>NW_023425573.1:24511628-29311628 GCF_014108245.1 Pipistrellus kuhlii
AGTGCTGGTGACCTTGGTTAGAGGTAGAAAGAGGAGGGAACAAGTGCCTTATGATGGAGTTCAGAGGGAAAATGTCCCCAGTAATTTGAAAAAAATATCAAAACAGGAATGATAATGTAAATATTGATATCAGAGAGTATATTTCTAATTCAAAGACAGGAACATATTGGGGTAAGAGTTAAAGAAAAAGGAAAAGTTTTGGAGAGATAAGATATTCATGAAAGGACATGCAAAAAAAACATACAAACAACGTCTAGGAAAGGAATAAAGAGATACCTTTGACAGAAACAGGCTTATTTAGCAAAATTGAATTAAACCAAGAGACTTTGCTCAGGGTGGTATGCAATTGATGCAATGTGTGAACCAATAAATTAAATTTAAAATGATATTAAATAAACAAACATATTAAAATATATCATTTGATGCCACTTTTATAAAGTTAGGCTTTATATATGTATACCTCTCTCTGAAACGACTTTCTAGTTTAGTGAATATATAGATATGTTTGTAATGATGCAAAGAAAGAAAGAGATACACTGAGGGTGGAGACAATAGAAAGAGAATGGAGGTAAGAGGTAAAGTGAAAATCTGAATTGAGGTAGAATGTGGATGGGATAGCAGGTTGAGCAAATGGATAAGGGGTAATAAAGTGCTGCAGGATGGCCAAAGCTGCCCTCTGTGCATGTCCGTCACCACTTTCTGGGTAGGACCTGGAGCAACCTGCAGGTCACACACATCAGGCACAACCAGAGGGACCCAAGTTAACTTGGCTTCTAGGTCTTTCTAGTGATCTATGAAGTGTTTCCAACCAGGGGCAATGTGGCCCCACCCCATGATACTAGAGGTTGTTTTGTTTTGTTTATTTGTTTTGTTTTTGTCTTGTTCTTTTATTCTCATTTTTTGTAGTGATCGACAGTCAGGACTTTGAAGAATTTACTGGTGGAGATGAGCCTTCCAAAGGATCCACCTTATTATTGAAACGAGAGACAGGTGAGGTGGGAGCTCAAGGCTTGGGTGCAGGAACTTCAATTAAGAGGAACTGTTTTCTGAGGCATCAATTCTCAGTTCATCCTATACCACAGACTCAGTTTATTCTGGAATCCCATTCTCTGTGTTTATTTTACCTGACCTTTGGGATGTGCACTGTAATAAATCATTATATTTACATTTTTAAATTATGTGGCCTATTAATTTATAGGTCCTATAAATCAACCAGTGCTCCTATCTATTGCCTCCATAGTAGTAATAGGCTAGCGAAGTAGTGAATTTATATTAAAACTAATTCTGTGATTATAAAGTATTGTGTTTATACATGGATTTTTACAGATAAGAGAAAGCTAAGTATTTCTTTATTGGAAGATCATATTGTCATCTAATCACAAAGCACGAATAGTGCTAAGGGTCAATTCCTCCAGCTCTCCTGTGTTAGCAGAAATAAATAAGGTGTTTTGAAACCCCAATTGTTGTTTTCTAGAAAGTTCTCCAGCAAATCGTGACATATAGAATGTCTTTACAAAGGATCTTTGCAAATAGTGTTTTACCTTTTCCTTTACAACAACCCTGAGGAGTGAGAAGGATGGCCATTATTACTCTTGTTTCTAGATGAGAAAACAAAATCACACAAATGTTTCAAACCTTCCACAGAGTCTCATGGAGATAAAGGAAAAGACAAGACTAATTTCCTGGATTCTGTGTTATTTTATTTTATTTTATTTTATTTTATTTTATTTTGTAAATCTGAAACTCAAAATAGTTATCAAAATCTTGTTTTATGTAGCATGAGCGGTCATCAGATCTGCAGCACTTTAGTTGACAAAGTGGAGA
Organism: Pipistrellus kuhlii; assembly: GCF_014108245.1. Classification (NCBI taxonomy): domain Eukaryota; kingdom Metazoa; phylum Chordata; class Mammalia; order Chiroptera; family Vespertilionidae; genus Pipistrellus; species Pipistrellus kuhlii. Next base: position 24,513,453 of record NW_023425573.1, read on the forward strand.
TTGTTTTTCCCTTTCTACTTTCCCAGAGGTGTTAGAAACATGTCTTTTGAGGTAAACCAACTAGGAGAAGAACAAAACACAAATAAAGATGTGACCTAGTCTTGATGTTACAAGACAATATTGTAAATAATACTTTTATTCTAATAGTTCTCTATATCTATCAATGTAAAATGTAAGTTTCCTTCTGTTTATAGAGAGTGCACATTGTGACTGTGACTTAGTGTAGGCAAAGAGCTCTGAAAAGTGGTCCCCAAATAAGCTCAGACACAAGAGATTATTTCAAGGAGCACCAGGGGGTGGAAGAGGCTCCCTACCAACAAGTTTCTCAGCATGAGATTTCCGAGGTCTCCCCACAAAGAAACAGCAGATGAAGGAAGTGGGAAATGGCAATAGAAGGGTAAGCGGTAGAACAGAGGGAAGTGTAGGAAGGTAAAGTTCAAATGGAGCACAGGGACTTTTTTGCCATTGATTTGTATCTGCTATGGGGACATGAATTAGAGCATCACTAACTTACAAGGCAGGTGACTTAAAGGGACAGATCAGGTGGCCTGTGTGCAGGCCATGGTATATATAGGTTTTCAAAAATTTTCAAGTTGTCTTAGGGAACTCCATGCTGCATTGGTTCCCTGGTCACCCAGTGAGACACCTAGGAATCCTATTAGGATCTAAGGACTTGATCCCTTACACAGAGACGAGAGACCCAAGAAGCCACCTGTTCATGACACTAAACTATATCAGATAATATTGTATTTCTGGACAAATATCCAGAGTCTAAATCTGGAGCTCTGTTTTAGTGATGAATCTTTTTCTGAGGTTCTCTACAAGCATTGATACAATTTTAAACATTTAGCTATTTCAATCCTATTGGAATATAGGAGGAGGAAAGAGGCATTATAAGGTTGTTTGACTGGATGAGCACAATCAATTGATATATGGAAAAAGAAGCAATAATATACTAGTAAATAAGTCTTTTTACTACACACTATCATATTCTAATACCAAAGAGTTTATATTCTATAAAGCAGAATGAGCACAATATTTCACTGTTGACAATAGTGTATTAATATTAAACTTAGAAGTCTTGAAAGTATAATTTGTGCTAACATTAATTATTTCTGGAAAACATGGTTTAGACTAACTACCTTCAAACTTAAATAATATTTAAACGGTAGACTTACATTTTTACTTATCACAGGGATTTTGTGAATAAAAGTTCATTCCTTTTCACATAAACCTTAATAGAGAGACAGGGTACATAGGTTATCCCAGCATTCATAGTGAGAGGAACTGGAGATGATAATGTTTCAGGATTATTTACAAATTCACATGGAAAGCAAATGGGAACACTAGGCAGGATCCCAGCATTGGGCACCAGGACTGGGTTCAAGTGAGAGAAAGAGAAATATGATCATGTAAACATTACAATTATCACAAACCCTATCTGTTGTGTGAGTTGTCATAGATTTTGTAAGACCACTGCAAACAAATACTGTTCTCTTTCTTTTAGAGTTTATGGAATTCAGAAAATCACCTACATCTGGAAAAATAGTTTGCGAAACAGGCAAGAGCAAGCAAATAAGAACTTTTCACTGACAAATGAACAGTGTTTTTTTTTTTTGTTGTTTGTTTTTTACAAAAGATTAATTTTAATTCTTGCTAGTTTATATAAAATACAAATTTGTTTTAATATAAGATACTTCATATTTTCACTTTTGTATTAGTTAGGCTAATGGCTGTGATAAATTAACCTAAAGAGGCCAATCACTCAAACACAATTCAATTTCAATATTTTTATCAAGTAAACTTTCCAAACATTTTTAGAAATGTGGTGGAGGCGGGGGGCGAGGGAGAAGAATGTTATTCACAAAGTCATTCTGGAAAGCATACCAATGAGAGATCTGCCTTCTTCAATACCAGATTTCTAAGACCACCTTTAGAAAGCAGCAGAGCTAAAATATAATATAATTGCAGATATGCACACAAATCCATAAGCTAAATGTAAAAGAAGAAACTGAATGTAGTGCATAATACAGGTCGCAAAAAGAAAACAGAGAAACTCTGGCCAGAGTGGCTCAGTTGGCTGAGCATCCTCATATGCACCCAGAGGTCACTGGTTTTATTCCCTGTCAGGGCACTATGCCCAGTAGGGGTATGTGCAGGAGGCAGCTGATTCATCCTCTCTCATTGATGTTTATATATCTCTATTTTCTCTCTCTCTCTCTCTCTCTCTCTCTCTCTCTCTCTCTCTCTCTCTCTCTCTCTCTCTTCCTTCCTTCCCTCTTTCTCTTAATCAATCAATAAAAATATGGTGCTGTTTTTTTGTGTTGTTTTTTTAAATATAATTTATTGATTTTTTTACAGAGAGGAAGAGAGAGGGAAAGAGAGTTAAAAACATCGATGAGAGAGAATCATCGATCAGCTGCCTCTTGCACACCCCCAAATGGGGATGTGTCCGCAACCAAGGTACATGTCCTTGACCAGAATCGAACCTGGGATCTTTCAATCCACAGGCTGATGCTCTATCCACTGAGCCAAACCGTTTCAGCAGGTGCTGTTGTTTTTAAGAGAGGCATAAAGGACAGGCTTGAGTAGCAGATGGATGAGCTTTCCCCTGAAGTGGAATTATAGGGAGAAGGGCTTGTTGATTGTCGTGCGGGTGCCCACTCCCTTAGAGGAGGCAAATAAAATTCTTCATTTATTACATTTCTGTCCAGGAGAAGAGCTACTCCACCATGGAACCCAAACCAATTCCTGCTCTGTAGACCCAGTGGATATAAAGGAGGAAAAGCCATTTTTAAATTCAGGAGTTGAATGTGAAGCCCAAGCAAGGACTGACTGTAACCAGGCATCTGACATAATAGGTAAGGCTGACTGGAAGAATGGGTGAGGTGCATCCCCGTACCAGGCAAAGGTCTGAGACATGTCAACAGGGCCGTTGGAGACAGTAATGGTGGCATTGATAGAGGCAGAAAAGGGAGGAGACAAGGGCCTTATGCAGTGAGGTCAACAGAAACATGACGCAGTAATTGGAAAAAATATCAAAAACAGGAATGGTAAATTTAAGTGTTGATATCAGAGTGTATGTTTCTATATTCAAAGAGAGGAAGGTATTGGGGTAAAGGAAATTTTTCAGAAAATGAAGATATTCATGAAAGGAAATGAGAAAAACACATACACAAAAAGAAGGAGAGGTATAAAGGGACACTTTTGCCAGAAACCAGCATAATTGCCAAAAATGAGCAGAATCAAGAGACTACATTTGAGGTGATGGGTGATTGATGCAATGTGCAAATAATGTATTTTTCAGTTGTACACTTGAATCCTGTACAGTTCTGTGAAGCAATGTCATCCCAATACATTGAGTTAAATATAAAAATAAGTACATTAAAAATTAACAATATATAATTTGATGACATTTTTAAAAGATAGCCTTTTTGTAGGTATACTTCTCTTTAATCCATCTTTCTAGCTTAATAAATATTTAGATATGTTTGGAATGAATCAAAGAAAGAGATAGAATGACGGTGGAGATATTAGAGAGTGGAGGTAAGAGATAGAGTGAAGATGGGAGTTGAAATAAAATGGGCGTGGGGATAGCCTGTGTAGTGAGGTTGGATGAAAGAATTGTGCTTCAGGTTGGGCAAAGCTGCACTCTGTCCATGGACATCATGACCTCTCGGGTAGGGCCTGGAACAACTGAAGGTCACACACTTTGGCCACAGACCAGAGGGACCTGAGTTAACTTAACTTAACTTCTATGTCTTCCTACTGCTCCCATGAAGGGATTTCCACTCAGTGGTCTCCATGGCTTCACTCCAAGACAATGTGTGCTTTTATCTTCTTTGTGCAGTGATTGACAGTCAGGACTTTGAAGAATTGACCAGTGGAGATGGACCCCCTGAAGCTTCCACCACAGCATTGAAAAGAGAGCCAGGTAAAGAGGTGGGAGCTCAAGGCTTGGAGTGCAGGAATCTCAATGAAGAGGCACTGTTTCCTGAGGCATCAATACTCAGTTCATCCTATACCACACACTCAGTTTATCCTGGAATCCCATTCTTTGTGTTTATTTTACCTGACCTTTGGGATGTGCACTTAATAAATCATTACATTTATATTTTTAAATTATGTGGCCTATGAATTCATAGGTCCTATAAATCAACCAATGTTCCCATCTATTGATTCCATAGTAGTAATAGGCTAGCAAAGTAGTGAATTTATATTAAAACTAATTCTGTGGCTATAAAGAGTTGGGTGTATACAGGGATATCTACAGAGAAGAGAAAGCTAAATATTTCTTTATTGGAAGGTCATATTGTCATCTAATCACAAAGTTTGAATAGTGTTGAGGGTCAATTCCTCCAGCTCTCCTGTGTTAGCAGAAATGAATAAGGTGTTTTGAAACCCCAAATGTTGTTTTCTAGAGAGTTTTCCAGCAAGTCATGACATATAGAATGGCTTTACAAAGGATCTTTGCAAATAGTGTTTTATCTTTTTCTTTACAACAACCCTGAGGAGTGAGAAAGATGGCCATTATTACTCTTGTTTCTAGATGAGAAAATAAAATCACACAAATGTTTCAAATCTTCCTCAAAGTTACATGGAGATAAAGGGAAGTACAATAGTAGCTTCCTGGATTCTGTGTTATTTCCTTTGTAAATCTGGAGCTTAAAACAGTTATCAAAATGATGTTCCCTCAATCCTGTGTATAGCATGAGTGGTCATCAGATCTGCAGCACTTTAGTGTACTAAGTGGAGATTGCTTTTCCCTTCCTACTTTCCCAGAGGCATTAGAAACATGTCTTTTGAGGGAAAGCCACTAGGAAATGAGCAAAACACAAATAAAAATGTGACCTAGTCTTGATGCTACAAGACAATATTGTAAATAATACTTTTATTGTAATATTTCTCTATATCAATCAATGTAAAACTAAGTTTCCTTCAGTTTATAGAGTGCACATTGTGATTGTGACTTAGTGTAGGCAAGTGGTTGGCAAATTGCACTTTGTGAACCACATGCAGCTCTTTGGCCCCTTGAGTTTTTAGCAAAGGCCAGCTTAGGAGTATCCTAATTAACTTAATAACAATGTACCTACCTATATAGTCTCAGTTTAAAAAAATTTTGCTCTCAAAAAAAATTTCAATCATTGTACTGTTGGTATTTGGCTCTGTTGACTAAAGAGTTTGCAGACCGCTGGTGTAGACAAAGTACTCTAAAAAGTGATTCCAAAATAAGGCAATGGATCAGACACAAGAGATTATTTCAAGGAGCACCAGGGGGTAGAAGAGGCTCCCTACCAACAAGTTTCTCAGCATGAGATTTCCGAGGTCTCCCCACAAAAAACAGCAGATGAAGGAAGTGGGAAATGGGAATTGAAGGGTAAGAGGTAGAACAGAGAGAAGTGTAGGAAGGTACGGGTCAAACAGAGCACTTGTGCTCTTTGTCATTGACTTGTCTCTGCTATGGGGACAGAGAATGGAGCATCACTAACCTACAAGGCAGCTGACTTAAAGGGATCAACCAGGTGTCCTGTTTGCAGGCCATAGTGTATATGGATTTTCAAGATTTTTCATGTTGTATTAGGGAATTCCATGCCTCTAGTCCACAATAATAAAAAAGAAAAATACTAATTGACCATATTTTCACTATTACCACAGCCAATCAGAGCAGGTATGCAAATTAACCCAACAAAGATGGTGGTTAATTTGCATACACTGAGGTAGGGAGGAGTGAAGACTGAAGACAGCATATGTAGAAGCAAGAAGAAAGCAGAAAGCAAGGCAGCTGTGGGAGGGAAAACCAGGGTGGGGCGAGTGGTGGTGTGAGGCTGCAGAGGCGGGAGGTGGAAAAGTGAGGGGCAGCAGAAGGGAAAGCATGGGGCAGCAATGGCAGGAGGGAAAGCACAGGGGAGTTGAGGGCTGCAGGAGGGAAAGCACAGGGGGGTGGGGGGCTGCAGGAGGGAAAGCTTAGGTTGGGGGGCAGAGAAGGCTGGAAGGAAGGAAAAGCACAGGGCAGCGGTAGTGGGAAGAAAAGTGCAGGGCAGAGGTGGCAGTGGGAAGGAAAGTGCCGGGGGAGCGGCAGTGGCAAGAGGAAAAGCACGGGGTGGGGGATAGAGGGCAGAGGTGGCAGAGAAAGCATGGAGAGGGGGGAGAGGTGGTGGTGGCAGGAGGAAAGCCTGCTGGAAGCCCTGTTCTTGCAGGAATCTTCCTGCAACGGGCCTCTAGTATAATATAGTTACAGACATGAACACAAATTTATAAGCTACATTTAAAAGAAGAAACGGAATGCTCTGCATAATAAAGGGAGCCAAAAGAAAACAGAGAAACTCTGGCCAGAGTGGCTCAGTTGGCTGAGCATCCTCATATGCACTCAGAGGTCACTGGTTTGATTCCCCATCAGGGCATAGGTCGGGGTTGTGGGCTCCATGTCCTGTAGAAGTGTATGCAGGAGGCAGCTGATCCATGATGTTCCTCTCTTATTGAAGTTTATATAACTCTATTCTTTCTCTTTCTCTCTCAATCTCAAAATATCAATAAAAATATGTTGCTGTTGTTTTTAAGAGAGCCACAGAGAAAGGACAAGGTTGAGCAGCAGATGGATGAGCATTCCCCTGCAGTGCAACTACAGGGAGAAGTGCTTGTTGATTGCCGTGAGGGTGCTCACTCCCTTAGAGGAGGCAAATGAAATTCTTCATTTATTACATTTCTGTCCAGGAGAAGAGCTACTCCACCATGGAACCCATACCAATTCCAGCTCTGTAGACCCAGTGGATGTAAAGGAGGAAAAGCCATTTTTAAATTCAGGAGTTAAATGTGAAGCCCAAGCAAGGACTGACTGTAACCAGGCATCTGACATAATAGGTAAGGCTGACTGAAAGAATGGGTGAGGTGCATCCCCGTACCAGACAAGGATCTGAGACATGTCATCAGGGCCGTTGGAGACAGTAATGGTGGCCTTGGTTACAGGTAGAGAGTGGAGGGAACAAGGGCCTTATGCAGCGAGGTCAACAGAAACACGTCCCAGTAATTGGAAAAAAATGAAAAACAGAAATGGTAAATCTAAGTGTTGTTATTCAGAGTGTATGTTTCTATATTGAAAGAGAATAGGGTATTGGGGTAAAGGAAATTTTTCAGAAAATGAAGATATTAATGAAAATAGATGAGAAAAACACACACACGAAAAGAAGGAGAGGTATAAAGAAACACTTTTGCCATAAACCAGCATAATTGCCAAAAATGAGCAGAACCAAGAGACTTCATTTGGGATGATGGGCGATTAGTGCAGTGTGCAAATAATGTCTTTTTCGGTTGTACACTTGAATCCTGTACAGTTCTGTGAAGCAATCACATCACAATACATTGAGCTAAATATAAAAATAATCAATACATTAAAAATTACCAATATATAATTTGATGCCATTTTTAAAAGATAGCCTTTATGTAGGTATACTTCTCTTTGATCCATCTTTCTAGCTTAATAAATATTTAGATATGTTTGGAATGAATCAAAGAAAAAAAGAAATAGAATGAGGGTGGAGATATTAGATAGTGGAGGTAAGAGCTAGAGTGTCGATGGGAGTTGAAATACAATGGGCATGGGGATTGCAGGTGTAGTGAGGTTGGGTGTAAGAATTGTGCTTCAGGTTAGGCAAAGCTGCACTCTGTCCGTGAACGTCATGATCCCCGGATAGGGCCTGGAACAACCTGAAGGTCACACACTTTGGTCACAGACCAGAGGTACCTGAGTAACTTAGCTGCTATTGTATATCTTCCAACTACTCCCATGAAGGGATTTCCACTCAGTGGTCTCCATGGCTTCACTCCAAGACAATGTGTGCTTTTATCTTCTTTGTGCAGTGATTGACAGTCAGGACTTTGAAGAATTGACCAGTGGAGATGAACCCCCTGAAGCTTCCACCACAGCATTGAAAAGGGAACCAGGTAAAGAGGTGGGAGCTCAAGGCTTGGGGTGTAGGAATCTCAATGAAGAGGCACTGTTTCCTGAGGCATCAATTCTCAGTTCATCCTATACCACTGACTCAGTTTATCCTGGAATCCCATTCTCTATGTTTATTTTACCTGATCTTTGGGATGTGCACTGTAATAAATCATTATATTTAGAATGACTTTACAAAGGATCTTTGCAAATTGTTTTTTTTTGTTTGTTTGTTTTTTAATATATTTTATTGATTTTGTACAGAGAAGAAGGGAGAGAGATAGAGAGTCATCGATCAGCTGCCTCTTGCACGCCCCCCACTGGGGATATGCCCGCAACCAAGGCACATGCCCTTGACTGGAATTGAACCCGGGACCTTTCAGTCCCCAAGCCGACGCTCTATCCATTGAGCCAAACCAGTCCTGGCGATCTTTGCAAATTGTGTCTTACCTTTTGCTTTACAACAACCCTGGGAAGTGAGAAAGATGGTCATTGTTTCTCATCTCTTGTTTTGAGATGAGAAAATAAAATCACACAAATATTTCAAATCTTCCTCAAAGTCAAATGGAGATAAAGGGAAGGACAATAGTAGCTTCCTGGATTCTGTGTTATTTCCTTTGTAAATCTGGAGCTCAAAACAGTTATCAAAATGTTGTTTTCTCAATCCTGTGTATAGCATGAGTGGTCATCAGATCTGTAGCACTTTAGTGTACAAAGTGGAGATTGAGTTTTCCTTCCTACTTTCCCAGAGGCATTAGAAACATGTCTTTTGAGGTAAACTCGTTAGGAAAAGAGCTATAAATAAAGATGTTACCTAGCCTTAATGTTACAATAAGACAATATTGTAAATAATACTTTTATCCTAATAGTTCTAAATATCCATCAATGTAAAATGTAAGTTTCCTTCAGTTTATAGAGTGCACATTGTGACCGTGGCTTAGTGTAGGCAAAGTGATCTGCAAAGTGATCCCCAAATAGGGCTATGGCTCAGACACAAGAGATTATTTCAAGATGCACCAGTGGGTAGAAGAGGCTCCCTACCAACAAGTTTCTCAGCACGAGATTTCCGAGGTCTCCCCACAAAAAACAGCAGATGAAGGAAGTGTGAAATGGGAACTGAAGGGTAAGAGGTAGAATAGAGAGAAGTGTAGGATGGTTAGGTTCAAACAGAGCCCTTGTGCTCTTTGCCATTGACTTGTCTCTGCTATGGGGACAGAGAATGGAGCATCACTAACTTACAGGGCAGGTGACTTAAAGGGACCAACCAGGTGTCCTGTTTGCAGGCCATGGTATACATGGATTTTCAAAATTTTCAAGTTGTATTAGGGAATTCCATGCTACATCAATTCCATGGGCACTCACTGAGACATCTAAGAATCTTACTGCTTGTGCAGTGATCAATAAACTAGATTCTTTAGAATGAAATAAAGGAATAGAGTCCCAAGAAACTACCTGTTCATGATTCTAAATTGTATCAGACAAGATTGTATTTCTGGACCAATATCCAGAGTCTAAATCCGGAGCTCTGTTTTCATGATGACTCTAATTCTGAAGTTCTCTTTATTCATTGATTCATTACTTCTGGGATACCATTTTATGCCTTTAGCTTTATGAATCCTATTGCTAAATAGGAGGAGGCAAGGATCATTCTAAATGGCTGTTTGACTAGCTGAGCAAAATCAATTGATATATTAAACATTTAGCAATAAATGTAAAAATAGTGTTTTTTTTTCATTGTACATTACCATATATTAATGGTAAAGAGTTTATATTCTATAAAGCAGAGTAAGCATAATATTTCACTAACTGTTGACAATTGTGTCATTAATAAAAACATTAGAATATTTTGAAGTATATTTTGTGCTAACATTAATTATTAGTGGTAAAATGGATTAGACCAACTACTTTAAAACTCTAATGAGACTTAAAGATACATTTTTATTTTTCACATTATTTTTTTAATTAAATTTCACTTCTTTTTACAAAAACCTTAACAGGGAGATAGGATAAGTAGGTTATACCATCATTGTAGTGTAGGAGATGATAATTCTTGAGGATCATTTACAAATTCACAAGGAAAGTAAATGAGAGCGCCAGGCCTGAGCCCAGCATCATGGTGCTTGGGGGAGCACCAGAACTGGGTTCAAGTAAGAGAAAGGGGAATATAATCATCTCAACACTGACATTGTCACAAACCCTATCTGCTGGGTGAATTGTCTCAGACTCTGTAAGACCACTGCAAGCAAGTACTGTTTTCTCTTTTATTTTATAGAGTCCATGGATTTCAAAAAATCACCTACATCTGGAAAAATACTTTGCAAAACAGGTAAGAACAAGCAAATAAGAACTGTTCATGGTGACAAATGAACAGTGTTTCCTACAAAAGATTCATTCTAATTTTTGCTACTTCGCTTATAGTAAAATACAAGTTTGTTTAAATATAATATAGTTCATATTTTCACTTTTGTTTTAGTTAGGGTAATGGCTGCAAGAAATAAACCTAAAGAAGCCAATCACTCAAACACAATACAATTTTAATATTTTTATCAAGTAAACTTTCCAAACAGTTTTAGAAAGGTTGGAGAGAAGGGGAAGAGAGAGGAAATGTATTTCACAAAGTCATTCTGGGAATCATACAAATGAGAGATCTGTGTTCTTCAATGTCACATTTCTAAGACCACCTTGGGAAAGAAATGGAGCTAAAATCCTATCTAATAAGAGTAATATGCAAATTGATCATCCAACACAAGGCTGCTCCCATGTGGTCAAAGATGGCTTCCCCCTTGTGGACACAAGATGGCTGCCATGCAGGAGATGGCAGTTGGGAGTGACCAGGTCTGTAAGGGAAGGCAGATGTGGGTGATCAGGCCTGCAGGGGAGGGCAGTTAGGGATGACCAAGCTTGCAGGAGAGGGCAGTTAGGGGTGACACCAAGGGAGGGCAGTTAATAGTGAACCGACCTGTAGGGAAGGGCAAACAGGATGGCAGAGGAGCAGTTAGGAATCAATCAGGCTGTCAGGGGAATGGTTAGGGGGTATCAGGTTAGAAGATAGAAGTGGTTAGGGGCAATCATAAAGGCAAGCAGGCAAGCAGTTTCGAGCCAGCAGTCTATGAGAGGGATGTCCTACTGTCCATTTAGGCCTGATCCTACTGGGATCGAGCCTAAAAGGGGAGTTGGACATCCCTCGAAGGGTCCCAGATTGGAGAGGGTGCAGGCTGGGCTGAGTGACACACACCCCTATGCACGACTTTTGTGCACCAGTCCTCTAGTATAATATAATTACAGACATAAACACAAATCCATAAGCTACATTTAAAAGAAGAAACTGAATGTTCTGAATAATACAGGTAAACAACAACAACAAACAACAACAACAAAAACACACAAAAAAACAGAGAAAGCAACCAGAGTAGCTAAGTTGGCTGAGCATCCTCACATGTATCCTGAGGTCCCTGGTTTGATTCCCCATCAGGGCATAGGCCAGGGTTGTGGGCTCCATGCCTTGTAGAAGTATGTGCAGGAGGCAGCTGATCCATGATGTTCCTCTCTCATTGAAATTTATATAACTCTATTCACTCTCTCTCTCTCAATCAATCAATACAAATATGTTGCTGTTGTTTTTAATAGAGGCATAGAGAAAGGACAGGGTTGAGTAGCAGATAAGGGAGTTTTCCCCTGCAGTGGAACTACAGGGAGAAGGGCTTCTTGATTGCCGTGAGGGTGCTCACTCCCTTAGGGGAAGCAAATAAAATTCTTCATTTATTACATTTCTTCCAGGAGCAGAGATACTCCACCATGGAGCCCAAACCAATTCCTGCTCTGTAGACCCAGTGGATATAAAGGAGGAAAAGCCATTTTTAAATTCAGGAGTTGAATGTGAATTCCAAGCAAGGACTGACTGTAACCAGGCATCTGACATAATAGGTAAGGCTGACTGGAAGAATGGGTGAGGTGCATCCCTGGACCAGACAAGGATCTGAGACATGTCATCAGGGCCCATGAGACAGTAATGGTGGCCTTGGTTACAGGTAGAGAGTGGAGGGAACAAGGGCCTTATGCAGGAGGTCAACAGAAACACGTCCCCAGTAATTGGAAAAAATATCAAAAGCAGAAATGGTAAATTTAAGTGTTGATATCAGAGTGTATGTTTCTATATTCAAAGATAGGAAGATATTGGAGTAGGGAAATTTTTCAGAAAATGAAGATATTCATGAAAGGAGATGAGAAAAGCACACACACGAAGAGAAGGAGAGGTATAAAGAAACACTTTTGCCAGAAACCAACATAATTGCCAAAAATGAGCAGAACCAAGAGACTTTATTTGGGATGATGGGCGATTGGTGCAGTGGGCAAAAAATGTCTTTTTCAGTTGTACACTTGAATCCTGTACAGTTCTGTGAAGCAATGACATTGCAATACATTGAGTAAAATATAAAAATAATAAATACATTAAAAATTAACAGTATGTAATTTGATGCCATTTTTAAAAGATAGCTTTATGTAGGTATACTTCTCTTTGATCCATCTTTCTAGCTTAATAAATATTTAGATATGTTTGGAATGAATCAAAGAAAGAAAGAGATAGAATGAGGATGGAGATATTAGAGAGTGGAGGTAAGAGATAGAGTGTTGATGGGAGTTGAAATACAATGGGCATGGGGATAGCAGGTGTAGTGAGGTTGGATGTAAGAATTGTGCTTCAGGTTAGGCAAAGCTGCACTCTGTCCGTGAATGTCATGATCCCCGGATAGGGCCTGGAACAACCTGAAGGTCACACACTTTGGTCACAGACCAGAGGGACCTGAGTTAACTTAACTTCTATGTCTTCCTACTGCTCCCATGAAGAGATTTCCACTCCGTGGCTTCACCCCAAGACAATGTGTGCTTTTTTCTTCTTTGTGCAGTGATTAACAGTCAGGACTTTGAAGAATTTACTAGTGGAGATGGACCCGCTGAAGCTTCCACCACAGCATTGAAAAGGGAACCAGGTAAAGAGGTGGGAGCTCAAGGCTTGGGGTGCAGGAATCTCAATGAAGAGGCACTGTTTCCTGAGGCATCAATTCTCAGTTCATCCTATACCACAGACTCAGTTTGTCCTGGAATCGCATTCTCTGTATTTATTTTACCTGACATTTGGAATGTGCACTGTAATAAATCATTATATTTATATATTTAAATTATATGGCCTATTAATTCATAGGTCCTATAAATCAACCAATGCTCCCATATATTAGTTATATGGTAGTAATAGGCTAGCAAAGTAGTGAATTTATATTAAAACTAATTCTGTGGCTATAAAGAGTTGGGTGTATACAGGGATTTCTACAGAGAAGAGAAAGCTAAATATTTCTTTATTGGAAGGTCATATTGTCATCTAATCACAAAGTTTGAATAGTGTTGAGGGTCAATTCCTCCAGCTCTCCTGTGTTAGCAGAAATGAATAAGGTGTTTTGAAACCTCAAATGTTGTTTTCTAGAGAGTTTTCCAGCAAGTCATGACATATAGAATGTCTTTACAAAGGATCTTTGCAAATTGTGTCTTACCTTTTGCTTTACAACAACCCTGGGGAGTGAGAAAGATGGCCATTATTACTCTTGTTTCTAGATGAAAAAATAAAATCACACAAATATTTCAAATCTTCCTCAAAGTTACATGGAGATAAAGGGAAGGACAGGACTAGCATCCTGAATTTCCTGTTATTTCCTTTGTAAATCTGCATCTCAAAACAGTTAACAAAATGTTGTTTCTTCAGTCCTGTGTATAGCATGAGTGGTCATCAGATCTGTAGCACTTTAATGTACAAAGTGGAGATTGGGTTTTCCTTCCCACTTTCCCAGAGGCATTAGAAACATGTCTTTTGAGGTAAACCCACTAGGAAAAAAGCTAAACATAAATAAAGATGTGACCTAGTCTTGATGTTATAAGATAATATTGTAAATAATACTTTTATTCTAATAGTTCTCTATATATATATCAATGTAAAACTAAGTTTTTTTCAGTTTATAGAGTGCACATTGTGACTGTGGCTTAGTGTAGGCAAAGTGCTCTGAAAAGTGGTTCCAAAATAGGGCTATGGCTCAGACACAAGAGCTTCTTTCAAGGGCCCGAGGGGGTAGAAGGGGCTTCCTACCAAAATGCTCCTTAACACAATATTTCCAAGATCTCCCTACAAAGAATCAGCACATGAAGGAAGTGTGAAATGGCAATTGAAGGGTTAGAGGTAGAACAGAGAGAAGTGTAGGAAGGTAAGGGTCAAACAGAGCACTTGTGCTCTTTGCCATGGACTTGTCTCTGCTATGGGGACAGAGAATGGAGCATCACTAACCTACAAGGCAGGTGACTTAAAGGGACAGACCAGGTGTCCCGTTTGCAGGCCATAGTATATATGGATTTTCTAGATTTTTCAAGTTGTATTAGGGAATTCCATGCTACATAAATTCCCTGGGCACACACTGAGACATCTAAGAATCCTACTGCTTGTCCAGTGATCAATAAACTACATTCCTTAAAATCAAATAAAGGAAGAGAGTCCCAAGAAGCCACCTGTTCATGACTCTAAATTGTATCAGATAAGATTGTATTTCTGGACAAATATCCAGAGTCTACAGAGCACAGGGCCCTGTTTTCATGATGAATCTCATTCTGAAGTTCTCTGTATTCATTGATTCATTACTTTTGGGATACCATTTTAACCATTTAGCTTTTTCAATCCTATTGCTAAACAGGAGGGGGCAAGGATCATTCTAAATGGTTGTTTGACTGGATGAGTTTAATCAATTGATACATTGAAAATTTAGCAATAATATACTAGTAAATAATATTCTTTTTTACTACACACTATCATATGTTAATGGTAAAGAGTTTATATTCTATAAAGCAGAGTACAATATTTTGCTAACTCTTGACTATTGTGCCATTAATAGAAACCTTAGAATGTTTTAAAAGTATATTTTGTGCTAATATTAATTATTAATACGATAAATGGTTTAGACCAACTACTTTCTAATTGAAATGATACTTAAATGATTGACTTACATTTTGATTTTCACTACTTTTGTGAATTAAATTTCACTTCTTTTCACAAAAACCTTAACGGGGAGATAAGGTAAGTAGATTATGCCATCTTTATAGTGTAGGAGATGTTAATGTTTGAGAGTCATTTACAATTTACATGGAAAGTAAATGGGAGCACCAGGCAGGAGCCCAGCATTGTGGGGTTCAGGGGAGCACCAGAACTGGGTTCAAGTGCGAGAAAGAGAAATATGATCATCTCAACATTGAGTTTTCACAAACCCTATCTGCTCTGACAGTTGTCACAAACTCTGTAAGACCACTGCAAACAAAAACTGTTCTCTCTCTTTTACTTTATAGAATCAATCGATTTCAGAAAATCACCTACATCTGGAAAAATAGTTTGCAAAACAGGTAAGAGCAAGCGAATAAGAATATTTCATGGTTATAAATGAGCATGTCTTTTTTAATCTGAAGATTTATTTTAATTTTTTGCTACTTCTTTTATAGTAAATACAAGTTTGCTTTAATGTAAGATAGTTTGTATTTTAACTTTTGTGTTAGTAAGGCTGATGGCTATGACAAATACACCTAAAAGGTCAATCACTCAAACACAATACAATTTCAAATTATTTTCTCAAGCAAAGATTCCAAAGTGTTTTAAAACGTGGAAAGGTATCTATTTCACAGTCATTCTGTCAAGCATACAAATGAGAGATCTGCCTTCTTCAAGGTAGTCTTCAGATTTCTAAGACTACCTTGGGAAAGAAGCAGAACTAAAATATAATATAATGACAGACATGAACACAAATCCATAAGCTACCTGTAAAAGAAGAAGGAGAGCGTAGTGCATAATACGGAGGGCCAAAAAACATACAGAGAGATACTCTGCTTTTGTGGCTCAGTTGGCTTGGCAGCCTCCCATGCACACAGAAGTCTCTGGTTTGATTTCCCATCAGGGCATTTGCCAAGGGCTGCACAATAAAATTGTGTTTAGGAGGCAGCTCTCATAGATGTTTCTCTCCCTCTCCCATACACACTCTCTCTAAAGTCAATAAGAAAATATATTTTTTAAAATAAAGAAATCAGAGAATCCCACTGAAAGTGAAATATCTTAGCAGACAGTGAGGGATAAAATATTGACCTATAGGTCATGAGAGTTCAAAAAAGGCAGATCATGTAGGTCTGAGAACTTAATATTCCACACATGAGATTTTAGGGCTTCGCACACTTTTTATTGTTTCTGTTATTATGTCATTCACTGAAATCTTTAAGAAACATTTATTCCTTCTGCAGGGAGAAGTATTGAAGAGTCTTCAGGACTCTGTGCAGTGAAGAAGCCTCGAGTAATATGTGTCGCTGCAGTGAAATTTCTTGAAGTGCCTCCAGGATGTGGTGCCCAGGAAAAGCCCCTAGGACCCTGTAGCTCTACAATGAGAAACACTGAAGTGTCTTCAGGATTCAGTGCACTGAATCAGCTCCCAGGAGCCTATAGCTCTTCAGTGAGAAACCCATTGATCAGTGCACAGAATCAGCCGCGAGGACCCCGTAGCTCTGCAGTGAGAAACCCTAAAGTGTCCTCAGGGATCAGTACACAGAAGAAGCCCCAAGGACCCAGTAGCTCTGCAGTGAGACACCCTAAAGTGTCCTCAGGGATCAGTGTACAGAATCAGCCTCCAGGAGCCTCTAACTCTGCAGTGAGAGTTTCTGAAGTGTTTTCAGGGATCAGTGCACAGAATCAGTCCCCCAAAGCCTATAGCTCTGCAGTGAGAAACCCTAAAGTGTCCTCAGGGATCAGTGCACAGAAGAAGCCCCAAGGACCCAGTAGCTCTGCAGTGAGACACCCTAAAGTGTCCTCAGGGATCAGTGTACAGAATCAGTCCCCAGGAGCCTCTAGCTCTGCAGTGAGAAACCCTGAAATGTCTTCAGAATTCAGTGCACAGAATCAGCCCAAAGGACCATGTAGTTCTGCAGTGAGAAACCCTAAAGTGTCATCAGGATTCAGTGCACAGAATCAGCCCCCAGGAACCTGTAGCTCTGCAGTGAGAAACCCTGAAGTGTCTTCAGGATTCAGTGCACTGAATCAGCCCCCAGGAGCCTGCAGCTCTGCAGTGAGAAACCCTGAAGTGTCTTCAGGATTCAGTGCACAGAATCAGCCCTCAGGAGCCTATAGTTCTGCAGTGAAAGTTTCTGAAGTGTCTCCAGGGATCAGTGCACAGAATCAGCCCTCAGGTGCCTGTAGCTCTGCAGTGAGAAACCCTGAAGAGTCTTCAGAATTCAGTGCACAGATTCAGCCCCAAGGACCCTGTAGTTCTGCAGTGAGAAACCCTAAAGTGCCTCCAGGGATCAGTGCACAGAATCAGCCCTCAGGTGCCTGTAGCTCTGCAGTGAGAGTTTCTGAATTGTCTTCAGGCTTCAGTGCACAGAATCAGCCCCCAAGATCCTCTTGCTCTACAGTGAGAAACCCTGAAGTGTCTTCAGGATTCAGTGCACAGAATCAGCCCCCAAGAGCCTCTAGCTCTGCAGTGAGAAACCCTGAAGAGTCTTCAGAATTCAGTGCACAGATTCAGCCCCAAGGACCCTGTAGTTCTGCAGTGAGAAACCCTAAAGTGTCTTCAGGGATCAGTGCACAGAAGAAGCTCTCAGGTGCCTGTAGCTCTGCAGTGAGAGTTTCTGAAGTGTCTTCAGGATTCAGTGCACAGAATCAGCCCCCAAGAGCCTGTAGTTCTGCAGTGAGAGTTTTGGAAGTGTCCTCAAGGATCAGTGCACAGAATCAGCCCTCAGGTGCCTGTAGCTCTGCAGTGAGAGTTTCTGAAGTGTCTTCAGGATTCAGTGCACAGAATCAGCCCCCAAGAGCCTGTAGTTCTGCAGTGAGAGTTTTGGAAGTGTCCTCAGGGATCAGTGCACAGAATCAGCCCTCAGGTGCCTGTAGCTCTGCAGTGAGAGTTTCTGAAGTGTCTTCAGGATTCAGTGCACAGAATCAGCCCCCAAGAGCCTGTAGTTCTGCAGTGAGAGTTTTGGAAGTGTCCGCAGGGATCAGTGCACAGAATCAGCCCTCAGGTGCCTGTAGCTCTGCAGTGAGAAACCCTGAAGTGTCCTCAGGGATCAGTGCACAGAATCAGCCCTCAGGTGCCTGTAGCTCTGCAGTGAGAAACCCTGAAGAGTCTTCAGAATTCAGTGCACAGATTCAGCCCCAAGGACCCTGTAGTTCTGCAGTGAGAAACCCTAAAGTGTCTTCAGGGATCAGTGCACAGAAGAAACTCTCAGGTGCCTGTAGCTCAGCAGTGAGAGTTTCTGAAGTGTCTTCAGGATTCAGTGCACAGAATCAGCCCCCAAGAGCCTGTAGTTCTGCAGTGAGAGTTTTGGAAGTGTCCTCAAGGATCAGTGCACAGAATCAGCCCTCAGGTGCCTGTAGCTCTGCAGTGAGAAACCCTGAAGTGTCCTCAGGGATCAGTGCACAGAATCAGCCCTCAGGTGCCTGTAGCTCTGCAGTGAGAGTTTCTGAAGTGTCTTCAGGATTCAGTGCACAGAATCAGCCCCCAAGAGCCTGTAGTTCTGCAGTGAGAGTTTTGGAAGTGTCCTCAGGGATCAGTGCACAGAATCAGCCCTCAGGTGCCTGTAGCTCTGCAGTGAGAAACCCTGAAGTGTCCTCAGGGATCAGTGCACAGAATCAGCCCTCAGGTGCCTGTAGTTCTGCAGTGAGAAACCCTGAAGTGTCTTCAGGATTCAGTGCACAGAATCAGCCCCAAGGACCCTGTGGTTCTGCAGTGAGAAACCCTAAAGTGTCTTCAGGGATCAGTGCACAGAAGAAGCTCTCAGGTGCCTGTAGCTCTGCAGTGAGAGTTTCTGAAGTGTCTTCAGGATTCAGTGCACAGAATCAGCCCCCAAGAGCCTGTAGTTCTGCAGTGAGAGTTTTGGAAGTGTCCTCAAGGATCAGTGCACAGAATCAGCCCTCAGGTGCCTGTAGCCCTGCAGTGAGAGTTTCTGAAGTGTCTTCAGGATTCAGTGCACAGAATCAGCCCCCAAGAGCCTGTAGTTCTGCAGTGAGAGTTTTGGAAGTGTCCGCAGGGATCAGTGCACAGAATCAGCCCTCAGGTGCCTGTAGCTCTGCAGTGAGAGTTTCTGAAGTGTCTTCAGGATTCAGTGCACAGAATCAGCCCCCAAGAGCCTGTAGTTCTGCAGTGAGAGTTTTGGAAGTGTCCTCAGGGATCAGTGCACAGAATCAGCCCTCAGGTGCCTGTAGCTCTGCAGTGAGAAACCCTGAAGTGTCCTCAGGGATCAGTGCACAGAATCAGCCCTCAGGTGCCTGTAGCTCTGCAGTGAGAAACCCTGAAGTGTCTTCAGGATTCAGTGCACAGAATCAGCCCCAAGGACCCTGTGGTTCTGCAGTGAGAAACCCTAAAGTGTCTTCAGGGATCAGTGCACAGAATCAGCTTCCAGGAGCCTGTAGCTCTGCAGTGAGAGTTTCTGAAGTGTCTTCAGGATACAGTGCACAGAATCAGCTTCCAGGAGCCTCTAGCTCTGCAGTGAGAGTTTCTGAAGTGTCTTCAGGGTTCAGTGCACAGAAAACGCTTCCTGGAGCCTGTATCTTGGCAATGAGAAGTTCTGAGGTGTCTTCAGGATTTGGTGCACTGAAGAAGTCTTCAGGACCCTGTAGCTCTGCAGTGAGAAGTCTTCAAGGTTCTTCAGGATTCAGTGCACGTGATAATCTCCTGGGAGCCTGTAGCTCTGCATTGAGAATTGGTCCTGATGAGAAGGGTAAGGGCTTCCATTGCTGGGCTTTAAGACACTAGGAGTCTGGGCTCAGAGCTCCTGTTTCTCTGAACACACACCAAGGCCTTTGAGCCTATTATTGCCTTGATCTCATGCCATTTAAAAAGATATTTTATTGTTCAAAGTATTGCATATGTTCCTCTCTTTCCCTCTTTTAACACCCTTGATCCCTAAATACCTTATAGAATAAAGTAAACTAACAAACAAAATAGGAATTGACCTTCAGATTCAGAGAACAGAGTGATAGCTGTCAGATGTGAGTTGGGGTTCAGGGACTGGGTGATAAGGGTAAGGAAATTAAGCAAAAGGGAACAAATCCTCATATACAGACACAGATAGCAGTATGATGATTAACAGCAGGAGGATGGAATAGGGGAGGTACAAGAGGGTAAAGCGGGAGAGAATGGTGATGGAAGGAGACTTGACTTGGGGTGGTGAACACACAATTCAGTAAACAGATGATGTAGCATTGTGTACCTGAGATCTGTGTAATTTCATTAACCAATGCCACATCAATAAACTCAATAAAATAAATAAAACTACATAGAAAGAAATCACTAAAAATTGACACTTATAACGGCTCTAGTTGAATGGCAGTGTGTATCACTCCTATTATTAGACATAAAATCTCCCAATGTGGTGGATTACATAGTGATGTCCACCTACTCACCATCTATTCTGTATAGAGTAGAGAAAGTGAGAGAGTCAGCTATTGGTTAAATTTTTCACAAACATGTTCAAAATTAATTATTGATAGAAGAAAAAGCTTCTGGCTATTACTATCAAATCTATTTATAGCATTTAATGATGATCCCCAGCATGACATAATGGTGATACTAGATGCCCAGTGCATAAAACTCATGCATTGAGTGGGGTGGGAGGACCCTCAGCCTGGCCTGCATCCTCTCAAGTCCAAGAGCCTAAGCAGGCAGGCGGACTTCCCTCTCATAGTCTGGGACCCTCATGCCTTACCACCCATCTGCTCACTGCTACTTACAGCTCAGCTTGCTGCTTCTTAGCACTGCTGAAGGCAGGACAGGCTCCCACCACCGCCTCTGTGCTCACCAGCTGTGAGCCCCATATTCTACCAGTTGTTTCAAAGTTTGGTCAATTTGCATATTAGGGTTTTATTATATGAAATTTAAATGTCTTTGCAAATAAGATATCTATTTATGCTTACAACAACCAAAATGTTAGGCCAGATAACTGTATAAAATTCGCAACTCTTTTGGCTAAGTCTTTGTTTTCCTTTACTTCCAAATCCTGTGAACATTGAAAACAAGTCCATTTAGGGGCAGCAACCTGAAAAGACCCAAGAGCAAATGTAACAAATAGCTTTCTTTGCTACACAAGCTTTGTTCAAATATTTTTATTTTTTCTTAAAAAAAAAAAATATGTTGTGCCGGGACCGGTTTGGCTCAATGGATAGAGAGTCGGCTTGGGGAGTGAAGGGCCCCGGGTTCGATTCCGGTTAAGGGCATGTACCTTGGTTGCTGGCATATCCCCAGTAGGGGGTGTGCAAGAGGCAGCTGATCAATGACTCTCTCTCATTGATGTTTCTAACTCTCTATCTCTCTCCCTTCCTCTCTGTACAAAAATCAATAAAATATATATTTTAAAAAATATGTTGTGATTTTAGATGATATTCATTAAACATTCTGCATTGGTGGGTTGAACTAAATGGTATAAAAGGTCAATGGCACAAGAGCAATGCAAGTGCATATTTATGCAAATAAAATGATAAACTAGTTACACTATTCTTTGAGGGCCCAGATGAAGGGACTCTGATATCTAATAAAAAGTGAAGACCTAGACAGGATAGGATACCTGTTCCTATTCCTACATAAAACAAAGTACTAAGGTATTCAAGGTGTTCAAAGTCCTATTAAGAAATAAAGGAAGTCTCATGGCCAATCCTAGAATCCTCAAATTAATTTTTAGTTTCTTTAGAAGAAAGAGAGAATCAATAAATTAAACACCCTTATAACATAAGGTTTCTGCACTATAAATTATGCTAAGATGTGCAACTTCTATTTATTTATTTTTATTTTCTCACTACCATCTTTTCTTTCTTCTTTTCTTTTTTTTAGGTACGGTGCATCTTGGAAACAAATCTACTTTAGAAAAATCTGAGAGTAAAAAAAGTAAGAGTGAATAGATTTTGCTTGCTTTTGGTGTAGAAATGAGTTTTTAAATACCAGAGTTTCATCATCATTATTATTTCTAATACTGCGGTAGGTAGAATGATGGCTTCTCAAAGGTGTGCATGCCCCAATCCCTGGAACCTGTTATCTTACATGGCAAGTAGACTTTACAAATTTAATTTAACTAGGAACCTTAAAATGAGAGAGATTATCCTGGATTCTCTGGGTGGCCCCAATATACTACCCTAATCCTTACAATGTGGAGAACCTTTCTTGGCTCTGGAGAGAGGGATAGTGATATGGAAGAATGGTCAGAGAGGTCCTATATTCTGGCTCTGAAGATGGAAGAAGAGAATAGGATATGTGGGTGACCTTAAGAAGCAGAAAAATCAAGGAAACAGTTTGTCCCCTACAGCCTCCAGAAAGGAATGAAAGTCTGTTACAAACTGGATTTTAGCCCAGTGAGGCCATGTTATAATTCTAATGCACATGAATTGTAAGGTAATGAATTTGTATTGTTTTAAGCCCACTATTTATAGTAAATTGTTATGGCAGCAATATTAAAATAATACAGACTTTGGTTCTTAAAAGTGGGTTGTGGCTATAAAACATTTCTAAAAATGTGGCAATGGCTTTGGGCAGTGGTTAGAGGCTAGAAGAAGTTTAAGTAGAATGATTAGAAGAAGAAGAAAAAAGCCTAGATTGCCTTGAGCAGTTTGTAGAAATGTGGATGCTGAAGACCCAGGGAGGACTCCGAAGGAAGAAAGACATGGAGGAGAACATCGATGTTGCCTCAGAGAATTCATAAGTTATCCTGAACAACACAAGTATGTACAAACATGGTTAAAGGTGTGAGGATGCAGGAGGTAATAAAGAATGTGTTTTTGGAAACATGAGGAAGAGGAGTCTTATTATATAGTGATAGAAAGTGGAGCAAAATCCTGTCTTGCAGATATATGGAAAGCAGAACTTTCTGGATATACACTAAGGAGGTTTCTAGATGATGAAGATGAAGCTGGTTTCTTTTTTGCTGCTTAAAGTAAAATGTGAGAAGAATAAAATAAACCAAGGGGAGGAGAACTGCTCAACAAAAAGAAATCAGGATTTGATGATTTGGATTTTCTTAGCTTACAAAGATTACAAAAGATGTTAAAATTGAGATTCTCTGTCAGGTTAAGAGTGCTCTGTAGAATGGCTGAGAGTGTGATTGAACAACTTTTTACTAGAGCCTCAGAAGCAGTGAAAGATCAGAATATTTAGTCACAGAAAGGTTCTTTGATGAGACTAAGCATGTAACTCATAGATCTCAGCCATCTCAACTAAACTAAAATATAGATATGTGATTATATTGGAAACATCTGTGGAGGAGCCTCTTGTGGAAACACATGGGGATTGAGCAAATCCCCATGACATACATGGGAGACCTATAAGGTTCTTGAGAATTTTATACCAACAGAAACAGAGATGTCCATGTCTAGTCCTTGGAGCCTCTAATCTGTCTCTTTACATGGTGAAAGAGAGTTTGAAAATGTGATTAAGTTAATGAAATGGGGCGATTATCTGGTTAATCTGAGTGGCCCCAGTCAAATCATGTAGATGCTTAAAATTAGAAAAACTCTCCTGCTGTGCAGAGAGGGATTTGTATCTAAGGAATAATAATTAGAGGTGTAATGTAGCTGTGTTTGAAGATGAAAGAAGAAGGCAATGAGTCAAGAAATGTGTGCAGTACTTAGAGCTGGAAAAGGTAAAACAAAAAAACAAACAAAACAAAAATATTTTTTTTCTTACTATAGCCTCCAGAAAAGAACAAAGCCCTGTGGGCACCTTGATTTTATGCCAGTGAAATTTTAGTCAGACCTTTAGGATTATGAGATAAAAACCTGTGTTGCTTTAGACTAAGTTTTGGGGAATTTATTACAGCCACATGAGAGAACTACCACCTTTCATAAGATTAAAAAAAAAGAGAGGATATTTTACCTCTAAATGATTATTTTACATATTTCGAACCAGCAATTTATATGTTTTTAAATGCTCACATCCTTGTTGCTTTTTAATTTTGAAATCTATGAATTTTTTTGGATATCTTCTCAGATTTTTTCTGCCCAAGTATTAACATATTTAGAATTATATTACTTATCTGAGTTAATCTATTTATAGTGTTACATTTCCCTTATTTTAATCCGTATATTAAGCACACATTTTGCCAATTTAACAGTAGATACTTTTATTTCATTCCTGTTTTAATTTGCATTACTATAATTTTTTAGTGTAGTTGAGCACTTTTCACTGGTTATTGGTAATTTGTTGCTCTTCTACAAATGCCTGGTATCTGTCTTACCAGTGTTGCTACTATGTTGGTCATTTTTTTCCCATGCTGTCCAAGAATAGGTATCCTATCTAATAAAGAGGGAATATGCTAGTTTACCCTCACACCATCACAAAGATGGTAGTGCCCACATTCAGTAGGAAGGATTATGCTAATTGACTTCCCCACCCTAAAGATGGCAGCACTTATAGCTATGGTAATAAGGAGGCAATATACTAATTGATTTTCCTGCCCTCAAAGATAGCAGCACCCACAAGTTGGCAGTACTCAATCCCTTCAGCCCCGCTGGGGCATACCTACCTCTGGAGTCCCCAGTTGCCTCAGCCCCCAAGCTGCCCTGGGCCGGGATGAGGTGCAGGCAAGCTTTGGATGTTGGCTGCCCAGCTGCCAAGGGCCAGCCCGAGGTGCAGGAAAGCCTCAGATGGTGGCTGCTCAGCCGCCCAGGGCTGCCCAAGGCTCAGGTAATCAGGGCTGGCTGAAGCTTCTGCTGCCTGCAGTGGTAGCAGCAAAGGTTTGAAGGGGGATTGCATTCCCCTGATTACCAGATCACCTCTGAGGGCTCCAGGACTGTGAGAAGGGGAAGGCCAGGCTCTGGTGCATGAATTTTCATGTACCAGACCTCTAGTGTTAATATATTACATGTTGAATTTTGCAAAGGTGTACTGTTAATATTTTGTCTTAATGTTAATTTTTAGGTTTTTAATTGTATATTTTTTTCCTAAAGAAGTTTGAAAAGAGTCATTACAGAGAAGTGTATGGACAGGAGGAGATGAGGTCATAGAGTTAGACAATCAGAGCATTGGATATAGCTTTTGACAAAGGGCACACCATTGTCAGACAGTAATAGTCCAGCTAGCCATGCAATTTGAAGATTGCCCTAAAGTTACCTGAGCTCCACTTTCAGCTCTGGAGAAAGCTGATTTGGAGAAGAAATCAGGTAAAGCCACAGAACACATATATAAGGCAGACCCCATCTCAATTGGGTTACCCCATCATTATCCTCTCTGCCACTGAGTCAGAGCTCAAACAGGAGCTGCATGCACAGTGTTTGACTTTGTCTCCAGCTACCTAACTGCAGTGGACTAGCATAGCTGGAGAGCTTCCTGCAGAACACGACAGCACCTCTGTGTTTCATTGTCATGTAAGAATCAAGGGGGCTGACTGGATTGGGAGTTAAGACAATTTTTTGTTGTTGGTGTTGTCAATCCTTACACAAAGATATTTTTCCCATTGATTTTTAGAGAGAGTGGAAAGGAGAGAGGGGGAGGCAGAGAGATAGAAATATTGATGTTAGAGAGATACATCAATTTGTTGCCTCCCGTGAGTCCAACTGGGGCCTGGATGAACCTGCAACCCAGGTATGTGCCTTTGACCAGGAATCAAACCTGAGACCTTTTAGTGTACAGGCCAATGTTCTACCATTGAAGGACACTGGCCAAGGTGGGAATTAAGACAATTTTATTGATGCCTGGTATCTCTGGTAAAGCATTCTGTTTGGTGTGAGATTTGAGAAGTAAAATCTCTGGTTATGTATCAAAAATGCCACTGAAAGAAAGACTTTGAAACTCTGGAGATCTGTGGAATAAAGTTTTCTAAGTAGTACTTCTATGTCTTTATAGAAACAAACCCAACTCAGGAGGAAGTTGTACATGTATAATTGTAAAATGATATAGACTGAAGAATATTCTTTTTCAGGGACAAGAGAGCACAAAGAAGAAAGTGTGAATTTTCAACCTGAAATATTTCCAGTGACCTGTGGGGAGATAAATGGCATGTTATATATTAAGGAGTTTGAACAAGGTGGGTTTTATAGTCTACTTTAATTTATAATACCTATATGAAGAAATCTTATATAGTAATGGAATTACCCTTTGTTCAGGGAATTGAGACTCCACTGTGGCCTGAAAGAAGGAAGGGATCCCTAAGATGATATTTTTATACTTTAAGAAATGGTGCTTATTAAGTGCTCACTTCCACATGGAAGTGTCCATGAGAATAGCCAAAGAACCAAAGAGAAGTGAAGGAGAATTAGTCTATGAGAGGAAAATATTTCATATTTTACTTTTTATCAGATATAAAAGAAAAGAGGCCTTCAGTGCCCACCTTCATATTCTATACGCCTTCTAAAAAATATATTTTATTGAATTTTATAGAGAGGAAGAGAGAAGGATAGAGAGTTAGAAACATCGATGAGAGAAAATCATCGATCAGCTGCCTCTTGCACACCCCCTATTGGGGATGTGCCTGCAACCAAGGTAAGTGCCCTTGACTGGAATCAAACCTGGGACCTTTCAGTCCACAGGCAGATGCTCTATCTTCTGAGCCAAACTGGTTTCGGTTCTATATGCCTTCTAGATAATCATCACAGGATAGGAAGTTTGATGTAGTGAGAAGACCACAGAATTTAGAATCAGAAAATATAAGGCCTGGTCTCAACTATGCCAAGAGTGACTGTGTAAAGAACATTTCCACCCAGCTAGTGTTGCTCAGTATTTGATGAACCAGGAGGTCATGGTTGGGTTCTAGGTCAGAGCATATGCCTGGGTTGCAGGCTTGATCGCAAGTTTGGGGCATACAGGAGACAGCCAATCAATGATTCTCTCTCATTATTGACGTTTCTATCTCTCCCTCTTCTTTTCTCTCTAAAATCAATAATATTTTTTTTAAAAAAGAACAGTTCCTGAGCCTGAAATTTCTTTTTTTTTTTTAAATATATTCTATTGATTTTTTACAGAGAGGAAGGTAGAGGGACAGAGAGCTAAAAATATCAATGAGAGAGAAACATTGACCAGCTGGTTCCTGCACACCACCTGCTGGGGATGTGCCCACAACCAATGTATATGTCCTTGACCAGAATCAAACCTGGGACCCTTCAGTCTGCAGACCAACACCCTATCCACTGAGCTAAACCGGTTTCGGCTTGAGCCTGAAATTTCTAATCTAAAAATAGGATAATAACAACAATAACAACAAAAAACTGCCTTGTGGTATAACATTGAGAGTTAATTTACATCATAAATACAAAATGTTTTGTGATTTTTAAATTATAAAGTTTTACAATAATTATCTATTATAATAAGCTTCATATGAGATTTCTCTTAATATGGTCAGTGAATACCAATTAACATAAATGTTTGCATCATAACTATTTTTTAGACAACTTTCCTGAGATTTAACTCATATATCACTAAATTTACCACTTGCAGTTTAGAATTCATGCTGGGATTTTTCTTTGTTTCTTTTTATTTACTGTATAAGATTATGTAACCATTATCAAAATCTAATTTTAGAACATATTTTTGTTCCCCACTAGAGGAAACACCATGTCTCCCAGTAGTTAATGCCCATTCCAACCTCACCCCATCACCCAACTCTAAGCAACCATTAATCTATTTTCTGATCTATAAACTGTATAATTCTAAGCATTTCATATAAATTAACTCATGTAACATGTGCCTTTCTGTGATTGATTTTCACACACATGATGTTTTCAAAGTTCATCCATGTAGTAGCATCCTATCTAATAATGGAGTAATATGCAAATTAACCATCACTCCGCGACAAAATGGCAGCCCCCATAGCCATAAGATGGTGGTGCCCAGTCCCCTCAGTCCTGCTGCTGGAGTGTCCAGCCTGTCCGCAGGAGCAGTGATTTGTGTCCACACTGCCACTCCAGAGGTGGCAAATCCAGCCTCCCAGATCTACCACTGCTGCAGTGTCTGGGCCTGTCAGCCCCATCGGGGTTGAGAGGGACCAAGCAGTGAGGCTTGATCCACCCCCAGACATGACAGACAGAGCTCGGGCAGCAGGGCATGGAGGCTTCCTTAGCACAGAGGCAGCAGCAAATAGAGCACAGGCAGCAGAGCATGGGGGCTTCCTTAGCACGGGGACAGGAGCATCTCCAGGCCAGGCAGTCAGAGCCCAGACAGCAGAGTTTGGGGGCTTCCTTAGTAAGGTGGTGGCGGGAGCACCCCCAGACCCCACAGACAGAGCCAGGGCAACAGGGCATGGGGGCTTCCTTAGCGTGTCGATGTCACTGAAGCCTCCAGGCCTGGCAGACAGAGCACACTGCAGGGCATTGGCGCTTCCTTGGCATGGCGCATGGTGGAGGCAGGCAGAGAGCAGGGCATGGGGGCTTCATCTCCATGGCTGCAGTGAAACCTCCAGGCCTGCAGAGAGCAGAGAACCGTGGGGAGTGGGCCTAAGCCATCTGTAGGACATCTCCTAAGAGCTCCTGGATTATAGAGGATGCAGGTGGGCTGAGAGACTCCCGTGCACGAATTTTGTGCACCGGGCCTCTAGTTCTATATAATAAAAGGCTAATATGCAAATCAACCTAATGGTGGAACAGTGATTCGCTATGATGCATACTGACCACCAGTGGATAAACGCTCAATGCAGAAGCTGCCCCCTGGTGGTCAGTTCAATCCCACAGGGAGCATCACTTAGCCAGAAGCCAAGCTCACAGCTGGCAAGTACAGTGGTGGTGTCAGGAGCCTTTCCCACCTCTGCGGTAGTACTAAGGATGTCTAACTGCCTGCTTAGGCCCCTGGAGAGTGCACTGACCACCTGTGAGAAGCAGGCCTAAACTATCAGTTGGACATCTCTGAGGGCTCTTGGATTGTGAGAGGATGCAGGCTGGGTCAAGGGACCGCCCCCACCCCAGGTGCACAAATTTTGTGCACTGGGCCTCTAGTTTATTGTATTCCCTTCTTTTTACTGCCAAATAACATAATATTCCATGGTATAGATAGGCCATATTCTGTTTATATATTTATTAGTTGCACTCTTTGGCTATTATAAATAGTGCTATTTTGAACATCCATGTGAATTTTTTGTGTGAACATAAAAATTTGGTATATTTGGGAATATATCAAGACGTAGAATTGCTGGGTTATATGGTAATTCTATGCTGGTATTTATTGAAGAAAAACTAAATTATTTTCTAAAGTACTTCACCAGTTTATATTCCCACTAGTAAAGTCTCAGGGCTCCAATTTCTCTACATCCTTACCAACACTTGTTATTATCTGTCTTTCTTATTACCACCATCATAGAACATATAATGTAGTACCTTATTGTTTTGGTATCAATTTCTCTGATGATTAATGTTGTTACAACTATCTTTTATGTATAACAAACTTTCCACTGAATGATATTTCACAATTATTTTAATGTCCAATCAGGGATAAAAATCTTTTCTCAATAATGACTTTAAACTTAGATTTTTAAAAATGGTATAATACAGCCGAAACCGGTATAAAACAGCCGAAACCGGCTCAGTGGTAGAGCATCGGTCTGAGGACTGAAAGGTCCCAGGTTTGATTCTGGTCAAGGGCATGTACATTGGTTGCAGGCACAACCCCAGTAGGGGGTGTGCAAGAGGCAGCTGGTCGATGTTTCTCTCTCATTGATTTTTCTATCTCTCTATCTCTCTCCCTTCTTCTCTGTAAAATATCATAAAATATATTATTAAAAAATGGTATAATACAGGGCACAGATGTTGCCATGGTGCCATTCTGAGCAGCAGAGATCTCAATCCAACTTGAGTTTCTGCCTCCACACTGACACAAGGCCATCAGAGAGTCTGGCCTGTCCTCTATCTCCATAATTCAATGACAAGTTGCAATCCTCTCATTGTTCAGAATCACTTGCTTTTCCTTGTGATTTTGGAATATTTTTATAATGTTAATTTATTTTTATGCTAATGGTCATGTTTTTTTGTTGCAATACTGTCAAAGAAAAGTGTGCACAAAGCAGGAAATCTCCTTGGAGGAGACTTACAGGATGGGTTTGGAGGTTCTGAAATCTGAGAGGGGAAGCCAGATTCTCCTGCTAGTGATTTTGAGCCTAAATTGGGTGACTCCAGACCCAGTGTGATGGGAGGCCAATGTCTGAGCTCTGAGGACAAAGAGATTTCACTATCAACTTGCCTGGGTCTTACAGGAACCAAAAGAAAGTGTATAAGAGGCCAGGATGGAAATTGGTTCACCCCTAAGGAATTTGAAGAGAAAGCAGGCTACAGCACCTCACATAGTCGTTGGAAGACTCGTGTGCACAACTGTGGGTATACCCTACAATGGCTGATGAAGGTATTCCAGTGATGGAGAGAAGTTATGCTTTTTTGTTATTGTTGTTGTAGTCAAAGATAAGGTCATTATTTTCTCACCAAATATATATTGAGCTATGGCTAGAGCCCCGAGGCTCCTGATTTTATCCTTTTCCCTGAGAGAGGTGCCAGACCCTCAGACATCAGTATAAAGCAGCACATCAATTTGTCAAAAGGGATCTATTGGGGTAGATGCAAGAGCCTGAAGAAGAGAGAGGTCATTCTGACTCAGGTGCTTGCTGACAACTTTAGGCCTGGAAAGAAAGGAGATAGTCCATAAGTGGGCATAAGGAACTCAAAAGCAAGAATGGTGTGAATACCAGAACCACGACTAATGTGGCTCCTTGGGTTGAGGAAGACAGATTATGTATGATATGTCATAATCCATCCATTGGGATTGTTTGTGGAGTGACTTAATGCCAGGTTAAGGAGTTTAAACTCATAGCACATACAATACAGAATCAGGGAATCTCCTGGGGTATAAAATAACATCTTTAAAACAGTATTTCAGACAGCATGGGGCCTGGAAATGACTTTACTATAGTGAACCTACAATGCTCAGCTCCAATGTCACCCCTCTCTGAATATTCCCTGACTCACCTGGTTTGTTACCTTTTCCCTGGGTTCCCTGACCCCACTGTTAAGGCCCGTTTCATAATGTTTTATACTTACCCTTTCATGCAATCCCTTGTTCTCCTAGACCCCTCTAGGGTTTATACACTTTTGTGTGCCCAACATTGTCTAGAGTGTCTGTCACCCTGTAGGTGTGTTGGTTGAATAGCCTTGGTGTAAGGACATAAGCTTGAATGGCACCAGTATGAATGGAAAGAGATTGTGAAGGAGAACCTCTTAAAACTTAGGAAAAAGGCACAAGAGTAGGGAAAAAGTTTGTAAGGGTGAACTGATGAATTCTAGAATAAGTACAGGTGAGGAGAGGGAGGTGGTGTCTCATTTAGACACCTTGGTTGAAGCTTACACTGAGTGGTACATCCAGTAAGAAACATTTATGAGGAGGTTTGAATGCCAGACTCACAAAACATAAACACAGGCTAACCATATACTTGCATCTTTTTATCTTTCAGAAGGGACTACTAGCTACCCCTCCAGCAGAACATGGCAGGTCAAAAAAGGTGATTATTAGTTTATGCAAGATCTCATGACATAACTGATTTTATTATGGTTTCTCAAATGTGTGATTACCATTAAATTTCTTCTAGTCAACCCCCTGCCAGCCATTTTTTTTTTTACACGTGCCTTCAGAGATGCTACTTTGAACATTAGGTTATATACAAGGTCATCTATGATGGTAAACCATTTGAGATTAGGATAATATGGATTCATCACAATAACCTCACAGAACAGTTTTAGCTATATGCAGATGTTGTAAGGGTGTCAAAAGTAAAGCAAACATAATTATGGAATTCATTAGAAAATGTCTTAATAATGTCACAGGATCATCTTAAACTCAGTCCCAGATTTTGTTCATATTTTTATATCCTCTTCCATTATTCAATAAAATATACACACAGTTATAAAATTCTTTCTCAGTTGGAATATTTTGCCCTGTATGGTGGCACCGTTAGGGAGAAAGCTCTTGGGAGATTGATGTAGCTTACATGATGGGCTGACCTAGAAAACTGTTCACTTTGATGCAACCCTTTGCCTCTACCTCAGGGGCTGTGCAGGCCTTCTTTCTACTTATGAAAGTGCTTCTTCCCTCTATGTAAAAAGGCTATGGAGGCAACAAACAAAATATATAATGTGCAGTGCAGATTTAGCAGCAAACGATCTTTTTTTCCAGACTGAGTATGGATGAGAACTTGAGAAGGAGGGGAAAGTGAGAAGTGCCATTCTCATACAATTCAGGTAGAAATGCTGTCCAAGGCTTTTGCTGAACAGGTTGCACATAGCTGTTCACTGGGACTTCATATAATACTAAAAATGTAAGGTCCAGGCCTTTACATTATCTGATGTTCTGGGTCTTTGGAACTACCAGTCCTTGGGATATTTCACCCACTGGGTTTACTGAAGATAAAATATTTTAACATACTTTATTTAGTGACTACTTTAAATAGCAGTGTCTCTACTATTCTCCATGTGTATAAGGTTACTCAATCTGTATTACCTAAAAGAGCTAGCAACCTCCAACTCACATGTTCTATCCTTATCAATGGGTATAACACTTAGCAGCTTCAAGGTTCAATTGCCCCTATATTTTGTGTCTCCTTGATTAAGAACCAAAATGACCCAAAGTGACAGATCTCAGGACCCATTACTACCTCAGTGGATACTCTTTGCCTCCCAGAACTTTTCTTGCTGATGGAGCCCCCAGTTTCTGGAAACTTCAGTGTTGCACTTGGCACCACACAACACATCCCTGTCTCCTGATAAGGGTCAATTGTACTTTCTTGCGACAGCTATTGTGTTTTCAAATAACCTGAAATGCTTAGGCAAATAATCATTTATTATATGTTAATATTAGCTAAAGAGATAGCATGTAATCTCTTTTCCTAAATGAACCAATAATCATTTATTTACTCATTCAACATACAATTGTTGAGTGCATAAACAATGCCCAATGTCCATTGAAGATTGAAATAGTATCCCTGGCCTTAAGGATTGCTTCAACTTTGGTGTCTACCATGGAAGAATAATTTTTTGTTGTTTTTTTCTCAAATAATTTCTGATACTTCCTAATTCATGTATTCTTCCAGGTTCAGAAAAGGTTGTGCATTCTAGATTCTCATAATGGTGGCTTTCTGGGTTCTCACTGGGAATACATTGTTTTACCTTCTAGCTGAGAAGTTCAGACGTATGTAAGGTCTGCTGCCATGAAGGAAATCTCTTCTACTGTAATACTTGTTCAAGCTTCTTTCATGGGGACTGCCACCTCCCACCTGTGGAAACTGAGAGGTTTGTGAGATGTAGCCCCGGCTCCCCTTAGGGCCTTTTCCTCCTGTCATGCACACTCTCCCGGCAGAGTTCCTCCTTGTGTCTGGATGGGGAAGAAGCAGGGTTGAAGGTGTGGGGTCCAATGGTATGATCCTGGGATCTGTTTAAAGACCTGTGAGCTGGAGGGTAATGTTTTCCTATTTCCTCTGTAAGGCTGAGGCCAGTAGCTGGGTCTTTGCCTATATACCACTACTATCCTTTCCAGAACTTTCTCAGCACAGATTCCTGTTCACAGGAGTGGAAATGACAGTGGTTTATGTTCTGTACTTATTCAGAAATGGCAGGAAATATGGACTTTTTGCCATGTTCTCAACTGGTTTATTGAGGCCCAAGAGCCCAAGGGTTAATGCCCAATCTCTGACACTCAGGCCTGGTGGGCAGGGTCCTTGTGCTCCCACCAGCTCAGAGCACACCACTCACTCTGACACCAGCTTCTACACCCTCAACTCCTGTTGCCACCCTTATTGGGAGAAGCGTCATTGGCTCAGACCCCACATGTAGGTCTTGGGGACTCTAGAGTATCCTCTTCAGTCTCAGGTTGTGCCCATTGGCTACTCCTGAAAGGAAAACAGTGGCAGACATAGGAACAATGTCTGTTTCTGGGGCTTTGCCTTGCTCATCTATGCCAAACATCTCAGGAGCCCGTGGAGTTGCACCTTGTGCAGGGTGAAGGAGTTTTCAGGAAATCAGCAATCTGCCAGAGAATCTGAAGTCCTGGCGAGGCTGATGGGGCCTGAGGAGCAGCTGGTGAGTCAAATTCAAACCCCAAGATTGTTCCTTTCTGTTTGCATGTGAGAAGTCATAGGGTGGGAGGAGGGCACCAAAGAGAGTCTGCTCTTCTGACCAGATCTCAACATGCTGAACACTCACCAGAACCTGTTTTCAGAAAAGAAAAAATAAATCAGCCGTTATATGTCTATTTCCTAGAGCCATACCTGTTTAAGGAAACTTCTTGAAAACCAGTGTGTCCATGCTTCTGCTGTGCATGAATGTGGGCTCATGCTCTCTAAGCTGCTTTTCATTCAAATCCTTCGTCTCTTGTAGAAATGTGAGTTCCTCCTCTTGATGATCGAATGCTATTCAGAGAGCAATGTTTTTCCGAATATTCAACATGATAACTATGTGAGTAACAATAAGAAAACATAATTATTGGCCTCCATTATGTTATCTGACCTTGACATGGGCTCTTGTGGGATTGGTGATCTGAAAACCATGGGAGTGAGTACACGAGATGCTGTTTTCTTACTATGTATTTCAGCTGGATTTTATACGAATCCACAGAAGGCAGACATTGTACTGTATCAGAAATCCTCTCAATGATATTCTTTTTTCATCAGCGAATAGAGATTCTTCAATGCATGGCAGATTTTTGGATGCTGAATGAAATCAAGAAGAAGCTAAGTGAGCGGGGTTACCTCAGCGTGATGGGGTTTATGCAGGACATGCGCCGCATCTTTCAGGAACACAGGGCATCTGAAACGGTAAATGGCCTTCCCTGTTTCTATTTCATCTTTTTTCCATTGAGTCGCTTTGCCCTCATTTTTTAGAGTAGGGAAATTTTATACTTTATCTCATCCTATCATAAGCCTATACAAGCAAGGGATCCAAAAGTGAGTGACTTTTACAATTCAAGATAGAGCATTACAGGCCCTGAGAGCTCATTCCTCTCCTGAAAGGCAAGAGGTGCCCATTGAGAACACTGTGTCCTTCCTGCTCAAAACAAACTGATAATAGAATTGCATCCTAAAGTTATACTGTGCTTCTTATCTCTCTCCAAACATTCTCAAACTTCTCAGAAATTTTAAACTTCAGGTTCCTTTGCATGTAAATGAATATATAGTTAACAGACAGGAATAGAAGTGACAATGTGAAAGGAAGATAACTGATTATACTTAGACTCCTGTAATATTTGATATTTACACAGACCTTAGATTACTATTTAAGTTAACACAAAGGCAAACAACCCAAACCAAATGAGTAAGAGTCCCCAAGTATGGTAATTATTTTTCATTTTTGCCTAGATAATCCTATATAATGAAGAGGTAATAGGCAAATTGACCATCACTCCAACACACAAGATGGCAGCCCCCATGTGGCCAAAGATGGCAGCTCCCTTGTGGACACAAGATTGTCAGCAGGGGAGGGCAGTTGTGGGCAGTCAGGCCAGCAGTGGAGAGCAGTTGGGAGGGATCAGGCCTGCAAGGGAGGGCAGTTGGGGGTAACCAGGCCTGCAGGGGAGGGCAGTTATGGGCAACCGGACCTGTAGGAGAAAGCAGTTGTGAGTGACTAGCCTGCAGGTGAGGCAGTTGGGGGAAACCAGGTCTTGGGGGGAGGGCAGTTGGGAGCAGCCAGGCCAGCAGGGGAGGACACTTAGGAGTGACCAGGCCAGAAGGGGAGGGCTGTTGCAGGGGGACTAGGCTTGTAGGGGAGGGCAGTTAGGTGCTACTAGGCTGGCAAGGTAGGGCAGTTAAGGGTGAATGGGCCAGCAGAGTAGGGAGTTGGGAATGACCATGCCTGCAGAGGAGGACAGTTAGGGGCAATCAGGCAGACAGGTAGGTGAGCAGTCCTGGTTTGTGAGAGAGAGCCCAGACTAGAGAGAGTGCAGGCTGGGCTGAGGGACACACACACACACACACACACACACCCTTCCTCCCCTCCCAAACTTTTGTGCATGAATTTCATGCACCGGGCCTCTAGTAGTAAATAATCATGCACTTAGGACAAAGAAATTACTCTTCGCTACATGAGTTTTTAATCTTAACCTGGTTAATGTAATTTAGGGTTTTAGGCAAGAGTTCTGATCATACTCAAATTGCAAGGTATCTAATGACACTGATAATAAACATCATCATTTTTTTTTTCCCCAGCACAATAACTTTTGCTGGGGAATGAGACTGGAGAAGCAATTTGAGCTGAATTTCAAGCAAGTGTTTGCTGTCCAGGAAACAGAACAAGAACATACAACAAAATTAAATTAGAAGACAAAATTAGAAGTTCAACAAAAAAAAGAAGAAACTATGTCACATACAATGGAGCCCCCACAAGACTATCAGCAAATTACTCAACAGACATTTTGTAGATCAAGAGAGAGTGGATGATATATTGTTATGTAAAATTAGTACTCAGCAAAGCTGTCCTATAGAATTAAAGGAGAAATAAACCCATCAAAGAGAACTTGAGAAAGTTCATGACCACTAGCACTGTTTTATAAGAAGTGCTAAAGCAGTGGTTCTCAACCTTTCTAATGACATGACCCTTTAATACATATCCTCATGTTGTGGTGACCCCCAACCATAAAATTATTTTCGTTGCTACTTCCTAACTGTAACTTTGCTACTGTTATGAATTTTAATGTAAATATCTGTGTTTTCTGATGATCTTAGGTGGCCTCTGTGAAAGGGTCCTTCGACTCCCAAAGGGGTCATGACCCACAAGTTGAAAACCACTGTGCTAAAGGATGTTTGTCAAGTTAAAATAAAAGGAAAATAATTAACACTGTAAAAACATGACCCGAACTCTCAACTATACACAGTTGGGTGCCCTTTCTTCCTTTGTTAAAGTGCTGGGAATTTAGAGCAGGTAGGAGGCAGGGGGAAGGCTGTGCCCCAAATCCCTTGGAAAGAGAAATGGCTGCCTAAACATGTCCTTGAAACAAACTACCAGATTAAAAACAAAATAAAACAAAAAACAAAAAAAACAAAAACACACACACAAAAAAAAACATAACTCAACGTCCTTCTTTAGCAAAGAAAAATATACTCCTAAGCTTTTGGCAACAATTTTTATGTCTCATATGTATAAAGGGTTTCTAAGTATTAACTCCAACTGGAATTGTAGAATAAACCATGTCTTTTCTAAGCATATTACTTGTTCTATTATTTTGTTTATGAATCAAGCCCACTCTAAGTAGGTGTGTGTGTGCTCTTGTGATCACAGTGTACAAAATGTACCCAGCCCGGCTTGTGTATCTCCTAGCAGGTGTGCCTCTGGTGCACAGCACAGAGGCATGTCTCCTCCTGGGTGGGCAGGGGCTCAGAGGCACAGAACCACTGCCATCTAAGAAGCCAGAAGCAGGCTGGGCTTGGGAGTGGGCTGGGTTGGTCTGCACCTAGTGGGGATGGAGAGTTCTGTTTCTGATCTGCTGAGTGAGCTCCTACCCAACCCATTGCTTGAAGAGAACAAAAACTGGGCAAATCTGGAAGTAGAGTGAACCTCACAAGCAGCTAGCAGGTGTTTTCTGCTTAGTATTGTCTGACCCTGAGAGCATATATATCCCAGATACCACAGGCTTGGGTGGGTGTCTCAAACTTTGGTAGAAAGTTATCTTTTTCTTTTTTTTTTTCTTTCTTTTTTTTCTGGTCAGCAGAGTCAGGGAAGAAGGCAGGGCAACCATGCTCACTGGGAATGAAGGGGGAAATCCCAGAAGGTCCAAAGTCACCAAGAGGAGCCTCCAATTCTGTGTATAAACTCTCCACAAGGACCCTGACATTTCTAAAACAATTGCCAGTCAGAATATGTGACAGATGGGGATCAAAATACCACCTTTCTTCCTGATAAAAGCTGGATCAGGGGACATGGTTTAGATGGGTCCCTAAAAAAGAATTCCTAAGACTGAACTCCAGAACAGGGCTTAGCCTCATGGTCTCAGCCTGCTCTAATCAGCCCACATATAGACCATATCCCCAGCCCACTGTTCCTTGCATTGGCACTCAGAGGAGCATAGACCCCTGGCCTCTCCAGCAGGATCAGCTCAGGGAGACCCGCCAAGAAGCAGACTCAACTTTACAGGACTCCCAGCCTCAGAGTCTCCCCGGAAGAAGGGAGGGCAGGGGGGCCAGGAGTCCTGCTGACTGATGGGCCACCTCCCATAAAGGGACATTAGTGTGGGGCCTGAGTGCTCCCACTTGGGTCCCAGGTGCCCCTCCTCTCCATTTCTGCATCCGCAGAGTAGCCAGGTCTTCATCCTCTGGGCCAGTGGGTACTGTTGCTGCTGCCAATACTCAGCGTGGTGGTGGCCTAGTCAGCTTATTGCTCAGGGACAAGGAGAGAGAGGAGACACTAGGTAAGGCTGGTGTCATTGGTGTCAAATTTTGTCTGATCCCGAAGCATCATGGAGGTCAGGAGCAGAAGACAGCTGTGCTCAGCACAGGCTCAGCTTACTACAATAGTTCTTCTACCCCCCAAATGAGAGAGGCGCAGGGCAGGGAGAAAGAGATCCCCCATGTGTGCAGAACTTGGGACACACTGAGATCCTGGGCTCTTGTTGAAAAGAAAAAAAAATGTTCTCATCAGTGTATGGAATCTTTTCAGATTCGATATTTGCTTCGTTGGGAGAAACAAATACAATAGAAGTACATGGAGAGAGGGTAGAACCTTCCCCTGTATCTTAAATGAAATAGGACAAGAACCCTTATTTACAGCCAGATGAAGTCAGGCTCAGGAAAACAAATGTGGAAATCCTCGCTCTAGAGAATGTTGCTTCTCCAGTCCTGTTTCTGAACATTGAGACCTAAAGCGTCAGGTCTCTGTACCCTCTTAGAAAGTTGCAGCAGCTGAGGACAGAAGTATTCACAGGCTTTTTTCATGTTTTTGACAAGCCAGGGGACTCCTGAGGGTTGGTCCTGCTCCTCCCCTGGGGTCCTGCTCTCCTGGTATCCAGGTCCCTCCTATCCCTCCTTGTCCTCCACTCCTATTACCACATGTCCTGATGGCTGAGAGAACAATCCTCCCCTCTCCCCCATCCCCTACCCCCAACTCCTGTCCCCCTGCAGCAGGCCTGGGGCTGCAGGAGGATGGAGACAGTATCTGAAAACACTCAGAAAGTTGCTTTCACTTCTCATTTCCCCATTTGGGTGGAGCCCTCCCCGGGGAAGTTCACTCACTTCCTGCTCAGGGTTTGGCAGCCCCAGTGGGCCCAGGCTGGGGAGACTGGAAGGATCAGAGGTCCAGGCAGACCCCAAGGCAGGATGATGGCCAGTGGGGGCAGGGACCTCAGCACCAGGTAAATCTGTCTCCCTTTAACTTTCTGTCTGTGCTGCTGCTTTAATGCTGCTTGTCTAAACCTAGACCTCATCCTGCTTTACAAATGTAATGAAGTGGAGGAATTGGATCTCTAAACTGCAGAGGGACAGCTGCTTGTGTGAGTGCAGCTGCCCAACCCACAGGACTCTTGTCTTACAGCTAGCTTCTGCTCAGCTGTGTGTCATTTGGACTCAGCTGTTGTTTCTGATGCTTTGAGGCAGTGATTTGTTATTTTCTTATGATGTCTGAATTCGTTCATTTTCCTCAGGCCCTCTCTCCTTTCACCTAGGTCTTTTCAAAGAGGGTACGTTAAAAAGTATAAAATTTTGGGTGCCTTGGTCCCCTAGCTGACCTGGGGAGGGGCCAGCCTGGGCTTATTCTGGAATCTGTTTAGAGGTGTGAGTTCTTTCCCCAGGGATCTTGAGTGAAGGGAGTAAAAGGAAGAGGAAGGACCAAGATGTGGAAGACTAGTGCTGTGCTGGCTGAGTATTTATATCTGTATTTTCAGTTTCATTCATTATACATCTGATAAGAAAAAGACTATATAAACCCTGTCTTTTTTTATAGTAATGGGTCAGTAAATAATATTACTTAGTATGTTTAATTGCATGTCTTTTTAATACAAAAGAAATGCTTTACATAATCTTAATCATAAAGTTTCAAATGGCATGGATGTATATAGAGAGAAAAATCCTAATTTCACCACTCACCCCACTGCAGCTTCCAATCCTGGTCCTTTTGAATGTTATGTAGAGAGAGACATAGTATTTTATGTCTCTCTCTGCATTTACACATATAACTTATTTTCCCAGGGAAAACATTTGTGTCTTATATTTTAATGATAATTTTACGTTGTATATACATACCATTCTACATTGTATATACCATTCTGAAAAATTAATATTACAATTATTAGAGGACTTTTCATGTTAATAAACATATGGATCCACCTCACTTTTAACAGTTGCCTATTACTCCATGGAACTGATATTTAAATCATTTATGTTCTTTCCCATTGTTCACTGTTACCAAAAACTGCAATAAATAACAATTATATATTTCTGTTTTTGCATATGTACAAGTGTTTATCCTATGTCAAAAACCAAAAGGTGAAATTGTTTAGACAAAGGGTACTAATATTTAATTGTTTATATATCCTATCAAATTTCCTTCCTAGTGGTTGAACCACTATATTCTCCTACCACTAGCTGATGAGCCATCTCTCCACACCCAGACGTCACAGAGGTGCTAGATAAAGGGATGCATCCTATTCATTTGCATTCTCAGAATACATGGGCAGTTGAATGTGGTTTTGTATCTCTTGACCATTGAAATTTCCTGGTCTGTCATTGCTGGTTTATTTTTGGCCAATGTAATCAGTTGAGGTGATTGTCCTATCTGTAATGATATGGGAGAGTTTGCTATGTAGTTTGAACTTTATAAATATACTTCCTTGTCTTTTAACTGTCTTTTGGTGACTTCTATCTTATTAAACCTTTGAAATTTAGAGTAAAAAAAATTATTATAGTACTAATTTTATAAGATAGATGCACCCTTGTTATTACAAATAAAAGTGATGAAAAAAGTTACTGGTGATTTCTGACTTTAACCATAGTTCTCTGGTTCTTAAGGTGGCAGATTCAATTCTACCTTTACTTCAAGGAAACTCTATTCTCTACTATCTTCAAACACACACACACACACACACACACACACACACACTCACACACAAACATATATTAAATTTTGGGGCAAAACTTTTCTTCCATTGGTGCAACTTTAACCTTCACACCTTTATTTGTCTCTAATAAATCATTGCTTTAGGATTTCACTTTCTTTTCATAAGAGTTATCTCAAACCTTTCTTCTATGACAATTATTTAATTTTAAATAGTTCTTGTGGTTTCTTGTTATTACTACATTTTTTAAAATGTTGATTGTGTTAGTTTCTTCATCCCCCAGCCAGAGTCCACTACCTGTATCAAGTCCAGTTAGTCAGCCTCAAGCTGTGTCCAGAATTGATACAGCTTCCTTGGGGCAAAGTGATTCACAGCTTTCAACAACACTCTGTGTTCTCTAGACCTTATCATAATTGCCATTGCCATTTCTGAATAGTGAGGCTTCAGGTAATTCTACCCTGCTTTTCAGTGACTCTTGACATGATTTCTTTAGCTTCTTGGCCTGAAAACTTGACTGCATATCCTAAGGCGGGAACTGACTATGTTGGGGTGCTTCACTCCAGCCCTGCATGACCATCACAAGCTTATCTGTCTTCCTTGCTCTCAGCAGAAGTCCTTGTCCTAGACCAAGCCCAGATTCTCATTCTTTGCTTTGTAACTGGTTTTTTTTTCCCCCTTTTAAAAAAACTTTTTTTAATTGATTTTAGAGAGAAAAGGGAGAGGGAGCGAGAGATGGAAACATCAATGATTAGAGAGAATCATTGATTAGCTGTGTACTGAACAATCGGGGATTGAGCTGCAACCCAGGCATATGCCCTGACCAGAAATCAAACCATGACTTACTGGTTCATACGTTGATGCTTAATTACTGCACCACAAAATTAAGCTAAGTTTAATTTTAATGGTGTCTTTTGAAGTACAAAAGATCAAATATTTTTTATTCTAATTTATCAAGCTTTTGGTTTTATAGCTATCTTTTTGTCTAACCCAAAGTCACAAAGATTTTATTATGTATATATATTTATCAAATAGACATATAATATATATTTTGGTCAGTAATATTATATAATATATATATAATATATATATGTGTGTGTTTAATATATATATATATATATATATATATATATATATATATATAAATTCTCACCCAAGGATATTTTCCCATTGATTTTTAGAGAGAGTG
This sequence comes from Pipistrellus kuhlii, assembly GCF_014108245.1. Classification (NCBI taxonomy): domain Eukaryota; kingdom Metazoa; phylum Chordata; class Mammalia; order Chiroptera; family Vespertilionidae; genus Pipistrellus; species Pipistrellus kuhlii. Next base: position 24,555,586 of record NW_023425573.1, read on the forward strand.
GGAAAGGGAAAATGGAAAGAAATATTGATGTGAGAGAAGAACATGGATTGGTTGCCTCTTGCACTTGCCTGACCAGGACCCAGACCGGAGTGGAGCCCGCAACCAAGGTACATGCCCTGGAGCCAAGCCAACTAGGGCAAGGACACTTTTTAAAAAATATGTAGGAGAGCTCTAGCAGGTTTGGTTTAGTGGATAAAGTGTCAGCCAGTAGCCTGAAGGGTCCCAGGTTAGATTCTGATCAAGGTCATGTACCTCAGTTGCAGGCTTGATCCTGTCCCTGGTCGGGGCACGTGCAAGAGGCAATTAATCTATATGTCTCTCTCACATGGATGTTTTTCTCTGTCTCTCCCCTCTCCCCCAGTCCACTCTCTAAATATCAATGGGAAAATGTCCTTGGGTGAGAATTAACAAAAAAATAAAATAAAATAAGAAATGAAAAGAGTTATTGTTTTCACTTTTGTATAGGCCAGCTACAGCAATTTATCTTCACAACAGCAATGAATGCCTACTACTTCTCTGAATCTTCCCCCTTGCTGCATTGTCCTTATGAAATCATTTTTGCCAATCTAATGGATGATAAGGGTTTCCTCATTGACTTTTTAAAATATATTTTATTGATTTTTTACAGAGATGAAGGGAGAGGGATAGAGAGTTAGAAATATCTATGAGAGAGAAACATTGATCATCTGCCTCCTGCGCACACACACCCCCAACACACACACACACTGGGGATGTGCCTGCAACCAAGGTACATGCCCTTGACCAGAATCAAATCTGGGACCCTTCAGTCCACAGGCCAAAGTTCTATCCTCCGAGAAAACTGGTTTCGGCTTCCTCATTGGTGTTATAATTTGTATGTATTCATGTATTTGTTGGACATTTTAATTTCCTTTTCTCTAGGTGACTGTTCAGGTCCATTTTCTTTAGGGTTATATGTCATATTTTGTAAACAGACTGGACTCTTTATATATCAGATATATTAAGCCTTAGACATGTGTGCTGAAAATATTTTTCTACATTCTTTTAATCTTAATGATTTTTAATATTTAGACCTATTAAGTCTTAATCTACTCTTGTGATACTTTTATTTGCTTGACTTAGATATTTGTTCTGTCATATAAATTAATGAATTACTATAGCCAGTTTTAATGTGATTATAAATGTCAGAAGGATTGACATTTTTAAATTGCTATGTTTTCCTAATTGGGAGGTACCTTCTACATTTCCATTTATTTAGATCTTGTTTTATTTCCTTCAATAAGACATTATAGTTTCTTTCATATAGGTTCATAACTTTTAGAGGTTTATAAGTATACTGGTGCATGAAATTCATGCACATTATAAGAAAATTAATTAGAGGAAATATTTTTAATATATAATTTATTGATTTTTTACAGAGAGGAAGGTAGAGGGATAGAAAGCTAGAAACATTGATGAGAGAGAAACATTGATCAGCTGCCTCCCGCACACCCCACACTGGAGATAAGCCCGCAACCAAGGTACATGCCCTCTACCAGAATCAAAACTGGGACCTTTCAGTCCACAGGCTGATGCTCTATTCACTGAGCCAAATCGGTTTCGGCAGAGGAAATATTTTAATATTGCTATTTGTCCTTTCTCTATAATAGAAATGTCAGAGATGAAAGAAAATTAGTAAAATGCATATGAAAATCTCCTTCCTGTCAGAGTCTGGGGCACACTGTGGGACCCAGAGTCAAGTCCCCACCTGATTGAAATCATGCCAGATTGAGACCCAGCCAGCCCCACCCTGGTCAAGCCCCACTGGGCAGGGGTGAAGCCTCAGGTCCCTGTCAAGCCCCACCAGGTGGGAGGTGTGGCCTCAAGTAACCCTCTCCGGCCAGGCACCATGCAGCCTCAGGTCCCTGCTGATTGGTCATTAAGGTGTCACAGTGTGATGACCATTGGCATATTAGCTTTTTATTATGAGGATGTATATGTATAATATTTACTATTGTGTTTGAAGCATTATTTCTTTTCAATGTATGCCGTGCATATAATATCTGTTAGTTTTATGTACCTGATTTGTTTTTTTATTCAGGCTCCTCAGCAAATTCCTTTTCTAGTACTTAGGGAATTTAGGTAGGTCTCTATAATTTCTTTATATATAAACATCTATATACACCAAGTGGCCAGATTATTATGATCTTTGAATGTATAATTATCTGGCCACTCAGTGTATATTTTATATAATAAAAGGCAAATATGCAAATTGTCCCCTCAGCCAGGAGTTTGACCAGTGGGCAGATAATAATCTGGCCACTCAGTATATATAAAAAGGCAGTGACCATGATGACTGAAACGACCATTCGATCAGTCACCATTCTGTGCTAGAATAGATGCATAGACACAGGTAAAGTCTATGAGTGAACTAAGAATGAACAAGAGAAATGCTTGCCTTCATAGAGCTTGAACTGTAAGGTTAAGTCAGGGATGAAAATTCAAAATTTCCACCAGCACAGACCTATGGTGCTGCTTCTCATAGCAGCTAGATATATACCCGGTAGCAGACTGGGCCATGACTGAAGGGCTGGTCCATTCTGGGTTTCCCAGAGTATCAAATGGCTGCCTAGGAGGTGGAGCTTTTGACGCTGACTGGCATAGAAACTGACCAATCAGAACCTAATCTGGGTGAGCTGTATAGGCAGAACCTAAGGTGGGGGCTGAGGGAGGGTTTTAAGGGCAACAGCTATTTGGTGAAAGGTGTAAGGAAGTGGTTCAATTTTTTAATAACCGGTTTGGCAGTATAGTGCATATGACTGGCTATCAGTTCAGATATAGGGATTATGTATTTTTGTCTGCCAAGAGCATCTCCTCCTGATGAAAAAGCCCTCCCCCCGCTTTAAGCAATCTTATTCTATATAAACCATCTATACTAATAAAAGGGTAATATGCTAATTAGACCTGGATGACCAGACATCTTCTGAACATCCAACTTCCTTCCAGATAAAGCCTTGGTGGTGGGGGCAAAGGCAGAGGTAGTTAGGGGCAATCAAGTCAGCAGGAGAGTGCAGTTGGGGGTGAGATCAGGCCAGCAGGGAGTTAGGGGCAACTAAAATGTTTTCATAAAACATTGCAGATATGTTTGGGACAAAATAACTTTACAATGGCTTTGATCATGACAGGCTTGCATTTTTCAATACTATTTTGTCTTTCTAATCCACCATGCTTCATTTTATTATAATTTTGTCCATTGCTTCCATTCCATTTATTCTAATCTTTATTCAGAATCACTTATTTTAATTATGTTGGTTCTTCACAACCTATCTATCCTTCATATATATATAATGTTACAATATATCAAAACCTTGATGGCCATTTTATCATGGTATTCCTTCTCTCTAGGATGTCTGCAGAAGATGAGAACACAGAAAACAAACGTATCAAAGACATTGCACTCGGATACTTCAAAAGATATAAAGTGGATATTTCAGGTGCAATACATAAAACATTTCCTTTCCTTGACCATCTCCGTGACTGCGATTTCATAACCGAAGAAATGTATAAAGTAAGTGAGGTTTATTATGTTACAATCTGATAAAAACAACCCCAAACTAAGTTATACTTTGATATCCTGGAATTAAACATCAGAGCACAACTGGGCAACTGAGGAGTCACCTATGAGTGGAAACCTTCCCAAGTACTGCTATTAAGTGTTCCTATAAGGTCAAAATGAGAAGAGAAGCAGGCACTACTGGAGATAATCCTGATTCTAATTGAAGGGATGGTCTCCATGGTGCCCCCTTGGGGCTGGGTGAATAGCACTGGATATAGGCTGGATCTGAAGTGGATGTACAATGCTTTCTAGAAATTATATATTGATATACAGTGTAATATAAACTAGAAGTTAAACATAATTTTACTTAATGGGTGAATAAGTTAAATGACTTCATTTAATGAAATAATAATTGACACAACATTTCATTTCAGTGAACATCATTTTAAATACTAAGACCCGATAACATTAAAATCCACAGAGAATTAATGTCTTGTTAGGACAAATTTGAAAGTAGATGCTTGTTATTCTTTCAAAACAGCTTTCAGTTTCCTTTCTGTTTTTTCCCCCCTTTCTCTTGGTATTTCTGGAGTCTTAGAATTTAGATTAATTTTAGTGAAAGATGTAAGTGCAGATATAGAAATGCACGGCTTCACTTTCCCTGTGCATAGGCTTTCTTTATGGCAAAGTTCACAGGAGCTTCCAGGCCAACTCAGTCCTGGGGAAGGGACAAGGGCTGTCCAGTCAATAGAACAGCAGCTCATCACCCACTAAGTCTATTCCTAAGACATTTAGCCAGTCTCTGAAAGGACTACATATTACTTCACTTGAAACCATTTTTGTTCTTCCCAAGGACTCCTTATTCCATCTCATGTAAATGAGGGTGAGGAGCTCAGATTCACAAGTGGGTGCTTTGTAGGAGGAAGGATTTAGTTATTCCATTTAGTAGCCACACAAATTTAGAGAAATTCTAAAACTGTATGTGAGAAGATTCCTATGTTGGGAAATCACTATGCATTAACAATAAAATCACTTTCTAGGGCTCTTCTGTAACTTGGAACCCTGTATTTATGTTTTCTCCACTCACTGTTTTTAAGAAATCTCTAGAATCTTTAATAAAACGGTCTACTATACATGAAGTCATATATGATGTTCTCAGTGAACTGGAGAAGAACTTTGACATGTCTCTTTTTGGAGCACTGTTCAGCAAGATCATCATGAAGAATTACCCCGATTTATTTCGCATTTACAAATTATTCTGCAAAGGTAATTAGGTTTATTACTTACATTTTGATGTCCAGGGCCAATTTATTCCCATGGGTATGATTTGAGTGTTGACCATGTGCCACACAAGGTGCTAGGTAGTGTGGATGTAGCAGTTAAGAAAACAGACATATCATGCATCTCTCAATGCTTATCATTTAATGTCTAGAGTGCAGACACCCACCTGCAAGTATGTTTTACTAGGTATTTAGAATCAGTAACAAGACTACCAGGGACAAAGGGATTTACAATACTTAGAGGGATAGGTGACAGGAAACACAGTATCCCAAAAGGGCGGCATCAGTTGTTCCTCTTCTATAGGACCATTTACAAGGTTCCACACAGCAGTCAACTAAGTTGACTACAACCTGCCTCAAGTAACAGCTTAGATATGGGTGCAAGATCTGCCCTGATTTAGCCACACAATGCCCAGGAGAGTCACTATCTCATGAAACAACATTGTAGTCATAATTTTCAGAGATTTCTCAATAGATAGTTGAGATACATGAGTCGCTATGTTGAAGGAAGACAAAAAAATGGATTATAGTTCACAGGTACTCCCTCTCAGGCCACATACAGTTTACCTACCTACAGTCACTGGTCATCTTTAACTCTGAGCTTAGTGTTGGTCTACTAACTCAGAAGAAAGGCCACCATCATCAGGTAGAATGAGCAAGAAAATTAACTCAAGTTCAAATTTGCTCTTAAAGAAGTAGAAATGTTTTTATTAACTCACTAGGGGCCTGGTGCACAAATTCGTGCACAGGTAGGGTCCCTCGTTTTGGCTGGTGATAAGGGCCAAATGGAGCAAACTGGCAGGATGGAGGGACTGTGGGAGGTTGGCTGGCCATGGGAGGCTGGCTGTGGGAGGGCACTGACCACCACAGGAAGCTCCTGAGTTGAATGTCTGCCCCTGATGGTCAGTGCACATCATAGCTACTCGCCAATCATCTGGTCCTAATGGTCGCTTAGGATTTTATATATAGATTCTCCACAGGAGGTGTGATCAACAATAAAATAATCAAAAAATCAATTGCTCAGCCAGAGATAGTTTTTTATGCTATACAATACTACTGGTTTGATTCTCTCCTTTTTCCCTGAGAAGCATGATTTCATTTTTTTTATTGGTTCTTAGTAAAGAAGTGTCCTCCAATAATTTTTGTATGACTTGCCCAGAAATTTTTTTTTAGTCTATATACTTTTGCTCTCAAAAAGATTTCCATGCAATGCTGAAGAATTGAAAAGAAAAATTATATGAACTGAGGAATGCAATGATACATGATACAGACCCTTTAGGTTCTGCATATCTGCACAACAGGGACAAATTAGAAGCAGATTGTGGGAGTTTATTCACACGGGATAAGAATAAAAAAGGATTTTGGAAAGTCTGGCTTCAAAAATTAAGGAATTTGATGTTATTTACCACACAGTAAAGAGATAGTACAGGTTTAAAAGGTTTATAAGTACAGCTTTATTGCCCTGTACCTGTGCCATCAACCCTGAGGCATGTTTGCTAACTGCTTCCCTCCATCTTTTCCCTGGGTACCCTCCAGAGAGCTGCACCAAGACTATTGGTATATTACTTTCCTCCATATGTTTGCTGGACTACTTATATACAGGGGCCATGGGCTGGTGCTATATATCTATGTTCTCCATTTTTTGGCAGCTTTCTATAATAAGATCCCTGGTCCAGGCCTCTTGGGACATCCTCCTGTGCCACAAAATTCGGCCCCTACTTGCAGCTTCAAAGAGTGTCCTTCCTTTGTCCTGGGATCTCAGTCTGTCTAGTTGCTCCCATGTCCTCTAGCTTGTCTCTTTGGGAAGCAGTCATCCTCCCTGGCTTAACACTTTCTCTTTTCCAGACACATTTTTAAAGATTTGAAATTTTATCCTCTTTTATACAAATAAACCTCTATAGGATCTTTGTTTTCCTCCCAAGGAAATGCCTCTGCTTTTCTTTATGGTTGGAATAGTTCAGTGAACACATTTCAAAATAATTAGTATTATACATTATTTATTTTGATATATGCTTTCCCGGCCAGCTGAATTATTTTTTACATGAGTAACAAGTTCGCGATGCTGCCACAGCTCCTTTATCCTGACATTCAAGTGGTTCCTTTCCCTGTGGGAGGCATAAGAGCTCCTTGGTTGGTTTTGCTCTTTCTGTCTCCAGAATGAAGAGAGAACATTACCAATAGGACTGGAACCCACTGAGCACTGAGTGATCCAAGGAATGAAAATTCCTAAACGTAATTTCAGACGGTTCTCACTCCATGAAGATCTCTAATTGTCTTCTTTTGCCCTCTCTTCAGTAATACCAGACATAGAATTCCTCCTAGAAAGTGATGGAGAAGAAAATGTGGAGAGGCCTAATGAACAACTAAGCCTGGAACAAGGTGATTGCAAACAAATAAAAACTGATTCTCCTATGCTTAGAGAAGAGGAGAATGGGAAATGGCCCTGAGTCCTGAGTGGAGTTTGGGAATCAGGGAAGACCTGTTGAAGAGTCTAGAGAAGGAAGGAAGGGCTGTTTGTATGAGAGTTGACCAGAGGCTGGTCCTAGAGGAGGAGCTATGTCAAGATACCATTGGCCTAATAACCAGACAGAGGAACAGGAACCCAGTATGTCAGGAAACCAGATTTAAAGACGATGCTAAACTGGAAGTAATTATGACTTAGAGAGACCCTGCTGGGGAAGATTTCCTATGGCTGTGAGTCACAAGATGAGTGTGAAGCTGTGAATGGCTAAGGATTATGGGCCCAAGGTCAACATCACAGAAGAGATCCTGGATGGTGACAAAGGGACTGATTTAAATTTGGGAGATGCTTTTCAGGAGCAGGAATATTCAAGGAGATGGGCAGTCATAAAGAGAGGGGAGAGAGGAAGTGATGAGATGTGCAAGCGGGAATGTGGGTATTTTGAGAAATAAAGAAAAAGGGAAATGAAAGGCAGGGAAAAGGGTTAAAGGATACAGTAACAACAACCATATTACTAAGAGCTCACTTATAGACCATTTACTCTGGCAGTTGTGGGTTTAGTGCTCAGAGCTGCCCATGGGGGGGAAGAGGGAGTATAACTCTCTGTCCATTTGCAAAATAGGAAACTGAAATCTCGAGAGACCGTGTATGTAGTAGGCCTGAGGTCAAATGAGCATGATAAACCAGACATTCTGAATCCAAAGTCTGTGTGTTTAACCCTATACACAGCCAGATTATTTCATGGAAAAGACAGACACACAAGTCAAAAGTAGGAAATTGTGCAGAGAGAAATATACAGAACAAGAATATCATTAGCTGGAGGAAGTACAGGAGAATCAGACTTGAACCTCATAAAGGGCCAACAAGACAGAGAAACAGACATGCTTAGGGAGGGAGCTGTATGAAGTGGGGTGGGATAAGAAGACATGACTTTGTAGGAAGTTAGGTAAAGCCACCAGTCAGGGATAGTGCTGACAACAAAAACAGATTCCCTATGGCTATGGGTGGCAAGAAGAGCCATCTCTGGTTACTGAGTGGCTTAGAGATGATCTCAGTGAGATGGCCTGGCTGAGGACAGGGGGCTGCTGATGGCAAGAGATGAGTAGGATCCTGTGGGTCCAGATGTATCCCCCAGGCTCTGTATTGATACCTGGGGGAAGAGACCTTGAACTTTTACTTTATAAAAGTTAAAAATAGATTAGAAGCTAATGGCACAGCCTATACTTCAATTTTTTAAATAAACCTCTCATTTCTTCCCCCAGGAACTGGTGAAACTTCTTATCAAAGTCTGACGTGGTTAGGCCCAGATGCTGGTAATTACAATGGTCTGTTCTTATTGACTTTTCTGCGACCCTTTGCTTTCTTATCCCATCTGTCAGGTGCTATGGTGAGAGGGCTGCTTATTTTTAGTACTAATTGCCCAGAAGAGTCAGTCTTTGCATTGGCAATTTCTCCAAGGATTTAAAGATAACAGTCTTCATTTTTCCCGTTGCTTGAGAGAATCCTTCCTTCCATACTCCTTAAATGCACTTGCTGCCAGCTCCTGACAGCCCGAGCCTGGACCTATTGCCCATGCACATGGCTTCACAGTTTTCTGCCTCTGTCTTGCTTGAATCTGACTGCAGCCTTGCTTTGATATCACGTCCAGCGGTGGCCAGCACTGCAGTGAGGGTGGTAGGGTAAGGGTGATGAGTGTGTTCCCCTAGGCCAAGGTCTCTCACCTGTTGGGTCCCTCAAACAGGACCATGTGCCTCCTGAACCAACCCTCTCCCATCATCTCTGGGGCAGCAGGCTTGGAGCTGCTCTAAAAACACCAAAGAAGTCATTATTGCATAGCTTATACTGGGGTGTATTATTTAAGAAAGGATGTTCTAAATTAGTAATACATTTTTATAAAAGAAAAAAAATCTTTCAGAATGATTTTAGCAAATCACATTTAGTCAAACAAGTTAAGAATATAAAATATCTACCATGCGTCAATCCATATCCTTAGCAGTTCATCTACCACAGCAGCTGATGGGAATGGGAGAGGTAAGGGGAAAAAATTGGGATGAGTAATGAGCAGAGAAGGGCTTTTGTGTGTGTGTGTGTGTGTGTGTGTGTGTGTGTGTATGTGTGTTGGTTTAGGGGGGAGGAGAAGGTGATATTATAACCCAAAAGATAAACAGAAAACCACCAATAAATGTGTGGAAGAGCCTGACTCAGTTGGGACAGTTAACTGTGACCAGCACAGGACCGGGAAGGACTGTGCTCTGTGCTTGCCACCAAGAGGAGGCTCCAAGAAACAGTGGGTGTAGCACAAACCATGCACCAGGGCCAAGGTTTTATGTTAAAATTGTGGGAATTAATATTTAAATAATCATTACATAAATGACTTTGCTTAGGAAAACAGTACTATATGGAAAAATTCAAGCTGCATTAAAAAATATTTATTCGTATACTAGTGAGGTTGGTGGGAACAGAGTGGGATGGGTCAATGGAATAAAACATGAGCAGAGGAGGTTCACTTTCGAGAAGGGGGTATGCTGGTCCTGGGTGGTTTACTCAGAGATTCATTTCTTATGGTTTTTCGGCTCTGCTATACCCTCTATCTCTGGCCACAGACTCTGCGGGCTTGCTTGTCATCTCCCTTGCTACTGCTTCCTGCTGAGCTCCTAATCTGGGTGACACCAGCAAGAGAGTGGAGTACGGGATCAAGGGAGAAGCATGGTATTTCCCCAGCACTGTCATGGACAGAAATTCTGGCATTGACTACATCTCCCATGATTCTAAATCCCACAAAGCAGGCCAGCTATGGTCAAGTTTCTAGGTATCTGGTGACCTTGACACATGAGCTCACTCTCCCATAGTTTCCTGTTGACTGTTCTTTGAGTTGCTGAATTCCTCCACTTGGAATTATCAGCTATTCCATCAGCTATATAACTAATCCCCTGGATTAAATTCCCTCTGCTTCAAAAGCTTAGAGAGTTTGTATTTTTCTGGCAGACTCTGATTGATGCAGGGAGCAAATAAAATATCTATGAATCTAAACTTGGTCTAGATACAGTCCCACCTGAACGTGGACCCTCAGAGCACCGCCGTGAAGCACAAGCAATAAATGCAACTGAAACAGGTACAACCAGTGACAACAGGGATGCGCTAGGAAGCCAACAAGCAAATGAGCAATGTGCCCAACAATCTAAAACAGCAGGTAAGACTGAGTGGCTGGGTTTGATGAGTGTGGAGGGAAACTGGCAGGTGGAGGAACTTGGTATTGTGAGTAAATGCACCGGGAAGACTTGGGAGGATTGGAATGCTAGAAAAACAAATATAAAGAAAGACAAAATTGACGTAGAAAAGGCATTCACGGTTCACAGGAATAGAGAAATAGAAATAATAGAAAAGAAGGAAGTAGAAAACATACTAGTAACGAAGAGTGGGTAAACTGAAAAATCAGGTGGGTATCAAATCTCCATCTATGGTGAGGCCTGGAGACCCAGGGTCACATGCAAGCAGGATCTCACTCTTGGCAGCTTCTGGTATCCTGCACAGCTACAGTGGTTCCCCCTAGACTCTGCTGGGCAATGGGGACACTGATACAAAAATAGAGAGAAAGGGAGTAGGAAGAGAGAAAAATGCAGAGGGAAATAATAACAGTAAATAGAAAAAAATGGGCAGAAGACACAAAGATAATTACATGAAGAATAAATAAAGGACAATAAATGAAGACTGGACATTTATGTCTGATTTGAGAAGTCACCACAAAGGCTAAAAAAGGGTGTTCCCAACACTATTTGGAAGAAAATGTGTCAAAAAAAAAAGGGCCCTGGAATCCACTCAAATAAAAATAGGCCTTTCTTCTGGAAAGTAAAATATTCAAAGGCAAGAGAGGCACAAAGAGCCTGGCTGGTGTGGTTCAGTGTTGAGAGTCAACCCAGGAACCAAAAGGTCATCAGTTCCATTTCCAGTCAGGCACATGCCCAGGTTGCAGGCTCCATGTCCAGTAGGGATGTGTGCAGGAGGCAGCTGATCAATGATGTTCCTCTCTCATTGATGTTTCTCTCTATCCCTCTCCCTACCACTCTCTCTAAAAATCATTAAAAACTTTTTTTTAAAGAGAGGCATAAAGGAAGGACAGATTTGAACAGCAAGAACGGACAGGGCTGGAGGAGTTTTCTCCTGAAGTGGAATCTCTCTCAATCTCTCTCTCTCTCTCTCTCTCTCAACCAACCAATCAACCAATCAATAAAAATATGTTGTTGTTTTTAAGAGAGGCAGAGAGAAAGGACAGGGTTGAGCAGCAGATGGGGGAGCTTTCCCCTGCAGTGGAACTATGGGGAGAAGGGCGTATTGATTGTCATGAGGGTGCTCACTCCCTTAGAAGAGGCAAATGAAATTCTTCATTTATTACAATATCGTTCAGGAGCAGAGGTACTCCACCATAGAAACCAAATCAATTTCTGCTCTGTAGACCTGGTGCATATAAAAAAGGAAAAGACATTTTTAAATTCAGGAGATAAATTTGAAGCCCAAGCAAGGACTGACTATAACAATGCATCTGACAGTATAGGTAAGGCTGACTGAAATAATGTATGATGTGAATCCTGGTACTAGGCAAGGGTCTAGAACATGTCATCAGGACCCATAGAGACAGTCCTAGTGACCTTGTTTAGAGGTAGAAAGGAGAAGGAACAAGTGCCTTATACTGGGATTCAGAAGGAAAATATCCCCAATAATTGGAAAAAATATAAAAAACAAAAATGGTAAATGTAAATATTGACATGACATCAGAGAGTTATTTCTATATTCAAAGAGAGGAAGATATTGGAGTAAGAGTTTAAAAAAAAGGAAAAATTTCAGAGATCCAAGATAGTCATGAAAGGGGATAAATAAAAAACATTCACAGAAAGACACGAAGTGGTTGGTGTAAAGAGACCTTTGCCAGAAACCAGCACAATTAGCAAAAATGAGCTGAACCAAAAGACTATACTTGGGGTGATGGGCTATTGATGCACTGTGCAAATGATGTTTTATTGAGTTGTACCCTGAAACCTGTACAGTTTTGTGAACCACTATCACCCCAATAAATTAAATTAAAAATAAAATTAATTAATAAATAAAAAGATAAAAAATATATAATTAATACCATTTTTAAAATTTAGGCTTTATGTATGTATACTTCTCTCTGATCAATCTTTCTAGCCAATATATATTCAGACATGATTGAAATGATACAAAGAAAGAATGGAAAAAAGAAGTAGAATGAAGGTGGAGAAAATAGGTATAAAGAAAGTGGAGGTAAGAGATAGAGTGAAGATGGGAGTTGAGGAAGAATGGGGGTTGGATTAGCAAGCAGAGCGAGAGTGGTGGTAGGGGGGTAAGAAAAGTGCTTCAGGTTACACAAAGCTGCCCTCTGTGCATGAACTTCACCACCTTTTTGGTAGGTCCTGAAGCAGCCTGCAGGTCACACACATCGGGCACAGAACAGAGGGATCTGAGTTAACTTAGCTTCTAGGTCTTCCTAGTGGTCTCATGTAGGGCTTCCCACTCAGTGGACTCATGGCCCCACCCTGGGACATTAGAAATTGTTTCTTCTTTGTGCAGTGATCAACAGTCAGGACCTCACTGAATTTACTGATGGAGATGGGTCCTCTGAAGCTTCCACCTCAGCATTGAAAAGGAAAATTGGTAAGGAGGTGGGAGCTCAAGGCTTGGGGTACAGAAACCTCAATTAAGAGCTACTTTTTCCTGAAATATCAATTCTGAGTTCATCCTATACCATGGGTCTAGTTTATCTTGGAATCCAATTCTTTGTGCTTATTTTACTTGACCTTTTGGGATGTGCAAATTAATAAAAAATATCATTATGTTTATATTTTTTAAACATGAAGACTATTAATTCATAAATCCTATAAATCAATCAATGCACCCATCTATTGATTATATAGTAATAACAGGCTAGAGAAGTAGTGAGCTTACTTTAAAACTAATTCTGTGACTATAAAGAGTTGGGTTTATACAGTGATTTCTACAGAGAAGAGAGAGCTAAATATTTCTTTATTGAAGGTCATATTGTCATCTAATCACAAAGTTTGAATAGTATTGAGGGTCAATTCCTCCAGATCTCCTGTGTTAGCAGTAATGGATGAAATGTTTAGAAACCCAAAGTGTTGATTTTTAGAAAGTTCTCCAGCAGGTCATGACATATAGAATGACTTTTCAAAATACCTTTGCAAATAGTGTCTTAATTTTTCTTTTACAACAGCCTGAGGAAAGAGCAGGATGGCCATTGTTACTCTTGTTCCTAAATGAGGAAACAAAATCTCATAAATATTTTAAGGTCTTCCACAAAGTCTCATGGAGATAAAGATAAAAGAAAAGATTAGCTTCCTGAATTCTGGGTTATTTCCTGTGTAAAGCTGGAGCTCAATACAGTTATCAAAATATTATTCCCTCAATCCTTGGTGTAGCATGAGTGGTCATCAAATCTGTAGCTCTTTAGTGCACTAAGTGGTGATTGATTTTCCCTCCTTCTTGCTCAGAGTTTATTAGAAACATATTTATTTAGGAAAACCCACTAGGAAATGACCCCTCCCCCCCCCACACACACACAAAGATATTACCTTGTCTTGATGTTACAACAGAACACTATTGTAAATAATATTTTTGTTCTAAAAGTTCTCTATATTTATTAATGGAAAATGTAAGTTTCCTTCTGTTTTTAGAGTGCGTACATTCTGACTTGTGGCTTAGTGTAGGCAAAGTGCTTTGGAAGGTGGTCCCCAAATAGGCCTACCACTCAAACGCCAGAGAAGATTATTTCAAGGAGCACCAGAGAGTAGAAGTGGCTCTCTACCAACATGCTTCTTAACACAAGATTCCCAAGGTCTCCCCACAAAGAAACAGCAGGTGAAGGAATTGTGAAATGACAATAGAAGGGGTAAGTGGTAGAAGAGAGAGAAGTAAAAAAAGGAAAGATTCAAAGAGATCACAGGTGCTCTTTGCCAGTGACTTTCTTCTTTGGGGATAGGGAATGGCAGCATCATTAACCTTCAAGGCAGGTGACTTAAAGGGATGGACCAAGTGGCCTGTGTGCAGGTCATGGTATACGTGGGTTTTGATGATTTTTCAAGTGTATTAGCGAATTCCATACTCCATCAATTACTGAGACACCTAAAGAATGCTATTCCTTGTTCAATGATCAATAAACTTAGATCCTTTAGAATCAAGCAAAGGAGGAGAGTCTCAGAAGCCACCTGTTTATAACTCTAAATTGTATCAGATAAAATTGTATTTCTGGACAAATATCCAGAGTCTAAATCCAGAGCTCTGTTTTCAGGATGAATCTTTTTTTTTAAGTTCTCTATATGCATTGACTCATTACTTCTTGGATACAATTTTAAGCATTTAACTTTTTCAATCCTATTGGGAAATTATAGGAAGCAAGAGGCATTATAAGTGGTTGTTCAATTGGATAAATGCATTCAATTAATATATTGAAAATGTAGCAATAATACACTGGTAAATAACAGCCATTTTTACTATGCACTGTCATATCCATTAATGCTAAAGTATTTATATTCTATAGAGCATAGTGAGTGAACACAGTGTATCAACTATCTGTTGATAATATTGTCATTACTGCAAAACTTAGATGGTCTTCAAAGAACAATTTGTGCTAACATTAATTATTAATGGAAAAATGTTTTAGACCAACTACTTTCAAACTTAAATGATACTTAAACTATTGACTTACTTTTTGATTTTTCACAGGGCTTTTGTGAATACAAGTTCATTTTGTTTGCACAAAAAAATTAACAGGGAAATAGGGTAAGTAGGTTATCCCAGCATTAACAGAGGAGGAAACTGAAGGTGTTAGAGGGTCATTTATAAATGAGTCAGGCAGGAGCCCAGCATTATGGCCCGGAGCACAGAACTGGGTACAATTGAGGGAAACAGGAAAATGATAATCTCAACATTAAAATTATCATGAACCCTGCCTGTTGTGTGAGTTGTGATAAACTATGTAAGGCTACTGTAAACAAATACTGTTCTCTCTCCTTTACTTTATAGTGCCCAGTGATTTCAGAAAATCACATACAGCAGGGAAAATACTTTGTAAAACAGGTAAGAGCAAGCAAATATGAACTTTTCGTGGTTACAAATGAACAGGGTTTTGCCTTTGTTTTTACAAAAGGTTTGTTTCAATATTTTCCTATTTCCTTTATAGTAAAATACAAATTTGCTTTAATTTAATATTGTTTATATTTTAGCTTTTGCATTTGTAATGGCTGTGACAAATAAACCTAAAGAGGTCAATCACTCAAACTCAATACAATTACAACATTTTTCAAGTAAATATTCCAAAGGTTTCTAGAAGATAGAGGGGGTGGGGTGGGGAGGAGGAACTCTATTTTACAAAGTCATTCTGGGAAGAAGCCAAATAAGAGATCTGCCTTCTTCAATTCCAGATTTGTAAGACCACCTTGGGAAAGAAGCAGAGCTAAAATATTATACAATTACAGACATGAACACAAATTCATAAGCTACATGTAAAAGAATAAAGAAAGTGCAGTGCCAAATGCAAAGGTCCAGAAGAAAACAGAGAAGCCCTGCTAGTGTGGCTCAGTTTGGTCAGCATCCTCCCATGCACCCAGCGGTCACTGGTTTGATTCCACATTGGGGCACATATTAGGGTTGCAATGCCCTCTATAAGACTTTTCCTATATTCATGAATCTGTGTCTGCATTCTACAACGAAGAGCAAGACTAGAGAGGTTTCCTTCTGGAAGGAAGACTCAGAGAAGTTGTGAAACCCAGCTATAATTATGCCTCTCTATCTCCCATACTTCCTAAGTGTTTCCCCTTGAGGCGCCTGGGTCTTTGCTCTTCCTTCACTGCTAAAAACTCTGTGTGTACCATTCATCTATCTCTCTAAAAATCATTTGTCACTCAGACTTTTCATGCAGAAAAGGGTCAGATACACACAGGGCAAAGACATTTCCAAAGAATATAAACAAATCCTCTAGGCACTCTGAAGCATGGGAGAGAATGAAGCATCCTTACCAACAGAACAGAACTCAGATTTTCAGAATTGATCTAATACAATGCCATTAATCCCCAATCACTTTTGTCCTAATCACAATGCAGGAAGGAGCTGATTCCTTTCTGCCTTCTTTGGGGACAACAGCCTTCAGTGACCAAAGAGCCATAATAGAGAAGTGTGTGGACAGGAGGATATGAGGTCATAGAGTTGATCAGAGCCTTGGATGTAGCTTTTGATAAAGGGCACACCATTGTCAGACAGTAATAGTCCAGTTACCCATGCAATTTGAAGATTGTTCTAGAGTTTCCTAGTTCCTCTTTAAGCTTTGGAGAAAGTTGATGAGGAGAAAAAATGATATAAAGCAAGAGAACACAAATATTAAGTAGACAACATCTCCTTTAAGTTACCCATCATTATCCTCTCTGCCACCGAGTCAGAGCTCAAACAGGAGCTGCATGTACAGTCTTTGACTTTGTCTCCAACTACCTAACTGCAGTGGAATAGCATAGCTGGAGAGCTTCTGGCAGAACATACAGCACCTGTATGTTTCATTGTCATGTAAGAATCAAGGGGGCTGACTGGATTGGGAGTTAAGATAGTTTTATTCAAGCCTATCTCTGCTAAAGCATTCTAATTGTATGAGGTTTGAGAGGTGAGATGAAGATGGACGTCTTTCATTATGCAACAAAAAATACCACTCAAAGAAAAACTTAGAAACTCTGAAAATTTGTGAAATAAAATTTCCTAAGAACCTCTGTCTTTATAGAAACAACCTCAACATGGGAGGACCTTTTATGTATGCAACTTTAAAATGAGACACAATGAAGAAACTTCTCTTTTCAGGAATAAGAGAGCACATGGATGTGAATGTGGTTTTTGATGCTGAAATACTTCCTGTGACCTGTAGGGAGATGAAGGGCATATTAATTAAGAGAAAATTTGAACGAGGTAGGTTTCAAGGTTTACTTTAATCTGCAACCACTATGTGAGGGAAATCACAAAACACTACTGGAATACCCTGATTATTCAAGGAATTTGGGCCCCAGTTTTTTCTTGAGAAGAGCTGGGGTCCCAAAGATGATATTTTTACACTTTAAGAAATGGTGTATAAGTTCTCACTTCCACATGGAAATGTTTATGAGGATGCCCAAGGAAGCAAAGGATAATGCAGAAATGTCAGTCTGGGGATAGAAAATATTGTGTATTTTACTTTGAATCAGGTTCCACCTTCATATCCTTTACCCTTTCTGGAAACCATCATCAGGATAAGTGTTTAATGTAGTGATAAGTTCACAAAATTTATAATCAGAAAAATGTGAGTCCCAACTTTAACTCTGCAAAGAGTGACTGAGCAAACAGTGGGACCTCTCTGAGCCTGAAATTTCTCATCTAAGAAATTGATAATAATTAAAAACCCATCTGATGGTATGACTTTGAGAATTAATTTACATATTGACTATAAAATGTTTTGTGATTTTTAATATAAAGCCTTCCAATAATTGTCTATTATGATAAACTTCATATCAGATTATTATTAATATTCCTTTTGAACAATTAATATAAATAAATTTTTGCATCATAACTATTTTTAAATAGCTTTACTGAGCTATAACTCCCATATCATATAATTTACCTCTTAGAGTGTGAAATTCACTATTGAGTATTTTGTTTTTTGGCTTATTCATAAGATTATAAAACCATAACCACAATCTAATTTTAGAACCTTTTTGTCCCCCACTAAAGGAAACACCATATCTCTCAGTAGTCAATACCTATTCTGCCTCATCCCACTACCCAGCCCTAAGCAACCACTAATCTATTTTATGATTTATAAATTGGCATATTCTAAGCATTTCATATCAATAGACTCATGTGACATGTGCTTTTTTATGACTGTTCTTTCACACAGCATGATGTATTCGAGGTTCATACATATAGTACCACATGTACTATATTTCATTTTTTATTGTCAAATACTACAATATAATAGTCCATGGTATGGATATTCAATATTTCATTTATCTAATGTTTGGGTTTTCTCACTCTTTAGATATCATGAATAATGCTATTCTGTGTCAAGTTTTTGGTGAACATATATTTTTAATTATTTTTGCTATATACTCTGGAATGGGATTGCAGGATACATGGCAATTCCATATTGAACTTGTTGAGGAAAAAACAAACTATTTTCCACAGTAACACACCAGTTCATATTCTCACCAGTGAAATCTGAGGGTTCCAATTCTTCTGCCTTCTCACCAATACTTCTTATTGCCGGTCTTTCTCATTACCGCCATCCAAGTGGGTGTGATGTAATATCTCAATGGGGTTCTGATTTCCTTTTCTCTAATGAATACTGTTAAGTGTAACATTATCTTTTACATATAAGTTAAATTTTCCAATGAAAAAATATTTCATATTATTTTAAAATCAGCTACCCATTATTTCAGGGACAGAAAAGTATCTGCTCAATAAAGCCAATGAGTTGGAAGAAAATTGCTGTAATACAGGACACAGATGTTGCTTTGAAGCCATTGTGAGCAACAGGACCAGGACTTGATATTTCCATCCAAAGCAAGAAATTCCCTGGGAGGGGACTCACAGGCTGGGTTTGGGGATTCTCAAATATGAACAGTGAGGCCAGACTTTTCTGCTAGTTAGTGATCTTGAACCCAAATTGGGTGACTTCAGCTGCAATGTAGTGGGAAGCCAGTGTCTGAGCTCTGAGGACAAAGAGGTTTCAGATTCAACTTACCCTGGTCTTACAGGATCCATGATGAAGTGTATAAGAAGCCAGGATGGAAATTGGTTCACTCTGCATGAATTTGAACTTAAAGGAGGCTACGAAACCTGTAACTGGAAAAACAACGTGCGCTGCTATGAAAAAACTCTAAAGTGGCTGATGGAGGTATTATAGTGACACGAGCTTGGAAGTGATTTTCCTGGTTGCACTCTAAGATAGGTCACTTTTTTGTCTGCCAAATATATGTTGATTGACAGCTAACACCCCAAACCCTGACATTATGCTTATCCCACACTCATAACTTAGTACATGGCAGCACATTGATTTCTCAAAGAGGCTATATTGAGGTAGATGCAGGATCCTGGAGGAGGGATAGGTCATTCTGACTCAGGTGCTTGCAGACAACTTTAGGCACTGAAAAAAAGGAGGCAGTCTATGGCCAAACACGTGTGCAGAAGTCACTTCAGAAAAAGAATGGTGTGAAAACCGGAACCATAACTAATGTGGCTCTGTGGGTTGAGGTAGATAGATTGTGTGTGATAGAGCATAATCCATCACTTGGGGTTGTTTGTGGAAGGATTTAATGGAAGTCTAGGGAGTTTAAATGCATAGCATAAACAATGCAGAACCAGGAAGGTCTCCTGAGGTGGGAAGAGAAATATTTAAAATAGTATCTCAGACAACATGGGGCCTAGAAATGATTTCACTGTCTTTCAGCCCAAGAAACCTATAGTTAAACTACAATGCTCAGCTCCAATGTTACCCTCTCTGAATATTCCCTGACTGACCTGCCTTGTCATTCTTTCCCTGGGCTTCCTGAACTCACTATTAAGGCCCTTATCACAGTTTTATACTTGTCCTTCCATGCAATCCTTTATTCTCCTAGATCCCTCTAGTTTTATACATCTCTGTGAGACCAACATTTTTCAGAGTGTCTTACACCCTGTAGGTATGGGATACATGCGTAATGACTGAATAGCCCTGGTGTGAGGACTTAAACTTGAGTAGAACTGGTGGATATAGAAAGGAGGTGAGAGGGGTCAAAGAGATTATGAATAAAAAGCTCTTAAGACTTAGGGGGAAAGCACAAGAGCAAGAAAAAAGGTTCTGAAGATGATTTTCTGCGTACCATTGATTGTGTAAGCCTAGAATCCCCATCCTCCTAAAGAAGTAGTTAATCTTCTTTCTAGAATAGCAGTTCTCAACCTGTGGGTTGAGACCCAGTTGGGAGTCAAATGACCCTTTCACAGGGGTCACCTAAGACATCCTGTGTATCATATATTTACATTACAATTCATAACAGTAGCAAAATTACAGTTATGAAGTAGCAATGAAAATAATGTTATGGTTGGGGGTCATCACAACATGAGAAACTGTATTAAGGAGTCACAGCATTAGGAAGATTGAGAACTACTGTTCTATTGTAGAAGAACTGGTGAGTAGAGGGAGATGGTGTCTCATTTAGATGTCTTGGTTTGAGCTGACAGTGGGACATCAAGTAGAAATATTTTGGAGGAGGTTGCAATGTCTGTCTCACAAAACATAAACATAGGCTAACCATATGCTTGGATCTTTTTATCTTTCAGAAAAAACGTCTGCCTAAACCTCCAAGAACATATGGCAAAATAAAAAAGGTGATTATTACTTTATACAAGTGCTTATTACTACAATGCTCAGCATTGTAGTAATAATTTTATGTGTACAGCATCTTTTTATGGTTTCTCAGTTATGTATTTAACATTTCTTCCTCTTCTCCTCTCCCCTGACTTTATTTCATTTAATTAAGTTATTTATTTTGCAAGTGCCTTCAGATTTGTTTCATTGAGCATTAGGTTGTATGCAAGGTCAATCTTGAATGGTAAACCATTTGAGATGAGAATAGTAAGGAGCCATCTCAAAGCTAAGTTTTAGCTATAGTTGCAGATGTTGTCAGGGAGTCCAAGTTATAAATGCAAACATAAGTATGGAATACATAAAGACATTTCTTAATGATGTCACAGGCTCATCTTTAACTCAACCTAGATTTTTTTCATAAATGTTACTATATTTTAACTTTAATGAAATCTGATTGGAGCAAAAGTTTGCCCACTGTCATCAGAAGAACCTGATCTAGTACAGAGTCTATATTGGGTCATATACAAAACTATGTACTATTTCTTAAGGTGGGAAACTCAAAGCATATTTCTCTTCTGATTTTTTACATCATCTTCCAACCTTCTATAAAACATACACACAGACAAACAGAGTTCTTTCTCAAGCAGAAATTATTGGGAATTTTCACGAGGATGGTATTGTTGGAGAGGGAGCTTTTGGGAGACTGATGTGTCTTACATGAGGGTCTGACCTGGAAAATTGTTTACTTTAATGCCACCCCTTTGGCTCTACTCAGGGGCTGTGCAGGCCACCTGTCTATCCATGAAAGTGATTTCTCCCTCTATGGAAGAAGGCTATTAAGGCAACAAACACAATATATAATGTGCAGTGTAGATTCAAGACAAAGTGATGGTTTCTCTAATATTGGGCATGAATGAGAACTTGAAAAAGAGGGAGAGGTGAAAATTCTAGAACAGGTTGCACATAGCTGGCTACTGAGACTTTATATTCCAGAAATGTGAAGTCCAGGCCTTTATATTAACTGAAATTCTGGTTCTTTTGAACCTCCAGTCTTTATGCCTGTGCCTCAAACCTTGGGACAATTTACCCACTGGGTTTATTGAAGATAAATTGTTGTTTGACCTATTCAGAGACTACTTTAAACAGCAGTTATCTCCACCATTTTCCATGTATCCAAAGTTACTCAACATGGAGTACCTAAAAGAGCTAGTACTCAAGTTCCATAAGGTTCTATCCTTATCCATGAGTGCAATACTTTGCAGCAACAAGGTTCAATTGCCTCTATATTTTGTGTCTCTTTGATCAAGAACAGAAATGACCCAAAGTGACAGATCTTAGGACCCATTACCACCTCTGTAGATCCTCTTTGCCTCCCAGAACTTATCTTGTTGGTAAAGCCTCCTGATTTCTGAAAATTTAAATGTCACTCATGGCACCACTCAATAGCTTCCTGTATCCTGGTAAGGGCCACCTGTACTTTCTGGTGACAGCTTCTGTGTTTTCAAATAACCTGATATATGCCACCAAACAATCACTTATCTTATGTTAATATATACTAAAGAGATAGCATGTAATCTCTTTTCCTAAGTGAAATAATACTCATTTATTTACTCATTCAACATATAAATATTGAGTGCATAAAAATGCCCAATTTTCATTGAAGAACATTAAAATAATATCCCTGACCTTAAGGATTGTTTCAACTTCATTGTCTACCATGGAAAATTAACGACTGGAGGAAGGGGATTCTTGGCTTACACTAAAGCAATGTAGGTGTAGTACCTGGTAGTCAGCTTCCTGTGAAAAGTCAGTCAGGTGCCATCTTAAGATTTTGATCACAGGGAGATGAGGATAGCCTTCTGTATCAAGGGCACTGAATTCATTTTAACTTTTG
Organism: Pipistrellus kuhlii; assembly: GCF_014108245.1. Taxonomy (NCBI): domain Eukaryota; kingdom Metazoa; phylum Chordata; class Mammalia; order Chiroptera; family Vespertilionidae; genus Pipistrellus; species Pipistrellus kuhlii. The sequence continues at coordinate 24,578,116 of NW_023425573.1, forward strand.
GGTGGTGTCCCAGAAGAGCTACAGGAGGTGATTGAGTTATCTATGTGGTACTTTATGGTTCCCAGAACCCTGAATGATAGATGGTCATGTCATACTACCCATGGTGAAGAGTCTGTAGGTAGAAAGCAACTGTCCCAGCATAAGTGACCTCACTCTTGTTAATATTCTTTCCTAAGATAGATATTACAGGCCAATTTGTCATTGTCTTATTATGTCCTCAAGCATTAAAACTCACACTTGTTCAGGCTAAATCTCAACTCAAGTTGCACACTGGAATCACCTGAAGACTTTTGAAAAATAACATTGCCTGAATCCCACTATTAGACAAAATCTCATTTAAATTATTCTGAGTTATGATTTGGACATTAGCATTGTTAAAATGTCTTCAGATAATTTTGATACACAAGTTACTCATTCTATAACTTAGGAAGAATACTAATGCCTGTGCCTCAAACCAGAAAAATTGATTCAGAATCTCTGATGTTGGGACTAGGAATTTAGTATTTTATATACTCTGCTTTGACAATTCAAATGTACAGCCGGGCTAAGAAACAAAGAGCCTCAGAGAAAAGGGTTCCAAACTTGATTAAAGATTATGGATGCAAGATTCTTATGCACTACTTATATTTGTTATTTCTTTGTTCTGAAGAGAGGGTCGGCACTTTCTGAAGAATGATGATGGCAATCTGTGAATCCCTACAGAGAGGAAAAGAAAAATGGCCCCAGGTCTCCATGCTAGGGCAGTCTCATACTTCTTTGGGAATGTGATTCAGGATTATCTGGAACACTGAATGACAACTGTTGGCAAGATGCTCCTTGAACCTTGTACTTTCTCATATATGGCCATCAATGTGTGTGTGTGTGTGTGTGTGTGTGTGTGTGTGTGTGTGTGCATGTGTGCGTGTGTGTGCGTGTGTGTGTGTGTGTGTGTGTGTGTGAGAGAGAGAGAGAGAGAGAGAGAGAGAGAGAGAGAGAGAGAGAAATAAACATATATGGGAATAATACATATATATGTATGTATTATTTATTTCAGAGAGGAAGGGATAAGTACAGAGACAGAAACTTGAATGGTGAGAGAGAATCATTGATAGGTTGCCTCCTGCACTCGCCAGACTGAGTATTGAGCCTGCAACCTGGGCAAGTGCCCTGACCAAGAATCAAACTGTGACTACCTGCTTCATAGGTTGACACAACCACAGAGCTGCACTGGCCAGGCTCACAAACTGGCCACTTGTAAAAGCAAAAGAAATTACCAGAATCCTGTTTCCCCAAGATAAAAATTTCCATCCAAAAGTCTGGAACAAGACTCAAAATAACTTTTAGCAACTTTTCAACTTTTCAACTACTATCTGAACAAAGAGAAATAACATAGCTGTATTCCAAATTTTTGTGTCCATTTGCTAAAAGGACATTTCTGATATTTGTGTGTTGTTAACCGAGATATAATAAAGACTGAGAAACAGACCACTTTTTGTTATGTATTAGGGTTGGAACCATTTTTCAGGGTCTCAGCAGACCTATGTTCAGTGAACCTTAGAAGGATAAAAGAACTAACAAAGTAAGCTTAGCAATTACCATGAGGAGGATTATTTATAGATAGAATTTTGGATGCTAGTGGGAGTATAGAGCGAGAAAGGATTCTCAGATTTGTGGCAGAAGGTGAATGTTTTATGAAATGGAAGCACCAGGAAAGAACATATAGTGGGTGTGGGGACAGGATAATACATTGTTTTGCCTGGATGAGGTTGGGATGTGCTTTAAGAGCCCAGGAGGAGATGCTGGGGGAACATAGGGATGTGCACAAATGCAAAAGACAGGATGGACATCTGGGAGCTGGAGACATAGGGAATGTAACTGCAGCTTTGAGAGTGATTTGATGGAAACCTGAGGGATTCTGTCTAAATGTTGGAGGAAGAGAAGGAGAGATACAGCAATGAGGCTGATGGAGGGATGGCATGGACCACATGTATTTGGAAAAAAGAGAAACAGTCATGGCAGAGAAAGCTGGATGCTGTCATTCCTGCTTCCTCCTGCTCCTCCATGGACCGCTTTCCCTCCACCCAGCACTCATCAGAGGGTGGGCCAGTCCTGAAACCAGTCTCCTTTGTGTTACTTCAGATGGTCACAAGAGGGTAGAAATTCCTCCAGTAGACCATGGGATAGACAGGATGTTTCTATCTGAGATAGAATAATCACCAAGTTATTCTTGAACTGTCTGGGTTATCTCAGAAGGCAGAACCAGGAGCAAGCATCGTTCGATTCATATGTAAATGTTGCTTTTTATTTTTAAAAAGAGGGGGAAAAAGTGTTTTTCTGTTTTAATCATATCCTCTTCACTCCATTAATGGGGGATGCATATCCACCTGACTGGGGGATGGCAAATAAGAGCATCTGTTACCTGACAGAGGAATTGACAGGTGTTTATTAGTCACATATACTCCCAGACTGAGAAAGGAGGGCAGGGACTGCCAGGCAGGCCTCAGAGGGAGTAACCAGAGGCTGTGGAGGGTGAGGTGTGCCTTGGTTTCCCTGGAAGGTTGTGGCTGGCTCATTTGAACAATTTTGTGGGTGGCAGGGGCACTGAAACCTGTAATTCCAAGATGAGCAGGGTTATACAACAAGCTCCCCTGGAAGGGTCTGACAGGTAAACAATGCTCCTTGCCAGGGGACCCTGGGTAACCCTGCTCATCCTGGAATATCAGGTTTCACTGCCCTGTCAGCCATAGAAACTCTGGTTTTGTAGGAAAACCTTTTCTGGTCACAAAGGTCACTCCTCCTGAACTTCACCACAGATCAAGAATACTTTTTCTGAAACATCCACTTCATGCAGTTGGCTCACAGCTCAGGGGAAAGCACATAACTGTCCATGTAGCTTCCCACAGAGGCAGTGAGTTCCAGATTCCCACAGCACTGGTCTTCAGGGTCTCACTGGGGATACAGATATTGTTTTACCTTCTAGCCGGAAAACGCAGAGAAATGCAAGATCTGTGGGGATGAAGGAATGCTCTTCAAATGCAGCTGGTGTTTATGCTTCTTTCATGGGGACTGTCACATCCCACCTGTGGACCCTAAGAGGTTGGTGAAATGTAGCCCCTTCTCCTGCAAGGACCTTCCTCCTGCTATGCATACTCCCAATACAGTCTCCCTTGTATTCTGATGGGGAAAGAGCAGGGTCAGAGGTAAAGGGCCCAGCGGTATGATGTGGGGAGCTGTTTAAAAATGCGATCAGAGGAAGTTACTGTTCTCTTCTCACCTCTAGGAGGCTGGGTGCTTTGCCTACATATCACTACTGTCCTTTCCAGAACTATCCCACCATAGACTCCTGTTCACAGGAGTGCAAATGTTAGTTGTTTATATTCTGTGCTTATTCAGGAAAGACAGTAAATAAGGATAGTTTCCCTTATTTTTCCATGTTCTCAACAGGTTAATGGAGGCACAGGGTCTCCACAGGTTAAGGCCCACTCTCTGACATCCAGGCATGAAGGCAGGGCTCTTTGTGCTCTCAGCACAATAAACATGGAAAGGGGAGCCCAGCACTCACCTTGACACCATCTTCCAACCAATAAACCCATGCTGCTACTCTAGGGACCACAGTTACCACATGAGAGTCCTGGAGAATCTGGGAGGTGTCCCCTCATTCCCTGGCTGTGCCCATCTGCCATTCCTGAAAGAGCATTGGCAGCTGTGGGAACAGAGGTGTTTCTAGGCTTGTTTTGCTCACTTATATCTGACGTCTCAGGAAATCTTGGAGATGCACCTTCTGCACAATAGAGGAGTCTTCACGAAGTCAGCAGTGTTACAGTGAATCTGAGGTCCTGGCGAGACGGATGGGGCCTAAAGAGAAGTTGGTGAGTTGTATTTGACCCAAGACATCTCCCTGCTGCTCACATGAAAAATCAAACACTCATGGGTGAGAGGAAGGGTGTCAAAGGGTGCCTGCTCTTCTGACATAGCCTCAACCACACTGAAAACTCACCAGAACTTGCTTATAGAAAACAAAATGAAACCAAACAAAAAAGCAACTCAGCTATTACATGTTAGTATCCAAGAACAATCCCTGTTTGGGGAAACTTCCAGAAGACTACTGTGTTCATGCATCTGCCTAGACATGCATATGGGTTGACTCTTGCCAAACTGCTTTTCATTCACAGTCTCCTTCTTTTTGCAGAAATGTGAATTTCTACTCCTAAAGGCCTATTGCCATTTTGAGACCATCATTTTTCTAAATATTCCACATCAAAATTATGTGAGTAACAACAACAAACCATGTATAAGCTCCATAATGTTATCCAATCTTGACACAGGCACTGTGAATTCTGTGATTTAAGGCCCATGGGAGGGAGAGCTTGAGCTACTTTTTCCTTTACCTTGTATTTCCTCTAGATTTTATGAAAATCCACAGAATGTACACATTGTACTTTCTCAGTAATGCTCCTATTAATATATTTTTCACCAGGCTCAAGAGGTTTCTCAATGCCTAGAAACACTTAGGACATTGGATGAAATAAAGAATAAACTAAATGGAGGCTGTTATACCAAAGTGGAGGAGTTTGTGTTTGGCATGAACAACATCTTTCAGGATCCTAAGGTAAGTGGCTCTCCCTGCTTCCATTTCATTTTCTACTCATTGAGTCACTCTGCCTGCATTTCCTGATACTGGGAGGTTTTAGAGTTTCCCTTATCCTATGACAAGCCTATACAAGAAAAGATTCAGGGAATGGCTGGGTTTTTTAAGTGAGGATTTAAGTTCACCAGAGAGAGCATCAGTGAATAAGAAGTTGTCCCTGCAACCAGATTTCAGGCATCTGAGAGCTCATTCCTCTCCTCAAAGGTGGCAGGTGCCCATTGAGAACAGTGGTGTGCTCCCTGTTCCAAACCTAAGGAGAAAATTGCTTCCTAAAGTCATGTTATCCTTCTTATCTTCTCTCCCCCAAATATACTCAGTCAGGCCTTTCAGAGGCCCCAAACTGCAGATTTCTTTGCATGTAAATGAACCATATAAAATATCACCAGAGGGAAATAGAATTGACAATGTAAAATGAAGATAATTGATTGTACATATTGTTATATTTGATTATCACTAAGGCCTTAGATTACTTTTCTAACTTTCACTAAAATAAACGAACCAAAGCCAATGACTAAGAATCATCCATGTAGTAATGATTTCCCATTTCTGTCTGGACAACAAGGCTTAATCATGCTCTTAGGAAACAAAAGATACAATTAGATGCTTGATTTTCTAAACTTCACCTGGTTAATGAAACTTAGGTGTTTAAGACAAGAGTCCCCATCATTTTCAATTGTAAGTTGTCTAATGACATGATATTGGGAATAATTATGTTTGTCTGTGTGTTGTTGTTTTTTTTTTCCAGCACAATAACTCAGACCTAATAAAGGAGGAATTTAAGAAGAATTTTAAAGAAGTCTTTGCTATTCAGTAAACAAGTCAGAACGGTTCACTGGTGTAGTGGATACCTTGGAAAATCCCACTTTCAGGCAGATTTCTCATTCTCCTGCTGTTATGAATGTTGGCAGCTCATGCCATCTCTTCCCAATGTACTGCTTTGGGGAAAATGGAGCCAGAGTCACTTGAAGGTTACATCTCTTTGTGTTGGGGGTTCTTTCCCAGCACCAAGTCTGAACTAACCATGTGAAGTGATTCATGTTCCTGTGCTCCCCAGCTATGACCACATCTTGCTTAGCATTTCCCTCCATGGTATCCTGCTTCCCTTATCCCTTCTCCTCTTGAGAGAATTCTCACAATAAATCACTTAATGAAGAGACTTTATCTCAGACTTTGCTTTTACGGAACCCAGCTTCACATAATCATATTAGCAAGCCATCCCTACGCATGGAGTTCTGAGTTGGATCACTGTCTAGTTATATGGTAACAGGTAGAATATTGATAGGTCATGGGCTACTAAAACAGTGCAGTTGCATAAACATTCACCTGTAGGGGAAGAGGTACTGATGCAATTGTCAAGCATTTAAAAAGAAAGAAATCATAACTATAAGAATTGTATAGTGATAAAAATTCAGAGAAGACTGAATTCTAAGACAATGGTGGCCTCTTGTGCTGAAGTCAAATCCCTGATAAAGAATGCATGAAAACCTGAAACTCAGAGTGGGGCTTTCTAAGTAGATGCACCTGAGTACTCTGAACTCTAGATCCTTATGAACCCACTGTCTTTCAAAAGAGACCCCTGTCCCTGTTTGTAAACAGACCTTTTCCCTACCCACCATCTTGTCTGAACGAAGATTATGCAGAGTTTTCTCAGCAAGACCAAACTAAGAATATTCTAGATAAGACTGTTAGCTGAAGAGATGTCTTACTCCAACAGAGCTGCAGGTCTGGCCAACATGTACTAAGAGGTGTCAGGAGATTGTGTGTGGGAGTAGATCCTGGAAAAACAATGTTAGAAGGTGAAACAGTGATGGGGGAATGCTGATATAGGCACACTCTCTTGGGCCACAGCGTTTAATTAGCCTGGCAAGGTCCAAGGGCAATGATTTTAATATGCTCTTGTGTGGCTCTTAGAGGTTTGCTATCACACAGTGCATACTAGATGAAGTGGAATAAGAAATATCAGACTTGCCCTAGCCGGTTTTGCTCAGTGGATAGAAAGTTGGCCTACGGGCTGAAGGGTGCCTGTTTCAATTTTGGCCAAGGGCACATGCCCGGGTTGTAGGTTCCATCCCTAGAAGGAGGTATGCAGGGGGTAGCCAATCAATGATTCTATCTCATCATTTTCCTATCTCTATATTCCTCTCTTCCTGTCTGAAATCAATAAAAATATGTTTTTAAAAGGAAGTCTGCCAGGCCAATAATTATAAAAGATATCCAAAAACCTTAGAAAGATGTCATGGCTTCATTCTGTACAACTGGAAATTCCATCCATGTGGTTGCTGTGTCCTCTGATGCCTCAGAGACACCATCTTAACAAGGCAATAAAGAATATATTGTTGAGACAACAGCTGCATCCTTGAAATGCTCAGTCCAGACTGTCCTATGTAGGTTGGAGTAATGCAGGAATGATTTACAGAGCTGGGTTCCCTAACAAATAAATGATAGGACTCTATATAAGACTCCAGAATAACTGAAGCTAAGAGGCAACGTTAACCGTCATAGCAAGATGAGTAATTTGTGTAATGGACAACAAGCTTAGAATTACAAGCAGGGACCCTGGCCCAAAGATGTCTAAGAAATTAGCTACTAGAAGATACTGTTCTTATGGCAAGACACATGTGGTTAACAAGGATATTACTTTATATATGTCATCAAAAAAGATTATAGATAGATTATCAGATGATTGAAATGTTACTTCAATGAAGAGTCAACATTCCTTGCAAACGTTCCAGACCTTAGCCAATTCTTGACTCAGAAGCTTGTTGATGGCAGTTTCTTATAAGAAAGGACTATGCAAATGTATACCATAGTAACTCCCTGAATTTTTCACTACAGGCACATATGGCCATTTATTCAAGTAACATATATGCAAAACAAAGAAAACTCACAGGAATTTTAAGGGTTATTGAATCAATATATGAGTTGATACTTTGGGGACCCAAGACACCATAATGTCCTCTGTTAGAGTATATGGAGGTAAAGTAATGTATATCTAATGGTGAATCCACTCAATCTACAAATTTCCAAGCTCCTAACTATATAATCAAGACACACAAACAGTTTTTTTAAAAACCATTAATTCCTTAACCTATGAAATAACTATGACTCTCCTGGGAGAAACCAAATGTGAAGCTCTAAAATAGAACTTCTCCATGGTGAACACAGTTGGTTAAAAGCAGTATTATATTTCTGAGGAAGGAGGGAATGGCAGAGGCTGATGCCACCTGCAAAGGTTGAAGGATGAAAGAGTTATAATCCCCTTTATATCTCCATCTGATTCAGCAGTCTGGCTTAGGAAAAAGCTAGATGATTTCTGGCTACTAGATAACTACTAGAAACTTAAGCAAATGTGGGGCTTATATACCTGTAAAGTCTGGAAGAAGACATTGCTAACTTATATACACTCATACCAACACAAGGAATCAAGGATCATGAAGATTCAGGTGAACAGTACACTAAAGAAAACAAAAATGACTGTACTGTAACTACCCCTAAAGAAACGTGAATATATGAATTATCTGAAAAACACTCCCCCTGCAGAGTTCCTCCTTGTGTCTGGATAGGGAAACTTCCAGACAGAGGGGAAGAAGCAGGGTTGAAGGTGTGGGGTCCAATGGTATGATCCTGGAATTTGTTTAAAGACCTGTGAGCTGAAAGGTAATGTTTTCCTGTTTACATAACTGAGAAACCATAAAAAGATGCTGTACACATAAAATAAACAACCCAAGCCAAACGAATAAGAGTCCCGAGTATGGTAATGATTTTTCATTTTTACCTAGATAACAGTAAATAATCATGCACTTAGGAAAAAGAAATTACTCTTAGCTACATGAGTTTTTAATCTTAACCTGGTTAATGTAATTTAGGGTTTTAGGCAAGAGTTTTGATCATACTTAAATTACAAGGTATTTAATGACACTAATAATAAATATCACTACTTTTGTCTTTATTTTTCAGGGCAATAACTTTTGCAGAGGAATGAGATTGGAGGAGCAATATGACCTGAATTTCAAGCAAGTGTTTGCTGTCCAGGAAACAGAACAAGAACATGCAACAAAATTAAATTAGAAAACAAAATTGGAAGTTCAACAAAGAAGAAGAATCTATGTCATATACAACAGAGCCCCCACAAGACTATCAGCAAATTACTCAACAGACCTTTTGCAAATCAAGAGAGAGTGGATGAGCATTATGCTAAGTGAAATAAGCCAGTCAATGAAAGAAAAATACCACATGATATCACTCACTTATGGCTAATAAAGAACATTATAACCTGATGAACAAAAAGATAGATACAGAGGCAGAAAAGCATTGAACAGGCTGTAAAATTACAGTGGGAAGAATTGGGATGGGGGGAGGTAAGAGATCAAGCAAAGGACTTGTATGCATGCATGTAAGCCTAACCAATGGACGCAAGACACTGGAGAGTGATGGCATGTATGGGAGTGGGGGTTGGGGGGAGATATGGACACATATAATACCTTAATCAATAAAAAAATGAAAAAAGAAAATATTGAAAGAAAATAATTGTTAAGGAAAATTAGTATTCAACAAAGCTGTCCTATAGAATTAAAGGAGAAATAGACCAATCAAAGGGAACTCGAGAAAGTTCATGACCACTAGAACTGCTTTATAAGAAGTGCTAAAGGATGTTTTACAAGCTAAAATAAAAAGAAAGTAATTAACATTATAAAAACATGACCTGAACTCTCAACTATACACAGTTGGGTGCCCTTTCTTCCTTTGGGAATTTAGAACAGGTAAAAGGCAGAGGGAAGGCTGTGCCCCAAATCCCTTGGAAAGAGAAATGGCTGCCTAAACATGTCCTTGAAACAAAATACCAGATTCAAAAACCATAACTCAACATCCTTCTTTAGCAAAGAAAAACATATTCTTAAGCTTTTTGACAACAATGTTTATGTCTCATATGTATAAAGGGTTTCTAAGTATTAACTCCAACTGGAATTGTAGAATAAACCATGTCTTTTCTAGGCATATTACTTGTTCTATTATTTTGTTTATAAAACAAGCCCACTCTAAGTAGGTGTGTGTGTGCTCTTGTGATCACAGTGTACAAAATGTACCCAGCCCGGCTTGTGTATCTCCTAGCAGGTGTGCCTCTGGTGCACAGCACAGAGGCATGTCTCCTCCTGGGTGGGCAGGGGCTCAGGGGCACAGAACCACTGCCATCTAAGAAGCCAGAAGCAGGCTGGGCTTGGGAGTGGGCTGGGTTGGTCTGCACCTAGTGGGGATGGAGAGTTCTGTTTCTGATCTGCTGAGTGAGCTCCTACCCAACCCATTGCTTGAAGAGAACAAAAACTGGGCAAATCTGGAAGTAGAGTGAACCTCACAAGCAGCTAGCAGGTGTTTTCTGCTTAGTATTGCCTGACTCTGAGAGCAGCCACAGGCTTGGGTGGGTGTCTCAAACTTTGGTAGAAAGTTCTCTCTTTTTTTTTTTCTTTTTCTTTTTTTTTTCTTTTTTTCTTTTTTTTTCTGGTCAGCAGAATCAGGGAAGAAACCATGGCAACCATGCTCACTGGGAATGAAGGGAGAAATCCCAGAAGCTTCAAAGTCACCAAGAGGAGCCTCAAATTCTGTGTATAAATTCTCTGGAAGGACCCTGACATTTCTAAAACAATTGCCAAGCAGAAGGTGAGACAGGTGGGGATCAAAATACCATCTTCCTTCCTGATAAAAGTTGGATAGGGGACATAGTTTAGATAGGTGCTAAAAAAGAATTCCTAAGACTGAACCTCAGAACAGGGCTTAGCCTCATGGTCTCAGCCTGCTCTAATCAGCCCACATATAGACCATATCCCCAGACCACTGTCCCTTGCATTGGAGCTCAGAGGAGCACAGACCCCTGGCCCCTCCAGCAGGATCAGCTCAGGGAGACCCGCCTAGAAGCAGACTCAACTTTACAGAACTCCCAGCCTCAGAGTCTCCCCAGAAGAAGGGAGGGCAGGGGGCCTGGAATCCTGCTGACTGAAGGGCCACCTCTCAGAAGAGGACATTGGTGTGGGGCCTGAGTGCTCCCACTTGGGTCCCAGGTGCCCCTCCTCTCCATTTCTGCATTCGCAGAGGTGCCAGGTCTTCATCCTCTGAGCCAGTGGCTACTGTTGCTGCTGCCAATACTTAGCGTGGTGGTGGCCTAGTCAGCCTATTGCTCAGGGATGAGGAGAGAGAGGTGACACTAGGTAAGGCTGATGTCATCAGTGTCAAATTCTGTCTGGTCCCAAAGCATCATGGAGGTCAGGAGCAGAAGACAGCTGTGCTTAACAGAGGCTCAGCTTACTAGTTCTTCTACTCCCAAAATGAGAGAGGCGCAGGGCAGGGAGAGAGAGATCCCCCATGTGTGCAGAACTTGGGCTCTTGTTGAAAAGAAAAGAAATGTTCTCAGCAGTGTATGGAATCCGTCCAGATTTGATGTTTGCTTCTTTGGGAGGAACAAAAAGACGTTCGTGGAGAGAGGGTAGAACCTTCCCCTGTATCTTAAATGAAATAGGGTGAGAACCCTTATTTATAGCTGGATGAAGTCAGGCTCAGGAGAACAAATGTGGAAGTCATCACTCTAGAGCAGTGTTTCCCAAACTTTTGACATATGTGTACCCCTTCTATAAGTTTTGTAACACTGAGTACCCCTTACAGTGTAAGGCTTACACTCTTTTTTTTTTTTTTTTTTTTTTTTTTTTTTTTTTTTAATATATTTTATTGATTTTTCACAGAGAGGAAGGGAGAGAGATAGAGAGCCAGAAACATCGATGAGAGAGAAACATTGACCAGCTGCCTCTTGCACACCCCCTACTGGGGATGTGCCCGCAACCAAGGTACATGCCCTTGACCGGAATCGAACCTGGGACCTTTCAGTCCGCAGACCGATGCTCTATCCACTGAGCCAAACCGGCTTTGGCAAGGCTTACACTCTTGAAAACTAGAATTAGGCACAGCTAAGCACGGTGCAGTGCATATCCCCACCAAACTCCGGTGCAACGAATACCCCCACCAAACTCTTCCCGTATACGAACCACACTTTGGGAAACCCTGCTGTAGAGAATGTTGCTTCTCCAGTCCTGTTTCTGAACATTGAGACCTAAAGCGTCAGTTCTCTGCACCCTCTTAGAAAGTTGCAGCCGGTGAGGACAGTGGGATTTACAGGTGTTTTTCATGTGTTTGCACAAGCAAGGGGATTTTGGGTGTTGTTCCTGTTCCTCCCCTGTCCCTCCTTATCCTCCATTCCTGCCTCCACATGTCCTGATGCCTAAGAACTACTGTGGGGCTGCAGAAAGGGGAGATATGTCTGAAAACACTGAGAAAGTTACTTTCACTTCTAATTTCCCCATTTGGGAGGAGCTTTCCCCCAGTGACTGATTGTACACACTTTCTGCTCAGGGCTGGGCAGCCACATTGGATGCAGGCTGGGGACACAGGAGGGCTCCAGGCCCAGATAATGGACAGTGAGGGCCTCAGCACCAGGTCAGTCTCTGTCTCCCGTCCTTTAACTTTCTCTCAGGTTGTGCTGCTGCTTTAGTCTAAACTTTGGCCTCATCTTGCTTTACAAGAACACCCACAGGCAATGTAATGAAATGCAGGAAGACGAGTGAGGGAATCGGATCTTTAAACTGCAGAGGGACAGCTGCTGGTGTGAGCGCAGCTGCCACAACCCACAGGACTCTTGTCTTACAGCTACTGCTCAGCTGGACTCGGCTGTCCTTTCTGATGCTTTGAGACAGTGATTTGTTATTTTCTCATGATGTCTGAATTCTCTCATTTCCCTCAGACTCCCTATGCCTTAACCTAGGCTGTCCCAAAGTGGATAGTTTATAAAATATAAAAATCTGGGTGCCTTGATCTCCTACCTGAACTGGGGAAGGACCAGCCTGGGCTTATTCCCATCTCTGGCTAACGGTCGGGGTTCTTCCCTCAGGGATCTTGATCTAAGTGATTAGATTAGTGGTTCTCAATCTTCCTAATTCTGCCACCCTTTAATACAGTTTCTCATGTTGTGGTGACCCCCAACCATAAAATTATTTTCATTGCTACTTCATGAATATAATTTTGCTAATGTTATAAATCGTAATGTAAATATCTGATATGTAGGATGTCTTAGGAGACCCCTGTGAAAGGGTTGTTCGACCCCCAAAGGGGTGGCGACCCACAGGTTGAGAACCATTGGACTAGAGGAAGAGGAAAGACAAGACAGGAAAGAATAATGCAGGCTGAGTAGTTTCATCTGTACTTTGAATTTCTGCTTTTTTATATTTTTTATTATTTTTTAATTTAATAAATCTTTATTGTTCAGCTCATTATAATTGTTCCTTTTTTTCCTCCATAGCTCCCATCCACCCGGTTCCCACCCCACCCTCTGCCCTTACTTCCCCTTCCCCACCAATGCTCATCCATGGGTGTATGATTTTTGTCTAGTCTCTTTCCACACCTCCCACACCCCTTTCCCCCTGACGATTGTCAGTCCACTCCCTTTCTATGCCCCTTATCTATTATATTCACCAGTTTATTCTGTTCATCAGATTTTTTTTTATTCACTTGATTTTTAGATTCACTTTTTGATAGATATGTATTTGTTGTTCATAATTTTTATCTTTACCTTTTTTCTTTTTCTTCCTCTTCTTAAAGAATACCTTTCAAGATTTCATATTATACTAGTTTGGTGGTGATGAACTCCATTAGCTTTTTCTTATCTGTGAAGCTCTTTATCTGCCCTTCAATTATGAATGATAGCTTTGCTGGGTAGAGTAATCTTGGTTGTAGGTTCTTGCTGTTCATCACTTTGAATATTTCTTGCCACTCCTGTCTGGCCTGCCTGCCTCATCACCCCTAACCTTCCTGCCTGATTGCCCTTAACTGCTCACCTGCCTGCCTGATTACCCCTAACTGCCTCTGGCTGCCTGCCTCATCACTTCTAACCACCTCTGCCTCGGCCCACACATTGGCAGCTTTGTCTGAAAGGACATCAGGAATGATTTCCAGAAGATCATTCAGCTGTCCAGTCTATTTAGCATATTACACATTTATTATTATAGACTAGAGGCCTGGTGTACAAAGTCAGTTACCAGGAGAGGGGTATGGATTCCATTGCTCAATCAAACCTAACATTCCAGCTTTTTTTGTTTTATAAAATAGGAACAAAGGTCATATCTTCTATATTTACCTCCTGCTGGGGGTGACATCAAGATCACAGAGGGATGGACTTTGATAGTAGTCAGCTGGACGAGAAGTCAAAGCAGCATGATTTCCCCAAAAGACTGGTCTGTGAGAGCTTGAAAGCAGTCCTGCTGAGTGACTTGGGAGGTATAAGCTGGTCCTGAGACTGTCACAGTGTCACTTGTCTGGTTTTGCTGTTTTTTGGTCCTGGAGCTGAAATACAACTGAGTCCTAGATATTATCTTAGGGAGGAAAAGATCAGAGGTCTTATTTGCCTAACTACCGATAGTTATTTGCTAGGGGTAAATAACTAGTTATTTACTCTGGGGGTAAGGTTCTTATTTTCTCAGTTTTACCACCTTTCTGCTCTGGTGAGTTTCTACATCTGTACCTGGCCCATATTCTTTGCTTTTAGGGTCAGAGGGATGATGGGGCCTGGGCACAAAAGGAGGTTGTGATAGAGTCCAGGGGTGGTATTTCCTGAGTACAGTAGGGCTCATAACCTGGTGGAGACAACCTATTTTTATTATAATTTTAGTATTATTGAGGCAAAAACTAGAAGAACAAGAATTATGACAAAAGGTCTGCTGGAGAGAAAGAGACATTAGTTTGGAGGGTTGTAGTTTAATTACCAAAATAAGGTTTATTCTCAAATCATTAAGTGTCCATGATTTAGGGAAGATAAGATTTTCTAGATGTCTTCAAACTACTTGATATCTAGATTTTCTAGATGGTTGCAAACTGTTGTTTCCCTGTTCTGCTTGTTTTAACATTTCTCCTATAACTTTGACGAACATTCTTACAACTTTAACTCACTCTCTTTTTTCCTTCAGAATGCATGTCCATGCCTTATCCTTCTACTGTCAACTCTTAGAAACCTTAATTTTCCAGTGATAACCAAAAAGTAAATAGCCGGCATTTCTCTCTCTTTTTAAATTGTTTTTTTTATTGTTTAAACCAGTTGTTCTCAACCTTCCTAATGCCGCAACCTTTTAATAAAGTTCATCATGACCCCAAACCATAAAATTATTTTCATTTCTACTTCATAACTGTAATTTTGCTACTGTTATGAATCATAATGTAAATATCTGATATGCAAGATGTCTTAGGTGACCCCTGTGAAAAGGTCGTTCAACCCCCAAAGGGGTTGCGACCTATTGGTTTAAACTATTACATGTCTCCCTTTTCCCCGATTGACACCCCCTCCCTGCCACTCCCACCCTTAGGGCAAGCCCCCCCCCACCCCAGTGTCTGTGTCCATTGGTTATGCTTATATGCATGCATACAAGTCCTTTGGCTGATCTTTAACCCCTTTTCCCCTGCCTTTTGTCTCTGAATCTATTTTTGTTCATCAGTTTATGTTGATCATTATATAGAGGCCCGATGCATGAAATTTGTGCATGGGGGGTGTCCCTCAGCCCAGCCTGCACCCTCTCCAATATGGGACCCCTTGAGGTGTTGGGTCTAAATGGACAGTCGGACATCCCTCTCACAATCCAGGTCTGCTGGCTCCCAACTGCTCACCTGCCTGCCTTCCTGATTGCCCCTAATCAATTCTGCCTGCCAGCATGATCAGCCCCTAACCACTCCCCTGCCAGCCTAATTGATGCCTAACTGTTCCCCTGCCAGCCTGTTTGCCCCCAACTTCCCTCCTCTGCTGACCAGATTGCCCACTACTGGCCTCCCTTGCAAGCCTCCCAACTGCCTTCCCCTGCTGGCCATCTTGTGTCCACATGGGGGCAGGATCTTTGACCACATGAGGGCAGCCATATTGTGTGTTGGAATGATGGTCAATCCGCACATTACTCTTTTATTAGATAGGATAGAGTCATGGTGCATGGACTGGGTCAGCTGGTTTGCCCTGAAGGGTGTCCTGGATCAGGGTGGGGGTTTCCTTGAGGTGTGGAGTGGCCTGGGTGAGGGGCCTGTGGTGGTTTGCAGACCCGCCACACCCCCCAGAGACCCAAGCAGAGGCCTTAGTATCTGGGATTTATTTATCTTCTACAACTGAAACTTTGTAGCCTGGAGTGGAGCCAAGCCTCCTGCTCTCTCTGTGGTGGCAGCCATTTCTGTTGGAATTTATTTACCTTCTATAATTGAAACTTTGTAGACTTAAGCAGACGTCAAATCAGGCCAGGGTTACAGAAGCTTGGCTTCCTCCATTGTCCCGATCAACCCTAGCCTCCTGCTCTCTCCAGCTCTGTGGCTGCCGCCACTTCTGTTCGGATTTATTAAGGTGACTGACCAGACGTCCAGCTTTTGGCGGGATAGTCCTGATTTTTAACAATTTGTCCCATGTCCTGCGGCATTTTAAAAAAGTCCCAATTTTTTAAAAAGAATCTTTTAAATATTTTGGACTTCTTTAAAACGCCTCGGGACGCTGGACAAATTGTTAAAAATTGGGACTGTCCCGCCAAAAGCCGGACGTCTGGTCACCTTAGATTTATGTATCTTCTATAATTGAAACTTTGCAGCCTTAAGCAGAGGCCTGGGCTGGCCAGGCTGTGTGGAAAGCTTGGCTTCCTCAATCTCTGGGGAAACCCAAGCCTCCCTTCTGCTTGCACTGTGGCCATAGCCATCTTGGTTGGGGTTAATTTGCATACTTTCTGCTGATTGGCTGGTGGGCGTGACTGGTGGGTGTAGCAGAGTGGTGGTTAATTTGCATATGACTCTTTTATTAGATAGGGTATGAGTGAGGTCATGTGATATTTATCTTTCTCCAACTGGCTTATTTTGCTTAGCATAATGCTCTCTTGTTCATCCATGCTGTTTCAAACAAAAACATTTTTTCTTTTTTATAGTAGCATAGTATTCCTTTGTGTAGATGTACCACAGTTTTCTAATCCACTCCTCTGCTGATGGACACTTAGACTGTTTCCAAATCTTAGCTACTGTAAATTGTGCTGCTGTGAACACAGAGGTGCATATATCCTTTCTGATTGGTGTTTTTGGTTTCTTGGGATATATTCCTAGAAGTGGGATTACTGGGTCAAATGAGAGTTCCATTTTTAATTCCATGCTGTTTTCTACAGTGGCTCCACAAGTCTGCATTGTCACCAGCAGTGCACAAGGGTTCTTTTTTTCCACATCCTTGCCAGCACTTGTCTGTTGTTGATTTGTTGATGATTGCCATTCTGAGAGGTATGAGATGGTACCTCATTGTTGTTTTGATTTGCATCTCTCAGATAATTAGGGACTTTGAGCATGTTTTCATATGTCTGTTTGCCTTTTGCATTTCTTCTTTTGAAAAGTGTCTATTTAGGTCCTTTCCTGTGTTTTGATTGGAATGTTTATCTTCCTTTTGTTAAGTTGTATGAGTTCTCTGTAAGTTTTGGAAATTAAACACTTACCTGAAATAGCATCTATTTCTAACTCGGTCCCTGGGTGGCAGTGTTTCCGTATTAGTTTTCGGGACCAAATGGCCCCTCAATCCAGTCCCCCAGGTCTGTCTGGGGGGTATCTAGAATCTTCCTTTTCCTGCTGTGCTTAAGACTGGGCACAGCTGTACTGCTAGGAGGAGCCTGGTTTTCAGGAGAAAAATGTCTATTCAGGGTTGGAGGGATGGATAGTCTCCCCCTGTTCTGCTCCCCAGTTTCCACAAAAAGCCAGCTTCCCCTGCTATCTCAGTGAGTGTTTTTGATTGAAAGGACCTATGCACTGGGTTTAGCAAGTGAAAGCAAAAACTTTATAAAGACAGAGCAACTGCACTGCCTCACGCCTCTCTCCCGGGCACTGTGTGGCCGTGTAGGACTTCAGGCTGCCTTTCTGGGCACAGCCACCCATGGCTGTGGGATTAAACCTAGAGTCCCCCGCTGCCAGCAGCCCAGTGCACTCCCTTCCACATTTGAGGGTTACGCTGACTCCAAGGGATGGAGATTTGATGCAGCACAGTCTCCCTCTGAGATTCTAGTCCCAGCTGTGCACATTTCTCCCTCCAGCCCAGATCCTTGATGCGATCTCTGATCTTTCCATCCACAGATTGCCTCACCAGCTGTGTTTAATTCACCAATTTCAGGTGGATGTTATTCGATTCAGCTGTTTCTTCTATCTGCTCTGTGAGAAGGTGCAGGACCTGTTCACCTATAAGGCTGCCATCTTGTCTCCCCCTGGACAAAATTTTTAGATGCCCGCAGCTGAGGAGGCTGGAGTCTCAGTGCTCATGGGTTCACAGCTGAGGCAGCTGGTCCCTGGGCATTGTGGCTGTAGGGTCCTGGGTGGTATACGAGGTCTCCCTGGTTGAAGGTAAGGCTGGGCTTCTGATCACAGCCGCTCTCCCCTTCAAGATGGTGCAGTCTCTGTGGCAGAGCCAGCTTCCCTGGAAGGGATTTCAGCTGTAGCAGAAACTGTCCAGCCAAGGGTGCCTGGTCTGCCAGTTCCCAACTGTTCTATGGAATATAACTGTCCTGCACTCACACATATATACACACATACCCTGCATGTCCACGCACTCCCATTTCACTCTCTCTCACTCATTCACACCATCTCCCTCACTGCTGTCCTGTCGGCTTCCATCTTGCATCCTCTCCAGCCAGCATTTCTTAGACTGACATTTATGAACATTCTCACTTTCAAGAAACATACCTTTAACAAATCACAAAACATTACATTAACAGTTCTAAATCTATTTTTATAGATTTTCTGTAACAAAAGCTGAAATCAAGTGAACTTAAAATTTATTAAAAAATATTCTGGTGTTTATCATTTAACCCAGCAATGCTCCAAAGCTTTCAAGTTGCCAAAGAAGACTTTGGAAAATTATGTATAGGCCTATGAGGGTGGAGAAATGGCTGAGGGGAAAGGGAGCAAACCCTACAGCCTGTTCTAGGACTGCAGTTTCCAGGCATCCAACCACTTAGATTTAAAACTTCCACGTTTTCCCTTAGAGATAACATGCTAACATTTAAGTGATAATGAGTTTACTTCTCATAGTAGCTGCACTGTTAAGTAAGCATTTGCAGTTTTAGTAAAGAAACTATTCTTTGGGAAGGGAGAGGGTAAGAAAGTGCTGAGGTGAGAGCAGTTTTTAGAGCATCAAAGGGGTGAGAATGCTGGCCATGGAACCTAAAGGCTCAGTGAGGGTCCCCTCACCATGTCCTAGAAGGGCTTTGTGAGAAGACTAAAGTTGGGAACTCAGAGGCAAAAGTACTCAGCGAGCCCAAGAAAGGAGAACATTTCTTGTCCAGAGGAGAGGAGAAGTCATGGAGGAGATTAAGAGATAAGGCTTTTACAATCCAAGGAATGGCTTGGCCTTGTGGGCTGAGAGAGTGAAGCTGAGGTAGTTGACTGTGGTTTAGGAGAATTGGGCTTTCTGAAGGCATGCACAGTAACTCCAGTTGGGAAAAAAAAAAAAAAAAAAAAAAAAAAGAGTGGGTAAAGGGGGTGTGTAGTAAGATGCAGTATAGAGGTGAGGTAACTAATGGCTTTAAGACTGAGGAGGGGACAAGGGTGAGATTAAGACTGAGGAGGGGACAAGGGTCCCAGAAAATTTTGAAAGGGAAGAATAAGTGGTACCAGTGTCAATTAAAAAGGAGATCAGCTTACTTGCCACCATAATCATTACCCGAGGCTCTGTCCTGTTGATGTAAGTCTGTGGGGACTTATCATGGCCTGCGCAACTTTAGTCTTTGGTGGCCAGTCCTAAGAGGTGTGGAAGCTCCAAACCAGATTCAGGGAGTGGCCTTGCTGAGGTCTAAACTGAAGGGACCAGACTACAGTCTGATTTTCAGTGACCTTCCCTTCTATCCCTTGGGCAAGGCACAGGTGGAAATCTTGGGTTTGAGCAGGACTTGTTCCACTGTCCTTCCTTGTTGCACTTGAAGCATGAGTCCAGAGGAGGCTTAGCTCCTGACTTCCCCTTTGTTTGGAGTTCGTGATTGTGGTGGAGAGGAGCTGGAAGACTTCCATCTGAGCCTCAGCCTTGGCTTGATCTCACCTTTGTTTTTAGATTTGGGTCTCCTCATCTCTATTATTAAAGACCTTAAAGGCCAGGTTGGTTAATGAGGTCTTTTGAGGGGTTTGTGGATCTATGTCTATTTTTCAAAGTTTGAAATTTTCAGGAACCGGGATTTGACTATATTTCCCTTTTTCTTTTCTTCCATTTTTCAAAATAGCCTCTAACTGCAAGATAATTTTTGTTTTGTTGTTGACATCTGCATGCTGTAACTTGCCTGTTTTTTATTTTAATAACTTTTGTGGCACTTTGTCTTCCTTGTGTCTCTTGTTGAATTCCATTTTTGATCCTGTGCCTTTCAATAGCACCATGGTTTTATTTACATTTAGCGTTTTAAATATGTTTTTCATAATTTTTATCCTGTTTCAATTTTTATACTTACTGTTTTTGTCTCAAAATGCAAGCTGTTTTCTTTATATATTTTACTAGAGTCCCGGTGCACAAAGTTTGTGCGGGGGTGGGGGGGAGTCCCCTCAGCCCAGCTTTTACCCTCTCCAATCCTGGACCCTTTGGGGGATGTCTGACTACTGGGTTAGGCCCGAACCTGCAGTCAGACATCCCTCTCACAATTCAAAACTGCTGGCTCCTAACTGCTCACCTGCTGCCTGCTTGATCACCCCTTACCACCTCTGACTGCTGGCCTGATGCCCCTAACTGCTTCCATGCAAGCCTGATCACCCTGACTGCCTCTGCCTGCTGACCTGATCACCCCTATTGCCCTCCCCTGCTGAGGACTTATCTCTGGTTCTCATGGCGCACCCCAGTCTCTGACAGGAGGAAGATTTTCATATACATTTTACTAATTTTCTTTTATCTCTGATACTTCTATTATAAAGAAAGGGAAAATAACAATATTAAAATATTTCCTCTAATTAATTTCCTTTTAATGTGCATGAATTTTGTGCACTGAGTCACTAGTCTCTAAATAAAAGACAACACAATAACATAAATGAGCCATAAACCTGAACAAACACTTCACAAAAGAAAGAATATAAATTCCCAATAAGCATATGAAATTGTGTCCAACATCATCAGTAATCAAATAAATATTTTTTTAAAAACTATATGGGCTACCACATCACACATTGGAATAGTTAAGTTAGAACAGCTATTTCTAATAGACTTTGAAAAACAATTTGACATTTTTGAAACAGTTAAACATGCAACCCAGTAATTTCATTCCTAGTTATATACCCAAGGGAAACAAAAACATACTACCAAAAGGTTTATACAAGAACAGCAGCTTTATTTAAATGAATCCTAAACAGGAATCAATCCAAATGTTCATCAACAGGAAATGACTAAACAGATGGTAGTATACACACTGAACAATAAGAGGCACAAACTTCTAATCACCTAACAACACGAATGATGGGCAAAAGAATTCAGACATATAAATATACAGGATGTATTATTCCATCTATGAAATTCAGTCAAGGACAACAGGAATATATGGTGCTAGAAAGGAGAGCAATGTTTGCAACACGTGGCTCCAGGTGGTCAGAATGCAAGTTGAGGGATGAAGGGTACATTGCACTATTCTTCGTTATACAAATGACAGTGTTCACACCGTATCTCCCTTTCAATCTCCACCACCTTTCAGATTCCATGTATCTACACTGAAAACTATAAATATTCAGCTAAAATTTGCTAAGAATTGATATCATAACTTCAGGGCACACTGGTTGCTTTCATGACTAAAGGGAGCAACCTTTGCTTTTAGTAGCAATTTCTAATATACTCTTCTGACCATTTTTGTTATTGTTGTTGTTGTTGAAATCTCTCATTTGTTCATTGGCTCCTGCCATTCTCTTTGTCATTGTGAAACCAATTTGTTAATGATCATTTAGTGGCATTTTAATAAGAGAGAAACACAAATGTTTCTCTTCAATCTCTTATCTTTACACAGAAA
Organism: Pipistrellus kuhlii; assembly: GCF_014108245.1. NCBI lineage: Eukaryota > Metazoa > Chordata > Mammalia > Chiroptera > Vespertilionidae > Pipistrellus > Pipistrellus kuhlii. The sequence continues at coordinate 24,599,764 of NW_023425573.1, forward strand.
CTTGTTTTTATAAAGTTTGACAAAATAATGTGACATTATTATTCCAAAATGTATATTGTGTACCAGAAAGAGCCAATAATTTTTTCCTAGTTCCAAAGAGGAGCTTATGAGTCTTCATAACTTAAGGAAAATAAAATATCTATTAAACATTATCAGCCAAAACCAGTTTGGTTCATGGATAGAGCGTCAGCCTGCGGACTCAATAGTTCCCGGTTCGATTACAGTCAAGGGCATGTACCTTGGTTGCGGGCATGTCCCCAGTGTGGGGTGTGCAGGAGACAGCTGATCAATGTTTCTCTCTCATCGATGTTTCTGGCTCTCTATCTCTCTCCCTTCCTCTCTGTAAAAAATCAATAAAATAAAAAAACTATTATCAGACTGGCCAGTGTGGCTCAGTGGTTGAGTGTTGACCTATAAAATAGGGAGCCAAGGTTCAATTCCAGGTCAAGGCATATGCTGGGGTTTCAGACTCAGTACCCAGTAGGGGGCATGCAGGAGGCACCCAATTAATGATTCTCTCTTGTCATTGATGTTTCTATCTCTTTCTCCCTCTCCCTTACTCTCTGAAATTATTAAAAATATATTTTAAAAAACAAAACATTATCAGAAAATAAAATATTCAACTAAGAAGAAGAATTATAGACTTGGCTTTATAATTACTTTCACAAAAAACAGCAGCGCTTCTGAAATTAAGGTGTCTAAAAAGATTCATTTTATACAACAACTAGAGACCTGGTTCATGAATTTTTGTGTGTGTGGCGGGGTGTCCCACAGCCTGACTGGCTATTGGGGCAGCTGGGGGCAGAGGGAAGTGCTAAGGGGGTGGAGGGACCACAGAAGGTTGGCCAGCCACAGGAGGTTGGCTGTGGGAGCACACTGATGATCAGGGGACAGCTCTTGCATTGAGCATCTGCCTCCTGGTGATCAGTATGCATCATAGCAACCATCGTAATGGTAGCTTAGGCTTTTATACAGTATTTACACTAATAAAGGAGAAACATGCAAATTGACTGTCCCTCCACTATGGCCACCAGCCAATCAGGAATGAGTATGCAAATTAACCCAACAAAGATGATGGCAGCCACTGAGCTGGAGCAAGCAGGAAGCTTGGGTTGCCCCCAGCAGCAGAGGAAGCCAAACTTCCTGCCCAACTTGGCCGCTGCTCAAGGAGGGGCTGGAGGGGGAAAAAAGGAGGGGCTGGAAACCTGATTTGCCAGGGGGCATGGCAGGCCTGAAAACAGCCCTCAGCCTTTTACCCAAGTTGGCCAGGCACCCCAGCAGGGACCCCCACCCTGAAGGGGGTGTGGCCATCCTGAAAACAGCCATTAGCCCCTCACCCAGGCTGGCCACGCCCCATGGAGTAAGAGTCCCTACTGGGGTCCTGGCCAGCCTGCAAATAGCTATTAGCCCCTCACCCACACTGGCCAGGCACCCCAGCAGGAAACTTCATCCTGAAGTGGGTGTGGTCAACCTGAAAACAGCCCTCAGCCCCTTACCCAGGCTGGCCATGCCCCCTCTTCGGGGACCCTCACCCCATGGGGGTGTGACTAGCCTGCAAACCACCACAGGCACCTCACCCAGGCTGCCCCATGCCCCAAGGGAACCCCCATCCTGACTCTTCAGAGCAAATCAGCTGGCCCCCACCTGTGTGCCAGGCCTCTAATAAAGAAGTAATATGTTAATTAGACTGGGAGACCTTCCAGGAGACCTTTTGGACGTTCTTCTGGACAAAGCCATGGTGGTGGGGCCAAGGTAGAGGTGGTTAGAGGCCAAGAGGGGAGGGCAGTTATGGGTGATCAGGCCAGGACGGGACGGCAGTTGTGGGTGATCAGGCTGCTGGGGGGAGAGGGGGCACTGGGGGTGAGCATACCAGCATGGGGGTCAGTTGGGGGTGATCAGGACAGGGGGTAGGGCAGTTTGGAGTGAGCAGGCCAGCAGGGGAGCAGTTGGGGGCGAGTACACTGGCACAGAGGGCAGTTAGGGGTGATAAAGCTGGTGGGGTGACATTTGGGGTTAAGCAGACCGGTGGCAGGGGAAGTTAGGGGTGAGCAGGCTGGCAGGCAGAGTGGTTAGGGGCAATCAGGCAGGCAGGCAGGTGAGTGGTTAGGAACCAGCAGTCCCGGATTGTGAGAGGGATGTCCTACTGCCAGTTTAGGCCCATTCCCTATAAACCAGCTGTAGGACATCCTTCAAGGAGTCCCATATTGGAGAGGGTGCAGGCTGGGCTGAGGGACACACATCCCCATGCACAAATTTTGTACACCGGGCCACTAGTACTATATTTAGATAGCATAGATAGATGTATAATAATACAAAAGAAAAGTTCCAGGGAAATTATTGATAGTTTGTAAATATTTAGTTTATGCCTTATCATATGATTACTAAACCACATCTTAGCATTTATGAACTAGTTTAATAATTCAGGATGGTATTTTTTTTAATATATATTTTATTGATTCTTTACAGAGGAAGAAAGAGGGATAGAGAGCTAGAAACATCGATGAGAGAGAATCACTGATCAGCTGCCTCTTGCACACCCCCTATTGGGGATGTGCCCGCAACCAAGGTACATGCCCTTGACCGGAATCGAACCTGGGACCTTTCAGGCCACAGGCCGACACTCTATCCACTGAGCCAAACCGGTTTCAGCCAGGATAGTATTTCTTAACTGCTGTAGGACAAGGAGGGAGCACCATGTTTTATCTTTTTGAGATTTATTTTCTATTGGTTGTTAATTAAGATACATTTTTAAGCTTACATTCTATTGTTATACCATCGTTTCATATTCCTTTATAGATTATCTGTTTGCTCCATCCTACTTTTGTACAAATTAAAATGTTTTCATAAAAATTCCAGATATGTTTGGGACAAAATAATTTGACAATGGCTGTGATCATGACAGGCCAGTATTTTTCAATACTATTATATCTTTCTAATCCACCATACTTAATTTTTTTTATAGTTTTGTCTATTGCTTCAATTCTATTTGTCCTTATTCACTACTCAGGACCACTTAATTTATGTTGGTTCTTCAAAGCCAATCTATCCTTCATATAGATATAAAATGTTACAGCATATCAAAACCTTATGGCCATTTTATTATGGTATTTCTTCTCCCTAGGATGCCTGCAGAAGATGAGAACATAGTAAACAAGTATATTAATGACATTGCCCTCACATACTTTAAAAAATATAAGGTGGAGATTTCAGGCGCAATAACAACAACATTTCCTTTCCTTGAACTTATCCGGGACCGTGGATTCATCACCGATGAAATGTATGAAGTAAGTGATATTTATTATGTCACAATCTGATAAAACAAACCCAAACTAAGTTATATTTTTTGATATCCTAGAATTAAAACTCAAAGCACAACTGGGCTACTGAGGAGTCACTTATGAGTAGGGACCTTCTCAAGTACTGCTAAGTATTTCTCTAAAGTCAAAAGAGAAGAGAAGCAGGCATTATTGGAGATAGTCCTGCTCCTAACTGAAGGATTGGGCTCTGTCATGCCTCTATAATGGGTGAATACCTCTGGCGATAGGCTGGATCTGAAGTGGGTATACATTGCCTTCTAGAAATCTTAATAATAAAAGGCCAAGCCGAAGCCGGTTTGGCTCAGTGGAAGAGCGTCGGCCTGGGGACTGAAGGGTCCCGGGTTCGATTCCGGTCAAGGGCATGTACATTGGTTGCGGGTACGTCCCCAGTGGGGGGTGTGCAGGAGGCAGCTGGTCAATGTTTCTCTCTCATTGACATTTCTAACTCTCTATCCCTCTCAATTCTTCTCTGTGTAAAATCAATAAAATATATTTTAAAAAAATAAAAAATAAATAAATAAATAAATAAAATAAAAGGCCAAGAGGCATCACGACCAAAATTATCAAACAACCAGTAGCTATGACGTCCACTGTGGCCAGTGAATCAGGGGGTAGGGCCGGCGGCCCCTCCCTTCTGTTGGCCTGCCCCTGATTGGACTCTCCCACCCCAATCAAGAGCAGGGCCAGCCAGCCATGCGTGCCCCCAATCAGCGCCCCACCACAATAGGCCCACAACCTTCCCCCTGGCCGGCCTGCCCCTGATCGCACACCCCACCTTAATAGAGGGCAGGACTGTCTGTCCAACCTCCTGCAGCTCCTGCCCTGGCCAACCATGCCCCGAATGGGGCCCCACCACCCTAATTGCCCCGCAGCCCCTTCCCCTGGCTGGCTCCACCCCTGATCACCCTTCCACCCCAATAAGGGGCAGGGCCAGCCGGTTAACCACCCATAACCCCTCCCCCAGACCACAGGCTCCTGATTAGCATCCCCCACCCATCCCATTTTGGGGTGGGGCCAGCAAGTTCACAACCCACAGCCCATCCCTATGTTTGGCTCTGCCTTTAATTGGCCACCAATCCCAAATTGGGGCAGGCCCACCAGCCAATCACCAATCACCAATTGCCTCTTCCCTGAGCCAGTCAACCTATCGACAGGCCCAGTCCCAATCTGCCCTGATTGGGGCCAGGCCGGCCAGACTCCACCTGTGCACAAATTCATGCACTGGGCCTCTAGTTATATATAAAATATAGTATAAACTCAGAATTAAACATAATTTTAATGAATGGGTGAATAAGTTGAATGGCTTCATTTAATGAAATAATCATTGACACAACATTTCATTGCAATGAGCATTAATTTAAATACTTAGACCTGAGAATATTAAAATTCACAGAGAATTAATATCTTGTTAGGACAAATTTGAAAGTAGATGCTTGCTATTCTTTCAACAACAGTTTTCAGTTTCCTTTCTGTTTTTTCCCCCTTTTGGTATTTCTGGAGTCTTAGAATTTAGGTTAATTTTAGCAAAAGAGGTAGGTGGAGATAGAGATGCACACCTTCATTTTCCCTGTGCATAGGCTTTCTTTCTCTCTTTTTTAAAAAAAAATATATATTTTATTGATTTTTAACAGAGAGGAAGGGAGAGGGATAGAAAGCTAGAAACATCGATGAGAGAGAAACATTGACCAGCTGCCTCCTGCACACCCCCTACCGGGGATGTGTCCACAACCAATGTACATGCCCTTAGCCGGAATCGAACCTGGGACCCTTTAGTCCGCACACCGATGCTCTATCCACTGAACCAAACCGGTTTTGGCTGCATAGGCTTTCTTAATAGCAAAGTTCACAGAAGCTTTCAGGCCAAGTCAGTCCTGGGGAAGGGGCAAGTGTTGTCCAGTCAATAGAATAGCATCTCACACCCACTAAGTCTATTCCTAAGACATTTAGCCAGTCTCTGAAAGGACTACATATTACTTCACTTGAAGCCATTTTGTTCTTCCTAATGATTCCTTATTCCATCTCATGTAAACGAGGGTGAGGAGCTCAAATTCACAAGTGGGTGTTTTCTAGGAAAAAGAATTTAGTTGTTCCACTTAGTAGCCACACAAATATAGAGAAACTAGAGGCCTGATGCATAAATAGGCCTTCCTTCCCCTGGTAGCTGGCACCAGCTTCACTCTGGCCTGGAACTATCTTTCTACCTTTGCTCAGGCCAGAGCCACCTTCTGCCTCTCACTTTGTTGCATCAGTTTGCATATTCCGTATTTATTAGGTAAGATTCTAAAACTGTATGTGAGAAGATTCCTATGTTGGGAAATTATTATGCATTAACAATAAAATCGCTTTCTAGGGATCTTCTATGACTTAGAAGTCTGTATTTATGTTTTCTTCATTCACTGTTTTTAAGAAATCTCAAGAATCTTTTAAAAAACGGTTTACTGTACATGAAGTCATATACGATGTTCTCAGTGAACTGGAGAAGAAGTTTGACATATCCATTCTGCAAGCACTGTTCAGCAAGGTCATCATGAATAAATACACTGATTTATATCGCATTTATAAAATATTCAACAAAGGTAATTATGTTTATTCTCTACATTTTGGTGTCCAGAGCAATTTATTCCCACAGGTATATATTGACTGTTTTACCATGTGGGGATGTAGCAGTTAAGAAAAGAAACAAATCATAAGTTTCTCAAAGCTTATGATATAATGGCTAAAGTACAGACACCCAACTGCAGGTATGCTTAACTAGGCATTTAGAGTCACAAGACTACCAGAGCCATAGGGACATCATATTTACTTAGAAGGACAAATGAGAGGAAACCCCAAATTCTAAAAGGATGACATTGGTTGTTCCTCTTCTATGGAACCCTTTTCAGGGGCCCACAAAGCAGTCCACCAAGTTGACTACAGCCCTCCTCAAGTATTGGCATAGCTATGGGTGCAGGATCCACCCTGATGTAGCTACACCCCGCCCATGGGATTCAATTTCTCATGTTACAACTCCGAAGTCATAACTTTCAGAGACTACACAAGGGATAGTTGAGGTACAAGACTTACCACACTGAAAGAAGGCAAAAAGTGGCTTATAGTTCACATCTAGTCCCTCCTTAGCCACTTGAAATTTACCCATCTACAGTCACTGGTCATTTTTAACTCTAAGCTTAGTGTTGGCCTAACATAGAAGAAAGGCTACCTTCATCAAGTTTCCAGAATACTGAGCAAGAAAATTAACTCAAGTTGGAATTTGCTCTTGAAGAAGTTGAAATGTTTTTATTAACTCATTCTCCATAACAGGTGTGATCAACAATCAAGTAATCACAACACCAATTGCTCTGCCAGAGATATTTTTTTAGTACTATACAATACTAATGATTTGATTCTCTACTTTTTCCCTGAGAGGCATAATTTTTTTATTTTTTAAATAGGTTCTCAGTAAAGAATGTGTCCTCCAATAACTTTTACCTTGCCAAGAAAAATTTTTTTATCCTATATACTTTTGGTTTCAAAAAAGTCTCCAAATAATTCTGGAGAATTTAAAAGAAAAATTATATGAACTGAGGAATTCAGATACTTCAGGAGCAAGCATAGAGCATTAAAGGGTCCTGTGTGTGTAGAACAAGGACAAACTAGATAAATCTAGAGTGAGAAGCAGATTGTGTGAGTTTATTCAAAGGGGATAAGTGTTTTTTTAAAAAAAGGATTTGGGGAGGTCTGGCTTCTAAAATTAAGTAATTTAATGTTATATACCACATAGTGAAGAAATAGTACAGGTTTATAAGTACAGGTTTATTGCCCCAGGAGGTACCCTTGCTATCACCCCTGAGTTATATGCATTCTCTGTTTCCCTCAGTCTCCTCCCAGACTCCTTGCAGAGACCTACACCAAATATTCCTTCATATGTTAGCTCAGTAGCCTACATGCAGGGGCCCTGAGCTAGTACTGTGTTCTCCCTTCTTTAACAGCCTGTGAAGATCTTGGTCTAGGCATCTTGGGTCCTTCATCATTGACACAATATTCACGTCCTGCTTGCAGCTTCAAAGAGTATTCCTCTTTGTCTTGGGATCTGGGTACCCCTGGGAAGTGTGTCCAGATGTTCCCATGTTCTCTGACAGGTCTATTTGGGAAGCAGTTATCCTCCCTGACTCAGTTAAGCCAAAAATTTCTCTTGTCCAGCCTCATTTTTAAAGATTTGCAATTTTACTCTCTTTTATTCATGTAAATATCTATAGGATCTTTGTTTTCCTCCCAAGGAAATTCCTCTGTTTTTCCTTATTATAATAGTTAGAACAGTTTAGCAAACTATTTTTTTTTTTATTTTGATATATGCTTTTCTGGCCAGCTGAAATTTTTCACATGAGTAACAAGCTCACAATGCTGCCACACCTCCTTTATCTTGAAATCCAAGTGGCTCCTTTCTAGGTGGGAAGCATAAGAGCTCCTTTGTTGGTTGTTCTTTTTTCTGGCCCAGGAATGAAGGGGGAACATTATCTACAGGATTGTGACCCACTGAGCACTGAGTGATCCAAGGAGTGGAAATTCCTAAACATGTAATTTCAGATGACTCCCACTCCACGAAGATCTCTAATTGTCTTCTTCTATTGTCCTCTCTTCAGAGATACCAGACATAAAATCCTTCCTAGAAAGTGATGAAGAAGAAAATGAGGAGAGGCCTAATTACCATCTGGAACAAGGTGATTGCAAACAGATAAAAACTTATTCTCTTCTGCTAAGAGGAAAGGAGAGTGGAAGTTTGGGAATTAGGGAAGACCTGTTGGGGAGCATGGAGAAGGCAGGGAGGGCTGTTTGTATGAGAATCTGATCAGGGGCTGATGCTGGAGGAGAAGCTATGACAAGAGAACTATGGCCAAATAACTAGATAGAGGAACAGGAACCCAATGTATCAGGAGACAGATTTAAAGATGATGTTAACGTGAAAGTAATTGTGATTTAGAGAGACCCTGCAGAAGATGAGTGTGATACTGTGAAGGGCTAGGAACTACGGGTCCAAAGTCAACATAACTGAAGAGATCCTGGGTGATAAGAAAGCGACTGAGTTAAATGTGGGGGATGCTACTCAAGAGCAGGAATATTCAAGGAGATGGGCAGTCATATAGGGAGGGGAGGGAGGAAGTAGTAAAATGTGCAGGAGAGGATGTGAGTGTTTTGAGAGAGAGAAGGAGGGGAAATAAAAGGCCGAAGAAAGGGTTATATTAAACAGTAACAATAATTTCATTACTAAGAACTCACTTATAGACCATTTACTCTGGCAGCTGCGGGCATAGTGTTCATAGCTGCCCTTGGGGGGAAGTATCATGCTCTGTCTATTTGCAGAAAAGGAGACTGTGTATATAGTTGGCCTTGGGTCAAATGATTAAGATGAATCTAGGTGTTCTGAACCCTATACACACCCAGATATTCTCATGGAAAAGATAAAAACATGAGTCAAAGAAGAAAAACACGTGCAGAGAAAAAGATACAAAAAGAATATCAGGAGCTGGAGGAAACATAGAAGGAGGCACTGAATCTTATTAAAAAAAAAAAAAAAAAAAAAAAAAGGCCAATAATACAGAGAAACTGACATGCATAGGGAAGGTCTGGTGTGAAGGGGATGGGACAAGAAGACATGATTTTGCAAGGAGTAAGGTGAATCTATGAGTCAGGGCTATCCCTGGAAACAAAAACAAGTTCCTTATGGCCATAGGTGACAAAAAAAGCCATTGCTGGCTACTGAATGGCTCCTGAATGATCTTAGTGAGATGTTCGACTGGTGACAGAGGGTAGTTGATGGCAAGAGTTGGGTGGGATCCTCCAGATCTAGATCTATTGATACCTGGGGGAGGGAATCTTGGACTCCTAATTTATAAAGATTAAATGTGATTAGGGGAGAATGGCACAGCCCATACTTCAATTTTTTTAAATAAACCTCCTTTCATTTCTTCCCTCAGGAACTGGTGGTAATTCATATCAAAGACCGATGTGGTTAGGCCCAGATGCCTGGAATTACAATGGTTTGTATGGGGGGAGGTTTGATTCCTTTTAGCACTAATTGCCCAGAATAGTCAGTGTTTGCATTTGCAATTTCTGCAAGGATTTATAGATAACAGTCTTTATTTTGCTTGGGAAGGTCACTCCTTTGATACTCCTGAAATGTACTGGCTGCCAGCTCCTGGGCCTGGATGTAATTCCCATGCACCTGGCTTCACAGCATTCTGCCTCTGTCTGGCTTGAATCTTTCTGCAGCCTTGTTTGATATCATGCCCAGCAGTGGCCAGCACTGAAACAAGGTGTTAGGCTAGTGGTCTCTCACCTGTTGGGTCGATCTTACAGGATCATGGATGCCATGTGCCTTCTGAGCCAACTCTCTCCCATCATCTCTGGGGCAGCAGTCCTAGAGATGTTCTAACAACACTATAGAAGTTATTATTATGTAGCTTGCACTAGAGTGTATTATTTAAGAAAGGATGTTCTAAATTAGAAATGCATTTTCATAAAATAAAAAATCTTTCAGGATGATTTTGATTTTGAAAACACCATTATATTTTTATCAAATCTCATTCAGTAAAAAAATAAAAAATAAAATAAAAAATAAAAATAAAAAAAAATTAGTATTTAAGAATATAAAATATCCAACATGCATCAATCTATATACTTAGCAGTTCATCTACCAGGACAGTTGGTTAAAATAGGAACAGTGAGAGGAGGAATGGTGATGAGTAATGAATAGAGAAGAGACTCAGAGTATGTTGTTTGTGTGCGCAGGGTGTGGGGAGGGAGGAGGAAGAAATGATATTATAATCCAAACCAGAGGCCCAGTGCATGGATTTGTGCACTAGGGGCAGGAATGGGGAGGGGGGCCCTCAGCCCGACCAGCACCTTCTAGCAGTCTGGGACCCCTCGAAGGATGGGGATTGGGCCTAAACTGGCAGTCAGACATCCCTCTCGCAGTCCAGGGTTTTCACAGTCCAGGACCACTCACTCTTTACCACCTGCCTGCAGCAGACCCACCACTGGTGAACCTGGCTCCTGGCTGAGTGGTGCTACCCCTGTGGGAGTGCATTGACTACCAGCAGGCAGCTCCTACATTGAACATCTGCCCCCTGGTGGTCATGCATGTCATAGAAACTGGTCATTCTGCCATTCAGTCAATTTGCATATTAGGGTTTTATTATATAGGATAATACATAATAAACCACTAATAAATGTGATGAAAAGTCTGACTCAGCTGACCAACACAGGCAAGGGAAAAGCTATGCCTCATGCCCCTTCCCCAAGAGGAAGCTCCAAGGAATGGTGGATGTGGCACAAAATATGCACCAGGGTCTGTGTTAAAATTGTGGCAGTTAATATTTAAATCATCTTTACATAAAATACTTTGCTTAGAAAAATAGCACTAAATGAAAAATACAAGCTGCACTGAAAAAAAGAATCTGTATCTATTCATATACTAGTGAGGTTGGTGGGAACAGAGTAGGATGAGTAGATGAAATGAAAAATGAACAGAGAAGGCTTACCATGGAGAAGGAGTACACTGATCCTGCATGGTTTATGAGGGGATTTATTCCTATGGGTTCCTGCTCTGCTCTGCCCTCTATCTCTGGCCACAGGCCCCTGCTGACTTTCTTGCCAGCTCTCTTGTTACTGCTTACTGCTAAGGTCCTAACTTGGGTACCACCAGCAAGAGAGTGGAGACGGGGAGCAAGAGAGAAGCATGGTATTTCCCCATCACTGTCTTGAGCAACAATTCTTGCCATAGCTACATCTCCCATAACTCTACATCCTACCAAGCAGGCTGGCCATGGTCCAGCTTCTACCTCCCCAGTGACTCGGCACATGAGTTTATCATTGGTCTCTCCCTCCCATACCTTCCTGTTCACTATTCTTCTATTTGGAATTGTCAGCTCTTCCATCAGCTGCATAATTAATCTCCTTGATTAAATTCCTTCTGCCTCAACAGTGTAGAGAGCTTTGTATTTTCCTGTTAGACCCTGACTGATGCAATGGGCAAATAAAATATCTATGAATCAAAACCTGGTCTAGGTACAGCATTACCTGAACATGGACTCTCAGAGCACTGCTGTGAAACACAACAGATAAATGTGAATGAAATAGGTACAACCACTGACAACAATAATGCACTAGAATGGCGACAAGGAAGTGAACAATGTGCCCCAAAGTCTGAGCAGGAAGGTAAGATTGAGTGCCTGGGTTTGATGAGTGGTGAAGGGGAACTGGTAAAAGGGGAGGGATTGGTGTGTATAAAGTCAGTAGGGCAGAACTTTGATAATGATGGGAATGATTAAATGGAGAAACAAAAAAAAACAAATGACTAAAATAGACATTCACAGATCACAGGCATTATTTAAAAAAAAAACAGAATAAAATAAGAGAATGTAGGAAACATCATAGAGAATCAATAAACTAAAAAACTAGGTAGAACAAAAAGGCCATGTCTTGGGGGAGGCAAGGAGAGCTTGGGACATATGTAAGGAGGAGCTCACTGTCCTGCCCTACACACAACTGAGAAACCATAAAAAGATGTTGTACATATAAAATTAGTTAAGTAATAAGCACTTGAACAAAGTAATAAACACCTTTTTTATCTTGCCATATGTTCTTGGGGATTTAGGTAGAATTTCTTTCTGAAAGATAAGAAGATCTGTAGGAAGAAGAGTGGTTTTCTCTTTTCTTAGGAGACTTAGGCCACATTTGAGCAACAAGAGCATCAGAACAAAGGAAAGCATTCCTGTCATGTTTCTTTAAGGGAAAACATCTGTAGTTCCTTAAGGTTTCTCATATGACGTCCCAAAGGCCTTAGTGATCATTTAAAAAATGTTGAGCAACCACTATTAGAGTAGCATCTTTATAACACTGAGCCACAGGCAGTCACATGAAAATATTAAACAACCATGTCGTATCAGTGGGCATTGTATGTAATTATTTTGCTTATACCTATATTTTATCTAGTTTAATTTTTATTTTCTCAGAAATATTTTATCCATGTATCGATATAATAGGAGGTATTAGCAATAGAGCAAATCCCACTTTGTTAAGGAAAGATTTGGTCAAGAGCAATTCTGTTGTCTAATGTAATGCATGCAAGGAAATTTAAACATTTTTTTGGTTGTCTGTTGTTGGGGTGGTCATTGCAATTCCTACCCAAGGGGGAAAAGTATTCTTTCAAATCTTTATTTGGTCTGAATCACCAGGCATTCAACATCCTTGACTATATATATGTATAACCAGTTTTATGTTTTGACCTATGAGGTAAGTTTAAAGATGATGCCCAATGTTATCTTTCCAGTCAGAAATTAAGGATAAAAGGAAACATTAACTGTTATTGTGAGTGCTTGGCCTCTTATATTATTTGTGAGGTAAGAAGGAACTAAAGAAGGAAAAAGGGAAATATGAGGGTGTGGACTATACAGATCTGGCCCAGAATATTGGGTTAGTTGTCCACAATAGATGGCATCTGCTTTACACTCTAGTAATTTTAAATTTAATTCTTTTGTTGGTTCAACAGTCCAGGTAAGTACTGAACTGTTTAAATGAATCTTTTTTTAAATGAGTATTTTTGAAGTTAAAACTTCTTTGTAGGAAATATTTTTAAAAAACATTTTTATTGATTCTAAAAAGAAACGAAGAAGGAGAGAGAGATAGAAGCATCAGTGATGAGAGAAAGTCATTGATCGCTGCCTGCTACATGCCCCACACTGGAGAACAAGCCCACGCTGGAGATCAACCTCCTGGTTTAACCACTGAGCCAAGCTGACTGGGCTATAGGAAACATTTTTGTAAAATTATCAGAATCAAAGAATAACTGTCTGTACATGACATTTCATTGATCGGCTGCCTGCTACATGCCCCACACTGGAGAATAAGCCCACGCTGGAGATCAACCTCCTGGTTTAACCACTGAGCCAAGCTGACTGGGCTATAGGAAATATTTTTGTAAAATTATCAGAATTAAAGAATAACTGTCTGTACATGACATTTAGAAATACCTGGAAATAAGAAGTGTTTCTGCATCATTTGTTCATCATAAGGTGTGCCAAAAGGCCATGAGGCAGGAAATGAAAGTAGCCAAGCATCTGACATAATGGGCAAAGCTAACAACGGTCTTGGGGTGAAGGTGATTTGGCAGTTACCATAGATTATTGATATGTCAGTGATGGGTGATCAAAAATCAAGAATATCAGGCAGCTCACCATGAGCTGTTATGAAGGTGAGAGTCACAGGACTAGGGCAGCAGAATGTCAGAAGCCTGAAATGAGAGCTCCGTTTTCTGTTGCACTTGACTCTGAGCACACCGACAAAAAAAAAATGAGTCCAGTTGATGGCAGAATCCCATTCTTTTTTCTTGGCCTGATTCTTTGGGGACTAGCAGGAAAACAAGATATCATTAAAGAGTCATGATTAACATGGCCCTGTTGATTGTCACAGAAGATGCAATACAAATACACTCCTAAAATGGAAGTATCTAGCTTACTACATCACTGAATTAATCATTAATAATAATCACTGTAATAATAAAAATTAATAAAGTCTTGATTTTGTACAGTGATAGCCATCCCTAACACACCCATATTCTGTGGAACCCATGAAAGCCAAGTATTCTCTTGCTTCTCAATAATAGTGTGATTTTTGTCACAATCTTAGCAAGGCCTCAAAAGACAACTGATTTTACTACTAAAATGTTAGGGAAAACATCAAATCAACTATTCTTAACCCAGCAAATTTTTGAAAAATATATTTTTTATTGATTTCAGAAAGGAATGGAGAGAGAGATGGAAGCATCAAAGATGAAAGAGAATCATGGATTGGCTGCCTCATGCACACCCCTTATTAGGGATCAGCCTGCAACCCAGGCATACAACCTGATCTACAATTGAACTATTACATATGTCAACACTCAAACATTAAGCCACACCAGCCAGGCAACCCAGTACATAATTTTTATGTGTGTCTGTGCTCTAATATGTCACAGGTTTATACAGTGATGTCATACAAACTTTTGCACAAACCTCCTCATAAAAATCTTAAGAATATGAGACCTAGTCCTAGCTCTGAGTACAAAGGTGTTTAAGAGTATTTTTTTTTAATGTTATTGAGAAATAAAGGAAGATCCAGGGCCAATTCTGAAGTCCTACTTCTCAATGTAGTAGGTTTGTGGTTCCTTTAGAATAAATAAACAATAAATCAAACATCTTTATAAACTCAAGGAATATGAACCATCCTAAAATTTGTAACTTTTTTTAATCCTCACTGGAGAATATTTCTTCCATTGATCTTTAGAGAGAGTGAAAGGTAATGAGGAGGGGAAAGAGAGAGAGAGAGAGAGAGAGAGAGAGAGAGAGAGAGAGAGAGAGAGAGAGAGAGAAATATCGCCATTAACTAGTTGCCTCCCCCACTTGTTCAAACTGAGCTTCGGAATGGAACATGCAACCAAGGTATAGCTCTGGACCAGGAATTTAACCAGCAATCCTTTGGTCAGGGGTTGATGCCTTCACCATGACAAAAGCAATTTTGTAAATTTTATTTAATCATTTCTATTTTCTCACCACTATTTGTTTGTTGTAGATACTGTGGATTTTGGAAACAACTCCATTTTAGGAAAAGCCAAGAAGAGAAGTAAGAATAAGATTTTTTTGTTTGTTTGTTTGTTTGTTTTTGATGTGAGAAATAATTTTATAATGCCAGTATTTCATTAGCTTTATTGTTATTTACAATATTGTGGTAGGTAGAACAATGGGTCCTCAAAGATGTCATGTCTTAATTCCTGAAATTTGTAATCTGTTCTCTAACATGGCAAGTGGACTTTGCAGATTTAATTAAACTGGGACTTAAAATGGGGGAGATTATCCTGGATTACCAGGGTGGCCCCAATATACTGTCCTAGTCCTTAAAACAATGGAGAATCTTTCTTCAGTGTGGAGAGAGAAAGAAGAAGGGTCAGAGAGACACAATATTGTGGCTCTGAAGATGGAAGAAGGGTCCTAGCTGGTTTAACTCAGTGGATAGAATGTCAGTCTTCAAATTAAGGGTCCCAGTTCTATTACAGTCAAGGACATGTGCCCTGGTTATGCGCTCATACTCACTGGGGGAAGGGGGGTGTAAGAGGCATCCAATCAATGATTCTTTCTTATCATTGATGTTTCTATCTCTCTCACCCTATCTCTTCCTTTGTGAAATCAATAAAAGATTTTTTTTAAGAGATGGAGGGAGGGTATAGGGAATGTGGGTGATCTTAAGAATCTGTAATTCACACAGCATTTATCTCCTTGTGTATGAAATAAAATAGAAATTATAAGTAATTACCCCAACATTTTTTTTTTCATGAATTCAAATGCCCTTTCATGTGACTTTCCCTGTACTCATGGGCCTGTGAATAGGATTTTACTCTGGAGACAGAAACCAAAATGGTGGCATAGATGAACACCTAAACTTGTTGCCTCACTTAACCACTCTAAAACTACAACTAAAAGACAAAACGGACATCATCCAGAACCACAGGAAGGCTGGCTGAGTGGAAATTCTACAACTAGAAGGAAAAAGAAAAGCACACTGAGACTCAGAGGTTGTGCAGAAGTAAAGTGCGGAGGTATGGAGGCACACGCATGGAAAGGGCACGCAACAGAAGACTCAGTTGTCTTTCTTAATCGGGAGGGAGATGCAAGCCCCAACTACTCTGAACTCTGGGGACCCAGAATTGTACGGAGGGAAACTGGACTGTCTGGCATTAGGCTAGAACACGAAGGCAGCTTTTTCTCAAAGGTTCTTGTAGTGATCACTAGGGGACACTGAGACCCAGGGGCCTCTTAGGGCAGGGCTGAAAGTCAGCCATTGCTGTTTGCTCCACCCTGTTGATTCCGTGAGACCCCACCCCACCCAATTTACAACCCCACTCCAGCTGTGCACAGAGGCTTTTGCATATGAAAAGCCTGGACCTTTGCAATCTAAAATTACCTAATAAACTACAGCTGAGTTAGAGAGCCACAGAACTTCCAAAAGAAAGCCAAAGGCTCCTCAGCAGCCTTCATTGCTTCACAGCTGGGCCTCATCTGGGCACCTCCAAAACCCAAACAAAGAAGAGGAATCTGCAGATCTCTCCATAGCTCCTGCTGGGTGGCCTCAGGCAGAGGATAAATTAGCAACTCCTTAGAGATCCAAAAGCCAGTCTACCCAATAGCCAGAGTAGGACCATCCAGATTACTACTCAGATCCATAAGTGACACACTCAGGGGGCAGACTCAGTAAGCACCAAAGCCCCACTGAAGCAATTCATGCCCCATAAAGGTGTCTCCAACACAGAAGTTCTCCCATCATAGACACAACTGATCCTCACAGCCAACTGGCCTGAAGGTCAATTCCTCCCAGTGATAGCAACAACAATCAAGGCTTAACTATTATACATCAAGACTGTGCACACAGCCCACAAAGGGGTGCACCAAGAGTGTCCACCTCAGGTAACTGGGGAGGCTGAGCAACTGGGCCCTATAGGACACCTAGCACATAAAGTCACTCTATCAACTCAGGGAAGCAGCCAAAATGCAGAGTCAAAGAAACAGATCACAAATGACAGAAATGGAGGAAAGCAAACTATAGAGTTCAAAACCACGGTTATAAGGTTTTGCAAGAATTTTCTAGATAAGGCTAATAAATTTAGTGAGATCCTCAAGGATATGAAAAAGGAACAACTAGAAATTAAGCATACACTGACTGAAATAAAGAATAATATACAGAAATCCAACAGCAGACTAGTCGATCATAAGAATCAAATCAAAGATTTGAAATACAAATAAACAAAAAACACTCAACCGGAAAAGCAAAAACAAAATGGAATCCAAAAATATGAAGATAGTGTAAGGAGCCTCTGGGACAACTTCAAGAGTCTGCCCCTTGAATGTGTCCCTTATGGATCTGAGGAGTAGTAATCTGGATGGTCTTACTCCAATTGTCTCTGCAACATTTTTTGAAAAGACTGTCCTTTTTACATTGAATTAGTTTGCTTTCATATCCATTTGAAAATGAATTAGCCCTATGAATTTAAGTATATTTCTGAAATTCTTTTTCTGTTCCATTTACCTATATGTCTACTATTATATTATGTCAGGATCTTGATTACTGTAACTTTATAATGAGTCTTGAGGTCAGGTAATAAGGCATACAATTTGTTTCTCTTTTTCAAATGCTTTTAGCTCTCTTAGGCCCTGTGCATTTGAAGCTTCTATCTTTAATTTTGGTTGCTTTTTAAAAATTGGTTTCAGAGAGAAAGGGAGAGGGAGAGATAGAAACATCAGTGATGAGAGAGAATCACTGATCAGCTGCCTCCTGCTCACCCCCTACTGGGGATGGAGCCCACAACCCACGCACATGCCCTTGACTGAAATTGAGCCTGGGACCCTTCAGTTCTCAGGCCAATGCTCTATCCACTGAGCCAAACTGGTTAGGGCCATTTAGACACTTTTAAGATTATATCACTTTCCAAGGTGCCTGCTGAGCTCCACAATGTGGCTATGTTCTAGGCCAGCCAAAGATAAATGGAGAAAAGCAAAATATATCTCCCTGCAGAATGCTACCCCTTTTGTGTGAAGCTTTCCTAGAGTTTCCATCGTCCCCCAACAATAGTTTGCTCTCATCTTACTCAACAAATCTTAAGCTGGTGGTCCTGCCAACTATTAGGGAAGTTATGAACTACGGTGTTTTGTCTGGACCCTGACATCTCTGAGAATGCAGATATTCTGTTAGTAAATTAGGAATTAAAAATGGGTATCTGGAAAATGACTTGAATAATTTATTTCAGTAACCCTTTAAATGTGTTGAAAGACCATTTGGAATCTATGTGACCAATATTTGTAAATGTTCTAAATCACTTTAAAATATGTACATTTGAACTCCTTGCTGGGTTCCAGCTTCTCCCTTTACATATGCTCTCTATCAAGCACACTATTTAAAGATACTAAATTCATGTTAATTTAGGTTGTATTTGTCCCATCATGATGGATATAGATGTGTTAAGTTTTCCAAATGATTGTATTTGCCAACTCTTCCATGTTCTGCCATTTTTACATTAAAATTTTGATGCCATTTATGATTTTTATAACTTAGATACCTTCTTATTTTATAGTTTTCCTTTATCCTTATTAATGCTTTTTGCCTTAAAATATTTTTTTAGGATGCTAATATTGCTACATTAACTTCTATAGTTTTACCCCTTTTCATAGACCTCAGCCCCATTAAACTTTGTTTTATGTCTTTTGTAAAGACAAAGCTTTTTATAATTTTCTCAGATTATTCTCACCTTTAATAATTATATTTTATTTGGTACTTTCATTATGATCCCTGACATAAGTGGAATTATACATCTATATTATTGCTAATCGTTATTTTTGTGTGTTTCTGTGTCTTCTACTTTCTGAAAGATTGACATAGAATTCTATATTCTACCTTTTTTCTCCACTGGTTTGGAAACTGGAGGTAAAATTTCTATAATTTATTTAACCATGCCTTAATCTCAACAGATGGCAAGAGTCTTAGCATAGATTCTCTCAAATTCAACATCCCATCTCTATCATTTAGCTTTTGTAGTTTAATATTTTGTTATACATTTTCTTCTCATTATGAATTGTGAAACATTATCATTTACTTAAATTTTTCATTATTTCATGCACTCACCATTGTTTCTTTCTTTGGTTTCAACTTTGGTATAGCTTAATAAGTTCTTAGTTCTTTTAGTGTGGATGTCTAAATGTTCCTAGAGGAAGATGATAGATAGATAGATAGATAGATAGATAGATAGATAGATAGATGATAGATAGATAGAGATAGATGATAGATATATGATGAATAGATAGGTGATAGATAGATAGATAGATAGATAGATAGATAGATGCTAGATAGACAGATAGATGATAGATAGATGATAGCTGATAGCTGATAGATAGATAGATAGATAGATAGATAGATAGATAGATAGATAGATAGAATCCATGTGGAAGAAAAACATTGAAATATGGATCAGTTGCTTCTCATATGGACTCCAACTGACCAGGGAAGAAACCAGCAACCTAGTTATGTGTCCTGACCAGGAAATCAAACACACAGCCTTTCTGTGCAAGGAACACCACTCCAACCAACTGAGCCACACCGTACAGAATCATTTTTCCAAGATTAAAAATTCTAGGTCTATGTTTATTTGTCTTCAATATACTAATATAATTACTGCATTGTCTTCTAGACACTATTGTGTGGCAGATGAATATTCTTCTTGTATTTTAACTGTCATTTTTTGGTTAATAAACTATTTTTCTTGCCAAAATATCCTTTTCCAACTTTTGAATTATGAAAACTTTAAGGCTACTGAAAACTTGAACAATTTTACAGTAAACATAGACTCACAATTAACATGTACTGTGCTTGTTTTATCTCATTTTTGTCCATCTATTCATTTTCCTATTCATCCATTAACTGTCCTCAACTTTGAAACATTTTAAAGTTGCAGACAATAATATACTTCCCCTCAAGCACTTTATCATGCATATCATTAATTAGATTCAATGTTTGTATGTATTTCTTTTCCTTCTGAGATAAAATTTACAATGAAATATACAAATACTAAATACATAATTCTATGGATTCTGATGAAAGTATTCTCCTGTAAAATCTTAATCGTTATCAAGAGACAGAATATGACTACCACTGTAGATCTGAAAAAGCTCTTCTTTGAGGAGGAAACTTTACTATCCTGGGATAATTAAGAGGGAGATGTTCTCTATTTTATACTAGTCCAGAAACAAATTTGCCCTCTGACTGGGGGAGCTACATTAACTCCAGCTTCTAAAACTCTTTGCTATTCACACATCCTTGAAAAGGTACTCCAGGGCATGTGGAACTCCATGGAGAATTGTGTCCCAATAAATTCATCTCACAAAGCTAATTGTGGCTATTTCCCTGTGAGGACCACTCCACTAGACAAGATTAACCTGACCCCTGAAGTCTAGTAGCATATTCATTCAATTGTTTCCTTCAGAATTTAACAAATTTCCTAAACCATAGTCTTTTAGATCTTCTACCACCACCCTGCAATGGTGCAAGTCACCATGGTTGCATGAATGAGGCAAGTAAATGCCTGGCTTTCACACAAGAAATGCAATTCTGAGGACACATATGATAATCCTGAAAGAGAAGCATTTATAAGTTGTTCAGGATCCTAAGGGGACTATATCAGCCATGGGTAGGGTTCAGTCCCTGCTCACCTGTAACATTAAAGTTTTCAGCTTTGTTCATTGTTGATGGGTTTTGGAAGGATATGGGAGCAAGACAGTCCATTCAATCTGTTCTATTTCTCCATGATGTTTCCTGCAACCCTTCATCCAATGTCCAGAAATGTTCTGCCTGAAAGATGCTGATGCTGGGATCAGCCCCTGATTCATCACATATGATGCTTAATGGTAGACTCAGCATCTGCATACCGTATGTAGTGAAATTGCTAAACAAGAGTGATTTCCTTCAGGACAGTCTTGAATGACAAATATGGTTAATGTTCTTCCACCTCCCAAACCTCCTAGGTGTTTCCTCCTCAGATGCCTGGGTCTTTTGCTCTTCCTTCACTCCCAAAAATATTGTTGGGGCTGGGGATGGGGGGGAATATAGTATGTACTAACTATTCCATTGGCTGTAACTTCATCTCTTCATCTTCCATTCCAATAAGCTTCTATTATCATTCACATTTTTCATCCAGAATGGTCAGATACAAGCAGGGCAAGGCACTCCCAAAAAATATAGCCAAAATTATATCCAAAACCTCTAGGCTTCTAAAGAGTGAGGAAGAACAATGCATCCTCACCAGCAATGGTCAGAACAGAATCCAGATTTTCACAATTGGTCTATGTAATGCCATTAATTCCCTACCACTTGTGTCCTGATCACAATGCAGGAAGGAGCTAGTCCTTTCTGCCTCGATTGGGAATAGCTTCCTTCAGTGACAAATAGACAAGTGTGTGGACAGGAGGAGACGAGGTCATAGAGTTAGATGATCAGAGCATTGGGTGTAGCTTTTTATGAAGGGCACAACCATTGTCAGACTGTAATGATCCAGTCAGTAATACAATTTGCAGATTGTTCTTGAGCTTTCTCCACTCCTCTTTTAGCTTTGGAGAAAGTTAATGTGGGCCACAAATGAGGCAAAGTAGAGAACACAAACAGCAGGTAGACACTATCTTCAGGGTTAACTCATCATTATCCTCTCCCTGAGTCAGAGCTCAAATGGGTAGATACAAGTGTAGTCTCTGATTTTGTCTCCAGCTACCTAACTGCACTGAAAGAGTATAGATGAAGAATTTCCTGCAGGATATGATAGAAGTTGTATGTTTCATTCTCATAGAAGAATCAGGGGAAGGGGTGACTGCATTGAGAGTTACTATAGTTTTATAGAAGGCTGATGTCTCTGCTCAGGCATTCTGATTGTGTAAGATTTGAGAGGTGAGATGCATGAAGGTAGGCATTCTGTTGTTATGCATCAAAAATGCCACTGACAGAAAGACTTTCAAACTCTGGAGATTTGTGGAATAAAGTTTCCTAAGTACACCTATGTCTTTATAGAAACAATATCAACATGAAAGCAAGTTGTATGGAAGCAATTGTAAAATGAGACATAATGAAGAATCTTCTCTTTCAGGGACAGAAAAAACCACAGATGAGAATGTAGATTTTACTGCTGAAATACTTCCTGTGACCTGTGGGAAGATGGAGGGCATGTTAATTAAGAGGAAATTGAAACGAGGTAAGTTTCAAGGTCTACTTTCACTTATAACCCCTCCATGAAGGAATCACAAAAAGTAATGGAATTACCCATGTAAATTACCCATTGTTTAAGGAATTGGAGCCCCAGTTTTGTCTTGAGAAGAGGTAGGGATCCCTAAAATGACATTTTTAAACTTTAAGAAATGGTGCAGATTAAGTGCTCACTTCCCCATAGATATATCCATGAAGATGTTCAAGGAACTAAAGAGAAATGCAGAGACCTCAGTCTGTGGGTGGAATATATTGCATGCTTTACTTTGAATCAGCCTCCACCTTCATTCATATCCTGTAACCCCTCTGGAAATTATCAACGAGACAGGTTGTTTGTTATAGTGAGAGGTTCACAAAATATAGAATCAGAAAACCTAAGCCCCAGCCTCAGCTCTGCCAAGAGTGACTGAGTAAAAAATAGGACTTCTCTGATCCTGACACTTCTCATCTAATAAATGGAAAATAATTGAAAACCTACCTTCTGGTTTGACTTTGAGACCATGTACATAATGACTATAAAATGTTTTGTGATTTGAACATTATAAAGCTTTCCAATAATTATTTATTATGATGAATATCATATCAGATTATTCTTAATGTGGGTATGCGAAAAAATAATATAAAAGTTTGCATCAAAATTATTTTTAAACAGTTTTACTGAGATATAACTCACATATGTACTAGTAATTCACCTTTTAAAGTGTAGACTTCACTGTTGAGCTTTTTGTTTCTATTTTGTTTATTCACAAGATTATAAAACCATCATTATAATCTAATTTTAAAACAGTTTTGTCCTCCACTAAAGGAAACACCATGTCTCTCAGTAGTCAGTAGCCACTCCCACCTCACCCCACCATCCAGCCCTATGCAACCACTCATCTATTTTATGATCTATAAACTGGCCTATTATAAATATTTCATATCAATTGACTCATATAACATGCACCTTTCTGCGACTGGGTTTCATGCAGCATGATATTTTCTAGGTTAATACATATATATCATGCATTATATTTTATTCTTTTTTATTGTCAAATAATATAATAGTCCATGGTGTGGGGAC
Source organism: Pipistrellus kuhlii (assembly GCF_014108245.1). Classification (NCBI taxonomy): domain Eukaryota; kingdom Metazoa; phylum Chordata; class Mammalia; order Chiroptera; family Vespertilionidae; genus Pipistrellus; species Pipistrellus kuhlii. Next base: position 24,622,939 of record NW_023425573.1, read on the forward strand.
ACAGTAATGCATTTATTTATCAGTTTGGGTTTTCTCACCCTTTCGCTATTATGAATAATGCTGTTTTGAATAAAGATTTTGGTGAACCTAGTTTTTTAATTCTTTTCACTATATACTCTGGAGTGTAATTGCAGGATTATATGGCAAGTCTATGCTGAACTTAAGAAAAATCAAAACTATTTTCCATAGTATGGCACCAGTTTATATTCCCTACAATAAAATTTGAGGGCTCTCATTTATCTACATTCTCACCATCAGCTGTTATTGTCTGTCTTTTTCTTTATGGCTCTCCTAGAAGGTGTGATGTAGTATCTAACTGAGGTTTTTATTTATTTTTCTCTAATTACAATATTGTTAAATATATGACTTTTATCTATATATAAGTAAAATTTTCCACTGAATAACATTTCACAATTTCTTTAAAGTCAGTTATCCACGATTTCATGTGAGAAAAATATCTGCTCAATAATACCATTGAACTGGAAGAAAATTATTGTAATACAGGGCACAGATGTTACTTTAGTGTCATTGTGAACAGCAGGGCAGGGCCCCCACTTGAGATTTCACTCCAAAGTAGGAGATCTCCTTACAACAGACTTACAGGCTGGGTTTGGGGATTCTCAAATGTGAAATGTGAGGCCAGACTCTTCTGCTAGTGATTGATCTTGAACCCAAATTGGGTGGCTGCAAATCTAGTGTCTGAGCTCTGAGGACAAGGAGGTTTCAGGAACAACTTATCCCCGTGTTACAGGAGCCACAGTGAAGTGTATAAGGACAGAGGATGGAAAGTGGTTCACCCCAAAGGAATTTAAAGTTGAAGGAGGCTATGAAAATTCAAGAGACTGGAAGATCAGAGTGTACTGCGGTGGAAAACAACTAAAATGGCTGATGGAGGTATTCCAGGGCAGGAGACGGGACTTTCCTTATTGTACTTAGAAGAAAATCACTATTTTCTCACCAAATATATATTGAGTCATGGCTAGATCCATGAGGTTCCCTGACTTTATCCTTGTCCTAGAGGGAGGAACCCCACACTCTTAAGTCAGTACAAGGCAGCACATTGATGTCAAAGGGGCTCGGATGGGGTACGTGCAGGAGCCTGGGGGAAGGAAAGGTCATTCTGATTCAGGTGCTTGCAGACAACTTTAGCCACTGAAAGAAAAGAGACCATCTACAGTCAAACAAGTGGTCAGAAGGCACTCCAGAGAAAGAATGGGGTGAAAACCAGAACCATGACTAACATGGCTTCATGGGTTGAGTAGATGGATTATGTGTGATAAGGCATAATCCATCAATTGGAATTTTTTGGAGGAATTTAATGCCAGGCTAAAGATTTTAAACTCATAGCATCGACAATGCAGAACCAGATAAGTCTCCTAAGGTGTGAAATAACATATTTAAAACAGTATCTCAGACAACATTGAGCCCAGAAATGACTTCACTGTCTTTCAGCTTTAGACACTTATAGTGCACGTACAATGCCCCTCTCTGAATATTCTCTGACTGACCTGACTTGTCATCCCTTCCCTGGGCCCCCTGACCCCACTATTAAGGCCCTTCTCACAGTTTTATACTTATCCTTTTATGCAACCCCTTGCTCTCCTAGATCCCTCTAGGGTTTATACATCTTTGTGTGCCCAACATTGTGCAGAGTACCTGACACCCCATAGCTGTGGGACATGTGTGTGTCATTTGATCAACCCTGGTGTGAGGAAGTACTTAAGTGACACCAGTGGGAATGAAAAGGAAGTGAAAACTGTCAAAAAGATTGTGAAGGAATTGAAAACTTAATAAGAACACAAAAGAAAAGGGAAAAATTCTAAGGAGGATTTTCCAGCTACTATTGTTGAATTCTAGAACATTTGAGGAGAGGAAATGGTTTCTCATTTAGACATCTTGGTTTGAGCTGATAGTGGAACATCCAAGGGGAAATATTTAGGAGGAGGTTGAAATGCACAAAACATAAACACAGGCTAACCATACCCTTGTATCTTTTACTCTTTCAGAGTGGAGATCTACCTGAACCTCCACATGACAGAAAGAGAAAGGTGGTTATTACTTTATACAAGTTCTTTTCTTTAATCTTCATTGTTGAAAGTATTACATAGGTTTCCTTTTGCCCCCCATTTACCTCTTCCAGCCTGCTCCCATCCCCCTAACCCCACCCACCTCCTGGCTCTCACCACCCAATTGTCTGTCTCTATGCACAATTATATATGCATACAAGTCCACTGGTTGATCTCTTCCCACCCACCCTCCCCTGCCTTCCCTCTAAGGTTCAACAGTCTGTTTATGCTTCTATGTCTTGGGATCTATTTTTGTTCATCAGTTTATTTGGTTCGTTAGATTCCACATATAAGTGAGAGCATGTGATACTTACCTTTCTCTGACTGGCTTATTTCTTTGAGCATAATATTCTCCAGGTCCATCCATGTTGTTGCAAATGGTAAGAGTTCTTTCTTTTTTATTGCCATATAGTATCCCATTGTGTAAATGTACCACCATTTTTTTATTCACTCATCTGCTTATGGGCACTTAGGTTGTTTCCAAATCTTTATTTTTATATGACAATTTCATTTGTGAATTTTTTATTTATTGTTTAAAGTATTACATATGTCTCCTTTTCCCCCAATTGACCATCCCCGCAACTCCTACCCCCGAGGGCAAACCCCCACAACCCCAGTGTCTTTGTTCATTGGTTATGCTAATATGCATGCATACAAGTCCTTTGGTTGATCTCTAAACTCCTCTCCCCTGCCTTCTCGCTGAGGTTGGATGGTCTGTTCAGTGCTACCTTGTCTCTGGATCTATTTATGTTCATAAGTTTATGCTGATCATTATATTCCACATATGAGTGAAATTATGTGATATTCATGTTTCTCCAACTGACTTATTTCACTTACATGACACCCTCCAGTTCTATCCATGTTATTGCAAATGGTAAAATTTCCTTCTCCTTTATGGCAGAATAGTATTCTGTTTTGTAGATGTAGCACAGTTTTTGAATCCACTCATCTGTGATGGGCACTTAGGCTGTTTCCAAATCTTAGATATTGTGAATTGTGCTGCTATGAACATAGGATGTGTGTATTCTTTCTGATGAGTGCTTTAGGTTTCTTAGGATATATGCCTAGAAGTGGGATCACTAGGTCAAATGGGAGTTCCATTTTTAATTTTTTGAAGAAACTCTATAATGGCTGCACCAGTCTTCATTCCCACCAGCAGTGTACTAAGGTTTCCTTTTCTCTACCACCTTGCCAATACTTTTCATTCGCTGATTTATTCATTATAGACATTCTGACAGGTGATATATCATTGTCATTTTGATTTACATCTCTTAGATGATTAGTGACTTTGAGCATTTTTCCATATGTCTCTTGGCTTTCTATATGACCACTTTGGAGAAGTGTCTATTTGGGTTATTTGACATTTTTAATTGGATTGTTTTGCTTCCTTTTGTTAAGTTGTATGACTACTCTATATATTTTGGAGATTAACTTGTTATTGGATGAATCATTTCCAAATGTGTTTACACATGTAGTAGGCTCTCTTGTTGTTTTGTTGATGGGTTTTTGTGTGTGTGGTTTTTTTTGTTTGTTTGGGGGTTTTTTTTTTGTTGTTGTTGTTGTTGTTGTTTTGTAGTACTGAAGCTTTTTATTTTAATATAGATCAATGGAAAAGATCAGAAATCAACCAAAGCCACTATGTTCATTAATATTTGAAAAAGGAGGCAGGAACATACAGTGGAGTAGAAACAGTTTCTTTAATAAATGTTTGGGAAAATTGGACAGGTACATGCAAAAACAAAATGAAACTAGACCACCAACTTACACCATACATAAGAATAAATTCAAAATGGATAAAAAACTTAAATGTAAGACTTAAAGTAATAAAAGTCTTAGAAGAAATGATAGGTAACAAAACTTCAGTCATCTCTTGTAGCAATATGTTTACTGATACATCTCCTTGGACAATGAAAACTAAGGATAAAATATACAAATCCTTATTACATAACTAATTATATACCAGAGGCCAGGTGCATGAAATTTGGGCACAGGGGAGGGCAGTGTATGTCCCTCAGCCTCTCCAATCTAGAACACCTCAAGGGATGACCAACTGCTCGATTAGGCATGATCCCAGTGGGATCAGGCATAAACGGGCAATCAGAAATCCCTCTCACAAACCAGGACTACTGGCTCCCAACTGCTCACCTGCTTGCCTGCCTGATTACCTCTAATTGCTCTGCCTGCCAACCTGATCAAACCCTAACCACACTCCTGCCAGGCTGATCGATGCCTAACTGCCATCCTGCCAGCCCCATTGCCCCTAACTGCCCTCCCTAGCCAACCTGATCACCCTCAACTGCCCTTCCCTTCTAGCCCAGTGACCACTAACTACCCTTCCTTGCAGTTCTGATCACCCTTTACTTCCCTCCCCTGATGGCCTGGTTGCCCCCAACTTCCCTCCCCTGCTAGCCCAGTTGCTCCCAACTGCCATCCCCTGCCAGCTCAGTCACCCCTAACTGCTTTCCTATGCAGGCCTGATTGCCCCCAATTGCCCTCCCTTCAGGCCTGGTCCCTTCCAACTCCCCTCCCCTGTTGGCCTGATTGCTCACAACTGCCCTTCTCTGCCAGCCATCTTGTAGTGGCCATCTTGTGTCCATATGGGGGCAGCAATGTTTGACCACATGGGGACAGCCATCTTGTGTGTTGGGAATGACGGTCAATTTGCATACTACCTCTTTATTATATAGGATGTTATATCATCTCTTTTATGGTTTCTTAGTTGTAATTAACATTGTTGCCTCTTCCCCTAGCTCCTCCCTTCATTTTATTTAATTAATTTATTTATTTTGTATGTGCTTTCAGATTTGTTACATTGAATATTAGGTTAAATGCAAGGTCATCTTTGAATGGTAAACCATTTGAGATGAGGAGAATAAAGAGTCATCAAAATAGATCTCAAAGCTGAATTTTAGCTATAGATGCACAAATTGTCAGGGTGACCAGTTTATAAAAGCAGACATAATTATGGAATATATAAAAGATATTTCTTAATAAGGTCACAGGCTCATCTTTACCTCAGACCAGATTTTTTAAATAATTTTAATAAAATCTGATGAAGCAAAATTTTATCAGCGTCATCCAGATGAACCAGGTTTAGTACTGATTCCATCTTGGGACATATATGAAACCATACACTATTTCATGAGATAGGCAACTAAAAGCATATTCCTTTTCTGCTTTTGTTTTATGTCACCTTCCATTCTTCCATAAAATATACACACAGACATACAGAATTCTCTCTCAGGCAGAAATTATTGGCAAATATTTCCTAAGGATGGTGCTGTTAAGAAGGAGTTTTTGTGTCTTACATGAGAGGATGACCTGGAAAATTCCTTACTTTGATGCCAACCCTTTCACTCCAGATCAGGGGCTGTGCAGATCTCCTGACTGTCTAGAAAAATTATTTCTCCCTCTATGGAAGAAGACTATGGAGGCAACAAACAAAATACAAAATGTTAGGTAAAGCTTCAGGACAAAGTGATAGTTTTTTCAAGATTGAGTATGAATGAGAACTTAAGAAGAAAGAGGAGGTGAAAATTATGATTCTCATATACTTCAGGTAGAAATGGCCATCCAAGACTTTTATAGAATGTACATTAGGTTACATATAACTGTCTAGGCCTTTAAATTGTCTGATTTTCTAGGACTTTTGACCCATCACATTATATCCATTGGGTTAACTGAAGATAAATTATTATTTTACTTATTCAGTGACTACTTTAAACAGTAGTGTCTCTACCATTCTCTATGTGTCTAGAGTTATCAATTTTGAGTACCTAAAAGAGCTAGCAACTTCCAACAAACAGGTTCTGTCATTATCCATGGGTATAAGATTTTGCAGCAACAAGGTTCAGTTGCCCCTATATTTTGTGTCTCCTTGATAAAGAATTGAAGTGACCCAAAGTGTCAGATCTCGTGACCCATTACTACCTCAGTGGATCCTCTGTGCCTCCCAGAATTTCTCTTGCTGATGGAGTCTTGGTTTCTCAAAACTTTAGTGTCACACTTGGCACCACATGACAACTTCCTTTCTCTTGATGAGGGCCACTAATCATTTCTGGTGACAGCTATTATCTTATCAAATTATCTGAAATACTCAGCCAGAACTATTATTGGTTTTATGTTAGTACTTACTAAAGAGATAGCAAGTAAGCACTTTTCCTAAGTGAAATAATACTCATTTATTTAATCATTCAATATGCAATTATTTAATGCATTAAAAAAATGCCCAATGTTCATTACAGAAGATTGAAATAATATCCCTGACCTCAAGAATTATTTCAACTTCATTGTTTACCTTAGAGAAATAATTAATGGGGAGCAGGGTATTCCAGGCTCTCCAGAGAGATGTCAGTGACATGACCATTTCTCGGATAATTTTTCAGTGGCTCACCCTTGTCTATGACCTCTCTGACATGGGTGGAGATAAAAGCTGAGGCTGCCTGAAGCTAATGAAGCCAAGTCATTCTATTGGGTAAACAAGAGCAATGTAAGTGTTGTACTCCATAGTGATTTTCCTATGAAAAGTTAGCCAGGTTCCATCTTGGTATTTGGATGAAAGTGAAATGAGAATGAACTTCTGGAAGTTGAATTGGAGTACCAAGGAGCTTGGAATCTTCTTAACTTTAGAGTGGTGCCCTAGAAGAGTTGCTGGTGGTGGTAGAGTTCATATCACACTACCCATGATCAAGACTCCATGGGAAGGAAAAGGCAATTGTTCTAACAAGAGTACCCTCCCTCTTCTTAATAATCTCTCCTAGGATAGATATAACAGGCTGATTCAGCATTGGCTTATAATATCCTCATGCATTAATAACCACGCATGTGAAACTAAATCTCAACTCAGGTTCCACACTTTGCACTCTAGAATTGCTGGAAGATCTTTGAAAAATAACATTGTCTGATCCCACTCTAGATAAAATTTTGATTTAGTCATTCTGAGTTATGACTTGGACATTAGAATTGTTAAAGTTTCTCCAGATGATTTTGACACACAAGTTACTAATTCTATGATGTAAGGAGAATACCAACGCCTGTGCCTCAAACCAGACCAATTGATTCAGCATCTATTTAGTGTTGGGACTAGAAATTTAGTGTTGTATATACTCTCCTAAGACAATTCTACTGTGCAACCAAGCTAAGACACAAAGAGCCAAAGGGAAAAGGACTAGACTTGATTACAGATAGGGATGCAAGATTCTTGTGCACTGGTTACATTTGTTATTTCCTTGTTCTTTTGGGAAGAGGGTAACCAATTTCTGGAGAACGATGATAGCAGTCTGTGAGCCCCTACGGTGAGAAGAAAAATGGCTCCAGGCCTCCATGTTAGAACTGGTCTCAATCTCCATTAAATATGTGATTCAGGATTGTCTGGAACACTGAATGGGAACTGTTGGCAAGATGTTCCTTGAGCTTTGCACTTTCTCATATATGGCCATTTTTTAAGGCAAAAGAAATGACCAGACTCCTCATTCTCCCCTAATAAGAATTTTCACCCTAAAGCCAGGCTGACTTTTCATTTTTTATTAAATTCTACATGAAGAGAAACAACATAGCTGTGTTGCACATTACTGTGCCCATTTACTTCAAGAAGGACATTTGTGATCTTTGTTTGTTGCTAACCAAGATATAATACAGACTTGGAGAAACAGACCACTTTTCTCTAGGTATTAAGGTGGGACCATTCATTAGAGTCTCAGCATCTCTGTAAAGAGACAATGGAACTATTAAAAGGAGCTTGACAGTTACTGTGAGAAGGAATGGGCATAGTAGGATTTGGAATATGAGTGAGAGTATAGACCCAGAATGGAATCTCAGGTTTGTGGTCAAAGGTGAATGTTTTATGAAATGGAAGCACCAAGAAAGAACATGTAGTGAGTGTGGGGACAGGATAACACATTGTTTTGCCCAGATGAGTTTGGGGTGTGCTTTAAGGGCCCAGGAAGAGATTCTAGGTGAGCACAGGGATGTGCACAAATGCAGAAGACAGGCTGGACATTTGGGAGCTGAAACATGGCAAAGTAACTGCACCTTTGAGAGTGATTTGATCATCTGGGACCAATCAAATGGCCAAAGACAAAACCTAAGGAATTCTGTCTAAGTGTTAGGAGAAGAGAGGACAAAAAATGAAACAGATATATCAGTGAGGCTAATTGACTAAACCCAGGAGAGTGATGGCACCAACCCCAGGTGTTTGAAGAAAGGAGAAATGGTCATGGCAAGGAAAGATGGACACTGTCATCCCTGCCTTCTCCTGCTCATCAATGAATCACTTTGCCTCCCCCTAGCACTCCTCAGTGGGTGGGCCAGTCCCCAAGCCAGTCTCATTTGTGTCATCTGAGATAGTCACAAGAGGGTAGGAATTTCTCCAATAGACAATGGATTAGACAGGATGTTTCTATCTATCCAGCAACCCATAATCTTCTGTATTCTCTCAGAAGGCAGAACCAGGAAAGCAACCATGAGCAAATATAGTTCCTGATGTTTCCTGATTCATATGTAAATGCTGATTCTCATTTAAAAGAAAGCAATAAGTAGTTTTCTGATTTAATCAAATCCTTTTCACCCCATTGACAAGGGAGAGATGTCTACCACGTAGTTTGGGGGACAGCAGGTAATGGCACCTGTTACTGGAGATGGATTGACAGATGTTTATTAGTCAAATATACTCCTAATGCAAGGAAGGAGGGCAGTGCTTCACCAAGGTTTCCCCCAGGAACAGAGGGAACAAACAGGGGCTGTGGAGAAAGGGGTATCCCCTGGTTACCCTGGAAGGTTATGGCATGCTTGTTTAAATAATTTCATGGCTGACAGGGAACTGAAACCTGTTATTCCAGGCTGAGCACGGTTACATGTGGCTCCTTGACAAGGAGCATTGTTTAGCTGTGGGACCTTATCCAGGATAGCAGATTCAGGAAGGGAACTTGCAGTTAGGCTGTTCAAGGCCTTCTCAATTTTACCTTCTCAAATGTCACAGCAGCACATAATATTGAACTTTAATGTTAGTCCTTACACTGCATTTTCTTGGTTAGGAAAGGGCTCAGTCACAGGCCAGCTATTTGTCACGAATACATCTTTGTACATAACACAGTTTATTTTCATATCTGCTCCATAAATTTGGTTTTGTTCAATGAGTAGAAGTTATGCCACAGGATTTGGATGGCAATACTATTGAATTTTATCTTCTTCAAGTGAAATTAAACATGGTTAAAGGCCATACATTAAGAATGGTAAGAACTCTAGTATCAATTGTTTAAGGGGGTCCCTTCATATTCTGTTTATAAAACAAAGTGATTGCCACTCTCTCTGGCCATTCAGTGATGGAGCCTCCACACCTTACATGCCACACTGAACCAGGGGACATATTCCCAGAGTTCTAGTGCCAAAGAGCTCTATCCTCGCTGACACAAACTTGTCATCTGTGCCTGTGGTCTTTCCAATTCAAAGACACTATCAGAGGTCCAGAAGCCCTCCAGTTACAGAACCCAGAGTCCAGGAAATCCAACCCAGCCCTTCAACTCATGGGGAGCCTTCAGTCAAGAAAATAGGATGTAATACTGTTTTAGAAGTTTATTGCATCTTATCAGTTTCTCAATATACCACCTTTCCTTGCATGATTTTAGTCATTGTGGTTCAGACAAATAATTTTGTTCCAGGACTTTGTTTTAGTTGCAAAATAATACACTGGTTCACATTTCTATAAAAATCAATCTCTTCTTTTGTAGCTAGTCTTTCTATGTTAGAGACTCTGGTTTGTTTGGGTTTTTAATTTGTTTGTTTGTTTTTAAAATATATTTTATTGATTTTTCACAGAGAAGAAGGGAGAGGAATAGAGAGTTAGAAACATCAATGAGAGAGAAACATTGATCAGCTGCCTCCTACACACCCCCTACTGAAGATGTGCCTGCAACCAATGTGCATGCCCTTGAACAGAATCAAACCTGGGACCCTTCAGTCCACAGGCTGATACTCTATCCACTGAGCCAAACCTATTAGGGCAAAGAGATTCTGGTTTTATAGGAAAACCTTTTTCTGGTCACGCAGGCCACTCTTCCTGAACTTCATCACAACCAAGAATTCTTTTTCTGGAACTCTACTCCTTGCAGTTGGTTCATAGCTCAAGGGGAAGCACATAACTGTTAATGCAGGTTCCTACTAAGGCAATGAGTTCTAGATTCCCACAGAGCTGGTCTTTAAGGTCTCACTGGGGATACCGATATTATTTTATATTCTAGCTGGAAAAAAAATGCAATATCTGTGGAGATGAAGGAAAGATCTTCAAATGCAGTTTTTGTCTCAGCTTCTTTCACGAGGACTGTCACATCCCCCCTGTGGAACCTGAGAGGTTTGTGAGATGCACACCCTTCTCCTACTATGGACCTTCTTCCTGCCATACACATTCTCTATGCAAAGTCTCTTTTTGTGTCCTCAGAGACATAGGTACAGTGTCCAACTATATGATGTGGGAGCTGTTTAAAGATACTGTCAACAGGAGAGAAATGGTCCCCTCTCTCTCCTGGCAGGTTGGGACGGGTGGCTGGGTCCTTTGTCTATATACCACTACTGTCCTTTCCAGAACTTTCCCACCTTGGACTCCTGTACACAGGAGCACCAGTGCCAATTACTTGTGTTCTGTGCTTATTCAGAAAAGGCAGCAAACAGGGACATTTTCCCTCAATTTTTCATGTTCTCAGCAGACTAACAGAGACACAAGGCCCCCAGAGGTTAAGGCCCACTCTCTGACACACAGGCTCGGTGGAGCTCCTTGTGTTCCTAGCATCTCAGAAAGTAAAAGGGGATCCCATCACTCACCCAGACACCATCTCCCACCCAATAGACCCCCTGCTGTTACTCTAGGGTCCAAGGTTATCACATAAGAGTGCTAGAGCTTCTGGGGGGTGATCCTTCATTCCCTGGCTGTGCCCATCAGCCATTTCTGGAAGGAGACCAGTGGCAGCTGTGGGAATGAAGGTGTTTCTAGGCTTGCCTTGCTCACTAATATCTGACATCTCAGGAAAGATTGGCTATGTACATTCTGCACAATAGAAGAGTCTCCACAAAATCGGCCGCATGCCAGCTATTCTGAAGTCCTATTGAGACAGATGGGGCCTGAAGAGAAGTCGGTGAGTTGGATTTGATCCAAAACATCTCCTTTCTACTCACATGAGAAGTCACACAGTCAGGGGTGAGGGCAAGGGTTCCAAAGGGTGCGTGCTCTTCTGACCATGCCTCAACTACTCTAAAAATTCACCAGAACCTGTTTGCAAAAGTAAAAAGAAAAAAGACCTAATCAGCTGTTACATGTTACTGTCCAAGAGCAATCCCTGTTTGGAGAAACTTCCAGAAGTCTACTGTGATCATGCATCTGTCTGGGCATGTATATGGGCTCATTCTCGCCAAGCTGCTTTTCATTCACAATCTCCTTCTTTTGCAGAAATGTGTGTTCCTCCTCCTAAAGCTCTATTGTCATTTAGAGAAAAACATTTTTCAGAATATTCCAGATGAACATTATGTGAGTAACAACAAACCATGATTTTAAGCTTCTGTAATGTTACCCCACCTTGACATGGTCACTGTGGGATCTGTGATATGTGTGGGAAAGCATGTGACCTTGTATTTCCTCTAGATATTATGAAAATCCACAGAACGTAGACATTGAACTTTGTCAGTAATGCTTCTATTGACATATTTTTTCACCAGGTTCAAAAGGCTTCTCAATGCCTAGAGACACTTAGGACATTGGATGAAATCAAGAATAAATTAAATGGAGGATGTTTTACGAAAGTGAATGAGTTTGTGCTTGGCATAAACAACATTTTTCAGGATTCTAAGGTAAGTGGCTCTCCCTACATCCATTTCATTTCCTACGCATTGAGTCACTCTCCCTGCATTTCCTGATACTGGGAGATTTTAGAGTTTCCCTCAGCCAATGACAAGCCTATACAAGCAAGGATTCAGGGAGTGGCTGGATTATTTAATTGAGGATTTAAACTCACCAGAGAGAGCAACAGTGAATAAGGAGTTGTCCCTGCAACCAGACTCTAGGCCCCTGAGAGCTTACTCCTCTCCTCAAAGGTGATAGGTGCCCATTGAGAACAGTGATGCTCTCCCTGTTCCAAACCTAAGGAGAAAATTGCTTCCTAAAGTCATATTATCTTTCTTATCTCTCCCCCAAATATCCTCAGTCAGACCTCTTAGAGGCCTCAAAATGCAAATTTTTTTGCATGTAAGTGAACCATATAACATATCACCAGAGAGGAATAGAATTGACGATGTAAAAGGAAGATCATTGATTGTACATATGTAATATTTAATTATCACTAAGGCTTAGATTACTTTTCTAACTTTCACTAAAATAAATGAACCAAAGCCAATGACTAAGAATCATCTGTGTAGTAATGATTTCTCATTTCTGTCTATACAACAAGGCTTAATCATGCTCTTAGGAAACAAAAGATACTCTTAGATTAAGATTTTTGTTTTTTTGTTTTGGTTTGGTTGTTTTTGTTTTGTTAGTTTTTAAATATATTTTTATTAATTTCAAAGAGAAAGGGAGAGGAAGAGAGACATAGAAATATCAATAATGAGAAAGAATCATTGATCAACTACCTCCTTCATGCCCCACACTTGGGATAAAGTCCACAACCTGGGCATGTGCACTGACCAGAAATAAACCATGACCTCATGGTTCATAGGTGGACTCTCAACAACAGAGCCATTGTGGCTGGACTTAGCTGCTTGAGTTTTTTAAACTTAACCTACTTAATGTAACTTAAGTGTTTAAAATAAGATTTCTGATAATTTTCCATTGCACATTGTCTAATAAGAACAATGTTGTCATTTTTTTTTTGTCTGTGTGTGTTTTTCCCCCCAGCACAATGACTCAGTTCTAACAGAAAAGAAATTTAAGAAGAATTTCAAAGAAGTCTTTTCTATTCAGTAAACAAATCAGAAGAGTTCACTGGTAGTGGATGCTGTTGATACCCTGGAAAATCCTGCTTTCAGGCAGATTTCTCATTCCCCAGCTGCTAAGAGCATTGGCTGCTTATGCCATCTCTCCCTAGTATATCACTATGGCCAAATGGAGACAGATTCACTCAAAGGTTAAATCTCTTTGTGCTTGGGTTGGTTTCCAGCACCAAGGTTGAACCAACCATGTGGAGTGATTTGTGTTCCTGTGCTCCCCATGGCTGAGCTAGTCTCCAGCTATGACCACATCCTTGCTTCGCATTTCCCAGCACAGTGTCCTGCTTCCCTTATACCCCCTCCTCTTGAGAAAATTCTCACAATAAATCACTGACTAAAGAGACTTTGTCTTAGGCTTTGCTTTCAGGGAACCCAACTTCACATTATGATCTAGCAAGCCAGACCTAAGCTTGGAGCTCTGAGCTGGATCACTGTCTGGCCAGCTGGCAAGAGGTGGAATACTGATAGTCCATGAGGTACTAAAACAGTGCAGTTGCAGAGCACATCACCTGTATAAATGAGATACAGGGAAAAGGTATTGAGGCAGTTGTCTAACATTTACAAAGAAATAGTAACTATAAGGACTGTGGCTATTTCTTTTTTTAAAACTATTTTACATATGTTTTTATTAGCTTCAGAGGGAGGAGAGGAGAGGGTGGGACAGATAGAAACATTAATAATGAGGGAGAATCATAGTTTGGCTGCCTCCTGCAAACCCACTCCTGGGAATTGAGTCTGTAACCCAGGCATATACCCTGAACAGGAATTGAAACTCATGCTCAACTATTTCTAAGCTCATTTAAAGTGTTCAAAAGATCGGGGTTTCGTACGTAGCAGAGCAGCTCCCTCGCTGCGATCTATTGAAAGTCAGCCCTCGACACAAGGGTTTAAAAAAAAAGAAAAAAAAAAGAAAAAAAAATAAAGTGTTCAAAAGAGTACATGACAAGCTTATATATATTAACTACCACCTGCATGTGGAAGGTACACAATATGGAAGGCCTAGCATAGGCCCTAATTTTAAGAATGATGGACTTCTGCCCAGCCAGAGTGTCTCAGTTGGTTGAGCATCCTCCTGTGTGGAGAAAGGTTTGCCGCATGGCACATACCTGTGTTATTTGTTCGGTCCTGGGTTCTGGGTTATGTGTACCAGAGGCAATTGATAGATGTTTCTCTCTGTCTCTCTCTCTCCCACTTCTTCTGTCTAAGCATGTGCTTGGGTGAGGAGTATATATTTCAAAAATAAAAGAATGATAGAACTTTAGAGAAGACTGAATTCTAAGCTCAGGTTGGCATCTTGTGCCAAATTATGGATAAAGAAAACATCAAGCCCTGAAACTCAGAATGGTGCTTTCTAAGTAGATGCACCTGAGAACTCTGAATTCTAGATCCTTCTGAACCCACTGTCCTGGCAAAAGAGACCCTTGTCCCTCTTGGTAGACAGATCACTGCCCTACCCCACCCTATTTTTTCTGAACTAAGATTATGCAGAGTTCTCTCAGCATGACCAAACTAGGAATAAACTAGATGATCCTGTTAGCTGAAGAGATAGTTTACTCCAACAGAACTTCAAGTCTGGGCAACATATACTAACTGTCACAACAAGATGAGTCATTTGTGTAATGAGCAACAATATGTCATCAAAAGAGATTACATATTGATGATCAGGTGGTTGAAATAGGCATCCCTATCCTTATTTTATATTATAACAAAGTTTTTCCAAGATTCACTCCCACACACAACCACTGACCAATGCTGGCCAGCCAGTCCTGCTCCTTTAGAAAGCTCACCCAGAGAACCCAGATAGCCATGGTAGCCAGCCGATGGTTCAGGTGATCCATGCAAACAGATCTCTAACTCTATCTGTAGTGTGAATGGCCCTATCCAATTGACTAATTAGCCTAGCCCCTCACCCATTCAGGCAGTTTAGCAGTAAGCCCAAACAATCATGAAGCAGAGCTTGAAGCTTTACCCAATGAGAGAGCCTGGAGGTAACTCTGCATAACATGGGACAGTCTCTAGCCCCATCCAATGTAATATGCCATTGGAGGCCCCTCTCAATCAGAAAATTTTGCCAATAACCATGTCCAGCATCAGAGAACAGCCAGAAAGTTCACTTATTGTGAAGCACACCCTGTAACACACCCAACTTCAGGGAGCAATCATTGGCATCACCAGATCTCAGGTCACAATCTAAGGCCCAGTATGGGTGTGAAGCCCTTACAGTAGCCCCAACTGAGCATTAAGTCTAGCCAGAGACACCATCAGGCTAGGGAACACAGCTTGAAACTCTACCCAACAAGGAGCTATTGCAGAGCCCAGCCTGTAACCCTGAAAAATTACAGAGTCCATCTAATGGCACCACCATGCCACAAAACACAGCCTGAAACCTCAGTCAACAACAGGTGATCCAAAGCTCAGCAAGTGCACCCATCAAGCCACAGAGTACAGCCAGCACTTGTGCCTGATCAGGGAACTCAACCTGCAAATCCACCAAACTACAGATCTCAGCCATCATCCAAACACCAACCTCAGAGCACAGTCACTAGCCTTCCCAACTGAGACCCTGATAACATGCACCATCTTCCCATGGGTGCTACCAGCTATTCCTGTGTGGTATTCCAACCTTAGCTGACTGATGAAGGCATTTTCCTGGTGAAGTGAACCTGTAAAGTCTATGAAAGGAGCTTGCTTATTTATATACACTGATACCAACACAAGGAATCAAGGATCATGAATTTCAGGGAAACATTGCACTATAAAAAATAACAAACAAACAAAAAAAAAACACTAATAAATTCTAATAACTACCCTTAAAGAAATTAGGATATATAAGTTGTCTGAGAAAAAATTTAGAATAATCCTCTTAAAGAAGTTCAGTGAACTATAAGAACCCATAGACAGACAACTAAAAAAAAATGAACCAAATGAGAAGTTTAACCAAAAAGAGAAACTATAAAAAGAAACCAGTCCAACTAGCAATTCCTAGTCAGGGTGCATGCCTGGGTTGGGGGCTCATTCCCTAGTGGGGGGGGTACAGTAGGCAGCCAAACAATGATTCTCATCATTGGTGTTTCTATCTCCCTCTCCCTTCTTCTCTGAAATCAAAAAATATATATTTTTAAGTCTAAATAAATAAATAAATAAGCATTGTTAAGTGATGGGAAACAAATTTATTGAAATCAGTAAGAATCGCTATTCTGAAATCATTAATTTAGGCAGAAGTCCTGTGTGCATCTTTCTCCAAGTGTATCCCACTGAGTCTCTCCTTGCAAGGACAGTTTAACTGATCCTTTTCTCATGGTGGAGCCTCCTTATGACATCCCACTCCTGTCTCACAACCAGAGTCTTCACGAAGCTGCAGGGGCCACCTCCACTGCTTCTGTTGTGTTCAGGAACTCTGCGGTCCCACCCATGGGTCCTCCACTCAACAGAAGCACTTACTTACAAGCCAAAAGTAGCAAAGGCCACTGCCCAATGGGCATCTCCTGTGTACTGAGTGGAGATAATCAGAATGAGCTAAGTGCACGACTTTTCTTGCTACATATGCATCACTTGACTATCCTAAGATTCAGTACATTCACCAACTGGTGGTCTGTGAGGTCCAAAAGGTTGGGGACTGCTGGTTTAAAGAAACCTTTGGAGCAGTGGTCATCAACTGGTGGTCCGTAGCCCACTGGTGGCCCATGAGGTGCAAAAGGGTCACCATGACTAGTAATGGATGAAGAGGGAACTTGCAGAAATATTAGGAGTGGGACTTCACTGGTCATCCAATGGTTTCCTTCGCTGTACATGCCAGCTTCTTTTGGTGCCCAGCCAAGCTAACACTCAGGGACTCACTGGGAAACCCGGGTAACACACAAGAAACATTCCTCCCGCCTTCCTGAGGGCAGAACTGACGCCTATAACCTTGCTTTTTTCTGATGAGGCAAGTCTGATGTGGAAATGCCTGATCCCAGTGAAGGCATCAAGATCCACCAGGATTCCCATGATTAAATGCAATGAACCCTGTAATAGGTCACCCTTAGTTGGGCGTCTGAGTCAATAAGAGTTAGATGAGGCTAAGAAATTGAGGTTTAGATCCTCTAGGAGGTAGAGAACCTTAATGGTGGGGGATGGTGAAGAAAATCCCCTAAGGAGACAGAGGTTGGGGCAAGGCAGATATGAAACCCCACAAATTCCTTGAAATCTCACATTTTCTCTTAATCATTCACTCTATGTCATTCATTTTTTAACTTGTTTAATAATTTTAATTGCTCCACATTGCTCACTATCTAGTTAAATCAAAATGCCTAGAAGGGATGTCAGGGTGATTCTTTTGTGTGCACCCTAGGAATGCCAGTCTCAAGCCAAATGGGTTTGAGTAGTTCTGTCTCCAGGAAGATAAAGAAAGCAAGGTTCCCTGTGGAGCTTCAGCACAGAATGAACCTCTCTGGGAAACAGAGGGGCTCTGAGTGGGGTGGAAGGGGCCACAGTTTCAGGACCCCCCTAAATTTTAAACCCAGACCTCTCTGTCCATGTCATAAGCTGATTTTTGTGCTCATGAACTGCCAAATATCAAAATTATCTCAAAATCAAATCCACAGGTCATCTCACCTTTATTTAGATAGAAATACTGGTGCTTCTATTGCTAATTTAGAGGGTATAGAACTTGAGAGAACAGAGTTAACATGCTCCCCCTTCATCCATTACTAATCATGGTGACCCCTTTGGACCTCTTGAACCACCAGTGGTCTAACAATCTTGAGAGATAAGGGATTGTTAAATTTTTGGTTTCTCTAAACGGGCAACCAGAAGCAGTTCAAAGGAAGCAGTAATACCATGTAGGACCAATAGAGGGAAGTGCAGACTTGGCTGGAGTCAAGTCTAAGATGAAAAGGCTACCCAGCTGATGGTAATGGGGACTCTTAGATGCTAAAATGAGAAATGTGATGGCAGTAACAAGCTCCTTCCTTTGTTTGCATCCACACCCTGTATCTGAGGCTGGGTGGTCATGAGAGAGAGGGGCCCTGGTGTAGAAATTACGCAGCTGGGTGACTGTGGGCACGTCCTTGTCTGTACAGAATCACACCCAGAAGGAGCTCAAGCAGCTCCCCTGAGCACATTGTGGATAGATGGGCTCAGGATGCCTGCCTGTAGGAAATGTATGACTGGGAAGTGCATTTGCCAGAGCAGAGCTCCGACGCACTCTAAAGGATCCTGGCACTAAAGTTACACAGCTGGGGTGTCTGTGGGTAGATATCCAGGTGAGCGAATTCAGAATTTCTACTGCCTGGAGGAGTGTGACCCACTTTGTCACCAGCAAGGACTCACAGCAGCTCCCACTAGCGCCCTTTGGATAGATGGGCTCAAGGTGCCTGCCCGTTGGAAATGCATGACTTTTGTGGTGAGTTTGCCAGTGCAGAGCTCTGAGGCACTCTGAGGGGCCATGGCATCGAAGTTACGCAGCTGGAGTGTCTGTGGGCAGTTATTCAAGAAGAGGAAATTCAGAATTTCTACTGTGCGGCAGCACACCTTTGTCTGTACAGAATCACACCCAGCAGGGGCTCCCAGGTGCTGCCTACTGAGTGGTGTGCCCTGGATGCCTGGGCGCTGGAAATGTGCAAATGTGGTGTCTGGAGTTCTGCCACTGGGGAGAGGGGAAGCTGCACTCACTGCTGCTGGAGCAGTGCACCTTTGGAGGTTGAGGGCCCAGGGTCCACAGGTCTGTGGGTGGGGCAGCAGGATTTTGGATCTAGTAGCTGCTGGGTCACCAGCAGCGTCAATGGTCTGTCTGAGTGGTGGTGCTGATGTGTTCCTAGAAAAGGCCACTCTCCCCATCTTACCAGCTTTGTATGAAGACTTAGGAGTCCACAGCTGTACCCTCACTGAACCCACTAAGATTCTACTAAGTGGGAGAAGGGGGCTCCACTGCAACCCAGTCCCTAAAAGCTCAAATATTGCCATTGAGTGCCATCAAGTCTTTACAACCATGCAATTGCTGGGGATATAACTGCCCACCTCTTTACCCATCTAGGGCACAAGTTGACAAGAACACAAGGAGCAAGACATATACCCAGGTGCTTGATTGCTTTCAAGATGTTCGTGCCCCCCATCCCAAAAAATGCATGCCTTTCCACCTGAATTACTATCATGACAGGCAAAACCATGATACAGATAGGGAGCAAAATACCAGCTTTCATCCTCATAAAAGCTGGGGACATGGTTTGGATGTGTGTCAAAAAATAGTTCCTCAATCTGAACCCCATAACTGGGCTTATTCACAAGGCCTAGAGGCTGCTCCAATCAACCACACACATGCCCCACACCCCAGACCGCTGTCTTGGTGCACTGGCGCTCAGAGGAGCACAGAGTCCTGACCCCTCCAGCAGGATGAGCCCAGGGAGAAGCACCAAGGAGCAGACCCACCTTCATAGAATTCCCAGACTCAGAGTCTCCACAGGAAGAAGGGAGGGCAGGGGAGCCAGGAGTCCTGCTGACCGATGGGCAACCTCCCATAAGGGGACATTAGTGTGGGGCCTGAGTGCTCCCACTTGGGTCCCAGGTGTTCCTCCTCTCCATTTCTGCATCCACAGAGGTGCCAGGTCTTCATCCTCTGGGCCAGTGGCTACTGATGCTGTTGACTCCAATTCCTCCTGCCCTTAAATTCTTGGGTCCAGGACTCTCTGCCTCCTCCGGAACAAACCCTTTCTCCACAGGTTCTCCCAGGCCAGAGACTCAGTCCACTAGTGTGGTCTGAATGGAAGCTGCTCCTGCTGAAGCTAAGGAAGTCTGTCCCCTCTGTGATTTCTCTGCCCCTTGTCTCTTTTCAGTCGCTTCCTCTCCTGCTCTCCAGGTTTCCAGGTGCCATAGCTAGGCTATTTTCATGTTTTTAAAGTCCTTGCTCAAACTAGAAAGCTCCTGGACTCCCTCTTTTCCCCCCTCCCCCCCCTCCCCCACCGACCCCCTTGCCTCCTGGTCCTGACTGTTTCTTTTTGTCCTCCGTTCCTGTTGCCACATGTCCTGATGGCTGAGAACCACTGTAGGGCTGCAAAAGGAGGAAGATATGTCTGAAAATACTCAAAAAGTTAGTTTCACTTCTAATTTCCCCATTTGGGTGGAGCTCTCCCCGGGTGATTAATTGTGCACACTTCCTGCTCAGGGCTGGGCATCCACACTAGACGCAGGCTGGGGACAAAGAAGGGCTCCAGGCCCAGAAAGGACCCAGGATAAGACGATGGCCAGTGAGAGCACAGACCTCAGCACCAGGTCAGTCTCTGTCTCCCTTCCTTTAACTTTCTCTCAGTTTGTGCTGCTGCTTTAGCGTGTGTCATTAGACACTCGTCTAAACCTTGCCCTCATCCTGCTTTACAAGAACACTCGTGTGCAATGTAATGAAATGCAGGAATACTAGTGAAAGAATCAGATCTTTAAACTGCAGAGGGGCAGGTGCTGGTGTGAGTGTAGCTGCCACAACCCACAGGACTCTGTCTTACAGCTACTGCTCAACTATAGGCCATCTGGACCAGGCTGTCCATTCTGATGCAACTTGTTATTTCCCCATGACCTCTGAACCCTTTCATTTCCCTCCTGACCCCTCTGCCTTCACCTAGGTTTTTTCAAACAGAGTACCTTAGAAAATATAAAATTCTGGGTGCCTTGGTCTCATTCCTGAGTGAAGGACGGGTCAATGCCAGGTTTATTCCCATCTCTGGCTGGGGCTCTGGACTCTCCCTCCAGGGATCTTGATCTAAGGGAGTAAAAGAAAAAAGAAAGGGCCAAGACATGAAAGGCTAGTACAGACCGAATATTTTCATCTTTATTTTGAGTTTCTGCTCTGTAATGCATTATACCTCTGACAAGAGAAAGGCCAGAAATCCTATCTTTTTCTTTCATAATGTGTTAGAAATAACATTACGTAATATCTTTAACTTTTTTAATACCAAAGAATTACATTTTTCCTTTTGTTCATGTAGTTATAAATGAACAAGCAAGAAAAGAGAGAGGGGAAAGTCCCCTCATTGCCACCCACCCACTCGCAGTCCTGGTCCTATTGAGTGTTGTGGGCGCATATCTCTTTCTCTGCATTTATACATATAACTAACTGATTTTCCTAAATACATAATTTGTATCTTGTTTTTAAACAAATGGGATTTTATTGCATTTTGCATTGTTTGATATTTTAGTTATTTTTAACTATTTTATTAGAGATCTTTTCACTTTAATAAACATACTGATCTCCCTTGTTCTTTTTTAAAATATATTTTTACTAGTGGCCTGGTGCACAGAATTCATGTACTGGAGATGGCGAGAGAAGGTGGTGGTGGAAGGGGGGTGGGGGGGTCGCACATATTCCTGAACCCAGCCTGCACCCTGTCCAATCTGGGACTCCTCAAAGGATGTGCTACTGCTGGGTTACCAGGATCGAGCCTAAACCAGCAGTTGGAGATCTTTCTCGCAATCTGGGACTGCTGGCTTCTAACCACTTCAGACTCACCTGTCTGCCTTTCTGCCTGCCTGTCTGCCTGATTGCCCCTAATCACTCTGCCTGCCGCTCATCCCCAACTGGCCCCGCACCAGCCTGCTCACCCCCAAATGCTCTCCCTGTCAGCCTAATCACCCCCAACTGTCTCCCGTGCCAGCATGCTCGCCCCCAGCTACCCCCCATGATAACCTGCTCACCCTCAACTCCCCCCCATGCTGGCCTGCTCACCTCACCTTCCCTCCCCATTGGCCTGCTCACCCCCAACTGCCACCCTGGCTGTGAGGGAAGCCTGGCTCCTGGGTGCCTTCCAGCTGGAGGGAAGCCTGGGTCCCGGGTTCCAGAGGGAAGCCTGTGCCAGCAGCAGGGGAAGAAAGGCCTACTCTTGCATGAATTTTGTGCATCCAGCATTTAGTGAATAAATAAGAGTGATGAGGAAAGTTACTGGTGAATGCCATAGACACCATCTTTAACCACATTTTTCATGTTCTTAAGATGGCAGGTTCAGTTCTACCCTGACTTCAGGGGAATATTTTTCTCTATTATATTTAAAAATATATTGGTTTCTTTTTTATCATGGCGCAAAACTATTTTTCCATTGGTAAGATATTAGCCTTCTCAGTTTTATCTGTCCCTAATGAATCATCTCTAGCTTTTGACTTTCTGTTCATTATGGCTGTCTCAAACCTAGTTCTTCTATGAAAATTGTTTCATTTTTAGTAGTTTTTCATGTTTTGTTAATCCTAATTTAAAGTTGATTGTATTTATTTTTGAGGGAGTGCTTTAATTTTCTTCAACAACTCTGCAAGTCTGACTATAAATCCCGTGTAATTATATCAGCCCCTCAGCACACTGTTGCTTTATATTTTTTTAGGTGTTTGTGTGATGTTAAGTGTGTCTTGGGAACATCTTGCTCACTTCCTGTGTTATTCCTCCGCATTGACCCTGTCTGCATTTTGCAGTACACTTTTTTTTAATACTCATACTTGATTTGTTGACATTACTTAGCAATTTATTGGACAAAGGTCAACTTTTTGTTTTTTATTAAGCACATTCCACAGTACAAAGCTGTCATGAATAATATCTGTACAATTTAACAGTTTCAATAGCTGTCCAGACACAAATTTATTTCCAACAGATAATTGGCAAACATAATTAATTACAAGTTAGAATTAGACTATCCCAGTGCTTTAAAACATTAATACAGCAGTAATTTACAGTTGCTCAATTATGGGTTAGCAAAATAAAGTTGAGAGTATGGCTGAGAATTAGGACTACACTCCCAGAAACTCAGGATGCCTTGGGTGCCGAAGTCCCTGCTATGATTAGGTAGGCACAATTCAAAGGTCGTGTGCATATTCAAAGGCCACGATCTCCCAAGAAACGAGAACTTTTCTATTAAGCATGCAAAAAGAACAGAAAGTCCGTTGTTCACAATCGCCTCCTCCCGCCCCCGCCCCCGCCCCGGGCTCTCTCCTGTTGGCCAGGAGCTCTGTAAGATGAAGAGAAGTAAAACTTACATCGCTTTCACAACCTCGGTGGGGCTTTGTATTCTTGGCCATGAAAAATCCCCCTTATTTCCCAAAGAGGTGGGTGTCCCCTCTATGGCTTAGTCATGTTGGTCTCATAGCGCTACCCCATGGTGGGATGTGGTGGGTGATGGGAGCCCAGGCCTGGGGGATCCCCATGCTGCCTCCAGTAACCAGGGGCTGCCACCAGTGCTGTGCAATCTGAGGTGTCTCAGCTGTCTCCACCAGGTTCCACTGCAATGGGTGGGGGTTTGAGAGTAGAGTGGGTTTGTGTCTGTGCCTTTATTCTTTCCCTAGTAATGGTGACTGCCAGAACTTGGCTGTCACATCTCTGCTCCTGTCACTGGGGTTAGCTATAGAGTGCTCTAGCCCCTCAGGCCAGAAGGAGGGTTTTGCTTCCCAGACCATCCGCTGCTGAGAGTGTGCATTGTGTCCTGACACCCTGATGCTGGTGCTAGCTCTGGGAGGGTGAGGGGAAGTGGTTATGCAATTCTGTAGCTTTGTTTTCTGGCTGGTAACGGCTGCCTGTGTACTGCAGCTGCCACACCTTTGTGTTTAATCTCCACCACTATCAATAGGCTAACCATGAGTATGCTGGCCACAGGCCGGAAATATTGCTTCTGCTCCTTAGGCCCTGGGCTGCTGAGTGCATGCACTGCAACTCCATTCTTCATCTGTTACCATGTCTACTGGGGCCCTGCCATGTTCCTGGATGCATCTGCTACTCCTTTCTGTCCTACCCCCAGTCCTGCCTGCTCTGCTGGTTACAATACACCCTCCTTCACATGTCTCAACGTGTGGGTCTCACAGGCATATTTGTGGGTTGATCAGGGAGTCCTTTGTGGAATTAGAGTTGTCCAACCTGTTGCAACTTTAAGGGGAGAAACCAAGTTGTTTACCTCATTCTGCCTTGATGCTGACCTCATTCACATTTAGTGTTTTAAATAATATAACATTTATAATTTATTTCCTGTTTTAACTTTTAAAAATCCATACTATTTTCCTTAGATTTTTCTCTCTAAACATATATGTTTTATTCTTTTGGTTTTTGTACTGTTTTATAAGGTATCATAGGGTCTGATTTCACTCAACCAGTGTTACTTTTAAATTCTGAAATTCATTTTCATCAATATTTCTGTAATTGTTAGCATTTAATTTAAAACTATATCATCCTAGGTTTTCATATCTCAAACATATCATTTAACTTGAGTTTTCCTTTATCACATAGTTCAATACTTTAAGTTGATTAATAGACTTTGAATCTTTATGCCAAAGTAGGTACTCTTATTCTAAAAAATAAAATTCTTCTCTTCCTATAGTAATTTTCTGCATTAAAATCCTGTGCATAGTTTATTTTGTACAAACCTAGGGCTTTCATTATATTGGTAATATTGTAAATGGTATTGTTTTATTTAATATCTAATCCCAATTTTTCTATTGTAGTGTATACAAAAAAATCTAATATTTAAATATCACCTTGCATCCTAGCTATTTTTACTTATTAGTCTTAGGAGATGTTTTTTGGTCAATCCTTTAGGATTTTCTACATAGGCAATCATGTCATCTGCAAACACAGTTACTGCTCCTTCCCAAACTTTACACTTTTAATTTTCTATTCTTTTCTTTTCTTTTCTATTTTTTTTTTAACTTACTATGCCTCACTAAAATGTTGAATATGATTTTTTAAAGGGAATACCTCTGATCATAGTGGTAAAGTGCAGGTTCTTAACAGTAAGTATAGTATCAGCTACAGGTTATTAGTGGACATTTTCTCTCAAGTTGAAAAAGTTCAGTATTTCTAGTTTTTACATGACTGGATGTATGAATTTGTCTAATAAATTTTCTAATAATAACAAATTGATATCATCATTTTATTTTTCTTCTTTATCCTCTGGATATAGTGGATTACTTTGATTGATTTGGAATATTTAACCATCCTTACATGTCTGGAATAAATTTCACTTGGCCATGGGTATAATATTTTATACATTGATGGATGCAATTTACTAATATTTTGTTGAAGTCTTTGGCATCAATACTTATGAGAATTATTGTTTTTAAATATTTTTAGTCACTTTGACCTCAAAGAGAAGGCCATAACAAGAGATAAAAAAAAAGGCCACTTCATAATACAAAAGGGACCAATTCAGCAAGAAGATATAACTCTGATAAACATATATGCGCACAAAACAGGAGCACCCAAATACATCTTTTAAAGAAAATTCTGGAGGATATCAAGGAAGAGACTGATAGCAATACAGTCGTAGTAGGGGACTTTAATACCCCACTATCACCCCTGGACAAATCCTCTAAACAATAAATCAGCAAAGAAACATCAATCTGAAATGACTCACTAGATCAGATAGAATTAATTGACATCTTCAGAACATTTCATTCCAAAGTCACAGAATATACATTATTCTCAAGTGCACATGGGGCATTTTCAAAGATAGACTACATGTTATGACACAGGCAAAGTTTCTTCAAAATTGAGAAGATAGAAATCATATCAAGCATCTTCTCAGATCACAATGGCATAAAACTAGAAATCAACTACAATAAGAACAATCAAAAAATCAAATACCTGGAGACTAAATAGCATGCTATTAAACAATGACTGGGTTACCAAAGAGATCAAAGAAGAAATAAAACACATCATGGCAACAAATGACAAGGAAAACACAATAATCTAAAATCTATAGGACCCAGAGAAAGCAGTCTTGAGAGGGAAGTTCATATTTTTATAGGCCTACCTCAAAAAAACAAGAAAAAATGGTAATAAAAATACCCTACAACTCAAAGAGTTAGAAAGAAGGCAATAAGAAAAGCATAGTGTAAGCAAAAAGGAGGAAATAATAAAGATCAGAGTGGAGATAAATTACATAGAGACAAAAAATATATAAAAGATGAACAAAACAAAAGAGCTGGTTCTTTGAAAGGATAAACAAGATTGATGAACCTCTAGTAGGCTCACAAAGAGAGAGGACCCAAATAAAATAAAAAATCAGAAATGAAATAGGTGAAGTAGCAACTGATCCCACAGAAATTCAAATGGTTATGAAAAAATACTATGAAAAACTCTATTCCAACAAAATGAACAACCTAGATAAAATGGACATATTCTTAGAAAAATACAAACTCCCAAAATTCATCCAAGAAGAATCAAAAAACCAGAATAGGCCAATAACTACTAAAGAAATTGCAGCAGTGATCAAAAACCTTCCAGCAAATAAAAGCCCTGGTCCAGACAGCTTTACAGAGGAGTTCTACCAAGCATTCAAAGAAATAGAACCTATCCTCCTGAGACTATTCCAAAAATCTCAAGAGGGAGGCACACTTCCAAGCACTTTCTATTAAGCCAGAATGACCATTTTCCCAAAACCTGATAAAGACTCACACACAAAAAAGAGAACTACAGGCAAATATTCATGAGGAACATAGATACTAAAATCCTCAACAGAATTCTAGCAAATCAGATTCAGCATTTCATTACAAGGATCATATACCATAAACAAGTGGGATTTATTCCAGGAGTGCAAGTATGGTACAATATCCAAAAATCAATATATTTGATACATCACATAAACAAACTGAGAGACAAAAATCACATAATCATGTCAACCGATACAGAAAAAGCATTTGACAATATCCAGCACCCTTTCTTGACAAAAACTATCAGCAAATTGGGAATAGAAGGATCATACCTCAACATAACATAATAAAAGCCTGATATGACAAACCTACAGCCAACATCATACTCAATGGGCAAAAACTAAAACCATTTTCCCTAAGAACAGGAACAAATCACTTTCACCCTCCTGTTCAATATAATACTGGAGATGCTAGCCAAAGCCATCAGACAAAAAGAAGAAATAAAAGTCATCCAAATTGGAAAAAAAGAAGTAAAACTGTCCTTATTCACAGATGACATGATACTAAACATAGGAAACCCCAAAGACTCCATAAAAAAACTACTAGACTAATAAATGAATTTGACAATGTAGCAGGATACAAAATTAACACCCAGAAATTAATAGCCTTTTTATTTTTATTTTATTTTTTACCTTTTATTTTATTTTTTATTTTTTAGATTTTATTGTTTAGCCTAAATCGGTTTGGCTCAGTGGATAGAGCATCTGCCTGTGGACTGAAAGGTCCCAGGTTCGATTCTGGTCAAGGGCATGTACCTTGGTTGCGGGCACATCCCCAGTAGGGGGTGTGCAATAAGCAGCTGATCAATGTTTCTCTCTCTCTCATCGATGTTTCTAACTCTCTATCCCACTCTCTTCCTTTCTATAAAAAAATAAATAAAACATATTTTTAAAAAATTATTGTTTAAGGTATCACAAATAGTAGTACATATGTCTCTTTTTCTCTCCCACTTACCTCCCCCAAGCCTCCCTTACCCCTGGCATTTGCCCTTGTCCCCCTGCCCCTGGTGTCCTGTGTCTGTTGGTTGTGCTTATATGCATGCATACAAGTCCTTCAGTTGATCTCTTACCACCCTGCAACCCTCCCCTATCTTCCTGCTATAGTTTGATAGTATGTTCGGTGCTTCTTTGCCTCTGTCTATGTTTTTTCAATAGTTTGTAATGTTCTTTATTACCCATAAATGACTGAGATCATGTGGTATTTATCTTCCACTGACTAGCTTATTTCACTTAGCATAATGCTCTCCAGATCAATCCATGCCATTGCAAATGGTAAGAATTCCTTCTTTTTTGCAGCAGCATAGTATTCCACTGTGTAGATGTACCACCGTTTTCTAATCCATTCATCTGTTGATGGGCATTTAGGCTGTTTTCAAATACTAGCTGTTGTAAATTGTGCTGCTATGAACGTAGGAGTACATATATCCTTTCTTATTGGTGTTTCTGTTTTCTTGGGATATATTCCTAGATGTGGTATTACTGGGTCAAATGGCAGTTCCATTTTTAATTTTTTGAGGTAACTCCATGCTATTTTCCACAGTGGCTGCACCAGTCTGCATTCCCACCAGCAATGAAGAAGGGTTCCTTTTTCTCCACATCCTCTCCAGCACTTGTCATTTGTTGATTTGTTAATGATAGCTGTTTTGACAAGTGTGAGATGGTACCTCATTGTTGTTTTGATTTGCATCTCTTAGGTGATTAGTGACTTTGAGCATGTTTTCATATGTCTCTTAGCTTTCTGAATGTCCTCTTTCAAAAAGTGTCTATTTAGGTTCTTTGCCCATTTTTTTATTGGATTGTTTATATTCCTTTTGTTAAGTTGTATGAGTTCCTTGTACATGTTGGAAATTAAACCCTTATAAGAAATAAGATTGGAAAATACGTTCTCCCACGCAGTGAGCTTTCTTGTTATTTTGTTGGTGGTTTCTTTTGCTGTGCAGAAGCTTTTTATTTTGATGTAGTCCCATTTGTTTATTTTCTCTTCAGTTTCCATTGTCCAAGAAGCTGTATAGGTAAAGATATTGCTACAAAAAAACCCTTTTAATTTATTGCCTATGGCTTTTTCTAAGATTTTTATGGTTTCCCATGTTATATTCAAGTCCTTTATTCATTTTTAATTCATTTTTGTGTACGGTGTCACATGATTGTACTCATATGTGGAATCTAAGTAACAAAATAAGCTGATGAACAGAATGGATCCAGAGAATGTAAGCATGGAACAGAGTGCAAAATCTCAGAGGGAATGCGGAGGAGGATGGTTGGGTGGGAGGTAATCAACCAAAGATCTTGTATGCATATATGCATAATCCATGAACACAACAATATGGTGATGAAGGCCTGAGGAGGGGGTGCAGGGGCTGACTGGAGGAGATCAATGGTGGGAAGGGAACACATGTAATATTTTTGAGGGGAAATGTTTGAGGGGGAAAATGGTTAAGAAAATGAAAGGCAAGCCACAGACTGTAAAAATATATTCACAATACATATATTAAACTAAATACTTTTATCTGCAAGATAAAACTAGCTCCTACATATCAATAAGTAAAGGACAACCCAATAATATTCAGGGTCAAAGACCTGAACAAGCACTTCACAAAAGGAGGAATATGAATTTCTAATAAGAATATGAAATTGTATTTAATATCATAAGTCATCAAATAAATACAAATTAAAACTATTACAAATCTCAGAGAGAAGGTACGGGAGGGTGGGAGGAGATGAGTAAAAGATTAACCAAAGGACTAGTATGCATGCATATAAGCATAACCAATGGACACAGACAGTAAGGGGACAAGGGCATGTGCTGGGGGGGCGGGAGCAGCTGTGGATAGGTCAATGGGGAGTAAGGAGACATATATAATTCTTTCAACCATAAAGAATAAGAATTTAAACTATATATATTGTATATCCTATATAATTGAGGCTAATATGGAAATGAACTGGTCACTATGATGCACACTGACCACTAGGGGAGCTTCCCCTGGTGGTCAGTACGCTCCCACACAGGGGGAGCACTGCTCTGTCAGAAGCTGGGTTCACAGCTGGTGAGCACAGTGGCAGCAAGGGAAACCTCTTCCGCCTCTGCAGCAGCAATAAGGATATCTGACTGCTGGCTTAGTCCTACTCCTTGGGGGCCTAAGCTGTCAGTTGGATATCCCCTGAGGGCTCCAGGACTGCAATAGGACACAGGCCAATCTGAGGGTCACCCCCCACCCAGAGTGCATGAATTTTGTGCACAAGTCCTCTCTTATATAAATATTGTGTGAGATACCACATCACACACTAGAATGGTTATATTAGCAAGGCTATTTCTAACAGATTTTTATAAACAATTTGCTTCCAAAATGTAAATCACACTCCTACACAATCAGCCAGCAATTACACTCTTGGTTATTTACTCAAAGGAAATGAAAACATGCCACAGAAATATTTATACCAGAACAGAAGCTTTATTCATACTTGTCTCAATCTAGAATAAAGCAAAATGTCCTTCAACAGTAAGATGAATAAACAGATGGTAGTAGACACAGCAATAGAATACCACTGAACAATAAGAGGAACAAACTTCTAATCACCCAACAACATGGATAATGAGCAAAAGAAGTCAGGCACATAACATACATGAAATCCAATCACAGACAATAAGAACATATGGTGATAGAAAGGACAGTAATCTTTTCTTGACTTCAGGTGGTCAGGATGCAAATTGAGTGGTAAAGGGTACAGTGCCCTGCTCTTCATTTTTCAAATAACATGTTAGTTTTCAGCAACATGACTCCTTTCAATTTCCTCTGCCTTCAAGATTCCATAGGACACACTGGTTGCTTTACTGATTGCTGGGAGCATAATCATCCTACAAAAGCAATTAATGCTCCCCTGATCATTCTTTTTTTTGCTCTTGTTGTTGTTGAAATCTCACATTTATTCAGTCCCCCTGCCATTTTCTTTGTCATTGTGAAACCAATTATTTAATTTTCATTTTAATAACAATTCTCATAGCCGGGACTGGTTTGGCTCAATGGGTAGAGCGTCGGCTTGGGGACTGAAAGGTCCCGGGTTCGATTCCAGTCAAGGGCATGTACCTTGGTTGTGGGCATATCCCCAGTAGGGGGTGTGCAAGAAGCAGCTGATCGATGACTCTCTCTCATCGATGTTTCTAACTCTCTATCTCTCTCCCTTCCTCTCTGTACAAAATCAATAAAATATATTTTAAAAAAAAAACAATTCTCATAGAAGACAGATACTTCTCTTTAATAATTTATCTCTTATAAAAAATGTAGTTTATGGAATTTGACATAATAAGTTGACATTATTATTCCCTGATGTACATTGGGTACTGAAAAGAAACAAAATTTTCTTCTGGCTTCAAAAATTCCAAATCTATTAGGACACAATAATATTACAATGGCTTTGATCATGACAGACTGGAATTTTTCAATATTACATCCTAGAGGCCCAGTGCATGAAATTCGTGCACTGGAGGGGATGTGTGCCCCTCAGCCCACCCTGCACCTTCTCCAATCTGGGACCCTCAGGGGATGTCTGACTGCCTGTTTAGGTCCGATCCCAAAAAAGCCAGACAGACATCCCTTTCACATTTCAGGACTGCTGGCTCCCAACTGCTCGTGTGCCTGCCTGATTGCCCCTAACTGCTTCTGCCTGCCAACCTGATCACCCCATACCCACTCCTCTGCCAGCCTAATCAACGCCTAACTGCTCCCATGACAGCCCAATCATCTCCAACTTCCCTCCTCTGACAACCAGGTCACCCCCAAATACTCTCCCCTACATATTCCCTCTTTATTAGATAAGGTTTTTTTTCTTTAACATATTGGACAGCACTAACTGTGGCTCACTGGATGGAGCACTGGCCTGTAAACTAAAAGGTTCCAGGTTTGATTCTGGTCAAGGGCATGCATTCTTGGTTGAGGGCACATACCCAGTGGGGAGTGTGCAGGAGGCATCTGATCGATGACTCTCTCATAGATATTTCTAGCTCTTTATCCCTTTCCCTTCCTCTCTGTAAAAAAAACAATAAAAATATTTAAAAATTTTTAAGATTCCTCCATATCTGCCTAGCTTGTGTGACTCAGTGGTGGAGATCCCAGGCTGCCGTGACTGGAAGGGGATCACACTGTGGAGGTGCGTGGCCCTGCTAGGCTGTGACCCCAGCTGAGGCTGCCATCTCTGGGAAGGTATCCAGCCATGGGAAGTGAATTTGTTTTTGTTTTGTTTTTTTAAAGAGTCAAGAGGGACTCTGGGCATCATTCCGCCAGGCCACTTATTCTGCAGGCTCTCTGAGGCAGCCCTCCCTGAGACTGGGGGACTCTGGCTGGGTTGAGAGGACTAGGTGCTGCCGTCTTATGGTTATGGATGCCGCCATTTTGTCATGGAGTGACAGTTAATTTATATATCACTCTTTTCTTAGGATGTTTTAATAGTCCTTTATGCTTCATTTTACTACAGCTTTGTCTATTGCTTCAGTTCTATTTGTTCTATTATCTACTAAGGGAAACTTATGTTATATGTGTTGGTTCTTCATCACCTATCCTTCATTTGTAATATGTTACAGCATCCACAGGCATCTCAAAATCTTGATGACCATTTTTTCATAGTATCTTTTCTCCCTAGGATGTCTGCAGAAAACGTTGCACTCTGCCACTTCAAAAAACAGAAAGTCGCAATCTCAAATATAATAATAACATCATTCCCTTTCCTTGAACTTCTCCGTGACCATGGATTCATCAACAATGAAATGTATGAAGTAGGTAAAGTTTATTATGTCATAATCTGGTAAAATAGTGCCAAACTAAATGATACTTTGATATCCTGGAATCAAACATCAGAACACAACTGGCAACTGAGGAGTTTCCTATGAGTGGGTACCTTCTCAAATACTTCTGTAAGTGTTCTTATAAAGTCAGAAGGGAGAAGAAAAGCAGACAGTTCTGCTCCTAACTGAAGGAACAGTGCTCTGTGGTGCCCCCTACAATGGGGTGAATAGCACTGGAGGTAAGCTGGATGTGAAGTGGGTGTGCTACATAGATGTGTAATGCCTTGTAGGAATTATGTACACAATATAGTATAAACTAGAAATTAAAAGTAATTTTAATGAATGGATGAAAAAATTGAATGATTTCATTTAATGAAATAATAATTGGCATAGCATTTCATTTCAATGAACACCAACTTAAATACTTAGATCTGAGAACATTAAAATCCACAGAGAATCAATGTCTTGTTAGGACAAATTTAAAAGTAGATTCTTGCTATTCTTTTACCAGTTTTCAGTTTCCTTTCTTTTCTTTTCTTTTTTTTTTTTTCTTCTTTTTCTTTTGGTATTTCTGGAGTCTTGGAATTTAGGTTAATTTTAGCAAAAGTTCACAGGAGCTTCTATGCCAAGTCAGTCCTGGAAAAGGGACAAGGGCTGTCCAGTCCATAGAACAGCAGCTCGTTGCCTGCTAAGTCTATTCCTAAAACACTTAGCCAGGCTCTGAAAGGGCTACAAGTCACTTAGCTTTAACCCAATTTAATAATTATCATAATTGATTCTTATTCCATCTAATAGAAATGAGAGTGAGGAAATCAGATTCATGTAAGGAATTTTCAAGGAAGATTGATTGAGTTGTTTAACTTCTAGTCATAAAACTATAGAGAAATTCTAAAACTGCACATGAGGCTCTAACTGGTTTGGCTCAGTGCATAGAGCATTGGCCTGTGAACCTAAGAGTCCCTCATCTAATTCTGGTCAAGGACACATGTCCAGGTTGTGGGCTTGATCCCCAGTAGGTGGTGTGCAGGAGGCAGTCGATCAATGATTCTTTCCCATCATTGATGTTTCTATCTCTCTCTACTGCTCCATTCCTCTCTGAAATTAATAAAAATATATTAAAAATAAAATAAAACTCTACATGAGAAGATAACTATGTTGGAAAATTGTAATACATTAACAACAAAATTATTTTCTAAGGCTCTTTTGTAACTAGGAAATTTGCATTTATATTTTCCTAATTCATTATTTTTTAGAAGTCTAAGAAGTCTTTTGAAAAGAAGGATTCTCAAAAAGAAGTCATATACCATGTTCTCAGTGAAGTGGAGAAGAAATTTAACCTGTCCCTTCTGAAAGAATTGTTCAGCAAGGATATCATGGAAGCCTACCCTGATTTGAAGGATATTTATGAAACCTTCAAAAAAGGTAATTAAGGCCCTGGCTGTTTTTTCCAAGTGGTTTTTTCCAATTCATCCCATTGTAGGGGGCACCACAGAGCTTTGGCCTGAAGACTTAAGCATCATGGGTTGATACCTGTTCAAGGGCACCTACCTCGATTGCTGGTTCAATCTCAGGAGTGGTTCATGAGGGAAGAAACAAGTCAAAATGTCTCTTACATCTCTCACTCTTTCTTCACCTCCTCTCTCTCTCTCTCTCTCTCTCTCTCTCTCTCTCTCTC
The DNA here is from genome assembly GCF_014108245.1 of Pipistrellus kuhlii. Taxonomy (NCBI): domain Eukaryota; kingdom Metazoa; phylum Chordata; class Mammalia; order Chiroptera; family Vespertilionidae; genus Pipistrellus; species Pipistrellus kuhlii. Next base: position 24,656,836 of record NW_023425573.1, read on the forward strand.
TCTAAAGATCAATGGGGGAATAATATGCTTAGGTGAGGATTTAAAATCATTGGATTTATTACCTACTTTTTTATGTCCATGGCCAAATTTTTCCCACAGGAATATATTGAGTGTATCAGGTATCTGTCAAAGTACAGGACAATGGGGATGTTGCAGTTAAGAAAACAAATATACATCATGAGCCACTCAAAGCTTATGATATAATGGCTACAGTACAGCCACCCACCTACAGATCTGTGTAACTAGGTGTCTTGACTCTCAGGACAACCGAAGCCACATGGATTCAGATTTTCTTAGAAGGACAAATGACAGGAAACACAACATCCCAAAAGAACTGCATCAGTTGCCTTCTTCTTTGTGACACGTATCAGGGGACCTCATAGTAGTCCACCAAGTTAACTATAACCCACCTCAAGTTACATCTTACTTGCAAGATCTACCCTGATTTAGCCACAACATGCCCAGGGGATTCAATATCTCATGAAATAATTCTGCAGTCATAACTTTCAGAGATTCCACCAGGATTGCTGAATTACAAGAGTCAAAACATTGGAGGAGAAAATAAATGTATTATAGTTCACATCTAGTTCCTCCCAGGCCACATACAATTTATCTACCTACAGTAACTGGTCACTTGAAACACTAAGCTCAGTGATGGCCTAACACAAACAACAGGCCACCTTCATCAGATTTCCAGAATAATGAGCAAGAAAATTAACTCAGGGAAAATTTGTTCATAAAGAAGGAGAAATGGTTTTATTAACTCATTCTCCACAACAGGTGTGATAAACAATCAAATAATCACAAAACCAAGTGTTCTGCCAGATAAATGTTTGGATACTCTACAACACTACTATTATAGTTTGATTCTCTACTTCTTTCCTGAAAAGGCATGATTTTATACTTTTATATGGATTTGTAGTAAAGAAGATGTCTTGCAATAATTTTTGTTTGACTTGCCTAGGAAAATTTTTATTCTATATATTGATTTTTATTCTATATATTGATTTCAAAAAATGTCCAATTAATGATAAAGAATTCAAAACAAAAATAATATGAACTAAGAAATGCAGATAATAGTGGAATAAGCATAGAGAGGTAAATGATCCATGTGTCTGTTGAACAAGGACAAATTAGATTAATCTCAGAGTGAAAAGTAGACTATGAGTTGACTCAGAAAAGGATAGGCATGTAGATCCAAGATGGCAGCATAGGTAAATGCTAGTACTCCTTGCCTCCCACAACCACATCAAAATTACAACTAAAATACAGAACAACCATCATTCAGAACTGCCTGAAATCAAATGGAAGTCATACCACTACAGAATTAAAGAAGAAACCACATTGAGACTGGTAGGAGGGGCAGAGACATGGAAGGGGCTGGCCTGACACCCACATGTGGCATTCTTTTAATCAGAGGGTATATCTCAACTGTGGAGGCTTCCCATGAGGCACAAGAGGTCCCAGCCCCACACCATACTACATCCCAGGGTTTCAGAGCTGTGAAGAGAAGCCCCCATAACTTCTGGCTGTAAAAACCAGTGGGGATTGTGGCTGAGTGATACAAAGGCTGCTGGAGACCTCAGAAGTTCCTCTGAAAGGACCAGGACACAGACTTACTTGGACACATTCCCTCTGAGCTCCAGCACTGGGGCAATAGCTGAGGGGGCAGGGGATACAGGAACATATGGATTGTCTGGCATTGGAGCAAAAACTTGGGGGCAGCTTTCTCCCAGATGGTGGTATTCTAAAGTTAATTTATATATCACTATTTCTATGCTGAGACCTCCCCTGTTGCAGAACTCACAGATATCCATATCCAAGTTTATATCAGCCTGGGTCCCACTATTCCCTCCCGCCCCCTCTCTATCCAATTTGCAGCCCCACTAAGCTGTTTGCAGTGGCTTTTTCATATGAATGGTCTGTCCTGTCTCAGGCATCAGACTTTCCTAAAACCTTTCAAATAATAGCAGCTGGGATCATCATGCCCCATACCTATCAATAAGAGTTCTAAGACAGCTAGGCCTCACCTGGACACAAGCAGCAGCCATCTGCAGTTTTCTCTATAGTTCCTGATGAATGGTCCCAGGGAGTGGCTGACTTTGCACTTCCCAGGAGGCCCTACAGACAGTGCACCTGGTGGACAGTTTCAGACCATACCAGATTACAATGCTACCCATCCAAAAGCAACACAATTAAGGGGCAGACACAGTAAGCACCAAAGCTCCACTGAAGCAAGTCCTGCTCCATAGAGGACCCTCCCTGCACAGTAGCTCTTCCACTGTAGTCACAGCAGATCCTCACAACCAATTGGCATGGGAGTTAATTCCTCCCACTGACTCCAACTACAACAAGACTGTGCACACAGCCCACATAATAACACACCTAGAGTGCCTAGCTCAAGTGACTGTGGCGGCTAAGCCACTAGGCCTTACAGGATTCCTACTAAATAAGGCCATGTACCAATTCCAGGAAACATAGGAACTCTACCTAAATACATAAAAACAAACCCAGGGAGGCAGCTAAAATGTGGAGACAAACATGTCACAAATGAAAGGACAGAATAGATCTCCAGAAAAAGAACTAAATGAAATGGAAGCAAGCAAACTACTAGATACCGAGTTCAAAACAATGGTTATAAGGTTTATCAAGGATCCTCATGAGAACTTTAAGAAACTTTGTGAGATTTTCAAGGATCTTAGTGAGAATTTCAAGAACCTTAGTGAGAAAAATGACCAGTCAGAAATTAAACATACACTTACAGAAATAAATAATAATTTAGAAGAATTCAAGAGTAGAGTAGAGAATTTTGAAAATGAAATCAATAATTTGGAACATGAGGAAGCAAAAAACACCCAAACAAAAGATCAAAAAGAAAAAAAAAAAATCCAAAAATGTGAAGACAGTGTAAGGAGCTGCTGAGATAACTTCAAGTGTACCACATTCACATTATAGGGTTACCAGAAGGAGAAAAGAGAGAACAAGATATTGAAAACTTATTTGAAGAATAACGACAGCAAATGTCTCCTACCTGGTGAAAGAAACCGCTTTACAAGTCAAGGAAGTGCAGAGAGTCCTAAACAAGAGGAATTCAACATGGCCAACAGGGCTCAGTGGTGGAGCGTTGACCTATGAACCAGGAGATCACAGTTCAATTCCCAGTTAGGGCACATGCCAGAGTTGCAGGCTTGATTCCCCAGTATGGGGCATGTAGCAGGCAACCCATCAATGATTCTCTCTCATCATTAATGTTTCTACCTCTCTTTCCCACTCCCGTCTTCTCTGAAATTAATTTTTAATTTTTTAATTTTTTTATTTTTTTAATAAATCTTTTTGTTCATATTATTACAGATGTTCCTCTTTCGCCCCTCTGCCCTTTCTCCTCCCCTCATTGTCCTCATCCATACAAATTAATTTTTTAAAGTTTAAAAATGTTTTAAATTAAAAAAAAGGAATCCAGCAGAAACCGGTTTGGCTGAGTGGTAGAGTTTCGGTCTGCGGACTGAAAGGTCCCGGTTCGATTCCAGTCAAGGACATGTACCTGGGTTGCAGGCACATCCCCAGTAGGGGGTGTGCAAGAGGCAGCTGATCGATGTTTCTCTCTCATCGATGTTTCTAGCTCTCTATATCTTTCCCTTCCTCTCTGTAAAAAATCAATAAAATATATTAAAAAAAAACAAAAGGAATCCAAAGAGGCCCACACCATATCATAATTAAAATGTGAAAGGTTAAAAACAAAGAGAGAATCTTAAAAGCAGCAAGAGAAATGTAGTAAGAAAGAAGAGGAGGAGGAGAAATGGGAGAAGAGGAGAGAGGAGGAGGAGGAGGAGAGAAGAAGGAGGAGAGAGGAGGAGGAGGGGGGTAGAAGGAGAAGGCAAAGGAGGAGAAGGAGGGAGGAGAAGGAAGTAGAGGAGGAGGAGGAAGAGAAAAAGAAGAAGGAAAAGAGATCAACAATATAAACAATAAAATGGCAATAAATAGACAATTATTAAAAATTGAATCTAAAAATCAGAATAAATAAGCAAGGAATCTAATGAACAAAATAAACAGATGAATAAAATAGAACCAGAGGTATGGAACAGACTGATGTTTCCCAGAGGGGAAGTAGATTAACTAAAGAACACATGCATATATGCATTTCCTATAAACACAAACAATAGGGTGATGAAGGGCTTGGGTGGGGCAGGAATCAGGTGGAGGAGGCAATGAAGGAACATCTATACTACTCTCAACAATATTTTTTTTAAAGGATAAGTATGAAAAAAAAAAGGTTTTGGACTGTCTGGCTTCTAAAGCTAAGGAATTTTATGTTATTTACTATAGAGTAAAAAGGTAGTACAGACTTATAGCATTTATAAGTAAAGTTTATTGCCTAAAACCGTGGTCAGCAAACTGCGGCTCATGAGCCACAATTGGCACTTTGGCCACTTGAGTGTGGCTCTTCCACAAAATACCATGTCCTGGGTGAGTCTATTTTGAAGGACTGGTGTTAGAAGAAGTTTAAGTTTAAAAAAATTGGCTCTCAAAAGAAATTTCAATCATTGTATTATACTATTGATATTTGTCTCTGTTGACTAATGAGTTTGTTGACCACTGGCCTAAGAGATACCCCTGCCATTAGCCCTGAGGCATAAAGGCTCACTGCTTCCCTAAGTCTCTTCCCCCAACCTTCTGCAGAGACCCACCCTAATGATTTTTGGTGTATTAACTTCCTTCATATGTTTGTTGGGTTACCTACATGCAGGATCCCTGGGATGGTGCCCTGTTCTCCCCTCTTTGGCAACCTCCCAGATCCTTGGTCCAATGCCACAATATTCAGTTCCTGCTTGCAGCTTCAGGGAGTATCCTTCCTTTGTCCTGGAATATGGGTGCCCCTGTATCACCTGGGTCCTCTGATTTGTCACTTTGGGAAGCACTCATCCTCCCTGATTCAGTTAAGACAAAACCTTCTCTTGTCCAGCCACATTTTTAAACTGTTTTTTCCGCTTTATACAAGTAAACCTGTATAGGATCTTTGTTTTCTTCCCAAGGAAATCCCTATTTTTTCTTTCACTTACAACAGTTCAGCAAACACATTTCAAAATAAATAGTACATCATTTATTTTGATATATGCTAACCCAGGCAGCTGAAATTTTTTGCTTGAGTAACAAGCTAACAATGTTGCAACAACTCCTTTATCCTGAGATCTGAGTGGCTCCTTTATGTCTTAGAAGTGTAAGTAACCTCTCCCTTGAGTATTCTCTTTTGTGTCCCAGGGATGAAAGGTGAACTTTACCACCAGGATGGGGACCCACTGAGCACTGAGTGGAACAAGAGGTGGAAATTCCTAAACGTGTAATTTGAGATGATGACACCACTCCAAAGAGATCTCTAATTGTCTTCTTCTTATGCCTTCTCTTCAGTGATACCAAACATAGAACTGTTCCTAAGAAGTGCTGGAGAAGAAAATGAGAAGAGGCCTGATACCAAACAGAGCCTGGAAAAAGGTATTGCAAACAGATAGAAACTGATTCTCCTCTGCTAAGAGGAAAGGAGAATGGGAAGTGGGCCTGAATCCTGAGTGGAGTTTGGGAAGCAGGGAAGATCTGTTGAGGAGCCTGGAGAAGGCAGGAAGGGCTGTTTGTACGAGAGTCTGACCAGAGACTGATCCTGGAGGAGAAGCTCTGACAAGATACCATTGGCCCAATAACCAGACAGAGGAACAGGATTGAGCCTGCAACGCCAGCATGTACCCTGACTAAGAACTGAACCATTGATCTCCTAGTTCATAGGTCAATACACTGTTTTATCAGTGTAAATGTTTCAGGCATAAGACATACAGTGCAGTTTTTCTGGAATGGCAGCTCCAACTCCATTTCAAAATGACTCCATCCTATATGGTAAAAGACTAATATGCAAATTGTCCCCTTGAACAGGAGTTCAACTGGGAGTTTAACTAGGGGACTGGACCATCCAGCCAACCACCCATGGCTCCTCCCCACAATCGGCCTCACCCCTGGTTGCCACCACCCCTGATTGGCCACCCCCACCCCAGTCGTGGGTGGGGTTAAAGGCAGGGCCTGCTGGACTCTACCCATGCACGAATTCATGCACCAGGCCTCTAGTCTATATCATAAAGGGCCTGTTTTCATCACACAATAACGTGGAACAACCAACAGCCAGACTCACCAGGAGGTGCACACGAGTGGGCAGGGCTATGAGCACTGCAGGGTGGTGAGCAAGTGGGCGGGGCACACACAGGTGGATGGGGCTGCGAGTTTGTGCTTGTTTTTACTTTTCCTGTCAGATTTGCTGAGATATAATTTATATACAATAGATTTCATCACTTTAAGGATTTAATTGAATATGTTTTAACACTTGTGGATAGTCATCTAAACAACATGATCATGACATAGAACATTTCAATCATCCACAAATATCCACTTGTGTCGCTCTTTGAACCCCCTGTTCTTGTAACAGTGGATCTGTTTTTATCACTGTATTTTTCTCCCTGGAACTTCATATACATGTATTCATACAATATATAGTTTATTTATGTCTTATTTTACTAAGCATAATGCTGTTGAGACACATTGATATTGTTCTGTGTATTTGCAGTTACTCCATTTCTATTGTTGAAAAGTATCCCTTGTATGAATAAGCAGTTGATTTATTTATTCACCTGTTCATGGTCATTGAACTATTTCCAGTTTGAACAAAAAAACTATGAGGAGCATGTTCATACAAATATTTGGGTGAACATAGTTTTAATTTTCTTGGATAAATACCTTAAAGAAGTACTACTAAGTCATATTAATTAAACATAAGTACATATGATTTGATACTTTGTGAATCTGTCAAACTATTTTTCAAAGTGGTTGTACCCTTTTATATTTCCATTAGAAATGTTTGAATGTTCCAATTGCTCTTGTTAGTATTGTTAGTTTTTTGTTTTTGGTATTGTTAGTTTTTTGGTGTTTTTTTTTTTTTTTAATTATAGCTATTCTTAATAGGCATGTAGTGGTTTTTCTTATCATTCTAATTTGCATTTCCCTAATAATTAATGGTACTGAGCATCTTTGCATTTACTTGCCATTATCTACAGATCCCATTTGGTGACGTATCTATTGAAATTGTTTACCCTTATTTAATTGAGCTATTTATCTCTCTCTCTCTCTCTCTCTCTCTCTCTCTCTCTCTCTCTCTCTCTCTCTCTCTTTCATAAGAGTTATTTATATGTCCTGGATTCAAATCCTTTGTTGGTTACGTCTTATAATCTTAAAAAGCTGACTTTTCATTTTCTTGGCACTGTCTTTGGAAGAACAAAATTTTTAATGTTTGATGAAGTATAATTTAACAAATTTTCCTTTTATAATCTGTGATTTGGGGTTCTATTTAAGAAATATTTGCCTAATTTGAGATACTTTTTTCTTCAAGAAGTTTGGGCTAGTGGTCTCTCACCTGTTGGGTCCCTGTTACAGGACCATGGATGCCATGTGCCTTCTGAGTAAAGCCTCTCCCATCTGGGGCAGCAGGCCTAGAGATGCTCTAACATCACTATAGAAGTCATTATTATGTAGCTTCCACTGGAGTGTATTATTTAAGAAAGGATGGTCTAAATTAGTAATGCATTTTCATTTAAAAAATCTTTCAGTATGATTTTGAAAGGACCATTATATTTTTATCAAATCACATTAAGTAAAAAAAAAAAAATAAAGTTAGTATTTAAGAATATAAAATATCCAACATGCATCAATCTATATACTTAGCAGTTCATCTACCAGGGCAGCTGGTTTAATAGGAAGAGTAAGAGGAGGAATGGTGATGAGTAATGAATACAGAAGAGATTCAGAGTGTGTTTGTATGTATAGGGTTTGTGTTTGGGGGGAAGAAATGATATTATAGCCCTTAGGAGCCTTAGGCCACATTTGAGCAACAAGAGCATCAGAACAGAGGAAGGCTTTCCTGTCATGTTTCTTTAAGGGAAAACATCTGTAATTCCTTAAGGTTTCTCATATGAAGTCTCAAAGGCCTTAGTGATCATTTAAAAAATGTTGAGCAACCACTATTAGAGTAGCATCTTTATAACACTGAGTCAAAGGCAGTCACATGAAAATATTAAGCAACCATGTGGTATCAGTGGGCATTGTATGTAATTATTTTGCTTATATCTACATTTTAACTAGTTTAATTTTTATTTTCTCAGAAAGGTTTTATCCATGTATAATAGGAGGTATTAGCAATAGAGCAAATCCCACCTTGTTCAGGAAAGATTTGGTCAAGAGCAATTCCATTAACTAATGTAACGCATGCAAGGAAATTTAAACATTTTTCTGGTTGTCTGTTGTTGGGTGGTCATTGCAATTCCTACCCAAGGAGGAAAAGTATTCTTTCAAATCTTTATTAGGTCTGATATTACCAGGCATTCAACATCCTTGATGGTGAGAGTCACAGACTGGGGCAGCAGAATGTCAGAAGTCTGAAAGGAGAGCTCCGTTTTCTGTTGCACTTGACTCTGAGCACACTGACAAAAAAAATGAGTCCAGTTCATGGCAGAATACCATTCTTTTTGCTTAGCCTTATTCTTTTGAGACTAGCAGAAAAGCAAGATATCATTAAAAAGTCATGATTAACATGGCCTGGTTGATTGTCACAGAAGATGCAATACAAATACACTCCTAAAATGGAAGTATCTAGCTTTCTATATCACTGAATTAATCATTAATAATAATCACTGTAATAATAAAAATTAATAAATTCTTGATTTTATACAGTGATATCCATCCCTAACACACCTATATTCTGTGGAACCCATGAAAGCCAAGTATTCTCTTGCTTCTCAATAATAGTGTGATTTGTCACAATCTTAGCAAGGCCTCAAAATCTTAGCAACTAATTTTACCACTAAAATGTTAGGAAAAACATCAAATCAACTATTCTTAACCCAGAACATTTTTGAAAAATATATTTTTTACTGATTTCAGAAAGGAATGGAGAGAGAGATAGAAGCATCAATGATGAGAGAGAATCATGGATTGGCTGCCTCCTGCACGCCCTTTACTGGGGATAAGCCTGCAACCCAGGCATACAACCTGACCTACAATTGAACTATAACATATGTCAACACTCAAACATTAAGCCACACCAGCCAGGCAACCCAGCACATACTTTTTATGTGTGTCTATGCTCTAGCATGTCACAGGTTTATACAGTGATGTCATACAAACTTTTGCACAAACCTCATAAAAATCTTAAGGATATGAGACCTGATCCTGGCTCTGCATACAAAGGTGTTTAAGAGTATTTTTTAAAATGTTATTGAGAAATAAAGGAAGACCCAGAACCAACTCTGAAGTCCTATTTCTCAGTATAGAAGATTTGTTGTTAAGAAAGAAACAATCGATCAAACACCTTTATAAACTCAAGCTTTCTGCAGTATGAACCATCCTAAAATTTGTAACTTATTTTTAATCCTTACTGGAGGATATTTCTTTTATTGATCTTTAGAGAGAGTGAAAGATAATGAGGAGGGGGGAGAGGAGAAAGAGAAAGGGGGAAAAAAGAAACATTGCCATAAACTAGTTGCCTGCCCCATTTGCCTCAGCTGGGGTCCAGGATGGAACCTGTAACCAAGATACATGTTCTCAACCAGGAATTGAACTGGGGATCCTTTGGTCGGGGCTTGATTCCTTAACCAAAAGAAAATTTGTAAATTTTATTTAATCATTTCCATTTTCTCACCACCACCTGTTTGTTGTAGGTACTGGGGATATTGGAAACAACTCCAAGACAGAAAAAGCCAAGAAGAGAAAAAGTAAGAATAAGATTTTATTTGCTTTTCATGTGAGAAATGATTTTATAATGCCACTATTTCATTAGCTTTATTGTTATTTACAATATTGTGGTAGGTAGAACAATGGCTCCTCAAAGATGTCATGTCTTAATTCCTGAAACCTGTAATCTGTTCTCTAACATGGCAAGTGGACTTTGCAGATTTAATTAAACTGGGACTTAAAATGGGGGAGATTATCCTGGATTACCAGGGTGGCCCAAATATACTCCCCTAGTCCTTAAAAACAAATGGAGAATCTTTCTTTGGTGTGGAGAGGGGAAGAAGAAGGGTCAGAGAGACACAATATTGTGGCTCTAGAGATAGAAGAAGGGCTCTAGCTTGTTTAACCCAGGGGATAGAGCATCAACTTGCAGATTAAGGGCCCCAGTTCAATTCCAGTAAAAGGCACATGCCCAGGTTTGGGGCTCGATCCCCAGTGGTGGGCATGCAACAGGCATCCAATCAATGATTCTCTCTTATCATTGATGTTTCTATCTCTCTCATCCTCTCCCTTCCCCTCTGAAATCAATAAAATATTTTTTCTTAAGATGGAGGAAGGGAATAGGGAATGTGGGTAATTTTAAGAATCTGTAATTCACACAGCCTTCACCTCCTTGTGTATGATGTGAGATAGTAATTAAAAGAAATTACCTTACCACTTTTTTTCATGAATTGAAATGCCCTTTCATGTGACTTTCCCTGTACACATGGACTTGTGAATAGAATTCTACTCTTATATTTTCAGTTGGGAGTAAAAAAAAAAAAAAAAAAAAAGATACACTGAGGAGAAATAGAAAAGACAAAATTTTTAGTAATTCAGTGATGTTGAACCTCTGTGTTTAGAATCTAATCAAGATTTTCACCTAAAATCTCCTAATTTCTTTGGAAACTTGAAAGTACAATGGATTTACTGAAGATTATTTCAGGTAGAATTAAGACATTTTTAAAGGAGAATGACCTATGCATTTATTCGTCAACTTTCTTGACCTTCAACAAAATTTTATAGTTTTCTTTCTATAGATTGTGCATGTTTTTAATTTTCCTGTCAAATTTTCTGAGATATAACTTATATATAATAGATTTCATCATTTTAAAGGTTTATTTGAGTATTTTAACACGTGTGGATAGTCATGTAAACCACCATAATCATGAAATAGAGCATTTCCATCATCCACAAATATCCACTTGTGTCCCTTTTGGCACCACCTGATCTTGAAATAATGGATCTGTTTTTATCACTGTATTTTTCTACCTGGAATTTCATATACATAAATTTATACAATATATAGTTTATATATTTTTGTGCTTTTTTCACTAAGCGTAATGCTGTTGAGACATATTGATATTACTGTGTGTATCAGCAGTTACTCCATTTCTATTGCTGAGAAGTATCCCTTGTATGGATGAGAAGTTGATTTATCTATTCATCTGTTCGTAGGCATTGAGCTATTTCCAGTTTGAAAAAAAAAATGATGATGAGCATGTTCATACAAGTGTTTGAGTGGACATATGTTTAATTTTTAAGTTTCTTTTGATAAATACCTAAAAGAAGTACTTGTAAGTCATACTAATTGAAAATAAATGCATGTTCGATGCTTTGTGAATCTGTCAAAGTATTTTTCAAAGTGGTTATACCCTTTCATATATCCACTAGAAATTTTTAAAAGTTCCAGTTTCTCTGCATACTCACCAGAACTAGATATTGTTAGTTTTGTTTTTTTAATTGTAGCTCTTCTTAGCAGGCATATAATGATTTTTCTAGTAATTCTAATCTGCTATTTCCATTTCCTAATAATTAATGGTATTGAGCCTTTTTATTTGCCATTATCCATAGATCCCATTTGGTAAAGTATCTATTGAAATCTTTTACCCTTATTTAAGTGAGCCATCTCGCCATCTCTCTCTCTTTCTCTCTCTCTCTCTCTCTCTCTCTCTCTCTCTCTCTCTCTCTCTCTCTCTCTCTCTCTCAGAGTTATTTATATGTCCTGGGTTCAAATCATTTGTTGGTTATATCTTATAGTCTTAAAAATCTGGCTTTTCATTTTATTGGCACTATCTTTGGGAGAACAAATTTTTTAATGTTTGATGAAGTCTAATTTAACAAATTTTTCCTATTATAATCTGTTATTTGGGGTTCTATTTAAGAAATCTTCACCTAATTTGAGATTCTGTTTTCTTCAAGAAGTTTTATGGTTTAGTGTTTACATTTAGCTCTATGATCCAATTTAAGTTAATTTTTGCATGTGATGTTAGCTAAGAACTTTTTTTTTTCAGGCATAAGGTTATTCAATTGTCTCTGCAACAGTTTTTGAAAAGACTGTCCTTTCTATTATACATTGAATTAGTTTGCTTTCACATCCATTTGAAAATGAATTAGCCCTATGAATTTGAAATTCTTTTTCAGAATTTATTTCAGAAATTCTTTTTCTGTTCCATTTACCTATATGTCTACTATTATGTCAGGGTCTTGATTACTGTAACTTTATAATGAGACCTGAAGTCAGGTAGTAAGGCATACAATTTGTTTCTCTTTTTCAAAATGTTTTTATCTCTCTTAGGTCCTGTGCATTTGGAAGCTTCTTCTATCTTTAATTTTAGTCAGCTTTTAAAAATTGGTTTCAGAGAGGAAGGGAGAGGGAGAGAGAGATAGAAACATCAATGATGAGAGAGAATCACTGATCAGCTGCCTCCTGCACACCCCCTTCTGGGGATGGAGCCCACAACCCAGGCACATGCCCTGACTGAAATTGAACCTGAGACCCTTCAGTTCCCAGGCCAATGCTCTACCCACTGAACCAAAATGGTTAGGGCAGTTTAGCCACTTTTAAGAGCACATCACTTTCCAAGGTGCCTAATGAACTTCAACAGATGGCTATGTTCTAGGCCCACCAAAGATAAATGGAGAAAAGCAAAATATATCACCCTGCAGAATGCTACCCCTTTTGTGTGAAGCTTTCCTAGAGTTTCCCTCGCCCCCAACAATAGTTTGCTCTCATCTTACTCAACAAATCTTAAGCTGGTGGTCCTGCCAACTATTAGGGAAGTTATGAACTATGGTGTTTTGTCTGGACCCTGACATCTCTGAGAATGCAGATATTCTGTTAGTAAATTAAGAATTAAAATAGGTATTTGGAACATGACTTGAAGCATTTATTTCAGTAACTCTAAAATGTATCAAAAGTCCCTTTGGAACCTATGTGACCAATATTTGTAAATGTTCTAAATAACTTTAAAATATGTACATTTGAACTCTTTGCTGGGTTCCAGCTTCTCCCTTTACATATGCTCTCTATCAAGCACACTGTTTAATACTGGATCAATGGTAAATTAGGTTGTGTTTGTTCCATCATGTTGTATAGAGATGTATTGAATTTTCCAATTGATCTGCCAACTCCTCCATGTCCTGTTGTTTTACATTAAAATTTTGACACCATTTATGATTGTTCTAACTTAGATACCTTCTTATTTATAGTTCTCCTTTATCCTTATTAATGCTTTTTGCCTTCAAATATTTTTTCAGGATGCTAATATTGCCACGTTAAATTCTATAGCTTTTAGTCCTTTTCAAAGCGCTCCTCCAAGCAGCTTTTTTTTTTAATGTCTCTTGTAAAGACACTACTTTTTGTAATTTTCTCAGATAATCCTCACCTTTTAATAATTACGTTTTATTTAGTACATTCATTATGATTCCTGACACATGTGGGTTTATACATCAGTATTATTGCTAATCATCACTTTTGTGTGTTTCCGTGTCTCTTTTCTACTTTCTGAATGATGAGATAGAATCCTATATTCTACCTTTTTTCTCTACTGGCTTGGAAACAGTAGGTAAATTTTCTGTAATTTCTTTAACCATGCCCTAATCTCAACTGGTGACAAAAATCTTATCATGGATTCCCTCAAATTCAACATCCCATCTCTATCATTTAGCTATTATATATTAATATTTTATTACTAATTTTCTCATTATAAATTTTGAAACATAATCATTTACTTAAATTTTTCATAATTTTATGCCATTTTATGCCATTGTTTCTTTCTTTGGTTTCACCTTTGGTCTAGCTGAATAAATCCTTGGTTCTTTTAGTGAAGGTGTCTAAGTGTTATATGTGCAAATTTGCCATTATTTTGAAAGAATTTTTTATTGATTTTTTCTGTAGAGAAAGGAAGATAAATAGATAATAGATAGATGTAGATAGATAGATAGATAGATAGATAGATAGATAGATATTAGTTAGATGATAGGTAGATAGATAGATAGATAGATAGACAGATAGATGCTAGATAGATATGATAGATAGATAGATAGATAGATAGATAGATAGATAGATGATAAGTAGAAATTCATATGGAAGAGAAACATTGAAATATTGATCATTTGCCTCTTGTATGGGTTCCAACTGATCAGGCACCAAAGCAGCAATCTAGTTATGGGGCCTGACCAAGAATCAAGCACACAGCCTTTCTGTGCAAGAGACAGCACTCCAACCAACTAAGCAACACCATACAGAAAGAATTTTTTTTCCAAGATTAAAAATTCTAAGTCAATGTTTAGTTCTCTTCAATATACTAATACTAGAGGCCCAGTGCATGAAATCCCTGCACTGGAGGAGAGGGACCCTTCAGGATTCTTATTAGCAGCCTGCACCCTCTCCTATCTGGGACGTTTCAGGCAATGTCTGAGTGCCAGTTTAAGCCCAATCCCACAGGGATCTCACAAGGATCAGGCCTAAAATGGCAGTCGGACATCCCTCTGGCAATCCTGGACAGCTGGCTCCTAACTGCTCGCCTGCCTGCCTATCTGATCACCCCTAACCACTCTGATTGCCAGCCTATTTGCCCCAACTGTCCCCACTTACAGCATAATCACCCTAACTGCTCCCCATGAGCCTGTTCTCAACCAACTGACCCCCCGGCCGGCCTGCTTGCCCCCAACTCCCCTGTGCTGGCCTACTCACCCTCAAATGCTCCCCACTGCAGACCCAATCACCCCCAACTGCTCTCCCTGCTGGCCTGATCACCCCCAACTGCCCCCCTGCTGGCCTGATCACCCCCATCTGCCCTACTCAGTATCCTGATCTCCCCCAAATGCCCTCCTCCCTCCCCCACAACAGCATGATCATGGCTCACTGCCTCTGCCTTGGCCCCACCACCATGGCTTTGTCTGGAATGATGTCCAGAAGGTCCCCCAATCTAATTAGCATATTACCTTCTTATTAGTGTAGATCAGTTGTAGACAAACTCATTAGTCAATAGAGCCAAATATCAATAGTACAACCATTGTAATTTCTTTTGAGAGCCGAAAACCTACTTCTACACCTGGGCCATGAAGTTTCAATCACGCTAAACATGTGTGCTCACACATAGTATTTTGTGGAAGAGCCACACTCAAGAGGCCAAAGAGCCATATGTGGCTCTCGAGCCGCAGTTTGCCGACCACTGGT
The DNA here is from genome assembly GCF_014108245.1 of Pipistrellus kuhlii. Classification (NCBI taxonomy): domain Eukaryota; kingdom Metazoa; phylum Chordata; class Mammalia; order Chiroptera; family Vespertilionidae; genus Pipistrellus; species Pipistrellus kuhlii. The sequence goes on from NW_023425573.1 coordinate 24,672,092, forward strand.
CTAGTTGATTACTGCATTGTCTTCTAGACTCTATTGTGTTGCTAAAAAATATTCTTCTTGTATTTTAATTGTCATTTTTTAGTTAATAAGCTATTTTTCTTGCCAAAATATGTTTTTCCAATTTTCGAGTTACGAAAATTTTAAGGCTACTGAAAACTTGAATAATTTTACAGCAAACATAGACTCACAATTAGCATGTATTGTGCTTGCTTGATGTGGGCCACAAATGAGGCAAAGTTGACATGGGCCACAAATGAGGCAAAGTAGAGAACACAAAGAGCAGGTAGACACTTTTCTTCAGGGTTAACTCATCCCTGAATCAGAGCTCAAATGAGTAGATACAAGTATAGTCTCTGATTTTGTCTTCAGCTACCTAACTGCACTAGGTGAGCATAGATGGAGATTTACCTTCAGAACATGACAGCAGCTGTATGTTTCATTGTCATGGAAGAATCATGGGTGGGAGTGACTGCATTGAGAGTTACTATAGCTTTATAGAAGCCTGATGTTTCTGCTCAGGCATTCTGATTATGTGAAATTTGAGAGGTGAGATAAAGGTAAGCATTCTATTGTTATGCATCAAAAATGCCACTGACAGAAAGACTTTGAAACTTTGGAGATTTGTGGGATAGTTTCCTAAGTACTCCTATGTCTTTATAGAAACAACCTCAACATGGGAGGAAGTTGTACTTGTGCAGTTGTAAAATGAGACATAATGAAGAATCTTCTCTTTCAGGGACAACAATGCACAAAGAAGAGACTGTGAATTTTACTGCTGAAATACTTCCTGTGACCTGTGGGAAGATGGAGGGCATGTTAATTAAGAGAAAATTGCAACGAGGTAAGTTTCAAGGTCTATTTTCACCCATAACCCCTCCCTGAAAGAATCACAAAAGTAATGGAATTACCCATGTAAATTACCCATTGTTCAAGGAATTGGGGCCCCAGTTTTGTCTTGAGAAGAGGTAGGGTTCCCTAAGGTGAAATTTTTACACTTTAAGAAATGGTGCAGATTAAGTGTTCACTTCCACAGGGATGCCCAAGGAACCAAAGAGAAGTTCAGAAACATCTGTGAAACCCTGTCTGAGGGTAGAAAATATTACATACTTTACTTTGAATCAGCCTCCACCTTCATATCCTGTACCTCTTTTGGAAATCATCAACAAGACAGGGTGTTTGTTATAGTGAGAAGTTCACAAAATATAGAATCAGAAAACTTGAGCCCCAGCCTCAGCTCTGCCTAGAGAGACTGAGTAAATAATGGGGCTTTACTGAGCCTGAAACTTCTCATATAATATATGGATAATAATTAAAAACCTGCCTCCTGGGTGTGACTTTGAGATAATGTACATAATGACTGTAAAATAGCTTGTGATTTGAACATTATAAAGCCTTTCAATGATTATCTATTATGATGAATTTCATATCAGATTGGTTGTAATGTGGGTATGGGAAAAATAAATGTGTCATCAAAACTAATTTTAAACCATTTTACTGAGATGTAACTCTCATATATAAATCAACATTTAAAGTACAGAATTCACTGTTGAGCTTTTTGTTTCTGTTTTGTTTATTCCCAAGATTATAAAACCATCATTTTAATCTAATTTTAGAACAGTTTTGTCCTCACTAAAAAAACACACCATATCTCTCAGTAGTCAATACCCACTCCCACCTCACCCCACCATCCAGCCCTCTGCAACCACTCATCTATTTTATGATCTATAAACTGGCCTATTCTAAATATTTTATATCAATTGACTCACATAGCATGTGCCTTTCTATGACTGGTTTTCACTTAGCATGATGTTTTCAAGGTTAATACATATATGCCATGCGTTATACTTTATTCTTTTTTATTGTTAAGTAACATAATAGTCCATAGTGTGGAGACACAGTAGTGCATTTATCTGTCAGTTTAGATTTTCTCACCCTTTCACTATTATGAATAATGTTGTTTTGAATAAAGATTTTGGTGAACCTAGTTTTTAAATTCTTTTTACTATATACTGTCAAGTAGAATTGCAGGATTATATGGCAATTCTATGTTGAACTTATTGGAAAAAAATCAAAATTATTCGCCACAGTATGGCACCAGTTTTTATTCCCACTAGTAAAATCTGAGGGCTCTCATTCCTCTGCATCCTCACCAAGTTGTTATTGTCTATATTTTTCATTACAGCTATCCTAGAGGACATGATATGGTATCTCAATGAGGTTTTTATTTCCTTTTCTCTAATGAAATAATGTTGTTAAGTATATAACTATATTTTATCCTATATAATAAAAGCCTAGGTGGTGTCACATGCAACATCATCGCAAGATGGCCACCACAAGATAGCTGGCTGGGGAGGGCAATTGTAGGCGATCAGGCTGGCAGGGAGGACAGTTGGGGGTGACTAGGCCTGCAGGGAATGGTAGTTGGGTACAACCAGCCTGCAGGAGAGGCAATTGAGTGCAACCAGGCAGTCAGGAGAGGGCAATTGGGGGCGATCGGGCTGGCAAGGGAGCTTTTAGGCATCAATCAGGCTGGTTAGGGGGTGATCAGGCTGGCAGGCAGAAGTGGTTAAGGACAATCAGGCAGACAGGCTGGCAATCAGTTAGGAGCCAGCAGTCTAGGATTGTGAGAAGGATGTCCGACTGCCCACAGGGATCAGGCCTAAACCGGGAGTTGGACAACCCTTAAAAGGCCGCAGATTAAAGAGGGTGCCGGCCAGGCTGAGGGACACCTCTCCCCCAGGCACAAATTTCATGCGCTGGGCCTATAGTCTATATATAAGTAAAAATTTCCACTGAATAATATTACACAATCATTTTAAAGTCAGTTATTCATGACTTCACATAAGAAAAATATCTGCTCAATAATGCCATTGAACTGGAGGAAAATTATTGTAATTCAGGGCACAGATGTTGTTTTAGTGTCATTGTGAGCAGCAGGGCAGGGCTCCCACTTGAGATTTCAATCCAAAGTAGGAGATCTCCTTACAACAGACTTACAGGTTTGGGGATTCTCAAGAATGAAAGGTGAGGCCAGACTGTTCTGCTAGTGATCTTGACCCCAAATTGGGTGGCTGCAGATATAGTATTTGAGCTCTGAAGACAAGGAGGTTTCAAGATCAAATTATCCCGGTCTTACAGGAGCCACGGTGAAGTGTATAAGGACAGAGGATGGAAAGTGGTTCACCCCAATGGAATTTGAAGTTGAAGGAGGCTATGAAAAAGCAAGCAACTGGAAGAGCACTGTGTACTGCGGTGGGAGAGCACTAAAACGGCTGATCGAGGTATTTCAATGACTGGTCAGGAAATATGACTTTCCTTGTACTTGAAGAAAAGGTCACTATTTTCTCACCAAATATATATTGAGTCATGGCTAGATCCATGAGGTTCCCTGACTTTATTCTTGTCCTAGAGTAGGGGTGTCGAACTCAATCAGAGAAGGGGCCAAAATCTAAAATCCAGCCTAAATCGCGGGCCGAATGGTTTACTGAACAGTCATAAACTGTCATTGTGATGGAAACGCAGCAGAGTGCAGTGATGACAGCGCGGTGCGGGCCACATTGCAAGGCCTGGCGGGACGGATTTGGCCCGCGGGCCTTGTGTTTGACACATGTGTCCTAGAGGGAGGAACCCCACACTCTTAAGTCAGTACAAGGCAGCACATTGATGTCAAAGGGGCTCGGATGGGGTACGTGCAGGAGCCTGGGGGAAGGAAAGGTCATTCTGATTCAGGGGCTTGCACACAACTTTAACCACTGAAAGAAAATAGACCATCTACAGTCAAACAAGTGGTCAGAAAGCACTCCAGAGAAAGGATGGTGTGAAAACCAGAATCATGACTAACATGGCTCCATGGGTTGAGGTAGATGAATTACATGTGATAAGGTATAATCCACCAATTGGGATTTTTTGGAGGAATTTAATGCGAGGCTAAAGATTTTTAACTCATATCAAAGACAATGCAGAACCAGGGAAGTCTCCTAAGATGTGAAATGACATATTTAAAACAGTATCTCAGACAACATTGAGCCCAGAAATGACTTCACTGTCTTTCAGCTCAAGACACCTATTGTTCACCCAGCTCTGAATATTCTCTGATTGACCTGACTTGTCATCCCTTCCCTGGGTCCCCTGACCCACTATTAAGGCCCTTCTCACAGTTTTATACTTACCCTTTCATGCAACCCCTTGCTCTCCTAGATCCCTCTAGGGTTTATACATCTTTGTGTGCCCAACATTGTGCAGAGTACCTGACACCCCATAGGGACATGTGTGTGTCATTTGATCAACCCTGGTGTGAGGAAGTACTTAAGTGGCACCAGTGGGAATGAAAAGGAAGTGAAAGCTGTCAAAAAGATTGTGAAGGAAATGAAAACTTAAGTAAACAAGAACACAAAAGAAAAGGGAAAAATTCTAAGGAGGATTTTCCAGCTACTATTGTTGAATTCTAGAAGAACAGCTGAGGAGAGGAAATGGTTTCTCATTTAGACATCTTGGTTTGAGCTGACAGTGGAACGTCCAAGGGGAAATATTTGAGGGAGGTTGAAATACACAAAACATAATCACAGGCTAACCATACCCTTGTATCTTTTACTCTTTCAGAGTGGATATCTACCTCAACCTCCACATGACAGGAAGAGAAAGGTGGTTATTACTTTATACAAGTTCTTTTCTTTAATCTTTATTGTTGAAAAGTATTACATAGGTCTCCTTTTGCCCCCCATTAACCTCTTCCAGCCTGCTCCCATCCCCCCAACCCCACCCACCTCCTGGCTCTCACCACCCACCCTCCCCTGCCTTCCCTGTAAGGTTCAAAAGTCGGTTCATGTTTTTATGTCTTGAGGGTCTATTTTTGTTCATCAGTTTATTTGGTTCATTAGATTCCACATATAAGTGAGAGCATGTGATACTTACCTTTCTCTGACTGGCTTATTTCTCTGAGCATAATATTCTCCATGTTGTTGCAAATGGTAAGAGTTCTTTCTTTTTTATTGCCATATTTCTTTTTTATTGCCATTGTGTAAATGTACCACCATTTTTTTATTCACTTATCTGCTGATGAGCACTTGGGATGTTTCCAAATCTTAGCTAGTGTGAATGGTTCTGCTATGAACACAGGGATGTGTGTATTCTTTTTAATGAATGCTTCAGGTTTCTTAGGATATATTCCTATAAGTGGAATCACTAGGTCAAATGGGAGTCCCATTTTTTGCCAATACTTGACATTTATTGATTTATTTATGATAGCCAATCTCATTATCATTTTGATTTGCATCTCTTAGATTATTAGTGACTTTGAGCATTTTTCTATATGTCCACTTTGGAGAAGTGTCTATTTAGGTCATTTGACATTTTTAACTGGATTATTTGGCTTCCTTTTGTTAAGTTGTATGAGTTCTCTATACATTTTGGAGATTAACCTTTTATTGGATATATCATTTGCAAATGTGTTCTTCCATGTAGTGTTATTTTGTTGATGATTTCATTTGAAGTACTGAAGCTTTTTATTTTAATGTAGATCAATGGAATATATCAGAAATCAACCCAAGCCACTATGCTCAATAATATTTGACAAAGGAAACTAGAGCACCAACTTACACAATTCACTAGAATAAATCCAAAATGGATAAAAGACTTAAGTGTAAGACATAAAACCTTAAGTCTTAGAAGAAATAATTGGCAACAAAACTTCAAACATCTCTTGTAGCAATATGTTTACCAATATATCTCTGAGGACAATGAAAACTAAGGATAAAATATACAACTTCTTATTACATAGCTAAATATATACCAGAAGCCCAGTGCACAATATCTGTGAAAGTGGGAGGGAGGTTTGTGTCCCTTAGCCCAGTCTCTCCAATCTGGGACACCTCAAGAGATGTCCGACTGCCCGTTTAGGCATGATCCTAGTGGGATCAAGTCTGAAGAGGCAGTCGGACATTTCCCTCACAATCCAGGACTACTGGATCCCAACTGCTTGCTTTCCTGCCTGCCTGCCTGCCTGCCTGATTGTCCCAATTTCTTTTGCCTGCCAGCCTAATCAAACCCTCACCACTCCCTTGCCAGCCTGGTCACCCCTAACTGTCCTCCCTTGCAGGCCTGGTTGCCCTCAACAGCCCTCCCCTGCTGGCCTGGTCACCACTAACTGCCCTCCCCTGCCAATCTGGTCACTTCTTACTGCCCTCTCTGCTGACTTGGTCACCCCTAACTGTCTTCCCTTTCAAGCCTGGTTGCCCCCAACTGCCCTTCCATGCAGACCTGGTCACCCCTAACTGCTCTCCTCTGGAAGTCTGGTCCCACCCAACTGTCCTTCCCTGTAGGCCTGGTAGCCCCCAACTGCCCTCTTCTGCTGGCCTGGTCACCCCCAATTGCCCTCCCCTACAGGCCCAGTTGCCCCTAACAGCCCTCCCCTACAGCCTGGTCACCTCTAACTGATTTCCCCTGCTGTCCTGGTCACCCCTAATTGCCCTTCCCTTCTGACCCGGTCATCCCTAACTGCCCTCCTTTGCCATTCTGATCATCCTTAACTGCCCTCCCCTGCAAGCTTGGTCTCCTTCCCCCATCTGCCTGGTTGCCCCTAACTGCTCTCCCTTGCTGTTCTGGTCACCCCTAACTGCCCGCCCCTGCTGACTCAGTCACCCTTAACTGCTTTCCCCTGCAGGCCTAATCTCCCACAACTGCCCTCCCCTACCAGCCATCTTGTGGTGGCCATCTTGTCTCCATATGGGGGCAGCCATCTTTGACCACATGGGAGCAACCATCTTGTGTGTTAGAGTGACAGTCAATTTGCATACTACCTCTTTATTATATAGGATTTTATATCATCTCTTTTATGGTTTCTCAGTTGTAATTAGCATTGTTGCCTCTTCCCTTAGCTCCTCCCTTCATTTTATTTAATTTATTTATTTATTTTGTATGTGCTTTCAGATTTGTAACATTGAATATTAGGTTAAATGCAAGGTCATCTTTGAATGGTAAACCATTTGAGATGAGGATAATAAAGAGTCATCAAAATAGATCTCAAAGCTGAATTTTAGCTATAGATGTAGAAATTGTCAGGGTGACCAGTTTATAAAAGCAGACATAATTATGGAATATATAAAAGATATTTCTTAATAAGGTCACAGGCTCATCTTTATCTCAGACCAGATTTTTAAAATAACTTTAATAAAATCTGATGAATCAAAATTTGATCACCATCACCCAGATGAACCAGGTTTAGTACTAAGTCCATCTTGGGACATATATGAAAACATACACTATTTCATGAGATAGGCAATTAAAAGCATATTTATTTTCTGCTTTTGTTTTACATCATTTTTCATTCTGTGAAATATACTGCAGTGAGGCTAATTGACTAAACCCAGGAGAGTGATGGCATCGACACCATGTGTTTAGAGAAAGGAGAATTGGTCATGGCAAAGAAAGGTGGATACTGTCATCCCTGCCTCCTCCTGCTCCTCAATGAATCACTTTGCCTCCCTCCAGCACTCATCAGTGGGTGGGCCAGTCTCCAAGCAGTCTCATTTGTGTCACCTGAGATGGTCACAAGAGGGTAGGAATTTCTCCAATAGACAATGGATTAGACAGGATGTTTCTATCTATCCAGCAACCCATAATCTTCTGTATTCTCTCAGAAGGCAGAACCAGGAAAGCAACCATGAGCAAATATAGTTCCTGATAGTTCCTGATTCATATGTAAATGATGATTCTCATTTAAAAGAGAGCAATAAGTGGTTTTCTGGCTTAATCACCTCCTTTTCACCCCATTGAGGAAGGTGAGATGTCTATCACATAGTTTGGGGGACAGCAGGTAATGGCACCTGTCACTGGAGATGGATTGACAGATGTTTATTAGTCACATATACTCCTAAACCAAGGAAGGAGGGCAGTGCCAGCCATGCAGGCCTCACAAAGGTTTCCCCCAGGAACAGAGGGAACAAACAGGGGTTGTGCAGAGTGGGGTATCCCCTGGTTTCCCTGGGAGGTTATGGCATGCTTGTTTAAATAATTCCATGGCTGACAGAAAACTGAAACCTGTTATTCCAGGCTGAGCATGGTTACACGTGGCTCCTTGACAAGGAGCATTGTTTAGCTGTGGGACCTTATCCAGGATAGCAGATTCGGGAAGGGAACTTGCAGTTAGGCTGTTCAAGGCCTTCTCAATTTTACCTTCTCAAATGTCACAGCAGCACATAATATTGAACTTTAATGTTAGTCCTTACAATGCATTTTCTTGGTTAGGAAAGGGCTCAATCACAGGCCAGCTATTTCTCATGAATATATGTTCGTATATAACGCAGTGTATCTTCATATCTGCTCTATAAATTTGGTTGGGTTCAATGAGTAGAAGATATGCCACAGGATTTGGATGGCAATACTATCGAATTTTATCTTCTTCAAATGAAATTAAACATGGTTAAAGGCCATACATTAAGAATGGTAAGAACTCTAGTATCAATTGTTTAAGGGGGTCCCTTCATATTCTGTTTATAGAACAAAGCAATTTCACTCTCTCTGGCCATTCAGAAATGGAGCCTCCCAAACTTACATGCCACACTGAGTCAAGGGACATCTTCCCAGGGTTCTAGTGCCAAAGAGCTCTATCCTCCCTGGCACGAACTTATCATCTGTGCCTGTGGTCTTTCCAACTCAAAGACACTGTCACAGGTCCAGGGGCCCTCCAGGTACAGAACCCACAGTCCAGGAACTCCTACCAGGCCCTTCAACTCATGGGGAACCTTCAGTCAAGAAAATAGGATGTAATACTGTCTTAGAAGTTTATTGCATCTTATCAGTTTCTCAATAAACCACCTTTCCTTGTGTCATTTTAGTCATTCTGGTTCAGATAAATCATTTTGTTCCAGGACCTTGTTTTAGTTGCAAAGTAATACAATGGTTCATATTTCTATAAAAATCAAGCTCTTCTTTGGTAGCTAGTCTTTCTGTGTTAGAGAACCTGGTTTGTTTGGGATTTTTCTTTGTTTGATTGCTTGTTTTTAAAATATATTTTATTGATTTTTATTTTATTTTTTTTTACAGAGAGGAAGGGAGAGGAATAGAGAGTTAGAAACATCAATGAGAGAGAAACATTGATCAGCTGCCTCTGGCACAGCTTCTACTGGAGATGTGCCTGCAACCAAGGTACAAGCCCTTGACCAAAATCAAACCTGGGACCCTTTAGTCTTCAGGCTGATACTCTATCCACTGAGCCAAACCAATTAGGGCATAGAGACTCTGGTTTTATAGGAAAACCTTTTCTGGTCTTCCTGAACTTCACCACAACCAAGAATTTTTTTTTTTCTGAAATGTCCACTCCATGCAGTTGGTTCACAGCTCAGGGGGAAGCACATAACTGTCCATGCAGGTTCCCACAAAAGTAATGAGTTCCAGATTCCCACAGCGCTAGTCTTCAAGGTCTCACTGGGGATACAGATATTGTTTTACCTTCTAGCCTGAAAACGCAGTGAAATGCAAGATCTGTGGAGATGAAGGAAAGCTCTTCAAATGCAGTTTTTGTCTCAGCTTCTTTCATGAGTACTGTCACATCCCACCTGTGGACCCTGAGAGGTTTGTGACATGCACACCCTTCTTTTACTATGGACCTTCTTCCTGCCATACACACTCCCAATGCAAAGTCTCTTTTTGTGTCCTGATGGGGAAAGAGCAGGGTCAAAAATACAGTGTCCAACGATATGATGTGCGAGCTGTTTAAAAATACTGTCACCAAGAGGTTAGTATTCCTCTCACTCCCCTAGGAGGTTGAAATGGGTGGCTGGGTCTTTTATCTACATACCACTACTATCCTTTCCAGAACTTTCCCACCTTGGACTCCTGTACACAGGAGAGCCAGTGCCAGTTATTTGTGTTCTGTGCTTATTCAGAAAAGGCAGCAAACAAGGACATTTTTCCTCATTTTGCCATGTTCTCAAGAGGTTAATAGAGACACAAGGGCCCGAAAGGTTAAGGCTCGCCTTCTGACACTCAGGCTTGATGCTAGTGCTCCCAGCATCTCAGAAAGTGAAAGGGGATCCCATCACTCACCCAGAAGCCATCTTCCACCAAGTAGACCCCTGCTGTTACTCCAGGAACCAAAGTTATCACATGAGAGCCCTGGAGATTCTGGGAGATGACCCTTGATTCCCTGGCTGTGCTCATCAGCCATTCCTGGAAGGAGACCATTGGCAACTGTGGGAATGGAGGTGTTTCTAGGCTTGCCTTACTCACTTATATCTGACATTTCAGTAAGGATTGGATATGTACCTTCTGCAAAATACAAGTGCCTTCAGGAAATCCACAACATGCCAGCTATGCTGAGATCATAGCGAGACGGATGGGGCCCAAAGAGAAATCGGTGAGTTGGACTTGATCCAAAACATTTTCTTTCTACTCACATGAGAAGTCAAACAGTCAGGGGTGAGGGCAAGGGTTGCAAAGGGTGCCTGCTCTTCTGACCATGCCTCAACCACTCTGAAAATTCACCAGAACCTGTTTGCAAAAGTAAAAAGAAAAAAACAACTGCTCAGCTATTGCATGTTACTGTCCAAGAGCAATCCCTGTTTGGGGAAACTTCCAGAAGTCTACTGTGATCATGCATCTGTTGGGGCATGCATATGGGCTCATTCTCGCCAAGCTGCATTTCATTCACAATCTCCTTCTTTTGCAGAAATGTGTGTTCCTCCTCCTAAAGCTCTATTGTCATTTAGAGAAAAACATTTTTCAGAATATTCCAGATGAACATTATGTGAGTAACAACAACAAACCATGATTTCAAACTTCTGTAATGTTATCCCACCTTGACATGGTCACTGTGGGATCTGTGATATGAAGCCCATGTGTGGGAAAGCATGTGACCTGTCTTTCCATTTACCTTGTATTTCCTCTAGATGTTATGAAAATTTACAGAATGTAGACATTGGACTTTCTCAGTAATGCTTCTATTGATATATTTTTCACCAGGTTCAAAAGGCTTCTCAATGCCTAGAGACACTTAGGAAATTGGATGAAATCAAGAATAAACTAAATGGAGGATGTTTTACCAAAGTGAATGGGTTAGTGGTTGACATGAAAAAAATCTGTCAGGATTCTAAGGTAAGTGGTTCTCCCTACCTCCATTTCATTTTCTACACATTGAGTCACTCTGCCTGCATTTCCTGATACTGGGAGGTTTTAGAGTTTCCATCATCCAATGGCAAACCTATACAAGCAAGGATTCAGGGAGTGGCTGGGTTTTTTAATTGAGGATTTAAGCTCACCAGAGAGAGAAACAGTGAATAAGGCGTTGTCCCTGCAACCAGACTCCAGGCACCTGAGAGCCCATTTCTCTCCTCAAAGGTGACAGGTGCCCATTGAGAACAGTGATGCCCTCCCTGTTCCAAACCTAAGGAGAAAATTACTTCCTAAAGTCATGTTATCCTTTTTATCTCTCCCTCAAATATACTCAATCAGACCTCTCAGAGGCCCCAAACTGCAGATTTCTTTGCATGTAAATGAACCATATAATATATCATCAGTGGGGAATAGAATTGACAATGTAAAAGGAAGATCATTGATTATACATCTGTAATATTTGATTATCACTAAGGCCTTAGATTACTTTTCTAACTTTCAATATAAGAAGCAAACCAAAGCCAATGATTAAGAATCATCTGTGTAGTTATGATTTCCCATTTCTGCCTGGACCACAAAGCTTAATCATGCTCTTAGGAAACAAAAGGTACTCTTAGGTGGTTAAGATTTTTGTTTTATTGTGTTTTTTTAAATAGATTTTTATTAATTTCAAAGAGAAATGGAGAGGGAGAGAGAGACAGAAACATCTATGATAAGAAAGAATCATTGATCAGCTCCTTCCTTCATGCCCCACACTGGGGAAAAAGCCCACAACCCTGGCATGTGCCCTGACCAGAAATAAACCATGACCTCATGGTTCATAGGTGGATGCTCAACCAATGAGCCATACTGGCAGGGCTTAGCTGCTTGAGTTTTTAAACTTAATCTACTTAATGTAACTTAGGTGTTTAAAATAAGAGTTCTGATCATTTTCCATTGCACATTGTCTAATAACAACGATGTTGTCATTATTTTTGTTTGTGTGTGTTTTTCCCCCAGCACAATGACTCAGTTCTAACAGAAGAGGAATTTGAGAAGAATTTCAAAGAAGTCTTTTCTATTCAGTAAACAAATCAGAAGAGTTCACTGGTAATGGATGCTGTTGATACCCTGGAAAATCCTGCTTTCAGGCAAATTTCTCATCCCCCAGCTGCTATGAGCATTGGCTACTTATGCCATCTCCCCCTAGTGTATCAATATGGGCCAAATGGAGACAGATTCACTCAAATGTTAAATCTCTTTGTGCTGGAGTTGGTTCCCAGCACCAAGGTTGAACCAACCATGTTGAGTGATTCGTGTTCCTGTGCTCCCCATGGCTGAACTAGTCTCCAGCTATGACCACATCCTTGCTTCGCATTTCCCAGCACAGTGTGCTGCTTCCCTTATCCCCCCTCCTCTTGAGAAAATTCTCACAATAAATCACTGACTAAAGAGACTTTGTCTTAGGCTTTGCTTTCAGGGAACCCAACTTCACATTATGATCTAGCAAGCCAGACCTAAGCTTGGAGTTCTGAGCTGGATCACTGTCTAGCCAGCTGGCAAGAGGGGGGATATTGATAGTCCATGAGGTACTAAAACAGTGCAGTTGCAGAGCACATTCACCTGTATAAATGAGATATTGGGAAACGGTATTGAGGCAATTGTCTAATATTTACAAAGAAATAGTAACTATAAGAACAGTGTGAGAAGATGGCTATTTCTTTTTTAAAAACTATTATACATATGATTTTATTAGTTTCAGAGAGAGGAAAGTTGAGGGAGAGAGATATAAAAACATCAATGATGAGAGAGAATCATTGTATGACTGCCTGCTACTGGGGATTGAGCCTATAACACAGGCATATGCCCGGAACAGGAATTGAACTATGGCTCCATGCTCAACCAGAACCACACCAGCCTGGCTAGGTGGCTATTTGGAAGCTCATTTGCTTATTTAAAGTGTTAAAAAAAAGTACATGACAAATTACATATATATATATATATATATATATATATATATATATATATATCAATTACCACCTGTATATGGAAGGTACACAATATGGAAGGCCTGGTGCATGTCCTAATTTTAAGAATGATGGACTTCTGCCAAGCCAGAGTGTCTCAGTTGGTTGAGCATCCTCTTGTGCAGAGAAAGGTTTGCCTCATGGCATATACCTGGGTTATATGTTAGGTCCTGGATCAGGACGTGTATAAGAGGCTACTGATAGATGTTTCTCTTTCTTATCTATATTTCTCTCTGTGTCTGTTTCTCCCCCTTCCTCTGCCTAAGCATGTGCTTGGGTGAAGATTATATATTAAAAAGAAAGAAAGAAAGAAAGAAAGAAAGAAAGAAAGAAAGAAAGAAAGAAAGAAAGAAAGAAAGAAAGAAAGAAAGAAAGAAAGGAAGGAAGGAAGGAAGGAAGGAAGGAAGGAAGGAAGGAAGGAAGGAAGAACGAACAACAGAACTTCAGAGAAGACTGAATTCTAAGCTCATGTTGGCCTCATGTGCCCAATCCCTGATAAAGAAAACACCAAGCCCTGAAACTCAGAATGGGGCTAAGTAGATGCATCTGAAATCTCTGAACTCTAGATCCTTCTGAACCCACTGTCCTGCGAAAGAGATCCCTGTCCCTGTTGGAAGATAGACCACTTCCTTACCCTCCCCCCCACTCCATATGCCTAAACTAAAATTATGCAGAGTTGTCTCAGCATGACCAAGCGAGAAATAATCTAGATGAGCCTGCTAGCTGAAGAGCTAGTTTATTCCAACAGAACTTCAGTTCTGGCCAACATGTACTACCTGTCACAGAAAGATGAGTCATTTGTGTAATGGGCAACAATAGGTCATCAAAAGAGATTACATATTGATGATCAGGTGGTTGAAATAAGCATCCCCATCCCTATTTTATATTATAACATAGTTTTTTTCAGGATTCACTCCTACACACAACCACTAACCATTGCTGTCCAGTCAGTCCTGCTCCTTTAGAAAGCTCACCCAGAGAACCCAGATAGCCATGGTAACCAGCCGATGGTTCAGGTGATCCATGCAAACAGATCTCCTACTCTATCTGTAGTGCGAATGGCCCTATCCAATTGACTAATACAGCCTATGCCCTCACCCATTCAGGCAGTTTAGCAGTAAGCCCAAACAATCATGAAGCAGAGCCTGTAGCTCTACCCAATGAGAGAGCCTGGAGGTGATTCTGCCCAACATGGAACAGTCTCTATCCCCATCCAATGCAGTATGCCATTGGAGGCCCCTCTCAATCAGAAAATTTTACCAATAACCATGTCCAGCATCAGAGAACAGCCAGAAAGTTCACTTATTGTGAAGCCCACCTTGTAACAACCCAACTTCAGGGAGCAATCATTGGCATCACCAGATCTCAGGTCACAATCTAAGGCCCAGTATGGGTGTGAAGCCCTTACAGTAGCCCCAACTGAGCATTAAGTCTAGCCAGAGACACCATCAGGCTAGGGAACACAGCTTAAAACTCTACCCAACAAGGAGCTACTGCAGAGCCCAGCCTGTAACCCTGAAAAATTACAGAGTCCATCTAATGGCACCACCATGCCACAAAACACAGCCTGAAACCTCAGTCAACAACAGGTGATCCAAAGCTCAGCAAGTGCACCCATCAAGCCACAGAGTACAGCCAGCACTTGTGCCTGATCAGGGAGCTCAACCTGCAAATCCACCAAACCACAGATCTCAGCCAACATCCAAACACCAACCTCAGAGCACAGTCACTAGCCTTCCCAACTGAGACCCTGATAACATGCCCCATCTTCCCATGGGTGCTACCAGCTATTCCTGTATGGTATTCCAATCCTAACTGACTGATGAAGGCATTTTCCTGGTGAAGTGAACCTGTAAAGTCTATGAGAGGAGATTGCTTAGTTATATGCACTGATACCAACACAAGAATCAAGGATCATGAATATTCGGGGAAACATTGCACTACAAAAAATAAACAAACAAAACAAACACTAATAAATTCTAATAACTACCCTTAAAGAAATTAGGATATATAAGTTGTCTGAGAAAAAATTTAGAATAATCCTCTTAAAGAAGTTTGGTGAACTATAAGAACCCATAGACATACAACTAAAAAATAAATAAATAAACCAAATGAGAAGTTTAACCACACAGAGAAACTATAAAAAGAAACCAGTCAACTAGCAATTCCTGGTCAGGGTGCATACCTGGGTTGGGGGCTCATTCTCTAGTGGGGGGAGTACAGTAGCAGCCAATCAATGGTTCTCATCATTGGTGTTTCTATCTCCCTTTCCCTTCTTCTCTGAAATCAATAAAAATATATTTGTAAGTCTAAATAAATGAAACTTGTTAAGTGATAGGGAACAAATTTATTGAAATCAATAAGAATCGCTCTTCTGGAATTATTGATTTAGGCAGAAGTCCTTTGTTCATCCTTCTCTGAGTGTATCCCACTGAGTTTCTCCGTGCAGGGACAGTTTAACTGATCCTTTTCTCACGGTGGAGCCTCCTTATGCCATCCCACTCCTGTCTCACAACCACTGAGTCTTCATGAAGCTGCAGGGGCCACCTCCACTGCTTCTGTTGTGTTCAGGAACTCTGCGGTCCCACCCATGGGTCCTCCACTCAACAGAAGCACCCACTTACAAGCCAAAAGTAGCAAAGACTACTGCCCAATGGGCATCTCCTGTGTACTGAGTGGAGATAATCAGAATGAGCTAAGTACACGACTTTTCTTGCTACATATGCATCGCTTGACTATCCTAAGATTCAGTACATTCACCAACTGGTGGTCTGTGAGGTCCAAAAGGTTGGGGACTGCTGGTTTAAAGAAACCTTTGGAGCAGTGGTCATCAACTGGTGGTCCGTAGCCCACTGGTGGCCCATGAGGTGCGAAAGGGTCACCATGACTAGTAATGGGTGAAGAGCGAACTTGCAGAAATATTAGGAGTGGGATTTCACTGTTGATTCAATGTCTTCCTTCTCTGGTACACCCCAGCTTCTTGTGGTGCCCAGCCCAGCTAACACTCCGGGACTCTCTGGGAGAGCCCATGTTGAGGTAACTCCCAAGAAACATTCCTTCCCCCTTCCTGAGAGTAGAACTGACACCTACAGCCTTGTTTTTTTCTTATGAGGCAAGTCTGATGTGGAAATGCCTGGTCCCAGTGAAGGCAGCAAGATCCCACCAAGATTCCCAGGATTAAATGTGATGAACCCTGTAAAAGGTCAACCTGATTTTTTAGTCAAGCCGTTGGGCATTTGAGTCAATAAGAGTTAGATGAGGCTAAGACATTGAGGTTCAGATCCTCTTGGAGGCAGAGAGCCCTAATGGTGGGGGAAGGGGAAGACAATCCCCCAAGGAGACAAATTATTTTTTCCTTGATTTTTTTTTTTATTGAATAAGGTATTACATGTGTCCATATCCCACTTTTGCCCACCCCACCTCACTCCCATACATGCCTTCATCCCTCAGTGTCTTGTGTCCATTGGTTATGTATATATGCATGCATACAAGTCCATCGGTTGATCCATTACCTCCCTCCACCATCCCCAGCCATCCCACTGTAATTTGACAGTCTGTTCAATGCTTGTCTGCCTCTGTATCAATCTTTTTGTCCACCACGTTATATTCTTCTTTATTATCCATAAATGAGTGATATCATGTGGTATTTCTCTTTCACTGATGGCTTATTTTACTTAGTATAATGCTCTTCAGTTCGATCCATGCTGCTGCACATGGTAAGAACTTTCTTTTTTAAAGCACTGTAGTATTCCATTGTGTAGATGTACCATGGTTTTCTAATCCACTCATCTGCTGATGGGCACTTAGGCTGTTTCCAAATCTTAGCTATTGTAAATTGTGATGCTATGAACATACAGATGCATATGTCCTTTCTGATTGGTGTTTCTAGTTTCTTGGGATATATTCCTAGAAGTGGAATCACTGGGTCAAATGGGAGTTCCATTTTTAATTTTTTTAAGGAAACTCCATACTGTTCTCCACAGTGGCTGCACCAGTCTGCATTCCTACCAGCAGTTCACGAGGGTTTCTTTTTCTCCAAATCCTCACCAGCACTAGTCATTTGCTGATTTGTTAATAGCCATTCTGACAGATGTGAGATGGTACCTCATTTTAATTTTGATTTGCATCTCTTAGATAATTAGTGATTTTGAGTGTGTTTTCTTATGTCTCTTGGCCTTCCTTATGTCCTCTTTCAAAAATATCTATTTAGGTCCATTGCCCATTTTTTTATTGTTTATCTTCCTTTTGTTAAGTTCCCTTTAAATGTTGGTGATTAAAACCTTATTGGAGATAGCATTGGCAAATATGTTCTCCCATACAGTGGGCTTTCTTATTGTTTTGTAGATAGTTTCTTTTGCTGTGCAGAAGCTTTTTATTTTGATGTGCTCCCATTCATTTATTTCTCTTTAGTTCCCATTTCCCTAGGAGCAGTATCAGTGAAGAAATTGCTTCATCATATGTCCTTCATCATATGACAATTTTACTTCTTTTCCAATTTGGATGCCCTTTATTTCTTCTTCTCGTCAGAATACTATGGCTAGAACTTCCAGTACTATGTCAAAAAGGAGTGGTGAGAGTGGGCTTCCCTGTCTTTTTCCTTTTCTTAGTGGAAATGGTTTTAGTTTTTACCCATTGAGAATTATGTTGGCTGTAGGTTTGTCATATAAGGCTTTTATTATGTTGAGGTATGATCCCTCTATTCCCACTTTGCTGAGCACTTTTATCAGAAAGGATGTTGGATTTTATCAAATGCTTTTTCTGATTCAATTGATATGTTTATGTGATTTTTGTTTCTCAATTTGTTTATGTGATGTATAACATTGTTTGATTTGCAGATGTTGTACTAGTCTTGCATTCCTGGAATAAATCCCACTTGGTCATAGTGTATGATAGTTTTAATGGAATGTTGGATCCGGTTTGCAAGAATTTTGTTGAGAATTTTGGCATCTATGTTCATCAGGGATATTAGCCTGTAATTATCTTGCTTTCTGGTGTCTTTATCTGGTTTTGGTATTAGGGTAATGCTGGCTTCATAGAAAGAGTTTGGAAGTGTGCATTCCTCTTGAGTTTTTTTGAATAGTCTGAGGAGGATTGGTTTTATTTCTTCTTTGAATGCTCAGTAAAACTTCCAAGTGAAGCCATCTGGTCCAGGGCTTTTGTTTACTGGAAGTTTTTTGAATATTGTTTCAATCTCATCAGTTATAAGCCTACTCAAGATTTTTAAATCTGCCGGGACCGGTTTGGCTCAATGGATAGAGCGTCGGCTTGGGGACTGAAAGGTCCCGAGTTCGATTCCGGTCAAGGGCATGTACCTTGGTTGCGGGCATATCCCCAGTAGGGGGTGTGCAAGAGGCAGCTGATCGATGACTCTCTCTCATCGATGTTTCTAACTCTCTATCTCTCTCCCTTCCTCTCTGTACAAAATCAATAAAATATATTTAAAAAAAAAAAAAAAGATTTTTAAATCTTCCTCATTGAGTTTTGGAAGCTTGTATTGTTCTAGGAATGTGTCCATTTCATCAAGGTTGTCCAGTTTGATGGCGTAGAGTTCTTCATAGTATTTTTTTTTATAATTGTTTGTATTTCTGTGGAATCAGTTGTTACTTCACCTCTTTCATTTCTGATTTTGTTCATTTTGTTCACCTCTCTGTTTCTTGGTGAGCCTGGCTAGAGGTTCATCAATCTTCTCTCTCCTTTCAAAGAACCAGCTCTTGGTTTCATTGATCTTAATGTACTGATTTTTTAGTCTCTCTGTCATTTATTTCTGGTCTGGTCTTTATTATCTCCTTCCTTCTTGTTACTGTGAGCTTTTCTTCCTAGTTCTTTAAGTTGCAAGGTTAGATAATTTATTACCATTTTTTCTTGTTTTTTGAGGTAGGCATATAGAGCTATCAACTTCCCTCCCTCTCAGGACTGCTTTTATTGTGTCCCATAGGTTTTGGATTGTTGTGTTTTCATTGTCATTTGTTTTCAGAATGCTTTTAATTTCTTATTTGATCTCTTTGGTAACCCAGTTATTGTTTAATAGCATGCTATTTAGCCTCTAGGAGATTGATTTTTTTTAATTGTTTTTAGTGCAGTTGATTTCTAGTTTTATGCCATTATGGTCTGAGAAGATGCTTGTTATGATTTCTATCTTCTTGAATTTGAAGAAACTTTGCCTGTGTCCTAATATGTGGTTTATCTTTGAAAATGTTCCATGTGCACTGGAGAAAAATGTATATTCTGTAGTTTTGGGGGAAAATGTTCTGAAGATATCAATTAACTCCATCTGATCTAGTGAATCATTTAGGATTGCTTTTTCTTTACTGCTTTTTTGTTTAGAGGATTTGTCCAGTGGTGTCAGTGGAGTATTAAAGTCCCCTACTATGACTGTATTGTATTGATCTCTCCCTCGATATTGTCCAGAAGTTGTTTTATGTATTTGGGTGCTCCTATATTGAGTGGATATATGTTTACCAGAGTTATATCTTTTTGTTGAATAGCTCCCTTTAGTATTATGTAGTGGCCTTCATTATCTCTTGTTATGGCCTTTACTTTGAGATCTTTTTTATCAGATTATAAATATCACAACTCCAGCTATTTTCTCCTTTCCATTTGCCTATAAAATTTTTTCCATCCCTTCACTCTCAGTCTGTGTGAATACTTTGTTCTGAGTGGGTCTCTTGCAGAAAACAAATATATGGGTCAACTTTTCTTATCCATTCAACTACCCTGTGTTTTTTGATTGGTGCATTTAATCCATTTATGTTTAAAGCTATTATTGATAAGTACTTATTGTCATTTTTGTACTTACTATTTATATTTCTTCTTGCCTTTCTGTTTTTGTTTTTGTTTTTCTCTTTTTATAGCAGTTCTATTAGCATTTTCTGCATTGCTGGCTTGGTAGTAATAAACTCTCTTAGCCCTTTTTTGTCTGTGAAGCTCCTGATTCCACCTTTAATTTTGAATGATAGCATTGCTGGGTATACTATTCTTGGGTTCAGTCCCTTGCTTTGCATCATTTTGTATATTTTATTTCATTCCCTTCTGACCTGGTATGTTTCTGTTGAGAAATCAGGTGATAGTTTAATAGGAGATCCCTTGTAGGTAACTTTCTGTCTCTCTCTGGCAACCTCTAAGATTTTGACTTTGTCATTGGTGTTTGTCTATTTAATTATGTCTTGGTGTTGGTCTTTTGAGGTTCATCTTGTCTGGGACTCTGTGTACTTCTTGGACTTGCATAGTTTTTTCTTGCCAATATCAGGGAAGTTTTTTGTCATTATTTCTTCAAACACTTTTTCTATTCCTTGCTTCTCTTCCTCTCTTTCTGGTACCCCTATTATGAAAATGTTTCATTTTGTGTTGTCCCAAAGCTCGCTTAGGCTCTCCTCTTGCATTTTAAGTATTCTAAGTCTTCTTTCCAGTTGCTGCTGTGTTTATGTTTTTTCCTACCTTGTCTTCTAATTAGCTGATGTGGTCCTCAGCCTCTTTTAGTCTACTTTTTAAGCCTTCTGTTTTGTTCTTTATTACAGCTATGCCTTTCTTGGTTCCTTTTCATGTTGGTGATGTTCTCATTCAGTTCCTTATAATTCTCATTGAGTTGTGTGTACTTGTCATTGAGTTGTATGTATTTCTCATCCAGCTGTTTAAGCATCCTTATAACCATTACTCTGAATTCTTTCTCTGATATGTTGCTAGCCTCAATTTAATTTAGCTCCCTTTCTGGTGATTCCTCTTTTTCTTTCCTTTAGGGATTGCTTTTTTGTCTTCCCCACGTTTTGCTGTAAGGTTTTAATGTAGGTCCCATTGCTTTGCTAACCACGTTCTTTTTGGGAAGCTGTTACTGGTATAATCTCTCAGGTCTCCTGGGCTTGGTAATCTAGTGTAGCTCCCTACTTGAGCATTTGAGCTCTCTTGATGTAGGACTACGAGCTGGAAATGTACAACCATGTTGTCTAGAAGTCAGTAGCCATGAAGGAGGGATGACCCAATTTTTGCTATCTTGTGGCCTTGATTGAAAATGTGTTTGCCCAGTGGGGACTCACAATGGCACCCAGGAACTGTCTGTTGGAGTGATGAGGCTCAGAAGACCTGTGCTCTTGAAAGGCGTGACTGTGGTGTCCAGAGTTCTATAGTTATGGGGTGGACAGACTCAGCTTTTGCTGCTGCACTTGTGGTGGATATGCATACACTCCCAGTGGTGGCTCACAAGGGCACCAGTGGTGCATTTGCCAGCAAGGGGCATTGAAGCACTTGAAGTGCCATGGCACTGAAGCTTCATAATTGAGGCAAATGTGAGCAGGTATCCAGGAGGAGTGAAATTAGAATTTCTACTGCTTTGGGGAGTGTGTCTCTGTTTGTCCAAGATCACACCCAGCAAAGTCGCACAGCAGCTCCCACGAGCACCCTGTGAATAGATGGGCTAAGGGTGCCTGCCTGTTGGAAATGTATGGCTGTGGTGGTATGTTTGCTGGCACATAGCTCTGGTGCACTCTGAGGGGCCCTGGCATTGAAGTTATGCAGCTGGGGTGTGTGGGGGCAGTTATTCAGGAAGAGGGAATTCAGAATTTCTACTGCAGTGCTTGCACACCCTTGTCTGTACAGAATCACACCCAGAAGGGGCTCACAGCAGCTCCCCAGAGCACCCTGTGAATAGATGGGCTCAGGGTTCCTGCCTGTAGAAAATGTGTGATTGGGCGGTGCATTTTCCAGAGCAGATCTCTGAAGGGCCCTGGTGCTAAAGTTACACAGCTGGAGTGTTGTTGGTAGGTGTCCAGGTGAGTGGAATCATAATTTCTATTGCCAGGAGGAGTGTGTCCCTCTTTGTCTAAGATAACACCCAGCAAGGACTCACAGCAGCTCCCACTATCGCCCTGTGGATAGATGGGTTCAGGGTGCTTGCCCATTGGAAATGTGTGACTGCTGTGGTGCATTTGCCAGTGCAGAGCTCTGAGGCACTCTGAGGGGCCCTGGCTTTGAAGTTAAACAGCTGGAGTGTCTGTGGGCAGTTATTCAGGAAGAGGGAATTCAGAATTTCTACTGCGGGGCAACACACCTTTGTCTGTACAGAATCACACCCAGCAAGGGCTCCCAGTGCCTCCCAGGCACTGCCTATGGAGTGGTGTGTCCTGGATGCCTGGGCACTGGAAACACACAAATGTGGTATCTGGAGTTCTGCCACTGGGGAAGGGGAAAGTTGCATTTACTTCTGCTGGAGCAGTGCCCATTTGGAAATGGAGGTCCCAGGGTCCACAGGTTTGTGGGTGGGGCAAAAGGATCATAGCTGTAGTGGCTGCTGGGTCACCGGCAGTATCAAAGGCCTATGTGGGTAGCAGTGCTGAGGAGTTCCTAGAAAAGGCCACTCTCCCCATCTTGATTCTTACCAGCTTTGTACAGAGACTCAGGAGTCCACAGCTGTTCCCTCACTAAACCCAGTCCCTAAGATTCAACTAAGGGGGCTCCATAGAATCCCAGTCCCTAAAAGCTCAAATATTGCCATCAAGTGCCATCAAGTCTATACAACCATGCAATTGCCAGGGCTATGACTCCCCAACTCTTTACCCATCTATGGCACAAGTGGACAAGAACTCAAGGAGCAAGACATATACCCATGTGCTTGACTCCTTTCAAGGTGTTCATGCCCACCCCCACTACCCCAAAATGCATGTCTTTCCACCTGAATTACAAACCAACTAACAGGCAAAAGAGTGATGTAGATGAGGAGGGAAAAAAACCAGCTTTCTTCCTCATAAAAGCTGGGGACATGGTTTGGATGTATGTCAAAAAATAATTCCTCAATCTGAACCCCATAACTGGGCTTATTCACAAGGCCCAAAGGCTGCTCCAATCAACCACACACATGCCCCACACCCCAGACCGCTGTCTTGGTGCACTGGAGCTCAGAGGAGCACAGAGCCCTGACCCCCTCCAGCAGGATGAGCCCAGGGAGAAGCACCAAGGAGCAGACCCACCTTCGTAGAATTCCCAGCCTCAGAGTCTCCACAGGAAGAAGGGAGGGCAGGGGAGCAAGGAGTCCTGCTGATTGCTGGGCCACTTCCCAGAAGGGGACATTAGTGTGGGGCCTGAGTGCTCCCACTTGGGTCCCAGGGATTCCTCCTCTCCATTTCTGCATCCACAGAGGTGCCAGGTCTTCATCCTCTGGGCCAGTGGCTACTGATGCTGTTGTCTCCGATTCCTCCTGCCCCTAAATTCTCGGGTCCGGGACTCTGTCTCCTCTCCAAAGCAAACCCTGTCCCCACAGAGTCTCCCAGAGCAGAGACTCAGTCCACTAGTGTGGTCTGAATGGAAGCTGCTCCTGCTGAAGCTAAGGAAGCCCATCCCCTGGTTGTTTTATCTGCCCCTTGTCCCTTTTCAGTGGCTGCCTTTCCTGCTCTCCAGGTTTCCAGGAGCCGTAGCTAGGCTATTTTCATGTTCTTAGAGTCCTTGCTCAAACTATTATAGAAAACTCCCGGGGGCTGGCCCTCCCCCTCCCCTTGGGCTTCCTCCCCTTGCCTCCTAGTCCAGACTGTTCTTTTTGTCCTCCATTCCTGCTGCCACATGTCCTGATGGCTGAGAACTACTGTGGAGCTGCAGAAGGAGTGAGGCTTGTCTGAAAACACTCAGAAAGTTACTTTCACTTCTAATTTCCCCATTTGGGAGGAGCTCTCCCCGGGTGATTGATTGTGCACACTTCCTGCTCAGAGCTGGGCAGCCACACTGGACGCAGGCTGGGGGCACAGAAGGGCTCCAGGCCCAGAAAGGGCCCACGGCAAGACGATGGCCAGTGAGAGCACAGACCTCAGCACCAGGTCAGTCTCTGTCTCCCTTCCTTTAACTTTCTCTCAGGTTGTGCTGCTGCTTTAGCGTGTGTCATTAGACACTCGTCTAAACCTTGCCCTCATCCTGCTTTACAAGACTACTTGTGTGAAATGTAATGAAATGCAGGAATACTAGTGAAGAATCAGATCTTTAAACTGCAGAGGGACAGGTGCTGGTGTGAGTGCAGCTGCCACAACCCACAGGACTCTGTCTTACAGCTACTGCTCAACTATAGGCCATCTGGACTCGGCTGTCCTTTCTGATGCAATTTGTTATTTCCCCATGACCTCTGAACCTTCTCGTTTCCCTTGAAACCCCTCTGCCTTCAGGTTTTTTTCAAAAAGAGTACTTTAGAAAATATAAAATTCTGGGTGCTTTGGTCTCATACCTGAGCTAAGGACAGGTCAGTGCCAAGCTTATTCCCATCTCTGGCTGGGGCTCTGGACTCTCCCTTCAGAGATCTTGAGCTAAGGGAGTAAAAGAAAAAGAAAGGGCCAAGACATGAAAGGCTAGTGCAGGCTGAGTATTTTCCTCTGTACTCTCAATTTCTGCTCTGTAATGGGTTATACCTTACAAGGCAAAGGCCATAAATTCTCTTTTTCTCTAGTAAGGGTCAGAAATAACATTACTTAATATGTTTAACCTTTTTTAATAGAAAATAGATACATTTTACATTCCTGCTCGTAAAATTTCAAATGACCTGTGTGTTTAGGGGAAAGTCCCCTTCACTTGCCTCCTGCCTAAAGCTGTCAGTCCCGGTCTTTTGAGTGTTGTGGACACAGAATTCCACGTTTCTTTTTCTGTGTTTACACATATAGCTGATTTTCCTAAATACATAATTTGTGTTTTGTTTTTAACAAAGAAGATTATATTATATATGCTATTTTGCATTGTTATTTTAGTAGTGAAAATATTAAAGATTTTTTCACATGAATGAACATGCAGATCTCCTCCATTCTTTTTTAAAGCTGCATACTACTCCATGGAATCATTATGGCCTAAATTTTTTAAAGATGTTTTGTTTAATTTTCAAAAATTATTTATTGTTTCAAGTATTACATATAGTATTACATATGTCTCCTTTTCCCCCCATTAACCTCTCTCTAGCCACCTACACACATGTCCTTATCCCCCTACTGTCTATGTCCATTGGTTATGCTTATATGTATGCAACAAGTCGTTTAGTTGATCTCTTATGTCCAGCCTCCCTCCCCTGCCTTCCTTCTGAGGTTTGACAGTCTGTTCGATGCTTCTTTGTCTCTGAAGCTATTTTTGTTCATCAGTTTATGTTGTTCATTATTTCCACATATCAGTGAAATCATGTGATATTTATCTTTCTCCAATTGGCTTATTTCCCTTAGCATAATGCTTTCCAATTCCATCCATGCTATTTTGAGTAATAAGAATTCTTTCTTTTTACAGCAGCATAGTATTCCATTGTATAGATGCACCAGAGTTTTTTAATCCACTTATCTGCTGATAGACACTTAGGCTGTTACCAAATCTTAGCTATTGTAAATTGTGCTGCTATGAAAAAAGGGGTGCATATGTCCTTTCTGATTGGTGTTTCCTATTTCTTAAGCTATATTCCTAAGAAGTCTGGTTACTGGGTCAAATGGGAGTCCCATTTTTAATTTTTTTAGGAAACTCCATACTGTTTTCCACAGTAATATGCCATAATTTTTATAGCATTCTCTTCCATTGACAGATACTTAGGTCATTTCAACAAGCTGTGATAACAACAATTATGTTGTTTTTTTGGGTTTTTTTGCATGTATATACACTAGAAGCCCAATGCACAAAATTCATGCAAGAGTAGGCCTTCCTTCACCTGGATGCCCTGCCAGCACAGGTTTCTGGCACCTGGAACATGGGCTTCCCTCGGACCCTGGCTTTGTCTGGAAGGACATCTGGAATGATGTCCAGAATGATGTCTGGTCTAATTAGCATATTACCCTTTTATTATTATAGATATATGAATTTGTCTTGTGTCACTAATCAAAAAATCAAATTTTTGAGGCAAAGAATACTAATACTTATGTATTTACATATTCTGCCAAGCTGCCTTACTAAGGAACTGAATCAATATATTCTGCTAGCAATAGTGAATGAGATGAATCATCTCCCAACACCCATTTTCATAGATACTTTAGTTAATTTGAATTTTCTGATTACATAGGAGGTGGAGGTATTTTGTGTCTATTGGTCATTTAAATTGTCTCTTAGGTGAGTTGCTGGCTTATTTATTGCCAATGCTATTAGTTGAAGAGATTGTCCTTTCTTTGATGATAAGGGAGGGTTTGTTAAATATTATGAAAGTTATAAATTTATTTCCCTTTTCTTTAATTTTGTTTATGATGACTTCTACTTATAAAGCTTGAAATTTGAATACTTATAATATTGTTTTTTATAAGATAAATACACCCTGGTTATCCTATCTAATAAAAGGGTAATATGCAAATTAACTGTCACTCCATCACAAAGATGGCAGTACCCATAGCCACAAGATGGTGGTGCCCAGTCCTCTCAGCCCAGCCTGAGAGGGAAGAAAGGAGGTTTTGCTGCTGAGAGCATGAGCGGACTGGAGGAATGCTTGCTTCATCACCATGGCTACAAGACAAGCACTCTGCACCCAGCCATGGATGGGCCTCTGGGCCTTAGGCAGCCTCTGGGCAGGAGGTGCTGAGCAGCCAGGCCCCACAGAAAGCTACTGGCACACGGATTCATGCGCAGGGCCACTAGTTATGAATAAATAGAAGTGATGCTGAAAGTTACTGGTGAATTCCGTGCACACCATCTTCAACCATAGTTCTCATGTTCTTAAGGTGGCAGAGTCAACTCTACCTTTACTTCAGTGAAAGTTTCTTCTCTACTATCTTCAAAAAATGTATTCTTATATAATTTTGGAACAAAACTATTCTTCCATTGGTGCAACTTCAGCCTTCACAGCTTTATCTGTCTCTAATAAATATTATATTTCTCTCTTTACTTTCTGTTGTCTCAAACCTTTCTTCTATAAGAGTCATTTAATTTTTAGGGTTTTTTTTGGTCTTTTGTTATATCTAACTAGAGGCCTAGTGCTCAACATTGTGCACCTTGGGAGGGTGGAAGAAGGGGTCCCTCAGCCCAGACTACACCCTTTCACAGTCTGGAGCCCTCAGGATCCTGCATTCCTTAGGACTGCTGCACAGGCAGGAGAGACTCCCACCATCACCACTGCACTCACCAGCCATGGGCTTGGCTTATGGCTTACAGGCACTCCCCCTGTGGGAGTGGACTGACCACCAGGGGTCAGCTCCTGCATTGAGCATCTTCCCCCTGGTGGTCAGTGCATGTCATAGCAACCAGTCATTCCACTGTTCGATCAATTTGCATATTACCTTTTTATTAAATAGGATATGTTTTTAAGTTGGTTGTATTTTTTTGAGGGAGTGCTTTAATTTCCCTCAATAGCTCTACAAGCTCTATTTTTTAATGGTCACAGAACTAATTTTATTTTTTAACTTTATACAAACTTGACTGTAAACCCATTGGTGCAGTTGTTTTATTTAGTGATATTTTAATATCACTTTATTTAGTGATATTAAGTGCTTTGGGGATGTCTTCCTCACCCTCTGGGTTATTCTTCCAGATTGACACTGTCTGCAGTTTGGTGCCTGTGTTGCTTCACTTTCTTTCTATTTATTTATTTATTTACCAGAAGCCCAGAACACTAAATCACGTGGCCCTGTCCAGCCATGCCTGTCTTTGGCCATTAAGGCGTTATGGCCACTGGGTTTTTATCTGTATAGATTTATTTATTTATTTATTTATTTATCTATTTATTCGTCTGTTTATTTTCCATCACCATTTATCCCCTCTATGTCCTCTTCACCTCCAGCCATCCCTGAATACCCTACTCCCCAATCACCACACTTGTATTGTTTCGCTCTCTTTCTCATGTGCCTGCCCTGGTTTTACAGCCCATTTCAGTCGTGCTTGGCTTAGGCAGCTCTCCCCTCTTCCCCAGTTTGAACTGTCCTCATCTGGATTAACCATCTTTTTCCCCTCTCTCTGCCTTTCATTACCTAGGGGCCACATAAGCAGAGACTGTTCTGTTCTCTCTCTTCTCTGCCATTGGCCCACAAGAGTCTCTCTTTGTCCCTCACCAACTGTCATAGCTCCATATGAACTCTTGACAGTAAAATTCATCTCCCCATTTTCTTCCCTTCTTCAAAGTGTCATGACCCTTTGCATCTCCAAATCAGCATGTCTAAATCTTGTTTGGATTTTTTTTTAGGATTGTAATGATTCTATGGATTGATTAAAAGAGAATTGTCATCTGTATAATATTGTGTATTCTATCTCATTAATATGGCATATATATATGTGTGTGTGTATATATATACTGTTAATTAAAAATGTTTTCTGATAAAATTTATATTTTTTCCTTCTGGTAGATTTTATTATAACTACTTGATACAATATATTTAGGCTACTAAATCTACACATTTTAAAATGAGCTTTCTAGCTGTTTGTTATTACTATATAAAAGTAAATTAAAATTTTGCCAAATTCTTTTTAATTCTAATGACGTTGGAGAAATATATGCACTCTTTCTCTATTAATATACATATTAATTTGCATAATATACTTATAATGACAGTTTTGTTTCTACAAATCTGATCCTTACTAGTACACTTATTATTTCTTTTTCTTGCCTCTGTTAGCCAGGACTTCCAGTATTATGGTTAATACAAGTAATAATAGAAATCATCTGTACCTTATGCCCAATTCCAAAGGGAAAGCCTTTCTCATTGTACATTATGGATAATGTTTGCTGTGGGTTTTCTTTTTTTTTAGAATATTTTATTGATTTTATACAGAGAGGAAGGGAGAGAGATAGAGAGTTAGAAACATCGATGAGAGAGAGTCATCGATCAGCTGCCTCTTGCACACCCCCCACTGGGGATATGCCCACAACCAAGGTACATGCCCTTGACCGGAATCGAACCCAGGACCCTTCAGTCCCCAAGCCGACGCTCTATCCATTGAGCCAAACCGGTCCCGTGGGTTTTCTTTTTTAATATGGAAACTTGCACGAATTAAAGTTTTGTAGTTGGCATCTGATATTTTCAATGTTTGAGGTCTTTCTCATCCTGTTTTCTACTTTTTCTGCTATTGTCACTTGCAAACATTTTTTAAATAAATTATTGTTTTGGAATAATTTTATATGCACATTAAAGATGTAAAGTTACTACAGAACTTTCTGTATACTGCATACCTAGTTTCATTTTCTGTGATGTTACCATTTACACTATTATGGTATAATTTTCAAAACTGAAAAGCCAACATTGGTACATCAGTGTTAACTAAATTACAGACTTTTTTGTTCATTTGTTTTTTAAATTACAACTTTTTTAAATTTCAAATTATAATATATATTCAATATTACTATATATTAGTTTCAGGTGTACTGTATAGTGGTTAGACAATCATATACTTTACGAAATGTTCCCACTGATATTTTCAGTATGCAATTATCACCAGACACAGTTATTATTTTACTAGTGGCCCAATGCATGGATTCATGCACATTGAAGGAAATTAATTAGAAGAAATATTTTAATATCACTATGCACTCTTTCTCTATAAGTGTCAGAGATGAAAGAAAATTAGTAAAATGTATATGAAAATAATATATAAATTGATTAATAAATAAATAATAATGACAGGATAGAACAACAAAGACTTGAAATATAAAACATGATATAAAAACAACATTGATAAAAACAAAGACTGATAAATTGATTAACTTTATTCTAATATCTCCCTGTATACCATATTAAGAGTAAAAACACTTTAAGGATGCTTGACTAATTTCCCTTGTGATGAATTTTAATATTTTTAACATTAACATCACACACTCTTTGAATTCGAGAGAAAGCAACATATAACTGATTATGTCCGAAAAGGGGTTCAGGTATGAATATTCCTACTCTGTCTAGAGTTTGTCCTTGTGATTTATTAACAGTCATTGCAAATCTGGCATCATGGGAAACTGTCTTTGAACTCATTTAAATGGGAGACCAGTGTTAGATGGGGACAAATATCGAGCATGCACGAGTCAACATTTATTTTCAAATTGCCAGTGAGCATCATATGTACCAGGTGGTCAGTCAGGTAGTCAGATGGATAGATGGTCAGTAACTTAGCCTTTTAGATAGATAGATAGATAGATAGATAGATAGATAGATAGATAGATAGATGGTTAATCTTTAGTCTAGTTTTACTTTTCCACTTTACTAAGGTGACCAGACGTCCCACTTTTGGCGGGACATTCCTGATTTTTAACAATTTGTCCCGCGTCCCACGAAGTTTTAAAACAGTCCCGATTTTTGGAAGATTCTTTCCAAAAATCGCTGGACGCGGGACAAATTTTAAAAATAGGGACTGTCCCGCCAAAAGCAGGACATCTAGTCACCTTACACGTTACTCAAAAATTACATTTAAAAAACTGTATGTACTCCAAATTGCCAATGTTATCCTCCTGTGTCTTTTATAAGAATGTACACACACACACACACACACACACACACACACACACACACTCACACATATACTTGGATTTTGTATATCCTCATTACTAATTCTTCCCAAACACTCTACAGAACTATAAAACTCTTCTCAATATGGTGAGACACATTAGATAATTGATCAGTTCTGTTTATTTTCTAAGTAAGGAAACCCTTTATTCTCCTGCTCTAATTACTTCTGATTGCTTTAGGCCACCAGGGCTGACCTTCTGAAGCTTGATCTTTCTCAGGTTGCATCCTGTATTTTGGATTATATGTATTCCACTTTCTTATTTTACTCCCTCATTTTGATTAGCACATTATCCATAGGCTCCTGAATAATATCATAGAAGGTAGGCATATATTTTAAGATCATTCATGGATTATTTTTAATAATTATTTTTGACCTCACACTTGTATGAAAATTTGGTAAGGAAAAAGGCCTAGTATTCCAGAAATGAACTGAATCTATTGTCTTGCAGTTTACAGTATTGCTAATGAGAACTCTGCTGCCATTCTGATTCTGATTCTTTCTTTGTATGTTACTTGCTTTGACTCTGAGACTTTCTGGTTCTTTAATCACTTGATTTCATGATAATTTGCTCTGGTGAGAAGGTTGGTTTTAGTCATTGTTATGGATACTTTAGAGCTATTTCAAATGGAAACTGACTCATTTCAATTCACTTAATTTTACCTTTAATATTTATTCAATAATTTCTTCCCTTCTGCCTCTCTCTTTTATCTTTTTGGAATTCCTGGTAGTTAGATATTAGGTCTCCTAGGTTGATCAAGCTTTCTGTTTTTGTGTTTTCTTGGCAGTCTTTGATAACTTTTTCTTTTTTACCATATTTTTAATTTCTAACAGCTCTTTTTTTAGTTTCTTCTTTTTTGTACAATCTCTTTTTTTCATTTTATTTATTTATTTGTTTACTTATTTATTTATTTTTAATTATTACATATATTTAGTAGTACATAGATCTCCCTTTTTTCCCCAGTGACCTTCCCCCAGGTTCCCTTACCCCCTGTCACATGCCCTCATCCCACCCCCCTAGTGTCTTGAGTCCATTGGTTGTGCTTATATGCATACATACAAGTACTTTGTTGATCACTTTCCCCACCCCTCTTCCCGCTGTAATTTGACAGTCTGTTTGATGCTTTGCAGCCTCTGTATCTATCTTTTTGTTCATCAGGTTATAATGTTCTTTATTTTCTATAAATGAGGAAGATCATATGGTATTTTTCTTTCATTGCCTGGCTTATTTTAATTAATATAATGCTCTCCAGATGTATCCATGCTGCTGCAAATGGTAAGGATTCTTTCTTTTTTATAGCAACATAGTATTCCATTGTGTAGATGTACACTTTTCTAATCCACTCATTTGCTGATGGGCATTTCGGCTGTTTCCAAATCTTAGCTATGGTGAATTGTGCTGCTATGAACATAGGAGTGCATATATCCTTTCTGATTGATGTTTGTAGTTTCTATATACAATCTCTTTTATTACTTTTATTATTTTTTTAATTTAATAAATCTTTATTGTTCAAATTATTACAGGTGTTCTTTTTCCCCCCATAGCTCCCCTTCACCTGGTTCCCACTGCATCCTCTTCTCTTACTCCCCCCTCACTGTTCTCATCCATAGGTGTAAGATTTTTGTCCAATCTCTTCCTGCACCCCCACACCCTTTTCCCCCCAAGAATTATCAGTCCACTTCCTTTCTATGCTCCTGATTCTATTATATTCACCAGTTTATTTTGTTCATCAGATGTTTTTTATTACCTTGATTTTTAGATTCACTGGTTAATAGATATGTATTTGTTGTTCATAATTTATATCTTTACCTTTTTCTTCTTCCTCTTCTTAAAGAATGCCTTTCAGCATTTCATATAGTACTGGTTTGGTGGTGATGAACTCCTTTAGCTTTTCTTATCTGTTAAGCTCTTTAACCTTCAATTTTGAATGATAACTTTGCTGGATAGAGTAATCTTAGTTGTAGGTTCCTGCTATTCATCACTTTGAATATTTCTTGCCACTCCCATCTGGCCTGCATAGTTTCTGTTAAGAAATCAGCTGATAGTCATATGGGTGCTCCCTTGTAGGTAACTAACTGTTTTTCTCTTGCTGCTTTTAATATTCTCTCTTTGTCTTTTGCCCTTGGAAATTTAATTATAATGTGCCTTGGTGTGGTCCTCTTTGGATTCCTTTTGTTTGGGGTTCTGTGCACTTCCTATACTTGTAAGTCTATTTCTTTCACCAGGTGGGGGAAGTTTTCTGTCATTATTTCTTCAAATAGGTTTTCAGTATCTTACTCTATATCTTCTATCACCTCCATAATTCTGATGTTGGTACATTTGAAGTTGTCCCAGAGACTCCTTACCTTATCTTCATATTTTTGGATTCTCTTTTCTTTTTGCTTTTCCAGTTGAGTGTTTTTTGTTTTGTTTTTTTGTTTTTCTTTGTATTTCTAATCTTTGACTTGAATCTTGGGATCCTCTAGCCTGCTGTTAGATCTCTGTATAATATTTTTATTTCAGTCAGTGTATGTTTAATTTCTAGTTGGTCCTTTTTCATATCCTCAAGGGACTCACTAAATTTATCAGCATTTTCTAGAAATTTTTTGAAAAACTTTATAACCATGGTTTTGAACTCTATATCCAGTAGTTTGCTTTCCTCCATATCTGTCATTTGTGATATGTTTCTTTGTCTCTGCATTTTGGCTGAGTTGATAGAGTGGCTTTGTGTGCTAGTGTCCTATAGGGTCCAGTGGCTCAGCCTCCCCAGTTACCTGAAGTGGACATTCCTGGTGCACCCCTTTGTGGGCTGTTATAGTTAAGCCTTGATTGTTGTCGGTATCAATGGGAGGAATTGAGCTCCAGGCCAATTGGCCGCGAGGATCAGCTGTGTCTATTCTGGGAGAACTTCTGCTGGAGACACCCTTATGAGATAAGACTTGCAAAAGTCTCTGTGCTCAGCTTGGATGGGGCAGAGTCTCAGGGCGGAGTAGACAGCATTGGTTTCCTGTCAGCCCTTCCCTACTAGGCCCATGTGTCTCAGTGTCCCATGGTAATTGCTGCAAGCACCTCTAAGAAAAAGCTGCCCTCAAATTCCTCCCACTGCCAGACAGTCCAATTTCTCCCCAAATGAGTCTGGGTCCCAAGAGTTTCGCCCAGAACTGGATTTCAGTGCAGTTGGGAGCTTTTGTCTCTCTCCCTCTTGAAAAAGCCAGCCTCATACTCAGTTTCTCGCCCTCTCCGCACATGTACTTCTCAATAACTCTGCCTTCTGCAGTTCCTCTGAGTTTCAGTGATCTTTTTTCTTCCTGAAAGTCCAGTTTCACCTCATATGAGTCTGGGTCCCCAGAGTCTTGCCCGGTACTGAAGTTCAGCTCAGTCGGAAACTTTTTCCTCCCTCCCACTTGAGAAAGCCAGCCATGCACTCAGTTGCCAGTCCTTTCCATGTACCTCTACCTCCTGCAGCTCCTCTGAGCCTCAGTGTGCTTTTCTCTTTCCTTCTAGTTGTAGAATTTCCACTCAGCCAGCCTTCCTGTGGTTCTAGGTGATGTCTGTTTTGTCCTTTACTAGTAGTTTCGAAATTTTTGTGTGAGGCAGCAATTTAGGTGTTTATCTTGGTTTCTTTTATACAATCTTGTGTGTGTGTGTGTGTGTGTGTGTGTGTGTGTGTTTTCATTGTTTTAGAGAGAGAAAGGAAGGAAGAGAGAGAGTGAAAGAGAGGGAATAATGATGAGAGAAAACCATCAATAGACTGCCTCCTGCACACCCCCTGATGAAGATTGATCCTGCAATCCAGACTTGCATTTTTACTGGTAATCAAATAAATGATCTCTTGGTGCATACGATGATGCTCAACTAACTGAGCCATGCTCTTTTTTAATAAATTTAATATTTTCTCTCTATTACTGAGGATGATAATGTTTTTAATTCATCTGTTTCTTCCAATGTTCTTTTAAGAGTTCATTTTCCCCCAGTTCCTGCCCCATTATTTGTTCCCAAAGATCCCATCAGGCATCCACTGGGTGTCTAGCTGCATTTAGAAATGAGACTTGAACACCTGATTAAGGCTATGTTAATGAATGGATGCCTCTAGATTACTTGTGAGCTTCTATATGCCAGTTTTGCTTTTCACCTCCCTACTTGTCTTCTGAAGTAATGGTGCCTCTGATTCCTGAATCCTTTCATAATTCACAAATGCAAATTGGCTTGCCTCTATCTAGTTTCCTCTTAACATCATGTAAAACATGTAATTGCTGTTTTCTAAAGATTTATTGCACTATTTAAATACAAAAATTATGCACATTAATGCATACATCTTCATGAATTTGGACATATCCATACATTTATGATACCATCATCACACCTAAGGTAATAAATACAATATATTCATCATCTCCAAAAACTTTTTTATGTTTGTTAACTATAGGTACCATTTTATTTATTTTTTAAAATATATTTTATTGATTTTTTACAGAGAGGGATAGAGAGTTAGAAACATCAATGAGAGCCGAGACCGGTTTGGCTCAATGGATAGAGCGTCGGCTTGGGGACTGAAGGCACGGGTTCGATTCTGGTCAAGGGCATGTACCTTGGTTGCGGGCATATCCCCAGTAAGGGGTGTGCAAGAGGCAGCTGATCGATGACTCTCTCTCATCGATGTTTCTAGCTTTCTATCGCTCTCCCTTCCTCTCTGTACAAAATCAATAAAATATATTTAAAAGTTCAAAATTAAATTTGAAATTTAAAAAAAGAAAAAAAGAAACATCAATGAGAGAGAGACATCGATCAGTTGTCTCTTGCACACCCCCTACTGAGGAGGTGCCCGCAACCAGGGTACATGCCCTTGACCGGAATCAAACCCAGGACCTTTCAGTCTGCAGGCAATGCTCTATCCACAGGCCAACGGTTTCAGTTAGGTACCATTTTATAGTAGATCTCTAAAACATATTCATCTTTCATAAATGAATCTTTATACCCACTGAAAAACAATTTCCCATCTCCCACTCTCTCACTCCTGGACACTACTATTCTTTTATCTTTGATTGTTTTGGATACCTCATGTAACTGGAATAATGTAGTATTAATTCTTCTGTGACTGTTTTGTGTCACTTAGCATAATGTTCTCCAGTTTAGCCTGAATCTGTGAAACTTTTTGGCATTGTTCTTGGCAATAATTTCTTGGGTTTGACAACAAACAGACAGGCAACAAATCACTAAGAATTTCAAAACTGTAAAAACAGAGCATTATAGCAAACACAGTACCTTGTGACCACATAGATGCATGCCAGTATACTGACCCTACTTTCACGTTTATCTCTACAATCTATCTTGAGTTGATTGTGATATATTCTGTGAAGTAAAGGTATAAATTATTATTTTTGCTATAGATATCCAAATATCGTATCACCATTTGTTGAAAGACTATCTTTTCCTCATTAAATTGTCTTGGCATTTCTTATTGAAAATCTATTGACCAATAACATAGTTTATTTCTTCACTCTCAATTCTGTATTAGTGATCCATTTATTTTTTCTGCCAGTATTATTACCTTATCAATTACTGTAGCTTTATAATAACTGTTGAAATCAGAGAGTATAATTTCTCCAACTTGATTCCTCAAAATTGTTTTGGCTATTCATATTTCCACATAAAATTTGGTATCAGCTTCATAATTTCTGCAATAATGCCTGCTAAGATTTTGATAACTATATTGAATCTATAAATCAATTAGAGGAAATTGCCATCTTAAATATGTTGGGTCTTCCAATCCATGAACATGGAATGTTTTCATTTATTTATGAAATTTTATTTCTTTAAATTTTCTTAGTAATGTTTTGATGTTATCACCATTTTAGATTTGTGGTCCAGCCCTAGCCAATTTGGCTCAGTAGATAAAGCATCAGCCCAGGATGACTGCTCCTGGGTTCGATTCTGAGCAAGAGCACATACTTTTGTTGCAGACTCAAATCCCCAGCCCGGATTGGGGTGCATGCCCTGCCCTGGTTGGAGTATGTGTGGAAGGCAACCATTCCATGTGTTTCTCTCACATTAATGTTTCTCTGTCCCAACCCTCCCTTTCACTCTCTCTAAAAATGAATGGAAAACTATACTTGGAATAAGATTAACAACAACAAAGATTTGTGTTCCATTTGTTAAATTTATTCCTAAAAATTTTATTATTTTTTCCTACCTTTATTTTTTAATTAGAAAATCAACTTTTAAATTTCTAAATTTCTCAACCAGTTGTTTTACAGAAACAATATTGCTTTATAAGCTATAGGGGTATTAAATATACTTGTTCTAAAGTCTTACTTTGGCTCTATTTTTTCATATTTTCTCTGATGTTACCAAAAATGATAAAACAAGGAACTGAAGGGACTGGGGTTAATTCCTGACACTCTGGCCGAAACTGGTTTGGCTCAGTGATAGAGCGTCGGTCTGCGGACTGAAAGGTCCCGGGTTCGATTCCTGTCAAGGGGATGTACGTTGCTTGCGGGCACATCCCCAGTAGGGGGTGTGCAAGAGGCAGCTGGTTGATGTTTCTCTCTCATCGAAGTTTCTGGCTCTCTATCCCTCTCTCCTCCTCTCTGTAAAAAATCAATAAAATATATTAAAAAAAAAAAAAAAAGAACAATTATAAAAAAAAAAAAATTCCTGACACTCTGAACTAAGCCAATGTTAACAGCCTGGGTATTACATTGTATCCCTTTCCCAACATTTGCTCCAAACTTTACACACAAATAAAAGACTTTTATTACTTTGATTTGCATAAAAATGAAATAGTAACATATTAATATGAAATTTATGTTTTCATTCATCAATAAAACTATGCCTTTCCATTCAAATACTAGAACTAAATAATTATGAATCCAGCAATATACATAACTTACTCAACCATTTAGCTGAATGAATCATCAAACTGTTTTCAGGTTTGGTTGATCAGTGTTATGTTGTTATGGTTATATTTTGCCTCAACAAAAACTTTTGTACTTACAGGCATCTAACCAATAAATATTGATTATTGCCTTATGTGTATCAACTACTCCCCCTAAAAAAAATCAAAGAGCAAAACTGATACAATCCTTATGCTTATAGCTTATATATTTTTGAGAGAAGACAATGAATATGACAATAAAAACAAAATAAAATATATAAATAATTAGCTTAATATATTAAGGAGTAGTAAGGACATGGCAAAAAGAGAGCTAGATTATAGGATTGGGAGCATAGGATTGGGATTAGGTTGAAGTTTAATATTGTTAAAATGTCAGTTCTCATCAAATTTCTCTATAGTTTCAAAATGTAAAAGACTATAAAAATCCAAAAAGCTTTTCTTATAAAAATTGACAAATTGATTTTTTTCCCAAATGCCTGAATTTATTATAAACAAAGGTGTAGATTCCAGACTCAAAAATGCATCAACAGTACAAAGTTGAGACAGATCTGGGGAGACAGTTACAGAGGGATGAAGACTCCAAGGTATTTATATCTGGGCCAGCAGCAACCCAGGGCCCTTCCACCTTGGTCCAGAGATTGGTAGCCCAGTGTTCCCACTGCCAGCACAATGGAACTAGGATCCAGAAGCTGGTGTGAGGGAGGCAGGAATTGTCAGGTCAGATGGTCCCTCTCCTCTAGGCCAATGTCCCTCCAGGAGCCAGGGGTTTCAGCCTCAGCAACTATCACATTTTAAAACAGAAAAGAGGAAGGAAAAAAAAAAAAAAAAGTTTGGCCTAAAGTATAACAAAGACACTGCAGGGAAGACACCTGAGTGTGTAGATGGAGAGAGGCCACCCTGTCCACTTGTTTTGCGGCCAGGGCAGACAAGACTAGGCGAGTGTGGCCTCCAGATGGTCTCAGCGAGGTTTCAGGAATACTCCTGGCTCCAGTGAACTGTGGGACCAAAAATCAGCTTACCCTGGCTCCTCCCACTGCCCTGAATCACAGCTCTGTCCTGTGAAGAGAAGCCACACCTGGGGACAGGCATGGCCTCAAGCTGGGCTGCTCTCTGCCCAGAAAAAGCTGGATTGTCCTAGTGATGACTACCCCACCTGGCCTCCCTGGGCACTCATCCCATTCTTTGAGTTTTGCTTGAGATTTCAAGGAAGCATAATTTGAAGTGAGTAAGAGAACAAAGTATGGTTCCAGCAACTCTGGTGAGGATCGTCCCAACCTTATCATCACAAGTGTACAAACAGAATACACACACCGCATGGAGAGAAAGGTCGTGCCTGCATAGCCGCACATACACACACACACACACACACACACACACACACACACACAGTGCCCACGCCCACACTCATCCCATGTCAGCCTCCCTCTCACTCAGGGTCCTCCGCCTGACTTCCCTCTTTTCATTCTGGGTCACTCCCTTTCATCTTCTCCCTTTTCCTCTCTCATCTCTTTTGGGGGAGGGAAAAGGAAAACAAACACACACACACACACACACATACACACACACACACACACACACACACACACGCACACACGCACCCCTGGCCCTGCCTCCCCTGATGTCTGAGGCAGGAAGCACGGAGTCTCTTAAAGCCACAGCAGGTGTGTCCTCGCAGGGAACCAGCATGGGGAGCGGCTGAGGGTGAAGGTGAGTCTCTCACGGCCCATCCACGTTTCTCCCTCCTGTCTTCTCCCTCTCTGAAAAGTAAAACAAAACAAAAAGATAAGCCTCTTAGTAGAGAAGTGACCTGCCCACTTAGGAATTCATGGTCAGAGGACACTGTGAGTGCACTTTCCACAGACCACTTTTTTTTCCATCCACAGATTTTCAGACCTAACCTTAGTCTAGCATTTCTTTTTGTTTGTTTGTTTTGTTTTGTTAATCTTCACAGACTCTATTTTTCTATTGATTTTTTTTTTTTTATAAAGTGGAAGGGTGGGAGAGAGATAGGAGAAACACCAATGTGAGAGACACATTCATTGGTTGCCTTCTACATGCGTCCTAACCAGGGCCAGAGATATGTGCCCTTGACTGGAATCGAACCTGGGACCTTTCAATCTGTGGGCCAATGCTCTATCCACTGAACCAAACCAGCCAGGGCTAGTATATCTTTTATACCAGAGAGACTTATGTCTCAAAGGGACCAAACATAATACAGAGATATTAAAAATGTGGGTGTCGGGGCACATGCCCAGGTTGCATGCTCAATCCCCAGTGAAAGCTGTGCAGGATGCAGCCGATTAGTGTTTCCCTCTCATCAATGTTTCAATTTCTCTGTCCCTCTCCCTTCAATAAAATCACTAAAAACATTTAAAATATATAGTTAGATAGATATAGACAGATATAGATATAGATAGATAGATAGATAGATAGAGATAGATAGAGATAGAGATAGAGATAGAGATAGAGATAGAGATAGAGAGATAGAGATAGAGATAGAGATAGAGATAGATAGAGATAGATATAGATATAGATATAGATATAGATATAGATATAGATATAGATATAGATATAGATATAGATATAGATATACTAGGGGCCCAGTGCATGAAATTTGTGCACTGAGGGGGGAGGTCCCTCAGCCCAGATTGCAAGAGGGCACAGGCCAGGCTGAGGGACCCCACCAGTGCACAATTGGGGCCAGGGAGGGGCGCAGGAAGTTGGCCAGCCAGGGAGAGACCACAGGAGGGCTCCAGGGTATGTCCAGCCCATCTCACTCAGTCCCCATTGGCCGGACTCCAGCAGCAAGTTAACCTACGGGTCAGAGTGTCTGCCTCCTGGTAATCAGTACACATCATAGTGAGTGGTTGAGCGGCCTTAGCATATCATTAGCATATTATGCTTTGATTGGTTGAACAGATGACTGAAAAACCAGACCCTTAGCATATTAGGCTTTTATTATATAGGATGGGTGACCGTGGACTTTCTGGTTTTCCTGGGCTTCATAGAATGCTAAGATCAAAGGGTGAAATGGGCCCCAAAGAAGATAAAGGATTACCTGGATTTTATGGTAAAAAGAGAATAAAAGGTGACAAGAGGAAGCTGGTTTGCCTTTCCTTCCCAGAAGTGCCTGGGAGCCATGCCTGATCACCCATCCGGATACACTCACCACCATCACCCATCACTGTGTCTCCCTCTGCTCAGTGTGCCCACCCCATCACTGAGTCAATATGAACCCCCACCCTTGGCCTTTCAAATGCCAACCCCCCAACCATGGTCACGCCCATCCCCAGAACAATGATAAGGATACAACTTCCCAGCATAAGGATCAAGTCATGGTGATGGCTTCCAGGGGATGCTTTCAGGAGATTCTCCCATCCCAGACCCCACAGCCCTCTCCCGAGCCCACCTGAGTCCCCTTGACACTTCCGTCAGAAAGACACTCCAACTCACTGGCTGTATTTACCCTGGCAGGGGGTCAGGGTCGCAGGGGGTCAGTGTCTATGTCGGAGGTGTACTCCAGCGATGAGGCCGCCTTCTCCAGGTTCTTCCTGACAAAAATATGGAACACTTCATGAATTTGAGCATCATCCTTGCACAGGGGCCATGCTAATCTTTATATCATTCCAATTTAGTATTGCCAAAGCAAGCACAACAAACTGATTCTAAAAGTTATTGTGCCAGATGGGTACTGGAACTATCTGGGAGAACGGTTTGTGAAGTATATGATTGATTGTCTAATCACTGTGATGTACACCTGAAACCAATACAAATAATATTTTTCAAAAGGACGGTGCCCTCAATAAACACTTGTTGGATTTTTTTTAAAGAATAAAAAGTAAATAAAAGATATGTGGAAAGCCAAAAGACTTAAAAACCAAAATAATATTTCCTTAATTGACATCAAGACCTTCGATAGCCTGTAGTAGTTAAGTCATAAGGATACACAAAGAGATCAGTAGCACAGAAGAGAAAAATCCAGAAATATACCCATACTTATATGTAAATGGATGTTTTCCTTAACTTTGGGTAGACAAAGATTTCTTATTACACTAAAGTTATTAACCACACAAAAAAATAGATTTGGCTTCATCAAAACTATTTCTCCACATCAAAACACATAGTTATGAAAATGAAAG
The DNA here is from genome assembly GCF_014108245.1 of Pipistrellus kuhlii. Classification (NCBI taxonomy): domain Eukaryota; kingdom Metazoa; phylum Chordata; class Mammalia; order Chiroptera; family Vespertilionidae; genus Pipistrellus; species Pipistrellus kuhlii. The sequence continues at coordinate 24,713,603 of NW_023425573.1, forward strand.
GCAAACTGGCAGAAAGTATTTCCAATACATATATCAAACATGGTGCCTCCGGGAACATGGTGAGCATGGTGCGAGGGCAGGCATCCCCTCACACTTCCTCCTGGGGAGATGGCCTGGCCGGCTCTGGGCATGTTGATGCAAACCCAGTGTGGGGAGAGAGCCAGGGGGTGGGCTCTCAGATCTTTTCAGATCCAGATTTGGAGCCAGGATCGGGCGGGGTTAGAGGACTCTGCCCAGCTTCTGTGCCTTGGGGGCATGGGCTCCCAGGAGCCATCTGCTTTGCATCCTAAAGCTCTGGCCTCTAGGGTGCCCCTCCCACCCTATGTATTTTTCCATCCTTTGGTATCAGCCGCCAGAGTGCAACCATAAGATTTTATGACTTTCTGACTCATCTCTGCACTGTCCCCTTGAGGCCCCCCAGTGAAGCTGACAGAGCTAATTTCTTTCAGCAGAAGTTGGGCAGGGTTGTGGGAAGGGGGAAGGTATGTGATCAGGCTTCCCCCTTCTACTTAATTTCTGTCCCCAGCCCTTTGTCAGTTCATAGCTCTACTTCCAAGCCCAAAGATGGGGATAAATAACTCCTCAGGTTATTTTTACCTAATAATGCACATTCATAGGCACTTCCAGTTACTGTTTTCCTTTCTTCACCCCTCCTCATAACCCCTCTTCATACCAAATTGTACAGTTTTCCCTGCATGCAGTTATGAAGGTTTTGATAGGAAATTCCTCCCAGATTTTGTCAGCTGAGCCTCTAGGGACAAATATCCTTGATGCTTTATTTCATCAACTAGAGGCCTGGTGCAGGAAATTCGTGCACAGGGTGGGGAGGGGTCCCATGGAGTGAACATGATTAACTTTGTGTGTATGTGTGTGGTAGTGGGTAGTGGTGGGGATGATGGTTGTGCAGTTTTAATTGCTAAAAGCAGGGTGTTTAGCATATTTGTGCTGAGATTTCAGACATATAACCTCTTTAAAAAAAAAAAAAAAACTAAAAAAAAGAAAACCACTTATTTCCACAATATATAACAAACTCCTACACATCAGTAAGGAGTAAAAGATAACACAATAATATAAATAGGACAAAGACTTGAACGGACACTTTACATGAAGATATATAATATATAAAGATACATGAATCGCCAATAAGCATATAAAAATGTGATCAGTCATAAAAGAAATACAAATTAAACCTATTTGAAATAGCATATCACACATTAGAATTAGAAAGGCTATTTCTTATAGATTTTGAAAAACAGTTTGGCAGACACTCTAATGGTTAAACATACTGCTACACAATTTTAATTTTAGCTCTTTCTCCAAGAGGAATGAAAACATCTCGCCACAAAAAGAAGAGCAGCTTTATTTATACTAGTCCCAAACTGGAATCAATCCAAATGTTCATCGATAGGAAAATAAGTAAGCAGATTGTGGTGAAAACATCCAATGGAGTATTCTCTACAATAAAAAGGAACTAACTTCTAATTACCCAAAAACATAGATAATGAACAAAAGCAGTTAGACTCATAAACACACACAAGGTATTATTCTATGTATCAATATGAATCCAGTAACAGGCAATATTAGCATACATTGATAAAAGGACAGCAATGTTTGCCTCTGAGAAGCTGCCTGGCTCCAGGTGATCAGCTTGTGGGTTTTGGGGTTGCTCTGCTCTTCCTTTTTCAAATGATATGTCGGTATTAAGCATCAGGTCCTCCACTGCCTTTAGGATCCCACAGTGCAAGCAGTTGCTTTCCTGATTACTGGGAAATACCCCCTCCTACATTCCTTCATTATTATTTTAGGAGGATTTTCAATAAAAGAGAAGACAAATGCTTCTCTTCATCTAACATCCTTAACCAGAAACATTTTTTTCCAGGAATTTGAAACAATAATGTGACATTATTATTACCTGATGTATATATGCTTATTGGGTACTTTTCTGGTTTGACAAAAATATGTTATGACCCGTCATAACATTTGGAAATATAAGATACTAATTAAAAAACATTGCTATCATAGTAATAAAATGATCAACTAAGAACCAGAATTACAGACTTAAGTTTACAATTACTTTCTTTCACTGGAAACAACGGCAATTTCTGAAGTTTAGATACATAAAAAAAAATTCACATATATAACAAAGCAGAGGTAGATTTATAACAACATAAAGCAGAAATCCCAGAAGAAATTATGATATTCTTGTGAAATACTAACTTTATTCTATATCATTATCAAACCACAACTTTTCAGTTATGAACTACTTTTATAACACAGGGTGATATTTCTCTTAACAGCCTCTACAAACATCTCAGAATCTTGATAACCATTTTCACATGGTATTCCTTTTCCCTAGGATGTCCACAGAAGATCAGAGCATAGACAGTTTTATCTACAATATTATATTCACGCACTTCAAAAGACATAAGGTGGAGATTTCAAGAGCAATAAAAAAAGAATTTCCTTTCCTTCAGATTCTTCGTGACCGTGAACTCATCACCAATAAAATGTATGAAGTAAGTGAGGTTTATTATGTTACAATGACTTAGTAGCCATACAAATATATAGCAATTCTAAATTTTACATTAGAAAGTACCTATGCAGAGAAATTGTAACACATTTACAACAAAATCAATTTCTAGCTCTGGTCTGACTGGCTCAATGGTTAGAGTGTTTTCCTTGAGCACTGTAGGGTCGCAAGTTTGATTCCTGGTCAAGGGCATGTACCTGGGTTGCAGGTTCCCAGCCCCAGTCAGAAGTCCTGCCGGAGGCAACCAGTCACTGTATCCCTCTCTCATCAATGATTTTTCTTTCTCCCTCTCCCCCTCCCTCCTTCCCTTCCCACTCTCTCTGAAAAGCAATGGGGGGAAAATATCCTCTGGTGGGGATTAGCAACAACAAAAATCACTTTCTAGGGCTCTTCTGTAACTTGGAAGTTCATATTTATATTTTCTCGGTTTATTATTTTTAGGATTGTAGAGAATCTTGTAAAAACCTGGTCCCTATTCACATAGTGGTGTACAATGTGCTCGAAAAACTGGAGAAGACATTTGACCTGACACTCCTGGAAGCATTGTTCAGTGAGCCCAACAAAGAGGAATACCCTGACTTAAATAACATTTATAAAAGCTTTGAAAAAGGTAATTAAGTCTATTGTCTACCTCTTGCTGTACAGGAATAACTTTTTTTGGACAAGTATATATTTAGCTCCTACTATGTACCACTCACAGCACTGGGCAGTAGGGATATAGCAGTTAAGAAAATAAACATATCATGAGCCTCTCTAAGTTTTTGATAAAATGGCTTCAATATAAACACCCATCTGCAGGTCTGCTTAACTAGGCATTTAGTGTCACAGGACAACCAGAGCTATGTGGCAGGAGACCTACGTAGAAAGACAAATGACATGAAACTCAGCATCCCAACAGGGCAGCATCAGTGGCTGCTCTTCTGTGGACTCCTTGAAGCTGTCCACATAGCAGTCCACCAAGCTGACTTCCACCCACCACTAGTGACAGCTTAGTTGTGGGATCCACTGTGATTTGGCCATATCATGCCATGGTAGTCAACATCTCATGTAACAACTCTGATGTTGTTACATTCAGGGACCCCACAAAGAAAAGCTGAGTTATAAGAGTCACTACATTGAAGGAAAATCATAATTCACATTTAGTCCTTCCTAGTATACATACAATTTATCTACCTACAGTCACATGTCATTTTTTATCATAAGCTCAGTCTTAGCCTAGTGACACAGAAGAGAGGCCACCTTCATCAGGTGTCCAGAGTGATAAGCAAGAAATTTAACCCAAAGTCAAATTTGCTTTTAAAGAACAAGAAATTGTTTTATTAACTTTCTTCACAATGGGTGAAACACACAGTAGTCATAGAATCACAAAACCTATTGCTCTCCCAGAGACTACTTTTGATTCTATATAACACTGCTGGTATAATTCTCAAGGAGGTATGATTTTCTAAGAAGACATAATTTATACTTTTTAATGGTACCAGTTAAGAGAATTATCTACTATCTCTAGATGATAGATAGATAGATGATTGATAGAAGATGATAGATAGATAGATAGATAAATAGATAGATAGATAGATAATTTACTTGCCTAAGTGAACTTTTCATACCAATGGAGGCTCAATGGAGTTCTCCAGATAAGAGATAGAGATATTACAAGAAAAAATGGTCATATGTCCTAAGAGGGTGGATGCTATGGGATCAGAAATGAGTATGAAAAGGACTACTATGTCTTCAAAATAAGGATAAATTTGATTTGGCTCAATCAGAGAGTGAGAAGCAGACTGTAGGAGCTAATTCAAGACCAATAAGTTTGAAGATGATTTTATAAAGTTTAGTATATACAGCTAAGCAATTTGAAGCTTATAAATAGGCAATAAAGAGATACTAGGAGGTTTGTAAACAAGGCAATAGTTTAAAGTAGGTATGAAGCATGTGGCTTATTGAATTGTATCACATAGCAGTCTTATGCAATGAAGAACAAAGTCATTTTTACAACGAGTCATTTAGTCAAAAAAGAGATAAAGGGTGTCAAATACCTAGTCACAAATTTCAAGTCAATATTATATTTGTAACCATGATGTCCCAAACATGGGTAAGACAGGAATGGCAGATACCTTTACTACCTACATCTTAGGGTCTCAGATCCTCTCCATGGAGTTCAGGAACTTCCCTCCCCAGGGCTTAGCACCCAAATCACATGTCTCGGTTTCTAAGGCTCCCCATTTTGGGGTGACCCACATGTATACCAGCAGCTGCCCACCTGCCTCTGAGGAAGGCTGCAGCTTCCACCTCCCATATTCTGCTGCCCATGTAGCTACAGGTCAACAACCCAAAATTCAAGAAGCTAAAGGTTGTGGTTTAGAGTGTGACACTCTCCTGCTGCCTGGACTCCACCTTCATCCATTCAAAGACCCCCTCAAACCCTCATCAGAACACCTGCCCATAGGTTACCTTCACCACTTCTGGGCTTTAAGCCCTATGTTCTCTTCCTATCTTCCATCTGATTTTTCCTGGATTTATAGCCATGTCCTGGAATGACAAAACATCTATGGTTCCCACAGTCTTGTTCATCTACCAACCAACAGGTATGGGGAGCTCCCATTATTGGCTTAAGGTAGCCTTATTTTCTTCCACAGTGCTTTGTCCCTCCCTGGACTCCTCATAGACACTCAGATCCAGACTTCTTGGTTTATGTACTTCCTCCTTAAATTTACTTGTCATCTACCCGTGTTTCCCCGAAAATAAGGCATCCTCCGAAAATAAGACCTAGCGCATGGAAAGATAAGACATCCCCTGAAAATAAGACCTAGCGCAACTTTGGGAGAAAAAATTAATATAAGACACTGTCTTATTTTCAGGGAAATAGGGTACATGCAGGGGCCCTAGGTTAATACTCTAGTCCCTCATCACTACAGCCTCCTGTCCCTGGTCCAGAAATCTCGAGGCATCCTCCAGTGCTGAAATTTTCATTCCCTGCTTGCAGTTTCAGTGTCCTTCCTTTATTTCTAAAATCAATTCCCCAGAAGATCTGTCTAATTCCACCAGTGTCCTCTGGTCCATCTCTTTGAGGAAACTCATCCTCCCTCATCCAATTAAGTCCAACCCTTCTCTTCTCCAAGCCCATCTTTAAAGCTGTTGGGCTTTTTTTCATCACAAGGATCTCTCTAGGATCCTAGTCCTCCTACTGAGAAACCCCTCTGTTTCTTCATTTCACTTGGAACAGTTCAGAAAACATGCTTAACTTCCAGTATTTATTTTGATATTTTTCCCCAAGCATATGTTTTGTTGTTGTTGTTGTTGTTTTTACTATATTTTCACAATTCCTTTATTCTGACATTTGAGTGGCTACTTTCTGTATTCGAAATATAGTTGCTTGTTGGGGGTTCTTTTTCTCTGTCCCAGCAATGACGTAGAACTTTACCATGAGGATTGAAACCCATTGCACTCTGAGTGACCCAAGGGTTAGAAATTCTTAAACACATAAATTTGGGATGATATCCCTGGTCTCTGATGGAAATCTCTAAGTGTCTTTTCTCTCCACCTTCTCAGCGATCCATGAGAACATTTGTTTCCATGAAAATGATGGAGAAGAGAGTGTGGAGGACCCTAACACCCAACTAAGTCTTGAACAAGGTGATTGCAAACATAACAGCTGATTCTCATCTGAAGTGGAAAGGAGAATGGGATATGGGCCCTGAGTCCTGGTGGAATTTAAGAATCAGAGAACTGTTGAGGATCATGGAGAAGGCATGGAGCACTGTTTATATGAGCATCTTACCAGATACTGATCCTGGAGGAGGAGCTATGACAAGATACCGTTGGCTCAATAAACAAGACAAATTAACAGGAACGCAATGAGTCAGGAAACCAGATTTAAAGACAATGCTAACCTGGACGTAACTGTGATTTAGAGAGAACCTGTAGGAGATCAGGGTGAAGCTATATAGAGTTAGGAACTATGGACCCCAGGTCAACATCACAGAGGAGATACTTGATAATGACAGAAGAAGAAGCTGATTAAAATGTGGAGGATGCTGTTCAAGAGCAAGAATATTCAAGGAGATGGGCAGTAATAGAAAGAAGAGAGGGAATGTGCATATTTTGAGAGAAGGAGGGAAAATGAAAGACAGAAGAAAGAAGTAAAAGACACAACGAAACAACCATATTACACTGACAGTTGTGGACTTAGTGCTCACAGCTGCTATTAGAAGTTAATATTATGTTTGTACTCTTTCTGCAATTAGGAGACTAAATCTATGTGTAGTTGACTGGTTGTATGTGTAGTTGGACTGGGGTTAAATGAGCAAGATGAACCCAGGCATTCTGAACCCAAAGCCTGTGTTCTTAACTCTGCACACACCCAGATAATCTCATGGAAAAACCAGAAGCACGAAACAAAAATAGGGAAATATATGCAGAGAGAAACACAGAAAGAAGAATACTAGAAGCTGGAAGGAGTACAGGAGAATCAGACACTGAACCTCATGAAAAGGCCAACAAGAGAGAAACAGACATGGGGGGCGGGGAGGGTATGGTGTGAAGAGGGTGCAATGAGGCACTAGGACTTTGTAGGAACTACAGCAAGACCACCAGTCAAGGGCAGCTGTGGAAACAAAAACAGGTTCACTATGGCCATGGCTGACATGAAAAGCCATTGCCAGTCACCTAAGGTGCTCATGGAAAATACTTAGTGAGATGGACTGGCCAAGGCGCTTTCGGTCCAAAGGGGGACTTGGGTCTGACTATAAGAGTGGGATGGGATCCTCCAGGTCCAGATGGGCTCTGTATTGATACCTGAGGGATGGCATCCTCAATTCCTACTTTATAACGATTAAATGGGAATTAGGGGAGAATGGCATTTCTGAAATAAACTTCCCATTTTTCCCCTACAGGCACTGGTGAAAACTCATATCAAAACCTGACCTGGATCTGCTCACATCTCTCGAATTACAATGGTCTGTTCCTGTTGGCTGTTCTGTGACCCTTTGCAGTTCTTGTCCCATCTGGCAGGTGCTATGGTGGGAGGACTGCTTCTTTTTAGTACTGATCACCCAGAATTTTCCATCTTTGCTTCTACAATTTCTCCAAGGATTTAGATAACAGAGTTTTCATTTTCCTAGTTGCCTGGAAAAGTTGTTCCTTCCACATTCTTTAAATGCACTTACTGCCAGCTCCTGACAACCTAGGCCTGGACCTATTGCCCATGCACCCGGCTTCTGCTTCTGTCTTGCTTGAATCTGGCTGCAGGCTTGCTTTGACGTCATATCCAGCTGTGGCCAGCACTGTAGCAAGGGTGGTTAGGGTAGGGGTGATAAGTGTGTTCCTCCTTGGGCCAGGGTCTCTCACCTGTTGGGTCCCTCACACAGGACCATGGATACCATATGCCTCCTGAGCAAACCCTCTCTCATCATCTCTGGGGCAGCAGGCCTGGAGCTGCCCTCCAAACACCTGACCAGCCTCTTAAAAAGTACTTTGGTAATTTAGCAATCAATAGCCACTGACCAGCCTCTAAAAAAGTACTTTGGTAATTTAGCAATCAGTAGCCACTGTTTACAACTCTTGACCTTCCATAGCCTGCCTCTCTCTCTCTTTCTCTTTCTCTTTCTCTTTCCTTTTTTCCCCTCTAAAATCAATGAACATATCCTCAGGTGAGGATTATAAAAATACAGTGATGGTACATCAACCACATTTTTCAGAGAACAAAGAATGAGCTGAGACTTTGGCTCTTTGTGCAACTTCAGCCACTGAGACTTAGGGATTGACCTCTGCCTTAGGGCGGTGTCAGAACAGGAAGCCTGGTGACCCACGGCTGACTTCAAAGTCTTCCCTGTGAATTTGGGAAGTGGTTTTCCCTCTTTGTCCCTCAGTTGCATCATTTATAAAATGGAGGTGATAGCCCCTAGCCAGTTTGGCTCAGTGGATAGTGTTGGCCTGTGGACTGAAGGGTCCCAGGTTTAATTCTGGCCAAGGCACATACCCGGTTTGCAGGCTCAATCCCCAGTAGGGAGCGTGCAGAAGGCAGCCAATCAATGATTCTCTAAATTAATAATAATAATAAGAAGAAGAAGAAGAAGAAGAAGAAGAAGAAGAAGAAGAAGAAGAAAATAAATAAAATGGAAGTGATAATGATACCTACTTCACAGGGTGATAGATTTTAAACAAGTTATGTCATGTAAAGTATTCACAATCATGCCTGGTACTCATCAGTGTTCCATGCATGTATTAATATCACTATGCTTAATGATCATTATTATTTGTATCTAGTGCCAGAGTCTAATCTTTTAACTACTACAGTAAACTAGGATATTTGGAAAAGCAGTGATAACAGTAATAACAATCTCAGGCCTAGGAAAATAAATTTAGTGCCTCAGGTTCTGTACCCTAGAACCCACTAGTCTATAAAAAGTATCAAGTGTTTGTAGCATGACTCTCCTTTGGAAATGAGTGACAGGGAGGAGATCCAGGAAAATTCAGTATGGAAGGCATTGCAGGGTAGCTTTCAATGGGAAGTATTATTTAAGAAAGGATATTCAAATTAGCAATACATTTTTATAAAAGAAAAACTTCTCAGGGTTATTTTTGAAAGCATAGTTATACTTTTAGCAAATCATATTTACTCAAAAAGTTGAATTTTAAAATATCCTTTAAAGTATATGAATCCATATTAGCCATTGGCCAACGATCCTGCTAGTGGGAATAGGAAGGGTGAAAGGAAAGAATTGTGAAGAGTAATGAGCAGGGATTCTGTGTATGTACGAGTGTGCACATGTATGTGTGTGTGTGTGTGTGTGTGTGTGTGTGTGTGTGTGTAGGATTGGGGGAGGGGGATGCAATGATATTATGATTCCCAATGTGGTCTGAGAGCAAGCCTGCTAAGAAGTAAAATCCCAGAGCATCTTAATGATTGGGAACAATATATTCTATAATAGTATAAAGAGAGGAATTTCAAAGATAAATTCTAAATTTTTTTTAATTTTTAAATAAAAATAAAGAGAGGGATTTCAATGTACAACCCAAATGATGCACAATAAGCAGGGATGGTTGACTGTGACATGCACAGGTGAGGGGAGGGCTGTGTCTCATGCTTACCACCCCAGGAGGAGGCTCTAGGAACTGTAGGTGTGACATTAAGATGCACCAGTGTTCACATTCTGTATTAGAATTAGGGGAATTATTTTTAGATCATCCTTTACATAAATTATTTTGTTTATAAAGTAGCACTAAATGAAAAAATCCAAACTGCACTGAAAAAAATATTTACCAATTCTACAACTATTGAGGTTGGGAGGAACAGAGTGGAATTAGTCAATAGAACCAATAGTGAACCAAGGAGGCTCACCACAGGGAAGAGGGTGCACTGGTCCTGGTGCTTTACTCAGGGATTCATTCCTAATGGGATTCTGCTCTGCTCTGTCCTCTATTTCTTTCTTTTCTTTTTTTTCTATCCTCTATTTCTGGCCACAGATTCCTGCAGCCTTGCTTGATAGGTCTTTTGTTACATTTTACTGCTGGATTCCTACACTGGGAGACACCAGCAAGAGTGGAGAGTGGAAGAAAGGGAGAAGTATGGTATTTCCCCATCACTGTCTTGGGCAATTCTCTCAATAGTTGCATCTCCCATGACTCTACCTCCCACCAAGCAGGCCAGCCATGTTCCAGCTTCTACCTTCCCAGTGACTGGACACATGAGTACACCCTTGGTCCCTCCCACAGCTTCCTGTTGACTCTTCTTCAACTTGGAATTGTCAGCTCTTCCACCAGGTGTATAACTAGCCCCCTGGATTAAATTCCCTCTGCTCCAAAGGCTTAGAGAGTTTTATATTTTCCTGTTGGATCCTGATTGATGCTTGAAGCAAATAAAATATCTGTTAATCAAAACGTGGTTTAGGTACATCCCCACATGAAAATGGACTGTCAGAGCACAGTTGTGAAAGAGAACAGATAAATGCGAATGAAACAGTTACAACCAGCAACAATAATGATGCACGAGAAAGCCAACAAGAGAATGAACAATGTGCCCAAGAGGCTGAGCCAGCAGGTAAGCCTGAATAGCTGGGTTTGATGAATGTGGAGAGGTCAAGGGGCATTTCCTGGTGGCAGAGAATGAAGAAAGGTAGAACTCAAGGAGACACTTATTAACAAAAAGAGGGAAATCACACAGACACGCAGAGTGCAGAAATGGATTCTGATATATTGATAGGAGAGACCTGGAGAAAAAGAGAAATACTAAAATAAGAGACAGGGAGAAGAGCTGCAGAGCTTTCCGAGGGAAGATAGAAACAAAAGTCAAAATAAGTCAGGGAGAGATTTACGGTGGAATCAATGATACACAAACACTTTCACTGAATGAAAGTGGGCAATATATGCAGTCAGGCTCTAAGTAGGAACAGGAGAAGAAAAGAGAAGCCAGTGAGGTGCAACAAAATGGTAATTGGCAGAGTAAGGCTCTGTGGGAGCTCAGCTGTTGTCTTTTTTTTTTATTTCAGAGGCCTGTGAGCAAGTACCCATCCAAGGAAATAATGGAAATGCAAGACTAGAGATACCCAGCCCATTGCCCTCTGATGAAGAAAGTAATTATCACCTTCCTTACCAATGATCTAAGTGTATCTTTGTTTTTCTATGAGAGCAAATGCTTTCCTTTGTTCTCCAATAGTAGCCATCTCCCCACCCATCTAAATACCACACAAGACACACAGCATTGTGCACAGCCTCCAGCTGTTTTTAAGGCCAGGGAGAAAGAGAACTCAGCTCTTTGATAAAGGATTGTTCCTGGAGGAAAATGCAAAGAGAGAAACTATGGAGAAGGTGGACTGGGAACACCAAACGGCAATGTATAAAAATGAGATAGAGTTCACATAAATTGACATGGAATCCAACCAGTGCCTTGTTGTGGAGTTGGTGTAAAAGAAATAAGCTGCACTTCACTTTTTTAAAATTTCTTTATTGATTTTGGTGTTACATATGTGTCCTTTTTCCCCATTACCCCCCCCTCATACCCTTCCTCTTCATGCCCTCACCCCCCTGTGTCTGCACTTCACTGTTAGAATTTTAACAGAAACACAGAAGTTATGGGTAATGCTGCTGGTCAGATATTCAACTAAGAAAGCCCAGGTGAAGGACCTTTAGAATGAAATGGCAGGTGGGGGAATTTTATTCAGTGCACAAAATCACAGGGGACAACTTTGGTGATGATTTGAATGCTTGAGATGAGAGAATACATGGAAAGACAAAATTGATACAGAAGAGGCATACACAGATCCCATTGCCAATTAAAAAACGGGGATAGAATGAAAGAAAGCAGGAACCAAACAGAGATTGTAGGAACTAAAAAATCAGCTAGAGCAGTGGTCGGCAAACTCATTAGTCAACAGAGCCAAATATCAACAGTACAATGATTGAAATTTCCTTTGAGAGCCAAATTTTTAAACTTAAACCATATAGGTAGGTACATTGTTATTAACTTAATTAGGGTACTCCTAAGCTGGCCTTTGCTAAAAACTCAAGGGGCCAAAGAGCCGCATGTGGCTCAACTAGCCACAGTTTGCCAGCCACTAAGCTAGAGGATAGCAGGTCTAGAATGAGGCAGGAGAAATCTGAGATGATAAGGAGGACCTCGCTCAGTACTTTCTTGTGTTTTGAGCACCTCATTTGCATCACCCTAGACCCTGGTGGGCCCTGAGAGAAAGACATAAAAATGTGAAGGAAAAGAATCTGAAGGAAAAAAGACACAGAGGAAATGCCAGTACATAGAAAAACTGAGGGAGACACAAAGGAAACTATGTAAAGAATGAGTAAAGAACAATGAATAAAAAACTGATAAAGAGATGACCAAATGAAGAGAGAGAGCAGACAAATCAAGATATTGTTTTATTTGATAGACAATCACAGGTAAAAAGACGCCAGGGGCTGTTCATAATACCATTGAGAAGTTAAGGTGTTCACAATTATCCAAAGGGCCCTGGAACATTCTTAGATAAAAATAGGCCTTCTATCTCTTCTTGACCTTTTGACTAAGATCAGGTGTAGTATCTATTTTTATCAGTTTAGTATCTAATACATCGTCTCTGAGGACAGTGTTTTGTAGGGTTGCATAAATTTAATTTAAAAAGATAATTTTTTTAAATGGCCTCTTTCCAGATATCTCATTCTTCCATGGCTTCAGTCACGATTTATGATCTATTGATTTCCAAACACACATCGCCAGCCCAGACCTGACCTATGCTCATTTGATCAAGTGCCTGAAGCTCTTGATGGGAAGATCTAATGAACATCTCTACTGGAGGCTGTATCAGTTATCTACTGCTGAGTGACAAACAGATCCAAAACACAGTGGATTAAAACAACCATGATTTTATTTGCCACTTCTGTCAATTCCAATTTTTAAAAATCTCCTCCAACCTTTCCATTTTTCCATACCCAGCACAATACTCTAATCCAGACCCCCTTCACTTCTCACTTCAGTAGAGGAATAGTCTCCTGCTAGGATCCTTTTTCCTATCTTGCTCTCTTCAGATCCATTCTTTACACTTCAGCTCAATGGATCTTTCAAAAATTCAAACAAGGTCTTACGGCTCTACTGTTTAAAACCCAATACCATCTTGTGACCCTCAGATTTAGGTCAATACTGCAAGCTGTGGGGATTAAAGGACACCTGCCACAGCTTCATATTTTCCCTTCTTTCATGCCACCTTCACATTGAAAAAAAATTCCTTTTAGTTACTTGAATTTGCCAAGCTCTCTCAACTAAATCTCTGCCTTTACACATGCTTTTGGAAAACAGTTTGGCATAATCTTTTGATGGATTTCTTTTTAATGGATAATTTATATTATGGAATACTATACAGCAGTGAAAATAAATATGCAAAGTAAATACAAATGACTTTAACACACATAATGTTGAAAAAATAAGTCAAATCCCCATAACTAAATGGCAGAGAGGCAGAGACATAGAGAAGACATGGTTCCATTTATATGAATTTATATAAAATATAGAACTGAGAAACTTAATTATCCATAATATTGAAAGTCAAAGCAATGGTTAACTTGAGCAAGATGGTAGGAACTGCCCTCCCCTGCTGGTCATCTTGTGCTGACTATCTTGTGTGTTGCAGTGATGATCAATCTACTTATTACTCTTTTATTATATAGGATAGAGGCCTGGTGCATGGGTGGGGGCCAGTGGGTTTGCCCCGAAGGGTGTCCTGGATCAGGATGGGGGTTCCCTTGGAGCATGGGGAAGCCTACATGAGGAGCCTGTGGTGGTTTTAAGGCCAGCCAGACTCCCCTCCCCTCCCACCCCCCCAAGCAGAGGCCCTGGTATCTGGGATTTATTTATCTTCTATAATTGAAACTTTGTAGCCTTGAGTGGAGGCCTGCACTGGCCAGGGTGTGCAGAAAGCTTAGCTTCCTTCATTGCGGGGGGGGGGGGGGGGGGGGGGGGGGGGGGCGGACTCAAGCCTCCTTTTCACTCTGTGGCCACAGCAATCTTTGTTGGGTTAATTTTCATACTTGCTCCTAATTGGCTGGTCGGTGTGGCTTGTTGGTGTAGGGGGGTGATGGTTAATTTGCATATTACTCTTATTAAGATTTTTTGAAAAGAAAAAATCATCATCATCAAATAATGGGAAGAGTCAGTAAAAACAAAAAACAATGATAGTTTAGAGATGCATAAAGGAAAAACAGAGGTAAGCAGCTGAAAGGAGAGGGGTTGGAATAACTTTCCCTAGAGTGGAATTACAGGGAGAAGTGATCATTGATTGTAGTAAGGTTGCTCATTCCCTTTGTGGGAGACAAATAAAATTCTTCATTTATTATAATTTTGTTCAGGACCAGAACTACCCAACCATGGAATCCAAATAAATTCCTGTTCTGTACGTCTGGTGGATATAAAGAAGGAAAAGCCATTTTTTAATCCAAATGTTGGAAACAAAACCCATAAATCTGACATAATAGGTAAGACTGACCGAAAGAATGTCTGATATGAATCCCAGATACTGTGTAAGGGCTTGGGACATGTCACAAGGTTCCACCAAGGAGATTCAGGTGACCTTGGGCAGAGGCAGGAGAAAAGGGAACCAGCACCTTACCAGTGATTTTAGCAGAAGAGTGTTCCTAGGAATTGAAAAAAAAAAAAATACCAAAAGACTAAAGTTGCAGATATAAGAATTAATGTTTGAGAAACTATTTCCAAAATAAGGAGAAATGCATGGTGGTAGGAGATGAAGAAACAAGAAAACAAAAGATTTTTAAAAAGAAAAAAATAATAATAATCAGAACCAAGATATCTCTGAGAGGAAATGAGAAAGAAGTGAATGAAGAAAAAAAGAGGTATAAAATGATAGCATCTACAGAAAGACAGGCATAATTAAGAGAAATGGGCTGAGCCAAGAGGAAAGTGAAGTAAAATGAGAATGAAAGAAGTGGTGGAAGAGGGTGGGGATTGGAGGTAGATTGAGGATAGAGGTAGGAGATAGAATAAGGATGGGGGGAAGAAGTGCTGCAGGATGGGCAAAGCTGCTCTCTGTGCATGAATTTCACCACCTTCTGGGTAGGACTTGGAGCAACCTGCAGGTTGCACATTTGGGTACAGACCAGCTTCTCGTTATGGGGTTTTCTGTGCATGGGCTCCTTGGCCCCATCCTGAGACACTAAGGGGTTTTTCTCCTTCTGTGCAGTGATCAGCAGTGATGAAGATGAAGATGAGTTCCCCAAAGCCTCCACCTCGGAACAAAGAAGGGGGCCTGGTAAGGAGGTGGGAGCTCAAGGATGGGGCGCAAGAATCTCAATTAAGAGCTACTGTTTTATGAGGCATCAGTTCTGAGTTTATTCTGTACCATGGATCCAGTTTATCCTGCAATCCCATTCTCTGCATTCATTTCACCTTGACCTTTTTTGGGAAATGCAGGAAGATAAGAAATAATTATTAAGTAAACATATATATATTTTTGAGGATGACATCTATTAATGGGTCTAATAGTCAACATATGTACTTTATATTGGTTGTACAGTAGAAATAAGCTAGCACTAACTAGTTGTTATGACTATAAACTGTTGGATTTCTACAGTAATTTCTATAGAGAAGAGAAACCTCATATTTCTTAATTAAACAGTCATGTTGTCATCTGATTTCAAACTTTGAATCATGTCTGAAGGCAATTCATCCAGCTCTCTAGTGTTAGCAGAAATAAACACTTCAAGTATTCTGAAACACAAAGTGTTGTTTTTTAGAGTTTTTCAGCAAGTCATGATATATAGAGTGATTTTTCAAAGGACCTTTGCAAATAGTGTCTTAGTTTTTCCTTTACAACAGCCTTGAGGATTAGACAGGAAGGACACTATTATCCTTGTTACTGGATGAGAAAATACAATCATATAAACCTTTCAGGGTCGTCTACAAAGCCTCATGAAAATTAAGGGAAAGACAAGGCTACTGGATTCTGTGTTATTTCCTTTGTAAATTAGAGCTTGAAATGGTTAATAAAATGTTTCGTCAATCCCATGAGCAGCACAAATGGTCACAAACTACAGCTCTTTAGTGCACAGGCTGGTGATTGGTTTTCCCTTCCTACTTTCTCAGAGGATATTTAGCAAAACATACTAGGAAAAGATCTAAGGACAAATAAAAATGTTACCTAGTCTGGATGTTACAAAAGATTATTATTTCAAATAATATGTTCTTCCACTGAGCACTAGATCTATCAAAGTAAAATGTAAATGTACCTCAATTTTCAGGGAGTATGTGTTCTAACTTACGTGTTAGTATAAGCAAACTGCTCTAAAAGACCATTTCAGCATAGGTCTATGTCTCAGATATTATTTCTCAGCCTTGTAAACAGTTCAAGTTGCATCTGGATGTGCGAAGGCTCTCTGCCTTTAGCACAAGATTTCCAAGCTCTCCCCACAAAGAAACAACAAATAAAGGAAGTGTGAAATGACAAGAGAAGGGGTAAGAGGCAGGAGAGAGGTGTAGGAAAGTAAGGTTCTTTGCTAGTGACTTGTCTCTGTTCTGGGGACAATGAATGGAGATCACTAACCTACAAGGTGGGTAACTTAGAGGGACAGACCAGGTGAGCCTGTGTGTGGGTGACTTAGAGGGACAGACCAGGTGAGCCTGTGTGTAGGCCATGGTATACCTGGGTTTTCAAGATTTTTCAAGTTGTATTAGAGAATTCCTGCTGAATTTGTTTCTTGGTTATATAGTGAGACATCTAAAGAATCCTATTCTTTTTTGCACTTATCAATAACCTTGACTCCTTAGAATCAAATGAGGAAGGAGAGATCCAAGAAGCCACCTGCTCAGCCCCTGAAGTTGCACCACGTAAGAATATTTGGAAAGCATTCCTGGATGAAAAATATCCAGAGTCTAAATCCAGAATTCTATTTCCTAATAAATCTTATTCTGACATTCTCTGTATGCATTGATTCTATTATTTCTAGGGCCCAATTTCTGCTTTTAACTTCTTTGAGCCTTTGGAATATGAAAGAGGGCAAAAAGGCATTATAAACTGTTGTTTAACTGGATGAGCCCAATCAATTGATCTATTAAAAAGGTAGAAATAGCCGAGACCGGTTTGGCTCAATGGATAGAGCGTTGGCTTGGGGACTGAAGCGTCCCAGGTTCGATTCCGGTCAAGGGCATGTACCTTGGTTGTGGGTATATCCCCAGTACTGGGTGTGCAAGAGGCAGCTGATCGATGACTCTCTCTCATCGATGTTTCTAACTCTCTATCTCTCTCCCTTCCTCTCTGTACAAAATCAATAAAATATATTTTTTTAAAAGGTAGAAATAATACACTAGCAAATGACTGTCATTTTTACTACACACTATCATATCTATTAATGCTGAAAAATTAAAATAATATATGTAGTCTTTACCAAAATGCTTTATTTTCTACAGAGCATAGTAAGCACAGCATTTCTGTATTTTTTGACAATATTGTCATTAGTCCCCAACTTAGAAAGTCTTCAAAGAATAATTTGTGCTGCTTTTTAATTATTGACATAAAAATAGCTTCAGCCCAACTACTCTCAAACCCAAATGATAGTTTAGTGGTAGGCTTACATTGTGATTTTTCACAGGGCTTTTATGAATAAAGATTTGTTTTGTTTTCACAAATACCTGAACTGGGAGATAGAGTAACTAAGTTATCCCCACATTATAGATGAACACTGGAGATAGAAAGTTTAAGGGTCGGGTATAAATTCACAGGGAGTTAAAAAAAGGAGAGCTGGGCAGGAGCCCAGCATTATGACCATGGGTACCAGGACTTTATTCAGTTGAAGAAAAGAGGAAAATGATCATCTCAACATCAATACTATCATAAACCCTATCTGCTATGTGACTTGTCATAGAATTTGTAAGACTTTGTTGTACAAATAGCTGTTTCTTCCCTCTTACTTTATAGTGCCCCTGGATTTGAGAAAATCACCTACATGCAGGAAAAGACTTTGGAAAACTGGTAAGAATAAATAAGAATTCTTCGTAGTTATAAATGAACAATATTTTCTACAAAATATTCATTCTAACTCTTTTTATGTCCTTAAAACTAAAATATAAATTTGCTTTAATTTTAGCTGGTTTGGATTTTAACTTTTGTATAAATTAGGTTAATAGCTATAACATATAAACACAAAGAGTCAAAGACTCAAACACAATAGAATTTGAATTTTTTCTCAAGTAAACATTCCTAGGAGGATTTGATGGTATACAGGTGGGACTCTATTTCACAGTCATTCTGCGAAGCAGCCATGGGGAGTTCTGCCTTCTTCAATACCAGATTTCCAAGACAGCTCTGGGAGAGGAGCAGAGCTAAAAAATGAATGTGAATACAGATTTTAAAAAAAAACAACAACAACAAATCCATAAAGAGACAAGTTAAGGGAGAAAGCAAATCCAGTATAAGAAAACAGATATGCTCACTGGGGTGAAATAGCTTAGTCCCAGGCTCAGGAGAGGGGAGGGATAAAATACTGACCTATAGGTCACATGAATGCAAAAGGCAGGTCATGGAGGTCTCAGGGAGGGTCATTCTAGCCCTGGGTTTTCAGAGCTTTTCAGGTTTTCCTCTCAAGGTTCCTTTTCATACTCTGACATCTTCAAAGGGGCATTTGTTCCTTCTGCAGGGAGAAATCACGAAGAGGCTTCTGAATCGAGTGCAGACGAGACGCCCCCGGCAATCTGGAGTTTTACAGCGAGGAGTGGTCCTGATGACAAGGGTGAGGCCTGCCATTGCTGGGCTCAGGGACCTCAGGAGTCTGAGCTCAGGATTCCCGTTTCTCTGAACACACACCATGACCCAGGGAGCCCACTCCTGCCTTGGTCTCATGTGGCCACTTTAAAAACTGCAAAGAAAGGAAACATTGTAATTCTGGCTTAACCAAAAAGAATGGCTCTTGTTGGATGGCAGTTCATCTTACTCCATGTTCTCAGACATGTCACCCCCAGTGTGGTGGATCACATTGTGATGTTCCCATACTCACCAGCTATTCTGCGCAGAGCAGAGAAAGTGGGACATTCCGCTACTGTTCAGTTGTGTCATAAACTTGTTCAAACCTCAATGGACTCTGGCCATACTCTCTATTGACAGAAGAAACAGCTTCAGGTTATTACCAATAAATCCCATTTATAACGTTTGTCAGATCACCCCCAATTTTAGCCTACAGAGTGGTATTTTTTGAAATAGCTTCACAATTATGGGAAATCACAAATGTGATAAATAGTTTATACAGACTCATGGCAGCTAAATCCAGATTCACTGCCAGATGAAAAAACGTTGGTTTTTTTAACACTGATTTTGCACATGGGCTATAGGATGTGGGTCTTTTCTCCATTTGGTATTGCTCTCTTTCCTTTAGATTGAAAGAAACAGAAATAAAATCATCCCGTCTTTATGTTCCAAAGCCTTCTACAATGTGAGGAGTCATAAGATTTAACTATTTCCATCATGGAGCACTAGTTGTGTTTCCCCTTACCTCCTAGATTCTCAAGATACTGGGAACCAATCTACTTGGAAGATGAGCAACAAGAGAAGACGTAAGAACAATCAAAACTCTTGATATAACAAATTGCTTTCTTTGCTACAAAAGCTTCGGCCAATTTTTTGTTATATTCTTTACATTTAAAAAAGCTATGAGGATGTTAGTTGATATACATGATACATTTTGCATTGGGTGGACTGAGCTAATTGGTATAAAATTTCAATGGCATTATGAGCAATGCAAGTTCATATTCTTCACTCAAATAAGGGACAAAGTAGTTCTATCGTGGGGGGATACTCTGCTGCACACGAACATTGAGGACCTAGCTGATGGAGGCTCTAACTTCTAGAAAATGTTGCTTCCATGGTTCCCTTGGATAAAACAGAGTAGAAACAAATGTACAGATAAGTGAAAGGTTAAGAAATGTAAGAAATGATGACAAAAGAAAGTGCCTTCCATGGCAAAATTGTCTGACCTTGGAGACAGTTCCCGGAGCAACCTTGACCAACAGGTCAGATGGAGCCACAGGATGGCCTGGCAGCAGGACTGTTCCTGCCCCTCTCACACAACTTTCTTTTTCCAATTTTTCCTTTGAAGATTCCATGCTGGATTGGTTTCTAGGACGCAGACTGAGCTTGTTACGAAATTTTTTTTCTGCAGGGTTCAGCAGTGGTGACTCTTCAGAATTGAGTAACGGAGAAGAGCCTCAGGAAACTTCTAGTTCAGCCCTCAGAAATGGGTCAGGTAACGAAGATTAAGATGCCAAGCCTTGGCCTGCGAATGTCAGGAATCTGAACTTAAAGCTACTGTTTCCAGATGCATTTTGCTCTGAGCGTCTTGAAGAACTCATACCCAGTTAATCCTGGCAACTCCTTTCAGCACTTTAGAAAATAGGAGGAGGCAGGAAATTATTACAAACTCATGTTTAACAGGATGAGCCCTATTGAATAAATGTATATAATTATACATTGCTGTTTTAGAAGAAATAAATAGCAAAACGGTAACATCTTTTTAAATACCTGCTGTGATGCCCACCAATACTAAGATCTTAAATTTACATTGGTTCACATTAATGTCATTTGTAGCGGTAAAAGAGAACTGGCCCTACTATGTAATAATAGACAGCAATAAAAAGCTTCAGATCAATCACTCTCAAACTTTAGAATAGTTTTTAAAGTTTTCCATCACATTGTAATTGGATTATGTCATGTTATTTTAAAGTACTTTGGCAAATGAGATTTTACTTTGTCATCACAAAATCTGTAAGACTTAGGCAGGCTAATTATTCTGTTGTTGTTAATCTTCACCTGAGGGTGCTTTTCCATTGGTTTTGAGAGAGAGAGGAGGAGGAGACAGAGAAAGAAACATTGGTGTAAGAGAGACACATGGATTGGTTGCCTCCCACGCCAAGGTACCAGAATCGAACCAGAGCCCTTAAGTCTGTGAGCTGATGGCTCTATCCACTGAGCCAAACTAGCTAGGGCTAGGAAGGTTAATTCTTTCTATCCCCATTTTAGGATAAGGAAATTGATGTACAAACTTATAAGGGTCAAAAAGGATGAGTGTTGTATGTAACAGGCAGGAAAATAAGGGCTATTTCAATGATCGAAGTCCAAAGAGGAGGTACAAGGGACCTGGCATATTCACAAGGGAATGTATCAGTGCCTGATACAAGAAAATTTATTTAGCAAACAACTATATATATTTCACCACCTATATTGGTGTGGATATTAATATATTAATATCTTGATGGAGACAGAAATATGAAAATCATTTAAAAAATCAGAAAGGTAGAAATAGAGCCAGCTTTATGATATACAAAACACTTAGAATAATAAAACTAAAAAGAATGGACAGAAAATAAAAATAAACAGATTAACAGTATCATTGATTTAAAAAAAGAAATCAAGGACAGAGAAACTCACAAAATCAACAGGATGGAGACAGAAAGTGTAAGGCAGAGCAAAAAAACTGAGAAGTAATAATAAAATGAGGTGTGGATAGATATAAAAAAATAAAAAATAAAAAAAAACAGGTATCTGTTGTATGTGAGGTGTAGTCATTGGAGTAGGCATACTTTTCCCTAGCTCATCTGAGCTGTGAACATAATTCATCATAACCACATTGAAGTGTGTTCCTGGTCTTCATGTACTGTGTGTCATTTGCTTACTTCCATTCAGTGTCCAGTGTCCTGTCTTCAAATGAATAGAGGAAGAGAGTCAGAAGATATGCCAGCCTGATAGACTGTGGTGGAGCCAATTGTGATACTACTTATCAGTTCTCTTTGTTTTCCTGTCTGCACAGAGGAAAAGCTCTTCCTTCTTTCCCCTAAAACGTATTGCCTCACATGTGCACACAAATGAACACACTCATATACAGACAGAATGGAGCACAAAGACTACATCCTCCACTTTGAGAGAACCAAAGAGAAAGAGAAGCGGGGCTCCTGAGTGGAGGGAGGGGACAATGAGTAGATAATGTGAGGAGAATGGAAAAGGTAGGCTGAGGTCATCAAATGAAAAGGTATATGAGTAATTTTCAAGGTTTTCTAATTGGACATGGGATCCAAATATCACCAGATGCAGGTTTTGTGGGGTGGAGTAGGATGGCTTTCAAGATATGTCTCAAAGTTTACCAGAAATCTATAATAATAAAAGTGTAATATGCTAATTAGACTGGACAACCTTCCAAATGAACTTCTAGATGAAACCGGGGTGGTCTGAGGGAAGCCCTGGCCCTGGTGCCAGAGGGAAGCTGGTGCCAGCAGCCGGGGAAAGGAAGGCTTACTCTTGCACAAATTTTGTGCATTAGGCCTCTAGTATAGTAATAAAGTTCATGACTAACAGATCAGAGGAAACTGGCAAAAGAAATAGTGGTCAATAGTGAAGTCAGTGATGATAAAAGTAGTAATTTATAAGATTAAGCTGAACATCGATGAAGAAAATGTAAAGACAAAGTTTGCAATTATAAAAACAGAAAAAGATCAACATAAGACAGAGAAGGAAGCAAAGAAGCAAAGAAAAACAAAAGGGAAGTGACAGTGGAAAGAGGATTATTTCAATAGTGAAACCACATCCAGAGGGAGAAGCATAAAAAAATAGATGAGAATGAGATGTATATAGAGAGTAATCAATGGAGAGGAATTAGATGAGGCACAAAAAGAACTGTAAAGAAAGAGTTAAAAAATAATAATAAAAAAAATAAAAAAATTTAAAAAAAAAGAGTTAAAATAAGAGAAATGGTAGAGAAGATAAAGGAAGTGGGAAAGGGAGGGGGAGATGGTGAAATTGTGGGATCTGAGATGACCATAAGACAAAAGCAATGTCTGCACAAGTAGTAGTTCACACCAGTAGTGAGTTTTCAAAGTAAAGTGTCTCCAAGTATCAAAATGATTCGTGTAATTCATCCAGACTGCTAGAGATGTCAGCAGGCATTTCACCCATTCTTATAGCTTTAATCACCATCCAATATGTCTCCAGTCCAGACCTGTCTTTTAAGCTTCTAAACCATTCATCCAACTATCAGCAAGACCTCTGGTCAAGGTCTTAAAGGCCTTAGCCTTCTCCTCTTAGATGTCTTTCCATTTGAAATTCAACTCTTCTAAAACAGAGCACATCATCTTTTTCTCTAAAATCAGCACCTGTTCCCAGTGTTCTCCAGCTCTAAAACACACTATTAATTTACTTGTTCCTTCAAGTTCATATTCTCAGAGTCATCAGTATAGCCCTCTGTAACCTAATTCTATTAATTCTTCCTTTTAAATGTCTCCAGGCTGTCCATGGATCTCCATCACCAAGCTATCACTTTAATCAATGTCTATTATCACTTCTCACTGGAGCTAAAGTGACAGGCTCCTGCTTGTCCTGCTTCTAATTTTGTTCACACCAAACGTATTCTAAGTTATTTAGCTAAATTTGCCTTTCAAAAATGCAAATATGTCGATGCTGCTCTCCTACATAAAATCCATTGTCCTTCACCTTCTGTTAGAATTAAGTTAAATCTCCTTGTGTGGCCCCCACAGCCACCTACCTTGAGGCTCCTGCCTCTTTCTCCATCATTATCACTGCCACTAACTTTCCTACTTCATATTCAAACATCCTTAAGCTCCTCTTGGTTACTTGCATTAATTGAATGTAGACCTTTGCACATGCTTCTCCATCCATTGGGGGGGGGGGAAGGGGGGGGCGTTATTGCCTTGGTCCCTTTCCTCCATAATCTGGCTAACTCCTGCTCCATGATACATACTCTGGAAAGGGACCCTTATCTCAAATGTACTAGTTTTTCCTACTGTACCCTCCCCTCCTTCTAGAGTACTTTGTGTGATCTGTGTTCTAACATTCTTCAACTTTCAATATATTCACTTCTTTATGTTTCAATGTCATGGCTGCTCTTAAGTTGACAAGCACTGACACTTCAGTAGTCATATGTCCTACATTGTTATCAGTGTCCATCTCAGCAACTGGCACATAACAGAAGCTTAGCAAATGTGTTTAGTGAATGAAAATAATTGTTTAGACTCTGTATTCCAACATTTGGAAATTTGTCTGGCCAATGTTAGTTAATTAGAGCATCTATATTGAATGCTTACAAAAACTATTTTAATAATTTAATTATACATATATGTGTATAGACATGTAAATATAACAGTATTTCTGGGGGAAAAATAACATCACATAAAAATAAATACAAATGGCTTTTATGTAGCAGAAGGTCACGCCTGGAGAAAGTGAAAGAGTGGAGTCTTGTGGCCGCAATGCTGTTGCTACTTCTCTGAAGCTCCTCTCAACCACTTGCCGAGACACCTGGCCGCCAAGATGCCTCGAATTATGATTAAAGGGGGCGTGTGGAGGAATACCGAGGATGAAATTCTTAAAGCAACAGTAATAAAATATGGGGAAAACCAATGGTCTAGGATTGCCTCACTGCTGCATAGAAAATCATCAAAGCAATGCAAAGCCAGATGGGATGAGTGGCTCAATCCAAGCATTAAGAAAACAGAATGGTCCAGAGAAGAAGAGGAAAAACTCTTACACTTGGCCAAGTTGATGCCAACTCAGTGGAGAAACATCGCTCCAATCATTGGAAGAACAGCTGCCCAGGGCCTAGAACACAATAAATTTCTTCTGGATAAAGCAGCCCAAATAGACAATGAAGAGGAAACAACAAATGGTCCACAAAAACTTATACCTGGAGAAAGAGACCCAAATCCAGATACAAAACCAACGCAGCCTGATCCAATTAATATGGACGAGGATGAATCTGAGATACTTTCTGAAGTTAGAGCCCACCTGGCTAATACTCAGGGAAAGAAGTTCAAGAGGAAAGCAAGAGAGAAACAGTTTGAAGAAGCAAGGCGTCTTGCTGCCCGCCAAAAGAGAAGAGAACTTCAAGCAGCTGGCGTAGAAATTCAGAAGAGAAAAAAGAAGAGAGGACTTGGTTATAATACTGAAATCCCATTTGAAAAAAAGGCTGCTCATGGTTTCTATGATACTTCCGAGGAAAACTACCAGGCTCTTGATGCAGATTTCAGGAAGTTAAGACAACAGGATCTTGATGGTGATCTAATATCTGAAAAAGAAGGAAGAGAGAGAAAAAAAGACAAGCAGCATTTGAAAAGGAAAAATGAATCTGATTTATCATCAGCTATTCTTCAAACAAGTGGTGTTTCTGAATTTACTAAAAAGAAAAGCAGACTAGTACTTCCTGCCCCTCAGATTTCAGATGCAGAACTCCAGGAAGTTGTGAAAGTAGGCCAAACAAGTGAAATTGCAAGTCAAACAGCTGAGGAATCTGGCATAACAAACTCGGCTTCCAGTACTCTTTTTGTCTGAGTACAATGTCACCAACAACAGCATCGCTCTAGAACACCGCGAACGCCAGCTTTTCAGGACAGAATTCTGCAGGAAGCCCAGAACCTCATGGCCCTGACCAATGTGGACACCCCATTAAAAGATGGACTTAACACACCTTTGCACAAGAGTGACTTCTCAGGCGTGTCTCCACAGTGACAGGTTGTAGGGGCTCCAAACACTAAGAGAACTAATCAAAAAAGAAATGATCACAGTGCTTCATTATGACCTTCTACATCACCCTTATGAACCATCTGGAAGTAAAAAAGGAAAATCTGTAAGATTTGCTACCAATAATTCAGACCACATTGCCTATCTGGAACATAACCCTTATGAAAAATTCGCTAAAGAAGAGCTGAAAAAGGCCCAAGATGTTCTGGTACAGGTGATGGAAGTGGTGAAACAAGGTATGAGCCATGGAGAACTCTCAAGTGAAGCTTATAACCGGGTGTGGGAAGAATGCTACAGTGAAGTTTTTTATCTCCCTCGGCAGAGCTGCTACACACGGGCCAACCTAGCAAGCAAAAAGGACAAAATTGAGTCACTTGAAAAGAAGCTTGAGATAAACAGGGGTCATATGACAACAGAAGCCAAGAGAGCTGCACAGATGGAAAAGAAGATGAAATTTTTGCTTGGTGGTTACCAGTCTTGTGTTGTGGGGCTCATGAAACAATTGAATGACTTATGGGACCAAACTGAGCAGGCTTACTTAGAGTTAGACACTTTTGAAGAACTCAAAAAACATGAAGATTCTGCTATTCCCAGGAGGCTACTCTGTCTTAAAGAAGATGTACGGCGACAACAGGAAAGAGAAAAGGAGCTTCAGCAAAGATTCGCTGATTTGTTGCTGGAGAAAGAATCATTAAAGTCCAAAATGTGAAGCACAGTATGTGTTCTGTCACAAGATGAACTAATTGCTGGTTTTTGTACTCTGGAAGGCTAAAACAAATGTTTATCTTCTTTGACAAATTTGTCCATATCTGTGCTCTCTTGATTGTTTATTTTAAACATTATTGATCTAACACATTCTGTGTATAAAGCCCTTGACCCCACAGGACATTTTAGAGTTTAAATTATGACAATTATCTCTTTTATCAGTGTCACATTTACAAAGTTTTTTTGTGTTTGTTATTGTTTTTTCAGTTTTGGCCTTTATTTTAAAAGCCTGATTTTTAAATGCTGCCTGTGAGTATACTCTTAAATAAAAACAAAACCTAAATATAAATAAATACATACATACATTCAAATGTTTATTTAAAAAATGTCATTGAGGAATTATGGGAGAAGCACATAAAGAAAAAACAGAAAGCCAAAGATGCAGATTTGGGGCAAAGAAAATAGAGGGGGGAGAAAATAGATTGAAAGGGAGGGACAGAGATAAGAAGGAATAACAATAGATTAAGAGATTTCAGAGTTAGAGCCATCCTTTGATGTAGGGGGAAAGGAGGATGATTTGAGGTCAAGGGCACAAATTAAAATTGCAAATTAAAGTTTTTTTACAAATCATAACATAGGAGCAGAGCTCCAAGGACTTGGAAATCAGAAGTGCTCCTGTGTCATGTGTTCACCAAGTGTTGAGTCAAGAGGCCAAGAAGCAAGATCTAAATGTAGCCAAGCAGGAACCAAAATGGTGGCATAGGAAAACACCTGAACTTACTGCAGCACACAACCACTTCAAAACTACAACTAAAAAACAAAACAAATATAATCCAGAACCATGGGAAGGCTGGCTGAGTGAAATTTATACAACAAGAAGGAAAGAGAAAAGTACACTGAGACTGGAGAAGGTGCCGTATGGAAGGTACAGAAGCAAAAAAGACCAACTAGAAATTAAGCATACACTGACTGAAATAAAGAATAAATACAAAGATCAAACAGCAGACTAGAGGATCCCAAGATTCAAGTCAAAGATTTCAATTACAAAAAAAGCAAAAGACACTCAACCATAAAAGCAAAAAGAAAAAAGAATCCAAAAATATGAAGATAGTGTAAGGAGCCTCTGGGACAACTTCAAGCATACCAACATCTGAATTAAGGGGATGCCAGAAGAAGATAGAGAGTAAGATATTGAAAACTTATTTGAAGAGATAATGACAGAAAACTTCCCCCACCTGGTGAAAGAAACAGACTTACAAATCCAGGAAGTGCAGAGAACTCCAAACAAAGATAAATCCCAAAAGGACCACACCAAGACACATCATAATTATAATGCCAAGGGCAAAGACAAAGAGAGAATATTAAAAGCAGCAAGAGAAAACCAGTTAGTTACCTACAAGGGAGTACCCATATGATTTCCAGCTGATTTCTCAACAGAAACTATGCAGGCCAGTCGGCAATGACAAGAAATATTCAAAGTGATGAATAGCAAGAACCTACAACCAAAATTACTCTACCCAGCAAAGCTATCATTCAGAATTGAAGGTCAGATAGAGAGCTTCAAAGATAAGAAAAAGCTAAAGGAGTTTATCACTGCCAAATCAGTATTATATGAAATGCTGAAAGGTATTCTTCAAGTAGAGGAAGAAGAAGAAAAAGGTAAAGATAAAAACTATGAACAACAACGTGACAACATATACCTATCTGTCAACAAGTGACTCTAAAATTCAAGTGAATAAAAAATCTGATGAACAAGATAAACTGGTTAATATAATAGAATCAGGGGCATAGAAAAGGAGTGGACTGACAATTCTCAGGAGGAAGGGGGTTTTGAGGGTGCAGGAAGAGTCTGGACAAAAATTATACACCAATGGATGAGGACAGTGAAGGGGGCCGGGAGGTAAAGGCAGAAGGTGGGGTGGGAACCAGGTGGAAGGGAGTTATTTGGGGGGAAAAGAGGAACAACTGAAATAATCTGAACAATAAAGATTTATTTTAAAAAATTAAAAAATTAAAAAATATATGTAGCCAAGCATATGACATGATGGGTAAGGCCACACAATGATCTTGTGGTGGAGGTGATTCAGCAGATACTATACATCCTTGGTATGTCAGTGGTAGGTGATCAGGGCTCAAGGACATTAGGTATCTCACCAGCAGGGAGTAGGTTAGTTATGAAGGTGAGAGTCACAGGACCCAGGCTGCAGGATGTCAGGAGTCTGAAATCAGAGTACCTGTTTCCTACTCTCCTTGATGCTGAGGACACTTTGATAAGGAAAGTGGTCCAGTCCATGTCAGAATCTCATTCTTTACATCTTCTTTACTTGACCATTTTGTCTTTTTTTCATCATGTAGGGGAAGTTTTCTGTCATTATTTCTTCAAACAGCAGGAAGGCAGCAGATCATGATTACAAAATGGGTCCTGTTGATTTTACATGGATTGATATAGTAGAATTACACTAATTAAAAAAAAAACAGTACCTTGTGTACTATATTAGTGTATCAATAGCAAAGTGTTGGATTTATATAGTTACTTCCACCCTTATTCATGGAGCAAAGAAATCCGAATGTTCTGTTGCTAGATAATAGTGTCACTTGGTCACAATCTTGGGGAAAAAAAAAAAAAAAAAAAACCTCAAAAGTCAAATAAATGGTCAGGAAAAAGACCTCAGATAACTATTCTTAAGACCAAGATGTAGTTTTAAAGGCTGCCCTCCAGCATGCTATTGATTTACATAGTGATTTCTCATTAACTTTTGCTATTTGTCCAGTTGGAATGACTGGTTAAGCATTGATTAATGAAGCATGAGGTTCCAGGTTCCATCACAAGTCCAATTGCAGGCTTAATCCCTAGTCCAGGAGCAAGCAGGAGGCAGCTGATCGATGTCTCTCCCTCATCAATGCTTCTATCTCTCTATCCTTCTGCCTTCCTCTCTCTCTAAAATTAATAAAAGTGTGTGCGTTTTAAATCTAAAGCCTGAACAGGATAATTTGCTGCCTACCCATTTCATAAATTTAAGAAACTGATGCATATAAGTAGTGAAGAGGAAGAAAAAGCCTCAGAGAAATCAACACTTTAGATATCAATTTGTATGTTTAATTCATTTAGATACTCAGACATCCTTATAAACTCAAGTTTTCCACAATGTGAATTGTCATAAGATTTCTAATTTTTTGTACATTTGTAATTTTTACTTATAAATTACAGTTTTCTGACCACCACCTGTTACTTTCTAGATACTATGGATATTGGAAGCAGTTCTATTTTGGAGAAACACAGTGGGAAAAGAAGTAAGAGTGAATAAGAATTTACTTATTTTTATGTTACAAATTAACTGGTTTTTAATGCTAACATTTATTAACATTATTTTCTATACCTTTCATAAGGCAAAAAACAATGCCTTTTAAAGTAACTATTTTTTTTTCAAAATGCTCATATATTCATGTTGGTTTTTATTCTGATTTTGAAATATATATGTTTTATAAACATTGGTGTATGTCTTTCCAGAATTTTTCTATGCATGTATTTGCAGACTTTGGAATATAGTTTTATTTACCTAAATAGGTCAATTCTATGCATACCTCTCCTTTTCCTGCTTTTTAAAATTAATACATCCTATCTAATAAAAATGGAATATGGTAACTGACCCTCACACCATTGCAAAGATGGCAGCGCCACAGCCAATAAGGAGAGAATATGCTAATTAACTGTCACATCCTCAAAGATAGCAGTGCTCACAGCCACAAGATAGTGGTGCCCAGTCCCCTCAACCCCACTGGGGCAGCAGGTGTGCAGCAAAGCTGGGCCCACCCCCAGGACTGCCCAACTGCTCCATGCACCTACCTCCAGAGTCCTCCAGTCCCTTCAGACCCCCAGCCACCCAGGGCCAGCCCTAGGTGCAGCAATCTTCAGATAGTGGCTGCCCAGCCTCTTAGAGCCACCCAAGGCTCAGGTAACCAGGGCTGGCCAAACCTTGTGCTGCCGGCAGTGGCAGTAGCAGATGTGTGATGGGACATCACTGCCCCCTGAGGCCTCCTGGACTGTGAGAGGGGGCAGGCCGGGCTGAGGGACTCCCCCTCCATTAAGTGAGTTTTCATGCACTGGGCCTCTAGTAGACAATGAAAACATTTAATATTTTAATAGCTATAAAAAGTCTTATTTAAGGGCTTTAACATGCACTATTTTCATTTTTGGTGCAGTAGAACATTTTTTTATTTGTTTTAGTCATTTGTTTTGCTTCTTTGTAAAACTCTTTGTCATGGAATGTTATGTCAGTACTTTCTGTATGGTGTTTGTCTTCTTACTATGCTGTATGAATACAGAATTCTTATATGATATGTATTAAATATGATTATAAATATTACTAGTATATTGTCCCACTTGTTTTTATTTTTTATTTATTAATATAATCTTGCCTGAGAGAAGTTATAAATTTGTAGGTAGTCAAATTTCTCATCTTTTTCTCTTTAATACTATCATATTTACAACAGCCATTTCTAGTTGAAGATTTAGAAAGTATTATTCTATATTTAATTCTAGTGTGTTTGAAATATTTGACCATTTTCCATGTGTGCATTTATATTTAATATTTAGAAAGTATTATTCTATATTTAATTCTAGTATGTTCGAAATATTTGATAATTTTTCATGTGTGCATCGCTGAATTTTGCTTCTTTGTGTATATGTGAGATGGAAATCATTAAATATTCCCTCCACTATTACATTATGGTTTGAATCACTTCTTTGATTGCACAGTGCCTTTACCTGTTTATCTACTAATTTTTGTCCCTCGATTGAAGGATTTACAGAAAAGAAAGTTGATCCAGGGCTCCCGCCATCTTAATGACTCACTGGGAGTGAATTTTCTTAAATATATTTTTATTGATTTCAGAGATTTAGGGAGAAGGAGAGGTAGAAAGAAACATCAATGACAAGAATCATTGACAGGCTGCCTTCTGCATGCCCCACACTGGGGATCAAGCCCACAACCCGAGCATGTGCCCTTGATTGGAATCAAACCCAGGACCTTTCAGTCTGCAGGCCGACGCTCTGTCCACTGAGCCAAACCAGCTAGAGCAAAATATATTTTTAAAAATAATATTTTATTGCTAAAAAATGTTACCCATTATCTGAGCCTTCAGATAGTCATAATCTTTTTGCTGGTGGAGTATGTTGGTGTCTGCTAACTGATTAGGGTGGTGGTTGCAGAAGGCTCAGATGACTGTAGCAATTAAAAAAAAAAAAAAAAAAAAAAAAAAAAAGACAACCATGAAGTTTGCTAAATTATTGAGTCTTCCTTTTATACATAATTTCCCTATAGTATATGATTAATGCTATTTTACACACAATAGAACTTATTTCAAAATTGGATTCAATCCTCTTAAACTTTGCCACTCCCTTATCAACTAATTTCTTTTACTATCAAAACCTTTTACCTTTTATTGTAATTCAAAAATTTTCACAGCTTCTTCCCCAGGAGTAGATTCCATCTCAAGGAACCACTTTCTTGGCTCATCCATAAGAAGCAGTTCCTCATCTGTAAAAGATTTATCATGAGCCCTAGCTGGTTTGGCTCAGTGGATAGAACATCGGCCTGTGGACTGAAGGGTCCCAGGTTCGATTCTGGTCAAGGGCACATACCTTGGTTGTAGGTTCCTCAGACCTGGCTATTGTGTGTACAGGAGGCAACCAATCAATGTGTCTCTCTCACATCAATGTTTCTTCTCTGTCTCTCCCTCTCCCTTCCACTCTCTTTCTTAAAAAAAAAAAAAAAATCAATAGAAAATAACTTCAAGTGAGGATTAACAGCAACAAAAATTATCAAGAGATTGCAGCAATTCAGTCACATCTCCAGATTTCACTTCTATTTCTAGTTCTCTTGCTATTTCTATCACATCTACAATTACTTCCTTCACTAAAGTCTTGAACTCCTCAAAGTCAACCATGATGGTTGGAGTCAACTTCTTCCAAATTCCCTGTTAATGTTGATATTTTAATCTCTTACCATGAATCAAGAATATTCTTAGTGGCATCTATAATGCTGAATCCTTTCCAGAATATTTACTTTTCTATAGCTGCCATAGATAATTATTTCATCAGAAGAATAATTATCTATGGCAGCTATAGTCTTATGAAATGTATTTTTTTTTTTTCAACAGAGAGGAAGGGATAAGGATAGAGAGCTAGAAACGTTGATGAGAAAGAAACATTGACCAGTTGCCTCCTGCACACCCCCCACCGGAGATGTGCCCGCAACCAATGTACATGCCCTTGACTGGAATCAAACCTGGGACCTTTCAGTCCTCAGACCGACGCTCTATCCACTGAGCCAAACCAGTTTCGGCTGAAATGTATTTCTTAAATAATAAAACTTAGAAGTCAAAATTACTCCTTAATCCATGGGCTGCAAAATAGATATTGTCTTAGCAGGCATGAAAGTAACATTAATGTCATTATACATCTCCATCAGAGCTCTTAGGTGACCAAGTGCCTTATTGATGAACAGTAATATTTTAAAGGAAATTTTTTTTTTTCTGAGCAGTAGGCCTCAGTGATAGTAAGTCATGTTATAACCAAATATGCTGTCATCCAGGGCTATTTTGTTGCATTTATGGAACACAGGTGGAGTAGATTTAGCGTAATTCTTAAGGGCCTTGGTATAATATTTTCAGGATGATAAAAGAACACTGGCTTCAGCTTAAAGTCACAGCTGCACTAGTCCCTCACAAGAGAGTCAGCCTATCCTTTGAAGCCAGACACTGATTTATCTTCTCCAGCTATGGAAGTTCTACATGAAATCTTCTTTCAATATAGAACCATTTTTTCTATATTAAAAAAATCTGTTGTTTAGTGTAGTCACCTTCATTCATTATCTTAGCTTAGATCTTCTGGATAACTTCCTGCAGCTTCTACATCAGCATTTGCTGCTTCGCCTTGCACTGGTATGTCATGAAGATGGATTCCTTCCTTAAATCTCATGAACCAACCTCTGCTAGCTTTCAAGGCAAGCCTCTAAATGCCAGGATGTACATTTTGCTGGGGATGTCTGAGATCTGTTGTTCCTTGATTTCCTTGACACTCCCTTTTATTTGCTGTCAGCTTCTTCCTGATTTCAGCTGCTCTTACATTTTCCTTATTGTGAATAAGAAAACCTCGTATGACTATGCAAAAGCATACTGTAAAGGACTGGTACTGTGTAAAGGTAGGTTGTTTTTATTGCTATTATTGCTTTCAGTGTGATGGCAACCAAGACGGTGTATTGGTACCTGGAGATTTATCCCCACAAAAGTTGAGTGAAGACAAAATAGCCCTAGCCAGTTTGGCAGAGTGCCAGCCTGTGGACAGAAGGCTCTTGTGTTCACAAGGGCATGTACCTTGGTTGCAGGCTCCATACCCAGTCTGAGCTAGTGCAGGAGGCAACCAATCAATGTACCTCTCTCACATCAATGTTTCTCTCTCTTTGTCTCTCCCCTCCCTTCCACTCCATCCAAAAACCAGTGGAAAAGTATCCTCTAAATTTTGATGAGGATTAACAAACATAAATAAACAAAAACAAAACAAAATACCAAGATAGACAAAAATAAAATATTTGAAGGTTACTGACATATAAAGCTTGTAATTCTCTACTTATAATTCTAAATGATTATTTTATTTTCTGTTTAAAGGAAAAAAGAGAAAGCACATAAGTAAAAAAAACAGTCCCCAAAAAGGTAAGAATAAATGTGAGAATTCACACTTAAAGACCTAGTCTTCCTGCCAGATCCTGTCTTTGCCTTAGCCCCAAAATAGCCTATGGGCTTCATAGCTAATGGATTATTTAGAGTACATATTGAATTGTTGTAACAAAGAGTACATATTGAATTGTTGTAACAAAATACAGTGACCTAAATCACATAATATGTTTCTCTTTCATCAAACAGGTAGGAAGAACCTGCCCATTTCTTCTGAGTATTTCTGTCACCATATATTCATGTATGGCACATAATAAGCATGTGTTCACTATTAGCTCTCATTATTATTATTCTCAGTGTTTCTTGAGATGAAAATTAAACTCTGTCTTAAATTCCTTTTTTAATTAATGTGGGTATAAATAACTTAGGATTAATGTGAGATTAAAGAAAATTAAATCAAAAATTAAACTTGTTTAAACATTTAAGGCTTGGTTAAATATAAGGCTATGGGTTATATATTTTTCTTTATATAAGTCTTGTTATATAAGTCTTGTTGGGCTCTTGAAAAGTTACAGTAAAAATTGAATGTTTAAAAAGCAATATTATATACAATGTGATTTTTCACAGTGTCTGTTTTATTTTTTCAGTGAAAAACAGCGGCAGAGATAAAATCCAGTCTCTGAATAACAGAGTACCAAGGAAAAGAAGCAAACCAAAAGGTAAAAATTTTAAAGATACATTTTCAATTACTAAATATCTAAATTCTCGTGCTATATTCTTTGCCTTAAGTAACAAACTTATTTCCCTAATAACTGTATATAACTATACAAACTGTTGAGGAAGATATCAGATTTAGTCAATTCCAAAATGCATTAGGGGTTGAAAGATAACACTGCAAACAAGTAACTTGGTAATGAATTCACAAACAGAATCCAGGGCCTAGGGGCCATGGCAGGGCCAGCTCTGCTGAACTGCTAATGTTGTAGTTAGAAATACAGCTGTGGTGTTTTTCTAAAACTCGACTATTTGCAATGCAATTTTATAAATAAGAGACATTTATGTTATTTTTCTCCCATAGGGACAAAAGCAGTCAACACTAGGCCTTTGAAAAGAAGGAGAAAAAGAGGTAAAAAGAAGTGGTTTATATTCTTTTAGTAATTAAGCATCTAAATTTTTATTTTATACCCTGTGTTCTGAGTGACCAATTTCTTAATTGGCTTATAGAGCAGGTAACAAACATCATGATCATCATTGGCAATTTCAACAATACAACACGTGGCTGATAACACCCATTTTATTGATGCTGATCAGTTGATCTGTGAGAGAGCACAAGCCTCCTTGGGCTTATGAAGGGCTCCCTTCACTACACTGATAACTTTTAAGGAGAAAACTATAAAGTGTGTGACTAACATGCTGTTTAATTGACCCTTCTCTTGATCACATAGAGACCCATCGGTGGCCCTCCAAGGGGGACCCTGAGTGGTAATATAAGT
Organism: Pipistrellus kuhlii; assembly: GCF_014108245.1. Lineage (NCBI taxonomy): Eukaryota > Metazoa > Chordata > Mammalia > Chiroptera > Vespertilionidae > Pipistrellus > Pipistrellus kuhlii. The sequence goes on from NW_023425573.1 coordinate 24,748,999, forward strand.
CTTGTGTCCTAATTTCTAATATTTGTTTGATTATGTAATTTTTGCTTGTCATTTCTTCTTTTTGCCTCAATTTCCTCCTCTGTAAATGGGTGAGTGGTAGATGAACTCAACTGAGTGGCCTCCTAGGCCCCCTCCAGCTTTAAAAGAACTGACTCTGAAAGGATCAGGGACAAGCTACCCTCCCCATCCCAGACAGAAGACTGTGTATATCTTTCATGGATCTCCCTCAATGTTGGCCAGAAGGACAGGAGTAGGTGCTGCTGCTTCTAATGTTCATTTTAAGACTTTCAGCCTGCCTGATGTGGCACAGTGGTTGAGCGTTGACCTATGAACCAGAGGTCACTGTTCGATTCCTGGGCAGGGTACATGCCCAGGTTGTGAGCTCAATGCAGGAGGCAGCCTATCAATGATTCTCTTTCATCAATGATGTTCCTCTCTCTCTCCCTCTCCCTCCTTCTCTGAAATCAATAAAAATATATATTTTTAAAATACTTTCAACCCCTACTTCAGCAGAATCAGACCCAGTGCCCCACCCCAAGGATGTACAGCGGACCTCTTCCTGGGGGATCTGCAGTTTCTTCTAGAGCACCCGACCCTGAATCACAGAGTGAAAGCCATACAGAAAGTTCACATGAAAGAGAAATGAAACAAGGCAGAGAGCAAGGAGGGAAGGCAGACTGTTCCTGCTAAGTTCCTCATTGTCATCCTGCTCTCTGATCCCCCAGCAAGGCCTCACATGGGGAGACAACACTAAAAATTGAGGGGTGCCAAAACTGTTTTTGGCTCAGTGGATAGAGCATCAACCTGTGGAATAAAAAGTCCCAGGTTCAATTCTGGTCAAGGACATGTACCTTGGTTGAGGGCACATTCTCAGTAGGGGGTGTGCAAGAGGCAACAGATCGATGGTTCTCTCTCATCGATGTTTCTAACTCTCTATCCTTCTCTCTTCCTCTCTGTAAAAAATCAATAAAATATAGTTTTTTAAATGAACGGTTATTTTCCATCCACATAATTCAAAGTAATAATATGGCTAGAAATCTTCCTTAAAAAACAGAAGAAAAATCATTGTGCAATAGGTAGTTGTGGCCAACAAGTTTGGGAATTCAGGTCCTTCACATGAGACTGTGATGTAGGATTTCAGAGAACAGAAGTGGAGGATGATATTATCATGTGTGTCTTCTAACCTCCCATTAAAGAAAAACGTTGATCATGGGGAAACTCCCTTCAATACATTTTGATTTATAAAAGAAGGCTCTCAAGATAGTGAGAAGAGAGAGGGCACACTTAGAAGAAGGTGGAATAAAAATAATAATAATAATGATAATTAATAATAATAATAATGCTTCCTTGCAGGTCCAAGAATTCCCAAAGATAAACATATGAACTTTAAACTCCCCATACTTCCCGTGACCTGTGGCCCAGCAAAGGGGATGTTATATAAAGAGAAAATGAAACAGGGTAAGTTTCCTGGTCTTCTACGCTTTTCAACTAGAAACCACCCATGTGGATATTATATTGTTCAGGGGCAACAAAGGAAGCTCAGCCTGTCTTGCCCGGTCTCACAGGAATCTCAGCAAAGTGTATAAAGACAAATAATGGGAAGCAGCTCACCCTCAAGGAATTTGAAATTGAAGGAAACCACGAAAGGAGCAAAAATTGGAGGATGAGTGTGCACTGCGCTGGATATACCCTGAAACACCTGATTCAGGTATAATAGTGACAAAGGGCTTCCATTAAGAATGGAGTGTCATAGTTCACAAACTCCAAGCTTTATCGATGTTCAGAAAACCTTCATGACTTCCCTTGCACAGGTCACAATGCATGCTATTACTAACTAACATTCCACTCCCGCGTTATCTTGGCCAGTTTATCACAGTGTAATCCTCTAAGTGCATGAACTCTTCTCTCTTTGAAGGTAGAAAGTAATTGTGGCCTTGACTCTGTCACTAGTAGTTGCCACTGTGTAATATGGTCACAAGAAAGTAATTTAAATTGGGGTTAGGGGGCAGAAGAGGCCATCTTAGGCTTCGGGGACCAATAAAGTAGCATAGTAACATATCTGGGAAGCAGCTGGAAATACCAAGCTCAAAACAGTAGAAAAAGTACAGAAGTACAAAGACTATAAAAAGGCTCATAGCATTAATCTCATTTCTCTTTCAGAAGGGATTTCTAACAGATCCACCAAGAAAAACGAAGGTAATTATTGCATGACTTTCTGCCAATATTTCACCTATCATATTGTTGATTTTCCATTTATCTGGCCTTATTCTATAGCTCCTAACTTCATTAATTCTAGTAAAATTTGATTTTATAATATGGATATTTTTGCACTTGCTGCTTTCAAACATTACAGTGTCTAGACCGAATGATTGATATATATATATATATATATATATATATATATATATATATATATATATCTTTATTGTTCAGATTATTACAATAGTTCCTCTTTTATCCCCCCATAACTCCCCTCCACCCAGTTCCTACCCCACCCTCTGCCCTTACCGCCCCCATCATTGTCCTCATCCATAGGTGTACAATTTTGTCCAATCTCTTCCCCACCCCCCACCCCCCTTTTTTCCGAGAATTGTCAGTCTACTTCCTTTCTATGCCCCTGATTCTATTATATTCACTAGTTTATTCTGTTTATCAGATTTTTTTATTCACTTGATTTTTAGATTCACTTATTGATAGATATATATTTGTTGTTCATAATTTTTATCTTTACCTTTTTCTTCTTCTTCCTCTTCTTAAAGAATACCCTTCAACATTTCATATAATACTGATTTGGTGGTGATGAACTCCTTTAGCTTTTTCTTATCTGTGAAGCTCTTTATCTGACCTTCAATTCTGAATGATAGCTTTGCTGGCTAGAGTAATCTTAGTTGTAGGTACTTGCAATTCTTCACTTTGAATATTTCTTGCCACTCCCATTTGGCCTTGCATAGTTTCTGTTGAGAAATCAGCTGACAATTGTATGAGTGCTCCCTTGTAGGTAATTAACTATTTTTCTCTTGCTGCTTTTAATATTATCTCTTTGTCTTTGCTCTTGGCATTTTCATTATGATGTGTCTTGGTGTGGTCTTCTTTGTATTCCTTTAGTTTGAAGTTCTCTGCACTTCCTGGACTTGTGAGTCTATTTCTTTCACAAGGTAGGGGAAGTTTTCTGTCATTATTTCTTAAAATAGGTTTTTAGTATATTGCTCTCTCTCTCTTCTTCTTGAACCCCCATAATTCTGATGTTGGTACACTTGAAGTTGTCCCAGAGGCTCCTTACACTATCTTCATGTTTTTGGATTCTTTTTGTTTTTTGCATTTCTAGGTGGGTGTTTTTTGCTTCTTTGTATTTCAAATATTTGACTTGAATCTTGGGATCCTAGTCTGCTGTTGGATCACCTATTTTTTTATTTCAACCAGTGTAGGCTTAATTTCTAGTTGGTCCTTCTTCATATCCTCAAGGATCTCAGTAAATTTATTGGCCTTTTCTAGAAAATTCTTGAAAAACCTTATAACCTCGGTTTTGAACTCCATATCCAGTAGTTTTCTTTCCTCCATTTCTTTCATTTGTGATATGTTTCTCTGTCTCGCATTTTGGGTGCTTTCTTGAGTTGATAGAGTGGCTTTATGTGCTAGGTATCCTATAGGGTCCAGTGGCTCAGCCTCCCCAGTTACCTGAGGTAGACACTGTTGATGAACCCCTTTGTGGGCTGTGTGCACAGTCTTGTTGTAGTTAAGCCTTGATTATTGTTGGTATCACTGGGAAGAATTGACCTGCAAGCCAATTGGCTATGAGGATCAGCTGTATCTACGATGGGATAACTTTTGTGCTGGAGACAGCCTTATAGGGCAAGACTTGCTTCAGTGGGGCTTTAGTGCTCACTGAGTCTGCTCCCTGACTGTGTCTCTAGTAGTCATAATCTGGATGGTCCTACTCTGACACCCTACACTGGCTCTTGGATCTCCAAGGAGTTGCTAATTTAGCCTCAGTCTGAGGCCACTCAGCAGGAACTACAGAGGTATCTGCAGGTTTCTTTTCTTTGTTTGGGTTTTGGAAGTCCCCAGATTAGGCCTAGGTGTGAAGCAATACAGGCTGCTGTGGAGCCTTGGGCCTTCTTTTGGGTGTTCTGAGTCTCTCTGACTCAGCTGAAATTTGTTAGGTAAGTTTAGATTTCAAAGGATCAAAAGCCTCTTCGCACAGCTTGGATGGGGTGGAGTCTCAGGGTGGAGCAAACTGCAATGTCTTCCTGTCAGCCCTGCCCCAAGAGGTCCCTGGGTCTCAGTGTCCCATGGTAATCACTACAAGCACCTCTGAAAGAAAGCCGCTGTCGAGTTCTGCCTGATGCCAGACAGTCCAGTTTCTCCCCATATGAGTCTGGGTCCCCAGAATCTCACCCATAACTGGTGTTCAGAGCAGTCGGGAGCTTGTGTCTCCCTTCAGATTGAAAAAGTCAGTCGTGTACTCAGTTGCCAGCCCTCTCTGCGCGATCACCTCCATACCTCTGCACTTTACTTCCGCAGCTCCTCTGAGTCTCAGTGTGCTTTTCTCTTCCCTTCTAGTTGTAGAATTTCCACTCATCCAGCCTTCCTGTGATTCTGGATAATACCCGTTTTGTCTTTTAGTTGTTGTGCGAGGCAGCAAGTTTAGGTGTTTACCAATGCGGCCATATTAATTTTTTATCTCATTATTTTTTTAATTGCATGTAAAATATACATACTGGCCCTATTCGGTTTGGCTCAGTGGATAGAGAGTTGGCTTGTGGACTGAAGGGTCCCAGGTTTGATTCCAGTTAGTGGCATGTACCTTGGTTGTGAGCACATCCCCAGTATGGGCTGTGCAAGAGGTCGCTGATAGATGTTTCTCTCTCGTCAATCTAGACCAGAACTTCTTTAAGCATTAAAACATAGGAGATAGAGGTGAGAATAATCCTTTAAAATAGATAATGAAACAGAACTGACCTTATATGATTATTTCAACTTCATTGTCTAACATGGGAGAATAACTCATTGGATGAGGTTGGATTCTAGGACACCCAGAGATGCAAGCAGTTACATGGCTGCCTCTTTGGTCATTATGCCTTGGATCTATTGGGTGGCTTCTCTATGGCCTCTCTGTCCCAACTGGAGGTAAGAACTCCGGTAGTCATCGCCCCAGGCTGAAAGGAGGCCCAATCATTTCATAGATACCCAAGGTCAATGCAAGCCTTTGGATTCAGGAGATAGTGGGGAGGTACTCACCTTTAAGAAAAGATGCAGAACTGGGACTTTGTACCCATTTTATCTTTAGAGCTGTGTCACAGGAGAGCTGCAGAAGGCCATGGAGTCTGCAGAAACATTTGTATGGCACCAGGAATCTGGACCCTGTGGTCACTGGGGGCTGTAGGTGATTAGTTCTCAGTCTGAGTCTCTCATTTAAGCTCCAACTCCATCTGTGAAAACCAGCGCCAGCCTCCCTCCTTACATGGCTTCACAAAAGCCCCCTTGGGTCTAAGATCCACAGAATGGAATCTGCATTGAGCCAAACCATCACTGACACATAATTTAATGTTTTTTATTCTCCAACTAGATATATAGACTCACAAAAGGAGATGTACACCAAAGGGAATGTATGAATCCTTTGTATAAAAAGTATGCTCAAATGTGTGGTTAATGAAAACTCAATATTGTTTTTGAATAATGAGTATTCAATATTGTCACTCAATCTTACTCTATTTTCTATAGATAATACCAGAGTCTCAGAGTGATAACATTGTTGACCCATATGTAAGTATTGCACCTGTAACCCCAAAATAATCCAGGCCTCTTCAGTACATCATCTCTGTCATTGCCATCTTTCCCTGAAGCATGCTCACACTCAGTTAGAACATGTCACTATGTGTGATGAGCAGAGAACAGCATATGCATCACCCACACCAAGTAGATGGTTCTGGAGTTGGGTGTCTCAATATGAAAGTATCATTTCCATTTGTTTGGTGGAAACCATCCTGTTTTCCCATTAGTTTGGAAAGCAAAGCTCTAAACTACTGGGGTCTCTAGAGATGGGTCTTGGAGTAGAAATAGGCAAGGCTGGCCTAAAGATTAGGGTAGGGAGAAAATTTGAGAGGATATCAGAATTTTAAAGAAAGCAGAAGAGAAGAAAAGGAAAATCTCAAACATCTACTCCATGGTGCAGGCAATGATAAGATGGTTTCATACATCAAACAAAAGGAACAGGCCTCACCAGGCTGGTAAGTTCAAGGTGCACATCCTGTCATTAGTCCTGCAGAGAAATGTACTCAGTGCAAAAAGATCCTTTATGGATCCACTTCATTGTATAACATGGGAAAATAAATACTGGGGTGGGTGGGTGTCCTAGGACACTCAGAGAGGCAGGTGGTGACATCGTCACCTCTCAGTTCATTATACGTTGGATCATACTAGGTAGTTTGTCCATGCTCTCTGCTCTGGGCTGTAGGTAAAAGCTGAGGCAGTCATTGTTACAGACTGGAAGGACATCAATTCATTCCAATGATATCTAAGGTTCAGAAACCTTGACCCAAAAGCCTAACAATAATGGACAAAATCCATGACTCTCATTTGTTATGACAAAAAAAAAAAAAAAAGGATAAACAGTTACATGGCCCCATGAGAGAGAGCCAGTGAGGCCCATGTGAGGATGTGTACAAGGATGTCCCTAAAGAGGCATTATACAAGTTTTCCTATTGAAAGGGAGAACATGGGCAAGAGACATATTGCAGCTTAGAATTTCCTTATGCATGTGACTTTTGTGTCTCTTCTTATATTAAATTTATAATTGCAGAGAATTTAAAAACTGGGGTATAGTCCAATTCACCTAAGATCATTGGACCCAGAGATGATATTCTGACTTATGATTTGTAACTTTAGTAGCAGACCTTTTTTTTAAAAAAAAAAAAAAAAAAGATGGTATTGTGATTAGGGCCTCTACATTCTTGTAGCAATGGAACTCACAGAAGCACTACAATGAGATGAGATATTTAAAAATTGGGATTTGCAACACTGTTGATGGATTGGATATCCAGGTATGGAAGAAAGCAGAAACCATGTTCACTTCTGGGCTCCTGGGTGAATTATGGGCTCCTTGATGAGATGGAAGCTAAAAGAGGAGCAGATTACAGACATGAAGACAAGGCATATAGTTAGGGACAGGGTGGATTTTAGACTTGATGAAAGACTTCTAACTGGAGATGATGGAAAATAGAGTGTGGAGGGTTAGGGCCTCTGAAGGAGACCAGAGACAAAGGTTTTAAAGTCTAAGGATATGTAAGGTAAGCATGGTCATGGGAGCCGTGAAGGAGTGGGGAATGTAGGACATTCCCCAAGGAATTCCAACATTCTAAGAGAGGAGCCTCCAAGAGAGGCAGAGTTTTAGAGGGGAGGAGGAGGGAATCCAAGGTAGTAGAGAGTCAGAGAACAAAGCATAGTGTTTCTAGAAGGAAGAAGTAGAATGGCACTTCCTGTCACCTCCTCACTTCCTCATCACCCACCAGCATCTCAACCACCTATCACTGAGAGAGCTAGTCCTCATGTCTGTGCATTATTTTGTACCTACATTGTCACAGGAGAATGTGAATTCCTCCTTCTAACCCATTGTATAGACAAGATATTTTCATCCAAATGTAGAGATGTTACCAACACATTGGATGAGACATTCCCCCACCACAGAGTTCTCAAACAGTTATCTTTCTGCTCAGGTGGAGCCAAAAACTTCTGCACATTTCTCCATCACAGACACATGACCCTCATACATATAAATTTAATATGTAAAGATTCACATGTTATTACCACATAGATTATTACACACACACACACACACACACACACGCACACACACACACGGAAAAACATGATTTTCTCACAGCCCGATGGACACATTCCTTGTCCAATTCTTATATTTGTCTATAATTTCTACTATCTTCAGTGTGTTTTTTTTCATTCCACAATACTTAGACATAAACACTGTCAAGTTATTGACTTCACTAAATGAAAGTAAATCAAAATGTCTTCTTCTAAAATCTCTGCTCAGTGTTATTCTTTAATATTACAAGTTTCACCTTGGCACAAGCAAAACCTGTGTGTTCTAGAGTCCAACGATGTTGTCCTTCTGGAATCTCTCTGATCCCAATGATATCTACATTATCTCCTTTTCTAGCCAGAAAACTCAAATATATGTGTGGTGTGCCATAAAGGAGGAACACTATTTTGCTGTGATACTTGTTCAAGATCCTTTCATGAGACATGCCACATCCAACATATCGATCCTGACAGGTTAGTGACACTTGGCCCCCTCTTGCCCTTCCTTCTTGTGGGATAGCTCTTTCCACCATGCACACTCAGCCTGCAAAGTTTATCTGCTTGTATGCATCTTGATGCAGAGGGAGCATGGTCCTTAAGTATCAGGATCGAGAAATATGATCCAGAGCTATTTAATTGTGCTGACAGCAGTAGATTCATGGGAAGTGAAAATTCCTCAAGTGGTTTTAATGTGGAATAGAAAGAGGTGTCACCACCACCTCCCCTGCTTTGTTCCCTAACCCATGCACTTTGATGGGATGATGACACCATACATTAGCTGCTGGTTGGAAACATATACCACCTGCCTTGGGAACATCTCAAAACTGGAAAAGCTGGGGCTGTGATGAGTCCTCTGAAAGCCATACCCATGGTCTATCAGATCAGCTGACACTGAGTGACAGGGTCCATAATAAGAATCATGAATTCTGAGGATGAGTCCACTGCTGCATTTCCTTTGCTGTAAAATCTATCCTTGGTCAGAAGTGATGGTACGCAGGCTAACATGGAGATTTGCTAAGGCATCTATAAGTGGTGGTGTGGGCAGAGGATGTCTACCAAGAATGTGTGTATCCCCATGAGGACAGAGCATTGCCCTCTGTAATGGGAAGAATCTAATGTAACCCAGCTGCTCTCAGGTAGCTCCCAGGCAGTGGTGCCACCTCAGGGATTTGGCATAAACCTCTCTAGTCAGTCAGGCGGTCTGCAGAGGCTAAAGGCAGATCCACTTTTTTGTTAAACCCACAAGTAGTCCCCATCCTTGAACCATGGACACTGTGTAATGGGCCTTTTTTTTCAATTATAATTGACATTCAACATTATATTATTCATTTTAGGTATATAACATAGTAAATAGACATTTATATAATTTACCTAAATAAGTCTAGTACACATCTGACACCATACATAGTTAACATAATGTTACTATTTTCCCTATGCTATATTTTACATCCCCATAACTGTTTTTATAACTGACAATTTGTACCTATTAATTTGTAATGGGCCTATGAGAAAGGATTGAAGTGGCCCAGGGGAGAAGCTAAATGATATCTCTAAGATGAATCATTGTGTCCATCGGATTGTGGAGAGTCTCCCAGCACAGAGAACCTGGGAGAGCCGGCTCTAGAGGCAAATAGAATATCTGAAACTCTGTTGGTAGGGTTCCTTCCCAAGAAGTCTCTGCAGCAAAGATTCTAGGTATAGATAAGGCAATGCCAGCAGGGAAAATGCCCATGGCTTGTTCTCTGTGCTTATTCAGCAAAGTTTAGAGACAAGAGCTGGTTTCTGACTTTTCCTATGGCCTGATGGTTCATCAAGGCCCAATACTTTGGTCCTTATGGTACTGGTTGCCAATACTCAAGTGTGGCAGACAGGGATCATTACCATACTTATAGTGGCTCAATTGGAAACCCTAAGTTTTGAAGTGAATGAGAGTCCATCACCCACTATGGCACCTAACTCAACAGAGGGGTTGAATTAGGTGCAATTGAGTCTAAATGGGACTCTAGTGCAGAGGGGATTCCAAGATAAAAGTTGGCTTCAAGGTGGCCCTTTTGAGTATTTCAACAGCTGCAGGAATAATGGCTGCTTCACAGAGAACCTGCCCCTGCTCACTTCATGTCCTGCCTCTCAGGAACCCATGGAGTTGCATCTTCTGCCAGGTAAAGGTTATTCAGGAAAGGTGCCCAAAAAGTCAACCATGTCGTCTGGAATCGGAAGTCCTAGAACGGAAGATGCTACATGAGGAGCACGTGGTGAGTTGCAACGGGAAGTTGAAGCCTCCCCTCTCTGTTCAGTTGAGAGAAGAATCAGTCTTGCAGGGGCTGGAATAAAGGTGCCCAGAAGCAAGCTGCTGTGCTTTTTTCTCTGTGCTTTGACCACACCTAACACCAAAATGTGTAGCCAAAGGAAATCGCCTTTCTGTGTTTGTTTCAGAGTCCATGGGTTTGGGTGTTGTGCATTCTGCCTGAACATGCATAGCAGTTCATTCTCTCCAAGCTGCTTTTCACTTAAGATCTCCTATGTCTTTTGCAGAAATGTGAGTTACTCCTCTTGACGGTCTATGGCTGGTCAAAAAGCTCCTTTTTTGCCCCAAAACCATATTATGTAAGTAACAGCAACAAAATCCCAAACTGACATTTGTCAAATTTGTGATATGAATGCAATAGGTATAAGTTGCCATCATCATTGCCTTTTTTATGGATATCTCTGTCAACTTAGTCAGCCCTTAGCAGTTTAGGCTGCTGTAACAAAATACCACAGATTGGGTGACTTCAACAACAGAAATCTGTTTCTCACAGTTCTGGAGACCGGAAGTCCAAGATCTGAGTACCAACATGGTCAGATTCTGGTAAAAGCCCTCTTCCATGTTGCAGACTGACAAGTTCATGTTGTGTCCTCACATGGTAGAAATAGGGAGAGAGCTCTCTGAGGTCCCCTTATAAAGGACATTGATCCTATTCATGAGCACTCCACCCTCTTGACCTAATTATCTCCCAAAGGCCCCATCTTCTAATACCATCACATTGGGGGTTAGAATTTCAACATCTGAGTTGTGGGAAGTGGGGTGGGGGGAGAGACATAAATAGTCATAGCAGTGAGAGTCTATAGAAAGTAGACTTGGAACATGCCTATAGCCTGCCCTTTGACACTTTCATCCACAGAGTAAAAAGCCACCTCAGAGTCTGGAGAAGTGCATGTGGTTAAACAAAATCAGAGAAAATCTGGCTTCAAAGTTGTACCTCAAAGTGAAGGAGTTTGTGCAGGACATACGCCTCATCTTTCAGAACCACAGGTCAATTTACAAGGTAAGTGGCTGTCCCTGCATCCCTTTTGCTTTAGATTAAGTCACTTTGACTTTCCTCTTCTTATATCAGGTAAATGTTACACTCTCCTCATCATGCGGCAAGCACACACAAGTAAAAATTCTAGTGGTCTACAGAGGTGAAAATATAATAATCAACCAGAGGTATCTGTCCTAGGACCTAAGAGTCTGCTCACTGCTAGATAGCCAATTTTCTCCCAGAGAACAGTAGATTGCAGATCTAGTCCCTTTCGCAGGAAACAGAAGTGTTTTTAAAGGCAACCAGTGTTTGTCTTCTGTAAAGGAAGATATCAAATCAAATTTCTCAAATTTCAAAATCTTGGATTTTTTTACATCCAAATCTCCTAGTGCTATGTCAAAAACTTAACAAGGCCCTAGCCGATTTGGCTGAGTGGATATAGCGTCAGCCTGCAGACAACAGGTCCAAGGTTCGATTCCAGTCAAGGACAGGTACCTCAGTTGCAGACTCCTCCCTGGCCCAGCCCTGGTTAGGGCCCTTGACTGAGACAACCAATCAATGTGCTTCTCTCACATTGATGTTTCTCTCTGTCTTTCCCTCTTTCTTCCACTCTCCCCCAAAATAAATTTAAATAAATAAATAAATAAATAAATAAATAAATAAATAAATGGAAAATATATACTTGAGTAGAAAAATAGCTTCAGGTGAAGATTAACACACACACACACACACACACACACACACACACACACGTTAACAAGGATTGCCTCAAGGGGTGAGAATGAAGGGAGAAGAAGCACAATAAATTTACTGTAGACATTTCCATACCACTATATTGTTGCAAATAATATGGGCTGTATTCAAAACTCAAATAACTTCTATTTTGTCAAATTAAATCAATCAATCAATTTCTGGTGAAGAATTAGGCTGCAGTATAGTACTACTTTTGTTTCTCTGTCTTCCAGATAAAGAAAAACTGATCAAGCTATCAGAGAACATTAGCTATTCTTAACTGGATAAAGACGCACTTAACATTTGGGGGTGACCTGAAATGAAGATCTTGATTACCTGAAACTTTGGGAGTCTAAGCTCATTGGCAATGGCTTATGTTTTTCTCTGTGCTTTTTCAGGGCCAGAAATTCATCGGGCTGGGATTACAAGTAGAAAACAGATTTGAAAAAAACTTCAAAGACATTTTTGGAATTCAGTAAATCAGCAAGAACAATTCTCAGTCCAAGCCCATTACTTTGTGATTTTTGTCCAATTCTGTTTCCCCCTTCAGAGCCTCCAACAGTACGTGGTCAAGTGACCATGGTCCCACTAACCATTCTGCCTAATGATATGCAAAAACAATCATATCACACTTGTTTTTTCAAACTTATTTTGTCATTATTTCAGCTCATTTATTTTTCTAAAGAAAATGTAAGATTGCTTTGTCCAGATCTCTTATTAAATAAATTGGAGTGAAATTTAAAATAAAAATATTGATTCTTTCTATAAAGAATCATATCATGTGCTTTCATTTATTTAAATTATTTATTATTTTGTTAGGTAAAGTTTTCTCTCCTCTCCTCCTCCTGATATAGAACTTATTCATTTCTTGCTTTTTCTTTTTACTGTCAAGTATTTCATACTATTTCTTATTATTATGAAAGTGACCTTTTTCCCATTACAGTTTCTTACTTATTGTTGCCCCTTATAGAAAACTACCGTTATTTATATATTTTGGTAAAGCCAGTGTTTTTTATTTATTTTGGTTTCTGATTACCGTAATAAATACTTTTTTGCCTTTTACCCTGTGGCATCAGGAAGCACATAGTATAGCATACTGTTTCCATGGAGTCAGAATCCTAATTGATACAGCTAATAAAAGCATTCCTCACACTCTGACAGTTCTTGGTTCTGTTAGGGAATGGCTCTGCCATGACATCCTGATGACCTTGCATGTCTCCACACGGCCCACATAGGCAAGACTTAAATGCAGCTGATCTGATTTAGGCCTTGGAAGAATGCCCAGTGATTTTTCCAAAACATGAGAGCATGGGAGACTTGTGAGGAGCTGCTACAAAGCCATCTTCATTCATTGCCTTATCTTCCAGACGCTACCATGACTCTCTCCTTTCGTTCTGATGAGGTCTGAGGCCTTCTGATTCTTTATTTAGGGCACAGCTGTAGGCTATACAACTGCTGGCTGCAACATGAACCAACACTCATGTCACACCATAAGGATCCACAATCCCTTTGTTTGGGTACAACCCTATGATTCAGAGGACATGGGAAGCTGGTACCTTTGCTTTTCTTCCTTTTGTTGTCTATGAAGTATCAAACTGTCTGAATAGTAAAAGAATGCATCTTTTCTTTACCAGTCAAATCTTTTAGCTTTGCTTGACAGGTTCTCAGACCCAAAATACTACAGTTATAGGAAAAAGAATACCACATATTGGTAGCTGGTTCAGAGTATACACTATACCATTCAGAAAAGTACCTCAGCATCAGAAATTATTGTCTCCAGATAGCTCCAAATTTGAGTCTCCAATACACCATTCACCATTCAATAATAAGATTTTGTTATTGGAATAGAAAATTTTGAAGATTAAATGAATTTATGAATGTCAAGTGTTCAAAATCATGTCTGAAACACATGAATGTGACATCGTGGCTACACATAGTAGGGATTCTGTATTTAAAACGTTAACTCAAGCAAAAGGCAGCAATTCTCATTGTCTATTCAGCTAATTGATGGAAATGGAAACAAATGGAGGCCATAAAAACCAAGGTTGATATGTTTCCTAGCCCTTCCCAAAGAGACCAATGTCTATTTTCCAAGTTAATGGTGCTCTGGGAAAAGGAAAATACCCATATCCTTAAAGGATTATTGAAAAAGAATCCTCAGCTCATTCTAGAGGCCTGAAATGCCATAATGACCTAACAGAAGAGGTTAGGTGTAAAATTCAATTTCTACCTCATAGTCAATTTAATAAAAAAATAAAAATAATAAATAAATAAATAAATAAAACATTTCTTATTACAATTGATGGATTTAGGGATGATTCAAAAATAAAGGTGTCTGGAGCTCTGTCTCCCTTTACTGATGTTATGAGTATAAAAGGATGGTCACCTAAGTAGGTTAAATGTTCAGAGATCTGCCAGAGAATACATTTTCTTTCTGGGACTACAGTTATCTAGAAAAATGGATAAATTCCATCACAGACCAAATATTGCATATATCCTCCAAATTTTTCCATTCCCTTGCATTAAGACTGGCTGAGTGGTTAATACACTTACCAATGGGCTATGATCAGAGGTGGCATGTGTCATTTGCAAACTAATTCATAGGAGAGCAGTGATAATTCTCCATGCACATTGATTATGGAAGCCTAGTTTTGAGAGGACAGAGCCCAGAGAACTGAAACAGCCTAGTACATGTATTTACTAACACCTCAGAGGGGCTCCCAGGTGCACTGTGGGCTTTGAGTAAGCAAGAAGTAAACTTATTTGTGTAAGCCAGTGGAACTGAGATTGTTTATTGTCACTACACAAGCTAGCAAGTCTTGACTTATTTGGTATAATACTAAAAACAAGAGAATACTTGTAGGAGTGAACTTTGGGTTTTGGAGAACTGTGTGCCAGAAACCAGAGACAATGGCCAAAAACATATTTTTTTTTATTATAGGCATGCTATCTTGTTTCTATTCTGATGTCAATGTACAACACATGTGCAATAAACAGAGCCTTGTATCTCACATTTCTCAAGAATGGGTTCCCATGGTTAAGTGAACCATGGTCTGTGGAGTGCACTCAAAGTAAAATGTATCAAGCCCAGCTGGTGTGGCTCGGGTGGTTGAGGGTCGGCCCATGCACCAGGAGGTCACTGGCTTGATTCCCAGTCAGAGCACATACCTGGGATATGGGCTCAATCCCCAGTAGGGGGTGTGCTGAAGGCAGCCAATTGATGTTTCTCTCTCACTGATAACACACTCTCTCTCTCTCTTTCTCTCTGAAATAAATTTTAAAAAACATTAATTTATTTTTTTTTTTAAGTAAAACACATCAAGAAACAGGAGCTCTGAATTCAGATGCCAGATGCTCTGCAGGCCCAGGCTGGCCATCCTCACACTCCTCACCAGGCCCACATCTCGGTGCTGATCTCTGGACTTCTGGAGGCACTTCTTGCCCACTGGATTCACTGCTGATCACTGCACAAAGGAACCATGAGGAGTCTCCTTGTGGCAGCAAAAACACCATAATAAGGGGACTCCAGGAGAGACCCAGCAGCTTGCAGAACTTCTAGATAGGAATGTCCCTGCACCAGACAGTCTGTCTTCCCAGGGAATCCTGTGGCCTGCAGGCTACTGGTGCTTCAGGCACTCTCACTGGTAGAAGCTCCCTGCACTGAGCCCCAGTCGCCCTCTCTTGCACCACCACCACCTCACTCCACTCCACCCCTGTGCTCCCTTGCCCACCTCCTGTCACATCTGCTGTGACATACAAAGTACCATCACATGACAAACTCTCTTAGCCAGCCTTACCAATTATTTCAGGTACTTGGTCACATGCTGGCCTTGCTTGCTGGCCTCTTTTGTTTATCTGGGGGGAACAAGATGAAACTGTCTTCTGCATATCCATCAGACCCACAGCATAAGATTGCACTGGATTTTCATGTGTGGCTAGCTCTGCCCCTAAAACAAATAATGAGTCATGAAAAATCTTCATCTATTCCCCTCAAAGAGCCTCATGGCTCCCTTTCTCCCCTCTCTTCCCGTGCCCCTTGAGAGGCTCACTCTCATGAAGAATCTCACCTCTCGCCGACTGCCTACCTCTGTATTTGTGTCTTTCTCTCTCCATTCCGCAAGTGCTTTTCTTTTTACCTTGAATCTACCTTTTGGTTTTTCTCTTTTCCCTTTACCTGCTATTCTCACTCACTAACTGATAATAATCTTGGCTGGATTTGTGTTTATTCAGAAGTTAGGTTTTTTCCACAAAGATAGCTTATTACATATATATAAAATTTTGAGAACTATTTTGTAAAGTTTTCCTATAAATATATCAATAATGTAATGTTTGCTAAAACACGTGATTCCCTTTAGAGCACAGAAATATGAGGACTTTCCTGAAAAATGTTAATTGAGCATTTTTTTAATATACATTCTTCTCAAGTGCACATGGGTCATTTTCAAAGATAGACCATATATTGGGTCATAGGCAAAGTCTCTTCAAATTCAAGAAGATACAAATCATATCAAACATCTTCTCAGATCACAATGGCATAAAACTGGAAATCAACTACAATAAAAACAATCCAAAAAAATCAAACACCTGGAGACTAAACAGCATGCTATTAAATAATGACTGGGTTACCAGAGAGATCAAAGAAGAAATTAAAAAAATCATGGCAACAAACGACAATGAAAACACAACAATCCAAAATCTATGGGACACAGCAAAAGCAGTCTTGAGAGGGAAGTTCATAGCTCAACAAGACTCCTGCAAAAAAAACAAGAAACAATGGTAATACAATAAATTACTTAACCCTATAACTCAAATAGAAAGTGAGCAAAAACAAAAGCTCAATATAAGCAGAAGGAAGGAAATAATAAAGATCAGAGCGGAGAAAATTACATAGAGACAAAAAAAAATACAAAAGATCAGCAAAACCAAGAACTGGCTCTTTGGCCAGACCCGGAGCAGCTGGTTGTGGAATGAACCAGAGCAACAGAGGCCAGGCCCGGAGCAGCCAGGCCCGGAACAGCTTGCTCCTCGCCTGCCCCTGCCCCACAGCTGCCTGTCAGACATGGCTGGAAACTTTTGCGGGAACTTGAGGGTCTGCTGAATCAAGTGATGAAGGCTTAGATCTGGATGTGTTGAGTTAGTGTAGTGCTGGGGTATTGATCTGTGAGTGCCTTGGGTGGGGCCTGGATGAGGCTGGTTGACCTATTTGGAAATGTCTTTTGTGTGAAGTGTATCATTGGGCATGTGGAGGTATTATTGATATGAGAAAATGCTAAGTAACTAATTTACTATCTGAAAAGGGATTTACTATCGGGGAAAGGGAGGGAGGAAGAGACTGAACATAAACTGTGCACCTATGGATGAAGACAATGGGGGATGGGGAGGGGGCGGAGGGTGGGGTGGGAACCTGGTGGAGGGGGGAAGAAATGAGGAACCTTTGTAATAATATGAACAATAAAGATTGATTTTTAAAAAAAAAAAAAAAAAAAAAGAACTGGCTCTTTGAAAGGATAAACAAAATTGATGAACCTCTAGCCAGGCTCACCAAAAAGCAAAGAGAGAGGACCCAAATAAACAAAATCAGAAATGAAAGAGGAGAAATAACAACTGGCCCCACAAAAATACAAAAAAAAAAAAAAATACTATGAACAACTTATTCCAACAAACTGAACAACCTGGAGGACATGGACATATTCCTAGAAAAATAAGACCTTCCAACACTCAATCAGGAAGAATCTAAAAAGCTCAATAAGCCAATAACTATGAAAGAAATTAAAGCAACCAAAAAGCTTTCAGCAAACAAAAGCCCACGGCCAGATGTCTTCACAGTGGAGATTTATCAAACATTCAAGGAAGAACTAAAACCTATCCTCCTCAGACTATTCCAAAAAATTCAAGAGGAAGGAACACTTCCAAGTGCATTAAATGAAGCCAGCATCACCCTAATACCAAAGCCAGATAAAGACAGCTACACTGAAAGAGAATTACAGGCCAATATTCCTCATAAACATAGATGCCAAAATCCTCAACAAAATTCTGGCAAATCAGATCCAGCAGTACATCAGAAAGATCATACATCATGAACAAGTAGGATTTATCCCAGGGATGCAAGGATTGTACAATATTCACAAATCAATAAACATGATACATCACATAAACAAAATGAGAGGGAAAAAAACAGTCATATCAATTGATGCAGAAAAGACATTGGACAAAATCCAACACCCTTTCTTGATAAAAACTCTCAGCAAGGTTGGAATAGAAGGATCATACCTCAATATAATAAAAGCCATGTATGACAAACCCAAAGCCAAATCATATTCAAAGGGCAAAAACTAAAACCATTTCCCCTAAGAACAGGAACAAGACAGGGATGCCCACTCTCACCACTCCTGTTCGACATAGTACTAGAAGTATTAGCCATTGCGATTAGACAAGAAGAAATAAAAATTGGAAAAGAAGAAGTAAAACTGTCCTTATTCACAGATGAAATGATATTGTACATAAAAATCTCTAAAGACTCCATCAAAAAATTATTAAACTTAATCAATGAATTCAGCAATATAGCAGGATACAAAATTAGTGCCAAGAAATCTAAGGCATTTCTATACACAAACAGTGAACTTACAGAAAGAGAGACTAAAAAAGCAATCCCATTTACCATCACACCAAAAAAATTAAGATACCTAGGAATAGCCGAAACCAATTTGGCTCAGTGGTAGAGCGTCGGTCTGCAGACTGAAAGGTCCCAGGTTCAATTCCGGTCAAAGGCATGTACATTGGTTGCGGGCACATCCCCGGTGGGGGGTGTGTGGGAGGCAGCTGGTCGATGTTTCTTTCTCATCGACGTTTCTAGCTCTCTATCCCTCTCTCCTCCCTGTAAAAAATCAATAAAAATATATTTTAAAAAAAAAAAGATACCTAGGAATAATCCTAACTAAGGAGGTAAAAGGCCTATACACAGAAAACTATAGGACACTGAAAAAAGAGATAGAGGGAGACATAAACAGATGGAAGAACATACCATGTTCATGGATTAGTAGAATTAACATAATTAAAATGTCCATACTACCCAAAGCAATCTATAGATTAAATGCACTCTCCACTAAAATACCAACGGCATATTTCACAGACCTAAAAAGAACTCTCCAAAAATTCATCTGGAATTAAAAAACAAAAAACAAACAAAACAAAAAAAACCCTCGAATAGCTGCAGCAATCCTGAGAAAGAAAAACAAAGTAGGTGGGATTCAATACCAGATTTCAAGCTGTATTACAAAGCCACTGTTCTCAAACGTCCTGGTAATGGTACAAGAACAGACATATAGACCAACGGAATAGAATTGAGAACCCAGAAATCAACCTAAACCACTATGCACAATTAATATTTGACAAAGGAGGCAAGAGCATACAATGCAGTGTCTTCAATAAATGGAAAATTGGACAGATACATGCAAAAAAATTAAAATAGACCACCAACTGACACCATAAAGTCAAAATGGATAAAGGACTTAAATGTAAGATTGGAAACCATAAAAATATTAGAGGAAGCCACAGGCAGCAAAATCTCAGGCATGCTGAAGCGATTTCTTCACCGATATCGCACCTACGGCAATGGAAACTAAAGAGAAAATAAATGGGACTACATCAAAATAAAAAGCTTTTGCACAGCAAAAGAAACCATCAACAAAACAACAAGAAAGCCCACTATATGGGAGAACATATTTTTCAATGTTATCACTGATAAAGGTTTAATCTCCAACATTTACAGGGAACTCATACAACTAAATAAAAGGAAGATAAATGATCCAATAAAAAAAAAATGGGCAACAGCCTTAAATAAATACTTTTTGAAAGACAGGATGAAGGCCAAGAGACATATGAAAACATGCTCAAAGTCACTAATTATCCAAGAGATGCAAATCAAAACAACAATGCGGTACCATCTCACACCTGTCAGAATAGCTATCATCAACAAATCAACAAATGACAAGTGTTGGCAAGGATGCAGAGAAAAAGGAACCCTCGTGCACTGCTGGTGGGAATGCAGACTGGTGCAGCCACTGTGGAGAAGAACAGTATAGAGTTTCCTCAAAAAACTAAAAATGGAACTCCCATTTGACCCAGTAATCTCACTTCTAGGAATATATCCCAAGAAAGTAGAAACACCAATCAGAAAGGATATATACACCCCTATGTTCATAGCAGCACAATTCACCATAGCTAAAATTTGGAAACAGCCTAAATGCCCATCAGCAGTTGAGTGGATTAGAAAACTATGGTACATCTAACAATAGAATACTACACGGCCATAAAAATTTTAAAAAGAAGGAATTCTTACTATTTACAGCAGTATAGATGGAACTGGAGAGCATTATGCTAAGTGAAATAAGCCAGGCAATGAAAGAAAAATACCACATGATCTCACTCATTTATGGAAAATAGAGGACATTATAACCTGATGAACAAAAGATAGATACAGAGACAGCAAAGCATTGAACAGACTGTTAAATTACAGTGGGAAGGCTGTGGAGTATTGGGGAGGGGGGAAAGACAGCAACCAAAGGACTTGTATGCATGCACTTAAGCACAACCAATGGACACAAGACACTGGTGGCGGGGGGGGGGGGGGGATGAGGGCATGCGACAGGGATAGGGGAGGCTGGGGGAAGGTCAATGGGGGGGGGGGGTAAGGACATATATGTACTACTATATGTAATACTTTAAACAATAAAATAAAATTTAAACAGAAAACAGAAAAAAAAATACTGCCACTCCAAAATTGCCAGCTCAAATCCAACCAACCCTCCTTTTTACCTCTTTCTCTCCCTTTTTCAGTTTTCTACCAGGGTCCAACCTCCAGGCATTGCTGCTTCTATCTAGGAAGGTATCTCTGCATCCTGGTTGCCAATGGCCTCTGTCTCCTTGGCTTCTCCTGTCCCCTGCTTTTGTGTTCTTCTTTCTGGCGATGCTCTCCAGCTCAGTCCTTGATAGCTCTATTTTCCTTCCCAAGTCTTTTCCTCTGCACCTCCCCACCTATATGCCAGGCTCCCTTCCTGTTCCCTCTGTCCCTGTGATTTTCCCCACTTAACCCACAGAAACAAAAGATGCGCTTTTTATTTTTATCAATGTCTTCTGGCAGTGGAAAGAGGGTGATGGGAAGTGACAGCTTAAAGGATATGGCATTTCCTTTTGAGGGGATCAAATTATTTTGGAACTAGATAGAGGTTATGCTTGCACAATGTTGCACACTTTTCAATGGTTGATTTTATGTTATGTGACTTTTACTTCCATTTAAAAAGGAATAAAGAACAGATTCATCCTTGCTTATTTGAACCCAGGCCAATTATATACATGGTCTCTTGAGGATTTCAGTTTTCTTATGTGCATAATAGGCACGTAGTGATACTAACCTTTAAATGCAGCTGTGAGCACTGAATCCACTACTACCAGATAGATGTTCAATCAAATGAGCTCTCAATAATGTTATTTTTATCCCTTCTTACTGTCTTTCATTTCTCCTCTTTCTTCCTCTCTCTCTCTCTCTCTCTCTCTCTCTCTCTCTCTCTCTCTCTCTCTCTCTGTGCCCACATCCCTTTCCCCACAGTTACCACTTCCTCTTTTTTCTATATGACAGCCTTTCTTCTTGCATATTTCTGTTCTTAAATAACATCCCCCACATTTAAATCTGCCCCTTTTTCCATCCTCAAGGTTGATGTTGACTATGGGCCCATAGTTCTTAGCCCTTCACAGCTTCACACTGACGGTCTCCTATGAAAACTCATAATTTACACTTGAGATCTTAGTCCACCCTCCAGGTTACTGGGCAGAGAGTCTCTCTCTGCCACCTCTTGCTAATACCCGTGGATTCTACACAGAATCAGGTCATTTTGGAATCAACTCAAAGTAACACATGTCTACCCACCCCATGTTCCCTTGGCATCCCAGCACCACCATCTCCTTTTGGTTCCTTTATCTATTTTTCTTCTTAGTCATAAGAAAGCAAAGTTTGTGTCTTCTCATAATTACCTCGTTCACATCTTGGCTGAGTGCTGGGCATTTTGTATGTCTCTTCTCTATCACATTCCCAGGAAAAATGTTTGTCTTCAATCACTGAGCAGAGGGGGGGGGGGGGGAAATAGAGGTTGCAGGTAGGTAATTAGGAACATCACCTCATAATTACGTATCTGGGTCACCCATAAATCCATGCCTTTGAAGGGGGGGACTTCTGGCCTTTGGGTCAGTGAATCTCAGTGTTTCCTGACTTGGTGTTGCTTATCCCTCTCCCTGGGGCAATGAAGAGGGGAGGGGGGAGAGGGGGGAAACAACACCTAAATTCTACGGTGATGAGTTTTGGGTTTTAAGGATGGTGGTGAAACTGGAAAAGTTACTAAAGTAATTAATCACCCAACAAGATGACCAGAGAGGAGTAAAAACATTCTCCATATGAATGCTATAAGTGGAATGTCTCTGTGAACTGTACAACCTTTAGAAAAGAACAGAGGAATTTTCTCAGTAAGAGAGCTAGTTATTCCTGAAGAATCAAAAAAGGACATTATTATACCCAAATTAAGCCCTAGCACAGTAGTCACTTGGCAGGTTATTTTACATGGCAGTTTTGTCCACAATTACTTCCATTCATACTGCCTAGCCTAGGGCCTGGAACATGGTAAGCATTTCATAAATATAATACTTGTTAAATGAGTGACTAAGTTAATGAATAAATGAAAAATAGACTTCAACCCCAAAAGGGAGGGAAGAAAATTGATCACCATTTTTGAAGCTTCTGTGAACCTGAATTAAGTCAGGATACTCCTTCAGATGAACCCTGCTGAACAGAGCTTGCAGAAGTGACCGATCAAACATCTTCTCGAGGTGGCAGAGAATATGATACACCACTCTTCCTACAGGAACCAAGTCTTCACAGGCTTCTTGAGAATCCTTTTAAAGAGCACAATGGAAAAAAATATATAAAGTGATTGTTTTAAAGTTAAACAACCATCAAGGAAGTAATTGCATAGGAATTAGTTTACTTTTTCAGTATAGATTATAATTTTCATGTCATATTTTAGAACTTCTAATATATTTGGTCAATTGCTTAAAATCACAAATGGAGCCTTCCTCTTGACTTTTGTACTTTCATCCTGCCTATGCTGTTTGTTTCAAGAATGGATCTTTGTACAGCAACTGCGGGTATGAGAAGTTCTGATAAGACTTTTAAGGTGCAGGGAAATGCACAAAGCACAATCACACGGTGAAGAGTTAAACTCATTCTCTATTTCCAAGAGGATCCACTAATCAATTTTGCTTGAATTCCAAGACTCCCAAACCACCTAATAAAATTTAAACACTTTGGAGGAGACAACAACAAGACTGAAATTTGATTTATAATGGCACAAATTCCCTGTGGATTTCATTTTAAATAAGTGGATGTGATAATGGAATACTGTCCCAATTCTTTCAATTATTTTAATTTCCTTTCATTTTGCTATCTTGTGTAAATTGCTATGTATCTGCAAAGCATATCAGTTTCAATCCAACCATTTCACCATTACCCTCCACCCCACACACATACCCCAACATGCCCCACAGACAAGAAGGACTTCATGGGCACAGATAATAGTGTGATGAAGGCCTGGGACGGTGGAGGGGGGTCAATGGGAAAGAAAGGGGACATCTGTAATACTCTCAACAATAAAGATACATTTTTTAAAAAGAAGAGAAGGGCTTCAATTAAAATAGAAATGTTAGTGATATCTTCTTGCCCTGTCACTCTCAACCTTACAGGATGATTAATTTAATAGAGTCCATTGCCATTGTCCCACATCACGTGTGGTTCAGGGTTCAGGTTCAGACTCTGGAGGAGGCTATGTGTAAATGAAAGAGACAAGACAAGAAATAATAATTTGGAAATTGGGGGCCAGGCAGAAGCCCAAGAAAGGACTCCGCTTTGCTCTGGCCCTGCCATCCCTTTTATTCAGGTTTGGGATACACCCATAACCCTTATGCAGGCAATTCCAATAACAGGAAGACTATCTTATCAATAAGGATTTACATAACTATCTGCTGGGGAAGTTGCTTCAGCCACCATTTTCTCGACTAAAAAGTGGGGGCATAGTTCTGATCTTTGCCAGAACTTTAAGGGTCACCAGCCTTCTGGGATCCCTGTCCACACTTCTCTGATAGTAAAGACAATGGGTAGCTTCCCACATCCCATGAAAACTATGAAGGGCTAGATTTTTAATCCAGGATGTCAAACATAAATTAATGTGAGGCTGGGGTACCAAGAAGAGATATGATTCACTTCTCTTACATTATAGAGCTCTTCAGTGATGAGGGAGTGGTCTCTGAGGCTCTCAAGGAAAGGAAACGGCTTCGTTATTGCATTCGCTATCTCCACCTTATTTTTCCTGAAGTGAGTCAAGAGAATTTCATGGGAAATTGTCTCTTTATGCTGAGCTGTTGAAAACATCCTAAGGGAACAAACAGAATGAGAAAATTAAATATTAAGATTCAAGACTTATGTGGTCATCATTTCCCAGTGTATACAAATGTCAAAGTATTATGTTGTAGACCTGAAACCAACATAATGTTATATGTCAATTATACTTCAATTTTTTTTTAATCTTCAGAATTCAGATTGTGAAGAAGAAAGGCTTTAGAAGAAATAACAAGAGATAGGTGTTGGTCATGAAGAGTGGGAAAGAAAAAGATGCTTCGATCCCATCAGACCCACATATAGAAGACAAAGGCAGAACTAACTCTGAAAAATTCTGCTTGATCAACATAAAGAACATATGTAATAACAAGACTGACATGTGACACTTCTGACCCCACAGAAACAGAATAGATTATTCAAGGCCTCAAACACTCTGACGCAGAGGAAGATTCAAAGCTGAGGATAGCATTACTGAGGTGATCGTCTCTGTAAGCTTCACCAAAAATGGAGTCAGTTCAGGATTCTGTATTGAGGGGTGAGTATGAGCTGAGACAGCAGTTTATCATTCAGAGGAAAAGACTTCCTGGGCCTGAATTCAAAGACAGAAGTCAGTGGCAGCTGAACTGCCCACAGGTTTTTCTCCTGTGAATGAGAACTGGAAGCAAAAAGCAGGTGCCTGCAAACTTCAGGTGGGAACATTCATTCCCAGCTCCTGATGTTTTCTGTCCGGGACAAGGGGAGTGAGGGGAGACATCAATCAGTGTGACACTCCTAGTTTCTTCCTGCACCCTTCTCCCCATGAAAGGTAAGTTCTTAGATGTTTCTAAAGGAACACAAGCTAAGAGGAGCCAGCCTTGGGGTACAGACTAGGCCTCTAGACTGATGCTTCAGGTCAGTCATTGTAAGAGCTGGCAGGTTTCCTCCATTGTCATTTTGATTAATAATAAGAGAGATGTTTCTTTTGACCTCACTCATTTATGGATAATAAAGAACATTATAAACTGATGAACCAAAAGATAAATATAGAGACAGTAAAGCAACAAGCAGACTGTCAAATTACAGTGGAGAGGGGAGGAAGATCTGGGGGAGATAATAGATCAACCGAAGGACTTGTATATATGCATATAAGTACAACCAATGGACATAAAACTCTGGGGAGGGAGGGTATGTGTGGGAGGGAGGGAGGTGGGCAAAAAAAATCAATAAAATATATTAAAATAAATAAATAAATAAATAAATAAATAAATAAATAAAATAAGAGAGATGTTATGATCTCCAACTACCTGACTTCTTATCTCTCTCTTAAATGGCTCTAAAATCAAGCACATTTAAAGTGTTATTGTGGGGCTCCCTTGAGTCCCCCAAAAACCAACTGAAATATGTAGCTATAAGTCTTTGCTCAGGAAGGTGCCCGTTATAAATGAAATCTCCCTAGACAGGTCCAACACTGATTCACCATTGTGTGTGCCAGAGCACAAAGCTCAAAGGACAATTGGAAATCAAGAAGTGTTAGATATCAAGGCTTAATAATGGGAGGGGACATCATGGAAAATGGCCAAGTGG
This sequence comes from Pipistrellus kuhlii, assembly GCF_014108245.1. Classification (NCBI taxonomy): domain Eukaryota; kingdom Metazoa; phylum Chordata; class Mammalia; order Chiroptera; family Vespertilionidae; genus Pipistrellus; species Pipistrellus kuhlii. The sequence continues at coordinate 24,774,823 of NW_023425573.1, forward strand.
AAAACACCAGGAATTTGTCTCTCCATTTAGGCAACAACTTTACTTGCAGAAAGTGTCTGAAGTCACAATTTTGGAACTCTGTTGAAATGCTTTTAACTTCCAGGAGAAAGCATGACTGGTAAAGTGATTGATTCTGGCTAATTTCAGCCTCTAGTGCTGTACTGGTTACCTACTCCTTTCCCCTCCCCCCCAACTCCCACCTCCATTCTAGTGGCAGGCAGATATGGCTTGCTAGAGCCAAGTGGACAATAAGGAACCAGTCCCTCAAACATCAGGGCTCTGTTTTCTGATTACTGCTCACTGCTTTCCTCCTCTGAGTTTCAGGCACAGAGACAGGCAGCCATTATTGCAATTCACTGGCGGAGGTGGTTTTCTGGGGATTTAAAGTGTTGGAGAGTGGGAATTTTTGAGAGACTGTGGACTATGCCCAAGATAGAGTTGTCAGTGCTGACACTAAACCAGGCCTTGAGATACGAACTCATGGCCCCTTCCCAACATGTGGGCCTTCTTTCATAGAACACTGTCAGCTTTCTGAAAAAACAGGATGAGCCTGTAAATAACATGGTCTTCAATGGCATGACTCTGACCTTGCTTGGGAAAACTGTTTTACTGGGTTGCTTGTTCTGCAAAAACAGGATGTGGTTAATGTGCTTAAAAGTGATTCTACACAAAGGTCGCTGATGCTCTCTGGACTTCCTGCATGAAGAACAGCAGAGCAGTCACCAGGTCGCCCAGCCCAGCTAATAAAGGCTCTCTAATTTTTAATTTGGTCTGAGCTTCAGTGGTTGTTCATTCACGTTCACTCCACAACAAAAGGGGCTACACCTGTATTTCTTTATTTTATTATTATATTTTTTATTTTTTTCCTTTCTCCCTTTTTGGAAGCCAGACATGTAAGATTAGACATTCAAAATCAATCACACACACAAGGCAATTTAGAAAACCATTGCATGACGTAACCAGTTTGGCTCAGTGGATAGAGCATCAGCCTTCGGACTGAAGGGTCCCAGGTTCGATTCCGGTCAAGGGCAAAAAAAAGAAAAGGAAACCATTGCACATGCCCATAGACAGATACAGGCTCAAAAAAGATAGGAAAAGAACATAAGCTTTCTCCTTCAGCTGATCCCCAGCACAGAGATATTCTTCAACAATTAAAAAATAATAATAAAAAGAAAGCAAATCCACCTATAATAGCATCTAAAAGAAGTAAATACTTAGGAGTAAATCTACCCAAGACATGAAAGATTTGCATACTGAAAACTATGTTTTGCATACAAAACATCCTTGAAATAAATTAAAGAAGGCCTAAGTGAATAGAAAGACATCCCATGTTCATGGATTCGAAGACATACATTGTTAAGAAGTGACTGCTACTGAAAGCACTCTACAAAATCATCACAATCCCTATAAAATTCCAAGAGCCTTTTTCACAAATAATGGAAAAGCTGGTCCCTCAAATTCCTATGGAATTTAGCCAAAACAATCTTTAAAAAGAAGAAAGTTGGAAGACCCACATTTCCCAACTTTAAATGTGGTATAAAGCTACAGTATTTAAAACAGTATCGTACTGGCAAAAGGACAGAAATATGGATCAATGAAATAGAATAGAAAGACCAGCAATAAACCTTCATGTATATAATCAATTGCTTTTCAACAAGGGTGTCAAGACCATTCCATGAGAAAAGGATAATCTTTTCAACACATGATGCAAAAAAAAAAAAAAAAAAAAAAAAAAAAAAAAAAAAAAAAAAAAAAAAACTGAATACCCACATGCAAAAGAATAAATTTGGGCCCATACCCTACCCCATATACAAAAATTAACTCAAAATTGATCATAGACCTAACCTGAAGATGCAAAGTTATATAAAGCCTTTAGAAGAAAACATGGAGAAAATCTTCATGGCACTAGAGTTGGCAATGATTTCATGGATGTGACACCAAAAGCACAGACAGCAAAAGAAAAATTAAGTAACTTGAACTTCATCAAAATTAAAAATATTGTACAGCAAAAGACACTTTCAAGAAAGTGAAAAGACAACTTACACAATGAGAGAAAATACTTGCAATTCGCATATCTGATAAGAAGTTAATATTTAGAGTCCACAAAGAACTTCCAAAACAACAAAGAACTCTATTCAAAAATGGGCAAAGGATTTGAGGAAACGTTTTTCCAAAGAAGGTATGCAAATAGCCAGTAAGCACATGAAAAGATGCTCAACATCATTACTCATAATGGGAATGGAAATCAAAACCACAATGAGATATCACTTCATTCCTATAGCATGGCTATAATAATTTTTTTTTTTTTAGTTTTTTTAAACAAACCCACACACAAAAAAGAACAAGTGATAGATCCTCCCTTCCCCTAACTGATGGACGGAGTATGACGTAAACTGCACCTGAGCACCTAACCAGGCACCTTATGTGGACTGTACATTGAACCACCAATCAGAGCATGCCAAATAGACTAAGCCCTCCATTCCTAAGGACCTACGTGCCTATTCATGTGCCCTATATGAAACCACCAATCACGTGTGCCAATACCTTAAGCCCCATCCCTTTCCGTTCCTCCCCTCAAAAGGCGGTTTCCCCTCTGCATGTGCTGCTACTCTCCCCTGCGAAACAGCCCGGCAGGGGTCCTTCTCCTCTAATAAAGCCTGTAGTCCTGGTTTTCGGCCCTCTGTCTCATCTTTCAACAAGTATTGCCCTCGCTGGTGTGGCTCAGTTTGTTGAGTGCTGTTCCCATGCAGCAGGATGTCAGGGCACACGCTGGGGTTTCCGGGCTGGATCCCCAGCAGGGGGTATGCAGAAAACAGCGAATTGATGTTTCCCTCTCTCTCTCTCTCTCTCTCTCTCTCTCTCTCTCTCTCTCTCTCTCTCTCTCTCTCTCTCCCAATCAATTAATAAAAACATATTTTTAAAAAGAAAACTAACAAGTATCAGCGATGATGTGCAGAAATTGGAATCCTCATACACTGTTGGTGGGTATGTAACGTGGCACAACCACTGTGGAAAACAGCTTGGTAGCTCCTCGAAAAATTAAACAGAACCACCATATGACCTAGCAATTTCCCTTCTAAATATATATCCAAAAGATAAGTACACAAAGTAAAGAGGTGGGGTGAATGTGGTCTTGTAGATAACTCGTGTGCCGAAGAATATCAGGAACTTTTGGGAGCCTCATCTGGACTTCTTACTCTGCAGGCTCTGACCACGAGCTAAGACCCATGTTAGGCATGTCTTAGCTCATGTCTGCTGGAAGCCTAACATGTCTGCTGGAAGCCTGGCTTCCCGGGCTGGGCTCCTCCCCGCCCTAAACTCAGCCACACCCTGGTTTGGCTCTTAAACCGAATAGTTTAACAGAAAACCAAAGTGACGAGATTCAAACTGAACAGGACGTCCTGTCTCTAGCTCCTCACTCATCTTCCCCAAAGGAGGGAAACCTGATCTGTCCCGGCCCCCCCTGGGCCACTGCAGCCGCAGGCAGCGGTTGGGCAGCACAGAGGTCAGGAGAGGGGGTTTGCCACAGTAAACACCGGACACAAAAGCGGGCGGCCTCCTCTGGCTTGCACAAGGGCTCTTTCGGGAAGTCAGCCGCTGGCACCGGCCGCGGGCTGAGAGCCCAGCCACTTTCCCAGAGCACCCTCCACCTTGTCGGGTGACCTCAAGCAGAACGCTCTCTGTACTAAAGCCATGCTATTGTGAAAGTCTGAACATGCTTTGGACCCAGATAGTAAACAGCCGCTGCCCCGAGGCCCTTCCAGAGCCTCCCGCATGTCCCTCCCCGCAGCCCCTACCTCACAGACCACCCCAGTCAGGAAACTAACGGAAGGGGGTCCTCCGGGCACTGGATCCAACAACCTTCGGTGAGAATCAGTTTTCATCAGAAGTACAGTCTCTACTACCGGGTTGTTTTTTGTCCTAATTTTAGCAAGTGAAACTTCATTTCAAATTTGCATTTTAACGTTTGCTTCTCTCTGTACCCAGGCCCCTCTCCAGGTTCTACAGTGGTCTACACTGCCCTCTGGTGGCAGAATGTTGATATTGCAAGTCCCCTGTAGAAATATCTTGACCCTTTCCCCTCCCCATCTGAATTCATCCTGTTGTCCCTTCATGGGGAGGAGTAGAACTCTCTTCTCAAACCTCTAACCAAATAGTTCAAAATTAAGATTGGAAGTACCATATTTCCTTACAATTAAGGGTGAAATAGCATCAACAACTGGTGCACGATATGGTTGTTCTGTTTGGCTGTTCATATGCCCATAAATGGGTTTATGACCTAAACTGAGAAGCTGTAGTTCAAATTGTGAGGGACGCTCTGTGTGTTTGACTCTTTCTAGACCTCTTCTGAGCTGTCCCATTTCCTAGGTACCTGAGGTCTTCATCGGGCCTAGGACTCCCCAAGGACAAGGCATCTGCCCCCACAGGCTGGTGTGCCCGGAGATTGCAGAGCCCGTGAGGTGCACCTGACAGCCTCCCCAGTGTGCAGAGCCTGCTGGCTTCCACTGGCTTGCCCCTCCAGATTCTCTGCTCAGTGAGTGCTTCCTGCAAGGCGGCTTGAACAGCGGCAAGAGGGGCTGGGCAGGGGCGCAGAGGATGGGCCAAGACCCAACCATGTGCCCACTGCAGCCTTGAGGCCCACAGTTCCTTTCAAGGTGCACAAATTCATGCACTGGGCCCCTAGTTATTAATAATAGGAAAGGAGAAAAGGGAAGATCCAGACATTATGGCCATATTCCCGGCAAAACACTGGGGGAGGGATCCAACAAAGGGACAATAGACTCCTACTCAGTAAAGTTGAGATGACATAGGGAAGGTATTTGCATGTCAGTCACACCTGGGGAATAGAGATGGTTAGCCAGAATGGGCATGGCCACTGCAAATACTCGGAAGTTTGGGATATATAATCCCCTGAAAAAAAGAAGTTTACTCTCTCTCGAAATCTGGGACTGCTGGCTCCTAACCGCTCACCTGCCTGCCTGCCTAATCACCCCTAACTGCCTCTGCCTGCCTGCTTGATTGCCTCTAACCTCTCTGCCTGCCTGCATGATTGCCCCTAACTGCTCTCCCCTGCTGGCCTGATCTTGCTCCCAAGGGCCCTCCCCTGCTACCCTGATCACACCTCTGCCTCGGCCCCCACCACCATGGCTTTGTCCAGAAGGAAGTCAGACATCCAAAAGATTGCTGGTCAACCTGGCCTAACTGGCATATTACCCTATAAATAGATTATACAGGATAGGATTGCTTAAATGGGGGGGGGGGGGAGAGGGGGTATTTCAGGGGAGATGCTCTTGGCAGACAAAAGTACATAATCCCTATATCTGGACTGAAAGCCAGCCAAAAGCACTACACTGCCAAACTGGTCATTAAAAAGTTGAACCGCTTTCTTACACCTTACACCAAACAGCTGTTTCCCTTAAAACCCCTCCTCAGCCCCACCTTAGGTTCTGCATCCGAAGTTCAATCAGATTAGGTTCTAACTGGTCAGTTACTATGCCAGTCAGCATCAAAAGCTCCACCTCCTAGGCAGCCATTGGCTCCTTGCACTCCACCCAGATTTGGTTCTGATTGGTCAGTTTCTATGCCAGTCAGCATCTCCAGGCCTATCTCTGGGTCTGATCAGAGAGGTGGGGCTGGTCAGCAGAAAGAGAGGCAAAGGCTGATCAATAGTTTCCACAGAGACTATGGTTCAGACCCTGCTTCTCTCTCCAGGCCTGATCTGCAGCCCCCTCAGCAGTCAGTGCTGGGTTGCTGTGTCCACAGCACTGATTGCAGGACTGACTTCTGGTCGTTTGAGCCTTTGGTCATTTTGGAGGTTATGGACCCTGGGTTTTTATATATTAGGATTTGTGGAGAAGACAATTCAATTAGGGTTTGTATGTACTCTTGGCAAGGGGGATTTGGAGCCAGAGAAGCAGTGTGTGCTTTCAAAAAAAAAACAAACAAAAAAAAAAAACCTTGTCTCCTTTTATTTTATTTTATTTTTTTTTATTTGTTTGTTTATTTATTTATTTATTTATTTATTTATTTATTTTGTTAGTCTTAGGAATTGGGAATGATAAAGATGGAGGGGGGAGGATTTGAACTACTTCTAGAGCCACATTTCTGGTTTTGCAAAAATTTGTATAATAGGGAAAATTGCTCTCAAAATTGGATTGTAATTTAATGATACTATAGTTTGACCTACCTGTCTAACTACACAATCCCACATTTGCTTCTTTTCCTCTGAGTATATAGTTTTATTTTCACTTTGAGGAGGAGGCAAAGTCCTCCCTGGGTTGAAGAAATCCTTTAATTATTGCCCTTAAGTTGGCCTTGGACCAAGGAGTGAAAGATATACAAGGACAATCACCTGTAAATCAGTTTTACAGTCTGATGTTTTAGATACTTTTTTATCTTTCAATTAAGCTATTTAAGCTTTTTCTTTAACATATCTAATTAATATTGCTTGAAGAGTGTATTTATATTTTCTGTTTAAAGTATTAGTCAAGGAAATGTTTCTCAGTTAGACACAATGTCTACTCCACATTACAATCAAGTAAAAGAAATGCAATCCAGAGTATAAAGCCTATCCAGAGTATAACAATTCATCTGTAATTTTTTATCTTAATTCCATCAACTCTTAAATTCTTAACTACAGCCCCATTAGAACTTTATCAATGATTTTTATCATAAAGACCATGCTCTCAGGCCATAAAAAGACAAAAGCATAGATACCAGACAAAGACAAGAGAAAAACAAAATTAACAAAACCCATGAGTACTCATACCAAATAACCAAGAATCATTAAGACCAAGAATCTAGTTTTACAAATATTTTCTCCTGCTAATTGTGGACAAAGGGGGGGGGGGGGAGTGATTCTATAATAAAACTGATAAGTTCAATAGAGGCAACCTTATAAGGTATCTGATCATAAATTGCCAACTGTCCAGGTTATGGTGGGTGGTCCCACCCCAGGCCTATAACTTTTTTAGTAAAAGTTTTATCTTTGTTTAAACAAGCCCTATCTCTTGTTCTTGTGCGTCTTGGTAAAAACATCTTTGAAATGCTGGAATTTCAAAGCATAGCCATCCTAAAGAGAGCACATATCGAGTTAACTATCCTGTTAATCCAGTTTTCACCTGGCTTTCTTCCACCATTGTTTAAGCTTCCTTACATCCCCTCCTTAATTCCAAATGTGTAAAAGAACTACAAACTGTCATTATATATATATATATATATATATATATATATATATATATATATATATATAATTGATTTTTTTTAGAGAGAGGAAGGGAGAGAGATAGAGAGCTAGAAACATCGATCGGCTGCCTCTTGCACACACACACACACACACACACACCCCACACACACACTGGGGATGTGCCTGCAACCAAGGTACATGCCCTTGACCGGAATTGAACCCGGACCCTTCAGTTCGCAGGCTGGCGCTCTATCCATTGAGCCAACCCTGTTTCGGCAAACTGTCATTCTTGGGAGCATCTGAGACTTTGATTCCCTGCATTGTTGTCAGTTTGGCTCAAACAAAATATTATAAAATTTCTTACAGTCTCGGATGTTCCTTAGGATATAACAAGAAGACAGATAGCAGACAGACAGAGAAAAACAAAATCAGCATTTACTTGGCAGAGTCAGCCCACCCAGGACCACCTTGGTAACGCAGTGTCAGGCCCATTGTGCCCCCACCGGCTCCCTGCTTCACGTTGGGTAGGAAATCCCGGAGGTGGGTAAGGGCTGAGAAAAGGTAAGGACAATAAAAGTGGGTGGCTGCTTTTAACTTCAGCTTTTTAATTGGATCACTTACTGAACAAAATCGTTGCTGGTTAAAAGAGAAAGAAAACTCTCGCTCCCCAAAAGGAAGGACACTTGCTTTCCCAGTCCGAATAGCCAATGGGGTGACGATAGTTGTTGCGGAGTCCAGAAACCGGAGTAGTGGAGATGGGCGCTGTGCGGCCTCCAGTGAGGTAGGTAACACAGCCAATTCTAGAAGCCAGCGGCCCCCTCGGAAAGAGTTCTTTGTGAAGGGCAGGGCACCCCAAAGAGGGGCCCATGCCTTGGAAAGCATCGTGGTTCTGGTGGCATCGAAGCAGAAGCTCTCGCTGGCCCTTGTGGGGGTCTTTTTAGATGACTAGGGATCTTGGAGGAGGTGCCTAAGGAAAAGTTTCCTCTAGTAGGGCATGAAGCAGTCTCCTAGGGATTTCCACCACATCTGGCTTTTCCAGAGACATGCACGGAAAGGCTGGTTTTCTCTAGAAATTTGTTCAGGCTCTACAGATCTCAAAGGAAAAACTAAAATTAGCACAGGGAATTTTGCCTCTGAGGCCGACAAACACCAGGATAGTCAGCCTCCTATTAAAATAAGATGGCCAACGGGAGAATTCTTTGATACTCTTAAATTAATCTTTTGCATGCACAATTTGAGAAAAAAAAATGCCAGCTATAAAATTAGAACAAATAGAAAACGTATTTTAATTGCTCTCTTTAAGTTTCAAAAAGAGGATTACTCTGGCATTTCCAAGGGGTGTTCGCCTAGATGCACAAGAACCATGGGCAGGGCTTGCTCAAGGCAGAGGTAAACATTTCACTGAAAAAAGCTACGTGCCTGGGGCATGACTTCCCACCAGGAGCTGCCCCGTTAGGAACTTTGATCAGGTCACCCTGTGAGGTGACTTCCCACCACTGCACTTCCTGTCAGCTTTACTATAGAACCCCTTGTTATCCGTATAACCTAAATTCTAAAAGGAAAAGAAAGGACTCTCATCACTCTGCCTCCACCGAACTCTGCAGGTAGAGACCTGGGAGTCTGATGTGACAAGAATTCCGATCTTTGCCTGCTCACATTAGTGGTCCAGGGACCTCTCTCCTGGAGCAGCTGAGAGGTGAGCAGCGCCCTGCCGGTGAACAGCCTAGCCTGCTCCCGGAACCCACTGTGGGGGAGGCCAAACTTGCCTCTGCCATCCTCGATCCTTTCAGTCGGTCTAATAATTAAATGTACATGAGACAAATGAACAAGAGAAAATAACCAAATTTAATTACATACATTCAGATGGGAACCCCACATACATGAGACAGAGACCGTAGGCACATGAGAGGTTCTGAGACAGAAAGAGAAAATGAGTGTCGACATAAGAACAAAAAACAAAATTATAAACATTTATTTGAACCAAAAAGAGGGTACACCTGAAAGCAAGATCTCAACAGACTGAGAAAAATGTTTCCAGGAATAACAGTTTGCCATTTATTTTATGTGCTTGAAATTAAGGCAAAGATAACTTTTTTTTTGCTAAAAATGTTATAAGCCTGGGGCATGCTCTCTTGAAGCTTCAAAAAGAGGATTACTCTGGCATTTCCAAGGGGTGTTGGAAATGACCTGCCCAGGCAGGAATTTATGATCAGATGACCCTGTGAGGTGATTTTTCATAAAACCCCTTTTTTGTTCACAAGGTATACATGACATTCTGAGCTAAGGATGAGGTAAGATGCCTTGGGAGTTCAGAGTGGAGGAAGGTCATTGCAGGTTGATAAGAAGAGCAAATATTTAGAAGTTAGTAGTTAGCCCCACACCCAGTACAGGTCATAAAAAGTCACTTCTGGTAATAACTATTATTATGGGCAAAGCCCCTAATTTAAATTCTTCCAGGTAGTTAAAGGGGGTGGGGATGGGGGGGGGGGTCTTAGGTCTCGGTTGTCTTTCACTCAAATTATCCACGTATCACAGAGGCCCATTTTAGGTGACTCGCTTGGAATTCTTATATCTCTTTGACATTAAAAAAAAAAATTAATTTGAGTTGAAGATAATGAAAAAATAGCAAACATAGGAAAAGTGCTCTTTACCCTCCCCTCTTTTGCCTACAGGCAGGATATAAATTCTCCTACTACTGGAAACAGGCTCTAATCAGCCCAGACTCTTATCTGCACTAGAGGAACCTGCAAACCACCTTCCTCCACCATTTGCCTCCTCTACATTTACCTTCCCGCTGTAGCCGCCCTTGGAAGTTAAAAACTGCTTTCCTTCATCCGGTCATTTCTCTGCAGATCTTTGTTCTTTGTCGATGTTAATGAGCCAGGATTCTAAGCCACCTGCTTGAGTTACCCACAGGATGATGCGCACTGCCCGAGTTAACAAGCAGTTCTGCTCTAGATAATCTGTTCTGGAAAAGCCCCAGCTTAAAGCCTAAGGTGGGTAGAGGTAAGGTCTTGCATCCCCTTCTTGGGAATGAGGCAAGGACTTGGGCACAGGGCATCTACTTGAGAGACGGACTAGGACACACATGTGGGACAGGGGAGGAAGAAAACGCCAACTAAGGGCCTGCTCCTGAGGGAGTGAACCCCTGGGGCTCCGTCCTGCAGGGAACACTGAGAAGCTGGAGGGTGGATATAGGGGAGGTAGCAGAGTCTACTTTTTGAGAGCTTGATGGGACAGGGACAGATGTGTACACCCCATTGGCCAGAAGCAGGCTTGCTGAAGGAAGCCAGACGGGTCTTCTTGAGAAAGACTCTGCCCAAGAGACCTACATGGAAGTCCAGCAGGAAAATGAACCCAAGCAAAGAGGAAGCCTTGCACTGGCATCAGTTGGCCAGCAGGAGGAGGCATTGCCCACTTCAAAGCAGCTGTAGGTGCAAGATACCCAGCAATGGTAGAATCCCTAAAGAGCAACCCGCCTCATCCTCCCTCACCCCCCAAAAAAAATGCTCCCAGAGAAAATAACGCACCAACTGTGCCTCTTCCCTGTGCTGAAAACACCAGGATTAAATTACAACCCAATCAGTCAAGTAGAGTCTTTTCTGCCACTTACCACCCCTCCCCTGTTCAGTCTAGCCCTGCAGAGACCAAAAGAGCAAATAGTAAAGGAGGAAAAAGATTGAGTCACAAAGAAAACCAATCAGATTATTTTCCTTCTGGTATCCAGTGTGAAGGAAGGCCCCAGCTGAAGCAGAGGAGAGGATTTAAGTAGAACAAAACATCAAACATTTCCCCATTGTTACAAGGAGCCTTTTCTTGCAACTAAAAGCCTGGAAAACTGAGCCTGCCCAGATTCTAAGCAGTTATGTTGTCCCCATACTCCTAGGCACTCATGTTATGAGGAAGACTGTGTTTTGAGGATACCTGCGACTCTGGCTAAGGGCTTTTATCTGATTAGAGATGGTGCCCAACCCTTGAGCTAGGCAAACCGAAAGTGCTCAAGTGTGGGAAGCAGTCCTCTACCAATGAGGGACAGGAGGCTGTGGCTAAGTACCACAGCTTCTTAGTTCCCAATGCCCCAATGGAGATAGTTCCATGATGTCTGAAACACTCTTTCCATATATATATAATTTTCCAGTTACATTTACATTCAATATTATTCTATATTAAATTCCTGTACCACATGGTGTTTTCAGTGCCCACTGGGTACCAATGTTTTCAGTGCCCACTGGGCCCCAGACATTGTTTTTATGATTTTATTGACTATATTCCCTATGCTGTAATTTACATCTCTGTGGCTGTTCTGCAACTACTAATTTGTACTGCTTAATCCTTTGCCCAGTCCCCCAACGCCTCTCCCCTCTGAAAACTGTCAAACTGTTCTCTGTATCTATAGTGTTTCCCCGAAAATAAGACATCCTCTGAAAATAAGACCTAGAGCATGAAAAGAAAAGACATCTCCTGAAAATAAGACCTAGCGCAACTTTGGTAGAAAATTTTAATATAAGACACTGTCTTATTTTCAGGGAAACAGGGTATATATAAATCTCTATTGATTTCAGAGAGAGAAAGGGAGAGGGAGAGAGAGATAGAAACATGAATGATGAGAGAGAATCATCAATCAGCTGCCTCCTGCACTCTCACAACCCGGGACTGAGCCCACAACCCAGACTTATGTCCTGACCAGGAATTGAACTGGGATTCGAACTGTGATCTCCTGAATCATAGATCAATGCTCAACCAACTGAGTCACCTCGGCTGGGTGAGTCTATTTCTATTTTGTTTGTTTTGTTCTTTAGAGTCCACATATATGCGAAATCATATGTTATTTGTCTTTGACTGACTTAGTCTATCCATGCTGTCACAAAAGGTAAGATTTCATTCTTTTTATGGCCGAGTAGTATTCCATTGTGTATATGCCCCACAGCTTCTTTATCCACTCATCTATTGATGAGCATTTGGGTTGCTTCCAGAACTTGGCTATTGTAAATATTGCTGCAATGAACACAAAGGGGCATATATTCTTTGGAATTATTGCTTTTGGGCTTCTTGGAATTTGTACTCCCTTTCCTACCTCACTCACTTACAATCCTATCTATTAGACCTGAGACTGCCTCCTTATAAACAGCTTGCACTCAAATTTGTGTCCCCAGGTCTGTTCCTGGGGAAACCCAAAGCAAGATAGCAGGAAAGACAAGCTCATTTCAAAGAGCAGGTTGGAGTTTGCATTAGGAGGGAGAAAAAAAAAAATGTTTTCTTCCTGCTCGTCCATTCAATACATGAATCACACTGGCATTCTGGTTTTTACTCATAATGAAGTTTCCTGCCTAAAACCTGTGGACTAGAGGCAGCAGGGCTTTCCATTCTCTTCTGCATGCTCATCAAATCTTGAAACTTAATAGAGTCATATACTCATCAACGGTTTCGACTTCTTCCTGCCTACTGAACTTTCCACTTCCTCCCGTGATGTCCTTGGGCTGGAATGACTTTCACAGGGGGACACAGGTTGCTTGATGCACAGTTTATAGAGTTGGGGTTGTGGCTGATATATGTCAGGGGAGCTAGCCTCCCAACAGCCTTACTACTTTGTTTTTATATTTTTCTTATCAAAGTGTAATTTACATACAGAAGAATTCAATCATTTTCATGTTCTGAGACTTTTGTTTTGCTTTATAAATAAATTTTATTGTGAAATGCAATTCACAGATTAAAAGACATAAAAACAAAGATACAGCTGGGTGAATGTCACAAAGTAGGCAATCTTTTAACAAGTTCATACAGATGTGTTATCACCACTACAGTCAAGATTTCCATCCGTCACGCTTACAGTTTTAACTTTTACGTTTAGGACTAGGATCCATCTCAAATTAATTAATGTATATTATGTGAAGTAGGGGGTCAAAATTAATCTTCCCATAGGAATGTTCATTTGACCTACATCATTTGCTGAACAAAAGGCATATGTCCCTTACTGACTTGCCATGGAGTTTTTGTCATAAATCCAGGTCCCACGTATATGACAGTTTCTTGACTCTCTTTTCTGTTCCATCTGTCTATTTTGTCTACTCTTGCACCACAAGCAGACTGTCTTACTTAATATAGCTCAATGTAGTAAATCTTGAAATCAGATAGTATAAGTCCTCCAACTTTGTTCTTATTCAGTATTGCCTCGGCTATTCTACATCATTTGAATTTCCCATACAAATTTCAGAATCATAATTCAGAATTTTATTATCATAAAATAACCAACTAGGATTTCTCCTGGAATTTCCCTGAAACTACGGGTTCATTTAGGAAGAAGAAATGACATATTTAATTCATAACAATATTTAGTCTTCCAATCCAGAGGGCAGCCGATCGGTGATTCTCTCTCATCATTGATGTTTCTCTCTCTCTCTCCCTCTCTCTTCCTCTCTTAAATCAATAAAAATATATATATTTTAAAAATCAGCTTTAGTCTCCCCCAATTGTGTTTTTCTGCAGTACAGAAATCATGGCTCTGTCCACTCCAGACACACATGTTTCCAATCCCTCACCTGGAACAAAACCTCTCTTCCCTTATTTCCCATTCAAAAAGTGCTGGGGAACTACAATAATATAATCTCTAATCAGCTGGAGATTGTATTACTGGCCCATGGCTAGGCTGGCAAACAGTAGCAGAGGTAGCTTCTACTAGAGCCCAATAGTTGGAGTTGGGATGTGGGAAGAGGTTTTTCCAAAGGGATGTGCTATTTCCAAAAAACAGATGGGCTATAGACAGACAGTTTCATAAATGTCTGTGTCATCCAGGCCCCTTCTTTCCTGGAATCCACTCCTCTAATGACTTCCGTCCTTTCCAAACTGATAATGTATGCCTCTGTCCTCTCCTGGGTTAGTCCTCACACGCCGAGATGCCTCAAGTCCTGCAGACAGCGTGGGAAACACTCAGCATGGGGACACTCAAGGTAAACAGCCACGTCTTGTGCCCAGGGGCATTTTGGACATTTAAGAAATCCACAAACTGAGCCATAGCAATATGTGGTTCAGTCAATGTGGTGATGCCTACTAAATTTTAAGTGCTTATATTTTTGACCCAGCATTTCTGCTTCTAGAAATGTACTCTATACTTACAGAAACACTCACAAGTACACAAAAACATAACGTATAAGGATATCCATGGCAGTATTGTTTATATTAAGGAAAAATGCTATCGAAAGGGGTTGAATTCCAAGTATCTATGAATAGGAAACTCATTACAAAAATGATTACTCATTATCACAATGAACATTGTACAATTGTTTAAAAAATGAGATCCTAATACTGAAATAAGTTCAAGATATGTTAAGTCAAAAGTCAAGTTGCAGGACAACAATAAGGGTGGTGATGATTATGATAATGTTATCTATGTTAGTTAGGAAAAAATCAGAGCAATATATGCCAAAGTATTAACAATAGTTTTCTATCATTGGGGAAAGGGAGGAGGTTGATGCAGACTTATGAAGAACTTTCATCTTCCAAAGTATATCTTTCTGTAGCATTTGAGGTGTTTTTTTGTTTGTTTGTTTGTTTTTGTTTTTTTTTTAATGTCTTTCTTTGGGATATAAAACATAAAATAAATACTTTAAAAAAAAGAAAAAAAAGAAAGTCTTGAAAGTTGGGGCAGTGTGACAGATGCTGTTTGATCGCCTTTCAGACAGATGTCATGTACTCACAAGGTCATTTAAGAATTCAAACTTATCTCCTTGCTCACTGACCCATAACACAGCAGACTAAATGTTTGACATGGGAAAATTCTCTGAGACAAAAGAGCTTATTCAAGCAGACCTAACAGCCATGAGCTATCTCATAATCAGCAGAGACAGACGTGTTGTGCCTGCAATGGGGGTGGGGAGAGGTTGGAGAGGCTGGGTTGGGACAGCCTGAGCTGGGAAGGTGATTAATTCTTTTCTCCTATTACCAGCGCCGATGGCCTTGGCTGTACTGAAAGTGAAGGGCCTGTGCTGGTGGGGGAGCCTGGGTAGAAGGCCCCAGGGAGGGTCAGGAAGCCGCTGCAGGGAGGAGGAAGCCATGCTCTTCACAGGGCTTCAAAGGAGCAATCATAGTTAGAAAAAGTGCAGACGGTGAGATGCGTTTGAAGGTGGGTGGTTGAAAAAGTGCCAGTAAAAAGAAGGCCTAGGCCATAGCGGATAGCTCAGTTAATTCGAGCAGCATCCCCACACACCAAGGTTGCCAAGGTTGCAGGTAAGGGACTATACAAAAATCAACCAATAAATGGAACAACAAATTAATGCTCTTCTCTCTCTCTCTTTAAAAAAAAATGATCTTTAAAAAAAAAAAAAAAAACTTAAGCCTATGTTAGAGAGGCCAACATAGAAACTGCATCCTGTGTTTTTCTGGCCTGAGACAGATAATCTCTGGATCAGATGATGCCAATGATAATGCCACAACCAAGGGCCAAGTGCCGGTGTCCAGCTCCCTCCTAAGATCCATCTGACTATACATGTCACAGTGAGCCCATTCCTTCAGAAACTTTAGTTTAGACGCAAGTGGACCCTCTACCACATATTTTATCATATCTTAGAGCATCTTTTGGTGTTATAGTCCCTCCTTGTGAAAGAAGCAGGGAAAGAGGTGTTTCCCACAGCTCCTTACATAAATACAGGCATGTCCTCTGCTCCTTTTTATGAGCTGGGTGGGCCGGACACTGGTTTCCCACTAGTCTTGATTCCGTTAAAGCTCATTAGAAATGTGCTTGTTTATGCATTTCGTCAAGAATGCTGGTTTCTTCTGAGAAGGAAATTATTAATTGCATCACACAAAAATAGTTCTGTCCCAGACCAGTTTGAGAACAACTTTTCTTTTTCTTTTAGAGATGGTTGACATGCATAAAAATCACCCGAGCTGCTGATTGAAGAGCCAAACATGTTCACAGAGGAGGCTGGGGAGTGGACCCCCCATCCCCCAGGCTTGTCCACATGCCCCCTAACCCCCAGTTCCTAAAGGTGACTCCTTCCCCAGCACTTTCTGCTCTGCTGGAGCCACTGATCACTGCTGGTCATACCAGGATCGCAGACTCAGGGTAAGTGTGGCTAACCTTGCCCAGGGCCTCTCTCTCCAAAGGCCAGGGGGTGAGAGTTTGAACTTGGGAATGAAAGAACTTCCCTTCTGTTTCCAGAACTTCCCTTCCACTCCACTTTACTGAAAGTTTGAGAAGACACACAAGGCCCACCCCAGCACAGTAGCACAGTAGGTGCCCTATTCTTACAAAGCTTCTTGGCCATTGCGCAGGCAGTCACTGTAGACTCCCTTCTCACTCCCTTTGCTGCGGCCCTGACCCACCCCCCAACTCCGAAAATATTTCTCCCCCTTTATTATGCAGAGGAATTCCATGCTCATTACTTTCTGCCACCAACCTGCTTTGCATATTCAAAGACTAATTGCTATGCTCTTCCAGGAAAGGGTCGTTTTTTTATCCAAGTCTTGCCCCCTCTTCAGGCCCCTCTCCACTTTTGAGGAAGGAGGTAGAAGGTGGGCAGATACATTATGGCATACCCACCCCTTCTGCTGTAAGGCCGTTTCTCTAGATAGAATCTTGTGGTTTGCCATAGCAAGGCGGAAGTGGTTGTCCCAGTGATTGTCCCCTTCTCCCCTCTGCGACAAGCTGAGAATGCATCTCAGCAAAGGCTGGGGGACTGCAAGACAAAGGACAGATTGAAGACCAGCAAGGCTTAAGGATGCTCCCAAGGACCCACCTCTTCCCCCAGTGTCTGGACCCAACTTGGATCCTTCTACAGAAGTGAGGAGGAGGAGGAAAACAGAATAAGCAGAGCATAAATTGAACTGTAAGGAAGGGCGATCACAGAACTGGTGAATTTTCTGGAATTGGCTCAGGTATCTGCCATGAGGCATATAGGGGCTCAAGATAAAAATTGACCTATAGAATTATTAAACTGTTTTTTGATTCACACAGTTAAATGACTGAAATGACACCCAGGTCCTCCATGGAGCAGTGAAGGCTTCTCTCCAGAGTAGCCCTCAAGTTTTGAGGGAATTTGTGTCCCTAACCATAATCCCCTGGCTCTTCCCTGGTGGAAACACCCCGGCGAAGTGAAAGTTCATGTTAATCCACTGCAGGGGGGGGGGGGGGGGGGGCAATGTGGTGGCATCCACGGAGCAGAGAATGCAAGGCAGTGGGGCTGCCTCGCCATCACGCAGGGTCCAGCTCTGAACAACAGGGCTATAGAGGGCTGGGTCCATGGGCTCCAGCCCTGCCCAAAGGGTCAGGGAAGGGGTTAGAGCAGAAAGGGTGCAAAAAGCCATCTAGTTTGGATCCAAAATAAGCTGACATTCAAAACTCAGGGCACCTTTCACAGTTTTCTGGAGGCCCATGTCCACAATGATAACAGCTACTGCCCACTGAGCACTGGCTCGATGCCAGGACAGAGCCCACGCTTCATGCCCATAGTGACCAGAGATGCAATTACTAATCCCTGATACTATGAATTGTTGTCATTTTTATTGAGACTCCTCAGGCCATTCCTACCTCTTACCATCCCCCACCGGTGCCTCTTGTCAGTGGCCCACACAATCCTCAAGGCCAAGTTCAGAGCCACTTGCTCCCACAGTCTTTGTCTTTGCTTCTTTGGGTGTAAGGACCTTTCTGCATATATATATATATATTATTATTATTTTATTTTTATTTTTTTACAGAGAGAAAGGGAGAGAGATAGAGAGCTAGAAACATCAATGAGAGAGAAACATCGACCAGCTGCCTCTTGCACACCCCCTACCAGAGATATGCCCGCAACCAATGTACGTGCCCTTGACCAGAATTGAACCTGGGATCTTTCAGCCCGCAGACCAACGCTCTATCCACTGAGCTAAATCGGTTTCGGCCTTTCTGCTTCTTATTGGAGTGAAAACAGGGCTCTGCCTTGTTCGCCTTCCTCTCCTGCAGGTTCTTGCTGAGCCTCCGTTAGGAACCCCTACTGCTGGGTAGCAATCCCCAACAGAGAGCAGCGGGGGAGTGTTAGCCCCTGCTCCCCAGACGGAGGCAGCTGCCCTCTCGGTGGCCATTGTGTCCAAACCACAATAATCTGCCATAGCCCTGTGGGGACCGGGTGTCAGATGCCCCACAAAGGCCCTTTCCTGGGCCTGCTGCTCATCCTCCCCCCAGCCATCAGCCCCCTCCAGGTGTAGCTCTGGCCGGCTGAGGCTCAGGGCCCCTGCAACAGCAATATCCTCTTCAGCCTCTTCCAAAAGGAAGTGGCTCCTCCTCCTGCCTCTGACCCCTCCCTGACTGGCACACCTGCCAGCACATGGGGGCTCAGGCTACCAGCTTCCTCCCAGGCCTCCAGTGAGCCCTCAACAGTGTGATGTGGACCAAACACACCTGCACTGACAGGCCCTTCAGAGGCTCACAGGTATGCCCCCGGGAGCCTTGGCCAAGGTCCTGGTGACCACAGACACACCTCAGAAACCTGCCCCCTCTCCAGCTCCCACTGAAACCAGCTCTGCCTGGCCTGGTATGTCCCCCACATGTTTAGCCAGGTCTCTGCTGCCATCCATGGAGCCCCCCCCCCTCCCACCTGCCTCTGGTTTCCCATCTCTCTTCTACCACTCCCCCCTTTCCTGTCAGGAATACACCTAGGCTCCCCTCCCAGACCCCCTCCACTTACCCCTGTGCTGTCTGCCCACCCAACTCTTTCAAAGCACCTCCAGCTGTCTCAGTAAACCCAACCTGCCTAGCAAATCTACTCCAGGCTTTGGCCCTCTCATGCTACTCCTGTAGCTGCAGGTTGTGGGAGGTGTCCCATGGAGTCTCAAGGTCAGTGTCACCTACTTCCCGGGGGGCAACAGAAGCCACTTGTCACAATACAGCAGGCTCTAATTTCCAGAACTGCAGAGTCATCCAGAAAATGAGAAACAGGGTGTTGGGTGTCTGATAAGTGAAGATAGGAGTTTAGAGGGGTTGCAGGTTGGGGGGAGGTTCAGAAGGCGAGGCAATCACACTAACTTTTCTCCAGAAGAGCCCAGAAGTCACCCATAAAATAGGATAAGTGTGATTGGGAGGTGAGAGCTTTGCCGGGACACAAAGGAACAGCCCTCAGTGACCCTCCTCCATCAGCCTGCATGGCGTGCAGGCCCCGGGGCCACAGCTCCAGAGGCCCTGGATGTGCAGCCACAGGCTTTGCCTAGTTGTGGCTGGTGAGCCTTTGGAGCTGGGGCCCTGCCACTTCCTCAGACTCTGTGAGTGGGCGTGGCCTTGGGCAGCCTCCTCATGCCCTATGGCTTCCCACAAGGCCACCCAGCCCACCTGCCCATGTCTCAGCCTACTGACATCACTGCCCTCTTCCTCTGCCAACCATCTTCTTACCAAGCCGCCTGGGGACAGGACAGGGGGCAGGCTTACTGACAGACACAGGTGGCATTCCTGGACACATGTACCTGCCCCCTCCACACACACCCTCCATGTGCCCCCCCTACACACACACACAGAGGGCACGTCAGACATGGGGAGCATGCCATCACACCTGGATTGGCCACACTCACACAGAGGAGAGGTGGCTTGGGGAGGGAGTGGAGAAGGGCCTGCTGGCTCATCTTCATGCAGAGAGGACCTGAAGTGTCCATGAAGCCAGCAGAGGAAGGAAAAGGTCCCCAGCCCAACTCCTAAAGCCTGGTGGATGGTCAGAGGGCGCCTCCTCGGGGCTTTCTCAGCACAAAAGGGAAAGAAACAGCCCCACACTGTTGTTACTGAGCAAAGGAAGTGGGCCCCATGGCCAGAGGGAAGTGGTCCTGAGGACAGAGCTGAGGCAGTTCACCACCCGGAGCCCACATGCCATGCTTCAGACTGTCTCCAGACTGTTCTTGTTCCTCCAGGAAGGGCCTGGACAATTCCAGCCCCAGAGAAACTTCCTCTCTCTCTTCGGCTGTGGGCTGGCCAGCGACAAAAAGCTGGTTGGTGCAGGGACACCTTTGCCTCCCTCACGAACCTGGCTGAGATGAACAGGGGTGGCCTGGAAAAGGTTAGACTCAGACAAAGGGGACAATCCCAGCTCCCGGGGAGAGGTTGTTAGTGGGGGAGGGAGAACAAGCAAGGGAGGTGACTGACCACTTATTCATGAGTTCAGACCTTTGTTACACTGGTTGGCAGTTTCCATCCTCTTTCCCACGAACTTCCTTCCTAATTCTCTCCCAACACAAGGGGCGTGGGGAACATGCCCGACCAACTACAGCCTAAGATAGCATGAGGCAGAGTCTATAGTCAGTGGCTGTTAATGGTGAAGAAAACCAGCACTGGGATAGGACTCACAACCTACTAACCGAATGGTCAAATCACTTGAGCTCTCTAAGCCTCAGTTTCCCCATCTGTAAAATAGTGACAATATCAGTGTCCATTTGCAGGGCTGCCCAGAGGAGAAACTGGATAGAATGCACTTAAGGCTTGGCACCTGATGGGACCTCAGTAAATATTAGACTCTGCTGTTGTCCTGACTACGAGTGGTAGCTAAAGAACCAATGGACTCCTCACACCTTGTCTTGGAGAGTCTGCCTCTCTGGTAAATGCACAAGGACTAACTGCTTTGAGAGTCACTGAAGAAATTCTTCCCAGCCCGTCGGCCTCAATGTCTGAAATTACACCACATAGACTTCTTTCTTGCGGAGAGTCAGGCAGCATCTCAGATCAGAGGGCTCTCCACAAAGCTAAGCTGGGATAGCAGGTTGGGGTACAAGAAGTCCAACATTGGACCATGCAGAGGTGGGGTATGAGTGGGAAGGGGGGATCTCCTGATAAAGATGGGTTTCTAATGTGTCAACAGCTGAGTCTCCCTTCCCCCAGCCCCAAGAGGCCTAGCACCACAAACTATAGCCTTCCCCAGGCCTCTTCATCATCGCTTCCTGGGCCTCAGTTTCCGCATCTGAGCTGCATTATCTCTTAGCATTGTGGTTAAGTTCAATTGAGGCAACTCGTACAAAATCCTTCAGACTAAGCCAGACGTAGTTTGCTAGGGCTGTCGTAACAAAGGACCACATATGGGGTGGCTTAAACTACAGAAATTTATTTTCTCATGATTCTGGAGTCTACCCATGTTTCCCCGAAAATAAGACATCCTCTAAAAATAAGACCTAGCGCATGGAAAGATAAGACATCCCCTGAAAATAAGACCTAGCGCAACTTTGGGAGAAAAAATTAATATAAGACACTGTCTTATTTTCGGGGAAACAGGGTAGAAGTCTGACATCAAGGTGTTGGCAGGGTAGATTTCTCTTGAGGGCTCTCTCCCCTTGGCCTGTAGTTGGCCATGTATCCTCACATGTTCTTCACTGTGTGAATCTGTGTCAAAACTCTTCTAATAAAAACACCGGTCAGATTGGATTAGAGCCCACCCCAATGACCTCATTTTAATGTAAATACCTCTTTAATGACCCTATCTCCAAGTACAGTGCTGAGGTGCTGGGACTTAGGACTTAAACATATGAGTTTTGCCCTAATTGGTTTGACTCAGTGGATATAGCATCGGCCTCTGGACTAAAAGTTCCCAGGTTCAATTTTGATCAAGGGCACATGATCTTGGTTGCAGGCACATCCCCAGTGGGAGGTGTGCAGGAGGCAGCTGATCGATGTTTCTAGCTCTCTATCCCTCTCCCTTGCTCTCTGTAAAAAAGCAATAAAATATATATATTTTTAAAAACAACATATGAGTGTTGGGAGTACACAATTCAGCCCATAACAGTGGCTGCTCAGAAAACATCCCTATTTAATCCAATTCAACAAATACCTTCTTCATCGGCATTATTCTAGGCTCTTTGAGTGCATTAATAAACAAAGCCTAGACCAAGACCCTTGTCATATGAGGCTTAGTCCTGGGGGGTGGGAGGAAGGGAGACGGACATCATACAATGACATAATCATGTGGTGTGCTAGAAGGTGATCAGTTTTATGGGAGAGAAAAAATAGAGCAAGATAATGAGAGTTAGGAGATAGGGGTAGAAATTTTGAATAGGGTGGTCAGGGTAGGCTTCATTGAGGCAATATTTGATAAGGCCTTCAACAAGGTGGTCTATTATTATTATTATTATTATTATTATTATTATTATTCCTAGGGAATAATAAAATTAGATCCTTTGGTCTGTGAACCCCCACATCTCTGCCAATCCACACCCACTTCAGTATCAGAGAATAAATGGTGCCCCTGAGACAGATCTGATGTTGATGGTCAACTCTGCTCTTTACTAGCTGTGTGATGTGGAGCAAGTCACTTAACCTCTCTGAGCCTGTGCTTCCACTCCTCTGGGCCAACACCTCTGTGTGGGGAGGTCCCAGTACCGGCATGGCTATGGCTCTGCAAGAGCAGGGCTGCTTTAGTGCTGGCTGGGGTAGGTGCTGAGATTTCCAAGGGTGCTGCCAGAGTTTGTGTATTATGGGCTGAGTATCAGTTAAGACTATGTTCAGCTGCAAGTAACTGAAAACTCGAGTGATGGGGGCTTAAACAAAAAAGGATTTTTGTTTTCATCTCATGCAGAAAAATAAGTTCAGAGTAGGCAGTCTGCTGAAAGGTATCAGCCAAGATCCAGACTCCTATCTTCCTCAGCCAGCACACTCAGCTTCTGCCTTTTAGCCTCATGGTTGAAAGATGGCTGCTGCACCTTCAGGCATCCAGACTGTCTTCCAGAAAGGTAGAAAGAGGAAAGGGTGAGGTCAGCGATCAGAGATAAAAGGCTGGTGAACATGCCAGTTGAGTCAGTTCCTTTTTCAATATCTACCCACTGACTTCCTCTCTTATTTCATTGGGTGGAACTGGAGCAACAGTGCCAGCACTAGCTACAAAGGATCCTAGGAAGCATTTTAGCTGGGCTCATTTCTATCCCCCCAAAGCAACATTGGGTAGATGCCTAACACAATGCTCTCAGAATGGGTGATGCTCAGACCCCTGGTGAGGCCAGCACTGGGGTCAGAGCCTGGCACGGGACCACCCCCACCAGCAGCAAGGAGAGTCCACAGCAGGAAGAGGCAGAGCTGTGGGTCTGGAGGATTTTTCCTTCCTTAGCAATGTGCTGGGTCACTCACACATGGTTCCTCTGTACACTGGTGTCATGCAGCCTCCATTTTCATAGAGACCTTGTGCTCTTATCTCTCTCACCCACTTGGGCTCCAGTCTTTCTGACTACATGAGCATGATATCATGGGGACAGGAGATGGAAACTGTCCCTCATCACAGCTTCTCGGAGGTCCCCCCTCCCTACACACACACACACACACACACACACACACACACGCACACACACTCTGCCAAAGAAGGAAGTGGAGCTGGGCACTGGGCTGTGTGCTAAGAACAACTATTCTTTCAGGTCGTTCAGTCACCTATCCCGACCTCTCACTTCAAGATTGACAGTGTGGGGACTGGAGCATCCTCAGGGCCCTCAAATCCAGAGCTTGTAAACTAAAGCAAGTAAATGTGAGGACTGAAGCAAAAGAAATAACAGGAGGACAAAATGCCTGCCCTCCTGTCACAGCAGCATTACAGAGTGAGCCCAAAGACGAAAAGACAGGAACTAGATGTGGGGGTATCCTCCCCACTCCTCATCCACGCTTCCAGCAGCAAGCCTAATGGGCATGTTCAATTAGCACATCTCAAAGCAAATTCGTGATTCCACCTAAGGGACCTGCCCCTCCCAGCCTGCTCCCCCTCAGCCAGCCAAATCTACATTCTGCAAATGTGTGGCTCCACAACCGAGGAGTCCTCCTCGAAGCCTCTTCCTCTCCTGCTTCGTCCGCACATCCATTTTGTCATCTTCCTTGTACTAACCAGAAGCTGACAGCTCCTCCTGCTTGCCTGACTGCCGAAACGGCCACATGACTCCTGTGACCCTCAGGACCACAACAGCCACTCAGGAGTGGGCTCTTGCCTTAGGCTTTTGCATTTTCTGTACCTTCTTGAAGCCTTCCACACAGCACTGGGGAGCGGGGGGGGGAGGGGGGGGGGCGCGAGGATTCGGGGGGAAGGTTATCTCAGCTGTTCAGGCCTTGGTAACACCTACCTGAGGATACAGGAGGTAAGAGATAGCCTCATGGTTGAAAGAAGGCTGCTGAACCTTCAGGCATCCAGACTGTCTTCCAGGAAGGTAGAAAGAGGAAAGGGTGAGGTCAGCGATCAGAGATAAAGGGCTGGTGAACATGCCAGTTGAGTCAGTTCCTCTTTCAATATCTACCCACTGACTTCGGGGCAGGTCCCTTAGGTGGAATCACGAATTTGCTTTGAGATGTGCTAATTCAACATGCCCATTAGGCTTGCTGCTGGAAGCGTGGATGAGGAGTGAGGAGGATACCCCCACATCTAGTTCCTGTCTTTTCAATATCTACCCACTGAAGACAGTCTGGACGCCTGAAGGTGCAGCAGCCATCTTTCAACCATGAGGCTATCTCTACCTCCTGTGTTAACAGACACTAACCCAACCTGCTTCCTCTTCTCCACAGCAAGCAAGGGTCACCTTGAGAAACAATTACAAACTCCTGGAGGGAGGTTCAACCAGATCTACTTTGTTTAATACTGGCCAAATTTCAACCAGTATGTGCTGAGCAAATAAAAAGGATGAATCAGTCAATCAATCAATCAATAAATGAAAATGAGGCCTCAGGAACAGACATTGGGATCATGGTCTTACTAACCTCTGCATTGGATGGCTTGCATGTCCCTCAGACTTTCTTTCTTAAAATCACCTTGGGAAACATGAAGAGAATCAGAGTAAAAGTGTCAACCTAAAGCCCCAGCAGAGAATGAGGGTGGCAGCGACAGGGACAGTGGGCCCTGACAGAACCTCGGTAGGCTTTACAGAGGCCATGGCATGTTTGAAACAGCCCTTCCAGCAGCCAAGGTTGTGGGTGGTTTGGCTCTGCTACTTTCTAGCATTAGAAGCTTGCAAGACTGAATTTTTCTAACCCTCAGTTTCCTTATCTGTATATTAAAGATAAATAACACACTCTCTTTATTGCCCTTAATAAAGTGAGTTTTGAGGCTGACACTGTTTTTACATATATATATATATATATATATATATATATATATATATATATATATATATTATTGATTTCAGAGAGGAAGGGAGAGAGAGAAAGAAACATCAATGATCAGCTGCCTCCTGCATGACCCCTCCTGGGATCGAGTCTGAAACCCAAGCATGTGCCCTTGACCAGAATCGAACCCAGGACCCTTCAGTCTGAAGGCCAACGTTCTATCCACTGAGCCAAACCAGCTAGGGCGAGGCTGGCCCTATTTTGAAGGGCTGGCAAGATTTTCATTTCTCCACTGGAACCTCCTTTTCCTCTCATCAGAATCCAGGAAGCTCTGTGATGCCTCTGTCTTTTGTACATCAAGGTTACCCTGACTTTTTCGCTATCCAAGCTCACTGGGTGTGCTCCCCTTCTTCATTCCCAGTGCCTAGAGCCCCTTCAGATGGGGGAATCTTTGTCAAGCCTAGGTACCCCACCTAGGACCCCCACACCAGGCCTGACCACTTCCCCTGTGAGGTATGGGGATCCTTGCTGCTCAAGGACCAGCATACTATCTACCCTGAGGCTGGAGTCTATTCCACTCTCCAAGACAACCTCCCTCCTGCCCTCCAGGACACTAGAATGATCTTATCAACATCTGGCTTAACTCCAGGGGATTTACTGCAATTGAAAACGGCAAGTGTCTCCTGGGGCTGGGCAGGCTGGCTGGATGTCTGAGCCACCAAGCCCTAGGGAATAACGGGGCCTGGATGAGTTGTCTAGGGCTGCCCTAGCAAAGCACCACAACAGAAATCTATAGTCCTACAATTCTGGAATCCAGAAATCCAGAAAGTGCTAGAACTGGGAGAATGGCAGGCAAACTGGGATGGGTGATCACCTTATAATGCAGGCCTTATTGTTTCATATTTCAAGAGAGGCCAGAAAATCGAATTTCATGTAATTTTAAATGTTGGCAACTAATTCAACAAACTTAAAATCCTGCAGAGCCCCAAGGGAATGTGACAGTAGCCAGCATATGGCCAGCTTGCCACGCGGGAGATGGGCCATGCTAGACTCCACCAATTCCCAAGGCCAAGCCACACAAAGCATGGTGCTGCGCTGAAAAGGGGTGAAGGCAGGTGTTTAAAAGAGTAACCTCACATTAACATCTCAATAAATGATGCTCTCTTGCAGATGAGGTGCTTTACCGGGCACAGCAAATACAGACATGGAGGTGATGAAGGATCTAAAGTAGGGGTGTCGAACTCAATCATAGAAGGGGCCAAAATCTAAAATCCAGCCTAAATCACGGGCCGAATGGTTTACTGAACAGTCATAAACTGTCATTGTGATGGAAATGCAGCAGAGTGCAGTGATGACAGCGCGGTGCGGGCCACATTGCAAGGCCTGGAGGGACGGATTTGGCCCACGGGCCTTGTGTTTGACATATGTGATCTAAAGAATGGCTGTAGCTGCTGTTAGCTCAGAGTGAGGGATTCACGAGAGGGCTTGAGAGGCTTGCTCTCATCCCACCTCCTTCGGAAGCCATCCTGGGCCCTCCTGCCCATGCTCAGTTGCACTTCATTCTCCAGAAACTTCTGTATCAGCTGGTAGAGTTTAGCATGACCTGTCTCCAACACTTCAAATGGTAACAAGCTGGCCAGATAAGAAGCCTTCACAACCAGGGGTGGCCAGCCCTGTGAAAGCTGTAGTTGGTCACCCAGGAGAAAAGACCCCAGACTGAAGAGAGATGAGAGACAGAGGGCACCAGGCAGGCACTCCGGTGAGAGGGACTGTGCTAGTTGGCCAGGGTCACCATAACAACACCACAGGCTGGTTCACTTTGTTTTCTCACAGTCCTGGAGGCTACAAGTCCAAGGTCAAGTCGGCAGGGTTGGTTTCTTCTGAGGCCTCACCCCTTGGCTGACAGGCGGTATCTTCCCCTGCTCATCCTCTGTGTGTCTGTGTCCTAATCTCCTCTTCTTATGAGGACACCAATCCTATTGGGTTAGGGCCCACCCTCATTTTTACATAATTAACTTTTTATTTTATTTTTTATTGATTTTGGAGAGATGAAGAGAGAGAGAGAGAGAGAGAGAGAGAGAGAGAGAGAGAGAGAGAGAGAGAGAGAGAGAAACATCCATGTGAGAGAGAAACATCGATTGGTTGCCTCCCTCATGCTCCCTAACCAGGGATCGAACCTACACCTTTTGTTGTCCGGGATGAGGCCCAACCAACTGAGCCACACCAGCTGAGGGAACATAATTACCTTTCTTTTCTTTTCTTTCTTTCTTTTTTTTTTTTTTTCATAACTAAAGACCCTATCTCCAAATACTGTCACTTTCATCGGTCCTAGGGGTTAGGACTTGAAGAAATGAGTTGGGGAGGGACATGATTTAGCCCATAACAGGACCCACATTGTGGGTGTCTCACATGGGGTGAGGCACTTCATGGGAAAGCGATGAAGACACTGAAAAGGTTGCCCAGCTCCCCAGTCCCCACTTACGCCACTACCACCAGACTGGGCTACCAACTTCCCACCCCCACTCACACCATGCCACTCGCAGCTCCTTATCTGCCCAGATCAACTCCAGCACCTTCGAAGGCAAGATTAGCCTCTCAAACAGCAGCAACCCCTCTCTGCTGGTGGTGACTAATGGAGAGAATCGCAGACAAAGTCAGAAAGGAGATTGGCACAGAGCTCAGTGGGTGAGGATGAGATGTCCTGGCTCCTTCCTCAGAGCCCCAGAAAGGTGCGTGTCCAGGCCTCTGCCCCCTGGTTGGGCTGGCCCCATGCAGCCTCTGGTTTGCTGGCCCAGACAGCGCTCTGGTCTGCTCCTGGCCACACAGCAGAGCCTGCAGATCTGGAAGGGGAATAAAGAAGTGAAAGAGGAAGTGTTGTTGAAAAGAGGGGAAAGGTAGGGACTCCCCCTTCCCTCTTTCCAGACCCTGCAGCACTGGGAAGCCCTCTCTCCCCCCATGGGAGACCGCCTTCTTCCAGCTGGGAGCTGCACACTTGCTTGGCCTGGCCCCGGGTGACCTGTCCTGCCTGCTGTGACCTGGGCAAAACACGCTGTCCCTGAACACACTCGTGCTTTCTGAAACCTGAGGAGGCCAGGGGGATAAGGAGTCCCGCACAGCCCAGGCCCAGCTGGTGAGGCTAATTTTAGGTTTTTCCCAGCTTAACCGAGGCCCATTAATCTCTATCCACCAGAAAATGCACACTGATCAGATGGTGCCTTCACTCATGGTATCCCCCACACCTGTGCCCTAAGAAAGGCTGTCTAATTTCAACCCCTTTTACCTGTGCATTCCCACCCTGCTGAGGAAACCTGCCCTTTCCACTACTTCCTGCAGAGAGTTTTTCTCCCCCAGTGTCTGGGGCAATTGTAGTCTGAAGGCATAGTGGAGCCCTGTGTCCCCAGCACAGCGTCTAAAATTAGCACTCTGTCAGGGTGGGTGGAATGAATGAATGAATGAATGAGCACTTAATTACCTAGCGCCATCACATGTTACACAGAAGTTGGGTCTAAAGTTAGCAATAAGGTCAAAAGAGTGAAGTTTAAGTCACCCCTGAAACCCCATCAACAAGGCACGAATCTCTCAGTAAGTCCAGTGCAACCAGATTTCCTCCACAAGACCTGCCCCTCAGCCTCCCCACCTCCTTACCCCCTACCCCACACAGCCACCAGTAATGACCAAGGAGAGGGACCCCGTCTTCGGTCCTGTTCCCCAGCTCTCTGCCCAAGACTTGGGACCAACCGGTGCTGGCTCAGGAATTCTCAAGTTTAAGCAACAGGTCCCTACGAGAACCCACATCTAGAAACTTTAACGGTAAGAGGCTCTTGCTCCGTTCCTGCTCAGCCTCCTCTAGGGGCTGCTTCTCTGTGGCCACAACAGTCAGGGCAGGGTCCTCAGGAAGTCCAGCAGGCGGAGGACAAAGCCAGTCAGAGGCAGGGAGGTGGCCCCAGGCCAGAGCAGAAGGAGGAGGCCTGTGGTGAGCAGTGGAATGCCCAGTTTTGAAGAACTCTGAAGTGTGGCCAGGAAAACTCTCCGTCTCCCACCATGAAAAGGGAAGTGCCCCAGGCTAGAGCCGAAACCCACCAGCCAGGAGGGAGGGCTGTTCTTACCTCATTTTTTCTCTGTGGCTCAATGAGTTTTCGTCACTTGACAATTTCCAAACACAGAGGAAGATGAAAAGAATAGGACAAACAGGCATGAACCTTCTGTCTAGGACCTAACTCTGGACTCTAGGTTCCACAGATTGTTAGAATTCTGCCTTATTCTCTATCTCTCTGTATTTGAAACATTTGATAGTGAGTCCAGACATCGTGACAAGTCAGCCCTAAAGGCTCCAGTTCTATCTCCCAGAATTATCTGTTCTCCCACATAACCACAAAACCGGCTTTCATGGGTATTTGAATTAAAAAAAAAAAGGTTGTACCTAATACTTTTTCTAAATAAAGAAGCTGTGCAAGACTAGAAAAATAAGGGAGGGTCAGGGGTTACAGAGGACAGCCATACCAAACTAAGCCTAGATTTGTTCTGAGAAACTTCTAAATTTGGTTCTCATCATAGGAAAACAAGAGAGCTTTTCAGCTCTGCTACAGGAAGCCTCCAGGTATATATTTAACAGCAAGTCTCCAAGTTATATATTTACAGTTCCCAAAACGACGTCTTGTGAAGCTGGAGCTGTCCTGCAAATGTATGGTTAGTACATAGTAGGTGCTTCATAAATCCAAGTGCAAACTGCCGTGGGCAGTGGAAAGTGTTCAGAGCCCACCTTCTGGGCCTGCAATGGGGCCCAGGGTGAATCAGTCCTAACTTGGCCTGGAAAGAATGGCCTTCACGTAATCAAAGGAGGTCCCTCTGGTCTATTGGTCACCAGCTCCAGTTGCTCTGAGACCAGACCTCCTTAGCCATCTAAGTCCTCCCAGCTTTTCTTCTTATATAAATTCCTAATATATTTGTGGCAAGTATCCCAATTTGGCCCTTAATTTGTCCTCTTTTGTCTCCCTGTGGGTTAATCTTATTCTTTAACCAGAGCTCCCAAACCCTCCCCATCTTTACCTTACAGCTCAGAGCTCCCAGACAAAGTCTGCTTCAAACTCGGGGCAGGTAAAGATCAGAATCACCAGACTCTCTGACTCCTAGGGTGCCAGGTACTAAGCTCAGCGCCTCCAAACAATCTCACCTAATCTTCACAAAACCCTGTGATGGGAGTACTAGTATTGTATAATCCCCAATTTATAGACAAGGAAATTGGGGCTCGGAGAGATGCACAGAAGTGGCACAACTAGTTAGTAAAACAGAGGCAGTATCTGAACCGGTCACTCAGGAACCGAGCCCCAGATTTTTTAGCACTAGATGCCAAAGACAGTAAGGGGGCTGCAAAGGTTCCCACCACACCGAAGAGGGTGGTGGATGGAACTGCTGCATCAGCATTGCTATGGTTCTACTCCAGGTGCAAGCCTTGCCTCCCCCTACACAGGGCATCCCACAGACCAAGGGACCCAGCTGTCTCTCCTAGCCTTCTCTCTGGATGTCACACAACAGGTGCTCCATAATACTCAGTGAGCACAGCAGGTATGCAGAAATGTGGCTTCTTTCTCCTTTATCACCCTCTTCCCCCTCCCCCCATGCAAATGTCCAGAAGGCAGAGTGCAGGGGAGTGTATCCGGACCCACCTATTTGTGTCCCCTTGACAACTGCAGGGAGTCTGCTCTCCACTGTTCAGGCTGTGTCTGAGGTCCTGACATCGTCTCCCAGGGAACGGATTTTCCACAGCAGACGGCCGGAGGTAGACACCCCACACTCTTCTGTGCTACGTAGGACAGCTGTGTGGGATACAAGAGAGGCCAGAAATGAAACCGGGAGGATGGAACTGGAGATGAGCAAACAAAGGGCTGCCCCCAACAGATTCCTTCATTATCTGACTTATTCATTATCCAGAAAGATAATGAAGGAAATAAAGAGGAGAGGTCAGTTCTTCCTCAAACAGACAAACATAACTTCTATTTTTAGAGCGAGAACTTTGAACATGAGAAATGAATGAGTAGGAAAGTGTGCAGTGGATTTGAACAATATTAATGAGACCTTGAATCTCCACCTTGGACGGTGCTCCATTGATCTGCCCGGGGAAATTGTAGGATTTGTTACTGAAGTTAAATTAAGAAGAAAAAGGAAATCTAAAGGAAAAAAAAAAAAAAAAAAAAAAAAGCCTTGAAAGTCAGACTATTGCTTTATAAAACGATATTCTCAATTACTCTTTCTCTCCCTCCCAAGTTAACTTTTAACAAAATGTTTTCTTCCCATCCTTTAAAATATATATATATTTATTTCAGAGAAGAAGGGAGAGGGAGAGATAGAAACATCAATGATGAGAGAGTATCATTGATCACCTGCCTCCTGCATGCCCCACCCTTGCAACCCAGATATGTGCTCTGACTAGGAATTGAACGCTGACCTCCTGGTTCATAGTTCAATGCTCAACCACTGAGCTACCCCGGCTGGGCTCTCCCCATTCTTTTGGAAGCCAGGGGAGAGCTGGCCGCTCCAGCCCAGGAAATAGTAAGCAGAGGCAGAGAGAGGGGAAGGGGTCAAAGCAGTTCAGAGTCATCCCAATTAGGGGAAGGTGGATAGGATACAAACAAGAGCAGACAAAAAGTAGAGGGACCCCTTTTCCTCCTCTCCACACCCTACCTCACCCCTCGTCCATACACAGGCCTCTGGGGGAGGCTCTCTGTACCTGCCTGGGATGCAGTCACATCTGCACCTATCTGAGGGGATAGCTTGGTTAGGGGAGGCCCACTCCACATCTGAGCTCTGCCTGAACCACCCTTTGGTTCCTGGAATCTAGACCTTGAAGAGCTGTCAGTCTAGATTAGGAGCTTCTAGAAAAAATGGGGGAGGGATATAAGCAAAGCACTAAAGGTGGAACCAAGAGCAGGCTCCAAGCCTACCTCAGAGGGGCCTTCTGCCCCAGTGGGAGCTGTGTGGGGTGAGCCAGGGGTGCATTAGTCTCCAGAGATGCAGGGGCCATGGTGTTCAAGATCACCACTCTGTCCCCTGGCTCTACTGAGCTGGCCTGGAGCAAGTGGGCACATTTGTATAGAGGTCAGGAAGCCTCCCAGAACAAAAGCAACGCACACCCTGACCCTGAGTGTTTGAACTTCACCACAAGAGCATCTCTGATGAAATGAAACTGCCCCAAGGGAGGACTGGTGGCAGGAAAGGCCTCAAGGGGAAACTTTCCCATGAGAACAGGTAGTGGCAGGACTCAGGGTCCAGGTTCAACAGGAAAGCTTAGGATATAGGGCTCAGCCTGCAGATGGCCTAGGAGCTCCCAGAGTGGCTTTTAGCAGCCAAGGCTTAGCAAGGCATTCAGACCTTGGGAGGCTGAGGGTGGGGCTCCTCTGCTGCCTGGGCTGAAAGTGGAGCAGCGGCTCCATCCCCGGTGAGAACAAGGAAACCTTCTTCTTGTGCAGGGCCTTTCCCGGTAGCAATGGCAGCCAAAGCCAGGAGTTGGATTGAAGTCTCCACCCATTCACTGACACTTGGAATCCTGTGCCATCTCTGGCACTTGTTACCAGGTCCTAGCCCCTCTGTCTGTCTACTGACCAATATCCTCAGATGTCTCAAAGTGTCCCCAGCTCTGTGGTCCAGTGTGATTGACAGCAGAGGGGCTTGACTGTTTTGGTTCCTGGTAGAGACCATCAGACACCATGGCCCCCCTCTTAGTCCTACACTGAATCCCAACACTGGGGCACCTGGAACTTCAGCTCTACTTCATCTGATTAGTACCCAGCTGCCTGGGCCACGCCCACAGCTACACCCAGCAGCCTTTCTGCACTAAGGACAGCCAGTCCAAGCATATTCCATGCTGGTCCTTCCTTTTAAGTCTTTGCTTGTGGTGCCTTCTTTCCTCTTCCTACCTAGGTTCACCTGGTTGATGCTTAGAGATTCAGGTTAGGCACCCTCGCTGCAGAAAGCCATCTCCAAATTTCTAGTATGAATTTCTCTGGCACCCTGCACAGACTTGACTTCTATACTTCATCCATGCCTTCCACAAATATTTATGTCCCTGCTATGCATCTGTTCTAGGTCCCAGGGATGTGGCAAGGAACAAAAGAAACAAAAGAATTCCTGCCATCATGGAATCTGCTTTCTAGAGCATGTGGAAGGGGGACAGAAAATAAATAAAATAAACTACATGGCATGTCAGACTCGAAG
This sequence comes from Pipistrellus kuhlii, assembly GCF_014108245.1. NCBI lineage: Eukaryota > Metazoa > Chordata > Mammalia > Chiroptera > Vespertilionidae > Pipistrellus > Pipistrellus kuhlii. The sequence goes on from NW_023425573.1 coordinate 24,808,212, forward strand.
TTCTATGAGGATTAAACAAAGCAGCAAATGTGAGGAGACAGGGGGAGGTCATTTATGGGTGTTTTTTTCACTGCATGCTCCGGAAAGACAGGCATTTGGTTGTGTTTCTCTTTGGACCTCATGTCTAGCAGGGTACGTACTGAGTTGTCCTCTCCACCAGGCCTGCCACATGCACAGCCACTTCCCCCTTGAGACCCCTTGGGTGTCTGAACCCATGCCTCTCCTCTCCAGATCATCCAACCAGTCTCCAAGGAGTGAGGGCCCAAGAAAGTCAAGGCAGGGCTCCCACGGGATTCCAGGACCACCCAAACAACCTGCATAGCCCTTCTTGAAAGCAATTTGGGGACCGAGCCAATATTGCCAGCCCTTAAAGGGGACTTTGGGCAAAGAACTAATGAACGGATTTTTGATGAAAGTCTGAATCCCAATGCGGCATCAACAGCCAGATGTACTAGAAGTCAATCCTGCACAGATAGCCTCATAAGAACCATAATCCATTCAAAGAGGCTGACTCTGGACAGGAAGAAAGGGGTCAGCTTTAGGGCTGTTTTCTAGAAGTTTATTTCCATGATTTTAAAAAAATCGGTTATACTAGAAATTAGAATCATTTCCTTCCAGGCCACAGCTCAGATAGGCACCCTGTATTCCAAGAAATTCCTCTCCTGCTCCTAACCCCAATTTCCCCACAGACAATCCCTCATCCAAGATAGCCCAATCCCTTTCTCCTGGGATGTGGAAGTGAGTCCCAGAGTCCCAGAGGTATTGCTGCTGCTTGGAAGCTGCCTCATGAGCACTGCATCTGGGGGAGAACACAGAGCTGGAGTCAGTGCCACACGCAAGGCAAAGCTCCCCGGCTGCCAAGAGAGGGTAGAGCAAGTGTGCGAAGACCGAGGGATGGAGGCTATGAGAGAAAAAGACAGAGATAAGGGAAGGTGGGGGGGGGGGGGGTTGTCAAGAAAAAGAGAGAGAGAACAGGAGAGACAGACAACAGGCTGGCTGGGTCTGGCCATTTAAGAGAATACTGAGATACATGTGGTTGTGGAGGCATGCCTGGGAGAGGGGCATGTGGCTCTGCCTGAGGACACCAGACAGGTGAAGCTTCCTGGATAAGAATGATGATGCCTAAGATGAGCACCAAGGATGAGTAAGATGAAGCTGAGAAGCAAGGAGCGGAAGGGAGTTCCAGGCTGCACGTATCACAGGTAGAGGTATGAGGCATCGTGGCATGTCCTGGGACATCCTGCGAGTTGGGGATGACTACACAGTGAGTAAGACTGAAGATCGAGAGCCAAGACCTAAGGGCACATATTTCACACTGAGGAACTTGGGCTTGGTGGTTGGTCAGCCATATGGCAATGTTCATGGAGCCGTAAACGATGCATTCCATGGGTAAAAGAAAACATGTTAAACCTTAGATGCTGTATCAGGGCTGAAGATATCTATCAGAGCATTGGCAGCATAGATGTGATAGAAATTCTAAGGTGGATGAGAAGTGAGGCAGTATTACAGAGAAGAGCATCGAACTGAGTATAGAACCCCAAAGAGCAAGACTGGAATCTTAAGACCCCAGCCTCTATCCAGGAGTCTCCGAAGAATCGTTGATGAATAGAAGGAGCACCAGGTGAAGGCTGTCTTGGAAACCAAGAAGTGGGAAGTCTCAAGAATGAGGGTATCAGATCAATAAAGCAGTCCAGAAAGATAAAGACTGAGCTGTATCCGGTTGGCCTGATAATCTGGAAGTCACTGGAGACTAAAGTAGTTACAGTGGAGCTGTAGGGACAGAATGCTGTGGGGTGGTGAGCAATGCAGTGGGGAGGGATAGAATTTCCTAGTGAAGATGGCTCTTTTATCAAGCTCAGTGAAAGGAAAGGGAAGAGAACAGGGTCCAAGGAAGGTGCTTTGGAGGAGAGGGAAGCTTGAGTATGTTTCTGGGTGAAGGGGAGGGAGGTTGAAGACATCAGGGGGAGATGGGAGTAGGTGGAGTAAGTCCTGGCGGCATCAGAGGGAACACAATCCAGCGCACTTGGGAGGGGCTAACTTGAACCTGAGGAGGGATGCCTCCTCCTGGAGATCTGGGAAGGTGGGCAGGTCTGTGTGAAACACAAGGAAAGCAGGATGGTGGGAGCAGTAGCAGTGCTCAGCCCAGGATGAACACTGGGAAGAAATAGTAACGAGAGCTTGCCTGTGGAGCCTGACCCTTTCCAATTGTAAATGAGCAGCTTTCTTCTACAGTCAACCGAGGAACAAGAAGAGATCTGAGTCTGGGTCTGAAAATTAGCAGTTTTATGAGGTATTTCAGGCGCCAGGTGACAATAGGTCAAGGATCAAAATGTAAGATGGTGCTAAAATGGAGCAGAGATAAGAGCCACTAGAATTGAGGAAAGCAAAGAAATCTGAGGCTAGGCTCCTGGGTTGGTATCTCAGGTCAGAATGACATTCAGCTGCAAGCAACAGAAAGTGACTATAGTGGTTTACATGAGCAAGGGATGGGTATACATAGTAAATCCAGAGTGGACAGATGTTAATAGTTCAATCGCTTTGAAGACAGGATGGCCACTGTCACCTATTTTTCCTCATGGTTCAAAGATAACTGCCCCTGCTCCAGCCATCACATCTACAGTCAAGGAAGGAAGATGATACCAGCCACGTATGTCCCGGGATATCAAGAAAGCAAACACTTTTCCAGAAAACACTTCCTCACTCCCACCAGATTCCCACTTAGTCTCCTTGAGAGAACTAAGACATGTGGCCTTTCCTGAATGCAGGAGAAGTGAGGACAAGACTGCCATGATAGAGTTAAACCCTGAGCCTGGACTCACTGCCGCATGGAACCGGATTCAGAGAAGAAGGGGGTCAGGCAACGATGAGATCTGCTGCAATAGGTCCTCTGAGCTGTGAGAGCAAACTTACCCTGTCCCCAAGGGTTGAGACTCAGGTTTTGTCTCCCAGCAATGCTGGGTAAGAGCTTCCCAGGACTCCTGCCCCCACCCCCTCCTCAGGGCCCTCTGGTCCTCTGAGCAGAACAGACTAAGGTAACATAGATGCAAACCATGGGCAAGACACGGCCCAAGTGGCTTCTAACGGGCTGTGAGGGCCAAGGAGATGGGAGGGTAAAGTTGTTCTCATTTCAAACCTAGGTGACCCGTTCCGCAGCCCATGGTAGTCCAGAGGACCTGGGCAGCAGTGGTGTTCCAGTGTGTGGCCAGGATGTGACGGAGCTCCTCCTGTCCCTCTGCCCTTTGACCACTCCTTCAAACACACCCTCTAACCACAGGGCCTTCACATGAGCTGTCAGTCTAGAATGCTCCTCCCAGGCTAACTCCCACGCTTACTTTGGACCCTGGCCTAAGCATCACTCTCCTAAGGATGAGGATGCCTCTCCTGGCCCTTTGCCTGGTCAGTTCTTTCTGTGTTCCCTCGCAGGAAATAATTCTGTATTAGTTAAGGTAATTGCAGCTGCTACCAGGTCTAACCTGAGGCCTCAGTGAGCAAGCACAACAGCGGTTTATTTCCCTTAATTGTTGAGTTCAATGTGACTTGGGTAGCCTTCCTTCATCTCATAGCTACACCCTCTCCACGGTGCCCAAGGTCATCAAGGCAGAGCAGAGAAGGTTGAAAAAGACACGCCAGCTCTTAAAGTCTCTCCCTGGAGGTGACCCACATCACATCCACTCAAGGTCCTTGGCCAAAATTAATCACATGGCCCCAACCCAAACTCTAAGGAGGGGAGATGGGAAATGTAGGGAAGCACACAGAATTTTTGGTGAGTGCTGCCCGTCTCTGCCACAGCTCTTCCTAAAACCTCTTATCACAATTGTCATTTATTTACCAGCTTCTTTTTATAAAATATATTTTATTGATTTTCCTACAGAGAAGAAGGGAAAGGGATCAAGAGTTAGAAACATCCATCAGCTGCCTCCTGCATACCCCCTACTGGGGATGTGCCCACAACCAAGGTACATGCCCTGGACTGGAATCAAACCTGGGACCCTTTAGTCCACAGGCCCATACTCTATCCACTGAGCCAAACTGGTTAGGGCTGTTTACAAGATTCTTTGATGACATGAGTCCTTTTCCTTAGGCTATGAACCCCATTAGGGCAGAAACTGTATGTGTGCTTTGGTTTATCAGTCACCTTCAGATTACTTGTGTGTAGTAGGTGTTCGCTAAATACTGAATAACTGAACCGAGTAAGCGGGCAAGTGGGCTCAGCAATTGGTTCACTTCCAGAGACAGAGCATCAATTCAAAGGTGAAAGAGGTAAAATTGACTTAACAATCCGAGGGGCAGCTCATTTGACAGAAAAGAGCAAGAAGATCTGATAGCACAGGGTGTTTGGGAGGAATTAATAAACCAGCTTTTATTAATTCACTTGCAAGCCCTGTGGCCCTCCCTCAGCTGCCTTGGGGCAAGAAGTAGGGAAGCCAAGAACTGTGGGGAGAAGGAGAAGGTCGATAGCCATCACCAACACCCACTCCTAACCCCCTGACCCTACCACCGCCAAAAATAACGCAGCAGCAGCAGCAGAATCTGCAGTCTCTATAATTAGGCCCACGAAGAGGGGAAGCGATCTCAAAAAGGCAGTTGTTTTAGTTCTGTTAGCTGTCTGGTAACTGAAGGGAGCCTGTTTTCCAGGACAGAGGGCTTAGACACCGTTGCCTGAGAACAGACAGGCAAAGGAAAAAGGCACTACTCAGAAAAAAAGGCTTCAAACCTCTGGAAAGGTGGCGGACTCTGGACGCATCTAAAACCCAGCTCTGCCTCTCTCCAGCCCCATGGTTGTGGCCACAGCACCCCGCTTCTCTAAACTTCAGCTTCCTTGTCTATAAAATTAATTCTTCATCATCAAGTCTAAGTTGCCCTTTCTTTTCACATTTTAACATCTCTGAAATGATGGTGCAATTTGCAATCGATGGCAGGTTATAATATTGTTTACAGAGTGCTTTTTTCTTAACATTGCAACATGTAGCTATGAGTACTACAACCCAAGTGTCCTATATTTGATAAAATGCAGTATTTCCCTTTTGTTTTAATATCAGCTATTAACGTAGGTAATGCCTCTGGCATAGGACCTGAGCATAGTAGAGTCTCAAAATAATTGCTATTTTAAACTTATTATTTCATGATATAAAAAGAAAAACAGTCTTCAGACTCTTTGTGAATTGCTTGATTTCTATCCTCAGACTCGGTACAACTGTCATTATGGGCTTTAGGAAGTGCCCTTGCATGACCTGTTGGGTGAAATGAGCTAATTTTGCAGGTGGGACTAGAATAAAAGCTAGATGAGGGGGCGCAGAGGAACGGGGAAAAGAGAACACCAAGAGAAGTAGGTTAAAACCGGAATATTAACTGATGACTTCATTGTAACTGTACAATCACAATTGAACTGTAGGAGATGCTGGCACCAAGCCGGGGAAAGGCAGCGAGCCCGAATGCAAGATCAGGCCTCATGGATGACTCAGCAAGGAGCAAAGAACATCCAGGATAACAAATAATCCTTAGCCTCAGAGAACCAGAGGCTGGAAGAGTCGAGAAGCCATGAACTTTGATTATTATAAAGTTGGAAGTTGAAACTATAAAGCTTTTCTTTTTCACTGAAAAGATAGAGACCTTTGTTTGGTGCAAAGCTCCCCACTGATTTGGAAAGAAATGAAGGAACCCTGCTAGGAAAGAATGCCCAAATGTATTCCTGGTTTAGATCCAGCTCCTCCCCCATGCTGTCCATCCTCACCCCCAACTCCACCCCCAGCCCACCCCACCCCCACCACAGTGATTTGCTCTATTTGAATTGCATTAATCAGAATTGTTGAAGTTGTCTTAGTGTGTGACTATCTGGATATTTGTACTTGAGTTTAACCCTTGAAAGTTTAGTTCAGTTTTTGAAGTGCTTTTTATAAAAGAATTTCTTTTCTTTTTTTTCCCCCCACCACCATTTATGCCCCTTAAGGATTTAATTTCTTAATGGAGTGGGATAATATTTAAAGGCAAATCAGGGTTTGATTTGTATTGATCTGGAGAACTTCTATAGGATGTCAAATGGCTTTTTCAGATCAAAATGATAAGAATCAGGGAAGGACATTAAAAAATAAGCTTACAAAGAAACTTGGCTAAGTATCAACTCAGGACATTATTTTAAAGAAAGGGAATTATTAATGAACTAGAGGCCAAGAGCATGAAAATTCATGCACTGGAGGGGGACCCCCTGCCTGGCCTGCCCCCTCTCACAATTTGGGAACCCTCAGGGGCGGGAGGCAACCCAGCAATCAGGGGAAGGCGATGCCCCATCACACCTCTGATGCTGCCACTGCTATTAGCACAAGCCTTGGCCAGCCCTGGTTACCTGAACCTTGGGTGGCCCTGGGTGGCTGGGCAGCAGCCATCTAAGGCTTGCCTGTGCCTAGGGCCAGCCCTGGGCAGCTGGGGGTCTGAGGGGACTGGGGGACTCCTGAGGCAGGCACACAGAGTGGCTGGACCTGCCTGGGAGTGGGCCCCGGCATGCCCTGTGCCTGAGGGGACTGGGTGCCACCATCTTATGGCTGTGAGCACCACCATCTTTGAAGGTGTGACAGTCAATTAGCATATTCCCTCATTATTAGATAGGATTATTTTGGGAATAGAATGGACAAATGTTATTTAACTCTATGGCAGAAGAGAGCAAACGTGAAGATGCTTAGTTTTGTGTACAATTCGTGCACGATTAGGTAAGTGTGTCCAGTTCTGCTAAGTGAAGGTATAAAGTTGTATAGCAAATTTACATTAAAAAAATAAAGATCCTATAAAAATTCAGAACTGAGTTTTTTATCATAAGATAGCTTGGCAAATAGCAACATGTTTATAAATATTTTCCATTATGTAATTTGTCCTTTAATTTAGTCAAGATGACTTCTTTAGACATAATTTTTATTAAAGCAGTCAGTGGTGAAAATTACATTTCAAAGCTGAGATAGAAATCGGGCTGGTTTTAAGGTAATTTTTATTTGAAAACATCCCATAGTGTTAGGGTTAATTTGCTTGGTAATTTCAATCAGAGACATACAATAATTTTTGGAGAATGGGATGGGATTTTGTTTTTAGAGGTATCTCATCTACCCATAACCTAGCCAGTGCTCTGGAGTGGTTTGTGGTATGATCAGCATAAAATAGGCTTGGTCTACTGAACACCTGTGATCAACTCATATCTACAAACTATAAACACTTCTAATAAAAAATGTTATGTTGTTTGCATTTTATACATTTTGAAAGTGATTTTATAGCTTTTAATTTGAAACTTTGCTTACAGCATAGTCAGTCCCTAGGCCCGGGGCTGTTGGAGAAGTGCCTGGAGATTTATGTGAATGGTCCCGGAGGTGGCTAGTAGAGCGTGCTGTGAATGTGCAATCAGCATGGCTGGATGCATTAGGATTTGCAGAAACTGCGCTGGAATTGTGACTAGACACATGGATCCTCCGTTAGAGGAAATCAAGTTTCAGCTTGATGGATTTGATCTGGGTCATCTCCAACACACTTTGTGTACCTCATGTACTGTTCCTCAGACACTGTGGCAATAGAAATAACATCTTCTGCATTGATCCTAAGATAGCCAGAGATATTGCAGCTCCTTCTTGGGGGCCCTGCTGGCAAGTGGTGGCCAGGTACCAAGTCCATCCCCTACATCCTAGCTACACTAGTCCGGGCATATGCCAGGGCATGCTGTCATCTGGACCATACCTGGACTGGAGAGAACCTGTCTTCTGTACCATTCTAGGTGTGAACAATCCTTTCTGGAAGCAGTGGGTGGCAGCTTCCCTGGGCTCTCTTCCAACTGTAGCAGAATCTTGAGAAGGTTGGATTCCAGCCAAGGCCACTGCTTGAGTGTGTCTCTGGTGCCTCATCCCATTCCCCTGACCCCTAAATCCTTCTTCTTCCAGAAGGTTAGCAAGAGTTCGTGTTGCAAGAGGTCCCTAGTCACCCTTCAGTCAGCTATGCCTGTATTGAAGCCTGTGGAGCATGAAGTTGCAGATTCCTGGTGAAATTGCCTAGAGGAAATCAAGTTTCAGCTTGATGGATTTGATCTGGGTCATCTCCAACACACTTTGTGTACCTCATGTACTGTTCCTCAGACACTGTGGCAATGCTTATAATGTCTTAAAATGTCTGGCCTCCCCTTTTCTCTCTTCCTACTTTAATATTCTCTCTTCCTATTTAATGTTTATAGTTTGTAGATATGAGTTGATCACAGGTATTCAGTAGACCAAGTTATAACAGTAACAACACTAGAAGCATAGCTGAATGAGTATATTCATCTTTTGAAGCTCAGGTCTTTCAATCATGACAATCCAGAAGAAACATTACTACAGAGAGTCATTAGCATGTTTTTGACTGCACCCATCAGAACTGTTGTCTTTTTTAAAAATATGTATTTGTGTTGATTTCAGAGAGGAAGGGACAGGGAGAAATAGAAACATCAACGATGAGAGAGAATCATTGATTGGCTGCCTCCTGCCCTCCCCTCACGGGGGATCAACTTTACAACCTAGGCATGTGTCCTGACTGGGAACCGAACCGAGACTTACTGGTTCATAGGCCTATGCTCAACCACTGAGCCATGCAGGCCAGGCAGGACTGCTGTCTTTATAATAAAGGAAAACTGGGAGCTCCAGCTAAAATAGGACCTCCCAGAATCAGAACTGGGGCCAGGTTGCCAGTTTACTCATGTCTTGAGCTGTTAAGATGGTGATTGTCCATAGGGGTAAGTCACTGGACAGCTGAACAGAGCCTCAGGGCACAGATGCTTGTCAGGACAAGTCAGGGTGACTTGCTGGGTGCCATCCAGGGGAAGTCCTCCCTGGAGCACAAATTTCACCAGGTCATTAAGGAGAACATTTTATTGATTTTATTCAAGCTACTGCAATAAGGAGAATATCCATTAATGAGGAACATCTCACAGAAAAGGAAAGGAACCTGGGGTTTTCTAGAGGAAGGTAAACAAGGGACTCATCTTAGAGTCTAATGGTTGTCATGAGGAAGGATGGAGATGAGACTTACTTACAGAACCTTCTTGAATTCCTTGAAGCTAAGATGTCTACGCTCTTGGTGATGCTGTGCATAGTCTTGTTATCCCTCATAGAAAGCATGTATGACCCATCTTGTTGGACTTCCTTAGTTGTCCAGCAGCAGCTTGTCCAGGGAGAATTCCAACCTTGGGCATGGTCTGCTGTGGTGTTGGTTCCTTCAATGCCAAATCACCAGCCTTCAGCTCACAGTGCTTCTTAAATTCGGAGGGAAAGGCAAAGCAGCCTGGAGTCTGATAGGGATCTGAGCAATCAAGTTTTAGTTCTTGGTGATGCCTAATCAGGTGAGTGGAAGAAAAAATTAAAACATTAGATTGGAGGATTGTAGTTGTATATTGAAGAAAGCTAGAAGAATTAAAAATTTGGTAAGGATTGACCATTGGACAAGGCAAGAGAAATAATTCAAATTTTTCTTTTCTTTTTTTTTCTGGGAGAGGAAAGGAGAGGGAGATAAAGGTACAAACATCAATTGAATGCCTCCTGCACACCCCCTACTGGGGATTGAGCCCGAAACCCAGGCATGTACCCTGACCAGGAATGGAACCATAATCTCCTGGTTCGTGGGTTGATGCTCGACCATTGAGCAACATCAGCCAGACCCAATCGGTATCTAAACATGCCCACGTCTCAGCTATCTTATAGATCCTCTCTTCACCAGGCATTCCTTTCCACTTTCCTGTCTTGAAAATACAACCTACGCACATTATTTCAAATCTCTTACACCTAAACCCACTGCCATCCCAGTGTTTATTCACCCATTACTCCATTGGTACAGCTCTTTCCAAATCACTAAAATGCTCTTGTTGCCACATCTAACTGATAACTTCAAACTTTGGTATTACTTGATCCTATTGCATCACTAAACTATTCTTTCTCTGGAAATGTGCCTGTGGGACATAACCCTCTCCTGTTTTCCCCCCTATCTTCTGATTGCTCCTAGATGATGTTCATCTATCTAACTAACTAGCCATACTCTCCAAAAGCCTGGTTTCCATCCCATATTCTTCATTCTTTTCTACCATATATATGCATCAAATCACCAAATTCTGTCTTCTAAATACTTTCTTTCTAATTATTTCATTCTTGCCCATGCCCCTGCCATAGTCCTAGCTCAGGCCCCATTATCTCTTGCCAGGATGGCATTGCCTCCTACTGACCCCACTACCACTGATCAGGCCTTCTTCTCATCCATGTGGCACACAGGATGAGAATGGCATTTCTAAATCTAAAGTACATATCTAAGTTTGTCATTCCATGGCTTAGTTTCAATGTCCACTTCATCCAACCTCTTTTCACTGTCTTCATATTGAAACTCAGTCTTCTCAACATGGATGAAATGGCTTTTCATTATCGGACTTTTGCTCGTCACTCCAACCTTACCTCTGCCAACTCCCCTCCTCAATCCTGCTATTAGTGACAGTATGGATGGATTTTGAAGGCATTCTGCTAAGTGAAATAAGCTCTACAGAGAAAGACAAATACTATATGTTCTCATTTATATGCAGATCTAAAAGAGCTGAGCTCATAGAAATAGCAGAATGGCGGTTGCCAATAGCCGTAAGTAGAGAAAATGGGAAGATGTCTGATCAAAAGATACAAATTCCGAGCTATAAGATAAATAAGGTCCGGGGATCTAATATTCAGCATGATGACTATATTTTATATTAGAGATCTGGTGCATGAAATTCGTGCACTGGTGGTGATGCTGAATCCCTCAGCTCGGCCTGCCCTCTCACAGTCTGGGACCCCTCGAGGGATGTCTGGCTGCTTGATGACTAAGGCCCGATCCCCAATCTGGAATCCCTCACTCCTTACCACCCGCCTGATCACTCCTTACCACTCAGCTCATTACGGCTCACTGCTCCTTAGCAGCAGGCTCCTTAGCACTCAACTCCCTGCTCCTTAGCTGCTGAAGAGGCAAGAGAAACTCCTGCCACTACTACTGTGCTCACCAGCTGTGAACCTGACTTCTGGCTGAGAGGCTGCCCCCCTGTGGGAGTGTCCTGACCACCAGTGCTCATCACAGTGACCAGTCATTCTGGTTGTTCTGCTGTAATAGTCACTTAGGCTTTTATTATATAGATTAGAGGCCCAGCACATGAGATCATGCATGAGTCCCTAGGCCTAGCCTGCAATCAGGGTCATCTTCTGCTTGCTTGCCAGTCCCTAGTCCTGCCCCATTACCGCCACCCACACTGGTTCCCCGTGGTTCCCTATTTGCCATCTGGGTGAACAGAGCCTGTGAGCTGTGGGGGAAGGACCAAGAGGTCTGCCTTCTGCCTGCTCGCCAGTCCTGCCCCACTGTCACCCACACCAGTTCCCCATGGTTCCCCATTGGCCATCCAGCAATTGGAGCCTGCAGGCTGGGGGAGGGACCAAGAGATGATCAATGCACCTCATAGAGACTGGTCAATTGGTCGTTCTGGTCGTTACACAGTTATGGTTGCTGGCCTTTTATTATATAGGACAATTGAAAATTATTAGAGTAGCCGAAACCGGTTTGGCTCAATGGATAGAGCGTCGGCTTGGGAACTGAAGGAACCCGGGTTCGATTCGGCTCTAGGGCATGTACCTTGGTTGCGGGCACATCCCCAGTGGGGAGTGTGCAAGAGGCAGCTGATCGATGACTCTCTCTCATCAATGTTTCTAGCTCTCTATCTCTCTCCCTTTCTCTCTGTACAAAATCAATAAAAAATATTTTTAAAAAAATTATTAGAGTAGATCTTAAATATCACCACACACATACACACAAAATCAAAATTATGTGAGGAAATGAAAGTATTAACTAATCTCACTATGGTAATCATTTTGCAATATAAACATGTATCTAGCCCTAGCCAGGTAGCTCAGTTGCTTAGAGTGTTGTCCTGATACACCACGGTTGCAGGTTTGATCCCTGGTCAGGTCATATAGATACAAGAATCAACCAATGAATTCATTAATAAGTGGAAAAACAAAACTATGTTTCTCTCTCTTCCTCTCTATCTCGCTCCCCCTTCCTCTTTCTAAAGTCAGTAAATAATTTTTTAAAACATGTATCTAATCATCATATTGTACACCTTAAACTTATATATGTTATATGTTAATAATATCTCAATAAAGCTGGGGGGAGGGGTGATAGCAATAGAAATTCTCCTCCTCTAAGCTCTACAGATTGGAGGAAATGCGCACTTCCCCAAATTCACTGTGCTTTCTGGCTTTGGGTGCTACTTGAATGGTTTTGCTTGAGCATTTCTCCTCATCTTCAACTGGCTAAATCTTATTCATGCTTCATGTCTCACTCTTTAGTATTGCCTGGACTACAGGCTCATTGAGTTTCTCATTGTCTCATTCCCACTGCTTGTGCTCAGTAATTATGTGCTCTCAGAAAGTATTTGTTGAGTAAACAAAGTTTCAATGAGCTTTAGAGCAGGTTTGGTGGGTATGAGGCTATGGGAAGGGTGGGTAGATGGGAGGAGCAATTAAACAGAAGAGTTATAAAGTTCAAGCTTCAAAGGTACGACAGAGAGACCCCGGGTGGGGCTACCCGAGTGATTGCTGAAGGAGAGTGGAAGTGAAGGTCACTGGAGCGTAGAATAGGAGGGAACTATGATCCAACACATGAGATGAGTGGTACTTATGTTGCCAAGGAGAAGTTAGGTATGGAGTGGAGTAGGAGGGAAGCTGTGAGTCAGGCTCCAAAGTCTTTTCACAGGTGGTGTGATTAAGGAAGGGAGGTGCCTTCATCTCATGACCTAGCTTCAGTGGAGGAGAGGAAGGAAAATAATAATGATGGAAGATTTATACAAGCCCAACCATGATTCCGGAGAATGGCGACCCTGCCTTCTGACCCTGAGATCTATGGACTCGGCACAGGAGAGTTGAAGTGCCTCTGTGAAGAGGGTTTCAAGGTAAAGAGGTGCCGAAACCGGTTTGGCTCAGTGGATAGGGTGTCAGCCTGTGGACTGAAAGGTCCCAGGTTTGATTTCGGTCAAGGGCATGTACCTTGGTTGCGGGCACATCCCCAGTAGGGGTTGTGCAAGAGGCAGCTAATCGATAATTCTATCTCATTGATGTTTCTAACTCTATCCCTCTCTCTTCCTCTCTGTAAAAAATCAATAAAATATATTAAAAAAATAAAGGTAAAGAGGTGAAGGAATTTCCCTGAAAGAGGTTGTGCCCATTGGAAAGAAGAACAGGTAAATTTAAGTGGTCAAATGACAGGGCTTCTTCTGCTTTGGTTTCAGAAATTGTTCCTGCTGCAGAAATTTCTGCTGTCTTGCTGGAAACCTGCTCTGACCTTTCAGTAAAGGCATAAAAAACTTGCATATGGGGTTATGCACCCCGATGCAGTCACTCATTCTGTGAGAAATTGGGTCTTGACTTGTTTTTGTGGGATGTCAGCACAATCAAGGCCTCCATTTGGAATTACAATAAAAGAGGACTCCTATCTTTAGAAAGAAAGAAAGAAAGGAAGAAAGAAAAATGGAAAGAAAGAAAAATGGAAAGAAAGATGTAGGGATAAAGTCCTTATTGAACAAGGTCTCAAAAATAGATAAAACTTCCAGTCCGCCTCTCAGGAAGGCCTGGCACCTACCTGCCATGGTTACTGGAAAGAAGCCAAGAGCGGTCGGGGGACCAGCCTGCTCAGGACTTTTTGTCAGCTGACTTCTCTCTGGCCTACACGACTAGGGCTTTTCTAACAGCTTCTAATATGCTTGAGATAATTGTCTGTGGTTGGGATGGACTTTGCTTTTAACATGCTGATATTTCACTTATTTTTCAAACTCTTTAATTAGGTTTTCCCTATGTATTTACTAGCAATATATATAGTCTAGTTTTCTTTTTGTGTCAATTGCTTTATTGAGGTTTTGTATCAAGATTATAAGAAGAACAAAAATAATCGGCACCCTCCCACCCTCTTCCCAGACCAATGGAATCACTATCTGCATCTCAACAGGAGGCCTCAGTAATTAAGCTAATTCTGTGGACATTATAGTTTGAGACGCTGCCCCAGGCCTTGTCATTTACTGAAAACTGCTCCTTCCCTAACAACCGTGTAAGCAACCTGGCTCTCTAGCCAGCACTTCCCTCATTCCAGCTCACTCCGGGAACTGTGCTGGTTCAACAGTCCTTTCACCCACCCTTTCATGGGTCCTCCAACTCCTACAGAATGTCTCCCTCCTACTGCCTGCACCTCCACCCCCATTTCCTCACTGCCTCCTGTCTGGCGTGGATTCAATAGTCGGCCATTACTATTATTACTTTCTTGTATGCACTCTCTCCTTCCTTTGCTTTTTCTCTCTCCACGGAGTTCCCTAACAAAAATAACCCTGGTTGAACACAACGCCTTCCCAGTAACCTGTGGCTGGTGAAAAACACAGAATAACCCTGCTGACCCTTCCTGCTTCACTCCTCCTCCTCCCTCAAACTTCCAGCAGCTCCTCCCCTCCAGGCTCTGAGCTGATGATGTTGCTTCCCATCCTAAATTTAAAAAATTAAATAAATAAAAAAAACACAGAAAGAAAACAAGCAAACAAACATTCCATTGATCCTATATTTTTTTACAGCTACCACCTCATTTCTCTGCTCCTCTTTATAATAAAACTTCATGAAAAAGTCCTCTACACTCATGTCCTCTCTTTCTAGAGCCCCATTCTCTCTAGAGACCACTCCAGTCAGGCTTTTCCACCCACCTCTGCTGGAACAGCTCCTGCCAAGGCCACTAGTTACCTCTATGATCCTGACGCCAATGGCCAATCACCAATAGCAACTTTGATTGAACTATTAGCCAGAATCAGGGTCATTGATCCATCCTCCATCCCTTGATCTCCTGTGTCTTTTCCTGCTACCCTGGCTCTTTCTTCAGCAGCTTTTGCTGGTTCCTTGTCATCTCCCTGAACTCTCAAGTATTAGGGGCTTCCTGCTCTTCCTTGGCTTTGCCCTTTATTAACACTCACTCCCTAGAATTGTCCCATTGAGTCTTGAGATTTTACTTGCCCTGAGGACTCCCAAAATTCTATCTTCAGCCCAGACCTTTCCTCTAAACCCTAGCTTCTATATCCACCTTCCAGCTTGGGTGTCTAACAGGCAGCTCAAAGTTAATATGCCCTCAAATGTATTCCCGGTTTCTTCTCTTCACATCTGCTTCTGTTTGTTTTCCCCATTTTACCAAATTGTAATTTCCAGATGCTAAATAAAATAATAACAAACAAACCCTTAGAAATAAAATTCTGCCCACTCTACCGTTTTAAATATATATATATATATATATATATATATATATGTATGTATTTTTAAATATACTTTATTGATTGTTTACAGAAAGGAAGGGAGAGGGACAGAAAGCCAGAAACATCGATGAGAGAGAAACATCTACCAGCTGCCTCCTGCATAGCCTCCACCCGGGATGTGCCCCGAAACCAACGTACATGCCCTTGACCAGAATCGAACCCAGGACCTTTCAGTCCACAGACCTACGCTCTATCCACTGAGCCAAACTGGTTTCGGCAACTCTACCTTTTAAATGCCTTTAGAACCCAACCAGTCTTGACTCTTGGATGGAGCCTGTCTTCTGTCAACTGGATTATTTCAAAAGTTTTCTAACAGGTTTACCAGCTGAAGCCTCATGCCCTTCAGACTGGTCTTCACAGCACAACCAGAGTGGTCCTTTTAAAATGTCAGACCACATCCTTTCTTTGCTCAAAACCCTCCAAACAGCTTTCCATCTCATTCAGAGTGTGAACAACAGAGGTCTCATTTCAGCCTATATGGTTCCTGTTCTCTGGTCATCTCTGCTCTCTTCCCACCCTCAGGAATCTCACCTGGCTGGGGTCTATGGCATCCCACCTCAGGGCCTTGGTCTTTGCTGTTCCCTCTGCCTTTCCATACACATAGGGCACAACATGCTCTTTTTTATGTAGCAGCTACCTGTACAGGAGAGCTATAAATAATAATACCCTGTACTCTCTCCCTCCCTTGGCATGTGTTGCTTTTCTCCATAGTACTGAAAATCATCCAATGTTTGAATGTTTTGTTTACTATCCCACCACCTGGAAATGTGCCTGTCACATAGTAGACTCTCAAAACTCCTGTCCAACTACAAAAAAAAAAAAAAAAAAAAAAAAAAAAAAAAAAGCAACAGAAATAAACAAAAGTAAACATATACAACATTTCTATGTTCCAGACTCTGCTGTCTGCAATGCCTTTTCTCCTTCATCCTCCTAAGCCTATGTTCCTCTATTCTTATACATGTGTGTAAAAAACCCAGACACAGGGACAGGAAATAGCCCATGGAGACTAACGGCAGAGCTGGGATTTAAATCCAGGCTGTTGAATCCTATTAATCTGGATCATACTATCACTGTCCACACTCTCTCTCAGAGGACGCTAAAATGAGAATTATCTGTCCCTCATAAGGATGACAGTTTCAATCTACACAAAGTCGGCTCTTGGTCTTTAGCAGAAATAAAGCTCTGTTAAGAGTTGAGGAAGTGGTTGTGGAAAGTGAGCGTGAGATTCCTCCAAGAACCGTCCTCACACAGAAAAAGGGGATGAGCACCAATATTTAAGTGGCAGATAAAAGAAGAGGAAGTCCCTATTCTCAGCTTCTGCATTTCTCTACGTTCACTGCCTTATTCACCCGGGCCAGGGACTCCGGCGCTGAGTCCGCCCTGTCGCCAGGGGGCGTCAGAGGCCGAAGGGGGCGTTGCGGCGCCGCCCGACGTCGCGCCCTCCGCGGCTGCGCAGTGCGCACGTCAAAGCCGGGCTCTGTCCGGGAACGGGGAGCGGCGCGGCCTGGGGGAGACCGAGACTCCGGGAGCCGGGCGAAGGCGAAGGCGGCGCCGGCTCTGCAGCTGCAGCCGCAGCCCAGGCGATCGAGCACAGCAGTGAGGCGGCCGCCGCGGGAGCCCCAGGGCCGCCATCTGCCCGCGCAGCCGCCGCCGCCGCGGGAGCCCGTCGCTGGGAGCAGGAGCCGGCGGAAGACAACGGAGGGGCCGAGCGCCCGAGCCGTGTCGCGGGGACCGAACGAGCAGCCCGAGGCGGCGGCGGCGGCGGCCGAGGACGGGGACGGCGACGACGCGGAGGCTGAGAGGGAGCCGCCCGGCCCAACCCAACCCCGTGAGTGACCCCGGGCCCTGCCCTGCTTGCGGCGCGGACGCCGGCTCGGCTTCCGCCTGCTCTGCCCGGCCCGTCACCGGCCCCGGGGCTGCCTCCATTTTCTCGGGCCGCTGCGGCCCGGCCTCTCGCGGAGCCTTCCCTCCTGCGCTCGCCGACGCCGCGCCCAGGGGCTGGCGGCGGGGTCTGGGCTGGCGGCGTGGGGACGTCCCGGCCGGAGGGCAGGGAGGTGCGGACCGGGCCAGCTGTCACTCCCATCGAACCGGGCCCCCGGTGAACTTTCTGTTATCCCGGGGCCGGTACGGTCGCCGGGCTGTATTCCTTTCGGGAAAATGCCTAACTGACTACTGGTTCCCGAGTTCGGTTGAACCCGCCCGAGCGCGCTGCGTGCGTGCCGGCGCCCCGGTCGCCCGCTCGGGAGGGAGGGATTCAAAGGTGAAGCCTGGCCCCGCAGTCTCCTCCCGCGAGTTGCTGACGCCCTGGTGTGGGTGATAAGAGCAGTACACAGATAATCCGATACCAGGAAGGAGGCGATAAAAAGTCTTATGAAAGAACTTGCGAGGTGCTAGAAAGGAATCCGGGGGAGACGGGACGGGTCAGTCAACTTCCGCCTAGCCGAAATCTGGAAGGCTTCCTGGGCGAGGCTGTGCCTTAGGGAGTGTCTTCAAGGCTTTAATGGGATTTGGGAATGAGGGTTGCAGAATGGACTAGTGTGCAGAGAAGGGATGGCGAAGCTGGAGGGCAAAGGTAAAAAGGCCTTGTGTAGAAATAGTGGATAATTCGTTTTGTTGCCCAGGACCTTGGTCGGAGGTGGGGGGGGGGGGGGGGAGTGTGCTAAAAAGGTTTTGGGGGACTTGGTCCTTGCATGCTGGAGAGGAGCTGTTTGAATGGCATTCTACAGGAAACTTAGAGCTCATCTCTCAGTGACTCATGAGCCCGGAAATGTAAGTTAGGGGGTATTAAAGGCGCTCTTGTGAAAGAAAGGGGGAGAAGGAGGCCCAGTAAAGAGTTGGCATTCTGTGACTTGAATAAAATACAGCTTGAGGTCGATTTTGACAGCTTCCCAGATTTTAAGAAAGTCCAGTCTAAGCTGAGTACCTTTTGCAAAAAGCTTCATTAGATATCAGGCACTTAAGAAGTAGTGGAAGGATGTGTTTAAAAGAAACGCATCTCCACACAAGGTGTTTCTGTTGGTGCAGTTCACTAAAATGCATCAGCACTTCTTGCATTTGTATTAGGTGTCTGCACTTTGAAATTACTGACCTGAACATAACTTCTTTGAGATGACATTTGTGCAAAGCAATCTAAATTGATTATTTTAAAAATCAAATTGTTGCTAACATTCTGGGATAGAAAGTTGGACATGGAACCTTTTTTATAGAAAGGTAAAATTTCTTTCTTTTTAGTTCTGAAAATCTTTATAGGAGAGCCAGAAGCAAAATTCTCTAGCTTTATTTCGTACATTTAAAAAAACATTACTAGCAATTAATTAGCTGTCTTTGAAGTCTAGAATCTATGGAAACAGTTTAGAACCTGTGTTAGTTTTGTAAGCAGGTATTTGTTGTTTGCTTATATGACAAGTAAACATCAACTTTTTTCAATTAAAAAAAGTTGTTAAATGCAGGAAATACTGGAAAGTTTTTTAAATTTATATAATCTTATCACTTAGATTTGGTTACTGTTAACATTTTTTGCATATTTGTTTTTAAGTCTTATGTTTATTTTTTTCTTTACATAATGAAATAAGCTTTTGTAGGTTGTATGTAACACTTTTAAGCTTTTTCTTGCCATTAAATATCTTCATGTAAAAATATTTTTATCCAAGTAAGAGAAGTCATCTTAAATGTATTATTTTCTTTCTGATAAGGTTGCATTATTTATGTCAGTTAAAATGCAATAGTCATGCATTTTATTTAATAACTGCTGTTGTGGACAGAATTTTTTGTAAAGGTTTCTTGTTTGAAGTATATTTATTAACTTCTCTGTATAATTTAAGTCCTATTGCTTGTTGAATAGATATTACTTAGGACACATCTTGTCATCGGGTATGGAAAAGATTACACATCTACGACAAATGAGAGGATGTACTTTTTTAAAAGGCTTTATAAAAAGATTACTTTCATAGCTGGTATATCTCCCACACAATGTAATGTGTCTCCCATTTCTACACCCCACTCTCACAAATGTTCTTTATAGGCTAACTACCTTTAATCATGACATTACAGAGGTTCCGGCTAGATGCATTTAGTTTTCCGTTGACATTTCTTTTTAAAAAAAATATATTTTATTGATTTTTTTACAGAGAGGAACAGAAAGGGATAGAGAGTTAGAAACATCAATGAGAGAGAATCATCGATCAGCTGCCTCTTGCACACCCCCTACTGGGGATGTGCCGGCAACCAAGGTATATGCATGCCCTTGACCGAAATCAAACCTGGGACCTTTCAGTCCACAGGCCGACGCTCTATCCACTGAGCCAAACCGGTTTCGGCAACGTTGACATTTCTAAAGTAAATATGGAATTTGTCATGAAATAATTTACTGCTGTAATAAAAGGGACTTCTTGTTTCATTTCAGGCACTTCACTTTAGTTCATTATCATTTCATACTGAAGGTTCTTGTTTAAACCAGTTTTTATCCCCCATGTGCTTTTCATTCTAATATGTTTAATGAGGTCTCTGTTTCTAATAACATAAAAAGTGAGCTGCTGAGCTAGATTGTATACATTTTCGTAAAGTCAATATAGAAGAATTAGCCGAGAAAGTCCAGCTTAAAAATGGGATTTAGTTTTATAATTTGGTTTTATTTGAATCTTTATTTGTATATTGCAAATTTGTATGCCACAGGCATCCTTTATCACTTTTGAATATTTACTAAAGTTTTTCTTTTTCATTTTTTTTCTTTTTTTTTTATCCAAAAAGTGTTTATTGGGATGGTTTCCCACTCATCTTGATTGAGGTGCTTTTAGTGCTGCTTCCTTCTGAAGGAGCATCCCTCTGTAAGCCTTGCTTTTCCTCCTGTTGGCGGACAGAGAACAGTGGAGCAACCAACACACAAAACTACCGTTGGTGCGTGGCTAAAGACGGTGGCGATCTTATAGCAGCCTGGGCATTTCACATCCATGAAGTAGGAATTGGGGCTCTGCACCAGGCGCTGCTTCTTGTGTTTCCTCTTCTCCTCTTCCAGGGAGGGATGGCGGAGATCCTCAGCGAGAGCCATGTTGTCGGGGGAGGTCGTCACCACCGGAAAGCTAAAGTTTTTCTTTTGATCATCTTTTGTAGGTATATATTTCTGTTACCTTGCCCAAGAGCCTTTTTTCCAAGAGGATTTGATCACTGATCATTCAGGTTCACCATCTGCCATAAAAATACAGATTCAAATCCAAATTGTCCCCCCACCTGACCTCCACAGCACACAGAAATAAAACTCAGTATAGGGTAGAATTTCATTTCAGGTAATGTGTTCTAGTTACATTTCTGGTGGTGGTTTTATTTTTAAAATCTATTTTTCTCTTATCAATGGCTCCTTTTAATTAGGAATTTGATTTTATGAATATTGTGTTAAAAAATAGGAGTGTCATAGATGGGTTAGTATGGATAATGGCAAAATGTTAGTAAAACTTTGTTATGTGATGAAATTGTGGGGGAAATGGTCAGATATCTGACCCTTTAGCTTGGATTACTTGTCACTTGTTTTGTTGTTCAGTTATTGAGGTGTAAAGATCCTGTGTTTGTGTGGATGCATATCAAGCCAAGTAGCCTAAAATTTGCATAATAGCCGAAGCCAGTTTGGCTCAGTGGTAGAGCGTCGGTCTGTGGACTGAAAGGTCCCGGGTTCGATTCCGGTCAAGGGCATGTACCTTGGTTGCGGGCACATCCCCGGTAGGGGTGTGCAAGAGGCAGCTGGTCGATGTTTCTCATCGACGTTTCTAGCTCTCTATCCCTCTCCCTTCCTCTCTGTAAAAAATCAATAAAATATATATTTTTTAAAAATCTGCATAATAATTGACTCATCAGTCTATATTTTGGTTTTTATTGGAGAGAAGATTGGTATTGGATCCATCTTGAATTTAAGAAGGAATGGAGCTGTATCAGAGTTCTTTCTTTGAGTGTTTCACCACTCTAATGCCTATCCAACTGGGCCCTAATCATTACCTTTATCATTCCATACAGTATGGGAGGGGGAGGTAAAGTGAGGCAAATATCTCTACCACCAGAATTTGTAAAGTAGACCAGTCTGAGAGGAAATAAATATTCTGTTTGTTTCTCAGACCTTCCAAGTTTGTGAAACGGGTTAGTGAAGGACTGAGTGACATATAATGGTAATGAAATTAAGGTTAACAGCTTGTTACCAGCAGCATTTTGTTTTAGAGTGTGCATACGTGTACATCGTCCTCCAGTGTGTTATTTCTACCTCACTGAGTTTCCTGGCCCCACTGTGCTTTTATCTTTCTCTAGAGATGGAAGAAGTCTGATGAAGGCAGAATTGTGGCTTGGTAGTAACTGTGTGGTTAAGCTGGCAGAGTAAGGAGGAATGATATGCAGAGAATTGTAAGAGGTCATTTAGGTGTGAAGTGGTCCTAAAGGAGGGAGGTAAAGCCTCCCCTAGCCATTTATGTTGGCAGTGTCTAGCATAGGGGTGTCGAACTCAATCAGAGAAGGGGCCAAAATCTAAAATCCAGCCTAAATCGCGGGCCGAATGGTTTACTGAACAGTCATAAACTGTCATTGTGATGGAAACGCAGCGGAGTGCAGTGATGACAGCGCGGTGCGGGCCACATTGCAAGGCCTGGCGGGACGGATTTGGCCGGCGGGCCTTGTGTTTGACACATGTGGTCTAGCACATACCAGTTTGCATAATCCTTAATATAGTAGATGGTGTCTAATTTGAGATTGTGTGTGTTTGTTTATATGCATACATGCATTTTCATATGCATAGTTACAAAGATGAGAAAATCTAGTTAACCAAAGTTTAGTGGCTGAATGGTATGATGGTAATCCTTGGGAGCATTATCCAGCAGATAACTTATTGATGACCAAGAAAATATCATGCAAAACATCACAACATTGATTTTTAAAATATATATATATTTTATTGATTTTTTTGCATAGAGGAAGAGAGAGGGATAGAGAGTTAGAAACATCCATGAGAGAGAATCATCAATCAGCTGCCTCCTGCACACCCCCCACTGAGGGTGTGCCCGCAACCAAGGTACATGCCCTTAACTGGAATCGAACCCAGGGCCTTTCAGTCAGCAGGCTGACGCTCTCTCCACTGAGCCAAACCCGTTTCGACACAACATTGATTCTTTTGATAAAATATTCGTTGGAGAAGCAACATACACATTTTGTAGCTTGATCTTAATTAAGTGGCTACTTTATAACTTTATCTGATGAATTGTAGATTGCTCTTTTACAGTGTGCTATTAACATGTTTGGTCACTGTTCTCTCCCTCCACAGATTATGTATCAGCTGTATTTAGGCCCAAGGAAAAAATAGCATGAACAGATTTTTGTTTACATGTCTCTAGTCAAGGCTTACTCTGCAATTTACAGAATTCTGAGATTCAGTAGACACACAAATGCAGCCAGACCCTCTAGCTCAGTGGTTCTCAGCCTAATGCCACAACCCTTTAATACAGTTCCTCATGTTGTGGTGACCCCTAACCATAAAATTATTTTTGTTGCTACTTCATAACTGTAATTTTGCTACTAAGTCTGCTAGCAGTTCTCAACCTGTGGGACCCACAGGTTGAAAGCCGCTGCTGTAGAGCCTAAGACCATTGGAAAACACAGATATTTACATTACGATTTATAACAGTAGCAAAATTAGTTATGAAGTAGCAATGAAAATAATTTTATGGTTGGGGGTCACTACAACATTAGGAACTGTATTAAAGGGTCGAGGCATTAGAAAGGTTGAGAACCACTGCCCTAGATGGTTGAACCCTCAACCTGCTTTGGGCTCTGTCACTTTAGGCACATTACTTCTCTCTAGCTTAGGTTTTTTGGATAGGAGTGGTATAGAATCATATCTCCAAAGATTATAAGAGGACTTAAATGGGTTACTCCATCTAATGTGCTTATAACAGGGCCAGGCACATACCAAGTGGGGACAAGTTCTGTGATGGTACTGATGCTACACTGCTCAGATGGAAGAAACGTGAGAACTTTAGAAACCCTCTAGTCAGGAAGTTTTTTCTGTAGTTCAGAACACTGAGGCCCACTGTAACTTGAGCAGTGTGAGGCTTTGAGCTGTAACTGGTACTTTCTGTGAAGTGGAGTCACTTGCTTAGGGTCATGCAGTTTATTAGCCACAGGACTGGACTAGATGGAGCCTGGTTCTCCTATATTCTTTATCCAGTTGGCTTGGAAAAAATTGCTTTGTACTTTATTCAGTAATGTCTTATTTCAACCTTTTTGCTAACATTTACAAAGATTATGTTCACACCCTAAGTGTTCTTTGTTTCATAAATCTTGTTTTAAGGTGTTGAATATACTAACATCTATAATTATGACTGTAGCTGGAAAGTGATTGGGGGGTGGTTGTATGAAGTTAAAAGTTGAAATAGTCAAGGGAGATGGACAAAAATAGATTGAGGGAGAAAATTACCATTTTGGTACCATTAATTGTAGGTCAGACCTCTGAGGTAGGTAGTCTTGTCTCCCAGCATCATTACAGATGGGAAATGAAAGTGAGAAATTGTTTAGGATCGCACAGACATTGCACAGTTGAGCTAGGATTTGAACCCGGATCTGCCTCCAAAATATGTTTTATTTTCTTTCATATGTTCCTTGTTTCTTGTTGGTAATTTTTTATTTAATACTTTACAGTGAAGGTTTGTAAATATAGCCTAATGAGGATTTCAATAGGTTTCTAGATAGTAATCACGTGTCGTAATACAATATAAGATGGTTTATTCTAAGTACTCTAGTTGTATAGGGTCATAATTTGATTTGTGGTTTATAGTTTTAGTTAGTCCAATAATGTTTATTTTCCATGTTAGTCTTGTAGAGGAGATGGGAGGCCTTGAGCTATAGTGGGAAATGCAGAAGCCTGGGAATTGAAAGATCTGGCCTGGGTCCCGACTCAATGACTAATTATGTCACTCTGGGCAAGTCATTCTACCTTTCTGGGCATCATCAGCCATCCCATCATTCTATGAGTGGGACCAGACTGAAAGCCCTTCAAGTCTCTTGCTCTTATTTTCAGTGATCCTATATGTAGGCTTTCTGACTACCTTTTTCCCTGTTCTAAGTACTGCTCCTTTTTGTCTGTGGTCTTGAAATCAGTTTCTTTATGAGAACTTTCTGGCATGTAACCATACTTTTAACATTTTTTTCTCCTGGTTGGTCAGGTGCCTGGTGTGATATACCATAGTAGGGTAGTTCTCTGCTTCAGGGAATGTAATATCTAAATGTGTATCCTTAAATTTTTTATTTTCATACTTATGAATAAATAGTTAACAGCTAAATGTTATATAGTTGTAAAGTACAGCTTTTAGTAAGTTAACGATTAACAAAATCCTCAAGCCTCACATCAAGTTTTACTGTCACCTTTTAAGTACCATAAGCTATGAAGTTCTGTGAGTTCTTTGTTTTGAGGAATGGAAAAACTTTAACCAAGGCAATGGAAATGGAAAAGAAAGGACCAAAAAGGTAGAATCGAATTTGAGGATGTGAAGAACATGCATGAGATAGTGTGCATGGCCATAATTGGTACTAAGCCTCTACCTACATAAAGGTGGTATGCTAGCCTTGATCATAGGATTGTTTCTAGCCCTGATTCTATCAGAGATAAGAGATGATGGTGATGTTCACCACACCTGAACACTCATAACTCCTTAAATATATATTATAGGTTAATTTGTTCCATTAAGCTGGATTCTGTCCTATATGCTCATCTCAAAAGGCTCCTAGTCTAGGTAAACAGCCGTTCCCTTCTTTGATGGCATATTATCGGCCAGTTCATTTACTTTGGATTCTCCACCAGGGAGACAAACTCACTAACATAATCTTTGCGGATCTTTAGACTCTGTTTACTGTGTGGTTTTTTTTCTCTGTTCAGCCTTTGTTCCAATGTGAGTTACAAGGTTTTCCTATGTAAGTTTTGTACAGTAGATTATAATTTATTTGAATTGCAGGTTTCTTTTTACCTTTCTTCAGATATTTTCTCTAGTCTTCTTGTTTCATATTTTTAAAGTATAATACATTGTTTCTGTACATATTTATTAAATGATACAACTCTGTAATGTTCTGATAAAACTGCTCAGCAGAGGTAAAATACTTAACCAAATTACAATTTTCTGTTAATTTTATTTATCTTTTGCTGTATTTGTGCTTATTTGCTCAATAGCTGAAGTTCATGAAGACCCTTTTCCCAATAAGTTTATATAAAACAATGTTTCCCACATTGTGCTTTGCAGAACACTAGTTTTATGAGAAATTAGGAGCTGTTGGTGGAGAAGTTACAGAATGAAATATGTGTTTAGGAAAACACTGTGTTAAAAACAATCAGATTTGAAATTTGATGGTAGTTGTGTAATTGTGTTTCTGTAGCATTTGTCAGGGTATGTATGTATGTATGTATTTATGTATTTTTCACAGTGTAAGAAGTTTGTTTAGTCTTTAAGAGAGAAAGTCACAGAGGCAGAAGAAGCGAACTCACAAAACAAGTTACAAAGTCAAAAGAAGGTCCCTGGGAGCTTAGGAGAAAGAAAGCGAAGGATACGTGCCTAAGGAAAGAAGTGGGGGAAATGTGTGGGCATACTTGAGAGAAAGCATGCCAGAGTTTTTAATAATGTGCATTGTGATTGTCTAGGAAGGAAATATTGTGTACAGTATTTCCCAATTCTCCAAGATTATTTGATCACAAAAATACCCCCTCCTTGCTGAAACCGGTTTGACTCAGTGAATAGAGCGTCGGCCTGTGGACTGAAACTTCCCAGGTTAGATTTCAGTCAAAGGCATGTACCTTGGTTATGGGCACATGCCCAGTAGGGGGTGTGCAGGAGACAGCTGATCGATGTTTCTCTCTCATCGATGTTTCTAGCTTTCTATCCATCTCCCTTCCTCTCTGTAAAAAAAAAAACTCAATAAAATATATTTATTTTTATTATTATTTTTTAAAATATATTTTATTGATTTTTCACAGAGAGGAATGGAGAGAGATACAGAGTTAGAAACATTGATGAGAGTCATCAATCAGCTGCCTCTTGCACGCCCCCTACTGGGGATGTGCCCGCAACCCAGGTACATGCCCTTGACCGGAATCGAACCTGGGACCTTTCAGTCCACAGGCCGACACTCTATCCACTGAGCCAAACCGGTTTCGGCTCAATAAAATATATTTTTTAAAAAAAGAAGAAAGAATACCCCCTCCTCTAGAAAATACACTCAAAACATCTTGAAGGAAGGTTTTATTACAAAACAATTTGGAAATCCCCTTATTTACATACTTATTAGTATGTAATTAAAAACTTTTTAAAAAGATTTGTTGATTTGAGGGAGAAAAAGGTAAGGTGAGAGAGAGAGAAAAACGTTGATTTGTTGTTCCACTTATTTATGCATTAATTGGTTGCTGCTTATATGTGCCCTGGCTAGGGATTAAACCTGTAACCTTTGCATATTGGAATGATGCTTTAACCATTGAGTATCTGGCCAGGGTTCAAGTAATTTACTTTGTGATTAGGATAATTACTTCTATCAGGTCTGGAATCCAACTAAGGTTGGAATAACTTATTTTCAGTTTAGAATGAACATTTTTTTTTTTTTTTTTACAATGAACATCTTAAATGAGTGGCTTTTCGATCCTTTTTTTTTTTTTTTAATTTGTTTTAATTTCAACCCACACTGAGAAATTACATTTTGCTCAGTGACCCAGCACATACATTATTAGCACACTGTCCAAACTGGAAAAGAAATTTTATGAAACAATACCTAGACCTTACTAGACTGAGTAAGAAAACTAAAGCTCAACCTAAAGATAAGAGGAAAAACTCTAACCTTAGAATTTCCAGATTTTGTTTCTGTTTGTGTTTTTTGGCCCATTATGAAAAGCCATTTTTGCCTCAAGTAGAGCCTACACATAAAGTAGTTGTGAGGATTCAGTAAGAAATACTTTGCACAATGTGTCTGATATGCTAAGTGCCCAATACATTTTCGCTTTTATGATAATTAAAGCTCTAGAGCTCTTTCTGTTGCACCATACACATACTTTCAAAAGTATTTTAAGACATTGAAAGTGTTGAATCAATCTTTAAGTAAACTTGGACTCTAATATGTAGCTAGATGTATCATTGGTTGTGATCTTAGTTGTTGAGCTTTATGCTGTATTATTGTATGTAATTTATTCATTTTTTAATAGCATCTTAAATTTAGAAGAATCTTCTTAGCATGTACTTAAATACTAATATGTACATATCTACATCAGTAACTAAATAAGAATGCTTATAGTTTCAATTCACTTGAAGGACAAGGTAAAAATTGCTATTCCATGTTTTATCCCAGTTTCTGCAGTTTTTTAATCCCCTTATCAGTATTTTATATTTCTATTGGGGGTTTAATTTTGTTGAAAAGGGACAGTTAGAGGAAATTAACAATGGTGGGAGCTAAATCCAGTTTGTACACTGTTCCCTGTTGTCTTGAACATAATTGGCTACCTCATACACTTATGTGTCACCTACTGAGGTATTTTGTATTGTTTAGCCTTGGTTAAATGTTTTCCTGTTTGCTTCTTTTATTGCCTATTTGTCCTCATTATGTCCTGAAGTTGCTATAATAAAATGAGAGGTTCTAGTCAGCATCACTGAGGCATGCCAATTCAGTATGAAGATAGCATAAAGATTCTCTACTTTTGTAAACAAAAGGAATGAAGTAAAAAGGATAAATGCAGGGGTGGGCAAAAGTTGTATGTGAAACACAGAGTTTGTTCTTGTATTATTATTTATTAACCTAGAAGCCCAGTGCACGAATTTGTGCACCTTGAAAGGAACTGTGGGCTGCGAGGTGCCCATCCTCCATGCCCCTGCCTGGCCTCTCCCACCGTGGCCCCGGTCTACTGTCTGCTGGCAGCCTCGAACCTGCCACCGCTGCTCCCGTTTGCTGATGGCACAGAGCAGTTGGGACCAGCACCAGCAACAGGTGCGAGCAGTGGCTGTTGCCCCCGATTGCCCTTCAGGAAAGCCCCTAGGGATGATTAGGGCTGGCAGCCACCCCTAACACCGCTGACAGTGCTGAGTGATCGGGGCCAGCACTGGCAATAGGTGTGAGCACCTGGTAGTACCATGGCATGCAGGGAGCAAAGAATTTTCAATAGCCACCAAAGAGTTGCCCCAATGACAGCGACCAGCACCCAGCCTTGGCCTGGTGCCTCCACTCACCTGCTCCACCATCCCACCGTGGCTGACGCCTGCCATGTTCAGCTCACGCCCAATGGTGGTCAGTGTACGTCATAGCAACCAGTTTTTCAGTTGTTCTGCTGTTCGGTCTTTCCACCATTTCGTCCATTTGCATATTAGCCTTTTATTATATAGGACTAGGGTCCTGGTACATGAATTTGTGCTTAAGTGTGGGCCCAGGCTGGCAGTGGGGCGGGGCTGTGGGCAGTTGGCCTGCCGGCCCCACCCTCCAGTTGAACTCCCTGTCAAACTCCCATTGAGGGGATAATTTGCATATTTAGCTTTTATTACATAGGATTATTGTATTATTATTATTGTTATTAACCTACTTTTGCTCACCTTCAGTGATTGCTAACATAGCACATATAAGTTACCTGCTGGTATAAAGTTTAAGACCTTCCTATATATTTACCTCATCTAATCCTATAGTAATCCTGTTTTCATCCCCATATTTTCAAGTAAGTAAACGGAAAAAAAGAAGCTAAATAATTGGTCTGAAATCATACACCTATGAAGGGGCCTGAGACTTAAAACCTTGGTTCCAGAGTGTACACTTGTAACCTACCATACTCTGTTGCCTCTCCCACATCGTACTAGAATATAGAATCATCCTGGAACATAGGAAATTTCTGTTATAGAACAGACAAGTTCCAGTCTTCTGGTCAGGATGTATGATATCTAGGACACAGAGAACTCTCAGAGAACTGAGTTACTGTTGTTGGTCTTTGATGAGATATAAGAGAGGGAGCTGTGCAGGAAGATTAAAGAAGCTAATGTACTGTTTTTTCAAAAAAGTGTAAGGGTGAGATCTATAAACCATGGAGACTAGACCTGATGTTGATTACTGGACAAATCCCAGAAGGAAGTCCTTAAAAATGTTTTGGTTTTTGGAAGCTACCATCCATTACTATTTTCTTTCATCATAGGTTTTTGTTAAATGTCTTGGATAAGGGTGAAGACAGGATATGCATATCTGTAAGGGTTCATAGTTTCATATTTGAGATCTGAAAAATGTTAAATTGTAAATTTAAGTTGAAATATCTAGGATTTTAAAAGTCATTTTGATATTTTTATAAGGTAATTTTACTTACATTCATTGTATTAGAATATAGCTATGCAAGAAACTTTTCCTAAGCTGTATATGGCAACATTAGTCGCAGACACTGACCCACATTCCTATGCCTTGCCTTCTCAAGTAGGCAAGAACTAGAACTGGTAACATTTTTCTGTATGCGCACATGGTAAAGTAAGTACTTCCTAGTTTTATATGTTAAAAAATCATGCATCCCTGTTTTTTAAGATTTATTATAACCCATTTATTTACTCAAGAGCTAGTCTTGCTCTTGTTCCTGAAGACCTCATAGTAAGTTAATGGGAAGAAGGTTAGCTAATAGGAGAGTGCATTCCTTCCTCACAGAAGCTAAAAACTTACAGAAGAGAGGTGAGGATGAAGAATGTTAGCTTTTTCTTTTTTATCTTATGAAAGCCCTTCTTCCCCTTTTTTAAAAGTTTGCATGAGTTTATTTGAGTCAAATTGACAACATAGGCTGGGGAACAAGATCTCAAATGCTCCTCTAAAGTTTCGCCATTTTAAAAATTAGATGTAGTAAAAGGAAAACAGAAGAATGAGTGCGCTTGGTATAGGATATTATATACAACTAACTTGGAAATTTTCCCAAATTAAATTATTGCCATAGGCAAAACTATCTGTTACAGAGGTTTTTATTATTGGGAGGAGGAAGAAATAAAAATTTAAAAAAATGGAGAAGAAACAAGTCATAGGAGTACATCTAGGAGGGAGTGACCAGAAAAGACACTGGGTCTAAAATGTGTATGTTGTGGATAACTTTGAAAGATCTAAGGATATAGGCCCTGGTTGGGTAGCTCAGTTGGTTAGTGTCATTCGATATGCCCAGGATGCTGGTTTGATCCCATTCACAACACACAGAAGAATCAACCAAAGAGTACATAAATAAGTGGAACAACAAATTAATATTCCCCTCCCCCCCTTTTCTCCTCTCTCTCTAAAATATCAATTAAAAAAATCTTAAAAAGTAAGACACAAGTGGAGAACTGGTTGCTTTTCAGAATTGTCTTAAGTTGTACACTTGAATAGATTGTCAATCATGGAATATATTAAGTATATATTAAAGGCCATGGCCTCCCAACCAAAAAAGAAGAGGGTACTCCAGACCTAGATTATAAAGAAATGAGTTCTTTATATTTGGGGGTTGGGGGGGAGAGTATCAATAAACCATCTGATTTATTCTAGATCATAGAAAAAAAGATACCAAATTCATGTTATAAAACTACCATAACTTTTAAAAACCTAATAAAATATAAGAAAAGCAACCTGATAAGACATTATACAAAGGATGAAAACTCTGTTCCAATTTTTCGTATGGAAATAGCCATGAAAATCCAAAGTAAAACACCAAGTTTAAATAGGAAATTATTTTAGTTAAGAGAACAAATAACAGGCAGCACTTGGTATTTACTGTGTGCCAGGCATTGCTCTAGTATATTATCTCTGTTAATTCTCACAGCAACCCTAAGAAAGAGGTTATTACCCTCCTTTTACAGATGAAGACAGGCCAAAAAGTTAAATAATCTGCCCAAGGTTAAACCTGATATTAAGTCACAGAGCCTTGGCTGTGAACCCTTATTGTACAGCATCACTATACTGTATATTGAAGACTCATGCTACTTCATCCCAATATGTGCCAAGATAATGATGTTAATTCATCAGTTCTTCTCCATTCTGAATTCTATAAAAGTTGTAGAAGATAAAATAATAGCTACATTAAACCAACAGCAAACCTACTAATGGGAAAACTGACAGAATTCCCCATTGAAATCAGAAAATGAAATAAGAATGCCCAATAACACTTAGGGTATTACCCTGGGCAGTGCAAGAATATTAGGGAAAAAATAGTGGAAAATAGCAGTATTTGCAAAACCAATAAAATCAATTGGAAAAATAAAAAATAAAGGTTCAGTAAAATAGCTGTTTACCATATAAAGATATTTTAATTTGGTAGCATTTTTCTTGCTAGAAATACCCAATTATAAAAATGTTGGGAGAAAAATTTTAAAGGGACAAAATGTGAAATGCCTCAGGTGGGGACATCTATATGAAATCTTTGAGATCTCTATGAGGAAAATTGTAAACATAATTGAGTAAAGAAAAACTTAAGAATAGAGGGTTACCATATTCTTGAATATGAAGCTAGGCAAGAAAATTTCCCAAGTTAAATTATTGGCCAGAAAGTATAGTCCAATTTTTTTTAAAGTCACTAGGGAGCTCAATAAATGGTATATATGCACCTACTACATGAGCGAAATCACACATCAGTGGGGAGGAGAACAGATTTGTTTTTTAATTGAGGTAACATCTATATAATAAAAGGCTAATATGCAAATTGTACCCTCCACCTGGAGTTCAACCAGAGGTTGGGGCCGGCTGGCCAACCACTCACAGTCCCTCCCCCAGGTGGCCCTGCCTCTGATCAACCCCCCAGCCCAATTGGGGCCCACTGTCCAACCACCCGCGGCCACCCCCCTAGCCAGCATACAGATAGTGAAAAGGCACATGAAAATATGCCAACATCACTAATTATTAGGGAAATAAATGCACATCAAAACCACAATGAGAATGGCTATCAAGTCCTGGAGAGGATGCAGAGAAAAGGGTACCCTCGTACACTATTGATGGGAAAGTACATTAGTGTAGCCACTATGGCAAACAGTAGAGATTTCTCAAAAATTATGACCCAGCTATTCTACTTCAGGGTATTTATCCGAAGAATATAAAATCAAATTCAAAAAGATAACTACACACCTATGTTCACTGCAGCACTATTCACAACAGCCAAGACATGAAAACAACCTAAATGTCCACTTACAGATAAAGAATATGTGTTATACTAGAGACCCAGTGCATGAAATTCGTGACCGGGTAGAGTCCCTAGGCCTAGCTGCTGATCAGGGCCAATTGGAACCTTCTGGCATCCCCCTTCCGGTTGCCTGCCAGGGCCCTCCTTCCCTGGCTGCCAGTGGAACCGTCCTTCATTCCATGCTGCTCCCTGGTGGTCAGCACATGTCATAGGGAGCAGTAGCACTCCCGGTTAAATTCCTGTAGTGCGCGCACACACACTAGTGACCCGGTGCACGAAAGGATTATTTAGCCAGATATTATAGACAATTGGTTATTCTTTGGGAAAATCTATTTTTATAAGTAAGCTACCCTTTATGTAAAGAAATCAGTTTCAAGAATGTGTTTTAAAACACATAAAGTAGAAATAAGAAATGTATATGAAAATTGCCGAAACCGGTTTGGCTCAGTGGATAGAATGTTGGCTTGGGGACTGAAGGGTCCCAGGTTCGATTCCGGACAAAGACATGTACCTTGGTTGCGGGCATATCCCAGTAGGGGGTGTGCAAGAGGCAGCTGATTGATGACTCTCTCTCATCGATGTTTCTAACTCTCTATCTCTCCCTTCCTCTCTATTTTATTAAATATATTTAATAAAATATATTTTTTTAAAAAGAAATTTATATGAATATTTTTCAGACCGTTGACTAAGGAAGCAAATGACTGAAAAAAAAAAAAACAAACTAAAATTATGAAATTTTACATGATGATAGACGAAGGGTTAATATTCACCTCGGAATAGTACCAGCTCACACAAACTGATAACTGTTTTATATGTGTTTTTTTTTTTGTGTGTGTGTGTGTGTTTTTCCTTAAATGCTACCCTGGGCATATTATGCAAGTTAAAATTTTAACAGTATTCCTATCATTTTATAAATAATTGAGACATAGAAGGTAAATGTTTTACCTAAGGGTTTTGGCACACAGCAGAACTGGAATTCAAACATGGGTCTGATGAGAGGTTATGCTCTTAACCCATTAAGCATCCTGTTTTTTAAACAAATTGAAGGTTAAAACACTAGATAAGTGGACAATCAATTCTGATGGTGGTCAAATAAAAGAGATGCAGAGAAGGAGAGATTGTAAATGTAAGCATCTTATTTTAACCTTGATGAATTCACTCTTCCTCCTCTTAAACGTAGCTTCTCAGGAACTATTGAAGAAAGAGAAACTGGGAAGTTCTAATAGCTGTTATTGGATGCCATGTAACTCAGAAAGGACTGTTTAGGGAGATGATATACCAGAATTTGACTAGCCAGAACAAAGACAGCAAGATAATTCCAAGACTGTGTACATGAGTTAACAAAACAAACCAGCCACTTAAGAGTAGCATAATTTTTCCAGGAATTGGAACCCTCTGGATCCTTTGTAATGCAGGCTCTGGTCCTTAGTACACTTGTCTCTTCATTTCTCTGTAGAGTGTAAAAGGTGAGGTATCTTACTTAGTACAAGATATGAAGAATAGCCTAGCTGATATGGTTCATCGATTGAACATCTACCCAGGAACGACACAGAAACCGGCAGGGCACATGCCCAGCTTGTGGGCTTAATACCCAGGGGGGAGTTTGCAGGAGGCACCCAATCGATGATGTTCCTCTTGATGTTTCCGTCTCTCCCTCTCCCTTCTCTCTTTAAATAAAATAATAATAATAATAATAATAATAATAATAATAATAATACAAGGCAGGAGTGCAATTAAGTCATTACTTTTCTGATGCTCTGTACTTACTCATATCACTGAACTTTTTATTAAAATTGATACTAGAGAAGTCGAATTAACCACTCTACTTTAACAGTTAGCTGAGTTGGTGGGTGGCACTATAATATTTGCCTTTGAAAATTGAAGAGCTTATCCAGGACTTCTTTTTTGTTGTTGTTAATCTTCACCTGAGGATATCTTTACCATTGCTTTTTTTAAAGAGAGTGGAAGGAGCATGGAGAGACAGAAACATAGATGTGAGAGAGACACACTGATTGGTTGCCTCCCACACCTGTCTGGTTCAGAGCCAGGGATCCAGCCTACAACCAAGATATGTGCCCTTGACTGGACTCAAACCCATATCCCTTCAGTCGGAGGGTTAATGCTCTTATCACTGAGCCAAACCATGTAGGACTAGGACTTCATTTTAAATCTAGTTGTATAAATTGACTTGAAGTCTAGGTCAGTGTTTTCTCAGAAAATAATACTGTGTTTAACCTGCAGACATATTTAATGGACAGTGTATTTAATATAATATTTAATATAATAAAGTATAGTTTTTAAATTTCTGACATAGGAGCCCAAATAAAAAAATAAGTTAAAAACTGATAGAAGTGAGGTAAAT
This sequence comes from Pipistrellus kuhlii, assembly GCF_014108245.1. Lineage (NCBI taxonomy): Eukaryota > Metazoa > Chordata > Mammalia > Chiroptera > Vespertilionidae > Pipistrellus > Pipistrellus kuhlii. The sequence goes on from NW_023425573.1 coordinate 24,843,015, forward strand.
GGGCTGGATCGAAGATGGGATGCTCACCTGCTCCGGACCTTATAGGAAGGTTTAAAACCACTGTGCGATTCATAGCTAATTTCATTTTAGTTTGAGAAAATGTCAAAGCCTGGATCACCAATCTCCTACTTTTAAGGTACAAGCTCAATCTATGCGCTCCACTATCCCTAAAAATACCTATAGAAAACAGAATTTTAATTAGCATTAACATTGTTTGAACTAAGATTTTGACAGGATGGTAATATGGTTATCAATAACCTCAACATTTGGGGATCAAGTTAAAAACCAAGAAGGTAGATTTTTGAGGCCTGCACAGAAATGGTATTGTCTATTTTCGTTTTGTTTTTTATTTGTGTGTGTGTGTGTGTTTTAATATATCTTTATTGTTTAAAGTATTATAGCATCTGTTTTGTTTTTTGTTGTTCTTTATCCCATTGGCTCCCTCCTCTTTATCTGCCCCTCCCCCAAGCCTTTGCCATAGTATTGTCTGTGTCTATGGGCTAAACATATAAGCATATAAATTCCCTGGTTAATCTCTCCCCTTCCCAACTCCACTTTTCCTCTGAAATTCATTAGTCTGTTTATGGTTCTATGTCTCTGAATCTGTTTTATTCATCAATTTATTTCATATGAGTGAGATCATGTGATACTTATCTTTCTAGGACTGGCTTATTTCACTTAGCATAAAAATCTCCAGGTCCCTGACTGGTTTATTTCAATTAGCATAATAATCTCCAGCTCCATCTGTGCTGTTGCAAATAGTAAGAGTTCATTTTTTTTTTTTTTTTTTTTTTTACTGCTGCATAGTAATTTCACAGATCTAGAACAAACACTCCAAAAATGTATATGGAATCAAAAAAGACCCCAAATAACTGCCACAATCTTCAGAAAGAATAAAGTTGGAAGAATCACAATAACTTATATGAAGTTATATTACAAAGCCACCGTAATCAAAACAGCCCGGTTCTGGCACAAGAACAGACCTATAGATCAATGGAACAGAACAGAGACCCCAGAAATCAACCCAAACCATTACACTCAATTTTTAACAAGGAGACAAGAGCATACAGTGGAGTAAAGACAATCTCTTCAACAAATGGTGTTGAAACTGGACAGGTACATGGAAAAAAAAAAAAAACTAGACCACCAACCTACACCATACACAAGAATAAACTCAAAATGGATAAAAGACCTAAATGTAAATTGTGAAACCATAAAAATCTTAGAAGAAACAAGAGGCAGAAAAATCTCAGACATATCTCATAGCAATATGTTTACCTCTCCTAGGGCAAAGGAAGCTAAGGAGAAAATAAACATATATGACTACATCCAAATAAAAGGCTTCTGCACAGCAAAAGAAATCATCAACAAAGTGAAAAGAGAGCCCACTGCATGGGAGAATATATTTGCCAATGATACATTCAATAAGCAGTTAATTTCCAAAATATATAAGAAACTCATACAACTTAACAAAAGGAAGAGGGATAATTCAACTAAAAAATGTGCAAATTACCTAAATAGACACTTTTCCTAAGTGGACATACAGAAGGCCAAGAAACATGAACAGATGCTCAAAGTCATTGATTATCCCAGAGATGCAAATTAAAACAACAATGTGGTATATCAACTCACACCAATCAGAATAGCTGTCATCAGCAAACAAGTGATGGGGAGGATGTGGAGAAAGGGGGACCTTAGTGCACTGCTGGTGGGGATGCAGACTGGTGCAGCCACTGTGGAGAACAGTAGGGAGTTTCCTCAAAAAATTAAAAATGGAACTCCCATTTGACTCAGTGATCCTATTTCTAGGAATCTATAATAATCTTATAATAATAAAAGTGTAATATGCTAATTAGACCGGGTGTCCTTCCTGGAGGGAGCCAGGGCTGCAGCCACAGGATTGAGGCAGACACCTCAGCTGCAAAGGAAGGATTCAGGCAGCCGCAAAGGCTTGGTCTTGCATGAATTTCATGCATTGGGCCTCTACTCTAGTATACCCTAAGAAACCTGAAACACCAATCAGAATATATGCACCCCTAGCTAAGATTTGGAAACAGCCCAAGTGCCCTCAGCAAATGAGTAGATAAAAAAACAGCAATAATGTCTATGTGTATGCTTTTTTGCAGATTTCAGAACACTTTCATAAATACTTGGTTTAGTCACCACATTCACTTGAGTTAGCATTCTGCTGAAATAGTAAAGGGAAAAAATCAAATGTCATGTTTAAAATTTCTGTACAAGGAAATAGCTTTTTTAATGTAAGTAAATGTATCTATTGTTGCTCTTCTGAATGTTTTGGGACCTATACCTAAAACTTAACTTTTTATGCTCCCTTGGATATAAATGGTGTGTTTGCTGTGCATTTTAGATACAGCTTTCAGATAAAAAAGCAAATTTTCCCTAGTGACTATGTTGTGATGTCAACACTTACCTGGAAAGTACCACTCCATAAAGTTGTGGAATGTTCTTTGAGCAATAAATGAAGGCATGTGGTTATTCTGTAAACAACTTGGGTTTTTGGTGAGTTTTTCACCACCTTCTGCCTTCCTTTTTGCTCAATACTTCATTACCCACCAGAACTTCATGAAATAAAAAATATATATATTTTTTGTTCCTTATGATTGTTTAGATTGTTACATAAAGCTCTCTAAATTAATTGTAATACATTTTCTTACTCTTTTCCAAATTTACTTTTTGTACAAAACACAGTTAAAGAAGCATCTCCTCTGTTGAAGTTTGAGACCTTCAGCACGGTGTCCACTATATCCTCTAAATTTGCTACCCAGATTATCTTATGAGTTCTTTTCATAGTCAGGTGACATGTATTAATCTTTTGTCTCTCTCTCTCTCTCTCTCTCTCTCTCTCTCTCTCTCTCTCTCTCTCTCTCTTTATATATATATATATATATATATGTATGAAAAATATCCCCAGGTGAGAATTACATACATATATATGTATGTGTGTGTGTATATATGTGTGTGTGTGTGTGTATGTGTGTGTGTGTGTGTGTGTGTGTGTGTGTGTGTATAATTCTCACCTGGGTATATTTTTCCCATTGCTTTTTCAGAGAGTGGAAGGGAGGAAGAGAAAGTTGGGGATGAGGAAAAAGAGAGAAACATTGATGTGAGAGAGACACATCAACTGATTGCCTCCCACACACAATCCAAAAGGGTGCAGGGAATGAACCCACAACCCAGGTGCATTCCCTTCACCAGGAATCAAGCACTACTGTTCAATATACTGGCTGACACTCTAACCACTGGCCGGACAGGGCAGTCTTATATAGATTTCAGTCTTCCTGTGTGTATGCCTCATCTCATAGCTGTATTCTAAGTCCTGGAACAACACCTAGTGAATGTGTGCCATAAGATGAGGCATGATCACATCTTTTGGTCCGCAAGCTAAGTTTTGGCTATGGCATTGGGAACTTTTCTCCAAAAGGCAAGCAAGAGCTTTTATATTTGTTCATGCCAATCATTTGTCACCTAAATTTCAATTACTTCCTCTAAAATGAAATGTTTTATAGCCTTTTTATTTCATCTTGAATTTTTCTCAACCCAGATCAAGACTCCATATACTAGAGTGTTGACATGGAGGGGTGGAAAGGATATATGACTGTTTAGAAGTCTCAGAGAAATCATCCTTGGGCAAAATGTTCCACGTGATCTCTACAGGGACATGTCATTGTTTATTCTGCGGCTCTAAATATACTTCTGTTGGAAAAAGTCTATTTACAATAAATACCACCACAAGGTGGCCTTTGAGCATTTTAAAAAGAAAACAAACCTTCAAATCTCCAACTATGGTGCTTTCGCTAAGGCTGGTTTTTTGGCATGTTGGTGCTTTTATGGGCGTTGGGCCAGAACAGAAATAGCAGCTGGGACCTTGAAGGGGAGTGATTTTCCAGGTTTACATCTGATCCTCTAGAAATGAGTTTTAAGGTTGTAAATTTTAAAAAGGAAATTGTGTGTGTGTTTTTCAGAATACTGTATCTTCATCAAAATGACTAAAAGGAAAAAATAAAAATCATTTCATTCTTCTCAGGTGTAACTTTTTAGAACCACAGCAGTTTATTTTTTAATATGTCTTGCTTGGCAAACAAAATATTTTCTAAAAAAAAATTTTTTTTATTTTTATTTTAACTTTGTTTCAGCTTTTTATTTGCTTACAGGTCAAGTTTGAACTATGTCTTCTTTTTAAGGAGTTATCTTTTTTAAAGAACAGAATTGGCTATTTGCTTTTCTTATTTACCAAAATGCTGGTTAGGTCATGATGTTTACCAATGATCATATGGGCTATGTTTTATACAACCTGTGGCAAAGTGAGTAGTAAATATAAGAAAGAAAAATGGATTTATAATTTCATCCTTCACTCAGTAGCTTAATTATTTGATAACTGGAGAAAGCTCAGGAATTCATGATATAGTGATTTTTATTTTTCTTTTCAGGGTTTGTTTCATCAGTAACATTCACTCTTGCCCTATACTAGGGGTGTCGAACTCAATCAGAGAAGGGGCCAAAATCTAAAATCTAGCCTAAATCGTGGGCCGAATGGTTTACTGAACAGTCATAAACTGTCATTGTGATGGAAACGCAGCGGAATGCAGTGATGACAGCGCGGTGCGGGCCACATTGCAAGGCCTGGCGGGACGGATTTGGCCCGCGGGCCTTGTGTTTGACACATGTGCCCTAGACAAAAACAATTAGATTATGATTTGCCTTCCACCAACTTCATTTTGTATGAATAATCAAAGATTTCTTCTCAAAGGAAGACCTGGGGCCTATGATTTCTTGATTGACTTTGTCCCACAACTAAGCAATGCTAGTGTTGAAGTTATACTTTGTCAAACTTGATGAATTATTTCAAATGAAGCTTCGAGCCAGATCTCTGATGTGTAGTTGGAACTCAAAGATAGCAGCTGCTATTTTTTATTATAATCATGTCACTTTTCTTTGAAGAAATTATTGGAGCATATCACATGCAAAAATATATAATTCTCCTATTGAAAAATCCCCAGGAGAGACAAAAGTAAGAGTTGGAGAGAGTCTCACTCTAAGTGACTTAGTGCAGGTTGGCTTACAGCAGTAATTAGAAGTAATCATTGCAGGGGAGTTGCTGGAGGTGCTTATTAATATTGCAGATTCCTCTTGAAACAGAATCCCAAGGACTGAACCAAAACTGTTTGTCTAGATCTTACATTCTTTTAAATACTTCTATCATCTAGGCTGTAAAAGAGTGTCACTCTGATTCCTGCATAGTATCCAGTGTTGAACATCATTGGTCTCAGAAAATCTGGTCAAGATATACTAATTGCAAAACACATTCCTAAGTTTTAAATGCTTTTGAACACTTAGTTTTGTTTTTGACATAGTTGATGAACTATGTATTTCGTAGCTTTGGTAATTAGTCAAAATTGAGCTGCTTCTTGGTTTATTTAATAGAGCTGAGTTATTATATCTATTTCCTTTTAAGAAGAGCATGTATCCTGCCCTGGCCAGGTGGCTCAGTTGGTTGGAGTGTTATCCTGTACACCAAAAAGGTGGCCGTTTCAGTTCTGATCAGGGCACATACCTAGGTTGTGGGTTCAATCCCCTATTGGGGTCAGTATGTCAGGGCAACTGTTCAGTTTTTCTCACATCGATGTTTCTCTGCATTCAAAAGCTGAATCAAAACTTTCAGATGCCAAAATTTAAAAAAAGTTAGGATAAGATCATTTCATATGGATAGTCTAGTGCAGTGGTCAGCAAACTCATTAGTCAACAGGGTGGCAAACTAAACTGCAGCTTGCGAGCTGCATGTGGTTCATGAGCTGCAGTTTGCTGACCACTGGTCTAGTGCATCTAACACAATATCTGTCATGTTGTAGATATTCAGCATTTATTTTGAAATTGCACATTTCTGTGACTGCTTAATTAAGAACCTTAATAGTTCTTGTATGCAACAATCTTATTATTGTACTAGAGGCCCAGCACATGAAATTCGTGCACGGCTAGGGTCCCTAGGCCTGTCCTGCAATCAGGGTCCATCTTCCCTGGCTGCCAGCAGCCAGCCCCATCCCCCTGCTGCCTGCATCCACTGTCACCCACCCCCAGTTCCCTGTTCCCATCAGGCAATAGGAGCCTGCTGGTTGCAGGGAGGGACCGAGAGGTTGGCCAGCAGGCGATTGGGGCCTGTGAGCTGGGGGGCAGCTCCTTTGTTGAGCATCTGCTCCCTGGTCGTCAGTGTGCATCATAGCCACCGGTCGTTGTTCCACCATCTGGTCGATTTGCATATTATGCTTTTTTATATATAGACTAGAGGCCGATGCATGAAATTCATGCAAGAGCAGGTCTTCCTTCCCACAGCTGTCAGCACCAGCTTCCCTCTGGCACCTGGGACCCGGGCTTCCCTCATAGCCATGGCTTTGTCCAGAAGGTTGTCCGGACTACTTAGCATATTACGCTTTTATTATTATAGATATGGCGTTTTGTTTGTTTGCAGTTTTGCATTTGACCACCAAGTTTATGAGTTAAATTTAACATATGTTAGTGTCCAGGCCTATGAACTCAGTTGTCTAGGAATGTGTTCTCATTCAGCAGTTTTTCATTATTATTTCTAAAACCTTTGCCTACTCAACACACACCACAAAGTTGTCCTCTTTAGAGAAGGTACTATTGATGTAATTCTTGAGTTTGTGGCATATAGTGTGAGAGCACAGTTAGTATTTGAATGTCCTGACTACTTTTCAGTATTTGTAATATATAGGTGAATAGAGTTAGATTTAGGAGTATGTTGCACAAGCCAAAAGCAATCAGCTTGCCTAACAGTCCTAACTCTAATGGTGTTAGGTTTTGATTTTTCAGTGAGTTTTCTGAATGTTTAGCACTTTCATGGGGTGGAGCTGCTTGTACTTTTAAGAGTATTAACAGAGCAGTGACTTGAACTTTTGTGCTTTCTAAAATGGAAGTGGCCATTTCTAGTATCATCTGGTCTTCATTGATTTTGAAGAAAGGAGTAGACTTCTAATACAAAAGACTGCACATATAGAGCATAAGTAATAAAAAGGAGAATACATACCCAACTGTTAGTATCAGTTGTTTCCAAAGGCTTTGCAGTGACTTTCACTTTCTTTCTTATTTGGTCCTTTAATGTTTGAATTTTGCATACTAAGCAACATAACCATTTTTGGACCCTGATTGCAGGACAGGCCTAGGGACCCAAAAGCTAGAAGTTTAATTCTCAGTTATGAGTGCAGATGGAGTAGATAACCTAACCCCTTTCCCTGCAAGGCTATAGTTAGCAGAAGGCTATGCTTATGTGAACAAAAAGCAATGCTGCCTTTTAAATACACACACACACACACACACACACAATAAATTTTAGTGGTTAGTGGATGTGACAGTCATTGACAAATAAATTTTTCAAACATCCCCTACAGATGATATTGGCCCCATTGACAACAACTCCCGCCCAATGTGGAAAATAGTGAAGGTCCACACACTTGATGTATGTAGGATTAGAGAGATGTAGACAATATAATTGACTAAAATCTTGAACTAATTGTATATGGAAGAGTTAACCTGTGGAGAGTCTAGTATGATGACCACATTTTGTGATTGGGTGAATAATGTATCTGTTCCCTTGAAAGGGGAACAGAAAAAGAAGCAGAGTTTGGGAATGAGGTTTGAGTTCTCTGGAAGACATCTACCAGAATAAGGAGTAGCAGTAGGATGATTGGTTGGGGCATGAAATAGATTTCAGGTTGCTGAAACCAGGGGTAGATGAGATTATTTCTAAGAATATAGGGTAAGCCGAAACCGGTTTGGCTCACTGGATAGAGCATCGGCTTGGGGACTGAAAGGACCTGGGTTCGATTCTGGTCAAGGGCATGTACCTTGGTTGCAGGCATATCCCCAGTGGGGGGTGTGCAGGAGGCAGCTGATCGATGACTCTCTCTCATCGATGTTTCTAACTCTCTATCTCTCTCCCTTTCTCTCTGTACAAAATCAATAAAATATAAAAATAATAGTGTACTTAAAAAAAAAAAGAATATAGGGTAAAAAGACAGCCAAGGGTGGAACCTTGAAGGACATAAAGATGAGTCATTGAATTAAATGCAGAAAGAAAGAGCATTGGGAGAGACAGGAATACAATTAGAGGAGAGTGATGCATGAAAGCTAAGAGGTGTGCAGTGCTAAATAGACATGCAAATTCCTTCCATGCAGACTTAATAAATTCCATAAATGTCTATTTTAATATAAAAGTAGAATGTTAAATTATTCTTCACCCCTACCCTCCTCACTCACCCCCCAAATTTTCAAGTTAAACTTGCCCTCCGAGGCTCCTTTTCTTTTTTGGGATTCACGTGTACATCCCTGATTGCCTTCAGGAGCATGCTTTCCTCCAGTTTGAGAGATGTGGTTTTCAAGTCCTCTTTAGAATCCTAGCAGTGCCTAGCTTTCTCCCAGTTGCATTAATAATTTTGGCTCAGCATAAGGAGTCCTGTTGAGATTTATTATGAACTAATTTTTTTTTTTTTTTTAGCAGGACGGGGAAATTTTTTCAATTATATTTATTTTTGTCTATTTTCTAAATGAACTCCAGTTATGTTCAAAACACAGTTTAGGCAGTTTTAAAACACTATTAAGGAAAGAAAAATTGAATATACAGAAAAGTTGAGTAGCAATAAAAGCCCATGTTCTCACCATCAAGATTTAAAAATTAAGGTCTTACCATATTTGCTTAGAAGTAATAGGCATATTCAGGGAACTGAAGGATCTCAGTATGGATGAACTTCTGTAATGAGAGGCCGGAGGGCTGTGCAGTGAGTTGAAGATGGGCAAAGCCTAGGGTCCTGGCAAGGAATTTTGATTTTATTAAAAGGGCAATGAAAAATTACTGAAGGGCATTAATCAATGGGTTCTTGCTATTTTTAGTTCCTAATTTTTCCCTAATACTTCTAATTAAATACTGCTGATGATAAAGGAAGCAGGGGGAAATGAGAAAGGCAGGCAGATTGTTATGGTGAAAGGTGTCTTTTAGCCATCATAGTCCTTGTTTTTAACCATTGCTACCTTTAGCTTGACAATCTCCATACATTTGGAATTCTCAATTAAGAAATTCAGATATGTGTCTTTGTGTTTCACATCTTTCTAGGTTCCTGAGCACTTTGAATGGTACTGCTTCTGTATTGCTTGAGGATGGACAAGGTTCTTTTGAAGGCATTTCTTTACTTCTGGGAAAAAGCGGTGTGGCCTAAAGAGTCCATTAGTGGTGCCGTTGCTACTATTATTTGAGCATTGTTGGATAGTCATTTAGTGCTCCATAGAGGGATTAACTTCTGGTTCTTATGAGTAAAGATTGAAATGAGGAGACTGAACGAAGCAAGAGTTGAAGCACTGAAGCTCAACTCTTTTTAAAACTAAGTTTGTTTTTGGTTCCAAGTTTTTTGTTCCTCTTTATATTTTATATACTTTAATCAATTAGTGATTCATGAATCTGTTCAATCATGTATTTTTTTTTAAATGAAATTGAATTCAATAGAAAAAAGTCAGTTTTAGCTTTGTTGCATGCATCCACATGCACAAGTATGTAATTAAATACATTTCTTACTTGTAGATCATGATCAAAGTTTGAAAAACACTTCTGATTCACTGGCTCTATCCAGCTTTCACAATTAATGCGATTCATTGGTAGCATTACTTTTCATTTAGCTTTCCATTTAATTGTGTTACAGATAATACCTTTTATGTATTAAAGATGGATGGATTGTTTTATTTTATTTTTTTATATATTTTATTGATTTTTTTAAGGATGGATTGTTTTAGATAATTCATTGATTTCTCAAAATCATACATGTGTAAAAAATAATACATGCGTATAATTGAAGGAAGGCAAATAGTTACAAAAAGGGCTTATAAGAAAAAAATGCCATTCTTTCCCCTTTCCTTCTCCACTATCTAACTCTTTGGATTGATTGTTTTTGGTATCTTTTCCCACAACTTTAATAAGCATACTTGTATGACACATCCATGATTTCACCATATTACTCATAACATCTGCTTCAAGCTCCTTATGTTTTCTTTATTACACTCATAAATTCAGTAACAATCAATACTCAGTATCTCTATGCATATTAAGTTAACATATTTATAAGAGCTTTATTTCATAAAGCATGACTCTTCTTACCATTTTAGCAATGTTCTACCCACTTGATCTTCACCCAAGAGCCATTCATTAATTTTAAACTTTTCTATGTTGTCAATTATTTTAAAAGTTGGATCACTGAGTAGCATACATTAGTATAAAATATTTAAGTTTAATACATGGCAAACTTAGACATAAGAAACATATTCTAAGGCAAAAGTTTTAATAAGGGGTATTATTTCCTTGTCTTTGCCCTGAAAAATCTTTGATGGTTGAGTTGTGTAAGAATTGGTGAATTTGAGGACCTAAATGAAAGAAAGCAAAGGATTTATTTATTACACCAATAATTTAAATTAATAACCATATAGTCCTGGCCAGATAGCACGGTTGGTCGGAGCTTCTTTCCAATGCTCAAGTTTGTGGGTTTAATTCCTGGTCAGGTCATATGCAGGAGGCATTCAACAACAAATCAATGTTTCTCTCTTCCTCTCAAATTAATCAATCAATAAACAAAATAAGAACTATATCGTTCTTATTTATATGTTTTATAATAAAGTTATTTGTATAGTTTTTATTTTTTACTTAATTTTTTAACTATATTTTTAAAATAATATATTATAAAGCAGTGTCTCTCAAACTTTTGACATATATGTACCCCTTCTATAATTTTCGTAACGCTGAGTACCCCTCGTACTCATGAGAACATAGAGTTAGGCGCAGCTAAGCACGGTGCAGTGCATATACCCACTAAACTCCGGTGCAATGCGTACCCCCACCAAACTCTTCTCATTCCCCTGGGGGTACGCGTACCATACTTTGAGAAACACTGTCATAAAGGAATATACGAAGTATGAGGGAAAAAGGGAGAGGAGAAGAAGGAGCGAATGTGAGCATGTCATGAATAGCTTCACCACTGTGACTGGATCCTGCTGAGGTGTGGCCACTTCTTGTTTCGGGTACTTTTTGTTCACTGTATTTCCTCAAAATACAGTCTTATTAGTTTATATGTTCGGCAAACTCTTGGCTGTCTGTTGTACTAACTACAAAGAGTAATGTGTTGTGCCTCTCCTTATCTGTGTTCTCTTTGGCAGCTGTACTCTGTACTATGATCAGTATTTGGCGTATGGTAGGACTTTTTAAAACCCCCTTTGCCCTGGAAAGTCACTCCTTCCACCATTGAGCCAGAGCTGAAAATATCTCTGTTGCATAGCACCATAACACTTCCTGCAAAATACTGTTTCATTCCCACCCTCCACCCAGCATTGACTATGGCATCACTGCCATTCATTGTAGAGTACAACTAGAAAAGATATTTTCGGAGAGTTGACTATGTGGACCCGCAATGTTTATGGAGAATCAAGCTGCATTGCCCCTCACCCCCCTAAAACAAAACAAAGCAAAAAAAGTTAAGAAAAGCATGATGGAAAATAATTATCCAGGATTTGTGTTGCATGTAGGCAGGTAATAAAAATAAAAATAAAAAAAAGTAACAATCCTACGGGAGTAAGTCGCCTATAATTGACCCACAATTCTTGTCATTGAAAAGATATTCAGAAGTAAATTTATGCACCTTTGAATTTTGAGAACCTATGTTTCAGGGCATTTTCTTTTGGTTAATGAAGTGTGAATTAAACAATGAAGGGTTTACAAGCTGACAAAGGGAGAGCTAGGTAGGTGATATTTGGGTATAGAGAATGCTCAAATCAAACACATCCATAAGTCACTAAATAACATACCTGTCCATGATTTCATTGTAAGTTTAACATTAGCATTTATTTGCATGCTTTTTCTCTCCTGAATGCTTACTTGTAAATAGATATGTAGGTCACTGTATCTCAAATGTTAGAGAAAAACATTCAAATACTTTTTTTTCAAATGAAGTCTTAGACAAAGTTCAAAAGAAGTATTATAATTCTATGCAATAAAGAAATTTTATGTTGATATGGGGAGGGGACAACAAAGTAGGGTTGAGCTATCTCATATTTGCCTCTCTAATTTGACAGAGGTGGGATAGGAATCATGGGTAGTTAAATATAAGAGTTTGAAACACAGTTTGCAAACCACTGACCTAAGTGATCCGTAAGGATCTTCTCAAAAGTGTTATCTTTTGGTGTCTTATACAAGGTTTAATGCCTATGATTTTAACTTATTTTATTTAGTGAAATAACTTTTTTAAAAAAAATTTTTTTTATTGATTTCAGAGAGGAAAGGTGAGGAGGAGAGAGATAGGAACATCAGTAATGAAAGAGAATCAATGATCAGCTCCCTCCTGCACATCCCCTACTTGATTGAGATCGAGGCTGCGATCTGGCCATATTCCTTGATTGGGAACTGAACTATGACCTCCTGGTTCATACCACTGAGTCACTTCTGACATGTTCCCAAGTTACTTACATTGTTTGTCTTGTTAACTTTATTTTTTCAAGGTGAGTACTTGGAATAGTTGATGTGTCCTTTTAAAAAAAAAAAAATATATATATATATATGTCTTTTTTAAATTGATTTCAGAGAAAGGGAGAGAGATAGAAACATCAACAAAGAGAGAATGATTGATTGGCTCCCTCCTGTATGCCCCCCACTGGGGATCGAGCCTGCTACCGGGAGTATGTGCCCTGACCAGATATCGAACCATGATCTTCTGGTTTATAGGTTGGTGCTCAACTATTGAGCCACACCTGCCAGACTGATGTCTCCTTTTGTACCATGTAATATTGTGGTTGATTTGGTGGGAATGTTGTTTTCTGCTGCCCACAAAAATTAAGAACTTTCAGAAGTTCATTATCTGCAAGGTGTTGCCCAGCGAGTCCCTTCATAAGAGATAGTTGTATCTAGGTAGAAAGAGTACATGTTGAAACTGGCACTTAAAGGATTTGAGGATCTGATGGGAGATTTGTTCAAGGTTCTCTCCAATTCTTATGCTGTGACTAACTGAAGAGGAGGAAAAGGAGAGTGGGTGGGCTGTGGAAGTGTGTGCCCACCAGGTTACTTAGGAGGAACAGCATGGACACTGGAAGAGAGGCCCCTGGAGAGACCCAGATAGTGGGCCTGTTGCTAGTGCTGTCTGACTAAGCTCCTTACCTACACTTTGAGGCTTCTTGACTCAGTTTCTCAATTATAAAATAGAGATATCTATTAAGGGTATTTTGGATCAAAACAGACCTGAGCTGGTTTTGCCACTTAGTTCTCAGCATTGGCTTGGCAGAACTAGGTGCCATGTGAAAGATAGCCCCTAAATTGTCAGCACCTGCATGTTCCTCCTCAAATGGGTGGTTGGAAGAACAGGTGATAAAAAATGTTTTTGAAAAGTAGAAGTGTTCTACAATTCTAAGATATAACTGTATTATCATTTCTCGCATATACCGGTAGATTTCCCAGTTCCTACTGATTTAGAAAGTATGTCTTCTAATTGACATTACTTTCTTCTTACTTGTACCTTGTATTGTGTCCCCAGCTACAGCAGGCAGAGTGCAGCAAGGCGCCTGTCACCGCCGCCGCCATGCCGTTCCCATTTGGGAAGTCTCACAAGTCTCCAGCAGATATCGTGAAGAACCTGAAGGAGAGCATGGCTGTGCTGGAGAAGCAAGACATTTCTGACAAAAAAGCAGAAAAGGTATGTATTTGGCATTATTTTATATTTTCAATCTTTTGATTAGGAGTAAGTATAAAATAAATGATGAGGTGATTTAAAAAAATTAATAAATTCTAATTTGGATTTTAAAATGCGACATTTGCTGCTGTTTAAACACCAGGTTTTCTCCTGCGCTGCTGTCTACCAAACGTATTTCTAACTTTTTTCATTTGAGTTTTCCAAGTTTATTTAAAAATAATTTTGTTTTTTTCATTGTTGAAATGATTTATCTGATTCCTAAAATCAGTGTTTTCACCAATAGTCTTCCTAGGGAGTTAACCTCTTCTTATTTTCTTTCTGTGTTCCCTGTTTCCATGATGAGTATCTCCCTCTACCCAGTCGCCACAGCCCAAATCTGACTCATCCCAATCTTGTCTCCCTGCTCTCCTTCAAGACGTCATCTTTCGCTAATAGTATGAACCCCTACTTCCTGAGGGGTTTATGAATTGATTATGCCTTCCAATCCTACTTAGTGAAGATCCTCATGACCTTCCTTATTTCTAAAATATTGCCATTGCCTTAAACCTTCAGTGCAGACTCCTTGCATGGCACATAACTCTGTGACCTGATCTCTGTTCTCTAGGTGAATTTCAACCCATCCCTTATTCTTGTGTTCTAGCATCTTAATAACCGAGGAGTTCCCTTTTTAATTACGCAACGTATAACGGGCGCATACTCTTTCGCTATGACGTGTCAGTATGTCACACCCGGTGGACGTAATTTCATTTTATTTTATTTTTATCTATACTTAATTAAAATAAATGAAATATATTTTTTCGTTTATTTATATATAAAGCACAAAGGAAAATATAAAATTACAAACAAATAGAAAAGAATACCAACAAAAAAATGGAGACATCGAATTAAAAAATTATAAATTTTACAAACAGTTTTAAAGATTACAAAAAATATATACCGTCCCTTTCAGGGCGCAACATTTATTTCAAGGACGTATTCATATGTCCTACCCGTTCCCGAAATTGTTTACGTTTGACATATTTATAGGTCCCGCTCGGTTAACAGGTTAACTTGCCTCTGTCCATTGAAAGTAACTAAAGCACATAATCAGCTATACTGTTTTTCATGCCTTTGTCTGATTTTTCCCCATCCCACCCCTGATCCATTTCCACCTCAGCCCTATTCATCTTTCAGAACCCCCCTCCCTATATGTTTCTTTCTTTTGCAGTTTAATGCATTGTGATAAAAGCTACAATGAAAGATAGTATAGTTTGGTGTCACTGCTTTGAGTCTGGCTAAGGGTCCACATCATCAGTGCAAATGACAATATAGTGGAAAAGGGCAAATTGTGTGTTAGTTTGATTGAAAACAGTTTTGACCCCACAAACTCCTTGAAAGGGGTCCACACTTTGAAATCTGCTGTGATATTTAATGAAAAGAGCATGTGTGTATGTATGGTAGCGTTGGGTAGGGAGAGTGTCCTAACTTAGATGGGTTATATGGAGGAATTCTTACAGAGGAAGTGACATCAGAGATGAATCCTATAATGATAAAGCTTAGTCACTGATGTAGTTCATATCATGTACTTAATTAAAATCAGTGGTTTTCAACCACGAGCAATTTTGCCTGCCAAGAGGACATTTGACAATGTTTAGAAACATTTCAGTTATAACCCAGTGGGAAGCTGCTAGTGGCATCTGGTTAGTACAGGCCAGAGATGCTGCTAAATATGAGACCCCCTCTTTCACCCCCAAGAATTATATGGCCCAAAATGTCAGGAACTCCTGCTCTATACCTAATCACAAATAGACATTTCTGCTATTATAATAAGGCAAAGAAAAATAGTTGAATTTTTTTTAAATAAAATTTATTTCAAAAGAATGTGGCAACTCTGAAGAGCTACCCATGCAAAATCTACTTATTCTGAAATAGATTAAGAATAGGGAGAAAAACCCTGAAATTTCTGATTCACTTTCTTATCAAGATTCAAAAGGAAGTAGCAACTAAATCAAATGGTGATCAGAGGGAACTGAGACCTGAAAACAATCCTAAATAATAAAAGCCTAACATGCAAATTGTCCCTCAACTGGGAGTTTGACGGGTAGTTCAACCACTCGCTATGACGTGCGCTGACTGCTAGGGGGGCGGTGCAGAACATGCTGGCAACCAGTGGCAGTGGAGGTATTGCCCATCCTGAGTGAGACAACAGTGGGATGGTGGAGCAGGTGAGCGGGCAGCACCAGGCCAAGGCAGGTCTGAGCAGGGGCCCAATCGCTTTACTGATTGCCCTCTAGTTGGCAACCAGCAGTCAGAATGCCCTGATTGGGGGCGAGCCCTAAGCTGCGATAGAGAACGGGGGGGGGGGGGGGGGGGGGGGGGGGGGCAACAACCAACCTCCTGCGATGCCTGGATAGAGGGCTGTGACCTCTTGCCGGCTACTTGGGGGCGGGGATGACAGGGACAGAGATGCAGTGAGAATTCGGGGTGTCCGCCAAGCTCACTCCCACTCTCCTTGCTACCCTCCCCCAGTACGCAAGGGCTTGTGCACTCAGGTGCCAAGCACCCAAGGAGCCCGTCCCTTACCCATGTGGCCTCTTCCCAGTAAGCCAGACTGCAGCCACTGGGACCGTAAGGGCTCCCCATGGGTTTGCGCAGGAGCTGGTCTGCGAGGCTGGCCAGGAGAGAGTGTGCTGCCTGCCCAGCTTCAGCGCACCAGCCTGCGGTGTTCACCCATGCTCACTGCATCTCATTGCATGGGGACTCAGGCAGAGGGGGAAGTATGGGGACTCAGGAGCCCAGTGCTGCCCAGGGCCCGGAGGTCATCTGGGACCTGCCCTTCCACACCAGACACTCAGGCTTTGATCACCTGCCAGATCTAGAGACCACACTTGTGCACGAATTTCCTGCACTGGGCCTCTAGTGGAAAAATAAAAAATCTAATCACTAAATTAAAAACCATGAAAAGCACTTTGATATCATACGAAAGACTGAAAAGTTTAAAGTTGTTCCATTAAAACTAGAGTGTTTGCTATGGCTTGTTATTTAGCTTTGTCTGGAATTTATGTCCGAAGCATAAAAAAATGGTTTAGAAATAAAAAACAGTTTTTACAAAGAGAGAGGAAAATTACTATACAAAACACGAGAATCAATGCAAAAATTAGAGCAGCTAAATAAATAGAAAATTCATAGCTTTCTTAAATACCAATCAGAACTATCTAGAAATTATTTTTTAAGCATTTCATTTATGATAGCAACAAAAATGTATAAGATGTCTGAGAAAACTTTCATCAGAAAGTATGCAAGAACCTTTATGAAAAAAATTGTAAAACCTTATTCAGAGGCACAATGAATACTTGGTCTGTGTTATCAAATGGAATATAGTTAAGATGCCATTTCTTCTCACATTAATCTTTAATCATTCAAATCACAGGATCTTTTTTGTAATTTGACAAAAATGATTCTGAAGTTATGGAAGAATAAAAACAATAGCTCAAAGTTATGGCAGAATCTAAGAAATAGGAATTCTACTTTGTTTTAAAGTAAAACACATACTTTATATATCTACTCTTCATCTTCTCCTAATGGTTAATGAAACTCCAACCTTCTAGTTGTTCAGGCCACAGTCTTGACTCATCTGTGACTCTTCACACTTCCCAAGTCCAATTATGAGCAAATCCATCTACTTTATCTGGGAGGAAAAATAAAAAAGCCAGAATCTAACCAGTTACCAGCCTGGTCTGAACTGTCATTATCTCTGTTCTGGATTATTGCATTGACCTCTTCTAATTGGTTGGTCTTTTAAAACATGAATCAAATGATGTTTTCTTTAGGGTAAAAGTCAAAGTCCTTCCAAGGGCTCGAACTAAGTTCTACAGGGCAAATCCTGCCTAGGCCTGTCTTTGTAAAGGCTCATGAGCTAGAAATGATTTCAACATTTTTAGAGGGTTGAGTTAAAAAACAAAGAAGAATAATGCAAACTTAAGTGGCCTGTAAAGCTTAAAATATTTACTGTCTGCCCTTTTACAGAAAAATAAATGCCGACCCTTGGCCTATGGCCTCAACGATTCCTTCTTTTAGTACTCCCCCCTACATTGGCTTCCTTTTCTCACACACTCTAGTCACACTCTTGTCTTCAGGTTTTTGTCCCTTTGCCTAGAATGTTCTTTCCCAGCTTACTCCCTTATTGTTTTCAAATGTTTGCTCAGTGTCACGCTTGATCCAACAATCCCCTGTGTAAAATGCAGCCCTGCCCTCTGACATTACTGCTCTCACTGATCTTGCTCTGTTTACCTACTTAGCACTTACTATTTTTAATGTACTTAACGGTGTTTGTTTAATATATCTGTTAGAATATAAGCCTTCCAAAGAAAGAGCTCAATAACTATTTGTATTTATTCAAGTAGAATACAAAGCAGAACTAACATGAAACATTGTCACTTTAGGATTCTTCTGATTTCTTAATTTCTACTGAATAGAATAAAACAGTTATTGGAATATTGTAATGATTTATATGTTGAGTTTATGGCTAGTAAGAGGATATCATAGCCAGGTATGTTCTGAATTTTATGATGCTGGCTAAGTATCGCAGTGAGTTAAATTACTCTTCTCAAGAGTCTATCCTGTTGGTCCTAGTAGCTTTCAGTTTTGTGTTCTTAATTAACTCCCTCTACACTTCAGGATGCTCAAAGGACAGGACTTTTTTTTTTTTTTTTTTTTTTTTTTTTTTTTTTTTTGTATGATTAATTACACCCAGTGGATTTGATCACTGGATTACCCTGAGTTTCCAGTGATCTGTTGCAGGATACCATCCTGAAAAAGCTAGACAGATGGCTTCACTAGCGATTTCTAACAAACATGTAAGAAATCACAATTTCTGTACAAGCTTATCCAGAAGATTTTAATGTTCTTACCTTATTTCATGAGGCCAGGATTATACTAATAGCAAAACCAAAGACATTACAAGAAAACTATAAACTAGTATCTCTCTTGAACATAGATGCAAAAAGTTAGCAAATTGAATCTAACAGTAGGATAATACATCATGACCAAGTGGAATTTATTTCTGGAATGAAGGGCTAGTTTAACATTCAAAAATGAGTCAATGTAATTTATACATCGGTAGACGGGGGGAAAATAAAAAACCGCAGCCTTCATTTTTTATAAAAACTTGGCAAACTAGGAATAGAAGAGAACTTTCTCACCCTAATATAAAGTGCATCCACAGAAACACTACAAGTAGCATTGCACATAATGGTAAAGGCTGAATTGCTTATCTCAAGATCAAGGATAATATAGGAATGTTCACTTTCACCACTTATACTCACCTGTGTATTTGGTGGTTCTAGCCTGTGTAGTCAAACAAGAACAAGAAATAAAAGACATGGAAGGAATTTAAAAAAGTCTTTATCTGTGGATGACATGATCATTTACATAGAAAAGCTAAAGGAATCTATTAAAGCTCATAGAACTAATGGGTGCTTTTACTAAGGTTATAGGTTTCAGCATCAATATATAAAGAGCAATTATATTTCTATAGAATAACAATGAAAAACCCAAAAATGAAATAAGAAAAACACATTTGGAATAGCATCAAAAAATATGAAACACTTAGGGATAATCTGACAAAAGAAGTGAAAGACTTGTACACTAAAAACTAAAATATCACCAGAGATGAAAGAAAGACCTAAGTAAGTGAGAGATAATACCTTGTTTATGGATTTGATGACTCAATATTGTTAAAATGTCAATTCTGTCTAAATTGATTTATAGATTTATTGAAATCCCAGCACACTTTTTATAGAAATTGACAAGTTGCTTCTAAAATTTATATGGAAATGCAGAAGAACTAGAATAATAAAATAACTTGGGGGGGAAACCAAATTGTAGGGCTCACACCATCTAATTGCAAGAAATATAAAGATACAGTAATCATAAGTGTGTGGTATAGACTTAAAGACAGATGTATAGATCAGTGTAACACAATAGAGAATCTAGAAATAAACCCACATATAGGAAGTTTTTGACAAAGGTGCAAATGCAATTCAATGGAGAAAAAATAGTTGTTTTAACAATTAGTGCTGAACCAATTTGATAGCCACATATGCCAGAAAGTCCCATACCTCATGCCATACATAAAAATTAACTCAAAATGGATCACACAACTAAACGTTAAACCTAAAATTATAAAGCTTCTGAAAGAAAACAGGAGAAAATCTTTATGGCCTTGGGTTAGACAAAGGATATTTAGACATGACACCAAAGCATTTATTATATAAAAAGCCTGTGGTTGGAGAAACCAAGATGGCGGCATAGGTAAACACCTAAACTGCAGCCTCGCACAACAATTTCAAAAATACAACTAAAAGACAAAACGGACATCATCCAGAACCACAAGAAAGGTGGCTAACTGGAAATTCTACAACTAGAGGGAAAGAAAACCACAAGGAAAATCAGAGGAGCTGTAAAAGCCTGAGTTATGGAGACAGGCGCTCGAGTGCGGAGAGGACAGAGCCGGAATGGAGGGGGCGGCTGAGTACCTGGCTGGTGTTCTCTAGAGGGAACGAGATAAAAGCTCCAGGCTGCGTTGAACCCCAGCTCTGACTGCACTGAACCCCATATATTTTTAAAAGAATTGTGTATATTACAAATAGATAGGAACGCTGCCATACCTTTTTTAAATAATTTGAAAACTACTTTTCTTATACCTTTGGGGGAAAAAAGGTTTCTCTTACAATTTTTATTTTTAGATATTTGGGGCATGAGGGTGAAATTGAGTGGGTGGGGTGGAATTTGTTCTTTCATTGCTGACAGCCACACAGGTCTGGTATACGAAGTGGCTATTTATACACTCTTTGCCCACTGCATGCTATATAAAGAAGGTATGGCTGCCTCGCTCAGCACACACTTGGTTCCCTTCAGCACTGTGAATGTGTGTGTTCACAGTGTTGAATAGCTGTATTCACTCATTTCAGGAGAGAAGTAAGTTTGCTGGCATACTTAAGAGGGGGAAGGGAGGAGTCTTTTCATAGGGTGGCCATTTAACAGTGACTCATGGTTACTAAACTTGTTTAGAGTAATCTTGAACACCAGAAGGTTATTAATAGGTTTTTTTTAGTCCATGATCTTTCAGCTAAGAAGAATACTCAGATTTTTTTCCCACAGAGTGTCGTGTGTGCCTGCACGTGTGTGTAGGACTTCTTTTTAAAAGTTAATACAGGAATTTAAAAAAAAAAAAAGTTAATACAGGAATTAATATGTTGGGAGAATTGCTCTCTTTATATATTTGGCACCAACAATATTTCTCAGGTTACTTTTAGATTCCATCTCACATTCTTTATCTTAATTTACTTTGATTTAAGAACTTCCTTTTTCCACTGAGATCATCTAATAGTTTTTTGAGGATGAACTGATATTAGGCATTACATATAGATTGGTATATATATATTCAGAGAGCTCTTGTTTAAATTGATTCTTTTCTAAAGAGTAGGTATGAAGAAATAAATAATAAATTATCTAAACCTTCCCCATCCCCCCCAAAATTTGGGTTTTTTTGAGGCATTTCTCATTAATAACTACTTACATGTAAATTATAATAAATTTGATTATATAAGCTAATGGTGAACAGAAACGTGGAATTTTTTCCTAAATAGGTTATTTTAAAATGGTTTCTAAAAACAACTTTATACACAGTAATTCCCGTCTCAATTATGAGAATTTTATTATGCTGAGTTGCATATGTACATTATTTAGCAAGAGAGTCTTTTGCAAAAAGTGACAATGCAAGTAATCTTTTTTGTAAAAGATTCCAAACTTGATTGAATCCACAGAAATTTTAGTGCCCCCATATATTGGAGCAGATAGATGGGTACTAGGATCAAAAGTTTTTCCCTGTTCTAGTAGTTTATAATCTAGGAGAGGAAATAAGTATATTTTGTGGGAATCAAAAGGATGAAGCAGTCCGTACCTCTTCAGAGACAGCATTAAGTTTAAAGAGACATTTGAACTGGATTTTAAGGTGTTTGGCAGGCAAAGAATGAGAAGGAACAGAATGTGAAACAGCCTAAAATCTGGCATATTCAGAAGAACAGGGACAAGTTCATGGTGACTTTATAGAGGTGATAAGATATAAATGGTGGAAAGTGAGGCTAAAATGTAAGTTGTGGTAGACTGAAAAGAGCCTTGCATACAGCTTAAAGATATACTGAGAGAGCTGAAGAAATCTTCTGTTGTTTTACTTTCTTTTAAGAATTTATTTTTAAGTAATTATTCATTCAGAGGAGTTGCACAAAAGTACAAAGGAAACTACTGTCTACCTTTTACCCTGTTTACCTCAATGGTAACATCTCACATAACTATACAATATAAAGACCAGGAAATTGACATGAGAACAGCCCACAGGCCTTATTTACATTTCATCAGTTTTATAAATATACTAGTGGCCCGTTGCATGGATTTGTGCACATTAAAAGGAAATTAATTAAAAGGTGGCTGGTGGAGTGAGACTGGGTGAGATGAGTCAGACATGCCCTGGAGCCAACCTTCCAAGGTCCCTCCCCCCCTGGCCACACCTGGGTCAGTGCTGTGGCTCAGAAAGAGCATCTGCGGAGTGAGTAGGAGTCCCTCCAGCAGGTGGGGTTCCTCAATCAGGCCTATCAAGATCCCTGAGGGATCCCAGAGTGCAAGAAGGGACTGCAAAGTTGCTGTCATACAGAGTGTGGAAGTGTGCACTAAACCAGATTTGGGGCCAACAGTGCCCCAGCAACAACATAACCCATGGCCGAAGGTGAAATTGCATGGTCCCACGAAGAAGTGGGCTCCCTCCTCTCTAGTTCTGGGGTGCGTCACCTGAGAATTGCTGCTGCCAAGTCACCTCAGTCTGCATCTCCTGCATTGAGCATCTGCCCCCTGGTGGTCAGTGTGCATCATACCTACCGGATGGTAGGATGGTCACTTAGCTTTTTTTTAATACACACACCCACACACACACACACACACACACACACTAGAGGCCCAGTGCATGAAATTCATGCATGGGGGGTGGGGGGAGTCCCCTCTCAGCCCAGCCTGTATCCTCTCCAATCCAGGACCCCTTAGGGATGTCCAACTGCCGGTTTAGGCCCTTCCACAATCTAGGACCACTGGCTCCTAACTGCTTGCCTGATTGCCCCTAATTGCCCCCCCTTTGCTGACCTGGTCACCCCCAACTGTCCCCTCCTTGTCAGCCTGATCACCCCAACTGCCCTCCCTGCAGGCCTGGTCGCCCCATGCAGCCTGCTGTACTGTTGTTTGATCACCCCTCATTAATCCCCCTGCCCACCTGGTTGTCTCACGCAACCTGCTGCTTAGTTGTTTGGTCACCCCTCACTGCCCACCCCACTGCCAGCCTGGTCACCCCTAACTGTCCCCCCTGTGGGCCTAGTCACCCCACACAGCCTGTACAGTCATCTGTTTGGTTGCGATAGTCGCTTAGGCTTTAATTATTATATTGTAGATTGATGTATATGAGTGTATGGGTAGGTAAGGAGCTCTACCCAGCTTTATCAGTGATAGCTATGTGGTTTCTTTGTAACCACTATCGCATTTGACATTCAAAACTGTTCCATCACCACAAGGCCCCCTCTTGCTATCCCTTTATAACAACACTGGTTTCCTCCCCCACATCCCTAACCCTTGCTAGCAACCCCTAATCTGTTCTCCAAATTTGTAATTTTGTTACTTAAAGAATGTTTTTTAAATAGAATCATGTAGTAGGTAACCTTTTAAGACTGGTTTTTTTTCACTCAGCTAAATTTCCATGAGACCCATGCAAGCAGTGTATCAGTAATTCCTTTTGATTGCTGAATAGTATTCCATTCTCTGGATTTACCACATTATGGTTAGCCATTCACCTGATGGAGAGCTGGACTATTGCCAGTTTTGGACTAATACAGATAAAGCTACTATGAACATTTTTATACCAGTTTTGTGTGAACTTAAGTTTTCCTTCCTCTGTGATAAATGCCCAGAATACTATCTTGGGTCACATGGTAAACACTTGTTTTGTTTTGTAAGAAACCACCAAACTCTTTTCTAGAGTGCTATGCCATTTTACATTCCTATTAGCAATGATTCAGTCAGAGATGAGATGAGATTAGAAGTGTGTCTGGGAAGATGGATGTAATGGCAGAAGACGAACTTGCTAAGAGAACTCTAGTGACAAGGAAAACTAAGGGTAAGAAGGAGGAGCAAGATATGAGAAGATATTTCTGAGGGACAATTGAGAGGATTTGATGGTTGTCTACAATTAATTTCAGGTTCACGAACCCTTTGGCCTATCTTCTCTACTCACCATGTATTGTCTACAGTATGAGTCAATAAACTGTGGACCAAGTCAGCCTATTACCCGGTTTTGTTAAGAAAGTTTTATTGGAACACAGCCATTCCCATTCATTGACCTGCGGTCTATGGTTGCTTTCCTGTTGCAGTTGCAGAGTTGAGTAGTGACAGAGACCATATGACCCACAAGTTTGCTACCTACTTATCTAGAGAAGCATGATACTCTCATGAGACAGATAGCAGGAATTCTTATTTTGGTTAGAAATGGGGGCAGGCAGGGAAAGTAAGTATATGTTTTGCTTTTAAACTTAATGTTCCACATATATGCAAAGAATGCTCTAGAGTAGGGGTGTCGAACTCAATCAGAGAAGGGGCCAAAATCTAAAATCCAGCCTAAATCGCGGGCCGAATGGTTTACTGAACAGTCATAAACTGTCATTGTGATGGAAACGCAGCGGAGTGCAGTGATGACAGCGCGGTGCGGGCCACATTGCAAGGCCTGGCGGGACGGATTTGGCCCGCGGGCCTTGTGTTTGACACATGTGCTCTAGAGAAATAGGTTCCAGATACTTTTTCTCCCTTCATTCACTTTCTTAGTTTTACTTTATTCTAATTTGTTTATTGGGATTCTACATAAGATTTTTACTTTGAAAAAAAATTATGGCAGGCAGGAGTAGGAATAGGATATCAGTGACCCACAAAGCTCTTAAAAACTACTGATTTAGACTACCTCTGGCATCTCTTTCAACACTTAAGATGCTATGATTCCATACTGCAGCATCACTTCTAACTTAGTATTTCAACACAGAATTTATTTTCTCTACCCCAGCATTGGTCTCTCTCTTCTTGATTGTTTTTAAAGTGTTGTCTCTATATCTCTGGCTTAAACCTAAGAGTCATCAGATTCTTTCTCTCTTACTTCAGCATCTGTTTGCCAAAGCTCTGTTTATTTGAAATCATTGGGGAGGGTGGGGGGGGGGATGAAATGTTCAACTTTTTCCTCTTTCCTTTTTCATAAGCACTCATTAGTACAACATAGGTAATGTGGAATAGTGTGTGTGTGTGTGTGTGTGTGTGTGTGTGTGTGTGTGTGTGTGTGTGAGAGAGAGAGAGAGAGAGAGAGAGAGAGAGAGAGAGAGAGAGAGAGAGAGAGAGAGAGAGAGACACTAACATCTCCCTGAAGGAAATGGAGAAATTTTGAAATAGTTGCTACCAGGAGTTACTGGTTTTAAATCAATCTAGTTTGAAGGAATGTTTCTGACTGGATTGAAGGCACTCGGACAGCATGAATTTCAGTGAACCAAGAGTGCTCAGGTGTGTCACTTTTTGTACAGTGCTGAGAACCTGGGAGCCTAAATAGGAAAAGTTTTTGGTAAAGGATATCCAATGTTGATTAAGGGATCAGGAGACCTGGAACTGAGAACATGGCAGCACTGAAACATGCGGTCTTAGCAGGACAGGTAACACGGTATTAGGAGCCCAGTGGATTAGGTGACATGATGATCTCAGCAGCTTGAAAAGGATACAGTGTTTGGAGGCACTATAAGTGTGAATAGCTGACTCAGTAGGTGTGAGGGGACAGACAGGAAGGTGACAGATAAGGAGGATGTGGTCAGAGAGGCAGAGACCATACTGACATGATGCAGACAGGCCAGAGATGGGGGACTGGACAGGGTGATTAGGGTAAATGCTGGCAAAGGGAACCAGGTCAAAATTAAACAAGGTCAAGTTTATTTGTTCTGTGTGTGGCATCTTCAGCCCATAAATACTTGCTGTGTTGCCTTTTTTCATGCAATAATTGATTTCTTAAGTTTTTCTGATTATCTCTTAGTAATATTTGAACAGTTTTTTAAAGCTTTTGCTTAACTTATAATTGTTCATATAGTGGGAACAAAAATTATTGAAATGTGAGTTTTAATCTCTTATTAGGACTGCTAATAAAGTTGATGAATTTTCGTTTTTCTTTTATATCATGCTGTTGATTATTTTATAAATGGTGACTAACTATGGAAATGACCAGGTTTGGAAGTCTCTTGTCCCCAATGCTATCATCTATTTCTGAATCATTTGAGTCAGGCTTTGTACTGTTAAGACCCATTCCAGTCTTTAGCTTTTTATTTTGCATCATTTGTGGCATTCTTTTTTAAGGTTGACCTACTTAACATATCTGTGTGTGTGTGTGTGTGTGTGTGTATATATATATATATATATATATATATATATATATATATATATATATATATGCCTAATATGCAAAGTGTCTCCTTGGGAGTTTGACCGACCGGGAGTTCGATCGCTCGCTATTACATGTACTGACCAGTAGGGCCTAGGGACCCTACCTATGCATGAATTTCGTGTACCAGGCCTCTATAGCATTGACATAAACTTAGTTACTTGTTACAAATATTAAAAATTATGGGGGTGTCTTAAGGGGATGAAACAGAAGTAGAAGATTAGTACAACATAGCACTTTGTTATATTTGTCTCATTCTTTTTATCTTTTTGCTTTTTAAAAAAACAAAAGGTGAATTGTAAAGCATTCAAATAAATCTGAAATAGAGCAAGTGAAAGATGAAAGTATTATTCTTACCCTTCTCCATAGACAGACTATACTGTCAAACTGGTTTTCCTGTGAGAACACAGGGAGGTTCCTAGCTTGCCACTTAACTCTGTCAGGTAAACTCCCTTAACTTTGAAAGATGAGATAGAGGAGCTGGAGAACCAGGATACAGGCTTTATTAGAGGAGAAGACCCCTGCCGGGCTACTTTCCAAAGGGAGAAAGAGCATATGTGCAGGGGTGAAGGCCCCTTTTGAGGGAAGGAAAGGGAAGGGATGAGGCTTAGGGTACTTGGCACACGCTGATTGGTGGTTTCATATAAGGCACATAATTAGGGACTTAGGAATTGGAGGCTTGGGGTATTTGGCAGGTGCTGATTGGTGGTTCAATGTACAATCAGGTGCTAATTGGTGGTTCAATGTACAGTCCATATAAGGTGCCTTATATGGACTGTACATTGGTGTTCAGGAATGTCCGTGCTGCAGGTGGAGTTTACGTCATGCTCTGTCCATCAGTTGAGGGAAGGGAGTTCCCTCAACTTAGGTGTTCAGGAATGTCCGTGCTGCAGGTGGAGTTTACGCCATGCTCCGTCCATCAGTTGAGGGAAGGGAGGATCTATCAAACTTTCTCAGAGAGAGGTTTCAAGGTGTCTTTCCTTTAGGTCCTTGTATCGATCGATACTACATCTAGGGGGAATTCATTGACTTACAGTGTCACACATTTCTTTACATATGAATTTTATATGCCAGTGATCAAGTATGCTGATGTTCAACCCTTCTTCATGCATGTGGAGCACCTGCAGGCACTGGGCTCCTAACAAAAGGAAGCAGACATTAATTGAGAATCACAAGGTAAAGCAGCATTACATACAACTAAAGAAACACTATGAAAAAGTACATGGTGGTAGGAGAATGTGTGATAAAATTTACCTAGAAAGACTTCTCTGAGGAAGAGATCGTTGAGCTGAGCATTGAAGGCAGAATAGGAGTTGGCTAAGAGGTGGGGCAGGGTAAAGAACATTCAAAGCATAGGGGACCATATGTGCAATGATTCTGAAAGGAGACCAATGTGACCAGAGGAGTAGCAAAACAATAGTCGGGGAGTAATTGTAGTGCAGGTATAAAGTCAGAAAGGTAGGATCAGACCATGAGTGTTTTTATGGACCTTTTTAAGAAGAAATTTTCTTTATCCTAAGAGCAGTCAGTAATTTAAGCATTATAAGCAGAGAGAATGACAATCATATTTGCGTTATAAAAAGATCATTGTAAGTGTTGTAAGTGTGGTGTGGAGAGTGGTTTCTAAGGGATTCAAGGAAATGGTCAATAGGCTACTAAGTAGGCCAACTAGGTAGTAGTTATGGGGACTCTAACTTGGGTAGTGATAGTGGGGATGGGGAAGATAAATAGATGGAATAGGGGAACTTTGTGATGAATAATATATTGGGACAGGGTGGGGAAGAAGGAATAGTTGAGGATGATTCCTAACTTTTAACATGTATACTCACATCAATAGTGGTATCACACCCTAAAATAGGGAGCAAGGGAAGAATACCAGGCATTGGAGCAAGATCATGAGTTGTTTTAGATATGTTAGTTTAGAGGGGCCTTAAGACATCCAAGTGGAGACATTTTGAGTAGGCTGCTGGATGTACTAGTAAAAGAACTGGATTAGAGATAGGAATCTGTGAGGCGTCTGCATTGAGGTGTTAATTAAAGCTGTGGGTGTGGGTGAGATCACTTAGGGAGAGATGATAGAATGAGAAGAGGGCCTTATACCCTGCCCCGAGGAATTCCAATATTTAAATGGTCTAGTCAAGGAGGCTGATCCAAAAAGGAGACAGGAAGGAAAAAATTAGGGTGGTGGTGAGTCACTGAGGACAAGGGAGGGGTGGTTTTAAAAGAAGGGTATAATCAACAACTGCAAATGCTGCCAAGAGCTCACATGTAATGAAGACTTGCATTTCATGGCAGGCAGGTCATTGGTAACTAGGTGTAGAAGTCACATGGGTTTGGATTGAAGAGTGAATAGGAAAGATATGTGGACTATAGCAAAACGGTAGATGTTATGGGGGGCAGTGACTAGAAGGGGATTATGAAGTCAAAGGAGAGTTTGATTTTTGTTCATGGGAGTCTTGATCACATTTTAAGTTGAAAGGGGAGTTGACAATCTAGGAGATGAGATAACTGACAGGATGAGTTCTGAGAAGGCAGGAGATGGATGGAGTCCAGAAGCAGGGAGGATTAACATGGGGAGGTGAGTGAACTAGTTAGCAGATGAGGGAATTCCATTAGTATTTCCTCCTGACCCATAATGTATGTGACAGGAAAGGTAAGAAGAGGAATTTAAAAGTGAATCCAATTGGGCTTTTATTTCAGAATTAGCATAAGTAGCTTTCTATTTCCTTGCTTCTCCCCTCTCTGTTTTGTTTTGTTTTTTTAATAATATATTTTATTGATTTTTTACAGAGAGAGAGGGAGAGAGATAGAGAGCTAGAAACATCAGTGAGAGAGAAACACCCATCAGCTGCCTCCTGCACACCCCCCAGTGAGGGTGTGCCCGCAACCAAGGCACATGCCGTTGACCAGAATCGAACCTGAGATCTCTCAGTCCACAGGCTGATGCTCTATCCACTGAGCCAAACCAGTTTTGGCATCCCTTCCCTGTTTTTTTAAACAGTTTTGTTGAGACATAACTCATATATATAATTCACCCATTTATAGTGTATAATTCAGTGGTTTTTAGTTTATTCACACATAATGTGCAACCATAACCACAGTCAGTTTTAGAACAGTTCATCACCTCCAAAAGAAACCCCATACTCTGGCTATCACTCACCTCTCCCCTTTCTTATTCATCTTTTGCTCTCAGAAGAGAGCCTAGAATATGATCTAAATTAGATTTAAAACCATATGATTTCAGAGAAGAGTATAAAGTGAGGCATATGAAGGATTGCTATGAGCCTCAAAACCAGAGAAGCAGAGGGGACTGAGACCTACTACTTAAGGTCACTGGTGTGAAATCAACAGAAAATAGACTCAGGAAGCCTATTAAATGTCATATGCTTCCCTGTCAAAGAGAATATCTTAAGAATTAAAATTAGTAAAATTAAGTTGAAAAAGCACATATAACTAGATTTAAGAGAACATTTACTATTAATAAATGATTTGATCTACTGGCCCAGAAAAGGTACAATCTGGGATACTTAAAAATTTTTTTTAATGTTTTTATTGATTTCAGAGAGAGAAAGGGTGAAGGAGAGAGATTAGAAACATCAATGATGAGAGAGAATCATCCATTGGCTGCCTCCTGCACAAATACTTTGGCTTTTATAGCCTTTATGTTTTTCACATATCTTTAGTACTCTACTTGAGTCTCCTTTGTTATTACCTATAACTCTTTGTTTTTTTTGTGTTTGTTGTTGTTTTGTTTTGTTTTGTTTTTTTAGTGGTTCCTTTAGGACTTACAGTATATAACTTTAACTTATTGCAGTCTGTCTTCAAGAAATATTATTCTGCTTCATATATATAATAAGAATTTTACAACACTATATCTCCATTACCCACATTTGAGTTGCTATTGTCACATATTTTTGTTCTGCATGGGTCATAACCTCAGAATACAATTATTTGTGTTTTAAACAGCCAGTTACCCTTTAAAGACATTTTAAAAAATAATAGGGAAATATCTTCAATGCTCTTTATTCCTTTGTATATGTGCAGGTTTTCATCTTGAATTATTTTTCCTTCTGCCTATAGGACTTCTTTAATCATTTCCTATTAGTGCAGGTGACAAAATTCTCCAGCTTGTCTACTTATCAGCAACTCTTTATTTAGTTTTGTTTTGGGAACAATATTTTCACTAGGTATAGAATTATAAGGTAATTTTGTTTTGTCTTTTCCTAGGACTTTAATGATGTTCCTCCACTATCTTTAGTCTTGCTTCATTTCTATCAATAAGTCTGTTGTCATTATTTGATTTGTTTTCTAGTGTTCTTTTCCCCTCTGGTTGCTTTTAAATTTTCACTAAATTAAGGTAATTTGATTATTCCATGGCTTGGTGTAGTTTTCCTTCTGTTTCTTATGTTTAGGATTTTTTTTAAAATTTATTGGTTCTGTGGGATTATATTTTTCATCAGATTCGATAATTTTCAGCCATTATATCTTCATTTATTTTGTCTATCCTTTCCCTCCTTTGGGAACTGTAAGTACACATGTATTAGACTGCTTATAGTCTTCCTATAACTCACTGCTGTGCTGTCTCTCCTCACCCCTCTGTGTTTCATTTTGGACAGTTCTTATTGCTCTATCTTTATGTTTACTAGAGATTTCTTCTGCAGTGTCTAATCTGCTGTTAAATGTATCCTTTGATCCAGTGTAATTTTTACTTCAGACATTGTAGTTTTACTTCTAAGTGTTTGATTTGGGTCTTTTAAAAAAAAATGTTTTCCATACCTTTATTTATTTTTCCCCAAAACATATGGACTAAAGTTATAGTAACTTTTTTTTAAATATATTTTTATTTGTTTCAAAGAGGAAGGGAGAGGGAGGGAGGGAGGGAGGGAGGGAGAGAGAGAGAGAGAGAGAGAGAAACATCAATGATGAGAATCATTGATCAGCTGCCTCTTGCACACCCCCTACTGAGGATCAAGCCTCCAACCTGGGCATGTGCCCTGCCCAGGAGTAGAGCCATGACCTCCTGGTTCATAGGTCGACACTCAACTACTGAGCTATGCCAGCCGGGCTAGTTATAGTAACTTTTAATATCCATGTTTATTAATTCTGCCACCCATATCGCTAGCAAAGCTGTTTCTGTTGATTGCTTTTTTTCTCCTCTTTATTGGTGATGGTTTCCAGTTTGTTCCTTTTCAGTCTTGCTGTTAAGCTTTGTATGGGACCAGAATAGAGTTTAGTCTAGGACTAATTTTGTGTAATGACTGAGATAAAAATCTTTTGAATGCTCTGCTTTATGTCCTTTGAACAGGAGGTTTTCCTCAGATTGATTAGGAATGAGAACTGTTTCCAGCCTGTGTGAGCTCCATGGTACTACTCCCTGGCCTTGGGTACTTCCCTCGCATGTGTATGCCTATCAGTATTCTGCTGAAGAAGCAAGCGAGTCTTTGCAGATGTCTAACTCTCCTCCACATAGATCTCTCCTCTCTCGTACTCTGCCCTGCTGCGAATGCTCGTCTCCTTGGCCTCTGCAGATGCGCAGCTCTATCATCTCAACTCCGCTCAATTCATGGAGGCCCCCTCTTCTGCCTGGCTTCCTCTCCTGTGACCTGGAAATCCCCTCCTGATAGTCAACTTGGGCAATTGTGAGGTTCATTTCATTTGTTTCCCTTCTCTTAAGGGTCACTGTCCTATACTGCCTGAAGTTCAATGTTTAGAACTCATTGTTTTAGTCTTTTTAGCTCCAATGTTTTAGTCTTTTTCATGGGAATGGTGAAATCTAGCCCCTGTTCCTCCATCTTGGCCAGAAGTGACGTTTTATTTATCGCTAATATTTTACTGTTGCTTTTAAAGCCTCTTTCAGCTTCATTTTCTGCTGCCACTCCCTAACTCCGTCCATACCTTTTCTCTAACAGACCCTGTGCTTCTCCCTCCCCCTCATGCCTGGCTCATGCCAGTTCTTGCCCCACAGTCTCCTTTTCCCCAGTTCTTGCTTCTTGGTGTCTCCAATCTCTGGGTCAGCTCATGTGCCTCTTCCTTGTTTTTCCCTCCCATTTGATGCAGAATTGAGTATTTTCTTCCTGTTGCATTTCTATCATTATATTGTTTTCAGTGTTCAAGTGTACATGTGAATCTGCTGATTTTCCCTGTTGAGCATGTGTGTTGGCCCACACATGTGTACACACATGCACAGTGTTAAGCTCTTGAGGGCGTCTTGGGCTTGTCCACTTCTAGTGCTTATACATAGGCCCATGGGTACATAACAAATATAGGTGTGCTATATATGTTTGTTGAAATGAATTGTTTTTCTCCTCTCCCTCAAAATCAGGCCACAGAAGAAGTTTCCAAAAATCTGGTTGCCATGAAAGAAATTCTCTATGGCACAAATGAAAAAGAGCCGCAGACGGAAGCAGTGGCACAGCTCGCTCAAGAACTGTATAATAGTGGGCTCCTGAGCACCCTGGTGGCAGACCTGCAGCTCATTGACTTTGAGGTAAGAAACCAGCCTCTAGCTTTTTACTAACAGCACCTCATTCATAGTCCTTTTCCATGCGCCTCCCTCCTTTGAGACATCTGAGATGCCTGCCAGGCTCCTGACTCAGCAGTTGCTGACCTATAAGCATGCCCACACTGCCTCCTATTAGCAGGGCCAGGGCAGGGACTCAGGGTGCCCCAGGCTTCTCTCCCCTTATCTTCCCACATCATCCAGGAAGGTTCTTAGGTGTTCATTATACCCTTTTATTTAGGTTGTTTGTAATTAACAGCTGCTGTTTTACATAATTCACTGGCCCTTGGTTCTCAAGGAATAAACAATCTAAAGATGGACCTAGAATGTTAGAATTTCTGAGGTAGATGAAATCTCTGAGAACATCATTATGGTGGTTATTATTTTGGTTTTGGTTTTTAACTGTTGAGGATTCTTTATAACAGAGATCATATATGTTTTGCTTGGCACCGCTTTTAAATGTTTAAACGATGATGTCATTTAAGTAACAGGAGGCATACACAATTTTGAATTTCTGGCTTCTCTTGAAACTTTGGACTCTGGTAACATTGGGCCTGTAGTCCTCCATGGCCCCTTAGCTGGAGCAGAGGAGCAACTACCCGTGACGCAGGAGATCCACACTTGCGTGTGTGGCAAACCACGCAGCCTGCTTTTTTCCCTTGCTTTTCCCATTTGCATCTCCTGCCCAGCTCTAGTATACTTTTGAGATTGTTACCCAAACTTACACAGCTGATCATGCCATGTTATTTAGTCAGGGAACAGTGAGAATAATGGTCCTTGGTACCAATCTGAGAAGTATATATACATATATAATATATATGTGTACACACACACACAGTACTGAGGGGCCCTGGCATGGTCATGATTCTTGATTCTTGATTCTGGTATGCTTTATGATAGCCCCAGTGTCTATCATCCTGAGTGTTTGGATGTCTGTCCAGGTGCTTGCAAAACCAGGGGAGAAAATAGTGGGCAATATAGCCAGATCCAGTTTTGGAGAAGGATTTGAGGGTGGGTTCAGAGGTTACTCCAATATAATATTGATAATAAAAGAGAATAAAGTTTTATTTCTATCCTGTAGAACAAGTAGAACTGATATTTCCATTTATGTAGCTGATTTCATGTATTTTTAATCATGTATCAAATTTCAACAACAGTTTTTATTTCCTCTGCAATGTTGGAAATGCACTGGATCATCTAGTTTCTTCTCTGTTCACCCATCCCAGTCCCCAGACTGGACAGGAAATTTAATATTCACTTGGGACTTTGGAGACACAAATTTTAAAGAAGTGTGTGCCCCTGAAGACTGGTTCTTAGCAGTTGCTATTATAGCTCCTGACCTAGGTGGGCCACAGGGTGATCTTTGGTGCTGGAAAGCTCTCGCTCACTCCATGTCTCCTGCAGGCTTGTCAGGCTCTTAACAAGTGGCCATTCTGAAACATCTCTTGCCATCCAGTGCTGCACTTGTTACTTTCTTATACAGCTTTTCAGTTTTATTATAGAGCAGTAATGTCCGTCTATTTTGTTTAGTCAAGTACAGTGGTGTAATTCTGACCTCTGAACATTATGTGATACTTAGCACCTTCATTATTAATCTGTATATTATTTCCTAAGTAGGCCTAGTTTAATAGGACATGTGTCTACTTAGCATTAAAGCTCAGCTTCTTATATTGATAGAATTCTTTCATTTTATTATATTAACAGCATACACTTGCTCCTTTCTTCACTATAAAAGGAAAACATGTGTAGTGTTTACAACTCATCCTATTTAGGCCGCTTGTTCCATTTGGGTGGGAATGAGGTTCCTGAACATTGTAAACAGAGTAAAGCTTTGTTTTTCATATCTGAGCATGATTCTGAGAGAAATGGTTGAAATTATATGTAGTGAGATTTCACTTTGTCAACACATTGCTCAGGTTAAAAATTGTATACTATTAAAACTTAGAATTTAAAACTATAAAGAAAATGTAATGTCTGTGACTGTTTTAAGGTCATATATTTGGTCATAATTATAAATATTCAATGCCTTGATTTGAGTGTATCTGGGAGGGTGGGTGGGCTTTTTAATGTTTAGTCAGGTAAATGTTTTAATGATTGTATTCCTAATAGGGCAAAAAAGATGTGGCTCAAATTTTCAACAATATTCTCAGAAGACAAATTGGTACAAGAACTCCTACTGTTGAATACATCTGCACCCAACAGAATATTTTGTTCATGTTATTGAAAGGGTATGTACAACGTAATAAAATTTATATTCTCAGTTGAGAAATAAAAAGGAAAGATGGTCTTGGGCAAAATCAGGATGGTGAATATGGGAAAGCATTTTCTCTATGGTTCCCTCAGCTCGATTTTTTATAACTCTTGAACATATTTCCCTCCTTAAAATTCAGCCTGTGAGCTAAATTAAACTTGAAAAAAATGTCCGTAGAAGTTTAAAGGTAGGTGAATCACGAGGCTTTAAATTTTCAAATTATACGTAACTAAAGAATAAAAGTCCTCTGTGGTCTTCTGTTCTCTAAGATTTAAAAAGTTAAGTGTATGAAATGTCAGTTAAATCATGTATTTAAAGACATCTTTGGGTACACCTGCACCCTGGAAGGCAGTAAAAGCTCCCTAGTAATTGGAGCTGTATAGCTTAACTCAGTCAGTCAACAAAGAACATGGTTGTGAAGTAGTACCCTTTGCTTTTTACGTGTGTCCTCTCACTAACCCATTTAATTTGGTAAAGCACAGTGTATCTCCTTGGAATTACTCCTGGACTAAGCAGGCGTTTGTGTTTGGGTAATTTGTCAGTTAAAAAAAAAAAAAATCCCCAAAGCCTAAAAGCTTAAACTTCAAAACAAAACCGATCCTTCATCACTGAGCCTCCCTGATTGGTAAGGTAACCTCCTGTCAGTTCACACCAGGCTTGTTGGCCAGCTTTGGGTATGGTGTGTGTCTGCCCCAACATTGGTGATATCCTGTTAAATTGGCAGGCAGGCATTTTACTGGCATGGCTGTTGGTGTGAATCAGCTTGCTCTCCTACCACTAGTTGTACCACTTGTCTCACTTGATTCCTATCTCTGGGGTTTAACACTTCTCTCAAGTTCAAACTTGCTTAGACAAAGCATGAGTCAAAGCATGGACACGAGCTTTCTGTTTCTTTTTTTTTTTTTTCTTTCTATTTCTAACTATCTGTGTTGCTTCTTCACATGTTGCCATACAGAACTTTTGGTATCTAATTTTTTTGTTGTGTCAGTACAGAGTTTTGTGTATAAACATGTAGCGAATAGTCTGAAATTTTGGTGTGTTTTGTTTTTCTTTTAATATATTTTTATTGATTTCAGAGAAGAAAGGAGAGAGAGATAGAAATAGTGATGAGAGAGAATCATTGATTGGCTGCCTTCTGCACACCCCTATTGGGGATCGAGCCCACAAACCCAGGTATATGCCCTTAATTGGAATTGAATCCAGGACTCTTTAGTCCACAGGCTGATGCTCTATCCAGCCGGCTAGGGCAAATTTTAGTGTTCTTCAGGCAGCTTCAGGGAGTCTTTATGTACTTTTAAAGCTAATAATTTGCTTTTATATAAGTAGCCATCATTATTAAAATTTATAAATTACGCCGGGACCGGTTTGGCTCAATGGATAGAGCGTCGGCTTGGGGACTGAAGGGTCCCGGGTTCGATTCCGGTCAAGGGCATGTACCTTGGTTGCAGGCATATCCCCAGTAGGGGGTGTGCAAGAGGCAGCTGATCGATGACTCTCTCTCATCGATGTTTTTAACTCTCTATCTCTCTCCCTTCCTCTCTGTATAAAATCAATAAAAATATATTTTTTTAAAAAATTTATAAATTAGTTATTTCTGTTTACATTTTCCCTTTAGAATAGCCAAGGTTATGAACAGAACATTGTTAAACATCATGTAAGTAAGAATACTAAGATAACAATTTAAAGAAAAAGTTTAAAGCTCTCATCCATCCAAGATAGGCAGAGCATAAACCTCAGCTGGAAAGAAGAGGAGAAGACACAGAATGCTGCTGGTGTTGGGACCCTTTCTAGCCTGTACTGTGGAACATACACATCAGACTGGAGGGGATAATACAACAAACCCTTCCTCCATTTTCCAGCTTCAGCAGTTCTTAAACGGTGTCCTTGTTTCATGTATTCCTCCCTTTTTTTCCTCTTCAGACAATGTCACTTCAGTTTGCATCCCTAGTAAGATGATACATCTAAGAATTTTTTTTAACGTGGTCGTAATACCATTTATAAAT
Organism: Pipistrellus kuhlii; assembly: GCF_014108245.1. Classification (NCBI taxonomy): domain Eukaryota; kingdom Metazoa; phylum Chordata; class Mammalia; order Chiroptera; family Vespertilionidae; genus Pipistrellus; species Pipistrellus kuhlii. The sequence continues at coordinate 24,880,027 of NW_023425573.1, forward strand.
CTAACATTATCTAATGCTCAGTGTTAATGTTTTCTTGATTTTCACTCCACAAAAAAATGGCATTTTCCGTTAGTTTGTCCAAGTCAAGTTCTAAGCAAAGCCCACAAACTGAATTTGGCTGATATAATTCTTATTTAACTCCCTTTTCATCTGTAATAGCTCCTGACCCCTTTTTAAAATGCACCATTTATTTCTTGAAGTAACTGGGTCATTTTATTGTGTGAAAAAAAAATCACAAATTTTATGTCCAAACTACCCCTTCTTGGACCATTGAGAGCTCCTCTCCTTTAAGTTGACTCCTTTTAGCAAACCGCATCAGTCTTTGATGTTTCTGTGCTTTCAGCACATGATGTCCCTGGCTTACTTTTTGTGAGTTCTGTCTTCGGTCCTGGAAATAGCCATTTCTTTAAGGAGCCCTGTGACCTTACTTTTAAGATTGTTGTCCTTCTGTTGGTCAGTTAGTCTAGACAACTTCCATAGGATGTGATTATCTGCTCTAGCTATGCATACTTCCAGCTATTCGGGTTGCCATTGTTAATTTGTATTTGAAAATACTCTTTTTGCTAGTATTAGACAGCATCTGGAGGCAGTTTCTTCTCTGGTGATTTAAATGTTAATGTGCCCTCCACTCGAGTGCTAACAGGTTATAGAGCATAACTGTTTGCCTTGTAATCATTGGTTTATACTTTAATCGTGTAAGATAAGCTCGACAAACTGCCATTAAAACCTGCTCAACTTGTTGTACAAAACTGTATTACCCCTGAATTCTAGTCTCCTTACTAAAGATCAGCAAAGATAAATTGTATGATTAGCCATTTTCCGAGCAGACATTTTAATCACAGTCAGCCATCTAGTTGACTTATAATAAATGATACAAAGCCATGTGGTTTTTATATGAACCTATGTACAACAAAAGGATAATACAACACACAATTGTTATGCTACTAGATAACAATTAGTACTATAGGATTTCAGGATAAAATGGGGAGGGGGGTTAGTCAATAAGGCAAGGGTTGGTAAAAGATGAAACATAAGAGAGAATTTTCAGATGGTTTAAATTGGCAGAAAAAAAGCGAGTAGGTACAGGGGCACAATAGAACATAGTGATGGGCAGCAGTAAGAAGAGGGGCTGCTTTATGGCAGAGTGGGAGGTGACACTGTGCCAGAGGAATAGATCTAATGCAAAGCCGAGATAGGCATTAAGCCCCTAAAGTTGTCTTTATTTGATCAGCAAGAAGAAATCATTTTTAACTCCTAAGCTGGAAGTGCTATTGATATACTTGTGTGTTGGGTAGATTTGGTAAGACAGAGCTTGAACATAGGTGCTGGTTAGGGTCACTTGCATTTCTCTAGATCTGCATTAATGCCACTGTGGGAAAAAGATAACAGTAACTGAAACTAAGATATTACAAAGAAGCAGTTAAAACGCACTGGAGATGGGAAGATTGGGAGCAGAGAAAGAGGGTAAGGTTGGGCCCTGGCCAGTGTCGCTCAACTTTTTGGAGCATCGTCTTGTGTACCAAAGGATCACAGGTTTGATTCCCAATCAGGGCACATACCCAGGTTGCAGGTTTGATTCTCAGTTGGCGCTCCCTGGGAGGCTACTGATGGATGTTTCTCTCTCATATCAATTAGAAAAAAAAAGGGGGGGGGGGGTATGTGTAATATTTTCAACAATGAAGACTTATTTTCTAAAAATTAAAAAAAAAAGTCATAGTTAGAACTGTGTTTTCCAATACAGTACCTACTAACCACATGTAATTATTTTATTTCAAATTAATTTAAGTTAAATGACATTTTAAAATTTAATTCCTTAGTCATTTAAGCCAAATTGCAGGTGCTCAGTGGCCACATGTGCCTAGTAGCTACCATAATGGACAGCACGGATAAATCCTTTACCATTATCACAGACAGTTCTTTCAAAACTTTCAGACTGGGGTATCAAAAATACAGCAGTGATGCCAACTTAAATGGAAGCAGGGGTGGCGGCCTCTTTTATGGAGAGAGATGAGATTTTATTTTAAAATGTGTAGTTATTAGTAGATCTTTAGTTGAAGTTGCCCAGAGACAACAGAAATGTATAGTTCAGATGTAGACCTGAAGAGAAAGAAGATCTATAGGAGTCATGGTGGAAGCAAGGAGATTGTATGGGTGTTTGCTAGCAAGACTGGAGGCCAGGCCAAAAAAAAAAAAAAAAAAAAATAGAACAAAGGAGTGGAAAGGAGAATTGGAAGAGTTTGGTTTTTTGTGTGTTTTTTTTCTTTGAAAGCGAGAGAGAGGTGAAGATCAGCACTGCCAGGACTCTGTATTAGGAGAAAAGGTGGATTTGTCCAGGAGAGGTTTTTGCTGGTAGGATGTTGGGAAATGGAATTTTGACTGCAGCAGATTGTGTGGGAAAGACATTAAACATGCAAGCAGCTTGGAAGGAAATAAAGGGAAAAGCTATGTGTTTGAGCTGAACACAGCACAGCCGGTCTGAGGGGGTTGGTGCATGTCAGAAGGGAAAGGCCTGCTGGGTCAAAGGGAAATGATATTTTCTTTCTGGTCATAGGGAAGGGAGACTCTAGAAACACCAAGATGGATGTAGAAGAAGGCTGCATGTGACTCCCCTCTGCCCACTGAGAGAGTCCTGACTGACATCCTCAGGACCAGGCTTTCAAGTCTGTAGGGCTTAGATGTTGCCAGTAATCTTGAAAGTTTTATTTTAAGTATTAAGTTGAAACAGTGAAATACAAGTGCTGTACATGTGTTAGAGCCTTTTATAGACTATGAATTTAGAGAACTATTTCATATTGTTTTTTTATTCAGCTTTTGGTTTTTCTGAAGTATTGAGAGCACCCCACATGTAAAGCTAACCTTTATATGAGACCCTAAATGCTTCTTTTCAAAACTTTTACCTGAAATGAGTTTTTATTTCCATGATCACTCTCATAGCTGTTATTTTTCTTTGGGTTGAAGCTGTCTTCACCAACTAATGTGTGTGTGCTCACTAGAGAAAATTCACTGAGCACATGTTGTACATGAGAGATACTGTATGTAATCTGCTCTAGTCACTCAGGGCACTTCCTGAAGTGTCCTTTTCTAAAAATGTGAACTGTTCAGTTGGAGTTTTAAAAGAGAATTCATGTTTGTTTGTTTTCTTTTTGCAGGTATGAATCTCCTGAAATAGCTCTAAATTGTGGAATAATGTTAAGAGAGTGCATCAGACATGAACCACTTGCAAAAATCATTTTGTGGTCAGAACAGTTTTATGATTTCTTCAGATATGTCGAAATGTCAACATTTGACATAGCTTCTGATGCATTTGCCACATTCAAGGTAACATATATAAAAACTGTAGACTTCTAACTATACTTGCAACTTCGATTAACAGGTGTGCCGTTTTTCCTAAACCTTCTCTAACGCCCTTGTCTATATACTGCTGCCCCCTAGTGGGAACAAAGAAGACAGCATATATACAAGGGTGTGGCAAAAGCAGGTTTACAGTGTATGTGAAAGTTTATTCTTGTGTTATTTATTAAATACTGTTTATTCTTCCATACAAACAGCTGTAAACCTGCTTTTGCCCCACCCCTGTATATGTATTTATACAAATAAAGTCACAGTTTTAAAGGGTAGAAAAGTTATAATTTTTAGGCAGGATATAGTTTTTTTGTTAAATTACCCATCAAGTACAGTAATAGATATAACAGCCAGGTTTTTCTCCTGTGTTGAGCATTTTCTTCGGTTAAGCACCAGATGAAGTAGTTGGCTTCTGTTCAGGCCCAAGGGAACCAGGGACTTACCTCTCCCATCTCATGCTCATGCCAGAGTTTGTTTATTAACCACAAGGGGTGATGGTGGGCAGAATCAGCTGCACTGTTCAAATTATTTTGTAGCCTCTCCCCTTTGTGCCTTATCTCCCTGTTGTATATTTGTTTAAATTAAATGCACATATATAGGATACCACTGTGCAACACGCACATTTTTGTTTTGAATTGCAAGTTTCTGTGCTGTTTAAGGTATATAAACAAGGCAGTAATCTTTATAATCTTTCTGTTAACATTCCCTTATGTAAAATGTGTGACATCTTAAGTCAGTATTTAGAACTGATATTTTAATATAATCGGAATTTAGTGTACTAACCTGCAGATTGCTATGTTCAAAAACTGTGAATACTATTATAGTGACAAGTGGCTGCTTCTCTTGTAAATGTCCAGTTTTATGATTATAAAGAGTGCCTGAGGTGAGCACAGTCTTTGGTTTCTGGGTAAAATATGTCCCTCAAATAGGATGAAAGCCTAGCACCTTGGCCACTAGGATTTCACATTGAATGAGAATAAAATAATAGGGTGAAAGGTCTAGGAATTTATTTTCTCAAAGCCATTAGAAAGGGTATCAGAAGCCTTAGGTAAGACCTCAGCTATTTCTGTCAGTGTACACAGCAAAATGAAATTCAGTTCAGATGATAGCATAGAATGGTAAATGTGACGCTTAGTTCCACCGCCCTTGGTGTGGTAGGACTCTTGCTTAGGATGGAGGGAATGCCTCACTCAAAAGCAGCAGACCTTTATGAAGGGAGGTGTGGTAGCATCATGTGTCAGCACGAGGAGACACTCCTGTTTGAAATAAAAGCCGTGAGCCCAAGAGTGCAGCTCTGGGAGTAGGAGGGTAAGCAGAGAAGAGAGAGGGCGGCAGTGGTGTGGGAGAATGCAGCCAGACTGCTGGACCAAGGAGGACATGAATGGCATGCTCCTGGCACAGATGGCAAAATTGACCAAGAGGTGAGAGAAATGTGCTAATTATATGCCAGAAATGTGATTCCCAGTGTCTGACAAAATTTTGATTGGCCTTGCTGATTATTTTATCTCAATTAGGGCTGCTTCTTTGAATTAAATTCATACTGAGGTGATGGAATCACTGTGGTAAAGCCAACCTATCGGATCAGGTCATGGTAGCCACAGAGGGAAAGACTGGGCAGAGGCAGGTGGTAGTCCTTACCGGAAGAAGGAAACTTTAAGAAATAGCAGAGCTGTCTAAGGATGAGCTCCAGAGGAGAAAGCATGGAGAAACTGGCTTGGATTCTGTATCTCAGCTGCTGCTGGTTGCAAGGACAGTGGAAAGCTCATTAAAGACAGCTCTCCAAGAAATGAAAAAGACAAGAGGCCAAAATCAAGACAAGAGAAAGAGAAATAGACCTAGCAATCAGACCAAAGCTACCTCCCCATTCCTGCCTAAAAGAAACTCCACCTGAGTCAGGCAGGGGCCAGTCTCAACCTCACTCCACAGGCGCTGGCGGAAGGAAGGGGCCTGTCTCTCTCCCAGTTTACTCGTGTCCTCTTTGCTGAGAATACTTTCATAAGGAGAAAGAGAACAGATCCATGGTTCGTGCTCTCCTTTGAGAATGTGACTAGAGAAACTTTCCAGTAATGCAGCTCATCCATAACTCTGGATTCAAAGCCCCTGGAAGAGGGCCGAGTCTTAAAAGGAAATTAAAACTACCTGCTCTAAATGTGTCCTAAGATTTGTAGTTCAAATGAACAGGTACTGAGATAGTTAAATCAGTGGTCCAGTATTTGTTAGTGATTATTTTTAAGGAATTAGGAGATTGGGAGGGGCATCAGAAGGCCAACAAATATATTTCCAATTTTCCAGAGTAAAAGAAGGTAGATTCCCCAGAGAGGCTGGTGGAGCTTGGAGCTTGATGGTATACCTGTGTAAGGTTCTAGAAAGTATTTCTAAAGAGATGATATCTGAGCATTTTGGAAAGGAAACCGAGTGCCCACAGCCAGCATGGATTCACTAAGAGTAAGTTCAGTCATACTAATCTCATTGATGCCAGTAGATCAGGGGCCTAAAGACATGGCTGCCTGGGTTCAATTCCCAGCTCTGCTGCTGATTGCACCTGTGTCTTCATATGCTGAAATGTGGGTAATAATACTAGTGTGTCTGGTTATTGTGGCCTGACACAGTATGAGTACTGTAAATAATAGTAGGATTCCTTTATGAGGAGGATATACTGGATGTCAAATAATTATACAGACCTATTTTCATGGAAACAATAAAAAGATTAGGAGCTAGATGGAGGGAGTTTCAGTATGGTGATTTGCAACTAATTAAATGCCATATCCTTATAGTGCTGGAAAATGGATCACTATCACCCTTTAGAGAGACTCTAATGGATCTCTGCTCAGCCAAGTCGAACATTATTAATGACTTGGATAGAGGGTGACAAGGCATACTTACCAAATGTGTCAGTGACAGCCATTAAGGGCAAGATAAATAACAGCCTAAATAAGGCTTCATAAATCCAAAGAGACCTGAATATTATAGGATAAAGTTAATTATAGATAACCAAAGTTGTCTACTTGAGGACCCAACCATATAAATATGGGATGGGGGAATAGGCATGATAATAATAGTTAATGCCAACTATAATAGTTACTAAAATATAGGCAAGTTATTACATTCGAACAATCCTATGAAGGAAATATTGTTATCTCCTTTACAGATAAGGACACTGAAGCTTAGAAATGCTGAGTAAAGTCAGACAATACATGGGCAAGCCAGAATTTGAACCCAGGCAGTCGGACTAAAGAGCCCAATATGAGTAAACAAAATTCTGAATTTATCCATTAAAATTGGCAGTTTGATGCTGCTGCCCCAGAGCTACATGTGAGCACAAAGTGTGTCACTTAAGGAGCTGTTGATGGTCTCACCCCACTATAAGCTTACCAGGTAACAGCACATAAATGTGTTCCATTCCAGGCGCTACACTTTAAGAGGCACATAGACAAATAGATGACTTTCAGAAGACATTAGATGGTGAGGGGGACTCAGAACCTGTCATTCGAGGAGTGGTTAAAGAAACTGGACCTATTTAGCCTGAAGAAGAGAAGACTCGGTAGGGATTTGCCATGAGAGCACTGCTGTATTTGAAGTGGGGTTCTCTGGAAAATGGATTAAACCTGTTTCTGGAAGTATCTGGGGCATAGGCTTTGACTCTCAGCACAGGAAAAACATTCTAACTCTTGAGAGCTCCAGAGGTGAACCATACAGTTAGAAGAATTGAGTTTTGTGTCCTTGGGCATACATATTCAAGCATGAAACAGGGAATTGAGCCAAGAAACTTGCTCTGAAAATCAGCCCCTGGCTTAGCAGCATTTGTTCCTGGATTCCAGAGCTGTCTTTGTCACATGATATTTGGGGCCCAAACTTACATATTTTTTAGGAATCTTTAAATTCAACTACTCTAAAAGCTGGCTGCTTAAACTGCTGGACATGGGAAATGATTCCTGACCTTTCTTCCAAGTTATACCAAGGCCTTAGATGTACTGGAATTTAGGTAGGTGGGAAATGAGAAGTCCTTTTCTTTACCCCCCAGCTGGCCAACCTAGCAACTCTGCATGTCTGGGACCACATGCACCTATAAACTTTGCAGATTACTGAGCAGATACTGACCTCAAAACCATTTCTCTTCATCTTCTACTCTGTTTCTTTCCCCACACCCTGGTTTGGGGTATCCATAGCTTTCCGCTGTAGTCTTAAGGTAAAGTTCTTCACCTCTCAGTAGACAGAGGCACAGCCTAAGTCCCCATCTCCTCGTTTCCCAGCTCAGTAAAAGGGCTTGGCTCTCAGCACTGCTCCTCTCCCACTAATGTTCACTGTCCCCTCCAGGCCCTGCCCTGCCATGCCTTTCTTAACAAGGGCTTTCATTCTTTGGGGCCCTGGGCCAGCTCCTACTTTAGTAGTCTCAGCGCACCCCTTTTCTCTCTCTCTTACCAAGGCCATTGAGATTTGATTCCTAAATTGGCAATGGTTTCCTGAGCTTCATGTTCTCTTTAAACCAGATGATAACAAGGAGACACCCCTAAATTGGGAGATGTGGGCTGTCCCCCTTTTCATGTGTCGCTCCACTGTGAGCCTCATGCTCCTGCTTGAGATACAGCCTCAGAGAAAATAGTCCCCTTACTAGGACCTGTTTTTTAGAGCAATACTTTCTACCTGCCTGCTCCTAAGAACACAGCCCCAAGTGAGAGCCACTGTTTCTCAGACCCCCTCCTCTGGTCTCCGTGGTCAGATTATGACCGAGCAGTAAGCATTCGGCTTCTTTTGCTGTATTTCCTCATACTGGCCTCCAAAATGACATCCAGTCTCATACAGATCCTGACTCATTAATCCCTTAATTCGCTTATTCATATGTTTGTTCAGTTCATTCCACCAGCCTCTCAGTGTCTGCCCTGTATTGGGTGCTGTTCTATAGATGTGTGGTTCAGCAGTGAGCCAGCCAGACCCCCTAATCCTTGAGGCTCTTACACAGGGAGACCACCATAAACAGGCCACAGTAGCATGTTAGAAGGAGGGAAGTGATCCTAACAAGCATAGCTGGTATATGCCCTTAACGTTCTCATGTTCCTCTCTCCTTTACATCTGGCCCCATAATATACTGAGATAATATCAGTTCTACCCCTGCCATCTCTCCTTCCCTATCTGAGTACCTCATAGCATTTCTTACCCAACTCTTGAGGTATTCAGATAAGCTCCAGGGTTTCTGTTTTGCCGGTTTATTCCCTAAGAGGGATTTAGGATAAATTGGGTAGGACTTTTCCTGAACATACAGTACACAACCTATCCAGCAGTTTAAACACCTGTAAATCTTTAGGGTAGAATTAGAAGCCTCCTTAACAAGCATACGTTGAACCTTGATTAGTGTGACATTTTCCCAAACATGTTCACTGATGTTGGTTCATTCATTTATTAAATGTTAAGCTTACTATGTGCTGATGTTGGTTCATTCATTTATTAAATATTAAGCTTACTATGTGCTTATGTTGGTTCATTCATTTATTAAATATTAAACCCTTACTATGTGCTGGGCACTGCATAGGTGCTGGGGAATTTAAAGATTTAAAAGAGACATGAGCCTTGTGTTTACAGAATATGCAGTCTGTCACGAGCCTTGTGTTAACAGAAGGTGCAATCTGGCAGGAAGCATTCATCAGGTCATCTAACAGATGACCAGCCATACTGGTCATCTGGTGACCAGTCTGGAAGAGCTCCCTGTGGAAGTGACAAGTGGAGCTCCGAAGGTAGTAGGTACCTAGAGAGGGGCAAGCCTGTGCCATGGAGGCCATTCAGGGAAGGGTGCTGACAAAAGGCGACAGAGTTCCCTGCAGTATCTCCTGCTGCCAGATGGAGCCCCATGAAGCAACCAGAGCTGTGGTGCTTTCCATGTCAGCTTGACCATGGAACATTTCTCAGAGCTTTCCCATTTCCATGGCACTTGGATGTACTTAGGAAACTCTAGTTCAATGTAACCTTGGTAACTCAAGCATAGATAGCAAAGAATACAAGTTAAAGGAAGTTGGTGGTGAGAGAGAGATTATTGATACCAACCTCTCCGGTAGGGGACTCTAAAGGAATGTAATGCATTGATTGACCCAAATATTTTTTAAAATATATTTTATTGATTTTTTTACAGAGAGGAAGGGAGAGAGATGGAGAGCGAGAAACATCGATCAGCTGCCTCCTGCACGCCCCCCACTGTGGATGTGCCTGCAACCAAGGTACATGCCCTTGACCAGAATCCAACCCAGAACCCCTCAGTCTGCAGGCCAATGCTCTATCCACTGAGCCAAACCGACTTTGGCAATTGACCCAAATATTTTGACTGGCCATTCCTGCTGTAACATGTTCCCCTACCCCTACCTTTCTACCCCTTCCCCCACCCCCCACCACCCCACCCCCCTCCCCAATATACACACACACAACCTGGTGAGACCAAGGTTAATCATTGCTAACTTCCAGGTCCTTGGAAGCAGGTACCACATCTTTCTTCTTTGTAACCCTAGCACCTAGAACGTTACCTGGCACATGGTAGATATTTTCTGAATGAATGATCCTTGACTTGTTTCCAGGGGAATCCGTGGGGTGAGACCTAAGCTCTGTTTTATAGTAATGCGCACTTAGACTCGAGGTCTTACTGATTTTTGTTCCTACATTCCTGCAGTGTTATTCTGTGTACTTAGGAGCTGATGTTTATAAAATGCCAGGGCTTTTCAAAAACATTTTACCTCTGCAAAAGGTTACATTAGATATGAAACTGAATGCAATTAAATTCAGGAGGAAGAAAATGGAACCTCCATTCTTCTAATTAAAGAAATTTCTTTTTCTCCCCTAGGAGCAGTTTAAATTTGACATTTTGTTGCAGTTATTTACTTTTATTTCACTTCAATTATTTATTCTCTTTCTTTGAACATATATTTCCATTGCCTTATATGTTTGTTTTTAAAATTTTCCTGCCAAGAGCTATAGATGTGTGACTAATCATAATCATTAAAATCACAATTTCAGATTATTGATTTTATTTACTCATACAAAATCAATGTCCTCAATACAATTCATGTTCAATTTAAGTACAGTAATTTTAACAACAGCTTTTATTAGGTAAAATGGCGTGGAATGTTTTAGGATTCTCTTTTCTAAAAGAACCTGAATGCAAGAACAACTTTTAACAATATATTTCCTTTTTCTAGGATTTGCTTACAAGACATAAGTTGCTCAGTGCAGAATTTTTGGAACAACATTATGATAGAGTAAGTATATTAAATACTATTTTATAAAAACAAATTTTAAGTTTTATTACTTACAAAAATGAAAGGTTAAATTAGACTGTTTATTTTGCTAATGTAAAGTTATAAGGTAGTGCCATAACCATTTCTCTGCTGAAACCAGGTTTAGCGCGTTACCTGCTCAGAAGCAGACTATCTGTTTGATTGACACGCTGCCATTTGTATCTTTTCTTGCTTTAGAAGAGGAAAGTAAAGCACTTTGGTGCTGAATAATAATACATGGTTGAGATAAAAGAAAAATATCATTTGACTTCTTAACTCTCCTATCCATTTGTGCTACTAAATAGGGAAAAAAAAGGAGGCAGCACCGATAGGGTGAGACGAGCTTTTGCCTAGAGGCAGGACCCGGTTCTGCCCCTGCTCTGCAGCTTACAGCTTGTCACCTCCAAGGCCGTTACCACTCGGGGACTCAGAGTCCATCCTTATTTCTAAAATGAGGACATTGGATAGCCCAGCAGTGAGATCAATTGGATGTCAGACTTCCTGGTAATAGAGTCCCCTGAGATTTGTACCTGATTCTAGTGCCAGTTCCTAAATCTGTAGCATTTTGCAGATCTCTACTCATGCTGTGTCCTTCCCTTTTTATCCCCTAAGAATCCTTTCCTCCCCCCATTTCTAAGTGAAATTCCTCCCATTATTCAAGTTTGAGTCCAAGCCTACTTTCTGTAGGACCTCTTACAGTATAATACAGTATGAGTTTCTCTCTCTTCTGTTCTTAATTATTTACTCTCTTTCATGTGTTGAAAGAACAGGTAGCTTTTCTTTGTGTTTATGCTTTGGACTAGTTGAGTTCTCCTCTGTAACGAATATGAATTTGCTAAAATAACACCAAGAAAAGATAAGCTGACTCAACAATGTGGAAACGGTTGGGGAAAGGGAGTTGTTTTGTGAATATGGAGTTTGGGTGACAGAAGAGGACCAGATTTAAGCTATATATGGGCCTGTCTAGAGCTGGGAGGAGATCAGTCCCAGGAGTCCTCTTCACCAAGCTAATCAGCAGGTATCACCCTGAGCCTCTCTGAGTGCCTCAGAGGAAGGGCGTGGAACTCAAACTTTCTGACATTATCTACCCGTCTTCAAAAAACTAGTAAATAAATAACTCTGATATGTGTTTTTTTGTCTTAGTTCTTCAGTGAGTATGAGAAGTTACTTCATTCAGAAAATTATGTGACAAAAAGACAGTCACTCAAGGTAAGATGGTTATTTTATGTAGTTCACTTCTCTTCACCCTGTCTTTGAATTTTGGATTTGGGGGAAGTGGGTTATGCTAGCATGTGGGTCTTAGACCTTTGGAGGAAAATGTTTGCCCATGGTCAGAATTTTTGAGGAAAGGGGTGGGGTTCAGCAGAGATCCACACAGGGCTCCTGCCCACCTCCCTGTAAGTTAGAGATCCCAATGCAATACAGAATTTTGAAGAGGGCTTTCTCTCTTAGCAGTGCAGTGTTTTAGATTTGAAACGTATTTTTAAAACTTAGAATCATGTCAGTTAGATGAAGACACTGCAGGTGTTATCTCCCCAGGAGGCGACCTTAATGGCAGGGGCTTGCTGTGTGAGGGGAGGGGAACAGAGTGAGCAGTGAGACTGTGGACCATAGATGGGTTTGGCTGCTCCGTATCAAAATAGGAATGAACAGTTCCATTGGAAGTTAGCAGCATGCTCGAGGTTGCATAGCTCACAAGGAGCAGGGAAGCAAGACTAGCCTCTCCCCCACTCTGCTTCTGCCTCTTCCACAAGGGCCACAGCTTGGCCCTCCCCCACTGCAGGCCATACCACCACACACTCGATCTGCACTAGATGTGGGCACTGATGGCGTGAAGAGGTGGCTGCCAAAGAAAATCTAGGATAAGCAACAACAATTGAAAAATTAAGGACTGATAAGGTATAACCAACCTCTGTAAATTCAGTAAGCCCCAAAGACACAAGTTTCTTTTCTGCTTAATTGATGTTATTAGTGATGAGGAGTCACTAAGGAAGAAATGGAGTATCTTCAGGATACTTAGCTGAAGAATGTACAGAAAACTTTTCATTTTTATCAGCTTTTCTGAATCAGATGTGATAATTTTGGCATGTGCAGAGGTTAGTGTATGAAAACTTTGGACATGATCCTTTGTCCTATGAAATCCAAATGAAAAAAATTTAAAAATAAAAAGATTAATTTTTAGTTAAGCTAAGGTATGTGGTTAGTTAACAGGAATTATTAAGAACGTCTAAACATTTTCTTCAATAGTTTCATTTTAGTGAAGATAATGCAAATGCTATTTAAAGATTAGGCAAGTTCTGACAGTCTCAAATTGGGGGCCAAATGTGCCTGAATATTCTCTTCAGAGAGCAGTGTCAGACTCACCATTTAAAGGGAAAGGTGGGTGTCGGAGTGGCGTACAGTAGGTACTCCATAGCTTTTAGGTCATAGTTTGGTTCACTTCATCGGTCTTTGAGGGGGGGACTAATGATACTGTACTTAATAATGATAATTATTAAGTGAATTATTTTTCAGATTTTGATTTTCCTTAGAATCTTAATGATAATGTAGAGTGATTCTTTAAATGTCTTCTCAGCTTCTCGGTGAACTATTATTAGACCGACACAACTTCACAATTATGACAAAATACATCAGTAAACCCGAGAACCTCAAATTAATGATGAATCTTCTCCGAGACAAAAGTCGTAACATCCAGTTCGAGGCCTTTCACGTTTTTAAGGTAGAGTGCTAAAACCACACGCAAAATTTCCTCCTCATTTCAGTCTCATTTCCTTTACAGACTTCTAAATAGTATTAGCCTCACTTTGGTAATCTAAGTTACACAATTCAGTTAATTTTCATGTTTGTGTGGTACAACATTTAAACAGAAAAATAGACCAGAAACAGGGTAAACATTTCAACTTGGGAACAGAATAAGTTTATTTGCAGAGGTGTGCCATTTGTCTTTGTCATAGAAAATTATTAATCAGAAAGTTAAGGAGTAACCCATATTTTAATTCTTTCTGTAGAGGTTTTTATCTTCAAAATTCATGTTGACCTTTTGTGCATATTTTATCCTAAAATCTACATCTGTATTTTAATACTAACTACTGAGTTTCAGAGCATGGTGGAAAGTACTAGTCCTCTTTGTGCTAAAGCATGTAAGTCTTTTTTTTTAATTTTCAAATTGTGAAATAAGATATCCTGAAGCACAAACCTCTGACCGAGTTATCCCGACTTCACTTTGTGTCCAGGGAGGGAAGTTCTGGATGTGTCCTGCCTCCTTCTTTCCTGTAGCTGATACAGATTTCTCTCCGGCAGGTGTTTGTTGCCAACCCTAACAAGACACAGCCCATCCTAGACATCCTCCTCAAGAACCAGACCAAGCTCATAGAGTTCCTCAGCAAGTTTCAGAACGACAGGACCGAGGACGAGCAGTTTAACGACGAGAAGACCTATTTAGTTAAACAGATCAGGGACTTGAAGAGACCAGCTCAGCAAGAAGCCTAACTCCCCATAAACATCCAAAATATTAAATCCAAACCCAGCACCTGCTGTTAGCTCGTCAGCATCAGGCACTCTCACCGATTCATGAGGAACATTATGCTAGTCTGCTGTTAAGTGAACGGTTTTTCATTTTATCTTGTTTTGTTTTTTTAGTCCATCTTGGAGAACGTAGCTGCTGCTTTCTTGCACACTAGAGCACACGTGGACTTTCTCTTGATCTTTGTGTCATTTCAGAATTCAGAGACCCTGTTTGCTGTAGGAGTTCTGAACACAGCTAGGCTCGTGAGGGCAAATGTAGGGGTGATAGTATGATGAGGGGCAAAGGCGCGATGGGGTCAGATTAAACCTGCAGGTTTGCACTTAGGTTAAAGAGCTGGGCGTGGATTCTTGGTGAGATTGTCTGCCTTCACACAGGAAGATCGTGCAGCGCTATATTTGGAATCGGGGGAACTGTAGCCACGATGTGAGCTTTTGGGGTGGTTAAAGTTGACGTGCGAATAAATTGATACTGAAACTTAGCAACTTCTTAAAAGTGTGACGCTTCATAAGGAAAATGTATATACGCTTTTCACTGCTTTCTAGAATTTTTTGACATTTGATTTTCTTGAGACTCGTAAACCTGGATATGTTGGAAGGTATTTGTTAATTTCCCTTTTGGAAGGTCTTTTCAAACAGTAGAACTAGCAACGACACCTCACATTTCATTTCAACAGTGCTTATAGGTTTCTTTTGTATATAATTCTTAGAATGCTCATTTCTTTTAAATGATTTAATTTGTACAGCAGAGGAATGTTATTGTATTAGTATGTAACTATTACCTAATATTGAATCTTTGCAAAAAAATGAATGCTCATATGTAATTGAAATACTTCAGATCACAGGAAAATGCTGATTTAACATTTAAGTATCACAGCATTAAAAGACAAAAGTAAACCAATCCTTTGTATTCCGTTATCTAGTGGGGTGCCATCCATAGGGTATAATATAGACTTGGAACTCAGTCAGCCCTCTTTCCTGCATAGTACTGGCCTTATTCATTTAAAATGAGTTTCCTTGATCTATGGACGATACTGTTTATGATCAATTAACGCTGATTCTCTGTGTGGGAAACCTCAGTAGAGCACCTTTTCTTCTTTAGAGTAAGTAATCCAGTACAGCAGTCACGGGACTGAATCATTAAACTTTGGCTTCTCTTAGCAAAAGAGTTCCTCGTCACAGGAGTCCTGTGGGGAAATTTTTTTTTAATGTCCTATTCCTTAATGCTGAAAATTATCAGTATTTATAAAGTAACTGATTTTGCACCACTTTTTTGTTACTGTGACCACGGCAGAGCAGCGTCTCCTAGGATATATCTATGTAAAGTTATTAGAATGGTATCTGTTCATCTTAGTGATACAAAGATCACAACTAACAACTTAAAATCAGAGTTTGCCAGTTCGAATTCAGCATGGCTGTGGCTAAGAAATTTACATGATTATTCTTTGCTAGCCTCTCTTACTAATTGAATTATTTTTCGGCCAGTAAAAAGAAACTCCCAAGTGATGCTTCAGCAGGTTGCAAGACCTCCTTCTACAATAGGAACACCAGTTAGGAAAATAGCTCCAGAAAATATAGATGCATTTTATTCTGTTTAATTAAATGACAGTCGGCATTGGTTTTCCTGAGGCTGTCTTTACCAAAATCTGTGTAAAATCATTCAAGTTTTTCCATTGGAAGTAGGGGGCGTGATCCAAGCTGCTTGATTTGAAAATACCAAGACGCTCGGGAAGGCAGGCCTGGCCGTGTAGCTCCTGGCTCTGTGGCCAGTGCTGGGTGTCGGGCTTCCGGGGAGCAGTGACTGCACCGGGTGGAAGGAAGGTTTCCTGCCAAGCTGGTTCTTAGAACTGGAAACGACAAGCAGCTTCCACTCCGTGATGTCATCGTAGACAACACCGCGTGGTGCATCGCATTGGAATCGGGACATAGTTAAGATTTGGGTTTTTTGTTTTGTTTTGTTTTGTTTTGTTTGATTTTAAACAAAAATGTGAAAACATTCAAAGTTGAAAAATTGCATTTGAAGTTATGATCCTTTAATATATTCATGTTACCAAAACTATCATACTGAAAGTGTTTCTCTTTGTGTTATAAAGGTTTAATTTTACTTAAGTCAGTTATTCCATGTGATTTTTAACCCTTAGAAAGAGGTGGAGATGGATACACCTGTTAACAATGCCATGAGAGCATTTCCTTTCTCCTGAGGAAAAGTAATTTCTTATCAGACTATGGCTGGCCCTGTAATTTAAATTAAAATAAAATTTTGGAGAAACGGCATTGTGCATGTTTACACTGTCATACAGATCGTTGCATTCGTGTTGCTGTGAACAGCCCCACCAGGAAGCGTGAGGACAGCTTTGCCACAAACTGGAACCAGAAACAACATACACGCGCCTCTTTCCCCCCTCCCCCCCCCCCCAGGGTTTGCTTTTTGCTGTCAAATGTGATTTTCACTCACTGTATAGGGCTCACAGCTACCTCACCCTTCCTTCCAGTTAAATGTCATCAGGCCTTTTATTAGCACCGCTTTGACACCATGGTTTGGGAGCATCCTTTCTCTTCATTTCTGAGACCCTTTATTCTGAATACTCTAGGGTAAAACTAAAGCCCTGGGCAAGAGTGTTTATAAGTAGCTAGAGTGAGGCTACCGTGAAGGTGACAGACTACAGAAGCACGGTGTTCAGTGGCATCTGGACGAAGCTGTGTCCTCGGGCTGCCTGGACCCTGGAGCCACCACCTGCCCTCAGTTTTGTTCCCACCCTTGTTATGAGTGGGACCCCGTTATCAGGTGACGGCAAGATGCACAAGCACACAAGATGTCTGGATGTCATCCTACTTGTTATCTCTTCTAGGTGTTCTCCAAAAAGTCAGGGTCCCCTGAGGTCACCGACAGCTCTCTGAGGCTGCAGTACCACACAGTTTGTGCGTTCTGGGGCTAAAGCCCCCCAAAGTGGTGAGTGACCCCACCTGGGACTTTACCAGTAATGCCTCTCAGAGGACAGTGGCCCGCGACCCGCTGCCCCTTCAGCTCCTCCTGGATTTGTAGAGGGTGTTCTGGCCTAGTCTGTGTCCTTACCACGTCTTCCAGAGCCTAATTGGCCCTTTCTGGCCACCTGGTTTCCAGAAGGTGGAAGGACAAGGCAAGACCCGCCCCAACACACACTCTACAATCTGAAAGTGATCTTGGTTGGCTCCCAAAACCAGCCTCAGGAGCAGAGCGAACACATCTCACCTCAGCTACAAGAAAGGACCATCAGCTTCTCCTGCCAACACTTCACTTTGGTCAACCCACACTCCACCACCAAGGCATAATTTATAGGGACAAAGCCTTCCAACCTTGCAAGGACTTCTCCCACAGTTCATGCTGACCAGAGATGGTGTTGAGGGCTGCACAAGGTGAGTCGCTCCACAGCTGGCATGACAATGACCTGGCCCAGGTTTGGTCCCTGTGTGGTCCTCGGGCAAGGGCAGGTGTCTGGCCTGTCGGGGATCTCGGTCTTCCCCAGGACCACCAGGTGTCTGCAGGAGAGTGTGAATTTTTTTCATCTAGTAGAACTTCAGGAAGACAGTGGAGATTTGGGGGAAAGCTTTATCTTTTTCAATATTCTCTACAAAATGAGCTTTTTTTTTTTTTTTTTTTTTGCTCATCAGAACTCCCATTCTTGGTAATACATTTTTATCACCTAAATACTTGGTGTGCCATAGAAATAACAAATTCCTGCTCTAGTTTTCAGTAGCTGGGTCTTCCAGCTGGTGGAGACGCAGCTGGAGCAGTGGACAGTGCCACAGCCCAACCCAGGGGAAGCTTCCAGACAAGGCTGCTCCCCAGCTGGTTCCCGCCCCTGTATGCCCCCCCAACTCTACACCCCTCCCCCCACACACACACACACACACCCCGTGGCTGCCCAGCACACTCCACACACCAAAGATCTTTGAAAATCTCACTTGTATGTGGGCGATGAGGGCCCCACTCAGTCCAGCTGAGCCTTCTTGTGCTCAGCTGACTGCGTGGTCCTGCGCTCTCCCCAGCCATTGGACTGTCCATCCCGCCTGGGACTGGCATACACTAGGGATGAGTGGGATTGGGTGCTGAGCCCCATCCCATGAGCACACTAAGAGGTCCTAGCAGCGCCCCACCTCACCCCCTTGGCACCCTCTTCTGCCTCTGAAAGCTACTTATTGCAGCCCAGGGCATCAGATGTGAAGCTGGTGTGGCCAGAAGCAGCCCCCACCCAGGTGTCCTGGACCCTGGCTGGGGTGCTCGCCAGCAGGCAGCTCCAAGGACACCACATGAACAGTTTCATGGCCTATCTTGTACCTGACTCCTTCCCCTGGCTCACATCTCACACTGTACCAGGGCTTCCCGGGACCAAGTCCCAAATAAATGGTGTTCAAACTTTTGTCCCAGGCTCTACTTCCGGGGAAACCCAAACTAGACATGCTCGTTGGGTTTCTTCTAACCCAGAGGCATGAGCAGCCATGCCTGTGGTCGGCCGCATGGAGGTGGCCATGAATGCAAAGCACCGCTGCCCCCCACCTCCCTCGGGAAGCACATGCGCGTCAAAGCTTGGCTGACAACAGGTACCGTGTGGCCCAGCACAGCAAGGCCTCTCGTGACCACAGCTTCTGCCTGAGGCCAAGCCCAGGCCGCCGTCCCCCATTCCCCAATGTCCAGCCAGCTGAAGCCTTCAGACTCTCAAAAGCAGCTGGACAGGCCACACCTCTGCACAGAAATTACTCTTCACAGTCACAAAGACTGGAAAATGCCCAATTCCCTCATGATTTATCTCCTTCCCCCCAAAAAAACTTTCTTGAAACGTGAAGTAGACTTAGATGGAGAAGGTTGACAAATACAAAATTACTGCACAGTTTGGAATTGGGGCAGAGTTAGAAAAAGTCCAAATCTAGGTAAGAATTGGGATGGGGGACCCGGAGAAGGGGCTGGTTCATGTGCAGCCTAAACTCAGAAACTACGCCCAGCCCGGCAGAGGGCCCTCTTCCAGCTTGTCCAGCAGGCAACGCTTTACTTCAAAATGTCCACTGGGTGGCAGTAGAGCTCCTTGTTTCTAGCAGCCACTAAGCCTGGGTATTCATGGAGAGTAAAAGGAAGGTGACAAACACCCAGGGACCTGAGCCCCTGTGTGTGTTGTGTGCCAGGGCTTCCTGGGTGTCGTTTTGAGCAAAAGGAGTGGATAGTCATGAGAGGTTTTTTAAAAAAAGAGACAGATGTGTGATAAAGATTATAAAATGTGACCAGTAGGATGTAGGTGGTAGGATGTGGTGGGGTTTTTATTTTATTTTTTAGAAGAGTTTTAGATTTGCAGAGAAACCAAAAAGATAGTACAGAGTTTCCATAAACCCAGCCTGTTTCTCCTATTGTTGACGTCTTAACTTAGTTTGGTACATTTGTCATAATCAATGGACCCATGGAGTCTATACTTTATTCAGACTTCCTTCGTTTTCCCTAATGTCCTTTTCTGTTCAAGGACCCCACACGGCATTGACTCATCCTGTCCTCATGGGCTCCTCTCAGGCTTGCCTTGCTTTTGGTGTGTTTGGCAGATTGCAGAATCCCCATTGGCGGGGATTTGTCTGGTGTTTTTCTCATGATCAGAATGAGACTGGGTTTTGGGAAGAGGACCACACAAATCACATGCCGTTGTCACTGTATCACATTAAAGGTGCACAGCACCACGGTCCTGGCTGAGGAAGGTGCCACTGTGTGCACCCTACACTCCAGGATGGCGGGGGACTCCACCTCCTTGACAGCATCAATTATTTGGAATTTTTTGCACAGGAGGTTGGTCTCTTTTCTCCCGTTATACCACTTTCCCCTGTAAAATTCTTCCAGTTTTCTGTATACTTAAAAATTTTTTTATAATGAAACTAGAGGCCCGATGCACAAAATTCAGGTCGGGGGTGGGGAGGCCTCAGCCCAGCCTGTGCCCTCTCGCAATCTGAGACCCCCTCACTCCTAACTGCCTTTCTACTTGCTCCTAACTGCCCATCTGCTCACTCCTTACCACTTGGCTCACCATTCCTTAGAACTGCTGTGGAGGCAGGAGAGGCTCCCACCACCACAGCTTCACGGCTTCTGGCTGAGTGCTTCCCCTCACTCCCTTCTGAGAACATACTGATCACCAGGGGGCAGTATTGAGCATCCTGCATTGAGCATCTGCCCCCTGGTGGTCAGTGCGCATCATAGCTACCAGTCGTTCTGGTCCATCCATCATAAGGATTGCTGGGCTTTTATATAGAGAGATGGTAGAAACAAAAGTGATTTTTTAAAAAGAATGGCTTGGGGAAGGTGGAGGAATTACACCCAGTACATGGAACTGAATACAAGGCCAAAGGTTTTCAGGGTGTGAGGGGACTACCCAGGACCGCTGCATATGGATGTTCAGAAGCCTAGAAGTCCTAGGTCCAAAAAGGAACTCACAGAGGCCTACCCACCAGGCCCCCAAGCTCAGGGCTCTAGTTTTTTTTCTTTAAAAATATTGATTTCAGAGAGGAAGAGAGAGGGAGAGGTAGAAACATCAACGATGAGAGACTCGTTGATCAGCTTCCTTCTGCACCCCCCTTACTGGAGATTGAGCCCACAACCCAGGCATATGCCCTTGACTGGAATAGAACCTGGGACCCTTCAGTCTGCAGGCCGATGCTCTGTCCACTGGGCCAAACCAGCTAGGGTGGAGCTCTAGTTTCTTACATCAACAATCACCCTCAATTTCTTGCCTTCTTGCTCACCTCCTCCTCTCAGCAAATTTTGTTTGTTATGCCTCAAAACCAAATATGCTTCACATCAGATATAATCATAGAAATGCAAATAAAAACAACAGCGATACCTTACACACCTAATAGGATGACCAGGATTTGTAGGGCAGTGAAAATACTCTGACATGATAGATGCATGTCACTATGCATTTGTCCAGACTCATAGAATACAGACCAAGCGTGAACCCTAAGATGAAGTATGAATTTTGGGTGACTATCCACTGTAACAAAGTACCACTCTGCAGGGGGGATGCTAATAGTGGAGGAGGCTGTGCATCTATGGGGGCCAGGGGTTTATGGGAAATATCTGTATTCCTTAATTTTGCTCTGAATCTAAAACTGCTCTAAAAAAAGTTAATCTTTTTTTAAAAAACCAGAGACCATTAACAAAGAGCTGGAAACCACTAAGTCTTTCCTTGAGCTTAAAATAGAGGCTTTTAGAAAAGAATGCTTCAAAAAGAAATATAAACATTCAGGACAAGCTGTGCTAATGGCTAGCATTAAAGAAGAATCCAGTCTTTTAGAGGATGCACCAAAACGTATCTAATATCTAGTACCTGCAGCTGGAACAGCCTTCAAAATACATCAGAAGGATTAAAATTAAAAACACACACACACTTTAGACAGGGCTAACATATGCTTTGGATGAAAACGATCTTCATGAGTGTGTGAGCTGCTTTCACAAGAAGCAAAGAAGGGAAAGGGAGAGTGATGAAAATATCAAACAAAATGAAATGTTAGAAAACGGGGGGGAATCAGATCAAGTTTCTATGTGTCTGCTTGCTAAAGAGGACGCATTACGTGGCCTTCTTGGGAGAACACTAACATGGATGATGGGAATTTAGGATTGGATGTAACGAATGCACCAGAAACAGAGATCCTAAAATATTCATCTGAAGGACTTTTGAAGAAACTGATTGATGTCACTCAAAGGGTTATTTTAACTTAGCCCCACGTGGCTCAGTTGGGTGAGCTGGTTCCATGCATCAAAAAATTGTCAGTTCGGCCCGGCTGGCATGACTCAGTAGTTGTGCGTCAACCTATGAACCGGGAGGTCATGGTTCAATTCCCAGTCAGGGCACATGCCCTGGTTGTGGGCATGCTCCCCATTGTGAGGTATGCAGGAGGCAGCCGGTCAATGTTTCTCTCTCTCCCTTGCTCTCTAAAATCAATAAAAACATATTTTTTTTAAAAAGTTATTTTAAAACACTTACAAAGAAATCAAATATACATTAAATTAGTGAAGAAAATGAAGTAATCAATACACTCCTAGTTAAAGTCTTAAAGCTGAGAAAGCTTGACTGAAGTTAGGAAAACACCAAGGGAGAGGCAGTAGCACCAGCATAATGTCAAGTCCCCCCTGGATAATAGCAAGAACAGTCACTGAGTGCTCACCAAGTGTCCAATCTGGAGACAATGTGCTCTTTAACATTAGAGGAGAATCATTTCAAAGCAGATGGTGAGAGCTGCCGTGCTGGACATCCGCAGAGTATAAGCCAAAATTCCGTCAGAAAATTTCAAAAGAACCTCAGCTCTCACGGAAACCAGCTTATTTCTAATGCAAGAAAAAGCTCATGATAATGAGCTGAAAGAAACCTTGATAATTTGAGAAAAGAACATTCATACATCCGACAAAAATTGCTGAGGAAGAATGTTAATATTTTGAAAATTAACCTTGCATCCCAGACATTCCAAATGGACATCGGTAGAGGCCAAGAGGACCGCTAGAGAGGGTGGCCGGTCATGGTGGATGGAGCCCACCCTAATGACTTCATTTTAACTTAATTGCCCCTTTAAAGACCCTATCTCCACCTACAGTCATGTTCTGAGATACTGGGCAGTTAGGACTTCAACATATGAATGGGGATGGGGCATGATTTAGCCCCTAATACTAGGTGTTATTAATTCCTAGACTTGCTCTTCTGTACTAACAATAATTACAGCAGAAAAAAGAAAAATGTCCTTAAACCTAGCTGGCGTGGCTCAGCGGTTGAGCATCGACCTATGAGCCAGGAGGTCATGGTTTGATTCCCAGTCAGGCCACATACCTAGGTTGCGGGCTTGATCCCCAATGTCATCATTGACGTTCCTATCTCTCTCTCCCTCTCCCTTTCTCTCCTGAAATCAATAAAATATATATTTTTTTAAAGTTTTTAAGCACATCCCAAAAGAGAGCTTAAGATCTAACGAGAAATGCCTCCCCCACACAAGCCAAAGCTGCCAACAGCCATATCCCTAAACAAATACAGTTTGCTGGGCCTGCAGCCCCTCTCCTCCCTGTGGACAAACAGGAACTTCACCCTCACCTTGTGGGTGAGACATAACTTCATTGAGAAATATATGAATATGAAAGAATGGACAGGCGATAAGGACACATATAGTTCACTGTTTTCCTGATTGAATGTCTACATCTATAAAAAACATAAAAGTAGAATTTGACAAGAGGGGGTTGATCTGTAGGGCACCCATCTTCACACACTGAGCCCTCCTCATCTCCCCTTCAGTGCACCTGCGCAGAGAAGTCTGCCTGGTCCCTAGCCAGTGCTGGTCTCCCCACCCCTCTCTATTCCTGGAAATAATCACATTTATTTACTTGATTGGTTTTTGTCTCCTTTCACTAGAACATAAGACACAAGGAGCTCTCTCTGTCTGGGTTCACCCCCTGAATCCCCACAGCCTGACAAGTAACATACCCTCCAGCAGGTGTTGAGCGGATGAATAAGTACCTGTAGCTGCTAAATTTTAAAGTCAATTAGGCGTTAGAGTAACTTTTTTTTATGTCAACATTTCAAATTGTATTTTGTTGAATCTGAAATGTTCAAAATCTTTTGCCTTCCTTCAAGAGAGGTGGTGACTCCATCAGCTAGCAGGAAAGGGGAGTCTGGGGAGGTGATGTTAAAATGAAATTGAATTACGGTACTAGCAGAACAGAAGCCCTGGAGGTGGCCGCCAGGGGGCGCCTCCGAATCTCCCAAAGCAGCCAGAGGCAGGCAGACCCTTAGCGTGGGCACCACGGGGCTCCCACAAGCAGGAGGGGCCTCCTGCTGCCCACTGCCACCTCCAGTTCTCCGTCCCCAAACATGCCTCTCACGCTCTCCAGGTACCGGCCTCAGGAACAGAGGCTCGGCCTGCAGTGTCCCCAGAAAGAAATATAGAATTTCTAGGAATCAGTTTTATGACCCACGTGAAGAAAAACAAAACTTTATTGGGGGCCATAAAACTGAAAGTAAATGGGAAAACAAAATCATATTTCTGGTTAGGAATGCCGACTCTTCCCCAAATTAAAGTAAATCCAATAAAAATCCCAAGACTTTTGCAGACAAATGGGAAAATCATTCTAAAATTTGTCTTGAATAGGCAATGCATTACAATTGTCAAGATCTTTAAAAGTGATGACGAACAATTTTGATATTCTGTGTTTATAACAATGCTAGGAGAAAATACTGGTGAAAATATAAGTTTAAAGGGGAGAGAGTCTCTCTACGTGCGCAGGCAAGGAAGAAATCATAATGGAAATTTTGAGGGATTTATATGTCAAAACAGTCCATGAATGCAACAAAAAGGCAGGTATAAAAATGGAAAAAATACCAGTGAGTTCTGATGAATAAAGCTAATATTCTTTTTTTTTTTAATTATATTTTTACTAGAGGCCTGATGCACAAACTTTGTGCATGGAGGGGTGTCCCTCAGCCCAGCCTGCACTCTCTCCAATCTGGGATCCCTCTCACAATCTGGGACTGCTGGCTCCTAACTGCTCACCTGCCTACCAGCCTGATCGCCCCCTAACCACTCCACTGCCAGCTGATTGACATCTAACTGCTCCCCTGCCGGCCTGATCATCCCCAACTGCCCTCCCTTGCTGGCCTGATCACCCTCAACTGCCCTTCCCTGCTGACCTGATAGCTCACCATCTTGTGGTGGCCATCTTGTGATGATGTCGCATATGCTGCCACCTAGGCTTTCATAATATAGGATTGATTTCAGAGTGGAAGGGAAAAAGAGATAGAAACATCAATGATGAGAGAGAACTATTGATTGGCTGCCTCCTGCATCCCCCTTACTCGGGATCGAGCCCACAAACAGGGTTGTGCCCTTGACCAGAATTAAACCTGGGACTCTTCATTCTGCAGGCCAAACACTCTATCCACTGAGCCAAACCAGCTAGGGAAAAGCAAATATTCTTAATGTACAAAGGGTCTTCTCTGTTTTTGTGAAGATAAACACACAAACAGAAAAACTGGGAAAGCATACAGGCAGCACTTGATAGGATAGGATCTAGATGTCCTTGGCCAGGGCTCATTGTGAGTGAACGTATTGTGGGGCTTGTTGGGGCGGGGGTGGGGGTGGGGGCTGAGGGGGTGTTACCCTATTCTGAAGGTACTGGGAAGTCAGCAGGTTTTAGGCAGAGGTAGGGCATGGTCTGATTGACGTTTTAAATGCGCCCTCTGGAGGCTGCAGGGAGAACAGACTTTGCGGGGAATTGGAGACACCTTGGGAAGATCCAGGTGAGAGACCAGCTAAGACAGGAGGATGGTGTGGACCAAAGCGGTCCAATCTGGATAGATTGTGGAGACAGAGCCCAGGGAACTTGCTGATGGATTCGGTGTGGAGATTAAGACAGAGAGGAGATAGGATGTTCATGAATTCCTTACTGCAGAGTTCTGTAACTCGGCACTACAGGTGGGCTCTGTATCCTCTGTTCCTGCCTAACAAGGCCAAAACAAGGTGCCCACCAGCTTGGGCTCTTTGCCTGGAGGCTCCGGGGGATGGCAGAGATGGCGGGGAGAGGGTACTTCCAGGCTCATTCACGTTGTGGGCAGATTTCAGTTCCGTGTGGTATAGGACTGAGGTGTCCATTTTCTTGGGGTTTCTGTTTCTCTCAGTGTGTAGCAGTGGAGAATTGTAACCCACCCCACCATTCTTTTGACATTGTTTCTGTAAATGCTGACTCTGACTAATATGTAGCTTGTAGGTAAACAGCATGTTTGTATAAGAATCCTAGGAACTAACTTCAGAAGATACAGACTCTGACCTTCAGTCATCCTCGTCTGGGGGATTTGCTGATCTTCAGTCATAGAACTAGGATGACGAAGACCGGGATGGTGCATTCCAGGCAATCATTTGACCAGTTCCGAGGTGCTTCTGAAAGGGACTGTGCTGGTCTGCACATAGAGAACTTTCCAACCTCCTTCCCTTGATCCCTTCGTTCTGCTTTCCCTCTCCCTCCTTACAAAAATCTCTGCCCGCACTGAGATGTTAGGATGGTCTTTGTGACAAGAGTCCCCCATAGTCTCAGAGGTGTGACACTGGAATAATCCTCTTTCCTTATTCACCAGCACCTGTCTCGCACGTGTGGCTTGTACCCTTGGTTTCAGTAACTAGCGTTTTAAAGGCATGTCACATTGCCCCTCCCCCATCTATATACCAGCAACACCATTCCCAGTCCTTCTCATGGTTCAGATCTCCGTGAATTTCCCGCCACATCTCTCTCACTCGAGCCAGAGAACATGCTCTGCCTGTAAGTACTCACGTCATCACTTAGGTAAAACCAGAATATTATAATTTCCCTATTTTAAGGTTCATAATCTTAATAGCTTCTATAAAGTTCTTTCCACAGTGTAAGGTAACAGATTCACAGATTCCAAAGGTGAGGCCATGCATATCTTGGGGGGGAGGGGGAGCATTCTGCCTGCCTACCAGATGAGAAAATGCTGAAATTAAAAAGGAAAAAAAAAAAGCAGCAAGATATTAGCCAGAGTTTCTCATTTTAGACTGGATAATTGTTGTGGGGACTGTCCTATACACAGCAGCCCTGTTTTCTAACTACTAGAGGACAACAGCACCTACCTCCCCACAACCCAAGTTGTGACAAATATTGCCAAATATTCCCCAAAGGTCAAAATCACCCCTAGCTCATCCTTGGCTGAAATCTCTCTCTCTTTCCCTCTCTCTCTCTTTCTTTCTCTCTCCCTCCCCCCCTTCTCTTCTCTTCTCTTCTCTTCTCTTCTCTTCTCTTCTCTTCTCTTCTCTTTCTGTTGTCCCAGTTTAGTGAAACACATACATACCACACACACACACACACACACACACACACACACATTCACTTAGAAAGTAAAGAAAATTGGAGAAAAAATAACAAAGTACTAACAGTGGCTGTTGTTTTATTTTCTTTATGTTTTTTAAGTTTGAATAGCTATTACTTTAAAAGCATTATTTTTCCAAAGCAATTTCTCCCCCAATAGATTTTTAAACCTGAAAGCTATGTCTTTATTCTCAGAAGTTCTACTTGGTAGCACTTCACTGTTCTAATATACCATGCCCCTAACTGCTCTCCCCTGCAGGCCTGGTCCCCCTCAACTGCTCTCCCCTGCAGGCCTGGGTCCCCCCGCAACTGCCCTTCCCTTCAGGCTCAGTTGCCCCCAACTTCCCTCCTCTGCTGGCCTGGTAACCCCTAACTGCCCTCCCATGCAGGATTAATCACCCTCAACTGCCCTCCCTTGCAGGCCTGGTCCCTCCCAACTGCCCTCCCCTGCTGGTCATCTTGTGGTGGACATCTTGTGTCCACATGGGGGCAAGAACTTTGACCACATGGGGGCAGCCATCTTTGGTGTCAGAGTGGTGGTCAATTTGCATATTACCCTTTTATTAGATTTTACTTTTCCATAAAATCATCCACTTTGGAACATTCATATTTATTTTAGATGAGCATAGATAGTATATTATAACATGTAATATCCACTTTATCTGTGGTTATATCTTCTTTCTCATATTAATATTTTCTACCTTATTATTAATTAGATTTTCCAGAGATTTGTCTCTTTCTACTGATTTTTCAGAGGAACTATCTCTTCAATATACTTATCAGGTATAAGAAATGAAAAATGGAGCTACCATAGGACCCAGCAATTCCACTGCTGGGTAGACTACATCCAAAGGAAATGAGATCAGTGTCTGGAAAAGCATGTGCACTCCCGTGGCCATTGTAGCATTAGCCACAATAGCCTAGACATGGAGCAACCTAGGTGTCCACTCATGGATGAACGGATTTAAAAAATGTGGTGTGCATGGATACAATGGGATGTTATTCAGCTATAAAAAAAAGAATAAAATCTTGCCATTTGTGACAACATGGATGAACCTGGAGGATATCATACAAAGTGAAATAAACCAGACAGAGAAAGATAGACCCTGTACTATCTCATTTACATGTGGGATCTAAAGTAGTTGAACTCAGAAAAGCAGGGAGTAGAATAGTGGTTATCACAGGCTAAAACATGTTAGTTACAAGATGAGCTAAGTTCTGGGAGCTGACAGAACGCTGAGGGCAGTGGTTATAGCTTTGTCTGTGGTCACTGCATCCGCAGCAAGCCCCTACCCTGAGCATCCAAGGTTAACTAGAATCGTAGGTCTCCAATAACCAGCCTTTACATGCTCACAAACCAGCTATCCTTTAAGGACAATACTGAACTACTCAATTTGGAGAAAGAAGTAAACTCATGTAAAAGTTCACATTTGGGGTTTTAGTTTTAAAATGAACTATTGTTTCATTTGGGGTTGATTCCAGGAAACCTTCCCACTGGGGCCAATCCCCCTCCTCAACTTGGTTAATGGGCAGGGCGAGGGAGTGGGGGAGCAGAGTCACAGGAGAGGGCATGGCAAAGCCGCCATAAGGCATCCCAAGTAAAATGAGGATTAACCCAGCCAGTTTTGTTCAGTGCTTAGAGCGTCAGTCGGCCTGTGGACTGAAGGGTTTGGGGTTCAACTCCGGGTTGCAACTCCATCCCTGGCCTCAGTCGGGGCATGGGTGGGAGGCAACCAATCAATGTGTCTCTCTCCCATCAATGTTTCTCTCTGTGAGCCCCCCACCCCCTTCCTTCCACTCTCTCTAAAAATCAGTGGGGAGAGCATATCCTCTGGTGAGGATTAGCAAATTAGGAACAACAGAAAAAAAATGATGATTAAGAACCAGGTGGAAGTATGAGGACAGAAGCCAGATCCCACTAGGATGAGTGTGGAGGGGGATGAGGAAATGGAGACTGAATTTTCTAGAAGTTTGGCTAAGGAGAAAATGAGAGGAATGGAGTACCAAGGGGAGGGGACAAAGGGCTAACGGAGGTGTTTGGTTCAGTTGTCTTTCACGGTTAATGCAGGCACATTCCAGATCTGATAGGACTGAAGGGAGAGCTGAGGCTGGGGTAAAGGGCCATCCCTGACGGGTTGGGGGTGGGGCAGGACTTAAGATATCTGAGATGATGGGAGGTTTGCAGTCTTCATCACGAAGGTGGAATGAACCTAAGGGAAGAGCAAAGACATCTGCCTCCTCCAACCTGAAGGGCCAAAAGGGACCACAGTAGCCACAGGGGCAGCTGCTGGTGGGGGGCCTGGCCGGCAGCACTATGGTGCTCTCACAGGATGGCTTCCAGATTCTCCGTGAAGAGGAGAGCTCAGCTGCTGAGGAGAGGGGAGAGGGTGGTCTGGAGAGGACAGGAAGAGGCAGGAAGAGGGTGAATGAGGTTGTTTGCCTTTCTAACAAGGTCGCTGGTGCTGCCGGTGCTGCTGGTCAAGGTCCTCGCTTTGAAAATGACTGAGAACAAAGCCACACTCAGGGGAACCCTTTGCCCGGGCTGCCTTGGGACTGACTGCTCAGCAGCCCTGAGGTCCCAGAGGAGGAGGTGGCCCGGGGGTGCCGAATGCTGTGATGGGCCCTGGCTGAGCGGCTCCGTTGGTTGGAGCAGCCTCCGAACACCACAAGGTTTCTGGTTGGATTCCTGGTCAGAGCACACACCCAGGTTGCAGGTTTGATCCCCAGTCAGGGCACAAGCAGAAGGCAATGGATGGATGTTTCTGTTTCATATCGATGCCTCTCTCTTCTCTCTCTAAATATCAATTTAAAAAATACTTTGGGAACTGCATTTATCTAGCAAACACTGTTTTAACAGATTGTGTGTTTGGGGAGGCTGGTCTTGGAAAGAGAGCTGGAAGGGACAAGGCTTTGAAGAGGGCTGAATCCAAGCGTGATTGGGTGGGTGGGTGGATGGATGGATGGGTGGATAGGTGGGCGGGTGGGTGGATAGATGGGCGGGTGGGTGGATGGATGGATGGGTGGATGGATGGATGGGTGGATGGATGGATGGGTGGGTGGATGGATGGGTGGGTGGATGGATGGATGGATGGATGGATAGGTGGGCGGGTGGGTGGATAGATGGGCGGGTGGGTGGATGGATGGGTGGGTGGGTGGATGGATGGATGGGTGGATGGATGGATGGGTGGATGGATGGATGGGTGGGTGGATGGATGGGTGGGTGGATGGGTGGATGGATGGATGGATGGATGGATGGATGGATGGATGGATGGATAGATGGCATGAACCTCAGTCCTCCCCCAATCGGAGCTGCACGCCCGGCAGGGGTCACTGCGCACTGAGGGGCAGGAAGGGGGCGCAGGCGCAGCGGGCGCAGGAGCCCCCCCTGTCGGGGGCGGGCTGGGGGTGGGGTTAGAGGAAGGCACGAGAGCAGGATCCAAACTTCCGGTGCCTGCGGAGTGCGGGCAACGGCTGCGCCGAGCGAGGCTGCACCGGGAGCGGCTGCAGGCAGACGCGGCGGCGCAGCCATGGTGAAGATCAGCTTCCAGCCCGCCGTGGCCGGCGTCAAAGGCGACAAGGCCGACAAGGCTTCGGCCTCGGCCTCGGCCTCGGCCTCCGCCCCGGCCGCTGAGATCCTGCTGACGCCGGCTCGGGTGAGAGGGGCCGGGCCCCGGGAGGGTCCCGGGGGTGCCGATGCCATCCGTCCTACGGTGGGGAGGGGCCCGGGGCCTGGCTAAGGGGGCAGCGAACGCCCAAGTTTGGGAGGGGGCCCGGGCCGCTGGCGCCCAGGTGGGAAGCGCTGAAGGACTCCCCCAAAGTACAGGGGCCCGAGGAGCAGCCCCCGCTGGAGGGAGGGGGCTGGGCCAAGCAGTTGGAGGGACTGGCGTTCGCGTCTGGTTCCAATCAAGGGGAAGGTGGGGGATGGGAGGAGGGCGAGCATTTCCCCGAAGCTGGGCGGTGGGTCGTGGTTGGTGGGAAATGGGGCGTGGGGGGGGGGGGGGTCCTGGTGCCGTCAGGGGGAAAGGGGAGGGGGGGTCTGTCCGGGGCGGGGGACGGGCTGCTACCCTGCACCTGAACTGGTGGAGGAAGGGGTGCCGGATGAAATGGAAATAAACCAGAACCCGCCCGGCTGCACGTCCTGGGTCCAGAATTCGGGGATCCTAGGCTGATCTCGATCCCCGAACCCGCTGTCCCCTCTTCCTTCCTCTCCGGGCTCTCCCCGGGCTGCCCCCTCCCCGCTGCCCGGGCGTCCGACCGCCGCTCAGCTGCGCTTTGTGGGGGCGGGCCCGGTGCACCCCGCCCCCGGCGCACCCTCCCCCGCCTCCCCCCCGCCTCCCCTCCTCCCCAGCTCCCCCCAGCTCCCCCGCCTCCCCCACACAGCTCCCCTTGCCCCCTCCCGGCTCCCCCTGCCTCCCCCACCCCTGCTCCCCTCCCCCCCAGCTCCCCCCACCTCCCCCGCCTCCCCCACACAGCTCCCCTTGCCCCCCCCCCGGCTCCCCCTGCCTCCCCCCTGCCTCCCCCCTACCTCCTCCCCACCCCCGTCTCCCCCGCCTCCCTTCCCCCCCCACCTCCCCCGCCTCCCCGCCTCGGGCTGGGAGAGGAGGCATTTCCGCGGCGGAAAACGGAGCGGGTGAAGTCTGACTGGGGAGGCCCGAGGGGGCAGGACCGGTGGCTCGGGCCGGAGGCGAAGGGAAGGGGGAGCGGGTCCAGCCAGGCGAAGGCGTCTTCGCAGCGTCGCCCACGACGATCCTGGGCCGCATCAGGGCCCCCAGAGCCTCTGGAGACAGGACTTGGGAGGAAAGTTACTATCCGCTCCCTCCCCCTGATGGAGGCTGCGTCCTGAGGCCTCCCCTCCGCGCCAAGGCCCTCCTCAAGTGTGTGGCCTGAGACACACCTCGCCCAGGCTGGATCTGCCGGGGCTGCAGGGGAGATGGGACCCTGGAGAGGAGTCTCAGCCATGGCTGTCAGCCTGAGCAGGCACCCTGAGCCCGCAGCATCACGGACCACCTGGGCTGGGCTGGGGGGTCGCTATGCCCCCCACCACAACAGCTCCATCTTGTTTGGACGCCTAGGTGGGGAGGGGAACTCCATATTAGAAGACTGATCTGCAGCTTTAAAAATTTCCAATGAGCACCTTTCCAGCCTCTTTCCTCCCTTCCTCTCTGCCGAGGGCGGTGCAGGGATGAGGGGCCCAAAGCAGCATTCTTGCCCCTTCTCCCAGCTCCTGGCACCCAGCCAAGGCCTGGAAAACAAGACCCTGTCTCTAAGAGCTGCAGGATTTGGGCAGGAGGGGGACCGGCCAGATTAAGGAAAGATGTAACTCCAACTCCATCAGAAGGCCCACAGGTTTGCGGGAGCGGCACATTCTCGGAGGCACCTTGCTGATAGTGCAGGCCGGTGGCAGATGCTAGCTCGCGTCACCTTGGCAGTAACTGACATCTAGCCTCTGACTCTTCCCCCTCACCCAGCGTGAAAAGGAAATATCCACCTTCTCCTGGTGCTCTCGGTAATGGCCTTGAGCCTGCTGAGCAAGCCTCCTCCCTCGACCTTGTGGGCAGGGTCCCCTGCCTCATTTAATCCCGGAGAAGGGGGTAAGGAGGGCCTGGGAGGAGGATTAAAATCCCACCTGTCCAGGACAGGTGTGCATATTAGTGAAATGTTATAGCTGCTGCAGGCCCCCAGGTGATGCCCGGGGGCTTGGCTGTTTGCTCTCCTGCGGTTGGGGTCTTGGGAGGACAGTTCAGCTCTGACGGCCTCCGGTGGCCTCTCCTGGCCGCTGGCACATTTCTCACATCCAGCGCCAGGGCAGTGAGCACGGCCCACCAGCATTCACAGATGTCGCCCAGGACAGCGTACCAGCCATTGATTAGGGCTGGGAAGGGGAGGTGAGTGGGACAGGCCGGCTGCCCTAGGAGCTGCTTTAAGACAGGTCATTTGGGTTTTGTGCCACTCGGGTGGGGACGCAGAGGAGAGCCTATTAGAAGGTGACCTCCGGCTGGGGCTGACTCGGACCCCTTCTTGGTTACTGAACTGGACTCAGCAGTAAGACTCAGAGCCGAGGCAGGACCACGGGATGCACAGATGAGCTTGTAAATGTGATAAAATGTCACCTGTGTGCAGGCCTACGGGCCAGGGTGCGGTAGCACCGCCCTCAGGGCAGGCTCCCCTGCTTCTGGGCAAAACCTGGGACCCAAGGAGGATTTTGTCCCCAGACCCGCTGCTGGGAGGCAGAGCCTTGGTGAGCCCCGGAGGGATGGGTGGGGGCCCAGCCGGGCCTCCCGCTGACCACTCTCCCCACAGGGTGCTTGCCTCTGAGATAATGAGAAGCCTGCACGGATGGGCAGCTGGCGGGGGAGCACCCTCTCTTAGTACCTTCTGGCCATATCATTATGGGCGAAAGGGAACAATAGAGGCCCAAGAGGAGGATTACAATCTGTCCTACACCTTTAGGACATGCGCATGTTAGTGAACACGGCCAGCTCTACACCCCTCAGCACCCTCCCCTCTCCCACAGTTCCTCTGTGCCTTAGGTATTCTCTCTCCCTCTCTCTCTCTCTCTCTCACACACACACACACACACACACAGCCAGGAGATGTGGACATGTCCTCACTCGACCCAACTTCGGAGCTATTAGAAGAACGGAACAAGTTCAATACTGTCATCTTCTCAGCGCTGCAATTTTCTCTGGCTTTTGCCTTTGATTAATGGCCCCTGTGTCGCTCCCTCCCAGCCTGCATACCTGAGAATTGGATTTCGCCTTCTGTGCCCTGGCCTCAGGCCCTTGGCAGGGGGGAGCTGGGTCTCCCGGAGTGGTTGCGGGGGGAGGTCCCTGCCAGCCTGGAGGGTGGGTCTGGCCAGGCGTGGAGTCCTCCTCTCCCACAGGCCCCAGAGGCTGGGCTGAAAGGACCTTCGTGAAAATGCAGGCCAGCGCTGGGTCCGGCCCCCATGGCAGTGGGGACATGGGGCTGTCCTATTCCTGGCCTGCCCTGGGCCTTCCCAGAGCACTAGACCTTTCTACTCTCTGTTCCGTTTCCCTCAGCCTGCCCTTGCATGTTCCAAGGCTGTGAGCAGCGTGCCAGGGAGGACGAGTTTCTCTTAGCGACAAAAAGAGCAAAATGATGTGATAAAATCACAGAAGCGCAGCCTCTCCGAGCTCGCTCCCCGGGAGAGCTCCAGCAGCCCGCCTCATCCTCCCAGGCCTCTTCCGGGTCTCGTCCGGACCGGACCGTGGGGAATGGGGCAGAATCCACCCCGAGCACCAAACGGAGTGGAGGACTGTGCAGGAGTCCTCAGGGTCTCCCAGTTCTCCTCACCCTCCGCACCGGGTGCTGCTGGGTCCCACCATAGGAATGGGTTCCAGTGATGGCAAAGTCATGACCCCTGTCAGCATCTGAGCACAGCTCTGCATTTGCCCATTCTCACCACCACACCCTGTCAGTATTCTGTCTCTCTCTCCGCCCCCCCCCTCTCTCTCACAGACACACACACACACACACACACACACACTGCCCTTGTCTCTGAGCTTCAGCCTAGGAAAGAAAGATGCTGAGGAGGGGAGGGGAGACCCCTCGCACCAGCCGGCAGTCCTGGCCTGCTGGCTCCCCGTAGCCTCCTCCTCCAGCCTGCAGCTGTAGCTTAATCCGCGTGCGGTTCTTTTGGACCTCGCCGCCAGGGGAAGGTGGCTGGGCGGCTCTCCCTGAGCCGGGGGTCTGCTGAGTTAATGCTCCAGTTGGCTCGGTTCCCCTGACTGCCTTGGCCTTGCCTTCGCGAAGTCGTTTAACGAGCGCCGTTGTGGGGCTGAGTGAAGCAGGCGGGCCTCTCCTGGGTCCCCACAGGTCTGGCTCACGTGCCTCACAAGAGTACAAAGCCTGGCACTTGGCTCAGAAAGCCCAGTTGCTATGGAAACAGTATGCAGTTTTTTTTTTTCTACTTTCTAAATGGAAGCTCCCGAATGCCTGGATGTAGTAACTGCTTCACGTGGGGGCTGCGTTTTCCTGGGTCTGGAGCGCGGCAGGTGAGGCTGGCCATCTGCTGAGTGAGCTGGGCAGCCAGGGACCCCAGCTGACTGCAGGGCTTTGGAATTCGAGCCTTGGTATTTTTTTCTTTTTTCTTTTTTAATTTCTTTATTGATTAAGGAATCACATATTTGTCCTCATTCCCCCATGAGCCTTGGTCTTGACGGTGTAGTAAGGGGCCGGGGAAGCAATGGCAGCGTTGGGGCAGGATTCGGGGGCCCTCCCTCCTGTGTGGGCCTTTTGTCTGGAAGCAGGGACATCCATGGTTTCCCATCTGCCTCATGGCGGCCTCTGGTCCTGCTTTTTCTCCCCGCCACTGCTCCGCCAGGCTTCTGGGGTTCAGCCCCCACTGTGCACTCAGTGGGTGTCCACAGAGGCAGGAGAAGGAGCCATTGGCCCACTGCACATCTAGGAAAAGGGGGGATCCCCAATCTTCACAGTGACTGACCCCCACAGAGATGTGAGGGGACAGGGCAGTGTCAGGTGTCCTGGCTGGAGGCTGTGTCCTCAGCCACATTAGCCGCCCTCACATTCAGCTGTGGGCGGAGGCCTCACCGCCTCCCTCCGCCCTCCTTTGTCCTCTCTGACCTCCGCTCCTTCCCGCCCTCTGCAGCCGCCTCGCCCGCCCCTGAGAAACACCTGACCTGACCGGCAGGAGCAGAAAGGCAGCTGTAACCCGCAGGCCTCACCTTGACCAGGCACTTCCTCTGTGGAGCAGGCCCTGGGGCTCTGGCGTGTAGCACTTTGTTCTGTTGTTAAAGCAGATCTCACAAGCTTGCTTCTCTGGTTTTCTTGAAGGAGCATAAGCCTGACCCCCTTGCAGCCTCAACAGCTGTCTCAGTGGCGGCCCTAACCAGGGAAAGTTGAGCTGATAAAGATCTGCTGTTTATGACAGCATTTATCTGAATCAAGGGCTTTCAGGTCTTTGTCTCCTTTACTCCCCACAAACCCTCTCTGGACAAACGCCCCATCAGGACAAACCCCCTAGGACAAAACCCTGTGGGGAGGCAGGGAGGAGAATCTGCCGGATCCCAGCCCCTGCTGGGGCCTCAGCGCTGGGTCCCACCGAATGCACATGTGGATCCAGAGGGGCACGAGGCACAGCTGGCAGGGTCCCGGCTTGTTCCTCTGAGCTGCTGGCAGAGCCTGGCTCTTGGGTCGCCCTGTCCAGTGCTGCTCCTGGGAGCCCACTGGAAAGTCAGAGCCATTGCTTTGAGCAGGGTGGGCAGGGGCACCTCTCACCCCTTGGCGGCAGAGGCTGGAGCCTGGAGCCACTGGCCTGGCGAGGGATGTGCCCAGGGAGGGGGAGGGTCCTCCAGGCCTTCTTTGCCCTCCCCAAGCAGGAAAGCAACAGCCCCTCTGATGGGACTTTCCTCTGCTCCTCGAGGCCCGGGCCACCCCCCCACCCCAACATATGCTAAACCGGGGCCACAGGGGAGAGGACTTGAGGGGCACAGCAGGCCACGCCCCGTCTCTACCAGACCAGACCTCCTGTGCTGAAGGATATGGGCCTGGCCTGGGTAACTAGGACCTGAACTGTGTCCCCACCCTCCCGCCACCCACTCCAGGATGAAGGGAGAGAGGAAACATGGCACAAAGAGGGAGGGCTAAGCAGGCAGTGAGGAGCTGGGGGCTCTGATCTGGAGCTCCTCCCCTCCCCCCACATTGCCCCAGCTCCTCGAGGGTGGGGTGGGGCGGGAGTCTTTGGCACTGGCCTCTACCCTCACCTGGCTGTGTCTGGACGCCACGGAGGAGGGTCTGGATGGTGGGCCCTGGAGGCAGAGACCAGCCTGGCACCTTTAGAGCAGCTCACAGGGTGAAGGAGGGCCTGGGGTAGGGAGGACGGGCGTAAAGAGGGATGAGCGAGGTCACCCAGGTCCAGTGCTGCAGGTGAAGTGATTATACACATCCGCCATCCACCCGCCCGCACACGTGGTGTGGCCTGCAGCTGGGTCCGGTTGGCTAGCTGCTGCTTGGCAGCCCTGCAGCTACTGTCCTGAGCCCCAGCCTGGCTCCCAGGGCAGGTTTTACCGGAGCCTCCTGCCCCAGCTCCCTGGTGGCAGCAGCTGCTGCCACAACCACGTTCCCTCCTGGCAGAAGCCTCCTGACAGCCTGCCCGGCACTGCCAGCCAGGCCTGTGTGAGGCCATCACTGCCTGGAAGGCTGAGCTCTGCTCAGCGAGGACAAGCCCAGTGCTGCCTGGCCGGACGGAGACCAGCCAGACCCTGTGGGCCTCCTGGAGCCCGGGTCCCCATCAGTCCGTGGCTGCTCCCTGCCACGGCCCCCTCCCGCGGCCGCAGTTCCAGTCCACCTGTGGACTCCAGCCTTCAGCTGGATCTTGTCACTCCCCACCCCAAAGCCTCCCTGGCTCCCCACTGCCCAGAGCGCCCAGTTCCCATAGGTGACGAGGCCTGGCACAGTGACCGAGGCCGTGTCTGTGCTTCCCCCTCCCGTGTTTGAAAGCATACCCTGTGGTCACAGCGGGCCCCATGAAGGGGCCTGACGCAGGGGAATTCCAGATGCGCCTGCTGAGCCTCTGTGTCATTTTGTGGCCTCTGTGACAGGAGGAGCTAGGAGCGCCCGCGGCTTCCTTTTCCTCCAGATAATTTCCCGTCCATCACCCATCCTCTCCCCTGACCCCAGGCTCCCCCAGCCAGCAGGGCGAGGTCTCACTTCGGAAAGGGGGGGGGGGGGGTTCCAGGGCGCAGGACCCCCAGCTGACTGACCTGCGCTGCTGTCCGCAGGAGGAGCGGCCCCCCTACCACCGCCACAGGAAGAGCGGCTCCGTGGGCAGCGTGTGCTACCTGTCGATGGGCATGGTGGTGCTGCTCATGGGCCTCGTGTTCGCCTCCGTCTACATCTACAGATACTTCTTCCTTGCTCAGGTGAGGCTGGCGGGGGCGGGGGGGAAGGGGTGGGGAGCACTCAGAAAGGGGAGTGTGGGAGTTTGCAGCAGATGTGGGAGCTAGCAGGAGAAGGCAGCATGAGCAGTTGGGAGCCAGGTGCTTGGGGTTTGTGAAGAGGAGGAGCGGGACGCCCTGGGCATGACCCCAGATGGGAGGAGTGCCCAGGCTGGCCCAGAAGACCTGCCCCCTCATCCTCCCCGGAACGTCCTTGGGCTCAGTCAGCTCACCCTTAGCCCCTCATCTTGGGAGCCTCGCTCTGGTCCAGGAGCCAGGCCTGGGCCTGTCCTCTAATGCCTACAGACCCTGGACGAGAGTCCTTACCCATTTCCTCAGACACACCTGAGGTCAACAGGAAACTCTCCCAGGAGTGCAGTCAGCGTGGGGAAGCCGGGATTAGAACCTGGGCCTGTGGCCGAGGCCCCTTCCCACAGAGTCACCCTGGGCTGTTGTCACCAGAAACCCAGACCGAGCACAAATCAGAACTCTGATCCCTCAAACCCTGTGCCCAAGGGTCACGCTTTAAGAAATTCCATCCAGTTTTATGTTTGGACATAGGTGAGTGGAGACACCCACTCACCACCCCCAGCTGGCCCACCCCCAGCGATCTGCTCCTGCAGCCAGGCTGGGCTTCAGCGAGGCCTGAACTGTTCACGGTCACAGTGACCTTGTGATCAGCCATGACCTGGGGAGGGAGGCAGTGCCCCTCGAACTCAGAGCTGAAGATAGCTCAAAAGAAGAACCTCAAGCACAACAAATGAGGAATCTCGGAGGGATGAAAAGGCTGCCCGTCATTTATGACCCCAGTGACCTCTCCCACACTTAAGCATTGGCCTTTACCTCGGTCTTCACTCAAGTTTCCCATAAGGGGAGTCACTGAAGAGTTTCTGTTCCTTGGGAGTTTCCCCCTGGAACCCGCTGACTTCCCCTTTTGTCCTCCCTCCCCTCAAGGCCTATTCCCCACCTTCCCCTGGTTCTCACTTTCCTGAGCGGACCCGGGGGCCTTTTCCTTCGTGGCCACAGCCCTCTCCTCCACCCACTCTGGCTCCTGGCCCCTCTCTTCCCAGTCCCCGCTCCCACTCCAGGGTTCCTCACCCGCCACGATACCCAGGGCCTGGGGCACCTCAGACTACCCTCCGTCAGTGCCCTGGGACCCTGTGATTCATGCGTGCTCACCCCTCCTGGAGCTGGCTCGCACAGAGACAGCAGGAAAGCCCTGCCCAGTTCAGGCCAGCTGTCCGGGCACAGATGGAGGAGCCCCTGGAGAATTACCAGTGGGCCCACCCGGTTGGTCCCTGGCCTCGATCATGTCACACTGCCTCCCTCCCCTTATTTTATTAAAATATACTTTTATTGATTTCAGAGAGGACGGAGAGGAAGAGAGATCAATGATGAGAGAGACTCATTGATTGGCTGCCTCCTGCACACCCCACACTGGGGATCACGCCCACAACCCAGGCATGTTCCCTAGCTGGGAATCAAACCGTGACCTCCTGGTACTTAGGCCGATGCTCAATCACTGAGCCACATTGGCTGGCTCCCTTTCCTTATGATGGAGTGACGAGGCCGGCCACTCAGAGAAAACAGCGTTTGCCAAGGTTTCTCATGAGGCATGGGGCTCAGGGAAGGTGGGGGCTTGTGTGAGGCTGGACATGGAACCGGAATCACAAGGGCTGCCTCTCGGCTCCTCCCCGCCCCCACTCTGCCCCCAGGTCTTCAGGGCCCCACAGCAGGTGGCGGTGTAGGGTGCTGCCTGCCCCCAGAGCCCAGCTGATTCAGTGCAAGCTCCTATGTCTGCCCCTGAGGACCCTCCTGCTCACCCCAGGCTCTTTCTCAGGTGTCTGTCCCTCTGGGTCCTCCCCGTGCTGGTCCACCCCATTTCCCAAGCACAGACCCATGCACCCGAGGTCAGAAGAAGCCTGAGGGAGCACCTCATTTTACAAATGGGGAAACTGAGGCCCGGAGAGGTCACCTGCCTAGGAAATGGTTGGCCCAGCTCACCCTCCCTGACTCCCCACGTTCCTCAGTTTCTCCATCTGTGAAACGGGTCCCACAGTCCCACCCTTCCTGTGTCCTCCGGCCTTAAGAGAGTGAAGTGGTTGGGAGGTGGTGGTGGCCGTGCCCAGGGCACGGCGTGACCAGTCTCTCCCCACCTTCTCAGCTGGCTCGGGACAACTTCTTCCACTGCGGCGTCTTCTACGAGGACACCCTGACCTCCCAGGCCCACACGCGGATGGAGCTGGAGGAGGACGTGAAGATTTACCTCGAGGATAACTACGAGCGCATCAACGTGCCGGTGCCCCAGTTTGGTGGCGGCGACCCTGCCGACATCATCCACGACTTCCAGCGGGTGAGGCCAGCGGGGGCTGAGGCTGGGCCGGGCGGGAAGAGGGGCGCCCGGGGGCCGAAGCCCCCTTCCAGGAGTCACGAGGAAGAACAGATGTGAAAGGAGGATGCTGGCAGCCCTAGTACATCCTTTGACTATAGACAGAGTGATATCAGCTGTGTGCAGGGCATGGCTGACTACGGCTTAGCTTTGTTGGGGTTTTCTAGACATTGCTTTCATTATGCCAGGTGCTAAAGTTAAGTTTATAGCTGCGAATATACAAAGCACGAAGTTTTTGTATTACTCGTTAGTAATGGTATCATTTTCATACGAACAACTGAGCCCACTTCTGCCATCCCTGCGTGGGGGACGCAGTTACCTCTGAATGAATGAGCCACGGGTTCTCCCCCGCCACCTGCGGCTGCAGACCGGGCTTCGTGGGTCAGGGCGTCCCCTTTTATCGCCCATTCCTGTGCCACGTTCATCGAGGTGCAGCACAAGGAGGGCCCGGGATCGGGGTTTCTCCCTGAGGGTCCACAGAAGTGGGCCTCCCAGCTTTGATAGCATGCAGTCGGGACATCACTGTTTCCCACACCTCAGCTCTGTCACCCAGGAGAAGAGCCCTGTGACACTGAAGGGTTTCACACTGGGTGTCTTGCATCTAATAAATGAAACACAGGCTGGGAGAGGAGCAGGAAAAAGGGGTGTATCCCCATGGCGGGGTGGGGTTTCTGCCTTTGCTAGCCAGAGGCCTCTCCTAGCTCCCCCTCCCCCAAGGGCGAGGCCCTCACCTGCAGGGCCTGACATGGCCCCCTCCTTCTCCCCAGGGCCTGACCGCCTACCATGACATCTCCCTGGACAAGTGCTATGTCATCGAGCTCAACACCACCATTGTGCTGCCCCCTCGCAACTTCTGGGAGCTCCTCATGAACGTGAAGGTGAATGGGGTTTTGGCCGTATCTTGTCCCTCCCTGTGGAGCCAGGCCTGGCGCGAGGGAGGTTCCACGTCCTCACTCTGTGCCCCCGCCCATACCCCACTCTGTACCTCACTGCGTACCCCAGCCCGGGCCCCACTCCGTGCCCAGTCACAGTGCAGGGAGATGCGGAGGCCCTGCCCTCAGGGTGCGAGGCCAGACTCCCACACGCAGAACTCAGGGCAGCGCCAGTGGCAGTACATAGCCCAGCAGCACGTGCCTGGGGCATTGGAAGGCCACGCTGTGGAGCCTCTGAATGAGGGAGGGGGCATGTGTGCATGTGAGTGTTGGGGGACACAGCTCGCGTGCGCAGAAGGGTGGCGACGGGGGAGCGGGCAGTGAGCTAGTGGAGACCACGGGAGGGGAGCCCTTGTGCCGACCAGAGCTGTGGCCACTCCCTTTGCAGAGAGGCACCTACCTGCCGCAGACGTACATCATCCAGGAGGAGATGGTGGTCACAGAGCACGTCAACGACAAGGAGACCCTGGGCTCCTTCATCTACCACCTGTGCAACGGGAAGGACACCTACCGGCTGCGGCGC
Source organism: Pipistrellus kuhlii (assembly GCF_014108245.1). Classification (NCBI taxonomy): domain Eukaryota; kingdom Metazoa; phylum Chordata; class Mammalia; order Chiroptera; family Vespertilionidae; genus Pipistrellus; species Pipistrellus kuhlii. Next base: position 24,921,754 of record NW_023425573.1, read on the forward strand.
CGGGCAACTCGGAGGCGTGAGTGGCCCCTGCCCGGGCTCCACCCCAGGCCTGTCCCAGACCCAGCGTGCCGGCCCCAGAGCTGGAGACCAGCGTCAGACAGCTCAGATGGCAGCAGCAATAAATGTTAATTGAGCACTTAGTACATACCACGCATTTTACTTAAACGCTCTTTATGTCCTTAAAGTTATCATCATCATCATCATTATTGCTGCCCCCTTTAAAGGTGAGGAAACGGAGGCTCTGAGAAGTTAGTTAATCCCTCTAAACTTTAGAGTCTAAAGTCACACAGCAGGAGGGAGGCCATGCTGGCCGTGATGCCAGCTCCTGAGTGCTCAGCATTTTACTGCACTGCCTGGGATGAACTTGGGTTTGTTTTCCTGGGCTGCCTGCCCCTCCCTTCCGGTCCCCTCAGGCTCTGAGGCTGGTGGCTTTGTAGCCCAGCCAGTTCTGGGCCAGGACACGGCCTCACTGGGAATTCTCTGTTCCGCGCAGGAATCAACAAGCGTGGGGCCAAGAACTGCAACGCCATCCGCCACTTCGAGAACACCTTCGTGGTGGAGACGCTCATCTGCGGGGCGGTGTGAGGCCTCCCCGCCCTCCCAGCCCCACCCCTGCCTCTCCTCGTTTCTCTTCCTGCCCCTCTCTGGCCTTCCTCCTTCCCCTCTCTTAGCTTGTACTTTGAAGGCCATTCCGTAGATGTAACGTGCCTCCCCATCCCGTCCAGCCCTGCCCACCTCCCTGTACCAGAGCCAGGACCTCTCAAGGCCCTCACCTCTGCTGCCGTCCTGAGCCTGGGGGACACAGAGGGCGCCCTGAGATGGTTTCTGTGACCACCATCTTAAAGTTGGGTCCTGTGGGGAGGACTGGATGGAGGGGCTGGGCCTGTGGGGGTCCTGGGCTAAGGGATAGGGTGTGGGAGGGGTGTGGAGTGGGGTTCAGAAATGTCTGCACTGTGGGGGAAGTCCCAAAGGCTTTTTCCTTGGATGGCACACTTGCTCCCGGGTCCCAGCCCCGGGTCTGGGCTGAGGATGGTGGACTGTGCCAGGGATGGACCCACCGGAGCACAAGGGAAGGTTGTTGTCCTGGGGGCCTCCCCGGACTCCTGTCAGTGCCTTCGGCCCACCAGAGGGAGCCTGGAGCTTGGGGGTGGGGATGAGTTTGTCAAGCACAATCGTTCTCTGAGTGGAACCAAAGAGGGAGGAGCCAGGGCCCCCCCAGGAGTATGGCAGAGCCCCACAGCCACAGCCATGCCAGAACAGGGCATAGGAGGGTGGCTTTTGTCGCTGTGGGTCTGAGCATGCCGAGTGGGCGGGGCTCCTGGCTTCCTCCACGCTTCGGGCTGTTGCAGAAGATAATGTGGAGGGGAGGGAGAGCACCTGGTACCTGCACACCCTGCTCCTCGTTCTGAAATCCGTGCCCCTCTGCTTTGGGGGATGCACCATTTTTCCTTTTCCTCCTCACTTTTGCATGTTTTACTGATCATTCCATATGCTAACCGCTCTGAGCCCCGAGCCTTGAAGAGGAGGCTTCAACGCCTCCAGTCAGGCTTAAGTGCTCCCTGGAGATGAAACTCTTAAACGCTTTGTATATTTTCTCACTTAGATTTCTTTTCAGAAGTGTCTGTAGAACAATAAAATTCCTTGACTTCTGACTTTGACTCGAAAGTGGCAGGTGGGGGTGGGCAAGGCAGGGGTGCTACAGCCTGGGGGCAGAGTGGCAGGGGATGGGGTGGGGGAGTAGGCCGGGGCAGCCAGCAGGCTTAGGCGTCTGATCCCTGCAGAGGTGGGCCAGTTCCCTGGTCCAGCCCAGGACCGTAGATGTCCCCTCATAAGCCAGGCAGATTCACGTTTTACATGTGAGGGGGCTCTGAGGGCTTGCACAACCTGCCCAAGGTTATGCTGCTTCTAAGTGCCTCTGAACCACCCCGGAAGATGACATCATCATTGCTTGTCCTGAAGCACAAGGGCACTGACGTATTCTCCACGATTTCTGGGCATTAAATAACCAGGTTGGTGGGGCTGAGCTGAGATTGGCATGAGTCAGGTCCACGTTCTGCAAAGAAGGAAGAGGGAGAGCTGCCCAGAACCTTGACCGGATGAGCCCAGCGGTGGGATGAGGACAGGTACCTTCGCTATAGGTCCCAGTCAGGCTCAGTAATCCTGGGAGGGGCATAAAAGGCTCAGGTTAGTACAGACACGCCTTGTTCTAAATCTTGCAATGAAATCAGTCTAAATCCAATCAATTAAAATGCCAACAGTTTATTTTTTTAACTTGACTTTCAGTTCTTTTAGGAAAGTATGCATGGAGAATAGCCTCAGATATTAAGCATTATAAACTACAATTAAAGAGTTCGCTGTAGCAAAGGGAATGGATGTGGTGGAGGCCTGGAAGTTAACTTACATTCAAGAAAATTTAGGGGGGACGTGAATTTTAGTGGGACAACTGGGTAACTGTTTTGACAATAATTAACCAGGATCCTACTTACTTGCAACAAAATCCTAGATCAGGCGTCCTCAAACTTTTTAAAGTGGGGGCCAGATCACAGTCCCTCAGAGAGCTGGAGGGCCGGACTATATGAACTAATTCCTACTGTAACACCTCGGCTGCGCTCACTGCCCAAAAAACCTGGTGGGCCGGATCAGACTCCTCTGCGGGCCGCATGTGGCCCGCCTGCTAGATGGAGCAAAGGTTTTGAGTATGAACTGAAACCATGAAAGTATTTGAAATGATTTAAAAGATAATCTGGGAGGAGGAAAGACCTTTCTAAATGGGACATCTATCAATAACTTGAATTATGAAAGATTAGAACTTACATAGAGCAAAACACCAAGGCAAAAGATTAATAAGCTGCAAACTGGGGGGAGATGTTGAAACATAGGACATAAAAAGGGCTATTTTCCCTAATATGCCAAGTTCTTAAAATCATGAAAAATGAACAACTCGGTACATAAAAAGGCAAAGAATATAAATAGGCAGCTCACAGAGAAATACAAATGGATCATAGCTAAACATGAAAAGATGTTTTATTATTATAAAATATGAAACAAAAAGGGAGACACATTTTTGCAGGGAGGATTCATATTTATATAGCAAAACAAAGAAAAAATGTTATCTGTAATCACTAGTGTGTAAGTTGTGAAGCACAATATATTTTATTTCTTTAATTCAAATAACTAAAACTTTTATTTCTTTTTCTTAACCTGTCTCACTGACGAGGACCTCTCGTACCATGGTGATAATCACAAATCTTGGCTTGTTCTTGATTTTAAAGAGAATTCGCCTTGCATATAGTTTTAGATATTGGAAAATACTCTTCTTAAGGTTAAAGCAGTTGTCTCCTATTTCTAGTTTTCATCTTTAATGAGGGATGGGTGTTTAATTCTTTTATCAAGTGTTTTTTCTTTATTGATATGATCACATGTTTTTCCCCTTTAACTTGTTAATGTGGGGAATAACAGTAACTCATTTGGTCATGATGTGTTCTCTTGTTTCTATACTATTGGGCTTTGTTTGCTGATGTTTTCTTCAGCAGTTTTGGATGCATGTTTATTAGTAAGGTTGGCCTGTAATTTCCCTTTCTCACACTCTCCTTTACAGGCCTTTGTGTTATTAGAATAAGTTGGGGAGACTGGTTTTGTGGTTTGGTTTGGTGTAAGTTTAATAATACCCAGTCTTCTCAAGTATGTACTTGGTATAAGCCCTCTTTGGTGACAAGAGTCAAATTTTAAAATGCAATGGGTTTGACCCAACAATTTCACTGTTAAGAGTTTATCCTATGGATATATTCAAACAAGTTTACAGAAATGTAAGTGGGTACAAGGATATTTATTGTTGTAACAGCAAGAAACTAAAAACAAAACTCCCTCATCTGGGGACTTGTTTTTAAAGTGCATATTTTGTTGCCATTACAAACACTGAAGTATCTCAAATTTGTGCTGATGTGCAGAGTTCTCCAAGACCTGTGATTAGGGTAAGTGCAGACCAATGTGGCTCAGTTGGTTGATCATTTGTCCCATGCACTGAAAGGTCACCAGTTCCAATTCCTGGTCAGGGCACATACCCAGGTTTTAGGTTCAATCCCCAGTCCAGGTGCATAAAGGAGAAAACCAACTGATGTTTCTCACATCAATGTTTCTTCCTCTCCCTCTCCCTCTCTCTCTCTAAATCCAATTAAAGAAACATATAAGGGTAGAGTAGTTGGCAGAGCAAGAATAAAATATATATCCCATTTGTGAATTTTCTGAAAGATAGCTCTATGGATGTGCATGTACTGCTTCTGGAAGGATACTCCAAACCATGTAACAGCCATGTCTGGAGGGCAGGGATCTGGAGGCCTCTATCTCTCCTGTGGAGAAGATGCATTCTCTTTATAGTCTAAGTGTGTGTATGTCTCCGTGTACATGTGTGCCCTGCAGCCAGGATGGAGGAGGCCTGCTGGCTGAGGCAATATCCTCACTGTCAGCTAATGGCACAGAGTCACCCAGTTCGCCTCTGGCCCTTGTGGTCTGTCACTGATCCTAGACAGGAAGCCCTATATTAGGCCCAGGTTTGGCCTGAAAAAATAGAGCAGTTGCAAATGTTAAGTTGACATAAATAGGAGGCTCTGTAACCGACTGTGGATGTTGCTATGGGAACTGGAGCCTGGGCAGTCTCCATGGAAACCGTTCTCAACTCTGCCTGAAGGAGTTGCCACCCACGGGTGTTGAAATCTTATCAGGGACCTGAGAGCTTCAGTAAATGCTAAGGGAGGGAATGGTGGGTTGGCCCCTGTTCGCCCAGGTGGGCTCTAGGCACCACCAGCTGTTGCTGGAGAAGGAGGAAGGGCCACCATTCCCACAGGAGGTGCCCTTATGGGGAAGCAATGTATTCAGTGTCCCCGGAGGGAGCAGGGCCCTCATCTGGAGGTCCAGGGACCTGGACTCTGCCACTGGCCACCGGTGTGCTGCTTAACGGTGGTGGACTAACTCTAAAAGGAGCCTTTTCCCTGGAAGTGACATGTCGGGCCCAGCCCCACTGAGGCCAGGGCTGAGAAGGATGTGGGTAGCAGTGTGCCAATGGGGCTGGGAGGGAGGGGCATCCTGGTCCAACATTTACCGATGGGGACCCACACTTTTTAAGCATATGCCCGGGGCTTTCATTGATTTACTTTGTTTATGTCTTACATTGTCTCTAAGATAGGTGTGCATTTCATAATCACACACTCAGGCATGCAAAAACTTATTTTTCTATAATAATCTATTTTGTATAGAAACCTATTTTTCAAATCCCCATTTAGTCTGGTGGCAGAAAATGTCATCTTGGTCATTTTGGGGTAAACTACAGTTTTAAGCTCAACCAATGAATGGTTCACCCTTTTAGTAGATGTTCATTTTTGCCTGCACCAGGGCCCTGTATTTGGGGTCTTCCCTATGATGGGGCTTTGATGGGAGATAGCGGCGGCCGCCTAACATTTCTGTGAATACACGGAATGGGGCACCACAAAGACGGAGTCACCCAGCATCCTGTGGGCAGAAGGCGGTGGGGGCACCTTTCCTAGAGTTGGTAGATTCATTGAGTCATTGGTTCCCCTCCTCGCCCCCAATTGCTGAGGCTGTTTCTCCAGCCCAGCGGGGGTTCTCTGAGCTCCCCAGTGTCCTGTCAATAGCGCCTTTCCTCCTGGGTTAGCCAGAATGCTTCCTGTTACTTAAGCCACAGTTTTAGAGCCAGAGTACCTTGTGATCAGAAAACAACTTAATTCTTCCCACTTCCTTTTCACAACCTGTTCCGTGGGGATGGTTCTCACCCAGCCTTGAATGAAATCTAAGGTAGATTTCTTGGTGTTTTTTTTGTTTGTTTGTTTGTTTGTTTTGTGTGTGTGTGTGTGTGTGTGTGTGTTTGGGGCGGGGGGGCGGGGAGGAGACAGGGAATTCATTGTAGATCGTAAAAATTCCTGGAGACACTTTTAGGCACAGAAGTCCAATTTCAAGAATTACAATGTGTAGTTATGAAAATAGTTGAGACTCCAAGTTCATTGGAAGCTGTAGCTGCTCCCCTCCACCCTCTGAGACATGGAAACCTGTGGCTGGCAAAGGAGAGCATGGTCAGCATTATCTCCATGACCCTCCTCTGGGCATGCTCCGTGCCCCCACCCCCAGGCTACCCCAGCACCATTGGGTGGGGAACCGGTGCAGGACAAGGAGGGGCAGGAGCAGTGGCTGGTGGTATCTGGCACCATTCCCCTCCCTGGAGTAGGTGCTCATGGGAGTGTTTGATTCCCCGCATCTTCACTGCTCACTGCACCTCCACGCAGGTGAGCCCTCTGCACTCCAGTCTTCTTGGGCTTGTCTCAGTGCTTTTGAGACATTCCCCCCGCGCTCTGATGCTGGGCTACAGCCGCAGGGCGCCTCTCCTTGCTCTGTGCTCCAAGCAGGCAGCCCCAGCCACTGCGCTGACCGTCACACACCAGCTCCTCAGGGGACTCTCCCGACAGCAGGGGATCCCTATCAAGCTCTGCACAGCCTCATGGAAGCCCCTCTCGCTAGGCCAAAGGCAGCAGCTTGGTGAGTGGGACACAGATTATTCTCAGAAATGTTCTGTGCCGTTAGCCAGCATGGAGTGGGGGATGGACAAGAGTGGCATGGCAGGATTGGTTTGGAGTCACTCCTTGGCAAATCCTCTGTTTTGGAATGTCCAACAAGTGGGCACATTCCTGTTTTTTCTCAGATCCCTGAGGGGTGTTAATAGGTTTCCTTTTTGGAATTAACTTCAGGTGATTTGGCGGGGGAGGGCGGGTCAATCGCATGGAGGGTCTCCACCGGAGCAGTGTTGGGGCATCAGTGTTGGAGCACAGGCCCATCCTCTGGAACAATGCCAGCATGGCTCACCCCTCCCGACGTGAAGCCCCTCCCCAGTGGGTCCCCTTGCCTCGGGGAGAGTTATTGTTGTAAAACTATGAGCTGTGTAGAGAAAGGGGGCCTTGGGAGAAGAGAGAGAAGTGGTGAGTTTAGGCTCTGAAGAGGAGACCACCCCTCCCCCCACTCATTCTGCCGGGACCTGCATTCAGGTGGCTCAGTGCAGTCAGCAGCAATCTGATGGAGCACCATGTAATTTGGGAAATGGGGCAACTCTAAACCAGTCTAGGGAGCAAAAGTCCTTTCCTTTCATTTCAAAACTTCATTCTCTAATATCCAGAAATGGCCAGTGTATGGACAGTGAGGCCAGGCCTGGCCTGTGGCAACTGTGGGCTTTGCAATAGGGGTGTTTTTTTGGGGGGGAGGTGGGAAGCTAATGCAGCCTGTTTCAGGAGTGCCCTCTTCTCCCAGGCCTCATGAAGACATCCTAGCCCCTGACCACTCTAGGTGCACCCACCTCCCAGCCCGGCAATGCAGATGGAGCCCCAGTGCCCACCCAGGTCGGTTCGCCCCTGGGGGCACCCCTCACAGCAGAGCTGCCCACACAGCCTGCCCAGCTGGCTGCAGAGTCCCCCAGCAGGCCCCAGTTCCCATTCTGGGCCACTGTTACCCAGGAAACCACTGTCACCAAGGCCCCTGGGCCAGGCTATGCTGAGAAGAGATTGCTGCCTCCAAGACAGGAGGGTTTCCAGCTGGATCTAATCCAATTCTGTCTTTGTGCTGTTGTTGTTGCTGGTAATAAAACTCGCATTTGCCAGAACTGGGTCAAACACCGGGTAGAAAGAGCAGTGTTTCGGTGACATGCACCAAGCCCACTCAGGTGGCCCCTAGCCCGGACATTTAGACGCCCTGGCTCAGAAGAGCTGTCTCCCGCCAGTTTTGTTGGGCAGCCCCGTGGCTGCCGTCCTCGGGTGAAAACACTCCACACCCTGTGTCCTGGGGAGATCAGGAGGAAACCCCACCCACCACCTCCTCCTTGCTTGTCTCTGCACAGAGGGGTGTCGGCACAGTATTCCAAGCTGTTAAAAGAAGTCATCCCAGCCAAAGCCAGTTTGGTTCAGTGGATAGAGCGTCGGCCTGTGGACTGAGGGGTCCCGGGTTTGATTCCGGTCAAAGGCATGTGCCTTGGTTGCAGACACTTCCCCAGTGGGGGGTGTGCAGGAGGCAGCTGGTCGATGTCACTCTCATCGATGTTTCTAGCTCTCTATCTCTTTCCCTTCCTTTCTATAAAACATCAATAAAATGTATTAAAAAAAGAAGAAGAAGAAGTCATCCCAGCTATAGACTGAGGTGGAACCAAAAAGGAAGTGAGTGAGGAGGTGATGTCAGTCATTTATTCAACAAATGGCTAGAAGCCTCCCATGGGCTGGGCCCTGCCCGGGGAATGGGACAGAGATGAGCAGGACACCGACTCTGCCAAGCATCTCATTTGCCTCATGCCAGCTCTCCCCTCCCCCCTCCTGCTCCATTTGCTGCTTCCAGGTGAGATGCTCTGCACCTCCCCCTTGCAGGCTGTTGGCTGCAGTTTCAGATGCATGGGGGATTTCTAAAAGGGTGTCCCCTTTGCTCTCTGGATTCCGTCTCTGAGTTACAGCTTTCTCCCAGTTTCATTATAGATAAGGAACAGTAATGATAATAAAATATCATATTTAATATGATTATGGTAATTTAACTGGTATGACCTGCTTCACCAACTTAGATTACAAATATGTTCACATTTCTTTTATTGCCCTCGTTCAATGGGGCAGAAGCGTTGCCCCAAATTATAAATAAATAAAACACACACAAAAAAAAAACACCCGAGTCCTCCTTAGTCAAAGCAGAGGTCAGCTTTGTTTCCTCACCCCAGGAGGAGGACACAGTCCCCACAACCCACGGCTACTGTTGCTCCTCGCTGTCCCCTTTGAAAGCAATAGATTCTCACCCCTTTCTCTCTGGGAACCGCTTCTCCCACTTTCACCTCCAAGCACTTTCCTAAATACTCCCCTTTCTGAAGAGGGATTCTGGTAAATAACATTTTCTCAGTTTCACTGACATCTAGTTACTAAATTGGGTCCTGCCTTAGTTCAGGCTGCTACACCAGAATATCACAGACTGGGTGGCTCAAGCAACAAACACGCATTCCTCACAGTTTGGAGGCTGAAAGTCCAAGATCAGGGGCCAGCATGGACGGGTTCTGGTGACAGCTCTCTCCCTGCCCTGGACTGAAGATTTCTCAAATGGTGGAAGGACGGTTTGGCTCAGTGGTAGAGCGTTGGTCTGCGGACTGAAAGGTCCCGGGTTCGATTCCGGTCAAGGGCATATACATTGGTTGCGGGCTCATCCCCAGTGGGGGTGTGCAGGAGGCATCTGATCAATGTTTCTCAAATGGTGGAAGGAGCAAGGGGTTCTCTGGTGTCTCTGTTACTAGGGCATTAATCCCATTCATGAGGGCTCTACCCTCATGGCCTAATCACCTCCAAATACCATCACATTGGAGGTTAAGTTTAAGGAACACAAACATTCAGTCCATAATAGGCCTCTTAACTGAGGGGAAAACCCCGCTAAACGAACTCAGTGGCTACAGAGGCCTCTGCAAATAGTTCAGCCATGGGGGGACACTGTAAGGTGGTGTGGACACTTGGCCTTTGGAATTGGACATCACTCATTGGTACTGTGGCTTTCTTTTTATTCTTTTTTTAATATATTTTATTGATTTTTTTTACAGAGAGGAAGGGAGAGAGATAGAGAGCTAGAAACGTTGATGAGAGAGAAACATCAACCAGCCGCCTCTTGCACACCCCCTACCGGGGATGTGCCCGCAACCAAGATACATGCCCTTGACCAGAATCGAACCTGGGACCTTTCAGTCCGCAGACCGACGCTCTACCACTGAGCCAAACCGGTTTCGGCTGGTACTGTGGCTTTCTCTTCTGGTCCTCTGAGCATCCCGCTACTACCCTGTTTCCCCGAAAATAAAACCGTGTCTTATATTCATTTTTGCTCCCAAAGATGCGCTAGGTCTTATTTTCGGAGGATGTCTGATTTTCAGGGAAACACAGAGTAGGAGCTGCAGAGCATCAGTTGGACACTAAGAAAGCCAACCCCCCAGCCTGCCCCGCCCCTCCAACCTACCCACTCAAAGTGGGGCTCTGCCCTGTTCTGCACGTCCTGTCCCACTCGGTAGAGACACACATGAGTGGCTCAGGAAGTACAGTCAGCTGAATTGAGTTGAAGCAGAAAGTGGTTCCACACACGGACAGCAGGGGGCACTGCCCATCAGAACTGCCAGGCACAGCGCCTGCCGGTAAGAAAAGGGGGCCTGGTAAGGAAGCTGGGCTGTGTGTCCAGAGGTCCGAAGAAGAAATCCCTGCAGAGCTGTTGAGGGGAACATAGAGGAGTGTGGCCAGATATGGGAGGTTAGGGCGACAACTCCCCAAGCCTGCTTCCTGGAAGACCCACAGGTGTCAGAGCCGCAGGCACGAGCCTCATCGGAAGGACTGCTAAACCCTGCTAAACGGACTCCGTGGCTACAGAGGCCTCTGCAAATAGTTCAGCCATGGGGGACACTGCCCTAGGGCTTGTGCGGGGTCCTGGGAGGGGGAGGGGCCCCAGGGATGGAGCTGGACGATCCTACAGTAAAGCCAATGAATCCAGAGAGGGTTACATTCAATTTGAAGAAACAAAAGAAACGCAGAGTAAATCCATATGCAACGGGCTGAATTGTGTCCCCCAAACCTCACCTGTTGAAGACCTAACCCCCAATGTGACTATATTTGGAAACAGGGCCACAGGAAACACACAGCCCCCCTCCCCTCGCACCTTTTGCGAGACTGCGGGTGCCCTGGGGAGCCTGGGGTCTCAACAGCCTCCCTGCAGGCAGCATCTGATTGCACTTGCTCAAAGGCTGCCTGAGACCTCAGGGTGAACTCAGGGGGGCCCTCCACCAAGCAGAGTTCATCTCAGGCTTTGAAGTGATAGTGCTTTGGCTCCCGAAACTTAAAAGAGCTGAGGGCCAAGTTAAGGTTACGGCTCACAGTTCAAGCACCCAGGGGTGGGGAGAAGGAGGAGGGGAGTATGTGAGGGGGCCTCCTGCAGCAGCTTAGTGAGGGGGATACCTCTCACAGGCTCTGGGCAGGGATGGGATGCTCAGTCCTGAACTGGGGAGAAGCTCCCAGAAGCTCCCTGAGCCACCCATTTGTGTCTCTCCTGCGTGAGACAGGAGAAGCTCCCATTAAGCTCCCTGCCATACACCCGGTCAGTGCCCATTCACAGCTGTGCCCTCGCTCCTTAGAGGAGCCGGCTCTGTGTGGAAAAATGCAAGAGGCGGCTATGATGGCAGTTTCAGGGGCTGCTACCCGCCAAAAGCATCACTTTTTGGGTCTTGAGTCCCCTGCCCCCTCAGCAGTAGGTTCTCACAGTGGCCTCCGTTGCCTCTCCCTGGCCCTGGGCGGTGGCTGTTCACAGCACAGCCTATTGTCTAGGATGCATGGATAGCAGTGCAGTTGGGCAGCTCCTCCAGGTCCACCCGGTTCCTGGGTGGGGACACCTCCCTCCGTACCTAGGGACTGTTCTGCACACCTGCCTGTCCTCACTTCCACACGGTTGCCCTACTCGGTTTCTGTCCTCACCGATCCACTAACAAAATTCCTCTTCACCTCCATTAGTCTCTACTGTCACCTACCAAGTCTCAGCCATTTCAAACCGCTTTGCAATGACTGATTATTTGTGACAACTTGCTACAAGGCTGTATCTTACTGTTCCAAATGCCACTAGTCTGCTGCAGTGGTACAGCATTATTAATATAATGATTTTCAGCTTCATAGGGTCCCCAGAGAGGGACTCGAGAGGAATATAGTTGACAAATGCAGCTCGTAGACTAGCATTCTCCACGTCAGATGCTCCCCAAGGGCTAACAGTCCAGGGAGAGTCAGCCCTTGTCGCTGAGGGGATGTGGCTCCTGGGTTAGCAGAAGATGACTGTTGTATCAGCCTTCTGGGGCTGCCATAACAAAATACCACAGACTGGGTGGCTTTAATAATATGAATTTGCCGAAACTGGTTTGGCTCAGTGGATAGAGCGTCAGCCTGTGGACTGAAAGGTCCCAGGTTCGATTCTGGTCAAGGGCATATACATTGGTTGCGGGCACATCCCCAGTAGGGGGTGTGCAAGAGGCAGCTGATCGATGACTCTCTCTCATCGATATTTTTAACTCTCTATCCCTCTCTCTTCCTCTCTATAAAAAAAATCAATAAAATATATATTTTAAAAAATAATATGAATTTATTTCTCATGGTTCTGAAAGCCCAAAATCCAAGGACAAGGCGCCAACAGAGTTTATGTCTGCTAAGGGTTGTCTCCTTGGGTTGCAGATAGCTACCTTCTCCCTGTGTCCTCATATGGCTTTTCTCAGTGGGTGCAGGTGGAGAGACAGAGAGAAGGAAGTGCCCCGGTGTCTCTTCTTACAAGGGCACATACATCACGAGGGCTCCAGCCTCAGGACCTCATCTAATCTAAGCATCTCCCAAAGGCTTCGCCTCCAAATATCATCATATTGGGGTTAGGGCTTCAATATATGGATTTGGGGGGGACACAGTTCAGGCCACAGCAGCTGTCGAGGAGTCAGGATGTGCATAGTTAGCCATCGACACCCAGGCCGTGAGTAGGCTGTGCTCAGGAGTGTGAGGAACTCAGGAGAAAGGAGTGGCCCAGGCCGGTGCCTAGCAGTTCTTCACGTTCTTCAGGAGGACTGGGCAGGTTAGTAGGATTCACAGGTGAGGAGCCACGAAGGAAAATTCAGATCCAACCTGGGAGAGTCAGATCCATCTGTCGGTGGTCAGGAGGAGGAGTCAGCAATGGAGGACTTCTGGAGCACTGGCTGTGTCTTCACTCCATCAGTGACCAGCAGGTCTTCTGTGCTGGGCCATGATGTATGCAGAGGAGCCAGGGCCTTTGAATGCAGCTCCAGTGTCATGGTAATGAGACCAGATGGCAGGAGAAGGGCAGCACTGGAAGGAGCACAGGGCTTACAGGGTCTGTGGCCCAGTTGCTATCAGAGAGAACCAAGTAGAGTCCAAGGTGTGGGGAATTGCAAGATATGGGATCTGGCTCCTGGCCACTTCGGACAAGCCCCAGCTGTGCCTCTGGGCCAGGCCTGAGTGTGAGTCCCTATGCCCTCACACTTGATGTCCAGGTGCCCCCTTTGATCGAGCCCACTCTTGGTTCTTTGGACCTGGATTGTTGGGTCACCTAGCAAAGATGATCAGGAGCCAGCTCTTCCCTGGAGCCAGAAAGTACAGCCCAAAACAAGGTCATGCAGCAGATAAGAATCTATCTATTTGGCAAATCAGATTCATCAACTCATTTTTTCCAATCAATTGTGCTGGTTTCACACGTGTATAAGTAACAAGTATGTCTCAGATTTTCTAGCAGTGCTAATAAGCTCACATTTATGCCCAAACACCTCCAAGTTCCACTGGCTTTAGTAACAGGAATTTCAACCTTTTCCAAAGCTAAGTTCAAGGTTTCCCAACTCACTAGCTGCACTTGCTGCAGGGCTGGGCCCTCCGAGGCATCTGTACCCTAACCCTGTCCCTGACTCTCTGCCCCTTGTTTGCCTGCTAGGTCCAAGTGCTGACCCAGGGCTAGGCTCGGACCCAGCAAGTAGACCCCCTGCAGAACAGCTTGGCCTGCAGTGCTGGGCCTGTGCCCACTCTTGAGGATCCTGAGAAGTCCTCTGTGACTTGCAGGCCAGGATGAGTCCCCCCAGGGAGAGAGAAGAGGCTCCTTTCCTCCCCCTCAGTGTACTGAGATCGGCCCCACGGTTCACCCACCAGTCCACAGTTGTCACATCGACCCAAGACTGCTATTCCCTTACAAGGACCTACACTTTATATGGGCACAGCTTTTGAGTCAAAAGTCTCCTCCACGCTCTGTCAGCTGGCTCAGGCAGGGTCATGCTGCCCACAACCCAAGATTTTGTGCTTATGAACAACATTGGAGTTGACAGGTGGTCAGACCCTGCTGTCCCTTTTCTGTTAGGAAGACTGTCTGGCCAGCACACTGGTAGATACAAATGCAGCATGAAGGGCGCCACTCACCTCCACTGGGTAAGCGCTCAGTTCCCAATGCAAAGAGAGAAATTGGAAAAGAAGTGGTTCCTAATTTCACTCTCCCATGAGCTCTGACCCCAGTTGTTTCCCCAAATGTCCTGCTGGATACAACAGCCTGGCTTTCTGACATAGCACAGGCGTGTCTCCATCCAGGATGGCCATGGGACAGTGCAGTCGGAAAGCAGGGTGAGGAGCATCCATGGCTTGGGGAAGCTGGACAAGACTCATTTCTGGGTCTGTAGAACCATGACCCTGGCCACTAGTCCCTGGAGGTCCAGTTTGAGGGTCAGGAGCCTCTGGTCCTGGGCAGATCTATCTTCCATACCCATTCCAACCCCTGTATTGATACTTTCACCTTTCCCTCCAGCCCACCAAGCGCACCTCATTACTGAGGCAGCTGCAGGGAGGCAGGGGAGGGGATCATGCCCTTCCATGGGTCTCAGTCAAGTTTGGGACCTCTCGGGCAAGAAGCAGCTCTGCCCTCCATCCTTCCTGCTCACTCCCACCTTTTCACAGAACTCCATGTCATCACGCAATGGGCAACCACCCAACCTCACCTCTTCCTCCCATTAGGTTTTATCTAAACCACCCTCTTCCTCCCCCAAGATCACCCCACCCTCTATCCACCGCTTGGTTGTGGAAGCCTCTTATCCCACAGGTAGAAGGTGGTTGCTCTTCTTCTGAAAAACCTTCCCCCTTGTCTCATTTGTCATTTCTCTTCCCACTCACTCCACCCTCCGAAACCACCCCACAATCTAATTTACCCTTGCAATCATTTGGCTCTCTGGCGCAGCTGAGTCATCGAAGGCTTTCAGCTATCACTGCTGCTCATTCTCAGATCATGACAGGAGCCTGAGCCAAGTCATGACTCAGCAGTTTACAGCCTCCAACCAGGGACTGCCAAGAGCCTTGTGTCCTCAAGATGGTTCCTCCATTCCTGGCTGACTCACTTTCTCCCTCCCAGCCACTGGAGAGGACAGCTCCATGAACACATCACTGTGGCCAGCTGCCCAGCCAGGACTCAGGTGGGCAAGACACACACATGTTCTTTATTCCCCTCTGGCTGAACCAAATCAAGCCTGACTCTATCTCATCATTCTCAGGGAAACTACCATGTGTATCAGTTAATAATGTGTGGGTTTGTTTGTTTTTCCAATAGATGCAGTTACACATATGTTAATATATATGCAATTTGATATTATGCTATTTTATTGTATTGACAGCAAGTTTCAAAACTTCATATGTCAAATTTTCTGAAGGTGTTAATGTCATAGATATTTCTACGCTTAAAAAGGAGCATTTGTGGGAAGTTTTAATTCATTATTTAGAAGAAAAGTGCTGCTGAACATTATCGTATACTTCGGGAAGCTTACGGTGAACATGCTCCATCTCAAGACACTTGAGAATGCTGGTGTAAATGCTTTAAAAGTGATGATTTCTATGTGAAAGACAAAGAATGTCTAGGTCAATTTGAACCACGCTTTGATCGTAAAACAACCAGAATGGGCCAGAAGGCATGACAAAGTAATTTTGCTTCACAATAACACAACATCACACACTTCAAAACCAGTTAAAGACATGTTAAGAGATCTTGCCTGGGAAGTATTAACCCACCTGCTGTATTCACCAGACCTTGCTCCTTTAGATTACCACTTGTTCCGATCAATGGCACACACACTTTCTGAGCAGCACTTCAAAACATAAGAAGAAGTGGAAAGTTTGGTCTCTGAATGGTTTGCTTCAAAACAATAAAAGTTTTATTGGGACGGTATCCACAAATTACCTGAAAAATGGGGGAACTGTGTAGCTAGTGATGGACATTACTTTGAATAAAGCACTTTTGATATTTCTCTTGAAATTATCGTGTTTTCTTTGATTACAAAATCTGCATTATTAACCAATACACCTGGTAAGACTAACGAATAACGGCCCAGTCTGTTCAAGATAGCAAACTAGTCATATTCAGGAATTTCCTTCCCTACAGGCTTGTTACCACCGCCTCTCCTCCCCCAGGCATGCGCTAAAACTCAGGCAAGGGACACCCTGTGGCACTGGGGGAAGAGCTGCCCTTGGCATGTCTCCTTCCTTCCCCAGATGTATCCTCATGGCTCTCAGGTCTTACCAACAGCTATCCACTCTGACCCCACTGCTTCCACAAAGTATCTGCAGCTTCACCATAGCCTGATCCATACCAGTCCCTTCATTCTTCTGCAACCTTTTCATAGGCTTCCCAGGCCTTTCAAAAGTCCATAAGACACTTGGGGCTCTTTGTGTGTACCTGATCTGCTCTGATCATCCCACTTGCTATCATCTCTTCAAGGTTGTTGGCCAACAGAGCCCCAGAAGGGACTGGAAAGCAAAGTCTTCTCCACCCTGGGATCCCCAAACTAGAGAGGAGCTTGATCCATCCCTCTCCCTGCATCTTGGCCCAGGATACCTGCCATCATGGCTGACTTTCTTGATTCTCTCTCTTCCTTTCCAGAATTTTCTGATCTAACAAGAGGTAGGGGAGAGTTGAGAACCTGCCTTGTCCATATGGACTCATCTTATTATTCTGCCTCATGCTTTTCAGACTTAGAAATCAAGAATTCACCTAGTTCTTAGGTTCATCAGGAATCTCCAAATGCTGGGCGACTTATGTTGAGCTGTCTGGGTGTGATGGGAAGGTTTTGGGGGCATAATGAGCAGACACAGCATGCAATGAGCATCTAAAGGGAAAGCACACCAGTCAAAGCACCACGTATCATCCCACCACAATACAGTCTTGGGATGGGATATCTGCTCCTGGAATTCAGGGTTGGAGTTTCCCTTCTCTGAGCAGGACTTTCTTCTCTTAACCTCTGGTGGTCTTGATATCCACCTGGCCACCAGAACGCTGGCGAGCCATGATGCCCGTGCGGAATTCTTTGATGACAAAGTAGTAGCAGAAAACATCCAGGCAGCAGTTGATGTTGGAGAGACACATGGACAACTGCAAGAACAAGCTGATGTTCCACTTAGCTCTGCACTCCTCAATAAAGCTGTTCCTCACCAGGAACTGCAAGAAGAAAGCGAGGTGGATCGGAAGAAAGGAGACCACAAAGACAGCCAGACTGGAGGCAATAGTCCAGATGCAGGCCCTCTGCTGGCCCCCGTCTTGGCTGTGGTCCAGATGGCCAACCAGAATGTGAATGCTCCTGAAGGAGCAGAAACCCATGATGCCCATAGGAAGAAGGAAGCCAAACACCTCGAGAGGGAAGAAGACCTTGGCACTCCAGGTGTCATCGGACATATTGTGGAAGCATGTGTACCCTTTTCCCACTTCCCCATGGAAGTTGTAGATGGGGATACTCCCAACCCACACCAGGACCCAGATGGTGAAGCAGATCCCAAAAATCTTCCTAGGGGACCGGCAGCGGCTGACCAGGATCGGGTACCGGATGGCCAAGAATCTGTCCAGGCTGATGAAGCAGATTGTGAAGACACTGCCATACATGCTGATAAAGTAGAGGCACTCCACAAAGGTACAGAGAGATGGTAAGGGATCCTTCCAGTGGCCCAGGGCGACCTTGAATGGGAGCGAGAGCACCAGCAGGAGGTCAAAGACCGCCAAGTTGATCATGTAGATGGAGGTGGCAGCGAACTCCGGCCACCTCTTCCTCAGGAAGGTGCGGAAGCGCCGGATGGCCAACACGTTGAGAAGCAGACCCAGGAGGAAAGTGGGGATGTGCACCACCAGCTGCACGGTTTTCATCAGCTCATCCACGTCATGCAAGGCGCAGTTCTTGCTTTCATTTGGCTCGCTCATGTTCTTCCCTACAACATCAACACAGATTAGATGAAGTTCCTCTTGATCTCTAGAAGTGATGGATTCATATGACTTTGTTACGAATGATAAACACTTCCCCTTTATCACCCAGCAATTGAATGCTCATTGAATAACCATTAGAAAACACAGGGAATAAAAACTATCTCTAATGCTGCTGTCTACATGGAACTGTTCTTATTTCATGTATATCATTCCAGACTCTCTTCTTTTCACACACACACTCACTCACCACATGTGTGTGCCTTTTTCTTTTACAAAAATAAAATTATGCTTAAACATTTGTCTTTTTTTCCCCAATCAAAACTCCTTCTGTTGAAAGGAGTAACGACACAAACCTTGACCCAAACCTGTTTAAGTAAAGAGAGAATCTAGATATATATAAAAGCCTAAGTGACCTTCTGACCATCCCACCAGTAGCTATGATGTGCACTGACCATCAGGAGGCAGATGCCCAATGCAGGAGCTGCAGAGCTGCGGTGACTTGGCAGCTATAGTTCTCAGGTGACGCACCAGGAACCAGAGAGGAGGTAGCCAGTTTCTTGGGTGCATCACCTGAGTACTGCCCTCTTGCAATCCAGGACTCCTCAGAGAATGTTGGAGGGTCAGCTTCAGCCCAACCCTGCAGGCCAGGCCAAGAAACCCCACTGGTGCACAAATCCATGTACTGGGCCTCTAGTTTAACATAATGGAAAACATGAAAACACAAGACAGAGCTGACTTAAGCTCCTCCTTCCTCTTCTCTTTTCCACCCACATTCCCAAAGGTCTGACAGAGTTCACCCTGCCTGACTGTAGGGCTGGTCACAATCAGCGCATCACACTCCTCTGAACTCGGTGACTGGGTCGTTGGTTCAGGAATGGACACCTGACTCACACAGAGGTGATGAAAAGCAATGAAACTCTTGCTTGGGTTTCTAGGCAGGGGTTGGGGCTCTTTCTGTAGGATTTGAAGTTGGGAAGATGTAAGGTCTGGAGCTGCTGTAAGTTCTTGCTATCTCATGGAGAAAACTGGACAAAAATGGAGAAATATGGAAGAGGGAAATGACGTAAGGGCCTGAGGTCTCCACAGGGCAAAGAAAGACCTTGAGACAGGTGAACGACTAGAACTGGTCCCAGGGTCAAGAAGACCGAGTCTGCGGGCATGACTGCACAGGGCTTATGTGACTTGACTGCACCAGGTGTAAGTGTGGAAAATAGACAAGGTTTGGCTGCCAGTATTCTCCAGTAAGACCATCCTAAAGATCACATTAAAATTACTGACAGACGTCAAATGGGAACTTTTCAAATGATAATTTTTGAAGCCAGAGAAAGCACTCTAGGGACTGGCAAAAGGGGGAGGGAATGTGTGGGGATAGGAAGAGATTAACCAAAAGATTTATATGCATAACCCATAGACAGACAATAGTGCTGTGAAAGCCTGGGGAGGGAACAAGAATGGGTGGATAGGGTCAATGAGGAGGAAAAGGATATCGGTAATACTTTTTTTTTTTTGAAGGCTGAGATGATTCATCAGCTTTCATTTTTTAAAAATATATATTTTATTGATTTTTTGCAGAGAGGAAGAATGGGATAGAGAGTTAGAAACATCCATGAGAAACATCAATCAGCTGCCTTCTGCACACCCCCCATCAGGGATATGCCAGCAACCAAGGTACATGCCCTGGACCAGAATCGAACCTGGGACCCTTCAGTCCACAGGCCAACGCTCTATCCACTGAGCCAAACCGGTTTCGGCATCAGTAAAACTTTTAACAATAAAGATAAATTTTTTTAAAAGCACAAAATAAATTCTAAGTATTATTTGAAAAAGTACATCATTAAATAGAATTCAAAGAGACATTGGTAAAGGTACATTGTAGTAGCAAACTTTAATATACTATCGATTTGAACACATCAAGTAGGCAAATATAAAACAAGATATATAATTATATAAGCAGTATAATGAATGCAATTTAATTAGTAGCTCTTGGATTTGGTTTTAAACCAAATATTGAATAAACAGTTGACAAAATAATTCTCTGCCTAACAAGAATAAAACCTTCCATTAGAAACACACATACACACACACACACACAGAAATTACATTGGCTATGTTCTCTGACAACAATATACAGAAATCTAGGAAGTAAAAAATAGAATTGGCTATTTACCAATAAGTAAAGTCGGAACTACAAAACAAAACTCCTGGGATATCATCTGAAATTGTAAGAACTTTCTGAATTGATTATATATATATATATATATATATATATATATATATATATATATATATATATATATCAGGATGCAGCCAAAACTATTCTGAGAGATGCATAGCCCTAACAGCTTTTTTCTCTTTGTATGAAATGTTTTGATAATTATGAACCATTGACCAGTACAGACTTTAAACTTTAATATTTCTTCTTTCCTATGTAAAACCAGATCAATTAACACTGTCTATTTCAAGTAAGACAGAATACCACAGTGTGAATGCAAGTAATAGATAGTAAAGTCTGCTTACACATCTGCTGGCTTCAGTGAAGTTAAGAACTAGAGTGCTCCCTGTTTCTCAAGTCAGCAAAGCAAATTCAATTACACATTTTTCCTGCTCGTAGTTCCAGTTGAAATACAACAAAAAAACTACTTTGCATCTCAATAGAATTTCTTATCCAAAACACAATGCCCTTTTGCAATATTTTCCCTACCCTCAACGTTCTGTGGAGTAGTGAAGGGAAGGATCAAGGACTTGTTCTTTTTTTAGAGGAGAAAACTTAAGGTGAATTTTGAACTCAACCTTGGCAACATATTGGAAATTATCTGGAAAGTTCTAAAGAATCCTTAAGATCATGTCATATCCCAATCAACATCAAAATCTTAGGGTAGGGGACCCAAGTATCAATATTTTAAAAAACACACATGACTCCAAAGTACAGCTAAGATTGAGAACTATTGGGTTAGATGATTTATAGTCAATCTTTAAGGGCAACTATCTTCTAAACCTAAATGCCCTCTCAGTACCAGTGAAAAAGAGATTCCATTTTCTTGAACATTGTAGCAGTTTGTTTTAATATTCTGTACTGTTGGTCTCCAGTAACAAATTCATTTATCAGGTTAAAAATGAAGGCTCTTCGTTCCCCAATGCTTATGCTAAATATGAACCTCTATCTTATAAATTTTGCAAATGAGATATTAGAGAATTTAAATATTTTAGATAAGAATAGCTTGTCGTTAAATATTGAGGCACATTTGATTCTAGGTTCGACGTGCAATAACTATGTTTTTGTTTTCCATTCGGCACTTTCAAAACTTCATTACAAAATGAATGTTTACTAATAAGACCAAACAGAAGTTATAAACAAAACTCTCAGCAAAAACTCTTGGAATCGGCTGTATCATAACCTTGGCCTTGTAGTTCTGCAAAACCTCTCTGTTCTCATCGCTGTGCAGGCAGCGGTACCAGCGCTTGCACACTATGGCTCAGCTCCGCAGCTCCGCAGCTCCGACAGCTGCAGGCAGGAGAACCCCAACTCCGGCACCTGAAGGGACAGCTCTTCGGCCTCTCGGACCCAGAGCCCAAGGCCGCTCCAGCCTCCCCCACTTCTTCCCGCCCCCCCCAACCCCCACCCCGACACACACGCCTGCCTCCCTTCCTTGCGGCACTGCCATCGCCTCACCAGCCATCCCCAGAGCAGCCACCCACCCGCTCCCACTCCCATGCAACAGCTTTAGTCTGTTGTTGTTTTTTTTTAACAAAAGAAAATTAAATAAACACTCAACTTCAACATTTAGCATTTAGAAGGAAAAAAAAGTGGTAGAGGAATCAGAAATAAAATTACAAAGATTAAAACTGAAATAAATGAATTTTAAAAGGAGGAAAATACCAGAATTCATAAATTTCTGGGTGATGGGAGTAAATAAAACAAAGCATATATCTCCAACAACTATGATAAAGAAAAAAGACTCAAATGATCATAACTAGAAATGAAAGAGGAAATGTTAAGCTTAGAGGAAGAGAAGAGAAAAAAATAGAAATAAATTACCTTATTATGTGAGTGCTAATCCATTAAAAAACCTTAATGCAGTTGATGATTTGGAGGCAAAACATAATCTACCTCGATTGATACAAGAGTGGACAGAGAAGTATTGATTGATTAGACTAACAACCATGAAAGAAACTGAGAATGCTATAAAAAAATACTCTTAATCAGGCTCTAGCTCATTTAAAATGTCAAGAAATAGATAATTCCCATATTCTAAAAGTAATTTCAGAACATAAGGTAATATTAATGAATTTGTGTTATGAAACCAACTTACCCGAATATCAAAACTTGACTGATGTAGCACAAGAGAAAAGCTATTGTTCAAATGACCAAATCTGTTTCAATGTTAGGAAATCTATTAACATTGTATTAACATTATGTATTACATCATTAAAGCAAAAAAATGAAAAACCCTCTGCTTTATCGGTAGATAGTTTTTACACAAAAGTCGTTTAAATGAAAGGATAGAAGGATACTTTTTACACATGATAAAGAGCAACCTGTTCACATCATTGACTAACTTTGCATTTAATGGTTAAAACAAACAAACAAGCAAACAGAAACAGTCGTTTTTGTTGAAATTGCCAATAAGACACTTGCCTATACCCAGAAGTTCCAAAGATGCACTAAGACAATAGAATAAATAATAGAAATGGGAGGTTTGTTCAATAAATGATATTGAAACTATCAGTAAAAACCAACTTAGGTCTCCATCTCACACTGGATAACCATAGAAATCCCCAATTCATTAATGAATTAATTAAAATTTAACAAATCAAGCCATAGGAAAAGTAGATGAAAATTTAAGGACAACTTATGGAAGCAAGCTCTTTGTCATCTTAAAATGATTAAAAAGCAGAAGAATTAAAAAACCAGACACAGCAAGTTTGCACAAAATTAAAAAATTTTTTTTTTGTTAAAACACTTTAGCATCAAGTAATATGCTGGAGGAAAGAAAATGCAATAAATGCTAGATGAATGATGTTCTTTCTCTATGAAGAATATAAAAATGTATAATATCAATATCCTCAATAGATAAAAGATAAAGGGCATAAATAGACAGTTCTCAGAAAAGGATTTAAAAAGAGATAACATTTTTTGCTTATCAAATTTAAAGAAGCTGGTGAGGATTCCATGAGACAGTCACAGACATGCTGATGAGTATACAAATTTATATACTTTTGGGGTTTGATGACTTATATTATAAACCATA
This sequence comes from Pipistrellus kuhlii, assembly GCF_014108245.1. Lineage (NCBI taxonomy): Eukaryota > Metazoa > Chordata > Mammalia > Chiroptera > Vespertilionidae > Pipistrellus > Pipistrellus kuhlii. The sequence goes on from NW_023425573.1 coordinate 24,944,775, forward strand.
GAAATAATATTTATCTTTCATCTATTGATTCTGAAATTTTACCTTAAGTAAGTTATGCAAAAGTAGGAGAAATTAGGTACAGAAATATGTTCATTTTAACATTTTTCTGGTAGCAAAAAACACTCACACATATTTAAATACCAACAACAGCTTATTTTTACTTTGGTAAATCTAATCAATGGAAACATTTTCTGTCTGTGTTATGTCTATACTAATTATGTTAAGTACAAACTCCATAAACTGCAGAATTGTACATTCAGAAAGTGATTTCAACTATGATTTTTTTTTTTTTTTTTTAAGAAAACACCCATGGTTAGATGGAGAAAACCCCAGAAAAAAAATTTCCATATGTCAAACATAGGTTACATTCTCATAGATAGTGGGTGATTTTTGAATCTTTTATCTTTATCTCTTATCTTTCATTTATGTGGGGGTGTATTTTTTTAAGTATATTTTTATTGATTTCAGAGAGGAAAAGAGAGAGAGAGAGAAAGAGAGAAAGAGAGCCGAAGCCGGTTTGGCTCGGTGGTGGAGCGTCGGTCTGCGGACTGAAGGGTCCCGGGTTCGATTCCGGTCGGGGGCATGTACGTTGGTTGCGGGCACATCCCCGGTGGCGGGTGTGCAGGAGGCGGCTGGTCGATGTTTCTCTCTCGTCGACGTTTCTAGCTCTCTATCTCTCTCCCTTCCTCTCTGTAAAAAATCAATAAAATATATTTAAAAAAAAAAAGAGAGAGAAAGAGAGAGATTGAGAGAGAGAGAGAGAGAGAGAGAGAGAGAGAGAGAGAGAGAGAGAGAGATAAATAAGAGAGAATAGATTGGCTGCCTTCTACATACCCTACATTGGGGATCGAGTCCTAACCAGGAATCGAACCTCGACCTCCAGGTCTACACTCAACCACTGAGACATGCCAGCTGGGCTGTGTGTGTATTTTTAATTAGTGAATGATAATATGAAAACAATTAAAATTTTTTAATGTATTAAATGTTGGAGAAAAAGAAGAAAAATAATAGCTTTGACTTCCCTTAAAAGGGGAAGTTTTGGTGTGGGTTTGAGGCAGGGGTGGGAGGGAGGTTACACAAAATTTAAAGAAATGCATTGAACTAACTAGTGCTCAGCTGATGAGGCAGAATCTTGGCAGGTCAAAGATGAACATTTCAACATTTAGCATCTGAGAACAAAGCATGAATGACAGAGAATTGCAAGGGACAGGTAATTGAAAGCAGGTGCCACTTATGCGATAAGAAAGGCATCAAGAACTTGATTACTGATAAAAAGTTTCACCTGCCAGCAGTTCAGCTAGTACATCATAAAAATTGTACCTAACATAAAGAGTAAAGAACAGTATACGAGAAGAAAAATGCCAGGTTAACAATGAAGACTGGGTGAAGGGAAGGAACAATATTTAAGTGTGATTCTCCCAGTATTTAGAGAGCTATTAATGGAAACAAATGTAGAAGTTGAAAGTTAAATATTTTCTATACTGGAAATTTCAGTTACATTATCCTGTATATTTTTAAAGGGACACAAGGAAAACTCACAATAGAAATTAAAAATGAAAAAATGTACTCTCACTATAGAAACCAGAGGGGCAACCTTGTGAGAGTTTACACAAATATAACAATCCTATACTAATAAAAGCCTAAGTAGTCCTCACACCCTTGTGCGACACCCTCATGTCATCACAAGATGGCCACCACAAGAAGGCCAGCAGGAGAGGGCAGTTGTGGGTGATCAGGCCAGCAGGGGAGGGCAGTTGGGGGCCATCGGACTGGCAGGGGAGGACAGTCAGACATCCCTCTCACAATCCGGGACTGTGGGATTGGGCCTAAACCAGCAGTGAGACATCCCCTGAGGGGTCCCAGATTGGAGAAGGTGCAGGTCTGGCTGAGGGACACCCCACTCCGATGCCAGAAATTCATGCACCGGACCTCCAGTTATAATATAAACAATGCTCCTAACAATTAAAATATTCCCTATAAAAAGGGGCACCCACTTAAAAAATCAAAAGCTAACCTAATTTTGTGTATATGAAACACAGGGGAAACCAAAAGACTTAGAGAGAGGAAACTAATAGGATAATCGATGGCTTTTCAGGCACATAGATACTATAAAAGAAGGGACTAGAACCAGGTGATTCTTTTCAGTAAAAGGAATTAAGAGAGTAACACAGAGACTCCACAAAGGTAAAAGTTACGATAAACAATTAAACATAAAACACCCGATTGATGTTCCAATGAGCATAGCAAAGAAGTACATAATGGGGACATGCCAGAAATGCAAAAAGAAATCACAATGGAGATACAACTGCAGGTAGAGGCCTTACTACTCCCCTCTGGGAATATCATTGATCAAGTAAACAGAGAAATGTGGAGCTCTGAACAGCCCAATTACTAATAAGGTACAACCAGCTGATCAATAAGGACTAAATGGTAAATCAAGGGAATAAGCTCTCTTTGAGAGAGGACAAGGGTTTTCCACCAAATCTATCCCATGCCTGGGCCCAGCCAAGCACTCCAAAGCCACAGCAATTTTACCTTTTTCTTCTCAGACCACCAAGAAAACAACTAATAATATGTAAAAGGTACTTTTATGCATTCTCTTAAGTAGTCTCTTGAACTCTGTGTGCATCAGAGAGAAAAGCAGAAGTTATTGACATATCGGGAAGGAACAAATACACACAAAACAAGGGTGCAGTCCCAGCTCAAAGGAACATGGGGATTCCTACGTGTCCTTGCAAACAGGAGAGATGGTGAGAAAGGAGGTGAACCCAGGCCACGTGGGAGGAACACAGAGTGACCGTGGCCCTTGCAACGGGTCTGATCACCTGGGCACCGCAGGTGGCCTGTCTCCAGGGGCCGCATGCAGAGGGGCTGGGAAGCCACAACACAGGAGAATACGGAGGAAGGACTGGAGTTGCTCATAATATTTGAAAATTGACATATTAACATTCTCCAGGGCTCAAAGCATGCATACTGTCTGATCCATGGGGGCATCAAAGGGATTGTTTCAGGTACCATAGAAAGCAGATCTAGCCCTCACTGGTTTGGCTCAGTGGATAGAGCTTCGGCCTGTGGACTGAAGGGTCTCAGGCTTGATTCCAGTCGGGGGCATGTATCCTGGTTACGGGCGCATCCCCAGAGGGGCGTGTGTAAGAGGTGGCTGGTCGATGTTTCTCTTTCATCGATGTTTCTGGCTCTCTATCCCTCTCCCTTCTTCTCTGTGAAAAATCAATAAAAGAAAAAAAGAAAAAAGTAAGCAGCTCTAGCTACCAGAGTGTTCGAGAGCAGACCGAGCAGACCTCACCATGTTGCGAGCTCTCTGTCACCAGAGGTATGCACACTTAAACAATTTTTTTCAAAAAAGCAAAACCCTGACATGGAATCTTCTGTCGTTAGATTAATATCTGGTGTCTAGGAAAGAACGCATCCCAAACGTGGAAAGGGACTGGGCTGGACCTCGCTCTGTTCCTGGCTCTCTCTCTGGCTGAGGGGCCTCCGTCTGGGTTCTCTTATCCAAACAGCACTATTCATCCCTGTGAACCCAGAGCCTGTGGCCTCACCAAGCTGGCTCTCTTACTGCCAACTCGGCCCCACGCTGGGCTGTGCCTTCTACAGCTGCTTGTGCCCCGTGGTGCCCTTACCCGCCCCTCTCAGTTGGGACAGGCCTGAGTCCATGCCTGCGCAGCTGGGGTACCTAAACCCAGCCACATGCCTCAGACCAGGCTTTCCAGAAAACAACAGCCAGAGGAAGAATGCAACCTTAGGGGGTTTGCAGGCTAAGCAGGAATACCAGAGGGAGGGCCAGGCCTGGCCGAGCGGAGCTGGTACAGCCCAGCGGATGTAGTTGGAGGAGGAATGCTCCCCAGACCAGCATCATCCCATCCAGGTCCCACGCCTGTAATCCCAGCCTCCTGGTGGGAATGCCACAGTTAGAACACAGATATTTACTTGGACGCAGTTACTGGTATCTGCGACTAACACGGTACACCAATTCACCAGTCTACCGCTGAGCTGGGCATCTGAGGGACACGATGCAAGAAGGAACAGGACACAGAGGGGACAGAGCATGGAGACAGAATGTCCCCAAGTCCAGAACTTTGTTGGAGCTGTACCCCTGAGCTTGGTGGCTTGATGTGGGGGCTCAGGAAGTGGAGGTGCCAGCCAGCTCCTGGGCTTGAGATGTGGCCGGTCCTGTGTTAAATGCTCTGCGGGGGGACTCGGTATATTCCTGGGACATTGTTACAGTTATGCCCATTTTACAGATAAAGACAGCGATTAAAGAATCTACCCAAGCCAAAACTGGTTTGGCTCAATGGCTAGAGCATCGGTCTGAGGACTGAAGGGTCCCGGGTTCAATTCCAGTCAAGGGCATATACCTTGGTTGTGGGAACACCCCCAGTGGGGGGGGTGCAGGAGGCTGCTGATCCATGTTTCTCTCATCGATGTTTCTAACTTTCTATCCACCTCCCTTCCTCTCCATAAAAAATCAATAAAATATATTTTAAAAAAAGGAAAGTATACACAAGGTCAAGCGGGCAGCGAGGGGCCTCTCTGGAACTCACATTCAGAGCCTCTCCTTCATTTTGTCCTCACTATAGCCCCCCTCCAGTATCCCCAGCATACCCAGGAGCTCCCTCCCAGTCCCCACTCTGCCTGGCTCCATCTCACATCTCCTCCCCTCCCTCAGAACCTCCTCAGAACTCCACCCTCCCTCCAAATGTCCAACTGCGTGGTCCACTGGTGTGATTTGACTTGACTTTCTTGCTGTGACTGAGTAAGGGCCTTTAAGTCACTGTGTGCCATTGAGAGGGTCCAAGCGACCCCAGGACAGGGCCATGCCTCCTTTGTCCTGTTATCACCCTGCCTCCCCAAAACAGGCCCCGGGGAAGTTCTAGCTTAATGAAGCGGGCACGAGTGAATGACCGGGCCTGTGGGCTCCGAGTGACAGGTGTTCCCTTTGGAGCTGGGACGACTGGTCAGAACCAGAGGAGCACCAAGCTCTGGGCAGCTCTCTGCACCCCCAGTCCCTAGCCCCACGGCCCCGGGCAGCACAGAGCCGAGCCCAGGCCAGTCCGGCAGACATTTCCTGACCCCTATTCTCCACCTCCACACTCCAGAAAGAATCCAGAACCCCCAGGGTTCCCCATGTTGCTGCATCCCCCTCCCCCAGCCCTAGCCTCTCCAAAAGACACTTAGTTAGGGTTCAAAAGTAATCCAGTTATAATACTTTTATAGCAAAGCTTCCTGGGTGCTTCCTGGGGGACCAGCACTTCCATCACTCACTGCTCTCAAGACCCCCCGGAGGAAGAAACTTCTATTGCTCCCGTTCCCCAGCGGTACACTGAGGCCAGGGAAGTAACGCCTGCTTAGGGGCTGCAGGGAGAGTCCTGACTCTGTGCTCTCAGGCTCTTGGAGCTTTCCCAGCCAGATTCCCAGGAGCAGGCAGGTTGGCAGAGGACGTGGCACATAGGCCAACTCCCCTGGGGAAGGCTCCTGGGCTGCCAGCCCTGAGGCTCCCCACCCCCAGCCTGATACTGCAATCCTGAGCCAAACCAGGAGGAAGTTGAAGCCCAGGCCGTGGAGGCCCGGCTGACATCAGGAAAGACGCCTGCAGTCCACGAAAGCAAGGTCAGTCTGCGGCTCTGTGCCTGGTCTTTCTAAGTGGCCCAGGGGCTGTTACCTGTTGGTGGTCCTGTGCAGCTGAGCAAGCTGGGAGGTGTCATTTCTCCTGCAGCCTGGTCGCCAGCCTGCTCTGGAGAGAGTCACTTCCCCTCTGGGGCTCGGCTTCCTCGTCACTGAAATGAGGGGGTGGGACCAGGTGCTTTTCAAGTGGCTGTGGCTGGGGGCTCCTTCTTTCGGGTCTGAGGACGTCTGTGGAGTCATCTCACACGCCTCTGTCTAAGCAGTCTAAGCCCGGTGTAACGCAGGGACAGCCAGCGTCTTACAAAAGACCTCGTGGCTTCCATCGCTTCTGGGGTTTAGGATTAAGAACTGCCGCCCACAGAAAGGAGGGTAGTGCTGGGCACCTTCATATTTAGGACTTGGGGGGCAGGGATGCCCAGCCCCTGCCTGAGTGTCTTCAAGGACGGTCAGCTCCCTGGCCCTGGCTTCGATGCCAGGTCTCCACTGCCAGGTCTCCTGCTCAGCAGGGTCCTGCAAGCAGAGATGGCCTCAGGGCCTCCCCTGACCTCAATGCACCTCTCTGGGGAATGGGAGCAATGGAAGTTTCCTCCTCAGAGGGCTCTTGAGAGCAGTGAGTGATGGAAGTGCTTGCCCTCTGGGGAGCACCCACGGGCCCAGGCTGGTGTCTCTCAGCAGGGAACCTCGCAGAGTCCAGACATTCCGGAAAGTACCGCCCTGGCAGACTCAGCCCTGGGCGCGAAGTGACCAGGAGACCCCCTGAGAGCCGAGGCTCAGCTGTGCTCACAGGCTGGCACGCCGTGGCTTTCGGTGTCTACAGGAATAGGAGCTCCCTGGGTGGGGCCGGGCGGCCATCTCTGCGTCAATAGCAGCGGGTGGGTGACTTCGGGGAAGTCAGCTGGGGCCCCCATCGCTCGGGGAAGAGGTTGATGGGGCCATGACAGTCTTCCAAGTGTTCGCCCACCGTCTCCAACTCTGATCTAACCCATGTCATGCGAAGGAGGAGGAGAACTAAGTTCAATCCCTGCCCTGGGCCACAGAGCCCCGAGCTGGCTGGAGCTCAAAGCAGGGCTCCGGGCAGTCCTTCCCCAAGAGAGCTCCCCCTTTGCCCCTCCCCTCCCCCTACCCAGGCCCCTAGGGCAACCTAAGCAGAGGGGAGGCAGACAGATCAGGGCATCCTGGGTGCAGCTGCAGGAGGCCAGGAACCTGCCCTAGAGCAGCAGGGAGGAGACCCACAGGTTTCGGGCGGGTGGGGCCTGTGGCCTGGGCGCAGGACTAAAAGGCCTGTAGAGCCACTCACTGCTCAGTTCCTCTTCAAAGGGAGCCTTATCCACCTCCCCTCCAGCTATCTTCTTTTATAAAAATGAGTGTTTCCCCACCTGCCCCTCAGGGTACCCTCAGCACAGCTGCTTCCAGAGTTTCTGTACCAACATGTATATAAAAGTGTTATTTTCTCCCTCTTTTAACTCCAAAAGTTTGAGTCCTGTGTGGGCTGTTCTCCCATCTCCCTCTTGTGACGAGCTTTGTTCTGACCTTCATCAAGGGACTAACGTGTGCTCAGAGAGACTCAAAGGGTGGTGTTCCCCTTCCACGGCCCCCTCCTCTCCCCGCCCCCCTCCCGTTCCCCAGCCGTACAGGGCGAAATGTGCTGGGCCAGAGCTGTGTGGGATGCCCCCCAACCGACCCGGGATCAGGGTCAGCAACAGGTGAGAGACGAAGACTAGAGGAGAAGGAAGCAGCCTAAGTGCAGACCCGAGGAGAGAGGAGCTTCGTGTTTTGGGGGCGGGAGGGGTCCTAGGGTCTCTCTGAAGGCTGAGGAACTAAGGGAATGGCAAGAGGTGAGGCTGGAGGGCTGGTGGTCAGAAGGAGGAGGAGCAGGGGTCCTGTGCCCTGGACCGGACCACTACACAGGAAGTAACCCATAAGAGAAACCTCTGACGACATAGTGCCTTCCTTCTAACCTCCGCCCAAATCGGGACCAGCTCAATGGGATGAGGCCGTTCAGGGACCGGACACAGGACAGACCCACTTGGAGGCAGGGTCAGGGTGGGGTGAGGGCAACAGCAGCAGTAGCAGTACCAGGAAGAAATCAGGACATGGAAGGGCAGCGTCAGCTGGGGCAGCCTGATTCCAGTTAGAGCCTCAGGCAGACTGGGGTTCAGTTGTCGGTCCCCTATGCAGCCACACGATAAACCTGCCTAACCGCCCAACTTCTGTAACTGGAGTCACACGTTCATTCAATCCACACTCATCTCTGTTGACCATCTCCTGTCTTCCAGGCAGTGGTGGTCAAGACAGACAGCAGTACCTTCTCAAAAACACTGTTTTCAGGACTCTGCGTGACAGCAGGGGTGAGAGTACCCAGCAAGGATGTGGTACTGGTGATGCAAAGACCCCCCCAGCTGCCACTGACGGGGGTGGGGCCCCAGAAACAAAAGGAGGTCCCAGTAGAGAAACGAAGGACAGAAAAGCCAGGAGAGGGAGATGGTCCCAGCCCTTCCCACCTTCTGCTCCCAGTCTCCAAGCTCTGCCACAGTTCGGTCCCCAAGCTGCACCTATGCGTCTCATGCCCACAAAGTGGGCCCCTCAGAGCCTCCGGCAGAGATGGAAATGCCCAGCCTCCTTGAAAGTGGGCACGTGGGTAGCCAACAGCATCAAGCTGGCAAAGCTTAACATAAGGCAGGATGGAGTGAAACACTCAAGGGGTCATAACCCTTTAGAATTCACCCTTCCCCTCCCACACGGCCCCTCAGGCCCTCGCTGGAAATGCAATAGTGAGGTTAAGGCAGGAAGTTCTGGACACTCAGGCATCTGGGGTGGTCATTTTTTCAAGCTCCCTGCCCCTGTTGTGGGAATCACTTCCTTCCTAGAATTAATATATATATATATATATATATATATATATATATATATATATATATATATATATATATATATATATATATATATATTGGGTCGGCAGCTAAGTAATTGCGGATTTTTTAAAGAAAATCAAAGACAATTTTTTCATGGAAGTAAATAACTTTATTCTGTAATGTATTGCCCATTTTGATCAATGACCTTTTGCCATCTTTCAGGCAGCATCATAATCCCACGTTCAAAAAACTTCTGGTTTTTATTAGCCAAAAACTGAATCAGGTACGATTTGACATCATCATCATTATTGAAATTTTTACCATTCAAGGAGTTTTGTAAAGATCGAAACAAAAAGTAATCAGATGGTGCAAGGTCAGGACTATATGGTGGATGTGGCAAAACATCCCAGCCAAGCTCCAATAATTTTTGCCGAGTGACCAAAGATGTGTGTGGCCTTGCATTGTCATGATGGAATACAACACCTTTTCGATTTGTCAATTCGGGCCGCTTTTCTTCAACTGCATTGTTTAATTTCGTTAGTTGTTCAATGTAGACATCAGAATTGATCATTCGGTTGGGTGGTAAGAGTTCAAAGTAGACAATTCCTTTGTAATCCCACCAAACTGATAACAAAACCTTCTTTTGATGAATATCAGCTTTTGATGTTGTTTGAGTTGGTTCACCTGGCCTGCTCCACGATCTTTTCGGCTTGATATTGTTGTAAACAACCCATTTTTCATCGCCAGTTATCAGTCGTTTTAAAAATGAATCATTTTCATTACGTTTCTTTAGCAAATCACAGCTGCTAATGCGTGGCGTTAACTGTGATTCTTTCAGTTCGTGAGGAACCCATGTATCGAGTTTTTGAACATAGCCAAGTTGTTTTAAGTGATTTTCAATGCATGTATGTGATACATGAAGCTTCTCTGCAATCTCACGTGTTGTACTGTGACAGTCCGAATTGATTATTGCTTTGATTAGGGCGTCATCAACTTCAACTGGACGACCAGAGCGTTTTTCATCTTTGAGTGAAAAATCACCAGAACAAAATTTGGCAAACCAATTTTGACACTGCCGTTCTTTTAAGGCTTCGTCACCATAAACAGCACATAACTTTTTATGAGCTTGCGATGCATTTTTCCCTTTGAGGAAATAAAAAAGCAAAATATGACGAAAATGTTCCTTTTGATTTTCCATTTTTCAACGAACGCCAAACGAAAACTACAAAACAGATCAAAAAACTTTTTTTACTGATTAATAGCTGAATAGCCAACTATCAAATAACAAAATGTGTTTTACATTTGTACTATGTCTGCAAACCTAAAAATTCAACTGAAGCCATATATGTGTGAAACCCGCAATTACTTAGTTGCCGACCCAATATATATATATATATATCCATCTTGAGTTGAAGAATAAAAAAGTCTTCTTTGGTACCAAGGGCCTGGCAGGTCAGAGTTAGGGAGGCCCCAGGCCCATCCCTCCCCACCCCTCTCTATGGTGAGGCCAGCACTCCTGTTCTCAGGATCCCTTTGTCCTCAGAGCCTCCTGCCCGGCATGGAACCCCCACATCTGCTCACAAAAGCTCAAATGCATTGTTTACGGTCCCCAGCCACGCTCTCAGCCCTGGCTCCGTCAGCTTGCTCCAGGACCTCGAGGAGGTCGGCCTGAAGACAAAATGTGAGGCGCCCAATAGGTGGCAAGGGTGTGAACCTCCTCTGAAAGCCCCACCCTGAGCTCTCAGTGCCAGGCAGCACCAGCCCTCATGCCCCCCCCCCGCCCCCCCCCCCGCCTCAAGTTTGCAATTACAAGTGAATGCAGTCTGCCAGGAAGCCCCACCCTTGAGTGCTGAGTTCTATGCCAAGAGCAGGTGGGGAGATGGCAGGGCTGGAGGACCTCATCCGCCAGACCCTTCCTCTCTCGGTCCATCTGCTTTAGGGGCAGGTTCTACCCTGAGTGGAACCTCTGCTGGGCCCTGGTCCAGGCACTGGCCAAAAGCCACGTATTATAATAAACTGCTCCCAGAGGCTCCGGCATCCCCAGGCTCAATGAGGCAGGGCTCCAGGGGTGTCCCCCGATGGAGGTGGAGGACTGGCTTTTCCGGGCCTGTGTGCTGTCGGGTCAGGCAAGAATCATGCCCTGATCCTGCTTTCAGAACAATGGTCTGCCCTGCCCACCATGCCCAGCTCTCTCACTCACTCCTTCACCAGACTCATGACCCCCCAATTCCTCCTGCCCCGCCTCTCTCTCTCTCTCTCTCTCTCCCTCTCCACACACACACACACACACACACACACACACACACACACTGCAGTTCTCCCAATACGATATGGGTGAGTGGCCTTTGCCCACTATAGACCACACACTGCTCTGTAGTCTGGACCCCTCCCTCTTCTTGATGGGTGAATGGGCACATTAGGTCTGTGCTACTGCCAGAGACCCACATACACTTGTACTTTGGGGTCAAAAAGCCCTTCCATCTCCTGCTCAGTGCCCCAGAAGATACTGCCGTGAATGACTGTGGAGCCTGTGGTATGAGGCCCAGACTTCTCGGCCAGGGAGCTGGGCAGCCCGGAGGGTACATACAACAGAAGTGGACCGCTCCCATGAGCACCATGGTGGACCGCACCCACCCTGTTTGGTTCAGAAACTTCTCTGGGAAACAACTAGGGCTCCAGAGAGCCCCTCTCCCGAGGCCCCTCCCTCCTATGACCTGTGCCCCCAGGCACCTGCGTCTCAGACAGGACTGACCAAGGGAAACCAAAGAGCCAGCCCCTGGGGGCTATGAGACGGGAGGCCTGTCTCCATGAGCTCCCAGCATCCCACCGTGGACAAAGGTAAGACTGGGTTCTCAGCGGTTCAGCCCAGGCCCCGGGGCTGCAGGGCAATGGAGAGTCCAGGCGAAGAAGCCTGTGGAGGGTTCATAGTTGGTTAGTCCCTTTGCTCTCCATCTTGACAGCTTGCCCTGCTGAGAGATGCACCTGACCCCCGGAGGGGAGGGGGAGCCAAGTTCAGCCAGTTTGCCTTCCCAGGTGCTCTTTGGGGGCCGTGATCTGCAGAAAAGCCAGGCCCGCCTACTGACCCCGGAAGTTGTTTCCTGAGACCCGGAGGATGAAGTTGGAGTCAGTCCCCATAAACATGATGGCACTAGAGGCTTTATGTCTTCCCACCCAGAATGACCTCTTTCAACGTCAGAGACAAGGTCATGGGACCTCCTGGAGAGCTTATGGCTGCCCAGCGCCGCGGAGGGAGGGCGGCAGGGGACGGGGCCTAGAGCCTCCTCTGAGCTCTGCCCTTGGCCTGCTGCGTGGGGTCCTGGAGAGTTCCTTATTTTCCAAAGCTGTAGAATTAAGCCAAAGAGTACCTGCAATCTTCCTGTGTCCCACCATCAGTCAACCTCCCTTGTCTTTCCTGTAAGTGAGACACCATCAGGAAGCAGCAAATATTTCTTACAAGGATAGAAAATACTTGTTTAAACCATTTTACAGAAATGGTTTAAACAAGGGCAAAAGACCAGGCTGTGCAGGGCTGGCTCAACTGTACTGTGGTCGCTGGTTGCAGAAAGATAGCTTTGGCCGAAACCAGTTTGGCTCAATAGATATAGAACGTCGGCCTGCGGACTGAAGGGTTCCGGGTTCGATTCTGGTCAAGGGCATGTACCTTGGGTGTGGGCAAATCTCTAGTAGGGCTTGTGCAAGAGGCAGCTGATCGATGTCTCTCTCTTATCAATGTTTCTGGCTCTCTATCCCTCCACGTAAAAAATGTTTCTAACTCTCTACTCCTCTCTGTAAAAAATCAATAAAATATTTTTTTAAAAAATCTTTCCTGCTTTTTCTGTAACGAAAGATATGCAATTCATAATTGTTAAAAAAAAAAGATAGTTTTGTCCTTCTTATAGATTTTACAATAAATAAATGGCATTAAAGTGTCTTTTGTAAAGAAAATTGATCCCACAGGAAGCCCATCCTGGCAGCTTCACTTCCTCAAATGGCCGCCCTGTGGCCCCTGCCTGCGGTTTCACAGGACCCTCCTGATTTGCAGGGTGAAAATGACTAATTTGTAAAGGATTCACAGATCTTGCTGTCCTTGGTGCATTTCCTTAATTCCATTTAGTGATTCCACAGCATCTGTGCTGTGTAATTTACAGATTGTGAGGGATGAGCATTAATCTTCAGCTTGATGAGGCCTTTGCCATGTGATTTTCTTTTTTTTTTTCCCTGAATGAGTCAGGGCAAGGCTTTTTCAGTGGCTTACTTTTTTTTTTTTTTTTTTTTTTACCCTGAATCCACAAAACAGGTAGTTGCTAATTATTACATACTATATTTTAAATACTTAATGTTAAGTCATAAGGCCCAAGCCACACTGGATCATCTTATTCAAGGAAACCAGCTACAAATTTCGTTAAATTTGTGTTTAGCTTGTTAACACCTATTTTTAAATTGGTTAATAAACTTAGGAGACTAGGGGGACCTAAGGAAGAGCAGAGAAATGTTTTTGCCACAGAAGTTTACACCAAAAGAGTCCCCGCTCCTATTCCTTTACATAAAAGCATACGAGGAGCCATCCTAAATATTGTTTACTTGCCATGTAGCCTCCAGCCAAACCTCTTAATAAGCCCATGGTACCTTGAGTGCTAACTCAAATAAGATTCAGTCATTGACTTTGGTATTATGAAAAGCTTTAACATATTCACCAGTTACTCAGGTGAGCAGCCTGGACTCGGAGTTTTTTTGTAGGCACGTTGTTTCTGTGAGTGAGATGCACCTCTTTGATGCTCTCCTGGTCCTCTGAACTGCACCTGAGGGAGAACGTCTGTGGGCATTACTGCCGTCCACAGCATGTTCCCGGTGTCCCTTTCCAAGATGCATTACCGACCACAGCTCACCTTCAAGGCTCCTTCACATACTGGCTTGACCTTCCTTTGGTTTTTGTGACTTGCTGCTGTTCTGCCTCTGACCAGCTCCTTTCCATCTTTGTGGAATCCACTCTTTCTGCCAACCCTTTTTCATGGTGCTCTTTCCCAGCTCCACGAATATTTCCTCACCCTATGTATTGTTTCCTACAAACCCACAGCTTCCTCCCCGTCCTTGCACTGAAGATTCCCTACTCTGTCTCTCCACGGGCGGGCGGGGCATCTTGTTTGGGACTCCAAACCCTCAGGTCCAAAATGAAACCCCTTTCCTCCCCGCCCGATCCTACAGCCCCACCCCTATTGCATCTCATGCGAATTCCCCCGTGATTCAGCCAGTCCCAGTTTTGGAAACAATGGAGTCACTCTCAGCTCTACAGCATTCTTCCTCTCGCCGACTTCGTTGGTCTCCTGGCCCATGAGTTCTCCTAATCACCACTGGAATCTACATTTCCGTCTTTATGTCTCCTCCACCCTCAGTTCAGGCAGTATCTTGTCCAAGAAGTATAAAGACTTTCTTACTCATCCTTGTATCCCAGTTGCTGTGTACAGAGCAGGCCCTCAGGAAAATGTTTTTTATTAATGAACTAAAACATAATATTTAAAGGTGGACTTTTCGGAAATGACAAATTAGCAAGAGTGTGTCCTCAGGGTTGATCTCAATAAATCCGATTCCTGCTTCTACAACATTCTATTCTGCTTTTACAAAGAAAGATATGAAATGCTTGAGGTAGTAACTTATTCTCTGTAGCTAGGTAGATTTTTATTACAATATACCTAATCTTTATTTGCCCATTTTACAGGAGTATTGGAAAAGAGAATTTCCACACAATGTCATTTTCCTCCCACTGCTAGCATGTTCTTTCCTGTGTGTTTCCCATTCATGTAGCCAGTACTTGTTTATCAGCACAGTTGCAATCATAGTAAAAAAAAATTCCATCCAAATTAATTTTCTTAAAGTTATATTATAGCTTATGTATTATTCCACATAGCTAAAAACATGATACAGTTCTTTCATGCAGGATACACAATAACTAAGCATATGTTTCACTTTTATAAGCAGTATATTTTCCATTTCTCATATATCATTGTAGAATTTATTTTCTAGTTGCTTTTTACTGGGGTTAGGATGCTATGAAAAACTTACAGGTTGCAATGATGTTTTTAAAATATATATTTTATTGATTTTTTTACAGAGAGGAAGGGAGAGGGACAGAGTTAGAAACATCGATGAGAGAAAATCATCCATCAGCTGCCTCTTGCACACCCCCTACTGGGGATGTGCCTGCAACCAAGGTACATGCCCTTGACCAGAATCGAACCTGGGACCCTTGAGTCCGCAGGCCAATGCTCTGTCCACTGAGCCAAACTGTCAGGGCTGCAATAATATTTTTACATTCTTCAATTGAAACCCCAAGTGGTGGGGGGTCTAGAGGCTCCACCCTGGCTGGTGGGCTGCGCTGAGTCTGAGGATTGTGCCATATGGAAGGACGGTGACTCCAAGTTTGTCAGCACCCCGGCTCCATCCCCTCTGAGTCTCTCTCTCTCCAACAACCTGCCACCACCTTTCCTGGTAAGGGCTCTTGGAGTGCTTGGAGACCAGGATGGGGGCGATGGGGAGGGCCAGGAGGTCATGTACCAGATCTCAGGTGATGGAGCTGCATGGGGTGGTTCAGAGGGTGTCAGAGGGTTGGCTGTGTGTCTTTGGGTGAGTGTATATTTTTCTGACTGTAGGGTACACATGTGTGATTTGTTTATATTGTAATTACCTGAGGTCTTTGGGGATGAGTGTGTATCTGTGGGAGCATAAGCATGTGTGGGTGTCCTTGGAGAGGGTGTGGGAACATGTGTGTGTGTGTGTGACTCTGAAGGTGTTTCTGGGTTAGGGTGTGCCCTTTGGTGTGTACGTGTGTCCACATATGTATATATCTGTGTGCGTGTGTGTACATCTCGGGGTGGGTGTGCACAGTTCAGGCTGTGAGCCTGTGAGGACCTGAGGAAAGACTACAGCACACGGCACATTTATTTTGGGCCCTGAGACTGAACTAATTGGGCAAAACCCACTTCGTGGCAAGGTGGTCTGTTATCCATTTGAGGCCCCCTAGGAGCCGGTTAAGGAGGAGAGACTTCTTGGTGGAGAAAATAATGAACAGACCTGTAGAGTCCCCTCCTCTTGCGCTGCCTGGGCCCCTCACCCTGTCAGGAGGCTGAGCTGGGGCTGGGATGGCACTGGGCCCTGGACCACACACTCCAGTTTCCTGAAATAGGCCATTTGGTGTAACCTGAAGTCCCTTCTCAGACATGCTCCAGACATTCCCACACGCGGGCCGCCCTCACAGCCCGAGGTAACTAACACACAGCCCCTTTGTCTGGCCGGGGCCTTTCCTTGAACATGTGGTCACGACAACGACGGTGTTGGAGCTGGGGTGCCTGCCAGCCCTCTCTGTGGGAGAGGAGAAGTGCCAGCCCCTGCCCCCGGTGTGTGGTCTGAGGCCCAGGTGCCTCTGCAGTGAAGGGGCCTCTGTAACGAAGGGGCCCAGTGTGCCTCCTGAGCGCCAAACCCACCGGGCCCATGTCCTTCCCGGGGTGGAGCCAGAGAGAGAAGCCCTCGAACTGAAGCAAAGAGCCAGTCCCTGGAGCTCCCTAACTGACCTGTGGTGGCCAGTTCATCCACATGTGTCTGGGGACTGTGCTGATTTTAACACAGGAAATTCGGGGTCCCAGGAATCACCCCAGCCTTGGGCATTCAGGATAGTCGACCCCCTAACTGCACCAGGTAGCAAACTGAAGCCTCCCGAGGGGCAGCTGCCTCTTACCCCGCAAGTGACGTCAGGCCCATGAGTGCATTGTGTGTGGGCAGAGATCAGGGGTGTGTTGGGGGCAGGGGGGGGGGGGGGGGAGCACGCTTTGGCTCTCTACCCTCAGACTGGCCAAGGCTGCGTTTTCCTGCTCTGTGTGTGTGTGTGTGTGTGTGTGTGTGTGTGTGTGTGTGGAGAAGGGGAGAGAGAGAGAGAGAGAGAGAGAGAGAGAGAGAGAGAGAGAGAGAGAGAGAGGCCGGGCAGGAGGAATTGGAGGGTCATGTGTCAGGTGAAGGAGTGAGTGGGAGAGCTGGGCATGGTGGGCAGGGCAGACCATTGTTCTGAAAGCAGGATCAGGGCATGATTCTTGCCTGACCCGACAGCACACAGGCCCGGAAAAACCAGTCCTCCACCTCCATCGGGGGACACCCTGGAGCCCTGCCTCATTGAGCCTGGGGATGCCGGAGCCTCTGGGAGCAGTTTATTAGATGGCTTTTGGCCAGTGCCTGGACCAGGGCCCAGCAGAGGTTCCACTCAGGGTAGAACCTGCCCCTAAAGCAGATGGACCGAGAGAGGAAGGGTCTTGCGGATGAGGTCCTCCAGCCCTGCCATCTCCCCACCTGCTCTTGGCATAGAACTCAGCACCCAAGGGTGGGGCTTCCTGGCAGACTGCATTCACTTGTAATTGCAAACTTGAGGCGGGGGGCATGAGGGCTGGTGCTGCCTGGCCTGCGAACGTGGTGCATCCTGGAGCAGGGACACCGGCCTCGGGGTGTCTTCAGGGCATGATTTCACCTGCAGGAAGGCAGGTATCAAGATCGAGACGCCTACAGGGGCCAAAAGAAAGTGTAATTCTGGACCCTGAGCACGCCAGGCTGTGTCAGGAAAGCCAGCTGGGGCGTGCGCCGTGGAGGGCAAGCAGCTGTGCGGTGGGTGAGTGCTGAGGAGCCCTCCTGCCATCCTCAGTCAGCATCCCAAGACTCACCTTCTTAGGGTGAAGTCTTGATTTTCGCTGGCCCAATCTCAAGCTATCTGGCCCAGCCGGGCCTTTCCTTGCCTCTGGCACCGTGGGGAAGCGGGAGTAGCCCTTGCTGCCCTTGGGCCTGCGGGGAAGATCAGTAAGGAGGGTGTGGAGGCCCCTCCAGACAGCCTGCAGCTGCAGCTGCAACTCCCCCCTCCCCCCTGCTCCCAAGGAGGCCGCAGGAGCAGGTCCTGAGCCGGCGGCTGATGGCCAGCCGCCACTGCAGAGCTCGGCAACTGCTCTCTGGAGGACAGTGAACAGGGTGCTTTGTTTGCCCCCGAGGGGTCCCCCAGCCTCCAGACCCCAAAACGTCACAGCGGGGCTTCAGCCCTCCTCCCACTGCCACGCTCCCCCCTCCCCAGCAATCTTCGCTTTGACAGAGGGATGCCCAAGTCACTGTCTTCCGGGAAGGCTGGTTTTGAGGAACAAGGTATGCACCAGGCAGGGGACACAGCCGCTCCTCATTCAGGGCCACGAGGAGGAGAGGGGCCCGTAGGAAAAGATGCCCCGAGCCCACCAAGCCCTTCCACCTCGTCCAATGGCGGCTCGGAGAGCCTCGAGCGGTCCAAGTGAAGATGCAGAAGAGCTTGTTACATTGCCTTTGGCCTGTGCACCAAGCTCCAGGAGGGGCATCCACCTGGTGGCACCGGCCAGGGGGCCAGGGGCCTGAGAACTCACTGGGGAAATCGGGGCTTCCTGGAGTGCTTGAGGACCCCCCAGGACTCCCCGCAGCTGCTGCCCACCATGTTCTGCTCCCTGGGCCCAGCAGGTGTCCGACTCCTGAAGCTTTGAGAGGTCCGGGTCCCTACTGGCAGGGACTCCAAGTCCCAGGGACAGTTTACAGGCCGGCCCAACAGAGGAGCGATGCGGGGAGGTGGCGACCGGGGAAGAGGGGAGGAGGGGCGGGTGAGCCGAGGGGAGGAGGGGCGGGTGAGCCGAGGGGAGGAGGGGCGGGTGAGCCGTTTGCCCAAGTGGCTGGAGGCCAGAGAAGGGCCAGAAGCGGGGTGCGGGGCAAAGGAAGAGTGAAGAGTAGAGAGGCGGACATGGCGGACAGGAGGGGCAGCGGGACTGGCAGGGCAGGGGGAGCAGGGGATCCGAGGGGGCCGATAGAGGCAGCAGGTCTTGTGGGTTCCCAAGTGAGGAGGTGCCCCCCTGGTGAGAGAGGGGAGCCTGCCTGGGCGAAATGCGTGAGCCGGAGGAGAGCCAGGCCAAGGGCCCAGCGTGGGGTCCGGCAGAAGGCAGCGGGGGAAGCCAGATGAGGGGGAAGGGGAAGAGGCAGGAGGAGGAGGGGAAGAGGGGGGGCTAGGGGCGGTGGGAAAATAGAAGGTTTGCTTTCTCTTCATCGCTGGCAATGCACAAAGTGAGATCGGACCCAGCCGTGGGGTTCTGGAACCTGCTGCCTCTTTTGTGACCTCAGAAGTAGAGAATTCTAGAGCGAGGAGGCCTGGGTGCCTTACAGACATAAGCAAACAGATCTTCATGGAGACTGTCCAAGGCAGCGCTTATTTAGGGCAGAGCCAGGGCAGGGCGTCCTGGATTACCTGCGTCAGCCGGGTTAGGCACCTGGGGGCCACGGACAGCATCCTGGCTGGCTCCCGATCCGAGAGCCTGCCTCAGAGCCCGGGGGCTGGTGCTCTGAAGTGGTCCCTTCTTCCTGGCCGCATCCCCAGTCTCCCAGTAGCCCTGCCCCGGGAGGGTGAAGGGGCTCAGCCAGTCCCTGAGCGTGGGTGCCTGGAGATGTCTGAGCTCAGGAATTGCCAAGAATGAGCAGGGATAGCCATGCTTGTCTCGGGCATGCCTGGCCTCGGGTTCTGGGAAACAGAGGCAGCAATGAGTGCTGGTCAAGAAGCAAGAGCCTGGAGAGCTGGGTCCTCCCAGCGCTGTGTGTGGGGAGCCTGTGGCAGGACGCTGCCCCCGGCCCCGGAGAAGGCCAGTGCCGGCAGTCGGGAGAAAGCCCTCAGCACTCTGGTCACTCATGCAGTCACATCCCCTGCTCTCCTGTCTCAGGAAGGACCTTGAGGAGACTTCCTTTCTAGTGATGGAAAGGGCCTAACCCTGGGCGCCAGACTCAGGACACCTGACACGGAAAGGACAGGTCCACACCCCTCTCACATGTGACTGAATAGGTTTTTCTAGAACTTCCACGAGCTTGACAACCAGGGCCAAGGAACCTGGGGTTCTGGAGTCTTAGTGGACTCACCTTGCAAATCCAGCGACCCCCATGTCTCCTCCTCTAGATGCTTCAAGTCCCCAAGCAAATGTCCAGAAAGCCTGAACCCCACAAACCACCAACTGGCCCCTCTTCTGTCACACCCCCACCCCCACCTGTTTCCTCTCAGGGGGTGGCCACATCCTCTGTCCTCCCCTTGCCTAGTGCTCCAGTGCAGCTCCTCTCAGGGCCCCAGGCCTCCAAGCATCATTCCACCGGCTCTTCCCTGTCCTCCCCGCCCCTCCCCTCCTCACTGGCTCTCATTACAGTGGCTCCTTTGCAAACACCCCGAATACTGATGGGTCATTCGCAAGGGGCCCTGTGCCTCCCACTCACATTCCTGCAGGGAGGAAACCACAGGGAGCATATGACAAAGCCCGAGACAGGATGTGGGGATCAGAAAGCAAGGAGGGGGCCGTGCTGCCCCTCCTTCCCCACCCCCACCCCCCCCACCCAGAGATCCCAGTGACACAGCTGCACACCTGAGAGAGGTGGGGAACCACGAGTCAGTCCTGGATGCTCAGGGGCCCTGGAATGACCACCGCCCAGCCTGTCAGGCCAGGGCTCCTCCTGGATGTCACTCAGAGTGGATCAAAGCAACCCCTGAGGCCAGGTTTGATCCCGTCCTACTCCCCTCACAGCCCCACCTGCCACACCTGTGGGATCCTGGGGAAAGAGGACAAGACTAAAGGTCCTGAAAACAGACATTAAGCCCTGGAGAACACGAAGAAGCCATGGCCCCATCACACCTGAGTTTAAGAGCTGGGAAGCGTGCCAGCCTCAGCAGTGAGGGCAAACCCCACCTGTTTAGAGGTGACGCAAAGAACGCTCTCAGAGGGGAGGGGGAGGGGGGCCTCCGGTTACAGTAACCATTGCCGGGTGATTCAGAGGGAAAGGCAGCAGCAGAGATGACTGTGAGGGGACACTGCACGAGAGTGAGTTCTCAGAATGAAAGGGAGAATGCCGTGCGTGTGGGAGCCCCGAGAGTGACTCAACACCGGTGTCACGCAAGGCACTTGCTTTGGCCGGAGCTTACCACAATCTTCCAGGGGTAAAGAGAACAGAGCTGGGTGCTCTGTTGTTGTGGCCGGCAAGACCCGGTGGAGGCGGGGCTCCAGATGGCTTAGCAAGACCCTATCAAGGCAGGACTCCAGGCCAGGGAAGGAACGAGCAACCAGACCCACAACAAAGAATGTAGCATAACTGTTAGTTGTAAAATAGTTCTGTTGCGAAGGCTCAACCCCCAGGCAGGCACGCCCTGTTTCCAGTAGCCGCCAGGCAGGACAAACAGACCAAACCAAGTCAAACAGAGACTGCTTAAGCTGAAAATAAACTCCCACCCGGGGTGTTGTATAAACTTTAAATGTTACTGTGCTGGTGGAATTTTTCTATAACTTATAACTGACCTTTCTTTGTCAAAACTTTAGCCAATCGTAATCTGCCAGGCATCCCTAAGGCGGGGATGAAAGTAGCATGCTTAGAGTGGGTCGGGGCTCTCCTTGCTCGCTGCTGTGTCAGTTGAGACGGAAACCCAGACTCAAGTTCGTAATAAAGGCTTCCTACATTCCAATTTGGCTGACTGGTGGTCGTCATTCGCGGGTTGCCCACAACACTGTCACCAGTGGACGTGGGGCTTGTTCATCACGGTTCCTCCGGCACAGGCCACCCTCCCAACGACAACACAGAAGGCCCGCAGCCTGTGCCCACGCCAAGGAATCCTTCCTGATGCCTTCAGGCGACAGGCACCATACTAGACCCTGCGGGTGCAACAATGAACTAAGTAAGTAAGACATTATCTCAGCCACAGGCACTGGCTGCCTAGCAAAGAAGGCAGACATCTCAATAGATAGCGACGCCCCTGACCCTCCTCTGAGAAACAGGAACAAGGATGGTCACTGTGCAACTGGCACCTCCTGCCTCTGTCACCAGACGCTGAGGGGACGGCCATGAGCCTGCTGCTCGGGCTGGGCTCTTTGCAATAACACACCTTGGTCATGGGCTGAGCAGAGAGAACACTAGAGAAGACCAAGGAGGTCTGTACAGAGAGACAGGGTGGAAGAGGGAAGCCCTACACACCAAGCTGCCGGAGGTGGGATGGGGCTGGGATTTGAGAAAGAGACTAAAAGAGAGTGAGTTCAGAGAGGCAGCTGCCTTCTGCATAGAGTATATTTCAAAGCAGGGAGAGGATGTCAGTTAGTTGCTGTGCATTAAGGATGTTTATTTGTGTGCTCACTTCAGTATCATATATACTAAAAATCTGTGAACTTCTCTGTTTCGTGCAGTGCCCTGGTGAGTGTCCTTATACCCTGTGATTAGCTCCAAAGAAATATGAATCAAAGCACAACATGTGACACTCAATAGCAAAACCCTGACTCGTCATTATAAAAATATTCGTGGAAGACAATCTGTGAAAGGAAAACAGAATTGAGTAATACCTCGGTGTTCATGCTAAGATGTTAACTTGAATTTCCTTCATAAACCTTAAAATGTTCTGAAATTAACTTATTTTTTAAAAGAATGTGCTTTCATTGGTTAAGAAAGTTATTTAGATTTCACATGTACAATTCTGAATACATCACCAGTTTATGGTATTGTGTGTTCACCATCCCAAGTTAAGTCTCCTACTGTCACCATTTAGCCTCCCTTTACTCTCTTTTACCTCCTTCCATCACCCCTTCTCTCTGGTAATCATCCTTTATAATTTTATTAACCAATATCAACCTAATAATTTTTAAAAATATGAAATGTACTCTCAGTGACTCCACGTCATTTTCAGTGGCATGAAAAGAAAAGAAAAAGAGCCGAAACCGGTTTGGTTCAGTGGATAGAGCGTCGGTCTGTGGACTGAAAGGTCCCGGGTTTGATTCCAGTCAAGGGCATGTACATTGGTTGCGGGCACATCCCCGGTAGGGGGTGTGCAAGAGGCAGCTGGTCAATGTTTTTCTCTCATTGACGTTTCTAGCTCTCTATCCCTCTCTCCTCCTCCCTGTAAAAAATCAATAAAAAATATATTTTAAAAAAAATAAAAAGAAAGAAAGAAAAGAAAAAGAAGGGGAGACTGTTACAGAATGTTACCTTTGAGTCCTGACCTCATTTCAGCTAACCAGCTATAAAAAGACATTTTTGAGATAACTGGGGAAATAAGTGAGTATGGATTGGGTGGTAGATGATATTAAAGATTTTTAGCCCTGGATGGTGTTGCTCAGTGTTGGGGCATTGGCCCAAGCATCAAAGGGTCACAGATTCGATTTCCGGTCAAGGGTGCATACCTGGGTTGTAGGATTGATCCCTGGTTTGGGTTGGGGCTCATGAGGGAGGCAACCAATCGATGTATATCTCTCCCATAGGTGTTTCTTTCTCTCTCTCTCTCTCTCTCTCTCTCTCCTCTGCCTCCCTCCCTTCCACTCTTTCTAAAAATAAATGGGAAAAATATCCGTGGGTGAGGATTAAAAAAAAAAAAAAGACTGACATTTACATTTGTCAGCTATGACGATGGTGGTTGCATTAAAAAGTATCACTTTGAAGTATTATTAGGCTGGGACGCCTAAAATCAGTGAATATGGACGTAGGAAGGAATACAGGAAGGAAGGCTGGTGGAAGTTGGTTGTCACAGCTGGATAGGAGGTCCCAGTGGGCCAGGAGGACTTGCTTCTCATCCTGGTCCCACACCTGGCAGAGATGGAAGCATGAAGGACAGCCTATTGGACCCTTGAGGACCTCCTGACATGTTCAGAACCACAGCAGGAGAGTGAGGTTTTTAGGGTTCTGTAGAGGTTCTCTGAGACATACCTCCAAACTGGAGGGCAGAACATCTTAGTCAAATGATACTCTAGGGCCGTAGTCGGCAAACTGCAGTTCACAAGCCACAATACATGTGGCTCTTTGGCCCCTTGAGTGTGGCTCTTCCACAAAATACCAGGTCCTGGGGGAGTCTATTTTGAAGAAGTGGTATTAGAAGAAATTTAAGTTTTAAAAAGTTGGCTCTCAAAAGAAATTTCAATTGTTGTACTGTTGATATTTGCTCTGTTGACTAATGAGTTTGCCGACCAATGCTTTAGGGCATCCCAAAAAGTAAAGGAGAATTATAGGTCCATGCTGAACTTTCTCAGCCTCACCTATTGACAATTTTCTCATGTTTGACTTTAGTAGATTCAACTCTCCAACAGCCCTATCCCCTGGGCCACAGTACAGACCGGCACCCTCCACACCTTTCGAACACCCAAGGCAGAGATCCATTAGCTGTCAAGTTGACATTTTGAACTATCACCTGGAGCACCTGCCTGGCAGCCAACAGCTCTTTGTGCAGCTGCCTCCCTTGGTCTGAACCACACACTGATCATGGGGCATGAGGTTAGTCCTTAATTGTTTTATGACTGTGAATGGGAAATACAAGCATTGATACCTGTGGTAGAAAATAACCTAGATAGGAGAGAAACAAAGACCGAAATGGTGAGGTATATGAAGCAGCCAACTTCAAGCATCAATTGACAGCACCTTGGACTAAGGCAGCCAACCCTGCTCCAATGTGAAGGGCAAGAACACGTCAAAGAGCACGTGCTCAGTGGTAGAAGACCGTGTCTGAGCTGTGAGGTGCCCAGTAAACCCTTCATCGTGCCCTGCAGCCCTTGCTTCCTCCGACCCAAGACCCTCCCAGCACTGGCGGCCTCCCAGCTGTGCTCCCCCAGCTCCGTTAGACACAGTGTGGCCCTGGCCCTTGGTTCGCTCCAAAGGTGCGGGACTCTGCAGTTGCCCTCACCAGCTCCTTCCTCCCCTTTTTGAAGTGAAGTGCTATCCCCACACCTGGTCTTCTGTCATCTCCCCATAAGCCTTTGGTAACAGCTGCTTAGCCAAAGGTCTCTCCTGTCACCACTGAAAGGGCGCCACAGAATGAGCTGAAGCATCAAGTCCCCATCCTGACTGGCACGCCCCATGTGCCCCCGCCACTCCTTCTTCCCCAGCTCCAGGGCCCCTGGTGACTCTGTGCTCCGCTCCCTCCTGACCACACTGACCTATGGGAGTAAGACAGTTCAGAGAGCCCTTATGTTTGCCATTACTTATTGCAAAATAATAAGCAAATATCAAAACAACATGGGCCAAAATAAAAACCTCCCATAAGCCCATGCCCATATATCAAACTGACCCAACTTTCCTTGCTCCCTTTGAGGCTTTGTCTGCAGACATCCAGTCTCCCGAGAGTGGTAGGCACCGTCAAGATTATAATTTGCATTTTTCACTGAGGGCGATATAATTCTTCCCATGCTAATAATTAGTAATTATAATTTTAGGCTGCAAAATATTCCATTAAATGGACTAACTTAACCATTTCCCAATTGTAGGTCATTTAAACAGTTTTCCTTCTTTGGGGGATTATTCCCTAAAGGGAAAGTATATTCCCTAAAAGGGAATCATTGTGTCAAAGGGCATTAATGTTTACTGGCTCTCAACAAATTGTTAGATATCCCTCCCATGGCCCCCTCTGGCCACCGTGTATCAATTCCCCCTGCCTAACTCAGTGGTTCTCAAAGTGTGGTCCGGGCACCCCTAAAGGCTCCCTGGGGTGCTTTTAGGAAATCCACCCTCTATAATTTTATTAACCAATGACGAAGGGGCTGGGGAAGGAGGATAGCTCATTGATTGGCTGCCTCGTTTTCTAATCCTATGACTTTCTTTTCCATTCTCATCCTCTTCTGAGTGTAGAGTGGAGTTTTCCAGAGGCTATGTGATCTGTGGTAACACAACAGACTGAGGACAGAAGCAGAAAGGAAAGGCCAGCCATCTCTTATTAAGTCAGATATCTGAGAGATCTGCAAAACTGTAAAAATAATGCCTTTCTTTTCACTAATTTTTTGTTTTGTTTTGGAAAATACATTTTTCATTTAAAAATATATTTATGTAAATATTTTAAGATTATGTTTTAATTTCTAGTATAGTATATACTGATGTTATCTATATAACTAAAAGATTTGAGGGGTTCTTAATAATTTTTAATAGTGTAAAGGGGTCCAGAAGTCACCTAGTTTGAGGACCCTGGCCTGAATGTGATTTGGCAAAGGGCAGGGTCAGCTGAGTGTGGCTCATTTCCGCCATCACCGACTAGCCTGTCTCCCAGGCGAGGCTTCTGAGGCAAAATGCAAAACAATTCTACTTTTTAATTTTTTTTCTCTCTTCTTCCCTGCTTTTCTTTCTTGTGCTCTTTCTTCCTCCTCCCCCCACCTTCCTACTTTTTCTCTTGTTTTTGTCCTTTCCCGTCCCCCAGCCTCAACTCTCATAACAAATTTGCACACATAATGACACCTTCTCTTTGCATGAATTGACATGCTTTCATATCTAAACAGAAACACTGTGACATTTCAAATAGGCTTTTTGTTATTACTCATCCCATTCAAAAGAGATAATGTGTAAATCTTAAAAACACACGTTCTTCACCTATAATCAAGAAACCGAAAATGAAAATAAGATTTTTTTTTTCTCATATGGAATTGGCAGAGTTTTATTACACAGCAATTCTCAGTCCTGGCAGAAATCCAAGGAGAGGGACATCCAGTAGGTGACAGATTTGAACCCAAAACACATTTGACTGAAAGGCTGGGTTCCTGCCCAGTCACATTCTTAAATCAACGTGCTATCCCTTTTTGAATCCATACATAACTCCACAGCAACCGTGAGCCCTGATCTTGTTGATTCCTAGAGAACTCTTCATCCTTCCCTCTGAGCATTAGCACGGCACAGTGAAAGGCACAGGAATTGTACCAAAATAGTGCCGCACGATGGGAGCATGGATCATTTTCATTTTCCTCGTCATGCTTACTTATATATGTGTTTCCCAAGTTTTCTACAAAGAGCAGGCATGGATGGTTTGGGCAAATGCATAACTTGTCAGATGCTGAAAGGCTCTTCCTAAGGGGTCACCTGTGCCTTTTAGGGCCAGGATGGACACACGGCACATGGCTCACAGGATGGACCCGTGGGCGCATGCCTGGGCTTACATGCCAACAAGTGGCCATTCAGTGATATCGATGATACATTCAGCACCAAACCAATTGGGGGGAAGAATCCAGTTCAACTACTGGTCCCTTTTCCCGGAGTCCTCATCACAAACAGGCTTTGTGCAAGCCTGCAGGCTGCTATCAAGCACAGAGAAGACTGAGCCTTGGACCTCAAATTATTTACAAAGTTTAACAGCAAGACAAAGAAACACACAAGAGACCATTTTTGAGGACAAGATAAGAAGTACACTTGGCAGCAGCGTAAGAGGAGTGACCACCACCTGCCAAGGTCAAATACAGGAGAGGTTATGGAGGCTTCAATAAATTTCCAGAAGAAAAGTCAGAACCACAAACCAGAAAGTCATTACTCTGAGAGATTTTAGAAGATTCTGGGCTTGCATAACGTTCCTATGTTCCTTTTATGTTACTCCATGTCTTTTTCCTATAGTCTTCCAATGCCTTTAAAAGGGAGTGGGCGGGGGGGAGAATTGGTAAGGAGATTGGACAGAAATACAAAACTATGTCTAATTCTGAATAACAAAAAGCCACCATAAGACAGCTCTTACATGTAAACAGGTTGGAAGTCGTTAGTTCCATCCTCACAAGAAAAATGCTAAGCAATCAGAGCATTAACAACTGTGCTTAGAGCCATTGGAGAACTGAGGCCACTGGGTAAGCCATCACCCTGAAATCTAAAGAGGCAGGAAAGACAGAGACTCACCACTTACCAGGAGCAGACGCCGCCTCTGGAGCCAGCCACTGATAGCAACAGTTTTGGTCTGATGAATAATAACTGGAGGCTGAGTGTGGACTAGCTGAAGACTTTTTAAATGCTGGGGTTCCAGTGCTAGGGCAGTCCCACACTTTCCTGGGGTTTAGCTCCAGAGCCCTACCAGGTTGTCACCATGAAGTTGGGGAGAAATCCACTTGCTTCGGGGAAAGGGAGGCGAAATGACCACTTTTAAACAGGCTCAGAGGAAATGTTACCATTTAGAAAGCCCAGAGCATTCTGTTCTTGACAAAGCCCTGCCAGGAGGGACACTGTTTTTCCCAGGGCCTGCTCTGCCCTGGGGGAAGGGCAGCAAGACAGCTCCAGCCCCCTCCAGACTTCAGGGGAGACAAAGGAAGGCCAAGAAATGTTCCTGATGGTCAGGCCCAGGACTTTAGGCCCACGGAGATTTAATCCTAAAGTTATGGAAGTTGTCCACCCCATTACCTTACTGTGTTCATTTCTAATGCTGCTGTAACAAAGAACCGCACACTGGGGGGCTTACACATCAGAATTGTATTCTCTCACAGGTCTGGCGTCTAGATCCAAAGTCAAGGTGTTGGGAGGGCCACACTCTCTCTGAAGGTGTTAGAGAAGAAGTCTTCCTTGCCTCTTCTTATTCCTGGTGTTTGTAGGCAATCCTTGGCATTCCTTGGCTTGTAGCTGCATCTCTCCAATCTCTTTCTCATCACATAGCCATCTCTTTGCCTGTATTTCTGTGTGTTCTCTCCTCTGGATTTAGCAGTCCTTGGATTTAGCACCCACCCTACTGCAGTATGACCTCGTCAATATAACTCATTACATCTGCAAAGACCCCATTTCCCAGTAAGGTCATATTCTGAGGTTCTGGGTGAACATGAATTTGGGGGGAACATTATTCAACCCAGTACACTTACCACCATATCAACAGACTCCAGTGCAATAAAAGGAAATTATGACCGGGAGAGCAGCAAGACATAGACTCCATTTAAGATGCAATTCTTAGGGAAATCCGAAAACAACAGGAAAAAATAAGTAAATAACCCGAAGTCTCTGGCACCTATAGCTACAGCAAACATTATAACATAAAATCTCAACTGGTTAGCTCAGGTTCTATTATCACATACATTATATCCAGCCTTCAACCAAAAAGTACAAAGGAACAAAATACAGAGCAATTGTGACCAGACTCAGATATGACCGAGATTTTGGAATTATCAGGTAGGGAATTTGAAAAAAACTGTAATTGATATTTTAAGAATTCTGATAGAAAGACTAGATATATAAGAGATTGTCAATGAAAGCAGAAAGATGGAAACTAATAAAGAAACAAAAGGAAGTGCTAGGAATCAAAACTGAAAGAGAAAGAGAAAAAGAGAACGAAAAAATTGGACAGAATATCTAAGAACAAAAGGGCAATTGCAAAAGACATGTGAGTGATGGGAATATCAGAAAGAGAAAAGGGAGGAGAGGAAATATTTGAAAAAATAATGGATGAAGTTTTTTCAGAATTAATAACAGACACCAAACCACAGATGCAGAAAAAATACCAAATAATCAACACATAGACATATCATTCTCAAACTGCAGACATGAGAAAATCTGGAGGGGAAAAAGCCAGGGAAAAGGAAATCTTGTCAATAGAGGAACAAGAATAAGAATTACATTAATTTTTTTTGTCAAAACTATGCTAGCAAAAAGAGAGCGAAGTGTTGAAGGAAAAACAAAACAAAACAAAACAAAACAAAAAACAAAAAAACAAAAATAAAACCCTACCGACCTAGAACTGTGTGCAGTGAAATTATCCTTCAAACGTGAAAGAGAAATAGACTTTCTCAGACAAACAAAAACTGAGGAAATGTGTAGACATGCCTTGCAAGAAATGTTAAAAGGAGTTATTCAGAGAGAAGGAAAATGATATAGCTCAGAAATTTAGAAGAGAAAGAAGAAATAAACTAAGGTGAAATGTTTTTTATTTTATATTGACCTAATGGGTAATTATTCAAAGTAATAATAACAACAATGTATTGGGTGGTTATAACTTATGGATAATTGAAATAAAATACAACAATGCCATAAGAAATGGGAGGGAGGGATTGGAACAACCAGTGAGGCAAAATAGGGCTATTTGAAAGTAGACTTAGATTACTTGTAAATGTCTATTGCAAACTCTAGGGCAAATACTAAAATAAGTATAATTGACACACTAAAAAAAAAAAAAAAAAAAAAGGAAAAAAAAAAGAGTATCATTTAAGATGCTCACTTAAGCCCTAGTTGTTTTGGCTCAGTGGATAGATCGTCAGCCTGAGGAATGAAAGGTTCCGAGTTTAATTCCAGTCAAAGGCACATGCCTGGGTTGCAGTGCCTCAGTAGGGGGCATGCAGGAGGCAGCCTATTGGTATTTCTATCTCTCTCGTACTCCCTCTCTGAAATCAAAAAAATATATATATATTTAAAATAAAATGCTCACTTAAAACCAGAGAAAGTAGAAAAAGAGTAGATCTTTAAAAGAAACCAATAACAAGTGCAATAAATAGAAATAATTAAAAACATGGCAGATATTGCCGAAGCCGGTTTGGCTCAGTGGTAGAGTGTCAGTCTGCGGACTGAAAGGTCCCAGGTTCGATTCCGGTCAAGGGCATGTACCTTGGTTGCGGCCACATCCCCAGTAGGGGGTGTGCAAGAGGCAGCTGGTTGATGTTTCTCTCTAATTGACGTTTCTAGCTCTCTATCTCTCCCTTTCTCTCTGTTAAAAATCAATAAAATATATTTTTTAAAAAACATGGCAGATATTAATCCAACTTCATCAATAATTATTTTAACTATGAATGGTATAAATAGACCAATTAAAGAACAGAAACTGCCATCTCTATAATAAAGAGCCAGGCTGTAACTACCTATCACAATCAAAGGCTGACCATCTGGAAGTCAGCGCTGGATTGCCATGGCGACTCAGTGCTGCCTACTAAGGCTGCAGGCCCAGTGACCCAGCAGTGACTGCTGAAGAGGCTTTAAATCAGGTCTGGAAAGAGACTTGAAGAGAGAAGCAGGGGCATCTGTGGCAGCTTTTGACCAGAACTTGCCTCTCTCTTTCCGTCAGAGCCTGGCCAGCAGCCCTGCCTCCATTTCTATTGGAGCCTCCACTGGGGCTGCTGATCAGTCCTGCCTTTCTGATCAGGCTCTGTTGATAAGCCCAGAGATGCTGACTGGCATAGAAACTGGCCAATCAGAATCAAATCTGGGTCAACTGTGAGGAGCCAATGGCTGCCTAGGAGGCAGAGCTTTTGATGATGACTGGCATAGAAACTGACCAATTAGAACCAAATTAGCCAGCAGAAGAGGGTAGTTGGGGGCAAGATCAGGCTGGCAGGGGAGGGCAGTTGGGGATGAGATCAGGCTGGCAAGGGAGGGCAATTAGGGATGATCAGGCAGGCAGAAGCAGTTAGAGGCAATCAGGCAGGCAGGCAGGTGAGTGGTTAGGAGCCAGCAGTCCCAGATTGCTAGAGTCCCAGCCTAAACTGGCAGTCAGACATCCACCAAAGGGTCCCTGATTGGAGAGGGTGTAGGCTAGGCTGAGGAAACCACCCCCTCCATGGATGAATTTCGTGCACTGGGCCACTAGTAGTGGATATAAAAAGAATACCCGCTTCAACTATGAAGATACTAGATAAATTAAAACTAAAGAGATGGGAGCCTTAAAAGGGATGAAAATGCTGACATATATTACAACATGGATGAACACTAAGGACATTACACTAAGTGAATAAAGCAGTCACAAAAATATAAGTACCTTATGATGCTACATATATGATGCATGTAGAGTAGTCAAATGTATAAAGACAGAAAATAGAATGATGGTTACGGGGGAATGGGGGCGTTGAGGAGTTATTATTTAATGGTTGTAGAGTTTTAGTTTGCAAAATTAAAAGAGTTCTGGAGATGGATGGTAGTGATAATTGCACAACAATGAGGATATATTAATGTCATAGAACTGCACAATTAAAAATGGTTAAAACTGTAGATTTTATTATTTATATATATATATATATATATATATATATATATTACCACAATTTTTAAATTTTATGGTGTATATATATGTTGCCACAATCCATGATAAATAGAGTAACAATATAATGTATTGTCTAAACGGGGACACTTTGGGTTGTGAAAGCAGATGCTCTTAATAACTACATCTGGACACCAGGGATAAATGTGACTGTCCTGGGTAACCCAGGTGGCCCTAAAGTATCCTGCTCCTACCTCAGAGGAAAATATCCCCCTGCCTCAGTAGGAAATTTTGTTTGACAAACATTCAGTAGAATAACTATGGGAGAGATCTCACAGTTAACAGTACCAAGAAATAATGATTTATGTTCCCAAATCTCAAAGTTTTAAAATTTGTCCACTAAACTTTTAAAATAAAAGTCCTGTATACATTTCAGGTGTATGATTTTATCCCAGAAATCCATTCTCTTCTGGAACACTCACCATATGTTTCCAGACTCAGCTGTCAATAAGCATATGAGGGGCGCCTTCCCCACCTGCCCTCTTCCATCCCAATGACATCCCCCACAAACGCCCATCATCTGTTCAGCCTTTCCCCATCTACCAGGTGGAAGTTCTCCACTTCAAAACTTTGGTGGTACTTTATTTGGCATGAGGCTAACACAAGATAAAACCTAGATTACTGAATGAATGTTATTGAAATCTGCTTGGCCATAATTAAATTCATCAACCAGCCATAAGGAAAACTACCTTGAGCTTCCCCATGTAAACCCGTTGGCATTGCCTTGGTTTTGCCAGAAGTTTCGGGCAGGTGAGGGTGGGGGGAGGTCTTGAAACCGAAGAATGGAAAAAGAATCTGATTTGATTCTTGGCCATGATGGGAACTGCTGTTCCTCTGAGTGTTTCTCATATACAGGAAGTGGTCATTCTCACCCTCCCAGTCTCTAGCTCTGACTCACTGGGGTCCCCAGCCTGAGGGCATGGTCTCCAGGCCACTAAGGTCCTGAGCAACACAGTAAGGTACAACACTCTCCTCCCCCCACTCCCTGTCCTGTGAGGCTGGTCACGAGAAGGTTAGTCCCCTCATTCATGTGGTCTTCTCAAGAAACCTGGGTGCCGCAGGCCTAGGCCAGGTTACCTTCACCACAAACATATTGTAGCTTTATGTTTAAAACCAGAAAAGGTAGCAAAAAGAACCCTAAAGGTTCTGCATCTCACCATTCTCACCGCTCCCCTGAGTTAATATTATCTCTGTTTTTGTGTACTCGCACTGTATGTTATGAAAGTGTGGCTATATGCTGGAAAGTTTATTTCTTTCAGGTGTTTTTTGCTTGTTTTTTTTTGTTTGTTTTTTGGTTTTTGTTTGTTTGGGGTTTTGGGGGTTTGTTTTTTGTTTTGTTTTGTTTTGTTTTGCAAATACTCAGCTCATATCATGTTATATCACAATTCTCCTCTAATAGACCTGAGCTCCTGGGTCACAACTTAGTGTAAAGATGGCAAAGACTCACCCAGCTGGCATGGCTCAGTGGTTGAGTGTCAACCTGTGAATCAGAAAGTCTCAGTTTAATCCCTGGTCAGGGCACATGCCCAGATTATGGGGCTTGCTCCCAAGTGAGAAGTGTGCAGGAGACAGCCGATCAATGATTCTCTCTCATCATTGACGTTTCTATCTCTCTCTCTCTCTTCCTTCCTCTCTGAAATCAATAAAAACACATTTAAAAAAAAATCTAGCAAAGACTTATGTGATGAACAGGAAAATGGAAGCTTTAAGTAGCCTCAAGAGACCAACGGGCAACATTGGAACATATTGCAAGGCATCTAAAGCTTGTGTCAAAAGTGTACACTTTGACCACTTCCAACACACTAGGCTGGTTAAAATAAAAAACACAGAAAATAGTTGTTGATGAAGATCTGGAGAAATTGACCTTCATACATTGCTGGTGAGAATGCAAAATGGTGCAGCTGCTGTGAAAAATAGTTTGGTGGTTCCTCAAGGGTTAAACATAGAGTTATTATATGGCCCAGCAATTCCGATCCTGGTTAGATTCCCAAAAGAATAAAAAAAACAGCTATTCAGAGACTTGTGCAAGAATGCTCGCAGCAGCACCATTCACAGTGGCCAAAACAGGAAGCAGACCAGCAGCTTATCAGACCTCCGGCTGATAAATGGATAAACGAGCTTCACTGCATCCGTCCAATAGTCATAAAAAGAAATGAGATACTGATACATCTGCGTCACGGACAACCCTTGAGAGCATCCTTAGTGAAAGAAGCCAGCCACGAGAGGCACATAGATATTCTGTGATTCCACTTATCTGAAATGTCAAGAATATGCACCTCCATAGAGACAGAAAGCAGACTAGTGATTGCTAGAGGCTGGGGAAGGGAGAGATGGGGAGTGACTGCTTAATGAGTAGGAGGTTTTCTTAAGAGCAATGAAAATGTAGTTACATAACTTTGTGAATGTGTCAAAACCACACATGCACTTTAAAATTGTTCAAGTGTTGAATTTTGTTATGTGAACTTTACCTCATTTTTTTAAAAATATGTACTTTTGAGGCAGATTAGCAAGAAGCTAGGAAAATGCCTTGGCAAGTAGAATGGGGAAACTGGCCGTGCAATTTACAGCCAGATAATAAATCACAGGGTAATACCTTACCCTGGTCCTGGTCCCCCTTCAGTGACATTCTTTGAAGGTGAAACTGACCAGGGAATGACCTACACACTAATTTTGATGCATCGGCATTTTCAAGGACAGGCCTGGAAAGCTGATGGATCCCCTGAGAACTCCCCTAAAATTCCCACCTTTAGAAAACAGATTTTAAAAGTGTAAGACAAAAGACTCAGTTCCAGTTCATGCCTTTTCTCTCCACCCTTCTTTCCTCAGGCTCCAAAGGTTCCCAGGAGACTTGCAACCAGGGGAGCAGGGGACAGGATCCACTGGTCTCCGACTAACCCCTGACCCTGTTTGCAAATAGGTGCCTTTCTTTTCTCCCTTAAACCCCGAGGACCCTTCTTTTGCCTCTGAAACTTGTTTCCCGAGTCCACATAGCCCAGCTGGCTCACTTCTTCTGTGACGTTCTTTCCAAAATGCCAAGGCAGCTCTCTGAGAAGCCTGCTCGAATCTTTTCTTCAAGGGTACTTTTGCTTTGCAGGTTAAATAAACTTCGTTTTGCACTAGAGTTCTTGGCTCTGAATCTAGTCATGAGTCAACAGCCAGATCAATCCAGTGTGTGAAGCATCCTACTCTTCAAAAAAGATGTCACAAATACAAACAAATGGCACTAACAACAACAATAAAAGTGCAAAGTGTTGTAGATTAAGACAGCCGAAAGAGACAAAACCAAATATCATACACAAATCTTGATTGGATCCTAGATAAGAAAAAGAAATGCAGCTTATGGAAGATATTTGGGGGACAGTCGAGAGATTCACATTCAGATAGCGTGCTGGGTGCTGCTATGGTTATGATCGTGGCATTGTGGTTTTGTGGGAGAACATCCTTATTAGGAGGTGCTGAGGTGTTTTAAAAGTGTAGTATCAAGCTATCAGAGATTTGCTTTTAATTTGTTCAGCAAAACCAAAGTATGTAAAATATAGAGAAGAGAGAAAGAGAAAGCAAATATGGCAGAATGATACCAGTTGCAGAATCTGGGGCGGGGAGGGAGAGTTTAGAGGTGTTCATTGTTTTCCTCTGGGTGTTCCATTGTTCTCTTTGGTCAACTTTTCGGTGGCATTGACAATTACAAAATAAACTGTGGGAGGCGGAGGAATTGCTGGTGCAGGAGGTTGTGATAGAGCTTGCTGCCAGGCCGAAAGCAGTCAGCCACCCACGAATGGAGTTTAGAATGACTCCTACATTAAACTCCTTTTAAAGTCTTTCTAAAAGAAAGATAGTCTACATTGCACATTTCTTGAAGTCCCTCACCCCCCTTAAGCACCTGGTAAAAACCCTATCACTACAGACATTGAACCCATTGGAAAAGTCTGATGAGTGAAAAACACTCTTGGGCCCAGCCAGCATGGCTCAGTGGTTGAGCATCTACCTATGAACCAGGAGGTCACAGTTTGATTCCTGATCAGGGCATATGCCGGGTTTTGGGCTCAATCCCCAGTGTGGAGCATGAAGGAGGCAGCTGATCAATGATTCTCTCTCATCATTAATATTTCTATCTCTCTCTCCTTCTCCCTCTGTTATATATATATATATATATATATATATTTTTTTTTTTTTTAAACACTCGGGAGATACCATATAGGTGGATGAAAAGAGTCCTCCAATGCCCCAAGCCCTGAAATGGAGTTCCCCCACTCAAGGTCCTGGGACTAGTTAGGCTAATGGCTGTTTCCAGCCCTGTGCTTGGGGGCAGGGGGTGGGAGAAGGAGGACCTAATATATCTGGGTTTCTCCTTTCTTATCCAAGGAACCTGGGGGCTATTCCAAAGTGGACTTCTGGCTCCAGTGGGAAATATTCTATTTCTCCCCATCACCATCTGGGTTCAAATTTGCATTAATTCACTCATTTGCTCAATTATTCAATTACTTGGCAAGTATTTATTGAGCACTAGGCATTGTTTGGGGCTCTAGGGACACCCGGATGAACAAGTAGCCATGCTATCTACCCTCACAGTGTTCACATACAAAACACATGCCACAACAGAGATGAACATGGTGCCAACAGAGCTGGTAATGGGATGAACTGCTGTAGTGACATGTGAGTGACGAGCAGGAAATACAATCAGCAGGCTCTGAGGATGGGATAGATTTGGGGGACAATAACAGGGTGTTGAGAGATGCTCCTAGAGTTCTGGCTTATAGACCTGCATAGGGGTGGCCTTCCCTGGACATCGTGGAAGAGGCCTGCAGTGGAGGGGTGACAGGCATCATGTAGACCACCCAAGACAGGCACACAGAGGACAGGCCTAGGCTGTGCTGTGGGCTGTCAGTTGTCACGGAGGCCACGTGTGGCCAAAGCCTACCCCACTCCCAGAAGGACTCGCAGGAGGAGAAATCTTCAATCTTGTGCAATCTCTTTATATTCTGTCCTTTGTTAACAGAAGCAGATTCTGGTAGCATCCCACATCCCGATGACAAGCCTCCTCTGTCCTGCTGGCCAGGAGCGTGCCTTTTCTTTCTCCCCTGAAAGCAATACAGGGCCTGTGGAGGAGGGGAATAGCTCAGTGCAATCTGTCTCTCTCTCTCTCTCTCTCTCTCTCTCTCTCTCTCTCTCTCTCTCCCCCTATCAGCTTTGTAGAGGTTGGAGGTCACTTTATTTGCCCAAACTGGGCTAAGGGAAAACCCAGTCTTTGAACTGGATGATGGAACCCTTCTTTGCCACAGTGCACCCCCCAACCCCATTCTACATGGAACGAGACTCAGGGACAAAGCCTCACTTCCAGGTGGACGTGGAGCAAAGCAGAGCACCTGTGGGAAAGTCCTCGGAGTGTGAACTCTCAGAGATGAGCAGGAACTGTGGGTTGAGATGTGTTTTCATTTCCTGGGGCTCCTGCAACTAATTTCCACAAACTTGGTGGCTCAAAACAACAGAAACTTGTTCTCTCGCCGCTCTGAAGGCCAGAAGTACGAAGTCAAGGTGTCAGTAGAGCCACATTCCCTCCAGGAGCTCCTGGGGAGATGCTATTCCTTGTGTCTTTATTGTCTGGTGGCTCCGGGTGCTCCTGGTTTATGGCTGCATCACTCCAATCTCTGCCTCTGTTTTCATACTGCCTTCTCCTCTGCTGTCTCTGTGTGTCTCTTCTAAGGACAGTTGTTGTTGGATTTAGGGTCTGTCCAGATAATGATCTCACAGGTCTCTTCATCTCAAGATCCTCAACTATGTCTGCAAAGACCTTTTTTCAAATAAAGTCACATTCACTGGTCCCAGGAATTATAATGTGAACATACCAGGGTGTGTGGGGCACCATGCGACCCACAACAGGATGAGATTTTCACAGAACTCGGGAGGGGTGGGAGGCAGCGGTTAAGCTTGTTTTCTTTCTGACTTGGTAGTGGCTCCTTGTGGTGAGGGCCACTCATTCTGGAACTGTACTGAGAAACCCATGGCTCCCTCACGCTCTCACCACTTTTTGAGAAGCAAACAGAGGCATTCTGGGAAATGCTGGTGGGCCCCAAGCGCCTTCCCAGTGATGCAAAGGATAAACCCCCTGATTTGAGGTTTCTTTTGTCAGAAGCCCCAGGCCTCAGCTGTTTCACCCTCCATTGGATCCTGGGACTCGGCATTGATCTTGTTTGAACCCTTGACAAGCATCTGCTGGCTGCCTGCTCCATGCCGGACCCCTGGCTTATGAGAACACTCATTTGGCAGTGAATCCTGCGAATGGCCTTGGCAGGCTAGCCTTGGGCTGGGACTGCGGAATTCCAGATTTGTGAGGGGGCATGGACAGTTGTGAGTGGGAAGCCAAAAGTCAGCACAAGAAGCTAAAATTTCTGCTCAAAATCACACTCAAAGATATCCTTTAAACCACTGGGAGCCAGATTTGGAAGCTCAAAAGCAAGAAACAGCTCATTGTCTTTTACAGTAAGGTAGGGTCTCCCTGACCCTGGGGCAGATCTAGTTTTAAAATAGGGGTGGGGAGATGTAAGAGAGAAATAGGTTAACAAAATTTTTCTCTTTTATTTCTTCATTTCCAGATTTTAGAGTTTGTGCCCAAGTCACGGGCATGTCATAAGTGACTCGCTCTCACTACAAGCTCTTTGATGGCACACAAACACCACCCCCCCCCTCCCCGCCCTTGAACGGCCCAGGGGCAGCCTGTGCAAGGCCGGGCAGAGCAGGTGCTGGATAATGGCCGGAGGGAAAGTAGGGAGGAAGGGGAGCAATGCCCACACCTGTGGGTCTTAAGACTTCACAAGTACTTTCCCAGAGATTGTTCCCAGTAAGAGACATTCTGGGGTGAGCTGTTAATAGAGGGCATTCTCAACTCCTTGCCCAGGCCCAGTACCTTCCCTCTGGGCCAAATATCCAACCAGACCCACGACAGGGACAGACAAAGGCCCACAGTTCTGGAGTCTCTGTGGCACAGAGCTCGACACAAAGTAAACGCTCATTAAATGTTGAATGTCTCAGAGATTGCTGATTAAATGTTGAATGTCTCAGAGATTGCTCAAGTCTGCCAATATCAGTCAGGGCCCTGGGACTCTCTGTACTAGTCAGAGTTCTCCAGAGAAACAAAACCAATAGGATGAGGATAGAGAGATTTGTTTTAGGGAATTAGCTCACACGATTCTGCAGGCTGGCAAATCCAAAAGCTGCAGGGTAAGCTGGAGACCCAGGGAAGAGTCGATGCTACAGTTGGAGTCCAAAGTCAGCCTGCTGAGAGAATGCCCTCTCTCTCCAGGGAGGTCAGTCTTTTTCCTAAGGCCTTCACCTGATTGGATGAGGCCCACCCACATCATGGAGAGCAATCTGCTCTACACGAAGTCTACTGATTCACATGTGAAGCACATCAAAAAACTGCCTTCACGAAGCATCTAGGATGATATTTGACCAAATATCTGCCAAACTGGCACATGAAATTAACCATCCCAACTCTCCCACCCAATGAGGTCCCCTTGGGCTCTCTCTCTCCTCCCCTCTGCTCACTCCTTCCAGGGTGGGCACAACCTGAGGCTCTCCCCTGCCCTGTGCTACCCAAAGAGGCTCCAGGAGCTAGAGACTTGAACTCCTTCTTCCTGGTCCTTTCTACTTCCAGCCACAAGGATCCCAACACTTTGGCAGATCCTTGAATTATATTTACCCCACAAACCCTCCAAATGGCAGCAAGGGCTGTTGGCTGTGCCCAGAGGGTAGGAGTGGCTCTCCCCGTCCCTCCTGTTCTCTCCCTGCACCACCGCCAGCCTGCACCAGACTGGAAGCAAACCTTAGAGAGGAACCCATTACCTTGCTTTATTTTCTTCTAGAGCGTAACACCAAGTGAAGTTATAGTATTGTTCTACCTGTGCATTGTGTGTGTCGCTCCCAAAAAAGTATAAGCTCTAGGAGGGCAGGGACTTCACCCTAGGGCTTAGCCCAGCTCCTGGCACAGAAAGAAGCTTAGAGTATTTGTTGGTGAATGAAAAACATTTACTGAGCTTCTCCTTTGTGCAGCCCATGCTGTGCCAAGGGGTGCACACAAGCTGGTTCAACAATGCAGTTTCTGAGCATCTCCACTCACATGCCCAGTATCTTCATTTCTCTGTCCTTGGCAGCTAGACCCTCCCTTTTCTCAGGATTCATCTTCCGCCTCCCTCCTGGAGTCTGCCCACAGTTGAGTGGGCAGGGTGGCACCGAGTCCCCTTCAGTCCCGGGAGGAAAGTGAGCTGTGTCAATGGCGATTTGCCTGGGGTCTATTTAGAGGAAAGGGACCTGTATGTGCAGGAGGGCACAGGTGGCTGATACCTCAGTTCAGCCCCGCAGGTTCATGCACAGTCACAGCAGATCCCAGACTTTGCAGAGAAAGGAGCTCGGGGTGCGCTATGGGGACAGAGTTCCAACTTTGCACCCAGCTCCCTTGCCCTGATCTGGGGACTCCCTAAGGGTCACCTGGATCCCAAACAAGGAACTGTTGATCTTTGCCTCTTCCCAGATGCTATGATCCCTGGCATCCGGGTCCCACAGCCCGGCAGCGCCACCTGGTGGTCAGCCCTTGTAGGAATCTCTGCCGGGACCTGGGCCCAGATGGGAGGGCCGATTTATTTTCTACTTTAACCAACTTGTCCAGGAAATCCAGAAATCCACGGAGCACACTTCTAACTGGTCCTCTTACACGTGGCAGGACTTTGGTTGGTTTCCCTTATTACTTCAAAAGTATTGTGCAAGCCGGCCGTTGTGGCCCAGTAGTTGAGCATCGACCTAGTCGCTGGTTGAATTCCCAGACAGGGAACGGGTGGTGCAGAAGGCAGACCATCGATGTTGAATTTCACTCTCATTGATGTTTCCATCTCTCTCTCTCTCCCTTTCTCTCTCTCTAAAATTAATTTAAAAAAACATAGGTTTAAAAAAAAAAGTATTGTGCATAGCCGAAACCAGTTTGGCTCAGTGGATGGAGCGTCAGCCTGCGGACTGAAGGGTCCCAGGTTCGATCCTGTCAAGGGCATGTACTTGGGTTGCGGGCGCATCCCCGGTGGGAGATGTGCAGGAAGCAGCTGATTGATGATTCTCATGGATGCTTCTAACTCTCTATACCTCTCCCTTCCTCTCTGTAAAAAATCAATAATATATATATATATTAAATTTTTAAAAAAATATTGTGCAGTTAATAATATTGTAATAACTATGTGTGGTTCAAATGGGCACTAGACTTAGTGCTATGACAACTTCCTAAGGTCTGTAAATGTCTAATCACTATGGGTACACCTGAAAATAACATGTAATATTGTATGTCAACTGTAAATGCAAAATAAATTTTAAAAATTAAAGTATTGTACAAAAGTATCATTAAAAAAATACAGGTAAGCGAAAAGAAAAATTCCCATATCAGATTGCTAGATGAAACACAAGGTATCAAGTTAAATTTAGATTTTAGATAAACAATGAATAATTTCATGGGACATGCTTGTTCTCAAAAATTATTCAAGGTTGCCCTTGCTAGTTTGGCTCAGTGAATAGAGCATCTATCTGCAGACTGAAGGGTCTCAGGTTCGATTCTGGCCAAGGGCACATGCCCGGGTTGTGGGCTCGATCCCCAGTAGGGAGCATGCAAGAGGTAGCCAATCAATAGTTCTCTCTCATCATTGATGTTTCTCTTTCTCCCTCCCTCTCCCTTCCTCTCTGAAATAAATTTTTAAAAAAGTATAGTTAAAAAAATTATTCACAGTTTATCTTAAATTCAAATCTAACTTATGTTCTGTATTTTTTGTTCTGTTTCTGACAAATCTGTAGCCAAA
Source organism: Pipistrellus kuhlii (assembly GCF_014108245.1). Taxonomy (NCBI): domain Eukaryota; kingdom Metazoa; phylum Chordata; class Mammalia; order Chiroptera; family Vespertilionidae; genus Pipistrellus; species Pipistrellus kuhlii. The sequence goes on from NW_023425573.1 coordinate 24,985,835, forward strand.
ACCTAGCATTCTGATTAACATATTGAAGTGTGTTTACAGTTTTTAAAAAATTATCCCTGAATGTACATTATTTACCAAAAGAGAGGACTCTGTAAAATAGACTGTTTTTGCAACCCAGTTTTTCCATTTAACAATATCCCATAACACCTTTTTATGACATCATATGTCCTTTTATAGCCCAGTTTTCTATGCTGGCATAAGTAAGACTTTGACATCTGCAGACCGTCATCGTTTCTTAATTAGTTAATTATTTATTTATTAGCACAAGCTGCCCTGTTATTTCTCTGGTTCCCAGCACTGCACCAGCGGCTCCCTTTCCTCCACCCTTGCTGCAGGCCTTGTATGTAGCATGTGTAGCAGGTACAGGTCTGAATTCTGCTACACCAGAGAGCAACACGGTGGGCTTTGCTCTGAGAAGCACTCTGGAGCCAGCTCAGGAATCAGACTGTGGATCCAAGGCCTTCCCTGGTACTCCTGACACATTAGCTCCATGGCCTCCACTGCTCAGCTGCAGCAAAATGGGACCGGTGAGCAGGATAGTGTGAGGATTAGTCTGCGTCTTCTCCGCTAGATGGCAACCTCTGCCTGGACAAGAAATTTCCCCTTGGATCCGTCACCTTTACATCCTCAGAGAACCTGCTCAACGCTTGGACATCACTGACAAAAATACACGTTGACCAAGTGACCAAGTGAGAGATGGTTTTCCACAAGAGAAAGGGTGTGACTGTCCACTTTGGGGGAGATGGTGCAGCATGGTTGGGATCTGTTAAAAGATACACTAAGGCATATTAAAACTTTTAAGAGTTTATTTGAGCAAAAAATCAACTCGAATTGGGCAGCCCAAAACTGGAAGCGCTCAGCTCCTAGGAGCCAGGTGAAAGACACGGAGGTGGTGCTGAAGCAAAGGAAGGAAAATATTTAATTGACTACAACTTCAAGCCTACTTGGCTAGTTGTGATTGGTTGTCCGTTCTGATCTTGTAACCCTGAGGCATTTACAGGCACAGACTGTGGTTAGCTTACACAGCCTCCACGCTTTGCAGCCTAATGGCCTCCCTGTTTACTCAGTTTACCAGATCTGACCTGTGTCCTAACCACAGGCTCCTGAGCAGCCAGATTGGCCTATCTGCTCTCTCCCCAAAGTAACACAACTCCCCACACTTCCCACTCACTTCTCTCACTTCGTTTAGTCGTCAAAGTCCTGAGCTCCTTCCACAGCAGAAAAGATGAGTCTCTCTCCACTATCTGGGAGCCTAAGTGGGATGGGGGGGAGGGGGGATGCAGGTCAGACTTGAATTCTTGTTTTGCCCTTTCTGGCTCTATGACCTTGGGTAGTTTCTTCTAGTTGCAAATTACCACACAACAGCTTACGACAACACGGTTTTGTCATTTTACAGTTCTGCGGGCTGGAAATCTGACACAGTTCTCACTAGGCTCAAATCAGCATGCTGGCAGAGCTGTGTTCCTTTCTGAAGTCTCATGGGGAAAGTTCACTTGTGCTGCAGACTGAATGTTTGTGTCTCTGAAAACTCACAGGCATATGGAACCTAATCCCAATGGGATGGTATTTAGAAGTAGGCCCTCTTGGGGGTGATTCGGTCATGAGGGTGGAGCCCTCCTGAATGAAATTAGTGACCTTATAAAAGGAACTCCAGAGAGAGCCCTTGTCCCTTCCACCAGGTGAGGACACAACCAGAAGATGGCTATCTGAGATCCACGAAGCAGGGCCTCACCAGACACCACATCTGCTAGGGCCTTGACCTTGGACTTCCCAGCCTTCAGAACTGTGAGAAATAAATTTCCATTGCTTCCAAGCCATGCAGTTTATGGTATTTTTTTAATATTTTATTGATTTTTTACAGAGAGGAAGAGAGAGGGATAGCAAGTTAGAAACATCGATGAGAGGATCATTGATTAGCTGCCTCTTGCACTCCCCCTACTGGGGATGTGCCCGCAACCAAGATACATGCCCTTGACCAGAATCGAACCTGGGACCTTTCAGTCTGCAGGCCAACGTTCTATCCACTGAGCCAAACCGGTTTCGGCTTTATGGTATTTTTTATAGCAGCCCCAACTGACTTAGAGAGTTTCCCGGTTCGTCTTTTCCAGCTTCTAGAGGCTGTTCACATTCCTTAGCTCATGGTCCCTTAGCCCTATCCTTAAAGCAAACACTCTGAAGTCCTTCTATAATCACATCTCCCTCTGCCTCCCTTTTAAGTACCTTGTGGTTATTTGGGCCTACCTGGATAATCCAGAATAATCCCCCTATTTTAAGGTCAGGGATTAGCAACCACAATTCCACCGGAAACCTAGGTTCGCCTTTACCAGGTAACCTATTCACATGTCGCAGAGATTAGGACATGGGCACCTTTGGGGGAGGCCATTATGCCACTTAGCACAGACCTAGAGTAATTATATTAATTCTCAGAGACCATTTCTTTATGAAGTGGAGTTCCTCCAATAAGTGGAACAGAGATTAGAGATGGTGATCATATCGGTCATCTATTGCTATGTAACAAATTACCCCAAAACTTAGTGGCATAAAACAATATTCCCACAACCTTTATTTGGGTCAAATTAGTGAGCAGCATAGCTGAGTAGTTTAGTGTGTCTTTCCTCCGGTTGTAAAGATATTGGCCCAGGCTCTAGTCATTTGGAAGATTGGCTCAGGCTGAAAGCTTTTCAGACGGCTCCCTCCCTCGGGGGCTGTTAGCTGGAGGCTTCAGTTCCTTGCATATCAACCGGTCCAAAGGGCTGCTTGAGTGTCCTCACAATGGGGCAGCTGGCTACCCCTAGACAGAGTGATCCAAGAGAGCAAACCAGAAGCCACGTCTTTTTTTTTTTTTTTTTTTTTTTTTTTTTTTTTTTTTTTTTTTTTTTTTACTGAGCCGTGCACACATATTACCTATTTAAATAATTTTTCAAAATAAATAAAAAGTACCCATAACAATACTTAGGTTGGTCTAATTCAGAAGTTTTCCAAGCATAATCAGCAAAGTCCTTTCCTCAAATAAATTTTTCGTGGAATGACACTATACCCACCAGATACAAGGGCAAGCTGCTCCAATAGGCACGAGGCCACGGGACCACCTATGCACCTCTCCCTCCTCAGTTCACAAACCTCCGGATTCAACCTTTTATCTGAGCAGGAACTTCCTGACTTTTCAAAGCTGGAAATAAGAGCTTTTATGAGATTGGAAATGGTAACAAGACTACTCTCTCTTCCTTCCAAAGTCTTTTCTTTTCAGTGTCTCTTTATTAGGAAAACATTTAATTTTATAAATTTTTTTTTTTCAGTCTGAAGTTACCAACCTTCAAAAGAAGGAAGGAAAGGTTAGTCATTTGGTTGAGCAAATATTCCCAACCTTTACTCACTGTGCCCTTAAAACTGTGTACCCAGAATGCTTTGCAACCCAAAAGCCTAAAACAAGTTGGGGGCGGGAGGGAGGGGGCGGGAGGGGGTAGAGACTTGTCCTGTCTTCTGCCCCCACCTTTCCCCTTCCTTATACATCTTCCCCCCCCCCCCCCCCCATCGCACTCAGGGTCAGCCTCGGCAGCCGCTCTCACAGAGGGTGGGCCCCACCTCAGTGTGCTGTAGCACTCACTATGCCCAGGCAGCCACCTACAATTTACAGCCAGTCAGGCTTGGGTTTAGATCCCAGACCTACCACGTAATCATTGAATTTGCACAAGTCACTTGACCTCTCTGAGCCTTGGTTTCTGCATCTGTAACTTGGGGACAGTGCCCTCTTCATTGCTGGGCTGCAATAAAGATGACACATGTAAACGCCCCGCACGGAGAAGGACCCCAATTAATGATCTCTTGCCAATAACGGCCTCCCCCCTTTTCCTGGCCTCTCCCAGGCTCCTGGAGAGATAGCAGGATTCTGGTTGACACCTTGCTTTCCAGAGTCTATGATTTTTATACTTTTCAAAATAATTTTTAAAAATTTGGTTATGCTCATTTTTAAAAAATTAACAAAAGGAAAAATTTTCCCCACCATCCTACCATTGAGTTCCCAGTCAAGGGGGCTGTCCTGGGTACTCTGACCCCACCCCCCACCCCCCCAGGGCTCTCTGCTCACCTCGTCTGCTGTGCAAATAAGGAATTTTAATATGTTTTGTTTAGTTTTCCTGAAGATCTTTCCTGGCACTTTGATGGGCCTCTGGTACCCTGTGAGATCAATATATATATTATTGATCTCTAACTCACGGTTCCTGCCACAGAGCTCCGAAACCCTTGTGGTTTCCTAAGTGATAAGAGCTCTCGGAGCATCTTTTGCTCTAATATTTGGTCTTTGATCCTGGTTCCTGCCACAGAGCTCTAAATCCCTTGGAATTTCCTGGGTGCTAGGAGTGTCTTTTGTGACACTGTCTTTTGAGGTGACTCTGAGTGGGCCCCTGAATGGGGGGGCTGGTCACCAGAAAGACCAAGCCATGGTGAGCAGCTTAGAATATTCAGCTCCACCCCCTTTTCCCAGAGAGGGGCTGGAAATTGAGTTAATAATTGAGCACACCTACATGAGAAGACCCCCATTTAAATCCCAATAGCACGGGTGTGAAGACCTTCCAGCTTGGTGAACATAGGTGCCAGGAGAGTGTTGTACCTGGGGAGGACACGGAAGCTCCGAGACCCTTCACACGTATCTTGCCCTTCGTGTCTTTTCCATCTGGCTGTTCATCTGTTTCCTTTATCACCCTTTTGTAAGAATCTGGCAAACAGGAAGTGAACTCTAGCAAATTAACCCTGAGGAGGGGGTGGTGGGAACCTCCAAGGGCAGCAGATGGGTCAGAACCACAGGTGGACCTGTGATTCGTGTCTGAAGGCAGGACAGTCTGGTGAGTCTGAGCCCTTACCTTGAAGGACCTGACACTTTCTCCAGGTAGGCAGTGTCAACTGAGTTAAATTGTAGGACACCCAGCAGTGTCAGCAATGATGTGTTCCGTGTGAGTAGTTAGTGAGAAACCCAGGAGGGAAAGACTGGTTTCCCAATGCATACCCAGAGAAGAGGGGAGCCCCCAGCCACCTCCGGCAGCCCCATCAGCTTACAGCAGCCTAGGACTCTGGCTCCCAGGTCGCCCTGAGGGCGGGGGGGGGGGGGGGGGGGGTGGGGGAGGGGGGGAGGGAGGAGCGGGGGGGCGGGGAGAGCGGGGGCGGGGGGGAGAGCGAGGGTGGGGCCTGTCTCCCAGCAGCAGCCATCCAGAACCAGCCTTTTGTTCCTCACCACTGGTCACCTGGTCCAGGGGCAGCAAGCATCCAGTCCACTGTTGTTTTTTAAATGTCCTGGTTCCACAAAAATCTGCCTTCCTTGGAGACTTGGGCATGACACCCCATCCATAGGATAAAAGCGTTTGTCCTTTTGACACCGAGGACATACAAATGACGAGAAACTACACACACTCGGCATTAGGCCAGCGCCCCACAGCAACTTCCCTATGTTGGAAGATGTCCAAGGAACAGCGGGCAGAGACCCTCGGCGGCCACAGGAAGGGGTAGGGTGCAGGGGTATTGTGACATGCTCCAGGGAAGGGCAGCTCTCCCCTTGGCCAACGGAGGCCCCGGGCTCAGAGGAACAAGGGAGCCGGACCGGACATGGAGGCTGGGGCCCAGCCCGCTGGTGCTGAGCAGGATGGGGAGGACGAGCCTGAGCCGCAAGCTCCGACCCAAGCCATCGAGGGCCACGGCCAGGTGCTGCTGATGGGCAATTTCTGGCCGCAGGAAGAGCGCTTCCTGACCCTGCAGGACATCCTGGAGCAGAGCCCGACCAGCCGGCCCACCCAGGAGCCCTCGTCCACCAGAGCCACGGGCGGCCACAGCAGCTCCAGCGACTGCTCCTGGCGGCGGCGTCTCAAGCGCCCCAGCGACTGCTCCTCCGACGACACCGAAGGCCGGGCCGCCAAGTGCAAGCGCTCGGCCCAGAAGCCGCCCCAGGGTTCGGCCGGGACGCCCAGGAGCCGGGCGGCGGCGGAGGATGCGGCGTCCGGGCGCCAGAACCCCCAGCTGCCGCTGCCGCCGCTGCCGCGGGAGCCGGGCGCGCGGCTGCTGCTGGTGTTCTGCCGCGCGTCCGCGCTGCGCTCGCAGCTGCCGCGGCTGCAGCTGCTCCTGCGGCGGGTGCACGCCCGGCACCGCAGCCCGCCCGCCGCGCTGGTGGGCATCGTGGTGCTGCCGCGGCGCGAGGAGGAGGCCGAGGCCCGCCGCCGCATGGAGAGCCTGCTCGGCAGCGCCTTCGGGCCGCACAGCCCGGCCGTGGAGGTGCACACCGCGGTGTTCAGCCCCAGCCGCCCCGAGGGCACCCTGGACATCCAGCGCGCCGCCGCCGCCGCCGCCGCTGCCGCCGCCGACGGAGCACGCGGAGGAACACACGAGGCCCCCGCGCGGGGCTGCGTCACCCTCATGGATCAAGAGACTCAGACAGAGGGTGAGGAGCCCGAAGGTGAGGGGTGGGAGCGCCAGGCGGCCGCCGCTGGGACCCCGGGGGATTCGGGAGAAACTTCACTGCAGAGGGAGACCCTGTGTGGCTGGCTCCGTTGGTTGGGGAGCCGTCCACTTCGACAAGCACGGAGGGAGGCCTGTGCCTGGACCCTGCTGGTCCCAGTCCTGGAGACAGGTCCCTCACGGGATGGCCCCTCCCCGGGCGCGTCCACTTACACCGTGTGGGTGAAGATGAACTAGAGTCCTGTCCCCAGGGCTGCTCCCCGGGATAACTTTCACACACCCAGGCACCCGACCCCTTGCTCCCTTGCTCACTACTGGGAATCAGCCCACGTAAAGCACAGATCTGGGGGTTTGCGGGCCCCAGACCCGCCCTCTCTTCTCTCCACTTCCACTTGTTCCTCGCTAGGTGGGCCCTTCAGTCTCCTCCAAGGAACCACAATTGCCATCAAAGCATGCCTCGTGGGAGGCAGGCGCTGAGCTGAGCATTTCGCACCTCGACTGCTCACAGCAGCCCTCTGGGGAAGGTGCTGTCTTAGAGGAGCTGCACAATTCTTGTTCACAGCCCCTGGGAACCTCCCTACGGAGGAATCCGGATCTGTGGCCTCAGAGGGTTACTCTGAGGGTCTAAGCCTTAGAGGGTTCAGGGCAGTGGGCTCTTAAGTGAGCACCAAGTGCCTTTTGTCTCCAGAAGCCCCTTGGGGCAGCCGTGGGGCAGAAGGAAGTGCTCTGCGCAGGGCATCCAAAGCGAGGTTCTTTGAGGCTCTGCCACTCTCCCGCTGAAGAACAAAGCTAGGGGTCCCCTCCGGGAGCTGCTGCCCTCCTGACATAGGGGACTGAGGCCCGTTGGTGCCTGAGGTAACATCCAGTTCTAAGGTGTTAGCCTCGGGACAAATGTTGGCATGCTTGTCCTGGGTGCCCCGGATCCACCCCGAGGGCCAGAACCACTTAGGCCACATGTGTCAAACACAAGGCCCGAGGGCCAAATCCGTCCCGCCAGGCCTTGCAATGTGGCCCACACCGCGCTGTCATCACTGCACTCCGCTGCGTTCCATCACAATGACAGTTTATGACTGTTCAGTAAACCATTCGGCCCGCGATTTAGGCTGGATTTTAGATTTTGGCTCCTTCTCTGATTGGGTTCGACACCCCTAACTTAGGCTGACGATAGACTCATTCTTCTGACTCTCCCAGATGGTCCACAAGATTTTCCCATGGCTGCCATGCCTCGTCAGGAAAGCCCTGACTATGGACTGTTCCAACTGTAATCTTCAGCCAAGACCAGAAAACCCAGACCACTTTTGAAAACTGTCCCTTAAGAATGCAGACTTTGAGGTGCCTTGTCCCCCATCATCCACACCCACCCTGCGGTCACCAGTTTCCTGCTCTCTCTGTCTGATTTCTACTCTTGCCTCCAAGCAGCTTACGTCAAGCCCTTTCTCTGGACTTTGGCCTTCTCGGTCTTCACAGTCTAGGCGCATGGACTTTAAGAGAAGACAAGGGTAGAAGCCATTCTGACACCAGGCAGAATGTGATCCAAGATCTGGGCTCCGAGAGGGATGAGTTGATGGGTCCACTTGAGAAAGATCTGCATGATGGGAAGAGAGAGGGGTGGGAAGGAGTGGGAAGGGCTTCCACAAACACAGGGAAGTGAGGCATGTTCACCAGACTTCTGGTGCTTGTGATTGGCTAGAGCGAGACGCGGGTAGCATCAACCTGGGACAGTGGGATATGACTGTGTGATAGAGGAATCAGACTTCAGGCTAGGAAATTGTGCTCCAGCCAGAAGGCAGAGGGCATGGGAGATGTTCCAGCAAAGAACTATGGCGGCGCCATTCTTCCTAGTCCTTCTAACCGGACCTATTAATCCGCAAGTGCCCTCTCCTGTATCTTCGGGTTACCCTTCTTAAAGAACCCCCACTTATTTTCTCCACTGCCATAGAAAAACTCTCGCTCCTCCCAAAGCTTGACCCTCTGTGTTTCTTCCATTCCTCTCCTGGGGAACCAAGAATCTGTTTTTGCGTCTTTTTTTGGCCCCTTGGTGTGAAATGAAATGCTTCTTTCATTCCTAACAGGACATTCTTGCACCTATTTAATGAATTTAAACCAGTGGTTCTCAATCAGGGGCAATTTTCTGTGTCACACACACACACACACACACACACACACACACACTGACATTTGCCAGCGTCTGCAGATATTTTTGGTTTCATTTGGAAGGAGCAGTAGTTGCTACCAGCATCTGGGCAGAGACCAGGGACACTGCTAAACTTTCTACAATGCACAGGACAGCCCCACAACAAAGACTTTTCTGGCTCAAATGTCAATAGGGCTGATTTAAACCAGGTTGAGCCCTGGCCTGTGTAGCTCAAAGCACAGGCCTGGGTTGCAGGCTCAATCCTCGGTAGGAAGCATGCAAAAGGCAACTGATTAATGTTTCTCTCTCCCTCTTTCTTCCTCATATTTAAGAAAAAACTCAAAAACACACACATCAGGTTGAGGCCTTCAGTCAAAAGCCCATCAGTGCCTGAAAATCCAGTTTTACCGAGATAAATGCCTTAGGAGGTGTGACCTGTCTGCCGGATCCAGACAGGGTTCCTGACCCGGTTCCAGTCTCTCTGATTCTGAAGACTTCCCTGAGGGATCCATTGCTCTTGACTTCAGGGATTTACCACCTTCTTTCTTGTAGCCGCGCTGGCTCCCTGAATCTCCTCACACTCAGGCTCAATCAAATTCAGCCCAACTTTATTGATCTGTGCTTCCCTTCACTTCTCATCTTTCATGCCTTTTTTCCCTTCAATCCTTTCACTCAAGGGTTGACTTTAAGGCTTGTATAATCACCTGACTCCCTGTTGCCTTTTGGAGTCAGGAAAAGAGAGATTTCTGAACGGGAATTTAGCCCCTTCAATGCCCCTCCACTGTGTGGTAGTTTAACCTTTAACCTCCATTTTCCCCTCTGCAGAAAGAGAATCAGCAAGGTCTTTTCAGGTTCTAGAATCTCTAAAATATTTCCCGTCATTTCACAGTTCATATCAGACCTGGCCTTGCGTGGGGATTCCTCCTCCATAGGTCTATTCTAAGCCTTCTCCTGGGGCAAGAGTGTCACCCCAGACTCAAGGAGTTGACAGTAGACTACTCACCACCTCATGATGCATCAATGGCAGAAGTAGAGTCTTCTAATATGAACACATTTTCTGTTGGAGTCAACATGTGAAGCCTAAGGTTGTCCTTTTCTTAAATGTGTTTTTTTCTTCTTCTCTCCCATCCTAAAAGGAAAGTCACATTTTTAACTTTGAGAAAGATTCATAGTCTCCTAATTGACCCGATGAGTTTGGAGTTTGAAACGTAGCCTACTGGCGTAATGAGTTTGAGAAAGATGTGGTTTTCCAAACTGCTGTTACGTTTATAGGGGAAATTCTTTTGCCAAATGCAAGGGTTCTTTGCCAAAGTTGGATGACACCGCCCCTCCCCCAAGACCCTTCCCACATTAGGGGAAGGCAGGTTTTGGAAGAAGGGGGAAGCTACTCGATGAAAATAATCTGGGGGGACAGCTGAGATGGTAGGAGGCGGTGGGCTTTCCAGGGACCCCCACATCTTCAGTAACGTCACCTAAAACACAGTATGCATGGGGAAGTCGTTTGGGGGGGTTGGGTTTTGGTTTTCAGTTTTTTGTTATGTGGAAACCAGTGACAGAGTTGAGAAATCAGAGCCATTGGTTCTTAGAGTGAATGGATAGCTCTAAGGGGACCCGGGACACACCAGCAGAGAGGTGCCTGAAGGAGGCACTCCAAGTCGCAGAATCGTAGGGATCCACGTTGTCACAGGCCCCATGGCCAGGCTTAACCCCGATTCTTGAGGGGTCTGACACCTGCCTTCTGCCCATCCCAGTAGCTAAGGAAGAGGGAGAACAGCAGGCTAGGCAGAGAAGACTGTCCCCAGGGCACTGCCATAGGAGCCACCCTGGTGTTTGTGACCTCACAGGAGGAGTGTGGGTGACCTTTCTTTGTGGTGCCTGGGTCCAGCCCAAGGCCAGAGTGTTCCCCCAGGGCAGGGCCTCCCTCCAGCAGGGAGCCGGAAGACTAGGCAGCTCCATGTAGGGCCACGTTTAGGTAAGGAAGACCCACCATGAAGAAGGGCAAAAAGAAGAAGCCAGAGTCCAAACGCCGTGGCTCCAACTCACGGCACTGTAGCTCTGACTCCACCCCACATCAGTCCAGCGTGGAGTCCTCCCCGCAGCAGAACAGTTTATCATGCACCCCACCGCAGCAATGGAGCTCTGAGTTCACCCCCCAGCAGCCCTGCCCAGAGTCCTCCCCACAGCAAGCCATCTCTGGGTCCAACCCACAGCAGCAGCAACAGAGCCCTGAGTTCACCCCCCAGCAGCTCGCCTCAGGGTCCACCCCACAGCAGCCCAGTTTGGGCTCCATCGTAGAGAGGCCCGTGATCCGGGCCCTCCCAGCTCCCCAAGACACTCAGAACACTTGCACAAAAATATCCCATGGATCCAAGAAAGCAGGTGAGCAGATTTCTAGCTTATCAGTACTAGCCTTTCTGCTGCTGAATCCCGGGTTACCCCAGAAGCTGTTCTTATTGGATAGGGTTGCGTGGTTAACGTGTATTCTGGAACTGTGCTGTGGAGTATGAGGATTTGGGGTTTTGTCTTTACCCAAGAGACCAGGATTCCTGGATATTGCCATTCTCTCTATGTGGAGTCTCACGGAAGAAGGCAGCCCGCATCCATATTAACTTTTCACATGGCTCAATGGTTATATGTGCTCATTGGGAATCAGGGTGCGTGTAGCTGCTCAACAATAAAACCCAAGGATGCATTGATATGAAATTTAGGAGTGGTCATACTGCTTTATTGTCCTCGTCAGACAATCTCCATTTGCTATAAAAGATACCTACACTCTAACCCAAAGAGGAAAGTCCAGGCTGATGGTGACTGAGAGAAGAAGGGGGAGGCAAGAACCACTTGGTGTTTGAGATTTCGTGGAAGGGTTTGGAGGAAACCTGTCAAATGGAAGATATAAATGGACTTTTTCCATGTTGTCCTGAGATGTTTGACTAAGGACCCATGGGTAAGGTTTCCAGTAAAATGCAGGTCGACAAATGATTTTTAAATAAGTGTGTCTCAAATATTGCATGGGCGTCATGCGTTGTTTTTACTTGCTAAATCTGGCAACCTTACCTATGGAAGACATAGGTGGATTTCTCTCCTCAACATTAAAAAACTCTAGCAATTATCTCTCTCTGACAAAGGAATGACCATCTAGGAAAAGTGGCCCCCCATCTTCTTGTTAGCCAGAGTCTGAATGAACATTGGATTGTGTAGAGGAAATTCAAGTGGAGTTCAGGGGGTGGGCTGGTTAAAACTACTACTACTAATAATGGTAATAGCTAACCAACGGTGTACCCAGCATTCAGCTCAGCCATCTGTGTTAATTTTCTCATTTAACAACTCTTAAAGAACATACTAGCATCATCTCCATGTTATAGACGGGAAACTGAGGCCCAAAGAAATCAAGCAATTCACTCTCAAGTAGGCACTAGAAGCACTGAGGGGAGAACCCCAGCCTCGTCTGACTCCAGAATTCTCGCTCTTAACTGCAGCCCTAATTTTCTGATCCCCTGAGGTCTGGTCGCCTCCCTTGGAGGAAGCATACCCTTCTCTGAGCTTCTCCTGGATCCATGAGCCAGAGCCTAAAGCTCCGTGGTCCTGACCAGACCACACTCCCCAGGCCACAGCATATCCCTCTGAGATCATGTGGACATAAATAAGAGGCATGTGTATATCCAAGGTATCTCTGTGACATATTTCTGAGGCTAGGAATCAATCCATTCTTAACATCTGAAATGGTTTTGAGAGCTACACTACATGTAAATGTTATGATCATCACCCGCTGAACTAAACATTTCTGAATTGTGACCTTTTAGAACGGATATCTGTAGAATGCAGTTTTACATTCCCAAACCTTTTAATGAGTACATGTGACTCACCCCATGAGGAGTTCTGTTTATTGCTCCAAAGTATTGTAAAAGAAACTGCATTTCATTAAATGGGAAACCTGGTGCAATGTATTGCATTTAGATAAATACAAATCTGAGACACTCATCTATCCACAATTTCATGTGCTGCTACCAGCCAATTTATCCAGGCACTGGTGGTGGCTCTTCAGTGCTTACAATGACCACCTACTCTCCTTCTGTCAAAGACATTGTTTCCCTTTGAGCCAGAATAGGAAGGAATGTTGGCAATAAGGGATGAGGGCCTTTACATAAAAGATGCCATATTCTAAAATCCAAATTTTTTATGTGCAGAAAATATTGTAGTTCAATAAAAGACAAGTCTTCCACTAGAATGACTATAATTAAAAAAAAATGGACAATGACAAGTGTTGGTGAGGCTATGGAGAAGTCAGAAGCAGCACACACTGCTGAAGGGAATGTAAAATGGTGCTGCTGTGATGGAAAAGTCTGGCAGTTCCTTGAAGGGTTAACCACGAAGTTACCTTAAGATTCAGCAATCCTGCCGAAACCGGTTTGGCTCAGTGGATGGAGCCTCGAAGGGTCCCAGGTTCAATTCTGGCCACAGACATATGCCCAGGTTGTGGGCTCAGTCCCCAGTAAGGGGGCATGCAGGAGGCAGCCAATCAATGACTCTCTCTCATCATTGATGTTTCTATCTCTCCCTCACCCTTCCTCTCTGAAATCAATAAATAAATATATATATATATATATATAAATATATATACATATTTTTTTTTTCTTAAAAAGATTCAGCAATCCCCCTCCTGGGTATATACCCAAGAGAATTAAAAAGTATATATATGTTCTACCACTTCAAAGTTAATGGAAAATTAAGCCTTTAGCTCCTAGCCAAACTTTTAATATTATTTTTTTGGTTGTAACTGGGATTCTTAGAGTTTCCCACACACACAAAAATAAATTCCTGGTTTAAGTGTAAAAACAAAACATATGTTCTACAGAAAACTTGTACATGAATGTTCACAGCAGCATTACTCACAATAGCCAAAAAAAGACAACTCAATGTCCATCAACTAACGAATGGATAAACAGCAGGTGGTACAGATGTGCTATGAAATACTATTTGGCAATAAAAAGAGATGATATGCTGATACATGCTGCAACATGGATGGACCTCAAAAACATTAGGCCAAGTAAAAAAAAGCCAGTCCATAAGAAAGCCCACATGTTGTATGCTTCCATTTCTGAAATGTCCAGTATAGGCAAATCTATGGCCAGAACCTGGGGAGAGTGGGGAACAGGCAGTGGCTGCTAATGGGTCCGGAGTTTCTTAAGTGGGAAAAGAAAACAGTGTGGAATGAGGTAGCAATCATGGTTGCGCACCTTTGTTTATATTCTGAAAACCATTGAACACGTTAAAGGGGTGAATTTTATGGTATGGGAATTAGAAGTCCACAAAAAATTTTTTTTAACTAAAAACAGAAGAACGATAACATCTTGCCTTTAGAATCTCTTCCTTCTCCGGTCCAGAAAAAGTATCCGTCATGGGGAGCTCTAAGCAGGAAGTGTGCTGCGTGTTCCAAGGTTGACCACTGCCTTCACGGAGCTTTGGTTGGAAGAACCCACAGTTCCGTCAGGAAGCCAGGACGAAGGTGGCTGCAAGAGGAGGAAATGAGGCAGAGGTCATTTTAAACAGCAGAGGGCACTATCTCGGAGTTCCGTGAGGATCCTCCGCACACGGGGAAACAGAAATGTAGATGAGTTTGGGAAAGTATCCCAAGGACTGTAAACTGGAGCAGCGGCTGCCTTCTGGATGAACCAGGGAGCCCACAGAAATGGGACGTGGCAACTCCAGGTGCAGGAATCGAGTGCTGCCTGTCGCCTGCTGCCACCACTTCCTAAGAATTCCGTGGCGAGAGCCCTGAATCAAGAAATCCTGAATTGAGGCTCACTTCTCCAATCTATGTACTCTCAATTTGTACCTCAGTTTCCTCATTTGTAAACCGAGAATAACAATATTCCACTTGGATAATTAAATGGGATGGATAATGATGTGAAGCGTGGAGCACCGTTGCATCATTATTTACCCCCAGGTAGCAGCAGTCTGAAATGCAACCCGTTTCCCCACACAGTTTGTTTCTGTGTCTTTGAGGCTCTCCCCTACCCCCTCCTGCAGGCTGGTGGGTCCCTTATCTTTCTCTTTTTCTGTCCACCCAGGGCCTCCGACTCAGGCGAGCCCCTTCTGTTCCTGTACCACTTGCCCCGGCAGCTCTGCTTGCTGGCGTCGTCTGGGCCTGTGCCACAGCCGCATCTTCGATGTCCTTCTGCCTCAGGCCTGGATGACCGTGCCAGGCAGAGAATTCCCAAGCCTCCTCACCTTCTACAGGTTCTGGAGCTCATGGAGGGCTGGGCCCTCAGGTCGTACAGTTCCCAAGGGCCAGGCTCTCCCCCAGATCGTTTTGTAGTCTTGTGTTATTCCGCCTGGGAATCCTAGGCCAAAGGAACGCCTCCCCCTCCGGGTGGCCACAGCCTAAGGTTTGGCACCAGCCCTTTCAGAGCAGACCCATCCCCCCAGGGCATCCCACCTGCACAGAGAGGTGCCGATTTTCTTCCTTCCCAAGAATTGCTTCTTCGAGGGCTTCATTCCTCTTTTCCCCAAAGGCACCCTCCTTTCTCAGAGCTCACCCCCTCACAGCCCTTCAGAAATGCCTTGTCACTCAGAGCTTTGGGATGAAATGCTCTGTTAGGCCGTCGGCCTCCGTCTGTGGCCACGCCACAGCTGAGCGCTTTAGGTTCTTTACCTGCATGTGAATTTCCCCTGGAGCGGAGTCACAGATACTGAGTGTAACCCACGTGCCCCCTGGGTAATAGCAAGACCTCCACCCCGTGCAGAGGGTCTCCGGCTATTTCTACAACCCCAACAGGGAACAATGCCCCCAGGTTGCTCTGTCCATGGCAGAGCAGCCCCCCACCCACAGCAACATGGAAGTTCTGCCCTTCTTTGCCTCTTCCTAGATACCACCGGGTGGAACCTTTTCCAGCGGTGCCAGGGCTGGGAAAGGAGCTTCCTCCCATCCCCAGCTCTGGGTCCAAAGCAGCTCCGCCTGTACCCAGGGTCTCACAAGTGTCCACGGAAGAGGTCTTACACCTGACAATCTGATACCCCTGACCTAGGAACAGAGCCCACCCACCCTCCACCTTCCCCCTGCTCCTCTTCCCAGCCCCTCCCCCACCAGATCCCCCCTCCTGTCCACCCTTGAAACAAACCTATGAAGAACACAAACAGATACCCAGGTGTGTTGGAAGAGCATGCCTAGAGCTAAAAATACTCTATAACCTGGTAAGTCCCTGTCAAGGAAGGGACTCATTAACTGTCTTCCAACACACTTAATACTTCTGTCCAAAGGGCGCCACGTTGTGCCATGGGTTCATATGTCTTTAATTTTTTAAAAAATATATATTTTATTGATTTTGTACAGAGAGGAAGGGAGAGAGATAGAGAGTTAGAAACATCGATGAGAGAGAGTCATCGATCAGCCGCCTCTTGCACACCCCCCACTGGGGATATGCCCGCAACCAAGGCACATGCCCTTGACCGGAATCGAACCCGGGACCTTTCAGTCCCCGAGCCGATGCTCTATCCATTGAGCCAAACCGGTCTCGGCCATATGTCTTTAATTTTTTAAAATAATTCTTTTTTTGTTAAAAGTATTACATGTATCTTCTCTGCCCCCCCCCCCCTCCCATTGGTCCCCTCTGGCCTGTCCCAGTCCCTGCCCCCCCTCCCAGGCCTTCAGCACCCTATTGCCTGTGTCCATGAGTTATGTATGCCTATACGCATACAAGGTCTTTGATTGATTACCTCCCATTCACCCATCCTCCCCCACCTTCTCAAATCACTTTAAAACCAATAAGTAGGAAAAATTAATCTGCACAGGAATCTAGGTACTAGGAGAGAAACTAGAACAGGGAACTTTACCCTTAAAAATTGTGCAGCCTGCACGGTAAGCTAAGACACGTCCATTTGAAAAACTAAGGTGTGAGCCAGGTGTTCTGTGTCCCATAGGAGACGTTCAAAGAGCTTCAGGAAAAGTGTTCACTCCTAACCTGGAGTCCAGGCAGACTGCGCAGCGTCAATCACATCTGAGCTGAGTCTTAAAGGACCTTAGGATCTTCTATGACTTATTATAAAGGGAGAGCACTCTAGATGGAGGAAAAGGCAAAAGCAAGGCTCAGAATTAGGGAAGTGAGGGGCAAGGGGCATGGGTCCAGGTTGGTCAGGGTTAAGACATATTCTGTTCAAATGTTTAGCACCTGCTTCCAAAATCATTTCATTTCTCAGAGGATTGGAATGTTGGCTCTTGGCTTGAAATGCACACTCATGTTAAATAAGAGCCACTAGTTGAATAGGATTTTTACCCAAACGGATACTGCATTTGGTGAAAGCCATCCTCACAATTAGTATCATACTCATATATTTTCCTTGCCTTCGTGGTGGGTGTGATATGTGTTTCTTCAGGTGTAATATGTGTCCCCCAAATGGAGCTATCTGGTAGAACCTCCTTCACAGGGTTGTCTTGAGGTTGGAGGAGACTTTGAGGTTGGAGGAGACCTGTTTAGCCCAGGGCTTGGCATATGGGGGTCTGGACCACCTTTGTAGCTTGGCTTTCTGAATGCCCTGGGGAGCTGGTGTCCTGGGCAGGTCTACATGTCCTGGGGTCCTGGGGTCCTGGGGTAGGTTTTATTGGAAGGAATGGGAGAGTTGTGTCCCCTTGAGAGGAGGGTGGATAGGGGCAGGTGGGTATTCCTGCAATCCTGAGGGAACCCCACAATCTTCCCTTTCCCATAAAAAGGCACTAAAGCCCAACTTCCCCCAACCTATGGGCTTTCTGCTTTGCTTTGCAGAGGACCGGCAAGGAAGCACACCAGTCATCGTAATTCCCGTGCTCCAGGTTCTCGGGACTGCAGCTGTGGCTCTGGGGGCTCTAGCAACTGCCTACTGCGTCATTGAACTCCTGTGAACAAACCCCCAGGCTCGCGGTCCAGCAGGTGTGTGGACCCCCTCGGTGCCCACTGCTCTTTGCAGAAGTGGTCCTCAGGCCCCCTGAGTGGCCAGCCCTCCTCGCAGGGCCAGTGGGGTTTCTGTCCCTTCTCTGAAGTGAGAAGGTTGTTACCAGTAGACCATGCCCCCCAGCCTCTTTTGTTGACTGTGTGAGTCCTTCCTGGGCTCAGGGTGGCCTGGCATGGCTCTCTCCAGCAGCCCTGCCAATGATAGATCCATTATTGGGATTGTCAAGACCGAGTTCCCCAAACTCCCACTGACCTGGGTGGTTTCCCTAGTCACAGAGAGCAGACAGGAGGAGGTGAGGGCAGAGGCTCTTGCCCATCTTGGGGCCTTTCCTTGGAACTTTCTTCCTGCCTAGAAAGCTTTCTCCCTTGACCTAGCCCTACATTTCAAGTCCTACCTATTCTCCATGACCTAGCCCTATTTCTTCCATAAAACCTTCCTCCCGCACTGTACCTCCAGTGAATTCTCCCCCCTGGTTAATCACGGTCTTCTCCAGCCTGGTCCATCCTGTGTTGTGGAGGGTCATTGCACATGTTTGTGACCTATCTCTACAAGGGTACTGCAAGATCCTTGAGAGTAGGCCTCACACAGCATCTTCAATCCTCCCCTCTTCTAGGCTGGGCTTCCTAGAAGCAGAGCCTGAGTCAGGGATGCGAGAACACAGGATTTATTGAAAGAGAAAAAGAGAGGGAGGGAGGCAAGAGAGATCAAAGGAAGGAACAGAGCCAGGACCATGTCAGCTGAAGTCCAGCCTGATCCCACGGGGGCTGTCAAGCATGAATTATACCATAGACCTGGTCTCACCTTGAAGCAAGAGCAGGCTTTTTGTGCCCCTTTGTCATTCCACCATTGGCAATAGGGGTGAGGGTGGGGAGTTAAATCTTTGTGGAGAAGAGCTCCCATTTGGCTGAGGACAAGCCTCTGGGGAAAGAGGCAGCTCTGAGTCCTTAGCAGCCAACATTCACAACTCACAGGAGCTAAATAAAGAATGCACCAGCCCAGAAAGGGGAGCACCCACATTGTCCCCATTGTCAAGTCCACCCACAGTGAATGCCTCATAAGTGATGGGGGGGGCGGGGACAGTAAGGGGATAATGGCAGCCTTTCAACCACTCCTAGACTTCTGTCAGCCACAGGAGTGGACAGGGAGTAGCCACCGTAGGGCCCACGGTGGAGCAGATGCTCAGAGTACCTCAAAAGACCAACCCAGAAAATAAACTCCAGTGAGAGCTCAGCATCTGCTCCAGGGCTCTGCTGCCTGATCAAGGGGCATATTCATGGGAGAGAAGAAGCACTTTAAGCTTCACAAAACACACAGCATCTGGGAGCCTCAGTTTCCTTAGCTCTAAATAAGAAAAGCCGCTGTGCCCTGCTCTTGAGATTTCCAGGAGTATGAGAAAAGATGCTTAGAGTGAGCTGGCCAGCTCTAGGGTGAAGGTACTGGTGGTTGGAAAGACACTGGCTTTGGAGACAGAGCTTTAGGTTCTATCAGAACTGGGCTACCTGGTAGCTGGGTGTTAGGGGCCTCGCAGCTTAACTTCTGTGAGTCAGTGTCATTTCTGAAGGGGGAGAAGAATGAGTAGTTCCAGGGCAATGGTGGTGAGGATTAAAGGAAGGAATGTGCAGGTGTGCAAGGCCTGGTCACAGGAGATGGGTGGATGGTGGCCAGTGACCATGTGAGGACTGCACTTGAGCTAAAGTGCTTTGCTCTAGAGCAAGCATGTCAAACTCTCTGCCAGTGGGCCACATGGGGCCCACAATGAGTATTTTTGCTGCCCAGCCAAAATAATGGTGTGAGCAGTTATTTACAATTATGAAAGGAAATAAGTCTCCTGTCAGATCCAGAACTACCGGCATTCACCTTGGGTCAGTTTTGAAACTAATCACTGTGAACAAGATTTCCCCCGAAGTAGGGAAGATAGTAGCAGAGAAGAGGTGCCAAGTATTTCAGGTAGAAAACATTAATTTTATTGTCGCTCTTGTTCTTTTTTATATACTACAATTTTCTAAATAAACCTACGTTTCTATGAAAATTGAAGCTTTTGAATTTTGTTGTGGCTCACATAAACTTGACCTTGTTTATTTGGCTGTGTTAGCCTTTGAGTTTGGCATGCTTGTTCAAGAGTCTCCTTATAGCAGAGCCCACCAGTGTGAGTTCCGGTAGGGTTGAAGGGGCAGGCAGGCTTGGGTCATATTCTCCTTCAAGGTTCAGTATTGTATTCTGGGGCAGGTTCCAGAACTAGGGAATTGGAAGGTTTCCAAATGCCAGAGGCATTTTAAGAGTGATCTGATAAGTGGATTATGAATTTACTTGGTGGAAATTTCAGAAAACCAAATTCAGAATGGCAATAAGGAGACTGTCTCACCTAGCTATGGAACAGCTGGGAAGAGTCAGGGCTCCCTAAAGTCAGCAGTGTTGTCAGAAAGCCGGGAAGGGACTTTTCCAGCTTTAGTCTCTGACACCCTCCTCGGAGGGCAGGCTAGTCCCTCCTGTGGGCAGGCGGCTGGAGAAGCTTCCAGAATCACAGCCTCATATCCTGACAGCCAGAAACAGGGAAAAGGCTACCTCCTCCTTATGTCTCTTTCTTTAAAATAAATAGATAGATAGATAGATAGATAGATAGATATTATTTATTTATTTTGTTTGTTTATTTATTTCCTTAACCAAGGATATGTTTTTATTGATGGGGGGGGGGGGGAGGCAAACAAATTTTTAGAAAACAGCAGTGTGAGAGAAAAACATTGATCACTTGCCTCCCATACACACCCCAATGGAAGAACAAACTCACAACCTAGGTATGTGCCCTGACAGGGAATTGAACCTACAACCTGGGTGATGCTCCAACTAACCAAGCCACCCAGCCAGAGTCTTGTGTCTCTTCCTGAGTTAAGAAACTCTTTTCAGGAGACCCTTTCCTCAGCATACTTGCCCTCTCATTGGGGTGACATGCCCCTGAATTGTGTTTCATGCCCCTTCTTAAGCAAATTAATAGGGACTGAATTATCATGGCGGGATTAGATCCATCCCCAGTCTGTTCCCCTGCCTGGGGCAGGGATTGCTTCTGTCCAGGACAAGGCTGGGCAAAGCAGCCAAATTAAATGGAACCCCTACCAGGAAATAAACGAGAGTGGATTGGGAACAGGCCAGAGTGTTTTAAAAGGTGATATGGTAGCTGGTGAGAGATGAACCTCAGTGCTCAGAGCTGTTGGCTTAATAAGAGGCTGGAGACCTGTTGGCTTAGCCACTGAAAACCACCCTGAGGGCAGGAGAGTCAGTGTGTGGGGGGAGGGGGAGCAGACCCTCAGGAAGGGAAACAGGCAGTGTGGTGTCCTTCTCAGTCCAGACAATGAAACACCATCTGATGACAGTGGCAACGTCTACTCTCTGGGAAAAGATACTTCTAGAATTTTCTTTCCTAAAGTTTGGTGTGCCTCTCTCTCAGCATCTCACCAGTGAAGGATGAGTCACTAAAGCAAGAGGCTGCTTCCCAGCTCTCTCTGGGCACTGCTGCTCATAGTAAAAATCCCACCATGGGCTAGCTTTTGGGGAGCGAGACTTCCTCTTAGCTGTTGGGAGCCCTAGGGTGGGAGGAGGAAATGGAAAGTGCCAGCACCACTAAGCTATGAAAGGGAGAGGGAGGGAGGGAGGGAGGGAGGGAGGGAGGGAGGGAGGGAGAGAGAGAGAGAGAGAGAGAGAGAGAGAGAGAGAGAGAGAGAGAGAGAATGAGAGCGAGAGCCAAGAGCGAGAGCCTGGTAGTTTGCATAAGCACCTGGTACTTTGCATAAACTCCTTAGAGCCTGAAGGGAAAAACAAGTCTGCTGTGGCTGTGTTTGGACAAAAGGAAGAGTGGATGCAGAAATGGAAGGAATTAGAATCCTAAATAATTTCTTTTCCACAGGTGGACCTTTGCTGTGAACTCTCGTCGATGAGGCTGTAACGCTGGAGCGCCACCAGCGTTCTGGGGTCATGAAGTGCTGTGTAAGCTAACGGCTCTGTTCTTGTTTCTCTTACAGATCCAGTTTCCACCAGGGATATCCCTTGTCACCAAAATAGAACAATAAAAAACAAAAACAAATTCTGTTTCTTGATTGTGTTCTACTCAAGTCACAAAAGCTGGACTTGGTAGGGAGGTGAGCGGGGTGTGGCGTAGGAGGGGAGGGGGGGGGCGGTGACTTTCTGAGCCCTAGGTAAACCAGGGTGGGATCCTGCTGTTCCTCTTGGGGGCCACAGACCCAAGTGGAGGTGATTTTCTCTACACACTCACAGAACAATTCATTTCAGATTCTCCATTTTCAAAACAGGAGTTACACTAGTCAATTCAATACCTAACATAACTAGTCAACTCGTCTGGCCAGTGGTAATCCAGTTAGTGGGAGCAGGAGGAATGCTCTGGCTCCTTTTCAGGCCCGCACCTGTGCCTGGGACACTCCACCTCTTCAGTCAGCTTCACCAGTGAGGGGGGCGCAGGGGCAGGGCGAGGCGGGGCCTGAAGCCCATGGTCCCTCCTGCTGACTTCACTGCACTCAGCCAGAGCCTGTCTCACCTAGCTATGGAACAGCTGGGAACATTCAGGCTTATGAATGCTCAGGAACATTCAGCGGTTCCTGAGCCGCTGAGGCAGAGGTCTTAGTTCTGGGGATCCCAGGAAACACCAGTAGGCTGTGAGACAGGAGGAGGTGCTTAGTCGGCTGGGGCAATCTGGGAAACAGAACACACCGCAGAGACATTCCACCCAAAGGGGATGGTTTGCATGCCCATCCTGTCAGTCATCCATTAGGGCTGCTGGGAGGGAGGCGATGAATTTCCCTAAACATTTGGCCACTCTAGAGAGGAAGACTCCAGACACAGAAATGCAGATGGTGGGTGTTAGAGGTCCAGAATGCCTAAAACAGCAGTAAAGGCCAGGGGATGTGAGAGGGCATGTGTGTGTGTGTGTGGGGGGGGGGGGGGGGGGGGTGGGTCGCAGGGGGGGGGGGGGGGGACAGCCCTGAACTCAAGGATGGGAGTGCACAAAGCCATGCGCATGTGACCTGCTGCGCCTCTGACAGCTGCTCAAGCTAGAACCAGGACAATCCTTGGGGGGGGGGGGGGGGGGCAGGAGCAACAGCACAGCTATGAATGGCAGGTGGGCCAGGCCAGGTACCAAGAACCCAGAGCTCACCCACCACCTTCCAGTCCCAGGATTTCCTTTCCTAACAGGCACTTGGGAGAGGGTACCCCTGGAGTGACAGGAACCCTTCTTGGATGCCAGCCTCCCTTCGGGTGGAGTGGGGTCATGTTTGGGTCCTGTCCTGCAGGTCAGGGTGAAAGGGCCCCATGGCCGCTGCTTCTGATCAGCCGGGCTCCTCTGAAGATACTTAGCTCCTTTTTCTGGCATATTAATTAGGTCCCCCTTTATTGTGAATGTTGGACAGTCTAACCCAAACTGGTCTGAGCAAAACAAGGACATACTGACTCTTATAAAAGTCAAGAAAGAATTCTGGTTCAGTAGTGGCTTGTTCCAGGAGCCCAGGCCATGGCCCAGAACCATGTCTCTCTCTGCTTTTGCAGACTCAGTTCCATGCTCAGGCAGGCTCCTTCTACAAGGTGGCCAGATGGCTGCAGCAGCAACATTCCCAAGCTCGGAAGGCCAAGTCTGGCAGGGAAGGCAGAGTGCCTCCCAGCAGTAAAGGGCCTTCCATCGGGCTCTGAGTAGGTCTTGTGTCCCTCCAGGAACCCATGATCTGCTCAGGGGAATGCAGTGCCCTGATCAGCTTTGGAATTGAAGGTCCAGCCCATTGAAAGTATGAGGGCTAAGCTTAGGGGAAAGACAAAAACAGTAATTTTTTGATAACCTGTTACCTGTTACCAGAAGAAGTGGGAGTGGATGGTAGGCAGCTATAAACAGCAGACATCTATCTACTCCAGATGGGTTTGGGCCTGTGACCAGGGCCCTTATGCTACCTTCCACCTCTCCCCATTCTCCACTCCCTTTACCCTCCCCCTCCCCAGAGTGAATGCCTGAGTAGCTAAGCCAAGGATTCACAGTAGCCTGGAACCATGGACTCCTAGTGGTTGGATTCCTAGTGGTGACCTGGGCAGTACTACCCTTATACCCAGAGGAAGGTATAAGGCACATGTGTCAAACACAAGGCCCGCGAGCCAAATCCGTCCCGCCAGGCCTTGCAATGTGGCCCGCACCACGCTGTCATCACTGCACTCTGCTGCGTTTCCATCACAATGACAGTTTATGACTGTTCAGTAAAACATTCTGCCCGCGATTTAGGCTGGATTTTAGATTTTGGCCCCTTCTCTGATTGAGTTCGACACCCCTAGTATAAGGCAATGCTGGTTATCACAGTGACTGGGGGATACTATGGGCTATTAGTGGGCCAAGAATGCAGTGCCCAGAACGGACCCCGTGCCACAGATTTATTCCAAAATGCTGATAGCATTCTCATTGGCAATCACCACTATTGGGACTCATCTGTGGATACTTTCCTATATTACCCTTGCACTTGCCAAAGTAGAAAGAAGCATAACCAAGTATATTTCTGAACACAATGCCCCAACTAAGGCTGCCATGGCTGGGAGTTTGGGGGAAGCTTAGCTGATGCTAGGCCTTTGGGCATCTTCTCTAGGCTGGACTCAGACTTGGCTGTGAACATGGCCTTCAGACTATCAGATCTGTCTCACTGGCCCATCCAAGCGTGGGAGAGATACACAGAGTAAGGGTACAAGAGGTGAAAGGCTGAGCCAAGTTGAGATGCCCCATCCTCCTGCAGGTGCCCATCCTGTCCACCCAGCGCATTGGTGCCAGGAGCCTAGGACCAGATGAGCTTTTCTGATACTCTGTGGTCTCCATTCTTTCCACACCCACCTCCAGAGGACAACCACTCTCCCACTGGCCATGGAGCCTGGTGGGCTACAGTAACCAAGATCCAGGGAACTGAACTAATAAATTCAATCGTAGAACTCAGGTGATACACCAAGTGCAGCCTCTTCCGCCTCCTCCCTGGGTCCCAGGCACAGTGCCATGTTGGACAGGGCAGTAACCCAGGCCTCTAGTCACTGGTAACCCATAGGAGTTAGAACAGCTCTCCATGTTGCTGTTGTAAGTTTTGGCTTCACCAGGAAACTCAATAGGACCCTCTGTCCCCAGGCCACTCCTCCTCTGTATATGCAGGGACAGTATATACATTAATAACATGTAGGTAATAATATATATTGTGACACCTCACACAGCCAGTCATGAAGACTTGGAGCAAGAATTTGAACTGGCAATGTACCCTTGTCAACATCCCAAGATGCATTCTTAGCCAAAGCCAGAATGAATCAAGTCCTAAACTGGCAAAAGGATTGGGACTAAGAAGCCTTGAGGCACCTCCTAGCTTGGTGTGTAGCCCCAAGGCTGCCAAGAAGAAACGTAGCCAAGGAAAAGAGCAAATGGTCCCAGCTACAGGGCTAATGCAAGGGAGTCTCAACTCCCCCAGGAAGTTGAGAGCTAAAAAGTTCGGTTCCGATCTAGGGTGATTGATCCCCGTTAAAGGGTGCATAAAATAGGTGAGTGGGGAAGCCCACTTCCCCTGCACTCAGGGTGAAGGGTCTGGGTTGATCAGTTGACCATCTCCACCAAGAAGAGGAATCTCTACGTTGTAGTCTCTTTTATACCTTTCTCTTCTTCACCCCTCCACTTTTCTGTCCCAGTCCTTTTGCCTCCCCATCTCCAGTGCTCAAGAGTACACTGCTTGTACCATGTTCTGTTTATAGCCTTAACATTGGTACGTGGACTGGATAATGGCACTGGGGTTTAGTTTAGTTTTATCTATGGTGCTCTATTCTGCGGGTGTGGTAGAAGGTGCCTTGAATGCAGTGATACGGCATCAGCAAAGAGGTGGTGTGCATGAGAGATTCCCAAGGCTATAATTGCTCAGAGAGCCCTAGGCTCCCAGGAGGCCCCTGGGAGAACCCCTGGAACTGGCCAGAACTGAGGAGAAGTAGAGGGAGGATCATTTGGGGTCCATTTTGCACCTTTGATGACTAATATCTCCACCTCTTTGGGGGCGTTGCTTTGTCTCTAGGAACAGCAAAAGAAAAATTGTTTGGTTCTGTTGGGGTTAGGAATTGACTTGGTATAAGAAACTTCAACATTCTTGCCATCTCCCTGCATCTTATTTGGCAAAACCACACCCTGGTTAAATCCAGTTTTCTGTCTCAGCAGCTGAACTTGGGGAAGCACAGCCACGTATGACGCCAGAATCACTCCCAACCCATGAACTTAAACTCCAAGTGGGCCTCAGTGCTGCCGGGGACAAAATCACCTCACAAATCACCCTCAGCTCTTTGGTCTCAGGTGCACACACAGAATCTGCAGCAAGAATTGTGCTATAGCCAAAACCGGTTTGGCTCAATGGATAGAGCTTTGGCCTGTGGACTGAAAAGTCCCAGGTTTGATTCTGGTGAAGGGCATGTACCTTGGTTGCAGGCACATCCCCCAGTGGTGGGTGTGCAGGAGGCAGCTGATCGATGTTTCTCTCTCATCGATGTTTCTAACTCTCTATCCCTCTCCCTTCCTCTCTGTGAAGAATCAATAAAATATAAAAAAAATAAATAAATAAAAAAGAATTGTGCTGTAGCCACCACAGGTCCCCACTGAAGTATGAAGAGATGGAAAAGGAGCCCATCTGCGTGTGGGACTAAATCCCATACAAACACCAAACAGCCAGGCCCCACCTGCACTCCCCCCCTCCCCGCCCCCCCAACACTGCCCACTTGGCTACAAAGGAATTCGGAACATGCTCCCCAAGACTCTTCACATTGGCATGTGAATTCTTCTGAGCTGAAGGCAACTGAGGTAAATGTTTCTCCTGGGCACCCAGGAGAAACATTTACCTCTCCCTTAAAGAAATTAAGTGTGAGGCCTTGTCCAGAATAACATTTATCACCTGAGATAACTTTTTATAACCTTTCTCATAAGACAAGGCAAACTTCTAATTACTGAACATCTGCTCTTCTTACTGTCTGTCCCCTCTGAAGCCCCAGCTGCCTTACCTCAGCCCTAGCTCAGAATGTCACATATGTCATATATACTCCATTTTCCCTTTCTGTCTCTGGACCTCCCATGTCTGCGATTCTCATGTGGGGTTTCCATATGTAATGACATGCAGTCATTTTCTCTTGTTAATCTGTTTCATGTCTATTTGATTATTAGACCAGCCAGAAGAACCTGGAAGACTAGAGGAAAATTTCTTCGTCTCCCATAGCTACCCTGCCCCCTTCCCACAAGACCACTCCTTGGGGTAAGAGGAGGCTGCAGAGCACAGAACAGTGGCCCTTGGTATTGGGAATCAGGACGCATGTTTATCTCATGCTAACCAGCTCCCAGGAAACCTGCAGGGGAGACTCCACACACATCCCAGAATCCTCCCTGGCTCTTGGAAAACGGCCTTCCCCCACCCCGGGGAATGCAATGTGCCTCCTTTCTCTTACTCCTCCTGTACTGTTCACATGGAGCAGCAAACACAGAAAGACTTCATTCACAGGCGCCATCGCTTGGCCCTCTATTGAAAGCTTTCTGAAAATGCTAATTCTCAGACTGGATTCTTTTCAAACACTTTAAACTTCCGTATTCCCACTGAAAGCAGTTAAGCAGATCAAGACTTCCCTGGGCTAGAGGCTCCTTAGAGATAATATTTACATTTAAAGGAGAAACTCTGAACTGGCCAGAAAGCAAACCTTCAGGCTGTGAAGTCAGGCTTGATGACTGCAAGGTGGGAACACGGTTTCTAGGGCCTCACGCCATGGGGAGTGTGCCTATGTGAAACCCCATTTTGCTGCCTGTGCCCCACCCCCACCACTGCCTTACACCAGTCCTGGACGACTGGGCGCTCAATAAGACAGAGCTGTTACCCATCAGGCACTCAATCCAGTGGCCTGCACAAGTCTAATTGAGCCAACTCTCCCCTCCCAAAGGCCCTGGGTCTGCCTGTGCCCTTCACCTAACAGGACCAGGAGAGTCTAGCCTCAGCCCTTCCCCAGGAAAACAGACTCCCATGGGGATGACTTGTGTCCATAAGCATTGGGCATTTTAAGGCTTGTGTTTCTGTTTATGCCTACACACACCCTTTCCCACACCTCCCCTAGCCCCAACTTGGCATGTCAAAGACTAGGTCTCTTCTGCCTTGCTTCTGGCTCCACTTCCAGCCAGGTTTCCTGGAGTGCCCCTCCTTCCCCAGAGGCCCTACCGGAGGACCGGTACCCTCTCCTCCCTCCTCCCTCAGGTGGCAGATAAGATTCAAGCTGAGATCACTGAAAATGACAGGATTCCTCCTCTCCTCTCACTACCTTTTACACCCCCAAGATTACTTGGTTAAATGGACATTTTCCCTCCCTTTATTACATTTGGTTATTAGACCAGTTAGAAGAACCTGAAGCCACCAACTCCCTCAGCCAGTTCAGGTGTGCCCTAGGGGCCTACCCACCTCTCCTCCTCATACCACTGACTCATCCTGCGCTGGGCAAGGATACAGTAGGGCTTAAGCCGGGGCCTACAGTTTCCAGCGTTTCCTCTCACCCATCTTCACAAACCATCATAAACCCTTAAAGCTCAGGTAGAATTGAGATGCTTGACCCCCACATGAGCACCAGCTGTCACAGAGGTCTGCAGGCCCTGCCCCGAAGGGAACCTGCGGGGAGACAGGGAAGGGGAGCAGACTCTCCCACCCCAAAATGGGTCTCTGGCATGTGCTTGATTTTGAGCCCAAAGCCATCAAGACACAGCAGACTCTGGAAAGCCTTTTTACTTTCCCCTACCTGCCTAAAAGAATTCATACCGTGGGCCTGTACCAGTAAGAGAGCTATTACTGGAGATAACATATTTTATACCTGGGGGGAAAAAATCTGCTTAGCAGGGAAAATAGCTGATTGCCCAACATCCATTCCACCAATCTTCCTGTGAATGGCCCGCCTTCCCCCGTGAAGCCCAGGCCCCTACCCCTTCCCTCAGCTGAGGGTGCCTCACACGCCACAATTACCTTCGAGCCTCACCTCTTTGTGGGCTCCTGTATATATGTATATAAGTTCGTTTTTCTCTTCTTAATTTACCTTATGTCCTTTCATTATTAGAACAGCCAAAGAACCTAGAGAATAAGAAGGGGAAATGTTTCTGCCTCTATCACAAGGAACTGAACTCATAGCACTGTGGAGCCCTATTTGGTCATCCAGCAGCCAAGACACGGCCTTGTGTCAGAGCCAGTCCTAAACTTGCTGCCATACCTCACCCCAGCCCAGCCTCGTTCCTCTGTGGGGGGCCAGCAAAGTACAGCATAGGTGGGCATAAGCACAGAGGGTGGCTGGGTGCTCCCTGGGGGCTACCTCAATGTTCTTCCCTTGCAGGGTCTCCCTTGCTTTTAAGATTTTTCTCCTGCCCTAACCACTTTGGCTCAGTGGATAGAGTGTTGGCCTGCAGACTCAAGGGTCCCAGGTTTGATTCTGGTGAAGGGCATGCATGTACCTTGGTTGCAGGTATATATCCAGTAGGGAGTGTGCAGGAGGCAGCTGATTGATGTTTCTCTTTCATCGATGTTTCTAACTCTCTATCCCTCTCCCTTCCTCCCTGTAAAAAAAAAAAAATCAATAAAATACATATTTTAAAAAAGTTCTTTCTCACATTATCTGGCTCCCCAAGGAAGCCCATAAAATCTCCCCAAATCCCACATTTTTTGTATTCAATAGCTCCCAAAACAATTGTCTTAAGGGAGAAGAGGGAGTGTGGAGGGAGAAAAGAAAGTTAGGAAAGAAGAAAGAGTGATGGAAAAAGTTAAAGATAGGGACAGAAGAAGGAAGGGAAAGAAGGGAGAGGAGAGAAAGAGGAGGTAAGAGGACGGATGGGGAAGGGGAAGGAAGACAGAAAGGAGAATGAGATGAAAGAAAGGGAGGAAACAGGAGAAAGGACAAGGTACCAGCCACTAGACGAAGGTTATTTCTTGTTTTCCAAATCAGTACTTTTCCTACCAAGTTCTGCTCACGTGAACATAAAGAAGCAAATTGTTTCAGAAATCCTAGTTTCACTTTATATCTCTGTTGAAAACCAGGGAAATCAGAAAGGCCTATTTGTATTATGATATTTTCTAGGTCATGGACAGAGAGAAGGGGAAAAAAATATTCTTGGTGTACAGCCTTTTTTTCTTTTTAAGTTCTTTGTGGTTTCCTGTTAATTAATACCTGAACCTTCACCATGTAAATAATGAGGGTAAAGATAAACTTCACCGGCCCTGGACTCTGACCTTTGTTTAACACCCACCCCCTCTCTGATCCATCCTCTACCCCATCACTGGAAAAGTCGGAATTGTTAACCTGGAAACTTAGAGTCAGAGAATAGAGACAGAGCATGTGGGTTTTAGACAAGCCTTGCAAGAAAGTACCAAAATAACAGCACCTCTGAAAGTTCTTCCCTAGTTAGCTGCTGCCGTCTTCTCTTCCTCAAAGAGGTGACTTCTATAGGGTCACCCTTTCCATTCGCTTGGTGGGACTCCATGGCTCTGCCGCCCTCTCCACTTATGACCAGTCAGGCTGTACTTTGCGTCACTGCCCTGCACTTAGGCAAGCATCATTTAAACAAGTGATTTGCTCAGCCGGCATGGCTCAGTGGTTTAGTGTGGACGTATGAACCATGAGACCACACTTTGATTTCCGGCAGGGCACATGCCCGGATTGTGGGCTTAATCCCTAACCCACAGGAAGGGGGCAAGCAGGAAGGAGCGGGCAAGCAGGAAGCAGCCAATCAATGATTCTCTCTCATCATTGATGTGTCTATCTTCCTCTTCCTTTTCCTTACTCTCTGAAATCAATAAAAGTATATTTTATTTTTTAAAATATATTTTATTGATTTTTTTTTTTACAGAGAGGAAGGGAGAGGGAGAGGGAGAGAGTTAGAAACATCAATCAGCTGCCTCCTGCACACCTCCCACTGGGAATGTGCCCACAACCAAAGTACATGCCCTTGACTGGAGTCGAACCTGGGACCCTTCATTCCGCAGGTCAATGCTCCATCCACTGAGACAAACCAGGTAGGGCAATAAAAGTATATTTTTTTAAAAAGTGATTTAATTCTTCTCACTATTGTTGAGCACACCTATAGTATTGATTTCTCTTCATGTTGGAGTGCTTTCTCTAAAAGTGTTTTCAAAGAGGGACTCTATGTGATAAACCTTCCCATCCTTTGAATACCTGATAATTTAACTAGAAATCAAAACTCAGTTTTAGCCAAAACCGGTTTTGGGTGTGCAAGAGGCAGCTGATTGATGATTCTCTCTCATTGATGTTTCTAACTCTCTGTCCCTCTCTCTTCCTCTCTGTAAAGAATCAATAAAAAATATATATATATTAAAAACCTCAGTTTTAAATATTATTCAACTACCTTAAGGCCAGTGTTGCTGTTAAGAAATCTCAAGTCAGCCGAAACCAGTTTGGCTCAGTGGTAGAGCATCGGTCTGCGGACTGAAAGTTCCCAGGTTCGATTCCAGTCAGGGGCATGTACGTTGGTTGCGGGCACATCCCCGGTGGGGGGTGAAAGGGGGTGCAAGAGGCGGCTGGTCGATGTTTCTCTCTCATCGATGCTTCTAGCTCTCTATCTCTCCCTTTCTCTCTGTAAAAAAAAAAAAAATCAATAAAATATATTTTTTTAAAAAGAAATCTCAACTCAATCTGATTTTTGTTCCTTCCTTACTCCTCTGCCATCCAGCTGCCTAGAATACAGATGTGATCCTCAGTAAATATAGGTTGAGCAACTGAATCACTGAGCAGGTGCTGGAATCCATCCCTGAGTTCAGTCCAGGGCTTCTTGCTTCTACTCTTGGGCTTTTCCCACCCAAGCTTCTGATTCTCTGCCTGGGCAAAGCCGGTACACAGAGGCAAGAGGTCATGTTAACAAAAATATAGGGTCCTTCCCACAAACATTGGCTAAAACGACTGCTGGATGATCAGTCTTAGGGCAAGAGTACTTGTGCATCTTTGAATCCCCACTGCTTACACACAAAAGGTGCCCACCCTAGCCGGTTTAGCTTAGTGGATAGAGCGTCAGCCTGCATGCTAAAGGTCCCAGGTTCCATTCAGGTCAAGGGCACATGCCCGGGTTCCTGGGTAGGGGGCATGCAGGAGGCAGCCAATCAATAATTCTCATCAATGATGTTTCTATCTCTCCCTCTCCCTCTTCCTTCCTCTCTGAAATCAATAAAACTATATATTTTTTTAAAGGTGCTCAACAAAGGTTTGTTTTATTGAATGGACATACAAATTCTCCAAGAGATGATTCATTGTAAGTATAGGAGGCAGGCCAGAGGGTAACTAGACCAGCGGATTGAGAGTTTTATGGTAAAGGTGAGAGCTGAGTATTAATAGGTTATTGACCTAAAGGGCCTTTGGTATAATAGATGGGAAGTAAAGAGCCTCGACCATCACTGCAACGACGCAGCCACTGGCCACATGCAGCTATTTAATTTAAATAAAATAACATGTAAAACTCACTTCCTCAGGTTTACTGGCCAGATTTCACGCTATCAATAACAGCCACGGGTGGCTAGTGACTACTGCATTGGACAGTACAGATAGATTAAAGCACTTCTCAGAATGGTCTGTTGCACAAAACTGACCTAGACCCTTAAAGGAAAGGTATTCCTGCCAGTAATAAGTATTTGCTGAAATAATGTGCCCTCAATTCATTTTTTTGTTAAATGCTGAAGGCCCCTAGTGGGGAGGGGAGGGGGTGGTAAATGACAGAATAAAAGAAACCCCTGCTTCCTTGCTTTTCTCCCTTCCTTACCCCTTCTCTGGTGCCCACTACCACCACCATCACCCCAAAGCAGCACTGTTTGGGGCAGGCCCTGGCTCCACAGGTTCCTATCCCAACACCCTATAGATTCCTCAGACGCATCTGCTCCAGGTCTCAAAATTAACTTGGGAGGGATATATTTGTTCACGTGATCATTTCCCCCTTTTGCTATCCTGAACCTAGTAGGTGCTTAATAAGTATTTGTTGGGTGGCTGGAGGAGCGAACGCAGGGCTCAGTGTGCCCCCTTCCCCAACAGGCCCCGGGGAGGCTGGGGGACACAGCTTCTGCCGCCAGCCCAGCAGCCGGCCGGAGCGCGGAGAGCCGGGCCCGCGGGCGGGGGGTCGGGCCGGCCCGGCCCTGGGGGCGTGTCCTCCCGGGGTGAAGGCGGGCGGTGGCGGGCGGTGGCGGGCGGCGGGGCTGTAGCTGCGGCCGCACCGGGCTAGCGGCGGCGGGCATGGAGCGCGAGCTGGAGGCGCTGGCGGCGCGGCCCGCACTCCCGGCGGCGCGGCCGGAGCCTCCGTTCGCGGCTCTGGTGGAGGCGGCGGGCGGGCGCGGGCAGGTGCTGCTGGTGGGCGAGCTGTGGGAGCGCGAGCAGAGCCGCGCGCTGCTGCGGGACTTCGCTCGCGCCGTCTTCCCGCCGGAGCCGGCCGCGCGCAAGCCGGGCGACGCGGCGGCCGAGGGCGCCGGCCCCGGGGCGCGCGGGGCGCGGTGGGTGCCCGGCACGGCCGGGGCGCGTGCCATCCGCTCCACGCTGGTCTTCGTGCTGTGCCGCGCGTCCTCGCTGGCCGCCCGGGAGCCGCGGCGCCGCCTGCGGGAGATGCTGCGCGACGTGCGCGACCGGCGGGTGGCCGGCGCGGCGCTGGTCGGGGTGCTGGTGGCCGAGGCGGGGCCCGAGGACGCGGCGGCGCCGATGCTGCGGCTCCTGGAGGCGCTGCTGCGCACCGTGTTCGGCCGCCAGGTGGGAGGCCCGGTGCAGGCGGCCACCTACTGCCCCGGCCACCCCGCCGCCAGCCTGGCCGTCCAGGCCGCCGCCAGCAGGGCCCTGCAAGCAGCCGGGCCCGCGCGACCAGGTGAGGGGACGCAAGGCCCGGGGGGCGCAGGCGGGCGGTGGCTGGGGCAGGGCCCCGAAGTTGGAACTCTTTAGGCCAGCCCGCTGGTGCACCGAGGTAAACTGAGGCCCCGAGAGGGGAGGTGCCTAGCATTGGTCCTCTCAGCTAGCACGGAGCAGGCCCTGGGCCAGGGGGCGAGTTTGCCCCGGGAGGATCCTGAAAGCATGGGGAGGGACAGTGGCTCGGGAAAGCCGAGGGAACGAACAGAAGGCAAGGGGAGTTGATGGAGCTAGAGGGGTTACTGGGCTGGTCAAAGATCTGGGATCTGGGGGCCTGGGGGAAGATAAGAGGGGAGAGGAATGGGAAGAGATAGGAAAGCCTTGGGTTGCACAAATTTCAAGGAGGGATTAGGACCGAGTTAGGACTGGAGGGAGGGGATTGGTGGTGCCTGGAGCTCCTAGCTCCTAGGACGCTGCGCAGCTAAGGTGGGAAGGTGGGGAGGCGGAGGAGGCTCGGTGTGTAAGCGCCACGGGTCCTAGGAAGAAGGCAAAAGGAATAGGTGCTGGGACTTGGAGGTGTGGGGAAAGGGTGTGAGGGACTGAATGCGGACACGGAGTTTTCTAGTTCCTCTTGGCTACCCGCCCTGGTTGTGCAGCCACTGCAGTGCCACCTCCCTTCCCTCTCCTGCAGTCTGCGGAGCCGAGTGAGGGTCTTTTTCTGCTGCCATCCACAGAGTCAGAAGCTCCTCCCTCCTGGTACACAAGGTGTTCCAGGAGCTTTCCGGTGTCCTCGGGTTAAAATACAGACATTAAGTACAGCTGGATCTGGCAAAGCTGGGAGATATCGGAGCATTCTTTGCAATTCCTGCTTCCCCCACCGCCAGCTCCTGCCTTTCTCCAGGCCCTCTAGTCTTCCCTCCATTCTCTGCCAAACTTTCTTTTGAAGACAGAGGCTGCTGTGCTCTGCCTACCTGGACACTGCTGTGTAAATCAGCAACCCGGAGGTGCCAGACTTGGGGGGCGGGGGGTCCCAGCAAGGAGACCTGGTACCTCTGATGTCACAAAAGTCACAGACCTACCTGCCAGCCTGGCCTGCTAGGTGCAGGCCATCCATAAGAACCTGCCCTAACCTCTCCCGTCCCCCCCCCCCCTGCCTGCCCCATGCCCACAGCCCTTTCTGCTGCATCTGAAACTCCACAGCCTGCATCCTGGAAGACAGGGAACATCCTGAGGTGGACTGTCATTCTGATTGCTGACCTGGCCCCCTGGGAGGAAATTTTCTACCTTCCCCCACCCCCAATGAGCTGGTGCCTGGAAAGTTCTGAGCCCTTAGCTTCTCCCATTGCCCAGGAAATAGCTTTTAATTCCCCGAAGCCAAGCTTGCTCTGGCCTCCTAAGCTTTTGTATACACATTGCAGTTGCCTGGGATGAAAGTCTTAAAGGCCTTTTCTTTCTTCCTTTTTTTCTCTTCTTTCTTTCTCTTCTTTCTTTCTTTCTCTTATTTTTTTCTCTTATTTCTTTCTTTCTTTCTTTCAAGGCCTTTTCTTTCATTCCACCTCCTCACCTGACCAACCCCATTTCATCATTCAGAACTGGACTTCCTCCTCCAAGAAGTCTTCCTGTTCTCCCTTATTCCTTTACAAGTTCAGAAATGAAATCCCAAAACTTACCTCCAGTCTCTAGTTTCTTACCAATGGCTTTGGCACTTTTCCTTGTGCATTTAATCACCGATATATTCCCATTTCCCATTACCTGCCAGGCATGCAGAACCCTTGCCTCTTTTTAAACACTAAATTGATCTCTACTGCATTAAAATAAAAACACGCTAAACAATATGAAACCTTTTGCTAATGACCACAGGTTATGAGCATGATTATTGTCCACTAATTTATTTGTCCACTAATTTTGTCTGGGCTTTTGCAGTGGGCAGCACCACTCACACATTCATGATGCTAAGGTTTTCCTAGCAATTGCGTATGGCTTTTTTAAGTCTCCCAGTCCCCTTCCTCACTGCCTCATGGTTATTCTTTTTTTTTTTTTTTTTAATATATTTTATTGATTTTGTACAGAGGAAGGGAGAGAGATAGAGAGTTAGAAACATCGATGAGAGTCATCG
Source organism: Pipistrellus kuhlii (assembly GCF_014108245.1). Classification (NCBI taxonomy): domain Eukaryota; kingdom Metazoa; phylum Chordata; class Mammalia; order Chiroptera; family Vespertilionidae; genus Pipistrellus; species Pipistrellus kuhlii. Next base: position 25,021,294 of record NW_023425573.1, read on the forward strand.
ATTAGCTGCCTCTTGCACACCCCCTACTGGGGATATGGCCGCAACCAAGGTACATGCCCTTGACCGGAATCGAACCCAGGACCCTTCATCCCCAAGCCGACGCTCTATCCATTGAGCCAAACAGGTCTCGGCCTCATGGTTATTCTTATACTTTTAGATTTACTGCCTTTTTACATGCCCTCCTTCTCACCTAGTTTATGCCTAATCCAGCTGCCATTGGGTTGAAAAACTAGGAATCCAGTCTTTTAGAACTGGGTTTGAATTAAGAGTAAATAAGCCCAAAGTAAAGAAAAATGAACACCGATTTTGCTTTGGCTTCCTGGAGTTGTTTTGTGTGTGTTTAAAAACAAAAAAACAAAAAAACTCCATTGCAGTTACCTTATTCCATATAGTTGGGGCTCTTAAGTGATCCGTACATCACTTGGGTGATACTATAATAAGGAAACTAGAATCAACATATAAGTGTTTTGTATGTGATTATTTAAAAAGATTAAGCCTTTTCATAGTAAGAAATAGTTTGAACTAAAAAGCAGGGGGAAATTACTGCTCCTTGCATCTTTTCTTTGGTGCTATGTAATTGTAGTTCATATCCTGTCATTCTTGTCAAGGTAATTTCCCCAACATGGTACCTACGTCATAGAGTTTTTGTGAGGGTGAAATGATATAATATATATAATGCAATCCTTATATAAAGCACCCTGACCAGAGATTAAATCTGAAACCTAGGTTTGTGCCCTGACTGGAATCAAACCCACAACTTTTTGGTGTACAGGACGATGCTCCAGCCAACTGAGCTGTATGGCCAGGGCTGTTTGTTTGTGTTTGTGTTTGTTTGTTTTTTCAAGTACAAAAACTCCTCCCCTTTTTGCAAATCAGAATCTTTGTTTCTAATCAGACAGTTGAAACTAGGGCAGTTAATAGTTGAAGCTCTTGGTTTGCTTAACTGAAAACCTCTCAGTTGTGTCAAGCACCATGTGACCTGCTGCCTCTGGGACTTTGTGTTCCTTTTAGCAGAAGGAGCCTGGGAGAGACCGGGCCTCCCGGTGCTGTTGGCGTGCTTCTCCTGGGGTCCCTGGAGCCGGGGGAAGGACCCGGATGCCACTACCTCCCCCAGTGGTCCCGCTCAGGGTGAGTGAGTTGCTTCCTGCTCCTGGGCTCAGGGCCACGTGCTTGGGTTTAAGAGAGTGGTCACATGCACAGGAACCTTAGGGAGAGAGAGGACTGACATCCATGGAGCACTGACCATGTGTTCAGGGTGAGAGTGAGCAGTGTGTGAGGTGCCCCGGCCACCAGGGGTCAGCACACCGGCCTGATCACAGGGCTCTAGCCCCAGGAGTCTCTGACATGGCAAGGCACGTGGAGTCAGACCCATGGTCTCACAGAGCAAGTGAGGGGGTGTCAAGGGATTGTCTTAGTCAGCAATGGGAAGATTTGAAGAGGGAGCATCATGAACAAAGGCTTAACAGTGTAATGTCATGCTCCGAAAAGGGACCCCTTTCAAGAGTGCCAGGGGTGAGGTGCAGAAGGAGACTGCTGAGAGCTGAGGCTGAAGCAGAGAGTTGAGACCCTGGCGATTTCTGAGCAAAGGCCGCGGAGACTAGGGCTGTGTTTAGAGAGGTGACTGGACGGGAGGAGCAGGGAGCCACCAGAAGCAGACCCACCTAGGAGGGGCTGCATAGTCCCAGGAGGGACGATGAGGGGCCTGGCCCAAGGGGGGCAGTGTTGGATTGGAGAGGAAGGAGCTCACCAGCCCGGAGCCATTTCTAGGGTAGAATCATCAGGCTGCTAAGGGGAGGTGAGGGAGAAGGAAAAGAAAGTGAGATCCACAGAGGTACTCCATAGGCTTAGTTTGCTGTGACCCAGAGAGGACTGACAATTGTTTACTGCTGAACTACTAGGATATGATCCGAGAAATGCATCCTAGGCGATTTTGTCACTGTGCAAACGTCACAGAGTGCACTTATACAAACCTGGATGGCGTAGCCTGCTACGTGCCTAGGGATAGCCTATTGCTCCTCTGCTTCGGAGCAATGGGGGTTTTTCCGCTCCACTATAACCTCATAGACCAAAATGTCATTATGGGCGCCTGAGCTGCTTAAATCAACACCCATTTATCCTCTTATACTTTCCAAGGGTCAGGGTCAGGACACAGCTTAGTGGGGCCTTCCATTCAGGGGCTCCCAAAGCTGCCTCACTGTGGGCAGGCTCATGCCTTGACGGAGCCTGGATCCTCTTTCAAGTTCATCTGATTGCTGGCAGAATTCATTTGTTTGCCACCGTAGGACTGAAGGCCCTGCCTTCTTGCTGACTGTCAGCTCTGAGAGTTCCCTCCTCTCAGGTGCTCCTTCAGTGGGCAGGGACTCCTTGGGCTCCTACCATGTAACATAACCACAGGAGTGACTCTCTGACACCTTTGTCATAGAAGGGGCCCAAACAAGGGAGTGACTAATCATATTCACAGGTCTCACCACACTCAAAGGAGAGGATTATGCAGGATGGGTTTATACCAAAGGGTAGGGATCTTTGAGGCCATCTGAGAATTCTATTGGAAAGCTCAACAAGAACAGAAGAAGGAACACAAATATTTATAAAGCATTCTCTTAATCCCATCACTCAAAGGCAAATACAAATTCCTATTTGGAGTAGACCCATTCTGCCCAACCATCTGTCTATATCTCCTTGTACTATTTAAATTTTAATAAACTTGCTTCTATATAGTATATAAAATCTGCATCAGGTATTTAAAATTTTTGATTGCAAAAAATGTTAACTTAGACCTCTCCATCATCATTTTGGGATATTGACATTGAAATAATCTACAGATCTTGATATTCAGATTTCCCCAATGTCACTTGCAGTTGTGTGTGTGGGGTGTGTGTGTGTGTGTGTGTGTGTGTAATTCAAGAAACTTTAGACATCATTTTGAATGCCTGAATCCCATTATATGGGTGAATCAGTTAATTTCACTCAATCCCTTTGTTGGACTTCAAATCAATTAGGATGTAATTGAATTCAGTTACAGATCAAGAAACCGTGACTCAACTAGCACAAGCCGCACAGACACTCACGATCTCACTAGGTGATTCAGCGTCAGAGCCCGCTGATTCAGGGGCCCAGTGACCCCACCAAGGACTCAGGATCTTTCCTTCTCTCTGAGGGGCCATCCTCGTGTTGTTTCATCCGTAGTCTGGTAGCAAGATCACTGCAGCATTTCCACTAATTATTCCTAATTATCTCCTTAGGATAAAATCCTAGAAGTGGAATTGCTGGGTCAAAGGGTATGTACATTTTTAAGGTTTTTGATATGGTTTTTGCTGTGTTTTTTTGAGTAGATAGTCACTGGGGCCAATTTCCTTCCTTTGGTTCCTAGCTTACTCACTCATAGTCTCTACCTTCTGATTGGGTGATTCCCTCTCTTGTGTTGCAGGTAACTTCCGGGAACCGGAGGAGGAGCTGGCGCTGACAGTCATACTTCCCAACGGAGACTGTGAGGATCCTGGAAAGGGGTCGGGAGCCTGTGACCGAGCTGCCCACACACCCGACGAGCCCACTGGAGACTCCAGATGAAGTCTGGGCCCCGGGGGGGGGGGCTGCTGCAGCTCCTCACTGCGCCCCCAGGCCTCCACGCTGACCCTGGGATTGCAGTCACTACGAAGCCCCACCTTCCAGGGAATTGCCCAGTTGACAGTTACCAGCGAGGCAGCTCGACTTACTCAGCTAAGCCAGGCCTGGGAAAATGTATCCTCTGGGAACTGGGTCCCTCCCCCACCTCCAGTGTGGTCACTCTGGTCTCAGTGAGGTTGTTTGTTCTCTCTGCGCCTTGGTTTCTCTGTGCCACTGAGACAGAGGGCGGCTTACTTTGAGGCTCTGTGGTGCTGGGGCAACCGTGGTTGTGTGCATGAGCATCCATCACTTCACATGCAGCTGGAAAGAACTCTGGACCAGGAGTTATCAAACAGGAAGAGGGGAGCTCTTAGACCTGTCACTCAGCCAGGGGACAGGCTACCCACCTGCACACAGCACTGGAAGTGTGTGTGTGTGTGTGTGTGTGTGTGTGTGTGTGTGTGTGTGTGGCTTCACTGTGACTGTGGGGCACCCCTGGCATTTAGTGGGCACCTCGAATTGTGTAGGGCAAGCTCCAAAAACAGAATTGTTCCACTTTGAGATATTGGATGAGCCAATCTCTTCCCCTTGTCAAATTCTAGGAAGAGCCCTCCAGAGCAGGAGGGTTGGGGTTCCTGGGACCTTGGCTCCTGAGCAAGTCAGAATAAAGACTGCACTGCCACCTGGAAGCCTGGGGGTCTGGGGCCTGGGGGCCAGAGCAAGATGCTCTGTGTGCTGCTGGCCCAGGACAGAAATAGCCTTGCACAGCCATGAGAAGAAAGAGCGGTCTTTCTTCCTCACGTTGCCATTGACTCTCTGTGCCAAGTTCTTTTGAGAATAAGGCACCAAGCAGAAGGGAAGTTGGGTTATGGATTAATACCAGGGCGTAGGACTTGCTCTCAACCTCAGCTCCTGACCTAAGGCCAAAGCCGACCCAGCCCAGAGGTGCCGAGTGCAGAATCCCCTTTTCTCTGGTTATGAGTCAAACAGGGTCAATGACGTTCCTTTAAAAGCCAGGAAGACCACCTGTTCACTCAGAGGAGGAGCTCTGCCTTACCTCCCTTGTCTTCCTTGCCCGCCAGGAGAAATCCAGTCTCTGGAATTTCTGATTTTCCCTGGTAGGAAGTACTATCGGGAAGTAGTTAAATTCATTCATTCATGCGTGACTCACTCGGCAGACATGCAATTGTGCCTACTGTTTGCCCAGCGTTCTGGCAGGTGCTGCATAACTTCCTTGAGTTATTTCTGCCAAAATAACTGTGATAGTGCCAAAATGTGGACTGGCAAGCCTGTGGCTGTGGGGCTCTGTGATGCAAAAGAGGACCCTCGCTGCTCTGTGGCTCAGTTTCTTTTCTGCGACAGGGAGCCTAATCCTTACGGGTGTGAGGGCAGGTCGGATGACATCTTAATTTGGGGTGGTTTGACAGCATGTGTCATTTTAATAATGCAAAAATATCTCTCCAGTAGAAGGACCCAATTGACTGCCTTCTGCCCAAGAATGGACTCAATGAATTACTGTTGATGTCGTTGTAAAATATGGGGACTGGTATTGTTAGAGCTGCTCTATTTTCCTATTTATCCATTAATTTCTTTGTAATGATTTGGTTGGAATTTTGTTATTTGGTCGGGGGAGGGTAGAAAAGTCTAAGGCAGAAGTTGAAAGGCAGAAGCCTCCGCTGTGTTTAAAAACTCAGGAGTTTGTTGCCAATATTTGATACTTGGGGGATTGCACATAAAAAGCTTGTTTTCAGGGAGCGGGGAGGGGTGTGCTATAATTCCTCCCCCACACACTGGAGTCCCTTTCTCACCCTCCCCTCTACTGCACTTCACTGAGATAAGCCCGCTGCCTGGTCCTGGCCCTGGGAGGCATTTGAGTTTGCAAGCCTCTGGTACAAAGGGTGGTGTGCACATTTTTTCACCACTTTCAGTATTTCCTGTGAATATTCTTTGTTGACTAAGATTGGGTTCTGCCTCCCAACTGATAAGGACTGGACTGCCATCCTCCCAGGCCCCTCTGGGCTTCCATGGCACACGGCTAAGATAAGCAGCGTCCTTTCCTCTTGTCTAGCAGACAGAAGAGTTGGGTGCTGGATTGACCTTGGTGTTAGGCCTCCTCCTCAGTGACCATTACAAGGCCTGAACTCTGGGGTGGGCCTGTCTGGGAGTGGAGGCCCAGGATTGGGTTAGTGGTGCCGGGAGCCATTGACCAGGGGCCCCCGGCGGGTCACAGTCTGGGCTCTTGGTACTAATCTTTCTAACAAGGCAGTTGAACTGCTTCTGGCTTGAATAGATGATTCCTTAGACCTAATAAAACCGAACGGTGCCTCACTGCTGTCTAATGCAAACACAACGGCTCTTCCCCTTTCTGTCTTGGGAGCCGGGCTTCTGGGCAAATGGCGGGAAGCTCTGAAATAGTCTAGCCTGAAGGTCCACGAGCACCGCCCTGAGGGACATCTCTGCAACTTTACCGGCTGGTGCTGGGAAGTATTTAAAAAGAGATTTTTTAAAAAAAAAAAGATAGTATTTAGCTCGGTGGTTAACAGGGAGTATATGTTTGCGTGTGCACACGCACGTTTCATGCGATAAAATGGCCTTAACAGAGTCTCAGAGAGCCCCTTATAATATTAGTGTCAGTTTCTCTCAAAGTATTTCTCTCCAAGATTGGCCACACAAGAGGAGTTCCTAGGTTGTCAAGCCAAAACCAAGGCAAACCTGCACCCCCAAACTGTGGTCTAAACAAACCCCTCTTACCCCAGACAGAACCAGGCCCCTCATTTTGAGTCCTGGTTGTAGATGTTGGGTTCCTTTCTTGTCACCCTGACTTTCTTCTCTCCCTCACTGAGTGCCAAGGTCTTCGCAGAGTGGGGTGTTGCCTCGGATCATTGCCCCAACCCCAAACTACTCTCCCCCTGACCACCTGCCCCCAAGTATACAGCCAGCTCCAGAGGTCCTGGCTGCCGGGACAGCCGCTCCCAGCCCCTTGCTCCCTGACAGGAGTGGGTTTCATTTCAGCCTCTACACCTGGTCTGGTCTGAACTTGTGCCAGAACCCAAGCAGGCGAGACGGAGAAGCCGGCCAAAGGCCTGGCCTGAGTGGGCGGTCAGAAGGAACAAGACCTGGGGCGAAACTAAACCTGCCCTGCCCAAGGGAAACCTAACGCCAGGCACGCATGTAGCTTTAGGTCTTCTAGTAGCCACATTGGAAAAACAAAATGAAACAGGTGAAATAATCTTAATGATATCTCTTATTTAGCCCAATATGTCCAAAATAGTTTTTTCAGCTGAAACCTATTTGGCTCAGTGGATAGAGCGTCGGTCTGCGGACTGTAGGGTCCCGGGTTCGATTCCGGTTGGGGGCATGTACATTGGTTGCGGGCACATCCCCAGTGGGGGTTGTGCAGGAGGCAGCTGGTCGGTGTTTCTCATCGATGTTTCTGACTCTATCTGTCCCTCTCCCTTCCTCTCTGTGAAAAATCAATAAAATATATTTTAAAAAATAGTTTTTCATCTGTAAATATTAAGGGGAAAAAATGAGACATTTGAATCTTTGAAATCCTGTGAGAATTTTACACCTAGAGCCCAATTCAAATATTAAATTTTTATCCAAAATACGTGGTCTGTCTAGATTTTGTTAAATTTTCAGTTGAGAAAATAGATTCACATCCTCAGTTTGTTTCAAAATATACTTAAAATCTTCCCTATAACTGAATTGGTTATCAGTCTTAAATTTCAATGAAACAAAATTAAACATAAAACAGTTTTTGCCCTAGCCGGCTTGGCTCGGTGGATAGAGCATTGGGCCTTGGACAGAAGGGTCCTGGGTTTGATTCTGGTAGAGCATGTACCTTGGCTGCAGGCTCAATCCCCAATCAAATGTGTGGTCAGGGCATGTGTGGGAGGCAGCCAATCTAAGTGTTTCTCTCATATTGCTGTTTCTCTTTGTCTCTCCCCCATCCTTCTACTCTCTCTAAAAATCAATAGAAAAATACTCTGGGGTGAGGATTCGAAACAACAACAAATCCGTTCCTGAGTTCACCTGTGGCTCGCGGCGATGGGGGTGCCGCAGTGATGGTCTGGAGCACTGGAAACGTGCTGGAGGCCTGCCTTGGGGGTTCATTGTGGCCCCTCCCACCTCTGGCACTTACCCAGAGGTGGTTAGTCATCCAGACCCTGGGCAAGGTGAGGACAGTGACTTCCAGGATCAACTCACTCAGGGCAACCTTCCGGATAGGAGTTGCCTTCTTGAGCATGATCCTTAAAGGAAGGAAAGGCCAGCGTCTTATGGCTTCCTGGGTCTCTCTGTGCCTCAGTGAGCCGAGGCCGATTCCAACACTGGCCAGGTGTTTCACTCCCACCAAGCACCCAAGGTGGGGAGGGAGGCCTATGTCACCAGCTGCATTGCACTTTTCTTCTGGCATGAATAAATGCTTCAAGCAGCAGCCTGGCCAGTCCCGTGACATAAGATCTGAGGTTTATTGAGCACTGTTCTATGCCAGACCCTTGAAGAGAGCACTTCCCCTCTCAGCAGCCTTGCCAGGAAGATGGACCTGCCCCTCTACAGCAAGGCTCGGCGACCTCAGGGCCACAACCAGCGCTAAGTGACAGAGCAGCGTCTCCTGGCTCCCACACCCGCTCTGTGTGCCTCGTCGCACTGTAGCTCAAAAAGCAATCAAGCCTGATTTTTGACAGTTTGGCTGAGGCCTCCTGTGGCCCAGGGTTTAAATGCCAGGAGGCCAACCAACGGACACAAAACTCTGGGGAGGGTGGGTATGTATGGGGGGTGGCAATGGTAAAATATGTACACAGATAATAATTTAATTAAAAAATTAAATTAGCCGAGACCGGTTTGGCTCAATGGATAGAGCGTCGGCTTGGGGACTGAAGGGTCCCGGGTTCGATTCCGGTCAAGGGCATGTACCTTGGTTGCGGGCATATCCCCAGTGGGAGGTGTGCAAGAGGCAGCTGATTGATGACTCTCTCTCATTGATGTTTCTAGCTCTCTATCTCTCTCCCTTCCTCTCTGTACAAAATCAATAAAATATATTTTTGAAAAAATAAAAAAAATTAAATAAGTAAATAAATAAATAAATAAATAAATAAATAAATGCCAGGAGGCTAGGGGTCTCGGGTGTAGGAGTTGGTGCTCACAAGGCGAACACCACTTCCCGAATTCCTCATCGTCTGTGGAGCACCATGACCACTAGAGGGCGCCACAACGGGGTCCTGGAGATGCTGGGGCAAAAGCTCAGAACTGAAATCCTGTTGGAGGTGGGCACAGGGGCAAAGAACAGTTCCTCCCTTTGCCCTTACAGAGGCCCTGACCAAGCCCCTACTTGTGTGAGCCCATAGCTGTCCTTGTTTGGGCTCCTAAAATTGGAGGGAGGTAGTTGTTTATATACAGAGCACTTGGTAAGAATTCTCTCTGTGTTTTACTAAGTCCCAAGTCTTTGCTGAAAATAGTTTGTCTGGGAAAGGGCAGGGGTTTCTGAAACTTAGATCTGAATTCTAGCCTTGTGTCAATAACTAACTGACAGCCCTCGAGTACTTCCTTGTTCCGTTGGAACATAGACAAAGACATGACTAGCTGTAGTGGGGTAAAAGCTGTAAGAGAACACATAGTGGGGTAGGCAAGGAAGGCTTCCCGGAGGAGGTGCTGTTTGAGACTCAAGACAAGTCATATTAGACAGAGGTGGGAGGGGGGGAGGGAGGAAATCCTTGAAGACTGAAGAAAGAGCAGGTACCAAGGTCAAAAACAAGATTCATAGCCTCATGGCCGCTCTGGGAGTCACATAGTTCTGGATGGATGAAGCATGGCAAGCCAGGGACATGAACATGGAAGGTAAGCAGGGTTGGGTGAAAGCCCCAGAGGAGCCTGAGGAGAGGCTCCTTGCCTTCCTGTTTCCCGGTAATGCTTTTGGCTGGCTGTGAAAGTGGACTGGAGACTTGTGAGAGAGCAGACAGGAAGTCCAGGCTGCTGGAAACTGTTGCAGCTGGAAAAGAAAGAAGAGGGGAAGGCCACCAGCGAGTAACGGAGCGACATGGGAACTGGGCTGGTCTGAGAAATGTTAAGGAGACCAGATCTGGTTCAAACCAGATCAAGGTGCCTCTTAGGGTCCTGCTTCCATAACTGATGGATACCCTTCCCCACACTGAGATCCAGGCAGGGGACATGGTGGGTGGGCTGGGAGGCATGGAGAAGTCTGTGCAGCTCTGAGGTTAAGAAGCATCAAGCAGACATGTCTGGTAGGTGTGTGAGCCTAATGCTCAGGAGGCAGGGCAAGGCTGCAGGAGTACATGTTAGGAGTCACTATCTTGTCCATAGCAATAAATACATCGATCTCCCACAGGAGAACAGGGAGTGCGAAGACAGCTGTGGACAAAAACACAGAAGAATGAAGCATTAGGATTAGAGCCCGAGATGGAGCTGAGGTTTTCAAGTAGCAGAGGCAGTAGTTAAGGTTGAGTTTTGAAAAGGTTGCTCTGGTTAAATAGTGCAGAATGGGAGAAGGCACACATATGGGCCGCCATCTAGGCGAGAAAGCAGCATTCCCAAGATGAGAGGGGCCTCAATGGGGCTCAAATGAGGTTGGGGTGATTACAAGCACAGCATCCATGCCAGAGACATGATTGTCCTCCCATAGGAAATGTCTTCTCTTTGAAGAGCAAAGGTGGCAAAGTGGCCAGCTCTCCACTTTAAAACATTTTTAATAAGTTGCCAACATTTCTTTTAATTGAGTATAATTGGCATAAAACGTTATGTTTTTTAAATGTCTTTTATTGATTTCAGAGCGGAAGAGAGATAGAAATATCAATGAGAGTCATTGGTCTGCTGCCTCTCGCATGCCCCCTATTGGGGATTAAGCCTGCAACCCGGGCATGTGCTCTGACCAGGAATTGAACCATGATCTCCTGGTTCATAGGCCAATGCTCAACCACTGAGCCGCGCCAGCCAGGAAAACATTGTGCTAGTTTTTTGCATACAACACAATGAGATGGTATATGTATATGTATATTTTGAAAAACAATTACTACAATAAGTTTAGTTGGCATCCATCACTGCATATAGTTACAATTTTTTTTTATTGTGATCAGAACTTTTAAGATTTACTCTCGAAGCAATTTTCAAATATACAGTACAGTATTGTTGGCTGTAGTCACCAGGCTGTACATCTCCAGGACTTTTAACTGGAAGTTTGTACCTTTTGGTCACCTTCAGCCATTTTGTCTATCATTTGCCAACTTTACAAATTCATAAGATTTCACATGAAATTCCAATTTGGGGCTTTTCTTGGAAGAATCATAGCTCTCACAGCAACAGCCCTGCATTTTTGCACGGCAATGCTGCAGGAGCTGAGTAGTCACTACTCTCACTCTTCATTTTGTCACCATCCCCTACGGCTTTCATAAGTGTCAGTTGCAATCCACTATCTTGCTGAGCTGGCATTTTCTTACTGTACTCCTGCTCCATTCATTTCCATTACCTGTTACCTTTTGTTTGTGATTTCTCTGAATTTGAGGAACATGAGTGTCTGTTGGAGGGATTGTTCAAAGTGCCTCTGTAAAATGATACTCCCAAACATTCAATCTGTTTAAAAGGAGCTCTTCAAACTCGTTTAATAATTACATTTGATATACTTTAACACCTATAGCTTAAGAATACTCATTTTTAAAATATATATTTTATTGATTTTTTTACAGAGAGGAAGGGAGAGGGATAGAGACTTAGAAACATCGATGAGAGAGAAACACTGATCAGCTGCCTCCTGCACACTTACTGGGGATGTGCCGGCAACCAAGGTACATGTCCTTGACCGGAATCAAACCTGGGACCCTTCAGTCCACAGGCTGACGCTCTATCCACTGAGCCAAACCGGTTTTGGCAAGAACACTCATTTTTCAAAAATCCGCACATACACTCAAATCTGTTATCAACCACAAAACATTGACTTGTGCCACTAAGTTCCAGTGTTTTGAAAACTAAGCGTTAGTGATTATTGTCCAATTAAATGCAAGGCTAGTGACTTTAAATGCCATCATTTGCCACTAGTATTTGTCAATGCTTTCTTTAGTACTATTAAGGTAAGATGGCCATTGAAGCTGGTATAAGACTGCACATGGCAATCACAACTGCCATTTCCAATTTCTAAAGATATATTAAAAATCAAGAGCCCATCGCTAAGGGGGAAGGGGGTGGGGAGAGGAACCAGACAGATGGAAAGCAAAAATGGAAGACTCTCCCCCACTACTCACGTTTGGAACACTTTTCACAGTATATCTTTTTATACTTACGATTTTTCAAACATGTAAATGTACAGTATTAACTATTCCAAACGTAAATATAAACATCTGTTGTTCAACATTTTAATAAAGTAATGATGGATTCCTTACAATGAAGTATTTTCGTGAGGCTTTCTTTTGAAGACGGGTTCTGCTTTTTTTGGAGGGGGTTCTGCTTTTTAAAGTTTTTATTATTATTATTATTACTTTTTAAAGAAAACGGTCTTTGCCACATCCTTAGCCCCCAAAGGCTTGGAAGGGTGGGCGCTGCAGTGAGACCCCCACGCAGCAGGTGGCACTGCAGCACGCACCGCTCGCACTTCCCCTCAAAGCCCTTTCTCAGCAATGGCGGGTGACGGCGGAGGGGCCTCTTTCTAGGCGTGGCCATTGTGAGGCCTGATCCCAGGTGCCGACGAGTGTCAACACCCTGGGAGAGCTCTGACCTAAAAAGGGGTTAGAGAAAACAATGAAGCTCTCTGTGCATCCTTTCGCGCAGGCCGGGGCGTAGGCGGTGGCGCGAAAGGCGTAGGCCGGAGGAGGACTTGTGCCGGGGCGGCAGGCAGGACGGTGGACAGCCCATGGGCGGTCGGGGTCCTGAGCGAGAAGTGAACCGGCGGCCCGAGCTGGCGACTGACTGAGCAGCGCACCGCGGCAGTGAGGAGGCGCGGCGGAGCCTGGGGTCCTGAGTTGACAGACACACTGCGGAGCCCGGACTGCGAGTGAACAGGCGGGCGAGTGCAGGGCGCAGCCATGATCACCTCAGCCGGTGAGTGCGACCGCAGCGGGCGCCCAAAGGGAGGAGCCGCCATGCCGGCTTTTAGCTGAGTCAGGGCCGGTGACTGGGCACCTCCCGGCGGAGCCCCGGCCTGTGCGGCCGCTCGCTGCCCAGGGTCCACTCCCGGGCCGGGGGCTGGCAGTCCGGCCGGGCCTCTCTGCCCTGGACCCCGTCGGGTTCGGGGGAATCGCACCAGGCCGCCCGACTCGGCATCCCTCCCGCCACACCCCCGTGCCCGGACCCGCGGTGCTTCTGGGTCCTTCTGGGACCCCGAGGAGTTCTCCTTCGTTCGAATCCTCCTGAGATGGACCACGTGGGGCCGTCGGGCCCCGGTCCTTACTCGCGGGTGGTTGGGAGGGACGACCCCCTTGTGCGGCCGGCCAGCGAAGCGGTCTTCCACTGGATGTGGCTCAGCCCCATTCTCCTTGGAGTGAAGCCTGAAGCCAGGTTTGAGGCGGGTCGGTTCTGGGCCTGCAGCAAGGGTATTCCGTGAAAGCACCCAGAGAACTTTTGTGTTGGGCGAAGACAGCTTTATACTGAGAGGCAAGCTCTGCATTTTTGAGGCTAAAGGCTCAGGAAACATTCTGCATTGAAAAGAGAACTCCTGGGTGTGCAGAGCAGGTTTCATGCACTTACCCAACCATCGTGCCCGTAGATTCCTGTAATGACACTAGAAACAGGATAAACTATACAACTCAAGATCCAGGAGTGACTTAAAACGCCCTCGCTATATGGATTGTTTAGGTTAGAGCTGTCCACAGCCGTGGTACTTTTTTTGTACCTACCTACCCCTTTCTCATCCTGTTTTACTCTACCCTTGTCCCACAAATATTTCGTGGTAAACAACTGGTGATCAGAAGACAGTAACTTGTACTTGGATGGAGTTCAAAACCATCTTATTTTATGAGCATTGCTTAAGAAATTGGTGGAGATGCTGGGAGATCGAAGTCATTTTCAAAGATTTGAAGAGCTGTCAGCTGTACTTGGAATTGAACGTTTGTCTCCAAGAGATACAAATGACTGGGAGGTGAATTTTAGCTTAATAAGAGGAAGAGTTTTACCAGTCAGAGCGATCAAAAAATAAAATAAGCACTGAGAATCTTGCCCCCTGTAAATGAAGGCCTCGTTCTATTTCACATCTACCCATTACCACCTGCTACCCCAGGCCTTAGCTCATCCCTTGCCTGGGTTACCGCAGCAGCCTTAAGACTTGTTTTTCCATCATTACTTTCATACAGTCCATTCTTGTAGTAGTCAGAGTCTTCTTTTTAAAACTTTAATTACATAATATCATTACTTTGCTTTACATCCTCCAGTGCTTTCCACTGTGTTTAAAATTCAGGCTCTTAACCAAAGACCTCATGATGATTTCTCCCTTGTTTTTAAAAAAAATATTATTTGTTTATTTTATTATTATTTTTTTAATCCTCACCCAAGAATATTTTTCCATTGATTGTTAGAAAGTGGAAGAGAGAGGGAAAGACAGAGAGAAACATTGATGCAAAAGAACACTTCAATTGGTTGCCCCCTTGCATGTGCCCTGACCAGGGGAGGGGAGGAACCTGAAACCAAGGTATATGTCTTGGGACCCTTCCGTCTGCAGGCTGACGCTCTATCCACTGAGCCAAATCGGCTAGGCTTCGGCCTTGTTTTGTACTCCTCTTTTCCTCACTTACTACACCTTAATCATGCAGGTATTCTTTCTGTGCCTTGAATATGTCTGTTTATCTCCTGCCACAGGGTTCCTGCACATTCTGTTCCTTCTTTCTAGCCTCCTGTTCCTCAACTTCTCCCTTAGCTTTTCAGTCTTTAGTCTTCACCTCAAATGCTAGTCTTTCCCGCTCATTTTATTAAAACACTAGAGGCCTGGTGCACAAAAATGGGGGTGAGGAGGGTGTCCCTCAGCCTAGCCTGCACCCTCTCCAATCTGGGACCCCTCATGGGATAACTGGCAGTTGGACATCCCTCTCACAATCCAGAACTGCTGGCTCCTAACTGCTCACCTGCCTGACTGATTGCCCCTAACTTCTTCTGTCTGCCAACCTGATCATGTCTAACTGCTCCCCTGCTGGCTCTATTGCCCCTAACCGCCTCTGCCTCAGCCCTGCACTAGGGACCCAGGAGTCCCTCCTCCAGCCGACCATAGGCACCCAGGCCGGCTGCAGCCGCAGGAAATGGTGGGCAGGTGGCTTTGCCTGTGCTGCAGCCCAGGACCATAGGGTGAGCGGCTTTTCCATCTCCCAGGCCACAGCCAGCCAGAGGTGCTGGTGGCTGGGACTGCTGGGCGGGCGGCTTCTCAGTCTGCCAGGCTCTAGCCTAGGGGTGTCGAACTCAATCAGAGAAGGGGCCAAAATCTAAAATCCAGCCTAAATCGCAGGCGGAATGGTTTACTGAACAGTCATAAACTGTCATTGTGATGGAAACGCAGCGGAGTGCAGTGATGACAGCGTGGTGCGGGCCACATTGCAAGGCCTGGCGGGACGGATTTGGCCCGCGGGCCTTGTGTTTGACACATGTGCTCTAGCCAGTTGCAGGTGCTGGCACCTGAACCGCAGGCAGGCAGCTTCTCCATCCTCTCTTGAATGCAGTGGGATGCGGCGACTTCTCCAACTGGATGCGGCCTGGGATCATGGGGCAGGCGACTTCTTCGTCTGCAGCCACCCTCAGGCACTGGCACCTGACTTCTACTCCCACAGGCCCAGATCAGAGAAGGGTTGGGGGCTGCTGACATGTTTTCTGTTTAATTTGCATACTCACTCTGATTGGCTGTTGGGTGTAGCAGAGTGATGGTAATTTGTATGTTTCTCTTTTATTAGTGTAGATGCTGCCTCTGTCCCTCTTAGCTGTCCCCTCCCTTCATCACAGTCCTGTAAATTACTTTGTTTACTTGTCTGATTACTGTCTTTCTCTCTGGTAGGATTTTGGATGGGAAACTTATTCTCATAATTATAAGAACATTGCCTAGCAGTTGGCTGAAGTTCAAAAGTATGCCTTGAATGAATAAGTCAACCCCTAAAGTGTTTGAAGTAGAGACAGAGAGCATTGGTGGTGATATAATACAGATAATTTAAACCTATCAGGTGTGGCAGGAGTAATGATATTTAGGTCCTACCCTGAGACTTTGGTGATAGTATAGGGTGTATTTGTTACTATCACTTGTTAACATATACTGGATTACATATCAGCTTCTCCAAACCGTTTGTCCCCCTATTTCCCATCGTTGGCTCACATTGGCTTAGGATCTGTCCCAGGCACCACACCAGCTGTGGGGTGGATTAGAAACTTCATTTATCCCGTAGGCACTGGGAACACAGTAGTGAATAAGAGGTCAACATATATACTAGGTGTTTCAAGAGGCTTGACAAAGAAAGGAGTGGAGAGGTAGAGATAGGTGTTTGCTGGAGGGAGATGTGAGACTGAGTGGGGTTTGGGGTTGTGACTTTTAACAATATAGGCGCATAAAAGAAAACTTTTAAAACGAGTCTCCCACTCCTCTTTCCCCTTTCTCATCCCCAGAGATGATAATTTTATTTATTTTTTTTAATTTTATTTTTAAAATATGTTTTATTGATTTTTTTACAGAGAGGAAGAGAGAGGGATAGAGAGTTCGAAACATCGATGAGAGAGAATCATCGATCAGCTGCCTCTTGCACACCCCCTACTGGGGATGTGCCCACAACCAAGGTACATGCCCTTGATCGGAATCGAACCTGGCACCTTTCAGTCAGCAGGCCAACGCTCTATCCATTGAGCCAAACCAGTTTGGGCAGAGACAATCATTTTATTTTATTTATTTTATTTTATTTTATTATTTTATCTTATTTTTAAATATATTTTATTGATTTTTTACAGAGAGGAAGGGAGAGAGATAGAGAGCTAGAAACATTGATGAGAGAGAAACACTGACCAGCTGCCTCCTGCACACCCCCTACTGGGGATGTGCCCACAACCAATGTACATGCCCTTGACCGGAATCGAACCTGGGAACTTAAAGTCCGCAGACCGACACTCTACCACTGATCCAAACCGGTTTTGGCTGAGACGATCATTTTAAACGTTTAAGCTGTTTCTTCTGGAACATATCTCCATATTTATAAATAATATTACTATAAATTGATACAACAGTTTTAGATAATATCTGATTTCTGTTTATCTTTCCCATTTCCTGCTTCCTTTTCCCTCCTCTAAAGGAGAGTGCTCTTTTGTTTTCAAGATGGAAAATATTCATGTGTGGAGTGTAGAGTATTTGATTTAGTTGTGTTCTGCGGACAGTCGTTTTATTTCTAAGCCAGGACAACTGAGTAACAACTTAATCAGAAGTGAAATCAAACAACAAAGTATAGGAAAATCTGTCTCCTCTTTTGGTAAAAGCAATTCAAAACACTATTGATTGATGAGAGGAATGGGGTAGCCTTTTTAGTATTTTGATGATCTGCTTTACATTTAAAGAATTCCTGTTTATCAGGTATTGCATATCATGGGTTTGCAAGACCCTCCCACCTCCTCCACACACAGTGATTTCATTCTTTGACCTATCTTCTTTCAATGCTGTCAGTTCAGTCTCTGTTCTGGACTTGTCATACCAACCTACAAGTTCTTTTTATCTGCTTTCATGCTTTTAGAATATAATAGTATGCCCTAACTGGCACCATGGCATAGTTTTGTTTGCTAAATTTTGTATCCTTTTCTGTAAGGGTCTCTAAAGACTACTGAAGCTATTTAGCAAACCTACACTTACCAGTTAGAAATGGTTATATTTTCTAAATAATGTTGCCTTGACACTTTTTAATCAAATTACAATTTCAACTCAGCATTCCAGAATGATTTTAAGACCTACGTGGTATCTGAGAGACAGTTTGGTTTCCTTTTACTTTATTCTAATATTCCCTTTAACATATGACTGTATTTGAAGGTGCTTTTTTTGGGGACAGTTGCTTTCTTGACTCCTCAGTGTTAGTCCTAACACCTCAAGATCATATGGGGAACACTGCTTGGGTAGTTAAAGTCAGAATAAGTAAGATTGCTCATCATTTAGGAAAACCTAGGTTGCTTATGATACAAAGGTGAAGCCTTTATATAGGTATCTTGAAATAATTAAAATTAAAAATCTCATACTTAAAAAAAATTCTACCCTGATGAGTTGATGACTATATAGTCTATTCTTTTGTATATAACTAACTGTTGGTATATTTTGTGACTAATACTATTCTAAAATTACTAGAGGCCCAGTGCACATAAACTGGGGGTGGGGAGGGTCCTTCAGTCCAGCCTGCACCCTCTTACAGTCCAGGACCCCTCGGAGGGGTCCTTAGCACTGCTGCGGAGGTGGGAGAGGCTCCCACCACCCCCACTGCGCTTGTCAGCCGTGAGCCAGGCTTCTGCTGAGCACGCTCTCCCTGTGGGAGTGCACTGACCACCAAGGGGCAGCTCCTGCATTGAGCATCTGCCCCCTGGTGGTCAGTATGTATCATAGTGACTGGTCTATCCACTGTTCGGTTGATTTGCATATTAGGGTTTTATTATGTAGGGTATGGGAAAGTTTTCCTTTTTGGTCAGTAAATTAGGCCATTGATTTTCAAACTATAGCAAGCATCAGTATCACAAGAAGAGCTGGTACCCCCATTATTTTATCCCACCCCCACAATTTGATTCAGTAGATGTGGGATAGGGCCAAAAATTTGCATTTTTTAACCAATTCCCAAGTAATGCTAATGGTATTGATCTAGGGATCATACTTTGAAAACCACTGAATTAGGCAAACAATGTAATATATACAGTGTTATGAGATAACAGTTAATTCTTAAAATTTGAAATATAAACCTTTATAGTTTTAAAGAAAAATAATTCCTCTAGTGAAGTCACTTTCAAAAAACTACTTTTTTCTAACTATCATATTTTTTTTACTAAGTTAGTTTCTCTCTTAGTATATATTTCATAATCAGGATATATCTTTTGTCTTACAGCTGGAATTATTTCTCTTCTGGATGAAGAAGAACCACAGCTTAAGGTATGAGTTGAAGGAAAAGTAATTTGGCTTACTACAATTACGGTGAAGCTCTTTGAACTTAGTAGTATCTGTATATCTTCCATCATTTAAAATAGCCATTCTTGGAGGGTACGAGCAGCCTGGGAGAGGTCAATGGGAGGAAAAGAGACATATGTAATACTTCCAACAATAAAATATTAAAATTTAAAAAATAAAATAGCCATCTTGCCCAGCCTATACCCAGTCATTGAAATCTAGCCCTAGAGGACAGTGCTTTGAGAACAGCAGTTGGTTTACCCTAAAGTTTAACAAAACTAAACCAAATAAACCTCAATATGGCACCTGAGCACCCCCCCACACCATAAATCTCAATATGGCACCTGAGCACCCCCCACACCATAAACCTCAATATGGCACCTAAGCACCCCCACACCATAAACCTCAATATGGACCTGAGCACCCTCCATACCATAAACCTCAATATGGCACCTGAGCACCCTCCACACTTCTCAGTTTATCAACAGCACACACAAAAAAATTGTTTCTTCTGTGTCCCATATTTTCAATTTTCATTTGACAAAAATTTGGAATATAATTCAAGTGGCTCTAGACACCTGAATTCATATATATTCAAACCAGCAACTCACGTCAACCTTGTATATTCAAAAAAAATATTCATTATATTAAGGAATGACATTATATTGTAGTCTGATGATTGATAATAGAAGACAGAAAGGAAATGTATAACTGAAGAGAAAATATGTCAATAAATTTTTATATTTGTCATAGATTAATAAAAGTTTTAGTAAAAAAGATAATTTGGCCATCGATTTGTTGAACACTTTTTAAAGGAGTGTAATATTGTATCTGTCTCAAAATTGAATTTTGATTTTATCTTCTACAGGAATTTGCACTACACAAATTGAATGCAGTTGTCAATGACTTCTGGGCAGAAATTTCTGAGTCTGTAGACAAAATGTAAGAAATTTATTTCTATAAATTGAGATAAAGTAGAACAACTTAACGTATTATAGATGTGGATCTTGTGGTTTATATTCATTTATAAATTTGCTGCTACTAAATTGTGGTTTAAATATTTAGATTTAGGATTTTAAGGAAAATCAGAGTTTAAACTAAACTTATGCTTCTTATTCTTTCAGAGAAGTTTTATATGAAGATGAAGGTTTCCGGAGTCGGCAGTTTGCAGCCTTAGTGGCATCTAAAGTATTTTATCACCTGGGGGCTTTTGAGGAGTCTCTGAATTATGCACTTGGAGCAGGTGACCTCTTCAATGTCAATGATAACTCTGAGTACGTGGAGACTATTATAGGTAATTATCTTCCATGTACTAATGCTTTATCTTGTTAGCTTCTTTCTTGCTCTAGTGTATATTGCATTTTTTTCTGAGTTATTTTTGTTGTTGCCAAATTTTATTTTAATTGAAAATTCGTAATCTTTCTACAGTAATTTTATGCAGGCTGAGTTTTTAGATCTAATTTCCAATTCTGTGCTTTATTTTTTTTTATCATAATGAACAGTA
Source organism: Pipistrellus kuhlii (assembly GCF_014108245.1). NCBI lineage: Eukaryota > Metazoa > Chordata > Mammalia > Chiroptera > Vespertilionidae > Pipistrellus > Pipistrellus kuhlii. The sequence continues at coordinate 25,041,474 of NW_023425573.1, forward strand.
ATAACAATAGCAATGATGAGGACATCTCACAAAACATTTTAAAAGAATGAATCAAAGAAATGATTCTGGCCGAAACCGGTTTGGCTCAGTGGAAGAGCGTTGGACTGTGGACTGAAGGGTCCCAGGTTCAATTCCCGTCAAGGGAACGTACATTGGTTGCGGGCACATCCCCGGTAGGGGGTGTGCAGAAGGCAGCTGGTCGATGTTTCTCTTTCATCGACGTTTCTAGCTCTCTATCTCTCTCCCTTCCTCTCTGTAAAAAAAATCAATAAAATATATTAAAAAAAGAAAGAAAGAAAGAAATGATTCTGAAATAGCTAACTTAACACAGAGTTAGTTATCTCAGTGATATGGTTATCTCTAGCCCAATGAGCATATTACATTAAAAAAATTAAATCAAATTATTATCAATAATAAATTTAATGATAGTAATTTATGGAGTTATTTCTAATACAGGAAACCATTATTGAATATCTCCATTGTGCTAGGTTCTGGGCCACTAATACTTCATACCATGGTTTATACCACAGCTGCTCTGTGAGGAAGGATCTAGCCCTGTTTTAAAAATTAGAAAACTTAGGGCTCAGCCAGCATGATTCAATGGTTGAATGTGGACCTATGAACAAGAAGGTCATACTTCGATTCCTGGTCAGGGCACATGCTAGGGTTGCCTGCTCATTCCCCAGTGTGGGGCATGCAGGAGGCAGCCAGTCAATGATTGTCTTTCATCACTGATGTTTCTCTCTCTCCCTCCCTCTCTGAAATAAATAAAAATGTATTTTTTAAAAATGAGAAAACTTGGGTTTCAATATGATAAACACATGTGGCTATTAAATAGAAGGTTCAAAATTCAAAACCGAGTCTTCAAAATCCATAGTTTCTATTAGTAACCATTGTTTTCTCACTTGCTTCGTTATTTTTGAAGTTGAGGGGATAGCACACAGCAAAGCTTTTGGTTCTCTATCTGAGTGATTTTTAACCTTTTTTATCTCATGGGACACATAAACTAATTACTAAAATTCTGTGGCACACACCAAAAAATACATTTTTTGCTGATCTGACAAAAATCGGTGTAATTTTGATTGATTTACAAAAGTATAATAAAGTAATTACCTACCCTTTTTGCACCAAGGTAACTTTTAAAAAAATCAGGTGCCTATACTTGGATTTAAGGATTTCTGTTATCGAGAATTAACCAGTCAGCCACAACCTTATTATGTGAACTGACTAATAAGATGCAGCTCTATTATATAGCTTATGTATTTATCGTTCTAGATAGGGCATTTACACCAGAGGGCTGTTGTGTTGTCTGTTGCCTTTTTTTAAATTTGACAATCTAAGAGAAAAAAGGTTAATGCCACTTACTAAATAATCAGATATTGCTTGTTGTAAAAATTCTTGCAGGACACCAGTTGAAATCACTGCTCTATCTTGTAAGTTGAACCAACTATGTAAGGTTTTGTTCAGAGATTTTGTAGGTTTGAAAACTTTTGATCCAGTAGATGAAAGAAGGGACTGTATATCCTTCAGATATGTCTTTGTGAAGAGCAAACTTTAGATAATAGTTAGAGAGTGTGTGTGTTGTCTGTCTATAGTATGATTATTTTTTGAATTCCTGATTAAGAGGAAAGCTGCATTATTTACCTGAACCCTTAAAAGGAGAAAGTTGGTATTCTCTTTTAGAAGTTGGGAAATGCTGCACAAGATTATCCAAAGGGATGTTTTCAAATATCCCTGAAGTTCTAAGTGGGATTTTGTTTTTATATTTTTAAACTTTTTGCTGTGGTGGTGTGAAAAGATGCAAATAACTTGACCAAGTTCATTTTTAATCCTCACCCAAGGCTATGTTTTTTTTTTTATTGCTTTTTAAAAAGAGGGGGAGAGAGAGAGAAACATTGCTGTAAGAACAAAACATCAATCAGTTGCCTCCTGTACTCACCCCGACTGGGGATTGAACCTGCAACCCTTTGGTGACACTCAGTGTAACTGAGCCACCCAGCCAGGGCAAGAACAGATGGTTTTAAAGCAGGGGTGGGGAATAACTTTTCTGCCAGGACCATTTGGATATTTATAACATCACTAGGGGCCCAGGGCATGGATTTGTGCACTGGTGGGGTCCCTCAGCCTGGCCGGCAGGGATCGGGTCAAAACTGGCTCTTTGACACCCCCTGAGGAGTCCCAGATTTCAAAAGGGCACATACCAGGCTGAGGGATTCGTGCACCAGGCCTCTAGTATACATATATCTTTGGTTAATCTCTTCCCACCCTGCCCTCTTCTTCCTTCCCTCTGAGATTTATCAATCTGTCCCATGTTTCTGTGCCTATGGTTTCCACTCCTGCGTTGAGCATCTGTCCCGTGGTGGTCAGTGTGCATCATGGCTACCAGAGAGTCGGCCGGTTGCTTAGGCTTTTATATATATATAGATTTGAGGGCCATACAAAATTATCAACTTACAAATTAAATTAGCCTGCTTTATTTGGTCAAATATTTCATTAACTTGCCCCTAATTCAGTGGCAGGACCAGAGCAAATGATTTCAAGGGCGTTACATGGCCTAGCCGGATGTTCAACAGCCTCATTTTAAAGAATAGACCATACCAAAAAAAAAAAAGAAAGAATAAAAAATAGACCGTACATTCTGGCCAACATGACTCAGTGGTTGAGCATTGACCTATGAGCCAGGAGGTTACAGTTTGATTCCTGGTTAGGGCATAAGCCCAGGTTGCAGGCTCAATCCCAAGTAGGGGGCATGCAGGAGGCAGCTGATCAGTGATTCTCTCTCATTGATGTTTCTTTCTCTCCCTTTCCCTTCCTCTCTGAAATCAATAAAATATTTTTTTTAAAAGGATAGACTGTATATGTTATTTGAAACTAGAGCACTTTCCTGCATTAAGTTACGTAAATGTGAGTTACACTTAATCTCCTTATCTCTTTTTTCTTATTTGAAGAATGTTGATAATTTTTTTTTTCTACAGTATTGATCTGCAAGTGCTTTCAAAGCTGTTATTTTATAAGTCATGCTTTAAATAGGACTTTTGGTCTGAATAGGGCTGTAAGATGGTAGATGCCTTCCCTGTCTCTAAACATTATTTATCTTTCCTTATAGAAAGTGGTTGTTAGTTAACAGGCGAGTTGTGTTTGCTTTTCTTTATGTGGCCGTGGGGCTCACACTTCTAGTTTTATAGGAATTGTTAGAATGAATATTTTTTAAACTGAGGGATTTATGAGAGGATATACAAAATAAAAATTGGGAAAGGCTTCCTATTGTCTTAATGCCATAAACAGTTCATCCAGAAAATTCAAGACTAGTAAGTCTTCTCCCAGTTATGGTAAGACCTGCTGGGAATGATTCTGGGATGTAGTTATGACATAAACCTGCTAAGTGAAAGCACAGATTTAAAACTGGTATGTACCATTTTTCCTCGGTTATAATCTAAGGAAAACTCCCTAAATTCTATAATTATACTAGTAGAGAAGATACTATTGCATTTGTCATTCAAAATGAGTGGCTATCTTCCAATTTGAAGGTAGAAGAAGGCTTTAAATACATTTGGTTCAAAAAGCTTATATAACGGCCTGGGGAAGATTTTCTGCAACCAGAATTGTTTAAGGTCTGTTTTGTGACTGCCACTTTGTTCTTCTTTACTGTATCTGAACCTGTATATTTCTACCTGAAGGAATCCTTAATGTGGTATATTTAATTTATAAAAGTCCTTTGCTACCCCTAAAGTATAGATCCATTAGCATGGGTCATTTAGTAGATAGCAATTCTTCTTTTTTAAAATATATTTTTATTGATTTCAGAGAGGAAGGGAGAGAGAGAGAAAAAAACATCAATGATGTGATAGAATCATTGGTTGGCTGCCTCCTGCACCCTTCCAGGAACATAGCCTGCAACCTGGCCTTTGCCCCAACTAGGAATCAAACCATGACCTCCTGGTTCATAGTCAACACTGAACCACAGACCCACACCAGCCAGGCTTGTCAGCAATTCTTTATGGTAGTTCAAATCATTTCTGTTTCCTGGGGCTATAGTTTGCAACTGTCCTTGTAGCTTTTCTTCTCTTTAAAGGAGATAGCGACAAGGCAATGAATTATCTAGTAGAGCGGATACTATTGCATTGTCATTCAAAATGGATGGCTGTCTTCCAATTTGAAGGTAGAGGAAGGCTTAGGGAAATTCTCTTTTTTGTTTTTTCCTAAAAAGTTCATAGTGTGATTGCAAAGTGGTATAAATTGTAAACAAATTTAAGTGGGTTTTTTATTTGTTTGTTTTTTTATTTTGTGTGTGGATGTTTTGTTTTTGTTAATCCTCAGCTGAGGATATTTTTTTTCATTGATTTTTAGAGAGTGGAAGGGAGGGGGAGAGACAGAGAGAGAAACATTGATGTGGGAGAGACACGTCAGTTGGTTGCCTCCCACATCTGCCCAGACTGTGACCAGAGATTGAGTCTACAACCAATGTACATGCCCTTGACTGGAATTGAAGCCATGACCCTTCAGCCTTTGGGCCGATGTTCCAACCACTGAGAAAAACCAGCTACGTCTTAAGTGTTTTTTATCAAGTGCACAATTGGCACTCTTCAGCATGTGGCTCCATCCTCCCCTTCCACCCAAATTATTGTGAATAGAAAGCCAACTTGTGCACATATTTTTAGACTCCTGGGGTGAGGGAGTGTGAGTAGCTTCTACTCACCTTCCATTGAGACAATGACTATTGTAGTGTGCTACAGTTTTGGAAGTCTTTGGAATTGCCTCTAGAACCTGTGGCACAGAACCATTATTCTACAAAGATGATTTAGACCCAGTCACTTTTCTCAAGGATCTAATAGATTATTATTGTAAAGAAGTTAATAATTTATTGCCATGTGATAATTGCTATAATAGGTCTTTTTTAATATCATTAATAATAGCAAGGGTTTGTTTTTTGAAAGTAAAACAGCAGCTATTTGTAGCCAGCTCTTTTGAGTAAGTAGTTTAGTCAAGTTGTTTAATATAATTTTGGTCAAAATAAAGTAACAAGATAGAAATGTTTTCAATAATATCAGCCTTACTGAATTAATGTGTAGTCCTCCAATATAACTGTTATGAAGGGAAGAATAGTAATTTGAATGTATAACTTCTAGCATTTAAAAGTATTGAAATGTGCTTATTACTCTATAATCATCCCACAAGTTTTTATGATTATAAATGTTGGTATTGTCCTTTCTAGTAGTTCAGCCGCATTTACAAGGTGACCAGAGTTATTTTATTTTCTTCATAGCAAAATGCATTGATCACTACACCAAACAGTGCGTGGAAAATGCAGATTTGCCTGAAGGAGAAAGAAAACCAATTGACCAGAGATTGGAAGGCATTGTGAATAAAATGTTCCAGCGATGTCTGGATGATCACAAATATAAACAAGCTATCGGCATTGCGCTGGAGACACGAAGATTGGATATCTTTGAAAAGACTATATTGGAGTCGGTAGGTAGATAAGATTTTAGAGATTGTTTTTGGTGAGGAAATTATTAAAATAGAATCTCTCTCATAGGTAGTGAAAAGAAAATCTGGTTTAGAAATAATAAGGTGCTCTTTTGCCCTCATGTTGGTTGTGTTTTGTGTTCACCCGAATATCTACTTTTATCTTACTGTATTTATACCTTTAAAGTCTTGCATGAGGAGGTTGAATTAATTATCCTGCCCTTTCTAAGAAAACTGTATGAATACACTGCTATATTTTTAGACTTATGACTGAAATTACAAACTGGATTTCTGGTCTGGGAATTTTTTGCAATAATTATGACAATTGTAAATCATCAACCAAAATGGTCAGAAAGATGCAAGACTGAGTTGAGTGGACGTTGATCTGCATGTCCACTTGCTATTCTCCATTTGCTAGCTCTTCGCACTCCAGCCATTTTGACCTCTTCTTAGCTCCTAAATGTACCTTGCCTTGTTCCCCTTGCTAAAAATATTGCCTCTGCCAAAATTCTTTACCTATATTATTTCAGTTCAAGGTCCAGAGTTCAACCCAACTATCACTTGTTTAGAGAGCCTTCCATCAATTCCTGCCACCCATACTCTCTTAAACACATACTGCAAAGACTAGATCCAATACTTTTGTTAATCTCTTGGAAACTTATATTTTTTTCATAGTGTTTACCACTATAGTAATTAATTGTACTATTAGGCAGTTAATATCTATCTTTATTACCAAATTATAACCTCCATTAAGGACAGGTATTTGTGCCTAGTTTACTACTGTATCTCCAAAGCCCAAGACAGTGTTGAGTAGCAGTGGTAAGATTTGTTTACACAAATCTTTAATAAATGATTGTACCACCCAATGTGATAGAATAGCCCTTATTTTACTGTTTTGTTTTTGTGTAGTTATAGCCTCTCCTTGTCTTCATGTGAATAGAATGAAAATATTTGTTTTCATTCGTTCAACAAAGATTTCTTTTTTGAATGCCTACTATGTACCAGACTGTTTTAGGCATTGGAAATACCAACAAAGTTCCTGCCCAAATGGAACATTGGAGGAATAGGCAGCAAGGCAAATAATTACAGGGGAACTATAAATCTACTTTTGCCCATCCCTGCATACAAGGTAAAGGGTGATAGATGTTTTAAAAAAGAATAAAGAAGGGTAAGAAATGCATCTTACTTTGACATCCCAAGGTACGTCTTCATATAGATAAAACTTGTTTTATGAAACAATACCTACTTTCCTTGCTTGTAATGTAATCAGATAATGATATATCTTTAAATTATTTCTTTCAGAATGATGTCTCAGGAATGCTAGCTTATAGCCTCAAGCTCTGCATGTCTTTAATGCAGAATAAACAGTTTCGGAATAAAGTACTAAGAGTTCTAGTTAAAATCTACATGAACCTGGAGAAACCTGATTTTATCAATGTTTGCCAGGTAATTATATTACTTTACATTGTACTGTTGAGCTGTACATTACATAATATTACATTTGATTGCATTACTAACTTAATTGTCTTCACAGCCCTATGAAGATACGGTATATTATTTATATTCCTTTTTACCTATAAGAAACTGAATCTCACAAAACTAAAAGCTTATTTTGTTAAAATCTTTTGTTTCTATGCTTCCCCCCACCCCTTTTTTTTAAATTGAATTTATTGGAGTGACGCTAGTGGTTAACATTATTATGTAAGTTTCAGGTACATGCTTCTACAGCATGTCATCTGTACATTATCGTGTGTACTCCACCTCAGGTCAAGTCTTCGTCCACCATCTTTTATATCCTGCCTGTATTTTTTTATGTTTTTTTTTTAATAATCCAGGCGGTTAAGGAAATTTTGGAAATAAAGGTTAAAAAAAAAAAAAGTAGAAGAAAACATAAAAATAGTATATCTCTGTTATATCATTCTAGAAAGAATTTCAAGTATAAAATTATCTTTGGTTTCATTACCCAAACACATATGAGTATACTTACCTCTTTTCATGTATGAATTTGCTTACACGTTTTTTAAAAATTCAGATGGCACAGAAAATATATAAAACAAAAAAACATATGTTTTTCTTTCCTAGGTCTTTTCTCAAAGGTATGTTTGTCCTCCACTTATTAGCACAGAGGTGCTACCTCATTCTTTTCAGTGACTATATTATATTTTATTGGCTGGAGATACCTTTGGGTTTACTTTTTAACATTTGTCATACTCTGTAATCTTTATATTCTGCTTAGAGCATAACATTTTATCATACATTGTGTAATGTTTTTTAAAAAAATGCTTTTTAAAGTAAGTTTAAAACAAAAAGCTGGAAGAAAAATACCCATATTTGTATCACCCAAAGTCAACTTAACATTTTAGTAATTTTTCCTTTCAGTTTTCTTTCTATAGATCTTTGGAGTTTTGTTTGCTTCTAAGTGGTTTTTAATGCTACATTTTAAGTAGTTTTTAAAAATTTATATAAAAAGCAGTTGTCCTCTGCCTTCTCCCTCTGTGTACTTCAGTTTTACTCCTCAGAGGGAATTTTTTTTTAGCTCTTATTTTTTGTGCCTTTAAAACTTTTTAAATTTATGTTTTTAAGATATATTTTGAACAAGTAATAATACATTCACATAATTCAAAATTCAAAAAGAATCCAAGAGTATGCAGTGAAAATTCTTCTCACCCCTTTCTTCTAGCTCTCAAGTTCTCTTTTCTGGAAGCAAACAGTAGCAACTAGATATGTCCTTCAATTTAACATTTTTTGTTCTAACTCTTCACAGACTCTTGTTCTAACTCCTTCTTGATTGTGTAGGAGTCATTTAGTGGATGTATTTGCCTCACTAAGCTAGTCCTCTGTTGCTTGCCATTTATTTCCTATTCTTTTTTTTTTCTTTTTTTAATATATTTTTATTGATTTCAGGGAGGAAGGGAGAGGGAGAGAGAGATAGAAACATCAATGATGAGAGAGAATCATTGACTGGCTGCCTCCTGCACAACCCTTACTGGGGATCAAGCCCGAAACCCAGGCATGTGCCCTTGACCAAAATGGAATCTGGGATTCTTCAGTCTGCAAGCCGACACGGGCCAAACCAACTCAGACTCCTATTCTTTTTTCTTTTTCTTTTTTAAATATATTTTATTGATTTTGTACAGAGAGGAAGGGAGAGAGATAGAGAGTTAGAAACATCAATGAGAGAGAGTCATCGATCAGCTGCCTCTTGCACACCCCCCACTGGGGACGTGCCCGCAACCAAGGTACATGCCCTTGACCAGAATCGAACCCGGGACCCCTCAGTGCCCAAGCCGACACTCTATCCACTGGGCCAAACCGGCTTCAGCTAAGGCTCCTATTCTTAATATTACTAATTTTGATTATATATTTATTCTAAAATTGAGATATTTGCTACTGAAAGGAACAAGAAATTTTAAATTCTTAAAAGAAAAATTCTAACATTATTGGATTATTTTGTTAAAACATGGCAGATCATAAGAGTAGTTAGAGAAATGCTTCAAATGATCATTTTAGTGCATCAAGCACAATACACTGTTTTAAATGAGTGAATGACTACTACAATTTATGGTAAACCAGACATTTCAAGTTAAGGAACACATAAATGTAAATTATGAGTAAGATTTAAAGAAGCCAAGATTCATTCATCAACCACTTATTGAATATTGCTAATTGCCAGGCACAATATTAGGAGCTGTGAGTATAATTTGTATGGATTTTCTTGTAAGGCCGATTCCATTTTAAGGAAAACTTTATGCCAGGATTAGAAGTGGAGTGCTAGACTAGCTGGTTTAGTCTGCCCCAACTTGCTTATACTTATATTTTAAAGTTTCCTATATGTTGACTGTTTGTCACTCTAAAGTATCTAATAGACAGTTTCCAATTGTGTAATTGTTCTTTATTTGCATTTCAGTGCTTAATTTTCTTAGATGATCCCCAGGCTGTGAGTGATATCTTAGAAAAACTGGTGAAGGAAGACAACCTCCTGATGGCTTATCAGATTTGTTTTGATTTGTATGAAAGTGCTAGCCAGCAGTTTCTGTCATCTGTAATCCAGAATCTTCGAACTGTTGGTACCCCTATCCCTTCTGTGCCTGGATCCACCAATACGGGTACTGTTCCAGGATCAGAGAAAGACAGGTATAAGTATCTTTTTCTGCATCAGAACTAATTGAACAATCTTTATTTTATTTTGGAAATAGGTGGAATGTTCGTAGTCTGCATATGTTAAGAATAAACTTCACCATTAGCTTTCATAGATTGTAAAGTTTCGTTAAAAGCTATTTTGTTTTGCACTGTGCTTGGCACGTTAAGGAAAAGCAGAGAAATGGACGCATCTGGAAAGAAGTGAAAGTGATTTTTGAACAGGGAGGGCCTGTAGGGCAGCATGTTTGCCATCTAATCTAATAAATTATAAACCTCAGGAGGGGCAGGTGGGTTAAATTTCAGATATTTGACTTAGGTATTTAGAAATATGAAACATTCTCAGTTTTTTGTGCTTTTATTAGAACTAAATATATACATATGTCTTTAGTTTTTCTCAGCAGTGTTTTGTAGATTATAGTGCAGAGATTTTGCACCTATTTCCTAAGTATTTTATTCCTAAGTATATTATTATTATTCCTAAATATAAGTTAAAAGTGGTATGTTTTAAAGTTCAATTTCCAATTATTTGTTATTGATATATAAAAATGCAATTGATTTTTGTATATTAATCTTGCTTAAATCACTTAGTAGGTCTAGTAAATTTTTTTAAAGATCCTTTCATAGAATTTTCTATGTAGGAATCATGTAATCTGTGACTAGAAATTTTAATTTTTCCTTTGTAACTTTTATACCTCCTCTCCCTTGTTTTGCGTTGGCTAGCATTTCCAATCTATCATTATATAGAAGTGATGAAAATGAACACCTTTACTTTGTCCCAGATCTTAGTGGAATAATGTTTAGTTTGTTGTTGTTTTTTCTCCTTTCTTGTATCACATTTATTTGCTCACATGTTCCTTCTGAATTAATCTTCATTTCTGAAGTTAGCATTTTCCTCTTTCATTTCTAATTTTTTCCTAGTTCTGTTTCATTTCTGAGTTTTTCTGATTCTGATATGTAATATTCTTTTATACCTTATATAATTTTTTAATGTCTTTTACCTCCTCTGAAAATTTTTTTGTTTCAATATTTTTGGGATTTTACTTTGACCTTTTCTGTGGCTTATCTTCCCTGAAATTAGATTTTCCTAAACTTTTACAAAAGTGGCTCATTTAAAGTGCTTTTTGTAATTTTACGTCCCTCTAGAATTTCCTCTTCTGTGTCTTATAAAGTATTAAACAAATGGTGTCTTTTTTTTTTATTGATTTTTTTACAGAGAGGAAGAGAGAGGGATAGAGAGAAACATCGATGAGAGAGAGTCATCGATCAGCTGCCTCTTGCACACCCCCTCCTGGGGATGGGCCCACAACCAAGGTACATGCCCTTGACCGGAATCGAACCCAGGACCTTTCAGTCCGCAGGCCAACGCTCTAACCACTGAGCCAAACTGGTTTTGGCAACAAATGGTATCTTATGTTCTGAGATCTCTTGGCTCTGTTTTCTTTCTCACTTTTATTTGGACATTTTTTTCTTTTTAATTTGGATTCTATACTCAGCATTTTCTCTTCAAAGTATAGTGCTTCAACTTAGAAGAGAGTGTTGGCTGGTTAGTTTTAAGAGTTGTTGCAGCCTGGCTGGTGTGGCTCAGTGATTGAGCATCAACCTATAAACCAGGAAGTCATGGTTCAATTCTGGTCAGGGAACATGCGCAGGTTGTAGGCTCAATCCCCAGTAGGGGGCGTGTAGAAGGCAACCAATCAGTGATTCTTTCTCCTCGTTGATGTTTCTCCCTCTCCCTACCTTTCTGAAATTGATAAAGATTTTTTTTAAAATATATTTTATTGATTTTTGTACAGAGAGGAAGGGAGAGAGACAGAGAGCTAGAAACATCGATGAGAGAGAGTCACCGATCAGCTGCCTCCTGCACACCCCCTACCGGGGATGTGCCCGCAACCAAGGCCGGAATCGAACCCGGGGCCCTTCAGTCCCAAGCCGACGCTCTATCCACTGAGCCAAACCGGTCCCGGCTGATAAAGATATTTTTAAAAAGAGAATTATTGCAGCCCAACTGCTTCACATCAAGCTGGCTTTGTAAGCTATTGATGGTGTATCTCCACCTAACTGGGGAACTTGGGGGTTACTTTGTCACCTGGTTTTGTTGCTCATGCATTTTTCTAACCTAGTTAACTGCTTTGTATATTTTTATGAATATATTTGGAGGAAATTAATAACTGAACCATGTCTGTCTTATTAGAATCTTTTCTGTTTTTGTTTTATTTTTTTTAATTGATTTTTTTACAGAGAGGAAGGGAGAGGGATAGAGTAGGAATATCGATGAGAGAGAAACATCAATCAGCTGCCTTCTACACACCCCCTACTGGAGATGTTCCCGAAACCAAGGTTCATGCCCTTGACCAGAATTGAACCTGGGGCCCTTCAGTCTGCAGATCAGCTCTATCCACTGGGTCAAACCAGTTAGGGCTGTTTTGTGGGTTTTTAAAAAATATATATTTTTATTGATTTCAGAGAGGAAGGAAGAGGAATAGAGATATAGAAACATCAATGATAAGAGAATCATTGATCAGCTGACTCCTGCATGCCCCTTACTGGGGATCAAGCCCACAACCTGGGCATGTGTCCTTGCCCGGAATCAAACCTGGAACCCTGCAATAAGCAGGCCAGTGCTCTATCCACTGAGCCAAACCAGCTATGGCCTATTCTGTTTTTTAGCAGCAATATTTATGAAGTGATTAAAGATTTTTCCTTGTAAAATATTTAATTTGGACATAATTCAGATCTTAAATTTGGTAACATATCACCCAGACATGCTATTTGGAAGAGATTACTAAACTGTTGGTTCTTTTCATTTTAGTGAATCAATGGAAACAGAAGAAAAGACAGGTAGTGTACTTGTAGGAAAGACACCAGAAGCGGTAAGTGTGCTTTTTGAAGTGATGTTTAACATATATTCCCACAGTATATTGTAAATTATTTTAAAGTGTTAATACAACTGTTTTTATGGAGGTTTATTACTTAGTTTGACACCAAAGTCATTTTATAAAAATACTAGAGGCCCATTAAACGATATTCATGCAAGAATAGGCCCCTGGCTTCACTCCCAGCTGCCTGGGAGCCAGCAAGTCCCTGTTCCCCATCCCAGCTGTCCAGGAGTTGGCACGTCCCTGATCCCCAGCTGCCTGGAAGTTGACATGTTCCCGCTTCTACAGGAACCCAGCATGTCCCTACTCCTCGCCACCGGGGCTGGCACATCTCCGCTCTCTGCTCCTACAAGGAGCTGGCACATCTCCGCTCCCAGCCTCCCGGGAGCTGGCAAATCCCCACCCCCCGGGAGTCTGCACATCCTGGCTTCTGTCTGGAGCACCACTCCAGTAGCCCCCTCTGCTGCCTCCCTTCCTCTCATAGCAGGCTTCACACCGACTCTGCACCTGCCTATGCAAATTAACCTTCATCTTTGTTGGGTTAATTTGCATACTCACTCTGATTGGCTGTGGGCATAGCGGAATGATGGTTAATTTTTATGTTTCTCTTTTATTAGTTAAGATATTTTCTGTAAAAAGTAAAATTTTAAAGTACCAGTAAGTACTTAACTTAGATAAAATCAAATCACTAGATCAAGCATGTGCAAACTAAAAGGCTTAATGGGCCAAATAAACAAAGTTTAAGTTACGTGGGCCACAAAAAAACAAAAGCTTAAATTTTCATAGGTTTATTTCAATAGAGACATGCTGAATACAAAGGGCTGAAGTAAATGAGTAATCGTTAACATAATATAATAGGACATTTTAATAAAAATTAATATTTTTTTCTTGAATATTAATTTACCAGACACTAAATAAACTACACAATTAATAAGCATAACACAAACCTATTTTTCTTGTTTTCCGAAAGTGAAATATTTCCTGATGCGCACACCAAACAAGTCAGTCCAAGACTAATGATATGGCAATTACTGCTAAAATATCCACTGCTAGTATTAGTGGAAAGAAATGATGTGCCGGCAAGTAAGGGAAATGAATGCAACACAATTATGGTGATCAGTCATTAGCGAACATTGTAGTTCATTATTAATAATCTATACTAATAAAAAGATAATATGATAATTAGACCAGACACATTCTGGACATCCTTCCAGACAAAGCCACAGTGTCAGGGACCTAGGCAGAGGCAGTTAGGGGTGATCAGGATCGTAGGGAGGGCAGTTAGGGGGCAATCAGGCTGGCAGGGGAGGGCAATTAGGAGGCAATCAGGCTGGCAGGGGAATAGTTAGGGAGCAATCAGGCAGGCAGGCAGAGACGGTTAAGAGCCAGTGGTCCCGGATTGCAAAAGGGATGTCCCAGATTGGAGAGGGTGCAGGCCGGGCTGGGGGACACCCTCCCCATCCCCCCACAAATTTCATGCACTGGGCCTCTAGTTATGTATAACAGGATATTGTAAAAATCAAGTTATGAAAATTTTATTAAAACATTTCTTACATACCAAAATTGGCTGGATCTAAAAAATATTTGCTGTAGGCTGTAAGTTTGACATGCTTGCTCTAGATTCTAACCAAAGAGAGAACTTCATTTAGAATAATTCTGACTTACCTATCAAGGGGGAAAAAAAGTATGGCCTCTATTTAAATGGCAACTTATCACAGAGGGGGCAATTTGGTTATCTTTCTTTTTCTTAGTATTCATGGTGTTTAGAAAACTTAGATAAGTATTAGATCAGCAATATTAATGGATATAAATTTTTTCTTCATCAGGACTTTTGGTTTCTGATGCTCAGATATATAAACTTCAACTGGATGGATAGTTTTGTTGATTGATAGCTTGGTATTTCATGAGATCATATAGGTGTGTTGATTAAAGATGCTTTGGATTTTGTCAGTTTGGATTAGCAGTTCCTCACATAAAGTATAAGCTGGCTCTATAAAAGTTTTCCTTATATATCATCAGTAATTAGTTATTCTTTTATATTAAAAAATATTTTACATTGGAAGCCAGTTCACAATGAATTACATTCTTCCATCAAGCTGGTATCATATCTCAGTGGTATCTAATAAATAAATTATACATGAGTTTTCCAGATCCTACTGTTAAAATGAGTATTGTATTAAATATTTGAATTTTACTGGTTTTGGGCTGTTAAAATAAAGTTGCCTTAGTGGATTTCAGTAATATATGAATTTTTATTTGTTTATTGTTTTGGCAGAGTCCAGAGCCTAAGGATCAGACTTTGAAAATGATTAAAATTTTAAGTGGTGAAATGGCTATTGAGTTACATCTGCAATTTTTAATACGAAATAATAACACAGATCTCATGATTCTAAAAAGCACAAAGGTAGGAAATTCATCTATAATGGAGCCTTTTAAAAAATATTTATTTGTTGAATATAAGTACTTATATTTATTTCTTATTGAATACTTTGTTGCATTTTATTCCTTACTGTGGAAATAAGTTTTTATCCTATCTAATAAAGAGGGAATACGTATACTAATTGACCTTCACACCATTACAAAGCTGGCGACACCCACTGCCAAAAGGAGGGGAGGTGCTAATTGACTGCCAAGCCTTCAAAGATGGCAGCATCCACAGCCACAAGATAGCGGTGCCCAGTCCCCTCAGTCCTGCTTCACACGCCTGCTTCTGGAGTCCCCCAGTCTCAGCTCACCAGACACCCAGGGCTGGCCCGAGGCTCAGGCAAGCCTCAGATGGCGGCTGCCTAGCCTCCCAGGGCCACCTGAGGCTTGCACTGCCAGCAGTGCAGTCTGAGTTCCCCCAACCCAGCACTGGGGGTGCACCTTGAGGTCCTCCTTCAAACTCCGCTGGGTGAAGAGCATGGCCTGAGGTCCCCTGTCAAGCCCTGCCAGGCAGGGGGGCTGCAGCCTCGGGTCCCCTGGTCCAGTGCTATGGCGGGGTGTGTGGCCTGAGGTCCCCCAGCCTGGCACTGGGAAGGGGGCGCAGCCTCAAGTGCCCCTTCAGGGCCCACTGGCAGGGGGGCGCAGCCTCATGTCCCCCATCAAGCCTCCGCTGGGCAGGGGGCACGGCCTGAGTTCCCCCAACCCAGCACTGCGCGTGCACCTTGAGGTCCCCCGTCAATCCCTGTTGGGTGGAGGGCACAGCCTGAGTTCCCCCAGCCTGGTGCTGGGGTGAGGGGAGCAGCCTAAGGTCCCTTAGCCCAGCACAGGACGGGAAGCGCACCTTGAGGTTCTCTGTCAAGCCCCACCAGGCAGGAGGCATGACCTCAGATCCTCTGGCCTGGTGCGAAGGCAGGAGGCGCATCCTGAGGTCCCCCAACCTGATGCCAGGGCGGGGGATATGGGGTGGAGGAGGGCATAGCCTCAGGTCCCTGCTGATTGCTCATTAAGGCTCCTTAAGGGAACTTGGCCTCAGCTGTGGGTGCAGCCATCTTTGTGATAGAGTGATTGTCAATTAGCATATTCCCTTTTTTTTTTAGATAGGATAGCCAAGATCCATTATTTTTAATGTATTAGTTCAGTTCATTCAGGTTTCACCATAAAACAGGGACTCTGGTTGTACGTTCATGTGTGAGTTTGCAATATGTATGAATACTCTGCCAATGATAAAAATCTGTTTGTTTTTGTAAGGATGCAGTACGGAATTCTGTATGTCATACAGCAACTGTTATAGCAAACTCTTTTATGCATTGTGGGACTACGAGTGACCAGTTTCTTAGGTAAATATACTGGAAGATTTCTGCTTTGTACAGTCATCTTTAACAGAAACTCTGTTGACATTGTTACATGGATTGAAGAACTTCCCCTGCTGCCAGTCCTGGATTTTAAATTTTATTTATGCTGTTTTATATATTTACTTATTGCGTATACCTACTTGTTTGTTTTTTCATTAAGACTGGTTCTTCTCTTTTTTTAAGTTTTTTTATTTATTGATGAGAGAGAGAGAGAGAGAGATTGAGAGAGAGAGAATTTGTTGTTCAACTTATTTATGCATTCATTGGTTGTTTCTTGTAAGTACCCTGACTGGGGATCAAACCACAACCTTGACGTACGTATCAGGAAAACTCTAACCAACCTGGGCCCTACTTGTTTTAAGGCAAAATTAATTCTCTTCATTAATTGGCTTGAGTGTCAGCTTTTGGATGAAATACATTAAGCTCAGAAATTTAGTATAGTTTTGCTTTTGTTCATAGTAGAATTACATATGCATTTTTTAAAAGTCTTCAAAATATTAAGAACAACTTAGGTAAAATAGAATCTGCAGTAATTTGTGATCCATGCAGTAAAATGATTTGCAATAGTTCAAGGTAAATTTTAAATGCTTTGACTTTAGAATTATAAAATGCCTAGGGTGTTTGTTTCAGTAGTATTACTTAATTTTCTTTTTTTACAGAGATAACTTGGAATGGTTGGCCAGGGCCACTAACTGGGCAAAATTTACAGCTACAGCCAGTTTGGGTGTAATTCACAAGGTAATATACACTGATGAGTGGGAACAGGCATTAGAACAGAGCAATTTTTCTGAAATTAATAAAATGTAGAAGTTTACTATAACTCATTGACATGCACATTTTGTTAAATCAGTCCTCTTTTAGGGAAGGATAAAGTAAGATATTAAAGTACATATAAATGTGTTCGTTTTTAATAAAAGGTGGAAATCCTTTTTTTATGAAGATTATCTAAGCCATTTCTCAAAGGATGAATTGAAATAAATTGTTTGAATAATATAAGATGAATTTTGGGAAATGTTACAAAACACGGGAAAAAGTGGAAGCATTTGTTTCTAAGTAGGATGTGATTGGGTCTCTGAAAGGCTCTTCTCTCATTCAAGTGATAAAGTTGTATAAGAGAGCCCCACTTCCTCCTTTTTTAGCAAATGAATATGCTGGAGAAAAGCAATAATCATAGAAAATGTTAGCTCTTTTTCTTACTTTATCTCACTGACACGTTTCTTGTAACTCCAATTTACAGGGTCATGAGAAGGAAGCATTACAGTTAATGGCAACATATCTTCCCAAGGACACCTCTCCAGGATCAGCCTATCAGGAAGGTGGAGGTCTCTATGCATTAGGTCTAATTCATGCCAATCATGGTGGTGATATAATTGACTATCTGCTTAACCAGCTTAAGAATGCCAGCAATGATGTAAGTGTTAGAATGGGAAACTGAATTTTCATTAGTTAAGGGTCCAGAAAAACATTTGCCAAATTATTTTAGTGAATGGAAATTTTGTTATATTTGGGAAGTCCCCAACAGTATTGTTTTCAAAACACTTGTTTTATTCCCACTCTTTTGAATTTTGTAATGTTATATAGGTGCCCTTAGTGAACATTTAGTCTAATCCTATTATTTTGCAGAAAACTAGTCCCAAAGAAAATGCTTATCCTCTCTTGGGAATCAGAATTCTTGCTTGTTTTGATCTTTGATAAGTATTAAATGTAAATTTTTAAAATAACTTAATTAGCCTTATCTTATTTTAAGGTACCTTGAAATAGGATTTTAGATTTAAATGTTTATGTTAGAATCTTTTAGAAACCTTTTAGGAGAGTAGCTGAGTCAGACAAAAAACTTTGTCCTCTTATTTTAGTGAAAAGATTGAGGCCAATAGAAACATCTCTTTCAGTTTGTAAGGCCCCTATCCAAGATCTTACCTACATTTACACATACCTTTACCTTACTTCCTCTGGTTTCAAGTAAAAATTTTCTTATCAAACAAAGCTATTTGGTTGCCAGCAACAGAAACCACCTCTGACTAACTTAAACAAGGAATTTATTGGAAGTCGCTTATGTAATTAAAGGACAAGCTGATGAACCAGTTCTCACAAAGGTTAAGAGCTAGGGCAGCTACAGGGAAATAGATAACAGGAATACTGGAATTGTCTCTTCAGGGCTCTGCTGTTAGGATGAGTGAACTTAAATATTTTTGATCCTTGGGTCATTCCACTTACAAACGACTAAAATTCCAGAGAAGCATCCAGTTGACCTATCTCTAGGCCAGTGCTTTGGCTAGAGGAAAGTAGAAGCGTCTTAAATAACAGTCCCACCAAGACTAATCAATGGGGTAGTAGTATTCTTTAAGAGTGAGGTGCTATCACCAATAAAAAGATACTGTGCCTTTAAAAATGACAGATGACTAAATGTTCCTCTTCAAGTAAAGACTAACTTTTTGCTCTTAACTCCATTTCTCCCACTTTATTCCATATTCCATAAGATCTACCTTTTTCTCCCTTTCAGCCTCCTCCTATGCTGTCTTTCCCACCCCAGCCCATAATCATATTCATGTCTCACCTATCCTAACAGAAACTTTCCTTGGCGCTTGCTACTTCATCTCGGTCGTTGTCACCTTTCTCTTCTTCTTACATAAACGTATTTTCTTCTTTTATTCACTTTCAAATTCACTATTATTTTGTATCAGCAAGCACCATTCTTTGGAAATTGAAATTTCTGAGGTTACCTCTGGCCTTTTGATTTTCAAATCTTTTGATCATTCTAAATAAGCCAACTGCTCTACATATTTATATCAAAATATATTTTGAAATTAGAATTAAAGCTTGGATCTTAAGTACAATGTACTACATCAATGGAGCCCATGCTTTTTCTCCTAGATCGTTCGACATGGTGGCAGTCTGGGCCTTGGTTTGGCTGCCATGGGGACTGCACGCCAGGATGTGTATGATTTGCTAAAAACAAACCTTTATCAGGATGATGCTGTGACAGGTAAGTGATTCTTTCTAAAGACAACAAATTTTAGGTTTATTTAATTTAACTGTAATTTATTTTCTACCTAAAATTTGTATAGCTTCTTAAAAATCTAACAATTCTCTTCTTGAAGACGGAGTGTATTTTTTCCCAATTTCTCAAACTCAAAAGAATGTTTGTAAATATAAAGGCTTTTAAAATGGTATAGTCTGTGTGTGTGTCTATATAACTGACTTTTATAAATACAAATACAAATTTATTAGAGTGACCTACTTATGTCATAGGACTATCTTCAGTATTTCCCAAACTTGTGACATATGTGTACCCCTTATGTAATTTTCGTAACGCTGAGTACGTTCATGAGAATGTAGAATTAGACGCAGCTAAGCACGGTGCAGTGCATATCCCCACCAAACTCCGGTGCAATGCGTACCCCCACCAAACTCTTCCCGTACCCTTGGGAATATGCGTACCACACTTTGGGAAACACTGTCTAGATGATAATGTGGGGGGGGGGGAAATCATGTTTCCTTTGAAATCACTGTTGGTTACTATGGTACCATCATTTAAGATTTCAAAAGAAAAAAAGCTATAAATATACAACTACATAAAATACCTTCCTTTTTTTTTTTAATATATTTTATTGATTTTTTCAGAGAGGAGGAGAGAGGGATAGAGAGCTAGAAACGTCGATAAGAGAGAAACATCGATCAGCTGCCTCTTGTGCCCGAAACCAATGTACATGCCCTTGACCGGAATCGAACCTGGGACCTTTCAGTCCTCAGACTGACGCTCTACCACTAAGTCAAACCGGTTTTGGCAAATACCTTCCTTTTTATCAGATGGTTTGAAAAAAAATGCAATCAGAAGCTTATGATTCAGTTGTTTCATTTTTTATTAATCCTCACTGGAGGATATTTTTTCCATGATTTTTAGAAAGACTGGAAGGGATGGGGAGAGAAGAGAGAAACATTGATGTAAGAAAGCCACATCAATTGGTTGCCTCCTCAATGTGCCCTACCCAAAGCAGAGAACCTGCAACCCAGGTAAGTGCCCTTGACCGGAATTGAATCCACATCCTTTCAGGGTCAACACTCTAACCACTGTGCCATACAGGCAGGGCTAATGGTTGTTTTGATAGTTGGTGCTAATATGCCACTCCCTATAGGGTATGTTGTATTGAGTTTATATACATAGCTCTTATTCTTTAATTTTTTACTCACTAGGGGAAGCAGCTGGCCTGGCCCTAGGTTTGGTTATGTTGGGCTCTAAAAATGCCCAGGCTATTGAGGATATGGTCGGCTATGCACAAGAAACTCAACATGAGAAGATTCTGCGTGGTCTTGCAGTTGGCATTGCACTAGTAATGTACGGGAGGATGGAAGAGGCCGATGCTCTCATTGAATCTCTCTGCCGTGATAAGGTGATCACACATCAACCCTCTTCTCTTTGCTCTCCCTCACCTTCCAATTATTTCCACCATAAAACACTTATCTTCACTGGAAATTATATCTGTTCCTCTCAGAACTCCTAGCTACATTTGTTAATACAACTTTTTATAAGGTATATAAAACCTAATAGAATTTAGAAAACAAAAATACTGATTAGGAGATGTAAACTGAAGTTGAGGATTTAATATTTAAAAGATTTCAGATCAATGATTTTCAGATAAACAAAAAATGTTTATTTAGTAATTTACAAGTTAATTCCCTTTAGAAATAGTGTTTTTTGAATGATTTCATAATCATTTAATAAGATAAAGTTTACTTCCTTGTTTTTCATTAAAAAAAATAGTGCCAATCTTGACTTACTTAATTGAATGAGTTTTTTCCATTGTCTCTTGTTTTCTTTTCACATTGGTAAGTCGTCAGCAGTATATCGTCCTCTATAATCTGATTAAAAGAACTATTGCTAGCCCGGCCAGTGTGACTTAGTGGTTGAGCATCAACCCATGAGCCAAGAGGTCACATGCCCCGGATTGTGAGCTCAATCTCCAGTGAGGGGCATGCAGGGACAGCTGATTGATGTCTATCTTTCATTAGTGTTTCTGTCTCTGTAATTCCCCCTTCCTCTCTCTCTAAAAATCAATAAAAACATTAAAAAAAAAAACAAGAACCACTGCTGTAATTTACTGATAAAAATGACTAATTATTTTGCTCAGCTATCAGACATCCATATTTCTTACTCAGTGTTCAGTTCCAACGAATTAAATGATAAAGTCAAAGCAAATTAGAATATGGAATAGAAACTGGCTTCTTTGTGTCCCTTTGATAAATGGAAGTGAGTGTCACAGGGCAATAGGTATTGTTACCGAGTTTATACTTTCTAGAATGTATGAGGCAGAACAGGCATGTTGTGTTTCACAGAATGTTGGCAATTTGAAGCAGTTAATTCCACTCATGTTAGTCTTATTTCCCCATTCATTTAGAAAATACCAACCACAAAATAGTTCTTGAATTCGTCTTTTCCTACCTAAAACAAACTCTCAGTGCATACAACTATGCCCGTTAATCTATAGAAGTTATTGTTCGAAATAAGTCGGTGATTGATGTTGAATTGTATTTTCTTAGGACCCAATTCTTCGACGGTCTGGAATGTATACCGTAGCCATGGCTTACTGTGGCTCAGGTAACAACAAAGCTATACGACGCCTGCTACATGTTGCTGTAAGTACTGTGATCTTTCTTGGGGATGGGATGGAAGGGAAAGTTTGCAAATGGACTTTACATGTCTAGATGAGTGCAGCACCCACATCACATGACCACTATCAGTGGTCTCAGGTTCAGATTCCTGTTCAGCTGTATCTAAGCACCAGGCTCACATAGCTTTTCAGAAGGCTGAAGGACAGGATACCAATATGTCAGTTTGAATGAAAGTCCTTAAAGTCATTCAGGTGCAATGACTTCTGAAACTCTACTCCAAGGGGCACCCTCATTGAAGAGACAAGACAGTGTGAGTTTGTACAACATCCCTATGATCGGGAAATCTAATGAACAGTAGGAACCATTTTTTTTCACAGCCTGTGAAGTTAGCTTTCAGGAACCCCTAAGGAACATGCTCTATTTCAAGAAAAACATTATATAGGAAAGCCAATGCCCGTGTTTTCCAAAAGGCTTTTTTCACTCAGTCCTCCTAATCCAAATATAGCTTATCAACAATAAATACTATTGCCTGGTAATACAGCAGGCATTCCACATATGTCTTAACTCAGTAGGTTTTTGCTCTCATGGTGCTGGGAGAAGATAAACCCAAGGTCAGTACTTCCCATGCAGAATGGGCTAAAAACTATTCATAACTCCTTCCAAGAGATATTCACATCACACAGTACTTACTAGTAGTTTATCCTTTATCAATGCAGAATGTGGTATATTCAAAATATTTGCATTTTGCTCGAACCTTAGGACATAAGGAATGGTTAGGATTTCATAGTAGCCCACAAAAGCCATAATGCAGCTGAAATAGTCTTTAGAAGTAGTCCTGAACCTTAAACACCAAGTTTTAAAACTTGTACGCCCTGAAATAAAGTCATTCTCAGACATGTTTTTCTAAATTAGCGAAAGACATTCTAATAAAAGAATAACATTAATGAGGTCTAATGTATATTTGAGTGATGTTGGCTCCTATCAGTTTGATCTGGTAATAAAATGCATGGTATATTGTAATCATAATTTTTTCCCCCCAGGTGAGTGATGTTAATGACGATGTCAGAAGAGCAGCAGTAGAATCACTTGGGTTCATTCTATTCAGGTAATAATTTCTAACTTCCAGTTCTATTTATATTCCATTTCTTTGTATGGTCAGTAACTAAACAGAAATACCTGAGGAATATATTCAGGTTTAGAATAAGGACCATTTAACAATAAAATTAGTACTGATCACCTCACTAAGAAGCAAGTTTGTCTTGGGATTCTGAGAACCTATTTGAGAAAGATTAAAATCCCTTATTATTTCTCTTTATTTTTTGAAACATTTCTGCTTATTCACTTTTTAAAATCTGAGTAACACCTTAGGTATTCCTCTTTCCATGTATATTAGCAGTTCAAATGGAATGATACCTCTTAACACAGGTTTATAGAGTTCTTTGAAGCTCTTTCATGAAAATAAAAGGTATAGGCTTTGTTTAAATGCAAAATGGTAAAATAACTTTCAGATTTAAAAATACTATTTTTGGGCTTAAAAATTTGGAGATGCTTTTGGTATTATAATATAGTTGTGATTAAGAGGACACATTCTGAAACCAATCTACCTGTATTGAATCCTGGCTCTGCTACTTATTAGCTGAGTAACTTTAGGCTTGCTACTTAGCCTCCTTAAGCCTCAGGTTCCTTGTCTGTGAAATGGGTATGATATTTGTGTGTGTGTGTGTTTATGATTATCTAAAGCCTTTAGCACAGGCTCTGGCAATAGTAAGTTCTGTTTAAGTGTGCATTAGTGGTAATTATAATAGTGGTGGTAGATGCAGTAGTGTTTCTTCCATTAATTCTCACTGTCTGCTTAGCTTAGATCTCAAATACTACTGTTTTGTTTTTATCTTAAAATATAACAAAGGAAAATTAAAAGTACTTCTTTTAAGCTCTATTTGAACACTGCTTGTTAAAGATTATCTGTGATGAAATTACACAAAATAAGTTCCCAGGGTACATGTTAGATGAGTCAAATGTCTCGTATCCTTTTAATCTCTGCTATAGATTTTCTACCCCAAGTTCCTGGGAGTGAACCTTTGTTATAGAGAGTTGTGATATAACTTAACAAATATTTATTGACCATCTACTATGAATTGTTGACAGGATCTTTTCCATTATATCCCAGATAGGAAGCTATCAAATTACTACAGGCTATAAAATATTTTCTTCCTATCATAGATAAAAATGTTGAGTAAAATTGCAGAGCACAGACCCATATGGCATGCTAATTGGTTTCTCCTTATACCAGTGAATTTTTTGTGAGTTTTATTGAATGAGGTTGTTCAACCAATGCTAATGTTCATTGTAGTATCCTCTAACCCTCATTTGTCCAACTTGTTTACAAAGGTACTAGAGAGCCTTCAATAAATTCTAAAGGTATTACACAGATCTGCTAGTTTGATACCTTCAGAATAAGATATATGATTAGTTGCTTATTATTTCTTAATTTAGTAAATCTATAGATGCATCAAATGTTTATTCCTTTTCTAAGATCTAATAAAACCTATGTATATTAAGCTATTCTACTTTTTTTTTTTTTTAAATCTGCACCCGACTTTACTTTTAATTTCTCAGATCCTCTTTCTTGAAAAGATTAATTCTGAACATGGGAATACTTTATTTAGACACTTACAGTCCTGTTGCACTTTTGTGATTTTCTGTTTTTCCCCACATTTGTAAGCAGTAGTTCTATGATTACATTAGCAAGTTCTATTTCAGGGAGGTAGTTTATTTATTTTAGAGACTTGAACTCATTTAAGGCAGTCATTCTCTTTACCTATTTTGCATTGTAATCCATCTTTGCATTACTTTTTATCTTTCTGGTCTAAAAATCATTCTCCTGAGAGAAAAGATGGGAGAAGCAAAATAGAAGTTGAATAATTTCTTTTTCTTCCCTGTCATCTTTGATATATTGTTTTAACTGAGCTCTGATCCTCACCTTCTTAAATCTTTGCTCTAGAGTTTACACACAATTAAAAAACAAAATCTAATGATTTTATTATTGCTGTCCAGAAAGGTTTGGGTATTTTAAAGATTTTAAAACTAGATAATTTTAACCAAAACTGGTTTGGCTCAGTGGATGGAGCGTCAGCCTGTGGACTGAAAGGTCCCAGGTTTGATTCGGTCCAAGGGCATGTATCTTGGTTTCGGGCACATTCCCAGTGGTGGGTGTGCAGGAGGCAGCTGATTAATGTTTCTCTCTCATCAATGTTTCTAGCTCTCTATCCCTCTTCCTACCTCTCTATTAAAAAAATCAATAAAAATACATATATTTTTAAAAGTAGATAATTTTAGTATGGAAAGTATATCTTCTAGGTATACTGTTAGTAACTGTTGGCTTGTGTAAAGAATGGCTTATGTAAAGAATCCTACTTATGATAGTCTCTTCCTTTGTTTTGATTCTTATCAGCTATTCACTCTCCCTATGAGTGACTTTATATTTCAAGTTATATATATCAGTGGCCTAGTGTGCATATTCTGCCACATAGGAAGTTGATGAGCTAATTGAAAATTTTTTTGTTTGTTCTCAAATTAACAATTCATTTTGTCCTTATATTCCCATAGCTCACACATGTGCTAAATTCCCAGTTTCATCAACAGATGTCTCCCACGAGCTGCTGTTAGGCTTTGCTGAGATCTACCTAGGATACAGGATAGTCAGATCCAGCTAAGGAGTTGTTTATGTGCTCTTTATTTCAAAGGAACCATTTGGAGTTTTCTCTTCATAATATGATTCTTATAAGAATTATAAACTGGAAAAAGACTTCAAAGATGGTTTTTGTCTAAAACTT
Organism: Pipistrellus kuhlii; assembly: GCF_014108245.1. Taxonomy (NCBI): domain Eukaryota; kingdom Metazoa; phylum Chordata; class Mammalia; order Chiroptera; family Vespertilionidae; genus Pipistrellus; species Pipistrellus kuhlii. Next base: position 25,067,172 of record NW_023425573.1, read on the forward strand.
CATAAATGAAGGTAATTAAATAACCGGTTTATCTAAGCAGCTGCAGTTAAAACAAATTTTTCTAAATTTTAGATTAGTACCATTTCTCTGGAGTGAGAATTTTTAATTTCTCCAGTGGAAACTTAGAAATTAACCAATATCCTCATTTTTTAAAAGAGAAAGAAATTGAATTCCAAAATAGTTAATAAAATTTCCCATTGTTGTAGAGCTAAATGATAGAACTGAAATTCAAAACAGGTTTCATGATAAACCAATGCTTTCTCTACCATTCCTTTTTGTTGGAACACGGTCTTCCTAAGTGGCTCTGATAGAGCATGTTTATTCTCAAATTTCCTCATTAATATTTGGAAAGTTTCTGTCCTGTTTTTTGAGAATAGTATATGTTTTCTGATTTGTCATCATTTACTCTCTTAGTGTGTTCCATTCTCTCATTTTTTTCCTGGTAGATGTCATTTTTTAAATAACTACAAACATTTGGCCTTCTTGAACCATGTTTTGAAGATTTATTTCTTCTAATTTTTTTTAACTTTGTTTTTAGAGTGTACTTATTGAACAAAACATTGCAAACATATCAGTAAATATGTATTTGTATTTCAGCAACTAGTATAAAATTGTCTCTGGGAAACAAAAAAATTCTCTTGTATATTATCTTTATTACTAGGGTAGTCTGAAGAGTTGTAGTATTTTCACTATTTCTTCTGAGTTTTTGAGTTATTTGTTCATAATGTATCTGATAAAAATAGACAGTTGAAAGGCATTTATGTCAGATTGTAATACATTTTTAATCTAATAATTAGGTAATTATTGGTATCATTGTTACCAGTCTAGTCAGCAAGATTTATTATTATAGCAAGTCTTTGTACAGTACTGTGCATGGCATTGACTGAAATTCAATTGGAATTGACCAAACTCTGAATTATTTTAACTTGACATTAGAAAGAAAATGAAAAAGTTAAAAAAGCATTGGTCTTAACATAGTTGAAAAAAATTTGCTATAATGGTGAATAAGTTAATTGATCTGACACATGAAACAATCTTGGAGATCCTTGGTCATCTTTGCTGCTACTTTAGCTGTTACAGTTTGCAACTAAATAATTCTTAGTGTATACATTAAAATGTTTTCAGATGTGGATGGATCTTGTTAGATGTGAGGGATATTCTTTGTGCAGGTATCTTTTAGGCCACAAAATAGGTTCCTTGAATGTTGCATCATTATAGATCCTTAGAATTTTTGGGAACCCTAGCAGTCAACTAGTTAGCACCAAATACATGAATTACCTTTACAATATCTCTATTTACATTGTATATCAACTTGATACATATTTTTGATATGCTGTTCTCTTTTTTTGCCTCAGTATCTTTGTGTTTATGTTCTGGGTGCTATAACTTACTCTCTTTTTTTCTTCTTTCTTTTTTTATACCTTTGTTTTTCTCCATTAATTAATAAATATGGAATAGAATGAAAATTTCTCTTTTCAAAATTATTCTTCTGCAATCTATTCCTTTTCTTTGAAGGTAAGACTAGTAAATAGAGTTTCTATGTTGCCATAGGATTGGTTAACTTTTGAGTTTTGCTTAAAAATTAAAATATTCTAAAATAGAAATATCAATTATGTATCAAAGTGGTAAAAAATATTGTGCTGTATAGTACTTTTTCAGAAATAGTTTATATTGGGTTTGTATTTCATTTTCTAGAATATTCTGGAAATAGTTGAATGTCCTCATTCATTACCATTAGAAAGATCTCTCAGCTAACTTTAAGCAAAGAGTTTTTTATTTTTTCAGAAATTGAAGCTAAATAGTTTAAAGGTCTAATAGTTAATTTTATAGGTGAGCGTATGTTTAAGCGCATACACATATTTGGAGGCGACGTAGAGCATGTTGGAAGATAGTTCTACTCTGGGTTGTCTAGAAGGAGAGCTTGGCAGTGTGATTGCTATCTAGTATTTAGATTCCCTGAAACAATCATATTTACCTTCAGATACATAAGATACTGTTTGAAAAACTGATATCTGAAAACTTAATCTCACAAGACTTTACATGAATATAAATATTAACATATGCCAATTCCATCATATTAGAAACTGGAACCAAAACTGAAAAGAATGTTTTTCGTTGTTATTGTTTTGATTTGTTATTATTGTTGTTTTAGGAACAGAAATTATTTGAGATAGCCTATCCTTAATGTTGCCGAAAATCTTAGACTGGTGAGGACAAGCGCCTAAAGCTTTGATAATTTAGGAATTATATTTGTAAGATATACTTTTTTTGGCAGATGACATAGAGCTTGTAAGATATATATTTTAAACCCAGATTATGAGAAAGGATTCTGCCATTTCAAATAGAGAATATATACCTGGTTTACTTGGCCTAACTTTCTCAATAACCAACATATTTCTTGAATTTTTTTTTTTTTTAACTGAGTTGTGCCCTGGCCAGTGTGCTTAGAGGGTTGGAGTGTTGTCCCATGCACTGAGGGGCTGTGAGTTTGATTCCTGGTCAGGGCACATACCCAGGTTGTGGGTTCAATACTCAGTTGGGGCACATACAGATTGATAAATCAATCTCTCTCTCTCTCTCTCTCTCTCTCTCTCTCTCTCTCTCTCTCTCTCTCTTTTTTTCCTTCCTCCATCCCCCTCCCCTCCTTTCTTTCCCTTCCTCTGTCTCTAAAATCAATAAAAATAAAAATAAATGATTTTTTTTTTACTGAGTTGTGTTGAGAGGGAGAGCAATAAAATAATAGGTTGTGGCATAAGAATATGTCAACATGAAAAGAAAAAGCTAAGATATGTGTTGTCTTCACTGTACACCTGTCAGCCTAAATTTATGAGAGTAGCATAAAAATAAAATGTAAAAAGAATTGTCTCCTATTTACTATATTCACCCCCATACGAACCCTATGAAATATAAATGAGGAAAAAGGCTCAATATAAATGAGGAAAAAGGCTCAGAGAAATTTAGTATCTTCTGTAAATCCAATCAGTTAGCTAGTAAATTACACAGGTTGAATTTATTCATCCTAGATCTAGTGGTGCAAAATGGAAAAAAAAACAAAAACAAGAGGGTAAATAAAAAATGTTTGTGCCCGAAGTTCAATCAAATCTTTGGGTAAGCTTTGGCAGCCATGTTCTCAACCTATGAGACCATTCAAGTTTAGGTTCTTGGATTGAGGTCTCATGCCTCCAGCTTGCTCATGTTATTTAAGAAGATTTAGGGCCGAAACCGGTTTGGCTCAGTGGTAGAGCGTCGGTCTGCGGACTGAAGGGTCCCGTGTTTGATTCCGGTCAGGGCATGTACATTGGTTGCAGGCATGTACATTGGTCCCCTGTGGGGGGTGTACAAGGGGCAGCTGGTCGATGTTTCTCTCTCATCGATGTTTCTATCTCTCTCTCTTCCTCTCTGTAAAATATCAATAAAATACATATATATATATATTTTTTTTTAAAAAGATTTAGGTACCCAAAAGTGATTTCATTTTTTTCTTCTCCTCTAGTATACCCACCTTTGCTGAATAGATCCCTGGTATCAACTATTTAATAAACAGCTAGAGTTAACTACTACTAAGTAAATCACACTATAAATGACAATCCAGAGTGATCATTATTTTATATATTTACCAGAGGCCCAATGCATGAATACGTGCATGGGTGGGGTCTGGCCAGCTTGGCCCCAGTTGGGGTAGGGGGAGGTAATTGGGGGCGGGGGGCGATTGGGGCCAGCCATGGGGAGGGGCTTTGGTGGTGGGCTGGCTACCCCAACCCTGAATGGGGCCAAGAGAGGGGCCATGGGAGATTGGCCGGCCACCCCCCCCCCCACCATGGGTATGGGGGGAGCCATGGGTGGTTGGCCAGCCGGGAGGGGCAGAGCTGGCTTGGGGGGGAAGGGCTCTGGGCCAATCTGGGTGGTGGGGGCCAATTGGGGGTGGGACCAGCCGGGGGGAGGGCCTGCAGGAGATTGTCACTGGCTTTTTATTTATAGATAGATAGATATGTAGATTTCTAGTCCTCTGTTTCTATCACTGTTGTTATGCCTTTTGCTTTTAAGGCATTGAAGACAAAGATAATGCTTTGTTTTGTTTTATTTCACTTGTAGCACAGCTTTGCATACAAGTAGCAACTAAAATTCTTATGAAGACATTTTTAAGCCTGAGATGTATTGATTTATTTAATTTTATTTCATTTGAATACCTCAACATTTAACCAGAGTGCTGGATTATTTTAATTTGCAGCTGTACAAAATGATTTTTCTCATGGAGTAATTGTGTTCACATAAAGAAAATGGATAATCTTAATACATAACTCTTAGTTTAAAGAGATGATATGATACATGAGTTAAGTTTTTCATATGATTCTTGGTACATTCATATCTGCTTCATTATCCTACTCATAATTATATTAAATGAAAAATGTGTCATTTCTTTTATACATAACTGACTTGCTCTTCAGTTCTGTCACCTTCATTTTCAGTGAGAAGAAGTGTATCTAGTAGAATGATTGAAGAAGACTGAATGTTTGAACTCCGGAGCCTCATTGGGCTTTGATACATGGCAGGGTTAATCCCATTTCGTATTCCATGTTTTATGAAAAACTTAGAGTTCTCTGCCATTTGATTCCGAAAGATATTACTGGAGCATTTTCTAAGAGTTTTTACTGATTTTGTGGCCTGGTAATTACAGATGATGTATCGGCCAAATGCATCCCGAAATGTCTTGTTGAAGAGAGTATAGACTAAAGGATTCACAGCTGAGGAAACGTAGCCTATCCACACAAATATCTCCAGGAGCATTTTAAGAGTGGTCTGGTTGCAGGAATCACATAAAACTAAAGTTATGTTTGTAATAAAAAAGGGGCACCACATAAGCAAAAAGAGGAAGAACACAATCCCTAGAACCTTTGAGGCTCTCTGTTCATTGGAAATGGTCTGCAGTGACTTTTTTCCAGCTGTGGACATTCTTCTCATAAGTACATCCTGGGTTGGGTTGGGCAGAGTTTTATCCTTGTGAGAACCATCCAGCATTGCCACTTTTTCAGGCGAGGAGCAAGGTGTTTCGTCCCTTTGGAAAACTGTGGACACCGTCAGACACGTTAGGCGTTGAGGTGGCTTGTTTCTGACCAAGTAAGCTTTCTTTTTTAAAGCACGGATAGTGAGAAAGTAGGTGACAATCATGATCGCCAGTGGTATAAAAAAGGAAGCCAGTGAGCCGAAGAGCATGAAATTGCCAAAACGATCTTTTGTCAGTTCACAAGTGATATTATTTGCATTATCCACATCAGTTTCTATCCCTTTAATAGGAACTGGAACAGCAATGCCTAAGAAAGAGGAAACAAGATATATTAATTTTATGACTTTTGGTTCTTAAATTATGTCCTCTTACAGTTTATTTTAGTGGCTTTTTGTGGTTAGTATATTGTAATTCCTGGTACCCACAATACAGAATTTGTCAAAGCACTTAATCAAGGGAAGATTTGAAAAATAGAAAGTAAGTAAGCAAATCTGCTATTTTTTAAACAGACATTGGCTAGTGATTTCAGGTTTATAATTAGGGCTTCTCTAAAAAAATATATTCATAGAATAGTAGAGAATATCTTCATTTACTCTCCACTTCTCATAATCTATTTTTGTTTGTTGATCTATTCCAGCTTAAGGTAAAGGTATTCAAGAGACTCTTTTTATTTTATTCAATGTAGTTATTGTTTTAAGAGACTTCAGAGAATGTTCATGCAACATCTTAATTCTGAATCACTATTATCTTGAAATTACATGGTTTCTTTTAACAGATAATTTTTATCTTTTGATGTTTGTAAATGTCTTTTAACCTTTTCCTTCTTAGGGAAGACTAAGAGGTTCATTGTTTGTTTGTTTGTTTTTTAAATGCTACTTAAGGTTTTTAAATCTTAAAATTTTGAGACTATGTGAATCATGAAATTTATTTTGGGATCGAATTCCTCCAACAAATATGAAAGAAATGTACCTCATGCTAATTTTCTAATACTTTAAATACTATAAATAGTTAAATATTATTTTGCTTGGTGGAGTAGTTTATTAGGAAGACAAATAACACAAGGAATAGCCTGGATCTTTTTCCTTTGAAAAAGCAGATATTTTCTTAAGAGTCTGAATTAATCTTTAGAAACCTCTAGAATCCTTGTGTTGTTTTATGAATCTAAAAGTGCTCCTTTATCTTGCACAGTCTTTTTATGGTAGCTAAAGAGCCCTTGACAAGAATACTTTCCTCAAACCCTTTCCAGTGGAGGCCACTGCTTTTTCTACTTTTCTGCATGAGCACACCAGGAAGAGGATTCTGTATACTTAACTATTCTACACTAGGGGTCAGCAAAATACAACTTGAGGGCTAAATCTGGCCTGCCTTCTGTTTCTGTAAATAAAATTTTATTGGACCATAGCCATATTCATGTTAACGTATTTCTGTGGCTTTTGTTCTGCTGCAGAGTTGAATAGTTGTGACAAGAGCCTGCAAGCCCAAAATATTTACTATTTTGCCCTTTACAGAAAAAGTTGGCTGAACCCTGCTCTATTGTCTTACTTCCAGATAATCATTCCACCATTTTTTCCAAAAAAACATTTCCCTTTTAAAGTCTATTTAATTGACTTATACCATTCTATTCTCCATTTATCTACCAACTTCCTAGACATTTGTTATCTTGCTTGATAGCTCCTTGTTATAGTCTTCCTCTCCACTGTTCCATTGCTAACATCTCCCATGACTTTATCCCATTGATGACCCTTACACCTTAATTTCATGTTCTTGAACTTCTCAACTGTAATTATTATTGTTGTTTGCACCCCTGAAGCCTTTTTAAAATCTACTTAAAATCCCTTATCTAAAATTATGAACTCTGATATTTCCCTTTCTTGCCCTTATAATCTTCATTGCTGTAAAAATTTTGTTTATTGTTATCTTGACCTCTGGTCCATCCTTCCTTCTCTATTTTCACATCCCATTAACCTTATCAAGGCTCACATTACCTTCTCAGCCAGTTTGTAGGCCAATACAAAAGTTTCCACTGTACTTTTTAAACCCTTCCCTTTTTATTCTCCTTTAATATCTTACTGTTGCCAAGTGTTATCGTGGATAATCATAAATTCAGAAGAAGAAAGTGAACTCTTTTAGTACTTTGCAGAATTTAAAAACTGAACTAACCCCATCATTAGCTTTTCCTTTACAAATTTACTAAATTGTCATTGGTTCTACAAAACAAATGAAAAGAGCATTGATCTTGGCCTTGGTGCTGAAAAGCTGTAAGAATCCTTAAGCCAACCATTTAAACCTCTAGGATTTTTTTTCTCATATATAAAAGGCAAGAGTAGATTTGTAAGATTCCTTCCAAAGCCATAAGTCTGGGGTCTTTTAATTCTTACCCCCTCCTCCCACCCCCCGTATACTTATATCTTTGTATTAGCCTAAGTGTAAAGATTCTTTTTCTTTTAATCTTTGTAGTCTTAGTACCTAGCACATCATAGATGCTAAATAAATTTTTGATCAGTTTATGAATTCATGTTATCCAGCCTTAATTGAGGCACCACATCTACCAACAGACTGTTTATATATTGGCCTGACCATATTTCACAGTTTCAAATGTTTTAATTCTTAAGATTTCATTTTTCCTATTTTCTTCCTGCCTTTGCCTATTCTTCTCACCCAACCTCAAAAGATGTGAGTCTTTTGAAGTGAACTACTTTAGGTTTCCTCCTCTCCACTTTAAATATTGGTAATTGTCACCTGTTATCTCCCATGCCTTTTCCCTATATCAGTGTTTGGCAAACTGCAGCTGCTCTGTTGACTGGTGAGTTTGCTGACCATTGCCCCAGCTTCCTTTTGGAGAGCCTCTTCCGCTCTGTCAGTCAGGCTCTGCCCTCCAAACTGGATGCAAATCTCCATTCTGGACAGACTTTACTTTGACCCTACTTTCTTCCCAAGCCGGAGGAGTAACACTCCTTCCTTTTACCTCCAGGCTTTTTAAGAGGTTGGCCCTGATGTCATTATTTCAGGAATATAAAGGTTTAATTTCAGTGTCTTGCTTTTTGCCCCAGCGTTCTTATTCTGATTAGAGAGAAGTCACATCTTCTCTTGCTTTCCTTTTAGATGCTAGGTCTCTTGATTTTTTTCTTTCCTCTTTGAATGTTTTATACCATGAAGACTTGAATGATCATAGTAATTGTTGTGAATTTATTTGTTTTTCTGATATTAACTTATAAGAGGTTTGAGTTATTTATGCTGTACTTTATGCTAAGATATACTATATTATAGCAGCTGTTAAAGATGGACAAGAGGCATAAGACAGTTTAGAAGAAATATGATTTTTTTATAAATCATTTCTGAACATCATTTGTATCTTTCTTAAAACTTCTAATTAAACATATTCAAAACTTAGACGGTTGCTGCCTTTAGTATGTACACATATTTGCTTCCAAGATGAATTTATCATCTTTGATACCTGCATACAAAATACTTGGACTTTTTTTTTTTTCTATTTATCTTCTTAGATGTGATTTAAGATGATTTTTTGTTGTTCTTGTTATTTTAATATTTTAGGATTCTGAATGCTACCTAGACTTTAGTGATCTGTTAGCAAATATGAAAACTGTTTTTAGACTTATTCTTCCTTCATGTCAAAATCAAAACAGGAAGATATATCAGTAAACATGAAAATGGTTCTTTCTGAGGACATAAACTTTTCTCCTTTTTTATACTTTTTGCTGATAATATGGTTTAGAAGCTGTATGGTTAATATAATGGCATAAGAGCTTGTGTAGATGTGCCAGTAAGCTGCCTTGACTTTTCGTGCTGAGTTTCGTAGCTCACGAGGCCTGGAATTCTAGCTAAATGGAGCCAAAGGCTATATACACCACCCTGCACCCTGACATTTCCGACATACCTATTGAAATTAACCACACCGCTGTAATCTTGATGAATGCTGTAGCTCGTGAGTTATATTGATTAGCCTGGATTGGCTTTTTGATGGCTATATAACGATCCACTGAAATTGCACAGAGATGCATAATGGATGCAGTAGAAAAAAGAACATCAAGAAATAACCAGGCAGGACATAGAACAAGGGGGAGGGGCCACATAGCCTCTGAAAGAAAGAAAGAAAAAACAAAAACATTTGTTCAGCAAAATAACAACTTTCAATCTGCAATTTTTCTTCAAAATGCTACATTTTTTAACCTTTTTTTTTTTGTTTACCTGAAATTTAATAACAAACTACAAGATAATGTTTAACTTCAGATAATAGAATCAATAATATTAAAAATATATTTCTGCAGATGGTACCTTCTAAATATATTTTTTGTTCTTATAATTAAAACCCTTTTCTAAATCAGTGTGTAGCTTTATTGTGACCTTTGCTGTTTTGTCTATCCTTTTGTGATTTTTAAAAAATTTACAGGATGTTGCACTTGGAACTTGCCCTTGCTATTCAAATAAAATTTTATTTTTTAAACTGCTGTTATAAAAGAAGAAAACCTTTTACCACATGGAGGAAGCAATAGAATATGGGGAGAGAGAAAAAAGAGTATTAGAATGAAATTCTCAGTGATACCTGGGATTTAGGCTCACTTCTAGCATTAACTAGCAACGTGAACCTTGTATAGCAAACTCATTTGGTAAAATAATTAAGTGAAATTATTTGAGTTTTCTTTTTGACAGAAATAGCTCTTAAATAAAGTTTATAAAAGAAATGGCTTCAGGTTATGCTAAGGAAAAGTGAATTATTATCCTTTCAAGTTACGGAGATGAAATAAATGATAGGAACTTTTTGTTTAAACAGAAAATTTCAGGATTAGATATAGTACTTGATTTATTTAACGAACTCTTACTTTAAAAAAACACCATATACCTCATACAATCTTAAACATTTAAGAAATATAAACTTTTTTAAAATCTAAGGTTTTAGATATGGTATTCAATATTCTACATAGCTTTCCAATAAATTTATTTAGACAAGTATTCATACATAAGAGATTTGCTACATTATGTGTTATCCATATACCTACTACATACAAAATAAACTAAAATGTATGTTACACTGGCCTGTGTGGCTCAGTTGGTTGGGTGTCATCCTGTGCACCCAAAGGTTGTCGGTTCAATTCCTAGACTGGGCAAATGCCCAGGTTATGGGCTCATTCCCTGATAGGGGACATGCATTAGACAGCAGATCTATGTTCTGCTCTCACATTGCTGTCTCTCTCTTCCTCTGTGTCTCCCCCTCTCTCCTTCCTGCCCCTTTCCTCTCTTAATAAAGTTAGTAATAAGCATCTTCAGGTAAGGATTAAATAAATTCTTTTTACAGCTCGTCCTGTGTTCACTGACAAAATATAAACTACTTTTCCTGGGTTTTGCAAGTGTATCTAACTTTTACAGGCATAAGATGATTGGGGTAATTGATGGAGGACGAAGATAACTTCTCAGGATTTCAGAGCACCAACTGGCCCTTTTATTGTAAACTGTTTAAACTCAAGAAGCCTAGGGATGGAGAGAGATTATTATCCTAGACCAAAAAAAGAGAGGGGGGGGGGGAGAAAATAATTAAAGAAGTTTTATAGACTTGAATTTGTTTGTTTATTTTCAAGAATCAAGTAGGATTTCAGTGAAAAAAATATTTGGATACTTCACAAAAAGGTAGCCAGATCAACATATTAAAATATTTCTTCTTAGGAACATAATAACAAAATCAGTATGAATTTTTGTTTAGAAAGGGTAAATTATTGCATGGTATTTGTTTCCATGTTCAGCAACTTCTTTAGAAAAAGTATTAAAGCATCAGGTGGAAGGAGTAATTCATATTCTTAAGTAAATTACTATTACCATACCATTCCTACTTCACTGAATTGGGGTGGGGATAAGGATGAAGATAATAAATTATAGAGTCACTGAGCTGAAAGGGACCTTAGAGATTATATCACTGATTTTGCAGATGAGTGAATTCAGATACAGTTAAGTCTCTGAATATGAAAGGGATCATTTATTTATCAAAACTTGAAAGTATTCTTTCAAGCCTTGCTGCTCAAAGTGTGCTCTTCAGATCTGCAAGGATCAGCATAACCTGGGAACTTGTTAAAACTGCAAGTTCTTAGGCCTCATCCCAGACACTTGAATCAGACTCTGCAGATGAACAAGATACCAGGGTGATATGTATGCAAAATTAATGTTTAAGAAACACTGTTTTAAGACTTCCTGGGGAAGGTTGTTTCTGGCTTTATATTTGTTAATGTAGACTAGACACAAGTTTTGCAGTGTAAACTACTTAAACTGAGCTGTATTTTGAACTTTAGGACTGAGTAGGAAATAGAAAAAGGCTCAAGTCTGGAGTTGCATCCATAGATATTGATCATACCTAAGTATTGTAAAAGGCAGGTAATTAATGTCGTATCTTAGGCTTTATTTATTTTTATTTATTATTATTTTAAATTTTATCCTTATTGTTGAAAGTATTCCCCCATTGATCCCCTCCACCTCACTTCCACCCCCTTTACAGGCCTTCCCTGCACTGTTGCCTATCCGTGGTTTATATATATATGCATATAAGTTCTTTTTAATGGGTTGCTAATAATTTTTAAACTTGCCTATTATGGGTTATATTTTTTAAAATTAAGATCTGGAAAATTTTAATCATAAATCTAGTAGCCATAAACTGGAAGCCACAAAGAACTTTCATATAAAAAGAACATGTCTTTGGAATTATATTATCTGATCCACATATTCCTAATTGTGGGCTAAGAGGGAAAGTTCTTTAGTGCTAATTTAATTAAACCTATGAAGCCTTGTTAGCCTCATTTTCCAATAAATTTATTTTATAATTCCCGTTTTGGAACAGGTAATAGGTATTAAAGTCAGTTCAGATCGCTATAATTTTGTTGATTCAGTGCTTTCTTATTGATAATAGAAGAAATATTGAGGCATAAAAGACAATTTTCTTTGAAAAGGAAAGAGACTGCCCTAGTCGGTTTGGCTTATTGTTTAGAGCGTTGGCCTGAGGACCTTAAGGGTTCTGATTCAGTTCCGGTCAAGGGCACCGTATCTTGGTTGCAGGCTTGACTTTAGTCCTGAGATGTGTGCTGTATCTCTCTCCATTGATTTTCTTTCTCTGTCTCTCCCTGTCCCTTCTACTCTCTCTAAAAATCAGTGGGAAAAATATCCTCTATTGCCGAAACCGGTTTGGCTCAGTGGTAGAGCGTCGGTCTGCAGACTGAAAAGTCCCAGGTTCCATTCCGGTCAGGGGCATGTACGTTGGCTGCGGGCACATCCCCGGTAGGGGGTGTGCAAGAGGCAGCTGGTTGGTGTTTCTCTCTCATCAAAGTTTCTAGCTCTCTATCTCTCTCCCTTCCTCTCTGTAAAAAATCAATAAAAATATATTTTAAAAAAATATATCCTCTGGTGAGGTTTAACAAAACAAAAACAAAAAAGAGAGAGAAAGAGAGACTATGAAATTTAGGAATAAGAGAAATGGATCATTAAGAATTAAACTTTATGATTCCAAGTTTTATGAAATACTAGTGAATAGACATTTTATGAAACTAATATAAAATAAGTAGATGACTTTATTAATAGAAATATTTTATACAAAGAAAAGAAAAAAAGGTTTATCTAATTGCCTAAGTAAATTTAGGTAATCTAAGAATTTATACAAATTAAAAACAATTCTAGACATTCTCAGTTTATAAAGGGACTTTTTCTTTTTTAAAAAAATATTTTTATTGACTTTTTACAGAGAGGAAAGGAAAGGGATAGAGAGCTAGAAACATCGATGAGAGAGAAACATCTACCAGCTGCCTCCTTCACACCCCCCACTGGGGATGTGCCCGCAACTAATGTACATGCCCTTGACTGGAATCGAACCTGGGACCTTTCAGTCTGCAGACCGATGCTCTTCCACTGAGTCAAACCGGTTTCAGCTATAAAGGGACTTTTTCGAGTCCATATGCTTTCATTCTAAAATTATCTTTTCAGTTATTATGAATTTCATAGGCTCAAGGTAAGAAAAGTTTCTTACTATTTAGAATAACTATAAAAGATTCCGTTGATAATGGTAAGATAGATTAACTATTACAAAACTTTATGTTATTTTTATTAGAAGTTTCAATTTTGTTTTAACGATTTAGATTATAATTTCATATATTTCTTGTAATGTATTGTGTCCAGCTTATTTCCATGAAAACTTATTTTAAATGGAACAGTTGCAGATTTATATAAAAAGAAAGGTGTTTCTAAGAGTCAGTCTATGGGAAATAAGTTATCAGATAGTTTAACTAAACTATTGCTACCCTGCTTGGCCAGTATGGCTCAGAGGTTGAGTGTTGGCCCAGGAAGGATTTTCCAGCCAGGGCACATGCCTAAGTTGCAGGCTTAATCCCCAGGAGGAAGGTGAGTGGAGGGTAGCTGATTAATGATGTTTCTCGTCTCATCGATGTTTCTTTTCTTTTCTTTTTTTTTTAAATATATTTTATTGATTTTTTACAAAGAGGAAGGGAGAGAGATAGAGAACTAGAAACGTCGATGAGAGAGAAACATCGACCAGCTGCCTCTTGCACACCTCCTACTGGGGATGTGCCCGCAACCAATGTACATGCCCCTGACCGGAATGGAACCTGGGACCTTTCAGTCCGCAGACCGACGCTCTACCACTGTTTCGGCTCATCGATGTTTCTATCCTTCTCCCTTCATTTCCCTCTAAAAATCAATGAAAACATATTATTTAAAAAAAAAATCACTGCTACTCTGGGGCTCTAAATTTGTCTTCATAAAAACAACAGGAGGAAGAAAAGATTTAAATTACATAGCATCTGTTGTCCTGTAAAAGGAAAGTGCACAACTTTTCTCTGAAAAATATATCATTGTATACCTCTTTCCCCCACCCACTTTCAAATAAATTCAAAGAAGAATTTAATTTCAATAAGGTTTGAATAATTGCCTTTCTATGAGTGCCTGAACTAATTACAAATTGATAATGTAGAAACAAAACAAGTCTTAGATGAGTTTTAGGTTATAGGCAGCTCATTATTTATCTAAAATATTTGTAGCATAGAAAGTATTTATCTCCGTCTTTTGAGATCTTGCTTCCAGATGGATCCTCTCTTTGGCTCAAATAAATTTTCATAAACATTCAAAAAAATATTAATAGCACAAGTGTTTTGTTGTCTAAAATGAGGACTTGCATGCTTTAGATACAACCATGCTAACAGGGTGGTGGAATTGCCATTCAGTCAGATACATTTCTGTTTGTCTTCTAGACAAGGTTTAACAACGTCATATGCATAGGTCTAATACTTTCCTCAGAAAAGAGGTCTGGCAGTATCTCAAGAATTTATACATGTATTGGTTAAGACCCAATTAAATGATATTCTGTATCATTTAATATGAAATATAACTTTTAAAAAACACTGGTTTCTTGCCTTTGTTCCTACAGAAAATTCTATGGTCCTCTTGTTAAGAGTGATTTAAAATATAAATGTTGGCAGTATGTTGGATATGACATTTTTAGTTGAAATAATTTCTCATTTCATTTGAGGAAGTAGTTTAATATATATTAAGGGTGTGAGAGTCAGTTCTCCTGCATTCAAATTGTGTTTTTATTTATTTTTATGTTCTCTCATAAAGTAGGGATGATGATAATAATTTTTATAGGGTTGCTTTGAGGATTAAATGCAATAATAAATGTAAATTTACGTGTTTAAAACGTCTGGCATAGATAAAGCACTCAATAGATGTACTACTGTTGTTTGACAGAAACTAGCCAACTAGCCCAGACATTAAAACACTCATATTTAGAAACAATAACCCATATCAGTATAAAATCAGTATGTTTTTCTCCTGCCTCCATCCAATTGAACTTAAAACTGTACTTCAAAAAAGGTATGAGAACATGTTTAACTGTTTAACTTTTCATTTGTAATGAAAATGTGCCTCATACTAAAGTTGAATTTATTTTATATAAAATGGCAAACACATACAATCTATATTCATTACCATGCCTGTTTTTTTGTTTGTTTTGCAAAAAACAATCATTTTTTGTGTGTTTCTTTTTTGTTGTTTTGTTAATCCTCACCCAAGGATATCTTTCCATTGACTTTTAGAGAGTGGAAAGGATGGGGAGATACACAAAGAGAGAAACATCAGTGTGAGAAAAACACATCAATTGGTTGCCTCTTGCAAGCACCTCGACCAGGCCTGGCAATTGAGCCTGCAACCAAGGTACATAGCCTTGACCGGAATCAAACCTGGGACCCTTCAGTCCGCACATTTTATCTGAAATCTGCTTACCCTTTGGGTAAGTTCTTAATTTGGAAAACTGAGTTATATCATCAGTTTAGGAAATAATTCTCAGTAATCTGTAAGTCTGAGCCATAAGATAGTTCCCTTTGGAGGATTTCAAAGACTACGTACGTATTTATTTCTAAAGCCTTTTCCCAGAGGGCTGTGCTGTAGAGTTCACAAAGGTAAATAGTTCATGAACACATTTGAGCAGGACAAATTCAAAAAAGACATAGTTTCAAGTATACATTTTTTTAATCTAAGAAATTTTTATGTCTCCATCTTTACTTTCCAGAAAAGGGATACATAGATAAGTGCTTTAATTTTTATTATGAAGCTTCTGTTTTTATTTGTTGTTTTTCCACTACATTTAAGCATATGAAATATTCTGGGGTTAGATGTCTGATATAATAGCGCTTAAAATGTTTCAAGTGATTTAATACTTATGAAATTTTTTCCTTGGTTTTTAAGTTTTCCACTTTCCAAAAAGAAATGCCTTTAATTACTTTGCTCCCTCATTTAATAATTGGATGGAGCAGCATTTTATTGCATAAATTTATAACTGATTTTTATTTTATTTTACTAGTATACATCTGTTTCCTCTCTGTTTAGACACCATCTGACTAAATCACATCTAAACTAAATAACGTATTTAAGGATATAAACTCTTTTGCATACTATACTGATAATATTTGCCAATTATTAGTGCCTATAATGTCATAGGCCCTATTTGACAATTTCATAAGATACCTGCAATGTAAGATTTAGCAAACCAATATTACAGATAAGGTGATTGGACTCTGATATGTTAAGTGACTTACCTAAGCCAACATAGGAGACCAGGATTCAAAGCCTGGGTGTCTGTTTGAAACACCGCCTCCTCTCCCCACCCTTCCGCAATCCTTTAGCCATTTTAATACATCCTCTTTCAACTGTACCGCAGATAATGTTTAACTTACAGATCATGAGACATGGATTAAAATTTAAGTTATAAATAAACCAATAATGACTAATGGATGACCAAATGCTGTAAATATTTATTTAATGAGAAAAGGAAAATTTAGAGAAATTCTTAACGTGAGCATCCTTTTTTGTATTGACATATGATGTTCTGTTCTCCTTTGTGTCCTACCTAATTTCTAATGTAGGCATTTTCAGGACTTATGCTATAAGTTACTAATTTGTGATCCTGGATTTTAGGAATGTATAGGCAAGACAGTAAAAAAATAAAATAAAAATAGAACTGTATAATAGAGCTGTTAAGGCCAGAGAGGAACAAGTGACAGAAAAGTTGACAGAGCACAACTCTTTTGAAAAACCATGTTATGCCAGGAGTCATAATCTTGGTAAAATAAAAATTCAAACACTATATAATCAAGTATTATGTAAGTTATTGGTGAAGTAAAATATTCCTCAGAATAGTATAAGAACTTTTTAAAATTCAGTGCTCTCCTCTTTTTAAAATTTAAAAAATATATATTTTATTGATTTTTTACAGAGAGGAAGGGAGAGGGATAGAGAGGTAGAAACATCAGTGAGAGAGAAACATCGATCAGCTGCCTCTTGCACACTCCCTACTGGGTATGTGCCCGCAACCAACGTACATGCCCTTGACCAGAATTGAATATGGGACCCTTGAGTCTGCAGGCTGATTCTCTATCCACTGAGCCAAACTGGTTAGGGCTCCTCTTTTTAAAATTTAATTTTATTAAAGTATGAACTAATATAAAGTTTCTTTGTTATTTTAATTGAATTTCCCTGAGATAACTAAAGTCACTCATCATCATAGTGGTAGTTAACTTTTTATATCTATAGAATTAGAGATACTTTTGTTTGTACAGACTTGCAGACATTCTGAGGAGTCTTTCTGTAATGAAAGAAAATATACAAAATCTGTTCCTTCCATTTAAAGTTAGAAATTCTTATAAATGCATTAATGTAGGAAATCTTACTAATTATTAGAATGTAAAGGGCTGTCAAAATTTCTTAATATTTGAAGTTTTATAATATGTGCAATTCCCAATTTTTGAATGCATTGTTTTGAAGCTTTAAAGAGGGCAGCATGCATTTTTTTTTCTTTCTTTTTTAAAAATATAATTTATTGATTTTTTTACAGAGAAGAAAGGAGAGGGATAGAAAGTTAGAAGCATCAATGAGAGAGAATCATCAATCATTAATCAGCTGCCTCTTGCACACCTTCTACTGGGGATGTGCCTGCAACCCAGGTACATGCCCTTGACTGGAATCGAACCAGGGACCTTTCAGTCCTCAGGCTGACGCTCTATCCACTGAGCCAAACCAGTTTCGGCAGCATGCATTTTCTTCATACACTTTCACATAGAAATACAATGTTTTCAGTAATGAATTAATGCAATAATTTTTAAATAGTGATTAAGTGCTTGGTTAATTTCATTTTAAAAAAATCTAACCCTACTATAAAGCTTGATTACTGATAGTAAAAGTGTTTGGGACTATGAAAGATTTTATTTTGTAATTTAAAATTAACTAATGCAGGTTGTCTTCCCAAAAATGTATATATACCTTAATAACTAATAGCTCAGTTTTGAAAATGAAATGTATTTTAATAAACACTGCCTTTATAATTATTCACAGTGTGTGTATACATTTTGGGGGGATATCCTATACTTGAAAGAATGTAATGTAGTTAAAAATACATAAATTATTTAGGACATAAATAGAAAGATTTTCTACATATGTTAAAATATGTTGAATTTCCTGTTAACTTTTCTTACTAAGAATATCTTGGGCCCCAAAACTTTAAATAATATAACCTTCGTTTTCAGCTGCTGGATACCTATTTTTTTCCCGTGGAATACATGAAATTACCTCTCTTATCTGTTTTTGTGTTTCGTTTGTCACCTCGCTTTAATACTATGGAGCTTTGCCTTTTCAGATTCCTTAACTATTTAGCTGATAATTTATAAGTATCTACCACAATATTTTATATATAGTAGATGTTTGATGTTTATGGACTCAGGATATTAAAGTTAAAATTTACTTCTACATAACTTGTTCAATCTCACTTATCAATTAAATTTTATGGTAGTAGGAGGTGAACATTTTAACATTTTTCGTATGCCTCGCAAAGCCCAACTTAAAGAGTATGATTTTACACATAAGGCTATTTTTATGTATATGGAGATAAGAGCTGGAATCCAGTACCTGTACAATTTCTACTAAATATGCATAAATGTTCCTACATAATCTCATTTATTGTATTTCTTTTCATTTTATTGAGAATCAAAATTGTTTAGGTTCTCTTTTAGAGTAAGATTTCTTAATTTTTCATGGTTACATGTAGCACTAGATTACTCAAAAAAATTATGAATTTATAAAAAGAGGATATATAAATAGTATGAATGATTAGAGAATCTATTAAAGCAGCAGAATTTATTCACTGATTGCTCTGCCACAAAAATTAAAGCATGCGTAAATATTGGCTTAAAATGGGAAGTTTAAGCCCATCACCATTCGGTTATATTTGGGGGATCAAGTGCTTAATTTTAGTTATCTTTTCTATAAGTATAAAAATATAATGTTTCAACCTGAATATAATTTGAATGGCAGTTTTTCTTCACTTTCTAATATGCATTGCAGTTAAATAAATTTTACTTCTATAATCTGAAATATTTTTGTCTTTGCCATATAAGCATAATTCCAAGAAGCCCTATTCTCTTATAAATAATCATTTTTCTTAAGCACTTAATGAAGGGAATACCAATTTATACCAAGCATTAAATAAGTTAAATATCCTTAGTATTGATTACAATATTAGGAATCCTCATAATTCATCAGCAGAATTATTTGTGTTTACTCAAATTCTATACATGAATTAGAAACTACTTATATAATTTTAATATCTTTTTATTATAACAAACTAAATGTCAGTGTTAGACTACATTTTTTATTGTAAGAACTCGGGTGCTTATCACTTACATTAATAACCTAGAGGTCTGATTCCTCTTACTTATGTATCAAGGACATGAATGGTCAGAAATCATAAAAATTAAATACACGGGTCATCTATTGGGACACTGAGCCAGACCACTTCCTTCAGCGACTAAACATAATTTTTTCTTTAACATGACACATGTGTAAGATTTGTGTTTGAGTCTAAATTACACAAACTATAAAAAGATACAAGAAATTCTAGAATAATTCTCATTTTAAATGGTGATTTAAATTAAAATTTAGTGATTCAAAGATCTTATCATTAATAATTAACCCAGCACATAACTGTTACAGAAGTGTCCTGCCTATGGCTTTGTCAAGTAAAAAAGCATTAATAATGGGAAAGTTGAAGTATATGTCCTTCGCTATAATTTTTTGGTAATGTGTACAAATCAATGAATATTGCTGGATGACTTCAAATTATTTTATTAGGTTAAGGAGGGAGTAAAATTATTTCTAAGAAATTATTTTTGCTTTTTAAAACTACCATAGAAAACTTGAAACTAATATAATATGTCAACTATAATTTAAAAATAAATAGTTTCATGAATAAATAAAACTAACATAGAAAATTATTAAAAACAAACTGTTTACTCGCTATGTGTTTTAGTAGTCAAGGTCCGCCTTTAAAGATTAAGTAAGTATTCATTCCTTAGTAGTATAGTATATCATAGTTCTTTGATTTGATGGCAGGAACAAAATGAAATACTTACCAAACATTATTGTCAAGAGGGCAATTGGCATCACAAATAATCCAACCAGCAAATCAGCCACTGCCAGGGACATTAGAAAATAATTGGTAGCATACTGCAGTTTTTTCTCCAGTGAAACAGCCAGAATAACAAGGATGTTTCCGCCAATTGTAGGTATTATCACCATGGTTATCAGAAGAGCTGCCCAGCGTGGCTTGTTTCCCTGTTGCTCACCAATCTGTTTCATTTCCTCTGGTATTGATTCTGTCTGTAATCCAGACCAGTTAGAAGAGATTAAGTGATCAAATGAGCTCTGCAAAATGAGCTCAGGAATTGTGCTGTGTTCAGATGTTCTATAAGAGAAAGCCATTCGCTGTTTTTCTGTGATTTGATCCGATTCCAGACAATGGTCAGCATGGTCAGTCGATAAACTGGTCATCTGCTTTTTTAAGGCATTCTTCCCATGCCAAATACTTGAAGCCAAAGTTGATTCTTTCCTTCCAGAACAATTCCAAGTTCTCTAAAATAGAGCACACATGCCTCTGTCCATGTCTGTAGGTAAAGCCCACGTTTAATATTCTGCAGAGGCTCAGATTTCAGAAAGTCTCTTGAAATAAAAGGATAGCTGTAAAAAATATATATATATACTTTATTAATTTCTCTCTTTTTTTCTTTTTTTCTTTTTTTTTTCCTTTTGTAGTGGTAGAGTTGTGTTAGAATTGGAATGTCTGGAAGTTTTTCCTAGGTATAAAATATGTGAGTTGCATTATTTTATTTACTTTCAAAAAACAGAATAACACTTGAACATAGCCTTTCCCTTCACAGTAAGTCTCTTGTGCATTTTTGACAGTGTAGCCAGTTTCCACAAATATGTTCCTGATATTTAAGTGGTTAAAATAAAAAACGAGTTAACTTTACCTTAGAATATGTACCAAAGAATAGAAACTCCAAAGTACTAAATAGTTCTGAATTGAACTTTTTGTTACACACTAGCCACATACCTAGAAACACTCTCGGCCCACCTAAAGTGTAAATTTTTACTAGCTAGGAAATTTTTAATTGTAGTTTTTATTCTTTGAACAATCCTTATCTTAATACTGATATAAGTGCTGTTTTCATAAAGCATTTTAGGACTTCTTTAATTTGATAGAAGGGAAAAATACAGGTATTACTAGGATCCAAATAATTGTTTTAGTAATTTCATCTTGTAAAAAAAGTATGTTTCTGCAACAGATATTTTTTTCCAAATTTATCCCTTTCTCCCAAATTTGAACCAGTTCTTTGTTTTAAATAATAATTTTTCTTAACTTTCTCAGTTTCCTTGGAAAGGAGGGGAAACTAAGAGGAAGATTAAAACATTTATTCATGAAATCTACAGATCCCATATTAAAAATTTTCCATTTAACATTGGTAAATTTTTCATTTTAGTTCTTAAACTACTAAATAGAAATGAAAGATTATACTAGGACAATTTTTAAAGAAAAAATATATTAACTCTATTATTATTTATCAAATACTTACCTCTTATTTGCTCGTTTTCATTATCTGCTCAGTGGACCTGCTTGCTGTTGTGACTGAAGTCCTCCTCCCGTTGACTTATTCTGAGCCTCCAGCACTGGCACTTGAAAATAATGAAACTAATGTGTTTTATAGCTGTAAGCATGCCAAGGAGGTTATTTCCTCTTTGATATATTCGTTTTTAGAGAGTAGCGGCATTCATTATAATTCATAAAATCACCAATGAAATATGTTGAACCAGTTCATGACCCTTATTCAAGTTATATTCTTAAGAGCTCTCTTTAATATTTGGGAAATTATAATAAACCCTGTCATTTTAGGTTAAGATAGATTTGTTGTGGTTTAATCCTGGGCTGTTTTTCCCATTTGAGGAAAAATAAGACACAATCTAGAAATTGTAGAGCTTTCATTCTGTGAAGAATCTGCCCTGTGAGCCTTATAGCAATTTCTAGAGTTCTATTTTCTGGCTGTGAAACAAGATTCTTACCCAGCTTTTTATGCCTTTGCTGTGGAACATAATTTGCTCTGGTTGCAGCCTTATATAGAAAAGCACAGGAAGAAGGTCTGTATCATAGGTTTTAGCAGAAACTTTTTCATTGCTTATTTTTAAACAAATGGCCTCTGAATTTGAGAGTTAGTTCATTGGCAATTTTTTTTGTTTGTTTGTTTTGTTTTTTCACAGATATGTTGGAAAAAGCATATGATATATAAAGGAAATATATTTCTGCTATGTTATCTAAGTTTTCGCAACCATAACACTACCTTAGTACTAGAACTTCAGCATTCTCAGTTTCCTTTTTAAAAGATCATCATAGATCACTTGTATTTTAAAATTATTTAATTACTTTGATTACTGATAGTACTTATAGTGTAACCTTTTGCTGTTTCAAATTATATTTCTTAGCTTGTGTGGTAGTTATTGGAAAATACTTGGTTCATTTCAGTTTTTCTGAGCACTTAAGATTTTATTTAATATTTGCTTTTTTAAAACTCAAAATTCAATATTTTAGAAAAAATATTTAAGAATTTGAGGTAAAAACAAATAAAATAATACTCAAGAACAATAAGATGGATTTAGTGTGCCAGAATTTGTCTTTAGGAATATGGAAATATTTTTTAAATACTGTTTTATTATGAAGTTACATTTTGGCTCTGTCCTTACACAGGTATATAGAGGTTTGCAAAACAAATTACATCATATTTAAAACAGCAGCCCCATTGTATCCAATGAAAAGACATGTATGAAGTAAACATTAATTTGTGTTTATAGATAAATTTTTATAAGTATTCTGTATATATTTTATAAGTACTAGCCATTATTATTATTATTATTATTATTATTATTATTATACTTTGTGAATACTAACACCTTCCACACACATTCACTCACTTTTTTAAATATATTTTATTGATTTTGTACAGAGAGGAAGGGAGAGAGATAGAGAGTTAGAAACATCGATGAGAGAGAGTCATCGATCAGCTGCCTCTTGCACACCCCCCACCGGGGATATGCCCGCAACCGAGGTACATGCCCTTGACCGGAATCGAACCCGTGACCCTTCAGTCCCCAAGCTGACGCTCTATCCACTGAGCCAAACCGGTCCCGGCTTCACTCACTTTTTTAAAGGTATCTTAACTGAAAGTACTTAAAATTGGTACTTAGATTCTTAAACTTTTAAATTAGTTTAATGGCTTAGAAGCATAACTAGTTAGAACTTATTTGGCAACCTCAAATTATTAGAAGTATAGTTGAGAATCAGAGAAAGCAAAATAATAAAGAAATAATAAAAGGGTAGAATAATATCTCAGTTGGCAAATAACTAAATTGTGCTCTAAAACATCATTCATATTAGAAGTTCCTACTCCAGATCTTTTTACTGTATGCACACACTCACAAAAATTATCTCTTCCTCTCTTTAATGAAAATAACATTTGCACATGGTGGTAAATCTAAATATTACAAAAGAATGTTCAGTGATAAATTCACTCTTGAGACAGTTTTAATACACGTTTCCCTGCCAACTCCAGAGGAGAATAACAAATTAAAAATTGAATAAATTATTTCTCATAACTTTAATAAAATGCTTAAAATTCTCTCATCTTAAAATATGTTATGTATAACACTGTCTTCACTTTCTCTGTTTCTTATCAGGACCCCTGAACAGTGCCCCAGTGTTGTTTCATTGTTGTCAGAGAGTTATAATCCTCACGTGCGTTATGGAGCTGCGATGGCCCTGGGCATCTGCTGTGCTGGTACAGGAAACAAGGTAAAGCCCTAACCCAAAACCAATGGGATCAGTTCTTTCCTGGCGCCAGATTGTTTTCCTTTGCAGAAAGGTTTATGTAACAGCTCTAAAAATACAAGTGTGGTATGATCTGTAAGACTTGCCTCACAGAGCTTCCCAGAACTTCCTTACTTTGCTGTCTGGATGGCTCAAAGCCATTTAAGAACAAACTACCACATTATATGGGTGGCTAAAGTGGAAAAAATGCTGTCGACTTTGGTTATTTTACATGTTTAATATGCAGAATTAGTATTGTGGAAATCAAGGTTCTCATATGAAGCCACCAAAATCAATTCAGTTTTATTCCTTTGGTTTGTTTTGTTGTTGTTGTTGTTGTTGTTTTAATTTTTATTAAATTTATTGGGGTTGATTTGGTTTTAAACAAATTATTTTATTGCTATTTGCCTATTTTCTCCTCATGAACTTAACATGATATTTGTTAAGCCATCCAAAGTGACAGAGTTGGGTTAGGCAAGTTGATGGTTTGAAAACACAATTCATGAGATTCATAAAGAAATGCATTGTTATTGCTTAAATAACAAGTGTTGTGTTTTGTTCTTTTTTTCACAACATTAACATAATATTAAATTTTATCTTTTATAACACATGTACCCATAGCTTGGTGAACTTTTCTTTTAATAGGGTTGGCAGTGTGTTCTTGTGTGTGTGTGTGTGTGTGTGTGTGTGTGTGTGTGTGTGTGAGTGAGAGAGAGAGAGAGAGAGAGAGAGCGCGCGCGCTACTAGAGTCTTTACATCACAGGAAAGAAGTCACTTTTTTTGCCATCTATTGTTCAAACTAAAATAAAGTATAGCTATTAATTTATTGATTGACTTCAGTAATTAAATTTTAATTTGCTTTACTTTTTCTCTAAGAATGGTATTATTAGATACTAATAACTTCTAACCACATAAAGCATAATTGAAGCTAGGGATTAAAATAGACATTTTTACTACATGTAGCAGGAATTGTGTAAAAATTTATGACAACATCTTCCAATATTCTCAATTTTGTCTCCTTACCCTGCTTTATTTTTCTTCATAGCACTTATCACCACCTAGCATTTTTTTTTTATTTTATTGATTTTTTACAGAGAGGAAGGGAGAGAGATAGAGAGCTAGAAACGTCGATGAGAGAGAAACACCGACCAGCTGCCTCTTGCACACCCCCTACCGGGGATGTGCCCGCAACCAACGTACATGCCCTTGACCGGAATCGAACCTGGGACCTTTCAGTCCGCAGACCGACGCTCTACCACTGAGCCAAACCAGTTTCGGCCACCTAGCATATTTTTATATCTATTTTATTGATTGTCTGACTCATCTCCACTGAAATATCAAGTCCCTGGGAACAGGGTGTTCACTGCTAGAATCTAAAGTCAGACCTGGCACATAGTAGACTTTCAGTAAATATTTGTCACCTGAAGGATAGAGGAAGATCATTTAAGGATTTGATGGTGAACAAGTTGGACATGGTCTCTGCCCTCACAGATTTTAATTTTTTTTTAATGTTTTCATTTCTTCCGGGTGAGAAATTCTTATGTGAAAACTAGAGGCCCGGTACACAAATTCATGCATGCGTGGGTGCGGGCCAGCATTTGTGGGGAGGGGCTGCAGGAGGTTGGCCAGCCAGTGTGTATCATAGCTATCAGTTGCTCCAGTCATTCTGGTTGCTTGGCTTTTTTGTATATATATAGATGAGTCTTCACTTTTATTAGAAATTGGGTATATAAAGTGCAGTTTTTGGAAATTGGCCTTCATATAAGTTGAATGTTTTACTAAGTATTTCCCCCCTCAAGTCTTTAATAGACATTTATGTCAGGCCTCATAAGTTAAATGTCAATTAGACTTTTGTTTTCTTTCCAGATTATTCTAAACTTAATATCTAGGAGCAAATCTTCTTTGAGACACAGAATCTGATATGTTAATTCAATGAAAAAATTTTTATTACTCATATTATACAAGTCTGCTTTATTTCTAGTTTGTATTATCTTATCAATATCTATCTGAAATTTGGTGCTTTGGTTATTATTGTTTCTTAAAAACCTGAAACATCTATTTATGCTAAAATATATCTTTGATGTTATCACAAACCTCAAAAGCCAAGTTAGTGTCTTTTAACTTGTAAGTTGGAAATTTGGTTATATTTTTATAACTACTTCATAAACTATATTGACAACATATTAGTTTGAAAAACTCCTCTGCACAATGTAATTATAGTTTTTAATGAAGTGGGAGAAAGAAAACACATCTAGTATGTATAATATTGTTAATAGCTCTCGTTTATATATATATATATATATATATATATATATATATTAATTGATTTCAGAGAGAGGAAGTTAGAAAGAGATAGAAACATCAGTGATGAGAGAGAATAATTGATGGTCTTTCTCCTGCACGCCCCTTATTGGAGATCAAACTCACAACTGGACTGGGAATCAAACTGTGACCTTCTGGTTCATGGCTTGATGCTAACTCCCATTTTTAAAAACAAATAAATACAGTCATGCATCACATAATGATATTTGGGTCCATAAAATTAAAATGGAGCTGAAAAATTCCTATCACCTAGTGATGTCATAACCGCCATCAGTCAGTGTGCAGTGCATTCATTACCCTTGTGTTCGTTGAGACACTGGTGTAAACAAAGCTACTGCACTGCCAGTCATGTAAAAGTACAGCACATACATTTAAGAGTAGTAAGCTATACCATCTAGATTTTTGTAAGTGTTCTCTGTGATGTTGGCACA
Source organism: Pipistrellus kuhlii (assembly GCF_014108245.1). Taxonomy (NCBI): domain Eukaryota; kingdom Metazoa; phylum Chordata; class Mammalia; order Chiroptera; family Vespertilionidae; genus Pipistrellus; species Pipistrellus kuhlii. Next base: position 25,093,660 of record NW_023425573.1, read on the forward strand.
ATGACGAAATTACCTATCTGCGCATTTCTCAGAATGTATCCCCAACATTAAGTGGCATAGAACTTTAAATCCACATCTAAAGAAATCGAAAGTCATTTTTCCAAAAAAACCAATTCAATTTATTCTTTCTTTCCTTGACCTTGGAACAAAGAATATTTGAGAAATTGCATACGTATTAAGAAATAAGTTTGATAATCTTGTAAAAACCCTTTCCTCTAGGTTAGGGGTGTCGAACTCAATCAGAGAAGGGGCCAAAATCTAAAATCCAGCCTAAATCGCGGGCCGAATGGTTTACTGAACAGTCATAAACTGTCATTGTGATGGAAACGCAGCGGAGTGCAGTGATGACAGCGCGGTGCGGGCCACATTGCAAGGCCTGGCGGGACGGATTTGGCCCGCGGGCCTTGTGTTTGACACATGTGCAGTCTAGGTGTATACCTAAGAACCTTGTAAGGGATGTTAAAAAGCGGCACTTAACAAAGGGTGTTATTATTCTGCAGGATGTTAATAGAAGTTGTATGAGGCAAAAGAGTTCTTGGTAACATTACTGTGGACAAATGCTGAGAAAAACTAAAGTTCCAGCGGTTTCTTTAACATCCCACATCACTTTATGTGCTGGGAGCTTTTGTACATTCCTAGAACCTTTGATATGATTTGAATCTGTAACAGGAGGTAATATATAGTATGCAGGAACTCCCAGATGTATTTAATCAAGAAATCCTTTTTTCATAGTATTGATCACATTCTGAAGGATATGATATTGAGGGAATTCTGGTAAGCAGTATGGAAAGTCCCATTCATTATATGTGGTCTTATGAAGTGTAACCATGAAATCAATTCTAATCCTATTTTATTTAAATTTTTGACCATTCTTCTATCAAGTTAAATCTTTTTTGTTTTAGAAGTTTATCTTTGTTTTTTGTTTGTTTCAATTTAGTGGAGGGGTTTTTTTAGTTGATTGTGTTTTACTTGATCTTTATTATTGTAAGTATTTCAGATGTCCCCCCATTAATGTCCTCCACCTGTTCTCACCCTGTCTTGTAAAATTATCTAAAACATTGCCATACCCTGGTATTTGAAGGAAGTTGGATACTTAATACCGGTTTTGGAGTCAAACTGACCTCAATTTGCTACTTATGTGAGTGACTTTGGGCAAATTACTTAACATTTCTAACTCTCAGTTTCTTTGTTTATAAAGATTATTTGGTGTTGCTATTGTTATTTTGTTTTGTTTTATTTTTAGGTTTAAGAAGATTATCTAAGATAACATTCATAAAATACCTACCCCTGTGCCTAGGAAATAAAGGGTGCTTATCAAACATTAATAATTTTCTCTTACTTTCTTTTTTCCTATTTTACCTCAAAACAGGAGCACTCGTGTTCTGCAAGCTTCCATCAGTTATATTGAAATTTACAGCATACTCAGTTCTGAACTGTGCATCCAGTTTGTCTTACATAATTAACTTGGAATGATGGTAACTAATTTGTAAACCCAGCTATATGAACTTTATTTAAGGGTGGTTGTTTTTTAATGCTTTCAGGAAGCCATTAATTTGCTAGAACCAATGACAAATGACCCTGTGAACTATGTGAGGCAAGGAGCGCTCATAGCGTCGGCTCTCATCATGATCCAGCAGACTGAAATCACTTGTCCAAAGGTGAGCAAACAAAATGAGTCTCTAGAATACATTTGGTTCAAGCTTTTCTTTAGGTACCTTCTTTTGAGGACATTTTTACCTCAAATGTGGTGAACACTTAACTCATAGAAAGCCAAGAGGTAGGAGAATGGCAAAACTTTAAATATATAACACTCTTTAAATGCATTTCTTACAGATTTATGGTCACTTTGTTAATTCAACCATATAACCATACTTGAAAAATAGAACTCATGGGTTCGTGAAATCATAAAAGTCAACTTTAATTTTTGTCTTCTGCTGTCCTTTTAAAATGTATTCAGTGAGATAACTTGTTCCTCTGATACAGGATGTTAACTCAGGCAGTTTATACAATTTCAGTTTAGAAATGACATTGCCCTCTTGTGTAATCTCTTAGACCTCAAAAATAAAACTGTATGACAATATAAAAATCAAATGATCTTTGCTCTGGCCATTGGGACTCGGTGGTTAAAGCACCAGCCCTTGCACTGAAAGGTTTGATTCCTGATCCAAGGGCACATTCCTGGGGTTGTAGATTTGATCCTCAGCCCTGTGGGGGTGCATGTGGGAAGCAACCAATCTTTGTGTCTCTCTTACATCAATGTTTCTCTCTCCTCAGTCTCTCTTTCCCTGCCTCCCTCCCTTCCACTCTGAAAAGCAATGGAAAAAATATCCTGGGGAAGTGGAGGGGAAATTAAAATTGTATCTCATTGTTTTCTGCTATTAAGCATGTGATAAAAAGGTTTGTAGACTATAGTTTCTATCATTTCTATCTGATAATTGCTAATAGGACAACATTCACAATTCTTTTGGAGTAATATGTAACATTTTCCTATAAAGAAAAAGCTGTTAACAAGCTTGAAGAGAAGTTTTAAAGTCTACAAAGTCCTAGTTACAAGATTGTAAACGAGTTCATGCAATAAAGTGGAAAACCATGAAATCCAAGATTAAGTGTTAATTTCATCAAACTACAGCCCCTCCTCAAAAGAATCCAGAAGGAACATTTTTCAGATATTTTGTGAGATTTATAATTGACATTTCCAAAGGAAATATTTTTATGTAATTAGGATACAGGTCATCCTTTTACAGAATGCCATCTTAACACTTAGCTCTATATTGTGATTTTAGTTGAAATAACTCCAGTACATCCTTTCCTTTCCTCTGCCAGTTTTTTGCTTGCTCACTCTCACAAACATATACCCAGCAACATGCATACATCCCTGGGTGATTACAAACTCAATTTAGGAAGCCCTTTGACCAGAGGCTCAGAACTAGAATAATGCCTTTTAGACATAAACAGGAATAGGTTCTTGGAGCTGTTTTCTCTCAGGAATCCAACTCTGCTCTTTATGATGGATCTGTCTTTTGTTTTTTTCTTGTTACATGAAATCTATCTTTAGCAGTTATTTGATCATGTATATAGTATCATCTATAGAATCAAATAAAGATACTGATGTATAAGAGTGGATCTTTTGCTCCTCCTCGCCTAATATCTTTCCTACCGTCTGCTCAAGGAAGTTTCACCAACAACTGAGAAGATATCCTTTTTTGAAGTAGGATTATAATTGGTCAAGCTTGATAAGCTTTTGAGGTTCTAAAATAAATCCCAGTTTGGATAGATTAGGCTTTTGTGAGCTCTTGAAACTTTAATAATATATGCTAATATTTTACAGTACACCACATTTGTAAATAGTAATCTGTATTATCGTACTGTTGCCTTAACATGTTAAGCACCCAGCCTGTTTTGTCTTCCGGATGGAAAGTATAGTGTCAGTCACCAGTGACTGACAGGGTGCTTAACATGTTAAGATAGGGAGTTGAACTCTAACAGTGTAGATAGTAATATAAAGAAAGGGCTACAAGCAACTACCACGAACAAAATATTACTAATAAAATTGAGAAGTATCTGCAATTATTATTTGGGATATTGATAATGGGAAATCATGAAAGCACTGACAAATATCTTGAAAGAAGAATTAAGAATTTTTATTTTAGGTGTGTTGAGTTTGAGATGATAGTAAGTGTGCTGGACTTAAGATGAGAGCATAGCAAGAGTCAGAACTAAAGAAAGAGATTTGGAAACTAGCCACAAAGAAATTTTTAAAACTGCATACAATTCAAAAAGCTCTGAAAACTAAGGGTTTTTTTTAATTTTTAAGGATTCATTTGGCTGTAAAACCTGACCCAATCAATATGAACTCATTTATTACCTCAAGCATTTTGCTGCTTCAGAAACAATTTGTTTTATTATGGGACATTGCCTCCTCACTAAACTCTGAGTATTGAATAATATATAGTGCATACACCATGTTAGCTTTCTAAATTCTGAATTCCAAAATTCATCTGCCCTCAAGTACTTCTTGGTAGGAATTATAGACCTGTAGTTTAAGTCATAACAGCAGATGTAATAGAAAGAGAAAATAAAATAAAGAGGAAAAAACTCCCAATCTGATCCCTCATGTGCAGCTACAGTTCTATATTTAGGAAAATAGAAAAAAAGTAGAAAAGACGAGACATAGCCAGGTGATGAGTAGCAGCAAAAATGACTCCCGGGAAACGTAATTCCCTTCTTCCCATTCTTTATTTTTTCTCTGACATCTAAGAGTGTTTTCCCCCCAAGTAGTATAAGGTTTAGAGTTTAAAACAAGGTGAATATAAAAAATGCATTAATTTGGAGAAGGTAGATTTAACTATCTCTTTCTGTGAGATTATTATAATACTAGAGGCCTGAGGCATGAAAATCATGCAAGGGGCTCAACCTCCACCACCATGGCTTCGTCCAGAAGGACATCTATTCTAATTAGCATATTATACTTTCATTATATAGATAAGATGGGAAATTAATGTGATTTTTCTCCTACTATCGTGTGTGTGTGTGTGTGTGTGTGTGTGTGTGTGTGTGTGTGTGTAGGGGGGTAATATACATAATAATGAAATTGAGTCAGAAAATCCTGATCCTAGCCATGATTGCAGTTAGTTTTTTGTGATCACAAGTAAGACAGTAATTTCACCTATTTTACTTCAGCTTTCACATTTGTAAAATAGAGGGAGTACACCAGATGATCTTGAAGTCGACTTCCAAACTTATAACCTAAAAAAATAATCATTCTTTATGAGGTATCATAATAGTGAGATTAAACTACTGCTACATCGGTAGTAAAATGTGAAGAAAAAAATTTAAGTGATTAAAACTAGTTTTTTAAAGTAGTATACTTAATATGAATTAGATATCCCATTATATATTTGCATTGATTTTTTTTTTTAATCTGTCTTTCAGTTTATCGGATGTTTTTCTATTGTTTTAAGTGTAATTTTATATTTAAATTCTTCCTTATGGTGTACATATTGTGCTTTGACCAGTATTCCTTTTTATAAGTTCTTAAAATATTTTACAACATTCTTTACAACATAAAATTTCCATCCTATATAAGGTAATGTAAGTGTTCGTCCAAAAGAAGTTCACAGAAAAGGAAACAAACAAGAAAGAAATTCAGAATAAAAGGAATTTAACTTGCTGAACCAGAATAGAAGCATCAAAACTTAGACTTTTTAAAACTAAAAGGGACTTTTGTGATGATCTAATCATGCTGGGTTTTATGGTTTAAAAAAGTAAGACCCAGAGAAAGGAATAGCTTATTATGTGCTGGGTAGTGGCAGTTCATTGTTTTTCCATCACATTCTGTTGCTGTCTGAATAAAAACGAGAACCATGGATAAGGAATATAAATTTTTAGCCATACTTAGGTTACAGAGATAATAAAAGGACTAGTAGGATTCTGCCTCTGTATGATAAGAGCCATTAAACTATAAAATGCCTTTTTCCCTATAATTCTTATAACAGCCATGTAAGTAGGTGCTGTAATGTCAGTAGTGATGAAGAAAAACAGACTCGAAAAAGCTAAGTCCTTACCCAAACAGCTTATTAGAGCAGAGGTATTTATAAGCCAGCATTGTCTGATTCTATATTACTCTGCATTATCACAATGCGGCCTGCCAGACCAAGATGAATAAAGAAGGGAAGAGATTCTGAAAGAATATTTAATACATATAAAGTCATCACTTTAGGAAGCTCAAATTCAATATATTCTGCTTTGGGCAGATTTGGGGAGCTTCATGATCTTGTTCTTGAACAAGCAGAATTCTTCCTGGGTACTCTGTCATTTGAAAAGCACTGGTGAGAAAACAGAAGTGTAAGATGTGGAAGAAGTCTAAAATAGTTCACTTATTGTTTTCCAAACCATTTTAAAGGAATTACAAATACATTAAGAACATAATTTTATGAATATTATTTTATAATTATAAAAGTCATATATATTAAGTTTAGAAAATGCAGAAAAGAATAAAGAAGCAAACAGAATTACCAGTAATCCCATCCTAAATGAGTCAGCACATGTTTGACTTTAGTGTGTTCCTTTTCATAAGAGTAAATATTGTGATATGTCCTCAAAAAATTAGTGTGTATGCATAAAGAATCTTTGCTGTATATGTGAATACACTTAATCCAAAATATACCTCACACAACTTCACTGAAGGGTAGTTTACTTTAGGATAGACCAGAAGGACCATGCCTGTTAAGAAATCTGTAAGGTTGATGGTAAGCAGAATAGCTGTAATTCACAGTGCAATGAAAGCCTTACTGTTGGATTCAACATTCCTTTGAGCCTGAATCATTAACTGTGGAATGAAGGTTGAAAACAGAACTGGTGCTCTCTCACCAGAAAAGTCATAACACCATGATTTCAATCATAGAACTATGTTTTCTTCAACTATCCATATTCTTCTCTCTGAATGTTATGAAATTCAGGATTCAAATTTCATTACCAATTGAGCAACCTGTTTTTTCCTGTTCTAAAATGATACAGCAAATGAATAGAATTAGTCTATAATTCTTTCTCTTGTTCCTTCAGGTGAGTCAGTTTAGACAACTGTATTCCAAAGTCATCAATGATAAACATGATGATGTCATGGCCAAGTTTGGTGCTATTCTAGCCCAGGGAATATTGGATGCAGGTAAATGTTTTTAAGTCTTCCGGATTTATTTATCTCTTTATACTAAGCCTGATAAAATAACTGTATTATGTGGTAGAAATTGAGTTTGGGGTAAATTATTCATAAAAATAATTTAGCAGAGTGCATACTATGAGGGTTTGAGTCCCATTGCCTGTACAGTACTAGCCATATGACCTTGAGAAGTTGTTTCCCTTTCTCTATATCTGTTTTCTTGTCTTGTAAAGTCTACTTCATAGTATTGTGAGAATTAAAAATAGAACAGAGCCCACTTACTAAAGCGTTGAGTGTGTGTTGGCTAATTTTTTTTTCAGTTGTCTTAGTATATATCAGTTTTAAACAAGTTGAAATAACTTGGAGGAAAAATTATGTTTTAGATCTAGCCAACAATGCATACTTCTATAGGAAAAAGGTCTAGTTTTACCCTTAGTTCAGTTAAAATATAACACTTTAAGTCTTAGAGACCCTAGATAGCTCACTGGCTAATTCCAGCAACTCCATATTAAATTTTATGAACTGTACTCTTAAAATAATCACCAAATACTTCCCTAGCACAGTACTTAAAAATCTTTATGATTGCCCTCCTGAATTCATGTTCATGGTTTCTCTCTCTTTCTACAGGTGGTCATAATGTCACAATATCCTTACAGTCTAGGACTGGACATACCCATATGCCTTCTGTGGTTGGCGTCCTTGTCTTTACCCAGTTCTGGTTCTGGTTTCCTCTTTCACACTTCCTTTCATTGGCTTATACCCCTACCTGTGTCATTGGCCTTAACAAGGACTTAAAGGTATGTTTGTGAGACCTCAGTTTTATAGTGCATCTTCACAGGATTCTGTTCACTATCTGTCTGCTCACAAGTATTTTCATGAAATTTTAAAGATGAGTTAGTTAGTATCCCATCAATAACATATTTCCCCCTTAAATTGAATCATCACCTGTTGAGTAGAATGTGTTGGTGGAAATTTTAAAAATCGTCTTCTTACTAACTTTGTAACCTTAGGTAAACCATTTGAGAGGGAATGGTGAGAGAGGGGGCAAAATATAAAAAACCATGAAAGGCTTTATAAATTACTCTGATGAACTTTATTAAAAATCTGGGAGCTATTGGATGATTTCATGCAGATAAATATGATGAAATCATATTTGCATTCTAGAAACATCATTCTGGTATCAATGGAAATTTGTTATAATAATCTGGTCAAGGAAGAAAAGGACCTAAATCTTAATGAAAAATGAAGGTTAATATGTTTTTATTTATTTCAGAGAGAGGAAGGGAAAGGGAGTGAGGGATAGAAACATAATGATAAGAGAGAATCATTGATAGGCCTCCTGCAAGCCTCCCCACTGGGGATTGAGCCCACAGCTTAGGCACATGCCCTGACTGGGAATTGAACTGTGATCTCCTGGTTCAGTGGTTGATGCTCAACCACTGAATGACACTAACTGGGCTCATCCTTTTATTTATTTATTTATTTATTTATTTATTTATTTATTTTTTAAATGGGGCTTGTGCTTAGGTCTTTCTCAGTTCTATGGCTCTTCCATCGCCTTTTTACTCTTCCATCCACTCAGAGATCTGTTTGACCCGTAAATAACTCTTATATTTGGTCATTACTGTTGTTAAAATGTTCTGTTAGGTTTTCAGAGTGGAAAAATTTTAGGCAAAAGGAAAAAAAATGGTTGATAGAGATTATTTTATTGAATTGATTTTTTTTTTTTCCATAAAGCTGTTGAGCAAATTATCCTTTAAGTGTTTCAGTACTAAATTATTCTCATGTGTAAATATTGGTCAGTTTTAGTTCTCAAAACAAGAATCTTTTGGTTTACCAATCCCTAACCTTTAACATGTGGTTAAATATATTATAGAATCTTTAAGGACTTTTTCCTCTGACCCACAATTTTATGATCTCTATTTCTATTCTATATGATACATACACACACACATTAGAGGCCTAGTGCACAGATTCGTGCACTGGTAGGGTCTCTCAGCCTGGCCTGCACCCTCTCGCAATCTGGGGCCCCTTGGATGTCAGAGAGCTGGTTTTGGCCTGATCCCCACAAGCTAGGCCAAGGGACCCTTACTGGTGCACAAATCTGTGCACCTTGCCTCTATTATGCATAAAATATCTTTGGTTAATCTCTTCTCCCTTCCCCCCTTCCTTCTGTGATTCATCAGTCCTATTGCATGTTTTCATGCCTGTGGTTTCTGCTCCTGCAATGAGCATCTGTCCCCTGGTGGTTGTCATAGCTACCGGATGGTCAGATGGTCGCTTCGGCATATATATATATATATATATATATATATATATTTTTTTTTTTTTTTTTCTATTTGATTTTAGAGAAGAAAGGAGAGGGAGAGAGACAGAAACATTAATGAAGAGCGAGAATCATTGATCAGCTGCCTCCTACATGTCCCTTACTGGGGATCAAATCTGTGCATATGCCCTTGACTGGAATTGAACTTTCAGTACACAGGCCAACACTCTTAACTACTTAGCCAAACCAGCTGGGGCATCTGTTTCCATCCTTTACAATGAAAGTGAGATGGAAAGACAAGATTTCTTTTCCTAGTATATATGATGCTTATGATCATTCTTTATCAATGCAAACTGGATAAAAGAAATAAGTGCTGTAAAGCTGATTTTTCCAGGAGGCTCATGTTAGATTCTTGTAAGGTATAATTATGTGCTGTAGAAATTGTATACAAACTGGTATAGGTTTTTAATGTGATACTAGAAGAGATATAGAAGTTAGGTATGCAGGCTGGATAATCAGATAACACTTTACAAAAGTGGTAACAATCTGATGCTCACACCATAATTGGGATTTAACCCACTAAGCCAGGTCTATGGTCAGTAAAGATGAGATAAAGGGATGGCTGGATTGAAATTTCTGGCATCCCTTTACATTTGTATATTTGTTAAGAGCATATAATACTTAAATCTTTATTTTGATTATTTTAATGGAGGAGGGAAATTCTTTTATTCCTTCAGATGCCGAAAGTCCAGTATAAATCAAACTGTAAACCATCCACATTTGCATATCCTGCCCCACTGGAAGTACCAAAAGAAAAAGAAAAGGAAAAGGTAGGTTCTTTGTTATTTCAAACAGTATTTGTACTCATATAGAGGAGCAACTTAGTGTTTTACTTGGGTTTGTTTTAAAACTTTTTTAATGTTTTTATTTATTTTAGAGAGACAGAGGAAAGGGGGAGGGAGAGAGAGGGCAAGAAACATCCACCGGCTGCCTTGTGGATCGAGGCCAAAAACCCAGGCATGGGCCCTGACCAGGAATTGAATTAATTGAATGGGCAATCTTTCTGGTGTGGCTCAACCAACTGAGCCACACCAGCCATGACTAAATATTTTACATTAGATACTTTTAAAGTAATACTTCTTACAGTAAAATCTAATATACAGGACTATAAAGTAAAAGCCCTTTTTCTCTCCTGATTATTCAAGTCCCATATTGCAAGAATCACAATTTGTGAATTCTTTCCAATGTTTTCTCTGTATATATCATTACTTTTCATAACACAAAATAGAATTATTCTCTACATACTGTTCTGCTTCTTGTTTTCACTTAAATAGTTTATCTTTAAAACGTTAAATCTGCTGAATTTTATATTTTCCAAACTTCAAGCCATTTCTTTATGTGTATATTATTATTTGTCTTACCAGTTCCTTTTCTGATAGACACTTAAGCTTATATCTAATTTATCCCTGTAACAAATGAAACTGGAACAAGAGTTTATACATTTATACTATATATATTTATGCACATATATAGTGTATATCTATAGGTTAAGAGCTTAGATGTGGAACTACTTGATCAGAAATAATGCACATTATTTATTTTTACAAGTATTATTTTAATGCCTATAGCTAAATTATAGCTAAATTTTATAGGCATTAACTAAATTTTCTTTTAAAATGCATATAACCAGTTTGTACTCCTACCAACAGTGTATGAGGACACGGGTTAACACATGTTAAATCAGACTATGGTGAATTAGCTGCAATTGCTCTTGAAGTTTTCTCAGTAAAATTACCTTTTAATGATAACTTATATTTAGAAAACTTTAGAAAACTGGTTCTTTATCTCAAGAGAATGTTTCATATTAGCCAGTTGATTATTTGAAGTCAGTTTAAATCAATATTGCCAGCCTTTCACAGTCATGGTTTCACCTTTGATTTCAGTGAGATCCATCAAGCTATTCACTCACCCACTGTATATTACCAATGTAGGGCATCTAGTCCAATGAGAGTGTTTAATAACCAAATTTGGAGAAAACCTATGTTTTCCAGTGTGTTCCCTGTGAAGTAATAAAGGGTACAGCACTCAAGACTCTATCTCAAAAGCATATGATAACAAATCCATAGCTACCCTAACTGGTAACTAGAGCATCAGCCCGTGAACTGAAGAGTCCCATATTTGATTCGGGTCAAGGGCACATACCTCAGTTGCAGGCTCAATCCTCAGCCCCAGTTGGACACGTGTGGCAGGCAACCAATGGATGTGACTCTCTCAAAAAAAAAAAAAAAAAAATTTAATGTAAAAATACCCTTGGGTGAGGATTAACAAAAAATAAACAAAAACAAGGTAAACAGCAGATACAAACCTCTAAGAACTAAAGCTTTATAATGAACATAGTAGTAATTATGTGAATAAATGTCCTGCTTGCTTTTCCCATTTATTCTTTGATTATTTTTTTCTTGATGTTACTGCCAGGAAACAAAATAGTACTATAGGACTGAGTTCTCTGTGGACTTGTGCATTTGTATGTAGATAAAGAGTCACAATGATTTAACCTATTTATTTCCTGTAGGTTTCCACAGCTGTTTTATCTATTACTGCCAAGGCGAAAAAGAAAGAAAAAGAAAAAGAAAAAAAGGAGGAAGAAAAAATGGAAGTGGTAGGTATAACTTGGTGGTCATATGAGTTGATTTATCCATCTCTGTATGGTCTAGATTCTTCCTTAGTTGAACATTATTATACCTTACTCTTGGCTTCCTTTAAATTATTGTACTATTCCAAGTATAGAGACTCATAATTTTAATTGGAAGAGATTTAGAAAGTTATTTATTCATGGGAAGAATAAAATATTTCATGGTACAAATCAAAAATCAGTTCCTGGATGAAATGACAATTGAAATGGTCAACTTGTAATATAGAGCCTTTTTTTTATATATATCCTCTGGTGGAAAAATCTCATCTTTTTAAACCAAGTTTAATAATACCATTCTTACCCCCAAGCAGAGTTACCCTCTCCCTCCTCTGAGTTTGATATTACTTTAGTTGTACCTTTATTATATCTAATCCTAAGTACCTTTTTACCTAATAGTTGCTCAGTAAACTTATCCAACATTATTCAGTGACATGGAACAGAAATGAACCTTTATTGGGCCATTTTTTCATATTTTCTAGGATGAGGCAGAGAAGAAGGAAGAAAAAGAGAAGAAAAAAGAACCTGAGCCAAACTTCCAGTTACTGGATAACCCAGCCCGAGTTATGCCTGCCCAGCTGAAGGTTCTGACAATGCCAGAGACTTGTAGATACCAGCCTTTCAAACCAGTAAGTTACTTATGGCCCTTAGCTATATACCCAAGGAATATTAACCCATAGGACAATATAATATTTATAAAAAAAGGCTAAATCTCCAGAGCACTGGGGAAAGGTACTAGCCTAATAAATCTCTTAGCAAAAGGGAGAACATTTTCTTCCATTCCATATAGATATGGGGGAACGTTCCTTTGTATAATCCTGTTAAGTAACTTCATCTACCAGAGACTTAACACCAAAGAAGTTCCTAATGCAAAGTAGTGATTAGGAGCATAGACTGGAGCCAGACATCCTGAGTTTGAATCCTGATTCTACCAGTAACAGCCTATGTGACTTTAGAACAGGTACTGATAAACCTCTCTCTGCCTTAATTTCCTCTCTCTAAAATAAAAATTATCCCTAACTCATAGGAATGTGGCAGAGATTAAACAAGGTAATACAGTTAATACATGAGCTCTGAGAAAATTAAATTTTACAATTAGAAAAGAGTTGTCATGCTGTTTAATTTATTCTAAGGCAGAATGTTTCCTGTTAGCCCCACATTGTAATAAGTTGGTTATTGGTATAATTATTTTTATTATATATGGAAAATATATAAACCTATCTATTTAATCATAAAAAGGGGGAGAGAAATTACTAAAATCAGGAAGCAAAGAGGGGACATTACTACCAACCTTATAGAAATAAAAAGGATTATTACATGTGATTACTATGAATTACTGTGTTCCAACAAATTGAGTAATCTAGATGAAATGGACAAATTCCTAAGACACAAATTACTATAAATGACTCAAGAAGAAATAGAATATCTGAATAGACCTATAACAAGAAGAGATTGAATTAAGAATCAGAAAATCTACAAAGAAAAACTCAAGGCCAGATGGTTTTACTAGTTAATTCTTTAAAACATTTAAAGAGAAATTAACACCAGTCTTTTACAAACTTTCTAAAAAATTGAAGAAGAAGAAATACTGCCTAGTTCATTCTGTGAGGCCAGTATTACCCTGATAGTAAAACCAGACAAAGACTTTACAAGAAAAGAAAACTACATCAGTAATCAGTTTCATGCCTGGCCATTTGGCTCAGTGGTTGAGCATTGACCCATGAACCAGGAGGTCATGGTTTGATTCCTATTCAAGGCACATGCCCCAGTTGCAGGCTCAGTCCCTAGTAGGGGACATGCAAGAAGCAGCTAATCGATTATTCTCTCTCAACATTGATGTTTCTATCTCCCTCTCTCCCCTTCTCCCTTCCTTTCTAAAATCAATAAGAACCGATTTTTTAAAAATAATAAGTATTCATGGATTGGAAGATTTAGTATTATTAAGATGACAGTACTCCCCAATTGGATAACAGATTCAACACAGTTCTTATCAAAATCCCTACTGACTATAAAAATTGGCAGACTGATCCTCAAATTCATATGAAAATTCAGAGGACCCAGAATAGCCCAAACAATGTAAGAAGAACAAGTTAGAAGAATTATACTTCCCAATTTCAAAGATACTGCCAAAGGACAAAATAGTATCATAGGACTGTGTTCTATTTGGACTTGTAATAAAGACTATGTGATATGGCCTGGCTGGCAATCTGGCTCAGTGGTTGAGTATTGACCTATGAACATATGTGCTCGATTCCTAATCAGGGCACATACCTAGGTTGTGGGCTCAATCCTCAGTGGGGGGCATGCAGCAGACAGCCAATCAATGATTCTCTCTCATCATTGATGTTTCTCTCTCACCTTCTCCCTTCTCTGAAATCAATATTTTTTAAATATTAAAAAAAAAGAAAAAGATGTCTTAGAATGTGGATCTCTTGACAACAGAACCTGTTCCATTGTGTGTATCTTCAGTTGTCACTAATCTTCTCAGAATTATAGAATGTCATATATCTTATTTTCTGTTTAGAAAGTTTGAACGTTCTTACTAACATATAACACTAAACCCTGTATCTATAAAAAGTTCTTTCCACATGTTGATTATATTACAAGATTTGAGTTGGATTATTTCATTTCACTAAGCATGAAATAAGTACAGTTATAACCTGAAGCCAAATGTTTCCAAACTGTAGGAAGTCCTTTTGTGAACATAGGTATTTTCTTCTGTTTAGTAAAACATTTATTTCTATTTGGTCTTTAGAACAGCGGTCGCCAACCTTTGGACCTCACGGACCACCAGTGGCCACTGGTTGGCAACCGCTGCTTTAGAAAGTTTGAGTAAACTTTTAGGCCATGAACCATGTACTCTGATTGTTCTTGGGTAAATATTGGTAGTAAAAGTAGGGTCTATTCATAAAATGGCTCCACTTAAGAAAAGCAAACTTTTTAAGAGCAAAAGTTCTAGATTAAAGTGTATGGATATGTGTTGTTAAGAGAAGGAAAATAGTTAAGAAATTTATGAAGCACACCAGTTTTGTAGCATGGCAAGGCAGAGTTCTGATGAGTAAAAAATCAGATTAGATTGAACTGCAGAGATACTTATACATTTGTGAATCATTTAGCTAATGTTCTGGTGCTTCTTTTCCTTCCCAGTAATGTGCTTTGGTAGAAAATATGTTTTTTCCAGATGTGCCCTGCCACCATGGACTGATTTAATTACAGAGAGCAGCTTTCCATTTCCTTTCACACAGGCATGCAAATAGAATAAGATTAGCACTCCAGAGTTTGGTGTTTGAGTTTACCTTCTGCTAATAAGTTTGGGAGAGGCCTTAATAGGATTGCTATTTCTTCATTGCCTTTCATCGCAAGAATCTGTGGATCAAAGTGAAAACACTCAGATATTGGTTGTACTCATGTTCTCTCTGTCATTCTGAAATTGCTGAAGAAAATTTGACTTTTCATTTGTAGATTGTCTTTTGAGTCTAAAATTATGGTTTTTTCACAAATAAAGTGTCTACTATTAGACGAGGGTGCTTCTCAGACATTAATGTGCATATAAATCACCTGGAGATCTTGTTAAAAGGCAGATTCTGTAAAACTAGTGTAGGGACAAGTTTTCATTGCTAACAAACTTCCAAGTGATAATGACGCTACTGGTCCTAGCCTAGACCACAATTTGAATAGAAAGGTTTGACACTAGAATATAGTATTAGCATACCATATTTTGGATAGTAAGCATTCTCCCTGCAATCAGGCTCACACTAGTACTGAGAAACACTATTCTTTGTTGTTATTGTTGTTAATCCTCACCTGAGGATATTTTTTCCATTGATTTTTAGAGAGAGTGGAAAGGAGGGGGGAGACATAGAGAGAGAAATATCAATGTGAAAGAGACACATCGATTGGTTTGCCTCCCACACTTGCCCTGATCAGGGCAGGGGATTGAGCCTACAACCGAGGTACGTGCCCTTGACTGAAATTGAACGGGGGACGCTTCAGTCCTCCAGCTGATGCTCTCCACTGAGCCAAACCAGCTAGGGCTGGGAAATACTATCCTTAAAATGCTATGCATTGTGCAAATAGAGCAGTACCACTGGTTCTGCCTTCCATAGCCAGTGGGGTAAGTTTGCAAATACTCATTGTCCATTATAATGGACATTGACATTGCTTTCATCCGGCCTTACCCAAAAGAATAGGTCAGGAAGATTAGCATAACACAGTCACAAATGCCAGGTTTCCTGATTCACCTAGTAAAGTGTAGTCCTAGCCTAGTTCTTTGTTTCCAAACTATTCTGGCGATCTTAAAGTAACATTTAATAAATGTGCACTCTAGATTCAGGAATATGAGAAGAGCTTGTGCCTCTTTCTTCCCTGCTTTGTGTTGACAGCTCTCCATTGGAGGTGTCATCATTCTGAAGGATACCAGTGAAGACATTGAAGAGCTGGTGGAACCCGTGGCAGCCCACGGCCCGAAAATCGAGGAGGAGGAGCAAGAGCCAGAACCCCCAGAACCATTTGAGTATATTGATGATTAAGAACCAGAGGTGTGTGGAACAAAGTTGTCTATCAAGAGAAACCTCTGTCAGTTCTTCAGTAAAGTTTTATGTGGGGACATTGTCTCACTTTTTCCCTTTCTTTTGTGCTTAATCCCTATTTACCTAAACGGTATTAAATAATTGCCCCCTCCCCTTTTTATCGCTGCTTACAATCATAACACCAATTCCTTTTTCTTTCTTCTTTGATTCTACCATACTACCAATGCTGTTCAAAGTACCTGGTCTGCAAACTTTATACGTCTGTGAGGAGGTAGAAAGCTTGCTTTGGATGTAAATCTGCTCAGTGCTTCTTTTATCAAAACAGCCTTGCATCTTCCTCCCCCCAAAAGAAGTCAGCTAAACTAACAGTTTGCTAAATGATGGAGTTGATTTACATTGTGATATAAGCTTGTTGAAGATCAGTTACAGTTTGTGGGCCAGCGATGCAGGGGTCTTCAAACTTTTTAAAGTGGGGGCCAGATCACGGTCCCTCAGAGAGCTGGAGGGCCGGACTACATGAACTACTAATTCCTACTGTAACACCTCGGCTGCGCTCACTGCCCAAAAAACCTGGCGGGCCGGATCAGACTCGTCTGCGGGCCACATGTGGCCCGCGGGCCGTAGTTTGAAGACGCCTGGATAGATTACACTTTGAATAGCACAGGCCTGCACTTCTCCATGATTCTTCTCTCCCTTTCCTTTGTCAATACTTTCAGCACTAAAAGCCTTAACATTTATTTATATAGTGAAATTATTAAACATCTAGTATGTATGAAACACAATGCCTATAGGAACTTGGGGATCATTTAAACTGTAACACAAAGCTTTGTCCAGTTCAAAGAGATTATTATTATGCCGGCATTGGGGGAAGGGGGAGCGGCGGCGTTAAAAGGCAAAAGTTGGGAATAATTTAATTTCACAAAATTGTCATATTTTCCCCATTTTTTTTTAATGGTCATCACATATTTGAAGATGTATGATCAAGCTTCCTTAATTCCACCCTAGTTCAAATACATTATCAGACAGATATTAATTTATTCAACTCTTTAAAGGAAATAAGAACAGTATCATTGCACAGCCGGTATGGCTCAGAGATTGAGCATTGACCTATGAACCAAGATATCATGGTTTTATTCCCAGACAGGGCATATACCAGGGTTACAGGCTTGATCCCCAGTATGGGGCGTGCAGGAGGCAGCAAATCAATGATTTTCTCATCATTGATGTTTTTCTCTCTCTCTCTCTCTCTCTCTCTCTCTCTCCCTCCCTTCCTCCCTCCCTCCCTCCCTCCCTCTCTCCCTCCCTTCACTTCCACTCTGAAATCAATAAAAATATGTTTAAAAGAAAAAGAACAGTATGATATGTACACAAATAATAATTTAATTTAAAAAATTTAAAAAAACAAAGTAATCAGTAAAATTGTAAAAAAAAAATACAGTATGATTTATTACAAAATAAAAATATATTTAAATTTAAATGTCAGTATACAAAACATGATTATTATACACTGACTTGCAATTAATGAAAGCTTTTACAGATATGTCAGCTATATATTAAAGGATAAACCCTGTCATTAGTAGGAAAATATATTGAAGCCTCTTAAAGACAGTTTGGACCTAAGTGAGAGGGTGGTTTATATTAACATCCTTTCTATCTAGACTTGTTTTTGAAAATTCTCTTTCAGAGAATTTCTCTTTTCAGGAAATCTTGATGGTTTCTTCCTCAGCTTTCCCAGCCAACACAATACAGTATCACAATACCTCACTGAAGTCTCCCAGATTAAGTCATTCAAGGCAGTTAGTACAAGATGGCTTAGAAATTTTTTAGTTGGAAGTTAGATTCTTACTAGTTTTCAAAAGGATAAAATACTCAATTCAATAGAAATGTGAAAAAAGAGACTATTATAGCACAAACTGGCATACAAGGACTGTCTAGTGTTAGACTTCAACAGCTAGTAGTTTAAAAGAAAACAAACTGTTTTCGAAATAAAGAATGAGCCTTCTTTTGCTTCTCATCTCCCCTTCCCCAGGATCTCATTGCTCATCTGAAGAAGGTTGTCCAGGTTCATATTGAAAATGTCTATGAGGAAATTCATGTTGAGACCTGCTATTCACTGCATGTATCATTGCCTCTGCACTGACCTGAAAAACCTTGTCTCCAAGTCTTTGGTTGAAGAGAAGATTTATGACTATTTAGTATGCTCTTTCACACAACTTGGTTTTCAAATAAATATATTAAAATCTCCAGATGGAGAAGGACTGTTTGTTTGTTTGATTGTTTGATTTTCAGCCTGGATTTTAAATAAATGGACTTAATACCTTTCACTACCACTACCACCACCACCACCACCACCTTCATGAAATGCCTAAAATGAAAGAGCTAAAACCTTGATTGCTAAGATGAATATATATGGCTTTTATACACACACACACACACACACACACACACACACACACACACACACACTAGGGGCCCAGTGCATGAATTCATGCACCTTGAAAGGAATTGTAGGCCGTGAGGCTGCAGTGGGCACAGGGGAAGGTCTCTGTGCTACCACAGCACCTTCCCCCTCGCCCCCCAGTTCCCTTCTGCAGGCAGCCCTGCTCCCACCGCTGCCGCAGCTCCCACTCTCACAGCACCAGCCCCCCAATGCGGTGCAATTGGGGCTGGTGCCAGCAGTGGCTACACAACTGCTGCCCCAATCGCACCTCAGGAGTAGGGGGAGGTAGAGAAGCCCTAGGTCTATCGGGGCTGGCAGCTGCTGCTAGCATCCATTGATGGCACCTAGCGATGGGACCAGTGTGTGCAAGTGGGGCTGGCACGTAACCAGCCTGAGCAAGGCTGGTGCTAGCAGCAGGTGTAAGCGCCAAGTGGGACCACAGTGTGCAGCAGCAAAGAATTTTCGGTAACTACTAGTGTCTCACTCCACTCACAGCAACCAGCACCCCACCTTGGTCTGGTATCCCCACTCACCTGCTCCATCATCCTGCCAGGGCCAACGCCCGCTATGTTCCACACACCCCCTGGTGGACTGCACACATCATAGTTACCAGTTGTTCAGTTGTTCTGTTCAGTCTATTTGCATATTAGGGTTTTATATATGTGTGTGTGTGTGTATAGATAGATAGATAGATAGATAGATAAAATTTTTAAGAATGCTTCATTGGTTTTGAGAGAAAGAAACATTGATGTGAGAGCACATCTATCACTGCCTCCTACAGCACACTGGAGATTGAGCCAGGGCATATGCCCTGACCAGGGATCAAACCAGCAATCTTTTGGTGCATGGGACAACGCCCAACCAACTGACTTCCAATGTCAGAGCATATGACTTTCAAATTTATGACAGTTAAACTATTTCATAGATGATTTGAAAAATAAGGGGGAGGGGAATAAACCCTGGTTCAGAGAGAGTGAAAGGGAAGTGGAGAGGCAGAGAGAGAAACAGCAATGTGAAGAGACATTAATTGGTTACCTCCACATGCCCCACCCAGGGCCAGGGATTGAGCCTGCAACCGAGGATCCTTCAGTCTGAGGACCCATGCTCTAACCACTGAGCCGAATCAGCTAGGACTTTTTTTTTTTTTTTTTTTTTTTTTTTTTTTTTAGTGGAGGTGTGGATGCCATCATCTATTGAAGAAGTCCCTTTAATCCAAGAGAGATGTAGTCTAGGCAATCCAGATACATTTTTAAAAAAATAAGCATTGCTTATCGTTTCCTTCTATTGACCTTGTTAAGAACAATAGATATAAACTATTCAGTTTCATTTAGCTACAGAATCTGTTGATGTACCTTTTTTCTCCCTTTTTGTTTTTCATGCTTTTAGTAATTGAGGTGTAAGTTAAATGTAATTAAAATGGAGACATTTAAACTGTATACAATTTGGTGAGTTTTGACAAGTACATGTTTTATTTCTATATTACCACACCTTCCTTGGATGTTGAACTTTTGAAATAAGCAAGCACGGTCGTTATTCTGACTGTTTGTCATATGGAATGGATCTCTAATTTACTGGGATGTGGCATTAAGAGCTAGATTTGGGGGGCAAGGGTTGGTTGTGGGGTTTTTGTGTCCGTCTTCAGTCATATAAAAGATCGTTTCTAACATACATGAATCATTTTTTGCTTTAACCTTGATTCTTTCACTTTTTAGAGGAAACAAATTCTTGGGCAGGTAGATCAGCCCTAATACATTCATAGCTACATCTTTGTTAGGTCCAGGTCTAAAGGTTACTGATCCCAAAGGATGGCTCACTCATTGGTTAATTTCATTGTGTCCCCTCTTTTGTGAAGTCCTTATTTCCTCAATATCAGATGATTCTATAAAAGAGATTATCTCATTTCCTAGACACAATTAGTTATGTCCTTCCTGTTTAAGCTTCTAGCATTTCAGAGTGATCTTTAACATTTCCCTTAATATATTAAATGTCTAAAAAACAGAAGTCTCAATGTTATTGTCCAAAATTGAGTAGTCTGGAAGAAGTACATTCACTGGCATCAGGCCAAAGTTATTAAATTCAGTCCAAAAAAATAGACTGAACTTCAGGAGCAGGCAACATTAGTTCCTGGTATGCAGTACAATTTAGAACTTATATTTTGGTCTTAAATCGTGAGGTTCTAGCTTTAAAAAAAAAAAAAAAAAAAACAAAAAAAAAAAACAAACAAGCTAAAAAGAAAAATGGTTTCTTGGATCAGATTATGATGAGACTCTGGTGGTGTTTCTCTCTCCTAGCATTTTATGTCCCTAGTTCAAGCATTTAACTATCTCCCATTTGCTCACCTCTCCGGCCTCCCATTTCTTCCCCCCCCCTCCCCCCGCCACTAGATTTCCTAGGAATGCATAGCACTTAATGAGCGCTAACTAAGAAGTAAATAGGTCTAAGGTGAAATAAGTCATGTCTGAAGACAGTATTGGAGCTAAAATTGACACATTCTGTAGAACAAGAAAGGAGAATGACTGCAATTATTCCCAACGATGTCATTGTAGCACACTGTCAGAATTGAAGCCTTGTGGGATGCACAGATGGAAGGAAATGGTTTGGTTTCTTGGATTGGTTTTAATCCTGGAATCATCTTTCTACTACCTGTCTGCAGATAAATGACTGCTGGTTCTGCCTTTTAAATACTATTTCTTGGCATTCATGACAAATCTTTTCCTCCTGTCCTTGACCCCTTTGTTTAACAGATTGAGTGAATATTTAGCTTTATTTGAGCACTAGATGCCTGATGCATGACATTTGTGCACAGGAGGATAGGGGGCACCCCTCAGCCAGGCCTGTGCCCTCTCCCAGTCCTCTCCTAAGCCAGCAGTCAGACATCCCCTGGGGGTCCTTAGCGCTTCCTCTGAGGCGGGAGAGGCTCCCACCACCGCCATTGCACTTGCCAGCCATGAGCTCAGCTTCTGGTGATCAATGCTCATCATAGCAACCAGTCATTCTGGCATTCAATCAATTTGTATATTAGCCTTTTACTATATAGAATTTCTTTGTGCAGGGATTCTTGGGCTCTTTGACAGGTCCCACTCCCTATGACGGCTTTTTAACTCTAGCCTTCTCAGAATTTGGTCTTGGGTTTTCTCATTCTGCCCAATCTCCGAGCAATTTTGTCCATCCCACACCTTCGTTCACTGTCTTTTTTTTATTATTATTATTATTATTATTATTCACTGTCTTTTTGTTCATGACTCCCAATCCACATCCCTCCCATGTCTTCATCTGAGCTGGCTGCACATCCAACCACTGGGCATCCTTATTAGGGCTGCCTTGCGGGCAGTTATAACAGTGTATTCAAAGCACGTCCAGCCTCCTATTCCTCCTCCTTGGGGCTAATGACAACCCCTCCATCCAGTGGTTCACACGAGAAACAGGATTCACCTTTAACTCCCCTGAAATATCCACAATTCACCCACCCTCCCCCACTTTTTATGTCCCTAGTTCAAGTATTTAACTGTTTCCCTTTAGACTCGACCCCCTTTATTCTCCAAAATTGAGCTTTTTAAAATGCCAATCATGAGTCTCCTGCTTAAACTCTCCCAGTGGTTCTTTGTTGAATAATGCCCACATTCGTTGCTATGTGTGCAACACTATTCAAGGCTTTAGTTGTTGCTCACTTCTCCGGCCTCCCATTTCTTCACTCTCCTCCCACCTCCTGCTCAGAACGACTTTCACTTCCTCCAAAAATTCATTGTCATCTCCTAGCCTTTGCACATATCAGTCCCTCTGCCTGAATTACCTTCCTCTCTTTACTCCCACCCTCTCCCACTAGGTCTTTAGGTCCCCATTTATAGAGACTTTCTCCAAGAAACCCTCCCCAGCTTCCCCCTCCAGAGCTGGACCAGGTCTTTCTGCCTTCCCAGCACCCAGTATTGCTCCCGATGGTTCCCCTCACCATATTATCACCTGTTACCTAGTTGATTTGCCTATCTTTCCCTACGTTAGTCTTGCTCACCATTATAATCCTAGCACAAAATGTATGATCACATATTCATTGACTACCTGTATTGTCCAGAACAGTGAAAGCCACAAGTGAGCACTAGGAATAACTGGAACAGTCCATGCGTGCATAAACGGTGATTCATTCATCTGTCCTCCAGCCTCTTCCTCAGGGGACTAAATGTCTCTTCCTATTCCTCTTCCACAGTGACTAATGCTTCCACTGAGGACTGTTTTTCAATTGGGTTTACGCTTTGGGAACCCTGGCTTTTCTTTGTGTGTGTAGGCAAGATCGTGTCTCTGAAACCTAACTGGCATAAGAGGAGAAGAAATGAGCTTGGGGAAAAAAGTTTTGTCACTTTGTCCCAGACCCCTCTCCAAACCCCTTATCTTCATCATAAAAGAGACAACACTTCCACTTTCTACAGAAAATTTCTGAGAGGGTGCTTAGCTTGACTGCTCCTAGAGCTCAAGTTCCTTTCCTACCCTCTTGTTTTTTCACAGTTAAAAGCTCAAGGGCCCTTCTAAGCCAAGCTGCATAATGGAGGATAGTGGATTTTGGTTCACTTGTTCCTTAGTGGTTTCCTCGTTTGTAGAGAGGAAATGATGTCCACCTCAAAGTTGTGCAGGGATCAAATGATAATGGCTAACTATTACCTGCCTATTATGTGCTGGACACTGCTAGGAATCACACATGCTGATGTCCTCATTCCTCACAACTACCCTAGGAGGAGAGTGCTAT
Organism: Pipistrellus kuhlii; assembly: GCF_014108245.1. Classification (NCBI taxonomy): domain Eukaryota; kingdom Metazoa; phylum Chordata; class Mammalia; order Chiroptera; family Vespertilionidae; genus Pipistrellus; species Pipistrellus kuhlii. The sequence continues at coordinate 25,116,971 of NW_023425573.1, forward strand.
TGTTTGAAATAATCTATGTTTAAGAACCTAACACTTAGTAGGCATTCACTAAGTTTTATTTGATCAGAATGGTATGTCCCTAACCCCTCATTTCACACGTGGGGACACTCAAGAGGGACCTCTTGCCGAAACCAGTTTGGCTCAGTAGATAGAGCGTCAGCCTGCACTGAAAGGTCCTGGGTTCGATTCCGGTCAAGGGCATGTACCTTGGTTGCAGGCACATCTCCAGCAGGGGGTGTGCAAGAGGCAGATGATTGATGATTCTCTCTCATTGATGTTTCTAACTCTCTATCCCTCTCTCTTCCTCTCTGTAAAAAATCACTAAAATATATTAAAAAAAAAAAAAAAAGAGTGACCTCTTCAGTATCGAAGGCCAGTTTTTACATTTATTTTTTCAGTTCATCTTTGCATTAAGCTGGTCTCTGGCCTCTTTTCTGGCTTTGTTTGATCCAAATTGGCAAAAGACAAATGGTAAATAGCCATTTCTTTGCCTACCCTATATCCACCCTCTGCTCTAAGTTAGTGTCTTCCTCCATGCTCCTAAACCATATCAGAGATGGATTGTCAACAGAAGCAGTATTTCCAAACACCCACAGCCTCTACAACAGCTGTTGTTAATGGCCATCTGTTTGCTGGGATCTGTGCAGTTCCTTTGGTGCGTGCACCGTTTTCCAAATCAAAGTTATTTATGTGTAATAAAGTTGCATCCTGGAGGTAATTGCCTTCACGACCTTGGGCATTACACAGAGCCGGGATTTGGCAAAGAGTTGGACAGAGATAAAGAATTTTCCATTAAGTAGTATTCCCATGATCTGGTGCAAGCAGCCCTGATTCATGTTCAAAAGATTTAAGAGGTTTACAGGCATCCAAGGCTTTCTGCATATGCTAGGTATGGAGTAGTCTCTCCAAAATAAGGGTGGGCGACGGGTCCCTAAGCAAGTTCCTTCCTTTGTTCCTGGATAAGAAGCCAGGTGGGACCCTGACCAGTTTGGCTCAGTGGCTAAAACATCGGCCTTTGGATTGAAAGGTCCCAGGTTCAATTCTGGTCAAGGGCATGTTACCTAGGGGGCGTGCAGGAGGCAGCAGATCCATGTTTCTCTCTCATCAATGTTTCTATCTATTCCTTTCCCTTCCTCTCTGTAAAATTAATTAAAAATATATACATATTTTAAAAAAGCCAGGTGAGCCGAAACCAGTTTGGCTCAGTGGATGGAGCGTCGGCCTGCAGACTGAAGGGTCCCAGATTCGATTCTGTTCAAGGGCATGTACATTGGTTGTGGGCACATCCCCAGTGGGGGGTGTTTAGGAGGCAGCTGATCGATGTCTCTCTCTCATCGATGTTTCTAACTCTCTGTAAAAAAAAAAAAAAAAAAAAAAGCCAGGTGGGGTCATTCACTAACAGCTCACTGCCAGCACCCAGTCTCCTCCGAGCAGCTCTCAAGCACGTATGACACGTGGCTGGCACAGCAATTTGTTGTTTTCCAATGGTTTCCTATGTGTGTAGGATTTTCCTTTTTCAGCCAGTCTACAACTATAAGCTCCTTAACAGCAAGCCCCAAAGTATCCCCCAAAGAGCCTGCCAGAATGTTTGATAATACCTACTGGTTTCAAATGAAATAATTGCTTTAGCTTGGGGAGTCTGGTGATGCCCTTGATCCTAATGTACTCTTCTCCATGGCACTTATATGTTTGCTTATTGTCTGTCTCCCCCTATTAGCATGTGAGCTACATGGGAACAAGGGGGGTTTATTTTAATGACTGCTGTATTCCTAGTGCCTAGAGCAGCAGTTCCATTGTAGGCATTCAGTGTTAGATGAAAGATGGAAGGATGGACAGATGGGTGGATGGACAGAAGATAGTGGCAATCATTTAGCTCCTGTGAGCTAGGCACTCTGTTCACCACTTTATTCACATTGCCATTCTTAATCCTCACAATTCTATTGCCAGGTAGATATTATCTTTATTTTACAGAAAGGGCTTAGGAAGGGTAAGTGTACATAATTATCCAGGTCATGCTGACTACAAAATCTGTTTCCTTTTGGTCTTTCTTATGTTTATATTTTAGCTACTATGGAAATGGTTCAGCAGATCTGGAGACCAACTGAGAAATCCACCAGAGTTTAGATGATTCTGATACAGATGATCCAGAGATCACACTGTCCTATGCAAAGCTGCCTTTAGAAGACGAGTCCCCTGGCTGTTTACTAGTAGATGGATAGAGATAGGGAGGACCCCAGAACCCCAAAGCATAGCATTCAGCAAAAGCCCTCCTTAGAGGAAGGATGTCTCACTACCAATAGAGTGTGAATATATCTGGAGACAGAATGTATTTCCAAGGAGAGGTCCCCAGAAATGAAAAGGATGTCAGAAAGTGGAACTGCTGTCCGGCTGTGGCCCCTAGGACAGGTCTATGTAGTACATGTGATATATGGCATCAGACTTCCTGGCTTTCCTAGCTTCAGGCTCTCCTACACTCCCCATGGCAATTGCACTCTACCATCAAAAAGGACTTAGGGCCCTGGCTGTGTGGCTCAGTTAGTTGAGTGATGTCCCATGCACTGAAGGGTTGCAGGTTTGATTCCCACTCAGGGCACATATTGAGGTAAGATCCCCAGAGGGGTACGTACAGGAGGCAGCTAATTGATATTTCTCTCTCCCTCTCCCTTCTCTCTCTAAAAATCAATAATTTTAAAATATATTTTTATTGATTTCAGAGAGGAAAGGAGAAGGGTTGATAAAGAGAGAGAGAGAGAGAGAGACATCAATGATGAGAGAGAATCATCGATCGGCTGCCTCATATACTTCCCCTACTAAGGATTGAGCCCACAACCCATGATTGTGCCCTTGACCGGAATCAAACCTGAGACCCCCTCAGTCCACAGGCCGACGTTCTATCCACTGAGCCAAAAAGCTAGGGCAATCAATAATTATTTTTAAAAGGACTCGGGGTGTGTCTAACTCTGGCAGCAGCCTATTTTATGAGCTGCTTCTTGCTCTCTTTCCCAGAGCCCTGGGGTAGGCCTACTGAAGAGCCCGCAGGGGCAGCCAGGATGCACCACTTACTCTGAGAAGTGCTCCACTCTGGCCCCCACCTGAGACTCTGTGGCTTGCAGTGGCTCAGGGTGATTGATACCATCACATTACCCAAACACACAATGCCAGTGAGCGAATGCCATGCAGTCAGGCCTGCCCCACCGCAGCCTGAACGTGGGTATCTCAGCCTCTAGAAAGCGCTGAAAGGGGAACTGTGTTCACTTCCCCCAGTAACACCTCAGCCTTCAGCAAGCGGAAGGCGAGAGGACCATGGCTCCTGGGTCAAGTGAGGACAGAATTCCCATCAGCAGACAAAGCACCTGCTGGAGCCAACATAGCAGAGGCCCGGGAAAAAATAATTTCATTTTTTCTTAAAATAATTTGATCAACATATATTTGTAATTTTAATGGTATTTGTAGGGAAAATAGGCTTCCTTACATGTATTTTGTGGTTTAGAAGTGTATTTCTTTTTAATGCGGTCAAGGAGTCAATAACAGTCCGAATCCAGCCACTAACAGAGAAGCTTAGTTCGTGCATTCTCTAACCACCAGTTCAAGAAAAAGCCGTGCTCTGGTGCAGAGCTGATGTTAACGAACAATATGGACAAGCATTGCATCTCAGGAGAAAGCCAATGGGACCAGAGTCAACTGGGAAATCAAATCTACAGATGACTAGATTTAGCTCATACATCTATACCACGTTAGAGAAGATCTAAGAAAAGAGCTTTCATCCATTTATTCACCCGTTCTCTAGAGAACTTCGAGAATGCTTTAGCCCCACCACCATGTGCATTCCTTCTGGAAAACAATGTCTGTACTTTCATTTCTCCCTGAGGGAACTGATGACCTCCTAGCTCAGCCCAGAATGGAGTCACTACACTCCGTCCCAGGGCCACCGTGATTTCCAGGAAAAGCACCCGGCCCAAGTCAGGCCAATCCGAGGCAGTGGGACCCAAGTCTGGGACATTGGTTCTAGCTACTGAGAACCACTCTCTCTTCCACTTCTGCCGTGGCCTCAAGCTGAGCCTCCACCACGTGAGGCCTGAATGTGGCTCCAACCCATAAGAACCCGAGCTATAGGCAGGTCCAAGTGGCATCCTGTGGCCCAAAGTGCAGCGGTGCCTCTGCCTCCAGGCTGCGAAGTTCCAGGAGCAGTAAGTTCTCTTCTTTGCTTAATTAAAACGCAAGCTGCACAGAGTTGAATTTGATACCAAAAGAGTACTTCAAGAGAAGCTGTTGCAGAAGGGTGTATGGACTGACCTGTGTCCCCTCAAAATGCAGATGTTGACGTCCTAACCTCCAGTACCTCAGAATATGACCGATGTGGGAAAGGACCTTTCAAGAGGTCGCTAAGCTCAAATGAAATCATATGGGTGGGCCCTAGCCTGAAATGACTGGTGTCCTTACGAGAAGAGAGTAAGACACAGGCAGCACACAGACCAAGGGAGAAGGCGGCTATCTGCAAGCCAACCCTGCCTACGCCTTGATCTTGGACTTCCTGCCTCTAGAACGGTGATAAATTTCTGATTGTTTAAACCACGAGGCCTGTGATATTTTGTTCTGGCAGCCCCAGCAGACTCACATACGGGAATCACCAGCGGGAAAGATGAGGTGATTGAATAGGGCGGCATGAAAGAGGGGAGTCAGGGTGAGAAAATCATTGCACTCATGTGCCAGGGGAATGAGGCTTGAGCTAAGGAGGAGGAGGAAGCAATGAAGAGAAGAAGGTGAATATGAATTTGAGAGACATTTTAGGCCAACTTGACCCAACTTGGTTAGGATGATGTCTAATTGAAGGGAGGGATACCAAGCTTCAGGCTGGACTCTGATGGTGCCGTGTCCACCCATGTCCACTAGGGGAGGGAGCAAAGTCAGAGGCAGCGAGTAGTGGCTGTTTGTCCTTTCTGCATCCTGAGCCTCTTCCTACTTGGGGTTATTAGCTCCTGGGGCTGGACCTGGTCAACTCACATTTGTATCTCCTCCACTCCTGTAGCATTTCACACACTGGTGAGGGATTTGGGTTTCTACAATGACTGGGGAACTCAGCTGGCATTCCTGGTGGGAGCCTACCACGCTGGACATCCTCTGGACATTCTCGTGTGTGTCTGGGGTAAGGACAGTCTTGGTCTCCTTCAGAGCTTTATCAAGAGCTGGTCATCATTTTGAGCTACTCAGTCGCCAGCACCGCACACCTGCACCAGGCTCAGCAACTGCCTAAGGCCACGTGCGTGCACCAGACTTCTTTGTGTGTCTCCTGTGTAGCTAGCCAACCACTTATATGGAAATATATATTATTTTGTAACAAGTTGCTTTACTTTTATTTCTATTACAGCTAGGGCATTATATGATTCTTTTTTAGATTATGTGAGTGAGCCGGATCCGGCATGGCTCAGTGGACAGAGCGTCGGCCTGCAGACTGAAGGGTCCCAGGCTCCATTCCAGTCAAGGGCATGTACTTTGGTTGCGAGCACATCCCCGGTGGGAGGTGTGCAGGAGGCAGCTGATCGATGTTTCTCTCTCATCGATGTTTCTAACTCTCTCTTCCTCTCCCTTCCTCTCTGTGGAAAATCAATAAAATATATATTTTTTTAGATTATGTTAGTGAGTAGGCTAATATTATCTGGGAGCCTCATTTTATGATAGAAAAGAAGATATTACAAAGCATGCTATTAAAGGGGGAGTCTGGGAAGATAGAGGGTGGCCAGGCAGCCTCACTGGAGAGCCCCTCTGAGGCCTCCCTGCCAGTTCCCCAGCTGGCCTGGCCTTGGCCGTTGGCCGCCTCTACCCTATAAGGCCATGTGAGGGCTGAGCAGGCAGAGAAAATGAATGGGCTCCCCTTGCTGGCGCCTGCAGCTCTCGAGGTTTCCCTGAGGACAGTGGGTGGAGTTTTGGATGGCTGGGAGCCGGGAGCCGAGCAGCCGCCTAAGAGAGGGCCTCTCCCACGCTTGGGCTTGACTGTGTCCCATGCCCCTGAGGGGTCCCTGATCAGATTAAGAGCAGGTCAGACTTTCAAGTGCAAGAAAGGGACATTGCCTGTCCACAACCCATTACTGCCCTCTAGACACGTGTGCACACATTTCCATAGTACAGAGGTTCTAGAAAATGTGAGTCAGGGCAGACCAGAGCTCTGAGCGCTCCTGACACAGGATGAAGGGCAGGGAGGGAAAACTGTCCCTTGTTTCGGCCTTTTCCCCAGATCTACAGTATGTTCTGGGTTTGACGCTTCCGGTGGAGATGGCAAAAGGCCTGGCTGGGTGGTTGTGTGGCCACAGTTGGCCTGGTCTGAGGCCTGGCCTTCCAGACCCAGATGGCTGAGACACAGGCTTTGGTGTCCAGACCAACACCTGGACTCTTTGGGGGCAGGGTCACCATAGTGCACCACTATCCAGGGGCACCCCTGGATGGATGTAGCAGTGGGTCATTCAGCACCCCATCTTCCTGGAGGGCCTGGTCCAGCCTCCTGATGCTCCTGGCACCCGGCCCTAAGCTCTGCATCATGGACACATCACTGGCTGCTCAGTCCTCTCACACCAGAGTGCTCAGAACATGAAGTGCTGCTCAGCAGACATGTGGCTCATCCAAACTGACGTCAGCTGCTCCTTCCCCTCAGGTTCCAGCAACCAGGTCCTCTCTCTTGTTTTTCTCCCTGTGCCCATCTACAAAGAGAACTCAGCTCCCCCTCAAGGGCCCCCACCCAAGAATCCTGCACAGAAAAACGTGCAGACGGCATGAGCGGTTCTGAGGGGCCATAATAGTGTAAATTAGCTTTGATCTCAGGTGTCTGAACAACCAAGGTGATAGCAGCTTAAATAAGACAGATGTTTGCCAAAACCAGTTTGGCTCAGTGGATAGAGCGTTGGCCTGCGGACTGAAAGGTCCCAGGTTCGATTCCGGTCTAAGGGCAGAAACGTTGGTAGTGGGCACATCCCCAGTAGGGGTGTGCAAGAGGCAGCTGATCGATGTTTCTCTCTCATTGATGTTTCTAACTCTCTATCCCTCTCTCTCTCTGTAAAAAAATCAATAAAATATATTTAAAAAAAAAAAAAAAAGACAGATGTTTGTTTCCCTCTGTTCAAAGCAAAGCTTTGGGTAGTTAGTGCAGGGCTGGCCTGGTGCCCCATGTCAGGGATCCACGCTCCTTCTATCTTCTTGTTTTCCTAGACCCATTTTTCCTGGATCTTCTCAAAGTAAGGGCTGCAAACACTCAGGGGAAAGGGTGACAACTTTATCTACCAGAAACATCAGGACAAGAGTAGCTACACAGAACGCTGTTCCAACATCTCGGCCTGCTTCAGCACCTCCCCCCAGGTCTTGGCAGACCCTCCTGCGACCTACTCCAGGCATGGAGTCACAGAAGGAGGCCACTCCCCTGACTCTCAACGGGAGGTAAGAGGGGGCACACGTTCGTGCCCCTCCACCGCTCCTCCTCTCTGGATGGGGCCTGCTCTGCCCGCAAGAAGCCTGTGGAGACCAGACTCCCGATTCCTTGGTCAAGCAAGTGACCAACTTGAACACACTCAGCCAAGGAGACTTGACCTCCTACACGCAGAGGTGTTTTAAAAAGCCAAGGGCAGGGCGCAGCCTCCTCCGGAAGCACTGGAATTAGACTTGGGGTCCCGGGCTCCAGGGAGAGCCCTCCCAGGGGGCTTAGCGCTGCGCAGGCCACCCCCTGCTCTGGGCTCACACGGTGCAGGCCAAGCCACAGGGAGAACTGATGTTCCGGCTCAGCCCCGCGTGGAGGCCGGAGGAGAGAGAGAGGCGGAGGCGCCGAGAGCCAGGGCCATTGCTGGGGTCCCGCCTGCGGCTCCACCTGCGGCTTCCCTGTGATGGGCGCCCACAAAGCCCTTTGGGCTGAGCTGAGTGGAGATGGGTGTCTGTCCCAGCTGCGGGGGAGTCCGGCCTGACTCTGTAGGCGTTGAGGCGGGAGGGGAGGAAAGGGCAGGGGCCCCACGAAAGGGAAGGCGGAGGCAGCTGCGTGCATTTCCGCCTTTCTCCTCCCCTGGGTAGGAGCTGGGGCGCGGAGGTGGGTGTCGGGGGTGGGATGGGAGGAGGGGCGTCATGGGTGGGATGGGAGGGGGCTGTCGGGGTGGAATAGGAGGGGCGGCGTCGGGGGGTGGGATGGGAGGGGGACGTCGGGGTTGGGATGGGAGGGGGTTGTCTGGGGTGGGATGGAGGGGGTGGTGCCTGGGGTCCGGCGATGGGAGGAGAACAGAGATGCCCAGGCCCCCGGGTGGGGACACGTGGTTTCTGGGAACCTGTCCTTTGACCGCGGGGCTGGCACCTCCAAAAGCCGGTCCCTGGAAGTGGCCGCGGGGGCCGGGCCGAAGCCCAGTTTCCGCCAGGCTGGGCCAGGTCCGGTGGGGACGGCTGCTGCCTTCAGGCCGCACCCAAGACCCCGCTGATCCCTCCTCGCGGGACGGAGGACCTGCTGCGCTGCCGGTGTCCGCTCCTCCCGGGGGGGGCACAGGCCGGAGCAGCTGGCGCCCGGGCCCAGCCGCTCTCCTGGGGGCTGGCCGTGCGCCCAGGCTCCTGGCGCTCCCCCTGCACCCCCAGACCCTCCGCCCAGCGGGTCCCACGTGGAGCGCCGGCCCAACCGCCCAGGTTGCCGCCCGCACCTCCTGGCTCTCTGACTGGGCAGGTGTGACAGGGGCAGGTGTGACGGGGGCAGGTGTGACGGGGGCAGGTGTGACAGGGGCAGGTGTGACGGGGGCAGGTGTGACGGGGCAGGTGTGACGGGGCAGGTGTGACGGGGGCAGGTGTGACGGGGGTGTGATGGGGCAGGTGTGACAGGGGGCAGGTGTGACGGGGCAGGTGTGACAGGGGGCAGGTGTGACGGGGCAGGTGTGACGGGGCAGGTGTGATGGGGGCAGGTGTGATGGGGGCAGGTGTGACGGGGCAGGTGTGATGGGGCAGGTGTGATGGGGCAGGTGTGACGGGGGGGGGTGTGATGGGGCAGGTATGACGGGCAGGTGTGATGGGGCAGTTGTGACGGGGCAGGTGTGATGGGGGCAGGTGTGACAGGGGTGGGTGTGACGGGGGCAGGTGTGACGGGCGGGTGTGAGGCCCCAGGTGACTCTGCGGCCGCCCGGGGGGAACCACTTGGAAAGGTCCCAGCGACCTGCCAAATTCTCTCCTCACTGCCCATACTTTAACTTTTGGTTTGGTGCGACCTTTAGTAAAAGGCTTCATCCCATCTTAGCTTTGGTCTCAGGCTCGGTGGAGGCCCTGGGTCTTTCATTACTGGTGGGAGAAGGGAAATAAGGGAGTGTTAATGGAACTATGTGCACTTTTTATCACCATGAATTACTCTTTTTATTAAGATTAATTCGTTGTTTACTTGGTAACCCAGCTATCACTGTCTCACACACTCTCACATCACAGGCTCCACTATGAACACAATAAATGATCCTGTGACGTGGGTCTGGGGCAGGCAGGTAGGACTGGCTCTCAGGCTTGGACCAGGAGGCCAGGGCACGCTTAGTGGCTCCAGGAATCTCATCTGAAACATTCCATGCAAAAGGCAGGGACAGCCACAGAATTTAGGATGTTCTGTGTGTGCCATGTTAGCTGGTCCTCGAGGCGTGCAGACCTATCAGGAAATCACCCAAATTCAATCACTTTAGCATCTACTCTTCCAGTTCAGGTCAACGCTCTTTGCTCACCTCACATGCCCCACAACGTGTGTGCTTTACATATGTTTGGAAACTAGTGGTATTCCTCAAAAAATCTGAAGTGTCTTTATCTGGGAACACCACCGATGAGAGCCCAGCAGAAGTGTGCTTTCTTTGAAACGATCTCAGATCCAGATTTGCTCCTTGGGAAGCTCATTTTAAGGCCTGTGTCTTTTCTGTCAACCTCCTGCAGCCCACAGAACTCCTGGGGCCTGTGATGTGACTCAGATCTCTGGGAAAGGCAAGGACAGCACTCACCGCCCAGGTGGAACTCTGGTCTCCCTCACTGTCAGGCCTCCCTGCGCTCCTGCTCCCTGACAGCTCCCGTGGGGGCTGTATTCCCAGCAGGGTGTGCTCTCCTTCCAAGAAATCCAGCAGCTTGTGAGACGTGCCAACACCCGGGTCCTCTGCCTCTATTGTGGACTCTGGGCCAGGAAGAAAGGTGGATCTGCATTCCTTACAAAACACAACTTTCCTGGAAGGGATTTTTTTCTTTTTTTTTTCCTAAGCAGTGCCTTGCAGTAGTTCATCTTTTGCTTGGTGCCTTGTGTTTCAGTAGGCTGCTTGTTCAACCTTCTGATGAAATCCAGATCCTGCGCTTGCTCAGAGACATGTTCTTGCTCGGGGCGCCCCCTGCAGTCAGTCCAGCTGGCTGCCAGGCTTGTTGGAGCAGGTCAACCTCAGAGGGCTTCACCCCCTCATCCAACTCAGGGGTTACTGCGTACCAGCTCCCCCCTCACTGGGATTTGTACCCTCTTCCTCTGCTTTTGTCTCAGGTCTTTGCCTGTCAGTAGAGACAGCCTCCGGGCATTTAGTTGCCTACCACAGCTGCAAAGATGACTTCATTCAAAGCTATGTAGCATGCTGCAGGGATTCATGGCTTCCCACCCCCCAAGGAGCTCCAGGGCCAGGCCCACAGTGGGGTGTTGGCTGCAGAAAACTCAAATGTGTCATTCTTTTCTTTTATTGATTTTTTTATTTTTATTATTATTTTTTTTTACAGAGAGGAAGGAAGAGGGATAGAGAGTTAGAAACATCGATGAGAGAGAAACATAGATCAGCTGCCTCTTGCACACCCCCTACTGGGGATGTACCTGCAACCAAGGTACATGCCCTTGACCAGGATCGATCCTGGGACTTTTCAGTCCACAGGCTGACGCTCCATCCACTGAGCCAAACCGGTTTTGGCAGATGTGTCGTTCTTAAATGCTTCTCCAAAGGCAGCTCCTCTACCTTCGCCATGCCCTCTTCCCTGTCTCCACCCTCTTGGATGCATGGAAAAGAAAGCACGGAGATGGGAAGACGGAGCCCCACCACACAGCCTCAGGGTCTGGAAGAGAAGGATTTCTCCATCTCCAGCCAGAATTGGGCAACTTCAGTTCAAGAGCACAAGGTACAAGGAGAGATAAGATTAGCATTCCAGAGGATATGTTTATTGACTTTAGGGGGTGAGGGGAACATCGATGATAGAGAGAAACATGGATTGGTTGCTTCTCTTACAGACCATCGAACCTGCAACCTTCTGGTGTACAGGACAATACTCCAACCAACTGAGCCACCGGCCAGGGCTCCAGTTTTATTTCTAAAAAACAAATTTCGTGCGGGGGTGGGCGGGGAAGGTTTTTCCAAAAATCACTGCAAACTGCTGAGGTGGCGTGGAACCCTTGTGCCAGAAGCTTTAAGCAGATCTTGGGCGACACGTTCTGAGGTGGTCCTGGGTCACTCCAGGAAAATGAAAAATAACGAATCCCATCTTTTTCCGCGAACACTGCCCAGTGCATCTTCTCTAGCGGGTTTCGTTTTTCCTGGGGTCCAACTAGCTCCTGAGGCTGGAGCCTGAGCCTGTTGGGGCTCATCGCAGAGCTGGGAGCAAAGCCAGGGCCCGTTGGCGGGAAGGAACGAACTGGCGCATGGCAGTGGTGGAGGGTAGAACCCGACACACCGACACACAGCGGGCGACCCCCAGCGGGCATCTCCGCCTTACTTCCGCCCCAGGAAAGTTTGCCCCTTGAATTCCCAAAGCTCCCGCTTTTCCTCCCAGTATGCTCCGCGCCCACCGTGCCCGTGATTGGCTGCGCCTCCCCCACGTGACGCGGAGCAGGCGGTGGCGGTTGCCGGGGCGACGGCTGGAGAGTCGGCGGCCCGGCGGGGAGGGCGCGGTTCCCCGCGGCAGAGCCCCAGGTAAGCACGTCCCCGATGGGGCCGGGCCACACCGAGCCCGCGGCCCCGGGAGGGAGGAGCAGCGGTGGGACCCGAGGCCGCGGTGCTGATGCGCCCTCTCCCCAGAGAGAAATCCCGACTTCTCGTTGCGGTCCCGGGCGTGGGCCGAGGACAGGCCCAGCTGCTCCCCGCCACTAAATCCCTGATCTTGGCTGCAGTGGGGCCACCCTTGGCGGGGGTCCCTTCAGATCGGTAGTGGCGGTGCGAGCGGGTGGCCTGGGACTTCTGAATTCACCCCCTCCGTTATCTCCATCATCTAACCACCCTTTCCAGGCATCCCGGTGAGGTCCAGATTTCATTCACTCCAAGAAAAAACGGGATGCTTGCTGTGCAAATTCTTCTTCCAGACACACCCCGCAGTCTTACCCTTAGTCACAAACCCTGTTTATTATTTAGGAATTCAGAGGCTGCCACTGCAGCCCTCAGAAGTGAAGAAGTTTCCTCTAGTTTCTCCATGAAGTACAGCAGTGGCTCTCAAGCCTGAATGTGCATAAAGATCACCCGGAGAGCTTGATTAAAACAATTTGGGGCGTGAGATCAGGGTGGTGCTGGGAACCTCCATTTGCACAAGCATCCCAGGTGATTTGGATTCAGGTGGTGCAAACCCAGGATAATGCTGTGCAGTGGATAACGTTGGTCTGGATTTAAATTCCCACTTTCCCACTTACTAGCCGAGTTCTTCCTGGATCAAGCTCTGACCAGGAACCAAACTGGCAACTTTTCAATAGTTGGGATGATGCTCACCCAACTGAGCCACACTGGCCAGGTCCTCAACCTCATTTTTATCTCAACATCCTGGCCACACAAGTTTCTCCATCCTCCTTATTGTTAGGCTTCTTTCCCTCCATTGTCCTCATCCACTCACGGTGTGGTCATGCACCACCTCCAAAATTTTTATTTCAAGAACCCTCTCTGACCACCACCCTCTTTAAAGCTCACTTTAAGTACCTCTTAAGCAGATCTTTGGCCCCATTTCCTTTTCTCTGGCTTACAACTCCCTATGTACCTTCCTACCCCCTTCTTAGCTTCAATGCTCCATCACTGTTGTGCTTGTTTTCACTTTCCCCTATCTTCTGGGAAAACCTCACTCTGATTAACCTAACTCAGACACCGAAGGTGGAGAAAACTAGAAATTGTGCACACTTTTTGTAAATGTTTAATATGTTTATTTAGGAGCAGAGGGAGGGATTAGTGACTGTGTTCATTTACATCAGATTAATTCTAATTCCTTCCTTAAAGTAGATGAATTGACCTTATCATTAAACTCTGTTCTGTTCTAAATACACTTTGTGGTTTTGACTATTTAAATTGCATACCACATTATAGCACATTAGAAAACTAAATAAAAAAAAACTAGTCTTCCACACTATCACCAGCAATCTTTGACTTTCTCATTTACACCATCCTCTAGTCCTTGTCCATATTCATTGTAAGTGTAGGAAGAATTACTGTTACTAATTACATAGAAGAAAGAAATTACTTTTGACTTTAGGGATCCCATTTCCTAGTGCTGCTATAATAAATTACCATAAGCACAGTGGCTTCAAACAACACAGGTTTATTATCTTACATTTCTGGAGGTCGGAAGTCTGAAATGCGTCTCACTGGACTAAATCAAGATGTTTGTAGGGCTTCTAGAAGATTCCTGTATTCCGTGGCTCCTGGCCACTCCTCCGCTTATAAGGCCGGAAAATGGCTGGTTGAGTCTTTGGCATCGACCCTCTTGTTTCCCTCTTTCCTTTGGAAGGAGCCCTGTGCTTACACTGGACCTACCTGATAATCCAGGCTACTCTTCCTGTTTTTTTAAATAATTTTTACAATTTTCACCCGAGGATATGTTTTTATTTATTTGAGAGAGAGAAAGAGACAGAGAGAGAGAGAGAGAGAGAGAGAGAGAGAGAGAGAGAGAGAGAGAGAGAGAGAGAGAGAGAGATTGACGTGAGAAACAGTGATCATTTGCCTCCGGTAGATACCGTGAGGGTTCAAACCTGCAACCTAGGTATGTGCCCTGACTAGGAATCGAAACTGCAACCTTTTGGTGTACTGACAATGCACCAACAGCTAAGCCACCTGGCTGGGAATATACTTCCTATTTTATTTTATTTATTTTTTAAAATAAATTTTATTGATTTTTTACAGAGAAGAAGGGAGAGGGAGAGTTAGAAACATCAATCAGCTGCCTCCTGCACACCCCCTAGTGAGGATGTGCCTGCAACCAATTTACATGCCCTTGACCATAATTGAACCTGGGACCTTGAGTCCAAGGCTGACACTCTATCCACTGAGCCAAACCGGGCAGGGCTATTCTCCCTATTTTAAATCATGTTTGGCAACCTTAATGTCATTGGAAGCCTTCATTTCTTTTGCCTTATAATATGACATATTGTCAGCTTCTGGGGATAAAGATGTGGATATCTTTGGGGACCATTATCCTGCACTCCACAGCCACCTTTTTGTGACTTCACAAATGTTTAGAATGAAAGCTTTTGTTTAATATTTTTGCCTTGTAGAGATTTTTGCTGAGAATTAACAGTAACCTTTCAATATGGGGGATATCCTGGCTCATGAATCCGAATTGCTTGGACTAGTGAAAGAGGTAGGTATGTAATACTACAGAGAAAGCTCGCGAAAACTGGTAAAGCTTGCATTTACAATGCGGCAGGCTCTATAGTGCCTTGCCCGTCTCTTCTGTCATTACATCCCAGTTATCTATTTTCCATGACACAATTTTCCCTGTGTTTACATTTTGTTTTCATAACTAACTAAACTGAAATCTTAAAGCTGCTTTTAGAATTCTTTTAAAGAAAATTATAAGAGCAACACATAGTTATGGTAAACAGCCTGAAAGTATAAACATTGAATTTCCCTGTTCTGCTCCTGCAATGACCATAGCTAATGATTTAAAGTATTATCTTTCCAGACTTTTTTCTATGAATACTCAAAATACATCCACAGGCCTGTAATTTGTTTCACAAAATGGGATGGTCCCATACACATTGTTCATGTAGCTTGTCATTAGTCCGCCAACAATAACAGCCTGCACGTCTCCCTGTGGTCCTCACCTTTTTTAATGCTGTAGAGCTGTGATCTGTAAACTGCGGCTTGTGAGCCACACGCGGTTCTTTGGCCCCTTAAATGTGGCTCTTCCACAAAATAACACAGCCTGGGCGAGTCTATTTTGAAGAAGTAGCATTAGAAGAAGTTTAAGTTTAAAAAATTTGGCTCTCAAAAGAAATGTCAATCATTGTACTATTGATATTTGGCTCTGTTGACTAATGAGTTTGCTGACCACTGCTGTAAAGCATTTCATTGAGTGGCTGCATCATAACTCCTTATCTGGTGCCTATTGATGGATGTTTTGGTGTCCCACACGGAAAGCTTTTGAAGGGTAGGACCCACGCCTTATGCTTTCTGGTGTCCTCTGCTGCTTTTAGTGTGGGTGGCACATAGTTGCTGTTAAAGGAACGGTCGCTACTGCTTTACTGTGAGATCCAGCTGTCCACTGGGCATCGAGAGGTGCGGCCGTGGAGCAAGGATGAGGCATCCACCTGGAGACACAGCTTTGGGATTTGTTGGCATGCTTATGAATAAATTATTTTTTTTCAGTATCTGTAGATACTTTAATAATAAAACTATTTCAACATAAAAAATTCAGAGCCTTCAAAGTCATGTATGTGAACAGCAAGCTATCTAAAAGCATGCATGTCTAAAAGAAAGAAGCAGCAGGACAAAAACTGTCTATACTCAAATCAACAGGAGAGCTTTTTAAGAATGAAAAACTTAATAAGGTTCTTTAGGTTATCAATGCATGAATAAATTCTTAACACAGCGGAGGGCTGTGGACAGGCCTGAGGACAGAGTCACAGGAGAGGAGGGAACAGAAAGGTGCGACTGACAAAGTGGGAGGCGGGCGGAGTGTCACGAGCAACGGTGGAGCCGTGGTGCTGGATGCAGGGCTGGGGCGTCAGGATCAGCAGTGCTCTGTCCGGAGGCCGCTGATTGTACTGCCCATCTTCTCCTGACTTCTCTTCAGCAGAGGCATTATCTCTCATCCCTCTGTTCCAAGTAACAAATCCCCAGAGACCTACCTGACCCAGAGCCATCAGGCTGTCTGCCCATCACTTACTTTTTCCGATGGCTGCAAACGTGATTTATTTCCTATTAATAATTATAATGAATCATGGAGCTCACATTTTCATTCTGAAAGCCAACTTATTTTGTGTAAAGAAGCATTTTTTATGTTACCGTCTTTTAGTGTATATATGGAAAGTACATTCTAAGCTGGATCCCAGATTCTCCCCATAATGACAGTCCCTTAACCCCATTAGATATTGGTGATAATATTGAACTGGTGTAGTTACATCAAAGGGAGTTACATTGTTGATGTTAAAACAGAGAACTATACATTTGTGGTCTCTTTTATAGTATTTAGATTTTGCTGAATTTGAAGACACCTTGAAAACATTTTCAAAAGAATGCAAAATGAAGGGAAAAGCATTACCTAAAACAGCCCGTCGCTCTTTAAGGGACTCCAAATCATCGATAATCCAGGTAACATTTTACTTTTTAAAAATTTCTGTTGATAATCAAAATGCTCCCAGTTCGTAAAGAATGCTGCTGCTTGAGCATGTTGGAATCTCTTTGGGGGGCCCGTCAGAGTGTGAGGTATTGGGAGGGCTGTGAGAATTTTGGGTGACGGAAGAAAGGACACCCATGATTGGGCTTCAGTCTGATGTCTCCTCCACAGAAGGACCTCATTGCTGCGTTTGACGACGGAGCCCAGAAAGTGTTCTTCGATTTGTGGGAAGAGCACATTCCCAGCTCCATCCGGGATGGTGACTCCTTTGCCCAGAAGTTGGAGTTCTACCTTCACATCCATTTTGCCATCTATCTTCTGAAGCGCTCCGTGCGGAGACCTGTACGTTCCCTTGTGAGGCAGTTGGTCCGAATAGTGTGTTAAGGGAGAATGATAGCTGTTATGTTTCCTAATGAGCATTAATTTAGTTTATGGCCATTTTATCATAATGCTGAGGGTAGGTGTCTTGTGTCCTGATGAATAATTTTCTACCTCATTCCCAGCAATTTCGTCTTTCTTTCTTTCTTTTTTTCATTCTTTCTTTTTCTGTTAATCCTCACCAGAGGATTTTTTTCCCATTGATTTTTTATTTTATTTTTTTTAGAGCAAAGAGAAGGGAGGGAGAGAGAAGGGGGGAAGGAGAGGGAGAGAGATACATTTATGTGAGAGAGACATATCAATGGTTTCCTCCCATACATGCCTCAACTCAGGCTGGGGATTGAACCTGCAACCCAACTATGTGTCCTTGATCAGAAATCAAATCTATGATCCTTCAGTGCATGGGCTTACGCTCTAACCACTTAGCAACACACTGGCCAGGGCAGCAGTTTATTTTCTAGTTTACATAGAGAGTTAACAGTTTCTGTAATGAAAGCTACATTGTTTTTCTGAATACCTCAAGTTTTTGAAAACTCAGCAAACATATGCATGTATGTCTAAGAACACATATGTAGACCACATATATATTAGAAGACAAGTTTAAGCATTAACAGTAGAAAAACGGTATGCCTGTGCATTCGTTAAGTTTAGCTTCTGAAGTCTTTCCCAGGCGCGGCTGGGGACCTGCAGAGAGGAGAGGGCGTCGAGGCTGCCGGGCGGGTGAGCCTCCCGGTGCAGAGCCACGGAAAGGGAGCAGGGCCGCGCGGACATTGGACCACGTGCACTTGGCTAGTGGCTTGTCCACGCTCTACCTGCTGCTTGAGGACCTGCGTTAAATTATTGAACTGTCAGAGGGGTCAGTGATGGAGGGAGCAGCCCTACAGAACATTATAGTAGCCATTCTTAGAAGGCTGTTCCTAAGATAGCACTCATGTGGGTACCATCATGGGAGATTCTCATTTCCTTTGTATTTATTTATATTTTCTAAGTTTCCCATTGATATAAGTTTTAAAAAATAAATAAACATGATATATTTTTTACCTCTGGTTCTTACAATGTAGGTGCAGTGAGATGCTTTGATTATTAGAACAGGCTGTGAGGGGGGTGTCCTGGAAGGAAAATGCCAAATTCAAGGCTGGAGGTGCAGGAGGAGATGGAAACCCTGAGCAGGACTTGCTTGGTTTTCGTGTGGAATTAGTGCAGCAGGCAAGATCACTGCTCAGTCACCGTAATGAAGGAAAGGCGTGTGATGTGGAAATTTGTTTAAAAAAACTACTCACCTTTTGAAATCTCTCCTACGGGAATCATGGAAATGCTCACAAATATTTATGATCTCGGGAACGTGGAAACTGTGTACCTATCTGATAATGGGGAGTTGGTTAAATTGTGACAGACACACTAGATGAAGTTTTGTCCTGCCATAATACGATGTTTATGATGAATCGTAAGGCTGTGAGAAAATGGTAATAAAGTAAAAGGCAGTATATTGAACATATGTCTGTTCTCTGATATTCCTGACGGTTTCATGAAGGTGAAATTGCGGGCGCTGTCGGAATGACCGGAGACAGCGCACTTGCCGGCGCCGAGGCTGGAGAGAGATGTTGGGGTGGACGGTGGGCTGGGCGGGCTGGCGTCAAGCAGGGGACCTCAAGTGAGCATCTTCCCTTTCTCATAGGACAAAGAGGAATTGGATGAAAGGATTTCTTATTTCAAAACCTACCTGGAGAGCAAAGGGGCAGCACTGAGCCAGACCACTGAGTTCCTCCCTTTCTATGCGCTGCCGTTTGTGCCAAACCCGATGGTGCACCCGTCCTTTAAAGAGCTCTTCCAGGTGAGTGGCGGCCTCTGAGCCTTAGTCTGCAGCCTGTGGCTTCGCCAAGTTCACGCTGGTGCTTCCGAAAGGTGCTGTGAAAGCTCAAGTTGGCTTATGTTGCAGTTCAAGAATACTCAGATGATTTGCTTTAACTTTCCTGTGCTATAAAGGGTGATTTTTTTTTTTTTTGGTTGCACCATGATTTATTAAAATAGACAAGAACATAAATATTTTTACTATACTAATCTCTTAAATCATTCTGTGTATACTTTTTCAGTATTGGATGGATAATTCAATTACATTGACAGTAGCCTGAAAAAGAACTAGAGTACTTTACGTAATTGCTGGTCATATATAGATTTTTAATTGGTTTTAGAGAGAGAGAAAAAAAAAAACACACATCAATTTTTGGTCCACGTATTTATGCACTCATTGGTTGCTCCTTGTATGTGCCCTGACCAGGAATCAAACCTGCGACCTTGGCATTTTGGGATGACCCTGAAATGAACCAGCTATATATTTTAATTTGTAATAAAATTCTCACTTATTTGGTGTATATTTGGTTACCTGATTTGTACTATTATTTCCATCAGACTATTTACCTATAGGTCTTTAAAACATTTTTTTAATTGATTGACTTGAGAGAGAGAGATAGAGAGAAGTTGTTCCACTTACTTGTGCATTCATTGGTTGCTTTTTGTATGTGCCCTGATCCAGGACCCAACCCACAACCTTGGAGCATATTGGGACGGCACTCTAACCAACTGAGCTACCTGGTCAGGGCCTGCCTATTGCTCTTTTAATTTTTGGTGGGTCCGGGCCAGGCAGGGGGTGGGCCAGAAGGTGGAGCCTGTGAGGCAGAGGCGGGGCAATGCATGGGGGCAGGGCAGAGGGTGATCTTTTCATTGTTATACTTTATTTTATTTTTTAAAAATACATATTTTTATTGACTTCAAAGAGGAAGGGAGAGGGAGAGATAGAAACATCAATGATGAGAGAGAATCATTGATTGACTGCCTCCTGCACGCCCTACACTGGGGATCGAGCCCACTACCGGGCATGTGCCCTTGTCTGGAATCGAACCTGGGACCCTTGAGTCCAGAGGTTGACGCTCTACCCACTGAGCCAAACTGGCTAGGGCTCTTATACTTTATTTTAGTTAAAATTTCAGCATAATATTTATTTAATAAGATTTACCTATTATAGTAATTTTTGTTGACTTACTAAACTGAATATGTCCCACAGAATTTTATTGAAGTGTATTTTGAGCCTGAACTGTTTTGATATAGATTGTTTATCTAAAGATCTTATACTGTTCCCAAGAATCTATATGGAGCTTACTCCTCTGCCATTGAACATTGGATGCAATTCTCCTGAATTGCATTTCAATTTCCTATTCCGTTATGATCCAGTAAAACAATGTTCTCCCTCTTTAGTAGCAGCTGACAAACCAGAGGCTGACTGATTCACCAAAGCAGGCTTGTTGTAAAGTAGCCTACATTGAATTCTGTGCTTATTTGTTTTGTTTTTGGTCAGTCCAAATTTAGTTTTACCACTTTCTTCTCCGAGAAGGTTGAGATAGAAGGGTTAGGAAGGTGGTAAACTTGACAAGGATAGCAGATTTTCTCACAGTAAAGACTTCAGTTTGTGAAAACTATGACATAGCAGCATGGCTACAACTTAGCTGAGGGTGAGGTGAAGCTGGCAGTCAGGCATTGAAGACCATCAGTATTCATGGAGCCGTTTTATTCCTTTTTTTTTTTTTTTTTTTTTCTGTTTGCTACTCCCTACATATGTTCTAATAATGGTCATCATAGATACTTCAGTGTGTATGCATAATAAAATCTAAAGTTAATGTCTTTATTTTCTTTCTGACCTTACAAGGTTCTGAGAATGTGTTAACCTCATCATCCCCTTTCCAATTTATGTGCTATTATCGTCAAATATTTTAGTTTAACCCCACAAGTTAGACTTTTTTGCTATTTTATGCTGTCAGTGTGTGCATAGCTTTGTCCTCACCTTTGCCCATATTTTGCTTGCTATCTCATCTCACATTGAGGACCTTCCATCTGGGATCATTTTCTGCTCCAACTTAAGAACATTCCTTTAAAATCCCCTTTGGTTGTGGCCCCTTCTTTCAGTTCTCCTTTGTCTGCAAATGTTTTGACTGCATTCTTGAGTTTGGGGTAGTAGACTTACAGTTACTTTCTTTTAGCACATTGGAGGTATCATCATTTTGTCTCCCAGCTCCTATTGCTGCTATTTTGAATTTGGCCATCAGTCTAATTGCTGCTACTTTATAGGTGGTCTGTCTTTTTTGCTGGCCTTTAAGACTACAATTTCACTACAGTGTGTTTAGGGACACCCAGATGTTCTGTTTTGTTTTGTTTTTTTGTCTTGATTTATGCTGGCCAACATAGCAGTCCTTTCATGGGATTCTTTTCTGTACATGGAGTGGCCAGATTATTATGATCTCTGAGCGCATAATAATCTGGCCACTCAGTGTATTAATATATCCTATATAACAGTGTTTTTCAACCTTTTTTGGGCAAAGGCACACTTGTTTCATGAAAAAAATCACGAGGCACACCACCATTAGAAAATGTTAAAAAATTTAACTCTGTGCCTATATTGACTATATATAAAGTAATTCTCTTGAATAGGAATCAAATAAACACAAAGAAAGTATTTTATAATTACTTTATTATGAAATATTAAGTAAACAAAATAGTGAAAAATTATAAAATTCTTGTCTTGTCTGCACCTACGGCACACCAGGCAACATCTCGCGGCACACTAGTGTGCCGCGAAACAGCGGTTGAAAAACGCTGCTATATAATAAAAGGCTAATATGCAAATTGTCCCCTCAACCAGGAGTTCGACCAGCAGGCAGGCTGGCCAGCCAACTGCCCATGTCCCCTTCCCCTGGCCAGGCTGGCTGGATCCCACCTATGCACGAGTTCATGCACTGGTCCTCTAATATATATATATATATATATATATATATATATATATATATATATATATATATACACATACACACACACACTGAGTGGACATATTATTATGCATTCAGAGATCATCATAATCTGGCCACTCAGTGTATGTGGAGCACAGAGAGCCTAACATTGTGTTAGTTTCCTGCAGCTGCCCTTGCAGAGGACCACAGACGAGGTGTCTTATAACAACAAAAACTTACTGCCTCACAATTTAGGAGTCCAGAGGCCTGAAATCCAGGTGTCTGTGGCAGAGCTGGCCTCCCTGCCAGGCCTCCAGAGGAGGGTCTCTCCTTGCCTCTCCAGCTTCTGGAAGGTTCAAGTGTTGCTTGGCTCGTGGCAGCATAACTCCAGCCTCTAATCTGTCCTTACATGCCATCTTCTCTCTGTGTCTATCTGAAATTTCCTTTTTCTTATAAGGACACCATTCATGTTGGATTAGGAGCCCACCTTCTCTAATACAACCTCATCCTAACTAGTTACGTCTTCAGCCACCCATCCCCAATGACCTCACATTCTGAGATTGAGACACAGTTCAACCCATAATACACACATATTATAAATAGTTATGCTGTGTCAGGGAATTATGAAATCTTTTTAAAATGTAAGACTTTTCTGCTTATCTGGCAGTATTTTTTGAAAGGTAACACATTGGATGACTGGGTGAGTGGGGCAGGAGGTGTGGGTGAGGATACAGAGCTGGAGGAGAGCAAATGGGGAGGGCGGGAAGGTCTGTGGGCGCTGGGCAGGAGCTCGGGTCCGTGGATAGGAAATTTTGGTGCTGCAGCTTCATTTTGGTGGAACTTCTTAGTTTGGGTAGTAGATATTTTTATATAAAGACTGTGAGGAAAATTACCCTGAGAAAGGTTGTTGCTTATGACACCTTTTTCTTTCACTACTTATTTTTTTCTTCTCAGTGAGCATTACTTAAGAGAAATAATTTATTTTTAAGGAGCAAGTCAAACTAAAAATATATTGTAACCCCTGACACGATGGAGTACGTGAAGCACTGTCTCTCTTCCTTACCCACATGAGGTTTGTGGAAGCGAGTGCCGTTCTTCGGGAGGCCTTGGGTAACGCGGTGGTCATTGTGTGCCTGCCAGAGCCACGAGTGCCTGAACTGTACTGGATTCTTTTGGGTCATCAACCTAATAAGGTTACTTGTCATGCTTGTGTTTAAGTCACATGAAATATTCAAATCATGTACAGGGTTATTTTCCCCCTGTTTATGAAAGAACTCTGTTTTTTCCTTCCAGCTGGGACTTGAATCTGCTATAAATTGGTCAGTTGTCCTAAAATCTGTGTTTTAAGCACCACGCCACTGCCAAAACAGCTAGCTTATTTAACCCTGAAGGCCACAACTTGATGATGCTGTTGGCATTTAGTGACCTAGCTTTTATTTTATTTTCCTTGTTCTTTTTCCTTCAGGATTCTTGGAGTCCAGAATTGAAGTTGAAGTTGGAAAAGTTTCTAGCTTTAATTTTTAAAGCCAGTAACACGCCAAAGCTTTTAACATTATATGTATCCTTTCAAAGCCGGTGGAGACCACCGTGGTGTTAGAGTGCTCGCTGGCTTAGACTGCCTCACAAACAGGGATAACTGATGAGGCCACTTTCACGTGCACCGGTGAATGAATTAGTAATGGGAGGGTGTGCCGAGGTCCGTAAAGGGTTGACTTCTGTGGCATTGGGTCTCTGAGAGTGGGTAGGGCCTTTTTTTTTTTTTTTTTTTTTTTTTTTTAAAGAGAAATGAGAAAAGAGAGGGAAAGACAGAGAGAAACACTGATGTGAGAGAAACGCATTGATTGATTACCTCCTGCACATGTCCTGACCAAGACCAGGGCTGGGAGGAGCCCTTTACTGAAATTGAACCCAGAACCTTTCAATCCATAGGCCAACAACACTCTATCCACTGAGCCAAATTGGCTAGGGCTTTAAAATAAATAAATAAATAAATAAATAAATAAATAAATAAATAAATAAAATATATTTTATTGATTTTAGAGAGAGAGACAGAAATATCAATGATGGGAATCATTGATCAGTTGCCTCCTGCAAGCCCCCTACTGGGGATGGAGCCCACAACCCAGGCATGTGCCCTTGACTGGAATCGAACATGGGACTCTATCCATTGAGCCAAACCAGCTAGGACTAGGGTCATATTTTTATGTCATGTGTTAGTAGGAGGGTAGAAATGTCTTTTTTGAAAAGTACTCCTTGGAATAACTATCCCTTTGTAAAAAACTGTTTAACCATTTTTAAGGCCTTGAAGCCCTGGTTCATGGGTTATGAGATCATATAACTTGTTATTCAAATTGGGACTTTTTAAAAAAAAATTGATTTCAAAAAGGAAGAGAGAGGGAGAGAGAGATGAGACATCAATGATGAGAAACAACCATTGATTGGCCGCCTCCCACATGCCCCACACTGGGGATCGGGTCCACAACTCAGGGATATGCCCTGACCAGGAATCAAACCGTGACCTGGTTCATAGGACAACCGGCTGTGCTGTTTTCACCCAAACCCCAATTTCCTGGGATAAAGCGTTAGCACCAAGTGACAGTTAAAGGGTATGAATTCAGATTTGCACATTTATCGTAGTAGAATGTTTTGGTAGCAATGGGGAAGATGTTTTGAAGGGGGTAAGGAGGCCAGTTAGGAGGCTGTTGAAATAGTATAAGACTTGGATGTACAGGGAGGCAATTAACATGGAGAGAAGAGGATTTATTTGAGAGCGAGTTGCCCAAGTGATGAGAAGCCAGTAACCATCTTAGCTATTGGTAGCACATTAGGGAGGAAGTGGCCTTCGCTATGCTGACAATCCTCTTTCCACCATGCTGGGGTGGGAGACCCCGAGGACTGCATCCTGAGTGCCCATTTTCCTGAACTGCTTTCTCATTCCAGAAGGAGAATGGACAAAGTCACAAAGGTAAACCCTGCCATGTAGATTAACGGAGTTTTAAATAACAGCCTTGCCAACTCAAGTTTTAAGTAGTGAGATGGAGAGAATTCCAAAGACTTGGAGAATAAGGGTTTTAAAAGTCTAAATATTTATAAAATGCTTTGCAATTATTTTTATCTGAGATTCCTTGAGGCCCACTCTTCAGGAAGGCTGGTGTTTTAGCTTCGTCTTGTATGTAAAGTAACTAAGACGGAGAAATGAAGCAAATCCACGCGCCATGCGGAACTGCAGCCGCGCAGTTGGAAGAGCGGGGAGGGCGGGCCGCGGGATCATTTTAGTGTCTTCCGCTTTCTCCTTGAACTAGATTAATAGCAACATGGAATACCCATTCTTATAAAGCATTCCCATCTTTTACCTTCAAGGTAGGAATTCCAGTCTTAATTTTTTACCATTAAAATTATGTTTTTCCATGATTAGTCATTTTTACTGGAACTGTCACTTTTCAGAAAGATAAGAAAGATTGTAGTTATCATGAAATTGGCCAGAGTTGGGGTTCTATGCCTGAGTTTGTCTTTGATACTGCATTATAAAAACCACTCACATGTTTGTGCTGAAAGTACGGGATGTGCTTCAGGCGTTGGGTAAGGATAGGCGGCATCAACCTCAGTTCCAGCAGGTGGAGTCTTACCACATGCAACAGAGCATTTCCCTCCTCACAGCTGAGTAATGTTAGTGAGGATTTCAGAACTTCCTGCCATTGTCCTTCCTGTTCTCTTTAGAAAGTTGACATTTTCTAAAGAGAGGAAACATTGATCAATGAGTTAGGTCTTTGCTTTCCAGGGACTGGACAAGTGAGGGATGCTTTAGTGGCTTCAGATAAGAAGAGTTTAGAATTAGGGGTGTCGAACTCAATCAGAGAAGGGGCCAAAATCTAAAATCCAGCCTAAATCGCGGGCCGAATGGTTTACTGAACAGTCATAAACTGTCATTGTGATGGAAACGCAGCGGAGTGCAGTGATGACAGCGTGGTGCGGGCCACATTGCAAGGCCTGGCGGGACGGATTTGGCCCGCGGGCCTTGTGTTTGACACATGTGGTTTAGATGTTTGTTTTTGTGCTTGGTAGCCATGCAGATCCCCAGCCCAGCAGCTCTGAATTCTGGTTCTGCCAGCTGTGCTGCCCCTCTTAGAACCCACTGACGTTTCATGGAGGAGCCGCAGTCCTGTGCCTGAGCACGGAGGAGCAGGGTGCGGATGCGGCCTCCTGGGGTCCACACGGAATGGTCCCGGGGTTGCCAGGCTGCAGCCGTAGAGCTTCTCAAGATGCTGTGCCCCCAGCACAGTTCTATCCGAGGACAAGCCCTCCAGCCCATCTCTCAGCTGCTCAGGCCTGCTCCCTACAGTGTTGGTGCATTTCCCAGGCCCTGGCTGGGCAGCTCCCGTGCAGCTTTCTCACACCAGCACAGCTGGAATCGTAAATTAAGCTGCGTGCTCGGGTCTTGCCCTGCAATGCCTGGAAACGTTTCTTTGCCCCACTGTTTCTACTGCTGTTGCTGCCTCGCATACCACCTCAGGTGTGAAACAACAGCATCATTTTTTATTATCATCATCTTGTGTGGGAACTGGATTCAGGCAGTTCTCCCTTGCGATGTCTCCAGGGTGCAGACGGAGCTGGTGCAGCCATCGCCAAGGCATCCTCACCACGTTCACACATCTGCCGGCTGGTGTTGGCTGTCGGCTGGGGTCTCAGCAGACCCCTTGACTGGAACACCCACATGGACTTCATGTGTCCTGAGCCTCCTCAGGGCATGGTGGCTGGGTTTCCAGGATGAATGTCCCCAGAGAGAACCAATGGAAGCCGTGTCACCCTTTCTAACCCAGCCTCTGAAGTGACTCAGGGTCATTTCTGCTGCATGCTCTTCCTTAGAATTGAACTCCTGTGGTCAGCCCACATTCAGGGAAGGGGAATTATACCTCACCTCCTGGTGGGAAGGAGAGTCAAAGACTTTGCAGTCATATTCTAAAACCACCACCCCTCTCACGGGTCCCAGAGAACTGCCTCGGCCCCACACTCAGGCTGCTCAGCTCCTGCTCAGATTAATTCTCTGGATGCCCTGGCACTAGGGGAAGGAGGTGGTGAGAAACTGCTTCCAGATTCCTGATTTTCTCCAGCCCCTGAGACCCCAGCATACCCTGCAGTATTTGAGGCTAGCTTTCTGCTGGGAACAGTGATGTCTCTGAAAAGTGGCCCAATTTTGCAGGCAAAATAAACATGGGAGGGGAGTGCAAATAGAAGAACCTGTATTTTGCTACAGATCTTTTCATTTGAAATTTCAGCAAGGAGACCAGGGTTTTTGAGCCTTCTTTAATTTTGTTTTAATTGAGTTTTCTTAGGAGAGCCAAGCAAAATTGAGTCTGGCAGGCACAGTGTGTTTCTGTGGCTGAACACATCCCGAAATGCAGTATTGCCTTGCAGGTCAGACATTAGCTCTGCAGAGCACGTGCACCAGGGGCAGGCCCAGTGTCAAGACAGCCAGTGGTCACCTCTTTGTCTCTTCCTCCCAAATCTATAGTTGCACTGACCATAAGGCACAGACATGCTTCCAATTTAATTCTAGGCTTAGGTGTTGGGGGGAAGGGGATTGTGTGTGTGTGTGTGTGTGTGTGTGTGTGTGTGTTTAATCCTCACCCGAGGAGCTAGAATATTTTTAGAGAAAGTGGAAGGGAGGAGGGCAGAGAGAGAGAGAGAGAGAAACATTGATTGGTTGCCTCCCACACAGCCCCAACAAGCTGGGGATTGGATTTGCAACTGAGGTACATGCCCTTGACTGGGAATCGAACCTTCCACCCTTCGGTCCATGGGCTGACATTCTAACCACTGAGCAAACCAGCCAGGGCAACAATTCCATATTTTAAAATGATCATTTTATCTTGAACAACTAAGGGATCTCTAAAATGAAATCTCATCTACTTCTTTAAAAATTTTAAAAGCAGTGCACTTAAATGAAGGAGGAATGTTAGCAAGGGGAGGAGGCTCGACTGACTGGGGAAGATCGCCACCACTTTTCTTACTGTTCCATTGCTCAGGAACAACAGAAAACTTTCTGTGCCCTTAACTGGCGTTCTTTCAGAGTGCTCAGACCTTGTTTAAAATTCAGAATGCAGTTCTTCAGACTTTGGAAATACGAAGAATCTCAATAAATTTCACTAACATGAGTAAGCCAGTTTCATTAAAATAACGTGGAATAAGACATCTCCATTAAAAGTTGAGCTCTCACATTGCAAGGCGTCTTGGCCTAGATTTCCTTGTCTCATAAAATGTTTGGCAGGATAAAAGAGTCAATTCTGTTTAATGCTCAGAAGTAAAGTTGGTGTTTTGTGCTGTGACTCAAACAGCTTAAGTCATGTTCAGGTCCCATTTGTCAGCAGCGAAGGTGTCTGCAAGGTGATGGCTCTGGAGAGCAGGCTGTTTTGCTAAATGGTGCATTTGAAATGGTCACAAACGTGTCAGCCCAACTGCCTTCTCTCCTTCCTGCAGGCTGTGGGCAGTTAGATAGATCTCTTTTCCATCAGTGCACCATACTTTGAAGTTGTCACAAATTCCAGTTCTGGGTTTCTAAGGCAAAAAATCCATAAATAGTTTCTTACATTTACATTCATTGTATGGTGAGTTTCGAGGTGAAGAGTTCCTTAGTGCGTCCCCTTTACAGGGGACTACTTGGATGACATTGATGTTTGGGAAGTTATTTGACCCAGCTAATGGGTTTCGGTACTTCATTCAGTATCTGCCACTTGGTATGTGATGAGAAAGTTCACACAGACACTCTCTAAACTTATTACTATGAAATGGAATTATCAGTATCCTTTAAAATTTTCATTGTTGGAAGTTCCAGTTTATGTAATTTTGAGTTTTGTACATATGAAAAACTTTTATAGTACTCAGTGTAGGGAGAAGGTAGTGACCCCCTTTCCCTAATAATATTTAAGGAGAAGCTTGATAAATGACCTCCAGGGATGTCTTCCAGAAGTTCAAGTACTGAACGTAAGTTTGTGCTAGGTGGCCTTTCAAAGTTATCTTTCACTACTCAGATTTGATGGGTGCTAAATAATGATAGTAATAATTGTTCATTATTGTGTGGCTAGAGGCCCAGTGCATGAATTCGTGCACGGATGGGGTCCCTCGGCCTGGGCGGAGATCAGGCCCATCGGGGAGGCCAGTAGGGGATATGGTGGGGGAGGGACTGCAAGAGGTTGGTCAGCCGCAGGAGGTTAGTTGTGGGAGCGTACTGACCACCAGGGGCAGCTCCTGAGTTGAGTGTCTGCCTCCTGGTGGTCAATGCATGTCATAGCAACCTGTTGACTGCTATGTACATAAAAGCCTAATAGTTGCTTAGGCTTTTATGTATATAGATATTTGGGGTTTTAAGAGTTAAAATATTTTATTTCTGCACATCAATAAAAAATATAAGCTTTTGAAATACAGTTTGTATATATGGGTGATCCCCATGGCTGTTTAAGACACAAATTAGGAGGAACAGATAACAGGACAGTGGCTCTGGAGTGTTAGCATGTGTCAGAGCCATTGGGGAACTGTATAGATACTCACCCCCTCCCAGGGGCCACAAAATCAGTCGCTGGAGGTGAGGCTTGATCATCTTTATTTCTGGATGATTCTGATGTATTTCATGTTTGCAGACCACTGCTGTAGGATATAACCTTCTACCACTTTTTAAAGATATAGAAATACATTTAGAAAATATTTGTCCCCTTCCCATGAAAGGAAATAATAATAGTTACCATTTATTGATCACGTGCTATAGGTTAATATTGTGCTAGGCACTTTGAATGTATTTGTTCATTTAATCCTCACAATAACCTTTTGAGATGATTATCATTTCCCCCATTTTATAGCTTAAGAAATGAGACCAGAGAACTTAAATATCTTGCCTCAGTTTATCCAGCAAGAAAGTGATAGAGTAGGGATTTGAGCACTGGTCTTTATAATTTTAAAATATCTCTGTATACATGAACTGTGTTCTAAAGTAAAGACTTTAAATATTACACAGAGGCTGGATTGGGACAATAGTGAGTTAACTTGGGTTTTTCCATCCAAAATGTAGCATTCCAGGGAAGGGGAGAAGTGTGGTGGGTCAAAGGAGTGTTGGCACTGCTGAAGAGTCGCCTGTCCCAAATGTGCCCAGCAAGTGCTGCCCCTGGGAGGACTTGGGGCCATTCTAAGAAGGAAGCCTAGAACCTTCCGAGTTTGCCTGCTCTTAGTGGATAGTTTATGCTTTAAGAAACTGGCACAATGAGCCCTGGTTGGTGTTGGTTGGAGCATTGTCCTATACACTGAAAAAATTCGAGGGTTCGATGCCCGGTCAGGGCACATACCTAGGTTGCGAGTTCAATTCCTGGTCAGTGTGCATGTGTGAGGTAGTCAATCAGTGTTTCTCTCTCACATAGTTGTTTCTCTCTCCCTCGCCCTCTCCTTCCTCTCTCTCGAAATTCAATAAAAACATACTCAGCCGAAGCCGGTTTGGCTCAGTGGTAGAGCGTCGGTCTGCGGCTGAAAGGTCCCGGGTTCGATTCCGGTCAAGGGCATGTACATTGGTTGTGGGCACATCCCCGGTAGAGGGTGTGCAAGAGGCAGCTGGTCGATGTTTATCTCTCATTGACATTTCTAGCTCTCTATCTCTCTCCCTTCCTCTCTGTTAAAAATCAATAAAATATATATATATATATATATATATATATATATATTTTTTTTTTTTTTTTTTTTTTAAACCATATACTCAGATGAGGATTAAAAACAAATCAAAAAAGTGGCAGAATGAGCACCTGGAATCTTCTAGATTCCAGTTTTTCTCCAGCATCAGTCTAGCAGCCCTAACCTTTACTTAAAATGAAGAACTGCCTCACAGTTATGAATTGTCCCCGAAACAACCTTACAGAGAAAAAACACACAAGTTTGGTTCAACCATTTTGCTAGCTGACTATAGAATGAAATGTTGAATTTGTTTCTTATATATCAAGAGGAGAACTGAAAGAAATTGTGTGGGGTTCGGTCCAGGAGAAAGATTTTATTAGGAAAACTAGAGATGATTTAATTGAACTACCAGAGACAAAAAATAAAAAATCAGTTATTGCAAAGCACTTTGTAACTAAATGTGGCATGAAATAGAAGGAAAGTGTTAGACACAAATAGTGTCAAGTTCATTGTTATAGCAAAATATAATAGGCATGGTATTCCCTTGAGAGGAATGTTTTTTATTTTGCAGGGCTTTTTACTTTTGTTTTATTTTGTTTTAATATAAATATAAATATCTCCCTAGAAATGTTGCAGCAGCTCCACCAGCAGCTGCTAGAAGCTGAGCGAAGGTCAATGACATACCTGAAACGATACAATAAGATCCAGGCAGACTACCACAACCTCATCGGAGTCACGGCAGAGCTGGTGGATTCTCTGGAGGCCACGGTCAGTGGCAAGATGGTAAGGAAGATCCCCAGCGATTCATGTCTTTTCACAAACCATGTTGATACGTGATTCCTGGACACTCTCAGATGTGACTCTGCCTCTCTGATTCACAAAGCCAGAGTGCACACAGGAGACCAGGCTGACCTACTATGCTGCTTACAGCATTTTATACATTTTTCCTGACACGTTATTGCTCATGTCTTTATTTCTCTACCTGATTCTTAATATCAGTAAAGAATGAATTGGCAACAGAAAAAGACTATGTAGTGGCATAGAAAGAAGAGGGCAGTGACCTTCTAGTAATAGGAAAGCTATAGATTTCACACGCTGATTTTGGATCCAGTTACCTTTCTGAACTCTGTTAATCTGATAGATTTTTTTTTTTAATTGATTCTCCTGTGTTCTAGGTTAGTAGTCATATCATCTTCAAATAATATTTTTGTTTTGCTTCTTTCATTATATATCTTTTTTCCTTCTTAGCATATTGTGGCTAAGACTGTGGGACATTCTTAAATAACAAGATCGTGGGTATCTTTGTCTATTCCTGATTTAATGGGAGTGACTCTAGTGTCATACTTAATAAAAATTAGAATAATAAAATCTCTGTGTGGTAATAAAAAAATTGTAAGTGGATGTAATTGGAGGTTCACATGCAATTTTAAGAAACAATGCAGAGAGAGTCCTTGTAGAGTTTCCCCCGTTGTAACATTTTGCAAAAGTATAGCATAATGTCTCAACTAGGCTATTAACACTGATACAATCCATTGCTCTTATTCTGATTGCCCTAGTTTGCTTGTGCATGCACGCATGTTTGTGTGTGTGTGTGTGTGTGTGTGTATTAAGCTTTATATAGTTATTTTTTTATTTTTAAATATTTTTTTTTATTTTTTTACAGAGAGGAAGGGAGAGGGATAGAGAGCTAGAAACATTGATGAGAGAAAAACATTGATCAGCTGCCTCTTGCACACCCCCTACTGAGGGTGTGCCCACAACCAACGTACCTGCCCTTGACCAGAATCAAATGTGAGACCCCTCAGTCCACAGGCCAACATTCTATCCACTGAGCCAAACTGGTTAGGGTGCTTTATATAGTTTTTATCACTAATGTAAGTTTGTGTATTAAAATTGTTTTTAACAACTTAAAATATGATTACAAAATATATATTGTAAAAATTTCAAAAATATAGAACTTTGCAAAATTAAATTACCTGTAATTGTGTCATTTAATAATAACACTTGTTAACAGCCCATGCTTTTTTCAATATTTATATACATGTTTTACAAAACTGGACTCTAGTTCACATAGGTTTCTAATTTACCTGGAAACAACCTAAATGTTTAATAGCCTAACCACTGGAAGTGAGGCACTGTGAAGAATATTTTATGATGTCATGAGCACATGACTGAATGAATATTAAGGCGGATTAGAAACCTATGCTAAGGTCCTTCAAGGAGGCCGTGCTAATCTGATAAACACTGAAACAGTTCATTCTCTTAACTTGTCAACCATGGGCATTATCAATAAAATGTTTATATTTTGTGAATTTGATCAATGAGAAATAGCACCTCGGGATTTAAATATGCATTACATTGATGACACATGAAATTAAACATTTTTATATACTTTAAAAATATGTACTTTTCTCGCCCTAGCTGGCTTGGCTCAGTGAATAGAGAGTCAGCCTGCCAAGTGAAGGGTCCCGTGTTTGATTCTGGCTTAGGGCATATGCCTGGGTATCGGGCTCAGCCCCCAGTAGGGGGCGTGCAGGAGGTAGCCAATCGATGTTTCTATCTCTCTCTCCCTCTCCCTCTCTCTGTCTAAAGTCAATAAAAACGTTTTTTGTTTTTTTTTTTTAAAAAAAGCAGGAAACAGTATCAGGAGTAAGGGGTTGATTCAAAGTCTCTAAGCCACAGAAAACTTTAGAAAACTAAAACTGAAAAGTATGCAATGTTTTTGACATTTGGAAGGACATTGGTGGTGCTTTACTGAGAGCTCATGAGTTAAAGCAAAATTTCCTCTCTGACCCTTAAAGAAGTCCGCTAGAGAGAGCTGTGACTGCCAGGCTGCCTCCGCTGTCTCTGGGTGGGTCTCATCCTTTGACCAGCCGAACTCAAATGTCTTTATAGATCACTCCTGAGTACCTGCAGAGCGTCTGCATTCGCCTCTTCAGTAACCAGATGCGGCAGAGCCTGGCGCACAGCGTGGACTTCACGAGGCCTGGGACGGTGAGGCTCTGTCCCCCTGATCTGCCCCATGACCCCAAAAAATATTGTAACTAGTCCTACTGGCGTGACTTCGAGGTTGAGCATCAACCTATGATCCAGGAGGTCATGGTTTGATCCTCAGTCAGGACATATGCCCAGGTTGCAGGCTTGATCCCTAGTGGGGAGTGTGCAGGAGGCAGCTGATCAATGATTCTCTCTCATCATTGATGTTTTATCTCTCTCTCCCTCTCCTTTCCTCTCTGAAATAAAAATATATATATATATATTAAAAAGATAATGTAACTAAAAAACTGAAAGAGCAGGATAAATAAACATTCAGAGGCTGCCCCTCAGCTGATATTGGGGTCTGTAAATTCCCAGGAGGAGAAGGCAGTTTTAAAGGAATGAACAGTTGGAAGACAGCCACCTGGGGAGAGGCGTGTTCTATTCTGCCCAGTGGCACTGCTAGTGGGTGCCAAGTGCTGGTACCAACAAGGGGAAAATATAGGCAGGAGTGTTTTTTTTAACTTTTTACTTGGAATAATTGCCAACACAGAAAAGTAGCAAAAATTGCACAAAAGACACTGGGTAGCCTTCATCCAGATTCAGCAGAGTTTATCCATTGGTTACTTTCTGTCCTTTACTTTCTGTCTCTACACAATCTGTTTTCTGAAGCATTTGAGGGCATGTACCATGGCCCTTTATTCCTAAATTCTTCAGTGCAGAGTATATTTCTTAATAGGAATATTGTCCTGTATAACATGTGATTATCAACCTCAGTAAATTTAATATTGATTCAATATTCTTCTCTAATCTGTGCATTTTCCAGCAGTGTGAGCTGAGCCATTCATGTCCCTTACAGCTTGCTGCCTATTGGAAGTCCAGGGCTATGCATTGCTGTCACATCTCTTAGCCTTCTTTACTCTTGAACATTTCTGCGGTGTGTTTGTTTTTTTTTTTACTTTCATGAAATGGAGATTTTAGGAGAATATAGTCCTTTCCCTTTTCTAAAAATATAACCTTTTGTGTTTGATGTTTCCTCGTGATTAGGTTGGGTTTGCATCCCAAGCCAAATACTACATAGGTGCCATCGTATCCTTCTTGGGCTGCTCATGTGGAGGCCTGTGCTGTGGAGTTGGGGTCCTAACCAGAGGAGCAAGTACTCTAGTCTAATCTCCCAGGGAAGTTTTCAAAGTTCATGAGCCCAGGTCCCTGGAGCTCACACCACCCTGCTGCCTGGTCCAGGGCTGAGTGGAAGCAGCCAGGTACATTGGATTAGGAAGGAGGAGCCAGGGGATCCTGAGGCATCCCATGGGTCAGAGCAATGACTTTCAATTAAGGGGTTTGCCCATTAATACTGGGGTCTTTATAAACATACTAGGGCCAGAGAAACCAAGATGGCAGCATAAGGTATACACCTGTATGTATAAGAAAAAGCTAAAGGAGTTCACCACCACCAAACCAGGATTATATGAAATGCTAAAGGGTATTCTTTAAGAAGAGAAAGAAGAAGAAAAAGGTAAAGATAAAAAGTATGAACAACAAAGTAACATTAAGTACATACCTGTCAACAAGTGAATCAAAAAATCAAGTGAATAAAAAATCTGATGAACAGAATAAACTGGTGAATATAATAGAATCAGGGGCATAGAAAGGGAGTGGACTGACAATTCTCGGGAAGAAAGGGGTGTGAGGAGTGCGGGAAGAGATTGGACAAAAATCTTACACCTATGGATGAAGACAGTGGCGAGAGGTAAGGGCATGGGGTGGATGGGGGAATCTGGAGGGGAGCTATGGGGGGAAAAAAGAGGAACACCTGTAATAATCTGAACAATAAAGATTTTTTTTTTTAAGAAATAATTGGAAACCCAGGATAAAACATTAAAAGAAATTCAGCTACCATTAAAAAAAAAAAATACTAGGGTCTTTTGTAGTATTAAAAAAATAATTTATTCCCACCTTGGCTGGTGGCACAATAGTTATAGCATCAGCCTACATAACGAAGGGTAACAGGCTTGGTTCCGAGCCCTGCTCCAGTTGCATGTGGGAGGTAACCAATCAATGTCTCTCTCTCATCTGAATGTTTCTCTCTCTAACTTTCCCTTCCACTCTCTAAAAAGCAATGGAAAAAATATCCCCAGGTGAGGATTAATAACAACAAAAATAATAATGATAATGATTCTAGGAAGGAAGGTGGGGGAAGGTGGGTGGGTGGGAACTCATCCACCAAAGAACTTGTATGCATATATGCATAACCTATTGACATGGACAATAGGCTGGTGAAGGCTTGGGGGTAGGGAGCAGGGATGGCCTGGAAGGGATCAATGGGGGGAAAAGGAAGGCATATGTAATACTTTCAACAATAAAGACTTAGCCCTAGTTGCTTTGGCTAAGTGGATAGAGCCTTGGCCTGCAGACTAGAAAGTCCTGGGTTCAATTCCGGTCAAGGGCACATGCCCAGGTTGTGGGCTCAATCCCCAGTAGGAGGCAGCCAGTCAATGGTTCTCGCTCATCATTGATGCTTCTATCTTTCCCTATCCCTTCCTCTGAAATCAATAAAAATATATTTTTAAAAAACAATAAAGATTTTAAAAACAGAAATAAAATAAATTTAAAAGAAAACAAAGATGAAAAAATGAGGACATATGTAATACTTCCAACAAAAATAATGATATTCTAATATATGTGTATGGTGTCAGATGGGTACAAGATTCATTGGGATAATCATTTAGTGAGTCATATAATTACTGGAGTGTACATCTGAAACCTCATTCTCAAGTAGGTTTGAAACAGATTATTATTATTATTATAACATTAAAAAACTCAAATATGAGACATGAAAAAAATAAATAAAAGTAAAGAAGTTGTGGTTAAAACTCATAGGAACAGAAAGTAGACTGGGGGTTTCCTGGGGCTGAGGGGTGGGGAAATGGGAGATGTTGGTCAAAGGGTAAAACCTTTGGTTATAAGATGAATAAATCTTGGGGTTCTAACGTATAGCATGGTGACTATAGTTAGAAATACTGTATTATATACTTGAAAGTTGCTAAGAGAGTAGATCTTAAATGTTCTCACCACAAGAAATAAAAGGTACCTGTGTGAGGTGATGGACATATTAACTAATCTTATGGTGGTAATCATTTCACAATGTATACACGTATCAGATCATCACACTGTACACCCGAAACTTACAGTGTTATACGTCGGTATCTCAATAATGCTGGAGGGGGGTGGGGGATAAATTGTGGTTAAAGGAAAATAAAGGTAGGAATAATAAAAGTAAACCAGGGCTGAGCTAGTACAAAAATGCATGTCATAAGTTGCTGTACATCTAGAGAGAGGCATATTTGGCTCTCAGGGCTTGTGCAAAAAGGGACATGTGAGCAGTTACGTGATTTATAATGAAGAGAAAACAGTTCTCTAATATTTATTATCCACTGTTTGCTGCATTAAGCAGCCTAGAAAGCACAATAGTAACGTGAATGCAGCCACAAGTTCCCCAAATAGACCATGTCAGCATCACTGAAGTTCCTAGGTGTCCTGCAGACAGTGAAAACTTTCCAAGTAGGTGTGTTACTATTGTAAATTAAAAACATTTTAAAATATTGTAAATTAAAAACATTTATTTTATTTTTTTTAAATATATTTTATTGATTTGTACAGAGAGGAAGGGAGAGAGAGTTAGAAACCTCGATGAGAGAGTCATCGATCAGCTGCCTCTTGCACACCCCCTACTGGGGATATGCCCGCAACCAAGGTACATGTCCCTGACCAGAATTGAACCCGGGACCCTTCAGTCCCCAAGCCGATGCTCTATCCATTGAGCCAAACTGGTCTCGGCTGTAAATTAAAAACATTTAAACAGAAGGTCGAACAAGTGGCTATTCTGGTGCTAAGACCTGAGAATGATTTCGCTTGTGAATCTTCATAGAAAGGACGTGATAATGAGGTGAAGAGCAGTGACCTTGACCATGTCCCGTGGGCGCGTGGGGAAGTGGCCTCGCAGGTCTGTGTCTAACAGGACCACCCCTTTCTTCCCTGCCTTCCATTTATCCATTCATTCCAGGTTTGTGGTATAGAATCCCATCCTTTCTCACATAGGCAGGAATGCCTGTATTTCCATTTTCTGGTGGTGGAGTGGTACACCAGCTTGTTTAAAACTGCTACCATGTTAATAAGGAGCAGTGTAAAGGGAGAAGGGCACAATATAGCTGCCACTTTATCCCATTAGAAGCTAACACGTGTCCGGACCTAGTCCTGCCCTCCTTCCTGTTAGGAGCCACGAAGGCACAGAGCCACAGCCTGAGAAGCCAGGGGAGAGAGGAAGAGGTCTGTTTACTTAGGCTCATAACCGTTTTCATTTTACTGGGCTACTCAGGAACAGACAATAAAAGCTGCAACAAATCTTTTATTGTTCCTAGTAAATTTATCTACAAGATGATAAAAAGTGGATCTGAGTCATGGTAAAAGTACCAGAGAACATCGTAGTTGATTAGGTGTGGCTAATGTTGTCACACATCAGATTTATAATATGTGAAGAGAAACTTAGGGTACAGTTTAAGATGGGATGTCTAGTGACTCAACTGATAGGATTTAGGATGGAAGGATAAGGTTGCTTTTCTTTTCTTTTTCTTTTTTCTTTTTAAGGGAATAAATTCTACTCTAGGTCCAAATAGTTTCATCAATTTCAAGACCAGTAGGCAGGCACAGACCAGCCTCTTTTATACCATATTTGGTCAGCATCTCCTTGGGTGCTGGGTCTATCCTGAGTGTTCCACATCATTGCACTCTGAAAAGGGGCTCGGCTGGGGCCCATCAGAAAACTGCTAGGCTCTATCAAGTTCAGCGCATTTGGTACCAGCTTCTGAATCTGGATTTAAAAAAATCTGGCCTTCTGCAACCTCATTCACTGCTGAAAATTCAAAAGGGCTCAGGAAATAGCACCTTCTCCACTAAGTTCTGCACCAATTGAAAAATAGGACAAAGAAAAAGGAAAAAGCTGAAAATATCTTTGTCAATACTTATAAAACTTATATTGGAGAATATGGATTTTATTTGTAGGCAGGTGGGTTTCCCTTTTTTCTTAAATATATATTTTTATTGATTTCAGAGAGGAAGGGAGAGGGAGAGAGAAATAGAAATATCAGTGATGTGAGAGAATCATCAATTGGCTGCCTCCTGCACATGCCCACTGGGGATGGAGCCCACAACCCAGGCATGTGCCCCTACCGGAATCAAATCTGGCACCCTTCAAGTCTGTAGGCTGACACTCTATCCACTGAGCCAAACTGTCTAGGGCTCCCCCTCCCCTACTTTTTTTTTTAATTAAAAATTATGAAGTTTTATTCAAGGGTCTTAGGATTTGCAAAATGAAAACATAGCATATTCCAAGGAAGAAAGAAAAAAGCTGAGAGTTTTAAAAAGCACACATTTGAGAATAGTCCTGCATTCTTAGTCCCAGATTAGTTATCTTAAGAGACACTTGCATCTCCAGCACAGGAACATCCTATCTAATAAAAGAGTATTTTGCAAATTAACCATCACTCCACAACAAAAATGGCGGCTTGCTGGGGTGTCTGGGCCTGTCCACCCAAGGGGGCGGATCCCACCTTCCTGACCCACCAGTGCTGCAGAGTCTGGGCCCCTCAGCCCCCTGCGGACCAAGCGGCGGTCAGACAGAGCCAGGACAGACTTGCAGGAACCAAGCGGTGAGCCTGTCAGCCCCGTGGGGGTTTGCACAGACCAAACGGAGAAGCTGGATCTGCCCCCAGACACGGCAGACAGAGCCCGGACAGCAGGGCTTGGGAGCTTTCGCAGGGTGATGACTGTGAAGCCAGGCCCGGCAGACAGAACCTGGACAGCAGGGCTTGGGGGCTTCCTTAGCACAGTGAAGCCTCAGGACCAGCAGACAGAGCCCAGACAGTAGAGTTTGGGGGCTTCCTTAGTAAGGTGGTGGCGGGAGCACCCCAGGCCCCACAGACAGAGCCAGGACAACAGGGCATGGGGACTTCCTTAGTGTGTTGGTGTTGGCGAAGCCCCCAGGTTTGGCAAACAGAGCACACTGCAGGGATTGGGGCTTCCTTCTCATGGCGTATGGCGGAGGCAGGCAGAGAGCAGGGCATGGGGGCTTCATCTCCATGGCTGAAGCGAAACCCCCAGACCCGCAGAGAGCAGAGAACCATGGGAGTGGGCCTAAGCCATCAGTAGGACATCCCCTGAGAGCTCCTGGATTGTAGAGAGTGCAGGTTGAGCTGAGGGACCCCCGTGCTTGAATTTCATGCACAGGGCCTCTAGTTATTGATATAATTCTTCAGAGGTGTATCAATGGTATTTAGGTAAATCTAGGAAACTGATGGTTCCCTACTTTTGAACCCTGGAATTAAAGAAACGTACCCACCCGTCATGCACAGCTCTGGCCAAGCCTCTTACCACCACCACCAGGAGCAGAGCTGCCCTGTGCTCTCTGAGCAGGCTCATGGCCTGGAGTGAGGGGGTCGGGAGGGAAGGGTGAGGGTCACACTGGTGGAGGCCCTATGGAGGAAATTCGCGAGTGGGAAGAAATGTGTTTCCGTTCTGCCTAGTTCATGTCCAGTTAACTGTGTTCAGCAGTCTGCTCGCGGTATTCGAGCTGGCAATCAGCTCCAGGTGCCCCAGAAGGACTGATAAGAATGGGATTGATTTTTTTTGAGACCAGAACTCTCCCAGGTGGCCTCTCCCAGTACAACCGCCTGTAACTACCCTGACCTCAGGCTTGTCATTTGGTCATCCTTACCAATCATCTGAGATCAGCCAGGGAAAGGAGTAAGAGGGAAACTTCTTCCTCAGGACACAGTCTCAGTTTTCTAAGATTACACAAGTGATACCAGAGTATGTGTGCGCTGGAAGATATAACAATGTAGTAGTAAATGGAGCAAAACACAAATCGCTTCCCTTCCTCACACTCACCACACCTCGCCTTCCTCTCTCAGTAACCTGTTGACTCCGTTTCACATGCATCCTTCCAGACCTTTAGAAATTAAATATAACTAGGGTTTTATTGCACATAGCATTCTGCAGCTGTCTCTTAACAGGGCCTTTTAAATCTTCCATATCCGCTTAGCATGTTTGTATTTCCCTTGCCTCCTAGTTTTAATTGGGAACAGTAGCACATTAATCATTATTCTAGCAGATATTTAGGCCGCTTTTTAATTGTTTGCTATTTCTAGTCTTGCAACATGCATCTTTATATGCTGCAAAAAGCATCTGAGAGCATCTTGCTCTGTCTTTCTCTTATTAGCCCCCAATCTGCCCTGGGCAAGCATGAATGCAGAAACAGTCTGAAGGTGATAATCTGAGTGTAGCCCCTGAGTGAATCCCAGTCCCACCGACTGGCACCTCTGGGTTTGTGGATTCATTGGAGGGGGAAGTTTCCATTTATGCATCCAGGGAAAAGGGCCCATTTGAGAATTAACTCTTCCTTTCTTCAGCAACTCCAAGTAGACTCATTGGAAATACAAGTTAAAATACTTCCAGGTGTGACAGCATTAAAGCCATTAAAGGCCCAGTGCATGTAGATCTTAGAAGGCATCTACCTCTGCCATCAGCCACCTTGGTTAGCAATGAACCCAGCGGGGGTTGCGGGGGATGGAGTGGCTCTTTTCCAGGACAGCCTGGTGCAGCTGCTCAGGGGTCTTCCTGAAGCTTCCATTGTGGGGACCGGGACTTTGGCTTGAAGGCCAACATCTTCAGTCTCTGGATTCTCCCTTACGTGCCTTTCTTAGCAAGGTGCCTGCCCTGGGCCCTCATCACCACTGCGTTTTGAGGCAGTCTTTTGGGGCCCGAGCTCTGATTGTCAGCGAGGGGTTGCACAGCTGGCTCCCTGTCCCTGCTACTCCTCATATACCGTGCTGTCCCGTACCTGTACTAACCTTGGTGACCCGAGGACTTGAACACCTTTGATCTCAACCAGTTGGTAGGGTGTAATTGCACAAAAGCTAATGGCATAGGGTGACTGTGCCATTAGCTTGGCTCTTTCCCTGATCGCTAAGCCCAGGCTCCGTACCTTCTCCCCATGAATGTCTGACAGGCAAGTCACATTGTCTCTGTCTAAATCCGAGCTCATCTTTTTCTTCCAACAAGTGGTCTCTCCCCACTGTGTTTCCTGTCTAGTGAATGATACTCTGGCAACCCCTGGGAACCATTCAAGGCCCTTCCCATCAAGTCCAAAATGCTCAGCACGGAGTCCGTGGCCGTCCCTGATCTGATGCCCATCTGGCCTCCAGGCTCAGCCCAGGTTCAGAAACCCCCTGAGCTCCAGCACCCCAGCTCCATCACTTCCCCGGGTGTGGGTGTAGCTGCATGTTGCTCTGTTTTTCTCTTATTAGCCCCCTTATTTGCAGCTGGCCCACAGGTCCCTGAAGCAGGTGCCCTGGATGACCTGGGGAGCCCGAGAGGCTCCTTCCCGAGAAGCTTCTGTGGAGCTTGGGAGCTCATTCGGGCGCTCGCCCACTCTCCACCTACTTAGCTCCATTTCCAAATCTCATTCGCAGCTTTCTGTGCCAGCCGCCCCCTCCTGCTCACACAACCCTGCATTTCACGTTGTGCGAGTCCCCCTTCTCATTACAGTGTTGGCCTTCCCCACGGGATGGGATGTTCCTCTGGTTCTCCACTTCCTTCCTGTGGCTAAGGCACATTTCCTCATGTGTCCCACTGAGATCTTTAACCTCCCCTGAGTAAACATTCCCCTTGAGGGCGCTTGCCAGATGACCTGCCTTTGCTGTTCCCCTGCTGTCTTTTAATTAAAAAAAAAAAAAAAAATCAAGGGTTAAAAATTTTTTAAACATATTATCATGAGCCGTTTAAAAGCAGGGCGTGGTGACTCCAGGGTGGGAACCTGCCTGTTGTGTAAATCCTGCGGCGAAGCAACAGATAAACCAGTGGAGACACCAGTGCAGGATTCTGAGTGCCCACGTCAGAAGTCAGTCTGTTCACTCCCTCATACAACACATGTCGGTGAGTGCCTCTGTGTGTCCAAGCACTGTTCCCGGTGCTGGGACACGAGGGTGCTGAACCGCCAGCAGCTTTGGCACCAATGTCTGCTGAAAGAGAGACACCGAAGTGTTGCAAGATAATCACAAATCAACATGAGAAGCGTGGGTGATGACCATTCGACATATGAGGCCCCACAGATGGCTGAGATTTCCTCTCTTTGCCTCTACTTCATGTTTCCTGGAGTTCTTTAAAATCTATCGCCAACATATCATTTCACCCGCAGAGAAGTCAGTATTTCTAACAGAGAAGGGCTTTGAAAAGCAAACCAGATTATAACCACAATGTCTCATACAATAAGCACCGGTCCCCTAGCATCATGTAATACCAGTGCACTCTGTTCTATTTTCTCAAAATATCGTTTTGCATTTGGTTTGAGTCAGTTCATACAAGTGCCACCCAAAGCATTGGTTTATTTCTATTTTAGTATATGTTTAATATAGCATTGTGTGTAGTGGCCAAAAGGGAGGGGGGACACGCAATGTGGATACCAATAAAGCGGGCGATGATCTAGATTACAGAGGAGTGGGATGGGAGGGGATTATTTATCTTTTTCTACAAACACCTCTATATTTCTATAAGCACTTCTATAGTGTTTGACTTGGTACGAAGTGGCAATGTGTTCTTTTTATACTCAAAGATAACATTTTAATAAAGAAAAAAACAAGGTAATTAAATGATTTTTATGGCTTCGTCCTCTCTTTTGTCTTTGACCTGGCAGCTTTAGTACCTCTGGGAGTTTGGTCAGGAGAACCCACCTGGGATTTTATAGGTTGTTCCTGGGAGTGGAGTAGCCCCAAACCAAGGGGTGGATGGCTTGGGAAATGCATTAGTAGTGTATTGATTAACTTCGACTTGGGCTAATTTTTAAAATATATGATTCTGGTTGGAGAATCCTGGTAGACCAGAAACTTTGCAGATCTGTAGGTTTTGTGCTGTTACAGTAATTCAGGGTCAATGCACAGCCATCAGTGAGTAACACGGTCTGTTCTTTTTTGTTCCCTCGCCCCCACCCTCCCAGGCTTCAACCATGTTAAGAGCCTCCTTGGCACCCATGTGAGTAATTGCTCTTAGAAATTGTTATTGTGGAATAGCTGTGGGTAAATTGGATTTCCAAGTAACTTTAATAAATGCTCATCTGAACAGCTGAGCTCCATGTGGATAGTAAAGGAAATACCAGTAATTATAAGTAATAGTATTAAGCCAGAAGTGTCTTTTAATCTTAATTGTATTTGTTTTGGTGAGGTAACCTCAAATAGAAAAGCTTGTTATAGAAACTATAGGATAGTTTCTATAATATTCTCTAGAAATCGATTTAATTTACTGTCACCAGGCAGTCAGCAGAGAGTTACAATGTCTAAATTTTGTGTTCTCTGTCGACGGGCCGCAGATAGCATTGTGTGAGCCTGAGCATTTCTATCCAGATCTATTGTGTTGTCACCGTGGGGGTGTCTGACGCACGGGACCTTCACCAGGCATGTGTTTTGAACATCCCCTTTGCCCTCTCTTTCTCTTTGAACGTGTGTTGCTGAGTAGGAAACTGAAGGATGTCCCACTGCTGCCCTCCTTGGATTATGAGAAACTGAAGAGGGATTTGATTTTGGGGAGCGACCGCTTGAAAGCTTTCTTGCTGCAGGCTCTGCGCTGGGTACGTATCTTGTATCTTTCCCGCGAAGCTGAGAAAAAGACTGCTGGCTTATCGGGCTGCTACCTTGCTCGCATCTTTTAGCCCATCTACTGAGACCTTCCTTCCTGCTGCCTGCTAACACCCGAGCTAAAGTGAAAACAGCTCCTGAAGTATAGCCTGGCCTCTCTGTAAAAACTCCTACACTGGCCTCACTGTGGCCGTTGCCTTTCTGAGGCCGTTTCTCACAAGCAGTTCTAGGCCCAGGGGACTTCCTGTCACCCAGCCCCTTCCTGGTTGAGTCACACTGACAGCTGGTGGGGTCAGCCTGGTTCTCACAAAGCCCCCGGTGTTCACGGCCACACGAGCAGGCCTCAGGGTGAAAACTACTCCCATTCCTGTGAGGGAAATAGAGTCTAACTTGTTGCTTCTCTCCCCGCTCGGCATGTCAATCATGGGTAAGACAGTGGTCCTCAAGCTCTTTGCTCTCAGACCCCTTTACTCTCTCAGAAATTACTCAGGACCCCAAAGAGCTTTAGTTTACGTGAATTTTATTTACCAATACTTACAGTGTTAGAAATTAAAACTGAGAAATTATAAAATGTATACTTATCAATCATTTAAGATGAACAATGATAAACCCAGGCTATAGCAACCTATTTTTTTTTTTTTAATTTTCTTCCAAAGCAAAAATAAATAAATAAATAAATAAATAAATAAAATTAGAAGAGCAGCATTGTTTTATAGTTTTGCAAAATTCTTTTGTCTGGCTTCGTGAAGGACAGCTGGATTCTCATATTTGCTTCTGCATTTGATTTGTCACAGTAACACTTCACATAGCCTCTGAGAGACTGTGGGTGAAAACAACATTATGCTTAGTAGTAGAATGAAAACAGTGGTGACCATATAGACTCCCCAAAAGGCCTTCGGAACCCTAGGTTCCCCAGACTACACTTTGAGAAGTGTAGATCTAAGCTAACACTGGTTAGCTGCTGAACTGGACGATGCATTCTAACTCACCCTGGAATAATGT
This sequence comes from Pipistrellus kuhlii, assembly GCF_014108245.1. Lineage (NCBI taxonomy): Eukaryota > Metazoa > Chordata > Mammalia > Chiroptera > Vespertilionidae > Pipistrellus > Pipistrellus kuhlii. The sequence goes on from NW_023425573.1 coordinate 25,161,921, forward strand.
CAAACTCCTTCACGGGCCCCCGAATTTCAGCATGCCTTGGCATCAGAAGGCCTTTGAGCAGTTTCCCCATCTGGATAGAAAAAGGTCTGTCTCCTCTCTCGCACGTCCAAGGCCTGCGTGCTTCCTGGGACAAGGTCTGGAGTGCTCCGCAGAGGCGCCAGGAGCAGCAGGAGGAGTCCTGTGTCAGTCGCGATGTCTGCTCATCTGCTGTGTTTGCGGGAGCTGACCAGATGGGTGTGGCGGCATGATTCATCTCTGGTGGCCATCCCGGCCCCATGTTTGCCTCTCTGCTCAGGGGAGCAAACTCATCTTGTCTTTGGCTCTTCCAATCAGTCGGTGCTCCTGAGCCTCTTGGTGAGACAGGATGTTCCAGAAAAGATAAACAGGTGTCTTGAGTTTTGTCTGTGCCCCCTCCAGCATCTCTACTCCAGCCCCGTGCCCCTCATCCCACCCAGTGCCCCAGGCCTGACCTCAGTGAACTGGACAGAAGGGTGGCACCCACAGATGGGGCACGCCTGGCACCACCTCCTTTAACCTAGTCCTCTCCCCGGTTGGGCCTCCCTCCTTGGCTATGTTGGCCCAGTCTCTCAGTGACACCAGCCTCCGCCTTTCAGTTCTGGGGGCTTGTCTTTTACACGGCAGCTTGACCTCCGCCAGAGCAGGGCCTGCAGTCTCAGGGATCATCTAGTAAGATTTTCCTTCAAAAGTAAGGACATTTGCTCATGTTAGACATGTGGTTTTCTTATATCCTAAACTCATGCCAATCCACAAGCATGCACCATTTCCCATGCTCCATTTTCCTTCTAGCCCTGCAGGCAGTAAGGAAATTCTAACTTAAAACAGCACGATTTAGGCTTTTCAGAATCTACAAAATTCTACCTAACCACCCTTACACACACACACACACACACACACACACACAGTATTGCTGTGTCAGTCCTAATAAAATCTATTTTGTTGGTATGGCTTTCATTTTGAGCCCTCTACAACTTCCCCTGTGCCCACCCCTGTACTTCCCCTCTGCCCTAAGCTGGCCCACACTCTCCCCACCACACTCACATCCTCTGTGCTGGCTGACAGTCTGCTCACCCTTCAGAGACCAACTCTTGAACCCCTTCCTGAAAAAAAAAAATCCTCTCCAGGCATTGGTGAGTGCTCTCTTATCTGTACATGCACAATCCAGACATTTTCTCACTTCCCTGAAAATGTCACATGTGTAGGTTAACTCCTACATCTCCCATATCATCCACTTAAAAGTACATCATAATTTCTTTTTTTTTAAACATATTTTATTGATTTTTTTACAGAGAGGAAGGGAATGAGATAGAGAGCTAGAAACGTCGATGAGAGAGAAACATCGACCAGCTGCCTCTTGCACACCCCCTACCGGGGATGTGCCCGCAACCAACATACATGCCCTTGACCGGAATCGAACCTGGGACCCTTCAGTCCACAGACCAACGCTCTACCGCTGAGCCAAACCGGTTTCGGTACATCATAATTTCTTATTAGTGGATAGGTTGGCTGCTTACCTCGCTCTGCAGGATGTTACTTATTCTGTTTAGTTAAATGCTTAGTTACTGGGACTGCCGTTTAAAACATACCCACTCTGCAGACATTTTCCTCCACAGTCAGACTTGTTACTTTTGCTTCTCTTTGTTCAGCGCTTGACCACATCCCTTCCAGGAGAGCAGAGGGAGACCGTGCTGCAAGCCTACATCAGCAATGACCTCTTGGACTGCCATGGCCACAGCCAGGTGGGTGAGCGATGGGCCGGGGCCCAGCGGGGCCTTCGTTCCTCGGGAATGGTCCTAGCTGTTGGGGAGATGTCCATTTCTGCATGTTTCAACCTGGTGACTGTGTCAGCCTGAGCTCCTAAGCTCTGCTCTTCACCCTGGATGTCAGCCCCCTCTTCACGTCTGATGAAGAGTTTTAAGAAGTTAGAACTGCTGGATTCAGCTATGGAGCTCTGTTCTGCCATGTTTCCTCTTCTCAAATTCCCAAGTCTTTTCCTCACCCTAGTTTATCTTGAGCCCTGAAATCTCAGCATGATTTATGATCGGCAAGGTAGGTAAGCAAATTCAGTGTTTCTTCTTTCTTTTTTATTTTGGAGATATGTTTTTATTGATTTTTACACAGAGAGAGGAAGGCTGAAGAAGAGAGAGAAACATGGGTTGTCTTTCGTACATGCCCCAAACAGGGATTGAACCTGCTACCTAAGTTTGTGCCCTGACCGGGAATCAAACTCACAACCATTTGGTGTATGGGATAATGCTCCAACTAAGTCAGCCACCGGCCAGGGTGCAAATTCAGTGTTTTTTCACCTGGGCCTGCCTTAAAATGTGTCCAACACCATATTTGTATATATAATAGCTCTGGGCCAGCTTGTTCTAGTGGGAAAATGTAGGATTTGGAGTGAGATGAACTAGTTCCAGACCTCTGCCCTACCCCATACCCCCTATGACATACCTTTCATGGGGTGTACTTGGGTTCACTGGGCACTTAGCCAGCCCTTTCAGTCTGACAGCTTTAGTTCTGGGAACTTTCCTGAGTTATTTTGTAGCTGAGTCCTTCGGTTCTCTCTCTGTCTCTCTTTGAGTGTCGGACCTCCTCTTGAACTAATTCTCTCTCTTTTTTTTTTTTTTTTTATCTTCTGTCTCATATTTTCCTTTTTTTTTTTTTTTTTAACTCCACTTTCTGGGAGATTTTTTTATCTTTATTTTCCAACCACTCTGTTGAGATTTTCATTTCCTTTTTTATAGAATTCTTTTGTTTTGTAGGTAACATTAACTCCTGATACCTTTAAGTATTATTAGTGACATCTTTTTGTTTACATTTTGTTTTCTTATCCCTGCCTAGTCTCATTTCTTCTAAGTTTGTTCCACTAACCCCTTCCCCCTGTTTATCTTGGCCCTATTTTCCATGTTAGAAACTTGGACTTCTGGTAGACCTTGGTTATCTCCTAATGCTTAGAGTGGAGGACTGAAAAGCCTATTGGGAATTCTGATTGTGAGGGCAGGGACTGTAGACAGAGACTCCCACTGGGAGTGAGCCAGGTGGGCCATGCGTCAGGGGCGCTGACTTCAGGACTGTAGTTCTTTCTCTTGGGCCAGGCATTTTCCTCCAAGAAGAGTTTTCTGGTCTTCCTCCTAAAGGGAAGGGTCTGGTTCCCAATGTTCTGGGAGCCAGGTAGGGGAAGAGGACTGGGTGTGGCTCTTTAGACCCCCTTTTTGGTGTAGAAGCCCTTCTCACCTGGGCTGGTGTCCCCCATCCAGAAACTCTTGTTACCATAACAAGAGAGCACCCGACCTCTGGTGAGAGGAGGACAGCATGAGCTGCTTCTTTAACAGCTTTCATTCATTCATAATTATTTTCTCACATCTTGAGCCTTTGAGGATTAAGTGATGTAAGTGAGGTTACCTTCCCTTTTTTAAAAAAAATATATTTTATTGATTTTTCACAGAGAGGAAGGAAAAGGGACAGAGAGCTAGAAACGTCGATGAGAGAGAAACATCGACCAGCTGCCTCCTGCACACCCCCCTCTGGGGATGTGCCCACAACCAATGAACATGCCCTTGACCGGAATCGAACCTAGGACCCTACAGTCCGCAGACCAACGCTCTATCCATTGAGCCAAACTGGTTTTGGCGGGGTTACCTTCTTATTGCCCACATAGCATTCTTGAGTCTACTAAGTCTTTCCGTCTATATTCCCACTTCCAAAATTGTGTTGTTGTAATTTCTTTTGCTGTTCTCTCAGATCTTGAGAATTTGTGTCATTCTTTAAAATCCATTTACTATAGTTTTACTGTGGCTTCAGGGAACCAAACTAGAAGTGTGTGTTTGATCTGTCATCCTAACCTGGAAAAAAATATCAAAATAAGAGAAAACCGTATATTGCTGGCTTTGTATCAATCATTTTTTAAATAAATTTTTTCATTTTTCAATTATAGTTGACATGCGGTATTATATTAATTTCAGGTATACAACATAGTGGTTAGACATTTATATAACTTTGGAAGTGATCACCCTGATAAGTTGAGGACCCATCATATAATTCTTTTAATTTAAAAGTTTAAATGACTGGTATTCATCAGATCTCAGGAAAAATCAGTTGGCCATCAAGATTTCCAGACGAACTCTTTGGCTTTAGCCTGTTTATCTCACTTGTAATAAATTTGTGCAGAGTAAGGCAACAGCGGCCCCACGGAGGAGCCACGGTTGTCTCTCCCGGTCTCTGATTCCCTTGTCCCTGCCTCTCTGCTGCCCCCAGAGGAGCGTGCTGCAGCTGCTGCACGGGAGGAGCGACGTGGTGCGCCAGTACATGGCCAGGCTCATCAACGCCATCGCGTCCCTGGCAGAAGGTGAGACTCCAGCTTTTCTTCAAAGAGAAGAGCTAGGCCTTACTGATGCATTTTTTCCCTTTAAAAATGGACGTTCTTCTCCAACTTTTTTAGAGATGATGTATGTATGTTTCCTCAATTTATGCCTGTTTAATGCATATAAGGTTTTTTGTGAAAATTGGATGTTGTCATATTGCTGTACTTTATGCCAGAGCAAATTTTGACGGTTTTGGAGTTTCTTTTGTAAGCCTTCTGGCTTTACTTTATAAGCTTCCTGGTCTTATAACTGTACATTTTGGATTGCCTTCAGTTATATAATAGATAATACATTTTCTATAATTTTCTATGTCAGTATATTAAGGCTGGTGACACAATTAATGCTGATCCCAATAATTGCATCATTTCCTGCAAAAGGCTAGAAGGTTTAAAAGTTCCAAAGATAGCATGCCAGTGTGACTGAATTCAAATGATTTTACAAAGTGTCGTTATCTTCCAAGTTTAAGTTGAGCTCTTTTGAGAGTGAATAAAGGGAGTTTCAAATTATGACTATAAGATACTCCAAAAATGTGTCCCTTCATTTATTTGTACATTTTCAGCTGTTTAGTAAACAGTTATCATAAGCCAGGGTATGTGCCAGGGACCAATTATATAATACTGTTGAAATTTATGTCCAAAATTAGCATTTCTATCAAGCCACGAGCCCACAACAGGCTAGTGATAATTCAAGCCCTACTCTAGGGTTCCAGGCCTGGTCCCCAACCTCCCTGGGCCATGGGCACGTCCAGAAGGAGCAAGGGGTGTGGCCAGAAAGCACTGCTGATGGATTCATGACCCACAGGTTTCCCTCCCCGTTCTTCTCCTCGATCTGACTTTCGGGTTCACGATTTCAGGTGAACAAAGGACAATGCTCCCCACAAGAACACAGTGGTAAATTAGGTTTAGATTACAAGAAAGCGTTTTCTATTACTTGATAGTTGGTTGACTAAAACCAGTTTTGCAGAAGAGACCCAATGCACAAAATTCGTGCAGGAGTAGGCCTTCCTTCCCCCAGCTGCCAGCACCGGCTTCCCTTTGGCTCCCGGGACCTGGGCTTCCCTCGCAGCCCCAGCTTTGTCCAGAAGGTCATCCCGAAGGACATCTGGTCTAATTAGCATATTACACTTTTATTTTTATAGATAGGTTTTTTAGAATCTAAAATTATATAAGCTCTGCATGTGCTAAAGGCAAAGGTTTCATAGAAAGTGGTTTTGGAGCATGAACTTAACACAAGAGCAGTCTTCCCTCTTTTACTTGTTCATCTCTGGTTGTGTTACCAGGTCGTCTCTACCTTGCCCAGAGCACAAAGGTGCTGCGGATGCTGGAGGAGAGGCTGAAGGAGGAAGACAAGGACGTCATCACCAGGGAAAATGTGCTCGGGGCCTTGCAGAAGTTCAGTCTCAGGTGCTGACCATGCAGCAGGTCACAGCAGCTCCTGCAAAATCAAAGTGGGGTTTTCAGAAGCCGCTGTTTTGTGTTTATTTAGCCCAATGACACCCCAAAAGGCAGATGACATTTTTCAGCTAACATCTAGGCAGCTCACCTCAAATGTGATGGAGGAAGATGATTTAAAAGAGCTATTGTAGCCTGCTAGTGAGCATGATTATGTCTCAGCTTCACAGATCCTCAGCCTTCCCATGGTGACAGTCTTGTGTCCCACGATGAATAGTCACAGCAGGTGGGCGAGGCGCTCCAGGACCTTGTCCACGTGTCCCAGAAGCACACCCTGGCGTCTCAGCCCTGACACTGTTGTGACTTAGAACTGCTCCGCATTAGAAATTTAAAGTCAGACACCCCTTCTTTAGCCAGGTCTGGTGTCCTCACAGCTTTCTTTTTTAATCCCTAGCTTTATTGAGGTGTGCTTTACATACCACCAAATTCACCCATTTTAAGTGTACAGTTCAGTGATTTTTAGTATATTACAGAGTTGTACAGCCATCACCATAGTCTAATTTTAGAACATTCACATCACCACAGAAGGAGCTTCATGCCTGTTTACAGTCATTCCTAAGTCCGACCCTGAGCCCAGGTACCCACAACTCTGCTTCCTGTAGACTTCCCTGTCCTGGATGTTTGATTAACTGGAATCAGATAAGGTGGCTCCTTTGTGACTGGCTTTTTCCACTTAGCACAGTGTTTTTGAGGTTCATCCATGTTATATAGCATGTGTTGTGCTTTGTTCCTTTGTATTGCTGAATGGCATTCTATTATGTGGAGAGACCACAATCCTCAGTGAGTGGATATTTGGGGTTCTTTCCACTTTGGGCTATTATGCAAGATGCCCCTGTGAACTTTGCATACAAGTCTTTTTATACAATATATTTTGGTTTTTTAAAATTGATTTCAGAGAGGAAGGGAAATGGAGAGAGAGAGAGAGAGAGAGAGAGAGAAGAGAGAGAAAGAGAGAGAGAGAAACATCAATAATGAGAGAGAATTATTGATCAGCTGCCTCCTGCATGCCCCCTACTGGGGATTGAGCCCACAACCTGGGCATGTGCCCAGGACCCTTCAGGCTGACACTGTATCCACTGAGCAAACCAGCTAGGGAGCATACGGGTCTTTGTGTGGCCATGCTTTCATTTCTCCTGGATAGGTATCTAGGAGTGGAATTGCTGGATCCTAAGCTGATTCTTCCAGCATCCACAGTCCCTCATGACCACCTTGCTTTCTCTTTGATTTTATTAAGAATTCTATTACCTCGAGTCCTCAACCTTTCCTGAACACACTTCCTTCCCATCAGTGTGAGTGACCTGCCAGTCTGCCAAATGACAATCTACGTGTGTGTATGCTTAGTGGGAAAAAGTGGCACGTAATCAGCTCTTGCTTTTTGCCAGGTTCCTGCCAATGAAAATTTCTTATCCTGACTCTATGAATTGAAAAGAACTGTGAATAATCTCCAGAGTTATTACTTCCTCAGATCACATAAACACTTCATTTCTGTTTGTTTAAAAAGATAATAGCCAACTGGAAAATTTTTAGAAATTCAATAGCTTAGTTAAATAACAGCTAAGATAAGGGGAAGAAATACTTCCGCCTGGCAATGCAAATATTTACTTACAATTTTTCCTTTTCCTCCAAACAGTCATTTGAGCTTTTTGTTCTGAAAACATGCTAATGTTTTCCATGGTCTCTACAATGAAGGTAGAAAGTAGCTAGGCTTACCAGGAGTGTGTGTCCTCACTGTATGCTCCTAACAGTCACCCGTGGGTGCGAAGACCAGCACGAGCAGGTGCCATCCACTGGCAGTCTCACCATGACCTGTCCCTCAGGAGATGCACAGCATTGCTTAGATTTTCAGAGAATTCAGACAACTTCTCATGGTGGTATCAGGCTCAGGGTTATCAGTTCTTAAGGCCTGCGTGCTGATAGGCACCATGGCACATTCCGATGAGGCACTGCATTTTGTAAGCTGTGACATCTGGACTTTGGGGGGAATATAGTTCTGTGTAAATTGTATTATCCAGGTCACTAAGTCATCCTTACTCTGTAGAGATCTGAATCAAAATGGTATTGAGCTGGGCTTTTTTGTTTTGTTTTGTTTTGGTTTGGTTTTTTTGTTTGTTTGTTTTTGCTTCTCTCTTATGTTTTCTTTATTTTTTCACAGAGCAGAATGCCTAAGTTAGATGACAGTAGACTGGAGTTCAGTAAATATTTGTTTGTCAGTGAACTATTTCTATGGCTCTGCTTCCTGGGTTAAGTAGACCAAAAACTATCAATAAATATTTTAAATATTGGAAAGGAATTCAAAGTAGGAGGCCTCCTTACTACCTTATCTTTCTTTAAACTCTTTTTTTTTTTTAAAGTATTTTATTGATTTTGTACAGAGAGGAAGGGAGAGAGATAGAGAGTTAGAAACATCGATGAGAGAGAGTCATTGATCAGCTGCCTCTTGCACACCCCCTACTGGGGATATGCCCGCAACCAAGGTACATGCCCTTGACCGGAATCGAACCCGGGACCCTTCAGTCCCCAAGCCGACGTTCTATCCATTGAGCCAAACCGGTTTCGGCCTTTCTTTAAACTCTTAATCATACCCATGAAAGGTAAAGAATTTGTTGTTTCAGTTGTATGGGTCTGACAGTGAAATATTCCTCCACATCAGTATCTCGTGCACTTGTTCTTCTCTGACATGCCTTGCTGTTGCTGTGTCCTCCTATATGAAGTTTCTCACCAGCATGAATTGACCTGTGGGCTGTTTCCCCCAGGCGCCCGCTGCAGACAGCCATGATTCAGGATGGCCTCATCTTCTGGCTGATCGACATTCTGAAGGAGCCCGATTGCCTGTCCGACTACACGCTGGAGTACTCGGTGGCCCTGCTCATGAACCTCTGCCTCCGGAGTGCAGGTCTCACAGCCTCCCAGCCCAGGCCCCGGCTCCAGGCCCCAGCCCAGGCTCTGGTGTGTGGGAGGGGAGAGGTCCTGACCCTCGAATCTGATGACCCAGTAGCCTGTCATGGCTTCCTCTAGTCTCCCTTGTAGAAAACCAGAGACAGGAGGAGTGTAAAGCATTTCCAACTGGGTATCAAGGTGTGAATCCCTGAAGCCAAAATACCAGTCTGGCCTTGGAAAGAATGTTTTATAGCTATATAGAAATTTCCAAATACGTATATAACCACCTATATGCAATATGTATATGTAGTAGCTGCATTAAGAGGGAATTAAATTAATTCATGTTTTTCTTCATCTTCATTGCGTGACTCAAAGGTAGGAGGTTAAGAATTAGAATCCCTTCTGTCTGAAGGCAGAGAAGCATGTTCCCAAGATTGTACAGGATTAAGTTGGTGGCCTAGCCTGCTGCCTGCCCTTAATCACAGGTCGTTCGGGTACTTGATCAATAAAGGTAATGATGTCAGCTTTCTACAGGCTCCGTCCCACTTAAGCGATGTGTTCCCTGTGGTGAAAGAAGCTTCCTTAAAAGAGGTGCCAAGGCCAGCCTGAGGCTGAGCTCCGCTGAGCAGCCCAGTGTTGGCAGGTGGCGTGGCTACGTGGCTCAGGGCTGTTTGTAAGCAGCTCCTTCGCCCTCGGATGCTTTGTGAGCTGAGGCACGGTGTTGCTGACTGAGTAAATGACTGCTTCAGTCTTCTGTTTTAAAACTAGCCTGTGCTCAAAGTCAGAGCCTCTAACCATTACTAGTTTATAGTCAGCTTTTCTCACTACCCTTGGTTTATCTGCAGTGAGTGTTTGGGTGACCTGTGTGATTTTGATGGTGATGGTCTGTGTGAGGCAGAATTTCACTGTGATGAAGAGCTTGTGCTCTGCCTGAAGGAAAATAACCCCATTTGCTGAGCACAGGGGTTGCCAGTCTATTCCTGTACTTCGTTCCACGTCATCCTTTGAGGTAGATATTAATGGTCTGCGGATCCCAGAGGAAGAAATTGGGCCCAGGTTGGTTAAGTGACTGACCCAAGGTGACACAGCTCATAAGCAGAGACTGACCTGGAACTGTGCTTCTGAGTTTAGACACGTCATGTTTGTTTTGTTTTGTTTTCTTAAGGGAAGAACATGTGTGCCTCGGTGGCAGGCCTCGTGCTGAAAGTCCTTTCGGATCTGCTGGGCCATGAAAACCACGAGGTACTCAGCCACCAGGGCTTGGGAGGGCTGGCCGAGGACACTTACCACACTCTCCCTGCTGAGAGTATTTGTATAAGCTGCTTCAGAGCGTTCGTAATTTCTGAATTCTAGACTCAGGAGCAGGAAGTCTTCCCGCCACGCCTCCCTTATTGGCACACCACCAGCACCGGCCTGTGCGGCTGCCTCCTCAGTTATTTTTCTCCTTGTCTTCCATGGTGCTTCATTCCCCGCATGGTGATTTTCCTCTATTGTGATTAACATGTGTCTGTGGACATGTAGGTAGTCTGAAAATGCATTAATGTTATATGTGTTTATTTTATATAAATAGTGTTGCAGTCTAGATCTCATTACTTTCCTTACATTTTCCGTGTTTTCGGGACCTTTCTGTGTTGCTCTGTACACATCTCTGATGAACAGCTCTCACTACTGCAATATGGGCTTCCATTCACAGCCCTCCCACTTTCCCTGCCCCTTCCCCAAGGTGCCCCCTCCCCAGGGTGCCTGCTCCCCAGGTCTGCCCACTTTGGTTGCCTCCAACTCTTGCCACCTGTTAAGTGCACCTCTGTGAGTAAAACAGGAGAAACAAGTATAAATCTCAACTACACCGGCTCCAGTCCAGTGGTGGAGGCACGTGAGGGGCAGAGCAGAGCCTCTGAGCTGGTGTGAGAGGAGGAGTCATAGTTTTTTAGTGGGGAGTGCACCCAGCAAAGTGAACTATTAGAACTGGGGCTCAGGCACAGGCATGTCTCAACGAGATGAGGGCGTCCCCTACACAGTGTGGACTCTGCAGTGTGCACTTCATGGCGGCAGGGAGGGTGGCGATAGAAGCCAAATCCTGAAGGGTACTGCGTGCTGCACTAAGGAGGTGAGAAGGCCGAGGGCCCAGGCAGACTGTGGCCGGTGGCCGAGGTAGGGAGAGCGGGGATTTGGGCAGTGGTGTGACAGTTGGATTAAAGGATGCGAATTAAAGGTAGAGACTCGTTTGGAGTTTGATGTAGCCTAGATCATGGACATGTTGTCTGAACAAGGACAGTAGCATGCGGGTGGGAAAGGGGTTCCCATCAAAGACAGTGTGGGGACTCCACAAAGGAGAGTAAAAACAGAGAGGAATCGGTGATGACTCTTGAGTTGCCAGCCTGGATGACCAATGGCTGATTCTGAACTCTTCGTTACAGCTGTCACGGGGACATGCAAATGGAGAACATCTGTCATTTGGAGACACTCACCGTCCTCATCAGCCAGAGGGTCTCAACTGTGCTGTTTGATAATTGCGTTGTATAGTATGTGAGAACTTGCAAATGACTGTTTTTTTCTCCCCTTAAAGATACAGCCGTATGTGAATGGAGCGCTGTACAGCATCCTCTCTATCCCGTCCGTTCGTGAGGAAGCGAGAGCGATGGTAAGAAACACTCTGAGACCTGTCCGCTTCTGTCAGTGCCACTGTCACTGTGAGAGCAAGGGCTTCCTGGGCCAGCCCCACTGAGGGCTCTTAGATAGTTCATGAACCCCCAGAATTGTACACTAGATACATCAGGATGTCCCCCAAAGTGGACACACACTTTAACAGCCGATGGTTCAATTTTGAAAATGAAATGTATTTGAATAAACACAGCCTTTATCATTTCCCAGAGTGTGTGTATACATTTTTCTGGGACACCCTATATTTGCAGTTATTTTATGAAAGTCTGTAGCTTTTATCAGATTCTCAAGGGATCCCTTCAGTGATTAAGAACCACAGTGTTAAAAACTTTCCAGCAGGTTTATTTTTGGAAAGTTATCGACATTCTTTTTTAAATTTAAATGACTCATGTAAATTTGGGGCTTGGGGGATGCGTATGGATTTCGTAGTAGCAGAAGCTTAGCAGGAGAATGGTGAGATGGAGAAAACATCACTCAGATTCACCTGCAGGATTCCTGGAGGAGTCATGGCAGCCTGAGAATTGGTACAATCAAAACTCTCTGAATCTGCAGACATTCTAGAGCAGCCTAATGGACAGAAAGGCTGGAGAAGATGGCATACAGCCGGACTTGTCTTGATTGCTAAACCGTGAATTCAGTTTTTACTGTGTCTACGTTAGTGCTTGTATTCAAAGTATACAACAAGCCACAGGTGGTTAGTGTCATGTCTGGCGATGACAGATGTATTTAGATCTGATCCCCCAAACCTTGGAGTTTTGTCCCTGGGATGGGATAGAGAGTGTGAAACCCCGTTAACAGTGTGCTTATTAAATGCTGTGATAGTCCAGCTGTCATGGTTCAGTGGTTGAGCATCGGCCTGTGAACCGAGAGGTTGTGGTTCGATTCCCTGTCAGGGCACATGCAGGCTTGACCCCCAGTATGGCGCCAACAAGACATGGCCTTCCACTTTGTTTTGCTTACTTAGAAGAATTGTTCAATTTCTAGTTGGTCATCTAAATTACACCATCAGTTAGACCAGAGATAACAACTCGTTTAGCTGTTCTGTGTGGTTGCAGTCAACAGTGGGCCTTAATTGTCTACTGCTTTTAAATTAAAAATTTGTTTAATTTTTTTAAGAACAGGGGAGAATAAAAGTGATTAAATTCTGCATTATAGTCATTCAGGTGGGAGAGAGGAATTGTCAGCCAACCAGGGCACAAGGAACAAAACCTGGGCTGCAGAGAAAGAAAGAATGGAGGCGACATGGAATTAAAAGGGTGAAAGGCAGCATGGAGGAAAGACCTGCAGGGTGGAGAAGGCAGAGGGGATGGCAGTGAAGGGACAGGGACCAAGCAGGGAGGGGAGACACGAAGTTGTAAGATGTTAGAGAGGGTGGTTCCTAGAGGTCATCCTGGCCAGGGGTGATGGGGAGGAGAAGGAGAGGGAAAGAGCTCAGAGACTGTGACCATGACCAGAGGTCTTAACTGGAGCCCTAGCAGGAGAGGACAGAGCAATAACAGGGCAGAAAAAAGGTTGACTAAACAAGGTATCTAGGAAATCCCCAAATGTTTGGAAATGAAAGTGTTGCTGCTTGTAAGAGCTGTCTATTGCTGCATAACAAATTACCCCAAAGCTTAGTGGCTTAAAAACGTTTTTATCCCCCTCTGTTTCTGTGGGACCAAGTTCAGGAGCCGGTAGTGGAATGGTCCTGGCTGAGATTCTCGCATTGTGTTAGCCAGGATTTCAGCCCGGGCAGCCCAGGCTTTAGTTCTAGTTGAATCTCTTCAAGTTTTCCTTTATGATTTCAGACACGCCTTTAGACAGCCTCTGAATTACTGTCTTGTGGGACCACTTGGGAAAGGTGTAAGCAGCATAGCCTCCCTCTGGCATTTTAACAGGCGTTGGAGTCAAGGTCGGGAGGAACCCAGCAGCCTGAGCAGGGAAGCTTCTGGACACAGCACCTAAGTGGCTGCCTACTTAACTGTTCTTAAGAGAGGCCTCTAAGGGAGATTGTGGCCAAACTCTCAAAACCCTGAGATGTCCCACAGTTCACTCTTACCCCTGAGGAAGTTTTTCAATTGATAAAGGAATTAGATTCTTTTTGCATGTGACTGGAATAAAGCTAACCAGGCCATGAGGGGGGGAAAACATCATAATCTCATCACCTTCCTCAGCTCCTCGTGTGCTGGGGAAGTGGAGGCAGAGCCGCCTTCTCAGCCTGCTGGTGTTCTCGGAGTGCACAGCCCTTTCCGAAGGCAGTTGGCCGTCTCCGTGAGAAACCACTAAAACCTCTGACTCGTTTATTTTCCTCTGCTCATCTATGCAGAAAAGGAGCTTTACCAGAAGATACACATCTCAACGTGTTTTTGTTTTGTTTTGTTTTTAATTTATTGCCCACCAGCATGGCTCAGTGGTTGAGCATCATACTATGAACCAGGAGGTCACAGTTCGATTTCTGGTCAGGACACCTGCCTGGGTTTCAGGCTGGATCTCCACTGGGGGCCTGCAGGAGGCAGCCGATCAATGATTCTCTCTCACTGATGTTTCTATCTCTCTTTCCCCTCTCCCTTCTTCTCTGAAATCAATTTTTAAAATGTATCTTTATTATTGAAAGTATTACAGGTGTCCCCTTTCTCCCTCTACGGCCCCCCTCTACACCCCTTCCCCCCGGGTCTTCACCGTGCTATCAACACGTTTGTAATAGCGAAAACTGGGAGCAGCACGAGTTCCTGGTAACAGAGGAATTGCTAATGAAACAATGTCCTTTTGCTCGCAGGACTAATAGCTATTGACGATGATAATTAGGAAAAGCAGTGTGAGGCAGTGCGGAAAAATGAGAGATAAAAGCAGACTATATGACAGTATAACAACTCTGCTTTTGCAACTGTGTAAAACATTTGTGTACTTGTGGGAAATGACCGAGGCTACATAAAAATATGTTAGTACCAAGTGCTACCACGTGGTTTTAAATAATAGGGAGAACAAGATACATGAGTGCCCTGGAGCCCCTGTGAACTTGGAGAGACTGTCACAGTCTGGGCCGGAGAGCAGAGCAGGGCAGTGGGGCTGCCCTAGCCCACCGCACCGATGGGCGGGAGCGCTCCCCGGGGAGGTAAACCTGCCAAACGTTCTGCCGGGCTGGCGCAGACCAGGTGCCCAGTCAGGAGCTGGGTTAGCAGCCGCAGGGCCAGGAGGATGCCCACGTGCTCCATAGGCTGCCCCAGTAACAGCTGGACCATGGCAGCTTGTACCATGACCCCAGGCCCATGGCTCACGCCTGTGAAGCAAAGAGAAAAAGCTGCCTCTGCTGGACCCCAAGGACTGGATGCCCCTGCTTCCCACCTGTCACATCACCCACTTTCAAACCAGTCTCACGCGGGTACATTGATTGGCAGAATCTGGGTCCTGTGCCCATGGGATTGTTTATTAAGAAATCTTTCCTCAAATGGTCCTTCTAATTACAGAGAAGGAAGTTGTAATTTTCTTTTCTTTTTTTTTTTAAACCCCAAGTAACAACTGAGCTAGAGCTACTAGTACATGCAAGAGGGCAAGTGGGGGGGGGGGGGGGAGATTTTTCAATATATGAGCAGATGATTGTTTGCAAAAGTCACGTCTGGGAAAGAAAAGATAGAGGAGAGCCTGAGTGAACATCTCACTCCGCTGGTGAAAATATTAAAGACATTGACCTTGACTGGTGAGTGGCGACCCTGTTCTTTGGCCTTTTAGGGCTTATACTGCTTTCGCTTCATATGCTCTTCCTTCTCTGGCCCTCACCTTGGGGGAGGTGGAGAATGCAGAGACCAGTTTAGGAGATGGAGAGGCATACACTCAGCTTTCCTGACAGTGAAGGGCCTATTGCTTTGGTCAGACAAGCCCAGGTGTCTGACTGGTCCCGCAGGAGCCCTCAGCACTGCTGACCTCGCCTGCTTTGAAATGCTCATATTGACTTAAGGGCTTTCCAGAGCTCGTTCCTCCCTACCCTCCTTCAGGTTCTCCTGAGCGCTTACCGACCTCTGCCTGCTAGCTGAGTGTTTCTGTTCCCTACGGTTCCGTCCTCACCCCCTTCTCACTCTGCTGTCACTGGGAGCCTCCTTTACCTGCCAGCTGTCTCTTCTGAGCCACAAGCCCCTCAACAAGCACAGCCTCACCCCTTAATTGAGCATCGGCTGGGTGCTCGCCATTGGACTAGACACTATAATTTTAGGCTTAATTTACAATGAAATGCACAGTCCCTACATGTGCATTTGACAAATATATTCACCTACAAAACCAACACCCAACTATATTCTTTATCTTTAAAACTCTCATGTTAGCCGAGACCAGTTTGGCTCAATGGATAGAGCGTCGGCTTGGGAACTGAAGGGTCCCGGGTTCGATTCCGGTCAAGGGCATGTACCTTGGTTGCGGGCATATCCCCAGTAGGGGGTGTGCAAGAGGCAGCTGATCGATGACTCTCTCTCATTGATGTTTCTGACTCTCTATCTCTCTCCCTTCCTCTCTGTACAAAATAAATAAAATATATTTTTAAATAAATAAATAAATAAATAAATCTCTCATGGTAGCTCAAGTTGCTGTCCTCACTTGGAAGTTAAGAGAGGTAAAGTAATGTGACCAAGGTCACACATTAATTGGGGAGAGCTAGGATGACAATCCAGATTTAACCTCTTTAGAAGGTGATGATGCTCTGCTTTATTTATTTTTTATTGATTTAGATAAAGGGAGGACAGGGGAGAGAGAAACATCGATTTGTTTCCCACTTATCTATGTGTTCATTGGTTGCTTCTTGTATGTACCCTGATCAGGATCAACCCCACCATCTTGGCGTATCAGGCAATGCTCTAACGAACTGAGATACCCAGCCAGGACTGATGCTCTGCTTTACATGCTGATAATCACCATGTTTAAATCTACTCTTGGCGCTTCTTTAATTCGGTGCTAGAGCTATGGATTCCAACATGGCCTCCATGAGAAGGGAACTTGTTAGCTCATGTAACTGGACAGTCCAGGCATAAGTTTCAGGCACAGCTTGACCAGGGTCCACACGTTACTAGATCCATTTCTTTGCCTGCACCTCTGTACTCTGCTTCCTCTTTTGAGTTCATTATTAGGTACTCATTTCCCTTGCGGTGGTGAGAAGGCTTCATCAGGCCATACATACTCATTCAAATCATGCAAGGAAAGAGAAGGGGAAACAGACACTTAACCTCTGCATTTCCCTGAAATTCTGTTAGTATTGAAAGTTATGATGTCAGTATTTTGTAATAAAGTAAATGACATATAATGTAATGACTTTATACTTCTTTTGAATAATAAAATATTTACTGCTTTTAAGAAGGTCCTATTTGTTCACTTATTTCCCTGAGCATAGATTTTTACTTTGCAAAGACCAAATTTGGCCCTAAAATCTGGAAGGCAGTGTATAAATTTAAGGAAAACACAGGAAAGACCCTCCTCCCTCCCCCCAAAAAAAACAAAAACAAAAACCAACAACATATTGCCAAACTAAAGGAAATATTTATGCAGTAAAATTGTATGATAGATGTGTGTTTTTTTGTTTGTTTCTTTGTTTTTTACTAAATGTGTTGTAATTGGGTCAGATAATTGACCAAAAAGGAAATAATTTCACTGTGCATTATAAAAAGAACAAAAGTAACTTAAAACACTGAGCTGAGGAATTTTCTTTGTGCAAATGGAGGAAGTGTTTGGGGGGATTAGCTGAAACTATGACATGTTAACGGCTGCTCTCCAATGCCTTAGGGAATGGAGGACATCCTTCGCTGCTTCATGAAAGAAGGCAACGCTGAAATGGTCCGCCAGATCGAATTCATCATCAAACAGCTTAATTCAGGTCTGTAATTCATCATCAAACAGCTTAATTCAGGTCTGTTTGATGCAAGAATCTAGAATCTATCTTTTGAATCTTTCACATGTGCCAGAAAGATAAGAGAGGGCTTGTCATATCTTGGAGCTTATTCAAGAGCCCAAGCAAACCCAGAAACAAAAGTTCAAGCAGACAGTGAAGGCCACATTGTCCCCAAATCAACAATCATTTACCACAGTGTAGGCAACAAAACCCTTCTCTGACTGTAAGTTCCCTTTATGTGGGTCTCTCCTAATTCTCCCCCCACCTCCAAAGAGTGGCTTCCCTGAGTCCTCTAATGAAGATCAGATAAATAATGAAGACGGATGCCGATCTTCCTAGCGCCTCTGTAGAAAATGTGATCCTCCTTTCACCTGCACTCATTCACTCCAGGAAAAGTTATGTTGCCATTGAGAGCATGGGAGGATGTGATCTTTCTTTCCAGCTTCCTCCATTACCATGACAACCCACGTCCCATAATGAGCAGAAAGGCTGGTGAGGGATGCCTTGGATGGGACTGGGGTGGTGGGGAAACGTTTAGCGCTTCCTGTGGATTCCTGACTTGTACATGTGCCAGGGGCACCTGGCACTGCCAGCATCTAGAGGCCAAACATGTCACTTATGTCTCTACCTGTCCTTCCTGGACACCCAGCATCCACATCACTGAGAGTCCAAGTGCACAGATCTGCTCAGCACATGAACAAGGTAGAAAAGGAATCTCTCTATCTCTGCTCTGACCCCAAGTCAGCAGTATGGCCGAGGCCAGGCAGAGAGATGCCAGATGCCCTTCCCTGGAAGAAGCCTGCAGGTGGCTCCTCCAGCTCACGGTGCACAGCCCAGCTGCGCGGGGCAGCCCCTGCTCCAGTTAAACCAGAATCCCTGGGGGCCCAGCTGCGAATGGTGTTTAGAGCTTCCAGGTGATTCCAAATGCAGCCAAAGCAGCGAATCCCTGTCTTGGAAACGGGAGGCATCGGAGGGCCTCACTGGGCTCCTGGCGGACAGGAGGCAGCGGGACAGCAGCCAGGAGTCTGAGAGCTCGGCTCACTTCAGGCCGGGGCCCATTTCCACCTGAACCTCTCCCTCCGGTTTTCATGGAGCAAGTATAATCCATCCCAGCATCAGGCGGACAGCAATAGGACTTCATTTTCTGCCTTTGAGCCTCCATTCTGCTGGGTGGACATAAGAAAAAAATTAAGTGAAAGAAAACCTGGCTGAGGTTACTCCCTAACCTTCTGTGGGTAGCAGCCCCAGCTTGGGAAGGTGGCGAATGGCCGGGGAAAGCTGTTCCCTGTCTTCTCCAGGGTCACCACCCTGCTGAGGCTTCCTCCGGGACCAGGGCTCCTCTGCAGCCCAGGGTCCTGCTGGTCGGGACTCCCCTTCGGGGCCGATGTGTTCAATTTACCGACACTCACCACCTCGCTTCCTGGTCAGCCCTCCCACCTCCCTGGCAGCCAAGAAGCAGGGTGGGCCCCTCGCTCTCCATCTCTTTTCCTTCCATAAAACGGGCACTTGGACCAATTTGCCAAAGAATGTGAGCAGGGAGGGGTCAGTGTATGTTTCTGTCCGGGATGTGCTTTGGCAAGAAGTTATCTGGGCAGAGCTGGGCTGTGTAACCTTGTGTGCTCAGGAAAAGCTTGGGAAGTACCTGGTTAACTCAGTAAGTTCCAGCTTAAAGGAAGACTATCTGAAGTATTTCTCTTTTATCTCAAGCACCTGAGTTATTCTGTATCCAAAGGACAATGGCAGGGCCCAGAGATGATTCCCCAGGAGTCCGCTTCTCTGACACAGCATTAGAAAGTCGAACATTTGGAGGGAGGGCCAGACTTATGAGCACAAATACCCTAACAAGTGAACCCCCAGCCACGTAATGGACCTGGGGGGGCGGGGGGGGGGGCTGGAGAACGTCTGACCAGGCGGCCTCCTCCTCTGGGGTGAACGAGCAGCAGAGTGGGAGGCAGCAGCAGTTCACTAGTGTGAGCCCCGTAAAATGGCATTGCCTTGTTCTAGCTGAGTGAACATAAAACCTGTGATTGGGTTTTCATGCTTTCAAGTCCCTCTCAGTCCTCCAGCGCTGTTTTCCCAATAGAGTTTGGAGATCTTCAAGTACAGAGATCCCAGTACATTTTGGAACCTAACCCACAGGCGGGGAGGACTACTCTGGTGAGGCCTCAGGGGTAACCCCGCCCTCAGCTAGGGGAGCAGATACTGGCCGGTCCCTGAAGAGAGGACAGGAAGGACTGACCCGGCCTCACCGCAGGGGCACCTTCTCGGGGAAGGAAAGGTACTGGCAGCTGCTGAGCCACGCCCTGGTAGTTACTGGGGAGCCACAACAGGGAACTGTGTGGGGCAGGGCTCATGCCCCCTCCCCCCAGAGAGGAAAGCGGAGGTCTCTAAGCACTTCAGTTCCCAGGTCTTGGTTGTTCTGAGATAGGATTAGACTGAACCAGCAGGCTCAGGGATGGGACTATGGCTGGACCAGCCTGTGGCCTCATGAAATGTCTGAGCTTCTTTTTTTAAAGGCATTTCCATATTTGAAAAGAAAGGTTTGTCACTGATGAACATCGCAGCACCTCCATTTTGAAAGCCACTTGCTTGCAGGCCCTTTGGGGAAGGTGGACTTCGGTCATGCTGTCCGGGGGCCGGTGGGGAAGAGAGTCAGGTAATTACGCTTCAGTGACAACAGCCTCCTGTCTGCAGAGGAGTGGCTTTTTGACTAAACAGATTCCACGACAACAGCCCGAGAGAGGCATGGAGGCATGCAGGCCCCACAGGTGTGTCCTGCTGCCTGAGGGCCCGCTGCGTCAGGAGGGCCTCGCAGGGCTCAGGGAGGGCCTCACAGGCTCCTGGTGGACCGGAGGCAGGGGGCAGCAGCCAGGAGTCTGAGAGCTCAGCTTCCTTCAGGCCGGGGCTCATTTCCATGGAAACCGGAGGGAGATGTTCAGGTGCAAGTGGGCCTTCTCTTTAGAATGAGGGCTGTTTCGAGGACAGGCTGGGTTGTCCCAAGGTTTCTGCCTGTTCCCTTCTAGGAAATGGCTTGGGGCTTGATTAGTTAGGGTGAGTCTGCCACCAGTCTCTTCAAGAATGACAGCCTTTGATTCCTTCTTTCCTCCTACTTCTTGTTTGACTTCCTTTCCTCTTTCAGGCATTCTTTACTTTCATGTCATCTGTTCAAGAAATGAGTGATAATGAGGAAGGTGCAGAACGGATACAAAGATGAGTACGTCAGGGGCGGTGTACCAGGGACTCACTATCCAGTGCAGTGGGTGAGGAGGATACTCAGACAAGTCAGTAGCCTTCGTCAGTAAACACGGATTGTCCAAAAGTGGTGGTATGACCAGGTTGTAGACAAATGCCGAGTGTGTTCAGGGGAGACACTGTCGACTGCTCAGTGAGGGATGGAGGAAGGCTTCATGGAGGAAGAGTAACAAGTTCTATGGAATGCCTGCTGTGGGCCTGCCCTGGGCCAGGTGCTTTAGTTCTGGTATGTTGAAAGACCCTCCCGACAACCCCAGGAAGTAGGTGGTCTCATACCCATTTTACAGACAAAGAAATAGAGGCTCATTCTTTCTGTGACTCCATTGTGCTACTAACGTATTCCTCCTTTGTAAACTCTTTTAAGATCTAGCAGTGAACCCCGGAGTCTTCAGGAACCCTACCTGCCATGACCACTCCCCCTGGATTAGCCTGTGGTCTCATGAAATGTCTAAGATTCTCTCTTTTTTTTAAAAGCTTTTCCATATTTGAAAAGAAAAGTTTGTCATTGATGAACATTGAAGCACCTCCATTTTGAAAGTCACTTGCTTGCAGGCCCTTTGTGGAAGGTGGAAAAAACATTGGGTTTAAAATTCAGAATCATTTTGAATCTCAACTCTGTGACTTACTGGGAATGTGGCCATAAGTCCCTTATCCTCTCTGTGTCTCCATCTGCTATAAAATGGGGGTAAGAGGCAACAAAATCTTCGTTAGAGGGGCGGAGCTTGAAGATGGCGACCGAACAGTCGGACTTGTTCTGACTCTGGTCCCAGAACAGATAGAAACAGCGTCTGAGTCGCTCAGGGAATGTTGATTGGCAGCTAAGGGGCTTCGGAATTCTCTAGGAAGGTAAGGAAAGGTCCGTTGGACAAGATTTCCTGACCAAGAGGCCAGCACTGCCGCGGCTGCAGCGGCTCTCCCAGCGAGCTCTCGCGGAGAGAAGGCAGCGCCATCTTACCAGGAAAGGAGGAGCATCCCTGAGGCCTGGAAAAACACACAGCGGGGAGGTCCATCAAGCAGCTGAGAAGCCCGAATCGGCACGGGCGCGTGGAATCCAGGGAGTTCTTCGGTCACCCACGGAAAGGTCAGAGTTTGCGGGGACAGCCTAGGGGACCGGGTCCCGCGGCCCAGGCAGCTACGGTAGCCGGGGAGCTCCAACCCCTCCCTCAGGGTAGCCGGGAGCGCGCACTACCGGCCGCCGAGCAGCACCCAAAGAAGGCTGCAGCGACACCTAGTGCTGGGTTTGACGTAATCCTCCCCAGAAGCGGGACTTTTTTAAAACGCCACAGGTCACTGGACAGAGCGTTAAGAAGCTCGGCTGTTTCGCCAAGGGCGGAACATCTGGACACCTTGGTGCCTGATCCCCTTCACCCCCTTGCTTCTGAATACTAGGGAAGGACTGCCCAGTTGGACATATCCGGGGAAATTGCAGGGGGAAATTGCCTTCCTGGAAACAAGGGATCTGTACCAGAAGAGATAGTCTGGGAGCCAGCTGGCACCCTGCCAGCTAGAGCCATAGAGAAAGAAGACCAGAGCAACCAAAAGACTGGGAGGTCAAACCAGTAACACTGACACCTAAGAGCTGAATTACAAACTGCCCCCCCCCTTTTTTTTTTTTTTTTTTTTTTTTTTTCCTTCTCTTTTCTTTTCTTTTATCTTTTAATTAATCAAAAATAAATGGACACAAATAACTAAGATATAGTCTACTTAAAATTAAGGATTACCTTACAAATCTGAGGTGCAGTGGAATGCTGGGAACTGCAAGACTTTTTGGGCCGAGAATCAGGAGTGCCAAATACATTAACAGAGGAAGTGAATGACCACTACTGGACATTTTTATGCTAATTTTACTATTATTTTATTTTCATTTTTACCTCTTCTATTTAATCTTCATTTTTTATATCTTTTACTTAAGAAACGATTTTTTTTCCTTACTTGATTTTACCTTTTTAATTATTACATTTTTCAATCTCTATCATCACTATTACTACTGCTATTTTGCAATTTTTTTTTTTTTTTCCCTCTTCAGTACCATTTTATTTTTTTTCTTTATTTTACCTTGGGAGTAACCTTCATTCTATTTTAATCTCTACTATAGCATCATTCAACCCTATCTCAACTCGACCTTTACACCATCACTCTCTTGCTAAACTTTACCCTTTTAGTCTACGGTTTATCCTATCCCTTTCCGGCTTTAGTTTTTCCTCCATTCTTTCTGTATACCCCCTGCTAAAACTCTCACTATACTTATAGACCTATGTTCCAATCCCTGATCCAAGTGTATAAATACCAATCTCTGCACTATATTAACTAGTTAAAAAAAAAAAAAAAAAAAAAAAAAAAAGAAAGAAAAACTGTTCTCCCCTCTATCCTTTTCGCATTGTTTGTGTGAAGGTTGATTATTGTGAATTTTTAGGCTTGTTAGTGAAATTGTTATGATTATTACTGTGTTGTTATTGTTGCTTTGTATTTTTTTAAAAAAAAAATACTCTGTTTTTGTTTGTATCTTTTACTTCTGTATATCATAGCCTTACTTAATAATAGGGGATATTGTAGTTTGTATTAATCTCCAAGTATTGTTACTGGCATTAGCTGGGTTCAGTGGTTGTTCTATGGCAGTTTTCTCCACATATATATAGTTTGTTTCCCATTTCTCTTTTAGTTTGCTTCTTCTCTCTCTTTCTCTTTCCTCTCCTTTCTTTTTTTCCCTGTTTTCCAACTTTATTTTGTCATTACTTTTTTTCCTCTTTTTATATCTCTTTATCCCTCTTTTTTTATTTTATTTACTTAATTTTTTTTAATTTTAATTTTTACTTTTTAAAATTTTTCTTTATTTTATTTTTACCTTTCTTCCTTCTCTCCTATCCCCTAAGTTGCCTTTCTCTAGTGGTCACCTTTACTAAAGGTTATTAATATTGTAAGTACATTCCTGTTAAGTGCCTCTTGTGTTGTACCAGGTAGTGTTTGTATTTTCAAATTTTAAATCAACGCAGGAGAAGGAACACCACATAACCAGACATCCTGAGAAGAGAGGCCATGGGGAGACAAAAACATAGTCCGCACATGAAAGAAAAGCAGGCATCACCAGAAAAGGAAGTAAACGAGCCCGAGGTAAGCAGCCTACCAGAGCAAGAATTCAGAATAATGATCATAGGCTGGCTAAAAAGAATGGAAGAGAAATTTGACAATAACCAAGAAGAAATGAGGAAGAACCACGAGGAATTGAAGAAGAACCAAGAAGAAATAAAAAATGACATCGCTACCATGAAGAACTCAATAGAAAGCATCAAGAGTAGACTAGAGGAAGCAGAGGACCGCATCAGTGAGCTAGAAGATAAGATGGAAAAAAATACCCAAGTAGAGCAGCTTCTAGAAAAAAAGATTAAAAAGCAGGAGGAGAGCCTACGGGAGCTTTGGGACATTACAAAACAAAATAATATTCGAATAATAGGGGTTCCAGAAGGAAAGGAAACTGAGGTAGACATGGAAAAAGTATTTCAAGAAATAATGACAGAAAACTTTCCTGAAATAGAGAAGAAAAAACCCACACAAATCCAAGATGCTCGCAGAGTCCCAAGCAAAATGAATCCCAGAAGACAGACTCCAAGGCACATTATAATCAAATTGGCAAACAACAATGACAAAGTAAGAATCTTAAAAGCAGCCAGAGAGAGACAGAAAGTTACATACAAAGGAACCCCCATCAGACTAGCAACTGATTTCTCAACAGAAACTTACCAGGCCAGAAGGGAATGGGATGAAATATACAAAGTCATGCAAAGGAAGGGTCTGAATCCAAGAATACTGTACCCAGCAAGGCTATCAATCAAAATTGAAGGGGAAATCAGGAGCTTCACAGACAAAAAAAGACTGAAGGAATTTATCTCCACCAAACCAGTAATGCAAGAAATGCTAAAGGGTCTACTGTAAAAATAAAGAAATAGGAAGTGAAGAAGGAACACGGGTATAGAATAAAAATGGCGTCAAATGTGTACCTATCAATAATAACCTTAAATGTAAATGGATTAAATGCTCCAATCAAAAGACATAGGGTAACAGATTGGATAAGAAAACAAGACCCATACATCTGTTGTCTACAAGAAACCCACCTCAGAAAAAAAGATGCACACAGACTGAGGGTGAAGGGATGGAAAAAAGTTTTCCAGGCAAATGGAAATGAAAAAAAAGCTGGGGTAGCAATACATATATATCTTATAAATTAGATCTTTAAGTGAAAGACATAAAAAGGGGTAAGGAAGGCCATTTTATAATACTAAAGGGAACAAACCAACAAGAAGAAATAACTGTGGTAAACATATATGCACCAATACAGGAGAAACTAAATATATATACAAAAAAACTTCTGGAGGATATTAAGGGAGAGATTGACAGCAATACAATCATAGTAGGGGACTTTAATACCCCACTGTCACCCTTCGACAAATCATCTAAACAAAAAAACAGCAAAGAAATATCGATCCTAAATGACTCACTACATCAGATGGAATTAATTGACATCTTCAGAACACTCCACCCCAAAGCCACAGAATATACATTCTTCTCAAGTGCACATGGGACATTCTCAAAGATAGACCACATTTTGGGTCATAGGCAAAGTCTCTTCAAATTCAAGAAGATAGAAATCATATCAAGTATCTTCTCAGACCATAATGGCATAAAACTGGAAATTAACTACAATAAAAATAATCCAAAGAAATCAAACACATGGAGACTAAACAGCACGCTATTAAACAAGGACTGGGTTACCAGAGAAATCAAGGAAGAAATTAAAAACATCCTGGAAACAAATGACAATGAAAACACAACAATCCAAAATCTATGGGACACAGCAAAAGCAGTCTTGAGAGGGAAGTTCATATCCTTACAAGCCTATTGCAAAAAACTAGAAAAAGGGGTAACAGATGATCTAACTCTACAACTCAAAGAGTTAGAAAAGGAGCAACAAGAAAAGCCCAGTGTAAGCAGAAGGAAGGAAATAACAAAAATCAAAATCTTCGTTAGAATTGAGAGAAATAACATGTGTGGCAGTATCTAGCACAAGGCCTACCAATAATACTCGCTTACTTTCCCCTGAATTCCTCTGAAATTATGTGTTGGCTTTTAATTTTTCTCATGCAACTACTAGTGTGTTCTGGTAAAGAAAAAAAAAAGAAAAGAAAAAAAAAAGGAAAGATGTATTTAAAATCAAACTATGGCTGAAATGGAAGCAGGAGCATGATTGCTTTGATGTGACTTATTCTCACTAGGGTGTTTACAGGTCTTTGCAGAGCCCCAGGATTTTGCTGACCAAGGCGCCCAACTGTGTTGACAGTCACTCATGGATTTTTTTTCTTTGTAGAAGAGTTCCCGGATGGTGGTGTTGAATCTGATGATGATGAAGATGAAGATGATGAAGTAAGTTGGAGGCTCTTGACACCCATAGGAAAGTTGTCAGGCTATTCTGAGTCCCTTCCTTGCCTTGAAGCGTTAGTCCGGAAAAGGAGCTTTTTCTCCCTGCTACATTTCTCACGGTTCTGTAGGTTGGCTGGAGTTCAGCTGCAGGGTTTTCTGCTGGTCTTGCTCGGGGTGGAATGTGACTGCTGCCTTCTGTGTCCAAGCTGGCCACACACACCCCACGCACCCAAGCCCTCTCTCCACAGCCTCTGATCACTCTGGGGTCC
Organism: Pipistrellus kuhlii; assembly: GCF_014108245.1. Lineage (NCBI taxonomy): Eukaryota > Metazoa > Chordata > Mammalia > Chiroptera > Vespertilionidae > Pipistrellus > Pipistrellus kuhlii. The sequence goes on from NW_023425573.1 coordinate 25,188,061, forward strand.
AGCCTAAACTTTCTTATCAGTTGGCTGCTGGTCTCCAAGAGGGTAGAAGCCACAGCTTCTGATCCTCTTCTGGGCTCAGCGGTCTCAGAACATCTCTTCTTCGGCCTCTGCTCAGGGTGCATCCCAGGACCAGCCGGGGTGTGGGCTGGCAGTTAGACTCCCCAGCAGGAGGTTCAGGGGGGAACTAGCAGGACCATGTCTGAGGTCTGTCCCCCACATGGCGGATGTGCATCCTGCCACCAGCATGAGGATGCCACACCCGGTGGCACTTGGGGGATTTCTGGGAGGTTGAAAGATAATTCCTCAACAGGAGTGTTTTGCTTTGAAGGGGCCTCCACCTGCCTTAAATGATGGGAACATTGGGCGTGAGGCTCACAGTGAGGATCTGTAGCGTGCAAGTACAGGGTGTGGTTCAAAGCTGGCAGAACTAGCCAGTTTACTTGGTTCTTTTCATTCTTTTGACTCGGGTTTCCTCAGCTGTGAAAAATCTGCTTACATGTTGTTGTAGAGCATGAAGGCTCAGAAGTAATGTGGGTGTGTCTCGTGAAGTGGTACAGAGAACGGTGGCTCATCGGCTGGAGACGGGTTTTCAGATGACATACCTTCTCCCTGTTTTCCCTTCAGACCTAGAAAAAACATACCCGGTGCCCTCCGTAGTTCTCTGTAGCACAAAATGACTCGTGTTCCTCCTGTTTTGTGGGGAGTGTAGGCTGGGAGATGCCTTTTTACCTGGAGTGTTGCGTCTCTCCGTTTAAAAGGTGTGTAAATTTTAGAAAGTGAGAGATGCTTTCGGTTGATGTCATCCGATGGGGAGATAGTTCATTGAAGAGCCCTCAGCAGGGAGGACAGCTGCGCTGAGTGAGACCTACAAGTAGTGGTCCCTCCTCAGGCCATTGTCTTCACCGGCTGCAGGTGGCACCAGTGAGTGCTCTGGCTCAGTTGGCGTGGGGGGCAAGCACAGTCTGGACCTCAGCCCGCATCCAGGCCCTTCCCCCCAAAGGTGGGCCGAGGGGGGAGCCGGCCAGCTGCAGGTCACCAAAGAGGTAATGGCAGTAAAATCTGGTTTAGAATGAGGATCAGCACACTTTTTCTGTAAAGAGGAAGATAGTGAATATTTTAGGCTTTGCAGGCCACAAAGTCTCTGTTTCAACCACTCAAAGTAGCAATCAGCAATACATAATTGGATGGCTGTGGCTGTGGTCCCATTATGTGTCACTAAATTCCCCCCCCCCCAAATATTTAAAAATGTAAGGATCCATCTTAGCCTGCTAACCTTCCAAAAACAGGCCTGGTGGCCTGAGGGCCACCTTTCCTAAGCCAGCTCCCTGGCCCAGGCTCTCAGGACTGTGATAAGACATGGTAAGACCCACCTATGTGCCTGGCCCTTCAATGCTGTTTTAAATTATATTTTGAGTTACTATTTTATTTAATTTCAATAACTTTTTGTCATCGTGTCCCACAGTTCCTTTCAAGATCTGTTTTTCCCTTTCTGTGTTACCCCTTTGGGTGTATATGTGTGTGTATTTTCTGTTTTGTTGCTATTAATTCCTTTATTTTTGTATTGCAAGGGAAAATTCATTTGGTTCAGCTGTTCTAGTGGATGATGGAAATTCAACTTATGGAAATTTCCCTGTGAAAGTAATTATAGTCTACTATAAATGAAGAAATATAGAGATATTTTAATTTTCTGGGCATTTTGCAACATTGCAGGCTTTTATTGAAAGAGAAATGTTTGAAAATACTTGTGATAACTAGAGTTTTCAGATAGTTCCTAGAAGGAATTTTTAAAAATATATATTTTATTGATATCAGAGAGAAAGGGAGAGGGAGAGAGAGAAAAATATCAATGATGAGGGAGAATCATCGATTGGCTGCCTCCTGCACGCTCCCTACTGGGGATCAAGCCTGCAACCTGGGCATGTGCACTTGACTGGAATTGAACCCGGAACCCTTCAGTCCACAGGCCAATGCTCTATCCACTTAGCCAAACCGGCTAGTGCCCTAGAAGAAGCTTTCATGGGAGATGATAAGGAAAGGACCTGGCATTTGGGGCCAAATCACCTCTGGTAAATCTGGTCAGCAGCTCCTGGACTCTCCCTCCCTCGTGATCCTGACCGTTCACTGCAGAGTGTTAGCAAGAGTGACCTGCTCTTCTCAGCTTCCACCGAGGGCAGGTGCTACTTTTAAAATTGCCTTTAAAATTTAGAAAGTGAGAGATGCTTAGACTAAAGGAAATTTTCCAAAAATCATTTGAGCAAGTGGCACAGTTATTGGAATGTGTCTGTCACTCCCAAGGTGACAACTTTGCAGGAGACAGCAAAGTGACTTTCAGAGCCTTAGAGTCAAACGTCATCTTGCTCAGGAATGTAAAATATTCTTTAATGTAATATTTAGACCCAAAACACAGATAGACAGTGGCGCCATTGTTTTCAGTTGGCTGCTTCGTGTCTCGGAAGATACAGCAGCTCTGTTGGACAGGGGTCTTCCCCTCACATTGAGCTGAAATCCTGCACTTACAGCTTCAGCAGGCGTCCTGCTCCACTGGACACACTCAGCAGACCCCCAGGTGCAAAATCTAATGTTTTCTGTCTAATTCATGAAAATGGAACAACTTGTTCCGATTGTTAACACGTACGTAGTAGTTATGACTGATACACTTACAATTCTGTGCCAGAATTTTTAAAAATTTAAAGGTGGATCTAGAAATGTGTTTTGTGCCTTGTAGACTATCCAATATATAATGTCAGATGGAAAAAAAGGAAATTGCAAAGTAATGTGCACAGTGTGATTCTATTTCAGAAAAAAATAAACATATAAAACACACATCCTTCTGAATTATATATGTGCTTATATATGTCCATGTAGCTGAAAGTTGTGGGAGTTCCACCCTCTTTGTTACCCCAGACACTACCTGGGGTGGTAGGGAGGAGAAAGTGTAGGTAAGAGGTGAAGGGAGGCCTGATCAGTGAAAGTGGGAAGTGAGAAGGGCTCGAGGAATCAGTGGATCAGAGGTCATTTGCGGAGCAGACTGATGGCCTAGTTCCTGGCCTTCTGGGAACTTCCTGAAAACTCTAATTATTTGCGGAGCAGACTGATGGGGCAAAGGCCAAACTGAGTAGTTGAGGAGCATGAGCAAGGGAGAGAATGGAGCTGATAAGTACATACAGCTCTTTCCACAGAAGCTTAGATGGGAGACAGACTGATGGGGCAAAGGCCAAACTGAGTGGTTGAGGAGCACGAGGAAGGAAGAGAATGGAGCTGATAAGTACATACAGCTCTTTCCACAGAAGCTTAGATAGGAGATGATAAGGAAAGGACCTGGCATTTGAGGCCAACTCAACTCTGGTGAATCAGGTCAGCAGCTCCTGGACTCTCCCTCCCTAATGATCCTGACCATTCACTGCAGAGTGTTAGCAAGGGTGACCTGCTCTTCTCAGCTCCCACTGAGGGCTGTGAGCAAGAGCAGAGTGGATGGTAGCTAAACAGGGCATTTTTGGTTTGTTTTCATTTGCAGGAGCCCTGAGCATGTTACAGTGTATATTAGAAGAGTCCAGGAGAGAGGGAAGGGAGAGGCTGAACATTGACGGCAGGAGGAGAGAGACATGGCATCAGGGCAAATGTTTCCATTATTTCCTAAGTTGCTTCTTATAAGTTGCTTGGCCCACAAGCTCCAGACCCTTTCTTCAGAGAAATGAAACCCTCATTAGATTAGCTTGGACAGGACACACAAGATCATGGACAGAAGACAAGTACTATTTAAGAGGTCAAGCACATCTCATCTAGTGCTTTGAAGAAATGTATTATTTAATACAATTTATTAGTCTTTAGGTATTGGAAAGCTATCAAGCTCACAGTAGCGATACAAGTGGGGGTTTTTATTATTTTCTCTTGACATTTCAAATTTTATTATTGATAATAGATACCATCCATTGTTCTCCTTGAAGTGGCAGACTCCCCTCATTAGTTTTTGAGGAAATGTCTGCCAAAACCCAAGTCTGACGAACCAGTTTGTCTGTCATTCTTTCAGGCAAAAATAGTGTTCCTTGAAAAAAGTTCCTCATTCAGCTGGCAGCTCGTCTCCTCTGGAAAGCCATCATGTGCATCCCACTGCTACACAGATGGGCCACAAGAGGCGGGATTTAATAACATTAATTCCAGCTGTTTCATCAAGGACACTGCTAAATGAAACTCTGTCTGTCACCTTCCTATCACCTACCTGTCATCTTTATCTGTCACTTGTCTGTCTACTTACCTGGTGGCAGTGGAGAACACAGTGACTGACTACACAGGGTTTGGTAGCATTGTCTAATCGATGCTCACACACTGGTGGTTTTACCTTCATTGCTTTTGCACCATCAGTGCAGACGTCAGGGCAGCTGTTCCAGGATAAAAGGGAAAGTCAATAAAAGTGTTCAATACATTAAGTATTTTAGCCAACACCAGTTGTGTTTTGTTTCCAAGCATTTCCATAAAAGATCTTTGATGAGGACTTACTGTTGACACTGGATGAATGCAAGGCAAATAGCAAGTAAAGGCATAATTCTGCAAATGAGATATTAATTCACCATTTATGTTTGCAGCTTAATCTTTATTCAACAAGCTACTGTTTTATTGGAAAGGAGCATGCTGTAATTCTTTCCCAGCTTCTGGTCCAGCAGGCGTTAGCAACATCAGCTGTACAAGGCCCTGGTCATGTTTCTCCAACCAAGACAGTGCAATAACTTACCCTTCCAGGTTCTTTTGTGGCCTTGTTTTTTACATATTTTTTTGTGAGAGGACAAACTTTTAGTTGTATAGAAAAAAATAATAATGGAGAGAGTTCCTATACCCATCATGCAGCTTCAGTGGCTATTAAATCTAGTTTGAAAAGTTATGACATTTTCAGTTTTTACTTTTAAAGAAAATACACCTATAATTTGTATAATTGTAAAATATATATACATCTATTTTTAAAATATCCAAATTCTGCCGGAACCAGTTTGGCTCAGTGGATAGAATGTCGGCTTGAGGACTGAAAGATCCCAGGTTCGATTCCGGTCAAGGGCATGTACCTTGGTTACAGGCACATCCCCAGCGGGGAGAGGAGGTGTGTGCAGGAGGCAGCTCATCGATGTTTCTCTTTCATCGATGTTTCTAACTCTCTATCCCTTTCCCTTCCTCTCTGTAAAAAAATCAATAAAATATATTTTTAATAAATAAAATGTCCAAATTCTTTTTCTTTAAACTCTTACTAATTGGTCTCAAAATCATACCTCAGCTTCTCTGGCATGTAAAACTATTCTAATGTGTTCTGTTGCGTAAGACACAATAAGGTAAATTATTGACCCCTATAAAACAGGGAAAGATTGTGTCCATCATATTTCTGTTTTTTATCTGCAGTTTTGCCCTTGGAATAGCTTCCTTCCTCCCTAAGTCACAGAACTTTCTGATGAGTCAGTTTCACTTTCTCAGCATCTTTCCATTAGTGGTGCAGCTTTAGGTTAAGAAAGCAAGTCCTGCCAAAACCGGTTTGGCTCAGTGGATAAAGCGTCAGCCTGCGGACTGAAAGGTCCCGGGTTCGATTCCAGTCAAGGACGTGTACCTTGGTTGCAGGCACATCCCCAGCTGAGTGTGCAAGAGGCAGCTGATCGATGTTTCTCTCTCATCGATGTTTCTAACTCTCTAGCCCTCTCTCTTCCTCTCTGTAAAATGTCAATAAAATATATAAGAAAAAAACAAAAACAAAACAAAGAAAGCAAGTCCTCTCCTCTCCCTTTTATAAGCCAGAGATCAATCCTTAAAACCATAGGAAAAGGGTATTATGAACAAATGTTCTTGTCTTTTATCTTTTATTTTAGAATGAATGAGTCTTGATTTTTTTTTTTTAAATCCTCACCCGAGGATATGTTTTTCATTGATTCTAGAGAGAAAGGAAAGAAGAGGGAGGGAGGGAGGGAAGGATGGAGAAAGGGAGGGAAGGAAGGAGGGAGGGAGGGAGGAAGGGAGGGAGGGAGGGAAAAAGAGAAAAAAAAACATCAATGTGAGAGAGAAACATCAATCAGGGCATAGAACCTGCAACCTGGGTATGTGCCTTGACTGGGAATAAAACCTGTGATCCTTCAGTGCGTAGGTCCAACCAACAGCCACTTCAGCCAGGGCCACATGGATCTTCAATTTTTAAATAGTAACAGTTTTAGAGATATTTTTAAAACTCAGAAAAGTTTTTTTTTATTATAAAAATACTATTGTAAATAAAACAGTATGTGTACTTCTAGCTCATTTTTGCATAGGAAAAAGGAAAACTTCAAGATTTCAAAATAATGATTTATTGGGTGTTAATGAAGCATAGCAGTTATAGTAGATATACCTAAAGATGGCTAGGAAAAGCACAGTAGAATTACTGAGAACAAACTTAGCTATGAAAATCTAGAAAACACGGGGATACTGAAGCATACATTACATTAGCTATAGGGTTTGAGCACCAAGGTCACATAGCCTCTAGAAAAACCTCAGTAGATAAGAGAGTAAAAAAGACAGATCTTATTACATTAAAATAACTATATTGTTTTATGTATGTATTATACATACATCTGTTGTATATAATATCCTATATAATAAAGAGGTGATTTGAAAATTGACCATCACTCCAACACACAAGATGGCTGCCCCCATGTGGACACAAGATGGCCACCACAAGATGTCCTGCAGAGGAGGACAGTTGGGGATGACCAGGACTGCAGGGAAGGGCAGTTAGGGGTGACTGCCTGACAAGGGAGGGCAGTTAGGGGTGACCAGGCTGGAAGGGGAGGGCAGTTAGGGGCAGTCGGGCTGTAGTTAGGCATCAATCAAGCTGGCAGGGGAGTGGTTACGGGGTGATCAGGCTGGCAGGCAGAAGCGGTTAGGGGCAATCAGGCAAGCAGGCGAGTGATTGGGGACCAGCAGTCTGGGATTGGATAGGTGCTGGCTAGGCTGAGGAACACACACATACCCCATGCATGAATTTCATGCGCCGAGCCTCTAGTCCATATATATAAAAACCTAAGTGACCATTATGACCAGTCAACTGGTTACTATGATGGGCACTGACCACCAGGAGGCAGATGCCCGATGCAGGAGCTGCCTTCAGGTGGTCAGTGCACTCCCACAGCGAACCTCGTGCAGCCTGCCAATCTCCCGCAGTCCCTCCCCCCAGCAAGATGACCCCAATTGGCCCTGATTGGCTAGACCAAGGGACCCCACCCATGCACAAATTTGTGCACCAGGCCTCTAGTATAATAATAATAATATACTATTGTGAACATAGTTTAGACTTCAGAGACCCCTGAACAGGTCTTGAGACCTCCAAAGTTTCCCCAGACCACACTTAAAGAACCATTGGTTTATAGTTTTGTTGTATATAATGTTTATGAGTTTGGGCATTAAAAGTTTCTCTTCATGTCCTGGCTGGTGTTGCTCAGTGGATAGACCATCAGCCTGCAGATTGAAGTATTCCAGGTTCCATTCCAGTCAAGGGCACATGTCCGGATTGCAGGCTCCATCCTCAGTTGGGGGGTGGGGGCAGTGTAAGAGGCAGCCGATCCATGATTCTCTTTCATCATTGATCTCTCTCTCTCTCTCTCTCTCCCCCCCGCCACCTCCCACCCTCCTTTCCTCTCCCCACTTCTCCCTTCCTCTCTGAAATCAATAAAAAAATATATATTTTTAAAAAGTTTCTCTTCCTAAAATAGATATGATTTTTCATCTTTTCCTAGGAGCTGGAATAGTTTTTTTGTCTTATCAGTTCTTCTGTCTCCACCCCTTCCACCTGGCCCCATGTTCTATGTACACACTCTGAGGAGAGGAAGTTGGTCAGGTGCCAGGAGGAGGAGGATGCTGGTGGTGGGTCTACCACTGACCCCCCAGGTGACTGTGGTAAACTCAGACCCAGTGACCTTCCCATGTGGTTGACTGTGACACAGGAAGGCTAGACCTTTTCTTGCCTTCCTCTTAACCATATTTCCTAAAGCGTCAGTGTAGAAAGCAGAAAATTGGGTCTTGTTCCTCTTTTTAAATTCTCATCAAGGATATGTTTTTATTAATTTTTTTTATTTATTTTTTTTTTTTTAGAGAGAAACATTGGTGTGAGAGTAACATCAATTGATTGCCTCTCGTATGCTCCCCAAAAGTTTACATCCACAATCTATGTACCCCAACGGGGAATTGAAGCCCAACTTTTTTTGTGTGTGTGTGTGTACAGGATGATGCTCCAACCAGCTGAGCCCCCTGGCCAGGGCTGGGTCCTGTTCCTTTTTTAAAAATTCCATGTCACTACTTTTCAAGGTAAAACTTAATATGATGTTCTCTTTAGATACATTTACCAATACAAGGCCCTCAGTATCCAAAGGAAAGGCAGCCTCAGGCAGTAGAACTGAATCTGGCTTCTCTGAGAATAATTAACATCAAAGCACTTGGCATGGTTCCCGGGCCATTGTAAGCCCTTAGTGAATGTTCGCTCCCATTATTGCTGTCACGGTGATTATATCATCATCGCCCATACATTGGCGCTGTCGCCAGCTTTAGGTTCCCATGCCTGGCTACAGAGAACAATGCTAATACCAGTGTCCCTGCACCTGGCATCCCCTTGTGCTCTGGCTCTGATTGGCGCATGGGTGCCAGAGATGAGCATGTAGCCTTGGGCGTTGTAAAACATAGTGTATTAGCAGGAAATCTGAGGTTCAGTAAGGCTAACAGGTCAGAAGACAGTCGGCTTCAAAGAGCTAGTTTGTTACAGTCTCCAGAAGGCAGGGTGTGCCGTGTCCTGGGACTGCCTGGGGAGCACCAGGCCATGTGGCCAACAACCTTTGATGTGGTCTCTGTGGGAAGGAATGGGCAAGACAGGGGAGCTGGTTTAGGACTGACTAGTTCGAATGGTTTCAGTGGGCTCTGGGCAAGAAGGCTGACTCTGGTTATCTGGTCCCTGGTCCTGAGGTGATGAGGGCAGGTGGACAATGGCCCAAGGTGTGTCTGGAGTTGGGTGCGGGCTCTGGATTGGTTGGTTTGCATTTGAAGATACACTCCCAAGTGAGTGTTTTACTATCTCCAGGAATTGGCTAGCTCTGGGAGAGGTGGTCCTTCTAGGGTCAGGAAGGCCCCAGATGTCAGAGCATTAGAAGAGAGAAAATAAAATGCACAGTTAACCCAGGAGGCTATGAGCCTGGCCCTCCCAAACTCTGAGCCTCACCTCCCCTTTCTCCCTGAAGTGGACTCTGCAAGCGTGAAGAAGCTCAGAGACCTTGTGTGGTCTCAGACCTTCTCTGATTTTCCTGCTCCCTCCATCCCACCATTGCCACTGCTGCGGTCCAGGCAGGGACAATTGCTGCCATACTCATATCTGATCATCTGGGTCATTGATCCTCTTCATATTCACCCAACTGATAAAGGCCAAAGTCTTTCAAAAGGAACATTTATTTAAAAACATAGCAGCCCCGCCCGGCCAGTGTTGCTCAGTGGTTGAGTGTCAGCCTCTGAACTAGGAGGTCATGATTCAATTCCTGGTCAGGGCACATGCCCGGGTTGCTGGTTCAATCCCCAGTAGCAGGTGTGCAGGAGTCAGCCAATCAATAATTTTCTCTCATCATTGATGTTTCTACCTCTCTCTACCTCTCCCGTCCTTTCTGAAATCAATAAAAAAAATATATTAAAAAATAAATAAGAGCATTTCATTAACAAAACACACAAAAAAACCACAAAGCCAAAACCGGTTTTGCTCAGTGGATAGAGTGTCGGCCTGCGGACTGAAAGGTCCCAGGTTTGATTCTGGTCGAGGGCATGTACCTTGATTGCGGGCACATCCCCAGTAGGGGGTGTGCAAGAGGCAGCTGATCGATGTTTCTCTCTCATCGATATTTCTAGCTTTCTATCCCTCTCTCTTCCTCTCTGTAAAAACTCAATAAAATATATATTTTTTAAAAACAAAACACAAAACATAGCAGCCCAGTTGGATGGAGTATCATCCTCTACACCAAGATGGTGGGTTTGATTCCCCGTCACGGCACGTACCCAGGTTGTGGTTCCATCCCTGGTTGGGGCAAAACACTTGTATATGCTGCATCTATGCTTCTCTCTCTCTCTCCCTCCCTCTCTCTCTGAAATAAGTAAACATTTCCTTGAGTGAGAATTAAACAAAACACACATAGCAAATAAGAGAGGGTGGGCATCCCAGCCAAGGAATGCCAAGAGCTGGGAGCATGGGCCTGACACCTACCAAGGATGGTTCACCTTGGCCTCAGCGTGGGGCACAAGGTGGCAGACAAGGCTAGAATGGTGACCTGGAACCAGGCTGCAGAGAATGGAGAAGCACTGAGTAATTGTGAGCCCAGGAGGCGAAAGGGGGGGGAGGGTGCCTGCAAACAGAACTGTGCCTTAGGAAGAGTCATCTGGTGTCAGTGTGCAACTTCACTGCAGACCCAGGAAGCTTAGGGATACTTAGCTTGCTGTGTGCAGGCTGGGGCCAGGAGCTTACCGAGCTTCCTTTCATTTATTCCACATGCCACTCTGCCCAGTGAGTTCTGTTTTTGGCCCTATTTTATGGACAAGAAACCGAAGTTTAGGGAAGTTCAGAAACTTGTTACGGAGACAGTAATTGGTGGAACTGAGATTCAAACCCTGGCAGGTGTGCAAGCCCGTGTGCCTGCCCTCCCTTGCGCTGCACACACAGTGGGAGTGAGGTTAGCCTTGGCTGAGGGCTCCTGGAGGGCAAAACCGGCAGGAATGGGTAACTGATGGGCATGTCATTAGGCCTGAAGGCTGGCACCTTGGACCCTCGGTAGATGGGATGGTGGTGATGCCTTTAAAAAAGTGGGGAACACGGGCGTGGGGTGGGGTGCATGATGTGTAGGGTGAACTTGATTTTATGAACTAGGGGCACATACTGTTATCTCGCTAACACAGAAGATAGGGTTTCTGAGCTGGTTTCCCTCAAGTGCCTTTGTCATTGTGGAGTGCCTGGGCCATGCCTCCTTTCTCCCGGCCACCTTCCTGCATAACCTGTGGGATGGCTGACCCACCTGGCGCTGCTTCAGGTACATGTTCAAGAGCCAGCAGCAAGCTATTCTCCATGAACTGCTCTGCTGGGCCCCACAGTGGTCAGCTTGCTTGGCACGGCACAGATACACTTTTAATTCCATTACCTAATTGGCAAAGAACTGTCTGTCTTATGTCTGCATCGCTTACTGGGCCTTTTCCATTATTTAACCAAGTCCATTAAAAAAGTGTTCCCAATTAAAGCTTTTGCCTTTTTTCTCGCTCTAAATTCATTTATTTCCATAACACGGCTCCTGTGCTGTCAGACATTGGCTGGAATAAACTGCCCAACAGGCTGACTCATGGCCACTTCCCTCATTCCCACTGGTTTCTATGGGAATAGATGTCCCAGGGCTCACAATAAGGTAAGGCTCAGAGACACCTGATGATTTTCAGGCCTTTACATACCTTCTTGTCCATGGAAACAGATGCTGAAATGGTTGACCAGTGCTCTACAGTAAAACTTTTCTTATCTAGTCCTAATATATAAAAACCCAGCCCTGGCTTGTTTGGCTCAGTGGATAGAGTGTCAGCCTTCGGACTGAAGGGTCCCAGGTTCGATCCTTGTCAAGGGTACATGACCTGGTTGTGGGTTTGCTCCCCCTCTCCCCCCCAGGGGGAGGGTGCAAGGCGGCAACCAATCAATGATTCTCATCATTAATGTTTCTATCTCTCTCTTCCTCTCTGAAATCAATAAAAATATATATTTTTTTAAAAAACAGTGTCTGTAATGCCCAAAATGACCAAAAGCTCAACAGAACACCAGAAGTCAGTCCTGCAGTCAGTGCTGGGTTGCTGTGATGACCGAGCACTGACTGCCAAGGGGACTGCAGATCAGGCCCAGAGAGAGAGGCAGGATCTGATCCACAGTCTCCGTGGCAGCTGTTGATCAACAGTTGCCTCTCTTTCTCTTAGGGCTTCGCCAGCAGCTAGGCCTCAGTTTCTCTCCAGGCCTCTTCGGGGCTGCTGATCAGCCCCGCCTCCTTTATCAGGCCCAGAGATAGGCCCAGAGACTGACATAGAAACTGACCAATCAGAACCAAACCTGGGTGAACTGTGAAAAGCTAATGTGAGATCAGGCCAGCAGAGGAGAGCAGTTGGGGGTGATCAGGCAGGCAGAGGCAGTTAAGGTTGATAAGGCAGGCAGGCAGAGAAGTTAGGGACAATCAGGCAGGCAGGCAGAGGGGTTAGGGGCAATTAGGCAGGCAGGCAGAGGCAGTTAGGGGCGATCAGGCAGGTGAGCGGTTAGGAGCCAGCAGTCCCAGATTGTGAGATGGATGTCCCCCCTCTGTGCACAAATTTCATGCACCAGGTCACTAGTTTTTTATAAATACCAGAGCAATTCATGGCTTTTCCCTATTATCACATATTTTTGGAATAATAGTACCTTTTTGTAGTGAGGCATGTAGATTTCTAGTTTTGACCTATTTGATAAATCCTTATACTTAAGTGCATTCTACCTTGGCTCAACCGAGAGTTTATCAACTTGGGCACTGTTGCCATTTTTGGCCAGATAATTCTTGGTGCTAGGGCTGTCCGGTGCATTGTGGGATGTTTAATAGCATCCCTGGCCTCCACCCCATAGATTCCTGTGTTATCCACCCCACTCCAAAGTTGTGATAACCAAAAGTGTTTCCAGACATAGCTGAATGTCCCCTGGGAGGCAAAAGCATATCTAGTTGATGGCCACTGTCATTGCAGAGACTGCTCTATTCTTCTCTCTAAGAGTTTTTTTAGTGTTAGCTTTTAATTTAGATCTAGTATCATTTTTAAAAATATATTTTATTGATTTTATACAGAGAGGAAGGGAGAGAGATAGAGAGTCAGAAACATCGATGAGAGAGAGTCATTGATCAGCTGCCTCTTGCACACCCCCCACCGGGGATATGCCCGCAACCAAGGTACATGCCCTTGACCGGAATCGAACCCAGGACCCCTCAGTCCCCAAGCCGACGCTCTATCCATTGAGCCAAACAGGTCCCGGCAGATCTAGGATCATTTTTAGTTAATGTTTGTGTATGATGTGAGATAAAGATCTAACATTTAGTGTAATGTTTAATCTTGCTATTTGCCATTTAATTTCTGTTTATCACGTGTTTGTTCCTCTATTCTTCCTGCCTTCTTTTATATTAAAATTTTTAAAAGTCCTCCCCCAAGGATGTTTTTCCATTTAATTCTGGTCAAGGGCATGTACCTGGATTGCAGGTTTGATCCCCAGCCCCAGTCAGGTGCAGGTGGTAAGCAACCAATCAATTGTCTCTCTCACAGCAATGTTTCTCTCTCTCTCTTTCCCTCTCTTTCTCTCTCTCTCTCTCTCTCTCTCTCTCTCTCTCTCTCTCTCTCTCTCTCCCCCCCCCCCTCTCTTTCTCCCCCTCCATCCCTTCCTCCCTCCCTCCCTCTCTCCCTCCCTTTCTCACTCCCTCCCTCATCCCGCACTCCCTCACTCACTCTTTCCCTCTCTCCTTCCCTCCCACTCACCGAAATATCAATGGGAAAGATATCCTTGGGTGAGGATTAACAAAACAAGACCAAAAAAAAATTTAAAAAAAATCTGGAACTGTCTCTATTTCACCTTTATTTTTGAAGAATACTTTCACTAAGTTAGACCCTTTGGTCAACAGGTTTTTCTCTAACACTTTGAATATGTCATTCTATCCATTGTTCCTGAGGAGAATCCAGCTATTATTTCTCATTTATCATTGTTTCTCTATGTGATGAGTTATTTTTCTCTTTTTACTTAAGATTTTCTCCCTAGCTTTGGCTCCCAGCAATTTGATGTGCCTAGGTGTGGTTTCCTTTATCCTTTTTAGAGTTCATTTAGTTTCTTTGATATAAAAGTTAGTTTTTCACCAAATTTTGGAAGTGTTTACCATTATTTATTCAAGTATTTTTTCTGTCCCTTTCTCTCTCTCCTTTCCTTAAAATCCAATTACACACGTATTAGAATACTCAATTGTCTAATAGCTCTTAGAAGCTTTCTTCATTTTTCTTCAGTGTTTCTTCTGTCTGTTCTTTGAGCCCATTGGTATGTCTTCCAATTAACTGATGCTTCTGGCATCTCCTATCCACCACTGAGCAAAATCCACTGAGGTTTCATTTCCATTATTGCACTCTGAGCTCTAAAATCCCCACTTGGTTCCCTTTTAGAGTGTCCATTTCCTCACTGAGATTTCCTGTTTTTCACTCATTTTTAGTATATTTTCCGTTAACTCTTGAGCACATTTCTCTTTAATTCTTTAAATATTTTGATATTAGGTGCTTTGAAGCGCTTGTCTGGGCCCACTCGAAACTAGTTCTACTTGCTGCTTTATTTTTTCTGAGTACTGGTCACACTTTTCTGTTTCTCGACCACTTCGAGTGACGCCTTCGTTTGAAAAGCAGGCATAGTAGCTGATGTTGTGATTCTGGGTTATGTGGCGTTCTGCTGAGTTGGTGCTGTTTTGTTTAGCATGCAGTTAGCTTGCCTGGTCTCTGTGAAGTTCTCTCCACTGCGGTATGCAGCTGGGGTATCTGCTTATTATCTCCCTGCCCTTCTGGTCTCTCCACATAGTTTCACTGTGGAGAGATCTGAGCAGAGATTGTATCTACATACCTCAAGCCAATACGGTTTCCACCTCTGCCACTTGAACTGTGTGGAGGTGGAGGAACACAATGAAAATCACAGAAAATGTGTAAGTTCCCCAAAGCTTTTCAATTCTCAGGGCTCCCTGGAGTTCTCTGCACTTTAGAGCCTATCAGGGGTGCAGGATGTTTTATCATCTCAGTCCTTCCACGGCTCTTGTTTCCAGAGACAACCCCCCACCTCCATTTCTAGTTGCTCTGCTGCTTGTCCTCTACCAAGGCCACACCTCCAACCAGTACAGCTGTGGGTTTTCCTGCCTGAAATCAGTGGGAACTCACCTAGGCACAGGGACCATGAATGCATCATTCTTGCCTAATTTTAATAGCTCTTCCCCAGTGAGCAAACACTTCTCAAGCTGTTCTCTTCATTGGTCATCTTCCATTGCCCTGAAATGATGGTTTTTAATGAATCTGTCACACTTGATTCCTGTAGAGGGGAATTGACTGACTCCCCATGTTTCAATTGCCAGAAGCTGTCAGGCACTATTCTAGGCTTGACACTCCTAGAGTCTAGGCCCTAGGGATATAGCAATAAGCAACATAGATACTCCGTCAGGAGAAAGCAGACCTCACACAAATAAGCCGATAGGGATAATGTCAAATGGTGGCATGTGCCCTGAAAAGCAGTAAAAGAAGAGGGCGTGAGTAAGTGGGCTGCGTGGTGGACAGTGGGAACAGCACAGGTCAAGGCCATGAGGCAGAAGCATTTTGGAGAATTCTAGGAACAGCAAGAAGTGGGAATAGGATATAGAATCAGAGAAGGTCACTAAGGTCAGATCACCTGGAGCCCTGGGAAAGACAGGGCCTTATTCTGAGAGAGGAGAAACGCTTTTAGACGCTATTAACTGAAAAGTGATGCTAAGTGACCACTCAGAGTGCCGATCTTCACAATGAAAATAAAACTGCCATGTGAATTCAGGAAGTCCCGGGCAGCCCTTGTCACCCTGTACTTGAACTGAGCTTGAGGCTCTGGGAAAAGGTGGCCTGTGGATCTCATGATTTCTAGGCTGTCAGAATTGTTTGAATCAGGGTCCTAGTTGGGTCCTGACTTGGCCATGTACAAGCCTCGGTTTCTCTAAATGGGCCAATTCCTAACTACCATGAACTCTAGCGCTGTTCTAACAGCGCTCAGCTCAGTCTAACACCCCTGATACATGTTCAACAAACAGAAGTAAATCTCGCCAAGACCGATTTGGCTCAGTGGATAGGACGTCAGCCTACAGACTGGAAGGTCCCAGGTTCGATTCCGGTCAAAGGGCATGTACCTTGGTTGCGGGCACATCCCCAGTAGGGGGTGTGCAAGAGGCAGCTGATGGATGATGCTCTCTCATCGATGTTTCTAACTCTCTATCCCTCTCTCTTCCTCTCTGTGAAAAATCAATAAAATATATATATTTTTAAAAATCAATAATATATATATATATATATATATATATATTAATTTTTAAAAAGTAAATCTCTTGTGGGCATGAACCAACACTGATGTTAGTCAACTGCCAATCATCTCAGGCTTGCATCTGTAAACATTAAGTGATCTGTGATTGTTCCTTCTCCCTCATACTGTCATCTTCCAGACTCTGGCTCATCATGCTGAGGGTCACTTTCCTCTTCCTCTTCATTTCCTTTTCTTCTCCACCTGCTGGCTTCTGTCTCGTCTCCCCTCTACTGATTGCCTAGCCCAGTCTCTTCTCTTCCCAGCTTGTCCTGCATGTGGCCACCAGGCCCTCTTCCTAAAGCTCAAGTCATGCAGGGACATGAACACTTCATTTCTAAGTTGGGGAACATTTCAACATTCCAGAAAGTAATAGAAGAGGTGGAGACCTGTTCCTTCATCCTTCTGCCATCCTCCCCTTCCCAGAATTAACTGCTATCCTGAAGTTGGTGTAAATTCTATGGACGATTCTGTGCTTTTATAATCTTTGTTTCTATAAACAATATACACTTTGTTTTGTGGTTTTTAATTTTACACAGGTGGCACAATACTGTGCAATTCACTTACCAACTTGCTTTCTTCATTCAACATTACATGTTAAAGGTTTATTCGTACCAATACATGTTGCCGAGTTCATCCATCAAGTGCTGTGTGGTGTTCCATCGTGAGACAGAACCACTGCGTTTGTCCGTTCCTTTCTGAGGGACAGAGGCTCCCATTCTTGTTTCCTGTGTGAGCGCTTCTATGCGGTTCATAGCTAGACCTTGAATTGCTGGGTCAGGGGGCACAAGGGTCTCATCTTTACTAGATACTGCCAAATAGCTCCCCACAGTGGCTGACCCATTTGCAGACACTTTCACATGATCCTTTTAAAAGACATTCCTATGCCCCTCATCACCTAATAAAATTAAGTTGCTGCCTGGCCGGTGTGGCTCAGTGGTTGAGTGTTGACTTATGAATCAGGAGGTCGTGGTTCGATTCCCAGTCAGGGCACATGCCAGGGTTGCAGGCTCCATTCCGAGTTGGGAGCATGCAAGGAGGCAGCTGATCAATGATTCTCTTTTATCATTAATGTTTCTATCTCTCTTTCCCTCTCACTTCTTCTCTGAAATCAATAAAAAATGTTTTTAAAAATATTTTTTTAAGTTGCTAAAGGCAGTATCCAAAGCCCCACCCAGTGAGACCCCAGCTACCTTTGTATTTTCTTTCACTTTACTAATTTTGTTCCTTCATCTATAAAAATAAATACTCATTACACAATTGTGGAATCAGTGAGTTAATCTGTGGCAAATAATGGACACCAAAAAATGACAGTTTCCTTTCCTTCCCTACTGTCCACGTAGTGGTTCTCTCTCCCTCCTTCCTCCAGAGCCATGTGGGACAGGTCTCACCCAGGACCCTGGGCTGGGTGCTAACGCCGAGGCTGGACACTGTCTTGATCCCTGGGAGGGCAGGGCAACTTATGGAAGCCGACAGGGTCTTGTCTCGTGTAGTGTGTGCATTTGGTCATGTGTGCTGTGCCCTTCTTCCAAGTCCAAGGTGACAGGGAAGAGAAAGGGCAGCACAGGAGCCTCTCTGTACCCCCTTCATTAGGTGATTGTGCTGACACAGACTCAGTGTGTTAGCACTGAGTTTTAACATCATCACAGCAAGGGGAGGTCTAGACGGATGCAGGCCGAGGTCTGCTGGAGTTGAGGCCCACGTGTGCTGAGCTGGAGCCGAGGCCGGCGGTGGTGGGGGTGGAGCCGGAAGTAGAAAGCAGGGAGAAGAGAGGTGGGACACCCTCTGTGGGTAAGAAGGCGGGAAGGAGGCTGTTCCCAATGCAGATGTGGTAACAGCCAGCCTGCTGTCATATTCCTACTCTTCTCCATCACTCCCCCTACACCCCAGGAACTTGAGAAACACTGACAAATTCTTACTTTTCAAATCTGCTTCATACAGATTTTATGAAGATGTTGAGGTCCATCTAAACCTTATTTCTGAACATAGTGGTTTATTGAATAATAGTCTTTTCTTATGGCATTCTTGCTGACATTGTGTCCGGGGTGTGTGTGCAGTTCTGGCTGGTGGTTTCTTGTCTAGCCCCACCCCCCTACTTTACTCAGGGCTGCACACACTTAGTCCCTGAGTCAGTTCTTCCCCTGAGCCCTCCCCAGCCCCCATCAACTGAGAACACTCAGGACCCCTGTTTAGAAGCAACCACAAGTCCTCTTGCTGGTGTGATGATGACTGCTTCCTCTCTCTGTCCCACAAAAGCTTCCTGCTGTCTTTCACTTCCCCAAGTCTGTGTATTACATATTTTAATGTTGGCTTTTCACAGAGCACTTTGCCATTATCACCACATATCTTGCTGTTTCACTTAGACTTTGGAAAACGTTTAAGCAAGCAAATTGAGCGGCTAAAGCAATGGGTTAGAAGAATCAGAGAAGTAAAGACCTTAGGGTTTCTCTGGTTTCTATCATGTAGTTATTTCCTGAACGGGACTGGTAATTAGACCAGCCATCATTACCTGGACGTGTTCTGAGGATGGGAAGTTGCTGTCCCAAACAACTTTCAGGCATCATGGTGTGTCCTTGAGGATTCAGGACCTGCTCCCCCGCAGCCCTGGGCACCCCCTCCCCCCAGGAAAAAGCAAAAAGGGAAAGAAAGGTCCATTTCACTAGGGGAAATGTATTGACGCTGCCTGCCCAGTCACCTTGTCCACCCTTTCTCTCCCATGCGGAGTGTTTTTCTCTTATTTTTACAAAGAGTGAGATTTACAATGCAGTGTTCTAAGGTGTCTCAAATTTAAACTGTCGGTAGCAGTCTTATAATTATTTCAAGTGGAAAACACACTGGATACTTTTACTTGTCATATGTAAAACCACTTGAATACATTCTGCTCTCCTCATTATATCTGAAAGAATCTGAGTTTTCAAATGCATTTAGTGGTTAACCTTAGTTTTATTTTCAGGCCAATTGCTTAGAATCTGGTCAGTCTGGAGTATTATGTATCTAAAGGCTCCAGTTAAGCATCTTGTGTCATAAGATCACCGAGCTGCCATGGGGAAGCTTCGCATTAGGGCCCCTAAATTCCTCTCACCTCAAGTGCCTTTCTTATGAGGCACTCTTAATTTCTTGAAGTAATCAGTTACCCCTAAACTCTGCCTTCGGTAATCTGATGCACGCTGCTAGAGCACATAAAGACCAGTAATTTTAGTAAAATTCCTTCCAACAATGGTATTTAAAACCCCACCCTAAGGAGGGTTTTATTCTCGAAGCATTTTCTTATCCCTCACCTCCTTCCTTCACTAAGTGGATTGCGAAATGTGTTTCATTTGGCATTTCGAGAGCGGCTCGGAAAAGTTAGCCATGTGGCTGGTGCTGCTTTCACGTGAGCTCTGGCCCTGGGGCATGGCCACCCCCAGCTGCCTGCCTGGGAAGGAACTGGGGAAGTGGTTGCCTCTCTCCCGGATGGAATGCTCCAGCAGTAATTGTCAGTGACTGTGTCCTAGGTTTGCCCACTGCAGAAGGTTCTTATACATCCTCAGGGGTTCTGATCCTCTTGGTCAGCTCTCGGCTTACACTTTCCACCGCACCCCCTGCTTTCCTCACCTTCCCGAACCTCCCTCCCTCATAGTTTCCCAGAGGGGCTGGGAATTAGACTGAATAGTATTGAATTCAGCTCTTGCATCTCTTTGTTCAGTTGCACTCTCCAGCTCCACTGGCTCAGCTCAGTTTACTGTGGCTCTGTGAGTCTCAGGAGCTCTGGCGATGCCTCTGTTTCCTTTTCACCAATACCAGCGTTTCCTAGAAAGATAATGACAGTGACTTGTTTACATCTATACAGCACATGCCTTTTCAAGACCAGAGAATTTAAGTCATGATTTTAAAGGGGTCAGCACGATGACCCCGAGGGATGGATAGGGAAACCTAGGCACTGACAAGAGTCATGGCTTCCCAATTAGAGCTTGGTACAAAACTGTCTTAACCAAGAATTACCAACTGAAAAATGATTTTCATGTCCGTTTTCTTCCATTTATACATTTAACATTAACAAGATATTCTTGAAAGCACCAGTGGTATTTGCCTGTGTTTTGCTTGTAGAGAGACGGTGGTGAGTGGATGACCGCGGTGCCCGGTTTCTCTCGCCCTCGCTCACATAGTAAGCTGCAACTCGAGTCAACTTCTAGTGAAGGGTTGTGTATAGTAGGGACCAAGTGCAGACCTTGTCCTGTGTTTCTGGAGGTTAGGAAAGGCCTATCAATTACCCAAAAAACTATATGCTACTTTTTATGAAAAAACTTAAACTTGTTTTAACTCAAAAACAAAAATAACTATTTTGACAAATCCCTTACAAACTCGTTTTTCTGGCACGTTAATACATCGAGCTTTCATTGAGGTCACTAGTTTGTAGAGTGTAGTTTGACCGGCAAGTGAATGTCTCACACATGTACTTGTTGTCCAGGGTAAAGAAACACTTCGCCAGTGTTGACCAAGGTTAGCTATTGACCATTTATTTTCCATTGAAGCGGAATGTGGACGTTTGCTTTGTTTCTTAACGTTTCAAATTCCATCCTGGCAGGGAAGTGGCCTATCACCAATACCTCTGTGAAATCGCACTTCACATGCCCATTTCCAGCCGGTGCTGAAAGACGACTCCACTGCCCAGAGCTCCCTGCCACTCACTCTGACCACAGCGCCCACTGCCTTTGTTCACAAGGAGCAGTCATTTTCCTGAAATAATCAAGTACTGCACACGCTATTTGATGACTGAGGTGTTGGTGTTTTAGTAAACTGAACTCTGAGCTGAGGCCACGCTGTACATCTTCCCTCGCTGTCCAGTGCTGACCCCAGGCAAGGCCTCACAGGTGGCATTACCTCTGAGGGTTCCCGTGTGAAATGTCAGGATGGTGGGAAGCTATTGTACAATTGGCTGAGCTGCCTACTCAGGTGAAAACCCCCCCAGGAGAAGGCACTCTCCTGGCTGTGGCGAATGAGTCAGGACTAGGGAGAGGTTAGATCAACCCTGAACCTGGTGTTCCAAGGTGGATAGGAGTGGATTCTCTGTGATTAGATGGGACGGGAAGAGAGCGGGATGAGACTGTGGACTGCAGGATGCTGCTGTGGCCCTCTTCTTCACGCTCTCTCCCCTTGAGCTTAACCTGAACCAGGCACTGGGCACCCTCAGGCCTCAGATGACCTGGTGAGTACGCTTGGGCCTCCTCGGAAACAGGCATCTCTGCAGGCCCCAAGTGGCCAAGCCAAAAAGATCTGGGCAGAAAGGGGCTCCCCAAGACCCAGGCCAAGCTGTCACCATGGAGTTGTCACTGTCTCAGGCTTGTTTTCCACTTCAGACAGAACAATAATGGAAGGATCCAGAGTCATTGTAAGAGTTAGGACGGAAGGTGCTATGGAAATGGAAAGCGGGTTCCCCGATGGTTCCATAGAGGGCCCCACTTAAATGCTCTCCAGTGTGTGCTGGTGGGAGTCCACGTGACCCCTCCCACCAGAGAGGCAGGCTGCCTGACAGAGAAGGCTCTGGAGCCTGCTGGCTCTGCTCTGCCTTTGGGGACCACTTGGAATAAGTCAAACCCCCTTTTCTTCAGACAGCCCATCCAGGGTGACACCGTCTAGTGATGGCAAATGGTGCTTACTATCTGTGTCCTAAAATGAGCCTGGAGAGACAGGTCTGCGCGCGCGCGCACACACACACACACACACACACACACACACACACATACACACACACACACACACACACACACACACACACACACACACCGTTCTCCCCCGTCCCCCAACAGTCTTACCCAGAGGCAGTCCTCCTGGGAATTTGAGCTTTCAGATTCCTTGGAAACTGACTCAGATAAATCAAATTCACAAAAGCCTAGAGCATCCAGAACAATTGGAAATTCATTTGAAAATAAAACAGGGTACTCATGTTTGCAGAATAGAGCTTTCTCTTCCTGTTGGCAAGTTTAGAGGAACTAAATTACAGGGTGTTGAGTGGACAAGGAATTAGGGGAAGGATTGGTTAGATGATCTCAGGAACCATGGTCACCAGGGCGTGATGACCTGGGGCACCCCCTCTACCAGCCCCTCCCCACCCCCCACGTTGGACTGCCAGCTTCCTCCCAGGTGTACCCATCCCCCTTTCCCGCTTCCACAGCAGGCCAGCTCCCTGACTTATATGGACTCCGTCCTTCCTTGGTCAGTGCCCCTGTCAGACAAAGGTCTGGTCTGTTATGTACTGATCTTTATCATTTAACCTGCAAAGGACAGTGTATACTCGCCCAAGTCCTGGCAGCGGGTGGGAAAGGACCACAGGCCCCCATTACTGTGACTGCTGCTCAACTGGCATTTAATTACACACAGATGCGTACCAGCTCACAAATGCTATTATTTTGTTTTTAACCCCTCTCTTTTTACTTTTGGAACTTTTATTTTGAGGTAATTGTAGATTCACATGCAATTGTTAGAAATTCTACAGGACAATCCTATGTGCCTTTTACCTAGTTCCATCCAATGGTAACAACTTGCAAAACTATAGTGTAATGCCACAACCAGGATGTTCACATGGATACATTCAAGACTGTGGAGCATCTTATTGAACCTCTTCTCAGCTGTGGTCGTGGAGGTGTTTAATAGGCACCCAGCTCCCTAAAGAGGCGGGCTGGTATCCCTCGTCTGTCTTCCTGGAGAGGTATGAGCAGAAGGCAGATGGCCCCTGAGAGCCTTTGAAATGCAGACCCATGCATTGCTGTGGCTGGGCTAAAGCCTTCTCATTTTGTGGCAAGTGCCCACTGGGAACTTGTGGCGGGGATCCAGAGCATTCACCCCATGTCTCTTTTGAAACAGGAGGACCATGACACCATGGAAGCCGATCTGGACAAAGACGAACTGATCCAGCCCCAGCTCGGCGAACTCTCAGGCGAGAAGCTTCTGACCACGGAGTACTTGGGAGTAAGTACCACGTGAGAGGGAGAGATGGGCCACTGATGGCCTGAATGTTTGCCATAACATATGAGGGTTTGGTCTATTCTGCTACGATACTGTGTTTATGAGAAGTTCTGTTTTAGCCAGTGTGTTTCCAGTGGCCCTCGCTACCTGTCACAAGTAGACCTGTTGGTGAACAGAAGAGGGATTAGAATACAACTAAAGGTCACACGCCAGGGACCTTCATTTATCTGAAGGTCTGCCCATGCTTAGTAGTAATTATCTACCTGTCCAGCTTCTAAATTTTCACACGTTTTGTTTGTTACAAGGGAAGTCTGAGTAGGAGAAAAGAGCAGTATTAAGTGATTACAAATATCCTACTTCTGCAAAGTTTGCAAAAACATATGACCAAACAAAAACACATTACTAGGGCTCCCTTCTGAGACCTGGAAGCTTTGACGCCATTAGCCCGGTGGTAGTTCTGCCCTGTGTGTCAGCCCTTCATCCATGTGCTTTAGCTTCTTGGCCGTGAGATGATGGATGCAGCTCTTGAATTAAATTCATGATAAAGTCGGGGAGAAGGCCAAACATGCAGGCCAGCCAGACCCACCCCTTCCATGTGCTTTTCCCAGAGCTCCACCTGGAGACATCCACATACTTTTAACTGGTCAGAATGGGGTCACATGGCCCCTAGCTGCAAGGGAGTCTGGGAAGGTATTTTTAAAGTATATACATTTATACCTTATACTTCATAATATGTCATAATTTCTTTAAGTGATTCATCAGTACTCAAAAGCTAGAAAATCGCTTACATCGCACAGCAGGAATGGATCTCCAATGTAACCCAAGGACCTGCTGTAAATGGAAAATATATCTTTTACCTTCATTGGCATGTGTTGACCATCTTTTGCTACTGAGTAAATTACATTCGGCTAAAATCATAACGCTGAGTACCCCTCGTACTCATGAGAACGTAGAATTAGGCGCAGTTAAGCACGGTGCAGTGCATATCCCCACCAAACTCCTCCCGTTCCCCTGGGGGGACGCGCACCACACTCTGGGAAACACTGGAAGCTGCATTTTTAAATTGTGGTTAAATTTTTTTAGCAGCAGAACTTTTAGAGGCAGATTTTATTCTTTCAAATACACTCTCCATCTGTGGCAGAGAAAGCTGAGTTCCTCTGGATAGTCAGGTGGGTGCCAGGAACCCTTTCTCTTTTCTGTGGAACTCTGTGTAGACAGCAGGTTGTTGAACCAGATACTGTTTATGATCTTTCCAGCTCAGAAAGGCTCCTTTGCAGCTGAGGGACCTAGAAATCACATGAGCCACACCGCTGCTCCCCCTGCAAGCTCAGAGGGTTGTAGGACAGCTAGGAAACAGTGGCTGCTCTGAGACACCAGGCATGCCACATGCAGAGATCCTGGGCCCTGCACACTGAACCCTCTTCACCAAGAAGAGGGACCTTCTTTCCTTGGGGACCTTGACCATTCTGTCCCACAAACCAGACTTGGCTTCCTCACCCGTTGAAGGGGACAGATACCACCCACCATAAATTATTTCTTAGGTCTGTGAAAATTTAAGGACTTGGTTTGGCTGCCTGAGTTTTCCAAAGACTGAAATACTCAAATATCAGTGATATATTTTCTCTCCTTCAGGAAGGAAAAGGGAGGCTCAATCTCCAAAGGACAGTGGAGTGGGGAGGAGAAGGCAGAGGGCTGGCAACAGACTTGAAAGAACCCATGTATTCACTGTCTGCCTTTCCCAAGAGCTTCAGACTTAGGCCCCTCAGCTCTGTGTGGAGAGACCCAAGTGTTCTGACTGGCAAAACAGAGCGGGGAAGAGAAGGCTTGAAAGGTCCTAAAGTACTGTTGAGAACTGGACGTAAGGGGCCTGCTCTGTGGTGAGGCCTGAATCCCAGGTGGGGGCAGTGTGACAGGGAGGTCAGAGTGGACAGCAGTATCAAATGATTGCAGTTCAAACAGCTCTCTTGAGAATTTCACACGTTACATAAAGGGAAACAACACTACGTTTTAATTCTTATTTGGAAAGTTTAATTATGTTCCATTTCCTCCAAGAGGGTAGTGGCCTCCCTCCCACCTTCGCTCTGCTGTCTTTTTCCCTTCCCTTACCAGTGCAGGGCTAGGCCGCCTGCCTGCCGCCCACTGCCCTAGCTGGTGGCTGTCCCCACAGCACAGCTGAGGCCTGTTGATGCTTTCTATCGGAAAGTGACCCTTTTCTTCTCCTTCACTCAAATAGTTGTAGATAAACCCAAATAACTTGTCAGTACGAATCAAGAAATCACAGATATTATTCCAATTTTTAAAAATTTTAAACTTTTTTCTTTGAAATAATTGTAAATTCACAGGAAGTTGAAAAGTCTTGCAGAGAGGTCCCATGCCCCCTCACCCAGTTTCCCCCGTACCTTATGTAACTGCAGCACTTATCAAACCAGGAAATTGGTGTTGGAGCAGCCCACAGACTTTATTCACATTTCACTAATTTTCAGGGATTTCTTTTTTGGACAACTAAATTATTAACATAATATAACCATATTACAGAAAACTTGGAAAAATTACTCTTGATTCTACCATCCCACATAGCTACTGCAATCATTTAGTATCTTTGACTAAATCCTTCCAGTCTTTTTTCATACTTTTAACATAATCAAAAGCATCATTTTTATGTAGTATTATAACGTGACTTTAATGTTTTAAATAAACATTTTCTTTATAACCTAGTATTTATCAGTATAAATGGCTATATAATATTTCAAATGAACATGCATGTTTTACTTAATTATTCCCCTATTAGTTAGATTGTTCCAGTTTCACTCCATAATAATTTTGTAACAACTTTATTTACTTAACATTTTTCATATTTGAGATTCTTTCACTATGATTGACACCCAAGGATATGAACAGTTTTATGACTCTTGATATAAAATGCCAAACTGCTTTCCAAAAGAGTTATCTCAAATTTCTAGTCACTAACATTTTACTTTTTGTTAATCCTCACCCGAGGATATTTTTCCATTGATTTTTTAGAGAGAGTGGGAGAGGGAAAGACAGGGAGAAACATTGATATGAGAGAAACACATCGATTGGTTGCCTCCTGCCTGACCAGGACCCAGGCTGGGAGGAGCCTGCAACCAAGGTAATACATGCCCTTGATCATAATCGAACCCTGGACCCTTTGGCCCAAATGAGCCACCTGCCAGGGCCAAAATTGTGGTTTCTAATTATTTGTGTTGAAAAACTCAGAAAGAGTCAGGAGGCTTCAGCTAGAAATAAATAATAAAGATTTATTCAAGGGTCTTAGGGTATGCAAATCAGACACACAACTAGGCAATACCCAGCATTCCGAAAAAGAAAGAAAAGCTGAGGGCTCTTACGGTAAAAAATAAGCTCTTAAAAAGAATCAGTTCTGCATTCTTAGCTTCTGGATTGGTCAGAGATGACCATGGTCTGGAAACTGGATGTCAGGTGGTCTGGGTACTCACACATTCTTCCTCAGTCCTTCAGAAGGTTGTCTGGGTCTGTTGTATATCCAGGCACTGACACTGGGGATGTGCCCACAACCAAGGAAATGCCTTTGACTGGAACCGAACCCGAGACCTTTCAGTCCGCAGGCCGACGCTCTCTCCACTGAGCCAAACCGGTTAGGTGATCCATCCTCTTATGTGCAAAGCCTCATACTCCTATAGATTTATGTATTAAATATAGTAAGTTCTGCTTCTAGGTCAGCTTTCAAGATGCTTTCTCCAGCCCCTTTTTCTCTTTCCTTCCCCAGATCATGACCAACACGGGGAAGACGAGGCGGAAGGGGATGGCCGGGGTGCAGTGGGGCGGCGATGAGCCCCTGCGCAGGCCAGTCACCCCCAGCGGCCACAGGCACGGATACCCAGCGTAAGTCTGGGCTAGAAGGATTTACTTTCTTAAACTGCCATGTAAGATGTATGTATAAACATTTCAAAATAAATGTTTCTATTGAAAAGCATTTATCCTGCCCCAGCCAGCATGGTTCAGTGTGTTGAGCATCGACCTATGAACCAGGAAGTCATGACTTGATTCCTGGTCAGGACAGATGCCCCAGTTGCAGTGCGACAAAACCAGCAAGGGGTCAAGGTTTTCTTTTTTAATTAGTGATATACAAATGAATATCACACCTTTTTCTCTTAAACTTACAACCAGTATTTTTTAACCTACAGAAAAGTTGAAAGAATATTACAATGAAGAGCTTCTAGCTGTTAGCATTTTGCTACCTTTTCACCATCAGTTCTCTCGCTCTCGCTCCTTCTATATGTGCCTGCTATACATATATACCTTTTTTTGCCGAACCGTTTGAAAAAAAGGCTGTGGACTTTCGGCACGCATTTTCTAAGAATAAGAACATCCTATACTTAACCACATTATCACACCTATGAAAAATAACATTAATTTAATAATATTATATAGAATATCAAGATTCCCTAATTGTCCACAAAATGTCATCTCTAACTGAGGGGTTTAGTGGAGGTTTTTGATTTAGAATATAGCCAAGTGTCAACTACTAGAAAATCCAGTTTATAAACATATCTTTCTGAATAGAAGAAGTAAAAGGAACTAAGAAAATTCATCTTGTTTGATGTAGGAAAGAGGATGTTGATTCATCATTTTAAAAAATTATTTTTAAATTACCTTTTAAAATTATTAACACCCTGGCTGCACAGAGATGCAAGAATGACATAGGATATTTTAATCAGAGAGGATAAAGGGAGGTCTAACCAATGGGCACAGTTAATTCTTGAGTCAGATGTTCTAGTTTGTAGAGAAAGAAGAGATATTTTACATGCCTGGGGGCAGGTGTGGCTGTCCTGATTGGTGGGTATGGTCTCTGCAAGAAATGAGAAACCTCATTTACCTAAAACAGTGGGCCTTCCCACTATAGCAAAGCAATTGTCCATCACCCCCTCCACACATGTCACTCAGTACAGACAGTGTGCTGATTGCTGAGGGAGCACCAGTAAGTGAGATGGGATTCCTGCTCTCAGCAGCGCCTGGAGGGGAGAGAGTTGGCCCGTGTGGTGTGGTTGGAGGGGATGGGGGATGCAGGGGCGGCAGAAAGGACATTCAGGAGCGTTAAATCAGCCTCTTTAAAAAGTGATATAACTGTCCACGCACACCAGCAACCCCAAGAACCCAATGCTGCCGGGAGAGTAGGCAGACCGAGAATCTCTGACCTTGGGGACACTCTGATACTTTGTTTTTGTGCATTCAAAATACTAGTACTTTTGGCGTCAGTAACCCCACTTCTAGGGTTTTGTACTGAGAAGTCAGAATTTTACAGCGATATATACAAAGGTATTTATTGCCACATCTATAATAATAAAAGCATAATATGCTAATTAGACCCAAGGACTTTCCGGATGAAGCAGCCAGCACGGCTGGGAGGGAGGGATCCAGGCAGCCACTGGAGCTGCCAAAGCCTACTCTGGCACGAATTTCGTGCATTGGGCCTCTGGTTATTTATAAAATGAAAAATAATCTAAATGGCCAAAGTAGGAGGCTGATTACCTAAATTATATATTCACACAAAACAGTATTGAAAAATGATGTTTTAGAAGAATATTTAATGCATGGGAAGAGCCTAAGAATGTATTAGGAAATGATAAAGCAAATTAAAAATAGTGGATCTAGCCTACTGGCCACTCATAGTAATCCCAAGTTTTTGTGTGTGGTTTTTTTTTGGGGTATGTATTTGCTTTTGTTGTTAATCCTCACCTGAGGATATTTTTCCCTTGATCTTTTAGAAAGAGTGAAAGAGAGAGAGAGAAATAACAATGTGAGAGAAAGACATTGGTTGGTTGCCTTCTGTAAGCACCTTGACCAGGGCCTGAGCCGGGAGGAGCCTGCATCCGAGGTTCATGCCCTTGACTGGAATGGAACCTGGGCCCCTTCAGTCTGCAGGCCGATGCTCTAACCACCGAGCCAAACTGGCTAGGGCTGTACGTATCTGCCTTTTTAAAAAGATGTCAAAAATGTCTAGGTATTGGGAGGGCAGAACATTTTTCATGGTAAACACTGGTTTACCATGTGATTCCTTCTCCTCTCATCACTTTGCTCCACCATTTAACGCCTCTTTTGCTCCCTCTTCAAACTCACCTCCTACTGCTGCTGCTATCTCCCTGCCTCCCTCATCTCTCTGGTGACTTCCCTGGCCCAGCCTCCTCTCCCTTCACAGCCCCATGTGGTCTGACGATGACTTCAGCAAGTTATTGCTGCCTAAGCCACTGTGGCCTTCCTGTTCTGACCCCCCTCCCCCACAGAACACTGCTGACAGCCCTCCCCCTTCACGTCCTCTGCCACTGGGGGCGGTCCCTCACTCTCCCCCTCTTCCTCCTAAATGCCATGTACTGCAGGCCCCACTTGTCTGGTTTCCATGCTGCTGACACCCACCTCTCTAATTCAGCCCAGACTTGTCCCCGAAGCATCCCTGGGTGAACACACAGTCCTCTGAGCCCCCTGCTTCAGGGAATGGTGTCACCACCCAGACACTGAGCTAGAACCATCCATGGACACAGAACCCTCTCCTTCCCACGTGCTCCTCCTCTGGCCCTTCTCTGCCCTCTGAGCACTCTCCTCCGCCCAGAGCTCCTCAGGGACACCTCTCCACAGGGGTCCCCCCTCCACGACCACAGACATGGGATGCCACTCCTGTGGTTCCTGTTTCCTTTAGAGATCAAATCTAGTCAAACCCTGGCTGCCATGGTCCCTCTCAGTTGACGCCCACCCCCTCTCCCCCAGCCCTGGAAGCCCCCAGGACAGCCTGTACCTGCAGTTGCCAGTCTTTATGGTGCTTACGTAAATGTTTCTGTAACAACCCAGTGTGAGTCATTTCTTTGCCTCTTCACCTTGCTCATGGTGTTACATCCGGTAAATTCTCCCTAGTGGCCCCAGGTCAGTGTTCATGACTAGTACGCGTACACACACACACACACACACACACACACAGCATTGCCTGCCCCCTTAGGACAGTTAGGTGTCTGCTTGTCTTTGCTACTGGAACTCATTCAAGAACAACCATTTTATAGTGCCCACTCCTGCAACAGGTGGGCATGTGCTTGCTCTGATGTGCCTCCACCCCCACCCCAGGCCTCACTGGAGAGGTGGCTGGTGTCTCTTTGCTGAGGGGAGTGAGTGCTGTGCGTACAGGCTGGCCTAGGAGTACCCTGCCCGCTCCCATCCGTCACGCCTGGTTTGGGTCTGGTGCACTGACATATCCAGCAACACATGTCTGCTGGATGAATGAGTCTCTGCCAGCCACCTTCACCCACCGGGCCGACAGGAGGCAGATTCCTGTGCTTGCCTAACTCCGGTTGTCATGGCTGACATGACATGTCATGTCTTTTCTGATCGGACCCATCCTTTCACTAATCTATTTCATCCTTAGGGGACGAACCAGAAGATTGGCTCCTTAAGTTGGTTGAAATGCCATGTCCCATGTCACTCAAAGCCAAAAGATCGATAGAATTGTGTCTTAGAAAGATACTAAGCCTCGTATCACTAAACGTATAAGAGCTAACATGAGCAAGCAAGGGTACTTCCTAGTTTCTACCAATACCCCTAAAAAGTCTTGCTAGCTGCTAATAGCAAATTAACAAAAGAATGTCAGGTACTTCGACTTTCTATATTTGTTTGTGATGCTATAAGGTAGTCAGCAGACAACTGTCTCCTGGCTTTTCTGATGGCTGTTTTTCATTTTTTCCTGCAGGCTGGAAGACCATCCCGTATCCCCCCAGATATCCCAACATGCCAGAAACCGCTGCCTCCAGTCCCCGCCTACGGCCCACCTTCCAGTCTGCCAGGCCGGCGAGCCTGGAGCTTCGGAGCCTTGTGTTTCGACCTCATGTAATAACACGGGCAGCACGTGGGGACACTTTGGGGCTGCTGATTTCTAAAAAGTATTTTTCAGATGCCAGAAAAAATACATGTGCGTTGCATCAGAGATCTACAAAGTATTTTCTTTAATTTTCAAGAGGAAATTAAAAGGATATGAGCGAGCCAGATAAGACTCTAATCTCCATTCAAATAGGAAAAACAACAGAGGAGCAGGTCAGATTCCAGTGTGAGAAACATCTGAGAACTTTTATCATCTGCTCACAATAGGATCCAAACACTTCCAAGCCCGGAGCAGCAGACAGCCCGCCCCAGAGCGCAAAGGAAGCAGGCCGCTGGGCCTGGGGGCGGGTCTCCTGCCGAGAGCAGCGCTAGAGGCTCTGCCAGCTTTGAGCATCTGCTCTTTACATGGTTCGATTAGAGCTTTAAACAGTAACACGCCTTCACTAAAAGGTGACTGGCCCGATGTATCCAAAGGTTTCTGCTGCTGGGTGGAGGTTTTAGGTTGTGTGACAATTTTTGCCAATATGACCTGATGCCATTCAGATAAAAATGGTTTCAAGTTCCATAGGCCTGGACCTCCAAAGACTTGCATCTAGGGTAACTTATTTATCAGAAACATCCTAGTTTTACCAAAATGACCACCAGGGTGGCCCTCTGTCTTGCACTGATTGCCAGCATGATCCTATCTTTTGGAAAGACTTACCATGATGTTACCTGCCAGGTCGTATTGAAGGTTATCATAGACAGAGAGGGCTGGGTGGCAGCTAATGTTTTTGGCAATGTTGACATTACCAAAATGTTGACATTATTGTTATTTTCAAGAACAATTAATATTAGCCCTGACAAAGTGAAGGCCCTGGCAAATTCTGGTTCCTCGGGTGAGGACTCAGCCTTGGCAATCACTGGTCGTCCCCTGTGCCTCTCCCCGGGGAGCAGCAGCTGCTCAGTGGCCCCTCCAGATGGGAGCCCTGGGGTAGGAGCAGCTGCGTGTCCCAAGTCCCACCGCGGGTGCACCTGTCAGCCTGCTCTGAACGCTGAGACCTTAGTCCGAGTCTCCCAACCTCCACCTGCTCCTGTTTTCTCAGACTCCCCCTCCGCCCATCACCCCCCTCCCACCAGAACACCGACCTGCGTGCCCGCCACCTGCCAGAGACTGAGCCTATCAAACCTCCGCTCACCTGCTCTGCAGGCTACTCTCAGCCTCAGGCCAGCAACTTTCGCTCCCCTTGAAGTTCCTTTTACTCACCCCCGCTCTTCTCTGGGAGAAGCCAAGCCTAGGGTGACGGCTTTCCCTAGTCCCTTAGTGAGCACCTACTCTGTTTCTGGTCTAGATCCTGTTCCTCCCTCCACCCTCTTTCAGGCCTGCCCAGCCACAGCCACCCGGGACCGATGTCCCTAGGCCAGTGTCAGCTTCCCGGCTGGTCTCGCCACAGCCACCTCTTCCTCTTGTCTCCCAGCCTCTGTGAGGAGGGGTGGCAAACAGTCTTGGCTTCCATGCTTGGGATGCTGTGTTGAGACCGGTTGTGAGCTGGGCTGGGCTCCACCAATACAGGTGCCATGTCGATGAGCAAGGAGAGGAGGCCACAGGCTGGGTGGCCACCCTGATCCCATTGTCTTTATGTCATTCCTTCCCTGTCTGACTCCTCCTGGCCCTCCCCCTGAGTCCTGCTTCCCCAGCCCTTTCTGCCTCCTCTGTGCTCTTGCTCACCTGTTTCCTATCCCATCCTGGCCTTGCCCAGCCACTCCCACAGGTCCCCTCGCACACATGACCTCCTGCTGAGTCTGGCCCCCTGACCTTCCCTCATCTGGGAATTAATGCCCCATTCGGGGCCCAGTGGGGACTCACCAGTATGACCGGAAGGCCATTTTCTCAGGAAGCCCCCTTCAGGCCTATGGGACAATCAACACAAAGGTAAAACTCATGAGAAGAAACCTGTGGGACCCTCAAACTGCTTGATCAGCTGAATGCCAAAATTTTTTTTTAAATTGATTTCAGAGAGAAAGGGAGAGAGAGAGATAAAAACATGCATGGTGAGAGAGAATCATTGATTGGCTGCCTCCTGCACACCCCCTACTGGGGGGTTGAGCCCACAACCCAGGCATATGCCCTGATCAGGAATCGAACCTTGACCTCCTGGTTCATAGGTTGACACTCAATCATTGAGCCACACCAGCTGGGGAAAAGTACAATCTTTTTAACCAAAAAACTCGCCCCGGGTGCTGGAAGGAAATCATTCCCCAAGAGTAAAGACAACAATATGGCCCGAGGAAAGTTATTCTCATTTCCCCAATGACCAAGACTATCTTGAATATCAACGTCACATGCCTTGTCAGTGGGCCCTGTCTGAAATGGAGGAACAGATAGGAAACCAGTGCTCTGTCCCAGAAAGCCTGGGGGCACACAGTGGGTGCCCTTCTCCCCACAGCCCCCAGCGCTCACTGGCCGAGACCCCAGAGACCTCCAGTGTGGCGTATGGTGGCGGGAAGGGTGGCTGCTGTCTGGTGACTGAACCAAAACCCCAGAGGGTCTAGGGGGAGTTCAGCGTAGTTCCTCCTCCTAAGCCCATTGAGCAGAGAGCACAGACAAGCCGGCCATTGAAGAATGGATCAGAGCAGTGAAATTCTAGTTCCGGACACAGGCCTTGGTGGAGACTGTCCAGTAGATAAAGCCACCTGTTGGGTTTCATACCAGAAGCAAATTCCTTATTTGGAAGTCAGAGAGATGTCCCTGCTACGGGCTGAGGAGACCTGCCAGGGAGACTTTTTACATTTAAGATACCGCAGAGGCCATATCACAAAGGCGCCAGAGAGACTTTTAAAAGAACTGAAAAATTGGAAGCTGCGAATCCAGACTTTATCACTGCAGAGCTCTGACAGTGAAGTGGACCCCTTGGGCTGTAGAGAGAGAAGAGGAAATGGGGGCAGAGAGGAAGGGCCCAGGTCCCTGTCCCCAGGAGACAGCTGGGCAGTCTTCCGGTCCTTCTCGTCACTTCCCACGAAGATCAGGATGAGCCGGGCCTGGTCCTTGGCAGAGGGGCAGCTCAGGCTGCAGCTGGGAATTAGGGCACTTCCTGCCCCAGGCGGGCTGAGGGATTCAGGCCTAAAAGCGTCTGGGGCAGCTCAAAGTAGAGAAAAACCCATCCCTGGGCCTGCCAAAGCTACCAAGTAAAAATACAGGACACCAAGTAGAATTTGAATTTCAGAAAAAACAATAATAGTTTTTCAGTGCGTCTCTGTGCTCCTGTTGGAATTCCATGTCTCCTCAGCTTCTCCCTGAGAGGCAGGGGGGCCCTGGGGAGGCCACAGGGCCGATGGGCCCGCACTTCCCTGTGCCGCTGGTGTCTGGCCAGAGCGCACTGCTGCACCCAGGCTGTAGGTACTGTACGTCAGGGGGGCTGCCTAAAAAGTCCCCAGCTGCACAGATAAACAAGTCCCTGTCCATACCTGCCAGGGCCCGGCCAGGGGCTGGCCCAGGTATGTGCTTTTCTTGGCTTTGCCGCCCAGCCCAGTAAGGAGCATCCTCAAGAGCTTCCAGAACAGAAGTCCACTGAGCTCTCTCTCCTTCTCCCCAGCCTCCAGAGCCGCCAAGCCAGAGGAGTGGCTGCCAGGAGGACATCAGGGAGAGCCTCGCCTGCCCCCGGCAGGGGCCCCCAGCCACTCGAGGGAGGTGCCCTGGGCCCTGAGCAGCGGAGAAACCACCAGGTAGGAAAGGGAGGTGTCCTTCGAGGCCCAGGCTCTGGCGGAGGAAGGAGCACTCCTCTGGGGCCTGAGGCGAGATGCTGAGACCCAGGAACACAGCCACCAGGAACACAGCCACCCAGGAACACGGGGCAGAGCGGCCCTGCGCCTGAGAGCTATCTATTATCAGCCCAGAAGGGACTCATTGGGAGAACTGTAAGGTGAACACGTGGGGGGGGGGGGGGGTGACTCAGGGCAGCTTGAGGGCAGCGCCAGTCTCAGCGCTTTGCTGTGGAGAAAGGGGGGCTGGAGGGGGAAACGGAAAAAGAAGGCAGTGACATGGTTTGGCTCCGATGTCAGCCTCCTGAAGCAGAAACCAAAGCCCCCAGGCAGAGAAAGGGCGTTTTCTTCTGCACCAAAGGAGTAGACTGGCCCTTGTGGGTGACTCAGGGCTTTAGACCTAGAGAGGGCTTTCAGGGACCTCACAGGCACCTTCTCTCAGACCCAAGGAGACCTCAGGGAGAGCAGCCCCAGACCCATCGTGTCCTGAGCGCCAGGCACCCCAGCTGCCCCCTCTTCCTCCTGGCCCCGGGGCGGCAGGCCGGGGAGTCTAAGAGAAGCCAGCCTACTGTACTCAGACACTGGGCTCACTATGTATTCTACACCCTGGAACCTCTGAATTAGGGCATAGTGCCCTGGTGAACGCAACTACACCCTGGAGCCTCTGAGTTAGGACGTAGTGCCCTGGTGACTGGTCAGGCTTCTGTGCCCACGTTGTTATAAACGAGGCAAGTATTCCATGAACGTGCCCTCGGCGATCAGGGCCCCTCAGCAGTGGGCCCTTGGGAACTGGTAAGACCGTGGGAGGATGGCATCCCAGGGCCCCAGGCCTGAAGCCACCCAACATCCGCTGCTGATGGTCCTCCTAGCAGTGTAGAGGGGTCACCTGCTGGCCCGCCCTTACCCGGGCCTTACTGCAGGCCCCCACTGCTGGAAACCCACAGAAGCAGTCTGCTGAGTTCTAGAGGCCAGCGGAGCACCGGGAGCTCCCACTGCCGCAGAGAACAGGCGGGGCGTACGGAATGGCACCTACAGTGGAGGAGAGGGGAGGGCGGGGAGGGGGGCTCGAGCCCCTTCCCTCTATAGCAGATCTGGAGGGCTGAGCAGGAAGGACTTTGGGGCCTGGACTGCAATCCTGGATATCAGAGGTGCAACACGTGGCAGGATGAGCCAAACAGAGACCCGTGGGGCCGGGCCCCTGGTCTCCAGCCCAACGCCTGCCTGGCTGGGGCCTCGGCAGCCCCTCCCCACCTGGGCCTCCTCCCCTCTCAGTAGCCGAAGGTGAGCTCTGGACCCAGCTCGGCAGCTCTGGGCACCCTCTAGTCTAGAAGGAGGGTGAGGCCCCAGCAGAGCCAGGGCCGAGGATGGGCTCCTGCTGCCCTGACCTCCTGGCTCCCTGGCAGCGGCTCTGCTGGGCCGGGCCAGGGCCAGTTCTTTTCCTTTTCTATAAAAGCTGAATTCCTGCCTGAGGCCTTCCTGAGGGGACAGTCCTCTCCCCAGAAATGATTGTTTTCATAGTAGATAGGGACCCCCAAAGGCTCTTTTTGTGTTATCCGCGGTGGGGTACCCAGAAGCTTCCGTGGTAAGCCCATGGGTGCCTCTCCTTAATGGCCATCACCTGAACTCACCTCTCATTGGGGGCGGGGCTCTGTCTGAGAGAGAGGAGGAAGGAAGAGGGAGAAATGTCTTGCTGTTCCACTCTCCCCTCCCCCACTGGCCATCACCCCTGCCTGGAATCTTCTTTCCCTGCCGCCAAACCCCTCTTCTCTGGGGCTGCTCCAGGTAGAGGTACTAAGTATTCCTTCCTCCTCTCTGACCCCAAACTCTAGTCTAGGGGTGTCGAACTCAATCAGAGAAGGGGCCAAAATCTAAAATCCAGCCTAAATCGCGGGCCGAATGGTTTACTGAACAGTCATAAACTGTCATTGTGATGGAAACGCAGCGGAGTGCAGTGATGACAGCGCGGTGCGGGCCACATTGCAAGGCCTGGCGGGACGGATTTGGCCCGCGGGCCTTGTGTTTGACACATGTGCTCTAGTCACTGCACCGCATTCCAGGGCCACAGAGCCCACCGGCTCCCACAGAGCCCACGGCCGGCTCCCACGTCCTCAAAGACAAGCTGCGTGTCAGTTTGTCCCAGTGTCTCCTCTCCTGGCCTAGAACGGCTCTTCCCATGTTTGTTGGTGAATCAGGAGGAGTCAGGGTGGATAGGGGCTCCCTGCAGGGCCAGTGTCCCCCCAGCTCCGCTGCCTCCACCTTTGGGGTGAGGACAACCCCTGTCCCAGAAGAGGGGCTGACTGGGTGGGTGATGCTTAACTGCTCAGAGCTGCCGTGTGGGCAGTGGTAAATGGGAGATGGCTCTCTTTTCCACGTTGAGTGGTTTTAAATGTTTCAGCCCCAGCCCCACCCCCGTGGCTCCCAGCACTGGTCTGTCTGTGGAATTGCCTTCCGGGAAGCAGGGAGTGAAGGTTCAGATCCCACACCACGCCTGCTCCACCCTCCTGTGGCCACGGTTTCCCTTTTCTTTTCTTTCTGTTTTGCTTCTTAGACTCCTTAGCATTGACTAGCTAGGGAAGGAACGATACTATGAACCAGGCTTTAAAAATACTTTTATTTTCTGAGGCATTTATCCTGAGAGCCAAGGTGCTCTCCAGGGAAATCTGCCAGCCCAGACCTTGCAGTGTGCAGGCTTGGTTCCCGGCTGGCCCCTCGGGAAGGTGGTGGGCCGTACTGCCCAGGTGGGCACAGGGTCTTGCCCAGCACCCACCAGCCCTCCTGCTGCCTGTGAGGGGCCGCTCAGCAAGGCCCGCTCACGGACTGGAGCCCCGCTGGGCAGGAAGGGCATTTGGTGGTGGGAGAACAGGCCAGGGATGGGCTGCTCGAAGGAATCCAGTCCTCAGCTGGGAGCAGAATCAAACAGAGGTCCTGTCCCGCCACAGACAGGAAATGACTCTTCTGCAAGTATTTTGTCATTTAAAAAAGAAGACAGAAAGATATTTTTTCATCTGTCTACTGTTACGGTAAAAAAAAAAAAAAAAAAAAAAAAAAGCATTCAAATCTGTTAAGAATTTTGTGAGTTTGAGCCAAACTGTCGACAGATGCCGGGAAGCAGTATCTCAACAGCTTGGGACAATGCTCCTGAGAATGGCGAATTCATATCTTGTTTTTATAAATTACCATCAAAAGGAAAAGACCTAAGTGGGTTATATGAAATCTATTGGTGATAGATTAGGGAGATGGGAGAAAGCAAAGCAGGGAAACCTCTGGGATTGAACCGAAAGTGAAATGATGGACATGTGCTTCTTTTACAGAGATGAATACAGGATAGCTTACCATAGTTAACAGTTGGAGATTAATTTGATAACAATGAGGGCCGAGACCGGTTTGGCTCAATGGATTGAGCGTCGGCTTGGGGACTGAAGGGTCCCGGGTTCAATTCCGGTCAAGGGCATGTACCTTGGTTGCGGGCATATTCCCAGTAGGGGGTGTGTAAGAGGCAGCTGATCGATGACTCTCTCTCATCGATGTTTCTAACTATCTCTCTCCCTTCCTCTCTGTACAAAATCAATAAAATATATATTTTTTAAAATAAATAAATAAATAAATAGATAGATAGATAGATAAAACAATAACATTGAGGGAAAGACCTGGTACCATTTGTTGTGCCCTGAGGGGTCCGGAGAAAGAGAAGTTACAAGTTACCCAGACATTTCACACGTATGTTATTTTAAATCCAAAAAGGCGATAGGCTAAGTAAAATCGGAGTTTATCTTTGTCAGGGAAAATACTGGCCTAGGACTGACTACCCACTATAAACTGTTCTGAGTCAAATATTTAATTTTCAGGCCATCCTTTGTGGTTATTTTAGGTTTTTGATTTTGCACAACCGCCATGCAGGCCTTCCCTGAACTAGTCAGGTGAGCATGTGGCCCCTTATTTTTTGTCCATACACATATGCTTCCCCCCTCATATTTGTTCCCAAAAGATAGATGGCAGCTCACGATGACACATACATGGTGCATCCAGCCAAAAGCAACTGCAAACGAGGAGGCCAGAGAAACTCGGCTGGGAGAGCTGGAAACTCGTGAGGTTTTCCTACATCCTGGTGTGCTCTCTCCCAGCCCCCACACATTGCTGGGTTTTGTTATAGCACTTTCCTCCCCTCCTCTCACCAGGAAATACCAGAAGCAATAACCCACAGCTGCTAATGAACCACATGAGCGGAGTCCACTTAGGGGAACCCTGAGCATCTTACTGCGGAGAATACAGAGACACAGGCTCCTCTGCGTGGGGATTATGACTCAGCAGCATTCCAAACAGTGGTAGAGATTAAGTATCTCAGAGCCTTTTATTGCTCTTCCAGCACAATGTTCCTATTGATAAGCAGAGACCATATAAGGGGGCTGGGCCTCTCAGCAAATAGTTACCTATCTTTCAGGACCCTCCCAATTTACACACATATTGCAATGTACATTTTTTCCTAGAACCCAGCACCATGTGTTCATGCGGCAAATTACCTTTCTAAATCACAGGTGACAGTTGTCCTGAACTACGCCATGTGCTTTTACTGCTCTGCCCTAATCTGGCCTCCTCTCCCGCCAAACCACCACCATTTCCTGGCTGCCAGGCTGCTGAGCTCACCGTTCTGCAGGGGATGGAGAGCCCAGAGGTCACTTGGGGCCAGGCTGATCCTTACCAGCAACCATCAGCCCCTATGTCCCACCGTGTCCTCCCCAGCCGGCCCTGCCGCCATCGCCCCTGCAGAGTTTAGTGACAGTGACCAGCATCCTTAGTCAGCATTGTCCCTCCTGCAGCAGCCGGGGGGGGGGGGGGGGGGGGGGGAGACACTCTGCCAGGCCAAAGGGGGCCTCCCTGTGCTCTGCCGAAGGCCACCTTCTCCAATGCCGGTGGGAGAGGCCAGCCAGAGGGACCCTGCCTGAGGGTGCCCTTTCCCCAGCATCACCACCTGGCCAAACAGAGGTGAAGTTCTAGGTCAAAGAGGAGGCTGGCTTTTGTTGGGTGTGTTTGTTTATTTGTTTTTTAAATATATATCATGTTTCCCCGAAAATAAGACATCCTTCGAAAATAACACCTACTTACAGGTTTCCTTCTGAGGGAAATATAAGGCATCCCCCCGAAAATGAGCCCCCCTCCCCCAGGCTAAACATGAGAGATTTGGTCCACTGATTCTGAAAGAAATGGAGTCACAAGAAATTCACCAGGAAATTCAGGAATTGGATTGTTATGATGATGTTCCAGAAGATGATGACATGATTGTCATTGAATAAATGAGTAAATTCTTGATACTGTAGGATTCACAGTTTGTCTGGTTTGTGTTGACAACTACCGTACTACCGTACCGTATACAGGTAATAAATTTCCTTTATTTTCATTTAACAATAAATGTGTACCGTATTCTTCTTCATGGAAAAAGAAGACATCCCCTGAAAATAAGACCTAGAGCATCTTTGGGAGCAAAAATTAATATAAGACACTGTCTTATTTTCGGGGAAACAGGGTATTTTTAACATGTCAAATCCAATGAAGCAAAAACTGCTTAGAAAATTGTTTGTTTTCATTTAAATTCTTTATTGTTGAAAGTATTACATATGTCTCCTTTTCCCCCCATTGACCTCTCCCCAGCTGCTCCCACCCCGCAGCACCTCACCCCCCTACTGTCTGTGTCCATTGATTATGCTTCTATGCATGCATACGAGTTCATTGGTTGATCTCTTTTTTTGAAATATATTTTTTTAAATTTTTTACAGAGAATAAGGGAGAGGGATAGAGAGTTAGAAACATAGATGAGAAAAACAGTGGTCAGCTACCTCCTGCTTGCCCCCTATTGGGGATCGAGCCCACAACCAAGGTACATGCCCTTGACCGGAATCAAACCCAGGACTCTTCAGTCAGTGGGCCAATGCTCTATTCACTGAGTGAAGCCAGTTAGGGCAGTTGATGTCTTACTCCTCTTCTCCTATCCCCACCCCCCGCTCTTTCCCCTACCTTCCCTCTGAGGTTAAATATGTTTTTATTGATTTTTTAGAGAGAGGGGAAGGGAGGAGAGAAAGAAACATTGATGAGAGAAACATCAATCAGCTAAGGAGGCTGTCTTTTAAGGTGTATTACTCAGGGTTCTCCAGAAAAACAGAACCAACAGGATATGTGTATATATTTATATATATAGAGAGAGAGAGAGAGCGCTTTACTTTAAGGCATTGGGTCACATGGATTACTTTAAAGAACTGTGGAGTCTTGACAAGTCCAAAATTTACAGGATGGGCCAGCAGGCTGGAGACTTGGGGAAGAGCTGGAATTCGAGTCCAAAGGCCATCTGATGACAGAATTCCTTCCTGATCAGGGGAGGTCAGGTTTTTTCCTACTCAGGCCTTCAGCATATTATGGAGGGCAATCTACTTTATTTATAAAGTCAGTTATTTAAATGTTAATCTCATCCCAAAACACCTGCACAGAAACATTCAGCATAACATTTGGATAACTATCTGGGTACCATGGCCCAGCCAGGTTGACATACAAAATTAGCCCACATTAAAGGGTTTTGACACACATTACCAAATTGCTCAGCTAAAGGCGACGGCCCTTTTCTGGTTGCCCTGGGATGGGGAGATTATGAAGTCTTGAGCCCTGATGCTCAGATCTTTCTCTCCCTTTACTTCTTGCCAGCTCACTGCAGCTGCCCCCAACCCTGCAAACCTGACATTACTGCCCATCAGCTTCCAGGCCCCATTTGGCGAAGCTGCCCAGCCATCCTGAGTCTGCATCACTAGCTCCCGCGACCCTGGATGACCCTCCCTGGCCTGTGACCATGTGATGGGCCATCCAGGCAACTCAGGCTATTCCCACTACCTGGAATAGCTTCCAGCGTTCAGCTGGTCATTTTTAATAGTTTCTCTCAGTTGTTTCTTCTTAAAATATAGTTGGGTTACATTTAAAAATTGTCACGATGGTTATCACTACAACTTAAAAATAATTAACTGCTACAACAATGATGAAAAACATTGAGATTAAAATAGCTAAGTAGGAAATAATCTCATTTGAATAAGATAATAGTGAGTAAGAAAGCATCAGTGATGCAGCTGGTCTCACTGTCTTACAATCTTTGGTCACAGATCAAACAGGCTCCGTGAACTCCCAGGAGCTGGAACCATGTCTGGTTGATCTTTCATCCCCAGCACCCAGCACAGCCCTTAGCACACATGAATTAGCAACAGATGAAAGAAAAGCAAACCATCAAGGCAGAGTCTTTTCTTTTTTTTTTTTTATCAATCTTTATTGTTCATATTATTACAAAGGTTCCTCATTTCTTCCCCCCTCCACCAGGTTCCCATCCCACCCTCCGCCCCCTCCCCATCCCCCATTGTCCTCATCTATAGGTGCATAGTTTATGTTCAGTCTCTTCCTCCCTCCCTTTCCCCAATAGTAAATCCCTTTTCAGATAGTAAATCTGTTACTTAGCATTTTCTCATATCAATAATACCTCCACATGCCCAATGATACACTTCACACAAAAAACATTTCCAAATAGGTCAACCAGCCTCATCCAGGCCCCACCCAAGGCACTCACAGATCAACACCCCAGCGCTATACTAACTCAACACATCCAGATCTAAGCCTTCATCACTTGATTCAGCAGACTCTCAAGTTCCCACAAAAGTTTCCAGCCATGTCTGAGAGGCAGCCGTGGGGCAGGGGCAGGCGAGGAGCGAGCTGTTCCGGGCCTGGCTGCTCTGGGCCTGGCCTCTGTTGCTCTGGTTCGTTCCACAACCAGCTGCTCCGGGTCTGGCCACTGCCGCTCCCGACCTATTGTAGTTGCTCTGGACTTGGCTGTTGCTGCTCCAGGCCTGGCCGCACCTGACCTGGCTGCTCTGGGCCCGGTTGCTCCGGGCCTGGCCACTCCACGCCTGGCCACTCCCAGCCTGGCAGCCGCTGCTCCAGGCCTGGCCACTCCCAGCCTGGCAGCCGCTGCTCCTGGCCTGGCCGCTCCCAGCCTGGCAGCTGCTGCTCCGGGCCTGGCCGCTCCCAGCCTGGCAGCTGCTGCTCCGGGCCTGGCCGCACCAGACCCGGCTTCTCCGGGCCTGGCCGCTTCCAGCCTGGCAGCTGCTGCTCTGGGCCTGGACGCACCAGACCCAGCTGCTCCGGGCCTGGCCGCTCCCAGCAAGGCAGAGTCTTAATGAATTACAGTACGTCAATCAGATGAAAAGGCTCACAACCATCTATCTATATAAAAGGCTAATATGCTAAGTGTCCCTCCCACTGTCCGACCGGTCACTATGATGTGCACTGACCACCAGGGGCAGACACTCAATGCAAGAGCTGCCGTGATGCACAGAGAAATGTCACGGTGGACCTGGTGCCCACAAAGCAACACTTGGCTTCCAGAGCAACACCCCACTAAATCGCAGCCAATGTTGCAGAGACCCCATGGTATAAAATGCAGCCCACCGCCCAGCCCAAACCAGAAACAGTGGCTGTGGCGCCAGGTAATGACATCATATAGCAACACCCGGCTTCCTCTCCCTAGCGACAGACCATCTATTTATATAAAAGGCTAATATGCTTAAGTGTCCGTCTGGGTAATGATGTCACATAGCAGCTCTCAGCTTCCTCTTCCTAGAGACGACTAGCCTCCTTGCAGTTTCTTCAGCCCAGGAACACAGCTTGCTTTATAGCCAGGTGGAAACATTTCACACTGTAACCAAAAGTCTGTGAAGCGTTTTCCCATGCCTCATCTCATTTGATTCTCACAGAAGTCCTGGAGTAGGTAGATAGGAGACTCGGTGGAATCCTATTTTCTTTTCATTCGCTGGAAAATGGAGATTTATAAAGTTTAGAAACTTGATCCGACTAAAAAGAAGTAAGAAACGGTGGACTTTGAAAATGATTATGGAAATAATTATGACAGAGGCTACTCAGACCCATGGAGAGAGAATGGAATAAGGACATTGGATAGCACAGCAGTGTGATGGTGGGAAAGGCATACTGTGGGAAATATCAGGGGATAATATGAAAGATGATATAAAAGTAAACTTTCTTTTGAAAGAAAAAATTACCTGAAAGTCTAAAAATCTTCTCTTCTGCCTGGTGTGGAAGATTTCTTGCCTGAGCAGTCTTTATGCCAATCTTTTTCCTAAATTTGAATTTGGAAACTTTGAGATGTTTAAGTTTTCCTTTCTAATTATTAAAGTAATATATTCTCAATGTAAAAAGAAAAAGGGAGGCATGTACAATAGAAATATAGAAAAGAGTCAAATAGAAAATTCTACAGTTTCCTCCCCAAGTCCCACTCCCCAGAGCCATAACCCCCATTTGTGGGGCATGGGCCACAACCCAGAGCCTGGAACAGCCTCACTGGGTTGTCACAGCTGTCTTACAGGCAGCCCCCGGACTGAGGCGTCCACATAGAGTAGGAAAAATGGACCTGCAGTTTCTGAGCATCTGTTGCATGCTGGGAGCTGCTTATTCAACAGTGACAACAGCCCTAGGTGACAGCCTGGGATCTAGTCTTCAGAGTTACAGTCAGGAAAATGAGCACAAAAATAGTAAGAAGCCAAGAGGTGAGCATATTTCAGGTCAATGACAGCCAAAGAGCAAAGGGCTGGGCGGGGAAATCATATCCCAACCCCGGCCACGTAGCTGGGAGGTCACAGAGCCAAGATCCCACTCCCAAGACTTTTTCTCTGACAGCACGGAGTGACGGTGGCTGTGGGCTGGAGGGAAGGAAGGCACCATTCCAAGGCTGGCCAACAGTCTGCACAGCCAGGCCATCAGGCTGGGACCCAGAGGAGAGCGCCTGGGTCTAAGGCCCCACTGGGTTCAGATCTTGGCCTCACCACCTACTTGTTATGTGTGCGACTTTGGAGCCTCGGTTTCTACATCTGAAAAATGGAGTAGTAATGCCTGCCTCGCAGGATGGTTAAATGTTATCTCAGAGAGGCCTTCCCGGAGCATCCTATCTGAAATTTGCTTTCTATTGTTCCTATAACAAATTGCCACAAACGTAGTGCCCTGAACACCACGCGTTTATCACCTTACAGTTCCGTGGGCTAGAAGCCCGACCCAGATAGCTCTCTCACTGGGCTGCAGGAAAGATGTTCGTTCCTGGGATTCTCTTCTCTGTCTCTTCCGGCTCCTAGAGGCGACCTGCCCACTCTGGCTCGTGGCCCCTCCTCCACATTCAGCGTTGCTTCTCCGTCCCTTTCTCCATGGTCACACCTGTTTCTCTGACTCTCTCCCACTTTTATGTACCCCTGTGGTTTTTGGCCCACCCCAAAATTCCAGGGTAATCTCCCTGCTTTAAAGTCAGCAAA
This sequence comes from Pipistrellus kuhlii, assembly GCF_014108245.1. Taxonomy (NCBI): domain Eukaryota; kingdom Metazoa; phylum Chordata; class Mammalia; order Chiroptera; family Vespertilionidae; genus Pipistrellus; species Pipistrellus kuhlii. The sequence continues at coordinate 25,233,016 of NW_023425573.1, forward strand.
TTAACAGCCTCAATTCCCATTTGTCATGTGACATTCCAGGAATTAGGCCTGGACATCTTTGCCACCATTTTTCTACCAACCACACCTTCCCTAACACTTCCTTCTCTCCCGGGCTCCCCATTCCCCGTCCCCGCTTATCTCCTCCTGAGCATGTATTTCTTTTTATTATCTCCGCCCCTAGAATGTGAGCTCCAAGGGGACAGAGACTTAAGCTTCTGGGTGCCCTGCTCTACCCAGCCCCCACCCTCTATCCAGGGCACTGCCCACCTGGCTTCTATGCTCAGAGCGGGAGTCCTTCCTTCTGCGGCTTCCAACCGCGCGTAACTTTGACTCTAGCTTGCACGTTTCGTTCTAGGGAATTTTCATCAGCCTTTGCCTACAAGCCCCGGACCCCCTGTACCCCGGAGATCCTGGACCTGTACCCACCCAAGGCCCAGGCGTCAGCCCTGACCCCTCAGTTCTCCTCACGTGGCCCCCAGCCGGCCAGCCGCCCTGGCTCCACTGCGTCCTCCACTGCGTCCTCCACGTCGTCCACGTCGTCCACGCGGGGCCTGCAGAGTAAGTCTCCCTGTGGGTCTCCTTTTCCATGGAGCAGGGCCCTGCCCCCAGGACCTGGTCTTCACTGGTCTCTCAGTTAAACTGCCTTTGGCCTTAAGGGGCTCATGCACAAGCTGATGAAGTGAGACCTCCAGGCCATGCCTCTCAGAGGTCAGATCCCCTCTCTGGGGGGCTTCCTGTGCTCAGCCCTGAAACCCGGACCTTCTGGCGGGAGGCAGCTGCTCCAGCCTCCTGTATGACAGGCCTGTGGAGGGACTGTCCCTGGGGCCCCCCTCCGCTCCTGCCCTGTGCCCGCTGTAAATACACTTTTCCCTCTCTCTGTTCTTTCCCAGCCTTGGCCAGTAGACTGCCCCAACTTCCCAACGGAGCCTGGACCTTTCTAAAGAGCTTTACTGAAAATAAGGGAAAACAATAGAGGAGCAGAACAAATAATGTCAGGCACACTCAGGATAGGGCATTCCTGTGACTGCACTGCCCCAGCCCTCCCTGCCCCTCAGCCTTCCTGACTGGCCCTGGGCCCTCTGACGGCAGGGTTGGCTCTGTGCTTCAGGGGCCACGGCTGGGAAGCCTGTCTGCTGGGGACACACAGCAAACCCCCAGCCCCTCTCCCCACCCGAGGGGCAGGGCAGGCTGCTTCCTCCAGAGGAAGTGCCAGCCAATGCTGGGAGGCCCAGCCAGAGAGGCAGGCAGGCCTCTAACCTGCCCGCCAGCTGCCCTGGCCAGGAGCCCTGCGAGTGTGACGGGAGAACAACATGTAGCTGATGGGCTGGCCAGTGGCACATCGTGGCCCTGGCGGTGTGGAGAGCTCAGTGATCAGTGAGATTTATGGCTTGTGACCTCAGCCAACACATGAGCGTATGCCAGCAAAACTCACTGAGCCCCCACACTCAGCAGCCTGCAGCCTGCTTCCTGTGAGGAGAGTGTGGCCAAACAAGTCAGGCCCCGGCCGCAGAGCAGGTGAGCGGGAGGAAGGCCTCTGTTTGTTTGCACAGAGCCGGTTGAAAAGGGGACTTGTCTGGGACAGAGGGGCTCTGTACGGACTGCCTGGTGCTCAGCTCACTCTGGCTTTTCTCCTCCAGGCAGCCAGTCTCACAGGAAGTGAGGATGGTTTCTTCCCAGCTCCCAGTGCCTCTGCAGGACCAGCCAGCTTCCTGCGCTCCGCCGGCCAGCAGCTGCAGGTGACAGTTGTCTATGAGCCACTGAAGCTTGGGGAACTGGGGGGTGGACAGCTCTCCTGACGGCCCAAAAGCAAGCCTCCCACAGCCCCGTGACCCAGGCTCCTTTCTGCTCCTGGCTCAGCCGGACAAGGAGGGCTGGGGAGGTCCTGTCGCTGTCCTTCCCGGGTCGTCCTGCACACACAGAGGAGAGGGCTTTGCAGGCACATTGCCGGGGAGACAGCGCAAGTCAGATCAGCGAGCAGGTCCATCTCAGAGCTTGTGTGGAGGCGCCCGGGACTCCACTGGAGCCAGGCCGTGGCCTCTGCAGAAACTGGCTCACCTCACCCGGACCAACTACAATGAGGCAGCAGTGATTTAGACTCAGAGAAACTCATTCTCAAGCCATATGCCTGACAGCAGACTTGATAGTCTCCTCCTCTCTTAGAATCTGGTAAGAATAGGTTTGTTCCCACCCATGACTGGGAATGTAGCTGATCCAGAGCAGCCCTGCACTCTGCACACATCGTCCCAAGGCTCCGAGGGTGGCCAGTCGGCCTGTCTCCTTACCTCCAAGACCAGAACCACAAACAGTTCCACCAGCAAAGTGACAGGTGCCCGTTGGGAGGCCTGTGACATCAGGGCCCATGTCTTAGGACAGGAAGGAAACTCCCCTGCAAAGCCAGCAAGGCCTGGGTATGGGAAATGATACCCAAGCTAACAGCAGCTTCTGACCTCTCCTAAAATAGAAATATTAAAATAAATTTGCCAGTATTGAGATGGGGTGTGTGTGTGTGTGTGTGTGAATACAGTCACATGTTCCCCCCAGGCTCTCCATCCGCCCTGCAGTGGGGGCATTGTTGTCTCACTGGACATGAGTAAAGGAAAAGCACTGCACTTTTTCAGTGGCCTTCTGACCCCTCAGGGGAGCAGGCGAGAGGCCAGGTGACCCATGAACTTGTCAGCGGTCGGAACCCTGGGTTAATCTCATGAGTTCTTGGCAGTGGCACCGGCTGGGCATGACAGAACCTCGCGACCACATCTCGAGTCTCTGGCGATGTGTGAGCCCCTCTTCTTCCCGGGGCAGGAGCCGTGGAGAACACGCCTGCCTTCTGCGAATGCCACCCTCCAGGCGTTCTCTGGATTCCTGGCCTGACCTGAGGGGGAGAAAAAGAAAACACCAATGCTTATCTCCAGTGTTGCTGATACAGGCAGACAGGAAGAGCCAGACTGAGTCCTGGAAGTGAATCACGGTGCTGGACCGATGCACGCAATGGAAAACATCTTCCCTGTTCTCCCAGTAAATCTCCACTCAGATTCCTGGGATGCCACCGACTGGCACGGCCTTCCCCTGCCTGCGGTGGGAGCTGCCGACTCCGCCACCCGAGTGGAGTCATCCTTCCCGCCCAGTGTCTCCCTGGCGTGAAGGCCGTTTCTCCCTCCCGCCTTCGGATGAGCTAAAGTCTGATTTGTAAATGTCTGGCCATTTCGAGAAAAGAATCTATTGTCTTTTAGAGATGAGGGGAGTCTCTTACTCAGGTCAAGCTACACTGAGCTCATCCGGTGTGGCTGGCTGGTTCTTCTGGGAAAGTAAATAGTGCCCAGCCGCTGAGACACACACCTCCCGACGAGGCTCACAGCCAGGGGAGACTTTGTAAAATATCAGCAACGTACCCGTTGGCATTCCGGCGGCTGCTGGCCTCACAGCGCTTGCTGGGACTGGATTCGAGCAGATCTAGGGGGACGGGGCCATCAAAGGCAGGTTTCCTGCTATTCCAAAGTAGAGCTTTCTGTGAAACCTTTTGAAAGCCAACGTGAAGAAACAATTACCGTTAATTATATGGAAAAGCTTTGGAGCGTTCTCAGACCCAAAATTCAACACCCACATGAAGTCCTTATCTCATTCACCACGACCAAAACACTTAATTGCATCCAGTTTTACACCAAGGGTAAATTCTCCTCAGTTTGGTTTGTCGGGCGCCTTGGGACTGTGCTTGCTAACAGATGCACAGAATAAGCCGCGGTAAAGCCCAGGTGCTGGCCGGCCAGAGGTCAGAGCCGTGGCAGCCGGATGCTGAGATGCTGAGTGTGGTTCCCCGGGAAGAGCCTATTGGGGCCTCTCTGCTGCTGGAGTGCAGCTGCCCCTATGACTCCTGCCAGACAGTGAACCCTGTTTTCCCTGCTCTCATTTTTTTTCTTTTCTTTTTAACAGTGAAAATCCTCTTTGGATTTCTATTAGTGAAAACAGGTACAGGCAAAGGACTTCCTTAAAATCGGACTTTGGAAAAGCTGGGGGTGCCTGCACAGGAATAAACCAAAGGCTTCCCAGGTCATCTGGAGACCTTATCTGGCTCCCAGGATCGGCCCCTGAAAGCCCCCGGGAGGAGTCTGTGGGGCTTTTGGGAAATGGTGGGCCTGCTGGAAGGCCGGCTACTGGCCCCTCATTTCTCCTGAGCAGGCATTGATCTCATTTACTTCATTCAGAGCAGCCAGAAATGCCTGGAAAGAGCTTCTATTACAATCCTGGGTGAGACTATAACAGATAGAGGTTTGAGATCCAGTCAGATACCAGGGGTCACTCAGCAAATTGGAAGGATTTAGTCCAAATCAAACTAGCTATCGATAAATAAAAAGCAGATGCACAAATAAATAAGAATGATACAAAAATTCCATGTCAAAATATTAAACTTTTTAATAAAAACAAGATCTGCCCCTGCCCCTGTATGACCTTACCTCGCTTTGCCGAATCCTAATCCTAGCCCCAATTCCAACAAAACTTTTATTATAAAAACAGATAGCCAGCCCACGGCCAGAGTTTACTGATTTGATTTTTTAAAATAGTGCATTAAAACACATAACTTGACTACTGAGTTTGCAGGCACCCCTTTCATTTTGTGTGCAAAGTGAACACTCCCCACCCTCCTACCCCGCCCGGCTCCGGGGGCCCCTCCTGCTCCCTCCGGTGTGCTGACAGATGGGAAGCAGGGCCTCGTCAGACACCGTCAGTGGTAAGTTGTGATAGGAGCGATTCCGCAAACAAAGCCAGTTATCACACCTTTCCTGGCAGAGGTGTGTAAGGAGGTGCCGTCTGAGGCAGAAGGTCGGGTAGACCAGGCTCCGTGTGGGGATGGTGTAGGCCCTACAGGTGGCATGGGTAGTGGACCATCAGCTACTCCGGCAGCCTCTGCCCACATCTGTTTCTACAGGTCCGCAGACCCCTGGCGTTGGCCTAAGTGCCAGCAGCTTTTCACTTCCGGCTGTCACCTTACAGGAACTAAGCTGCCGTCTTTCTCCCCGGGCGGCCTGATAACGGAGGACCAGACGACTGATAACAGTGGTCCAGGTCACCTTCCCACTGGGCACACTGCTGCTCACACCTCTGTCGGCGCAGGGCCAGAAACACAGCGGCCCCACCGGCTGCAGGGTGTGGCACTGCTCCTGGCTGCAGGTCCAGAGCGATGATCTGGATTCACGGGAAACCCTGGGCTTATCTGCAGAAGGCGGGGCTGTTAGGGCCTGGATAAAGTGCCTGAGCCAAAGGCAAGATGAGCAATTCCTGTCAAGGGCAAGTACCTTGGTTGCAGGCACATCCCCAGTGCGGGGCGTGCAAGAGGCAGCTGATTGATGATTCTCTCTCATCGATGTTTCCAACTCTCTATCCCTCTCTCTTCCTCTCTGTAAAAAAAATCAATAAAATATATTTTAAAAAATAATAAAATAAAATAGCACCTCATTATAATTTATTTAAAAAAAAAAAAAATGCTGGCCCCGTCCCGGTCTGCAGGAAGAGAGGCGGGGATGGTGACCACGCAGAGTCTCCGGTGGGACCAAGGGTGATGCCACAGTGCCACGGTCACCGTCTCCTGGGGGACCAGACCCGCTCCACAGCCTCAGTTGTGAAGGTCAAAGTCCATGGGGAATTCTAAGGTCACATAAGGCAGGAGCAGCAGGAGGCCAGGCAAACTGAACCAAAAAGTTCCAGATCATAGTTGCCATTAAATACAACTTCTCAGAAACTCGGTCTGGCCCAGGGCTGAAATGCAAGAAATCTTACTGCCAGAATGTGAGGTTCAGGACTGTGGCCTGGAGGGGAGTGGAGGGTGGGGGGAACTTGACATGACCTGGCTGCCTTTGTGCCCCACCAAGGACCACTCTGGCCTGTCTGCTCTACACCCTGGAGAGTGCATGGAGCCGTAGGCCCTGGGACAGAGAGGAGCATGCGCCAGGAGGCCCCCTTTCTCTTCCCTACTGTGACCCTTCGGTCCCGGGGTGAGTCCCTGGTGCCCTCCCTTATTTCCAACCTGTCTTCCGGCTGGGGCGGGGGGTGGACCTTACTCACACACACCCTGGTCGCCTTCTGTGTTACAGCATCCAATCCAGGACTGGGTGTTTTCTCTGCTTGGTTGATTCTCCAGCATCTTTAATCAGAGGCTCCCCACACTGGCAGGGACCTCCCAGGTCCAGGAGAGAGAGAGAGAGATCCTGGGTCCTACTCTCTAGAGTTCTGGATCCCCTGGCTCTAAAAGCCCCCCTCTTGCCCCCACACTGACGCACTTCTGTCCAGCCCCTCCTCTCTCGTCTATGGGGGCTGCTTCCAATGCTCCCGAGTCAAGTAGACAGCAGGGAGAGGGCCTCCTGGCCCTGGCTCCTCTCTATCCTGGTACCTCTGGCTCCATGAACTCTCAGAAGCGAGATGGCATCCTGGGTCTAAGGCCAGCCTCAAGCTAAAACTAAGCTGTGATTCAGAACTGTTTCCACAATTGGGCCAAATGGCTTCAGACACAAATCCCAGCTCTGAGGAGACCTTTCCTGCCCTCTCCCGGTCACTGCACAGGCAGGTGAGCTCCGAGAGGGAAGGAGGCCGAGGTGCTCCCCACAGGGTCCTGTCCAGGGGGACACATGCTCAAACCTAAATGTGCAGGAGCCAACTGGCCAGGGAAGGGGGAAGGGGCCTGGAACCTGCATTTTTTTTAAAAAAAAATCCTCATCTGAGGAGAAACCAAGATGGCGGCATAGGGTAGACACCCAAATGCAGCCTACCACAACAAATTTGAATTTAGAACTGGAAAACAGGGGAGGCATTGCCCTGAAGCACCAGATGGCTAGCTGAGAGGAGGCTCTGCCATCTGGGAAGGAGAGAGAAGGCACACTGAACCTCAGGAACTGTGAAGGTATGGAGAACTGTGTGCGCAAAAAGGTGCTGGCTTACTCCCAGCGTGCAGAGAGGGCGGGCCAGGCTGAGTTCGCTACTGGCTTACTCCCGACGCATGGACTTAACTGGCTTTCTTGATCGAGAGGAAAACAGAATCAGCCTATTGCTCTGATAGATGGCCCTAGACAGGGAGAAGCAAGCCTGTCAGGCAGAGGGCAGAGATCTCTCGGAGGTGTGTGAAGCCAAAGGCCATTACTGCAGGACTTGGGGAGGAGCCGACTGCAAAACAAAGCTTGTCTGCACCAACTGAGACTCCGCCCTATCTGTGGCTGAGCACAGAAGCTCTCCCAGAGGCTGGCTTTCTCTAAGGAGGGTCTGGCCAGAATACAAAGCTTGTCTGTGCCTTTACCAAAGAGGTGCGCGCGCCTGCAACCAATCTTCCAAAACTCTCCGTAAACAGGACTTTTCTAAGGCAAGACTGACAGGGACCAAAGATTGTCTGCTCCACCCCGAGACCCGCCCTATCCAAGCGGAGTACAGAAGCCCTCCTAGCTGAGACACTGCTGATCCTCACAGCCAATTGGCTTGGAGATCAAGGCTTCCCAGTGATACCAACAATAAGCAAGGCTTAACAACAAGACTGCACACACAGCCCACAAAGGGCTACACCAAGACTGTCCACCACAGGTAACTGGGAAGGCTGTGCTACTGGGCTCTACCAGAACACCTAGCACACAAAGCTATTCCATCAAATCAGGGAAACAACTAAAATGCAGACAAGAGGAAGAACACAAAGGAAGGAGATGGAGGAAAAGAAAAGATTGGACATTGAGTTCAAAACTACAGTTATAAGGTTATTCAACAATATCCTAAAAAAGGCCGATAAAATAAATGAGACCTATGAGGATATGAAAAGGGAGCAACTAGAAATAATAAGGATCAACTAGAAATGAAGAAAACATTGTCTGAAATAAAAAATATTATACAAAGTCCTAAAAACAGGCTGGAAGATCGCAAGAATCAAGACAAAGATTTAGAACACAAAGAGACAGAGGACACTCCTCTGCAGAAGCGAGAATATAAGAGAATCCAGAAAGTTGAAGATAGTGTAAGAAACCTCTGGGATAATTTCAAGCGAACCAACATCAGAATTTTGGGGATTCCAGAAGAGAGAGAGCAAGATACCGAAAGAATACTGGAAGAGCTGAAACCGGTTTGGCTCAGTGGATAGAGCGTCGGTCTGCGGACTGAAAGGTCCCAGGTTCGATTCCGGTCAAGGGCAGGTATGTATATTGGTTGCGGGCACATCCCCGGTAGGGGGTGTGCAAGAGGCAGCTGGTCGATGTTTCTCATCGACGTTTCTAGCTCTCTATCCCTCTCTCCTCCTCTCTGTAAAAAAATCAATAAAACATATATTTAAAAAAAAAAAAAAAAAAAAAAAAAAAAAAAAAGAATACTGGAAGAAATAGCGACAGAAAACTTCCCCCACCTGGGGAAAGAAATAGACTTACAAGTCCAGGAAGCCCGCAGAACCCCAAACAAAAGGAATCCAAGGAGGACCACACCAAGACAAATCATAATTAAAATTCCAAGAGCAAAAGACAAAGAGAGAATATTAAAAGTAGCAAGAGAAAAGCAGGTAGTTACCTATAAAGGAGCACCCATACGATTGTCAGCTGATTTCTCAACAGAAACCATGCAGGCCAGACGGGAATGGCAAGAAATATTCAAGGTGATGAATAGCAAGAACCTACAGCCAAAAATACTCTACCCAGCAAAGCTATCACTCAGAATAGAAGGACAGATAAAGAGCTTCACAAATGAAAAAAAGCTAAAAGAGTTCATCACCGCCAAGCCAGAATTATATGAATTGCTGAAGGGGGTTCTTTAGGAAGAGGAAGAAGACAAAGATAAAAACTTATGAACAACAAATACGTAACTATCAACAAGTGAATCTAAAAACCAAGGGAATTAAAAAAACCTGATGAACAATATTAACTGGTGAATATAATAGAATCAGAGGCACGGAAGGGGAGTTGACCGACGATTCTCGGGGAAAAGGGAAGTGGGGGTGTGGGAAGAGACTGAACAAAAACTGTGCATCTATGGATGAGGACAATGGGGGATGGGAAAAGGACAGAGAGTGGGGTGGGAACCTGGTGGAAGGGAGCAATTGAGGGGGGGAAGAGGAACACATTTGTAATAATCTGAACAATAAAGATTTATTTTTTAAAAACATCCTCATCTGAGGAAATATTTTTCATTGATCCTTAGAGAGAGAGTAGAAGGGAGGAAGAAGTGGAGAGAGAGAGAGAGAGAGAGAGAGAGAGAGAGAGAGAGAGAGAGAGAGAGAGAGAGAGAGGGAAATATTGATGTAAGAGAGGTACATTAACTGGTTGCCTCACGTGCACACACACCCCAACCGAAGCCACAGATCAAACCTAAAACCCAGGTACATGCCCTTGGGTGGGAATTGAACTCGAGACCCCTTCAGCTGTGAGCAGACGCTCTAACCACTGAGCAAAACCGGCCAGTGCTGGAATCTGCAGTTCTATGAGCAGCCCCACCACATCCTGAGCCCCAGGGCTTTGGGTCTCACTTCAGGGCTCCATCCGGAGCCCCCACACTCTGGAGTGCCTCCTGGCTGTGCCTTCCCCACAAACCACAAAGTCCCTCAGGGAGCCTGTGTCTCAGTCATCTTCTTGTTCTTCCTTTTCACAGCTTGAGTGAGGCTCTGCTGACATTCAGTGCACTGTACGTCTCAGTGCCCACGGTGGCTTATGCAGATACCCATGGAACCATCACCACTAGCCACACAGGAAACAGACCCATCACCCCTACATCTGGGACTGGAACCCCATGTCCTTTGACCCTGCCAACCTTCACAAGCTCTGACCAAGCCACTGCAGGACTGACCCCCAGGCAATGGCTTTCCCCCGGGACCTCAGCCCTACTTGGGGGAAGGGAGGGGTCCAGAAGGAAGTGCCCCTGAGCCTCCCAGAAGAACTGCTTCAAACTTCCCAAGGCTCAGGTCCAAGAGGGCCTGTCCCTCTGTCACAAACTGCTGTCCCCCAGCCTCTGGGTGCCTCAGTTTCTGGGTGCCTCATGGTCTACCCGCCCAGGGGAGCGAGCTGTTTGGGAAACAATGAAGGTGTCATAAAAATAACGCGTCGGGAGGAGTCTCTGGTTATGGGTGACAAAAACCACCAACAAAAAATCACTGGTGCCTGTAACCAAATCGAGGGAAGCAGGGTGGCACCGGCTCTTAGGGCCGATGTTGTCTTTCTAGTGCTGCTGTGACCAGTTACCACAGACTTAGCCGCTGGAAACAACTCAGATTTATTCTCTCAGACTTCTGAGGGTCAGACATCTGAGTTGGCTCTCCAGTTTCTCTGCTCAGAATTTTACAGGGTTCAGCTCAGATGTCGGCAGCCACATTCTCACGGGGTGGCCCCGGAAGACTCTGCTTCTACGCTCATTCGGGCTGTGGGCAGAGTCCAGTTCCTTACGGCTGTAGGACTGAGGTCCCCTGTCTTCACCATCAGCTGGAGGTTGCCCTTAGCTCCCAGAGTCTTCTGTCTGATCTCTGGGCCAAATCCCTCCCAGGCCTGGAACCTCTCCAACTTTCCCTTTTGCTGTATCTCGGTTGCTTTCAAGGGCTCTTGTGATTAGATTGGGGCCCTGGACTATCAGGCTCATACCCTAGTTACTCTTAATTACATCTGCACCCCTTCTGGCCACATCCTCACACAGCCACGGGTCCTGGGGGTGAGGCGGAGGACATGTTTTCGAGACGGGCCCTATTTGGCCAATCACGGGGCCTCTAAGCCAGGCTCCTGCCCTTTCAGTTCCTGTTCTGCTCTGAGTGTTTGGTTCTCTCACTGCAGACAGAGGGGTGCAGGCGATACCAAGTTTCCCCAGTACACTCAGTCGCACCCTCGAAAGCCCTGTGATCAGAGAGCACAGGCGTGTCCCTCTCTCAGTTCCTCTTTGAAACTCCCCGGGCAGAGCCCACCCCTTGGCCGGAGCACACCGTCAGGGTGGGTGGGGGGCCTACGGCACTGTGACAGCCCAGCCTGAGAGAGGAGAGGTTCGGGGTGCAGACCCAGAGTCTAGAGAAGGGCAGATGCTGCGACCATCGTCAGATGGTGCCCACTTGACCCGTCGCCAGGGCACCCGCTCAGCCACCTCATCAAACTCGTGGCACCCCATGAGGCCCATCATCCTAGTCACCTTCCTTACCAAGACCAGGACTCAGCTTCGCCACTTGCCAGCGGGCTGGCCTCTCCCAGGGCCTCAGTTGTCTCCTCCGGAAAATGGGGATAATAGAAAGTCTCGCCTGGCCAGGCTACCTAGAGCCGCTGGGGAAGCAGACAGAAAGGTACGTGAGAAGAGGCGCTCTGGGACTGAGGAGGCCCTGGACTAGAGCCTGGGAGGGACTGAGGACGCTGAGTCTCACTGGCCCCGGGGGCTCTGTGCCCTCGGTGGTAGCGGCACCATGGCGACAGCTGTCCCTCGGCACTGGTGGGAGCGGGCTGCCCAGAATGCACCTGGCCAGCCTCCGGGCCGTGAAAAGGCAGCCATTCAGGGCCGGCCTGGACAAGAGCCAGGTGACGAGAGACAGGAGCCCTGGACGCCGCAGAGGGAGGGGGCCTCGGCACGGCCTCCCCTGGGCCACGCTGCCAGGCCGGGAGGCCCGCTGGCTCGCCAGGGAGGGGGAGGCACCGGGCAGGAAGACTGAGCTAGTGTTTGAGGCCCAGGGGCTGAAAGGAGACTGTGTGTGCCCAAGCCAGCGGCGGAGGGCGGGGGTGTGAGTCACTGGTGGCCTGGGCAGAGGGGGCAGCCCAGCTGTCCAGGACGAGGGGGGCACCATGCCCACCCTCCTGTGAATGCGTGTCAGTGTCAGTTTGAACGCGGGTTCTGGGGGTGGGGCCGGGGCTTTGCAAATCTGTCTGGGCCGCCCAAGGCTCCCTGAGGTGGGCACACCCAGTCATCATCTGAATGTGGCCAAGGTCAGATTGCCCTCCTCCCAGCCAGGGTCTCCTCCAGGCAGCCAATGCTGGTAATTCCTCCCTGGGCTATTTAAAGACAGGCCCTGGCGCCTTCCTCCCCTCCCCGCCCCTCCTCGCCCCTCCCCTCCCCTCCCCTCCCCAGTTTTGAAAGATAAGCAGGAGTTCACTCACCTTGGAAGTGGGGCATGCATCTGAGCCGAAGGAAGCTGGGATGTTGGGGGATGGGGGGAGAAAGCCAAGGTGGCTAGGCTAGCGTAAGGGTGGGGGTAGATGTGGGCGTGGGGAAGTGCCTGGAGCTCCTGGAAGCAGGGGTGGGCACAGACTTGAGGACCAAGAACAGATCAAAAGAGGCCACTCCTGGCTGCAACAGGGGGCTGCCTGGTCCCAGCCCATTCCCATGTTCCCAAGGGCCCACCACACAGGGATTCACCCGAGCAGATGAGCTGGTGGAGAAGAGCCCCTCCCCCTGGGAAAGGCCATGGGCGCGCGCGCATGTGTGTGTGTGTGTGTGTGTGTGTGTGTGTGTGTGTGAAGGTGTTTGTCTCTCTGCATGTGTCTGTGTGTGTGTGTGATGAGTATCTGTATTTCTGGATGTCTTTAGGTGTGCGTGTGCATCTCTCTGGAAATGTGTACTTTTTTTGGTGTGTGTGTGTGTGTGTGTGTGTGTGTGCGCTCCTCACTGGGTATGCAATGTCTCTTGTGTACATGTATATATGACTGTGAGGGTATGTGTGTACCTCCCTTAAATATATGTGTCTGGATGTGTTTGACCTACGTGTATCTGAGTGTTGTGTGTGTCTCTGAATGTGAGTATGTGTGTCTGTGTGTGTGTGTCTGTCTGTCACTGGGTGTGTGTTTAAGTGCCTGGGCCTGTGTGGCCTATGTCTGTGTCTCTTGCACACCTGTGTGGCTGTGTGTGAGTGTATGTTTGTCTCTGTGTCTGTGTCTGTGAGTCCAGGGCAGTGCTTGGGGAGCACCCCTTCCACTCCTGCCTAGCCTCTGCACCAGCCTCCTCCAAGCCCACGGACCTGGGGCCAGGGCCTTTGGAGCCTGGCTTCTCTTAGCTACTGCCCAGCTCCAGCCCCGCCCAATGGGCTCCCACGCCTCAAAGACATGGGGGAATTGGCTGCCCCAGACCAGCCAGTGGGAACTTAGGCTCAGAAAGGGGGCCACATAGTCCCCCCTCCACCAGCTAGCCTGGGGCTCCTCTCAGCCGGGGCTCCTTGTCAGGAAAGCATGCGGAGACGTTTCCCACAAGCCACCACTCCGTTCTTCCTCCTCCAGGGCTCCGTCTCGGAGGGTCTGTGTGGGAGGGGGGTTTAAGAGTCCAAGAGGCTTGGCCGAGCAGGCGGACTGGCTGGCATCTCTTCCCTTGCTCTCTTTATTTCCACAAATTTTTAAATTTTTTAGAGAGAGAAACATCGATTCTGCACAAACTAGACTGCACTTTACATATGCATTCATTGGCCGAAACCGGTTTGGCTCAGTGGTAGAGCATCGGTCTGCGGACTGAAAGGTCCCAGGTTCGATTCTGGTCAGGGGCATGTACGTTGGTTGCGGGCACATCCCCTGTGGGGGTGTGCAAGAGGCAGCTGGTCGGGGTTTCTCTCTCATCGACGTTTCTTGCTCTCTATCTCTCTCCCTTCCTCTCTGTAAAAAAATCAATAAAAATATATTTTAAAAAAAATACATATGCATTCTTTGGTTGATTCTTGTATATTCCCTGACCAGAGATTGAGCCCAAAACCTTTGAGTATCAGGATGATGCTCTCTAACCAATGTAGCTACCTGGCCAGGCAGGCTGCCCTGCTTTCCCTGAGGGATCTGCCCCCTTTCAGGAAGTTCATATGAGGCTGCTACTCCCAGGACCTTGCCCCAACGGTTGCCATTAACTAATTAATATTAATAAAAGCAAGAAAGCAGAGGGAAGTCAGACCTTATAAGCATGATCACCTGAGAAGCCCCACCAGGTGTTCGCACAGCATTGTTCCTCCAAGGGGATTGGCACCCTCCCCTCCCCCGCAGGCTGGATGTTGGGGAAAGAAGGCGGAGATAGGCAAATAGACAGTAGAATTCCGGTGGCACAGGGAGGTGCTTGCCTGTCAGTCTAGCCTGGAGAATAATGGGTTGGCTAGAGGGTGCACCCCATCATAGTGAGAAAGCGGAGAAAGTTCGTTGGTTAGTTTGAAGAAGCTCCTGGTCAAACCCCCAAAGAACACAGCTGTGTGGCTTAGTGGTTGAGCATCAACCGATGAACCAAAAGGTCACGGTACGATTCCGGGTCATGGCATATGCCCGGGGTTGCAGGCAGCCAATCAATGCTTCTCTCTCATCGTTGATGTTTCTCTCTCTCCTTCCCTCTCCCTTCCTCTCTGAAATCAATAAAAAAAAATAATTTTAGTTCCCCAGTTTCCTCTCTCTAGCCCTCTCTTGCTCTGTGACCCGAACTTGCCCATTCGTGCATTCACGTGTTCTCACTCCACCGCCGTGTGGCCTCAGCAGCCGCTGCCCATGCATGGCCATGCGGACCCCACATGCGGGATGCTGGACTGGACAGGACTTCACTATGGAGCAGAAATGACGGGCAGTGGCTTTTATTCTGGCCCTGCTGAAGACACATTTGGGTTTTTTCCATGGCAGGATGGAGGGAAATGGAACATTGGAAACTCAGGAGTTTATTTCCACTGAATAAATATTACTCATTCTCCCATGCAAGTCTCAGGAAATTCTTCTCTTCACAACACTGCAAGAATTACACTTCCACCGATAACACAACCCCAGCAGCAGACACATGACTAGAGCCTGGCCAATCACACTAGACATGATCATTGGCCCACGTCTGGGCATAAGACTAAAGCAAGACCAATAAGAGTCCTTCGCTGGAATTTTATATATGAAGGTTGGGAAGGCGGGATGGGGTGGGGCTCTTTCTTCTGGGGTCCTCAAGATAGAGTGGTGAACACCTGAGGCCATCTGCAAGCCTGCCTTTCTCCTAGGCCTCACGAAGAAGCCCCAGGTTCAGGAGAGAGGCAAGAGGTAGGTGAACCGCCCTGGCTGGTGTGGCTCAGTGGGTTAGAGCATTGTCCCTGCACCAAAAGGGGGTGGGTTCAATTTCCAGTCAGGGCACATCCCCTGGTTTCGGGTTTGATCCCCAGGAAGCGCAACCAATTGATGTTTCTTTCTCACATCAATGCTTCTCTCTCTCTCTCTCCCTTTCTCTCTAAGATCGATTAAAAGAAATATCCTCGTGAAGATAATAGATCAACCAAAGGACTTGTATACATGCATATAAGTACAACCAATGGACACAAAACTCTGGGGAGGGAAGGTATGTATGGGAGGTGGGGGGACAATGTTAAAATATGCACACAGATAATAATTTAATTTAAAAAAATGTAAAAGAAAAAAAAATGAAAGAAATATCCCCGTGTGAGGATTGAAAAAAATTTGTCTTCAAAAATTTATTTGTTTTAAATAAATAAACAGTAGGTGAACTGTACAGAGAGTGGGTTGTGGGGAGAGGACAAGAGAGAGCAAAGGACAGGCAAATAAATTCCTTTGCTTGAGCTACTTGGAGTTGGGTTTCTGTCACTCACACCCAGAGGCTCCAGGGCACCCCTGCCTCAGCCAGGGCCTGGGTCTCCAGGATGCACAGGAATGCCCTCACACGTCTTGTTGTCCTGCCCTTTCCCACTCTTTAAGCACCGAAACCCCTCCGCTTCCTCAGCTGCCACTAGGAAAAGTGAATTCCTCAGCTCTCCCCCTCTCTGCCTCCAGCTTCCCCATTCCGTGTCCCTATCCCCAGGCTACAGGAGGAAGTGTGCCTCTGCGGGCCCTTGCCCAGGGCTGACCACGGGACTGGGATTGGAGGGCACAGTGCCAGTAGTTCCCATACCTGCCTGCACATCAGCGTCATCTGGGAAACTGGAAAAGTACCATTTCCCAACAGACTCTCCGCAGGCGGCCCGGTGACTCTGATTCTGAAATATCCTACGATGAGGGCAATGTCACCTTCTTGGCTGCTGGGTCAGCCTGGGCTCCGTCGGGATTTGCCCGCAGAAGAGCACTCGGCAGCAGGGTGTGTCCTTTGTGCTGCTCACATGCAAATCCTGAATGGAGACTCATTTAACTCCCCCCAGCCTCTCGCCCTTGTGACTGGAGCTTCTCTTGGACCCAATCTGCCCTTGGGTGAGGGCACCTCCCAGACTTCAAACCAGGCCATCCATACCTCGGAAACCCTTCCTCCCTGCCCCCTGAGCTCCTCCCCCGCCCCCCACCTCTCTGCAAGCTCCTTCTTGGCCCTTTCCTCTTCCTCCTTTGTGCGCTGCTTCTCTTCCCCTCCTCCCTCCTCCTTACTCCTTCCTTCCCCCTCCCCTGGGCCCGGGCAGTCCCTCCCAGGGTGCCCTGCAGAGAGGGTCAGGTCTCTGCAGTGGGCATGGGTGGCCTCAGGGACCAGAGGTAGGTGGGAATGCTGGGCCGCACCCACGCCTCCTCCCCACGTGGTATGTTACAGTGGAATCAGTGCCACCCCACTTAAAGCACAAAACAGACCTCCCACCACTGCCCGGGAGCGCTGGGGAGCCCCACTCTCCGTCAAAAAAGCTCTCTCTGGGCGAATTCCAGGACGAAATAGTCCAAAGCTGGCTAACCCTCCAATCAGATCATTGTATGGGGTGTCCTGGACCAACTGGGGAGAGTTCTGGGCCCAGGACACTGCTCTGCTGAGCTGCTCGGGCAAGTATTTCTTGCCTGGCACACATCTTCAAGGACAAGCTTTCCACCAAAGAGAGGTGGCTCCTGACACTCCCGTGCCAATTGACAGACCCTCTGGTGCAAGTGTAGCCACCCATTGGAAGCACTGGCCACGCTGCCCTGGAGGGCGGGCTTCTGCTCAGGGCAGCTCTCCACCGGGCCTCGGCCCAGCACCACTGAGCACCAGGCTCCTCCCACCCAGCTTTGGGGTTCTCTCTCCCCCACGTCAGCCCCACATTGCCTGGTTAAGGGATGACCGAGAGCAGCCTCTGGCCGGTCAGGTGTCTCCCCACACCCAAGGGGAAGGCATGTCCTTGGTCCCAGGCCAGCACCGGTTACATGAGATACGCAGGTCAGCGTCTCCTGCATGGTGGCATCCGGGGGGGCTGGCTGCTACTAAACCAGCAGGGTTTGGTTATCCCGGCTGGTTCTGGAGGATGGGTGGTGGCTGACATAGAGATGGAGAACAGGGATGGGGAGGGGGGAGGGAGGGAAGGGGCTGGTAAGGGAAAGTAAAGTGCAAAAGAGGTGTAGGGAAGGGAGGGGGGAGGAGAGGGAGGAGGAGCTTCTTGGGCTTCTCCAACATCAGGCCTCCCTGAGCCTCCTTGTCAAGGGCAGAACCTCCACCTGAGGGGATCAGGGGCCCAGTGACACCACCTCCACCGTCACCACCCTCTGGGACTCCTGCCTCCCACCCGGCTAGCTTTTCCCATCCCCCATCCTCCCTCCACGGCTACAGACCAGACCAACCCTTACCCTCACCCCACCATCCACCCCCATATCTCCTGGTTCTGTAGCTTCCATCTGCCTGGGTTGCGGGGCGGGACAGTTTCCATCTACAGACTGATCTCCCCCTTCCCATTGGCCCTGCTCAACCACCTCAGCTGCGGTTTGAGACAATCAGCGGGGATCTGCTAGGGCTCTGCCCAAAGGGAGGCCAACAGCCTGCGGGGAGCCTGTTAGACTGCCTGAAATGGGCCTAGCCTGTTCCACATCGTCCACCCCAAACCTCAGTCAGGGGCTGAGCAATTAATTGTCATCCAGTCCCCAGTCTGAGTTCCACCTCGGCACAGACGACATGAACCCGTGAGGACAAACTGTTCCTCTCAACAAACCAGATTCCACTGACAAACTCCCCCCATCACCACCTCCTTGGGCTTGTGGGGTGGGTTATCAATATTAACAATAACAATATTTGCCGAAACCGGTTTGGCTCAATGGATAGAGCGTCGGCTTGGGGACTGGGGGTTCCCGGGTTCGATTCCGGTCAAGGGCATGTGCCTTGGTTGTGGGCATGTCCCCGGTGGGGGGTGTGCGGGAGGCAGCTGATCGATGACTCTCTCTCATCGATGTTTCTGACTCTCTATCTCTCTCCCTTCCTCTCTGTACAAAATCAATAAAATATATTAAAAAAAAAAAAAAAAACAACAACAACAATATGTATAGCAGCCAGCCTGCTGGGATGCCACCGCGGAGGAGACGCTGATCTTCGGATCTCATGTAACTGGTGCTCACAGGAGACTGAGTCTCACGGGGACAGGCCACCAGCCCCTAATGAGAGCCAAAAAGTACAGAGCTGTCCCCTCTGGTCCCCAAACCTGGGCTCAGAACCCCTTCCCAGAGAATAGCTGTGTCTGCCCCTCACCAGGCCCTGAGGAGACCCCACAGCCTCTGGGGGAAAGGTCAGTGCTGAGGTACTGCGGGCTGGCCCCAGCCAGGCCTGGCCCTAGCCCTCCCTCCAGCTCACACTTCCAGGGTGAAAGGTGAGAACCCAGCACCTGGGCAGTGAATGAAGTACCTGGTGCCCCGTGGGGCAGGTGGCCAGTGGGGTTATGAGTGGGAAGGTGCTGGTCGCAGGGTTTTCCTGTGGAATTCTTCCTGGAAGGCCCTCCGCATTTCTTGATTAGAGCTCACAACATCCATGAAAATCCTGTCGCACCTTGGATTTCTCCGCCCTCTCTAGAGAGCCCTTGAGCCTTAAGCCAAAGGCTCCTAGGGCTTCGGGGGCCTGGGTCCCAGCTTCAAAGCAGCTCCCTGTCATGGCCGCCCCTGAGAGAAGGCGCCGCGCCTGCTTCCGGAGCCGGGCAGGCCTCCTGGATTTGCTTATTAATGATGGAACCTGGCCTCCTGAGTCTCCCCTCTCCATTTCCTCCTTTGTAAAGTGGGGATCACAACAGTATATGCTGCTAGGGAGTCAGCTGAGAAGCTGCCCAGAGCTGAGGTTGGCATCTTTTCGCTGCTGGAAGAATGTTCGCTGCTAAAGGCTTCCCCTTGGGCTTAATCCCACCGGCCTTTTTCAAGGTCCTCCCATACGCTGCGTGGTGGGACCTCAGCTTGGAAGGGACGGGCACAGACATGGGGAGAGGCAGGCGGAGGGAGCGCACCTGCCAGAGGATTCGGGAAGTCGCCTGGATGGGACCCCGTCGTCCCAGGCGCGGCTGAGCCGGGGCGCCCCTCCACGCCCGTCCGGGCCGGCACCGCACAAATGGGTGAATAAGGGCTTGGGGGCAGGAAGGGTTTTGAGGGACGTGTTTGCTGATGGAAAGAGAAGGTGGCGGAGCGGGGCAGACAGGCCCTCGGTGGTGAAGGGGAGCTCCCGGGGCGGGAGGCGCCCGGGCTGGGGGCGGGCTGCTGCCTGGGGTGCGGAGACGGGGGTGCGCCGGGCAGCCTCTGCGCCCCAACGAGGACCGTCCGAGCGGAGCCGGAGGGCAGTGCCCGCCCCGGCCGCGGCGGCGGGAGATGGACGGCGGCCGGGTTCACACGCACCAGACGGGACGGCGGCTCCCGGGCGCCCCGCGGGGAAGCCGCTCTCCCGGGCGAGGTCCGGGCCCGGCCGCCCGCCTTCCGACCGAGGACCCCGGGCGGCTCTGCGCGCCGCAGCCCCGGCTCCGCCCTGAGAAGGGGCGGCCGGCCGCGAAGGGGTTACCGCACCTGGGCCGCCGCCCTGGCCCCTCCCCGCGCCGCCGAGAGAAAAGTGCGGGCGGGGGCGCCGCCCCGCCGGCCGTCCCGCCGCCGCTGCGCCCGGAGCCGCCGCCGCTCCTCGCCGCCGGCCGCCATGTCTCTGGGGTGAGTGCGGACCCGGGCCGCCGGGCCCCTGTCCCGGGCCGAGGGGAGGGAGGACAGAGGCGCGGGGATGCGGCCGGGGTGTCCGGGCGGCAGTGGCCGGGGACCGGAGGGCTCCGCCGCGGCCGCCGGAGATGCCCGACCGTGTGCGCGCCTGGACCCGCGGTCGGCGGCCCGGGACCTGGAGCCCGTGCGCTCAGCCCGCACCCCAAGGGCCTCCTGCATCTGGGCGACCCTGTCCTCTGCCCCCAGTGGCTCTCCCTCCTCCGGGGCCGCGCGCTTCTGCCTTCCTCAAGGCTCGAGCGACCGAATCTACAAACAGACTCACATCCCAAGAAAGCGCGCTTCGCGAAAAGGACGAAAAGCATCACTCGAGCTCTCTCCTTCCGGAAGCCCCGCCTCTCACTCTGCGCAGCCTACCCTCCGGTCACGGACACCCTTCAGAAGGCCAAAGTACTCCTCTCCTCCCTCTACGCTGCTCCAGCTCGCTCTCCCCTCCTCTCCCCTCCTCTCCCTTCATCTCCCCTTCTCTCCTCTCCTCTTCTTTCCCCTCCTCTCCCCTTCACTCCCCTTCGCTCCCCTTCTCTCCTCTCTTCTCTCCCCACCTCTCCCCTCCTCTCCCTTCATCTCCCCTCCTCTCCTCTCCTCTCCCCTCCCCTCTCCTTTTCTTTCCCCTCCTCTCCCCTTCTCTCCCCTTCTCTCCTCTCTTCTCTCCCCTCCTCTCCCCTCCTCTCCCCTGAAGGACTTTTTCCCACAAACCGTGTGGGACGGTGCAGGGGAAACCAGCCTGTGGTGGAGGGGCCTTGCCGCATCCCCCTCCCCTGGGGTGACCCTCCTGGAAACCCCCTGGGCTGGAGAACCGAGCACTCTGCTCCCCACCCTCCCAGGGTCAGTCTCAGGTCACACACCCCAGCCCAGGACCTGAGGTGACCCAGTCCATGCAGAGGAAGGAAACCTTGGGACCACATGGGAAACTGTCACCCCCATGTCTCCACAGGAGAGACCAGAGCAGGTGGCCTGGCCACCCCCAGATTATGAGCTGAAGGAAGAGGGTGCTGAGTCCAGCATTCCTGGCAACACTCCAATTTCTGCTTCTGAAGTGGGTGGGATAGGGGTCTCTGGGCAAGCAGGGTCCTTGGAAGGTGGGGTCGGGATGTGTTGCCCTCCCAGGCAGTGTAGCATCGCTCCCGGTGTGGTGTGAAGGGCGGTGGGGCCGGGCTGGGGCTTCGGGGTGGTGGTCATGCTCGATGCCCTGGGCTTTTATTCTTGTTGGGTCAGATGGATGGGCTGGAGGGAGGGGGGACAGGCTTCCTCCGTCCCAGGCTAGAGCCTGCTCTCCGAAGCCCCCCCACCCCCTCAGTATAGAGCTCTTGGCACAGAGCAGGTCCCGTCTCTGCTCCGCCCCCGGTTCCCGGACGGTGCGCAGGATCTGCCCAGGAAATGAAAGTGATGGGCCCAGGTGCCCTGCTGCGTTCGGGAACTGGGCAAAGGTCTCCCCCGGAGGCAGTGCCTATAGAATGCTAATCCCCGGCTGCACACACACTGCCTGGCCGGCGCCTGGCCAGAACCCTATTTCAGGGAAGAAGAGACCACGGATTGGAGAGGTTAAGGGAGCCCCATCGAAGTCATTTAGCTTGTGCCAGGCGCCTGCCCCTCCGTGCTCCTCTTAGGCCAGTGGCTCTCAGCCTTCCTAATGCCGCGACCCTTTAATACAGTTCCTCATGGCGCGGTGACCCCCAACCATAAAATTATTTTCGTTGCTACCTCATAACTGTGATTTTGCTACTGTGATGAATTGTAACGTAAATAACTGTTTTCGGATGGTCTTAGGCCACCCCAAAGGGGTCGTGACCCACAGGTTGAGAACCGCTGCCCTGGGCTGTGTGGCTCCTTGGTCTCGGAGGAGGGAAGTCAGGGTGGGAGAGGAAGCAGCATGCCCCTCTGGGGCTTCTGGGAGGATCACGGGGATTCATCTTTTCCTCTGTTCTTCCCTCCCCCCCCAGGAAGAAAATTGTCTATAAGAGTGTGTGTCTGTCCCTGGCCCTGCTCGTGGGCATAGCTGTATTCCAGCGTAATCTGGCCCCCGACCAGTTTCTGCAAGAGCCCCCCCCACCGCCCACGCCAGGGCCCCCGAAGGCCCAGAAACCAAGTGGACAGCTGGTGAACCCCAATGACTTCTGGAAGAGATCGAAGGAGCCGGTCTCCCCCGCGCCCATGGCCTCGTGGGGCCCCCAGGCCTGGGAAGTGACCTCCGCCAACTGCTCGGCCAACGTCAACCTGACCCACCAGTCCTGGTTCCAGGGCCTGGAGCCCCACTTCCAGCAGTTCCTGCTCTACCGCCACTGCCGCTACTTCCCCATGCTGCTCAACCACCCCGAGAAGTGCCGCGGCGACGTCTACCTGCTGGTGGTCGTCAAGTCGGTCATCACGCAGCACGACCGGCGGGAGGCCATCCGCCAGACCTGGGGCCAGGAGCAGGCGTCGGTGGGCGCGGGCCTGGGCGCCCGGCGCACCCTCTTCCTGCTGGGCACGGCCTCCAAGCGGGAGGAGCGCGCCCACTACCAGCAGCTGCTGGCCTACGAGGACCGGCTGTACGGCGACATCCTGCAGTGGGACTTCCTGGACAGCTTCTTCAACCTGACCCTCAAGGAGACCCACTTCCTCCGGTGGCTGGACACCTTCTGCCCCAGCGTGCGCTACGTCTTCAAGGGCGACGACGACGTCTTCGTCCACCCCACCAACCTGCTGGAGTTCCTGGCCGACCGGCGGCCCGACGAGGACCTGTTTGTGGGCGACGTGCTGCAGCACGCCCGGCCCATCCGCAGGAAGGACAACAAGTACTACATCCCGGCGCCGCTGTACGGCAAGGCCAGCTACCCGCCCTACGCCGGCGGCGGCGGCTTCCTCATGGCCGGGGGCCTGGCCCGCCGCCTGCACCGCGCCTGCGACACCGTGGAGCTCTACCCCATCGACGACGTGTTCCTGGGCATGTGCCTGGAGGTGCTGGGCGTGCAGCCCGTGGCCCACAAGGGCTTCAAGACCTTCGGCATCTCCCGGAACCGCAACAGCCGCATGAACAAGGAGCCGTGCTTCTTCCGCTCCATGCTGGTGGTGCACAAGCTGCTGCCCGCCGAGCTGCTGGCCATGTGGGGGCTGGTGCACGGCAACCTCACCTGCTCCCGCAAGCTGCAGGTGCTCTGACCCCGGCCGGACCCCGGCCGGACCCCGGCCTCCGCGGGAGCCGCGACGCCAGGGCGGGGGGGAGGGGGTGGGAGCGCTGGTGCCCCGCCCGGCGGTGGAGGGTCTGGATCTGGGCCTGAGGGAGCACAGGCAGCCGGGGGGACGCTCTGCAGAAAGCGGAGCTGAGGCGCGGGGCCCGTTGGGAACAGCCCGGCCTGGAGAAGGTCCTGCTGGCGGCCCTCTGACCTGGTGGAGGCCCTGGCGGCCTCTGGAGGAACCCTGTGCTCAGGTACCTAAGCGAGGCCAGGCCCTGGATGGCTGCGTGGCTGCCCTCTTCATTCACAGAAGGTTCCTCTCCTGTGAAACGCCTCAGTCTCCCAGCGGGCCCGAGCAGCCTTTTCAGGAGCAGCTCAGCCCCACACCCACTCCGTGCTCCTCGGTCTCCTGGAGACAGAGCCTCAGCCCCTGGCACACCCTCCCTCCCTCCCCCCGGGCCTGCCTGGAGTTGGCTGCGCAGCCCCTTCTGCTCTCAGGCGGCTTGAGTCCTGGCTGCGTCCTGTGATGCTCGGACCGGCCCCTGTCTGGAAGGGCCTGCCCCTCAGACTACCTCAGCGACCCTCAGAACCTCCGATGGCAGCAGCCCGCCCCCCGCCCCCCGCCGACGCAGGGCTCGGCCCCAAAGTCACGGTGCTGCCCGCCCAGCCCAGCCACGGGCCCCCCTGCGGCCCACTGAGGTCTGAGTCCCCGGCCAGGAGCCAGCCGGTTTGACCCTGGAAGTGGACATACCTCTCTCACTGTGAAGCTCTATTTATGAAGAATTTGGAGGAAGAAGACGCCAGGCCCTTCCCTCATCCCAGACACCCCCTCCCTGGGCCACCCTGACCCTCGCCCAGGGCACCCCGGAGCCTGGCACAGCCCCCTCCGGAGCCCCCCTGCTCCAGGGCCCACAGACCAGCGTTTGCTCCTGTGAAGGCCAGGAAAGTCCCTCGGGGGCCGCCCCGCCCAGGTTCGGGGTCCTTGGGGCGGGCGCAGAAGGATGTCCCCTCGTATCTCGGGGTCAAGTTGCCTGGGAAAGGAGTGAGGAATTGACTGTTGGCTCAATAAAAGGGGACTGGGTTTTTTCTGCTGTGAACCTTCCTGTCCCCATTCCCATCAGAGGGCCTCTCGGGGCCAGGTTGCCAGAGATCTCTGAAAACACAGCTTGTCCTTGTTCCTGGCTGGTGGGTACACAAGGACCCGTGAGGGCCTTAGAGGGAGGTGAGTGCCAGGATGAAAGGAGAGGCCACAGGCCAGAGTCGAGAGATGTTCCCTGGACGGGTGGAGGGGGCGGGGGGCAGAGTGGGGGAGGTTTGAGCTAACAGCACATTCCCACGGAGGGCAAAGCGGGAGCTGATGCTGAGGCTGATGTTACAGGGAGTGGGGTGGGCGGGGGCCTGCAGGGGCTGCTGGGCCCCTTGTGGCCCTTCTTGATAACGTTGAAGGTGCGGGCAAGGAGGGGGTCTGGTGTTGGGGAAACCGCACAGGATCGGCCTCAGCCACCTATCTCCAGGGACGGGAGGGCAGCCACCCAGGAGAAGGGTCCTGGGCCTGTAGCCAGCCAGCAGCGGATCCCTCCCGCCTGTGCCCAGCTCAGTCACTGCGGGGGGGAGACCTGGCGCCCCACGGGGGTCAGTCATTCGTGGCTCTCCCCCAGGTGGGTGACAGAAATGGCTGGATCCTAACAACATCTCAGTCAGAGCGGAGAAGCAGGCACAGGCTAAACGGACGTCATCCTGGCGGGGCACCTGGGCAGAAGCCCTTGGAGAAGAAAAGGGAACATTGTTGTGACTTCTTCTTCCTCCTCAGCACAAACCCCACCTTGGTCATCTGGCCGCGGAATCTGCAGGGCCCCTGGTTTTAAAAAATTAAGAACGTCAAGATCACTACTGCTGAGACCTGGCCAGTTCGGCTCAGTGGATACAGTGTTGGCCTGTGATCTGAAGGGTCCTGGGTTCGAGTCAGGCTAAGGGCACATGCCCGGGTTGCGGGGAGGAGGCAGCCAATGAATGATTCTCATCATTGATGTTTCTCTCCTTCCTTCCTCTCTGATATCAATAAAAACATTTTTTTTTAAAAAGACAGAGAGATCACTACAGCTAGCTAGCTGAGAGTTAAGTCAAGAAGGCAGGCCTGCCAAAACCGGTTTGGCTCAGTGGTAGAGCGTCAGTCTGCGGACTGAAAGGTCCCAGGTTCGATTCCGGTCAAGGGCATGTATGTTTGGTTGCAGGCACATCCCCGGTGGGGGTGTGTGCAAGAGGTAGCTGGTCGATGTTTCTCTCATCGACTTTTCTAACTCTCCCTCTCCCTTCCTCTCTGTAAAAAATCAATTAAAAAAATATTTATTTTTTTTTTTAAAGAAGAAGAAGGCAGGCCCTTCCGAGGCGGGGAGGGGAGGGGGGGGGCAGAGGGCAGGGGAGCCCTCCCAAGGCGGGCCCTTGTGCTGCACACACCCTGTCTGCCCGTCACTCGCCCCTGAGCCAGGCCCTGCCAGGGCTGCGGAAAGCAGCGTGAGGCTTTGGGGCCTCTCTTCCTGGAGTGGAGTCGAGTGAGGGCAAGAGCAGGACGGACAGCCGGGGCCACGTGGAAGGGCCACTGACTCAGACAGCTCTGGCCTTTCCCAGGTTTACTGAGTTGGGTCTGATGGGGGGCGGCCTTGTGCAGCCTGAGGAAGAATGCACTGGCTGAAGGGGGGCTGGCGTGAGGGGATGAGGTGGGGTCTCCCCGGAGGCTGGGCTGGATGTGTGTCCTTCCCTCTGAGCTGTCTCTGAGCTTCCTCAGCCTCTGCCGTGGAGGGCCTTGCTCCTGACCCCGTTTCAGACCCCAGGGGTCCAGGCCCAGGCTGGCAGAGGGGAGTGGGCACCAGCTCAGCACAACCAAAGGGAAGGAAAGAGAGGCTGGAGCCCACAAGGGGGCCAGAGTAACAAGACCCCCCAGCACAAGCTGGGGAGCAGGCAGGCTTCCCCCCAGCCCTGACAGTGCTCCTGCCTCTTGGAGGAACAGCGGGCACTTGTCTGGTGGAGGAGAATGGAGGGACAGGCCAGGCTGGGGACACACGTGACAGCCCAGAAGTAGGAAACAGTGGGGCTCAGGAGGGAAGTGCTGGAGACGGGAAAGGCTGGGCTGGGGCGTCCCTGGGAGGGAGGCTCACCTTACTAGGAGTTGGGTGCTTTCTGCAGGCCTTGAGGAGCCCTCACAGCTTCCAGGGAAGAAACAAGGACAGGCAGGAGCCTAGAAACATGTCCACACCCCAAGCCTGCAACCCAGGCACTGCCTCCACCAGTCCCAAGTCCCAGGAACATCAGACTGAGAGCACAGCACATGGCCCCGCGGCCTGCCCATCACTGTCCCCAGGCTCCTTAACAGGAAGGGGCGCCTCGAAAAAAGAGGCTAGTGGAGATTTGCAGGGGGGACTGCCCACCCTAACCCTAAGCCAGAAGACCCAGCCGTTGTGCCCTTCAACCAGCTCTTGGCCTCCCAACCCAGCTGCCTGGCTTCCTCCGGCGCCTAAGAGCGCCCCCTGGCTGCCTCCAAAGAGCCGGCCTCCCCAGGCTTATGGTGTTAGGTCTGACCAGATAATTGAACTGGTTCTCCCTCTCCGAGGAACTGATCTTTAGACCAGCTCCCCAATGACATTCCCTTTGGTTTATGCCACCTTTCGCTTGCTAAGACCATTATCCTATCCCTCCGGGCCCTCCCAGGATCCAGACCAACCCAGAAAAGCCCACCTATCGTCCTTTAAAATCTCTGATTCCCGTACACCTATGGATGTGGACAAAGGGGGGGAGGTAAAGGCAGAGAGTGGGGTGAGAACCGGGTGGAGGGGAACTATGGGGAGAATAAAGGAGAAACAATTGTAATAATTTGAACAATCAAGATTTATTGAATTTTTGCCGAAGCCGGTTTGGCTCAGTGGTAGAGCATCGGTCTGCGGACTGAAAGGTCCCAGGTTCGATTCCGGTCAAGGGCATGTACATTGGTTGGGGGCACATCCCCGGTAGGGGGTGTGCAAGAGGCAGCTGGTCGATGTTTCTAGCTCTCTATCTCTCTCCCTTCCTCTCTGTAAAAAATCAATAAAATATATTTTAAAAAAAAGATTTATTGAATTTTTAAAAATGAAATAAAATTAAATCTGAGATTCCCCCTCCCTGGGTGCTGGCGCCTTCGGGGTCTCAGCCATCTGGTTCTCCAGGTGACCTAATAAATGTATAATTCTTAACCACTTTTGGCCTCGGGCATTCCTCCTTCAGCGACTCTAACATATTGATGATTATCTTGGGAAACAGACACAAAGGGCATTCTGTAAGTTTCCAGAATCTTCAGTATTTACCATCTTGATTCCCAGCAATAATGATAATTATTGCCATTTTATGGAGCACCTTCAGTAGGCCTGGCACTATGGTAAGCCCTTAACATGTATAATCGAAATAACCATAGCTCAGGGTATATATATTCCTTTATTTCAATCCCTCATGTACCCTTATTTATTTCGGAGAGGAAGAGAGAGAGAAACATCAATGAGAGAATCATTGATCAGCTGCCTCCTGCACGCCCCACACTGGGGGGTCAAGCCTGCAACCCAGGCACTGCCTCCACCAAGAATCCAACCATGAGGACCTCCTGGTTCATCAGTGGACATTCAACCACTGAGCCACGCCCAGTGGGGCCTTGTATTTTTATCTTATTAATATTTTTACAGCGATAGAAGTTTCAGCTAAGAATCCAAAAAGGTAGAATGAAATTCTTTTTCCTCCCTACAAAATCCAAACTCTTCCTCTTGGAGCCCACTTAGTCCCAAATTGTCCCGAATCTCTGGAAGTCTGGGCAGAACTCTTCAGCAGAGTCTCTCCCTCCAGGCGGTGGCGCAGTGGAGCCCACGCAGTCCTATAGTTTTTTAGATACTTACCTGGCAGGGCTGCAGCGAACCATGCTTAAGGCACAAGGGATCCTCTTAATCACCCTCACCAACTCAGCCAGCCTTTCCCCAAACAGCAGTAGCAAGAAAGGCGTGGTTAGGTCCTGTGGCTCACATTCAGCTGTAGAGTCGGCTGGGGAACCCAGCAACATTCAGGTTGTTCTTTCGAAGAAACTTTCCAGGCCTTTCCTGACAGTAAATGTTAGTCAATCCCCAACCTGAATTTGGGGAGCAGGTTGAGGGGAGATGTGTCTCAAGCTCTTTCCTCTCCCAAGGCCCTGGGCTTTGGATCCAAAACACTTCCCTCCCTGCCGCCAGCCCCTGCCACCAGCTCTGCATTCCAAGGGGCACTGAGAAGGGATGGCCCTGGTAGGCCACAAAAGGTTGTTCCACCCCAGGGCAACTGGTGCCCTTTCACCAACATTTACATAACTGAAGGAGACCACTCAAAGAACCCTACCCTTAACAAAGGAAGCCTAATTCCAGGTGACTGACTCTCCCCAATGAGGGAAGCTTCTAGAACCCCATTATGCACCATAATCAACTTAAGAAATGAGGCTCCCCTTCCCCCCAAAATGGGCCTCACAGTGGTGCACAACTTGAACTCAGGTATGTGCTGCTAACCCCTCCCACTATTCTCCCAAGACTTTTCCCCTCCTCCCTCCTCCCTTTTTCCTTGGTGGTAATGCTGTAGTGTGACCACATCTGACTGAGAATGCCTCAAGAAGTCAAATTATGGAGTCATTTATTAAAGGCTGGTGGCATACAATGGGGCTAAAGAGCTCCAGATCTTGCCACATCTGGCTTATATTGGCAGGATATCGCAAAGCTATTGATTACATCTTTGGGTCTGGAATGAAGAAACTGCTTCACAAAAAGCATTTTTACAGAAGCAAAACTGAGCAAGTTAGTTATCTAAAGTATCTACGAATCCCTGAATCAACAGAAACACGTTATCTGGGACCACGGGGCAATTTAGAATAATTGTGCTGTCCAGATTCCGGGACCACTGAGTCAACCAAAACTTGTTACACGTAGCTACTGAGACAATTTAGGATAATTGAGCTAATCTGGTTCTCAGAAGAATGTGCTTCGATGACCAGTGAGATCACAATCAATGGGATATTCAAACCATCATCAATGTAGTATTATAGCATACATAAGTTCAGAAAATCAAAATAACTTTCTATTGTTTTATCAAACAAATAAGTACAGAACCCAAACAGTAGTTTCTACTACCATACTTCAGTAGCTTCCATGTATATTCGTGGGTTTTTGTAACTTCCATGTTATGTCTGATGCTTGATTGGAAACTTAGAATTTTTGTTTTACAGAGCTTCCATTGACTTCTCTTCCTGTGGAAAAACCGGTTCTGCTTCAGTTTGCAGTTCAGTTCCTTCACACCATATAAATGTGTGATTTTGACACCCGCTGTGAGCCCCTTATAGCATTTAAGATTTCTGAATGAAAGAAATCTTAACCTCTTGTTCATTATGAATTTATCTTTTTCTAAAAGGGGTCTTTTAACACTTGCTTTTATATTAAAACTAGAGGCCCGATGCACAGAAATTATTGCACTGGTGGGGGGACAGGAGGGTCCCTCAGCCTGGCCTGTGCCCTCTTGCAGTCTGGGAGCCCTCAGGGGATGTCCCACTGATAGCTTAGGCCCGCTCCCTGCAGTCTGACATCCTTAGTGAGTCCTTACCACATCCTTAGAGCCGCTGTGCCCGCAACTGTCAGCCTGGCTTGTGGTTGAATGTCTGCCCCCTGGTGGTCAGTTCCAGTCATAGCGACCCGTCGTTCCCAGTTGTTCCGCCATTAGGGTCAATTTGCATATTACCCTTATTATATAGAATGAACCCAGACACATTAAGGAGTACAATGCACTTTTTGCATATAATTCTAATACAGAACTCGAATCTTGGAATGAATTTCACACCTTCCAGATGAACCTAGAGCTCAAGCTTCCCAGAGGGGCTCAGCCCTGCTGCTCCAGGGGCCAAAACCCG
Organism: Pipistrellus kuhlii; assembly: GCF_014108245.1. Classification (NCBI taxonomy): domain Eukaryota; kingdom Metazoa; phylum Chordata; class Mammalia; order Chiroptera; family Vespertilionidae; genus Pipistrellus; species Pipistrellus kuhlii. Next base: position 25,262,847 of record NW_023425573.1, read on the forward strand.
TGTGGCTCAGGGGATAGAGCATTGGCCTGTGGACTGAAGGGTCCCGGGTTCGATTCCAGTCGGAATGTGCATTGGTTGTGGGCACATCTCCGATGGGGGGCATGCAGAAGGCAGCTGGTCGGTGTTTCTCTCATCGATGTTTCTAGCACTCTACACCTCCCCTTTCCTCTCTGTAAAAAATCAATAAAAAAATATATATTGAAAGAAGAAAGGAAGGAAGGAAGGAAAGAAGGAAGGAAGGAAGAAAGACCCTCAAGGAAGCTTTGAAAATAAATGCTTGCGCCCCGGTGCCCACTCCGGCGATGTCGGGGTGAGCAGAGCCTAGGTGTTTAAACAGCTGCCCCAACAGGGATCTACCCGCTGGGCGGGGATTTGCTGACCCTGCACTGCAATCGGTGACTTATTAGGAATCTCCCCGCACCGGTGCAGCCGAATCAGAAGCACGCGGGGAATTCCTGTCCAGCCCGGGGGGCTGGAAATCGCCAGGCAGGAAAGGTGCTGGAGGTGCGGGCGCCCGAGGACGTCAGCCCAGCCCGCGGCCCCGTGACCATCGCCCATCGCTGATCCCTTGGGCTTATAGGGGCAATGGGCTGGGGGGGGGGGGGGGGGGCGGGGGGGGTGGAATCCACCTGATCTCAGGGGTCTGGGCAGGAGTGCGAGTCGCGGCACCTCGCGGTCCGCAGCCCGAAGCGCGACGTAGCCGATGGGCATAGCCGATGGGCACAGCCGATGGACAAGCCAACGGAACCTGCCGGCAGGCCCCGCCGCCCGGCCTCGGGGGAGCCGGGCAGATCGCAGGCCCCTCTGAGCTGCCGCTCGTAGCGCTGGGCCATGGGCACGGCCCCGTGAAAGTCCTGAGCATCCGGCAGGGCGGGAGGAAGGGCGGAGCCCCTGGTGCTGTGCAGTCCCAGGCGATAGCGGGGAGCGCCCCCAGCTGACCACGAAGGACAACGTGACAGTAGAACTGGTGATGTGAAATCTCTAACTTGTACCCCGAGTCATCCGCCTAAGGGCATGGATGCCTCAGAAATGTGGGAAAACTGCCAAACATTTCGCCACCGAAATTCCTAAGGGTGGGACTCCAGGGGCTTTATCCTTTCCTCTGGGCTCATCTGTGTAAGGAAAGCTTTCGAAGCTAGCAGGGATCACTGAGCTGAGGGTTAAGGTTTCTGAGATGAAAGTGTACCAAGATTGACCTTAGGGGGTGCGGCGGAGTCTCATTCAGAAGGAGGAATGACTCTCTTTTTCAGCCACCAAGGGGCTGAGTGCCGCCCTTCTCATGGACAGAATCACTGTGTCCCGTCCAGCCTCCTGGGCCTGCTGAAGTCAGAATGAAGGCCTCAGATATCTAGAAATAGTTGCTGTCTTAATTGTTTAGTATCTGGGCTCTCGTTGACAAATGATATAACCCCCCCCCCTTTTTTTTTTTTTAAATAAAAGCTAATATATAGCCAACAATGGTTAGGTTATGTTTGGTTGCAAGTGACATAAAATTCAGCTCAGTTTGAAACTGTAAAGGAGATTTGCCAGCTGGAATGAGTGAAAGGCCAAGGGTTCAGGGTTGGTCTGATCAAGCTGCTCACCCAGGATAGAGATGTAGAACAGATGCAGATACAGACTTCCTGGAGCCGCCTGGCTGTAAGTGATGGGTTGAGGTCTGAGCTCAGGCAGCCAGGCTGCAAAAGCTGCACATTAACCACCACTCAGAACCATGCACACAGTCTGGGAGGTTTGAGGCAGGTCTAGAAATAGCTGACCATCCTCCACCCTAGCTGCCTGCAGCTAGCTGAAACCAACTGCTTGCTGAAAGGCCCAGACTCAGATCAAATCAGCCCTGCTCACCCAGACCCAGTCAAACATTTCTTGCTAAATATGTTTTATGTAATTTGAAGCTGTGTTGTTTGGGACTTTAAAAATAGAGTAACTGAGCCCTGGGCAGTGTGGCTCAGTTGGGTGGAAATTGCCTGTGCACCAAAAGGTTTGCACTTCAATTCCCCATCAGGGCACATGCCCCCAGTTGTGGTTTGTGGGCTCTATCTCCAGTAGGGGTGTGCAGAAGGCAGCCATTGTTGTTTCCCTCTCTCTCTCTAAAAATCAACAAAAATCAATTTAAATCTTTTTAAAAACAGAGTAACCGATAAATGTGTCTTTTATAATGAAAACCTATGAGCCATTATGCATTACAGCACACCTAGAGCTATCCTGCCTGTTCCCTAGAACTGTGACCATTAGTCAAGTCCAGATTACTGTCTTCTGCTGCCCTGGGGTGCCGGGGTGCTTTTTCCCAAGCCTTGCAAAGGGTTCAGCATTCTGGAGAAAGGGCTGCATGTGGATGATTAAGGAGTCCAAGACGAAAGATATTTTTGATAGGCATTGGGGGTCAGAGGAGGTTCCAGCTGAAGGAGCTAGAAGACTCTACCTTGACCAAGGACCCCTGCTTTTATTCAACACCATTTATCCTAAGGCAAGGTGGAAATATACACTTCAAAGGGTAAGGTATCAAAGGGTACAGAGCATTGTCAATTTGGGGAATAGCCTACAGCTGTTCAGGTGTTTGGCCAACTGGAGGCAATAAAATGCCCTGAGCTGCCTGGCAGCTAACAATAATCTTATTCAGGTTTGGGGGAATTGCCTTTTAGCCTTTTTCAACAGGTAAATTACATAGTGGCTCACCCTTGTTGAGCCTCCCAAGTCCCATCAATCTTTTGATGGAACTCTTGTAATTATTACATGCTGGAATTGGTTCTCAACATTGAGGTTGAGATTTACTGATTATCAGGGGAAAGGCTGGATCTCTGAAGAGTATAGACAAGGGGGGGGAGAGTTTAATTCTAGAACTAGGATTAAAACTAAATTTAATCAGAGTCAAAAGGAGCCATGGTTTCAGACCCAACCATACTGAACTGGCCTACATGTTGCCAGAAAGACAAAAGTAGAGAGAGCCCTTAGCATATTATGTAATCAACATAGAACAGATTAAAGTGACAAAAATTAAAGACATCAAAGACCCAACAATATCCTACATAATGAAAGGCTAATATGCAAATCAACCAACTACTGGTTGCTATGACACACACTGGCTACCAGAGGGGCAGATTCTCAATGCAGGAGCTGCCCCCTGGTGGTCAGTGAACTCCCACAGTGGGAGCACCACTGAGCCAGGCTCACAACTAGCAAGGGAGCATGACAGTGCTAAGGATGTCTGACTGACAGCTTAAGCCTGCTTCCCATGGGGAGCCAGCCTAAGCCATCAGTGGGACATCCCCCGAGGGCTCCCAGATTGCAAGAGGGCACAGGCTGGGCTGAGGGACCCCCCTGAGTGTATGAATTTTATGGACTGGGCCTCTAGTTATGAATAAGACTGAAACAAAGCTCCACATCAAACTCTGTACCACATACAGCTTGTGACTACTTTTCACACAGGAAGTTTTTACCACATATGTGTATTATAAAGAAAGAAAATGTCAAGAATCTCCCAAATCAGAAACTGGACAGGCTGAACTCTATGTCCATAATACAATAAACTAGAAATTACCCGCAAAAGAAAACTAAACAAGGACAATGACAATAAGCCTAGCCTTTTTCTTAAAAAACTGTTGGGTCAAAGAAAATAAAAAGTGTAATGGTACATTGTATTGAGATCAAGAATACCACATAATTGTATTTATGGGGATAACGCCAATTTATGTCACTATGACTTCAAGGGTGTTACATATTAAGCCTTGGCTCTAAAGCAGTGGCTGTTGACCATTGTGAAATTTTAACAACTTCATTTATTTTTAATACATTTTATTGATTTTTTTACAGAGAGGAAGGGAGAGGGAGAGAGAGTTAGAAACATCAATGAGAGAGAAACACTGATCAGCTGCCTACTGCACACACCCTGGGCATGTGCCCGCAACCAAGGTACATGCCCTTGACCAGAATCGAACCCGGGACCCCTCAATCTGCAGGCTGACGCTGTATCCAGTTAGGGCATCAAGTTTAAATGCTTTAATTATTTTAAGGAAAAAATACAAATAACTGAATTAATACCTCCATGCAAAATTTCAGAAAGAGAACTTGAAAAGACTAAAGCAAAGCCATAAAAAAGGACATAATACAGACCTAGTAAAGATGAAAGTTGAATTTAATGAATTTGAAAGCAGTCGGATTGTTGAATAAACTCAAAAATAGATTTTTTTAAGTGTTTTTATTGATTTCAAAGAACAAAGGAGAGGGAGAGAGATAGAAGCATCAATGATGAGGGACAATCATTGACCGATGTCTTCGCACACTCACATTGGGGATCGAGCCCACTACCTGGGCATGTGTCCTGACTGGGAATCAAACCATGACCTCCTGGTTCATAGATGACACTCAACCACCAAGCCACACCAGCCAGGCAAAAGTAGATTCTTTAGCAACAACAAAAACACATTGAGATAGCTGGATCTATGGCAAATTTAATAAAAGCAGAGAAAGCTAAATGGGGTCAGTGCAGGAGGAGGGGGACATGTGTAATACTATCAACAATAAAGTGAGAAACACATACATACAGCCCGACACTTTCTTCAAGTCTCTGGAGACCATTGGGCAGTAAATTCTTTCAGACTCCCAAGAAACAATCCATTCCAGTGTATGTAGCCCATTTCTGACACGCAATACTCATTTTCTGAAGTTAGTATAACCCAGTTCCAAACCCAGCAAACAGAGCCCAGGGAATTCCCCTGACTCCCCCAAACTGCATACAGCCAGTACACCATTCCACTCCTGTCTCACAGCTCCCAGGTACTTGGTTTCCCATTTGTCCCTGAATCCTATTACTGTACTTGTAGTTCCCCTTGTCAAATGCAGAGGAAGCCTTCTCTTTTTTTAGAATTATCTCTGGGACCTTCCAAGGGCTTGTCTCCTGCATAAGTCTCAACACAGCTGGACTTTGCTCATTGCCCTCCTGTCACTCTCATGGACTTTCCTCCTGGATAACTGGCCCTCATCCACCACCCTGTGCCCACACTGCACCTTCAGGACCACGTGCACAGCCCATGGGCATTGCTGAACAACCATGGACTAGCAGGTCCCCTCGGGAACCTGTTGCACATTAGGGCTGACTCCGCTAGGCTTTGGGGACAGAGTGTGGACATGGCAGTCAGTCCATCCTTCCTCTTATGGAGATTGTAGCTGCTCCCCACCTCCTTCCTCATCTCCCTTCCCCAGCTTTCTCTCCGCGCCTCTGAATCTGCACCTAGCTGAGATGCATCTCCCCTTCTCCTATCTCTCTAGGGAGACAGATCCCACAGTGGGGTTGCTTGGGTCCCTGGGGAATGTGAGGGATTTTTATTTTATTTGTGTGTGGTGTATGTTTGTTTTGCCATAATTTATTGCAGTCACTTGTACCTGATAAAAACCCAACTCCAAACTAGCTCAAAACAAAAGAATCCAAAAAAACTTTTAGTGGGTGTAACACATCTGTTTCAGGTGTGGCTGGGTCTGGGTGCTTAAATAATTGTTTTTTATCTGTTGCTCTTCTTTTCTTTGAATTGACTTGATCTCCAAAGGGAGGAAAAGATGGTCCCAGACAGCTTCACACTGCCCTCCCTCAAATAATAATAATAATAATAATAATAATAATAATAATAATAATAAGTGTCTTTTCTGATATTTCTGGCAAAACTTAAAGTGTGAACCAGTATTCACAATAAGAATAGAATCCTCTATCAGGACATATTGAGGCCAGGGGCATGGTTAGCACCACATGGCTGAGCAGGATTATAACAGAAGGGGCACTGAGGGAAGAATGGGTTCCCCAAAGAAAGGGGTTATGAGGCAACAAAAATAATAGACTCAACCCATAGAACCTGAGTTTGAAGTTGACTCTCATGCTCTGCTAAACATCTGATGCTTCCCATCCTTGGGCCCCCAGGTAAGCTTGTGCCCTCCATTCTCCTCCTTTGGGTACTATTGATCCTTTTGTTAACTGAGGGAGGGAGGGAGGGAGAAAGAGAGAGAGATTTGTTGTTCCACTTATTTATGCATTTATTAGTTGATTCTTGTATGTGCCCTGACCAAGGATCAAACCTGAAACTTTGGTGTATTGGGACAACATTCTAACCAACTGAGCTACCCAGCCAGAGCCTTAAAATTTCAGTTTCTGATTATTTGTTTTAGTATGTAGCAATACAACCATAAAAAATTATTAATAGGAATGCCTTAATAATAAATGTGAAAGGTGAATGAAGAAATATAAAAACTTTTTCTTAGTGATAGAAAACAATTGAAAAATATGTTCCTGTAGCAATATTAATGTTTAACATTTAACAATTCTATACAAAATTCTTTTTTCCTTTTGTTTTTTGTAGAATTTGGAAAAGCTCTTTTAAAAGCCATCTGAAAGAAGAAATAATCAAAATAATTAAGAATATTTGGTAATAAAAGAAACTAGCTTTACCAGATTAAGAACCCATTATAAATTAACTACTATAGTAAATTAATATTGTCTGGTACAATGCATGGTCAGATTAATGATGCTTAGTAGATTAGGAACTGTCTCTGGGATAATTAGGACTACCTCGTATAACAAAGCAGAAATTGTTTTAGCTGGTTTAGCTCAGTGGATAGAGGGTCAGCCTACGGACTGAAGGTTCACTTCCAGCTTAAGACACATTCCCTGGGTTGTAGACTCGATCCCCAGTATAGGGCGTGCAGGAGGCAATCAATTATTCTCATCTTTGATGTTTATGTCTTTCTCTGCCTCTCACATCTTCTCTGAAATCAATAAAAATGTATTTTTTAAATTGCCCTAGCTGGTTTGGATCAGTTGATAGAGCATCAGCCTGCAGACTGAAGGGTCCCATTTTCGATTCCAGTCAAGGGCACATGTCCAGGTTTCAGGCTCAATCCCGTTTGGGGCTTGCAAGAGGCAGCCAATCAATGATTCTCTCATCATTGATGTTTCTATCTCTTTCCCTCTCCTTTCCTCTCTGAAATCAATGGTAGAGCGTCGGTCTGCAGACTGAAAGGTTCCAGGTTCAATTCTGGTCAAGGGCATGTACATTGGTTGTGGGCACATCCCCGGTAAGGGGTGTGCAAGAGGCAGCTGGTCGATGTTTCTCTCTCATCAACGTTTCTAATGTAGCTCTCTATCTCTCTCCCTTCCTCTCTGTAAAAAATCCATAAAAGATATATATTTTTTAAATAATAAAAAAATAAAACCAGTGGGAACCATACATGAAAATGTTATTGTTCTCTACATAAAGCAATGGATGATGTCACAAAGAAAAAGATACTAGATTTAAGTATATTCACATTTCTACCATTTGTGCTTCAAAAGCCTGTGGGTATTGGATGGATAGGTGATGTGGAGTCATGGCTCCCTGGGGAGGGACCAGAAAGTCTGAGGAACTAGAGGCCAAAGGTGGGGTGAGGAGCCTTCCTCCCTCAGGCCTGTGGGGTCAGGCCCTTCCTCCTGACAACAGCTTGGAGACTCTGAGTCCTTCCAGCTGAGTCGGGGAGACCAGGTGTCTCTGCAACCTCAGGATCCACTTGAAATTTACTTTAAAATATAAGGCACGAGGTACTAACACAATGTTTCTCCAGACGGGTGGTTATCCAGTTGTTCTCACACCAATATGTCTATCCTCTACCAATCCAAACTGCCAAGCTTATTATATACTGAACTAGAGCCGTGGTTGGCAAACTGCGGCTTGTAAACCACATTCGGCTTTGGCCCCTTGAGTGTGGCTCTTCCACAAAATATCACAACCTAGGCAAGTCTATTTTGAAGAAGTGGCATTAGAAGTTTAAAAAATTTGGCTCTCGCCAAAACCGGTTTGGCTCAGTGGTGGAGCGTCGGGTCTGCGGACTGAAGGGTCCCGGGTTCAATTCCGGTCAAGGGCATGTACCTTGGTTGCGGGCACATCCCCGGTAGGGGGTGTGCAGGAGGCAGCTGGTCGATGTTTCTCTCTCATCAACATTTCTAGCTCTCTCTCTCTCTCTCTTCCTCTCTGTAAAAAAATCAATAAAATATATATTTTTAAAAATAAAATAAAAATAAAAAATAAAAAATTTGGCTCTCAAAAGAAATTTCAATCGTTGTACTGTTGCTATTTGGCTCTGTTGACTAATGAGTTTGCCACCCACTGAACTGGAGGCCCGATGACACGAAGTTCATGTAAGAGTAGGACTTCCTTCCCCTGGATGGAGGGCAGCATATTTGACTTCTCATCCATAATCCAGGCGACCTGCCTCAGCGTTTCCCCCTTACCACTTCCCAAGTAATGCCTAAATTAGTGTTTGATGGAAGAACTGGGGACTGTAGCCTAGTCAGGTTGATGCATTCAAAAGACCATCACAGCCCGGACAACGTTTCTCAGTGATTGAACATCATCCCATGCACCAAGAGGTCACTGGTTCGGTTCCTGGTCAGGACAGACCTGGTTGCAGCTCAACCCCAATTAGGAGTGCAACAGGCAGCCAATCAATGTTTCTCTCTCATCAATGTTTCCATCTCTCCTCCCTTTCTCTCTCAAATCCATTTTTTTAAAAGCATTTAAAAAATTACTATTATCCAGTTTCACTTTTGTTTTTTAAAATATATGTTTATTCATTTAGAAAGAGGAAGGGAGAGGGTAGAGAAACATCCACCAGATACCTCCTGCAGGACCCTACTGGGGATACAGCCCACAACCCAGGCATTTGCCCTGACTGGGAACCAAACTAGTGACCTACTCATTTATGGGTCGCCTTTCAAACACAGCCCGGCCAGTTTCACTTTGGGAATAATGAATATGACAGGACACAAAAGCCAGGGATTTTTGTGCTGAAATTTTTTTGTGAATGGAAGAATGAAACCAGCAAAACAGAAAAAACATGTCCTAAAAATGCATCAAGATGAAGGATGGGGGGGGGGGGGGGGGCGGGTTATGTAAGAAAAGCTCAATTCAAAAAAGTTGGAATACTCCCAACACTTGGATTTGCTTCTTCACAAGAAGATTTTATGAAAGCATCCTCTAAGATTGCTTACCAGAAGGCCAAAGAAAATCTTGCACACTCTTAGGGAGGCATGTCAGTGTCGGGACATGCGCACAGAAATTACTGAGCCAATTTCTGGATTGAGTCAAAAGAAAACGTTGGAAGCAGTTCCCCCATCTAACAATGTAATGTGTAGGAGAAAAGATGACATTTATTTTAACATTTTAAAGTAGGTCTTTCAGGAAACAGCAGCCTCACTATTCCCCAAGGAGGCCTTTTGCTCATGCTTTTGCTCACTATGAACATGCTGATGCTACACAAGAATTCTTACTTTGTAAATCGCCTTTGCAAACTTCAAAGGCTGTCAACATTTTGGAAGTGGTAAAAAGGTTTTTGCCAAATAAAACTTCGCCTGAATAGAAAAGGTTCATTCTGAGCAAATGGGCCTCCTGCAAAACTGATTTTTTGAAAATTTAGCGATAAAGCTCTCCTTGTCTTTTTACAGAAGTGCACAGGCAACGAAGACTTTTCCAACATCCTCCAAGATGTTTTGTCAACATTTCTAAAAGTCACCGACTTTATGAGAAGCAGGTCTCTTAATCATTGCACTTGAAAAAAAGTTTATCAGCCCTAACCGATTTGGCTCAGTGAATAGAGCATCGGCCTGCACTCAAGGGTACAGGTTCGATCCTGGTCAAGGGCATATAACTTGGGTGCAGGCACATACCCAGTAGGGTGTGCTGGAGGCAGCTGATCAATGTTTCTCTCTCGTTGATGTTTCTAGCTCTCTTTCTCTCTCTCTTCCTCTCTGTAAAAAAAAAAAAAAAAAAAAAAAAAAAAAAAAATCAATAAAATATACATTTAAAAAAAAAAAAGTTTATCAGGAAATGGGAAAACAATCATTTGAAGTGCTCCTTAGTAACTTTTGAAGGACAAGTTCTAAAGCATTTGTTCAGAATGACAGCAAAAATCTTTTTCTGAGAGGAAGAAAGCCCACTTCTGAAAAGACTTTGAAGAAAAAAATTGTATTCTTAGGTTACCTTATTTGGTGGATACTTTTAACCATTTAAATGAGATGTCTTCCCATTTGAGGCTCTGAAACAATCATTTTGATCTAGAAATTTTACAAGCTTTCTTGGTAGTGCTTTCCACATAGAAGAAAATAAAACCAAGAACAGCCTTGCAAAGATCAAGTTCTGAGGAGCGCTTTACCCAGAGAGCAGGCACAAAACACTCTTATCAATTTCTTTGCAAAGAGAAATTGGACGACACCTGAAAACACTACAGCCACAGGCCAAGCATGAATCTCACCTAGTGTCCTTATCTTATTTCAATGATAGTGTCTGCTTCAGTTTCTGGTATTGTTTGTCCTTCAACACCTCCAAAAGTTGATGTTTTACATTTGTCCAGTTTATAATTATCAGCATAAGGGTTAGTCAGTTAGAAGCCAGTCCACCATTATCAGAACCAACTCTCTAACGGTATTTTAAATGTCAATACATTTTATCTAATGCATCAATACATATTATTCTATCACAAAAGTTGCTCTTAAGTATTTCAGTAACTATTCTAATAGTTTCCCCTAATTAAAAAAAAAAAAAAAAATGATCTTGAGACCTGGCTGGGTGGCTCAGTTGGTTGGAGCACCGTCCCATGCAGCAAAAGGTTCCAGCTTCAACCTTCAATCAGGATACATATCTACATTGTGGGTTTGACCCGATTGGGGCAGTACAGAGGCAACCATCCTTTTACTTGATGTCGCTCTTTCTCCCTTCCTCTCAGAAAACTCAATAAAAACCTGTCCTTTGTGAAAACTAATTTTGAAGACATTTATCCTAAGAGGGGTTCAAAGGCTTTATCAGACTCCCAAAAAATTCCCAACACAAAAAAGATAAGAACTTTACACTTAGGAACTGCCTGCCATAAGATCCTCTCCCACTGCCACCATAGGGTTCCCTGCAGTCAAGGGAGGGAGTTCCCTCAGGGTTCCTTCGTTCATCACTGAGTGCCTACCTGGCATGTGTCAGGTACTGTTCTATACCCATAGGACAGAACAGTGAACAAAACCAAGTCCCTTCCTTCAGTTTGCCAAGAACATGTTCATATTTCCATGTAGAGCAGTGGTTCTCAACCTTTCTAATGCTCAACCCTTTAACAGTTCCTCACGTTGTGGTGACCCCAACCATATAATTATTTTCGTTGCTACTTCCTAACTGTAATTTTGCTACCGTTATGAATCATAATGTAAATATCTGCGATAATGTAAATATCTGTGTTTTCTGGTGGTCTTAAGCTCTACAGGTTGAGAACTGCTAGCAGGGTCGTCTAAGACCATCAGAAAACACAGATATTTACATTACGATTTATAAAGGGCAAAATTACGAAGTAGCAATGAAAATAATTTTATTGTTGGGGGTCACCACAACATGAGGAACTGTATTATAGGGTCGAGCATTAGAAAGGTTGAGAACCAGTGAGAGGACCAGCAATGAACCCTCCAGGCCTGTCTCCTGCCATTACAGGTAACCTGGCCCATGAGGAACAAACATTGGTTCATATCCATTAATTGGTGAAAACTAGTCTGCCGAGATAAGCCCTAATCCCAGGATTTGTTCCACCTCAGCCTACTATCAGAGCCACCACTCTGGTGTGTCAGCTCATCTTTGAAGGGTGGAGAGGGGGTTTCAGGCAAGGAGGGATCATCTGTCAGATGCTCCAGAGTAGCCATAAACTGGAGGAAAGCCTGGTCACTGATTTTTCAGCCTTTGACTCTTAATGAGCACCAGAGGGGTAGGAATATGAGGACTGAAGCCACAATGCTGAGAGGCAGATTATGGTATTTGTTTGGCAATGAAAGGAAAAGGGAACAGCTTGGTGGGAAGGGTCAGGGGACAACCTCTTTTTGGAAGAAATATCTGGGCACTTCTTAAAGCTGAGGAGAGACAGAGATTGAGATATAAAGAGGTAGTAGACCATAGAAGGGATAACTCAAGAGAAAAGAGCACAGAAACATTCTATGATTTTAGTTCTTGGATCCAATTGGAATCCACTTAGGGGCTTCGGCAACTTCTCTCAGTGTGTCTTGAGTGGATTTCCTATAGATCCCAGACCCTGTCACTAATCTGAGGGAAGAAGATACCGAATTCAAGATCCACCGCCTGAAACTAATCTCCATGCTTCCCTGACACATCAGGTTTCCACATTTTTGTGGATGTGCTGCCACCTGCTGGAAGAATGACAAAAGTAGTGACAACCATTTCCTGAAAGGGACTGCTTGTCTAAAATGGCAGCAAAGCCAAAACAGGTTTGGCTCAGTGGATAGAGCATCGGCCTGCGGACCGGAGGGTCCCGGGTTCAATTCTGGTCAAGGGTATGTACCTTGGTTGCACGCACATCCCCAGTAGGGGGTATGCAGGAGGCAGCTGATCGATCATTCTAGTTCTCTATCCCTCTCTTTTCCTCTGTAAAAAATTATATATATATATATTAAATATATATATATATATATATTATATATATATATTAAATAATATATATATATATATATTAAAAATAAAATGGCAGCAAAGTACTCACTCAACCCACCAAATTAGAAACCAGACAGGTACCAGCAAGGCCTGGGATGTTTACAGGGCCTGACCCTAAATGCAGGCCCTAGCACTTCTCTCCGGCCTTGCAGGGTAATTACCCTCCATCATCACTTTTTATTTTTATTGATTTCAGAAAGGGGAGAGGGATAGAAATATCAATGATGATAATCATTAATCCGCTGCCTCCTGCACACCCCCCACTGGGAATCAACCAATGACCTCCTGGTTCCAGGGTCACCCTGGCTGGGCCTCTATCCTCATCTTCATTCTACTGTAAACCAGCACACGCTGGAGTTAACAGGATCTGATGTTTCCATCCCTTAAAGGGAAAGAAATAGCAAGAACCTTAACTTTCCTCCCCATATTGTGGACAATTTCAGCATTATCAGAGACTAGCTCTAATGGCAGGACAGTATCTTATAGTACAGGACCTACACTAACAGCCAACAACTCCTCTTGCAATTATCAGGTCAGGCTCTAGCCTCCTTTCCCTTCCCTTCAACAAGTCCCCAAAACCCTACTCTTGTTTCCAAGTCAGACAAGCATTGAATAAGCACTGATGGGCCTGAGCTAGTTGCAATCCTGCTTCATGCTCCTGGATTCCCAAATTGCCTATTACATACTCTTAGGCCTCTTAATTGCTGAGCAAAACAGCCAAGCATTTGCTTGGGAGAAGGCCCTAGTCAATGTAGATTGATCCCTGGTGGCCCACAAAGATCCCTCACATGCCCTTGACAGTTGAGGGATTAAGTACCATTAACAAAACTTTTGATATGTTCAGTTCTAACTCCACTCAGCCTTGAATTGAAATTTAATGGCATGCATAGACTAATTAGAACTTTTAGTCTAGGAAAATACTGGTTCCCAGCTCGTTTTGGTTTCCCTATCAGAGGACAGACCTTCCTAGGCAGCACCACTTTCATTAGCACTTGCCATCCCTCAAAAGCAAGACCTGTTTTGCTCTTAGTCCTTGGTACCTGGAACAGGACTGTTAAGTGGCCGATGTGCAACATGGCTTAGATTTCCACATCCCACTAGCAAAAAAACGAGACAAAACAACCCGCTCACCTCTTTTAGGTTGACTTCCCTTCAAGTTTATTGAATCCTACCAGTAGAGCCTTTTTTCCCATTTTTACTAGTCTGATCAGTCAACAGGTAGTTAAGTCCACCTGCTTTTGGCAGATTTCAAAAATCTCAGCTGTGCCCTAGCCAGCTTAGTTCAGTGCATAGAGCACTGGCCCGTGGGCTGATGGCCCAGGTTCAATTCCAATCAAGAGCACCTGCCCAGCTTGCAGGTTCAGATCCAATAGGGGACATGCAGGAGGCAACCAATGATTCTCTCATCAATTTCTCTCTTCCTCTAAAATAAATATAATTTTTAAAAATCTCAGCTGTTACCTGGGGCACTTTAAAAATTTTTTTTTCTCATCTATTTTTGAGGAAGAGAAACATGAGAATCAGCCCTAACTGGTTTGGCTCAGTGGATACAGCTTCGGCCTGTAGACTGAAAGGTCCCTATTTGATTCTGGTCAAGGACATGTACCTTGGTTGGGGCACAGGCCCAGTGGGAAATGTGCAGGAGGCAGCTGATCAATGTTTTCTATCCCTCTCCCTTCCTCTCTAAAAAAAATAAATGTATTTTAAAAAAATAAACATTGATCAGTTGTCTCCTGCATGCCCCCTAGTAGAGATCATGCCTACATGTGCCCACACCACCAGGAATTGAACTGTGACTTCTCTGGCTCATAAATCTATTACTTAACCACTGAGCCACATTACCTGGGCTGGGGCAGCATCTCATCAGCCTTTAACTTCTAACAAAAATGTGTGTGTGTGTGTGTGTGTGTGTGTGTAACAGGGACAGGGAATGTTTAATAAATCAGTTAGAATGTATGGGTACTAACATAGTGCAAAACCAAAGGCCTTTCTTATAGTTCTATCTAAGGTTTCTGGTAGACAAAAAAAATAAAAGGCTCATTTATTGGATTGGTAGTGTGTCGTGTCCCCCCACCCCCACCCCCCCGCCAGTCTCCATTGGTCCATCCATCCTTCATGAATTCTATTAGTCACTGACTATTCCAGAATCCATATTCTCAGTGAGTATCTAAGGAGGCCTAGCCAAAGGACCCCTGTTCCTCTTTCTGGAGCACTTGTCAGAACACACTGGACTCCCAGGAAGCCAGAGGAAACTTCCATTTCACCAAACTTTTGGCTAGAGCATTTGAAACCTAAGCACCAAGCATTTCCATCGGAGGCTAGGGGTGGATCTGAAGTGGGTTTACCATGTTCCACCTGCAACAGTTATTCTAGGAGAAACACTCTAGGAAGTACAAGTCTGGCACCAGAGTTTAGGACTTTTAATTTGTCCCATAGCTGCTGAAGCAAAATTATGATAAAACATTCTGCTTTCCTTTATACCCCAACACACACAAAAAAAAACTATTTGTAGGAAAAAAATGGTTTTGTACATGGGAAGAAACAATATAAATTCAAAACTTACAGATAAGGTTAGCTCTACCACTCATCTCTTTAAAAAGTTTATACGAATATCCAGTCAAAACCAACAGAGTATCTCCTTTGAAATGTTATCTAAATGGATATCCAAGTAGACCACAGGGCTGTATACTGTCTTGGAATGTCCTTAGAAGGCTCTGTCATTGATCAGGTAACAGAGTAAAAACACCAGAGTCCTTTCTTTTTCAAATGGAAGAGGGAAAGACGGGGATAGAAGAAACTATTCAAACTTTGTCTTCTTTCCTTGTGGCTTATGGTCTCCTCCTCCTCCTCTACCTCCTCGGAAGCCTCCTCGCCCTGAAGGAAGGGAAGACGTCATTAAAGAACAGGTGCAAAGCTGCCAGGTCTCCCTCCCCCAGTGGCAGTGACCTCTGATGCAGACCCTGATGCTACTTACCTCCAAAACCTCCCCGGCCTCTGCCGCCAAATCCACCTCGACCTCCTCTGCCACCGCCTCTGCCTCCAAAACCACCTCTGCCTCCACCACGACCCCCGAAGCCACCTTCACCCTTAGGCTTGGCCCAGTCCAAAGTAACTTTGTTTCCATCAATTTCACCATCTTCCATGGCCTCCTTAGCGGCTTTGGCATCTTCCTCACTGTTGAAGTCTACAAAACCAAACCTAAAATACCAAATCAAATTGTTCATTAAAGCAAAGATCTATGGAATACAGTGGAACCTAGGTTTTCTAACTTAATTCATTCCAGAAGGCTCTTCAAAAACCAATTTGTTCAAAAATGGAATCATTTCCCCCCACTAGAAATATAAACTGAATCCATTCAGGACTACTAAATGATTCTATTTTAATCTTTCTTATACATAGTACATGTTTAACATATTAATACAGAAACATTTCTCTTCTTACTTTTATGGAACCACCCCTACTAGCTTTACTTTATATATATATATATATATATATATATATTTTTTTTTTTTTTTTTAAATTGATTTTAGAGACAAAGAGAGAGGGAGAGAAACATCAATGATCACGGAGCATGATCTGGGGAACAAGCCCACAAGCCCTGCTTGTGCCCTGATCAGGAATCGAATCATGACCTCCTTGATTCATAGGTCAATTTGGCCTTAACTAGCTTTCAATCACTTTCAGCACACATTCCAGTGGTGCAGCATCTTCTTTCTCAGGAATCATGGCCTCAGCCAGCTGCTTTTCATTTATCCAAATCAGCAACAGTTTTTCTCTCTCAATTTCCTGTGATCATTGTTTTGCGAACACTTTCACACAGTAACATCAGCACTAGTTTTAAAATTATAATCATCCATCTCACCAGCAAAACACATAAAAACAAACTAGAACAGTGGTTCTCAACCTTCGTAATGCTGCGATCCTTTAATACAGTTCATGTTGTGGTGACCCCCAACCATAAAATTATTTTCATTGCTACTTCCTAACTGTAATCTTGCTACTGTTATGAATCATAAATTAAAAAATGTAAATATCTGATATGCAGGATGTCTTAGGTGACCCCTGTGAAAGGGCCATTCAATCCCCAAAGGGGTCACGACACACTGGTTGAGAACCGTAGTTACTAGAAGTTTAGAGATAAACTGACTGACATTCTGTTTGCAGGCCGAGAGATGCTTTTTGTCATGCTAATGTATGAAAGGGTTATCAGATCTAGAACTGCAGTTTTGTTATTAGGAAAAAAAAATTTTTTTAAAGAGTATGTCAGGTGTTTTTTAATTTTTTTTCTTTCTTGTCATCATTGCTCTGTCAGGTATTTTTTTGTTTGTTTTTGTGTGTGTGTGTGTGTCTGTGTTTTAATATATTTTGTTGATTTTTTACAGAGAGGAAGGGAGAGGGATAGAGTTAGAAACATCAATGAGAGAGAATCAACGATCAGCTGCCTCCTGCACACCCTACTGGGGATGTGCCCTCAACCAACGTACATGCCCTTTGATCGGAATCGAACAGGGAACCTTTCAGTCCACAGGCCGATGCACTATCCACTGAGCCAAACCGGTTTCAGCTAGAAAAAAATTTTTTTTTCTTTGAACAAGTTGCTCTAGAATAGAACTGTTTGAGATGGGAGACATTTGAGAACTGAGGTTTGACTATAAATGCCAAATATAATCCTAAAAGGTAGCCTTGCTCAATTGAGAAAAGACCAAAGTGGTAAGAGTAGCTCTCTCCAAAAAGTTAAAACTGGGTTTACTGACAGCCTAAATGCAAAAATGTCTCACAAAACAGCAGCATATACCTCTGAAGAGGCAAAATAATGCTAGCTCTGTGAATTGTCTCTTCTTCTCGTGCGAATCCGTAACTGCCACAGAGCGACAGAAAGGAGCTCAATGAGAAGACACATTGGATGAGAGGTCCCCACTCAGTGGACACTGTACCCTCCTGCACCTTACCCTTTGGAAGAGCCAGTCTCCCGGTCAGTAACTATCCTTGCCCGGACAGAACCATCAAATGACTCCTTCAATGTCTCTTCCGTAGTCTCCTCAGATAGACCTTTGACAAACAGAGTTTTGGATGGCTCTGGGGAAGAAAAAAAAATAACACTTCATTCACAATGATGATATGGACTTATGTAAGATTCAAAATGACTACTAGCCAAGAATGCTTATCATATTAGAACCCTAAAGTGTCTCTATGAGAAAAAGGTTATCTTAGCCAACTAATATTTAACAAAAACAAAGGCTTTAAATCAACTGCTATCTCAAGTCTACCTTGTCTACCAAAGCAGATCTTTTATAGAAAGCAAGAGAGCCAATCCAAACAAGTGAGACAGATCTTAAGCAGGTAGCAACAACCACAACATGCAGTAAACTATGGGCAGATCTATTGCTCGAGTTGACATGGCTGGATCAGAACTTGACTATCTAGAGGAATTTTCTTGGATTTCATCAATTATTTCTCAGATAATCGATCATCATATCCAGTGTCATTTACTCAGCAACAATAGAAAAAAAAGTTCACCTCTAGATCTGACCCAAGTTAAAGCATGGCACAGTTATCCCCCAACCACAACACTCTGGTAATTTTAACTTACGGCTTCTTGCATTAGACGATCCTCTGGGTCCTTGCAATTCCAGCCTGATTGCTCTGCCCTCGATTTCTCTTTTATTACAGGAATTTAAAGCTTCTTTAGCATCTTCAAATGAAGCAAATTCTATAAATGCATACCTAAGGATGAACAATATTTAGAATACAATATCAAGCCCGTGGCTCCTCTGCAATCACATCTGATGCCAGAAGGCCTTTCGCCCCTCAAGCAAATAAACAAAGCTCTTTATACTTATTTATATAGCTAAAAATGATTCAGCTTCTAACAGACAGGGTGAGAGGATTATATCTACTATTCAAGACACTCTTACAGCCAATGACTGACAACATAAAGATATAAATTATTATACCCTTTAGATTTGCCATTTTGGTTCTGGGGCACTTTGATAAATGTTGCCTTCTCAAATACTTCCTGAAGAGTTTCTTCTGTTGCACTGTAGGAAAGGTTGCTTAAAACCAGAGTTTTTGATTCACCTACAAATAAAGAGATGTCAAATTAAGACTGTGAAACAGTGGTTTGCAATTTCAGTCACAGCTATATCTTGTTGTTTTTTTGGGTTTTTTTAATATATATTTTATTGATATTTCACAGAGAGGAGGAAGGGAGAGAGATAGAGAGCTAGAAACGTCGATGAGAGAGAAGCATCGACCAGCTGCCTCTTGCACACCCCATACTGGGGATGTGCCCGCAACCAATGTACATGCCCTTGACCGGAATCGAACCTGGGACCTTTCAGTCCGCAGACCGACGCTCTACCACTGAGCCAAACTGGCTTCGGCTATATCTTGTTCTTAAGAATTTCTGTGCTTAGGCTGAAACTGGTTTGGCTCAGTGGATAGAGCATCGGCCTGTGGACGGAAAGGTCCCGGGTTCGATTCCAGTCAAGGGCACATATCTTGGTTGTGGGCATATCCCCAGTGGGGGAGGTTGCAGGAGGCAGCTGGTCGATGTTTCTCTCTCATCGACGTTTCTAACTTTCTATCTCTCTCAATTCATCTCTGTGTAAAATCAACAGAATATAAAAAAATTTCTGTGCTTAGGAGAGTTAACAAAGAAAAGTTGATGCATATAGAACCCTATTCTGAGTGTGTCAATATACTGAGTACCTATAATGCAGTTATGTCTGGCTTCCTTTCATTCCTGTTATTCAAAAGTGTAAGCTGACTACTGACCTATATCTTCCAAGAACAATATTCTAATTTTAAATTGTGCAAGAAAAATTTGAAAATGTACATTCAAGACACAGAATTACTATTACAAATATAAGCATAACTTGCTTAACAACATCCACACTCAGTCAACTTAAAGCTCAAAAATGCAAAGGATTTCGCTCCATCAATTCTGGAACCTTGTAGGAAGATTATAAATTCTTACCACTCCAGGTGCTGTTCTTTCCACCTCTATGGTCTTGATTTTGACCTTTCTCTCCAGTATAGTACAATGAAATGGATCGTCCATCTATTTCTGTTCCTTGCTTTTCTTCCAAGGTTTTCTCTGCATCAGCTTCTGTCTTAAATTCAATATAAGCAATCCTGCAAAAGCATGTATAAAAAAAGAATTTGAATTTTAAAACCATATTTATTTTTAAATTATATATTTTTTATTGATTCAGAGAGGGAGAGAAATATCATTAAGAGAATCTGACTGGCCATCTCCTTCACGCCCCACACTGGGGATTGAGCCTGCAACTCGGCTGGTTTCAATCAAACTGTGACCTCCTGGTTTGCCATGAAGGTTGGACAATCACATTAATTTTTAACACAAATGTTTTAATCTCAGTAATGACCTTATTTCAGCTGAATACAACAAAAATGTCCAATTTTATACTATTTTAATAGTTGGCATGTTTGAGGTTTCTGCCATCCTCCACTTTTCAATTAAAACTTTCCTCCAACCCAGACTGGTGTGGGATACTGGTTAGCATCAGACTCACTAACAAAGGCTCAAGAGCACAGCTGGAGGCAACCAGACTATTTGTCTCTCTCACATCAATGATTCTCTCTTCCATTCTCTGAAAAATAAATGGACAAAAATGTCATCAGGTAAGATTAGCAAAAACTTTCTTCCCAAGTATTCCTAGAAAATGTGTTCACAGTAAGCCCACTTCACTTCAAAATTATTGCCATTCCTTACAAAGCATGCACTATATATTTTGTAATCTTTTTTCACATTAACTCGTCTTTTAAATCACTATGAATTAAAGTACATTATCCCAATTGTATGGATAGAAAATCAAGGCATAAGTTATAGATTTGCCCATATCATATACATAGAAAGTTGGGTCATTTCCTTATAAATTAGAATCACATTGATTTATAAAACTCTTAACATTCGGATAGACACAAAACATACCCTTTACTTTTTCCATCCTTGCTGACTAATCTGATTTCCATAGCATCTTCAAACACTTCTTTTAATTCATCCTGAGTAACTTTATAAGGCAGATTTTTTGCCAAAAGTGTTCTTGCATCTCGATCTAGATTTAAAAAAAAAAACACAAAATGAATAGGATGGGTTAAAAGACCTTCCTCCTTACCTCCAAGATAATGACCAATAGAAAAGTTCTGTTTAGAAAATAATTTGGAGTCCTATAAATGTATAAGACAGACACTAACAGTATGGCAATACAGCAGTAGCAAGACACAAGCTCCTGTCACATCCAACATCAAAATATGTGCTGGATACTTAGAACTCAACCTAGTAGGTGCTTAGCAGTTTGTTTCAAAAATGTATTTTCGCCCTAGCTGGATTGGCTCCAAGGATGGACTTAGGGGTCCCAGATTTGATTCCAGACCAGGACATATGGTGGGTTGTAGGCTCGATCCCAAGTGGGGGGCATGCAAAAGGCAGCCGATCCATGATTCTCTCTCATCACTGATGTTTCTCTCTCCCCTTTCCTCTTTAAAAATCGAAATATATACATATTTTAAATATATTTTTATTGGTTTCAGAGAGAAAGGCAGAGGGAGATGAAAATATCAATGATGAAAGAATCATGGATTGGCTGCTTTCTGTACGCCCCGCACAGGGTATTGAACAGTGACCTCCTGGCTTATAGGTCAATGCTCATCCACTGAACCACACCACTGGGCAGTTTTGTGTGTTTTTTTAAATATATTTTATTGATTTTCTAGAGAGGGATGGAGAGAGCGAGCTAGAAACGTTGACGAGAAACATTGACCAGCTGCCTCCTGCATACCCCCCACTGGGGATGTGCCACAACCAATGTACATGCCCTTGACCAGAACCTAACCTGAGATCCTCCAGTCTGCATACTGACGCTCTACCACTGAGCCAAACTGGTTTCAGCTACTGGGCAGTTTTTAATTTAAAGTCATACCAAAACCGGTTTGTCTCAGTGGTAAGAAAGGTCCCAAATTCGATTCCGGTCAGGGGCATGTACCTTGGTTGAGGACACAAGCCCATTCGGGGACGTGCAGGAAGCAGCTGATCTATGTTTCTCTCTCATTGATGTTTCTAACTATCTCTCTCCCTTCCTCTTTATAAAAAATCAATAAAACATATTTTAAAAAAAATTTTTTTAAACAAATAAAGTCATGAGCAGCCCTGGCCAGTGTAGCTCAATTGGCTGGGAGAAGGCACAAGCCTGGGTTGTGGGCTTGATCCCCAGTGGCCAATTGATGAATCTCTACCTTCCCCTTCCTTTCTCAAAATCAATTTAAACATCTTAAAGAAGTCATGAACACACATGAAACGTGACAAAGTACATGAAGGATACAAAAAAAAAAAAAAAAAAAAAAAAGTCAGGGATTTGATCTAATTCCAGTGAGGAAAGATCTCCCCATATTAGGGTATGCTTGTACGTCTAAAGCAGTGTTTCCCAAAGTGTGCTACGCATACCCCCAGGGGTACAGGAAGTTTGGTGGGGGTACGCATTGCACTGGAGTTTGGTGGGGATATGCACTGCACCGTGTTTAGCTGCACCTAATTCTACATTCTCACAAGTACAAAGGGTACTCAGTTACGAAAATTATAGAAAGGGTATACATATGCCAAAAGTTTGGGAAACACTGGTCTAAATAATTACTTTTTTTTTCTTAAATATATTTTATTGATTTTTAACAGAGAGGAAGAGAGCGAGCTAGAAATGTTGATGAGAGAAACATCGGCCAGCTGCCTCCTGCACACCCCCTCCAGGGATGTGCCCGCAACCAATGTACACGCCCTTTGACCAGAATCGAACCTGGGACCTTTCAGCCCGCAGACCGACGCTCTTCCACTGAGCCAAACCAGCTTCGACAATAATTACATATTTTTAAAATACATTTTTATTGATTTCAGAGAGGTAGATTAGAAACACCAACAATGAGAATCATTGATCAGCTGCCTCCCCCACGCCCCACATTGGGGTTCAAGCCTGCAACCTGGGCATATATATGCCCCGACCAGGAATGGAACCCTGACCACCTGGTTCATAGGTCACCACTCAATGACTGAGCCACAACGGCGAGGCTATATTTCTTTTGAAGATATTTAAAATTTAGGAAAAGAGGCATCAATTGGCTGGCTCTTGCAAACCCCCTACTTGGGGATCAAGCTCCACAACCTGGGCATGTGTCCTGACTGGGAATTTGAACAGACAAACTTTTGGTGTACGAGCTGATGTTCACCAACTCAGTCACACCCGCCAGAGCTAAACAGTTATTTTTTGTAAGTTCATTATTGCTTGCTGACTCAGGAATTTCTAGCACCAGCAAACACTGTCAGGCACTACTGTAAGCATTTAACATTCTAACTTATTTAATCTTCACAACACTAGGAGAGTGGGGAGGGAAGAGTAATTATTTAACCTGCCAATTAGACTAGAAATATAACAATTAAGGAATTACCTATCAGTATCACAATTATCTAACGCAGTACATACCTTTTTTACTGTCTTTTCCTTTTGGTTTCTCTAGTTTAATTTCATTGCCAAAGACTTTTAAACCAGTGAGTTCTAAGGCTTTTTCCAGATCCTCAGCAGATTCAAAATCCACATAGCCAAACTTCCTTTAAGGTGATAAGGCAAAGGATAAAAAGTACACGTTTAAAAAAAGCAAAAGCAAGAGCCCCATTTACATGTATACTAGACAAGCAGCAACACTAATGCAATGGGGCAAGCAATGATTTAAGTTAAAAAGCAGCATACTCTATTAATAAAACTAAGTCACTGAAAGCTCAGGATACAGACTGAGGTTTAAATACCAAGCAAGACCTGATGCAGGTCCATCTCTGAGTTTATCTTTATTAACTACACTGCTCATAACAGCTAACAAGAACTTGTTAAAGCATCAAGGAAGGAGAATGCTGTCTGGTTATTTGGATCTAACAGTTTTACATATTTTTAAGAATAAAAGCTCATAGCTTATTAAAAATCATTTTGTGCTATATCAAAAGTTAACGGAGATTATGGAAACTTCAATTGGGGAACGTTGTACAACTTAATAATCTAAGTAATAGTTCATTAATGTCTAAACTTTGAAGACACACTCATGCTAAAGGGTAAAGTACTAATGTTCTAAAAAGGGAGGAAAAAAAGCATTAGCAGACCCAGGAATAAGGTTGGCTTAACTTCCCCTTACCTACCTGGACACGCCAATTCTGACATCCACAACAGCAAGATCGTTTTTAGCAAAAACATCACTGATACCCGTTTTTAATTCAGGAGCAGACTTGTTAAAATTCAGGTTTCCAACAAAGAGATTGAAAGCAGTTGTTGGTTCTGTGGCTGCACAAAAATTAACTCAAATTAATCTGATTTATAAAGTATGGGATGAATTTGATTTCCAGCATAAATTTCTATACACAGCACATCAGCATACTGCAATGTAACATCAGGTTTCAGTATTAAGTCCCTTTGTTGTTCATCACTTGTGCTATTAGGTACAAATCCCTCCCTCTCTCCATTATGACAAGTTACCTTCTACTTTCTGTTTCTTGGCCTCAGGAGCAGCTTTCTGTTTGGCCATTTCCTTTTTCCGTTTTCCAGGTGCTTCTTTGACAGGTTCTGGACAAGATTTCAAACAATCTGTATTATCCATAAGTAGCTTCACATATTCAGTACCTTCTTTAAATAAAATTCACACCAAATCACTTTAGAATCTAGCTCAATTACCTTCCTCCTCCTCCTCCTCATCATCATCGTCCTCTTCATCATCCTCATCATCCTCTTCATCGTCCTCATCGTCCTCTTCATCATCCTCATCGTCCTCTTCATCTTCATCCTCAGCTGTGCTCTTGGCCTTCACGGGAACAGCTTTTACGGGAGCTTTCTTGCCTTTGGCTGGTGTAATCTCCATAGGTTCTTCTTCAGAATCTGAAAGAGAAGCTACCTTGTCAAAAACTCAAGAGAATTATCCCCAAACCAATATAGTTCAAGATAAATCTAAAGGAAAAAATATAACACAATACTGTGCTTAGTAGTTATAATAAGAATTAACAGACTCCTTGGAAGTGAAACCCTGTATTATGAAAACTACTCATAGAATGCGCTGTGCTAAACATTTTATCAGGGGCAGGCAATCATTTATGACTACCACCCTAGTACATAACCAGCACAGAGAATCCCTGGGAGGATTTTTATCTACCCCCATGGTGTCATGGAAGGATTATGTTTGCATGTTGCCCACCCATCCCACAATCTCACCCCTAATGTACCTTGCAAACAAGAGCCCAAGGACTACCCGTAGAACGCCTTACCATCTTCTTCATCATCGTCATCATCCTCATCCTCGTCTTCATCATCATCTTCATCTTCATCGTCTGAGGCAGGAGCAGCAGCAGTAGCTTTCATCACTGCTGGCTGAAATTCAACCTCATCTTCATCCTCATCCTCCTCATCGTCATCATCATCTTCACTGTCCTCCTCATCATCCTCATCCTCGTCACTATCTTCCTTCTTGGCATTCTTGCCGTTCTTTGCTCCCTTGACTGGGATGGCTACTCCCTTCTTACCAGGGGTTGCTACCAATGCTTTGCCTGGTGTGCCTCCCTTCTTACCAGGTGTGGCTAATGCTTTGGCTGGTGTAACTGCTGCTTTTTTGCCAGGGGTTGGCACAGCCACTGCCTTTTTGCCAGGGGTGACAACTGCTTTCTTGCCTGGCGTGGCAACTGCAATCTTTTTTGTTGGGGAAACCATCACCTTCTTTCCTGGAGTTGTAGCCTTCTTGCCTTTTTTCTGAGGAATGATAACCTGGAAATTAAATAAAATAAACATGAGTCTATTTTTAAACTCAGAGTGACCACTGGTTCCCACATAAATGAGTGCTAAATCCTGGCACTACCTCTGGTTCAAGACTACATGCATTAGAACTATACTAGCATGAACTATACTAGCATCATGTTACATGTCCTTCTGTGTACCTATGAAATCAGTCCTCATTTTCAGGTAAAATATCCAATCATAAAGAACCCGTAACACTTCAAATACCTCTGCACCCAGACTTGTGAATTTCTGTCTCTCATCCTCTAGTAATTGCTTCAGCTTTGGCGAAGCTCTTCACCTCACCAAAAAGTACCCAGTCTGAAAATAGACTGTCTGGATCTCATCTGCTTCTGTGTGGCCCGGGGAAAGATTTTGTAAAGCCTCAACTTTTTTTCTCTTCTAACTATGAGAATCAATGTTACATGTTGTTTTAAGGATTATGAATTAGATCCTATAACTAAAAGCTCAAACTGTTAAGTGTTATTAAATCATTTGGGGAGGTGGTATAAAGTTCACTGAAAGCTCAGTATTAGGACCAGAGATAAAATGAGCATCAAATAGGCTAGACAGTCCTTGCAAAATTAATACAAAAAGTCAGCCATAACCGGTTTGGCTCAGTGGATAGAGCCTGCAGACTGAAAGGTCCCAGGTTCAATTCTGGTCAAGGGCATGTACCTTGGTTGTGGGCACATCCCCAGTAGGGTGTGTGCAGGAGGCAGCTGGTCGATGTTTCTCTCTCATGGATGTTCCTAACATTCTATCCCTTTCCCTTCCTCTCTGTAAAAAATCAATATAATATATTAAATAAATAAATACAAAGAGTGAGCAGTTAGCTTGATAAAAACATTATCTATATTCAAGTCACACTCAAAGCTACTTTTTGTTGACCATCAGTTTTATCAAGTTATGTGTTAAAATAAAACTTGTAGTTGTCTTTACAATAAGCAACAGCAGCCAAGCGTACCAAAGTGTCATTGTCAGCACAAAGGGAGGTGGCATTCCTCACTCCACAACATAAAAATGTGACTATTACAAAACTCATACAAAAAAACAAGAAAGAAGAATAGAGACCTACTTTGCTTGGCAGCTAGGAAAGAAATCTGGTAAGGCTAACCTCAGATCTGAATATAATACTCAGCACTGCCACACACAAGACAGTTAAATGTCCAGGCTGTTTCCTCCCCTAGCATGTGGGTATGTTGAAACTGGAAATGATTTAATACTTCTTCACTAAGCCCTGTAGAGGGCACATGAGGAAGAGGCTCCAGATCTTTTCTCTCAAGCTCATCCAAATACTTACCCTTATGGTATTTTTGACACTCAACCATTACAACAGGGCATATGAAGGAATACAA
The DNA here is from genome assembly GCF_014108245.1 of Pipistrellus kuhlii. Lineage (NCBI taxonomy): Eukaryota > Metazoa > Chordata > Mammalia > Chiroptera > Vespertilionidae > Pipistrellus > Pipistrellus kuhlii. Next base: position 25,289,487 of record NW_023425573.1, read on the forward strand.
TCTTCCCTTTGCCAGTATTTTCAGACATACAACATGACTGTATAGGATTCTGCGTTAAACTGTACATAATTACCTCTTCTCCACTGCTTTCATCTTCTTCATCTGACATTTCCTCATCTTCACTATCTTCTTCTACCTCCTTTGGAGGAGGAGCCATTTTCTTGGACTCACTTTGATTTTTACCAGCCTAAGACAGACATGATTATTAGCACATTACACCTCCCACATTTCAGGCCACTACCATTTTGCTTACTTTCCTCACAGTACAATGGTCATCTCCCTTTCTCAGAACCCACTTTTCATTCTGTTAAATATTACAAATAACATAATCCAACTTTAGGAAAAAGAGAATTTCAAAGAAATCATTTCCCTCTTCCTGTTTGCTTAAGCACATCTGTTTTAAAATTTATACTTCCAAAATCTACTCTTATATCAGGCAGAATTTCTTAATACTCACTAGCCTACAATAGGACCGTTTCAATGGCCAATAACTCAAAACCTCACCTGGGGAAAACTACCTTAAAAAACCCTTTGATACCGAAACCGGTTTGGCTCAGTGGATAGAGCAGTCAGCCTGCAGACTGAAGGGTCCCAGGTCCGATTCTGGTCAAGGGCAAGTACCTTGGTTTCAGGCACATCCCCAGTAGGTGTGCAGAAGGCAGCTGGTCCATGTTTCTCTCTCATCGATGTTTCTAATTCTCTATCCCTCTCCCTCTCTGTAAAAAAGTTAATGAAATATATACTATTAAAAAAAAATCTGGTGATAAAAATGCTGGTTGAGGGGTCCTAATATATGGTGACAGGAGACTTGACTGAGTAGTGAACACATGGTGCAATACACAGATCTTGTAACATAGAAACCCAAACCTGAAACTTGTATATCCACGTTGACCAATGTCACCCAAATAGTTTAAGAAATAAGCTTTCAGTAAATTCTGGCACCTTATCCCAAAACTCCTCTGAAATTAAATTAGGGAAACATTATAGAAATATGTCTTAAGCTAAGATTAAGACCATTGGTCCTATACTTTTCCCTTCCCAGGGAAACCCCGCCCCAAGGCCACGTGGGGCCATCTCCACCATGTGCGCGCCGCCAGGCACTGAAAGCACGCGGCGGGGCCTCCTTCCGGGGCCCACCTCATAGTTAGGATCCTATAGGCCGCTCCCCACCTCACGGAGCGGTCCCCTCCGGAGATGCCGGGACGCACGCGGCACGGCCCACGTGGCGGGCCGCCCGCCGAGGCACGTGCGTCAGGAGGCGGTGTCCCGCTCGCACCGGCCTCATCCCTCCACCGAGGGGCAGCGCCCCTTCAGTCGCGAAGTCTTTCCACGCCGAATCAGCAACACCTGCCGAAGCTTTCCACCTCGCCAAAAAGTACCCAAAAAGCGCGAGACCTCTGCACTAATCACGCGAGACTTCCCGCAGCATGGCGCCCTCGAATGCGCCTGGGACAGCGCGCAGGCCCGCCGCGCGGCGCGCGCGCTCCTCAGAAAATAGGCCTCGGCGTCCGTGGTTGCGCGAGGAAGGCCTCTTACCTTTGCGAGCTTCACCATGACTGCGGCTTATGACGGTGGAGTGTGTGGCGGGGGAATGGCGCAGATGTGCCCAAAGGAATCAAACGGCGACGATGGCGGCCGCAGGGACTGAAGAACCGGAGCGCGAACGTCTCGCTACCAGCTAGAGCTCCAGACTGAGGCGAAAGACGGAGCCTGCCCAGTAATCCCCTCTGGAAAGGCGACGACTCTGGCCTCGTGACTCCACGTCAACCAACCACAGTTTGCGCTCATCCGACAAGCCAATCGTGAATCCCTATCGAGGACGTCGCGGGGCGGAGCCTGGGCGGGAGTGGGCGGGCCAAGGCCGCCGGAGGAAAGGGTGGAGATTCCGTTTCTGGGGCCTGAGGGGAGGGTCGCTTTGTGCGAGGCCGACGTTGATTGGGTGGCGGGCGCGCGGTTCCTGAAGTGCCCTGCGCGGAGCCTGCGCCTTGGGACGGACGTTTTTTGGCGCCGCGTGTGCCGATTTCGTGAGCTGTGGGTACTGGCCCTTTCCTGCTCCCGATGTGTCCGGATACTGTCGACTAGGGCAGAGTTTTTCGATATCCCCGTCCCGCACTGCATGCTCAGCCGAAAAGGCTGCCATGGAGAAAGGAATTCGCCCATAGTTTCTTGATGAGCCCGAGAGCTAGGTTCACAATGCCAGAGTGGGCGGCCCACCTTAGCCCGGGTCAGAAAATCCCCTGGTCGGTCTGCAAGGGATTCCTTCCCGGGCCACGTGCCTAAAGTTGCCCCCTGAGAGCTGTGAATAAAGGTAGTCGGGGCTGGTGTGGGAGGCAACCAATCGGTGTGTCTCTTGCATTAATGTTTCTCTCCATCCTCTCCCTCCCAAGTCCCTGAAAAAATGGAAAAAATACCTCCAGGTGAGGATTAAAAATAAACAGTTCAAGCAGGGAATAGGTTCCAAGGTTAATGGAATTGCTGAGAAGCCAAATGGGACCTAAGACACAAGGAGGAAGTTGCAGCCTCCCACAGAGGATCCCTTTCCTGGGACAAGGAAACCTGGCCTCAGGTGCCAGAGGGAAAGGACCTGGCCTTCCTCCCCTGGAGGCAGCCTGAGAATGTCACCTGCCGGCTCAGAGACTCAGGGCTCAGCCCTCAGCTCTCAATGATGAGAGAAAATCGTTGATGGGCTGCATCCCACATGCTCCTTACTGGGGATCCAGCCTGCAACCCAGGCATGTGCCCTGACCAGGAATTGAACCAGGGACCTCAGGGTGGATGGCACCGCACTTAACCAACTGTGCCAGTGACCAGGGAGCCCCTGAGCGTCCTGGAGGAGGGCTGGTCATGGGCTCAGATGCTACCTCCAGTAGGCTGGGCCCTATGGGAGAGAAATCCTGCTATACACATGTTGTGGTTTCTAACCATACTGCTCAGCAGCAGCTCAGAAAATCTTACAGGAGCTTCAAATGGATCTAGCCTCTGGTTTCCAGCATCTATTCCCTATCTTCTCTCCAGGGATCCTCACTTCTCCCCCTCCCCCTCCTTCAGCATTTACCCACTTTCCACTTCACAGGGGGGGAAAACAGACCTCCCCAGGGTGTCCCTGGTCCTTAGCTTTCCCCTCCAGACCCCTGGAAGCTGGAGTCTCTCTAAAACAATATCCTTTCCCTGGGGACAGTGGAGTCTCTCTCCAACTCACCCTCACCCTCCTTTCCTTCTCTTGTCCTTCACAAGATATAGCAGCAGGGAAGAGGAGAAAAGTTGTTGCCAGTCCCTCTCTGGACCTCCAACACCCCCTTGATTGCTAGTCCAGAGGACACTTCTGAACCTTCTTGTTCTGCACCTCTCTGTGGCTTTTTCCTTGACTGTGTCCTCCATGTTTCCCCTGCCTCCTTTCTCTTCCTCCACATTCTTCCTCCTCCCGGTAAGTTCTCTCCTTGGATAATGCTCTTGGCTCTGTGGTCTCAACTCTTTTCTGTATGTACCCCTACCTCCTGCCCTCTGCTTGGGGCACCTTCTCTGGCAGCAGCTGAGGCTCCTCCTCCCAGTGGGGAGCTGCCCCACCTCCATGGTACCCAAATGGTGTTCCTTTTTCCAGGAACAACTTGCCTCCTGGGATCCAGAAATCTCCCTTTGGTGTTCTATAACTCTTCACATGCAGAATGTCACAAACTGAACCCAACTTCTTCCACCCTGAACTGCCATTTTTCATACCTCATTAAATGAGACACAGCAGCCAGCCCTCTGTGCCAAGAGCCAGATGTTACCTTAGACCCAACCTCTCCCTCAACTCCCACAGCAGGGGCTTCCCAAGGCCTGGCCTTCGGATGTCTTTGGGATCTGTCCACTGCTCTACCCACTACTTCCACTTAAGCCTTCATCATTTCCTGCCTGGATCATTGCAGCAACTCTGAATCAGCCTCCCAACACCAGCCTCCCTGGCACCTGTAGCATAATCCACCACACTGCATGCAGCACACCTGGTTGTGTTTTTTTGTTGTTGTTGTTGTTGTTTTAAATATACTTTATTGATTTTTTACAGAGAGGAAGGGAGAAGAATAGAGAGCTAGAAACATCGATGAGAAAGAAATGTCAATCAGCTGCGTCCTGCACACCCCCTACTGGGGATGTGCCAGCAACCAGTGTACATGCTCTTGACCGAATCAAACCTGGGACCTTTCATATGCTCTTTCCACTGAACCAAACCGGTTTCGGTGCACACCTGGTTTTTATTTTTTTATTTTATTTTTTTTTAAATATATTTTATTGATTTTTTACAGAGTGGAAGGGAGAGCTATAGAGAACTAGAAACATCGATCAGCTGCCTCTTGCACATCTCCTACTGGGGATATGCCCGCAACCAAGGTACAAAAACCTTGACCGGAATCGAACCCAGGACCTTTCAGTCCGCAGGCCGACGCTCTATCCACTGAGCCAAACCGGTCCCGGAAGAAACTTGAACTTTTAAAAGATCATTTATACCTCATACCCATTGGGATAGTTATTATTTAAAAAAAAAAAAAAATCCCTGCCAGTTTGCTCAGTGGATAGAGTGTTAACCTAAGACTGAAGGGTCCCGGGTTCCATTCCAGTCAAGGGCACATATCTCGGTTGCAGGCCCCACCCCCGGCCCCAGTGGAGATGTGTGCAGAAGGCAACCAATGTATGTGTCTCTCCCATCCATGATTCTCTCTCTGTGTCTCTTCCCTTCCCTTCTACTCTCTTTAAAAATCAGTGGAAAAATTGCCGGGACTGGTTTGGCTCAGTGGATAGAGCGTCGGCCTGCAGACTGAAAGGTCCCGGGTTCGATTCCGGTCAAGGGCATGTACCTTGGTTGCGGGCACATCCCCAGTGGGAGTTGTGCAGGAGATAGCTGATCGATGTTTCTTTCTCATTGATGTTTCTAGCTCTCTATCCCTCTCCCTTCCTCTCTGAAGAAAAAAAAATCAAAATATATTTAAAATAAAAATATAAAAATATATATAAATATATAATTGACAAGGAATTGAACCCTGACCTCCTGGTTCATAGGTTGATGCTCATTCAGCCAGTCAGGATGAATTATACACTTTTGTAGAAAGCAACCTCACAGGATGGTCTGATCATAAACCCCTATCTGAGTAGCTCGTGATGAGTAGTCACAGCCCATATCTATAACTTTGTTTTTTAAATATATTTTTATTGATTTTTTTTAAGAGAGAGGGAATGCAATCCCTGCCTTGCTTTCCCACCACCATGTAATCTCCCTTATTTTCCCTCCTTAATTTCAAGTGCATACAAAAAGCTGCTAAACTATTGTATTATTTTCTGGAGCCTTTGAGATCTTGCTTTCTAGTATGTCATCCGTTTGGCTCAAACTCATAAAACTTCTCCACAGGTTCAGACGTGTTTTTTACCTTGATACTTAAAAAGGGTGACTAAAAAAATAAAAATTAAAAAGAATAGCCCTAGCCGGTTTGGCTCTGTGGATAGAGCTTAGGTCTGCAAACGAAAGTGTTCTGGTTTTGATTCTGATCAAGGGCATGTACCTTGGTTGCAGGCTCCTCCCCAGCCCAGGCCCTGGTTGGGGGTTTGTGCAGGAGGCAACCAATCGATGTATTTCTCTCACACTAATGTTGCTCTCTGTCTTTCCCTCTCTCTAAAATAATAAATAAATTAATTAATTAAATAAATAAATCAATGGAAAAATATCCTCAGGTAAGGATTAAAAAAAAAAGTGACTATTATGGCATATGAATGATATCACAATAATAAATTCTTTATAAAAATATATTAATTTCAAGGAGAAATACATGAACCATGACCATTATTTGGAAACCTGCAGTGGAAGCTGAAGCAGAGGTAGTTTGGCAAACATGGAAGGCCAATAAACTACCTTCACAACATATCCAGAATCCCAACCCTCCTCAGCATCGCCACACTGCCAAGACAGTGAGATCTATTCCCAATTTCCCTCCTCTGCTTTCCAGCATCATGGCTTTCTTTGACATCCCCTGGTACACTCTCACTTCCAATGCAGGTCTCATTTCTCTCATTTGAGGACAAGAGTGTGGCCATCTGATTCCTCTTGCCTCCCATGAGATTAGCAGCTGCTCCAGAGCTCCACATGGGAAGCTGGAGCTCAGCAGATGTTTCTGGAGTGACCTGGAGTCAGGAAGAGACTTATCAAGGAAGAAGATCCACAGCAGAGGGAGCTAGAGACGCAGATAGAGATTTGAAAGACATACATGAGACACCTTTCAATGCAGCTGCTCAAACTGTTTACATACTCAAGGGGATTCACTGGCTCCCAGTACTGCAAAGTGCTGGGCACCCTGACTCAGCACATCAAGGCTGGCTTGATCCAGCAGCTCAAAGATATCATCCTGGACTCTATTTTGTGTCTTTCTTCCCCCACTTCTCCATGTCAGCTTCATGCTCAAACCAGCTTTCATCAGTGTGGCATCAAATGCCTCTTGTTGCTGTTCAAGCAATAAATCTCACGTCCATATATCTTAGAGTCAGGAGGGAGCTAGAGATATCCTTCCCAGCTACCACACTGCCCTTGGGTTATAGGCGACTTTGGCGCTCACTGAGTCTGTCCCCTGAATGTATCTCTTATGGATCTGGAGAGTTGTAGTCTGGATGGTCTCTCTCTGACCACTGGGTACACTGGCTCTTGGTTCTCCAAGGAGAGAGGCCACCCAGCGGGAGCTACAGAGAGATCTGCAGATTCCTTCTCTTTGTTTGGGTTTGGAGGTCCCCAGATGAGGCACCAGCTGTGAAGCAATGCAAGCTGCTGTTGAGACTTGTGTCTTCTTTTGGAGGTTCAGGGGCTCTTTGACCCAGCTGCAGTATGTTAGGTTTCAGATTGCAAAGGGCCAGGTCATTCATATGCACTTCAATTCTGCACCTCTGTACCTCCTCCGAGTCTCAGTTTGCTTTTCTCTTTCCTTCTAGTTGTATAATTTCCACTCAGCCATCCTTCTCATGGTTCTGGATGATAACCGTTTTGTCTTTTAGTTGAAGTTTTGAAGTTGTTGTCCGAAGCAGCAACTTCAGGTGTTTACCTATGCTTCCATCTTGGTGTCTGTCTGTCTGTCTGTCTCTCTCTCTCTCTCTGTCTGTCTTTTTCCAAAATGCTCAGATTCTTAACCCACCAGTGTGGCTCAGTGTTTGAGCATCTACCCAGGAACCAAGATGTCACTGGTTCCATTCCAGCTTTTGGGCTGGATCCCCAATAGTGCAGAAGGCAGCTGATCAAAGGTACTCTCATTAATGTTTCTGTCTCTCCATTCCTTTATCTCTCTCTCTCTCTCTCTCTCTCTCTCTCTCTCTCTCTCAGAACAAATAAACAAACAATAAAAATGTTTTAAAAAGAAAGCTCAGCCCTAGCTGGTTTGGCTCAGTGGATAGAGTGCTGGCCTGCAGACTGAAGGGTCCCAGGTTTGATTCTGGTCAAGGGCACATGCCTGGATTGCAGGCTTGATCCCCAGGAGGGGGTGTGCAGGAGGCAGCTGATCAATGATACGTTTTCATCATTAATGTTTCTATTTCTCTCTTCCTCTCCCTTCTTCAATAAAAATAAAAAAGAATGCTCAAATTTAAAAAAAGATATAGTTTTTTAAAAAACTATCTTTTGCACGCCCCCTACTGGAGATTGAGCCGCAACCCAGGCATGTGCCCTGGCCAGGAATCCAGCTATGATCTCCTGGTTCATAGGTCAAGTCTCACAACACTGGCTGGGTCAAATTCTTAATTTCATTTTCTCATCTATTAATATATGGGGGTATCATCTTTACTTTGAGGGATTGTAAAGTAAGTGTCTGAGGTGACCTCAGACAGAATACCCTGTCCTGAGAAGGAAGGTGTGGGAGTGGGGTTGGTTTCACTTCAGTGAAAGGAAAGGCTGGGTGACCTAGCGATCACTATGCCAATTTTACTGCTTGCTCAAGGTCCTTCTTGCTGAAGAGAGGTGCAGTGGCCCTAGTTGACCAGCAGGTGGCAGCGCTGAGGCGATCCCTAGTTGCAGTGAGCTCCAGAGCCTGCGCTGGGTGAAGGCTGCTGGGCCTCTCCAGGCTCAGCGCCTGTGCTTTCTTCAGAACCTGAACTCTAAGGTGCCCGCAGGGATGGCTTCATGGGCGTGTGACTCACACTTGGAAGGGCCCTGGGATTGATTTAAACCATATGGTTTCATAACAGTGTTGCACAGGAGCCTGCATTTTCATTTTGCACTAGTCCCCCAAATTACGGTGCAGTTGGCAGGGCTGGTCCTGCCTCAGGGTCCACATTACTCCCACAAATGTGCTGAACCTTCTTCCCTTTGCTGGGCCTTTGCTCAGCCTCCCAGGGCTGCTGATCATGCTTGTCTTCCTTCAGCTGGGAAGCTGGAGAGGATGGGGACCCTACGGGGGAGATGGGACCCTAGATCAGTGGTTCTCAACCAGTGGGTTGGGACCCATTTGGGGGTTGAATGACCGTTTCACAGGGGTCACCTAAGACCATCGGAAAACACATATTTCCGGTGGTCTTAGGAACCGAGACACGGCTCGTCTATCCGTCTCCAGGCGGATCCGTCTCCAGGCAGGTCCGCCCAGATGCAGATACGCCCACATATAAGTACCCGGAGTGATGACATTATGGCCCCAACCCCGTCACATACACCCCGTACAAATACAGAAGTAGGTGACAGGGTTGGCACCTTAATGTACTTACTCGGACCAGTCACACATGTAGAGAGCAGCTACTGTGTTGAAAGCAGCAGTATTGGAGGTAAAATGGCACTTCATGAATTATAATTACTGGGTAAATGTAAAATCATCAACTACTGCAAAAAAAAATCTGTACTATGGGAACTGTATTAAAGGGTCGTGGCATTAGGAAGGTTGAGAACCTCTGGCCTAGAATAAAAACTTTTTTTCCCTATATTTTACTGTGATAGTTTTATGTGCCAACTCAGTGGAAGGCAGGCCTGAGAGGTGCCGAGCTAGGCTGCAGTGCCCAGTTCCTTATTCAAATACTAACATAAATGCTGTCATGAGCCCTAACTGTTTTCTCAGTGGTTAGAGCATCAGCCCGAGGACTGAAGGGTTTTGAGTTCGATTCTGGTCAAGGGCACACACCTCAGTTGCAGACTCCATCCCCAGCCCTGGTCAGGGTGCAAGGGGGAGGCAACCAATTGATGTGTGTCTCTCACATTGATGTTTCTCTCTGTCTCTCCCACCTCTCTTCCACTCTATCTAAAAATCAATGGAAAGAATATCCTCAGGTCAGGATTAACAAAAACAAGCAAGCAAAAAAACCCAGAAAGATAAATGTATTTTGCACAAGTGGTTTACATCCACAAAGGGTTTATTGCCCTCATAATGTGGGTGGGCCTTATCCAATCAGGTGAAGGCTTTAAGAGCAAAACCTGAGTTCCTTCCAGAGCAGAACTTCTGCTCAAGACACATCATCAACTCCTATCTGAGTCCAGCCTGCCAGCCTGCCCTATAGATTTCAGATTTGCCAGTCTCTACAAACATATAACCCAATTCCTTAGCATAAAATATAGATGTAATTATACGTAGATAAATAAGATAGAGATCGAGAGATTGAGATAGAGATAGAGATATTGATTTATCTATTGATTCAGTTTTTCTGGAGAGCCTTGACAGATGCACCTACCCTCAGTGGAAGGCAGGCCTAAGAAGTGCTGAGTAGCATGAGTGTCCCTCTCAGGGAAGACATTCCTGGAGGTCACAGAGGAATGTGGGACGTTTGCTGAAACTTGTGCTATTGCCCTGCATCCTGCTGTTGGTTCAACTGAAATGGCCAGACATCCAAGAATAACCTTCATAAAGCTATCCCAATGCTGTAAACAGAAACTTGCAGAAACCGCTCAAAGGACTCATGAAGCACAGTTCTCATAGTCAGCTCCCATATAAATCAGACCAGGTCATGCCACTGCCCTGCCAAAAACCCCCCCAAGGCTCTGGGAATAATCCCAATTTTGTTTCAAATTTAAATTCTTTATTGTTTAAAGTATTACATGAGTCTCCTTTTCCCCCCATTGATTTCTCCCTGGCCACCCTTATTTCCCAGCCCATACCCTCACCCCCCTACTGTCTGTGTTGGTTATGCTCATAATAATCGCAAATCTAATTCAGTCTGTAGCCCAGCCCTGCCCACCTCTGCTCAGCTTCCCCTTCCCTGAGTGCCACCAGACCACTCTGCCACCTCGGGGCCTTTGCACCTGCTGTTTGCTCTGCTGGGAATCCCTTTCCCTGCTTCTTTGCCTGCACTTTCTCATACTTCAGGGTTCTAAGATAGTTTCTGACCACACATTCTGACACCACCACTCCCTTCACTGAAATCTTCTACTAAATCCCATTTATCACAGTCTGGAATGATTTTATTTGTTTTGTTTATTGTCAGCCTCCCTGTTCTGGTCTAGAAGTTCCAAAGAATGTGCCCCTCTCGTTCTCTTGTGTCTCCCCAATACTGGGTCATATGACACATCCTATCTAATAAAAGCCTAATATGCAAATTGACTGAACATCGGAAAGACACAGGAGCTGCCCACAGCCCCACAGGCCCGGACAGGAGGCAGTGTGTGTGTGTGGGGGGGGGGGGGGGGGGTTAGGGGCAGGGGGCAGGGCTGGCGAGTGAGTGGCCCTAGGCCAGCCAAGGTTGGTGCCAGCTGGAGCTCCCTGATTGACCCGCTGGTTATCCCACAGATTAGCCCTGATCACCGGCCAGGATCCTATCTATGCATGAATTTTGTGCACTGGGCCTCTAGTATTAAATAAAAGAATGATTCCTCGGCTTTTAAGCTCATTCATATTTGGGCCAGCTCCCTCCCCCTTTCCCACAGTACCCTGGGCCTCCCCCATCATGTCCCTTGGTGATGGACAGTAGGAAAGCATGACATTCAGCTGTCCAGCGGTGTGGACCCCTGACTGGAGGGTGGAGGAAGGACTTGGCTACCTTGTATGGGGCTGCGCCTCAAGAAGAATGTGCCACTGAACTCAGGGAACTGACCTGAGCCCTGAAGGACGGGGAAAGAGGATTCCAGGGGCGGGAACAGCAAGGGGAAGGCCTGGAGGAGGGGGGAGGCATCTCCAGGAACTGGTTAGAAGCCAGAGCACCTCCCACTATGAGCCAGGAGGAGGGTGGCATGAGCTGAGGGCAGAAAGGGGGGCAGGGCCAAGAGCAGACTCTGAGATCCATGGAAGGGTCTTCAGCTGGGAAATGACAGGGTCTGGTTCAAACACTGAAAATTCAGAGATTGTTTCTGGCTGAGGAAGTGGGGAGCAGGCACAGTAGGGAGGCTTATTTTTTACTGTAGAATCAGCTACACTGCTAGCATTTTATTTTTTTGGAAAAAGTTATGTACATGTATTGCCTTAAATTTTATTTTTTTTAAATATATTTTATTGATTTTTCACAGAAAGGAAAGGAGAGGGACAGCCGAGACCGGTTTGGCTCAATGGATAGAGCGTCGGCTTGGGGACTGAAAGGTCCCGGGTTCGATTCCAGTCAAGGGCATGTACCTTGGTTGCGGGCATAGCCCCGGTGGGGGGTATGCAAGAGGCAGCTGATCGATGACTCTCTCTCATCGATGTTTCTAACTCTCTATCTCTTTCCCTTCCTCTCTGTACAAAATCAATAAAATATATTAAAAAAAAAAAAAAGAAAAGAAAAGAAAGGAGAGGGACAGAGAGCTAGAAACATCAATGAGAAAGAAACCTCGACCAGCTGCCTCCTGCACACCCCTCACTGGGGACATGCCCATAACCAAGGCACATGCCCTTGACAGGAATCGAACCTGGGAATCCTGAGTCCGCAGACCGATGCTCTATCCTCCAAGCCAAACCGGTTTCAGCTGTTGCCTTAAAATTTAAACAAGTAATCCTCTAGATTAGGGGTGTCGAACTCAATCAGAGAAGGGGCCAAAATCTAAAATCCAGCCTAAATCGCGGGCCGAATGGTTTACTGAACAGTCATAAACTGTCATTGTGATGGAAACGCAGCGGAGTGCAGTGATGACAGCGTGGTGCGGGCCACATTGCAAGGCCTGGCGGGACGGATTTGGCCCGTGGGCCTTGTGTTTGACACATGTGCTCTAGATGCTGAGCAGAGCCTGGACTGTAAGAGACTGGAGGGAAATTCGGTTGGTTCCCAGGACAGAGACTGCAGGCTGAGCACTTATCCTGTTTCCCCGAAAATAAGACAGTGTCTTATATAAATTTTTGCTCCCAAAGATGCGATAGGTCTTATTTTTAGGGGATGTCTTATTTTTCCATGAAGAAGAATACGGTACACATTTATTGTTAAATGAAAACAAAGGAAATTTATTACCTGTATATGGTAAGGCAAATTAATTTTCTTCTGAGACAGAGCCTACGGGGGGCCTTTTTTGGGGGGGAGGATGCCTTATATTTCACTCAGAAGGAAACCTGTAAGTAGATCTTATTTTTGGAGGATGTCTTATTTTCAGTGAAACATGGTAGTGACCATTCTCCTCTCTCCCTCTTTCCTCACTGACAGATTCTAGTTTCTGTGTTATCCCAAGTGACCATTTATATAGCACGTATCCAGCCAAATGGTGTTTCCCAACCAGGGGGTGGTATTGAGTAGAAGATGTTGAGGGGGAGTTATGAGAAAATTCTTCAAAAGAGAAACAGAAAACTAGTTGACAAGGCCATTTTTACCCTCCTCTCAGCCTCTCCCGCCCATTTGCTTTCTGGGATACAGCTGTGATATCTGGAGCTCCAGCAGCCATCATGAACTCTGAAGTAAACTATAAGCTGCAAGTCACCACATATGAAGAGCAGAGCTGAAAGGCAGAGGAAGGGTAAGTCTCTAGTGATGTTATGGAACTTCTAGACCAGCCCTGCACACAACTGAAGTGTATTGCTCTCTCAGTTTACATTTTTGTCACAGGTTTCTATGGAGCAGTAAGAGGAGTCTTCTCACATGTCATTCATGGACTGATGCTGATGGAGTAACCATCTTCTTAACCATAACTCTGTCAGAGTTCTGGAGGGCATCTGGCAATTATTTCCCCCCCCCCCTTAAAATTGATATAAATGCCGTAGAGCCAGTGAGAGTTCTTGTTGATGAAAAGACATTGCATCCTAATACAGCCTAAGAGGCAGGCTCTCTTTTCCTTCCTTGAGCATATATTTTAGCACTGGCAGCTCAGAACTTGCCCTGCGAGGGATTTTTCAAATCAAGAGGTTATGTTGAAGAGACAAGTCTAAGTGTATAGGCCTTTTAAGTCCCCTTTGAGTTTCATAGTGGTGGTATCTGGCAATTAAATATTTAGCCTAGACCAGAGCAGCAGCAGCCAGGTCCAGAGCAACTAGGTCGGGAGCGGCGGTGACCAGACCTGGAGCAGCTGGTTGTGGAACGAACCAGAGCAACAGAGGCCAAGCCCGGAGCAGCCAGGCCCGGAACAGCTCGCTCCTCGCCTGCCCCTGCCCCACGGCTGCCTCTCAGACATGGCTGGAAACTTTTGTGGGAACTTGAGGGTCTGCTGAATCAAATGATGAAGGCTTAGATCTAGATGTGTTGAGTTAGTATAGGGCTGGGGTGTTGATCTGTGTTGATCTGTGAGTGCCTTGGGTGGGGCCTGGATGAGGCTGGTAGACCTATTTGGAAATGTCTTTTGTGTGAAATGTATCATTGGGCATGTGGTGGTATTATTGATATGAGAAAATGCTAAGTAACTGATTTACTATCTGAAAAGGGATTTACTATCGGGGAAAGGGAGGCAGGAAGAGACTGAACATAAACTGCACCTATGGATGAGGACAATGGGGGATGGGGAGGGGGCGGAGGGTGGGGTGGGAACCTGGTGGAGGGGGGAAGAAATGAGGAACCTTTGTAACAATATGAACAATAAAGATTGATTAAAAAAATAAATAAATAAATAAATAAATAAATATTTAGCCTAGAGGTCACTCAAAATCACTCTAATCATTGGCTAAAACTAGTCACATGGCCCCATCAAGTCAGTTATAAGGAGGCCAGGAAATGTGATACTGCCAAGTGCCCAGAAGGCAGGGAGCCAGAAACTGATGGAGGAATCATCCCTGAGATATCAGATAGAGGTCAAGATTTGGAGGACATGTGTGTGCATCGTGACAGCTGGGTGGGGAGGACTGTGGAAGGCAGGGGGCGGGGGGAAGGGGAGTCATAATTCTGGCTCCACAGGAATGGCTTTAAAAGGCAGCCATGAGAACAAAATGAAATGAGTGAGGATACTCTACCAGGCGTTCTCAAACTTTTTAAAGTGGGGGCCAGATCACGGTCCCTCAGAGAGCTGGAGGGCCGGACTATATGAACTACTAATTCCTACTGTAACACCTCGGCTGCGCTCACTGCCCAAAAAACCTGGCGGGCCGGATCAGACTCCTCTGCGGGCCGCATGTGGCCCGCGGACCGTAGTTTGAAGACGCCTGCTCTACAGAGATAGACACTGCTGCCAAATGGGACGGAATGACCTGAACAAACAGCTGAAGTCTAGGTTGGACCATCACCCTCAGGCTCTGCAATCCTGATTTTGCCCTCCTCTGTGACCCCTCCTCCCCTGCCCCCGAGTAACCCAGTCCTTCCATAGCTTCCCTGGGTCCCCATGTTGGAGGGGCCTTGACTTCCAGCAAGCAGGGCCTTAATCATCTCCAGGGAACACAGACCCAACAGGGGCCTCCAGCAGACATCCAAGCCCCCACGTACAGGTGTCCAGGAGCACCTACCTGGCTTCGGGCGGGGAGGAGTAGGAAGTCACCCGCCTGCTGTGTTTCCAGGATATTGCACTGTCCTGGGTGTCCCATCTGCAGAGAAGATGTTGCCAGGCAGATTTGCCAACACAACTACTTATCCCGAAGCAAAGAGGAAGGCTGGAAGCAAGCAGGAACGTCAGCCCTTGGCACGTAGCTTGTATTGGGTCGGCAAGTAAGTAATTGCGGATTTTTAAAAGAAAATCAAAGACAATTTTTTTATGGAACTAAATAACTTTATTCTGTAATGTATTGCCCATTTTGATCAATGACCTTTTGCCATCTTTCAGGCAGCATCATAATCCCACGTTCAAAAAACTTCTGGTTTTTATTAGCAAAAAACTGAATCAGGTACGATTTGACATCATCATCATTATTGAAATTTTTACCATTCAAGGAGTTTTGTAAAGATCGAAACAAAAAGTAATCAGATGGTGCAAGGTCAGGACTATATGGTGGATGTGGCAAAACATCCCAACCAAGCTCCATTAATTTCTGCCGAGTGACCAAAGATGTGTGTGGCCTTGCATTGTCATGATGGAATACAACACCTTTTCGATTTGTCAATTCGGGCCACTTTTCTTTAACTGCATTGTTTAATTTCATTAGTTGTTCAATGTAGACATCAGAATTGATCGTTCGGTTGGGTGGTAAGAGTTCAAAGTAGACAATTCCTTTGTAATTCCACCAAACTGATAACAAAACCTTCTTTTGATGAATATCAGCTTTTGATGTTGTTTGAGTTGGTTCACCTGGCCTGCTCCACGATCTTTTCCGCTTGATATTGTTGTAAACAACCCATTTTTCATCGCCAGTTATCAGTCGTTTTAAAAATGGATCATTTTCATTATGTTTCTTTAGCAAATCGCAGCTGCTAATGCGTTGCGTTAACTGTGATTCTTTCAGTTCGTGAGGAACCCATGTATCGAGTTTTTGAACATAGCCAAGTTGTTTTAAGTGATTTTCAATGCATGTATGTGATACATGAAGCTTCTCTGCAATCTTACGTGTTGTACTGTGACAGTCCGAATTGATTATTGCTTTGATTAGGGCGTCATCAACTTCAACTGGACGACCAGAGCGTTTTTCATCTTTGAGTGAAAAATCACCAGAACGAAATTTGGCAAACCAATTTTGACACTGCCGTTCTTTTAAGGCTTCGTCACCATAAACAGCACATAACTTTTTATGAGCTTGCGATGCGTTTTTCCCTTTGCGGAAATAAAAAAGCAAAATATGACGAAAATGTTCCTTTTGATTTTCCATTTTTCAACGAACGCCAAACAAAAACTACAAAACAGATCAAAAAACTTTTTTTACTGATTAACAGCTGAATAGCCAACTATCAAATAACAAAATGTGTTTTACATTTGTACTCCGTCTGCAAACCTAAAAATTCAACTGAAGCCATATATGTGTGAAACCCGCAATTACTTAGCTGCCGACCCAATAGAACCCTCTGCCACGATAACAGCAATGCTCACTCACACATAGCACTCAGCTACCGGCCAGGCACTGCTCCACGCACATGACTCATTAACTCCCGTAATCCTCACAACAGCCCAATGCAGTAGGTGCTGTCATTGTCACTTTACAGATGAAGAAACTGAGGCACGGAGATAAAAGTAACACAGTTAGTTCGACGCAGAGCCAGGACTCAAGGTGGCCTGGGCCCCGAGGCCATACTCTGTACAACTCTCCCAGCTTTAACACATGTCCTGCGGGGATCCCCCAATTCTCGGCTGACCCTGGCTCCAGAAGAGGCGTGAGGCCCAGCCAGGTATCCCGTTCCCCTGGCCTCAGGGCTTGGTTCAGGAGAGAGCATGGGAGCCAAGCCCGGCCCTGTGGATCTCCCCCAGGACTCTCCTGCCAGGCCAGTGGGAACAAGGGCCTCTCTTTCCAAGAAGGTGGCTGAGCCCCTGAGAATGGAGCCAGCGCACACTGGGGAGGGGGGTAGAACCCTGAGGACAAGGCTGAACCCGGGGCCTGGCCACACCCACACTTGGCAGCTGTGCTGGTCAGCTAATCCCTTCACCTGGTCAGGGCTGGTTTCTGTCCCTTCTGAACTGTTGGTTACTTTGAAGTTCAGTGTCTAGTAGTAGCTGGCACTCAGTGGCATTTACCTGGTTCAGAGTTTTTTATGACAGCCTCTGGGTCTATGCTGGCAGCTTTATCGCCCATTCTCTGCTCTGGCTCAGCCCAGATTGAACTGCTGAACTGCCCGCCCCACCAAGTACCCATCACATCCCCATCAGCTTTCCTCCCTTTGGCCTCTGCCGGGGACCCCACCTCTCCTCTCTTTCTAGGTCTTGTCCAAGGGGTCTTGATCACTGGGAGCTGAACTGACAGCCTCCGTCCTCTGAACCTTTGCTTTCACTGCATGGAGACAGTTCGCGGCTCACCTTCAGCAAGTGGCAGCTGCTCGAGGGAAAAGGTAGACACACCTGCTTCACCTGGTGCCCCTCCCCTTGGGGCTTGGTATTAGGTTTCCCCGAGAGCCTTCTGCAGGGTAGGGGAGGCAAATACGCACCTCTGGGGGCCGGCAGGTGACATCAGTCACTGATGCAGGCCAGGTAGGTCTCTCTTAAAGCAGCAGCTCAACTGCCAGTTGCTCTGAAGTTATAAGGCCCCTAGGTTTTTTATGAGAAGCAGAAATTTACATGTTTATATAAGTGTTCTGGGTTTTTAAATGTCAGCAGTTAATTCACTATTTGAGAGACACTGTGTGGGGCAAACACATTTGGAGACGCTGCTAGAAGTGAGGAGGGAAGGACCACATCCAGGGCTGCAGCATGAGGGAGTGCGGGTGTGACCTGCGTAAGGCACCAGCCAAGGGCAGGAGTGGGGCTCATGTCCAGTAGGAGCGTCATCACCAAGTCACGTGACCAGTGTGATACTGTATCCAGCCAAGGGGCTGGTGGATTTCCAAAGCAGGCGGCTGCCTTCCCAAGGTGGACAGCATCACAGACAAGAGTAAAACCACAGAAGCAGACCTGGGCCGAGTGTGACCCACTTGTCCTGGTTTGCTGGGGGTTTTCCCGGTTTTAAACCTGAAAGTCTCACCTCCCAGGAACCTCTTAGTCCCAGGCAAACTGGACGGCTGGTCACCCTACCTAGTTCCCCGTTCCCACCATGTCCCTGGCCGGCTAGAGGATATCATAGTGACGGCTGAAATGTTCGAGTTCATCAAGTGCCCGACCCCATGTGTCAGGACCTGCATGGTTTCCCTTATGTCTCATAACATCTTCGTGGTGAGGTCCATTGTCCGTCCCACAGAGGACAGTCGGAGGTGCAGTGACTGGCCCAGGGCCAGCGGCGGCGCTGGGGTTTCAGCCACGTTGGTCCGTGTCCTCGGGCCCTCGCAGAGAGCCCAGCCTCTAGGCCAGGAGGCCCGGGAAGGGTCAGGCCCCTTCCTCAGAGCACACTGACCTGGCTGGAGGTCCCGACAGGATCAATTTTTGCAGGTCTGACCCCCACCGCTGCCAGCTCTTTCATTTCTGCACTTTGGCTCCAGCCCCTGAATGGCACCACCCGGGAAGCCCTCAGGGCACCCCTTTCTGTTCCTGTCCCTGCGCCCTGTGCCCACCGCAGAAACCTGGGATAAGGCTGGCACTTAGAAAATAAATGCTGCTGGGGATGTATTGCTTGGTCTGGGGAGAGCTATCCCAGGGTGGCAGGGGCAAGGGGGCAGGGCATGAGTGTCCCAGGGGGCTTGCTGTGCAGGGTCTGGTCATAGCTGGGGCCAGAGTGGGTGAGTTGGCTGGTCATGTAGCACGCCGCTGAGTGGATTCCTTCTACAGTCCTCTGCTCCGTCCTCTGCAGCATGCGGTTGACAGAGGGAAAGACCGACCAGTCCTGGGTACCAGCCGGAGGAGAAGGCTGACCTGGCGCTCCCCAGGATTCTGAGACCAAGTGCAGGCTGGGCCCTGGGCTGTGCAGCAGGCCTGTCACAGCTCCCAGGATGTCTGCCCAGGAGCTGATGGACCCCTCCCCGCTCCCAGCAAGCTGGTCACGGAGCGCATGTAGGCGTTCTCAGGCTGTGTACAGACTGTCCGGATGCTTCTCCTCAGAGCGACCATAGGGGCGCCAGGCAAGCAGGGCACACTGCTTCCTGGGGAGGGCGGGACCAGCAGAGCCTGCAGGTCTCTTGAGCAGTCTATCAACCCCCCCTCGGTCAATGCCTGGGACTCAGCCGATGGCAAAGGTTCAGTGTCAGGGTTCACGGCCTCGGGACCCACAGATTTCTCAACAGCTTCAATGGTGTCAAGCTGGCTGTCTGCATCTGCAGTGCCCAGGGCTGGCACATTTGGGGGGAACTGTGCTTCAGCACCTGGGGCAGGTGGGACTAAGTCTTGCTCCCTGTCTGGGACACTCGCTGTTTGTTGAGTCTCTTCCTTCACCAGGGAGTCACTTTGGGAAATCTGAAGACTCCGGATCCTTCTTGAATCTTGCATCAGCCCAGCCCACACTAGGTTCTGGAGACTCAGGGATGTTTGCAGGGCATCCGGGGCCAGGGCCCAGCTGGGCCGTAGCCTCCTTGGGCTCCTGCCTGTGCCCTGCATCAGCTTCATCTTCATGCTGGTTCTCCTTCCCACAAGCTGCCGTGGCCTAGGAGGCGGCTGGGTGATTGGGGCCAGATCCACATCCTACTGTTCAGTTGGCGCTGCACCACCAGCCACTGGGCCACCTGCAGGAGGGAGACCTGACTTTGGGATCCACTGCAGGGCTGTGTGAAGACGTGCTGTCACTACACATGAGGGTGCCGGCCTCTCCCCAGGGCACAGTGGTCATCCAGGCCCTCTGTTACTTGTGCTGCTGGGTGAGCTGTCCAGGTGGTGAGGGCCTCTGGCGATATCACACACACCAGTAGATGCTTTTAGTGGGCTCAGGCCCAGGACTGTTTATAGCCAAGTCTGCCAGTGGATAGGAGAGAAAGACAAATACATTAGAAGAAGGTGGAGGTTGTATGCGGTGCAGGTGCCACAAGGAATGATGAGGGCTGTGACTCTGATGAAAGAGAATGGGATGCAGTTGCTCACTTATAATAAACTAGAGGCCGAGCAGGCGATTGAAATCGCGCGAGGAGGCGCCCCGAGGGGGACTGGGACGCACACCTGACTCTCACAGCACCGGCCGCTGCAGGAGTCAGGCCAGATCGGCATGGGGTGGGGTGAGGGACAGACTGGTGCTACAGGGGGCCGGGTCCCACACCTGACTGAAGTGTGCCCTGGCCCCCCTGCCTGTGTCCGCTCCGGGGCCATCGGAGCCACCAGCTGGCTCGGGCAGGCCCCCTGACTCTGTCTCTGCACCAGGCCTCACCTGGGTGCACAACCTCTGGTCATGACCTTTATGGAATCCCAGCCTAATTTGCATACTACCTCCTTATAATGTAGATGTTACAAGGGACCACTGCCAGCACCTCCCCAAGAAGATGTAGTCCTCTGCTCCTGTACACGGTCACATCTTGTTGGGCCTCTTGGTTTTTTTTGTGGGTTTTTTTTTTGTGGTTTTTTTAAAATATATTTTATTGATTTTTTTACAGAGAGGAAGAGAGACGGATAGAGAGTTAGAAACATCAATCAGCTGCCTCCTGCACACCCCCCACCTGGGATGTGCCCGCAACCACAGTACATGCCCTTGACTGGAATCAAACCCAGGACCTTTCGAAAGTCTGCAGGCCTATGCTCTATCCACTGAGCCAAACCGGTTTCGGCTTGTTGGGCCTCTTGTGACCACAAGAGAACTGGCCTGAGGAAAAGCCCCGCGTAGAGGATGGTGGAGCCAGGGGGATTGCACAAAAGTAGGACAAAGCCTTGATCAAACTGCACCTGCGGCCCCCAGCCCCCGGGCCCCAGACTTCCTGTGATGGCAGGAGATTTACTTCCAAATTGCTTTAGCACGTTGAGCCAGGGCTGTTGTTACTAGCAGTCACAGGCAGCTTAAGGGACAACATCCAAAGTCATCCAGGGAACCTGAGTAATAGAGACCCCACCGTCCTGTCTCCCTCAACACCCTGCTCCTCTGGCCACTAGGGTGGTTGATCTCGTGTCCCTCTCTCCTGCCTTGGCTTCAGACCTCTCCCGCCAGGACCTCTGTCCACACTGGTCCAGAGATCCCCCCACAGAGTCCCTCCCGCCCCCTTCCTTGGATTGGTTCTCGGCACTGGCACTCAGCTAACGCAGCTGAAGCTGCCTCCGCAGACTAAGCACTGCAGGGCTCACCACTGAAGCAGCAAAGATGGTCATTTCTCCCCCAGAGTCTACACTAATGAGCAGAGCTACAAACCAATCTAGTCAATTGGGCCCTGGGCTCCCCAGTCTTTGGCTGGCTGCTCCTCAGGATGCTCCATCTCAGCTCTGGGCTCCCAGGGCAGCCTCTCTGCATATCGGCTCTGTAAGAGGGTCTGCAGGGTCTCCATCTTCCCAGAACCCCGCTTCCTGCATGTTCAAGGCACAAGGAGAGAGAGTAACTGGGTGCCGTTAGCAGATGGTATGAGAATTCCACCCAGAACATCACTGGCTTTGTTTGCAGAAACAGGATACCCAGCCCCAGGGGTGGGGCTGAGACCCAAAGGCATTCTCAGTGACGAGGAAGTCGCTACCAGCTTTCTAAGGAGGAGGGTGCCATTAGCCCAGGGCCTTTGTGCGGAAAGAGCTGGGTTTGGGCCAGGGCTGGGGAGGGCAGGGTTCTGGGAGATGAAGGCCCGGTTAGAGGGGAGCAGCAGGGCAGCTGTGCTGAGAGGGAGGGCCAGGCTTCCCTGGGGATGCAGCAGGGGAGGCTTGGGGAGGATAGAAACATCAGAGGGAATTTTTAAGTTGTTTGTGTTGAGGTCTCCAGGGTACACCCCTTACCTTCTCCGCTCATTGGAAATCATACCTTGTTTGCTAGTGCTTTTGGGTAAGTGCTGGCAGCCAGGGGACTACAGGGTGTGTGTGCGTGTGTGTGTCTCCTAGACATTGGCTTGGAGCAGACGACTGTCTTTGGGGACACAGATACAGAGACAGTGGAGGGCTGAGTTACAAAATGGTGCTGGGACAATTGGTTAAGTATTTGGAAAAGCACTAAGTTAGTTTCTAACTTTCACTTTCAGTTTTTAAAGAGGTAAATGCAGAGAGATCAAAGGCAAACTGAAAAAAAATTTTTGATTTTGTGAAGAAGTACTTCCTAAGCTTTAAAGCCAGTTTAAAAAAAATTTTTTCTGAAGGGGAAAATAGAGATAAAAAAATGCTCTAAAAATTTTAAGAGCAAATCACAAACTGGGAAAAAAATATATTGCCTACAAATATGACTGAGTAAATACTACATACATACTGAAAGGTTTGCAACGCAGAAGCAAGACACAGAGTCCAGGCGATTAAAGAGGGAGGTTTTAAACTTGCGCTCCCTGGGGAAACTCACTCGTCTGAGGGTGGGCTAGGGAAGTTTGTGCCAAAAGGGGACGTAGGTACTTATTTTATACAGCTGTTTAGTGAGGGGAGGGTGGAGGCCATGAGAGATGTGGAATTCCTGCCTTGGGCCAGGGGTCTAGGAAGGCATCAGCTGTCTTTGTCACCATCCACCTTGCAGATGCTTGCATCAGCTCTGGGCTTCCTCCCACCAGGGCCCCTGGGCTCCTGTCTGCCAGCAGCCCTGCTCCTGCTCCCACCTCTGCTGCTCCCATGTGCTGTGGAGCCGGCCCCACTTACATCTGCTGATGGTGTGAAGTGATTGGGGCACCAGCAGTGGGTGCGAGCAGGGCCAGTACTGGCAGTGGGCGTGAGCAGTGGCTCTGGTGCTGGCAGTGGGTATGAGCGCTGATTGGGACCTCAGCACACAGGAGCAAAGAGTTTTCAGTAACCACCAGAGGCTCGCCCCCATGACAGCGACTGGCACCCTGCCTTGGTCTGGTGCCCCTGCTCACCTGCTCCACCATCCTGCTGCAGCCAGTGCCCGTCATGGTGGTCTGAACACACCCCCCCTGGTGGTCTGAACACATCATAGCGACCGGTTATTCCTTTGTTCCACTGTTTGGGTCTATTTGCATATTAATATATATATATATATATATATATATATATATATATATATATTCCCAGTAGATGGACCAGACACCATTAGATACCCAGTAACACAATATGCAAAAGATGAGAACAGACCATTCATCCAAGACATCTAAATAACTAATAAACAAAGGAAAATATTCAAATGTATTAGCAACCAAAGAAATATATGATTAAAAAATAAACTATCTGTAGGTCGTGGTATTATAAGTGACTTAAAATTGTTTTCTTTGGCAAACTGCATTTTCTAGTTAATTGTTTTACAGTAACATTTATTGCTTGCATTAAGAGAAGATCCTAAAAGGTAAAAGCACAGGATGCCATTACATAACGAGCAGCGAAAGTCAGAGATTTCTAGTTGTGGTGGATCACGGGCAAGTTTTTTCTTTCAACCATGAGTAAGTATTACTTTAAGAATTAGAACTAATTTGCAAGTTAAAATGAATTCCTTCTTTCTAACCTCCCAGAAGCCTGTGCTCTGCATGCAAATAGGATTCCTGGGGCCATCCAAACGCCCACTCCACAGTGGGAAGGCAATTGAACTGAGAGACCACCCCTCCCACGTCCACCCCTAAAACAAAGGGTGCTTCAGCCCTCCCCACACTATACACACACCCCAGGGCGGCCCAGCCCTTGGACATCCCCATCTCCAGGGCCACCTAGTTTCTCCTGCCCTTAGGTTTGGCTTGCCAACTGCTCAGAGGGGACTCAGGGCCAGTTTGGGACTGCCTGAAGGCCCAGGAGGAGGGGCAGACCAACCCAGGCCACTCAGAGGCCTGGCTGGTGGCTGTGCAGTGGCCTGAGGGGGCTCTGAGGGGCTCTGGTACCCACCAGCCTCGGGAGGGCGGAAGTCAAACCATGATCCCTCTGCCTGCGGCATGTCCCCCCACCCATCCTTCTCATTTCCTCCTGGTGTCTGAAGTGTGTCCCTTAAAAGGCACGTGTGGAAGTCCTAATCCCCAGTATCTCAGAATGTGACTGATTTGGAGATTGGGCCTTTAAATTCTAATGGAGTTAGAATGAGGCCATTTGTGTGGGCCCTCATGCAGTGTGACTGGGGTCCTTTTAAGAAGAGGCAGTTTGGACCCAAACACACATAAATGTCTGTGAGCCGAGGGGAGAGGCCAGGAACAGCTCCTTCGCTCCCAGTCCTCAGAAGGAACGAACCCCTCCAACGCCGTGATTTCTGCCTCCTGCCTCCGGAACTGTGGGAAGATACAGTTCTGTGTTTCAGCCCTCAGTCTGGGGTACTTGTAATGGCAACCCTGGCAGACGGATGCAGTGCTCCTGAGCCGGATTGGGCCTCAAATAGAATTTTAAAGAAGTTAAAGACAGGTGTCTGCTGGAAAAAAAAAAAATTATTATCCAATTTGAGAGACAGGTCCTCAGTCTGCTGTGACAACACAGCCCAGTGGGCCAAATGCACAATCCCAGCAGTGTGCAGGGCAAGATCCAGGATGCTGCTACACTTATGGATAGGGCCAGCCGGGAGCCAAGCCACTGGGTACAGGGAGCTCACAGGGTTTTGCCTCAGGCTCCCCAGCTGGCTCCCAGGGCTGGAATCTGCTGGTCACCTACAGGGTGGCAGTGGGGTAGGTGGGGTGCTGTGACTGCATGGAGCCAGCCTTGTCCCATCCCTGGGCATCCTGTGGATGGCGACTCATTTGAAATGCCTGTGCCTCCCAGGATTGGGGCCCTCAGCTCAGAAGGAGTGGGAAGAGGGGTTCCCTGGGGTTACTGCTCTAAGAGAGAGTTACTCACTGAGCCGTAGTTCTAAACTAGAGGTTTTAGCCTCTTTAAGTCAGGAAGAACCATTTGGAGAGGATGAAAGATATGAGCCCTCCCCAGAAAAATGCACACACACGCATTCCCTGAGCCCCACCTCTAAGTCTGAGCCATCTCTGGTTATTTGCATTCCAGGGACCTGCAGATCCTTGAAACCCACCTGCCGGGTGGCTTGTAGGCGAGCAGAGTGTGGAGCGGTGGTAGGGGTGTGTGAGCAGGGATGCAATCCAGATAGAAGTCACCAGAATAGCTAGAAGTGCCAATAGTTTCTAGCTGGTTTGCTCAATGGATAGAGCATTGGCCTGCAAACTGAAGGGCCCCAGGTTCATTTCTGGTCAAGGGCACATGCCAGGGTTGTGGGCTCCATCCCCAGTAGGGGGTGTGCAGGAGACAGCCGATCAATGATTGTCATCATTGATGTTTCTATTTCTCATTCTCCTTTCCCTCTTTGAAATCAATAAAAAAGATATATATATATATATATATATATATATATATATATATATTTTTTTTTTTTTTTTTTTTTTTTAATGCCAACAGTAAGAACACTCACTCTGGTCCTGGAGGGCTGTCCCTGCAGGGAGGAGGTCTCACTTCCTCCTGGGGGCTGAGAGGGTGGGGCAGTGTTCTGGGCAGGAGAGAGGCCAGGAGGAAGGAGGAAGCAGAGCTTCGAGAAGGCTTGGGGAGGAAGCCTCTAGAAGCACAGCCCTCTAAGAGCCTCCCTACCACGCTGCTACAATGGCTGAGCATCCGTTTTTGTAATTGTTTCCAGAAATTCAGGCCTTATCTTCCAGGACAGAGCAGAAAGAACAGTTCAGGTTTTGAATGAGTAGCACAGTAAGTCCTGAGCTGCCCCAAACAGGAATGTGATCCTGGGGGCTGGTCAGCAGGGAGTTCAGGAAGGGAGGGTTTGTGGATCCAGCATTGCTGACAGGAGAGTGCTCTTCTGAGTGTGTCCCTTGGAGGGGATGGGCCCTGAGCTTGCACACACCTAGAGGAGTCCCACTCACCCTGCTCTGTGTCTACACTCAGCCAGCCCCTGGGTGTCCTTTGGCTTCTGTAGTGAATGCAGTCATGGTCCCCAAAGACATGTCAACCTGCAACCTTAGAATGTGACCTATTTGAAACAAGGGTCTTTGCAGGTGTAATAGAGTTAAGGATGTCAGATGAGATCAGCTTGTAGGGTCTGAATCTGATGACTGGGGTCCTAATAAGAGAAAGAGGAGGGGGTTGAGAATGAGACACGAAAGAGAAGGTCCTGTGAAGATGGAGGCAGAAGTGGGAATCAGTGATGCATCCACAAGCCCAGGACACCATGGGTTGTTGGCAACCACCAGTGGAGAGGAAGGAGGCACGGAGGTCCTCCCTCAGCTCCAGAGGAACCAATCCTGCCACCGTCCTGATTTCTGACGTCTGGTCTCCAGACTGTGAGAGAATAAGGCCATCAGGTTTGGCTTGTTTGTTACATCAGCACTAGAATTGAGTAGAGCTTCTGATGGTGATCAGAGGTGCTGGCAAAGGACCTCATATTGGAATAAAATTGGAAACACTGTGTTAAACTATAGGTTTCTTTGTTCAAGAACTTTTCAGAGTCTTTTTTTTTATCCTCACCTGAGGGTGTATATTTTTTTATTTTTGTGTGTGTGTTTATTTTGAGGATATTTCCCCATTGATTTTTCAGAGAGAGTGGAATGGAGAGGCAGAGACAGAGAGAGAAACATCGATGTTGTGTGGCTCCCACATGCACCCCGACCAGGGCCGGGAGCCTGCAATCAAGGTACATGCCCTTCACCGGAATTGAACCTGGGACCCTTCAGTCCATAGACTGACGCTCTATACACTGAGCCAAACCTGCTATGGCTCTCAGAGTCTTTAATAGGCCACAGAGCTTTATGAATTTCCAAGGATGGAGGTTAAGTATTGAACATGCATTTCCCAAACTTCTTTAACCAAGAATCCCTTTTGTATTAGTCAGCCTGGGCTGCCATAATAGAATATCACAGACTGAGTGGTATAAAAGACATTTCCCAGAGTTCTAGGGGCTGCAAGGCTGAGATCAGGTATTGGCAGGATTGATGTCTGGTGAGACTTCTTTTACTGGCTTGCAGATACCCACCTTCTCATTGTGTTCTCACATGGCCTTTTCCCTATGCATAGCTGGAGGGTGGGTGGGAGGAAACTATGGAACTCTGATATCTCTTCATCTTCTTATAAGATTATGGATTTTGTCGAAACTGGTTTGGCTCAGTGGATAGAGCGTTGGCCTACGAACTCAAGGGACCCGGGTTCAATTCTGGTCAAGGGCATGTACTCTGGTTGCGGGCACATCCTGGTAGGGGGTGTACAAGAGGCAGCTGATCGATGTTTTTCTCTCATTGATGTTTCTGAATTTCTATCCCTCTCCCTTCCTTTCTGTAAAAAAATCAATAAAATATATTTTTTAAAAAAAGATTATGGATTTTATTGGATTAGGGTCCTGTAAATCTGGCTTCATTTAATCTGATTGTCTCCTTAAAAGCCTATCTCAAGCTCTGACTGGTTTGGCTCAGTGGATAGAGCATCGGCCTGCAGACTAAAGGGTCCTAGGTTTGATTCCTATCGAGCATGTGCCTTGGTTGCAGGTACATCCCAGTAGGAGGAGTGCAGGAGGCAGCTGATCAATGTTTCTCTCTCATCGATGTTTCTAACTCCCTCTCCCTTCCTCTCTGTAAAAAATCAATAAAAAAATTATAAAATAAAATAAAATAAAATAATCAATAGCTGATGGCAATGTGGAAGGCTGGGAGCCCTGGGAAGGCAGCAGGGTCCAGGGTCCCAGTAGGTGCTGGTGGGGGATGGTCTCCTTATACCAGGCATCTCAGACACAGGCATAAATCTAGCAGCTAAGGTTCTAAGAGGATATCTGTGACTTAAAAAAAAAATTTAATTGGCTTCAAATATAAGAATTAAAGTATAATTCCTGAGTTAATAAATGTTAATAAAAGTTAAGAATTGTTGCCCTAGATGGCTTGGCTGGGAGGATATGTGTAGCTTTTGGGGGGAGGGGCTGGGATCACAAACCTCCTCTCCTTGTGACATGGGGTCTGGGTCTAAGCCCAGACCCTGAGAGGGATCAGATGTCTACAGAGCCAGGAGGCTGGAGGAAGGGTGGCACCCTCCTGCAATTCCAAAGAATCAGCACTGGGAGGCAGCAGAGAGCTAGGTCAGGCTGGGAGGGCATGTGGGAGCTCTCCACATCCACAGCTCTTCCCCCAAACCTCATCTCTGAGGACCCTTACCCCCAAGACAATCACTTCAGCTTGGTTTTCAGAAGATGGTGCCATTTCTCAAAAGGAAATTTCTTTGCAAGTAAAACCTTGGACTTTTCACCACGTCCTTCCCATGGACTATTCAAGATAGCTCAGTTTTTACATGTTTAACACATTCTATCATTTTAAATGTGTTTTCAATTTCAGTCTATGGCTGACTTTAGGGACTGGCTTAATAAAGCTCACATCCTATATTCATCATGCTGATGTCATTAAGTCTTAAAGTTTAAGAGGATAGAAAACTTTAGTAGCAAGACTGGTGGCAAAGATTACTTCTTCATAGAACTGAGGTTGCCAGTACCTTTGGTACAGAAAAAGATAGCCTGAGAAAACTATTCTGTATAAATCAGTGATAATCACAGGTCTCTTCTGAAATGCCTTAGCTACTATTGAACAAAACACCTCAAAACTTGATAGTTTAAAGAAACTATTATTATTATTATTATTATTATTATTATTATTATTATTTGGGCTGGGCTCAGCTGGTTGATTCTTTCCAGTTGTTTTGTCTGCGGACTGAAGGGTCCCGGGTTCGATTCCGGTCAGGGGCATGTACCTTGGTTGTGCAAGAGGCAGCTGATTGATGATTCTCTCTCATCAATGTTTCTCCCTCTCCCTTCTTCAAAATATATTAATTGGCTTCAAATATATATATATATATATATATATATATATATATATAATTGATTTTTTACAGAGAGGAAGAGAGAGGAATAGATAGTTAGAAACATTGATGAGAGAGAATCATTGATTAGCTGCCTCTTGCATATCCCCTACTGGGGATGTGCCCACAACCAAGGTACATGCCCTTGACCGGAATCGAACCTGGTACCTTTCAGTCCGCAGGCTGATGCTCTATCCACTGAGCCAAACCGGTTTTGGCCAAACCTCAGTTTCTTCATCTATAAAATAGGTCTCCCATTTCCCTCACAGGGATGCTGTGATCAATAATGCATGCTAAAAAGAAACAAACAACATTTAACAGTTGGCATGTCACAAGTAACAGGTGTACTTTTCTTTTCTTCCTTGGGGTGTTCTGCATTGTGGAAATATCGTGATTGGAACTGACAGAAACGCAACATGAAGTAACTTACTTACTAGGCACTAATGGATGGATGGGCGGGGCAGAGAAGGGCTAGGAAGAACCTGGCTTTGGAGATGCCGGATGTCAGGGACTCTAAGCTGTAAGGATTGTCTCCACTGCTTGTGCCCATGATATACCATGGCAACTCTGCCTCTTGAGACATAGAGCGAAGGAATATAATGGAGTCACCATAGTCAAGTTGCTCAATTACTAAAATCAAGAAGCCTGAGGAAATGATTCTATTCTTGCTTTAACTAGCCTGGGACAATGCCTCGATATACATCAGACCTCCAGATAACCCTCCAATTACCTCTGAAGGACTGAGGAAGAATGTTCAGGTATCCAGACTCCCTGACATCCAGGATGCAATCAGTCATCTAAAGAATTATCATCTCCAACCAACCCAGAGGAGAAGAATGCGGGACTAATTCTTCTCAGGAATGTGCTTTTTACTGTAAGAGCCCTCAGCTTTGCTTTCTTCTTTGATACACTGGGTATTGTCATTGTTTCTGGTATGCAAACCCTAAGTAGCAAGACTGGTGGCAAAGATTACTTCTTCATAGAATTGAGGTTACCAGTACCTTTGGTACAGAAAAAGACTGTACCAAAGTCTTTTTTCATTTATTTCTAGCTGAAGCCTCCAGAGCCTTTCTAGGTTTGTTCAGCATTCTCCTCCAGCTTCTGCTCCCGCAGGGAACATGGCTCCTGGCAGCTCCGGGCCCTCACGCTCACAGTTCCAGGACTAAGAAGAAAAACCTGTTTCCCTGCCTCAGTCTGGTAAATGCCAAGTGTAAGGATGTGGTTGGCCCGGTCTGGGTCGCTTTCCTTTAACCATGTGCTTTAGAAAGGTCGGAGGCATTCTTAGGTGTCCTCCCACAACTCTGCGGATTAAAAAATTCCTCTGCATCTCTGATTGTTAAGTATTAACCAATGATTCACCTAAAATTTAGGATTTACCTAAAACACCTGGTTTCATTTCTGACCACCTGTGTTTTATTAGCACTGGTTAAAATGGAGTGTTTGATGAAGAAAATCACCTCCCACAGATGGCCTTCACCACAGTGAACTTGAACAAGACAAGCAGGGTCCTCTTATCAAGCAAGAGGAGGTGGTCATTGCTACCCTGGTCAAAATTGGGTAGGTTGAGGTAGAGCAGGGCACAATGGCAGATTACTGCTGGCCCCTGCATGAAATTCTGGGCCTTGCCTCCCAGCCTGGGCTTTGGGACTCAGCAATGGTGAGAAACAGCTGTGCACGAGAAGGAATAATAACTCCAGAAAGCTGGGCTGTGGTCAGGCAGGCCCCTCCCTCTCCACTCCCAGGACCTGGCTCCCAAGACTGTTAGGGGCAGAAACAGAATATTGGGGAGTGTTAAACGTAAAAACACCATTGAAACCTGTGAAGAATTTTTGTGAGTTTGAGCCAAACTGGTGACATATGCCGAAAGCAGAACCTCAACGAATTGAGATAATGCTCCGGAGAATGGCGGGTTACATTTGTATTTATATGTTGCAATCAAAGGAGGGACATAGGTGGGTTACATGGAATTCATTGGTGATAGATTAAGGAAGTGGGATAAAGCAAAGACCACAACCCTGGGATGTGGTGTCACCGCACAGACGCCAGGGGAAGGCACTGGAGTGACAAGGGCTCCAGGGATGGGGGCAGAGGGGCATGAGCAGAGCCCGGCGTCCCCGCCTCCAAGAAAGGTGTCCAAGGGCAGATTTCCTAGGCGGCTGAGCGGGAGGAAAGCGCCCGTGCGGCCTCTGCTCCTTGCTGGCCTGGGACGGAGAGCAGGGAGGCGGCGAACAGGCCTCTCCGGGAGGGAAATCCCGGCCGGGCCGCACGGGGCCCACCTCGGGCGCTGGCCCACCGCCCAGGCCCGGCGGCGCCGGCTCCTCCGTTGGGGTTTCCTTCCGTCGCGGGGGAGCCCCGCTGGGGCCCGGGGGCGGCTCCAGCGCGGGACCAGGGCGCGGGGCGGCGCGGGGGCGCTCAGGCCAGGCTCCCCGCGCGCCCCGCGGTCTCCGAGCCCCGCGACCTCAGCCCGCGGGCGGGGATGCGGGTGGAGAGTCTGTGCCGGTTGCTACGCAACGGCCCGGTGACGTCAGGCAATTGAGTTTGGTTCCCAAGGTAACTGGCCGGCGGCCGGGCCGGGAACTATTTGTGTCCGTCCCCAGAGGGGCCGGCCCGGGGCTGGCGCCGCGGAGGGAACGCGCTCCGGCCGCGGGCGGCGGAGGACGAACAGAGGCCCCTTCAGCCCCTTCAGCCACGGCGCCCTCCCCGTCCCTCCCCGCTGCCTGCCGCCGCGGTTTCTCCCCGATCCTGGGGAGGCCCTGGAGGGCCAGGCTTTGTGCTGCGTATAAGCCTCTCCTGGGTTAACCCCTTGAAAAGGGGGCGTCACTGGCACACTCAGCCCGCCTTCCCCTTGGCCACCCTTTCAGAATTGCCATGTGACTCCAGCGCTGAGAACCCCGTCAGATTCTGATCTTTAGCACCTTCGTACCTGTCCTTCGTGCCCTGGTCAGCAGGTCAGCTCCATAATTTGGGGAGCACAAGGCAAAAATAAAACGAGAGGCTCCTGGTTCGAAAATGACCCAGGGAAAGGCAGGGAGAGTGAGCCGAGACCTGCCCCTGTGCCCACTGCAGCCTAGAGGGGGTAAGAAATGACAGAGGGACAATGTAGGAAGCAGGCCCAGCCCTGCCCACTGAGGGTGAACTGCAGGAGTGAAAGTGACAAGTACTTGGGTAAACCGAGGTAAGTGGCAGCAGTCACAGAAAGAGGATAAGGCTCAAACCCAGAGTGGAAGAAGGCGAGGGACAAGACACAACAGGACTAGAGAGGCAATCAGGTATGCAAAGGCAGAGCAATGACCTAAATTAGGGCCTGAGAGCTGGCCCAGCCCCACCTGGGCATCCCTCAGGACTCAGGGTGCTGTAACTGGGTCCTCCCACCTGTAGCAGCAACTGAGCAACATCCAAGCCTCTCACAACCTGTTTCGGAGGAGCTGCCACCACTTCCAATCCAGTGGCCGGGCAGGCTGGACTCAAGAGACACAGAGATCTGGGCCCAGGCCTCAGAGAACCAGCCCAGTATTGGCATGCAGACCAGCTAGGTACTGGCCCAGAAGCCAGGGCATGCTCTGCCTATCCTGCCTCAGGGAGGCATCTGCCCCAACCCTGTAAACCCCAGCATCTTGTCACAGTCTGACAGGCGACCCTGGGCTGAGGGCAGGAGACATGTGGCCTCTTTGAAAGAGAGGCTAGAGCTGGCTTTCTCCTGGCAGTGCAGCTCCTTAGCCTGACTCACAGTTGGAAAAACCTCCATCCCTCTGAGTGAAGCAGACTCTGTGATCCCTGTTTCTCATGTAGAACCTGTTTGAGGGTGCACCAAGGTTCCCCAGTCTCTCCTAGACGATCCTGGGGAACTAGTCCTGGGCCAGGAACCAGAGCTGGTGAGCAGAACCAGCTACCTAATTTTTTTGGGCCCAGCGCAAAGTGAAAATATAAGGTCCCTTGCTCAAAATGTATTAAGAATATTAAGAAAATGACAGTAAAGCATTAAGCCAATCATGGGGCTCTAGGCCACTGCCCAGGTTGCTCGCATGAAGCCAACCCAGCTGGTGAATCCTATCACTAAGCAAGCCTCCTTCCTGGGCACGGTCCACCTGTCCCCTCTCTCAGGGTCCATCTGTTGGTCTCTCCCCTGCCACTGCTGCTGGCTAGTTCCTAACCATTCAATACTATCTGGGGATGTGTGTGTGTGTGTGTGGGGGGGGGGGGATGTCCTCAGAGAGGCCCACCAGACACTACTGCTTGGTCATCAAGGGACCAAAGTCACAGAACCCTTCCGGAAATACTCATTTCTGCAAATGTTGGATATTTGGTTCTCTATTCCGAACACTTGCTCTTGAATAAAATATGTGAAGGCTCTCTACATAAGAGGAAATATGAAGCACAGCAGCTGATTGATGGGAATTAGGCACTGATCAACACTGAAACATATAAGAACCAAGTCAAGCCCTGACCAGTGTGGTTCATGCCCTCAAATGGAAAGATTGTGATTCAATTCCTGGTCCAACATAACTGGTTTGCAGGTTCAGTCCCTGACTGGGGCTGAGCAAATTCAGCAAGCAACCAATGAATGTATGCCTCTCACATCATGTCTCTTTCTCTCTCTCCTCCTCTCCCCCTCTCCCTTCCTCCCTCCTTTCCACCTCTATATAAGAATCAATGGGAAAAATATCCTGGGAGATACACACACACACACACACACACACACACACACACACACACACTTGAGGCCCAGTGCACAAATTCGTGCACCTTGAAAGGAACTGTGGGCCTCTAGGCTGCAGTGGGCACAGGGGCAGGTCTCGGCTCATCCTCCCTGCCTCTCCCACCGAAGCCCTCAGTTCCCTGTCTGCTGGCAGCTCTGCTCCCACAGTCACGGCTCCCACATGCTGCTGGCACTGGCCCCACTTGTACCCACTGATGGCACAGAGTGATTGGGGCCAGCGCCAGCAGCAGCTGAGAGTGGGGCCAGTGCCAGCAGCAGCTGTGAGCAAAGAATTTTCAGTAACCACCAGAGGCTCACCCCGATGACAGCAACCAGTGCTCTGCCTTGGTCTGGCACCTCCGCACACCTGCTCCACCATCCCTCCACAGCTGATACCTGCCATCTCAGTGCTCTGCTGCCTGCTGTCGACACCTGCCATGTTCTGTGCCTGCCCCTTGGTGGTCAAAACATGTCATAGCCACGAATTATTTGTACAATCGTGGCTATTTGCAAATTAGGGTCATATATATATATATATATATATATATATATATATATATAATTTTAAAATATATTTTTACTGACTACAGAGAGGAAGGGAGAGGGAGAGAAAGAAATATCAATTATGAGAGAGAATCATTGATCGCCTGCCTCCTGCTCACCCCCCATCAGGGATAGAGCCCTCAACAGGGCATGTGCCCTTGACTGGAATTGAACCTGGGACCCTTCAGTCCACAGGCTGATGTCTAGTCACTGAGCCAAACCAGCTGGGCTATTTTTAAAAAAATACACCAGCCCAGGCTGGCAAGAGGTCTCTGGGTCAGGGCACATGCCTGGGTTTCAGGCCTCATTCCAGTAGGGAGCATGCAGAAGGCAGCCACCCATTGTTTCTATCTCTCCCTCTCCCTTCTTCTCCCTAAAATCAATGAAAACATATATATATATATTTTTTTTTTTTAAATATTTTATTGATTTTTGACAGAGAGGAAGAGAGAGGGATAGGAAGTTAGAAACATCGATGAGAGAGAATCATCCATCAGCTGCCTCTTGCACACCCCCTACTGGGGATGTGCCAGCAACCAAGGTACATGCCCTTGACCGGAATCGAACCTGGGATCTTTCAGTTTGCAGACCGACGCTCTATCCACTGAGCCAAATCGGTTTCGGCGAAAACATATATATTTTTAAAAGCAACCAACAACCCTAGCTTGTTTGGCTCAGTGGATAACACATCAGTCTGCAGAGTGAAGGGTCCCGGGTTCGATCCCTGCCAAGAGAGGGAGAGAAAGAGGCAGAGGGAGAGATAGAAACATTAAGGGTTGAGGGCTTGATCCCCAGTAGGGGGCATGCAGGATACAGCCAATCAATTCTTTTCTTTTCTTCTCTTTCTTCAATAATTGTGTCTTATCATTGATGTTTTTTTTTAATATATATTTATTGATTTTTTATAGAGAGGAAGGGAGAGGGATAGACAGTCAGAAACATCAATGAGAGAGAATCATTGACCAGCTGCCTTCTACACATCCCCTACTGAGGAGGTGCCCGCAACCAATGTACATGCCCTTGACTGGAATCGAACCCGGGACCTTTCAGTCTGCAGACTGACGCTCTTCCACTGAGCCAAACCGGTTTCGGCTCATTGATGTTTTTATCCCTCTCACCCTCTTCTTTCCTCTCTGAAGTCAATAAAAAAAAATTTAGGGATAATGGGAGAATAAGAACACATATGTAACACCTTAACAATAAAGAAATTTACATTAAATAAATAAAAATACACTTTAACCTAAAAAAAATTTTTTTAAAGCAAACAACAATATAATGCCATAACATTGAACTTAGAATTTCTTTTTAGTATATGTGCTGCCAAAGCGAGCACTAGAATTTCTTTAAAAAACAAAACAAAAAACAAACACTGATACAATGGAGAGTATCTGACCTTGACTGGAGCAGCTACTTAAATTGTACTTCCTTTAGGTCAATGAAAGTCTTTCTGGGAAGCAATTTGAGGCTGAATAAGAGGCCAGGTGCTTACCAGTTTAAAGGACAAGCATTAACCAGGCAAATTCAAAGGATCTCAGGAAGAAGTGGGGTATTGGGTTCAAGGGAACAAAAGCTGAGTCTAGAATGAAGCTGAGTGACGGGAGATGAGGTCAGAAGCAAGACAAGATGATTCAGGGCCTGAAGAATCCAGGAGACTTCGCCTTTTATTCTGAGTGAGATGGGAGCCATTGGACAGCTGTTAGCAGCGCAGCTGTGACATCTTCACTTGTTTAGAGTACCACTCTGGCTACTGGGCAGAGAATGGATCCAGCACCTACTATCTGGCACATGTTTGCCCGTTGGCCTGATTTTGTTTTAACCTGTGTTTGTGCAATAATCCTGCTGCTTGAGGTTGGAAGCCATCCTTCAGACGGTTTTGATCCTTGCACTGAGTCGGACCTCAATAAATGTTTACATGTCAATTATCTGACAATTCTGTTTCTGCAATTCTCTTTGGGACTCTTGCTTAGCAGACCAGCATCAGCACCACCTGGGAGCTTGTAGGAAGTGTAGAATCCCAGGCCCTGCTCAGACCTAACTCAATAGGAATGAAGTTTAACAAGATTCCCCAAAGATTCAGACGAATGGTAAAGTTTGAGCAGTTCTAGAGAGCAGAATAAATGGAGGGCCAGACAAGCAGCAGTGGCAGGCAGGAGGTGAGCCAGGAGGTGAGCACAAGTGCACACGTGGACTTACTGGGGGAGTCTCCCTTAAAAGTAGCAATCACCCGGAGTCACTGAGTTTGAGAGGACATAGGACAGGTAATAAAGCTAACGTATTGGGTGTTTGTTATGGTTTCTCAACCTTTTACATGCATTAGCTACTTTAGTCTTCACCTCAGCCCTAAAAAGCGGTACTATTACAGTCACCATGCCCAAATTGCAGATGGAGAAACTGAGGCCCAGTGAGGTTGGGGTTATTCCAGAATATTCCATAGCTACACAAGCATTTGCCCCCACACACACACACATACACATCCTCCCGCCTTCCTGGTGTTTATGGCAGGGTCTGTACCAATTGGTCACTGCCAGTCCTCTGGTTATTCAGTGTTTTGAATGTCGTCCTGGTTACGAAGCTGGAGCCATGCACTGAACCACGATCTCTATCCTTCTAGCGCCATCACCACCCAGAAACAGTACACCTCAGGGACAAGTAATGTGTCAACGTGCTTGTAAGCTATAAAGCACAGTATAAATGCCAAAATGCCAAGTGCGTGGATTCCTCCGGGGGCCGAATTGAGAGAAACCTTTTAAAGCTGGAGCAGCTGGGCTGTGAGAGAAGAGGCTGCTGTGGGGAAGCAGCATGCTCTCTCCTTATTCGAGGGGGTAACTGAGTCAGAAGGGAAGGTCTCCCTGAATGGAGGCTCCAACTTGTAAGATGCCATTAGGCTCTAACCAGGTTAGCCCATGCCTGTCTTCCCAATTGACCTTCCCTCCTGATACCCACCACAAGGGGGCGCTGCTCCCCAGCCTTCATCCCACTGGACCCCACCTGCTCACAGGAAACGGACTTGGAAGGAGCCCTAGTGACCAAGGACTTTGAGAAGGTGAGATAGAAGGGCGACTTACATCCATTTTCAATCCCCAAAATACCCCTGTGGAGGAGGAGCTCTTGTGTCCATTTTACAGATGAGGAACTTGAGGCCCAAAGGTTCCCCCAAACCAGGAAGCTAAGAGAGGCAGGGCTAGGTCATGTGATGACAACCTCAGTTCCCCAAGGGACCACAAGCTGATGTCAGCTCATTTGACCCTGTGGTCTCGCTGGTGTCCCTACTATGTTGATTCTGTATTCTTACTGGTGGCCAGAACCTCAACCACAACTGTATTCTCACAACTCCAACAGCCAGGCCCCATAAAGGTGGTGCCTTCTTGAACCTGAACCTTTTTGAAGTCATGGGTTCCTGCTTCATTGCCCTCTGGCCCTCAGGAACCCCTACCTGCCACCCCAACTCAGAGAGCCTGGGTTCTCTGCTCCCGGGGGCTGGCTCTCGGCCCCCAGAGTCTGTTCTATTTTACATCCCTTCTCCACCTGGAGGGCCCCACGGGTTCACACCCAACAGCCGGCGGCAGCACACACAAACAAAGGGACATGAACCAGGAAGAGCCTGTGGCTGAGTTCAAACCAGGCACCGGAGGCTTTTTCTCATCTCCCCCAACTCCTTTTATGGTCTCTGGGTCCGGTTCTTTCCTCCTAAGTCAGAACGGGAAAGGCCTCAGGAGTCACTGGCTCCACTGCGCCCAAACTTTCCTTTTCTTCTGCAGAATAAAACACCTCGCGCTGCTTTCGCATCTCCAGGCAGGTTCCTGAGACCAGGATAGGGCGGGCAGTGTCTTGCAAGGGACGGTAACTCCAGCGCCGAGGAGGGACCCGGGCACATGGGCCTTAGGAGGCCAGTCCCCACACCTGTAACATGGGGCCCCGCCATAGCTTCTGAGCTTCCGAGGAAGGCCCTAGCGAGTGTCTATTTCGGCCCCACTCGGCGGGACCCTTCCCTTCTCTGCCTGGGAGCTGCGGGCACGGGCGTGTGAGCGCCTGTGTGTGCGGGACAGGGCGCCCGGCACACACCTCCGCGCCGTTGCTGGGCCTGTGCGCGCCCCCTACTGGCCGGCCACCACCAGCTGCCGCAGCGGCCAAGGGGCCGTGTTCACGCCACGTGTGTCCCGACTGTCCCGTGTGTGGCCACCCCCCACCCCCATGGGCCGGAGGACAGGGGTGCACAGCAGGCAGGCTGGCCTCAGCATGAGGAGCATGGGGGCTCTGGCTCTCGGTCCCTAGCCCAGTCGTCCCACCCCCACCCCCCCACCCCGGCAAATTCTGTTTCCAGAGCCTCCCGAGATTGCATCGGGCCGCCTTTGTTTCCTTGGTCCTCGGCAGCGGCCCGCCTCTCCCCCACGCTGGGGTTTTTCCAGGCTCAACTGGAGCATGGCGGCGCCGCCTCCCTCCCTTCCAGACTCAGTCCCGGCCTCGGGTAGGGACCCCGAGATCACCCGCGAGGAGCCGTGCCTCCTCCAGACCCGCTGCTCGCTCCGTCCCTCCGGGCCTCTGAGCCCACGTGTGCGCGCGAAGTTGACCGGATCCTGGCCCGCTCGCCCCCGCGCTTCGTGAGGCGCTCTTGGCGCCCGGAGCCCTGAGCCCGGAGCCCCGAGCCCCTCCCGGGCTGCTAGTTGGGGGACGGGGGTGAGGCGGGTGCGGAGCCGGGCCGCCTCTGCCTCCAGGTTGTGGAAGGGCCTCACGTTTTCCCCAAGGAATTGGGGGTGCAGTCCTGGCGGTAGGAGGTTCGGTGGCCCCCAAGGAGGGGAACCCAGGAGCGCGCACACGGCCCGGCACAGCGGGGAGATCATCCCGCCCCACCGCGCACTGGCCGCTCCCGGGGTCACCGCGCCGCCCCCACAGGAAACGGGCTCACTCAGGGCAGTAAGCCCCAGCGCACCGAGAACCCCTCCCAGCATCAGGAAGAAAAGGAGGTGGCAGGCAGAAAGGGGAGATGGAGAGATAGATGCAAGGGCGCTGGAATGTGCCAGGGCGTGAGGGCAGGAGTGGGGACTGTGACCGCGGCAAGCTGATCCTATGGGTGCAGCGGTGCGTTCAGTCTGTGGGTGTCTCAGCCACCAGCGAAGCCTCCCACCTATTACCCAGCCATGTTGGCGGAAAAGTGTAGGAAACGCTGTTTGCTTGAGTTTGCTTGCTAAGCCCTCCCAGAGAAGCCAGGCGGGCAGAGTGGCCTTCAGCTGAGGTCCAGGGATGAGGGGACGAATGTGCAGAGGAAGGGGCGCTGGGTTAAGAGGGTGTCTGGTTCTGTGGGGTTTGGAATATCCTCAGACAGACGAGATAGAAGGTGCGTGTGGGAGGAAAATGCAGAGTAAGGGACACCCAGATCCAGGGAAGCTCAGCGCTGTCTCCTTGCCTGCACCTTCCCCCCTCCCGAGTGCATTCTCCTTTCCTAAGCAGGAATGGGGAGCCTGACTTCTCTGAAAGGGCTCCTCCTCCATTTGCATCTCTGTCAGCTCTATCTGCTTCCTCCCTGCGCTAAGGCCCCCTCCCTCTCAAGCCATGGGAGCATGAGGAAGCCTTGGTTCCACCCAGCTGGGCTTCTTGCTCACAGGCTAACTCAGGCCCTTTGCCCTTGTGAAGTTGGTGGGAAGTTGCAGAAGCTGAAACAGCCTGTGGCTGGGCACCAGCCCCCGGAATAGAGGGACTTTCACTGAGGTGAGGCTAGCTTTAAGCAAAATGCAATTCAGTTTCCCAGATGATGGCATTCTGGCTTTTTGTCCTCGTACCCTGCACAGGGATGCAAGTCATGTTTAAGATCTTAGTACACAAGGTCCAAATGGTAAACCATAGTTTTGACTTGTCCTCCCTGGCCAGGGACAGCAGTGGGGACAATAGTTGGAATCTGCTGGCACTAGCATCCTGCTTGCTGTTCCTTTGTCCAAGGTTGCCTTGTCCACCACTTACCCTTCATTCTCCGTTCTTGCTCAGGCTAAGAATATTAAACTGGGCCTTAACTATTATCCCTGTTTTCTCACCTATAAAATGGGGATATTAATGGTGCCTATATTTTAATTTATCTGAATTTAATATACATTAAGAGCCTACAGATAGTGTGTAGTAAACATTGGCTATCATTATGGGAAGTTAGGTAATTTGTCCAAAGTCACATAGTATGTGAAGCTTGATGTTAGCCCAGGCCACCCGGCTCTGTAGCCCATGCACTTACCCTGTGCTAGTGCACTAGCACAATTGGGAAATGGTATTCATGTACATAGCTCATCTGTAAAGTGGGGGAAACAGTAGCTGCTAGGGCAGTGGTTCTCAATCTTCCTTCAGCCATGAGCCTTTAATACAGTTCCTCCTGTTGTGGTGACCCCCAACCATAAAATTTTTGTTGATACTTCATAACTGTAATTTTGCTACTATAATCATAATTTAAGTATCTGATATGCAGAATGTATTTTCATTGTGACAAACTGAACATAATTAAAGCATAGTGATTAATCACAAAAAAGTATGTAATTTATAAATATTGTGAAATATTTCTAGTTACAAATAAATGAAATTGTCTTGAAGCATGGCGTCCATATGAGTAACAGTCTTAATATAACAACAGTAAACTACATTGCTACATTTTGCGACAGTATATGTAAAAAGCCAACGTTAGTGGGAAAGTTGAGATTGCTTCTTTCTCACCAGATCAGAAATTCTTGGGGCAGTCTTTGCAAGAGCGCAAAGATCATCTTCCACAACCAGTCTACTTCTATATTTAGACTTGATAACCAACAAGCTGGAAAACCTTGTTTCAAAGATATGTTGTTGGAAATGGAAAAAGGCGGCGCAATCCAGTCTCAGACAGAGAAAGATATGACTGCAAACACTTGATCTAGAATTTTGTAACTGGCATTGTAGAGAAATCAGTTCTCCCTGCATCACTGTTAATAAGTTCACTCAGAGCATCGGCCTGCAGACTGAAGGGTCCTGGGTTCGACTCCGGTCAAGGGCATGTACCTTGGTTGCGGGCACATCCCCAGTGGGGGGTATGCAGGAGGCAGCAGATCGATGTCTCTCTCTCATCGATGTTTCTAACTTTTTATCCCTCTCCCTTCCTTTCTGTAAAAATCCGATAAAATATATTAAAAAATATATAAGTTCAATGAACTCTTGTGTTGTCTCAGGAACATCTTCAACTTTGATTGTGAATGGGCTTCTGGAAAGTGCAAATGGGGTGTCAGGTAGATTTGCAAAGTACAATGACATTTTGTCTACAAGCATGTGCAATTGTTCTTTCACAGAAATTATCATTGTACTCCTTTTGTCTGGTTCAATGTTATTTTCCTCAAAGAAAGCAGATAAGATAGGCAACATGTAAATTTTATTTTCATCCAACTTTTCTTGCCAAAGCTGAAGTTTCATTTGTAATGATCAGATCTTTACAGACAAATCGAGGTATGTTGCATTTGGTCCTTGCAGTGAGAAATTTAACTCATTCAAGACGGCAACCAAGCAAGCTATTTTCTGCGGTTCACTTTTGTTGCTGAAAAGTGCTTCGGACTGCAGTTTTGCTTTCTGATTAAAAAACGTTTTGAGTTCATCATGAAGCTCAAAAGCACGTTTTGAAACTTCCTCTTGACAACCATCTCACTTCAGTGTGAAATAGCAGAACATTGTTCAGCTCATCCAACTTATTGCACAGCTGCAAAAATAGTCGACTGTTTAAAGTGCTCGCCTTTACAAAATTGACAGAAATTATGCTTTTCATTATTTCTTGTAACTCTTATGACAGCGTCTTCGCTGCTAATATTTGCCCATGAATCATACAGTGAGTTCCGATGACTTTTGGGGACTCATTCAGTACCAAACATTGAAATCCAGATCGACATCCTAGCATACCTGGAGCACCATCTGTGCAAACACCACAAACCTTTTTTTAAGAGATCTTATGCTCTTTCAGAAATAAACCGTGTCAAATACATCATGTGCAGTATTTGTCATTTCAAGAGGTTTGCTAAAAAGAAATTCATCTTTAAAGACACCATCATTAATATATCTTGCAAACAAGGTTCACATAAACCAGTAACTGTGAACAGTTTGCAATGTCTGTAGATTCATCAAGCTGGATACTAAATATTGGAAGTGGAGCAGATTTAATTTCCTGGATTACCTGACCAAGAATATTAGTAGATATATCATCTATTCTTCTATGAACAGTGTCTTTAGATAAGGAAATTGCACTCACTTTCATAACAAATTCTTCTCTGATCATATCTCGAACAATGTCTTTGGCTGCTGGCAATAGTAAATCCTCAGCAATGGTGAGGTTTCATAGCTCTGGCGATTCTCAGTGCCACCAAATATGAACCTTCAATGGCTGCTAAGTTTTATTTGTGATACTTGTCACCAGTGTCAAGTCTAGCTTTCTTGAGTCCATCAGCTTTGCTTCTGAAATAGTTGATATCCTTGCCAGCAAAGCTTGGATGTTTACTATAAAAAATGGCGTTTTAGTTTGTTTGGCTTCATAGATTCGGCTGATAGAACTTCACAACACATTGCGGTTTCTCAATTTCTGCTGTAATTACTGAGGTAAAACCATACTGTAAAAAAAAATCCTATTTTTTCTTAATGTTCTTCTCTACATGATCCATCATTCATGGGATGGTTTGCTAATGAAAAAATATATAATAGCTTTAATAATACAAAAGATGATAGATGGCATAGTGAAGTCAATAGTTCATTCAAGTTTCCTATGATTTACCATTCTGTGTTGTTTTTATTACATACCTGTTACTATCACAAGGGGGCAGTATTCACATCAACCATAGTTGAATATAAAAAGACCGATCAGCATCCAGATTAATTTCCCATGGTACAGATATTCTTTTTTTGCAGTTGATTTTACAATACATGATTTTACATTTACCCAGTAATTATAATTCATGAA
Source organism: Pipistrellus kuhlii (assembly GCF_014108245.1). Taxonomy (NCBI): domain Eukaryota; kingdom Metazoa; phylum Chordata; class Mammalia; order Chiroptera; family Vespertilionidae; genus Pipistrellus; species Pipistrellus kuhlii. The sequence continues at coordinate 25,332,198 of NW_023425573.1, forward strand.
GTGTCATTTTACCTCCAATACTGCTGCTTTCAACACAATAGCTGTTTTTAACAGAGTACTAGTTGCTTTTTACAGTAGCTGCTCTCTACACGTGACTGGTCCGCGTTAAGAACATTATGGCAACCAACCCTATCACATATACCTGTATTTGTATTGGGTGTATGTGATAGGGTTGGCTTAATGATGTCATCACGCCAGGTACTTGTATGTGACGTATCTGCACGTGGGTGGACCCACCTGGAGATGGATAAAGTGGTGTCTGGGCTCCTAAGACCATCAGAAATATGTTTCTGATGGTCTTAGGGAACCCGTGAAAGGGTCATTTAACCTTCAAAAGCAGTTGAGAACCGCTGATTTAGGAAATAATTCGGGGTCCTATAAATATACAAAAAAGACACTAACAGTATGGCAATACAGCAGTAGCAAGACAAAAGATCCTGCCAAAACCGGTTTGGCTCAGTGGATAGAGCATCAGCCTTCGGAATGAAAGGTCCAAGGTTTGATTCCAGTCAAGGGCATGTACCTTGGTTGCAAGCACATCCCCAGTATGGGGTGTGCAAGAGGCAGTTGATTTATGTTTCTCTCTCATCGATGTTTCTAACTCTCTCCCCCTCTCCCTTCCTCTGTAAAAAGTCAATAAAATATATATTTTTAAAAATAAGACATAAGCTCCTGTCATAACTGACATCAAATTATGTGCTGGATACTTGGAACTCAACCTACCCTGTTTCCCCGAAAATAAGACAGTGTCTTATATTAATTTTTTCTCCCAAAGTTGCGCTAGGTCTTATTTTCGGAGGATGTCTTATTTTCAGGGAAACACGGTAATAGATACTTAGCAATTTCAAAAATATATTTTTACCCTAGCTGGTTTGGCTTTGCAGATAGCACCTATGGACCAAAGGGTCCTGGATTTGATTCCAGACAAGGACACATGCTGGGTTGCAGGCTTGATCCCCAGTGGGGGGGCTTGCAAAAGTAGCAAATTCATCATTCTCTCTCATCATTGATCAAAATATATACATATTTTTAAAAAATTTTGATTGATTTCAGAGAGGAAGGCAGAGGGAGAGAGATGAAAAAATCAATAGTGAGCCGAAACTGGTTTGGCTCAGTGGTAAAGCGTTGGTCTGCGGACTGGAGGGTCCTGGGTTCGGTTCCGGTCAGGGGCATGTACGTTGGTTGTGGGTGCATCCCCGGTGGGGGGTGTGCGGGAGGCAGCTGGTCGATGTTTCTCTCTCGTTGACGTTTCTGGCTCTCTATCCCTCTCCCTTCCTCTCTGTAAAAAATCAATAAAATATATTTTTTTTAAAAAATCAATAGTGAAAGAATCATGGATTGGCTGCCTCCTGTACAGGGTATCGAACTGTGACTTCCAGGCTTATAGGTCAATGTTCAACCACTGAGCAACACCAGTGGGTGGTTTTTAATTTCAAGTAATGAGCAGCCCTGGCCAATGTAGCTGTTGGCTGGGTGAAGACACAAGCCTGGGTTGTGGATTTGATCCCCAGTGGCCGATTGATGGATCTCTCTCTCCATCTTCCTTTAAAAAAAAAAAAAAAAAAAAAAAAATATATATATATATATATATATATATATATATATATATATATATATATATATTATTTTTAGGAGAGCTGGCTGATACCTTTATTGTTTAGGGACAGGGTGCTCAAGAGCTCTTGGTAGGGTGGGCCTGCTTCCTCTTCACCATCACGGGCTTCTGGCTGCACAGGACAGCGCTGGCCATGCGTAGATCTGGGTGGTACTTGTTCTAGTCTCTAGAATCTAGAGTAGGGGTGTCGAACTCAATCAGAGAAGGGGCCAAAATCTAAAATCCAGCCTAAATCGCGGGCCGAATGGTTTACTGAACAGTCATAAACTGTCATTGTGATGGAAACGCAGCGGAGTGCAGTGATGACAGCGCGGTGCGGGCCACATTGCAAGGCCTGGCGGGACTGATTTGGCCCACGGGCCTTGTGTTTGACACATGTGATCTAGAGGATCATGTACCGGATGCTGCTTAGGGTGGGTGCTCACGTAGGAAGTGGCTGGCTCTCACTGGCTGGATCTTTGCTTTATGATGAGCACCACCCCTTTGCCATCGGGCACCAGCTCCATGCCCACTGTCTTGCGGTGAATCAACCCGTTATAGCGAAAGGAGTAGTGGGCCTTCAGGTTACTGGGTTCGGTGCTGTACGTCTGCTTGTTCCTCTTGATCAGAAAGCTGGAGCAGTTCCACACGATCATTCATTGCAGGTGGTCAGACATGGCAGCAGCTCCTCACGCCGCAGCCTCAAAATTAATTTAAACATCTTAAAGAAGTCGTGAACACACATGAAAGATGACAGTACATGAAGGATACAAAAAGAATAGTCAGAGATTTGATATAATTTCAGTGAGGAAAGATCTCCCTATATTAGGGTATTCCTGTACATCTAAAAAATTACATATTTTTAAAATACATTTTTATTGATTCTAGAGAGGTAGATTAGAAACATCAATGATGAGAATCATTGATCAGCTGCCTCCCCCACGCCCTACACTGGGGTTCAAGCCTGCAACCTGGGCATATATATGCCCCGACCAGGAATGGAACCCTGACCACCTGATTCATAGGTCACTGCTCAATGACTGAGCCACAATGGCTAGGCCAGTGGTTGGCAAACTCATTAGTCAACAGAGCCAAATATCAACATAAAATTATTTGAAATTTCTTTTGGGAGCCTAATTATTTAAACTTAAAACTATATAGGTAGATACATTGTTATTAACTTAATTAGGGTACTCCTAAGCTGACCTTTGCTAAAAATGTCCTCAATCTAATTGAGGTATGTTCGCTGAAGTCAACCCCTTCCAACTCTCCCATCCACATCCATCTTGTAAACTTGTTTCATCTATCTCCTTTCATTCATCCTCTCTGTATGTCCAAACCATCTCAACGTACCTTTCTCAATCCTGAACATTACATCTTCTTTCACTCCTCAACGTTCCCTAAATTAACTTAATAAACTTTACTTACAGTTTTAGGTCTTCAACTATAGGTATGTTGAATAAAACTTGATATCATACTTAATAACATTATTTAATAAAAATAAATTCCTTACAATGTCCATAAAATTAAATCATGACAATGACTAACACTAATGTGAACAATGGCCTTGCATTTCCTTGGAAAGTTTGAGTAAGTCAGATTTGTATGTTGTATTTTTTAATTTTAGGCACGATTCCAGATATGATTGTTCACACAAATATGTAGACCCGAATAAGGAAAGAACAGCAAATGCTAGTTTTTTCAGTTGATTATATGAGTCAGGAATACTATTCCAGGTGTTAAAAATCAACATATCTTCCTTCTCCAGGTCTTTCAAAGCAGACCACTTGTGCTGTGAACTAAGTTCACATTTGTTTTTTTCCAATATTTCTATATCAGCACAAAGACGTTCAAATTTTGAGCTCCACAATTCTTTGTTTTTTATATCCAGCAATTGCATTTCAAAGTTGCCAATGTCAATATTAAAGGGAGAAAAATTTAATTCTGTTACAGTAGCTTTCAGAGGTTTTTTAACAAAGGCTAACGTCGCTTTGCTGTTTCTGATATCCTGAAACCTGTTGAGAAAAGCTTCCCTCATATTTAAAAGTGTTGTTTGGAAATACCAAATGTCAATGTAAGAATTATTTTCTTGGCAATGTTTCAACAGGCTTGGAAAGTGAAACAAAGTTTCTCTTTCAAAATCTTGAGCCAAAAGAGATAATTTGTTTTCAAATGAAATAACTTCTTCTAACATTGAAAAAATTGTGTTTCCTTTCCCCTGTAGTTTACGATTAAGCTCATTTAGATGAGATGTAACATCTACCATGAAATAAAATTTTTGGATCCACTGATCGTTCCATAGTTCTGGATAGTGAACACCCTTCTCAAGGAGAAATGCTTTAATTTCTGTTAATAAGGAAGCAAAACGTTTCAAAACGTTTCCTCTTGATAACCAACGTACCTTGTTATGCAGCAGCAGATCTGCATACTCACTCTCAATTTCAACTAAAAATTCTTTAAATTGGCGATGATTAAAACCTTTAGCTATAATGGAGTTGATAATGTTAATCACCAATTCCATAACTTTGCAAATTTCTTCTGGAAATGTCTGCGCACAAAGTGCTTCTTGATGAATGATGCAATGGTAAGTAAGTATCTCGTGATTAATTTTTTCTTTCAAAATGGCAACAAACCCATTTCTTACACCGGTCATACTTTTAGACCCATCTGTTGAAATTGAGACAATTTTATCAAATGGAATATGATGTTTTTCAATGCACTCAATTACAGCATTTGCTATATCCTCTCCACATGTTTGACCTTTGAGTGGCAATAATCCTAAAAGTTCTTCTTTAGGACCTGTAGATGAAATAAATCGTACAAAAAGTGAAACTTGCACTGTATCATTTATGTCACAAGACTCACCAACTGCTATTGATAAAGCTGAAACCAATTTAAGATCTTCGACTCGCTGGTCAGTTAAATTCGAAGACATTTTGACTCTTCCATCTCTCACTGTTTTAGCAGACAATGGTAACTCTTTAATTTTTTTTAGGATATCTGCTTTATTCTTAAAATCCCGAAATAGCTCTTCAGATGCATTTATAAAACAACTTTTTATGTATTCACCATCTGTATATGGTTTTCCTCTCTTAGCAATCTCTTGACTAACCACAAAACTTGCAATATCAACATTGTTGGAAGATTGCATCCAGTAATTAAATACAGAACTTGAGTTTTCTTGACTCTTCTGAAGTTCCTCAACTGCTTTCTTCCTTGCATCACCAACAGGATATTTAGTACTAAATGACTCGTGTTTAGTTATAAAGTGTCTCTCCAAATTTGATTTCTTGTTATGTGCCAATTTTTCCTGACAAATAAGACAGGTCGGAAGGCCATTTAAGTTTTGAATAAACGCAAAAGTCTCGGTCCACTCAACTTTAAATACACGGTTTTCGTCTTCCGTTTTTCTTTGCTTCTTCTTTGTAGTCATGTCAAACAGGGCACCTAAAAAAAGTTTTATTTTATAATAATAAAGCCACCAATACAAAATAATCACAATTCTTAAATTGATGACAAAATATCTGGAGGATTTGCTTATGGTTGGAAAAATACAGGTAACTTGCCCTAGCCGGCTTGGCTCGGTGGATAGAGCATCAGCCTGTGGACTGAAGAGTCCCAGGTTTGATTCCAGCCAAGGGCACATACCTGGATTGCGGGCTCAATCCCCAGCGGGGGGCGTGCAGGAGACAGCCGATAAATGATTCTCTCTCATCATTGATGTTTCTATCTCTCCTTCTCCCTTCCTCTACATTAGGGGTGTCGAATTCAATCAGAGAAGGGGCCAAAATCTAAAATCCAGCCTAAATTGCGGGCCGAATGGTTTACTGAACAGTCATAAATTGTCATTGTGATGGAAACGCAGCGGAGTGCAGTGATGACAGCGCGGTGCGGGCCACATTGCAAGGCCTGGCGGGACGGACTTGGCCCGCGGGCCTTGTGTTTGACACATGTGCTCTACATCAATAATTAAAAAGAAAAGAAAAATATAGGTAACTTTATGCTTTGAGTAGGTAGTTTTGTCACCAGTGCGTGATTTGCAGACTAGCACTAAACCACTGCACAATGAGACTGCTGACAGGTTCACTCAACTCCTGCTGAGCCTGCCTGCGCCACGTCTCCCATTGCCCAACCTATGGACACCCACTTCTTCTAACGCCACTTCTTCAAAATAGACTCGCCCAAGCCAAAAACCAACTTATGTGCATGGGCCACGAAGTTTCAATAGCACTGTACGTACTTACCCACCTGTGGTATTTTGTGAAAGAACTACACTCAAGAGGCCAAAGAGCTGCATGTGGCTAGCGAGCTACAGTTTGCCGACCACTCAGCTAGGCTATATTTCTTTTGAAGATTTTTAAAATTTAGGAAAAGAGGCATCAATTGGCTGGCTCTTGCATACCCCCTACTTGGGGATCAAGCTCCGCAACCTGGGTATGTGTCCTGACTGGGAATTTGAACAGGCAACCTTTCAGTGAACGAGCTGATGTTCACCAACTCAGTCACACCCGCCAGAGCTAAACAGTTATTTTTTGTAAGTTCATTATTGCTTGCTGACTCAGGAATTTCTAGCACCAGCAAACACTGTCAGGCACTACTGTAAGCATTTAACATTCTAACTTATTTAATCTTAACAACACTGGGAGAGTGGGGAGGGAAGAGTAATTATTTAACCTGCCAATTAGACTAGAAATATAACAATTAAGGAATTACCTATCAGTAGCACAATTATCTAAAGCAGTACATACCTTTTTTACTGTCTTTTCCTTTTGGTTTCTCTAGTTTAATTTCATTGCCAAAGACTTTTAAACCAGTGAGTTCTAAGGCTTTTTCCAGATCCTCAGCAGATTCAAAATCCACATAGCCAAACTTCCTTTAAGGTGATAAGGCAAAGGATAAAAAGTACACGTTTAAAAAAAGCAAAAGCAAGAGCCCCATTTACATGTATACTAGACAAGCAGCAACACTAATGCAATGGGGCAAGCAATGATTTAAGTTAAAAAGCAGCATACTCTATTAATAAAACTAAGTCACTGAAAGCTCAGGATACAGACTGAGGTTTAAATACCAAGCAAGACCTGATGCAGGTCCATCTCTGAGTTTATCTTTATTAACTACACTGCTCATAACAGCTAACAAAAGAACTTGTTAAAGCATCAAGGAAGGAGAATGCTGTCTGGTTATTTGGATCTAATATTATAGTTTTACGTATTTTTAAGAATAAAAGGTCATAGCTTATTAAAAATTATTTTGTGCTATATCAAAAGTTAAGGGAGATTATGGAAACTTCAATTGGGGAAGGTTGTACAATTTAATAATCTAAGTAATAGTTCATTAATGTCTAAACTTTGAAGACACACTCGCGCTAAAGGGTAAAGTACTAATGTTCTAAAAAGGGAGGAAAAAAAGCATTAGCAGACCCAGGAATATGGTTGGCTTAACTTCCCCTTACCTACCTGGACACGCCAATTCTGACATCCACAACAGCAAGATCGTTTTTAGCAAAAACTTCACTGATACCCGTTTTTAATTCAGGAGCAGACTTGCTAAAGTTCAGGTTTCCAACAAAGAGACTGAAACCCGTAGTTGGTTCTGTGGCTGCACAAAAAATTAACTCAAATTAATCTGATTTATAAAGTACGGGATGAATTTGATTTCCAGCATAAATTTCTATACACAGCACATCAGCATACTGCAATGTAACATCAGGTTTCAGTATTAAGTCCCTTTGTTGTTCATCACTTGTGCTATTAGGTACAAATCCCTCTCTCCATTATGACAAGTTACCTTCCACTTTCTGTTTCTTGGCCTCAGGAGCAGCTTTCTGTTTGGCCATTTTCTTCTTTCCTTTTCCAGGTGCTTCTTTGACAGGTTCTAGACAAGATTTCAAACACTCTGTGTTATCCATAAGTAGCCACACATATTCAGTACCTTCTTTAAATAAAACTCACACCAAATCACTTAGAATCTAGCTTAATTACCTTCCTCCTCTTCTTCATCTTCATTCTCAGCTGTGCTCTTAGCCTTCACGGAAACAGCTTTTATGGGAGCTATCTTGCCTTCAGCTGGTGCAATCTCCATAGGTTCTTCTTCAGAGTCTGAAAGAGAAGCTACGTAATCAAAAACTCAAGAGAATTGTCCCCAAATCAACATTAGTTCCAGATAAATATAAAGGAAAAAAATATAACACAGTACTGTGCTTAGTAGTTACATAAAAAATTAACAGATTACTTGGAAGTGAAACCCTATATTATGAAGACTATTCATAGAATGTGCTGTGCTAAACATTTTATCAGGGACAGGCAATCATTCACAGCTACTACCCTAGTACACAACCAGCACAGAGAATCCCTGGGAGGATTTTTATCTACCCCCATGGTGTCATGGAAGGAGTATGTTTGCATGTTGCCCAGCCATCCTACAACCTCACCCCTAATGTACCTTGCAAACAAGAGCCCAAGGACTACCCATAGAACACCTTACCAAATTTTTCGTCATCATCCTCATCATCCAAGAAAGGGGCAGCAGCAGTAGCTGTCATCACTGCTGGCTGAAATTCCTCCTCCTCCTCTTCATTGTTGTCATCATCACTATCTTCCTTCTTGATGTTCTCTGCTCCTTTGACTGGGGTGGCTGCTCCCATCTTACCAGGTGTGGCTAATGCTTTGGCTGGTGTAACTGCTGCCTTTTTGCCAGGGGTTGGCACAGCCACTGCCTTTTTGCCAGGGGTGACAACTGCTTTCTTGCCTGGTGTGGCAACTGCAATCTTTATTGTTGGAAAAACCATCACCTTCTTTCCTGGAGTTGTAGCCTTCTTGACTTTTTTCTGAGGAGTGATAACCTGGAAATGAAATAAACATGAGTTTATTTTTAAACTCAAGAGTGACCACTGGTTCCCACATAAGTGAGTGCTAAATTCTGGCACTACCTCTGGTTCAAGACCACATGGGTTAGATATATACTAACATATATACTAACATCATGTTACATGTCCTTCTCTGTACCTATGAAATCACAGTCCTCATTTTCAGGTAAAATATCCAATCATAATGAACCCGTTAACACTTCAAATACCTCTGGACCCAGACTTTTAAATTTCTGTATCTCATCCTCTAGTAATTGCTTTCAGCTTTGGCAATCTGAAAATAGACTATGTGGATTTCATCTGCTACTGTGTGGCCCAAAGAAAGATTTTTACAGCCTCAATTTTTTTCTCTTCTAACAATGAGAACCAATGTTACATGTTGTTTTAAGGATTAAGCTCAAACTGTTAAGTGTTATTAAATCATTTGGGGAGGTGGTTTGAAGTTCACTGAAAACTCAGTATTAGGACCAGAGATAAAATGAGTTATCAAATAGGCTAGACAGTCCTTACAAAATTAATACAAAGAGTGAGCAGTTAGCTTGATAAAAACATTATCTACATTCAAGTCACACTCAAAGCTTTTTGTTGACCATCATTTCATCAAGTTATGTGTTAAAATAAAACTTTTAGTTGCCCTGACCTGTTGGGCTCAGTGGATTGAGCAACAGCCTTCAAACTCAAGGGTCCCAGGTTCGATTCCAGTCAAGGGCATGTACCTTGGTTGCGGGCACATACCCAGTAGGGAGTGTGCAGGAGGCAACTGATTGATGTTTCTAACTCTCTACCCCTCTCCCTTCCTCTCTGTAAGAAATTTGATAAAATATATTAAAAAAACAAACAAAACAAAAACTTATAGTTGTCTTTACTGTGTTTAGCCAGCATAGCCAAGGGTTCGGCAAGCCTGAGGGAGGGCCAGCAAAGGATGAAAAGACAAAGAGAATAAGCTGGGTCTAAGTGGATCTTCTGTGCATTACTGAGTCAACAGAACAGAGCCAGACTGCAAGCTGATGCTTTATTTTATAGTCAGAGTTAAACAAGGTAATTTATAATATTCTTATAAGTTTTATTTGTTTTGGCAGCACTTGCCAAATTAGCTACCCAAGAAATATCTAGATAGCAATCACAAGATCAAGCTTAATTATGCTAAGAGGGCTGTTGCCCTCTAAGCTGGGACTTCTTTGCAGCTTTGCCAGCAGGTCAGTCCAAAGCTTAACCCTATAACCACTCCCTACATCTCACCCTTTTTTAAATTTTAAGCTACTAATAATGGAAGTAAAACTTAAACATTAAGAACAAAGTTCTATTAAAATAGTAACAAAACAATGCCAATGTAAAACCCAGACATGGTTATTAATAAAACAATGCTAATGTAACACTACAATAATGGAGAAATCAAATTATAGTAACATTTTTCTACTAAATGAAAGTTTCTTTTACTGATTTATTCAAGAGTCCTCGGACTTGGCTATGCAAGTTTGCAGAAAACTGGCAGCTAACCAATGCTAGCATGGCCAGAAACATGAATGAGGGAGTAGCTTCCACTTCTTGCTTTTCTGCCATCTGCTGTGCCTTAGTTTTAACTTCTTCAGCTGACCCCATTTTGGCACCTTGGCCTTTTATATAGCCTTTGTCATCTTCCTTTTCTGCTTTGCTATCATCAGGGCAACTCTATCTTTTGAACAATGGGACAAGGAGCTTCTCTGGGTCCACTCTGGTGACATACATAATGCTCTGGCACCCAAATTGGCTGTGCTGCTCCTACTGGAAAGATACAAACACAACCTCTTCCCAACATCATTACTGGATCTGGTCCAAACCATTATCCACTTTGTGCATCCTTCCGGGCTAACCTCTCAGAGGCTATTATATTGGAGGCCCAACGCCTTTCAACTGCTGTATGACCCTCTGCATCGAAATTCAAAAAACTTAAAGAACATGACTGAGTTTGTTTTGAGGTGACATATAACATCCGTCTCCCCCTTTCTGTGTTAGTAATTGCATTTTAAGAGTACAATTTGCTCTTTCCACTATTGCTCCACCTTGAGGGTTGTAAGGAATACCAGTTTTATGACAAATTTGATATTGTTAACAAAAATGTTGAAAAGCAGAACTAGTTTATGCGGGTCCATTGTTTGTCTTTAGCTCTAAGGGAGGACCTAGTACCACAAAGGCAGCTAGGCAATGATTAATTACATGCTTGGTATACTTTCCATTTAGGGAGTTGCAAAGATAAAGTGGGAGCAGGTATCTACATTAACATGTACCCATCTATGCTTACCAAATTCCTTTATGTGGGTGACATTCACTTGCCAAATTTGATTAGGTTTAAGACCCCTAGGATTAACTCCCAAACAATTGTACAGGGCAATGAATTACTCACTGAGAGCACTGCTTAACAATTTCACAGGCTTGCTCCCTAGAAATACCAAATTGTTTGCATAAGGTAGCATCATTTTGATGATGCAAAAGCATGGGAGGACTGGGCAAGAGAAAATGAGGTAGCCTCTGGCATTACAGCAAGGAGGTAATCAATAGAATGACCCCAGTAAGGGAAGTGAGTAACCAATCTAGCAAGTTGTGCTGAACTTTATGTAAGGCTGTCTTGCTTCCTCTGTCAAGCACCGTGGGATGACAGAGATGAATCTCCCCTTAATATATGAAATAAAGGGCTTAAGTCAGCAGTGGTTAATTTTAAAGCAGGTCAAACCCAAATAATATCTCCTAATAATTTTTGGAAGTCATTTAATATTAGTAAAGTGTAAGTCCGAACTTGAATTTTCTGAGTTTTTATTGGTTTCCCCTCAATAATGCTGCCAAGAGCCGGGACCAGTTTGGCTCAGTGGATAGAGCGTCGGCCTGCGGACTGAAAGGTCCGGGGTTCGGTTCCGGGCAAGGGCATGTACCTTGGTTGCGGGCACATCCCCAGTAGGGGGTGTGCAAGAGGCAGCTGATCAATGTTTCTCTCTCATCAATGTTTCTAACTCTCTATCCCTCTTCCTCTCTGTGAAAAATCAATAAAATATATTAAAATAATAATAATAATAATAATGCTGCCAAGATAAGAAAAAAGAAATGTCCTTTGAACTTTTTCAGGTGCTATGCAAAATCCAGCACAATTTAGGGAATCCTGGAAATCTATATAGATATTATTTATATGTGTTTCATTTTTATGAGCTAAGAGAATGTCATCCATATAATGAATAAGCCTCCAGACATTTTTTCCTTATAAGATGTATGGTTGGAGCCACAAAATCCTGACATAAGGTAGGACTATTGGCTATGCCCTGAGGCAATACTTTAGCATAACTTCACTCCCATCATCCCAAATCCACTGAAGCTGTTCCCTTGCTTTCTTGCTCATATTTGAGAAAAAGAGCATCGTCCAGAGGGCTCTCTCACAGGAGCTGTAGCCCCAGGAACTGGAGAAGGCAGCGCCCCTGATGGTGCAGTTCGAAGCCTTTGGCAACCTTCCCCCATCTGTCTTGATTCCCCTGCCACATTCTTCCACTCTCTTTTTGGAGTGGGCTCTAGTCAGTCCCGAATCTAGGGCTACAGACTGAAAGTACAGGCAGGCATTTCCTCTGGACATTCAACTATATAATGATCGAGAAATTGTTTTCCTACCTTCTCCCATACCTCTATATTTACCGTATTTTTCGGACCATAAGACGCACTTTCCCCCCCCCCCCAGAAGTGGGGGGGAAAAGTCCCTGCGTCTTATGGTCCAAATATAGCCTACACATATACTTTAAAAAAAAAGTTTTTTTACTTGCTCGGCTCTGTGTGGTCTCTGTTGCTTGCCCGGCTCTAAAATGGTTCTAAATGCTGCTGTTTATTTTACAAGGTTGATTACATGTGTTTATGACTGTGATGTTGGGTTTTAATGCACATAAAATATTTTAGGACACTATTTGTTTCAGAATCTTTTTTTCTTCATTTCCCTTCTCTAAAAACTGGTGCGTCTTATGGTCCGGAGTGTCTTATGATCCGAAAAATACAGTATCTTTTCTTCCTCAGAAAACCATGGGCAGGTTTTACTCACAAAATCCAAAATCCATACCTCACAGAACAGCCCCTTGTTTGGAGTATAGTCTTAAGCATGGATATGCATACATTCTTTCTCTGTGATCCTGAATTTCCAATGTTTTACACCTAGCTAGTACTACTACACCCCTACCCTACTTACTGCGTACGCCTGCCTTGGGGCCTCCTTTCACCTGACAATTGCAGTTCCCTCACAGTCCGCATTGAGTGCCACTTGGGCCACACCAGCACAGCCAAGGGTTCGGCGAGCCTGAGAGAAGGCCAGCGAAGGATGAAGAAAAGACAAAGAGAATAAGCTGGGTCTAGGTGGATCTTCTGAGCGTGACTGAGACAACAGAATAGATCCAGACTGCAAGTTGATGCTTTACTTTATAATCAGAGTTAGACAGGTAATTTACAATATTCTTATAAGTTTCACTTGTTGCTCCTCCCATAGCCCATTAGCTACCCAGGAAAGATCTAGGGAGCAGGCTGTGTCCTCTAAGCTGGGACTTCCGTGCGGCTTTGCCAGCAGGTCAGTCCGAGACTTTACCCTATAACTGCTCCCTACACTTTACAGTAAGCAACAGTAGCCAGGAGTACCTGAGTATCATTATCAGCACAAAGGGAGGTGGCATTCCTCACTCCACAACATTATAAAATGTGACTAGTATTACAAAACTCATTCAAAAAACAAACAAAAAAAAGAGCCCTGCTTGGCAGCTAGGAAAGGAATCTGGTAAGGCTAACCTCAGACCTGAATATAATGCTCAGCACTGCCACACACAAGACAGCTAAATTTCCAGGCTGTTTCCTCCCCTAGTATGTGGGGCTAGTATGCTGAAATTGGAAATGATTTAATACATCATCAAACTAAGCCCTGTAGAAGGCACATGAGGAAGAGGCTCCAAATCTTTTCTCTCAAACTCATCCAAATACTTACCTTTATGCTATTTTTAAAATATACATATATTTTATTGATTTTTTACAGAGAAGAACAGAGAAGAACAGAGAGGAAAAGAGAGAGTCAGAAACATTGATGAGAGAGAATCATCAATCAGCCACCTCCTGCACACCCCCCACTGGGGAATGTGCCCGCAACCAAGGTACATGCCCTTGACTGGAATTGAACCTGGGACCTTTCAGTCCGCAGGCCGATGCTCTATCCACTGAGCCAAATCGGTTTCAGCCCCTTATGGTATTTTTGACACTCAACCATTACAACAGGGCATATATGAATACAATCTTCCCTTTGCCAGTATTTTCAGACTATATAAAACTCTGCATTAAATTGTACATAATTACCTCTTCTCCATTGCTTTCATCTTCTTCATCTGGCATTTCCTCATCTTCACTATCTTCTTCTACCTCCTCTGGAGGACAAGCCATTTTCTTGGAGTCACCTTGATTTTTATCAGCCTAAAACAGACATTATTAGCACATTACACTTCCCACATTTCAGGCCACTACCATTTTGCTTACATTCCTCACAGTACAATGGTCATCTCCCTTTTTCAGAACCCACTTTTCATTCTGTTAAATATTACAAATAACATAATCCAACTTTATGTAAAAAAGACAATTTCAATGAAATCATTTCCCTCTTCCTGTTTGCTTAAGCTCATCTGTTTTAAAATTTATACTTCCAAAATCTACTTATATCAGGCACAATTTCTTAATACTCACTAGTCTACAATGAGACCGTTTTAATGGCCGATAACTCAAAACCTCACCTGGGGAAAACTACCTTAGAAAACCCTATGGTGATGGTGGGGGAGGGGGGTCCTAATATATGGTGACAGATTTGACTGAGTAGTGATCACATGGTGCAATACACAGATCTTATAATATAGAAACCCACACCTGAAACCTGTATGTTTGACCAATGTCACCCCAATAGTTTAAGGGGGGAAAAAAGCCTTCAGTAAATTCTGTCACCTTATCCCACTACTCTTCTGAAATTAAATTAGGGCAACATTAAAGAGAAATCACGTCTTAAGCTAATTTAAGACCATTGGTCTTATAATTTTCCTTTCCCAGGGAAACCCCGCCCCAGGGCCACGGGGCCATCTCCACCAGGTGCGCGCAGCCCTTCCTTCCGGGGCCCACCTCCTATTTAGGATCCTATAGGCCACTCCCCACCTCACGGAGCGGTCCCCTCCGGAGATGCCGGGACACAGGCGGCACCGCCCGCCCGCCGAGGCACGTGCGTCAGGAGGCGGTGTCCCGCTCGCACCGGTCCCAGGAGTTTGGCCTCATCCCTCTACCGAGGGGCAACGCCCCCTCAGTCACTAAGTCTTTCCGCGCCGAATCAGCAACACCTGCCGAAGCTTTCCACCTCGCCATAAAGTACCCAAAAAACGCGAGACCTCCGCACTAATCACGCGAGACTTTCCACAGCACAGCCCCCTCGAATGCGCCTGGGACAGCACGCAGGCCCTCCTCACGACGCCTCAGAAAATAGGCCTCGGCGTCCGTGGTTGTGCGAGGAAGGCCTCTTACCTTTGCGAGCTTCACCATGACGGCGGCTTACGACGGTGGAGTGTGTGGCGGAGGAATGGCGCAGATGTGCCCAAAGGACGGCCGCTGGGCTGAAGAACCGGAGCGCGTACAGCTCGCCAGGAGCTAGAGCTCCAGCCTGAGGCGACACACAGCCTGCCCAGTAATTCCCTCTGGAAAGGCGACCACTGTGTGCCCCTGTGACTCCACTTCAACCAACCAGAGTTTGCGCTCCTCCCATAAGCCAATCGGCGGAGCCCGGGCAGGAGTGGGCGGGCCAAGGCCGCCGGAGGAAAGGGTGGAGATTCCGTTTCTGCGGCCTGAGGGGCGGTTCGCTTTGTGCGAGGCCGACGTTGATTGGGTGGCGGGCGCGCGGTTCCTCAAGTGCCCTCCCCGGAGCCTGCGCCTTGGGACGGACATTTTTTGGCGACGCGTGTGCGGATTTCGCGGGGTGTGGGTACTGGCCCTTACCTGCTCCCGATCTGTGGACTAGAGCAGAGTGTTGTGTTTTTTTAATTTTTATTGATTTTTTTTACAGAGAGGAAAGGATAGGGATAGAGAGTTAGAAACATCGATGAGAGAGAATTGTCAATCAGCTGCCTCTTGCACACCCCCTTGGCCGGAATTGAACCTGGGACCTTTCAGTCCGCAGGCTTACGCTCTATCCACTGAGCCAAACCGGTTTTGGCATGGGCAGAGTTTTTTGATATCCCCGTCCTGCACTCCATGCTCAGCCGAAAAGGCTGCCACAGAGAAAGGAATTTGCCCATATTGTCTTGATGAGCTGAGAAGACCTAGGTTCACAACGCCAGAGTGGGAGGCCCACCTTAACCAGGTCAGAAAATCCCCTGGTCGGGTCAGAGGTTTGTGCAGGAAACAACTAATCCATGTGTTTCTCTCACACTGATGTTTCTTTCTGTCTTTCCATCTCTCTTCTACTCTCTCTAAAAAAAAATCAATGGAAAAATAGCCTCAGTTGAGGATTTAAAAAAAAAAAGTGACTATTATGACATATGAATGATATCACAATAACAAATTCCATATAAAAATATATGAATTTCAAGGAGAAATATGTGAACTATGACCATTATTTGGAGACCTGCAGTGGAAGCTGAATCAGAGGTACTTTGGCAAACATGAAAGGCCAATTGACTACCTTCACAACATATCCAGAATCCCAACCCTCCTCAGCATTGGCCACATTTGCCAAGACCTATTACCAAATTCTCTCCTCTGCTTTCTAGCATCATGGCTTTCTTTGACATCTCCAGATTCACCAGGTACACTCTCACTTCCAATCCAGGTCTCATTTCTCTCATTTGAGGACAAGAATGTGGCCATCTGATTCCTCTTGCCTCCCATGAGATCAGCAGCTGCTCCAGAGCTCCACATGGGGAGCTGGGCCTCGCCTGCTGCCTGGGAGAGCAGGAGCTCAGCAGATGTTTCTGGAGTGACCTGAAGTCAGGAAGAGACTTATCAAGGAGATGTCATTTATGTTGAGACCATAAGGGGAGGGCAGAGTGTCCTGGGCAGTACAAAGGCCCTGGAGAGTGGACTGGTGCCCTCTTGAGGACTCAAGGGAGACAGAGGGACTTGAAGGCTCTGGATCCATGTCAAGGAAGAAGATCCACAGCAGAGAGAGCTACAGACGTAGATAGAGATTTGAAAGACTTATTATGCAGGAGACACCTTTCAATGCAGCTGCTCAAACTGTTTACATACTCAAGGGGATTCACTGGCTCCCAGTACTGCAAAGTGCTGGGTACCCTGACTCAGCACATCAGGCTGGCTTGATCCAGCAGCTCAAAGATATCATCCTGGACTCTATTTTGTGTCTTTCTTCCCTCACTTCTCCATGTCAGCTTCATGCTCAAACCAGCTTTCATCATTGTGGCAAAATGCTTCTTGTTGCGGTTCAAGCAATAAACCTCATGTCTATATATCTTAGAGTCAGGAGAGAGCTAGAAATATCCTTCCCAGCTACCCTAGCTAAAAAGAAAGTCTAGTCCACTGCCCTTGGGTTATAGGCTGACCCTGAAGCCAGGTAATGGGACTGTGCTGATAAGTGTGGACCTGAGCCACCACACTGCCCCCAAACTCAACTGTATCTGCATTTAGGACAGTGAGTATCCAAGAATAATCAGGGGAATGGCTAGACAACAGAGAAGGGTCATGTGAGATAACCACAGTAGTCAAAATGCTCAATTTTTTTTTCTAATCTTTATTGTTCAGATTATTACGGTTGTTCCTCTTTCCCCCCCCCCCCCCATAGCTCCCCTCCACCTGGTTCCCACCCCACCTTCTGCCCTTACCCCCCACCCCACTGTCCTCATTCATAGGTGTACTATTTTTGTCCAGTCTCTTCCCACACTCCCACACCCTTTTCTCCCCAAGGATTATCAATCCACTCCCTTTCATTGCCCTTGATCCTATTATATTCACCAGTTTATTCTGTTCATCAGACTTTTTATTCACTCCATTTTTAGATTCACTTGTTGATAGATATGTATTTGTTGTCACTTTGTTGTTCATAAATTTTGTCTTTACCTTTTTCTTCTTCTTCCTCTTCTTAAAGAATACCCTTCAGCATTTCATATAATACTGGTTTGATGGTGATGAAGTCCTTTAGCTTTTTCTTGTCTGTGAAGCTCTTTATCTGACCTTCAATTCTGAATGATAGCTTTGCTGGGTAGAGTAATCTTGGTTGTAGGTTCTTGCTGTTCATCATTTTGAATATTTCTTGCCACTCCCTTCTGGCCTGTATAGTTTCTGTTGAGAAATCAGCTGACAGTCGTATGGGTACTCCCTTGTAGGTAACTGTTTTTCTCTTGCTGCTTTTAATATTCTTTGTCTTTTGCCCTTGGCATTTTAATTATGATGTGTCTTGGTGTGGTCATCTTTGGATTCCTTTTGTTTGGGGTTCTGTGTGCTTCCTGGACTTGTAATATTTCTTTCACCAGATACGGGAAGTCATTATATCTTCAAATAGGTTTTCAGTATCTTGCTCTCTCTCTTCTTCTGGTACCCCCATAATTCTGATGTTGGTATGTTTGGAGTTGTCCCAGAGGCTCATTACACTGTCTTCATATTTTTGGATTCTTTTTGCTTTTTGCTTTTCTGATGGATGTATTTTGCGTTTTTGTATTTCATATTTTTTAAAATATTATTTTATTGATTTTTTACAGAAAGGAGGGGAGGATAGTTAGAAACATTGATGAGAAATATCAATTAATTGCCCCCTGCATGTCCCCCACTGGGGAAGTGCCTGCAACCAAGGTACATGTCCTTGACTGGAATTGAACCTGGGGCCCCTCGGTCCTCAGGCTGACACTCTATCCACTGAGCCAAACCAGTCAGGTTGTATTTCATATCTTTGACTTGATTCTTGCGATCCTCTAGTCTACTGTTGGATCTCTATATTATTTCAGCCAGTGTATGCTTAATTTCTAGTTGGTCCTTTTTCATATCCTTGAGGGTCTCACTAAATTTATCGGCCTTTTCTAGAAAATTCTTGAAAAACCTGATAACCGTAGTTTTCAAATCTATATCCAGAGAGAAACATTGATCAGTTTCCTCCTGAACGCCCCTACTAGGGATATGCCCACAACCAAGGTACATGCCCCTGACCAGGATTAATCCTGGGACCCTTGAGTCCACAGACAGATGCTCTATCCACTGAGCCAAGCCAGCTAGGGCCAATTTGTACTTCTTTTTTTTTTTTTTTTTTTTCAATTTGTACTTCTTAATCTCACCTTTTTCTCCCAATCCTTTACCCCCCACCCCTTCCTCTCTGGTAACCTTCAGTCTGTCCTCTGCATTTATGAGTCTGTTTCTTTGCCCATTTTTAATTGGGCTGTTTGGGTTTCTATTGCTGAGTTAGAGGAGTTAGGGTTTTATTACAAATGATGTAGGGAATCATTGGAGAATGTTAAGCAGGGAAGTGATGTGACCTAATTTGGGTTTGTTCTGTTTTATTATTTGGTCACTTGGACTGTTGGGTGGAGAATGTTTTGAAGGAGAAGCGATTATAGATGGAGAGACTAGAGGCAGGCTGTAAATGGAAAAATAACAGGACTTAGAAGGCGATGCAGATTGACAGAAAGGCTTGTTTGGATTCTTTGGAAAACACAGCAGCATGAACAGGACACTAGCACCATCAGAGACCCGCCAGCTGCTCATCCACCTGTTCCTCCTCCAGGATGTGGAGCTGAGTACATTCCCAGGCTCCCTTGAGACTTGAGTTGTAGTCATTGACCAAGTTCTAGTTAAAAGTAGTGGCCCTTCAAAAGTCCAGGCCCTTCTAAAATCTGAACATTGGATCCCAGTTGTTCTTTCCTGTCCACTTTCTGCATGAGGAGATTGTCAATGGCCCAGAAGAGGATAGAGGCACAAAATGGAGGGAGCCTGGGTCCCTACATGATCACATGGACGGCCATCTGACTGGCAACAAAGTAGGGAAGGTCATATAGCTGGTTTGGCACAGTTGGTGGAGCATCAGCCTGCGGTCTGAAGAGGCTGAGTTCTATTCCAGTCAAGGGCATATGCCCAGGTTGCAGGCTCAATCCCCAGTAGGAGGCACACAAGAGGCAGCAGATCAATGATTCTCTCTCATCATTGATGTTTCTATCCCTCTTTCCCTCTTCCTTCCTCTCTCTGAAATCAATAAAAATATATTTAAAAAATAGAACCAAAGTTGTTTAATAATCATTCTCCTTATTATCAATAGAAAGTTTTCTTAAAGACCCTGGAAAACTAGAGGATGAAACAATGGGTCTCAATGGGCCCATTACTCAGAAAAGAAATAGATTTTGAGAACAGATCAAGGACAGGACATGCTTTGATTTGGTCACTGTGCCTGGACCCTGCCCCCTCTGGACGTTTGCCTCAGAAATGCTAACCATTCTCCGGTCCCAGGAATGGGCTGAGCTGTTTATAACATCATAGAAGATTAGCCACCTTATTATCGGACTTTGAACTCCTGAAGCCTGGACTGCAGGCACTACCCTCTCCGTTCCATGTTACACTTGCAGCTTGAAACTGCATGTAGTTATCATCTCCCTCATTCGTATATAATCAGTCCACTGATGAGGGGGATCAGAGCAAAATTTCCAGGGTGACCGACTGCTCTCCCCATACTGTCAGCAATATTTATTTTGACATTTTTCTTGCCAGTAATATTGAAATAAACACACAAATGATTCAACCCTGTCTCCTGCTCAATTTGGCTCAAGTAGTGACAGGCAATCTTGGAACCACTGTGTCTGGTTTCAACACTGCTCTGAACTATGGCAAGAATGAGAAATATATTTTTACTCTGTTGAGCCACTACGACTATGGGTCCATCTGTCCGAGGAGCTAGTTAACTTGAGATATTGGTGAAATAATTTTTTTGTATAGTCTACATCACTACAGCTGTAAGACTAAGGAAGCAGCTCTTTGCTATTCAATATAGAATGATCTCCAAGATAGCTTTAAATGGAAAAAAAGCAAAGAACAAGGAAATGTGTATAACCTGTTAGTTTTTTGTGTAAAAAAAAATAGGTGGGAAAAATAATGTAAACATAATTCCTTGTTCATGCATAACAGTGGAGGGATAAAAGAAACCAGTATAGCTCTAACTGGTTTGGCTCAGTGGATAGAGTGTCAGCCTGTGGACTGAAAGGTCCCGGGTTCAATTCCAGTCAAGGGCATGTACCTTGGTTGCAGGCACATACCCTGTAGGATATGAGCAGGAGGCAGCTGATTGATGTTTCTCTCCCATCGATGTTTCTAATTATCCCTCTCCCTTTCTCTCTATAGAAAATCAAGAAAACATATTAAAAAAAGAAAGAAACCAGTATACTGGTTACTTCCATTCAGGGGCCTGGCCAGTGGAGGGGTAGGAGACCTATCAATATGTACCTGCTGAATCTTTTAAAAATATATATTTTATTGATTTTTTACAGAGAGGAGAGAGAGGGATAAAGTTAGAAACATCGATGAGAGAAAATCATCGATCAGCTGCCTCCTGAACACCCCCTTGACCGGAATTGAACCTGGACCTTTCAGTTCGCAGGCCTATGCTCTATCCACTGAGCCAAAACGGTTTCGGCTATACCTGCTGAATTTTGAATGTGAATGTGTTTCCTAACTTAAAATTTTTGTTTTAATTAGGAAATGAAAAGGAGTATGCCCAGAGATGTGGGCATGTTCAGATACTGGTGGAAGGAGCCAGTACAAACAAAAATCCCTAAAGTACAGGGAGATCGAGGATAGAGGAAAGCCCTGAAGAGCTGTGAAGAGCAGGGGTAGAGATGAGCACGGGGCAGGGACCGGCCAAGCGCAGGAAGAAGGTACATTAGGACAGGAAGGGAGGAGGCAGGAGGCGTGCGACCCCAGATAAGTGTATAAATGCCAACAGGAAGGGAGGGTGAAAGGGTTCTTTTCAAACAGCTTTTATTTAGAAGGTGAAGTTACCGAATGAGAATGAGAGGAGTGGTAGATTTAACTTATAGGGGAGAAAAAGGGGTCACGGGGACAAGAGTACAGGAAAATGAAGACTTCCAGGGAGCAGTGAGGGCTGGGCCAGGAGGAGGCATGTATTTAGAATCAGACCCCTCATAGCACCAGTCCCTCCCTCTCCCCTGCCCCCCATCTCTCTCTTTGCTCAGTGGGCCTGATCCAGCAGAGCTTCTTCATGCTCATTAGTGATTCCAGGACCTCTTGCTTGGAGGCTGTCATCAGATATGATCTGTCTCTCCTTCCTGGGACAGCAGGGTTTCTCTGGCCTTCTCAGAACCTGGCAGGATGAAAGGGGGATCTCACCCCTGGAAATCAACCCTGTGGCTCATGTGAAGCCAAGAGAACTCACCCTGACTGGCAGAATCAAATAAATTCAGCCCTTGAAGTAAGTCACTCAAAGACAAAATGCCAGATGATTTCAGTCATGTGGAATCTAGAAAATGAAATTAACAAGCAGAACAGAAACAGACTCATACATTTTGACAGTTGCCAGAGGGGAGGGGTTTCACAGGATGGGTGAAAAGGGTGAAAGGATTAAGAAGTTTAAATTTAAAAAATAATAAGTAAATAGTATAAATTGGCAGCTACAGAATAGTCAGAGATTGAAAATATAGCGCAGGGTTCTGGTGGATGTGGCTCAGTTGGTTGGAGTGTCATCCCGTACACTGAAAGGTGGGTTCGATACCTGGTCTGGGCGTGTGTGTGAGAGGCAATCAATTGATGTTTCTTTCTCTCTCTCCTTTCCTTTCTCTAAATATATATATTTTTAAATCTTTGAAGTACAGCATAGGGAATATAGCCAATAATCCTACATAATAAAAAGGTAATAGGCAAATCAAATGGCAGAATGACTGGAAGGTATGACGCACACTGACCACCAGGGGGCAGATGCTCAACGCAGGAGCTGACCCTGGTGGTCCGTGTGCTGGGGGAGAGGGAGTGATGCTCAGCCAGAAGTTGGGCTGACAGCTGGCGAGTGCAACTGCAGTGGCGGTATGTTTGACTTGTGGCTTAGGCCCTCTCCCCACAACCCACTCCCTAAGCTAGGGGTGTCGAACTCAATCAGAGAAGGGGCCAAAATCTAAAATCCAGCCTAAATCGCGGGCCGAATGGTTTACTGAACAGTCATAAACTGTCATTGTGATGGAAACGCAGCGGAGTGCAGTGATGACAGCGCGGTGCGGGCCACATTGCAAGGCCTGGCGGGACGGATTTGGCCTGTGGGCCTTGTGTTTGACACATGTGCCCTAAGCCATCAATCGGACACCCCCCAAGAGCTCCTGAACTGCACTGCAATAAAGGGCGCAGGCTGGGCTGAGGGACCGCATCCCCTTCCCCCAGTGCACAAATGTCGTGCACAGGGCCTCTAGTATTGTAATAAATATGTATGATTTCAGATGGATAATAGATTAGGGTGATTGTGAATTAGTTATAGAAATGTCTAATCACTGGGCTGCACATCTGAAAGTAACATAATGTTGTAATCAACGATAATTGAAAAATAAGAAATTTTAAAAAGAGAAAAGCATCGACCTATTGCTTTACCCATCCATGCATTCACTGGCTGATTCTTGCATGTGCCCAACCCCAGTCCAAACCTGCAACCCTGGTGCATCAGGATGACACTCCAACCAACTAACTGAGCTAACAGGTCAGGGATAAAAAATTATTTTTTATGAAGCAGTTTTGAGTTTACTGGTGTGTGCGTGTTTAAATTGAATTTTTATTTATTTTTTATTATTTTTTAAATTACATTATCTGTGTACATATCTTACCATTGCCCCCCCTCATACATACCCTCCCTCCCCAGAATTTTGTGTCCATTAGTTGTACTTATATGCATGTATACAAGTCCTTCGGTTGATCTCTTATCTCCTCCAGATCTCCCTACCCTCCCCACTGTAATTTGACAGTCTGCTTGTTGCTTTACTCTCTCTATATCTATCTTTTGGTTCATCAGTTTATAATATTATTATCCATAAATGAGTGAGGTCATGTGGTGTTTCTCTTTCATTGATTGGCTTATTTCACTCAGCATGATGTTCTCCAATCCCATCCAGGTTGCTGCAAATGATGAGAATTTCTTCTTCTTTATGGCAGCATAGTATTCCATTGTGTAGATGTACCATAGTTTTTTGATTCAATCATCTGCTGACGGGCACCTAGGCTGTTTCCAAATTCTAGCTATTGTAGATTGTGCTGCTATGAACATAGGGGTGCATATATTCTTTCTGATTGGTGTTTCTAGTTTCTTGGGATATAATCCTAGGAGTGGGATTACTGGGTCAAATGGGAGTTCCATGTTCAGTTTTTTGAGGAAACTCCATACTGTTCTCCACAGTGGTTGCACCAGTCTGCATTCCCACCAGCAGTGCACAAGGGTTCCTTTTTCTCCGCAACCTCGCCAACACTTGTCGTTTGTTGATTTGTTGATGTTGGCCATTCTGACAGGTGTGAGATGGTACCGCATTGTTGTTTTGATTTGCATTTCTCGGATAGTGACTTTGAGCATGTTTTCATGTGCCTTTTGGCCTTCCTTCTGTCTTCTTTTGAAAATATTATATTTATGTCCATTGCCCATTTTTTTATTGGATTATTCATCTTCCTTTTATTTAGTTGTATAAGCTGTCTGTAGATGTTGGAGATAAATTGAATTTTTAGAAAGGGACAAATGCAGGGATAGAAACATCAATGTGAGAGACACAAATCGATTGACTGCTTCCTGTATATGCCCTGACCTGGAATCAAACTGGCAACCTTCCAGTGCAGTCAACGCTCCAAACAGTTAAGCCATACTGGCCAGTGGTTAATTTTTTTTTTTTTTTTTTTTAATATTACAGACTTTTGTAAAAAAACAACTGTCTTGAGCTTAGATGACTGGCAGATGTTTAGGATTTACTGTTATGTGGGGGAATGGGAGAGAGGGCAATTGAATTCAAAATGGTCCATACATAATACAAACAGAGCTCAGTTCCTGAACATCTCTCATCTTAAACAATACAAACATCTCTCATCATAAACAATACGATTCTTGACCAAGTTGTTTACAAAAAAAAAAATGTCTAAATTGTAAACCAAAACTTCAGTTTTTGACCTGACAACCCTTTCCTGCTGATACTTCAGCATGACAAAAAGCATCGGTCAGGCAACAAACAAAGGAGAAAATGCTTTGGTTTAGCACAATTTTAAAACATAGAGACTATCAAGAGTGCTAATGTTGCTAAAGGGTGTGAAAGTGATAATAAAACAACCACAGGTAATGGAGTTGCTGATTGGAAAAAGGAAAAGCAGTTAGCTGGTGGTAGCATTTCTAAGGCAGTGATAAATGAAAAATTCACTTAAGGCTAGTAGGGGTTGGTCCCATAAGTTTAAGAAAAGTATTTATTTATAGATTAAACAGTGCACTATGTGTGTACTATACATAAGAAAGGTTTGGCTCAGTGGATAGGGCGTAGGCCTGTAGACTGAAGGGTCTGGTTTTATTCCAGTCAAGGGCACGTAACTCAGTGGCAGGCTACATCCCTGGCCCTTGTTGGGAGCTTGTTTGGGAGGCAGCCAATCAATGTGACTCTCACGTTGATGTTTCTCTCTCTCTCCCCCTCTTCCATTCTCTCTAAAAATCAATGGGGAAAAAAAATGTCCTCAGGTGAGGAATAACAAAATATCCAGGGGAGAGGACTTGGTGGGAAACTCAAGAAAACAGGTGGGCTGCCTTTTCTACTCGCCCTCTCAGTCCACCCTCCTTCCTCTCGGAGTTAGGGAGAAAGAATCATTCCATCGGAAGGCTAGAGAGCAGAGGTTTGAGGATTGTATACTGGAGCGGCCCAGCCCTCAAGTCAGACTAGATTCTAAGAATTCTCTAAACGGGAGGATCCAAGATGGCTGCTCGGGTAGACACCTAACCGCAGCAGCACACAACAATTTCAATGGAATACAACTAAAATGTAGAGTGGACATCGCCCAGAGCTACAGGTAGTCGACTGACTGAAAATTCTACAACAAGAAGGAAAGAGAAAACCAGAAGGAAAATCAGAGGAGCTGAAAAAAAGTCTAAGGTACGGAGACATGCTGCGCGCTAGCATGCGCACGCGCGCAGAGAGGTCGCAGCCGGAGAGGAGGAGAGGGCTGGGTGCTGCCTGGCGTTCCCTAGCAGGAAGAAAATAAAACCCCCAGCCTGGGCTAAACCCCCGAACCGGCAGCGCTGACCCCCAGTTATGAGCCAGACCCTGGGGACCCAGGCTCCAGCGGGGGAGACGGGGCTGTGAGGCGGAATCCCAAGCAAGCAGCTGTTATGCCCAGACTTCGTGATCCCCAAGGACCACCAGGGAGCCAAGTCCGATGCAATAAGCAAGAGAGCCTTCACCATGCTAGCATGTGCTCCCCCACTCATGCCGGCAGCATGGCGGAAGAGAGCGAATTTCTTCCGGTCCAGGGGTTTTGAGGGCTAGGGATAACTCCGCCCTACGGGGCGGAGTTGGGAGCTCATCCTCGCCCCGCCCTGCCCTTTCATTCCCCCCTTGTCTAATGTGCCTAGTCAAATCATTGACTCAGCAGCCTACTTCCTTTCAGCATAAACAACAAATACAGTTATCAAGACCCTTAGTACCACAGTTCCCATCAGTATTGTCCTCACTGAAGTCCAGTTCCCCTCCTGCAGGCATCAGTTCTCCTCCTGGCCTGTAGTTGCCAGGATCCAGGCCATGCAGGAGCTGGGAGTCATGTAGTCAGGTCTGGGTGCCATCTACTTCAACAGCAGTGGGCGTGCTCAGGATAACAGTGCAGCATCCCTTTGAGTCCTTGGGCAGCAAATTTCTTTACCCACATTGAGTTCCAGGGCTACAGGGTCTGCGGTGGGCACTGGCAGTGCATCTGGAACAAGCAAACTGCAGAGCCTGTAAGGACTTGAGCAAGGAAATGGTTACCATACATGATCCCCTCCCAAAAAGGGGAAACTTGTCCCAATAAGGCGTACACCTGGCCCTCAAGAGGG
The DNA here is from genome assembly GCF_014108245.1 of Pipistrellus kuhlii. Taxonomy (NCBI): domain Eukaryota; kingdom Metazoa; phylum Chordata; class Mammalia; order Chiroptera; family Vespertilionidae; genus Pipistrellus; species Pipistrellus kuhlii. The sequence continues at coordinate 25,358,670 of NW_023425573.1, forward strand.
CAAAGGACAGGGGGTTGGTCCAATTTTCACCGAATCTAAGACACATTTAGTTAAACCCCCTTTTCAAGAGTCTCGCCTGTCCTAAGGCTAGAGCTATGAGATACCTTAGCTACCAAGGGGAGGGCTGTTATCTGATAGTGGGGTATACCTCAACCTAATCTGAAGTGTCTATAAAAACTAGACCTTAATGCTGGTGGTTTAATCTCTGAAATCCACCTACCAATGCTCTCCTGGGGAGGTTCCCTGGGACCTGAATTCCCAGGGGGGATCCCCTTACCTTGCTTAGCATTTACCTGTGCACAGACAGTACTTCTAGCAACTCTGCCTCACAGAAGTTCAGAAGTCTTGGTGACACTTAACCTGGTGTCACCGGGCAACTCTGACCTAGAGCCTCTGGGACCAACAGTCTTGTCATCTGGAGGGTCCATCAACCATCTGGTCCTTCAGTGGCTTGCTTCTGGTCAGCCAATTCCTTCTGGCTGCAGTTGGTACCCCTCTTTTCTTTGTGGATGGCACAGTGTTTCTATCAAAGGGCCTGGATTAAGGCCAAAAGTTCTGGAACTGTGCCCAAATGGTGTGGTCCAAGGTGACTACCACTGCCCCTGCATATCAGGTCCCATCCTGAACATAACTGCTCCCATCCATGAACAGTACCTTGTCGTCTGTTACCTCTGTGCAGTCATGAATGGGTTCCATCATCATCATCTGGAAGCAGGCTGGCAGGGTTGATGGCCAGAGTTTTCTGAATCTGGACACAGGGCTGGTCCAGGAGAAAAGCCTGGCCCATCCAGGTTAGCTCCTGGTCCAGAGTCCACTTATCTGCCTCCTTCACCAACAATGCTGTGGCTGCCACAGGGTCCAGTCTCTTAGACAGATAGGCAACAGGTCTCTTCCAGGGACCTAGAGTCTGAGTGAGAACCCCTTTGGCAATGTCTTTTACCTCACTCACGTAGGGGTGGAAGGGCTCCGCGTCGTCCGGCAAGGCTAGGGCAGCTGCTGAGATGAGAGCCTTCTTTAGCTCCTCAAAGATCCATTGTTCCACTTTGGACCAGTTCAACAGCTGCATTCCCCCAGTACGTGTTCCTTCCGAGGACCACAGTCCTTCTTGATGTCCAAGGAAAACAGGTAGTTTGTCCGGTGGCTTCCTGGGCTGATGTACGGGTCCTATTGGCTCTCTCAAGACTAAATAGGGTGCCCCCATGCCCATCAGGAAACTAAAAGGCTTGCCTCTCCTAGCTAACCTGTCAGGACATACTCTTTATAATTTCTATAAAAATCTTATCTTCCAAAAATACATAACCATGCCTCAAATTTTAAAAGGCAAGGGAGGAGGGAGCAGGTCCAGTACCTGTTCCCAGGCCTCTAACAGCCACCTGAAATGTAAAATGCCACATTTTCCCTACAGATATAGATTTATCTACATTTCTAAGCCCCTCTACTCCCCACTGCAGAACATCGGTGAAAATTGTCCAAGCAGTCTCGGGGGGTTAATCATACAAATAATTGTTTTCACATTGTTTTAACACAATTCTAAATAAATTATAAACCTTTGTGATGAAGTCTACTTAAATCTATAAAGTAGATACACATGACTGAAACCAAAAATTATTCCCAAAGTTTAAACAAAATACAAGATGCAGGTACAAGCCCAAATTCAACAACAATGGCATATGAAAAAAGCAAAACAAAACAAATCAAATATAAAAGTTTCATATGTTACATTAAACATTACTTTAGAAAAACTGACTTTTAAAAAAATACTGCATCACTGACTTAAAATAATTTTTTTAAGTGTAAGCATTACATACTTTTTCATCTGACAAATGAGAATAAATCAATCCTTGAGATCTTTGATCATTACTGCTTATTCTTAACATATATAATACAGTTTAGCCTGCCATATTCTAGGCATCTAGTTACTGCAATTACCTTTTCCTAAATCAACTTATAACTTTTAAAGCTGGCAAGTCAAATAAATTTGGCATTTCTTAGATTAATAACATTACATTTCTAACACATCCTGCTTATTTAGGGTAAAGTTTCAGCAACAGATCTAATCATACAATTTTTTCAGATCTCAAAAATTTTTTTCCTGAAGTTCAAACAAAGCACTGAATAATCTCTTTGTAGGAGAGCTAATAGTCTTGCGCTCTCCGGCCTCCCCTAGACCTCTTCACACCAGAGGCAGTTTACTAGGATTTAAGACAATGTCAGAAAATCATAGGTCAATCACAATTCATACTTAAGTAGCTATATGACTCTGCTTAGCTGATACCAATGACAAGGAAAACTAACCATTGTGGGCTGCTTCACCACCAATTACCTGCCACTCCCTGAAGCTGGAGCAGCATTCAAATGCAAATGAACACATTCTTTACCTAAAGACTCCTGGCCATTCAGGGCCATTCACCACCATTCACGTAAACTTGTTACCATTACCATCTAGTTTCCGCCTCATGGCGGGGAATTTCAAAAGCTGCTTACAATGACTTGGGAAACCAGTTTTAATTTATCTCCACCACTTTTAAAACTTATTCTGTACCCAGAAAAGTGTTTTTAAGCACAGCCCAAAACTATGCGCACTCGTTTTGAACTGGCCTTTTCACTTTACTGAGCACAGAGATTCGCCCTTGAGCTCTTCTCCAGTACCGGATGTCGCCAGGGACCAGATGCCTCCACGCTGGCCCAGGCCACCAGGGCCCAGGCCCCCGGAGCGAGGCTGCTTTGGCGGCAGCCCCAGCCACGCTACTCAGGCAGCCCCCGAGGAGAAAGTGCGGGTCGCCCCAGCGGCTTCCCGGCTCCGCCTCCCCTTCTCCAGACAGCCAGCAAATTAGCCCAGGTGCCTGCTCCCCGAGCGAGGCCACCACTGCCCAGCCGCGCTCCAATGCGCAGACTGAGCCCCGCGGGAGCCCCCCTCCGACCCAACGCCGCCAGGGGGCCCCGAACCACCATGCTGGCCACACTTCGCCGGCTCCATCCTGGGGCGCCATGTCGCCCACAGATACCAAACTCAGACCTGGGAAAGGCTCACTTTCCGCAGGTGAGGCAACGGCTCACGCCATTCCTCTCCCCATACGAGGGTCCCTCTCGGGCCCTCCCGGGAGGTCAGAACGTCTTCTGATCCTCCTGCCCGTGGCCTTCATGGTGCGTCCACCAGGCGTTTTCGGGCACCAATTCCACAAGGGGTTTTACTTCCCTCCAGAGCGCGCACACAAAAACACAGACACACACACACCTACCGCGGCCAGTCAGACTCTCCGGACCAGGTTTTCCCTAATGGTCCGGGGGATCCCGGACGAATTCCCCCATCTGTTATGCCCAGACTTCGTGATCCCCAAGGACCACCAGGGAGCCAAGTCCGATGCAATAAGCAAGAGAGCCTTCACCATGCTAGCATGTGCTCCCCCACTCATGCCGGCAGCATGGCGGAAGAGAGCGAATTTCTTCCGGTCCAGGGGTTTTGAGGGCTAGGGATAACTCCGCTCTACGGGGCGGAGTTGGGAGCTCATCCTCGCCCCGCCCTGCCCTTTCAGCAGCGAAAAGCAGGGCCCCCGGAGTCGTGTGCACTTTGCGCGCAGAGGACTTAATGTTGACTCTGATGCTGGATTACCCTAGCCGGAAGAAACAAAGCCTCCGGCGGCGCTGAGCCTCAGTCCGGACTGCTCTGAACCCCAGTCCTGGACCAGACCCTGGGGACCGAGGCTCGGGCAAGGAGAGACGGGGCTGTGAGGTGGAATCCCAGGGGAGTGGCAAAAAGCGGAGCCCCCAGAGTCGCGCGCACTGCGCGCAGAGGACAGTCTGTTGACTCTGATCCTAGACTCCCCTAGCGGGAAGGAGAAAAAAAAAAAAAAAAAAGCTCCAGACTGGAGGAATGCGACAGGGAGCAGGAGCCCCTGCCGGACACCAGCCAGGACACCAGCCAGCCGGGCAACGGCAGGGAGCCGGGCGACGGGGCCCCCAGGGGGGGGTGCCCCCGAGCCATCGACCTCTGAGCACGGGCAATGGAGCCAAGGCCGGGGGCCGCTTCCTGGGCGGCGCCGACCCCGGCAACAGGCTGGAGCAGCGCGGGAGCCCACGGAGAACAAAGGGGTGCCACAGGCCAACCTGCTGAGCTCCCAGGACAAGGAGGAAGAAACCAAAGTTCTCAATGTGAAGAAATCAAGTGAGAGCAAAAGATAGTAAAATTACTTAAGAAAGAATACAAAGAAGATCTTGAAAAATCAAAGACTAAGTCAGAACTCAACTCACCAGCCAACATTGCAACATAAATGCGTTTAAAAAAAAAAAAAAAAAGGACAGAATGTTGGAACAGCGGCGGCCAGGCCTAGAGTGCCCAGGCACAAAGCAATGGCAACCGGGCCCGGAGCAGCAACGGCCAGGCCCCAGAGCAGCAGCAGCCAGAACCAGAGCAACAACAGCCAGCAATGGAGCAGCCAGACCTGAGGCGGAGGCAGCCAAGTCCAGGGTGGCCAGTCCAGGAATACCCAGACCCGGAGTGGCCGGACCCGGAGAAGCCGGGCCCAGAGCAGCCGGGTTGGGAGCAGCCAGGTCCAGAAGAGCAGTAGCCAAGCCCGGAGCATCCAGGCTGGGAGCGGCCAGACTCGGAGCGGTCGGGCCCGAGGCAGCCAGGCCCAGAGCAGCCGGGTCTGGTGCGGCCAGGCCCGGAGCAGCAGCTGCCAGGCTGGGAGCGGCCAGGCCCGGAGCAGCCGGGTCTGGTGTGGCCAGGCCCGGAGCAGCGACTGCCAGGCTGGGAGCAGCCAGGCCTGGAGCAGCGGCTGCCAGGCTGGGAGTGGCCAGGCCCGGAGCAGCGGTTACCAGCCTGGGAGCGGCCAGGCCCCGAGCAGCCGGGTCTGGTGCGGCCAGGCCCGGAGCAGCGGTTGCCAGGCTGGGAGCGGCCAGGCCCGGAGCAGCGGTTGCCAGCCTGGGAGCAGCCAGGCCCCGAGCAGCCGGGTCTTGTGCAGCCAGGCCCGGAGCAGCGGTTGCCAGGCTGGGAGCGGCCAGGCCCGGAGCAGCCGGGTCTGGTGCGGCCAGGCCCCGAGCAGCGGTTGCCAGGCTGGGAGCGGCCAGGCCCGGAGCAGCCGGGTCTGGTGCGGCCAGGCCCCGAGCAGCGGTTGCCAGGCTGGGAGCGGCCAGGCCCGGAGAAGCCGGGTCTTGTGCGGCCAGGCCCGGAGCAGCGGCTGCCTGGCTGGGAGCGGCCAGGCCCGGAGCAGCTGGGCCCAGAGTAGCCGGGTCGGGTGCGGCCAGGCCCAGAGCAGCAGCAGACAGGTCCAGAGCAACTAGGTCGGGAGCGGCGGTGACCAGACCCGGAGCAGCTGGTTGTGGAACGAACCAGAGCAACAGAGGCCAAGCCCGGAGCAGCCAGGCCCGGAACAGCTCGCTCCTCGCCTGCCCCTGCCCCACAGCTGCCTCTCAGACATGGCTGGAAACTTTTGTGGGAACTTGAGGGTCTGCTGAATCAAGTGATGAAGGCTTAGATCTGGATGTGTTGAGTTAGTATAGGGCTGGGGTGTTCATCTGTGAGTGCCTTGGGTGGGGCCTGGATGAGGCTGGTTGACCTATTTGGAAATGTCTTTTGTGTGAAATGTATCATTGGGCATGTGGTGGTATTATTGATATGAGAAAATGCTAAGTAACTGATTTACTATCTGAAAAGGGATTTACTATCGGGGAAAAGGAGGGAGGAAGAGACTGAACATAAACTGTGCACCTATAAATGAGGACAATGGGGGATGGGGATGGGGCGGAGGGTGGGGTGGGAACCTGGTGGAGGGGGGAAGAAATGAGGAACCTTTGTAACAATATAAACAATAAAGATTGATTTAAAAAAAAAAAAATATCCAGGGAATCATTTGGGAATCTGGAACGATTAATTCAATTTACATTATTCCTAGTGGGGGGGAAATGATTTGGTTTTAGAATAAATCACTTCTCAAACAGCCTTCCGGAAAGAATTAAGTTCAAGAAACGAGGTTCCACTACTCAACCATATAAAATAATGCATAGAAAACATGCCTAAATATTTATAGGGCTTACCTCTGGTTGTTGAAATTGTAGGGTTTTCCCCTTTATTCCCTTATATTCTCCAAATGTAAATAATATATACATACACATATGTACGTATATTCATATAACTGCTATAATTAAACTGGTTAAATAGTTTCTGCAGCAATGAGCAGTCAAGTCCCAATTGCAGTTATGGGCTTTCTCCCTGGAAAAATGCTCATAAGCTCTTACACACATCAACATCCATTCTGCATCCCTTCAGGGTGGCCCCAATGCAAGGGTATGTCCATCTTTGCCTGTAGGAGGCAGATGACTCCTGGCCCAGCCATGTCTGTAAGCTGACCAATAATATTGAAATTTTAGCATAAATGCACAAATCCAAAATGGAAGTATCAATTAAAAAGCCCATGGTCTAGCCGGTTTAGCTCAATGGCTAGTGTTGGCCTGCAGACTGAAGGGTCCTGGGTTCAATTCCGGGCAGGGGCATGTAACTTGATTGTGGGATGAGCAGAAGGCAGCTGATCAATGTTTTTCTCTCATCAATGTTTTTAACTTTTCTCTCATCAATGTTTCTCTCTATCCTTCTCCCTTCCTCTCTGAAAAAAAAATCAATAAAATATATATTTTTTAAAAAGAGCCCATTGGCTATACCACACCAGCTTGATCTGTGAAAGCAGGGTACTCTGGCCTGAGCCCCACAATTGTAGCTGCAGGTCTGTGGTCCTCGGGGATAGAAATGCTCTAGGCATCTGAACATTCATTCTATCCAGCTGACTCTCTGGTTCACATCCTTGACTCATGAGTGCCTTTAGGAAAATATGTGGCTACTTTTAGGGCAAAGGTTTATATACTTTTATAATACTAGGGACAAGAAAGGCAAAGCATAGGAGAAATAAACTGTCAGGGTATAATCAAACTTTATTTTATGTTATAAGGTACAAACAAATGATGCCAGAGATTGTGCTTTAAGTTGACATTAGAAAAATGTAACTTGGAAATAGAAGTAATTATTCAATTTTTTAAATTTGTTACTCCTTAGGTATGAAATCTAAATTTCACTGATGCCCATCAGGTTGGGGACTTCTTGTAACAATACGCAGGAGCAAACTCATCTCTGAATCTTTTAACTGGGAACAATAGTTTGATTTTGTGTCATATCAGAAAATAGTTGCTCACAAATATATATACTTCCAAACATGGACAGAATCTTTGCACAATGGTTTTTATATTTAGGGTAACTATTCCCAAGATATTTGAAGAATTCTGGGATTCCAACATCATCATATTTAGTCTTCAATATAGTGTTGTGCTGCAATTCAATAACCTCCATTTGTAGCTCTTCATCCACATTATTAATATTAATTGAGAAAGGTGAGCTGAACAGTATAAGTTCGTTTTCATAAAGTGTGAAATCAGAAAACCTTTTCTGAAATTCAGTCTTCAACTCTTTAATTTGGGGAATGTAGTTCAGTCCATCACTTTCATTTTCAGAAACCAGTCTCAGCGTTGGGAAGTGGGCCAGATTGTTTCTTGCCAAATGAGTTTCCCAAAGACACAATTTTGCTAGGAAAGAGCGAACTGCATGGTACATTTGCGTAACCATCTGCGAATGCCCTTGCAGAGCAACATCCAACATGTTTACATAAGTCATAATGTCAACCAAAAAGGCTAGGTCTTTGACCCAATCTTTGTTACGAAGCTGAGGCACAGATTTTCCTTTAGAAGACATGAAAAAGTCAATTTCTTCCAAGAGTTCAAAAAACTGCTTTAGCACCATACCACGGCTCAGCCACTTCAGTTCCAGGTACGACAGGTTTCCATACTGTGTGTCTAACTCACTGAACAAAGCACTGAACTTTCTGTGGGTCGAGCCATGGGAATGTAGCCAGCTTATAGTGTAAATAACTACGTCCATGACATGATCCATTTGTAACTTTTTAGCACAAAGGGATTCTTGGAGAAAGAGGCCATGCACAGATTTAAGTTCTATGTCTTTGCAAAGCCCTGACACTTTAGACTTAAGTGTTGTAACAAGTTGCTTCACACCAACCGTTGCAGAATTACCATCCGTGCTAACACTTACTAATTTTGACCAGTCTACGTCTAATTTTCTAAGATTTTTCTCAACACATAAAAATAAGTCATATCCTGATGTTGTGCCCGTCAGGGGTACCATGTCCAAAAGTTCCTCAGTCACATCAAAAGTTTCATCAACACCACGAATAAATACAGCTAATTGGGGGGTGTTATTAATGTAAGTGCTTTCATGAGCTGCAATAGAGAAAGCCACAAATGATTTAGCTTTTTCTTGCAAGATGCCCTGTAAGCTCTCAGTCACATTGGGAACATGTTGCTCAGCAATATTACCAGTGAGATTTATGTTGGCAAACACTTGTCTCTGTTCAGGGCACAAAATTTCTGCAGCACTCAGTAGACATTCCTTTATAAACGCACCATCTGTAAGGGGTTTTGATGCTCGAGCAATTTTCTCACGTAACACGTAACTACATTTCATAGCAGCATCAGTTACTTTATTCACATTCAAAAGCAAATCATGTTCAAGTTTCAACCTTTTTTTCAGTTCATTGAGTTTTTTATCACGCATCTTTTCTGTATATCCCACAAGGTTCCTACTGTGGTTTGTTTCATAATGGCATCTTAGGTTATATTCTTTTGACACAGACAGACTCTCTTTGCATATTAAACACATAGGAACATTCTTTACCTCCACAAAGAAATAAGCTCTCTCCCATTTTTCTTGAAATGTGTGGCTTTCTTGTTCTATCTTTTGTTTTCCTATTTTTTGAAAGAGACAAATGCATAAGAAATGTTAAAATGTCATCTTTACTAATAGGGGAAAAAGTACTACTTTGGAAGAAAAGTATTTACTATTTTTTCAAAGTGTAAGTGTGCAGTTCACTTGTTCAGAGTTAGGGAGAACTTAGAGAACGGTGGGGGATGCACAAACAGCAAATGCCAGTTAAGAGAAACGGCTGCTTCTCTCCAGGGGGCTGCAGACAGGTAGGACTTCAGATAGGTAGGGCTGAAGCCAGGGATGGCCAGATTTCCTGATGTAGCAAAAGAAGCTGGAAATCCCAATTTTTATGTGAAATGTCTTAATTTTTAAAAAACATTCATAACAAATTGTATTGCTTTTTCCTATAAATGCTGTATAAGCCACCACACTTACACCCATCAGATTAGGGACACTGGTTTGGGGTCTCTGATTTAAACCTGACAACTCTTCCTAAAAAGAATTAAATGTCTGAAGAGAACTAAATATCAAATTCTAAAACCACAAGTTTGAGAGGTTGTTCAAACCGAAGCCTAAGGGTACCCAAAAAGGGGAACCAAACTGATGTATCTCAAAGTGCCATTTCTTTTTAATATGTTTTTACTGAATTTTAATATGTTTTTAGGAATGGAGAGAGCGAGAGAAACATAGCTCAGCTGCCTCCTACATGCCTGCAACTGGAGATCGAGCCAGAAACCCAGGCATGTACCTTGACTGGGAATTGAACTGGGAACCGCTTGGTGCATCAGATGGTGCTCAACCAAAAGCCACACCGGCCAGGCCACAAAGTGCCATTTCTTTTACAGACATCAAGGTTGCCGTTAACTGGGATAATGCTCATTAGCTTGGTATAATCATTAGGATGACTTACATATTTTAGATACAGGGAAAAATTGTATTTAAAATTGCCACATGCCTCTAACCTAACGCCAGCCCCTCCCTGAGCACCCCGGTGAAAACCCTTGTAAATCTCCATCTACAGAGCTTTAGCATGCTCACCTCTCCAACGTTTGTTCTTCCTGGCCCTATCTTCTTGGCCTTGATCTTTCTCTCCAACATGCTCCAGAACTATGGCAAGCCCTCCAATTTCTGTTCCTTGTTTCTCTTCCAAGGTTCTCTCTGCATCAGCTTGTGACCTAAAGTCAATATAGGCAATCCTGCAGTTGTGGGGATGGGGTGGGGAGAGAGAACTATCAACATTTAGTATTTGTGTTTGTCTTTTTAACTGGTAATACACACACAAGATTCAAAATGCAAAAAGGTAGATACCGTGAAGTCTTTCTGCCACTCCATTTCTATCCTTAGAGATAATAAGCTGTACAAATAAAAAGAAATATACACATACTCTATTTTTTAAAATATATTTTATTGATTTTTTTTTTTTTACAGAGAGGAAGAGAGAGGGATAGAGTGTTAGAAACATTGATGAGAGAGAATCATTGATCAGTTGCCTCTTGCACACCCCCTACTGAGGATGTGCCCGCAACCAAGGTACATGTCCTTGACCGGAATCGAACCCGGGACCTTTCAGTCCGCAGGCCGACACTCTATCCATTGAGCCAAACCAGTTTCAGCTATTTTTATTATATATATATATATATATATATATATATATATATTATATATATATTATATATATATATATATATATATATATATATATATATATATATTTTTTTTTTTTTTTTATTGGCTTCATAGAGGAAGGGAGAGGGAGAAGACAGAAATATCAATGAGAATCACTGATTGGCTGCTTCCTGCACACCCCTTACTGGGGGTCAAGCCTGCAACCTAGAACCGGGAATCAAACCTTGACCTCCTGATTCATAAGTCGACACTCAACCACTGAGCCACACCAGCAGGGCCACATATTCTACTTATTTCACCCACTTAAAGTATGCAATGGTTTCTAGCATATTTAAAAAACTGTATAATCGGAGCCAAAACGGTTCTGGGAGAATCCAAGATGGCTGCACAGGTAAACACCTAGCTGCAGCCGCACACAACAATTTCAATAAAATACAACTAAAATATAAAATGGACATTACCCAGAACTACAGGAAAGTCGACTGACTGGAAATTCTACAACGAGAAGCAAGGAGAAAACCAGAAGGAAGATCGGAGGAGCCGTAAAAGCCTAAGGTATGGAGACACGCGGTGAGAGCGGAGAGGACTGAGCCGGAGAGGAAGGGCAGGGCCGCTGAGTGCCTGCCTGGCGTTCCCTAGCAGGAAGGAGATAAAAGCTCCGACTGTGCTGGGCCCCAGTTCTAGGCCAGACCCCGGGGACCCAGGCTCAAACAGAGGGAGCTGGGCTGTAAGGCGGAACCCGGGGGAGCGGCGAAAAGAGGTCCCGGAGGCGCGCACATTGTGCGTGTAGAGAAGGGACGGTTGGCTGTGCAGCGGGATTGCCCTGGTGGGAAGGAGACAGGGGCTCCAGTCTGCTCTGAACGCCACCTCCAACTCCACTTCCAACTGAACTGAACCCCAATACCAGGCTCATTGGGGGAGAGCCTAGACTGTTTGGTAGCAGGCGAAAATCGAGGGCACCTTTCTCTCAGAGGCGCTTGCAAGGAGTACTGAAAGACCGTGAGACTCAGGAGCCGCATAGGGCGGGGCTGACGGAAGCCAAGGCTGTAGGCTCCACCCTGAAATCCCGCCCCATCAGGGAAGCTGCGAAAATGCGACAACGAAATAGATCACAAACGAAAGAAATGGAGGACAAAAAGCAACTGGATATAGAGTTCAAATCTACGCTTATAAGGTTTTTCAAGAATTTCCTAGAAAAGATCAATAAGATCTATGAGGATATGAAAAGGGATCAACTAGAATTAATAAGGAATCAACAAGAAATTTTAAGGGATCAACAAGAAATAAAGAATACACTTTCTGAAATAAAAAAATATTATACAGAGTCCCAAAAACAGAATGGAAGATTGCAAGAATCAAGTCAAAGATTTGGAACACAAAGAGCCAGAAGACACTCCTCCGCAGAACCTAGAAGGCAAGAGAATCCAGAAAATTGAAGATAATGTAAGAAACCTCTGGGACAACTTCAAGCAAACCAACATCAGAATTATGGGGGTCCCAGAAGATGAGAGAGAGCAAGATATCAAAAACATACTGAAAGAAATAGTGACAGAAAACTTCCCCCACCTGGTGAAAGAATTAGACTTACAAGTCCAGGAAGCGCACAGAACTCCAAACAAAAGGAATCCAAAGAGGACCACACCAAGACAAATCATAATTAAAATTCCAAGAGCAAAAGACAAAGAGAGAATATTAAAAGCAGCAAGAGCAAAGCAGGTAGTTACCTATAAAGGAGCACCTATACGATTGTCAGCTGATTTGTCAACAGAAACCATGCAGGCCAGACGGGAATGGCAAGAAATATTCAAAGTGATGAATAGTAAGAACTTACAGCCAAAGATAATCTATCCAGCAAAGCTATCACTCAGAATCGAAGGTCAGATAAAGAGCTTCACTAATAAGCCGGCACTGGTTTGGCTCAGTGGATAGAGCGTCGGCCTGCGGACTGAAAGGTCCCGGGTTCGATTCCGGTCAAGGGCATGTACCTTGGTTGCGGGCACATCCCCCATGGGGGTGTGCAGGAGGCAGCTGGTCGATGATTCTCTCTCATCGACGTTTCTGGCTCTCTATCCCTCTCTCTTCCTCTCTGAAAAATCAATAAAATATATTTAAAAAAAAAAAAAAAAAGAGCTTCACTAATAAAAAAAGCTAAAGGAGTTTATCAACACCAAACCAGAATTATATGAATTGCTGAAGGGGGTTCTTTCAGAAGAGAAAGTAAACAAAGATAAAAATTATGAACAACAAATACGTAACTATCAACAAGTGAATCTAAAAACCAAGGAAATTAAAAAAAAAATCTGATGAACAATATTAACTGTTGAATATAATAGAATCAGAGGTATGGAAGGGGAGTGAACTGACGATTCTTGGGGGAAAGGGGAGAGGGGGATGTGGGAAGAGACTGAACATAAATTGTGCACCTATGAATAAGGACAATGGGGGGTGGGGAAAGGGCAGAGGGTGGGGTGGGAACCTGGTGGAGGAGAGCAATAAGGGGGGGGGGAGGGAAGGAACATTTGTAAAAATATGAACAATAAAAATTTATTTAAAAAAAAAACAACTATATAATCACCACCATAATTTAATTTTAGAACATTTCATCATCCCCAAAGTATCCCTTAGCAGTCATTCTTCGTTCCCCCCACTCACTCCCATTCCCCAGCCACAGGCAACCACTACAATATTTTCCATAGATTTGCCTATTTTGGATATTTCATATAAATAGGATTATACAAACATGCAATCTTTTGTGTCTGGCTTCTTTCACTTAGCCTAATGTTTTTGAGTTTCATCCATGTTGTCATAGCATGTGTCAGTACTTCATCTCTTTTTATTTTATTTTATTTATTTATTTTTAATCAATCTTTATTGTTCATATTGTTACAAAGGTTACTTCATCTCTTTTTATTACTGAATAATATTCCACTGTATGAAAGTACCAGATTTTATTTATCTGTTCATTAGCTGTTGTACATTCTGGGTTGTTTACACTTTTTAGTTTGTATGGATAAATCTGATATGAACATTCATAGAAATGTATAGTTACATGTTTTTTTGGGGGGTAGATACCTAATAATAGGATTGCCAAACCATATGACAACTGTATGTTTAACATTTTGAGAAACTGCAAAATTGTTTTCCAAAACCATAGCTCTATTTTGCATTTCCACCTGCAATGTATGAGGACTCCCAATTTTTCCACATCCTTGCCTGAACTTGTTACTGTCTGCCTTTTTTATTATAGGCATTCCAGTGGGTGTGGTGTCACATCATGGTTTTGATTTGCATTTCCTTAGTGACTAATATTGAGCTTATTGGCCATCTGTGAATCTTACTTGAAGAAATGCCCATTCAAATCTTTAATTGTTTTTTTTTTTAATTGATTTTTACAGAGAGAGGGTTAGAAACTTTGATGAGAAACATCAATCAGCTGCCTCCTGCACACCCTCTATTTGGGATCAAGCCTGCAACCAAGGTACATGCCCTTGACCAGAATAGAACCCAGAACCCTTTAGTCCACCAGCTGATGTCTATCCACTGAGCCAAACTGGCGAGGGCTATGGTTGGCGAACTGCAGCTCACAAGCCACATGCGGCTCTTTGGCCCCTTGAGTGTGGCTCTTCCACAAAATACCCTGGACTGGGCGAGTCTATTTTGAAGAAGTGGCGTTAGAAGAAGTTTTAAAAATTTGGCTCTCAAAAGAAATTTCAATCGTTGTGCTGTTGATATTTGGCTCTGTTGACTAATGAACTTGTTGACCTCTGGGCTAGGGCAATTGGGTTGTCTTTTAATTTCTGAGTTGTACGAGTTCTTTCTATGTTCTGAATACAAGTTTCTTATCAGATACATGATTTGCAATATTTTCTCCCAGTGTGTGGTTTCTTTTGACTTTTTGGATAGTTTCCTTTGAAGTACAAATATTTTTAATTTTGATAAAGCCTAACATCTCAATCTTCTGTTTTATTGTTTGTGCAATAATATCTTAACCTAGTATCATAAAGATTTACTCTTGTGTGTTTTTTCTAAGTTTTAACTCTTACCTATAGATATTAGATTCATTTTTAATTACTTTTATGATGTGTCCCCATTATGCTTTTTCCCCCCTTTTTTCTCCTATTATTTTTTTAATGTTTTTATTGATTTTTAGAGAGATAAGAAGGGAAAGAGAGAGAGAAACATCGATGAGAGAGAAACATCAATCAGCTGCCTTCTGCATACCCGCTTCTGGAGATTGAGCCTGCACCCGGGGCATGTGCCCTGGCTGTGAACTGAGCTGGCGATCTCCTTCCTGGTACACAGAGAACACTCAACCAGCTGAGCCACACCAGACAGGGCAGTAGAGTATTCTTGAAGAGAATGCACCACACTCATTTCTGACTTAGGCAATATGCTTTATTTCATATGGTCATGGATTTCTGGGCTTCTCTTAGCTCCCCTTTGTAAAAAATCTTCATATAGCCGAAACCGGTTTGGCTCAGTGGTAGAGCATTGGTCTGCGGACTGAGGGGTCCCAGGTTCGATTCCAGTCAAGGGCATGTACATTGGTTGCGGGCACATCCGCAGTAGGGGGTGTGCAAGAGGCAGCTGGTCGATGTTTCTCTCTCATCGACGTTTCTGGCTCTCTCTCTCTCTCCCTCTCTCCCTTCCTCTCTGTAAAAAATCAATAAAATATATATTTTTTAAATCTTCATATTCTAAACATTTACGTATATCTAACTACAACTTTATTAAATAAAGTTAGAGAATTAATACAGCTTTTGGCAGGAATTTGTTTTATTGTTGCTGACCACAAGCATGCAGAGTACCCACCAATCTCCTCACAGCAAATACTGTGAACAATCTGGGATTTCAGTTTTCAGACTTGTTTTCTAAATCTGCATGATTCTTTTATTATTTTTTTAAAAATATATTTTATTGATATTTTACAGAGAGGAAGAGAGAAGGATAGAGCGTTAGAAACATCGATGAGAGAGAATCATCAATCAGCTGTCTCTTACACACCCCTTACTGGGGATATGCCTGCAACTAAGGTACATGCCTTTGCCCGGAATCGAACCCGGGACCCTTCAGTCTGCAGGCAAACGCTCTATCCACTGAGTCAAACCGGTTTCGGCTTTTCTTTTTTTATTATTGATTTTTTTACAGAGAGGAAGGGAAAGGGAGAGTTAGAAACATTGATGAGAGACAAACATCAGTCAGCTGCCTCCTGCATACCCCCCACTGGGGATGTGCCCACAACCAAGGAACATGCCCTTGACCAGAATTAAACCTGGGACCCTTGAGTTCACAGGCCGACATTCTATCCACTGAGCCAAACCGGTTAGGCCTAAATCTGCATGATTCTTTTCTAAAGATTATGTTAATCAGAATATACTGGCATAAATTGTTTTAGAGTATACCTACACCAACAAATTTAGCTCAAATGTGTCTGGAAACCTGATATTTAATTTTCATCTCACTGGAAATCCCTTCAAAGTACATTCTATTCCATCCATTCTAACTTCACCTATTCACCCTCTTACCCTATCAAAGCTTGGACACATGGTGATAATTTTCATTAACTCCTCATGATATAATTTTTTTTTTTAATCCTCACCCAAGGATATTGTTCCCAGTGATCTTTAGAAAGAGAATGGAAGGGAGAGAGAAGGGGGAGAGAAAGAGAAACATTGATGAGAGAGAGTCACATGGACTAGCTGCCTCCCGCATGTACCCTGACCTGAGATCAAACCTGCAACCCAGGTACAAGCCCTTGACTGGAAATCAAACCTGCGACTATCCTTCTGAAGGCAACACTCTTAATCACTGAGGCAAACTGGCCAGGGCTCACAATATAATTCTAACAGACCATTTTTTAAAATATATATTTTATTGATTTTTTACAGAGAGGAAGAGAGAGGGATAAAGAGTTAGAAACATCGAGGAGAGATAAACATCGATCAGCTGCCACCTGCACACCCTCTACTAGGGACAAGCCTTCATCCAAGGTACATGCCCTTGACTGGAATCAAACCTGGGACCCTTCAGTCCACAGGCGGAAGCTCTATCCACTGAGCCAAACCGGTTAGGGCCTAACAGAACAATTTAATATTCTGTTTTGGTTCCTGCCCAGCAAGTCACAAAGTGTGTTATTTTACTGGAGCTAGCCCTGAAGAGTAAAGATAACCTATGAATGAATTCTTCCAATCTTCAATCTTGTATTTGGTTGGTAAGTCTCCATTTCTCTATGATACTTCTCTATGATACCACCACAGTTTTCTACCAGGGTCTGGCTGTGCATTATATGCCTTCTAATAACAAGGCTACTTAACTACTCTTTCGTTCTCTAAAATCAGACATCAATGATTTGGGAGAATGGAATGAAATTGTCACGTTTCGATCCAGTAGACATGTATTCTTTTCAGTACAAGGTACGAAACATACCTTTTACTTATCTCATCATTGCCCAGAAATCTGATTTGAAAAGCATCCTCAAACACTTCCTTTAGTTCATGCTCAGTGACCTTGCTAGGCAAGTTCTTGATCAAAAGTGTTTTGGCATTTCGATCTACATAAATAAAAAAGAATATTTTTAGCCTGTGCTTAGATCTCATAGGCATCAAAAGTTCTCTGAGAAAAAAAATATTTCACAAGAGTTGAAGAGAGGAAACAATGATGCCTACTCCTTCAAATATTTGAACTAAACAAATATTTGAACATATAGGTTGGGCGAGGGCCTATGCTTCATGCTGGCTGTGAAAATACAGGACTGTGGTCTTGTTGGGGAAAAACCAGTACATAAACAATCCCGTAATTACAAATTGTGCTAAGTGCCAGGAAAGAAAAGTAAAAGGGGAGATGAGAACATTTAGTGGAGAAGACAGCCTCATCTGGGGTAAGGGAAAGGATTCCGGATCTGAGGAAGTGACCTTTAAGCTGGATGGGCTACAGGTAGCCAGGGCATGAGTCCTGCAGTGAACATGTGACAGAGAAGATAAGGTAGAAAATGACAGACAGTAAGGTAAAGAACACTGTGACAGAGAAGGTGAGCCAGGCAGTTTGAGCACAGGGAATGAGAGCACGGCAGATCAAGTTGATACTTGGAAGTAGGAGACCTGTTGGTAACGGAGGAGCATGGAATAAGACAGAAGATGATATTCTTGCCTGATGCAGTCTTTTAGATAGGTATCTATAGACAAATTACCTTATTTACATACCTTTCTTTGTTTCCTTTCCCTTTGGTTTCTTCAATTTAATTTCATACCCAAGGACCTTTGTCTCACTGAGTTCCAGGGCTTTTTCCTGATCGTCAACAGATTTAAAATTCACATAACCAAATCTCCTACAGAGAGAAGAAGAAGAAAGGAAAACACACACACACACACACACACACACACACACACACACTGGTGAATTAGTATCAAGTAGAAATTAGTATCAAATAAAAAGCAGTTGCCGAATTTACAATTTCAAACCAAGGCTCCAACAACTGGCAATATCAGTGCCAGGGAGTCCCCAGAGAATAGTGGTTCTCACCAGTGAGTTTGGCAATATCTGGGGACATTTTTGGCTGTTATAACTGGGGGAGTGCTTCTATTATCTTGTAGGTAAAATCCAGGAAAGGGGCTAAACAGCTACAATGAACTTGACAGCCCACCACACAAAGGTCAACCATGCCAAGGTTGAGAAGCCCTGATCTAGAGCAAGGACTGATTTTCTGTTTAATAACTGACCAAATTTAACCAAAAGCTATAGAAAGCGAAGCTTAAAATGACAAGTTTTCGAACTTTTATTTTTAAGAAGCAGCCATCTGCATTTGTTTATTAGAACAAAAATATTATTCCTAATGTGGATTTGTTAACACTCAAGGGCTATTACAGTAATAACTTTTTGTTAATACAAAAGGAATCCTTACTTACTACAAATGCAACAATATTCCAAAAGATAGCTAACAAAAACTGGAAGAAGAGCCAGGGGACAGGCTCTGGAGCCAGAATGCTGGGCTCAAATCTTGGCTCTGCCCCTTTTTCGCTGTCATATTGGACATGCAGCATAACTTCTCTGAGCCTTAATCACCTCCTCTACAAAATGGGGATATGACAATAATCACCACAGAGGACTATCTTATGGAGTAAGTTACATAAATAAGAAACTAAGAGCAACACCTGGAACAGTGAGCACCCAGCAAATGTTTACTAGTATGATTACCTTTCATTTCTATCTGAGAAATTCTGAGTTCTACGAAACACGCTTACACCTAAGATATATGCTGTTGATGAGAAAGAAGTGAGAAAAGATGAAATTCAACTCAGCAAAAAAGAAGAACTGATGCAACTATATTTACCACCAAAGCTGGCGATTTTGTGATTAAATTTGTGACGTGGCTAAAATAATTCTAGGCAAATAACATTGCTCACAGTTGGAAAATCATGAAAATATGTTTCTGTCAAGACTCGGAAGATCTTGGGATTATTTTAATGCTTTGGTTGGGAAAATTGGATAGCAAAGTTTAATCTTATAAGTTTAACAAACGAGCCACTAAAGGGTTTTAGATACTCATTTTGAACTGCAAGAGACTGAGGTAAAATCCTACCAAAGGGCAAAGAGCAAGTAACAGAAAGCTGTGACAAAACAGAAGTCTAGTAACCCACCACCATGAAACAGAAAGCGACTGGGACTCCTAAATTCTCCAGGGACAGAACGTGCTAGGCTGATAAACTCTTAACAACATTCTTAATTTACCAGTATTTACCTGGATGAGCTGACTCTGACATCAACAACTGTGAGATCATTTTTAGCAAAAAATTCCCTGAGACCAGTTTTTAGTTCAGCAGCAGTTTTGTTGAAATTCAGGTTTCCAACAAACAGTTTGAAAGTTACAGGTGGTTCAGCTGCCATACAAAAAGGTAAAACAAGAATAACAACACACACAAGTCAAATAAGCAGTTCAGAAAGAATGATGCTAAAAGAAAAGTCATTAAAGACTGGTGTATTATAACACCAAGCTGCAATTAAAATCCCTGGTCATCATTTAAGATTTGATTTTCACCAAGATAAAACTCTCTGTGTCCCTTATATTTTAAACACGGGAAAGAGCCTTGGCCAGTGTTCTCAGTGATTAGAGCATTGGCTTGCACACATGAAGGTCTCAGGTTGGGTTCCCAGTCAAATGCACATACCTGGGTTGCAGATTCCATACCCACCCCTGGTCTCTTATGAGGGAGGCAATTAATCAGTGTGTGTCTCTTTCCTCCTCCCTCCTTCTCTCCCTCCCTTTCACTCTCTCTAAACAGCAATGGAAAAAATATCCTTGGGTGAGAATTAACAAAACAACAAAGCAAATAAGTTACCTTCTAATTTCTGTTTTTTGGTTTCAGGGGAAGCCTTCTGTTTGGCCATTTTCTTCTTCTGTTTATCAGGTGTTTTTTTAATATGATCTGTGAACAAAAGCCAAAATATTGTATTTTTACTGATCTGTCTGCGCCACTAGTAAGTAAACTGGAAGCTCTTACACTCTCCACAAATATATGTGTTACGCCTATTCTTTACAAGACACATGGATTAGGTCTGATCAAAATACTTTTAAAAGCATTTATAAATTAATTAGAAAGTTCTTCAAGTTCCTAACAGAAATCCAACAGTCCCTGCCCAAGGACTTCCCTTAGAACTAGAAATCGCTGATAATGGCCACCATTTAACTTAATTTTTACTTAATTTGGGTCATTCTGACCCTCCTCCTCCTCATAGCCTTTGTTATCACAGTGGTTGTCCTGCTCATCCTTCTCAACCCCTACAGGAAAGGCTTTTCTTCCTCTGTGTCCCTCTGGACCACGTAGAATTCACAGCTTCTTTTCAGAATCTAAATGAAAACCCACCCAATCAATTCCTAACACATATTCAAGTACCTCCTTTAAATAAAACTCATACCAATACACTTTAGAATCTATCTCAATTACCTTCCTCTTCTTCCAACTCCACCTCCATCTCAACTTCATCTTTATCCTCTTTGTCATCATTCTCTTTGTCTTCATTTTCTGTGCTCTTGGCCTTCACGGGAACAGCTTTTACAGGAGCTTTCTTGCCTTTGGCTGGTGCAATCTCCAGAGGTTCTTCTTCAGAGTCTGAAAGAGATTCTACCTAGTCAAAAACTCAAGAGAATTATTCCCAAACCAACACAGTTCCAGATAAATCTAAAGGAAAACATAAATAGTACAATATATGCTTAGTAGTTATAGCAAGAAGTTTAACAGATTCCTTGGAAGTGAAACCCTATATTATGAAAACTACTCATAGAATGTGCTGTGCTAAACATTTTATCAGGGGCAGGCAATCATTCATGGCTACCACCCTAGTACATAACCAGCACAGAGAATCCCTGGGAGGATTTTTATCTACCCCCATGGTGTCATGGAAGGAGTATGTTTACAAGTTGCCCACCCATCCCACAATCTCACCCCTAATGTACCTTGCAAACAAGAGCCCAAGGACTACCCGTAGAACGCCTTACCATCTTCTTTGTCATCATCCAAGAAAAGGGCAGCAGCAGCAGCTTTCATCACTGCTGGCTCAAATTCATCCTCATCTTCCTCATCACTATCTTCCTTCTTGGCATTCCTTGCTCCCTTGTCTGGGGTGGCTGCTTCCTTCTTACCAGGAGTTGCTATGGCTTTGGCTGGTGTAATTGCTGCCTCTTTGCCAGGATTGACAACTGTAAGTTTTTCTGTTGGAGAAAACATCACCTTCTTTCCTGGAGTTGTAGTAGCCTTCTTTCTTTTTTTCTGAGGAATGATAACCTCAAAATTAAGTAAAAACAAACATGAGTCACTCAGCCGATGTGGCTCAGTTGTTGAGCATTAACCTACAAACCAGGAGGTCACAGTTTGATTCCAGGTCAGGACATATGCCCGGGCTGTGGGCTCAATCCCTAGTGGGAGGCATGCAGGAAGAAGTCGATCAATGATTCTCTCTGATTATTTGTTTCTATGTCACTCTCCTTCTCCCTTCCTCTCTGAAATCAGTAAAAATATATTTTAAAACAAATAAACAAACATGAGTCTATTTTCAAACTCAAAAAGGGAGTACTGGTCCCTCATAAATGAGCACTAAATTCTGGCACTGCCTTCTGGTTCAAGACCACATGCATTAGATATATGCTAGCATGTTAAACTATAGCATCATGTTACATGTCCTTCTCTATACCTGTGCAGTCACAATCCTCATTTTTAGGAAAAATGTCTAATCATAATGAACCCTTCAAATACCCCTGGACCCACACCTGTTAGTTTCTATACCTCATACTCTAAGCACTTTAGCTTGGAAGCAGCACACCCTAAAGCATTCTGAAAATAGACTGTCTAAATCCCATCTGCTACTGTGTGGCTCTAGGAGAGTTTTTAAAAATATATTTTTATTGATTTCATAGAGGAAGGGAGAGGGAGAGGAAATATCAATGAGAGAGAATCATTGATCAGCAGACTCTTGCATGCCCCCTACTGGGGATCAAACCCACAACCTGGGCATGTGCCCTTGACCGGAACTGAAGTCTGCAAGCTGATGCTCTATCCACTAAGCCAAACTAGTTAGGAATAGGAGAGATTTTATTTATTTTTTAAAATATATTTTATTGATTTTTTACAGAGAGGGAGAAGGATAGAGAGCTAGAAACATTGATGAGAGAGAAACATCGATCAGCTGCCTCCTGCACACCCCTCACAGGGGATGTGCCCACAACAAAGGTACATGCCCTTGACCAGAATCAAACCTGGGACCCTTCAGTTTGCCAAACTGGTTTTGGCAGGAGAGATTTTTTTTTAAGCCTCACCTTTTTTTTCTCTTCTGAAAATGATAACCAACGTTACATGTTGTTTTGAGGATTATGAATTAATTTCTGTAACTAAGAGCTCTGTTAAGTGTTATTAAATCATTTGGGGAGGTGGTATAAAGTGCATGAAAGCTCAGT
The DNA here is from genome assembly GCF_014108245.1 of Pipistrellus kuhlii. Lineage (NCBI taxonomy): Eukaryota > Metazoa > Chordata > Mammalia > Chiroptera > Vespertilionidae > Pipistrellus > Pipistrellus kuhlii. The sequence continues at coordinate 25,380,995 of NW_023425573.1, forward strand.
CTTAGGACCAGAGATAAAATGAGTATCAAACAGGCTGGACAGTCCTTGCAAATTTAATATAAATTAGAGTGGGCAGTTAGCTTGATAAAAGCATTATCTACATTCAAGTCACACTCAAAGCTACTTTTTGCTGACCACCAGTTTTATCAAGTTATGTGTTAAAACTTGTAGCCAGGAGTACAAAAGTGTCATTGTCAGCACAAAGGGAGGTGGTGTTCCTCACTACACAATGACTAGTGTTACAAAACTTGTACAGAGACCTGCCCAGCCGGTGTAGCTCTGTGGCTGAGTGTCACCCTATGAACCAGGTCACAATTCCATTTCCAGTCAAGGCACATGCTCCAATTGTGGACTTGATCCCCAGTAGGGGTATAGGAGACAGCCAATCAAAGATTCTGTCATTGATGTTTCTATGTCTGCCCCTCTCCTTTCCTCTCTGGGAAAAAAAAGAAAGAAAAAAAAAGAGATATATATATATATATCTATATATATCAATATATATATATATATATATATATATATATATATATATATATATACACACACACACACACACACACACACACACACACACAGTATATGTTAAAAAACAGAGACCTGCTTGGCAGCTAGGAAAGGAATCTGGTAAGGCTAACCTCAGACCTGAATATAATGCTCAGCACTGCCACACACAAGACAGCTAACTGTTCAGGCTGTTTCCTCATCTAGCATGTGGGGCTACCATATTCAAATTGGAAAAATGTTGTTTTGTTTTTTAAATATATTTTGATTTTTTTACAGAGAGGAAGGGAGAGAGACAGAGAGCTAGAAACGTTGATGAGAGAGAAACATTGACCAGCTGCCTCTTGCATGCCCTTGACCGGAATCGAATCTGGGACCTTTCAGTCCACAGACTGATGCTCTACTGCTGAGCCAAACCGGTTTCGGCTGGAAAAATGTTTTAATACATCATCACACTAAGCCCTGTAGAAGGCACAAAAGGAGGAGGTTCCAGATCTTTTCTCTCAATCTCATCCAAATACCTACCCTTATGGTATTTTGACAGGTCAACGAAGAGCTTGCAAAACACTCAACCATTACAACAGGGCATATATGAAGGAATACAATCTTCCCTTTGCCAGTATTTTCAGACATACACCGTGATTGTATAGGACTCTGCATTAAATTGTACATAATTACCTCTTCTCCACTGCTTTCATCTCCTCCATCTGACATTTCCTCATCTTCACTACCTTCTTCTACCTCCTTTGGAGAAGAAGCCATTTTCTTGGGATCACCTTTTTACTAGCCTAAGATGGACAATTATTAGCACATTACACCTCTCACATTTCAAGCCACCCACATTTTGCCTGCAGTCATCTTTCTTTCTCAGAATCCACTTTTCATTCTGTTAAACATTACAAATAAGATAAACCAATCTTATGTAAAAATATAATTTTAGCCCTTGCTTGTTTGGCTCAGTGGCTAGAACATTGGCCTGGGGATTGAAGGGTCCCAGGTTCAATTTTGGTCAAGGGCATGTATCTCAGTTGCAGGGCCTGGGCCTTGGTTTGGAGCCATGCAGGAGGCAACCAATGGCTGTGTTTCTCTCACATTGGTTTTTCTGTCTTTCCCTCTCTTTAAAAATTAATGGAGCCAAAACCGGTTTGGCTCAATGGATAGAGCGTTGGCTTGGGGACTGAAAGGTCCCGGGTTCAATTCCGGCCAAGGGCATGTACCTTGGTTGCGGGCATATCCCCAGTAGGGGGTGTTCAAGAGGCAGCTGATTGATGACTCTCTCATCGATGTTTCTAACTCTCTCTCTCTCCTCCTCTCTGTATAAAATCAATAAAATATATTTTAAAAAAATAAATTAAAATTAAAATTAATGGAAAAATATCCTTGTGTGATGACTAAAAATAAAATAAAAAAAACAATTTCAAATAAATGATCTCCCTCCTCCTATTGCCTTCATTTAGCACACCTGTTTTAAAAATTATACTTCCAGCCCTAGGTGGTTTGCCTCAGTGGATAGAGCCTCGGGTCCTCGATGGGATTCCCAGTCAGGGCACATGCCTGGGTTACAACCTCCCATCCCCAGTGGGGCCGTGCAGGAGGCACCTGACCAGTGTTTCTCTCTCATTGATGTTTCTCTCTCTTTTCCTCTCTGAAGTCAATTAAAAGAAAAAAAGAAAAGAAAACCTTAAAAAAAAGTCTTCAGTAAATTCTGGCACCTTATTCCACCCCTCTCCTCTGAATTTAAATTAGGGCAATTTTAAAGAGCAACCATGTCTTAACTAGACTTCAAAAATGAAGAAATGAGGCTAGTCAATGAAGAAATGAGGCTAGTCCCCACCTCCTGGAACGACCTGCGTGGCCCGGCCCACGTGACGGGCCACCCAAGGCACGTGCCCCGCTCCCACCTGTTCCAGGGGTTTGGCCTCCTCCCCAGCTCAGCCCCGAAGTCTTCCCCCGCTGCATCAACCACCCGCAACACCTGCCGAAGCTCTTCACCTCGCTACCAAGTACCCAAAATCCCAAGTACCCAAAAAGCGCAAGACCTCCGCGCTAATCACGCGAGACTTTCCGCAGCATGACGCCAGGGATGGCGCGCAGACCCTCCTCCTCGCGGCGCCCTGCGCGCGTTCCTCGGGAAACGGGCCTCGACGTTCGAGGAAGGCCTCTTATCTTTGTGGGTAACAACGGAGGAGTGTGTGGCGCGTGAGGGCAGACGAGCCTAGAGGAACAGAACACGTGAAGGGGGCCGCTGGTACGGAAGCCTCTGGCGCGTACGTTTCGCGGCCAGCTCCAGTTCGAGCCTGAGACAAAAGATCATCTTTGGAAAGTCGACGTCTGTGCCTTCGTCACTCCATTTCAACCAACCGGAGTTTGCGCTCATTCCATGGGCCAATCGCGGGCGTCGTGGGGCGGGGCCTGGAGTGGGCTGGCCACGGCCGCCGGAAGAGAGGCTGGAGATTCCGTTTCTGGGTCGGGCGGGGGTGCGGGCGGAGGAATAGGGGTGGCGAGCAGGGGCCCTCTTTGTGCCAGGCCGGCGCAGACTCGGGGGTGGGCGCGCGGCTACCGAAGGGCCCCTCCGAGGCCTGTGCTCGCGGAGCCTGCGCCTTGGGACGGACGTTTTTGGCGCCGCGTGTGCCGATCTTGGGGGCTGTGGATGTTGGCCCTCCCTTTCCTGTTCCCGCTTGTGTCGGGATCCTGTCGACTGGGGCAGAGAGCCTCGACATTCCCGTCCCTCCACGCCCAGCCTCCCAGCTGCTGCTATGGAGAAAGGAATTCGCCCACGTTTCCCTGCTGATGAGACCTAAGTTCACAACGCCAGCGTGGGAGGCCCACCTTAGAAAACCCCCGGTCTTCAGGTGCTGAGAGCTGTTAATAAAGGCAGTCACGTTGATGGAGAAATATGTGAATCTTTATTGCAAACTTAAAAAACATTTTATTGTGAATATTTTCAAATATACATTAAGTAGAGAAAATTAAAAATTAATCCTCTATTACCCATCACCCAGCTTCAAAACTTAAATATTTTTAAAAACATATCTTTATTGATTTAAGAGAAGGGAGAAACATCAATTATGAGAATCATTGATTGGCTGCCTCCTGCACGCCCCCTACTGGGGACTGAGGGTGCAACCTAGGTCCACAGGCTGATGCTTTATCCACTGAGCCAAACCAACTTGGGCAAAACTTCAATATTTTTGCCATTCTTTTCTCAACTATTCCCTGCCCCACTTTTACCTTCTCACCCCTTTCCTTTCCCACTCCCCCTTCTCCTTTTTCACTTGAGTATGTTAATGTGAATCCCAAGCATCCTATCATTTTGCCTGTAAATACTTCATAGTGTACCTATACAGCAGTGGTTCTCAACCTTCCTAATGCCTCGACCCTTTAATACAGTTCCTCATGTTGTGGTGACCCCCCAACCATAAAATTATTTTCGTTGCTACTTCATTACTAATTTTGCTACTGCTATGAGTCGTAATGTAAATATCTGATATGCAGGATGTCTTAGGCGACCCCTGTGAAAGGATCGTTCGACCCCCAAAGGGGTCGCGACCCACAGGTTGAGAACCGCTGCTCTACAGGATATTGGCTTTGACATCTGTTCCTAAACAGCCCCAATTGTCCTGCTCTGCCCTGTGCAGGAACTTGAAAGAGGGTGAGGCCTGTGCTGAAGAGGTTTAGACTGTCAGAAGAATGTAAATGTTCCTAGGATCAAAATGCCTTAAATCTGGTCTCATCTTTCTCATTTCTTAAGAAAAAAAAAAAAAAGAGTTTTAAAAACAGTGAGAGAAATAATTCGAATGATTACTAAGTATTACAGACTCTTGTGTGGGGCTTTAAAAAAATAAATGAAAATCTCTGCTTATCTTAGATTTTTTAAAACTGTGGTAAATACACAGCAAAATTTATCTTAACCATTTAATCATACAGTTGAATAATGTTTGAGCATGTTCACATTGTTGTGCAACCAGAAGGGGGCATGGGAGGTGGTGCGTAGGAAGGTCAGGGAGGCAGAGGGGTGGGGTGGTGAGGGTGTACTGGAGACTTTAATTTCCGCCTTGGTAATCTGAGGGTGTCAGTGGGTTTCACTACAGCAGTGACTTACGCACACTCGCAGAAAATGTAGCTAAAGAGGCAGAAGGTGGCACTTGAACATCGGGGCCCCTTTCATTTTGCAGGCAGGGAGGGGATCAAGGCCTGGAAAGGTGAGGTGATATGCTTAATGCCACACAGCAAAGGTGGCCACGTCTCGCCTGGATCCCTGCCACCCTACAGTGCCACTAGTAGAGATCCCAGAACAGAATAAGCTGACTGGGCCAGGGAGGGGTCAGGTAGGAGGAGGGTCCCAGCGCAGGCCATGAGCGAGAAAGGGACAGAAAATGGGAGGAAAGGTAGAGCCTTGGGGAAACATTTTGGAAACTGGCAGGAGGGTGGCTGTGATGAAGGTGTGCTGTGCCAGTTCACTGGCTGTGATGTTCCTGCAGGGAAGGACTTTACGTGGAGGCCTCGGGGCCTAGAGGGTAATCTTATATCCCTTCTAGGACATGGTGGGGGCAGGAGTCACTGAGGTGCCTGCAGCGGGGACTGGGCATGAAGACATCACCGAAGAGGAGGGCAGGTGTGACTGCAGGTGGCCCTCTGGTGCCTCCAGGTGAAGCTGCTCTGGGGCTTCTCTATGGAGAGAGGGGTCAGTCTCTTGCTGTCCCTGAGCTGGGCCCTCAGCCAGAGGATGGGCCCTGCTGCCCAGGTAGCCCATGTCACACAGGGTGCTGCCCGTGGTCACCCTGCTGAGGCTGCGGGAGCTGTGACGTCGTCGGTGGCCACGGCACCAGCTTCCCAAGCACAGGGCCTCCCGGAAGGTGTCCTGGAAGCGGCTGGACATGAGGCTGTAGAGCACGGGGTTGACAGCTGAGCTGAGGTAGAAGAAGACGCCAGAGATGACATGTACGTACGAATAGGCCAGCATCAGGCAGTCGGTCCAGTGCGACACGAAGCTCCACATGAGACGGTCGATATGGAACGGGGCCCAGCAGATGCCAAACACCAGGACCAGCACAACTGTGGGGGCAGAGAAGGGAGTCTGGGTCTGCTCATTCTCACCTCCCCTCCTATTCCACAGGCTACCCATGCCACTGTCCATCTGGAAGTTTGCCTGCCCTGGCCACACCCCTATCAGAGAGGCTGCTCTCACTACTGTCACTGAGTGGGCAGTGGGTATGTGCACTGCCCCTGGGCACAGGCCACTGGGCCAGGCATGGACACTTGAGTCTGGCCCAGCTTGACTATCTCACCATGGAGCTTGAAACTAGGTGACTATAAGCTCTGGACACAAAGCCCCAGCGTGATGCAGAGTGTGCGGCTAAGGCCCATCCTGGACAATGCTTACTAATGAGGAAGCAGAGAGAAGCAGAAGAATGGGGCTCATGCTCAGACAGCAATAGATGGAGGTGAAAGGCAACATAAACACAAACACCTTTCTTGTCTGACTTGCCCCAGAGCCTTCCCAGCCCCAGCCACCAGCTCTCCAAGGCCCAGCTGAATATCTTGCCCTGTACTAACTGCCGTTGCTTGAGGTCCCATCCCCCACCATCCAGCAAAAAACAGGACAGGTGGGCAAAGTCTTCACTCTTTCTCCCCAGCTTCCTTCCAGCCCTAGTCTTAACCAGCCATGATCTTCTTGAGTCTCTGTCCCTGGGTCTGCCTTGATTTTTTTTTATATATATATATTTTAATTGATTTCAGAGAAGAAGGAAATGGGGGAGAGAGAAACATAAATGATGAGAGATAGTCATTGATTGGCTGCCTCCTGCACGCCCCCTACTGGGGATCAAGCCCACAACCGGGGCATGTGCCCTTGACCAGAATCGAACCCCAGACCCTTCAGTCCACAAGCCGACGCTGCTCAGTGGACACTCTATCCACTGAGCAAAACCAGCTAGGGCTGCCTTGATTTTTGATTCTTATTTCTTGTGTTTGTTTAGCTGACTATCTTTCCCCTGTAGTGTCAGCCCAGTGTGGTTTTGCTTGTAATCCCAGATTTCACTGTCCCCAGCACACAGCCTGCTGTTTAGTAGGCCTTCAGAAAGTGAAGGTGGAGAAGGGAGGGATGGAGGGAGAGAAGAAAGCCAGAGTCGAGGCCAGCAACCAAGGTGGCTTTAAGGAAACATCTTCCCACCCTCCTGCCCAGGGTGAAAACCATCCCAGCTGAGCAGACTCAGACCTGAACCCTGTGATCTGGAGGAAACAGGAGCAGGGGTGAAGGGTGGGCAGGGGCCAGTTGGTCTGTAGTAAAGGCTTCACAGTGCAGAGCTGGGAAGCAAGTAAGGAACTACAGGGGATGGCAAGTGGCACCACACTCTGGAACACCACACCCAGGGTGGGGGGAGGGAGGCTTCTCTCTGGGAACGGGGCAGTCCTCAGTTAGCTGGCTGTGATCCCATGGCTTTGACCAAGGCCTCACCAGCTTGTGCTGCCCTGGCTCACCCCACCTGATTCAGGCCCTGCAAGGTGGGATGAGATGGGCTGGAAATCAATGACTGTCTTAGTATCAGTTTGTCTTGCTTCCCCAGGGCCACAGTTTTTTACAAAAGAACCAAGTCTAGAGCACAGTAACATCTAGAATCTCAACCCAGCTGCATGCCTTGGCTGGCCCCAGTCCACACTTCTGCCCTGATTCTCCTATGCTCTGACCCTCACAAATACCCGTCCCGACAATCCTCTTTTAGACAATGATCACTGGTGTGGTCCCCAGGGAACTGCAAACATAGATGGAAGAAATTCATCATCTTGCATATGCAGATCCTCCCAGACCACCCCCCATATGGTTCTGTGGGGGTAGTCACTTCAGCAGCCTGTCATTCTGGCCTGAGGATGGGCCATGACCTAACCCCACCAATCAGAATCCTTCCCTGGAACTTTTCAATAGCCACTAAGGAAAGAGAACGGTTCCTCAGGAAAGCCTATGACCATGCCTTCCAGTGACGTAGGAAAGGACAGAGCCAAGATGTGTTTAGGGCCGAAACCAGTTTGGCTCAGTGGTAGAGCATCGGTCTGCAGACTGAAAAAGGTCCCAGGTTTGATTCTGGTCAGGGGCATGTGCCTGGGTTGCGGGCACATCCCCGGTGGGGGGTGTGCAGGAGGCAGCTGGTCGATGTTTCTCTCTCATTAACGTTTCTAGCTCTCTATCTCTCTCCCTTCCTCTCTGTAAAAAAAATCAATAAAATAAAAAAATAAAATAAAATAAAGATGTGTTTAGGAGCCAAGATGAGAGACCTGGAGAGTCCAGATGACATGAACAACTCTGTTATCCTGGAGCCCAGCCATGTTGCCTGCCCTGACTGTGGCTTGGGCCCGAGAGCCAGGGCTGGCTTCATGTGTGTGCCACCTGTGCATTTGCACAGGGCCCGAGTTTAAAATGGTTCAATGCTCTTCTGTTGCTATCCTGACCATCTTACTTTTTAAACAAGAAACCTGAATTTTCATTTTGTACCGCACCCTGCAAATGATGTAGCTGATCCTGCCAGAAGCCATTAGCATTTGCCTTTGGTGTTAGTTTCTAAAACAGTAAGCATGCATGCACTTGTGTATGTGCACCTGTGCGTACACGCACTCGGAGGGGTATGTGATTCCAAGCCTTACCCTCATAAACTCGATGCAGCCCCTCCTTCCAGGCCCTGGAAGCCCCAGACTCATACCCACCATCTCCATCAGCCCCCGTTCCCAGCAGCAACACTTACACAGCATCTTGGTCACCTGCATCCGACCCTTATCCTGTAGTTGCTGGACCCTGCTCTTGCTCCCCTGCCTTAGCAGCAGCAGCTTCTCACTCCGCAGCTGCAGCCCGATGAGCAGGTAGAGTACGCTGATGATGGCCATGGGCAGGCAGAAGAAGAGCAGAGCTGTGATCTGCATGAGTAGGTTGTAGGAGGCCCTTGAGCTGACCACCATACACATAGCCGAGTCGGGCACTATACCCCGGCAGGGCACATCCAGCAGCTTGATGCCATGCAGGCTGGTGTTGGGCAGAGAGCAGAGCACAGCAAGGCTCCAAATAGCCCCGAGCACCCGGCGAACATGGGCTTGGGTCATCACAGACCTGGCCTGCAGTGGGTGCACCACGGCCATGTAGCGCTCCACACTCAGGGCAGTGACATTGAGCACAGAGGCCAGGCAGACTGTCTCAAAGAGCAGTGTGCGGAAGTAGCAGCCACCAGCGCCCAGCAGGAAGGGGTAGTTACACCACTTCTCATAGAGCTCCAGGGGCATGCCTAGGAGCAGCACCAGCAGGTCTGATACGGCCAGGCTGAAAAGGTAGTAGTGGGTGGGCGTGCGCATGGCCTTGTAGCAAAGGATGACCATGCAGGTTAGCCCGTTGCCCACGGTGCCCACCACAAAGATCAACAGGTACGTGACACAAATGGGTAGTAACAGATCCGTCTTCTGGGGCCCCAGATACTTGAGTCTCAGCTCCTGATCAGTCAGGTTCAAATCCTCAGGTTCAAAGGGCTCCCGCGCCCCACTGCCATTGCAGAGCACCGGGCTCCTTGCACCCCTGGGGGACACATCTCCAGGGAAGATGGAACAATTGAGGCAGAAAGGAACCTGTGGGACAGAATACAGAGACACTCAGAAAAGTCACTTAGGGAACCCTGGCTCTGTTGTAACTCATTAAACCAAAGGTGCCATCATTTATGTACTGCTGAGAAAGAAGTCTGTCTTCCATTGTAAGATGCATTACAACTTCAGAGATGTAAAAATGTACATCTTACCCTAGCCGGTTTGGCTCAGCAGTTAGAGCGTCACCCATGGACTGAAAGGTCTCAGGTTCAATTCCGGTCAAGGGCACGTATCTCTGTTGCAGACTCGATCCCCGAAGCAAGCAATTGATGTGTCTCTCTCACATCAATGTTTCTCTCTGTGTCTCTCCCCCTTTCTTCCACTCTCTCTCTTAAAAAATAAAAAATAAGTAAATAAAAAATAAATAAATCAATGGAAAAAATAACCTTGGGTGAGGATTAATAAAAATTAAATAAATAAAAGTACATCTTCAAAATGATAAAGCCCTAGCTGGTGTGGCTCAGTTGGTTGAGAGTTGTTCCATGACCCGCCAGTTTGATTCCCAATCACAGGGCACATACCCAGATTATGGATTTGATTCCTGTTGGGATGTGTACGGAAGGCAACCGATTGATGTTCCTCTCTCTCTAAAATCAATAAACATATTTTTACAAAAGATAAAAAGTGGACTTCAATTTGAAATGTCTCAATCTATTGAAACCTTGACTAAATGATGAATCCTTTTGAGCATGGGCTTTGCCATCGGCAGTTTTCCCTTGAATCTCTCCCCTTTCAAGCCGCAGACTATGAGACAGGTACTCAGTTTGGGCATCTGTAAAATGGGCGATGTGCGGGTATCACATGGTCTTGAAGAACAAGGACTCAGTAGGCAACTGCTTGGGTTCAAATCCAGCCTCCCCAGCCCCAGGCTGTGTGACCAATTTTCTGGTAACCTCTCTGCAGCTATTTCCTTATTAGGGGGATTGAGAGAGTTTAATCCATGAAAAAGGCCTGCCTGACACATGGACGGGTCAGGTTTATCAGCATCCGACTGAGGGGACTGAGTGACAGAGGGCGCTGAGTCACTGAGAGGACTCAGGGCTAACAGATGGCAACGCTGATCCAAAAGTTAGTTCTTTATTGTAATCCTCACTGAAGGAGTGAGGATATTTTTCCCATTGATTTTTAGAGAGAGTGAAAGGGAGAGGAGAAAGAGAGAGAGAGAGAGAGAGAGAGAGAGAGAGAGAGAGAGAGAGAGAGAGAGAGAGAGAGATTGGTTGCCTCCCACACCTGACCGGGGTGGGAGTGGGTGGTGGGGATCAAACCTGCAACCTAGGTACCTGCTCTTGACTGAAAATCGAATCTGAGACCCTCTGGTGAATAGGCTGACATTCTAACCACTAAGCAATGCTGGCCATAGCCAAGAGTTCATTCTTGTTTCTGTTTTCCATCACCTAAACGATTAGAAGTAGAAACATTTGACACCCTTAACACTGCCAGTTCTAGGGTTCCCTCTCCTCTCTCGGACTGCCCGTCTCTGCCAGTCCACCATATACAGTGATTAAGAACCAAGGCCATGGTGTTAAACAACTGTCCTGGGATCAAATGTTACCTCCCCTTACTGTGCCTCCGTGTCCTCATCTGTGAAATGGGGGTGTTGATAGAGAGAGCCTACCTTATATTTATAGTTTCTGTGAAGATTAAATGAGAGTCTACACAAAGTTCTCAGGAGTGCACCTGGTACATTCTGGGAGCTCTGTTTCAGTGCCCAGTAAATGACCCTGCTCCTCACATGGAAAGGAAAGGCAGTCCCCCAGACTGTCCTCCGGAGCCTGCTCTCCAGGCTCACCCCACCATCAACCCTCCCCGCCAGCAACTGGATTTTCAGGCTGGTTCCCGGACCTTCTCCCGATTCCTTCAGCGCCATTCCTCTCTTCAGTCCTGGGCTTGGGGCCTCAGGTAGCCCACCTACCCCCCGCAGCCACCTTTCAACTACTTCCTTTTCCAGGTGCTTTGCTCTCCCAGACCCAAGCATCTTCTTCCTTCCTCTCCTCTCTTCTCCTCTCTTCTCTCCCTCTCCACTTCCTCTCCTCTCCTTTCTTTCCTTTCTCTGTTTTCTTCTTCTTCTTCTTTCTTTCTTTATTTATTTTTACTCCAGTGAGATAGTAAACTGGGTCATAGGGTCCCCCAGTCACTCTTAATCAGGGTATCTTCCTCCTCCCAAATAGAATCCCACAGCCTCCCTACCCCTCCCACACATAATCCCCGCATCTTGGGATCCTGGCGCGTTTTCATCCAACTCAAGCGCAGCCTCTGCCTCGGCTACCCGGCTGGTCGGGAGGCGGGGGATGAGCTGGATCAGCGCAGCGCAGACCCAGCATCCAGGGAGGCTCCCTGCACCCCTGGGGAGGGTCGCCCCGCGGCGCGCTGCCTCAACAAGACAAATCACCCGCGAGTCCCTCGGAGATGGGGCGCCCCAACCGGACCCTCAGACCTCTTCCACCCGGAGGACCCAGTGCGCGCTCCTCCCGCCTCTTCTTACCCACGCCCCACGCCCGGTCCAGCCACAGCGCTCTTGCCCGCCCCGGCATCCCGCTCACCTACCATGCCGTCGGCGGCCGTGAGCTCCAGCGGCGGGAGCGCACCCGACCGGCAGCTGCGGCGCCAGGAGAGAGCGGATGGGCAGAATGGACAACCGTGGGCGGCCGGCCCCACAGCCCGCCCCACCGCCCCGCCTGGCGGTGGCCGGGGTGCCCGGTCCAGGACCGCCACCAGAGGGCAGGACCGCCCCCCTCCCCTCCCCGCAGCCCGCCCGCCCCGCCTCTGATTCCAGACACCCTCTTCTGGGGCCACCCACACACCCACCTTAACCACATCATTGTGTTCTCAAGCGTTTGACAGGGGCTTCCAGGAGCACCTTTATCTCTCTGAACCTCACAACAACCCGCTTTTCAGAGAGACGAAGTCTGGGTGATGTGGGTCTCACACGCTGTCCGTGCTGACTTTTAGCGTAACTCCTTACTCGGGTGTCCCTCCAGCCCACCGCCTCCTACCCCACATTTCAGAGGAGCCTCCAAGGACATCCCACTGGCCCCTCGGGAGTCAATGAGACTCCAAGGGTCCCCTCCTGCCTCCCAGGCTTCACACCAGCCTCTTTCCTCTTTCTTCATTCCCTGCCCCAGGACAGCAGTCTCCATCCTTCTCCCTTGCGGTCCTCCAGCCCGAGTCCAGGTCCTCGGTCCTCCCAGGATTACTGCAGGAACTCCCTTCTCCCTCCAATCTGCTCCCACATCCCAGTTTTCCTGAACCCCCAACGCAGCCATTCTGCTCGAAACCTTCTGTAGGTCCTTCCTTCTGAAAAAGAACACAAGTCTAACCTGATGTTGGACCTCCCTGGCTCCCACTTGCCTTCCTGGGCCCCTCACTAAATCCTGTCACCCTCAATACCCTCCCACTCAGATGTCCCCCAGGCCCCTCTCATCTGATTGCAGGATGTCCACAGGGAAGGAGGGAACTGTCGGCAGGGAGGAACCATGAATGCCGGGACCCCAGCCTCCTCCTGCTCCCACAAACTGGACACGTGTAAACCCAGCAAGGAGCACCTTCCCTGCTCGCTCCCTCCTCTGACCAGCTCCTGAGCTGGCAGTTATTTCAGCTAAAGAGCATAACATCAGGAACTGGCAAAGGGGCCTAGAAATGTGGGCCTCACAGGCTAACACACTAGCTCCTGGGCCTCCTCTCAGGGTCTGATTCACTTGGTCTGGGCGAGGTCAGGGATGCCTTCCTGAGAGCCCCAAGCCCCAGAATCACACACTTTGAGAAGCACTGGGAGGGGTTAAGGACAAAGCCCCGGACCCAGAAAGGGTGCCGTTGAGCTGTGGGAACTGAAGGAAACTCAGCCCTCTGTTCCGTAGAATGTACTAACCACTGTTATCACTACTGTGAGCATGCAATGAGATGGAGCGTGAAGATTATTAGCACGGGGCTGGCATGTGGTCAGCACTCAAGAAAGTTGGGTGGGATTATCTCCATTTAGTGACAACTGGAAACAAAGACCTCTTCCCCCAGATTTTCTCAGGCCTGCCCCCCAGCCCCATGAGACTGGTCTTGGAAACTGGGAGTTAGGCCCTCTCAGAGCCTCCGTCAGCCTGCCTTCCCAGGAACTGCACATATAAACATAGCTCTAGGCACAGGGAGGTTTCAGGCATGCCAGGGCAGATGATCTCCAATTCCTGGGAGTAAAGGATTCTGGGATTTACCAGAGAGTTAACTACCAAGCCCCAGATGAGGAAGTCCAGTGTACCCTTTAAGACCAGGGCTGCAAAAATTTATAACAATAAAAGCCTAACATGCTAATTAGACCAGACAGCCAAATGACCTTCCAAATGACATCATTCCAGAGTCCTTCTGGATGAAGCTGCTGCGGCGGGGGCCAAGGCAGAGGTAGTTAGGGGTAATCAGATAGGCAGGCAGAGAAGTTAGGGGAGATCAGTCAGGCAGGCAGAGTGGTTAGGGGCGATCAGATAGGCAGGCGAGCAGTTAGGAGCCAGCAGTCCCAGATTGTGAGAGGGTGCAGGCTGGGCTGAGGGATCTCCCCCCCCCCCCCCCCCCGCACTGTCCTTCCCCCTACCCCCCATGTGCACGGATTTCATACACCCGGTCTCTAGTGAATAAGTAAAATAAAATAAGTCTAGGGCTGCTATCCTATCAAATGAGCAATGAGGGTCAAGGCAGCATGGCTGGGAAACATGGGGTCACAGACAACACTTAGCATGTGATTAGTGTTGTCGACCCCGCCCCCATCACTGGAGCACACACACCCACACTCACACACCACTTTGACTACTTTGCACTAACTCTGAGTGTCCTGAAACTCATTGTAGACCCTTTGGAAGTGCTCAGAGCCCAGGAAACGATGGAGACGGCCCTCTTCTCTACCTCACAGAAGCAGAAGGGGTCCCACTGGTCGGGAATTCCTACAGCTGGCTGCATCCCTCACAGCATCAGCAGCCATCAGAGACCACGTGGAGCTAAAGGGGGCCCCCTAAAGGAGAAGCCCCGGGGCCATTCATGGTTATAGCACTGTCCAGAGGGCCCTGTGTGTTCTGGCCTCTGGGCCCGAGCTCAAGACCACCATAGCAGCATGTCCCATTAGAACCCGCTGACACCTGCTGCCTCCCTACTCTGTCCTCAGGTGGCTTCCCCAGAGCCACACCCATGGTGGGGGGGGGAAACACTCACAGGGCAGGGGCTTGGAGTAAACACATCCCAGGTTTTCTGGGTGTATACCTCAATCTCCTGGGCTGGTGGGCATCTACTCAGACTAAGGGCCAGCTCCCCATGCAGCAAATCTGCCACGGGAGGGCTGCTGGGACCTCCCGGAGCAGTTTGGGGTACCTCCCAGGTGCCAGAGCAGACTGCACTAGCCAGACAGCTTCTCCTCACCCTGCTGACTCCTGTACTCCCCAGGGAGCAGTGTTGGTACCCAATTTGCGCTGGAATATTTGGTAAAAGAGTTCCCTAGTTGGGGCTTCGTGCCCTTCAAGGGATCACAGTGTGGGGGTGCAGCTGAGATGAGTTCCCAGAGACCGAAGTTTTATTATTTTCATTCTTGGAAGACAGAGACATTGATTTGATCTTCCACTTATTTATGAATTCATCGGTTGTGTTTTACATGTGCCCTGACCAGATTAAGCCCTTAACCTTGACGTATTGAGATGACACTCTAACTAACCGAGCCACCAGGCCCAGGCTGGATAGTTTTCATATAAACGAGAATAGGTGCAAGTCTCAGAAACTTGGTACATTTCTGAACAAAAGGAAGTGATTGTTAATCTTTTTCTTCAAGGCAGTGAGACAAAAATAACCTAAAGGTTTCTCTATCTCCTGGGAAGAGGGGGTTTAGAGAGAGAATCTGAAGGCTATGATTGGTGGTCAGGCCCATTTGTATACAGTTGCCGGCACTCCTTGTCCTCCTGTGGGTGATTCATTAGGATCATGCCTTCTGGCAACTCATGTTCCCAGAAAGCTTCCTTCACATGACGTGCCACTATACTTCACATTTATACTTTGGTATTACACTCTTGTAGACTTGCTCTCTCATAAGTGACATGTAAATAGTTTTCCACTCCCCTCCCTCTCCAGTGCCTATGGGTTCTCTCCTCTCTCTCTCATTTTTTGGTCCAGTACATTTTGTTTCTGTATATGACTCTGTTTTTTGAATCCACATCTCTCCTCCGTAGTACTTCTTAAATAAATGTTTACATTAGAAAAAAACAAAACTCTCGAGTCTGTTTGGGTGGAGGCGTCATAAACAACATTGGGATGAGCAGCTTGAACTGAGCAGGCCTTTATTAGGCCAAGACCGTTCTGTCAGACCATTCCGTGGGGCCCAACCTCAAAGGGCCCCACCCTGCTCCAGGCCGCTCTTTCTTCCGAGCAGGGAGGGGGCAAAGGCCTCCTCTGTGGTGAGGGGGAGCGTCTGCAGCCAGAGTGAGGATAGGTAGTGTGACTGTCCCCTCTCCCACCTCAGCTTCCTCATCTGTAGCACGGGGTCCTGTATCCTCCTCGCAGCCTCGATAAGAGGGGAACCAGCTGAGGTGGGTCCGGCGGTGGGCCCTGGATCCGTGTGTAGCCCTCGGCCCAGCCTCTCTAGGGGCGTCAGATTCTGATGTTGACAGCGGTTTTCCCTCGTGGGTAGACTAGAGTGGGGAGAGGGAAGGTAAATGCTTTTTGTTTTCAGTTAAAATTATTTTCAACAGTCAGCATGTGTTCCTTCTGTAATAATTACATGTGTAAGTTCATAGTTTCTTCATTTTAAAAGGCAGTTTCTTGTTTAATTCCGGTGGCTTGTCCCTGGACAGCCCTTTCTTCAGATCATCCACACGGTCAGGCTTTGTCTGGGCAGAACCCTTCCGAGGGAGGCGTGGGAAAACTTGGACACAGAGGTGTGTCACTGTCACCTCCAGCCAGCCACATGCCCTTGTGCACCCAAGGCCCCTCCATATGGCTGCCATTTTTTTATATATCAGCTCCAACATCTAGGAAACCTGATTTTTTTAAAAAATATACTTTATTGATTTTTCTCAGAGAGGAAGGGAGAGAGGGAGAGAGTTAGAAACATGGATGAGAGAGAAACATCGATCAGCTGCCTCCTGCACACTCCCCACTGGGGATGTGCCCGCAACCAAGGTACATGCCCTTGACCAGAATAGAACCTGGGACCCCTCAGTCCACAGGCCAACGATCTATTAACTGAGCCAAACCGGTTTCGGCATGGCTGCAGTTTTTGTTACCTGATTATTAGACTCTGTGCTGTGTCACCCCTACCACACACCTAGGACCCCCAGGCCCAGTGTGAGGAGGGAAGGGCCACACAAAACCCACTTCCCTCCCAGATCCTGGCTGCCAGGCCCAGCATGGGTTCTTCCTGGTTGAGACCTCTGGCCAGGCAGTTGAGCCCATATTACGTTCCCTGTGTGACCCCTTTGTGGGGGCAGTACCCCACCCCCAACAGTGCAGTTCTGTGGGCACTAACCAGACCTCAATATTGTTTCAGTACACCCCCAAAGAGGGCACCCTCCTCTCATTTCTCAGAGAAGGGAGGGCAGCTGGCACCCACTCCCCCTGCAAAGCCCTGCTCTTGGCCTACTGACTGACCACACACACCATGAATAGCCTAAGACAGCACAGCCCTGGCTGCATCCCCCTCTGCCCCAACTGCCTGTGGGAGCTGCGGGGCCTCATTTCTCTCACCCATCAAGTGTGGGTAGCCATCTTTTACCTGTTGGTATGAGGATAAAATTAGATAATTCTTAATTTTTTATATATATTTATTGATTTTTTATAGAGAGGAAGGGAGAGGGATAGAGAGCTAGAAACATCGATGAGAGAGAAACATCGACTAGCTGCCTCCTGCACACCCCTTACCGGGGAAGTGCCTGCAACCAATGTACATGCCCTTGATCGGAATTGAACCTGGGACCTTCCAGTCCGCAGACCGATGCTCTATCCACTGAGCCAAACCAGTTTTGACAACATTAGATAATTCTTATAGGCTCCCGGGAACCTGTGGAGTTTTTAATGACAAAACACACTCCAGAAGAATTCTGTAAGAATAGTACCAAGGACTTCCTGTCCTGAACCATTTGAGAGTAAGTTGCTGACCTGAAGCCCAGGCTCCCTGAATACTTCTGTCTTTCCTGCAAGTGGGGATCCTCTCCTCTGTCGCCACTGGCAGACATCAACATGGGAGGCATCACTGCCCGCTAATCTGCAGGCCCTTTCAAGTTCTGTCAGTTGTCCCCATCTGGAACAGTTCCCCAGTCTGCCCTTGACTTTCATGACCTTGAAATTATTTAAGATTATAGGCCAATTATTTTATAGGTAACCCCTTCAAGCTAGCTCCTGCATTTCCACATTGGCCATGGAACAGTGGCTCTATTGGTGAGCAGAACTAGGGAATGTATATGTGTATGTTTCCAACCTCCCAGAGAGAGGGAAATAGGCTTCCTCACTGTGGATGGGAAATACATTTCTGAAACACAAGTTTAACAGTAACTACCAAAATGTAGAAGTTTATCCCTTTGACCCTGTAACTTTACCTCTAGAAATTTATGGAAAATAGTAACTCCAATGCAGAGCTGAGTGTAAGAAGACTCATCTTTGTAATAATGAACAATTGGAGACAACCTCAACCGAAATATTTTGTCTTAACTCCTCAAAGCAGTGTCCCGCACGCTCCCGGAACCATCTGTCTGAAGGACCAAGTAATTGACTGCTAATTGGCTTCCTCCAGGGCCGTTAGCTCCCCAGCACTTGGAGGATGTGTCTGTACAAGAGTCCAGAGAATGTCCTTCCACAAAGCGAGAGATGACAGGCATGAGCCTGAGTTGGGACCCTTCCTCCCCAGCTACAGGTGAAATCAGAGTCAGCGCAAGGCGAGGAGACATGGGCCACAAAGGATCCTGCTAACTCCATGAAAAGGGACTCCATCAAAAGGAAATGAGCGACATAAATGATGAGACACACACTAAGAAGCACTGGACATGTGCGTGAGAGGGAGAGGCTGACCCACACATGATGTCCTAGAAAGGCATATAAGCAAGATAAGTTGCCAAGGGAAACCTTGGAACATAAGAACATAGCAACTGGGAGGGTTGGCTTCCCAAGTATGTAAATTACTGGGTGGGTTTATGCATGAAAATGGTTGTAGAACACTTGTCAAATGGGCAACAGTGGTTGATCCTAGAGACTTTCACTCTTTAAAAAAATAAAATGTTGGCCAAAACCGGTTTGGCTCAGTGGAGAGAGCATCGGCTTGCGGACTGGAAGGTCCCGGGTTCGATTCCGGTCAAGGGTACATCCTCAGTGGGAGGTGTGCAGGAGGCAGCTGGTCGATGATTCTCTCTCATCAATATTTCTAAATCTCTATCCCTCTCCTTTCCTTTCCTCTCTGTAAAAAAAGTAAAAAAATAAATAATAAATAAAAAAATAAATAAAAATAAAATGTTGGACCAGCCAGCGTGGCTCAATGGTTGAGTATCGACCTATGAACCAGATCTATGAACCAGAAGATCACAGTATTATTCCCAGTCAGGACACATGCCCAGCTTTTGGGCTCGATCCCTAGTAGGAGGCATGCAGGAAGCGTTGATGTTTCTATCCCTCTTTCCCTCTCCCTTCCTCTCTCTAAAATCAATAAAAACATCTTTTAAAAAATAAATGTTTGTGTTGTTTGCATTTTCAACAAGCAATATTTATTGGTTTTGTTAATCTGAAAGCAAAAGATAAAAATCAACTGAGTAAGTAAATAAGAAGACCTGGGAAATCTGCTGAAACCACTGTTGATCAACTAAGCGGGGAGCAGATAAGAACTAGAGCAAAGTCCCACAGGACATGACAGAGACCCAAGGGCATGTTCAACAGGAGAAAGGATGGAGATTGGAGTCACGGTAAGTGTTAGGGGGGGGTGGGTCTTTCAGCAAGGAAGGGGATGCTGGACAGGTTTGATCATTGTAGCAGGCAAGGTCTGGCCATATCTCCTGTGGACATCTGCAAATATGGCTCATACAGGCTGACAGCTTCCTCTCTCTCTCTCTCTCCCTCTCTCCCTCTCTCCCTCTCTCCCTCTCTCTCTCTCTCTCTCTCTCTCTCTCTCTCTCTCTCTCTCTCTCTCTCTCTCTCTCTGCCTGCAGATATTCTTTAGCATGATAGGACCTTCAGTATTTTCTAGTTTAGGCCAAAAGTACCAAGGACTTAACACCCCAGGAGCTACCCTCCTACTGAGAGATGGGAGTGGTTGGATAAGTATCCCATGTGGTAGGCAGCTTCCAAGATGGCCCTTGGAAGCAAGCCACCTCGGAAACGGATCCTCCAGCCCAGCCAAGTCTTCAGATTATTTGAGCCTCATGAGAGATCCTGAGCCAGAACCACCAGGTCCAGCTGCTTCTGGGTTCTTGACCCTCAAAAACAATATAATGTAATAAACGTTTACTGTTTTAAGCTGCTAGGTTTTGGAGTATTTTGTTATGAAACAACAGCTAAGTAACAGTCTCATATGTTCCTGATAGGGCTGTAAAATGATGTAGCCACTTAGGAAAAACAGTTTGGTAGTTGCTCAAATGATTAAATATAGAGTGACCATATGACCCAGCAATTATATACTGAAGATACATACCTAAGAAAAATTAAAACTTATGTTCACATAAAAACTTGTATACATGACCTGGCAGGGTGGCTCAGTTGGTTGGAGCCTTGTGCCGAACACCAAAGGATTTCGGGTTCGATTCCCAATCAAGACATATAATGAGGTTGCAGGTTCAATCCCTGGTCAGGCGCTTATGGGAGACAACCAATTGATGTTTCTCTCCATCAATGTTTCTCTCTCTCTTCCTCTCTTTCCCTTCTTTTCTCTAAAATTAAATAAAAATATATCCTCGGATGAAGATTTTAAAACAAAAACAAAACACACTTGTACGCAAATGTTTATAATAGTATTTTTAAATATAATAGTCAAAAGATAGAAACAACCCAAATGTTCATTAAGGGACAAATGGAGAAACAAAATGCAGTCACTCATACAATGGAACCATCCTATATAATAAAGAGCTAATATGCTAATTAGATCTGACAGTGAAATAACCTTTCTCTGGAACGACCTTCCAGAATGACCAATGGGCAGGGCCATGAGGGCCGAGCCCCTTGCACAAATTTCATGCATCAGGCCTATAGTTTTATACAAGGGACTTGAGTATCCGTGGATTTTGGTATATCCACAGCAGTCCTGGAACCAATCCCCCATGATACCGAGGAACAAATGTAGTTAAGTTTTAGGAAGTCAAAAGTTATGCTTGAATTTTCAACTGTATGGGGGATCGGTGCTCATAACCCCCACATTATTTAAGGGTCAACTGTAGATTCGTGATTGCTTAGGCTGAGGTGGGGTGTGGTGGATAAGAGTGATAGTTAAAAGCTGTGGGATTTGTTTTTTTAGAGGTGATGAAAATCTTCTAAAATTGACCAATGGGATAATAGCACATATCTGTAAATATATTAAAAACCACTGAATTGTACACTTTTAGTGGGTAATTTGTATGGTATGTGAATTATCTATCTATCTCTATCTATATCTAAATCTATATCTATCTATCTATATCTATATCTATATCTATATCTATATCTATATCTATATCTATATCTATATATATATATATATATATATATATATATAAAAGGCTAATATGCTAAGTGTACGACCAATCGCTATGATGTGCACTGACTACCAGGGGGCAGATACTCAACATAGGAGCTGCCATGATACACACTGGCTGGCACCATGGACCTGGCACCAACAAACCAACACTTGGCTTCCCCCAAGTGGGACACAGGCCCAGCCACCACCCCAGAATTGCAGCCAATGCTGCCACCAAATTGCAGCCAATGCTGCCAAGACCCCATGATGCAAAATGCGGACCACAGCCCAGCCCAGAAACGGTAACTGGAAACCAGATGTAGCAATGCCCAGCTTCCTCTCCCTAGTGACTAGCCTCCTTGGTGTTTCTTCAGCCCAGGAACTTGACTTACTTTATAGCCAGATGCAAACATTTTACACTTTAACCAAATGTTTGTGAAGTGTTTTCCCATGCCTCATCTCATTTGATCCTCACAGAAGTCCTGGAGTAGGTAGGTAGGAGATTTGGTAGAATACTGTTTTCTTTTCATTAGCCGGAATACAAAGATTTAGGAAGTTTAGAAACTTGACACAATTGAAAAGAATTAAGAAATGGTGGACTTTGAAAATGACTTCAGTTTTTCTCACTGTGCAGAATATAAACACTGCTGCAGTTAAATATTTTACCCTTTGTTCTCCCTGAATGATCTACAATATTAATTTGCTTTGTGTTGATATTTACTGCTGTGTTGCTGACAATTACCTGAAAGAGAAGTTGGGGTGCTTCACTAGGCTGGAAAAAGTTTAGCTAAATCAGAAAGCAGGTCTAATTAAGCAAGTTTATCTATCTATCTATCTATCTATCTATCTATCTATCTATATAAAGGCTAGGTTGACTCACACATGTGAAATACATACAAAGCTCTCACTGACGCCAATCACACACATGTATTTTGATCTGTCATTGTTGATAATGAATTTGGTTGACACTTCTATTATAGATAAAGGGTGAATAGCAATATTAAAATATTTCTTCTAATTAATTTCCTTTCAATGTGCACAAATCCATGCATCAGGCCTCTAGTATCTTAATAAAATTGTTTTAAGCACAGATACACCACAGCTTCCTTTCCCCTAGGTGGTAACTCTGAGGCATGTTTTATTCTCTCAGAAGGTCCCAGTGGAACTAAACCCATTTCCAAAGGCCAAAGCTTGCCATTAATATGAACTTCCTCTCCTTTCCTGTCTGCTTTGTCTCTTTTCTCCACCCTATGCTTTCTGGGATCACATCTCAAATAAACAACTGCACCCAATTCTTGTCTCGAGGTTTATTTTTAAGAAACCCAAACTAAAGCAGTTATCTTCTTTGGGTTGGGAGTCAAGTTCACCTGGCATGGGGCTGATTCTAAGCCCTGTCAGTTCTCTACTGGGGAGACTGTGTTCACCAGCCAATTGTCTAGAGCACATGAGTCAAACACAAGGCCCGAGGGCCAAATCCGTCCCGCCAGGCCTTGCAATGTGGCCCGCACCGCGCTGTCATCACTGCACTCCGCTGCGTTTCCATCACAATGACAGTTTATGACTGTTCAGTAAACCATTCGGCCCGCGATTTAGGCTGGATTTTAGATTTTGGCCCCTTCTCTGATTGAGTTCGACACCCCTAGTCTAGAGTGAAAGCTTGAACCAAAGTCCAGAATATCATGGAGCTGGCCTCAGTCTGCCAGCATGCCTGGTATGTGCCTGGGGTAGTTTGCATACATGCTAACCACCCCCCCCCACACACACACACACTTTCAGGCCTGGGAACTGTGGTAGGGACCATTGAACAGTCCAGGCCTGTCACTGCCCTTTACCCTACAGTCAGGCTGTGTGGGACGTGTTCATTTCCCCTTTGTCTTATTTTGCCTGTCTCTTGTATTTGGGTTTCATCTGACCACACAAACCACCAAGACAGAGAAGCAGGAGGTTATAGAGGGCTATGAGAGCAGAGTTCAGCAGACTCCCTGGGAAGGGTCTGACCCTTTGACTGTGAACTTGACATATCTGATTAACGGAAGGCAAAGATTACACAGCCAAGACTTGAAGTGACTGAGCCAGGAAGACCCTTTGAGGCCTGTCAGGGAAGGGGATCAGCGGGAGAGGCATCCTGCCCAGCGAGGCCCAGGTCACTTAGGCCATGAACCTCACCGTCTGAGCACAGGCTGAGAGTCAGAGGGGAGAAGTTTGGGCTGGACCCAGCTTCCACAGTACCTCTGGACCCGGATTGAGAAATGGATGCTCAGAACTTGATTTTTCCACAATTTCAGGCTGCTCAGCCTCAGCCAAAAGCCTTCATTTTCAAGTAAAGGATAGTTGGTGGATGTTAATGCCCACAACACTTATGCCTAGGTTTGCCCAGAGCAACAGAACAAAAGAGCCTAGGTTAGCTCAAAGTTTTCATAAGTTGACCTAAAATAAAATATATATATATATATATTTTTTTTTTTTTTTCTATATTTTATTGTGATAGTTTTATGTGTCAACTCAGTGGAAGGCAGGCCTGAGAGGTGCCGAGCTAGGCTGCAGTGCCCAGTTCCTTATTCAAATACTAACATAAATGCTGTCATGAGCCCTAACTGTTTTCTCAGTGGTTAGAGCATCAGCCAGAGGACGAAGGGTCTTGGGTTTGATTCTGGTCAAGGGCACACACCTCAGTTGTGGGCTCCATCCCCAGCCCTGGGCAGGGTGCAAGTGGGAGGCAACCAATTGATGTGTGTCTCTCACGCTGATGTTTCTCTCTGTCTCTCCCCCCACCCTTCACTCTAAAAAATCAATGGAAATAATATCCTCAGGTGACAATTAATGAAAACAAACAAGCAAAAAAAAAAAGAAAAGAAAAGAAAACCAGAAAGATAAATGCTGCTGTGAAGGTATTTTACACAAGTGGTTCACATCCACAAGGAGTTTATTGCCCTCATAATGTGGGTGGGCCTTATCCAATCAGGTGAAGGCTTTAAGAGCAAAACCAGAGTTCCTTCCAGAGCAGAACTTCTGCTCAAGACACATCATCAACTCCTACCTGAGTTCAGCCTGCCAGCCTGCCCTATAGATTTCAGATTTGCCAGCCTCTACAAATACAGATTCCTTAACATAAAATATAGATCTACACTAATAAAAGAGAAATATGGAAGCTGACTGTCACTTTGCTATGTCCACCATCCAATCAGGAATGAGTATGCAAATTAACCCAACAAAGATGTTGGTGGCCCTGCTCCCCAGCTGCTCAGGGCCTCTGAGCAGCACACATTCAGGCAAGGAGTGGCTGGGTGGGGCGGGATGCCTGCTATGCGGGGGAGAGGAGGGTGGAAATGGTTGTGGAAGGAGCTACAGGAGTGGTGCTCCACTCAGAGCAAAGACTGAAGGTGGCAGCCAGAGGGAAGACCTGGGTCCGGCATGCTGAAGGAAAACCAGTGCCGGCAGCAAGGGGAAGGAAGACTTATTGCATGTATCTCTACATGCAACAATAGGCCTCTAGTGTAATTATAGATATAGATAGATGATAGAGATAAAGATTGACATAGAGATAGAGATATTGATTTATCTATTGATTTGGTTTTTCTGGAGAGCCTTGATGGATGGACCTCAGTGGAAGGCAGGCCTAAGAAGTGCTGAGTAGCACGAGTGTCCCTCTCAGGGGAGACATTCCTCGAAGTCACAGAGAAACATGTGGGACGATTGCCATGGATCCTGCTGTTGGTTCAACTGAAATGGCCAGACATCCAAGAATAACCTTCATAAAGCTATCCCAATGCTGTAAACAGAAAATTGCAGAAACGGCTCAAAGGACTCATGAAGCACAGTTCTCATAGTCAGCTCCCATATAAATCAGACCAGGTCATGCCACTGCCCTGCCAACCCTCCCCCCCGCCCCCCACCCCCAAAGCTCTTGGAATAATCCCAATTTTTTTTTAAATTTAAATTCTTTTCTGTTGAAAGTATTACATGAGTCTCCTTTTCCCCCCATTGACTTCTCCCTGGCCACCCACACCGCCAAGCACATCCCCTCACCCCCCTACTGTCTGGGTCCATTGGTTATGCTCATAATAATCCCAAATTTATTTCCTTAATATATTTTATTGATTTTGTACAAAGAGGAAGGGAGAGAGATAGAGAGTTAGAAACATTGATGAGAGAGAGTCATCAATCAGCTGCCTCTTGCACACCCCCTACTGGGGATATGCCCGCAACCAAGGTACATGCCCTTGACCGGAATTGAACCCGGGACCTTTCAGTCCCCAAGCCGACGCTCTATCCACTGAGCCAGACCGGTCTCAGCAATAATCCCAAATTTAATTCAGCCTGTATCCCAGCCCTGCCCACCTCTGCTCAGCTTCCCCTTCCCTGAGCACCACCAGCCCACTCTGCCACCTCGGGGCCTTTGCACCTGCTGTTTGCTCTGCTGGGAATCCCTTTCCCTGCTTCTTTGCCTGCACCTTCTCATACTTCAGGGTTCAGGGATAGTTTCTGACCACACATTCTGACACCACCACTCCCCTCACTGAAATCTTCTACTAAATCCCATTTATCACAGTCTAGAATGATTTTACTTGTTTGTTTTGTTAATTGTCGGTCTCCCTGTTCTGGTCTGGAAGTTCCAGGAAATGTGGCCCCTCTTGTTCTCTTGTGTCATAGGAGGCGCTATGACAAATCCTATATAATAAAACCCCAATATGCAAATCAACCAAACTGTGGACCTACACAGAGATGCTCCGCCGAACAGGCCCCAACCGGAAGTGGTAGGGGTGGGGCTGTCAAGTGGGTGGCACCAGGCCAGCTAAAGTTGGTGCCAACTGGAGCTTCCTTATTGACCTGCTGGTTGCCCCACAGATTAACCCTGATCACCGGCCAGGCCTAGGAATCCTACCTGTGCATGATTTTCGTGCACTGGGCCTCTAGTATTAAATAAAAAAATGATTCCTCAGCTCCTAAGCTCATTCATATTTGGGCCAGCTCCCTCCCCCTTTCCCACAGTACCCTGGGCCTCCCCCATCATGTCCCTTGGTGATGGACAGTAGTAAAGCATGACATTCAGCTGTCCAGCGGTGTGGACCCCTGACTGGAGGGTGGAGGAAGGACTTGGCTACCTTGTATGGGGCTGCGCCTCAAGAAGAATGTGCCACTTTTCTAAGGGAACTGACCTGAGCCCTGAAGGACGGGGAAAGAGGATTCCAGGGGCGGGAACAGCAAGGGGAAGGCCCGGAGGAGGGGGGAGGGGCATCTCCAGGAACTGGTTAGAAGCCAGAGCACCTCCCACTATGAGCCAGGAGGAGGGTGGCATGAGCTGAGGGCAGAAAGGGGGGCAGGGCCAAGAGCAGACTCTGAGATCCATGGAAGGGTCTTCAGCTGGGAAATGACAGGGTCTGGTTCATACACTGAAAATTCAGAGATTGTTTCTGGCTGAGGAAGTGGGAGCAGGCACAGTAGGGAGGCTTATTTTTTACTGTAGAATCAGCTACACTGCTAGCATTTTTATTTATTTATTTATTTTTAAAAAATTATGTACATGTATTGCCTTAAAATTTAAACAAGTAATCCTCTGGATGCTAAGCAGAGCCTGGACTGTAAGAGACCGGAGAGGATTTTGGTTGGTTCTTAGGACAGAGACTGCAGGCTGACCACCTAGTGGCCATTCTCCTCTCTCCCTCTTTCCTCACTGACAGATTCTAGTTTCTGTGTTATCCCAAGTGACCATTTACACAGCATGTATCCAGCCAAATGGTGTTTCCCAACTAGGGGTGCTATTGAGTAGAAGATGTTGAGGGGAGTTATGAGAAAATTAAAAGAGAAATAGAGAGCCCTGATTAGTTTGGCTCAGTGGATAGAACATTGGCTTGTGGACTGGAGGGTCCCAGGTTCAATTCCAGTCAAGGGCATGTACTTTGGTTGCAGGCACATCTCTCAGTAGGAGGTGTACAAGAGGTAGCTAATCAATATTTCTCTCCCATCGATGTTCCTACTCTCTATCCCTCTCCCCCTCTCCCTTCCTCTCTGTAAAAAATCAAATATATATATATATATATATATATATATATATATATATATATATATATGTGTGTGTGTGTGTGTGTGTGTGTGTGTGTGTGTGTGTGTATTAATTTAATTTAATTTAATTTTTTTAAAGAGAGAAACAGAGAACTGACAAGGGCCAATTTTACCCTCCTCTCAGCCTCTCCCGCCCATTTGCTTTCTGGGATACAGCTGTGAGGTCTGGAGCTCCAGCAGCCATCATGAACCCTGAATTAAACTATAAGCTGCAAGTCACCACATATGAAGAGCAGAGCTGAAAGGCAGAGGAAAGGTAAGTCTCTAGTGATGTTATGGAACTTCTATTAGATAGACCAGCCCTGCACACAACTGAAGTTCATTACTCTCTCAGTTTACATTTTTGTCACAGGTTTCTATAGAGCGGTAAGAGGAATCTTCTCACGTGTTATTCATGGACTGATACTGATGGAGGGCATCTGGCAATTAAATATTTAGCCTAGAAGTCACTCAAATCACTCTACTCATTGGCCAAAACTAGTCACATGGCCCCATCAAGTCAGTTATAAGGAGGCCAGGAAATGTGATACTGCCAAGTGCCCAGAAGGCAGGGAGCCAGAAACAGATGGAGGAATCATCCCTGAGATATCAGATAGAGGTCAAGATTTAGAGGACATGTGTGTGCATCGTGACAGCTGGGTGGGGAGGACTGTGGAAGGCGGGGGTGGGGGTGGGGGTGGTCATAATTCTGGCTCCACAGGAATGGCTTTAAAAGGCAGCCATGAGCCGAAACCGGTTTGGCTCAATGGATAGAGCGTCGGCTTAAGGACTGAAGGGTCCCGGGTTCGATTCCGGTCAAGGGCATGTACCTTGGTTGCGGGCATATCCCCAGTAGGGGGTGTGCAAGAGGCAGCTGATCGATGACTGTCTCTCGTCGATGTTTCTGACTCTCTATCTCTCTCCCTTCCTCTCTGTACAAAATCAATAAAACATATTTTAAAAATAAAAAATAAAAGGCAGCCATGAGAACAAAATGAAATGAGTGAGGATACTCTACAGAGATAGACACTGCTGCCAAATGGGATGGCATGACCTGAACAAACAGCTGAAGTCTAGGTTGGATGAAGTCTGGACCATCACCCTCAGGCTCTGCCATCCTGATTTTGCCCTCCTCTGTGACCCCTCCTCCCCTGCCCCCAAGAAACTCAGTCCCTCCACAGCTTCACTGGGGCCCTATGTTGGAGGGGCCTTGACTTCCAGCAAGCAGGGCCTTCATCGTCTCCAGGGAACATAGACCCAACAGGGGCTTCCAGCAGTCATCTGAGCCCCCGCGTACAGGTGTCCAGGAGCACCTGGCTTCGGGCGGGGAGGAGTAGGGAAGTAACCCGCTGCTGTGTTTCCAGGATATTGCACTGGGTGGGGGGTGCAAACGGCTCTCCCAGAAACTTCCCTGGGAGGGGCAGTCCTAGAGGTGTTCCACCTGACCCAGGTGTTCCTTTCTCCCCATAACCGGGGATCCTTTCCCTCAACCTTGGACCCCAGATCTTCCCCTTCTCGCGTAGAAGCCCTCTGACTCGCATTCTTCCTCATTCTGACCCCACATTCTCCAAGGTGCACATCTCTCCGTCTGTGGACCAGGGATCCGCCACGAACCAAGGATCCGAGGGGCTCCACGACCACTGACCTGAGCCTGGCAGTGGTGGCCACGGTGGCCGCGGGTAGGTGGGCCCCCTGAAGCTGGAGAAGCAGGGGTAGTGTCTCCATGAGCGCTCACCGGTGTCCAGCAGGTAGTCACTGAAGCCGGCGGGAGAGGCACAGGGCACAGGCAGCTTCCTGCCTCCAGGGAGGAGGCAGTGCGGCCTGGTGATGGATCCAGTTGTCAATCTTCTGGTGAGGACTGCCCTTTGAGAACGATGGTGCAGAAGTTCCGGTTCTGGTTTCTAGCATCCAGTATCCTGATGCCAATCGCAAATCTGCCCCCTGCTGGCCAAAGAAATAGCTTCTTCAGCTTCAATTTCTTCTGTTAGATAAGTACTACTACCCTGTTTCCCCGAAAATAAGACAGTGTCTTAATATATTAATTTTTGCTCCCAAAGATGCGCTAGGTCTTATTTTCAGGGGATGCCTTCTTTTTCCATGAAGAAGAATACGGTACACATTTACTGTTAAATGAAAATAAAGGAAATTGATTACCTCTATACGGTACAGTAGTACGGTAGTTGTCAACACAAACCAGACAAACTGTGAATCCTGAAGTATCAAGAATTTACTCATTTATTCAATGACAATCATGTCATCATCTTCTGGAACATCATCATAACAATTCAATTCCTAAATTTCCTGGTGAATTTCTTGTGACTCCATTTCTTTCAGAATCAGTGGACCAAATCTCTCATGTTTAGCCTGGGGGGCCTTATTTTCAGGGGATGCCTTATATTTCACTAAGAAGGAAACCTGTAAGTGGGTCTTATTTTCAGAGGATGTCTTATTTTCGGGGAAACACGGTAATATACTAGTATTTACCTACCGAGGTGTTTGTGGCGATTAAATGAAGACACTTTGGGTAAATTCTATAGCACAATTCCTGGCACATATTAAGAATTGGGGAACTTCTTTTCCAAGTGGTTGAGGTGTAGAAATTTGGCTGGAAGGCTGCTACTGTTTCGGGGGTAGGGAAGTTATATACCTTAAAGAATTATTTGACTTTGAAAAGCACGTGCCTATCCAACTGGGGTTGAAATTATATTTTAGTCAAAAAATTACGTAAGATTTGGTATCATTCAAAAAGAGAAATTAAAAGCAGTTTAATAGTTTAAACCTGAAAACACCTGGAGACAATTGTGTTCTAGTTCCCAATTGTTTGCTCTCTCTTCCTGGATGGAGATTATACAACCCCGCTAATCTGCGCTGCCTCCGGGGGGCACTATTTCCTGCCCCACTGGCTTTGCCCTTGACCTCCTGACTGCCTTTGCCAATGGCTTGTGTATGAACATGATTTGTGGCATCTCAAGCTGAAACTTTCTTTTTCTTTCTTTTTTTAAAATATATTTTAATTGATTTTTTACAGAGAGGAAAAGAGAGAGGAAAAGACAGAAACTTCAATGTGAGAGAAACACAATGATTGGTTGCCTCCTGCATGAGCCCTGATCAGGACCTGGGCTGGCTGGGGCTGGCACTGGAATCAGTGCCCTTGACCAGAATTGAACCTGAGACCCTATGGTCTGCAGGCTGATGCCCTATCTACTGAGCCAAAGCAGCTAGGGCTCAAGTTGAAACTTTAAGAGATCTTGCTTATTTCCATCTGCTCACTTGCTCTTAACCTCTGCCACAAGATTGATGTGTCTCCAGTGGGGGCTGTTTCTTTGACTTGTATTGTAGAAGGAGGAAGTATAGACACAGGTGATCCACAGCCAGAAGGAGCTAAGCCACAAGAAACCTGTGAGAGAAATATAGGGTGTCCCCCCAAAACGTAGACACACACTTTGAGTAACTATAAAGGCAGTGTTTATTAACATGCATTTCATTTTCAAAATTGAGCTAACAGCTTTTAAAGTGTGTGTAAATTTGGGGAGACACCTATTTAAGACGGGCAAGAAATGAGCCTTTAGGGTTGTGAGCTGCTGAGATGCGGAGATATGTTATTACTGCAGATACTCCCAGTGAACACAGACTAAAAAATACCCTATAATAGGTGACTGGCCATATACTGTACCTTTAAGGTGGGAATGCAGCTATCAAATTTAAAGTTATGTTTTAAATTATATTAAATTTATACTTAAATGTATGCACCTATTAAACTTCTATTTAAGGACATAGGAAATTGCTCAAAAATATGTGTGTTTCAACATATTTTTATTAATTTCAGAGAGGAAAGGAGAGGAAGAGAAAGATAGAAACATCAATGATGAGAGAGAATTACTGATTGGCTGCCGCCTGCTTGTCCCTATTGGGGATCAAGCCTCCAGCCCTGGCATAAGCCCTTGACTGAAACTGAACCCAGAACCCTTCAGTCCACAGACTGATGCTCTACCCACTGAGCAAAACTGGCTAGGGCGCTCAAAATATTTTATTTTTTAAAATATATTTTATTGGTTTTTTACAGAGAGGAAGAGAGAGGAACAGAGAGTCAGAAACATCAATGAGAGAGAAACAGTGATTAGCTGCCTCTTGCACACTCCCTACTGGGGATGTGCCCACAACCAAGGTACATGCCCTTGACCGGAATCGAACCTGGGACTCTTCAGTCCACAGACCGACACTCTATCCACTGAGCCAAACCGGTTTCAGCAAAATATTTTAAGTAAATGAATAAAAGTTTAAAACTGAAAGTACAGTGGGATCCCAATTTTTCAAATAAAAATATACCTTGTAAATATTGATTAAGGTAAGTTGGCTGGTAATTTTACCTTTAAAAAAATGGATTGGGGAAGACCCTTAAATGTTAACTGGTTATCTCAAAGTGGTAAAATTAGGGAGGGTAGTTATTCTCCTTTATACTCATCTATAATTTCCAACTTGTCTAAAATAACCATATCATGATTTTGTAACTTAGCAAAATGGTTATACAAGTATGTTTAAAATAATCATAGCTGGTGAAACTGGTTTGGCTCAGTGGATAGGGGATCAGCCTGTGGACTGAAAGATCCCAGGTTCAATTCTGGTCTAGAGCATGTACCTTGGTTGTGGGCACATCCCCAGTAGGAGGTGTGCAGGAGTCAGCTGATCGATGTTTCTCTCTCATTGATGTTTCTAACTCTTTCTCCCTCTTCCTTCCTCTCTGTAAAAAATCAATTAGAATATATAAAAAATTAAAATAATCAATAGCTGATGGCAATGTGGAAGGCTGGGAGCCCTGGGAAGGCAGCAGGGTCCAGGGTCCCAGTAGGTGCTGGTGGGGGATGGTCTCCTTATACCAGGCATCTCAGACACAGGCATAAATCTAGCAGCTAGGGTCCTAAGAGTATATGTGTAACATAAAAAAAAAAGAAAAGAAAAGATTAATTGGCTTCAAATATAAGAATTAAAGTATAATTCCTGGGTTAATAAATGTTAGTAAAAGTTAAGAATTGTTGCCCTAGGTGGTTTGGCTCGGAGGATATGTGTAGCTTTGTGGGTGGGAGGGAGGTATGGATCACAAACCTCCTCTTCTCCCTGTGACATGGGGTCTGGGTGTGAGCCCAGACTCTGAGAAGCATCAGCTGTCTACAGAGCCAGGAGGCTGAATGAAGGGTGGCACTCTCCTGCAATTCCGAAATCAGCACTGGGGGGCAGCAGAGAGCTAGGTCAGGCTGGGAGGGCATGTGGGAGCTCTCCACATCCACAGCTCTTCCCCCAAACCCTTACCCCCAAGACAATCACTTCAGCTTGGTTTTCAGAAGATGGTGCCATTTCTCAAAAGGAAATTGCTTTGCAAGTAAAACCTAAGTGTTCACCACGTCATTCCCATGGACTATTCAAGATAGCTCAGTTTTTACGTGTTTAACACGTTTTATTATTTAAAATGTGTTTTCAATTTCAGTCTATGGCTTAATAAAGCTCACATCCTATATTTATCCTGCTGATGTCGTTAAGTCTTAAAATTTAAGAGAATAGGAAACTTTAGTAGCAAGACTGGTGGCAAAGATTACCTCTTCATAGAACTGAGGTTACCAGTACCTTTGGTACAGAAAAAGGCATCCTGAGAAAAATATTCTGTATAAATCAGTGATAATCACAGGTCTCTTCTGAAATGCCTTAACTACTATTAAAAAAAAAAAAAAACCTCAAAACTTTATAGTTTAAAGAAACTATTATTATTATTATTATTATTATTATTATTATTATTTGGGTTGGGCTCAGCTGGTTGATTCCTCTGCTAGTCTACGTGGCTGCAGTAGGGGGACTGGATGGTCCAGGACTCTGATAGCCCCACTCACATGCCTGGCTTTTGGCTAGAGTGGTGAGGGCAACTGGGCCACATTGATCTCATTACCCAGCAGGCCAGACTTTGTCGCTTGGCAGCTGAGTCCCAAAAGGAACAAGAGGAGCCAAGCCCCCGTGCACAAACACTTTTTAGGTCTCTGCTTGAGTCATATTTCCTACTGTCCCTGGACCAAAGCAAGTCACATGGCCAAGCCCTGACTCCGGGGGGTAGAGAACATAGATTCCATCTTTTGACAGGAGGGGCTTTAAGAAATAACTTAACACATGCTCTTTCTCCTCTCCTTCTGTTACTGAGAACATCCTTACATAGGACATCCTTATACCAAGGATCCTAATAAGAGAAAGAGGAGGGGGTTGAGAATGAAACACGAAAGGGAAGGTCCTGTGAAGATGGAGGCAGAGGTGGGAATCAGTGATGCATCCACAAGCCCAAGACACCATGGGTTGTCGGCAACCACCAGAGGAGAGGAAGGAGGCACGGAGGTGCCATCAGATTCAGACCCTACAAGCTGATCTCCTCTGACATCCTTAACTCTATTACATCCTTATACTACCCATACCCTATTCTCCTGAGATTAAAGTCTACATTTTCCCAGGTGCGTCTGGGGGAAAACCAATCCTCCAGAAAATCAATATGCAGTAAGGGGCTAAATTATGTTCAACAAAATTCACATGTTGAAACGCTAACCCCAATATGACTATATTTTGAGATAGGCTTTTAATGAGACAATCAGATTAGATGAGGCCACATTCATAGGACCATAATCCAATAAAATCCATATTCTTATAAGAAGATGAAGAGATATCAGAGTTCCAGAGTTCCCGCCCCCAGCACCCCCCAGCTATGCACAGAGAAAAGGCCATGTGAGAACACAATAAGAAGGTGGGTATCTGCAAGCCAGTAAAAGAAGTCTCACCAGACATCAATCCTGCCAATACCTGATCCCAGCCTTGCAGCACCTAGAACTGAGGGAAATGTCTGTTGTACCACTCAGTCATTGATATTCTATTATGGCAACCCAGGCTGACTAATACAAAAGGGATTCTTGGTTAAAGAAGTTTGGGAAATGCATGTTCAATACTGATCCTCCACCCTTGGAAATTCATAAAGCTCTGTGACCTATTAAAGTCTCTGAGAGCCATAGCAGGTTTGGCTCAGTGTCAAACACAAGGCCCGCGGGCCAAATCCGTCCTGCCAGGCCTTGCAATGTGGTGCACACCGCGCTGTCATCACTGCAATCCGCTGCGTTTCCATCACAATGACAGTTTATGACTGTTCAGTAAACCATTCGGCCCGAGATTTAGGCTGAATTTTAGATTTTGTCCCCTTCTCTGATTGAGTTTGACACCCCTAGTATAGAGTGTCAGCCTGTGGACTGAACGGTCCCAGGTTTGATTCCAGCGAAGGGCATGTACCTCAATTGCAGGCTCCCGGCCTTGGTCAGGGTGCATTCAGGAGCCACACAACATCGATGTTTCTCTCTTTGCTCTGCCTCTCCATTCCACTCTCTCTGAAAAATCAATGGGGAAATATCCTCAAAATAAACACACACACAAAAAGAAAAAATATATACCCTCAGGTGAGGATAAAAAAAAAAGACTCTGAAAAGTTCTTGAACAAAGAAACCTATAGTTTAACACAGTGTTTCCAATTTTATTCCAATATGAGGTCCTTTGCCAGCACCTCTGATCACCATCAGAAGCTCTACTCAATTCTAGTGCTGATGTAACAAACAAGCCAAACCTGATGGCCTTATTCTCTCACAGTCTGGAGACCAGACGTCAGAAATCAGGACGGTGGCAGGATTGGTTCCTCTGGAGCTGAGGGAGGACCTCCGTGCCTCCTTCCTCTCCACTGGTGGTTGCCAACAACCCATGGTGTCCTGGGCTTGTGGATGCATCACTGATTCCCACCTCTGCCTCCATCTTCACAGGACCTTCTCTTTCGTGTCTCATTCTCAACCCCCTCCTCTTTCTCTTATTAGGACCCCAGTCATCAGATTCAGACCCTACAAGCTGATCTCATCTGACATCCTTAACTCTATTACACCTGCAAAGACCCTTGTTTCAAATAGGTCACGTTCTAAGGTTGCAGGTTGACATGTCTTTGGGGACCATGACTGCATTCACTACAGAAGCCAAAGGACACCCAGGGGCTGGCTGAGTGTGACACAGAGCAGGGTGAGTGGGACTCCTCTAGGTGTGTGCAAGCTCAGGGCCCATCCCCTCCAAGGGACACACTCAGAAGAGCACTCTCCTGTCAGCAATGCTGGATCCACAAACCCTCCCTTCCTGAACTCCCTGCTGACCAGCCCCCAGGATCACATTCCTGTTTGGGGCAGCTCAGGACTTACTGTGCTACTCATTCAAAACCTGAACTGTTCTTTCTGCTCTGTCCTGGAAGATAAGGCCTGAATTTCTGGAAACAATTACAAAAACGGATGCTCAGCCATTGTAGCAGCGTGGTAGGGAGGCTCTTAGAGGGCTGTGCTTCTAGAGGCTTCCTCCCCAAGCCTTCTCGAAGCTCTGCTTCCTCCTTCCTCCTGGCCTCTCTCCTGCCCAGAACACTGCCCCACCCTCTCGGCCCCCAGGAGGAAGTGAGACCTCCTCCCTGCAGGGACAGCCCTCCAGGACCAGTCTGAGTGTTCTTACTGTTGGCACTTTTTTAAAAAAAAAATTAAATTATTATCTGTGTACATATCTTACCATTGCCCTCCCCCCTCCCATACATACCCTCCCTTCCCAGAGTTTTGTGTCCATTGATTGTACTTATATGCTGTTGGCACTTTTTTTTTTTTTTAAAAATGTCTTTTTATTGATTTCAGAGAGGAAAGGAAAGGGAGAAATAAAAACATCAATGATGATAGAGAATCATTGATCAGCTGCCTCCTTCATGCCCCCTAATGGGGATGGAGCCCACAACCCTGGCATGTGCCCTTGACCAGAAATGAACCTGGGGCCCTTCAGTTTGCAGGCCAATGCTCTATCCATTGAGCAAACCAGCTAGAAACTATTGGCACTTCTAGCTACTCTGGTGTCTTCCATCTGGATTGCATCCCTGCTCACACACCCCTACCACCGCTCCACACTCTGCTCGCCTACAAGCCACCCGGCAGGTGGGTTTCAAGGATCTGCAGGTCCCTGGAATGCAAATAACCAGAGATGGCTCAGACTTAGAGGTGGGGCTCAGGGAATGCGTGTGTGTGCATTTTTTCTGGGGAGGGGTCATATCTTTCATCCTCTCCAAATGGTTCTTCCTGACTTAAAGAGGCTAAAACCACTAGTTTAGAACCATGGCTCAGTGAGTAACTCTCTCTTAGAGCAGTAATCCCAGGGAACCCCTCTTCCCACTCCTTCTGAGCTGAGGGCCCCAATCCTGGGAGGCACAGGCATTTCAAATGAGTCGCCATCCACAGGATGCCCAGGGATGGGACAAGGCTGGCTCCATGCAGTCACAGCACCCCACCTACCCCACTGCCACCCTGTAGGTGACCAGCAGATTCCAGCCATGGGAGCCAGCTGGGGAGCCTGAGGCAAAACCCTGTGAGCTCCCTGTACCCGTGGCTTGGCTCCCGGCTGGCCCTATCCATAAGTGTAGCAGCATCCTGGATCTTGCCCTGCACACTGCTGGGATTGTGCATTTGGCCCACTGGGCTGTGTTATGACAACAGACGGAGGACCTGTATCTCAACTTGGATAATAAAAATTTTTTTCCAGCAGACTCCTATCTTTAACTTCTTTAAAATTCTATTTGAGCCGAAACTGATTTGGCTCAGTGGATAGAGTGTCCGTCTGTGGACTGAAAGGTACTGGGTTCGATTCCAGTCAAGGGCATGTACATTGGAGGCAGCTGGTTGATGTTTCTCTCATCATCGATGTTTCTAGCTTTCTATCCCTCTCCCTTCATCTCTGTAAAAAATCAATAAAATATATTTTTTTTAAAAAATTCTATTTGAGGCCCAATCTGGCTCAAGAGCACTGCATCCGTCTGCCAGGGTTGCCATTACAATAAGGTGACTAGATTTTAACATTGGTAAAGCAGGACACCATTGACGGGGATCGGGGGGTTCTTGATTAAAAATTTGGTCTGAACAAAAATTTTCATAGAACGCAAAAATAGTATTGTAATATAGATTTTTAAATTTCAACATAAGTACAATTTACAAATATAATAAATTTAAAAATTATGTATTGTCATAAGTATCACTTTTAAGGCCAGTGCTAGACTTTTTGCCGCCACTATAAAATATAAATAATACAAGTACTGTCTGCTAAATTCAAGAAAATTTATGTATTTATGAAATAAATAAATAAATTACTTACCTAAGTTATCTGAATATCAATAGCTAATTTGTAATGACATCACTTGTTTAACTAGCTTACTAGCACGCAGTACGATGTGTATCATCTGAGAGACAGTTACAAAATATAAATCCCAAAAAATGCCATTGTTCATTAAGTCCAAACAATGGTGGTCAAATTCTAACAACTGACCAACAATGCAAACTTTGATAAGCAGTTCTCGATAATCAGTTCTCAACAATTATTTGTTATTAAAGTTTAACATTATAAAATTAACAAAAAGAATATAAAACTCATATCCTGGCTAAATAGCCACATGGCTGCCGAAAACCGTATATTCCATTCCCGTTCTCCTGCCATTCCCTAGCTTGTGGTGCATTCTTTCAAAAAAATTGGGACTTGTTTAAAACATGGCTGCACGCAGGACAAATTGTTAAAAGTTGGGACTGTTCTGACAAAAGCGGGACATCTGGTCACCTTACATTACAAGTACCCCAGACAGGGGGCTGAAACACAGCACTGTATCTTCCCACAGTTCCGGAGGCAGGAGGCAGAAATCACGGCGTTGGAGGGGTTCGTTCCTTCTGAGGGCTGGGAGCGAAGGAGCTGTTCCTGGCCTCTCCCCTCGGCTCACAGACATTTATGTGTGTTTGTGTCCAAACTGCCTCTTCTTAAAAGGACCCCAGTCACACGGCATGAGGGCCCACACAAATGGCCTCATTCTAACTCCATTAGAATTTAAAGGCCCAACCTCCAAATCAGTCACATTCTGAGATACTGGGGATTAGGACTTCCACACGTGCCTTTTAAGGGATACACTTCAGACACCAGGAGGAAATGAGAAGGATGGGTGGGGGGACATGCCGCAGGCAGAGGGATCATGGTTTGACTTCCGCCCTCCCGAGGCTGGTGGGTACCAGAGCCCCTCAGAGCCCCCTCAGGCCACTGCACAGCCACCAGCCAGGCCTCAGTGGCCTGGGTTGGTCTGCCCCTCCTCTTGGGCCTTCAGGCAGTCCCACTCTGACCCTGAGTCCCCTCTGAGCAGTTGGCAAGCCAAACCTAAGGGCCAGGAGAAACTAGGTGGCCCTGGAGATGGGGATGTCCAAGGGCTGGGCCGCCCTGGGGTGTGTATGGTGTGGGGAGGGCTGAAGCACCCTTTGTTTTAGGGGTGGACGTGGGAGAGGTGGTCTCTCAGTTCAATTGCCTTCCCACTGTGGAGTGGGCGTTTGGATGGCCCCAGGAATCCTATTTGCATGCAGAGCACAGGCTTCTGGGAGGTTAGAAAGAAGGAATTTATTTTAACTTGCAAATTTGTTCTAATTCTTAAAGTAATACTTACTCATGGTTAAAAGAAAAAACTTGCCTGTGATCCACCACAACTAGAAATCTCTGACTTTGGCTGCTCGTTATGTAATGGCATCCTGTGCTTTTACCTTTTAGGATCTTCTCTTAATGCAAGCAATAAATGTTACTGTAAAACAATTAACTAGAAAATGCAGTTTGCCAAAGAAAACAATTTTAAGTCACTTATAATACCACGACCTACAGATAGTTTATTTTTTAATCATATATTTCTTTGATTGCTAATACATTTGAATCTTTTCCTTTGTTTATTAGTTATTTAGATGTCTTGGATGAATGGTCTGTTCTCATCTTTTGCATATTGTGTTACTGGGTATCTAATGGTGTCTGGTCCATCTACGGGAATATATATATATATATATATATATATATATATATATATATATATATATATATATGCAAATAGACCCAAACAGTGGAACAAAGGAATAACCGGTCGCTATGATGTGTGCAGACCACCAGGGGGCGTGTGCGGAACATGACGGGCACTGGCTGCAGCAGGATGGTGGAGCAGGTGCAGGGGGGCACCAGACCAAGGTGGGGTGCCAGTCGCTGTCATGGGGGCGAGCCTCTGGTGGTTACTGAAAACTCTTTGCTCCTGTGTGCTGAGGTCCCAACCAGCGCTCATACCCACTGTCAGCACTAGAGCCACTGCTCACGCCCACTGCCAGTGCTGGCCCTGCTCGCTCCCACTGCTGGTGCCCCAATCACTTCACACCATCAGCAGATGTAAGTGGGGCCGGCTCCACAGCACATGGGAGCAGCAGAGGTGGGAGCAGGAGCAGGGCTGCTGGCAGACAGGAGCCCAGGGGCCCTGGTGAGAGGAAGCCCAGAGCTGATGCAAGCATCTGCAAGGTGGATGGTGACAAAGACAGCTGATGCCTCCTAGACCCCTGGCCCAAAGCAGGAATTCCACATCTCTCATGCCCTCCACCCTCCCCTCACTAACCAGCTCTATAAAATAAGTACCTATGTCCCCTTTTGGCACGAACTTCCCTAGCCCACCCTCAGACGAGCGAGTTTCCCCGGGGAGCGCAAGATTAAAACCTCCTTCTTTAATCGCCTGGACTCTGTGTCTTGCTTCTGCGTTGCAAACCTTTCAGTATGTATGTAGTATTTACTCAGTCATATTTGTAGGCAATATATTTTTCCCAGTTTGTGATTTGCTCTTAAAATTTTTAGAGCATTTTTTTTATCTCTATTTTCCCCTTCAGAAATTTTTTTTTTTAAACTGGCTTTAAAGCTTAGGAAGTACTTCTTCACAAAATCAAAAAAAATTTTTCAGTTTGCCTTTGATCTTCTCTCTGCATTTACCTCTTTAAAAACTGAAAGTGAAAGTTAGAAACTAACTTAGTGCTTTTCCAAATACTTAACCAATTGTCCCAGCACCATTTTGTAACTCAGCCCTCCACTGTCTCTGTATCTGTGTCCCCAAAGACAGTCGTCTGCTCCAAGCCAATGTCTAGGAGACACACACACGCACACACACCCTGTAGTCCCCTAGCTGCCAGCACTTACCCAAAAGCACTAGCAAACAAGGTATGATTTTCAATGAGCGGAGAAGGTAAGGGGTGTACCCTGGAGACCTCAACACAAACAACTTAAAAATTCCCTCTGATGTTTCTATCCTCCCAAGCCTCCCCTGCTGCATCCCCAGGGAAGCCTGGCCCTCCCTCTCAGCACAGCAGCCCTGCTGCTCCCCTCTAACCGGGCCTTCATCTCCCAGAACCCTGCCCTCCCCAGCCCTGGCCCAAACCCAGCTCTTTCCGCACAAAGGCCCTGGGCTAATGGCACCCTCCTCCTTAGAAAGCTGGTAGCGACTTCCTCGTCACTGAGAATGCCTTTGGGTCTCAGCCCCACCCCCTGGGGCTGGGTATCCTGTTTCTGCAAACAAAGCCAGTGATGTTCTGGGTGGAATTCTCATACCATCTGCTAACGGCACCCAGTTACTCTCTCTCCTTGTGCCTTGAACATGCAGGAAGCGGGGTTCTGGGAAGATGGAGACCCTGCAGGCCCTCTTACAGAGCCGATATGCAGAGAGGCTGCCCTGGGAGCCCAGAGCTGAGATGGAGCATCCTGAGGAGCAGCCAGCCAAAGACTGGGGAGCCCAGGGCCCAATGGACTAGATTGGTTTGTAGCTCCGCTCATTAGTGTAGACTCTGGGGGAGAAATGACCATCTTTGCTGCTTCAGTGGTGAGCCCTGCAGTGCTTAGTCTGCGGAGGCAGCTTCAGCTGCGTTAGCTGAGGGCCAGTGCCGAGGACCAATCCAAGGAAGGATGTGGGAGGGGACCAATCCAAGGAAGGAGGCGGGAGGGACTCTGTGGGGGGATCTCTGGACCAGTGTGGACAGAGGTCCTGGCGGGAGAGGTCTGAAGCCAAGGCAGGAGAGAGGGACACGAGAGCAACCACCCTAGTGGCCAGAGGAGCAGGGTGTTGAGGGAGACAGGACGGTGGGGTCTCTCTACTCAGGTTCCCTGGATGACTTTGGATGTTGTCCCTTAAGCTGCCTGTGACTGCTAGTAACAACAGCCCTGGCTCAACGTGCTAAAGCAATTTGGAAGTAAATCTCCTGCCATCACAGGAAGTCTGGGGCCCGGGGGCTGGGGGCCGCAGGTGCAGTTTGATCAAGGCTTTGTCCTACTTTTGTGCAATCCCCCTGGCTCCACCATCCTCTACGCGGGGCTTTTCCTCAGGCCAGGTCCCTTGTGGTCACAAGAGGCCCAACAAGATGTGACCGTGTACAGGAGCAGAGGACTACATCTTCTTGGGGAGGTGCTGGGAGTGGTCCCTTGTAACATCTACATTATAAGAAGGCAGTATGCAAATTAGGCCAGGACTCCCTAACGGGTCATGACCAGGCAGGAGGAGCTTGTGCACCCAGGTGAGGCCTGGAGCAGAGACGGAGACAGGGGGTCTGCCCGAGCCAGCTGGTGGCTCCGATGGCCCCGGAGCAGACACAGGCAGGGGGGCCGGGGCATGCTATGTGAGTCAGGTGTGGGACCCGGCCCCCTGTGGCACCAGTCTGTCCCTCACCCCACCCCGTGCCGATCTGGCCTGACTCCTGCAGCGGCCGGTGCTGTGAGAGTCAGGTGCGGGTCCCAGCCCCCCTCGGGGCGCCTCCTCGCACGATTTCACTTCACGTGCTGGGCCTCTAGTTTATTATAAGTGAGCAACTGCATCCCATTCTCTTTCATCAGAGTCACAGCCCTCATCATTCCTTGTGGCACCTGCACTGCATACACACCTCCACCTTCTTCTAATGTATTTGTCTTTCTCTCCTATGCACTGGCAGACTTGGCTATAAACAGTCCTGGGCCTGAGCCCACTAAAAGCATCTACTGGTGCCTGTGACATCGTCGGAGGCCCTCACCACCTGGACAGCTCACCCAGCAGGGCCACCACTACTCCCTCAGCGGCACAAGTAACAGAGGGCCTGGATGACCACTGTGCCCTGGGGAGAGGCCGGCACCCCCATGTGTAGTGACAGCACGTCTTCACACAGCCCTGCAGTGGATCCCAAAGTCAGGTCTCCCTCCTGCAGGTGGCCCAGTGGCTGGCGGTGCAGCGCCAACTGAACAGCAGGATGTGGAGCCGGCCCCCATCAGCCAGGCGCCTCCAAGGCCACAGCAGCTTGTGGGCAGGAGAACCAGCGTGAAGATGAAGCTGATGCAGGGCACAGGCAGAAGCCCAAGGAGGCCACAGCCCAGCTGGCCCTTGGCCCCGGATGCCCTGCAAACATCCCTGAGTCTCCAGAACCTAGTGTGGTGCAAGATTCGAGAAGGATCCGGAGTCTTCAGATTTCCCAAAGTGACTCCCTGGTGAAGGAAGAGACACCACAAACAGCGGGTGTCCCAGACAGGGAGCAAGACTTAGACCCACCTGCCCCAAGTGCTGAAGCACAGTTCCCCCGAAATGTGCCTGCCTCGGGCACTGCAGATGCAGACAGCCAGCTTGACACCATTGAAGCTGCTGAGAAATCTGTGGGTCCCGAGGCCGTGAACCCTGACACTGAACCTTTGCCATCGGCTGAGTCCCAGGCAGTGACCGAGGGGGGGTTGATAGACTGCTCAAGAGACCTGCAGGCTCCGCTGGTCCCGCCCTCCCCAGGAAGCAGTGTGTCCTGCTTGCCTGGCGCCCCTATGGTGGCTCTGAGGAGAAGCATCCGGACTCCAGTCTACACAGCCTGTGAGGAGAACGCCTACCTGCTCTCCGTGACCAGTTTGCTGGGAGGGGGCCAGGGGCTTGGTCTGGTCTGAGGCCACCAGGAGCGTGGCCACGGGCCTCCTAGCCTCGGGACACAGCTCCGTGGCAGACCTGCTGCACAGCCCAGGGCCCAGCCTGCGCTCGGTCTCACATCCTGGGGAGCGCCAGGTCGGCCTTCTCCTCCGGCTGGTAGCCAGGACTGGCTTGGTCCTTCCCTCTGTCAACCGCATGCTGCAGAGGACGGAGCAGAGGACTGTAGAAGGCATCTGCTCAGCTGCGTGTTACGTGACCAGCCAACTCACCCACTCTGGCCCCAGCTATGACCAGACCCTGCACAGCAAGCCCCGAAAGGACTGATTCAGCAGCCTCCTGAGACCCTGGGACACTCATGCCCTGCCCCCTTGCCCCTGCCACCCTGGATAGCTCTCCCCAGACCAAGCAAGACATCCCCAGCAGCATTTACTTTCTAAGTGCCAGCCTTATCCCAGGTTTCTGCGGTGGGCACAGGGCGCAGGGACAGGAACAGAAAGGGATGCCCTGAGGGCTTCCCGGGTGGTGCCATTCAGGGGCTGGAGCCAAAGTGCAGAAATGAAAGAGCCGGCAGCGGTGGGGGTCAGACTTGCAAAAATTGATCCTGGCGGGACCTCCAGCCAGGTCAGTGTGCTCTGAGGAAGGGGCCTGACCCTTCCCGGGCCTCCTGGCCTAGAGGCTGGGCTCTCTGCGAGGGCCTGAGGACACGGACCAACGTGGCTGAAACCCCAGCGCCGCCGCTGGCCCTGGGCCAGTCACTGCACCTCCGACTGTCCTCTGTGGGACGGATAATGGACCTCACCACGAAGATGTTATGAGACATAAGGGAAACCATGCAGGTCCTGACACATGGGGTCGGGCACTTGATGAACTCGAACATTTCAGCCGTCACTATGATATCCTCTAGCCGGCCAGGGACATGGTGGGAACGGGGATCGAGGTAGGGTGACCAGCCGTCCAGTTTGCCTGGGACTAAGAGGTTCCTGGGAGGTGAGACTTTCAGGTTTAAAATCAGGAAAACCCCAGGCAAACCAGGACAAGTGGGTCACACTCGGCCCAGGTCTGTTTCTGTGGTTTTACTCTTGTCTGTGATGCTGTCCACCTTGGGAAGGCAGCCGCCTGCTTTGGAAATCCACCAGCCCCCTGGCTGGATACAGTATCACACTGGTCACGTGACTTGGTGATGACGCTCCTACTGGACATGAGCCCCACTCCTGCCCTTGGCCGGTGCCTTACGCAGGTCACACCCGCACTCCCTCATGCTGCAGCCCTGGATGTGGTCCTTCCCTCCTCACTTCTAGCAGCATCTCCAAATGTGTTTGCCCCACACAGTGTCTCTCAAATAGTGAATTAACTGCTGACATTTAAAAACCCAGAATGCTTATATAAACATGTAAATTTCTGCTTCTCATAAAAAACCTAGGGGCCTTATAACTTCAGAGCAACTGGCAGTTGAGCTGCTGCTTTAAGAGAGACCTACCTGGCCTGCATCAGTGACTGGTGTCACCTGCCGGCCCCCAGAGGTGCATATTTGCCTCCCCTACCCTGCAGAAGGCTCTCGGGGAAACCTAATACCAAGCCCCAAGGGGAGGGGCACCAGGTGAAG
Source organism: Pipistrellus kuhlii (assembly GCF_014108245.1). Classification (NCBI taxonomy): domain Eukaryota; kingdom Metazoa; phylum Chordata; class Mammalia; order Chiroptera; family Vespertilionidae; genus Pipistrellus; species Pipistrellus kuhlii. The sequence continues at coordinate 25,425,167 of NW_023425573.1, forward strand.
CAGGTGTGTCTACCTTTTCCCTCGAGCAGCTGCCACTTGCTGAAGGTGAGCCGCGAACTGTCTCCATGCAGTGAAAGCAAAGGTTCAGAGGACGGAGGCTGTCAGTTCAGCTCCCAGTGATCAAGGCCCCTTGGACAAGACTAGAAAGAGAGGAGAGGTGGGGTCCCCAGCAGAGGCCAAAGGGAGGAAAGCTGATGGGGATGTGATGGGTACTTGGTGGGGAGGGTAGTTCAGCAGTTCAATCTGGGCTGAGCCAGAGCAGAGAATGGGCGATAAAGCTGCCAGCGTAGACCCAGAGGCTGTCAGAAAAAACTCTGAACAAGGTAATTGCCACTGTGTGCCAGCGACTACCCTGTTTCCCGAAAATAAGACAGTGTCTTATATTAATTTTTGCTCCCAAAGATGCGCTAGGTCTTATTTTCAGGGGATGTCTTATTTTTCCATGAAGAAGAATATGGTACACATTTATTTTTAAATGAAAATAAAGGAAATTGATTACCTGTATACGGTACGGTAGTACGGTAGTTGTCAACAGAAACCAGACAAACTGAATCCTACGGTATCAAGAATTTACTCATTTATTCAATGACAATCATGTCATCATCTTCTGGAACAGCATCATAACAATCCAATTCCTGAATTTCCTGGTGAATTTCTTTTGACTCCATTTCTTTCAGAATCAGTGGACCAAATCTCTCATGTTTAGCCTGGGGGGGGGGGGGCTTATTTTCAGGGGGATGCTTTATATTTCACTCAGAAGGAAACCTGTAAGTAGGTCTTATTTTCAGAGGATGTCTTATTTACGGGGAAACACGGTACTAGACACTGAACTTCAAAGTAACCAACAGTTCAGAAGGGACAGAAACCAGCCCGGACCAGGTGAAGGGATTAGCTGACCAGCACAGCTGCCAAGTGTGGGTGTGGCCGGGCCCCGGGTTCAGCCTTGTCCTCAGGGTTCTATCTTTCCAGCTCCACCCCCCTCCCCAGTATGTGCTGGCTCCATTTTCAGGTGGCTCAGCCACCTTCTTGGAAAGAGAGGCCCTTGTTCCCACTGGCCTGGCAGGAGAGTCCTGGGGGAGGTCCACAGGGCCGGGCTTGGCTCCCATGCTCTCTCCTGAACCAAGCCCTGAGGCCAGGGGAACGGGATACCTGGCTGGGCCTCATGCCTCCTCTGGAGCCAGGGTCAGCCGAGAATTGGGGGATCCCCGCAGGACATGTGTTAAAGCTGGGAGAGTTGTATAGAGTATGGCCTCGGGGCCCAGGCCACCTTGAATCCTGGCTCTGCCTTGAACTAGCTGTTTCTTTTATCCCCATGCCTCAGTTTCCTCATCTGTAAAGTGACAATGACAGCACCTACTGCACTGGGCTGTTGTGAGGATTACGGGAGTTAATGAGTCATGTGCGTGGAGCAGTGCCTGGCCGGTAGCTGAGTGCTATGTGTGAGTGAGCATTGCTGTTATCGTGGCAGAGGGTTCTACAAGCTACGTGCCAAGGGCTGACGTTCCTGCTTGCTTCCAGCCTTCCTCCTTGCTTCGGGATAAACAGTTGTGTTGGCAAATCTGCCTGGCAACATCTTCTCTGCAGGTGGGACCCCCAGTGCACTTGGGGAGAAGTTCAGGGCTGCACACTAAGAGGAGTCCAACGCGGAGAGGAGTGGGCAGGCCTGAGCAAGAAAGTAAAGGCTGGAAGACATGAACTTGGGGAAAGGCCCCTGCCCAGGCAAGAGAGAGCAGTTCATAGACACAGGAGCAGTCAGCCAGCAGGAGTCATCACGGGCATATGGACCACCTTGGCAGATGAATAAAAATTGAAGAAGGGGAGCACTATTGGGGAGAGGCAGCACACGGTCACAGACGGTGGTGTTTAAGGGGGGAAGCAGCCCAGCTGCCGTGGCTCAGTGGTTGAGTGTCGACCTATGAACCAGGAGGTCACAGTTTGATTCTCAGTTAGGGCACAGGCCTGGGTTGTGGGCCTGATCCCCAGTGTGAGGCGTGCAGCCCATCAATGATTCTCTCTCATCATTGAGGTTTCTATCTCTCTCTCCCTCTCCCTCTCTGAAATCAATAAAAATACACTTAAAAATGAAAAAAATAAAAGAGGGAAACAATGAACAGTCAGACTAACAGGGTGGCTGTATGTAGGGTATTCTTTTGTGTTGAGAACTGAGGCATGACAAAGTTACAAATCCACCTCAACACAGCTGGCACCTTCTCACTGCTTCTCCTTTATACAACAGGGTTCCCACCTGACAAACACTCATATTTCTTGAGGAGAGACAGCCATCTTTCTGGGCGGGTCTTCTACCACTGGGAGATTGGCCAGTAAGCAGAGGATCTGCTTAAAGAAACACTTAGGCTGGGCCAAGAGCCAGCAGGGCAGGCACAGAGCCTAACATCTGAGCCCAGCAGGGGCTTGGCTAAGGGAAGGGCACCGACAAGTCCTGGCAGATGGCAGCAGGGACCTGGTGGCCCCCACCCCTTCATTGAAGGGTGGATTGTCCCCTTCATTGAAGGACCTGTTCCCCCAGCTGCTATGAGCACTATCGGTGGACAGCTTCCAATGCCAGCCCCTTCAAAGAACCACCTGGCCAAGGTCATGCCCTCCTGGTGACCCAATCCAATGACTGGTCTGTGAAGGAGTGTAAGGCAGACTGTCCTGGGCCAGCTTGGGACAACTCCAGCCCCAGCTCTAGAGCTCCTGAGGAGCTGATGGGAGTGATGTGGGGTCTGCATGGCAGTCTCCGTACCCCTCCACACACTCGGCTTTCTTCTGGCTGAGAGCCTGTGTTCAGGAAAAAACCACCTGTGACTAGAGACTGCTATTTCCCACCATCTGAGCTGGGTATTGAAGAGTGGGATCCACAAATTCAAATGACCTTTAAAGTTGGAAAATTTTGCCCTAGCCGGGTATTTTAGTTGGTTGGAGCATTGTCTCATGCACCAAAATGGTTTTAGGTTCAATTCCCAGTCAGGGCACTTACTAGGTTTCAGGTTTGATCCCTGGTCAGGGAACGTATGGGAGGCAACTGATGGGTGTTTCTCTCTCTTGCCCTCCATTCCTCTCTTAACACATATCCTCTGGTGAGGATTAAAAAAAAAAAAAAAAAGTTTGACCCCGCTAGTGTGGCTCAGTGGTTGAGCATCAATTGATGAACCAGGGCATCATTGGTGGGATTCCCAGTCAGGGCACATGCCCAGGTTGCAGGCTCGACCCCTGGTTGGGGACTGTGCAAGAGACAGCTGATTGATAATTCTCTCTCATCATTGACGTTTCTATCTCTCTTTCCCTCTCCTTTCATTCTGAAATCAATGAAAAAAAATTTAAGTTGAAAGATTATTTTTAAAAAAGAATTATTTATTTATTTATTTATTTTATTTTGGGGGGGTAAGGTTAGAAATTTGAGGCCACTTTGAATATGGTAAGAAAAAATAAAACTAAACCTGTCAGTGTTTTTACTTGTTTTGTAAGGACAATATTCTTGTTTAGTCTATGGCCACGAGGCTAATTGATTAGTCACCACATGACTACAGTCAAGTTTATAGGTTTGGCTGGTTGAGGCACAGGTTCTATCCCGGAAAGTGTCTCCTAAAGAAAGTGAGCATAGATAAGGACAGTCCCCAGGGGATGTGATAAAGTGTAAAGGTAAACTTAAGTACATATTCAAATAGTTGAATGCAAAACTGGACCCTCTCTGGGCTAAGAGAAAGTCCTATTTCTTAGGCCTCCTGGATCTTGAGCTTTGAATCTCCTAAGGGAGCAGAGCACGCCTTCTGCTGGAGAGAAGGCATCACTAGCCTGCACCTCCCAAGAGAAGTGAGTTCAATAAAAACTGTTTATTTACTCACAACACTTCCAACACTAAATGTGTGAGTTTTCCGCACCAAAAAATTCTTCAGTTCTCTGTGGGTGTCCTGCAATTCAATTGTGACACTAACCACCTCGGGTCAGTACAGACCCCACAGGTTAAGTCCCACAAGACTGCATCACTAAAGATGCCATCACTAAAGGTGGGTCCCCAGGTTACCCATACTTCTGTCTGATTTGGCTACAAAATCAGGGATTCCCATGACTTCTCCTCAGGTTGTATAATTTGCTATAACAGCTCACAGAATTCAGGGAAACACATTACTCACTATTGCGAGTTTATTATAAAAGATATTATAAAGGAGATAAATGAAAAAGTACATCGGACAAGGTCCAGAAGGGTCCAGAGTACAAGAGTTTCTGTCTTCCTGGAGTTGGGGGGCCACAGCTTCCTGGTATATGGATCCATTCGACAACCCAGACGCAATCTAAACCTTGTGGTTGAGGGTTGTTATGGAAGTTTCATTATGCAGGCATGATTGATTAAAGCAAAGCACCGGCCATCAGTGATTAACTCAATCTGTGGCCTCCTCTCCCCAGTGGGGTGTGTGTGTGTGTGTAGTGGGGAGGATGGGACTAAAAGTTCCAATTCTCTAATCTCATGGTTGGTTCCTCAGGCGGGCAGCCCCCATCTTCCAAGAGTCATTCCTATCACTCAGGAAATTACAAGGGTTTTAGAAACTGTGCCAGGAAGCAAGGGGGCAGAAACCAATATATTTGTTACATCACAGGGGTTCAGAATAAATCTGAGATGCCACCAGTTGAGCTGATTGACTCAGTTGAAAATGTGTTCAGAATCTCTGAGGAACAAAAAGCCAGATGGAATCTACCTTAGAAGAGGATCCAAGATGGCTGCACAGGTAAACACCTAACCGCAGCCACACACAACAATTTCAGTAAAATGCAGCTAAAATATAAAATGTACATTACCCAGAACTACAGGAAAGTTGAATGACTGGAAATTCTACAACAAGAAGGAAAGAGAAAACCAGAAGGAAAATCAGAGGAGCTGTAGCAGCCTAAGATGCGGAGACACGCTGCATGCACGGAGAGGAGGGGGAGGCTGAGTGCTTGGCTGGCCTTCCCTAGTGGGAAGGAGATAAAGGCTCCGGAGTGTGCTGAACCCCAGACCTGACAGCAATGAACCCCAGTTCTAGGCCAGACCCTGGGGACCCAGGCTCATACAGAGGGATCATGGGCTGTGAGGCGGAATCCCAGGGGAGCGGCGAAAGGCAGAGCCCCCGGAGGCACGTACATTGCGTGCAGAGAAAGGACAGTTGGCTGTGCCGTGGGATTGCCCTGGCAGGAAGGAGATAAAAGCTCTGGACTGCTCTTAACCCCACTTCCAATCCCACTTCCAACTGAACTGAACCCCAATACCGGGCTCATTGGGGGAGAGACTAGACTGTTTGGTAGCAGGCGAAACTCAAGGGCACCTCACTCTCAGAGGTGCTTGCAGCGAGTACCAAGAGACCCTGAGGAACACTGACACTCAGGAGCCACATAAGGTGTGGCTGATGGAAGCCAAGGCTGTAGACTCCACCCTAAAACTCTGCCCCATCCAAGCAGAACACAGATACTTTTTTTTTTTTTAATATATATATATTTTATTGATTTTTAACAGAGGAAGAGAGAGATAGAGAGCTAGAAACGTCGATGAGAGAGAAACATCAGCCAGCTGCCTCTTGCACACCCCCTACTGGGGATGTGCCCGCAACTAATGTACATGCCCTTGACCGGAATCAAACCTGGGACCTTTCAGTCCGCAGACTGACACTACCACTGAGCCAAACCAGCTTCGGCAGAACACAGAGACTTTTAAGGCTACCAACTCAGAGAAGCTGCAAAAATGCCAAGACAAGGAAGTAGATCACAAGTGAGAGTACCAATTGGAGGAGAAACCAAGATGGCGGTGTGGATGAACAACTGGTCTGCCGCTCCCACAACAATTTAAAATTTGAAACTAATATGAAGGACATCTATCATCCAAAACCACAGGAGGGAGGTGCTGGGTAGTTAATAGTCAACAATTGGCATGATAGTGGGAGCAATGAGGGACCGATGGGGATCTTAAAATGTGACCAGCTGGAGAAATGGAAGAATGGCAGGCCTGGAGTAGCCAGGCCCGGAGCAGCAGCAGCCAGGCCCGGAGCAGCCAGGCCCTGAGCAGCCAGGTCAGGAGCATCCAGGCCCAGAGCAGTCAGGCCTGGAGAATCCAGGCCCGAAGCAGCATCCAGGCTCAGAGCAGCCAAGCCCGAAACAGCCAAGCCCGGAGCAGCAGCAGTCAGGCCCAGAGCAGCTAGGCCCAGAGCAGCCAGACCTGGAGCAGCATGTTCCTGCTCATCTGTTAGTTTCCAGTCTTCTGCAAAGTCTTGTGCAGCAAGTCCGAGGACTCTGAGTAAATCTACACCAGCAACAAAAGAGACTCATTTAGTAGCTAAAAATATTAATATGTCCATAATTCTGATTTCTCATTTTGTTTTTTTGCATCGGCCTTGTTGTTATTATTTAATAGCCAGAGTTTTACTCTTGACATTCAAGTTCTGAAAATAGCATGTATGTGGTTTAGTTTTTGCATTGGCATTGTTTGCAATTGATTTTAATTTCAGAGCCCTATTATTGATGTTTAAATTTTATTTTAATTAGTAAAAAAGGGTGAGATGTAGAGAGCCGCCTGAGAAGGCACATGGACATTTTTTTAATTCTTATCAGCTGAGCCAGAGGGCACTGGCAGAATCCTCTTATTAGTGCTGATTTTTTAATCCATGTGCTTGGAATGAGGAACAAATAGGACCTTGACTCACCCAGGTCTAGATATGTTAAATCTTGTACAAAAAAATAGGGAGTTTATCCAGATTTTGATGAATGGGATCTGGGCACACCCGAAGCTCCTTTTGACCACCTTAAACTCCCCTTTGGAAGCCAATTAAAAAACCTGATGAACAATAGTAACTGTTGAGTATAATAGAATCAGAGGTATGGAAGGGGAGTGGACTGGTGATTCTCAAGGAAAAGAGGAATGGGAGGTGCAGGAAGAGACTGAACATAAACTGTGCACCTATGGATGAGGACAATGGGGGTTCGGGAAAGGGCAGAGGGTGGGGTGGGAACCTGGTGGGGGGGCGGGGAAATGAGGAACTTTTGTAATAATATGAACAATAAAGGTTTATTTAAAAAAAAAAAAAAAAAAGCCAGACGGGCAGAAGGGCACAAACTATCCAACTGGGCTTGCTGCCAGAGCCCAACACCGTGGCATAGTTTGCATAACAGTGCTCCAAACTCAGACCACAGCAGGCTCCGGGGCCTCCAGGAAGGGCCTAGCCATGGCAGAGTCTTTACAGGGCAGGGCTTGGCTGAGGGGTCTCTGGACGGGCAGTATCCATTGAACCTCCACTGGCCCATCTGGTGGAGTCCTCAAGTGGACACTATGGACCTCGATGAGGGCCTTACTGTCTCCAAACCTCAGTTTCTTCATCGATAAAATAAGTCTCCCATTTCCCTCACAGGGATGCTGTGATCAATAATGCATGCTAAAAAGAAACAAACAACATTTAACAGTTGGCATGTCGCAAGTGACAGGTGTGCTTTTATCATTTCTTCCTTGGGGTGTTCTGCATTGTGGAAATCTCTTAATTGGAACTGACAGAAACGCAACATGAAGTAACTTACTAGGCACTAATGGATGGATGGGCGGGGCAGAGAAGGGCTAGGAAGAGCCTGGCTTTGGAGATGCCCGATGTCAAGGACTCTAAGCTACAATATAAGGATTGTCTCCACTGCTTGTGCCCATGACCTACCATGGCAACTCTGCCTCTTGAGACATAGAGCGAAGGAATATAATGGAGTCACCGTAGTCAAGTTGCTTAATTACTAAAATCAAGAAGCCTGAGGAAATGATTCTATTCTTGCCTTAACTAGCCTGGGACAATGCCTCGATATACATCAGACCTCCAGATAACCCTCCGATTACCCCTGAAGGACTGAGGAAGAATGTTCAGGTATCCAGACTCCCTGACATCCAGAATGCAATCGATCATCTAAAGAATTATAATCTCCAACCAACCCAGAGGAGAAGAATGCGGGACTAATTCTTCTCAGGAATGTGCTTTTTACTGTAAGAGCCCTCAGCTTTGCTTTCTTCTTTGAAACACTGGGTATCGTCCATGGTTTCTGGTATGCAAACCCTAAGACCTTTGAATAAACCTTCATCATTTATTTCTAGCTGAAGCCTCCAGAGCCTTTCTGGGTTTGTCAGCATTCTCCTCCAGTTTCTGCTCCCGCAGGGAACATGGCTCCTGGCAGCTCCGGGCCCTCACGCTCACAGTTCCAGGACTAAGAAGAAAAACCCGTTTCCCTGCCTCAGTCTGGTAAATGCCAAGTGTAAGGATGTGGTTGGCCCCGTCTGGGTCGCTGTTCTTTAACCATGTGCTTTAGAAAGGTCGGAGGCATTCTTAGGTGTCCTCCCACAACTCTGTGGATTAAAAAATTCCTCTGCATCTCTGAATTTTAAGAATCATTGGTAATGAGGAAATAGGATTCACCTAAAACACCTGGTTTCGTTTCTGACCACCTGTGTTTATTAGCACTGGTTAAAATGGAGTGTTTGATGAAGAAAATCACTTCCCATGCAGAGACCAGTTTGGCTCAATGGATAGAGCTTGGGGACTGAAGGGTCCCGGGTTCGATTCCGGGCAAGGGCATGTACCTTGGTTGCGGGCACATCCCCAGTAGGGGGTGTGCAAGGGCAGCTGATCGATGACTCTCTCTTGTCGATGTTTCTAACTTTCTATCTCTCTCCCTTCTTCTCTGTACAAAATCAATAAAATATATATTTAAAAAAAAAGAAGAAAATCACCTCCCACAGATGGCCTTCACCACAGTGAACTTGAACAAGACAAGCAGGGTCCTCTTAACAAGAGGAGGTGGTCATTGTTACCCTGGTCAAAGTTGGGTAAGTTGAGGTAGGACAGGGCACAATGGCAGATTACTGCTGGCCCCTGCATGAAATTCTGGGCCTTGTCTCCCAGCCTGGGCTTTGGGACTCAGCAATGGTGAGAAACAGAGCTGGGCAGGAGAAGGAATAACTAATAACCAGGCCCACTCCAGAAAGCTGGGCTGTGGTCAGGCAGGCCCCACCCTCTCCACTCCCAGGACCTGGCTCCCAAGACTGTTAGGGGCAGAAATAAAATATTGGGGACCAACTTCAATTATAATAAGAAATATTGACCATGCTCTGTTAACCATGATGGTTCCGTTCTGATTAGAGAAAGCACATTCTAACCTGGCTGAGTCTTGTACGCCCTGGGACATGGGCGCTAACATTGGAATGCAGTCCATCCTCCTGTTCTGAGAACCACCTATCATTATGGAAAGATTTACAAACTTGTGGCTGAAACCATCTAATCCAGGAGGCACCTACTCTTTACAACCCCCAGCCCCTACTGCCTGTAACCTGGTCCTCCTGCAATGCCCCCTTTCCTTTCCCCCGCCCCCCCTCCCCCCCCCCCCCCCCCCCCCCGCCAGCCCGTATGACTTTTAACCTGTAATGATTATCCTGAGCCTACTCTCCCATGCCTGTAATTCCTACTTCCCCACGTAATCTTTGCCCTTCTACCCAATATAGTAAGCAGCTGCCTTATGGTGGGGTGCAGAGCAGACTTCTATGGATGGCCATACTGCCAGCATTATTGGAATAAACACTCATCAATGATTCAACACTGTCTCTGCGTAATTGGCTCAAGTAGTGAGAGGCAGCCTGGACCCCTTGGTGGTCTGATTACAAGACCACAACCCTGGGATGTGGTGTCACCGCACAGACGCCAGGGGAAGGCACTGGAGTGACAAGGGCTCCAGGGATGGGGGCAGAGGGGCATGAGCAGAGCCCGGCGTCCCCGCCTCCAAGAAAGGTGTCCAAGGGCAGATTTCCTAGGCGGCTGAGCGGGAGGAAAGCGCCCGTGCGGCCTCTGCTCCTTGCTGCTGGCGCAGGAGGCCAGGTCGGGGCTGGCGAGAAGCTAGCCTGGGACGGAGAGCAGGGAGGCGGCGAACAGGCCTCTCCGGGAGGGAAATCCCGGCCGGGCCGCACGGGGCCCACCTCGGGCGCTGGCCCACCGCCCAGGCCCGGCGGCGCCGGCTCCTCCGTTGGGGTTTCCTTCCGTCGCGGGGGAGCCCCGCTGGGGCCCGGGGGCGGCTCCAGTGCGGGACCAGGGCGCGGGGCGGCGCGGAGGGCGCGGGGGGGCTCAGACCCGGCTCCCCGCTCGCCCCGCGGTCTCCGAGCCCCGCGACCTCAGCCCGCGGGCGGGGATGCGGGTGGAGAGTCTGTGCCGGTTGCTAAGCAACGGCCCGGTGACGTCAGGCAATTGAGTTTGGTTCCCAAGGTAACTGGCCGGCGGCCGGGCCGGGAACTATTTGCGTCTGTCCCCAGAGGGGCCGGCCCGGGGCTGGCGCCGCGGAGGGAACGCGCTCCGGCCGCGGGCGGCGGAGGACGAACAGAGGCCCCTTCAGCCCCGAGGCCGCGGCCCGGCGGGGCGGTCTGAGCGCGACCCTCGGCGCCCTCCCCGTCCCTCCCCGCTGCCTGCCGCCGCGGTTTCTCCCCGATCCTGGGGAGGCCCTGGAGGGCCAGGCTTTGTGCTGCGTATAAGCCTCTCCTGGGTTAACCCCTTGAAAAGGGGGCGTCACTGGCACACAGTAGGTACTCAGCCCGCCTTCCCCTTGGCCACCCTTTCAGAATTGCCATGTGACTCCAGCGCTGAGAACCCCGTCAGATTCTGATCTTTAGCACCTTCGTACCTGTCCTTCGTGCCCTGGTCAGCAGGTCAGCTCCATAATTTGGGGAGCACAAGGCAAAAATAAAACGAGAGGCTCCTGGTTCGAAAATGACCCAGGGAAAGGCAGGGAGAGTGAGCCGAGACCTGCCCCTGTGCCCACTGCAGCCTAGAGGGGGTAAGAAATGACAGAGGGACAATGTAGGAAGCAGGCCCAGCGCTGCCCACAGAGGGTGAACTGCAGGAGTGAAAGTGACAAGTACTTGGGTAAACCGAGGTAAGTGGCAGCCGTCACAGAAAGAGGATAAGGCTCAAACCCAGAGTGGAAGAAGGTGAGGGACAAGACACAACAGGACTAGAGAGGCAATCAGGTATGCAAAGGCAGAGCAATGACCTAAATTAGGGCCTGAGAGCTGGCCCAGCCCCACCTGGGCGTCCTTCAGGACTCAGGTTGCTGTAAGTGGGTCCTCCCACCTGTAGCAGCAACTGAGGAACATCCAAGCCTCTCACAACCTGTTTCGGAGGAGCTGTCACCACTTCCAGTCCAGTGGCCAGGCAGGCTGGACTCAAGAGACACAGAGATCTGGGCCCAGGCCTCAGAGAACCAGCCCAGTACTGGCATCCAGACCAGCTAGGTGCCGGCCCAGAAGCCTGTAAACCCCAGCATCTCTTGTCACAGTCTGACAGGCGACCCTGGGCTGAGGGCAGGAGACATGTGGCCTCTTTGAAAGAGAGGCTAGAGCTGGCTTTCTCCTGGCAGTGCAGCTCCTTAGCCTGACTCATAGTTGGAAAAACCTCCATCCCTCTGAGTGAAGCAGACTCTGTGATCCCTGTTTCTCATGTAGAACCTGTTTGAGGGTGCACCAAGGTTCCCCAGTCTCTCCTAGACGATCCTGGGGAACTAGTCCTGGGCCAGGAACCAGAGCTGGTGAGCAGAACCAGCTACCTAATTTTTTTGGGCCCAGCGCAAAGTGAAAATATAAGGTCCCTTGCTCAAAATGTATTAAGAATATCAAGAAAACCCAAACCGGTTTGGCTCAGTGGATAGAGAGTCGGTCTGCAGACTGAAAGGTCTCAGGTTCGATTCCAGTCAAGGGCATGTACCTTGGTTGCGGGTACATCCCCAATAGGGGGTGTGCAAGAGGCAGTTGATCGATGATTCTCTCTCATTGATGTTTCTAACTCTCTCTTCCTCTCTGTAAAAAATCAATAAAACATTAAAAAAAAAAAAAGAATATCAAGAAAATGACAACAAAGCATTAAGCCAATCATGGGGCCACAACCCAGCTGGTGAATCCTATCACTAAGCACGCCTCCTTCCTGGGCACGGTCCACCTGTCCCCTCTCTCAGGGTCCATCTGTTGGTCTTTCCTCCACCATTGCTGCTGGCTAGTTCCTAACCATTCAACACTATCGGGGGGGGGGGGGGGGGGGAGGTTGTCCTCAGAGAGGCCCACCAGACATCACTGGGGGGATGTCCAGTGCTTGGCCATCAAAGGACCAAAGTCACAGAACCCTTCCGGAAATGCTCATTTCTGCAAATGTTGAATATTTTGGTTCTCTATTTCGAACGCTTGCTCTTGAATAAAATATGTGAAGGCTGTCTACATAAAAGGAGGAAATATGAAGTACAGCAGCTGATTGATGGGAATTTGGCACTGACCAACACTAAAACATATAAGAACCAAGTCAAGCCCTGACCAGTGTGACTCATGCCCTCAAACCGAAAGGTTGTGATTCAATTCCTGGTCCAACATAACTGGTTTGCAGGTTCAATCCCTGACTGGGGCTGAGCAAATTCAGGAAGCAACCAATGGATGTATGCCTCTCACATCATGTCTCTCTCTCTCTCCTCCTCTCCCTCCCTCCTTTCCACCTCTCTCTAAGAATCGATGGAAAAAATATCCTGGAAGATACACACACACACACACACACACACACACACACACACACGTGCCTCTTGGGCCTCTTGGCCAAAGTGGGCACAGGGGCAGGTCTCGGCTCATCCTCCCTGCCTCTCCCGCCGCCGCAGCCCCTAGTCTCCTGACTGCTGGCAGCCCCACTCCCACCATTGCTGCTTCCATGTGCTGCTGGCACTGGCCCCACTTGCACCTGCTGATGGCACAGAGCGATTAGGGCCAGTGCCATCAGCAGGTGAGAGTGGGGCCCGTGCCAACAGCTGGGCAGGACTGTGGTTCATGGGAGCAAAGAATTTTCAGTAACCACCAGAGGTTCACCTGATGACAGCGACTTACCCCCCTTACCTGCTCTACCATCTTGCCACTGCTGACACCCGCCATGTTCTGTGAGTGCCCCCTGGTGGTCAACGCACATCATAGCCACCAGTTGTTTGGATGTACTGCCATTCAGTCTATTTGCATATTAGAGTTTTAGGTAGATAATTAAAAAATATTTTTTATTGATTTCAGAGAGAGAAAGAGAGAGAGAGAGAGAGAGAGAGAGAGAGAGAGAGAGAGAGAGAGAACTATCAATGATGAGAGAGAATCATTGATCGCCTGCCTCCTGCTCACCCCCTCTGGGGGGTTGAGCCCTCAACAGGGCATGTGCCCTTGACTGGAATTGAACCTGGGACCCTTCAATCCACAGGCTAATGTCTAGCCACTGAGCCAAACCAGCTAGGGCTATTTTTTATTTATTTATTTTTAAATATATATTTTATTGATTTTTTTTTTTTTTTTTTTTTTTTTACAGAGAGAAAAGGAGAGAGATGGAGTTAGAAACATTGACAAGCTACCTCTTGCACACACACACACCTCCACTGGGGATGTGCCCACAACCAAGGTACATGCCCTTGACTGGAATCGAACCTGGGACCCTTCAGTCCACAGGCCAATGCTCTGTCCACTGAGCCAAACCAGCTTCAGAACTAGGGCTATTTTTATTTATTTTTATTTTTGTTTTTTAAAGCTCTTTTTTATATAATATATTTTATTTTTTACAGAGAGGAAGAGAGAGTTAGAAACATGGATGAGAGAGAAACATCAATCAGCTGCCTCTTGCACACCCCCTACTGGCAATGTGCCTGTTGGGAGCTAGCAGAGTTGAGGCAAGCAACTCAGTCTTAAGGAAATAGAATTAAGTTCCTTCTAGCAGAAGTTCTGTGGTGCCCTGAGGGCCTGGCCAGAAGATAAGATTAACCTGGGGTTTAGCATCTCCTGTCTTCCTGCCTCTTTCCCTTCCTGATCCTCCCCCACTAGATAGCCCAGCCTTGGAATATTGCACCTTGGAATGTCACACCGCCTCTGGCAATTAGTCAATCCTGTGTTGCCATACCAAAGACCCCCCTGCATAGGCGGCCCTGCCCCCCTTTGTCTCTGCTGTATAAATACAGCCATTTCAGAGAATAAAACTGAGGCTTGATCAGAACCTTGTCTTGCCTCCATTCTTTCGCGTTCCTTGTTTGATTCTTTCTCTTAGGTGGTTCCTGCGTGCCCCCCGTTGTTGTCCCGCGGGTCGGGACATGTGCCCGCAACCAAGGTACATTGCCCTTGACCGGAATCAACCCAGGGCCTTTCAGTCCGCAGGCCGATGCTCTATCCATTGAGCCAAACCAGTTTAGGCAACTAGGGCTATTTTTTTTTTTTTTAAATACACCAGCCCAGGCTGGCAAGAGGTCTCTGGGTCAGGGCACATGCCTGGGTTTCATCCCAGTAGGGAGCATGCAGAAGGCAACCACTCAATGTTTCTATCTCTCCCTCTCCCTTCCTCTCTCTAAAATCAGTGAAAACATGTATTTTTTTTAAAAGCAACCAACAGCCCTAGCTTGTTTGGCTCAGTGGATAACACATCCCAGCCAAGGAGAGGGAGAGATAGATTGAGGGATGAAGGCTCGATCCCCAGTAGGGGGCATGCAGGATGCAGCCAATCAATGATTCTTTTTTTCTTCTCTTTCTTCAATGATTCTGTCTTATTATTGATGTTTCTATCCCTCTCTCCCTCTCCTTTTCTCTCTGAAGTCAATAAAAAAAAAATATTTTTTAAAAAGTAACCAACAGCCGAAACCGGTTTGGCTCATTGGTAGAGCGTCCGTCTGCGGACTGAAAGGTCCCAGGTTCGATTCTGGTCAAGGGCATGTACATTGGTTGCGGGCACATCCCCGGTAGGGGGTGTGCAGGAAGCAGCTGGTTGATGTTTCTCTCTCATCAACGTTTCTATCTCTCTATCTCTCTCCCTTCCTCTCTGTAAAAAAATCAATAAAATATATATATATTTTTAAAAGCAACCAACAATATAATGCCATAACATTGAACTTAGAATTTCTTTTTTTAAAAAACACTGATACAATGGAGAGTATCTGACCTTGACTGGGCAGCTACTTTATTTTTTTATTTTTTATTTTTTAAATATATTTTATTGATATTTCACAGACAGGAAGGGAGAGAGATAGAGAGCCAGAAACGTCGATGAGAGAGAAACATCGACCAGCTGCCTCTTGCACACCCCCTACTGGGGATGTGCCCGCAACCAAAGCACATGCCCTTGACCGGAATCGAACCCGGGACCTTTCAGTCCGCAGACCGACGCCCTACCACTGAGCCAAACGGTTTCGGCATGGGGCAGCTACTTTAGACTGTATTTCCTTTAGGTCAATGAAGGTTTTTCTGGGAAGCAATTTGAGGCTGAATAAGAGGCCAGGTGCTTACCAGTTTGAAGGACAGGTATTAACCAGGCAAATTCAAAGGATCTCAGGAAGAAGTGGGGTATTGGGTTCAAGGGAACAAAAGCTGAGTCTAGAATGAAGCTGAGTGACGGGAGATGAGGTCAGAAGCAAGACAAGATGATTCAGGGCCTGAAGAATCCAGGAGACTTCGCCTTTTATTCTGAGTGAGATGGGAGCCATTGGACAGCTGTTAGCAGGGCAGCTGTGAAATCTTCACTTGTTTAGAGTACCACTCTGGCTACTGGGCAGAGAATGGATCCAGCACCTACTGTCTGGCACATGTTTGCCCATTGGCCTGATTTTGTTTTAACCTGTGTTTGTGCAATAATCCTGCTGTTTGAGGTTGGAAGCCATCCTTCAGACGGTTTTGATCCTTGCACTGAGTCGGACCTCAATAAATGTTTACATGTCAATTATCTGACAATTCTGTTTCTGCAATACTCTTTGGGACTCTTGCTTAGCAGACCAGCATCAGCACCACGTGGGAGCTTGTAGGAAGTGTAGAATCCCAGGCCTCGCTCAGACCTAACTCAATAGGAATGAAGTTTAACAAGATTCCCCAAAGATTCAGACAAATGGTAAAGTTTGAGCAGTTCTAGAGAGCAGAATAAATGGAGGGCCAGACAAGCAGCAGTGGCAGGCAGGAGGTGAGCCAGGAGGTGAGCACAAGTGCACACGTGGACTTACTGGGGGAGTCTCCCTTAAAAGTAGCAATCACCCGGAGTCACTGAGTTTGAGAGGACACAGGACAGGTAATAAAGCTAACGTATTGGGTGTTTGTTATGGTTTCTCAACCTTTTACATGCATTAGCTAATTTAGTCTTCACCTCAGCCCTAAAAAGCGGTACTATTACAGTCACCGTGCCCAAATTGCAGATGGAGAAACTGAGGCCCAGTGAGGTTGGGGTTATTCCAGAATATTCCATAGCTACACAAGCATTTACCTCCCTCCCCCTCCTTCCTGGTGTTTGTGGCAGGGTCTGTACCGATTGGTCGCTGCCAGTTCTCTGGTTATTCAGTGTGTTGAATGTCGTCCTGGTTACAAACTAGAGGGAGGGAGCAGGATCCAAACTGTGCTGGAGCCAAGCTGTGAACCACGATCTCTATCCTTCTAGCGCCATCACCACCCAGAAACAGTACATCTCAGGGACAAGTATGTGTCAACGTGCTTGTAAGCTATAAAGCACAGTATAAATGCCAAAAGGCCAAGTGCGTGGATTCCTCCGGGGGCCGGATTGAGAGAAACCTTTTAAAGCTGGAGCAGCTGGGCTGTGAGAGGAGAGGCTGCTGTGGGGAAGCAGCATGCTCTCTCCTTGTTGGAGGGGGTAACTGAGTCAGAAGGGAAGGTCTCCCTGAATGGAGGCTCCAACTTGTCAGATGCCGTTAGGCTCTAACCAGGTTAGCCCATGCCTGTCTTCCCAACTGACCTGGCCCTCCTGATACCCACCACAAGGGGGCGCTGCTCCCCAGCCTTCATCCCACTGGACCCCTCCTGCTCACAGGAAACAGACTTGGAAGGAGCCCTAGTGACCAAGGACTTGGAGAAAAGAAGGCGGGAGAGAAGGGCGACTTACATCCATTTTCATTCCCCAAAATTCCCCTGTGGAGGAGGAGCTCTTGTGTCCATTTTACAGATGAGGAACTTGAGGCCCAAAGGTTCCCCCAAAACAGGAAGCTAAGAGAGGCAGGGCTAGGTCATGTGATGACAACCTCAGTTCCCCAAGGGACCACAAGCTGATGTCAGCTCATTTGACCCTGTGGTCTCACTGGTGTCCCTACTATGTTGATTCTGTATTCTTACTGGTGGCCAGAACCTCAACCACAACTGTATTCTCACAACTCCAACAGCCAGGCCCCATAAAGGTGGTGCCTTCTTGAACCTGAACCTTTTTGAAGTCATGGGTTCCTGTTTCATTGCCCTCTGGCCTTCAGGAACCCCTACCTGCCACCCCAACTCAGAGAGCCTGGGTTCTCTGCTCCCGGGGGCTGGCTCTCAGAGTCTGGCCCCCAGACTCTGCTCCTGGGGGCTGGCCCCCAGAGTCTGTTCTATTTTACATCCCTTCTCCACCTGGAGGGCCCCACGGGTTCACACCCAACAGCCGGCGGCGGCGGCAGCACACACAAACAAAGGGACATGAACCAGGAAGAGCCTGTGACTGAGTTCAAACCAGGCACCGGAGGCTTTTTCTCATCTCCCCCAACTCCTCTTATGGTCTCTGGGTCCGGTTCTTTCCTCCTAAGTCAGAACGGGAAAGGCCTCAGGAGTCACTGGCTCCACTGCGCCCAAACTTTCCTTTTCTTCTGCAGAATAAAACACCGCGCGCTGCTTTCCCATCTCCAGGCAGGTTCCCGAGACCAGGATAGGGCGGGCAGCGTCTTGCAAGGGACGGTAACTCCAGCGCCGGGGCGGGACCCGGGCACATGGGCCTTAGGATAAGTGACCAGACGACCCGATTTTTAACTATTTGTCCCGCGTCCCGCGGCGTCTTAAAAAAGTCTTTCAAAAAATCGGGACAAATTGTTAAAAATCAGGACGTCTGCTCACCTTGCCTTAGGCCAGTCCCCACACCTGTAACATGGGGTCCCGCCGTGGCTTCCGAGGAAGGCCCTAGCGAGTGTCTATTTCGGCCCCATTTGGCCGGACCCTTCCCTTCTCTCTGCCTGGGAGCTGCGGGCACGGGCGTGTGAGCGCGTGTGTGCGGGACAGGGCGCCCGGCACACACCTCCGCGCCGTTGCTGGGCCTGTGCGCGCCCCCTACTGGCCGGCGACCACCGGCTGCCGCAGCGGCCAAGGGGCGGTGTTCACGCCGCGTGTGTCCCGACTGTCCTGTGTGTGGCCACCCCCCGCCCCCATGGGCCGGAGGACAGGGGTGCACGGCGGGCAGGCTGGCCTCAGCATGAGGAGCATGGGGGCTCTGGCTCTGGGTTCCCAGCCCAGCCCTCCCCGCAGACATATTCTGCTTCCCGAGCCTCTCGCCCCGCCCCAGAAGCACTTCGGGGCAGGCCCGAGAGCCGCCCCGCCCGGGCGGTTGGTGAGCGCGGCCCGGCTGCCGGGCGCCCGCCCCAGTCCCCGGCCGCCCCCGCCCGGCGCCCCGCTGGGTTTTTCCATGACTGCATCCGGCCGCGGCCGCCTTTGTTCCCTCTCCCCCGCGCGCTGGGGTTTTTCCAGGCTCAACTGGAGCATGGCGGCGCCGCCTCCCTCCCTTCCCGACTCAGACCCCGGCCTCCTGCGCCCGGGCTCGGGCAGGGACCCCGAGATCACCCGCGGGGAGCTGTGCCCCCTCCAGACCCGCCGCTCGCTCCGTCCCTCCGGGCCTCTGAGCCCACGTGTGCGCGCGAAGTTGACCGGATCCTGGCCCGCTCGCCCCCGCGCTTCGTGAGGCGCTCTTGGCGCCCGGAGCCCCGAGCCCCGAGCCCCGAGCCCCTCCCGGGCTGCAAGTTGGGGGACGGGGGTGAGGCGGGTGCGGAGCCGGGCCGCCTCTGCCTCCAGGTTGTGGAAAGGCCTCATGTTTTCCCCAAGGGATTGGGGGTGCAGTCCTGGCGGTAGGAGGTTCGGTGGCCCCCAAGGAGGGGAACCTAGGAGCGCGCACACGGCCCGGCACAGCGGGGAGATCATCCCGCCCCACAGCGCACTGGCCGCTCCCGGGGTCACTGCGCCGCCCCCACAGGAAACGGGCTCACTCAGGGCAGTAAGCCCCAGCGCACCGAGAACCCCTCCCAGCATCAGGAAGAAAAGGAGGTGGCAGGCAGAAAGGGGAGATGGAGAGATAGATGCAAGGGCGCTGGAATGTGCCAGGGCGTGAGGGCAGGAGTGGGGACTGACCGCGGCAAGCTGATCCAGTGGGTGCAGAGGTGCGTTCAGTCTGTGGGTGTCTCAGCCACCAGCGAAGCCTCCCACCTATTACCCAGCCATGTTGGCGGAAAAGTGTAGGAAACGCTGTTTGCTTGAGTTTGCTTGCTAAGCCCTCCCAGAGAAGCCAGGCGGGCAGGGTGGCCTTCAGCTGAGGTCCAGGGGTGAGGGGACAAATGTGCAGAGGAAGGGGCGCTGGGTTAAGAGGGTGTCTGGTTCTGTGGGGTTTGGAATATCCTCAGACAGAGGAGATAGAAGGTGCGTGTGGGAGGAAAATGCAGAGTAAGGGACACCCAGATCCAGGGAGGCTCAGCGCTGTCTCCCTGCCTGCACCTTCCCCCCTCCCGGGTGCATTCTCCTTTCCTAAGCAGGAATGGGGAGCTTGACTTCTCTGAAAGGGCTCCTCCTCCGTTTGCATCTCTGTCAGCTCTATCTGCTTCCTCCCTGTGCTAAGGCCCCCTCCCTCTCAAGCCATGGGAGCATGAGGAAGCCTTGGTTCCACCCAGCTGGGCTTCTTGCTCACAGGCTAACTCAGGCCCTTTGCCCTTGTGAAGTTGGTGGGAAGTTGCAGAAGCTGAAACAGCCTGTGGCTGGGCACCAGCCCCCGGAATAGAGGGACTTTCACTGAGGTGGGGCTAGCTTTAAGCAAAATGCAATTCAGTTTCCCAGATGATGGCATTCTGGCTTTTTGTCCTCGTACCCTGCACAGGGGTGCAAGTCATGTTTAAGATCTTAGTACACGAGGTCCAAATGGTAAACCATAGTTTTGACTTGTCCTCCCTGGCCAGGGACAGCAGTGGGGACAATAGTTGGAATCTGCTGGCACTAGCATCCTGCTTGCTGTACCTTTGTCCAAGATTGTCTTGTCCACCACTTACCCTTCATTCTCCCTGTTCTTGCTCAGGCTAAGAATATTAAACTGGGCCTTAACTATTATCCCTCAGTTTTCTCACCTGTAAAATGGGGATACTAATGGTGCCTACCTCCCATGGTGGTTATTTGAGTTAAATTAATTTATTTGAATTTAATATACATTAAGAGCCTACAGATAGTGTGTAGTAAACATTGGCTATCATTATGGGAAGTTAGGTAATTTGTCCAAAGTCACATAGTATGCGAAGCTTGATGTCAGCCCAGGCCACCCGGCTCTGTAGCCCATGCACTTACCCTGTGCTAGTGCACTAGCACAATTGGGAAATGGTATTCATGTACATAGCTCATCTGTAAAGTGGGGGAAACAGTAGCTGCTAGGGGCTAGGAGACATTTTTCTAGGAAAGAGCCCATTCATAATGGTGATGTCTGAACTTGTTCTCACTTTGTGCTATTATAATTGTTTTATGGGTGTTTTAATTGCATATGTCAATCAAGAAATTTATGACAATCAGGCCGAGACCGGTTTGGCTCAATGGATAGAGCGTCGGCTTGGGGACTGAAGGGTCCTGGGTTGGATTCCGGTCAAGGCCATGTACCTTGGTTGCGGGCACATCCCCAGTAGGGGGTGTGCAAGAGGCAGCTGATCGATGACTCTCTCTCATCGATATTTCTAACTCTCTATCTCTCTCCTTTCCTCTCTGTACAAAATCAATAAAATATATTTTTTTAAAAAAAGAAATTTATGACAGTCAGATAATCACTCTGATGGTAGAAAACTCCAGGTCCTTCCAGCAGTGATAAGAATCCTAAAACTTTTCTTCGTTCCATATTTATCACCTGATCAACTATGCCCAGCACTGTAGTAGATGGGGGCGGGGGTGGTGGGCATTCTTAGCAGGGAAACAGTTCACTTTCTTCCTCAGGAGATGATATGTATGTCTGTGGAAGTGGTACTTTCAGTTGCCAAAAGGAGTAGTTCACTTACCGGTTAATGTCTGACAGATACTTGTGGCAACAGACTCTGAGATGGTCCATGATCCTTCTTTCCGGTCTTCATGCCCTGTGTAACCCTCACCGCTGAGTGTGGGTAGGATCTGTGTGGGTGAGACTTATTATAGGGCAAAAGTGGTGGGATGGATGTGATTATGTTACATAAAATTGGAACCACCTTCTTTACAGAAGCAAGCTGCCTACAGAGGGAGCAAGAAATTGAGGCCTCTCCCTGATGCCCCCAAGAAACTGAATTCTGCCAACCATCTCATGAGCTTGCAAGCAGATTCCATCCCAGTCAAGCCTCAGATGAGACCTCAGCCCTAGCCAACACCTTTATGGCAGCCCTGCAGAAGTCCCAGTCCAAGATGTCTAGACTTCTGTGAGAAACTATGGTAAAATAAATGTGTACTGTTTTAAGCGGCTATTTTTTTTTTTAATTTGATTTCAGAGCGGAAGGGAGAGGAAGAGATAGAAACATCAATGAGAGAGAATCATTGATCAGCTGCCTCCAGCACCCCCACCCCCTATTGGGGACTGAGCCCACAACCCAGGCATGTGTCCTTGACCAAAACTGAACCAGGGACTCTTCAGTCTGCAGGCCAACACTCTATCCACTGGGCCAAACTGGCTAGGGCTAAGTGGCAACTTTTGTTGTTATATTGTTTTATAGCAACACAGAACTAATATAAGATCTAGTAGGCGAAAAGGCCTGCATAGGACTGTTAAGGAATACAAAAAATTACAAGGAGCCCAGTACTTCAGGAGCTTCCCAGCAGACAAGGTGAGAAAGGAAACAGCATGGTTTTACTATTTGACAAAAAAGGAAAATAATGTTCTAAAAAGGCAACTTGGCTCCAGTTCTAAGAAGAATTTGTCATCTGGATAGCAGAATCTATGAACAAAGCCCAGCATCTGTAACCTGCAGTTCAAGATCCTTCTTCATCCTTCCTTCCTTCCTGCCTGACCTCTTTGCCACATCATGCCCTCCTGTTTGCTGCCCTCCTCCTGGACTGCTTTGTCGACTCCTACATTTCAAGGACCAGCCTCTTGCACCTCTTCTGCAAAGCCTACTTTAGTTTCCTAGCAGAGTTAACCACCTCCTCCTGATGGCCCAAATCTTGGTTATGGATTATTCATTTTTAAATTTTTATTGAGCACTAAGTTTTAGGCCTCCCGTTAGGTGCAAGAGATACTGTCACACATACAGCACAGGGCTGTCCTTGAGGCCTACAGCCTGCGGGTGGCACCGTAGTCATAGGCCTATCTTCTCCTAGGGCCAGGCCCTGTCTGCATCCTTGGCACTCAGCACCACTCACACAGCAGCCACAGTCTCAATGTTGGTTAAGTGAATGATTATCTCATGATGGGCGGCTGGCTTCCTGACAGGCTTTTGGGAATGAGTTTGCTGTAAAATATGTCCCAAGTAGCTGAATTTGTTGGATATTATGATTTAGTGATGTCATGGGAACTCACAATTGAACATGTAAGTTCAGCAGAAACTGACTTAGTTTACCTGTAATTGACACTGGGTTTGAGGGTGGGGGGTGAGCAGGTGCTAACCATAATTGATCAATAGGTTCAACAGCATTTTCAGGATGTTGCTGGTTTATCATAATTCAGTCGCAGTAGTATGAAAGGAGATAGGGAACAGCCTGTGCCAGTGACAGGAGATTTATGCATCTAATTTATCTTTAAAAAAAAATGAAGGACTCTAGCAGCAAATTAAAAGAAGGGGGCCAAGTCAGGGCCCTATTAGTTCTGGTTGTTTGGAAGCAGCCCTAGTGTTATATAATATATAGAAATGTTTAAAATGTTCAAAAATGATGGGGCTCCAGTGGCACAATCAGTTAGCGCGCGGTACTTATAAAATGTTCAAAAATGTTAAAAAGGTTTGAGTTAACTTTCTTGAAACTTAAAGTGTGTTATTAAGGGCACATTCCCCACTGCCCTGAAGTGTGCATACCCCACAGATTAGGATTTGAACTTTAGTTACTGACTCAGAGTGACTTGCAGTGTGAGTGATGTACTCCCCCTAGTTAACCACATGTAGCCCCTCGCCCTGTTTGAGATTAACATGTGCGCATTGATGTAGTTCACTGATAGCCACCTGAGCTGCTGCGGGTACGAAACAGGCTTTGAAAATAGGTCCCGGCCAGCCAACTGTGCTCGCCTATCAAGACACCCCCAAAGGCACGTCCTTTTGTCAGTCCAGCAAGCAACGCCGTTCCATGCTCCTCTCCCTGCCAGACGACAGAAGAACGGCTAGCACTGCCAGATCAAGACGCAACCAAACTCTCTCTCAGGTGAGGAATGCTGGCCCCCTGCATCCGGACCAGTCCAGCCCAGCTGCAGGACCCCAGAGGACAGCACCACCAGGACCCCGTTTAAGCCTGTACCTGTAGCACCGGGAACTTTGTGAGTAATAAAGTGCTGTGTGATTTGCAATTGCATATGTTTCATGTGGTGTAATTCCTTGGGTAGTTAATTGAATTATTTTGCATACACTTAAAACTGAAATTAAAATTCCTGGTCTTTTTGGTCCTAGGCCTGCCCTTGTTCCTGCTTGCATAGAGCAGCCTCTTCATTAGCAACTATTTGAATGTCCCAACACCTGTATGGTTAAAGTTTATCTCTAGGGACGCCTTAGATAAACACCCCAGATCCTGTCCCGGGATCTGCTGGGACACCTCGGTGTTTATAAAATGGGATGTTTGACGCCCTCATAACCAGTGGCAGCCCTGCTTGACAAGTCTGAAGGGTGCTTCCCAAACTGCCAGGTGGAGTGTGGAAACGTCTGAGGGTCCTGGGGAGCACACACCACACTGTGGAGCGCAGCCCACTCTACCCTTCCACCTGCCCTCCCCTTCCTGGCCAGTGCTCCTGTGCTGTTTCCCAGAGAGTTTCTTTCCTGAGCATCCGGCCTGCAGGGAGGAGTGAGATGCTGCCTCCAGGTCCCCCAGAAGCAGGGTCCTGCCAGCCTATTCTGGGGCCCCCTCCAGATCCTGCATCTCACTGCATCTCAGATGTATTTTCTTGGCTGTGGCTCATCTCTGCACCTAGGGCCTCCATTATCCCTGCTCAGAAAAAATCCTAAGCCACTCCAAAATCCTCCAGTGGGAACCCCTGTCCCATCCCCAGACTCTGAGGGCCGCTAGAGGTAGGTCCTTTCTGCGCATGGCGAGGTTTCTGGAATCCGCCTGGAGTTCTGCTTTGCTCCTGGAACTTGTTTACTGTGGACTGCGGACTCCCCCCTGGGAGCTGTGGGAGCCTTTCCCCAGTGCTGAGGAGCCCGTCTCCGTCTCCGCTGTTTCCTCACTGCTCGTTTGCCTTCCTCCCCTCTCAGGCAGAGCTCAAGTCTCCTTTTAATTTAAGCTGCAGGGAATGGTCTCAGGAATGGCCTAAACAGCTGCCCCCAGCCCCATTCTAAAATATCCTCCTGTGACCCTAGCCTAGCCCCTTGTATCAGGTCTCTGCCGCCCCTGCATCCTCCCTAGAGATGCACTATTTTTGGTGTCCTATCTTCATACCCATTTTTCTGTTTGATTCTTAGGGTTTGGTGACCCACATTTTGGCCTGAGGTCTTGGCTGAAGGCCTGGCATTACTTTGGCACTTCTTTCAGACCTGGCACAAAGTTCTAGAAGGACCGCCTGCTGCTGCACTCCCTACTCCTCAGGCCCTGCCTCTGCCCAGTCCCCAGCTCCTGTCCCAGGATGTCACTCCACCAGGGCAACTGCTATAACTCCTCTCCAGGCTGATTTCTTCCTCAACCAGGCAGTTTCCAGACTATGGTGTGGGATTAATAAACACTCCGGGAAGTCTTTGTTCTTAAGAAAGGAAGTTCTCTTTTAAAAAAAATAGTTATGACCCAGGCTAGTGTGGTTCAGCTGGCTGGGTGTTTTCCCAAACACCAAAAGGCTGCCAGTTCCATTCTAGGTCAAGGACATGCCAGGGCTGTGGGCTTTATCCCTTGTAGGGAGCGTGTAGAAGGCAGCCAATCGATGTTTCTCTCTCCCCCTCTCCTTTCTCTCTCAAAAAATCAATAAAAAGTATTTTAAAAACTAGTGATGAACATGATAAAAAATTCAAAAACAAAAATATTTTCAATACCCTTGCTTTCTAGTTTCATTCTGCAAAGGTAACTGTTTTTGGTTTCTTGTTTCCTCCAGATATTTTATTTATTTATTTATTTTTAATATACTTTTTTCCCCCCTTTATTGGTTTTAGAGAGAGAAAAGGAGAAGGCTATATATAGAGAAACATTGCTGAGAGAGAAACATCATCGGCTGCCTCCTGCAGACCCCCCACTGGGGATTGAGTCCACAACCTGGGCGTGTGTCCTGACCTGGAATTAAACCAGTGACCTATTGGTACCTAGGTCGACGCTTAACCACTGAGCAACACCAGCCAGGCTCCAGATATTTTCAAAGCCCTCTCTCCACTCCCTACCCTCCAACAAAAAGCCCTGATTCATTTGTTAATTTTCCTGGTGTAAGTATTCCCATCATAACTGATTTCAAGCTACCAACATGATGGCAGTGAATGTGGAGCTGAGGAGGAATGTGCACAATTAGCTAGGGATGAGAGCCAGCTCCAGCTCGCCATGGTAAAATTATGTGTATGTCATCAAACACAGAGCCGGACACACGAACAGAATCATAAGACACCTACACCTTGCTTCTGACATTAACCAACTTGTTGGTAAGATGAAGCCAAGTATAGCAACCACAGCAGAATGGATGTATCAACCCATCTGCTCCTCATGTAAGATTACCGATTGGAAGGATCTGTGCTACAGTCACTGAGAAGTGTGTGGCAGAAAACTTGGAAGGGTCATCAAACAACAGGATAAAGTGATTTTTAAGATGCTAATTCGTGAGATGACATTTTTGAGAAATAAAAACCTTGTTTTGAGTAAGTCTTGAAGAAACAATATCAATTTCAAATGCAGTAATTAGGAGTTAAGAGAACCCTTAATTCAAGACAAGATTTAAACTGTTCTGCCAGAGATGGAGGGGAGTGGATCTTCACCTAATTCTTTTCAAACTTCAGTGATTGATCAAGTTGCCCAGCTAGAGAGAATTCAGGAATCTACAAAACCTGGAGAAAGGGGTGAGAGACTTCACTGTACTGGCAGGTGGCCCTGAGCTTCCTCGGTCTCTTCAGGTGAGCAATCTCTTTGTCTGAGCATAGACACATGAGGACAATGTCATTTCAGTTTGTTTAGGGCCAGCAGGAGGAGAAATGGATCACTATGAAGGTCACATAACTCCCTGTGTTGATAGTCAACCCATCTAGTTTAAAGGGACTGGAAAGGAGGGCGGGGCATAAAAACCTAGAATAAGGCCCTAACTGGTTTAGCTCAGGGGATAGAGCGTTGGCCTGTGGACTGAAGAGTCCAGGGTTTGATTCCAGTCAAGGGCACATGCCCGGATTGTGGGCTGGATCCCCAGTAAAAGACGTGCAGGAGGCAGCTGATCAATGATCCTCTCTCATCATTGATGTTTTTATCTCTCTCTTCCTCTCTGAAATCAATAAAAATATATTTAAAAAAATAAAATAAATGCCACCAGCTGATAAAGACACGAGGCTTGCTCTGGGAAGATGGCTCCCAGTCTTTGGCCATATTCCTCCATCCTGCCATCGGGATATCGTTTTTGGTTCATTGGCTGGTGTATGTTGCAGAACACCCTTGGGACAGGAGAAATGCAACTATTTATTTATTTATTTATTTATTTATTTATTTATTTATATTTGGAGCTCAGAACTGAATAATTCCTGAATGGATATACTCACATCATCAGGGCTAAATAGGCCTAATTCATTTAGGCAAAGGGGCAGTAATGAAGAAGACTCAGCTTCTCCCAGTGACTCCCGCTTTCCCGGGGGGATGGACCAAGAGGAGAACTGTTCAGCCAGCTCACCAGTCCCCAGTCCCAGGGAGGAGGGGCCGAGAGGTGGTCAATCAATGCATCTCATGGCCACTGGTTAAGCAGTTGTTGTGGTCATTACGCTTATTGTCCCTGGCCTTTTATTATATAGGATAGCAAAGAACAGAAACATACATGAGGGTTATTTTCACCAATCTCAGCTGAGTGATTACCTCTGAGGAGAGAAGGAGGGAAAAGAGATATAGGGCTTTAGCTATATATTCAAGTTTTTTTGTTTTGTTTTGTTTTGTTTTTTTTAAATATATTTTATTGATTTTGTACAGAGAGGAAGGGAGAGAGATAGTTAGAAACATCAATGAGAGTCATCGATCAGCTGCCTCTTGTACATCCCCTCCTGGGGATATGCCTGCAACCAAGGTACATGCCCTTGACCGGAATCGAACTCGGGACCTTTCAGTCCTCAAGCCGACGCTCTATCCATTGAGCCAAACGGGTTTCGGCTGTTGTTTTTTTTTATATCTGAAGAAAATAAGGCAAAGTATTAGCACCTATTAAATGTTGGGAGCAGATACAGATGTCTATTCATATCAATAATGGCTCCCAAAGATGTCCATCTACATCTTAATCCCCAGGACCTATGAATATGCTACCTTATGTGGTGTAAGGACTTTGCAGATACAATTAAAGGATCTTGAAAGAGGGAGGTTATCCTGAATTATCTGAGGGACCCGATGTAATCATAAGACGGAGGCAAGAGAGTTAATCAAAGAGAAGACACTGACAATGGAGGTGACAGGGATGTGCTTTGAAGATGGAAGGAGACACAAGCCAGGGAGTGCAGATGGTCCCTAGAAGCTGGAAAAGGCAAGAAAAGAGTCTTCCCGAAGGCACCGGAAGGAACACAGCTCTGCTGGCAACTCGATTTTACACTTCAGACCTAAAGGAACAAATCTGTATTGTTCTAAGTCACTACATTTGAGGTAACTTGGCAGAGCAGCAATAGGCAGCTAATGTAGTACTTTTGGGGGGAATGTTTCATAATTTAAAATTGTTTGCTTTTATTTTATGCTATTAAAGTTAGGAGAATGGTGGTAAGGTCTATGGCCCATCTTCCTGTCCCTCCCTCAGAGGAGGAAAACCTGTCAGAACACTTCTCTCAGTTGGCCATTGGATTGAAAAGCTGAGCTGTGTGCCCATCTTCTGGGCCGGCCCTAGGATTCTGGGAGCCTTGGTTGTCAGAACATGCCCTGGCTGTTAGGGTGAGTCACACCCAGGAGAACTTCTGGAGCTGGTCCCTCCTTCCCCGGTAGGTAAAACTGCCAGAAGCCCACAGAAGTCTGAGAGTGACTGCAGAGATTAACTGAGGCCGGATTCCATGAGCTCCCTCCCCTAAGGACACTTCTCGCCCTTCATCCTTCTCTTGAAGAGACAGAAAACTGCTTGGGGGCATGGCCTGGAGCAGAGAGTCCAGAGGCCAGGCCCTCTTCCCAGGCCAGACCCTTCTGCAATGGCAGAGCCTGGACTTGGGCCATGGCCTCCCAGGGAGGATCCGCAGGAGGGATCTGCCTGAGAGCTGAGCAGTTGCAGGTGTGCGGTGTTCAGGAAGGGAGCCCATTTGTTGAAGAAGTTGGGCTTGAAAGGAAGGAGACTAACAGGAGAGGCTGGTAAAAGGCATCTAAGGATCCTAAGAGAGGTATTTTCAAGAAAAGAAATACCTGTGTATGTTGCGTGTGTGTGTGTGTGTGTGTGTGTGTGTGTGTGTGTGTATGTGTGTGTGTGTGTGTATACAGACATATAGGCCCCCGGTGAGGGGAGAAAAGCAGAAGAGAGGGGGTGGCCCTGGCCACAGGCTGTAGGGGAGGCTGCAGGGCCCAGAACTTAGCACAGGCAGAGGATCAGTGCTGGGCAGAAGGAAAGATGGTTCTTCTTCTTCTTTTTTTTTTTTTTAATATAATATATTGTATTGATTTATTACAGAGAGTAAGGGAGAGAGATAGAGAGCTAGAAACGTCGATGAGAGAGAAACATCGACCAGCTGCCTCTTGCACATCCCCTACCGGAGATGTGCCACAACCAACGTACATGCCCCTGACCGGAATCGAACCTGGTACCTTTCAGTCCGCAGACCTACACTCCACCACTGTGCCAAACTGGTTTCGGCAAGATGGTTCTTTTTTTTCCAGATCTGGAAACTAGGCAGGAAATACAGGAGTCTGGAAGGACACTCCATCTGCTCAGAGATACCCAGGTGTGGGAGTGGGGACAAGGGAGAATCAGGGGGCTTCACTCCATCTGGATCACCCGAATTGTTTTACAATAAAGATGTACTCCTACACTACTTGTGAAATGAAAAATAAACTTCCTGTATTAGACCCTATGAGTAGCACAGACAGTGAGTGCTAGGGCTGTTCAGAGAAGAGTCACACAGGTGTCAGGTTTGCTGAAGGCTGGGCTGGAGGGGGACCTGATCGGTCAGGAGAAGAGCTGAGGGAATGAAGGGAAAGGGTGGCAGGGCTTGGAGGAGATAAGACCCCGTGGCCAGAGTGAGGCCTCCAAGGAGAGGAACTGGCTGCTGAGGGGATGCAGACCAGCTGCTTCTGAGTCTCTGGAGACCCATGGACAACACAGGCCCCACCCCAATCTATACACATTCTCAGTCAGGAGGCCTGCTTGGGGTTCTCGAATTCCCATTCGTTTAAAGTTCCCCAGATGCTTCTGATGAGTAACCAGGTCACACGGGTGCACCTCGGAAAGGATTGTGTTAGGGTGGGTGGGGTGGGGAGGCTGCCATGTGAGAAGGGGTAGGGGGGGACTCTAGGCCTCATTCCCTTCCAACCCAGGCAGCTCAGCATTGATGTTCTGCCTGAGAGCAGCCAAAAGCCTGGATCAAAGGTTAAAAAATCAAGTGTGTACACCCCTACGTTAGGACAACAGAATGGAAGTGGTGTGTTACTTCAGAGTAAACTGGGTGGTACCAACCAGGCAGGCAACTCTTGAGGTTCCCAGATGAGAGGGAAAGAAATGGCAGGGCCAGGGGACAGGTTAGAAGAAAAGAGGAAATAACAGACTCTGAGGGGATGCACAAAGGGTGGTGAGAAGAAGGAGAATGCCTAGGCTTGCACCCTCAGAGCTGGGCTCTGTCACGGGCACCTGCGGAGGCAGCCATATTGCCGGTAGTGTTCTGAGTTAGAGGGTAAAATGCTTTCAAGGCTGTCTTGAGGATGCAGGTGTCCTGCTGGGGGCAGAGTTGTTGGAGAACCCCTGCACCTTAGGGAGCTCTAGGAAGACAGTATGGGCCAGAGAGAATCCAGTGAACTGACAGAGGAAAGTTCCGGCGAGGTGGCAGCTCTCCCACCAAAGTGTATTCTCCGGATCACCTTTCCTTGTGGCAATGGTGTGGGACAGCGCTGCGCCAGAGAGACAGCAGGGTGGGTGATGGGGGAGGCAGAAGTCTGTTGGCCCCTCCTGTAAAGGACTTCTCACCCCAGACATATGGCTCAGCATCCAGGCTCCGGTTACCTGTAATCCAACCTCCCAGCTACTTCCCAGGAGCCTGCCACTTGTACCTCTGCCAACTTCTCTCCACCGTGTCCTTGCCCATCTCCTGGGTCTCAGTCAGCCCAGGTCCCACGTCCCACAAACCTCAGAGTGGGAAACTGAAGGGGAAAGAAGTCCCCTTCTATGGTCACAGAGCCAGCAAGGGGCTGAGTTAATTCTCAGACTCGCCCCAACTTAAAATATTTCTAATCAACTGCATTCTTTATTAAGATACTAAAATACAATATAATATTCTGGCACAGTGTGCTGAGAATTTAAATAAATATAACATAAAACAGGTTGAGAGGAATTGAGTATATTCTCAAGAAATACAGAGAAAAATTATAAATACTTTTTTTTTCTTTTAGCAATAATAATGCAATGAGCATTTTTGTAGCTATATCTTTTGGATACTTTAACGATTCTAGAGGTGAGATTTACAGGTCAAACAGTACTGGTGCCCTAACTGGTTTGGCTCAGTGGATAGAGCATCGGACTGTGGACCAAAGGGTGCTGGGTACAGTGAACTGACAGAGGAAAGTTCCCCCACATCGATATTTCTCTCTGTCTTTCCCTCTCTCTAAAAAAATCAATGGAAAAGTATCCTCTGGTGATGATTTAAAAAATAATAAATAAAATAAAAACCTGGGAGACCAGGTTATCTCACCCAGAAATTTTATTTCATTCTTTGTTTTAAAAAAAGGTACTGGTAATTTTAAGGGTTAATTTTCTTCCAAAAGGCTCTCCCAGTTATCATGCATTTTTTAAAAATGTTTTTATTGATTTTTAGAGAAAGAGGAAGGGAGAGGATAGAAAGATAGAAACATCTATGAGAGAGAAACTTCATCAATTGGCTGCCTTCTGCATGAACCCCCACTGAGGATTCAATACCTGGTAGGGGCACATATGAGAGGCAACCAATCATTGATGTGTCTCTCTCTCATCGATGTTTCTCTCTCCCTTCCTCTCTTTAAACATATCCTCGGTGAGGATTAAAAAAGGGATTTAAATCTATTAGGTCTAGTAATAATTAATGTCGTTTTCTAATATTATAGTAGGCTTTTTTTGTTTATTTCTGTCTTGGGTGAGGCACCAATTAATCTTTTCAGGCATAAAAAGTAAGAATAGAATGGAGCTCAGCCAGAGTGGCTCAGTGGTTGAGTGTCAACCTATAAACCAGGAGGTCATGTTTCACGGTTTGATTCCTGGTCAGGGTACATTCGCTAGATTGCAGGCTCAGTCCCCAGTAAGGGGGGTGGGGAGACGTGCAGGAGGCAGCTGATCAATGATTCTCTCTCATCATTGATGTTTCCCTCTCTTTCTCATTCTCCCTTCCTCTCTGAAGTTAATAAAAGTATATTTTTTAAAAAAGAATAGAAAGGAATTTGGATGGGGAAAGGGGGAATATTTAATCTCTGGGAGAACAGGTTGAACATGTGAGACTCCAGTTCACTAAAGGTGACTGTTCCAGATTTACACAGGAATCCCTGTGGGGGAGGCGAGGAGAGGGAAAAAGGACAAACAGCAGAAGGATCTGCAGTGCAGGGAAGGGCCTGGCCACACCCAGTGTGTAGATGGAAGATGGGTGGGTCCTGTTTGGTGATGGACTGGAGAGAAGCCTGGGAGATCAGTTTATCTCATCCAAAACACACAAATGTCTGAAATATCTAGAGAAGGGGGCAGAATCTACACAAAGGGGTTGTCCTTGAACCCAAATGTGGTCACCGTTGTCCACTAGACAGGCAGCCTAGAACCCCATGCCGGAAGCTCTGCCAACTCCCAAATAAAGACAGAGTGACACCAGATGGAGGTCCAGTCTTCAGTTTATACCCATTCCCCAGACCTGAGGGGCGCTGCCCAGAGGAGTATTTTCCTGTTGTTCATGCTACACTTTCAGACTCAAAGTTGCTGTTGTATCTTATTCACCATGTGGGGATTCTAAGAATCACTGAAAAGCTGGTAAACTTGCCCCTCTCCTGCCTCCCGAAATGGAAAAATCCTCCAGCTTGGCTTGTCTGTGAAACTGAAAAACTGTCCTCGAAGTTTTCATTGTGTGTTTAGTGTTTGCATATTGAATTTGAAAACAAAGGTCAGAGGCATTCTTTGTGACTTACTATGGACATTTCAAAAGAGCGACCTTTGTCTAATAATAATAAGTTACAGAAATAGACTATTTGGTCACTGGCTGATTACGATGGAAAAGCCAAAGGTTTTCCAAGAGGAAACAAAGGGACATAGGGAGTTTAGACTGGCCGCTAAGTAGAGTGTGTCACTGAGATGCCCCATCACCACATAGGAAGTTTGGGGGGCTTGCCGAGGTCCCCAAACTAAATCTGGGTGAGCATTTTGGCATATGGATGAGCAGGCTCTTTAATTACACAGCTGTTTCTGGCTTGACTTCCTGCTGGGTTTATTCGC
Organism: Pipistrellus kuhlii; assembly: GCF_014108245.1. NCBI lineage: Eukaryota > Metazoa > Chordata > Mammalia > Chiroptera > Vespertilionidae > Pipistrellus > Pipistrellus kuhlii. Next base: position 25,458,034 of record NW_023425573.1, read on the forward strand.
TTGATGAGAGGATCTGCATTGAGCTGCCTGCTGTGGGCCTGGCATTATGGGTTTCCAGGCAACCCAGTGTGTCTGGGTGTGGCCCCTTAGTGCTCTCTCTCCCGATGATGTTTCTGGGTGCAGTCTCTGTGCTGGCTTCTGGGCTGTGCCAATCCCCACGTGATCAGGTATGTGACAGCCCCTGGCCTCTAGGCTCCTTGAACACACACAAAAGCACAAACGCTGGCTGGGTCTGCTGGGGTTCTTCCAAACTGCTGCCCTGGGAGGTTGTGGCCGAAACTGTAAGTTTCCATTTGGCCAGTGGTGCACAGGGCCCCCCATGCCTGACTATTGGACTATCTGAGGCTCTAGCAGGACCCTGCTTGTGACTGAGGGTTTAGAATGGAATTGGCCGCTCCCAGCGCAGAGTCGAGTCCCTCTCTGGGGTCTGGCCTAGCCATCAGTAGCTTTGCAGGAGTGATGATGCCTGCCAGACACTTCTCACCATCCTCACAGGAAGCTTTTGAATTGGATATTTGGCACCAGCCCAAAGTCGATCCCTCTAGGCAGAAAGGAAACGTCTGGGTCTGTAACAAGGCTGACTTGTGAGTGCCTAAAACTGGTCCTGAAAGGACCTTTTCAGAAAATAGAAAAGGACTTCAAAAATATTTTGAACAATGAAAGAAAAATCTTTGAAATAGAGAACTTTCTAGGGTGATTCCCTTAGAGTTCTGTTCTGTTTAGATTTTTAAGAGATCTATTTTAATATTGTAGAGGTGAAAAAATGGGTTCCGTAAAGGAGTTATTCACTCAGACCTCTGCACAGGGAGGTGGAGCAGAGCTGGGACCAGAACAGGCTCCTGGGGCCCCAGGGTTTTCCTGGCCTGTTTGTGTTTCTGTTTACATCTGTGTGTCTCTGGGCGTGTCCCCTCTGCACTGTGCACGGGCAGGCTCTAGGTGTGTCCCAGCCGCTGGGCAGCGGGTGTTTCTTCACAGCAGGGAAATTCCAGGGGCAGATCCTGCCTCAGCTGCGGTGAGACAATATTTCCTTGGGAGGAAACCAGCTCTCGGAGCCAAGAACCAAACAGTTTCCACTCCTGGAGTGGGGAGGCAGGAGTGAGGAGGGAGCAGAGAGAAGGGAGGAAGCAGGAAGGAGTAAGGGTGCAGGGAGGCAGCAAGAAGGAGGGGAGAGCAGGAAGGAGGCAGGAGGGAGCAGGGAGGAGGCAGGAGGCAGGAGGGAGGAGGAAGGAGGAAAAAAGAGGGAGGAAGTTAGAGCTGTCCTCACAGAGATCCCCCTGGAAGGGAGCTGCCTCAGGACCCACAGGCCCCAGGCTCCTTGAACCCTCCAAAACACGGTTTAAATTTAGATTTTCTATTCTGGTCCTTGTAGCTTGGCCTCACCCTGTAGCCTTACAGCTGGCCAGTTTTCCCAAGCACAATTCCTCCTGGACCCAAGGGCCAAATGTGCAGGAAGCTTTTCTCCCAAAGGCAAGTCATATCCTAATAACTGTTTTGTGGATTTGGGATGGAAAGAGGGATGGAAGAATGATCCAAGCCAGAAAAATCCACCATCCTAACTCACTTTTCCAAACCTGGTGCTCCTCCCTCCCCATGTTCACACACCCTAAAATGTATTTGCCCCACAGGCATTCCTGGAGAGTTAGTCACTGAACAACTGTGATGGGAACCCACTCAGTCCCATTCACTATCTAGTAGAAATTCAGACAAGAAAAGAACTGGTTGAGTGGTGGGGAAAGTGCTAAGGATGACAGTTGCTAGGGGGAAGAAGGGGTTGGGGTGCTGGATAAAAAGGTGAAGGGATTAAGAACTATGAATTAGTAGTCACAACAAAGTCCCAGGGATGTAAAGAGCAGCATAAGGAATATAGTCAATAATCCTATATAATAAAAGCCTAATATGCAAAGTGTCTGACTATTCGTTTGACCCTTCAACCAGTCAGTATGACTGACCACCAAGGGGCAGACACTCTGACTGGTAGATTAGCTTGCTGCTGGGGTCCTGCCGATCAGGACTGGGTGAGACAGGCCAGACACGCCCTGGAGCCCTCTCATGGTCCTTCCCTGCCCCGATTGTGCACCAATGGGGCCCCTCAGCCTGGCCTGTGCCCTCTCACAATCCAGGACCCTTCAGGGGATGTCAGAGAGCTAGTTTTGGCCTGATCCCCATAGACCAGACAGAAGGACCCTATCGGTACACAAATCTATGCATCAGGCCTCTAGTATTATAATATGTGTGGTGCCAGGTGGGTACCTAAAATACCAAGGGAACAACTTTGTAAAGACTATGATTGCATAATCACTATGCTGTTCACCTGAAACTAATATAAATAACTAGAGTCCCAGTGCATGAAAATTCATGCACTGAGGGGAAGTCTCTCAGCCTGGCCTGCTCCCTCTCACAGTCCGGGAGCCCTCAGGGCAGGAGGTGACCCCCAGAGGGGAAGGTGACACCCCATCACAGCTCTGCTGCTGCCACTGCTGGAAATGCAAGCCTCAGTTGGCTCTGGTTACCTGCATCTGGGTCCAGCCCTAGGTAGCTGAGCAGCCAACATCCAAGGCTTGTCTGTGCCTTGGGCCAGCCCTGGGTGGCTGCGGGGGTCTGAGAGGACTGGGCGCCACCATCTTTGAGGGAGGGACAGTCAATTAGCATATTCCCTCCTTATTGGCTGTGGGCACCATCATCTTTGAGATGGTGTGAGGGTCAATTAGCATATCCCCTCTTTATTAGATAGGATACTGAATGTATTAGTAAACTTTAATTGAAAAATAAAATTTTAAGTCAAAATTTAAAAGAAAGAAAGAAAATGCTCTGGGGATATTCAGGTAAGGCATCAAGATAACATAACTCTAACTCTCTAGAATTGATGACTCAGGGGGGAACAAATTTGGTTCTACCCACTGCTTCTAGAGAGGTTAGCTGTATTAACTGAACACTTGCTATGTGCCAGATACTGTTTAAGTGCTTTAAATGTAATATCTAATCTTTCTTTCATACAAGGCTTACCTGATCACATTTTTCTGTCAATTCCCTTGCATACATGTGAATTAAAAACCTGTCTTTTTGGCCCTGGCCTGTGTGGTCTGGTTGGAGCATTGTCCTGTACACCAAAAGGTAATGGGTTTGATTCCCGATCAAGGCAATACCTGATTGGGACACATGTGGAAGGCAACTGCTCGATGTTTCTCTTTCTAAAATCAATAAACATATCCTTGGGCGAGGAGTTAAAAAGCACACGCATCTGTCTTTTCTCTTGCTAATCTGTATTTTGCCAGTTAATTTGCAGCCCCCAATATAAGAGGATGGAGAAAAAGGGTTTCCCTATAATCTAGAGGGAGAAACACTGGTGCTGCCATCCTCCAGGTAGGAGGGAACCTTCTGACACCAGTTGGTGGTGGTCAGGATGGATTTGTGTTTCTCTGCCTGGTCACTGTGCACCTGAGGACACTATAATTCTGCAACTGAATTTCTCTCACATAAAGCAAACATATAATGGAAACTGCTCCCTCAGGCTCATCAATACACTTCCAGCTGAACGAAGTGGTCCAAGTGTTATAGCTCAGAGAAGAACCAAGCAAAGCTTAGAGAAATGGAGTTACACAGCTTTATTTCACCAGCAGACTCAGAGGAGGTTGCCTCTCAAATTCTGAGCAAACCAATATGGTGGAAGCCCTTCTTTTATACCTTTTGGTGTCTTTGTCCCCCAAATATGGATTATACTTCTGAACCTTTCACAGGCTTTGCAAAATGCCCCAGGTGTTGGGGGTCTTGAGACCATACCTAAGGGCCTGGCCTAGTGCCAGCACTGATAACCTCCCTCGGGGGGGCTGTGTCATGGTTTATGGCCTCTGTAAAATGAGAGCATTTAGATAACAGGTCTTACAAGAACAGTTGTGGAGAAAGGGACAATGACTTAATTATAGGTTATCAAGAATGTACATTGGGACTGTTGTCACAGATTCAGATTGCTAGTTCCCTCACGCCCCCCCCCCAAAAAAAAAAAAAAATCAGTGTTACACTGGAATTAGCCTTTCAGCATCTCACAAGCAGTGGCTTGGCTGGCCTGAGAGAGCAAGTGGATACTCACTCTGGGGAATACACCATGTTCTAAAGTGCTGCCCTGAGCTCTGTGGGAAGAGGGGATCCCTTTTGGCAGGACTGACTCACACTAAACAGACTCATCAAGCACTGATGTAAAAACCAGAAAGCTCTCCTTGCCTCTCACTACTTGAGCCAATTAGGCAGAGACAAGGTTGAATCATAGATGCACGTTTATTCCAATAATTCCGGCAGTAGAGGAGAGCAGCAGGTCATCCACAAAAATCTGCTCTGCCTCTGTCCATAGACCAGCTGCTTATATTGGGTAGAAGGACAAAGATTACGTGAGAAAGTAGGAATTGCAGGCATGAGAAAGAAAGTAGGCACGGGATAATCATTACAGGTTACAAGTCATGCGGGCTGGAGAGGGGTTTTCAGAGGGCTAACCCCTCCAGGCACCCAAGGACCAGATAACAGGTAATAGGGGCCTGGGAGTTGTAAAGAGCAGGTACCTCTGGGACTAGGGACTAGATTGTTTCAACCAAGAGGTTGTAAATCTTCCCATAGTGACAGGCAGTTCTCGGGACAGGAGGATGGACTACATTCCAATGTTAGCTACCCTGTCCCAGGGCGTACAAGACTCAGCCAGGTTAGAATGTGTTTCCTCTAATCAGAACGGAACCATCATAGTTAATAGAGCATGGTCAATATTACTTATAATTATAGCTGGTCCCTAATATTCTATTTCTGCTCCTAACAGGGACACCACAGATAGTTTTCTACCCAAAAACCAACCTACTCCAACCACACCTCCTGCCCCAAATTCTATCATGTGGTTGGTTTTTGTTGTTTTGTTTTTGTTTTTTTTAATTGATCTGAGAGAGGGAGAGGGAGAGGGAGGAAACATCAATGATGCGAGAGAATCATTGATCGGCTGCCTCCTGCACACCCCCTACTGGGGATCCAGCCCAAAACCCGGGCATCCACAGACCAACACTATCCACCAAGCCAAACCAACTAGGGCGAGGCCCCTTTTGAAATGCAAATCTACCTAAGAGGAAAACGGAACTATTTAACCCAGTATTCCTGGAATTTTGAAGGTGAGTAAATGAATCCAAGAGTTAGCCTGAAATTTCTGGTTAGGTCTGAGGACTCCTGTTTCTGTGGAAAGGCATTCTTTAAAAAGAAACAAACAAACAAAAAAAAACCTACTTGGAAATGACCAGATAAATACCTGAAATGAAAGGAGGATGGAGCTATTTATATGTAGACAAGGAGCAATTTCCAAGACAATATTGTTAAATAAAAAAGCCAGGTGCAGAGCAGGTGCCTAATATCCTAGTCTTTAAATAATAAAAGAAACCTAATTTGAGCTGTAGATGTGGAGAATGGCTCTGGAAGGAAAGAGACTCTGGTAAAGTTTGAGGCTAAGGGACAGAGAGGAAGAGAACCTTCTCACCACATTCTCTTTTCAACTTCTCAATGCTGTCTCATGTGCTCATTTATCAATTCAAAGAACATTTTTCCCTTGCTCCAAAAACCCATTCAATATATTGTCCTCAGATAGAGGACATATCAGGCATTAAACCGATAAGAACAGATACTACATTGGATCTCAGCCAAAAGGCCGAGAAGCTATAATAATTTGTTTTTAAAAATGCATTTGGCCTGCCCAACCAGTGTGGTTCAGTGATGGAATGTTGACCTACAAACCAGAAGGTCATGGTTCAATTCCTGGTGAGGACACATGCCTGGGTTATCGACTCGATGCCAGTAGGGGGTGTGCCGCAGGCAGCTGATCAATGTTTCTATCTCATCATTCATGTTTCTGTCTCTCCCTCCCCCTACCTCTCTGAAACCATAAAAACATATTTTTAAATGCTTTTAGCTCCACAGTGCAGTCCTGTGCTCTGCCACTAACCTGCTCCCAAGTCCTCATCAGGAGCCAGACAAAACCGCATGTCCATGGCCTGGGGACCCAGGGACCAGAGGGAGTGGCACATGGGGTTCTCTGGCAACCATTTGGGGCATGGCCCCTGTCTTCACTTATACCTCATAATGCCCAGAAGGAATAGGAGGACCACAAGCACTGACCCCACACATGGCAGCATGTGGCCAGCCTGCCAAGAAAAGGTGCCAGTCACACACAGCGCACCAAGAGAGGGCTAGCAGGGTGACTGTTGGGGCAGGAGATGCCCTGGGCAGGGTAGGCAGGTTTCTTCATCTTCTCTGTGCCTCAGGCCCCTCTAGAGTCTGGTGAGACCTCTGGACCTTTCTGAGTGAGGTTTTTTATTTTATTTTAATATATATATATATTTTTTAAAATATATTTTATTGATTTTGTACAGAGAGGAAGGGAGAGAGATAGAGAGCTAGAAACATCGATCAGCTGCCTCTTGCACACCCCCTACTGGGATATGCCCGCAACCAAGGTACATGTTCTTGACCAGAATCGAACCTGGGACCTTTCAGTCCCCAAGCCAACGCTCTATCCATTGAGCCAAACTGGTCTCGGCTATTTTAATATATTTTTATTGACTTCAGAGAGGAAAGTAGAGGGAGAAAGTTAGAAACATCAATAATGAGAGAGCATCACTGATCAGCTGCTTCCTGCACAGCCTCTCCCGGGATGGAGCCTAAAACCCGGGCATGGGCCCTGACTGGGAATCAAAACATGACCTCCTGGTTCATAGTTCAACACTCAACCACTGAACCAGCTGGGCAGAGTGAAGTTTTTTTTTAAAATATATTTTATTGATTTTTTACAGAGAGGAAGGGAGAGGGATAAAGAGCTAGAAACATCGATGAGAGAGAAACACTGATCAGCTGCCTCCTGCACACCCCCCACTGGGGATATGCTCGCAACCAAGGTACATGCCCTTGACCGGAATCAAACCTGTGACCCTTCAGTCCGCAGGCTGACGCTCTATCCACTGAGCCAGACCTGTTTCAACGTAGAGGGAAGTTTTTAAATGCATAAAGAAAATAGCCCACCTGGTGTGGCTCAGTGGTTGAGCGACCTATGAACCAGAAGATCATGGGTTGGAGTCCAAGTCAGGGCACATGTCAGGTTTCGGACTTGATCCCCAGTGTGGGACTTACAGGAAGCAGCTGATCAATGATTCTCTCTCATCATTAATGTTTCTATCTCTCTATCTTCCTCTCCCTTCCTCTCTGAAATCAATAAAAATACATTTTAAAATTGTGGACCAAAGGGGCCACATGCTAACCTGATAAGCTCAGGGAAGGCCTCCATGGTGGTCTTGAAAACTCAGAGACCTAAAGTAACCACAAAGGATGGTCTGAAGTTAAACTTTAAGTGAAGCAGTTATGGTTGCCCTAACTGGTTTGGCTCAGTGGATAGAGCCTCGGCCTCTGGACTCAAGGGTTCCAGGTTTGATTCCTGTCAAGGCAGGGCATGTACCCTGGTTGTGAGCACATCCCCAGTACGGGGTGTGTAGGAGGCAGCTGATTGATGTTTCTCTCTCTCCCTCTCCCTTCCTCTCTGTAAAAAATTAATAATATCAAATATCAAAAATAAAAAATATATAAAATATAAGTACAACCAATGGACACAAAACTCTGGGGAGGGAGGGCATCTATGGGAGAGGGGGCAATGGTATATGTACACAGATAATATTTAATTAAAAAAAATTTCTTTTGACATGTAAAAAAAAAAATAAAATATATAAAATAAATAAAAGCAGTTATGGTAGGTAGTTACATCCTAGGCTGCTATCTTCACTGACAAGGTCAACCTTTACCCTAACTGAGGCTATTTATCTTTTTGCATCTATAATGACATACCCTTTGAAATGTCTGGGTAACTTGTAACTTCCCTTTTTCTGGATCCCTTGGGGCACAACCTAATGTGCCTGGGCGCCAGAACAGATACCACAAATCCCTTCATTGTTATCATGTTAATTTTTCCTGTACTCACCTAAGTATGTGTCCATCATTTTACTTTTTATCCATTCCCAGGGGTTTCCCTGCTTTGCTTTCTCTCACCTCTCTAGTCTATCACCAATAGATTTTATGTAAACCCTCCTATATTCCTTCCTTTGATTGCAATGTATAAATATAAATGTAACCCGCCATTCTCCAGAACATTATCTCAATCTGTTGAGGCTCTGCTTCTTGGCAATTGTTGACTGTTTGGCTCAAATAAACTCACAAAAATTCTTTACAGGTTTGAATGTTTTTATGTTCTCCTGTTAATCTTTCTCATGTCAGTTTGATTATTAGCCAGAAAAATTTAGAAAGGTAGAAAGAAAATTATTTTTCCTCCCTGACATGAGCAACTGTGGTGTGATATAAGAAGAGCTGTGACTTCTATTGTTAACAAAGTCCCAAGGACCACCTATAATACTGTGATGTGATTTCTAAGCACACAATGGAAAGAAATGCTAGATTTCAATGAAAGATTAGAGAAAATAAACATGTAAATTCTACTCATTCAAGTTCACCACCTCCCAAAACCATAACTGCAGGCTAAGACTCTAAGGAGTGAAAGTTTTGAAGGAGCACAAGTTGGGTAGAAAGCATGGATTTCTAGACCAGCTCCCTGAACAAATGTTTACCTAAAAAAAAAATTTAAAAAAAGTATTTATTTTAGAGAAAGGAAGGGAGAGAAACATCAGTTCAGTGTTTCGCCTATTCATGTATTTATGGGTTGATTTTTGTATGTGCCCCGACCACAATGGAACCAGAAACCCCTTGGTGCAGGGGACGCTGCCCAAACAACTGAGCCACTGAGCAACACTGGTCAGGGTGTTACTTTTATTTTTAAAAATATATATTTTATTGATTTTTTTACAGAGAGGAAGAGAGAGTAAGAAACATTGATGAGAGTCATCGATCAGCTGTCTCTTGCACACCCCCCACTAGGGATGTGCCCACAACCAAGGTGCATGCCCTTGACCAGAATCGAACCCGGGACCTTTCAGTCTGCAGGCTGACACTCTATCCACTGAGCCAAACTGATTTTGGCAGGGTGTTACTTTAAAAAAAAAAATTTTTTTTATTGATTTAAGAGAGAGGGGAAGGGAAAGGGAAAGAGATAAAAACCATCAACTGCCTCCTACACACACCCTACTGGGGATGAACCCACAACCTGGATATGTGCCCTGACCAGAATAGAAATTGGCGACCTTTAAAAAAAAAAAAAAAAAAAATATATATATATATATATATATATATATATATATATATATATATATATATATATATATTTGTTTGTTTATTTGTTTATTTATCTATTTATTTATTTATTTATTTACAGAGGGAGAAGGATAGTTAGAAACATCATTGAGAGAGAAACATCAATCAGCTGCCTCCTGCACACCTCCCAAGGTACATACATGCCCTTGACCGGAATCAAATCTGGGACTAATGCTCTATCCACTAAACCGGTTAGGGCCAGCAATCTCTTGATGCATGGGAAGATGCTCACACCTGTTGGACGGAATATACAACAGCAACCTGTGGGCGGAAAAAAGGGGGTCACATACTAAACCTGACAAGCTCAAGGGAGACCTGCATGGGGGCCTTACAAACTCGAAACCAAAAGTAACCACATAGGATGGTCTGAAATGAAAACTTTCTAATTAAAAGTGAGTCATAGCAAGTCGTCTTGTCCTAAGCCTGTATCTTCCCTGACAAAGGTCAGTCTTTAACCTTGAGCCTATCTATAGTCTTTTTGCATCTAGAATAACATTTGGAATGTTAGGGTTATTTCCTTTATCCAGACCCCTCAGGGCACAATCATTGCACCAGAGCAGTCCAAAAAACCTCTCATTGTTATGTTGTTAACTATCCTGCACCCACCTATGTAAGAGAATTTAGTGTCTATTCCTTTCATTTTTTATCCAATCCCAAAGATTTTCCCTAATTTGCTTTCTCCTGCCTTCCTCCTGCCATCTATTACCAAAGAATTTCATGTAACCACTTTAAGTCTCTTCCTCTTATTGTAATGTATACAATGAGGTGCAATACTTTCATTCTCTGAAGCATTTTCTCAGTCTACTGAGATTTGGCTTCCCAGCAATTATTATAAGTTTGACTCAAACTCATAAAAATTCTCTACAGGTTTGAAGATTTATGTTAAAAATAAAAAACAATTTCTGCCACTTTTTTTATTGAGTATCTACAATGGTCTATGATCCTAGCACTTTACAAATATCATCTTTAATCTCCCCCATCCCACATACTCTCTTCCAGGACATATTCTTATCCACGTTTTACAGATGAGGAGACAATTAGGAGTTTAAAAACTTGGCAAAACCACAAGTTAGTAAGTGTTAAAGGACTTTCTTTTACAACATTTAAGAAAAGGCAATTATCTAGAGAGTTTTTCACAGTTGCTGGAACTTTTCTAAGGACATTTCAAAATGCTTATTAGGAATTTGTGATTTAATAAAGAAAGGAAACAAAAAGACAAGATATCTATGTAAAACCTGAAATTATATCCTGTTTTCATTTCCTACTTTTTCTCTTCTAAAGATTAAAAGCACTATTTTCCCCCTCGTATTAATGAAGAAATAATGAATAAAACTAAACCTGGCCCAAATGGCTCAGTGGTTAAGCAATGACCTATGAACCAGGAGGTCACGGTTCAATTCCTGGTCAGGGCACGTGCAGGGATTTTGGACTTGATCTCCAGGGCAGGACATGCAGGAGGCAACTGATCAATGGTCCTCTCTCATTTTTATTTTCTAATATTATTCTTTTTAAAATATATATATTTCCATTGACTTCAAAGAGAGAGAGGGAAAGATAGAAATAGCAATGATGAGAGAGAATCATTGATCTGCTGCCCCCTGCAGCATATGCCCTTGACAGAAATCGAACCTGGGACCCTCCAGTCCTCAGGCTGACGTTTTATCCATTGAGCCAAATCAGGTAGGGCTCTCTCCCATTATTGATGTTTCTATCTCTCCCTCTCCCTTCCTCTCTGAAGTCAATAAAAATATATATTTAAAAAATAAAAATAAAAACAGGCAAGCTTTGTTACTTGGTAAAGAAGAAAAGCCAAATCCATATTGTAATAAAAGGACAGGCGATGTAATGAGTAAACTGAAAGTGGGTAAAAATGGGTTTTGATAAACAGAGTTCTTAAAGGTTTAAGAATGGGAGTTAGGAATGTCTTGGCTGCATACCTCTCACCTGTTTGGAACCGATGCACTTTCATCATGCAAGAGGAAAGCACCTACCATTTATCTGCTGGGTTTGGGGATTCCCATCTTGTTAAAGTTTACACATAAAAAACAAGCAAGTCTGGCCCACCCGTGTGGCTCGGTGGTTGAGCACCACCATGAACCAGGAGGTCAAGGCCTGATTCCCATCAGGGTTGTGCAGAAGGCAGCCAATTGATTTCTCTTTCTCCCTTAAATCAATTTAAAAAAACATATACACACACACACAGGCATGGACATAGTTGCAGATCCTATGGAAGCCAAGGACTTGGAGACTGAGTTGCTGGGCAGCTGCCTCAAAACGTGAAACGCCTCTGCTCCGTTGTTTGTTTTGTTTTTTAATATATATTTTATTGATTTTTTACAGAGAGGAAGAGAGAGGGATAGAGAGCTAGAAACATCAATCAGCTGCCTCCTGCACACCCCCCACTGGGGATGTACCCGAAACCAAAGTAAATGCCCTTGACCGGAATCGAACCTGGGACCCCTCAGTCCGCAGGCAGACGCTCTATCCACTGAGCCAAACCGGTTTCGGCTGCTCCGTTGTTAATTGGATGAACTTGGGCGAGACGTATGGGCAACTCCCGGCTGCTTCACCTGTAAATGAGGCATCATTCCTGCACTGCCCTCTGCCTTGAACTGCTACTCTGATCTGTAAAAATACGGTCCTCGTAGACTCAAATGAGGGAGACTAAAAGTAAGAGGTGATGGCCTGAGAACATACTACAGCAGAGAAAACGGAGTGAGGCTCTTCCTTCTGATAGGGTCACATGAGTCATGAGAATTCCCCAGGGATCACTAGAGGCCCACTGTAAAGCGGGGTGCTCCTCAGACCTCCCTAGAGCACCCCCATTCCCCTCCTTTTACACACCACCCCGCCCCCGCCCGTCTCCCCCTTGCACAGGACGGAGCTGCCCAAGGACCCGCTCCTGAGCCTGACTTTCCACCGGCCCAACCCCGCTCTCCATTAATAAAAATGGCCCCAGGTTGCACAAATGACATGAATCAAACTTAACGCACAGAAAAAACACCGCTGGGACCACACCAGTGTGTTTAACAGTGGTTATCTTGGAAAGTGGGTTTATTCCTTTTATTTTCCCGCACTGTTAAGTACTTTTAGTTCCTCCGTCTGCACACGGTTATGGAAATTAAAAAGCTAACCTGTCAGAATGGCCAAAATCAACAAATCAACAAACGACAAGTGTTGGTGAGGTTGCGGAGAAAAAGGAACCCTCGTGCACTGCTGGTGGGAATGCAGACTGGTGCAACCACTGTGGAGAACAGTGTGGAGTTTCCTCAAAAAACTGAAAATGGAACTCCCATTTGACCCAGTAATCCCATTTCTAGGAATATATCCCAAGAAACTAGAAACACCAATCAGAAAGGATATATGCACCCCTATGTTCATAGCAGCACAATCTACAATAGCCAGAATTTGCAAACAGCCTAAGTGTCCGTCAGCAGATGATTGGATCCAAAAACTATGGTACATCTACACAATGGAATACTATGCTGCCATAAAAAAGAAGGAATTCTCATCATTTGCAGCAACCTGGATGGACTTGGAGAACATCATGCTGCGTGAAATAAGCCAATCAATGAAAGAGAAACACCACATGACCTCACTCATTTGTGGATAATAAAGAGCATTATAAACTGATGAACCAAAAGATATAGAGACAGTATATCAACAAGTAGACTGTCAAATTACAGTGGGGAGGGGAGGAAGATCTGGGGGAGATAATAGATCAACCGAAGGACTTTTATACATGCATGTAAGTACAACCAATGGACACAAAACTCTGGGGAGGGAGGGGATATATGGGAGGGAGGGAGGGGGGCAAAAAAAAATCAATAAAATATATTAAAATAAATAAATAAATAAAATAAATTTAAAAAAAAAAAGCTAAAAAATAGGGCCTGGCAAGAAGTACTTACTCAGGGACTGTCAGTTATTTCTTTTGAAATTACTTACCGAGAACATAATATATGAAAAAAATATTTAAATCTTTTACTGCTTATTGCTCTTAACGAATCTCTTTAATGAAAAAAAAGTTTTTTCACTTTTTTTTGCATCAGTGTCTCCCCCGCCCCCCAATCCATTCCCAATTTGAAGTAGCAGGTTGAAAGCTTATCGCAGTAAATTTGCGGAGTCTTTGCCTTTTTTATAATAAAAACTCTGGGGATCACACCCAAAGCTTTCTAAAGAGCCGCATCTCCCAGCGTCCGAAGCGCAAACCAAGGAAAGAGTTTGGGAGGTCTCGGGCGGTCCCCGAGGCGGCACTTCGCTCCGCCGCGGGGAGGAGCGTCCCGTTCCGCCATTAGAGCGCGCGAGGGAAAATGGAGGCGTCCGCCCTCCTCGGCGGCCCCAGAGAGGCGCCTGCGCCCTGCGCGCCCGCCCGCCCAGGCCCGGCCCGCGCGGCGGTTACAGCGGTTGAGGAAGGGCGAGGGGAGGGGGAAGGGCGCCACGCCACCCCACCCCCGCCCGCGCGCGGTTACGTCCAGCCCGCTCCAGCCCAGTACTCCGGTCCAGGCCGCTTCGGGCCGCTAGCCGTTCCGCAGGCCCTAGCCGCGCTCCGCGCTTTCCCTCCAACCCTTTGTGTCCGGGCGCGCGACGGGAAGGAGCCCGGGAACGCGCGCCGCGCTGTGCGCCTGCGCCTGCGCCTGCGCCAGGGGGCGGGCGGCGCGCCCGGCCGGGAATCCGGAGTGGGCGCTCTTCCCAGTCGCCCCGCCCTTGACCCGCCCCTCGGCCGCCATTTCGTGCTCCGGCGCACGCGGCCTCAGCGTGATGGACGCCCGAGATCCCAGACAATAAAAGCCTGAGCGTAGGACTTGGGCGGCCTGCTGGTCTTTCCGATGCCCGAGGGAAGGAGGTGGCACCCAGCGACTGCATTATGCCCGAGTATGGGGAGGAAGTGGGCTTGCGAGTGTGCACGTGTCCCCAAACCCTTATTTGTATCTTTCATGTAGGTGTCCGTGGCTTTACACGTAACGCCTGTGTGCAAGACCTCGAGGATGTTCTCTCGAGTGTGCCCACTCTTGTGTTTGCTCCGCCTGGCTACTTACGCAGGTCCGGTGTGCATGTACTCGTGTTTGCACCAATCCGGGACAAGCACTGACACATGTATTCATGAGTTTGCTTTATCCACTGACCTTTTCATGCCCGGGATGTGCGCAGACCTGGAGTGCAAGCCCTGCCTCCGAAAGTCTGGGGTACCCCCCAAAACCATCCTGTTTCTGGCCTGTTTTGGATTAATTACCTCTTGTTTACATGCAAAGCATAACCACCAGCCTGCTACCCTGTGCCATTCTTAAGCTTGGCTTCTTCCCTCCTTTTCACTGCTCTCCTGCTGGCACCCTCTAAGGTCCCAGCTGAGAGGTTTGTGACTTAGAAGCAAAACACGGGATCCAGGCCATTAAAAGGGGGGAAGGTTTTAATCTGCGCTCCCAGGCGAAGCTAGCTGGTCCGAGGGTGGGCCAGGGAAGTTAGCGCCAAAAAGCGGCATAGATATTTTTTATTTATTTATTAAATGATTTTTTACAGAGAGGAAGGGAGAGGGATAGAGAGCTAGAAACGTCCATGAGAGAGAAACATCCGACCAGCTGCCTCCTGCACACCCCCCACCAGGGATGTGCCCACAACCACAGTACATGCCCTTGACCGGAATCGAACCCAGGACCTTCCAGTCCACAGGCCAATGCTCTATCCTCTGAGCCAAACCGGTTTTTGGCAGGTACTTCTTTTATACAGCTGTTTAGGAAGGGGAGGGTGGAAGGCATGAGAGGCGTGGAATTTCTGCCTGGGGCCAGGGGTCTAGGGAAGGCGCCTGCTAGCCAGCTATCTTTGTCACCATCCACCTTGCAGATGCTTGCATGGGCTCTGGGCTTCCCCCCTGCCTCGACCTAACACACCCCAGCTTTGCACTAGGGACAAGTGGAGACAGTGACCCTCTTCCGGTGAGAGTAAACAAAATGGAAATCAAAGGCATGATACAGCAAGAAAGGAGGAGCCTGAAAAGCTTGCTGGAGAAAACCATGAAGCGAGGCCAGTGCAGGTGGTCAGGGCCAGGCCACAGAGGGAGCCAGGGCTCAAGCTTGAAACTATGGTTCTAGAAGGCATTTAAACAGAAGATGGCACCAAATCCACATTTGTGGGAGGACGGGTTGAAGCAGTGGGAGCAGGTGATAGGAGAGTGTGTAGGAAAAGGAGGCCTTTGGGGGCCCATTGAGTCAAGAGACCTTGGGGGCCAGGTTCGGGGAAAAGTGGCCTCCCCAGGAAGGGAAGTGGAAGGAAAAGCAGGATGGGGGACTGATCTGTCCAGCTGTTAATACCTCCTGCTGCTTCTGGCTCTTCTATGTTAAGCACATGCCTCTCCCCACGAATGGGACACGGACTCAAGTCCTTTACCAGCTGGGCACCGGGCCACACCTACTCAGCAGGGATGGAGGGAGATACTGCCTGGGAGAGAACAGCCTGGGTATGCAGTAAGTGTTCAGTAAACATGGGATGTTAGCATTTGAGCTGGATTGACTTTAGAAGTCCCTTTGTCTAGTCCTCCTTCCCCTACCACCTCATATGGCCAAGCGGTAGTTGAGTGTTGACCCATGAACCAGGAGGTCAGGGTTCAATTCCCGGTCAGGGCAAATGCTCAGGTTTGGGGCTCCAGCCCCAATGCATGGGATGTGCAGGAGGCAGCTGATCAATAATTCTCTTTCATCATTGATGTTGTAGCGCTCTCTTCCTCTCCCTCTCTGAAATCAATACAAATATATATATTTTTCTCCATCCCCACAAAAAAATATATATATAAAAAACCCACCCCAGCCAGTGGACCAAGAAGTCACAGGTTTGATTCTGGGTCAGGGCATATGCCTAGGGTACAGGCTAGATCCCTAGTGGGGGACATACAGAAGGTAGTTGGTCAATGATTCTCTCCATTTCTATCTTTCCCTCTCCCTTTTCTGAAATCAATAAAAAATATTTTTTACAACCCACCTCATTTGTGTACCTTTCATCTATGGATAACCTCTTATTATGCTAACTATTCCTAAGTACGTTTTAAGGACATGAGAGTCCATTTCCTCTAACATACCTCTGCTTTCCCTTTGAGAACCCCTCTACAACATCCCCAACATATCATTGAACTTTCATTTGAATGGAGAATGGGCCACTTACAAATTTAGCATGTAAAGTTTAGCTTAAGAGGCCCAGATCTTTGCATCTGAAATGAAGGTACTTTTTCCCCCCTGTCATTCAAAAGGTATTTTCTGAGCCATCTTTGTGTTAGGCCTGGAGATAGAGTAGCCAGACACAATTCCTGCCTCTAAGAGCTTTTAGAATCAAATTTCAAGACACCAGGGTCCAAGAGCAGAAAATAGCTTCTTCATATTTGATATGACGGTGTTGAAAGTCTATGCAGTGTGGCTATCACACACTGGGCTGTTATGTGTGTCTTGAATTAAAACTGTAGGGGCTCTGTGGGTGGGATTGGATTGAGCACATGTTCGCCTCCCCACATGGGGTTTGACCATGTCAAGCACAAACTAACATCAAGCACAACTCCTCCATCCATTTCAGTTGCCCCAGGCCTGGGCATGGTCCATAGTTAATGCTATTGGGGTAGGCAAAGCTGATCCCAGTGATGGGAAGCACCAGCCACTTCATACAGAAAGAACTAACAGGGTCCCTCCTCAGAAGGGGGCTGAGGGCAAGCCTGAGGGGTGAGGTGATCCAGCTAATTGAGCCCTCTCAGCAACAACTCTGACAACCCTGCCTGCCTGGGAGGTGGGGCTTTGGGATAAGTGGCTGTTCTTCGGAGTCACTCAGGCATGGGGCAAGTTTTTCTACCACTTTAATCCGCCAGCAGGAGCTTCCTAGGAAACCAAGCCTGAGCTCAACCTAAATAAAGTCTGTGTGACCGGGAAGTGGGTGAGGTGGTTCTACTTTCCCTTCTGCTGAAAGGACGGACAAGTAGTACCGGATTACTACTCCACATTTCACCCTTTCCCCAAAGGCCCAGGATCTGGGTGATGTCAGTGATGTTATCCTAAAGGGCCCTTTCCTGGAGTACACTCCAGAGGTGAGCCCCCACCCCTAAGTCCCCCAGTCCTGGGCCCAGAGCTGCCCCTGACTGCTACACTGGGTTTGGGGGTCTTTGCCCAGGAAACACCTGGTGGGGAATTTCCCTGGCTCCCAAGAATGAACCATGAGGACCTACACCAGCGGTTCTCAACCTGTGGGTCACGACCCCTTTGGGAGTCAAACGACCCTTTCACAGGGGTCGCCTAAGATATCCTGCATATCAGATATTTACATTACGATTCACAACAGTAGCAAAATTACAGTTAGGAAGTAGCAACGAAAATAATTTTGTGGTTGGGGCGTGACCACAACATGAGGAACTGTATTAAAGGGTTGCAGCATGAGGAAGGCCTTCCTTAGGCAGCTTCTTACCTCCAAAGGGTCACATTTAAGAGAGGAGGGGGGGTCCCTGGAGAAATGAGGCTGTTTGCAGAAGAATAAATGCCACTTTGTGCCTGCTGATTTCCTGTAGAGGTCTGTGGGCTTGTTCCGGGCCTGTGTAAATAATTTAATGGAAAACTCCAGAAGGCAGACAGCCCACGTGAGCCTGGCCTTGCCTGCCTCCAGCAGGCAGGTTATGAAATGTTTCCCCTCTGAGCAGCGGCTGGGTGGGGGTCGGGATACTTCAGTCACAATCCGGGGAAATAAGGCATTGCTCTGGGCTCCTGGGGAGGACAGCGGGCCGGGTGGGATTTCTTCAGGGAGCCCAGCCCTCCATGCTGCCTCCCAGGCCCTGGCCATAGACTCCAGGATGTGGCGCCTCTCAGATGCAAGCCAGGGTCTAGGCTGTCCCAGATGTGTCCTGCTCGCCTCCCCCTCCCCCACAGGGCAGCCTGGGGGCCCAGGCAGTTTGCTGGGTTGAGGGGCGGGGAGGTTTCCTGCCGGTTCCAGCCTCCGCTCGCAGGATGTCCCTCCCTCCCCTCCCTCGGGCAGCAGGGCTGGAGGACCACCGAGCACGGACCCTGCCCACCCACTTCCCGGCCCAACCCACTCCGCCTTCCCTGCCATCCGGCCAGGCCCAGGGCGGTTCCTCCTGGGTCCAACCGCCCCAGTCCGGCCCGTCTGGGAGGCGGCCTGGGCGGGGAGGCGGGAGGAGGGATCCAGTGGAGTCACTGCCCAGAGGCCGCCGCTGAAGCACAAACATTTCCTTATGTGGTGGCTCTGCAGGCCCGGCTGGGGCGGTGCCCTGGGGCTGGTGATGGTGACCACCCTGGTCTCAGAGGCGGGCCGCTGCCCAATGGGATCTCAGCCTCATCCTATAGCATAGACAAAGAGGAAAGGCCCCTGGCCCTGATCTTTGTCCCCTGGAGTGTGTCCCACATCCCCCAGGAGGAAGTGGCCATTGCTTCTGAACCAGACCCTCCCCCCCCCCCCCCAACTTCCCCCGCATTTGTGGGAAAGTGTTCTGGAGATCTGAGGTTCAGGCTGAGCCCTCAGGCCTGGGCGAGGAAGGGGAGGAGGGGTGGGCTGCCTGGCTTTCTTGCCTGGGGCGCCATCCTGGCCCCTCCCTGGCCCCTGTGCACGGTGCAACACCCTGGTTTGCCGTGGGAGCTATATTTGGCCATGGGGATAACAGGGTGACTCATGGGAGGGACAGCCCTATGGGGAGTGGATGAGCTGCATCCCTCCAGCTCTTTCTGTTCCAGGCCTGCTTCAGGCCCTAGCCCTCCAAGGACGCTGGACAGGAAAACGGGGCTGCCAGGCCTGCCTTCGCACAAAGGCAGGTCTCCGGGGCCCCTGCCCTGCTGGGGGTGGGGACAGCAGTGACCTGGGCAGGTGCCCAAGCTTCCCAGAGCCTGATTGATTAGTGCAGCTTCAGCCTCGAGGTTCTGGGGTGTCTGCTCTGAGCCCCTGAAGTGTCCTGGATTTTTAGGCCAATATCTCATTTCTCCAATATTACAGCCTTTGAGCAGAATTTAATATCTGACAGGACAGGTTCCCTATGGGATATTTTTAAAAGTGGGGCTTTTAGCAGGATATTTGCTCATCTCAGTGAATTTCTAATAGGTCTCATTTCAGGGATATAATTTGAGGCTGCATGTGAGAGAGAATTCCTGTCTGGGATGCTTGTGCACGCAGCAGCACCCCACAGGCTGAGGGAGAAGAAATTTTCCATGCCAGGCCCCAGCCCTCCCACCAGCTTCCTGGTGATTCTCATTCCTCCTCTTGGTCTGTGATCCTGGCTCCCTGGGGTCTGTTCCCGAGTCACAGGACACTCGCCCAAACTGCCTTCTACCATTGCCCTTGTTACCCATTTGCAGGTTCTCCTCGGCACCCAGACACACACACACACAACCATCCTGGTTCAGTGGGATGGGACAGGATTCAAGCCCAAAATTAAACCCCTGTTCTGTAAAATGCAAGGTCCTAGGAGCTGGCCAAGTGTCCCAGTTAGAAGGGATCAAGTAGCCATCTCATTCATCCCGGCTTCCGAGGGCAGAACTCTCTTCTACGTGAGTGCTGGAATGCTTCGAATGGCAGGGAACTCTCACTACTGGGATGAGCAGTGTCAGATTGTCTTCACAGCCCTTGTCTGCCAGGCTGTGGTCTGACGGCGGGGTTCTGGTGAGTCCCACTGCGGGAGCATGGTGATGTTCAATGAATGTGGAGCCGGGATAAATAAGTGCCACCTTGAAGCCCCCCACCCTGGGCCAAACTGTTCCAGCTTTTCCCACAATCCCATATATGACACTGTGTCCTGAACATTCTTCGTTCTTCCCACCTGGACACCATATGCAGGTGGCAGTGTTTCTTCTTAGCAGTGGACGCTGAAGTAAACTCAGTCCTCCAGATGTGCCTGGACCAGCACAGCAGTGGAGTGGGGCACCTCTCTTTGTGTGCTCTGCTGTCTGCTCTGCTCTGTCATCCCTGCAGCCTGGCCTTCCCAGGCCGTATTTTTAGCTCCTGCTGTGGTTGCATCTCTAAGCTCCAGGCTGGTCCTTTGTGTGGCACAGCTATAACTTCAACTGTCACAATTCTAACCAAGAGGAGGGCTCCTTCCTGCAGATGTCAATAGTGCCTTGTCCTAAGATGGGCCCCGACTGGCATCACAGGGGGCAGACCGGGGAATGGGCATTCTCAGTCCTCCTAGGTGGTTCCTGCTCACTGGACCAAGACTCACTCTGGTTGTGGGCAAAGATGCCAGAGTGTGCCCTTTGCTCAGGAAGTAAAACCTGGCTGTGGGGCTCTCCCCCAGGCCCCAAGCTAGACTCATAATTGGCTAATCAGCAGATGCCTGACTACTATCAGCCCAGGGCTCCCAGATGCCTTGCCCTCGACATACTGAGCAGTATGGGGTAGCTGAACACACAGCTCTGGGTTAA
This sequence comes from Pipistrellus kuhlii, assembly GCF_014108245.1. NCBI lineage: Eukaryota > Metazoa > Chordata > Mammalia > Chiroptera > Vespertilionidae > Pipistrellus > Pipistrellus kuhlii. The sequence goes on from NW_023425573.1 coordinate 25,478,667, forward strand.
CATGTGTTTGTTGACTGAGTCCTGGGTGGCTAAGAGGTAGGGAGCAATCCCAGGAGTGTCCACACCCTGGACACCTGCTTCTCCTGTCCCCTCTCCAACTGGGCCAGGGCCAACTCACACCTCTTGCCCTCGGTTTGTGGATCTGATGAAGGGTGGCGAGAGTAGGCTCTGGCCCTGAAGCTGCCTCTGGCAGACTAGGAGTCTGGCTGGGACCAGGCCTGGCCTGAACTTGCAGACCAAAGACAGATGATGACATTCATAAAGTCTTCCCAAGAAGGATGGGGGACTCTTCCCAGAGAGGTTTTCCTCCCAGAAGGGGTTTTATGCCACACTGAGTGCCCACCTTCTAGAATGGCCTGTCAGCCAGGGAGAGGGCAGGCATCCATCCAGGTCACAGCACCTGATGGTGCGCTGGTGGGAGCTCAGGCAGGGGCCTGGCCTGTGGGGAAGGGGCACGGGGAGGGAAGGGGCAGGACCATGGCTCCGCTGAATCCCACTGCAGCTCACTGTGAAGAGAGGGAACCCCAGAAACCCACATGCCAGTGCAGGGCAACTGAAAGGAAGATAAAACCAAGTCTAAGAGGAAGGGAGGGCTGGGGAGAGACCCCCGGGTGGCTCAGTTGTACCAAGGAAAGCAGGAGCCCCACCCAGATCCCACCCTCCCATCCCCTGCTCTCCACCCAGTTCCTAACACACCTTCCCACTGTCCTCACCTTCCCACTGTGTTGACACTGAGTGTGGACAGGTGCCATCCTCCCTGACATTGGTGTGGATTTGAAGACATGCTCAGGCCCAGATCCTCGGTGCTGCCCCAGGACTTGGAGACCCTAAGAGAGCCTCCCTGGGACCCTTGCTGTCTAGGCAGAGGCAGGCTGCATGTAGGAAAAGAGCCCTGGACAAGTTCTTGGGGCCAGCATGGAGGTCCAACTCTGACCGTAGCTGGCTGGCAGATCCCAACTCTGCTGGTCAATGTGTCATTGTTGTGACGTTCAGAGCCCAGGCCACATGAACCTTCCCTAGGTAGAAAGGAGCAGTGAGGAGGTCAAGGCCAGACCTGATGTGTGAAATATAAATAAGAACCCAATATGTAAATCAATGTTTGCATCTCTTATGACAAGGTCCAGGGTGACCCAGATGCCCCCAAGGAGTGCTGGCACCTGGGTGTCCTCACAGAGAGGAGCAGTCTGGGCACCTCGGGGGCGCAGTGGCATTGGCCTGCTGGGGACAGGGGCCACACTGGAAGCCAGCACTCCCCTGCCTGAGCCCAGGGCCCTTGGTCCTCTCCCCAGTGAAATGCACAGCATTCTGTTCCTTCTGCAGTCACTTGTGTCCTGGGTCAAATTTAGACTATAAGGGGGGAGGTATCTATCCCCCTAGCTCAGAGGGGAACGTCTTTCAGTCTGGGGTGGAGCTGGCCCTATGGGTCTGGGGATAGATGTGGCAAAGACCTTTGAGGACACCCACTATAATAGGAACAGTTGTGGCTTTGGGTAGGGGTCTCCGTAGGCCAGGCCCCCAAGGCTCTTTCTTGCATAAAATACCTTGGGAGTGAGAGGAGGCCAAGCTCGGGACCCTGCCTCAAAGGATGCCAGGCATTCAAATGATGCAGGGCTAGGTGACACCACCCTGGGGGAGGGGATAGCTGTTTCCTGCGGCTCCTGGCCAAGCAGGCAGCTGTGCCCTGGGCCCTGGGGAGTCCCAGATGTTGTCTCTTTTCAGCTCATTGCTTCCCAAAGTGAAAGGGGGGAGACTGGAGAGGCCACAGAGAGGAGCCAAGGTGCCCCCAGGGTTTACTGAGGAGCAGTCAAGGAGGGAGAGTGGGGGACATCTGTTCCCCAGGCTGCAGGCTTCCGGGACTAGAATGGGCTGTGGGAGGGACTTCATAGCACCAGCATGCAGGCCACCAGGAGTGGACTCCAGGGGGTCCTGGTGGGGGGCCTAGTGGGTTGAGGAAGAGATAGGTTCCAAGACCCCTGCATAGAGTGAGCCCCAATCAAGCCCTGGGAATTTGTTATGAGGGACATGAGGCCAGGAAAGGAGGTTAAGTACACAAGGGAAGATAAGGGGGTCCACCCCCAGCTCCTCTCCCCCTGCCTGCTGGAGATCCTGAATGAGGCCAGAGGCCCTCGTTTTACTGAAACTCTGTTTTTCACTGAGGTTCCAATGAATCTCAGTTCTTGAGGGTCCTTAGAATTTCCCTGAAGAGCTGGGTAAGAAAGAAGGAGGCATGGGGATGGGGTTACTGACCTGGGAGGCTATGTCTGGTTCTCCCTCTTCCCTCAAGCACCCAACCTCTCTGGCCCTTCCTGTCCTCCCTGCAGGTCCTCTGACTGCCTGGGTCTCAGTGCTGTAGTTCTCCTTCCTGCAGTGGTAGGGGGCAGGGGAGAGGTTGGACACTGGCATCAGACACTCTGAGTTTAAAGAGGTCTCTGCTTACCAGCTGGGGGGCACAGGGCAAGTTCCTTCACCCTCTGGGCCACCATCTCCTCAGCTGTAAAGGGGGGAGGACAACATGGAAGCCACCTCCCCACATCCTGGGGGCTGGGAGGATTTATTTGTTTTTGTTTGTTTATCCTTACCAGGTAATGTTTTCCCCCATTGATTTTTAGAGAGAGTGGGAAGGAGAGGGAGAGACAGAAGCACTGATGTGAGAGAAGCATATCGATGGGTTCCTCCTGCACGTACCCAGCCAGGGCCGGGAGCCTGCAACCAAGGTACATGCCCTTGACCAGAATCAAACCTGGGACCCTTCCATCCACAGCTGATGCTCTATCCATTGAGCAAACCAGCTAGGGCCCGGGGTCTTAGGATTCAGAAGCACTCCTGAAGTCCAGCTGTCACGGGGCAGCTGCTGCTCAGAGGAGCCGGAGGGAGCACCAGTTCTAAGCTCTGCCTAGTGGACCCTACACAGCTCCTCTGACAGCGATGGGCCAGATAACCAAGGCGAAGGGTCATGGAGGGTTTCAGGCAGTTGGGCCGATGTGAGAAGCTACATGCACTCTCATGCTTACTTCTCCTGAGGACATTTTGAGGTGCTCAGTCATTTGCAAGGAATACCAGGTCTTTCTCCTCTGCTGTCAGTGCTCCCAAGGAGATCAAATCACTCCCTCCCCACACTGGGCATCTTTACCTTGAACCCTAGGTCCCTGGGGCATAAAGGGTAGAGGCTGGCAATAGATGGGTTAACTCTTGGCCTACCTCCTAGAAGGGACACTTCTTAAGGTATCTCCCTGCCTCCACTCCTGGACTTTCTTTGGTCCCCAAAGCAGCCAGCACCACTCCTCTCTTCACTCACCCCCTCCACTCCCTCTGATCAAAGGGGACAGAGGGCTCCCCCAGGTGGCCAAATGTGCCAAGGCCAGAAGCTGGGGAGTCAGCAAGGATCAGTTTCAAACCTTTTGCTCCTTCAGCCCCGTAAATATATCTGCCAGGTCAGACCAGGGGTAGCAAAGTGGGGTCTGGAAAGCAGGTCACCTGTATGTACATTTACACCTGAATGAAAGGGGCAGCGTGACCAGTCCGTGCTGTAAAGTATTCTGAGCCAGGCTGTGGGGAGTTGCTTATAAGACTCTCTGCAGGGCCTGGCCTAACACTTGCCTTGTGTCATGGGTCACAGGACACAGAGACATGGGGACAGGAAGCATAGGGCAGAGGCCCAGCTAGAAGCCCAAAACGCCAGCAGCAATAATCACCAACATCTATCATGTGCCTTCTGTGTGCCTGCTACCCTGACCCAGGCTTTCCATTCTTTGTTTACTTCTCACAACAACCTAGGAAATAGACATTATTATAATCCACATTTAGCAGATGAGGAAACTGAAGTTAAATCCCTTATTTAAATCACACAGTTTGAATCTGAATGCAAACATGTCTGACTCTAAATTCCTCCATTTTACAAAAGTCTCCCAATACACAGGAAGATAATTTGGCACAATAACGTAGGAGAGACACGAGTATCTCATGCTGTCACCACAGTGAGTTCATGAATGAAGATGTACAACTCCTTCCTGCCCCAGAAGTACACACAGCAGGTGATCAGCAGAAGCAAATGGAATGATGACAGACCAGATACCATACTGTGAATACACACACGTATGAAAGAAGGGGCCCAGGCCCTACTTAGTACCTGCCAATGCATGCAGAAGGCTTGCGACTTGGGCACTGGTCCTTCTAGAATATGGATACCTGGACACCAGAAAGTTCCAGTGATGGGCTGCAGCCCACCCTCCGCTCACTGGCAGGCTGAGGCCCAGTGTTCCCAACCTAGATAGGTTCTGGTGAGCCACACACATTCATGTATGTGTCTCTACTACACATTCATGAATTCTCTACCACATATGCCTCTTCCCAAGACAGAACCTGCTGCTGCCATCTGTTCTGTGCAGACAAGTTGAACTCTTGACCTCATCAGCACACAGTCCTGCTCACACTGACAAGTTACATACACAGCTCTGAGAGAAGAGAAAGATCGAGTTGGATGGGGGTCTGAAAATCCCTGAAGCTCCATAGACATTTGGTGACTAAGCCCTGGGCACAACCCCCTGGGTTCAGCGTCTGACCTCATGTAGAAGTCTTCCAGCTTCCCAGGCCTTGCCTGAGACTGTCTTCAGCCCTCCCATTTTAAAGGTTGGGCCAAGGCTTGGAATGCCCACAATGGCCACCAGGGGGCGGATGAGCATTGAATAATCTCTGCAGTCCAGTCTCTTCACTAAAACCTTATCCACTCATTCCTCAATATGTATTAAGCACCCATTCTGTGTCAGATGACAGGACACAGAAAAGGGGAGAGCAGGGGAGAGCAGGGGAGGGAAGGAGAGAGGAAACAGGACAAGTGAAGAGGCAAATCCCTACGCTTCAGTGGGACTGGAGGTTAGCTGGGGAAGGTGTTGGCAGGAGGTGCTGGGTCCAAAATACCAGCTAGAATGTACTGAGCACCAGCTGTGTCTAAGCTCTTCTAGATTTTTATATGAATTAACTCATTTAATCACAACTGTAAGTGCTCCCATTATTCTTTTATTGTGGGTTTTATGGGTACACAGTAAAGCAGGCTCCATCCCAGCCTCATATCATAAGATAATGAGTTACTTATCTCATAGAGTTGTGGTAAGGATTAAATGGATCAATGATTATGTGCAAAGCACTTGGAATACTGCCCAGTTGTTATCATTATCCCATCCCCATTCCACAGATGGGGAAAGCAAGTCACTGTTAGCCTCAGAATTTAATCACCAGCAGGCTGGTTCCAGGTGTGGGCTTATGCAGTTACTAGACTGAAAGGTCCCATTAGAGGGTCCTGGGGGCAGTGGGGAGCCACTGAAGAACTTTAGCAGGGACGGGACAAAACCTAATTTGCATTTCATGCTGTCACCACGGTACAGGTGTGACCAGGATGGCAGTGGAGGGATAGAGAAGACAGATTTTTCTCCCCCTCTTTTTCTTTTTTCTTTTTGTTGTTAATCCTCACTCGAGGATATTTCTCTATTGATTTTCAGAGAGTGGAAAGATAGAGAGATAGAAGCATCGATGTGAGAGAGACACATCCATTGATTGCCTCCCACACGTGCCCTGACCAGGGCTGGAATGGAGCCTGCAACTGAGGTACATGACCTTGACCAGAATCGAACCCAGGACCTTTCAATCCATGGGGAGATGCTTTATCCACTGAGCCAAACCAGCCAGGGCAAGAAGACAGATTTGAAAAACATTTAGAAAGTAGTCTAGCCACAACCGGTTTGGCTCAGTGGATAGAGAGTTGGCCTGCAGACTGAAAGGTCCCGGGTTCGATTCCGGTCAAGGGCAGGTACCTTGGTTGCGGGCACATCCCCAGTGGGGGGTGTGCAAGAGGCAGCTGGTCAATATTTCTCTCTCATCGACATTTCTAACTCTCTATCCCTCTCAATTCCTCTCTGTGTAAAATCAATAATATCTAAAAGAAAGCAGTCTAGATGTCTTACTATCCAATTTCATGCCAGAGATGGAGGAGGAAGGAGGCAGAAAGCCATAGATGGTGAAGCACAGTGGGAGAATGTAGAGGCACGGGGGGCCCCCAACCTGCTCTCTGGCCTTCACGTGGGAGATGGCTCCAGCTCACAGCTCAGGACTGAAGAAAAAGGAAAAGTAGCCCCCAGACCCCTCTGCCCTGTTTTTCCTGGAGAACCTGGGGATGGTGTGAGGGCCAGGACCCTAATCTGCTTCCCCTTTGTTCAGGGCCTGTGGGCTCTGAGCTCCATGGGGATGGCACTATTCTCTCTCATCCTGGCCCCCAGGAGTCTCACCGCCCTCTCTGGCTGTCCCAAACATTGACACAGAATGCTAACACCCCTCTCCCCTCCCAGTCACCCAGCGGAGGCTTTCTCTCACAAAACCTCCCTTCTGCAGGATCACCTTTAATCCTCACAAACACCTGGAAGCAGGCTCTTATGATCTTGATTTCACAACTGTAGGGGTCACCTTTGTGGGAAGGGGGTGCTCTGGGTCACAGAGCTTGTGCCTGGACCAGCCCTCTGCCAGGACTTTGCCGCATATCATGGGCTCTTTCCACTCGGCTCCAGCACCACCAGGCCCTTGTTGGCCATCTTGGTAGATGGAGGCAGCTGTGCTTTGCAACTTGTCTCTGCAGAGCTGAGAAGGGGGCCGAGAGAGAGGCATGGTTTGGAGTCATCAGGGTTCCCAGGCAGAACCAGGGTCCAGCTTCTGTACCAGCTAGCTAGGGGAACCAGTAGAGGAGGGTAAACAGCTGGGTGGGGCAGGAGCCTCCGAAGGGTGGGGGTAAAGTAGGGCGTGCCTGGGCAAGCGAGTGGGGACAAAGAGGACGCCAGCACACCTGGCAGCCATGCAGCGGAACCCGCCAGCCCGGATTCAAAACGGAGCCGAGGCTGTGATTGGTGGCCCGGGCCTCTGGCTCCACCCCTTCCCTCTCACCTCCCAGGCGGCGGGGAAGGAGGGATGGAGTTGGGAAGGCCCCTCACTCATCTTAAGTCCTTAGCCCGGCGGTGGCCTGGCTGGCAGGTCAATTACCTCCCCCTCCGCTCGTCTCACCCCCAGGCGGCTGCTCTGAGTGTCCCTGACCCTGACCCTTCTCCCAGTCCAGCCTCGAGGCCCTGGCCAGGCCCCCGGAAGGAGCAGCTTCCTGAGCCGGAGCCCTTTCCTTTAGGCTCCTGGTCTTCCCGGGCCGGGAACCCTGCCCGCCAGGCCTTTCCGCCTGGGCCTGGGGGCGACGGTGGGCGGGGGACACAGGTCGCCCAGCCAGGCGAGGGGGGCTAGGCAGGAACCGGACTACGGCCAGCGCCCTGCCCCGGGGGCAGATGGCGGGGGCCGGGCAGGTCCTGGGCCAGCGTTTCAGGCTCAGGTTTCGGCCTCGAGGGGCGGGGCGGGCTCTAGGGGCTCCGCTGAGGCCTCGGCCAATCACCGCCGGACCGGGACTCCCAGCCACCAATCACGGCCCGGCTCAGTTGCCCCTGCCCCGCCGTGTCCTTTGTTCCCTGTTACCCTGGCGGCCCTCGGCGCGGCTCCCACGGCCGGCTCCCGGCCCCCAGCCCTGTGGCTTCCGGCCCGCGCAGTGTGCACGCGACCGTGTACTCGGTGTGCACGCGACCGTGTACTCGGTGTGGGCACGCGCGTGTGCACGGCCCGCCCCTGCCAGTCCCATGGCACTTGGGGCCCACCACCAGGCACAGGCCTGCCCATGATCTTGCACATTCGAGTGCCCTCAGCTGCCCTGGGGACCCCGGAGGGCCTGGCCCAAGCCTTTTCCAGAAAAGCTCTTTTGAGAGGCTGAACTTTGACCTTGGGCTGGGGGCAGGGGAACAGTGAGCACCAGGACTGGGCAGTGGTCCAGCTCAGGCCCCACCTTTCCTTCCTGGGCCGCGGTTTTCCTCCCTCCCTCATGCTTCCTTGCCTTTGCTCAGTCTCCTTCCCAGCCTGCTGCCTTGCAGATACATTCACCTAATGAACCCGTGGTCTTCCTTCCAGACCAATCTTAGAGATTACATCCTCTGTGATGCCTTTGGGAGTCGTGGGTGCCCCCTCCCTCAGATGTCCCCACCACTACCACTCAGCTAGCATGTGGTCCCCTCTAATCTGGGTTTGGGAATCTTAGCAGTGAGGCACTGAGAAACTCAGACTCAATCACCCCAGCTTCTGGCAAAGTATGGTGCTTCATCCTTACCTAATCAAGAGACTGCAACAAGCTATCTCGGTTGCACCTGAGATAGGCTTGTTATTCCCAGGCCTATTATAGGATTAAGAGCTAAAATCTGCCGGAGCTGGTTTGGCTCAGTGGATAGAGCGTTGGTCTGCAGACTGAAGGGTCCCAGGTTCGATTCCGGTCGGGGGCATGTGCCTTGGTTGCGGGCACATCCCCGGTGGGGGTTGGGGGTTGTGCAGGGGGCGGCTGATTGATGATCCTCTGTCATCGATGTTTCTGGTTCTCTGTCCCTCTCCTTTCCTCTCTGTAAAAAAATCAGTGAAATATATTACAAAAAAAAAAAAAGAGCTAAAATCTGCCGAAACTGGTTTGGCTCAGTGGATAGAGCATCGGACTGAGGGGTCCTGGGTTCGATTCCAGTCGATGGCATGTGCATGTACATTGGTTGTGGGCACATCTCCAGTGGGAGGTGTGCAGGAGGGAGCTGATCGATGTTTCTCTCTCATAGATGTTTCTGGCTCTCCCTCTTCCTTCCTCTCTGTAAAAAATCAATAAAATATATATTTTTAAAAAAGAGCTAAAATCTATGAAGAACAGAGTGAGTGCCTGGTAAGGATCCACACAGTCCACAGCCCTTACCTCTTCCAAGTTCCCAAATCCAGTGCACACTCTTCTTGCTCTCCCTCACCTACTCCTTAACTCCCCCCTCTCCCCCAAGTCTGCTCAGGATGCCATCCTCAGTCCCTTTCTTCCCATATTCCCTTTGCTTTCCGTGAGCTCATCTACTCTTAGTCCCCCATCTGCCCTGCCCAGACCTGTTTCCTGGGTCTCCTGGACACCTCCACCTCAACATCCTTCAAATATCTCAAACCCAGTTTGTCTCAAACTCAAGGTCCTCATCTTGCCACACCATCTTCTGTATCTGTAAGGACTCACATCCTCACCATTGCCTGCCAAAACCTGGGTGTCATCCCCACCCCCCTCATAGACCAAGTCTCCCAGTTCTGGCTGCCCACTCCCCCAGGGCCAGTGCCTTGGTCCACACTCTTGTAGTTTTTGCTTTTTCTCCTAATGGGTCTCCTTGCTCTCTGCCTCCACAATCTGCAGGGCCTGCTGCTTGCAAGGTTCCCTCTCCCATTGCCCGTGACCAAGCTTTCAGTCCCAACTCCTGGGTATAACTGACAGGGCCCTCCCATTCAGCCTTGCTTGCCTTCCTGTCTCAGCCACAGGCACACAGAATTCCTTCGATTAAAGCCCTTGACACAGGTCAGGACGTCTTTCTGAGAACCCAGTAGAAGTGATGCTAAGCCCTGGGGTGACCAGAGGAGCAGTTAAGCTTGGGGAATAGACTGACTCAGCAAACAGGCACACTTAGGTCTTGTCCCTGCTCTGCACTTTGTGACCTTAGCTTTGTTACTCTCTGGATCTCATGTCCAAAAGGGATTTAATATCTTTGAAGGGCTCAAGGAGAACTTTGGGCCCAGGGCCAAGAATGGACAGGGGCCACCTCCCCTCCGAGGTGCTCCCCAGAGTCCCAGTTTTAAATCACCTGGGGGGGAAAGGCAGGACCTGAGATGGATGAGCCATTTGGGAGGCATTGGGAGGAGAGAAGGAGCGGGGGTGGGGGCTGGGGGGAGGTTGACAAAAGAGACCAGCTGCTGTTTGCACACAAACCCCGAGTTGATAATGAGTAGAGGGGCTGGGGAGGGGCAGGGAAATGTGTTGACAGGAGTCTGCCCAGAATCATGGTGCCCCTCCCTCCACCAGCCCCCACTCTGGGCCCTCATTACTCACTCCCACCCATACATCTGCTTCTAAGACTGCAGCAGGGAAGGACAGGAAAGGCCCATTCTGGTGACCTGGCCCCCTCAGCCCAAGGCTCAAATCCTCCCCTTGAGGCCACTCACATCTTGAGAGCAGCTTCAGGGAAGACTGCAAGAAGGACCAGAGCCTGTGAGAGCACAAGGGCATCAGCGGGCCCGAAGCAGGCCCGTCTCTAAGGCCCTGATCAGAATGAAGGTCATGGAGGAGCTCTGAGTGCCTGGAGCTCTGGAGGAGAGAGGAGACTCCCAGATATGAGACTGGAAGAGTTCCTTATCCCCGGGTCCTCCCGCACAGGGGCAAAGGGGCAGAGCCAGGGCTGGGGGGTGAGCCAGGACATTCCTATCAGCCCCTTGGCCCCAAGTAATACCAGGAAGGGCCCTGGGTGACCCAACAGACAGGGTGAACATTAAAAAGGCTCTTAAAGAAGACTCCTTGGTATCAGGAGTGGGAACCCCCACCATCATTTGGCCACCCTTGCCTGTTGAGGGTTATAGAAGGGCTTCACTTCCTGTGGCCCCAGGGCCCTTGCTCCATCTCCCCCTGCCCCATGGTCAGGTTATCCTGTTGGCACCTCCCCTGGGTGAAGAGCTGCCAGCTCCTGCCATGTGGACTGTGGGTGCAGCTGACAGGCTGTGTCTGCAGTGAGACAGTGTGCTCCCACTGCTGCCATGTGCTAGCCTAGCAACCACTCCCGGGGCCTGGAGAGGTGGTGCGGGGAAGGATGGCAGCACTCATGCTCCCTTCTGCCTGCTGCCTCTTCTTTCTCTCCATGCTTGAGCTCCTTTTCAACACCTGCTCCAGAACAGGTCAGCCTGGCACCCTCCCTCCTTCCCTCTCTCCCTCCCTCCCTTTATAAACTATTAAACATGAGTAATATCATTTTTTAAAAGAAGGCTATTAGTATTGTAGAAAAATAAAGCTATACTTTTCTTACATTTGTGTGTACACATGTGCCCATTTTGTTGAATGAATGTGTGTTTGGGGACATTTTCCCTGAGCTGGATTTCACAAGTGAGCACAGGCCCAGCCTCAGCAGGGGCTTTGGGAGCACCGGGCCCTAAGGATGGAGAATGCCTACTTAGGACCCCGATCCAGTGCCAAGGCCAGCCCGTGCCACCCTGAGAGGGGACCAGGCTGGCTGGGGCCCACCCTCCCAGGCCCAGGCACAGAGGAGGCATTGATGGGAGAAGAGGCGCCCAGAGCCACTGCAGCTGGCGGACCATCACTGGGCCTGGGAGGGGGGAGCAGGTTGATCCCACAGTACCCAGGCCTCTGTTGGGCTTGAGGCCCAGGTCTGAGCATCTGTGGTCAGTGTGGGTGCCCCAGGCATCCTCATCCTGAGGTACTTCTGTGCAAAAGGTGGGAGAGCCTGCCTTGGTGCCTGCATATCCCTAGAGGGAAAAACTATGGGCCTTCTTTCCCAGGTATTGGTATGAGGCAGAGGGTCCCCATCCACCCTTGAACCCCACACAGGTAATCTCTGCCCTGCTTAGACCTCGATAGCAACCCTCCACCACCAGGCAGTATTGGGGCATCTGTGCCTGCCCCCCTCTCTGGCCTTGCTTGTCACCACTGGACTGCCAATGGATCTTTCACTTGCTCGGCTTGCCCTCACCTTCCTCTCTGATTCTTTGCTCTCTATGTCGTTAGCCTTTTGGGTCCCCATTTGAAGACAAGTCACATTTGTCTCACCCACTTGCATGCCTGGCCAACTCTCAGGCTTTACCTACCCCTCAAGCCTCAGCTCAGGCTTGCCTCATCCATGAAGCCTTCCAGGATTGTTTTAGGCCTTACTTAGGCTTTCCTACGCTCCCTCTGCATTTTGCCAGCACTCCAGCACAGTTATCATTTTAATCATCGTGCTAGATTACAACCGTTCCCATGCATAGCTCCTTAGGGATGGAACTCATTCAATATCTTCCTTTTTTTCTCCTCGTAGGCACTAAATAACAGAGTGGCCAATGGCCAACTCTGTTAATGTGTTGTCCCCTGGAAGAAGGCCCCCTCAACACTGAAATGGGAGCTACCGTGTTTCCCCCAAAATAAGACATCCTCCAAAAATAAGACCTAGCACATGGAAAGATAAGATATCCTCTGAAAATAAGGATATCTTATCTTTTTCTCCCTAGCACAACTTTGGGAGAAAAAATTAATATAAGACACTGTCTTATTTTTGGGGAAACAGGGTAGGAACCCAAAGGCAAGACTTTCAATCCCCCCCTTTCACCAGTGTCCAGCCCTTCTGGCCCCATTGAGCCACTGGTGTGGCCTTCAGTTTCTGAAGGACAAAAGCCCAGAGTCCTGGAGCTGTGCCAAGCAGAGGTCACACATGGGAGTCATTCAAGACCTGCTGCCTTCAAGTTAAGGGTGAGTATCTACCCTTCTGAGTCTCAGTTTTACCCTCTATAAAATGGGCGCCCTTAACAGTCCCTGCCTCCCAGGTGAATGCTAGGACACATGCAGCACGCAGAGATCTGGTTTGGGGCTGGGCACACAGTGCATGCAGTTGGCTATTATTCCTGTGCTGAGACCTTTCCTGGCTGAGTCTTTGGGATGGTGTTTGGAGCCCAACAGAAAGTCACTCACTAAACCTAGGGACATGCACAGGATGGGGTTCAGCCCTGGAATGTCACACTTCCCCCTTTGGGGAGGACTAGGCTGGTCCTCCCTGTCCACACCCCCATATGCCCTTCCCTGTTGTCCCATTATAAGTAGGCTCTTTGTGGCTTTGGGGGGGTTGGGGGAAGTCTGTGCCTCCTTTCCACCCCCAGACTTAAGCTGGCCCCAGGTAGGGTCTTCCCTCCCTCAGGGGCATTGCTGCCTCTCCTGAAGGCAGGTGGGCCCTCACATCCCCTGCTGCCCTACCCGTTGTACAGTGGTCAGCTGCGCAAGGAGCTCCACAGGGCCTGTGCAGGCTGCTCTCATCATTAGCGGTCCGGCCTCACTCCAAGTGAATTAGTTGGTCCTCAGGGAATGAGTGCTGAGGCCTGCAGGCTCCTGGCACCAGCCAGTGATTCATTCACCACAGCCGCATCCCTGCCAGAGGCCAGCAGCATCCCTGCCCCAAGCCACTGGCCTGTTTCTCGGCTGGGGAGCAGGAGACTGGTGCCTAGAGTAGCCCTGGTTGCCCTTCCACCTGCCCCCATCATCCTATTAAGCATGCTGCTCCCCGCTTGGGTCATGCTGGCCTCCATCCGCCAGCCCCTCCCACATGCAGGCCTGGTGGCCCTGGATCTGCTCCTGGCCCTGCTTCCGCCAACTTGGCCCGCCCTGGCAGGCCCCTGGGCACTTTGAGTGACTGGAGGGAGGCCCACTCATCTTCTTTCCTCCTCCTTCTGTGCTTTCCTGCCCCCCCTCAATAAAGGCTCTTGGGTCCACTTAACTGGTCTTGATGAAAAACAGAGGCTCTACCCATGCATAGAAGGCTCCTGCTAACTGACTGGGACTGGTCCCTGCCAGCCTCGGGCTGGGTCTTGGCTTTAGCACTAATGAGGACCGAGGAATAACCCCTTAGGAGCCCACACACTTCCCTTCAATGACTCCCCCTCCTTGTTTTCATTGACTTAACAGGATATAGGTGTTCAGAAGCAGGTATTGATGAATGAATAAGTGAATGGGTGAATGAATGAATGAATGTCCTTCCCCCATAGCAAACGTGACTTATCTTCATCAATTCCCGTGACTCACGTCTGCTCAGATCTCTGACTTGAAATCTGTCCCACTGCAGCTGCAGAGTAGGAGCATCCACATTTTGCTGCCAGAAGACCCACATTCTGGACCCAGCCTGATGTCTAAGACCCGACTAAGCCAGTGGTCGGCAAACTCATTAGTCAACAGAGCCAAATATCAACAGTAAAACGAATGAAATTTCTTTTGAGAGCCAAATTTTTAAAACTTAAACTTCTTCTAACGCCACTTCTTCAAAATAGACTCTCTCAGGCCATGGTATTTTGTAGAAGAGCCACACTCAAGGGGCCAAAGAGCCGCATGTGCCTTGTGAGCCGCAGTTTGCCAATCCCGGGACTTAGCCAACAGGTCCTCATGGTCACGTGGGGCTGATCTCCCCTTCCTTCCCTAGGCTGCTTTAAGGATTAGAGGCAGTTTATCTTGTTTGAGAATGAGCATAGATACTCCCCAAATGGAAGCCATGAGAGGATTTTGCCCACAGTGCTCTCCTGGGGGGCCTCTCTAGCATATATACCTGTATGTGCCATACCCCTGCATTGTTCTTTAATCTTGATGGCTGCTAATTGCCCTCAAATGGTCTCATCATAATGAATATCATCTGCAGAGCAGTTGAAAGTTTACAAACTGTAACTTCTTCCTCATTCCCTTCCTACCTTTACAAAAGGAAACAAGGCTTAGAGAAGTCACCGATTTTTCTAAGACCACACAGTGAAGAAAAGGCAGAGCTCGTGGGCCTGCTGGTCCCCAGCCCAGGGTGTCCCCAGTTCCAGGCAGGGGAGAGGCACAGGGAGGGAGCTCAGCAGGAGGCAAGGCTTATGGCCCATGGGGGAGGCAGGCTGGGGGTCATCCCTGTAATGTCACTCTTCCTCCTTCTCCCAAGAGAGGAGGACTAGGCAGGCTGGGTGCAAGGGTGTCCCTGCAGGCTTGTGTGATCACCTGCGTGTGCAGGTAGGTGTTCAGGCTGAGACCAGGTGGCCCCGAAGGGAGCATATCGAGGAATCACGCCTCCCAGGCTGGGATGTGGTTCTGGGTTACCTTCATCACCTCTTTCTGTTCTTAGGTTTAGGTGTCTCAAAAACATTTAGAAAAAGACTGGGCCAAATGAAATGTTTCTACTGGAACTAAAGTTTCATTACCACGTAGATAAGCTACATTTTTTGCTGTTTGACTTCTTATTTTTGTTGTTGTTTTGGTCAAAAAACGGAGGCACCATGGAGATATGTACCAGAGACACAGTGAGGGGAAGAGGAGAGATGGATACAGCAAAGCCAGGAGCCACGGGAGGACGACGGGCTCAGCCTGAGGAAAGGGGATGGGGACAGGGAGGAGCGATCAGCAGGGAAAGATCTCCTCCTCTTTGAAGTACCCGCTCAGAGGATGCCTTCCCTAACTGCTCTGGGGGAGCTGTCTCTCTCCTCTGGTTCCTGCTTCTGTGACCCTTGCCACACTTACTGTGGACCTTCCTGACTGTGCCTGCCTCTCCCTTGGGTGTTGAGCAGGGCAGGGAAACTGTGTGTGTGAGCTTACATTTGGGAAGGTTTTTTTAAAAAAACAACCATAAAAGTATAAAGGAGAATGAAGCAAACACCCATGTGCCTGCCGGGAAGGTTCGTACCCCAGCCCCTGGACGGGAAGGGTGCTTGTTGGTCTGCCAACATGCACGAAGACACATCCGGCCCCCACTCACAAAACATGTCCCTGATATGGATATGTGTTCATTGTCATACTTCCAACGCAGGTGCACACCCATAATCGGGATATGGACGAACTGGAAAAAGGTGGTTCCAGAGAAGAAAGGTGGTCTGGCTCCTGAATGACTTCCCCACAGTTTGGATACATGGGGACTGAGGGCAGGAACAAGAGCCTTGAGGGCAGAGCTGGGTGGCCTCAGAGCAATTACCACCAACAGCACTGCCACAGTTTCTTGAAAGGCAACAAATCATGAGCTTTGTGTGCCAAGAAGGGAATTTACCACCAACTAATAATAATAAAACTTACCAACAAGTTTCTAAGTTGTGGGTTGCTTTGTCACTGAGATGTCAACCGAATGACTCCTGCCAGTGTCCTGGCAAGGCTCAAATGCTCCCACATTCTGCAGAGCCATTCAGCTCTCTCCACTCGACTCCAACTCAGCTCCAGGCCCACGTGGCTGAGAGGGGGGCAGCCACTCACGGAGCCAGGCCAGTGGCAAGGGGAGGCCAGTGCTGGGCGGCTGGGGCGGTAGCATGGGGTGACCTGTCTCCATCTACCAGCTTGCTCTGGGAGCCGAGTTTCCTCTCCTGTAAAATGAGGCCCCTACCTGGATTAGTGTGAAGCTTAAATGACACAACCTGTGAGGCAGTGCTTTAGGTAAAATAAAAAAAGGCTCCACCTAGCTCTTTAACTAATTACCATTTTAATTATTTGAGGCCTCAGTTCTAAAGTTTCTAGAAATACTTAAAGGCCAATAGGAAAAAAGAAAAGTCACTGAAGAAGTTGGACTAAGGGAAAGGAGAATAGGAATGGGAGGAAGCCAGTTTAGGGTTAGTCCCACCCACCTGAGGTGGTTCTGGAACCCAGAAGTGCCTTCCAGGTGGGCACCCAGATGGGGAGGGAAATGTGACTAGTTACAAGACACAGAGGGTGTGTAAACAAAAATGGAATGAATGAGTTGAGAGAAGTCTTAGAAGGCTTCTAGTCTCATTTTGCAGGTGAAAAAACTGAAGTTCGGCTGAAACCGGTTTGGTTCAATGGATAGAGCGTAGGCCTGCGGACTGAAAGGTCCCAGGTTCGATTCCGGTCAAGGGCATGTACCTTGGTTGCGAGCACATCCCCAGTGGGGTGTGTGCAGGAGGCAGGTGATAGATGTTCCTCTCTCATCGATGTTTCTTTCTATCCCTCTCCCTTCCTCTTTGTAAAAAAATCAATAAAATGTTTAAAAACAAAACAAAACAAACCAAAAACCAAAAAACTGAAGTTCACTGGGGTTAATCTTGCCCAACGCGCACACTCGGAGTCACAGATGCAGGCGTGACATGATGCCTTCACAGGACAGGAGGGGGAACCCAGCGTTTGTGCCCCTGACCACCAGGCAATCTTGCCTGATTTCTGAGGCCCGGAGAGATTGGTCCTGTGGGTCGCTCTGAAAGGGACCTTGAGCAACACTGTACCCCAGCCCAGAGCCAGGCTGTGGTAACTGGTAGCTAGAGAAACAGCCACGGCAGATGTTACCAATTGTCTTCTGATGCCATGGAAAAGCACAATAGAACACCCTGGGAGCTCATGGCTAACTTCCTGCTGAGCCCTTGGCAACAAACAGTTGCAAAATGCCCTTCTCCCCAAGTCACCAGGTCCCACCGGAAAAATCTTGTCTCACAATCAGAAGCCACCTATATGGAAAGCCTTCTCTGCCCCCCACACCCAGCCCCATCCCACTCCCCCACCCCAACATGAGATGCATTTGCTAGGAGACGAGGGCCTCAGTTGGTAAAAATAAATTCCTTCTGACCTAGGACTTTTCCCTTTGAAAACTGAAGCTGCACCTACAACTGCAGGTGGTATGGGGCTCTGGAGTCAGGCTGCTGGTTTCAAATCCCAGCTCTGCCTTCTTTGTGCCTCAGTTTCCCCTTTAGTAAGTGGGGTTAACAGCAAGCCTCATAGGATTCAGTGAGTTAATGTGTGTCTAGAACTCCGAACAATGTCTGGCCAAAAGTTTGCTCAGTAAAGAGCTGCTCCATTCTCACATGGCCTCTCTGCCTCTTGCATTGAAATGTGCTGGGTTGTGGCGATGGTACTTCTGCCCCAGCCTGGTAGCGATGCACCAAGGTAGAAGTGCACACTTGGAATGCCTCTGTGTGATTGAGCAAGCCAGGCTTCAGACGGGCCTTCTTCCCACTGCCCCTCCTGCCCCACTTTCTTGCTCATGCATACACCTCTGGCTTGTTTCCATGCCGCAACTGCCCAGGCTCTCCCCCTACTTTCCACCTCACTTCAAGCCCGACTTGCTCCAGGAAGTACCCCTGACCTCTTTGGTCTGCCCTGGTCTGGACAGCTGGTGTCAGCCGGGCCCCAGTGGCATGGAGCCTGAGCATCCAGGGCCAAAGGGGCTCTATTCTTGGCCAGGGGCCACTCTACCGACAAATCAGGCTCCTGTTTGGGGTCCCAGCGTCTCCATTTGTAGAATAAGGCTCCTGCCTATGCTCTCCATCAGCAGGGGTACTTGCCATAACTGCTGGAAGTGTGTTCAGTTTTTCTCTGCTCCTCTGGCCTGGAGCAGGTGTCCACACCATTGATGGGGGCTCAGTGGCACATCAGGCCCAATTCCATTTAATTCAGAGCAATTGAAGTCATTTATACAAGGACACAGCCTGACCTTGCCACCCCAGTTCACAGTGTCTGCAGGGAGGTGGGTGCTTACATGTCTGTCGACCCCCAGAATCCCAGATGATGGAACAAGGTAGGAAAGTGAAAGGACTTCTTAGAACCACTATCAAACAAGCCTCTGGTATCCCACTCCTGGTGGCCCCAGGAGGAAGAGAGAAAGCATGGAGATCCCCACTATTACCAGGTGACAGTATTCTAGGACAGTGTTTTTCAACCTTTTTTGGGCAAAGGCACACTTGTTTCATGAAAAAAATCACGAGGCACACCACCATTAGAAAATGTTAAAAAATTTAACTCTGTGCCTCTATTGACTATATATAAAGTAATTCTCTTGAATAGGAATCAAATAAACACAAAGAAAGTATTTTATAATTACTTTATTATGAAATATTAAGTAAACAAAATAGTGAAAAATTATAAAATTCTTGTCTTGTCTGCACCTACGGCACACCAGGCAACATCTCGCGGCACACTAGTGTGCCACGGAACAGCGGTTGAAAAACGCTGTTCTAGGAAACTGAAAGCGCTGAGTCACCAAAGAGGCTGGAGTTCCCAGCTGAGGATGTTTTCCTGTTTTGTTTTTTTTTAATTATTATTATTAGAGAAAGAAAGGGAGAGGGAGAAAGAAAGAGAAACATTGACATGAGCCCTAGGCAGTTTGGCTCAGTGGATAGAGCATCTGAAGGGTCCTGGGTTCGATTCCGGTCAAAAGCACATGCCTGGTTTCAGTTTTGATTCCCAGTTGGGGGCGTGCAGGAGGCAGCCAATCAATGACTCTCTCTCATCATTAATATTTCTGTCTCTCTCTCCCTCTCCCTTCCTCGCTGAAATCAATAAAAATATTTTTTTTTTAAAAAAAGAAAGAAAAAGAAACATCGATGTGAGAGCAGAACATGGATTGGCTGCCTCCAGCACACACATCTCCTTCCCCTCCACTGGGGATCAAGTCCTCCTGAGCATGGGCCCTGACGGAATCAAAGTAGCAACCTTTTGGTGCAGAGGATAACACCAGCCAAGGCTAAGGATATTAAAAATAAAATAAAAAAAATTAAAAATTGATTTCAAAGAGGAAGGGAGAGGGAGAACAAGAGAGAAAAATATTAATGATGAGAGAGAATCACTGATTGGCTGCCTCCTGCACACCCCCTACTGGGGATTAAGCCCACAACCCAGGCATGTGCCTTTGACAGGAATTGAACCTGGAACCCTTCAGTCAGCAGGCCAATGCTCTAATCACTGAGCCAAACCGGCTAGGAATAAGGAAATTTTTTAATGCTTGTCCCTCCCTGATTTGAGCTGTTTCACTTATTAATATTATTCTTTTCTAATTGGCCTTTTATGTTTCTGCAAGTACTGTATTCAGAACACATTTTACTTCCACCATGAAAGCCCCTGAATCCAGACTCAGCCTTATTTAATAGTAGTGGTGATGTCTGAAGAACATTCGGGAATATATTATCCTGACAATCTTAGTTGAGGAAATCTCCAACATACCACGTGTGGCCCAAGAGGGGATCTCAAAACCAGGTCTTGCACCTCAGAGCGCTGTGGCCCTACGAGCAGCCCAGGACAGAGCAGGTACAGGCAGCCATATTGTTCTCTCCCTGGGAGCTGGGCCATATTCTTGTCTCCATTCAGCAAGTGGAAAAACTGAGACTTACCACCAGCCCAGTGGATGGGGAGGTCTTTGGCTCATGTTTTTGTTTGTTTGTTTGTTTTTTAAAAATATATATTTTATTGAATTTTTCAGAGAGGAAAGGAGGGTGATAGAGAGTTAGAAACATCAATGAGAGAGAATCATCGATCAGCTGCCTCCTGCACACCCCCTACTGGGGATGTGCCTGCAACCAAGGTACATGCCCTTGACTGGAATCAAACCCGGGACCTTTCCGTCCGCAGACCGATGCACTATCCATTGAGCCAAACAGGTTTTGGCTGGCCCATGCTTTTAAGTAACACTCTTAAAGCACCTAGTGGCAAGAGTGGCCTAGGGAAAGCTGCCGAGAGCCAGTAATGGTCACGATCAAGACCTGGCCGGCCACGAGGCAGCACGTTGAGATCAGTGAGATACCTGGACTCGAGTTCTCCTCTCAGGCTTTAAATGCATGGAGCTCACACGTCCCTGGATATAGAATGGGTAATTCTATATCCCATTTTGAGATTTTCCTATCACATCATTCAACTGAGAGCTACACTATTTCCCCCTGTGAGCGTCTCAGAAAACCTCTTAGAGGGAGAACGTTTTTCAAAGGAGCCCAAGGGATCTCCTCCCCCAGTTCTAGAGACTCTTGCTCCCACCTGGATCTAGAAACTAAGACTCCCATGTTTACAGTCGTCACCGCACGTGGCAGGTGTCACCACACACGGCAGGTGAGAGCCGCCGGAGGGTGTGGGGCCGCTCATGCCTGTGCTGCCAGCTTGCTCTGTGATTTTGCTAAGCCCTTCAATCCCTCTGCTCTGCCCTGTGCAAACCAAATGCTGCCTGCACCACCCTGGGTTCTCCACCGCAAAGAGAAGCAGAATCTAAGTGAGAGGCTGTCTTTGGCTGAGGGTCACAGGTGACAGGTGACAGCCTTGGTGGTGGCTGTAGATTTCTTCAGGAATGCCATTCTTACCAGCATGTGACTAAGGACTGGACAGAGTGCCTGGGAGTTTCCTGGTTGTAGCACTGGGAGCTCTCCCTCCAGGAACAACCCGGCTGTACTCCCCTTTGGAGTGAGAGTGAGTAAGTCCTGGTTGGGCATGTGTCCTCCTGCCCTTACAGCTTCTCCCCCCAAACAGGACTGGGGTGGCTTCTCTGCTTAGTGTGACAAGAAGGTAGAAAAGACCCATTTGAGATTAAAAGAGCAGAGGAAAGAGGAAGCTCTGAGATATCAAAGAACCTGCCTCACCTCAAATTCAGGCTTACCTGGGCACACAGATCCTCAGCGAGGGCCCACTGAGGCGCCTGTCTCTTGGGTTCTCCTGTGAGGTCAGGTGGCAGGAGGTGACAGATGTGCAGGTGCCCAGTTAAATGCCTCTTGACAGTCACAAACAGGTGTTTAACATTTCCTAGGGCACACTGCTCTCACAGGCAAGGAGACTGGGCGTGTGCCTGCACGTGCTCCCCCAACTGGCACCGTCACCTGCCACCATGCTGCCTGGCCCACGCACTCCTGAACGGGTAACCAGAGCTTAAGCAAAACACCCACAGAGTTTGAACTATGCAAATAGACCCACACTCAGATGGATGCAGGGAAGGGGACGGGGCTAGGAAATGGAAGAGGAGGCAGAAGATTCCTGAGGATATGGCATGGGGCGTGTGTGCAGGGAGTCCAGAAGTGGCACCTCTGCTCAGGGGCCGGTACACACACTTCCCCCAGGCTCCTTTCCCTGCCTCCAATTGGGCTCCAGTTTGGCATTAGATTTGGGGCAGGCCCTGAATGTCAGGAGATGCCCCCACCCTCTCCCTGCCCAGCAGGGGCAGCCAGACCTGTGTGGGTACCAGGGCCTCTGGCACAGCTTCCCGGGAGACCGGGCAGGCCCAGGCGTGATGCACAGGGAGGAGGTGTATGGGGGTGGCTCTGAAAAAAGCCCGGCTTGGCAGGGCGGGAGAGTTGAAAGGCCTCTGGCAGCTCCCCAAGCTCTTGTGCCTGGGCAAGGAAAGCACAGCCTGAAACTCCTGGTTTCTGAAGGGTGGGAAGGCGGGATTTTTTGAGGCCTGCTCCATTCAGGCTGCCTCCCAGATTCTGTCATTCCTCTGAGGCCAGAGGGGCTGCCAAGCGTGGCAGGCACCGAATCATAGGCTTCCAGAAACAGCTAGGCTGGTGCCTTCATTTCCCACCGAATATGGGAAGAATTTGCTGAAGACATTGTTCCTTTGACCAGGGTTCTACAAATACTGTGAAATGAACCCTCTTAGGTACAGACAGCAGCTGAAAATGGGGTCCTGGAGGTGCCAGACACTATTTTAAAGCACTTTCTGGATATTAACCCCTTCAGTTCCAACCATACCCCTAGAAAGTAGGAACCATTATTGTCGTCTCAGTCTTTTAGAAATGAGAAAGTAATTTGCCCAAGTTCACACAGCTAGCATGTGGCAGGGCTGGGATTTGAACCTAGGACACTTTAAATTCTGTTTCTTTGGAAATCAAGCAGACAACCATTTAGGAATAGGTTGGAAATGGCTTAGGAGTAAGTATTGCAAACTTGAGTGCCTACAGGGCCAGGGAGGTGAAATAGATGTGTGACTCAGGCTGGACAGGGAGGCCTGAGCTCCAACTGGAGAGGTGTCCCTATGCAAATTCCCGAAATACAAAACTTGCCTGAGGCCATTTTGTGGCTAGCTTAGAGAAGCTCTAACCTAAACCCAGTGCACTTGGGGCTGAAAACAGACCCTAGCCAGGAAAATGTGGCCTACCAGGGCATTCCACTTGTTTTGGGGATGGCCTGAAAGGCCACAGAAGAAGCAAAGGTAGAGATGGATCAATGACAAAGTGGGGAGTTGCCTGTCACTGGAGGAACAAGGCTCATGTTAGCCTAAGTCAAATGCCACACCCCTATGGCTAGGAGGAGACCGTCCAAGGAGGCTTCTCCAGCTCCAGGGCTCGTCTAGCACATGGATTCCTCCATTCTAGGATTTTATTTTATTTTATTTATTTTTTTTAAGTGTATTTTATTTTTTACAGAGAGGAAGGGAGAGGGATAGAGAGTTAGAAACATCTACCAGCTGCCTCCTGCACACACCCTACTGGGATGTGCCAGCAACCAAGGTACTTGCCCTTGACCAAAGTCGAACCTGGGACCTTTCAGTTCACAGACGAAGGCTCTATCACTGAGCCAAACTGGTTTCGGCCATTCTAGGATTTTAGCTTCAACCCCATTATAGTTCCTTGCTATAATCCTTTAATCTGCTTTTCTGATCTGTTAAAAGTAGAGTGATAGCCCTGACTGGTTTGACTCAGTGGATAGAGCGTTGGCCTGAGAACTGAGAGGTCCCAGGTTCAATTCTGGTGGAGGGCATGTACCTTGGTTGCTGACACATCCCCAGTAGGGGGTGTGCAGGAGGCAGCTGATAGATGTTTCTCTCTCATCGATGTTTCTAACTCTCTATCCCTCTCGTTCCTCTCTCTAAAAAAATCAATAAAATGTATTTTTTTAAGAGAGTGATATCATATTAGAGGCCGAATCTATATATGTGCTCATTTTCAGTTGGTTTTGACCTACAAAAATATCAATTTCTTACGATTCAACCCTATAATTTTCCTACCTACCTTGCAAGGTTCAGAGAATAAAGGAAAATGCTGAAAGCCAAAGGCTCACTGCCATGCACATAGCAGGTGCTCAGTGAGTGCTTGGTGAATGTAAATGCTGGTTCCAGAACCAGGTGGGCATAGCCTTCCCTCCTCACTTCTAGCCAAAGTCAACTTGATGCAGACAAGTCAGGCAAAGTAGTTCTTTGAGGGAAATTCACGTCCATACAGCTCCTCTTAGATACTCCCATCCCCACCATAACAGCCAGAATTCAGAGCAGTCATCGTGGCCAGTTTTCAGCTGTAGACGGAGACAACCGCCCAAGGCCACCGGACAGGGAAGACGATTCAGACGCTTAAATGTGGCACAGACCAAGCTCTTGGTGCATCAGGTTTTTCGGACTACACGATCCCCTCGAGAGAGAGTAGCTAAATGGATGCGTCCCAGGTAGAAGGCGCTCTCCAGTGCTATTGACCATGAATATGGCACAAAGGAGGGGGTGGTGGCGCCTACGGCCAAGGACTTCCTTTCTCCTCTGAGACGAAGAGTGGCCCCAGGCCCGCGCCTCAATAAAGACGGCTGGCGGTGGTCCCCAGGGGACCGAACAAGAGTGGGGACTCGTGGTCCCTCGGATTGGCGCGCGCCCACCTGAGAGAACCCCACCGTCAGCCATCGGGACGCCTTGGACAGGGCGGAGACGCGGCGAGCGTTCCCTCCGCCGCCGGGAGGGGACAGTCCGCCGGGCAGCGGGAGGTGGTGTGGTTCCCTCTCCCGGTCCAGAACTAGCCCGCGTTTCTACCGGCCAAAGGACAGGGAGGGCGGACCTCGCCCCCCCTAATTCTGTGGAGAAAGCCCCACGGGACAGCGAGCAGGCGGGCAGATGTGATGGGGGTGAGGCCGTGCGGGACAGGGAGAAGGGGAGCGGGCTCAGAGCCGGCCGGCGCCCAGGCATTCCGGCCTTTTCCCGGCCGGGTAGCGGAGTCGGAGGCCCGGGGGCAGCCGGCAGAGTGCAGGGTAAGCTCAGCCAGTGGGTTTCGTGGTGGAAGTGGGGCCAGCTGGCCCCTGACCTAGGAAAACCAAGAAGGAGACTCAGTCTCTCCTCTGCGCCAGGCTTACAGCTCCACAGACCTTGGCAACCTTCCCTGTCCTGCGATCCCAGACTCCGGGTTTTCTCCATTCCCAAATCGGCGGCCCCAGGAGACGGACAGTGGAACCCGCCAATGGAAGGACGCAAAGCGTCAACTTTGTGTTCGCCCGCCACTCTCAGCCAGTGAGCGCTCGTTCCTCCGGAGTCCCGCCTTCCGTGTGGGGCGCCCCCTTCTGGCAGCACAGGGACGAACCCTGTCAGTCGCCATGTTGTGTGTGGCAAAGATATTTTTCTGGATCGTACTTGCACCTCTTCTAATCTTTCCTCCCACACAGCTGGTTTCTTAAATCGGCAGCCAAGTGCGGTGGCGATAAAGAGGGAGCAGCTTACGGGTTTACGATCCTCTGCTTGGGGTGGGTCGACACGTCACGCCACGCTCGCGGAGCCCGACGCCATTTTGAGTGTGGCGTCTCGATGGTTCCCTTCTCCGGGCTCCGCGTGGTCCCCTACAGGGCGCCCCAAACTTCAAAAAGCCCCCCAAGTATTAACCCAACTGATTATTGCCCCCTTATACTCCATCGCATTCATGTGCTCCTCGCAGCCCCTTCAGTGGGAGGGGAGCCTGGAGACTAGGTGGCGGGGCTCTGGAAGGAAGCTTCCCGAGGCTGTCGCAACGGCAGTGACCGTCGGGGAAGGCGCTATCCCGAACCGAGACAACGCCCGTGGGCTGCCCAGGTCGGGTAGTAGCCCGCACCGGTCCTCCGGGCCCTTCGATGTATGGGACACCGAGTGTGTGTGCTTGGCGTGGAGCCCGCTCATCGGCTGTCTTTGGGGGTGCACGCAGGGGCAAGTGGTGGGTATAAAGGTGGTGACATCCCCAAAGACTCGGAACCCTCGCGGCTGGGCAGAGGGGGCGAACCAAGTAAGAGAGTCGTGCGGACAGCCCAGGTGCGCGGGTCTGGGCCTCGCAGCCCTCAATGCTAGTCGTGAGACCTATGCCCACTTGCACTGGAGCAATTCTTGGTGGAAGGTACCCAGGCGTGTGGGGCAGGGATCTCTGCGGGCACTGCGCAGGCACCGCCCGGCGTGAGCGCAGCCCAGCACCCAGCCTTCCCCTCCCCCTCGCTGGCAGCCGTCGTTCGCGCAGGCCGCCACCTCCTCTGCCCTCCCCCTCCTTCCGCGGGGAGGGGTGAAGGGGGGCTGGGCGGGCAACTTTGCCGCGCTTTGGCTTTTGGCGTCGGCGGCTCCAGCAAAACAGCGGCGGGAGCGCGCGCCCTGAGCTCGCGCGCGCGAGCCCTTCCCCCGCGGCCTCGGCGCCGCTGAGACCCAGCAAACTGAGGCCCTGAATGACAGAGCGACCCGCGATTGCGCAGCGCGGGACGCACCGAGGCACTGCCGCTTTAAGCACGCTTGCCCATTGTTCAGATTGGAGCCAATGAGCGAGCGCCCGCTCCCTAAGCTTAACCAATAGCATTTGGGTAAGGTAGGCCGGGCGCCGCCCACTAATCTATATTAAAGGTTCTGGCGCCGCGTGAGTCCCCCACTGGCTGCTCCGAAAAGCCATCTTTGCATTGTTCCTGTGGCTTCCTCTCCGCTCGCTGCATCCACCTCCTCCGCGCGCCTCCTCCCCCGCCGCGGACTCCGGCAGCTTCTTCGCCAGAGTCCTCCAACTCTCCCGTTTTTTTAAAAAAATCCTCTGCACAGGATCACCGGCGTGCCCCACCATGTCAGACACGGCCGTGGACACCAGCTCCGAGATCACCACCAAGGTGAGCTGGACGCCGCCGCCCGCCCCTTCGGGGTTGGCGCGCTGTTGTCGCCGGAGCTGTTCTTGGCGCGCGGCGGTTGGGCTTTCCTGAACCCGCTGTTGCTGTCTCCCGCGGAGAGCTAGCTCGGCCTAGGCCCTCGAGGCAGCCCACTCTTTGTGTGCGGGGGAGGGGGCGGGAAGTGCTGCGGGCAGACGTGATGCCGGTCGTGGAGCGGGCGGGCCACCCTCGGAGACTCGGGGAGGGCGGGAGCGGAGGCTGAGGGGCGCGAGGAAAGACTGCTCCTCGGCTCTGGAAACTTGCTGGACTCTCCCGAGCAGTGGCGGGAGGAGAGGGGCCCAGCCAGGGGGTCGCCGGCCAGGCGGGCGCACGGAAATAACTTTGAAACTCCTGTGCGTTTGGAATCGGAAGCGTTGGGGGGGGCGCGTATGCGGGCTGGCCGCGGGAAGTGGCCGCTCCGCGGTGAGCGCCCGCCGGCGGCGCTGCTCTTTGTTTGGCGTGAGGTTGCCTCGTTTCGCGCCATGCAGCGGGTCCGAGGCTTATCTGCGCAGAGCTCTGATAAGCGGAGTGGGAGGCGGGCCGTCCGCGACGTCAGTTTTCTCCGCGGAGATGTTCGGTCTTATCCTCCCTAGGTGTGGGGAGGCGGGGGTGGACGTCCTCCCGGGGCCAGTGCGCCGGGAGCCTCCCGGTTTTCGTACACCAGCGGAGCCGGGCTTGGAGGAGAAGCCCACGCGCCGGAGGGAGGAAACAGAAAGTGAAGGAGCTGCGCCCCGGGGCGACTATGGGCGCCCCCCGCGGCTGCCGGGAGAGACCGTGCGCGCAGCTCCTCCCGGGGCGACGCGGCCGAACAAAAGCTGCGGCCGCAGGTAGCCCGCTGTGGGGTCGTGAGGGGCGCCAGGGTGGTCGGGATCCTGTGCTGCGGGATCATTGCCGCCTCGGTTTTGAGGTCCTGCGCGCTTGGCGCAGCGGGGCTTGTGCGCGCCGCGTCGGTCCCTTGCCGGCCCCGGGAGTGTCTCCGCCGTTGGCGGGAGCGCGACCCTTTAAAGCGGACCAGGTTTTTTAGCCCTCGGCGCTGGGCCTCGTCTCTAACGGCCCCGAGTCACCTTGGCGTCTCCTTAACCCTACTGCCCCTGGCGTCACCTCTGGCTCTCCCCAGGGGAGACTCTCCAGGCAGACGCAGGCTTGCGACCGGCTTTCTGAAGAGGCTCCCTCCGACCCGCTCTGGGCACAGCCGGAGCCTGGTTTAGATGGGAAGGTTGTCCCTCCGCCGTGCGGGCGTACGCGCTTGCTTTCGCCCAGGGTGGTTTCCCACCAGAGGCATTTAATAGCCGGGTGGAGCGCGGCCCTGACGGCCTCGGGGCTGCGATACCGAAAAAGCCCGGCACACTTTGGGGCGGCCTCCCGCGGGACTTTGCCCGCCAAATGCAGAGGCGCAAAACCCCGCGTTTCTAGTTCTGCGGGGCGGGGTGTTGCGCAGTCGTCCGGAGCCCGGAAAGATTGGTGCACACCTCAAGCGCGCGGCGGGGCCAGCGCAGCCCGCCGGCGACGCGTCTCCAGGGTCAGGGGCACACTCGGCGGCCCCGGGCCACGTGCTCTGCGCGCGCGGTGCGTGCGGAGCCCGCGCGCAAAGCTCGCCGGGCGGGGGCTGCGCGCCTGCGCAGTGCGGCCTCCCCGCCCCCACTCGTTCCCTAGGGCTTCAGCCGCCAGGGGGCGGGAGTGGGCAGCGCCCAGCCGGGTCGGAGTGGGGCGGGCCGGGGCAAACCGGGCCGACAGGTGCCCCGAGGCCACTTTCTGGACGTCGCCCGGGGCAGCTCGATGCCTGTCTGTTGGCGGTTGGCCCAGCCGCACTATATGGAAAAAATTACGGGGCTTCAGGGCGTCCGCAGCGGCACTGCCCTTTGGAATGCCGGCCGTCTCGCTCCCCTGAGGTGTTCGGGGTGGCTAGAGGCATTTGGGGCCTAGGCACTGGTTACCTTAGCCCAAACCCGTTTCCAGACAACGATCTGCGGCCCCCTGGGATAGCTGTCAGATATAGGGAGCTCGGTGGAATTTGGGTTTTTTCAAAGGCCTGAGCTTGCCAGGTCCTAGACTGGCGGCTTAGGGCTGGAGCTCTACTGCAAGGACTCTGGCTGCGAGGCGGCCTCCTCAGTTCTGCCTGTTAGCTCCTTCCCTTCCTGGGTTAGTCCACCCCCGGAACTCCCGAAGTGTTAGGGTCCTCCCTCTGCCTTATTTATGGTGCATACCTGCTGCCTTCCCAGAAGGACTTGGGAGAGGCGGAGCTTCCTCTGGCTGGAAACAAGTCTGATGAGGGCGTGTGAGTTCCCTGGGCTAGTCCACCCAGTCAGACGGGTTTGGGGCTGTGGTGCCACATGGCATTTTAAGTGTTTCTCAAGGACTGAAAAATCGGACGACAACCTGACCACAGACAGACTGTATTTGTGGTCTTTTCTTCCGCTGGGTCCATGTGTTAAGTGCGGCGCTTTTAACTTGGGCATCCAATTAGCACTGTAATACCTGAAGTCTAGGGCCCATTAAAAGACTTTTCCTTCTTCCTCTTTGAAGGACTTAAAAGAGAAGAAGGAAGTTGTGGAGGAGGCAGAGAACGGAAGAGATGCACCTGCGAATGGAAATGCTGTGAGTGCCCACCACTCTCAATACCCCCTAGCTGCTCCTGGCGGGAAAGTTCTCTTCCTGGGCTTAGTCCAGAGTCGGGGAGGAGGCTGGACAGTGTTGTGTCAAGTCACCTGGTGTCTCTTCAGGGGTAGAAGTGTATTGGGCAGGGTTTGGGGCAGCAGTGATGCTCTGTCCTAGGTAATAACCTGGTATGTTTTCTGTCGAGGAGAATGAGGAAAATGGGGAGCAGGAGGCTGACAATGAGGTAGATGAAGAAGAGGAAGAAGGAGGGGAGGAGGAGGAAGAGGAAGAGGAAGGTGATGGTGAGTAGCCTTGTCTGCCTCCTCTTCTGGGGGTACCTTTCCCTGGTTTCTGTCACAGGGGGAGGAGTTGGCTCCCAGAGTGGGGGCCAATGTACTACCTACAACTGGATTCGTGCCTGTGGGGTGAGGGCCTGCCTTGTTTTAGATTAAAGCTGTGCCTCAAACTGTCTCACCCGATGGAGAGTTCCCCTCCACCCACTGATCTGTGTGGGTCTGGCCTCTAGGTGCATCTGCTTGCACTTGCACCTCTGGGTCCTCTCACATCTGAAGACAAGTGCCTGCATGGGTAGTATGGGTACTCCAGCTGCTCTCTCAGGCAGCTGGGACACTACACCTGGGAAATCTGTTACTGGGAGAGTCCTTAAGGAATGCAGTCTAGTTTTCCATTTTTCCTGCTGCTTTCCCCTAAGTTTTGGGTCCCACTGGGTGGAAGGGAGCCAAGACCTTCCCTGGTTGGTTGGTTTCTGAAGGGTTGTGGTTCACCGGGGGTTTGATTGTCCAGGTGAAGAAGAGGATGGAGATGAAGATGAGGAGGCTGAGGCAGCTACAGGCAAACGGGCAGCTGAAGATGATGAGGTGGGTTCTGGCTTTTGAGGACAGGGTTGGGGTGAGGGAACTCGATTGTATTTGGTGCTGGGTGTTTCTGAGTTGCTCTAAAGGCATCTGGAACTATCAGCAGGAGCGGAGGCAGTTGGTGGGTGGGCCCAGTGGGTTGAAACGGACCTTAACAATGTTTTTCCTGCTCAGGATGACGACGTTGACACCAAGAAGCAGAAGACTGATGAGGATGACTAGACAGCAAAAAAAGGAAAAGTTAAGGCCTCCGTGACCTATTCACCCTCCACTTCCCGTCTCAGAATCTAAACGTGGTCACCTTCGAGTAGAGACTCCCGCCCGCCTGCCCCCACCCACCGCGGGCAGCGCCACCTGCAGATGACACGCGCTCTTCACCGCCCAACCAAAACCACAACGTGAATTTGCAACAGGGGAGAAAAAAGAACCAAAACTTCCAAGGCCCTGCTTTTTTTCTTAAAAGTACTTTAAAAAGGAAAATTTGTTTGTATTTTTTATTTACATTTTATATTTTTGTACATATTGTTAGGGGTCAGCCATTTTTAATGATCTTGGGATGACCAAACCAGCCTTTGGAGCATTCTCTGTCCTACTTCTGACTTTACTTGTGGTGTGACCATGTTCATTATAATCTCAAAGGAGAAAAAAAACCTTGTAAAAAAAGCAAAAACAACAACAAAAAAACAATCTTATTCCGAGCATTCCAGTAACTTTGTGTATGTACTTAGCTGTACTATAAGTAGTTGGTTTGTATGAGATGGTTAAAAAGGCCAAAGATAAAAGTTTCTTTTTTCCCTTTTTTTGTCTATGAAATTGCTGTTTATTTTTTTTGGCCTGTTTGATGTATGTGTGAAACAATGTTGTCCACAATAAACGGGAATTTTATTTTGCTGAGTTGTTCTAACAAAGCTCTGTCTCAAGCCTGTTTTTTCTTGTTTTGGTTTCTTGAAATCTGGGGAGGGACAAAGAGATGGGAGATGATCTTGAACTCAGCTCCAGCTCTTGATTGGGGAGGGATAGGGGTTGAAGTCTGGGCATCGGTGTCTTGGGGGCGCTGGACTGAGGAGCTGAGGGGAGCTGCTTACCAGGTTTGTCTCCTGGTGATAACAAAACCCTTTTCCTGGGACCACATTATTGGATGCTAAGTGAACCTGTGTGCCCTGGAAGATGTCTAGGGCCTCAGACAGGCACAGACCTGGCTGCACAGCAGTGTAGCTACCATTCTGGATGCACTCTTCCAGTGAGACAGCTGGCCTTCCCCTGAATAGGCCTTATTGGATTTGTTAGCTGAGCGGCTCCCCCTAGTGGTGGTAGGTGGCACCTTGTCCCTTAGGATTTAATTTCCAGGGCAGTGATGCACCTTGTCCTCATTCTGTAAGCTCTGGCCTACAGAAATGAGTTCCTTGGTTAGTCTGGCAGGCCATCCTGCCCTGTGAGCATAGCTGAAAATGATAGGTGGGCCAGTTTTGACTAACTGGAGGAGGTGTGCGATCTCAAGTTCCAGGCCTCGGAGGAAAGGTGATGGTTAGGAGCCCACCAAGAATCTTCTGGGGCCTGTTTCCTAGGCTGGGGTCCACGTGAGCTTTAGGGACAGAAGTCTCCTGTAATCCAGTGAGGGAGGTTTTGACAACCCAGCTGTGGAGATACAGGGGATAGGGTGGAGGCTGCAGGACATTGCCAGATCTAAATATACTAATCCTGATTTCATCTGTGCCTCCTTTGTCTCTCCTGAATAGTCTTAAACATCTCTGGGTTACAAGTGAAATACTTGTTTTGGGTGAAAGAAAAGCACGATTTGCCCTAACCAGTTTGGCTCAATGGATAGAGCGTTGGCCTGCAGACTGAGGGGTCCCAGGTTCGATTCTGGTTAAGGGCATGTACCTTGGTTGTAGGCACATCCCCAGTAGGGGGTGTGCAGGAAGCAAGGAGGCAGCTGATTGATGTTTCTCTCATTGATGTTTCTAACTCTACCTCAATAAAATACATTTTTTAAAAAAGTGGGGTTGAGGGTGGGGTACATGACTACTCCCCGCGGGCCCCCCCCCCCCCCCCCTTAGCCTGGAGTTCAGATTTTGTAGGGCTAGGTGTGGACAAAGATGGGTGGGGGACTGAAAAGTCATGTACCCTCCCTACCCACCCTGCCCCTTCTAACACTGGCTATGTGGGGGGTCCTTTTCTCACCTTGGAATGGGGGCACACTGCTTTGTCACAAGAGTCTCTGGGTCTCCAGCCTCTTACAATAGGAGGAGACATTGAAGGGGGGAGGGGGTATTTCATCCACACCTCACACTGGGGCCTGGGTTAAGGGGAGATGCTGGAAGGGAGAGAAACAGGCACACTTAAGACATCTAGGGTAAAGCATCATGATTCAGAGATGGATTGGATGTTGGAGCCCTTCCCATGGAGGATCCCCAGGCTTTGGCCTGAGCCCTTGAGCACAAGAAGGAGCCATTTACCACAAGGAAGGGGGGCAGAGATGAAGGTCTGGGGGTCAGGAGAGAGACCAGGACTGCACCAGAGTAACAGGCCTAGGTGTGAATTAGGCAACCCAGTGCGAGGGCACAGCGAGAAGAGACAAGGCTCAAGTCACACACCAGGGACCATACCAAGCTGGGCACTGCCCCTCCTAATATAGAAAAACTGAGACCAGGACCTCCTCTCGCTCTTGACTATCCTGTGCCTCACCTCCCTTGCTCACCAGCCAAATCAGCCTCTTATGTCCACAGCAACCTTGGTCCTCCTTTATAGCCTTTGCACTTGTTCCTGCTACAGGTATGTCTGACTTCCAGACTTCTCATGACTCACTCCATGTTAGGTCTCAGTGCCAACGTTATTTTTCCAGACGCCTTCCTTGGTCCCCAGAGTAACAAGGCCCTTCCCATTTCTGGCCCTCCGTTGCAGAGCAGTTCTCACAATGTGAGCTTATATATTTACCTGCTTGGGTGTTTTAGCCCACTGAGGTCAAGGGCTACTTCTTTAAAGAAAAATAAAATAAACACACACACACACACACACACACACACACACTCACACACACACATATACACACACACAGAGTGGGGAGATTATTATGACCACCTGATGTTTGCAGGCAAATTAGCCATACACTGCATTGTATGGGATATGGAAGCCAAAGGTCTGTTCGAACACCTTTGCTGTCTGCAGTTACCAAGATAAAACATCTCCAGTTCGCACAGGAACACAAGGATTGGACAGTCGAGCATTGGAAAAAAGTCACGTGGTCCGATGAATCACATTTCCAGTTGCATCATACAGATGGCAGAGTGAGAATTTCATGAAAGCATGCACCCTACATGCATGAGTACAACCCTTCAAGCTGGTGGTGGCAGTGTTTATGGTTTGGGGCATTTTTCCTGGCATTATTTGGGCCCTTTAATTCGTGTGGAATAACATCTGAATAGCACAACATACCTAAGTATCGTTGCTGATCAAGTTCACGCTATCATGTTTGATGGCGTATCCCAATGGAGATGGCTTCTTCCAACAAGACAATGCATCATGTTCATATTGTGCAGGAGTGGTTTCAAGAACATGAGGGAGACTTTACCTTGCTTAGGTGGCCCCCACAATTACCAGATCTCAATCCAATTGAGCATTTGTGGGACGAAGTTAAAAGAGCCATCAGGCAGCTGGTTCCACAACCATTAAATCTCACAGAACTGGACAGTGCTATTCATCAGGCATGGTGTCAGATTCCTCGCATCACCTTTCAACATCTCATGGAGTTAATGCCAAGAAAAATCGCTGCAGTATTGAAGGCAAAAGGTGGCCCAATGAAGTACTGATAGGGTGTTCATAATAATCTAGCCACTCAGTGTAATATACAGTATATATATATTTCAGAGAGGAAGGGAGAAATAGAAACCAGTGATGAGAATCATTGATTGGCTGCTTCCACTGGGGTTTGAGCCTGCAACCCAGGCATGTGCCCTGACCAGGTATTGAACCATGATCTGGTTCATAGGTCAATGCTCAACCACTGAGCCATACGGCTAGGCCACTTTTTTTCTTTTTTTAAATGTTTTCATTGATTTTAGAGAGACAAGAATGGAGAGGGACAAAGAGATAGGAACATCAATGAGAAACATTGATTAGCTTCCTTTTGCACGCCCCCTACTGGGGATCCAGCCCACAGCCTGGGCATGTTCCCTAACTAGGAATCCAACTGGTGACCTCTTGGTTCATTCAACCACTGGAGTCACTTTTGGGGACAATTGGCTTCTGACTTTTCAAGGTAAGACTGACCAGCTGGGCTAGGGGCCACTTCTTATTAAACACTTTCTCCTCCACATGGTAAGTATTCTGTCAATTCCATTCATTTGTTCATTCATTCATTCATTCATTAGTTTAAATACATACCTGATGCTTTCTGTGCTAGACACTATAATAGGCTCCAGAGATAAAAGATCAAGAAAGTCAAGCCCTCCTCATCATGACATGACTGGTGGGATACCATGCACGACCATTCCACACCTGTCTCCACTACATTTGTGGTTTCTCCAGATGCCCAAATTCTGGGAAGGCCCCTCACCCCTTCACAGGGGCTAGAGCTCAGCTCTCCTCACTGGGCCACTCAGGCCCCAGAATGCCTATTCTCCCATTGAATTGTTCCCAAACTGCTGCCAGGGTCAGGGTTAGATAAAGGCAATGTAGGAGGGACATTGTGTGACCACCTTACAGCCTTGCACAGGCTGGGCTGCTGACTTTTCAAAGTAAGACTGGCCAGCTGCTCTCTGTCCTGCTGCCCAGGACAGTACAGTCTTGATGATGTTCCTAAGGCCTGGAGCCCAGGACAGTACAGTCTTGATGATGTTCCTAAGGCCTGGAGCCCAGGGCCACTTAAGGCAGAAGAAGGGGGTTAGGAAGGTCACATAGCAGGCAATGTGAAAAGCTGGGGTCAGGTCTAACCCCAGCTTAAGAGCCCAGGGCCACTTAAGGCAGAAGAAGGGGGTTAGGAAGGTCACATAGCAGGCAATGTGAAAAGCTGGGGTCAGGTCTAACCCAGCTCCCTCAGGCTGTGGCTCTGCTCTGCTCAGAGCTACTGCTCTGCAACTCCCCGGAAAAGAGGTGAGAAGCTGCCCCATACACAGACATGGCAGTTAATAGGGGGCAAATAACTGAACCTTACTGAGTCTTCATTTGTTCCTCTGCACAATGAGAACAATAGCATGAGGCATGAGTCAGGGTGCAGGGCTGCCTCTCTTGGAGTCCCACATCTGCACTGAGCTCCCAGTTGTACCCTTTGTCCAAGCACCCCTTCACTCCACCAAAAGTTTGGCCTGGAAAAGCCCTTGCTGACTCCAGCAGAACGCCCTTTTCTCTTGTCCTGAGCCTGGCACATCACATGATAAAACACTGCCTGGGAACCTGTCCTCAGGGTCCAGAGTCACCTCCATCCTACTTACTTCTAAAGTCTTCTCCGACAGCAAGGACAGATTGGAAGAT
Source organism: Pipistrellus kuhlii (assembly GCF_014108245.1). Lineage (NCBI taxonomy): Eukaryota > Metazoa > Chordata > Mammalia > Chiroptera > Vespertilionidae > Pipistrellus > Pipistrellus kuhlii. Next base: position 25,513,746 of record NW_023425573.1, read on the forward strand.
TTGTGAGAGATTGGCGCCCTCTCGTGGCCATAGAGAAACTACAGGGGGCTCCCCTGAGTTCTGCTCAGTCCAGGAAAAAGCCCTTCAGTGGGCCCTGGGCCCAGGGGCAGTTCACCCCCTCCACCCCGCAACTGCCTCACAACAAGATCTTCCTCCATCTCTGTTGCTAAAACCTCAGTCAGACATGACAGCCAGTGGTCATTTCCCAAGCCGTCTTGGGCATCTAAGGGTCCAATAAGGCTCGACCCTTTTCCTAGGAGACCCCAGGCCTCCTCAGAGCTAGGAGACCACAGTTGGCTCCTCCAAGGTCAGCAGCCATCTCTGGGTTTTCCCCCTGGGCTCCTCTTGTTTAGCTCCATTAAAGAGCTTGCTGTGCAAAGCACTGTCCTCAGGAAGGCTCATCTCTTAGTCATTTCTGGGCCCTGTTGTAGGACTCCTCACGGTGGCCACTGTCCTGATACAGCTGCAGGTTGAATTGGGGTTTGGCTTTGGTGGCCAGAGGCACCAATCTGCACTCCGTGGCATTTTCTGAGCTTCCTGCCAGGCTACCCCAGGTCTGAGAGCCAGAGTCTGTTGTCACCTCTCCTCCGCTGTCAGCGCTGGCACAGGGTCCAAAGGCGTCCTATATCTTAGTCTCCCCAAGGCCCCGATGACCCACCTGCTTCTACCAGCATCTGCTGTGGCCTCCTGTGTTCTGGACGCAGGCCATTCCATGGTCCCTTCCTGGTGGAAGTTGCTTCATGGGGGTGGAAACCCTGGTCCCAGCTTTACTCAGGATACTCCAATTTTGCATGTGGTTGCTTATCTCTTCCTCACCCCAAACCCAAGACCAGGCCAGCCAGGGATGTGGCAAGGTTGTCCCCAGGCCCTACCCACAAGGGATCTCAGGCCATGCTCACAGGGTCTGATCTGAGAACAGAGGTGATGGAAGCTCAAATTAGGAAACATTCTAAGACCACCTGGGGGCATTGACCTTATGTACTGGGTGAATGGTATTATTTATGGGAAAAGTCTAGCAACCAGTGGCTGGTGTGAATTCTGTGAGTGGACCCCGCTTAGAGGGTGCGTGTGCTCATGGCTCTCTGTCAAGTCTGCTGTCCGTAGCAACATGAAGTGCCAGGTGGTCACTTGAAACAACCTCATTTCACCTGCATCCATGCATCCTTGCAGGAAGGAGCTGCTGGTGAGGATTCCAGAAGGTACCAGGAGACAGCTGTTGTTTTTGACACCAGCAGCCATCTCTTCACCCTGCTTTGGCAATAATCCCCTGAAACAGTATCCAGTTTTCCTTCAGGAGAACTTCCCCTACCCCACTCTCAATCAAAGCAGAGAGGAGGGCAGAGCATGTGACTTGGTCCTGGCCAATCAATGCCCTGATGCCATCTGTCCATACTACTGATTGGATGGAAGCTGACACATGACCTAGTTGATCCAGTAAGAGTGAGCCTTGGGATTATATATTTATTTATTTATTTTTTAATCCTCACCTAAAGACATGTTTGTGGAGAGTGGGGGAGAGAAAGGAGGGGAGAGAAAGATTGATGTGTGAGAAACATGATTGGTTGCCTTCTGCATGCACACTGATTGGGGTTGGGGATGGAACCTGCAACCTAGGTATGTGCCCTGACTGGGAATTGAACCCACAATGCTTTGCTATATAGGACGATGCTCCAACCAACTGAGCCACTCTGGCCAGGGTTACCCTGGCATTTTTTATTGAGTTTCTCGGGAGGAAACATTTTTGTCCCCTTTGGAGACTTGAATCTAGGCAGCTGAGAGGTTGAGGCTGGAGCCCACACAGATAGGGAGCAGAGTTGAGTTATGAGTTTTTCTGTTATCTATAACTAACAGAACACAGGGCTCCAGGTTTCAAGGCCTCCGTGAACAAAGACAGCTTGAAAGGGATGAGCACAGAGTGTGGGGGATCTCTTCTGTGGTGTGGTCTCTATGATAAACAGAGCGGCGAATCGGCCTCAGAAGGGGTTGTGATGCTCATGGTCCATCTCTGGACAGGATCAAAGATTACTGCTTGAATCATTCCCACCCAGGTTGCGGGGGATGGCCCCAGCTAATCTGAGCTGCCCACCATCATCCCTCTTTTCCAGCCTTCAGTGATAGCTGGTCCTCTGACCTCTCAGGGACACACTGAATTTCCAGTATTTCCACCCATGCCTCACAGTTAGACAGTCCACCTGAACTAACTCAATTGCCCTGTGAAGTCCTGGAAAAGGAATGAGACCCCCATCTTCATGCAGACTGGCACCTCCTAACTCTGTCTGCCTGAAGGTATGCCTAAGAGGTGAGATCCATCCTGTTTGGAATAGTGCTAAGGTAAGCAATGTTAAAAGGGCTTTCTTTCTGTAGAACTCACTGGGTTTTTAACGTACCAAGGAGTCTCCAAGAGGAAGGTTTAACATGCAGCTTGTCCCAAATTTATTTATTTTTTAAATATATATTTTTATTGATTTCAGAGAGGGAGAGAGATAAAAACATCAATATGAATTGTCGATTGGCTGCCTCCTGCACAGCCTCTGCTGGGGATTGAGCCCACAACTTGAGCATGTGCCTTTGACTTGAATAGAACCTGGGACTCTTCAGAATGCAGGCTGATGCTCTAGCCACTGAGCCAAACCAGCTAGGGCTGTCCCAAATTTATTTTACTTGGATTTTTTTTTTACAGAAAGATTTATAGTATTGAAGGATATTAGTGCCAAGAAAAAAAGCTGATCTGGCACAAGGACCCTCACCAAGGTTCAGGGAACATTTGCTGAACTAAATAGATTGACTGGAAAGGATTCCTTTGGGAACTGCTGGCCAGAATGGTGATGTATGATTTTAACTCTCTGAAAGGCATATTTTAAAACCAAGGGCTTACCAGAGGCCCCCAAACATTCTCTGCTTACTATATCTTGAGTGACTCAGTAATTTTTGCAGTTACTTTATTTGGTCAAAAAACCCCACCAAACTCCCCTTTTTAAACACTTAGGTCCAAATGACTTCGATATTTATGTCCTAACACTGGCTGCCATATTATTTCTTACGGGGGGGTGGGAGTGGGGAGGGGAAAGCCATATAAATTGAGAGAAAAAATATTTTAATTTCATTTATAATCACAATGACTTCCTAATGCGTGTGCCTGTTGGGCACAGCACTGCTTCTTAATCCTTGGAATCAGACTAGACACCACCATCCTTATTGTCTAGTCACATTATTTTTGAAGGGCAGTAATTGCTTCTTATCACCAAAACCTTCAAAAACCTAGTTTACCAAAGATACCTCATAAAAAAAGAACGTAGTGTGTTCTATTGTTGAAACTGAACTATCTTGAGCTAATAGTTTGAGCAATATATGACAGATGTCCTGTATTACTGTATTTCCTTTGAAAATTAAAAGATCCTGCAGCACCTCTGTGAGTTTGCTGCAAAGCTAGAGGGTGCCTTTGTGTACAGTTTGGGAACCTAATGAATTCACCAAATCTCTGCTTTTCACTCCATTCCCATTCTGCCCCTCAATTTATTCAAAGCTACAGTCAAAGCTGCTCAGTTTCAGACCAAATAAAAGCACCAGAAAGAATGGCAAAGCCGGATGATGTCTTCACTTTGAGGACCATTTTAACGGGGCACTCTGAAAGCCACAAAACAACAACCAGGTCACTAAGCCAGAAGTTCTAAAAATAACGTGGTAATACAAAGGGATTGACCATCACATACACATCTTGGGGCTCTCTCTGGTTGTGAAGGATAAATCAGAAGGGGAGGCAGTGCCATCAGCTGGACCAGCCCCAGATGGTTATAGGAACTGCAGAGGGGGAAGAGGGAAGGAGGACAATGGGGGACATGTTTAGAAGGAAAAGTCAATAGGCCTGGACCACTGTTGTGGGACAGCTCATTCTTCCCCATGAACTTCCTGAAGTTCTCATCTTTCCCCCACATCCAGGGCAGATATTTCTATCCACCCCTCCCACCCATGGCTGGGGATGGAGAACAAGGACGTCACCTTTGTCCTGCTTCCTCCTCATTTCTTCTCCCCATCCTACACCAGGCCCCATCCTACACCAGGCTGGAAGGGGCAGGCTTCTTTCTCACACAGGGCAGGGCCTTTCCTATCATATTCTGTGTTCTTTGTGGGAAACTAGACAATTAAGTGTGTGCACCTGGTTTCTGCTTTGTTGATGATAGCTTAAGGGTTTTTAAAAATATTTTCTTTCTAATAGAGGCTGGCTTTCCAGGCTGTTAGCTTGGTGGGGACTGGTCAACCATTTTGGTGGTCAAAAGCTAAACGCCGCCGAAACCGGTTTGGCTCTGTGGATAGAGCGTCGGTCTGTGGGCTGAAAGGTCCCAGGTTTGATTCCGGTTAAGGGCATGTACATTGGTTGTGGGCACATTCTCAGTAAGGCATGTGCAGGAGGCAGTTGGTCGATGGTTCTCTCTCATTGATGTTTCTAGCTCTCTATCCTTCTCCCTTCCTCTCTGTAAAAAAATCAATAAAATCTCTTAAAAAAAAAAAATCTCTTAAAAAAAAAAAAAAAGCTAAACGCCATCTACTTCCTTTTTCATCACCTGCTTACTCCGGATGGATAGTGTCATTGCTCTGTCCTGTTTTCTTCAGAGCCCTGGTTACTATCTGAAATTATTTGCCTTCTGTCTCCTCACATTAGAATCTAATGGTAGGGACAGACTCATCTTGTCCAGTAAATATCTCCATCATTTAGAACAGTGTCTGCTACATAAAAAGTGTTCATTAAATATGTGTGGAGTGAATGTATTATGTGTCATGCTTAAAGAATGCACACATAAGGCCCTGGCTGGGTAGCTCAGTTGGTTAGAGCACCGTACTGATACATGAGATTTTGAGTTCGATCCCTGGTCAGGGCACATACAATAATCAACTAATGAATGCATGAATAAGTGGAACAACAAATAGATGTCTCTCTTTCTCCCTTCCTCCCTCAATCAATTAAAAAAAAGTGCATGTAGCATGTTCTCAATAGGCAATAATTAAAAAAAAAATGCTACCAACAAACATTTTAGGGATAAGGTAGCTATAAAAAAATGAAGATCCTCAAAGAAGCAAGGAGCAGGACACCCAGGAGAAGGGAAGTCCTTTCTCCACTGGAATGTGTCCAGGCCCCTGATAGCCCTGCCTGTTGGAATTCTGGGGTGCAGATATGGTTCAGGAAAAGGAAAGAAGATGAGTTCACTCTGAGAAGAGATGGCATTTTCAGAAAGCAAAAGGAAACATTCACTCATTTTTACCTAGTATATATTTTATCCAATCTTTGATAATTAAAAATTAGCTTTTAAGACAATAGATCTACTGTGAGGAACAGAACTGTCTCTGAAAAATGGCAATAATATACTAAAAATGTACAGCTTCTCCCGTTCACCAATGTAAACAGCCCCTTCAGCAATAGAGCAGGGACTGGGAGCAGGGGCTATGGCAGAGGGCAGGTCTCTGAGTGTACTTTCCTCGCCCCGGGACTTACTACCGTGGTAACCTGAAAACTTTTAATTGTTGGTATTTTATATTTATTGATTTTTTTTTCTTAGAGAGAAAGGGAGGGAGTGAGCAAGAAAGAAACATTGATTTGTTGTTCCACTTATTTATGCATTCATTTGATGATTCTTTTTTTTAAAATATATTTTTATTGATTTTTTTACAGAGAGGAAGGGAGAGAGATAGAGAGCTAGATATGTTGATGAGAGAGAAACATCGACCAGCTGCCTCCAGCACACCCCCCACCGGGGATGTGCCCGCAACCAATGTACATGCCCTTGACCGGAATCGAACCTGGGACCTTTCAGTGCGCAGACCGATGCTCTACCACTGAGCCAAACCGGCTTCAGCCATTTGATGATTCTTGTATGTGCCCTGTCCAGGCCTTGACCTGCAACTTTGGCATATCAGGACGATGAGGTACCTGGCCAGGGACTAATTATTGGTATTTTATAAAGGAGAGTGGAGGGTACTGGTAACTCAGAGGTAAGTTCCTAAAAAAGAACCCTTTTAAATGTTCTCTCTCACATCAGACTGGAAAGCACTATAGATGTATAATCACTTCTCTCCCACATGAACTTCTCATTCCAGGTGCTTTCCCAGTGCTCTCCAGTCAACTTCAGGAAGAGCTTTTCTTCATTCTGTAACTTATTCTCTCACTTAGGAATATAGTCCCTACCCTACCAACTTAGAACATCTACTCTTTCTGGAAACCTCTTAAACAAATGAACATTATAAAGAAATAGAAAAAGTTAAAAACAAAAAACAAACAAAGACAGGGTGCATGTATGCTGTGAAAGAGAACCACTAAATATAATGTCTAAAATAAGTATTAAGGTTATAGGTCTTACTATTCTTTGGAAATCAGCAATTGAAGCACTCAGGAACCGTAAGATCTATCAGCCGGTCTCTGGAGTAAAACAGAATTGTGATCCTACGGTCTGACAAATGTCATTTTCTCATCATGGAGCCAAGTTTGCAATCCAGAAAAAGGAGAGATGAAAACAGTGCCATGTTAAAGACTGTAGGAATATTTTAATTCATATTTCAATTCATTACATAATAATATCACAGTCTATTTTACAAGTTAAATGTATGAGAATGTATGAAATAGAAAAGGTAGGAAAAGACTAAATATGGGTCAAGAACATGAATTTTTCCAAAGCCAGCGGCCAAAAGAAGATGTGTGCCCTGTAGGACCCAAGGATGAGGCAGGGAGGGTGACAGGAACAGCATCGGCTCCTGCACTGGCTCCCGGTGTGTGTTTGTCCTGTGTTTTCCCTGGGAAAGAGTCGAGGCATGCCCTCTGCCCTGGTCTGAGGTGGGAGTTAGCCTGGTCAGCGGAAGATGGCAGCTTGAGGGGAAAAAGCCATCTGGTTACCTATGCAGAGCTGGTCCCCTTGTGGCCAAAGGTGGGTTTTGTTGTAGAGGGAGTTAGGGGTGGAAGTGTCAAAAATCAAATGTGTGGAGGAAAAAAGTAAACAGTTTCCTCTGTTTCCCCCAAAACCCAAATTCTTGAAATGCAATACATTCTTCTCTCAAACGTAGAAAAGTCTCACTCTGGATGTGCTTACGAGAAGATCGTCGTCAAAAAACTTTGTCTCTATGATAACATTCCCACTGTGAGTAAGAAGAGACGGCAAAAGAGTGATGTGTTAGGCAACAGATTTAATTTCCAGAAAGTTATTTCAATCTGGGTTTGATGGGCCCCTGGGACATATACCCACCTAGCACCTTGGCTTGGGGACATTCAAATCTGTGTCTACATGGGGTTAGAAGTCTAATATGACATTTAACTTATGTGACAAGGTTTGTCTTCCTCAGGTTCAGAAATCAGAAGAGAGAGCATTTCTTAATCCTTGGTACAACTTCAAGCCCTTAGTGGAGTGCTCTGCACACAGGGTGCTTATGACTATGACTGCTTTTCTGATACACAGAGGTGGTATCTTTCCCTACAACACTGCTATGGTTGGTCTGTCATTCCTCTGCTCTCCTCACTTCGGATAATAGCACTTTGCTCTTCTTTTGGGGAACCACCCATCTCCAGTCCAAAGGTCCATCAAGTGGCTCCTCCCTCTCCTGGCAAAAGGGTGGACAAAGGATGTAATTTGGCCAATCAGGCTCTCTCCCTTGAGCAGAATCCTTCCTTATGGCTGCTCCTTGAAGAAAATATCCACAGATTTTTGCCATCTTCAAGTTGCCTAGAGCTCAGCCCTTTCAACTCTGTCATCTTAGCCAGGGTCAATTTCTATGGCTGGCAACGAAAGAACCCCGAATGACAGACTGGTGTTGGGAACCGAGTTAAGGGCAACAGAGGTATTATTTTGGGGTTCTAAAAAAAGTAACATATGACTTTAATAACCTAAATATATTATCAAAGACTTACTGGTTCTAGTACCTAAAAGAAATCAGGCATGACCAAGAAGTCAGATTATGGTTAATAAAAATCTAAAAAAGCCCTTCTACATACTATGCTGTATTTTCTCAGGGTAATTAATAGCCAGAAGATACAGTTTTGCTGGTAATTATAAGGTAGGTAAATAAGCAATTTAAGATCTGACTGGTTTATAGAATATAAAAATACCTACTGTTGTAATTAAAAAACTACTAAAGACTTAACTCATTACTAGGCACTTTACTAAAACCTTTAAAAGACAAATATCTTTTTCTTAAGATAAAATGGTGGGTGGGCAGTTATTGACAGTGTTTTTAGACAAAGGACAAAGTGATTATTTTTTGAGTAGGAAGAATAGCTATTAATACGGAAAGGTATAATGAAAAACTGTAACCAAACATTATCTCTAAAACAGAATTAGGACTTTACCAGATTCTGTTAAAGGCCATTCAAACAAAGTACAGAGTACCAGAAGTTTGGTAGTCAGGAAAGGGAGGAAATTAGCATAGATTTAATATAATATATATTATGTGCCAGCTTCCTTCTATGGCATCTCACTTTATTCTCATTATACTTCTGTGAGAGAGAATTATTAATTCTATAAGGAGAGAGAAGAATAAGGACCAGAGAGGTAAAATAGATTGTCCAAGATTACATAACTAGTCAAGTTTCATCAGGAATTTACTCTAAAGGTCTAAAGTTTTCTATCCTTTCCATTTGATCACACTGCCTTTTTCATATGACAAAAGTCAGTATCTGTAAACTCAGATACCCCTGGATATTCTTTTAGCCTCTTTTTAAAGTAGGCTGCCTGCTCACTGAACAGGACCATGAGTCCCACCTGTCAGGAATGCCTGCTTCTAGACACATCCACAATTCCTGCAGCCTGCTCACTCACGTTAGCACGCTGGCGGTCATCATCTGGGACTCGGGCGCTGCCTCTATCAGGGACTGCCAGGTGTTTGTGGAGTTCGGGATCACAAAGCCAAACTCGAAGGACCACTCTGCGGGAAGAAGGAAAATTGGATCAGTGGGCATCTCAGATAGAGTCTCAGGGCTCCTTGTCCCCCTCCTTTAGAGCGAGCCTCTTTTTTACCTTGAGAACCACCAGTGAAGCCATCAGAAGCCTCCCAGCACAGAGGCATAGAAATGGACTCCCTTAGGCTGTCCTCTGAACCACACCAGAGGCCTAGTCCCTAAGGTCTTGAGTCTAAAGAACTAGGACCAGTGGGTGAATACAGTATAAGCAAAGTTTTCTTAGAAGGCTGGATGTAGACGAGAGAAACCAAGATGGCGGCATAGGGTAGACATCCGAATGCAGCCTACCACAACAAATTTGAATTTAGAACTGAAAAACAGAGGAGGCATTGCCCTGAAGCACCAGACGGCTAGCTGAGAGGAGGCTCTGCCATCTGGGAAGGAGAGAGAAGGCACGCTGAACTTCAGGAACTGTGAAGGACTTTTCTAAGGAGAGACTGACAGGGAACCAAAGATTGTCTGCGTCACCCCGAGACCCCGCCCTATTCAAGCAGAGTACGGAAACCCTCCTAGCTGAGACACTGCTGATCCTCACAGCCAATTGGCTTGGAGATCAACGCTTCCCAGTGATACCAACAATAAGCAAGGCTTAACAACAAGACTGCACTCACAGCCCACAAAGGGCTACACCAAGACTGTCCACTATAGGTAACTGGGAAGGCTGTGCTACTGGGCTCTACCAGAACACCTAGCACACAAAGCTATTCCATCAAATCAGGGAAACAACTAAAATGCAGACAAGAAGAAGGACACAAAGGAAGGAGATGGAGGAAAAGAAAAGATTGGACATTGAGTTCAAAACTACAGTTATAAGGTTATTCAACAATATCCTTAAAAAGGCCGATAAAATAAATGAGACCTATGAGGATATGAAAAGGGAGCAACTAGAAATAATAAGGGATCAACAAGAAATGAAGAAAACATTGTCTGAAATAAAAAATATTATACAAAGTCCTAAAAACAGACTGGAAGATCGCAAGAATCAAGACAAAGATTTAGAACACAAAGAGCCAGAGGACACTCCTCTGCAGAAGGGAGAGATTCTCAGGGAAAAGGGGAGTGGGGGTGCGGGAAGAGACTGAACAAAAACTGTGCACCTGTGGATGAGGACAATGGGGAATGGGGAAAGGACAGAGGGTGGGGTGGGAACCTGGTAAAGGGGAGCAATTGAGGGGGGGGAAGAGGATCACATTTGTAATAATCTGAACAATAAAGATTTATTTAAAAAAAAATAAGGCTGGATGTAAATAGGACAGAACAGAAGTATAGAATAGGCCTTTTCACTTGGAATTGTAGCTCTAGGACACATATGTGCACTCATACTTCATGGTGAAAACTCAATGCAGAGTGGCCCTGCCAGTCAAATCTGTGAGACTGTGGAGAGCCTGTACCAGACCCTAGTCAGCAGCTTCGCTGTGACCGTCAAAGCAGGCACCAATGCCTGGCCCATAGTGTCAGAAACCTTTTGTTAAGCTCAAAGCCCCTTATAGTGCCAGCTTTGTTTCTGATTATTCTCACTGGGGTCCCCAATCTTGTAGGGTGTAGGAATCCTGTTACAAACTGAGTTGCAAAATGAATGGATTTCAGGCAGGGAGCAGCAGAATACCTTCTAGGCATTGCCCTTTGAAGTAAACTTTTTGTTCCAGGCGGAATTTTTCCATTTGTTCTGCTGAAGAGAAGTTCAATTCTCGAGACACTGCCTTGCACTTGAGAATTTTCTTCGGAACACGAGCTGATAAAGAAAGAGAAATATTGAAGCCATTCTAAATTAAAGCACATTACTGTGGTGCTTCAAGTTTCTGGAAACTGATTTAGAGAGCCCATTTTCGATGTCTAATTTCAGAGAATGCCTTAGTAACAGAATTACACTTTTAATTAAAGAGGTCCCCAATTGGTAAAGTGTATCTGACTGAAAGATCATTAAGGCACATCAGATTTAGTGCGTTTAAGGGTTTTATCTAGCTGAATGGGCACTTTCTCTCTACTCTGTTCTATTGGTTTTAACCCCTTAGTTTTTCTTTTTATTTAAGGGAGATTAAAATGCAAATTTTATTTGGGGGAAATAGTTGAGTCTTAGTTTATATCTTTAGGTATATTCTAATGCTAAAATTTCAACACAAAGTGGGTTCTGGGAAGTGTGAGACAGAAACAAGAAAGAAACTAGAAATCTCAGTAACATGTAGATTAATGTGCTGTGCCTTCAGGGTTCACCCTCCCATTAGGTCTGCATTGACTTAACTCTATAATGCTTAGGCCCTGCTCCCCAATTATCAAGAGCTTTGCAGACAAAGGGTCGGAAATACCTTCATGCTCCACTCCAGGGACTGATAGGTCTTCCGTTCCTTGCCAGAGTATCTTCCCTGTCTCAGCATCCCGGAGGTTCATCCAATTTCTGATCAAATATATTGAGGAAAATTAAGGCACCAAAAGTGACTTCTTTGTACTTGGCCTAACTGCTAAGTGCCATCCAAGCCAATAAGTTTGTGTAGGCGAGTCCATAAGACAAGTAAAGGAAGGAGCATGAAACCCAGAGGAGATATTTTCATCTATAACATAAGAACCAAAGATTTCACACTTCTAGAGAGAGGTAAAAAATGAACAGTGCAGCTCCGCCAGCATGGCTCAGTGGTTGAGCATCGATTCCTGGTCAGGGTACATGCCGGGGTTGTGGGTTCGATCCACAATGGGGTGCATAAGGAGGCAGCTGATTAATGATTGTCTCTCATCACTAAAGTTTCTATCTGTCTGTCTTCCCTTCTTCTCTGAAATAAATTTAAAAAAAATTTAAAAAGGACATGCAGAGAACAAAAAAAGAAATCTAGAAAAAATATACATTAAAAATATATATATATATTTTATTGATTTTTTACAGAGAGGAAGGGAGAGGGATAGAGAGCTAGAAACGTCGATGAGAGAGAAACATCGACAAGCTGCCTCTTGCACACCCCCCACCGGGGATGCGACCGCAACCAATGTACATGCCTCTGACTGGAATTGAACCCTTCAGTCCGCAGACCCGACGCTCCATCCACTGAGCCAAACCAGCTTCGGCAAAAATATACATTTTGATAGCAGAACCAAGTAGTTCAAATGGAAACAAAGGATTTTTTTTATTGTTTAGTTTTTAAAAACTATGGACAAATCATTAAAGGAAAAGCAGATTAATATTATCCATGCATGGAAGTGAAAGATGGTTAATATTTGTAAAGAAATTGAGCTTCAATTCAAATAGTTGATATAGCTTATGTCCTTTTTTTTTTCTTTTCTGTCTAGCAACCAAATCCTCTTCCCAGCAGCACACTGCAGCCTCCTTTCCCCAATGGGAGGCAGTGACTGCTTTGCACTATAGCAACTAGAAGATCCAGAACCTTTTTTTCCTGGCCCTGCAGCTGGAGGCAAGGACATAATTAGGCTAAGACACCTGGGTACTTCATTCCGGGTTCTGAAACTGTAGTCACACAGGACTTGAGGAAAAGCTAGCAGTTCTTCAGGGGGGAGGCAGCAGGTAGTGTCAACCTGGCCATTCCTGCAGTGTGACCACTGCTATGGGCCGTGGTCCTTCACTGCCAGTCAGTTTCCAAAGCCCCAGAGAGCCTTTGAGCCTTTCCCACTGTTTTTGAGTAGCTTGCAGCTGACAACCCTGAACAACACCGTTTTTTGTTTGTTTTGGTTTTGGTTAATCCAAACCAGAATATATATTTTTATTTTTTTATTTTATTGACTTATTCAGAGAGGAAGGGAGAGGGATAGAGAGCCAGAAACATCGACCAGCTGCCTCCTGCACACACCCCCCCCCCCTGGGGATGTGTCCGGACCCACGTACATGCCCCCTGACTGGAATCGAACATGGGACCTTTCAGTCTGCAGACCGATGCTCTACCACTGAGCCAAACCGGTTTCGGTACCATTGATTTCTTTTAGAGAGAGTGGAAAGGCGGGGTAGAAACTCAGAGAGAGAAACATCAATGTGAAACAGACACATGTTGATTGGTTGCCTCTTACCCTCTTTCCCTCCCCATCCTCAATTGGGGCTGTGAATCAAGCCTGCAACCAACGTTACGTGTGCTTGACTGAAATAGAACCAACATATGCTTGACCGAAATAGAACCAGCGCTCTAAATGTGGTTAGTAGGTCTAACATGGTTTTTTAGGATCATTATGTATGTAATGGTACTACATTTAATTCATTGGAAAGATTATTTCTACAGTTTGCTGTTGTATAAGAAAAGTTACAAAAGATAACTAAAGGTTATCCAGCAGAGTGCCTTGAATGTGATGGGTATACTAGCTTCCTGTGCCCTCCACCTGCTTGTGAACCACGCACCCACTGCTTTAAGTTGTGTTGGCTGTGCTACTCTCCGCCTGTAGTGCATTCCTAACAAGCTCCCCTGTGCTCATTACATCGCCAGGTATTGCTGCTCTTCTATATAGAGGTGGTTTTCTCTCTGCTTCATATTTCTAAACTCCACTTTTTTTTTTTTAAACAACTAAATTAAAAAGCAAGTCAAAAGTATACACTTGTTTAGGTCATGTCTTACAGTTCTAATGACTACAAATATGTTTACCCATTTTGGGATTAAGAGAAAGCTTCCCTATCTGGAGAAATAAAACAATAGACAATACTGCTCTAGCAAGTCCATTCTGAGCTCAGATCTAAACAGAATGGCTTTAGCCTTAGTTGGTTTGGCTCAGTGGATAGAGCATTGACCTGCAAACTGAAGGATACCAGCACATACAGCCAATCAATGATTCTCTTTCATCATTGATGTTTCTCTCTCTCTCTCCCCCTCTCTGAAATCAATAAAAATATATTTAAAAAATAAACTGAATGGCCTTAGACATTTAAGCCTAAGGTTTTCAGAAGATACACTATTCATTCAATCTCCTTTGTGCATGCTTTTCATTCTTCCTCTACAGAGAGTCTCTTATATACCAATCCAGCCACAGTGGACACCAGACTTTCTTTCCTTTAAAAAAAAAAAAATTATATATATATATGATATATAGTATTGATTTTTTTACAGAGAGGAAGAGAGAGGGATAGAGAGATAGAAACATCAATAAGAGAGAATCATTGATCAGCTGCCTCTTGCACACTCCCCATTGGGGGTGTGCCCGCAACCAAGATACATGCCCTTGACCGGAATCGAATCCGGGATCTTTCAGTCCGCAGGCTGATGTTCTATCCACTGAGCCAAACCGGTTTCAGCAGACTTTCTTAAATAACAAAAATAAAATTACTTCTAAAGTTCCAGGCTCATATTCAAGTGGGGGCAAGACTACTGAAATAAGGGGCTTCCCTCATAAAGCAACAACTGGATCAGACCTAGCAGCTCTCAGAAAAGCATTATTGTCATTGGCCCAGCTCAGCAAAGAAGAGCCTTAATAAATAATTCGAAATTAAAGAAATAAAAACAGAGCTCCATCCAACGATGATAGGCTTGAGGCCACTAGAGACCCTCCACGCTCGGTAGGTTTAAGGGTGAAAAGGAAGGTGCTGAGTTCATGGTGGAGATGCAGACATTTGGGAACAGCTTTATAAATACTAAAAATATAAATCCATGATAGCCTACTAGTAAAAAGGAAAAAAAAATTGAGGTAGGTGTCTTAGAAAAATAATAAGAAAATCTGGTCCTCTAAAGAGGGAGCATATTTGGCTAAAAATGTTGGAAATGAAAGGTAAGCTTTAATGGCCGGTCATCATCTGGCTGAAAACATTTTTGTTAGGACAGCTTTTTGCCAACCAGATTTTTCAGAGAATTTAAGACTTAAATGGCAAGTCACTTCCAATCTTGAGAGAGGAGAGGATTAGTTGGACAAGCTTTAAGGAGAGGGCCAGGAGAACTATTTATAAATACCACCTTCTGGGTCACCCAGGTCTTACATGACCAGACTACCTGGCATCCATCACCCAGACCGCCTGACATCCAACTGATAAGTGTCTTGGACCAACTAAGAATACAGAACTGATTAGTCTCTATAAGAATTTATAACTTTCCTTTCTTCTTCAGTACACTTCTGAGTTTTTGTCTAATTGTGTTTTCAAACTCTAAGACCTTGAATATATCTTTGTTGTTTATTTCTTAAAAAAAGAAAAAAAGAAAAAAGCTCCAAGGAACATTCCTCAACTGGGATGCCATGGCTCAAGGGAAAGCTGTCCTTGGTGGCCTTTTATTTGCAAGTAGACAGACAAAAAGAAGCACTCTCATATGTAAAAGTAAGAGCATCTTTAAAATAAGCTTCAGAGCCAAAACAATACACTTCAGAGCATAATCAATAGTTTGTAAATGGCCAAGCCTTAGGAAAGATTAAAAAGAAAAAGTAAATGATAAACATTATGGAACAAAAAGAGACTTGGCTCACCACAGAAGGTAATGTAAGTCCTCTATGTTAAAGAATAGATGTGATCTGGTATGACTTCAGTCCAGGGCAGGAACTGGGGACAGATCTGAGGTAGAAAAGGCATCCATGGAGGTGGTGGCAGAGTGAGAAGGGAAGGCTTGGGGTTTGGAAGAAACCAGTTAGATGAATGGATACTAGGTAAATTTCCTCTAGAGATGTGAATGCAGGGACTGGAATAAAGAATTTAAAATATTTTGAAACAACCATCTAAAAGCATTTTGGAATGATATACTGGCTCTTGGAGTCTTAGTTTTAAATAAAAATGATTCATATATACATATATTTTTTAAATAAATTTTTCTTTTAAAAAATGTATTTTATTGATTTTTTACAGATAGGAAGGGAGAGGGATAGAGAGTTAGAAACATTGATGAGAGAGAAACACCGACCAGCTGCCTCCTGCACATCCCTCAATGAAGATGTGCCTGCAACTAAGGTACATGCCCCTGATCGAATTGAACCTGGGACTCTTCAGTCTGCAGGCCGACGCTGTATCCACTGAGCCAAACTGGTCTCGGCTCACATATGTTTTTATATATTAAATAGAACAGAGCCACTGTGCATGCCACTACCTCACTGGTCAGTTGAGGGAAGAGGGAGCAATGAGGGAGATTTGGGGAAGGGAAGATAGTAGAGAGAGGGAACAAGAAAGGCAAAGATGGTACAAAGGAAGGAAACACAGAACACACACAAACAGAGGGAGAGACATAAGAGTGAGAGTGAGAGAAAAAAAGTTACTCAGAAAAAGAGACAGACAGTGGAGAAACAGCACCAAGACAGAGGGGAACAAAATAGAAGAGCTCAGCAAGTTTAGGATTAGACTCCAGTTTTTTCTACTTTAACCTAACACTGGCTTATCGGAGTTGTCTTGGCTATTGCCTTTCATAGAAGGATTTGGATTGATGGGAAGTGGAGGAAGACTGTGCACAACTGTTCAGCCCCTCTGAAAATGTTAATGAGCTGATTCAGTTTCCTGTAATTTACCATCCAAACTGTGGTGGTACTTCAGAGGAGAGGGTGCCAACTGGATAGCAAACTTAGATGAGTTGTTCATGTAAAGTGTTTAGAAGAGTGCTCAATGCTGAAACCGGTTTGGTTCAATGGATAGAGTGTCGGTCTGTGGACTGAAGGGTCCCAGGTTTGATTCCGGTCAAGGGCATGTACATTGGTTGCGGGCACATCCCTGGTGGGGGGTGTGTAAGAGGCAGCTGGTTGATGTTTCTAGCTTTCTATCCCTCTCCCTTCCTCTCTATAAAAAAAATCAATAAAATATGTTAAAAAAAAAAAAAAAGAACAGTGCTTGGTGCATTATCAATTACTGTTACTATTATTATTTCTTTATCATCTTTCTATCAGCCTCCTGATGGTTTTCCTTGCTTCTATTTTTGCTTCCTCCTCTAATCCATTCTCCTCACAGAAGGAAGTTGTTTCTTAAAATTGTAAAATAGATGTCAATCCCTGTTTTCCTTTGTACTTAAAACAATTTTGAGTTCTTTGCACAGTTTACAAGACTCCCTTAGTCACAATGCTCTACCTCAATGGACTTCTTTCTTTTTCTCCAAAGCACTATTACAGAGTCTCTTCTGCCTGAGGTGCCCACACAAGTGCTCTTCCCCTTAACTCTTCAGACCCGCAGGTCCTGGCTTGTGGCACCTCCTCAGACTTTTGGGACTACTCAGCCTAAAGTGGTCTCTGAAACCAGATCTGCCTGACTCCTAAGAAAATCACTAGAAAACAATGATTCCCCCCCTACTATTTGCACTTGCCGTTAAGTTAGATCTCATAAGGTATTTTCTCTTTTATATTGTTGATATAATGATATTCTAAATAATTTCTCTCTTTTAATCTCTAGTTCATTGTTTTGCAAGGTACAGTTTGATGATCTTGTTAAAAATGTTGTTTCTTCAAAACGAGGTACCATGTGACACCGGTCAAAAAGGCTATAATCAACAAATGACAAGTGCTGGAGAGGATATGGACAAAAAGGAACCCTGGTGCACTGCTGGTGGGAATGCAGACTGGTGCAACCACTGTGGAAACAGTACGGAGATTCGCCAAAAAGTTAAAAATGGAACGCCCATTTGACCCAGTAATCACACTTCTAGGAATATATCCTAAGAAACCAGAAACACCAATCAGAAAGGACATATGCACCCATATGTTCATAGTAGCACAATTTACAGTAGCTAAGATTTAGAAACAGCCTAAGAGCCCATCAGCAGATGAGTGGATTAGAAAACTGTGGTACATCTACACAATATAATACTACACTGCTGTAAGAAAGAAGAAACTTTTACCATTTGCAAAAGGATGTATGGACCTGGAGAGCATTATGCTAAGTGAAATAAGCCAGTCGGACAAAGATAATTATCACATGATCTCACTTATATGTGAGATATAATGAACAACATAAACTGATGAACAAAAATAGATCCAGAGACAAAGAAACACTGAACAGACCATCCAATCTCAGAGAGAAGGCCGGGGAGGAGGGATAGGAGATCAACCAAAGGACTTGTTTGCATGCACATTAGCATAACCAATGGACATGGGCCCTGGGGCAGTGGGGGGCAGTAATGGCAGGGGCAGGTTAATGGAGGAGGGGGGGAGGAGACATGTAATACTTTAAACAATTAAAAAATATATTGTTTCTTAGACCTCATCTCAGACATATTTAATTAGAATCTCTCTAGAGGCCTGGGAATGCTTATTTTGAAAAGCAATTCTTATATTGCAATAAAGTTGAAGTATCATCTGTCTAGTCTTTATAATCTAACTGGAGGCCCAGTGCATGAAATCTGTGCACTGGAAGGGCCTCCCTTCCTTCCCCCCACTAGCCCTGTCCCCTGGTCAAACTCCAGGATGAACTCCCGGTAGAAGGGACAATTTGCATACTACGCTTTTATTATATAGGATACATTGTGACTAGAATTACATCCCTAAAATATAAGCTGGATCATATCATCACTTCAGAGAAAATTTCCTAACTTCTTAGTTTAGCACTTAAAGTTATTTACTCTAGACACAAACATCTCTCCAGTCTCCCTTTCCACTTCATACCCTCGCAATACCCCCACTCTCATCTAGGCACAGTGACTTCACCATGATCTCATGCACCTCTCTGTGCTCCATTCAGACACTTGTTTGAAGTCTCTCCCCAGAAGAGCCAGCAAAATCAAGAGTTGACCCACAAGGCTACATGAGACAAGCTGATTAAAGGAGGTGTGAAGAAAACTTTCTTTACCTTAAGGGGACTCCTGTGGAGGCAACTGTGACAGAGGGAAATGGGACTAACAATGACATGGTAATTATCAGTGGCAGAAGCTGGGTATAATTGTCCCAGATGTACCAACTGCAGAGAAAAGCCATCCATATCAATCCAAGAAAATCTCTAAAATATATCAAGTGTGACTAGTCCACTTCTACCACTGAGAGAAAAAAACACTTTTGCCATAAACACTGTGCAGCAAAACTTGTTCCAAAAAGTAGCAGAGTTTCTCATTGTGTGATGAGACTAAGAGAAAAGCAATAATGCAGATGTTAAGTGCCCTATAAAGTTACAGAGCTAGGATTTGGAGTGATGGTCAGACTGTGAAGCTCAAGCTTCTCCCTTCTTCCCTGTTGCCTCCTTCCCATGATAAGGAATAAAGCAACAATAAAACAACCATCTTATTCTTGGTGCTCTACTGTAATCTTTCTTATCCTTTCCTCCAAAGATTAAAGTTCACCCTTTTTTCTATTGTCACTTTTAAAAAATTACCGTGTCTTTTTCTTAACAAAATGAAAAACAACTTATTTGTAAAACAAACAAATAAACAAAAAACACAGAAAAACTAAGTCTTAAGCACTTCTATAAACATCCAACTACTCAAACCAATGGCAACTCTGATTTCATTTAGTCTCATGAAAGTGATTCTCAGATAAAATATAGCTTTTAATCCTTTTGACCATTAGCAGATCAGTCTCCCTTAGTTTGTTCATTCTTTTTTTTTTTTTAATATATTTTATTGATATTTTACAGAGAGGAAGGGAGAGAGATAGTTAGAAACATCGATGAGAGAGTCATTGATCAGCTGCCTTTTGCACGCCCCCTACTGGGGACGTGCCCACAACCAAGGTACATGCCCTTGACCGGAATTGAACCCGGGACCTTTCAGTCCGCAGGCCGATGCTCTATCCACTGAGCCAAACCGGTTTCGGCCAGGAATATAAGTTTTTAACAATGAATTAAAAGAAACATTTTGTATTCAGGGAAGAAAAGGTGTCACTAAATATTGAGCCAGGAGAATAAAGATGTGTATGTTACTGAATTTAATAATTAGTTTATGTGTGCCATGAGATGAAAAAGGTTGAAAATCACTGCCTTAGAGTTATTATAGTTCTTATTTTTTAACATTTGATTCTTATTTTTAGTCTATTTAAATATAATCAATTTCTACAAATAATCCTTTCCTACCATTTTCAGAACAGTTTAAAATTATAAACTTTGGAAAATATAAATCACTAAAGATGCTACAAATTCAAAACGGGGCACATTTCTAAAGCTGTGCCAGAGAAGCCAAGATCATTACCTCTATTATCATGAAACTTGAGCAGGTGCAAAGGTATCCTTTCAAAATGGGATATTATCTATACAGATAAAGAGGTAATATGCTAATTGTCTGTTGGTGAACCAGTAACAACCAATTAGCATGGTGACAGACGAGCAGAAGGATGCGCACACAGCAGGGGGAGGGAGGCCAGAGCCAAGTTGGGGGAGGTTCTGATGAGAGTGCCTGACAGGAGCCCGACTGCAAAGAAGAAAGAGGAAGTGGCCACGGGGAGCTCTTCCAGTCCCCCTGCACGCACACCCGGCGGGATGGGGAGGCTGACCGGACAGGGAGAAGACCCAGCCTCAGGGGTAGCTGCAGCCCACAACTTTGACTCCCCATCTCTCCCCCTGCCACTCCTGCCAGGGGCGCCCATAACAATAGCACGCAGGTGACCACTAGTCAGCGCCCCCTTCTCCCCACATGGGGCCCTTGGCCTACTGCTGCCAGCCCCCTCCGATGGGGCCAGGCACGCCTCTCCTCCCTACAACTCCAGATCCGAGTGGAGGCAGGCTGCATGGCCCTCCAGGGTCAGACCCTTCCCCTGGACAGCAGCAAGGCCATCTCTGCAGCTGGAGCATTCTGAACCTTGCTGGGGGGGGCAGCTAAACCCGCCCTCCTAGCCAGCCTGGCTACCCCCTGGCCGGGCCCCCACCCCGCTCCAGGAGAATGGAGCCCCACCCTGAGTAGGTACAGCTGAGAAACAGCCACGTACAATTTGAAGAATGGCACCAAGAGGGAAGGTTTGACAGTTACTCCCCATTTGGCCTCACTGTCCCAAGTCCCCCGCCAGCACCTCCAGGGACAATCCTCCGAGGCCTGCTGAACCCATAGCTACAGTTCCCGGAAACAATCATGCCCTCCTCCCCTAATCAGCACCTGCTACCTATGGGCTTAAAAATAACAATCCCTTCCCATTTAGACATCACTAACTTGAAGACACATTTCTAGGTTTATTAGCTCAGAACTTTCTCATGATAACCCAGTGAGGTAGGAGGAGAAGAGATTATAATTCCCATGGTATATGCATATAAATTCAGAAATGAAGCTCAGAGAGGAAAAGTGTCAAGCCCAGAGGTTCCCAAGGTACAGCATATGCCCCACGGGGAGGGCAATTTGATTTTAAGTGGAGGCAATTCGAGAATAACAGTGAATTTTTTTGCATTTCTTATGGTTCTAGGGGGCCTCATCTACAGTGTATCCTACATAATAAAAGGCCAATATGCAAATGACCGAATGGTGGAATGACCAGTCACTATGATACGTGCTGACCACCAGGGGGCAGACGCCTAATGCAGGTGCTGCCCCCTGGTGGTTAGTGTACTCCCACAGGGGGAATGCCACTCAGCAGAAGCCCAGCTAATGGCTGGTGAGCACAGCAGCAGTGGTGGGAGCCTCTCCAGTCTCTGTGGCAATGCTAAGGATGTCTGACTGACTTAGGCCTACTAAGCCATCAGTTGGACATCCCTCCAGGGCTCCTGGACTGCGAAAGGGCACAGGCAAGGCTGAGGGACAACACCCCCTTGCAAGTGCACAAATTTTGTGAACTGGGCCTCTAGTTATAAATAAACTAGTAGCCCTGTGCATGAATCCATGTGCTAGTAGGTCGCTGCCGTCCTCCTATTGCTCTCCACCCATTGCCCTGCCATCCTGTAGCTCCTACACCCCCATAGCTTGCTCCCTCCTGTTGCTCTCCACCTCCTGCTTGCTAGCTGCCCTGCCCCTTCCTGTTGCTCTCTGCAACCCCACTTTCCTGCAGATCCATGATCCAGTCATTACACGGTTGGTTGTTATGCCTCAGGGTGTAACAGATAATTAGCATATTCCTCTATTATATAGGGTAGCAGAATCATTCTCCTTTATATTTTCATACAATTTTTAGAAAATTGCTAGCTTTTAAAAATGAATAAGGATAGCCTGGTAAGTGTGGCTAAGCAGTTGAGCATTGACCTAGGAACCAAGAGGTTGCCAGTTTGAATCCTGGTCAAGGCAATTGCAGGATCAATCCCAAGTGGGGGTGTGTTCAGGAGGTAGCTGATCAATGATGTTCCTCTCTCAGTGATGTTTCTATCTTTGTATTCCTCTCTTTAAAAATCAATAAAAACATATTTTTAGAGAAATTAATGTGTATATCTGTTTGTTGCTCATCTGAATGTACACATTTAGCTAGAAAAAGGTATTACATCTAAGATTCTGTTAGATGCCCCAATATAAGAACCTAGAGAGAATGCTTTTCTATGCAGGTGCATTTAATTTTAGCAATTTAAAACAGTCATGTGAAAATAAGGATTTTTTTTTAGTAAATTAAATGATTTACAAAGCTTTGTAGGAATTTACTGTTTTAAAGGTAGTGAATGATTGTTTTATGAATGGAGTAACTTTTCTCTGATAAAGCCCTAATTTGAGAGTTGTAAGTGAATTTCTATTCCTGTGATTTCCTAAGGCCATGATAAGTCTTCATTGTGATAGGGAAGAATTCCAGTCATGTTAGATGGTAACAACTTTTAAATATTATGCCCCATTTAGACACACTCACATTTCAGATAATGAACTCCCTAAAAAGCCAGAACTTAGTTTGTCACACCACCATAATATATCTTTACCTACCTCACAATACTTTCTCTTTAAAAAAAATTCCTTTCATGTCTTTACAAAGTTCCTTTTTTAAAATCCAAAGACCCTGAAATGCATCACTGTAATATCAATGACACCTCATAATAACTTTCAATATCACCTGAAGCAAGGATCAAGATCAAACTCTATCTACCGCAAACGTTTAAGGCAGCACTAATTTTGACCAAGAGAACCTGAAACTGCTATATTAGTAACAGCTGGCAGGGAAGGCTGCTGTCAATTTGCGCCTGTTACATTATTTTCCTTTGTCTCAGTCAGAGCCACAGATGAGGGTGACAGGGTTTGCTTTTGACTTGTAACAACAGCAGAGGCTATGGATTCCCTCTGCTGACTAACTTAACTCCTGGCTCCTCCCCTGGAAACAGTAAAGCTGGAGACAGAACACACCAAACAGGATGAGTAATCTGCTATTCCATGAAACTTTCAGTTGGCTCCTCGGGGAACACAGAAATGTCCCTCAGAAGGAGCAAAAGGAAATTTTGTGGAGCTGGCTTTGACAAAAAGTACTTTTTTTTTTTTTTACTTTTTTTTTGTTAATCCTCACCTGAGGATATTTTTCCATTGAGTTTTAGAGAGAGTGGAAGGGAGGGGGAAGAAGGAGAGAGAAAGAGAAAAGGGAGAGAGTGAAACATCAATGTGAGACACATCAATTGCCTCCCACATGCACCTCAACTGGGGCCAGGGATCGAACCTGCAACCCAGGAATCAAATCCAAGACCCTTGATGCTCTAACCACTGAACCATGCCAGCCAGGGCTACCCTTTGTTCTTTGCTCAACATCTCATTTCTTTTAATACACATCTACTGACTCTGTCGGTAAATGAGATAGCTAAAAAGCAGCTGGTTGGTTACATGACTGTTTTGCATGGTTATTCAACAAATGAACTCAGGGTAATTCTAAAACATGTTATCCAGGTAAAACAGTAGTTAGTGGGACTATATCAATGTTTATTTCTGATTTTGATAATATATTATGGCTATGTAAGATGTTATCATTAAGGGACATTGGATGAAGAATACATAGGAACTCACTGAACCATATGACAACTTCTTGTGAGCTAAAATTATTTCAAAATGAAGTTTAAAAATAAAAAATAAAAATAAACAAAGACACCATGTACATCCACACTACTACTTTCTAAGACAACATTTAGGACTGTAAGGCTATGCTTTTCTCTATGGCCTTCAATATCCCATTGCTGTTTTACTTATGTTTAAATCTTATCACTTGGGTTTTTCCTTTAGTAATATCAGAGTAAATGATATTCCAAAGTATATAACAAAACTTTCAATAGGGAAATTAAACAAAGAAAGGCCAGGAGGGGCCTCTTTTTCCTCCTCTAAATATATTTTATTGATTTTTACAGAGAGGAAGAAAGAGGGATAGTCAGAAACAGATGAGAGAAACACCAGTCAGCTGCCTCCTGCACACCCTCTATTGTGGATGTGCCCGCAGCCAAGGTACATGCTCTTGACCGGAATCGAACCTGGGACCTTTCAGTCTGCAGGCCAACATGCTATCCACTGTGCCAATCTGGTTTCAGCAGAAGGGGGCTCTTTTGACTGGGAATTTATTTCTCACCCTGATAATTACTGGTTTTAAGGTAGGGAAAGATACAGAAGAGTTAATAGTTATAGAGAAAGCTGCTGAGTTATGAACAGCTGGTGGTGGTTTTGAACCAGAGTAACTAGAAAAACAATGGTACTTTATAAAATTAAGGAATTTAGAGAGAAAACTGACTTTATTTTAGAGAGGAGAGGAAAACTGTTGATAACAGTCTGGTGAAGGAGGATGCTAACTGGGAGGGCCTTCAAGAACCTCAAGGATGAAATGGAAAAATAAAAGAAGTTAAAATAGAATATGTAGGTGGCAGAGGTGGGAAGTACACTAGAGCAGTGTTTCCCAACCTTCTCTCATGATGAGAATCACCTGGTGGAGTTGTTAAAACACAGATTCCTGAATCCCAACTAAGAAGTGCTAAACTAGAATTTTTGGGAACATATAGGTAAAATTGTATACTTAACTAGTGCTCTAAGACAGATTTTATATACAGAGCACCAAGTTAGGTATGCAATTTTACCTATATGTTCTCAAAAATTCTAGTTTAGCACTTCTTAGTTGGGATTCAGGAATCTGTGGTTTAACAACTCCACCAGGTGATTCTCATCATGAGAGAAGGTTGGGAAACACTGCACTAGAGTATAAGTTAGGCTATAATAATTAGTGTGGTGCTAGCACAAAAATTGGCAGATTGATATACTAGCAAACCTATCTGTGACCCCAACACATGTTGACTTTAATATATGCTAAAATCCAAATCAGTGAAGAAAAATGGTTAATTATCTCACATTGCTTATTATAATATATACCAATTGATCACAACAGTTAGAATAAGAAAGAAAATATAGGTGAACATTTATAAGAACTACGAATGAGGAGAAAAACAGAAGGAGAAATCATAAAAAGGAGAAATCATAAAAAGAGTAAAGCATATATAATTCCACAGAAAAAGTTCAGAACCTGCCGGGACCGGTTTGGCTCAGTGGATAGAGCGTCGGCCTGCGGACTGAAAGGTCCTGGGTTCGATTCCGGTCAAGGGCATGTACCTTGGTTGCGGTCACATCCCCAGTGAAGGGTGTGCAAGAGGCAGCTGGTCGATGTTTCTCTCTCATCGACATTTCTAACTCTCTGTCCCTCTCAATTCCTCTCTATATAAAATCAATAAAATATATTTTTTTTAAAAAAGAAAAAGTTCAGAACCTGAGTGGTTTCAGCAAGAGAGGGAGGACACTAGAGCTGAGAACTGAGATTAAAAGAGATAAGTTGATCCAAATGGTTTTAAATTTTTACAAGAAGAATGTTATTTGTGCATTACCTGAATTAAAGTATTTCAGAAAATAAAAATATAGAATAACTTCTATACTTCAGAGTCATAACATTCAGCCAAATGAAAAACTAGAAAAACATTTATAATACAGCAAACAAAAGGACAGGGTCTTTACTATATAAGGAGCACTTATATATGAAAAAGATAAACCAACTCAAAAGAATACTATCCAAAACTTAGGGAAAAATGCAAATTTTCACCTATCAAACTGGCGTCCTGAGCTTGGCCCTTAGAGTAGGTGAGGAAGAAAGAGCTGTCCTCCCCAGGGGAATGGCCTCCTTGGGAGCGGGTCAGGTTTCAGTGTGGGAGGCAGGTGAGAGGGATGCTCAGTGAAGAGCTCCAGAAGGGAGGGGATTTTGTTTAGGATGTAAGGAGCTTTCTGACTGGGTGGTGCTGGGAGAAACTGGTGGAATATATTACCCTGTTTCCCTGAAAATAAGACAGTGTCTTATATTAATTTTTGCTCCCAAAGATGCGGTAGGTCTTATTTTCAGGGGATGTCTTATTTTTCCATGAAGAAGAATACGGTACACATTTATTGTTAAATGAAAATAAAGGAAATTTATTACCTGTATATGGTATGGTAGTACGGTAGTTGTCAACACAAACCAGACAAACTGAATCCTACGGTATCAAGAATTTACTCATTTATTCAATGACAATCATGTCATCATCTTCTGGAACATCATCATAACAATCCAATTCCTGAATTTCCTGGTGAATTTCTTGTGACTCCATTTCTTTCAGAATCAGTGGACCAAATCTCTCATGTTTAGCCTAGGGGGGGGGGCCTTATTTTCGGGGTGATGCCTTATATTTCACTCAGAAGGAAACCTGTAAGTAGGTCTTATTTTCGGGGAAACATGGTATATAGCAAGGGGAGGAGACTACCAGAAAGGACTATTGCCTGGAGGAGACTGCATTTTGGGAGGTACAGGAAATTTACAGAAATGAGGATCATGAAATCATTTACAGCTTATTCTCAAGGTTTCCAGCTTTGATAAAATTATTTGGGTGCCAAAATTATTCTTGAGGGCATTGTCTCTTTGGGCATTGACCTTCATGACCAACTCCCTCCCCCTCAATCTTCCTTTCCAATCAGTCACCAAGCCCTGCTATTTCTTCCACTGAAATGCATTTTCATGTATCTCCCCCACCCCACTCCCAATCCAATCTACAAATGACTGCCAACCTATCGTTTCTAAAATACCAGTTGGATCATGTCACCTCCCTGCTCAAAACCCTCTCAGTGCTTTCTACTGTCACAGGATCAAGTGCAGACATGTCATTGTCTGACACCCTTAACTATGAGCTGTCTCCAGTTCACCTCAAAAATGACATGCTCTAGCCCTTGTGGTGTGGTTGTCGGTAAGATTCCACCAGGGCATATGCCTGGGTTGTGGGCTTGATCTCCAGTAGAGGACCTGCAGGAGGCAGCCAATGGATATCACATTGATGTTTCTCTCTGTCCCTCTCCCTTCCTCTCTAAAATCAATAAAATCATATTTTAAAAAACCCACAAAAACAACCCACCTGATTCAGCCAAAGTAGTTCAAATCATTGACCTGTCCCTATAAGTGACATTATCCCTCAAAACCTTGTTTTATGCTTTTCCTAAGCCTTATTCCCACCTGAAACACCCTTCCGTTTTTACTTCTCCATATTCTAGCATTCTTTCATGTTCAGTTTCAGTCTCTCTCCTCCTACCAGTAACTGGTACACCATGTGGTTAAGGCACAGGCCTGAAGTCTCACAGCCTTGGTTATAATCATGGCTCTGTCATTTAATAGGTTTGTGACTTAGGGCTTAGTTTGCAACTCCAAAAAGCAATAAAAACTTACATGATTTTTGTGAAGATTCTATGAAAATTAATTAATGTATGTCAAACTATACAGTGCCTGGAATACAGTGAGTACTCACAGGGATTAGTATTAATATTATTGTCAAAATCACTCTTTTCTTTTGAGTATAGTCTTTTTTGAGCGTACCGTTATTTTATCTCTTACATTTAAACTTCTTTATTTAGTTGTTTCTTCATACTTTATATACTTCATCTCATTAACACCAGTGTGCCAAAGCCCTGTATAAGGTATTTTCTATAATACACAAAACCCCATGAGTTAGGTATCATTAACTTGGTTACATTGCTTTCTGAGTGGGAAAATTAAGTTTTGGAGATATTGAAAACTTTACCAATATTAAACAGCTATTGTAGTTAACAGTGGGATGAAGATGCAGGTGATATTCTGATTGAGTTTTAAGATTGAAAATTGCCTAGGAGTTCTATGAATGATCACTGAGCAGCCCTAATGAGCCAATTCTGTCCTTCTTTCCTTACCTGGAGAAAGAGTTCCCTCAGGGAGAACTGATCACTGTCACTAGATCTAGCATTAACATCACTCTCCAAACAGCCAGAGCCTATGCTTTCCTCTAGGGACTGCCACAACCCTTTGACTTTCAAAGAGAAAGCACACTAGAAGCTCCATGCTTTGTTACAAGAGAGAAAAAGATCATTTCCAGAGTGAGAAATCAGGCATTAAAAACAAAAACCAGGTTTCCATCAGCAAAAAGCGTTCTTTATACTCTTGAGTTTCCTGAAAGGGGGGTTTCAGGGGGGGGGGGGCAGGGGAAAGAGAAGCTCTTAAGAGAAAGAGCCAAGCCTTCTGAGTACAAAAGAGGCCAACTTTTCCCAAAGGTAACATTTTAAAGAATGTGAGTCTGAAGAGTCAGAAAGACAAAACCCTAAAGGGCATGGGAAGGACAGAACCCATAACTATTTACTTTAATCGATTACATGAGAGTACCACTATATACAACCATTTTTTTAAAATTGAACACAAAAATGGGCCATTATATTAACTGATATTGCAATTATGTTTACAAACTGATTTCCAGTGGAATCATTACAGATTAGGCCTCTTTATGAGTCTAAAATTTTCAGGCTGAAAATCAGTCTCTGAAATAAAGATAAAATTTTGTCTTGCTAACTCTGAAACTGTTTTGGCTGATAAAGTTTAAAGAACTTCTCCAAAAAAGTCAAACAAGCCCTAACCGGTTTGGCTCAGTGGATAGAGCATCAGCCTGTGGACTGAAGGGTCCTAGGTTCCATTCTGGTAAAGGGCATGGACCTCGGTTATGGGTACATTCTCAGTAGGGGTGTGCAGCAGGCAGCTGATCAAAGTTTCTCTCTCATCCATGTTTCTAACTCTATCCCTCTCCCTTCCTCTCTGTAAAAAATCAATAAAATATATTTTTAAAAAAACACCAAAAAGTCAAACAAAAGAAACAGCCATAAAACAACAATAAAAAGCAAACTTCTCATGCCTAGGAAAGTTAAAGATTTAAAGCAAGCCATGTCAAACTCGCAGTCCATGGGCTGCATGTGACCCACAATGAATATATATATTTAAATATATTTTGTTGATTTTTTACAGAGAGGAAGGGAGAGAGATAGAGAGTTAGAAACATCGATGAGAGAGAAACATTGATCAGCTGCCTCCTGCACACCACCTACACATAAACTTAGACCTTGTTTATTTGGCCTGTGTTAGCCTTTAAGTTTGACATGCTTGGCTTAAAGGGTAAAAAACAAAAAGTTCATCTACTTAGGAAATAACATGCCTTCCTGTTCCACTGTCTCTAACCACCTAGGATAGTTTAGAGGTCAGGAGTGGAATATACATCCCAATCAGTAGGGGACAGCCCACTGTCTGCCTCTGGAAACCCAAAGGCTCAGTATATGAAACTCCCTTAGTTGGGAGGCTGGGATTGATGGATAACAGGGATTCAGAGATTTCCCATTGTTCATCCACTTGTCAAATTCTCCCCAGAGGCTCTCTATTTGTGGAAGGAAGGCAAAGAATTTTATTCTTTTGTTTTTAACTTTTAATATTTTTATTGATTTCAGAGAGGAAAGAAGAGGGAGATAGAAACATCAATGAGAGAGAATCATTGATTGATTGTCTCCTGCATGCCCCTCATTGGGGATTAAGTCTGCAACCCAGGTATGTGCCCTTGACTGGAATCGAACCTGGAACCCTCCAGTCCACAGGCCAACACTCTATCCACTGAGCCAAACCAGCTAGGGCAAGAATTTTATTCTTTACAGTGTTTTTTGTTATTCTTTCCTACAGGTATAAAAAGGATTACATGAATCAGACTAATTAATATTAAGATGACAATATTTCCCAAATTGATCTAATTTAAACCTTATCAAAATCCCAGTTGGTTTTCCAGAAATTGACAAACTGATTCTAAATTCAAATGTAGCCCTATCCAGTTTTTCTCAGTGGATAGAGCATCGACCTGAAGACTGAAAGTTTCCAGGTTCGATTATGGTCAAGGGCATATGCCTGGTTTGTGGGCTCAATCTCCAGTAGGGGGCGTGTGGGGACAGCTGATCAATGATTCTTTTCATCATTGATGTTTCTATCTCTCTCTCCCTCTCCCTTCTCTGAAATCAATAAAAAAGATACATTGAAAGAAAAAAAAAATACATTTTAAAATCATAGATCTGATAAGGGAATTGTATCCAGATTATACAAAGAACTCTTACAATTCAATAATAAGACAATCCAACTAAAAAATGGGCAAGAATCTGGATAGACATTTCTCCAAATATATACAAATGGTCAATAAATAATGAAAAGATGCTCAAATCACTAGTCATCAAGGAAATGAGCAAAACCTCCAGAAGGTACCAACATACCTTCTAGAATATGTTGATTAAAATGTAGATAAACTGGAACCCTCAGCCACTGCTGGTAGAGATGTAAAATGGTGCCACCGCTTTAGAAGAGTCTGGCAGCTCCTCTAAAGGTTAAACAGAGTGACCATATGGCCCAGCTATTTCCACCCTAAGTTTATGCCCAAGAGAAATAAAAACATATGTCCACACAAAACTTGTACATATATGCACATACGGCATTACTAATAATATCCAAACCTGTGGAAACAATCCAAATGCTCATCAATTGCTAAATGAAGAAATAAAATGTGGTAATTAACATAATGGACTATTATTTGGAATGAAAAAGGGATTAGATACTGATACATGCTACAATATAGATAAACCTTGAAAATACTATCTTAAGTGAAAGGAACCAGAACACAAGACTACATATTCTATTTTATGATTCTATTTATGTGAAATATCTAGAATAGGCAAATCTATAGAGACAGAAAGTAGATTCACGGTTTCCCAGGGCTGGGGTGAAAGGAAGGGGAAATGGGGCGTGATTGCCAATAGACACAGGGTTTCTTTTTGGGGTGATGAAAATTCTAAAAGATTGTGTTGATAGTTGCACAACATTGTGAATACAGTGAAAACTATTGAATTGTACATTTAAAATGGGTGAATTGTATGGTATAGTGGATTTTCATCATATATCTCGTTAAGGTTGTTATATATTTAAAAAAAAGAATTATAGAGATATCAAGAAAAATTCTTCAAAATTAATAAAAGGGTAATAAATATTTCAGAAGGCAAAAATCTAATAAAGAATCAGAGAGACACTTACTAAGCCTATGAAAAAGGGGTCTTTAAGAATACAAAGGATCTAACACAAAGCTAAAATGTATTCTTGGTCTGGATCTATTCTGAAAAACAAAAGAAAAAAACATTATATGTCAATTATACCTCAATAAAACTGAAAAAAGAAAACACTAGGAAGAGGCTGTTCCACCTTTTTTTGAAGTTTTATTTTATAACTGACAAAAAAGGTCTGGTCTGCATATGAACTCTGTAGATATATGAAAAACTTAATAGTTATTTTTCATGCCCAAATATACCTTCCATTCTAATGTTTTCTAAACCATTGCTTTGATAGTAACAAAAGAAATACAGAATGGACTATCAAACCTACTAAGGCTATTAATGAAATCCATAATTCATTTGCATAGTCTCTTAAAGTTTATAAATTACTTTTACACATATTATCTCAGCTGACCCTATCCTTTTAAAAATGAAGAAACACACTCAGAGATATTAACAGACTTATTTAAAGCCTCATAACTAGTGAGAGGTAGAGAGACGTCATACTTGATTAAGTCACCTCCTAAGTTTATAAAGAAATCACTCTTTTGTATAGAATATTCCTTTTGTAAAAAGTTTTTACTGATTTTATTGTTATTTTTAATCTTCACCCAAGGATATTTTTCCATTAATTTTTAGAGAGAGTAGGAGAGAGAGGGAAAGACAGAGATTAATACTGATGTGAGAGAAGCACATAAATTGGTTGCCTCCTGCACAAGCCCTGACCAGGGCCTGGGCCTGGGCAGGGTAGGAGCCTGCAACCTTGACCACATTGGAACCCAGAACCCTTCAGTCCTCAGTCCAGCGCTCTATCCACTGAGCCAAACCAGCTAGGGCTAGACTATTTCTTTATTTTACTATTTATTTTTTCTCAGTAAATTTTCTCTTACATATATTTTCTGAAACTAATTTTATTTATTTATTTATTTTAAAGCAGTTTTTCTTTTCTTTTAAAAAATATATTTTATTGATTTTTTACAGAGAGGAAGAGAGAGGGATAGAGAGTTAGAAACATTGATGAGAGAGAAACATTGATCAGCTGCCTCTTGCACACCCCCTATTGGAGATGTGCCAGCAACCAAGGTACATGCCCTTGACTGGAATCTAACCTGGGACCTTTCAGCCCTCAGGCCGACGCTCTATCCACTGAGCCAACCGGTTTCGGCCCTGAAACTAATTTTATTTTATTTTATTTTTTAAAATATATTTTATTGATTTTGTACAGAGGATGGGAGAGAGATAGAGAGCCAGAAACATCGATGAAAGAGTCATCGACCAGCCATCTCTTGCACACCCCCCACCGGGGATGTGCCTGCAACCAAGGTACATGTCCTTGACCGGAATCGAACCCGGGACCCTTCAGTCCCCAAGCCGACACTCTATCCATTGAGCCAAACCGGTCTCGGCTGAAACTAATTTTAAATAGCAATTTGGTATATACTGAAACATAGATTAATATACAGATAGCATATATCTACACTAATCTCAATAATATATTGCATTTTTTATAAATAAGAAAACTGTTACTTAGGATGAACAAACTCCAAATTGACTACCACAAGTAGCTTTGGACTAATATCGATAGTTAAGAAGTCAAAATAATGCTTTAGGGCAATACAAGACAATCCAAAAATCAAACATGACTTATTCATTA
Organism: Pipistrellus kuhlii; assembly: GCF_014108245.1. Classification (NCBI taxonomy): domain Eukaryota; kingdom Metazoa; phylum Chordata; class Mammalia; order Chiroptera; family Vespertilionidae; genus Pipistrellus; species Pipistrellus kuhlii. Next base: position 25,546,375 of record NW_023425573.1, read on the forward strand.
ATTTACTTATTATAACAGTGACCAGAGAAATATTCTTTCCTTAACTTGTGTTTTCATATCTTATTTAAGAGTTAATGCCCTGACCGGTTTGGTTCAATGGATAGAGCGTCGGCCTTTGGACTGAAGGGCCCCAGGTTCGATTCCAGTCAAGGGCATGTACCTGGGTTGCAGGCACATCCCCAGTGGGAGGTGTGCAGGAGGCAGCTGATTGATGTTTATAACTCTCTATCCCCTCTCCCTTCCTCTCTGTAAAAAAAAATCAATAAAATATATTTTTTTAAAAAAAGGGTTAGGGCCCTAGCCCATGTGACTCAATGGTAGAGTGTAGGCATGCACACCAATGGGTCTCAAGTTTGATTCTGGGTTAGGGGCACTACCTGGGTCGCAGATAGATCCTAGGTCCTGTGCGCAGGAGGAGGCAAACAATAGATGTGTCTCTCTCACATTGATGTTTCTCTCTCTATCCCTCTCCCTTCCTTCCACTATCTCTAAAAATCAATGGAAAATATTCTTGAGTGAGGATTAACAAAAACAAAACAAAACAAAACAAAGCAAGAGTTAAGAGACTATGATATTTTGATTAACATCCAAAACATAATATCACTGTGAACATAAATAAATGTGCTCTAAAAAAACAACCCCTAAATTTTTATATAATTTTAAATAGGTTTCATAATTATGCCCTCTAGAAAGTACAGAATAGCCATCTACTTTACAGTTGTTAAACACTAGTGTTAAGTAGTGATCAACTTTTAAGTGGTGAAAAAAAATCAAGTTAACCCAGATTTGAATATGACCAAAGAGTTTTGGATTATAACAAGGTTAAACTAGATATTTCATTTGTCTAACATTTAGACATGCTCTCTGTGCATGCTCCCTGGAGTTCTCCTCCAGGTAGGAAAAACCACTTGGTAAAAGAATAATTACAATGCAATGTGAGAAGGACTATCTATAATGAAGGCCTGTACAAAGTACGATCTTTGGCTTGCTTGTGATCTGGTCTTGTGAGATAAGATAAGTATCAGTGTCTAAAACATGCCTCCAAAGCTGAATATACACTCACGAACCAGTATCACCTTTCAATACTTGTGCCATGCCCAGGTATCTGGTCTCTTCCTGATTTGCATATCCAGGCAAGATAGCCAAGGCCGATAGCACTACCATCTCAAGTTAAGGCACAAACTCAGAAGTAAAGGCACAAACTTAGATCAAACACTACTCAAAGGGAACAATATCCCTGGTTGGCGAGTATAGCTCCTTAAGTCTTCTTTAGTTTGTGAAATGCCTTGGAATCTTTCTCCTCAGAATGCTAAGTTTAAAAGCTTTGTTAATTCTGTAAATGAAATATTGAGTCTATTTTTCTAAAACTAAAGACTGCATATAAAACCTTTTATATCCTGATTTTGGTTGGGAAAAGGTTAAATGAGGTAAAAAGTTGACAAACAGAACTTTTCTCTTGCAGAGTAAAACACGATGCATCTTTATAAAGATTCCCCAATGCCCAGCTTGTGTGGCTCAGTGGTTGAGTGTTGACCCAAACTAGGTCACTGTTGGATTTCAGATAGGGGCACATGCCCAGGTTGTGGACTCAATCCCCAGTGGGGTGGGGGGTGGGGGGGAGGGGACATCCGGGAAGCAGCTAATCAATGATTCTCTCTCATGACTGGTATTTCTTAAATAATTAAAAAAAAAATCTTTATTGATCTCAGAGAGGAAGGAAGAGGAAGAGAGAGATAGAAACATCAATGATGAGAGAGAATCACTGATTGGCTGTCTCTTGCACACCCCACACTGGAGATTGAGACCACAACCCAGGCACGTGCCCTGACCAGGAATCGAACCGTGACTTCCCAGTTCATAGGTCTACGCCTACGGTCAACCACTGGAGCCACGCCAGATGGGCTCATTGATGTTTCTATCTCTCTCCCTCTCCCTTTCTCTCTCTCTGAAATAAACAAAAATATATTAAAAAAAATAGAAATAAAAGATAAAAAAGTTCCCCACATGTAGAATGTAATGCCTTTCTTCTTTTTTGTAAAGAGATCATTAGCAAAATTATTCTCTTCCCATATAATGCAACTTAACTGGGTGAAGGACAGAACAATTTTATAGGAAGATTTAAAATATATATATTTTTATTGATTTTAGAGAGGAAAGGAGAGGGAGAGATAGAAACATCAATGTCGAGAGAGAATCATTGATTGGCTGCCTCCTAATACTCCTCACAACTGGGGATCGAGCCTAGAACCTGGGCATGTGTTCAGACTGGGAATTGAACCGTGACTTGATTTATAGGTCGACATTCAACCACTGAGCCAAAATGGCCAGGCGGGAAGATTTTTTTTTTTTAAAGTTGTAGGACTGGTATTCTCAGAGTTTGGGAAAGAGGATGCACTTAACTTGCTCTGATTATGACATAGCTTGGCCAACTATTCATCATTGAGGTTCCCTAAGGATTTTCCATCTTTTCATGTCATAATTTCCACAGAGGAAGCTGTAAGAGATGCTAGTTGTCTTGAAACACAATTCCAACTAAACCAACAAGGATTTGAAGAGGAAGTTTAGAAATATAATTCCATCCAATGGGACGTATAAGTTGCAATCCAAACATCATTAAGAATTTCCTGCGGTGCAGTATCTTTTGGGATCGTAAAGTCCAGTTCTATGTATTAGGTTTAATAGCTCAAACAAATGCTGGTACTCATTTAACAATAGTTAGAAAAACTTCTGGGAAGGTCTGATCTGACCTCACTGCTGTTTCAACATCTCCATCTAAACATCTTGCCTTCTGTGGACAAGAAAAGCTTTTAAGTACTAAAGGTTTCCAAGAGTTAATCAGTCAGTCTCTCAAAGGCCCTACCTCAGTATATAAACAAACTTGTTAAAGTAAAAATCCAGTCATGCCAAAACCGGTTTGGCTCAGTGGTAGAGCATCGGTCTGCGGACTGAAAGGTCCCGGGTTCGATTCCGGTCAAGGGCATGTACCTTGGTTGCGGTCACATCCACGGTAGGGGGTATGCAAGAGGCAGCTGGTTGATGTTTTTCTCTCATCGACATTTCTAGCTCTCTATCTCTCTCCCTTCCTCTCTGTAAAAAATCAACAAAATATATATTTTTAAAAATCCAGTCATTCTGAGTCAGGATTCACTTTAAGCAATATAAAAGCCAGTGTAAATTATATTTAAAGGTATGAGAAAATATTTGTAATATACTGATACGTGAAAAAAAGATAAAAAATTAAAAAATTAAAAAGCAGTTCACAAAACACATAGAATGTGATTACATTTACTAAAAAGTATATATACACATGTGAGGATTTTTAAAAATATATATATTTTATTGATTTTGTACAGAGAGGAAGGGAGAGAGATAGAGAGCTAGAAACATCAATGAGAGAGAGTCATCGATCAGCTGCCTCTTGCACACCCGCCACTGGGGATGTGCCCTTGACCGGAATCAAACCCGGGGCTCTTCAGTCCCCAAGCCGACGCTCTATCTATTGAGCCAAACCAGTTTTGGCTACACATGTGAGGATTTTTAACCAACAGAATTCATGGCCATTATAAAAGTTTGGAAAATAGAGGACAAAAAAATGTAGCTATAATCCTATAACCTAGAGATTACCATTTAATATTTTGGGGGTCCATATTTCCAATGTTTTTCTATTCATATATACATCCTCCCAATAAATGTAATTAAAAAAAATATAGGTGAGGTTGTTTGTTTGTTTTTTAGTTATTAGTCTTGCCTTGATTTATACCTAATGATATCCTAAGAAACTAGGGAAAATTATAAATTCGTGCACAAGAGTGGTTCTAAACCTTGGCTGCATATTAGACTCACTTCGGGGATGTTTAAAACTCCCAATGCCTGGGCCACCCCCCATACCAATTAAATCAGAATCTCTGGAGATGGAACCCAGGCATCTGTCTTTTTCAAAACTCCCCAGGTGATTACACTGAACAGCCAGGGTTGAGAACCACTACTTGATAAATTCCCCTCCTTTGAGCAAAACATGATTTACAGCAATGATTTCTTAAACTTTGATATATATACAATTCACATTCAGATCTTGGCAAAATATAGATTCCTGTTCAGTAGGTCTGGGGTGGGACCTGAGATTCTGCATTTCTAACCAGCCACTGGTCCAAAGACCAGACTTTGAGTAGCTTTAGGGTTCTGGGGAAAAAAGCCTTTTAAAGAATGGAAAGAAAAATTATAGACACTAAAGCCATATTCTCAACCATTACACAGGGAAGGGTGGTCTACAGTGGTTAAATAAATAATTCATATTTGGAGTTAAAGGATTTTTCTGGGAAATAAGTTATTATAAAACTAAAAGTTTAAAATAGCAACACATTTTTCAAGGGAAAACAGTCACTGGGGCTTAAATATTTTGAGTGCACAAAGGATGGAAGACAAGCATAGGTGAGGGAAAAAGATGAAATGTCTAAAAAACTGCTTGAAAAAACCAAAACCTTTGGCTACAGTGCTAGAAAGGGATAAACACTATAAGGGAACTTGCAGAATTTATTTCTCTGCTAAAAACATGTTTGGGAACTAGTACAGCTAATAAACTGAAGTTGGTGCAAATTAATAACCATCTTCCACCAACGTCCTCTTGGGGACATAAGAAGAGACCCAGGAGTGTAAGTCTCGCCTGGCAGCGCTTTAGGAACCAACAACAAACAATGGACTATTTTCCCAAATGCTTCTCTTACTGTGCAGAGAGAACAAGAAGTAGCTCAAAGACAGGAGCTCTTGGCAGCTTCTTGGCAATACAGTCTTCAAATTTCTAAACTTCACCAGAGATATAACAACAACAACAACAACAAGGAAATTTTTTTTTCTTGAGGGCTTTCCCATGGAAATTGAAAATGTTTAGCATATTTTTAGGCTGACAAATATTTAAAAATATTCATAAGTTCCCAAAATAACTTCAAAAAATAACAAAATAGGAAAACTTTCATATAACATTATCTGGCCCTATCTGGTTTGGCCCAGTGGATAAAGCATTAGCCTGCGGACTAAAGGGTCCCAGGTTCAATTCCAGTCAAGGTGCATGCTTGATCACCTGTAGCGGGCATGCAGGAGGCAGCTGATCAATGATTCACTCTCATCATTGATGTATCTCTCTCTCTTCCCCTCTCTAAAATCAATTTTAAAAATATACATATGTATAAATAAAATTATCTGGAGAAATTATATAAATCAGTTGGTACACTTTATCAGACACTCCTTATCAAATGGGCCATACCTAAGAAAATGTCTGTTTATATGAACAGAAGAAACTGAAGGGGAAGACTTTACCAAGAATTCTATTGTTAGATAATTCATGTTACACATCTCTTGTGTGTAAGAGTCGTTGGAGTAACATGCACAATAATAACAGTATCACTGATCTATAATGATCATGGCTAACAAGTACTGAGTGCCAGATATTGGCTAAGTTCTTTATCCAGATCTAACTTAATCCTCACAAACCTATGAAATAGGCATTTTTATAGTCCTTATATGGATGAGGAATCTGTGGTTTAGGGATGGCAAGTAACTTGCTCAAAGGACATAAAGCCAATAAATCATAAAGTTGGTTGTTGAGTGCCTGATTTCAACATCCGTTCTCTTAATATTCATATGACATGATCTGCTATCCTGTCTGCCCAGTCTGTACCAGGGAGAGACTATTCTCAAGACCTGGGTATAGAAGATGAATACGTCATGATCCCTAAAGCTTATGGTATAGGCCAGTGGTCGGCAAACTGCGGCTTGCGAGCCACATGTGGCTCTTTGGCCCCGAGTGTGGCTCTTCCACAAAATGATATGTGTGGGCGCACATGTACAGTGCGATTGAAACTTTGTGGCCTATGCGCAGAAGTCGGTTTTCGGCTCTCAAAAGAAATTTCTATCGTTGTACTTTTGATATTTGGCTCTGTTGACTAATGAGTTTGCCGACCACTGGAATAGGCCAAGCAGTCCCTCCAGGACATGAGGCTAGAAAGGCACTTTCAAATATTGCAGGATACAGGATGCCTTTTGGTGTTGTGGAATGCCAGCTCAGATTATGCTGCTAGTGTATTCCACAGGGCAGAACTCATTCACTATTGGGTTCCCCAATTCTTTGTCTTTTATTATATATTCTTGATGAGTAAAAGGCATACATATAAAGAGGATTTGTTGCATGTCTAGAGGCACTTTTCTAGCTTAGGCTAGCTTCCCAGAAATTATTGAACCACATTAAATTGTATAAAATTAATGAAGCCACAACAATGTTCAGGTAACAGATCTAGTACCAGTTGATGAGTTGGTCTTTTCTACATTCCAATGGTGAGAAATGTCACCAGACAATCAGTCCAGTCAGGAAAGCAGATATTAGTCCAAGACTCAGATTCTTTTCTCTCTTCTGAGTTTCTATAAAATCTCCAAAGGTTAAGGAAAACCCAACTGATTGTATTAGCCTAATATGGCTATAAAGTTAAGTAATTCTTAATCTATGGTTCATTACCAATGCAGACAGATAAAGTCCTAATTCTTGCATTTCTCAGAACTAGCTTCCTAACAGTCTTGTTTAACTTGATAATTGTACAGTATAAGATCAGAGAAAAGATGAACAATATTTCTAGATTTATTTGGCACCTGACTATATATAGTTAGTCCTCAAAGAAAGAGGAGGCAATATAAAAAAAGTAATATTTGAATACCTACATTCAATACATATGCCAAACACTGTACAAGAGCCCCTCTTTTCTATTTTTTAATTTTATATAATTTAACTAGAGGCCTGGTGCATGAAAACTCATGCACTTGGGGTGGGGGGTGTCCCTCAGCCCGGCCTGAGCCCTCCGCAGTCTGGGACCCCTTGGGGGATGTCCACCTGCCAGCTTAGGCCCTCTCCCCAGAGGATCAGGCCTACGCTGGCAGTCAGACATCCCTCTGGCAGCCTGGGAGCCCTCAGAGGATGTCCGACTGACAGCTTAGGCCCACTCCCACAACCACAGTTGGACATCCTTAGCGCTGTGGAGGAGGTGGGAGAGGCTCCTGCCACCACCACAGCACTAGCAGTTGTCAGCTCTGCTTGTGGCTGAGCAGAGCTCCCCCTGTGGGAGTGCACTGACCACCAGGGGGCAGTTCCTGCATTGAGCGTCTGCCCCCTGGTGATCAGTGAGCATCATAGTGACTCGTCGTTCCCCATTAGGGTCAATTTGCATATTACTCTTTTATTATATATGATGATACTTACACCCACATGAAATAGTGCTCTCAGAATTTGAATATATTTCTCAGGAATTTACAGCTAGGAAATAACATAGCTAGCATTCAGGCAGAGGTTTGTCCACAGTACATACTCTTGGAAAGAAAGTGGCTTTAGGCAGTTGCAGAATCCTCAGTATCTTTGTGAGGACAGGCCTCCAGAGCTAGAATAGCTGAGGGAACTGTTGAGAGAGTAAGAAAAGCAGGCAGACCCCCAAATATACCATGAAAATGGTTCTTTTGCCCTTCCTAACAATGTCCTCTTGGGATATGGCTAGTAGAGAATGAGGATAATGTATTGAGTTATTGATGCTGTACTTATCTACAATTGATACAGAATCCTATATAATAAAAGCCTAATATGAAATAGACCAAACAACCGAACGAATGGTGAAACAACCAGTCGCTATGATGCACACTGACCACCAGGGGAAAATGCTCAATGCAGGAGCTTCCCCCAGCCTGCAGCCCTGCCAAAGGAAGTGCCAGTGAGCACCCCCCCTCAAACCTCCATTGCCCAGCTGGTTGCCCCACAGATTGGTCCTGATTGCTGGCCAGGCATGAATTTTGTGCACCAGGCCTCCAGTTCTACTTATAATAACCAAACTTCCCTATTATAAATTGCATTCAAACATTAAATTCATGCTGAAACCGGTTTGGCTCAGTGGTAGAGCGTCGGTCTGCGGACTGGAAGGTCCCGGGTTCGATTCCGGTCAAGAGCATGTATGTTGGTTGCGGGCACATCCCCCGTGGCGGGGTGTGTGCAGGAGGCGGCTGGTCGATGTTTCTCTCTCATGGACGTTTAAGGCTCTCTATCTCTCTCCCTTCCTCTCTGTAAAAAATCAATAAAATATATATTAAAAAACAACAACATTAAATTCACATATTTCAAAATAATGACCTCCTTTGAATGCAGATATGTGTTTCAATATTAAGAAATAGATCTCCTACTTTCCTATCCCCTGAATGACACCATAAATCCCTTGTATTTTCACTGAACTGAAAATTTGCAGTGTTGCAAGCAATATGAAATTACCTTAATTGACATATAAAGTTTGTTAGTTACAAAGTTTTTGATAAAGAGACTTATTACCCTACTCAGCTAATCTTCCGAGAAGACACAGAAGGAAATGGAAAAAACCTTAGGCAGGAAAATCATTTGACAGTATGGTCCATATTATTACATGTAGAGATGTTTTGATTAGAAGACCATGGTTAGTATTTTAAATCAATTCTAGCCACTTGCAGATTTGCTTGTGAGAGCTAGATCAGGTAAATGGGTTGACATTATTCTGCAGATATTCAGAGTTAAGTTTTACATATTTGGCAAGATTAAAATGAACATGTCTCAAAAATTGAACCAGGCGATTTGCTAGTGCAAATTCATTAGTCAACAGAGCCAAATATCAACAGTACAATGATTGAAATTTCTTTTGAGAGCAAATATTTTTAAATTTAAACTTCTTCTAACACCACTTCTTCAAAATAGACTCGCCCAAGCCATGGTATTTTGTGGAAGAGCCACACTCAAGGGGCCAAAGAGCCGCATGTGGCTCGCAAGTCGCAGTTTGCTGACTACGGTGCTAGTCTATATCCATCTCACTAGAGAGCCAAAGGATCGACCTTCAGAAAGACTGATGAAAATAAGGTTGTTTTGCAATAAGGGTATTATTACAGTACTCTTTACTTTTTCAACCAATTCCCTCCAAGTCTCCAAAGAGAGCCGTGACTGTCATTTTTTCCTTCCTATTACTATAATCATGCTAACCATCTCGTTCACGTATTTATTCCCCAAACATGCATCGAAGTTCTACTGTGTATCAGGCACAAGCTGCACCGGGGAATTCTATAGCTTTGCTACTCAAAATGTGGTCCCCAAACTGGTGCTAGTTTGTGAACACATTTGTTATTAGTCTGTGATAAGTATTTAAAAATTTTGATAGCAATCTGACAAAGTAATTTGTTTGTTGATTATAATAATAAAAACTTCTTACTTTTATTTTATATGCCACTTTTCTAGGAATTTATTTTCACTTAATTCCTAAAAATGTTGGCCTGTGAGGATTAGAAGTTAAAACCTGGTTCTTTACCAGTAATAATGTAAGAAACACAGTCTAGGATAGAAAGACCTCTGCTCTGACAGATCTCAGTTTAACCTTATGTGAGTGTACAAGTCCTTCTATCCTCAGACATTTCTGAGGAATATATAAAGCTTAGGCTTTATAAATAGGCTTGTGGAATGTTGATTTCTTTAAAAAGGGTTATAAATTAATAGAGAAGGGTGAGATAGGAAGATAGTGTTACGTAGAAAGGACAATTTTATACAGAATAGGAAACCAATAGGCAACTGGGAGGGCAATAAGTATAATAAATTACTATAAGCCTGGGGTAAAGAAGTCAAGACAGTAAATAAAGATTTAATGGAGGAAGATAATCAGTCTAGCCTCTGCTATTCAGTCCATTCTACATTCTTCTTACCCTAGCTTTCAGATGCACCCATCCCCCAGCTATTTGTAGATATTATAGTCGTGTGCTTCAGTGCTTATACTGATCCACTGCCTTAGAACAAGCATCATACCCTACAGTATGTTCCTTAATGACCCAGTGCTATGTCAACCTCCTCTCTGATTGTAGTCCCTGATATGTTTCGAGGCAAAGCTATTTGATCCTTTCTCAGTGCACTCGCACACTTGTTTACACCTGCATCGCAGTTCTTATCAGAATGTACTACACATATAAGTTTGCAAGTCAAATTCCATTGGCACTGTATTATTTATCCTGTCTTCTAGGTACTCAGCACATGACTGACACTGAGAATTAAAGAGTAAGTCTCTTTTGAGCTGAGCAACCAGAAAGCAAGGCTTACTAAAGGGTGTCTAGAAACTAATCCAGGAGAACTCCTCATTCTGGGCTCAGCAGGCTGTGAAAAGGGCAACTTAGAGCTGGAGCTCAGCAAAACACAAAAAGCAAACTAATCAACCCATCTCCCCAAAAATTCTCCCTAAGAATAGCTAAGTCAATCAGCCGAATTGCAATTAAAAACATATTAGAATTTAAAAGCTCACTCTGCATTAAGTTGAATTCATGACTTGGCAGAGTACCTGTAACTTATATATGGGCATGTGGCTCATTACCTGTCTGAGGAACTTCAAGGTAAGTATAATTTTCAGGCAAAGTGGCTGACTAAGCACATAATGGTGTATGCTAATGTCTACCACAGCAGACCAGAGCAATATGAGGCAAAGCTTCAATCCAAGATCACAGGTGTAAAGAAAAACTCCCCCTTCTCCTTTCTCTGGGGGTGAAGTAAAAAAGGGGAATTTCTATTTAGAGGTATCTTGAGCATTTTCATCATAGGAACACCTTTCTTTGCTTCCCTAGGTTTTTTCTTTCCCCCCCCTTCTGTTGTGTTTTCTTCTTGTTGTTCTCTTTTAACTCTCTGTCTTTATGATCTCTCCCCTCTCAAACTCCTCCTTGCTCACTTTTGGAACTCATTTCCTTTTCTTACTCTTACCTTCATGAATTTTAAGTATCATTTCTGTCAAAGCCCTTCTTCTAGGCTGCTTCTGCACAAGCATTGGTTATACAGAGCATCCTGTCTTTTAGTACATTCTTAAGCACCAGTTTAATTCGTGGATATTTAAACATCTGTCTCCACCAAAAATTTCCCCGTGATTTTCCTTATGGTGTTTTTATTTATGGGGGACAAGGTAAGAAAATTTAAATGGTTTCCCTGAGAAACCAGGGTTCAGTATCCTTGAAACATAATATGCAGCACTGTAATCAGTGGTGAGATCCCTGTGAAATAATACTCTGGCCCTGGCAAAGGTACTATACTTGGAAAGCATACAATCAAAATTCAAGCTGGCCTGGGAAACAGAGGAGGTTAGTAATTTAGTAATGAGAAAAAGATCACTATTTGAAACATAACACTGTCTTCTCACTAGCAAAGCCAAACAATGAAACAAAACTTTCTTTCTCTAGTAGGTTTATTATTCTACTGATATGTGCCATTATATACCTGAAACTGGTCAGAAACAAGCTACACTAGACATATCCAAAATATTCCTAAAGACTCCCTTTGCATTTTTATTTGCTTCCCAGAATTTCCTGATTGAAGAAGAGATAATACAAGGCCTTTTCCCAATGGCACATTTCCGAAAGGATCAGCCAGTTTCTTATATGTTTTTTGGAGGCATAGGGACATTCCCTTGAATTCTATCAAAATCCAGGCAAAGGTCCCTGAATTTTAGTTTTAGTAATTATTATTATCTTTAAAAATCCTTATCCAAGGACATGCTTAGAGAGAGAGAAAGTGAGAGAGAGAAACATCAACCAGTTGCCTTATGAATGCCCCAACCAGGGATCAAACCACAAAGGTAGGTATGTGTTCTGACAGGGAATTGAACTGGCAACCCTTTGGGGCACAGGATGACGCTCAACCACGTGAGCCACTCTGGCTGAGCAAAAATCTACCTAGTTTTTAGAAAATGCTGCAGTATTGAGAGGGAAATCAACTTCCTAAAGTTGTAACACTCTTTTTTTTAAAAAAAAAATAAATTTTTATTGTTCATATTATTGCAAATGTTCCTTCCCCCCTCCCCCTGCCCCTCCATTGCTCTCCTCCACCAGGTTCCCACCCCACCCTCTGCCCTTTCCCCACCCCCCATTGTCCTCATCCATAGGTGCACAGTTTATGTTCAGTCTCTTCCCATATTCCCCTCTCCTTTTCCCCAAGAATCGTCAGTTCACTCCCCTTCCATACCTCTGATTCTATTATATTCAACAGTTAATATTGTTCATCAGATTTTTTTTTAAATTTCCTTGGTTTTTAGATTCACTTGTTGATAGTTACATATTTGTTGTTCATAATTTTTATCTTTATTTACTTTCTCTTCCGAAAGAACCCCCTTCAGCAATTCATATAATTTTGGTTTGGTGTGATGAACTCCTTTAGCTTTTTTTTTTATTAGTGAAGCTCTTTATCTGGCCTTCGATTCTGAGTGATAGCTTTGCTGGATAGATTATCTTTGGCTGTAGGTTCTTACTATTCATCACCTTGAATATTTCTTGCCATTCCCATCTGGCCTGCATGGTTTCTGTTGAGAAATCAGCTGACAATCGTATATTTGCTCCTCTTGCTGCTTTTAATATTCTCTCTTTGTCTTTTGCTCTTGGAATTTTAATTATAATTTGTCTTGGTGTGGTCCTCTTTGGATTCCTTTTGTTTGGAGTTCTGTGCACTTCCTGGACTTGTAAGTCTAATTCTTTCACCAGGTGGGGGAAGTTTTCTGTCACTATTTCTTTCAGTATGTTTTCGATATCTTGCTCTCTCTCATCTTCTGGGACCCCCATAATTCCGATGTTGGTTCGCTTGAAGTTGTCCCAGAACTTTCTTACATTATCTTCAATTTTCTGGATTCTCTTGCCTTCTTGCTTCTGTGGAGGAGTGTCTTCTGGCTCTTTATGTTCCAAATCTTTGACTTGATTCTTGCGATCTTCCCTTCTGTTTTTAGGACTCTGTATAATATTTTTTATTTCAGACAATGTATTCTTTATTTCTTGTTGATCCCTTATCATTTCTTGTTGATTCCTTATTAATTCTAGTTGATTTCTTTTCATATCCTCATAGATCTTATCCATCTTTTCTAGGAAATTCTTGAAAAACCTTATAAGCGTAGATTTGAACTCTATATCCAGTTGCTTTTTGTCTCCATTTCTTTCGTTTGTGATCGATTTCGTTGTCTCAGCATTTTCACAGCTTCCCTGATGGGGTGGGGTTTCAGGGTGGAGCCTACAGCCTTGGCTTCCGTCAGCTCTGCCCTATGTGGTTCCTGAGTCTCAGTAATCCCCAGGGTCCTTCAGTACTCGTTGCAAGCACCTGAGAGAAAGGTGCCCTCGATTTTCGCCTGCTACCCAACAGTCTAGTCTCTCCCCCAATGAGCCCGGAACTGGGGTTCAGTTCAGTTGGAAGTGGAGTTGGAGGTGGTGTTCAGAGCAGTCTGGAGCTTTTGTTTCCTTCCTGCCAGGGCAATCCCGCAGCACAGCCAACCGTCCCTTCTCTGAGCGCAATGTGTTCGCCGCCAGGACCTCCTTTCGTCACTCCCCCGGGGTTCCGCCTTACAGCCCAGCTCTCTATGGATGAGCCTGGGTCCCTGGGGTCTGGCCTAGAGCTAGGATTCAGCACTGTCGGGTCTGGGGTTCAGCAAAGTCGGAGCTTTTATCTCCTTCCCGCTAGGGAACACCAGCCAGGCACTCAGCCACCCCTCCTCTCCGGCTCCGTTCTCTCCACGCACGTCGCGTGTCTCCGTACCTTAGGCTTTTACAGCTCCTCTGCTCTTCCTTCTGGTTTTCTCCTTGCTTCTCGTTGTAGAATTTCCAGTCAGTCGACTTTCCTGTAGTTCTGGGTAATGTCCATTTTATATTTTAGTTGTATTTTATTGAAATTGTTGTGTGTGGCTGCAGCTAGGTGTTTACCTGTGCAGCCATCTTGGATTCTCTCTCTGTTGTAACACTCTTAATAAAAGCATAGGCCAAGCCGGGACCGGTTTGGCTCAATGGATAGAGCATCGGCTTGGGGACTGAAGGGTCCCGGGTTCGATTCCGGTCAAGGGCATGTACCTTGGTTGCGGGCATATTCCCAGTAGGGGGTGTGCAAGAGGCAGCTGATCGATGACTCTCTCTCATCGATGTTTCTGGCTCTCTATCTCTCTCCCTTCCTCTCTGTACAAAATCAATAAAATATATAAAATATAAAAAATAAAAAAAAATAAAAGCATAGGCCAAGATGATTTTGACTTTCAAATGGGACATATGTGTCACCTAGGGGGCTTCCTTTGTTATCAGTCCAAGAGCCACAGCTATTTCTCAAAATGGTGAAAAAGGCTTCAGATGTTTAACCTGGAATAATAAAATATCACTAAGCCCTGGCTGGTGTGGCTCAGTTGGTTGAGTGTCATCCCATGCACCAAGAGGTTGATGATTTGATTCCTGGTCAGGGCACATCCCTGGGTTTCAGGCTCCATCCCCAATGGGGGTGTGCAGGAGGCAGCCTATCGATGTTCTCTCTCATCAATGCTTCTCTCTCTCCATTCTTGTCTCCCTAAAAATCAATAGAGACATATTTTAGATAATCAATAAGTCTCTGGCTTTATCAACATGATACCTCCAAATTTGAAAAATAGAAAGCAACTTTATTTATTTTTTAAAAAGTTTTAAAAAATATATATTTTATTGATTTTCCACAGAAAGGAAGGGAGAGGGATAGAGAGCTAGAAACGTCGGTGAGAGAGAAACATCAATCAGCTGCCTCCTGCACACCCCCCACTGGAAATGTGTCTGCAACCAATGTACATGCCCTTGACCAGAATTGAACCTGGAACCCTTCTGTCCGCAGACCGACACTCTATCCATTGAGCCAAACTGGTTTCGGCTAGAAAGCAACTTTAAAGCAAAGATAAATAAATACTAGCAATGTAATAGTAAGCAGAAAACATTTGTAGAGCTATGGTTTTTAAACTGAGTTGGCATATTTTCATAGTAGCATAATAGCGAAGATTTGGAAACAACCTAACTACCCATCAGCAGATGAGTGGATTAGAAAACTGGTAAATCTACACAATGGAATACTATGCCGCTATAAAAAAAGATTTTTACCATTTGCAACAGTATGGATGGATCTGGAGAGCATTATGCTAAGTGAAATAAGCCAGAGAAAGATAAATATCACATGATCTCACTCATATGTGGGATATAATGATTAACATAATTTGATGAACAAGAATAGGAGGGAGGTTAGAGATCAACCAAAGGACTTGTATGCATGCATATTAGCATAACCAATAAACACAGACACTGGGGCAGTGGGGATTTGCCCAGGGTGGGGATGGCTGGGGAGGGGGTGTCAAGCGGGGAAAAAGGAGACATATGTAAAATTTTAGACAATAAAAAAAAGCATCCTAAAAATAATAAAATAAATTGGGGAAAAAATAAAGTAAGTTGGCACTTATTTATTTCATAACATCTCTATAAGGCATATGGAACAAGCATTATCCTTTAATAGACGTTAAGCACCTTGCACAAAGTTGGATTGCTTAAATAAGTAATTTCAATTCTTTAATAAAATTTTTCCATCTACTCAAGCTACTCCCTTAATCTCTGCTTTCCTAAATTACCAGATTTCTTAAAAGAGTAATCTACTTGGTGACTTTATTTCCTCACCTATTATCCATTTTCAAATCTTGGCATTTTATAGTTTGTTTCCTCAAGTATCTGCCATTCTGAAAGAGATCACCAATGACCTATACAGTATCATGGGACTCTAGCTGGAACCTTAAGTATTCTTTGAATGAAATTTCCAGCAATTCTAAGGACTTGCTTTTGATCCTCAGTCTTGATCTCAGCTTCCTTCTGAAACACTCTTTCTCATTTTTTATGCCTTCACTCTCCTTCCTCTGTTACTCTCCAGTATCTGAAAAATTAAACTGCTCAAAACCTACTTATCTTTCAAGATTCCATTCAAATGACAATTCTGAAGTCTTCCACAATGCCTCTGACAGTAGTCATTCTTTCTCTGAGTTTCCATAGTACTTTACACTAGACACTTATCACATTGTATTCTGATCATTGATTTCTTTTTCTATCCCTTATACAAGTTCTTTGAATATGAAAACTAGCTTATCATTTTGTATCTCTTGTGTTCAGCAATGACCTGACACAGACTCTGCTAACAAAAATGTGAATGAACCGCCAGTAAGTGGCAGCACTACGGACAGAGGTCTCTGCCTTTGCTCTTTGCTCAGAAGATGGCTCAAAAACAAAGGCTTCTTGTTAAATTTCTCACCTCTTATTCCATGAAAGTTATCAGGCTAGCGTCTCAGATTTAGGCCGTTTTAAAAAAGCTTCCATTTAGCAGCGACCTGCCCATGAACCATCATTTTCAAATAGAACTGTCACCCAGATAGTGGTGGCACACATGATATAGTTATGATTCTTCTGTCATTTGCTCATCCACTTAAAAATATATATTTTAAAATATATTTTATTAATTTTTTACAGAGAGGAAGAGAGAGGGATAGTCAGAAACATTGCCGAAACCGGTTTGGTTCAGTGGATAGAGCGTCAGCCTGCGGACTTAAGGGTCCTGGGTTCGATTCTGGTCAAGGGCATGTACCTTGGTTGCTGACACATCCCCAGTGTGGGGGGGTGGGAAGGGGTGCAAGAGGCAGCTGATCGATGTTTCTCCTCTCTCATCGATGATTCTGACTCTCTTTCCCTCTCCCTTCTTCTCTGTAAAAAAAATCAATAAAATATATATTTTTTAAAAAGAGTCAGAAACATCGATAAGAAAGAAACATCGATCAGCTGTCTCCTGCACACCCTCCACTAGGGATGTGCTCGCAGCCAAGGTACATGCCCTTGACCGGAGTCAAACCTGGGACCTTTCAGCCCATAGGCCGACGCTCTATCCAGTGAGCCAAAAAACCTCCACTAATTTCAGAGAGGAAGGGAGAGGGAGAAAGAGACAGAAATATCAATGATGAGAGGTCATCATTGATAGGCTGCCTCCTGCACACCACACACCCTGGGGATGGAGCCTGTAACCTGGACATATGTCCTGACTGGGAATCAAACTGTGATCTCCTGGTTCATAGGTCGAAGCTCAGCCACTGAACCATGCCAGCTGGGCTGCCCATCTATTTTTTTCTCCATTGAGAAACACAGGGAGAAGGTGGCCATCTGCAAGCCAGGAACCGAGCCTCTACCAGAAACCAAATCAGCTAGCACCTTTTTCTTGGACCTTCAAGCTTCAAGTCCTATTGAGTTATTTGTCTGTTGTTTAAGTCGCACAATGTATGGTATTTTGTTTTAGCAGCTCTAGCTGACTAACACATGCTGTTTAAATACTTTCTGGAAGCCAAAACCAGTTTAGCTCAGTGGATAGGGTGTCAGCCTGAGGACTGAAAGGTCCCGGGTTCGATTCCGGTCAAGGGCATTGTACCTTGGTTGCTGCCACATTCCCAGTGGGGGGTGTGCAGGAGACAGCTGATTGATGTTTCTAACTCTCTATCTCTCTCCCTTCTTCTCTGTAAAAAAAAAAAAAAAATCAATAAAATATATTTTTTAAAAATAAATACTTTCTGGAAAATGTCTTTTTCTCCCCCCCTCCCCCCCAGGCAACTCTAATTGTTAGAAAATTCTTATTTATCCTGGGCCAAATCTTGCCCTTTTTATCTGAGAGTTGAGAGAAACAAAGAAAATAGGGGATACAACCACAATGGAAGAGAATAATTTTCAAGTGAAAAATAAACCTGTGACTTAAACATGAGAAAAAGTTTTAAACTCAAAATCAATAATACAGCAAAAAAATTAATTCACCTGAGAGGCATTATAGTACACTGTAGAAAATAGTGGTTAAGGTTTAAATTAAGGTTCTGCCTTTATCTGAGTGATAGCTTCACCAATCCTTAATTTTCTACTTATGAAGTAAGGATAATACTGTAGAGTTGTTGTGATAATGTATCAAAGTGCTTTGAAAAACTGAAAAAGTCTATAGGAATGGCAAGATATTGTTAGGCATCCCCTTTCTTCTTGTGGCTATATTTATAGTATTATTTATATTAGAGTGATTTATGTTTAGTTCTGTATATTTTATCTAAATTCAGAGCCCATAACTGCCCTCTGTGATTCGAAATCAGTGGAGCCACAATGCACAAAACATACTTCAATCGTATCTAACAATGGTCTGAAAAAAAAAATAGCTTGCTTTAATTATATCAAATCACAAAAAAAAATGTTTTGCCTATTTTAGGTGTAGTGCATATCTCAATGGAAATACTTGCTAAAAAGCATTCTTGTTAACCAAGAAAGATTGTCACCAAATCAAAGAATTGTAGTGTTGAAAAAGGATTTGAGTCTCTGAAGATCATCCACTCTAATGCCTCATCTGATGCATACATTATTTCCTTCTGCAATACTCTTGGTGGACAGGCATCCACCTGCTGTTTAAAATACTTTCTGGAAAATGTAGGTTTTTTGCAGGTAACTTTGTTAGAAATTGGGTTAAACTCTGTCCCCTGTAACTGCCACTCTTGAGTCTTGTATTTCTTTTAGAGCCACATGAAACACATTTAATTTTTACTCTTTAAACTTTAAAGGATTTTCAAAAATTGATTTTAGAGAGAGGAAGGGAGGGAGGGAGAGAAATATCAATATGAGAAATGTTGATCAATTACCTCCTGCATGAGCCCCAAATCTGCAACCTGGTTATGTGCTCTGATCGGGAATTGATCCTCTGACCTTTTAGTTTAGGAGAGGAAGCTCCAACCAACTGAGCTACTTTGGCCAGGGCTAGTTCTTTAAACTTTAGAAGAGAATACTCATGTTCCTTGCCCAACTCTTCAGCTTCAGGTTAAATTATTGTTCAATAATATGGCACATTTCAAGTCTCTCTCCTCTAGAGCAGGTCCACTGTGCACACCCGCTTCATTGTACCTAAACAAATTCCCTACGTGTGTTCTTACAGTGGGACTATCACCTTCTTTGCCATAAACAGTGTGCTTCTTTAGTCCAGTCTGCTGAGATCTTTATGGATACTGGACTGTAAAAAAAAAACAAAAAAACAAAACACACACACACACACACACACACACACACACACACATATATATGTTTTCCAGCTTAGCTTCAAATTACCAGCAGGTCAAAAGCAAAAAAAGAATGCTGCTCTTAAAATTTGAGTTTTACGCATGCAAGCAATGGTTGGAGCAGTCATATACTAGATAAGATGGCTGTTAAAATACATTACAAAGATGCTAAAGCTCAGGATTAAGGACAAATTTATACATTCCGAAGTCAAGTCCTTCTCTGTCCCAGGGATTTGTGGATGCAGAGTGCTGGTAAAGGAGGCTTGTGAGGCAAAAGTGAGGTTAAGCCTAATAGGAATCTAGAGCTGCCAAACCATAGCACCATTGCTAGCCCTTTATCAAATATAGTAATAACCAGAATTTTCCATGCAAGTTTTCCATGTTCCAGTACATTTCTCCAGAAGCCACTAAAATGTTTCACTATAAACCATACTCGCAATTTTGGAAAGAAATTTAGGTTTGAAGAAGACTATAAGTATCTAATTATACTCCAAATTCCTCCCAAATAATGCAAAATAACATAATCAACAGGACATTATATTCACTTAATCCATTCAGGATAATAGTAACAACCTCTCAGAGTCTATGTATGAGTGTCTTGGAAAACACACTACCAATCACAATCTACATGAAGTCCATGACTGGACAATCTGTGATCAACATTGTTCATTAGATGTATGAGTGGTATGTTTTGGTTGCTTTACCAGAACTGGGGTTGACAGTCAAAAACTGTATTTTAGAAAAGAATAAATATCAAACTCATTTTTAACACTTAGCCAAGACATCTATTAGGTAATACTGACATTCAAAAAAAGTTTGACAGTCTACTATTCTTAGTAAGGAAAACTAAGTGAATAGAAGATGTAAAACAAACTATTTTTGACTGGAAGTAAAGTCAAAGATCAAGGTGCTACAACAAAGAGGATATTGGGATCCAGGACTAAACTGTAGAGAGGAAATGCAAGAATACAAGTGAAAGGTATTGTTAGAACCTTCTGAGCTAAACTAGTTCTCTTTGGCCTGGCTGGTTGGCTCAGTGGTTGAGTATCAAACCATGAGCCAGGAGGTCATAGTTCGATTCCCAGTGAGAATACACGCCAGAGTTGCAAGGCTCGATCCTAAGCAGGGGGCATGTAGAAGGCAACTGATCAATGACTTCCTCTCATCACTGATGTTTCTATCTCTCTTCCTCTCCCTTCCTTTCTCTTATATCAATAAAAACATATTAAAAAAACAAAACAAAACTAGTTCTCTTTTGGCCATAAATTGGAATGTGATTAATTCCTAGAAACAAGGTAAGCACTTATTAAACTAAATCATTTTTTCAAAGAGGCAAATAAAAAATATTATATTTTTCTCAGAAAAGAGAATAACAGCATGAAGACATTGGTTATATGTCAGAAAAATAAGTGGCTTTGTAGCAACATTATCTTTACTGTTATTAATAATAATAAAACAAATAACAACAGCACTTAACATTTATTACTTACAGTGCCAGGCAATGTACTAAGTATTTTTTTTAATATATATTTTATTGATTTTTCACAAAGAGGAAGAGAGAGATAGAGAGCTAGAAACATTAATGAGAGAGAATCATCGATCAGCTGCCTCTTGCACACCCCCTACCGGGGATGTGCCCACAACCAAGGTACATGCCCTTGCCCGGAATCGAACCCAGGACCTTTCAGTCCGCAGGCCGACACTCTATCCACTGAGCCAAACTGGTCCCGGCTGTACTAAGTATTTTATATGTAGTCTCATTTAATCCTCATGACAACTCTCACAGGAAATGTTATACATAGTGAGTTTCATAGTTTGGGTACTCTGCCTAGGGTCACAATAACCCTATGAGATAGGTACTATTTTTATCCCCACTTACAGATGAGGAAACTGAGGCAGCAGTTAAAGAAGTTGCTCAAGGACACAAAACCAGGAATGCAGGGCTGGGATTTCAATGCAGGCAGCATAGCTCTACAGTCCAGTATCACCTCTCCAGGAACCTAGTGATTGAGGGAAATATAAACTAAAAGAAGACATTGTTTGTTGTCCAAACTGGCCCCAAATTTTTAAAAACCAACATAGTCAATGTGGTAGGAGAATATCATGGCAATTAAAAAACAACAACTTTTTAGCCCTAACCGGGCTGGCTCAGTGGATAGAATGCTGGCCTGTGGACTGAAAGGTCCCAGGTTCGATTCTGGTGAAGGGCATGTGCCTTGGTTGCAAGCACATCCCCAGTAGGTGTGCAGAAGGCAGCTGATCGATGATTCTCATTGTGTTTCTAACTTTCTATCCGTCTCCCTTCCTCTCTGTAAAAAAATCAATATAATATGTTACAAAATAAAAAACTTTTTATAGAAATACTCTATAAGAAAGTTCAAAAAAAAAAAGGTCAGAAAAAAATGCAATAAAAGGTGGACAACAGTCAGGTAGTTTCTAATAAAACAATTTTATTTTTCCTGAAGGTAATATCAAATCTTAGAACTTCTTTCCTTCTCTCTCTCTCTCTCTCTCTCTCTCTCTCTCTCTCTCTCTCTCTCTCTTTCACTCTCTCTCTCTCTCTCTCTCTCTCTTTCACTCTCTCTCTCTCTCTCTCTCTCTCTCTCTTTCTCTCTCTCTCTCTCTCTCTCTCGTTAACCCTCACCAGAGGATATACTTTTTCTACTGCTTTTTTAGAAGAGCGGAAGGGAGGGAGGGAGAAAACAGAGTACACACACACAATCAATGGGATGTGTCTTTCTTTCTCACACCAATTGGTTGCTTCCTGAACTTTCCCTGCCCAGGTTGGGGGGCCAAATGGCAAATGAGGGACACACCCTTGACTAGGAATCAAACCGGAGACCCCCTCAGTATGAGGGGGCCAATGCTCCAACCACTGAGCAACACTGACCAGGGCTCCTTTTTTCTCTTAATTCTCAGATGCTAAAAAAGGCTACCAGAGGATAAGCATTCCACTGCTCCCATGCTAACTTTTTTTTTTTTTAAGTGTGACTGCTTCCCTTGTAATTTAATCAACCTATATCTAATTCCTTAAAAATGTGTTTTTTGACCCACTAATGTCATTACTGACTTGGTTAATTCACCTTCCTTGCTATTGGGCTGACAGAGGTTCTGCTTTCTACTGTTTTCCATATTTGTCCCTTAGCCTCTTTTTCAACAGGTCCAAGAACCAAGGTGAAAAGCTCAAACTTTCCCTTTCTGCTCTGTTCAAAAGTTAATAAGACCCCCTCCTTGTTTTCAACAATATGCTAATTCCAAGCTGACAAAATATTGCTTCTGAAATATCACAATTCTCTGTAGTCTCTGGCTCACTGTCTACAGTATACATGTTAAATAACAATATAAATTACTTAAGGGAAAAACAAAATCCATGCCATAGCTTTTCTAACACTTCAGCTATCCTATTTTACTTACAGGTGCCATTATGAAGAGAAACATGGGAAGGTACATGGAGTTATATAAAACTACTGAAATGGTAGTATGCAAAGGTGATGACTTCTGTTGTGTGATTTTTTTAAACAAGCACAGCAAATCAGCTTCCATTTGGAAATTTTCATTTGTATAATCAAAATGTCTATTAACTTTTATTTGCATTTGTGTGCTAAAACGTACTAACAACTTGGTTTCTGACTGGGACAAAGCATTAATATCTGCAGGGTTGAAATGGGCATGGTGAAAACACATGGCTCAGAAAACAGTGGTTTACTAAACCTCAGGGAGGAGCCCTAAAGTGGTGACTACGTTATCACTGAGAGAGGAATTTACGAATGTTCCATTCTGTATGCATACGTTGTAAGAAGAGATTAAGGTCAGCAGGGAAATATAAAATTGGACTGTACAAGGTTGCGTATTTTTCACCTGTATTACACGGTTACAGATTTAACACTCCATTTAACACAAAGCTTCCTCACTGCGTTAAGGAGAGGTTGCACAAGCGGTACCACAACAGGCCTGAAGCAATGATTTCTATATCTTACGACGGTATATCCTACTGAGTCCCCGGCGCAATCAAGTAATTGCTGGACAGCTCCACCTTGTCTACCCGAGCTGAGATACCTTTGCCAGGAGTCCCACAGCAAAACCAAAACACTTCAAGGCATCGCACGCACAAGCCTATGGTTCTCATTTTGTTGGAAAGCTGAGGAGCTGAGGGAGAAGCAGCACAGTCCAATGCCTCAAAGGCCAAGGCAGAGTTAAGATGAGGGTGATGCGGCACCCCCCCCCCCCCCCCCCCCACACACACACACTTCCTCTGCTCCAGCCCCGTGGAGCCACAAGTGAGGAAGATAAGTTGTGGATACAAGGCGGGGGTGGTGTGGGATGGGGGAACCCAAGAGAGTTTAACACAACTGTTTGCATATGTCCCACACAAGGACCGTCGCTCCAAGTCACTTTTCCCTGCTCCTCCGAGGGGCTTCCCGCCAAAGAGGCTACTTCTGAACCTCCAGGCCCACCCTCCTCTCCCCCGGCCCTTCCCCTTCCCCCGGGAGCCGCAGCTGCTTCGCGGCCTCTGGGGGCGGGCTGGAGCTCGGACCCCAGCCGGCCTCCCTGACAGCCGTTCCCGGCGTCCGGAGCCTGTCCAGCCCAATCCCAGGGCTCCTTCGCCGCCGCCACCCCCGCGGGGCTCCCGTCAACGTCCCCGTCCTCTCTCCGGACGCCCCGTTCCCGCCTCCAGCGCCCGTTCCCATCGCGGACGCGGGGAGCTTCTCCTTTCCTCTCCCCCGCCTCCACCCTTCGGGTGCCCACCTGGCGCGGCTCCCTTCCCCGGCCCGTCTCGTCAGCGAGCGGCCGCCTCCCGAGTCCTCCCGACCCCGCCCCGCTCCCGGGCGGATACAGTTTGAAGCCCCTCAGGATCTCCCTGGCACGCTCGTCCTTGGCTGACATGATGCGGCAGCCGCCGCCCGCGGCTCTCCCACGCTGGCCCGACGGAGCCTCGCAGACGGTGCTCCGGAGCCGAGGACCGAGCCGCAGCCCCGCCTGGACACCTCGGGCGAGCAGTGGCGGAGGCCAGACCTGGACCGGCCTCTCCCTCCCCTCAGCTCCCGCTCCTGATCCCTTCTCTTTCCCCTTTGCCTCGGAGTGCCCGCCCCAAGGCCAATAGAAAACTCGTCTCGGAGATTGGCATCCTGCTCATCCAATAGAAACACTTAGCGGCTGCGCGGGGGGGAGGGTGTTGAAGAGCGTCGGTGGGAAGGGCCCTCCCCGGAAAGTCCCGTAGGACAATATTTTCATTCGTTCTTGTTGCCTAGAGTTGGCACCCCCAGGAGGTTTGGCTTCAGTTCTGCCGAGGCTCGAGGGGCTCGTTCCCGCGTCTGAGTGCTGAGATGACGGCAGGTTGCCCGGTGCGATGAACCAAAGACTACATTTCCCAGCATTCCAGGGGCGCACAGGGGAACCACAGGTCCCGACGCGCAAAGAGTCCCAGGGACTACAAATCCCAGCATTCCACAAACCCTATTCCCCTGTAACTTAGACTCCAGTGTGCCGCGCAGTGTGCGCAAATTCATAAACCCTCTCTCAGGTTTGGTGATTTTTGAATCTCGAGAGTTGGGACCAGGCGAGAAGACCATCTTCACTCTAAAAGAAGATGACAGCCCACAGAGAGGTAACTTCTGTTTACATGGAACTCAGAAATCTCCTGCAAATCATGGTAAGGCTGCAAACAAAAACACTGATTAAACCGTGAAAGATATATAACAAAATAACTCAAATCATACTGGTTTTATGGTCTGGAGCGCCTATTACGTGTTTTGCGGTGGTTTCTATTGTGTTTCTGCGTTGGACTGGGAGAGAGTGATTGTATACCCAAAATATAAATACAGGAAAGGACTTTAGAGAATTTGCTAAACTGGCCCCTGTTGTTTTACAAATGAGGAAACTGAGGCCCACAGAAGAGAAGAGATTGTCCATTGGTCACAGCAAGTTGGGGTAGAGTTAGAATTAGGCCCTACGAGTCCTGACCCGCTGTCTGAGCTTTTTGCACACCAGGCTGGTGATATTTTTAGCAGCGTGGCTATGTGATTACCAGTTTCCTTGGTGAAATTTCCTCAGACAGGTAGAAATACCCAGAGATTAGGTATGCATTTATTTGGTGGATTTCCTGTAAGTGTGATATTTGTTCATCTTCAGTCTAGGTAGGACTTGGTAAACCAAGTCTGGATTTGGAATTATTTGTCTGACATATGCTTGAAAATATCTTTTCCATCATTCTTTGTTGCTCAAGGTGACATTTAATGAGATTTCAGGAAGTAGGAATAGTTGTAGTGTAAGTTAAGGTTTCCTTGGAGATTTATTTCTTTTTTTAGGCCTTTCTTCCTTTTTTTCTCTCTCCCCTTTAACCCATATGGGCAGCCACCCAATTTTTCCTTCCATGTAATTCAACAAACAGTTTTCTCAGCTTCCCTTATTTTTCAGGCCCTCTGTCAGTAAAAGGTGAAAGACATGGTCACTGCCACAGGAAGATAATCTAGTTAGGGAAATGAGACTCCACTGAGATTTGAGATGGAGCATGATAAATGGCAAAAAGAAAGGACATCAGAATGCTACAGAGGCTGTAATGAAGAGATGTATTCTAGCTGGCAAAACTTGATAGAGGAGGTGGCATTTGAATATGAAGGATAGGATTTTTTTTCTTGGTTAAACAATTTTATCTTTAGATTTTTAACATTCAGTAAGGGCACAGCTTTTGCATATGTGTACACCTGTGTCACCACTCCCTAAATCAAGGTATAGCATTTATTCCAAGACCCATTGTGCCCCTTACAGTCACTACTGCATCTTCGCATCCTAATAACCACTCTTTTGACTTCTATCACCATAGATCAGTTTTATCTATTCTTGAGTTTCATTTAAATGTAATTATACAATATATACAATAGGAATGTCTTCTTTCATTCATCAATATTTTTGTGACATTCACTCATATGTAGCAGTAGCTTTTAAAAAAATTGCTGAATAGTATTCCATAGTATGCATATAACACTGTTGATGGACATTTAGATTATTAATTATTAACTTTTGGCTTTTATTAACAAAGCTGAAATAAGCAATCTTTATTATAATTTTTTTATTGATTGATTTTTGAAGAAGAGACATTGATTTGTTCTTCCACTTATTTATGCAATCATTGGTTGATTCTTTTTTTTTTTTTTAATTGATTTTAGTCCTAGCTGGTTTGGCTCAGTGGATAGAGCATTGGTTTGAAGGGTCCCGAGTTCAATTCCAGTTAAGGGGATATGCTCAGGTTGCAGGCTCAATCCCCAGGAGGGGATGTGCAGGAGGCAGCCGATCAATGATCCTCTCACATCATCAATGTTTCTATCTCTCTCTTCTTTGAAATCAATTTTAAAAACTGATTTTTAGAGAGAGAAAAACATTGATTTGTTGTTCCACCCATTCACAAATTCATTGGTTGATTCTTGTATATGCCCTAACTGGAGATCAAACCCAAAACCTTGGCATATCAGGTTAACGCTCTAACCAACTGAGCTACTGGGCCAGGAGTTGCAATGAGCATTCTTATGTTTCTTTCTGTGGACTTGTGTATTCCTTTAGAGGAGAGGAGCTGCTGGCTATGTTGATCAGCAGTAGTAAATATTGCCAGTTTTGCAAGTGTTTGTAGCAGTTCTCATCTTCACCGGCAATGTATTAGGTCTAGTAATAATTAATGTCGTTTTCTAATACTTTTTTAAATCGAATTTATTTAAACAATACAACAAAATTTAATCAACAATATAGTTGCCATTGTTTTCTACTACTTGTGCCCAATGCTCAGGAAGCATTTTAATCCCTCTGTTGTAAAATTCTTGTGATTTTGATGCCAAAAATTCGGTCAATGCATTTTTGAGGCATTCTTCATTATTAAATTTTTTTCCAAGAAGAAAGTTTTGCAAAGAACGAAACAAATGGTAATCGGAAGGGGCAATATCAGGAGAATATGCAGGTTGAGGGAGAACTTCCCATTCCAACTAGCGCAGTTTTTCAGCAGTGATTCTTGCAGTATGCGGTCGTGCGTTATCGTGGTGAAGAATTACGCCCTTCTGATTAATCAGCGCGGGTTCTTTTTCTCTTAAAGCTTGGGCTAACCTTTCCAATTGGGCACTATACACTGCACTTGTAATGGTTTGGTTAGATGGTAAAAGTTCATAATGAAGAATTCCTTTAAAATTCCACCAAACACACAACATCACTTTTTTCGCATACAAGTCAGGTTTTGGCGTGGGCTGTGGAGCCTCATTTTTGTCCAACCATTGAGGCCGCCTTTTCAAATTAACATACAGCACCCATTTTTCATCTCCGGTAACAATTTGCTCTAAAAACGGCAAACGGTTTTGACGAGAGAGGAGCGAACTGCAAATTGTGACTCTTTGATTACGGTTGTTGTCGGTCAACTCATGAGGAACCCATTTTCCAAACTTTTGGACTTTGCCAAGTGCACGCAATTGATTGGAAATTGTTTTTTGTGAACAATTTAAAGTTGTCGCAACCTCTTGTTGGGTAATTTGAGGATTGATTTTGCACCAAAAGAGCTTGAGGAGCTTCTTGATCAAAATTGGACACACGGCCTCGACCACTCTTGTCATCTAACGAAAAATTTCCCTCGCGAAATTTCTCAAACCAACGCTGGCATTTTCTGGCGCTAACTGCATCTTGACCAAGAGCACTACAGATATTTTTTGCAGCCTCACTTGCTTTTCTTCCTAATTGGAACTCGTAAAGCATGCAGTGCCGAATATGCTCTTCATCCGCCATCTTCTTAGCCCTAGTTTTGCAACAAAAACCAAACCAAACACAAACTTTTTCAAGCAAAACTTGTTAATTGAACTTCACACGTTCTGTAGATACCACGTGTTTGAAGGTTATGTCAATACAAGTCAACGCCAAGTAAGATTTTAAATGAATGTTTAAAAACGACATTAATTATTACTAGACCCGATAAGAGCTCTAGCTGATTTTTAACCTTGTCAATACTGGGTGCTGCCAGTCTTTTATTTTTAGCCATTTTGGTTAAAGGTGGCATCTCTTAACATATAGTTCTTATTTACAGTGTCTCTGGTGTTGAGAGCCTTTCCATGTGCTCATTGGCTATTTGGATATCTTCTTTTGTGAAATACTTGTTCAAATCTTTTACTTATTTATTTTTTACTGGGCTATTTGTCTTCTTATTGATTTATAGTTCTTTTTATAGCCTTGATATGGAATTATTTGTCTGACGTATGCTTGCAAATATCTTTTTCCAAGTCTGTAGCTTGTCCTTTCACTCTCTTTACTGGTGTCTTTTGATACACAGAAATTCTTAATTCTAGTGCAATAGTTGTGTTTTCTTTTATGATTAATGCTTTTTACATAAAGTTTAAGAAATCTTTGTGTACAGGGTTGGTAATATTTTATTTTAAAAACTTTTTTTTAAACAGTCATCTTTTATTAAGTACAATATGGAAGGATTCACAGGTGCTGGACAAAGGTCATGGTCAGGAATATGGAGTCCACATTGGGCCCTCTTCAGTTTGAGTTCCTTATACGAATGGCAGTAGTAAGTTGAAAAACACAGAAGCTGCCAGCACCATAGAAACCCCATCGATGCTCCCTTTCTTGACATTGGTATACTTGTTGTAATACCGATAGAAACCTCTTTGGAATGCTTCAGCAGTGCCTTTAGGGGTGAAATCCTGTATCAGTATTAGCTTGGCAGCTCCTGTTTTGACATCCATGATTTTCTCCTCCTTCAGTGGTACTAGTGACATCATTTTGGAGTTGAGGATATTGTTGGTGGGATTTTAGCAGGGAATCATGAGGAAGAGATTTGCAAAGGAGATAGAGCAAGCCCGAGGCCCTGCTGTGAATAAGTGAGGGTGTAGTTTGCAGTGGGCATGGGAAGGCCTGGAGTTTGGGCTGTAAAGAGAGTGAGGCAAGACAAAGCTGGGAGGGTAGGCAGGAGGCATAGTGCAAAAGGCTTTAGCTGCAGCCTTGGAGTCTGGACATTGTTCTGGAGGAAGTGGAGGCACTGAAGGAATATTTATGGTAGCATCTATGGTCTAAATGTCTCTAACAGCATCCCTTCTTTTACATGCCCAACTGCCATTACCTTTCTTCAAGATCTCACAGTCTCTTATCTGGAATACATCAAGTCACTCAAGGGTTTCTCCGCTTCAGTTCTCTCCACATCTAATCCATTCCTAGAATAGCTGGTGTGATCATTCTAAAATGGCAATTATTCATAACTCTCCACAGCTTCAAACCCCAAACTTGGCCCTCAGTGCCCTTAAGATAAAATAAAACCTCTTGTATATGGTTTTCACCATTTGTGATATGTTTGCTTATTCTTCCTGGCTGACCTCAAGCCTCATCTCCAAGGAGAGCCTTGCCTATATCCTAGGTGCCTGTGGCAATCATCTGTCATAGTCAGATAGGTCTGTCTCTTCCAGGAGACAGTAAACTCTCAAAGGTCGAAAGTTTGCTGAATTTAGGTATTTACTGGGTATGGTTTCCAAGACCCTGGATGACCTGATTCCAATTCTGTATCCCTAATTTCTGAAACCTTGGTTCCAGCTATTCTGGGTTTCTTTTCTGCATCAATATATGTTGCACAATGCAAACCCGTAAGTGTGATCACTGCCCCTTTCTTCCCATTTTTGCCTTGAAGATGCCTATTTTTTCTTCCTCCTCAACATACTCTCCTGTGCTTCCAAAGTGTTGTTTCTCATAGCACTTAACACATTGAAGCTTTTGAGGGCAAGAATCTTGTTTTTTTCTTCTTCATTTAACATTCTAGAAAATAACATGGTGTTAAGCTCCTTCACATCTGTCCTGATTTCTGCACTCTATAAAGCACAAAGGGCAAATAGAGGTCTTTTCCTCATCTTCAAGACCTGAAAGTTGGAGAGTCCCCACTTGAATCTCCTTTTCCAGTGAATTTTCTTTCTCCTAAACTCTAAGGCTCCCCACAGGATGTGCAACCAGTGGAGCAATAGGCAGGGACATTGCTGTCTCCAAGCCCATTTTTTTTTCTGACTTTTCAGTGAGCTGACAACAGCCCCGCCTTGGCTCACCTCTTTCCCATAACATTTCTAGAGAGTCAAAGCAGGCCTGCCTAGGCTCGCTCCGGTTGTTTTATCTTAGGCCCTTCCTTTTCCCAGCTTTAATAAACATATTAAAAAAAAAAAAAGACCTGAAAGCCTGCGGTGTATACTGTACTTTAAAGGAATCAGCCTAAGTATTCAGTTATTATGTAGCCATCTCCCTTTGCCATCTTCCAGTGGAGTTGATAAGTCCCAAATGCAGCCATGAATGCTATTTTGGTTACAGAGGCATTGTTGACTCAACCCAGGTCTTGCTTATTTTAAAACATTTTCTGAATAGATGTCAAGAACATTGTCTTTGGCTTCAGATAGCCTAGGTGCCAAAGCAGACTTTGCTTTTTACTGGCTTTTGGATTTTTTAGGTGTAGTTAATTCACCTGAAAAATGGGGATTATATTGTAGGCCTAGAATTATGAAAATGACAATGTACAGCACTTAGCACATGAAAAAAACGATTAATAAACAGTTATTAGGATTGTCTCCATACGCCAGGGCAGCCCCAGTCGCCATAGGGAACTCCTGGGGGTAAAGCTCCACCAAAGGGGTGGATTTCAGATCCAGGAAATGGTGATGGTGATAGCTTGGGCCCCAGTACTGCCTAAGCGGTCGCCAATCTTTCGGACCCGCGCGGACCACGGGTTGGCGACCGCTCACCCCGACTCCTGGGCTACAGACCCACAGGGACCCCTTTCTCAGCGAGGGGAACCTAGTGTAGGCGGAACTCGAGTGCGGCGGCGGGAAGCTTCCGGGGGAGCGCTAAAGGCGACGGGTCGGCGGAGGTAGAAAAGCGTCGGACACCGGGTCGATCATGGACGCTTGACAACCCGCGGGCAGGCGCCGGGAGGCCGAGACAGCGAGCTAAAGGACGGAGAGACCGCGAAGACAGGTTGGGGTCAGCGAGAAGGCGGGACCCAGCAGGCCAGGTTAGTCGGGGCTGTTCGGCTTCGCGCCCGCCGCCGGGAAAGCCCGTGGCCGCACTGCCCCGCCCCCGCCCCGGAGAGCGCGCCCCGCGGCTCCTCACTCCGCGCTCGCCTCTCTGGCTGGAGCACGCCGCCGCCGCTCCGCACTCCCCGAAGTCCTTCCTAGCCCGAGACCCTCAGCAGCCGCCCCGCGGCTCCCCTCGCTCCCCCATCCTCAAAGGCTGCCCCTTTGCCTCTCCGCGATCCTTCAAAATAGTGCCCCCCTCGACGGGAATTCATCATCCCTGCGTCTCCAGCCTCCTCCTCGGGCCCGCCCACTCCAGAAGAAAGCGGTCCCCAGCGCCTTCTTACCTCTTTGCCCCCAAGGACTTTGCTCTTTAGGCCGATTTTTTTTTTTTTTTTGAAGAACCGAAATTTCTGCCCATTTGTCGAATCTCAAAGTCCCTTACATTCAATCGTTTCACACGTGTTCCACTTGGAAAGGAGGTTTTCGCTCATCCTCTCCTAGCCATCACCTACCCCTCTTCTTCCTTCCACCTTCTCTCCTCCTCTCCTCTCTCCTCTGGCCTTCTCAGCAATCTTTATTCGCTGGCACTTCACTTTTTTTTGTTTTTGTTTTTTTGTTTCCAACAAGACCTTAGGTAATCTTAAGTGAGGCGACATACTTATTTCTCTTAATACTGTGAAAGGGCTGCTGCTGCCCTGTGTGCCTGCTTCCCCAGGAAAACTTCGTTTCTCTTGCACCAAAGTTGTCGTTCTTTGAATTGTCCTCTGCTTCAGCTTACTGTGATTCTTCGCCTTCATTTTGCCATACTGCCCCAATCCGTACCGTTCTTGGAGGAGTAAGCTTTTCTTATGCAGGATTCCTGTGCAGTAGGTGTGCGGTGTGTGCATTCACATGCACTCAGCCTGTGGTTAGATTATGCAGTTGAGGGACTCTCCTGCCCCTAATGTCTTCATTGTTTTTTTGAGTTTCATACAAATTCTGAAGTCAAGTGTGTGAAGTATCACATATCAAGTAGGAGGCCGAATTGAGAGATTTTTTTTTTTTCATGGACTTACACACCATGTATTTTCTTAGTTTGAATATGTTGTTGCTTATCTTTCAAGATGATTTCCTCCCTTTTCTCTATGCTTCAATAACTTTTCTGATTAAATGAGACACCCTTCTTGGTCTCTTTTTGGATCTTTTCCTTACCTGTACCTGGCTGCAGGTGAGAGTCTAATGAAACACTGGAAGCTGTAACTGATTGCTTTTGCTTATATCTGCCACTTCTGTGTATGGGAAATATTTCCTTTTTCTTAAGGAGTCTATAAGTAAGGTGAATATAAAACAGGCACTGAAAAATTTCCATGTGTTTTAAGTCCTGGTTAGGTTTAAGGGTTTAGAACATGCTGCCTTTGGGAGAGGGTCAGATGGGGATAAAATGGCTTTTACTAAGTATGTTTCAAATTTCAGCATAAGGACAAAATCCCTTTAATTCCAGGTTGAATCCTACTCATCTCACTAAGTGGTCATAGCATCTGGACTCTTTTTTCTTTTTTTCTTTTTGAACACTGTAAAATTATTTAGATATCTGATCCAGCATTAAATAAGCATAGACTTTGCAAAGGGAAGGAAAAATGATGGCAACACCTTTATTTTGGACAGATCTTAAGACCAGAGAATGGCAGGTGAACAGAAACCCTCAAGTAACCTCCTGGAACAGTTTATTTTACTAGCCAAAGGCACCAGTGGCTCAGCCCTCACTGCTCTCATAAACCAAGTCTTGGAGGCTCCTGGAGTCTATGTCTTCGGAGAACTGCTGGAGCTGGCCAATGTGCAGGAGGTAAGGACAATTTCTCTATCTCCTTTATTCTCAGCCTTCATCTGAATATTCAGGTTTACAAGGAATTTCAGTGCCAAAGCACTGTGGACCTGTGAGGTACCCTGTTGAGGGAGAGATGGGAATTGGTGGGACAGGGAAAGAGAGCAAGGATAACGTCTTGGACTCCTACTAGTCAGCATTTTCATCTGAACTAAATTAGATTGGGTTGCTAATCTAATTTTGAAAGATAGGGAAAAGATCCAGTTAAACCTAATAAGTTAGAAACATAGAGTGTAATTATAGACTGATGTTTAACAGGGGTAATTTTAGGCATTCTTAAGGATAAAACCTCCAGGGCAAATATAGACAAGGAAGACTGGTCAGGTGTATAATAGCAGAAAATGTTTGCTGTTGAACCTGAGATAGGCATGAATAAGGAATGTATTTTTCCCGTGGAAAAGGGCAATGTTGTGTAGATGTGTTAAGTAAATGTATAAAAAGGATATGACTGGCAAGCAGTGAAGTAGTCCTTTTTGCTTGTTTGCTTCTTTGTTTGATTTTAGTTATTAAAACCTTGGGTATCCAGTTTTGGTTCTTGTGCCTTAAAAATGAGATGATCCAGTGAAGAATGAATAGGTGGAATAAAGAGATATAAAGCAACTTATACTTTTCAATTTTCACTTCCCATTTTGGATACTTTTATATGGTTATCCCTCAGTATCCTTGGGGGATTGGTTCCAGGACCCCCCTGTGATGCTCAAGTCCCTTGTATAAAATAGCACAGTGTTTGCATATACAGCGGGGTATGCTATCACATCACTTCATTCACATGGATTCATCATAGTGCTTGGGGCGTGGCTAATTCAAGGCTTGCTTATTGGAACTTCCTGGGACTTTCCCTCCCAAATATTTTTGGTTTGTGGTTGGTTGAATCACCAATGTGAAGCTTCTGGATATGGAGAATTACTGTATTTATTTAATTATTTATTTATTTTATAAAGTTAAGTGGCTTGTTTATGTATTTATTTTTTTTAAAATATATTTTATTGATTTTGTACAGAGAGGAAGGGAGAGAGACAGAGAGCCAGAAACATCGATGAAAGAGAGTCATCGATCAGCTGCCTCTTGCACACTCCCCACTGGGGATATGCCCGCAACCAAGGTACATGCCCTTGACCAGAATCGAACCCGGGACCCTTCAGTCCCCAAGCCAACGCTCTATCCATTGGGTCAAACCAGTCCCGGCGAATTACTGTATTTATTTATGGATTGATATTTTTATACTTATTGACTGAGATAGATAGAAGTCTGGTGGCATCTTTATTATTTTGGGGGTTGTGTTCAGGCACTCTTTGTGATAAGGGTTGGCTTCTTTTTTACTATCACAGCTTCTTTCTGGCTGTTAGGATAGTGCTGGCTCTGCAGATGGCTTCCATCACAAATCTGGGCAGTACTTGTTCTTGGGGATTGTGTGCATGATATGGCTAAGGGTAGCCTGGTGTTCTTATTTTTGATGGTCCACACATAGGCGTTTTTATTTTTTATTTTTTATCCTCACTTGAAGATATTTTTTTCCATTGCTTTTTAGAGGGAGTGAAAGGGAGAGGGAGTAGAAAGGAGGAAGGGGGAGAGAGAGAGAAAAAAAACACACACATTGATATGAGAGACACATCAATTGGTTACTCCCCGCACAAGCCCCGACTGGAGCCAGGGAACTTGCAACCCAGTAATGTTGACCAGAACCAACTCTGTGACCCCTGGGTGTGGGGCCAACTCGCTTACCTCTGAGCCCGCCAGCCAGGGTGGAGGTGGTTGTCTTTTGTTGGCTGGTTCTTCACTTCACGACCACGAGGGCACTTCTGCTGTCGGCTGCTGGCTCCACATACAGCTTTGTGGTGAATCAGCCCATTGGAGTAGGAGTTGCAGGCCTTCAGATGACTGGCCTTGCTGCTGTACATCTGCTTATTCCTCTTTTTAAAAAAATATATTTTATTGATTTTTTACAGAGAGGAAGGGAGAGAGATAGAGAGTTAGAAACATCGATGAGCTGCCTCCTGCACACCCCCTGTGGGGGATATGCCCGCAACCAAGGTACATGTGCTTGACTGGAATCGAACCTTGGACCCTTCAGTCCGCAAGCCAATGCTCTATCCACTGAGCCAAATCGGTTAGGGCTGCTTATTCCTCTTAGTGAGGATATTGGAGCAGTTCCTTATGCCCATCCATTGTAGGCACGTGCACATAGCGTCATTTCTCTTCTCTGCAACAGCTGGAGACCAAAAGAGCTGCTTTTATTTATTTAATTGTGAATGTTTTTAAATATCAGTGTTGTTGAGACTTTGCTCCATTGTGCTCACCCTTGTTTCCTTACAGCTTAATATGTAGATGGACACACAGTGGGCTTTCAGTACAAATTTAATATATCAGAGATGGAAAAGGAATGCTACAAGAAAAATTGAGGAGAGTTGGGTTCTTTTTAAAAAAAATAGACTTTATTTTTTAGAGCAGTTAAAAAATATATTTTTATTGATTTCAGAGAGGAAGAGAGAGATAGAAACATCAATGATGAGAGAGAATCACTGATTGGCTGCCTCCTGCGCATCCCATACTGGGGATGGAGCCCACAACCCAGGCATGTGCCCTGACCGGGAATTGAACCATTACCTTCTGGTTCATAGGTTAATGTTCAACCACTGAGCCATGCTGGCCAGGCTAGAGCAGTTTTAGATTCACAGTAAAATTGAAAGGTAGAGATTTACCATATATCCCCTGCCCTCACACATGCATAGCCTCCCCCGTTACCAATATCCCTCACCAATGTGGAGCCTGCATTAACACATCATAATTTACATTGGGTTCACTCTTGGTGCTGTACATTCTATGGGTTTGAACAAATGCAAAATGCCATGTATCCCCTATTACAGTATCATGCAGAGTAGTTTCACTGCCCTAGAACTCCTCTGTATTCTACCTGTTCATCGCTCCCTTCCTTCTAACTCCTGGCAACCATTGATCTATCTGCTGTCGTCGTAATTTTGACTTTTCTATTATGCCGTAGAGCAGCGGCTGCCACCCTTTTGGACCTCACGGACCACCAGTTGGGGACCGCTGCTCCAAGGTTTCCTTAACCAATGGTCGTCAACTTTTTGGACCTCATGGGCCACCAGTGGTCTGGGGACCACCAGTTGGCAAACGCTGCTGTAGAGGGAATCATATAATATGTAGCTCTTTCAGATAGGCTTCTTTCCTTAGTAATATGCATTTAAATCTCCTCCGTGTCTTTTCATGGCTTGATAGTTAATCATTTAAATAGAAGAGATAACTAAGGGATAATCTGTTCCTTCAGGTTCATAAAAAGCCTGAATGAATATGCCAACTAGTTGTTTTGTAATTGTGAAAGATTGGCTAAGAGGAGATAGATGAAAATTAAAACTGGAAAGACCTTATTGATTTGGGCCAGTGGGAGAAGTTTTGGAGCATCTGCTCTAGAGGAAATTGTCTGTTACTGCTAGTTTTGTAATCATCTGTTTGAAAAGTAGGGATTAGATTAGATGGTTTCTTCCACCTCTGACTCAGGACCTCAGGAAGTTGTTAACACACCTAAAAGGTAGACTGGATATTAGGATGCTTGCTCTAATTTGAGGTGTTTAGCAAATCCTTTACCTCCCCGTAGTTTGTTCTGATTTTTCCATATGTAAGCCTCGAATAAGCTGGTTTACTTTCAGTGGTTTGAAATTACAATTGTAGTTTCTTGGAACCATTTATTAAACTTAATAAAATGCTTTTATTGATTTCAGAGAGAGGAAGGGAGAGGACTAGAAACATTAATGATGAGAGAGAATCATTGATCGGATGCCTCCTGCACACCCCCTACTGGGGATCGATCCTGCAATCCCGCGCATGTGCTCTAACTGGGAACTGAACCTTGACCTCCTGATTCATGGGGTTGATGCTCAGCCACTGAGCAACACTGGCTAGGCTTGGAACCCTTTTTTAAAAAGATGGTTAAAATTGAGTAGTATGTCATTGGTGTCCATAGAATAACTTGGGTATTCCTGTTTAGACTTCACTGAGTTTGGTAAATTGGAAGAGTTAACAGGTCATATTTGTGAGTAAAACAAACACCTAGTTAAAGTAATTGACAGCAGAGCAGAGCAGTTCAGGAAGAACACATTCTCTTTCGTTTTTCTTCTAAAGAAAGGTCTTTGACACCAACATTAGTGAGAATAAGTAATTTTAATGAAAAGTTTTATTTAGGGTGCCTGAAATCATGGTTTCTTGTCCCAACCTGGTTCTTCTGTCGCACCTTAGGCTGTGCTAATCTCCCAGTGTCATAGTCTACATGGAGTCCTGAAACTTGGAACCAACCCTACATTTTCTTTAATTTGGATCGATGGTGGCTCATGCTGTACCTGCCAAGGTGGTGTGTGGACAAGATTGCTCCAGTGTTCATTTTAATGGCAAGGGAATCTTGAGAAAACCTGAACTGCTTTGTGTGTCTGGAAGCAAAAGCAGTTCCTTGGGCATGCTATGTGAAATGTAAAAAAAAGGAATTCCTGAGAGAGAAAAGTGAAATTGGGGACTTTAATAATCTTAATACTTTTTCCCCCCAAAGAAAGAGTTGGAAGGGAACAGCTAATAGAATACAGAATGGTGGTACATGGTCACTCGGCTTCTGCTTGAATACTGCCAGTGATTGATGGACAGCTTGGTCTCCGAACTGTTTCTTTTCCTCCTCAGCTTGCAGAAGGAGCTAATGCTGCATATTTGCAGTTGCTGAACCTGTTTGCCTATGGGACATATCCAGATTACATAGGTGAGTTGGTTAAGATCTTCCAAAGACTTTTCTCAGTTATATCCCTCTGTTTAGATGTGTTGCCTCCAAGAAGATCACTAAGGTTTGGGATATAAAGCATGAGGTGGGAACTTCTTTACCTGGCTGTTGTCCATTTTATTGTGCTCTGTAGGTGATCTTATACGAGGACTCTTCCTTCTCACCTTTTATTTCTTTTTAAAAAAAATAGATTTCATTGATTTTTTACAGAGAGGAAGGGAGAGAGAGAGAGGGATATGCCTGCAACTCAGGTATATCCCCTTGACCGGAATCGAACTTGGGACCTTTCAGTCTACAGTCCACTGAGCCAAACTGGTTAGGGCTCACCTTTCTTTCTTTTTTTTCTCTTTTTTAAAAAAAATATATTTTATTGATGATTTTACAGAGAAGAAGAGAGAGGGATAGAGAGTTAGAAACATCAATGAGAGAGAATCATTGATCTGCCTCTTTTACACCCCCTACTGGGGATCTACCCGCAACCAAGGTACATGCCCTTGACTGGAATCGAACCTGGGACCTTTCAGTCTGCAGACCGACGCTTTATCCACTAAGCCAAATCAGTTTCGGCTCACCTTTATTTCTTTTCTTTTTTTTTTTAATTTAATATATTTTATTGATTTTGTACAGAGAGGAAGGGAGAGAGATAGAGAGTTAGAAACATCAATGAGAGAGAGTCATCGATCAGCTGCCTCTTGCGCACCCCCTACTGGGGATATGCTCGCAACCAAGGTACATGCCCTTGACCGGAATCGAACCCGGGACCTTTCAGTCCCCTGCCGACGCTCTATCCATTGAGCCAAATCGGTTTCGGCTCACCTTTATTTCTTAATGGGTTAAATGGGGACTATGTTTATGCTCATCCATAAATATAGCCCTTGTTTACTTTCCAGATGATATTCTTGAGGACTGGTGTTTGTAGAACACTTGGAGTGTTGTGAAATGTCAGAATATCCACTTGTAAAGGAAACATTTTAAATATTATCAAAATATTATTGCTATACTATATTGAAGAAAATTTGGAAAATAGTGGTGGTGGGGGGGAGAATCACTCATAGTTGTACCAGTGTTAAACTGCTGTTAGTGTTCTGGTGCTGGATTTCCCCCCTCTGCTTGGGTTTTCTATTATGTATGTGTAATTAGATTATGTACACAATTTTATATCTTGCTTTCTCCCCCACTTATTTCATAGGTATTTATTCATGTTTTAAGTCTGTGAAATCATTTTTAGTACTTCACAGTCTGCTACTCCATAATTGACTTAGTCCATTCTCTTCTGTAGGTAATTTGAGTCATTTAAAATTAGAATAATAAATATTAGGAATGAAGTCCATGCATGTCCAAATGCTAACTTACCTCCCACCCAAGCCATTTTTGTCCCTGGCTTATTTTAGTGGCATGACAAAGGCCTGGTAGTTTATTTTAGTGGTGTGACTCAGAGCATTCCCTACTATATCCCTGACTTATCCTCTTTCTTGCTCATCACTTCTGCTTACTCTTTGCTGCTGTCAGGCTATATAGTTTACCACTTGCCAGTTTTTCCTGATCTTCACTTTGTTCAATGAGTGTGTCCTTTGTTTCTGTCCTCACTGTAGAGGCAGAATTGCACAAACTCTGGAACCAGATTGCCTGCATATTCTATTTTTTTTTTTTTTTTAAAGTTTGGACTGTTTTTTTTTGTTTGTTTTTTTTAATATATTTTATTAAT
Organism: Pipistrellus kuhlii; assembly: GCF_014108245.1. Lineage (NCBI taxonomy): Eukaryota > Metazoa > Chordata > Mammalia > Chiroptera > Vespertilionidae > Pipistrellus > Pipistrellus kuhlii. The sequence goes on from NW_023425573.1 coordinate 25,585,613, forward strand.
TTTTCACAGAGAGGAAGAGAGAGGGATAGAGAGTTAGAAACATCGATGAGAGAGAAACATCGATCAGCTGCCTCTTGCACACCCCCTACCAGGGGTGTGCCCGCAACCAAGGTACATGCCTTTGACTGGAATCGAACCCGGGACCTTTCAGTCCGCAGGCCGATGCTCTATCCACTGAGCCAAACCGGTTTTGGCTGCCTGCATATTCTAGCTCCACTTCCACTGGTTGTGGCCTTAGAAAATTAAATAATCTTCTCTGCCTCAGTTTCCTTCTCTGTAATAATCCAGGTTTATAGTCCTCTACCTGTACTTCTTGGGCAAAATGTTTCAGAATTTAGAATTTGTGAGAATTAAAAAAGGTAATATGATGCATCTGCATTTTTATGTAACACCTTTGAGGGGTGTGGGCAGTCCTTGTAGTCAAACACAATCATAATTTGTTTAGTCCTCACCCAAGAATATGTTTTCTATTGATTTTTTAGAGAGAGAGGAAGGGATTAAGAGAGAGACAGATAGACAGACAGATATGGATGTAAGAGAGAAATATCATCAGGTATCTTCCCCTGTGTGCTCTGACCGGGGAGGGAACCTGCAACCTAGGTATGTTCCCTGAGCAGGAATCAAATCCCAACCTTTTGGTGTACAGAACGACATTGTAGGCAACTGAGCCACTCAGCCATGGCTGCAATCATAGTTTTGTAGCAAAATAAGTGAATGTTCACAAGTGGGATAAAAAGCCCACCTTAATTCAGGTTAGGGATTGCTAATAGATGAATTTTAGTACTATGCTCAAGGAGAAATAAGATCAATTTGGATTTACCCTTTTGGAGTCCAGTATTATGGGTGAGGACTTGAGAGCTTTTAGAATCTATCTCAAGTGTTGTTGTGAGGCCTTGTTGTATGTATGAACCTCTGGATCTGTGTGTGCATCTACACTAAGTTAAGCTTGTCCTGTATGTTACCTGTGGCTGCCGCCATGGCTATGGTTAGCGTCATTGCTATTACTGAAATTCTGCCTATCCTTCAAGGCTCATCTCAAACTCTTATGTTTCTTTTTCCACCTCTCCTGTACCTCCCAATGTGATTGGACTCACTCGTTCTCGGTCTTTCTCCTACCCCTCTCCCCCTTTCCTAGCTCTGTCTCTCCCTTTCTCCCACATCCCTTCCCCCTCTCTTCCTCACCCTTTTGCTCTCTTGTGATAGTTTGGACCTTCTATTAGTTCTGCCTTGCATTTGTAGCTGTTGAAATACTACCTGCTTGTAACACTGAGGATGAGTCCAGGGCCACTGAGTGACATAGCTCCAGGTGGTTGGTGCCCCTGGAGATGTGTAGTGCAGCAGTCCTGTCAAGGCCCATCTTATTTATCCTCAGTGCCCCTGAATCATTTAAGATTGTGCCTTGCACAGAACAGATGCTCAGTGAAGATGTGTTGAACTTGATTGAATGTCACAAAGGGTACAAATAGTACTATTCCATTAGGTTAATTGTCATCATTTTGTGCATTCATGCCTGGATTTTCAGGTGTTTAAGCTCCTTGTGTGTAGAGACTGAGTCTTGTCTTCTTTGGAAGCACATGGTCTTCCAGAAAAGACAGGAAGTGCTCATGGAACATTTGCCTAATGAATAAGTGAAGAGTCATGAACGACTTAGTAGTAGATTTGGTGTGAGGAAATGGTGTGCTTATCCCATAAAGAAATCCTAATTTTATTTTGTGTCTTGATTTTTGTGGTGGGTGGGACTGAGCAGCCAACAAGGAGAGCCTGCCAGAACTGAGCACAGCTCAGCAGAACAAGCTGAAGCACCTTACCATCGTGAGCTTGGCGTCGAGAATGAAGGTACAGTTCTGAACCCTTTCCTGTCTCCTCCTCCCCTGAGGCAGGTCTGTAATTGGCATAAATGTGGGAATTCCCAGCTATGCACAGTAGAGCCATAGCATAAATGCATAAGATTTGCTTGGCAAAGGACAAAAGATAAAAAGATAATTAAAATAGTGTTGACAATAACTCACCCTCCCATTTAGGAAAAATATGCCCAGGAGTGATTGTGAATCAGCAGATCTCAGTTCTGGCATGCCGTGTTGCCTCATGTGGTGTGAGTATTTGCCATCCTAAAGGGAGACTGCTGTCTAAATATAGGTATTTTTCAAATAGCAGGGCATCTCAGGGCAAGTTAACCACTTTATTTGTTGCTCAGTGTACAGTTGCTGGAGGAAAAATTTGCTTTGTTGGACTTACTGAGAAGTAATTTTAAATATGCTGCTTTCCTCTAGGAATTTTCTTCTTATTTATTTTTGTTAATACTCACCTGAGGATATTTTCCCGTTGATTTTTATAGAGTGGGAGGAAATGGGAAAGACAGAGTGAGAGAAACACAACAAATTGTTGCCTCCTGCATTGGGGCTGGGAATTGAGCCTGTAACCAAGGTTTGTGCCCTTGACTAGAATCAAACCCTGGGACCCTTCAGTATGTGGGCCAACGCTCTATCTACTGAGCTAAATCAGCTAGGGCCCTCTGGGGATTTTCAAGATTAATTACACTAATTGGAGTTTTTGCCTTATATGCTAGCTTTAGACCCAAACCTTCTGTAAGATGTCACTCCATTATATCTGAGTTCTCTGCCCCCATTCACTTTAGCAGCAGCCTTGCAACCAGCTGCTTACAGTCATTAACAAAGAAGATCCAGATTAGGTTGGCTGATAGTTGATTTGGCTGTCTGCCCAATCCCAGCCTGAGTGAGTTTTGGCGGGGCTATGCCTTTGAAGAATGTGTTTTTGGATTTCCCCTCTGTGATGGAGCTTGAGAGGTATATGTTTGTTCTTGTATTGCCGTTTCAGTTGCTGAAATCACTTTACCTGATCAAATCACAAACTTCTGCTTCCTAGCCTGACATTTCAGAGGGAAGGCCTATTTTGTTAGGGAATGATGACCTGTTATTTATTTATTTATTTTTGTCCTGACCATGGACTTCTTAAGTGTACCAAGAGTAGTACAGTGTAATGATAATTATTAACTTTATTTTTGCAACCTGTCATTGTAATCTCACCCATCGCCCCTGGATTTCAGACCTGTAATCATAAAAAAACCACTCTAGGTAGGTGTGCTCTCTCCTCTGTATCCATTTCCTCCTGTCAGTTTCTGCAGATTTGATCAGTATGTTAATTTTCAGTCTAAAAGTAATGTGTCAGGATTTGCAGAAAGCTGGATGTTTAGATATCCAATTGTCTTGGAGTCAGGCAGAATGTTGGTACAGCCCAATAAAGGACTATTGTTGGGAATTGACATTGGTTGCAAGAGTCTGAGAAAACAACTGTAAGCTTGAGGATGACTGAGCTGGTCACCTGTAGTGGATGTGTTAGCCTGCATGTGTTTTTGCTTGTGCCCTCAGTTCTCCTCGCCAACATCTGAGATTGTTTGGAGTTTTGTGATGAGCTGGAATTTTATGCAAAATTTGCAAGCTTCCAGAAGGTGGCAGAGTGGCATATACCAAATATATACCAAGTATTTCCTTTCTCTTCTGGAAAGAGTCTTTAGGATCCCAAAGAGTTTGCTTTAGAGCATGAAAGCTGAAGGTGGGGCAAAGTCCAGGAAGCAGAGAATCTTGGATAACGCATTTCTAGATGGGCTAATGGGTTTTGTTTGGATCCCATAGGTCTTATAGCTCATTTATCCATCTCTTGTTGCCATAGATGTTAATAATTATCATTACACTGCATTTCCCAAAGCCCAGAGGCAGCTGTTGGCTGTGTCGGTAATTCATGCATTTCTTTAATGTTTGCCAGTGGTTTTTGTAAATATCACTTGGCCTTATCTGCAGTGTATCCCCTACTCCGTGCTGCTGAAGGACCTGGAGATGCGGAATCTCCGGGAACTGGAAGACCTCATTATAGAGGCTGTCTACACTGACATCATCCAAGGCAAGCTGGACCAGCGAAACCAGCTTCTGGAAGTGGACTTCTGCATTGGCCGTGACATCCGAAAGAAGGACATCAATAATATTGTCAAGACCTTGCATGAGTGGTGAGGCTGAAAGATAGAAGGGTCCCTTCTCTCTAGGGAAGGGGTTAGCTAGCCTCTGCTTGGGGAAATATGATCTCCAGGTATTAGCTGGGGCTCCTTGGATCTGGGGTCTTAGGACAGTAAGCCAGAGAATTAGGACATTTGTGACTATAGCTGTGTGGCAACAGTAATCATTTCAGGCCTCCTAGTGCCTTGGTTGTAAAATAGTCTTGTCCCAGTGTAGCTGGGGACTATTTAATGGTAGGCTGTAAAATGCCCAGGGTTGGCAGGTGGAGCCTCTGAAACCTTAGCTATGTGACACAGACCCTGTACTTTGCAGACTCAGGAAGTTAGTGTTGATAAGATTCTTTGGATAAGAGAATCCATGTTTAGCATCAGTAACATTGGGCTAGTATTTATAAAAACATTTTGAAGGATAGTGGAGACGAGGAATGGGTTACTCTAAGTTGGAACACAGACACACTATATTAATATAACTATATTCTGGTATATAAAAAGTGGGATATTTGCAAGTACTCTATTTTAATAGAATTTGATGTGTGCAAGAGCTATTTCAGGTTCTACAAGGGTTGTTATGAAGTTACTTAAATGACTTGGGGCTTATACAGCCAGATGGGCTTAGTTGGAGATGAGGTTTTAGCTGAGTTTTGAAGGAGGGCCAGCGGTAGAGCTAGGTTGGAGCTGAGGAGAATATGTTCCCAGGCAGGCTCATGGCATTTTGGAGGTCAGGAAGCAGAGTAGACGAGCTTTGTGCTGAGTGAGAGGGAAATTATTTTCCATAAAATGGATGAACTCTCTGGCTTATCCTCAGGAGGAGTATATCCAGAAATGATTGGCCCAGCTTTGACTCTCTGGTGTCTCATGCCCCAACCTCTACCAAGTTTCCCTCACTTTAGCTACTATTGGGCCCCAGGGCATGTGCTGCCCACCTCTCACCCCGAGTTATAGCCCAGGGGGGATCCCAAACACTTTCCCTTTACAACCTCTGACCAAAGCAAGAGTTTTTAAAAGACTGTAGAACTGTTAAATAGGAAATAAACTTAGAAAATATCCCTAGCATAAAAATGGTCTGGCGTACACAATCTGGCTTTCCAACCACTACAGTTGGATGTCTTAGGCTGTTTTTGAGATGGCTGACAGTTTTCATGTCCATGGTCTGGCTTCTTATGTTTTTAGCCTCCAGTATGTTTCTACCTAAAGGTGGCATCCTAACCCCCATCCCAGGATGTTTACTGGTGCAGATTCTTAAAACTTGTGTTTAGGCATTGGAGTTCAATTTGAAACAAAATTGGAATGCAGAGAGGTACAACAAATATAGCTGATTACAGCTATTGAATCTTAAGTGAAGGGTATGCGGGTATTCATTGTACTACTCTTTCAACATTTTTTAGGTTTAAAATTTTCAAAATAAAAAGTAGGGAAAAGAAAATGAGGGGGAGGACAGGAAGTAATTTAAATTTCTGAGAAAGGGGACAATCTTCAAAATATAAGTTTTTAGAACATAATTTTTTTCTCTCAAGATATGTGTAAACTCTCTCCTAATTCCTTTCCTATGGGATACAGAACTTGGAGATAAAGGCTGTATTCCAAGAAACTACCACAGCCTCCATATTTGTCTCTTTGTGCCCTATGTTATATGCCCTGTTTAGAAATGCTTGTCTTTTGGAAGGAGTATGGGGAGGAGCCCTTGTAAGGAGTTGGGAGGGAGATTTTGGAGTCTGCAGGAGAGCTCCCAGACCTTTATATGGCTCAGGATTGGCTGTCTCCTCTGCAGGTGTGCCGGTTGTGAAGCAGTTCTGCTAGGCATTGAGCAGCAAGTTCTGAGAGCCAACCAGTACAAGGAGAACCACAGCCGAACTCAGCAGCAGGTAGAGGCAGAGGTAAGGAAGAGAATTTTGTTCCCTTGCTCCAGAGGATCCCTGTTTGTTCCTTTATCTTGTTACTCTTGTTGTAGATTAGATAATCAGACATCAACAAACAGACTCTGGCTGGGTGCTGGGGTAGAGATGAGTGTGACTCTAAGTTAGGATTAAAAAAAAAAAAAAGAAAAGAAAAGAGCCAGGACACATGGATTTGTTAAGGCTCACTGATACAAAACAGGGCTGTGGAGATCCCTGCTGACAGAACCTGAGGCTGCCACCAGGTGGCAGTACAGATCAGGTTAAGTTCAAGAGAAATTAATTTGCAGAAAAGGCTAAAGATCTCTTCGATACCAATCTACTGATTTACTAATAATCATCTTCTAGGAAATCTGGAACAGACCACAATGAGAGGAAAGGGAGCATGATCAAAACCTAGAGCCTTGTCAGTTTATCTAAAAGTCGATTTTTAGAGAGAGGGGACGGGAGGGGAGAGAGAAAAACATCAATGTAAGGACAATGTTGATTGGCTACCTTCTTTCTGCATATCCCTGACGGGGGACTGAGCACACAGCCTGACCTGGGCATGTTCCCTGACTGGGGGGGGGGGGGGGGGGGGTGGGAAGGGTGGGGGGGTATGAACTGGCAGCCTTTTGGTGCATGGGACAATGTCAAAACAACTGAGCCACACCGGCCAGGGCAAGTTTTTTTATTCAGTAAATGATGGTCGGAGTACTGAGTGTAGGTTGTTGATCATTCCCCAGCAAAGGCTTACTAAATATTTGTTGACTAGAAAAGAAAATAAATCTACAAAGAACAAAAGTATAATTCTGTAATTTTCTGTTGGTATTTATGCTTCTGTTACACTTGACCTAATTTTTTTAGCCATTCTATCAACTGAGTTGGTGATCTTTCCTTATTTGTCCTTAAATTAGATTGCTTTTTCTCAGAGGGAAAAACTTGATATTCTTCCCCCCCTCACCCTCCCAATTTTTATAACAGCAGCTTCCCTTCGGTGAGTTATTGCTTCAAGAATGTTCCCTCGCCAAGTCTGGTTTGGCTTAGTGGATAGAGTGTCAGTCTGCGGACTGAAGGGTTCCAGGTTTGATTCTGGTCAAGGGTTGCATGTGCTACAGTACCTTGATTGCGGGTACATCCCCAGTGGGGGGTGTGCAGGAGACAGCTGATAGATGTTTCTCTCTCATTGATGTTTCTGACTATCTCTCTCCCTTCCTCTCTGTAAAAAAAAAAAAGAACATTCCCTTTTAGTGCAGTCATTTCTTACTTGTTGCCTAAGAATATTCTCTCCCTTTCACAGAAATAACATATTAATAAGTTAGAATTCTAGCATACCTGGGGAAGATAGAGTAATAGCATTGTGATCTGTTTCATAGTCTCTGAACAAGTACTCTGGAGGGAAGGAAACAATTGGTGGAAGCATCAGAGCATCTCCTTGTTTGTATTTTGACTTTGGAGCATGTTTTTCTTCATATTTGTATGTGCATATGTCTGATGTTGTGTGGAATGTTAATATATAGCTACCATTCCATTTACAAAGTAGGCTTTGTTTGAGTCATGTAGGTAATAAAGTGTAATTGGACAAAGTAAGCCCCGTTTTCCATGACGCAGAAAATCCCCCAGGAGTTAGGTTAGTGACAGTCTTGAGGCTTGTTGGCTGTTAGAGCGCACCAAAGGGTGCCTCCTGGTTCTTTCTGGCGAGTGTTCTATCCATCTCCCAGCTCTTTCCCACTGTGGACTCTGCTTTTATCTTCCTTTGCTTTGTCTCACAACTGAATGACGTTTTCCTACCCGGGAAGCTCTGCTCTTTCCTTTTTCCATGAAGAGGAGGAGGTACTGCTAGGCAAGTATAGATGGGAGGCAGGTCGGTGTGGGCTAGAGTGGTCAGGGCAGGTTTGTGGGAAAGGGGCTTGACTACAGGGAGGGTCAGATGTCTAGCTAAGGAGGAAGCTTGCCCAGGATAGAATAACAGGGGACTTCAAAGGTGAGATGAATGACAGCTCTGGCCAAGACACAATGGACTAGCTTGGCTTGAGTGAAAAATGTGCGTTGGGGGAAGGAAGGTACAGGATTATGAGTGGTGTTTCAGATATGGAGAGAGAACCAAGCTTTCCCTTGGGGATACATCTCATTTCTTTTCCTTGTATGTGACCAGGGTCACCGAGCACCCAAAATAAGGACTTATTGGGAGGGCAGTACTTGAGGAGGCATTTGAATCAAAAGGGGGCAGGATGAGGGTAATTGTGCTTTCGTCTGTTTATTTGGTGAAAAGCTTTTGACAGGATTCTGAATCAAAGACTTTTACATGGAATTGAGTTACCAAGAGACGGGGAGTCTGCCTCACCCTGGTGGGGAGTGGTGGTAGGGATGGGAAGAGAACACAAATGTGCCCTCTGTGAATAGAGCTGGTGAGAACCTGTGATATCAGATTATGTTAAAGGATGTGAAACTGGGAGTGCTGAACCTTTTTTTGGGGATATATATATATATATATATATAGAGAGAGAGAGAGAGAGAGAGAGGCAGGCAAACAGGAAAGTATTTTAGTTAGTTAAACTCTGGGGGACTGTTGAGAGGCTGATGGGAGAGCTGTCTTGGTGTGTGGGGTGCATGTGTTACAGTACCAAGTCTGCTGGTTGGGCTGGCAGGTCAGGAACTGAAAGCTCACTTCTATGACTGTCCTCCACAGATATTCACAAAAACATTCAAAGGTAAACATAGAAGGGTGTTGTAGGAGCTCTGTACTTGGTGAACAACAAACTGGAAGCTAATTTGAAGATGATAGAACCTTCATAGCAGAATAGTACACAGATGGTACAGAGAATGTGTAGTCTGACATGGAAAAGTGTTCAGGAGTTGCTTAAATAGATTTGAGCTCTTCCTTTGTTGAGTGAAGAAAGGTATCCTGAAAAACAGTAGGGTGATAGCATTTTGCTAGTTTTTTTTTTTTTTACTACATTTCCATCATTTATCAGTTAGGTGGCTCTAGTTGTTTATTCAGGAAGCGCTTGGGGAGTAGAATCCCCAGACTTCTTGTGGAAATATTTGGTTTCATACATGAACAGTAGCAGTCAAATTCTTTGTCATCCTTTCTTTTTCGAAGGCCATTTTAACCACTGCTTTCTTTCACTTCTTTGCCAAATGGTCCACTTCCACGTGGCTTTTCCCCTCTTTTCAACGAAGCAGGCATTAGTTCCACTTCTTTGCTCGACTCATTTCCACATATCTCCCATGAGTAGCTCCAGCTTATTTCTCCTCATCTGGGTAAAGGTAATTTCACATTTTCTTGCAGAGGATTCTGGCTTCTTCCGTAGGTGGCCCCCATTAGAACGAGAATGAGTTTCGGTGGGTTTCTGGTGCTTACAGAAGGAGCACACAAATTCTGTGTCTCCCTCCAGGTTACCAACATCAAGAAGACCCTCAAGGCCACAGCATCCTCCTCGGCTCAGGAGATGGAGCAACAACTGGCCGAACGGGAGTGTCCCCCTCACGCCGAGCAGAGGCAGCCCACCAAGAAGATGTCTAAAGTGAAAGGTCTGGTTTCCAGCCGCCACTAGGGCCGGCTGGGGCAGCTGGCACTCACCAGGCCTGGGCAGGTGGGGAGGGGACACCTAGGGCCTATTTCCTCCTCTCTCTACCTTCAGTGAGTTCCAGACCTGCCCGTCCCCTCACCAGCGCCTCCCCATCCTGTTGGTACTGTTCCAGAAGAACCGTTAACTCCTTTCCCTCGACCACACCCTCCTTCCCCAGTTTCTCCCTTCAGACTCAGGGGCTCCACTGATGCCATCCCAACAGGGTCAACACTGCCCAGCTTCCCTCCAGGAGGTTCTTGTCTCTGTTTAAGGGCTTGTCTCTCCCAGTTTTTCTTTTGCTCCATGTCATTTGGTCAGGCTGGTCATAGCCAGAGGCAGCTTTAACCAGCCCACAGGGATGACTGCACAGGAGGCTCCTCTGAGTGAGGAGGGGGCACTCCTCCAGCCCCATGTACCACAGTACCCACAATGGTGCAGGCACTCTAGCCAGGTCTCAAAATGCTTTGTTTTCCTTCCCCTGCCTTGTCCCTTGTTGGCAGCTCCAATCAGGCCATGGAGGGATGTGATGCTGGGCTATGTTTACTCAGCCTCTTAAGCCCAGCTCAAATCTCTCATTAGTTGGGAGCATTAGGTTAACTGATGTCTGGTATCTGAGCACCCGTGGAGGGTGCTGTGGGTCTGCTCGGTGGCAGAAACTTCTTCCAGCTTGGTGTTCTCTGCTGCCTGACTACTCAGACTGGTTTTCGGTGTGAAGGCCCAGCTGCCCACTGGGACTGTCTGCCAATACTTGCTCTCCCCAGATCTTTAATTACTCCTGGCTGCATCTGTGGTGGGGATGGTGGTGCTGAGGCCCAGCCTGCTGGGGAAGGACCTGTTGCTGCTTCTGTCTGTTTCTTTCCACTCCTCCTTGGCTAATGACCCAGAGCCCTCTGATGATGGCATTCTCTTGGCAAGAGAAAAGGACTTGACTAGCCTTTCTGAACTTGAACAGTTTCAGGTTATATTTTAATTTTTTTTTTGTACAGGTTCTGATTCTAATACATTTCAACATGCCTTTTTCCCCCCTCGTGTCAATATTTGTTATAGATCGCCGGGGATTATTCACTTGCTTGGAGGGTGGCGTGTGTGTGTGTATGTGTGTGTGTGTGTGTGTGTGTGTGTGTGTGTGTTTAAGGGGAATTGGAGGTCTGGACTAATTAAAGTTCACCGAAGGAAAAAACATATTTTAGAACAAAAATTAAAGTGTAGTTACAGTGTGACTGGTGTGCGGGGTTGCATAGCTGGCACATCTGGAGGAGCTGGGATCAGGGTGCTCCAGGAAAATGTCCTGCTGTGTCAGTACCTGGAGAAAATCCATATCTCCTTTTCCAACATGTCCAGCAACTGCCTGCTGCTGACCAGATGTTAACAGTTATTCTCGTTTCCCCTTTAAGCTGGTCCATGTGCCCATATAACATTTTGTCCAGTGGGAAAGTTTAATTCCCAATGTATGTTTCGTGAAACCTCTTGACAGATGCTCTGTGGAAAAGGGGTTCTGTTGTTAAATAAATTTGGCACATCCTGCATCACATATCCTCATTGGAAATTCATTCTTGTGGTTTCAGAGAAGGCCTGGGTGAGGTAGCCTGTTCCCACACTGATGTCACCACCAAATCATTTGGATACCTTGTGGAACACATTTTGGGGAAGTTTCTAAACATCATATTTCTCAAAAATACCTCTCAGCTTTATAGGTTTTTCTATAACTACAGTCATGTGTTGCTTAATGATGGGATATATTCTGAGAAAAGCATTGTTAGGTCATTTCGTTGTGTGAACATTGTAGGTGCACTTACACAAACCTAGATGGTCTAGCACAGTGGTCGGCAAACCAGCTCGCAAGCCACATGTGGCTGTTTGGCCCCTTGAGTATGACTCTTCCACAGAATACCATGGTTTGGGTGAGTCTATTTTGAAGAAGTGGCGTTAGAAGAAGTTTCATTTTAAAAAATTTGGCTCTCTAGTCCTGGCTGGTTTGGCTCAGTGGATGGAATGTCTGCCTGCGGACTGAAGGGTCATGGGTTTGATTCTGGCCAAGGGTACGTGCCTGGTTTGTGGGCTCTATTCCCAGTGGGGGGCGTGTGGGAGGCAGCTGATTGATGGTTCTCTTCCATCATTGATGTTTCTGTCTCTCTATCTCTCTTCCTTCCTCTCTGAAATCAATAAAGAAATATATTTAAAAAAATTTTGGCTCTCAAAAGAAATTTCAGTTGTTGTACTGTTGATATTTGGCTCTGTTGACTAATGTACCGACCACTGGTCTAGCCTACTGACACCTCAGCTGTTTGGTATAGCCTATTCTTCGGTTACAAGCCTATACAACATGGTACTGTATTGAATATTGCAGACCTTGAAAAGGTACAGTAAAAATCAGGTATAAAAAGAAACAGTGGAACATTTACCATGAATGGAGCTTGCAGGCCTGGAAGTTGCTCTGAATGAGTCAGTGAGTGGTGAGTGAGTGTGAAGACTAGGACATGACTATACCACTGCAGACTTTATAAGCACTGTACACTTGGGCTACAATGAAGTGATAGAAACGGTTTTTCTTTAATGATAAATTAACCTTGGTTTACTGTAACTTTATCCTATATAATGAAAAAGGCAATATGCAAATTGACTATCACACCCTCACAAAGATGGCTGCCTATAACCAGGCCAGCAGGAGGGTTAGTGAGGAACAATTAAATGGCAGAACAAGCAGGCTGCATGGGGCAACCAGGCCAGCAGGGGGGTTAGTGAGGGATGACCAAACAACTGAACAGGTTGCATGGGGTGACCAGGCCGGCAGGGGGGTTAGTGAGGGGTGACCAAATGACTGAACAGGCTGCATGGGCGACCAGGTCAGTGGAGGGGCTGTGAGGGGTGACCAGGCTGGCGGGGAGCCAGTTAGGGGCGATCAGGCCAGCACTCAGACACAGTGAGAGGTGATCAGGTTGGCAGGCAGGTGAGCGATTAGGAGCCAGTGGTCCAGGATTGTGAGAGGGATGTCCTGGTTTGGAGAGAGTGCAGGCTGGGCTGAGGGGACCTACTTCCCCTACCTCCCCCGCCCCATGAATTTTGTGCACTGGGCCTCTAGTTACTTTATAAACTGAACATTTTAAAAACTTTTTGGTTCTTTTGTAATAACATTTAGCTTAAAATACACATTATACAACTGTGCTAAAATATTTTCTTTTTATCTTCTATAGCATAAGCTTCTCCTGTTTTTAATGTTTTATTTTTCTTTCCCTTTTTAAACTTTTAAAAAATATATATATTTTATTGATTTTTTTACAGAGAGGAAGGGAAGAGGGATGGAGAGCTAGAAACATTGATGAGAGAGAAACATCGACCAGCTGCCTCCTGCACGCCCCCTGCCGGGGATGTGCCCACAACCAATGTACATGCCCTTGACGGGAATCGAACCTGGCACCTTTCAGTCCGCAGACGGATGCTCTATCCACTGAGCCAAACCGGTCTTGGCATCACTATTTATTTATTTATTTATTTATTTTTATTGATTGATTTTTTACAGAGAGGAAGGGAGAAGGTTAGAAAGTTAGAAACATCGATGAGAGAGAAACATCGATCAGCTGCCTCTTGCACACCCCCCAACAGGGGATGTGCTCACAACCAAGGTACATGCCCTTGACCGGAATCGAACCTGGGACCCTTCAGTCCACAGGCCAATGCTCTATCCATTGAGCCAAACCGGTTTCAGTGCACTTTTTATACTTTTTAATTAAAAGCTAAGACACAACTACATGTCACCCTAGGCCTACACAGGGTCAGGATTATCAGTATCACTGTCTTCACCTCTTATCCCATTGGAAGGTCTCCAGGGACACTAATGGGCATGGAACTGTCATCTCCTGGGATGTATTTCTTCTGGACCGCCTCCAGAAGGACCTACCTGAGCTTCTTGAGGAGGTGTCACTCTTCAGAGAGTGCTAAATTGGCAGGCCCATCATCATCAGGTGATAGGAATTTTAATCTCAGGAGATCAGTGTCCTATAAGCCATCTGTCATTGACTGAAATGTTGTGCAGTTCATGACCATATTCTTTCTAGACCCAGAATAGGCACACATGCTTTCAGCAAGTCTTTCATTTATGTCTTTCCCGCTAGTGAGCAGAGAGGACGTGTGGCTTAACTAGTGGGAAATGTATGATTGTTGTTTGTCAACAATGGTCCTGAGGAGCTGAAGGTTCATCTCCACAGTTTTGCTGCTTCCTTCAAAATAGAAATTACAATAATGAGAACACCTTTGTAAAGTGTTCTGTGGAGTGCCTTCATGGACAATAAGTCATGAATCCCTTCCACTCAGACCATCTCCTGAAGTTGGTAAGGGTATTAATGCAGTTATCCTAACTTGACACATGAGCAAATGAAAACTCAGAGTTTTAAAGTATCCCATGATAAATGTCAAAATGAAGACTCCTGGATCTCTTGACCAGGCCAGCTGGGCAGGAGGGTGGGGGCGTGAGGGGTGACCAGGCTGGCAGGGGGGCAGTTAGGGGTGACCAGGCAGGCAGGCAGGTGAGCGATTAAGAAGCCAGTGATCCAGGGTTGTGAGAGGGATGTCCAACTGCCAGTTTAGGCCCAATCCTTCTATTATTATATAGGATAAGGTTGCAAGTGTTGCCACCTACATTCTAATTTAGTCTGCTCTCCAAACTAACACTTGGCATCCTGCTTGTTCCTCTGAGGGCTCATCTTGCTTTTAACTGACACCAATGCACCACAGTCTGCTTTCCAGACCCACTCAGCCACTGCATAAAGAAGCTGAGAGTATGGAGCTGGGGCTCCAGGAATTGTGGGAAGAGCTGGAATGCTCGTTGCTTTGTTGGGACTCTGGTAGGAGGCCGGGACTCTGGGCTTTGCAGTTTCCCATCCTGCATGCTGTGACAGCAGGGTTTAGGTTTGAAGCATGCCCAATTATTTTACATGTAAACACAATGTTCAGAAGATGTGTCCTCATCAGCAGGGATTAAAAAGAATTAAATAATATTTAATACTGTTGGCCTGGTAAATGAAATTCATGCACATTAAAGGAATTAATTAAAGGAAATATTTTAATATTGCTATTTGTCAGGGATGCAGGCAGGCAGCACCATATCCTAGGTCAGGGATGCAGGCAGGCAGCTTCACCTCAGCGCTGGGCAGGCCTGCGCATGCCTCTGCTGGTGGCCACCTTCACTGGGGGCCACTGCACCTCCGCACAGGCCGTGGATGGCCTGCTCATGACCCCTGGCCGTGCAGCCTCTGGGCTGGGCGGCGCCGAAGGCCTGTGCACACCCCCATTGGTGTCCGCTTCCGCTCGGGGCCACTCCCAGGCCAGATGGCGCCGCATGCCTGCTCGTGATCCCCGGCCGGGCGGCCTTTGGCCTGGATGGCACCGCTGTTGTCCGCTGCTTCCACTGGGACCCACTCCCGGGCTGCGCCAGTCACTGGTGGTGACTGTTATGGCGTCCAGGCTAATTAGCATATCCCTTTATTATTATATAGGATAAGATTGGTAGTAGTGCCTATGGACTGGCTCTAGCCACCTTGGACCCTAAGCTGTCTGCTTCCTGTAGTCCTCTATGGTCTTTATTGTTTGCCCAAGTGAGAGGCATCATGGTTTCTACTTGGCTAATGTTAGGGAAGTGGTCAAAGCCCTCAATATGGCCTGCTTTTGTGTTCCCAATTTGAGATGACCACCATTGATAGTAGGACTCACTCACCCTGCAAACTTTTGAGTCATAGGAAATAGGGTGGAGACCAAAAATCTAAGATGATAAACAGCTTGTGATAATTTTACATATTTGCTATTTTTTCGTCTCTCATGTGCTGGGTTGCCTGAAATCAAACTACTTTACAATTTTTGTACTAGAATCAGTATTCTAACAGCCTGAAACTTCAAACATTTTTTTAATGCAGTCATTAGTTGATTTAAAAAAAATACATATTTTTATTGATTTCAGGGAAGAAGAGGGAGGGGGGGAGGTAAGGAGGGAGAAAGGAAAGAGTAGAGAGGGAGAGGGAGAGGGGGAGGGAGGGAGGGAGGGAGGGAGGGAGGGAGGGAGGGAGGGAGAGAGAGAGAGAGAGAGAGAGAGAGAGAGAGAGAGAGAGAGAGAGAGAGAGAGAGAGAGAAATATCAATGTGATGGGAATCAAACCATAACCTCCTGGTTCATAGGTCGACGCTCAACCACTGAGCCATGCCAGCCAGGCTATTAGTTGATTTTTACTGGACCTGAAGGACTACTTGGGTCACACTACTTGTCTTTTCTGAGAATCTGCGCAGCCATGAATATCTGCTTCATTAAATCTTTTCTTATGGTTATATTTGAGATTACAGGTTGAAATATACTTTTTAATAAGCATGAATTTTGCCTTATATCTCCTTTACATTACCTCGAGGGCATTAAGTTGGTGTCCTTGAAGGCCCCTCTCCTAGGCTTGCTGCCCCTCTCTGTGTTCTCCCAGGACCTTTTCTCTGATGTGCATCCCCGGTGTCTCCTCTTCCTAAAAGGCCAGCAGTCATTGGGTTAGGGCTATACCTCTATGACCTCACTGAACCTTAATTACTACTTGAAAGTCCTGTTCCCAAATATTGTGAGTGTGGAAAGGAGGTAGGGAGAAGGGTTTCAAAGGCAGCCTCTTGGGGGTCAGCTTCAAAGGAACCACCAGCTTGGTTCTCAGTTTTGAGACCCTGCCTGATTGGCTTCTGGGAGAAGTTGGGGGCACCTCTCCCGAGAATGTATAAAGATTGGTTCTTCTGGTTATAATTTTGTCATTTAGTTGTCTGATAACTTCTTCAGGAAAAACTAGAAGTGGAATGTTTGAGATTTCTCGTGGTTGGAATTTTTAAGGCCACTGATAAATGGAACCAAACAACACTCCCAGAAGGCCTTGCCGACTTATGCTCCCCCAGCTTTGGAAGCCAGAGCTTTACAACGGGGTGCTGGTGCCAGAGCCTGAGTGGGTTGCTGAGGTGATCACCTGTGTGTGCCCTGTTGTGCAAGCCCTGCATCTGAACCCTGTACAGCCCTAGATATTATCATTCTTTTCCATTATCACCAATCTGATTGAGGGAGTAGTAGCTCCTTGATGTTATATTGTTCATTTATTTAAAATATGTTTTATTGATTTTTTACAGAGAGGAAGGGAGAGAAATAGAGAGCTAGAAATGTCGATGAGAGAGAAACTGCCTCTTGCACACCCCCTACTGAGGATGTGCCCACAACCAACGTACATGCCCTTGACTGGAATCAAACCCGGGACCTTTCAGTCCACAGACCGATGCTCTACCACTGAGCCAAACCGGCTTCGGCTGTTCATTTAATTACCACTTTTTTTTTTTTTTTTTAATGTTCATTATCCCATCACATTGTTTTCTTTTGTGACTTTCTTCTTTTCCCTTACTCATTTGCTATTGGAGCTATTGATTTTTTTTTTTTAATACAGATTTGTAAGTACTACCTAGAAACTGCCATCAGAGGGCAGCAGTACATCATGGTGCTGAGGGTCTGGAGCTGGAATCTGAACTTTAAAGATGTATTTTGCACAAAGGGGAGCCTGAGTCCTGAGATGTGGACTCAGAAACTTAGGACAAACACAGAAAAGGCGGTTAATTTACTCTCCAGATTGAGTTGTTTGGAAATCTATGGGTGGGGTAGAAAAAGAAGATGATGGTGAAAGGTCAAGACTATAGGTCCCAGACTAGTAACTGAATTCTGATAGGAGACATCAAGGAGCCCTAAGACAGAAGACACTTTTTGTGTGGTTGTGCCACTGCAGAGGTACCAGGTTGTTACCAGAATATGGTGTGTGTGTGTGTGTGTGTGTGTGTGTGTGTATGTGCAAATGCCCACCCCACTCTCCAGAAAGGTAGCTGGATAAGCTTTCATATATGCCAACCTCTCTTTTTGAGCTATATTGTTCTCAGTCTCATTGGGAAATTAAAGCAGCTGAGTAGGAAGGGTCTGGGTGGTGATGCAGAAATGTGGGGTTGGGGAGGGATAAGGAGCTGTGAACACTGCCCAGGCCTCCTTTCACCGTAGGAAGCTAGATAAGCCTCAGGAGGATGTGAAGCTCCTGAAATCATGCAGAATCATCTATGCACTTTAATCATTTTTTAAGATTTTAATTTTCAATCAATTATACATTCAGAAGTCGTTGAAAAAGAGTGGAGAGGCCTCTTGTACCTTTCACCTGGTGCCCCTCAGTAGTAACATCTATAATTTAATAAAAGCATAATATGCTAATTAGACCAGACGTCCTTCCAGACGACCTTCTGGATGAAGCCGGGCTGCGAGGGAAGCCTGGGTCCCAGGTGCGGGAGGAAGCCAGTGCTGGCAGCTGGGGAAAGGAAGGCCTACTCTTGCACGAATTTTGTGCATTGGGCCTCTAGTTTTAGTATAAGAGCTAAACCAGGAGGATGACATTGGTGCAGTTCAGGCCTCATTTGGATACAAGGGGCAGCCGTAAACGTGGTGTGGATGAACTCGTGCATGTTCATGATATCGTGGAGCTATGTGAGCGGTCCTGGACTGTCATCTTTTGGACTTCTTGATTTGTGCAAAAAGTATACCCATATTTATTTAAGTTATCATTAGTAGAGTTTTCTGTTACTTGCAGCCATAACATTCCAAACATACATACAGTTGCAAGGTGCAGAAAACCTAATGCAAATTGGTTTAATTTAAAAAAAAAAAAAAAAAAAAAAAAAAAGAGGAAGAGGAGGAATATTGGTTCATGTAATAAAATCCAGAGGAATAACTGAACTGGCACCAGAGGCTCATGGAGTGGGGAGGTGTTTGAAAAGAAATTGGAAGTGCTATTTCCAGGGGCAGGGGAAGTAGATGCTGGGCAGGAAACCACAGTTGTCCACTACCTCCAGCAGGGGTTTTGTGTCCCTCCTGGGGAGTGCAGTTCTTGCACAAGGGGTGTGTGACAGCTGGGCAGATAGCCCTGGAGATCTCTAGCACAGTGATGATTCATGTCTCCAAGACACTTCTGCTGCCTATCTGGTACCTCAGGGTGTCAGGCTAGTCATGGTGTCTCAGTCCATCCCCACTGGCTTGTTGTAGGTCTGCAGAAGACCGTGGGTTGCCAAGGAACTGCTGTGGTTGAAACAGGGTTGTAGGTTTCAGCTGCATATGCTAGGTAGGAGTTGGGATGTATTTAGATAGGGCCTCTGCCCTCATCCACACCACGTTTACCTGCTGCCCCTTGTACCCAGTACAGACATCAGTTTTCTGCTCTATTCTTCCCCACCCCCACTATTAAGTCCACCCATTCCAGTACCCCCGGAGGTCTTTAGAGAGACTTCACCGGGGCAAGGCTGCTTCTAGTGCCCCATGGTACTCAGGTTTATGGAAAAGGTCAGTGTTTCCCAAAGTGTGCTAGTCATGCCATTGTGGTATGTGACTTATTTTAATAGGTATGCATCACATTTTAAACATTCCTTTAAAAAATCTTTTTACTATACAATAAAATACAGATAGAAAAATACACAAAACAGAGGTAGAGTTTATTATTTAAGGCAAACACCCCAAATGCTCTTGTAATCGAAGAGATGGAATGTTGTAGCCACCAGCAGCAGCTCTGTGTCCCGTCCCAATCATAACTCCCCACCCCAACGGCAAGATTAACTATTGCCTGGCTTTTATAGTAATCATTTCCTTGTATTTCTTTATAGTTTTGGCATCTGATCATGTATTCCTAGAAACTGACTCAGTCTTGCCCATTTTAAAAATTGTATCTTCTCCCTCTCTTTTAATCGATAGGTTCCCTCTTCATCCTTTCCTTTTATCTGTTGAAGAATCCAGGCAATTTAACTGTTGTGTTTCCTAGAGTCTGCTCCGCTGCCCTTTGTATTTGCTGTTCATTGTCAGCCAGATCTAGTAGCTCGATCAGACTCAGCTTCTGTCTCTCTGATAAGACTCTAAGTGGCTGCATCGTGTCAGGCTGCTGTTCTCTGTGCCGTTCATAACCATGGATGCTCAGTCCTTAGATCCATTAATTCACTGGGGTTCCAAAATGCTGACATATATTGTTTTCATTGTGCTGAGATTCACATTTTATTGCTTATTAATTTTACCATTCCACACACTTTATAAGCAAATAGGCTTTGAGAGAATATATGGAGAGTGTTAAACAGATGATGGCAACATTGATGAGACTGTTCCAGTGTTTTGCATAAGGTAATGAGAAGAACCACAGCTGCCACCAGTACAAAATGATGGTATTTTAGTTCGATTATTTCTTTTTCATTTAGGTGCTGGAATTCTTTATAAACAGATGCTGCCTTCCATCTACCATGAGGTTACCCAGTGGTAGAGCTCATTTAGGAGAGGCAGGATAATAAATGCTTCCTTTCCCCCCTAAATTTACTAGTTTGTAAAATAATAAACTGGTTCCGTATTATCTTCTGGAGGTAACCAATTTATTTTCAGTATCATTATGTACTCATGGATTGAAATAAATTTGGTGAATTTCAATTTATTGGAATTATTACTGTGATCAAAGCTCTGCTTGTCCTGTCTTTGGCCAATGGGAACCCGTGTCCTATCCTAGTCTATGCACAGCCTTTCTCTGCTGGTTCCCATGTTGTTTATGATGTTCCAGACTCCTTTGAACATTCTCTCCTCAGATCTGCACTCAGTCATTTCTCCACATCACCCTAACTTTTTTTTTATTTTTTATCCTCACTCAAGGATATGTTTTTAATATATTTTTTTGTTAATCCTCACCTGAAGATACTTTTCCATTGCTTTTTAGAAAGAGTGAAGGGAGGGGGAGAGAGAGAGAAAGACAGAGAAAGAGATAGAAAGAGGGAGAGAAACATTGATGTGAGAGAGACACATTGATTAGTTGCTTCCTGCATGCACCCTGACCCGGGCTGGGGGTTGAATCTGCAACCCAGGTATGTGCCCTGATCAGGGTTTAAACCTGCAACCTTTTAGCGTATGGGACAGCATTCCATCAACTGAGCCACATGGCTAGGGAAATATTGCCCTGACTTTATGGATTCTATAAGAATGCTCATTGCTGCTGGTTTAGTCATTGTTTCTCAGCCTTTTCAGTGGGCAGACTAATTTATATAGGTAGAATGATAGATAAAACACTTCATAAGTTTGATAGAATGATAGATAAAGTACCTAAGTTCATACTGTTATTTCCAATTAAGTGTTAGGACTACAGATTTTTATTTAGTCTCTTTTACAAATTACAGCTCTATCTCTTTCCACACTGAGAATCCTGATTTTTAGGACACAGGATAATCACTGAAATATCCCATAATTACTCATTTGTTTCAGGCAACATTACACACACAGCAGGGAATAATTCTAATGCTCCTACTACCAGAATGATAACTGGAAATAGTTCAGAAGTTCTCACTGCAGTTTTTATACCTGCTAGCTGCTCTATGTCTACATTGATCACTCTTATATAACATATTCTCTTCCTTTTTTAAAAAACAAAAAGTATATTTTTATTGATTTCAGAGAGGAAGGGAGAAGGAGAGTGATAGATTCATCAGTGATGAGAGAGAATCATTGATCGAGTTGCCTCCCACACTCCCCTCAATGGGGATTGAGCCCATAACCCCAGCGTGTGCCCTGACCGGGAATTAAACTGTGATCTCTGCATTCATGGGTGGATGCCCAACCACCGAACCATTCTTCATTGTCACCTCTGTAGTAATGGAGCTGGACCCTGTAACTATTTCTCCTTTGAGAACTTGCCCCGTGTTAAACTTTGCTGAAGGACCCTGGAGGAGGGGGGTTTCTCTTCTGGATTCTAGTGTGCCTCATGCACGCTTCTGCAGGGCGTGCAGCCTCCCAGTGCTCAGCTCCAGCAGATCCTGGTGGCCAGGGGCACAGGCCACCTCCCCACGGAGAGCTTCCCTTGGCACCCCTGGGTGGCTCCACAGCCCACTTCTCCACCTTCCAGTGAGTCAGGGCTCGGGCGTCTTCTGAGGTCTTGATCTCAACCCTGGGGTGGGGGACCTTTCCTTGGTTCCTCAGTCCCAGCCCTACATGTAGAGGCTTCTCCGTTTTTCTGCTACTCATTATATTCTTTAAAGTTCCTGTTACTTCTTACTAGCCACTTCCCTGTTACGGTTAGTAATTTTTATAAAACTTCCCTTTTTAAAATCACTTTGTGGTTTCTCTTTCCTAAATGGATCTTGGCTAATGCAATATAGTATGAAATCTTTTTTTTCTTTTTTTAAATTCAGGAAAGTATGAATTTTTTTTTTTAATATATATATATTTTACTGATTTTTTTTACAGAGAGGAAGGGAGAGGGACAGAGAGTTAGAAACATTGATGAGAGAGACATGGATCAGCTGCCTCCTGCACACCCTCCCACTGGGGATGTGCCCGCAACCAAGGTACATGCCCTTGACCAGAATCAAGCCTGAGACCCTTCAAGCAGGCCAATGTTCTATCCACTGAGCCAAACCAGTCAGGGCTGAATTTTTTTTAAATTCAGATTTTATTTCTGAATTTTAGTTTTTAGTATTTATCCTGTCTCTTGCTATGAATTTTATTTTCAGGGACTCTTTTACCCATTTCCAATATTTGCCATTTTCTCTTGAATCTTTTTCATGTGTTTTCTTTTTGATATAAAGCTTTCCCTACTTTTTACATTGTTTCTCTTATGTTTCTCCTAATTTAATATTCATATCTGCAATTATTTATTTTATTCCTAAATCTGTCCTAAGTGCTGTCATCTCATTTCTGAGTTTTTCTCATTCTGACTTGTAATGGGCCCCCCCCCCCCCCCCCCCCCCCCCAATTTGGAATAGTTAGTACAGTTTTGCTCATTGTCTGTAAGGATGTTATTTTGCTCCTTATTCTCTTTTTTTCTTCCAGACACTTTGGATGGAATTGGATATTGACACTCTGTGTTCCTCATTTTTTATGTGAAATTATTTCTAAACTTTTGGCGTGAGAGGCTGAGGAGGCATTTCTAACTTTTGTTTTCTATAGCGTTAAAAATATATGGCAAACTATTAGAACTAATATACAAGTTCAGCAAGGTTGCAGGGCATAAGATCAGTATACAAAAATCAGTATACAAAAATGGTATACAAAAATATAGCATTTCTATACACTTGCAATGAATAATCTGAAAATGAAATTAAAACAATTTCATTTGCAATAACCCCAAAAAGAATTATGCTTAGGAATAAATTTGACAACAGGGTAATATTCTTAAAATGACAAAGTATTGTTGAAAGAAATTAAAAATCCTAAATAATGGAAAGATAGGTGTTCATGGATCAAAAGTCTCAATGTTATTAAAACAGTATGTTATTAAAACAAGTCAAACTGCAGACTCAATGCAATCACCATCAGAATCCCATTTGGCTATGCAGAAATTGACAGGCTGATCCTAATATTCATGTGGAAACTGAAGAGATCCAGAACAGCCAAGACAATTTTGAAGAGGACTTCTTGATTCCAAAATTTGCCAAAAAGCAACAATAATTAAGAGAATGTGGTGGTGGCATAAAGATAGATATCTAGATGAGTAGAATAGAATTCAGAGTCCATAAATAAGCTTCACATTTCCAGTCAATTTATTACTGGCAAGGGTGCCACGACAGTCAACGGGGAAAAGAATCATGTTTTCAGCAACTTGTGATGAGACTCCTCGATATTCACAGGCAAAAATACTGAAATCTGCCGAAACCGGTTTGGTTCAGTGGATAGAGCGTCAGCCTGCGGACTGAAAGGTCCCAGGTTCGATTCTGATCAGGGGCATGTGCCTTGGTTGCGGGCGCATCCCCAGTGGGGGTGTGCAGGAGGCGGCTGATTAATATTTCTCTCTCATCGGTGTTTCTGACTCTCTATCCCTCTCTCTTCCTCTCTGTAAAAAATTCAATAAAATATATTAAGGAAAAAAAAAAAAACCACCCTGAAATCTGTACCTACTGCACACCAGATACAAAATTAGTCCCAAATGACCTAAATATAAGAGCAAAAACTATAAAATTCTTAAGAAACAAACAGGGATAAATCTTTGTCACCTTGGATTTGGTTACGGCTTCTTAGCTGTGATGTTAAAAGCATAAGAATTAAATAAAAATAGGTAAGTTGGACTTCAGAAAAATTAAAAGCTTTGTACTTCAAAAGACACCAACCTGAAAGTTAAAAGACAACTCACTGAATGGGAGAAAAGATCTATAACTTGTATGTCCAATAAGGGACTGGTATCTAGAATATGTAGAACTCAAATATCTAGAACTCTTTCACCTCAATCATAAAAGACAATCCACTTATGGAATAATAAAGGATAAAGGTAGTTGCTCCTTGTCCTTAGTTCCTGGCACAGAGCTCCTAAAATGCTTGGGAATTCCCTGAGTGAAAACGGTGATAGAAGCATCTTTTGTTCTAATGAGATAACCTTTGGTGTGCCCTTAGGTACGATAGCTTCAGGATGGGTGCTGGTTTCCAGAAAGACTCAGTCATAATTAGAAGGTGGGAACTTTCAGCCCCATCCCCCCAACCTCTAGGGAAGGGAGATGGGCTTGAGATTGAGTTAATCAATAATGGCACAATCCTGCATACATATGAAGCCTCCATAAATAATTTTTTAAGTAACAGAGTTCGGAGAGCTGAGGTGGGGATTCTCCTGGGCTGGGAGGTTGGTGCATTCCAACCCTGAGAGGACAGAAGCTCCTGTGTAAGGGTAAGAGGGAGATCCCCGACTTTGTAGCCACATTGGATGGATAAGGTAACTTGGGGACTCCCATACTTGCAGCTGACATTTGACAGGAGAGCAGTCTTTTGGGACTGAGCTCTTAAACCTGTGGAGTCTGACACTAGCTAGTGTCAGGATAGGATCAACTTATAGTACACCCAGCTGGTTTTAGAACATTGGAGAAATGAGGTTAGAAAAGATTTTGTGTCAGGAAGGAGAAACAAAAACTCTCAACAATAAAATAAAATAAAATAAAATAAATTTTGCAAAGGGCCCAATAGGTGTGGCTTAATGGTTGAGTGTCAACCTATGAACAAGGAGGTCACAGTTTGATGCCATCAGGACACATGCCAGGGTTGTAGGCTTGATCCCCAGCTGGGGGCGGGGGGGCATGAAGGAAGTAGTTGATCATTTATTCTCATCATTGATCTCTCTCTCTCTCTCTCTCTCTCTCTCTCTCTCTCTCTCTCTCTCTCTCTCTCTCTCTCCACCTCCCACCCCTTCCTCTCTGAAATTAATAAGAAGCATATTTTAAAAATGGGCCAAGATCTGAATAGACATTTTTTTCAAAGAAGATACACAAATGGCCAATAAGTACATGAAAAGATGCTCATCTTTTGTCTGGGAAATGCCAATTAAAACTGTTGAGATATCACTCCATACTCACTAGAATGGCCATAATCCATAAGATAGACAATATACAGTGTATGTTAATTTTATCTAAAAAAAAAAAGAGAAATGAAAAGACAATGAGTATTGATGAGCTTGTGAAGAGATGGGAAGCCTCAGACACCGCTGGTGGTCAAATAGATTGTTGCAACCACTTTGGATACAGCCTGGCTGTTCCTCAAAAAGTTAAACACAGAGTTAGCATTTAACCTAGCAATTCTAAATCTAGATGTATTATAACCAACAGAATGGAAAACATGCCCACACAAACCTGTAGACAAATGTTAGCCATTTTTTCTTTTTTAATTTATTGATTTTTTACAGACAGAAAGAGAGAGGGATAGAGAGTTAGAAACATTGATGAGAGAAACATCGATCAGCTGCCTCCTGCACACTCCCCACTGGGGATGTGCCTGCAACCAAGGAACATGCCCTTGACTGGATTCGAACCTTGAGTCCTCAGGCCAAAACGCTCTATCCTTTGAACCAAACTGGCTAGGGCATTAGTCGTCTTTTTTTGTTGTTGTTGGGGATAGTGGTGGTCAGGCATAGGTCAGGCAGAGTTCTGGTCAGGGCCATCCACCAGGCCATCTGCTCTCTAGGACAAATCCTAGATGAGAATGACGCATCAACCCAAAACTCCAACTTAGTTCATTTTGTGGTGAGAAGTGTTGTGCCAAGAGCATTGGAAAACACCTGGTGCCATGGATCCACGAATTATTTCCTCTGTGGTTAACCTATATTTGGGAAAGCAAACCTTCAACAGAAGATTGTTATAGGCAGATGGAATCCGGACAAGGAACCTTGAAGAGGTCAACAACTAATGGTAGAGACACATCATCTCTCTAAGTGGCGGTCTTGTCCATAGGTCAACAACTCCGTATGTTATGGGCAGAGCCACTGCCCACTAAGACTGCTTGGACACTCCAAAATGTACAGAGAACTCATACAACTTAACAAAAAGGAAGATACTACTAAACAATAAAAATGGCAAAGGACCTAAATAGACACTTTTTTGAAAGAGGACATACAGAAGGCCTAGAGACATAAGAAAACACGCTCAAAGTCACTAATCATCCGAGAGTTGCAACTCAAAACAACAGTGAGGTACCATCTCACACCTGTCAGAATGGTTTATCATCAACAAACGACAAGTGTCGGCAAGTACGTGAAGAAATTGGAGCCCTCCTGCACTGCTTGTGGGAATGCAGACTGGTGCAGCCACTGTGGAAGACAATATGGAGGTTCCTCAAAAAGGTAAAGATGGAACTCCCATTTGACCCAGTAATCCCATTTCTAGGCCTATACCCCAAGAAACCAGAAACACCAATCAAAAAGGATATATGCACCCCTATGTCCATAGCAGCACAATTTACAATAGGTAAGATTTGGAAGCAGCCTAAGTGTCCATCAGCAGATGAGTGGATTAGAAAACTGTAGTACATCTACACAACAGAATACTACACTGTCATAAAAAAGAAGGAATTTTTACCATTTGCAACAGCATGGGTGGAACTGGAGAGCATTATGCTAAGTGAAATAAGCCAGTCAGAGAAAGATAAATGACACATGAGCACAGTCATGTGGGATATAATGATCAACATAAACTGATGAACAAAAATAGATCCAGAGACAAATGATGGGAGGGGGTTGGAGATCAACCAAAGGACTTGTATGCATGGATATTAGCATAACCAATGGACATAGACACTGGGGCAGTGGGGGTTTGCCCTCGGGGGTGGGAGTGGCTGGGGGGGGGGTCAATTGGGGAAAAGGAGACAAAAAGACTGCTTGGACAGGCCCATTGTGGTTTCTTTTGTGTGGTCAGTGACCTTCTGGAGGACACAGTCTTTTCTGAGATACGTTTATCCATTTGGGAGGTTCCCAGTTTAGTCAGTCTTTAAGACCTAAGCCGTTCTAGATCTTTCAGATAGGCTTGTGTGCTCTGCCATATTCTTTCCGGCTCTTTTTGATAAATCTAGGGCAGTCATTCTTTCCTGTGGGGAGATTGGAAAAACCTAAGACCCAGTGTCAGGAGAGTCACAGGTGGTTCTCTGTCTCCATCTTTCTGATCTCTGTCTCTGTGTATCTCTATCTCTGTTGTGTGTCTGTCTCTATCTTTGTCTCTGTCCCTCCAGGGGACAGTGAAGTCCCTACTCTTTTCCCCAGCTCTTCTCTAAACCCCAGCACTTGCCTTCAACTCCCCATTCTTCAGCTGGCAGGTGGCTCCAGCCTCCCCAATGCCCCTCTAAGCCTCAGTCCCCACCCCCTGACACTTGGTGCCCCTTTACTCAAGGGCTCCACTCAGCCCTGTGTTGTATTTCAAATTCCTGGAAAGAGAAACTGCCTGGCTGCCTCAGGCCAGGTATCTCACTTACCAGGTGTGGCTGTTCCCACATGGACCCGGCCTTCCAGGGCATGGAGGCTTTTGTAAAAAGGAAGTGCTGCCGGAGGCGGTGATGTCGCCTGGGGCTCAGCCCAGGCCCTCCCTTCCTGGCACCTCCTTATTCTTTCCTTGGACTCAGTTCCGGAGGTGCCCTCACCCCACACAATTCTGCAACAATCATCTCTTCTACTTGTGCTTCTCCGCCTTCTGGCTCTGGCTAAGTGTCTGCTTTGCCCCTCACAGCACCTTGATGTGATAACATGTTTCCTGGTCTATTGTCTGCCCCCCAACTAACCCCAGGTGCCAGGGCAAGGGCTTTGTCTGGTTCACTGCTCCATCCTGGTCCCTGCAGTCCTGGCTGGTGCCGGTGACTGTCGTAGAATTACTGAAATACACTCTCATACTCCCCTGTGGAGAAATGCCCAAGACCTGTCTAGGAGTTGCCCTGGGACCACTTTGGAAACTCAGGAACCAAAGGCACCCCCTGGTGGCTAGTTCTCTGTCCCCACCTCCCTTCCACCCAGACCTCCCCACCCCAGGAGGAGAGGTGGGAAAAGTTATGACCCTGTTTTTCCAGATGTGCTTCAGAATCATTTGGGCCTGTTTCCCAAAGATATCTGTTGAGATTTTGCTTGACATTGTACATCTATTAGCAAAGAAACTATATCGACACAACAATGAATCTTACCATGAGCACAATGTCTATTTTCTTACCTTCTTCGATAACTCTCAGCTTTTACATAGTTTCTGCATATTTATTTTAAACTTATTTAAACTTTTGTAGTTGCTATCTTCTATGGCTTCCCCACCCTTTTATTTTCTAATTGTTGGCATAGAGGAAAGGAATTGATTTGTGAATGTTTACTTTGTATCTCTTCACTTTAGCTCACCTCTTATTAATCCTAAAAGCTTTCCATTTTATTATTTTAGGAATAAAATCACATTATGGACAAATGACCATTTTATCTCCCTCCTCCTTTCTCCCGTCGAACCTCTTTTTCAGCTGTTTCTTACTGTGTTCATTCAGCAGAGCAGATTCTTTCTCATACCTTTTGTGAGGGAAGACGTTGAGGACTCCACAGAATATTTAAAGAACAAAACCAAGAAAGTGACCTATCTCAGTTTCTGGGATGCTGCCAAGGCAGTACTTAGAGGAGATTTATTGTTCCCAGAGCTTATATTAGGGAGGGGAGAAAAGAGAAACAGTAAATCAAGTTGATAACTTGATGAACTTTGTTCCCTTTGAGTTACAAACCAAGAAAAAGGAGAAAAAGGAAGTAATAAATTTAAACAAAATGGAGGAAGAAGAGACAGAATTGATAAACTTAATCAATAGCACGTGGGAAGAAATGGCTCCATCTGCAGAGTAGGGCAGTTTGGACAGGATGGAGGAAGGGGCCCTGTCCTGCCAGGCAGCTCGCCTCTTCCTTCCCATCAGATACCTGGGGGCAGGTGGGTTTGGGGTAAGGGCTTCTGTTGACCCCATGGCCACCCACTGGCCATGGACCCTGACTGGAGTTCTTTCCCCAGTCAGTACGTTGGAAGTACTCGAGATGGGTAGAGAATGCTCAACATCAAGAAAGCACCAGCGGGCCCCTATCCAGGGAGAGGAAGGCACAAGGCTCCAGGTGAGCAGTGAGTGCACCCCATGGTTTGTAAATCCATCCAGTCTTAAACTGCTCATAACATCGTCCTTTTCCTATCTTCTTGTTTTTATTTTATAAAATGTGTCTTTTTATCCTTACCTGAGGATATGTTTATTGATATTTAGAGAGAGAGGAAGGGAGAGAAAGAGAGAAACATCAATCGGTTGCCTCCCAAATACATTTCGACTGGGTGGAGATTGAACTTGAACCCTGACCGGGAATTGAACCTGCAACCTTTTGGTATATGGGATGATGCTCCAATCAACTAAGTCACCAGGCCAGGGCTGTCTTGCTTGTTTTTAGTAATGAATGAATGAATAATGAATGAATGAATGAATGAATAAATTCACCCTGATGGAGAAAAGAGCTAGGTGGAGTGGGACATAGTGACCAGTGTGGGCATGGGGAGGGGATTCAGGCTATGCTGGGTTCACACATTCTTTTAACACGATTTACTTAGAGGATTTAACTGTGTTTATTTGAAGGGAAAGGTTTCTTACAGTCAGTCTTAAAAAAAACGAATAAGCCATTAGCTAAGTTCTAAAAAAGGAACAAATACAAATTAATAATATGCTCTGGAAAAAAAGAATGAACTAATACAAAGCATGTTTTATAAGCAAAATGAGGGGATCAGATTCTCAGCAGTTGGCTTGTATGTTTTTGTAACAAAATGGAAATTCATATCTTCCCAGGGGCTCATCATCTATTCCTCTCAACGCGATGTAATATGCAGCAATTTTTTTTAATAGAGAGGAAAAAGCTCCCAGCTGCTTTTTTGAATAAGTGAAGACAGAAGGACATCTTGGAGTAGCTTTGGGTCTGCTGGGAGTCACTAGGTGGCCCTGTGTTTTCAGATGGAAAGAGGGTGGGCCCCTATTTTCCAGGTGGGGGTGCTGTAGAACAGGCCAAGAGGCGCTGGCCTCCCTTGTGCAAAGTTCTGGCACAAGCAAACCAAGAGCCTGTGGGGAGGAAAAAATGGAGCCTCCAGCCTCTTCTCCCTGCGATCCGAAGTTAGGGAGGCCTGTGGGGTGGGTGGTGGGGAGGGGGAGCGTGTCATCTAGTGGATGTAGCCAAGGTTGCCTGGCCAACAGGGCTGTGCTGCTCCCCGCACAGTTAGGGCTGAGGCTGGGATCCTAGGACTCAGCCACCTGCTGTTGTGGAGATTTGGGGAAGATCCCAACCACGTGAAGATGACCTAAGAATACGGAGGCCTTGGAGCCTGGATGAGAGGTACCCTTGGGTCAGGACCAGCAGGGCATCACTGTAGTTGTCTACAGCATCCTGCAGACTTTGGGACACTCAGTGGCAGCCTCAGAGGCAAACGTAGCAGCCGACTCTCTTTGCCTGGCATGGGTATGTGCTGGGGAGGCCTCAAGATGGAAGTGCAGAACTTCCTACCAGTAGGAGCTTGTGGACATTGTCTTGTAGATGTGACAAATGCAGGTCCCTCTTAGCTGTTGGGTCAACAGGGCTCTTCTTCCCAATAAGAAGTTGCCACACATTGCGCTGGTTGACTTGTGCATGACACCACCTGTGGGCACCCATGCTGCCAGGCACTGTGCTGGGCACACAGGACACGTCTCCCCTGTCCTGCAGCTGCGGCTGGAGGTCCAGTGGCAGACTCCTCCTCCAGGCACGAGGGGGCACTCAGCTCCTAAATCTCTCGGGAACCTCCGGGGCTCCGTCTCCCGGGCTGTTTTTAAACAGCAGGTTTGTGCTGTTTTACTGAAGATGTTGGATGGTGAAAGGGGTTTACCTCTCTGTGACGTAAGCTGCTTCACTGTGAATATTCTCACAGTGTTGAAAACCTCTAGGTCTCCATCACTAGGAACTTGCCTGTGGTCCTCCCTTGACAGTCTGCAGCCTCCTGAACATCTGAGGAGGGGGCCCCAACATGCCCTGGTTCCATTTTGGGGATCCTCCCTTCAAACTCAGCCTCTTTGTCATGCCAAACAATGGAACTATCCCCACTCTGGGTTCTGGGCCACCCTGATCACCCCAAACCCAATAATATTCTCTGCCAAACAGAGGCATTCTTTTCATGCCGACTCCCTTCCCCCAGAAGTCCCCATGAGGGAGGAGGCCTGAGAAAAGATTTCTTTCCCAAAGACTTCTTTCCCCTCCCAACTGAGGCAAAAGTGGCTGCCTCACCCGTTTTCTTTTATAACAGCACAGAGAAGTGTCCTGCAGTAGCACCCCTACCACAGGACCACAGTGTACTGCCCTGGGGATGAGCTGCTGTGGGTTCATGGCGGCTCCCAGACCAGGTATTCCATCTTCCTCCTGGCTTCCCCACCAGGCTTCATCCGCCTCACAGTGCCTGATCCTGGGCCACTCCCCTCCCAGCTGCTGATTTGCTCTTTACATTTCCCAGCTCAGATTTCTGAAAGGGAATCTGGCCTAGTTAATTCCCACTCTCCTTTCATGCCAGCACCACGGGCCAGATGCCCACCTGGCTCATCAGCGGTGGCCGGGGTGGTATGGCCATGCTTCCTGGGACCTGCTGCTTTCTGAAAGGACAGGGCATGGGCACTGCCCTCAGCAGAGCTCCTGGCTGCTCCTCGGAGTAACTGTGCAGCAATCCCCTATTTGCCCAAAGTCATACAGCTGGTTAGTGTCAGAGGCAAGTTGCAAATCCAGGTCTGTTCCTGCCAAAGCTTCATAGTCATTAGCCCCCTATTCTCCATGGGCCTTTCAGAGGTAGGTTTGGAAGGTACAGGAGGGTGGGAAGCAGTCCTTGGGCCAAGACTAAAATGTGACCAGCATGGCAGAAATAAGAAAGTGCTCTTTTTTGAGCACTCCGTTAGCAGATACATTTACAACCACTCTATAAAGAACAGGAATCAAGCGCCTAAACAAATTAAAAACCTCTTACTGCAGGATAATACAAGAAAAAGAAAAAAGCCAATAAATCATTATCTGAATGTTTGAAAAGAGGCATGAATTGCATATTCAAAAAGTCAAGGGAATGGGGTGAGGTCATCTTAAAATGGCAGGAGAGCCCTCAAGTGAGAGCCAGCTGTGCTTAGGCTCCACACCTGGCCCCGCACACAGGCCATTCCGTGTGAGAAATGGGAATGGAATATAAATCATCCCGGGAACCACAGGAAACAAGTCCCTCGCCAAGTAGGAGCTGAAGCGGGAATGCAGTGACATTAGCAGCTCTTTCAACTCTCCACAGCTCAACACTTCAGAGAAATCCTCAAGGGTTGGTAAAGCTCTCCATCCTTTTGTTTTATTTTTGACTTTTGAAACAGTCTTCTCCAAATCTCTTCTTCCTTCCTGGGTTTGATGGTTACTTCCTGTTCCAGGCATCTGCAAAATAGTCCCCATTTCCCCCAAGTAAGACTCCTGAGTTCTTATACTGAGCTTCGTACCCATGGCATCCTCCTTGAAGGAGGACTGTTGGTGAAAGCATTCTATGATTTCAACCAAGACTGGGTTTGAAACCCACTCTAATTCTCACCAGCCTAGTGAGCTAGGTCTGTGCCTTGGTGTTATCATCTGTAAAATGGGGATAGGTATAGTAATTTCCCAATAGGCTTAATGTGAGGATGGGAAACATTAATTATTGCAGTCATGGTGCCTGGCACTAAATGTAGCTCTTTTTATTTATTAGATAGGAAAAGAATTGGGTGACATTTTGTTAGCTAACAAACCTTAGCCATTTTGGCCATTCCAGGGAAAGGCACAAGAAGGAATTCCAAGGGCTGCCTGGTCTGGGATTTGGCATCTCTCCATGGGTCTCAGTCCCTTCCAAAAAACATTACGACTCCGAATGAGCCTATGAGCTGTCATTTTCCACCACTTGCAATAGGTTAGTGATTGTCTACTCATTTGTCATGGGCACTTATTTTATGGCCATCAGATATTCATTGCCCTTTTAAAAACAGCCCTTGATGCTTTTGGAGGGATTTGCCCCTATCCAATTGAATGCAGTCTTTGGGGAGCAGTAGGTCAGGAAGTTCCCAACCTCATTGCTAAAGAAGCCAAAGGGGTCTTCAGAACACATCACAAAACTCAGAATTGCCCCCGAGTTCTAGGGGCTTAGAGCCTACATTCTATCCATCAGACTCGTTGGGACTCTGAGATACAAGGACAAGTAGAGAGACACAGGACAGAAAAGGGTAAAGTTGGCTCACTGCAGGTACAGTTGGCTCACTGCCACCCCAGTTCCTGCTGTTTCTAAGCTTGTTTCTCCTGCCTTCCTTCCCATTAGCCTTCTGAGCTATCCCAGAGTTTCTCTGTATGCTTCCAGCTAGCCAGAACCACAATCTGTCTTGCTTGCAATCAAAGACTCTTAACTGAAATTCATTCATTGAATTCCATTCAGCGTTGTTCAGTTTCACAGTTCTGACAGGTTAAAGAGATGGTGACTATTATTGGTATTCAGGCAGTACCTGACCCATGAATTAGAACTCAGATGGAAGGTGGTAGAATCCTGAAAAGCTCCCAACTTGTGTTTATATTCTGATTCATCTGCTTAATGGTGATCACTCAGGCCTGCTCTCTCTCTAGAATCTTCCACATGTCACATAATCCGGACTAGGAATCACTGGACCTGTCAGGAAATTGAGGGTCCTCCTTCCTCTGAACACATGTCCAAGTGGACAGAGAGCTCAGCAATGCTTCTTTTCTCACGCACTCCCCTTACCCTGGTGCCCCCTCCATCCCTTTAGGCCCGTGGTCGGCAAACTGTGGTTCTCGAGCCACATATGGCTCTTAGGCCCCTTGAGTGTGGCTCTTCCACAAAATAGCACGGCCTGGGTGAGTCTATTTTGAAGAAGTGGCGTTAGGAGAAGTTTAAGTTTAAAAAATTTGGCTCTCAAGCCGAAACCAGTTTGGCTCAATGGATATAGCATCGGCTTGGGGACTGAAAGGTCCCGGGTTCGATTCTGGTCAAGGGCATGTACCTTGGTTGCGGGCATATCCCCAGTAGGGGGTGTGCAAGAGGCAGCTGATTGATGACTCTCTCTCATCGATGTTTCTAACTCTCTATCTCTCTCCCTTCTCTCTGTACAAAATCAATAAAATATATTTTTAAAAAAATTTGGCTCTCAAAAGAAATTTCAGTCGTTGTACTGTTGATATTTGGCTCTGTTGACTAATGAGTTTGCCGAACACGGCTCTAGGTTAGAAGGAATGGCTGGTGCAGCCCTACCTGTTCCTCACCCATGCCTTCTCTGGGCACTCTCCCTGGTGCATTCACCTGGGTGATGTTTGGTATGGAGGGGGAGGATGTTGGAAGCCAATGGAAAAAGTCCTTAAAGGAGCAACGAAGACAAAGGAAAGAGGCCAGGCTGCCTTGGAGCTGTGACAAGGCCGCCTGGACGTCAGGCCAAGTTTGTTAACTGAACCGGAGAGCCTACTTAGGCCTGCTGGAGCCCTGACTTGATGCCCAATGGTGGCTTAGCGTTCTTGAAGGCCCTGGCAGGTGAACATCAAGGAGTCAACACATTCAAAGGACAGGGGCAGAGAGGACCTGCCTGGTCAAGCCAATGGAAAGTAGCCACCTGGTTTTCTGCCCAAGGGTTCTCTGAAAGTAATTTACCGAATAGGACTTTTCCTAACTGGCAACAGTAGTCTAGAAACGGGTCACTCAAATAACAGAGGAAGTGTTCTTGAGGTCAGTGCAGTTCCTGACGCCCTGACTCAGAGCATCAAAACCACCGGAAAACCCGGACACGCAAGACCGCAGGCTCCCATTCAGTCGGGAGAACTTGCAGCCCTCCGGGGCCCAAAGCCAGAGAATGTGTGGGAGCCGAGTTTTATTGCAGGAACCTAAATTTAACCAGCTGGAGCTCTTTTTAAACAATCATCCTATTCTTATATTTAAAATAATTTGTGCATCTTTTAGCAGGCACTCAACGTTTCATTGTTACAATGGAAGATGGAACAGAGTATTCTTGGCCTGGTTGCCCAGGATCCAGGTTCCTCATCAGGATTTCTCAGCATGTGGTAAAGACATTTATTAGGGCAAATGTGCTTCAGGCCTGACAGATCGGAGCCCACATACCTCCACAACAAGCAGCCGTCGGCTGCGGAGTGGCACGTCTGTCCAGAAACCTTTCCAAAGTGATGTCATTATCTCCTGACTCACTCCCAGGTGCCTAGAGGGACCGAGGAAGTTAGAGAAAAGGAAGTTTTAGAGTACTCAATGGATTTACCAAAATCTCTTGGTAAGAGATACTAAAATGCTCCCTAGAACAGTAGTTAAGACAGTCTGAAATGATTAAAAAAGAGAGTTCCAATGTATGTTCCCCCACACACAAAAAAATAGACTTTAGAATATATATAGGAAATCAACATATAATAAAAAGGAAAAAAGAAGCTCATTCCTTGAACAGATCAACAAACTATGAAACCTCTGGCTAGTTTAAAAAAAATGCATTTTTATTGATTTCAGAGAAGATCGAAGAGGGAGAGATTGAAACATCAATTATGAGGGAGAATCACTGACTGGATGCCCCCTGCTGGGGATTGAGCCTGCAATCTGGACATATACCCTGACCTGGATTTGCACTATGACCTTCTGGTTCATTGGTTGATGCTCAACCACTGAGCCACACTGGCCAGGCGCTTCTGACCAGTTTTACAAAGAAAAGTCCACATAATTAGGAGTGAATATAGGGAAACAACCTACAAGGCAGGTCAAATGATACCAAAATCGGACAAATCAGCATTTAAAAAACTATGTGAATCAATCTTCTGAATATTGATACAGAAATTCTAAATAAAATATTCACAATTTTTGGAAACAGCAATGAGTTAAGGGAAACTTATTTTTAATTGAGGTATAACTTACATACAATATAATTAATACACTTTAAGTGTACAATTTGAATATATATTTTATATATTTTATTGATTTTTTTTTACAGAGAGGAAGGGATAAGGATAGAGAGCTAGAAACATCGATGAGAGAGAAACATCAATCAGCTGCCTCCTGCACACCCCTTGTGGGGATGTGCCTGCAACCAAGATACATGCCCTTGACCGGAATCGAACCTGGAACCTTTCAGTCCGCAGGCTGACGCTCTATCCACTGAGACAAACCGGTTTCAGCACAATTTGAAGTTTTGATAAATGTGTGCACTTTTGTAATCACCAACCTAATCAACACCAGCCTCATAGAGCATTTCCATCTTTCTGGAAGGTTCCCTGAAGCTCCTTTATAGTCAACATTCCCCCAACCCTTTTCCTCCCAACACTGGGCCTGACCCAGGCAACCATTGATCTGCTTCCTGTCATTATAGCTTAGTTCCACCTGTTCTAGAATTTCATCTAAGTGGAATATTACTTAACATTCTTTTTGTGTCCAGCTTCTTTCACTCAGCTTGCTGTCTGTGAGATTCACCCCCTATGAGATATTAAAACAATTTATTGTGCCTATAGTAATCAGAATAGTGTCATGGCAGCATAGGAATAAACAGACTGGTCAATGGGCTAGGACAGGGCCCAGATCTGACTCCAGGTTTGAGTGGGAATTTGGTAGATCTGGCTTTAACCGTCCTGCCAGTACTTACCACCATGTCCACGCTTCTCCATCCCTCTTTCTTCGTTTTCTCCCCCTCGCTGGAGCAAAGTAAGTTCCCCCTAGTCTCAGAGAGAATAACTCGGCCAGCTCAGATGACTGATGCCTGTCACCTTCCCCGTTCTCAAATGTCATCTTTCCCCCAGCAATCAAGGTGTGTTTCTATACGGAAAGCTCCTCTCCAGAGAGGGCTTCTGCTCCAGCTGCTAAGCTAATAACAAGCTCACTTCCTTTCACCTGACATTGAACTTCTGAATCAGGAAGTACAACTGGACCTGGATGAGCTATTTAGTATCAGCCATCAGTAGTTTAATAACCACTGATAAGGAGCAAAAGTATCTTATATAAGCCTCTGGAGTTGTACTTGGGGTTAATAATGGATATTTCAGAGGTTAAAAGGGGAGACCCTTGGTAGAGGTTGTAAAACAACCCCTTAAAAATCTATGAGGAATTGTATACTTTAAATGATATGTGAATTATATCTCACTGAAACTGTTACAAAAGATTAAACAGTTCTTTGGCAGCTCTGAAATGTTCTCTGTGGACCAGCCAGGCTGTCAGAATAGACTAAGCTCCCTCCTATTGCTGCTCTAACAAGCACCAGAACTCAGCAGCTTAAAACCACACCATTGAGCCTACAGTCCTGTAGGGGAGAAGTGCAACAGGCGTCTCCCTGGGCTCAAACCAAAGTGTCGGCAGGGCGGCATTCCTTTCTGGAGGCTCTAAGGAGAATCTGTCTCCCTGACTTTTCCAGCTTCTGGAGGTGCCTATATTTTTGCCTTGACTCAGGGTCCCTGTCCATCTTCAAACCAGCAGCGTCATGTGTCTGTGCCTTTCTTCCTTAGCCACGTCTCCCTCCCTATCCCTCTCAAGGACCACCAGATAATCCTGGGTCCTTTCCCCATCTGGAGGGCCTCTGTTCTGGTCAGGTAGTATGGAGCGTGAAACAGCAGGCACTGCCCCTTCTCCAGCACCCCCACCTGCTGCAGGAAGGGACTGAGCAGCTGTGTGCAGAGCTCAGGCTCTCATTGGCCACAGCAGGAGGAAGATCCAGCCACAGAGGCAGTCCAGGCCCCTGCATGGGCATTGCCTTGGGCCTGGATTCAAGCTCCAACTCCTGAGAACCAGGGGGATTATGTCCCAATCCCACCCAGCTGCTGGGACACTTTGCCCAGCTCCCTTTGGGAGGGTGAATCCTGCCCCAAACCAATCAAATACAAGTGGTCCTCATTGGGGGTGGTGTGCTCATCACCAGACCCCTGAACTCTGGTCACAATCCACTGGCCCGAGGTGAGTCCCTGACCCTATCTAGGCCAATTGGGGTCCATCACTGGGATTTTCCCTCTGAAGTATGCCCCTCTCTCATGGTAGAGTTTGGAGGAGAGATGTGTGGGAACTGCCAAACTCTGACTTCTACCAGGTCTGAGAAAAATTCGGCTGACCCCTAGAGAGAACCAGAAGGACTCGATGCAGGGAAGTCCCTGTGGTCTTGGGAATGCTGGTTCCAGGAACCTGCCCCACTCCCACTGCCATCTTCCCTGGTCCCGGAAATGTCTGAGAGTTCTCCTTTCTGCAAAGCCAGTGGGAGCTGGCTGCCTTTACCTCTGCAGCCTCAAACCTGACCCTTCAGCAAACAAGTAGGGTGGGGGCTGGGCCCAGATCTCAAGAGCTCTTGGAGGAGTAGGGGAAGAACCTGAGAGCAACAGCCTGAGGCAGTGAGAGGCCTCTGGAGTCCCCAGGCAGAAGGAGCACCAACCTGGGAGAAGAGGGGTCTCCTCCCTTGTTTGGCGAGCCAGCCCCACAGAATGGCGGCCCAACCCTCATCCTCCTGGGACTTTGCAAGAACAGGTCTTTCCACAGAAGGTTATTAAAAAGCCAAGGAAGAGCCCACACTCTGAAGTGCCCAGTCCATCTTTGCAAAGAGGACAATGCCTGCCTTTTGGAAGCCATTGTGGTAATAATTAAAAAAAAAAAAGTTATAACCCTATTGCAAAAAATCTAGAAGATGAAAAAAATCAACAAAAAAGCACACATAACTACTGTGGAGAGGTAGAAAAAAAATGCTTATTTTAATTAATTTCCTAGCATGTCATCTAGCATGACAGATGCAATGTATTGGAGGAGATAACCCTAACCCAGTTACTCTCCGTTTGCCCTCATGAATAGCAGCAGTAGCAGCATCACCTGGGAACGTGTTATAAATGGTCACTCTCAGGCCCTACCTCACACC
This sequence comes from Pipistrellus kuhlii, assembly GCF_014108245.1. NCBI lineage: Eukaryota > Metazoa > Chordata > Mammalia > Chiroptera > Vespertilionidae > Pipistrellus > Pipistrellus kuhlii. The sequence goes on from NW_023425573.1 coordinate 25,624,231, forward strand.
TTCTAAGGTAGAAATTGGGGGTGGGCCTAGCCAACTGTGTTTTAACAAACATGATGAGCTAGTCTGGATACCACGGACTTAAAACTTTGATAATCATATGCAGTTCTGCCAGTTGGCCACCAGAGGGCACCAGCAGACTGTGGTTTCCCTTGCCATGCCCGCTATCCAAAAGACCTCTGTAGAATTAACCATGTATAGGCCAAATTGTTCTGTCGTTTTGGTCCTTGCTTAAATGTAGACCCAGTGCAGTATGTTTTGGTGGTGGTGGTGGCACATGATTGGTAGTGCTAGTTTTGTTTGAAAGATCTTTTAAAGAAATGTAAAAGTATCAGGGTCAGCAACAAAGATTTCCTAAACCTAGTAACAGTTTACATTCTATAAAAATCAGGGTGTAGCTCCATGTGACTGTTCCTCCTTTTTCTTTTCCTGCAGTCCCTGACTTCTTACCTCCAGGGGCAGAATCCCTGGGCTCAGAGCCTGGCTGTCATTGGTGACTCACCTTCCTCCCCTCACTCAGGTTACCTCTTTGTTATTTTCCAACCATCTGTACTGACATATAATTTACATATAAGAGGTGGACTTCAATGTGTTTTAAGTTCATTGAATTTTTAATAATTTTTTATTGTTGAAAGTATTACATGTGTCTCCCTTTATCCCCCATTGAGCCCCTCCAGCCTGTCCCGTCCCCTTCACCACCCTATTATTGTCTGTGTCCATGAGGTTCATTGACTTTTGATAAGTGTAGCCACCACTCCATTGAAGTTTTAAAAAGTGAAACTTATAATAAACCCAGTTATTTGTGTCTCCTTTTGTCACCACTTTAGAAACAGACTTTCTATGCTGTTTTAGCACCTGAAGGCTTTTGAACTCACCTGTGGGACAGGGGGCTCCAGGCAGGGAAGCCTCTCTTGGAGTTGCCCTGTGGGCCCTCTAGGGAGCATTCCACAGAAGGAGAGGGACCAGGAACGACTTGGTGGATCCTTCCCCCTGCCACCTCTCAGAGGCTTTAACTTTCTCCTCATGGCTCCGAGTCCCCTTTTCTGAGAACAATTCAGATTTCAGCGATTTCTCTGAGTAATTTGAAAAACCCACAGACACCTCCCTGATATACCCAGGCCTTGCATTTTTAAAATAATTTGCTTGTAACTGAGTGGTTACCCAGGAGTTGGCTGTAAACATGACTTATACATTGGACACATTTTTATTGAGCATTTATTGTGTAGACTCTAGATACTGGACTTTCAGTGAGAACAAGACAAAATCCTGCCCCAATGAAATTTACATTCTAGAGGAAAAGGAAAGCAATAAACAAATAAGCACATAATATAATCAGATGAACCATAAAGCAGGATAAGGAGGTAACCGCTGAGCGGGGAGGTAAGGTAGGAAGGTAATCCAGATAAGATGGTTGGGAAAGGCCTGTCTGAGAAGTTGGCATCAGAGCAGAGATCTGAATAAATGAATCCTCCAGGAAGATATCTGGGGAAATGGCTGTCCAATCAGAGAGAACAGCAAATACGAAGGCCCTGGGGTGAAAACAGTCCCTTGAGCTTCTGTGTGAGGAGAGGGGATTAAGAGTGGAAACACAGAGACCTACTAGGAGTCTCTTGTGATTGTCAAAACTGAGACAGAGGAGGCTTGAGCAAGGTGGGAGCAGAGCAGGGACAAGATGTGGCCCAGTTGAGGATGTTCTTGGCAGATAGGGTCGACAGCATTTGCTTCTGCGTTAGCTGAGTTAAACCCCCAGTACTCAGAGAAATGGTTTCAGGTATCCAACTTAAATTCTGTTTCTGCAAAAATGTCTTTATTTAAAATAATTATAACCTACGAAAGATGATAGCTTTATATTCATTCTCATATTCAATACACTTTGTCAACATAGCCCCTGCACAGTTTATTGTTCTTTTTGCCATTTATTAAGTATTAACTGTGCCAACATCTAAGAACCTTAAGGGAGCATCCAATCCTCACCACAGCTTTCTGAATTAGATATCACCCCATTTTACAGATAAAAAACTGAGGCTCAGAGGGACCAAGAGAGTTGATAGTCACATATATCCTAGATGTTTGTCTTCAGGGGTCAGAGAGACTTTCTCACTGCAGGAAAAGACCACAGGGAGGGCACTTTGCTAGAAGACAGATGGAAGCAGTGATCCAGGGAAACGAACTTTCCAGAATCATAAAGTCTTGAAACTGATAGTGACAGTGACAGAGACAGAGGAGCCATTTCTGTTGTTTTTAAGCATAAATATGGGTAAGGAGAAAGCTCTGGGCTGGAAAGACGTGTTTCCTGCAGGAGTCACTCTTTAATTTCGTCCCTTAGATGAGAGTTGTCCTGAATAGTTCTTGTTTCTGAGATGAAGAGTTAATCCAATCAGTTGCAGGTAGAGGCTGGTCTCTGGAGGCTTTGAGTATTTGCCTGACCTCATTAGTCAGAAATAGCATTTGACAATGTCCTGTACTAGGGATGGAGAGGAGTAGCAGATCTACCTAATCCATAGTCACAAACCCAAACAGGCAGCCGAAATGGGCAGACAAGAAAACACCCTCCAAATAAAAGAACTAAAAGGTTCTCCAAAAGAACAGATAAATGGAATGGAGATAAGGAATTTACCTGATATAGAGTCCAGAATAATGATGGTGAAGATGCTCAGAAGCATGAGAAACAATATAATAGCTATGAAAAAGAACATTCAGAAATATAGGCTGACATAGTACTAACAAAGAACACATTGGAAGGAATACATAGCTGTAGGAAAAGCTGAGGCTCAGATCAGTATATTAGAAAATAGGGTGGAAAAATTACTCAATGAGAGAATTAAAAATAAAAATAATTAAAATACAGGAGGACTGCTTAAGGGAGCTGTGGGCCAAGGTGTTTTTTTCTTTTTTTCCTTTTCTTCCAAGACTCACAATTTCTTTATTAGGGTGCTGTTCTCTATCAGTAAATGCCAACAAGAGGGTACTAATGAGCCTAATTTTTACTAGGATGTGGTTCTCAGAATGCCCACAAGTGGGCACTATTGAGTCTAATTCCTTATTAGGGTGCAAGTCTCAAGAATGCCCACAAGTGGTTGCTATTGAGCCTAATCACTTTCTAGGGTGCCTTTCTGAGAATGCTCCAAAGAAGGTATATTGAGCCTAATCAAGACTGGGGTGTTGTTCTCTGAAAGACCAAAAGAAGGCACTATTGAGCCTAATCTAGAGTGCGGTTCTGAGAGTGCCCTCAAGAGGGTGCTATGGGCCTAATCCCTTTCTAGGATGCTGTTCTAAAAATGCACACAACAGGGCGCCATCGAGCCTAATCCCTTACTAGGATGCTGTCCTAAGAATGCACACAAGAGGGCACTATAGAATCTAATACCTTACTAGGGTGCAGTTCAAAAAATGCCCCAGAGAGGGTGCTATCAGAACTAAACACATACTAGGGTGCTGTCCTCTGAATGCTGGCAAGAGGGCGCCATTGGCCTAATCCCTAACTAGGGAGCTGTTTTCTGAATGACCACAAGAGGGTGCTATTATTGAGCATAATCACTTATCAGAGTGCTGTTCTCAGAATGTCCAAAAGAAGGAAGATTAAAAATGGTCACAGGATGCTATACAGACAAGGTTCCAGGACCAAATTGGAATTACAACTGAACAACAAAAAAACAAAAACAAACAAACAAAAAAAGCTATCCTAAATAATCCATTGAAAACTTGCTGGAGAGAACCCTAATAACCAAAAAGGGAAACTGGAGACTGCGTAGAGATTTATAGGAAGGGTGGAGGTGCAAAAGGGCTGGCCAGATTCTCAGAGAACAGCCGAAGTTCAGGAGAGATGTCTTAACTCTGGAGTCTGTCACTGAGAATTTTTGTGTCTAGTCCCCAAGCTGGGCCCCCCAGCAGAGAGTACCAGAACTGAGAAAATTGCCCACATAGCATCTGCCTGTGAAAAGCAGCAGGGTTGCTGTCTGCCAGGGATAGACAGCTGGAAATGTAGGTACCCTTTTAAAGGGCCAGTTAAAACATTTAGTGCACATTCCCTTACCTGGTGCTCCCATGGAGGCAGGGCAGAGTGGACTGGAGCTATGTGAGCAGAAGGGTTGAGGCCTCTGAGGTTAGAGCTCAGAAAGCAGACACCACAGTTTCCTGTGCTGTCATTCCCTCACACTGAGGAGGTCACCTGTCTCAGGTAGACCTTTCTATTTAGGCAGTTCTTGCCTGAAGGGGACAGTTGTCTCATTCTATTGGAAAACTCCTTGTCCCAAGGTATGGAGTTTTGAGGCCCATTAAGAGACTGAGAATGAGAATTAGTTTCCAGACAGAAGCAATTGCCCCACCCTATTGGAAAACCTCTTGCCATACCTGAGGATAATTGCCTGAGGGCTACTTGTAACATTTTAGTTTGGATCACGAGAATTCTTACGTTTTCATATTATACAGTGTTTTATAAAGTATCACACTTAATTAATTTTTAAAAATATATATTTTATTTATTTTTTACAGAGAGGAAGGGAGAGGGATAGATAGTTACAAACATCAATGAGAGAGAAACATCGATCAGCTGCCTCCTGCACACGCCCTACTGGGGATGTGCTTGCAACCAAGGTACATGCCCTTGACTGGAATCAAACCTGAGACCTTCAGTCTGCAGGCTGATGCTCTATCCACTGAACCAAACCGTTCAGGGCCAAAGTGTCATACTTTAAAAAGATATTAGCTTGTAAGAACATGTAATAAAAAACTTCAAAATGCAATGGGTATTTAATTTTAAGGCATGCCTTTAACATTTATTTAAAACGTTTTTTATACTCATTAAATAGAAATTTATCTGGCCACTGGATAAAGCCAGCAATAAAACTAATGGTCTGGCTAAAACTGGTTTAGCTCAGTGGATAGAGTGTCAGCCTGGGGACTGAAAGGTCCTGGGCTCAATTCCGGTCAAGGGCATGTAAATTGGTTTCGGGCACATCCCCAGTAGGTGTGCAGGAGGCAGCTGATCAATGTTTCTCTCTCATCCATGTTTCTAATTCTCTATCCCTCTCCCTTCCTCCCTTCCTCTCTCTGTAAAAAAATAATAATAATAATAAATAATAATAATAATAATAATAATAAATAAATAAAATAAAAAATATATTCAAAAACAAACAAAAAACTACTAGTCTGCAATGTGTTAACAGTGAATCCAATCAGTTTCAGATAAAGGCTGGTCTCTGGAGGCTTTGAGTATTTGCCTGACCTCATTAATCAGAAGTAGCATTTGACAATGTCCTGTACTAGGGATGGAGAGGAGTAGCAGATCTATCTAATATATAGTCATGAACCCAAACAGGCAGCCAAAATGAGCAGGCAAGAAAACTCCTCCAAATAAAAGAACAAGAAGGTTCTCCAGAAGAACAGATAGATGGAATGGAGATAAGGAATTTACCTGATACAGAGTCCAGAATAGTGATGGTAAAGATGCTCAGCAGCGTGAGAAAAAAAAAATAGAATAACTATGAAAAAGAACAGTCAGAAATATAGGCTGACATAGCACTAAAAAAGAACACATTGGAAGGAGTATACAGCAGATCCGGAAGAGCTGAGGATTGGATCAGTGTTTTAGAAGACAGGGTGGAAAAAATTACTCACTGCTAGGCCAGCCACTTTGGTTTCACTTGCTGATAACAGAATGTGGCCTGCTCATGGGCCCCTGCCCCTTTTGTGAGTGCCACCCACAGGGTCCCACCAGGGTATCATCCATGAGAGTCACCAAACTTCCCATTTGCAAGGATCAGCTGGAACATTCAATTTGCCCTTTGCTTCCACAAACCTTCACTGAGTGTCTACTAAGACATGCTAGTAGCTAGGCAGGATGTTGAACTTCAAGCCAAAACAAACCCATTCTGGCCTTTGAGGAACTCGCAGCCACTGTGGGGTTAGTAGAGCATCGTGGCTCTGCCCAGGTGGGATTGCTCTTATGGGCTGAGAACTAATGGCCCTCTGGCCATCTTTGTGTTAAAGCATGAAGGCCTTTGTCGCTAGACTTAGGAGGAAGAAAGAGTTTGGGGGAGTGTCAGGAGCTGTTGGGTGGCATATAAGGACAATGCAAAGGACAGAGATAAGGATGTCATGAAGAAGGAGGCTGTGCCTGGGGTCATCTGTTACCCTCCTCCACCCCTCCATCCACTTTGCCTCCCCACGCACCTGGGCTGATTCCAGGCCCAAAGGCTTGAGCACTGGTGGCAGTAGCTGAAGTGGCAGCTCACCAAGACTATGGACCTGGCCTAGTGTCACTGCTTGGAGACCCAGAACTTCCCTTCATCCAGCCCCAGAGCTCAGGGAGTTCTGTGCCCCACAGATGACTGTGGCTGTGTCCCCTTTAAGGGCGTGTGAACCATGGACTGTCAACCGGAGGAAAAAGAAAGAAAGTGTGTGGTGTCTCTGGGGTTCCCCTGGGACCAGGGGTGTGACTAGGAGGGGGAAGCACGATCCTCAAGCTGTGGTCGTTCGGCTCTCTCTGTTAATGGGGCAGGGTTTTTGTTGCTGTTGTTGGTAGTTTGGGAAGCCTGGGTCCTCAGATGGGGGACCATGCATGCTCCTCGTCTTATAATCATAGCCCCCTGCTCGCCGGAAGCAGAGCCAAGGTCCCAGCATGCTCCTCTCCTGTTACCCTTGCAGCAGCCCTTCGAGGCAGGAGTATCGTTCCCACTTGATGGAAGAGGATGCTGAGGTTTCACCTGCCAAACCTCCCAGCTGGCAGGGGTGGTGCCAGGCCACCTGACACCTGGGCTGGTCCACCCACCTCTGCCTGCAGCTTAGCAAACACCACTCCTGGGAAAGGCCCAGCCTCAAACAGGGCTGGGTTCTGAGTGCCTGACTTTATTCTGAGACTTTTGAAATTTTTCACACTCTCCCTTTTGAAATAACCTTATTTTTATTTTTATTATTATTTAAAAAAATATGTATTTTATTGATTTTTTTACAGAGAGGAAGGGAGAGAGATAGAGAGCCAGAAACGTCGATGAGAGAGAAACATCGACTAGCTGCCTCCTGCACACCCCCTACCGGGGATGTGCCCGCAACCAACGTACATGCCCCTGACTGGAATCGAACCTGGGACCCTTCAGTCCGTAGACCAACACTCTACCACTGAGCCAAACCAGTTTCGGCGAAATAACCTTATTTTTAAAGTAACAGATTTATTGAGATATAATTCACATGCTGTACAGTTCACAGGTTCAACGTGTATAATTCCGTGGTTTTAGTATATTCACAGAGTTGGGCAACCATCACTGCAATCAATTTGGTGGGATTGTGAAAAAGGGGGAAAAATCCATAAACGTCTGCTTCTCACAAATCTAAATACAATATGTTAGTTCCTGGTCCCAAAGCTACAGGAACATGTAGGTGTGGACCCAACCTCGTAGCACTCCAAAGTGAGATGGACAGGCAAGGTGATGCCCAAATCAGGAGGAATCAGGAAGAACTGACACTAATAAAGTGCCAGAGAGAGAAACATCCACCCCACTCTCGGCTTGGGGCCCCTGGGCTAAATGCCTCCATCAGGACTGAGCAAGCATCCAGCTCCCAGGGTCCTGTCTCTACTCAGCCCCAGGCTCTGAGCCAACCAGAAGCTGGTCAGTGACTCTCTGAACTCTGTAAGTATCAGGCTATTTTCATTTCTAATGTTTTGCCACTTTCCCAACGTCTTCCTCATACCTTTAGAATTTGCAGGGGACAGGCCTCCGAAATGTATTTGCAGAAGGATCTAGAAGACAGTTTCAGGAAATTGTGGTGCATTCCACATAGAATGCAGGAGGGCATCGTTTCTATGAACGAGGAGCTAGAATAAAAAGGCAGCAGAGTAAGGAAAAAGGAAACAAGAGGAGATGAAGGGGAGGAAAGAATGAAACACAAAAAACTTTTTGCAGAGAAAAGAAAACATGCAGGAAATGAAACGGTGAACTCAAAGGCCACACTGCAGTTAGGAGCAGAATTGGTGCAATGGAAGATCAAGCCCGGGATGTGAAAACAAACTCAAATTCTAGAATAGGACAAAGGGTAGACTGAGGTTGGGGATGGGAAGTCTACTTGTGCTGGAGTCAGGCAGGTTCATAACGTGGGTCTGCTCTGGAGTGGAGGTGGGGGGACAGGTGGGGGCTTGCTGGGTACCCTCTTTAATCCTATTCTTTCCCTGTAAAAACCATATCTGTCCAGGGTCTGGACCAGGGTAGGATAGAGAGCATCAGGCAGTTGCCAGCAGGGAGCAAATGCGAGTGAACGACCACTGGAGCCCAGATCAAATAAAATTTAGGGAGCCTTTATTAGCCGGCCGGGCAACTGCTCTGCCATTCTCCAAGCAGGGGTCTGAAGAGCAGCAGCGACTCTTTGTGGGGAACCACTTTTAAGCACATTAACCACACCTTGTTTTTGCAGAGCAAACAACCCAAGACAAAACAGGTTTTCCCAAGCAACATCAGAGTCATGCCATTGACGACCATGTTATTCACCGGGTCATCCTGTTCTTCAGAAAGCTGACAGTGTTCTATGAAAGAAGGCCTACGTGCTGGGAAGGGGCCATGAGACCCTATCTCAAGGCCTGGCCTGCGGTCAGCACTGACAGCTCTATCTGGGACATAGTCCATGGCCTCTCTGGAAGCATGCTCAAAAATTCCACTCTCTGACAGGAGGGGACAGGGTTGGCTGGCAGTCCTGGTGGGACATGAATGGAGAGCCAGTGGCCCTCCAGACAAGCTCAGTGAAGCTATGAATGTGGGCCCACTCCCAGAATCAGAGCCATCAGTTATTGGGTGGCCACATTTCTGACCCAGGCAATCCTGTGTTCTGCAACCAAGACAAGGGACTGTCTCTGGCAAGGAGCTATCAGCCCCCTATCTGCCAGAGGAGGGTGCTGAATCCCTGCCGAAACCAAAGCCCTTTGGGGCTGTTGAGTCTGTTTGCCTCCCACCTACCTGTCTTAGCGGGCTACTGCTACAGGCCGCATCACCTGGGCTCTCCTCTGGCTGATGCCTGCTGGGTTTAGCCAGTTGGAGGCACCAGCAAGAGACTGGAGGTGGGGGTTGGGTTATTCTCCCTCATTCTGTCCTGCTTCAGTGACCCATCCAGCTCCCTCAGGATGACCCCTCTACCCAGCTCAACTCGGGGCGTTTCCTCCCTTCACTCCAGTGGAGAGACTGGCTTCTCACGGGATCCTGGGTTCCCCCCGCTCATGCCGCTGAAAGGAGGCCCTCAGTAAAGTGTCTTCACACAAACCAGCTGATTCCAATTCCAATTCTGAGGGACCCTGACTGTTACTTCCTAACAAAGGTTGGGGGCCCTTTCTTCTACACCCCACCAGCTGCCTGAGCTAAGAGCTATTCCTACAAAAGGGCAGACTCTGACCTGTCCGTCCATGTGTGGTGGCCTCTCTGATCACCTGCAGAGCTTGTGTGCAACCCCATTTCCACCACCCCTGTGGGGTCGTGGCTGCCAGGGGAGGACCTCCCATGACTTGGGCAGTTGGGGGAAGGCAAACTCCTGGAACAGTGTGCCTGACAGAGGACCTGGAGGCCCTGCCTTCCCCAATTCCCCATCACCTCTTGATAGGATTGGGGGTACATCTCTGGAGAAATGCCCTGGCATGGGCTTGAAAGACGGGGCCTCCTTGTGTGTTTGGGAGCCCGAGGTGGGGTTCCTGGGTCCAGCTCTGCAGGGCCAGGGCTCCTCCATGGTCAGGCAGGCTCTTAACTTCCCCATTCTCCACCCTAAATCCCCAATAGCCTAGCACCTCAGGGAAGGGAATGGCTCTCTTTGCCTCTGCCCAGCCCAACCGGCCCTTGGCAGGGAACTCTGCAACACTGTGGAGGTGCTGCCCTGTCCAGGAAGGCTCCAGCAGGCCCAACCTTGGACCCATTCTGCCAGCAATCTGGGCAGCTGTGGTCCCCCCTAGGTGAGAGGGAAACTGCAGGTTCTCCAGGTGGTTCTGGAGGGGAGATGCTCACGGAAAGCGGGGAGGCCAAGACCTGGCCAGAGGACCGGAAGCTCTTGAATTAAAGCACGTGGACAATCTCTGGAAGTTTCCAAACTTTTCCTGTTACTTAGGGAGTATTTTTTTATCCTTCCTGACTTTCCAGAAATTCCTGGCTGGGCTGACATATCTGCATCACTGCCAAGGAAGCAGTCTCAGGACTTCAGGTTTGCAGGTCAAAGGAGAACTGGTGATCCAGCAACATTCTAGCCAGCAGGCCTCCCCTGGCAGGGGAGAAGTGGGCACAGAGGGTTGTGCACATTGTTCTGCTGTTCTCGGGCTAATTCATGCAAAGAGAATCTTGGGAGAATAGCCTGTGTAGCTTAGGCCTAGCAGCCTAGAGGGTCCTAGCAGCCCCGGAAACTGTCCAAAGGGAAAGCCTTTAGCCTCTGGAGGGTGCTCCCTAAACCCCACATTTGCCACCCCTATGTCTCTGGGCTTTGGGAAGATGTGCCTGACTCACCACCAGCAAAGCCCACAGTGCTCCCACTTGCCTCTTCCCACTCCGTCCCTGCTTCTGCAGTGGCCCTCCGCGTCCAGCACAGGTCTGCACACACTGTGAGCGGATGTATTGGGGAGGCCCGGGTGCTGGAACTTTCCCGCTGACTCCCACGGACACCGAGATCTGAGCCACAGAAGCAGGGTGGGCACTGAGATGTCCACAGTGGCAGCGGTGGAAGTTGAGGAGGTGGGAAGGCCTGGGATCTCCCCGAGAGGGAACTTACCTTAAAAGGGGTTTCCTCGCATGAATTAGCCCTTGAGCACTACGTTAGCCACCCACCCACCTGAGAACCTGCTGCTGGAGGATGACTTGGGAGCAAAGGTTAGGGAACACAGACACCCCAGAAAGGCGAGGTCATTGGCTGCTGATTTGCCTCTCCAATCTCTCACCTGGGCCTGTGACCCCATGACCTCAGGACACTCAGCTCCCAATGCCCTCGGTGGTGTCAGGCCCTTCTGATGTAATGAGCCTGAAGGCTCTTAATGTCCCAGCTTTCACCAAATGGGGGACAGGAGACATATGGGAATGTTGTATGAGTGTCGCCTTACCAAGGATGCAGTGAGATTACCTTGGAATTACTTAAAAGTTTCCTGCTGGTTTTGGGAAAAGAGATTCTAAATATTCATCATTTCACATCCAAGGCTCTCTGGGGCACAGGAGCCATAGCTCTTAGCAGCTTCGAGTAGAAAGAAAAGCACATGGCACTCTGTGAGTATGACACCTGGTGATCCATCCTCTTTCCCTCAGGGGGTTCCTCCCTCTCACCCCCAGGCTGACCACAGCATTCACTGTGAGGTAAAAACCACCCACCCTGAGCCTCCATGAGCAAGTCTATAAAATGGGATTGCTAAGGTTCATGAGATAACCTGACCAATTCTACAAGATAGACAGGAACCTTCTAAATCTCCCCCACACAGAAGGGGGGCTTTTGGTTCTTTCTTTCCTGTAATAACAGAGAAAAGGTGCAATGGGATTAAAGGCCCTTAGTTAAATGCAATGATTTGTTGTTGTTGTTAATCCTCACTTGAGGATATTTTTTCTATTGACTTTTAGAAAAAGTGGAAGGGAGGAAAGGAGAGAGAAAGAAACATCGATGTGAGAGAGACGCATCAATAGATTGCCTCTTGCTTGCACCTTGACCAGGGCTGGAGGAAACCTGAAACCCAGGTAGTATGAGCTCTTGGCTGGGAATCCAACCTGTGACCTTTTGGTGTGTGGGCTGACACTCTAACCACTTAGCGACATCAGCCGGGGCTAAATGCCAATTTTAATTCTTCTTAATTTTTATTTTAGCTATAGATTTTTTTCTAAATTAAATTTTTAATTGAATTCATGACTTCTGATTTCCCAGCTGTCAGGTGCTCTGGGCAGAGCTTCTTGACCTGGTCAAGCTGGTCAGAACCATTAGGAACAGTCCACAGGCCAAGCCCGGAGCAACAGATTCAGTAGAATAGCGATTTTGTCTGATACAAGAAACTAACAACTGGGAGCCCAGTTGTGAGATCTGTTTAGAGGGAAAAAGCCTTGTCTTCCACTTTCTCCCTCTTCCTCAGACTACTTCCTAAAAAATAAATGCGTTGAATAAATAAAGACAGTTTTCAAGATGTTCACAGAAGGACTTTTTTTTTTTTTTTTTACATTTTAAACTAGTTAATACAAAAACATTACAATGATTGACTTCTTTCATTTAGTTACATAAATAAAACTTTTTATAAATATCTCTTTATAAACAATATAAATAGCTTTACAACATAAATACATTTATGCATGACATGAATTTACACACAGCAATGTTTACAGCTGGCTTTGTCAGTCTCTGAAAAACTGTCCCTTGTCATTAGGTCGGTGTAGGTGTGTGTTTCATGTATACTATATATATGTAATATATATAACTTTTTATTTTTCCTTTTCATAACAAACAAACAAACAATAAAATCATACCCCCTCCCCAAATAATAATAAAACAGCTGGTGTTGCCTATTCCCAGTACCGCAAGGGAAAAAATAAGAAAGAAATGTAAAAGCCACATTGCCTTGGAGGTGCTTCCAGATGACCAAGGATAATCTCAGCAAAACGGAGCAAGTTCTCAATCCTGAAACACAGAGGGGACACGGGACACTCAGTGCTGGCCCTCAGCGGAGGGAGCCCGGCCTGCCAGGCAGTTCTAGAACCTTCCTCTCCTTTCCCAAAGGAGCAGGATGCAGTGTCCCTCCACCTGGGCCCCAGGCAGAAGGAAAGGGGCCTTCCACGCCACCCTTTCCTAGCCTCATCTCCCCTCCACTGGGACACTGGCACTTCCCGCCCTGGCACAGGAGGAACCAGAATGTCTGCCAGCCAGCCGCCCCTCTGGCTAACCGCAGGCCTTGCCCTTGGCTCAGGGACACATGATGAGGGGAGGGAGATGGAAAATACCCCTTTCCCGTCCTTGCTACAACACAAACCCTCCGTCAGGTGCTGGCCTCAGCTTTATGTGTCTGAATGACAATGGAGGGGAAAGAAACATCGGAGGAATCAGGAATTCTGGGCTCAAACCCCAGCTCTGATATTTATTTTCTGGAAGGCCCTGGAGAGCTTTGAGTATGGATTCCCTCACCCATAACATGGGATAATAGTCACCTCCCAGGGTGTACAAGGGGTCATGCAGAGCGTCTGGGTCACAGCTGCCACTCAGTAAATAGCACTTCCTTCCCCAGCTGGCTTCACCTCAAAGGCTCTCCTCCTTCCCAAGCAGAGGAACTGGGGTCTCAGCAGCCCGGAGAAGTGAATGGTCTCCCGGGGTGTGCTGGGGTTAGAGCAATAACCCCAGAGTCAATTCAGGAGGGCTGTACGGGTGCTTTGGGGTGGAGGAAGGCATCCTCCTGAGATGTGTGGTGCCCCCAACCCCCCAGAACCGTCAGTGCAGAGGGACCCCAGGCCTGGCCTGATGAACTCTCCCGCAGCTCCCTTTTCTGACCGTCTCCTGTGTTTAAACAGATGACAGATGTCTGTGATGTCCCTGGGGCCCGTGGGCAAGGTGTTCATTCAAGCATTGGACACACCCAGTCTCTGTCATTACCATTTTGTAATCAAGACTATAATCATCAGCGACAGTCATTATGGGGGCTGCTTAGAGCTAAGGTTGTGGGGATGGGGGGTGAGGGTGGGTTAAGGGTGTTGGAGGGGGGTGTTCAGCTAAAAGAGAACTTTCAGGAAGTTGACCAATTTCCCTGGACCAAAGGGTTGGGAAGTCTTAGTAATCTAGATTCCTCCTGCACAGCCCCCATTGGATCACCATCTGGTACCCACGGACAGGCACACCCAAGAACCAAGAGCCTCTGGGGGACATGCATACCAGGTACTTTCCAGGCCCTCACCTCATCTCCCGCTGACCCATAGAATAAATTGATTCTAAAGTTTGTCCGGATTCTAAACTTTGAGCTTGGTGCTTAAGTCACAAGCGAAAAAGTAGAGGCCTGTGTCTCCCAACTCTTTGTTGTTTAGTCTAGTAGGGGTGTCGAACTCAATCAGAGAAGGGGCCAAAATCTAAAATCCAGCCTAAATCGCAGGCCGAATGGTTTACTGAACAGTCATAAACTGTCATTGTGATGGAAACGCAGCGGAGTGCAGTGATGACAGCGCGGTGCGGGCCACATTGCAAGGCCTGGCGGGACGGATTTGGCCCGCGGGTCTTGTGTTTGACACATGTGGTCTAGAGAAAAGAGAGCAAGCCGATACAGTGAAAGCTTCTGGAGTCTGGGCCCCAAATGGCAGAATCAACTATCCCTTTGCAGGGATGAGTCCCACAAACAGAGCCACGTCTAGCTGCAGAGAGAAGAAGGGCACCAGCTAAAACCTTGGACAGGTGGGAGAGAATGCCCAGCTGGGTGGGACAGGGTTCTCTAGTCTCTGACACGGGGACGTTTCAGGTCACCTTCAGTTAGCATCTGGCCCACAATTGCCCATGAGTTAATCTGAGGAGGCACCTATAGGTCAGATGAAAAAGTGTTCTGGCCCTAGCTGGTTTGGCTGAGTGCACAGAGCATCAGCATATGGACTGAAGGGTCCCAGGTTCGATTCCAGGCAAGGGCACATGCCTGGGTTTCAGGCCCAATCCCCAGTAGGGGGCATGCAGGAGGCAGCCAGTCAGTGATTCTCTCTCATCATTGATGTTTCTATCTCTCTCCCTTACTCTCTGAAATCAATTTATATATATATATTTAAAAGGGGTGCTGATCATAAATTCCTATTTGTGCAGGTCATGGTGGGTAGTCACACCTCAAGCCTATACCTTCCTTAGTAAAATGTTTATCCTTGCCCTAACCCAGCCTGCCCATTTTTGAGTATCTAGGTTAGGGGTGTCGAACTCAATCAGAGAAGGGGCCAAAATCTAAAATCCAGCCTAAACTGCGGGCCGAATGGTTTACTGAACAGTCATAAACTGTCATTGTGATGGAAACGCAGCGGAGTGCAGTGATGACAGCGCGGTGCGGGCCACATTGCAAGGCCTGGCGGGACGGATTTGGCCCGCGGGTCTTGTGTTTGACACATGTGATCTAGGTTAACACCTTAGAAATGCCACACAGCCGAAACCGGTTTGGCTCAGTGGTAGAGCGTCAGTCTGCGGACTGAAGGGTCCCGGGTTCAATTCCGGTCAAGGGCATATACATTGGTTGAGGGCGCATCCCCGGTGGGGGGTGTGCAGGGGGCAGCTGGTCGATGTTTCTCTCTCATCGACATTTCTGGCTCTCTATCCCTCTCTCCTCCTCTCTGTAAGAAAAATCAATAAAATATATTTTTTTAAAAATGCCACAGCAATCCTTTTTCAGACCTGTCAGAGGCATAACAACCCTTGAGAGATCATTTATCTTAACTCTCCTGTAATCCAACCCATGCCTTGCTTTCTCCCATCTTCCTGTAATCTTCCTTACATTCTCATTCCTTAATTCCAAATGTGTAAAATAAGCTGCAAAACTGTTTTTGTTGTTGTTGTTGTTGTTGTTTTTTGGAACAAGATTTGAAAATATCTTGGCAATGTCAGTTTAGCTCAAATAAACTCTTAGAAAAATTCCCTACAGATTTGGACATTTCTTATGTGGACAACTGCGAAAAAGACTTAGGCAATGCGCTGGAGAGTTTCCAAAGGGTATTTTCACTACCCCCTGGGGGAACAGAGTGTTGACACTGGTAAGACTTCTTGGGTGAGAGAATAGCTTGGCCTGGAGTGGTACAGACAGGCTGTGGGACAAGGAATGACAGTAGCCAGGCTTTAGGAAATGGCTGGAAACCAGATTCTAAAGTATTTGAGTGTTAATATCCAAGGCGGAGACATGGTTTTTCCTTGGGCACTGATGGGCAGCAGGAATGCAAAGAAGATAAGGAGTCTGGGCCCCAAATGGCAGAATCAATTATCCCTTTGCAGGGATGAGTCTGACAAATTGAGCTAAGTCTGGCTGCAGAGAGAGGAAGGACCTTTGCCACAATACATTTTCAGGCTGTGGCACCTGGCAGGAGAGTGAGGAGGCCATGCAGGGAACAGGGAGCCCAGGTATGAAGGGGTTGGGAAGGTTGACGAGGAGCTCATTTTGGGACATGTAGGTTGCGTTTTTGAAATATGAGATTTATTTTAGTGTTTTTTCCCCTTGCCCTGAAACAGGTTCGATCCTGAAGTCACAAGGGCTGCAGCAGCATCAGGACCTTGGACAGACAGCCTGCCCACAGCCACTGTTTAGAGAAGGGACAAAAATCAGAATGCTCTGGGCCGGAAAAGCTCTCTGGTGACGGATGCAAACAGCGGGCTATTCTCGCTAGAGTAAGGGGGCAGGTATTTCTCCAAGTCTTCCCTCTTTAGGGACAAAAGACCTAGAAAGCATCCTGACCTCTGGGCAGCCTATTGCCTGGCACCATGATACAGTGGTTAGCAGATAGACTTGCCCTGGGCTGGTATGTATGCCCTTCCTCCTCTGTTCCTACAAAGCCCAGATCCCCCCTCCAAGCTCCCATTTGGCAAATTGGGGCCAGCGCTGCTAGCCCATTTATGGTCCAGGGATGGTGGGGGCTCTCCAAGCTGTTTCTGCTTCTCCGGAGAAAGCCAGGGACGTCCATCTGTCCTGAACCATTTCTGACCTTCCCAAAGTTCCCTCACTCCATCCCTCCTTTATCCGTCTGTAAAATAGGATGATGGGTTAAATGACTAGCACACACATGATCTCATGTTCGTATAGCCTGGTTCCCCTCCAAAGGCCACGGGAGGCGGACTGGTCCAGGGCTAGGGGATGGGAGGAATCGGCCTGGGGCGGTGAGGTGGGGGTTGGCGGGGTGGGGGGCTAAGGTTAGATTCTGGTGGGCGCTGCCGCAGGGGAGCTAGGTGCACCGGAGCGCCGGCGGCCAGGTTGGTGGTACTCACCTCCGCCAGGGGTCGCCGCACTAACATCCCAGGCCACTGTAGGCGCCGATCCTGTCCAGCTTATGCCCGAAGCAGTTATTGCCCGAATTCTGCTTTGGGAATTTTTTTTTTGGCTTCTCCCGTGGCTTCTCCTGCAGAAGGCGGGCCCATCGAGTCTTGGTGTCCCGGAGCAGGCGCGACCGGTCGCCCCTGAGGTTAATGCCGCCGCCGCCGAGGGTCTTGTCGCGCTTCCTCTGGGAGCCGCTCTCAGCCTGGGACGCGGCTGACACCTCCCCGAGCGGAGTTCGCAGGCCCTGTCCGGGGTGGGGGAGGGGTGGGGGGAAGAGCAGGCAGGTGAAGAAGGGGCGCACCTCGGCGGCGAGGGGTAGGTTGGAGGAGACTTCGTGGGGCCCCTGATGCCCCAGCCTGAGGCGCCCGCGAGTGCGATCTGTCCCCTTCCAGAGCCCTGAGCGCTCCCCTGGAGAAGCCGACCGACCGCCCGGCACGGCATCCACCTGCCACGCGGCCACAGTGGTCCGCTCCCTCGGGGAGCCCCTTACCCTCCCTGCTTTTGCCGCTCGCCCGGCAGGCCACCCTGGGGTAGGGGCTGCGCATCTGTCGACATTGTCCCGAAGCGGGGGTCGTAGACCCCTGAACCCGAGCTTCCAGGGCTCCCTGGCTGTCCCCCAAGCTCCTCTCTGAGGAGAGGACCGCCTTCGCGCCCTCTCCGGTCCCTCTTGGGGGCCGCATCTCCTAGAGCCCCAGCCTCTCACGGCCCCCACATCCCCGCGGCGGCACCCACCTTCGATGGCGAGCCGGGCTTGGCTTCGGAGGGCCAGAGCGCGAGGAGGGTGAGCAGCAGGACGCAGGCCAGCAGTTGGGAAAGGTGCATGGTGCCCTGGAGGCTGAGGGGCACACGCAGGCAGCGGCGAGGGCAGATGCTCTGGCGAACGCGGGGCGAGCGGGCTGGCGGGACTGCTGTGCGGGCGCGGGTCCCAGAGCTCCACGGAGCCGACTGTGCCGACCGGGTGCGCTCTGAGCCCGCAGCTCCGCTCGCGCCTTAATAAATCCAACCTGCCGCTGATGTCATCCCCCCGCCCACCCGGCCGCCCGGGCCAATGGCACGCGCTCCGAGGGCTGGGAGGGGGCTGCGGGGCTCCCCCTCTGCCCCCACCCTCACCTCACCCCGAGAGATCCCGCGGCTTGGCGGGCTGTCCTCCGATTGCGCTCGGAGCTAGCTGCAAAGCGGCGCAGCGCACAAGGGAACTCCATTTGCAGCGAGCGCGCGCCCCGGCCTGCCTAGCGCCGGGGATCTGGTTGCCTAGCCTGCACGCTGGGACCTCCATACACACCCTCTCCCGGGAAGGGATCGCTTTCCCTCTGGGCAGGTGCAAAGACAGGCTCAGAGGAATTAAACCACTTGCCCAAAGTCACGCGGCCACAAAGATGGCACAGCCCGAAATCCGCGCAGACCTGCCTGTTGCCAAAGTCCTCCCTGGGCGCCTGACAGGCTCGGGCCTGGGGTCGCGGCTCCACCTTTTACCTGCTCGTTCGGATCTCACGTACGCCTTAGGAATGGGGAGGAAGAGAACCCGGCCGGAGGTTTAGGCGCAGGGGGAGCAGGGGGAGCGTGGTTTGCCCTGGGTCTCGGTGGGGAGCTCTGAAAGGAGAGTGCAGGCTTTTCTCCCGCCCCTCGGTGTGTTTGAGAGCGAAGAGCGAACGAGGTGGGCTACCAAGGCAGGCCCGAAATGCGAGCGCTCCTGCGTGTGTGCGGCGGCATGGTGTGACAGCTCCTGGGGCTCTAAAGTGCGCCTTCAGCCCGGCCCCGCCGCACAAAATAAAGTCCCTGCGTCTGACCCGAGGGTGGCTTCCGTCTGCACGGATAGGGCCACGCCTGACCCTGTCTGCACCCACGCGAGGATCCACAGGGTGGATTGTCCGCTGCAGAGTCTGGTGCACCTGCATGAGCTGCAGAGGGTTCTTTAGTCAGCCCCGCGCCTGGTCTGGCTTCCGGGAACTGTGACAGGCGGTGTTTTTAGAGAGGTCTGTGGGACATGGCCTGCTGCTCAGGATTCCCTCTCCTCCGGCTAGGCTAGGTGTCTGATTCCTCGGGCTCTGAGGAGTCTCCAGGGGATGGGCCTCCAGGCAGAGAGCCCAGTACCCCAAGAATTGAGTGGGATGCAGGAAAACTATGCCTGGGCTGGAGAGCAGAGAACCCAGGAAGAGGGAGGAAGCTCCAGGTGGGCGATGGAAGTCCTCCTCTTGGCCTACTGAACAAAGGATGTGGCCAATCTGGAACTTCTCCGAGACTCGGGCTTAAGAAGCCGGGCAGACGGACTCTAGGACCAGGCACTGGGTTAGTGTCTGTGGGTCAGGGTGCAGTGACAGCCTCCAGTGGCTAAGACGACCTGGATTCCAGAAATGAGTTTTTCTTCCCCACTTAGGAGAGGAAACTGCACCAGAGGCAGGAAGGTAGCCAGAATAAAGAGGTAAGAGAATCAGGTGGTTCTGCCGGGGAGCCTGGACCCAAAGCCAGGGGGCAATGGCTCTCTACGTCCCACCCTGGCACACCGAGTCAGAAAATGCCCACCAACCAATTGTGCCCTCGGACCTTTTGCTTAAGAAATAGCCTACACCTGAGGCCAGAGTTTGGGTAGAAGAATCACCTGCTTTAGAAGAGGATCCAGACATGAACAGGGCATCCTCTGTGAGTTCTGGTGAGTTGACTCCCCACGTCCACCCAGGCCCCTCCAGATTGCCTCTTTGAGGTAACGTTTTTAGAGTGGCACCACTCCTTCTATGAGGAGAAAGGAAGAGGAAAGGATCTGCAGGTGGGCAATGGAAGTCCCTTTTCCTCTTTGACTACTGGACAAAGAGGAATGTAAGCAATCTGGAACTTCTCTGAGACCTCCTTTATTTATACCGGCTATGTCTGATAGACTAACTCTAGGGCTGGTTTCTGGGGGCAACAGCTACAGCCTCTGAAATCCCTTATTAAGGACAGGTTGGAAGCCTCCGGTGCTCTGTAGTCACCCCTTTCTTCAGGCTGGTTCTTCCTGTTTTTTGTCTCTTGGATGTTCTTGGTGATAGTGGGCAGCCATGTAGGACTCCCTGTCTTTGGGCTTTGAGAATAAATCAAAGTGAACTGTGGAGCAAGGCTTCCCTGGGGCAGGCTCCACAGCCGCTCCTGCTGAGCCTGGGGGGTGGGGTGAGTGGACGTTCTAGGCCTGGGCGAGAGGGACATTCAGGGAGGGAGGTGGTCGGCACATTACTGTCTTTGCAATGGAAGATTTCCCTCTCTCTCTCTCTCTCTCTCTCTCTCTCTCTCTCTCTCTCTCACATACACACACACACACACACACACACACACACACCCTGCTCGTCCCCCTGGGTTTCATTGCACAGGAAGCTGCAGAGGAGACTCTGTGTTCCTCCTGGGCCTTGACTGGGCGCTACGGTCCTTCCTGCTTTTTCTTCGTGAGGTTTACTTCTTCTGCTCCGGTCCCAGGAGCTAGGCCTATGAAAGTTGGGCCCACCGAGCAGCTGACCATGAGCTGTTCGTGGCACTTTATTAAATGCTCAGTGTAAAGAGCCCTGATGGTAGAGGAAAGAGAAAAGGCCTGGCAATTCTGCAGGGAATCCTGTCATTTGTCACGTTTCCACCCACCGATTCCCCGAAGATCCACTGAGCATCCCTGCAGCATACAACGTCCCAACCGGGCTAGGAGGAACCCCCAGGAAACAGACACTAGCTCTGCAGGCTGGAAAGGACGTGGCAGGGAGGGAGAGCAGCTCCCGCAGCCTGGGCTAGAGGGCGAGCTTCCTGGAGAAGGAAAAGCCTGTGCTGAGCCAGGAAAGGAGACCCAGCAGAGGGAGAGAAGGGAAATCTAGATGGAAAACAGCGGTTTCCCATTGGGCGAAGGGGGAATGCACCCGGGCTTTGAGGGATGAAATAAAAGAAAAACAACCGAATGAGAGATTGCTCTCACTAAAGGGCAGCCCAGTGAAAGCGAGGGAAGCCCGGAGGGCTTGAGGTTGCAGAACCCAGCGTGCCCAGACCTAAGGAAAGAAAAAGGGGGATGGGCAGCATTCAGGTAGGGGTAGCCAGAGGAGGCAAGCTCAAGAAACAGGTAAGTCTGTGGTGGACAGTTCTGGAGGCAGGAGATGTGATAAAGTTGGGGAGGGGCTTGCCTTCCAACAGTGGGAGTCTACTGAGCTCTCGGAGGTGAGGAGGGCAAGCAAGCCTGGAGGCCAGCAAAGAGGAGGCTGAGGGAGAGTGGTCAGTTGTGGGGACACAGACAAGGAGCAGGGAGTGGGGAAAGTCAGAGTCAGGCTGAAGCGTGCCAAGGCCTAGGCATTAGAGAATTACATAGCTGGGACCCTCTTCTCCCTCCTGGATTCTGAAAGGTGGGAACAGGGAGAGAAAAGATTTCATTCTTGTGAGTCCTTCTTCCCTTTTTCTCCTCTTCCACTGAGGGCAAGGTAAGGCTCTTGAATCTACCACGGACAGGCCGTTTCTTGGGACCGTCGATGTTCAGTTCTTTAGCAGGATCCTATGGAAGACGAGAGTGGGTCTTGATGAGGATACCTCCGGTGAGAAAGGTACACAAATGCTGAGGAATGGCTAAGAGAGGATGGTCCAGCGCCCCTTTCCCAGAAGGTGGTAACCGCTCCCTTTGGAACAGCGCCCCCTCCTGGCCCTGGGGCCGGACAGAAGGATTCTCAGGCACACTGAGGAGGGGAGGATTGCTCCGCTGCCCATCTGTTTTCTCTGTAATTATTTTATCCCAGAGGCCTCCTTCCAGCTGCATAACTTCCCAGAGAGGACACGGAGCAGGCGGTGAGCAGATCTCATGAAGGCCAGGCAGGGAAATTGCAGCAGGACCCTGGCCAAGTCCCATCACTGCATGGGGCCTTCGGTTTCACCACCTATAATTGGGAAAAAGCAGAATGAATCAGGAGGCCGGAAGAGAGGCTTCTGACCCCTGGATGAAGGCAGGACAAAGCAGCTGTGGCAGAAGAGGGCTCTGCATGTTACTGCACAAACACACACACACTTCCAGACAGGGGGACCCTGAACCCCCAGGATTCCCTGGGACTCTTTTGTGGTGGGGACCCACAGAAAACACAGAGGTCCTGGCCTGGCCGCGTCTCCTTGAGCTTGGAATCCTCTCCAGGAGTCCCGCACCTATCAGGTCTGGCGTAAGGAGATGAATTGGAGGCCAAGGAAGCATCATCCATCCTCCCTGGGCCAGAAATTCCAGGAAAGCTTAACCTCATCGTGACATGAGGTCTTTGTCTGACCCCAGGACACTCCCACCTGATGAGCCAGCTGCTCTCTTTTTCCTTTCCCAGGGGCCCTGCCAGCACCTGCTGCAGATGGCTTGCAACCCTGCTGTCCTACGCAGGCCCATGACGTCAGAGTTTATCCCTCCTTTCCCACCCCCCTTCCATAAGAGACAGATAAGCTCCACAGATAGTCTCAACAAACAGGCTCTGTTTCCTGGGGCAGGGTGGGGGTGGGGAGGTGGGGGAGAAGCTGCTCCCCATAAGGCTATCAATAGGCAGACGAGGCGGTAAGAAGCTGAGGCCTAAACCCTGAGAAAGTGAGCAGGGTAGTGAGGGAGAGGCCCTCCCCGCCCAGGACGAAGCAGCATCCTGACCTCAGCGTGGAGCGTGCACCAGATGTTTGCAAAGGAATGGATCTGCTGCTGGGCCCTGTGCCTGGGGACCTGGCTTGCCTCAGCTGGGTTTTGGAGCTCTTCGATGTAGGGAGTGGCCCTTTGCTGCTCTGGAAGTCCCTGCAGGGAGCTTCTTAGTGTGTACCCAGAGGAAGGTGTCTATTATCTGGTCTTGGAGACCATGTTACAGATTTGTTGGGATCACAGTCTTCAAGGACAGGGGCTTCTGCCATGGATAAACGGGGCCTCAAAGGGACTGGGGATGGGTCTGCCAGGGTCCAGGGCCACCAGTCAGCTCGCAAAACCACAGCTTTGGGTTTTCCAAGCCAGAGACTCCAATGTAGATTTCTGCTCTAGGAGAGTGTGATTACCAACTATTTTCAGGTGAAAAGTCAATTTCTAAAATGAGAATGACCAGAAAACACGAGTGAGAGAGACAACCCGATGCCAATGAGGGTTAGGGAACATATTTTTTTGCAATCTAGGTTCTATGGGAATTGGAAAATATTTTAAACCGCAAGCCACCCCAAATAAAAAGACCATAAATTGTTTGAAAACCATCCTTGTGCCTGTGTGAATTATTTCTGGGCCCAATGTGCAACATCATACAACAATCCTTTTCTCCCCTATTGCCTGGGAGGGCTCCTGTGGCCCAGTGTTGGCTGGGCAAGGAGAAGAAGGAACCTACCCCTCAAATGATGGCCTGTTTCGCCTTTTGGCAAAATAATTTAAGAGTGAAGTCCTAGGCTTAGAGTTCAATAGGTTTCAGAACTCTGATAAGCAGCTGACGGGGGAGCTGGGCTCCATGGAGGTGGTGGTGGTGGGGCAGTCTGCGTGTGTAGTGGACACAGTGGCCCCTGGTTTTTGTTGGTTTGTTTTGTTTTGCAGCCTGGCTTCTCGGCCCCCTGGATAAGCTGAAATGCAAAAATGCTTGCTTGCCTGGTTCCCCAGCATGATCCTCAGGGCCAACATTTTATTCCTGAATAACCAGTCTGCCAGAGCACAGCTGCCCCCGACAGCCCCTGATGAGGCCCTCAGCCTGCATCTTCAGTGACGACTAGAAGGGAAATGGGGACAACATGTAGAGAAGCATTCTTAGGAGGGACTGGTGGGTTCCCCACAGAAATAGTGAAGCAAATCAGGAAAACGTCCGATGATTAGGTCCAGGTTGACCATGCTGTCTGTGTTGTCTTAAAAAGTCATGTTTTTAATTATTTTATATGGTGGTTAAAAATATCACACTGACGCTATAGCATGAGACAGTTCCTGACCCTAGCTCACAGCCTGGTGGGGGAAAGTTAACTTGGGTAAATGAATGTAACATATGCTCATACATATTACAAAATTGAGCAAATATTTCTAACTTCAGCACCTTCTTACTCCATTAGATCCAAATGTGTTTCTCAAGCAGAACAGGCTCCACAGAGCTAAGAGAAATAGTGTGATGAGTGATATGTTATGAGACAATCCAGAAAGCCCGGTGGTGGCTGAGTTGGGAAGTGGGGGCGGGAGGGGGGAGTCTGCAGGCTGGGCTTGGAGGTGGGGCGCCGGGGTTCAGAGAGAAGTCCTGCTTCTTAGTACTTCGAGAAATCTTGGACTCAGAGGGATTAATGTCATTCTTTGGACATCCTGGCCCCATACTTCCAGGTGCTACCCTCGCCTTCTCTCTGCCCCTTTGACTTACCATCTGGTGCCGACTATAGGTGCCTGCAGGGCAGCAGAGCAGCGGTCAGACTAGGGGGCATGGTCAGAGCTGCTCACGAGAACCTCTTGGGGGGTGAGGCTCATGAAAAAGATGTGTGACCCTTGGGACAATTTCTGAACTCTCCCGAGGCAGAGACCCTCCAGGAGAGGCTGGTTTCTGGCGGAAGGGCCTGGTCAGAACCTGAGGGAAGTTGGGTAGCCTGAGAGTCTTTCGGTGTGATGCTGCTGCTGAGCACTGAGGCTCTTCCTGGGCCTGGTTTCCACAGACTTCTTTCTCTTCTGTTTCAGCACGGACTGTGGGGGAGCCCAGGCCTCCAAGTCCCACAGCCCCCTGAGTATGTCACTGTCACAGCCCTGATACCACGGGGGCCTCTTCCTCTCCCTCTGCCAGCTTCTCTGGGGGAAATCCTGTGTTTATCTCAGGAGCCCCAGCTCCTAGTACTCTAGCCTGCCACACAGGAGGTGCTTAATAAATGAACAGGGACAAGTCCACTCTGGGCCTCAGGGGGGCAGCAGGGACAGAGACAGCCTCTGCCCTCGGAGAAGGAGGGTGCTGGCTAAGCGACCAGATGCCCCATTTTGCAGATGGGGCTGCAGAGGCCCCAACTGGCCACCTGATCTGCCCTCAGCCGCACACTGGGCTCAGACGGCTGCTCAGGCCTAACGGGTGAGCTGGCTGCACTCCAGTGAGTCATAGGGACTGGGCTGGGGAGCACCCCTGCTTCATGTGAGAACATCTGCTGAGAGGAACAGCTGTTTCCACCCTGCGCTGAGCGGCTCCCGTGGGAATGTGGTCTGTGGCTTGGCAGAGAAACGGACACAGCTCCTTCGCCACCCGTGGCCTTTTCGGGGTGGGAGGATGCTTAGAGTTCTGGGGCTTTGTCATATCTGTCAGCGGCCATTTCTCTGGGATTACATTGTCCCCTCTTCCCATTCTTTCCTACTTTAATTCCTAGGAATTCTGGAAAGGGCAGGGCCAGATTGATTGGGAACACAGTGGTCACAGGGTTGGGGAAATAGAGAGCTCTAGTGTCCGGAAACCAGCCCTCTCAGGTGGCCAGCATGACATAGGCGGCCGGGGGCCAGAGCAGGCTGGGACAGTGTTATGAAAGGGTGAGGGTGGTTGGTTTTTTGTTTGTTTGTTTTTGGGTGGGGGGGAGTTAGGGGGTGGTGGTGGGCACTCTTCCTTCAGTTGTCCTTGAGAGAAAAACCACTGGGACTCACCTTGGCTTCCTAGCAGCAGGGGCCTGGCTCGCAGTGAGATGGAATGAATGAACCAGCTCTGAACCATTAGAGAAACTCTCCTCACAGCAGCCAGGGGGTGGGGGGTGGAGCTGAGGCTGCCAGGGAAATCTTGCCTTGGGGATCCTCACAGCTTTCTGACTCACCTTCCCAGCGTCTCCTCTGGCTGACACCCACCTGGGAGGTGGCTTCTGGGTTAGGGCTGCTGCACAGTCTGGGACTGAGACAGAAACAAGACAGTGGCTCAGATAGGGGCAGGGCCCAGAGTCCACTCGGGTCTGGACTCAGAGTGGCTGAGCAGTCCCCAGAGCAGGGCATGACATGAGGGGGATGGGGTGAGTGGGGTGTGTGGGGTGTGTAGGGGCAGGGCTGGGTGGGGAGGAGGGCCTGTTTAACCCCACCCCCACCCCCACTCCCCACCCTCCCAAGGCCTTCAACTGAGCTTAAGTCCTCTGGCTAAACAATTATCTGTTCAATGTGGAACCACAAAGTGGGAGTCCCGGCGGCTCTGTGTCTCCTGGGGGCACAGGGCAGTGTGAGAGCGGGAAAGGAGCTGCCCCTGGCAGTAATCTGACTAAAGAGCACTTCTGGAGTAGTACTGAGCTCACAGGCACCGCGCTGGGTGGCGACAGGAAAGGCATGGCAGGTCCTTTCGCTGCAGACCTGGAGGTGTGGGCCTTTCACATCAGCTCATTCACTAAAATGGCCCGACAGCTGTGTCCTGAGGGAGGAGCCCCTGCTGGCCCTGCCAGCCGATGCCCTCCACCCCTGCTCCCACTTGCTTGGAAACTCTGCCCTCAGCCCTAGGAATCCAGCCTTGAGGTGACCCAGGTAGACTATTTGGAAGGAGTGATGAAAACTTTTAAAAAATGGATCCTGGTTATTTCTTTTGTACATAATATTTACCCAATGTAACAATGCAAAACCCCCAGAAATGTCAAACTAGCAGCAAAATGTACTAGTAATTCCATCAATAGAACAGCCTGCCTATCCCTCTCCCAGGCTTTCAGATTCTCCCAGAACAATTTGTGCCTGGTTGGAATCTAGGTACATATAATATCTTGTGATTAACTTTTTCATGTAACATTATTTTGTGTGTCCCTTTCCGTGGATCTGCATAGCCTGCCACATAATAGTTCGCAGTCAGGATTTGGGCTGTATCTAGTGTGGTGTGTTTACAAATTACACAGGTAAAAACATCTCTCTACAAATTGAGTTTTTCTTTTTCTTTCCCTCTTCCTCCCTCCCTTCCTTCCCTTCTTCCTCCCTCCATTCCCTCCTTTATTTCTCCCTTTCCCTCTCTTTCTTCCTTCTTTCATCCCTTCCATCTCTCCCTGCCTCTCCTTCAGACAGAGGAATGCAGGTGGGAAGGTTTGTTAATATGAGCCCTCCGTGGCTAGGAGCTCTTTGTGGACTCCAGGATGATCAGCATATATTTAGTGTGCTTCTTCTTCAGCTACTCTACCAAAGCTGCACCTTTCTCTGTATTTGCTGGAGACCCTCCGAGTTGCCTTGTGCTGCCTTCCTCTAATTTCTAAGGACTTTCTTAAATATTTTTATCAGTTTGTTAAGTATTTTGACATTATTTTTCATATTTTCCAGTGCTTGTCCAATTGTTGACATACAGATGTTTACACGTCTTTAAAATATATTCTCATGGCCTCCTGTAATTTTCTTTGATTTTGTGCTTGAACGATTTCTTGACTTGGATCTTTCTCTTCAGAGCCATCTGTTCACAGAGGCACCTCACTGCATCTGCCATACACAGCCCGGGGATGTCCACAGAGGCTAGAAATGGGTATTTATTTATTTATTGCCTATGTTGTAGATAGGAAACTGAGCTCAGAGATGCTAAGTGTTTGAGTAAGCACCTCAAGTGGGACTGAAACTCAGATATCTGTCTGCTCTGAAACCCACAGTTTGTTCTGACACCAGACTTTCAGCAGATTGAGTGAGCATACACTTTTAGATTCTTGTATTGTGGGTTTTTTTTTTTTTTTAATGGTATGTTTGTGTATATCTTTGTGTATTTAATGTTAACCTGTCTGGAATGTTCTGTGGTAAATGGTATGAGTAAGGATTTGCTATTCCATGTCATTATTATCCATTTCCCCTATGAATGTAGTGATCATTTTTCTTTCATTTTATAGTCACTTGATTTGTTACATATTAAACTCAAATAAATGTATTCACATCTGCTCTACCATGACGTTTTGACAATGGCCACATGTGTTCTACAGACTGGTAACTAGGTATTTTCCTGATTTTGCCTTAAGTAAAAAAATTTCTGAACAGTTGCTTTTCCATATAATTTTTTTTTATTACTTTATAAACTTTTATAAAATGGATTTTATTTTCTTATGGATTTTTAATTTTATTGCATTGTGGTCAGAGAATAGAACTCATAACATTTCTGGGATTTGAACTTTACTGAGATTTTCTTTGTACCTGGATATGTTATTTTTATACTATTTCCTGAGCACTTAAAACAGGGCTATTCTTTGTAGTTCCATATAACTACATATGGGTTTATGTCATCATTTTCCATGGCATTCTAATGTATAGAGGCCTCATAATTTTTTAGTCACTTCCTTATTGATGGATTTGTAGGTTGTTTCCACATTTTTACTGTTATAAATGTAACGACATGACCACAGATGAGCTTCGATCTTGCAGTATATTGTGAGCATCTGACTAGGGCCAGAGACTCTGACCACATCCCAGTTGGTGAGGGAGCACCTGCTTCTGCAGCAACAGGTATTTCCAGAGCCAGAAAATAACCTGGGGCAGGAAGGGAAGAGTAGGGAGGGTCCTGGGAGGACATCATTGTTTTGGAGCTGATGGCCAATGGGGCTTGGCTTTGCCTTGGGGGAGGCCTGGGGCGGTTCTGAAGGGGGTGATGCTTGCCTGTGGCCATGTGAAAGCAGATGCTGCCCATGAGTGACTTAGGCTGGGATTCAGCCTGCAGTGGCCATTAGGTTGGTGCTGTGCTGTGCTTGCTGTCTAGAGTCCTGTGGTTACACTGAGAAACATCAATTTCTTTACCTGTCTAGGGAATCGTGTCCTCCCAGTCAGGAGCTCACTCCTATCCCGTGATCACCCAAGAGTGCTGGCACCAGGGGTGGGCCTAGCGGGGTAGGTTGTGTTTGGCTTGGAAAAGCTGCTTTGCTTTGGGGTGCTGGATTCCCTGGTCACATGGCATGGGGAGGCAGCTTCTTCCTTTTCCTCTCACCTAAGGGATCCCCAGGGGGAGGGAGGGGAGTTTGGTTTTATAGTGGCAGAAGGGATGGTAGAGCAGGTATTAGCACCTGAAAAGGGACCCCAAACCTCTTAACCATCAACCCCCAATTCTTCCATGCCCCCAGGTATAGGCAAACACCAATCCACTTTTTGTGTCTACAGATTTGCCAGGAGGTTTTGATAAATAGAGCAGACACTTGATAAACTTTTATCAATCTCCCAAAAGTATGCAACAGAACTTTTATTAATGAGCACAAACCTCTTGGGTCTGAATCCCAGTTCTGTCATTCCTAGCTATGTGACCTTAGAGAAGCTACTCAACCTTGCTGTGCCTCAATGTCCTTATTTATGAAATATGGAGCCTTGTGGGTCAGACTTCTTAACAAAATGCTTTTAAGATTCAGCCATATTGTAGCATATAACTGTACTTCATTTACTTTTATGGCTAAATAATATTCTGTTGCATAGATATAGCACATTTTGTTTATCCATTCATGAACATTTGAGTTGTTTCCACTTTTTGACTATCATTAATAATGCTGCTATGAATATACATGTACAAATTTTTCTGACAACGTATGTTCTCATTTTCTTGTCTGTATACCTAGGAGAAGAATTATTGGGTCTTGTGGTAACTCCAAGTTTAACTTGGAACTGCCGACTTACTTTGGTAGGTTACATATGTCTATACATTCTATTTTCTGTATATGCAGTATCAACAAACTTTTAAGATTATGCAAGTGTAAACTTATCCCAGTCTAATAAAACTGTTGTAAATTGCATACAGTAAAATCTAAACGAGAGCTTTTACTATGCATACTTTCATGATACTCTTTGATCATCAGCTTTCACACAGTGAAAATACCCCCCAGAGATCCTACATCGTTCTCCATTGTGAGAAGTATCAACGCAGACACGGTAAAGACTAAGTGTGGAGCCCTTGCTGGTTTGGCTCAATGGATGGAGCCTGCAGACTGAGGGTGGGGGGGTCGTGGGGTGGTGGTAGTGGTGGTGGTGGTCCTGGGTTTGGTTCCAGCTGGGGGTTGCGGGCTTGATTCCCAGTGGGGGGCATCAAGAGGCAGCCAGCCAATGAGTCTCTCATCATTGATGTTTCTATCTCTCTAACCCTCTCCTTTCCTCTCTGAAATAAATAAAAAATAAATTATATATATATATATATATATATATATATATATATATATATATAGAGAGAGAGAGAGAGAGAGAGAGAGAGAGAGAGAGAGAGAGAGAGAGAGAAAGTGTGGGAGAAATTGGAAGGAACAATTTATCATATTGGATATTTTAAAAAGAATGCTTGTATAAAGTAGGTGTTGTTCCAAGTGTTCACTAGACATCAATTATTGACTTATTTAATCCTGGTAGCTATTTTCACCTCATTTCATAGGTAAGGACCATAGCAAAGTTGAGTAACTTGTCCAAGGTCACATAGCTAAGAATGGCAGAGCCAGGATTCAGACCCAGAAAGTCTAGTGCCAGAGTTTGTGCTCATTAATAAAATTTCTGTCATAGACATTTGGGAGGTAGACAAAGTGTATCAAATGTGTCTGCCGTGTTTATTGAAACCACCTGGCAAACCAAACCATTTAATAAAACTAGGACAAGCCAGCCTCCAAGGTTCATACAAGGACCCCCAATGGTCCCAATGAGGTTGTCTTCCAAGACAGAGGAGACAATAATGACCTCAGACTCCAAGGTTTAGAGCAAGGGTGAGACAGCTTCTGACTTCTTCCTGTCTTTTGCATTTCTCTAGGGTTGGCTAGCCTGCTATTTTGGGCTGTCTGATAGCCTTTAAAGGTGGATCTCAGACATTCAGGTGAAAGTGTGTTTAATTTACTGACCATCTGTTAGTAAAAGGTGAGAGAAGATATATGACCCTTGAAGTATGCCTGGAAGAACTTTAATGGAATTTGAAAGTAGCTTGACCTCCTCAGCCTTCACAAAGCAGTAATCTTATCAGTTCACCCCAAAGGCAGTTTGTAGCAAGAACAGCTTTTAATTGGAGGAAGGAAACAGAGATGTGTGTTTTGGAGGAGGTGGAGAGGAGCTGGGATGGGAGGAGAATGTCATTAAGGATGGTGGGAAGCAGGAGCGCCTAAACATCAGGAAGTCAAGGATGCACACCCAAGGATAGAAATAGAAGGGAGCCGAGACCGGTTTGGCTCAATGGATGGAGAGTCAGCTTGGGGACTGAAGGGTCCCGGGTTCGATTCTGGTCAAGGGCATTTACCTTGGTTGCGGGCATATCCCCAGTAGGTAGTGTGCAAGAGGCAGCTGATCAATGACTCTCTCTCATCGATGTTTCTAACTCTCTATCTCTCTCCCTTCCTCTCTGTACAAAATCAATAAAATATATTAAAAAAAAAAAAAAAAGAAATAGGAGGGAAATCAGCATTCTGTTAAAGTACCATCTCACCCCAGGTTTGTTCTATACATCAGTGTTTCCCAACCTTCTCTCATGATGAGAATCACCTGGTGGAGTTGTTAAAACACAGATTCCTGAATCCCAACTAAGAAGTGCTAAACTAGAATTTTTGAAAACATATAGGTAAAATTGCATACCTAACTTAGTGCTCTGTATATAAAATCTGTCTTAGAGCACTAGTTAAGTATACAATTTTACCTATATGTTCCCAAAAATTCTAGTTTAGCACTTCTTAGTTGGGATCCGGGAATCTGTGTTTTAACAACTCCACCAGGTGATTCTCATCATGAGAGAAGGTTGGGAAACACTGCTATACATCATCCTTCAGCACCATCTGATTATGCTTGAAATAGTTTGCAAAGAATTGTTTGTTAAGAATAGTCTATCTGCTTTTGAAAAAACATCTAAGAGGCAAGACATTTCTCATTCTTTAGTGACTCTAATATAATATTAAAGAAATGTATGTGGGGTTTTTTTTGGTTTTTTTTTGCACATTCTACTTTTAAAAATAACATCTTTTTATTGATTTCAGGAAGGGAGAGGGAGAGAGAGAAACATTAATGATGAGAGAAAACCATTGATCAGCTGCTTCCTGCACACCCTCCACCGGAGATCTAGCCCAAAAGCTGGACATGTGCCCTGATTAGGATTTGAGCTGTGACCTCCTGGTTCATAGGTCCATGCTCAACCACATTCAACCAATCACAAGATGGCCACCCCCATGTCATCACAAGATGGCCATCCCCACTGACACTAGCTGGGCTGCACATTCTGCTTTTAAAGTTTATGTATTTGATTTTTCTAAAATTTATTTGGATTTAAAGTGAAGAATACAACTCTGCTTTCCCCAAATGAGTCGCCAGTTGCCCCAACATTATTTGTGGAGTTTTTTGGCACATTAGTTGAATTTTTCTCCCAACTATTTAAACTTTCACTTTTCTCATGATGAATTCTCATTACACTTACGTAAAATTTTGGACTCTGTTTTATTGCTTTGCCTGTTTATTTCTGACCATACTGTTTCATTCAGTGTGGCCTTAAAATATGTTTTAACATCTAGTAAGGTGTATCACTCCAAAGATTCTCTTCTTTTTCAGGATTTTCTTTACTCTTTTTCAATAATTATTTTTCAGAACTTTAGAATAATGTATCTAAGTTACCCAAGTATCATGCTATACTTTTATTGAAATCACACATAAACTTAAGACAATTTGACATATTTTCAATATTGAGTTTTCCTATCCAAGAAAAAGGAGTTCCTTTCTATTTTCCAAGCTTTAAAGTTTCCTCATATTGGTCCTACACATTTTTATGAAGTTATTCCTGGCTTTTAATAGGTTTTGTGGTTATAATAAATGGAATTTTTAAAATGCTATTTTCTTACTGAGAATTTTTATAAGTCAATGGTATTGCTGACATAAATAAAGCTATTAAATGTTTACATATTAATTTTTTTAATCCTCACCCAAGGATGTTTTTTAAAAAATTGATTTTAGAGAGAGAAGGAGAGAAATATTGATGTGAGAGGGAAACATTCATTTGTTGTCCTGCACATGCCCTGATTAGTTATCAAACCTGCAATCATTTTGGTGTATGGGACAATGTTCCAAACGACTGATCCACCTGGCCAGTGCTACATATTAATTTTAAATTTGGACTAATAACTAAATATTTTTGTTGTATTAATAGTTGTTAATTCAACTCTCTTGTTTATTTGGCACAAGTCATGGTAAATAATAATCATATGATTACCCATTTTCTAAGTCTTAGTGTTATTATTGGGTTTTAAAAAATAACCATCTAAAGGAAATATAAAAGTGGCCCTACACTTAAAACATTTTAAAAATATTTTTATTGATTTCAGAGAAGAAGGTTGAGGAAGAGAGAGATACAAACATTAATGATGAGAGGGAATCATTGATTGGCCACCTCCTGCACACCCCTCACTGGAAATTGAGCCCACAACCCAGGCATATGCCCTGACCTAGAATTGAATTGTGACAGCCTAGTTCATAGGTCGATACTCAACCACTGAGCCATGCTACTTGAGCCAAAGAACATTAAAAAAAATAAAAATCAAGTACTTTCTTCTCCATACTAATAAAAGCCTAGGTGGCCCTTGCACCCTCATGTTATCACAATATGGTCGCCCCCACATTGTCACAAGATGGCCACAACATGGCCACCCCCATGTTGTCACGAGATGGCCACCACAAGATGGCTGGCAGGGGAGGGCAGTTGGGGGTGACCAGACCAGCAGGGGAGCAGTTAGGCGTCAATCAGGCCATCAGGGGAGCAGTCAAGGGGTGATCACATTGGCAGGCAGAAGCATTTAGGGGCAATCAGGCAGGCAGGCAGGAGAGTGGTTAGGAGCCAGTAGCCTAAACTGGCAGTTGGACATCCCCCAAGGGCTCCCAGATTGGAAAGGGTACAGGCTGGGCTGAGGGACACCCCCCAGTGCATGAATTTTGTGCACCAGGCCTCTTAGCTATATATATATATGGCTAATATGCTAAGTGTCCGACTGTCTGACCAGTTGCTTTGACATGCACTGACCACCAGGGGGAAGACACTCAATGCAGGAGCTGCTGAGCTGCAGTGACTTGGCAGCGGTAGGTCTTGGGTGATGTACCCTGAAACCAGAAAGGAGGCAGCCTGATTCCTCATGATTCCATCTTTGGCTGTGGGTTATGTTGTTGCTGCGGCACTGTTGGTCCAGAATCTGGTTTATTGCACACTTGTGTTTGCATTCCACACTGTACAACAGCAACTTTGCAGAGTGCCTTCTCATACTCCAGGACTTCTCAGGGGTTGTCAGAGAGCCTGTTTCGGTTCAATCCCCGCAGGCCAGCTAAGGGACCCCACCTGCCAGAGGGACCCTGCTCACTCTGCAGATACCACAGACGCTGGGGAGGGACCACAGGAGGTTGACTCCAGGGCGTGCCCAGCCCATCTTGCCCAGTACCGCCTTGCTGGCCACCTTCTAATTAATTTCCTTTCAATGTGCATGAATCTGTGCACCGGGTCACTAGTATGACAATAATAACCCATCAGCAAATATATTTGAAATGCTCATTAATGATAGTCATATGAAAAAATGAAACATAACTTATTATTATGGGACATAAAAGAACACTTGATTAAGTGGAGAACTGTATCATGTGTCTCCATGGGAAGATGTGCTATTAAAAAATGTTAATTTTTGCCCTGGCTGGTTTGGCTCAGTGGATAGAGCATTGGCCTGTGGACTAAAGGGTCTCAGGTTTGATTCTGGTCAAGGGCACATGCCTGGGTTGCCGACTCCATCTCGGATGGGGATGTGCAAGAGGCACCCAATCAATGATTCTCTCTCATCATTGATGTTTTTCTCTCTATCCTTCCTTCCCCTCTGAAAGCAATAAAAAATATTTTTAAAAAATGATGCTAATTTCCTTCCAAATAGTGCATAAATTTAATATGACCCCAAACAAAATATTGGTGGCTTTGTGACTGATGAAAAAAATGATTCCAAATATTTTCAAGAACAATAAATAAGTTCATGAAAATGGTCAAGAAAATTAAAAAGAAAAGAAAAGTCTTAAGGCATATTTTGTACTCTTAGATATAAAAATGTGTTCTAAATGTTAATTAAAGATGTGTTGCTGGTAAAGGACTAGATAGGTTGAAAAAAATAGAACAAAGGGAGCAAAGATAGACCAAGGTTATTGAGGCTCTTAACTAACTGGAGCAAGTAGATTTAAAATAATAGCACATCATTAAAAATGTCCATATGTAAATATGAGCATATATAAATAAGACATATTAAGAAGGCCTCTGTGAACCAGTGGACACTTCCTGCCTGCTGCACTGGGCATCTCTGCTCACGCTGCCAGTCTTACTGGTCACATTGCTAGGCTATGAAAATGGACTCTTTGGGGGTCCTTCACAGCCAGCTCCATGAGAAAAACCTTAGACCCTGGGAGGCCATTCTGGGAATGTCCTAGGTACACAAGACCACTAATGAGCTTTGCAGCTGAGATTCTACTAAGGCCCCAGCTCTTGGTGGAGCTGCTTTCCAAGATCCAGCTAGTCCAGTTCCTCTGACATGGCTAAAGTACATCTACCGTATATGGTGCCTGGAGAGAAGGAGGGTGGGTGACCCTCCCGGGCCTTACTACCTGCACCTTCAAACATTGGGCTAGTACAGGGAGCCAGCAGGCAGTTGGGGGTGGTGATGGGAAATCTCTCAGCTTTCTCCTGAGGCTGAGTGCTTTGGGGACAGCCTTGTCATCTCATAGGTGGCAGCTCCCTGGTGGCAGGAAGAACCAAGGGGACAGAGGGGCAGCGACTAGCTCCCAGGTAACTACTCCCCCAGATGCACCAGCATCATGCATGGCCCTCCTCCAAGAACCCTTCCACCTGTCAGGAGGTGTCCCGCCCTCAGGTTTGCCTAATGTGTTCAATAGCACAATGAGAACATTGTTAAAAAAGTAAATGTGTGTTTGCATATAGGTATTTTCAGACGGAAAACTTGCTTTTCTTTGCAGACAGAAGGCAGAGATGATGAAGACTTTCAGATTTCAGTGACTATTTTTCTTTAAGAAGAACAAAAAAGATGACACAGGAATTAGATGCATGAGTTCATTGCTTATGTTAACTTTCCCCTCCATGGCTGAATACTTGCCATTCTTAATGTTGAGACAAAACTGTAAATGTTTTTACTGTTTCTGATAAGATAAATCTGGTGATATAAATTTTGAGAATTCTGTTAAAAATTCTCACAGTCAGTATGAGGCAGTGAAAGCCTCAGCTTCTGCCTCATGGCTGTCTGCAGGGCCCATGGATGGGCTTCTGTGCATCGGGAGGAGAGGAATATGGAAGATTCCAGGTCAGCAGCAAGAGAAATAGCCTGATCCAAATGGGGAAAGATGAGATGCTTGAGCAGTGCTGTAAGGACAGGCCACATCTAGCTTGTTCGCAGTGGTATCTTTGGGACCCAAATTTGCCCAAGGCCACGGGCTGTCAGTGATAGAGGGGTGCCTGCCTTCACACAGAGCAGGTACCATGAAAATGCTGAAGGGATGGATGGATGGATGATGGATATTAGGATGGAGGAAAGTGCTAATAGAGAGGGTATCGAGGCACTGCTGGACAGCGATGGGAGAAATCTTTTCACTAGCTACCCTTTGGTACCTTCTGAATTTTGCACTAAATGAGTGTGTTACGTCTAAAAACAAATACACAAAATTACAAGGATTAATATCTCCCAAGCAGAATAAGAGGCCACTATTGAAGGATTGGAAATTAGCTTAGCTTTAGTTTTCATTTCCACCCCCAAACATTCTAAGCCCAGCATGACGCTCTGATTGCTGTTACATTCTTGTACATTAAAAATAAAAGAGGCAAAACGAACAGGAAATTGTTTTCAGCAAAAATGTCAGAAAATGGTTAACATTACACTTCAATAAGAGACTTAACAAATTAGTTGAATTGAAGGCCTTAATAGAGGAATCTTTAAATTCATGAAAAAACAATATACTCAGAAGAAAATACATTTATAGCATCAAAGAGAAGCCCAAACATCTCAGTAATCATACAAATATATTAAAACATAAATGAAGCACTATTTAAAATCTCTAAAGTAGTTTTTTAAAAGCAAAATACTCAATTCTGACAAAGTTATAGTGAAATTGGTATACATTGTTTGGAGGCAAAATTAAATTGGTACAATCTACATGGACTGGATATATATCAATTGTCTAAATAATGTTTATACCCTTTAGTATATTTTAGTTAGTATATTTTGTCTAAGGAAATTATCCAAAAGGAACTTAACCAAATACATAAACAAAAATGTTATTATATCATTATTATAATACTTAAATACTAAATAAAATAATTGTATATAAACTTAATGGGATATTATATAGTTTTTGAAATTAATACAAAGATTTTTTTCAAACAAAATAATTTAATACACATGAAAATATTTAGTTGCATGGGTGTTTATAACAAAAGATTGGAAATAATCTATATATTTAACATTACTGTGTAATTTTGGTCAAATAACTAATAGAAAATTCATAATGTGAAATACTGCATATTTATTTAAATTAATGCTATCTATTAAATTAATTATATCTATTGGCATGTTAAATGAAAAATTTCAAGTTTATGAAATAAAAAAATTACAAAACAATATTAAAGTCTATTCCATTGGGGGACTCACACTGAGTGAAAAGACAACCCACAAAATGGAAGAAAATATTTGCAAATCATTTATTTGATAACGGTCAAATCTAGAATATATAGAAAATGCTTACAATTAAACAATAAAAAACAAATAACCCAATTAAAAATAGGCAAAGGACTTGAATAGATATTTCTCCAAAGAAGATACACAAATGGTC
The DNA here is from genome assembly GCF_014108245.1 of Pipistrellus kuhlii. Lineage (NCBI taxonomy): Eukaryota > Metazoa > Chordata > Mammalia > Chiroptera > Vespertilionidae > Pipistrellus > Pipistrellus kuhlii. The sequence continues at coordinate 25,661,784 of NW_023425573.1, forward strand.
AATAAGCACATGAAAAGATACTCACCATCATTCACCATCGGGGAATGCAACTGTAAAGACAAAATAATGTCATCAAGGTTGTTGAGAAACTGGAACCCCTTATGTTGCTAGTGGGAATGTAAAATTATTCATAATAGCCATAAAGTGGAAACAATCTAAATGTCCATCAACTGATGAATGGATAAACAAAATGTGATTGTATGTACAATGGAGTATTATTTAGCCATGAAAGCAATGAAGTACTGATTCATGCTACGGTATGGATGGAACGTGAAAACATTATGCTAAGTGAAAGAAGCCAGTTACAAGGAAGGGATCACATATTGTCTGATTCCATTTATACGAAAGTAGAGTGGTAGTTGCCTAGGGTTGGGAAATGAGGGACACTATTAATGACTATAGGTTTTCTTTTTTGGTGTGATGAGATGTTCTAAAATTCATTGTCCTGGTGATTGCACATTGTGATTATACTACAGACTACTGAATTGTACATTTTAAAATGATTAATTTTATGTTATGCAAATTTTATCTAAATTTAAAAATTTCAAAAAAGTATATCCAATCAACTACAAATGTTTGTGTGTGTATCTATTAATCTATCTTTGGGTGGTGGAATTGCACATAATTTTTTAGTTGCTTTCTAATAATCAAATGTATTACATAAGTTATTGAAATAAACATTTATCATTTATGTAAAAAAGAAAAAATATATAAGAAAACAGAACATACTAAGATACAATTTAAGAAAGAAGAAGGGATGTAAAATAGTTATATATTTTGCAACTGTGCAACATAAATGTATAGTACTGGAAAACAGAATAAAATAAAAATAATTATGCAAAAGTGGTAAAATTATGTATGAAGCAAATTTTTTGGAAATGTTTTTCATATTGTCATAATTATTTTTACAAGTAGGTGGGAAATGACCATATTTGCCTCACAAAATGAATTTATTTTTTGTTTATTTATTTGATATTGAAAGTATTAATGACATTATCAAGTCTAGATGCTTTTTTCTAAAAATGCACTCATTCATTTTACAATTCTTCATTGAATGCTTTTCTTATTTGTTCCTCCTTCTTACTTTTGCTATTCTCTACCAGAGATTTCTTTTATTTCTTATGTATTTCTTTTATTTCTTATTCAAAATTGTTTATTTTCTCTTACTGTTTTAAACTTATAATAATGTAGTCTTTTGAATTCTGTGTTTCTCTCTTACAGTACTTGTGGTTTGTATATATAACATTAATTATGTAACTAATTATCTCACTTTTGTATATTAAACATATATTTTCTAATTTACTTCATATTTATAATTTTCCCTTTTAAATTTGTTGCTTGTATCTCTTTGAAATATAGGTGTAGATTTAGTTGATTTTTCTTCTCATTTTCTTTCTTATTATCATAGGCATGGAAGATACAGAAGTTCCTCCAAAACAGTTTTAATTATGTCTCCTTTATCTATTTTTCTTGTTTGTCTTTAAAATAACATCCTCATATTTGGTGTTGCCCTTTCAACTCATTGTTCCAGCCCAGAGCCTTTCTTCCATTCTTGCCTGGTCATGTGCATATGGCCCAGTATTGGCTTTCTCTCCAATATTATTGTATGGAAGTCTGAGAAAGTATGTGTAAACTTTGTGTGTTTATCGCGAATATCTTTATTGTGAAAATATCAATAGCAGTTAATTTTTATGAAAGCTTAATGTACACTTGAGAAAGCTCTGTATTTCCCAATCTTTCCTCTTTGGAGCAATTCCTCCAACAGCCTCATTCTGTAGAAGAAATGGAGGTGTAGGGACTTGCCAAGGATCCTTCAGTGTAGCTGGGGCAGAGCCTGTGTCTGGGGCCAATGAATGGAGTATTGTGGAGAGCTTACTCCAACATGCTCCAACAGCACTCGTCCTCTGCTGGTGCCCAATTCTGTTGGAAAGCTCCAAAGCAGGCTCCCTTAGCCTAAACAGCTTGTTTTGTGGGAGCTCCCTTTCCCTACTGCACACAGCATCATATTGACTTGCTGTCCTTGGGCTTCTCTTTGGCCATGGCTGAAAAGAACTGCTTTCCTAGAATGCTGGCTTCTCATAAAAACCCAACCTCCAGTGGGTTCTGTCAGTGGTGTTCTGGGCATGCCCACGTATGCCGGAATTCTGGGATGAACATAACTTCATCAGTCAAGCTGGGGCCCGCTATACTTGCTTTTATGTAAGCAGAATTGATCTGAGCCAGGTTTTTAAATTCATCAATCTCCCCTGTCTTTAAATGTGTTTTTAATAAGATTCATAGGTGTGGATTTTGTCTTTTTTAATCCAGTCTATGTTCTGTTTTTTAATAGTAGAGAATTTAGTCCATTTATATGTACTTTTATAATTGTCATCATTGTGTTATTATTTTTTCAATTAGTAAAATTCACTGTTTTTAACTTAATATAGGATTTCTATTGGTTACTGTGTTTTTTGATTATTTTAAGTGAGATCAAATGAAACATTTTCTGAACAACCCAATTTCCTAATGCTTTATTATGTTTTCACTTACCCAACAAAAAATAGACTGTGTTCATTTCTTCACATCTTTTCTAATAAAAAAATGTGAAGTTTTTCTTTCTTATTAAATAGGTTCATAACTTTTTGTCATTCACTCACTTTCTCTAAGCCCTCCGTAGTCAAATCCTCTTAGTTTTATTTTTATATTCTGAAAAGTTTTCTCTCCAGTTAAATATTTTAAAATATGACCATCACATTTTATGATAACTATATTTATATCCTTACTTTCAAGACTAGGATATGCATATCTGTGGAGATAGGCTACAAATTGTGTAAGATTATCACACACAGAGCCCCTCAGGAAGGCATAAACCTGAGCAGCCATAACTCTACTTGTTGCATCTGTTTGCTTGGCTCAGCTGATAAGCTCCAGTGGATCACTAACCTAATTCATAGGCTAGCCTACCTAACCTAATTCATAGGCTAGCCTAGGCCAATCAGATGTTTTCTTTCTAGAATTCTAGAATGCATGGACTCAATCAATGCTAGGCACTGGAGAGAAACAGAACAATGAAATTGTTCCACGCCCCCCCCCCACACACACACGTGTTTGCGCATGCACACACAGCATGCCAACCCCCACCATGACTCCTTGGAGTAAAAAAGAAGATTCTGTTAGGAAGAGAGAATGCCAAAGAGCAGTTTGGTAGGCTACAATATTTATTTTGAAGAAAGAATAAAAGCTGCTCTATTAGGACCATCACCTACAAGATATTTGGTTATCTTACAGTCCTGAGAGTGAGTACTATTTAGAATAACTTCTTATTAAATAATAATATTAGCAAAAACATATATTTATTATATGACAGGCACTGTCCTAAATGCTTTACATTTATTTAAATCTCATTTAAATCTCACATTCACCTTATGAAGTGATACTGCAATCATTCACATGATTACAGTGAGGAAAACAGAGAGGTTGACTCACTTGCCCAAGGTCATACAGCAAGTAAATGGAGTTGGATTTGAAGCCAGCAGTTTGGTTCTCCTTACTGCTGCTGTATTAGGATTGCAACATGAGAGATGCCTTTCTTTTTTGAAAAAAATTTATCATTACTGTTGAAAGTTACATATGTCTCCCTTTTTCTCCATTGCTGCCCTTCACCTTGCACTTGTTCCCCTCCTCAAGCCTTCACACTATTGTCTGTGTCCATAGGTTACGCATATTCTAATATATAAAAACCCTGCGTATTAACGACCAACCGGAAGTCAGTGCTTTCGCTGCAGGTGCGGTGCCCCAGCACTGACTGCTGAGGGTGCTGCGAATCAGGGCCAGAGAGAGGCCTGAAGAGAGAAGCAGGGACTGGTTCGTTGCCTCTGTGGCAGCTTTTTATCAGCACTTGCCTCTCTCTTTCTCTCCCAGTCTGGCCAGCAGCTGCGCCTCCATTTCTCTCCAGGCCTCCACCAGGGATGCTGATCAGCCCTACTTTTCTGATCAGGCCACGTTGATAGGCCCAGAGAGGCAGACTGGCAGAAGAAACTGACCAATCAGAACCAAATCTTGGTGAAGTGTGAGGAACCAATGGCTGCCTAGGAGGCAGAGCTTTTGATGCTGACTGGCATAGAAACTGACCAATCAGAACCAAATCTGGGTCGACTGTGAGGAGCCTATGGCTGCCTAGAAGGTGGAGCTTTTGATGCTGATTGGCAGAGAAATTCACCAATCAGAACCAAATTGGCTGGCAGAGGAGAACAGTTGGGGGCGAGATCAGGCTGCCAGGGGAGGGCCGTTGGGGATGAGATCAGGCCAGCAGAGGAAGGCAGTTGGGGGCAACCAGTCTGGCAGGGGAGGGGCGATCAGGCAGGCAGGCAGGTGAGCGGTTAGGAGCCAGTGGTCCCAGATTGTGAGAGGAACATCCCCCAGGAGGGTCCCCGATTGGAGAGGGTGCAGAACTGCGCTGAGGGAACTCCCCCGCTTTGTGCATGAATTTCATGTACTGGGCCACTAGTGTGCATATAAATACTTTGGTTAATCTTCCTCCCCCAACTTTCCTCTTTCATCAGTCTGTTCCATGCTTCTATGTCTCTGGAGGGAGTTGCCTTTCTAGCTTCATATGAGGCTGGTATCTGGCTGGGGGCAAGGTACAAGAGAAAAGCAAAATCTTGTCCTATAAAGACCTCCCACTACAGTGAATTCTCCAACACATTCTGGGTATATACATTCTGGGTTTGGTGAATTTAATACCATTCTTTCTCTTTTAAAGTGTAATAATTGTTAGATGCCATTTGCAGCTGCTGAGATACATTTGTGATTAAAACAGAAAGTTTGAAACCAGAAAAGGATATGCAAGATGGGAGATCAGAGAAAGAAAAGATTAAAATAGGATGAGAGTGTAAAAATTAAAACAAATTTAAAAATGTAGGAATGAAAGTCTAGAAAGAATAACCTTTCAAATAAGATAATTTTCTAAATTTCACATTTGAAGTAGCATATGTGAAATAAAAAATAAAAAGACCAAAGAACTACCCAGTAATCCCTCTTCTGGGTATCTACCTGAAAAACTCTAAAACATTTATTGGCAAAGATATATGCACCCCATCTTCATTGCAGCATTATTCACAGTGGCCAAGTCATGGAGACAACCAAAGTGCCCTGGATAAAAAAGATGTATTTGTACCAAACACAATGGAATACTACTTGGTCATAAGGAAAGATGAAATACTGCTATTTGAGACAACATGAATAAACCTGAAGAATATCAGGCTAAGCAAAATAAGTCAGACAGAAAAAGCTAAGAACCATAAGACTTCACTCATATGTGGGATATAAAACTGAAACTCATAGACACAGACAACAGTATGGTGGTTGCCAAAGAAAAGGGAGTGGGAGGGTAGTAAAGAGAAAAGGGGGCCACATATATGTTGATAGAAGATGATATCTGACTGTGGTGGTGGGCACCCAATACAATATACTGATCATGTATCACAGAAATGTACACTTGAAACCTATATAATCTTATCAACTATGTCACCCGATAAATTTAATAAAAAAAGAATTAACCTGTATGAGAAGGGATTGGGGGAGTAGAAGAGATAAGGAAAAAAAAAGAAGAGAGAGAGAGAAAAAAAGAAAAAAGAAAAAGAGCAACAAACTAGAAAAGAGAAAAAAAAAAAACATCTAAAAAGTTAAGAATAACATGTTGATAAACATCCTGTTATAATAAAATTAATAGGAATGTCCTGGAAGTATTTATATTTAAAAAGCTAAGAAAAAAATAATACTATAAAAGTAGAAGGAAAATAAAAATGTAGTTTTTAAAACTAAGTTTAAAGTGAGACAAGAAGAAAAACAGGCTATACTCAGACAAAAACTGCAAGTTGGGAATAATGGCCTGGGTGGGTCTAGTTGCTGCAGTGGAGGCGGCCCAGAACAATGGATACGTGTTCGATGAGAAGTGTTTTTTGCTCTCCCACAGCACCGTCAGCCCACAGCACCGTCAGCCTGCACAGGTAACGACGGGGCTCCTGGCACTTTAACGCACCCACACTGAGCTGAGGCCTTCCAAAGTCGCAGCCTCAGGCCGGCAAACACACCTCCACTTTTGGTTCTTGGAATATGTTCATTCTACCTTAGTTTTTCTTTAACCTATTTAATAGTCCTTTCATTATCTTTGACTTTCTTCAAGGTGATATTAGCATGTGAAAGGCAATCAAAGGAGTTGTTGAATGCCTTTATTCCATTTTATCTCCTGAAGAGTCTCTCTCTCTCTCTCTCTCTCTCTCTCTCTCTCTCTCTCACACACACACACACACACACACACACACACACAGGGATTGTCAGATATTATCACCTTGCTTCATCTTTGAGGTTGCAACACTTCTTATTGATCCTCAGTTGCTTGGTTATTTGTTCCTTTCACTGTGATTGGTGACAGTGGAATTGGGTAGGGAAGAGACAATCTACAGCAAGCATGTCAAACTATGGGACACATGGGACCCACACCATAACGAATATTTTTGCAGCCCAGCCAATATAATGGTATGTAAAAAAATGTTTTAATAAAATTGTAACTTAATTTTTACAATATTCTGTTATATGTAATTATTAATAACAAACTATAACATTCACTAATGACTGATTAATATAATCATGTTGCATTCATTTCTTTACACTGCCTTATGCGGGGGTGCACCATTTCTATGCACTGATATTAGCAGCAAATATTTTAGCAGCCGATTGCCCCGTCATTAGTCTTGTACTGACTTGTTTGATGTGTGCAACAGGAAATATTTCGCTGAGAAGAAGAAAAGTAGGCTGATTTGCATTACGCTTATTCACTTGTGCAGTTATTCAGTGTCTGGTAAGTTAATGTTCAAGAAAAAAATATTAATTTTTGTTAAAATATTCTATTATTTTACGTTAGCAATTGCTTACTTATTTTAGCCCTTTGTATTTAGCATGTCTCTATTGAATCTATGTTTTTATGAAAATTGAAGCTTTTATTTTTTGTAGCCCACATAAACTTAAACCTTATTTGGCCTGTGCTAGCCTTTGAGTTAACATGTTTGATCTACAGGACTTATTCTTGGATTGGGCTGTTAGAATGAGGATGAGGTGATGAGGGAAAGTGGAGATGTCAAGAAGGACTCCTTTGTGACTGAGTGATGTCAATATAGGGAGAGGCCAAGTGGTGGTGGTTAGATGTCACCAGTAGGCTGAAATTGAAAAGTCTGGGGCAACGATAGCTTCTTACTCTAAACTCCCCAGAAGGCTTGGACTTCATAACAGACACAGTCTCTCAAATGCAAAATATAATTCTCTGGAGGCAACAGATGGCTCACTTCATACACAAATGGGGTGTGATAACTCTGATCCTCCATTCGTATCTTGGGTTTTGGGGGCATTCTCCAAAGCACTTTGTACCATTAACTGGCCATCAGCCATTATTCAGGGACCAAAGTCAGACAAAGCATAGCATCTGGAACTTTCCATGCCCTGACTATTCTGGAAGTACACAGTTTACTCACAACTCTTTTTGTTACAGAATTTACCAGGTGACTGAGAAATATACAGGGAGTACTGGAAGATCCAGGATAAACCCATTTATTTTCAGATGTACTAGTACTGTGACTCAGGGGGTCAGTTCTCCAAATCTTTAAAAAAAAAAATAATAATAATAATAAAAAAAAATATATATATATTATTGATTTTTTACAGAGAGGAAGAGGGATAGAGAGTTAGAAACATCAATGAGAGAGAATCATTGATTAGCTGCCTCTTGCACACCCCCTTCTGGGGATGTGCCCGCAACCAAGGTACATGCCCTTGACCGGAATTGAACCTGCAGGCTGATGCTCTATCCATTGAGTCAAACCGGTTTCGGCCAGTTCTCCAAATCTTGAGTGAGTGAATATGGAGAAAGCTTTCTCTTTATACCCTTTGGTTTGTTTGTTTTCTGTTTCTTGACTACCAGCTTTTGTGGTGGGTTTCCACAGCCCCTCCTGAGTCAGTTAGAATGGGGAGGTTAGGTTGTATCTAAACGCCTGGACTGGGTGATCCTAGTGACCTCCCTTCTAGCTAAGCTGTTACATTTTTTGTTTATGGCCCCTTTGTAAAATGGGAGTATTCTGGGAAACAGGTTCTGCAAGACAAGACAGGCATCAGTGGAGTTAATTATCGGCTAGCAAGAGTTTGTATTAGAAGGCAGGTTACTGGCACAGATTCAGATTGCTAGCCTCCCCAAAATGTCTTATATTCCCCATTATTTTCAGTTCTCAAAAAATATGTCCTTTATACCTTCTTATATCATATATTAGAATGAACTCAAAATGGATTAAAGATTTATATGTAAGATCTGAAACCATAAAACTCCTAGAAGAAAACATAGGCAATAAAATCTTGGACATTTCTATTAGCAATATTTTTTTCTGACATATCCTCTTGGGCAAATGAAACAAACAAAAAAAATAAACAGCCGAAACCAGTTTGGCTCAGTGGATAAGCGTCAGCCTGTGGACTGAAAGGTCCTGGGTTCGATTCCGGTCAAGGGCATGTGCCTTGGTTGTGGGAACATCTCCGGTGTGGGGTGTGCAGGAGGCAAGTGATCGATGATTTTCTCTCATCGATGTTTCTGACTCTCTATCCCTCTCTCTTCCTCTCTGTAAAAAAAAAAAAAAAAAAAAAAAAAAAAATATATATATATATATATATATATATATATATATATATTAAAAAAAATAAACAAATAAACAAATGGGACAATATCAAACTAAAGTTTTTGCACAGCAAAGGAAACATCAACAAAACGAAAAGACAACCTACTGAATGGAAGAAGATATTTGCCAATGATACATCCAAAAAAAGGGTTAATATTAAAAATAACTCACAACTTACCCTGGCTGGGTGGCTCAATTGGTTGGAGTGTTGTCCTGTGTACCAAAAGGATTCCTGGGAGTGGCATGTATGGGAGGCAACTGACCAATGTTTCTCTCTCATGTTCTCTCTCTCTCAAAATATATCCTTGGGTAAGGATAAAAAACAGTTTAAACTTAAATAGACACTTTTCCAAAGTGGACATACAAATGTCCAAGAGACATCTGAAAAAATGCTCAAAGTTACTAATCATTAGACAGATGCAAATTAAAATGATAATGAGGTATCACTTCACACCTACCAGAATGGCTGTCATCAACAAATGACAAGTGCTGGAGAGGATGTGGTAAAAAGGGAACCCTAGTTCACTGCTGGTAGGAATGCAGACTGGTGCAGCCACTATGGAAAATAGTATAGTTTCCTCAAAAATTAAAAATGGGACTGCCATTTGACCCAGTGATCCCACTTCTAGAAATATATCCTAAGAAACCTAAACACTCCTATGTTCATAGCAGCACAATTTACAATAGCTAAGATCTTGAAACAGCCCAAGTGCCCATTAGTAGATGAGTGGATAAAAAAGCAGTGGTACGCCGAAACCAGTTTGGCTCAGCGGTAGAGCGTCGGTCTGTGAACTGAAAGGTCCCAAGTTCGATTCCAGTCAAGGGCATGTACATTGGTTGCAGGTACATCCCTGGTAAGGGGTGTGTAGGAGGCAACTGGTCGATGTTTCTCTTTCATCGACGTTTCTAGCTCTTATCTCTCTCCCTTCCCCGCTGTAAAAAACCAATAAAATATATTAAAAAAAAAAAAAAAAGCGGTGTTACATTTACACCATGGAATACTATCTATATATATAAAAGCCTAAGTGACCATCCGATGGGTAGCTATGACATGCACTGACCCAGGGGGCAGACGCTAACAGAGGAGCTTCCAAGCTGTGGTGACTTTGCAGCTGTGGTTCTCGGGTAATGAATCTGGAACCAGAGAGGAGGGAGCCTGATTCTGGGGTATGCCACCCAAGAACTGCCCTCCTGCAATCTGGGACCCCCTGGGGGATGTCAGAGAGCTAGTCTGGCCCAATCCCCACAGGCCAGGCCAAGGGACTCCACTGGTGCACGAATTGGTGCACTGGGCTCCTCTAGCGCAGGTATAAAAAAAGAAGGGATCTCTTACATGGAGGGACCTGAAGAGTATTATGCTAAGTGAAATAAGCTAGTCAGAGAAGGATAAATATCACATGATTTCACTCATATATGGAATCTAAAGAACAAAATAAACTGATGAACAAAATAGAAACCGACTCATAGATATAGAGAACAGATTGACAACTAACAGAGGGGAGGGGAGTTGGGAGGCTAGGTAAAAAAGGTGAAGGGATTAAGAAGTACAAATTGGTAGTTACAGAAGTCACAAAGATGTGAAGTACAGCATGGAGAATATAATTGATAATATAATAATACCTATAGGTATGGAGCCAGATAGGTACTTGAAATATTGGAGGAACCACTCTGTAAAAAAAATATGCCCTTCTTAGAAAAGGTAAGTGTCTATCTCTTGAGGCATCATTGAAATCTCCCAGAATCCCAGCCAAGTTGAGCCTCATGAGTCACGTTGGTCCTTTAACAAAGCACAGTTCTTTAGAATAGATGCTATATTCAAGTCTGCTAGGACATTGTGGGATAAACTTCACCTAATATATTTCATGTATTTGGGTCTTTCTTTTTCTACCTTAAAGGCTGATTTTGCTCTTTTTGTTCACAAAACAATTGACTTAACTTCCTTTTACAAATTATAACCATTTCTGGTCCTGTCTTGCTGGTGTTACACCTATGCCCCCTTGGCTAATATTTTGGGTATTTTAAAATTCTTCAAACAATTTAGAATTTTGTGGTTTTACTTCCATAGATGGCTAGTGGAATAGATTTGTAGTCTTTCAGAGAATAATATTTATGTTTTGGTGGAGCTTATTATAATATTTTATATAATGAAAATGTGCTGGAGTTATGGACTTGTGAGATAAGTCTCTCCCTCCAGTCACTCCAAAGTGTGTTATGGTTTTCCTTTGGCCCATATGAGGAAGCTGTAGGCTCACTGAACTTAGAGGACATGGAGATATGTCTACCAGCCCTGCAAGGAGCCTTCATACTGGCTGACACCACACTTCCTCTCAAGTGTCCAATCAGAACAGGACCTGCCTGTCCAATTCCTATACAATCACCTGAAGTTATACATATTCCCTTGTTCTTGTCTTTGCTGTTTATTCCTGCTTCTATTTTTTAAAAATATATTTCTTTATTGATTTCAGAGAGGAAGGAAGAGGGACAGATAGAAACATCAGTGATGAGAGAGAATCATGGATGGGCTGCCTCCTGCATGCCCCCCCACTGGGCATCGAGCCCACAACCAGGGCATGTGCCCTTGGCCAGAATTGAACCTTGGATCCTGCAGTCCACAGGCCAACGCGCTATCCACTGAACCAAGCTGGCCAGGGCCCTGCTTCTATTTTTTATTTCTTTGGCTTCATTTCTAGTTCTGGCCCACAAAAGTCAGCCTCCAAATTTTCAATTCTTTGTTCTTTTTCTCTTGTGGGTTTTCCATTCCAGGCTCCATTGGACCCTCTCCCTCCCACTCATTAAACCCTTGGGCCTCCAACATCCTCTGCCCCTGCTGGTATTCTCCCATCTTCTACACTTGAATAGACAAATTTGACCTACATCGCAGATTTGCTAAGGGTTCTGAAAGGATTTGTGTGAACATTTAACACCAAAGACTGGATTTATTCATTCTTTAAACAACATTGATTAAAGCTTTTGTGTGTGGCAGGCACTGTAGATACAAGGGTAAGCAAGAAATATTTCCTGCTTTCAAGGAACTCAGTTATCAGTAGAGGAATCCTGAAATTTGCAAATGCTTTTAAAAATATATTATTTTTACTGATTTTAGAGAGGAAGGGAAAGGGAGAGGCATAGAAACACCAATGATGAGAATCACTGATTGGCTGCCTCCTGCACGACCCCTGCTGGGGATTGAGCCTGCAACCCAGGCATGTGGCCTTGGCTGGAATGGAACCTGAGACCCTTCAGTGGGCAGGCCAATGCTCTATCCACTGAGCAAAACTGGCTAGGGCCGACAGTGCTTTTTAAAATACTAAGATATTCAGGAATAAAGTCATCTCTTTTCCTTGTTTCAGTATGGAGCATATAGTGGTGGACGACAAACTCAAGCCACTATAGATTATGACACTGTATACCTGAATTTTGATTTTCCTAGTCACCAGTGGGCACTTGACCTCCATATTTGATGCGGGTGACCACTCCCTGTCCTCTCCTGCTATATCCTCAGCAGTCCTTCAAGCCAACATCTGATTGTTCTTTGGGTTTTTTTTTTTCCTTTGGTCACATCTACCATAATGATGCTCTCTAGCTTCCATCCTTAGCCGTTTTCTCTTCTCTACACACTTCCCCGGATAGACCACACTCATCTTTCTGGGAGTTTCTCCACTGAGCCAGCTCCAACCTGAAACACTTTTTTCCGTATCCTTTTTATTCGGCTCTCCACCATCAGCTTTCCCCTACTTGTGTCTAGATTGGCCCTTCTGGGCAGGCTCCAGTCGCTTCCTATAGTGGCCCATCCAGGACGCAGGACACTGCCTGCCCCCCGGCGGCCTGGCATTCTGAGGTCAGGGACGAGACTGGGTTGCACCCTCCGCATCCTCAGTGCCAACCCCGCACCTGGCCCTGAGCAGGGTCGTTGAGTAAAGCCCTGTCACAGGTAAGGGCCGGCAGAGCCACACTCGGGGACTAGAAGCGGGCTGCGGGGGGTGAGGGCAGGGGCGGGAGGGCGCCCCTCGAAGGCCAGCCTCGTAGCGCAGAGCCCGGAGCCCGTCGCGGCCGGACAGGAAGGTGTCCCTGAGGCCGTCCTGCTAGAGCCACCCCTCCAGCCAGTCGCCCCCGCAAGGCGACACGGGAAGAGCTCCGGGCCTTTCGCTCCCGCCGCAGCCGAGCCACCGCAGACCACCGCCGGCGCAGCTCACCAACCCGCGCTTCGCTCTTGGTCCCTTCCGGCCACCGTTGCTCTCTACCCCGCCGCGCCCGCCCTCGACCCGGAAGAGCATTCTCCTTAGCAACTGCGGAATTCTGGCGGCGGCGGCCTCCCGGGAGCTACGGTGAGGCCACTCACCCCCTCCCGCCAGTCCCACCTCGACCCCTCCGCCGGGCCCACCCGGGCTGGCCAGCGGGGCCTCTGCGGGGCTGCGTGGGCACCAGGGGCGGCCCGGGCGAGCGCCCTGCGCCGCTGGCATTCCTCCCGGCCCTGACGTCGCTCCTGCCCATCTCACGCCCCCGCTCCCGGCAGACGCGGCCTTCCCGGCAGCCCGGCGAGGTGCGCGGGGAGCATGTCCGCTGCGAGGCCGGTTGCGGTGGAGAGGATGCTTCCCGAGGCTGCGGTCACCTGTGGGCGCCTTCCCAGGGTCCCTGGCCCTGATGTCCGGTGCCGGTGCTTCAGGAGCCTTGATCAGCAGCCACTTAAATATATTATTTGCCGTTTGTCAGCTGCTTTCCAAAGCGATGTACTTGAAATGTTCTGTTGATCGTGGAGACTCATTTAATTGATTATATTTGACCCTTTCCCTGGGAATGAACTTTCCAGTGTTTAGTAATGTGCAGTGAATACTGTGTAGTTAAGGTTTTGTATTTTCCGATTTTCTACAGAAGGTACTCTCCCTGAGACTGAGTAGGTTTAGGAGAAGTTTCAAGTGAAATTTGCTATGTTGAAGAAAGTAGGGGCAGGTGGTGTTGATATCTCTGATTTACATTTGAAAACAGACTCAACATAGTATCCAAATCCCAGCTGTATTTTTGAAATAGACAAACTGGAATTTATATGGAACTACAAGAGACTGAACACCTCCCATAACTGAATTTGAAGGCGTAGTAACATTGTTAGATAATGACTTTACATTTAATCCAATGATAATAGAGCCCAGACAGGCATGTGAACAATTTTTGGGAATGACTTATTATTTGGGAATAAAATACAGGAGTTTCTGTCTCAAAATTCATTATTCAAAGCAATATAATTTCATTTTGGTTCGAGAACTATTAATTACCCTGTTTCCCCGAAAATAAGACAGTGTCTTATATTAGTTTTTTCTCCCAAAGTTGCGCTAGGTCTTATTTTCAGGGGATGTCTTATCTTTACATGCGCTAGGTCTTATTTTCGGAGATGTCTTATTTTCGGGGAAACATGGTACCTACAGTGTTATATGCATCTGGAAGGATACATAATAAGAAATGAGAGTGCACACATTAAATTTTAGGGAAACTGTAAAATAACATTTATTTAAATGCAAAATCAGCGGGAAGAGAGGTCAGTATGGGTCTGAGTTTTCAGGAATATGTTTATGGATTATATATCTAAAGTATAGATATTATTTGTTTCCTATTGTCTAAAGTTTTACATGTGTTTCCTTTTCCCCCAATTGATCTCCCCCGCAAGACATCACAATTTAAATAGAGTTATTTACTGTTTCATATACACTTACCAGTCTTGTGAAATGTTGCTTTCTTCATTTTGACATATATTTCCAGAATGCTTACTATGTAGCTGGCACTGGATCAGGAAATAGTTTACCTATGGGGTGTATGTGTATGTGTATGTGAATGTGTGTGTGTGTATGTTTGTTTAAAATATCTTCCTTGGATGCTCAGCAGGAGGGCTAGAGAAATTTATACAGGTATACCTCATTTTGTTTTGCTTTGTTTTATTGTGCTTCACAGGTTTTGCATTTATTACTAATGGTAGGCAAGACCCTCCCACAAGCAAAAAGATTGTGACTCACTTTATTATGGTGTCTGGAATTGAAACTGCAACATTTCAGAGTACGCCTGTACATGCATCTGAGTTGACATTTTTCTCTTAAAAAATTATTATTATTTTAAAAATCCTGAAAATATTTTTTCTTTGATTTTTAGAGAGAGTGGAAAGGAGAGGGAAAGACCGAGAGAAACAGCGATGTGATAGAAACATATTGGTTGCCTCCTGCTCAAGCCTTGACCAGGGCTGGAGCCAAGGAGGAACCTGCAACTGAGGTATGTGCCCTTGACCAGAATTGAATCCAGGACCCTTTGGTCTGCAGGCCAACGCTCTATCCACTGAGCCAAACTGGCTAGGGCTTGTTTTTCTTTTTAAAGAGTTGAATAGGGACTTTAGGTTCATTTTTTGGGGCATTTTCCAAAGATTCATTTTGTGAAGATGCACACTCTTTATTGGTCTCAGAGAAGAAGGGAGAAGGAGAGAGAGAGAGAAACATAAGTGATGTGAGAGAATCATTGGTTGGCTGCCTCCTGCATGCCCCATACTGGGGATCAAGCCTGCAGCCCAGGCATGTGCCCTTGGCTGGAATTGAACCTGGGACCCTTCAGTCCACAAGCTGATACTCTATCCACTGAGCCAAGCCGGTTAGGGCAAAGATACACACTCTTAAGGAGACCCCTTCATTCTTTATAGATTTAGTGCCCATTTATTCGCTTAGTCCACCAATTGAGTGCTTTCTTGGTACTAGGCACTGTGCTTGGTCTTGGAAATGAGGGGTAGTGAGTGCAAACATGGTCCCTGTCCTCAGCAGATGATATTACATAATCACACAGATAAAAAACTGTGACAAGTATTTAAGTTAGAGAAGTCACAGAAGTGATATTTGGACTGAAATCTGAAGAATGCACAAAAAAAGAGCAGTGTTCCAGCCAGAGCAAACAGTAAGGGCAAAGACCATGTAATGTCACAGCTCATGAAGAGGACTAGGGACTTAGAGTACAGTTGCATGTATGGAGCAAGAAGAGTGTAGAAGAATCTGGTGGGTGAGGGGGGCTGGAGAGTTGGACTGGAGGGGGCTGGGCCTTGGAAACAGGTTGAGTTTTTCTTTATCCTCTCTATATGGTTTTACTTAATGGATTTAGGCTGGATTGCTTGTGGAGATGACACCATTGGTTTGTGTTTGAATACCCTGCTTTGTATTTTTACTGTTGCTTAATATTTGTATTGTCTTCTCTTTCCTCATTTTTTTCAACACACTCCCTCAGCTTTATTGTTGGGGAAGCCTCTATGTCCCACTAACAATACATGTTCACTTTTCTAATTGGGAGAAAAGGAATTTTAGAGATTAGGATTAGAAACTAGTTGATTTGAAATGTTTTTTGCATTAGTGTGTGACCTCTAGGACACTAATTTCTGTGACTCCTTTTCTTTTTAATTGTGGTAATAGAAACATTAAATTTACCTTCTTAATCATTTTGAAGTGTTAACTATATTTACATTGTTGTGTAACAGATCTCTAGGACTTTGTCATCTTGAAAAAATGAAAACTCTACCTATTGAACAATTTCTTATTTCTCCTTCCCTCAGCTCCTGGCACCTACCCTTTTACCTTCAGTTTCCATGATTTTGACTACTCCAGATATCTCGTATAAGTGAAATTGTACAAGGTAGGTACCTTCATGCTCCTTCCCTAGAATATCCTTTCTTCTCAGTCAGTTTAAATCCTTCCAGTTCTTTAAGGCCCATTTCCTCTCCCTTGTCCTTTTACTTGGCTTAATAGATTTAGAATGGAAGAGCCCTTAGCAATTTTCTAGGTGAGCCCTGGCCAAGGTGATTCAGTGGTTAGAGCGTTGGCCTGTGCACCAGAGGGTCGCAGGCTTGACTCCTGTCAAGGACACATACCTGGTTGCAGGTCTGATTCCTGCCCAGGTCAGGGAGCATGCAGGAAGCAACCAAGAAGCAGCCAATGGATGTGTCTCTGTCACATTGATGTTTCTTTCTCCTCTGCCCCCTTCTTTCCACTCTCTCTAGAAATCAGTGGAAAAAATAAAAGAAAATTGAGTTCTGTAGAAGTTTCAGCGATTTGCTTAGGGACAGACATCTAGAGAGTGGGGCAAAGTTGGACTAGAGCTCTAATCTTTCAACTCTTGGGTGGGTGCCTTTTCTGCTTCAGCCTGCTAACATGTTCTAATTTAAGTGCCACTGAGGCACAGACATATTTTCCCATCTCCAAAACATTGTGCAGAGGTATATTAGATGCCTAGGAAATATTTGTTAATGAATTGATTGTCTCCAGGACTTTCATTGCCTAAGAGGTGGCCCAATATAAAATTTTGAACTTCATTGATTTTTTTTTAGATCCTTGGTTATATTAGTCAAATTTACACTAGTCCTTCTGCAGTTGAGTAATTCTTTCACCTTTGCAATCAGAGTTAAGACTGTCTCACCTTTTCCTAATGCTCTCTATATTGCATATATTTGTCCATAGCATACATACTTGGGTTTCCCTATAAATTTTGATGAAAATCTAATGAAAAAAACAATCAGAAGTGGAAAACTTAATGCATTAAACTTTTTAGATTAGCTAATATACAATATGTTGAAGCAAAGGTTTAATGCTTTTTTGTGAGCTTTATTGCTGCTAAATGTTTTTGAAAGAATCATATTTGTACCACACTATCTCATCTCAGAATGCCTGTGAATCAGTTGATTTTGGGTATTGGACTGATTTTGAGATGTCTCAATATCTTTAGGGTTAAAAATGTGTAAAAGAGCATTTTCTTGTATGAGAAAGATTTACAAACTTTTATTTGTAGTTTCCTCATTTACCTTAGACTTTGCTTTCCTGTAATGTTATAGGACCAGCCTTATAGAATCCAACTTTTATTTTTTAATTTATTAAAAAAAATCTTTATTGTTGAACGTATTACATAGGTTCTCCCTTTTCCCCCATCGACTTCCCTCTACTCATCCCTGCCCCCCACCCCAGGCCCTCAACACCCCATTCTCTGTGTTCATGGGTTATGCATATATGCATACAAGGCCTGTGGTTGATTAACTCCCATCTGTCCACCCTCCCCCGACTTCCTGAGATTCTGCACTCTGTTCCTTGCTTCCATGATTCTGGATCCACTTGGCAAAAATCCAACTTGTAAAGTGTCTGCCTAATTTAACCTTCAAAAAAAAAATATATATATATATTTTTAAAATCTGAGGAAATGCTGTGAGAAATTAAGTTCATCTTCATTCAAATACTACTGAGCACAAGTAAAAATCAAACTGTGGGCCTGGAATAGATACCTCTGAGGTCCAGCCATCTAAGCCATTATTGGTGATGTCAGGGAGACTTGGCCAGAATTCTTGTTGTCTTTATTAGTCTGAGGGTGGTGGTGGAACTGCACAAAATGTCCTTTGGTCATGTGACAGAAGATAGAAAGATTTGACAATGAGGACTTTTCAGATAGCATTTTATTTGGAACCATAGTAGGAATTTGGTGCCTCAAGAGTTGCAATTAATGTGATTAACTTTTGTGTTGAGGCAAGAATTAGTCAAGTTTAGTCAGCTGTTAGTCCAAAAAAACTACCTTTCTTCCCCACTATTTAAAATTATGGTGTATTGTGGAGATTATAATTAATGGATCACTTCCTATCTATCAAATATTCAATAATTCACATACATTGTGTCATTTAATACCAGTATTTGTCCATTGAGAAAGATGATTTGATTCTTTTATTGAGAAACTTGAGTCACAAGGCAATATTTATTAGAACCAAAGTTTGGACCTATGTCTGTCTGATGCCAAAGCCCATATTCCTTCTATCACACTACATCAGGCCACTTCCCTAAATCAGGTTCTGACTTCAACAATTACACTGGTCATGAGAACATAAACATAAGTATTGTGGTGATGATAAAGAAAAGGGCAAGTGATGAAGTAGGCTGATATAGTAGGAAGTTACCTGTTCCCTGTGGCTTAAAAAATCCTTCAAATGAAGGAAAGTAATTGTTGGAGTATTTGATAGACTTGAGAATTTGGGTACCTAAGCCAGGAGGAGGTGGGAAGTTATATAATGCTAATTGAAGAACTCTTTTATTTAGGTTCCTCTGTAGGCTTCCTTTAATGAAATTGGATTGTTTCTACCATTAGGCTTTGATGAGGAGGAGAGGTTTGTGGTGATTGTCTAGGAGCTGAGGGATTCAGAGAGAAGCCCCAGACATTTCTGTTTAACTTCACCTCATTTAGAGAACATTTCCTCATGGGAAATAGTTGCTTCTTTCTCTATTTGCCATGGTCTGCTTTAATCTGTTATAGAGGATTGACTATAAAACTATAACAGTAGTTATACTAGGAAGGAGATAATAGCACTTTTTTGTTTTTTTTAATCCTACTTGAAATAAAATTAATAGTTTACATGGTTTGCTATTCTTTTTAGTTATTTTAAGTTTTCTTAATGAAAAAACATGTGTATTGTTTAGAGATTTATTGCTTTTATAAGACATTTATTTTATGATTGACTGAATTTTGCCAGTTTAAATGTCTTTTTTAATAGTTTGGAAATAAGGATGCCCTATGAATTTTATGACAAATTACACATTATTAACAAGGAATAATTTTTAATGAATGAATTAGGGCCCAATTTATATTATGAAATATTATTAATTATTGGGTTAAAAACATATTTGTTAAAAGCTGATTTATTGAGATATAGTTGACATATAAATTGTAGATATCTAAGGTGTACAATTGGTTAAGTTTTGACATATGTATAGACTTATGAGACCATCATCACAAACAAGAGGATGAACATAGCCCTCACCCCTAAAGCTTTCATCATATCCTGGCTCCTTGACCGCCATACCAGACAACTACTGATCTTTCTCTCATTACATATTATTTTCATTTTCTAGAAGTTTATATAAATGGAATCATACAGTATGTAGTTATGCTTATTTTATTCAGTATCAGTTCTTTTTTGCTTTTTTAAAATTAAATTAAATTTTTTTGTTCTATTTTATTTTTAATTTAATTTTATTGTTTAAAATATTACAAATACTTTAAACTCCCAAGCTGGCAGGGGAGGGCAATTGAGGACAACCAGTACCTATGTCTCCCTTTTTTCCCCCCATTGACCTTCTCTCCTACCTCCCCCCGGCATATGCCTTCCTCCCACCCCCTCCAGTGTCTTGTGTCCATTCGTTATGCTTATATGCATGCATATAAAATTTTTGGTTGACCTCTTGTTTTGAGATTCATGTTTCTAATGTATTAGTAGTTGATTTCCCTTTAATTCTGAATAATATTCCTTTGTATGACTATACCACAGTTTATTAATACATTCACCTATTGCTCAACTGGTGTGGCTCAGTGGTTGAGCATTGACCTATGAACCAGGAGGTCGTGGTTTAATTCCCCAGGGCACATGCCTGGGTTGCGGGCTTGATCCTCAGTGGGGGTGTGCAGGAGGCAGCTGATAAATGATTCTCTCTCATCACTGATGTTTCTATTCCTCTCTCCCTCTCTGAAATCAATTAAAAAAATATATATAAACCCTAATGGGTTATTTAAATAACTCTTTAGAAAATACATTCACCCATTGTTGGACATATTATTTCCAGTTTTGATAATAAATAAGACTGCTATGCAACTTTGTATACAAGTCATTGTATGGATATATACTTTTATTTCTCTTGGCTACATAAATACCTAGGAGTAGAATGGCTAGATTATATGGTAGGTATATACTTAACTTTTAAAGAAACTATCGGGTTTTTGAAGCAGCTGTACTATTTTGCATTCCCACCAGCAGTGTAACAGGGGTCTTCAAATTACGGCCCGCGGGCCACATGCGGCCCGCAGAGGAGTCTGATCCGGCCCGCCAGGTTTTTTGGGCAGTGAGCGCAGCCGAGGTGTTACAGTAGGAATTAGTAGTTCATATAGTCCAGCCCTCCAGCTCTCTGAGGGACCGTGATCTGGCCCCCACTTTAAAAAGTTTGAGGACCCCTGGAAGAGGTTCAGTTCTTTCACATTCTTAGCAACTCTTGGTATAGCCAGTCTTTTAAATTTTAGACATTCTAATTTGTAGTGGAATCTCATGTTTTTAATTCGCATTTCTCCAACAATTAGTGATGCTGAGCATATTTGCTATCCATATAGCTTTGGTGAAGTGTCTTCAAATTTTTTGTTAATTTAAGAACAAAATATATATTTTATTGATTTTTTACAGAGAGGAAGGGAGAGAGATAGAGAGCTAGAAACGTCGATGAGAGAGAAACATCGACCAGCTGCCTCTTGCGCACCCCCTACAGGGGGTGTGCCCATAACCAAGGTACATGCCCTTGACCGGAATTGAACCCGGGACCTCTCAGTTCGCAGACCGACACTCTACCACTGAGCCAAACCGGTTTCGGCTTTTGTCAATTTTTAATTGGGTTCTATGTTTTCATATTACTAAGTGTAGGAAGTTATTTATATATTCTGGATGCAAGTCATTTTTCAGATGTAAATTTGCAGATATTCTACTCTTTCTATTATCTTTAATGGTGTTTAAAAAAGAGAGATATTCTTAATTTTGATAAAGCCCAATTTATAATTTTTTTCTTTTATGGGTTGTGCTTTTGTTGCTTTAGCTAAGAAATCGTTGCATAAGTTAATATCACAAAGACATTGTCTATATTCTAGAAATTTTAGTTTTTAAAAAATATATATTTTATTGATTTTTTACAGAGAGATAGAAAGCTAGAAACATCGATGAGAGAGAAACATCGATCAGCTGCCTCCTGCACACCCCTTACTGGGGATGTGCCCACAACCAAGGTACATGCCCTTTACCGGAATTGAACCTGGGACCTTTCAGTCCTCGGGCCGACGCTCTATCCACTGAGCCAAACCGGTTTTGGCTAGAAGTTCTAGTTTTTACATTTAGATCTATTGTATGATCTACTTTGAGTTAATTTTTATATAAAGGACAAAGTATTGATCAAATGTCATTTATTTCTTTACATATGGGATACAATTGTTGTAGAACCATTTGTTTAAAAATCACTCTAGGTTATACCTAGGTTGAAAATCTATATAAGTTTGGTTTTATTTCTGGACTCTCTTTTCTGTTTCATTATTATTATTATTTTTTATTTAATAAATCTTCATTGTTCAGATTATTACAATTGTTCTTCTGCCCCCCCCCCCCCCCAGCTTCCCTCCACCTGGTTTCCACCCCAACCTCTGTCCTTATCTCCTCCCAATGTCCTCATCCATAGGTTTACGATTTTCGTCCAGTCTCTTCCTGCATCCCCAACACCCCTTTCTCCCCTGAGAATTGTCAGTCCACTCCCTTTCTATGCCCCTGATTCTATTATATTTACTAGTTTATTCTGTTCATTAGATTTTTTATTCATTTGATTTTTAGATTTACTTGTTGATATATATGTATTTGTTGTTCATAATTTTTATCTTTTTTCTTCTTCCTCTTCTTAAAGAATACCTTTCAGCATTTCATATAATACAAGTTTGGTGGTGAACTCCTTTAGCTTTTTCTTATTTGTGAAGCTCTTTATCTGACCTTCAATTCTGAATGATAGCTTTGCTGGGTAGAGTAATCTTGGTTGTAGGTTCTTGCTATTCATCACTTTGAATATTTCTTGCCACTCCCATCTGGCCTGCATAATTTCTGTTGAGAAACCAGCTGACAATCGTATGGGTGCTCCCTGTAGGTAACTAACTGTTTTTCTCTTGCTGCTTTTAATATTCTCTCTTTGTCGATTGCTCTTGGCATTTTAATTATGATGTGTCTTAGTGTCATCCTCTTTGGATTCCTTTTGTTTGGGGTTCTCTGTGCTTCCTGGACATGTAAGTCTATTTCTTTCACTAGGTGGGGGGAAGTTTTCTGTCATTATTTCTTCAAATATGTTTTCATTATCTTGCTCTCTCTCTTCTTTTGGCACCCCCTAACTCTGATGTGGGTATGCTTGAAGTTGTCCCAGAGGCTCCTTACACTATCTTCATATTTTTGAATTCTTTTTTCTTTTTGTTTTTCTGGTTGGGTGTTTTTTGTATTTAAAATCTTTGACTTGAGCCAGGACCAATTTGGCTCAGTGGATAGAGCGTTGGCCTGCTGACTGAAAGGTCCCAGGTTCGATTCCGGGCAAGGGCATGTACCTTGGTTGCGGGCACATCCCCAGTAGGGGATGTGCAAGAGGCAGCTGATCGATGATTCTCTCTCATCGATGTTTCTAACTCTCTACCCCTCTCTCTTCCTCTCTGTGAAAAATCAATAAAAAAATTTAAAATTTAAAATCTTTGACTTGATTCTTGTGTTCCTCTAGTTTGCTGTTGGATCTCTGTATATTATTTTTTATTTCAATCAGTGTATGCTTAATTTCTAGTTGGTCCTTTTTCATATCCTCAAGGGTCTCTCTAAATTTATCAGTCTTTTGTAGGAAATTCTTGAAAAACCTTATAACCATGGTTTTGAACTATATATCCAATCATTTGCTTTCCTCCATTTCTGTCATTTGTGACCTGTTTCTTTGTCTCCACATTTTGGCTGCTTCCCTGAGTTGATAGAGTGCCTTTGTGTGCTAGGTGTCCTATAGGGCCCAGTGGCTCAGCCTCCCCAGTTACCTGAGGTGTACACTCTTGGTGCACCCCTTTGTGGGCTGTGTGCACAGTCTTGTAGTTAAGCCTTTATTGTTGTTAGTATCACTGTGAGGAATTGACCTCCAGGCCAATTGGCTGTGAGGATCAGTCTAAGATGGGAGAACTTCTGTGCTGGAGACACCCTTATGAAGCAAGACTTGAAAAAGCCTCTGTGTTCAGCTTGGATGAGATGGAGCTGACAGCATTGGCTTCCTGTCAGCCCTGCCCTAAGAGGCCCCTGGGTCTCAGTGTCCTATGGTAATCGCTGCAAGCATCTCTGAGAGAAAGCTGCGCTTGAGTTTTGCCCACTGCCAGACAGTCCAGTTTCTCCTGAATGAATCTGGGTCCCCAGAGTCTTGCTCGGAACTGGAGTTCAGAGTAGTCAGGAGCTTTTGTCTCCCTCCCATTGAGAAAGCCAGCGGTGTACTCAGTTGCCAATCCTCTTCGCATGCGTCTCTTTCTCTGCCTTCTGTAGCTCCTTTGAGTCTCAGTGCACTTTTCTCTTTCCTTCTAGTTGTAGAATTTCCACTCAGCCAGCCTTCCTGTGGTTCTGGATGATGTCTATTTTGTCTTTTAGTTGTAGTTTTGAAATTGTTGTGCGAGGCAGCAGTTTAGATGTTTACCTATACTGCCATCTTGGTTTTTCCCTTCACTTTCACTATTTATCTGTTTGACTCTCTTGATGCCAATATTATACTGACTTGATTAATATCTATACTAATAAAATTCTAGGTGGCCCTTGCTCCCTCACACAACACCTTTAAGTCATCACAAGATGAGGGCAGATGTGAGTGATCAGGTTGGCAGGGGAGGCAGTTGGGGGCAACCAGGCTGGCAGGGAAGGGCAGTTGGGGGCGTCCAGGCCTACAGGGGAGGGCAGTTGGGGGCATCCAGGCTTACATGCGAGGGCAGTTAGAGGTGACCAGGTCTACAGGGGAGAGCAGCTTGGGCAACCAGGCCTGCAGGAGACGGCAGTTGCCGGGGGGGGGGGGGGGGGCAGGCTGACAGGGGAGGGCAATAGTGGGCGGTCAGGTAGGCAGGAGAAGGCAGTTGGGGGTGAGATCAGGCCTGCATGGCAGGGCAATTGCAGGGGACCAGGCCAGCAGGGGAGGGCAGTTGGAGGTGACTGGGCCAGCAGGGGAACAATTTGTGTCGATCAGGCTGGCAGGGGAGTGGTTAGGAGATGATCAGGCTGGCAGGCAGGCGAGCAGTTGGGAGCCAGCAGTCCCAGATTGTGAGAGGGATGTCTAACAGCTAGCTTGTGGGGTTCCAGATTGGAGAGGGCGCAGGCTGGGCTGAGGGACACTCCTTTCCCCCCAGTGCACAAATTTTGTGCATTGGTCCTGTAGTATTAAATAGAAGTGATAGAAGCAGACTTATTTTGTATTGTTCTCGATTTTAGGAAGAGAGTATTTAGTCTTTCACCATTAAGTATGATAGGCCTGGGACTTTTCAACTTCTGCCTGGTAGGGAGGAGTATGTTGGTACTGTCGTTGAACTCATAGCCCCCTGCCATATGCAGAATTGGCTCTGACAAAGCAAGTGCTCAATTGGATTCATTCTAATTTTTGTATTGTAAAAGAATTGAGAGGTGAGGTTCAACCAGGGTTTTATTAGATTTTTATCAGTTAAAAATAATGAAAAAATATATTATTCTTCAAATCACATCATTTCTCCTGCAGTGCTCTTGGTTACCTTATGCAAACCTTTTTGCTCTTAGTTCTGGCAAGTACCCTCTTTGCTGAAGCTCCCTGAAGTGAATGATAATTGTTTTCAGTGAATTTGATCAGAGTGCTTTACCCTTTGCTGTAAGCCCTCCCTACCCCCATGAATCTCCGTGTTAATGCAACATCAGAAGAAAAGATGAAAATCAAAGATTTTGCTGACTCCTAGCAAGTAATATTTAGGACATGATAGAATCAAACAGGTTTTCCCTGGCAGAAATTAAATCTACACTATTAAAAGACTACATATGTGTTTACATGAATTCTGTACAGTCTTGTTTTAAAATTGTGGTCTTTTATTAAATACTGAGAAGTTACAAAATAATAAATGCAAAATACGTGTAAGGTATATAGAATAATAGGGCAATGGATACTCATGTGCCCAAATGCCTAGTTTAAGGAAAGATTATCATTGCCTTTGAAATTCTCTGTGATTCTGTTCCTGATTCTACTGTTTCCTCTTTCAGAAGTAACCTGCGTTTTATATTTTCTTCATACTTGAGCCACATAGTTTATATCCTTCAGGTACTTAATTTTTCATGTTTTTGAAATCTATAAAATGGAATCACAATGCAAATATTTTTCAGTAATATTGAAATTAAATATTTTACACATCAAACAGCTGGTTGTCTTTGAAAATTGGAAATGAGGATTTAGAGGAAACCCAGTTAAGTTGTCTATCCTTTAGATCAAGTCAGGATTGTTTCTTCCAGCACGTTCTTCAGTGCTTGGTCCAGCCTTTGTTAATTGTTTCAAAGAAAGTGCTCCACTATCCCAGAAAGAAGATAGATTTGTAATCTCTGCTCTTGTCTGCAAGTTGTTCTTTGTAATTAGATATGGAGATTTCTTTTAAGGTCACCGCCATCTGAAGTAATACAGAATACATGTATATGGGTTTGCCAAGAGTACAATTGCTGTGGGAATCATAACTTTGGATTTCTTCATTTCTGGATTAAGGAATTATACTCTATGAATATAGGTTTTATATTTAATGTGTATCTATTGGCAGCAAGATCTTAGTGATGCAGCTTCCCATAAATGATAGGTTGAACGCTTGCAGCATGAAGTTTTAAAATAATCCTAAGATTCTGAACTTTGCTACGGAGCCAGTGTCCCACACTCTTCTGCTCAGAAGGCTTGTGTAGAAGCCTATCTTAGTGATCGGCAAACCCATGAGTCAACAGCACCAAATACCAACAGTACGACAATTGAAGTTTCTTTTGAGAGCCAAATTTTTTAAACTTAAACTTCTTCTAACACCACTTCTTCAAAATGGACTTGCCCAGGCCATAGTATTTTGTGGAAGAGCCACACTCAATGGGCCAAAGAGCCCGCAGTTTGCCGACCACGGGCCTAGCATATTTCCCTGGCACTTGTGGACCTCAGTTTTGTTTTGTCTCCCTGAGAAGCTGGGATTTCAGTGTTGCTGTTTTAGAAGCAGCAAGAAGAAGAAAGGCCATAGGTCTGTCTTAATTGCATTGCAATATTTTTGGAATTATTTTGGTTAATTGTTGATTTTCCTATTATCTACCTGAAATTATTAACTATTAAATCCATGGTGATGCCCTTGTGGGTGCTGGAAAATGTAGAATTTTAAAAAGCTGCAAACTCTAGACTTACTATCTTTCAAGCTCACTCATGTTGAAAGATATGAATGTGGAACATAATTTATCCACAGAAAGGAGGGCTCCCATCAGTTCTTTGTTACTTCTCTCAGGTCCCCTATCACAGGGTGCTCAGCTGACAGACCAGATCCAAAATCAGCAGATTGGCATAGGGGGTCATTAAAGTTTCCCCATATTTCTTTTCTTTTCTTTCTTTTTAAAATATATTTTATTGATTTTTTTACAGAGAGGAAGGGAGAGAGATTGAGAGCTAGAAATATCGATGAGAGAGAAACATCGACCAGCTGCCTCCTGCACACCCCCTACTGGGAATGTACCCGCAACCAATGTACATGCCCTTGACCGGAATCGGACCTGGGACCCTTCAGTCTGCAGACTTACACTCTATCCACTGAGCCGAACTGGCTTCGGCAAGTTTCCCCATATTTCTATTGGTGGTCTGGATTTAGTCTTAGTCATTTAACTGTTTAGATTTCGTGTCCTGCATCCCTCCAGATGCCTTGAATAATGCTAGAATTCTTCTCTTTGACAACTGCTTGTAAATTTGCATGTGTTCCTCTGGGAACATTCTGTAAGTCCCTATAGGGACCTTGTATTGTAGGCAGGAATGTGGTCATTAGTGAGGTCTTAACTCACTTGGGGCTGAATGAGACTGAAGGAAGTAAATTCCAGATATTTTCAGCTACAGCCCTGAGAGTAGGCCTTGGTATAGCAATACTTTTCTAAGAAGAGAGTAATGATATAACTGACAGAATTCTTAAAATATAGAACTGAAGAACCAAGATGGCACTGTAGATAAATGCAGGTACTCAAGGCCTCCCACAACCACATCAAAATTACAACTAAAATACAGAATAACCATCATTGAGAACTGCCTGAAATTTGGCTGAATGGATGTCCTACAACTGGAGAAGTAAAGAAGAAAGTATATCCAGACTGATAGGAGGGGTGTAGGCACAGAACGGGCTGGCTTAACACCCATGTGTGGTATGTTTTTAATTGAGAGGGATATCTCCACTGCAGAGGCTTCTTGTGTGAAGCAAGGGGTCCCAGCCCCACACCAGCCCACCAGCCCAGGATTTCAGAGCTGGGAAGAGAAGTCCCTGTAACTTTGGCCTATAGAAACCAGTGGGGATTGTGGCTGAGTGAAATGGAGGCTGCTGGAGTCCCAGGTAGTCCCTCTTAAAAGGGCTGGTCCATGGACTTACTTGGACTCAATCCTCTGGGCTCCAGCACTGGGGCAATAGCTGGGGAATTCAAGGGTATACGGGGAGTGGTGGAGGGGAAACGGTTTAGATGGTCTGGCATTGGAGCAAGAACTCGGGGAAGGCTTTCTCCCAGGTAGGGGTGCTCACAAGGTCATTGTTCCTATATCAAGACCTTTCCCCCGCCCCCCACACCCGTTGCAGAACTGACTGGCAACCATATGTGAGTTTTCATCAGCTGGGTGACACTGTTTGCTCTACCCTGGTGATTCCCTGAGACCATACCCCACCCAATTTGCAGCCCCACCCAAGCTGTTTGCAGTGTCTTTTCACTATGAATGGCCTGTCCTGGCTCAGGCTTCAGACATTCCTAAAACCTTGGCATCAGTGTGCCCATACCTATCAATAAGAAGCTCAATACCAACAGCAATTAAAATTCAATTACTATAAGACTGTGCACACAGCCCACACAGCCACTCTACCAATTCCAGGATTCATAGTAGCTCTACCTAATTCATTGTAACAAACACAAGGAAGCAAAGGCATTGGTGGTATAGTGGTGAGCATAGCTGCCTTCCAAACACAAGGAAGCAGCTAAAATATGGAGACGAAGAAGCATGTCACAAATGAAAGACCAGAAGAAATATCTAGAAAAAGTTCTAAATGAAATGGAAGCAAGCAACCTATTGGATACAGAGTTCAAACAGTGGTTATAAGGCTTCTCAAGGATCTTAACGAGAGTTTCAAAGGACTTAGTGAGAATTTCAAGGATCTTAGAATTTCAAAGATATAAAAAAGGTCCAGTCAGAAATGAACTATACACTAACTGAAATGGAAAAATATACGGGGTATAAACAGTAGAGTAGAGGATACAGAAAATTAAGAATTTGGAATATGAAGAAGAAAACACCCAATCGGAATAGCAAAAAGAAGGAATAAAAATGTGAAGATAGTGTACGGAACCTCTGGGACAACTTCAAGCGTACCACCATTCCCATCATGGTTATTATTTCCATTGCTTTACTAAAAACAGCACTCACCAAACTCCCTGTAACATCCACACTGCTAAATCTAATAAACACAATTTTTATTTCACTTTTTTTTTTATTGCCCATCACCTTCTTGAAACCTTGATTTGCTTGACAACACACTCCCAAGTTTTGTCTTTTATATCCTTCGTCTTTGCAATTTTGTAAAAGGCAAAAGATTTATGCGGTCTGAAGAGAAACCAGAGCATCGTCTTTGCAATTTTGATTTTCTTCTTCCTGGCTATTAAACTTTGAGGCTCCTCAAGTCTCAATCCTAGGCCCTCTCCATTCACTCTCTCTACACTCTCCTAGGCTGACGTCATTTGTGTTCAAGACTTCAGTTACTGTTTGTTCTTCTTTAACTTCAAATTTGACTTTATACCAGATGTTCTCAGAACTCTAGATTGTATATCAGCTGCCTGTTTGATATAATGTTGGTGTTGCAAAATTGCCTCATAATCAGTACTGGGATAATGATCTGTATCCTGCTGTAACCCAATAATCCTGTTCCAGTGAATGTTACCATCATCCATCCTAGTGTATAAGCCAGAAAACATGAAGTTATCTTTGATCATTCTTTCCCCCTTCACCCTTAATGTCTAACTCCTCACCACATTTTGTTCATTTGGGTTTTTAAATATTTCTTGCTTACCATTTCTTGATCTTAATATCGTTATTTTTACATGGACTGCTCAAATACTCTCCTAACTAGGGGCCCCATTCATTCTTGTCCCCCTGTCGCCTATGCATTTTCTCCCCTGAAGCTAGAGAATCTTAGAATATAAATCTGGTCATATTTCCCTCTTGATTGAAATACTGCAGTATCTCCCCATTGCTTGTAAGATTAAAAACAAAACAAAACACACCAAACCAATAGTAAGAAAAATGGGTAACATATGATTAAGCATTTATCAACATCCTGGTTTTGGTTGTGACTCACAGAACAAAGGCTTTGATAGAGCAGTTCCAATATAAGGGTTGTTGCTTATCAATCACCAATCAATACAGGGAGGCTATTTACCCTGCAGACAGTTTAGAACTCAAAAGAGTGAAGTCGTGCCTTGAACATAGTTTTAGAGTTTAAAATACAAAATGTCCAAATGTTAGGCAAGAAATCATGATATTAAAGATCTTATAATTTCCCCCTTTCCATCAAATTTTGCAAAGTGAGATGATGTTGATGAATCTAGTTTTTTTTTTTTTTTTTTTTTTTTTTTTTTAGTCTTATTGTCTTTACCAGGTTTTTCTCATCCTATGGTAGAGGGAATATCTACTTATTCAAGATTATAAGGGTTAAAGTTGCAACTGTTACTTTAAGGCAAGGTGGCAGGCTCGGGGCTTAGGGGTCTAACTGTTGGCTATAGTATCCTATACGGCAGGGTCCTCTACCTTTGGGGCTGAGTGAGCACACCTAATGCATTTCATTTCCTTTTATTAATGAAAAGAGATTATAATTTGGATGTCCTAGGATTGGAGCCTGTGTCAGTTCTTTAAATTAGTAAAACGTTGTTAGCTCTGTTCCATTATAGGGGTTCTGGAGAAGAGGCTTTCAAGAGCTGGGAGGACAGCTTTCTCCCAGACCTCCTGGTTCACAAGTTGATTCTTAATCCAGTGTTTTTCAACCTTTTTTGGGCAAAGGCACACTTGTTTCATGAAAAAAATCACGAGGCACACCACCATTAGAAAATGTTAAAAAATTTAACTCTGTGCCTATATTGACTATATATAAAGTAATTCTCTTGAATAGGAATCAAATAAACACAAAGAAAGTATTTTATAATTACTTTATTATGAAATATTAAGTAAACAAAATAGTGAAAAATTATAAAATTCTTGTCTTGTTTGCGCCTACGGCACACCAGGCAACATCTCTCGGCACACTAGTGTGCCGCGGAACAGCGGTTGAAAAACGCTGTCTTAATCACTGAGCCATGCCAGTCAGGCAAAAAAAGTTTTTTTGTTTGTCTTAAATAAAATAAAATGATAAGTTTTAGGTAAATGGTATTAAGACAATGTCATTAAAGTGAAGTCATTTGTACGAAAGTCCTTACTATTTAAGGATAAAACAGAGAACTTAAATTCTAACTACTCTTTTTGGTCTTCTGATAAGAGATCTAATGTTGAATAAATTGAATAAGAATTTTTTAAATTTTTATTCAACTATACCAATGACCAGGTTCTAGAAATGTAAGGAGAAACAATTTACACAGTTTTTTTCCTTTATGAATGATGCTTTTGGTGTCATGACTAAGAACTATTTTTACCTAATCTTAAGGCATAAACTTTTTCTCTTATGTTTTCTTCTAAAAGTTTTTTAGTTGTATGTTTGTCCTGGTTTTTATTTAGAATTAATTTTTGTATAAGATAAGAAGTTTAGGTCAAGGTTTATTTTTTGGTCATTTGATGTCCAGTTGTTCCAGTGCCATTTGTTCAAAGACTATTTTCTTTCCTTTTGCACCTCTGTCAAAAATCAGTTGAGCATGTTTGTATGGATCTATTTCTAGGTTCTCTATGTTGTTCCATTGGTTTAGTGTCTATTCTACTGAAAATACCACATTATCTTGATTTCTATTGATACACAGCTTAAAATCAGTTAGTATGTTTCCCCCAACTTAATTTTTTCTCATTATTTTAGTTATTCTAGTTCCTTTACATTTCCATATAAATTTTAAGATAAGCTTGTCTATATCTACAAGAAATCTGGCAATTCTTTTTAAAAATATTTTTTTATTAATTTCAGAAAGGAAGGGAAGGGAGAGGGAGAGAGAGATGGAGACATCAAATATGAGAGGAAATCATTGATTGGTTGTCTTGTGTATGTCCCCCACTGGGAGTTGAGCCCGCAACCCAGGCATGTGCCCTTGACCGGATTCAGACCCGGACCCTTCATTCCGCAGGCCAATGCTCTACCCACTGAGCCAAACCAGCTAGGACAATCTGGGGATGATGTTAGGAATTGTATTGAATTTAAAGATCAGTTTGGGGAGAATTGACATTTTTCCTATGTCATAATAATCTACCAGTATCAACATCTTACCACTTTAGGTGAAATGTACCAAATATTTAGGCCCCTTTATTGTTCTTACTTTATAATTAGTTGTCTTAAATATCTCCTTTACATAACTTGAGAACAATATCACACAATATAATACTTTTCCTTTTAACCATGTAACATAATTTTAAAAACTTTAGGAGAAAGTTAGTCTAGAACATTTACCTGTAAAGTTACCAACATTAGTTACTTTTTACTTCTAAAAGTTCTGTTTAATGCTTTAAATATTTGTCTTTTAGCAAGCTTTTTCATTAAATTTTTTCTTTATATACATTATGGTTTTAAAATAGTTTATTTGTTGTTTTTATGACCTAAAACTATTTTGTACCACATTTTGCTATTTCTCCCCCCCTGACTCTCAATCATGATGTCTCTGTTTCTATGTCTCTGTCTCTGGCTCTGGCTCTGTTTCTCTCTTCCTCATGTGTTTTGTAAGTATTCATCAGGCATTTGACTATAGGAATATTCTGAATCAAATAGTTTTGAGAGGATTTTTTAAATTCAGCCGGCACCCTGGGACATTACCAACCTGGGATCACTTGAAGTTAGTGCATATGTTTGGGGTTGCATGACTGTGCTGCCCCCAAGAGCAGCCTGGATCAAAACAGACACATTTCTTGATTGTTTTCCTCACTAGTCAGTTCATTTTTCCCTAGCCCACTGTTTCACTGAGTTGGTTGTCCTTTACGGGTCTTGACTTTTTTGCAGGGGGATCATGTTTCATGTAGTCAGAGCCTTATTTCCTGTCCCCCTTGTAGTTTTAGACTGTAAGCCTGTTGGCAACGACACCAAGATGTGCTCCAGTCTCTGTCGCCCCAGCTTCTACATATCCTGATTACTAGCTCATGATATTGGGAATTTTTATTTTTTTATTTTTTTATTTTTTTTATTTTTTTTAGCTCTTCACTGTGCTGTCAAGCAGTTGGTAATATTTTGTTCAATAGTTGTAGTAATTTGATATCAGTAAGTTTTTCAGAATATTGACTCCACTAAATGATCAGAAACAATGTTTTGCTACACCATGCTTTAGATCACAGATTGTTGGGTTAGAGACCTGCTCCTGGTTACTTTAGAATCTTTCAGAACTGGTCACCTGGGACAAAAGTTGCTTGCTGTCTTTCAGAAGAGGCTGTGTCCTTAAAAAGAAAGGAGTATGGTCATATTTTGCTCTGCTATCACATTTGCCAAGCATGTGAAGAGGCTCCAGAAGAGGGGAAATGTTCAGCTGTGTCAAGGGCTACAGTAAGGTTAAGTAAGACCAAGACTGAAAATGGATAGTGGGATTTCACAATCAGAAGATCTTTGCCCAAAAGTACCCATGAAACTGAGTGGGAAAAAGCCTATTGGGTGTTTTAATCTCTGGGAAGATGGTTCTTACCCAGGCAATAACCACTTTGTCAAAAATAATGACTTTTTATAAGTAGGTGGCTATTTATTTTATAATCTCTTATTTTAATTCTCTCTGGGTTCCAACCCTGCTTTGGTAGATTACGGTAACTCTGTCTGTCATAGAAACTGGACTCAGTCATAGAGTGTAGTACCTGTCCATTGTGTACCTATTCTTTTTTGTTTTATTTTTATTTTTGTTAATCCTCTCTTGAGGTTATATTTTCATTGATTTTTAGAGAGTGAAAGGGAGAGGGAGAGAAAGAAACATCAGTGTGAGAGAGACACATTAATTGGTTGCCTCCCACACATATCCTGACCAGGACCGGGGATCAAAACTGAAACTCAGGTATATGCCCGTGACCTCGACTTGAACTTGCAACCCTTGGGCCGATGCTCTAACTCACATGTGTCAAACACAAGGCCCGCGGGCCAAATCCGTCCCGCCAGGCCTTGCAATGTGGCCCGCACCGCGCTGTCATCACTGCACTCCGCTGCGTTTCCATCACAATGACAGTTTATGACTGTTCAGTAAACCATTCGGCCCGCGATTTAGGCTGGATTTTAGATTTTGGCCCCTTCTCTGATTGAGTTCGACACCCCTACTCTAACTATTGAGCAAAAGGCCAGGGGCAATGTGTATCTATCCTTAAAGCTTTCATTTTACCTCCTCAAATGAGGTAAACGGAAGACTGGTACAGTAAGAGCTGAGCTGGGGTGTGAAAGTAAGAGAAAGAAGTTTTGAGATGTTGCCAGTTTTAACATGAAGTTTCTGTCCTGTGGCATTTTTAAAAATTATTATGAAAGTTTCAAATATATACAAACTAGAGAGAGTAGTTCATCACCCTCCATTGACCTATTTCCCAAATTCAAGAATTTTTGCATATTTGCCTCATTCATCCCTTTTTATTTCTCTTTTGCTGAAGTATTTAAAAGAAATCCCTGACATCATTTATTATAATTTCACATATACATGCTATGCAATATGAAAATTGTTATCTACAGGCGTAATGTCATTACCATACCTGATACAAAATTGACAGTTCTTTGGTATAACCTATTATACTGAGAATATTTCTGAGGCCTCTTTTATTTATTTTTTTAAACTTTGAATATGCTGACATGGTTTCTCCTATGTTGTTTTTTGTGCTTGCCATGCCCTCTCCCAAGAAGGCTCTATCCGGAGACCTTCACATGGTGAACTTCTCATCATTTGGGTCTTGACTACAGTATTTTTTCCTCAATGGAGGCTTTTTGTAATCACCAAAGCTAAAGTAGTACCCTCTTTCTCCATTCCATTTGTCACTGTCTCCTCAATCTGTTTTACTGCCTTAAGTGACTGCTTGTCTTCTCCACCCCCTAAATCAGGTGTCTTCAAACTACGGCCCGCGGGCCACATGCGGCCCACAGAGCAGTCTGATCCGGCCTGCCAGGTTTTTTGGGCAGTGAGCGCAGCCGAGGTGTTACAGTAGGAATTAGTAGTTCATATAGTCCGGCCCTCCAGCTCT
Source organism: Pipistrellus kuhlii (assembly GCF_014108245.1). Taxonomy (NCBI): domain Eukaryota; kingdom Metazoa; phylum Chordata; class Mammalia; order Chiroptera; family Vespertilionidae; genus Pipistrellus; species Pipistrellus kuhlii. Next base: position 25,696,615 of record NW_023425573.1, read on the forward strand.
CTGAGGGTCCGTGATCTGGCCCCCACTTTAAAAAGTTTGAGCACCCCTGCCTAAATGGTCAATACCATGGGAATAGGGACTTTGTAAGGCCATGTTGTGTTCATTGCTCTTTGCCCAGGGCCTGAAGAGGTCCTAGCATATAGCAATCAAGCACATGTTTAGAAACAAGTCAGCTATTAGATAAATAAAAAAAAGACTCAAAAATCTTCTTAATATTTTATAACCATTATCTCTCCCTACAACTGAATCCCAAGAGCTTTAACCAACAGCTGTGTTTGCAAAAAGTGCTAGATTGTTGTCCCTTTCAGGACATTTAATCTTTTAAATCCTCAAAATATTTTATAAAATGTGAGTAAAGTCACTTCTGACCTGTTGAGAGGCACTATTTTTACTGACATAACTCTCTTTTGAGATCACTTTATTTGAGCTTGCAGCTAATAAATCTGTTTTGGCCCATATGAAATGATTTTGTAGCCCACATATCCTTTAACTGGTTATTTGAACTTTTATTTAGTACATCATTTGTATTTGCTGTTAAGGGGGTGTTTTTATTATATTGTCAGTTGTTGGGAATGTTCTTTAGCATGAGAAAAAATGTAACTCAATAAACATATAATATTTTATAATTAAATATTTGGATTCTTGTTGGAAACATAATTTCAGACCTAAAGAAATGATTGAAATCAGCAAATTAACACTGATGTAATGACATTGATGTAATCTATAGATTCTATTTAAATGTCTTCAAGTTTCTCAGTCATGCTCTTTATATGAAAAGAAAATCCTGGCCCTGGCCCATGTAGCTAAGTTGGTTGAACCTTGTTCCATGAACCAAAAGGTTGCTCATTTGGTTTCTAGACAGGGCACATGCCCAAGATGCGGGTTTGGTCCCTGGTCGGGGTATGTTTGGGGAGGTAAACAATCAATGTTTCTCTCTCACATTGATGTTTCTTTCTCTCTCCCTATTTCTTCCTCTCTCTCTCTCTAGAAAAAAAAAACGAAAACAAAAAAACCCTGCATCACAAGTAGCATAGAGTTGTCATGTGTCTTTAGTCTCCTTTAATTTGGAACAGTTTTAACTTTTGCGAATTTAACATTTTTTGGAGATTATAGACCAGTTGTTTTGTAAATATGTTTTTAAAAAATATATTGGTTTCAGAGAGAGAATGGGAGAGGGAAAGAGAGCTAGAAACATAAGTGATGAGAGAGAAACATCTACTGGCTGCCTCCTGTAACCCCCCCTACTGGGGATCCAGCCCTCAACACAGGCATATGCCCTGACTTCGTGGTTCATGGGTCGATCCTCAACTACTGAGCCACACTGGCTGAGCTATGCAGTTATTTTGTAGCAGGTTTAATTCATGTTTCACAAATGATGTGTTTTTCATTATGTATCAGGAGGCATGTGATGTTGGCTTGTCCCATTACAGGTGTCTACTTTACCAGTAATCACTTGGTTAAGGTAGTCTGCCAGATTGCTCTACCATCAAGATATGCTTTTCCTCTTTGTACTTAATAAGTATCTTAGAGACTATTTTGAGACTTAAATATTTTGTTACTCTTCAAAACTTTTACCCATTATTTTTAGTCATCCACTGATGAATTGGAATTATGATGATTGTCAATGGTAATATCCTAATTCCATAATTTTTCTACATTTATTAGTTGGGATTCTGATGTAAGGAAGAACTTCCCCTTCCATTTACCCTGTTTCCCCGAAAATAAGACAGTGTCTTATATTAATTTTTTCTCCCAAAGTTGCGCTAGGTCTTATTTTCAGGGGATGTCTTATCTTTCCATGCGCTAGGTCTTATTTTTGGAAGATGTCTTATTTTTGGGGAAACACGTACTTGTTTTTGCCAGTATGAACTCATGGATTCTTATTTAATGCTTTACATGTAAGCTGTCATCATTTAAACAATTTTTTAAAATATATATATTTTATTGAGTTTTTACAGAGAGAGAGAGGGATAGAAAGCTACAGTAGAAACATCGATGAGAGAGAATCATTGATCAGCGGCCTCTTGCACATCCCCTACTGGAGATGTGCCCACAACCAAGGTACATGCCCTTGACTGGAATCGAACCTGGGACCTTTCAGTCCACAGGCCGATGCTCTATCCACTGAGCCAAACTGGTTTCAGCTCATTTAAACAGTTTAATCCTTAAATTATTATATACTAGTGGCCCAGTACATGAAATTTGTACATATTAAAAGGGAATTAATTAGAAGAAATATTTTAATATTGCTATTTGCCCTTTCTCTATAATAGAAGTGTCAGAAACAAAAGAAAATTAGTAAAATGTATATAAAATCTCCCTCCTTTCAGAGTCTGGGGTGTGCCATTGGACCTAGAGTCAAGTCCCCACCCTCCACCCTCATGCACTTTGAAAACACAGGAGACCCAGACCAGGCCAGCCCCACCCCATTGGGTGAGACTCAGATCCAGCTGGCCCCAACCCCGTCAAGCCCCTCCTGGTGGGGGGCACAGCCTCAGGTCCCCTGGCCTGCCACCAGGGTGGGGGGTGTGGCCTGAGGGTCCCCTTTCAAGCCCTGCCGGGTGGTTATGTGGCCTGAGGTCTCCTGGCCTGATGCTGGGGTGGTGGGCGCAGCATAAGGTCTCCCAGCTAATACCGGGGGCACAGGGCGTGGTCTGAGGTGTCCCAGCCCTGTGCTGGGGCGAGGGTGCGGCCTGAGGTACCCTGTCAAGCCCCACCAGGTGAGGGGCATGGCTTGAGGTCCCTCGTCAGCTTCTCCCCACTCCCTCCCATCATCATGTCAGGGCTGAACTGGACGCACGGACGCAGGCAGTTTCTAGGTAGCTGGGGATGGAGGCAGGCAGCTTCACCTCAGGACTGAGTGGGGACGCATGCAGGCAGCCTGACCTTAGTGCTGGAGGAAGTCCCCGCTCCCATCCCTACCCACAGACTGGTGGTGACTGGGACACCATAATGGAAAAATTAGCATGTTACCTCTTTATATGTATAGATTTGGCCAGTGGGAATTTTTTCACTGGCTCCTGTGAACTTTTGTCATGTCCCCATCACTTTTTGGGTGTTTACTTACTTTTTGGAATGACAAGATACTTTAGGCCAGGGCTTGGAAAAAATTTTCTGTAAGTGGCCAGATAGTAAATATTTTTCGGTTTGTGGGCCATCTAGTCTCTGTGGCAACTACCGTATTTTTTGGACCATAAGACGCTCCGGACCATAAGACGCACCAGTTTTTAGAGAAGGGAAATGAAGAAAAAAAGATTCTGAAACAAATAGTGTCCTAAAATATTTTATGTGCATTAAAACCCAACATCACAGTCATAAACACATGTAATCAACCCTGTAAAGTAAACAGCAGCATTTAGAACCATTTTAGAGCCGGGCAAGCACACAGAGACCACACAGAGCCGGGCAAGTAAAAAAACTTTTTTTTTAAAGTATATGTGTAGGCTATATTTGGACCATAAGACGCAGGGACTTTTTCCCCCCCACTTCTGGGGGAAAAAAAGTGCATCTTATGGTCCGAAAAATACGGTACTTAACTCCACCCTCACAGCAGGAACACAGCCATAGACAATTTGTAAATGAATGACTGTGGCTGTGTTCCAATAAAACTTTATTTATAAGGAAAGGTGGCTGTTTGGATTTGTTTGGCCTGTGGGCTGTAGTTTGCCAACTCCCCTCTAGGCTCCTATTATACTTTCCTCAAGCCAGTCTCAGAATTGGCCATTTTTCTAAGAACCCTGGATCCTTTTTGCAGTGAATGGTATTTTGAAAGTGAGAACAAGCCTGGCTGGTGTGGCTTAATGGATTGCTTAAGCATTGTTCCATAAACCAAAAGGCCACTAGTTTGATTCCTGGTCAGGGCACATGCCTAGGTTGTGGGCTTGATCCCTGGGGGGTGGGGTGGGGGGACGGACACTCCAGGAGGTAGCCTAATGATGTTTCTATCTCTTCTTCTTTCTTCCTCTTAAAATCAATAAAAGCTTATTAAAAATGTTTTTAAAAAGTGAGATCTGGGTAGGCCAGTTGGTGTGGCTTAGTGGTTGAGTGTTGACCTATGGATCAAGAGGTCAGGGTTCGATGCCCAGTCAAGATATATGCCTGGATTGCAGGCTCAATCTCCAGTATGGGGTGTGCAGGAGGCAGCAGATCAGTGGTTCTCTCTCATCATTGATTTTCTCTCTCTCCCTCTGCCTTCCTCTCTGAAATCAATAAAAATATTTTTTAAAAAAAGTGAGATCTGGGTACTAGATATGCTCATTGCTACTGGGATATTGTTGATTCTAGACCCTCTTAGCAGACAGAGCTAGATAATATAAGAATATATACATATATACTTGTATACATTTGTGTGTGTGTGTAGACACATCTATATTTCTGTATATAGACCATCTATTTCTCTCCCTTTTTGCACTTTTTGACATTTCCTCTGTATCTCTTTAGATATTATTAACCATTGAGTGATAATGTTTTTTTTTTTTCTAGCAATGTATTAACCTTTATTTATTTATTTAATAAATTTTTATTGTTCATATTATTACAAATGTTCCTTCCCCCCCGTATTTCTGGGTAATGTCCATTTTATATTTTAGTTGTATTTTATTGAAATTTTGTGTGCGGCTGCGGCTAGGTGTTTACCTGGGCAGCCATCTTGGATTCGAATGATAATGATATGTTGGGGAGCAAGCACAAGAGACTTGGTTGGAAAGTTGTAAGGAGGACATTCTGATAAAAGGGAAGTGTGTGGAAGGCTACCTGCCAAAAGCGGAGCCCTTAATTATTCCTTGACTTTTCCAAACAAGTCTTTGTAAACCCCCAGTATTTACTGGTACCCTTAGTCCTTGGATGTCCTCCCTAAATTACTCACCCTACTGATTGTATCTAAAGATAAAAATCCCTCGGCCGAGACCAGTTTGGCTCAATGGATAGAGCGTCGGCTTGGGGACTGAAGGGTCCCGGGTTCAATTCCAGTCAGGGGCATGTACCTTGGTTGCGGGCAAATCCCCAGTAGGGGGTGTGCAAGAGGCAGCTGATCGATGACTCTCTCTCATCAATGTTTCTAACTCTCTCTCTCTCTCCTTTCCTCTCTGTACAAAATCAATAAAATATATTTTTAAAGATAAAAATTCCAGTAAAGGCCTACCTAACGTGGCAGGCAATAGAGGCTGCTCTGGCCACTAGAGCTGGGCAAGCCCCTTAGCCCTCTCTTTTAAAGTCAAACAGTATTTGAATAATCTGTTCATCCATCGTTCAGGGGCTGCTGGTCAACCTCGGCAAGGTGGTGCCCGTGTGAGGACCAAGGAACACAAGGAAGGAGGCGGAACCTTCAAAAACGAAGTAACTGCCCAGTAAGTCATTGGAGCCCGCTTGGGATTTCTAAGATAGAGGGAATTGTTTTTCAGCTAAGGTTTCCCAACAGGACAGTGACTGTCCACTGAGTAACATCTCTCTGTTACTCAAAAAGTGTTAAAAGCTAATGGTGCCTCAGTTATACAAGAATAATTAAGGAGCCTATTACAGATCATTATAATTTATAATTCTTGGTTCCCTGAGGATTTCCAAGTTTGAGGGGGTTGTTTTTTAGCCAAAGTTTCACTATGGGACAGAAGTTATTCATAGAAAAACAATATGTATCGATAACAGTGCTTAAGCAGTTGTTAAAGGTGAATGGTGCCTCGGTTACCAAGAAACAATTAAAAGGCCTTTTGTAGACTATTATAACTTACTATAATCCTTGATTCCTGATGCTGGAACATTAGACCTTGATCTTGGGAACAAGTAGGCGGGGATTTAAAGAGAAATCAGGCCCAGGTGTTGTGGCAAGCCCCTTAGCCCTTCTTTCACAGTCAAATTGTGTCTGAGTAATCAGTTCATACTGATCGATGACTCTCTCTCATCAATGTTTCTAACTCTCTATCTCTCTCCTTTCCTCTCTGTACAAAATCAATAAAATATATTTTTAAAGATAAAAATTCCAGTAAAGGCCTACCTAACGTGGCAGGCAATAGAGGCTGCTCTGGCCACTAGGTATAAAAACAAATCCCCTACTGGGGATTTGCCCGCAACCAAGGTACATGCCCCTGACCGGAATTGAACCCGGGACCCTTCAGTCCCCAAGCCGACGCTCTATCCATTGAGCCAAACTGGTCTCGGCCGAGGAATTTTTATCTTTAGATACAATCAGTAGGGTGAGTAATTTAGGGAGGACATCCAAGGACTAAGGGTACCAGTAAATACTGGGGGTTTACAAAGTCTTGTTTGGAAAAGTCAAGGGACTGCTGGTCAGCCCTGGCAATGACATCCCCAATTTCATTTCAAAACCACAAGCCTTTATTCTAGTTTTTACACTTTCTATATTTGTAATTTTTCTCACATTCACAAGTGTGACTCCTATTATCAAAAGTATATTTACTTATTTGTTGACTCTTAAAATATCCAGAAAGTAGATTTAGAATTGCTAACCCATTCCTCTGTAAAAAACTATTAATTTGAGTTTAATTTTTATTTCTTTTTTGTTTTTCTGTTCAAAAGTTATTTGGGTTGATTCTCTCCCATCTCTTTAGTATGTTGTGTTTTTCATTTTAAATATATTAGGATTGATATTAGGATTGTTTGTTTTTATTTGTATAGTTATTTTAGGCTATTTCCTCCATTTTTACTTTATTTTATGCTGATTTTTTTGATTATGTGAAACGTAAGCCTTTCTTTGGAAGTTATTTATTTATTTATTTCTTGTAACATCTGATTTTATTGCTTCTTTATTTCATTTCAGTGTCTGCCTGTATATCTTTATTAATTTCTTTGTTGTATTTTCTACTTTTTCCTCTTTGCATTTCCTAAAAGTTGCTCTAACCCAGATTTTGTCCTAGGCCCTCTTCTGTATAGTTTACCCTTTCTTGGCAATCTCATCTATTTTAGAAAACTTTGGAGTATCATCTTTATGCAGGGAGTAATTTATCTCTCTAAGCTATGCTCTAATTTCTAAGTATTTGGTGTAGAGCAGTGTTTCCCAAACTTCTCTCATGATGAGAATCACCTAGTGGAGTTGTTAAATACAGATTCCTGAATCCCAACTAAGAAGTGCTAAACTAGAATTTTTGGGAAGATATAGGTAAAATTGTATACTTAGTGCTCTGTCTTAGACTAAAAATTCTAGTTTAGCACTTCTTAGTTGGGATTCAGGAGTCTGAATTTAACAACTCCACCAGGTGATTCTCATCATGAGAGAAGTTTGGGAAACACTGGTGTAGAGGTTTAGGAAAAGGTATGCATTTCCATGTATAGAGTATGCATTTCCATATGGACCTCTATAATATCCCAAGTAGAATTCATCATCTTCTCTAACTTAGTGGTATTATCATTCTTCAATTTCCTTGTTTGAAATTTCACACAGGTGCCACTGCCTTGCTCTCATTCAGATCTGCCTGGTTGCCAAATGATGCCACTTGGTCCTGTGTGACATGTTAAAAGTCTCTTCATTGTCTGCCTGTACAACTCTAGTTCAGGCATTCCTTTTCTCCATTCTGTTCTAGTTCTTTCATAAGGTGCAGCTGCTGCTAGTTTTTCTCAACTGCAGATGAGTCCTGCACAGGTTAATTTTTCCTGAAACACACCTCTAATCTGTCTTCTCTCCTGCTCACTCATGCTTCAGAAATTCCCTACTGCTTCTGAAAAACTGGGCTGGTTTTCTAGACCTTCCAACTTGTTTTAATTTCCTTACCACTGCTTTCCTTCATATAGGCTGGACTGTATCCAAATGGAATTAGGGTTGCAAGAACCTGCCTGTATTTTTCTGTTTCTCTCTCTCCTTTGCCAGCAGTATGCTTTTATCACATTCTCAGTTATTCCTTAAATTTTTTCCTAAAGCTCTCTTTGATTTATTGGCCTGTAGATACCTTTTCTTTCTCATCAGAAGTACATTTAGCCATACTTAAAAAAAAAAAATTTAATGCTTTCACTTCCCAACTTGTATTGTTAGTTCAATATGATTTTTATAAATTAACATTTGTATCCCTTATTGTTCCTAGTACAGTACCTTGCAGAAGTGTTGGTTGAATGAATGAGTGGATGAATGCATTTCTGAATTGGACCATTAGATAGTCTGGTCTCCTGTATATGCCTTTCCACATAACTTGCTGGTTAGCTAAGACAGAGATTTTCAACCACTGTTCTGCGTCACACTGGCGTGCCACAAGAATTTTTAAAACCTGACTATTGCAATACCTGTCTATTTAGTCAGAGACACTCACCCCTTTTCCCTTAGATTGTTAAATAAAAAATGACAACAGCCAATATAACAATAGCCGTCTGCTGTGAATAAATCAAAATTATATATATTTTTTGTCATATAGGCAAAAATATATATATTTTTGTGTGCCACAGGATTTTAGTAATTAGTTTATGTGTACCATGAGATGAGAATAGTTGAAAATTTTTTATCTAAGACAATCTATTTCTCTCACTTTTTGTACTTTTTGACATTATCTCTTTATCTCTTCATGTATGAATAAATGGCCTATTACCTTTTGTATCTGTTGCTTCTCTTCTGCTGAGTTATATTGATTTCATTTTAGAGAAAAATTACATCATTTTGGTAAAGGATGTTTGTGGGAAATTTAGAGGAAATGGAAGCTAGTATTTAGAATGACATCTTGATCCATTTTATGGGAAAGCATAAAGGCTGCTTACCAGGATTTTGGAAATTTGCAAGTATAGGCTTAAATCCTGGGCTGGTGGCCAGCAGAGAATAGAAAGTAGACATTGTGATGACATGTTCAGGTGGAAGGTCAGGGGGCCAGCTGCAGGGTCCCATATTCCAGTCCTCTGATTCAGGCAGCTGATTTCTATTTCTTAGAAACAGCTGCCTGAGCTTCTGGTCAGATGACTGGTTTGAAGTGATGGCAGGTAGGAATAGGGAAATAGATGCTTAACTACAATATTTCTATTTTTTTAAACCATCTAGGGTTCCCTGCATAGTTTTGTGGCAGTGAGTTAGATTTTGTTGATGAATTCTAAGGAATTGAGTACTTGGTTTCATAGAGGAACTTCATTTTGTCCAAGGTTAATCTTAGTCAATACTACGTCTCTTGACTAAGTTTACTTTTTCAAAATTGCTTTCCCTCATGCTCTTATGCATTTCACAAGCTAAATAGAACTGCACAACTCCTTAACTTCTACCTCATTGTTCCATTTGTGGAAGTTCTTAGTTGGAGTGGTCCAAATAACAAGCTAGTGATAACTGTGAAGTTGAAGGCCTTGAAAAGAAACTCAGGATAGAGGGTGTGCTTGATTAACTGCCCAGGACAAAGTGATGCCAGGACCCTGGAAGAGCACCACCCTGCCTTTGCCATCCAAGTACTAAATTTCCAAGAGCACAGAAGAGGCTACCAATTAATTGCTCTGTAATCACCCATTTTTTTTTGGTTTCAGCTTGTAACAGCTAAACTGCTAAAGGCAGGAAGAACTCTGAACCTGAGCAGTGGAGGCCCGTCTGGATCTAGAGAAAAGAGGCAACTTTGGAACCAGTAATGAGTTATCCTGACGGCAGGCTGAACCTGGGGACCCTCAAAGGTAGCAAAAGGAAAATGGAGTCTACTCTAGCAACCAGAGATCTGAAATACAAATGGAAAGGAGGCGCTGGGCGGGTCTTGGGATCGAGGGGGCCTATAATTCTTTTGATGACTTGTTAAATATGCTCCTGTGTTATTTGTTTTAGAATTATTATTTCTTGTTGTCTTAAATTGTTGTTATTTGAACACAGCTATTTAATTTCCTCCTGAAAAATGGCAATCTTTTAATAATTTCTATTTTTAAAAAGATTGTGTCTATAAACAAAGCGTACTGAACCCATTATTCAGATTATATTCCATGCATATGTGGTATTGTTTTAAAACTCAAGTCTCATCTGTATATATTTTACTCATGTTTTCTTACCTATTCTTTCACTCTTGTGACTATTTGAAATCTTTATCAGGGAGTTTCATTTTCTTTTTTAAAATTTATTTAAGTATTTTTTAAAAATTTATTATTATTTTTTAAAATATATTTTATTGATTTTTCACAGAGAGGAAGAGAGAGGGATAGAGAGTTAGAAACATCGATAAGAGAGAATCATCGATCAGCTGCCTCTTGCACACCCTCCACCAGGGATGTGCCCGCAACCAAGGTACATGCTCTTGCCCGGAATCGAACCCGGGACCTTTCAGTCTGCAGGCTGACGCTCTTATCCACTGAGCCAAACTGGTTCCGGCTATTTAAGTATTTAAAAAAATATATATTTTTATTGATTTCAGAGAAGAAGGGAGTGGGAGAGAGAGATAGAAATATCAATGATGAGAGAGGATTATTGATCAGCTGCCTCCTGCATGCCCCACACTGGGATCAAGCCGGTAACCCAGGGATGTGTCTGACCAGAAACTGAACCATGACCTCCTGATTCATAGGTTGATGCTCAACCACTGAGCCATGCTGCCTGAGCAGGGAGTTTCATTTTCATGTTGGTCATTCAAAAAAAAAAAAAAAAATCTCTAGTTTTAAAAATACAGTGATATTTGATTGAGGAAAGTTAATTACTGCCTCATGTTTCTAGGTGTGTCCTCTGTGGTTGGCCCACATGGTGTTGGTGCTTCGCCAAATGACAAAAAGTCAAAGAACAAGTTCATACGAGGGAAGAAAAAGAGCATATTTGAAAATTACATGTCCAAGGAGGATGTTTCGGAAGGCTTGAAGAGAGGAACACTTATCCAGGTGCTTAAATCATACTAGAAGGCTATTCCTTGAATATGTGGAATCAGTAAAGTGTTTATTTTTCTGTGCTGTGTGCTTTGAAAGAAATGATGACATAACAGGAACAGGGCTTCCTACTTCTTAGAACTATAGTGCAATTAGATGTATTAGGTGCCCCAACACAGAGACAGCATAGTGCTCTGAGGTTTCAGAGATGGGAGCTGTTACTTCCAGTTAAGGTTATCCAAGAATGTTGTATTGGAAGTGATATATATGTACCTTTTTTTCCAAGGCAGTTGTATAACTGTATTCAACCATCAGCATTAGTTCTCGTCCACATTAACGGTCTGGAGATTTTTGAAGGTGGTGACAGGCACGTAGGTGACCAGTATATACAGCTTGTTTGGTGAGTCTTCATCCTCATTACATTTTCTGGACAAATGTACCCGTATATGATATGGGACATTCCTTATTCCTTTGGCCCAGATAGGTTTGTTGAACTTGGTGTCCATGCACACGTCTGGGGTCTCCATCTCCTTCATGGCAAATTTTCAGATCTTCTTGAGTGCTTGAGGGTTAAACTTCTTGAAATCCATGCCGTGGGTGCACCTGTGGATGTTGATGGTGTGCTTCCTGGTCAACACCTTGTTGAGGGTGAAGCGGCCCTTCTTCTCACCACCATTCTTTGCGGGAGCCATCGTGCCAGGCAAATTGGAAAGAGCGTGGGATATTGTCTGGAAGTGATATTTTTGATCCAGGCCATAGATTGGTACTATTTGAATAAGTAAAGATAAGAGAATGAGCTTCATAAATGTAGGGACAAGTGTAAGCTACTCAGACAAAAGTGGAAAATAGGTTTTGGCTGTAAGAAGCATTGATAGTTCAGTTTGCCTTGAGCACATGAAAGTTGAGTGCTGGAGAGTAAGGTTGAAAGGAAACAGTAAACAGCAGCAGACAATATTTGTTGAGTGCTTTATAGTTTATAAAGTACTTTTACAAGTATAATGGTTTGGCTCAGCAAATGTTTAGCTCTTATAATTAAGAGCATGTATAATACATGGGTGCTCTTGAAATGAAGGTGGGTGAGGCTGCCTTTGTGTACTTTGAGCTGGCAGCCCAGTGTGGGGCAGGCGGTCATATGAATAGATGATTTGGGTATAGATGGTAAGTGCTCAGATAAAGTGTGACCCGGGGTATGGGAGAGTGGTTGGCGGAAATTGGCAAACGGGATGGTGACATCTGCTGTGGATATTGGAAGATGACTAGTTTAGATCTATTTTTTAAAAATATGTCTTTATTGATTTTTAGAGAGAGGGGAAGGAAGAGGGAGTGACAGAAACATAGATCAGAGAGAAACATCAACTGGTTGCCTCCTGCATGTCCCTACTGGGGTGGAGCCTGCAACCCAGGCATGTGTCGTGGCTGGGAATTGAACTGGGGACCTCTTGGTTCATGGATCAATGCTCAACCACTGAGCCACACCAGCTGGACTGGTTTGGATCTACTAAATGAGTGATATGTGTGTGGGAAGAGTAGTGGCACTAATGAAAACATGAACTTTTGAAACAGTATGGAATAGGGTAGCTTAGGTCTTCTTAGCCATGAAATGGGAGTGATTTGGGTTGATATCTGGGTTCTCGATTCTATTCCATTGATCTATATGTCTGTTCTTGTGCCAGTACCAGGCTGTTTTGAGAACAGTTTTTCCACTATCTTAATGTCATTGTGCTCAACCTTTAAGTCCCTATCTAAATATCATCCCCTTTGAGCCGAAACCGGTTTGGCTCAGCGGTAGAGCGTTGGCCTGCGGACTGAAGGGTCCCAGGTTCGATTTCGGTCAAGGGCATGTACATTGGTTGCGGGCACATCCCCAGTAGAGGGTGTGCAAGAGGCAGTTGGTCGATGTTTCTTTCTCATCGACGTTTCTAGCTCTCTATCTCTCTCCCTTCCTCTCTGTAAGAAAAATCAATAAAATGTATTTAAATATCACCCCCTTTGAGAGGCCTGACTTAAAATCTCCACAGAATTAAGCCTTTACCACTTTCCTGAAGCCAACTTCTTAGTTTACCCTTTATTTTAATCCTGTTACAATTTCATGTTTCCTCATATATAATAGATTGTTAACTCCTTGTGTGCAGGGTCATCATGTCTTATTCCCACCTAGCTGGCATTTGATTGAAGCTTAATAAGTTTATATTGAATAATCATTTTACTCACTGAATAAAGAATCAAGGTACTTAATAAAGAGTGAGGGGAATCTTGGTTGTTATAACTTGAAAGAAAAATTGATTATAATTTTGGATATAGGATTTACACAGCTAATGTGAGGGAAATATTCTGCAATTGTATTCATTTTTCCTCCCTCCTATTAATTTTTTCTTTTGAAGTAATTCTTTGCTGATAGTAAAGTAAAACACCAAAAACCTGATAAGTATAACAACTCTCATTTCCAGGCATTTTTAAGTGATTCCTCCTGGCCTGTGACATCAATAGACTCTAGCCAGAGCCTCCCCACAACAGATGAGAACAGTTGTTCTCTGCAGATGGGGAAAGAAATGGGTTCCAGATATGAGGTCACTGTGTGAAATATACAACAACTGTAAATAATATTTTCATAGGCAAAAAAACAGAGTCCATCTGCTTTCTGATATGAACTTTATGTGTGCAGGCTTTGATGGGTAAGGTAGAGAGCTAGACAATATCAACAATTTGGGTTGATATCTGGGTTCTCGATTCTATTCCATTGATCTATATGTCTGTTCTTGTGCCAGTACCAGGCTGTTTTGAGAACAGTTTTTCCACTATCTTAATGTCATTGTGCTCAACCTTTAAGTCCCTATCTAACCTTTAAGTCCCTATCTAAATATCACCCCCTTTGAGCCGAAACCGGTTTGGCTCAGCGGTTTCGGCTCAAAGGGGGTGATGTTTAGATAGGGACTTAAAGAGCACACATAAAGAGCTTTTTGAGTGTTGTTGGAGAAAATACACTTACTAGACATACTTATTAAGCATGTAACTTTTGTATTCAAATATAAGTATACTGTTACATCCTTGCTCTTTCCTCCACCCAGAGGAGCAATTTTTAATGAGATACTGAGATATTTTAAAATAGGATAGGGTAATAGTTTTTGTTTCCTTTTAATACTTTGATATTTTGGCATTTCATTGGTATCAAATTACCGTCCACAGTGACCAAGAAATCTCTTTCCTGTGTTTGAACTGACTAGCAGTAACTCATGATCATGTACATGTAGTTTGGAAAAATTTTTTTGTAACAAATCATTATATCAAAGAACATGTGTCCTTTATTCCTCTGTAGGTACAATGTTGTGATGTTGTTCTAGGAGATGTTGGGAGAAATTGAGAGCATGGAATAGACAGTCTTGGAAGGGGCTCAGGTTTGGAATAATGATCAAAATGACATGGATCGAAAGATGGTAGAATTGGTTGGTTTCATAATCCCAGATATTGCTTTGTCTAAAGGTGGTTTAAGCTGGACCACCAGAGCTGCCCAAGACATGATGTCAGAGTTCCCCCTATAATAAAATATTGGTGTAAAACTGTTATTGAACCTCAAAAGAAATCCTAGTTCAGGAAGACAGGACAGGATAATCTAGTTCCTAGGACCATCACCATTTGTTAGGAGTGAAATCAGCTGGAGAACATTTGGGTATGAGTTAAACAGAAGAATAAAAGTGACATTACAGTGGATTGTTCAGTCTTTTAGAAGGAACAGATGACATTCTTAACATTATTATTAGGGGTGGTGGGAGAGCTTCAACTCTGCAGCCAATTAATTAGCTTAACAAATGTTTCTTGACTTCCTACTAAGTGCCAAACATATAATAGAGAGGCAATTCACTGGGGAGAGAGGCAAAAGCAACTAAATAAAGAGGAAATTATACCTGACAGAAGTGTTGAAACTACCTCTAAGGAGGTAGTAATCTCTTAGTTGAGATCTGATTGGTGAGAATGAGCCAGACATTTGAAGAAATAGGAGAACATTATAGGCAGAGAGAACAGCTAGTGGAAGAATAGCAAGCAGATAAAGGCTTGGTGTTTTTGAGGACTAAGGAAGAAACCTATTGGACATGATAAGGGGTGATATTTAAATATTTTTTTAAAAGTGTATATTAGTATTAATTTTTTTTCAGAGAGGAAGGGAGAGAGAGAGGGAGCTAGAAATGTCGATGAGAGAGAAACATCGACCAGCTGCCTCTTGCACACCCCCTACCGGGGATGTGCCCGCAACCAACGTACATGCCCTTGACCGGAATTGAACCTGTGACCTTTCAGTCCGCAGACCGACGCTCTACCGCTGAGCCAAACCACTTTCAGCAAGGGGGTGATATTTAGATAGGGCCTTAAAGGTCAAGCACAATGACATCAAGATAGTGGAAGAAAGTACTCCAAGCACCAGGAACAGCATGTACAGAGAAATAGAAGAATCATGTGAGAATAAGTTGGAGAGTTAGGCAGCTGCCAAATCATGTAAGGTCTCTGGACTGTGTCGGAGAGTTGGATTTAATTTAAAGAATGATGAGAAGGGAGATGCCACTCAAGTGTATTAAGCAGGGGAAGCACATGATCTGTTTTATGCTTTAAAAATATCTCCCTGGCAGTTGTAAGACAATAGTCTAGAGTGGAAGCTGGAGACGATGTAGAAGGCCATCAGAGTACATCTGGCAAGAAAATATGGAGACATGAACAAGATGGGTGTCAGTGAAGGTAGAGAGAAGTGGATAGATGTGGAGCTAGAACTGGCATACTATTATACATAATAAAAGAGTAATATGCAAATTAACCATCACTCTGCTACGCCCACCAGCCACTCCCACAAGCCACACCCACCAGCCAATCAGAGCGAGTATGTAAATAAACCTAACCAAGATGGCTGTAGCCAGAGAGAGCAAGAGGGAGGCTTGGGTTTCCCAGGCAATGGAGGAAGCCAACCTTTCCGCCTGCCCTTGCCAGCCTAAGCCTCTACTCAAGGCTACAAAGTTTCAATTATAGAAGGTAAACAAATCCAAACAGAAATGGCTGCTGGCCACGGAGCGAGGCTTGGCTCTGTTCCAGACTACAGAGTTTCAATGTAGAAGGTAAATAAATTCCAGATACCTGGGCCTCTACTTGGGATGCCAGTGGGCATGACTGGCCTGCAAACCACCACAGGCCCCTTCACTCAGGCCACCCTACGCCCCAAGGGAACCCCCACCCTGATCTGGGACACACTTCAGGGCAAACCAGTTGGCCCCCACTCATGTACCAGGCCTCTATCTTATCTAATAAAAGAGTAATATGCAGATTAACCATCACTCCACACAATATGGCTGCCCTCATGTGGTCAAAGATCCTGCCCCTGTGTGGCCACAAGATGGCCACCACAAGATGGCCAGCAGGGGAGGGCAGTTGGGAGGCATTAGGCCTGCATGGGAGGGCAGTAGAGAGGGACCAGGCCTGAAAGGGAGGGCAGTTGGATGCTATCAACCTAGCAGGGGAGGGCAGTTAGGGTTGACCAGGCTGGCAGAGGAGGGAAGTTGGGGGCAAACAGGCTGGCAGGGGAGCAGTTAGACATCAATCAGGCTGGCAGGGGAGTGGTTAGGGGGTGATCAGGCTGGCAGGCAGAAGCGGTTAGGGGCAATCAGGAAGCAGACAGGCAAGCATTTGGGAGCCAGCAGTCCTGGATTGTGAGAGGGATGTCGGACTGCCCGTGTAGGTCCTATCCTACCAGGCAGTTGGACATCCCTCAAAAGGCCCATATTGGAGAGGGTGCAGGCTGGGCTGAGGGACATCCCCTTGCCCCCATATACGAATTTCGTGCACTGGGCCTCTAATGTCATCATAATGGACTAAATGTGAGGCAAAAGGAGGAGTAAAGGATGGTTCCTAAGTGTTTGAGTCAAGAAACTGGATGGATGATGTTGTCATTCCCCAAGATTGGAAAGACTGAGGGTTGGAATATAGTTCGGTTTTTCTGTGGGAAGGGAGCAGATGGCCTAAGTGTGAGCAAAGAGGCCCTGGGGCTGAGTATGGCAAACAGAAGCAGTCTGCAGTAGTCTGTAGCAAGGTCTCTGGAACCAGACTGCTTGGGATAGAATGTTGTGTGAAAGTGGGCACCACTTAGTGTCTCAGTTTTCTGATTTATAAAAAAGAGGATAATAGTACCTACCATCTATGGTTGCTTTGAGAGTTAAATTAGTTGAATAGATATAAAGCTGTAAAAACTGTGTGACACATAATATATTGGTATAAGTGTTACTTGTGATTGTTTTTATTGCTATCAGAGAAGCATCTGCTATCCAACTTAGGTGGCTGTTGCTGGATGGGGATAGCTGATGTTTCAACAAAATCTGGAAATATATATATTTATATGTGAAATTCCTCAGTTTTGAATATTCTCAAATATCCTGTAAGCCACGTAACACATATTTGTGATTGCCAAGTTAGGCTACTTGGTCCAGTTGTGTTTTTCTTTTTTTCTCTATAGTAACATTCAGCTCCTTAGGCTTAGTCATAGAGAAGGCAGATAGTTGGAGACAACTGGGAGTGAGGTTTTGCTGGTTACATGTAAGAGGAAGAGTGGACTTAAGGTTTGCAAGGGCAGGAGGTAATGTCAAACCATGGCAATTAGTAGCCAAGAAAGGGAGTAAGCATAGTGTGAAGATGATGAATGGTCAAAGTGTGGTCAAGTTCATGGGTTGGAGTTCTTAGTGAAGACGAAGAATTGTTGAAGTGGTGTTTCTACCATAAGTGAGCTGGAAGGCCAGGGGATTTTAATTAGAAAGTATGATATTTGATTTTTGTGTTTAGTGGTGTTATAATTAGCAATTATGACAAGACATGGGGTGTAAACATGGGAGAAAGTGGCTAGAGTTGGGTGGAAGAGAAGGTGGCTAGAATGACTGGTTAGGGTTGCCTGGTTATCAATATGGATGTGAAGTCCCATTAAATGTTTATAGGATTGGGAGTGAGCTACAAGTTAAAGCTTTCGTGAATCAGGGATATGATCAGGTTTGAAGATGATAGTAGGAGCTATAACAGGAGCTAATGGAATGAACTTCAAAGCATCTGTGGGGTTTGGAAGAGAACAGGGATGGCCAGATTTCAATTAAGTCAAGGAGGTGCCTCAGCTGTAAGTGAGCTATACCCTCATAGCATTCATGCTTTATTTTTAAAAATTATTTATTGTTGAAAGTATTACATATGTCTCCTTTTCCCCCCATTTACCTTTCTCCGGCCCCCAGCACAAGGCCCCACCCCCTTATTGTCTGTGTCCAGAGACATAGAAACATCAAACAGACCTTCAAACCTCAGAGGGAAGGCAGGGAAGGAGGTGGGGGTAAGAGATCAACCAAAGGACTTGTATTCATGCATATGAGCATGACCAATGCTTTACTTTAAATAGGGCCGAGCTTGGTCATTACTCTCTCTCCCATATTATCTATCTCAGGATTTTGAATATAGTCAGAATTCAAGAAATAATTATTGAACTAAGGACTGAATGAACATTTGTAGTAGTCGTATTGGGATGTTAATGGTAGTATAAACTGTTGCATGGAAATTTGTAATTTAAACATGGTGGGCCAGTGAAAGAAAGAATTATGTTCAGCTTTATTTTATGCCCTCACCTGTGATGTTAATTATGCATCTTTGAGTCTTTTGACAATTTAGGGGGAAATGTTATTTAAAATGCTTTCTCAAGACACTCCTTGAATCTGGCTCTTAGCAAAATAATTGCCTCCCTCCATGTGTTCCAGTGGCCTTCAGATGCAGCTGGGACGTGGGGAGGATTGCAGCTTCCTGCAAAAGCCTAAAATACTGAACTGGTATTGAGCACAGCCCCCACCTGCACTCTGTGCATAAATAGAAGCAGACCCTGATTTGGTGCTGGAATAACATGAAGCTGAAGGCAGACTGGGTGGCCTGGCTATTGGAGCCAGGATCCTCATTTACATTAAGAGCTGGTTCTGGACCACTTTGAATTATTGACTCATTCTGCTCTGCAGAGGGGCTAGAGTAAAAAATTATGCATCTAATCCCTTGAGGCTAAGTATCCAGGTTGGAAATCAATCTGTATTACTTTGAAAATTATCACAGAAACAAGCAATTGTGGAAAGGCCTTAGAGAATTAAAAAGGCCATTATATAGTGAAGTATAAATTCCCTGATCACCTTGTTCCTAAAATATAAGTTTGAATTTGAAGGCCAGCATTCAGGGGCATATACAATCCCAATAGCTGGCACTTTCCCACTCCACTCCAGGCTCTGTTACTTCTTACCTCTACCTGTTCACAGCAAGGTGCCAGTGTGAGCTTTCAGTGTTTGATGGAACCCTATGTTACAAGTATCAATATAAATCATGTTTCATGCATTTAATGATCAATTCTCACAATCTAACTTGTTTTCTAGATCAAACTATTTAATTTAAAACTTTTTATTGCAGAATAACATAAGTATAGAAAAATTATACATGTATAACTAGTTAAAGTTTCATATATTTTTAATTTTATTTTAAAGGGTGTATTGAGAATTAATCCAAAGAAGTTTCATGAAGCCTTCATTCCTTCCCCGGTAAGTACAATAATTTTATAATAAACTTAATGTCACATTTAATTTTTAGGTGTGCTCTCAAACTGAAATAATATGTTCTTACTAAAAAGCAGAGTAGTAAAACAAAATTGAGGATGGGCAAGGATTTGTTTCAAATTTAAATAAACAAAATTTGCTTTTGGTTAGCAACCCTTTCTGCCAGTCTTAAAATCACACTTCAAGTGAAAAGGGTGGCATTTGTTACTAGGCTGCAGAGCAGCTGAACCCACCCAGACACCCACCAGTTCATGTAATTGGATGCCCTTGGTTTATAGCTTAAAAGGATTTATGGTTTTCCAGTGATTTATGTTAATCTTTCCTAAACAAATATGCTATCTACTTTCGATCTACTGCATGAGCTAATCTGCAAATTTGTCCAAAAATAATGTGTAATGCTTTTTTTTGGGGGGGGGGGTGTGTGTGTCAGTTTCTCACATCCGGTGATAGGACTTGGTACAAGGCTTTTTACCATTGGATCTTTATACCCTTCCTTATGTTCATGATTCATTTTAACAGGCTCTTTTCCATTAAAGAAAGCCCACTCTGGCATTTTGTTAGCAACAGGCCTCTGAATAAGACTTGATTGTACAAAGCTGGGAGAGCAATGTTCTTAAATTCCTGACCTAACTTTTCTAGGACACTATAAATAGGATAGCAGTAGAATTATAGATTTTTCAAGACAGTAGTTACCATAGAAATAAACTTTTGCTTATAGTTGAGGAAATTGTTCCACTCTTTGGTTGATTTACATATTAGGGTTTTATTATATAGGATGCCAGTTAACATCATATATAAAAAAAAACCCTAAGCAACAGGTTTACAGTTCAACCAGTCAACTTTTTGACTGGTTGCTATGACATGCACTGACCACCAGGGGCCAGATGCTCAACATAAGAGCTGCCCTCTGGTGGTGAGTGTGCTTCCGCAGTGGGAGTGCAGCTGTGGTGGTATGAACCTCTCCCACCTCTGTGGCAGTGTTACTGGGTGGCAGCAGGCTCAGTAGGAGTGGTGTGATGTCTGGGCTCAGTCTCGGGCTCCTCCCTGGCTGCCTGCCACTTCTTGCACTACTATATCCCTTAGGGGATGTTGGGCTGCCAATTTTGACCCCATCCCCAAAACTGGTAGTCCGCCATCCCGTGATGGTGTCCCAGATTGTGAGAGGATGCAGGCCAGGCTGAGCGACCTGACTGGTGCATGAATCCATGCACTAGGCATCTAGTAGCCTATCTAATAAAAAAATAATATGCAAATTGACCATACCTCTGTTACACCCACAAGCCATGCCCACCATCCAATCAGGAACAAGTATGCAAATTAACCCAACCAAGATGGCTATGGCCATGAAGCAAGCAGGAGGCTTGGGTTTCCCTGGCAATGGAGAAAGCCAAGCTTCCTGCACACCCTGGCTGGCCCAGGCCTCTGCTCAAGGCCACAAAGTTTCAATTATAGAAGATAAATAAATCCCAGATCCCAGAGCCTCTGCTTGGGCCGGCAGGGGGCATGGCCAACCTGCAAACCACCACAGGCCCCTCGCCCAGGCCACCCCATGCCCCAAGGTAACCCCCATCTTGATCCAGGATACACTTTAGGGCAAACCAGCTGGCCCCCACCCATGCACCAGGCCTCTAGCCTATCTAATCAAAGAGTATAATAATATGAAAATTGATCATTACTCCAACACAAAAGATGGCTGCCCCCATGTGGACACAAGATGGCCACCACAAAATGGCCAGCAGGGAAGGGCAGTTAGGGGCAAACAGGCTGCCAGGGGAGTAATTAGGCATCAATCAGGCTGGCAGGAGAGTGGTTAGGGGGTGATCAGGCTGGCAGGCAGAAGTGGTTAGGGGCAATCAGGAAGGCAGGCAGGCGAGCAGTTGGGAGCCAGCAGTCCCACAGGTGGGAATACAAGTTTAGTCATATACTTCATAGTTATTATTGTTATTAACCTTAAGACCTGGTCTCAAGCTCAGTTTAGTTCTTTTATTCCCTTCTCCAGAAGCCAGGAATTCACATTTATTTCTCAAGTTTAGGTTTTACCCATTGGATTATATAAAAAGTATTACTAACATAAACAACAAGTGTTGGTGAGGATGTGGAGTAAAGGTAACCCTTGTGTACTGATGGTGGGATTGTAAATTGATGCAGCCACTATAGAAAACAGCTATGGAGGTTCCTCAAAAAATTAAAAATAGAACCACCATATAACCCAGCAATTCCACTTCTGGGTATTTATCTGAAGCACTAATTTGAAAAGATTTATGCACCTTTATGTTCATTGCACCATTATTTTCAATAGCCAAGATATGGAAGCAACCTAAGTGTCCATCAGTAGCTGAGTGGATAAAGAAGATGTGGTACATATATACAATGGAATATTACTCAGCCATAAAAAAGAATGAAATTTTGCTATTTGCAACAACATGGATGGACCTAAAGGGAAATAAATCAGAGAAAGACAAATAACCTATGATTTCACTTATATATAGAATCTAAAAAATGAAATAAACAAACAAAACAGAAACAAACTCTTAAATACATAGAACAAGTGGATGGTTGCCAGATGGGAGGGGGTTGGGCAGCTGGGTGAAAAGTGTGAAGGGTAAGAGAAGTATAAATTGGTAGTTACAGAATAGTCATGGGGATGTAAAGTACAGCACAGGGAATATAGTCAGAAAGTCATAATAACTTAGGTCTGGTGCATGGATGGTAGATTTAGAGCACATTGAGATAGTAACTTATACCCCCCTATGAATCTGGATTCAAAAGTAGAATTCTCAGATTCTTTGGAGCTGTCTACTGAAATATGGCTGCCTGGAGAGGGTCCACCTTTGGCCTGCTCCTCTTCCCTTCCCAGTTCTATCTTCCTATCCACTGTTTGCTACCTACCCCCAGTCAGGAAGGGTCTCTGCATGCACCTTGTGGACATCTTATCCTACACTAGAGGCCCAGTGCACAAAATTTGTGCACTGGGGGCAGGTCCCTCAGCTTGGCCTGTGCCCTCTTGTAGTCCAGGAGCCCTCGGGGGATGACAGCTTAGTGGGCTTAAGCCATCAGTCGGACATCGTTAGCATTGCCATGAAGGTGGGAGAGGCTTCTACCACTGCCGCTGTGCTCATCAGCTGTGAGCCTGGCTTCTGGCTGAGAAGCCCAGCTCCTGCATTGAATGTCTGCCCCCTGGTGGTCAGTGTGCATCATAGTGATCCGTCATTCCACCATTCGGTCATTTGCATATTAGCCTTTTATTATGTAGGACACACTGCAGATGAGGCCCCCTAGAACCATAAGAAATGCAAAAAATTCAGTTAACTCAATTCTCAAATTGCCCCCACTTAAAATCACCCCCCCCCACAACCCCCCATGGGGTATGTGCTGCACCTTGGGCACCACTGGGTTTGACACTTTTCCTCTCTGAGCTTCATTTCTGAATATATCCGCATATACCATGGAATTGTAATCTCTTCTCCACCTACCTCACTGGGTTGTCATGAGGAGGTTCTGAGCTAATAAAACTAGAAATGTTTCTTCAAGTAAGTGATGTCTAAACGGGAAGTGATTGTTATTTTTAAGCCCACAGGTAGCAGATGCTGATTAGGGGAGGAGGGCATGATTGCTTCCTGGGACTGTTACTATGGAAGCTTTGCCGAAGGTTGCATAGGTTTCAGAGGGGCAGGCTCTGGCCAGCAGCCCTGCAGTGGTGGTCATCCCTGGAGGTGCTGGTGGGGGACTGGGTGTTAGGGGGGTGCTAGGGGGCAGTGAGGCCTAATGGGTACTAACTGTCAAACCTTCCTGCTTGGTGCCATTCTTCAAATTGTACATGGATGTTTCTCAGCTGTACCTGCTCCAATCTCCTGGAGCGGGGTGGGGGCTGGACCAGGGCGGAGCCAGGTGGGCTAGGAGGGCAGGTTTAGCTGCGCCCCCAGCAAGGTTCAGCACGCTTCTGCTGTGGAGATGGCACTGCTCCAGGAGAAAGGGTCTGACCCTGGGGGGCCACTCAGGCCTACCTCCACCCGGGTCTGGAATTGTAGGGAGGAGAATCATGCCCAGCCCCAGGCCCTGGGTGCCTCTTTGGTGCTGACAGGTGGTCACCGGCATGCTATTGTTGTGGGTGCCCCTGGCAGGGGAAGAGATTGGGAGTAGGAAGTGCGGCCTGCAGCTACCCCCAAGGTTGGGTCTTCTCCCTGACTGCTCAGCCTCCCTGTCCCCCTGGGGATACGGGGGGCTGGGGTAGGGTGTCTGTCAATCCCCCTGGGGGTACAGGGGCTGAAGTAGGGTGTCTGTACAGGGGGATTGGAAGAGCTCCCATGGCCGCTTCCTCTTCCTTCATTGCAGTCGGGGCTCCTGTCAGGCACTCTCCTCAGACCTTCCCCCCCCCCCCCCCCCCCATCAACTTGGCTCCTGCTGCCCGTTCCCTGCTGTGTGCAGAGTCTCCTGCTGGTCTGCTGGTCTGTCAGTATGCAAATTAGTTGTTACTGGGACACCGTAATGGACAATTAGCATATTATTTCTTTGTATGTATAAATGTCCAATCTCTACGTAACTCATAGAAATTTCTACCCTTTAGCCAAATCCAGGGGTGCCACCTATGATGTGGTCTGCCTTCAGGAAGACAGACTTGGGAAATATGTCTATATATGCTCTGGAAGTGAGCTTGGGGTTGAGTATAAATGGGGATACACATCCAATTGGCCCTGAAGGGTGGGGTGTCTCAGGGGAGGAGAGCTAGAGATTTAGGAGAGGGAGGTAGAAGCAATAAATTACATGTGGAGAAATTTCATCACTGCTCTGGATTTCTGAGTACATATACACAGCCCATGTTCATGTCAAGTACAAACTTTTATGAACTAAAACAATGCTCAAAGGTTGACTAAGAGGTGGTGTCAGAAACGTCAGAGAACATTACTGTACTCTGCTTTAGTAAGGAGGATAAAGACAATACTTGGTATTAAAAAAGATGTAGCATCCTTCTCTGACAATAAGAAATAGTTTCCTTATTTGTAAAATGAAGAGGTGTATTAAATATTGTCTAATGTTCCTCCCAACCTTAAAATTCCAAAGTTTTTAGAGAGTTGCAAATAGACTAGAGTTGATGAAATTATGTAGGTTAATCCTTTCTGACTAAAGAAAGTTATGAACTTAAACAATGTCATTTGCTATGTTCAAATACCTACTTAACTCACTAGGCTAGGAACAGTTAATTGAACATCAGGTTAAAAAAGTACTTTGTTTTGGAGGAACTTGACTTAGATTCATTATAATTTCTATTTATGGAAAGTCGATTTTCATTTTCTTATGACAAACCCAAAATATATGGGATAAATCACTTTTATGTGTAACTGTCAGTCTCCTGGGGTTCTGAATAAAATTAAGAAATAGAGTTAGAATAAGACCATGTGATTTTAAGCACACCAAAATGATTTTATATTATTGATATGCCTTTTTATCCTATTTGGGCATAAGATAAATGAAGAAATGGATATGATGTAAAAACTTACAAAAAGCACTTTCCATTCAGAGTTATGTTGATATAAGATGTTTTGTAACTTTTTGGTTCATCTTGTCATGGTAGGCACTCTATATATCTGTGCAATTTATTTTTGGTCCAGAGTAGCTATTCCATTGATGGAGGATGCTCTGATCATCTTGGCATACTTATCCTCCCCTCTATAGCCTTCTATATATTTAGATGAACCCCACATTCCTGTTTATTTTCTCTAGGATTGTTCATTAACCATTTTTCTCCCCCCCCCCCCCCCTATTCTTTCTGATGGGTAAAACAAGTCTTGGCATTCAAATAAAGGAATGAACTCCCCCCCCCGCCCCCCATTTTATTTTATTTATTTTTTAAAAATATATTTTATTGATATTTCACAGAGAGGAAGGGAGAGGGATAGAGAGTTAGAAACATTGATGAGAGAGAAACATCGACCAGCTGCCCCCTGCACACCCGCTACTGGAAATGTGCCCACAACCAATGTACATTCCCTTGACCGGAATCAAACCCGGGACCTTTCAGTCCGCAGGCCGATGCTCTATCCACTGAGCCAAACCGGTTTCGGCCCCCGCCCCCCCGCAAAGAAGGCAGATTGTCACAATTAGTGCCTTAATTTGGATGTGTCTGGAGTCTTGGAAGCTTGACTATCCTATGTTCTCCTACCTTGAAAGCTTGTTTAGAGGTTCTAGCCCTGGTGGGGGGTGGGAGGGATAGGAAGGGGTGCTACTCGTGTACTTTGAAAATTGGTCATTTCCTGGGGGGGGGGGAGGGGGAGGTTGTCCTCTTTGACTTAGCACAGCTCCAGAGGGTTGTACATGGAGCGGTGAGGGAGGAAGGGAACACCTGTCTAGCCAGTGAGATCCGTCGAATCAACTCTGACGATCAGTAGGGTGACAGATATTACACCCAGTTCACCCTTCACATCCAGAGCTGAACCTTTTGGTCTTAAAAAGGGTGACACAAACTTTTAATATTGAGGTATTCACATATTTTGTATCTTTAAAATAAGAGGTTCTGCAATAGACACAGGCTTCTGAATGAATGAAGAGCTCAGTAGTGGTGCAATATTTATAGATTTTTGTGTTGTCTGAAGTTCAACTCAGCCTGCTTCTCTTGGTTTCCTGGGATAGAAACATGGCAGTATCAGCATCTTATCATCTTAAATCGCTAAGCTATCTAAGGGTGGTGTAACTGCTCATAAAAGAGGCATCTCACTGCATGTTTTGACAGATGATAGTGGGTAGGATGATCTACATGCAGACAGCTTTTTTCATTCTTAGGAAGCCAGAGATATCCCATTGCTTTATAAACTGCAGAAGGCAGTGATTGATGGTGGTATGTCACACTTTAGTTGTTCACTCTCTAGTTGCCTCTTGCTTGCTTGTCTTGAGGTCAACTGTGGTAATTCTGTCTTTGTGGCTAACATGGTAGCTATCCCTCAGGGACTAGGGTGGGTCAAATTTGGCAGAATATACAGGCATAGCTGCCAACCCATGGCTAGAGTGGAACTGGAACAGAACGACTGTTCTAAAAGATCTCTAGTGATTTGTAACCAGAAACTATAAAAATTGCTGAGCGTCTAAAAATCCCATGGGGGTAGTACATTTGGATGCTAATTTTAACTTTGACTAACATGTCATAGTAATCTCCTGTAGTTGTCTGTTGAGTGTTAAATCCATTCTATATCATCTGTATTAGGAAATTTTGAGTTTCCAAGCTTGCTTTCTATTTAAGAAAATTAACATTTTATTTCTCTCTTGTA
This sequence comes from Pipistrellus kuhlii, assembly GCF_014108245.1. Lineage (NCBI taxonomy): Eukaryota > Metazoa > Chordata > Mammalia > Chiroptera > Vespertilionidae > Pipistrellus > Pipistrellus kuhlii. Next base: position 25,723,178 of record NW_023425573.1, read on the forward strand.
CTCTGAAAAGAAGCACATAGTATAAACTTTGGAATGATAAAAGAATCAGAGTACATGTTTGGATGTTTGTTGAAGAAACATTTGGAAAATACTTAATTTTGTCACTTAACTGTTGAAGGCATGCTTTTTCTTAGCTGTGTGTTTCACTTAAGTATTTTTGTAAAATTTGGTTTATCTTTGTAAAGTAATTTTGCACTAATTTAATTTTAGCAATAAATATCAAGAGAGTTCACTGGGGCTACACTGCTAAAGTGGGTTGTTTATGAGCATGTGATTGAGGGTGAAGGTATCTAAGCCTTGATGCATTCACAGTTTACCCTGCTCCTAGGTCAGTGAGAGAGGTGGAACATGAGAATGCTTTATGAATCTCATTTACATTCCTTTTTTTCTTTGCTATCTACTTTGCTATCCATAAAAACAACCCCAATTTTCTTTCTGCCACTTTTCTGGGAGGAGGTTTGGGGGAAGTAGGATTTGCTGGCTTCCTCTTAGAGAACCCACATTCTAGAACCGTTCTAGCTCTCGATGTTCTTGAGGGATTATATGTTATTTTTCTGTTTTCTTGAAAACCTCCTCCTCCTCCTCCTCCTCCTCCTCCTCCTCCTCCTCCTCCTCCTCACTCTTACCTTTATTTAAAAAAAATTCAGCTGGTATAGAAAAGATATCAGCATGTTTTATTTTATTTAAAACGTAAAAAGGATAATCTAAGGATAATTGGATAACCTACTCCTTTCTTATTTCAGTTATGAAAGCATGCAGTCCTAGTTTTTTGCTTCGTGTTTTTTTTATTTTGTTTTGTTTTGTTTGTCTTGTCTTGCCTGTAGTAGATTTTCTCTTACTTGGCAATTTGTTAATATTCTGTTAATCTGCTCTTATGTGTTTATCACCATTTCTATTAGTTCCAAAGGGACTGATCTCCCTCTAGGTCTACTTGTGACTATGTACTAGTGTTCCTATTAAATCAGGGGACAGATTGTGAAGTTCATAGTTTTTAAACTAAGGAAATAATTTTTGGTTTGGTAAGCTCATTATTTTATTTCTTTCTCCAACCTAGGATGGTGATAGAGACATTTTTATTGATGGGATTGTTGCTCGTAATAGAGCCTTGAATGGGGATCTGGTGGTCGTGAAGCTGCTTCCAGAGGAGCAGTGGAAGGTGAGTTAAATTTTCATTTTCTAATTATAGACTTCTTATGGCCTTTTGCATCCATGGTGCATCACTGAGTAGTATGGACCCTTAAGGCCCTTTGGTTGTCTCAGTAACAGGCCACATAATGCTTAGGACATGGAAGCATCTGGTGAGCAGACATGGAATGATTTGAGTTGTTTTCCTTGCTCTCTCGCCTGTGATTTGTCTTCCCTGTCACATGATTTGCAAATTATATAACCTCTCTATGCCTCAGATGCCTCACCCATAAAACGGGAATGATTGTAGTACCTATTTCATTGGTTTGTCATGTGGATTAAATGAGAATACCTGTAAAAATCTTAGAATGGTGCCAGATTAATGGTAGCAGTTCTTTTTAATAACAGATCCAGAAATGTGCAAGTATTACCTTATACCAGAGCTTTGTTGAGGCATAAGTTTAATTCTTTTTTATCTGATAGGGCTAGAATAATTGAGTTAGACCTGTGTTCCAGGGATTTGTAAGGTTCAGGGAAATTAGTCGTGATCCAAGATGACATAGTTCTTGCCCTCATAGAGCTTTTAATCTGGTGGGGAATATAGGCAGGAAGAGACACATACTAAATTAAGAGGCACTTATACAAATTTAAGAATACATTTTTAAAAAAATCCTCACCTGAGGGTATGTTTTTAAAATTGATTTAGAGAGAGAGAAAGGAACAGATTGAGAGAGGCCGATCATGGATCAAACCTGCAATCTAGATATGTGCCCTGACTAAGAATCGAACCCCTCACCCTTCTGGTGTACAGATGACACTACAACCAACTGAGTCACCTGGCCAGTGTCAAGGATGATGTTTTTCAATGCTGTAAAGTTAAGTACAAAGTGTTTTATGAAAGTGAATTATTCTAAACCAGAGCCACTCTCCCCCGTGTGGATATAGTCTCCTCCCCTGATTCCTTGAAAGCACAGTTAAGGGTTGGCTCCAGGTCCTAGGGACACAAATTGATTTAGTTCACTTCCTCTTTTTTTGAAAGCATCATTTAGCACAGTGTTGACCAATTCCAAGAAGATAAGAGGAGTGCATTAAGGCTAAGCCAAAGGGGTCAAGCCAAAGGAAGTATTCTTAGAGGTCATTTGGTAAAGTTAAGAGACAGCGTTACAATTAAGATGATCCAAAGAAGGGCAAGAAATATGGCTTTTTTTTTTTTTTTTTTTTTTTTTTTTTTTTTTAACTTAAAGGATGATAGTGGATAGATTTGAAAGAAACGGAAGAGTTGGGTGGGTCTAGAGCTGACTAGGTGTTGACTAGTGAAGAACACCTGCTGAGCTCTGCAGAGATTGCTTAGAGGAACAAGGCCAAGTTGCCTGGCATTCTTATTGTCTTTGGCTGAGGTAGGGGATGGCTAAAATAAACAAGCATATGAATAAATAAATTGGTTACTTGTTCTTTACATTTATTTTTAAAACCAGCAAGCACATCTTTTCCTGGTATGGATGGTCCGAAGCACCCTTGCTTTGGGCAAGAAGCCTAAGAAGATGGGGGTAGGCTGGAGTTGAACGTGTTTGTTGCTGTTGTTGAGTTCTAAAAGGACAGATTTTAGACTTGGTCATTCTTATTTCTGTGTTGGTGCCTTTACTTCTAGAAAAAAAAAAACCCATACTTGCTATAAGACTCAACAAAGCAAAGTTGTGGTTTTCCCTAAAATGTCTTAATTTTGAGGACATTATCTGCTAATTAAGCAGATAACAATTTGCAGAAATTCTTCTAGCATTTCCACAGTCAAAACATTCAGAGTATAACTTGTTGTTTTTCTATTTTACAGTTAATATCTAAAATATTGGCATGGATAAAAATAAGAGCCTAGTCTGTCCAGGAGGACCCTACTGGGTTGCTGGTAGGAGTAGAGAAGGGACAGTGACAGAAGGCCAGCCTGCGTGTGTGCATAGGCCCTCCAGCTTTCAGAAGATTTGAAATGTAGAGGGGTTTCTTTCTTATGCTGTTTCTGTGGAGCCTCTAAGGGTCTTCATGTGACTGCCTGACAATTGCTTTAAAAAAAAAAATTCTCACCCAAGGACATGTGTGTTTTTTAAAAAAATTGGTTTTTTAGAGAGAGTGAAGGGGAGAGTGTGGGGGAAGAGACAGACAGCCAGATAGACAAACATCTATGAGAGAGAGAAATATCGATTGATTGCCTCCCACATGTGCTCCAACCAGAGATCGAACCTGCATTCTGACTGGGAATAGAACTTGCCACCTTTCCGTGTACTGGACAACACTCCAAACAAGTGAGCCACACCAGCCAGGATGACAATGGCTTTTTATATTAAAGTAAGCCCCAGAAGATCTGTCTCTTAGGACTCATTAGTTAGAATATTTTGCAGCTTCCCATTCTGAAGAGGGTAGTTCTGTTGATTGTAACCCACCTGTGACAGTTGTTGATGATAAGGTCAAACTAGAGAGAAGAGAATATTCAGACTGCCATCAAGAATCCCTGACATGTAGAAGCTCATCATCTCAAAGCATACTGGTCAATTGTATTACAGGTTTGTTAGTACAAAAGCATATTGTTATCAAAGGAATCTGTAGTCAATGGTGTGAACAAATGTGAATTAATTGGATTATTCATCTTTGCTTTTTTATACTTGTGCTCATCCCTCTTGGGTATGTAAACTACAGGGCCTTTGAGGTTTTGGAAAAAAACAACAGTTCGTTTAGCTATTGTAGTAAATAGTCAATTTATTTCACAGCATGTATTATTATTATTTTTTTTTTTTGTAAAATAGCTGTAAAAGTATCAAGCTGTGAACCAATATAAAAAACAATTTGCTTGTATATAATAATTTTAATTTCAGGATTATTCTACATTTTTAGTATTTATGTATATTTTTTGTTACAGTAATCTAATGAAGGATAATTGAAGGGCAAATGATAGTTTATTTTCACTTTGTCAGTTGAGAAATTGCCTTCTCTGAGAACTTGGAATTTTTGACAGAACCAGGGAGTAGAATCCAGAATCCTTGGACTCTTCGCTTATATGTGTGTGTGTGTGTGTGTGTGTGTGTGTGTGTGTGTGTGTGTGTTTGAGCAAGTGCATGTGTATATATTCTTCTAGGCTGAGCATCTGTGGCTTTCCTCAGGTTTTTAAAACAGGGGGTTGGGGCATGTTGTCCAAATAGTTAGGAGCCATGATTCTGATGTTTCTGCTTGCAGCAGTGCAGAGTACCAGGGGCTTCTCATCTTCCACCCATCTTGCTTTGTGTTAGATATTGAAGGTACAAACTCCAATAGATTATATGCTTTGCTCTTAAGGAGCTCTTAGGCTGGATGGAAAGGGGATGGGAACAATTGTAGTATGGTTTGCAGGATAGAAAGAGAGATACATGTTGTTATGGAAGCATGAAATTCTTGAGTGAGTTGGGGAAGGTCCATATAGAGGAGATTACATTTGAACTAAGGTTTGACGGATGGGAATGGAGAAGGAGAGAAAAATTGTTTTGTTTTAGGAGGAGAATGGGGCTGAGAATGATTTGGCAAGAGATGATTATGAAAGTTCCCCCTTTGAGGAGGAGCAGATGGAATAAAGCTCCCTCTTTCTGCCATGCCATTGGCTAAGTGCTGCTGCCCCTCAACCAAGTCTCCTAGACACTGGCAAGAGCAGGGGTTTCCTAACTGTTCTCTAGATCCTGCCCTTCAGGAAGATCAGCATCCTTGGCCTCTTTGCCAGAAGCTCACAGACAGAATAGTGTACTTTGGTTTGTAAAATCTTAGATTTGCCATTTATTTGATCTTCATCCTCCCTCTTCCATTCTTTTCCCTTGTCCTTTTCTTTTCTTTTTTCCATCAAGTTAATCTCCCATCATTGTTAAACAACCTTGCCCTTTATTTTATTTTATTTTATTTTATTTTATTTTATTTTATTAACTAAGAAAGTGTATCTTACTGTTTTCCTTATCTTGATACTTCATTTTCTTTAATCCTCACTTGAGGGCATGCTTAGGGAGAGGAAGAAAGAGAGAAGGAGGGAGAGAGAGAGAGGGAAAAAGAGAGAGGGGGAGGGCGGGAGAGAGATAGAGATAGAGATAGAAATAGAAATAGAGTGAGAGAGATATCTATTGGTTGCTTCCAGACGGGGGATCAAACCTGTAATCCAGGTGTATTCCCTGACAGGGAATCAAACCGTTGTGGATAGGTCATTACTCAGTCAACTGAGTCACTCTGGCTGGACCCTTCTCTTAATACTTTACAAATAAGCATTGTAAATCTGTAGGTATTGCTACTGATTACTAACTTTTTAGTGCTTACTATGTACCAGGAACTGTATTTAGTGCCTCACACCATTCTTAGTTTGTTGTTATCTCTGTCTCAGTTTTGTGAATGAGAACCTTGGGGTTTAGCTTAAACATCTTACTTATTTAGGGAAATAGGCAGCATTAGAATTGGGATTCAGATTCACATCTTATTTCGTGGTCCTATTGCTGCTTATTAGTCGAGATATAAAGAAGAAAGTTACTTGATCTGTAGATAGATATTGTTAGGTATCTTAAAAATCAGCATAAATAAAAAGTTAGCTAATATTTTAAGTTGCCATCATGGGTAAAGAAGATGACTATTAATTCAAATGACCAAAGGCCTAGTATTAGTTTTAGGAAATAATAGTTTAGAAAAAAAATTAGAATTCTAGTGCTTGTATCTTAAGACCAGAGAGATATGATGGCTTCTCATAGTGTTATGGAGGCATGTGTTGGGAATGTCACAACCTTACCAGATACTTGCTGTAGTTGGTGGATTAGATACTGAGAGGACTGACCCAATTCAGATTAAAAGCTTGCTCTGACCAGTTTGGATCAGTGGATAGAGCATTGGCCTTTGGACTGAAGGGTCATGGGTTCGATTCTGGCACAATCCCCAGTAGGGGGTGTGTGGTAGGCAGCTGATCAGTGATTCACTCCCACCATTGACGTTTTGATCTCTCTCTTCCTCTCTGAAATCAGTAAAAAAAAAAAAAAAAAATGTTAAAAAAAAAATAAAGAGCTGGACAAGGTACAGAGTCAAATGGGTTGTAGACCCAGATGCCATCCTGACTTGTTGACAGCAGATCCCTCATTCATGGGGCATGTTGCACAGATATTCAGAAAACAGGCAGTTGTCATGTAGGAGATGGGTCCTTCTGGGGCTTTGGGATAGGTTTCTAATTTCAGATATGTTGTATTGTCTTATTACAAACAGACTAGTAAATGCAACCACTGGGCTGGGAGATAAGGGTAAGATTTGATCCCTGCCCTAGTATTGGCTAGAGCAGTACTAGGAGCAAGAACCATAGCAGAAGACCAACTCTAAGATCAGAATTCTGGGCCTTTTCTAGTTACATAAAGGAAATTTGGGAATTCAGCTCTGGAATCTCACATCTGGGAGGTGGGTTAAAAGCTAAGGCCTCCCCGCCGAAACCGGTTTGGCTCAGTGGTAGAACATTGGTCTGCGGACTGAAAGGTCCCGGGTTCGATTCCTGTCAAGGGCATGTACATTGGTTGTGGGCACATCCCCGGTAGGGGGTGTGCAAAAGGCAGCTGGTCGATGTTTCTCTTTCATCGACGTTTCTAGCTCTCTATCTCTCTCCCTTCCTCTCTGTGAAAAATCAATAAATATATATTAAAAAAAAAAAGTTAAGGCCTCCTATAGGAGGAGCCAAAGCTATTTAAATATGCCTATTCTGCTTGATTAGGAGCTAGGGTGAGCAGTTTAGTTGATGCAACCATAGTGAGTGATCATGAGAAAATCAGTGAAGGAGGCCAACACTCAATCAGGAAAAGAGAAGTGTGAAAGAAAAGCTGACTAGCTAAAGAGTTAGGGTGAATTTCAAGTGAAATTTCTAATCATTAGAACCAAGCTTCTATATTCTTTTGTCTGAATATTTAAAAATATAGTAAGACTAGTGACTCGGTGCACAAATTCGTACACATTGAAAGGAAATTAATTAGAAGGAATATTTTAATATCACTATTCACGCTTTCTCTATAATAGAAGTGTCATCCAAATTCACAATCCACAATGACCAATTGAAACACATGTGTGATTGGTGCCAGGGAGAGCTTTATGTATATAGATAAACTTGCTTAATTAGACCTGCTTTCTGATTTAGCTAAACTTTTTCCAGCTCAGTAAAGCATCCCAAGTTCTCTTTCAGGTAATTGTCAGCAACACAGCAGTAAATATCAACACAAAGCAGATTATTATTGTAGATCACACAGGGAAAACAAAGGGTAAAATATTAACTGCAGCAGTATTTGATTATATTCTGCATGATAAAATTCTGCATGATAAAACCTGAAGTCATTTTCAAGGTTCACCATTTCTTACTTCTTTTCAGTTGGGTCAAGTTTCTAAGCTTTCTAAATCTCTGTTTCCTGCTAATGAAAAGAAAATAGAATTCCACTGAGTCTCCTATCTACCTACTCCAGGACTTCTGTGAGGATCAAATGAGATAAGGCACAGGAAAATGCTTCATAGACATCTGGTTAAAGTGTAAAATGTTTCCTCCTGGCTGTAAAGCAAGTCGTGTTTCTGGACTGAAGAAATTCCAAGGAGACTGGTTGCTAGGGAGAGGAAGCTGGGCAATGCTACGTGACGTATTAGTGCCCACAGCCACTGTTTCTGGGCTGGGCTGTGGGCCGAATTTTACACCATGGGGTCTTGGTGGCATCTGATGCAATTTGGTGGGCTGTTGCTCAGGGTGGTGGCAGGGCCTGTGTCCCACTTGGGGGAAGCTGAGTGTTGCTTTGTTGGCACCAGATCCATAGTGCCATTTCTCTGTAAGTGGTAGCTCTTGTGTTGAGCATCTGCCCCCTGGTCAGTGCACATCATAGCGACTGGTCAGATTGGACACTTAGCATACCTGGTATTAGCCATATATATATATATGGAGAGAGAGAGAGAGAGAGAGAGAGAGAGAGAGAGAGAGAGAGAGAGAGAGAGAGAGAGAGAGAGAGAGAGAGAGCGCGCCTAGAACTGATTTAATAATTGATACTCACTGGAAAATAATGCTATTCATTTATCCCCCAGGTATGTGTTGAGTATCTGCATTGTACTGACAGGATATAGGGTGAATAAATCAATCAAGCACTTTGTTAGCTAAGTCTAAATTTCTCTTGAGGCAGGATTCCTTTATTTAAATTACGACAGAGCAAAGGCTATACGTGAATTAAGGAGGGTATAGAAGCAGGGACAGTTATTCTATATTTTCTAACGTGTCTAATATACAGTTACTAAGAAAACATTTTTATTTAATGATTAATAATATTTTGGCAAGGGAATAATAGAAATATGGATGGGTATTTTGGAAGAGCTTGGCACAGAAAGAAAAAAAATAACGAGTTTGGAAGAATACAGGAAGTACTGATAGGAGTAACTACTCTTATTCTAAATTAAACAAACAATAGGAAAAATCAAAGTGCACATTTAATCTCTGGTTTTCAGTTGACTGTTCCAAACCTTCTTATGGTCACATGAAATTGGTCTAGTGTAGTAAATTGTTTCCTTTGACAACTACCTTTTCCTTCAAATGATTGTTTTAAAGTTTTGTCTTCCAAGTTCTTTAAATATGCACCCATCATATTAGATTATATTTAATCCAATCTCTTATATAACACTATCATTTTGGATTATTCTTAATTCTAGTGGAATTAGGATTTCTTAGAACTGTTTGGTTTCTTGGCCTAGGTGGCAGGCCCAAAAAAGACTTGGAAGGTACTTAATGATGGGCAGAGCAAGGTCTTTGGAGCCTCCACCCTCAGCAGTATGGTTGGTAAGGTGTATCTACTCTGATGATCAGATTTTTCCCAAATTATTATATATACAAATCTATTTTTAACAATCATCTTTTCTTCTTTATTATTGCCAGTTCTGGGATCAAATACTTCAGGTTTTCTGTTGCTTTAAACATGCTTTCATATCTTCGTAATTCAAATTGAAATGTCTAAAATAAGGAATGGATCATTTAAGTTTAAGTAGCTTATTTGTGCAGGGAAACTCACAATTAACATTTCAGAATTATTTGCTAGAAAATTAATTAATTCCTTCTTAACTCCATGGAGATAGTTTGATGAAATTCATGCTTATTATAAGGAATGAGTCAATGTAGATAAAGTTCTGATAACAATGTTAGCACCTAATAAGTTCTCAAGAAATGGCAGATATTACTATTACTCTTCTTTGAAATGAGGACTGAGAGTCATAGTTTGACCAAGATCACATAATAATTCAATTTTATGATTTCCTGCTCTTGAATTTATCACTGACAATATATACTCACAGCAGACATAAAATATTGATGTAAAATGTTGACATAAAATGTTTGTGGTTTAATAAACATTCCTTTGAAGTGTCTAAATTGATGGACAGTTGTATGGTAGTAAGGTCATACTGTGGAATGACATGGCTTAATTCTTACTCATGCTCCTTGCCCATCAAGATCTTTTAGAGTTTTGTTTTGTATTATCTTCATTTCAGAGTTCCAGGGTGAATGGAACAGCTGCCAACTGGAGTATTCCCCTTCCCTGTGGCAGAAGAAAACAGAAAGGGAATAGATTTGAGGGGAAGGACTAGGATGGTTTTTGATACTTTGAGTTTAATGAGATAGTAGCAAATTATGATGGAATTGTCTAGAAGACATTGTGCTGGGTTCTATGTTCAGTGTTGGGATAGAACAGTGAGAAAATATGCAAGCTCTGTCTTCATGGAGCTTGCAAATCACTGGGAAAGACATAATAATATAAATAAAATATAATGATTAGCATGCTCAATAGTGAGTGATAAGTACTAAAGTAAAAGAAAAAATAAAGTAAGGGCCAAAACAGGTTTGCTCAGTGGATAGAACATCGGCCTGCGGACTGAAAGATCCCAGGTTTGATTCCGGTCAAGGGCATGCACCTTGGTTGCGGGCACATCCCCAGTAGGGGGAGTGCCAGAGGCAGCTGGTCTATGATTCTCTCTCATGGATGTTTCTACCTCTCTATCCCTCTCTCTTCCTCTCTGTAAAAAATCAATAAAATATATTAAAAAAAATAAAGTAAGGAAGACATAAGAATTTTAGGGATGTGATTGAGATTTTTAATAGGATGACCAAAGAAGACTTCTCTGAGAAGGTGACTTTGTGTAAGAATTGAAGGAAGCCGGGACCGGTTTGGCTCAATGGATAGAGCGTCAGCTTGGGGACTGAAAGGTCCCGGGTTCAATTCCGGTCGAGGGCATGTACCTTGGTTGCGGGCATATCCCCGGTGGGGGGTGTGCAGGAGGCAGCTGATCGATGACTCTCTCATCGATGTTTCTAACTCTCTATCTCTCCCTTCCTCTCTGTACAAAATCAATAAAATATATTAAAAAAAAAAAAAGAATTGAAGGAAGTGAGGGAGCTATCCTTGTGGAGATCTTGGGGAACAAGATGTGTGCCTAATGTGTTCAAGGGACAGCAAAGAGGCTGAGCTGTAGAACAGTTGGAAGTGAGGTCAGAGGTTTTGTGGGGTTGGACTATATAGATTAGGTAGGGCCTGTGTATCAATTAGGAGTTGGGTTTTAGCTCTGATGGAGGTGGAAAGACTTGGAGGAATTAGAGTATTGACCTGATATGACTTATGTTTCATAGGCTCACTCTGGCTGCTCTATTGGGAATAGACTGAAGGGGGCAAAAGTAGAAGGCTATTATCTATATCCAGGTGAGAGGTATGATGCACCAGGGTGGTGGCCATGGTGTCAGTGATGTAGAGTTGACAGGATGAGCTGACAAATGTGGTAGTGGTGTGTGTGTGTGTGTGTGTGTGTGTGTGTGTGTGTGTGTGTTTGAGAGAGAGAGAGAGAGAGAGAGAGAGAGAGAGAGAGAGAGAGAGAGATTAATTGACATAGAAGGATAATGGGATTTTTGAGTAACTGGAAGAATGGAGATAGTTTGTTCTGTTCCTATTAACTAAATAAAGGTACTTTCGGATGAACTACCTTAAGCAAACAAAGTTCTCAATAACAGATATGCCTTTAAGAACCTATGTAATATGTCTTTAAAAATGATAGTGTTTATGGTCATATTTTATAATGAAAGAAGCTATTGGCAAGCCTTGTCAGGAACTCCCTGTGGAAATATCAATTGCTTTTCTTGGCTCCAAGTTATTTCCTAAACAGTGTATTATACTTTGTCCCAAGTGTGCCATTAAGGGATTTGAAAGTTTGTTCAAACGTGTGGCATGTGAGTGCTGTCACTTAAGCCTGGCCAAAGTAGCCAAGAAATGAAACGCAGCTCCTAGATGGACTTTGACATGATTGGGACTGAACCAGATGCTCAGGTAAAGGGATGGGATGCACAAAGTCTTCAATCAACATTGCTCAACTAAACAGTCCTGTCAGTAGAAGTGTGGACAGGTATATGTAAATCTTCTGGAAAACCTCTGTTATACCCAGTTGATAGCACTGGGGAATGTAATATAATTTATTTGCTGGAATAGAATTTTCCAGTGCTAATACAGACTTGCTTTTTTTTTTTTTTTTTTTTTTTTTTTTTTTAAATAAGATTTAAAATAGCACTCTTCAAAGATAACGTTTATGTTCGAGGAAGGGCTTTTCTCTGTCAGTAAGTGGCGAAACTATGAAATGTTTCATGTTTGGAATTTGAATAAGTCATGTGTGATGGAAATGCTGTTTAGCATTTTTATTTAGGATTTCATTGGAATTGTTTGGTTATAAGGATCCTTTCTGTGGCTGTCCAGTTTTTTTAATACATTAATATATTAATTTTTAAAAGGAAGGGGAAGAAAATCTAATCAATATCAAATAGTTTTGAAGTAGCCAGATTCTTGATTTTGGTAAATTTCAGTAGCTATTTGCAGTTGATTTAATTTACAGTTCAATGTAGAAGTTTCTCTTTCCCTTTCTAAGGGATAGATTGCTACTTCAAGATTTTGTAGGAATCAGGAAATGTCCCTGCAAGTTATGCTCAGCTCTATACCTTCTCTTCTTTATCTAGGCATTTTTCTTGCTAAAACTGTTGTTTTTAAATTGGGTAATGGTGAACTTTATAGTTATTTTGATTTTTATATTGAAATTGGCATTATAGCTTAGGTATGAAGCTCGAGTTATTTTAGAAAAATGCATTTATTTAAATGGCTTCCAATTTTACTTAGTTGCATATGTATTTATAGTTGGTTCATATGGTGCTAAGTTTCAACTGCGATGATTAACTGATGACTCCTGGTCTCTAGACATAGTGGTTAATGGGGAAGAATGCAGTATCATGCTGACAAGCATATCACTTTAGCTGGCTCTTGCTACTTGGTAGTTAACTTTATTCATTTCTTACACTTTTTAAAGAATGTTTCTTTTACAGCTGGTTTAAGTCTTCCTCTTTCACAAACCCATTTCTGTCCTGTACTCCAGAGACTAGACTAACTCTCGAGGGTAGAACTATAATCTTAGTTGCAGCATGCAACTTGGAATAATAAGTGCAGTCAGCTGCCACGCTGTCTCAGGGTTGTAGAGAAAACCAGAGGAATTTTAGTCCTCAATTAACCAGATTAGTAAGGTATCCATTCTCCATAGGCCTCACTCCTCTTTCTCTGAGCCCAGAGCTTTCTAAAATATTGATCAACCTGAACTAGTAGCTTTTATCACTAGACCTTTTACTCTCCTTACTTCTACATTCTTACAGAGTATTTTCTCTCTATTTGTAGATATGCATTTTTCTGTGGGGGAAGGCTTATAGCTTTCATCTGATTCTCAGATTTAGGGATCTGCTAAACTGCAAAGTAGAGAACCACTGAACTAGATTTTACAACTTTTTCGAGGTTAGTCTTACAAGAGAAAGCTTCTTCCTTTACATATCCCAGGAAAATTTGGTTCCTAATTTCTAATCCTCATACTCTTATATCTAGAAACTGTTTTGAAAGCTCTTTTGCATCCTGATGATCTTTTATATTTTTTTCTTCATTGTTATACCCATTTATTCATCTGTTTATTCATCAGATACTGAGTACCTAGATTGATTATGCAAGTTGCTGTAGAAAATATACAAAGATGTATAAGATATAATTGATGAGCATATAGTCTTAACAGGTGAGGTAAATCATATACATAGATAATACTAATATAGTGAAGAAATTGAGAAGTGCCATAGAAGAGGTATAAATAAATTGCTTTGAGACTTTAAAAGTGGGAGAATTTATTTACCGTGGACAGGTGAGGGTAATGGTATGGGGAGGAACTGGAAAGACTATGTGATGGATTCTGGGTTATAGAAAATCCAAGGCATTTGATAGGTCTTATGAGATGGATAGACCAATATATGGAAATGTTAGATTCAGTGTACTATCTCTGGTTCTTTATTCAAGTGAGACTTGAATACACACTGTGTCAGCCCTAACCATGGTTACTTCATGGAGTTTACAGTTTATCGGGGAAGATGGACTCTGAATAAGTCATTTCCTAATTAGTACATTCATTCAATCAATCAATATATATTTGAGTTGTTACTCAATGCTGTTCTCAACTCTTGAAATTCAGCAGTTAGTAAAATAGATAGTCTCTGTGCTCATAAAACCTAAATTCTATTTGAGAGATAGAAAGTAAATAAGTATGTAATTCTCAAGTAGTGATAAGTACAGTGATGGAAAATAGAGCAGGGTGAGAGGATAGAATAATGACAGCAAGATGATGCTGTTTCAATTAATGTGATCAGGGAAGGCCTTTCTGAGAGGAGGAGACTTGAGCAGAGACCTGAACAAAATAAAGAGAGTGAGCCCTAGAATAACTGGGCAAAGAGTTTTCTAGATGGAATAGCAAATGTGAAAACCTCAAGATGGAAGGTTTCAGTATTCTAGAATTATAAAAAAAAATTTCTAGGATCTACATAATAAAAGCCTAAGTGACCATTTTTGCAGAACCACCAGAATTGCTGGTCCCTATGATGTATACTGACCACCAGGGGGCAGACACTCAATGCAGGAGCTGTCCCCTGGTGGTCAATGCGCTTTCACAGAGGGAGCGTCACTCAGCCAGAAGCCAGGTTCATGGTGGGTGAGCACTGTAGCAGTGGTGGGAGCCTCTCCCACCTCAGAAGCAGTGCTAAGGAGAAGTGAGCCTAGCAATAAGGAGCAGTGAGCAGGGGAACGGTAAGGACCAAGGGGTCCTGGACTGTGAGAGGGAGCTGTCCTAAACTGGCAGGTGGACATCCCTCAACCAAACTGCAGAGGTTGAAGGCCAGGCTAAGGGAACACCCCCCTTCCTTCATGAATTTCATGCACCGGCCCTCTAGTTGGAATATAATTTGCAAAGGAAGAAGTAGAAAATGAAAATGAAAAAGATAGATATGGGCCAGATTTGATAAGGCCTTATGACATGGTGATAGAAGGATGTTGGGGAGCTTTTGGGAGAAGAATATGATCTGATTTATGTTTTAAAAGGATCACTCTACTTTAGTCCAAAATGGAAACTAGGAGGCCAGTTTTTTCAGTAATTCAGTAAGGAGCTAAAGGTTGCCTGGATTTGTGTAGTAACAGTGGAAATGTCAAGAAGATACATTATAAAGGAAGGACCAATGGGCTCTGCTGATGGATTGGATGTGGGGCATGAGAGGGAGAGCAAAGGATAATGTCACAGTTTGGTGCCATTGGTGGAGAGATAGAATGCTGGGAGATGAGTGAGCTCTATTGTTTGAAGTTCCAACTGGCATCCAAATGAAGGTTTAGTAGGGAATGCTATATAATAAAAGAGTAACATGCAAATTAACCACCACTCTGTTACACCCACAAGCCACACCCACCAGCCAATCAGGAGCAAATATGCAAATAAACCCAACCAAGATGGCTACAGCCACAAAGAGTAGGAGGAGGCTTGGATTTCCCCAGCGATTGAGGAAGCCAAGCTTTCCGCACACCCTGGCTGGCCCAGTCCTCCACTTAAGGCTACAAAGTTTCAGTTATAAAACAGAAATGACTGCTGCCACAGAGCGAGCAGAAGGCTTGGCTCTGATCCAGGCTACAAAGTTTCAATTGTAGAAGATTCATAAATTCCAGATACCTGGGCCTCTGCTTGGGTTACCAGGGGGCGTGGCTGGCCTGCAAACCACCACCAGGCTACCCCATGCCCCAAGGGAACCCCCACCCTGATCCGGGACACACTTCCGGGCAAACCAGCCAGCCCCCACCCATGCACCAGACCTCTATCCTATCTAATAAAAGAGTAATATGCAGATTGATCATCACTCCAACACACAAGATGGCTGCCCCCACGTGATCAAAGATCCTGCTCCCATATGGACACAAGATGGCCACCACAAGATGGCCAGCAGGGGAAGGCTGTTGGGAGGGACCAGGCCTTCAAGAGAGGGCAGTTGTGGGTAATCAGGCCAGCAGGGGAGGGCAGTTAAGAGGGACCAGGCCTGCAAGGGAGGGCAGTTGGGGCCGATCAAGCCTGCAGGGGAGGGCAGGGGTGACCAGGCTGGCAGAGGAGGGAAGTTGGGGGCAAACAGGCTAGTAGGGGAGCAGTTAGGCATCAATCAGGCTGGCAGGGGAGTGGTTAAAGGGTTATCAGGCTGACAGGGAAATGGTTAGAAGGTGATCAGGCTGGCAGGCAGAAGTGGATAGGGACAATCAGGCAGGCAGGCAGGCGAACAGATGGGAGTCAGCAGTCCTGGATTGTGAAAGGGATGTCCGACTGCCCGTTTAGACCCGATCCCGATGGGGTCCGAGATAGGAGAGGGTGCAGGCTGGGCTGAGTGTTGACTTATGAACCAGGAGATCACAATTCAATTACCATTCAGGGCACATGCCTGGATTGAGGGAGGGCAGTTAGGGGTGACCAAGCTGGCAGAGGAGGGAAGTTGGAGGTGACCAAGCCTGCAGGGAATGGGTGTTGAGAGAGACCCAGGCCTGTAGGGGAGAGCAGTTAGGGGAGACCAGGCCTGCAGGGGAGAGTAGTTGGGAGGACCAGGCCAGTAGGGGAGGGCAGTATTTGTGCACCGGGCCTCCAGTTGGATATGTCTGGAATTAAAGGAAAAGGTTGAGGTTAGGCATTTAATTTAGGGAATTAATGACATAATAGAGATGTAAAGCCATAAAACCAGATGCAGTTATCTAGGGGTTAAGTGTAAAAGGATCTTTGCCCTGGTGTTGTTTAATGTGTTACTCTGTTCCCTTTATCAAATCACATTCAAATTCAACTTTTGGGGGAAAAAGTGTTTCATAGTTAGTTGTATGTACTTCCTATAATGGTACATGAGGAAGCACTTGGGTTATTTCTCTTTTTAAAATATTTATATTGATTAGTGGGTTCAGGTATTGCCACTCTGATCCATCCTATATAATAAAAGGCTAATATGCAAATAGACTGAATGGCAGAATGACTGGTTGCTGTAATACACACTGACCACCCAGGGGCAGACACTCAATGCTGGAGCTTCCCCCTGGTGGTCAGTGCACTCCCACAGGGGGAATGCCGCCCTTCAGCCAAAAGCCCTGAGCTGGACTCAGTCACAGCGAGCTTCTCCTTCTTCCACAGCAATACTAAGGATGTATGACTGCCAGCTTAGGTCTGCAGGAGCAGGCATAAGCCGTTAGTCAGACATCCTTGAGGGCTTGTGGATTGCGAGAGGGCGCAGTCCAGGCTTAGGGATCTCCCCTCCCCTAAGTGCATGAATTTTGTGCACTGGACTTCTAGTCTGTTATAAAACTCCATCCCCATCAGCTTATGACTTATTGTTTTTAGTGACCATTGATGATCATATCCTGAATCCATTATTTGAATAGGTAAAATGGTAGTATTGAATGCCTTTCTTTTCTTTTCTTTTTTTTTTTTTAATTTTATCTTTATTGTTGAAAGTGTTACAGATAATTAGCTCAAACTCTCTGTGAAGAACCAATTTACCTCATCAACTATTTGGTTAACTTGAGATATAGGAAGTGTAGAATAAATGCTTCGAATTTTTTAAGAATGACCACAGAGAATCTTTGATAGCTTTCTTATTTTCCAATTATGACACTATGGTCCAGGATAATCTTGTTTATTTTCTGTTCTGCACTTGAATTAGCCATTTCTGTAAGGAATCCCACAATCCTTACTCTTAATCAATATAGAATAATTTTATAATACCTTTTGTATCCTGTGATCTTATGATGATCTATGCCTCCCAACATTAGTTCTATTCTTTTAAAATATATTATTATTGATTTCAGAGAGGAAAGGAGAGGGAGAGAGAGATAGAAACATCAATGATGAGAGAGAATCATAGGTTGGTTGCCTCCTGCACACCCCACACTGGGGATCAAGCCCTCAATCCAGGCATGTGCCCTCACTGGTAATCGAACTGTGATCTCCTGGTTCATAAGTCAACGCTCAACCACTAGACTGTTCTATTCTTGTGTACTGAGATAACAGAATAGAATGAAAATACTTTTAAAGTGCAACATACTAATTTATATTTTAGTTGCACAATTTTGAGTGACTTGATTTATTTATTAATTTCTGCCATTTTATTGAAAACTAGAGGCCCGTTGCGTGAAATTCTTGCATGGGGAGCTCCCCTCAACTTATCCTGCAACCTCTCCAATCTGTGACCCCTCAGGGGATGTCTGACTGTTGGTTTAGGCCTGATATTGGGCCTAAATCGGCCGTTGCACATCCCTCTCAAGATCCGGAACCACTGGCTCCTAACTGCTCATCTGCTTGCCTTCCTGATCGCCCCTAACTGACTATCCCCACTGGCCTGGTTGCCTCCAACTGCCCACCTGCCAGCCTGGTCGCCTCACAGAGCCTGCTGTTCAGTCATTTGGTCATCACTCACTAACCCCCCTGCTAGCCTGGTTGCCCCACACAGCCTGCTGTATGGTTGTTACTGTTACTGTGATGGCATCCTGGACAATTTGCATATTCCTCTATTATTAATATAGATATTTGACATTGTGTAATGTTTCATTTTTATTGCTAATAGAAATGACCATCAGCTGTGTGCTTTCTATACTGATTTCAGGCCTCAGAATGGTGAATTAAAGGTTTATGTTTTATATGAAAACATTTTGTAAACTCTTGTTCACACTTTTTTTTTTTTTTTCCATGTTATATTCTTGTGGCTTTTCTGGGAATGCAGTTACATGCTATTTTGAGTTCTTTATCATTATGCAACCTACTTATTGATCCATGTGATGGATCCTTATGAAGCAGCTTGGTACTTCTTGTATTTGGGGCCTTTAGGAGAGAGGGGATGAAAATGTACATTAGAAAAATGAGAGGTGAATGTGGCATTCCCCTTGGGCATCTTGCAGAGCTGAAGTGCCAACCTGGCACTGCTGGATGATCATCTCCAATAAGGTCATCTTATATGTCAGAAAATAAAGAACCTTTTTCAAACTACATGGTGAGTGTCCAGTGTTGGAGCTTTTGAATACCAGTATGCAATTTTTCCTTAGGAAAGACAAAGAAAAAAATCTGCTCTTGCCCTTTCTTTCTTTGATTTAGCAGAACTTTTCCATTTTATTCAGGTAATTAAACCAGAGAGCAGTGACAAAGAAACAGAAGGTGCCTATGAATCAGATCTCCCTGAGGAAATCTGTGGAAGCCATCTTCAACAGTCCCTGAAAGGCCATAAAGACAGTCCTGATGTCATTATAGAGGCTCAGTTTGATGACAGCGACTCAGAAGATGGACGAGGCAACACACAAAATGTTCTGGTTGATGATATTAAGAAACTCTCAGTTTCTGTTCATGAAAAAGGTGAGTTCTGGGCTGCTATTTGACATTCTATTTTAGTAAATTAATCATGTTAGGTATTGGAATTCTCTCTGTGCTCCAGAATTAATCAAACAACACATTTGGTATCTTCCCAATTTCTGACCTGTATCAGCTTTTAGGAAAGGAGGTAAATTTACAGCTGCTGGTTACAGCAATGCCACATTGGTGGTTTGTTTGGTCAGTAATTACTGTTGTCATTTCCTAATAGGTTTTGAGTTTGTGTTGATAGCTAACCTGAAATTTCCTGTGATTAGGTCAACCCTACCTTATGGTTGATATGAATAGAATTAAACTGATATTTAAAGTCCTTACTAAAAGCACTTCATTTTATCCTGTATTTTTCTTTAACTCAATACTTTTGAAAAGTATTTATGTAATTGGTGGTGGAAATGGACCACTTTAAATTTTATAAGGAGGTTATTTTTATGTAGACGAAAGAACATCCAGCCTGAGGAAAAGTCTTATTTAAGCCAAACTGATGACAATCTCTGGGAAGCAGTTGAGAAAATACCTGACCCTAGTTGGTTTGGCTCAGTGGATAGAATGTCCGACTGCAGACTGGAAGGTCCTGGGTTCGATTCTGGTCAAGGGCACATAGCCTGGGTTGTGGCCTGGTCCCAAGTTGGGCTGTGCAGGAGACAGCTGATCGGTGATTCTTTCATCATTGATGTTTCTTTTTCTCTCTCTCCTTTTCCTTGGGGGTCGAGGGCTGGATCCCTCCTCAGGGCTGGTGGCCAACCTCCTGGGTCCCTCCCCTTGTTCCTTCCCCTGGCCAGCAGGCCCCAATTGGCCCATCGCCTGCTCACTGCGGTGGTGGTTGGCTCCTTCTCCTCTCCCAATACCCCCCATAGGCAGGCCCTGATTGTCTGATTGGGGCCTTTTGGCCAACCTCCTGGTCCCTTCTCCCAGCCAGCAGGTCCCAATTGCCTGATCGGGGCTGGGCCCCAGGCTAGTACGGGAGCCGGGGGGTGGGTAGTGGCTGGCATGGTGGCGAGGGAAAGAAGAGGTGGGGAACCTAATCAGCTCTGATCGCTGGCCAGGCTTAGGGACTCCACCTGTGCATGAGTTTTGTATACTGGGCATTTATTTATTTATTTAATTTTTATTTTTAAAATATATTTTATTGATTTTGTACAGAGAGGAAGGGAGAGAGATAGAAACATCGATGAGAGTCATCGATCAGCTGCCTCTTGCACACCCCCTACTGGGGATATGCCCGCAACCAACGTACATGCCCTTGACCGGAATCAAACCCGGGACCCTTCAGTCCCCAAGCTGACGCTCTATCCATTGAGCCAAACCGGTTTCGGCTGTATACCGGTCTTTTAGTTAGGATATAAAAGAAAATGCTCTGGAGAATGGCAGTTTTGCAGCTTATTTCATACATGATAATCAAAGGAGGAGACATTAGGAAGGTTACATGAAATTTGTTGGTGGTAGATTAAAGGGGAGGAAGAAAGCAAAGCTGGAAAACCTCTGAGATTGGATAAAAAGCAAGGGAACATTCACATACTTCTTTTACATTGGTGAGTACAGGATAATTAACATTTATTGCACAGAGAGTGTATGTGGAGGTACAAGGTAACAATGAGGGATTCTGGGGTATGGAAAACAAGATTATTCTGACATTTAAAAGGTATTTTATTTTATTTTATTTATTTACTTTTTTAATTTTTATTTTTTTTTAAAAAAATATATATTTTATTGATTTTTTACAGAGAGGAGGAGAGAGGGATAGAGAGCTAGAAACGTCAAGGAGAGAGAAACATCGACCAGCTGCCTCTTGCACACTCCCCACCGGGGATGTGCCCGAAACCCTTGACCAGAATCGAACCTGGGACCTTTCAGTCTGCAGACCGATCAATGCTCTACCACTGAGCCAAACCAGTTTCGACTATTTTTATTTTTTTAATTAAATTATTACCTGCGTACATATTTTAACATTACCCCCCCTCCCATATATATCCTCCCTCCCCAGAGTTTTGTGTCCATTGGTTGTACTTATATGCATATATACAAGTCCTTCGGTTGATCTCTTATCTCCCCCAGATCTCCTTACCCTTCCCGCTGTAATTTGACAGTCTGCTTGTTGCTTTACTGTCTCTATATCTATCTTTTGGTTCATCAGTTTATAATGTTCTTTATTATCCATAAATGAGTGAGGTCATGTGGTATTTCTCTTTCATTGACTGGCTTATTTCACTCAGCATGATGTTCTCCAATTCTATCCAGGTTGCTGCAAATGATGAGAATTTCTTCTTTTTTATGGCAGCATAGTTTTCCATTGTGTAGATATACCATAGTTTTTTGATCCAATCATCTGCTTACGGGCACCTAGGCTGTTTCCAAATTCTAGCTATTATAGATTGTGCTGCTATGAACATAGGGGTGCATATATCCTTTCTGATTGGTGTTTCTAGTTTCTTGGGATATATTCCTAGGAGTGGGATTACTAATGGAAGCTAAAGAGAAAATAAACAAATGGAACTACATCAAAATAAAAAGCTTTTTTACAGCAAAAGAAACCATCAACAAAACAACAAGAAAGCCCACTGTATGGGAGAACATATTTGCAAATGTTATCACTGATAAAGGTTTAATCTCCAACATCTATAGACAACTTATACAACTAAATAAAAGGAAAGTGAATGATCCAATTAAAAAATGGGCAATGGACCTAAATAGAATATTTTCAAAAGAAGACAGAAGGAAGGCCAAGAGGCACATGAAAACATGCTCAAAGTCACTAATTATCCAAGAGATGCAAATCAAAACAACAGTGAGGTACCATTTCACACCTGTCAGAATGGCCAACATCAACAAATCAACAAATGACAAGTGTTGGCGAGGTTGCGGAGAAAAAGGAATCCTTGTGCACTGCTGGTGGAAATGCAGACTGGTGCAACCATTGTGGAGAACAGTATGGAGTTTCCTCAAAAGACTGAAAAAGGTATTTTATTTTAGATGCACAAAGTCAGTGGACAATTTTAAAATTAAAGATTGATTTTTGTCAAGAAGGCTCCAGCCTAGGACATCACTATCCATTGTGACCTAGTTTTAGTTAGGAAGTTTTATGCTCAGACCACCCTATGTGGTTACTTTAGTCTCTCAGTTTGTAAGGCCTTCATGCTTGTCAGGTTTAATATATGACTCCTTTTTAAATCACATTTACAAAGTGTCTTTTGATTTTAAGCCTTTTAAAAAAGCCAGTTTTGTTTTCTCTGATCAAAACCTAAGCCATGAGTCCTCTGAATGCAGAGGACAGCAATTGCAAACACATGGCAAGGAGCTATGACCAAGGGCTCTACCTGACCACACACTGGGAAGTGTAAGGGAAAATAGTAATGAAAATTGGAATATTTCAATGTATAGATTTCTAAGAGATTTTAAATGCAGGGTGGATATTTTCCAGCCAAATTGAATTTTATGTATATTATGAAATGGAAAAGATTAACTTGGCTAGGTTGCCTAGATTATTAGTTTTTTTTTGTTATGAGGAAGAAGTTTCTGGCACAGTCCCCATTAAAGACTAGAAGAATGCCAGAAGATTACTTAAGGAGGATATTCAGCAGACACCCTGTGATAGGGACTGGTGAGCACGGCTCATTGAGTTCTGGGATAAAGCTGGGGGTGATTTCAGGCTGGTTCTCCACTGCTAACTAGTGACCTGGGACATTGAACATCTTCTAAAAGCATGTATCTCTTAACTTTCCAAGTTTAAAATTCTTTTATTATTATTTTTAAATGAAGAAGCTGTTACTTTCTCACTGCCCTATCAGGTGTGGTGACCTGAGGGCACCCAGTTTCTTTTTGTTTTATGACTTAATTAGTGGTTTCACTGTTCAGGGCCCAGCCAATTTTCTTCTGTTGTTTCTTTTTTTCTTCCTTTAAAAACAGTTGGATACTGTGACCCTCTTCTTGAGAGTGAATGTATATTATCATAATGGCGTCAGTACTGTGAGTTATGTCTTTTATACGAGAAGAAGAGGGAAATAACTAGCACCCTAACAAGCAAAATCCTTCATCATTAAGATCACCAAGGGAGAGAGATATTTGTAGTCCAAAGTCAGGCAAAGGAGCACTTTAAAATTTAACTATTTGGCCCAAAAATAATTTGTAGAAATGGAGTTCTGATGATTGGACTTGGCAGACCTTAGTAGCCCTTTTTCTTCTGGGCTCTGAGGTGAAGGGATAAGATGCCTTAATTTCTCACTAGTGATTGGTACCAATATAAGGGCAAGGAGATACTGATGGATGGAAGTGATGGCAGATTGATGCCCAGGGTGGATACCAATAATTCACTTTGCCCTTTGTTTGTGTAAATGTGCTCTTGATTTGTCCTCTATTGTAATTTCCCTCCTTTTCTCTTACAAATAAATACATCTGATGCTTTACAAGTCCACTGCATGCATGTTTTTCCTTTACTCTTTTTATGGTCTTCCTATCCTACTGTTATTTATATTGCTTCCTTACTAGCCCTGACTGAGGGAACAGCTTTAATTCTTCCCTCAGTATCTGGTACAAATTTCTCCTTTTTGCTAGCCTCTAAATAGAGAGTTTGTGAAACCACATGGCTGTTTCTCATTTCTTGCCCTCTTGATATTTAGGAAAATTGCAATTTGCTCTTTTAAAAATCATGATTTTTTTAAAGATATTTTAACCAGATTTTCTTGTCTGGATAATATAAAATCTGGTTACAGTTAAGATGTTAGTACTTTTTGCACCATTTAAGGTTTTGAAATTTGTTATTGAAACAAACCATAACCTTATGAACATTTCCTTAGATTTCTAGAAAGGTTCTTTGCTTTGTGTTGTAACTGCAAATGGATTATTTATCTTGTTTTACACTTACACTTAAGTTTAAAAGAGTGTTTTTTTTTTTATTTGCTTACTTTTGTTTTAATATCACGTTTCTTTTCCTAAAGCAAATGTTACATAGAGCATGTGTATGAATTATATATTCCTATTTGCCCAGGAAACATTCATATTTTTAAGGTAACTACTAGTTTCTCTGGTAAGTGAGTAATTGCTCCAGCTGTCTGCAGTAAGTTCCTGTTGTTGCATGAAAAGAAAAATTTCCCTGGGCATCTCAGACCTACACAATAATTTTTCCTAGGAAGACAACATAACATCTGCATTGTCCTTAGCCTCTTCGAGACAGTGGGCCAAACACCTGGGCCCCTTTTGTAGGGCCAGTCTCACAGCCTCCCAATGCTGAGCTTTTACCACTTTCTAGGCAGTCGTGTTTTTGTCAGCAAAAGTCTGGGGGCAATCCTGATAAATTTTCTTTCTATCAAAATGAGTGGATAATGACTGCCTGGTTTGTAACTCCAAAGGATAAAAATCATCATGTCCAAGTGATACAGCTTGGTCATGTAATATTAGTGCTCTGTGTATTTCATCATCAGAATTTTTTTTTAATTAAATATATTTTATTGATTTTTTACAGAGAGGAAGGGAGAGAGATAGAGAGCTAGAAATGTCGATGAGAGAGAAACATCGACCAGATGCCTCTTGCACACCCGCTACTGGGGATGTGCCCGCAACCAATGCACATGCCCCTGACCGGAATCGAACGCGAGACCCTTCAGTTGGTAGACCGACGCTCTACCACTGAGCCAAACTGGTTTTGGCTCATCATCAGAATTTTAAGAACAGTTTTGACCTCTGAATCTTGGTGACCATGCCCTAATCAGGTTAGTAGATGCAATCACAGTTGAAATACTGAGGTCACCCTCCCCAAAAGGGAATTAACTTCTAAAATGTTCTTGTTTATCCTTTAAATTTAATATCTTAGAAAACTCTAGAAAACACCAGGATACATAAATGCACATTCTATTAGTCATTCAAGTAAGGATTAGCAAAGGTATTCTGTAAAGGGCCAAGTAATAAATATTTCCAGCATTGTGGGCCAGTGACAGAGACTTCTCTGTCACCACTACTCAACTGTTGTAGCCTAAAAGCCACTGTAGGAAATATGGAATTGAGTGGACTTGGCTAGATTTGGCCTACTGGTCAGTTTAGTTGGCTGATCACTACTTTATACTCATGCGTGAATGAAAGAGAAAAGAAGAAATAATGTCTTACTATTACCCTGTTTCCCCGAAAATAAGACAGTGTCTTATATTAATTTTTGCTCCCAAAGATGCACTAGGTCTTATTTTCAGGGGAATGACTTATTTTTCCATGAAGAAGAATATGGTACACATTTATTGGTTAATGAAAATAAAGGAAATTTATTACCTGTATATGGTACGGTAGTACGGTAGTTGTCAACACAAACCAGACAAACTGTGAATCCTACAGTATCAAGAATTTACTCATTTATTCAATGATAATCATGTCACCATCTTCTGGAACATCATCATAACAATCCAATTCTTGAATTTCCTGGTGAATTTCTTGTGACTCCATTTCTTTCAGAATCAGTGGACCAAATCTCTCATGTTTACCAATGGCCCTAGCGACCAGTTTATGATAAATTAATTTTCATTCTGAGACAGAGCCTAGGGGGGCCTTATTTTTGGGGGATGCCTTATATTTCACTCAGAAGGAAACCTGTAAGTAAGTTTTATTTTTGGAGGATGTCTTATTTTCGGGGAAACATGGTATTATGAAAAGAGTTTTGACCTGTGGACTGATCCTTTGACAGGGTCTCAAACCACACTTGGAGAACCACTGGTTTAAGAGGGATAGTTCATACTGAACAGGACTTTAATATATGTTTTAATCATTCTTTACTGTTAGGATATTCACCACTTCATTTCCTTAATTTTAAGTGGTTATTGGATTGGTACTTCCTTCCTTGTTTAGGAATGAATGCTAAATTACAGACTAAAATCTCTTGCCTAAATTCTTTTAACCAATTGTGCAATCTTTTTTGGGGACTCTTGTGCCCTATTTTGCTGTTTTGGCTCTAGTCTGGTCTATGTACATCTTCATTTATCAAAACTAGTCACTTTGTGAATTATAACCTCTTAGAACTTCTTAATATGTGTAGTGGTTTATCTATTGCATTGTCTTGCCCATTTTTTACTAGAAAAAACTTGAGTATTTTGTGTTTTTCTTGTTATTAAGTTGAAAGGATATTTTTTTCTAGCATTTTCTCATAGGTCTTTGTTGAGATATAAAAAAAGCTATTGTGGTTGTTCTTGTAAATTTTTTAAATTTAATGAGTGCTCTTAGTATTTCTAATAATTTTTCAGTTGGTTATTTTGATTTTCTAGTTATAAAATAATTTGATCTGCAAACATTGATTTTTGCTCCT
This sequence comes from Pipistrellus kuhlii, assembly GCF_014108245.1. Lineage (NCBI taxonomy): Eukaryota > Metazoa > Chordata > Mammalia > Chiroptera > Vespertilionidae > Pipistrellus > Pipistrellus kuhlii. The sequence goes on from NW_023425573.1 coordinate 25,749,327, forward strand.
TCCTTTCTAATTGTGTGCTTATTATATCACTCCATTGGCCATTGCTTTAAGAAATGTATTACATAATAGTGGTAATTGTTTTCTTCCGGACTTTAATGGGAATGCTTCTACTATTAAACCCTCAAGAACAAGGCTAGTTGTTGGCTTGAGATCAAGTTAACCTAGTTTTCTCTTTCTTTTTTACTAAAAGTTCCTATTAGAACTGGATATTGAAAAAATTTTTAAGTGCGTTTTGAACTTCTTTCAAAATGCTTTTATTCCCTTTGGCTTGTTTACATGATGACATGTAACATTGAATAATTCTTGCATCCCTCATATGATCATGACCCTCATTTAGTTTTGGTATGTAACATATTTTATAACAGTTCTGTTTGCTAATTATTAATGATTTTTGTATTTACAATACAAAGTGTGAGATTGGTCTGTGGTTTATTTCTATTGTGGTTTTGGTATCAAGCTCTATTAACTTTGAAGGGAGAATTGGGGAGCCTTTCTCGATGTTTTGAAACAATTGAAATAGCATCAAGAATGACCAGCTGTTCTCAGTGATCGAAGCATTTACAAAACTTGTGCTTGAAACATGGGCTAGGGCTTTCTTTAGCTAGCAACTTTTTCCATTTTTAATGATTATTGGTTTCTGTAGAAAATTTTTTCTCTTGCATTAATCTTGATAATTTATATTTTCTAGGAAATCATATATTTGAACCACATATCCTATCTAGTAAAAGAATAACATGCAAATTGACTGTTACTCCAAGGCACAAGATGGACACACCCAAGTGGTCAAAGATGCCTGCCCCCATGTGGACACAAGATGGCCATCACAAGATGGCCAGCAGGGGAAGTCAGTTAGGGGCAACGAGACTGGCAGGGGAGGGCAGTTAGGGGTGACCAGGCCAACAGGGGAGGGCAGTTAGGGGCCATCGGGCTGGCCAGGGAACAATTAGGCATCGATCAGGCTGGCAGTAGAATGGTTAGGGAGTGATCAGGTTGGCAGGCAGAAGTGGTTAGGGGCAATCAGGCAGAGGCAGGCGAGCGGTTGGGAGCCTGCAGTCCTGGATTGTGAGAGGGATTCCAACCGCCCATTTAGGCCCAAACCTATCTAAACGGGTGGTCGGACATCCCTCAAGGGGTCTCAGATTGGAGAGGGTGCCGGATGGGCTGAGGGACAACCTCCCTCCCATGCACAAATTTTGTGCACTTGGCCTCTAATTCTCATATATTAGAGTTGTTGACATTTTTTCAGTTGTTTAATTTCCTGTGCATCTGTGATTATAACTTTTTTCAATTTACACCTCATTTTTATAATGCTAGGTAGTGATCTGCCTAATTTATAAAAGAACTTATTATTTTTATTATTTAGTTATTTTAAGTAACTAATTTCTACTTTTATATTTTATTACTAAGAACTTTCAGATACATTAAGTCTGAGGTAATCATATGTTTTTGAAAATGCAAGTTGGCCGAAACCGGTTTGGCTTAGTGGATAGAGCATCAGCCTGTGGACTGAAGGGTACCAGGTTCAATTCCGGTCAAAGGCATGTACCTTGGTTGCAGGCACATTCCCAGAAGGGGGTGTGCAGGAGGCAGCTTGTCGATGTTTCTCTCTCATCGATGTTTCTAGCTCTCTATCCCTCTCCCTTCCTCTCTGTAAAAAAATCAATAAAATATATTAAAAAAAGAAAAAAAGAAAAAGAAAACGCAAGTTGAAGCTCATGACAGGAGCTTGACTGCGAATATAGTTTTGTAGTATAGAGTCTTTGGCATCTAGTTAGATCCTCAAAGAAACCCCTCTATTCTAAGAGTTTCTTTAAGGGACTGTGGGAGTCCAGGGGCCTACATGTTCTCTTCTGCCCCTGGGTCCCCCTCTGTGGAAGCAATAACTATTGTTTATCAAACTTCCCTGTCCTACAGGCTCTGTAACAAGCAGAAACTCATGTGGGTTTAATTTGTGTGTGTGTGGTAAATATATATATATACTACAAATTTTGTCATTTTTATATATTCAATTAAATTGCATTAATTACATTAATGCTGTGCAACTATTACACTGCTATTACTATTTCAACACTTTCTCATCACCCTAAACAAAACTCATTAAGCAGTAACTCTTTATTTCACCTACCCTAACCTTGATAAACACTAATCTACTATCTCTTTAGAAATTTGTTCTCAATATTTCATAATAAGTGGAATCATATAATATGTCTCCTTTTGTGTCTGGCTTATTTAATTTATTATAATCATTATTTATTTAGTATTTATAATAAATATAAAATGTAAGATTGGTCTATGGTTTATTTCTATTGTCATTTTGGTATCAAGCTCTATTAACTTTGGAGGAAGAATTAGAGAGCCTTTCTTTCTCAGTGCTTTTTTTTATGGCTGAATAATATTCCATTATACTGTGTGTGTGTGTGTGTGTGTGTGTGTGTGTATCACATTTTGTTTATCCATCCATGTTGATGGACATATGAATTGTTTCCACCTTTTGGTATGGAATAGTGAGTAGTGCTGTAATGAACATTGTTGTGTAACTATCTGAGTACCTTGTTTTCAATTTATTTGTGCACATACCTAGGGGTAGAATTATTGGGTCATATGGTAATTCCATTATTTAGCTGCTTAAGGGAGATGGATTTTTAAAAGGATTTTTTGTTATTAAATTTACATTTATTAGAAGGGTAAACAAATATAAAATCATGATGAACTATAAGAAATCTTAAAATAATAGTAATGAATTCTGTTCGTTATTGAAATATAACTGAAGCTTGCCCAGTACTTTCTTCAGTTTATTCTTTTCACTTCCTCCTTTGCCCTTTAAAAATTTTTAAATTATGGAGTCACTTCTACCTACTTGCCTAGTTTTTCTTTGACACATCAGCAGATGTAGGGGACTTGGGTTTCAGAATATTTTTCTAATATTACAAGTAGTTTATTTTATAGAATAAGTAAAGTACTTAGGAATAGCATGTCTGTCAGCCTTCTTGGTAGCAGCTTTAAAATTTTGGGCATAGAAATTTAAATAAAAGGAAATAATAATAAACATTCTTTATGCTATTATCTGGAAACTAGAGGCTCAGCGCATGAAATCTTGCATGAGTAGGGTCCCTGGCCTAGCCTGCGATCAGGGCCATGTCCTATGCCCCATGATGCCCGACGACTCTTGCCACTGCTGCCCTGTGATGTGATGCAATGCTCGTTCCCCCATGAAGCTCTGTGATGCTCGCCTCCTTCACCCAGCAGCGCTCAGTGAAGCTCCCCTCCCTGTCACATCACGCAGTCCTCCCTATCTCCCCATCACTGACTGCCTGGTGATGCTCCCTGATGCTCCGCAACACTCTTCTGGAGGCTCTGAGAAGCTCCCTATCCTGTGATTCTCCTTGATGCTCCACATCACTTTCCACAGCTGCCCTGCTAAGCTCAGTGACGCTCACCTCCACCATCCCATGATACTCCTCAACACTCCCCACCCTGCAACGCTCCACAATGCTCACCACCGATGCCCCATGATGCTCACTGCCTCTCGCCGCTGGTGCTCACCACCATTCACCACCAGCCTGCCGCCACTCCACGGTCCCCAGTTCTGCCCTGCTGCCACCCTTCCCGGCCCCCTACCCCCCATGCTGCGATTGGAGCCTGTGGGGAAGAGGGGAGGGACTGAGAGGTGGTCAGTGCACCTCATGGTGACGGGTCGAGTGGTTGTTCCACTTATGGTCCTGGGCTTTTATTATATAGGATTAGAGTTCCCAGGATTCTAGTATGTCATTATTTGTGCCTGCCCTTCTCTTCAGTGGAGGTGAATGAAGACTTGAAAATGTCTGGAATCATCCTCCCTGGGGCCCTTCTAGCACCCTATTCAATATAGCACACTCAATTCTCTTGTTGTTAACTTTAGCTTTACACTTGTTTCCTGGATTATTTAATAATGAAAAGGGAAGATCAACATCTTTATGTGATGATATCATTTTCTTAATTTTTGTCCCTTGTTCACTATATTTCAGTCACCCTTGAAATCTTTCTTCCCAGTCCATTCACTCATTCCTTTCTCTGATACTTTTCAGATTGGGCAAGTTTGTGCTGGTGACAACGGTCATAACTTTATAATTTCATTGTCATAGAAATCATAGAATTTGGACCTGCACAGGTCCTACTTGATCATGTACTTGACATGTGATGGTCTACCCCTAGGGCTTTCAATGGAGCATTTGACATTATTTATAAATATTTTATAACAGTAAATGAAAGTAGTAAAATTGTTTTCAGTAAGACCGAAAGGTAAACTTACTTCACTGATACAAATGATGCCTGCCCACCATTGTGACATTTCTTGCCGATCAGAAGCTCTAAGTTACATGTTTTTGGTAAAAACAAAACAAAACAAAAAAACCCCAATAACAATAAGATAGAAAATTAATTTTCAAAGCAGTTAATAAAAATACTTCAAAGTGTCAGATGTTGGGCAAAAATTCACTTTTAAAATGTACTTATAAAAAAATCTGCTGTGATTAAAAGGTCAGAAACAACTGATCTAGTTCATCCCTTTTGTTTTACAGACGAGGAAACTGAGGCTCAGAGAAGTTACTTGGCTTGTCCAGTGTCCTACAGGAAGTTAGTGAGTTCATAAAAGAAAATTACCTTATAATAACAACAGACAATTTCTACATGTGGTCTTACTTTTTGAAGAGCAATCATGCCAGATCAGATTAATATCTTTTTATAAAAATATATTAGACATTGTTCATTGCCCACCTTCTGTCTATTTTCTCTTTCCCACAAGTTCCCAGACTTTCATCTGGACATGTTTCTTTCCTAATTTCCTTGAACTTTAGACAAGTTGCCTCCGATTGCCAAACTGAGTCTTGCTGTCTTGTATAAGTTGCTTGATATACTTGGTTACCTTATGTCAATAGAACTTTTTGCAGCAATGGAAATGTTCTAATTTATACTGTTCAATACTGCAGCTAGTAGCTGCATGTGACTGTTGAGCACTTGAAATGTGGCTAGTGTGACCGATAAATTGAATTAATTGTTTCTAATTTTAGTTAATTTTCTTTTAAGTAGCTATATATGTTTTTGTGGTATTATATTAAATATTGTAGCTTCATATTATTCCTCTTAGGCACATGATATAATCTGTTTAATCAGGGTGATTCCTGCTAGGAGTTCTGGGATGTAAGTAGTTTTCTGATAGATATAAACAGGAAACATTTATCCCTAATTGCTACTGGAAGCTTTTCTACATCTTATTAAGTATTGTAGATAGAAGACCAGGAAAAAATCTGGGCCCCTAAGTGGGCCCGGGATCTTCTACCCTGAAGTGCCTTACTTCTGGATTACTAATTGCATGAGTCACCTTTGATATATAAACCAGTTTGTTTGAATGTTCTGTCATCTCAATGAATATCCAAGAGAATACAGAGGGATTTTTTTTTCTTCTTTCTATTTGCTGGGAAAAGAAAGGTGAATAAAGAGTAAAATCTAGATGCTTGTTCTCAAGGTGAAATTAGTCTGTAAGAAGAGCTTCAATAAAGATATGTTCTGGGTCTTGCCTGCATTTGTTCCTTTCAATGGGAACTGCATTTACTGAAGCAGTACATACAATCTAACCTTGCCCCCCGATCTTGGTTAGACCATGAGCAGATTCCTGACCCAAGGGTCATCAGTGGCCATTAGATTTTTTCTTCCATAGCTTGAGGACTCTGAAGCTCAAATGTCAAATAGAGTGAGGACTGGAGACAGTTTTTAGGGAACAGAGGCTGCTAGTAACCATATAGTGCACATAGAGAAGAGGAATTGATGAGCAGAGGGAGGGAAGACCAGGCCCTGGTAGGGGTGCATGTGGAAGGCAAACAATTACTGTGTGTCTCTCACATCAACAGTTCTCTGTCTCTGTCTCTCCCTCTCCCTTCCACACTCTCTAAAAATCAATGGAAAAAAATCCTCAGATGATGATTAATAACAACAAAAGACCTAACAGAAAAGTGTGTAGAGCAAGGAAGTGTTGAGTATTTTCAATAAATGAAAGAATGCCTCTCTTTCAAGGATATCAAATGACTAAAGATAATTTTCATTTAAAAAGTCTAATTCTCACAATTATTTCAAATCAAACTTTGTTCAGGGAAGGCCCCTCTCTCTTTTGTATTTAAACATTTTGGAAAAATAGATTTAAAGAAAAAAGTTCAATTTGGTTTTTATTGAACTGGGAAACAGAATCAATTGTAGATGGGGACAATGAATGTACTCATCCCATTTCCCTCTGCTGGGATTCTAGTACTACTGCCTGTGAGGTTAGTTTTCAGGTCTTCAGAAGGGAAGGCCCAATCAAGTAGATTTTCCCAATTTATCCCTTTGGTCAGCATATCCCAGGTTTATTCACTTGAGTAATGAAGCCTTTAAAAAATAATTTTAAGTGTTTAAGCTACTTCCTTAAGGGTTTATGTATTTTTCTTTATTATCTTTTGTTTGGTTTTGGTTAGAGACCCTTTCATTGCCACTGTGCAGAATTATATGCCTACAGATCCATCTTAATGACATTGATTTCTTTTTTGGATCACTCTAAATTAGGGGTGTCGAACTCAATCAGAGAAGGGGCCAAAATCTAAAATCCAGCCTAAATCGCGGGACGAATGGTTTAATGAACAGTCATAAACTGTCATTGTGATGGAAACGCAGCGGAGTGCAGTGATGACAGCGTGGTGCGGGCCACATTGCAAGGCCTGGCGGGACGGATTTGGCCCGCGGGCCTTGTGTTTGACACATGTGCTCTAAATAATGCCCATTCTCTCTTAAGAACTACTAACTAAGTTTTTTAAGTTGTGAAGAAACATGCCAAGAGAAATCTTTGCCTGGTAATTAGAATAATGTTGAGATTTTAACTAAGCCTGTTGAGGAAAGAAAAAATAAAATTAAAACTGGGTCATGAGACTCTGGATGGGGAGAGGAAACTGACAGCTGTCCTATACTGGGTAGAAAATGTCCATTATTAAGGACAGATCTTATTTAACATTTTACAGTAGAAAATTGTCCCTTGTTTTCTGATATTAGTTTAAAAAAACTCTAGGAAATGATTGAGTTATCCATATCCCTTTAAGTGGACCCAGTCTCTTCCCTACCAGCCTTGCACACCCTTTCATTAGTCTCCTGAGTGAAAGCTCAGCTCCCATCTCTGTTCCCAGTTGGCTGACCCTCATTTGTTTGAGCCAGAAGCAGCAATCATGAACTTGATAAGCTTGAGTTTGGCTCTGACACTCATTTTGATCCTTTTTATTTCAAAGCATCTTTAATACCAGCTTCTGCAGTTGAGAATGCTACACTATTGGCTTTTTGGAGTACACCCAGGCCTCATTGTACCTACTAATCCAGGTACAAATGCTCCTTAGACCCTCCACCCTGGTGCTTAGGGGCCAGGATCCAACCTGTCTGGCTAGCCCTCTTTGAATCCATACCAGCAAAGGGGAATCCAAAAAAAATGTGGCAACATGGTAACTGAACAAGAGTTTTTGCCATTAATTCTTTATTATTAGTGCTTCATATTCCTTATTTGTAAAAAACACACACACAATAACCAAAAGAACAACAACCAAAGAAACCCCCCTAAAACATCAATAAAGCAAAAACACACCTTCACAATACATAGTTGCTTTGGCTTCTTCATAAGTTCTTGCCTAAGTCAATGAGCTAATGGAAGGGAAGGTGTCTTAAAAAGGAGAAAGCATAGCATTCCATTATTGGTAGTTTCCAAATCAGTTTTTGACGCTTATTGCCTCTTGCACTTGCCCATTCAGATCTATGTTTCAGTCACACCAAACTTTGTATTGTTCCTAAGCAGTTCCTTCCCTCTTCTACCTTTGTGCTTCCTCCTTCCTGCCATGTATGCTGCCCAATTCCTTATCTCTTCCTGTGAAAATTCCTCCAATCTTCAAATATCAACTGCCCTTTTACATGTGTATTAATTACCTATGGCTGTGCCACAAATGTAGTGGCTCAAAACAACACATTTATTATCCTGCATTTTCTGTGAGTCAGTGTAACATAATAAGAAATATTTATTTGATCTCTGCCTCGGGTTCCTGACACAGCTCCTAAAACCCTTGTAATTTCCTGAGTGATAGCAGTGCTAGGAACATCTTTTGTTCTAATATTTGGTCTTTGACCCTGGTTCCTGACACAGTACTTCTAAAACTCTCGTAATTTCCTGAGTGATAGACACATCTATTGTTCCAGTCTCTTGGTGGACTCCTAGATAGCTTCAGGGTGGAGACTGGTCACCTGAAAGACCAAGCTGTAATTAGAAGCTTGAAATTTGCAGCTCCACCCTCCAACCCCCAGAGAGGGAAGGAGGGCTGGAGACTGAGTTAACAATTGACCATACCTACCTGATAAAATTGATCATTCCTATGGGATTTCATAGAAATTTCTGAACTTTGGGGGTTGGAGAGCTTTTAGGTTGGTGAATTCACCTATGTGCTAGGAGGGTTACTATACTTCTACTCCATAGGAACAGACACTCGTGTGCTTAGGAGTCTTGAAAACCTCAACCTATGTATATCTTCATCTAGCTGTTCATCAGCCTTTTTTATATTCTTTGTATTAAATCAGTAAATGTCAGGTATGTGTTTCCCTGAGATCTGTGAGTGGTTATTGAACCTAAGCAAGGGGTCATGGGAAGCTCCACACCACTTGGTAGTGAACTTAGAAGTGTGGATAACCTAGAGACCCATTACTTGCATTTGGTATCTGAAAAGAAGGGAGGAGGGGAAGTTTTGGGGACTGAGCCCTTCATTTGTGGGGCTGTACTAACTCTGGGTATTTAGTGTCCGAATTCAGTTAAATTGTGGGACATCCAGGTTGTGTCTGAAGAGAATGGGCAAATTACTTTGTGTGGAAAACCCATACATTTGGTATCCAAAGTGTTATGAGTAGAGGAAGGAAACAAGGTTTACCTTTAGTCAGGAATCTGGACATGGCTCAACTCTGTCTTCTGCTTCAGGGTTTCTCATCTGAAGGCCTGACTTGGGAAGGATCTGCTTCTAAGCTTAGGTGATTGTGGGCCAGATTTAATTCCTTGTGGGCTTTTGGACTGAGGACCTCAGTTCCTTGCTGGCTGCTCTTTGCTGCAAGGACCTATCTATATGGCAGCTGGCTTCATTTGATCCAACAAGGGAGAGAGCGTGCTATCAAGACTGATGTTATAGTCTTATGTAACCTAATCATGGAAATGACATCCTATCGTCTTTTCCAAATTCTATTGAGTGGAAGCAAGGCACAGGTTCTTTTCACACTTGAAGGGAGGGGATTATACAAAAGTGTGAAGACTAGGAGTGTGAGAATAATTTGGGGCCATTTTAGAATATAGTCGACTACAAGATATTTTCTCCACAAGCCTTAACTAATTTCTTCCAACTAAATGTGCGATCTGTCCTTTCTGTGGATCTTCTTTATGGTTTCTCTCCCCCCCCCACCCCCCCCAGTTTATATTCCATGACTGATATTATGTTAAATGTTTTTATTTAACATTTCTCTCATGTAACTTTTTGCTTATCTTTCATCCACCTGCAACTCCCCGAACAGAGTTTTGTATTCAAAAATGTTCTGCAGAAAACTCCTTCCTTCCTTTTTTAGAAACTAAAGAAGGACCAAGCTAGTCACTCTCCTGAGTAATACCTGAGACCTTTTTCTCCACAGCAATCACCTAAGATCCACTATAAAACCTTAGATTTGCCAATTTGGCATCAAAAGATATGACTCATCTACGTCTATATAAGGCTGGAATGATTTGCCTTAATATGATTTGCATTTAGAGCTAGACTTGTTATTTTATTAAGGTGAAGCAATTTTCCATCAAAGATGCTTCAGACATTAGCTTTTTTTGAGTGGTACATTTTTTGTTTCCTAGGGGACTTGATGGATCTTAGAGATGATTGAGTCTTCTTTAAAGTCTTTTTCTTTTTTGTCTGGTCATGATCACTTTGTGGTCTTGCTATTATTAGGTCTAGTAATAATTAATGTCGTTTTCTAATACTTTTTTAAAATCGAATTTATTTTAAACAATACAACAAAATTTAATCAACAATATAGTTGCCGTTGTTTTCTACTACTTGTGCCCAATGCTCAGGAAGCATTTTAATCCCTCTGTTGTAAAATTCTTGTGATTTTGATGCAAAAAATTCGGTCAATGCATTTTTGAGGCATTCTTCATTATTAAATTTTTTTCCAAGAAGAAAGTTTTGCAAAGGACGAAACAAATGGTAATCGGAAGGGGCAATATCAGGAGAATATGCAGGTTGAGGGAGAACTTCCCATTCCAACTGGCGCAGTTTTTCAGCAGTGATTCTTGCAGTATGCGGTCATGCGTTATCGTGGTGAAGAATTACGCCCTTCTGATGAATCAGCACGGGTTCTTTTTCTCTTAAAGCTTGGGCTAACCTTTCCATTTGGGCACTATACACTGCACTTGTAATGGTTTGGTTAGATGGTAAAAGTTCATAATGAAGAATTCCTTTAAAATTCCACCAAACACACAACATCACTTTTTTCGCATGCAAGTCAGGTTTTGGCGTGGGCTGCGGAGCCTCATTTTTGTCCAACCATTGAGGCTGCCTTTTCAAATTAACATACAGCACCCATTTTTTATCTCCGGTAACAATTTGCTCTAAAAACGGCAAACGGTTTTGACGAGAGAGGAGCGAACTGCAAATTGTGACTCTTTGATTACGGTTGTTGTCGGTCAACTCACGAGGAACCCATTTTCCAAACTTTTGGACTTTGCCAAGTGCACGCAATTGATTGGAAATTGTTTTTTGTGAACAATTTAAAGTTGTCGCAAGCTCTTGTTGGGTAATTTGAGGATTTTGCACCAAAAGAGCTTGAAGAGCTTCTTGATCAAAATTGGACACATGGCCTCGACCACTCTTGTCATCTAACGAAAAATTTCCCTCGTGAAATTTCTCAAACCAACGCTGGCATTTCCTGGTGCTAACTGCATCTTGACCAAGAGCACTACAGATGTTTTTTGCAGCCTCACTTGCTTTTCTTCCTAATTGGAACTCATAAAGCATGCAGTGCCGAATATGCTCTTCATCCGCCATCTTCTTAGCCCTAGTTTTGCAACAAAAACCAAACCAAACACAAACTTTTTCAAGCAAAACTTGTTAATTGCACTTCACACGTTCTGAAGATACCACGTGTTTGAAGGTTATGTCAATACAAGTCAACGCCAAGCAAGATTTTAAACGAATGTTGAAAAACGACATTAATTATTACTAGACCCGATATTAGGTCACAGTAAATAAATTGATAAAGAGGACCAGCTTTTAGAGAAGCAGTGTTTTCATTTTATTTCTTTTTACCCAAGCAATGAGCCAGATCTTATTATCCCTGTTGGGGATGTTCAGTAGTACGAAATATTGCATGTGCTTTAAGAGTCTTGGAACATAGGAGGGCTATAATGTTTGATATATGTGAGCTCACAGACTCAAAACATGGCAAAACCCATCTAATCTAGCTTCTCAAGCTTTGATCCATTCTCTACTTAACTTTCTAAGATAGCTTAGCACCTTTATCACTTTAAAAAAAAAGTTTTAATGGATAGCTAGTCCTTAGAAGTCAGATAAAGAAATACCAGTTTGATTTGAGTAAACACTTTCTGGTGTTGAAATATCATATCACAGTAAGATGTGAAGCTTGGCCTCTTTAAGAAAACTCTTGGGAGTCAACTTAAATTTGGAGGAATCATTCATCTTTTCTGTTGGAAAAATGCAGAATTAGTAATTTAAAACCAGCTATAGATGGGAGCACATTAGTGTGTGTTCCTACATTTTGGGTCTTTGGGGAGCTATGAGGCTAAAAGCCAATTAAAGCTTTAGTAGAGAGAAATTTAAAAGTGGTTTCTCCTGGGCAAGAGAAAGATTTGGAGCAGAGAGTACTCAGAGAAAAGCAGGAGGGTATTCATGTAATTAATGCATTTAACATCTGGGAAAGGGAATCAGTGCAAAGCTCCATTTAAGAAGATGACCCTGTGAGGGACTCAGACTTGGGCCTGAACGCCACGCCATCTGGGTTTCGACTACCAACTCAGGGGCCTGGAGGCATCTGTATGCTCAGCCTGATGAGAAGGGTGACTAAATCGTGCCACAAAGAGTACCTCCTTTCTTACTCCCTTACCAGTCTGTAAGTTAAAATAAAAATTCATGAAAATGGGGTAGTGAAGGGATTTTCCCCCCCTCCTCTTAATACTTGAGTTTTTTATTTTCATTCATTTATTCATTCTGTTACTCTTAATATGTTAAGTCCTTTTCCCTCCAGTCTCTACACATTTGTCTACTCAGACAATGTTATCTAATAGATACTTCCAACCTCCACCCCAGCTTGGTTAGAGGACATCATCATAGTTATATTTCATAGTCACCCCAAACTCAAAATGTGCCCCAGAATTGATTGGCTTCTCCCAGTGACTTATCACTCATGCATGTCTCTCCAACACCATGTGTTCTTTTCCATTCTCACATCTATTAATCCTGTTCAGATATTGAAAGTTGAGTGGCATGATGGGAAGAGGATGAGGTGTTGGCATTCATGAGACTTAGGTTTGAATCCTGTCCTTGTCATTTCCTAGCTGGTAACCATGGACAGGCATGTTATTTGACCTTTATGAGCCTTATTTCCCTTGTCTCTAAAATTGGCATGATGATATCTGCCTACCTCTTTGGATTATTAGAGAATATTAAATATGGTAGTGCATATAAATCCCCTGATTGTGCCTGGCATGTTAAGGGCCACTATTTTGAGATGCCATTTGCATTTGATTCTCATATGGAATTGTGAAACCCAGTTCTGAATGTAGTGTGTGTCCTTCACCTCCCATAGTGCTTTCCCACAGATGATTTTGGCTTCTGTGTTTCAGAGAAAACCGAACTGCCTCCATGTGCCCCCTCAGCTTTCAACTGCCAGACTTACAAATGGCTTGTGTCTGGATTCTTTCCCTCTTCCATTTACTTTGATACAATGAAGTTGGCATCTTTCTGTCCTTCTGCTTGAAATCAATCCTTTCCTCTGGGTTCCAGACCCCGTCCCTTCCTGCCAAGGGACCTCTCCACTTCCTAAGTGTGCCCTCTTTGACCACACCTTCTTTAACAATTCCTTCATATCAGCAATGAATCATGTCCAAGCTTCCCTTATCTTAAAAAAGTAAAATAATAAAAACCTTGTCTGTCTCCCTCTAGAGCTACCACCCTTTCTTATTCCATTCCTCCTCAGCCTGATTTCCGGAGCACAGACCTCACCCTCATCTCCACAGTCTACCTCCCACCTAATTTCCCACACCTGGCACTTAGTTTCTTTCTTTAAAATCAGTCTCACTAGGGCCACCGGTTACTTTGTCACTAAGGCCACACTGCTGACCTTGATTTTCCTATTGAAACACTTGCTTTTCTGATCCCAATTAGTGTGATTTTTCTCAGTATGACCTCTACCACCTCCAGTTTCCCACTAGCATCTAAACAGTCTTGCCTTCTAAATACCTCTCAATCCAGAACCCTCCATCCCCTCTGCCACTGGTCTGATTTATTGCAACCTGCTAACTGTTCTTTCTGCCTTCAGTCTCACATCTACTAAATTTGTTTCCAATAAAACCATTAATGTGAGCTTCTTAAAGCATAAATCATATTAGTCTCCTGCCTACTTTCTTCTATAGCTCTCCATTGCCTTTGGGATAAATCCAAATTTCTTAATGTTGACCTGGCTTCTGCCTAACAACTCTTGCCTCTCCTTACTTTGTACAGAATGCACCAGCCATACAAAAAGGTATGTGCAATTTAAAGATATATATTATATAGCAGTTATTGTGTGCTTACTGTGTTCTTTAGCATTTTTATACACATTAATTTTAATCTTCCCATTAACCCTGTAGGATGGATTATATTTCACAAATGATGAAATGTGACCCATTTTATAATTTAGGCATTGTTCTGTATATCAGTCCTGTTCAGTTGTGACCAGGGTAACAGGGTTGGAGTCACTCAAAACTTACTGTGAGAGCTAATAACAATATCAACATTAAAAACACCTGTCCATTTTTGTTAATGTACTTTGTGCCAGAGCATTACATGCAAACAGAACTCATGTAAACTATTCCTGATTTACAGAGTAGGATATTCAGAGGGATGAAATAACTTTTTCAAATCCACATAGTTTTGAATTTAGATCTTGTGACTCTAGAGCTCATGCTTTTAACTTAATCTATTGTCACTATAGGTAGAAACAGTGAAATTACTTAGAGAGCTGTTTGTCATTTGGCATCTTCTAAAATTTTGGATTTGGATTCATACTGGGTTATGACTCCTCCTCTGCTAACCATCTCTTTGGATGAACCTTGGGATTAGTTACCTTACCTCTTTGATCTACTGATTGCTGTTCTTGAAAAATCAGAATAGTAATACTTTCTTCATGGGGTTGCTGAGGAAAATATTACTTTCCTGACTCTTCTCTCCATCTCTTGTGCTTCTGTCTTAATGTGATGTTGGGCACTATCATAGCAGCTTCCTTATTATCTTCATATTGTGTTTCCAGCACAGATCACTGTTGTTCTTTCCCCTGACCTCTCACCCCTGTTACTGCTCCCTAACTGTGCTCAACACTGCTACCTGAAAAACATATCAAATTAAAAACAAAATCCTAAGGACTTTCTGTTAATTGTAACAAAATGGTAGGCTGTTATTCAGACACACATCTTCCCACTGAAACAACCTTTCATAAATATTTGGATAAAATAAAAACAAACCCTATCCCTTATTTTTAAAGCATCAAAAAGCTGACAGGCATTACCAGGTTAAAATTGGAATGGAGAACCCAGGCAACATTGCAGATTTGATCAGCAGTTATGGGGAACATAAATAAAGTGACATCCAAGATGTCTATACACCATACAATTTCATTAGCTTTATTTCAGTCAGAGACTTGTTTGGGCTGGGGATTTTATGAAGAAAAAACTCATTGGTGCCCCAAGCTTTGGCTTGGCAAAGGCTAGATGTGGGGTCCTAGAACAATCATCAACACTTACAGCATAGCAAATTACTATAATATGAATGTTAATTGCCCCTGTGAAGACCTGTGTTGTCATTTCTACATTTCATTGGGAGAGGGACCCATAAAATATGTTTTACTGGTTGGTTGATTTTGAGAGATCTAAAGGGAAATGTTTTCATTTACAAAAAACAATTGCAGTGTTTGTTGAGTTTTTATTGCAAATTAGAGGTGGAGGTGGGGGAGGCAAGGGGAGAGGTTTGTTGGGTCCCTTAGCCTGGCCTTTACCCTCTCACAGTCTGGGAGCTTCTCTTTGTGTTTAGGTTTAACTCCAGGACACTCACTCTTTCTTTCTTTCTTTCTTTCTTTCTTTCTTTCTTTCTTTCTTTCTTTCTTTCTTTCTTTCTTTCTTTCTTTCTTTGTCTTATAAACAGCTTTCTTTCTTTCTTTCTTTTTTTGTCTTATAAACAGCTTCCTTCCTTCCTTCCTTCCTTCCTTCCTTCCTTCCTTCCTTCCTTCCTTCCTTCCTTCCTTCCTTCCTTCCTTCCTTCCTTCCTTCCTTTTTAAATATATTTTATTGAAGGGAGAGAGATAGGAGCTAGAAACGTCGATGAGAGAGAAACATCGACCAGCTGCCTCTTGCACACCCCCTACTGGGGATGTGCCTGCAACCAATGTACATGCCCTTGACGGGAATCAAACCTGGGACCTTTCAGTCCGCAGACCGACGCTCTACCACTGAGCCAAACTGGCTTCAGCTTGCTTCCTTCCTTCCTTCCTTCCTTCCTTCCTTTCTTTCTTTCTTTCTTTAATTTTTTTTATTGTTTTTAAAATATTACATATATTAGTACATATATCTCCTTCCCCCTCCCCCCATTGACCTTCCCCCAGCCTCCCCTACCCCCTGTCACATGCCCTCATCCCACCTTCCCAGTGTCTTGTGTCCATTGGTTTGCTTATATGCATTCATACAAGTCCTTTGGTTGATCTATTTCCCACCCTCCCTAACACTCCCCAGCCTTCCCACTGTAATTTGACAGTCTGTTCGGTGCCTTATTGCCTCTGTATTTATCTTTTTATTCATCAGATTATAAAGTTCTTTATTTTCCATAAATGAGTGAGATCATGTGGTATTTTTCTTTCATTGCCTGGCTTATTTTACTTAACATAATGCTCTCTAGGTCCATCCATGCTGCTGCAAATAGTAAGAATTCCTTCTTTTTTATAGCAGGGTAGTATTCCATTGTGTAGATATACCATAGTCTTCTAATCCACTCATCTGCTTATGGGCATTTAGGCTGTTTCCAAATCTTAGTTATGGTGAATTGTGCTGCTATGAACATAGGAGTGCATATATTCTTTCTAATGGGTGTTTCTAGTTTCTTGGGATATATTCCTAGAAGTGGGATTACTGGGTCAAATGGGAGCTTCATTTTTAGTTTTTTGAGGAAACTTTATACTGTTCTCACAGTGGCTGTACCAGTTTGCATTCCCACCAGGAGTGCACGAGGGTTCCTTTTTTCAGCATCCTTGCCAGCACTTGTCATTTATTGATTTGTTGATGGTTGCCATTCTGACAAGTGTGAGATGGTACTGCATTGTCATTTTGATTTACATCTCTTGCATAATTAGTGACTTTAAGCATGTTTTCATATGTCTCAAAGCCACAGAATATATATTCTTCTCAAGTGCAATGGGTCATTTTCAAAGATAGACCATATGTTAGGTCATAGGCAAAGTCTCTTCAAATTCGAGAAGATAGAAATCATATCAAGCATCTTCTCAGATTACAGTGGCATAAAACTGGAAATCAACTGTAATAAAAACAATCCAAAAAAATCAAACACATGGAGATTAAACAGCATGCTATTAAACAATGACAGGGTTACCAGAGAGATCAAAGAAGAAATAAAAAACATCATGGCAACAAATGACAATGAAAACACAACAATCCAAAATCTATGGGACATAGCGAAAGCAGTCTTGAGAGGGAAGTTCATAGCTCTACAAGCCTACTGCAAAAAATAAGAAACAATAGTAATAAATTACCTAACCCTACAACTCAAAGAGTTAGAAAAGAGCAACAACAAAAGCCCAGTGTAAACAGAAGGAAGGAAATAATAAAGATCAGAGTGGAGATAAATGACATTGAGACCAAAAAACAAAAACAAAAAAACAATACAAAAGATCAACAAAACCAAGAGCTGGTTCTTTGAAAGGATAAACAAGATTGATGAACCTGTAGCCAGGCTCACCAAGAAGCAAAGAGAGACGACCCAAATAAACAAAATCAGAAATGAAAGAGGAGAAATAACAACAACATAGAAAGACCCCAGCAAAATACAAAGGATTGTTAAGAAATACTATGAACAACTCTTTTTTATTTTATTTTATTGATGTGGTTTCACATAATTGTCCTTATTCCCCCATTCCCATCCCAAACCCCTCCCTAGATATGCCGCCCCTCCTCCCCCACTCCCATTGTCCATGGCCACTGACTAGGCCCATATGTATGCACACAAGTCCTTTGGTTGATCTCTTCCTCTTACCCCCATCCACCCTTACTTTCCCTCTGAGGTTTGAGAGTCTGATCGCTGGTTCTCTTTCTCTGGGTCTGTTTGTGTTGTTCATTATTTCCTCTAGATGTGTGAGATCTGAACAACTCTTTTCCAATAAACTGGACAACCTGGAGGAAATGGATATATTCCTAGAAAAATATAACCTTCCAAAATTCAATCAGGAAGAATCTAAACATTTCAATAGGCCAATAACCATGGAAGAAATTGAAGCAGTCATCAAAAAGCTTCCAGCAAACAAAAGCCCAGGGCAAGATGGTTTCACAGGGGAGTTTTACCAAACATTCAAGGAAAACCTGTCTAAAACCTGTCCTCAGGCTATTTCAAAAAATTCAAGAGGAAGGAACACTTTCAAGCTCATTCTATGAAGCCAGCATCACCCTAATACCAAAACCAGATAAATAAGTGATCTTGAGATTAAACAATGCAATAGATTTTCTCATTAAATTGGCAACTTTTCTACTCAGTGTGGTGAAATGTAGTTGTGGGAAACCTATTAAGATGATTCACCTTGTCGGGACCGGTTTGGGTCAGTGGATAGAGCGTCGGCCTGCGGACTGAAAGGTCCCGGGTTCGATTCCGGGCAAGGGCATGTACCTTGGTTGCGGGCACATCCCCAGTAGGGGGTGTGCAAGAGGCAGCTAATCGATGACTCTCTCTCATCAATGTTTCTAACTCTCTATCCCTCTCTCTTCCACTCTGTGAAAAATTAATAAAATATATTTAAGATGATTCACCTTTCTAAACTGGCATTGTGCTTCTTCATATTTATTGAGCTCATCTATGATGTTCACCCTCAAGGCTGTAAACTTAGTTTAATTTAGTAGTTCAACACCAAAAATGTATCTTTGTCTGAACAAAGCCTTATTTCTGCTAGGATATTTTTTTATGAATATAGAACCTGAAAAGGTAATGTTCAGGTATGATATCTGAAAGTCATGATTGGGCCCACTGCCGTGGCTTGCCCTCTTTCTTTGGATACAGCCTGGCATAACCTTTGGAACTGAAGATTTGCTTGTTGTTGGAATGGAATTTAAACCAACAGTCAGAAGATAGAACCATCAGAAGGCTTTATGCCTAGGATTTGGGGTACATTGGAAAAACCCTTACTACCCTGTATTGACTACCAACTCTTGTGTTCATAGTAATTCCAGGCTCATTATCTTTCCTGAATTACCTGTTCTGCAGAACATATTGGCAAGATATGTATGGACCAGATCAAAAACTTGTATGGGTTTTTCTCCCTAAGAGTATAAGAGGTGTTGTTCTGGAAGCATCCAATGATTTTTTTGGAATCCTGAACACCGAATTGTGACCTTGTTCATAGGTCGATGCTCATCCACTGAGCCACGCCGGTCAGGCTGAATCCCCTCTTTTACTGGTGGACAGCGTGATCAATAATGGGAATGTTATTTGCTTTTTCCTTTTGGTAAAAAATGAAAATTTTGCTTTCAGTGGGCACTATGGTAGATACAGTGGAAAAGCAAACGGTTGGTTGTTCTTAAGCCCTGTAGGTCAGATCATGTCAGTGTTTCCAGAGTATGCTCACAATCATAAAAATTGGCTTTCAGCCTAGCTGGTTTGGCTCAGTGGATGGACCATCAGCCTGCCAACAGAAGGGTCCAAGGTTCGATTCTAGTCAAGGGCACATGTCCAGGTTGCGGGCTCGATTCCTAATAGGAGGCGTGCAGGAGGCAGCCGATTAATGATTCTCATCATTGATATTTCTGTCTCTCTCTCCTTCTCCCTTCCTCTCTGAAGTCAATAAAAATATATTTTAAAAAATTTGCTTTAAGCTGAGGCTTTCTAAGAGGCAGCTGGTCCTTAAAATAAGTTATTTATTTATTTTGGCATTGGTAATATCTAATTGATGATAAATACAAGTCTCTCTTGGCTCTCTGAAATGGGTCCCACATGAATTGGTTGTGATACCACCAAATCCAAAAACTCTAGTATAGTTGTCTAAGACTATTTTTTGGCATGGGGGAAATTTAATGTAACACATGAAAATACAAAATATTAAATGTTCAAAAGTGTGTAATTTGCTGCTTTTGTTCATGAGTGGTTTTAATACTTCTGGTACAGAGCCTAATTCTCTTTACTGGAGAAATGTGATTTCAGTTTCTTGGGTGAATGTGCATTTTATAAGTTTTTTAAGAAAGGAATTTAAACATTAAAAGACTTTAAGTACTTTACTCTTTATATAATGTCACTAAGAAAGCCAGGAAAATCAGGCTTGGCATTTTTATTTATTTATTTATTTAACTAGAGGCCTGGTGCACGAATTCATGCACCAGTGGGGTCCCTCGGCTTGGCCTGCGGGATTGGACTAAAACCAGTTCTCCAACATCCCCTGAGGGGTTCCAGATTGCAAGAGGGCTCAGGTCAGTCCAAGGGACCTCACTGATGCAAGATTGGGGCCAGGGAGGGACGCAAGAGGCTGCCCAGCAGGGGAAGGATCACGGTAGGGCTCCAGCCCATCTTGTTCAGCCCCAATCAGCCAGACCCAGCAGCAAGCTAATCTACCATTGGTTGGAGCGTCTGCTCCCTTGTGGTCAGTGCACATCATAATGACTGGTCAACTGGTCCACTGTCTGCCTCCTGGTGGTCAGTGCATGTCATAGGGAGTGGTTAAGTAGCCTTAGCATATCATTAGCATATTATGCTTTGTTTGGTTGAACAGCCAACCAGCCAATCAGACACTTATCATATTAGGCTTTTATTATCCTATCTAATAAAGAGGGAATATGCTAATTGACCCTCATGCCATTGCAAAAGCTGGCAGTGCCCATAGCCAATAAGGAGGGAATATGCTAATTTGACTGTCCTGCCCACAGCCACAAGATGGTGGTACCCAGTCCCCTTAACCCTGCCTCCCAAAGTCCTCTCAGCCCCCCAGCCACCCAAAGTGCAGGCAAGCCTTGGATGGTGGCTGCCCAGCTGCCCAGGGCCACCTGAGGCTCAAGTAACCAGCTGAGGCTTGGGCTGCTGGCAATGCCAGCAGCAGAGGTGTGATGGGGCGTCACTTTCCTTTGATCACTGGGTCACCTGCTGCCTCTGAGGGCTCCTGGACTGTGAGAGGGGGCTAGGCCAGGCTGAGGGACCTTCCTCCAGTGCATGAATTTTCATACATCAGGGCTCTAGTATAGTATAAGTATAATTTATTTTCCACCATTTTGTTTGTCATGGCTGATACCAAAATACTTTAAAAAGTTAACATTTGTTTTGATTTTGTTTTATTTCAGCAGATATACATAATAAAATAACCTATCTCTATTTTTCATTGTGGGCAGGCACATTATTTAACATGTAGTATTTTTGGCATTTTGACACATAGGTGATTTAAGTTTAACTCAACGTAGTTCGATGCTCTCCATACATATGATATTTAGCTTATGAATAGTGTTAAATGGGTAAAATATGGCCTGCTGAGTGTGAGCATTAATGCAAGTAGGTGATGTGATTGACCTTAGCCAAGTCACATAACCAGTGAGGGCCTGGGTTTTCATTCCCTTAAAATGAGTAGTTTGAAGTAAATGGTATCCAAGAATTCTGTAGATCTGAACTTAAAAATACCACGAGTCTGTATGCCTGATATATTATGACTAATACATTATGCCTAATACGTGTCTTATTCCTCCTGTTCTCTCTTTTTCTTTTTGTTTTTAATTAAGGAGAAACGGATGCTGGGGCACCAAGTGCAAAAGTTGAGAGCACCTCCATGGCACAGGACACAAGGGCTTCACCAGAGAGGTCGCTGCAAAGATCAGCAAAGGTCATTGGCTACAGATTTCCCCATTTGTCCAAAAGGCTGTCACCTGAGCTACCTGTCAAAGGTCTCTCATGGGACACTTAGGGCTGTAGTTAGTAAATTACTAATTAGAACAATCAGTAGAAGCAGGGTATTATAAAGAGTAAATCTTTTTTTTATAACTATAAACATGTAATAAGTTCATTTGCCTGCCTTTGGATGAAGGACCAAGGCCTTTTCTTTGTGAAAAGTTTATTGAAGTTCTGCATTATTAATTAATTTATTTTTGCTTAAACTACACTTGTAATGTGACATCTGTGATTCCAGTTTGGGTTATTTAAAGTGGAGTGAGAATTTAGGCACTGGTGAAGGAATCAATATTAATGTTCTAATTTTTATAGTTTTTATTCTTCATTATTTTTAAAATTAATTAATCCTCACCCGAGGACATGTTCATTGATTTTTAGAGAGAGGGGAGGGAAGAGAGGTAAGAGAAATATCGATTGATTGCCTTCCATTTTCCCACTGACCTGGGATTAAACCCATCACCTAGGTATGAGCTCTGACCAGGAATCCAACTCTTGTCCCCCGACCCCCCGCCCCCTTTTAAAAAAAATATATATTTTATTGATTTTTTACAGAGAGGAAGAGAGAGGGATAGAGAGTTAGAAACATCGATGAGAGAGAGTCATCGATCAGCTGCCTCTTGCACACCCCCTACTGGGGATGTGCCCTTGGCCGGAATCGAACCTGGGACCTTTCAGTCCGCAGGCTGACACTCTATCCACTGAGCCAAACCAGTTTCGGCAACTCTCGCCCTTTTGGTGTATGGGATGATACTCGAACCATCTGAGTAACCCAGCCA
Source organism: Pipistrellus kuhlii (assembly GCF_014108245.1). Taxonomy (NCBI): domain Eukaryota; kingdom Metazoa; phylum Chordata; class Mammalia; order Chiroptera; family Vespertilionidae; genus Pipistrellus; species Pipistrellus kuhlii. Next base: position 25,771,540 of record NW_023425573.1, read on the forward strand.
GGGTGCCACTTTTTTAGTTGCCATGTTCATATGTAATTCAAAAGTAGGTTTTTAAGAAGTCTTTTTTAATTTTTCCTAAGTGTTTAATTTAGTTATCATAGAATTGTAAACAATTGATTTTGTTGTTTTGCATAATTCAATTTTATTGTTTAATTATATATGCAGTGGCGTAATCAGATATGAGATCAAACACAGCTGACCCTAGCTAAGTAGCTCATGGTGGAGGAAGTAGTACACTGGCAAAGAATGAGGTGGCATAATGGCGTGAGGCTTCCCCTACCCAAAGCATGGACAGCATGTTTAACCTGGGGAATGCAGTTTTGCTGCTCAGTCTAGGGCATTGGTCGGCAAACTGCTGCTCACGAGCCACATGCGGCTCTTTGGCCCCTTGAGTGTGGCTCTTCCACAAAATATCATGTGCGGGCGTGCACATACAGTGCGATTGAAACTTCATGGCCCATACACAGAAGTCAGTTTTCAGCTCTCAAGAAAAATTTCAATTGTTGAACTATTGATATTTGGCTCTGTTGACTAATGAGTTTGCCGACCACATGTTACCCACAATTCCCCATCCAGTTAGTTAGATCTTTATTTTAATAAGCATTTTCAGTATTAACCATGTGACAGACAGTATGTGAGGTGTGGAAGATTATAATGAATGGAAGTCCTGTGGGCTAGATCTGGCTAACAAACTTGTGTTTTATTTGACCTGAGAAGTATTTAAAGATTTTTATTTGGTAGCTTACATTAAAAAAAAAAAATTAGAGTGGTCACGTAAAAAAATTAGACTTCTGGCTTCTGACAAAGCAAAACATCAGCAGCACTGGGCCACATTCTGAAATGACTTTAGTCAGAGCTGAATAGAGGCAGCTGGAAATGGAACTTGTGTTCTGTAATTTGCTACTGCCCTCCAATGGTACTCTCTCTCTCTGGCTGTTTTTTTTTTTTTTTTTTTTTTTTTTTTTTTTTTTTTTTTTTCATGAGAGGTGGGGAAATGGAAGGATAGTTTCTTAATGAATTCAAACTAAAATTACAAGCCCAAACAACATGTGTATAGGAAAACTATGCTGTGGTCAAGTCATTTTTATGACAACTAATGTATGAAATATAAGTAATGTCAAGCTGCTTTATACACTTCTCATGCCGTCAAATATTAAAACTAGAAGCAAGGACTTCTGGTTCAGACAAGATGCCATAGATTTATTTCTCCTTGCTCTTCTCTACTAAGTACAACTATAAACCCTGGAAAATAACCAGAGACAACCAAGGAAGAATTTTGAAAGGAGAAAAGAGGAAGGCAACTAGTTAGGGGCTCCAGGCTAGGGGAACAACATAGCAGCAGGGGACTTCACAGTCCCCCACCAACAGAAATAGGAACTGCTTAGTCACACAGCTTCCCTGAGAGGCACTTCATATAGACCTAGAAAAATTGCTGGACCTAGCTAGTTGACCAAATAATTTCCTGCTGACCTCTCTCAACTGTCCCCAGTCCTGTAAATAAACAGCATTGAGTATGTCTTTGGTTTTTGCAGGTGGTTTATATCGTGGAGAAAAAGCATTCCCGAGCAGCAACTGGCTTCATCAAACTTCTGGCTGATAAGAACAGTGAACTATTCAGGAAATATGCCCTGTTTTCTCCCTCAGATCACCGAGTGCCTAGAATATACGTGCCTCTCAAGGACTGTCCCCAAGACTTTATGACCCGACCTAAAGATTATGCCAATACACTGTTCATTTGCCGCATTGTGGACTGGAAGGAGGACAGCAATTTTGCCTTAGGGTAGGTGAGCTCTGGCAAGAAAACCGCAGATTCCACACAGAGATTGGTTCAGGGGGCCTTTAGGTAAACTTTTTTGTTATATTTTAAATATTATTTCTTATTAAATCATGGGTACTTTACATATTTTGGTCCTGGTTCTTAAGAAATTGACCTTAGCTACCACCTCAAGTGGTTACCTATAGGTTCCTCGAATTGCGAGGCAATCACCTTTTCAGTTTGTTTTTTTGACATAAAATATAAGCACATACTGAACCTATACATATATATTTCCTATCATGTATCCTGTTTGTATTTGTGAACTGCAAAGAATTCATCACATCAAACAATCAGACCCATCCTTTCAGACACTAAGTGTTAATATATGCAAGTTCAAGGCATATTTAGGGGATCCCGGTCTCTTATGTTTTAAATCTGAATATGAAGGGATATTTGAATGATGTGCTTTTTTGACACTAATCTTCAGAGTTTTCACCTATGGCATTAAAAACTAAATTACCTTACAATAAGCAGGAAAATGGTACCATTTTTTAACAGAAGGTATCAGAAGCCAATCTAACTTAAATATAGATTATGTAGTTGCAGAACATCATGGATAGCCACTTTATTTTGATCTGAAGAAACTGCTGGGCCCAGCTGTTTGATCAAATGCTGAGCCTGTGTTATAATTGGTATTCATTTTGAAAGAAAAGCAATCTTAAATTTTAGCTAAATCTTTAGCTCTTTATTATTGACTATAATAGAAGCCTGATGCACGAAATTTGTGCAAGGGGCTCATCCCTTGCAGCCATGGAGGCTTGCCTTGGCCCTCTCAGCCCCAGCTTCGTCCAAAGGTCATCTGGAAGGATGTCCAGTAGGTCATTGTGCTGTCTGGTCTAATTAGCATATTATTCTTTTATTATTATTATAGATGATGTCTAGTTTATGTTTCAGGAAATGAAAATAAAAGCATACAAGTTAGAACATTTTTTCTGACACTTTTTGTCTATTTTGGTGATTTGCTTGTTCATCATCTAGCTTATATAGGATGGAGCCTCCTGGGAATGTTCTATGGTTATGAGTACAACGCTGAATGGATGCCCAAGTGTGCTGCTTTGATCAAGTTTATTCTATACTAAGTCTCTTATGCCTAGTGAAGTAAGCCAGATCAAATCTGTATGTCATACCAATGCAATTTATCCCATACCACTCTCAGTGATATGAAGATCATCATGATTTATATGATCTGAGAACCACTTAGGAACAGTTGTACTTTCTTTTTTACTCTCATGTGGTGTGATTACAATGTCATCATTTTTTAAAGCCTAAATCATTATCCAAAAGTGACGTCAATCCCTTTAGCTCTAAATAGCTCTTCTCAGAGGCTTGCCAGTTTCTCACCATTAACTCGAAAGGCCTGATAGTAGCTATGCCACCTGGCCTCTGTTGATTGTGGCTGCCATACTCTGTTTGGCAGTGAAAAGGGAAGACTTTCACATCACAGCAGGAAATCCAGTCTTGTCTTTTATCTGCCTTTCTGTCACTTCCCATTGTGTATATTTGATTGGACTTCTTCCTTAGTTTTCAAGTTGTAAGGGTGTAGTCAGGATATCTTCAGGGTGTGAGTTTCTTTTATTGCTAGAATGGCCTTGCAGGTTCCTTTTTTTTTTTTTTTTTTAATACAGTTGATCCATTATTTCATCAAGATTTCTTTTTCTTATGGGTAAAGTACACTAATAATTTAAAAAGGAATCAAGCCTTTAATGCAGCAAGGACATTTGCTGAATATTAAGAAAGAATATTTAAAAATAATAGCCATATGTTAATTATTTTCTTTTCAAAATAAAAAAATGGAAGTTTCTCATACTTAGATGGAAAACTTTGCTTGCTTTTCCTCTATTTTCTTACTATACAGACATTAAAAATGATCTTTTATGGAAATATAACTTTTAAAATCTTTGTGAAAAAGAGAAAATGTATCTGAAATAAAATATGGCAGGTTTTCATGCTGTAGTTCTCAGATGACATCTATCTCCTAAGGGGTGTGGGCTGCAGCTGCTGAACATGGTGGTGGTCGCCTTTCCATTGGTTCTGGCTATCAGTTACTGGTCTTTAGGAGCTGAGGTCACTGTGTCCCAACCAGAACCTGCTGGGCTGAGACTGCCTAGGTTTTCTGTATCATCCTGGCCAGATTTCTAGCAGGAGTGTGAAGGTAGTACTTGCTATGGGTGTAAATGTGTGGGTTAGCTTCTGCAAAAAACTATGCCTAAAAACTGAGGTTAGCCAAAGAGGCTTTCTTTTGAATTTTCTCCCTGTCCCTACACTCTACCCTTAGAAGTATCAAACTTCTCTGCCTGTCTAATTGCTACTAATCATTCAAGTCCAAATTTAACTACTTCTTCTGTAGTTAAATTCAGTTCATGAGGCTAGTGTTGATCAACTGTGTGCAAGTCATATTGTGTGAGAAATAGAAAGGTGGAAAGCTATGGTTCCTTTATTCAAAGAAATTATAGCCTAATGAGGAAGGACTTGTACATAAAATGTCACAGGATTAACTTGATTCCAAGAAATGGAATTCTAATTGAACTGGTTTAAATAAAAGTGGAGATTATTATAAGAAACTGGTGGTCCTCCTTAAATCCAGGGCCAGAAGTATAGGCAGGTCTCCTGTAGAACTTAGAACTAACTAACATGGCGGCAAAGAATCAAGCTTCTCTCTCAACTAACCTGACCAATCCAGCCAGCATTTCTCTACCCCTTTTTACACACAAGCTGTATTCTTCTTCTTCTTAACAGTTGCCACCTACCTACTCAATATCCTGCATGGCCCCAAAATGGCACTGCTGGGCCTCTGCAGGTCACAAACCAAAGTCTAGATCATAATATAGAATATCTACAATAGAAAATTTTATTGATCTAGCTTGAGACAATTATTCGCCCTAGTCAGTAGTTTTAACTAGAGGTAGGAGTCCAAGGTCCCATGACCTACTGCCCAGTTAGCATGGCTCTCTGTGCAGAAGGGTAGATAAAGCAGACAAATTGAATGGCTTATGTCTTTTGAGCTCTAATTATAATATGAAATAGAATGTTCTAACTTCTTTCATAGGAACAAAATAATTTTCTGGAAGTTTAGAAGAGGTGGATGAAGGGAGAAATCCAAGATTGTTTCCTGGAAAATGGAAGCCTCCTTGCTAAAAGATCAGTCCACTGAGAGCCTAGAGTGGATGGGAAGGGACATGACTGGAAGCAGCAGTCATAATAGGCTTTTGCAGTAAGATGAGATGTAGAGAACCTGCAGGAAAGGAGTTGCAGTGAAGGAAACAAGAGAAAGAAAAGATTCAGGGGAAATGAAGAAGGTCAGTTCTCCTAGGCATGATGACCGATTACAAATGGGGCATGAAGGAAAAGGACAGAATCTTGGATGAACTTTCAGACTTCCAACTTGTGTGATTGGGTAGGTGATGATGGCATGAAACCACAGTTCTCTGAGAGCAGCGTTAGCCCCCACCATTCTCTTCACTTATGCCTCCCTGCTTGCTGTTTTCATTTCCCAACCTGTGTTTGTTCATAGCGCCAAACTTTTGCACACTGCACTCCCATTCCCAACATTGGCTTTCTCCTCTCCCCAGAGTTTATTTAGTGAAATACTCAATTTTTAAACTTTTATCAGTTGTCAAAAATGTTTCCTGACTCTAAGTCCTCTGACTCTTGGGTACTTTAACAGTTTCTAATAATACCTTTATTGTATCTCTCATCTGTTTGTATTATAATTGCTTATGCAAGTTATTTACCTGGCTATGAGCTCTTTTAGGACAGGATACTGAGTGGCTGATCAGATGGGTAGATGAAAATGATTTGATGACCCCCAAATTGATTAGGAAAAGGTTGTACCATAAATCATGCTAGAAAACATAGAAGAGTGTGTTTGGAACAGAAAATGATGAGAACTATGGTTATATGATTTCAAAATCAACATTTATTAACAACATACAGTCAGTATATAAACTTAAGTGGAGAAATACTAATTTAGAATATTTGTTTTTTTAAATATTTATTGTTGAGAGTGTTATATATTATATGTCCTCCTCTTTTCTTCCCCCTATTGCCCTTCTCCACCTGGATGTTGCCCAGACCCAGGCCTCCACCACTCTATTATTTGTGTCCATGGGTTTTTGCATATATGCATATGCTATTTGGTAAATCTCTTCCTGCCCACCTTTTTCCTTCCATCTGAGATTTGTCAGTCTGTTCCATGCTCCCATGCCTCTAGTTCTATTTTATTCATCAGTTTATTTTGTTCATTAGACTCCTTGTTTATTTTGATTTTATATTCAGTTTTTGATAGAATTATATTTATTACCACTTTATTCATATTTTTATCATTTTTCTTCTTAAAGAAGACTATTCAACATCTATCTAATAAAAAAGTAATATGCAAATTGACCATCACTCCAAAACACAAGATGTCTGCCCCCATGTGGTCAAAGATGGCTGCCCCATATGGACACAAGATGGCCACCACAAGATGGCCCGCCAGCAGGGGAGGACAGTTGGGAGGGACCAGGCCTGCAAGGAAAGGCAGTTGTGGATGATCAGGCCAGCAGGGAAGGGCAGTTAGGGGTGACCAGGCCTGCAGAGGAGGGAAGTTGGGGGCTACCGGGCCTGCAAGAAAGAGCAGTTGGGGGGGACCCAGGCCTGCAAGGGAGAACAGTTGGGGGGACCAGGCCTGCAGTGGAGTGCAGAGTTAGGGGAGGCCAGGCCTACAGTGGATGGCAGTTAGGGGCAAACAGGCTGGCAGGGGAGCAGTTAAACATCAATCAGGCTGGCAGGGGAGTGGTTAGGGGTGATCAGGTTGGCAAGCAGAAGTGGTTAGGGGCAACCAGGAAGGCAGGCAGGTGAGCAGTAGAGAGCCAGCAGTCCTGGATTGTGAGAGTGATGTCTGACTGCCTGTTTAGGCACAATCCCAGTAGGGGTCCAGATTGGAGAAGGTGCAGGCTGAACTGAGGGACACCCCCCCATGCACGAATTTTGTGTACTGGGCCCCTAGTTGTTATATATAAAAGGCTCATATGCAAATTGTCCCTTCAGGAATTCGACTGGGAGACTGAGAGTTCAATTGCTCGCTATGATGTGTGCTGACCACCAAAGGGCAATGCAGAATGAAGGAAGGCCCCAGGCAGCAGTTGGCAGCTCAGGAAAGGAGGCCCTGGCGGGCAGCCTGAAGGAAGGCCCCGATTGGCCCTGATTGCTGACCAGGACTAGAGACCCTACTCGTGCATGAATTTTGTGCAATGGGCCTCTAGTTTCATATAATACTGGTTTGCTGGTAATGAATTTATTTAGCTTTTTCTTGTCTGTGAAATTCTTAATCTGACTTTCAATTCTAAATTATAGATTTGCTGGGTAGAGTAATCTTGGTTGTAGGTCCTTGCTTTTCATCACTTTGAATATTTCTTGCCACTCCCTTCTGGCCTGCAAAGTTTTTGTTGAGAAATAAACTTGACAGTTGTATGGTGTTCCCTTGTAGGTAACTAATTGCTTTTCTCTTGTTACTTTTAGGATTCTCTTTATCTTTCACCTTTACCATTTTAATTATGATGTGTCTTGTTTGGGGCTCTCTGCGCTTTCTTGGTGTGTATATCTATTTCTTTCAGGTAGGGGAAGCTTTCTGTCATTATTTCTTCAAATAGGTTTTCAATTTCTTGCTCCCTTTCTTGTCCTTCTGACACCCCCATGATGCAAATATTGGTATGCTTGAAGTTCTCCCAGAGGCTCCTTACACTACCTTCATATTTTTGGATTCTTTTTACTCTTCTGATTGAATGTTATTTGTTTCCTCATATTCCAAATTGATGATCTTATTCTCAGATCTTCTACTTTACTATTGATTCCCTGTAAATTATTCTTCATTTCACTTAGTGTATCCTTCATTTCTGACTGGTCTTTGATGTTCTCAATACTTTTAAAAAAATTCTCACTAAGTTCCTTGACATTCTCATTAAGATCCTCAAAGCTCTCATTAAGTTCCTTGAGCATCCTCGTAATCATTGTTTTAAACTCTGTATCTAGTTTGCTTGCATCCCTTTTCATTTAGTTTTTTTGTTTTCTTCTTGATATTTCTTCTGGTTTTTCATTTGTGACATGTTTCTTTGACTCCACATTTTGGCTGCTTCCCTGTGTTTGCTTCTATGTATTAGGTAGAGCTGCTATGTCTCCTGGAATTGGTAGAGTGGCCTTGTGTAAGAGGTGTCCTATAGGGTCCAGTGGCTCAGCCAAAGCAGTCACCTGAGCTGGGCACTATAGGTAAACCCCTCTGTGATCTGTATGCACTGTCCTGTTATAGTAGAGCCTTGATTGCTGCTGACCCCTAGGATAATTGTCTCTGAGAACCAGTTGTGACTATAGTGAAAAAGCTGTTCTGTAGAAGATATTCCTATGGAGCAGGACTTGTGCATTGTGGCTTTTGTGCTCACCAAGTCCACCTCTTGAATTGTCACTCATGGATATGATAGAGTTGTAATCTGGCATGGTCTGAAGCTTCTGGCATGGTCTGAAGCTGACAACTGGATGTACTGAATTTGAGGCCTCCTGGGAGATACAAAATCAGCCTTTGCCTGTAGCTCGTGACGGGGTGATCTGTAAGATGGCTGCTACTTGTGTTGGGTTAGGAGGTGCCCAGGAGAGGCCAAACTGTGAATCTTGGCAAGCTGCTGCTATTGCTGGGCCTGGGGCCATTTATTTATTTTTTTTAAAAAATACACACACACACACACACACACACACACCCACACACACACACACTGAGTGGCCAGATTATTATGATCGTCTCTGAACACATAATAATCTGGCCACTCAGTGTGTGTGTGTGTGTGTGTGTGTGTGTGAATATATTGGAGGTCTGGTGCGTGAATTCGTGTGTGGATGGGGTCCGGCCAGCCTGGCCAGGGGAAGGGGGCATGGGCAGTTGGCCGGCCTGCCTGCTGGTCAAACTCCTGGTCGAGGGGACAATTTGCATATTAGCCTTTTATTATATAGGATATATAATTACAGAGAGGAATGGAGGAAAGAGAGATAGAAATATCAATGATGAGAGAGACCCATTGATCAGCTGCCTCCTGCATGCCCCATTCTGGGGATTGAGCCTGCAACTCAGGCATATGCCCTTGACTGGAATTGAACCTGAGATCCTTCAGTCTGCAGGCCAATGCTCTATCCATTGATCAAGCATTGGAGCCACTTATTGAGAGGCATGGGGCACACTGAATCCAGCTGCTACTTGTTTGAGAGATTTTAGGAAAGTCTGAAGCCTGAGCCAAACAGCCATTCATATGATAAAGACACTGCAAACAGCTTGGGTGAGGCTGCAAATTGGGTTATTGGGATCTCAGGGCAAAGCAAACAGAGTGGGACAGGTTGAGGGAGACTCAGATATAGTGAATGTTAGTCAGCTGTGTGTGTGTGTGTGTGTGTGTGTGTGTGTGTGATGTCCCAGCTCTTTTGTCTGGGAGAAAGCTGCCCCTATTCTTGCCCTGATGCCAAACAATTTAGTTTTCCCATATGTCCCCAGATCCTTTCAAGGTGCTGTCCCAGTGCTGAAGCTCAAAGGAGTGAGTCTGGGTATGTGTGCTGGCCCTTTAAGAGGAACTGTCTGGGACTCCAGCAGCCTTTTTGTCACTCAGCTACAGTCCCAGCTGTTTTTTACAGCCCAAAGCTATGGGGACTTCTCTTCCTGGCTCTGGAACCCTGGGCTGGGGCCTGTGTGCAGCTGGGACCCCTTGCTCCTCACTGGATGCCTCCTCAACCAAGATAACCCTCCTGATTAAATACCATATGGGTATCAGACTAGCCTGTTCAGCACCTTCATCCCCCTACCAGTCTCAGTGTGCTTTCTTCTCTAATTCTCTAGTTGTAGGACTTCTTTTCAGCCAGATTTCAGGTGGTTCTGAACGATGGCTATTCTGTATTTTAGTTTTAATTTTGTTGTGGTTGTGGGAGGATGTGAGAACCGGCATTTACCTATACTGCCATCTTGATTCCTTCTAATTTAGTATCTTTAATAAGTTTAAATAAAACATACACATTAATTGAATATGTAATTCCAGTAGCTTTAGAAGTGGCCTTAAGGAGGCCATTAATCTTGGTGCCTCCTTTGGTGTAAGCGTTGATTCTCTAGCACCCCCAGTGGCACTTTGTTTCTAACTGAGGAAGTCCCAAGGTTATTACAGTACTGGAAACCTCTATTTGTTAGAAAAGTTATTTTTTTATCTTGTTTTTAAAATTGTCATGAGAGATCTCAGTTGAGCCTTGTTTACTTCTATACACAGTATCTACCATATTTTCATGAATCTTAGTTCTATAATATTATATAAAAAACCTAAAGATAATCATTTTTAGCGAATGCTTGCTGGCTTTTAGGGATCACAACATATTTAGTACTTTTCATATTTACTACTGCATAGTCCAGAATATTTAAAAAGCCACATTGATTTCCTCATTGTGATAATTTGTAATTATATAATCAAATTTACAGTTCTTAGAGCTTCCCAACCCTCTTCAATCATCTTTCCTGTTAGAAACTCTTAGAGTAGAATTCATACCTGTATTTTCTCATATCTTTTTGATATCTCTTTACCTAAAGTCTAGAGTTTACAGTCCCATATTTCCCTTCCAGGATGTCATAGCAAGGAGATATCATTATGGTCTCTTTCTCCCAGATTTGTCATAATTTATTTTTCTTAAATATTTAAGGATAAATCTTAAAGAAAATGGGAAAGTTTTATAGCAGCTACTGTGGGGAACATAATAGTGTATCTTGGCAACATTGTAGACTAACGATGTATCACATGAATTGACATAGAGCAAATTGGCATATTTATAATATTTTCTCTAGCAAACTTTGGTAGCTTCAAAGGATGGGGAGGAGGGAAAATGAATAGGTCAGTGTAGATATAGCAGGGCTGAGAACATTTTAGTTGAACATGGGATTTGTTTAAGCAGTGGTTCTCAACCTTTCTAATGCCTCGACCCTTTAATACAGTTCCTCATGTTGTGGTGACCCCCAACCATAAAATTATTTTCGTTGTTACTTCATAACTATAATTTTGCTACTGTTAATGAATCGTAATGTAAATATCTGTGTTTTCTGATAGTCTTAGGCTCTACAGCAGCGGTTCTGCTAGTAGAGAACTGCTAGCAGGGTCGCCTATGGTTTTTATGGTTGGGGGTCACCACAACATGAGGAGCTGTATTAAAGAGTCGTGGCATTAGAAAGGTTGAGAACCACTGGTTTAAGGCTTAATGGGAGGCTGTTGAAAAATGAGAAATAGAGAATGGGTCACAGTACTGCTCATTTTAATGAAAGTGAAGGACAGCAGTTTCCGTTGCAGAGTGACTAGGAAGGTGAAAGAAGAGGAAGGAAGTGTTGGAGAAGGACCTGGTTGAGGGAAGGAAGGGAATCGTTCTAGTATTTTGGTCATCTCCCAGTTTTGTGCCCATAAGGTATCAGTTATTAGACAATCAGAAACATTTGTTGACTAATGAAATCAAATACTTTTACTCTTCCATCCAGTTTTGATAGACTGAATTTCTTATAAGGTTTGGGGAGCTGGTCATTAAATTTTATTTAGTAGGAAAATGAAAATGTAACTAGGTTGCTGAAAAAAACAAATAGGAAAAATTAGTTTCATTGAGGCATAGCTTAGATTAGCAAATTGAAAAGTAGCGCTATCCAGTCTTTCTTCTTGAGCAAAAGGACTGTTTAACCTTTTTAAGAGTATGCTTTCCTTATCTGAGAAAGAGGCTGAGTTATATAATCATATGAATTTCCATTACCGAACTTAGACTGTAAGTTCTTTCCAGGGGGTATGGCTCTAGCTGGCTGCTGGACAAAAGCAAATCAGGCTGAGGAGGGGGCTCTCTTTTGTGACTTTTGGGCTCCACCTGGTGGCCTATAAGGATCAGATTTGGAGACCGCTCCTTCAGCAATGAGAGCTTCCTGATCAAAGCAGAGCAAATGTAAAAGGAGTGGAAGAGAATGGGCTTTGATTAACAGATTGTTTCTTTCTTCACAGTGTGTACAATCATTAACACATCTTTTGTGGTTGTCAGCTTCACCCACAATTTCTAGTGCATTCTCTTGAAAGTATTAGTATAAAGTAGAAGGGAACTTTACTATCATTAGCCTTCTCGTAGTATATCCTTAAATGCTTTCGGCTTCCTCTTTGCTCCCTTCACATGGACATCAAGCTCTTCACTCTCAAGCTTTAGGGCCTTTTCTAAAATCATTCAAAATTTTGAGTCTTGCTTTCCCCCCACATTTTGCAATCTGTTTTCATTGATCTGTACATGCTTTTCCTAAAGTCCCCCTTTACTTGCTGCCTTCTGTTCTGTCATAATACTGAGCCAGAAAAAAGGGAAAATAACATGTTCTTTCCTCCTGATTATATAAAATAGTATGTAAATATGTGCAGCCAAAAACATTGTATATTTCCCATACTTTGTTTTCACTGTGTGTTGCTACTGATGTTCCAGGCCCTCCATGTGCTGATGTTCAATTGCTTTCCACTTGCAAGTTCTTATTGTACCTGTTTGCATGGAGTTTTCAACATGGACTAATATTCATGAGAACATTTATTTAAGAGTATTAATGATAGGTAGTGACCTATCATTATGTATGAATGTCTTCCTAGGTATAGCCTAGTTTTAAGGCTGAACCTTTCTAGGAATATATGATAGAGAAAGGAGGATAACACCAATGTTTACTTTTAAGTGCTCCTATTTCCTTTAAGGCAAAGAGACCAATTTGAAGGATTTCTTATCTTAATTTTTTACATCTATAGCTGATCCCTTCCCTCAAGAAGTTTTGTACTTGTACATCACCAGAACAGTGGACCTAATGCTTATTTATATGGAATTTTTACACACACACCACCCAGCTATAGGAAGTTGGGAATATTGTTTCAGCATTGTCCCAATTAATTTACAGTGGGACCCAATTATAATGTAATTGATTATGAATGGGAGCAGTATTTTTGGAGGAGCTCTGACAAGTGAGAAAATTTGATTTGGTGATCATTATAAATTACAGATATTTATTATTACAATATTAAAATTAGGAAAAAAATTTTAATTTTCTCAAGTACGTATATATTATATACTTATTATTAAAATTGTTTCAAATATCTGCTATAGAAAGTGAAAAATGCCATAATTTTACCTATTTGAAATAATAAGGAAAAATGCCTGCTACTGTCTTATTGAACGGGCAACTCAAAATTGGCATTTTCTATACCAATAAATGATAAAAGTTCAATAATTCTGAATTAAAGCAATAGTAGCAGGCATTTTTCCTTATTTAATTTTTTGATATGTTAATATTAATGATTTTGATAATATGGCAGCTAGTTATAGTCTCCAAAGTGTACCTAAGTACATGTCCTTTGGGTTTTATTTGTTGTTTTATTATCTTCAGTTTTCTTAGTTTTCCTTTGGAGTTTCAAGGAAGATTAGGATGCCTTTTTCCAGGCTCAAAAGCATTAATATGTTTATTCATTTACTTACTCATCCATCATGTGATTAAAAGTCTCATTGTAGGATACAGAAATAAATATCCTCTTTAGGATAATCCTCCTCATACATTAGTAAAGAAGAGATGTACTTAAAAGCACTGTGACTAAAGTGGAAAGTGGCATGTATCAGAAAGGAGACAGAACTGGAAGAGAGGGATAGTATTGAGGCTCAGATCTCCTTCCTCCTGTATCCCATGAGGTGAAATGAACTTGATTTATGTTTTGTGGGTTGAGTTCAACAGAAATCTTAAAGAAAGTGTCTTTAAGATAGTAACGTATTGCTTAAAGAAGGAGTCTTTATAATGTTTTTATGCTCTAGAACTAGCAATCTGTGTCAATGTGTAGTAAATACCTACAAGATATATGATGTTAACAGTCCTGAGATTCTATTTTTGGTGATAAGAGCATGACATTTTCTGTTGTAGAGTGAAGGGAGGTAAAGGGAAGTTTGCTTCTCATGGAAGACATTTTTAAATATTTTATATTTGTTAGGATGCTTATAGCACCAAATGATAGAGCACCCTGACCCAAATTAACTGCAATAATAAGGGAATTTATTATCTCACATATGTGGGAATCCCGAAGTTATGCAGGCTCCAGGCCTGATAGTCAGTGATTTTTTTATGTTATCAGGATGCCTTTGTGCTCTTCAGTGATCTAATAGTAGATTCTTTAAGGTCACATAGACGTGTGGTGCTTTTTGACCACATGGCAATCATGATATTGATTACAGTCCCATGGGAGTCATGCCCTAGTAGATTCTGCTTTTGTTTAGACCCCTAAATATTCTGATTTTAAGGGTGACAGTGGAATTTATGAATAAGTAGACAGCATAGGATTCTTTCTGGGGCATCTAAGGCCCAAATCATGAGCTTTGTCAGCTTGCTGACCTGTTGGATTTTTATCTCCTGTAAGCAGCCTAGTCTGTACTGCTATCAAATAGATCTCCAATGAAAATCTATAATACGTTTATTTAAATAAGGTACTTGAGAAACATTCTCTGAAACTTAGAAAAATAAATGCTAATTACTACTAATAGAAACTTGGAGTGATTGATCATATTTGGAAGCTATAACTGAAATATAATTTTGTCTTTATAAGCCATGTTGTACTTTCAGTAAACAAATCAAGCTTCTTTGGACTCAGAATATAACCTGCTAAAAAATTTTTGCCAGAACACAAAGTGCCAATAAAATTAAACAAAAGACCAATTTCTTTTTCTTTTAATTTCAGTAATGGTCCAATGACTGGTATGATTTGTTCTGACAATTAATGTTAGATCTGTCTTCACCTGCTTCTTTTTGTTCTCCTTTATGTTCACCTCCCCACTCCACAGAAGTCATCCGATACTTGGCACCAGTCTTCTTGGAGAAATTCCTCCATATCTTGGTAGGCCATAGTTCTTCATCCAGTAGTTTTTCAGAAAAGTTTTGCGAGAACTATATTCCCTGAGTTCTTGCATTAAAATTTTTCATCTTCCAACTCTAGTAACTTCACTAGAATATATTTCGGTGATGATTTTTTGGTATTCATTTTTCCTGTAACATGGTATACTCTTTCTGTCTATAAAATTTCTATTTCAGGAAAGTTGTCTTAAATAGTATCTTGTAAAATGTTTCTATTCCATATGCCTATTTCCTTCCTTCAGGAATACCAGTTATGCCAGTGTTGGATCTCTATCTGGCTTTTGTAACTGTTTTCTTTGTAATCTTTTTCTTTAACTCTTTATATTTTTCATTTTCATTTTCCTCACTTCTCTTAAGCTTCTCCTTTGGGATCCTTATTTTTTTCAAATAGTATCAGTTCTTCATTAGTTATCTCCAGTATTACCTGCACGTCTGTAATGGTTTTTTTGGTTTTTTTTTTTAACTTATTTCCTAGGTCTAAAACACTAGTTTTTATTTCCTTTTGTGAAATCTATTTATTGTTTTGAACTCTTCCCTTCTAGTGACGATATTCTCATATGCCTGTTCTTATTTACATTATCAGGTTGTTTTGATTATATTATCAGATTGTCTTTGATTCTCAAGACAATCATTTCTATGACCACATACTTGTAGACTATGTTTTATCCTTCTGCCATTTCTTTTGCTTATTCCTTTTTCCTTTTTAATGTAGTACTTTTTAATAGAACACCTGGGATGGCTCCTCTTTCCCTCATCCTTGAATAATGATTTCTTCATGGATGTTTTTATTGTTTAAAGTATTACATATATTAGTGCATATATCTACTTTTATTTTCCCATTGACCTTCCCTCAGCCTCCCTTAACCCCTGTTTCATGCCCTCATCCCACCTCCCCAGTGTCTTGTGCCCATTGGTGTGCTTATATGCATGCATACAAGTCCTTTGGTTGATCTACTTCCCTCTCTCCCCAACACTCCCCAGCCTTCCCACAGTAATTTGGCAATCTGTTTGGTGTTTTACTGCCTCTGTATCTATCTTTTTATTCATCAGGTTATAATGTTCTTTATTTTCCATAAATGAGTGAGATCATGTGGTATTTTTCTTTCATTGCCTGGCTTATTTCACTTAACATAATGCTCTGCAGGTCCATCCATGCTGCTGCAATTGGTAAGAATTCTCAGAGCTGCTAAACTGAGGGGATCTCTAAAATGCAACCCATTTTGATCTGGCACAGAAGGACAGCCTAAATATTTTAAAAGTGTACTGGCTTGTTGGACACAAGGGGGGAGGAAGGACTGTGTAGACTTGCACAACCCTGGAATTCGCACACTTGTGCTTTTTCATCCTTAAATCCTTGCTTCTGATTACTAAGCCCGATACCTAGGATCACCCAGTTGGGGACACCTTAGGAGACTGCAGGGGAAAGTTGTTTTTTTGGAACCTGGGAATCAGAGTGGGGAGTGATCATCGGAGAACCAGCTCTGGGGCAGCCCATTCCCACAAACCTGTATCGAGTGCCACAGGGAACGCAGGATCTAAGCATAGGCTAGAAAGGACCGATAGACCCAGACAGAGGTCAATCCAGAAATACTGCCAGGGGTTGAATCACAAATTGTCTCCCATGGATGTTTTATTATTGTTTAAAAGTTGGACATTATAAAATGCCTTCTGTTTAAATGTTTAGGCCCTTTTCTATTTCAGGTATATGGTAATCATTGTTGGCCACCCCATCCTCATTATGTAAGAATGGACATTGTGTTTTAAGTGTGCCTCACAAAGATTGATACTGAGACTCCCACCCCATGTAAGAATGTATTTCTTTTAACATTAGTCTAATTCTCTAATAACTTCTATAAAATGTACCTCATTGCTCATATTTCTCTAAGAAACTATCTATGCTATCTGATTATATGTATGGATAATTATCTTATGTGATTTTTGATACTATAAGGTAGAATCATGTGAAATTGTGTTTTATAGGTAAAAAGGTCAAATACATTGGCAATTTCATATGTGTCAATATAATATATGAGTTTCTTCTATATAATATGACTTGCCTTTCTTTTTTCTTTTTCTTTTTTTAATTTGTCTTTATTGTGGAAAGTATAGATGTCTCCTTTTTTCCCCTATTGACTGCTTCTGGTCCACACCTACCGCCCACCCCATGCCTTCACCACACTATTGTCTTTGTCCATGGGTTATGCATAAATGCATATAAGTTCTTTCGTTAATCTTTTCCCACCCATCAACCTAACCACCCCACTTTTCCTCTGAGATTCGAGAGTCTGTTCCATGCTTGCATGTCTCTAGATCTATTTTGTTCATCAGTTTATATTGTTCTTTAGATTCCACATATGAGTGAGATCATGTGATATTTATCTTTCTCTGACTGGTTTATTTACTTAGCATAATACTCTCCAGGTCCCTCCATGCTATCTCAAAGGGAAAGAGATCCTCCTTTTTTATAGCTTCATAGTATTTCCTGGTGTAAATGCACCACATAGTTTCAATCCAATCATCTACTGATGGGCACTTGGGATGTTTCCAGATTTTAGCCTTTGTAAATTGCACTGCTATGAACATAGGGGTGCATATATTCTTTGATTGGTGTTTTGTTTTTTTAGGATATATTCCTAGAAGTGGGATCACTTTGTCAAATGACAGTTCCATTTTTAATTTTTTGCGGATTTTAGGTTGTGTGTGTTCATTTGCATTAGTTCCCAGGAAGTCTTTTCTTTTTTCTGACCTCATTGGTTACTCATTTATTGTTTAATAACATGTTCTTTAGCCTCCATGTGTTTGAGTGTTTTTAGCATTATTGACTTATAATTTCATTCCATTGTGATCTAAGAAGATGATCAATATAGTTTGTGTTCTTGAACTTGTAGAGACTTGTTTTGTGTCCTAATTTTTTTTACCTGGAAGATCTATCCAGCGAAGTCAGTGGGTGTTAAAGTCCCCATTTATGACTGTTTTGCTGTCGATCTCTACCTTAATATCCTCCAGAAGTTTTTTTTTTTTTTAATATTTAGGTATTCTTATATTCGGTACATATATTTTTAACAGGGTTATATCCTCTTGTTATGGCCTTTATTTTGAAATCTATTTTGTCAGATATGAATATTGCCATCCCAGCTTTTTTTAAAATTTTTTTTTATTTCCATTTGCATGGAAATTTTTTTCCATCCCTTCACTCTCATCCTGTGTGAGTCTTTTGTTCTGTGGTGGATCTCTTTTAGACAGCATATATTAGGGTCATGCTATATTACCCATTCAGCAACCCTATGTCTTTTGATTGGAGCATTTAATATATTTACATTTAAGGTGATTATTGATAGGTACTTATTTATTGCCATTTTAATTCTTTATGCCTATGTCTCTGTTTCTTCTTATTATTACAATAGTTTCTTTAACATTTCTTACAAAGTGTTGGTTTGGTTTGGTGGTTATAAACACCTTTAGCCTTTTTTTTTTGGTCTGGGAAGCTCTTTGTTTTACTGTCTGTTTTTGAATGATAGCCTTGCTGGATATAGTAGTCTTGATTTCAAATCCTTGTTTTTCATTACCTTGAATACTTCATGCTGTTTTCTCTGGCCAATAGTGTTTTTGATGAAAAATAACTGACAGCTTTTTGTGAGCTCTTTTGTAAAATATTCTCTTAATATTTTATCAGAATTTTAAGTCTATGGGATTTAAAATATAAAAATGCGCTCAAATTTTAAAAATGGGAATTTGTTAGAAGTCTGTGTTTGAGGCAGTCACATCCTCCACCCCTTATACCATTGTGCAGCTAAGGGCTCTGGTGGCCAGGCATCTGCCCGTACATCAGAAATGGTATCTTCTTCCAAGAAATTGAATTATCCCTGAAAAGGCTCTAATGGCAGATCTAAACTCCTTGTAGGAAGAGCTGAGAGTGAATTCCTAGATTACCTGGTAAACCTGCAAAATACAAGTGGCTATCTTTGGTCTCCCCAAAACCCTTTACAAAGGCAGCTGCTTTATATATTGCATTTCCTGTTGAATGTCTGTATTTAACATGTAGCTTTAGAATTGTGGTTTATATGTAGTATGTCAATATATATGAGAATGGGAGCTATTAGTTTTGACATGTATACATGACCCACAGATAAAGAGTGAGATCTGCCCCCTGAAAGTGGAACCCTACTCATAATGTCAGTACTATCACATTAAATGCAATCTTACTTTTAATAGACCACAACCCTCAAATGTGAATAGCATTTTTCCTGGTGACTGGATTACAGATAAATTTCATCTCAGTGTATTTCTGTATTTTCTAAATTCTCTGAATATATACTACTTTTGTGTTGAGATAAAATACTTCAAAATGTTAAGGCAAAAATTTGCAGAATTATGAAATACAAACATTGAATCAAATCTAGTGAGCATGACTTAAGGTATAGGGACTGTGAAACTAATGATTTAACAATAAACTGGGTTGATCAGAATTGTCTCTGAAGGTAAACAAGAGAAAAAATTGACAAAAGCTTTTAACAGTATCAGTTTGACTTCATGAAAACACAATTGCTAGAGTCCAAAGGAAAGCTGTCTGGTTCTAGTCGCCAGGACAGAATTCCTGAAGAAAGTTAACATTACACAGTAGTCATGGCTTTAACAGGACACGTGTATCATTGTCTCTTCTGCTTGGCCCCTCATTCATTTCCTCTCTAAAACTGACCGAAGTAGAAAACTCTTTAAAACCTCTTATCCTTCCTATTATGGTCAGTTTTAGAGAGGAAATGGATACCTGTCTTCCCTTTACTCACTATCACACTTTTTTCTCTCTGTCTTGTCCACAGGCAGCTGGCTAAGAGTCTTGGGCAGGCTGGTGAAATTGAGCCTGAAACAGAAGGAATACTAACAGAGTATGGTGTGGATTTCTCTGATTTCTCTTCAGAAGTTTTAGAATGTCTTCCTCAAAACCTGCCCTGGACAATACCACCAGAGGAATTCAGCAAGAGAAGAGATTTAAGGTAAATATCTGAAGCTCTTTAAGAAAAACATGTTTCTACCTTTTTGCATTCTCTCTTAACTTTCCTAGAAGCTGGGCTCAGATGTTTCCATCTTCCATTAACATTCAAGTTCAGTTCAGTTGACAATTAAATGCTCTGTACCAGAGGTTATCAGATTGTGTCCCACCAGCTAAGTCTATCCCACTGCTTATTTATGTATAGCCCATGAGCTAAGAATGATTTTATATTTTTAAATTATTATAAAAATCAAAACAACAATAATCTTTAATGATTATTCTGTGAAATTCAAATTTCAGCATACATAAAGTTGCATTGGAACACAACCACGCTTGTTCAGTTATGCATTGTCTCTGGGTGTATTTTCACACTAAAATAGCAGAGTTGAATAATTGCAACAGAGACTTATGGCCTGCAAAGACTAATAGATTTATTCTCTGGCCCTTTTTAGAAAAAGTGTGTTGACCCCTACTCCAGATCATCCAGATTTCAAAGGGTCCAGTTGTCATCTTGCTTTCTCATTGCTCTGCCCCATAAGTCTGGTCGAATAAAGACAGTGTTATCTGGTTAGAAGTGCCTTCCTTTAAGTGGGCCTCTTCAGGCACAGAGCAAAGGATTCAAGACTCTGTGCTTGGAGCTTCATTTTAAAGCTTTACTTTTAGGTCTGGAATTTGTTGGAAAGTACTTTTGTGGTATTTTTATAACAACATCTTCTTTGAAGATGTTTCTTCATTGTGGGATGTTAGTTCTTTTCTGATATTTCTCTTTAGAATTTGGTTTCAGTACTGGCATTCATTTTGGATGCCACATGGAGATAGTTAGAACCAAGAAACTTTTCATACAACCCACTGAGGCTGTGGAAGGTTTTTTGCTAAGGTCATCCCATGTCAGAGTCTTTTCCACCACACTCACTCACTTCATGCAGCTGAACTTATGATACCTTTAGCTCTTGGTGCCCATTCCTCCACCTACTTGAGAATCCTCCTGTGTCCCCTTTTGCTATTGTATCTTTTAGGAATTTACTGCCTCTTTTCCTTTTCTTGCTGAAGTTAGGCAAGGAAAAGATGACAGTACTAGTATGTCCCTTTTCCTACTTGTTATTAGTTCTGGTGGAACTCATTATTTTTGAAGTCCATTAACTGAAATTGTCCTGACTTTCAGCAGTAACCACTACTGTGGAACTCTTGCTGTCCTGTTATCTCATCTCAGGGGCTTTGAGATCTTGGGCTCAGACCTTGCTTTCTCTCAATCTTTATTTACTCAGCTACAAATTGATAGGATTATTTTCTGAGATATTTTTCTAAATCTAGGGATCTATAAAAAAATTGACAAATCAGAATGAATGGCTGAACTTTATTGTTTGAAATATAAATTACTTAGCCACTCTGTAGTTGCCATCAATGTTTTAAATGTACTCCACTTCTAGGAATCCTACTCAAAGAAGTATATAAGGATACATGTTTATTGTTGTAAAGGTAACACCGCTAATGACTATGCCATGTCAGTAAGATAGCATTCCCTACAGCTGTAAAAAAGGAGCTAAATCCATATGCACTGTCCTAAAACAATGGCTGTTACAGATTGTGAGGGAAAAGAAGCAATTCAGAACAATATGAATGAGTCTATTTTTTTTATATAGTTAAATAATACAAAAACGATATAAATGTATATGCATCCATATATGTATACACATAAAAGTATATATACATTAAAAATTCCTGGAAGGAGCCGAGACCGGTTTGGCTCAATGGATAGAGCGTCGGCTTGGGGACTGAAGGGACCCAGGTTCGATTCTGGTCAGGGGCATGTACCTTGGTTGTGGGCATGTCCCCAGTAGGGGGTGTGCAGGAGGCAGCTGATCGATGACTCTCTCTCATCAATGTTTCTGGCTTTCTATCTCTCTCCCTTCCTCTCTGTACAAAAGCAATAAAATATATTAAAAAAAAATTCCTGGAAGGAAATCTAGACCTTTTTCTGTGGTTATTGACAGTGATTGGCATGTGTATACTCAGTAGAGTAGTAGGAGGTAGGGAGGCAATATTTTACTTTTTATTTTATAAATGTTTCTATTATTTAAATTATTTTAAAATAACTTTTATAACTATTAAAATTATAAATTAGACTATCAGAAAAGAGAAGTATTCAATCATTTCTAGTCTTACTCCTAGCCTATCCTATATAATAAAAGGCTAAAATGCAAATTGTCCCCTCAGGAGTTTGACTGGGAGTTCCATCGCTTGCTATGATGTGCGCTGACCACAGTGGGTGGCATGGAACTTGGTGTGTGATTAGTAGCAGTGGTGGTGGTGGTGGTGGTGGTGATGGTGGTGGTGGTGGCTGCAGGGCGCTGAGGGAGCGGTGGAGCGCTGAGGGAGCAAAGGAAGGAGGAATGGGGAAGGCAGGGAGGTGGGAAACCTGATAGGCCTCGATTGCCAGCCTGGCCTAGGAACCCTACCCATGCACGAATTTCGTGCACTGGGCCTCTAATAGATAAGTAATAAGGCACTTCAATAGTCATAGAGCCCAGTGTTGCTCTCAGCCCCCTCTCTTGTCTCCACCTTGCCTTTTTCTTTGTTCCCCATTGCCTTTGGTAGACCATAGAATAGGAGGCCTTCCTTTGCCGAAAGGCTTTGTTAAAATATACCAATGTGTTTTGCAAAGGGCTTTAAAGATACAAGGGGCTTATGGAATGTTGTCTGCTATTAGCATAGTAACAGGGATTTTTTAAAAATAACTTTAACCTCCAAACACTTTTTCCCTGCCTATTATCTCTAGGATTATGTTTCTCAAATTCAAATCTGATTTTTTTCTTTTTACTCCTTTGGCCTAAAATCTTTTAACTGCTTCTTGATGTCCTGAAGTAGTAATCTCTGGCCGAAACCGGTTTGGCTCAGTAGATAGAGCATCAGCTTGGGGACTGAAGGGTCCTGGGTTCGATTCTGGTCAAGGGCATGTACCTTGGTTGCATATCTCCAGTAGGGAATGTGCAAGAGGCAGCTGATTGATGACTCTCCCTCATCGATGTTTCTAACTCTCTATCTCTCTCCCTTCCTCTCTGTACAAAATCAATAAAAATATATTTAAAAAAAAGAGAAACATTTATAAAAAAATAATAATTATAAAGTAGTAATCTCTGAACTTTGTTTAACATACATTCCAATAATGTATGTCTCTTGTAAAATTACAAATGTATTTACTTTACTAATTTATTATGTGCATGGTAAATTTACATAAAAATAGAAAAGTGAGAATGAACTAAATTTTAGAATAATTTCATTGTAAAGGTATAAAAAACTTCATATTAATTTTACTTTTGATAGAAGTAATATGATTGAATATTCGTTTTTTAAAATGTTGCTTTAACAACTTATGATATGGATATGCAAAGGTCTAATTATAGGTTCTGTAAATTTGGTACTTATTTTTGCTTTTAATGGTTATCATATCTGAAAAAGATACCTGAATTTACTAAGTTATAGTACTAATTTTTCATTCTATTCACTGATTATATTCAGATTCATTTTGCAATCCAGCTAATAAATTTCCATCTTTCATGTCAGTTCTTGTGGACTAATTGAAAGGTGCTGCATTTAAAATTAAAAAAAAAAAATGTGTTCTTAATCCTTGTTTATTCTTTAGTTGGCATCTTGAAAAACCAGTTAGAAAATTCTGTTAGGATATTTAAGTGTATAGATATAAGTAGTTTTTTTTTTTCGTTTTTTTTTTTTCTGGTTTTGTTAATCCTCACCCATGGATACTTTTTTTTCATTGATTTTTGTAGAGAGTGGGAGAATAGAGAAAGAGAGAGATAGAGCGATATGAGAGAGACACATAGATTGGTTGCTTCCCACATGCACCTCAGCCAGGGATAGGGATCAAACCTATAACCCCATGACTGGGAATCAAACCTGCAACACTGTGGTGGGTGGGCAATGCTCTAACCACTGAGCGTGCCAGCTAGGGCTAGCTACGAGTAGTTTTATAGTTTATACACTAAGATCATTTTAGGTTCCCAAACTGTATAACAATAGAAACATTTAAAGATATCCATTTTTAAAATTTTATCTTTTAACACTTGATTTCCTGTTTTATTTTGTTTAAAAAGAAATAACTATTTTTCCTCATTGTTAAAATGTCAACTTTACCTTGAAGGGACAGATTAAGTGTGTTTAATTTTGTCTAAGTATCTGCTTAGTAGCATATGATTGACAGTCATTGTTTTGAAATCATAATATGACTGATTATGAATTTCTATTAGGAGAAGATATGTTAACTCTGCTATTTTCCTGATATTGGTAGTATTGGTATTATTGTTAGTTTAGTGTTCATTTAATCTGTGGATCTTTGCAGTAATCATTTTTAGCCACTTTTCTATTTTGTGAAGATTAGTTTAGCTAACACTAGATAATTTCTATAAATACCCACTGATGGCTGAAAGTGTAGAATCTTATGGGATTGCCAATGTCATTGCGTTGGTGTTCTGAAGTGCTGACTTTCATCTGTACACGTCACCACCTCACCCACACACCTTGTGAGGATGCCAGGTGGTTATATTGTCATGGTTAAGTTTTTATTTTATTTTATAATAAAAAACAAAGAGAGAGAAAAAAGCAAACAAAAAACAAAGAGAAGTCCATAGTATGCTAAAGTATTTGGATCTGATTAATTTCCCCCCTTTTTTTTTCTACTGATTTTGTAATAGATTTATTCAGTTTTTAAACTAACAAATATTTACAGAACAGTGGGGAATCAATAATGAACAAATACAGGTCTGGTCTCTGTTCTCATGGAATTCTCAGTCATTGCAGAAGGGCATGAGTTAGATGTATTAAACAGGCCCTAGCCAGTTTTGCTCAGTGATTAGTTATAGAGTATTGGCCTGCAGACTGTTGCAGGTTCAGTCCGCATCCACAGGAGTCAACCAATCAATGTGTATCTCTCCATCGATGTTTCTCTTTCTGTATCTCTCACTCCCTTTCTACTCTCTAAAAATCAATGGAAAAATTATACTTGGGTGAGGATTAACAACAAAAAAAAGTGTCTTAAACAATAGTCAAATATGGATTTGTAATGGAGGAGAAAGGTACTTGATATAAGGAGAGAGGTACTTGATACAAAGATTTATGTTTAGAGGTTCAGAACCTTCACTAAGTTTTTATGAATATTAATTTCCCCAGGAATGTCAAGAGGGCTAAGAATGAGTTCCAGTGCATGCTAAAAACATATGCTATGATTAATTCAAAGTCCATAAATTCCTAAATAAAACTTTCTATGTCTTCCCTTTTCTTCTTTCTTCTCTCTTGTATACATTTATTTACATGTATTATTATATATTAATGTGTGTGTGTGTGTGTGTGTGTGTGTGTGTGTGTATATATATATATATATATATATATATATATATATACTAGAGGCCTGGTGCATGAAATTTCTGCACTGCAGGCGACTGGCACCCTCAGCCCAGCCTGCACCCTCTCCAATCTGGGACCCCTCAGGGATCAGGCCTAAATGGGCAGTTGGACATTCCTGTCACATTCCAAGACTGCGGGCTCCCAACTGCTCGCTTGCCTGCCTGATTTCTCCTAACCACTTCTGCCTGCCAGCCTGATCACCCCCTAACCACTCCCCTGCCAGCCTAATCGACACCTAACTGCTGGCCCAATTGCCCCCAACTTCCCTCCCCTGCTAGCCCAATTGCCCCCAACTGCCCTCCCCTGCTAGCCCAGTTGCCCCTAACTGCCCTCCCCTGCTGGCCATTTTGTAGCCATCTTGTATGAGGGCGTGACGGTCAATTTCCATATTACCTCTTTATTATATAGGATGCCACGTAATAAATTAATCACTAGAAGTACATAGACAAGAAAGGCCCAGCCTTTATTCTTCAAGACTGTACTGTTTCTCAGGGATACAGATTTATTCTCAGATAAATTACAGCAGAGTATGTCAAATGCTATAATGTCTGTGTGAGCAAGCTGTGGGTCACTCATTGGTGCTTGAGCTGGGATCTGAGAAATGAGCAGGCACAGTGAGAACTAGAAGGACTAAAGTAGCTTTCATTTTCTTGGTAAGTTATGGCTGCAGAAAAGGTGACATGTTCCCCAAGACTCCCAGATCCTTCTATAACAGGGTTCACAACTCCTATGGTTCTGATAGCTTTTTGACCCCCTCTGCTGGGCCACCTTGCCACGGAGCCAGCAGTGTTACTCTGGCTCTAACTAGGTAAGGACTTCAACATACCCGTTTAGGTTTGGTATTTGAACAATTATATTTGGAACAGAAAAGTTCCATCAATCTTTAAACCTCATAATCCAATTATGTCAGTAAAATTCCAGTTTTTTAGTCCAATGGAATTGGGGTAATATTTTGCAAACTGAAGTTGAGAGAAATAGTGTTTATTTTGAAAAGAAAAATGGTTGGTTAGCAATTTTCAAGAAGTGAGGCTGGTGTGAACTGCTAGGGGCGATCTGGCCCTTCTGATTAGGAGCACCATTTTTTAGGACCTGCAGAATCTCTGTTTATCTTGCCTAGACCTGAAGCTCTCTTTAGCAGGGCATCTGAGGTAAGAAAAAAAAAAAAAAAGCAATACCAATACTGTAAGCCTTTGGAGATCTGGAGAAGAATGTATCCAAGGAAACTGCTTACAGGGGGTTGCACCAGAAGCCCAAGAAACCCCAAAGTTATTTCTGAGACTGGCTCCAGTTATTTCCAATTTCATTGATATTGTTTTGTTTCCTTTGTTGCTAAACGAATAGGAAACCAAAGCTTAAAAGCTCAATTGAAGTGGAAAATGAAAACCTAAATATTGGAGGGGAAAATTCCACGCTAAACTGATTTTTATGTTTTTCCTATAGTTAGTAATGTTGCAGAAGCTTGGGTCACATCACTTTTTAGTAAAACTATGAGTTTCATTGAAGTGGAGGTGGTTTCTATAGTATTTCACAGGAGAACTTGTGGGTATCTATTTCTTTACTATTTCCTCAATAAAAGGAAGCCCAGTGACCTCCACTGGACCATTACAAATGTGAAACTTGGCTCTTAAAATTGCTTGCTCTAAATTTTCCAATTGCTTTCTTTTTTCCCCATTTAATGTCGTTCTGCCAACTAGTGATTTTATTATTATAAACAGGACATTGTATTCACTTTTAAGAAGAAATATGAAGCTGGAGGTAAAATTACAAACTGTAGCTTCTCAGCTGCCAAAATAGAAAACAATGAGCTAAAAATACTGAGCACAGAAAGGGTGTTGTGGTAAGAAATATTGAAATATCTTCAAGATGGAACTGTTCCAAATAGACAGAAATTTCCTCTCACTCCAGGTAAAACCAACCTTGAAATAGCAACTTGAAAGTAGAGACATATAATACTAACCTCTGTCAGGTCAATCCTTTTTGTGGGAAAACTTTCAAATACAACTAACATTAAGTGACTAATAATCTTGCTGTTTATCAGGAAGTCCAGTGTGATTAAATTGCCATTAGAAAAGGTTCTCCTGGTAAGGAAGTGTGGCAGCATAGAAGGAGCACTAGAAGTTAGTTCTCCCTCTCCCAGGAACTAATTGAGTAACTCTAGGCAAACGAGTTAAACTTGGGAAGACAGACAGAGAGAACAATTTCATCTTTTGTGCAATGGATTAGTTGACCAGGTTAGGATTTCCTAAAAAAAGTGTTGATAGAGTACAGTTTCTTTTGGTATTAAAGTAATAGGTATTAAGAAGAAAGGGGGGGGGGGTCTATAGCCAACTATTTTTGGAAATCAGTGGGTTAATAGATTTCTTAGAACTTTTTCTCATAGACCATCTCAAGGAAGTGTAGTGCTCCTTAGAATACACTTTGAAATTGCTAAACTAAATATTTCAAAATGTACTAGCTCTAATAGTTTTTTTGTGGATGCCTTAGGACTTTCTATATTTAGATTATCATCTGCCTATTTATTTCCTTTTCTTATCCAATTGCTCTGGCTAGAACCTTTAGTACAGAGTTGAATAGGAGTAGCAGCAGTGGATCTCCTTGTATTGTTCTTGATATGAGGGGGGAAACTATTCAGTCTTACACCATTAATTATAATGTGAGCTGTGGGGGTTTTTGAGGATGCTTTCTATCAAGGTACAGGCAATTCCTTATATTTCTATTTTTTTGAGTATTTTTCTCATGAATATTACTAGATTTTGTGAAGTGGTTTATCTATGTGATTTTTTTTCTCGATTAATATATCTCATTGATTGACTTTTATATTTTGAACCAACCTTGCATTCCTGTGTTAAATCTTATATGATGTATAATCCTTTTTATGTTGCTAGATTTGGCTTGCTAGTGTCCTGTTGGGGATTTTTGCATCTATATTTCTAAAATCATTTTCTTTTGATATCTTTATTTGGTTTTTGTTTGAGGATAATGCTGACCCTATAGAATAAGTTTTAGAAGAGTTTATAAAGAATTGGTGTTAATTCCTCTTTAAATGTTGGGTAGAATTTACCAATGTAGTCATCTGGCCCTGTGCTTTTCTTTATGGAAAAATTTTAATTATTAATTTAATTTCTTTACATGTTATAGGTCTATTGAACTTTTCTGTTTCTTCTTAAATCAGTTTCAGAAAGTTTGTAATCTTTCTATGAATTTGTCCTTTTTATTGGTTAGCTAATTCATGGTTTTCCTTTCTGTGGTTTCAGTTACCCATCGTCAGCTGTGGCCTGAAAATATTAAATGGATATAATTCCAGAAATAAATAATTCAAAAATTTAAAATTTCACACCATTCTGAGTAGTTTAATGAAATCTCAGGCCATCCAACCATAGATGTGAATCATCCCTTTGTCCAGCATGCCCATGCTGTATATGCTACCTGCTTGTTAGTTCCTTAGTAGCCATCTCAGTTATCATATCAAATGCTGTGGTATCACAATGCTTGTGTTCAAGTAACCCTTATTTTACTTAATGGCCCTAATTATAGGAATAGTGAGTTAGATGTGCGAAATACGCCAAATACACAATACAGATATGCCAAAGAGAAGACATAAAGTGCTTCCTTTAAGTGAAAATCAAAGTTCTCAATTTAATAAGGAAAGAAAATAAATGTTTGCTGAGGTTGCTAAAATCCACAGTAAGAAAGATTCTTCTATTTGAGAAATTGTAAAGAATGAAAACGAAATTTGTGCTAGTTTGCAAAGAGAGAGCTATCCATATTCACATAATTTTTATTATAGTACTAGTAGCCTGGTGCATGAAATTTGTGTACGGTGGTGGTGGGTGTCCCTCAGCCTGGCCTGCACCCTCTCCAATCTGGGACTCCTTGGATATCCCTCTCACAATCTGGGACTACTGGCTCCTAACCACTCACCTGCCTGCCTGCCTGATTGCCCCTAACCACTCTGTCTGCTGGCCTGCTTGCCCCTAACTGGTCCCCCCCCCCCCCCCCCCCCGCCAGCCTGCTTGCCCTCAACTGCCCCCCCTGCCAGGCTGCTTCCCCCAACTGTCCCCCCCAGCCAGCCTGCTCACCCCCAATACACCCCCCACCACCAGCCTGATCACCCACAACTACCCTTCCCTCTTGGCCCCTATCTGCCTCTACCTGGGCCCCGCCACCATGGCTGGGTCCAGAAGAACATCTGGAAGGTCTCTCTAATTAGCATATTACCCTTTTATTAAAGGGGTAATGGGTCTCTGCTGGGGAGGCGTGGCCAGCCTAGGTAAGGGGCTGAGGGCTGTTTTTAGGCTGGCCACACCCCTTTCAGGATTGGGGTCTCTGCTGTGCCTGGCCAGCCTAGGTGAGGAGCTGATGGCTGTTTGCAGGCTGCCCATGCCCTCCACTGGGGCCCTTACCCCATAGGGGTGTGGCCAGCCAGGATAAGGGGCTGAGGGCAGTTTTCAGGCTGGCCACACCCCCCAGTGGGGACCCTCACCCTGATGGTGGTCTGGCCAGCATGGGTGAGGAGCTGAGGGCCATTTGCAGGCCCTTTCTTTGGTGGCCGGCCTGCCCCGGCGACCCAAACCTCCTGCGCACTCATGCCAGCTCTGTGGCTGCCACCCACAGGCCCCTCCTTCAGGAAGCTTGGATTCCCCTGTTGCTGGGGGGACCCAAGCCTGCTCCCTGCTCTGACAGGCTCGATGGCTGCTGCCATCTTTGTCCTGCTATTTTGCATATTCCCTCCTGAGCATCATAGAGTGATGGTAAATTACCATATTTCTTTCTTATTAGTACAGATATTGTACTTGTTTTATTTTACTATTATTGTCATTAACCTCATATGATGCCTAATTTCTAAATTAAACTTTATCATAGTTATGTATATATATTGTAGAAAAAGTAAGGATTCAATAATATCCACACTTTCAGGCATCCACTGAGGGTCTTAGAATGTGGATAAATGGTTACTGGTACTCTGTAATTTAAGTCATCTCTCTTTTCTCTTGGTCATTCTAATTAAAGGTTTGTCAATGTTGTTGATCTTTTCACATAGCCAAATTTTGGGTTTATTTTGTCTCCTATTTTTCTATTTTCTCTTTCATTTATTTTTGCTTTGATCTTTTTTATTTCCTTCTTCTGCTTTCTTGAGTTTAATTTTGCTCTTCTTTTGTCATTTTCTTAAGTTAGAAGGTTATGTTATTGAGTTCTGATCTTTCTACTTTTCTATAAAGGTATTTACAACTGTAAATTTACCTCCAAGCACTGTTTTGGTTGTACCCCAAAAGTTTTGGTAGGTTGTGTTTTTGTTTTCATTCACCTAAAAATATTTTATAATTTCCCTGTGATTTCTTCTTTGACTAACTGATTATTTAGAAGTGTCTTAATTTCCATATATGTATGAATTTCACAAGTTCCCTTTTGTTTTTATTTTCTATTTTCATTCCATTTGGAGAACATACTTTGTATGATTTTAGTCTTTTGAGATTTATTGAAACTTGTTTTATGACCTAGGGAATGTATTATGTGCACTTGAAAAAATATGTGTTCTACTATTCTTAGATGGGATGTTTTGTAGATATCTGTTAGAATGACTTGGTTGATGTATTTTTCAAGTCTTTATTTTCCTTGTTGATCTTCTAGATGTTTTTTTCTGTGTTGAAAGTTGGGTATTACAGTCTTCAAATATTTTCATTGTCTGTTTCTCCTCAGCAAGTTTTTGCTTCATTTGGTGGCTCTGTTTTTAGGTGCCTATATGTTTATAATGTTATGTCTTCTAGGTGGATTGATCCTATTATCATTATAAATTATCTTTCTTTGTCTTTATAACACTTTTAATCTTGAAATCTATTTTTCTGTTTAGCATCTATAGCTTTCTTTATTACTGTTTGCATGATATATCTTATATATCGTAAAGATATATCATTCATCCTATTTAATAAAGAGGGAATATGCTAATTGATTCACATGCCATCACAAATGGCAGTGCCCACAGCCAATAAGGAGGGAGTATGCTAATTGACTGTCACACTCTCAAAGATGGCAGCACACACAGCCACAAGATGGTAGCTCCAAGTCCCCTCAGTCCTGCTGGGGCGGCAGGTGTGCGGGTCAAGTAGTGCACCTGTCTCCAGAGTTCCCCAGTCCTCTCAGCCCCCAGATGCCCAGGATCAGTCGAGGTGCAGGCAAGCCTTGGATGGCGGCTGCCCAGCAGCCCAAGGCCACCTGAGGCTCAGGTAACCAGGACCAGCCAAGGCTTGTGCTGCCGGCAGTGGTAGCAGCAGAGGTGTGATGGGGCGTCACCTTCCCCTGATCACCCCTGAGAGCTCCTAGACTGTGGGAGGGGGCAGGCCAGGCTGAGGGAAATCCCCTCCCCCTCCCCCCCCAGTGCATGAATTTTCATGTACCAGGTCTCTAGTTGTAAATAATATAACATAGAAACTCTGAAAATCAGATCACTTTCCCAAAGTTTGTTGTTGTCACAGTTTGTTTTTGCTGCTGTTTGTGACTTTCAGGAACGAGTTCTGTGGTGTGTATTCTTTTTTGTTTTTTTTTATAATATATTTTATTGATTTTTTACAGAGAGGAAGGGAGAGAGATAGAGAGCTAGAAATGTCGACGAGAGAGAAACATCGACCAGCTGCCTCTTGCACATCCCCTACTGGGAATGTGCCCGCAACCAATGTACATGCCCTTGACTGGAATCGAACCTGGGACCTTTCAGTCCACAGACCGACGCTCTACCACTGAGCCAAACTGGTTTCGGCTGTAGTGTGTATTCTTTATTGTGTAAAGTTTCTGCTTGATCAGCTTTGTAATCACCTAATGAATGGACAGAGATTTTTTTAAATGCTTAGGATCAATAGTCTCTCAGCCTTTGCTGAAGGCCTGTGTGCATGTGTTGGGGTATACCTTCAGTGCTCAGACATGCACTTTCTAACCCTGCCTTATTCTTTGCTTCATGCCTGGTCCACGTTTCAGTGTCATCCAGTGGTGAAAACTTCACTCTTACCTGTTTTTTGGGGGGGTTAGGATGAGAGATGAAGGGCAACTTTAATTTTTAACTGTTTTGGTTAGCTTTTTGTTTGCCCAACTGTTATCACCACCACTAACATCTGTGATGTTAAATAATTACTGTTTGTTTGTTTTTTCTTTTTTCTTTTTACAAACTCCCTAGGTTTATAAGGCTGTTTGCACTGAGTAAGGTGTGAGTCATGTCAAATTAATGTGAATGAGGGTTTTCAGGGAAGTGCCAAGCAGGTCAAATAAAGTCAATTCCTCTGGATTGCTGTTTTTGGTGAGTTTCTAAATCTGTTTTGCCCCTCCAGTGGCTGCTAAGCTGCTGGTTTTCACCATATTAGAAGTCTGTTTGTTTTCAAGGCTATTACAGAGCTTGGGAGAGAAACATAAAGCAGTAAAAACCTTACAAAGCTCTCTGTTCTTATTGAGATTAAGCCATTTCTTGTGAATAAATGTACATCAGATTGTTACAAGCCTTTTGTTAATGTCCAGAGTTATGAAAAGGTTGATTTTAACAATTCTACCATTGTTATCAATGCCTTTCAGAGATCCATACTCTCTGCCAAGCCTGCTTATGTAACTCTCAAGTCACTTCATCTTTTAATATTTATGTTGGAGATAAAATAAGACAACTTGCAGCAGAAAGTTTTGAGGAAGAAATAAGCCTCTCTTTGAAGATAATAGAGAGAGGGAAAGGAAACTTAATTTGAAAATAAAAGCCAGGAGAAGTAAATAATTGTATAGGCAAATTTTTCTTAAGATTAAGAAATGTTGGATAGCTTGGCTCTCATCTTATGTAATAAAAGCCTAATATGCTAAGTGTCTGGTTGTCTGGTCATCTGTTCAACCAATCATAGCATAATATGCTAATGATATGCTAAGGCCACTGCTCACTGACATGCACTGATGACCTGGGGCAGACTGTTGACCAGTTGACCAGTCGCTATGATGTGCACTGACCACCAGTAGGTTAGCTTGCTGCTGGGGTCCAGCCAATTGGGACTGAGTGAGATGTGCTAGACATTCCCTGGACCCTTCTACAGTCCCTCCCTGGCTGGCCTACCTCCTGCATCCCAGATTGTGCACAATTGGAGTCCCTCATCCTGGCCTGTGCCCTCTTGCAATCTGGGACCCTTGGAGGATGTTGGAGAGCCAGTTTCTGCCTGATCCTGCTCAATGCAGGAGCTTCCCCCTGGTGGTCAGTGTGCTTCCACAGGGGAAATGCAGCTTAGCCAGAAGCTGGGCTCATGGCTGGTCTAAGCCAGCAGTCAGACATTCCTCCAGGGCTCGCAGACTGTGAGAGTACGCAGGCTGGGCTGAGGGGACCGCTCTCACCCCTCCCTCCCCACCCTGAGTGCAGGAATTTCATACACCGGGCCTCTAGTATATAAATAAAAGTGAAAAATGAAACGATAAAGTTTATTGGTAATAGGAAATGATGGAAATAAATGTCTCAGCTCCTATGCAATTTATTGTTCTGCATTCAACTCTTCATCTTGTCCCAAGCCATTTTACTCCATCAGAGTTCTGCATCTTGCCTATGCCTTGCTCTGCATTTAATTCATTTTCCAGAGCCCATCTTAACTTAAGATGTCTTCACTATCTGGCTCTGGAAGAATTAGTCATGCCCCAGTCTCTTGTTCCTTGACTTTTTGTTCATACCTACATTACAGTACTTGCCTTACTGTCCTCTAATTTACCTGAATGCAATTCTGTTTTTCTGATGGATAGCAAAATTCTCAAGAACAAGGGCTAGATCTTATCTTTTCATTTCTAGAAGTTAACTCAATACTTGGTATATAATAAACTTTATAGAGTAGTTACTCCTCACCTGTGAGAGATATGCTCCAAGACCCCCCAGTGGAAGCCTGAAACTATGGATAGTATCAAATCCTATATATACTGTGTTTTTTCTATTCATACACCCTATATCAGGGGTCCTCAAACTTTTTAAAGTGGGGGCCAGATCACGGTCCCTCAGAGAGCTGGAGGGCCGGACTATATGAACTACTAATTCCTACTGTAACACCTCGGCTGCGCTCACTGCCCAAAAAACCTGGCGGGCCAGATCAGACTCCTCTGCGGGCCGCATGTGGCCCGCGGGCCGTAGTTTGAAGACGCCTGCCCTATATAATAAAGAGGTAATATACAAATTGACCCTTATGCCCTCATGTCACAAGGTGGCCTCACACCCATCATCACAAGATGGCCTCCTCCATGTCATCACAAGATGGCTGCCACAATATGGCTGCCCCCCATCATCACAAGATGGCCACCCCCACATCCTTACAAGATGGCCGCCTCCACATTGTCACAAGATGGCTGGCAGGGGAGGGCAGTTGGGGGTGACCAGGACTGCAGGGGAGGGCAGTTGGGGTGGACTAGAGTAGCAATCTTATATAATAAAAGTGCAATATGCAAATAGACCAAACAGCAGAACAACCGAAAAGCCTATCAAAGCATAATATGCTAATGATATGTTAAGTCTGCTCAACTGCTTTCTATGATGTGCACTTACCACTAGGAGGCAGACAGTCGGCTGGTCAACCAGTCACTATGATGTGCACTGACCACCAGGGGTAGATGTTCTGACTGGTAGGTTAGCTTGCTGCTGGGATCCGGCCTATCAGGACTGAGCAAGATGGGCCATAAACTCCCTGGAGCCCTTCTGCAGTCCCTCCCTGGCCCAATTGTGCACCAGTGGGGTCTCTTAGCCTGGCCTGCACTCTCTCGCAATTCTGGACCCCTTGGGGCATGTTGAAGAGCCAATTTCAGTCAGATCCCACAGGCCACTCCCCTTGAGAGGATGCCAGATGCAGGGCTCATGGCTGGCGAGCAGAGCGCTGCTGTGGCAGCGCAAGCCACTCCTGATCGGGAGTGATTGGAGGTGAGGCTGTGGCAGGACAGTGGCGCGGGATGAGCCGGAGCAATAGGTAGGAGCTGCAGATGGCGTTGGACTGAGGGTTTCGGCTTGATCCTTGTAGGCCACCCAGAGGAACCCCACCCGTGCACAAATTCATGCACCAGGCCTCTAATTTAATAATAGAACTATTATAGCAATATATTATAATAACAAAAGTTATATGGATGTTGTTTCTCTCTGATAACCAATTTGATAATCTAGACCAGTGGTCAGCAAACTCATTAGTCAACAGAGCCAAATATCAACAGTACAACGATTGAAATTTCTTTTGAGTGCCAAATTTTTTAAACTTAAACTTCTTCTAATGCCACTTCTTCAAAATAGACTCACCCAGGCTGTGGTATTTTGTGGAAGAGCCATACTTAAGGAGCCAAAGAGCTGCATGTGACTGACTTGTGAGCTGCAGTTTGCCGACTACAGATCTAGATGGCTACTAAGTGACTAATGGGGAGCGTATACAGTATGTTTGCATTGGATTGGACAAATGAATGTTTCTCGTCCAGGTGGGACAGAGCAGGATAGCAAGAAGCTACTGCTACTCAGAAGAGTATGCAATTTAAAACGTATGAATCGTTTATTTCTGGAAAATTTCATTTAATATTTTTGGGCCACAGGTGACTGGACCAAGGGTGACTGGAGCCATGGAAAATGAAACTGTGGATAAGAAAGAACTACCATATGCAAATAAATGTGTATAGGATAAAAGAAGGGAGAAAAAAGAAAAAGACAAAGAAGTTTAGAAATTTGCAGAACATGAATTAATTTATTCAATATATTGTATTTTTAAGCAGGTGCTGAGATTAATTCTTATTTCTTTGTGATATTCCTAGAAAAATGAATGTAGATAAAATGCAATTCAGTGCCTTTAAAGTGGTTGCTGTGTAATATAAAAATTAAGTAGGAAAACATATTAAAGAATAAAATATTAAAATTAATAAAATGAGGTATAACTTCTTATGACAAATCTAGGGGATACCCACTTCTTCTGGGCTTTCCAGCTGAAAACATGTAGATAACACAATAAACAAGCATGGTAAGATTCTTTCAAAAAAGAAGACAGGACTGCCTAGGGGTCTCAGGACTTGAGAAACAACATGCCAGTGGTTCCCCTGAGTTTCCTTATTGCCTCCCATATAGCTCAGACACGGTGCTTTAGAAGTCGCCAACCTGGAATGGCCAAAAGGCACAGGGAAAATAATCTCCAAGAGAAATTTTTTTTTGTCTATCCAAAAGACCAGGGAAAGGGTGGTCTAACAATAAGAAACCCTTTTGGCAATATCTGCCATACTCCAACCAAATAATACTAGAAAGACACACACACACCCTATAGTTCAGTGAGGCTGAACAAGATGCCATTATTCCACACACTCTCATCCTATCCAATGAAATCAAGCAGCAATGCTCTAATTCCCCCTACCTGGTGATGTCTGTGGAGCCATGCCGTGACTTAATCTTCCATTCTGTCGGCCACGCTCCAATTCCCCCTTTGGGAGGTGTCAGCAGGTCTGAGTAGGGAGCTTATATTTCATTCCCTGCACAGCAGAAGCAAATTAAGTTCAAAATGAAATATCAGTACACACCTATCAGAATGGCCAAAAAAGAAAAGAAAAAGGCTAAGTTGATGAGAAGTTTCCAAGCAATATAAAATGTTGGTGAGGATGCAAAGAAAGTGGGTCATTTACACACTGCTGGTGGAAATGTAAAATGGCACAGCCACTTTGGAAACCCTTGGGCAGTTTCCCAAAAAACTAAACATAACCATTATACAGCCTGGTAATTGCATTCCTGGGCATTTATCCCAGAGAAATGAACACTTACGGTTCACACAAAAACTATACAAATTTTCATAACAGGTTTATTTATAACAGCCCCAACTGGAAACAACCCAAATGTCCTTCAATGGGTGAATGGTTAAACAAACTGTGGTACATCCATATCATGATTGAGATCAACAGTAAAAGGGCCCTATCTAGTTTGGCTCAATGGATGGAGCATCAGCCTGAAGACTGAAGAGACCTGGGTTCGATTCTGATCAAGGGCACATGCCCAGGTTGTCTGCTCATTCCCCAGTAAGGGGTGTGCAGGAGGCAACCAATCAGTGATTCTTTCTGATCATTGATATTTCAATCTCTCCCTCCCCCTCTCTCTAAAATCAATAAAAATATATTTTTTAAAAAGCATAGTAAAAAGGAATGAACTATTGATACACGCAGCAACTTGAATGAATCTTCAGGTTATTATGCTGAATGATAAAAGGCCAATTAGAAAGGTTATATCGGTATGATTCTATAAATATAACATTTTAAAAAGACACATTTTAGAAATGGAGGATAGATCTTTAGTTGCCAGGGATTGAGGGAAGCAAGGCAAGAAAGACTTAGATAAGATTATTATTAAAAGACTAGAGGATCCTTAAGATGATGGCTGTTTTCAGTGCCTGATTGAGGTAGTGCTTACTGAACCTATCTGTGACATTTTATAGAACTTAACTAGAGGCCTAGTGTACAAAATTTGTGCATGGAGTATGTGTCCCTTAGCCCAGCCTGTATCCTCTCCAATCTGGGACCCCTTGACTCCAGTGGGATTAGGCCTAAACAGGCAGTCGACATCCCTCTTACAATCCAGAACTGCTGGCTCCTAACTGCTCGCCTGCCTGCCTGCTTGCCTACCTGCCTGATTGCCCCTAACCATTTCTGCCTATTAGCCTGATTACCCTCTAATCACTCTCCTGCCAGCCTGATCATCCCCTAACCACTCCCCTACCAGTCTGATGTCTCACTGCTCCCCTGCCAGCCAATTGCCCCTAATTGCCCTCCCCTGCAGGCCTGCACTACCGCCCCCTCCCCTCCAACTGCCCTCCTTTGCCAGCCTTGATCCTTCCTAACTCTTCTCCCCTAAAGGCCTGGTTCCCCCAACTGCCCTCCCCTGCAGGTCTGATCCCCCCCAACTGCCCTCCTCTGCAGGCCTGGTCCCCCCAACTGCCCTCCCCTGCTGGCCATTTTGTGTCCACATGGGGATGGCCATCTTGTGTGTTGGAGTGCCAGTCAATTTGCATATTACCTCTTTATTATAGAAGATGAGTACAAGTAAGAATGGGAAATAAAGATCATGCGTTTTATCAATGGCAATATCCTGGTTTTGATACTGTACTATATTATATAATTTTGTTAAGTTTTTACCATTGAAAATTGGGTAAAAGGTAGATAGCATCTATTACTTTTTACCACTATAAGTTAATTGACATTTATCTCAAAATAAAACGTTCAAAACTTTTTAAAAAGGAAACAGGTGAACTTAGATGAAAAAGTAGTAATTAATTTTGCGTGAGAAAGCTTTAAAGCCAGGCAATCTTTGAACTTGGCCTTGAAGGATGAATAGGATTTCCATAGGCTTTTACCTTATTATTATTATTATTTAAAAAAAAAAAGAAAAAGCAACTAACACTGTTACAGATATCCTCTGAAAAGACCTCTCAGTAGGGGGATATACTTGTACAGCCCTTGAACTATGTCAGTAACCTTAGGTCAAGGTGAAATTCAGGAGAATCTCAGATTGCAAGATAGAGGGCAAGAATAAAATGCTTAGCCGAAACCGGTTTGGCTCAGTGGATAGAGCGCTTGCCTGCGGATTGAGGGGTCCCGGGTTCATTTCCAGTCAAGGGAATGTATCTTGGTTGTGGGCACATCCCCAATTGGGGGTGTGCAGGAGGCAGCTGATCAATGTTTCTCTCTCATCAATGTTTCTATCTTCCTTCCTCTCTGTAAAAAAATCAATAAAAATATATTAAAAAACAAAACAAACAAACAAAAGAATAAAATTATTGGATGGGAAAATGTGAGTGAAATCTGGATACTCAGTGCCTAGAATACCAAAAGATGTCCAAGTGGCAGTAAGAAAAATAGACCTGCACTCAGGAAAGAAGTCTGGGCTGCAGATAGCTATTTAGGTGCATACAAGTAGGAGTCAAAGCCACTAAATTGAATGAATATACCTAATGAGCATGCGGTGTGAAAAAGAGAGAGGACCATGGTGGACTCTGAAGAGCTCCAACATTTAAAGGGTGGAAGCTTCTGATGAAAAATGGAGTGGGGGCGCAGAAAGGCCGTTATTACGTAGAAGAGTGAAAGAATAGGAACAGGAAAAGCTGACACCAAGTTCCAAGCAAGGGTGAGCTTCCCTGTACTTTGCAGTATCAAGGTCATTGAGGACAGAAGCCACTGCATTTAGCAATCAGGTCCTTCTCTTTGTTTTCTTTTTTTTTTTTTATTCTGACCATTTGTTTCAGTGAAGTGATGGGAGCCAAAGCAGATTGGAGTCAGTTGAGGAGTAGAAGGGAGGTGGGAAAGTGGAGATACTAAGTATCAACTTCTCTTTTAAGGAGCTTTTTTCAATGCAGAGGAGGTGAGAGGGACTTGACAGAAGGTCCTGAGGATGTTTTTGAGAATGAAGAGGCTTTGAGCTTGCTGGCAGCAGTGGGGAAGGAGCCAGGGGAGGACATACACATTTTTGGACTCCTCTTCGGAAATTGCCTTCAGAGCCTAAGGCACATTTTCAGCAATGGCAAATCTTCATCTTTTAAGAGTGGCTTTGATTTTTGGAAACAGCCAAGTCAGTTTAGAGCCAAGAGTGGTAAATCAGGTGGTGATCAAGCTGGATAATACAAGTTCAAAAAAAAGTATAATTATAAAGTAGTAAAACTGATTTTCTTGTGAAGCTCATGAATTGGCTTAGAAAGTAGTTCTTAGAGAACTCCAAAAACCTTTTGAGCAGTTGTGGCATTATGTGAATAAGTGTCCAGAGTTTGTTTATAACTCAGGAAGACACTGAAGTGCATAGAAGTTCTATTACATGTGTGTAGAAATTGGACTTGTTATTTCATATTTACTCTAAATGTGCAAATGTAAAGTTGCCCTAAATCTTTTTGCCGGAGAGGTGACTTAGTGGAATTCCACCAAAGTTTGTATATGGGAGAATCAGGAGTTTCAAATTGTGATTGTTTAAACAGTTCTGTGGTCTTACAGATGTAATTAGAATTCCTAGGATAGGAGTGTTCCCACAAGCATAATAATACTTTAAATGTGTGTTCAATTATCCTTTTCTATAGTCATATTTAATCTTTCTTTTTGAAATAGTTACTTTAAAAACATTAAATCACTAGCGTAATCTTGACTATCTGTGAGACCTGGGCTGGTGCTGGACACACAGTAGGTACTGAATGTCCCTCTCCTGTCTTCTCTGCTTTGGGGCTTGACATATACCAGAGGACACACTAAAAGAAAGTAGTTCCCTAGTAGTAGTAGATAATCTCCATTAATGCTCATCCCAAAATATCCAAGATAAAGAAATTTAGCTTTGTTTTTAATGTGACAAATATACACATATCAAAATTGGTCATTTACCTAATACTTCTTTTATACTTTTTATATAGATTATCTCACTTAATTATTTCATACTATGTAATATCTTATTTAATCACTAAAACAGCCCTATGTAATAACTCTATTTTATAGATGAAACTGTGGTTCAGTTATGTAGTCACTTGCCCCAGGTCTCATGTTGAGAGGAGAACAACTGGGTGTTGAAATCAGGTCTGCAGTTAGGAAGCTTTTAACTACCATCCTCCTACTCTTCACCCTCTTAAATCCACACCCTTAATAATTATTTTAAGATAATCAATCCAAAACACCAAGTGAATAAAAAACACTATACACTGCCTTCTCTGATATTAAGGAAAGAGAAATTAGAGCCTTCTTCAAATCACTACTGGCCAAAAATGGTGTATAGCACTGTATTTTGTGTAATTTGAATGACTAAAGCAATCTTTTTAAAGTTGATTTGTTTTTTAAGTAGAAACTTAATATTGCTATTCTGCCATTCCTTCCCTCTACCTCCTCACACCTTAGACACTTACCGTGCCACCAGGAGTGACTGTGGGGAAGCATCGACCTAACCTCCTATTGTGGCTTGTTAATGAGAAAGCATCGAGAGCACAAGTTAGCTGTTCTAGGAAACTTTAACAGCTGTTGTATTAATTAAGACTTTTTTGGTCCCAAATAACAGAAACCACTTGAGCTCGCTTAAGCAGAAAGGATCCTGTGGTGACTGCCAAAACCCAAGGCCAGGGAACCAAGGACCAAAGTGAGACAGGAAACCCTGAAGGGTTTCTGTCTTCATCTCCACCTCTTCTACTCTCCACATCTGATCTCTTCCCTTCGCTCAGACTAGCCTCTTTTTTTTCCTTCTCCTCATTGGGATGGCTGCTACCTAACAGCACCACAGCCCCTCAGAGGGAGCCTGATTTCTCTTTCCCTCTTGTCTCTTCACATGCCTTCCTCCTTCTCTCTCTCTCCCATTCTCAGTCCCAATTCGAAATTCTGGGACCAGGGTCTGTTTGTCCTGGTTTCGGTTCAATGCTGGTTTGGGAGAGGAATCGTCAAGACAGGTAACAGTCTACAACAACTGTGTTCACTGGTTCTTTTTCTATTCCATGAGTTTGAAAATTTTAAGTTATCCTGATATCACAAGGCTGAAATATAAGAAGTAGGTTTTAGAGACAAATTTGGTTTGAATCCCCACTCCCTCTGCCATTTACTAGGTACGTATACATTCTTGGGTGGGTTACTTAACTCCTCTGAGCCTTACTTTGTCCTTCAAAGAAAATAAAGCCTAGAAGAGATGATGAGTCTACATGAATCACTAAATCAGGACATTTAGCAGAACTGGTTTGTTAAGGGCCCATGTTAATGAAGACATCATCTTAAGAAGGGAAG
Source organism: Pipistrellus kuhlii (assembly GCF_014108245.1). Classification (NCBI taxonomy): domain Eukaryota; kingdom Metazoa; phylum Chordata; class Mammalia; order Chiroptera; family Vespertilionidae; genus Pipistrellus; species Pipistrellus kuhlii. The sequence continues at coordinate 25,813,366 of NW_023425573.1, forward strand.
AATAGTTTGAAGTCAGAGCATGGAGGATTCTGAATGCCAAGCTGATGACTGTTGTGTCAGGATAGCTGGAAGCTAGTGAAGGTTTTTGAGAAAGAAGCATAATTAATGCTATGTTTTAGGAACTTCATCCTGGTAGCCAAATGCTGACGAATCTGAAAGGCAGGCAAGAAGGAGAGAAGACTGGAGTCCAGTTGGCAAGAGCTTCTGTAGGAAAAGAGGGTGGGGTTATGAGTTCAGGACCAGTCCAAGGCTTGTAAGGACTGGGTGATGTTGATTGGATTGAGATAGAAGGAGTATTTTGGGAGACTTGACCCCGGAAATACAGGAAGAGGTGCAAATTGTACATGGGGTCATCCAGGTCACTCCTGAAGATGGGGTGGGAGTGGAGAAGTAGTTTTCTGAGTTTCACTCAATGCATTTTGCAGCTAAAGGAGTGCTTATGGTAACCAGGGTGCTGCTATTAGAGCTTGTCTTGTCCTGCCCACCTCAAAGGGAAACTTAATGGGTTTTTGTTTTTGTTATTGTTATTGTTGTTTGTGTTTGTGTTTTTGAGAAAGCAAACCTAGATGAATTTCAGTGCCTTATTTGGAGCAGTAATTAAAAACACATTTTCATCTCAAAATCTAGGTATTTAATATTAAAATCAGTTAGGAAGTCACTACTGGCCTGCTTGAATTTTGTTGTTGTTATTTTTTTAAAACTATACAATCAACTCTGTGAATAGTGAAAACAGAATTTTGGCTCCACAGTGAATATTTAAAAGGCATACAAGACTAGATGTAGCTTTCCCCATTAATGAGAAGAAAGAATTCATGTTTGTTTGTTTTTTCCTATTAAGAATTACAGAGTTCTCATGTTAGCTAAAGTAATAATAATGAACCCCTGATCATTCTTAAATACAGCTGATATTTATTTAGGCATTTATTGTTTGATATATTCAAGTTGTTATTTTCAGCAGTAATTTTAATTAAAATGCTAAAATGCTTGTAGGTGTCTCTTAATCAAGTCTCTCACTTCATTAAACTTGGACTCTAGTAAATGTTCTCAGTATTTTACAGAACTGTGCAAGGTCTATTAAGGCCCATTCATGGTGCTTTAATCATCCTTTTAATAAGAAACAATCATTTGGGAATACATTTTCCAGACAGTTCTTCTACCTCCCAGGGGGAATATTTGAGGCCTCCCAGTGACCACAGAATTAAAAGCCTTGACAAGGAAGCCCTAGAATTCTTGAAGAGTTAGGCTTTTGAAAGATTCATTGTTGTGGAATCTCCCTTTGAAAGAGACCACTTTATCTTGCTCCTAAACATCTATAGGACAAACATAGCATTTTCTGAAAAGCAATTCTGGGTAATGTAGAAGAACAAATGTATGAAGGTAATCCAGTATGGGAAGTGTGTAATTTGAAGAATGATAGTTCCATTTTTATGGTTGCCATAACAATCATACAGTTGTGCAAAATACGTGTATAGCTTTTATAGAAGAGAGCTGGCACCATTGTAATGATTCTTCTCATATCAGAACAACTGTTTTCAGATCTGAAAAATAGGGGTGGCTTAACCCTTCCCCAGTTAGCTCAGCATGTTCCTGAGAAGGCTCTTTGGAGCTCCAGGGCTGTTGAAATGTTTTCATCACTTACATTTGCATTTTAGCCTGATAAATGGATTGAGAATTAAGGATGATGATCCTTTCAATAGCATGTTCTGAATTCCTAGTTTGGGAATTCAAAGGATGAGAAAAAAAATATTCTTCCTCAAATAGAAATCTAGGAGCCATGTCTAGACATAGTTAATTCCTTGACTTTGTGACTGTTCTTAATTCTGCCTACTAGAATTTAAATCTGTTACATACTGGTCTTTACCCCATTGTGTTTAAGTCTCTGATAAAGTCATTAAACTTTGGTTACAATTTCTGTTTTATTTTTACATATTAACTATGTCGCTTCTGGAAATTGCATAGTAAATTAAAAAATGTAGTATATCTAAGTGAAAATATTTCTATGCACATTCTTTTTAAGCTCCTTTTTTCTATTTTTGTATATTCATTCCAAAACAAAACACTTGGATCTTAACTTTTTCTGACAAACTAAGGAATATCCACTTTGAATAAATTTTATATCAGAACTCTGTATGTGGATTTTCATGTTGAAAGTAAAAGGTTGTCAGATTTGGATTTGGTACTTTAAAATTAAGTAATTGCCAACTTAACCATAGAAAAACTTGTCCTGAAAGAAAATTTTGGCAATTATTATTATTTTTTTTTCCCCCCAAAATTTTTCTGGGGTGTCTAAATCTTAATATAACTTTGGAACTACAGGTAATTAGAAAAGTTGCCAACTTCCATTGAAATAAAACTTCTTAGTCTAATCCACTTTTAACATCTCCTCTTTTGAATAACTGTCCCATTAAATCAGAACTTTACAGTTCTGTGATCTTAGGCATGTTACTTAATCTCCCTGAGCCTCAGTTTCCCCAACCACAAAATGAAAGTAAAAAATAATACCCACCTCTATTATAATTTTATTTTCTTAAGAAGTGATTTTTAGGAGGTAGGAAAAAAGTATTTTAAAGTATTTCCCATATATTGAAGACCTCTAATGTGTTTATTCTCTGTGAAGATTTTGTACATTGTATAGACCTTTCCATGCTTTAACTCTTAACACTACAGGCAGTCCGCAGTCTTTACGTCGCCATCTCCCATTTATTTGTATTTAAAAAGAAAAGTTCCGTCATTTCAACATATGTATTGTACATATATACTTTTTGTTTTTTATTATCTATTTTTCCATTAGTAAAGGTCAGGAATTGTTAACTTTCTTATAAATTTTTTTTACTGTTTCATTTCATTACTGCTGTGTATGTGCTTCATGTGAGTGACATAAGTGCATATGTAGGTGGGTTCAGACTTAAAGGTGAAAATCGCATTATGTCGCGCCGTCGGAACAGATCTCCGATGTAACCCGAGGTCCTACTGTATATAGATATTTAGGGGCTTAGAAATTTGATCCCTCTGTGGGAGTATTTTTTGGAAGCTTACTGCTACCTCATTTTGTCCAATTTTAAATTTTAATATATATTAATTGGTATTCTCATAGCCTGTTTTAAAGTAACCCCGGTCTGATATTTAAAATCTGGGTTATAAGAAAACCCTACTACAGAGGTTAAAAGAAAGATATTCAGTAGAGCTGAGAAAAGATAGAAAGACTTTGTGGATGCATTGGGACTAGCTGCTCTTGCTGCCTAGGATAAAACAGGAAGTAAAAGCGTGCAGAGGCCAAACCATCCCTGCTCCACATACAAACACTCTTGGTTCATCTGTGCCCAGTATAGTTCAGTGCCTTCAGGGAAATTAACTTAGTGGATTCTGGACCTTTGCACCAGCTCTTTTTTTTATATTTATTTTTTTCATTAAAAAATATTTTTATTGATTTCAGAGAGGAAGGGAGAGGGTGAGATAGAAATATCAATGATGAGAAAGAATCACTGATTGTCTGTCTCCTGCACGCCTGCCCCCTACTGGGGATTGAGCCCGAAACCCAGCATGTGCCCTTGACCAAAATCAAACCTGGGAGCCTTCAGTCCTCAGGCTGATGCTCTATCCACTGAGCCAAGCCTGCCAGGCCAGCTCTTCTTTTTGCCCAAGTCTTTCTTCCCCCATATAGCCATGGATCATTTCCAGAAATCCTTCAAGTCATCTTCAGATGTCATTGGCCTGCCCTTACTGTCCAATTTGTAATTATAATCAGTACTTTGAACCCTTCTTGCTCTGTTCTAATGTTTCTTTCTTTTCCTCCATAGCATTTAGTGTTTATTTTCTGTCTCCTCTCCCACTAGAATGTAAGTGGATAATAATCTTTGTTTTCAAATGTTTCCCTAGAACCGTGGTCAGCAAACTGCGGCTCGCAAGCTGCATGCAACTTTTTGGCCCCTTGAATGTGGCTCTTCCACAAAATACCACGGCCTGGGCGAGTCTGTTTGGAGAAGCGGCATTAAAAGAAATTTAAGTTTAAAAAATTTGACTCTCAGAAGAAATTTCAATCTTTGTATTATTGATATTTGGCTCTGTTGACTAATGAGTTTGCTGACCACTGCCCTAGAACAAGCAATAGATAACCAGTAAATACTTAATGAATGAATTCTGGCCTTTTCCTCTTGACCTTTGATACCTTCTTTATACTCATGTTTCACTGGTCCCTACAACTTCAAATTGATCTGGATACAAAATAAGTAAAAATGTATGAAAAGAGTGACAATAATTACACACAGGTATAAACAATTTTTAAAAATAAATCTTTATTGTTCAGATTATTACAATTGCTTCTCTTTTTCCCCCCCTATAGCTCCCCTCCATCCGGTTTCCACCCCAACCTCTGTCCTTATCTCCCCCCAATGTCCTCATCCATAGGTGTACGATTTTTGTCCGGTCTTTTCCCACAACCCCCACACCCCTTTCCCCCGAGAATTGTCAGCAGTTTATTCTTTTCATCAGATTTTTTATTCACTTGATTTTTAGATTCACTTGTTATAGATAAGTATTTGTTGTTCGTAATTTTTATATTTACCTTTTTCTTCTTCTTCCTCTTCTTAAAGAATACCCTTCAGCATTTCATATAATACTGGTTTAGCAGTGATGAACTCCTTTAGCTTTTTCTTGTCTGTGAAGCTCTTTATCTGACCTTCAATTCTGAATGATAGCATTGCTGGGTAGAGTAATCTTGATTGTAGATTCTTGCTATTCATCATTTTGATTATCTTGCCACTTCCATCTAGTCTGCATAGTTTCTGTTGAAAAATCAACTGACGATTGTATGGATGATCCCTTGTAGGTTTTTCTCTTGTTGCTTCAAGATTCTCTCTTTGTCTTTTGCCCTTTGCATTTTAATTATGATGTGTCTTGGTGTGGTCCTCTTTGGATTCCTTTTGTTTGGGGTTCTCTGCACTTCCTGGACTTGTAAGTCTATTTCTTTCACCAGGTGGGGGAAGTTTTCTGTCATTATTTCTTCAAATAGGTTTTCAGTATCTCTCTCTCTCTTCTTCTTCTGGCATCCCATAATTCAGATGTTGATACACTTGAAGTTGTCCCATAGGCTCCTTACATTATCTTCATGTTTTTGGATTCTTTTTTCTTTTTGCTTTTCTGGTTGGGTGTTTTTTGTTTCTTTGTATTTCAAATCTTTGACTTGATTCTTACAATCATTTTGTCTGCTATTGGATCTCTGTATATTATTTTTTATTTCAATCAGTGTATGCTTAATTTCTAGTTGGTCCTTTTTCAAATCCTTAAGAGTCTTGCTAAATTTATCAGCCTTTTCTAGAAAATTTTTGAAAAACTTTATAACCATGGTTTTGAACTCTATATCCAGTCATTTGCTTTCCTCCATTTATTTCATTTGTGACCTGTTTCTTTGTCTCCACATTTTGGCTGCTTCCCTGTGTTGATAGAGTGGCTTTGTGTGCCAGGTGTCCTGTATGGCCCAGTGGTTCAGCCTCCCTGCTTATCTGAGGTGGACACTCTTGGTGCACCCCTTTGTGGGCTGTGTGCATGGTCTTGTTGTAGTTAAGCCTTGATTGTTGTTAGTATCACTGGGAAGAATTGACCTCCGGGCCAATTGGCTGTGAGGATCAGCTATGTCTACGATCGGAGAATTCTGTGCTGGAGACACCCTTATGAGACAACAGTGTGTCCCTTATGGATCTGAGGAGTTGTAATCTGGATGGTCCCACTGGGTACACTGGCTCTTGGATCTCCAAGGAAGTGCTAATTTAGCCTCTGCCTGAGGCCACTCAGCAGGAATTACTGAGAGATCTGCATATTCCTCTTCTTTGTTTGGGTTTTGGAGGTGCTCAGATGAGGCCCAGCTGTGAAGCAATACAAGCTGCTGTGGGGCTTTGGGCCTTCTTTTGGGTGTTCTGGGTCTCATTGACTCAGCTGCAGTTTGTTAGGTAATATTAGAATTCAGAGGACCAGGCTATTCATATGCAAAAGCCTCTGCACTCAGCTTGCATGGGGCAGAGTCTCAGGGTAGAGCCAACAACAATGGCTTCATGGGGCGGGATCTTAGGGTGGAGCATACAGCAATGGCTTCCCATAAGCCCTGCCCTAAGAGGCCTCTGGTTCTCAGTGTCCTGGGGTAATCACTGCAAGCACCTCTGAGAGAAAGCTGCCCTTGAGTTTTGCCTGGTGCCAGACAGTCCAGTTTTTCCCCATATAAGTCTGGGACCCCAAAGTCTCACCCAGAACTGGAGTTTAGAGCAGTCAGGAGCTTTTGTCTCCCTCCTGCTTGAGAAATCCAGCTGCCCACTCAGTTGCCAACCCTCTTGGCGCACATGCCTCCCTCTCCATGTGCGAACCTCCATACTTCTGCTTTCCACAGCTCCTGTGAGTCTCAGTGTGCTTTTCTCTTTCCTTCTAGTTGTAGAATTTCCACTCAGCCAGCCTTCCTGTGGTTCTGGATGATGTCTGTTTTGTCTTTTAGTTGTGGTTTTGAAATTGTTGTGTGAGGCAGCAGTTTAGGTGTTTACCTATGCTGCCATCTTGGTTTTTCCCGGGTATAAACAATTTAGAACAAGGAAGAAATGGTTCTACTTCTTGGGGAAAGTTATGTTTGAAGGACTGCATGGTGAAAGAGGGAGCCAGTTAATTCTTTGTGGCTACAAAGGGCTGAATTATGAAGTTTCTGAGACTTGGATTTCAATTTAGAGTGTGAAAGTACTTTCTAATAGAGTTCTCTAAAATTAAATGGTCAGCATAATGTGGCAATATTGACCACCCATGTCCCAGGTATTCAAGAGATGAGCTGACCTGCCTGATGGACTTTGGTTTGTAGGCATTTAGGGGATAAGATTTGGATGAGGGTGACCTCTAAGGAACTTTTAGCTCTAAAGATTCTATGATTCTGTTCCCTGAACTGATAGAGTAATTCCTGGGATTTATTGTTAAGTAACAATAAAGGAAGTTGCAAAAGAGAATTTATAGTATTCAACTTTTTGAGTAGGGAAGAATAGAAAATAAAAATAAAATATATCAAAAAAGAAAAGATAAATCAGAAAATGATAAAAACAATTATCTATAGGGGATGGCTTGGATCAAAGTAAAAGAACAGAGACAAGAATAAAACTCATTATAACTTTGAATCACTTAAATATTTTAAGTATTCAACAATAAAATTAAATCTAAAAGTAGGTAAAAGCATAAACTTTAAAATTGACATCAAACAGAAACAAATAGTTCTAATGTTTGGCAAGTATGTAGCATCACCACATTTTGAAATAATAATTAAATCAAGTAACTTCGGGGTATAGTATATTTGACCACTTTGACTGTATACTCTTAGTGACTATTTTCTAAGAATAAAACTCAAAACACATCTTATATTTAATAGGTTATTTGATACTAGTGGTATTGAAATTCTGAAACTACTTTGAATATTAGGTTATTGGTAGCTGAGGTTCTTACTGTGAGACTGAAGTTATAAATATAGAATTGGAGAAGATGAGGAAGAACTCTGTAGTATTAGATTTCAGAGGAGATGTCAATATGAACTCATGATTTTTTAGCAGTATGTTAGGTTGAACCACATGAAATTGCCAATTCTTAAGCCACAAGTAGTCAACTATTAGCAATTTCAAATGATTTAACCCAGTATTTTTAAAAAAATATATTTTATTGATTTTTTACAGAGAGGAAGGGAGAGAGATAGAGAAAAACGTCGATGAGAGAGAAACATCGACCAGCTGCCTCTTGCACACCCCCTACTGGGGATGTGTCCGCAACCAATGTACATGCCCTTGATCGGAATCGAACCTGGGACCTTTTAGTCCACAGACCTACGCTCTACCACTGAGCCAAACCAGCTTCGGCTAACCCAGTATTTTCTAATTCTGCTCGCTAAACAGTATCATGGTTCTGTAGAAGAATGCTCTTATTCTTAGAAAACGCATGATAAAGTATGGGAGAATAAAGTATTCTGCAGTGTAGTTTTAAATACTCAAGATGTTTTTTTTTTAAAGCTTGCTAAATGAAGGGAAGGATCTAAGGAGGAGAAAGAAGATAAAGCAAATATGGCAAATTATTGACATTTAATGAATCTTGATGAGAAGTATATGAATGTTCATTTTGTTATTCTTCCAACTTTCCTGAAAGTTGGACATTTTTCAAAATGAAAATTGAGAGGTAGAAAGTCTCTGAATTTAAACCATGGCTTTCCTGGACTGGGCCATAGTCTTTGGCTCCCATAGTACCAGACCATCCTTGTCCTATGGCCTCTGCTCTAGAGTGTCTTTTTCTTTTTTTAAAGTATAAAAGAGGTTCAGTGGTAGATGAGTAAATTAATGTAACAGGGGAGGTCAGTTCTGATTCAGTCTTATTACTGTCTTTCGAAAGTAACCATTTGATCTAGAATTTTACTGATGCTTGAGATAGACCTTCTGTGGACCTTAGATGAAAACCCCTGGTCAGGTGAAAAGAGCCTGTACAGAGCATTGCATCATTTCTCCCTGCTCACTCCATGGCCTTATATGTGTCTGGCTATCACTTGGGGGAAAGAGAGGACAGATAAACCAAGGTCTGTTTTTGCTTTACATAGACTTAGTCTTTTTCTATTCTGAAAAATCTGTGATTTGTGTCAGATTTGTTAACATCTGTTGTGGCAGTAGAACCAAGTGAAAGAGTGTTACCATATCCACAGCTGCCATCAGAAAAAGTAAACAGTCCAGCCCCACCACACCAAGGAGGCAGACCGAGATTTAAATGATGATCCCATCTCCCTCTGCGTGCAAAAGGAGAGGCCACCCCAGTCCTGAAGAAAGTCAAGTTGAAATGGAAGTGCAGGTGAATTCAACATCTGACTTGACTCTGCTCTCCACTTGGCACTCTTTAGGGACACGTTACCATGGAGTCCTCTAGCTGATTTTTTTGTGTGTTTTTTTCTGCTGAAGTTTACATAAAATTTTCTGGTTTCTTTATAAAGTCCAATACTATCTAATCTAAGAAAGTGCTCGAGTAAAAAAATTATTCTTTATTTTCTTAAGGTTATTTCTTAAAATTTTCCATTCCTTTTCTCCCATTTACCACCACTGACCCAAATCCTCTCAGAAGAATTGCTTGCTAGCAAGGAGACAAACCCAGAGTCACGGACGTAGATGGGCCTCTATAAATTTTGTTAGTCTACAAATGGTTCCTGAACCACAGTGTATAAAATCCGGTTTTATGGGAAAAGAATATGGGATAAAGACAGAAAAGGACACCCTTGGAAACAATAACACTGTGGTGTGACCACAGGCTTGGATGCCAAGAGGTCATGAGTTCTAATCCTAAATGTATTTCCCAAGACATAGTAGCAAAATTGAATGGAAAAATGCTAAAGAGAGCCCTTTCGTCATTTTTTCATTCATTTATCCATCAACTATTCATTACATGTGAGTCTTAAGTATGCTACAAGAGGTACAGAGACAGGCCAACATCACAGCAGACCTTGAAGATTTTCTAGCCTTGTCACTGCAATAAGACATGTCCATAAGTAACCACCAGCATACTGGGACTGTGACCAGTATTATTGGAGAGAGAGAGGTCATAGGTTTGGGCAGGGCAGACAGGAAGAGGCGGTTTCCACTCTGGAGCCACAAAGGTTTCCTAGAAAAAAACATGGCATTGCAGTCAGGCCTTTAAAAGCCTTGTAGGTCTTAGACATTGGAGATTGGTGAGGAAATGTCTCAGTGTTAGGGACTGAACAAACAATGTCTCAGAGAACAGAGGGCATAGAGAAAAGTTTGGCACAAAATATACTGTTGGGAATATTCAGTTTAATTGGAAAAATATAGGTTGGGGCCCTATCTGAAAGGCTTCGAATTCTAAGCCAAATTTCTGTTTTACTCAGTAAGGAGTTGGTGAAGGTTTTTGACCAGATGCATGTTTTAAAATGATGACTCTGGCCCTAGCTGGTTGCTCAGTGGTTAGAGCAGGGGTTGGGAAACTTTTTTCTGCCAAAGGCCATTTGGATATTTATAATATTCTTAGGCCATACAAAATTACCAACTTAAAATTAACCTGCTGTTGCCAAAGCTGGATTGGCCCCGTGGATAGAGCGCCAGCCTGTGGACTGAGGAGTCCCAGGTTCGATTCCGGTCAGGTTGCGGCACATCCCCTGTGGGGGGTGTGCAGGAGGCAGATGATTGATGGTTCTCTCTCATCGATGTTTCTGGCTCTCTGTCCCTCTCTCTTCCTCTCTGTGAAAAGTCAATGGAATATGTTTGGGGGGAAAAAATTAACTTGCTGTTTTTGGTCAAACATTTAATTAACTCATTGCTAATGCCTTGGCAGAACCAGACCAAATGATAAAGCCCACAGGCTGTATGTTCCCCACTCCTGAGTTAGAGTGTAGGCCCACCGATTGAAGGGTCACAGGTTTGATTCCAATCAAGGGCACATACGTTGGTTTCAGGCTATGCAGACCCAGGCGGGGCATGTATAGGAGGCAACCAATCGATGTGTCTCACATTGATGTTTCTCTCTCTGTCCCTCCCCCTCCCTTCTATTATCTCTAAAAAATCAAAATATTCTTGGGGGAGGATTAACAACAACAACAACAACAACAACAACAAAAATATGATTAATCTGGAAGCACTGTTGCCTTAGGGAGAACAAATGATGTGCTGTGATACAGGCCATGGCCAAAATCCAGTGAGGTTAATAGTGACAAAGTAAGTGGTAAGTAAAAGTTGCTGTGGAGACTAGACAGCTGTTCCAGCTGCAAGGAGGTGGATGGTGATATTGGCACCTTGAGGAGGAAGAGGATGCAAGGTCAGAGGAAGAGTGTGTGAGTGACAGAGGAGTGGAAGTTCTTTCTATGCTTTTGTGATATCCTGGGATTCTTGACCAAGTCTTAAGGGCTTATAGAAGGCTTTTATTTATTCTTCATGTGTTCTTTTCCTGGATCAATGGCTTTGTATAAAATAATATTAGAGGTTGTCTGTCACTTTAAGAAGTTATACTGAGCCCTTCAGTCATGTGTCTTCAGAAGTTTTGGTTACATAACATTGCTCTGAATTGAAATTCTGCAGCCTCATGAACTGGAGTCTCACTCTGTCCCTCCCCCACCTGGCACTTTATTTTCTGTGGGTCAGGGTTAGTTTCTTTCTAACCATTGTTACAGAACTCCTTAAATATTTGGTCTCTCAGGTTCTAGAAGCTGGCAGGCCAGGCCTCTCCCTGTAAATTGTGAGACCAAAGCCTTCCAGAAAAGGAGCCAGTAAAATCTGAAGCATGTTAACAGAGTGTAGCAGCTGCACAGTACACCGCCCCATGTGCTGGGCTCCCAAATGCTGAGGCCAGCAGCTCCCAGCTACTGTGGCCACAACCAGAAGAGCCCTCTTGTACCATATCATGGCTGATTTGTAATCGTGGTGATGACAACAGATTAACTCACTGGCTCTTAGCACTGAGGCCTGGGTTTTGTCAGGGTCACTCACTGTTCCCTTGTTTCTCCCAATTTTCCATAGTGAGAGAACAAATTGGAGTCCACTGATAACAGTACAAATACCTGTTTGGAGCTTTGTGAGCTTTATCTAGAAGTTGTTTTCTTTATTTTTTTTAAAAATGTATTTTTATTGATTTCAGAGAGGAAGGGAGAGAGAGAGAAACATCAATGATGAGAATCAATGATCGGCTGCCTCCTACATGCCCCCTACTGAGGACTGAACCTGAAACTTGGGCATGTGCCCTTGACTGGATTAGAACCCAGGACCCTTCATTCCACAGGCTGACGCTCTATCCACTGAACAAAAGCCAGGGCTAGAAATTGGTTTTTTAATTTTTTTTTTTTTAAATATATTTTATTGATTTTTTACAGAGAGGAAGGGAGAGGGATAGAAAGCTAGAAACATTGATGAGAGAGAAACATTGACCAGCTGCCTCCTGCACTGGGGATGTGCCCACAACCAAGGTACATGCCTTTGACCGGGATCAAACCCGGAACCCTCAGTCCGCAGGCCGATGCTCTATGCACTGAGCCAAATCGGTTCGGCGAAGCTGTTTTTTTTAAAGCCCATACTGAATGTCTCTTTTTCTTCTCGCATCCTCTCAATATATCCTATGGTTTTTAAAAATAATTTAAAGCAACTTGCTGATAATACATATAGTGCAGTGAATTTTTAAAAATTAAGACATGGGGCAAAAGGAATATATGCATAGAAAAATTAGGCACAAGTAGGATAAAAGTTCACAAAGTTTAAACTATAAACATGATCCTCTAGAGTAGGGGTGTCGAACTCAATCAGAGAAGGGGCCAAAATCTAAAATCCAGCCTAAATCGCGGGCCGAATGGTTTACTGAACAGTCATAAACTGTCATTGTGATGGAAACGCAGCGGAGTGCAATGATGACAGCACGGTGCGGGCCACATTGCAAGGCCTGGCGGGACGGATTTGGCCCGAGGGCCTTGTGTTTGACACATGTGCTCTAGAGGCAAGCCTCAAATGTTTTTCTGAGCTTCCTGATAGCCAAAGCAGAGAAGGAAATCTAAAAGGATGAACTCATATGTCTACGATACAAACCAACCATCAACTCAGGAGAAGAGTGAGTCCTTGCACTGTATAAACTTCCTTCATAAAAGAGACACTGAGTGATGCAAAGGACAGGGCTCTCATCAGCTCCCCCACAGTGAATAGTACAGCTATTTGGTTGACTTCTTGCAATGTCTCTTAGGTTAGGCTTGTGGGACAAGGACTGCACTGGAGGCCTGTCAAAGAGTGCTGTCCTGAGGATCTTGCCTCTGGAAGATGCTCTGCCATAAAAAGTGCCATGATCAAAAGAATCAGGCAAGAACTGTACTATACCAGCATATTGAAGGCTCTGCAAAGCCCTACACAATGGTGATGGAAGGATACTTGACTTGGGTTGGTGAACACACTATACAGTATACAGATGATGTACTGTAGAATTGTACCCCTGAAACCTGTGTAATTTTATTAACCAATCTCACCCCAATAAATTGAATAAAAAAGTCCTAAAATTAAGAAACTGGCCCAGAATTTCCCAAACAGAATTACAGGAACTTTTTAAAAAAATTAGAATACTTGACATATTGGGAAACATTGATCTAAAATGGGCCAGCAGACACAGGATATCCACCTCATCTTGCTGCTGCCCAAGATGCATTTCATCTGTAAGTTCCTTTAATAAACTTTTGATAACACATACACACACACACACACACACACACACACACACACACACAATAGGAGCAGCAAACTTTCTGCTTTGAGCCAGATATATATGTAGTTTAAGCATATAGTCTTGTCATAACTACACAACTCTGCCATTATACTGAAAAACGGTGGCTCTGTTTCAATAGAGCTTCATTTATGGATACAGAAATTTGAATATCATGTAATTTTCACGTCATGCAATAATATTCTTCTATTTGATTTTTTTTCAGCTACTTAAAAATGCAAAAACCATTCTTAGCTTTCAGGCCATTCAAAACAGGTGAGGCCCCATTTGGTCTGTGAACTGTAGTTTGCTGACCCCTGATGAAGACTTGGATGGTATGCTTTTCCAGCAAACTTTTCTAAGGACTATTCCTCAGAGTTGTCTTAATTTAGACTTGTATGTTCTTGGTTTAAGAGCAGATAAGTAGAAAAGAATTGGTTTGAGAGCTTGCAGGTTAGTCTAAGATTTTTCTCAGAAACAGTTTGTGGGTCCTCCCAAAGAAGACATTGACAGACTAAGAACTGAGATTTATAGTTTTACTCTGTTACATATGGCTGGGTCAATTTGAGGCTTGAAATGTTTTAGTGGGAATTATCATTCATTCATAGAAATAGAAGTCTCAAATCACCCAGAGACATTCAATTTTAAGAAAACATAGCTTCCTAGTCAAGGCTCCAAGTAAACCAATGAACTATGTCCTCTACCAAGCTAAGAGTATTCTTTTTTATTTTGACTAGAGGGATGTTCTTCCAGCTTGTTACAATGAAAGGACTAAAATATTCCCACCACCAAGTCTGACATTTCAATTTCAGTTCAACAACTATTTATTGATACTCAGTACATATAAAGCATATTGCTTGCTTTTATGGGGCATACAAAAAGAACCAAGAAGCAGACAGTTCCTTCTTTACCTTGTGAATCAAGTTCAAGATCCTAACCAATTTAGAGCCCATTACTGTTGTATCAGGATTAATTTCATCTTATTGTCAGCATTCACTCATTCATTCATTTAACATACACTTGTGAATTGCAGCCTATGTTCATAGCACTGAAACATAGCCTTTAGTCACCTGCTAAACACCCAATCTTCAGCCCAGTGCTTGGGGAGGAAAGGACAGAAGTTACGGAAAATTGAGGTCAGAGTCTGCCCAGATCTTTAGCCATTTGATAGGAATGGCTGGATTGGGTGGGCATGTTATTTGAGAAAATCTAAAGCAAAAAGAGAGTGGCTGGGGCTTCACAGAGTAAGAGTGGAATTGCATAGGGATAGTTTGTGGAAATAAATGGACAGAGAGTGTACTTGATTATATGAGCTTGGGGAGGTATATAATTGTTCGTGGAAACAAACTGTGATTAGGGACATTTCCAAGTAGAATTATATTATAGCTAATTATATGGCCGAAAGTTTTTTTTGCAAAACTTATTCTTGGGTCCCCTGCCCATGTTATAACATTCTAGGTTTTTGGTTTTTTTTAAACACACCCCTTTTTTGGAAGATAGAAGCAATAAATTTCTTCACATAGTTCCTTGAAGGATAGGTTCCCATGAACCACTGAGGAAGGGGGAAGCAAAAATACGAACTGATGACTGGAGAGTTGTTTACCAGAGATTTGTCCCTGTAGTCAGACAGCTCCTCTTGAGCAGCCTCATTCATGGATGCCGCCTCATTTCCACCTTCTCACACCTATTCCTGTTCAGGGTCAAGAAGAAGTAGGTACCAGTTCACAGAGAGGAAGAAAAAGATACAGAGACAATATGGAGCCTTGCTGTCTCCTCCTATTGTCTCTCCCCAGTCTCACATTTTACTGAAGACCCCTCCTCAAAGAGACATACGAGTTACTCTTCACTGTGCCTAGTATTTGTACATTTTCAAAATAATTATTTCTTTAAAGCTAATACCACAGTAGGGTAAACTTTCTGTTATTTGCAGCATCACTAATTATATCTTCAATCTTTTCTAGAAAAGACTGTGTCTTCACCATTGACCCATCAACTGCCCGAGACCTTGATGACGCCCTCTCCTGCAAGCTACTTGCTGACGGTAGGATAGAAATGTCTCTACAATTCTGGGTAGCAAACAGCGTGCATACCTATGTGGTTAGTCTGGCTGCTGTGTATTCCCCTGGCAGTGCAATGTGCAGGCTGAGATTTGCCTTGTTCCTGAATTTGCCATAAGCTTCTGAGGCCACACAAGTATGTGACATAAGGATTGTGTTCCTGTGATGACTTTGGTGAGGGTGAGAATAAGAAATGTCTTTTCTACGGGATCCTTCTTGGGCCTTACAAGAGGCAGCAGAAAGGGCAGAATAACTAATTCCAGGCCTTGGCCTTCAGTAAATTCCAGTCTGGGTGGGATGTGGTAAAAAAAAAAAAAAAAAAAGAAAAGAAAGAAAGAAATCCCTGAAAGCTCTGCTTGAGAGAAGCATAGGCCTCTTTACCTGAATTGGACAACATATGGAGTGGTCAAGGGTGCTCTCCAAAGGCATGCTCAGCAATGGGTGTTAGGAACACCTGCCCTGAGGAATGTTCCTCAAATGAACTGGAGAAGCCTGCACTGTTCCCAGTAGGTCTTCATCTGTCCAGCGAATTGCAAAAGGCAGCTGTTAGGGACTCTTTTAACAATCTTTTGGGATGGAGCTAAGCAAGAAAAGGTGGGATTTGAGGCATCAGCCTTTGAAAACTGCAGTAGGGGAAAATGGAATGTGGGGGTGGTGGTGAGAAGAGCAAACTCTATCAATTCCAATTTTAATGTCTCCCCAGGATGTACTACTTAAGTCTTAGCTACTTCATGCCCCTCTCTAGGATAATGACTGGGTGACTGCTTTGGCTTCAGTCTTTCTTGGATATGGTTTTGGTAGTAACATGGCCTGGCATGGCTTGCCTATGATGGATGTCCACCCTGGGTTTCAAACTGTAACAAAGTGTTGACGGCCTAGTGGCTTAGTCTTATAAAACATTGCAGAGGTGTTCACATATTCCACTGGGGCAAAACTGCATAGCTTCAATGTCTAATCTCTACTCTAGTAGGCAGTGAAGCATAGTAGAGAGAATCCAGAGAGACAGAAAGCATTATTGCCTAAAAGTGCTTTTATCGTCTTTTAATGGAGTCCTCCTTAAAACTATGGGGGAAATAGCTCAGTATTTTCAACTAGAGAAATTTGAAAGGAAGATAAAGCATAAAGAGAAGAAAGTCCCCATGGAAATTTTTGAGGATTTTTAAAATCTAAAATTTGAACAGCCTACTTAAAAAAGCAAATACTGGGTTAGTTTCTTATATCTTGAGCCATCTGTGCATATAAAGGCTTGGGCATAGATCGTCATCAGTATGAGTTCTACTCCCCTGAACCCAGTGTGAAAAGTGCCCTGGGCAGAAAGCCAGGTGACAGTGGACACACTTACTGTATTGCCCTTCTCCCCAGGTTCACAGCCCTGCTCTGTTTGTAATCAAGTGCTTGAAAACAGCTGCTTCATTTATTTTGTCCACTTTTATAGTGTTAATGGCAGGAGGATAGGTCTAATATCTGTTACTCCGTCTTGGCTGGGCCCAATGAATTTGCCTTGTAGGGACGGACACTGGGGAGCTGGCACATGTCCTGCCCCACTCACTCAATCCTAGTTTTGCGTGTACAGGATCACTGCAAAGGTTTCACGTGGGCTAATGGTAACAGATAGGCAAGAAAGGTTGACTGGGGACAAATTGTACATTTTTAAAATTTTTCATCTAGAGAATATACTTTGTCAGACAGTCAAATAAATTGTTTTCCATCTGTGGGTCAGGGAGAGCAGTGAAGTGAGGGAAACCATTTAGCAGCACAAGATAAAGGATAGGAAAGGAAGTAGAGCAGAGAAATGAGTCAGAAAAACATTATAATTGTTTAGGAATATAAGTAGGTAATAAGGAACTGGACCAGAGATGGTGACAGTTTTGATGGGGGTGGGGAGGACAGATGTGAGAAAGGGGTAACAATAGAATAACCAATGGAAATGAATGTTAGAATCCAGGGAGAGTAGTTCAAGAAGGGGCAAAAGTTTCTACCTCGATGATGAGGGGGTGAAATCCATAATTTAGAAACCGGGAAGACAGGAGGTCAGGCTGGCTTTGGAGAGAGTATGTCCACATGGAGTTGTCTGCTTGATGATATGAATTTATATAAGCTGCTGCAAATCCTTTTCAGAGGAGGTGGGGCGCAAATAAGCTACATACATATGGTCCATTAACTACATCCGGAGAGCCCTGAAGAAAAGTAGACAGTGCACCAAATGCAAACAGTGATTTTATTGGGATGATGGGATCATAAGTGATTTTTCTCTCTTCTCTAGTTTCCAAATTTTTATAATGTGGTAATAATAGTTTTATAATGAAAAAAATTTTGTAATAAAAAAATATTATGAGGTGCCAGAAATCACAGGGCTGCCGAGTAGCGCACTGCACCAGGTGACTAGATACCTTCCATCTGCTTAGTTATTCTTGCATTCCAGAGGGGTAATTAACATCTGGTCATTTGGCAAAGCAGCAGAAAAAGGACATGGAAAAGGAGTCAGGGAAGAATCTGCAAAGGCCTCAGTTAGTCAAGTGTTTTTATGGTGGCACTTCTACAGTTGGCCTTTGTGACAGCAGTTTCTGCCAAAGCCATTTATCCAGGGAACTGAAAAGTAAAAGTCAGTTCCAGTTTGGATGAGGGTGAGTTTGGCAAAGTTCAGGTTCCGTTAGTTAACAATTCAGTCAATTCTTTCTTAGAGGAAAAAATGTTTAATGTTTCAAAGAGCAAATAATGTTTTCTGGCCATATTTACATCATCTAAACCATTTTATTATTTTTTTATTGAATTTATTGGGGTGACATTGGTTAATAAAAATATATAGGTTTCATATATATACATATATATATATATATATATAATTCTATATATAACCATTTTTATTTAAAGAAAATATATAGGTCAAACTTTACTTTGTTCCCATTGAAATATTCTGAATGACTGTTCTGTGAAAATAAAACATGCAGACAGATGTAGTTTACTTAGTTCTCATTCTCCCTTTCTACGGAGTTCATATGTAACCCCAGGGCTTGTTATCAATATCTCCTGTAGGTAGGAGACTGAGACTATACAGTCTGAAGATAAATTCTGCAGAAACACAGTTACACCTGTTTGTTCTCTAGTAGGTCCTGATTAGGTTGAAAGGGTAGGGAGGTGCTCCTACCCTTGAATCTCAGCTTTGGAAGGGATCCTACATCTAGCTGGTAATGCTCCAACTTGTGTAGCCTATAAGCACACTTGAGTGGAACATTCTCATGACAGTACCCAGGAAGCTATCTTGAACATAGAGTTTTTCATTTTTTGCTCAAGAAAATAATAATTCAAGTGAATAAAAGTGGTGTTATATTGAGAACTCCGAATCTAAAGTCAGTAAATCACATACTTCAGTTTTATTGATGTAATGGATCACTTGCAACACACTTCACAGTTGACCTCACCAGTCACGTGTGAGAATGCCACAGTTGTCACACCACCTTCTGGTTTTCAAGCCTCTGCTGTGTTTCCCAAACTTTTGACATATGTGTACCCCTTCTATAATTTTCGTAACGCTGAGTACCCCTCGTATTCATGAGAACATAGAATTAGGCGCAGCTAAGCACGGTGCAGTGCATATCCCCACCAAACTCCGGTGCAACGCGTACCCCCACCAAACTCTTCCCGTATCCCTGGGGGTACGCGTACCACACTTTGGCAAACACTGCTCTATAACATCACTTACTGAATTACAGATTGCATTTAACACTCTACCTGATAGGCAGCCCCTTGGCCTGAAGATTATATGAATAATTGGAACTCCTTCCCTCTAATGACCTAAAATAACGCTATCTCCTTGTAACTTTCTACCCATTAGTACCATTTATGCTCCTTGCAGCCTACACAAGTTTTGTCTGTCGTGTGATAACCCTTCAGATATTAGATAATAGCTGTCACATTTCTCTGAGTCACTTCTCAGCTGAGCATCCTACATATTCTTCCATGTCCTGTAGCTTTCGCAATTTGAGTCCATTTCCTGTGTCATAGAGTATTTTCTGCCTATCTGGGACCTGAGGTACATAGCTGTCTATATCCAGACTTCTCCTTTCTGGTGGCCAGGGCATGGTGACTCTCTTGCTACTGGATGAGATCTGAGTTTGGTGTAATAGCAACCAATTCTGTTCAATTAAATAAGCATTATTGCTGTGTTCTAATCTCTGAGCGAGGAAGTTGTTAGCCAAACAAGCAAGGACCTTTATTCAGCTTTTAGCTGTTCAAGCTTCCAATAGTCCTTATAAGAAATTGATGTTCACCATTTCTCTATCATCTTTTTTCTGTAATGCTTTCTTCTCTAATGATGCTCTGCCATCTAAGCATGACAGGATTATCCTAGGCAGGCCTTCGAAATGAAGGACTGGAACTAAAGAGAGGAGGAAATGAGGAATGACTGCTAATGGGTTTAGGTTTTCTTTTGGGGGTGATGAAATATTCTGGAAGTAAAGTGTTGATGGTTGCACAACTTTGTGAATATACTGAAAACCACTGGGGGGGGGGGGAGGAAAAGGAGTATGTGAATCAGTGAATAAGAATAAACAAACAAATCCACTCATCCTTGAGGCTTT
Organism: Pipistrellus kuhlii; assembly: GCF_014108245.1. Lineage (NCBI taxonomy): Eukaryota > Metazoa > Chordata > Mammalia > Chiroptera > Vespertilionidae > Pipistrellus > Pipistrellus kuhlii. The sequence continues at coordinate 25,833,206 of NW_023425573.1, forward strand.
CTGGAAATTGGAATATACACCTTAACCACAGTTTAGCAGAAGTCTTGATGGAATGCCTAGGCTAGATACACGTAGTCACATCCCTCTTCTCTCTCTCTACTCCTTGCTGCTTTAATCTCCGAATTAATGAGCACACCCCTCTGTTCAGCCACCTGCTCATATTTCCCTTACCCTCAGAGTGCAGCCATCTTACTCAGAAGAAAGAAGGATCTGTCCTACTGTCCAGGTAAAAGGACATCATCTAGCCCAAGGGACCTGAGGAATGCAAAGTACTGTGCTCTCGGGACGCCAGTCTTCCCGTCTGTTCTTGTTTCCTGATGCCTCTCTGGTTGCAAGGCTTTCCCTTCTCTGAGAAGCATGGACTAGGAACTCTGTCTCAGGGAGCCCTTTGGTAAGGGAACATGAATTAGAGACTAGAAGCAAAGCCTGTAAGAATTCCTAAACTGTCACTTCCCCACATGTTCATATTTGTCACTGCTGAGAGTTCCTTGTCATGACTGATCCCCTTTGGAGGCAGAGAGGAAGTAAGAACTGGAGAGTCTTTTTCTTTGTTTTTAAGATTGAAGTGTTTTGTTTGTTTTTTTTAATTTATTTAATTTTTATTTAATTTTTATTTATTATTTTTTAAAAATATATTTTATTGATTTTTTTACAGAGAGGAAGGGAGAGAGATAGTTAGAAACATCGATGAGAGAGAAACATCGACCAGCTGCCTCTTACACACCCCCTACTGGGGATGTGCCCGCAACCAATGTACATGCCCTTGACCGTAATCAAACCTGGGACCTTTCAGTCCGCAGACCAACGCTCTATAATACTGGTTTGGTGGTGATGATTTTCTTTAGCTTTTTCTTGTCTGTGAAGCTCTTTATCTGACCTTCAATTCTGAATGATAGCTTTGCTGGGTAGAGTAATCTTGGTTGTAGGTTCCTGCTGTTCATTACTTTGAATATTTCTTTCCACTCAATATATTCTATTGAGTTTTTACAGAGAGAAATAGAGAGTTAGAAATATCGATCAGCTGTCTCCTATATACCTCCTATTGGGGATGTGCTCACAACCAAGGTACATGCTCTTGACCAGAATTGAACCTGGGACTTTTCAGTCCACAGGCTGACACTCTATTCACAGAGCCAAAATAGTTAGGGCACGATGGAAGTGATTTTGACCTGTTTCTATATTAAGAGATTGGAGACATTGAAAAAAAAAATAGGAATGAAAGGAGTTGATTATTTTTGTAAGGTCTTGAAGAAGAAGGTGGGAGAGAATTCAGAGTGTAAATGGAAAATGAAATGAGATGAGAGGTCTTAGGGAATGGCTGCTGCTGCTGAGTCTTTACACCTGCTGAAGGAAGAAATGGAGGAGGAGGGGTGCTATTGAAAGGGATAGGGAAAGGAGCTAACCAGAAACCCACCAAACAAGCATTATTAGCTACACTGTCCAGGTGTGCTGAGATGGAAATACTAGAAAGTCTGGGGGATTTTCTTCAAAAATCTTCATCCTCCTGAGTTTGGAAGCAGAAGTTGCAATGATCCAAATTTGGGGGTTTGCTGGGAGGGAAGGCATGGTCAACACCAAGACAAGGGTGCTGTGACCTTGCTTCCCCTCTGTTTCTTCTCCATTCCCTACTTTTATATATAACGGCATCACCTGCCACCTAATCAGCCAAAGGTTTTTTTTAGAAAAAGAATCCTGGAATCACATTTGATTCTTCTTCCTAAGCACTGTGACAGCCATTTCAGTAGTTTCCCTCATTCTTCCTGTCTTTCCTCCATCTTGCTACCCAGTTATCTCTTCTATTATATATTCTCAAGAACCAGATGATTTTGCCTTTCTGCTTGAAAATCTGTTGTACCTGAGTATAGTCCACATTTTTTAGCAGAGCTTCTTTATAAAATTCCTTTAAGATTAGCTTCCTCTCCCACCTTCCCCACCTCCCAATGCCACTTCCCCCAATACACACACACACACACACACACACACACACACCCAATGATGCCTGGCCACTCCAGGCTCTGCATTTTCCACCATACTCTATCCTGCCTCTTTGCCTCTGCTTGCCCTTTGCCCTCTGCTTAGAATGCCTAGCCTCGCTACTGCTGAATTCCCATTGATAACCAGGATTGCTCTTATAAGCACACTTTCTTCATGTCACTAATGTAGCAGTACTTAGTAAAAACTATTGCTTCTGGATTTAATTCTTCTTTTTGCTTGTTTCCTATGGGCAGGGAGTGCCTCGGGTATATCTTTATCCTGAGTATCAAAACCTGTGTTTAAAAAGCATTTGGTCTAGTCAGTCTAACCAAACAACCTGGTGTATACCTTCAGAGTTCACTCTTTTTTGTTTCTTACCTTGCTCTTTTTATTTTGACCCCTAAATCTGTAAGTGTCTGTGGGTTTATATGCTAACATATAAGCCCACTCCACATGCTCTCCTAAAAAAGTCTGTTTTTTTTGAAATTGGTGTACCTTTTTGTCATCACACTTCATCATGCCTCTGCAATATTATGAGATCACTGAGTTATAACTTACGTTTCTGACATTGTTCCTCCTGCTCTGTGATTGGCATATTTGAACCTCACTCCTTCCCCATTATCTTTTACTAGAGGCCTGGTATATGACATTCGTGCACTGGAGGGGAGGTCCCTCAGCCCACCCTGTACCCTCTCGCACTCTGGGACCTCTCAAGGGATGCCTGCCTGCTGCAGAAGCGGGAGAGGCTCCTTTCACCATCGCTGTGCTTGCCAGCTGGGAGCCTGGCTTCTGGCTGAGGGGGGCTCCCCTTTGGGAGCACACTGACCACCAGGGGCCAGCTCTGGTGTTGAGCGTCTGCCTCTGGTGGTCAGTGTGCATCATAGTGACCAGTCATTCTGCCATTCAGTCAATTTGCATATTAGCCTTTTATTAAATAGGATAACTGAACAAATACAAGCTCTCTCTACTTCCTCCAAAATACATAAGACAAATAAACTCTTTTCATGCATGTCATAGGAAAAAACAATTTATTTACTCAAATAACGAAAGTTCTGTTTGCACTTTGGCCCTGCCAAAATGGAGATCTTAAAAATTAGATATAATATGTCAAACATAGCTATTAGGTCTCATTTTTGTTTTTCTAATGTTAGAGTGCTATTTAATTGTCAAGCTAAGGGTATTTTACCGAAAACCATTAATATTTGAAAAATTTTGGCTTGTTAAGATTTAATTTTGGAACAGAATTTGAAACATAAGAGCATGTATGTATGCTTTTTTAATATTCAGTTTCTGCATTATTTTTAGATTTTATATTATACATATATATGTGTAGTGTTTGGGTTCCATGAACATTTTAAATGTCTTTTGAATAATAATAGAAATACAGTAAATAACTTCCTAACTTGGAAAGAGAGGCAGATGGAATGAGGAAAACACATAAAAACACCTCAGTATAAAAGAAAGCATGACAGGAGGGGAAAAATGTATAGAAAGAAGAAGGACAAATAAAAATCACATATTAAGGTACCAAAAAATATAAGCACATTAAATTTAACTCTGCAGTAAAATAAAATAAAAAAACAAAGACTGTTAAACCAGATAATTCTAGATATATGCTTCTTCTTTTTTTTTTTAATCAGACACACCTAAAACATGAAGACATGAAGGGCATCCCTTGGAACATGGCATTAAGATTAAATATAAAAATGTGAAGTCACAAATATTAAATGTAAACCAGGCCCACCTAGGTTTAGACCTGTCCCCACACGGCCAAGGCATCACCCAGGGACCATGCCTCAACACCTGCCCTTCAAAAGTTTAGACCTTGCTGAAACCGGTTTGGCTCGGTGGATAGAGCATCGGCCTGCGGACTGGAAGGTCCCAGGTTTGATTCTGGTCAAGGGCATGTACCTGGTTTGCAGGCACATCCCCAGTGGGAGGTGTGCAAGAGGCAGCTGATCAATGATTCTCTCTCATCGGTGTTTCTGACTTTCTATCCTTCTTCTTTCCTCTCTGTGAAAAAAAAAAAAAAAAAAAAAAAAAAAAAAAGTTTAGACCTAAGAGGTGCTAGAAAGAGGCCTTGGGCCTACTTCCTGCATTTCCCATCTGAGGACTTGCCCTCCCCAGGAGGCTGGGGAGGTTCATTTCCTCTAGGGAAGGATGTGCCCATGCCTTGTTTCCGCTGTCAGTGTTCTGCAGTGGCAGTGGATTGCTGCATATTGACAGAAGCTGCAGGTCATTGGTTTTACGTCTAATGGGAGACCTGGTCTGCTACTTCTCCTCCTGCATCCGCAGTGAGATGACTTAAAGCAGCATGGCATTATATTGTACTCTGCACCACCCCTAACCTTGCACAGTGTATTTTGCCACGTCCTTAGCAGTAGCTGAACTCTGCCTTACACCCCAGGATCTCAAATATTCCTGTTGGCAAGGAATAGAAAGACAGAATCATAATCCTATGCTCTTGTCAATTAGGTCATTGGGTAGGAAATAGGCTCAACAGTCAGAGACTTCTCCTTGGTTCGTCCACTTCAGCAAGCTGGGCCCTAATATGCCATGTTCCAAGGGGCACCTTCCTGATTATTGACATTGTACTGCAACAGGCAACTTAAACTTCATTTGGAAAGTTTAATCTATTAAATCTTGGAAACATGCAATATATAGCTTAAAAATAAGGTCTACATGCAAAATTTAATTTATCTAAAAGAAACTATGTTTAAAATCTATTCCTTGTGTTCTAGAAGAGAACCCTTGATAAATCTTTCATGATTTTTGGAAAAGAAAAATCCCATGTCAGGTCAATTTTATACCTGAATCCATTTCTAGGTTTTGTCTCTGACACCTTCATGATGCTCAGTGCTTTACATGCTGGTCCTCCTACTCTCCTCTTCTTTGTGAAGTCATTTCTAATCCAGGTTTTGAAGCGCTGATTTTTCCTCCTGCAGTCTCTGTGTCAGAGGGCATTCTGACCTCAGGCAAATGCAAAGCAACCCGAGTACTTCATCTGAGACAAACCTTATTTTTGTAGTATGACCCTTGATAATGAACCTGGGAAGAGAAATGGAAAATTCTGTAGAGCCATCAGCTCATAAGGGAGTGCATGTCTTCTTCATTCATATGAGGCACTGGTAAGTGAACAATTTTAACTGTCCTTGTAGTATGATAATTTTTTACTGAATCGTACCTTGTCTCGAAAAATCCAAAATAACTGAATAGTCATGCGAGTCCTCTGGCATGGAAGTGGGCTTCTGGGATGCTTGCCAATGAGTTCCTGTTTTGAGGACACAGAATCTAAGTGGAAAGATTAAGTGGAGAGACAGCTCCACCCCTCTAAGTCTTATTCCTATGTTCCATTTGAATCTTCTAGCCTAATTTCTGTGGGGTCTGGACTTCGGAAATTCTCTTTTTTCATGGATGTCTCAGTGCACCTTGTTAAACCAAATTTGGACTACGGCCTGTTCATCTCCTTCCAGCTCTGCTGATTGGTTCCAGTTTCCTTCCTCATTAAAGCCAAGATAATCTGGCACCCACCAGACAGGCATCCTCATGTATCTGGCACCAAGGTAAACTTGGAAGCCAGTTAAGAAGTCTCCGTGATCCAACATGCTCATTGCATGAGGAGAGGCAGTTGTGGTATACCAGAAAGAGCACTGGGGTAGGAGCAGGAGAGCTGGGTTCTTGTCTCATCTTTGCCTTTACTGCATCATGTAAGTTTGGACATGTCTGTGGTTTCCCTGAAATTGTCTTTCCTCGGCTATATGGGTGTTTGAACTAGATAGTTTCTCAAATGTCTCCAGTTCCAAAATATTGAGTATATGAAAAGCTAAAGGAACAAAGCTCCATTTATGCCTGTTGTTGCAAAAACACAATCTAGCTTGAAAGATATTAGCAGTGACTGCCAAAAGTTGCATATGTTACTGATGCTTTTCCATAAAAATAGGTAGAATGACAACAAAATAAGAAGAGGTACAGTCTATATTTCAGAAGAAAAAAATCACCTCTCCATAGCTCACATTTTCCAATCTATAAAATGGAGATAATAACAACTAATTTAAAATTGTGGAGAAGACTAAATGAGATAACCCCTGGCATTTAGAGCTATGCCAGAAAAAATGTAAGTGCTCAGTGAAAATTAGTATTAATATAAATGTAAAAGATTAAATTGACATGGAATTTTAGTAAGGTTATGCTGAAAGGTTACTAACGGTAGGTACAGAATAGAGAATCCAGAAACAGATCCGCACATATATAATCTCCTGGTTTTCCGCACATATATAATCTGGTTTTCAGCAGAGATGTCACTGCAGTGTAGTGAGGGAAAAATGTTTTTAATCAGTAAATGGTACTGGCTATCAGTATGGAAAGAAAGGAACTTTGACTCCTATTTTATACTATACTTAAAAATCAATTTCATGTGGCTCACAGATCTAAATGTGAAAAAGTAAAATAGTAACACTTCTGTGTTATCTTCTGGAAGTGTTAACACTTCCAGAAGATAACATAAAAGAGTTAACCTCATGACCTTGGGATAGGCAAATATTTCTTAAGCTGGAGAAGAATGATAACTTAGAATTAAAAGGCAAGTCACAGAGTAGGAGAAGATATTTGTCAACTATATCCATTAAAGGACTCCAATCCAGAATATGTAAAGAGTTGGACAGAGACTTCATAAAAGAAGATAGCCAGTGGTCAAAACTATATGAAAAGTGCTTAATATTATTAGTCCACAGCAAAATGGAAATTAAAACCAAAATGAGATACTACTATGTAGTATCCTTGGCTTTTAGAATCTACCAAAACAGCTAATTTTTTTGAAAGCTGACAATACCAAATATTAGTGGAGATGTGGAGCAATTAGAACTCTCATACCCTAAGTAGGAGTTTAAGTTGGTAGAATCATTTTGGAAATTATTGTATGATACATAATGGAGCTGAAAAGATTCCTATTCCATAACCTAGTGGTTATATTTTTAGATATATACCCTACAGAAATGAGTATATATGTACAAGAATGCTCATAGCAACATTATTCACAATAGCAAAAAACTAAAAACAAACCAAGTATCATTAAGAAAATGTTACATTGTCAGATAGTTTTACAATGGAATTCTATATAATAACATACAGAGCAAATTCAAAACACAACATAGATGAGTAGCAAAAATAACATGAATAAAAGAAGCCGGATACACACACACACACACACACACACATACACACACACACTGTGTGAATCCTTTTATGTACAGTGCAAAGATAGGCAACACTGATTTATGATGATAGGTGGCAGAGGTTAGAAAAGTGGTTACATTTGGTAGGTATAATGACTTAAAGAAAGACACAAGAGAAACTTCTGGAATTTTAGTTATGGTCTATTTCTTGAACCTGGGATTTGTTTACCTAAGTGTATTTATTCATGTTGTAAAAATTCACTGAGCTGTATGCTTAAGGTTTGTATACTTTTTAAATTTTATGTCTCAATAAAAAGTTTGTTTTAGAAAGTGAAGGAACATAGAAAAAGTGGAATCAACCCAAATGTGTATTAACTGATGAATAACCCTATCTAATAAAGAGGAAATATGTAAGATGACTGTCACACCGTGACAAAGATGACAGTACTCAGTCCCCTCTGCCCCGCCGGAGTCCCCCAGTCTTTTCATCCCCATGGGGGGAGAGGAGGGGACCCACCCACAGCCCCACAGCTGCCCAGGGCCAGTCTGAGACATAGGCAAGCTTTGGGTGGCAGCTGCCTAGCCATCCATGGCCACCTGAGGCTCAGGTAACCAGGGCTAGTTGAGGCTTGCAGCAGCAGAGGTGTGATTACCCTAATTGCTGGGTCGCCTCCTAAGGGCTAAAGACTGTGAGAGGGGGCAGGCCAGGCTGAGGGACCCCCCTCCCTCCAGTTCATGAATTTTCTAGTCTTTATAATAAAGAGGTAATATGCAAATTGACCTCCAAGTTGGTTGCCTATGACCAGGCTGGCAGGAGGGTTAGTGAGGGACAATCAAATGGCTGACCAGCAGGCTGCGTGGGGCGACCAGGCCAGCAGGGGGGCTAGTGAGGGATGATCAAACAACTGAACAAGCAGGCTGCGTGGGGCAATCAGGCTGGCATGGGGGGGCAGTTGGGGGCGACCAGGCCGGCAGGGGGCGGGGAGTTGGGGATGATCAGGCTAGCAGAGGAGGGCAGTTGTGGGCAACCAGGTTGGCAGGGGGGTCAGTAGAAGGTGACCAGGCTAGCCAGGTGGGGCAGTTAGGGGTGACAAGGCCAGCAGGAGGGGCTGCAGTTGGGAGACCAGGCTGGCAGGGGGTCAGTGAGGGGCAATCAGGCCGTCTGGTGGGGGGGGGCAGTTAAGGATAACCAGTCAGGCAGGCGATTAGGAGCCAGCAGTCCAGGATTGTAAGAGGGATGTCCGACTGCTGGTTTAGGCCTGATCCCAGGGATCAGGCCTAAACCAGCAGTCGGACATCCCCCAAGGGGTCCTGGATTGGAGAGGGTGCAGGCTGGGCTGAGTGTACCCTCCCACCTCTGGTGCATGAATTTCCTGCATTGGGCCTCTAGTAGTTTAATAAATGTGGTATAGCTTCATAGTAGAATAGTATTCAACGATTAAAGAAGTGAAGTACTGATACATGCTACAACATGGATAACCCTGAACGTGCTGACTGAGAGAAGACACATAGTGAATGATTCCATTTCTATGTGATGCCCAGAATAGACATTTATAGAGACAGAAGATAAATTATTGGTTATATAGGCCTGGAAGGTTGGGGAGAAATAGGAAATAGTGCCTAAAAACAGATATGGGTTTCTTTTAGGTATGTTGAAATGTTCTAAAATTGATTGTGGTGATGGTTACACAACTCTGTATATACGAAAAACCATTGAATTGTACACATTAAATAAGTGAATGAAATCTCAATGAAGTTGCTAACTGTGGAACAATTAAAAGAAAAGGCTTCCCCATGTGGCCCTGTGGCATGATAGTTAAGAATGCTGATACTAGAGTCCAACAGTATTCTAATCCTGGCTCTACTGTTTACTACATATGATATTGGGTAAAATATCTAAGCTCTCTGAGCCAAATGTCTTCGTCTGTAAAATATTAATATTATTAGAATCTATTCTGCCCAGCTGACATGGCTCAGTGGTTGAGCATTGTCGACCTATGAGCCAAGGCAGCAATAGTCAGCCTTTCAGACATCATCGACCATTGGTTGACAACCACTGAACTAGGGGGTCAAAGTTCAGTTCCTGGTCAGGACACATGCCCAGATTGTAGGCTCGGTCCCCAGTAGCGGGCCATGCAGGAGGCAGCCAATCAATGGTTCTCTCTCATCACTGATGTTCTATCTCTCTCTCCCTTTCCGTGCCTCTCTGAAATTAAAAAAAAAATAATAATAAAAATAAATAAATAAAATAGTGCCTATCCATAGAACTTTTGTGAAGATGATTCATTTAATTAAGAAATATGTGGGTATCTTTTATTTGCCAGGTTGAATCTGATAACTGTTGTTATATATAGCCAGAGAGTTTTGCATAAGAAGTCTTTACTTCAATTTAGTGACAGCGATAAGTAAATTTGAAAGTATGTCTTGAAGATCAGACAACTTTGCCCTACTATACCACATCAACATCTATTGCAAATTACAAAAGAAATGTTTATATTAGTGACCCTGAGTTAGTAATATTGAATTATATTCTGCTTTTAAGAAAAGGAAGTACATAATCTATAATAATAAAAGCATAATATGCTAATTAGACTGGATGTCCTTCCAGGATGAAGGGATGAAGGGATCCAGGCAGCTGCCCGCAGCTGCAAGGGAGAAATCCAGGCAGCCGCCGTGGCTGAAAGGGAGGGATCAAGGCAGCTGTGGCTGAGAAGGCCTACTTCTGCATGAACTTTGTGCATTGAGCCTCTAGTACATTTATAAAGTGTTTTCATCTGGAAGCATTAAAACCATAAATGTTGATGATTACGGTATTGGCATTCAGTTACCTAAAAAATTTGGCATTTCATTATACATTATCTGAAAACTAGGTTTATGGAGAAAAAAAAAACAAGAAAAAACCCCCCAGGAAAATGGAGTTATAACTGTAATTGATATATAGTCAGTTCAAAAATAGAAATTAACTTTTTATTTCAGTCAATGTATATTGTCCTCATAATGGAGTTCCTTTTGTTTATGTTTAAAATCATTCTGTGGTCTACTTAGTTATCATAAAATGGATATTCTGCAATGTAAATGTGTAACCCTTTTAAATGTTACATTGACAGTGCTTGTAGCCTACAGGAGTTGAGAAAGAAGCAATTATAAGTTAGTCAAGTTCCTGATACTAAGGGGCAAATCCCATAAAGTAATAGTTAAGAGCTTAGTCTCAGGAGCCAGACTTTGAGGTATCTGATCTCCCTGGGCTTCCGTTTATCATCTGTGGAAAGAAAACTCATAGCATTGGAAGGATTAAATGAATTAATACAAAATTCTCTAAAAATCAAACAGCCAATATGCAATTGTTATGGAATAGCCAATATAGTGGATTCATATTGCAAGCATGCATAAATTGTGGATATCATTTTTTATTAACTTTTGGAAAGTCTTGGGGAATCAGAAAAGAGTTTCTTCTTCATACAAGGAGATTAACTAATGAATTGAGTACCTAGATCTAAAAGGAACTTAACCCACAAAGTCTTCTCCAGAATGAGATAAAAGCTCCTAAGAGGTTTTATCACCAGGAAATAAACCTTTTAAAAGCTTTTGCCTCTCAAGATGAATATGAAAGTTGATTTAATTTCAGCTGAGAGGAAGGCTGGAATTGGACTAAGCAGTTGTTGATGATAGTTAACATTTAGTGAATCAATATCTAAATACACATGTTTATATTTCTATAAAACTTGTTGAAATTTTTATCTCTTTTCAGTTGGCTATTTTAGAGTTGTAATTATGTCTTGTTAATAGAAGGGGGCTTTTTAAAAATAGAAAAATCTACAAGTGAGAGAAACTACACTGAAATTCAGTTTTTAAGCCCAATCTGGGAAGCCAGTTTACTGGGATTATACAAGCACTAGAGGCCCGATGCATGAAATTCATGCATGGGGATGGGTGATGTCCCTCAGCCTGGCCTCCAATGACACCAGCATTCCTCACCCCAGCCTCTGGGAAGATGCTTGTTCTGGAGCCTCCTCAGGGCCCCAGCCCACTATGCCCGGTAGCTCAGGTACTCAGGGGCTTGGGCTCCCAGGTCCTGCTTCCCCACTGGTGTGGTGCACATCAGCTACTGTGGGAGATGCGCCTCAGGAGTCGCCCTCTTGGACTGTACTACTTGCATGCACAGGGGCCAGCCTCAGCAGCAGCCATTTGATGTCTGCAGCACACTTGCTGGATCCCCCTGCCACGCTGGTCGTGCCTGCATTGCGGGCAGGGGACTTCCAGTCTGCTACTGGGGCTGCTGGGCTGCGACTGGGGGTTGCCGGGGGAAGGACCCCGGCACCCATAGGGCTCCATCAGCATCAGGAATTAGAAAGATCCATTTTTCTGGGTCTTCCCCACCCTCCGTGAGGCTTGGGCGGGGGATGCTGGGCTCGAATTACCATGAGCTCAGCATCCCTTACCCCAACCTCTGGCCAGAGGCCCCTTCCCTCCCTCTGTGGCCAAGGAGCAGATGCTGGGCTTGTGTTGCGTGGGTGATGCCTCTAGTGTCTGCCCTGGCAGCTATGTGTGCTGCCATTTTGTCATGGAGTGACTGTTAATTTGCACATTACTATTTTATTAGCTAGGATTTCTTACACCCTACAGACACAAGAAAGAACAGGGTCCTCATGCTATCCATAAACACTGAACCTATGTAATGATGACAGAAAACACAGGCTGCCACAAACTGGAGTCACATTTCTGGCATGAAAATAAAAGGGGTATGGCCAGTTCCTGCTGCTTCATTTACCGAGTTGGTTCTAACAGAACTTGCTCACAAAGGGTCTAGTTGCTGTTATCCACCAGGAAAGTTGTCAATGAGCTGCCATTCTTTCACTGCCTCTTGCCCAGGCTGGCCAGTGGGGCTTTTTCCTATGTGGTGGGGAATCACCAAGAAGCAGGAGTGGGGAACGGGGGCAAACAGCCTTTTGTTGGTATGTTTTTTAAAAAACATACAAAACAACAACACACACACACAAATGTAAAATAAAAATCCATTTATGATAGAAAATCCTATGTAATAAAAACCTAATTGCAAATTGTTCTCTCGGGAGTTCAACTGTTCACTATGACATGTGCTGACCACCAAGGGGCGGCAAAGAATGAAGGAAGACTCCGACCGGCAGCTGGCAGCCAGGAGAAGGGATGCCCCAGTGGGTCCTGATTGACTGCCAGGCCTAGGTATCCTACCTGTGCATGAATTTTGTGCACCAGGCTTCTAGTTTACATATAAGCAGGAAAAAAATTCATAATACTACCACTCAGACATTTTCAAGCCAGGTTTGCATTTTTTGTTTTATACTTTTTATCATTATTGTTTTTCTAGCCTTTGAGAGCTGGCAATGTTACAAATGTATATAATGCAGAAAGGTTTGGTCCCCATCACCTCAACTTCCAGAGATCATCACTAGGGACATTTTAATTCTGCTCTTCTTAAGCGGTAACCCTCCCCTGCCTCTATTGGCTTGTCTTTCTTTTAATACTTGTAACTAGTTTAACTTAACTGGGTTTTTCCTTTTTAAGCTTTTTTTTCTTTCATTGGCTTCAACCTCTGCAAACACTCTTTTTAAAAAAATTTTGGATAGAGAAGTTTGAACACAAAAGTAGACAGAATGTTATAATGAAACCCCTTGTTCCCATCATCCAGCCCTGGGAACCCTGAAAACATAGCCAATCCACCCCATTCACACCTATCCCTCTCTCAGTCCTTATTATTTGGATTTGCTAATTTTGAAACTACCTTTAAGGGTCCTTCTTGGTCCCTCTGACTTCACTCTCTTTTAGAAATGAGAAAGAACCAAATGCCCGCCTTCTGCTGCAGGAGCTGTACTCAGCTCTCTGTCCCAGGCCTGACCGGCTGACCCGGGCTTTCCCCACTCACTGTGAAATGCTTGGAAACTCCCAGACACAAGGTGCGCCAGCTGCACATGTGCAGCTCCTCATCCTCTTTCCTGTTAATGAAGGAGGCTGTTGCTCAAATCACTTGGAAAGGGAAACGTGGAACTTACTACCTGGGTGTTCCTCCTCATGCTGTTCATATAAACTTAAACTTAGATTCCTGAGAATTAGATTGAACATGACAAAAATTTCTGTGTGGGTAGTTTAGTTGAGTACTTGAAGCTTGATAGAGCCCTTTGTAATAATGAAGGGAAAAGACTTTCTAAGCTGATTAGTTCCAGAAAGTGAGCTCACCAGTTATAGAGTTTGCAGCTAAAGGTCCTCATCAGCCCTCTGTGGATGGCATTAGAAATTTTTTGAAAGGCAATCTGCAGACTCTTCAAATCCTGGCTTTCAGAAGAACCTGAGGAGTCATTTTGGATAGCCCCCTTCTCATACATGGGTACTTTGCATTGCATTCAGATTTATTGGTCCCAGAAATTTTTCTCTTTTGACTTCTTTTAAGTTTATGAAATATCCTCAAACCATCACCACGTCATAGCTAGGGAGCACTGCCATGGCTTGCTGTATCAGTGGTCAACTTTTGTGTTTGATTGCATAACCAAATACCACACAATTGGAAGATGTCAGAGTTTGAGTTGTCCCTCTTACCTAGCAACTCAATCAGTATTTCCACCAAAGTCAGGGAATTTGCTTACCCCAACTGAAAGATGGAGTTTGTTGTGTGGCCACAAGGTGATCCAAACCCAGTTATTTCTCAGCTTGGAGTCTCTCTAAAATTCAAGGGGACCAAACTAAGGTTAGGGCCCTCATCCTGGCTGGCTGTGCTGCCAAAAGTGAGGCCCATCACAGCTGGGGACGTCTGGACAGCAAAAAGTCCCATTCTCTCAGGTCTCTACATTGGATTACCCTTTCTGAGCTTCCAGGGTTTCTGTCTCTCTAAGGCTCATTTGCTGAGAAGACTGGCCACAGGGTCAAGAGGGTGATTCAAGCAAGATCATCTTGTTCCCATTGTGTTGGCTGGATGGAAACCGGTCTGCGGGATGGGAAAACCCACTTTTATTGTATCTTTTAGTGTGTCTTTTAGGTTTTGCTTCTTTTCATCATTTACATTTGTTCACCAAATATATTAATTCACTGAAGGGTCAATTTAATTTTTTTTGCCTGTTAGCACCATTCCCAAGAGATTGTGGTCTTATTCAGGCTTTTGTTTTCAGTTCGGTATGGCCTTAGCAGAACCATGGTGGCAGGTTGACTGTCTTATTACAGGTGGGAAATACATTAGTAGGATCATGGTGTGCAGAGTGAAGGAGGTGACAGTATGAGAAGTGAATGTGGCATATTAAATTAATCTTGCTTTGCTGCGTAAAACTCACCAGTGGTTTCCCATTGCACTTGAAATAAAATCTATATGCTTCTTCCTGCCACCACAGGGCATCTCTTATTGTGGCCCCATCTACCTCAATAGCATCCTGGCTTCCAATTCTCCCGTCTTTCCATTCTTTTATTTCTTAGATGCACCAAGTTTGCTCCCAGCTCTGACCCTTTGCTCTGGTTATTCTTCTACTTGTGATGCTCTCCCTCATGCCATTATGTGACATGGTTCTTTTTAGACATACATCTCAATTTATTTACTCAAAGAAACCTTCCCAACTAAATCTGAGATGGACCTAGACATTTTTATCACCCCACCCTAATTTTATTTACTTTAAAGTCCTTTTTACTATGCCAAGTAATGTTATCACTTAATTATTTGCTTACTGTCTTCTCTCCCCCATTATAACATGAGCTCCACAAGGGAAGTGACCTTGTCAATCCTAGAAAAGTACCTGCCACACATAGTAGGAGCTTACTAAGTATTTGTTGGAGGCTAATTGAATGAATGAAGATGATCATTAGAAACACTCTTGAAGTAGATGGTGAGGATTATGAGGTGACTCAGAGCTACACCATGTGGGTATTTAACCTAAAGGAGAGAAGATCCAGGGGACCTCGTGCTATCTAAATATTCAAAGCTGGTGTTACCTCAAAAGCAGAGCTCAGCCCTACTGCAAGAGGTCTGCCCCATCACTGTTTCTCTTAGCCAAGTTGCTGTCCTCTGAGAAGATGGCATTGTTCTGGGGAGCCCAATGAGGTAGAACTGCATCAACAAGTGGAAATTTAGTGAGATGTGTTTTGTCTTCAAAGGGGGGAATTTTAAAAACATAATTCCTTATTGTTGAAAATGTTATATATGTCCCTTTTTTTTCAAAGGAGGAACTTTTTTTCTTGTTGTTGTTATCTGATGAAGAAGTGGACTGTGCTGTGATTTCTAAGTTGTGTGAGGCATGCAAGAATAGGTTGGACACCCTTTGGGAGGACCACGTGTGGGGACTGCAGGCTTACCCATCGGTGGTGGAGATCTGTGTTTTGGAAAGAGTACAGTGTGGAGAATGGGTTTGAGAAATGGCAGGGATATCCATAGGATGGTTGTTAGATTTTCCTCCAGAGATGGGGTTGGTGGGCAGAAGAGAGATTGGCAGTCTGAAGAGGCGTTGGGAGGTAGAGTTCAGAGTACTTGGTAGATGCAGTGGAGGCAGGCCCAGGTTTCCCCGATGTTTGAGCAGTGCTGCTTTAGTGGAGGTGATTCTACTTCCTGGGGGGAGAATAGGGAAAGAAAAGGTTGTGCTGGGGGTGGGGACTTTTGGAGGTGTAAGTGTGAGGTACCTGTGGAACAGCTAAGTGGCAGTTCCCAGTAGACCCTTGTATATGTCATTCTAGAGCTGGCAGCACAGAATGAGGAAACGGAAGCACAGAGATGATGCTTGAATTCATGGGAGTGGATGAGACAGTCCAGGGAGAGAGAGCAGAATGGGAAAAGAAGGTGGCTCAGGGCAGAGCTTTGAGGCATATGTACATGGGAGGGATAGGAGAGGAAGAGGAGCCTGAGAAGAAGCAGCCATAGTGTTGGACATTCAGAGTGGGGCCATAGGCAAAGGAAGAGAGTCTCATCAAGGGAGAAATCACCACAAGTCTCAGATGCCCTGATCAGGCCAAGTCAGGCCTAAAAAGTTTGAATTTAATAACACAAAGGCCATTAGTGACCTGGACAAATGCAATCATTTTTGCTAGAGAAATACACTTAACAGCATTGCTCCTCTACACTCTGGATTAAAAGGAGTGTCTTATTGGTCAAGAAGAGACTCTGTCACCACAGTCCAATTTTAGCAGTGGGTAAAGGTGAGATCAAGTGACCCAGGTCTGAAAGGCCCTGGTCTCACCCTTGGCAAGGCAGGGAAAGCATGATATTTCCCACCTGTAATAAGACAGTCACCCTGCCACCAGCTAAAGATGACTGTAAGCTAGAAGTTTAGAAAGGGATTGTTGGACCTCAAGGGCTTTAATTAAGTAGAACTAGAGTTGATAGCTTAGTGCTTACTCTAGAATCAGGCCCTGCTACAAGTGGCCAAGGAGATTGGCAATGGGAACCAAAAAGCATCTGCAGGGTCAGAGATGTGACTGTGTATAAGGCTAAGAAAATTCCTGACAGGACTTATGAATCCATAGCAAGAATGTGGCTTCTGCTGAAACTGGTTTGGCTCAATGGATAGAGTTGGCCTGCGGACTGAAAGGTCCCGGGTTCAATTCCGGTCAAGGGCATGTACCTTGGTTGCGGGCACATACCCAGTGGGGGGTGTGCTGGAGGCAGCTGATTGATGATTCTCTCTCATCGATGTTTCTAACTCTCTATTCCTCTCTCTTCCTCTCTATAAAAAAATCAATAAAATATATTTTAAAAAAAGGAATGTGGCTTCTATAGAATCAGAAGACATAGAGAGGCATTTTTAGCTGTGGTCCACTGAGATGAAAAATTGGGTTGTATCCTGTCCTAAAGTTATGGTGACATTGGTGGGATTGAGGGGAGGTAATAAAAGGAACAAAGGCTCTAAATCTGACCTGGTTTTGAATCCAGGGTTTATTACTTACCAGACAGGTAAACCTGGGCAAGTGACTTGGAACCTCTCTGAGCCTTAGATGATCCATCTGTGAAATAAAAGCTACATTAATGTGTGTGAAGACCCTGGCACAAAGAAGACATTAAACCAAATGGTCACTGCTGCTGTCCTTGTTATCTTTTTGTGATCATCAATGTCAACATTGCATTTATGTTGTTATAAATTATAAAACACTAGACATGTTCTCATTGAAGTAAAAATAGATTTCAGCTCAACTTGCTCCTTGCAGTAAGGTTTTATAACTGTTCTCTTTCATAGCACTAGTAACATCATATTGTCACCACATTGGTATATCTGCCAACCACCTTAGGTTGTGAGCTCCTCTAATGGAGGGATTACCTCTTACAGAGGTCCAGTGCTGAAATAAACTAGGGCTCTATTTCTGAGTATCATGGGTCTGTGTAAGGAAGCGCTTTCTTGTGACCAAAGCTCTTCAGAAATGGAGCAGTGGCTCCAAAATGTGAGCTCCACCCTCTTGAGACTGTGTCAGGGGCCACCTGACAGGCACATAGCATGGAACAGCTGAATGACTGAAAGGCTGGAATAGAAGGTGGTTCTTAAGCCCCTGCTTTAGGTTTTGCTAGTGTTTTAATTAGATGAAGCAGTTCTGATATCTTCTCAGGTTCATTCAGAGGAGCATTTGTATTCACTAAAGTCTGCAGAGTTTGCCAGGCATGGCTGGCCTGGGGATCTTACTCCCTCTTCTTCCACAGCTCTTCAGAACTCATAAGACTCACCTTAGCCCCAGGAGATGAAAATGTTTTAATGTAAAGAAAAAATTTAGAGAATACTTTTATATGGAAGATGGTATTTTTTAAAACATCAAATTTGTCCTAAATGTTTTGGCAGCATATATTATATAACCTTTTGGATTTATATTTTCTCTTTCATATAATAAAAACTACAGTACAACTTACCTCAAGAGTTCTGCAGTTCACATTATGTAAATATATGTAATAAAATATTTACTTAGGGTTTCCATTAAAAATGTCCAAAGGAGAGAATATAAGAGCTTCTCTTTACTGGTTTTAGAGGCTCTGCTGGGAATTCTGAGTGAAATTTAAGCCTCTCAAATATGTTTTGATTGGCCTCCTTCATATTTTATCTCCTGTAATGAACTCTTTGTCAGTTTGTCAATTTTGACTAAGGACAGAAAGTTCATGTGTAGTAACAACACAGAGACTGAATTTAAGATTATGGTTTATATCATGATGTAATAATCCTCTCTCTTTTCCTTTGGTCAATATTTACCTGTTAGGCCAATATATTATAATTCTGACTTCAAAAGAAGACACTTTGTTTTACCTTCTTCAAGTGTTGGCTTTAGATACTTATAATATCAAAATTGGAAGTTGAGCTGTCTGAGACTGTTGGCCACATTCTCTTGGGGTTGAGTTCCTCGATCATCGCAGGGCAGGTTTCACTGTTCCCCATGACCCAACAACACAGCTGCGTGGCTCTCAGAATGAGGCAGCTGAACTTTGAGCCACACTGTTTTCTCTCAGCTTTTCAGACAGTCCTTTCTCCTCTGTGGGAAATTGGTCTGTTATCCCACAGCAGCCAGGATCTCTGAGGTGGACTTAGGTTTTTCTAATGTATTAATGTTAAAGGATTAGGCAGGAAAACCCAGTGAATGTCCAGTAGGAGGGTGGTCTCTGAGTAAAGAATGCTTTTCCTCCCCTGAACCCCTTAACTACCCCATGTTTAAATGTTTTTCCATTTTGCCAAAACCGGTTTGGCTGAGAGGATAGAGCACCGGTCTGCGGACTGAAGGGTCCCAGGTTCGATTCTGGTCAAGGGCATGTACATTGGTTGCGGGCACATCCCCGATGGGGGGTGTGCAGGAGGTAGCTGGTCGATGTTTCTCTCTCTCATCGATGTTTCTAACTCTCTATCCCTCTCTCTTCCTCTCTGTAAAAAATCAATAAAATATATTTAAAACAAACAAATAAATAAATAAATAAATGTTTTTCCATTTTAAAAATTGAGGGAAGAATCATCCCCCAGTGAAGAAGGAATAGGAGGACAATAAATAGCTATAAGATTTTCAGAAAAATGTGTGAAACCTTATCCAGGTAACAGAGAAGCATGTTTGCGATATGTTAGCAAACTCTTCTAAGTCAATTTGGATATCAGTCAGGATTCTTTCTTTTTTGGGGCTTATAAACAACAACATTTATTTCTTAAAGTTCTGGAGGCTGGGAAGTCCAAGATCAAAGTGCCAACACATTTAGTGTCTATGAGGATCTGCTTCCTAGTTCATAGATAGATAGTGATCTTCCCATGTGACCTCACATGGTGGAGGACTCAGTCAGAATTATTTCAGTGAGGTCGCCATGACCAAATCACTCATGAATTGCCAAGTCTACAGGTAGTCTTGTTGTGAGTTCAGCTGGATCCTGGAGTTCAAATGAGGTCATCATGATTTCTCCCTTTATTTCTTAGACTTATTATTTACTATATTGGCATGATTATGTGACAAAGAAATTTCCTTGGCAATTCTGGACTTAACAATGGACCTCACCATCTCTGGATTCGGAGAGATACACTTTTTTCTAAAGTCCAAATTCAGTCCCTGAAAACAGACTCAGAATAGATCTACTTGAGTCATATACCTATGCCTAAACCAGTAACTGTGAACAGGGATGAGGTATAATAGAATTACACCAAGTATATATTTAAATTTAAACAAATTCACTTTTGTGCTCATATCATCAGTATGTTTCTATCAGCATACTTCTACACATTTATTTCACATGTGTTCTCTTTTTCATATTCTGTTCATTTTGCGCATTTTCATATATATATATATGGGAGTGTGTGTGTGTATGTGTAATTCCATATACTACATTTAATAGATGATTTATAGGATTTTCAAGAGTAAATCTTAAATGCATAACCTCACTGGTCCCCCGCCCAGCTTTAGATTCAATTTCATTGGACTGAATCATCTGACCATCACTAGTGGAACTGATAGGGAAGGCAGTGTCTGTTGAAAAACAGCTCCACCAATAAAGGAAAAGGCAGTTCTAAAAGGAAAACAAGAAGGGTCTTTTGCCAGAAAGGAAAGAGTAACTGGCAAACCAATTATTGATTTATTCACACAACAGGTATTGCTGAGTGTCTACTGTGTGTTAGGCATTCTTCTAGGCACTGGGCCTACAACAGTGAACTTTATACCAAAGACCTTCCTTTCCGGAGCTTACACTGTAGGGAGAGAGACACATTGAAGTAACTCAGTGCAGATATGCTGTGATATCCGGTAATGATGAGACCTCTGAAGAATGGTCATGACAAGCATTTTTGGTTATGGGTTGAGTGTTTTAATAGTGCAGCTGGAGGAAACGGTAGAGAATCTCTTCTTGTTCTGGGATACTCTTCAGTTAGCCCTATAAGGTAAGAAGGATCTTGATAGGCAAGTCCTGTTGAGATTATCTCAAGTGTAAGAAAAAACATAAGCCAAGCCAGTATCTGAATGGGATGGAGTAAGACACGTTCTGGGAATGGGAAGAAATTTGCCATGGCAGCTGCATATAGTACATGTGGAGGTTAAGGTCATAAGGCTGGTGTGGTAGATTGAGTGCAAAAACAAGAGTAGCAGGCTAGGGAGTGGCATCACCAGATCCATGGTTATGAAGATGACTGGAAGCAGTATGCTCATATCATCAGTATACTTCTGTCTGCATACTTCTATTTAT
The DNA here is from genome assembly GCF_014108245.1 of Pipistrellus kuhlii. NCBI lineage: Eukaryota > Metazoa > Chordata > Mammalia > Chiroptera > Vespertilionidae > Pipistrellus > Pipistrellus kuhlii. Next base: position 25,853,960 of record NW_023425573.1, read on the forward strand.
CTCACATGTGTTCTCTTGGGAAGGTTGGGTATGAGGCTGCCTGCGTCAAGGGAGAAAGGCCAGATGTAGGGCTGAAAGCAGGATGTTGTCAGATGGACTGGACAGCAGAGCTTTCAGAGGCAGAGTCTGCAGGATTTGTGGACCAACTTGTTTTTAGTGACCTAAAAGGATTTGTTCATCATCTAAAATGAGTCTTTTTTTGCAAGTCTACTAATGTTTTGTCAAAGACAGAAAGCCTTTAGAAATGGGAAACACACCTGGCTGTCATGGCTCAGTGGTTGAACGTTGAACTATGAACCAGGAGGTCACAGTTAATTCCTGGTCAGAACATATGCCTGGATTGCGGATTTCCAGTGTGGGACATGCAGGAGGCAGCCGATCAGTGATTCTCTCTCATCATTAATGTTTTCATCTCTCTCCATCTTCCTTCCTCTCTGAAATTAATAAAAATATTTTTTAAGAGAGAAGTGGGAAACATATTGTTTAATGTTGTTTGTTCAAGATAAAAATCTCATCAAGTAACAACAGCGAAGTTATGGGAGTAGGTGGAGCACCCATTGAGACTGGAAAGGGCCCCATTGGCCTCTGAGAGTGACATGCATTCTTGGGAAGAGTTCTTGGAGGGATTGCTGTTGCCTTCCAGACCAGGCTGATGGACTTCCTTGTGTCTTTACAGGCAACACCTATGAAGTGGGAGTTCACATTGCTGACGTCAGTTACTTTGTCCCTGAGGGCTCTGAATTGGATCAAGTGGCTGCTCAGAGAGCTACAAGTGTCTACTTGGTTCAGAAGGTAAAAATCAGTCTCTGGTTTCTTGGATTGAAAAATGTGCTTCTATTTAATCTTATTCCCTTCTTTTAAGTTTTTTAAAATTTCTCTTTAAACAAAAAATTCCCGAGGAACAGCAACCTTGTCTGAATATCTTTTTTCACATCTAATATGGTCAAAAAAAGAAAAAAAAAGAAAGGCCTTTATATGTTCAAAAGGAACAAAATTAAAGAGATACAAAGGCAAGACACAAATATTCATCTCTAGCCTTCCTACAGACCCTGACACGTAAGTAATGCAAACAAGTAGCTTCAGCAAGAAATGAGGAAAAATAGCTGCTTGCAAACTATCATTCCAAATAAAGCAGGGCTCGGCAAACTCAGCCATAGCAGCCTCCATTTTTATAAACTTTTATTGTAACACAGTCACACTCATTCACTTATGAATATCTATTAAACGGCCATACTATAGAAGAATGGAATGAAAGTTTACTATTAGCCTTTTAAGAAAAAGTTTTGTGTTTTTAAAAAAGATTTTTTAAGTTGATTTTTAGAGAGAGAGGAATTGATTCTGCAACCCGGGCATGTGCCCTGGCTGGGATTTAAACTGGCAACCTTTTGTTGCACTGGACTCAACCAAGTGAGCCACACCTCCCTGTTCTAAAGGGCGGAGATCATCTGACCCCTCCCTGCCCTTTACAAGATACCCTGGATTCTCAGAGATGGAAAAGCAAAGGTAGCCAAGGATATACCATCTGCCTAGTCTTGATTTTGCCATTCCTGATGAGGCACTGAGTCTATAGGCCTCCTTTAACAAGTATTCAATGGGCACCAGTGTCTTCCTGGCACTGCACTTAGCCTTTGGGACAGTGATGAATAAAAGACCATATGTGAGTTATTTCTACCCCCTTACTGAAGCTTATGAATTCTTCCAGGTTCTTTTCTCCTCCATTCATCTGCTTATTTGGTTATATCTCGACTTTCACTTCCTACTTAGCTTCCTTAAATCCCATGGTACAGTTTTAGATTAGTACTTATACTAGCTTGAACTTTCCCTCCTTTCATGCCCTCAGGACATGAATTCTGGTGTTTACTCTATGAATACACTAAAGTGTATTCACCCACCCACTCACACGTACATGGGAGTTGGGAACCTTTTACCTGGCCCCATCTTTCAGGGGCAAGAAACTAGCCCAGGTGCTAAACCTGCCCCATTTTGGAAACTTTGAAATGTCATCAGCTAGGGAGAGGATGCAACAACCCAGTCTCCCTCCACTGCCTAATCTGATTTTCGGCACCTTGCACAGCTGGCAGAAGGAAGAGCCAGGCTATAAGCACTGCTCTCAAAAGCAGCACGTCCTGGCAGGCCACCGTGGCTCTGGCTACCACCGCTCTAGCCTCTGGGGAAATTCACTGCGCTGTCTATCCCAGAGAGAAATATTTAAATGGGTAACAAACTATACGTTTAAGAAAACCACCTACATAGGGTTCTGAAGAGGCCCTAGAAAGCCTTGATCTTTATGGATATCATGGCAAAAGCATTAAGACATGTCTATAGGACAGCATTCCCCTTCTCTTAGTTATTGCTGACCTCTTTACTATCACCCCTTCAAAACCAGGGCTTGAAAAATATGTATTCCTGGCCACCTGAGCCTCCACTTTCTGCTGTTCCCCAGAATGGGTGGCCCTTTTATGGACATGCTGTCTAGACCCAGGCAGAGCAGGGCACCAGAGATCCATGTGCTGCTAATCCTAGAGATGTCCCATCCCTAGGGTCCTAGGAATCAGACCACCTGCTCTTGTTATGCCTGGTCCCTGGCCATAGGGAAGGATCAGTACCATCCTGATAATGCTAACTGTAGTAGTACATCTTATTAGAAGCCAGTGTTCTCCTAGGTTCTGAAAATTGTCCCTGACAATTTCATGTCCGTGCTCGTAGATGGTTCTGTGACACCACCTCCATACCCAACCCTCCCCATTACACTGTTGCCAAGGATATACCATCTGTGCCCATATCCCAAATGTACAATTACCCTGGAGCCCAAGGCTTCTAAAACTGCTCAGCTATTATATAGTAGATAGTCATCCCACTGTATCTACTGATTTTGTATCCCTGGATCCAACCAACTACATATTAAAAACATTTAGGGGGAAAACAGTTATGTTGTTGCTGACATGTACTATGTAGTTAGCCCTGTGATAGTTATATCTGTACTAAACATGTATAGACTTTTTTTCTTGTTATTCCCTAAACTATACAGTATAACAACTATTTACATAGCATTTACATTGTATTAGGGATTATAAATAATCTAGAGATGAGTTAAAGGTTGTGCATGGGTTCTATGCAAATATAACATACACCATTTAATATAAGGGACTTGAGCATTTTCAGATTTTGGTATCTGTGGGGGTTGTCCTGAAACCCATCCCCCATGGATTCTGAGGGATGACTGTACTTCTATTTCAAGTCTGAAACCAAGACTTTCTACAAATAGAGACATAACCTGTGTCAGGGGTTTCTCAGACTCTCTGTCTTTGCTTTGAAGCCCACCTCTGCCAGGGCTTCTGCTACTTCAATACAGCCTTCATGGAACCAAGTTCCCACGGTTCCTACAGACCCAAAACCTCATGTAGCTCTGCTCTGGTGCGCAGGATTGGTTCACCCCCACCTCAGCCCTAGTGGGTATCATCTGTGACAAGATGGACTTCCAAACATATCTCTGCCACGTCCAATAAACCTAATGTCATTTGACTTTTGAGTGCTCCAGCCACGAGCTAGCAATGCATGAACTACATTACTATAGCCTCAGGTTGGAGATGTCTCATCCACATCCCCTGCCCAAAAATGTAGGACCTCTTAGAGAAGGGAGATGAGACTTCAAAATCACTTTTATCTACAAAAACTATAATGTTATGATTGAAAGATAAATAAAAGTAGCAATCTCTTTGCAGACCACATAAAAGTGCATTAAAGAAATGTTCTCCCCACATAGAAAAGTTTAACTCTGCTCTTCTAATTCAAATATTTAGGAATTTTTGTCACAATGGAGGTTCTTCTAAACAGGTGCATTTATCTAACTGCTGCATATAACCAGGAATTTTGTTTCAAAATTAGAAAATGATGAAACAAAATTGGGTTAAATAACTAAGCATGTTTTCAGTTCTCTTTGATTTCCTGATTGTCACAGTTCTAGGATTTATTGTTGAGACTCTGCTCCCGAGTTCTGAAATCAGGAGCTGGGTGGAGGAAGGGCCATCATGCCTCTGAATGGCTGCGGGCTCCTGCCGCCTGCCGGCACTGCCCCAGCTTGGCAGGAGCCAGTGGCGCCGGCCTACAACCTTGGACAGCAGCAGCTTTGCCTCCGGATTCCTTGGAACCACAGCTCTGACCTTTCCTCCTACTCATTTTTGTTTCTTAAAGGACTGTGTCCAGGAACTCTTCTGCTGTTTTCACTTTACTTTGCCTATAAAGGTCTCCTTAAAATCTGGATGAGCTGCGTTCATCCTTCTCAAATCCTCTGCTCTCTCATTTGGCAGAATTGTTGTCCCAACTCCATCAGATGGGGGAGGGAATATATGTGGTGGGGACTGGAGTGCCGGTTATTTTTCCACCTGGGGGAATGTGGCACTAATTGTGTTCAGTGCAACTGACCTTTGAGTGACTAATGTCAGATTGCAATCTAAGCTTGATGGGGAATTCTCATGAGATCAGGACAGCATGCAGGGCAACAGATCTGGGTCCAAATACTGTCTTACTGCCTTCTAAATGAAATTCGCTTTTGTTGAGACGTTATTCACAGAAGTAAGTATTTGATTATTCTTGTTAACACTAGGGTTTACTCGAAGGAAAGATAAATTTAAATATTGTCTGTTTAAATCCCTTGAAAAAAAAACCCTTTTTTCTTTTCTTTTTCTTTTTTTTTTTAAAAAAAGATATCTGTTAGGCTAGCGACTATTTGACCTAATTTAAGCCTGTCCTCAGAAGGACATGCCATCTATCCAGTTAATGTTTCCCACTGTCTTCTCTGAGAGAGAAATATAATGTAATTGTAAAATTTAAGGTAATTCTTTTAAATAAGTGAATTGAGTTTTAAGAGTAAAAGAAAACCTAAACAGTTGAAACCTAAACCAAAAATTTCTGCCTATTGGCCCAAGCACTTGTGTTATTTTAGGTGTGAAACAGCTCAAATGAAAGTTCGCCCATAAATCTCTACAATATTTTATTGGTACTGCTTTATAATAGAGATCAAAGATTGGGATTGGAAGCCTGTCTTAATATGAAGTCCAAAGAGTTTTAAGATGTTCCTTTCTGACCCCAGCAGGTTGTCAGAATGTTGATGTTTTGTTAATGTCAAACTGTGCAACACAGAGTTGATCAAATTCGGAATTCATGGAAGTGTAGATGTGAAAAAGAAAACTCTTTAAACAGAGATGTTGGTTGGAAAGTGAAATATCTCTGCCCTTTTAAATTGTTTGTGTGTGTGAGTTGGGAGCTAGCTGAGTGCACCTCATTGTTAAAACCTCGAAGTCATCAGAGAGGAGAAAATTCACCACGTTCTCAGGCTCAGACAGCCAGTGGGCACGGAAGGTGTGAGGGAGGTTGGGAGCCAGCTGAGAGGGACAGAAGAGGCCTCTATAGCCCCTCATGGTTCTGTGCAACCCAGTTAACAGCTAGCTCCTTTCAGCTATTGTAGCCTCCTTGTCGCTGCTGGTCACCTCCTGTTCCTCTTTGCCTAGCTGATTGATTCTTCCCCTCTGTGGCCCTTTCTGTTGGTCACAGGGCTGTCCTGGCTAACCCGTTGCTGAACTTGGCCAGCCTACCCACTGTGGCTTTTGCAGATGTTTCTGTTCTCTGAGGCTAATATAAGATTTTATAGTCTTGTTGGTACCCCCACCCAGCTTTCTTGGGCAGTGGTGTATTTACCTAAATGATCAATTCTCTCAGCTCTCTTAAGCTCTAATCCAGAATGCTTAGAAAGTCGGTATCCTGTCTTCATTGTCCCTTTTTATCCATGACCAGCTTTTAAGCTGTGCCCTGACCCAACTTTGATCCTGACTCTAAAACATGCTTAAGATTTAGCACCCTTTAATCCCCTTTTCTTTCCTGCTGCCTGAGGTGCTACTAGTCTTCATCCAGTTAGCATTTGTCAAGTTCCAGCTGTGTGCCAGGTGCCAGGCTTATGAAAAGGGCAGAGATGCTGATCTTGGCCTGGGAAGTCAGAGGAGGTGGGCATGTATCAAACAATTACAATGCACTGGGCTACCTGTATTCCCAAGGTGAGGAAATACTATAGAGAAGAGAGGTTTTATTTGCCCTGTTTTGTGGTAAGAGAGGAGCTTCCATAAGAGCTAAGAAGGCATTATAAAGCTATTGATTTTTTTTTTTTTTAAGCAGGGCTTCAAATTATGAGTAGAAAAAGTTTAGATAGACAAAAGTGGATGGAGCCGAAATCGGTTTGGCTCAGTGGTAGAGTGTCGGTCTGCAGACTGAAAGGTCCCAGGTTCGATTCCGGTCAAGGGCATGCACGTTGGTTGCGGGCACATCCCCAGTGAGGGGTGTGCAAGAGGCAGTGGTCGATGTTTCTCTCTCATCGACGTTTCTAGCTCTCTATCTCTCTCCCTTTGTCTGTAAAAAATCAATAAAATATATTTTAAAAAAAAAAAAAAGTGGATGGAGAGGGCATTTAGGCCCAGGCTAGGAAAAGCATGGAACTTTCAGGGAACAGTATATAGTTTAGAATTGCTGGGGCGTATGTTGCATGGGATGCCAAGAGATGTTACAGAGAAACCTGAAACGGTGGGCTAAAGAGCTTAGGCTTCATTTTGAGGGAAGCAGAGAAGTGATATGATCTTTTTTTATTAATATGGGCAATCCCCTTAGCAACCATGTGGTTGAAGAATAGTGCTGCTACAGTTATCAGTATCAGAGCCCTTTCCCTCAGTTGTGACCCCTTGAGGCGTTGAGTGACCCTCCACAGAATTATAGGGGAGTCTACTGATGTGCTGGCGTCCAGCTGGAGCCCAGGAAAAGTAGAGCAATAAATGTCTGCAGCCTGTGGCTAAAATGGACATCCTGAGCATGAAGTGTTTCACATTTGCCTCCAAATTGCCTCCTCTCCCAATGTAGCTATCCATCTCACACAACGAAGAGTGGGGTGAGGCAGATGGGAAAGCTCAGCTGTTTCCTTACAGGAGGGATCCTGGTGTTGTGCTTGTTGCTTCTGGAGAGCCCTGTACCACACGTGACCTGGGCCATGACCAGGCTGGTTCGTAGACTTCTCAGAGCCCTCCCTTATTAGCAGGATGAATAAAAAATCAAATTACTGAATTTAGCTCATCAACTGTTGGGGAAAGTAAAAGCAATGTACCCTCATAGAAGTGGGATTGCAGGTTATCATTGGGTGGAGTTTAGTAAGAAGATGTAGAAATCTGGAGACTAGTAAAGAAATCTTATCCAGAATAACTTCCACTCCGGAAAATATCCCAAGAGAGACAAAGGTGCCAACACTTTACCAGTGGAGATGGAGAGGGAAAGACTCATTTTAGAGAGATTTAGAAGGTAAGACCTATCAGACATGAATACTGGTGGATTGCAGCAGGAAGAGGAGAGGGGAGGAATCACGAGGTAACACCTAGTTGTGGTCTGTGGGAGGTGTGTGTGTTTGTTTGCTTATTGAACTGAGATAAGGTGCTGCTCTTAACTGAGAAAGAAAATATAGACACAGGAACAGGTGAAGGGATGAAAATGCTGACCTTTGTCTTCTATATGCAAAGTTGAAGTAGGCATGGAATGTCCAAATCAGGGTGCAAAGGGCAGTGTAATAGAGGGGTCTGGAGCTATCAGGAAAGGAAAGGCAGGGCTAGAGACGGGGATATAGATGGGACTCATGTATCAGTGGTCATGCACACCAGGAGTGAAAGGGCTCCTTGGGGAGAATGTGCAGAGAGAGAATAGAAAGCAAAGCCCAGAGAGAGAGGAGCACCAGGGTTGAGGGAGCCTGGGAAGGGAAAGAGACCCATAAAGACCAATACAGAGGAGTGTCTGAGTGTCCACTAGTTCTTTGTTTCAAAATATACATAGACCTATAATATGTAATATTTTACCTGACATATAGTTATTTATATGTGCACTGAAAAAAGAAAGTTCTGTACCAACATGTTACCATTGTTTATTCTAAGCCATGGAGCCTCAGAATTTTTGCATTTTCATGTTTTGGTTGTCACCTAAAATTTCTACAGTGAAGATATAAATTTTGCAATTTTAAAATGTCATATTGCCTTGAGATGTGAAAACAAACTAGAAATGAAAACAGGAAGCGAAACTATTTTGAGAACCTTACCTGAGAAGTGAAGGGAGGACTCAGAGGGAGGGGAAGAGCTAAACTGAGGAGGTGAGTGTTGTCTGTTGTTAAGACTGGCCTTGTTTATGGTCTATAAGAATGATATGACACCAGCAGAGCAGGTAGCTGATTGAGAAGATTGTTGGCAGGAGGGGTGGATCAAATTCCTAGACAGAGGCCAGGCTTTAGACAAGGAGGACACTTGTACTTGTGAGGTGTCCGGGAACTGAGGCACTCAGGTGAAGTTAGAGGGGGTGGAGTTTGGAGAAACTGGTAAAGGAAAGAGCTGGAAGGATGCTTGGGAACAAGTGAGTTTGACGTGCTCACCTTCTCTGTGAAGAAGAGTTTGGGTTTTCTGTGGAAAATGAGGCAGAAGGCAGTTGGGCAGGAGGTTTGAGGAGAGTAATGAAGTTTTGGGAATAGAGCCTGAGGCTCACAGAGGAAGGAACTAAGCAATGTAAGTGAAAGACTGCCCGCCACCACTGGGTGGTTCAGTGGTGCACATGGTCCAGTGAGTTCCTCCATCACCACTCATCTGTGAATGGCAGAAGCAGGAAAGGCAGATGATAAGCTTGACTGTGGGTCTGTAGACTTGGGACAGTGAAAATGAGCAAGTTTGAGAACTTTGAAAGAAATAGCCACGTGGTCCATACTGAGTAGTGAAGCTAATGAGCACAAGGCAGGACTCCACTGTGGACAATCTCAGGGATGCATAAGCAACTGCACGATGCTAATGACAACTAGCAGTTTCTCAATTCCTGCAGAGATGTGGTCTTTCTTCTCTTTCTAGTTACACATCATGCTATATGCGTATCACCCTGCCTCGGAGTCTCTCCAGGTATCTTGGCAGATCTTATGCAGATAAGTGTGCACGGGGCACTGTGCTGTTGTCCAGGCAGGTCTTCCCCGAAATAACAGGACTGTATTTAAAGCAGCTCATCAGGAGCAGCTGCCTGTCTCCCAGCCCCATCTCCTATGGGGATGCCTGCTGTGCTCTGTTCTTGGTACATGTGCCTCATGTCGTAGAGCACATTCCCAGTGACCCTAGCAGAAGTCAGGCCCGATTTACGAGAGGCATGACATGCCAAACCACAGATGTGATTGTGGTTTACTCATTTTCCTTTCAAAGACATAGACATAACCATTTATTTACAAAACTATGTGGGCATAAAGACTTTTCTCTGAATTCCATCTGAATTCTGCCCTAAGAAATTTTATTAAAAGGACTACTCTTTAAAATTTAAAGATAATTATACTACTAGAAAAGTTTTAATGTTTAGCTTCTTCCTGAGCAGTTAGGTTATTTGGCATCACATTGCAGTGTGGATGTTAAAATGTCATCTGTATAAGATACAGGAGACCAAGCAGTGTTTATCTATAACCAGGGCAGCCCCTGAGTGTGCCCATTGTTTTTAGGGGAGAGTAGCCAAAACAACTTATTTTATAATTAAAGTACTAGTTGCCTGTGAAAATCTTTTGTAAAGATGTTTAAGTAGAAGTCTGCCATGTATTTCATAAAATCTCCTGTGATGCAGTAAACATAGGGAAAAAACAGGTGATTCATTTCCCAAGCAACAGTCATTCATTCATTCAACCAAAGTGCCTGCTGTGTGTCTGGTGCTGGAGAGACAGGAACAGGAGCTGGAGCTGGTCTTCATTCCTAAGGATTACATGATCTAGTAGAGGGGAGAGGCACAGAAAGATGCAATTAGGATGAGTGTGTTAAGGGCTACAGAAATACTGTGAAAGAGCAGGAAGGATGGAGTAAGTGACAGACGTTCAGGACTGCCTCTAGTTCTTTTTGTAAGAACAGGGCTGGGGTGGGGGAGTACACAGAACATAGTATACACTCCAGCTGGGGGAACCTGTATAAACATTTTATACACTCCAGCTGGGGGAACCTGTGAATCTTAAAGGATGTGCAAAAATTGGCCAATTGCCAGTTATTCATACAGGTATTCCAGAAAAAGGGAACAAGAACTAGAGCGATGAGCAGACCTGGCATGTGAAGGGGAGCAGACCTGGCATGTGAAGGGGTGTGCAGTGAGCAAGTCAGTGTGACTTTGATTGGGGTGTTGAGGGGAATACCAGGGCAAAGACTGGGAGAAGGCTGAGCCATGTGACCCAAGACCCAGTAGGCATGGGATTGCCAGGGAGCTGACTTTTATTGGGCACCTTCAATATTGTTTTCCTAGTAAGGAAACTGGGACTCAGAGAACTAGACTGGCTTGCCCAACTTGTACAGGATTAAACCTCAAGTCTATCTGGCTTCAAAGCCTTTGCTCTTTTTTTCTGCATTGTGCCGATGATGAATCTGGACATAATGTTATTGGTTAATGATTTTCAGACAATTTGCAAATACAATCTTAACCCCAAACTTTGCTATATAGTGTTACCTGAACTGATCTGGTTAATATCTTCACAGTGCCATGTGCATTTGCTATAAGTAAAAAGCTGACATCAGAACATTACTGTTAATGAAAATGCATCCTGTATTTGAATTTCACCAGTTTTTGCACTATTGCCTTCTTTCTGTACCAGGGTCCAGTCCAGGGTACCACATTGTATTTAGTTGCAATGACTTTCTTTGGACAAACCCTAACACATGAAGTCAGGAGTTGTACTACATCCTCAGATACTCAGTTTTGTGATTCACAATCAGATACTGTCTTGTACGCTTAGAAGAAATCTTAACTAGCAGGATGAGCAGCCTGCTACCAAATACAGTTGGTATAATTATCTGATAATGCAGCCCAAAAAAGAATCCACCCCAACAAATTCGATTTGGCCTGTCTTACTCAGTTTGGGCTGTTATACAAAATATCAAAGAGGGAACTTAAACAACTCACATTTATTTTTTCATAGCTCCAGATGCTAGAAGTGCCAGAAGAATTGTCAGCCAATTTGGTTCCTACTGAGGACTCTTCCCAGCTTATAGTGTTACCTGAACATTATTTTTACAGGCAGCTAATACTTTAAGTATAAGATAAGCTGAACAGATCTGTTGTATTTATTAACATAAATTTCTTCCATATTTAAATGTATGGCACTTAGGAAACCTACTAGAATAATAAAAACAGTGGCTTTCTTTTTAATAAACTTTTATTTTGAAATAATTTTAGATTTACAACGAAGTTGTAATGACATTACAGAGGGGGTCCATGCTCAGTGTCCTTACTTGGCCTTTTGTTTATGTGCAGGGTAGGGAGGGAGTTTATCTCTTTCTATAGGATCAGGGACCCACCCTTATGACCTTATTTAACCTTGATTACCTCCTAAAATCTCACCTCCAAATACAGTCAAATTGAGGGTTAGGGCTTCAACATGAAATTAGGGATGGGAGACACAATTCAGTCCAGAGCATAGTCCAAAGGCTGAAATTATGTAAAACCTTTACAATTCAATCATGGCACAATATAGTACTGAAACTTAATCCATTTTGTTCAATATGTTTATGCAGGTAAAAATGTATTACTTTGTAAAACACTTGATGCATATGAGAAAAAAAATTTAGATTACATTTTAATATTCATTAAATAAAGAAAATATAGTGTTATTTGAACATATGGTATAAAAGTAATGATGAGAAAAAATTTCAAAAATGGTTATCTTATAAAAGCTGTTACCAGTCATTTGCAGATGGTCATTAGGTTGTACATAGGTGTTAAGAAGATACAGTATTCTTTAGAACAATTAGTTGTTACTGGTGTGGGCTGTAAGTTCTAGGATTTACTTTTCCATACCAAGGTTACTTACTGTATGAAATGGTACAAACACAGACACTTCACACAGAAGAAGGAAACCATGGGGTTTGTTTCATCTTTGCTGACATAGAAACTTAACTAGCTAATTTTACACCAACTAGTGCTTAGTTGTTCCTCTTACTTGTCACTCCAGTTACTTCATACAGAGTAGCATTTTACCTGTACTTGGCTGCAAATCAAGTAGGTATGCAGTGTGCTGAACAAATGGCATTGATGCTCGGTTTTTAGTTTGGATGGTGGGGTGAATGGTACTGCCATTAATCCAGAAAACAGAGAAAGGGAATAGATTCAAAGGAAAGAGGGAGAGAGTTTGAAATATCCTAGAAAATCTGGGTAGAGATATTCAAGTCAACTCTGGAATTTTAGAGAAAACAAGTAGTATTCTAGAATAGCCATCATTTGAAAGTAAATTGAAGAGATCTGTTTTTTAATTAAAGAGTGCATACCATTGTATCAGTTACGGGATATGAAGATCAGTAAAGGGAAGAAATAATTTCTTCCCTTCAGTAAAGGGAAGAAATAATTTGGGCTTAAAACACTGCAAAATGAGTGACTAGTAGACTACAATGTTCATCTAGGAAACCTGTATTTAAGAACCTTTTAGGATAAGCCAGTCAAAGAAAGACAAGTATCACATGATTTCACTTATACTTGGAATCCAATGAACAAAATACACTGACTAAAAAAATAGAAAAAGAAAAGAGAACCTTTCAGGTATATTTAATTGGAATATCTATTAATGTTCCAACATGTGATTTGATCAGTTGTGTTATTTTCAATTACTAAAGCATTGATTCAGCAATTTTACTTGGATGAAATTCTGTTATACTCAGTCCTTAGATTCTTTTTATTGTCCCCGGCTTTATTGAAGAATCATTGATAAATGTAGTTGTATGTATTTAAAGTGTTTAGTGTTATGATTTCATATACATATACATTGTGAAATGATTGCCAAAGTTAAGATAATTAAGACATTTATCAACTCATGTAATTAACTCTTTTTTTGTGTGTATGGTGAGAGGACACTTAAGATCTCTCAAAAAAAAATTCTGCTCTCATCAAATTTCAAGTATACAGTGTCTTATCAGTAACTATAGTCACTATGCTGTACCTTAGATCCTCAAAATGTTTTCATCTTAAAACTAAAAGTATATAACCTTTGACCGACCAACATCTTCACATCTTATCCACCAACCCCCCCGACCTCCAGCCCCTGGCAACCACCGTTCTATTCTCTGTTTCTGTTTCTATGAAATAGGCTTTTTTTCCAAAAAAAAAATTTACCATATAAATTTACCATACAGTACTTGTATTTCTCTGCATGGCTTATTTAATTTAGTATTATGCCCTCCAAGTTCATCCATGTTGTCACAAATGTCAGGATTTCCTTGCAACAACCAAATAATATTCCTCTGTGTGTCACATTTTTTAGCCATTCATTTGATACATACACACACACACACACACACACACACACACGTGTGCGCGCACATATATATTTTATCTATTCTATTAAAATAGAATTTTAATCTATTCATTCATCAGTGGACACTTGGGTTGTTCCCATGTCTTGGCTATTGTGAATAATACTGTAATGAACATGTGCCGGGGCTGACCAGCAGACGCTGATGGATGAACAGATTGCTCTGATGCACATTTCTATGAAAAAAGAGGGCTAAGGGACTACTTGGCTATCGCCACCAAGTAGCCCTGTTTGCCTGCCTCCTTTGGTTTTTAATGTCATAACAACTTGAACTAAAATTAACCTCTAGGTACAATCAACAAGGTAAGCATCCTTGAGAAAGCACATTCTTCTACAAGGTCGGGTCTAAAGACTAAGCAGATCCCTTAGTAAAACACCCGGGAAATCAGACTTGTTTGGAAAAGTCAAGATAAGAGCTGCCACCTTTGGCAAGGTCCCCATAGAGGCCCCCAACCTTTCTGAGAATCCTCCTTTCAGACATTCCAACCATGTCCTGTACTTCTCCACAAACATGGGAATGAAGATATCTCTTAGAAGTACTGGTTCCCTTCTAATATATACCTAAAAGTGGGATTGCTGGATCATATGGTAGTTATATTTTTAATTTTTTGAGGAACCTTCGTACTGTTTTCCATAGTATCAATTTAAATTCCCACCAACAATGTACAAGGGTTTCCTTTCCTCTACATCTTTGCCAACATTTGTTATCTTTGTCTTTTTTGTAATAGCCATCATGTGAGGTGATATAGAAATAAAGAAAGCAATCCTACTTACAATAACATCAAAAACATGAAATACTTAGGAATAAATTTAACTAAGGAGATGAAAGACATATACATTGAAAACTGTAAGACTGCCGAAACCGGTTTGGCTCAGTGGTAGAGCGTCGGTCTGTAGATTGAAAGGTCCCAGGTTCGATTTGGTCAAGGGCATGTACGTTGGTTGTGGGCACGTCCCCGGTAGGGGGTGTGCAAGAGGCAGCTGGTCGATGTGTTTCTAGCTCTCTATCTTTCTCCCTTCCTCGCTGTAAAAAATCAATAATTATATATATATATATATATATATATATATACATGTGTGTATATGTACATATATATGTATATGTGTGTGTGTGTGTGTGTGTGTGTGTATATATATATATATATATATATATATATATATATATATATAACTGTAAGACTAATTTTTTACAAGGGTTCCAAGAACACACAATGGGGAAAGGATAGTCTCTTTCAATAAAAGTTGAGAAAATTGGATAGCCTCATGCAAAAGAGCCCTACATCACTATGCATAAAAACAATCTCAAAATGAAGACTTAAAGAGTAAGACCTTGGGTTTTTAAGTATTGGTATATAGTTCAAGTGGAATAGTTATATCCCAAAGTACAGGTCATTCTTGAGTTTAAAGTTTCAGTTTTAGTGTATGGTAAAATGTAGTTGTTTTTTATTGCTCTAATGTATTTTCCCCTGCTACCAATGCTCCTTACCTTTCATTTCATATTCCTATTTGACTTTAGAAGCTCATGGAAAAGTATCAGACAGTGTGGTCTTTCTGATAGTCTTTGGGGAAAAGAGCTGCCTCCATCTTCACCTCTATCTGGAAGCTCAAACTGTTCATCAAAACTCTGCTCTCTGGGATATTTCTAAGGCTGTGTAAACTCCTGTGGATTGGAGAAATGTGCTCATGGGTCTATTCTCTATTTACAGGTGATCCCCATGCTTCCCAGGGCATTGTGTGAGGAACTATGCAGCCTCAATCCCATGACTGACAAACTGACCTTCTCTGTGATCTGGACGCTGACTTCAGAGGGCAAGGTAACAACTTAGACTTGTGTCCATTCTACTCAATGAGTCCCTGCTAAGTCCCTACTGTATGCCTTGCACTGGGCTGGAGTCCCACAGTGGTAGATGATGATATAGGAACAGCCACCATAGAGAAGAACATATAAGAGCTGCTGCCTCTGAAAAGCTGTCAGTTTGTTTGTTTGTTTGTTTACTTACTTACTTTCCTTCCTTACCTGCAAATGAGCACACAAGAGTAATAATGGCTGCTTCCTACATGATAACCAGAATGAGATTTGAAGACGAAACTGACTGAGTTGTCCCTTATTTAGAATCCTCCTGTGGCTTCCCATTCTTTCCCATTGCAGGACTTCCAGGGTCTCCCACTCCTGTTGACTCATTTTTATCAGACAGCAGTGGCCTAGTGTGGGGCCACAGCAGACCCACTCAGCAGAGCAAGGAGTCCCCCACCATCTCTGCAGATTATAAAACAAAACACAACATCAATCCAGAGCCCAAGGCCAGAAGCACAGGGAGGGGTGTCCCTAAGCCAAGGCCAGGAAGTCAGTTGGACAGGGTGTGCAGGGAGCCCTGCCTGCCATCATCTGATTTGATGGCAGCTCTCCCTGTCTCTCCAGGTTATCTGGAAAACAGGTGGGTGAGACCTTGGCGGTTCTCAGAAGTTTGGGGCTATTCCTGGGAAATGTTGCCCAATACCTGCCCTGCCATTTCTAGGATTTCTTTATCTACAAGAACTTCTGTCCCACTCACTGGGCTTTGTGAGGAGGAAAGGGAATAAAGAGATTACCCACAGAAGTCGGTTTAAAAATTCTAGTGAAACTCCTTCACCCAAAGTCCTGTGTGGTTGGAGGTCTCTGATGTATCATTGCCAAATATGTTCCCTCATACAGTGGGCTCTCTTTGCGTTTTGTTGATGGTTTCTTTTGCTATGAAGAAGAGACTATTTTGACTCCATTGTATGCTCTTGCCTCCTTTGTCAAATATTAATTGAGCATAATGGCTTGGGTTGATTTCTGTGGTCTCTGTTCTGTTCCATTGGTCTATATGCCTGCTCCTGTGCCAGTACCAAGCTGTTTTGATTATGGTGGCTTTGAGTATAACTTGAAATCTGGTATTGTGATTCCACCAACTTTGTTTTGCTGCAGTTATTCAGGGTCTTTTTTTATTCCACTTAATTTTCAAAGTATTTGTTCTATTATAGCTCTGTGAAGTATGCTGTTGGTATTTTAATAGGGGTTGCATTCAATCTGTAGATTGTCTTTGGTAGTATGGACATTTTAATGATATTGATTCTACCAGTCCATGAATTCTTCTACTTGTTTATATCTTTTTTTATTTTTTTTAAACATCCTGTTGTTTTCTGAGAACAGGTCTTTTACCTCCTTAGTTAAGTTTATTCCTTAGTACCTCAATTTTTTTGTTGCAAATGTAAATGGGATTTTTTTTTTTAGGGTCTCTGATAATTCATTATTGGTGTATAAAAAAGCCATCGATTTTTGGGTGTTGATTTTGTATCCTCTTACATTGCCAAATTCATTTATTAAATATAATAGTTTTTTTTTCATGGAGTTTTTATGGTTTTCTATATACAATATCACATCATTTGTAAATAATGAGAGTTTTACTTCCTCCTTTCCAATTTGGATGTCTTTTATTCTTGTTGGATCGCTGTGGCTAGGACTTTCAGTACTATATTGAATAATAGGGGTGAAAGTGGACATCCCTGTCTTGTTTCTTTTCTTAGGGGAAATGGTTTCAGTTTTTGCCTGTTGAGTATGCTGTTCACTGTAGGTTTGTCATATATGGCCTTTATTATGTTGAGATATGCTCCCTCTATTCACACTTTGCTGAGGGTTTTATCCAAAATGAGTGTTGGACCCTAGCCAATTTAGCTCAGTGGATAAGGCGTTGGCCTGTAGACTGAAGGGTCCCAGGTTTGATTCCGGTCAAGGGCATATACCCGGGTTTGTGGGCTTGATCACCAGTAAGGGGCATGCAGGAGGAACCAGTCAATGATTTTCTCTCATCATTGATGTTCCTGTAGACTGAAGGGTCCCAGGTTTGATTCCGGTCAAGGGCGTATACCCGGGTTTGTGGGCTTGATCACCAGTAAGGGGCATGCAGGAGGAACCAATCAATGATTTTCTCTCATCATTGATGATGTATCTCTCGTTCCCTCTCTCTTCCTTTTATGAAATTTATATATATATATATATATATATATATATATATATATATATATACACACACACATATATATATATATAAAATGGGTATATATATATATATACATATATATATACACACACACACACACACACATATATATATATATATAAAATGGGTGTTGGATTTTTGTCAAATGCTTTCTCTGTGTCTATTGATAAAATCATGTGATTTTTCCAACAGCCTGTGTGTCATTCAGCCCCAATCTGCACTGGTTTTTACAGCCCACAGTTCTTACAGCCCAAAGGCTTCCCCCAGCTCTGGGACCCTGGGTTGGGGGTCTGGTATGAGGCTGGGATCCCTTGTGCCTCCAGATGGCCTCTGCAGAAGTGATCTTCCTCCCAATTAAAGAAGTGGAACACCTCGACACTGGACCAGCTCGTTCTGCGCCCCTACCACCTCCTACCAGTCTCAGTGTGCTTTCTTCTTTACCTCTCTAGTTTTAGTACTTCCACTCAGCCAGCTTTCCCATGGTTTTGGATGATAGTTGTTCTGTGTTTTGGTTGTAATTTTGATGTGGTTGTAGGAGGCAGCAAGTATAGGTGTTTATGCTGCCATTTGGGTTCTCTGATGGCCTTCATTTTGAAGTCTGTTTTGTTAGATATGAGTATTGCTACTTAAGCTATTTTTTATTTTCCATTTGCATGGGAAAAATTTTTTTCCATCCCTTCACTCTCATTCTGTGTGTGTCTTTTGTTCTGGGGTGGGTCTTTTATAGACAGAATATATATTGCATCATGTTTTTGTGTCCATTTACCCACCCTATGTCTTTTGATTGGAACATTTAATCCATTTACACTTAAGGTTATTATTGATAGGTATTTGTTTATTGCCATTTTTAAAAATATATATTTTATTGATTTTTTTACAGAGAGGATGGGAGAGGGATAGTTAGAAACATCGATGAGAGAGAAACATCGATCAGCTGCCCCCTACACACCCCCCACTGGGGTTGTGCCCACAACCAAGGTACATGCATGCCCTTGACCAGAATCGAACCTGGGACCCTTCAGTCCACAGGCTGATGCTCTATCCACTGAGCCAAACCGGTTAGGGCTGTTTATTGCTGTTTTAATTCTGTATGTCTCGGTTTCTCTTTCTATTTCTTCTCATTACAGCATTCCCTTTAACATTTCTTGTAATGCTGGCTTAGTGGTTATGAACTTCTTTAGCCTTTTTTTTTTTTTTTTTTTTTTTTTTTGTCTGGGAAGCTCTTTATTTGACCGTCTATTTTGAATGATAGCCTTGCTGGATATAATAATCTTGGTTTCAGATCCTTTTTTTCCATTACCTTGAGTATTTCATGTAATTCATTTCCTTCTGGCCTGTAGTGTTTCTGATGAGAAATCAAGTATGGGAACTCCTTTATAGGTAACAGTTTTCTTTTCTCTTGCTGCCTTTAAGATTATCTCTTTGTCTTTAATTTTTGACATTTTTATTATGATGTGTATGGGCAAGGGCCTGTTTGGGTTCTTCTTGCTTGGGGTCTTCTGTGCCTCCTGTACTTGTGTGACTTTTCGCTTTATCAGGTTAGGTAAGTTTTCTGCCATTATTTCTTGAAACACATTCTCTATCCATTTCTCCCTTTCTGCCTCTTCTGGCACACCTGCTATTCTAATATTGTTACATTTCACATTGTACCACAGCTCCTGTAAGCTGTCCTGTTTTTTAATTTTAATTTTAATTTTTAATTTTTGTACTCTGAGTGATTTTTTTCAACTCTGTCTTCTAATTCACTAATTCGGTCCTCAGTTTCCCCTAATCTGCTATATATTCCTTCTAATTGTTCTTTATTTATGCTCTCTCATTCTTTTTTTCTAACTGTTCTTTTTTTCATAGTTGCTATATCTTTTCTCATGCTGTTGAGAATCTTTACCATTATTATTCTGAAGTCTGTTTCAAATAAATTTCTTATCTCCATTTCATTTTTATCTCTTCTTCTGGAGAATTCTCTTGTTCTTTCATTTGTGGGTTGTTTCTTTGTTTTCTCGTTTTGGCACCTGTTAGGTTTGTGACTATGTATTAGTTATATCTGCTACACCTTTCAATCTCTAGTGCAGGACATTGTCAAATATTGTTTCTGACTAATTAGACTAGGCAAAGACTCAAAGTCTCCAGAGACTGCCTCTGACTGCAGATTCATAGGATTCCTCTTGATCTGCCCTCATGCAATCATCCACAGGTATGACAAGAGTTTTGTTGTTGTTGTTGTTTTCTGCAGGATGGGTTAATTCTCTTCCTGGAGGCTAATTGTTATTCTCAGTTTTGTAAGGGACAAGGTGCTTTCCAATAGAGTGGGTCAGCTATCTTCTCCCCAGGCAATCATCTGCTTGAGAAAGATTACCTCTGCAGTGTGAAGGAATGGCTCAGCACAAGAAATCAGGGTATCTGCCTTCTGATCCAGAGCCTTCAATCCTAGTGTCTACTCACCCAGCTCCATCCACTCTGCTGTTCCTCTGTCAGAGTACAAGATAGGTGGCTCCACAGGGACTTTTATGCATTGGCCCTTTAAGAGGGTACTGAATTTCTAGCCATCTCTCTCTGGTAGACAGCTACCCTACTGTTTTTCACAGCCAGATATTATATGGATACCCTTCTCAGTTTTGATGTTCTCTGCTGTGGGGCCCACTTCGGGAATTAGACCCCAGAGTTCTCAGTGGCACCCCACATAGCTGAGATTTCTCTCCAGAACTTCAGCTGCTGTCTATGTGGGCTTGGCCAGCCCTTTCACACCTCTGCCCCTCTACCAATCTCTATGCAGTCTCCTCTTTTTGTTCTCAGGTTGTCAGGGTTCTCTCCAGCATGTCTCCATTGATTATTCAGTAATTTTTTCCTATATTTTAGTTTTAATTCCAGTTTGGATCTGTGAGCATGTCTGTGTAGCATCCATTTATTCCACCACCATTTTTAATCTCCTGCTCTTGAGTGTTTTTGTTATTAGCCTCTGCTGTCCATTTAAAAGGCAAGACAGACCCTAAGCTTTCAGAAATAAGTACTTGATTTTTATCTATAAGGTGAAGAAAGCAATTGTGTAAGCAAAGTCACTTGGGGAAGCTTAGTGCAGTAATAGGATTTAAGGGAAGATGAATGTAGATTGGCAGTGGCAGGAGGAGCAGCAGGCTCTGTTGGAAGGATGAGATTCAGGGGAAGGGTGGCGACTTTTGAGTCACACTATGGGGAGCCACAAGTGTCAGTCACTAGTGAATTATAGGTGTAAGGTTCCTCTGAAGTGTCATGAGAAAAGTGACTTTTAGAAAGATTAGTGCTGCATCATTGTGTGGAATGCCAGGCAGTTTAAAGATGAATTAGATTTGCACAAGGTCTTTCAATAATCAAGGCAAAGGTGATGAAAGCACAGAGTGAGAACAGAGAAGTGATGAATGTCAGCAAGCATTCCCTAAATAGAGGGAATAAATGAGACAAATAAATGAAAGGTGACTCTAGGAAAAACTAGTTCCCTCCCCCAAACAGAAACAACTGTAAACACTCAAAAATGGGGTAATGATTAAGTAAGTTATGGTTCCAACTCAGTGGAATGTTATGCAATTACTAAAATTGTTACAAAGACCATGTAAGAACATGGGAAATGTGCATGCTGTAAAATTAAATGAAAGAAAAAAAGATATTTAATTATAAAGAGGTTCCAAATAAAGATGGAGGATCAAGTACCCACATTTGCTTTCATTCTCTCCCAAAACCTCACTAAAACAACAGTGAAGATATTTTTTTAAAAGACATAAACCCACAAGGACAAAGAGAATGGGAGAGGAGACAACGGCAACAACATTTTGGAAGCTGGGAAGCAGATGGATAAGTGGTAACTGACTTAGCAGTCCTGAGAAAGCTGAATCCTGTGCCAGCAATAGAGAAAGCCAAGAAACAACCCAATTTACACAGCAGAACCCTAAAGAAATTTAGAAACTGACAGCACCAGGTAACTCTGTAAAGTGGGAAAGAGGTGTGTGAAGAGAAGACTAGCTCTATTAATTGAAGGTTTATTTAAAAGATTTCCCCTTCCATAATTTCGAAGAAGATCAGAAATCTACTCCCTGGGCAGCATAAAGTAAAGGTTATTTGAAGTAGGGGCCACTTGATGGTGTGGTCCCTTAGCAGAGGTTGAGTAAACTCTGGCACACTGAATGTTAAGAGTTTCACCTTTCTTTTCCTAGTCAACCAGTAGCTGAGTCTATACCCTGAGTCAGGAGGTGGGAAAATTTATTCTCTGAGGAATCTGAGTGGTGAAACAGATTTAAAGATAATAACCTCAGGATTGCTGAATCAACAGCCCAGCTATATCTCTCTACAGTAAAGCTTATAGACAATTAGCTCCACTTGCACAAGCAGAACATTTTAGGACTTCACAAAAAAATCAGCCTTTTAGTATTTCACTTTCATGTGTGAAGAGGAAACGAAGAGGAAAGCCTCTAACATGATATAAGAAAACCAAAGCAAGCAAACAGAAAAATAGCAACTAGAACAAGACAGACTATACAAGGAAACAAAACTATTGTTTACATCCTAAGAGAACTGTTTAAAAGAAAGCATTTATGTCACAATATCTAAATACTTTTAAAAATAAACATTTGAGGGATGGAGGGAAAGCTCTTAGAAATTAGAAATATATTAGAAAAAATAAAGACTCAAACTTTTGGTTAAAAGATTAAATTGAGGAATTGTCCCAGAAAGAGAAAGAAAAGGTAAGAAAATTATAGGACCAGTCCAAGATGCCCAATGTCTGTTCAACAAATATTCCAGAAATAGAGAACAAAACAAACAACAGAAGGGAAGGAAATAATTCAAGGAAGTGCCCCGACTAGAGGGTTTACGTTTTATACTGAAGGAGCCCACTGTCCAGCTCAGTGGTGGAGACACATCCTCACCAAGCCACATTGTCCTGCAGTCTCAGAACACTGAGAACACAGAAAGGTCCTTTAGGCTTCTAAGAGTTAAAAAAAAAAAAAGTCACATAGAGTAGATCAGAACTCAGACTAACTTAAGGCTTTTCTATTAAAACCCTAGAAACAAGATGACAGTGAAGCAAAGCTTTCTAAATTTCTGAAATACTATGATTTCTATGCTAAAATTTTGTACCCAGTTGAGCTGTCAATAAAATGTGAGAGTAGAAAAGGACATTTTCAGATATGCAGGGTCTCAAACAAAAAAAGTACCTCTTATATGTCATTTCTCAAGAAGCTACCAGAAGATGTGCTTCACCAAAATTAAGGAGTAAATCGGGAAGGAGGAAAACATGGGATATAAGAAAGAAATAAACCAACACAGGAAAGAAGTGAAAAAAATCACCTAGATCACAAGTCGACAAACTTTTCCCATAGAGAACTAAACAGTAAATATTTTTAGCTTTTATAGGCCATTTGATCTCTGTCGCAACTACTCAACTTTGCCCCTGTAGTAGTGTAAAAAAACACACAAAACAAAACAAAAAAACAATATATGAATGAGCTGTGTTCCAGTAAAACTTTACTTAAAAAACAGGTGGCAGGCTGGATTTGGCTCACACACCATAACTTGTTGATACCTGAGCAAGGTGATGGTGAAGAAAGTTGCTAAGATATAGCTCTACATGGTGTAGAAGGCTTTAGTAGAGATATCTCCAAGAAAATGAAATAGTCAAAATATTTGTGTATCTACATTTCTTGAGAGATGATTTAGACGGGCAGTTAACAAGCTTTTTGGTCTCAGAACCTATTGCATTAAAAAATGATTGAGGACATCAAAGAGCTTTTACGTAGCTTACTCTATTAGAAATAAAAACTGATTAAATTTTAGACATTCACTTATTTTAACTAAAATAAATCCAATTCATTATATAT
This sequence comes from Pipistrellus kuhlii, assembly GCF_014108245.1. Lineage (NCBI taxonomy): Eukaryota > Metazoa > Chordata > Mammalia > Chiroptera > Vespertilionidae > Pipistrellus > Pipistrellus kuhlii. The sequence continues at coordinate 25,877,176 of NW_023425573.1, forward strand.
TAATATAAATAACATTTTGTGAAAATAACTACTTTCTAAAACAAAATTAGGAGAAAAGCTTTTTTTTTTTACATTTTTGGAAATTTCTTTCATGTCTGTGTTAGACAAGACATTGAACTGGGTTCTCATGAACTTCTATAGTCAATCTACTGGGATAAGTTTTTTTAAGTTGAAGAATGTGAAGAAAATCTGGCTTCATACAGATATGTAGTTGAAAAAGAAAGGAGTATCTTAATAGCTTTTTCAAATAATTGTAGATATTTGTTTATATTACATAAGAATTTGACAGTAATCTCTTAATGTCAAATGCAATCTAGAATCTGAAACCATATCTGCTATGGACTGAATTGTACCTCCCTCCTCTCCAAATCCATATGTTGAAGCACTAACCCTGGATGTGATGTATTTGGAGGTAGGGCCTTTAAGGAGATGATTAAAGTTAAATTAGGTCATGAGGATGGAGCTCTGATAAAAATGATAGAATTGGTACCCTTATAAAAAGAGGACAGAGGGCTTACTCTCTCCCCTGCCATGTGAGGACATAGTGAGAAGATGACCTTTTGAAAGCTAGGAAGAGAGCTCTCACCAGAAGCTGAATCAGCTGGCACCTTATCTTGGACTTCTAGCGTCCAGAAATGAGAGAAATATCTGTGATTAAGCCACTCATTCTGTGGTATATTGTTATGATATACTAACAGACTAACACAGTATCAATTGATTTTTTTAACTGGGTTATATTATAATCTATTGGTCTGACACTCTGAATGGATCTTTTATGCATTATTTTTTTTATCATGTATTTAGAAATTTAGATCATTTAGAAAATATTGATTTGTTATACTGATCTTCTAAATTTGGACACATTTCATTATATGATATCAAGAAATCACATTTGTTAATATTACTACTGATCTTAGACAAGTCTTTTAGGAAATGTGTGTAATATGTGTCAATACAAGGTTTCCAAAATTCTAATTTTTGTGAAAGTTCAGATTTTATCATTGGCAATAAATAATGTCGGTTGTTTTCCTTGAAGTGCCAAATAATCATAGTTTGTGTGTCAGTTGTTCCCTCAAGTAAAAGTGATATTCCATAAAAAAAAAAAGCAATCAGTTTAGCTCACAACTCAAAGTTATATAAATGCTTTTCCTCAAGATAATCATCGTACTTCAGCATGCAGAATAAGTAATAAATAAGCACTAAAGAGGTGAGACGTAATAAAGTTAATAACTTTTTACTACTTCATCAGAAACATTCCTAAGTGAACTAACTGTTTTTCCCTGAGAGTGTGAAGTGTGATGAGTTTCCTGACCACTGATACCCTTCGTTGCAATGGCCGGATTCATGCCAAGGCAACAGCAGTTTTCCCTAGCAGTGCTTTTGTACCATCGGTGTAAATGTCAGCACACGGAAAAGGGCAAATAATGCCTTAGTACTATTATGAAAATAGTTTTGACCTTATGGGTCGCTTTAAGGGTCTCAGTTGGTAGTTTGGAGTGGATCAATGTACATAGTATACAGAAAAACAAGCAAATTAAAACAAGACAGTTATTAAATTCAGAGAAAATAAATGTTGCATAGGAAAGAAAAGTAACACTTAGTATCTACATAATCATAATAGTTAATGCTGATAGTTTATTATGTAACTTTATTGGGAGGATGAGTGCCTGTAACAATTATGTGAGTTTGATTAAGGGAAGGGTGTATGTGGAAAGAAAAATAAATTCTCTTCTATAGTGAAAAGTTTGTGAATAATGTCTAAAACTGGAAAATCAAGAAGTAGAAATCAAGCAGGCTATACAAAAATATAAAAGTGATGCCAAAATAATCTGATCTGCTGAATGAGGTGAAAGTGATTACCCTGAGGGCAGGGCAGAAGAGAGAGAGGGACAGAGGGCTACTGTTTTCATAGCAAGCTTTTAAAACTATTTGACTGTGTGAACTATGGATATTTGAATCTTCTCATTTTTATTTTGTAAAATTTCAAGCATACAATAACCCCACCATCCCTGTTCCCAGACTCAACTATATCAAAATTTTTTCTTTGCTAAAGTGATTTAAAACAAACACAGACATCATGTCATTACACTCATACATATTTTGATATGTAATCCTAAAAAATGTGGACACTTTCTTATATAAGCACAATGCTGTTAGCACATCTAACAATATGCTAGTGCTTTGGTGTCATGTCCAGAATCCAGTTCATAATTACATTTCCTGGATTGCCTCCAATTGAATTGTCCGGACTGGAATCAAAACAAGCTACACACATTACATTTGGTTTTGACAGTTCCTATATATCTGATAATAGATTCCTTTGTGAAAGTCAAAAAGCAAACCTGATCTGAAATACAAAGAAGGAATTGTGAAGACAGTATGCCAATAATCATATTTTGGTGGGGGTGGGAACATGCATGGGGAAAAAATGAATGGAAAAAGACCAGAAGGAAATAAAATAGAATGCCAATAGTGGTTGTATTTGGGTAGTAAGACTATGAGTAATTTTTTCTACTTTTTTGTCTTTTCTAATGTTTTTTGAAAACACATATTACTTTTATATTTTAATAAATGCTTATTTTTGCAAAAATTTAACTAAATAGAAAATAAAAGCCCATAAGAGAAAAGTGACTTGAATCAACAGAAAAGAACGATTAATCTGAATTATGCCTGCCAGGGTCAGACCCTAGGAATAAAAAGCTGCCTGATCTAATGAGCTTCTAAAATATGAGGGTCATAAAAGAAGCACTAGAAAGAGGCACTCTGAAGGCTCAATTGGTCTTTAGGGTTTCTGTTGGAGGTAGTGTCTGGTAACCAAGCCTTCTGGCATGAGGAACCTATAGAGCAGGTGTGAAGTAGGCACAAGGTCCAGGAGGGATGCTGGGCCTCTGTCAAACAAGCCAAGTAGGAAGTGAAGGGATTTGGACTGGGAATAGTTGTGGAACCACTAACCACACTTATTGTACTGTGGTCATCCAAGTACCCTACCAGACCAAATAGCACATGGAGAGTTAACCTGGTTGGTTAGTCCAGGGGTGTAGTGACCAATGAGTAGCTCTTTCAGCAGGGATGGGGAGCCTTTTTTTCTACCAAGGGCCATATGGATATTTGTAACATCATTTGTGAGCTATACAAAATTATCAACTTAAAAATTAGCCTATCCCTATCCAGTTTGGCTCAGTGGATAGAGCGTTGGCCTGCAGACTAAAGGGTACCGGGTTCGATTCTGGCCAACGGCACATGTCCAGGTTGTGGGCTCAATCCCAGGTAAGAGGCATGCAGGAAGCAGCCAATCAATGATTCTCATAATTCATGTTTCTGTCTCTCTCTCTGAAATCAATAAAAATCGTAACTTCAGAGGGAAGGTAGGAGAGGATGGGGTAAGGGAGAGAGATCAACCAAAGGACTTGTATGCATGCATATAAGCATAACCAATGGACACAGACACCAGAGGAGTGAGGGCATGAGCAGGGGGGAGAGGGACGCAGGAGGGAATAAGGACACATATGTAATAACTTAATGAATAAAGAAAAAAATAATAATTATATTTTTAATTAGCCTGCTAGTCAATCAATGATTCTCTCTTATCATCGATATTTCTCTCTCCCTTTCCCTTACTCTCTGAAATCAATAAAATAATATATATATTTTAAAAAAATTATCCTGTTATATTTGGTTAAATATTTAATTAACTCCTAATGTCTTGGCAGGGCAGACCAAATTATTTCTCGGGCCTTATACAGCCCAAGGGCTGGACATTCCTTACCCATCTTGCAGTCAAGATGCATGAAATGGGGTGGGGGTGGGTGGGGGGCAGGTGGGAGGGTCAGGGAGCCAGCAGGTCAGTGGGGACCCTGAATAAATGAGGAGGATGGTGGCCAAAGCCTGAGGCTGGATTTGTGTGTAGTGATGGCTTTTTTTTTCTTTTTAAAAAAATATATTAAGTTTTTACAGAGAGGAAGAGAGAGGGATAGAAAGCTAGAAACATCAATGAGAGAGAAACATCAGTCAGCTGCCTCTTGCACACCCCATACTGGGGATGTGCCCACAACCGAGGTACATGCCCTTGACCGGAATCGAACCCAGGACCTTTTAATCTGCAGGCTGACCTCTATCCACTGAGCCAAACCTGTTTTGGCAGTGATGGCTTCTAAGCCCTGGAACTTAGAAATTGGAGCAGGGCCAATAGCATCATACTTCTGCTACATAGTGCCAGTCTCACCTGGAGACGAAGTAGAGAATGTTTTGTAATTTTCCTTAGCCTGTGGGAAGTCTTACTTTCTGGAGTAGGCATGGTCAACTATAGAAAGGATATTTTTATTTAAATACCCACTAGGTTTTTTTAAACATCCAGCAGAAAATCTTGGTCGTACATGCTTTCATTAATTCATCGCCCAGATTTTTAGATCATTTAGTAAATTCTGAAGGATCTATTTTTGGTACTTTTCTCACATGTTGGTGGTGAGGGCTTTGTTCTCTGATCTAGATATTTGTGACTATATATTATCATATGGAAAACAAGCCCAAATGAACCTTGTGCTTTGTAAGATCCAATTTGGATGCCATGAAATCCACTTCGACCATGTTAGTCCAGAGCCCGTGGTATATTCTGAACACCTCTGGTACTCTGTCTCACCTGGCACTAAGGTCCTGCAAAACAGAGACCATACCTAAGTGCCCCACTCATCAGAGGCATCTTAATTTTAAGTAACTTCTGAAAAAAACATCTATCTTACATTTTAAAAGAGGTCAGAAGCAATGAATCTGACTTGATAACTAAGTTCTTAGATCTTAAAACTGTAATATCTCAGGGTCATAGTTCTTATACTGAAGGAAGTGTCTCACAATTATAGTAGCTCTTCACAGCTTGCCTTTCCAGCAATATCCCTGCCATTGCTCCTTCTAAGTTAGAAGGTGAGGGTATACTCCAGAAGTTGCCCATTTCAACCTTAATCAGTAACAACAACCCCATTTCAGCCGTTTACATAGCCAAAAATCACAGTCATTATTATTTTTAAGGAAAAAAAAAAACATTTACCATTTATTTATAAGACTGTCCTGCTAAAAATGATTTTAATCACCTTTTCTCCTGCATTTTAATAGTTATTAATAGTGGACTTGATTTAAATCTTAAGGACTTGAGCCCTGAAGTTAGTTAACAACATAACATGTTACCGTATTTTTCGGACCATAAGACGCACTTTCCCCCCCCCAGAAGTGGGGGGGAAAAGTCCCTGCGTCTTATGGTCCAAATATAGCCTACACATATACTTTTAAAAAAAAAGTTTTTTTACTTGCCCGGCTCTGTGTGGTCTCTGTGTGCTTGCCCGGCTCTAAAATGGTTCTAAATGCTGCTGTTTACTTTACAGGGTTGATTACATGTGTTTATGACTGTGATGTTGGGTTTTAATGCACATAAAATATTTTAGGACACTATTTTTTTCAGAATCTTTTTTTCTTCATTTCCCTTCTCTAAAAACTGGTGCGTCTTATGGTCCGGTGCGTCTGATGGTCCGAAAAATACGGTACTTTGCTGGGTGTCTTTTAAGAAAAGCTGGACCTCTGTTCATGAGAGCTGGTATAGGTTGGTCCTGTTGAAAGGCTGGGTCCGCCCTGCCAGTGTCACTCAGTGGTTGAGCACCAGCCTATCAACCAGGAGGTCATGGTTCGATTCCCAGTCAGGACACATGCCTGGGCTGTGGGCTCCATCACTGGTGGGGGTTGGAGCGGGGGAGCACGCAGAGGGCAGCTAATCGATGATTCTCATCACTGATGTTTCTATTTCTCTCTCCCTCTTTGAGATCAATTTTATATATATATATATATATATATATATATATATATATATATTCTATATATACATATATATATCTAGAGTTTATTAATTTTTAAAGAGAAGGAAAAGCTTGGGCTGAGCTAATCTCACTGGTCTTAGAAATCTGCTTTTGTGTTTCCTGGGTCTATCTGAACCCATTCCTCAGAAGGCTTTCTCCATGGCTCTCCAACATTTCCCACCCTCTCTCCCACCTTTAACTTCCTTCCTTAGTTCCTTAGGCCTCCACCTAACTGCCAACCTGAGATTCCCACTGCCCTTCCCCACCCTCATGCAAATGTCATGGTAAAGGGAACACTTTTTTTTTTTTTAAGATTTATTTTTTTTTTATTTTTTAAATATATTTTATTGGTTTTTCACAGAGAGGAAGGGAGAGGGATAGAGAGTTAGAAACATCGATCAGCTGCCTCCTGCACGCCCCCTACTGGAAATGTGCCCGCAACCAAGGTACATGTCTCTGACTGGAATCGAACCTGGAACCTTTCAGTCCACAGGCTGATGCTCTGTCCACTGAGCCAAACCGGTTTTGGCAAGGGAAGACTTTTCAAGGGCTGCTCAGACTTGGGGCCTTCCTCACCCACTGTCATAGAAATGGAATTCTTGTCTCCTAACCACATCCGGGACCTGAGGTTCCTCTCACATTCCTGCCATTTTCTACAGTTGCAAGGCAAACACTTAAGGAAATTCCCTCATTTCCTTCCTCTTAGGCTGGAAGTTTAGACAGTTGACCTTTAGACAGGTCAAGATGGAAAGGGGCCCGATTGTCTGGGGGTTGGCAGACTAGGCTGATAGTAGGTGATGTGAGACAGAAGAGCTCATGGTTTACTCGGGCTATTTTTTTTTTTTATGCAAACCTTGCAGAAAATTGTAACACATAAACAAACTGCCTTATAAACTAAAACAGACTGGCAAATTCATGGCCCAAGCACAGGCCCGTCCTCTGTGCATTCTGGTGGGCCTAGTGTGTCTCAGGGCCTCTCCACACAGTAGGAAAGGACACAGCTGGGTCTAAATGAAGTGAGTTGCTGACAGTTCTTCCATCTTGTTTTTTACTCTCTAATCTCACAGAAATCTTCTCTTTTCTTTAAAAAGTGACTTGCACTTTACTTAATCACTGTGGGCCTAGTGCAAGGAGTAGGCCTAGGGCACTGGTTGCCAAACCGCAGCTCACGAGCCACATGTGGCTCTTTGGCCCCTTGAGTGTGGCTCTTCCACAAAATACCACATGCCATGCAATTGAAACTTGGTGGCCCATGTGCAGAAGTCGGTTTTCGGCCTGGGTGAGTCTATTTTGAAGAAGTGGTGTTAGAATACTCAAGGGGCCAAAGAGCCTCATGTGGCTCTCGAGTCGCAGTTTGCCAACCACAGGCCTAGAGGATCCTTGCTTGCTCCTGAGCCAGCCACCACCCCACTGCCTCTCCCCACTGCAGTCCCAAGGCCCTCATCACGCACATGTTGGTCTCTCCTAGCTGCCTTCAAGCCCCTCCTTTCTCTGCCCAGTCCTTTTTCAGGCATGTTCTTCTTGGCCCCTTGGACTTTTCTCACCGCTGTGCCCCTCCCCCCTCCCCTTCCACGATTGCCTTGTGTTCCAAGCAGCATAAATTCCCCTGGCCACCTCAGACTGGTTTTATTCCAGTCAGGAAAATGTTTCTTCCTAATAATTTTTTTTTTTTTTTTTAATCCTCAACTGAGGATATTTTTCCATTGATTTTTAGAGAAAGTGAGAGAGAGGGAAAGGCAGAGAGACTATCAGTGGGGAGGAGTCTGCAACCAAGGTAGATGCCCTTGACTGGAATCTAACCCAGGATCCTTTGGTCCATAGGCCGATGCTCTATCCACTGAGCCAAACCACATAGGGCTCTTTCTAATACTATATAATATATATATATATATATCTAGAACTGCTTATAGAAGTAATTTTGCACCTACTTACTTACAATTATAAATTTACCCATTAGCAGTTTTTGAACCAGAAATATCTTAATGAAGCACTGACATTTTTAGAAGATAAATTTTATAATGTATTTAAATAGAATTAAAGTTTTCCAAGGATATGGTGTCCTCACAACGTGGTATCTATAATATATGGAAGGCTGGTATATTATAGGCATACTTCCTTTCCTTTACTCCACCATCTTTGTCTGTTATGTGACCTTTAGCTAAAATATAATACAAATAACACTAGATTTTGAGCCTTAAATCTTTAGACATAGATCTCCTCATGGCTTCCACTTAGAAGCTTTTTTCCAGCCTATTTTCTCAATTGTGAAATGGGCTGAATAATGCAGAACTCCCAAATGTGTTCAAGAATCTGTGAAAGGTTGTTCAGTAGGGGCCAGGGCCAGATACTGGGAAGTGCTGTCCACAGCAGTGTTGTTATTTCCTGTCCTACCTGGGGCCAGAAAGTAGGTCATGAGAGAGTGTTTGCTCCATTCTGACCAGGTTTTCTTCCTCATCATATGCCTTCAGTAGGCTTTGGCTCAGAATTCAGTCTGACATTCTAAACAATGATGTCCTCGAATGAATGCAGGAAGCTTGTCACCTGCAGACAGCCAGTGACCCAAGTCCTGTGATTAAGCGAAGGACAGAGGAAGGACATGATCTTCTCTCTGAAGGGTTTTATTTATGAAGCTCCTTGTGGCTTTTTCATTTTTTCCGTGAAAAACTCTGTCCTTTTGTCTTCTGCCACTGGCCCTGGTTATGGACGGGGCGTTGATGTGAATACAGCTTCCAAATTGGAAATTAATGAGGTGTACCTTCCAGAAAGGCCTTCCTCCCTTGCTGTTAGGCATGCTGCTCATGGGAGCCCCCATTGTGGTCCTTTTTTCCCTACTGCCCTCTCTGTGAGGCTGTGGGGGACATCCTTGCTTCTCTGCTGCTTCCCCACAAGGTGGTTTTAGGCTAGTTTTCCTGGCCTCAATATTTTTAGTCCCCCGTGTCAGGGTGATTCCAGAATCACTGGATTGTGTTAAAGCAAGATAGGTTCTGCTGCCTGAGACCACTGTCACATGGCCAGATAGTTCTCGATGGCTCTTCAGAACTTCCACTTTAACCTGTTGTGTGGTCCCCCCCCCAACCCCTCCCATTGTGGGTTCAAAAAGAAGGGCAGTACAGGTTTTCTGGGATGCAATAGGAAACCTCATTAGTCGCAGATCTGTTGGTGTTCATGTGTGCTGTTAGGATGGGTATTGGTGGATAAGGAGCCAAGGTGCCTGTTGGGAAGAAGTGGCTCAGACTGAGGTAGTACAAGCAGCACATGTTGTTAGGGAGCTCTGAGAAGTGCAGACATCCAGTTCTGCCATTGGATCAGTTTTTGTACCCAGCCAGAACCTAACACCATTCTGAGCAAAAAGCCAGTGCTCAGGGAATCTTTGGAGAATGCATGTGAGTGAATGGTCACATGTAAGAAAAACCTGAAAACCAATTCCTTACAATCTGTCCTCCTGCAGATCCTTAGTGAGTGGTTCGGTCGGACCATCATCTGCTCCTGCACCAAACTGAGCTACGAGCACGCACAGAGCATGATTGAGAGCCCGACTAAGACAATCCCTGAGCAGGAGCTGCCCCCCATCTCCGCAGAGCACACCGTTGAGGAGGTACACCAGGCTGTCTTGAATCTTCACCGGATTGCAAAGGAGTTACGCAAACAGCGGTTTTTGGATGGCGCACTGCGTTTGGATCAGGTCAGTCACTTCCTTTTATCAGTGCAACCAATGGATTTTCTTTGTACCTGAACCCCGCATGTCTGCAACTCAGCATGGTAGCCTTGGACTCTTCTCGCCTTGTTTCTTCAGTCACTGCTCTGAAACAATGTTCCCCAAGGTAGGCAGGAACTAACTCCCACTCCCCCTAGCTCCACAGGCACCGCCGCCTAACACTGTGAGCCCAGGCAAAGGGTAGTGTCTGAGTGACTGTGAGACCAAAGCTCCCAGGTGACCTAACCTAAGAAGGTATGTCCAGTATTTGGTCCTCACCTTGGTTTCTACTGTTAATCCTTTTTAACTGAGCTGGGAACAGGAAATGTGGACATGTAGAAGTTAACCAGTGTCTGATTATGGGGCTTAAAGAAATTAGTGTTTCTTCTTATCCCTTGTCTTCCCAAAAGAATTATGTTTACAAATTCTAGATTTATATCTGAGGAAGCACAGATCTGGGGAGTCTATAGAATGCTGGCTATTGAAGAAAACAGTGTCCCAAAATGGTATTGATGGCTCTGGAATAGCACAGCCATGCCAGTGGTTCACTGGGACTTAGGCAACTGTCATTCAAACTTGGCTGAGTTGCTATGTGTGGTAACTCAGTTATCTGTATCTCATTGGCCCTCTCATTAGAAATGAGAAAGCCAATGTCCCCAAAGTTAAATAAGTTGCTTATATGCAAGAAATCCAGATAGCTAGCACTTTGTTCACCTTTCCTCCTTTACGCCATGCTGACTTAAGAGAAAAAGTTTCCTTTCAAGTGAGAAAAACAAGCCCTCAAAAGTCCTACTTAAGTTCCAGTTAATGAAGGTTTGAAAATAAGGGATTTGCATCCTTGGAGTTGAATCCTTGGTTCTCTAGATGAGTGTGTGGGCCAGGACTTTAGGAGGAGCACATTAGTCTCCTGCGACAGACACCATGAGTTCCTTTATAAATCAGCTCAGTGGCCCATTTGGTAGTCACTGCATTTGTTCTCATGTGCCGACTGCCTGCATTTGCCTTCACTAAAATCCATTTTTCTTCAGGGTTTTGGCATAACCTGCTATTTGAATTGCTTTCTGATTCTATGTTTGCCTCAGTTCACGATGTCCATATTTTTGGTGGCAGTCCTAAACTACATATATGCATTTTTTACACTAACCTCAGTTAGGAAGGTGCTACGAGAGGCCTTCCTAATTGAAGTTAGTGGAGACACCATTCATGTCACACAGTATGCCCTTGAATGCAGAATAGATCTGCTAACCCAGAAGTCACCTTTCCAAGAAGTCAGTTTACTGTGATGACTTTCAGAATGGGTGAGATGGAGGACACTAGCATAGTACCTGTTTGCCAGGTAAGGACTCAATGGTTTGGAGGTCATAACAACTTCAGAAATGCAGAGCAACTTGACCATTGGGTGATTGCAGTCCACACCTTAGACCAGAGCTGCCACACTCATGTCTGAAATGGTACATCCTCAGCCCTTAGGGCTACCTGGGCTGGCCTCAGTCCCTGGGGACCACCTGCTAGCAGTCCTGTCTGCTTATCCTAGCCTGCTGTCAGCTACTAGCAAGTTCTGTATGTGCTGTGATGTGAAACAGATGGGAAGCACTGCCTTTGAGGTTGGATTACCTGCTCCAAATGTATGGTAACTCTGGAGCTTAAACCGAGTTGTAAAGAGAAATGATGCTCCTTTATGCCATTGCCTGAAAGCAAGTGTAGGTGCTAAGTGTATTCTTTGTGCTTGTGGGTTGGATGAGTTGAGTAACATACCTTCCAGGTGGTTTCTTCCCACCTTCATGTTTTCTGATGCCATGTTAATTCTAGAGTTTAACACATGCATGTTTTATTTTCTTTATTATAACATATATATACATATGTTTCTTAACAGAGATTCCCATAAAGGGACTTTTATGTGTTTGTAGTCAAAGTAATCATAATGGATTATAATCATATCTAAATTTGAGTTTTGTGGGGTGGGGGACTATGGGAAGCCCTACACCCTGTTTAGTTTTTTTCTGGATGACTCAGGCCTGCCCTATGGGCCTTGGGAGTGCACAGAGCTCCCTGACCCCCATCCTCCCAGGAGCCTCCTCTCCAGGGATGAAGATGCCATTAGTTGACTCTGATGTGATGTTCTGTGTTTTAGCCATTGCCTTCAGAAAGGATAACAAAGGGAGGGTAGCAGGATGCTAAAAAGAACACCCCCCCCCCCCCAAACAAAAATCAGGAAGCTACACTTACAGTTTTCTGGGCCTTTCTCCAGGCTGACACCCTTAGTGTGATGACAGCACTCAGAGGGAGGCCCTCCGTGGAGGCTTCTGAAGAAAGGAGCCCACTGCCTGAAGGAAACTGGGCCACTTCAGGATCCTCAGCATGTGAGAGGGTGGAAACGGCTGGCTCCTGATGAACCTTTGACTTTCTGAATTAGAGAAAGTTGTAGTGAATAAAATTTATTTTCATCTTCTTAGTCAAATTCCTCTAAACTAAAGGGGCCTTTATTAAATTATCAGCCATCTTACATGAATCCTACCTCGCACAATTTTGAAGCTCAAATTAGTGAGCAAGATGAACTCATTAATGGAAATAATTTTTAAGAACCTTGGGATCCAAGCTGCTGTGGAATGCTATTATGGACTAGAGGCCCGGTGCATGAAATTCGTGCATGGGGGAGGGGGGATGGAACCCTCAGCCCAGCCTGTACCCTCTCCGATTTAGGACCCCTTGGAGGATGTCTGACTGCCAGTTTATTGAAATGCAGTCTGGCAGTCAGACATCCTTCTCACAATCTGGGACTGCTGGCTCCTAACTGCTCACTTGCTTGCCTGCCTGATCGCCCCTAACTGCCCCCCTCCCGACTCCACCGCCAGCCTGATCACCCCTAACCGCCTCTGCCTGCTAACCTGATCATTTCCAACTTCCTCCCCCTGCCAGCCTGGTTGCCCCCAACTGCCCCCCCCCCCTCCCAGCTGGCCTGGTTGCCCCTCACTGCCCTCCCTGCTGGCCTAGTTGCTTCTCACTGCCCCCCTCTTCTGGCCTGGTCACCCCACGCAGCCTGCTCTTCAGTCATTTGGTCATCCCTCACTAACCCCCTGCTGGCCTTGTCGCCCCATGCAGCCTTCTGTTCAGTCATAACTATGAGGATGTTTTGACAAATTTGCATATTACCCTTTTATTAGTATGGATGGCCTTACCTAGGCATCTTTTAAGTTATGGATCTGCAGGCTTTCTCTAAAGGGCAGATAGTAAATATTTTAGGCTTTGTGGGCCATAAGGTCTGACTCCAATACTCAGCTCTGCTGTCATAATGTGAAAGCAGCCAGAGATAGACAAACAAGTGGGTGGGGCTGTTCCAATAAAATTTAAGGACACTGAAATTCAGTGTTCATATAATTTTCATGTCACAAAATGGTATTCTCCCTTTAATTATCTTTCATTTATTAAAAAATGTAAAAACCATTCTTAGCTTCCATACAGAAGCAGTTGGAAGGTTGGAGTTGGCCTGTGATCCATGGTTTTCAGACCCAGTCAGCTCTTAGCAGCTCATCATTGCTGCACTGAGAATTAGACTGGGTAATGGGAATAGTTGTGCTAAGTTAGCTCTCAGGATGGTTTCATGCAATTAAGTAAAGTATTCCTTTGATTACTGCCATGCTTAGCAGGTCCAATTGGTGGCCAGAAGTAGAGGAATAAATCAGTTTAGCACCAGCTCCCTTACCCTATTTACAGTCAAGTAGCTTTAATTGGCCTGAAGCAAAAAGAGCAGTGGTTTTTATTTCCCACCTCTGCAAGCTCTGCAGCCTCTTTATAGTCAGTCTCCTCCCACCAGCCCATGTCCTGGGCCCACTTGCAGAGATGCTGGCTCTGCCATCTTGTTGGGTACACTGAGGGTTGGGATTGCTCATGGCAAAACATGGCTCTGATGCCATGGTATGGCATTCTCCACTTGCCCCTGTTGCTATATATAGGAGTACATTATGTTGAGTCATGCATTTATAAATTATAGTTAAGAATATTTTTATTCCTTCTCTCCAATATAGTTATTTTCAAGAAATGAACATTTAGCTCTCTGCTGTTTCATTTTTATCCAATATGGTATTTGATATAAGATAGAAGGATGGGCCTAATCATTCTATTTGGCTCTTCTTTGGTTTTATTATTTATGCCATCATTTTTGCACAAGAGTAAACTGTTAATCAGGTGGTTGGATTTGTTTGTAGAATCGGTCTCGATTCTAATAGTCACAGAATCCTTCATGCAACATGGCTGCAGAAGGCATTCTTTGGGTGCTGGAGATGAAGGATGGAAGAATAAGACTTGGTATAGTGGAGGAGCCAGCGGACCACCCAGAAAATGAAAAGTGCCACAACTGAGCTCTCACCGAGTGCAGTGAGACTGTACTGGAGTGGACCGGCCTGGTTTCAGACATCAGAAGGTTTCCCAGCAGGGAAGGGTGCCCATGGGGGCTTTAAAAAGACTTGAGGGATTCACCAGGCTCTGAAGACACTGGGGTCCTGGGGAGCGCATTTCAATAAACAACTGGTACAGGCATGAGAGGAACAACAGGTGACACATTCGGGCAATGGCCAATTGCTCCAGATCATGAGGTATATAGTGAAGGGAGGGAGCAGCTAGGGAAGAAGGCAGAGGCTGGGCCTTGAAATCAGAGAACCTTCTAGGGGAGCCATGGAATTATTTCAAATATGGAGGTGATGTGATCAGAACTGTGTTTTAGAAAGTTTACTAGCTATAGTATGAAGAGTAGACTGAAGGAGAACAAAATAAAGGATTCTTATATTCTAAGAGAGTAACATAATGACTGTAGGGAGAGAAATTTACAGATCCAAGAGCTGAAGGAAAATCGGTGAGCCTTGACCAACTAGATTTAGGAAACTTTACCCTGTCTCCTTAAGACATTCCTGGAACACTGATGATAGGGTCAGAGATACAGACATATTTAAAAATCTTGAACTATTGTCACATACCATTCTAGAAAGGTCATACCAGTCTTTGCCCCTTTCAGTAACCTGTGAATAAGGGCAGGAGGGTAGAAATGTTGGCAAGCATTCTTTGCCTACAGGGGGGTGTTTGTGTCTGTCCATTTCTCTCTCTTTCTCTTTCTCTCTCTTCATGTCTAGGTCTGAAAAGTCCCGGTGACTGTGGTTTTAAATTATTCTTTCATCTTTGTTCTATGTGTTCCTATTTGCATTAGCCATTATAAATAAAAAATGCATAAAACTCCTAAGGGTCCTAATATTTTAAATGTCTGAGAGAAGAGATTGAAAGCATCTCACTAAGCCCTTGCTAACATTGAGACTGGAGATCTCCCGCCCACAACTACAGTTCTTCCCACTCTCATTAGAATTAGTAGAGAAATCCACTGTATTTGGAATGGTGCTGAGAATTCTTGTTGTATTTTTAGATCCTCTGAGAACATTTGTAACTTCACTAGCCTATTTTGTTGCCCTAACTTCTGTGTGTAACAGCTCTCAGGCATTGTTTGGGTTGGCTGCACATGAATAATCATAAGGAAATCTAATTAACTTAAGACTGAGGAGGATAAAATTGCTCATGTAATCTGTGGCACTGTAAGAATGGTGCCACTCTTTTTTAATGTGCTAATAAAAGTATAAGAAGAATTCTAGAAATTCAGGACTTCTGTTTAAATGTTGACTGTGCATTACTTCAGCTGTGGAGGTAGTTCTATCGATAGAATCAGTGAGGCTTAACGAATCTTTATCACCCTGTCATATTTTCCTCAGTTACCAGTTTCATAGTAATCATTAGGAAAAAAATTTGTTTAGATTTATTCAGTTTATTTATAAATAACTCTATAGCCAAGATTGTGCTCTTTTGAGCTCCTCGGTCCCCAGGGTTTTGAGGATGGCCTCTGGAGGAGAGCTGGAGAGGGAACACACTGCAGCCTCCAGCTCCATGGAGGATTCCCAGTCAGAGGGCATAGAATCTCTCCTGTGAGGGGAAAAGAGAGATTGATTTAGTTGTCATACTTTAATTTCATATGAAATCAGGGAAAACAAGCCATATGTATGCATCCCACAGCATGAACAAAACAGACTTGAAAACTTGACCTAGTTGTATTTAAGTACCACTAATTACAGCTACTGTGGAGCTGATTACTATTTGTGGCTTGTTAAAATACGCATAAAAACTAACATATATCATTAAATTTCAGAGTAACTCTGCCAAGCAGCTTGTTATTATAAACCTAAACTCTTCATGTACACTCACTCTTCCTTTAGGCACATCATGGAGTCATTTATTCATAATTTTAAAAAATTAGAAGGACTACAGGTAGTATTATTCTGGAAGTTGTTAAAAATACAGACTCAGACAAGATCTCCAACCCTCACTAGATAGTTATTTCTTGACTTCCTATTGTGTTACAAATTCTGCTCATAGTTTGGCAGTGGAAGACAGACTTTCTGTCCTAAAATTGTACAGTGAATTTGAGAAAAACTCTGTGTGCTTACAAGAAACTCCAATAGGATAAAATTGAGGGCCTACCTAGTTGGCTGACACAGGGCTGAAGGAATACAAATCTGATGGTTCTTAGGTAGATGAAATAAGTGAAAGAAGGCTAACTTAGAATCAGTGAGGCTTAATGAATACTTATCACCTGAGTCACAGGTGATGAAGTGAAGGTGTGACTGCGGAAGAAGAACTGAAAAATATGGGATGCCCACTCTGTTGAGATTTCAGGGATATAGTTACATTTAGTGTCTGCACAGATTGGTTCCCAGACACCCCACAAATACCAAAATCCGTGGTGCTCAAGTTCCTTATATGAAACTAATTACCCAGTGCACAAAATTTGTGCACATTAAAAGGGAATTAATTAGAGGAAATATTTTAATATTGCTATTTGCCCTTTCTCTATAATGGAAGTGTCAGAGATGAAAGAAAATTAATAAAATATATGTGAAAATAATATATAAATTTATTAATAAATAATAACAGTGTCACATTCCCCAGCTGTCGCTGGGCTGGGCAGCCTCATGTCCCCTGGCCTCGCCAAACACGTGGCCCTGCCCACCCATGCCTGCCATGCACTCAGCCTCCTACTTGATTGGTCATTACAGCGTAAGGGTGTCATGACCATTTGCATATTAGCTCTTTATTATATAGAGCTAATTATATAGAATGACATAGAATGATACATATAATGTCTGCCCTCCATATCTGAGTATTCCCAAACCTGGACTGAAAATACATACAGCTGATTGAAGCCACGAATGCAAAATGCATGAATTTGAAAGGCCAACTATATTCCATCACATTCTTCTCTGAGTTCTGAATCCACTGAGAAATAGACATGCAAATCAGACTGAGATCAAAATATTCCATCTATTACTGATAAAGTTTGGTTTAGAGAAGCCCCTTGAGCAAATTTAGTGTTTTGCACCGTGCTTGGGAACAGTCCAGAAGAAATTAATGTTATAAAAAGAAACTCTGGCCCTAGCTGATTTGGTTCAGTAGATAGAGTGTCAGCCTGAGGACTGAAGGGTCCTGGTTTCAATTCCGGTCAAGGGCACATGCCCAGGTTGCAGACTCAGCCCCCAGCAGGGGCTGTGCAGGAGGCAACTATCAATGATTCTTTCTCATCATTGATGTTCCCATCTCTCCATCTCCCTTCCTCTCTGGAAGCAATAAAAATATATTTTTTTTAAAAAGAAACTTTGAGCCGAAACCGGTTTGGCTCAGTGGATAGAGCGTCGGCCTGCAGACTGAAAGGTCCTGGGTTCGATTCCGGTCAAGGGCATGTACGTTGGTTGCAGGCACATCCCTAGTAGGAGGTGTGCAAGAGGCAGCTGGTCAATGATTCTCTCTCATTGATGTTTCTAATTCTCTATTACTCTCTCTTCCTATCTGTAAAAAAAATCAATAAAAAATATTTTAAAAAATAAATTAATTAAATTAAATTAAAAAAATAAAATAAAGAAGAAACTTTAATTGGAGGGATTAGAGGGAGCAGAAAGTAATGAGAGAGAACCATGCCCTCAGCCAGTCACACCAGGGACTCCAGGATGGTCCTCATGTGATCTTTGCTGCTAGGTGCCCTCAGGGCAGTGTCTGCTGGTGAGGACCAACAGTGGATGCCTCTGCTCTTGGTTGGAATGGTCTGTATAACTCTGAAGACTGCTTTCTATGACTTTAGGAGGTAATCTTGGCTCGTGCCCCCTTCTAGAAGCTTTTTACTTGCTTTCTGGTTCTTTCTGCTTACTTATACCCAGGCTCTTTTCTCATAGGTGGGAAAAGCCCTACTCACACCCTCCCTGACCCCCTAAAGACCTTCCTTAGCTTCCAGGAATGTGAAGAGCAAAACTCCACATTCTGTTGCATAGAGGTTTGCATTGCCCTCCCCCCTCCCCCCCAATCCATTTCCTCCCACTTGGGGCTCCCTAGCTCTTTATTTACACCTGTTAACCCTTTAAAAAAATTTTATTGATTTTAGAGAGAGGAAAGGGAAAGAGAGAGAGAGATAGAAACATCAATAATGAGAAAGAATCATCGATCGGCTGCCTCCTGCACACCCCTCACTGGGTAGTGAACTTCCTGGGTTCATGGACCAATGCTCAACCATTGAGCCACACCGGCCAGGCTACAATTGTCACCCCTCTTGACCACATTGTCACATTGCCTTGTTATTTTCCACTATCTCCTCTAGACTGAGTTCCTTAAGGGTAGGGACAGCGTCTTTTCATCTTTGTGTCTCCAGCTCCTACACAGTGCTCATTTTTAACCAGGCATTTCAAGGTCTGTAAGCATCTCTGTGTATATTGGTCTTTTTAAAGAAGTGTGATGGTTGTGACCTAAAAGAGCTACTATGGCTAGATGAGAGAGGTGTGTTTATGTAAGAGAATTAAATGCACATTATGAATCAGAGAAGCTTCCTCCCCATTTGAATAAAAGGGTTGGGTGTTTGATTGCTTGCCAGGACATACAGGGTTGTGAACAAGGCATAATGAGGACTTTCTCAAGGTGGAGCTGCCTGGACAGGTGCGAGGAGCCAGGAAGCTTCAGCACCCCAGGGGCTGGCAGTGCTTCTGAGGGGTCCTGAGCAGTCTGTGTTCACCTCGATATCCTCAGACCAACCTGTGCCCCTCGGCGAGCCTGGCAAGGACACTCTCTGGAAGAAGGCACTGAGACCCCAGGTGCCTCCCTGGGAATGGAGAAGCTCAGGCTTGTCAGAGACCTGGCTTGCCAGCCCAGAAAGGTGAGGCAGGGGGCACCAAATTCCCCCACATGCCTCTCAAAGAGATTCCCGCTGGGGTGAGCTAATATGAACTGCTATCCCCACCCCCATGACAACATGAAAATGATTTGTCCACCCCAGTGGGATCCCTGGTCTAATAGTTCCTCTTAGAATTTGATCAGAGCCTGGTGTTGCTTCTAACGGGAATGATTTCTACAAGATAGGTACTGTGTTAGTTGTTGCTGGGCTTTCTGAGAAGATAATTCACATTGCAGTTGGAGTTGAGAGTGTGCCTGATGACTCAAACTTAAGTACCTCGCATTTCCAGAGGGCAGTGAAGTGAGACAGAAGGCTCTCACACTGACAAGATGATATATAAGACACTTCTGGGGGTCGAGCAGAGCAGCGGCAAGTGCCCCATGTTCCTCTTTAAGATGTAAGCCTTCAGGTTAGTGACCTTGACAGACGCAGATTTGGCTCCTCCAGGCCTGTCTTTCGGATTAGGCAGGACTTGGACTCTCCCTTTCTATTCACGAGACACCCTGCATGTCCCCGCCCTACCCCATGTCACACTCACGTCACTCAAATGTGAGCCAAACAGCTACATAAGAGATGTGGAATCCTTTGACGTTAGTAAAACCTGCACTGGGAAAGGCATCCTTGCAGCTGATCCTTAGATTTCCACCACGACTGCTTCTTGGGGCAGGCCCAGTTGGTTCAGTGAATTGGGGCTCTGCTCCTGCTCTGTCCTAAACCGTACTGCCAGAGATTCCCCCAATGTGCTTTCGCCTTCACTCAAGAACCTGCAATCACCTGAAACAACTTTTATGAACCAGTATGATTTCCATAAATATTCTGGGACAAGATAAAATGGCTAGGTTTTAATTTTGCTGAACAAGGACATTTTCCTAAAAGTCAGTTACCATCTCTTATCTCCACGATTTTACAAATGAAAACATTTAGCACCAAAATGAAGGAAATACAGAATTATATAATATGGGGCTGTCTTTTATACTGATTGAGCTTTTTCAGAAAACCTTTTTCTCTTTTTGTTGATCTCCAACCAGCCTTTGAAAACTACTGACTCATTCCATCAGATCCAAACGCCTCCTGGCTTTGGAGGCCCTCTGTAATGTGTCCTGTGTTTGGTACTCCCTATTTTCCAGCCACATCTATACCTTCCTCCCTCGTCCTTCCCTGCCTCATGTAGTCCAGGCCTCCACTTGCTGCCCCAGTTCCACAGACCTCCTTCCTCCACAGAGGCTGCCTCCCACTCTCCTTCCCAGGTGCTGGATGGAGTACTTGTTAGGTTTGCATTCACTTTGTTTGTAGTTTTGCTCTTTATTCCCTTCCTGTTTCCTCCCGCCTGCATTCTGGATCACCAGCTGTGTAAAAGGCAGATACCTCTCTGTCACTTCTTTCTCACCCATAAATTTATGCACTGGCACACCAGTGGCATGCTAAAAGCTGTTCCCACCACTCAAGGTCACCTGAGGTCAGGGGGTCCTTGAGGACACACTGCCCATCTCCAATCTAGATCTTGGAAATATGGTCCTGTTATTTCTTAAGGTATTTCCACATTTTTAGTCCTAGACACTTTGGCTTGGTGGATGGAGTATTGGCCTGTGAACTGAAGGGTCTCAGGTTCAATCCCAGTCAAGGGCAGGTACCTCGTTTGAAGGCTCAATCCCTAGCCCCGGAAGGGTGCATGTGGAAGCCAACCAATAGGTGTACCTCTGTCACATTGATGTTTCTCTTTCTCTGTCTCTACCCTACCCTTCTACTCTTGCTAAAAGTTAGTAGAAAAATATCCTCAGGTGAGAATAACAAAAAGAAATGTCCATATTTTTAAAGAATGGTATTGTTGCAACAAGTTTGTTTTGTTTTGTTTTGTTTTGTTTTGTTTTGTAACACTTATACCATTCCCATTTTAAATGACATATGACAGGCATTTTTTAACTAAGGAGATTTTTGAAGCCCCTTAAATTATTTTGTAACTTCCGAATATCCCCTTTACCTTACCTTTTTAGAACCCCCACATGTTTTTTTTTTTTTGCTATCTACTAGTACAAAGTATTAGGTATACTGGTTAATAATGCCAGATTTTGTAATCAAAGAAAACATGATAATTTCAAGAGAAACATCAAAAGTGCTTCATTCAAAGTAATGTCCATCGCTAGCTACACATTTTTCCATTTTTCAGGTAATTTGTGGATTCCATCCCAATAGAACTTTTCTGTTTTGAGGCAAACCATTCAGAGACCCAGTTTTCCACTTCTTTGTACGTTTTGAAGTGCTGCTCAGAAAGTGCCTGTGCCATTGATCAGAACAAGTGGTAATCTGAAGGAGCAAAGTCTGGTGGATTAATACTTCTCAGGCAAGATCTTTTAATGTGTCTTTAACTGGTTTTGAAGTGTGTGATGGTGTGTTACCTTGAAGCAAAATTACTTGGCCGTTCCTTCTGGTCCATTCTGGTCGTTTTACAATCAAAGCATAGTTCAAATTGATTATTTGTTGTAGGTAGCTATCAATATTAATGGTTTCAGAAGCTCATACTACACCACACCTTCCCAATTCCACCAAACGCACAGCATTGTCTTCTTTCCAAAGCGATTTGGCCTTAATAGTCAATGTTGATTGATAGTTGACCTGGATCAACCCATGACTTTGTGCATTTGGGATTCTCAAAATAAATCCACTTTTCATCGCCAGTCACAATTTGATGAAAAAAGAAGACTCTCATGCCGTTGAAGCAACATTTTACTGATGACTGGTTTTCCATTATCTTTTGTTCAGTTGATGTGGAACCCATTTTCCTTCCTTTAAAATCTTTCCATTGCTTGTAAAGGATTGGAAGTTGTTCGCTGAGCAATGCTTAATTTTTCTGCAAGTTGTTTTTGAGTTTGACATGCATCTTCATCCAATAATGCTTGTAATTGTTGGTCTTCAAATTTTTTCAGTTGATCTGGATGTTCTTTGTCTTTCACATCAAAATCATCACTTTTGAAGTGTTTAAACCAGCATTCACAAGTATCTTGATATGGAGCATGTTCACCATAAGCTTCCTGAAGTATTCAGCAGCACTTTTCTTCAAAATAAAGTAATGAATTATAACTTTCCGCAAATGCTCTTTCTTTGGCACAAAATTTGACATTTTTAAGTATAAAAATATCTATGATGTTAGCACCTTCAGCAAATTTGACATATGAAGTTTTGAAGCTTGTTGTCAATACAACAAAATAGCATACATTTCAAATCATGTATATATCAACATATGTGTAACTCCATCTAGTGAAAAAAAAATCTAGTGAAAAAAATTATTAACTGGTACACCTAGTAGTATGCTAGGTGTTGGGGACAAAGAGAAAATTGGATTCTGAACCCATTCTCAGCGTGGCTTAATGCCTCATGGAGGAAACAAACATAGAAGCCTGGACATGTTGAATTTGGGCTATATGGAAGTAGCTGCTTTAGTGGTTTACATGACACTAGCTATGGTAGGAAGGAGCCACCTTCAAATTTTGAATAAGGTCATTCTGATTTAAAATTTTCTACAAAATAGAAATTAGCAATTTGCTGTATAAAAAAATGCTAGAAATTCTGAAAATAAATTAGAAATTATTATATTTAAACCCCTTGAATTGTGACCTCCCAGGATCAAGGAAGTCTGCCTTGTGGAAATAAAGAGTGCAGACCCAAAGGGCAATACCTAGGAGGGAATCCCAGCAGGTCTCTTACCAGCTTGTCAGCATTACATTGGCAGTCTCCTACATAAGAACATTTGCTAATGATTCGTAACTACTGGCTTTAAAGAGCTCTTGATCAGGGAGCTGTTACTGAGCTATGAAAACTTTGGCTTGGCCATCAAACAGGTTGAAACTGATTTGCTACAATCAGTTTCCTTCTGTAAATAATGAGTTTTCCCCTTCATTCTCCTGCCCTCTACACCAGCCAAGTACTGGGACTTAGCCCTTCGTGCAAGCTTCCGGCCAGCCAAGCCCCCAGGTTTGCCTGTCTCCCTGGCTGGCCTGCAGAACACACTTGTGAATTCTAGTGGAGAAGGAGCAGAGGGCTGCCTGAGCTTTCCCCCTTTCCTCTGCCTGCCTGGCTGTCCAGCTTTCTGGCCTAAATTGCTGACTCCTTGTTGCTGAAGACTCGTTGGTCCCTCTGGAGATCTGTCCTGTGTGCTCAGAAGCCTAACTCAGAACTCCTTCTTGGCACCTGCTTCTGCTCCGACTGCCCAAGGCCCAGCGCCAACTCTTCTGGGCCACCAACTTCAAGTCAGTGACTAGTGACAGAACACAGAGCTCAGGAGCAAGCCCCTGCTTCAGACCACCGGGGTTCAGACCCTTTTTCACTTTGCTGTGCAACTTGAACTATTCCATGCCTCACTTTCCTAATATAGTAATGAGTAAAATGAGATACCATATTCTGATATAACATTTGGTAACATTGAGATTTCACCTCACCTATGTCATAGGTTTATTGTTAGGTCATGAGTTGTACCCATAAGACACTTAGGATAGTGCCTGACACATAGCACCCTGCAGAAGTTAGCTGAATGGCCAGATGGTGAGAAAGGCCCCATTTTTGTCCTCACAGAAGCGCCACCTCTATCTGGGAAGAACACATCAAGGGCTATAGTAGAGGGGTGGTGGCCATCAGAAGAAAAAGTTATCCTTGTTTGTGATATTTCAGATGGTCTGGATGGAGGGGGAGGATTTGACATGCAGGTGCAAGGGCAAGGAAGGGTTCTCCCCTCCTCCACAGGGAGTGGGCCAAGTTGGGCGTGTGCAGGAATGTGTGGCAGCCAGAGCTCATACTGGGCTGTGCTGTAGAGCATCAGGAATTGGCATTGAGTTCATTCACAGGGGACACCACGCAACATTTGTGAGCAAGGGAGGGAAGGAGAGGGAGTTCTGCACATCACACTTCAAATTCCTCAAAGAGGAACTTCAAAATACTCCACTTGTATAATTATACCATGCTTTATATAACTTTTTTGTAATATTATTGTCATATGTTGATTTTAGTGTTTATATTGTAAATAACATGGCAATTAATATTCTTATGCATAAAATTTGAAAAATATTTTGTAAATCAATTTGAAAATCAATTTGTATCTCCTTAGGAGTACATTCTAAGAAATACTGGATTGAAGGGAATTTATTTTTTTTCTGTGATACATTTCTTTTTTATTAACTTTCATTATTTTATTATAAAAGTAATACATGTTTATTTTATAAGAACTTAGAAATTAATAAGTAAACCAGAAATAGCCATTGGTCAGTCATCCATCACCTAGCAATAACATTTTTCTAAGCATCCTAAAGAGTGTACCTTCTCACCCTAGCCAGTATGGCTCAATGGATGGAGCGTCGGCCGGCATACTCAAGGGTCTCTGGTTCGATTCTGGTCGGGGCACATGACTGGGTTGTAAGCTCGGTCCAACATGCAGGAGGCGGCCAATCAGTGATTCCTTCTCATCACTGATGTTTCTATCTCTTCCTCTCCTTTCCTCTCTGAAATCAATAAAAATAAATAAATAAATAAATAAATAAATAAATAAATAAAATTTAAAGAGTGTACATTCTCAGAGCTTTTGCTACAAACTATTAGATAATTTTCCAGAAAGGATAGATTGCTTTAGGCTTTCCCCAGCAGGAACAATAGTACATTGTCACTTCCTCTCACTGAAATGAGTTTGTGGTTTTATTTAATCTTTGTTAATATGGTAGGTTGGAAATAGTGTTTTATTAGTGTTTGGGCTTGCATTTGTTTCATTGTTTGTGAGCTTAATCAACTCTTTAGACTCCTATGAAAGGGCAGATTTTATATACCATCATCTCCAACATCTTAAACAGTATCCCTACCAGCTGCATTTTTGCCAGAATTACATTTTTTTTCCTAGTAAGGTATAGTTTATACACAGTAAAATTTGCTTTTTAGTATACTGGTCTGCAGGCTACACATGCCACAATAAAAATATAGGGCAGTTGTATTGTACCAGAAAATTCTTGCATGCTCCGTAGTAGTTAGCCCCTGTCCTCTAGCTTCAGCCCCTGGCGACTGCTAGTCTGGTTTCTATGCCTGTGTGGTGCCTTTTGCAGAATGATGCACAAGAGGACTTGCTCAGTTGACAGCCTTTGGACTCTAACTTCTTTCACTTAGCATCATGTCTCAGAGGTTCATCCTTGTGGTTGTGTGTATGTGTTTGTTCCCTTTTACTGCACAGTAATATTCCATGGTACAAATGTACCAATATGTTTATTCATTTACCAGCTGAAGGATACTTGGATTGTTTCCAGTTTTTGGTGATTATAAATAATGATGCTATAAACGTTTGCCTACAAGCTTTTGTGTAATCATTAAGTTTTCATTTCACTTGGGTAAATACCAAGAGGGGAAATTGCTGGGTCATATGCTAAGTGTATCTTTAACTTTATGAAAAACTGCCAAACTGTTTTCCAAAGTGACTTTACCACTCATCACAATGTATGTGAGTTCTGGTTTCTTTATGTGCTCACCAACACTTGGCATTGTCAGTTTCTTGTTTGTTTTATTTTTGAGCCATGCTAACAGGTGTAGTGTTATTTCATTGTGATTTTCGTTTGCATTTCCCTAGTAGCTAATAATGTTGGTGATCTTTTCATGTGCATTTTTGTGGTCTGCATATCTTTTTTGATTATGTGTCTATCCGACCTTTGCCCATAAGTAATTGGGTTGTTTGGTTTCTCATTAGAGTTTTGAGAGTCCTTTTTATATTTTGGTTATAAATCCTCTCAGATACGTGATTTGCAAATATTTTCTTTTAGTCTTTGGCTTGGTTCTTCATTCTCTCTCTCTCTGGCTTATCTTTTTATCCTCTTTTGAAGAGTAAAATTTTAAACTTTGATGAAGTCCAGTTTATTGAAAAAAAATTTTTATTGTGCTTTTGGTTTAGAAAGCTTAGACTAACCCAGGGTCACAAAGATTTTCTACTCTGTATTCTTCCAGAAGTTTTATAGTTTTAGGGTTTATATTTAGGTTCCCCTTCATTTTCAAACACTATTTTCTTGGGCCCAGAAATTTCTTTTGGAAAACAATTCCAGAAACAGACAGACCTACCTGAGAAGATTTGGGATAGATGGTCCTGGGAGCCTTTCCACGCATGGTGCCACCCAGGAACGATCTGAAGAGCAAATATCAGCATCAGAAGCTGCCCCAGGGGTAGCTTTTAAACACATATGAGGCTTTCCTGGCTTAAGACTTGGCATAAAAGTAAAGATTATATCTTCTCAAAGGAGGTCCTGATGATAAGAGAAAACCCTCTAAACTTTCTAGATAATTCCTCTGACTGCTGCACAAAATCGGGACAGTGAGTGGTGCCAAGCACAGGGCTTTGCCAATTACATGCAAACACCCATGTCAGTGACTCACTCAATCACACTTTAATCTTATAACTGAGAGGATTTTAAAAAATTATAGTCAACAAGGCAGCTTGCTAGTAATGACTGCCATTGAAATCGGGTTTTCCTCAGAACAGCTGGAGTATAATGAGGTGGGAAGAGAGCCTGATGTGGATACGAGGCCAAGGATTGCTTGCCTGGGAAGGACGTGCAGCTAACGTTTGATAGAGATCTGTGAAAGGACCAACCTCAGCCAAGCAAAGTAGAGGCCTGCCATCTTTCATCCATGGGAAAAGGCTTTGCAGCAAAAACACTCAGAAAACAACATTGATTGTCGGCTTGTGTCAGTCATTGCACAACAGATTAGCCGCCATCTGCCAGAAACGCCTGGTCCTGATCGTGATCCTTGCTGGATCTGAGGAGCCAGAGGAGATTCCCGTCTTAGGAAAGGAGAGCAGTTGAGAGCAGGTTGGGAATGGCTTTTCCAAGGATGTTCCAGGCAGAACAGTGGGTTTGGTATGTCTGGAATGTGCAGGCTATTGGCATAGCTGTGCCATAGGAAGGGCTTACGGGGTGGCCGGGAAATGTCATTAGAGGTGTAAGTAACCAGGGCCAACCTAAGTACCTTGTTTGCTTTGCACTGAAATATGAGTATTTTTAATTCAACTTGCTACCATTGAAAGATTTTACACATGCGAGTGATGGGATAGGACTTTCGTTTTCAAAAGTTCTCTCTGGAAGCTCTATAAAGAGAGAATTCAAAGGAGTCAAGGTGAATATCAAGGAAGCCAGTTGGGTAGCTATAGCACTAATCCAGGAGAGACCCACTGGGCCCTGCCTTGAGATCATACAGCTGACAGGAAAGCCTAGACAAGGAGTACTGACAGGAAAGCCTAGACAAGGAGTACTGAGGAGGTGGAATCAGAATCTAGGAAGTGGAGATGGGGCATTTGGATACTCCCGGGTTTCTCTGACTGGGCAGCTGGCTGGTTATGCTGCTACCCAGGAGAGTCTCCCCACACCCTGGGAGGAAGAGCAGACATGAGGTGGGGACCCTGGGGTACATTGGGGTCATTTGGTTAAAGAACCCACGAGACAGGTGGCCATGGAAGTCTGGTGTGCCTCTACCTCTGCCATAGGTTTCTCCTCTGTTCCAGGTAAGTGAGCATTTCTGGAAGCACGAGTAACATGTGTACCTTCCAAAGTACAGTGAGTAGGACTAGAAACAAGATAAATAACAGTGCAAGAGGCTGTGGTGAGCACACACAGGACTGAGGAGCAGCACGTGGCACAGCTCTGTCATGTGTCGTCGTCCGTGTGTGTGTCGTTCCCCCCCCCCCCCCCTTCGGTGTGAGCAAGGACGCCAAAGGAGCACTTGGGGCTGCTTGGGGCTGGAGGAAAGCAGCACCATTAGCTCGGTCCTGCTGCTGCCCTCCACCTTCCCTCCTTCCCTCTTCCCAGCTGAGCCCTCTCACTGGTTTAAAAAAATACACACAAAAAACAGTGAATTCACTCCCAGTCCTTTTGAAACCCAACATGTCAGTGATAGATGAGGCGGTATTCATTAACTTCAAAGGAGAAAGAGTGAGTGAGTGAATGTGGGCCAGGGGAGTTGAAAAGTCCAAGGGAACAGGAGACACATGGGGTGACCCCACCATCAGGAGGAGTGCCCTCAATCCCACCCCTGCTGGTGCCATGCAAAGGCACAGACAATGCCACTTTTAATAAATCATGAAGGATCCTGAATACCCATTTTTGTCTGTTTTCAATGGGCCCTGGGCATATTGCTTAAGATATAGCCAGCTATTTGTGCTGGGTTCCCAGCTACTCAAAGTGCTCTCTCGACTATATAATGGAGTCTTTGCATGTTTGATTTGGGGGGAGATTTCTTCAGATTTCTGTAGCTAGTCATGATAAAGGTGACATCGTGGTCAGTGCGGGCCATTGTCATCCTTCACACATGCAGCCTTTGAGTGAGGCTGAGCTTTGTGGGGTATCCATGCAGTACCTAATTCAATCACATCTGACCCTTGTCTCTCTTTGGCACTGTCCCACTCTCTGTGCTCAGTGTGCTGCTGGGGCCTCTGCACAAACCCTTGCTGTCCTCTGGAGGCATTGGTGCTAAACTGAGAGCCCAGGGCCATTTTTTCCCACTTTCAGAATTCTTGGCCCCCTAGTGACACTGGCATGGGGAGTGGCTGCTTATTCTCATGAGGGTGTGCCCATGGAGATGCCTGTTGGAAGGGCCTTTGAAAAGTCTCCACTTGTTTCCACGGTGGAACAAAGGAAAGAATAACCTGGGTCATTTAAGGGCTGGAGTGGTCATTTTCTTAATCGTCTGTGACCATTAAGAGCCTGGTTTTCTATAAAGAGACACAGCTGACTCCCTTGGCTTATTATTAATAATAACAAACAGCTAGGATGTATGGAGTACCTGCCTCTTGCCAAGTGCTTTCATGTGTTACCTTATTCAATTCTAAACCTTATACCCATTTTTACAGATGAGCAAACTGAGACTAGGGTTAAGTAACTTGACAAAAGTCACATTGCTAGAAGTGGCACAGCTAGGATAGAAACAGACACTGTGCTCAGCAAGGGCTTGCTTGCCAAATTGTAACATGAAACCAAAGGAACATCTCTTCTGAGGCTTCCATTTTATAGATGAATTGACATAGGACTAGACATACATTGCATATGACTTCAGAAATATAAATTGGCTCTATGGTGCTCTCTTTGGCAGCACATATACTGAAATTGGAATGATGCAGAGAAGATTAGATGGCCCCTGTACAAGAATGACATACAAATTCATGAAGCATTCTGTATTTTAAAAAAAGAAAAGGAAATTGACTCTATGAACCCCCAACCCATTTTTTTCAGTAGGATAATAATAGATCCTATATTAATTGTAGTTTTTGTTGTTATTGCTTCTTTAATTTGTTTTCCTTCCTGCCACCCATTATTTTTACTAGCTGACTGGTATTTCTTCTCTTAGCCTTTTGCATACCTGTGAAGCCCTTGGCTCTGGTTCTGGTTTTATTACTGACTACCTGTGTGACAGAGGGATGTCAACCAGAGGGCAGTTCATTGAACTGGAAAAGTAGAACCAGCCCATCTCTCTCTCTCTCTCTCTCTCACTTGCTGTCACTTGAGTGGGCTTACCTGGCAGGACACTAAATGAGGCAGGCCCATCCACCATTCACTTCCTCCAGTCCAGCTTCTCCACCTGAAACCGGGCAGGTTGGTCTGCTCAGCCTCCCCACTGGACAGAAGGAGTCCCCACCTTGTTCTTCACTAGTGCCTTTGCCAGTGAGCCTAGGGAGAATGAACGCCCTTTGCTGTCCTTCATCTGTTGGATTCTAAATGAGAGAAGTGAATTTTGGAGCCCCTGTTTGTGGGATAAGAAATTGCAGGTGTTTCCCAATGGGAAGTGTTACATGGATTTGAATTTCATTTCTGGTTCTGCCAAGTGTTGCCTGATCTTGGGTAGGCAAGTTACTTTCCTTCTCTGAGCCTCAGTTCCTCATCTTTAAAACGGAAGTAGTGATACCTGTACACATGAAGTCCTTGGCACAATGTCTGGTTGGGTATGGAACTTGTTATTGCTATTACTTATTGCAGAGCCCTATATCACCTGGAAATCTTTTATTTAATATAGGGAATCACCAAAAGTAACCAATTGGGAGCTTATAATCTGTAATAGTTAGACAAATAGAAAGCTACAGACATGTTACAACTTGAGGATAAATGAAAAGAATCAGACCACGATAGAAGCAATTTTTTTGTATCCGGACTGTCAGAGCCAGCCCTCTGCCTTGCTCTAGCAGGTCGTTGTGGCCTCTTCCTTTCCCAAGGAGAGATTTACTGACAAGTCGGTGTCGGTGCAGAGGTACTGGGCAGCCTCCATGTTGAGGCATCTGCCAACCTTGCTGGCGCCTCAAAGATTCTCTTTTGAGAAGTGAGCCTTGTGTAGGGCACAGCAGCCCCCCTGCTGATTGCTGCAGGAGATCTGGTCACCAGAGAATACAGTGGGGCTGCCCTGTGATAGAAGCCTGTATCAGCACAGCCAGACAGCACTATAAATACCCGTGGGGCTGTCCAAGCAGGCAGGTGATGCTTTAAAGTATCATGTCCTCCTGCTGAGTGCCACAGTGCTTCTGCACATGGAGAAATGGCTTCCAAAGTGCTGCTGCAGCTCAGGTTTCATGGTGGTCCTACTTGGAACTGTGAAGTCCCAGGCAGTGTGTGCCAGTGTGTCGTCTTCTAAATTGTGATCTCAACTCATTATAAGAAATAAGCCCAGGCCTTATTACATCAGGAACATTTACATAATGTTTGCCAGAGCCAGGTTCTACTCTAATTTGGTTTTTCTCATTTTATTTTCACAACAACCGTATGAACTAGGTACTACTATCCCCATTTTCCAGAGGAGAAAACTGAGGTACAGTAACTTGCCTGGCTTACTAGTAGACAGCTAACAGGAAGTAAAGCCAGAATTCAAAATTATACTGCCCAAAGAGACTGCACCTTTACTTCTAATTTGTGTGGCCTCCCTGCATTGATACTGTGTATAAGTACACCTTGCATTTTCTTCCTTATACAGTAGGCCAGTGTCCCAGGAAGGGCTGTTACCGCAAACATAGGAACTCATAGGAAGGGAATCTGGGCAGTCTAATGGGCAGAAAGTTAGACCAGAGCATCCCCAAATCTCTGCAGAGCATAAGAATCTCAGCCTGGCCCTGAATCCAGCCCAGACCCCTAAAGAGACTATACAAAGGTCTAAAGGAAAACAAGTTTCTGCTCAATAAAAATGTTCCCCTAAAGTTACTACAAAATGATTTTCAATTATGTTTATTATTCAATGATTCTCTATATACCAAAGCTGATTTTTCTGGTAGTAAGGCAAATAGAAATGCTATTCATTTTCCTTCTTACTGGATCCTGACATTTTTTAACACCCTCAACTAAACTCTTTAAATTTTTTGGTTTTAAGTTGGTCCGAAGGTTGTGGGTTATTGTTAAGCTGATTAAATTTTTTTGGTTTTACATCTCTACTTAGCTGTAAACTTATTTTGTACTTCCTTTAAACTTCACAATACCCATATATTCTTTGGTTTTTATCATAATTAGAATGGTATCTATTAGCCGAAATCTATTTGGCTCAGTGGTAGAGCGTTGGTCTGCAGACTGAAAGGTCCCAGGTTTGATTCCGATCAAGGGCATGTACATTGGTTGCGGCACATCTTCAGTGGGGGGTGTGCAGGAGGCAGCTGGTCGATGTTTCTCTCTCATCAACATTTCTAGCTCTCTATCCTTCTCCCTTCCTCTCTGTAAAAAATCAATAAAATATATTTTAAAAAATGGTATCTATTAGATTGATAAGTTGTTCTATAAAGAAAATGGCTACTTAAATTATTTTGGATGAGAATAGGAACCTGAGGTATGGGCTTCCAGGTGTGGGCCTTCTAAGCGTCCCTTCCAGATTGTTCTGAGCAATTCGGATCAATAGGGATTTTGTGCCTGGATGAAAGTAGACAGCTATTATGCCAGGAGGTGCTGCTGAGCCCACTGCCTCAGGTTGTAAACTGAAGTCAGATTGCAGGAGCAGGGGAGAGGGGCAGGCAGACTGGCTGCCCTAGGACCAGAAAGGCTCTTAGAATATTGTCCTGGTATATATTGTTCAGACATTTGACCTTATCTGAGAGGAAGGAAGTAGAATTAGCATGAATCATGTCACGAACTTTGTCAGTTGCTCTTGGCCACATAAGACAGCATTAAGTAGTAAAATTCTTAACTATCACTTATTTCTCATTAAAACATCCAAAGATGGAAGCACTGGTCAATCTGAATCCTCGGAGCTTCTATTCTCAGATTTAGCAGGGGCATATTACAAGTGCTTTCTTCTAATAAACCTAGACAACATCTCACATTTGTCCATAAAACAGACCTCAGCAATGGCCAAAGAGGAACTCGGCTCCATGTTACAGGTGGGAAGGCTAAGGCCAGCAGAACCCCAAAACCACCTTGGAGTCTGGGAGAGAACAGCGACAGGCCCAGCAGTGCTGGCTCCCAGTTTGGGGTTATATAACGCTCGAATCCTCAAGTCCCTAGAAACTGAGGCCAATTCCCTGGAAGATCATTTTGTTCTCTTCTGTTTTTTCAAGAGTAGCGCCAGCCTGATTATGGCTCTGAGGATTGTACAAGACCATCCTGTGTTCTCTCTTCCATGAACTGAATGCCTACCATCATACTCATTGTTTCATCAGATTGTATTCAAGTTTGCCTGAATCTCAGTTTTACATTTGGATTATATTTTGAAGACCCTTATTTTATTTATGTACATTATCAGCCATCTCCAAAAATGGTTTGAGAACACTTAGAA
Source organism: Pipistrellus kuhlii (assembly GCF_014108245.1). Lineage (NCBI taxonomy): Eukaryota > Metazoa > Chordata > Mammalia > Chiroptera > Vespertilionidae > Pipistrellus > Pipistrellus kuhlii. Next base: position 25,909,670 of record NW_023425573.1, read on the forward strand.
CAAAGGAAATGACCCATGAAATGAATACAATAGAAAGACAATCAGGAAAGGAGGCAGAAGGATTCTGTTTTGTGAGGGAAGGAAATTTTCATAAGGTTACTTCTTATAACAAGCCTCATTCCTAGCTCTCAAAGCACTTTTGCATGTAAGGCTTAATATTGGGGACATTAGCCGGGACCGGTTTGGCTCAATGGATAGAGCATTGGCTTGGGGACTGAAGGGACCCGGGTTCGATTCCGGTCAAGGGCATGTACCTTGGTTGTGGGCATATCCCCGGTAGGGGGTGTGCAAGAGGCAGCTGATTGATGACTCTCTCTCATCGATGTTTCTAACTCTCTATCTCTCTCCCTTCCTCTCTGTATAAAATCAATAAAATATATTTAAAAAAAATATTGGGGACATTAAATGTCATAGTGGACAGATTTTTACATTTATGACAAAAGAAGAAGGAGGTTTATAAGGCTATTTCTTAAAACAAACTTTGGTGAAAATTGAAGGATGATTAAAACAGCTCGAGGACCTGGTTGGTGTTGCTAGGAGATCACAGATCAATTCACGGTTAGGGCACATGCCTGAGTTGCAGTCTTGATCCTCAGTAGGGTGTGTGCAGGAGGCAGCTGATCGAAGATTCTCTCATCATTAATGTTTCTATCTCTTCCTCTGCCTTCCCCCACCGAAATAAATAAAAGTATATTTTAAAAAGAAAAAAAACACTCAAGGAAGGCAAGTGAGCTGTGAGCATGCTCATGACCACATATGTATTTTGCCTTATAGCCTCACTTGCTTCCAAGAGAAGCTTAGAGCATCTCCTTGTGAGGCTGGTGGCCTTTCACCAGGCTGCTTCCTCCCTGCTGGGTGTGGAGTAGAAGCTGGGAGCAGACCCTGATGCTGGAGGCTCTGCAAGGTCTGCAATGGAGAGATTTTCCACTGTGTGGGCAGGGCCTCAGGCTTTAGAAAGCAGATAGCTAGCTGGCAGAACTGATACCTTTTAAATGCAAAGGGACCCAGAGGACATCTCTCCTCTGTGGAGGGGCCGGGTGCCATCCGCACAGTTAGCACTGGCCCTTTCCCATAGAAGCAGCTTTGGGCGACTCCAGTCCCTGAACTGTGGTTGATTTGAAATGGTCCCAGAGCTCTGAGCTGGCAATTTCCCAGCACAGTCACCCTTGCTGGCCATGAAAATCATCAAAAATGCTTCAGCTGTGGGTAGGATGAGCAGATTAGTTGCAAGTCTCTGCCTTTATGGGTGACACACACAGACTTGCTCACAATGCTTTGTAGTCGTGTCAGCCAGAAATTTGATGGGCAACAGTGTAGCCCAGTGACCAGGTAAGGCCTCATCAGGAAAGCTAGGCTGTTCTGCTAAAGGAGACCCAGGGAGGGGAATGAGCTCTTCTGGGCTGTTCTCACTCAGTAATAGAAGCAGAAGTAATGTGGGGCAGTGGTCAGCAGAGCCCTACCACCCTGGCCTTGTTGGTGAGCGATGAAGTGACTCTCAGAAGAGGAGGCAGCCTGACAGGAGGGCAGGAGAAGCCAGGCTTCTCTCCTGGGACTAGCTTGTTGACTGAAGCAAACAATAAACCTACACGCTAAGCCTCTGAGGCTCCTAACTGAAGAACAGCCTTTCGTATGGGTTGACTGTAGCTCTGGAGACAGGCGGTTTTCTTCTGAGCAAATTAAACCTCAGCATTGAAGAATCCTTGTCCTGTCATTTTTAACCGTAATGAGAATAGAACGAGCCTCTGGAACAAGGTGCGATGGAGTCAGAAGTGGCCTTAAGTGAAAACACAGCTGTGGGGTTTACAGACGGTGCGCGGGGAGGCGTCATCCAGTGGGAGCGGCCAGCCTCACTATAGACTTTCCAACACTAATGAATCGGGAACTCCATGCTGAACAGGATTGAGTTTGATGGGTCCCTGTGCCAGCAGATGGATGTATTTTTCTTGAAAAACCAAGGTGCCAGCAATCTCCGTGATTACGTTACTGGAGCAAGGTTCTTTTTTGTGGTTTGTGAAGTTGAGCGTCAGGACTGCAGGATTCTCTTGCTCTTTCTCACTCTTATTTTTTCCAGGTCAGAACCAGAGCCTGGGGTGGGGAGGAAAATCCTGCTGAATGAGCAAGTTCTTTCTTAAAAAGCTCTCTCCAAGTCCAAAAAGACTTCAGTGGACTTAGGAGAAAGAAACCTAATACATTGCCATAGAATCGTTGTGAACCAAGTGAAAGCCAAGTCCACAGCATCTTTGTCTTATAAAAGAAAGCAAAGAGGAGATGGAAAAAAAGAAATAATGCTTAGGAAATCCAAACCAAACAAGGAAAACTAAAGAAGAAAAACTAAAGATCACCTCAGAGAATGTGAAGATTTCCTTCTAAAAGATTTTTCAATTACAAAACCAGGCTCAGGTAGAAGTTACTTTTCTGTTCTTTCTAAGTACCATAAGTGGCATACCTGAAATGTTTGAACTAGGACGGGGTTTGCCACTTTCAGCTTGAGGGAGAGTTGGACACTCTGCAAGACTAGTGGACTGTGTGCGGAAGAGTCAACCATGTAGCGGCTGGAGACTTCCCAGGCTGGTCCTTGACCCACGTTTGAACCTTGGTCCTAATAGCTAGCAGATTGAAGCAAGCTCACAGGCCTCCCAGAGAACCCATGTTGGTTTGAACTTGAGCAAGCTTGGCCACATAATAGCACTTTTTTTTTTTTTTTTTTTTTTTTTTTTTTACCAGCTACCTCTCTCAATGCACCCCTGTCAGAGGAACTCAGAGCTGGACCCCCAAGGTCACCCCTGCTCGATGATGGAGCAGCCTGCAAGTACCATCCAGGCCAAGGTCAGAGAGAGAGACCTGGTTGCCCACCAGAGTTCATCTTGGAGCTGTTGTGGACAAGACAGGCAACTAACTCCTAGACTTCTTAATGCATGTTTTGCCCACCCAAGGGAAGGCCAGGTGTTTTCAAAAGCAGCAGAAGCTCTGAGCTGGTACCTTCCTTAGCTGATGGAGTTTAGTGCCAAGTGGCCTGAGTATAATGTTCTTCAGTAATGTGACTGTTAGGGAAAGCCAACTGTGATGTGAACAGATTGAAGACTAACTTGTTTATGAGCCCAGGGCACGCCATGCCTAGCCACACTTTCCTGTCCCATCCCGTCCCTCTTTTCTGGTTAGCCTTATGAATGTGATCTGGCCGTTGGCTTCACTGGATTGGCCTCCAAAGTAAGGTCGTATTTCCTTTAATGGTTATATTCAATGACCCATTGAATATATGAATTTACTCCTGCTTAGCCCAGGGCATTTGTTCTTTCCCTTAAGTTTACCTGAAGGGTCTTCCTCAAGCAATGTCTGAGAACCCTGAGGAATGCTTAGTCCTGAATCAGTCATTCTTGTTGCTCACCTATTGCTACCTGCTGGGAGGATGGCCCTATTGCCTCTCTTGTCCTCACCCCACCAGCCCTCTGCTCCCCCGAGGGTCCTTCCTTCTACTCACCCAAAAGCCTCAGCTCAGCCACACTGCCAGTGTCTTAGGGGCCCATGTTTTAGCACAAGAGGTAGTCAGAAGGGGTCCCAGCAGGAGTCTCATACTCTTGCTGTCCTGAGCCTGCCCTCCTTGGTGATTTAGCATGGACCCCTGAAAGTCGAAGACTCTTCCATTTCCTGCCTGGGGAGATGGCCTGTCCTTTGTCCAGAGAAAACCTTTAATCAATTATATCCATCTAAAGGCCTCCTTCCTCTGCTGGAGGAGTGGCCTGTGACTGCCCTGGGGTTTCTTCACTGCCTTCCCTCCTCAGTCAGCACCAGGAATGCCCTGCGGTCAGAATGGTCTGATTGATTGGGGTGGACTCTTCTCCTGCTTGACGTGGCAGCTGCCTCTGGAAAGGGAAAGACAGATCTCAGGACATCTCATAAGACTTTCCAGGCTTCACCTCTCCATGGATGGGTCCCTTCAGGCCCTAGTTAGAGCCACATGGATACAGATGGCAGTCTGGCTCATAGGATGCAGTCAGTAACTACTGATGAATGAAGGACTGTGTGTGTCTCTTCAAAGGCACTGGTGAGAGGGGAGCACCTGGCCTCTGAGAGAATTTGAGCCACTGCTTGTCATCTGGTGGCACAGTTACTGAATGGGGGTGGATGTGAGATAAAATTTCCTTACTGAAGCAAAAGGAGGAATAACAATCTTGATTGAAATTGGATGACTAAAGGTCTGTTGGACCGGATCAAAATGTGCCCAGGCGCATAGCGGCCTGCAGGGGGCATGGCTGTGTGTGTGTAAATCAATGACTGGAACACCTTGGTATAAAGGACTACACTCCAACCAACTGAGCCATGGCCAAGGCCTACTGCAAAAGGGGAGATAAAGAGAAAGGGGTTATATTTAATAGATTTTTTAAATAATTATTTTTTGTTTTACTGAAGGAGATCTGGGAAGAATCAGCAGTGCTCTGTAGGGAAAACACACCTTGAAGTTTCTGGCTTTGTGATGGTAAAGAAGGGCTTGTTTCTGGTTTTGTATTTTCATGTGGGTTAGAAAGAGGACAAGCCATTCCTACCAGCTTGTTTCCCTCTAAGGAAGAGAAAACTCATCCAGTGTCTAATGATGCAGATCATTAGCTATGTTAACAGCCTTGCAGTTAGGAAAAAAAAGTTATAACATTCTATCCTTTTAATGTGCAGTTGATTTTAGTGAAAATTTCCCTAGCAGTTGAAAAACCCAGTGAATTTGTAAATCTAGTAACTGACTCTGCATTTGGAAATGTTAAAGCTGCCATAGACACCTGGGCTCTAGCAGGACACACACAACCTCCCTGCACTCTGGCTCCTCAACGACACATATGGTGTTCTACACTCACCACCCACCCCAGCCCCTCTGGGATCCAGAAAGAGAGGCTTCATTACCAGAGTCTTATTCCTGATCTTCCCTACCCAGAGAGAGCTAATGAGTGCCTCCAAGTTAACATGTCAAAAATCAAACTTTTGATTCCCTATCCATATCCAAGTTAAGCAATGGAACAACCACCTGCCTGGCTGTTGAAATCTACATCTTCACTACTACTGAACATCAAGTCCATCCGTATATCCTGTCAATTCTTCTTTTAAAAGTTCACTTCAGCCGAAACCGGTTTGGTTCAGTGAATAGAGCGTCAGCCTGCAGACTGAAAGGTCCCAGGTTCGATTCTGTTCAAGGGCACGTACCTTGGTTGCAGGCACATCCCCAGTAGGAGGTGTGCAGGAGGCAGCTGATCGATGCTTCTCTCTCATCGATGTTTCTAACTATCTCTCTCTCTTCCTTCCTCTCTGTAAGAAATCAATAAAAATATATTTTTTAAAAAGTTCACTTCAAAGATAGATCTCAAACTGTTCATTTCTGTCCATTGTGCCTGCCTGTCCTCTATGCCCAGCCCCCATCACTGCTCACCTGCTCTTCTCAACAGCCTTCTACAGGGCTCCTGCTTGGCTCTCTCTCCTACATGGTAGCCAGAGGGATCTTGGTAAAGCATAACTTTGATCATATCCATCCCTTCCTTAAAACATGTCATAGTCCTTCCTTTGCTATTAAGGTAAAGGTCAAAATTTCTAATGTAGCAAGAAGGTCCTGCTTTTTCTGCCCTGGCCTTCCTCTGAGGCATCACTGTGCACCATGACCCTGTAAGTGAGTTCTGGCTTTCCAGCCATCCTTCAGGTCCTGGAACTCCTGCACCATGGCCTCTGTGCTCTGTGCCAAGGAGAACCATCTGCTCCCCCATCCTTCCTCCCTATGGTCCAGGTAACCCTCTCCTTCTTTTCTCCGTCCTAATCCAGTTATTTACTTTTATAGAAAATGGGAGTTCTTTCTTGCTTCAGAGGACCTATTTTAATTTAAATTTTTTATATCTATTGTCATTAGTTTATGTGATTGATGTCTATCTCCTGCACTGGACTATAAGATCTATGAATGAGGCTGTTTTCTGCCACTGTTCACTGTTCTTTCCCTGTCAGTCAGATCAGTGTCACAAAGTAGGTGCTTAATAAATAATTGGTTGCATGCCAAATGAATAGTAGAGTCCTGGTAACAACAGTGTCCCTGTGGGGCCTGGGCTCTTCCCAGAAGTGGCAGGCCCAGCTTCTCCACAGTACATCAGCTAGAGGGAGTTTGCTTTTGCTTTTTTTTGCTTTTTTTTTAAATTTCAGCTTCAGAATGAATAGAGCATGCTGCCTAAACCTTACTTGTTTTTCTCTTCTCTCTTTATTCAGCTGAAGCTTGCTTTCACTCTGGACTATGAGACTGGATTGCCTCAAGGGTGTCACATCTATGAGTACCGCGACAGCAACAAGTAAGCCACTCAGTGGGAAAGGGAGTCACTTCACCATGTCCAGCAAGGGTAGCACCTGTGGGCTTTCTTATACCAGGCTTCTCCTACAAAGGGATTGTCAGGGAGAGAATCACACTTTTCACGACTGAACTAGAAAATAGGTGGCAGGAAAATATTTCTCCTTTTGCCTCTAAACAGAGAACTTGAAGTGCTTGTATACGAGCAGCTGTGATGTTTGACTTGTGTGTCCCGAAGCAGACCTTCCTTTCCAGGCTCCAGCTGTTCTCCAGACCCACCCTGCTTTATCTCTAGCCATGTGCCTGCTAATTTGGTTCACTGTGTGACTTTGGCTTTCTTTGACATTGTCTGATTATACTTATGTTTGCAGGTTTTGTTGTAAGTGTCTACCTCGTGAATTTTGTAGTTGGGGATTTCTAGAGATTTAACCTGGTGGCCTTATCAGAAGGGTGGCAGACTGATCCGTGACTGTGCGTTTCTGTCTATGAGACAGTAGAAGTGGTGGTGAGTGAGGCAAAGGGAATATGCCCCTATAATGACAGTGACTATGATGGTAAATAAGACAGCAGCCACCATTGAGAAAATCTGCTGGGGGTTAGGACAGTACTAGAACATTACACTTGCTATCCAGTTTAATCCTCATAACAATCTGAAGACTTTTCTTTTACCATAGGTCCTGCCAAAGCGAGCACTTGAGTTTCCTTTTGTTATTGTTGTATTTGCAGAAGCTGGAGTCAAGGGCACTTGCTCACGGTCATTGGCCACAGCTGTTTGAGGCAGAGTCACATTATCATGTTTACTCTGAGGAGAGAATAGACAACCTGTTGTCCCAAGTTGCTATGTTGGAAACTCCAGTCAGTGATAAGAACAGCCTCAATATGGACTTGAGGACAATATGCCCTGGTCTGAATGTTTAAATATCCAAGCTATTAATTTTATGCAGTGAAAGGAATCAAATAGTCATACTCCAGTGGGACTGTACATTGTCTTCCAAAGGGAAACCCGTGTCTTCCTCAGAGCTCTTGCTTTATTATGCGTTGAGATGGTTCCTGGTTCTTCATGATCAAATCTCCTCTCATGTTGCTTTCAAGGTATCATTACCCTTTGTAATTTATGTTTAGGAGGTTGGATGCCCTGGTGAGCTATTGTGTACCCTCGGTTCCCACCAAGTTAATCATTTAGGAAAGGCTGACCATGCATCCTTAACACCATCCTTCCTCCTCTTGGATGGCACTATATAAGCCATGGTGTTGGAATTACCATCTCAGCTTCTTGCAGTGCTTAATTCAACAGAGAAATAGGGCTGGATTTCTTTGGAGTCCAGGGACTAGCAGGGGACAATTGAGCAAGTCTCTGGGTGATAAGGGCAAGCATCACGTGGGAAGAGGAGAAACAAAGTCTCAAGCTGGTTGGCATGCCATTCTGTTACCCTGCTTATCGATGCCACCTCATACTCCCTGCACTTGCTGGATGGCAGTGGATGGCAGCCCCATACATGGAGATTGTGGCAGCAGAAACAGATCTTTATGCCCAGGAGTGTTTACAGACTCCATTTCTGGCCTCACTCTTCACTCCCTGAAACAAAGGTTGGCAGGGTTTTGGTTCAGTGGGAGAAGGGCATTGGCCCTCTTTCCTATAAATTCATATGGTCCAATGATAACAACTTAGGTTGTCTTTGAAGCTGAGAGGAGAAAATAGCCTACCTCTGTTTCTTGGTCCAACCCCTAGCTCCTGAACCTCGTAGTTCAGATCACATATGTATCAGCGAAAGCGATGTTTAGGAGGAGAATTTCAGGGTTCTAAATATAAGTACGCTTTGGCCCCCAAACACCTGTAAAATAAAATATTTGTGTGGGAAGCTGGATAGGAAATTATGTGATCCAGTGCCTCAATGGCCCCTCCTTATGGTTCTGTCTTGCCTGTCTTAGAGGCAACCTTGAGGTTGCCTCCTGCATGCCCCAAATCAGGGGTTCATTCTCAAATTGTGGACAAATTTCCTAACCTCTCTGAGCCTCAGGTTTCTTCATTTGTTAAGGTCAGCGGGACTAAGGATACCTATCTGGCATGATTATCATGGGATTGAGTAGGAAGACGTGTTAAAAACATCACTGACTTAGTATATAGAATGCCCAGAGTGTTGATTGCCTCTCCTTCCCAGAGAAGTCATCTCATGTATTCTGTTCTGTTTTCCCCTGCCAGCAGGGCTATGTCTATGAGTGCTGGATGCAACTAACCCCCTTGATTCGGAAGGAAGCTGGTTCCCACGCCTCTGATAGCCCTCAGCTGTGTGTGATACACTCTGTTCAAAGGCAAACTCCTTTTCCCACTTGGAAATTGTGAAGTGAAGCATGGAGAACCCCATGAGCTTGATCATGATTTTTTCATTTCTCCCAGGTTCTGCCCTATGTTCCTCTGTTCATGGTCATGGTCATTTCCCCAGGAGTGCCTGAATCCCAATATTGGTGTAATAGTCATGTTTATGAAATGAGGATATTCACTCTGGCCCTAAGGAACCAAATGACATGAAGGCGGCAGCAGCAGCAGAGAGATGAGGGTCTACATGTGAAAGAAATTAGTTTGATATCGCAGAATTAGTTTGTAATAATTAATTATTCAAACCACTACTTGTTTTGTTCATTTCAGTACTCTTAGTGACTAGCCCAAGACCTGACAAATAATACTTTTTTTTAAGCTTAAGACTAGCTTTATTGTGATACTCTTTTCTTTTCTCTCTTCTTCTTCTTTTTTTTTTTAATCCTCATCTAAGAATATTTTTTTCCATTGATTTTCCAGAGAGAGTGGAAAGGAGAGAGAGACAGAGAGAAACACCTGTGTGAGAGAGACACATCATTTGGTTGCCTCCTACATGCCCCAAACCAGGGTCAGGAGCCTGCAACTGAGGTACATGCCCTTGACTGGAATCGAACTTGGGACCCTTCAGTCCGTAGGCTGATGCTCTATCCATTGAACCAAACCAGCTACAGCTGGCAAATAATTTTTGATAAAGGGATGGGAAGACCGGGTTTAATCTTTTCAGAGAGAACCTAACTACTGGGCAGTTAGGTTCTTTGTCTTTTCCTTTATTGTAGGATTATGATAAGGATTAAATTACTCATGACATGAGGGCAAATTACCTATTTGGATAGTTTATGGATTCTAAAGAACTAACATGTAGAAAAAATAAGCTATAAAATTTAATTTAACTCTGTGAATATAGAAGTAATTATAGTTATCAGTATTTATAACTGCCTACCATTTTTTGCCTGATATTAAAGCATAGTAATACTGCTATGTTTCACTATCATTTTGTCTGGTGCATTGAATACACGAGACAAAATTGCACAAGCCAAATTTGTTTGCAAGGTTACATTTTGTTCTCAGTCTCTCAAGTTTCTGACCTATGGAGCATAAGAATGATAGGATTGCCCTAGCTGGTTTGGCTCAGTGGATAGAGCATTGGCCTGCGGACTCAAGGGTCCCAGGTTCAATTCTGGTCAAGGGCGTGTACCTCGGTTGCAGGCTCCCCCGGGCCTGGGCCCTGGTCAGGGCACATGCGGGAGGCAACCAAACCAATCAATGTGTTTCTCTCATATTAATGTATCTGCCTTTCCCTCTCCCTTCCGCTCTCCCTAAAAATTAATGGAAAAATATCATTGGGTGAGGATTTGAAAAGAAAAAAGAAGAAGAACAGCTCACTAGCACTGGGCTACAGGCTTCACCATTTATCTCTATTTTCAAAACCACTCAAGACAGACTAACTGCCACAGTTTTACAGATTACAAACCAGAATCAGAGAGGTTAACCTGCCCAAGGTCATATTGTGGTCAAGAGCCGAACCTGAACTTTATCCTGGCTATAACAGATTCCAAAGCCCGTGTCACCTGCCTTTCTCTCCACAGCTTAGAGAGCAAGGGAGCTCTGGTGCTAGCCTCTGCTAGGCTGACCTTCACTAGAAGCCCCTTGTCTGGAAACTCGGGGATTTCTAATCCCTGCAGACCTCTGGGTGGGTAGACTGCCTGGTCTGGTAGAATGAGTCTCGATTTGAAATTGTAAACCTGAGTCTGGCCAGTCACTCTCTGTGGCAGGTCATTGTCCACTCCGTGATGTAGCCTACCCATCAGAAACATAAAGGTGATGTCACATCTCAAGGTTGAGGGGAGAATGCAACGATGTGATGTGCGATGTGACTGTGTAAACTGGTGCTTGCCCTTGTACCTACCTGAGTGGACAGTGCACTGTGCCTCGTCCTGGTCCAGAGACTCCCTGACACCCACAACCTGCTCCCCACCTCATTCTTACTCTTGGGTGGGTGAGTTTTCTAAACAGATGGAACTAAATATTCTGTTTGTCTCACCAGATGATTCATCTTGGCATCTCTGTATCATCAGAGCTAATAGCCCACTTCTAGAGGTATCAGAGAGAGAGCTTCCAATGGGACTGATTGTCCTTAGCTGAGGAGCCTCCACCTTCCTATACCCACACTGAAGCACAGTATCCCTGCAGCCTTCCAGAGCACAGGGCAGTTCTGCTCTCACCTCTGTCCTCTCCTCTGCCCAGCCCGAGGTCACTTTGTAGTTCAGATCACTGGCTTTTCTGGCGGTATCCAGGTGAGGCAGGGCTCTGGGCCCCTGCAAGCCCACCTAAACTCTTTCCTCCAGCCCCTAATCACATAGTCAACCCTTTCTGGACTTGAGGGATTCTCATGTGCTGGCCTGCCTTGGGCCTGGCCTGCTCAGCCTGCCCGCAGTTGGAGGACACTCTCTGTGCAGGCAGGGCAGACCCAGAAGACAAAGCTCAGGGTCACACTGAGAGTCTCCTTCTGTTGTTTTGTTCTCATCATGGAGGCCATGCTGGGTCAGGTCAGGTGCACTTACAAGCAGACTTCCAGACAGGATTAATGTGCAGGAGACGTATGGGGGATGAAGGGAGTGGTGGGAGGCTGCAGACAGTGGCATCAGCCTGCCCCTGTGAAAGAGGAGGGCAGGGAAAGGAAAGCTGGTGGGCAGGGCCCCAGCCTGTAATCAGGTTCGAAGAAAGCTTTGGCCAGGCCTGTGGCTCATCCTCCCGCCAAAGCTGCTGATTAGAGGAATCTCACGTCCCACGTGGGAGAACAGTCCTGCCTCAAGACCGCTGCTGTGCTCAGTCACCCCGGGCCTCTTCCCCATAAGGAGTGGGACAAACTGCCACCTCCATTATCATAGTGGAACTTGGAGCCCCAACTGGTCCTCACCCTCAGCTAGCATCTAGCAGGTCTTGGCAGCTTAGCTGTTAGTGTGACCCAGACCTTCATTGCAAAGTTTCTGCGCCTTTGGCTGTATTATCCCTCTCAGGATTGACACATGTCTGTTCACAGTTGGGCAAAGGAATGATGTTTAGGTTCCTATGGGTTCAACACATCTCTCTCCCTGCCCCTCCTCTGATCTGTGTTGATTATCACCCCACCCTCCCTCCATCTCTCCATGGTGACTCTTTCTCTTACCCACTGGAGCCTAGATACATGCAGTCAAAGAATCCTGGCAGTAACCATCACTGGTGGTTCAGACCTCTGATCTAGTATCTCAGCTCCTTCATCCCCAGGGGTGTTAGTGAGCCCAGCTCTGGGACTGCCTCTCTGTGACCCTCTCTGGCCTGCGGAGGAATGCCACCACCAAACTCCTTTGTTTTTTAAAAAAATATATTTTATTGATTTTGTACAGAGAGGAAGGGAGAGAGAGAGAGAGCTAGAAACATCGATGAGAGAGAGAGTCATCGACCAGCTGCCTCTTGCACACCCCCTACTGGGGATATTGCCCGCAACCAAGGTACATGCCCTTCACTGGAATCGAACCCGGGACCTTTCAGTCCCCAAGCCGACGCTCTATCCATTGAGCCAAACCGGTCTCGGCCCAAACTCCTTTGTGATGTTGGCATCTCACTGGTGCATTTCCTTTTCCTTTTTCTTTCTTTTTTTTTCCTTTCCAGAGTCAGGAAGGGAGACGGAGAGAGAGAGGGAGAGGGAGAGGGAGAGAGAAACATCAATAATGAGAGAGAAGCCGAAACTGGTTTGGCTCAGTGGATAGAGAGTCGGTCTGTGGACTGAAAGTTCCCAGGTTTGATTCCGGTCAAGGGCATGTACATTGGTTGTGGGCACATCCCCAGTGGAGGGTGTGCAGGAGGCAGCTGGTTGAAGATTCTCTCTCATCGATGTTTCTAACTTCCTATCCCTCTCCCTTCCTCTCTGTAAAAAAATCAATAAAATATATATATTTTTAAAAATAATGAGAGAGAAACATTGGTTGGCTGCCTCCTGCATTCCTCACACCAAGATTGAGCTAAAAACCCAGGCATGTGCCCTAACCAAGAATCAAACTGTGATCTCCTGGTGCATGGTGTGATGCTCAACCACTGAGCCACACCAGCTGGACTCCCTGGTACATTTCTGATGACCCTGGTGAAGGGGGTATCCTGCAGATCCTTCCACAGAACACAGGCCTCTCTCTCTGATGGGCTTCTGGGCACAGTAATATATCTATTCCAGTATAGCCCCTACCCTCAGCCTCTATTCCTACTCAGCTATTTGCCAGGACAGTTCATGCCTTTTCACTTTGCTCAGCCTTGGCTGTCAACTTTCTCCAGGCTCCTGGGCAGCAGTCTGCCCCATGCCTTAGGGTCTTTGCCAGAGTGCTAAATCCCACATCTCAAGAAATTACCCCCAAATCAATGAATTGTTGCTCACCTGGTCTTATTTCCTGCCCCCCTTATTAAAGCCCTCAATTAGCAACTAATTCTTCTCACTCTTGGTACAAAATCTTTTTCCTCCCTTGTCAAACCCAGCACATTCCCTGCTGGATTATCCTGGCATTCAACCCTCATTGTGGGCCAGGCAACCCAGAAAGGAGGTGGGAGGCTCCCGAGGAGAGGGGAGAGACCTCTGCTTGTGTCCAGGTACTGGGGGCATTGCCAGCCTTTTGAGGGAAGTGGGGGCTGTCATTTTGTAAGTTGCCAAAGAGACCCTCGGGCTCTCCCACTTAGCCTTTGACCACTTGCTAAGGACCCTCAAACTGTCACTGTCCCCTGCTGACCATCAGCGCACCTGAAAGTAACCAGCCAGCTCCCCAGTCCTGGGCCTTCTGGGCTTTCAGGAGCTTTAGTCGTCACACTGGGATTAAAGGCTCTTTCCCAGGTCTTCTCTGAGCAGTTGTGCCACTTCTCTTACTAAGGACTCTCCGTGTCCCACATACTGCTCAGAAGAGTGTCCCCTTTGCCCCCCAGGTAGTGAGTGAGCCAGTCTCCAAATTCCATCTTTCTGTCTGTTTTTCTCGGATCCACTCCAGGACCATTTGTGTTAGCTCAGGTCTTCCAGGGGCAGGTGCCAAGACAGGATTAGATGTGCACCAGATTTACTGAGGGAAGGCCTCTGAGGAACCGAAGGGCAGAGAAGAAAGCAGGGAGAGAGCTTTCAACTCTGATCCCTGGGGAGGAGCGGGGAAAAGGAGGATGGTAGGAAGAGTCTTAGGCTGCAGTCTGGTTTTCAGAAAGGTTCCCCAGGCTGATGGGAAGTCCTCAAACCAAAGTTACCTGTTAGAGGATTTTCACATCTTTCCGGCCTCCCCAGAGTGCTCTGTCACTGGCCAGGGACGTGTGGCCTCAATGCCAGTGCAGTGGTGGGTCACAGGGGCTGCAGCTGGGCTGTCAGGCAATTTATGCTCCCATGGCAGGAGCTCCAAGGAGCACCTTTTCATGGCCGTCAACTTGAGGAGGAGAGGGAGCGAAGCTCTTGTGTAAAGCCCTGAGTTTAATTTGTTTCCTTCTTCGCTTTGTTCTTGTCTCCTTCCTTCGCCTAAATAAGCAGAGAGGATCGGTCCCGGCAGCTCTGATAACTTCAGACCAAACCCAATACTTGTCAGTATTTGGAAATGACACTTAGTGTCTGCACTTTGGACCTGAGGCCAGTTCCTCAGGCTAAGCAGAGCCTCCAGACCTGAGAGCCTCCAGACCTCCCACTGAAACTACCAAATTAGAAGGAAGAATGCCTTTCTTGTCCTGGGGAAGCCCTTGCTTAGGCAAAAGAGGAGCTGGAAGTCAGGCGGAGGAGGGCTTTGGGGGAAATTGGAAGCAATGCAGCTGGAGAGAGGTGCCAGAGGTGACCTCATGGGAGTGAGCCTGCAGCTGCGATGTGCATGCTGGAGTTGGCTGGAATGTGAGTTCACTGTTTCCATCACAGCCTTTACTGCTGGGCATCATCATGTTAAGTTGTACTTTCAAGGTGGTGATTGGTGAAGGATGTACTTCACCTTCCCACCGCACAGAGAAATAGGTGGTAGCTTTGTTTCCTCCCATCACCTCACTCCATGCAGCAACGTTAATGATATTTTGGGTGACAAAATGCAGTGTTCATTTGACCTCAGTTTTTCCTACAGGAAGAGAAGGGGATATGAACACTCCCATCTTACAGAGAGGGCAGCCAGTTCCCTGAGAGGTGCCCTGCCCAAGGTCAAGCTGTAAACCGGAGATGGAGCCAGCAGGCTTCTCCCTGGGATATTGCCTCCACCACATGAAACGGAGCGAGCCTGGGACAGCTGAGCAGAGTGGTGCTGAACTGCTGTGGGCCCCACAGGGAGGGCAGCAAGGCCCGGGTCAGCATGGCTGCCTCCTGTGTTGCTTACATTACCTTGGGTTACAGTAACCCAGTCTCCCACAAATATAATGTGGCCAGGGCAGGGAGAAGCTCTTAATGAATTGTGTGCGTCAACACCCTTTCCTGCTGCTAGGAAATGGGGGAGGGATGTAGCCTAAAGTCACGTTTTAAAGCACTAAATTGCCTCAGCAAAGGATTCCCATCTGCAGGTCAGGGCGCTGAGCCCTTGGTGGCAATCACTAGCTCCTCAGCTCCTGCTGCTTTTTAAGGCTGGACACGTGGAAGCCACAGTGGGAGTTGGTGCTGGATAGAGGCCATACAGACACATCAGTGCACATGCAGAGACGCCCTCTTCCATGTCTCGGTGTGTGTTAATGTCCATTCCACTCTTTCCCTCCATAGTGCACACTGGGAAACATTTTTACAATAAACTCACTCTGTAAAACATCTTTTTAATTTATGACATGAAGACAGTACAAGAATCTTATGCATCTAGTTCAGAGGAGTATTAGAATGAACACACCCACTTAACTGTTACCCTAATCAAGAAATAGAACATTTCATCCCGGGACCGGTTTGGCTCAATGGATAGAGCGTTGGCTTGGGGACTGAAGGGTCCCGGGTTCGATTCCGGTCAAGGGCATGTACCTTGGTTGCGGGCATATCCCCGGTAGGGGGTGTGCAAGAGGCAGCTGATCGATGACTCTCTCATCGATGTTTCTAACTCTCTATCTCTCTCCCTTCCTCTCTGTATAAAATCAATAAAATATATTTTTAAAAAAAGAAAGAAATAGAACATTTCAGACTCCAGCAACTTCCTTTATGCCCTCTCTCTCATCCCAAAGGAATCCATCATCTTAAAACTCCAAACATGTAGATTAGTTTTGCAAGGCTTTGAGCTTTATGTAAATGGAATCATTCAGTATATTCTCTTTTGTGTCTGGCATTTTTCTTTCAGCAGCCATGGTATATGTCAGTCTTCATTTAGATCCTCTTTAATTTTTCTCAGTAATGCTTTATAATTTTCTATGTAGAGGTCTTCCTCATCTTTCCTTAGATTATTCCTAGGTATTTGATATTTGTGATACTATTTTAAATGGTATTTATAAATCTCCTCTTATCTTTATTGCTGATATATGGAAATATAGCTTATTTTTATTGACCCCATATCCAGTGACCTTGTTAAATTTATTTATTAAATTTAAATAATTTGTTTATAGCTTATTTTTTATTTTAAAGACTAGAGGCCAAGTGCACAAAAAGCATGGAGGGGGTTCCTCAGCCTGGCCTGTGCCCTCTCGCAGTCTGGGACTTCTCAGGGGATGTCCAACCGCTGTGGAGGCAGGAGAGGCTCCTGCCACCGCTGCTGTGCTCACCAGCCATGAGCCCAGCTTCTGGCTGAGCGGTGCTCCCCCTGAGGGAGCACACTGACCACCAGGGGGCAACTCCTGCATAGAGTGTCTTGCCCCATGGTGTTCAATGCATATCATAGCAACTGGTCCCTCTGAAGCCGGCTCTCCAACATCCCCTGAGGGGTTCCAGATGGCTAGAGGGCACAGGCCAGGTCGAGAGACTCCACGGTACATGATCAGGGCCAGGGAGGAATCATGGGAGAACTCTAGGGCGTGTCCAGCCCATTTCAGTCCCAATAGGCCAGACCCCAGCAGCAAGCTAACCTACTGGTTGGAGGGTCTGCCCCCTGGTGCTCAGTGCATATCATAGCTACTGGTCAACTGTCTGCCCCCTGGTGGTCAATGCATGTCATAGCAAGTGGTTGAACAGCCTTAGCATATCATTAGCATATTATACTTGATTGGTTGAACAGCTGACTGGATGAATAGACACTTAGCATATTAGGCTTTTAAATAGGATACCGAGTCATATCATCTGCAAGTAGTAACAGCTTTACTTTTTTTTTTTTTTCCAAATCTCACACTATGTTATTTCTTTTTCTTGCCTTATTGTACTGTGCAGTATTTAATGGAAGTGATGACATTAAGCATCCATGTCTTATTTCTGATCTCAATGAGAAGGGTTTTTACAGAGAGGATGGGAGGGGGATAGAGAGTTATTTATTCATTTTTTACAGAGAGGATGGGAGGGGGATAGAGAGTTATTTATTCATTTTTTACAGAGAGGATGGGAGGGGGATAGAGAGTTAGAAACATCGATGAGAGAGAAACATTGGTCAGCCTCCTGACACCCCGAACTGAGGATGTGCCCGCAACCGAGGTGCTTGCCCTTGACTGGAATCGAACCTGGGACCTTTCAGTCTGCAGGCTGATGCTCTATCCATTCAACCAAACTGGTTATGGCCATACACTTACTTTTAGATTATGAAAAATTACCCTGGAATTTTCTTTAGTATACACTTGATTTTACTTGTCACCAAGATGAGCTTTCAATTTGGGAATATTTTTCAGTTTGACATGTGGCAGTGATGGTTTGTACTCTAGGAGCTAGATTAATAGAATCGGTTTTATATTTGAGAGAAAACAAGCTGATATTTATCACAAGACTGTGGCTCTTTATTTTAACTTTGTGGAGAAGATTTTGCCTTTTCCATTTTACAAAAGGCTCTTGTGGCTGGTACAGGTGAGCAAGAATCCAAAAAACTGTGATGGACCCAAAGCCCAGACTGTTCTTACTATTCCCAATTCCCTGGAAGAATATTGAATGTCTAATCCCAAGGTCACCAAAGTATCACTTTTGTCTTAGATCTTTAAGAGAAAAGTTATTCAACTGCTTCATAGGTATATTTAATATCTTTTCCCTCCTCCACATCTCTTTAAATCAATCACTGTCATCTGTCCCATCCCACTTCCTCTGATTTCTGTTGCCATGGAAGCAAATTTGGGCTTCTGTTGAGTCTCCCAGGAAAGGAAACTTTCCTACCTCTTTGGAACCTTGAAGGTCTGCACCTGCAGCTCTCCTCAGCCACCTGGCTAAGCCACCCACCAGCCAGGCACAGGGCTTCCCTCATCTCTGCGGTCGTGTGTGCTCTTGCCTAATGCCAGAGGATGGAGGTGGCGACTGGGAGCTTTCCTCTCCATCAGGCTGCTTGGGTCATGGCACAGAACTGTGTGTTTTTAAGCTCTTTCTAGTCTCAGCTGTCCCAGTTTGAGGATTATGAATCCTGTGCAGTTACACTGACTTTTTCTCTGCTGAGATTTGGAGAGATGAAGGAAGAGTACAAGGAGAGTAGAGACCCAAACCAGCCCTGCGCTGGCAAGGTGAAGATATTCTTGTTATTCTCACAGCCCTCCCTTTGCAGCTCCAATAACTACCCAGGATGACCCAAGAGATTTCCCTGCAAGACAGAAAATTCTAGGACCCCAGGATCTCTCGAAACTAACACTTTAGAAAGTCTCAAAGACCTTATTAAAGAGAGTAAATGTTTTCTTGGTTGATTTAACACAGGGTTGTATTAAGCAAACAGCGTTTTTTCCTCCTTGAGTTAAATTTCTTTTGTACAAGTTGGCCTTTTTCTTTACTCATCCTTTTTACACTGACTGCAGTTCTCACCATTCTGGGGAGCCTCCTGGGGCAGCAAGCTAGTGTGACTTGGAGCCCTTCAGCTTGTTTTTTTTCCAGTTGCTTTATAGCGTGTGATGACATGCTTTGACCATAAGAGAGGATGGGTACAATTGGCATATTTGTTTTCTCTATACCTCTACCTGCCACATCTCTACCTTTTTCAGAATTTCCTGGCATGAGTCATGCCTCTTATTCCGCCTCTGTGTGTTTGTCCATCCACAGATTTGTATTCCAGGTGGGCGGAGGGAATGAAGTAAGAGCCTGCTCTTCAGCCCCTAAGGCCAGCTTTTTGAGCAGATGGCTAGATTGGGCAGCTTTTAAACCCAAGGAGGCCTGCCCCCTTTCAAGACTTTGAGGCGTTCTAGAAGAGGCTGGTGACATCCAGGCTACTCGCTGGTTGATAATCAGGCCCACAGTTCCTGGCAAGTGGACGTGTCCCTCCAGACCCTCTGTGCTGGTCTACTGCGCCAGACTCCAGGACATGTGCAGATACTTAGAGCAGCAAATCCCTCTGCGTAGACACCCTCTCTTGGGTACCTGGAAGTCCAGATCTCAGGCCTAGGCCACAGAGGCCTGAGAGCCTCTCAAGGAGGTTAGTTAGGAAACGGGCCACATGATTACGTGCTGGCTCTGAGCCTGAAGAAAGGTGCCCGTGGTTGTGACCTCCTGCAGCTGCCTGGCAGGTAACCAGACGTGCTTGGCTCTCTCAGCTTTTGGCTGTGCTCTCTGTGGGGAAGTGTTTCAGATCTGTCTTCACTGCCACTCCCCAGCTCTCTGGAGCATTGTGGCTTTTTCTTGGTTGGGCAGGAAGCCTCCAGAGCCTAAAGGAATTGCTGTGCTTGATGACAAAGGCCATCAATTGATATAAACCACTGAGAGGCTGCTTCATTTATTGAAGAGGAAGTGAACATGATTACTTTTTCTTCTTGGTGCACTTCTCCAGTGGTCAGCACCCAGATGATCTTACTGAGGGACTCAGCAGATGCCCAACTCATGGCCCTTGAGTCAGGTGGAAGCAGTGGCAGACTTACACAGCTATTCTGAAAATGTGAAAGTGTCCGGGGATGTTAAAGGACATGGTTCATTTCCTGCCACTGAAGACCCCACTGTCACCAGCATAGAACTGAAGGGCTGTGGGAGCACTCAGGACTGATGCCTGCAGAGGCAGGGGTGCCAGCTCACCCTTCCTCTCGGAATGCCAGCACCCTCACTCTTCTGCAGCTTCCTCATGTGCCCTTCTGGGTCTCTCCTCCTCCATGTCTCACACAGGGGCAGGCCAGTATGGTCATTAAATACCAGAATGTCTGAGTCTTCTGGAACCCTAGGGAGGGAATTGTTCAATAGAATCATGTTGTCACCTGATAAGGGATTATTTTAAGCACCAAAACTTTTAATTTAAACACCCACTGTTTGATAGTGTCAACTGGACATAATGTGGCCCTTCTAAGATTTAGGATTATTTGTAGTGTTTAGATTGTGATGTTAGTGTTTTCCTTGTGGTCTGCTAGGCTGTACACGCCCTTCGCCTCCATCTATACTGGATGCCTCACAGTACAGGTGTTTCCATTCGGCTTTACTGAGTCACCTCAGAAGAAGCCCCTCGCACTCTCCAGCCTGGTGTGAGTGTGTGGCTCCGTGGGGGTGTGAGATTAGTTAGGAAGCCAAGTGGAGGGTTAGAATTATTCATGAAGAAAAGAGGCTCTGAGTGACTTCCCCACGAGTCTCACTCGACGCCTGGCTCCCACACCTGTGTTGGCTGCTCAGAGTCT
Organism: Pipistrellus kuhlii; assembly: GCF_014108245.1. NCBI lineage: Eukaryota > Metazoa > Chordata > Mammalia > Chiroptera > Vespertilionidae > Pipistrellus > Pipistrellus kuhlii. The sequence goes on from NW_023425573.1 coordinate 25,929,892, forward strand.
TTGTAGCTGGCTTTCCTGGTTCTCCCCATGTTTCAAATATTCAAGAGTATGTGGGACTGAGTTCCAGACAAGCAAGATGAGGCTATAATTTTTAAGTCATCTTTTAACTGAATTGTTTAGTATATTTTTCATGCTAGAAAGTTCCTTCTTAGTTCTACCAGCCCTCAGTTTAATGTAAATCTGTTCTTCTCAGTAATCTTCAGCATAGATCAAAGACCGGTTAGCTGGTTACCATCTTCTGTATCATAAATATTCTTAAAAAAAAATAAAAAACAAAAAAAACAAAAAAAAAACCCCAAAAAAACCCTATCAGGTTCTTCAGAGTTCTTTCTTGAAGCTGAAGGAATTCTTCACCCTCTTAGGCTTTTCCTACTGTCAGTGTTATCAGATGTCACTCTTATGTTGTTCGTGAACTTCAGATCCATAGCACTAGCCTGCATGCGGAGGCAAGCTCCTGCCTTTGGCCTTGTGGAAACGTTTTTGTGGGTCAGGTGTGAGCGTAAAACCACTTTGCTCAGATCATCTGAGGGATCCATTGCCCAAAGTGCTAAGAACACTTTGTGGGAGCTCAGGAAATAAATGCTCCAGGAAAGAGGCCACTTATGACTCTAAGAAAATTCTGATGGGAGGTCCATCTTCTAATTCCTGTGCCCAAGGGCAAGGGCGGTATTTCTGCCCCTGCCCAGCATGATGCCTGGGGCACTGTGGATGCACAACAAATCTGACTGACAAGCTCCGGGAGAAGGCTGTCTCTGCTCTTACCCCTCGTGTTCTATGTTCCTAACATTTTTCTGTTAATAACAGCAGACCCATATCACCTTAAATAATAATAATGAATATGTATGAAATACTTAGCAACATGCCAGATCCTGGATAAGAGTGTTATACATTTTCTCACTCCATCTTCATGGAAGAACCTTTAGGTTGGGTCTTTGAGGTAGGGGGGTGAACCTGCCTCCGTTACCAGGCAGCCAGTGGATGACTCCCCATTTTTCCCTCACTGTAGTAAGCAAGAACATAGGAGGTCGCTGCTGTGCTAAGCTCAGATATAAAGGGAAGCTGCTTGTCCCCAAAGGAGAACCCTGCCCACCTTGCTCATCCTTCCCATCCAGGCCAGGCCTCCCTGGAGACCTGAGGCCAGTGCTGGTCAGAGCCCCAATAAAGCTGGGCTGGAGCAAGGGAAATAGGAATCTTCAGGAAACATATTCAGAATTGCATTACATAACAAATGGGCCATTTCCCCCGGCCAACTTAGAAAGTGACCCCTAAGACATTCCTCAATGCCTGAGGAAGGGCCTTCAGGAGGCTGCCCACGGGCCTCATAGTCGGAGGACCAGTTGCTAGTGTTTCCAGCCCAGACCTAGACACCATTTCTTTGCTTTTCAGCAAATTTTTTTAGACACCTGCTAGTGCCACTACTGCCCAAGTGTATGCAACCAAAAGGGCCCTCCTCCCTGAGGCAGACAGCCACTCGGGGAAGACATGTGTAAAACAACACCCATGAGCACTAACAAGGGCCGTGGCAGAGGTGTGCAGAGGGTGCAGGAGCAGGCTCCCAGTGACATGCCCACTCCATGTAGGGAAGCCTCCATACTGGGAGCCTGGGCAGTCAATGTGGGAGGCCCAGTCCACCCAAGGGAGGCAAGTGGCAGTATGGGGGCAAGGGACAGAAACTAGGAGAAAAGAGGCTGGCCGGGCCCTGGTGAGCCAAAATTGAGAACTAGCTCATAAAGCTCTGCATTCTGTCTTACCAGGCATTTCTGGAGTGAGAGGGACCCACTAAGGATCATGAATGGGAGAAGAATGGTTCTCCCCACCCCATCTCTCCCAAAACTCCATGAGCATTCCCCAACAGAGTACATGGCCATCTCTCCCCAAAACTCCATGAGCATTCCCCAACAGAGTACATGGGTTGTCACTTCCATTTGCACACCTGTGTGCATGGCCACTTGTTTCTTGGAACTCTGTGCTGGGCCACTGGCCCAGCTTGCCTCAGTGCTCAGCAGGGTGGGTGTCATTGCTGCTGGCACGGCTACTGTGGCCATTCCTGGGCAGAGTGAGCAGAGGAGCAGCAGTGGTCTCTGGAGGTTGACTGTGGACACTGCTGAACTGCACACTGCCTGTAAGGATGTCCTGGCAAAACCAATGGCTAGGTTTTCCCGTTATTGCAAATAATAATTTGGCAGTAATTCCACCAACACCCAAATGTGGCATATAAGGAACTGGTCTTGAGTTTCATAAAGATTGACTGGTGTTAAGTGGACTGGCATAGACACCATTAACAAGGGAAAGTAGACACTCTCCCCTTGCAGTGGTTGTTGGGAGAGACAAGAGGTCTGATCGTGGGAGGATAGCTGCAGCCAGGGAACCACACAGGGCTCTGCAGGGCATCAAGCAGGGCTTCCACCCAGGTGGGGGCAGCCAGGCTGAGGCCAGAGAGCCTTGGGTGCAGTGCCTTTGCCAAGGAGAGCAGTGCGTAGGAGACCTGGATGGAACTGACTGGTCCTCCCAGCCATGAATGGCTACCCAGGCCTGACCTGAGCTGCCTTTGAAGAAGTCCGTTGTTCCAGGTGCCCAATTTTCTTGGAGTGTCTCTAAGTCATGGGTAAACAGGGGCCGCCTCTGCATCTTGTGCTTCGCTAAAGGATGAACTTGGAGCAACTGGTCAGGGAAATGGAACCATGGGGTCCAGTCAGGTATTGACACTGGCCTCACACTCTAACTTACCACCCAACTCAGCTGAATTTTTAAAATTTCTTTTCTGACTAAGGTGTTACATATGTGTCCTTATTCTACCATTATCCCCCTCTCCCCCACTCTCATGCCCTCACTCCCTATTGTCTGTGTCCATTGGTTAGGCTTATATACATGCCTACAAGTCCTTTGGTTGATCTCTCCTCCTTACCCCCACTCTCCCCTACCTTCCCTCTGAGGTTTGATGGTCTAATGTTTCTCTGTCTCTGGATCTATTTTTATTAATCAGTTTATGTTGTTTATTATATTCCATAAATGAGTAAGATCATGTGATATTTATCTTTCTCTGACTGACTTGTTTCACTTAGCATATGCTCTCCAGTTCCATCCATGGTGTTGCAAATAGTAAGAACTCCTTTTTAACCACAGCATAGTATTCCATTGTATAGATGTACCACAGTTTTTTAATCCACTTATCTGCTGAGGGACACTTAGGCTGTTTCCAAATCCTAGCTATGGTGAATTGTGCTGCTATGAACATAGGAGTGCATATATCCTTTCTAGTTGGTGTTTCTAGTTTCTTGGGATATATTCCTAGAAGTGATATTACTGAGTCAAATTAGAGTTCCATTTTTAGTTTCCTGAGGAAACTCCATACTGTTCTCCACAGTGGCTGCACCAGTCTGCATCCCCACCAGCAGTGCACAAGGGTCCCTTTTTCTCCGCATTCTGGCCAGCACTTGTCATTTGTTGATTTGTTGATGATAGCCATTCTAACAGGTGTGAGATGGTACCTCATTGTCATTTTGATTTGCATCTCTTGGATTATTAGTGACTTTGAGCATGTTTTCATATGTCTCTTGGCATTCCTTCTGTCTTCTTTCAAAAAGTATCTATTTAGCCGAAACCGGTTTGGCTCAGTGGATAGAGCGTCAGCCTGCGGACTAAAAGGTCCCGGTTTTGATTCCGGTCAAGGGCATGTACCTTGGTTGTGGGCACATCCCCAGGAGAGGTTGTGCAAAAGGCAGCTGATCAATGATTCTCTCATCAATGTTTCTAGCTCTCTATCTCTCTTCCTCTCTGTAAAAAATCAATTTAAAAAAAAAAAAAGTATCTATTTAGTTCCATAGCCCATTTTTTGATTGGGTTGTCTTCCTCCCCCCCCCCCCTTTTTTTTTATCTTCCTTTTGTTAAGTTATATGAGTTCCCTGTAAATGTTGGGGATTAGGCCCTTATCGGTGATAACATTGGCAAATATGTTCTCTCATGCAGTGAACTTTCTTACTGTTTTGTTGATTGTTTCTTTTTCAGCTCATTTAAAAAAAATATTTTTTATTGATTTCAGAGAGGAAGGGAGAGGGAGAGAGAGATAGAAACATCAATGATAAAAGGGAATCATTGATTGGCTGCTTCCTGCACACCCCCTACTTGGGATCAAGCCTGAAACCTGGGCATGTCCCCTTGACTGGAATCAAACCCAAGACCCTTCAGTCCACAGTCTGACAGTCTATCCACTGAGCCAAACCAACTAGGGCCACTTTGCTCATTTAAATCACTCTGAACCTAGTTCATAAAACTGTGGGTCAATATTTTAAAAGACATGTAATTAATGAAGAGCTGTGCCAGACTCAACACACTGCATCCCAGTGGGTGATAACGACAAGTGTTATTTCTATGGAAATAGTCCAGAAAGAGGTTTTTTAATAATCAATTGGGTTTCATATTTACAGTGAGGCGGGCAGCCCTTGGACAAGAGTATTCATTGTGACCAACAAATGCACTTCAGCACACCATCACCTCGTGTTGGGTCTAAGTGATAAGCAACTACAGCAAATAGGAATCTCACAAGAGCAGATTCAGCAAGTCCCACTAGACTTGCAGAAGCTGACTTAGTTTGTCTGCCAAGTTCACTTGCCCACCTTCCAGCAGGGATAAGTTGAAGGGAGCCTCAGGAACCGAACCACCACTTCTGGGAACTTCTCCTGGATGCTGCACTCCCACTCCCCCAAAAGGCCTTGTTTTCCCCTCAGCATTTTCTGTGGATCATCAAGAAGATCGTGTCTCTGAAGTGCTTATTTGTTCTGTAAATATTTCATCAGCAGCAGCTACACGTGCCCTTGGCCCTGGGATGCAGAGATGAGCGAGTCCTGCTCCCCAGAAAAGAAAACTGCTGATCTAGTTATTTGAGCCTTGAAAACTCAACAAGACAATGTGGAGAAGGTGGGCTAGGGCCTGGCAGGCAGAGAAAGCAGTGTAGACGCCCCAGGAGGAGTCCCAGAGAGTCAAGTGCCCATCAGCCAAAAGAAGGCCCAAAGGCAAGGTGTGAAGGTGCCCATTTCCTTGTGACTTGGTGGGGGAGCTGGGCTGAGGCCAGGAGCCAACCAGTAAGAGCCCTGTAGGGGCCAAGGGAGCTGGAGCCTTTATGCAAGAAGCCACGTCCCAGGTGCTGAGAACCTCCACAGGCCTTACTGCCCTGGCCATCCTACTCAGGTTGCACGCCCTCACCCCACCCCCCAGCCTCTGTAGGTCTCAATCACTAGGCTTAGAGAGACGCCCCTCTTTATTGCTAAGGAACCATTATTTAGCCAAAAAAACTCAGATTCCTGTTTTGCCCAGTCCAGAACACCCTTTTCTCCTGGACACATTATCCTTTCCTCCACTTGCACCAGGTAGGCCTGGACCTCAGCTACTCTGGCAGGCCCTTCCCACCTGTAGGTTGGTGGTGGAGAATAGGCTTTGGAGTAAAAAAGACCAGTCTCCAGATTACAGCCCTGCCACACTCTGTTTGTGTGACTTATACACTCACCGTACTTGGCCTCTCACCCACCCGTTGTCCCTCTGTGCAGATTAGGGCCTTCACACTAATCATGTCTCTGAAGTGCTTATTCTGTAAATATTTCATCAGCACCTACATGTGCCCTTGGCCCTGGGATGTAGAGATGAGCGATTCCTGCTCCTGTGCAAGGCTTCTGTGCAGGTTCAATGAGATGCCTGAGACCAGCAGTTGCTTTTTTCTGTAGCTGTTAATGGCCCTGTGCCTGGGGTGGTGGGCCCTGCTCATGGGAGTTGCACCCAGCGGCAGTGGGGCCAAGAGCATCCAGAAAGGTGAGCAAAGCATGCTCCAACTTGCAAAACCAAAGCAGCTTTGGTTCCCAGAACATGTGTCTGATCTTCCCTTATCTGTGTGTATATACAAACAACTGTGTATTCCAGCACACCCTTGTCTTTTCGAAGAACTTCATGCCCAAAGCCTAACTTTAAAATCAAAATTGATTCCTGCCAATGTCAGTGGTGACTTTGCTGGCCCCATGGAACTTGTCCTAGGCTACAGAGGCAGCCCTATTGTTGGGCTGGGGTATGAAAGAGACCCCTAGCCTGGGAGTCTAAGCAGAGCAGCAAAGCTTTGGGGGCTCTGCGGTGGTTCCCCGAGGTGGCTGGGCCTCTGTGCATCGTGGCCACACCTCCTCTGGTCAGCGGTTCCGATTCCAGTTGGATAGCAGCTAGAAGTGGAGAAAGGCATGTGTGTCAACACCGGGGCAGAGCCAGCAAGCCCTAATTGCCCAGCTCTGCAAGGCTGCGAAACTGCCACCTGGTTCTGCTTAGGGGGAGTTTTCTGCCATGAGCAAGCCCGGCACTGCCGCGTTCAGGCCTGCCGTGTGCCTCCCTGAGCAGAGTGCTGAACCTCGGGAAGGGAGCGAGGCTTCTCTTTACGCTGACAAAGGGCTTTCTGCCTGTCAACCGGCTCCCCAGCAAGCCCCCATCCCCTGCCTACCGCAGCCACTGGGCCTCCCTTTGGCAGGGCCCAAGGGCCCGTGTTCCGGAGGCCTAGCCTCTGGAGACTTCCTTTTGAGCTAGAAAAACAAGCAGCTGAACCCATGCCTTGCTGTAGCTGGGCCCCGCCTGCCGAACCTATAGGAAGGCCTGGAGTGGGTTCAGCCGCACAGAAGAGGAAACCTGGCTCCAGCCTCACCCACAGGGCCTGTTATGTCTGGCTCCAGAGGCCTTCTCCTCTGGGGTTTTCCATGCCTGTGAACTAGGCCCCATTCATTTCCCTGTGGTTTCATGGGAATGTCCAAAACGCTCAGCAGGTTGCAGCGAGCCCAGGAGGAGAGGGGTCAGCAAGAGGCCCGAGCTCTGACGTGTGGGCGGCCCTGGGGCTGCAGCACCCTCCACTCAGTAGCTTGAAATGGGGTGCCCAGTCGGCTGTGGGTGGGCGCCCATCAGTCAGTCTGCTAAATTTCCTCTGGTGGGCTCCCCACCCACCCTGGCCCACTCTGCTTGCAACTCCCTCTCTCCGGCCTCCGCTTTCCAGCTCCCAGGCCACCAGCTCCACCCTCTCTTCACTCAGGAGAGAACTGCAGCAGAGCTTCAGTTTCCCAGCCCAGCACTCTCACTCCGGTGCTCCTTGGCCACTGCTTCCCATCAGACCCCGGCACCTGGCCCTTCCAGTTTTCCGCCGCACTACACTCAATTTAGGGCTGCAGGAGAGCAGCAGATCCCCCGTGAGGGTGGCCGCTGCCTCCAGCCCTGCGGGCCGCTCAGTCATGGAGAAGGGGCATTGCTCAGGTATAAAGCTCTTGTGAGAGGCACAGCTGCCTTCAGGGCTGGCCGCTGCTGAGTCTAGGAGCTCCCAGGCCCACTGTGAAGATGTAACAACATGGGGAAGATCTACTCTTCAGAAGAAATGAATTTGAGACTGGCTAGAAGCCATTTGTATCAGATGTCCCAGTTAGCAATTTTCACCAAGAGCTAATTGAACAGTCTCTGTGAGTGGCCTGATTCCATTTGCTTGAGACTCCCACGGAGCTGTGACAAGTGCCCTGGTGGCTGAGGGCAAAAGAAGCTCTTCTAGCCTCTCACTTGGTTTTGGTCTTTGAAAAATTGATGCATTTTCAGGTTTGGGCAACAGCCATGCCACTGCCCTGGCTGCCTGGCTCCTGGTTGTTTCCAAAGCCACTTTCTGAGTGTTCTGAGTGTGGAAGGGGTGGGGCGAGTTTCTCATCTGGTTTAGCTGGTAAAATGGATCTGGAAACATAACATCCTCGGAGGCTCTGCCTCTCTTGCCAGGCAGTGTGGAGAGGGTAAGTGCAGAGGAGCAGCGAGCCCAAGTTTGAAGGCCCTTAACCAGCAGGCAGGGGAAGCTCAGCCTGCCTGCCAACACCACCCGGGGTGGGGAGAGTCCTGCTGCCGGCAGGCACCAGCTTCCTCTGCTCTCTAGATGGGCCAAGGGCTAAGGAGGGGACAGTAGCCTGCGGGGCTGTGGTCAGCTGAGCACTGACCTCAATCTGGGCCATGCCTCCGATGCCACAGTACAGGGGCCAGTGCCCCCCACCTGCGTCTGCCCGGATAGGCTGCCCCTCCTTGGACAGCCCTTTCCTCCTCCAATGCTGGCGGGTCACATACTCAACCTCAGGTCTTTCTCACAGTAGCTCCTTTGCCTCTGAAAGCACGTTCAGATCTTCTAAATATTTAAAACAGCAATCAGAAAAACATAAAATAGAAAATACTTTAACTCTAGTTTCTTTCACCAATAAATGTATTGAGAGTTATCCACCTTTAACAGTCTCCCTCACTCTTCTGTCTCTGATTTTCTGAGTCAACTTCCCTACCCCACCGCCAGTGAGACCCCAAGCTTCTACTTGCCAAATCCAGTGGCCTCTCCAGCCTCTTCCTCTTTACCACATAGCCAGCACTGTGGGCAAACTGCCCAGCTCCACCTTATGCCCTCCTCTCATGCCACTTTCCTTCTCCGCCACCTCATCACCCTTCATGCCCCCTCCTGTCTTACCCCTCTGTGCTCATGACAAGGTAACAGTTGTGTCCACTCTGAGAGCCTCACCTTGTATGTATCTCTAGACTGGCACAACTTGCCCTTTCTTGCTGCCTCTGGCCTCTTGCCAGTCCTCAGACTCTTCAGCTTCCATTCTAATGGCATATGGCCTCTGGTCCCCATGTCCCACCATTGCTGGTTCTTCTCCTTCATGTCCATCCCTCATCCTGCCACTCCTCAGGCCCCTCAGTGAAGTCCCAGCCCCACACTGCCCCCACTGCACAGCCCTTTTCCTTGATGCCTTACTCACCAAACATGCTTTTCTTTTTTTTCTTTTCTTTTTTTTTGCCTTCACACCTTTACACCTTCATCCCTTTGTGTAAAGTATTTCCTTCCTCTTGCCGTCTCTTGGAGTTGATCTTGCATTTCTAGACATATCTCCTCACAGGGTTAGGCTTCAGGAGGGCAGGCCAAGGCTCTGTGGTGGCAGCAGGGCCACAAAGTCACACAGCCCTGTTCATGAATCTCAGCTGCTCTCAGAGAGAAGTGGGATGTGGGGCCATCTCCTTTTTTTGTATCTACAGAGAGAGGGATTGAACATGCCTCCCAGGCCGCAGGAAGGTTTCATGGGCTGCGCTCACATGTGGTGCTTACTGGGTGTCTCGTCCGTCTCTCGATGGCCCAACCCACCCACAACAGCAGCTCAGAAAGATTTGAGGATGAATAAGAGTACAAACAGGAACAAATGAATGGTCTAGGTGGGAGGTGTAGCACTCCGGCTTGTCATAAGTGCACATGGTCTAGGGGAGGGAAAGAACAGGAGCAGGCTGTGCTCTCTGGCCTGGTTTGGGGATGATCTCAGTCAGACTCTTAGGCAGAGCTTTAAATTAATGACAACCTCTGGCAGCAATGTAAGGAGTCAGAAGTAAACATGTGAAGATTGTATGCCCAAAGAGAAAGGAGCATGATGGCAGGGACCTAACCTTCACCTCCTGAACGTGCCCCATCCTGTGAATTCTTCATTCTCCGCAGGTTTATTGAGTGGCTACACTGTGCCAGGCCTTGTACAGGGCCCAGGGGAGGCAGCACTGGAGTGAGGGTGAAGGGGTGGGGGAGATACAGCCCATGGTCAGTGATGTGAGTTAAGTGCCGAGATGGGATATAAATGGATGCCCAGGGAGCACATAGAGTGGGCACCTCATGCTGCCTCTCCAGAGGAAGGGACATCTAAGACAAAGAGATGGGAGAAGAGTAGTCTAGGATTCTAGGCTAAGAGAAGAGCAGAACAAAAGGACAGAAGAAACGGCCCAGAATTCAGAATGGTTGAAGTGGGAGGCAGGGGGAAGAAGGAGGAGAGAGGAGGGAGAAGAGGTGATCTGGCACATGGCACAAAGCTTTGTAAACTTTATTTTAGGAGGAGGTGGAACTAATTGGAGGGCAGTGGCAGCTCCTGAAGGGCTTCAGGCAAGAGAGGAAAGTGATCAGATTTGCCCTCAAGAAAGAATACACGCTTTGGGTGTGAAAAAGGAAACAAAGCAGGCAGAACTAGAAGTAGGGAGGTCAGCCCTGGCGGGTGTGGCTCAGTAGATAGTGTGTTTGGGTTTGGAACGGGTCAAGGACACGTATCTCAGTTGTAGGCTTCATCCCTGACCCTGGTTGTGGTTCATGCAAGAGGTAATCAATGAGTCTCGCTCATCATTGATGTTTCTATCTATATCTCTCTCCCTCTCCCTTCCTTGCTGAAATCAATAAAAATACTTTTTTTTTTAAAGAAAAAGAAAAAAATAATAGGCCAGTTGGTAAGAGATGGAAGCCTGGACTTGGGGTGACATTGTGGTGAGAGCACAGCAGAGGCCTCTGGGCATCTTGCCATGGGCAGCCAAATCCTGGGATTGGGGCCACCGGGGTCAGTTACATCCACAGCATAAAATAATGTACTAATTAAGGCTAGGCACTTATATATTGCACCCCCATTTTTCAGGTAAATAAACTGAGATTCAGAGAGGTTAAGAAACTTAATTGAAATCACACAATTATTGAGCAGCAGAGCTGGGATTGAAGGCAAGCTGCCGAGCTGTGACCACTAGCCTTCCCGCCTCTCCAGGTGGCTTGGCCTGAGCAAGGAAGGAAGTAGTGTCAGGAGAGGTCAAGAGCAGGAGTCTCACCATAGGACACCCCCAACCAGAGGGCCTTCTGCGACCACAGACACAAAACAGAGCCACTGCCTTCCAGATGAGCAGAGGGACACTCAGTCTAGTTCCTTGACAGTCAAGGATAGACAACCTTCTTCTGAAAGGTAGCGTTTTAGCCCAGTTCTCATTTACTAGTAGCCACTGCCTGATCCCTGCCAGATGGAGCGGCCTTTCCCAAACATTGCCCTTTAAGATGCGACCAAACAGGTTCAGTCATCACTGAGCAGCAAATGCTGCACCCAATAGCTCCTCCTCACAAAGTCACAATTCACATTAGCGTCCTAAAGGCGAAGTGGTGTCCCATAATATTGTCAAATAGAATAACCTCTAGCATTTGATACGTGTTTATTCTTTAATCCTCACTTGTTCTTATTGGTTTTAGAGAGAGAGAGGAAAGGAGAGACAGAGAGAGATCAATGTGAGAGAGAAACATTGATCGGTTGCCTCCCGTACATGCACTGACCAGGCATGTGCCCTGACTGGTAATCGAACTGGCAACCTTTTGGTACATGGGACAAGGCCCAACGAACTGAACTACCTGGCCAGGCTATACTTTATTCTTTAAGTGACAGTAACACCTTTTGGGAAACACCATTCTAGAACAGAGTCATCTTTGCTGCGGGAAGAGTGTGTGTACTTGTGTGTAGGTTGCTTTCAGTCTTACCTGCCATCTGCCATAGCAGGTGAGGGACTCTGATATTTCTGGGCTTGGTCAGCTCCTCCCTGGAATGAATAGCCTCTCACCTGTCCTCTGGAGGCCCAGAGCCCAGGTAGGTGGGATGCTGCAAGTGTTTGCCTGGCCCGCAGTTGACCATGCAGTTGTCTATCACAGCAGAGCCCGCCCCAGACCTCCAGAGTGGTAGACCCCCAGGAGCACTTGCTCCAGATGCTCAGCAGATGCCAGGCCTGAGACTAAGGCCTCATCTCTGAGGGCTTGGCTTGCTGTTCTGGAAGGTGATGCTGGCTGGCGGCCATTCCTGAGCCCCTATTTAGAGCAGTTGTCAGGCAGTTGCTGAGTTCCAGCTTACCCGCCCCCTTCCCCCAGCAGGACTGAGTGATCTCATGCCTGTGCCATGAGTGGTGGGATGGGAGGGGGAGGGCTCCATCTCCATTGGGGTTCCCAGACCCCAGTGTGTGCAGTTCACTCTCAGAGGTGTGTCCTAACCACCCAGAACAGCTCGGGACGTCATCTAAGGCCTGGCTGTGGGCCTGTGAATACAGCACTGCCGTCCCCAAAAGAGGAAAAAGAAGGGGTGTTGCTGATGGGGTCAGCTGTCAGAGCTCCTCTTGTGATAACCCTGCTGTCCCCTTTCCCTGACTTCAGCCCCAGAGCTGGCTTTGATGAAGGAAAAACACTAAATGGGAGCCCAGAGACCCTGGACCTTGGGCAGCTTATAAACAGATGCCCTTTCCTACTCAGAAGTTCCTGGGTTCTAAGATGCTTCTGCCACGTCCCAGGTCCTGTGGGAGGGAGATGTTGGGGGCCCCCTGCCGGTCCTTCTAGGGAACTGACCCGTGGGGGACCTGTGACACTCGCCCTGGCCAGCCCAGTTCTCCCTCCTGTGGTGCCTGCCAAGTTTTGACGGTGAATCCTGAATTCTGGAATCTGGTTGCTGGCGCTTGGCTTTTCCTTGGCCTTTCTGTTTCTGCAGTCCTTGGGGACCTAGTTCTGTCTGTGCTGCACCTCTCCCAGCCATCCCCGGGCTTGATCACCAGGGCTCTCCAGGCCTCACTCCTGCTTTCTCATGCTCACTTGTTGGCAGGTTCTCCTTCTCCTCCCCCTCCCACCTGCTGGTATAAGAAGAATTGTAAGGACAGGTTGTGGGGAAATGGTCCGTGCAGCTGTGCTAAAACACTAATGAGCCATGGTGGCACTAAGGGAACTGGGCTTAATACTGCACAGCCTCCCAGTTTGGTGACATTGATATTTTTCTGGGATGAATGTTTGATGTCAGTGAAATAATTTGAGGGGATTCCACAGGCTTCCCTCCTAACTCCTGTCACTCTGTTGCAAGGGAGGGGCCGAGACACTCAGAGAGAATCGGAGCCCCCCAAAGGCACCAACGCCCTGTCCAAGGTTGGCCTCTAAATCCAAAGCTTTACCTAATTTTGCTCTCAAGGTCAATAAGAGCACACTTGTTTTTCTCTCACCAGCCTCTGGTCTACCTAGAGGGGGTCCAGAGAGGACAAGGAGTGGGGTCACTGGAGAACAGCTTGACTGGGGTCTGTGTCAGTCTGTGGCTTTGGACACTGGCCCTCTCCTCCCCCTCCTTCCTCTCCTATTCTCCTTACCTGAAGACCTTGAGAAGCAAGGCAGGGCCCTAGCTGTTTGCTCAGTGGATAGAGCATCATCCTGCAGACTGATGTCCAGGGTTAGATTCTTGTCAAAAGCACATGCCCGGCTCAGTCCCCAGTAGGGGGTGTGCAGGAGGCAGCCAATTGATGATTCTCTCTCACCTTTTATGTTTCTATCTCTCTCCCTCTCCCTTTCTGAAATCAATAAAAATATTTTTTAAAGAGAATAAGAAGAGAACTAAGGCAAGAACTGGGAACAGGAGCTTGGCTCTGCCTGGGGAGGCTGCCCAAACATTCAGTTCCTTGGATCCAGGAGGGGAGAGCCCAGTGAGGGGACAGGCTGAAGGCACCCCATCTCAGCTTTGCTACAATACTTTGCCCTACAGCCCTGTTGTGGGGACATGCTGCCCCCTGCTGGCCATAATGGCAAAATGCAACCCAGAGTCTTCACCCTAGATTGCTGGTAGACTGGAGACAGGGGATTCCAAAACCACAACTATTCTCTGACTGCATGGGAAGACAAGCCTAGACCTGCCTAGCACACAGCAATGTTCGTTGAGTGAACAAACGAGTGAATGAATATATATGTATCTGAAGAATTTAGGAGGTGATGGCCTGCAGTGTCTGACCAAGAGAAGACAATAAATCAGACATTTATTGAGCAGGAATTGAGACTCCTCTTGGGTTGACAAAATCCCAATAAGAAAACCAAATATGAAGCATTAGGTGACGCTAGACTGTGACACAAGTGACGGAGAGCAGCCTGGACCTTTAGGGAAGGTATGACAAGGGTGAGGAAGGGGGACAGATGGCAGGGATGAAAATCACAGAGACACCCAGGCTGGTCACTTGGCATGGAGGGCAGGGAGAGAGGAAAGCACTCCCTGTGTCTTGAGACACAGGATTGGCCCTAAAATATGTATTATTCCAGTGTGAAGAAGTGCTGTTTATTATTATTCCTTTTCTACATTTGAGAAAAAGGAGGGTCAGAAAGGGACCGTGACTTGTTCAGGGTCCTCCAGCAAGAGCATGTGAGCCCTGGCAGGGTAGCTCAGTTGGTTAGCACATAGTCCTAATATGCCAAGGTTGTGGGTTCAATCCCTGGTCAGGGCACATACAAGAATTACCAATGAATGCATAAATAAGTGAAACAACAAATTGATGTCTCTTTCAAAAAAAAAAAAAAAAAAAAGCACGTGGAACCAGGTAAAGATTTCATCTGAGGAGATTATTTTTGGTGCTTGGGTTTCAGGTGCTTGAACTCAAGGGTTTTTCCACAGGGAGTAATGTGCTCCAGGACAGATGCGGGGGGGGGGGGGGGGGGGGGGAAGGGGGATTAAGAGGCCACTTTAAAGGCTGTTAGGGCATCTCAGTGGTAATGAAGAAACTCCCATTCCCTGCACTGGCTTCCTGTATGGCACATGGGCTAGCAGAGGTCCAAGCCTGTGTCCTATACCCAAGTTGTAATCCTGCCCCATAGTGCGCCGGCCCAAAGCAGTCCCTGTAGAGGAGGGGCTAGGGGTGTAGGACTTATAGAGAGGGCTTCTGGGAGAGACAGATGTGCTGTTGGGACAGCTTGGTAAACCTGAGCCAAACTTCTGCTGAAGCATGTTCATTCTGGGGTGGGAGGGGCATCACACACTCAGGCTCCCCCTCCGCCTGGCCCACTCCTGTCATTGGCTACTTTCCTCCCTTCCTCCATTCCTTCCTTCCTTCCTTCCCTCCTCCCTCCCTCTTTTCTTCCCTCCCTCCTCTCTTCCTCCCTCCCTCTCTCCCTCCCCCACTCCCTCTCTTTCTCTCTCCCTCTCCCCTCCCTCTCTCCCTTTCCTCCCTCCCTCCATCCATCCATCCCTCCCTTTCTCCTTCCCTCTCTCCTTCCCTCCCTCCCTCCTTCACCCCCCCTCTCTCCCCCTCCTCTCCTTTCTTCCTTTCCTTTCCAAAGGATACTTTTCCCATTAATTTTTAGAGAGAATGGAAGGGAAGCAGGGGAGAGAGAGAGAAACATTGATGTTAAAGAGACACGCTGATTGGTTGTCTCATGCACCCCTACCAGGGCCAGGGATCGAACTTGCAACCAAGGTGTGAAGTATGTGCCCTTGACTGAGAATGGAGCCTGCAAACCTTCGGGGTTCCACTGGCTAGCATTCTAACCACTGAGCAAACCGGCCAGGGATCTTTTTTTTTAATTTTTATTTTGAGAGTGTATTTGTGAAAGCTGGGGACAGTGAAACAAGAAGAGCTTAGGATAAAAGAAGCAACAGAAGAAAACTTAGATGGGCTGCTTTGGCTTTCTAGGAATGTTGTAGGAAAGAGAGGAGCCAAGGTGGGGGCTGCTATCAGCTCACTGGAAAGTCAGAGAAATGGGGGCCTTGGGGATAGGTTCAGGGGGTGTTCAGTGACCGATGGATGCGCTGCCGCAGCGCATTGCTTCCTTGGTTGCAAATCTCATGGGGACCCTTACAATTTAGGAGAGGCATGCCTGAGAGGGAAGAAAGGCAGGGCATGCTCCAGGAAAGACAGCACACCTGGCTGCTTTTCTTTCCAAGAGCTTGGTCGGGTGACAAGGCTAACTAACCCAGCAGCACTTCCCCAGAAAGGGGAAGTTCTAGCTGGGCTGCCAGCTACTACCCGGCCTGCCGGAGCTTCCTCCCTCAGCTCTCTGTCTTGGTGGGAGAAGCACAGGCTGACATGCAACTTGGAGTTCAGATTAAAGGCAGGGCAGAGTCTTCCGTTCTGGGCAAGACTTTCCCCACTCAGGGCACCCTGGCCACCATGGCACCAGAACATGCCTGAGCCCCCTTCTCAGAGGCTCAGCTCTTGTGTACCATCCGTATGATGCGTGGGAGCCCAGGTGGGGGAACAACATGTAGGCTGCCTCAGATTAGGGGTGGGGCTGCTGACCTCAGGCCTCTGTGATCCAGCTTCTCACTTCACCTGACTCTTCAGTTCTGGCACACTTCCTCCTCCTCCATCAGTCCTCTTTCTCGCCCTGGGCCCTTGCTGAGCCTTATCTTTTCGTACTTATTGTTGATCCTGATTATACTAAAGTGAAGCAGAACTAGAGTGTTAACTCCTAAGAGGTTGACTGGGGTTTAAACACCCCAACAGCACCTTTGCCTTGTCCCAGGATGTTTGAGGTCACTCTTACTGTCTTGAGGACTCTCCCGTTCATCCTCAGAAATCCTCATTTCCCCAAGGAGAGAGGGAGTCCTCTGGATTCTTGGGGAACATTGTTTTCTTACAGAGATCTTCTCTGAGTGCCTTCTGTGAGTCAGACAGGTTGCCAAGTCCCGGGGTGAAGCAGAGAATGGGACAGACCCCATGCCTGCTCTCCAGAAGCCCCGTCTAGTAGGGCAGACAGTGCCCAAGCTGACACTGCAAAAGAGAAGAGTCTTGTGGACTGATTAGTGCAATGAGGGGTGTGATAGAGAAAGCATCTTGAGGAACAAAGTAGATTGGATGGGGGTAGGGGGGCATCTCTAGGCTGAGCCTGAGGGTGCAAGAGGGCCAGCTAGCAGAGAGCCTGGGATAGAAAGAATGGCCTGGCCCCTGACGGCTCCTCCCCTGCAGGCTCGTGGAGGAGTTCATGCTCTTGGCCAATATGGCAGTGGCCCACAAAATCTACCGCGCCTACCCCGAGAGGGCGCTGCTGCGCCGGCACCCCCCACCCCAGACCAAGATGCTCAATGACCTGGAGGAATTCTGTGACCAGATGGGGCTGTCCATGGACTTCACCTCCTCTGGGGCCCTCAATGTGAGTGCTGGGGGCTGGGAAGTTGGGGGAGGCAGAGAGAGGCCCTGTTTGGAGGGAAGACGGTGTTGTGGGCGCAGCAGCCTCTGTATTCCACCAGGGTTTGTTCCTCTTCAGCCAGGACTTCCCCTGCAAGGCTCTGGCCCCGGGCTGTGCTTCCCACCAGGACTGGGCAAGGGAAGTCACTTGAGGTTCAGCCCATGGGAGGGGTCCTGTAGCCAGGCATGGACTTGGCTTGGCCCAGAGGCCTTCAGTGGGGGTTGGGTCACTGGAAGCCATAACATGCCTTTTATAGTAAGTGGTGTCAGGTGTTCTGCCTCGAGCCAAGCCTCCAGGAGTTCAGGACTCCAGTGCCCAGATCTGATCCCACTGAAGGGAGACTATTTCCACCTGTGCCCACGCCTCGGGCGGGTGCAGAGGTATCTTGGGTCAGACAGCTGGAAGCAGACTGTCCAAGCCAGCCAACTGCCAGTGATAGGAATGACCTTGGAGCAGTTGCCTGTGAAGCAAGCCCAGCGTGGGACACAGGCGGGGGCTGCTAGCCCCTGTGCCCCACTCATGGCCGTCTGAGCAGGGTTGGGCCCCTCAACTGATCCTCCCTCCCTGAAGCTGCTCTCAGATGCTCTGCAGGTAACAGGGGTCCCAGACCCTCTCCCAAAGCCTGACTGCGTATCACATGGGTTTGCTTCTAGAAAAGTATAACCGAAATATTTGGAGATGACAAGTACTCACTGGCCCGGAAGGAGGTGCTCACCAGCATGTGCTCCCGGCCCATGCAGGTAAGGAGGGGCCTGTCCCCCATCCTCCCCTTCTCCCAGAAGCATCCATGACTTCTGCACATGCAGAGGACTTGAGCGGAAGGGTGGTGAAGATGTCCCCTGGGACAGGTGGGTCCAGAGCTGAGCCTGATCTGCCTCCAGCCCAGTCTTGCCTGCTTCATCTGCTAAAGGACAGCTTGACTGGACCTGCTTGAGGACCCAGTTTGAGCCCTGCTGACCCTTTGTGAGGCCTCTGGGGCTCTGTTCCCTGGCACAGGACAGGGAGTCACCATAGGGCCGGCACCGAGCCTTCAGTGCCAATGCTCAGAGACCAGACCAGGGTGGGGAAGGGAATAGGGATGGTCAGCACTCATGACCAGATGGGGACCCTGGAGCGGGGAGAGAGTTTCCCAAAGCATCCTGTACAGAGGAGTGGTCCTCAGCCCCCACTGCAACTTGTGGACACCAGGGAGAGAAGTCTCCCTCTCACCAGCCAGGAGAAGAGAGGTCAGACTGTGGGCCTGTGTCTGCAGGCAGGATGATAGGCTGGCAGCCTCTCAGTCCTCTAAGGCTGAGCTTCAACCCCTGCAAGCCCGAGCATCTTGGGAAGAAGCCAGCCCAGTGGACTGTCAGGCCAGCAGGAGCTGTGGATGCTGATGGGGCTATCTCTGGGCTGAAGCCCTTGGGGGGGGGGCGCCAGTAACAAACCATTTTTCAGGGGCTTGGTCACTCAGCACTATTCATTCTTTTCACAAGAACCAGATCGCCCCATCTGGCCACAGGTGACTTATTTTCTGGCATCTTATAACTCTGCCAAGGACAGAGCTGTCGGAGCCTGTTTAGGTCTAGCTGCCCTTACCCTGCTCCACACTAAGCACCTGAAAGCCCACATGGGGGTGGGGGGGGCAATGTACCTATGACCACTGGACTCAACACTACTCTGCTTCTAATTGCCCATAGGCCATAGAACTGCCCCCCTGGCTGTGCCATCCAGGACCAGTGAGGCCCCCATTCCCTGACCCAAGAGCCATCCACATCCAAAGTCAAACCAGCCCTGGAGCTCCATGAAAAGGAGCTCTTTCCTGAGTCTGAAAAAGACTGGCCTTTCCTGCCAGTGACCTCAGAGGCCTTCCTCTGCCTTGGGATCTGATGGCAGGGAGTGACCAGACAGTCTAGAGTCCCTTTCTCCCAACCCTAAAAACTGTGGTGGGGTGGGGGACCAGGCAGGGGAGCAGCAGTGAGCATGAAAGTCCTGAGTGAACTGCTGAAACAGGACACGAGGGCTGTCCCAAGGAGGGCTGGTCACTGTGGGAAAGCGACAGCCCCCACTTATCCCACCCTGCCAAGAGACCCTTTGCCAGCCAGGAAGGGAGCCACGCCTTCTGTCCTCTTCACCCAGCTCATCTAGGGAACTGGGCCACCTCTGAGAACAAACTGGCTCAGAGTGGAGGCAGCTCCCACCTCCCCCTGTGACTTGCCCCAGACATAACCCAGGACCCAGCAGGAGCTGGAAAAGAAGCCAAATTGGGGAGCTGAGCAGGTCACCACCAGCTGTGCCCTGGGTTCCAGGGCCTCGTACACAGGAACCGGGGCCAGCTGACCATTTGGCTGAGTAAGCGCACGGAAGGGTGTGAGGGTGAGAGAGCGTGGCAAGCAGCCCGTGAGGGGAGCAAGTGAACACACAGGGTGTGACTTTGGCTCCAATGAGGAACCTGCTCATTGGCTCCCAGGCAGCAGCACATCCTTGTTTCCCAGCCCTGAGAGCTCGGGAAGCAGGGCCAGCAGCTTCAGGCCTGTGGCCAGGGCTCCCAGGAGCACAGGACTCTTCCAGCCTGGGGCTGTTTGCAGAGCCCCAGAGCAATGCCTGCCCCTTCCTGTACCTCAGTCAGATCCCTGCCCTGAGGGCCTTTTGAACTCAGACCTGGGTCTTGGCCCCAGGACAGATTATCTGGGACAAGAAGGACTGACGCTGGTGAACTCTTGCCTCCCTTGGCTGCACAAGGTGGAGTGTTGGGGGCAAGGGGTATGGAGCCCCTGCCCCAGCCCTGCCCAGCTTAGCCAAGTTCTAAGACCGCCCATCCCCCTAGATGGCGCTGTACTTCTGCTCAGGGATGCTGCAGGACCAGGAGCAGTTCCGGCACTATGCCCTCAACGTGCCACTCTACACACACTTCACCTCGCCCATCCGCCGCTTTGCAGACGTCATGGTGCACCGTCTCCTGGCCGCTACACTCGGTAAGAGACGCAGCCCAGGAATGCAGGCCTGTGGCCAGCTACTGGCCGCCCACCCCCCAAAGTGGGTGCCCAGAGGCTCACTGCTATGGCTGTGGAAGCTCCAGCAGCACGGACTCTGGACCTGAAACTCTCCCTTCTTCCTTGTGTCCCTATAGGGGAAGCCACCTTGGGGGAGGGGAGGGGAGTATTAGAAACCCAAACAAAGGCTGCCCCATCGTTTTCAGTCTCTGGAGCTGGCCCCTAGGGTACCACTCCACCCATCACCCAGCCATACCCATGCACAGAGTACCGCACCCCTCTCCCCGATAGCACGCCCCCAACCACCCTCTCTCCAGGCTACAGGGCGGTGCCAGATGTGGAACCCAGTGTCCTGCAGAAGCAGGCCGACCACTGCAATGACCGCCGCATGGCAGCCAAGCGCGTGCATGAGCTCAGCACCAGCCTCTTTTTTGCCATCCTGGTCAAGGTGAGGCCACTTTCCTGACACCCCTTCCCCTTCTGTCTGCCCCTCCTCCCCTCCTGGCAGCTGCTCACAAAGGCCCTGGCGGATCCCAGGGGCCTTCAGCCGCCAGGGTGGGCCCCGGGGGGATGTCTCCCTGGCCAAGCCTTGGCTGCAGCCCTGCCCTGCCCTGCCCTGCCCTGCCCTGCAGGAGAGTGGCCCCTTAGAGTCGGAAGCCATGGTGATGGGCGTCCTGAACCAAGCCTTCGACGTGCTGGTACTACGCTACGGGGTGCAAAAGCGCATCTACTGCAATGTGAGTATGTGGGGGGCATCCAGGCCTCGGTTAGAGACCTTCTGGGAGGATAGACACCCTTCGACTGTGAAATGAGTGCGGGGGCTGTGCGGTTCCCCCTCAGACACCAAGCCGCATCCACTAAGTACACTCTGTTTTCCCCTGCCTGTCCCATTCCCTTCGCTGGAGTCTTTTTCATATTTTCCTAGCATCTGAGGTGGGGGTGGGGGATCCTGGCCCAGGGACAGCCCTTAGTGGACATATAAGCATGGGGGATGGGAGCACCGGCGAGGACCCTGCTGTCCCTGTCCTCACTGGGGATCCAAGCTCTGGTGATGACTGCACTGCACCCTCGCTCAGATGTGGGCTCTGCTGGCACACAGAGGCAGAGGGTATGGGGCCCCTGACCTTGGTCCGCTCCCAGACCAGCACCAAGCCCTCCCATGGGCCCTGCCAAGATACCCAACTGTGCTCTCTGGGAGAGGGGGTCCAGGCCAGGGTTCAGGCTTGGTCTTCTTCTCCAAGGTCCCAGAAAACAGGTGCCTCCATAACCAGTGCAGGATGGCAGGGTATACAGTCTTTGTGAGATTTTTTTTATAAGAACATGGGAGAAGAAAAGACCAGAATGAATGGTCCAATGCCTCTCTGAAAGTGATGCCCCTAAACTAAAGGAAGAGACCAGCCTTTGCTCCGATGGCTATTTATTCCAGGCTCTTGGTGCCTGTCTAAGGCCACCTGACGGAGCGGTTTCAGCCTACCTTGTCATTAACATCCAAAACACTTTGGGGTATGCAGAACCCAGCACATAGTAGAATAAACATGATATTAACATGGAGTAAAACAGAAGAGACAGAACAGAGACCAGCTGGAACCAATCAGCATTCTCGTCCTTAAGTCCTGACTTTGAGCTGGATTCTAGATCATCTCTGTAGACCAGTGTTTCCCAACCTTCTCTCATGATGAGAATCACCTGGTGGAGTTGTTAAAACACAGATTCCTGAATCCCAACTAAGAAGTGCTAAACTAGAATTTTTGGGAACATATAGGTAAAATTGTATACTTAACTAGTGCTCTAAGACAGATTTTATATACAGAGCACTAAGTTAGGTATGCAATTTTACCTATATGTTCTCAAAAATTCTAGTTTAGCACTTCTTAGTTGGGATTCAGGAATCTGTGTTTTAACAACTCCACCAGGTGATTCTCATCATGAGAGAAGGTTGGGAAACACTGCTGTAGACAACCCAGCCCTCAGTCTGTGCTAACATCCAGCGCCAGCAGGGGGCAGCAGCCCTCCAGCCTCAGATGCTTGCTCCACCTCAGGCCCAGGTCCTGATGAGCCTGGACAAACCCGCTACTTCCCCCGAATAACACACTGAGCCTAGGTACTGGCCTTGTCCTGCCCCAGCCAAAGATGGCCAGGCAGGGCCTCCCTGAAGCTGCCCAGAGGTGAGGATGGGGATGGTACCCCCAGAATGTCAAGCAGCCAGCTACTGGGTGGGGGTCAGGGCAGGGAGCTCCCTTGAGGTCAGTCAGGGCTTTGCAGGGTCAATGGTTAGGAGGCTGCATCCAGGCCCAGGGCCTGAGACCCAGCTGTTTGCACCCCCAGGCCCTGCCCCTGCGGTCCCACCACTTCCGGAAGGTGGGCAAGAAGCCGGTGCTGACACTTGTCTGGGATCCTGAGGACATGGAGCAGGAACCAGTGCAGCAGGTCAGAACCCAGGGCTGGCGCTGCTTTCCCAGACCACCATTGTGGCCCCGGCCCCGCCCTCTCCCCTGCACCCAGGCCCCCGCTGGTGGGCACCAGTTCACCCACATCCCCTCCTAGCTTTCTGGTACCACCTCCCTCCCTTGGGGACATCCTCTGTGAAGAGAGGCACAGAGAGGGGAGGTTCTGCCTGGCTCTTTAAAACAGGGCCTTTAAGCTTCGAGAATCTGGTGAAAGCCATGGACCTCCTGCCCAAGAAATTCTGTATAACAGTTTTTACCTAAACATGCTCCCGAGGCCAGCCCAGACCCCACCGTCTGCCTATACCGAGTGCTCACTGTGTGCCAGGGCCCCAGGGCCTCAGTATTTGAGTGGGCTCAGCTCTCAGACTGGCAACAGAGGCCTAAAGAGGCAGAGTGAGTGGTCCCAGGCACCCTGCTGGACAGATAGTGGCAGAGCTGTCCCTGACCCTCCCGTCCCATGGGCAGCCCCTTGAGACCCACCTGTGTCACTGCCGGACTCTGTGCTGCAGGTCATCACCATCTTCAGCCTGGTGGAGGTGGTGCTGCGGGCAGAGGCTGCCGCCCTCAAGTACAGCGCCATCCTGAAGCGGCCGGGCACCGAGGACCTCTTGGGCCTGCAGGACAAGGAGGAGTGTGACTGTGACCATGACCATGAGCAGGAGGACTGAAGCCACCACCCTACTGCCTACCCCACCCACTGGCTTTTAGGAATAGGACATTTTGACACCAAAGGGGATTTTTAATTTGGTTTTTAACATCTCAGGGTTTTGTTTTTATTTTTTCACTCTATTTTACTTTTGCAGCTCGGTTTTTAAATGAACTGGAGGGAAGAGGGTGGGGCTGGACGGGCCATTGCTTATCAGAGTCGAGTGGTACCGCCCTCCTGGGAGGCCAGCCCCCCTTCCTGCCAGGCCACCCACTGCCTTCCCCTGCCCAGGAAATGGGGTCCAGCAAATCAGTCATGGAATAAAACCAGGTGTGAAGTGCAGCCTGGCGTACAGGGCGCGGGGGGAGGCCGGGCTGGCAGGGTGCCCCTGGCTCGGGCTCCACCCGTCACAGCTAAGCTGGGTCACCACTCTCTGGAGCCTTCCTGTCAGTTCCAGGATGGTTCACAGAGCTAGCCACCTGGCCGATGGATGCCAGCGCCTCGTTCTGGCTGATTAGAAATATCATTAGTATCCAGGCGGCAGCTCACCCATCCCTGTTGCTGATGGCTATACCCATCCCTGCCCCCACCACTGCCTCTCTGCCTGCCAGACCCCAGATGGGGCAGTGGTTCTGTAACACCCCCGTCCCCTCTTCCCAGTACAGCTCTGGCCCCGTTACTACCCTTGGTGCAAGCTAGTACTTAAGCACACCTTCCGTCCCAGTCTTCACCCTGGCAGCATCAAGGAGCCTGGGAACAAAGTGGGGGCTGGGCCTGTGGGACATGAGAGGGGCCCTCAAACTGCCTTCCCAACCAGGGAGCAGAAATGGGCTCCTGGTGGCCCAGCCTGGCCAATGGCCCCTCCAGCCCCACCCTCTGGCCTAGTCACCTGTCAGCATCTGACATCCACGGATGCCAACCACCATCTTCAGGAACGCAGGGACAGAGATGGCAGGCCCCTGGGCAGCACTGTCCCCAGCAGCCTGGCCACAGCCCCTGCTCCTTCCTCACCAAACTGGGGAACCACAGGTTGGCTTCCCCAGTAGCTGCCAGAAACTAGAGAACCATGGTGACCAAGGACTGGCTTCACCGTGCTGTTTCATTGGGGGGGGGGGGGGCGGGGGGGGGCGGGTAACAAGCTCGTTTGGTCTAGTTATAGTGAATGTTCTCCAAAGGAAAACTCAGCGCAGTACCTTTAGGAGGGCCTCGCAGGGCCTGGGCATGGCTGCTGTAGTCTGTCACCAGTGGGCTGTGGTTCATTGTCCATCCAGCACTGGCCTGGTGCCAGAGGGGACCAAGGACACGTGTCTGTCCCTGCCCCCTGTTCCCTTCTCTCCTCCTCTAACATCTCAGTCAACCTTCAGTCTGTCCATCCTGCTACTCAGAACTGCCCCAGGGGCCACCATCCCCTTTCTGCTCCTGTCCCCAGAGGCTTCTAGAACCCAGTATGTGGAAGAGAAGAGGAGGGCGTCTGGTGGTTTGTTATTTGGAAGAGGAGATTTCTGGGTTCTTTCCTAGCCTGGGTGGCCTAACAGTGAGAGCCCAGGGTGAGGTCCGGACCCCAGCCCCTCAACTACCCCACCGCCTGAGGAGCAGCCCTCCTCTCTGCTGTTATCCCCCAGGGCCTCCCCTAGAGCCTGGGAACTGAGGGCAGAGCAGCGCCCCAGGGGGCATACCCTCCAGGAGCAGTGGGTCAGAGAGCTGGGCCTCCGTGGGGGGTAGCATGGGCCCGGCCAGCAGACATCCCTCCGTATGCCGCAGCCCTTCCAGGCCCATGAGGAGTAGCCAGGTTGGTCAGCGAGGAAGGTCTTTGCTGGCCAGGCCTTGATGTCCCTAGAATCACAAGGGCCATAGCAGCCCCATCCACCACCACCGCCCCATTTGACAGGAGTGGAAACTGCCCCCAGAATGGATTCAGGTCTCTGGGCCAGGTGACGTAGCAAGACTGCCCAGCCAGGCATCTGCCCTCCTCCACACCCACTCCCTGGGCCCACCTTCTGCACCCACACATGCAGGACATGGGTGGGACCATGCCCATGGGTCCAAAAAGGAAGACAACCCCTTCTGTTGCCCCATGCTTGGGGAATGTTGACAAAAGGGGTGATGAGACCCAAAATCTCATCAAAAAGGAAGAGTCCCAAAATAAAAATAAATAAATAAAAAATTTTAAAAAAAGATAACAAAGACTTGTTTGCTTCTTAACAGAGTCTCCAGACTCAAAAAAGTCTCCACATAGCGAGGTTCTAGCAAAGTTCCGGGTCTGGGGGGCATATTCCCAACCACAATGGAATAGCACCCAGAAAAAGATGGCAAAGGAACTGAGGCTTGAAGGAATTTGAGAGGAGCAGTGAAGGTCTGAGGCGCTAGGACCAGAGTGCCCAGGGGCGTGCAAGGTGGTGCTGGAGGGGCAGGAGCAGGTGGGTCACCTCCAGCCTCCGCTGCCGGAGTGCGCACTCTCCTTTGGGCAGTGCAGAGCCCTTGAAGGTTTCATCAGGACACAACGTGGCCTCTGTTCCCTCCTTCATTTATCCAACGACAGCGGGTGTCCGCCGTGTGCCAGCGCTCAGAGCGCCGAGGCTCAGGAGGGGTGCCCCATTTCTAGTGTGGCGGGTGGCAGTGATGGCACGAAAGGTAAAGCAGGGAAGGGAGGCCATGTGTGGACAGCAGCCTCGGAGCAGCCTGGTGGCTATTTGCAGGCACAGACCCTGAGGCCGGAGTGTGGTGGTCAGTGGAGGGGCGCGAGGGCAGAGCCCTGGGCTGGAATGAGCTGGAAGAGCCGAGGAGCTGAAGACTCACCTAGGTTTTTCAGATGGTCGTGAGGATTTTCCTAGGATTTGAGCCAAGGAGGTACACAAGCCAGCGCCTCCCCGCCCTCCAAGCTGCGCGCTGAGAATAGAACGTGGGGTTCTGTATGGCGGCTGCGGCCAAGATCCCTGCAGGGATGGAGGGAGGGGTAGTTGGATTGAGAAGCTGGGGGCCACAGTGACAGGAATTACCAAGGAATAGATGTGGGAATGACAGCCGAGGTTTATAGTGCTCTGGCCAGGGAGTGGGTACAAAAACGACAGGGGCAGGGAAAAGATAGGACAGAGTGAAGGGCAGAGGCTGGACTCCTGGGGACAGGGAGCTCAAAGAGACGGCAGAGAGGGCTTAGGAGAATGCTGACACCCAGCAAGTGAGCAAACAGGTCCTCGTGATCAAGCCAAAGTAAGGACACACCTAAGTGTCTGTCGGCAGATAAATGGGGGGAAAAGATGTGGTACATATATAAAAGGGAATATTATTCAGGCTTGCAAAAGGATATCTGCCTTGGCCAGTGTGGCTCAGTTGGTAGGGCATTGTGCCCAATTGATCGTCTGTTCAGTTCCCAGTGAGTACACATGCCCAGGTTGCAGACTCAATCCCAGTAGGGGGCATGCAGGAGGCAGCTGACGGGTGTTTCTCTCTCACTTCCATGTTTTTCTCCCACTCCTTTCCTCGCTTTCTATAATCAATAAAAACATACTTTAAAAAATACTTTAAAAATAAATATAAACGATATCCTGCCATTTATGATAGCATGGATGAACTAGAGAATATTATACTGAGTGATGTAAGCCAGGCACAGAAAGACAAATACTGTGTGTTCTCATATGCGGTGTCTAATCCAAAATATAAGCAGAGAATAGAATGGTGGGAAGGAGGGAAAGAATTAGGAGATGGAGGTCAAAGGGTAGAAGGTTTCGATGAGAAAATGAATTGAGTTCTGGAGACCTAATGTACAGCATGGGATATAGGTAACAATATATAATATGTTGTACACTTGAAATTTGCTAAGAGGCTAGATCTTTTCTTTTTAATAATTTTTAAAAAAATTTATAGATTGAATTTTAGAGAGAGAAATTGATTTGTTCCACTTATTTATGCATTCATTGGTTGATTCCTTTTTGTGTGTGCTTTAAGAGAGAGGGGGGAAACAGAGAGAGAAACATTGATGAGAGATGTTTCTCCTGCCTCCTGAATACCCCCTCCTGGGGATTGAGCCTGAACCCTGGCATGTGCCCTGACAGGAATCCATCTGGTGACCTCTTGGTAGATGGGTGACACTCAATCCACTGAACCACACCGGCTGGGCCATTGGTTGATTCTTTTATGGTCGTGAGGATAACTGGGATCAAACGTGCAATCTTGGCATATTGGAAAGACACTTTAACCAACTAAGATACCCAGCCATCGTAAAGAGGGTAGATCATAAATGTTCTTACCATGAAGAGAAAATGGTGATTTTGAGGTAAGGAATGAGAATGTTGATTAACCTGATTATGATGATCATTTCACAGTGGATACATGTATCAAAATATCAAGTTTTACACCTTAAATATGTACAGTTCCTATTTGTCGATTATACCTCAGCTAAATTCATTAATTGGAAGTGGAATCTATGTTTCCTCCCTTGAATCTGAACAGGCCCTATAGCTGCTAACAGGCATTAATGTGCAAAGTGACAATGGGCCAGTTTCTAAGCCCATAAGAAACTGGCAGCCCTGGCTCAGTAGAGAGCGTCAGCCTGCAGACTGAAGGGTCCCAGGTTCGATTCCGGTTAAGGGCACATGCCTGGGTTGCAGGCTCAATCCCCAGTAGGGGTTGTGCAGGAGGCAGCTAATCAATGATTCTACCTCTCCCTTCCTCTCTGAAATCAATAAAACATTTTTTACAAAAAAGAAAGAAAGAGCCAAAACCGGTTTGGCTCACTGGATAGAGCGTCGGCCTGCAGACTGAAAGGTCCCCGGTTCAATTACGGTCAAGGGCATGTGCCTTGGTTGTGGGCACATCCCCAGTAGAGGGTGTGCAAGAGGCAGCTGATCGATGATTCTCATCGATGTTTCTATCTCTTTATCCCTCTCTCTTCCTTTCTGTAAAAAATCAATAAAATATATTTTTTTAAAAAAATAAGAAAGAAAGAAAGAAAGAAAAAGAAAGAAAGAAAGAAAGAAAGAGAAGGAAGGAGGGAGGGAGGGAGGGAGGGAGGGAGGGAGGGAGGGAGGGAGGGAGGAAGGAAGGAAGGAAGGAAGGAAGGAAGGAAGGAAGGAAGGAAGGAAGAAAAACTGGTAGCTTCTTCCTGTCTCGTGGAATCCAGCTGCCATGTTGTTCAGAAGCTAAAGCAGCCTGTGGAGAAGCCAGTTATCATCCTGTGAGAGCTGCTTCAGGGAGTGGATCCCCAGCTCCTATCCAGCCCCCAGCTGAGACCTCGCAGATACACCAAGGTTGTGTGTTTGATCCTGGGTCAGGGCACATACAAGAAACAACCAGTGAATGCATAAATGAGTGGAACAACTCATCTTTCCTCTTTCTCTAAAATAAATAAAAATGTTAACGGCATTAAAACAAATAAAAATAAATAAGTAATTGCTTCTCGTTCTTTTGGCTAAGATTAAGTGTAGTACCTATTCCTATCAGTTTAATATCTGATACATACTCTGTCTGAGGACAACATATTAAGTGAGGGGGGGAAATGAACAAGTATGTGATTTGAAAACTGGTAAATATAAAATTAAAAAGCCAAGGAAAAGATGACTGCCTCTGAAATGGGAAACACGGGGGGAGGGGGACTGCTGTTTTTGTTTGTTTTTTTTGTTTTTTTTTTTTTTTAATTTTTATTTTTTTTTTTATTTTTTTTTATAAGTTTTTATTGTTCATATTATTACAAATGTTCCTTCCCCCCCCCCCTCATTGCTCTCCTCCACCAGGTTCCCACCCCACCCTTTTCCCCTCTCCCCATTGTCCTCATCCATAGGTGCACAGTTTATGTTCAGTCTCTTCCCACGCCCCCCTCTCCCCTTTTCCCCAAGAATCATCA
This sequence comes from Pipistrellus kuhlii, assembly GCF_014108245.1. NCBI lineage: Eukaryota > Metazoa > Chordata > Mammalia > Chiroptera > Vespertilionidae > Pipistrellus > Pipistrellus kuhlii. Next base: position 25,958,534 of record NW_023425573.1, read on the forward strand.
GTTCACTCCCCTTCCATACCTCTGATTCTATTATATTCAACAGTTAATATTGTTCATCAGATTTTTTTAATTTCCTTGGTTTTTAGATTCACTTGTTGATAGTTACGTATTTGTTGTTCATAATTTTTATCTTTGTTTACTTTCTCTTCTGAAAGAACCCCCTTCAGCAATTCATATAATTCTGGTTTGGCGGTGATGAACTCCTTTAGCTCTTTTTTATTAGTGAAGCTCTTTATCTGGCCTTCGATTCTGAGTGATAGCTTTGCTGGGTAGATTATTTTTGGCTGTAGGTTCTTGCTATTCATCACCTTGAATATTTCTTGCCATTCCCTTCTGGCCTGCATGGTTTCTGTTGAGAAGTCAGCTGACAATCGTATAGGTACTCCTTTATAGGTTACTACTTTCTTTGCTCTTGCTTCTTTTAATATTCTCTCTTTGTCTTTTGCTCTTGGAATTTTAATAATGATGTGTCTCGGTGTGGTCCTCTTTGGATTCCTTTTGTTTGGAGTTCTGTGTGCTTCCTGGACTTGTAAATCTAATTCTTTCACCAGGTGGGGGAAGTTTTCTGTCACTATTTCTTTCAGTATGTTTTCGATATCTTGCTCTCTCTCATCTTCTGGGACCCCCATAATTCTGATGTTGGTTCGCTTGAAGTTGTCCCAGAGGTTTCTTACATTATCTTCAATTTTCTGGATTCTCTTGACTTCTAGCTTCTGTGGAGGAGTGTCTTCTGGCTCTTTATGTTCCAAATCTTTGACTTGATTCTTGCGATCTTCCCTTCTGTTTTTAGGACTCTGTAAAATATTTTTTATTTCAGACAATGTATTCTTTATTTCTTGTTGATCCCTTATCATTTCTTGTTGACTCCTTATTAATTCTAGTTGATCTCTTTTCCTATCCTCATAGGCCTTATCCATCTTTTCTAGGAAATTCTTGAAAAACCTTATAAGCGTAGATTTGAACTCTATATCCAGATGCTTTTTGTCCTCCATTTCTTTCGTTTGTGATCTATTTTGTTGTCGCATTTGTGATCTATTTTGTTGTCGCATTTCGCAGTTACAGATGGGATGGGGTTTCAGGGTGGAGCCTGCAGCTTTGGCTTCCGTCAGCCCCGCCCTATGCGGGTCCTTCAGTGTTCGCTGCTGGCGCCTCTGAGAGAAAGGTGCCCTCGATTTTCGCCTGCTGCCAAACAGTCTATGCTCTCCCACAATGAGCCCGGTATTGGGGTTCAGTTCCGTTTGAAGTGGAGTTGGAGGTGGTGTTCAGAGCAGTCTGGAGCCCCAGTCTCCTTCCCGTCAGGGCAATCCCGCGGCACAGCCGACTGTCCCTTCTCTGTGTGCAGTGTGCGCACCTCCGGGACCTCCTTTCGCCTCTCCCTGGGGTTCCGCCTTACAGCCCGGCTCCCTATGGCTGAGCCTGAGTCCCCGGGGTCTGGCTTAGAACTGGGGTTCAGAGCAGTCGGGGGTCCAGCACAGTCGGAGTTTTATCTCCTTCCCGCTAGGGAACGCCAGCCAGGCACTCGGCCTCCCTCCTCTCTGGCTCCGTCCTCTCCGCGCGCGCAGCGTGTCTCCGTACCTTGGGCTTTTACAGTTCCTCCGTGCCTCCTTTTGGTTTTCTCCTTGCTTCTCGCTGTAGAATTTCCAGTCAGTCAACCTTCCTGTAGTTCTGGGCAATGTCCGTTTTATATTTTAGTTGTATTTTATTGAAATTGTTGTGTGCGGCTGCGGCTAGGTGTTCACCTGGGCGCAGCCATCTTGGATCTCCTGTTTTTGTTTTGTTGTAACAAACATGAATGATCTTATAATTTACATACATGTATAACTCCGATAAGAAAACTTAAAAAAAAAATCTTCTTAGCAAGAATGGACCTACAATGGGTTTGAAAGGCTTCCTGTACAGTCAGCAACGGGTACATCAAACGCCATTATTCCAGTAAATAAGATAAAGTTTTTGCTGACAAGCAGCCTGATAGTCCCACTCAGTTAAAATGCTGCCTAAGGTTTTCAGCTTGAACACTTGGGTGGTCGTCTTGCTGTGAGGAGTCCCGGTTGCCTCGTGGAGACCCAGGGACTGTGTCTATTGTGTCTGAGCCAAGACCTGGGCGTGCAGGGTGCGGGGCTGGCTCCTGGGCAGCTGCCAGCCTGGAGGCGGCAGCCTGGCCAGGAAGGGCGGGGCTGCAGGCGGCTCCTGGCCTCGCCGGGCAGCTCCCCCAAGGGCTGTGCCACCGGCCCCGCCCGGCAAGCACCACGGAGGCTACTTCCAGGACCAGGTCCCGGACGTCAGGGCGACTGGGTTGGAGCGGCGCTGAAGCAAATGCAAGATTGGTGGGCGTTCCGGCAAGTGGGAGGAGGAGGGCTGATGCCTCTGATGACCACAAATGAGAGTCTGGAGACGGGAGAGGGTGTATTTAACACTTGGAATGAAAAGTTTGAATTTGCACATAACTGAGTTAGGTTATGAATTTAAAACCTTTTGCAATATAACTTCTCTGAGCCTTCTCTGTATGGGTTTTATGGTGGGGTTGTATATATATTTTTTTTTTATTAACATAGAAACTCAAAAGGAAAAAAAAAAACTACCCTTAAGGTTCTTTCATCTGGTCTAATCATCAAATAGGCATGAGACAGATTAACAAGAGAACCTGACTAAACTTCATACCTACATATGTATGGGAACCCCACATCCATGAGAGTCAGACCCACACGCACCAGCGGTTCAGACAGACAGGGAACTTGACATTGGGGGGGGGGGGGAGTGAGGGAAGGTGCCCCCGGGGCTTCACTGGTCGAGACAGGATTAGAAGAGCAGATGTTTAGTAAATAGAAGCTTGCCCCACCACAGGTGGGTCAAAAAGAGATTATAGTTACCATCTCTCTTAATTCAAGTTTTAGGCAAGGGAGGGGCACAAGTTTCTCTTGAGCCTGAAGCCAAAATTGCCCTTAGCTTAGAACAGTCCGCCTGCCACAGAAGCACGGCTTTGGTGTGACTAGCTCATAGTGATGCCATTTGGGACTGTGGTTTTCTCTTTAACTCTTCCAGGTTCTGGCCGGTGTAATAATCAAATTCACATGAGACAAATCAGCAGCAGAAAACAAATTAACATTTAACAACATGTATTCCACTTAGAGGCGTGGGAGAGACCCAGATCAGCTGAGTAACTCTCCCAAAGAGTGGAAGCCACACCTTAAATACCATCTTCAGCTAAAGACAAAAAAAGAGGGAGGTTGTGGGGAGTCAGGCCTGGAAGGTGACCCGAAGCACAGCAAATGGGAGTCAGGCTGTTAGGCAAGTTAAGTGTCTGCTTCCTCCATTGATAAGTTTCTAGGAATTCAGATGCTTCCCCTGTTTCCCCGAAAATAAGACCTAGAGCATAGAAAGATAAGACATCCCCTGAAAATAAGACCTACCGCATCTTTGGGAGCAAAAATTAATATAAGACAGTCTTATTTTCGGGGAAACGGTAGCTCTTTCAGTAAGGAAAATAGCCTTAAAACTACAGGTTTCCCACCCTGGCTGGGTAGCTCATATGGTTAGAGCTTCACTCCAATACACCAAAGTTGTGGATTCTATCTCTGATCAGGACACATACAAGAAGCAACCAATGAATGCATGAATAAATGGGACGACAAATTCCCTTCTTTCTCTCTCTCTCTCTCTCTCTCTCTCTCTCTCTCTCTCTCTCTCTCTCTCTCTCTCTCTCCTCTCTCCTCTCTCCTCTCTCCTCTCTCATCAATTCACAACATTTTTCAAAAATTACCCAGCATAAGGTAATCAATATCCCCCAAAGAGGCATATTTTGGGATGGCAAACTCTGCTCCCCTTCAACAGGAGGAGGATGCAGGGAATAGAGGGAGTGACAGAGGCTGGCAGGCAACTCTTGGAGGTGAGATTGTCTCAGTAAAGCGAGGAGGACCCAGGAAGGCTCTGGGGTGGGGAGGAGGACCCAGTGGCAAAGCTGGGAAGAAGGGTTGTTTTTATTTATTTTTTAATTATTTTTTTAAATATATTTTATTGATTTTTTTTACAGAGAGGAAGGGAGAGAGATAGAGAGCTAGAAATGTCAATGAGAGAGAAACATCGACCAGCCGCCTCCTGCACACCCCCCAACGAGGATGTGCCCGCAACCAACGTACATGCCCCTGACCGGAATCAAACCCGAGACCTTTCAGTCTGCAAACCGATGCTCTACCACTGAGCCAAACCGGTTTCTGCTGTTTTTAAATATATATATCATTATGCCCAGCCAGTGTGGCTCAGTGGTTGAGCGTCAACCTATGAACCAGGAACTCAATTCCTGGTCAGGGCACATGCCAGGTTGCAGATTCAATCCCAGTAGGAGGCAAACAGGAGGCAGCCCACCAATGATTCTCATTGATGTTTCTCTCCCTCTCTGAAGTCAATAAAAATATATTAATATATATATTAAAATATGGTAAAAAGCATGACATAAAATGTTACCATCTTAACCATTTTTAAGTATGCTAAGTAAGTAAGAGTTCAATAGCTAACAAGATTATGTGCTCTCAGAAGGCAGGGGAGGTGGGTGGGAAGAGATCAAGCAATGAACTTGTATACATATATGCATAACCCGTGGATACAGACAATTGGGTGGTGAGGGGGATGGGAGCAGGCTGAAGAGGTTAATGTGGGAAAAAGAAGGACCTATGAAATATTTCCAACAATAAAATTAAAAGGGCCCTAGCCGGTTTGGTCAGTGGATACATCAGCCTGTGGACTAAAGGGTCCCAGGTTTGATTCCAGTCAAGGGTACATGCCCAGGTTGTGGTCTTAATCTTCAGTAGGGGGCATGCAGGAGGCAGCTGATCAATGATTCTCTATCATCACTGATGTTTCTCTCTCCCTCTCCTTTCTTCTCTGAAATCAATAAAAACACTTTTTTTTAAAGAGAAAAAGATTATGTGTTCTCTCAAGGGTTAATACCCCTTTGAGGGATATTACTTCTGATATTTCAAAGGTGTGTTAACCTGGATGCACAAGAGCAAAGGACAAACCTTCCGCTGAAGAAGTTATAGGCCTGGGACATGCCTACTCAGCATGACCTGCCCAGTTAGGAATTTATGGTCAGATCTCTCTGTGAGGTTACTTTCCATAGAACCCCATTTTCATCCACAGTATGGACATCACATTTTATTTATTCATTCATCTGTTGACGGACATGTGAATTGCTTGTACCTGTTGGAGAGGGGATAATTCTCCCCCTTCTACCCTTTAGTTCTTAATACTGGACTAGAAATAAAATAATAAAAATTGTTACAAGACTAGATTAACAGAATGTTAACAAAAATTCCAAGATGAATTAAAAGAGTGCTTTATTCAGATATGATTTGCAAATCAGGGACGGCCTTGGTGTGAACCAGAGACATGTCCAATGTGGAGGGGACAAAGCAAGGCTTTCCAAAGGCAAAGCGCAGGGGCTGCTGATCAAAGAGGGGAGTGGCTGTGGGGAAGACCACAAACTTCCATCACTGGTTCTCTGAGAGGTGGAAGCAACTGCAAAACCCAAGAATCTGCTGACTCAGGGATCGAAAGTAGGGCTGTGATGCAAGAACAGTGGGTAACATGATGAGGCATTTGTCAGGTCCTAGTTTGGGTTCAATCCATAGAGCACAAGTTCTGGGTTATCTATATAATAAAAGCCTAAGTGACTGTTACAGCAGAATGACCAAAACGACCAGTCCCTCTGATGAGCACTAACCACCAGGGGGCAGATGCTCAATGCAGGAGCTCCCCCCTGGTGATCAGTGTGCTCCCACAGGGGGAGCACCGCTCAGCCAGAAGCTGGGCTCATGGCTGGTGAGCTCAGTGGTGGTGGCGGGAGCCTCAGTGGCAGCACTAGGGAGCAGCAGGCAGGCTGGCAGAAGGAGAGAGGGGTCCCTGACTACAAGAGAGAGGCCCTCCCCCCAGTGTATAATTTCGTGCACCAGGCCTCTAGTTTATTTATCAACAGAAATCAGACAGCACAAAGAGAGCATTCGGTTGTAGGCGTCAGGAACGGCACCAGGTGTCTAAGCGGTAGGGTCAGACTGGACCTGGATTCAGCAACCTAGTACTTGAGTTCTAGCTAGGAAAGAATTCAGAGCCAAGACTTAAACTATAAGAGAACATTTCTTTATAAAATTAAGAAATGGACTGAGGAATTGAGTTAGGAAGGGCCCTAGGAGCTTGGGAGTGAGAAGGTAATGGTAACATGCTTAAGGGTGGGGGTGGGGGTAGGAAAAGGAGAGGCACTGGGTCCTCCATCCTAAAGGTTTTAAGGGTGGAGATTTTAAGGGAGGTCTCAGAGGAAGATCTTAATAGAATATTCAGCTCTTTTCCAGGTGTGTCCTTTTGGAGTTGTGGCCTCCACTAATTGATTGGCCAGCACAGGGGGCCATTATTCAATGCAGCTGGTCCTGAGGTCAGCCATGGGGTTGCTTTTTTGGACCCATAGCTGAAGTAAAACATGAGGGTAAATGTTATCTCTAGGGAGAAAAGGTCAAGAAGTTGAAACCACATGACCATGGATATGCTAGGGGAGGAAAGGCCACGCTGGTGGTGAGGTCACACCCTACAGCTATCCGCTGCTGGGCGCCTGTAGCTTTCTGCCCTGGTGACCTTCTGCACCTGGCCCATCACACTGACTCTGCTCGTGTCTGTCTGTCACAGCTCTGTGGGCCTGGGAGCAGAGTCGTGCTCTTTAAACAGCCTTGGAGTTCACCCTGCAAAAACCCAAATATTGGGACACAAATAAGGATATTTAGGCTCCGATAAGTCCTCACGGAGAAAAACCAGTTTAAAACATGTGCCGGAGAACCACAGTGTGATGCTCAGGTCAGAAAATGAGGCTCAAGAAATGTTCGAACCAGGTACCTTTCTATGTTTTTGTACAAACACATTTTGTACAAACACGGAGAAAGTCACCGCTCAGTGAAAAGAATGTAAGCAGGGCTTGGGCTGGGCGGGACAGGCTTGTTGGCAGCCCTCTCCTTCCGGATTCCCAGCTGTGATAAGGTTGTGTCAGCCCTTGGGATGTTGCCTCCTGCTTTCAGGGACACAGAGGAGAGTCAGGCCTCATCCTGCTCCTGCTGCCTCCCAGGTGACTGCAGTTGGAAACAGTCACTAGGTCACCATGGAATATCACGGGGCGGCCTGTCCTGGGCCCCAGCACACCTTTGGCTATTATGGATAGTGCTGTTATGAATATGGGGGTGCAATGATGTCTTGAAGAGCCTGCTTTCGGTCCTTTTGGGTTCATCCCAAAGGTAGGCTTGTTGGGTGGGAGGAATGCTTCTGAACCCTCGTGATCAGAGGAGAGCAGACTCATGCCTGTGCCCAAGCCCCAGTCCAACGGGGCAAACAGCATGCACCGGGCACGGCCCCACCCCCTGCCCTCTGAAGGCACACCTCTTACCCGACAGGGTGCCTGGCCCAAGCAGGTCTGCCTACGGCGACAGGCAGTGTGTGGGTTCTTAAATCCATGCAAGAAAAATTCGCAACACAAGACCAGGTGAATTTTAGAGGACGTTTATTAAAGCTGGGAACAATGAAACAAGGAAGGGCTAGGGCAGTGGTCGGCAAACTCATTAGTCAACAGAGCCAAATATCAACAGTTACAATGATTGAAATTGCTTTGGAGAGCCTAATTTTTAAAACTTAAACTTCTTCTAACACCACTTCTTCAAAATAGGCTCGCCCAGGCCGTGGTATTTTGTGAGAGAGCCACACTCAAGGGGCCGAAGAGCCTCATGTGGCTCGAGAGCCGCAGTTTGCCGACCACAGGGCTAGGGAAATGAGCCTAGGCTGGGCTACTTTGGCTCCCTAAGAAGTCAGAGAAAAGGGGGCCTTGGAGATTTTGCTGGGACGAACTGCCATGGCCCACTGTTGTCCTGGCTGTAAGCCTCCTGGGGTTCCTGAGCGTTTGGGAGACTCATGCCTTGGAGAAAGAGGTCTGGGAGGCCAAGCGTGCTCCTTAGCCAGGCCGGACCTTTGTTTCCAGGGGATTGTAAAGGCTGCGCCTTTAGGAGAGGGCTTAGGGGAGGATGTAAATAGAATATTCGAGAACATTTTAGTCGATGGACCAAAATGAGATTGATCCCTTTCACAGAGAGGATCCTAGCGTGTGGTTGGCAAACACACTAATTGGATTTCTGCTACTCGTCTCCTGAATAGGGTGGTTTAAGCTATTTACCCTCTGGCTGGGGAGGAGAAGTGCAAACACTTAGAGAAGATAGGATTTACTGGATGGCAACAAACTGCTGCTTAACTTAAGGTGACCAGATTTTAACAGTGGTAAAGAGGGACACCATTGACTCTGGGGGGGAGGGGCATTTCTTGATTAAAAATTTGGTCTATATGGAGCAACAAAAATTTTCATAGAACGCAAAAATAGTATTATAATATATTTTTTTTAATTCAACATAAGTACAATTTACAAATATAATAAATAAAAAATTATGTGTAGTATTTTATTCTTTGTCATATTTCTCATTTGATTTTTTTTTTTTTTTGGTAGATTGCTGTCGTTTAAAAGGTCATGAAAATTTTCACAAGAATTGGTTAAATTATATTTCACACATAAAATGGCTTTCAAAGTCTCAACACTTAATTGTGATTTTTCTGATCTCCACACTTTATTTACCGTAGAAAAAAATGCGTTCAGTCGCAGCATTAGTTCCTGGTAAGGACAGCGTGTATTCCACAATTCTAACAACTGATCAACAATGCGAACTTTGATAAGCAGTTCCCAATAATCAGTTCTCAACAATTATTTAAAAAAAAAGTTTAACATTATAAAATTAACAAAAATAATATAAAGCTCATATCCTGGGTAAATAGCTACATGGCCACCGAAAACCATATACTATTCCCTTTCCATTCTCCTGCCATTTCCTAGCTTGTCATGCATTCTTTCCAAAAATCGGGACTTTTTTAAAATGCTGCGGGGTGTGGGACAAATTGTTAAAAATCAGCACTGTCCCGCCAAAAGCGGGACATCTGGTCACCTTAAACTCTCTGTCTCAGTCTGCCCATCCCCTTTACCTGGCTCATAGGCCTGTCTCTCACACACACACCACAAGGCTGGCCCAGCGCAGGGTAATTGGACACACGTACCAGGTCCCCACTGCTGTCACCACCAGCCACCCTTTTCCAGCGAACAAGACTGGGCCCCAGATCTTGGACGCACCCAGTAGACCAGTGCCTGTTCACCTGCCCAGGCCAAGCCTGGTGAAAGGCCACCTGGGTGGCAGGATGACATCAGGAAGCCAAACCAGGACCCGTGCAAGCCCTGTGCTTGCACCCCACCTCCCTCAGCACTCAGAACCAAGCCTGGGCCCGACTTGCTTAAGGAAATACGGAACAGATGAGGTGAACAAAGGAGTGACGGGTGCCCAGGACTGCAGGAGCAGAGGTTAGGGGGAGCCCAATCAGGACCCCTAAAATGCTCCTCACCCAGAGGGCACCTACCTCTTAGCCCCACCCTACCCTGGGGAGACACCTTTTGCAGGACCCCCTGCCCCAAGGCTGTTACACCCTACCAACGGGAGGGGCTGTCTCAGGGTGGCTGCCTGGGGCACTGGGAGGGACCTGAAGCCTTTATAAACCAGGGATGGAGGCCTCCCCTGATTAAGCCCCAAGAGCTTGCCTTGCTGCTCCTGCCCTGGTGGCTCAGTCTTCTCCAGGTTCCTGCCTCACCAGGTCCCGGCCTCTCTGCAGTCCCAGCTCCTTCGCTGGCCCACCATCCCGCAGGCATGCAGGAAGCCGACGTGCTGCAGCTGCTGCTGCTGCTCCTGGGCCTGGGGATGCAGCGGTCCCACGGAGCCGTTCCTGGTAAGGGGCCCCTCCCAGCGGGCCCACACATGGGGCGCTCCCCCAAGGCAGACCTGACCGCCCTCTCCCCTCGGCCAGCTGAGGAGGAAGACCCAGCCTTCTGGAACCGCCAGGCAGCCCAGGCCCTGGACGCCGCCAAGAAGCTGCAGCCCATGCAAAGCGCCGCCAAGAACCTCATTCTCTTCCTGGGGGACGGTGAGTGTGCACGGCACGTCCGTTCCCAGAGCCTCAGTCCCGGTACCTGGGCTGCCTGCGGACACAGACCTCACAGGGTTTCTCTCCTTCAGGGATGGGGGTGTCCACGGTGACAGCAGCTCGGATCCTAAAGGGGCAGATGAGTGGCAAGCTGGGACCTGAGACCCCCCTGGCCATGGACAAGTTCCCGTACATGGCTCTGGCCAAGGTAAGGGCTGGGTGGCCTCAGGATGCTCCACACCACAGGGGTGGGTGGGCCTAGGGAGCCTGGTAGGAGGGAAGGTCCAGGAGGGGTGGGGCCTGAGTTAGGGACCCGGGGCCTGGTCATGATCTGGGTGTCTGTCCCAGAGAGGAGTTGAGGGTGTCCCTGTCCCCCCAGACATACAACGTGGACAGACTTGTACCAGACAGTGCAGGCACGGCTACAGCCTTCCTGTGTGGTGTCAAGACCAACTTCCGGACCATCGGTGTGAGTGCCGCGGCCCGGTATAACCAGTGCAACACCACACGTGGCAACGAGGTCATCTCCGTGATGAGCCGGGCCAAGAAAGCAGGTGGGCTGGGGGCCGGCCTAGTGGGCAGGGGTGGGGCCCAGAGCGCACAGTGGGCTCACCCTGACCGGACCTCCCTCCCCCTCAGGGAAGTCAGTGGGGGTGGTGACCACAACGAGGGTGCAGCACGCCACGCCAGCCGGCGCCTACGCGCACACGGTGAATCGCAACTGGTACTCGGACGCAGACATGCCTGCCCAGGCGCTGAAGGACGGCTGTCAGGACATTGCCACTCAGCTCATCTCCAACGTGGACATTGATGTGGGTCATGGGGCAGAGGGGGTTGGTCCCACGCTGGTCACAGTCCCAGGCAACCCACAGCCTGAGCCCTGAGCCCTGGGGCCTGGGGCAGGGGCCTGGGGCTGGAGCCTGGGACCTGGGACCTGGAGCTGGGGCTGGGGCAGGGGCTGGGGCAGGGGCTGGGGCTGGGGCTGGGGCTGGAGCTGGGGCTGGGGCTGGGGCCTGGGGCCTGGGGCCTGGGGCCTGGGGCTGGGGCCTGGCAGTGTCTCTGGGCACATGGGATGGTGGTGTAAAGGTTCAGGCAAGCCAGGCCTTCGATGGAGGCGGAGGGGACCTGGAGATTGCTTGTTCAGGGGGCAAAGGGCCAGGCAGGCCCCAAGCTCACCTGCCCTCCTGCTCTGGCTCCAGGTGATCCTGGGTGGAGGCCGCAAGTACATGTTTCCCAAGGGCACCCCAGACCCTGAGTACCCTGGTGACGCCTCACATCAAGGAACCAGGGCGGACATGCGGAACCTGGTTCAGGAGTGGCTGGCCAAGCACGAGGTGATGGGGCTGTGGGTGCAGGGGACAGCAGGGGCGAGGGCAGGGCTGCTGGTGGGAGAGCCGTGGGCTGAGGCCCGCTTCTGTCCCTGCCAGGGCGCCCAGTACGTGTGGAACCGAACAGCGCTCCTCCAGGCGTCCCAGAACCACTCCGTGACACACCTCATGGGTAATGACTGCTCCTCCCCGCCTGCCCATCCCGCCTCCCCGCCCCCCGTGGGTCCCTGGACACGCATGTGTGCGCGGACCTCACTCCACAGCGTGTCCGTCACCCCGTGCCCTTCCCCACAGGCCTGTTTGAGCCGGGGGACATGAAGTATGAGGCCCAACGAGACAGCAAGCAGGACCCGAGCCTGAAGGAGATGACAGAGGCCGCCTTGCGCCTGCTGAGCAGGAACCCCCGGGGCTTCTACCTCTTGGTGGAGGGTGAGTGCGTGGCCCCTCCCTGAGCAGAGGGAGGTCAGGGTTCAGGGCGGGTTCCCCACCGCCCACCCACGGTCTCTCTGCAGGGGGCCGCATTGACCATGGTCACCATGCGGGGAAAGCCTACTTCGCACTGACCGAGACCATCAGTTTTGATGACGCCATTCACAGCGCCAGCCAGCTCACCAGCGAGAAGGACACACTGACCCTTGTCACCGCCGACCACTCTCACGTCTTCACTTTCGGAGGCTATCCCCTGCGTGGCAGCTCCATTTTCGGTAGGTTTGAGGGAGGGAGTGGCAGGCGCGGCTTCCTCAATTAGGAGGAAGGAAACGCTGTGAGCCTCAGTTTGCTCATCTGTCAAATGGGGTCATAATAGCCAGACCTTGCAGGGTCTTGTGTGGATTGTCACTGAATAAGCAAGCAGTGCTGGGGCCTAGCCCACAGGGGGCGCTGCAGAGCTGTGTTGGTGACATCACATGTCCAATCCTCCCTGCAGGGCTGGCTCCTGAGATAGCGACAGATGGCAAGGCCTACACCTCCATCCTTTATGGCAACGGCCCCGGCTTCGCGATCAGCAGGGGCTCCCGGTCAGATGTTGATGAAAGCCAGACCAGTGAGTGCACCAGTGGGTGGGCAGGCAGGGGGAACCCATGGGGGGGGGGGGGGGGCAGTGCCCACCATACCTGATTCCCCGTTATCTGTCCAGATGACCCCAACTACAAGCAGCAGGCGGCCGTGCCCCTGTGGAGCGAGACCCACGCTGGCGAGGACGTGGCGGTGTTCGCGCGTGGCCCGCAGGCGCACCTGGTGCGCGGGGTGCAGGAGCAGAGCATGGTGGCGCACGTCATGGCCTTCGCCGCCTGCCTGGAGCCCTACACCGCCTGCGGCCTGACGCCGCCTGCTGAGCCGTCAGCAGGCCCCTCAGCAGGCCCTTCACTGACTTTGCTGGCTGGGGCCCTGCTGCTGCTGCTGCTGCTGAGGGCCGTTAAGCCCTGATCGCCCCACCCCTCACCCCTAACCCTGGGGCCCATCTCCCCCAGGGGCCCTTCGCCAATTCTGGGCCACTTACTGCCAGTACGGAATCTCCCCCTCATCACCCCCAAGCTTCCCAGGGCCTGGCCTTTACCCTGCGGTGCACACCGCCCCCTCTCAGCCACCTGGGCACCCTGGAGGCTGTGGTGGTGGCTTCCTGAAGCTCTCCAGGCTCGCCCAGCTGCTCTGGGCTCCCGGCCCCCGACCTTGACTGCAAGGAGGTTTTGTAGCCCCATGGGACCCGGGGACTCTGGCACATGGGGTGATGGCACGTGGGGAGGAAGGGGGTGTCCAGGAGAGGGACAGCTTCCTGTCACCCTACAACCTGTCCTATGGCTACTTCCTGGCCCACAGGCCACTGCAGCCAGTACACCGGTGCCTTTGACATAAAGCCCTGGGCTTCCTCATCTAGGGGCCCAGTGGTACCATTTCACAGGAGATGAGGAATTTGTCCCCGTCACCTCACAATGCCCATCCTGGCTGAGAGCTCCAAGGAACAGCCCTTGGCCCACCCTGAGGCCATGTGGCACTAGACATATTTTGTAAACGGGATTCTGAAACCTCTATTCTGGGAGGGACTCATAAAACTACAATGTAATGCCAGTTCTGATATGTTCTTTTCTCTTTAAAAAAAAAAATTATTTATTTTATTTTTTAATTTTTAAATAAATCTTTATTGTTCAGATTATTACAAATGTGTTTCTCTCCCTCCCCTGATATGTTCTTGAAAGAAAAATTAGTATGTGGGGGTACAGAGTGAGTCAGAGGGAAACAACTCGGATGAGGTCAGGGAGCAGAAAGGGACTCCCTGAGGAGCAGACAGGTGCCCAAGAGCACTTCAGCAAAGCTAGCAAGGGCCCTGTGGCAGCAAGTGACTTTGAGTCAAAGTTGTGGGTTGGATAGGGATAAGGAGGAATGGGAAAAGAGCTCAAACTTCATCCAGAGTGTGGCTTTGAGCAGGGACATAACATGACTTTTTTGAAAATATCAACCTGGCATATGTGGGGAGGGACCAAGATGGTGGCATGGGTAAATGTACTCTTCTTCCCACGACCACATCAAAATACAACTAAGCCCTAGCCAGTCTTGCTCAGTGGATAGAGCATAGGCCTGCAGACCAAAGGGCCTCGATTCCGGGTTTGATTCCGGTCAAGGGCACATACCTCGGTTGCAGGCTCCTTCCTGGTCCAGATCCTGGTCTGGGCTCGTGTAAAAGGCAACCAATTGGGTTTCTCTCACAGATATTTCTATCTTTCCCCTCTCTCTCACTCTGAAAACGATGGGGAAATATCCTCAGGTGAGGATTAAAAAACAAAACAAAACAAAAAAAACCACTAAAGTAACAGAACAACCATCATTCAGAAATGCCTGAAATCTGAATAAGGTCACATCACACAAGGGAATTAAGGACGAAAGCATGTTGAGATGGAAAGGAGGGGCAGAAGTGCAGACTGGGCTAGTCTAGACCCTTGCGTGGTGTTTTTTTGTTGTATTTTAATTCAGATGGATATCTTGGCTGTGAGGGCCTCCTACGAGGAGCATGGGGTCCCATTCCCGTGGCAGATCCCTCAGCCCAGGCTTCCAGTATTGGAAAGAGTCCCCATAATTTCAGGCTATAAAAACCAGCAGTGATTGTAACTGACACAGAGGCTTCTGGAGACCAGACAGTTCTTAAAGGGCCAGCACACAGGCTTACTCAGACTCACTCCCTCTGAGCTCCAGTGCTGGGCAGCAGCTTGAAAGGATCCAGACATACATGTAACCTGGAAGGAACTAAATTGTCTGGCATCAGGGCAAGACCTCGGGGGTGGGCAGCTTTCTCCCAGACAAAAGTGCTCACAGAGGTCATTGTTCCCATGCTGAAACCTCTCCCTGACACAGCTGAATGGCAGGAGCCATATCTGAGCCTCCAACCTGGCCCACTGTTTGCCCTGCCCTGGTGATACCCTGAGATTCTACCTTGCCCAATTTGCAGCACCACTCAAATCATTTGCAGCAGCTTTTCCCTATGAATAGCCTGTCCTGGCTCAGGCTTCACACTTTCCTAAATCCCTCAACAAGTAGCAGCTGGACCCAGTGAGTCCCATACCTCTTAATAAGTGGCCTCAGGCCTGACATTAGCAGCAGCCTGTGTTGGATCGCAGTTTGGCCTCTCCTGGCACCAGGAGCCATCTGCAGATCACTCTGTTGCTTGTGTGGGTAGTCCCAAGCTGGGCACAGGCAATGATTGTATCTCCCAGGAGGCCCAGAGCCAGTGCAACTGGTGGGCAGCTTCAGACCATACACATCTATGAGTGACACACTCAAGGGGTAGACTTGAGCACCAAAGCCCCATTGAAGCAAGTCCTACTCCATAGGGGTGTCTTCTGCACAACAGCTCTTCCGCTGTTGGTTCTCACAGCCAGTTGGCCTGAGGTCAATTCCTCCTAGTGACACCAACAGCAATTAAGGTTCAACTACAACAAGACAGCGCACACAGTCCACCCAGGGGTGCACCTAGAGTGCCCAGCTCAGGTGATTGGGGAGGCTGAGCCACTGGACCCTACAGGACACCTACTACACAAGGCCACTCTACCAATTCCAGGAGACATAGCAGCTCTACCTAATACATAGAAGCAAACACAGGGAGGCAGCCAAAATGCAAAGCCAAAGAAAAATGTCACAGATGAAAGACCAGAAAAAGAATCTGGAGAAAAAGACCTAAATGGAATGGAAGCAAGCAGACTAATGGATATAGAGTTCAAAATAATGATTATAATGAGAGCTTCAAGGGACTCAGTGAGACTTTCAAGGATCTTAATGAGAATTTCAAAGACTTGAAAAAGGTCCAGTCAGAAATGAAGGATACACTAATTAAAATGAAGAATAATTTACAGGGAATCAACATTAGAGTAGAGGATGCTGAAAATGAAATCAATGATTTGGAATATGAGGAAGCAAAAACACATAATAAGAGCAAAAAGAAAAAAGAATCCAAAAATATGAAGCTAGTATAAGGAGCTTTTGGGACAATTCACATTATGGAGTACCAGAAGGAGAAAAGAGAGAAAGATATTGAAAACCTTGCCAAAACTGGTTTGGCTCAGTGGATAAGAGTATCAGCCTGCAGAAAGGTCCCAGGTTTGATTCCAGTCAAGGGCATGTACCTGGGTTGCAGGCACATCCCCAGTGGGAGGTGTGCAGGGGGCAGCTGATCAATGTTTCTCTTTCATTGATGTTTCTAACTCTCTATCTCTCTCCCTTCCTCTCTGTAAAAAATCAATAAAATATATTTATTGAAAACCTGTTTGAAGAAATAAAGACAGGAAACTTCCCCTATCTGGTGAAAGAAATAGACTTGCTAGTCTATGTAGCACAGAGAGTCCCAAACAAGAGAATCCAAAGATGCCCACACCAAGACACATCATAATTACAATTACAAAGGTTAAAGACAAAGAGAGACTCTTAAAAGCAGCAAGTTAAAAGCAGTTAATTACCTACAAGGGAGTGCCCATATGACTGTCAGCTGATTGCTCAACAGAAACTTTGCAGGCCAGAAGGGCATGGCAAGAAATATTCAAAGTGATGAAAATCAAGGACTTACAACCAAGATTACTCTATCCAGCAAAGCTATAATTTAGAATTGAAGGTCAGAGAAAGAGCTTCCCAGACAAGGACAAGCTAAAGGAGTTCATTACTGCCAAACCAGTATTACATGAAATATTAAAGTATTGTCAAGAAGAAGAAATGAAAAATATAAACAATAAATGGCAATAAATGCAAATCTATCAATAGTTGAATCTAATAATCAAAATAAATGAACAAGAAATCTAGTGAACAAAATAAACTGATGAATAAAATAGAACCAGAGGCATGGACACATGAGACAGACTGACGAATCTCGAGGAAAGGTATGAGAGGATGTGGGAAGAGATTAACCAAAGAACTTATAGGCATATATGCATAACCATGGACACAGACAATATGGTGGTAAAGGTCTGGGTTGGGGTGGGAACTGGGTGAAGAGGGACAATGGGGCCAAGTGGGATATCTTTAATCTATAATATTCTCAACAATAAAGTGTATCCTATAGAATAAAAAGGTAATATGCAAATTGACCATCACTCCAACATAAAAGATGGCCAGAAGGGAGGGACAGTTGGGGGCAATCGGGCCAGCAGGGGAGGGCAGATAGGGTGACCAGGCTGGCAAGGGAGTGAAGTTAGGGGCAATTGAGTTGTCAGGTGAGGGGAGTTGGGGAGGACCAGACCAGTAGGGGAGGACAGTTAGGGGCAATTGGGCTGGCAGGGAAGCAGTTAGGCATTGATCAGGCTGGCAGGCAAAAATGGTTAGAGGAAATAAGGCAGGCAGGCAGATGAGTGGTTGGGAGCCAGCAGTTCTGGATTGGATTGTGAGAGGGATATTTGACTGACTGGTTAGGCCTGATCAGGCCTAAACGGTCAGTCTGACATCCCTCGAGGGGTCCCAGATTAGAAAAAGTGCAGGCTGGGCTGTGGGACACATACCCCTGTGCATGAATTTCGTGCACCAGGCCTCTGGTATATACATATATGAAATCCTGGCTACCCTGGGGAGTCTATATTCTGTTTGTTTGTTTTTTGTTGGAGGGAGAAGGGCAGAAGCAGAAGATAGGAACCCTGAGGGGAAATGTGGACACAAACCTTCTGACCTCCATCCCAGGGTCAACATTCTGGGTGAACCCACTCCAGTACAGCTACACTCACTGAGTGTCTAACCCACCCAAAGGGAACATTTAAAAGAAGCCCAGAAAGGTGAAATCAACCCTATTTCCCAATGCACGTTAACAGAATTACACATTTATTTATCCATTGACAAAGGTGCAGAAAACCACTTGGCTCTGACTGGGAATACTAAGATGAGAGAGCATGCTTCCTCATTCACTGCCATCCTGACTAACACTCACATCACCTAAAAGCCTGGGTGTCAGGGCCGTTGAGTCCAATCCTGGGTTTTGGTGGCTGTCACAAGCATGGGAGCACGATGGGAGAGGGCATCGTCCGCTGGGCTCACTGAGCGCCTCATCACCGGGAACTCTGTGCACAGGGTGTGCAAAGGGCTGTGTTAGAACCCAGCAGCTGTCTGTCTTCCCTTTGTCCGTCAGTGGATCTGACCCACCAGTGGGGAGGTGCCACATGTTTGCTTCATCAATGGACTCAGAACACAAGGTAACCCGACTTAGATGGTTTGGCTCAGTGGACAGGGCATCAGTGTGCAGACTGAAGAGTCCGGGTTTGATTCCAGTCAAGGGCAAATGCCAGGACTGGGGGCTTTATTCCCAGTGCAAGAGGCACTCAATCAATGATTCTCTCTCATCATTGATGTTTCTATCTCTCCCTCTTCTTTCCTCTCTGAAATCAATAAGAATATATTTAAAAAAACAAACACAAAACAACAACAACAAGGTAGCCCTACATTTTAAAACTCTACAGATTTTAGAAATAGGTTATTTTAGAATCAGTGTTGATGGCCACACAACTTCAAACATTCTAAAGGACATTGACCTGTGCACTTTAAAAGGGTGAATTTTATGGTATGTATTTATTTAGAGAGAAGAAAGGAGAGAGAGGGAGAGAAATGTCAATTTGTTGTTCCACTTATTTATGCATTCATTGAATGATTCTTGTATGTGCCCCGACAAATCAACCCTACAATCTTGGCATATTGGGACAATGCCCTAACCAACTTAATTACTTGACCAGGACTATTGAAATTTTTTATAATACTTTCTGCTTCCAAGTTATTTCCATGTGTAGGTATGAGGGGGTGTATCGCCAAACACATTGTTGTCCGCAAGATCAGGTGTCCATGGGAATATTCCTAACCTCTGTTTGGTTGTCTTTACCTTGAAGGGGCAGACACAGGGGAAGTGTGTTTTTTAAGGTTTTTACTGGGGGCCTAAAACTGACAGCTCTTGTCACTCAAGACTTGTCAGCACCTTGGTCTTGAGTTAGGAGGGAAGTTAGAGAGAGGAGGAGGAAAACTCACAAGAGCCCTTTTCCATACTTTGCCATCAAGATGACTCGTTCTTGGTTATCTGGGGAGTTTTCATGCTCACAGCCAATCTTGTAACTGTGAGCAGGACACCTCACTGGCTGGGCTCTGCTCACCCTGAAGCTGCTGCCGTAGAAAAATCCAAGGATTTCTAACATGGGCCTGTGGCCATAAATCAGTCTGAAGAATGCATTGATGATTAACACTTTGGTTGGGCAGTGAGTCATACAGGGCTCAAAAGACTCATTCCTAGGAAATCTCAGTATCGCCCTCTTGTAGAAATGGTGGGTTATTGAGGATGGGGCAATTCTGTAACTATGGGATGTGAACTGAGGCCAAATTTTCCCCAAAGGAATGGGCAGGTAAACGGAAGGCAGTCAGATTGTATGGCCTTCATTGAGAAAAAAACTGAATCATTTCCACCAATCATTTCTATCATGGTCCTAGGTTTTTAGTCTCTCTCATTTTTCTGAATTTTGCATCTAGTGTAACATTTACATAAGTCATAGAGTATTAACAATTATCTTTTACTATAATCATAAACGGTTGAACTGTATAGAAAAAAAGAATAAGTACAGTGGAAACTCATTTCTTTAAGAATTCATTTCTCAACCTTACAACCTTTTCATGCTGATACCTATATGATCAGTCACACACCTCTTAGGTGACAAATAGGAGAAAATGTGTAAATATGAGTCAGTTTACCACTGTAAAAATCTCAGGACAATATGCTTTGAATATTTCTGTGTGTATTTTTTTTCTTTTGTTGCTGCTTATAATTTTTGTTACATTTTCATTTTTTACCATACATTTCCTTTCCTTTTTTGTTAAATTTTCATTTACAGTTCATGTCCTTTTTGTTTTTAAAGTGCTTATTTGCAGATGAAGTAGTATAGTAGAAAATAACAAAGGTTAAAACAGGGAATCATTAGGAGGTCTGGAACAGATCAATTCAATTTACATTATTCCTAATGGGGATAAAGAATTTGGTTTTTGAACAGCCTTCCAGAACAAATTAAGTTCGAGAAACGAAGTTCTACTGTATATTATAATATTACTAGAGGTCCAGTGCATGACATTCGTGCACTGGGGGTCCCTCAGCCTGGCCTGTGCCCTCTCATAGTCCAGGACTCCTTGGGGGATGTCCACCTGTCAGCTTAGGCCTGAGGGAATCGGGCCTAAGCCAGCAGTCAGATATTCTCCTCGTAATCTGGGGCTCTCGCAGTCTGGGACCTCTCACTTCTTACCACCCGCCTGCAGCGGAGGCGGGAGAGGCTCCTGCCAGCACTGCTGCTTTCACCAGCTGTAAGCCTGGCTTCTGGCTGAGCATCACTCCCCCTATGGGAGCACACTGACCATCAGGGGGCGGCTCCTACATTGAGCATCTGCCCCCTGCTGGTCAGTGCGATCCACTCACCATTCTGTTGATTGGCATATTAGGGTTTTATTATATAGGATTAGTAGACAGGTAAAGACAATCAAAGAAAATGGATTTTGAGTTCAAGGTCTGGAGATTCACAGACCTTGTTAATGTCTTGGGATCGCTGTCTGCCTCTGTTGTCAGCAGTGTCTCATCCTAGAGGAGTCTGATGTCTGTTTTAGGTGCAGGCAAGTGGACATCTGACAGGGGCAGAATCTTTTTTAGATGAGAAATGTGAATCCATGAGTTAACTCCTTTAAATTAAGTTGCACACGGATTTGTTAGTAACACCTGATTTGGTCTTTTCTAATGAGATTGGAGAGAGTCTTTGATATCTCTTTCAATAGACAAAATCTGCTGATTGTAAGCCATGGTCTTTGAAGTCTGCGTTACTGGAAGTGAACTCTGAAATGAATAATCTACTAATTTATTGATTTCTTAAAACAGAGTCTTTTATTAGCAGAGAGCAAAGAACATTCTTGGGTCCAGATAATTTGATTGCTTACTGCTGTTTGTTTAGCTGCTGCATCAGCTAAATGGTTTCTTTTTGTTTGCTGGTAGCTTTAGAATGTCCAGGAATCTTGATTATTTCCAGTTGTCTTGATTGCTGTATGTGATCTAATAATTCTTCAACCTGTTTTCCATTCCTTATAGACAACCCCTACAGAAGTTGAGAAGACTGTTGCTTCCATAACTTTCTAAAGTCATGAGCTACACCAAAGGCACAGTGATTGTCAGTGTAAATACTTACTACTTGGTGTTTGGCCAACTGACAAGCTTCAATTAAAGCAATTTAATTTATGTCTTTTTATTGATTTCAGAGATGAAGAGAGAGAAAGATAGAAACATCAGTGATGAGAGAGAATCATTGATCAGCTGCTTCCTGAACGTCCCCCACTGGGAATTGAGCCCACAACCCAGGCACGTGCCCTGACCAGGAATTGAACCATGACCTCTTACTTCACAGGTTGATGTTCAATCACTGACTCATGCCAGCTGGGTGAGTTAGAGCAATTTACTTGGTTTGTTAATTCAGCTAAATGAGAACTTTTTATTATATCCACCTGAAAGGAGGTGGTCAGTGTTTCTATCCTGTAAAGAAGGTAGTAAAGTTGCTGGGTTAAGACGTTGGACAAAAGTAATATTAGGTGTAGAAACCAGGAGTATTTCATAAGAAGCCATTTGAGTAGTGGTGAGAGTTTAGCAAAGATTTGACAGAAAAAGGAGGAACATAAATGGTTATGTTTTTAAAAAAAACCTATATTTTATTGATTTTTTTACAGAGAGGATGAGAGAGGGATAGAGAGTTAGAAACATCGATGAGGGAGAAACATCGATCAGCTGCCTCCTGCACACCCTCTACTGGGGATGTGCCTGCAACCAAGATACATGCCCTTGACCAGAATTGAACCTGGGACCCTTCAATCTGCGGCTCTATCCACTGAGCCAAACTGGTTACAGCAATGGTTAAATGTTTGTTTGCATAACCTGGTTGCAGCAGAGGTGGCCCTCATTCAGCGAGGGAGCCGTTGGGTACTGAGTCTGATTGCTAACTATGATATTCTATGGAGCTATGACGCTCTCCGTGTTTCTGAGTCAGAATTCCTAAAGCGTTTCCTTTATTTTCCTGTGTAAAAGGAAAGAAAGGGAGTTTATAATTAGGGTGTCCCAAAATTGGAGCTTCAGATAATCCTTCCTTTAGAGCTCCTACACTTTGTTTCCCTTCTACTTCAATGAGTTCAAGTCCATCTGTTTGCAATGTGGCATGTAGAGGTTGAGCCATTAATGAAAAAGTTGGGACCCAGTTGTGACAGTGTCCAGATATCTCTACAAAGCCCCTGAGCTGTTTCCTAGTTCTTGGAAGAGGAAAGGCTAGGAGTCATCTGAGTCTTTCAGAGTTAATTAGTACCCCACTTTTTTTTTTTTTTTTTAACCTTTCCAGCAAATCCTCAAAATTATACTATGAGTTAGGTACATTTATTATCTCAAGTCCAGAGAGGTGAAGTTATTTGTCCAACACTACACAGCAAGTGCCTCGCCAGGACGTGATCTTAGGTTAGTCCAACCACAGAGCCCTAAACCAAGACCTTACCGCCTGTTGCACACTGAGCTCCTTTTCCTCCAGTCTGTTCACCACTTTCCAGTAGGAACAGCAGGAACAGAAGGACTATTGTTGGTGGAGCCCCGGGCACTGTAGGCTCCTGGAGAAATAAGAGGGCAAAGGTGCCCAAAGCTCTATGGGGCATCCCTGTGCCTGGGACCCGGGAGGCGGAGACGGCGCAGGTGGGGGTGCGAGGGCATCTGGGCGGCCTGGGCAGCGTCGGGTGGAGGCGTCCGGGGAGGCTTTGTCCAGGACCTGTCTTTGGGGTTTTGTGCTCTCCGCCGGCAGTAGAAAGGGCTGGCCCAGGACAGTGCCACGCGGGCACAGGGCAGAGCTGTGGTACCATGCGTGCCTGCAGCTGACCAGGGAACGCTGTGAGTGGTTGCAGCTGGGACAGAGCACAGCCAGAGCCGGTGGCCACCACACGGAAGTGGCTTAGGGTCCTCCTGACACCTTCCAGGATGTCCTTTCAGGACAGGGACTTCACTGGAACTGCGAAGCCAACACCATCAACGTGTTGCGGTTTCAGAGCTGCCGGGTCTGCCCTCAGAAGTAGCCGGGATCCCATCAGTGACAGCCCCGTGGGTGGCTCCTCGTGAGCGGGCAGAGACTTCTGGAGGCGGCTTGCTGTCTGGGACAACCGGAGAGGAGTACGAGCCCAGAGGTCTCCTTCCCAGATGCTCGGACAACCTGGGCTCCTGCTCCAGAGCTTCGGGGACGGGCTCTGCGGGAGCAGCTCGAGAGCAAGGTCAGCTCTCCCGGTTTTCCTGTCACCGGAAGACCCTGTGGCTAGTTCATCACTCGTGGTCCTTCCTAGTCCATCACAGATGCCCTCAGCACATGGACCAGCTCCTCCTACTGAGGTTCTCTGGCTGCAGCAGCCCTGGGAAGGAGTGGTTTCCCAGGGACCCCGATCGATTGTTTGCTGGAGCCTTGAGGTTGCAGTTGACACTGGGCCTCAGATCGTGTGAGCTGAGCGGACCCCTGGCCTCACCACCAGCTACCCAAGACATGGCCCCAAACCCAGTAGCCACCTGTCTAAGTATCCCATTCTTTAAATATCAAACCGCCAAGTACGACGTTACTTGAGGCAAACAGCATCAGAGCTTGTCTTTTGGGACGTTATGTTATTTTATAGCCAGCTGCTGTCATAAGTAAATGGTGTCCTTTAGGGAGTCTAGTTATATCTTAGAGAATAAAACTAAATCATCTACCTATTGGATTAGGGTTCAGTCTCCGGGAACATCAACATAATTTAAATCAGCCTTTAGTAGCTGAGAAAAATGGGTGGGTTTCTGTCTATCCCTTCACATGACGGTCCACGCAAATGGCAGGTCTCCCCCAGGTGATGGTAAAGAGCTATTGGCTGTCTTTTCCACAGGAATGCCGAAGAAGGCACTACAGAGACCTTATGAAAAAATATTGGCAATCCACAGGAATGGCTGATAATAAGATAACCACAGGATGTCTGATAATATACCTTTGTTTTTTTAATCCTCACCTGAGAATATGTTTTTATTGCCTTTTAGAGAGAGAGGAAAAGGGGTGGGGGGAGAGAAACATCAGTGTGAGAGAGATATTAATCAATTGCTTCCCGCCTAGACTGTGGATTAAACCTGCAACCTAGGTATGTGCCCCGATCGAGAATCGAAACGTCACCTCCTGTTTCATGGGTTGATGCTCAACCACTGAGCAACACTAGCCTGGGGGTAATTTCAATTTCTCATAAAGCATTGGTAAGAAGAAGGGGAAACACCCTCTCATAACCCTTAGAGAAGCTCCATGCTTGCTCCTCTCTCCACTCCCCCCCCCTTTTTTTCTTCTAAATTCCATTTCAATCTTTGACAATTTTCCTTAAGACAATTTGGCTTTTTACAGTAAAAAGAGACTCTCTTTTGACCTCATTGGAAAGTCCTTTAAGGAGGTCTGACCTGATTGTTTAGCTGCTGGAGCTTACATTCATAATTTTAGTAGCTTTATCCTTTTCTGCCTTTGAATTGTTTCAAATAAGTGATGGGCCAGAATTGCTAGTTTATCAGAATTGCTTACATGTGTGGTTGACCGGTTTAATTCATGTTGTTCGATCAGAGTTACAAGCTCCTCATCTAATCCTTCCAGAAATGCTGATAAGCATTGGATCATTCTGATGTTCCTTAAAACTGTCTGGAGACCATCCTGAATGTTGTTTGAAACTTTTTTTCCAAAACATTCAAATAAATCAAATATGTTTTCATTGATATTGTTGGATTTTCACCCAATCGCATTTTTCTTGGCCTGTTTCTGCCTTTTTTTTTTTTTTTTTTTTTTTTTTTTTTTTTTTAATCCTCTATACGAGTTTTCCAGCGGATCTCATTTAGCTCTTCTGCTGCTTTGCTCTCAGAAACTGGTAGCTGTATTGGTTGAAACATTTTAGGATATCCAGGATCATATATTCTAACAATTAAATAAAATTCTTTTGCAAACCCAAAAGGGTCTTAAAGAGGACCAGGAAAATCTATAGTTAGATTCCTTAATCCTGCTTTAGTCCTTGAGAGCAAATTATTGCTGGTTCCCCTCATCCTGAGACTGGGTTTTCTCTAAGCAGAGCTACAATGATTTGTATGGGATTGTTTTTTTGTTTTTGTTTTTGGTGTGTGTGTGATGTGTGTGTGTGTTTCTAGCCCTATTCTGTTCTTTTAATTCTTACTTTCCCCTACGCAGTAGAGGGTGATAGTAATGCGGAGAGAAGAGGAGGTGAAGAAAGGGGAGGCGAGCCCAGAAAGGGGAGTCAGAAAGGAGGAAGGGTGAAGTGGGTGTTGGCCTGCGCAGCCTCAGAAGCCTTCTTTAGCTCAGAGACAGTTTCTAAAAGTTTCTTGCTAACTTCCTTGAAGAGAAAAAAATGTTATCTGACTGTTCAGAAACAGTCTTTAAAATTCTCTTGAATTCCCGAGCAGAGGAAAGCTTACCTGTGCTCCTTGTACAGACTTCTATTTTCTAATCAAGGTTAGTGTCCCATTTATCCAGTTCCATTCCAAAGCCTGATTTTTCCCATCAAGCACACAAAAAAGAGCTTAGCGGTATCTAAAGATACGTTTGTTGCCCATGTTAAGCTGCTGTCACTTTTATCTAATTCTCCCCATTTCTGTAAACACTCTCAATTCGAGGCTTCATACAAATTGCACATGAAACTTGCCTGAGTACTGAACGGAGGCTGACTATCATGGGGCTTGTCAGCCTTGGATGTACAATTTCCCACGTTAATTTTAATTTTAATTTTGAGCCAGTTAAGAACAACTCAAATGGCCCTGACCGGTGTGGCTAAGTTGTTTGGAGAGTTGTCCTGTATGCTGAAAGGAGGCGGGTTCGATCCCTAGTCAGGGCATGTGTAAGAGGCAACCAAATGATGTTTCTCACATTGATGTTTCTCTCTCCCTTCCTCTCTCTAAAATCAATGAAAAAATAATAATAAATAGAACAACTCAAAGACAGGAACCACTACCTAAAGCAGGTAGGTTAAGGATTTCAAGAGGAGACTCACCCAAGTTTACCTAGTGAGGGTCAAAGAGCCCCTGGAGTGCAGGGGGCACACTGATACCTAATACCTGGCCTGGTGCAGGGTGGTCCTGGGTGGGCTTATTTAGAATCCTGCCAGCTGAGCCAACTAATGCCCATGTAAGAATGTCTAAACTAGAGGAATTTGCCAAAACCAGTTTGGCTCAGTGGATAGAGTGTTGGTCTGCGGACTGAAAGGTCCCAGGTTTGATTCAAGTCAAGGGCATGTACCTTGGTTTCGGGCACATCCCCAGTAGGGGGTGTGCAGGAGGCAGCTGGTCGATGTTTCTCTCTCATCGATGTCTCTAGCTCTCTATCCCTCTCCCTTCCTCTCTGTAACCCCCCCAAAACAAACAAACAAACAAACAAACAATTAAACCTGTAGATGATTTTTATTAAAAAGTATTTGATCCAAACAAAGCATATACCTGGAGATAAGATCTCAACAGACTGAGGGAAAAAATGCTTCTTAGGATGTCGTTTGCAGTTTCTTCCTCCCTTTCTTTTTCTCTTTCTTTCTTTCATTTGTAGCTTCTTTTATACATTAGGAATTAAGGAGGGAACATAAGGAAGATTACATGAAGGTAAGAGAAAGCAAGGCAAGATTGGATTACAGGATAGTTAATAAAATTATGTGCTCTCTTGAGGGTGGTTTTTCTTCCAAGGGTTCTGAAGAGAGACTTTTCAAAGATGTGTTAACCTAGATGGCGCAGCCTTCCCTCTGAGCCCGTAGCTCCGGGAGAGGTCTCTGCCGCCGCAGTGCTGGCTGCTTGGTCAGGAAATCCTGTCCAGAGGATCCTTACCTTCCTTTAGAGTTCTGCTACCCCTTAGCATGAAAATCAATACTCCCTGAGCGACTCTCAGAAGCTGCTTATATCTGTTCTGGGACTAGGCTCAGAACAAGTCCGTCTGATCAGTCACCATCTGGCCTCCTCCCGGTCTAGTGTCCATTTTTTCTATATACTCCACCTTCCTCCATACCCAGAACTGAGCCTGGACCCAGGTCTCAAGGTTAACATAGAACAAAACCAGGTGAATGAAGAAGTGATGGATTCCCAGGACTGTGGGAGCAGAGAGTCAGGGTGGCCACATCAGGACCCTGCAAATGCTCCTCACCCTGAGGGCACCTGCCAGGGGTCTTGTCCAGTATCTAGAAAGGTTCAGGAATCTGGAGAGGGCTACTATAAATTATTAAAGAGTCTAGAGATGAAACATAATTTTGGAAGGCATTTTGGGGGACTGTAGGAACCAAATTCTGCGTGTCTTGGGACCCCTTGCTTTTTATTAACACAAATTGTCCTAAGGCAAAGTAGATATACAGATCAAAGGTAAGGTTTAGAATACAGAATCCATTGTCAGATTGGGAGAACTACCTATGGCTGTTTAGGTGTTTGGCCAGTAGGAGGCAATAACATGTAGATTGAGATGCCCTCAGCTGTCTGGCAGCAAGCAATCATTTATGCAAATCTTTAGGTGTGGGGAAATGCTATTTCCAGCAGGCAATCCTCAAGCTTCCATCAACCTTTTGATGAAACTTCTTGCATTTATGACCTGCTGGAATTATTGTCCAGCTGGCATCTATCCTCTGACCCCACTCTAACCTGGCAGACAGCAGGCTCCACCTTGTTCAGGCCTCAAAACTTCGCCACACTCTATCACTTTCCTTCTGCAAGCAGGCAGGGGTGGGATCAGGGGAGCTGCCTGGGTCATTGGAGGGACATGGAGACTTTTATAGCCAGGGCTAAAGTCCTCTCCTGATTAAGCCCCAAGAGCTTGCCCTGCAGCTGGTGCCCTGGTGGCTCAGCCTTGTCTAAGTCCCTGCCTCACCAGGTCCCGGCCTCTCTGCAGTCCCAGCTCCTTCGCTGGCCCACCATCCCTCAGGCATGCAGGGAGCCCACATGCTGCAGCTGCTGCTGCTGGGCCTGGGAACACAGCTGTCCCATGGATTCATCCCAGGTAACAGGCCCCTCCCAGCGGGCCCACACATGGGGCGCTCCTCCAAAGCAGACCTGACCGCCCTCTCCCCTTGGCCAGCTGAGGAGGAAGACCCAACCTTCTGGAACTACCAGGCAGCCCAGGCTCTGGACGCGGCCAAGAAGCTGCAGCCCATCCAAACAGCCACCAAGAACCTCATTCTCTTCCTGGGGGACGGTGAGTGTGTACGGCACGTCCGTTCCCAGAGCCTCAGTCCCGGTACCTGGGCTGCCTGCGGACACAGACCTCACAGGGTTTCTCTCCTTCAGGGATGGGGGTGCCCACAGTGAGCGCAGCTCGGATCCTAAAGGCACAGATGAATGGCAAGCTGGGACCTGAGACCCCCCTGGCCATGGACAAGTTCCCGTACATGGCTCTGGCCAAGGTAAGGGCTGGGTGGCCTCAG
Source organism: Pipistrellus kuhlii (assembly GCF_014108245.1). Taxonomy (NCBI): domain Eukaryota; kingdom Metazoa; phylum Chordata; class Mammalia; order Chiroptera; family Vespertilionidae; genus Pipistrellus; species Pipistrellus kuhlii. The sequence goes on from NW_023425573.1 coordinate 25,986,790, forward strand.
GATGCTCCACACCACAGGGGTGGGTGGGCCTAGGGAGCCTGGTAGGAGGGAAGGCCCAAGAGGGTTGGGGCCCGAGTTAGGGGCCTAGGGCCTCGTCATGATCTGGGTGTCTGTCCCAGAGAGGAGTTGAGGGTGTCTCTGTCCCCAGACATACAACGTGGACAGACAAGTGCCAGACAGTGCAGGCACGGCCACGGCCTACCTGTGTGGTGTCAAAACCAACTACCGGACCATCGGTGTGAGTGCCGCGGCCCGGTATAACCAGTGCAACACCACACGTGGCAACGAGGTCATCTCCGTGATGAGCCGGGCCAAGAAAGCAGGTGGGCTGGGGGCCGGCCTAGTGGGCAGGGGTGGGGCCCAGAGCGCACAGTGGGCTCACCCTGACCGGACCTCCCTCCCCCTCAGGGAAGTCAGTGGGGGTGGTGACCACAACGAGGGTGCAGCACGCCTCGCCAGCAGGCACCTATGCGCACACGGTGAACCGCGAATGGTACTCGGACGCAGACATGCCTGCCCAGGCACTGAAGGACGGCTGTCAGGACATTGCCACTCAGCTCATCTCCAACGTGGACATTGATGTGGGTCATGGGGCAGTGGGGACCTGAGCAGAGGGGGTGAGCCCCATGCTGGTCACAGTCCCAGGCAACCCACAGCCTGAGCCCTGAGGCCTGGGGCAGGGGCAGGAGCCTGGGGCAGGAGCAGGGGCCTGGCAGTGTCTCTGGGCACATGGGATGGTGGTGTAAAGGTTCAGGCAAGCCAGGCCTTCGATGGAGGCAGAGGGGACCTGGAGATTGCTTGTTCAGGGGGCAAAGGGCCAGGCAGGCCCCAAGCTCACCTGCCCTCCTGCTCTGGCTCCAGGTGATCCTGGGTGGAGGCCGCAAGTACATGTTTCCCAAGGGCACCCCAGACCCTGAGTACCCTGGTGACGCCTCACATCAAGGAACCAGGTTAGACATGCGGAACCTGGTTCAGGAGTGGCTGGCCAAGCACGAGGTGATGGGGCTGTGGGTGCAGGGGACAGCAGGGGCGAGGGCATGGCTGCTGGTGGGAGCGCCGTGGGCTGAGGCCCGCTTCTGTCCCTGCCAGGGCGCCCAGTACGTGTGGAACCGAACAGCGCTCCTCCAGGCGTCCCAGAACCACTCCGTGACACACCTCATGGGTAATGACTGCTCCTCCCGCCTGCCCATCCCGCCTCCCCGCCCCCCGTGGGTCCCTGGACACGCATGTGTGCACGGACCTCACTCCACAGCGTGTCCGTCACCCCGTGCCCTTCCCCACAGGCCTGTTTGAGCCAAAGGACATGAAGTATGAGGCCCAAAGAGACAGCAAGCAGGACCCGAGCCTGAAGGAGATGACAGAGGCCGCCTTGCGCCTGCTGAGCAGGAACCCCCGGGGCTTCTACCTCTTCGTGGAGGGTGAGTGCGTGGCCCCCTCCCTGAGCAGAGGGAGGTCAGGGTTCATGGCGGGTTCCCCAACGCCCACCCACGGTCTTTTGTTTGTGTGTGTGTCCAAAATGTGTTTATTGGGATGGTTTCCCACTCATCTTGATTGAGGTGCTTTTAGTGCTGCTTCCTTCTGAAGGAGCATCCCTCTGTAAGCCTTGCTTTTCCTCCTGTTGGCGGACAGAGAACAGTGGAGCAACCAACACACAAAACTACCGTTGGTGCGTGGCTAACGACGGTGGTGATCATATAGCAGCCTGGGCATTTCACATCCATGAAGTAGGAATTGGGGCTCTGCACCAGGCGCTGCTGCTTGTGTTTCCTCTTCTCCTCTTCCGGGGAGGGATGGCGGAGATCCTCAGCGAGAGCCATGTTGTGGGGGGAGGTCGTCATCGCCGGGAAAAACCCACCCACGGTCTCTCCGCAGGGGGCCGCATTGACCAAGGCCACCATGCGGGAAGAGCCTACTTCGCACTGACCGAGGCTGTCGGTTTTGATGACGCCATTAACAGGGCCAGCCAGCTCACCAGCGAGAAGGACACACTGACCCTTGTCACCGCCGACCACTCTCACGTCTTCACTTTTGGCGGTTACACTCTGCGTGGCACCTCCATTTTCGGTAGGTCTGGGAGAGGGAGTGGCAGACGCGGCTTCCTCAATTAGGAGGCAGGAAACGCTGTGAGCCTCAGTTTGCTCAACTGTCAAATGGGGTCATAATAGCCATAACCCTGCAGGGTCTTGTGCGGATTTAAGTATTGAATAGGCAAGCAGTGCCTGGGATTAGCACACAGGGGGCGCTGCAGAGCTGTGGTGGTGCCATCCCAGGGGCCCTTCTCCCTGCAGGGCTGGCTCCTGAGGCAGCTTCCGATGGCAAGACCTACACCTCCATCCTTTATGGCAACGGCCCCGGCTTCGTGATCAGCGGGGGCTCCCGTCCCAACGTCAGTGACAGCCAGAGCAGTGAGTGCCCCACCCGGGGGGCAGGCAGGTGACCTCCGTGGGGAACTCCCTGGCGGGGGAGGGGGGAGGGGGGATTGTCCAAGGACCCGGAACCCCACCCTAAACCCCCGTCTCTGGCCAGATGACCCCAACTACAAGCAGCAGGCGGCCGTGCCCCTGTCGTCCGAGACCCACGGTGGGGAGGACGTGGCGGTGTTCGCGCGTGGCCCGCAGGCGCACCTAATGCACGGGGTGCAGGAGCAGAGCCTGGTGGCGCATCTCATGGCCTTCGCTGCCTGCCTGGAGCCCTACACCGCCTGCGGCCTGGAGCCCCCCGCCAACGCCAGCATCCCCGGGCCCAGCACCGACGCGGCGCACCCCGGGCCGTCCACGGCGCTGGCCGCGGTGACGGGGGCTCTGTGGCTGGTACTGCTGGGGAGAGTGGTGCCCTGACCATCCCACTCCCGTGGGCCCCCCTCCGATGTCAGCCGAACCCCTGCCCACCGCTTCCACCTCGGGCCTCTACCTCTGACCTTTACCTGTTGGCAATAAATGAGCCTCAGCTGGTTCAGCGCTGCCCGAGCCCCACCCTGCGGGCCTGATGGTAGGGCGCCCTGGAGGCTGAGGCAGTGGCTTTCCTGCCGCACCCACCGTCCTCCTAGGTTGCTCCCCGCCACCCTCCACCCCCACCCCCCAAACTGGCAGACTGAGACGTGAGCAGTGTCCAGGCGCCCTGATAACAGTGGCCTCCTGTCACCCTGCAACTGGCCCTGAGGGTGCTGTGTTGATGGAGGAGTCACATGGGGGAGGGGGTCACATAGGGAGGGTGCACTTCTATAGGATCGCTGGGCCTGGTACCCAGAGGAATAAGTAGAGACACAGAACAGTCCCAAGCCACTCGCAATGGCCTTTCAGACTAGGAGAGCCGAGAAGCTTTGGGCAGCCCCAGCGCAGCCCTTGCTCCCACCCTGAGCCGAGTGGGCACTGGGCATAGATTGGTGACCAGGAGATACCTTCCCCCAGGGGCCTCTATTCTGGGAGGGACTCAGGGATCATCAACTAAACAGTTATACAATATATACCCATGCTGTTATGTTCTGGAAAGAAATATCATTAGCATGCGGTGCCACAGAATGTGTGTGTGAGCCAGGGGAGGGGAAAGGTGACTCAGATCAGGAGGGCAGGGGGCAGGGAGGGGCTCCCTGAGGAGCAGGCAGGTGCGCCCAGACTGGAGGCAGGAGGGCTTGAGCAATGCTGAAAGAACAGCGCTGAGGCAGCAATCAACGCTGCTGAGGCCAGAGGCTGGATCAAAGGAGATTTCCGGGAAGCGAGGGGCGAGGCTGGGGGAGGAGCTCAGAACTGCCCCACAGGCTGGTTTGTGAGCGGAGGCTTTGAGCACTGGCATCACAGCCCTGACTCTCTCGGACTGACGGTGGGGAGAAGACTAGATTCTGTTTTGTTGGAGGGGGCGGGACAGAAGCAGGAGATGGGAAACCCCAGGGGAGATGCGGACACAAACCTGTCTGACCTCCATCCCAGGGCCAACATTCTGGGTGAACCCACTCCAGTACAGCTACACTCACTGAGTGTCTAACCCACCCAAAGGGAACATTTAAAAGAAGCCCAGAAAGGTGAAATCAACCCTATTTCCCAATGCACGTTAACAGAATTACACATTTATTTATCCATTGACAAAGGTGCAGAAAACCACTTGGCTCTGACTGGGAATACTAAGATGAGAGCATGCTTCCTCATTCACTGCCATCCTGACTAACACTCACATCGCCTGAAGGCCTGGGTGTCAGGGCGGTTGAGTCCAATCCTGGGCTTTGGTGGCTGTCACAAGCATGGGAGCGAGATGGGAGAGGGCATCGTCCGCTGGGCTCACTGAGCGCCTCATCACCGGGAACTCCGTGCACAGGGTGTGCAAAGGGCTGTGTTAGAACCCAGCAGCTGTCTGTCTTCCCTTTGTCCGTCAGTGGATCTGACCCACCAGTGGGGAGGTGCCACATGTTTGCTTCATCAATGGACTCAGAACACAAGGTAGCCCTACATTTTAAAACTCTACAGGTTTTAGAAATAGATTGTTCTAGAATTATTGATGGCCACACAACTTCAAACATTCTAAAGGACATTGACCTGTGCACTTTAAAAGGGTGAATTTTATGGTATATAAATCATATCTAAATTTTATAATACAGTTTCTGCTTCCAAGTTATTTCCATGTGTAGGTATGAGGGGGTGTATCGTCAAACACATTGTCACCCGCAAGGTCAGGTGTCCATGGGAACATTCCTAACCTCTGTTTGTTTGTCTTTGCCTTGAAGGGGCAGACACATGGGAAGTGTGTTTTTTAAGGTTTTTACTGGGGGCCTACGACTGACAGCTCTTGTCACTCAAGACATGTCAGCATCTTAGTCTTGAATTAGGAGGGAAGTTAGAAAGAAAAGGAGGAAAACTTGCCCAAACCGGTTTGGGTCAGTGGAGAGAGCGTTGGCCTGTGGACTGAAGGGTTCCGGGTTCGGTTCCGGTCAAGGGCATGTACCTTGGTTGCGGGCACATCCCCAGGAGGGGGTGTGCAGGGGGCGGCTGATGGATGTTTCTCTCTCATCGATGTTTCTAGCTCTCTATCCCTCTCCTTTCCTCTCTATGAAAGATCAATAAAATATATATATTTTTTTAAAAAGAAATTGTTAAAAAAAAAAAAAAAAAGAAAGAAAGAAAGAAAGAAAGAAAGAAAACTCACAAGAGCCCTTTTCAATACTTTGCCATCGAGATGACTCGTTCTTGTTCGTCTGGAGAGTATCTGGGTCACACCTTCTCACTGTGCGCAGGACACCTCACCAGCGGGCACTGCTCACCCTGAAGCCGCAGAAGGAAGGTCCAGGGACCGCTGACAAGAGCTGGAAAAACCATCAGCCTTCTTGCCACGTCAGACTCTTGGGTGTCTACCTGCAGCGTGCAGGGGAGGCAGAGCGGGGAGGCGTCTTTTCTACATGTAGACGAGGAGAAGTGTTTGTGGGCCTCGTTCTCTGGGCACAGTAACTGTTCATTATCTGGTCTGAGTGCACTTGGTTCTTATTTTCACTTTCCTCCGGGAGATGGCTGCTGCTTGGGTCCTGAGGGTTTGGTGTGGCTGACTGCTGGCCTGAGACAAGCCACCCGTCAGTTCTTTCCTTGGGGTATCACAGGAAATGACTCTGGGAGGCAACCACCTCTGCGCCCTCAACTTGTACAATACTGCCAGAAATATGTACCGTTCGTCCTGGCTGAAGTCCGACAAGACACGTGAAAGGGCTGTGTGGCAATGACCATAAATTGGGCCAAATTGGAAGCTGAGATTCATAGCCTGATAGGGACCTCCTCCTCTAATTTACATTAAAACTATGTAACCAGAAGGAAAGAAGCAAGTTAGAGGTGATGTAGTTGGACAGGTAGGTCAACTTATGATGCCATTTAGGTTACCCAGTTTTTTTTGGAGGAAATGAGCTATTGCCTTTATCTTACATATTTTTGTAAAACCATAAATGTAGCTTTAGAAAAAGTTCAAAGCACATTTGTCTTTAATATTCTCAATTTCTAAGACTGAATGAAAAAAATATGTTTTTGTTTATTTCAGAAAGAGGAAGGGAGAGGGAAAGAGAGATAGAAACATCAATGATGAGAGAGAATCATTGATAGGCTGGCTCCTGCACACCCCCTACTGGGGATGGAGCCTACAGCTGGGTCATGTGTCCTGACTGGGAATTGAACCGGGTCCTCCTATTCATAGATTGATGCTCAACCACTGAGCAACACCAACTGGGCTATTCCTAGTACTTTTAATTATATATAGGGTGTCCCCCCCAAAATGTATACACACTATAACAGCTGATAGCTAAATTTTGAAAATGAAATGTATTTTTTATTTTTTTATTTTTTAATAAGTTTTATTGTTCATATTATTACAAATGTTCCTTCCCCCCACACCACCATTGCTCTCCTCCACCAGGTTCCCACCCCACCCTCTGCCCTTTCCCCACTCCCCATTGTCCTCACCATAGGTGCACAGTTTATGTTCAGTCTCTTCCCACATCCTCCTCTCCTCTTTTCCTCAAGAATCGTCAGTTCACTCCCCTTCCATACCTCTGATTCTATTATATTCAATAGTTAATATTGTTCATCAGATTTTTTAAATTTCCTTGGTTTTTAGATTCACTTGTTGACAGTTACGTATTTGTTGTTCATAATTTTTATCTTTATTTACTTTCTCTTCTGAAAGAACCCCCTTCAGCAATTCATATAATTCTGGTTTGGTGTTGATGAACTCCTTTAGCTTTTTTTTATTAGTGAAGCTCTTTATCTGACCTTCGATTCTGAGTGATAGCTTTGCTGGATAGATTATCTTTGGCTGTAGGTTCTTACTATTCATCACCTTGAATATTTCTTGCCATTCCCTTCTGGCCTGCATGGTTTCTATTGAGAAATCAGCTGACAATCGTATAGGTGCTTCTTTATAGGTAACTACCTGCTTTGCTCTTGCTGCTTTTAATATTCTCTCTTTGTCTTTTACTCTTGGAATTTTAATTATGATGTGTCTTGGTGTGGTCCTCTTTGGATTCCTTTTGTTTGGAGTTCTGTGCGCTTCCTGGACTTGTAAGTCTAATTCTTTCACCAGGTGGGGGAAGTTTTCTGTCACTATTTCTTTCAGTATGTTTTCAATATCTTGCTCTCTCTCATCTTCTGGGACCCCCATAATTCTGATGTTGGTTCGCTTAAAGTTTTCCCAGAGGTTTCTTATATTATCTTCAATTTTCTGGCTTCTCTTGCCTTCTAGCTTCTGTGGAGGAGTTCTTCTGGTTCTTTATGTTCCAAATCTTTGACTTGATTCTTGCAATCTTCCATTCTGTTTTTAGGACTCTGTATAATATTTTTTATTTCAGACAATGTATTCTTTATTTCTTGTTGATCCCTTATCATTTCTTGTTGACTCCTTATTAATTCTAGTTGATCTCTTTTCATATCCTCATAGGTCTTATCGATCTTTTCTAGGAAATTCTTGAAAAACCTTATAAGCGTAGATTTGAACTCTATATCCAGTTGCTTTTTGTCCTCCATTTCTTTCGTTTGTGATCTATTTCGTTGTCGCATTTCGTAGTTACAGATGGGATGGGATTTCAGGGTGGAGCCTACAGCCTTGGCTTCCGTCAGCCCCGCCCTATGCGGCTCCTGCCTCTCAGGGTCCTTCAGTACTCGCTGCCTGCGCCTCTGAGAGATGGGTGCCCTGATTTTCGCCTGCTGCCAAACAGTCTATGCTCTCCCCCAATGAGCCTGGTATTGGGGTTCAATTCAGTTGGAAGTGGAGTTGGAGGTGGCGTTCAGAGCAGACTAGAGCCCCTGTTTCCTTCCCACCAGGGCAATCCCGTGGCACAGCCGAGCATTCCTTCTCTGCACGCAGTGTGCGTGCCTCCGGATCTCCTTTCGCCGTCCCCCGGGGTTCCACCTTACAGCCCAGCTCCCTATGGATGAGCCTGGGTCCCTGGGGTCTGGCCTAGAACTGGGGTTCAGAGCAGTCAGAACTGGGACTCAGCATGGTCGGAGTTTTATCTCCTTCCTGCTAGGGAACACCAGCCAGGCACTCGGCCTCCCTCCTCTCCGGCTCCGTTCTCTCCGCGCGCATGCACACGCGCGCGCCGCGTGTCTCCGTACCTTGGGCTTTTCCAGCTCCTCCGTGCTTCCTTCTGGTTTTCTCCTTGCTTCTCATTGTAGAATTTCCAGTCAGTCGACTTTCCTGTAGTTCTGGGTGATGTCCATTTTATATTTTAGTTGTATTTTATTGAAATTGTTGTGTGCAGCTGTGGCTAGGTGTTACCTGGGCGCAGCCATCTTTGATCCTCTGAAATGTATTTTAATAAACACTAACTTTATAATTATTAAGAGCATTGTGTATACATTCTTGGGGACACCCTATATATATTGAATTTTATTCCTTAAAATTTTTAATTCCTAATAAAAACTAAAAAGCAAGCAATTAGCTGTCTTTAGATTGGCAAATTATGAATACATTTCATAACCTCAACAAACAGTTTATTTTACTGACAAATAAACATATCTCATAATAATTAGAGATATATGCTTCCTCAACAAACACAAGCCATATTTATAAACAAATCTGATTTTATCTTTCAGTTTCTCTATGATAACAAACCAGAAGTAGGTAAACTTATGCTTATTTAGTAATTAATGCTTTAGTATTTTATCTTATTTGAAAATGATCTAGATGCCCTAGCCGGTTTGGCTCAGTGGATAGCTTGTCAGCCTGCAGACTGAAGGGTCCCAGGTTTGATTCCAGTCAATGCCACATGCCCAGGTTTTGGGCTCTATCTCCCAGTACTGGAGGTGTGCAGGAGGTAGCCAATCAATGATTCTCTCTCGTCATTGATGTTTCTATTTCTCTTTCCCTCTCCCTTCATCTCTGAAATCAATAAAAAACATATTTTTAAAAATAAAATGATTTAGATATTGAATAATTTTCACCATACACAACTTAGCAAAACTCTAAGGTTTCAAATTACCAAAAGATTTTGGGAAACTATTAAAAATATATATTTATTGCTAGTGGTTCACTAAATACTTTTTATTTATTGACATCTATTTATTAGTTATTAACAATCGTATTTAGATTACTAGAGAAGATTTAAAAAAAAACATATTTTATTGATTTTTTACAGAGAGAGAGAGGGATAGAGAGTTAGAAACATCGATGAGAGAGAATCATCGATCAGCTGCCTCCTGCACACCCCCTACTGGGGATGTGCCCGCAACCAAGGTACATGCCCTTGACTGGAATCGAACCCGGGACCTTTCAGTCTGCAGGCCAACGCTCTATCCACTGAGCCAAACCGGTTTCGGCTAGATTACTAGAGAAGATTCTAAGCTACATTAAAGCAGTTTCTTTCATGAACTTATTAAACCAACAAGGGCTTGTATAAAAATTTTTATACACTCAACCCAACTTCTGGACGGTGAGAGTTCTCAGAAGTCTAAAAGGCAGGACGAGGGGTTCAGAACAGGTCTCCCCACGCTATGCCACTTGCGTGTGGGAATTATTTTGAGCGGAAGGCAACCGAGACCTTGCAGTTCATGAGAATCTTTTCCCTCTCCCTTAAAGAATTTTAATTAGGGGACTTGCCCGTAATAAGAGTTATCAGAAATAATGTTTTATGACCTACCTACAGGGCAAGGCAAATCTCTAATTACCGAACATCCACCCTTCTTATCATCTTGCAATGACCTTCCTCCCCTGAAGCCCGAGCTGAGTGTCACACATACTCCTTTTTCCCTTTCTGTCCAAAACCTCCTCTGTCTGTGGGTCTCTGACTCTTGTGCATGTGGGGTTCTCATTTGCACCCATGTAGTTAAATTTGGTCATTTTCTCGTGTTCATCTGTTAACCAGTTGATGGGTCTCTCACATTTGTTTCTCTTTCCCCCCCCCCACTCCCCTTTCTCCCTTCTTCCTTCCTTCCACTCTCTCTAAAAATAGAAAAAATATCCTCAGGTGAGAATTAACAATTAAATAACAAAACTGTTAGAAATACCCCCACCCCCACCCCATCAGAAGAGTCTAGAAAAAAAAGTTTCCCTCCCCCACATTACCAAGAATCATAAGGCTCCAATACTACTAGGGCAAGTTTTGTTTATAAAGTTAAGGCCATAGCTGTCTCTACAGCATTTTATGTGCTGTTGGGGCCTCTAGCCCTTTCCTGCAAAGCTCTGGCTGCGCCTGAGCCATCAAAATCCTTTAAAACAAAAAAAGAATAAAAAATACTTTCTGGGAAATTGTTCCTTTGAAGGGTGCACTAACACTGTTTTTCCTATATGACATTGTTTTTATTAAACAAGACATTTACTGTTGAGAATATATCTTCTCTGCTATATCTCTCCTTTAGTGGTTCATGAAAAAAAAAAAAGTGGTTTGTGGGTTTCATTATTGGAACAGAATTCAGCAAATACGTTAAGCTGAGATGTGTTAGAAACATCTGTACTTTCAGCCAACTGTATAGCAAACCTCCCACGCTGGGTAATTTGCTCTTACATTTCCTTCTAATCTGCGGCAGTGTTTTCCCTACATCTTCCAACAGTATTTGCTGACAAAGAAATGCTGTTCGGTTTGTCAACAGATCATTTTCTGTTCATTGTTTCTGCCATTTTTACTGTGGTAGAAAGAATGAGTGCCTGGTGGTAGCTTTTTTTTGTCTTCTGCTATTATGTAAGAAACTGTAAAAGAGCTTCCCAAATATTTATCATTGCTTAGGGAAATATCCAGAAGTACTGGCTGGACAGCATGTAACTTTAAACATCATTGGGAAAGGTTGCGGGAGTCCATCTTCGTGTTCTGGAAGCTTAATTTTTAAATTCCTTGCTCACCAGGAGGATTCTGTGCTGTCATTGACTAATATGCCAAGGCACAAGGCATGCGGGGAAAGCTTTCCCAGTGATGATAGGGACGGGGTAGGAAGCAGTTTAGTTTAATATATATACAAAAGGCCTGGTGCATGAAATTCGAGCACTTGGGGTGGGGGTTAGGGGGTGGTCTCTCAGCCCGGCCTGCACCCTCTCACAGTCTGGGAGCCCCACCCACTCGCCGCAGCGCCATCAGCGTGGTGGCCTGGGCCTCCCCCTCTTTGGCACAACTGAAGAGCCCTCCCCCACTTACCCCCATTGCCCCACCGGCTGGTGGCCTGGGCCTCCCTCTGCCGGGCCATCATGGGGTAATGGCAGGGGCCCCCCAACCAATCACATAGCACCCCACTTGGTTAGCCTGGTTGGTGCCAGTGCGTGCCATAGCGTGATTGTCCAGACCACGTGGTTGTTCTGCTGTTTGGCTGTTTGGTCGATTTGCAGATTATGCTTCTATTATTATGGATATTGGAGGCTAACTTCTCCTCAGGTCTATTCCTGGGGTGATGACATCAGGAGGGAGGGAGGGTCTCAGTTGCTGCTTCTGGGGTTGTTTCCCTGGGTGTGAATTACTGGCATTATTGGTAGTTTCTTTACAGGGCTGTTTTGTAAGCCCCTTGATTGTTTGGGAGGATTCGTTTGTTTAAAATTATATAATCCACATAGAGACACGCTGAAGTCTAACACATCGCAATCTATGGAGAGGGAGCAAATTGGGGGGACGGGGGTTGCAGCACCTACATCCTCTTCCCCCAGGACACCCAAGAACCATGTTGGGTGGGTGACAGGCTGACAGGCCAAGGTGCCAATGGAGCTAGATGTTAAACACATATGAGAAGGGCTGATTCCCTTCCATCTCAGCGCCCCTCCACCCCAAGGGCTGGGGTGAAGCTGCGATTGAGGTGAAGCATGGAGATCCCGGGATGAGGCCCTCGGTTGGGAGTGGGTGGGTGGGATTTTCTGTCCCTTTCACCAAAACCCCTGACATCCAGAGGAGAACCCAGAGGTGCTTCACCAGACTGGGCCTCACCAGACTCTCAAGCCCAGCAAATCCCTGCAGAGTTTAAACTGGGCTCCAGAGGGCGCCATTGGTCCAGCTAGACCGGGAGCTCTTGCTTATGCAGCCCCTGCGAGGCCTTGCTCCCGCACCAGCCAGCATGGCTCTGGTGGCTGACACCTGAAGGCTGACACCTGATCGGTAAAAACAGGCTCACTGCCTCATAGACTTTAGGAAAGGGGCCCGCTAGCTGTGCCTTGTCCTGACCTTGGGGCTGACATTACCATACAATGCCGTCATCCCCCCCCCCCCCCCCCGATTCCAGAAACAGGTGTCCCCCCCGGTCGGCATCTGTGTGACAAGTCGTTGCCCCCAGAGGATGCCTTCCAGAGGCCCTGGCTCCCTGCGTGGCATCGGCATCGTCCATCGCACCCTAGGGTCTCAGGCACAGCTGGGGTCTGGGCACTCCACAGAGCAGAGCTTAGGCGTTTGCTACCAGGGCACGAACCAGGAAGCAGCCTTGTCAAAGGCATCTGGAGTTCCCCTTGATGTGACCTTGCCACCAGGGATGCCCCGTCTGCCACGCGATGCAGTTGGCATGGGGGCCCAGGAACCAGTCTTGTGTCTCCTGAGGTGCCCCTGAGGGAGGAAACAGCCGTTCCCTGTCCTAAAGTGTGAGGCCACCGTCCACCCCAGCGGGAGGCTCCCAGGCTTGATGCCCTGAGCTGCCTCGTTCTTTGCTCACCGGATTTGCAAGTTACTGGTCATCAGCCAGCACCTCCCTCCCCGCCCGGCCTGGGCTCCTCAGGGAGGGAAAATACAATAGCTGCATTCAGACCCCTCCGCACAGATCTCTGCCAGCGCCCCTGCAATGGTTTGGTCCTGCAGGAAGGTGGGAGAGTGTTATGATTACTTATGCAAAGTATAGGCAAGGAGAGATGCGGCTAACAGCACCACGTGACAGCAGCTGGGGAATGTGAGCTGCGTGTTGGCCAAGTGAATGGACCTGAGCCACTGCCAGAGGCTCCCGGGCCCTGGGTGGCAGCTGAGGTTGGAGCCAGGTACTGCCTCATCCTCTCTGACCGATGAGCTCATGCTGGACACCAGCCCGCTCACGGGAGCCGCCCAAAGGGACCGGGGCCACCGGCTGAACAGTGTGCTGCCCAGCCCTCTAGGCACCTTCTATTCAGCATGGGTGGCAAGGAGGGCAGGGAGGAAGCAGCATGGGGTGGAGGGAATCCATGGGGCCACCATATTACTGCTACAGCAGGGCACACCCAGATAGCAGTGGGGGGACCATGGCCAGGGAAACATGTGGGGTACAGCCTCAAAGATGCTAGCCGGCTTGGCTCAGGGGATAGAGTGTCAGCCTGCAGTGAAGGGTCCCGGGTTCGATTCAGGTCAAGGGCACATGCCTGGGTTGCAGGCTCAACCCCCAGTGGGGGCATGCAGGACGCAGCCAATCAATGATTCTCTCTCATCATTAATGTCTCTCTCTCTCTCTCTCCCCCCCCCACCTCTATGAAATCACTAAAAAATATACTTTTAAAAAAAGATGGGCTGTTAAAAAATAAATAAAATATATTTTTAAAGAAAGACGGGCTGTAAACAAGAGAGGGCTGGGAATCCACAACTCAGACAGATGAGGAGGCCCCAAAATGAGCTACAACTCATGTCACGTGAGCCAACTGCAGTTGGGACAAAGGCTGGGCCTGGAGGGGTCCTCCTCAGGCCACAGAAGAGGGATCAGGGGGCACCAGGGGTAGAGTCCGGCTAATTCTGAAGACTGCCAGGCCAAGGCGCACCCCACCCAAAGGGAGGGGTGCCTGAGGACCTGGAGTCCCCACCCAGGAGGCCCGGAGCAGCTGCAGAGGAGCACTGCCCCTTAGGCACAGGTGAGGTACATGCCCGGTCCCACTCAGGGATGTGCCGTCAAATGTGTGGCCTCCGAGCTGAAAGGGAGGTCAGAGAGCGGGGCTTCCTTTGGGAGGACACGCTGAGCTTCGTATTGTTCCCAATAAGAGCACGAAGGAGTTGTAAGTAGTGGCTCGGGCTCAGTGGCCTGCATTTTTCCAGATAAAATGCTCCCTGGGACTGCTTAGTGTGGTCAGCGGCAGCAACTGAGACCCGGGAGGGCTGCCTGGGCCCAAAGCCTACTGGGTCTCGCTCTCTCCGGAAGCCCCCTCCCACCCCTGCCGGCTGGGGCGGTGATGAACAGGGTGCAGGAAGGGGAGATGCCATCTAAACAAAAACGGGTTGTAGTCCCTTCTGCTTTGTCAGGGGTGCGAGGTGGCAAAATTACATCTGTAACGATCACCCCTCCTAGCCAGCTCTGTGCTGATGTGGGACGGGGGGGGGGGGGGGGGGTCGCTGCACTCTCAAGCCCTCCCACTGCCCTGTCCTGCTGCAGGCTTCCCCGGCCGGACAGCCTCCGGGACAGACAGTGCTCAGGCTCTGCACCACGCTGGAGCCAGCAGGGGGAAGGGGAAATTGTGGTTTTTGTGTTGTTTGTTTTTAAATATATACATGTTTTTATTGGTTTCAGAGGAAGAAAGAGGGAGAGACAAAAACATTGATGAGAGAGAATCATTGGTGGGCGGCCTCCTGCCCACCTCCCGACTAGGGATGGAGCAGGGAACCCAGGCATGTGCCCTGAAGGGGAATCGGAACGGGTGCATGGGCCAGCACTCAACCAACTGAACCACACTAGCCAGAGCTAGCAATCGCTCTTTTTAATAAAGGGGGCTTCTGGGGCCTGTTTTGGAGAGGGGTGAGGAGCCCAGAAAGGAGGAAAGGTAGTGAAAGGGCTTTGCCCCATCCAGCACCCCAAACCTCTAGCAAAGCCTGTGACTTCACCCAGTCTTTGCAGGAGTCCCTGGGAAAGGGGTGTCAGCTGGGGTGCGGCCCAGCAAGGGGGGCGTGGGGTGAGAAAGGGCCAATCCACCCAATGGGGCATGAAAGCCAAGCCAGCCTCCCATAAGCCAGAACTGGAGGCATCTGCGTAGAGAGGACCCAGCACATTTGGAATAGAGGCCCAAGCCATTTAAAAATAGTGCATTGGGGGCACCTCACAAGCTGGGGCACTTGGGACCCCCAGGATGCTGGACATCTGGTCAGTATAGAAGCAACCACATGGGGGGCAGAAACTTGAATCTGAGCTCCACAGGATGGGTTGGAAAGGCCTGGGGGCCAGGGCTGCTCAGTGGCACCATAACCCCTGAGCCCCTTCTTGACATGCCCATCAGCTGACACAAGCAGTGTGGCCTCAGAGCGAGCATGTGACCCCCCTCAACTTCCCCCCCTGTTAAAGGGGCCGTCCCTGCCGCTATCCGCCTCCCTGAGTGGCAGTGAGGGTGCTCTCAGGCTCTGTCTGGAAAAGCAGTTTGGAAACCAGTGGGTGACCAGAAGTGCCAGGTTGCCGACACCCACGTCTCCTCTGAGACTCAAGGCAGGGAAACTGAGGCACAAGTTCGCCTCTTCATTTGGCGTCAAGTCCTTCCCAAATCCAGAGGCCTGGCTAGTACACACAGAGCTGGTACTCACGGGGCTGAGGGGGACCCCAGCATCCTTGGCCCTGAGGACTGAGTTGGGAAGGGGTGAGGGGATGGGAGGCTCTACCACAGGCAAGTGCACCCCTCATGCCCCCCCCCCAGGTCTGCTGATGATCTCCTGGGGTACAGAGACTTTGAATCAGTTGCCAAGGCACCTCAGCAATGAGCCTGGTCTCAGGGCTGTGGGTGGCTGAAGCAAGGTCTGATGCAGAGGCTGAGACCTCGAGGCCCTTCGCGCACAGGGCACAGGTGCTGTCTGGAAGCTTAGGTGCAGAGGGAAGCCATCCTGACCGCCTTTATTTCCCCGCTATTGAACGCTCAGCTGAAGATTGCTCTCTGACATTGGTGCCTGCGCTCTGAGGACGCCTGCTGCATGGGGAGCCTGCCCTCCGGGGATGGATGCAGGCAGCCCTTCCACAGCCACCTCAGGCCACATCTAGGCTCACTGCATCACCGCTTGTTCCTGCTCCTCACTTAAAAGGGGAACTGAGGCCCAGTGGGCCGCCGTGCTGTTTGCTCGCCTCCTCCACCCCAGGAGAGTAATCTGATCCCCGGTGCGGCTGCAGACGGGGCCTGGCAGGCAACACAGCGGCCGGTGTTTGTGCCGTGTACAAGGTTTCCGAGACACACTGAGAGGGGATGCTGAATGTGGCACAGACTCCCAGAGCTTGGGGACTTGACAGCCAAGACACGCCCATCAGCTGACACAAGCAGTGTGGCCTCAGAGAGGGCACGTGACCCCCCTCAGTTTCTCCCTCTGTTAAAGGGCCGTCCCTGCCGCTATCCGCCTCCCTGAGTGGCAGTGAGGATGCCCTTGGGCTCTGTCTGAAAAAGCAGTTTGGAAACCAGTGGATCCTGTCCTCCAGATGTCCTTGGCGTGCACTCCCTCTGACCCGCTGATCTCCCTCTTTCTCCCCAAAGGAGCGTGAGGCGTCCCACGCTCTAGGTAACAGCAACATCAACACTGAGTGAGCCCAGGGGGACCCATCAGGCAGAGGGGTCTCAGGTGGCCTCATGCCTGTCGGACACAATCTCACCAGCAGGGTGGGCACTTCCCAGCCAAGGTACACACTGGGCATCACACTCCCAGGCAGCAGCTGGCAGCTGAGGCTCAGGTGGCATCCTGGGCACCGGCTCTGGACCAGCCTCCAGGCCGGGAACCTTATGTCCTCTCCCAGGGCTCCTGGGCCCACCTTCCCTCACATGGCCATTCCCCAATGGGCCCCCCAGCTGGGCGCCGATGTAAGGGGGAAGGTACCCAGGATCTCCCGCACTTCTCACCACACAGCAGTGCCCCTGAAAGCTCACCCCACAGGCCCCCGACCCTGAGGCTGCCTCTAAGCCAACAGGGAGACAGGAGAAATGGTTTTGAGTGGATTGGGGAACTTGGGGAACCCAAGGAAGAGGGCTAGGCCTGAGGATTTGAATTCCAGCCAGGGTCCTAGGCCAGAGGGTTGGGTGGGATGTAGGGCAGGGGGTACCACTGGGGTGGGTGGCCGGTATCCACGAGGCACCCCCAGAACTGGGCAGGAGCCTAGGCAGGACTTGGGGGAGGGGGAAATGGGTTGTTGGTGAAAAAGACAGAAGAGCCTGGGGAGGCAGGACAGAGGCAGCTCAGCGAAGGTCACTGGGAGGGGACAAGAAGCCCCCTAGGGTTCCGATGGTGCTAAGAGCCCGAACCTCCTCCCAGGGGAGACCCTTCCCCCAGCCCCACCTTCCCAGAGGCAGAAGTGACAGTGCAGCAGCTTTATTGACCGGACATAGCAGCAAGAACACAGCAGAGGTGGGGCCTGGAGAGTCCGGCCTGGCCACGGGCTCTGGCTGACTAGAGTCAAGACTGGGGATCCCTGCTTCTCTCCCCATGCCTTCCTAGAGCCCAACCTCATCCCTGCTCTGAGTCCTCCCTGAAGTGATGGACAGCAGGGACTGAGGTCCTGGAGGGGCTGGGAAGGCAGGTGGCACCCAGCTTGGGGCCAGGGCCAGGTCCAGTGGCCAGCAGGAGGCAATTCGTGCAGGACAGTGGGGGCGTGCGGGTAGGTGGGGAGCGGCCGGCTCACCACACAGAGCACTTGTGAGCAGGGTTCATGGGCGAATCTTTGGGGCAATGGAAGGCCCGGCCAAACTCCTCAAACTGGGACACACTGCCGAGCACCCTGGGGTGGAAGAGACCCATAAGGTGTGGGTCCCAGCTTAGCTCAGCTGTCCCTTCCCATAGGTGCCTGCTTCCATCCCAGATACAAGGAGAGGGTGAGGCCCGGCAGCATACCTATAGTGCTCAGGTGCGTGCTTGTCGGTCAGCACCTGCAGGTAGATGGACTGTGACCGCCGTTTGATGCACCAATTCTGGGCCCGGGGTGGGGGCGCGGGGGAGGAGAGTGGAAGATGAGGCCAGAAGTCCACTGCCCAAGCCCTGCGACACCCTCCCACCGCCCTCAGCACATGAGGCCTCAAACGCCCATCAGAACCCACAGAGCCACTGTCCCCACCCCCAACCACCTACCAACCCCAACATGGCCCACCTGGGCAAAGGCAATGAAGAAGAGCTGGTTGTGGGTGTACTTGAGCCGGTGCAGTGGGTGCTCTGGGCCGTGCTCCCGCACCCACTTCTGATAAGCCTGGGGGTTCGGGAGGTTTAAGGGCCTGGAGCTGCAGTGCCCACAGACTTACCCTCCACCCAGCCAGCCCCAGCTCTGAACATTGAGGCCCCAGCTCCCTCCTTCCAGACGCTCCAAGCTGTGCTCCCTCCCAGGAAGGCACCGCCCCTCCAGGCAGCCCTCCCTCCTCTTGGAATGCAGGGCCTGGGAGTCCCTCCTCTGGTGGAGGACCCCGTGTCTGGCACCCCCCAGGCCAGAGGACAGCAAAACAGGGAGAAAGAGGCGCTACATCTCTGGTTGAGTCCCCATCAGCCCCCACCCCGCCCCTGAAGGGATGGAGGGCCAAGCCCCAGCAGCTCACGTGGTAGGCCAGCTTGAGGCCCCCCATATCCGCGATGTTCTCGCCAAGTGTGTGCTTTCCGTTCACCTGCGCAGAAAGGAAAGGGCCGGAGGCTGCCTGGGGCCCACTGACCTTCCTCAGGCCTTGCACCCCGGGCCCCCGCCCGCCCGTACCCCTGGCCTGTCCTCCCCTTTCCAAGAGGATTTGGGAAGGACTCCAATCCCTGTGTGCCCCGTGACCCTGGTGAGTCTGTGTGGGCTCATTTATGTGTCTGTGAGAGTGTGCACGCTCCCTTGGGGGTGTGTGCAGGGACCTGCACAGCGTTTGTTCGGGCACATATGTGTACATGTATGTGTGTGTGTGTGTGTGTGTGTGCACGCTCCTGTTATGTGCCGAGCTGGGCCCCGGGGCTGAGGGAGGTCAGGGGGTCTCACCCGCTGGTTGTAGACAGTGAAGTTGTCATAGAGGTGGACGATGCACTCAGCCTTGCGCAGGAAGCGGCGGTAGGAGGCCTCTGTCCACCAGTGCAGCAGGTTGCCCGCGCGATCATATTGCCCTCCTGTGGGGAGCGGGCAGGATGGGCTGAGATTGACGCTCACTCCCAGGGCCCCGGCTCTGAGGACAGAGGGGCCCTGTGGAGTTTTAATCAGCCCATCGCCCCCCTACCCCCTACTGCCACACACAGCCCACCACCACCCTACCCCCGCAACCCACAGGCCTCACCCCAATCGTCGTAGCCGTGGGTCAGCTCATGCCCGATGATGGTGCCAATGCCCCCGTAGTTCAGAGACCTGGGCCCACAGCAGCAGCATCAGCCCCACCTGTGTCCTAAAAGTGCCTCCCTTCTGCCCGGGCCCTGGAGGCCCTGGTCAGGCTAGGAGGTGACCCCAGTGGTGTCTGCAGGGTGCCAGCACTCCTGCCTCAGCGTCCTTGTGGGATATGTAAAAGGGGCCATTTATACCTGCGCACCTGCCTTTTAGGAAATAACATCTCACAGAGCTGGGGGGTGAGGGGCGGGGGAGGAGGCAGGATTGGAGGGAGGCAGGAGGGAAACGGAGGCACCCAACATGGGACAAGGCTTTTTCCTCATCACTAGGGTCGCTCTACTTTTGAAACACCTGATGAAATCTCAAACTAGGTAAAGGGGGACTAGGGGCATTCCAAAGAAAGTGAAAATAAAACTACTTATGTCCTAAATGACCAAGGAGGAAGTAGGACTAGGAGGACCCAGGGTCTGCAGGTGTCATGGCTCCTGGACCCACCCAGGTTTGGAGCAGTCTGAGCAGCCCCCACCCACCGCGCAGACAAGGCCAGGTCCCATACTCACTGTGGGAAATCGGGGTCATACAGGGTGGGCTGCAGGATACCAGCAGGGAACACTACAGGGAGGGTGTGGTGAGCAGGAGGCCTGCCCACCTCCAAGCCCTGCCCCTATCAGGATGTGCCCCTTACCCATCTGGTTCTTGTTGGGTAGATAGTAGGCATTGAGTGCTTGTGGAGGAAGCAGCCACCTGTGGAGGAAGGCTGAGGTCAGCTGCGGGGCGTCCTCACTCCTCCACAACCCTCCTGGCCAGCTTCTTGAAGGACCAGTCTAAAGCCATGTCCGGGCTGCTCCCCAGTGATCTCCAAAGCTGGCAGCCCCGCCCACCACTTGTGCAGGCCTTGTGCCCCTCGCATCAGCATGGTGTGAGGCAGTTTGCCCCACCAGCCTCCTGGCTTTAGTAAGGTGCCCTCTCTCCATGGTACTTCCTTGCCCCCATCCCCCACCCTCAGCTCTGGGCCAGGCACCCACGTGGACTTATCCACCTCCTGCCGGATCTTCTTGACTGACAGCTGGATGCTAAAGCGGATGCTGTTTAAGATGTTCTTGAAGTAGGTCTTCTCGTGGACTTCAAACTGCACAGGGGACAGGCAGCATTCAGTGGCAGACCAGGAGCAGGGCCAGCCGAGCGCCAGACAGGCCACATGCCCTCCCAAGGTCCACCACTGAGGGCTGGCAGTGGCTCCTTCATTGCATTGGTGGTGGACTCCCTGGAGGTCTTGGACAGGGGCCTGGAGAAACCCAGCTGGCCAGGATGGACAGGAACAGGCCAGGGGGCAAGCCCACCTCATACTCCTTGTCCACGGCCTCGGGTGTGAGCAGGAAGTCTGGATATCCAACCATCACCATCATGTACTGGAGCTATGGTCGAGAGGGCAGTGAGAGTGGGCCAGGGGCCTCAGGTGAGAGCCCCCCACCCACCAAAGAGAAAGCTCTAGCTCCAGCTTAGAGGTGGAGTTCAAGGATGGAGAAGAGCAGACCAAGTCATGACAACTCCACAAAAGGCACCTTTGTCTCCTTTTATCCCAGCCCTAGGTGCTCATGGGTGCTCAGTTAATGTAGAACAAGCAAATGGAACGGGATCCGCCTTTACCTTGGCCCGAGCAGCCGCCTTGGTCTCAGCATCCATCCAGTCCAGCTCCTCCAGGCGCTGGCCCAGGATGTACTTGATGTCTTCCACCAGCTGCTGCACCTGCAGGGTCAGGGCTCAGGGCTCAACCCAGGAGGGCTTAGAGCCGGGCCCTCAGCACCTGGTTCGAGGGGCCACCTAATCATTCAGCACCACTTTCTAAGTTCAGGGCTGGTACTGAGCACCCAGGGGTGACCTTGGAGATGTGGATCCAGGCCTTGCACCTCAGACAAAAAGCTCCCAGCCTGGGAGGGGGCAAACTGCCCCAGCAATATCACATGCATTCCTAAGACCATGCCTACTGAGCATGGCAGATAAGGATGGGCAGGAGCTTAGTGGGGAGGGCCTCCTCTAGCTGACAGGCCAGGTGGGCTTCCTGGGGGAGGAGACCTGGTGAAACCAGCCTATAGCCTCAGAAAGGCAAAGCCCTAAACTGAGCCCGCTGCCCCTAGCTGCAGGGGTATGTGTGGGGCTCCCCATGCTCAGACCAAGGCCATACAAGGACTCCATGCCCAGTTCAACACTCGTAACCCCACCCCCAAGCCCAGGGCAGCCTGACCTTGGCTTTGCTGGCAGCTGAGAAGTGTTCATGTACAAAGAGGGCACCGAGAGCCATGCCAAAGTGGCGGTTGGCCTGGCCCAGGCAGACACGGGCCAGCTCCTGGGGCTTGTCACTCCCCTCCATCTCACGTGCCAACTCATGCAGAGCCTCTCGAAATGGTGGTGACAGATGCTCACTCAGGACCACCACCACGCGCCACACCAGGTAGTTGTGCAAGATCCTGAGGGCCGGGTGAAGGAGCTGGGTGTCCAGATGCCTATCACATGCTTGGACCCCCCGAATGCACCATCCTACCGCCCAAACTCCTGAGCCTGGGTTGGACCTAGCACCCCCCACCCCAGGACTGAGGGTCATTCCAGGCACACGGAGGCAGAACCTGGAGGGGCCTAGTCAGGGGAAAGGACTGGGTCCACACACACAGCAGGACACATTCTGGCCTTGGAGCAGACCACCTTGTGCTGACGGGTCACAGGCCGGCATCATTTTCTGTCTTGCTATGGGTGGGAGAGTTGGCACTTCCAGTGACTGTGTGCCCCAGAGCTGGCCTTGAGAGGCCTCTGTTCCTCCCCAAGGTGGGCAGAGAGCAGAGAGGCTCTCCCCAGGGTGTCCTTTCTGATGTCCAGATTCACTTAAGCCTCACTCTCCCCGGATGAGGAAACTGCAACTCAGGGAACTCACAGCCCTACTCAGGGCTCCACAGAGTGCATGAGAGCACCACGCCTGACCCCCGGGATCAGGCCTCCCGGGGTGGCTCCTGCACAGAGGTGAGAACTCACGGCTCCCCAGGAAGATGGGTCTGGGGTACAGGGGAAGGGCCTGGGGTGGGACTTGGCAGTTGTACCTTCGGGGTGTGGAGCGGATGAGCTGGGACACCTGCTGCATGTAGTCCGTGGCCAGCAGCACCACCTCCTCGTCCTCGGAGAAGTCCTCCTGGAAGATCTGGTCCAGCAGCCACTTCCACTGCAGCTGTGGGCCATGTGGGAGCCGTGGGTGTGGGTGTGGGTGTGGCAGGGACCACAGAGCAGAGGGAAGGGGTCAGGGAGACACAAGAGGACACTGGCGTCCTGGGAGGGGATGACCCAACCGTTTCAGGATCGGCACCCCAACCCCCACCCACCAGGGCCAGGCCACACTCACATGGGGAGTGATCTTCTGCAGCTGTCCCAGGGTCACCTTGTTGTACATGGAGCTGACGTCCCGACGGAGGTCATCGTACTCTGACACTGTGATCTGAGGTGGACGGAGATCAGGCTGATCCCGCCCTGCCCCGTGGTCCCCTCCCCCCAGCCCACCGCGGTGCCCCTGCTCACGTTGGCTAGCCGCTGCTCCAGTTGCAGGATCTCCTGGGCTTTCTGCTCCACAGCACTGGCACCCAGGAGGCTGAGCAGGCGCTCCATGAACACTCGGTAAGCTGCCAGGATCTGCACCGGGATGGGGCATGTTTGAGGGTGAGGATCATTGCTAGGCCTGGTCCATTCCTCTCCGAGCCTCAGGCCTTCCCTGCAACCCCACCCCACTGCCCGCACACCTTCTCACTGTCCTCATCCTGAGCTAAGTACAGCGTCCTCTCCGGTAGAGTGAGCCCATCCTGGTCAATCTGGAGAGAGAGGTGGGGGCCAGAGGTCAGAGGTCTACAAGCCAGGTTCAAGCAAAGGAGCTGAATTCTCACTCAAATGCCCAAATAGCAAGTCGTCCATTGTCACAACCCCAGGGGCACAAAGACATTAGCCCCTCCCTCTATCCAGAGAAGAGGGCGTAGAAGCCCCTACCTCTACCGGTCAAGCCTGGGATAACCTGAGGATGATAGAGGGGAGGTCCCCGTCACCCCACCCTCTCCCCCTCCCCCAATCCTACTTCCTGTAAAGCCTTCCTTTTTTCCACCTGTGAGGAGCACTAACCAGGAGGTATTGACATTTAGGGCCCAGCATCTGGCCTGCCCCAGCCCCGCGGGGCTCAAGGGCACACCCCTCTTTCCGTGCTCATGGAGCCGGCAGGAGGCCTGGGAAATGGCAGCTCCCGCGGCTCCGCTAAACGCCGCAATTACTCCGGGGAAATGACTTGCGCCCTCCTCCCGAGCTCCGCTGACGCGCGCTCCCTTCCTCTTTCCTCTCCTTCCCTCTGGGTTGGGTCTACGGGAAGCCGACCAGCAACCCGGTTCTGGGCCGCCGGCGGGTCCCCGAGGAGCGGGGGACACTCACGCGGATGACATAGCGGGAGGAGTTCCTGTCGTCCAGGTTAACAGTGAGCGAAAAGAGCGCGGCGGCGCTGTACACGCCCTGCGCCTTGTACAGCAGCCGGTTGAGGTCCCAGTGTCCCGGGGACCCCGGGCGCTCGGCGGCGCCCCCCAGGTCCCAGCCTCCGCAGTCCTCGATGACCTCCAGCATGGGCCTGGGGCCGAGCCGCTCGATCTCGCGCATGTCGAGGCACGAGCGGAAGAAGGCGCGCACCTTGCGCTGGGCCGCGCCGCCAGGCCCGCCGCCCGGCCGCGCCAGCAGGCGCCGCAGGCGCTCCTCGTTCTGCTCGCCGATGGCCGCGATGGTGCCGTAGGTGAGCTTGTCGTCGGGGATGGCGTGGCGCCGGAGCCAGCCGCCGCACGCGAAGGAGTAGAAGTCCTGGCACGGGTCGATGCTGGTGTCCAGGTTGGCGGCCAGGAAGCGGGCGGCGCGCGCGAAGGCCTTGCGCTCGGGGCAGCCCTCCGAGCAGGCTCCGCCGCCCGCCGCGCCCGGGCCCAGGTACTTGAGCGCCAGCATGGCGGCCAGGATGGCACACAGGCCGGCGACGAACACCAGCCCCGACAGCAGGCAGACCTCGCGCCGGTTCCAGCGGGGCAGCCCGGCCCGGGTCCCCGCGGCGCCGCGCCCAGCGCCCAGCGGGAAGCCGGGGGGCAGCGAGGTCCCGCGCGCGCCTCCCGCGCCGCACCGGCTCACGTACTTGACCTCCTGGAACTCGTCGTAGTGCGCGGTCATCGAATACGGGGCTTCCATGGCGCTACCGGCGCCGCCCTGCAGCCGCGGGCGATCACCGCTACGGGACGCACCGGGCCATCGGCCTTCGGGGGGGCCTCCGCATGGCTCCCTGGGCAGCAGCTACCGGAAGGGTAGATGCAGGCTCAGAGAGGCACTGGGGCCCGCGGGAAGGGGTGTAGGCCTGGGTCCAGAGGCTGGGACTCCCCAACAGCGAGCAGACCTGGCGCTTGGCCTCCCTGCGCCAAGAAGAGAAGGAGGGGAGGAGGAGGCTCAGAGAGGCCACCACCACTTCCCACCTAGGCATCCTTGGACCTGACTCCTCTTTCCCTGAACAACGATGCCCGTCGCAGATTTAGGAAGCCCCAGGAGGAAAGCTGGGGGCACCAGGCACAGGGCCTGGCACGTAGTAGGCCTTCAATGAAAGACTGTTTCTCTGGCCTTAGCCTTTCTTGTGCGAGACCTGCTCCGGCCAAGGCTGATGGGGGAGGGGGAAAGTGGAAGCTGGAGGAAGGAGGTGCGGTCCGGAAAGCGTCTATGCGGACATTGAAGCCGCCGCCTTCAGCTCCCCGCAATTAGACGTTCGAGAAAGCGGTTGGGAAAACAAACAAACAAAAAACTGCCCTCTCGGATGTCAGCGGGCGACCTCCAGCCCCGTCTCCTTCTGTTCAATAGCTAGAATGCCCCTTTCTCAAGCGTCGTCTGCCGTCGGCCACGGAAAGAAGGGGACCCCCCCCCCCTCCCCCGACGGCCCTACGAACATGGACCCAGTACCGTCTCCATGTCCCCGTCCCGCCTGGGCTGCTCCCGGCTTCAACAGGTTCCCCTTGGAACCCAGACTTGGGCGAAGTTTCACCCCTACCGTGGGGGGGAGCCGGCTCCGCGCCCCGCGGTCCGGACGCCCAGCCCTCCGCGCCGCGCCGCGCAGTCCGCGGAGCCGGAGAGCGGAGCCGGGAGCCGCAGCCGCAGCCCGGGAGGGAGCCGCGAGGACGCAGACAAAGCCCTGAGGCTCGCCGCGCCGGCGGAGGTGGCTGCGTTGGTGGCCGCGGCAGCAGAAGACCGAGTGCCACTTACCCATCCGGTGCGCACCGGGGCCGAGCGGGTGGAGCCCGTGCCGAAGCCCGAGCCCGAGCCGGAGCCGCAGCCCGACCGGAGCCGGAGCGGGGCGGGCAGGCGGTCGTTCTCTCCGTGCGCCCGCCGCCTCCTCTGCCGCCGCGCGGCTCCGCGCCACCCGCCGGCCCCGAGGGAGGGGGCGCGCCAGCGGCTCCACCCTCCTCCTCCCGCCCTCCTCCTCCCCCTCCTCCCTGCCTCCATCCAGGCTACCTGGCAGCTCTGACAGTTCGGGGGCGGGGACCGCGGCTGTGGGAACACACTCGCTCCCGAGGGAGGGTCTCTAGCCCGGACTCCAGGCTCGGGGATTCCAGTTCCAACCGCGTCCGGGGAAGAGTGAGGGCGCCTGCTTAATCTCGGGATGGGCTCCCTCCGATCCCGTGTCCACCAGCCCGTCGAGAAAGGGCTCAGATTGCAGACAGGCGCGTGGGCCGTCCCATCAGCGTCCACAGGCCTGGAGCACAGCCCGCCCACGGAAGACTCCTCGAAAAGCTGCAGCATGTGCCTTTACAGCGCCAGGCGCAGAGCGGACTTCAGCAAGGGGACTGCCTGGCCCATCCCAGCTCTCTCCCTTCCCCCAGGACATCTGGGATTTTGGTTGCCGGTGCAACCCTCCCTCGCCCTGCCCCTGGTGGAGGGAGAGCCGCCATGGAGGCTGCTGCAGGAAGGGAGTCTCCGAATGAGACTGCATCCCTCCCCAAACCTTAACTGGCCTTGCACCCGCTGCTTAGGAAGACCTGACCTGAGAGGAAGAAAAGGACTGGAGTGTCTGCCCTGCAGCCCCTCCTCAGGCCCTGGGCCTCGGGACCCTGGTACGTGGACTGGCGGGGGGAATGGGTAGGTGCAGAGGGAGTTTGAATGTATCCACCCACTGCCTTCTTCACCTACAACTTGCTTTTTACCACACTCTCAGCCACAGTACCCAAGGGGCCCGGAGCTTCTTGGATGAATGCTATCCTTTCTAGAATCTCTGCTTTCTCTGCCCTGCCTTAGCTACCCCCGTGGCTTCCAGAGTCCTTAGCAAAGGACCCTACAAAGCACCAGCACCCCCAGGCCTGCAGGACTGGCCTAAACAATATTGGAGAGCTAAAGACTGCCTTGGAGCCCCATCTGACAAGAAGCCTGATAAAGCGAGGACCCAAAGGACCCATCGCCCTGTTCCCTCCCCGGGGCTTCTCATAAGCAGCCACTGGGTCCTGGCCCCCATCTGCCTCCTCTGTCCCCATTCTGCCTGTCCCATGTCTGTCCACCTGTCCATCTCAAAGCAACTCTCTGGATTCTCTCTGCCCATTCTCTGGATCCATTCTGGTCATTCTAGGGTCCTCCTCCACCCCTTATGTTCTTCTTGGGTGCGGTTTATTCTCCGGAAGAGAAGTGGAATTATGTAAAATATGGTGAGTCCATTAGGGGGGAGGGGAGGGGAGGGCAGGGCGGTGGCAAAGTGGCTCTTTGTGCTTTTAATCTGCATTTTCCCTCAGTGTTTTGTCTCCAGGAGGATAATTTTCCAGCCTTTTCAGGCCCTGATTGGTATCATTTCTCCAGCAATGACAGTTTTTATTTTCCCTGAAATGAATGCCGTGAAATTTCCAAGAAATATAAAAATGGATATTGTCTCAGGGAGCTGACTCTCTTCCGACAGGAAGGCAGAAAGACCCAAAAGGCAAACATGCTTCCCAGGGACCCTGTGTGCCCAGTCCCTGGGGGTGGGGGCCCAGGCCCTCAGCCCCTCCTGTGCCCCTCTCTCCTCCCAGCTCAGCTGTCTGAACCTCCTAGCCAACCCTTTCCCAGACTCAGCTGCCATCGTTCTGTTCATACACCTACCCAGTCCTGGCCAGGCCACCCTCCATGCAGGCTCCAACTTACCTGCTCTGTATAGCACCTCATCCCCCCACCCAGCCCTGAGCTCAGCAGCAGCCCCCCCCCCCCCCCGACTGGGCCCGTGCCCACTCAGTCCTATGGCCCTAAATGCCCACCAATAAAAGCGACCAGGCCTTGCCTCCTTTGCTCCTCCACCCCTTTCAGGAAGTGAAGCCAAACAAAGATGAGAGAGGCTCCCTCACTTTTTGAGGCTTCCAGAACTCTTCCAATGCCTCCTCCTCCCCACCCCATTGTCAAGGTGACCCTCTGAGGAGCAAGAGAATGACTGGATACAACAACTTCCAGCCAAACCCTGAATGAGGTCAATGAATGCCCAGTTTTCGGGAAGGGGGGAAGAGGAGTGAGGAAGCATGGGCCAGAGCTGCCTTGCGGGGAGAAGGCCTGAGGGATACAAAGGACAGAGATTAGGAATTTGGACAGTTCCCCCGAGCCTCTCACCTCTGCCCCTTCCCTGATCATGACCCAGATCCCAGACCACTGCTGCTAGGGGCAGCACCTCACACTGATGACTCCCATCTATTGAGCTTCCCCTAAGTGAGATGCTAAATGGCTCACTCCAAAGGGGGGCTGCCAACCTGAAGCCAGGCCCTGTGATGATCAGACACATTTTTGTGCCCCTCTGGCATGCACATGTTGGGGGACAGACTGGGCCCCCATCTGCCTGCTGCTTGAGCCCCTCAGGAGCTGAACCCCTAGCCCTGCTTCTGCTCCGGGAGATGCCCCCCACCCCCAGCCTCCTCACTGCCCAACCAGCCCTCGCTCTCCACCACCGACAGTTCTGCGGTATCTCTGTGCCCTGGAAAACACCCCGACCAGCTTCCTGTCCTCTGCTCAGCCTCCCAGGGCTCATCCCATCTATTATTCACAGCACAAAATGGATTTTTAATTTGAGAAATGAAATGACTCTCCCAGGTGGCTGGGATGGCAGGGAGGGGGTGGGGAAGGTTGGAGCCATGGAGTGGCCAGCATGGTACTGACTCAGGCTGTTATTAGAAATCTGGGTGCCCACCGCAGACCTGGGGATTCCAAGGGTCCACACACGCCACTGCCCAGCCTGTGCCCTCATTCCACCCTATTGCTATGTGCTCTGTTGCTATGACTAAAGCAAGTGAATGGGTACCCATCAGTGGGCTCTGCTCCTGGCCAGGCAAAGGGCTAAGGAGGGCTGGTGCTACACTTACTTCAGACCTGGAGAGCAGCCTTGAGCTCCCTGGCCTATATTCGGGGCTTAGACCTTCATGCCAGGGCTCAGAACTCGATCTGGGACCATAACCTTTTACCCAGAATCCAGTCCTGTATCGGGTGCCCAGACCTCCATCCTGGACCCATAACTCCATCAGGGGCTCGGGACTGCATCCGGGTCCCAGACCTCAGGCCAGGCCTAGAAGTGCATCCCAGGACCCAGACCTCAAACCATAATCCAATCCTGTACCGGGGGCCCAGACCTCCAATTCAGTTTCAGACCTTCAACAAGCGCCGCTGGTGTAGTGGTATCATGCAAGATTCCCAGTTTCAGACGTTCATCTGGGGCCCAGACCTCCATCCCGGGACGCAGACCTCCCTCGAGGGCCAAGCCCTCTAACTGGGGCTGAGATTTCCATCTCAGTTGCCAGACCTCCATCCGGGGCCCAAATCTCCATCAAGGCTTAGACCTACATCTGGGTCACAGACCTTCCTACCAAGTCCCAGAAGTCCAACCCGAAGCCCGGACTTCAGACCCTGAATCCAGTCCTGCATTGGGGGCCTAGACCTCCATCCATGGTCAAGATCTCCATTCCATGACCTAGAAGTCCAATCCACGAACAAGGCCTCCCTCCAGGTCACTCACCTCCAGCCTGAGCCAGATCTCAATCCCATGACCCTGACCACAATGTGGGGCTAAGACCTCCATGCCAGGGTCCAGAGGTCCATTCAGGGGCACAGACCTGGGACCCAGAATTCAGTCCTGTATTGGGGGACTAGACCTCCATCCAGCAACCCCACTTACACACACTTCCCTCAGCCCTGGGGTCCATCAGAAGACAAGAGGGGGCCATTCCTCCCCTCCCCTGCTCCCCGACACTTTCACTCTCCTGCCCTGTGGTAGATTCCATCCCTTTGAGTACACACTCCTCTGAACTCACCCACTAACCTCTAGATCAGGTTTTTATTTCATGCAAGAAATATATAAACACAAGCTTATTCAAAAAGATTAAACTACATAGAGGGCAGATGCGAAGGCCCTCCAGACATGTCCCCCTCCAGACCTTTCCAAGGTAAGTTGAGGTAAGCTCTGTGACCACTTCACATGAGCATCCGGGACCTTGCAGGCATCTCTTTTCTTAA
The DNA here is from genome assembly GCF_014108245.1 of Pipistrellus kuhlii. Taxonomy (NCBI): domain Eukaryota; kingdom Metazoa; phylum Chordata; class Mammalia; order Chiroptera; family Vespertilionidae; genus Pipistrellus; species Pipistrellus kuhlii. The sequence continues at coordinate 26,016,384 of NW_023425573.1, forward strand.
ACAAATACAGTTCAGTGCCTTGTGCCCACAGGCTTAAACCAGCATTTCCCACACAGAAGTCATCGGCATCACTGACCCTAACTAAGAGACATAGGTCTTGATCACACCTGTCTGGTCTCCAAATCCTGAAGCCTTAGCTAGTAGCCTGTCTCTCACCTCCCTCTGGCCACATCCCGACCCCACCTCTCCATCCCCTGGAGGCTGTGCCCAGGTGAGGGCCATGGCTCCTGAGTCTTCCCTCTGACCCCAGATTGCACATGTAACAGAAGCTCCTCCACCTGTACCCACCTGCACCAGAAGCTCCCTCCACCTGTACCTACCTACACCAGCAGCTTGATGTACTCTAGCTCATCTTTCATTTACCCTCCTCTTTCTCCTTCAGTATATGAGGACCAAGTCTTGGGTCTCAACTTTAGAAAGGTTTCTCACTTCCTCCCCTTCCTCCCTCCATCCTCTTTCAGTTCTAGCCCTTAGTCCTCTCATCCTTACTGGAGGAAGGGGGTCTCTTCCCCTTGCCCCCTGGGTATTGCTGCATCCTGCCCATTCCTGCCCCACACCCTCTGTGACCCCTCCTCATGGCTTCTGAGGTCTCCTCTGTCTGGCTGTAGACCCTTTCCAGCCACTTGCCTTACTCTCCTGAATGTCCCTCCTCCTCACAGGGATTGTATCCTTGCCTCTGTGCCTTTGTTCAAGCCCTCGGCCCCTTTTGCCTAAATGCCTTATTCCCATCCTTCCTGCCTTCCTTAGGCCCCTGTCAAGCTTCCAGAATGCCCTGATAGTCCTAGGCAGCACAGGTCCCACCCAAGAAGCCTGTTTGAGGGCCTCTTCCTTCAGGGAGAGATGTGCACCCCTATGGGCTAGATGGAGCAGGCTCCACTCCAATGTGGACCAGCTTTTCACAGCATGGGCAGAAACCCCACAACGACGTGCCGGGGGTGGGGGGGGCCCTCCTAAGTGCCATGTTCTGTGCCAACCTCTCTCCTTGTTTCACCACATTGAGTCTCCCAGTATCATCTCCCCCCACGGGGGCCTTGTTGTTGCCCAATTTACACAGGAGGAGACTGAGGTCCAGAGAAGGAAAGTGAGTTGCCCAAGTGCACCCTGCTCACTAGTACTGACACTGAGACTTGAAGCCATGTCTGCTGCCCTTAGGGTCTCAGGGACATGCACACTATGAGCTGGAAGCTAAAAGGATAGGCCTGCAGGGGACAGGCAGGGCACTCAGAACCCAAGTGAAAGCAGCACAGAGCCAGGAGGCCGGCTATGACCTCAGCCCAGGACTTGTATTGGGGATTATGAATCTGGGGGGAGAGGAGATACGCAGGTGCCAAGGCCGGCTTTGCCCAGAGACCTCAGAGGGAATCCCAGGGCCTACACTTGGGCCTTGACCTCCATTCCAGATGTCCCCACCTCCAAGGACCCTGCCTGGATCCTCTGTCTGAAGTGCCCAGTTGTTTCTATCTGTTACTCAGGGTATATCTTATATCGCATTCACCCCCACCTCACGTTAGCTTGTAACTTGGTATTTTCATGGCCTCTCTTTCTCAGCTCCTTTGGGACCCCAGATTTTTCTATTGTCCTGTCCTTCTTATCCAGCCTGAGTGACGAGGCCTCAACCACAAAGCAGTTGAGGATGGGGCCAGATTGACAGAGATGAAGCAGGGTGGTGGCCACAGGGGGTAGGGAGGTCAAGGGTCATAGAGTCTAAGGCCTGTGGGCCTGTAGCTCTGACAGCCAGGCCCCTTGGGCTCACCATTTGATGGACAGACCGTGGCAAGCTGCGCAGCTCCTAATGCAAGATGCAAATAAAGCCACAGGGGCTGGCCAGATATAGGAAGGTGGACGCTTTCCTATCAGGGTCACCACTGGTCTCTGCCTGGGACTACAAAGGGAGGGATGGGGGGGGGAGCCTCTTCCTGGCCCTCAGGGTCACTGGGAGGTCCCCTCCCCCAGCACTCAATCATCATTACAAGTGATTGGAGCTGAAGGGGATCGTTAGCTAATTAAAGCTGAGGCCACTAATTGTCCCTTGTAGGAGAGAGAGCAGGGCTACAGAGGAGAGGAGACAGAAGGATTCAGAGGGACATGGGGGTGGGGTGAGGGGCACCTGGCCCTGGGTGGGGCCTCCTTCTACACTGTGTTGTAGAGGGGACCATTGTCAGAGAATCCTCAGAGTGGAACTGTGGGAGAGAGGACCAGAACGCCCCATTTAGAGGTCCCACCTATGTGTGATGGTGAACTTCCATGCCCACCTCTGCCTACTGCCAGCCTGCCCCAGGTTTGGGTGGTGGGTTCTCACAGACATCCTATGGAGGCTCTGATGGGTCAGATTTGAGACAGGCACAAGGATGCCAGGGACCCAGTCCCTGGCTGGCCCCAAGCAGGAAGCATGGCTGCCAAGTTTCTGCCCTCCCCTCCGCCCCTTGAAGAGGAACCAGTAGCTGGTGCACAGCCACTCTTCTGAGTGCCAGCCTCACCTGGGGCTTTCCTCAGCCTGGCACCAAGCTCCCCTCCTGGAATGATGTCTCCGGGCCTTCCAACAGAACTACCAAAGAGGGTTATCACTGTTCTAGGGCTGTGTATCAAATCACCACAAACATAGCACTTAAAGCAACACACATTTATTATCTCAGCTGCCGTAGGTCCAGAGGTCCTGGCGCAGCAGGTTTGGAGTCTCTGCTCAGGGTCTCACTGGGTGTGGGGCAGGGTCGGCTCGGGCTGGGCTCTCACCTGGGGCTCAGGCTCTTCTTCCAAGTTCACTGGTGGGAGCGGAATTCAGTTCCTTTGGTTGTGGAATCAGCGTGTCTATTCTTGGCTGGCTGTAAACCTAGGGCTGCTCACAGCTTCTAGAGGCCGGCCACATCCCTGGCCTTGTGGCCCCTCCATCTCCAAAGTCATCAATGGAAAATCTCCCCTAAAATCAAATCCTGGTCCTGCTTGGAGCCCGTCTTTCTCTCACCCACTAGCCAAAGCAAGTCAGCTTTTATTTTATTTATTTTTAAAAAGATGTTTTTACTGATTTCAGAGAGATAGGGAGGAGGCGAGATAGAAACATCAATGAAGGGAGAGAATCCTTGAACAGTTGCCTCCTGCATGATGGGGATTGAGCCCATAACCCAGGCATGGGCTCTGATGGGTCAGATTTGAGACAGGCACAAGGATGTCTCAAATTGAACCATGACCTCCTGGTTCATAGGTTGATGCTCAACCACTGAGCCACAAGCCCTGCAACAACTCACCTTTCAAAGGGCCTAAGTAATTACATTCTTGAAATTCCTAGATTCTGTGTTGATTAGGTAACAGGGAGAGTTTGTGTGCATACAGGAGCCGGAAGCTTGGAGGCACCTTGGATTTCTGCCTACCACAGAGGACCTGGGTCAAAGAACGAAGACCACACTAAGAATACTAGTACCTGACTTTTGGGCCAGCTCCTGGGCTTTAAATGCTAAGTTGTCTCATTTAATCTTCACAACAATTCTAGGAGTGAGTCCTACTATTATCCCCATTTTACAGAGGCAGCAACTGAGGCCCCGAGAGGTTTCACAAAGTAACTGGCCAAGCTGGGGTTTTAGGGCAGCAATTTTCAATATTTTTCACCTCATGGCACATATAAACTAATTGCTAAAACTCTACAGCACACCTAAAAATATATTTTGCTGATCTAAAAAAACCACACACACAACACAGTATAATTTTGATTCATTCACACTGGATGGCTATTGTGTTGGCTGTTGCCATTTTTTTTTTTTATTTGACAGTCTGAGGGAAAAGAGGTCAATGCCCTGATGAAATAGTATTGCATGTTTTATTTATTTATTTTTAATATATTTTTATTGATTTTAGATAGAGGAAGAGAGAGGGATAGAGAGATAGAAACATCAATGATGAGAGGCCCACTGATCAGCTGCCTCCTGCACACCTCCCACTGGGGACCAAGCCCGAAACCCGAAACCCAGGCATGTGTCCTTGGCCAGAATCAAACCCGGGACCTTTCAGTCCACAGGCCAACGTTCAATCCACTGAGCCAAACCGGCCAGGGCAGTATTGCATGCTTTAAAAATTCTTGCAGCACACCAGTTAAAAATCACTGTTGGCACAAGTTCTGATCCAGTATCACTGTGTGTTTGGGGGAAGTTGTGTAACCACTCTGGGCTGTGCAAAGTGAAGGTGCTGAAGTCTGTTCCCCATAGACAGCTAAGCCAGACTCCAGGACCCATGTCAGAGGACCAGCAGACTCTGGCCAGGCCCATCCACAGCCAATGAGCCTTGGCGGTATCTGATTGGCACCCATGACACCCAGTGAGATGAGGTGGGACTGGGGTCCCTGATGTCAGCTGTCTAATTGCAGCCAGTCTGGCTTCTGCAACCCAAGGACATGCTGTGCCCTGGCACTGAGGCTGGGGGGCTTATAGTTACCAGGGTGCCTCTGGTCCCGAGATGAATGGCCAGGAAACTTCTGCTCACCCAGCGGGCTGGGCCACTTAAAGAATCCAATAGGGGTTTCAGGCCTTTGTCCAGAGGTGGGTGTGTATGTTAGGGAGGTGCCCCTCTTACTGCTAAGCTCTGGCTCTCTCTGTTCAGCTGGGCAGCCTCCCGTTGGCTGCTGCTCTGGAGGGGGAGGGGACCACAGAACTGGCAATGGCCACCTGCTCCCCGCCCCCATGAAAGAGGCTGTCAGTCAGCCTCTGTGCAGCCCCCGCCCACAATCCACAGTCAGCCTCCCCTGTACCCCCAACCCCCATGCTTGAGCTGCCTCCCTCAGTAATGGGGCTTAATCATAACATGCATTAGCGAGAGCCTGCTGTCTGCAATTACCACTTCAATCAGCCACCCACCACCTGCCGCCCCCAGCCTCAGGCCACCTGTGGGGACACCTCCACCCTGCCCCCCTGGCCCCTTCCCAAGTACAGCATACATGACCCAGGCTGTGTGCACGGACAGAGAAGTGACCGATGGCAGCGGGGGCCCAGGGCAGGGGTGGCCGGTGGACATAGAGCTATCGCTCAGGGTCACAGGCAATTATTGTAAAAGCCTGTTGGAAACGGCTCAGCTTTCCCAGCACAGTGGGCTCATCCCAAGGGTTGCACTGCCCCAGGTTACAGACATGCTTGCATGCACACACGGTGTTCACACGTGCTAGCCACACACTCACACAGGACGGGTGAATTCCAGGGCACACACAGAGATGGCTACTGGCTGTCTCCAAGGTGTGGACACCCAGGAAGGCCCCACCTGAGCGATCAGGGGGTGTTCCCTGCACTGCCCTTTGCACCCCCTGCCCTGTCCCTAACACAGACCACCTCACGTCCTTTATCTCCCACCCCAGACGCGGGGCACAGGGGGCCTGAGCTGAATTGGGGGACTCCCTCAGACCTGTGTGGGGGCTGGAGATGAAGGGGAGAAGGCAGACCTGGCGGGGGGAAGGGAGGAGGGGACCGCTGTTGTGCTGTGATTCTCTCTAATTGCTGTTTTGCTGAGAGGTAATTAAAATCCCTTTTTATTTCACACGTCAGAACCCTCACCAGCCTGTGGAGAGGGCGCAGGGGGAGGCTGGGAGGTGGGGGCATTGGAGGGCCACACAGCCTGGCACAGGGAAGGATGGGGAGGTGGGGCAGCTGAGCCCAGCCTGCCAACCTGGTCTGCCTGCCAGAAGGCCCAGTGGCAGGAGTCCCCAGCCCGGCCCCTGGCCCAGCCCATGAACACACAGTCTGGCCCTGGCAGGATAAGTGCAGTCCATCAGAGCCGACAAAAGCCATAAGAATGGGTCACTAACATCTCCAAGTGCCTTCTACATACCAGGTGTTTTCCTGAGCTCCCTACTTATGATTGTTTCAAGAATAGCTACTGCCAGGTAGATGCCGTTATCATCCCATATGTCAGGACAGTGATGAAGCTGAGAATCAGAGGAAGAAATCGCCAAGAGCCCCAGTTTGTCAATGGTGGGACTGGGTTGGAACTGGTGACCCCAAACTCAGAAGCACTTTGTCAATCTGCCCATTCCAGTCCACGTAACTGTCCCCTCCTGCAGAGCCTGCCAGAGTTCCACAGCCCTACCCTCACCCTCTGGTCCCCATGGTCAACTGCTGATGGGTTCAATGGACCAGGAGACCAGGAGTTCCCCGGTCCATCAGGACCTCGAGGCCTGGGTGGGCCCAAGAGACCATGGCCAGCTCAGCTGGTGTGGCTCAGTGGTTGAACGTTTACCTATGAACCAGGAGGTCACAGTTCAATTCTCAGTCAGGACACATGTCCTGGTTGTAGGCTCGATCCTCAGTGTGGGGTGTGCAGGAGGCAGCTGATCAATGATTCTCTTTCATCATTAATGTTTCTATCTCTCTCTCCCTTTCCCTTCTCTGAAATTAATAATTATATATATATATATATATATATATATATATATATATATATATATATTTTTTTTTTTTTTTTTTTTTTTTTTTTTAAAGAGAGATGATGGCCAGACCAGAGTCTGGGCCAATGCACAGCCAGAGTCAGGCTGGAAAGGAGCAAGGCCCCATCCTTTTCCTGGGCTGGCTGGGGAAGGTGGGCCACTGGGAGCTGGGTCTTGCTGGCTGGAGCAGGTAAAAGCACCTCTGTACTTTGTACCCCTTTCTCTCTGTTCTCTCCCCTTATTTGAGCCAGGAGTTGCATCATCCCATCCTTTTCATCATCCTTATCCCCACCAATGTCATCACCAACATCCACCATGTCACCATCAGCATCATCATGATCACTTTCTCTGTCATCATTATTTTTTTCTCCAAATTTGCCATCATCATCATCATCATCATCATCATCATTAATTTTCATGAAAGTCATCAGCACTACCACCACCTTTATCACCATGATCATCACCATCACAATTATCATCATCACCATCACCTTCTCTACTGTCATTTCAGCCAAACTCAACATCATCTCCATCCACCATCATTAAATTATGACCATCGCTTTTGCAATGATCATATCATCACCATTTTCACCAAAATCACGATCATCATCACCATCATTGCCATCAGGATGCACACTGAACCAGGCGCTGTTCTAAGACAACAGGTATTTTGTCTCATTGAACCTCACAATACCCAAGAAGTAGGTGCCAGAATAATCCTTCCATTTTACAGATGGGGAAACCAAGGCTTATAGTGAAGGAGCTTGCCCAAAGCCACAGAGCCAGGAAGTAGCAATGGGAGTACTTAAACCTAGACTGCCTGATACTAGAGCCATAGCCACTACACTTCACCACCTCAGTCAAGGAGTCTGAGGAATCAAACCAGAGGACATGGGAAAAAGAGAGGCACTGGGTCTACTCAGGATTTACCAACCAGAGGCACACCGCCCCCCCCCCCCCCAGCTTCCTGAGAACCTAGCAGCAGCGGCTGCCCTGCTGGTGGCTGTCTTGTCCCAAGTCTCCCCTCTAGCTGAGCCTTTCCAGGGCTGCAGTGGGAAAATGGTCAACAAGAACCTTTATGTCTTTCTCTGTCTGACAAAGGCCAGGCTGCTCCATCTCCCCCAGTGTTCCCTCATTTCCTGGGCTCTGGTTGGCTCTGGGGGCTCATTCACCTCTTGTGAATAGTAGCCAAGCTGAGGATGGGCAGTCAGGTTGGGGGTGCAGGGCCAGGGAGGTGGCAGCCCTGAGTGTAAGACATACTCATACAGCAGCCCCAGGGGGCCCTTGGTGATGTCTCAGGACACAGGACTAGATTGTGACCAAGAGAGAAGAATCCCTGCCCACAAGCCTCCCTCTCTTCAGGCCAGTGCATTGGCTTTGATGTCTTGGTCACACAGGGGCCGAGAGGGCAGTCATAAACTCAGGGGGCAGCCAGGTAACCTGCCACTCTGCCTGAGGTCTGATGGGAGAAGGGAGGCTGGGGACTGCAGAGGAAGGAGCAGAAGGGTCCTGGGGTTCACTATCAGGTGCCTCAGCCTCGCAGGGGCAGACATGGTGACCCCTGTGTCCATGTAGCGCTGTGCACTGGTGTCCATATGTCCATATTATCCAGCAAGAGAGGAAGAGGTGGCCAGGGACTCCCTTGGTCTGCAGGAATGGCATAGAGATGGGACTGGGGGCCAGAAAAGGGTCTTATTCATTGTGTGTCCCCAGTCCATGGTGCTGGCACTAGGATGTAATTAATATTTATGGGATGAAAGAATGAATGAAAACATGTTCAGGATTTAAATTGTTCCCTAACAGGATGCCAACTGTGGAGCTAAAGGATTAAAACCTTTAGTCTCTGTAATCTAGATTAAATCTCAGCACTATTTCCTAGCTGTGAATAGGCCACTGGCCTCTTTAAGCTTGTTTCCTCATCCCAAAGTGGAGGTAATGAGGTCCATCTGTGAGCATGCACAAGGAGGGCGGGCAAGAGCCTGGTCCCATGACCAGGCCCGAGCTGGGGAGTGACCCAAGTGGGCAAGCCTCATCTCAGCACCCCAGGGGGGCGAGGCTGGGGCCAGCCTGAAGCCCTGAGCCTCCCTCCCCATCCTCCTCCGGCACCTAGTGACCTCCACACCTCATTTGTCTCCACTGAGGGGCAACTGAGCATGGCTGATCCCGAGAAAATGACCTCCCTGACCAGGTGTCCCTGTGCAGTGAGAAACCCCCAAGGGGCAGACCAGTGGCAGAACAGAGGGAAGAGACTTCAGGAACACGGCTCCTGGGGTATTTGGGGGTCCTGGCACACCTGGGAAGGAGGCTCCAGGGAGGCCAGCGAGATCCCAAGCCCTTCTTGTCCCCGAGCCTCAGTTTCCTCATCTGTATCATGTGAATAATCACAGGCCCAACCCCTCAGGGCCGTTGTGAGGTTTATATAAGGTGATGCTGTGAAAGCCCCCAGCAGCAGGTCTGGCATGTAGTGTGGCCTTAGGGCTCCCAAACACACACACACACACACACACACACACACACACACACACGCCCTGTAGTCCCTCCCTCTGGCCCCCCTTCCTCGCACATCAGTGGCAGAAATGCACACTGCTCTCCCTCCCCCCGCCCCCTTCAATGTTCCCTGCCAACTAATGGGCCAATTTTTTAGCATTACGGAGATTTGGCCAATTTGGCCACCCTGACAGAAAGGCGCAGTGAACAGTTATCTGGGAGCGGGGAGAGTCTGTAAGCAAGGATGAGAGAGGAGGAAGAGGAGGAGAAAGAGAAGGGGTCAGCAGGCAGCCTGTCTCTTAAGCTGCTCCCAGCTGCCCCTCCAAGTCCTGGGAAAAGGGGGGTGGATCAGTGGGGAGATTACAGAGATATTAGCCCCACTTATGCCCACCTCACCATGCACAGGCCCTGTGCTAAGCACTTTGCATAAATTTTCCATTTTAATCCTCCAATAACCCTATGAGACCAGTTCTATTATTTGCTTGATCCTTCCTGGTATGGAACAGGCACAGAGCTGGGAGCTGGCCCAAGGTCACAGCTAGGAAATGATGGAGCTGGAATGTGAGCTGAGGCAGAAAGCCAGGCCTTTTAACCATAGCTGAGCTCAGTTTTTCATTAAAAACTGAGAATTAGGCCAGGACCACCCCCCCCCCCCCATCTACCTTCCTGTCCCCCCACTATTTCCCAGAGCCCGGGCCTCTCCAGCACCTGGGTACTCCTGTGCAGCACACATGGCTTTCCCCTCCTGTGCAAAGGTGTCTCAGCCCGGAGATCCCAGACCCAGCATCTCTGCAGGGAAAGCCCAGAGCAGCACAACTGCCAGGCTGGGCTCTCCCCTCCTGCCCAGGCTGCGGACTGGGGACCCCATGCCAGCTGTGGAGCAACCTTTCCTGGCCTCAGTACCAGGCTGAAAGTGGGTATCCGCTGTGCCCTCCACCATATAGGATGGGCCCTCTGGGAGCAAGGAGGCAGATCTGCCAGGGAAAATAGGGAAGGGGGTGGGGAGAGGGACTGCCTCTGGGTTGGGGGAGGGGGCTGCAGAATTCTGTGCATTAAGCGATCAGAGAGCACAATATTTCATTGCTGGCAGTCGCAGCCAAGACATCAACTACTTGGGGAGAGCAGCCTTAAAAGCCTTTTGATTTTATTTCTTCCACTTCATTTTTCCTCCCCTTTCCTTGCTGGTGTCCTTGACAAGGCCTCCCTTCCCCCTCTCTGCTGCCTCTTCCTCAGCCCCCTCAGAAGGCCTGGGAGCCAGAGGAGAGGCTGAAGCCGGGGAGGCGGGTGTGGAGGTGGAAGAGCTGCATGTATGTGCACTTTGTGAATGCATGTGTTGAGTGTGAGGCTGGGAGGCAGAGCTCTGTGTGCACCTGGCCCCACTGTGTGCATCTGGAAGTATGCGACCTGTGGACATACATCTGGGTGCCCAGATATGTCTTGTGTGCACACTGTGTGTGCATGTCTGGGTGTGTATGCACACGCATGTGCCACACTGTTCACGCACACCCAGAAAGTCCCACCAAGGCAAGAGACACCCGGCCAGGGCCGCGGGAGGGTGGCAAATTCAGCGGGCCAGGAGGAGAGAGGGGGCCTGGGACGAGAAGAGAGCGAGGTCACTCTTAGGAATCACCCGAATTGGGCCAAATCCGGACCCAGTGGAGACTTTTGAGACCCAGAACGTCCCCCACAGGGGCCGCGCACGGACACACAGATGTGCACACGCACACACCGGCGGGCACACGCTCACTGCAGAGGGCGGGGCGGGCCTGGCAGCTGCGGGACTCCTGGCCGGACGCCAGGACGTCGGTGGCCTCGCTGTGACGTCAGCGCCCTGCCCCCCCGCCGCGGGCGCCCATTCCCCCCGCCCCCCTCCCCCCCGTGCGCTGCGGTGCCGCACGTCGTCCTGCCGGGAATTAGTTAATTGAATCAGCCGCTCGGGCTGCGGCAGCGACCTCGGCCCCGGCCCGGGACCCCGCTCCGCTGGAGGGCGGCGAGGGCGGGGCTCGCCGAGAATGGGGACCGAGCTCTCCCGGGAATGCTTGTCCGTCCCGCTCAGCTACCCCGACCCCGAACCCCCAACCCCGTGAGGACGCAGACCCAGGGCTGGCGCCCGCCGGTGGCACTGGGGGGCTGGCTGCAGCCCAGCTCCCTGCGGACACGGCCCGCCCCTGCCCCTGAGCCCTCGGGGCGCCGGCTCCCCCAATCCTGGCACCTACCCCCTCCCCCCAACCCCTCTATCCTCTCCTCCGCCCAACCGTGCCGGGGAAAGCGGCTAATTCCCGAGCCCACCCCGCAGCGACCCCCTCGCCGCCTCCCCCGGAGCACGTCCCTGGGTGCCTCTGGGTGAGGAGCCGCCACCGGGACTGGTTACCCGCCCTGGGGGTTCCCTCCTGCTCTGCGCTTTGGCTGGCTCTCCATCCTGTCTTCTGGCCCTGGGTCCCTTCCAGGCGCTCCCAGGCCTGCCTGCAGGGTCTGTCCTCAGATCTCCGACCCTCCCTCCCCCCACCTCCATCCTCGGTCACCCCTCCCTCCCCACTCTTTGCTTCTAAGGCCTCAGACACAGCGCGGGAACGATGTCAGGCTGTCAGACAGACCCAGGCTCCACGCACCGCTCTTCCTCTGGGAGCTGTGAGGCCTTGGCATGTAACTTACCCTCTCTGAGCCCGTGTCCACACGTGACACTGGGAAATAATAACAACAACCTATCGCACTGGGTAAAATTAAAGGGCTTAGAATGTACAGGATCCTGGTAGCCAATGCACTGCAGTTTTATAAGGGGAGGCAGAACTGCTATAGGGTGTGGTTTCTCTAGAAGGATCCATGGGCATTGGGTGACAGAAAGCACCACAGTGAGGACTGGGAAATTTGAAGGGCCAAGGAATCTGGATGGGACTGCCAGATGGACAAGGCCAGGGTCCCTCATAGTGAGGAGGCCCCACATACCAGGCTTCACCTTCCTCTGCTCCTACCCAGGCCCTCTCTCATTAATTCCTCCAGGTCTCATCAATTCCACACCTGTGCATAGTCCTTCATGTTTCACAGATTGACAGCATAATCCAAAATGCTTAATCTTTCAACATTATCATCCCCATTACACAGATGGAAAAGCAGAGGTTCAGAGAGGTTAAGTGACTTGCCAGAGATTTCACAGCTATGACAGAGCATAGCTGGGATTTGAACCCAAGTTCTCTGACCTCAGATGTCAGCCACTCTCCAATGCACTGCCTCCCCCTCTGAGGACCACTCAGTTGCTAGGAGACAAGAAGCCAGTGGTTACTATGGGAACTGGGCTGATGTGGAAAGAGTTGGTGTCCAGGCAGCAGTGGGAAGGCTCCAGGTGGGCTCACAGCCTCTTCGCTGCTCTCCCCCCCCCCCCCCCCCCAGCTTTCAGCTCTGGGATCTGGGGTCCAGATCCTGGGTTCCAGGTGGCAGCTGCTCAGTGACAAGACCTGAAAGAGTGTGATGATGGTGGGTTGTCCTGAACACTGCCTCTGCACAGAAAGAGCCCTGGTGGAGAATGGGACCCCAAAGATGGGGCTGAGGGGCAGACAGGTCAGGCCAGGGAGCCTCACACTCCTGCTCCCCCCAAATTGGCTGCAACTATGCCTGCTTTGCAGACAGCAGAGCTGAGCTTGTTCCTGGGAAACAGGAGGAAGGGAAGGCTCTGGATCTGGGCAAAAACCTCAATTTTCTCATCTGTAAGAAGGGGCTGATACTAGTCCGTCTCCCACAGATATTACATTGAGAAAATTAACAAAGATGCAAAGCACTAGGCCTAACACAGGTTTCACTAGTTGTGTGACTTTAGACAAGTCACTCAGCCTCTCGGAACCCCTGTAAAATGAGGATAAAAATAGTGCTTGCCCCGAAACTAGTTTGGCTCAGTGGATAGAGTGTCGGCCTGCGGACTGAAAGGTCCCAGGTTCTATTCCGGTCAAGGGCATGTACCTTGGTTGCAGGCACATCCCCAGTAGGGGGTATGCAAGAGGTAGCTGATTGATGATTCTCCTCATTGATGTTTCTAACTCTCTATCCCTCTCTCTTCCTCTCTGTAAAAAAATCAATAAAATATATATATATTTTTAAAAATAATGCTTGCTGCCCTAACTGGTTTTCTCAGTGGTAAGAGCATTGGCCTGCAGACTGAAGGTTCTCGGGTTTGATTCTGGTCAAGGCATGTGCAGTAGGCAACCAATCAATGTATCTCTCTTACCTTGATGTTTCTCTCTGTCTCCCCCTCTCCCTTCCATTCTCTCTCTAAAAAACAAACAAACAAAAACCAATGGAAAAAATATCCTTGGGTGGGGATTAACAACAACAACTAAAATAGTGCCTATCTCATAGGGTTGCTGTAAGGATTAAATTAGTGAATACAAATACAAGGCTTCAAACAGGGCCTGGCAGACATTAAGGACGTAGTGTTGGCTGTTGTATTTTCATAGTAATCTTCATCAGCACCCAGGGGTCCAGGTCACTCTGGACCCAGCTCCTTTGCTCTCTCACTGTCTTAGGAAAAACACTCCTGCTGCCCCTCCCCCCTTGCTGGGCACCTTGAGGAGAAGCAGAATCAGAAACAGGACTCTAAGGCCTCAGACCTCCCTCCTCAAAGTTCAAGGACCCAGATCCTGGGAGGGTGGGGGGGAGGGAGGGAGGGAAGAGGTGGTTGGCCCTGGCAGCTAGATTTGTTCACCCGCTTGCCAGCCCCTTAATCTGATCTCCAGGCAACAACACAGAGGCTTCACTCTGGATGACAAACGAGGCGGGGAGAGGCATGCCCTGCCTGGACGCCGGGTGAGTAATGGCCTTGCATTAAGATATTAGGCCTGGACAACAAGAATTGTGCTCGGGCTCCCCCACCGGAGAGGAGGAGGGATTTGAGCTGGGGCTTGGGAAGCAGGGTGGAGGGCACACACACACACAGAGAATAAGAGACACAGACACACAGAGAGAGGGCGGGAGAGAGGCACAGAGGATGAGGGTGTCAGACAGAGACACAGACTCGCTGAGAGATAGAGGTGTTGGGGAGAGAGGACCAGGTGAGAGAGTTGGGGCAGAGAGACAAACAAGGACTCCGGGAGAGGATGGAGAGAGGGAAGATGCCTCTACTCACACAGGGCGGGGTCACCAAGGGGGATCCAGTCTCCAGGGAGGGCCAGGCTGGAGGCCCGGCTTCAAGGCTGGCTTTGGTATTTGATGTCCCTCTGCTTGATCCTGAGCCTCCTGGGCAGGGAGGACTCTGGGTGGAGATGGTGGTCCTGTTGAAACTGGCTTAGGCCAACTGATGGACACACGGACAGCACCCTTCCCTAGGCTGGAGGAGAGGGGCCAGACCTCTCAGGGGGAATGAGGACAGGGACCAGCACTGAGGGCAGGTTCCAGCTGCAAGCTGGGGTGGGGGCCCTGGAGGAGCAGGAGATGGGGCCAGGGCAGAACTTAGAGACAGTGTGGCTCAGAGGTGATGGGCCAGGAGAGAGCACAATGGGGTAGAGATGAACCCCAAACAGACGATGAGAGAGCCTGTTCCTCTGTCCCCACATTCAGCCTTCTCTGGCACGCTCAGAGAGACACCATGCACTGGCTCAGACAGCAGACCTTGCCTGCCGGGATTCAGCTGCTGGCTGCACCTTTCTGTTGTGTCACCTCGCTGGGCCTCACCCTGTCCCAGTCTGTAAAGTGCGTGAAGCTTCTGTGAGGGATCCCTGGGTCAGTACCTATAGGATGCATGCCTACAACAGGCCTGGCACATGCTAATGGTTCCGTGAACTTCACAAGCTACCATTGTATTATTTCCTCCAGGTCTCAGCCATGACCTGTAAGCAAGATGACCTAGAGCAAGTCTCTGTTCTGGGGCCTTGCAAATCTCCCCAGTGGTTCCTGCCCAGACCTGGAACCCTGGCTCACCTTGGTAAGCCGTCAACCTCTCCATGCCTCAGGATCCTCAGCTGCAAATGGACACACCCATAGGCTTAATGGAGCCAGAGCATGTAATCACTTCATAAAGCTCACAGTGGCCTGCTCCGACGCCCCAGCCTCTGTCCTAAGGACCTCCCTGACCAGGTGTGTGTGCATCCATGCACAGGCTGCAGGGCAAGACAGGTCTGCAACGGGAAAGGTCTGGGAGTCCCCCAGAGTAGAAATACTGACACAAAGATGGGGCGAGCGGCAAATCCCAGGCCTAGGGTCTCTGGCCTGGAGTAAAGGTCCGCAGCCCAATGACCCAGACCCTCTGCACCCGCTCCCTCCAGCACCTCCTTGGCCTGCTGCCCTGGCCTCTGGTCCCACTCAGGTTCTTGGATGCCCCGCTTAGACACCTGCTTGGTTTATCTCCCTACCGTTGCCAACTTGACATCCTTAATAATTGTTGAACAAGGGGCCCTGCAGATTATGTAGCTGGCCCCACTTTTCTCAGGCAGGGTCACACAGGGGCCAAAGCTGCCCCGGGGTTGTGGCCTGAGCAGGCGAGGGCCATTCAGAAAACAAAAGGGGCTGCTTTAGAAAAGGAGGATAGTGTGGGAAGATCATGGTGGGGCAGAAGACGCAGGAGCCTCACTTCTAAAAACCCAGAAGCCCAGAAACCCAGACCGAGATCTAAGAGAAGTCCTAAGATTTCCCTCTGAATCGCCGGGGTTCGAATCCCTTGTCCCAACTGAGCAATCCTATATTTTACTTAGTACCCCATGCCTCCCTGAAGACTCAACCCCCGCCTTCCCGGACCTTTAAGGCCTGCGTGTCTCACTGAGCGCCACCAGGAGGCGCCCCACGCCTGCTCGATCCTCATGTCCCCAGACCTGCTAGGCCTGCTCCGTGGGGAGGAGGGGCCTCCTGGGGGTAGAAGGAGAGGGTGTGCTGTGCAGCCCCGGAACAAGCATATCTTCTCTCTCTTCCTCCCTCCCTGCCTCCCTCCCTCCCTCCCTCTCTCTCTCTCTCTCTCTCTCTCCCCCCCTAAACATCCCTCTCCCCCGCCACCGCGTGGCAGATGTTCCACCAGATGCTCTGTCCCAGGTGCTGCTCTAGCTGCGTCCTCTGCTGGGTCCCTCCCTTAGGCCCCTCCCGTGGCCTCCGCCTTCCTGCAAGCACCTAGCCCTGAGTCTGGGGTTGGCTGGGACCACACCAGGAGCAAGTCACCCTCTGGTCCCTGAAGTTCATGAACTACTGTTCCCAAATCTGGTTTGTTCTGAATGGGTCGGCGCTTAAATAAGTATTCCCGGGCCACCCAGCTCGAGGCAGGCCTGGAATCAATTAGTAACAATTACTCACCCCTGTGCTTCTGGCTTCTTCATGGAGCCCTTTGCTCTCCACTCCCCCCCCCCCCCCCCCCCCCAAGAAACAAAATCACTTCTTTAGGCCCTGGCCACGTAGCTCATTTGGTTAAGAGCATCATCCCCACATACCAAGGTTGTGGGTTCAATCTCCGTCAGGGCAAGAAGCAACCAATGAACGCATAAATAAGAGGAACAACAAATTGATGTTTCTCTGTGTAAAATCAATACATAATTTTTTTTTCAATTTAATAGAAAATACATCCAAAATAAAAAATCTTCTTACCACCCTGTCCCCATTCACTTGATTTCCTCCTCATCCTTCCACATATCTCCAAGAGGCCACTTTTATTCATTTCTGTGTAGTTTTCTAAAGAAAATAAGAATCTATGCTTCTAATTTTTATCCTTTCTTCCTCAAAAGGTAGTAAACCGTGTACACGGCTCTGCATTTTGTTTTCACTAAATCTATCTTGACACCCATTTCATAAGCAAAGTCCTTGTTCCTCTTTTACAGCTGCATAGTCCTCCACGGTGTGTCTGTAAACCGTTCACGTAATTCAATTCCTTCTTTTGATTTATGTATTCTTACTAATTTGAGAGAGAGAGACATCAATCTGTTGTTCCACTTATTTATGCATTCATTGGTTGATTCTTGTATATCCCCTGACCAGGGATCAAACCCAAAGCCGTGGTGTATTGGAATGATGCTCTAACCAGCTGAGCCACCCACCGAGGGCTCAGTTCTTTCCTGATGAGTAACTGGGTGGTTGCTCCTTTTTCACTCTTACTAACAATGTGGCAGAGAACATCTTTGTATATCCCTCATTTCATAAGCATGCTTTTATACAGCACGGTAGGATAAAATGCCCTGAGTGGGAGTACTGGTTACTGAATGAGAGTGTTTATAATTCAGGTAGGCATTCAGCAGGTAATGCAAATTTCCCTGCATGGCACTTGAACCATTGGGCACTCCCCCAGCGGTGATGAGACTGTTTCTCAGCCCCCCTGCCAACTGAGTGTACTGCCTAACTTTTGGATTTTCCCACACATCCAGTTGTAGTCAGTGCCCCCGGGAGGCCTATTTTGACCTCCAGACTACAACCCTTCTCCCTGTATCACCCCAGAAATAGCAATGATTTATGTATTATGTCATTAGTATTATTTTTTCAGTATTTGCCTACTCCAGCCTATAAGCTCCTGGCACATCAGAGATAATCCCTTGTTGGCTAGGACAGCCCCCCGTGTGCCCTGCCCCCTTGCAGGAGCTTTGCCTGGGTGGCCCAGCTGTGCCTGTCAACCTCCTTGTGAGGGAGGCTCTGGAACTAGCTCCACTGAACAAACGAGGAGACTGAGCTCAGAGAAGGGAAGTGACTCACCGCTGGCCAGTAGGGAAGTCCTTTCTCCTGAGCCCTTGTTGCTCCTCCTGAATCCCTGGCTTCACTTCCCTGTTTGGCCCATGGCTCCCCCACCCCCGATCACCAGGAGCGGTCAGGCCCGTTCAGGGGCACTGCAAGCTTCAGATTGGACCCCTCCGCACCACCTGCCATACTGGGGAGCCACGCTGGGGGCCTTGTGGGCTTGTAGGCTCAGCTCCCTATAAGCAGCACCAGGGCCACAGTGCCTCCAGCAGCTGCGAAGTGACAAGCGCCCCTACCCAGAAGCCCAGGGCTGCGCTGGCTCTGTGCCCGACTGTCACTCTGTTCCCCAGCGTCCCCAGCGGCTCTCTGTGGCGGCTGCCTGCCTCCCTGTCTCCCATTAATCATGGGTGCAGGATTTATTTCCTCCAGCAATTTATTTCAGCAAATGCAATCTGGGTGTGCCCGCAGGTGGGCAGGATGCTCTGCTTGCTGCCAGAGTCACGGAGCCTGGCTGCACTGTCAGGCTGACAGGCATGACTTGCCAGCACCCCCACAACTGACAGCAGGCCTGGCTGAGCCCGGGGCTGGGACACTGGGGACCCAGGAATCGGCACCACCCCCACATCATCACGACCTTGGGGTCCCAAGGACATCCAGTTTACCCCCCTTCCTTTACTGGGTCTTTGCTGCCCCTACCAAAGCTAGCTGACTGAGGAAGGACAAGGGAGGTCTTCAGCCTGGAGCAGGCATTCAGAGGCCTTTTGTGAACACCAGGTGGCTCTTTTCAGCTGCCTGTCCTGGGGGATGGGGGAGTGCTCCCTCTCAAACCCCCTCCTCCCTGGCCCTCATTCCCACACAGTCACAGAGGGAAACTATCAATTGATTCCAACTCTGCCGGCCCCCTCACCAAACCCACAACCCACATCCTCCTCCTGGGGTTCCCTTTGGGCCTTTGTCACCCTGAGCCCCTCTAGGCTGTCAGCAGGATACAGTCCTGAAGCCAGGACAGGGGAGGGAGCTGCTCAGCGGTGATTTCAGGTCCCGAGTCAGTGCTCCTGGTTCTCTGTCTACTTCTGGGCCATGTTAGCAGGGAGGAAAGGGCTATGGGCACCAGGGCACAGAGGCTGTCCATCTGACCCTGACCCTCACCAAGCTCTTTGCAGTCCCCACTATGCCTCCCATCCCTACAGCACCCCCGAGGGCCCAGGTCCTAGCCCATGGGCATCTGCTTCCTCTTTTAGTGCCCCCAGACCCGGCCTGTGCTCCCGCCCCTTCCCAACCAGCTTGGCTGCCTCTAATGCTGCAGATAATTCCTGCTGTCGCAAAGCCATTACCCTGCAAATGGGCTGTGTGTGTGCGCGTGCATGCGTGTGTGTGTGTGTGTGTGTGTGTGTGTGTGTGTGCGCGCGCGCGCTCAAAGGAGGGGGTGGCTGCAGGCAGGCAAAGCACCTTGTTTATGCCTTATTCACTGCCATAATTGGCTCCATCCTCCACTCCCTTGCCTCTGGTCCCCACCTGCCCTGGCCTCTGGCCTCTGCTGACCCCTGTGTGTTGGGACCTGGAGCTTTGGGCAGGGACCGATATGCCCAGCTGGAGGGTGATGAGGCCTTGCTGAGTAGTCCCTTGTGTGTGTGTGTGTGTGTGTGTGTGTGTGTGTGTGCACCCCTCCCCCCACACACTCCATTCCTGGCAGCTGGACTCAGAAAGAGTGGCTGAAGCCCCCACCCCCCTAGCCCCCCAGATCTCAGGGTTCTTGGGAAGTACGGCCGACTGGAAGTGCAGCATAGATGCTGGAGAAACTTGAGTGGTATCTGTGGTCCTGGTTTCTCCTCTTCCTCCTCACTCCAACCCCTCCGGGGCCCTGGTCTCTCACCATCTGCTTTGTCTCACATTGCAGACTCCCACCTCCAGCCCCAGCTGCTACCACAGCCGCTCCACCTCCCCATCCCCCTTTAAGGGCAAGGCAAACACTTCACCCCTTTAAGAAGAACATTTGACTTTTGTGTCGAGCCCTCAAAAACCCCAACAGGTTGGGACAGTTTAGGAGCATCTGGGACTCAGGAGGCAGGTCTGGGTGGAGGTCGAGGGTACAACCTTCAGCCACAAGGAGAATTGTTTTTGACTCCTCTCATTTCTAGTGATGTGGTCTTGGCCATATCATTCAACTTCCATGAGCCTCAATGGCCTTACCTGTAAAACGGGTGTGGTAACACCTGTCTCAAATCGTTATTATAAAGGTTTATAATACATGAAACTGTAATACATGGGACCACACAAAGTTGCCTATATTTAACCAGTCTTTGACATCAATATTTATTGGGTAACATACTGCATCAACAGGTTTTGTATTGTTTCTACTTGAGGACCTGCACAGTTCTTTCATTCTCTTTAGGTTTTGCAATTGTACACATACCCCCTGTGGGTTTTATTTATTTATTTATTTATTTATTTATTTTTCAAGAGAGAGGAAGGGAAATGGAGAGAAAGATAGAAACATTGTTGAAAAAGAAATGCAGTGAGAGAGAAACATCCATTTGCTGCCTCCTGCATGTCCCCTATTGGGGATGGAGCCCATAGACCAGATGTGCCCTGACCAGGAATCCAACCAGCACCCTCTTGATGCATGGATCAATGCTCAACCACTGAGCCACACCAGCCAGGCAGGTTGTAAAGGACTCGAGCATTGTGGGAAAGCACAGAGAAGACAGTAAAGTGAAACAACATAAAAATGTATCTCCCCTGCCGAAACCGATTTGGCTCAGTGGATAGAGCGTCGGTCTGCCGACTGAAGGGTCCCAGGTTCGATTCTGGTCAAGGGCATATACATTGGTTGCGGGCACATCCCCAGGAGGGGGTGTGCAAGAGGCAGCTGGTCGATGTTTCTCTCTCATCGACGTTTCTAGCTCTCTATCTCTCTCTCTTCCTCTCTGTAAAAAATCAATAAAAAAAAAATAAAAAAATAAAAATATATATATATATACATATATATATATATATATATATATATATATTTTTTTTTTTTTTTTAATGTATCTCCCTATCAGAAATAGCCATGGTTAATGAATAACCACCATCTTTGGAAATCTTTTTTTGCGTTGATGCAGATAGAAGCCCAGAGAGAGAAATTGATAGAAACATTGCTGTAAGACTTATAGTGATCTGATTGAATATTTTAGCTATAATTTATTCAGTATAATTTTATTTTAACAAAAGAAAATAAATGGAAGTAACACCAAAGGAAACCGAGTGTTACACCCAGATTTTTCAATCCCCAAGGACCACCAGGGAGCCTAGTCTGATGCAATAGCAGAAAGCTTGTTCCGTGCCAGCATGGGCTCTGTCCCACTCACACCGACAGTGGCATGATCAGAAGAGCATGAGCTTCAACAGGTCAAAGGGTTTTATAGGGGTGGTGATGTCACTGCTTTGGCTGACCCTGATTGGTTGGGTGAGGGCTAGGTTCCAGTTACAAAATGGAGGATAGCTCCACCCTGCCCCACAGTACAAAATGGAGTCAGGAGTTAGCCCTGCCCCGCCTGCCCTCTCACCGAGACTCCAGAGAATGTCTCTTCATTAAAGACACAGTGTTTCCTAAAAACATTATTTCATGTTATCAGGAAGGTGTGAAAGCAGTAAGAATAAAGATATTGATTGGGGAGAACTATATCATGTAGGAAAAGGAGAAATTTGAAATTGAAGGTGTTGCCAAAACCAGTTTGGCTCAGTGGATAGAGCATCCGCCTGCAGACTGAAAGGTCCCAGGTTCGATTCTGGTCAAGGGCACACACCTTGGTTGCGGGCACATCCCAAGTGGGGGGTGTGCAAGAGGCAGTTGATCGATGATTCTCTCTCATCGATGTTTCTAACTCTATCCTTCTCTCTTCCACTCTGTAAAAAAATCAATAAAATATTTTTTAAAAAAAAGAAATTGAAGGTGTTAAATTAGCAAGTTTGAGAAAAACACAGCTGAAAGCAAGATTGAGAAAAGGGATAGAAACTGATGGCGAGAGATCACAAGAAAGAAAGACAAAAGATGCCAAAAAAGGAGCAGCAACAAGCAGAATGGTGAGATGGTTTGATTCTTTTAATCACAAGGTAGAACAGTGATATTCAAAATTTTGTACATATTCAACTTGAAAGAATTTTGCCTAGACATGCCCTCCTTATGTAAAAGTTTCCATAGTGTTTAAATGGGGAAAAGATGTAATTTCTGGAATATGTAAATATTGACATGTTTAAATAAAGTGTTTTATTGCTCTTTTTTGTTCTTGTTAATCCTCATATGATATTTTTTCTATTGTTTATCAGAGGGAGTGAAAGGGAGGGAGGGGAGATAGAGATAGAGAGAGACGGGAGACAGAAAGAGGGAGGGAGAGAGAGAGAGAGAGAGAGAGAGAGAGAGAGAGAGAGAGAAGCATCGCCTGGCTGCCTCCCACTGCACCCCAACCCCGAGGGCAGGAAGTGAACCCGAACCTCCTTGATCAGGAATCAAACCCAAGACTCTTTGGTGTTTGGTGGGCCGATTCCCTAACCACTGAGCCTCCGGCCAGGACTGTTTCAGTGCTTTTTTTTTTTACTGCATCTGATCATTTGGATGGAAAGAATGGTAATTTCAGATGGTTCAACCTGAGAAATAAAAAAACACCCAGATGCTCTTGGGTGAATCTTCTGCCCAGTGGCTTTTACCCATTCCTGGTGGAGCTCTAGGGAGTTCAGGGCGGTTTGGAATGAAGGGAGAGGGCAGAGGGCGGTTTGGAATGAAGAGAGGGTTCTGAGAAAGAAGGAAGGGGAAGGTCCTCGCCCAGAGGACAAGCGTAGCGACCTGGAAAGACAGCTTCTGTCTCTGGGTGGCAAGTGCCTGGGTCTCCTTCCCATTTCCAGAGGCTCTGGGTCCCTCCAGCGCCCTCCTCTGAGTACAAGAGCGGGCTCTGTGCCAGAGGGGAGGCCGCCTGGCTGGCTCACCCACTGGAGCCTCCTGACACAGGCTGCCCCGGTTTCCACAGGTATCAGCAAAAAGGCCCCAGCTCTTTTCCCGCCCTTCTCCTGAAGTGGGAGGTGGGGGCCGAGGCTGCCTCCTCCTGGGAGAGGGATGGAGGTGGGACAGCCTGTGGCCTCGCAGGGCCAGGGCAGGAAGGCCAGCATATGGCAGACAAGGCAGCTCGCCTCCCAGGCAGGAGCCTGGAGCCTGGAGGGAAGGCTGAGAATCCAGAAGCTGCAAACGTCACCAACAGTCTCTGGAGTCCCTTCTGCTTCCCTCCTGCACCCTCACAGACCTCCTGCCCGACCCTGTCCAATAAACTGGGAGGCAGAGAGAAAGAACTTGGGGACAGCGGAAGAGAGGAAACCCCAGTTCTGCCACCTAGGGCTGGGGGCCACATTCCTACCCCAAGTTCAGAGATAACCATGTAAAGTGCTAATACCGCCCAACCAGGGCGCTCAATGGTTGAGCATCGGCCTATGAACCAGGAGGTCATGGTTGGATTCCAGGTCAGGGCACATGCCTGGGTTGTGAGCTTGATCTCAGTTGAGGACATGCAGGAGGCAGCCAATCAATGATTCTCTTTTGTCATTTGTGTTTCTAGTTCTCTCTCTCTCTTCCTCTCTGAAGTCAATAAAAACGTATTTAAAATAAATAAGTATTGGTACCCACAGGCCTTCCCAGACAATGTCGCTTCTCTCCCGCTGACCCACACTCCAAGGGAGAGGAAGGGACCAGCAGACTGGACGTGGGCATGGATGGGAAGGGCCCCCCTGTGTGGAAAGGGAGCTGACAGGGCAGGGAGCCCTCAGGCTTGAACTGGGCAGATGGAGGTGGGCAGGCAGGAGGCAGGGAATTCAGCCCCGGAGCAGGAAGAGGGGCCAGTGCTGGTCACTCATGCCTTCTTTTGGTTAGCAAATAGTGTGCCAGGCTCTGTCCCAGATGCTGACACCACAGGGAGGAGACCAAGCCCTGCTCCCCGACAGCAGACAGACCAGTGGCCAAGCTCACATGGCCACGGACTCTCGCCAGCTGATAGGGGACTCGCATCTCAACGGGTTAGATTTAAAACCATTTCATTTCTCTGTGGGGGGCGGGGCTCCTTTGCCACCAGAGTGGCAGCTTCCTTCCCAACGTGAAGCCAGATTCTGGGCCTTCCCCACCCGCCAGGTTCGAATCTTCTCCTGGCAGATTGTCCATTGACAATCCCCTCTCCGGCTTGATGAAAGCTCTTCTTCCCACCCTGGGGCCAGGTGGCGTGTCCTGAGCTGCGGCGAGAGTGGGAGTGTGTGTGGGTCTCCCCTAACCCTCCACTCTTTGGCAGGGAGAGAGGAAGGGCGCCTGCCCCTGGCTTGCCTGGGCCAGGGCGCCCCAGAACCCCAGCCACAGCCCTAACATTGCAGGTCTGAGCCTCTGTCTAACCAAGTGGGGCAGGTTCCCATTAGAGGCTCGCTCACCTGTGCAGAAGGAACAAGGGCTGGAGCGATGCCAGGACAGAATCCACTCTGGAAAAGGACCAGGCCTGCCAAGCCACCCTGCAGTCACCAGCATGAACTGGGATGTCAGGATTAGTTTGGGGGGCCCAGGACATTTTGGGGGGACAGAAGGGCACCAGGTGGGGACTCTGTCCCATGAGAGCTGCCCAGTTTGTAGCCCTTCCCATGAGACTCCAGAAGACTCCCTTTGCCAGATCAGGGCCATAGCCACTGAGAACAATGCTGGGCAGGCCCGGGGGGGGGGGGGGGGGAGGCGGAGGGAGAGGGGCCTGCGCAGGGGGGGAGGTCTGGAGAGCGGCCGGAGCTGCTGGGGCCCGTCCTCCCCAAACTGGGCCACTGGTGGGGCTTTTCCTCTCCCGCCTTCCTCTCTGGGCCACTCCAGTGTCCGCCTGCCTCTGCCGCTTCCCACCCCGCTACCCCCAGTGGGGCAATCAGGGCACTAATTAGGGCACTTTGATCATCGTTAGAAATGACCACATTGGGGAGGGATGCTGCCAAGCAATTAGGGGCAAAGGAGCTGGGAGCTCAGGCACCTCCTCAGGGGCTGGGGCTGCCCAGGACCCTCAGACAACCCCTGCCCACCTTCCCCCATGATCATCTGCCCCCAGCATAGCTGTGACCGCCTCAGGGAATCGAGGCAGATGGGAAACCCTCCATCTGAGCCTTGGAGACCCTCCATCTGGGCCAGCCCCTGCCCATCAGCCCCCCTCTGCCTGGCCCCCAGCCTAACCGCCAGCTCTTCCGGGCTGTCCAGGCCCCTTTGATGGAGCCGCAGAAACAAGGGCTCCTTTGAGGGAAGGGGGCCTTGGGGCCTCAGAGCCGGATGACGAAATTTCAAAGGTGAGGGCTGAGCCCACTACCCTGTGCCCTCCCTCTACCCTGGCCTCCGCCTGTGCACCTCCCCCATCTGTCCCCTATATAGCCCCTCAGCCCCATTCCCCTGTGGGCTCCGTGAGCTAAGGACCAGGTGAGGGGCCACCGAGGGAAATGGTAGCTTTGATGTAAGAGAAATAGGGTCAGATGGTTTGAGGGACGTGAATTCAGTGCTCAGGGACAGAAAGGCAGGCGCCACAGGATAAGCGCCTGGAGGGTGGACTCCGAGGGGAAAATAGGACAGGGCCAGTGCCCCGGCTCCTGGTCACCATGCTGCTGGCTCTGCTGCTGCTGCTGCTGCCCCTCCCATGCCCACCATGTGCCCAGGGGCACCCGCTGTACATGCGCCTGCCTTTCAGCACCCTGCAAGGTGAGCCCCGGGGGGTCTGAGGGAGCGGCCAAGGAGGGAGGAGCCGAGCGGAAGTGGGTCCTGGGCAGAGGAACATGAGCTTGCCACCTGCATTCACAAGGACCTTTGGCTTCTTCTGCCCGCCCTGCTGGGAGAAGGGGCCCGGAGCACAGGTAGGAGAGGGAGGGGGAAGATGAGGATGGAAAGGGGAGGGGAGCCAGCGAGGGTGTGCATCAGGGAAGGTGAGCCGGGAGGAGAGAGCCTAGAGCACCCCCTTGGCTCTCGGCCTGACGGTGGGCAATTCAACCACAGTCGTTTTGAGTCAATACATCTGAGTTCTGTGATATCTGAACCTTCAGAGAACAGCTTTTCCTTCGAGGTTTTCAAGGAAATGCCCTTTTCCAAGATTCCAGCCCAGCCCTAGCCAGGTTGGCTCCGTGGATAGAGCATTGGCCTGTGGACCAAAGCGTTCCAGATTCGAATGTGGTCAAGGGCAGGTACCTTGGTTGCAGGCTCTTCCCTTCCCCGGGCCCAGGTTGGGGCTCGGGCCGAAGGCAACCAATCAATGTGTTCCTCTCACATCGATAGTTCTGTCTTACCCTCTCTCTTCCACTCTCTCTGGAAATCAATGGAGAAACAGGCTCAGGTGAGGATTAACAAAAAAGATTCCAGCCCAGCTGAATGACAGCGATATACGGGGCTGAGAATCCAGAACCATTGGCTCTGAGTGCTGGGCCCGGGGCCTTGGGACTCTGTCTCCTCCCATTCCACCCCAGCGCTCAGAAGCCCAGCCTGATTCCCTGCGGGTCTCCCAAGGCAGGGCTTGGAGCCGGGGCACGGAGGACAAGCCCACAGCTCCTCCCCACCAGGCATCACGGTGCCCCATGTCCCCGCAGCTCTGTCAGCCCAGGGGACAAAGGCATTGCAGGTCGCCCGGAGGAGCGCCCAGCGGGCCGTAAATCTAGTGGCGATGGAGATGCAGCATCGATTGCATGAGTGCCAAAGTTGTGCCAACCGCACCGCCCCCTGCACAGGTGAGCTTGCACCAACCGCCTGGGACTGTTCTCCTGTCCATCCCAGCCCTCCCTTGACTTGCCTCCCTCTTGGAGACAGAGGCTGAGTGGGGCTGCCACGGGACAATGTATGAAGGTCTAGGAGGAAAGCGCCTGCCTGCCAGGCTTGGGGCTCTGCGTGTGCAAGAGCAGGAGGAAGGAACAGTGTGAGCTCATTTGGTGAAGAGTGAGAAGCTTGTGGTTGCTGACACAGACCCTGACTGCTATGGGGCGGGAGCAAGAGAAGGGGAGCCCAGGAGAGAGAGAGGGCTGGGCCCAGCGTGGGGTAGAGGGAAGGTCGGGAGGATGGCAGGGAAGCTCAAATGGTCTGTTTTTCAGCAGGACCGGGGTACCCCAGGCCTCAAGACCCCCTGCTCCAGGACCCACCTGAGCCAGGTGAGGCTGAAAACAAGTTCCAAGGGGACGGGGCTGAGAGCAGGTGGACCCGGGAGGGATCTGGACGGTGAGAACGCCAGGACTTGTCCCTCATGACTTCCACCTTTCTCCTCTCAGGGCCATGTGGCGAGAGGCGCCTGGGGAAGGTCAATGGGACACGGGCCAGTGGCCGCATCGTGGGGGGCAGCGCGGCGCGGCCCGGGGCCTGGCCCTGGCTGGTGCGGCTGCGGCTCAGCGGGCGGCCCCTGTGCGGCGGCGTCCTGGTGGCGGCGTCCTGGGTGCTCACTGCGGCTCACTGCTTCGCAGGGTACGTCCGGCCCCCCGCCTCTGACCAGCCCCGGCACCCAGATCCCTGGGTGGGCCGCACGCGCGAGGGCGGCGGTCTCTGCTGCCCCCTGGCGGCGGCAGCCCTGCTCCCCAGCTCCGGGTCTCCAGGCTCCCGCCAGGGGGCGCCTTCAGCCCGCTCCGGGCTCGCCCTCCCTGCCCTGGGACAGGAAACCGCCGGCCTGGGGGGCTGGCTGGGGAGCTGGGGAGTGTCCGTGGGCGGGGAGCAGGGCCCCAGAGAACATGCCGCTCGCCACGCAGCGCCCCGAACGAGCTTCTGTGGACCGCGACGCTAGCCGAGGGGCCCCGCGGGGAGCCAGCGGAGGAGGTGCCGGTGAACCGCATAGTGTCCCACCCCGAGGTGAGAGGGCGGCCCCCAGGCCCTCGGAGCTGGAGCAGCGCCCCCACCCCACACCTCGCTGACCCCGCGTCGCCCCTCTCTGCCCAGTTTGACCCGCGGACCTTTCACAGCGACCTCGCCCTGGTGCAGCTGTGGACGCCAGCGAGCCCGGCGGGGGCCGCGGGCCCCGTGTGTCTGCCCCGGGGACCCCGGGAGCCCCCCGCCGGCACCTCCTGCGCCATCGCGGGCTGGGGGGCCCTTTTCGAAGGTACCGGCAGGGCTGGGCCAGCGCGGGTTTGTCTAGAAGCAATAGGGTCTGGGGAGGCCAGTGTGCACCGCCTCAGACCTACGCCCAACTGTCTTCGCCAAACGCTGCCCGACCTTGCAAAGGGGGAGGGATCAAAGGGGTGCAATGGGAGGGAGGGACCCTCCGAACGGAGCCCCTGCCCCCCACGCCTGAGCCCACGCCGTCGCTGCCCTGTAGATGGGCCGGAGGCTGAGGCGGTGAGGGAGGCCCGCGTGCCCCTGCTCAGCGCAGACGCGTGCCGCCGGGCCCTGGGGCCCGGGCTGCGCCCCAGCACCATGCTCTGTGCCGGCTACCTGGCCGGGGGCATCGACTCGTGCCAGGTACGAGCCCCAGTTGATTGGAGGGCCGCTTTCTAGGGGCGGGACAGCCCACTTTCCTCTGAGCCTCTACGTCCTCGTGGCTAGAATGGGTACAAGAGCCGCAGCAGGGCTCCGAGCTGCCTAATCCTGCAGCTGTAAGGCTGACGAGTGGGGTCGGGGCGAGGGGTCGATGCAGTGCCCTCTCTCAAGGCTCTGGTGCCCGCAGGGTGACTCTGGAGGCCCCCTCACCTGCTCTGAGCCTGGCCCCCGCCCCAGAGAGGTCCTGTATGGGATCACCTCCTGGGGGGACGGATGCGGGGAGCCGGGGAAGCCAGGGGTCTACACCCGCGTGGCCGTGTTCAGGGACTGGCTGCAGAAGCAGATGAGCGGTGAGTGCTGGATTCCCATTGTCCCCTCCGCGGCGTCCCGCCCGCAGAATAGCTCTGGGACGAGCCCGAGCTCACGTCCTCCCCGCGTGCGGCCCGCCCCCTTCTGCACGGGGAAAGCCTCCCTCCGAGGCAGGACTTGGGGGGCGGGATGGGGAGGTGAGCAAGCCCCCGCCGCTCTCCGCAGCGGCCCCCTCCAGCCGCGAGCCCAGCTGCAGGGAGCTTCTGGCCTGGGACCCGCCCGAGGAGCCGCCGGCAGACGCCGCCCCGCCCTGCGCCTTCTACGCCCGCCTGTGCCCCGGGCCCCAGGGCGCCTGTGCGTCCCTAGCGCATCAGCAATGCCTGCAGCGCCGCCGGCGATGCGGTCAGTCCCGTCCCCCGCGCTGGGCGGGGGAGCAGGGAGCCTCCTCGCCCACGCCTGGCCGCCAACCGCACCCCGTCCCGCCCGCAGAGCTGCGCTCGCTGGCGCACACGCTGCTGGAGCTGCTGCGGGGCGCCCAGGAGCTGTTCGGCCCGAGCCCAGGGATGCGGCGCCGGGCCCGCGCCCTGGCTCGCCCCGCTCCGTCGCCCCGGGAGACTCCTAGGCACCGCGCCCCCGAGCAACGGCTGCACCCAGGTACCCCGAGCCCTGGCAGCCCAGCCCCGGCCCACCCCTGGGCGGCTGAGGCTTCTCCCTAATCCTGCGTCTTCCCAGGATCACCGGCTGCAGGGACCCTATTCCCCAAGCGGAGGCCGGAGCAGCGTGGAGACTCGCGAGGTAATTGCGCCCCCTGCTGGCCGTCGCCAGGGGAGTAGCCGAGAGCTGGCGGAGGCCCCGAGGGGATTCTCCTGGAATCTGCATGGGGAAAGCCCTTACCCCGAGGCACCGGGCAGACCCTCTCTACTCCTCCCCTGAAACAGGGGAATGACCCTTTGGGGCTACTTGTGGCTTTGGGTCCTCATTAGTGTCAGAAAATATCGACTTTGTTATCACTTGACCTCTCTAAGCCTCAGTTTTCCCATCTGTGGCATGGGAGGTGGTCCTGAGGTGCTGGTGTCTCTCCTGCAGACTGCCCTGGCCTGGAGCCCCTGCGACAGAAGTTGGCCACCCTCCAGGACACCCATGCCTGGATCCTTCAGGTCCCCCCAGAGCGCCTGGCCATGGACTTCCAGGAGGTAGGTCTCCAGGCTTCCCGACTCCTCCACAGTGGCCTCTGAGGCAGACCTAGGGGGACAGAACGGACACCCTCCCCGGAAGGAGGGAGGGCTTCACCCCCATAGCCTGGGGGGGGGCCAGAATCCAAGAGGAAGCAGGAAGGGCAGCTGTGTGTGAGCGAGGGTATTGGGTGGGCATGAAGGTGTGGTGGGGAGAGGGAAGATGTGAGTGGAGGGGCAGGAAGTGTGCAGGGCTGTGGGGTTGAAAGGAAGGGGGTGGGTTTGGGTGAGAGTTTGGGGGGCCAGGAGGAGGGGACAAAGAGTAGCATTGGAGCCCCTGAGCACCCTCCTCCCTCTGCAGGTCCTGGCCGATCTGAGCTCCAAGACGATAACAGGGCTCTTCCGAGCCTGGGTTCGGGCTGGCTTGGGAGACCGGCGTGTGGTCTTTGGGGGCCTGGTGGGCCTGGAGCCAGCCACACTGGCTCGAAGCCTTCCCCGGTTGCTGGTGCAGGCCCTGCAGGCCTTCCGCTTGGCTGCTCAGGCCAAGGCAGAGCCCCAGGGAGCCTGAGTGGGTGCGAGGCAGAGCTGGGGGTCAGCACCCACAGGGCCCTCAGGTTCCTCCAGCCAGACAGCCATGAGCCATGTCTGCACCCCCAGCCACTGGTTAGGACCTCCTGCTCCCAGGGGCTGGGAGGGTTCAGGGAGCTGCAGTTGCCCAGGTGTGAGGGGGGGAGGGGGTGGGGACCCACATGTCTTCCCAGATGTGTCATCAGAAAATCACAGCTGCTTTAATAAACGTTATTTATGAGGTGCCGAGACAATGCTGGAGCTTTTGTGGGGAGGGAACTGGATGGCGGACACCAGCTCTGGGAGTGGGGCCCCTGCAGGGCAGGTCCAGCCTTCAGAAGCAGTTGTTAGGAGTCACAAAGACGGGACTGGGCTGCTAAGCCCCCATCTGAGCAGACTTGTCTGCCACCCAAGAAATGGCAGCTGACCTGCTTATCGCAACTCCGTGGCTGACCAGCACCGTCCACCGTGTCCAGTGCCTCCACCCAGCCCTCGGCCCATTGGCTAGCTGTGGGGACCCCTAGCCCGGGATCTTTGCCTCACGTCCTTGGGCTCCTGCCCTGCTAGCCAGTTCCTATCCTCACCCCCTCATCACCTGCCCCGGGATCTCTGCCCTACAGCAGAGCACAGAGGCATCGGATTGCATTTCCGGCTGCCTCTTTCCTCAGCTCCTCCACCCCCACGCTGCACCTGTCCCCTCTGCCACTCACCCGCATTCCCCAGCCCAGTGCACAGGAGCAGATGCAGGACCTAGTTGGGGAGACAGGATGGAGGGGCCTGTGTTAACGCTGGGACTGCTGGCCGCCCTGGTTGTCTGTGGTAAGATTGGACATCATCCCACCCACCCAGCTCCCCCAAAGCCTCGTCCCCTCATGGCCCCCTCCCCACTCCCACTGCCATTTCTCCCTGGAGGACCGACCACCAGGGCCCCACTCCTGGGCCCCTGCCCAGCACCCGTTCCTGTTCCCCAACTGTCCCCAGGCTGCTGGGGTCTAAACGAGGAGGAGCGGCTGATCCGGTACCTGTTTACGGAGAAGGCCTACAACAAGGAGCTCCGGCCTGTGGCTCGCAAAGAGGACAGCGTGGACGTCTCCCTGGCCCTCACCCTCTCCAACCTCATTTCCCTGGTGAGTGGCCCCTCCATGGCTGGGCTGGGGGCTGGAGGGCAGGGACAATTTCCTTGTGGCCTGGCTCTCTCCCGGTCTGGATGGCCACGAGGGGAGCTCAAGGCCGAGGGCCGGCCTGTGGCAGCTCCTCTCTTGGTGCCATTTCTGCCCCCAGACCCTCAGGCTGGTACCCCTCCCTTCCTGCTGTTCCCCCATATCACCCCCATAACATACTTCAGAGGCCTTGTGTCCTCCCTGCTCCCTGCCCTGCCCGCCCACTCCTGAGTGCTTGGGGTAGGAGTTTGGTCAGGCCAATTGCCCTGGATTCCCCTGGGTGGCAGCCGGGAGGAGGTGCCTGGTGAATGCCTGCAGCTGAAGGAATGATGCAGCCCTCCTGTTTGCTTACAGAAAGAAGTCGAGGAGACCCTCACCACTAATGTGTGGATTGAGCACGTAAGAACACCTCGCTCAGAGCAGGGGGCTCGGAGAGGGTGCAGGGCCTAGGCTTCCCTGTGCCCGCTTCTGCCTCAGACATTTCCTGCGGGCGGCGCTGGCTCCTGCCTGCAGAGGAACCCCTGCCAGTTGCCTTTGCCCACCTAGTGCAGCCATCAGCCCAGCCAGAGCCTTTGGGTGGACTGAGATTCTTCATCTGTGGGAAATTGTCACTATCCTGATTTTATTAGGAGACACGCTCTGCCACCTGTCAGAAGATCATAACGTTGGCATTCGTCTCCTAGATCCACAACGGGAATAATGTTCCTTTAGTTGTGTAGTGTGCGTCCTACGTGACAGACCCGAGTCCCCCCTCCATACCCACCTCCCCAAACCTCATTTGTCACAGCCCTAGACCCTGCCCTGCCTTCCCTCGGGGAAATCGGGGGGAGTGAAGGGGTCAGGACAATAGCAGAACCCACTGCTGGCATTCCTGTCTGCCTCCAGGGCTGGATGGACAGCCGGCTGCAGTGGGATGCCGAGGACTTTGGGAACATCAGCGTCCTGCGTCTGCCCCCGGACATGCTGTGGCTCCCAGAGATTGTGCTGGAGAACAAGTAGAGCTTCAGCCCTCGCTGGCCTCCCCTCATCACTCGACCTCCCTTCCTTAAATAGCCTGAGCCTCCCCCTCCAGCCCCAACCTGCCCTCCCTCCTCTGCTTTCCCCAACCCTGCCATTTGGAAGCTGGCCCATGCTCACTGTGGCCCTTGTCCCTGTCCCCAGCAATGACGGCACCTTCAAGATTTCCTACGCCTGCAACGTGCTGGTCTATCCGTCAGGCCAAGTGTTCTGGCTGCCGCCTGCCATCTTCCGCTCTTCCTGTCCCATCTCCGTCACCTACTTCCCCTTTGACTGGCAGAACTGTTCCCTCAAGTTCAGGTGCACCCACTGCTCCAACCACCCCTCCCCCCAGGGCACCCTGCCGGGGCCACCTTCAAGCAGAGCTCCCCTCCCCCACAATGGTCTCTCTAACCCTGGGGCATCTCTCCAGCCCGAGGCTGAGAACCACCCTCTACCCACTGCCCTTCCCAGTTCGCTCAAGTACACGGCCAAGGAGATCACCCTGAGCCTGAAGCAGGAGGAAGAAGACAAGCGCTCATACACTGTGGAGTGGATCATCATCGACCCCGAGGGCTTCACAGGTGCTGGGAGCGGCAGCTGGCGGGTGGGCAGGAGGGCAGGCCCCTCAGGACCTGCCCGACAGACACACATACAGTCACAGGGACACTGCCGAGATGCTCGCCTGTGCACCCACACCTCACACACACACACACACCGCCGCCACCGCCACCACCACCACCAATCCAGCATACTGAGAGGAAAAGGAGTGCGGCTGGGAGACTGTGTTCCAAACGCAGAGACAGTTGAACACGGTGCCCACTCTAGCCTCTGCCCAGGCCAGAAGACCCTCCGGGTTTGAGCAGGTCCCTGGGGATGGATGTGGCTGACAGGTGAGGGGGTAGTTAGTCTTTTGGTCCTGGAGCACCCAGGGGTATGGTGGGGCTTCAACTGTCATCCTGATAAGGTGTATGTCATCCCCTCCCAATACCTCCTCCACCCCCTACTTGTGACCAAGCTCAGATCTTTATATATATATATATATATATATATATATATATATATATATATATATATTGATTGATTTCAGAGAGGAAGGGAGAGGGAGATAGAAACATCAATGATGATAGAGAATCACTGATTGGCTGCCTCCTGCATGCCACCTACTGGAGATCAAGCCTGCAACCCAGACATGTGCCCTTGACCAGAATCAAACCTGGGACCTTTCAGTCCACAGGTCGATGATCTATCCATAGGGCTGAACAGGCTAGGGCCTGGCTCAGATCTTTTATGGGGTCACCCCTGTCCATCAGAGGGGACCCACAATCCGCTGATCCATCACACCTTGGGGGAGGGGGTTCTTACTCTCACTGCCTTGTTATCCCCAAGACTCCACATTTGAGCCACATGAGGCCTCAGCTTTTATGTTTTCCAAAGAGAAAACAACAACAAAAACAAAAACTAATCCCAGAGGAAAAATTCTCCCTTGCAGATTGGGAAATCTCCAACCCATTCCCCAGGGAAAGGCCCACAAACAGGACCTGATCCTTCCTCTGAGTGCCCCCCTCAGGGCCCTGCAGACAGGCCTGGCTGCCCCTGCAGGGGGCCTCACTCCACCAGCCCCTCACCTTGCCCCGAGGCCCCGCCTTAGCCCCCTTGCCCAGACTGACTCCAAGGTGTCTGCGTGCTGCCCTCAGAGAATGGGGAGTGGGAGATAGTGCACCGGCCAGCCAAGATCAACATGGACCCCAGTGCCCCGCTGGACAGCCCCAACCACCAGGACATTACCTTCTACCTCATCATTCGCCGAAAGCCACTCTTCTACATCATCAATATCCTGGTGCCCTGTGTGCTCATCTCCTTCATGATCAACCTGGTCTTCTACCTGCCAGCCGACTGTGAGCCTCTCACCCGGCCTCAGCCAGCCTCTCATTCCTCCTGGGAGCTCCCTGGGGTCACCACTGCCCAGGGTCCAGGCATGAGGGGCATGTTGTCAGAGCAGGAGACAGGTCTGATGTGGCCGTGGGTCTGGCACCCAGGAGGCCATCGGTGGTTGAGTCTATTGGGGGATGGGGGGCGTGCGGGCATGGGAGCTCTAGAGAACCAAGGTATGGAGATACGCAACCCCATTCACCAGTTCTAGAAGGACACACGTCACCCATGCTTACTTGGCTCTGGGATATTTACTATGAACAGGCACAGCGAGTCCCAGAGACAAATGCCATCCAGGCCTGCCCCTGCTTGAGACAGGGTGAGCGGTGCACTGCACATAGAAAAAGGGTGCTGGGGCAGGGCCCGGGACCCCGCGCCACAGTGGCCACCGCATGGTCTGCTCAGGGCCGGGCTGGAGTTGGGGTGTTCCTCTGGTGCTGACTATGCGGGGGACACGCACAGATCTACGGTTTAGGAGGGCTGAGTGGCAGGGCATTGCTAATGGTGACAGCTGGTGTTTGAGGTCTTACTCAGTTCCAGGAGGAGTGACCAGCACTCAGGATACTCTCCCACTTGGTCTTCTCAACATCTAACAATTGAGAAAACGGAAGCACAGAGAGGTTAGGCTACACACCCAGGGTCACCCAGCCAGTAAGTGTCAGAGCTGGGATCTGAATCCAATCACTTTAGCAACAAAGCCCGTTATGCTAATTAGGGCACCCCGGTATTGTGAACAACCATGCGAGGTCCACAGGGTCCTCAGGGACCAGCGATCACAGCTAAGTCCAGGCTCCCTCAGGTGGCGAGAAGACGTCAATGGCAATCTCAGTGCTGCTGGCACAGTCTGTCTTCCTGCTGCTCATCTCCAAGCGGCTGCCGGCCACATCCGTAGCCGTCCCCCTCATCGGCAAGTATGTAACCCCATTCCTCCCGGCCACACCCCACCTCGCCTCACCCCACCCCCATCGCGCCGTGCCCCGCCCCACATCACCCTGCCCTGCCCTGCCGTGTCCTGCCACACCCTGGATGCTCCAGGCTGAGCGTGTGCCCACAGGTTCCTGCTCTTCGGCATGATACTGGTGACCATGGTCGTGGTGATCTGTGTCATCGTGCTCAACATCCACTTCCGCACGCCCAGCACCCACGTGCTGTCCGAGGGGGTCAAGAAGGTGAGGGCTGTCTGGGCAACCACACTGGGATACTTCATGTGGGCGAGTGCTCCCTGCAGTGCGAACGCACCAACCGCTGCTACACACGCCCGCAGGCGCGGATGGCTCTCCCACGGGTACTGTTACCTGTAAGAAGCCAGACACAAAAGAACACAGGCTGCACAATTGCTTGAAGTTCAAGGGCAGGCAAAACCAAATGCTAGAGATGAAAGTCAGGACGGTGGTTCCCTCTGGGGACGAGAAGGAGCTGATGTGGGGAGGCTTAAGGGAACCGTTTGGGGATAACTTTTGATAGGTGGTGGTTGGCATCTGTAAAATCCTGCCTGGCACTTTGTGGCAGTCAGAAATGGGGTCACAGGCGTTTGGATGGATGAAGGCAACCCGTGTTGGTTAAATGGCCTTCCCGTGTCCCCCTGATCTGCCACAGCTTTTCCTAGAGACCCTGCCCAGGCTCCTACACTTGTCCCTCCCCGAGGAGGACAGCCCCAGCCCCGGGGCCCTGGTCCGGAGGAGCAGCTCCCTGGGTTACATCTCCAAGGCCGAGGAGTACTTCTCGCTCAAGTCCCGGAGTGACCTCATGTTCGAGAAGCAGTCAGAGCGGCACGGGCTGGCCCGGCGCCTCGCCACAGCACGTGGGTCCCAATGGTTTGGGTGTGGCCCCTCTGTGGGAGGTGGGGAAGGGGGGAGGGCAGGGCTCACGCCCGCCTCGGGGCTGTCTCCTCAGGCCAGCCCCCTGCAGGCTCTGAGCAGGCCCAGCATGACCTCTTCAGTGAGCTGAAGCCAGCTGTGGAGGGGGCCAACTTCATCGTCAACCACATGAGGGATCAGAACAACTACAATGAGGTGAGTGAGTGGTGTGCACAGGTGTCCCTGTTGTGTGCTAGTGAGGGTAGCCTATCTCAAGGGGCCACAGTTCCTCTCGGAGACCCATGCCAACTTAGAGGAAGGAGTTGGCAATGGATGCAAAATCCAGGCCCCCTAGAATCGGGAAGCCCCTGCCTAGAATCCTCTCACAGCTCACTGGGCCAGGCACACACTCAGGTGTGCACACAGGCACATGTCTTCACATTCTGGACATCCCTTAGGGTCCCTTCTTTCTCCCAGCTGCCAGTCATTTTCCCTCCCTGCTCAACTCCAAGCCTGATACTACAGACACAGTCAGGCATTTAAAAGGCAGCCTTCTATGGTTGTTCAATACAACACAACTTTCTAAAGTTTCCTCTTGAGAAAAGGACGCCCTGTTCCAGTTCCCATTGGGGCTCCCAGCAGCACTGAGTGGCTGGGATAAAGACCGTGGCCCCACTCTTCGTCTCCTGGGCTGACAGCGTGACAGGCCTGCCTGTGGCCAGAGGAGGGCCTGGGCCTTGGCTGGGGACATGCAGAAGGCCCCCTTGTTCTGTGAGCCGGAGGTGGCACCTATCGACACACGTCTGTCACGGGGCCCCAGCTGGGGGCGTGGGCCTGTGCTCTGCGGGCCCTCCTCACCCCACTGTCTCTGTCCCCTTCCCTCTCCCCAGGAGAAGGACTGCTGGAACCGGATAGCCAGCACAATAGACCAACTCTGTCTGTTTGTGGTGACGCCCACCATGGTGGTGGGCACGGCCTGGATCCTCCTGCAGGGGGCCTACAACCAGCCCCCACCCCAGCCTTTCCCCGGGGACCCCTTCTCCTACTTGGAGCAAGACAAGCGTTTCATCTAGAGGGCCTCCCTGCCTGGCCTGGCCCAGCTCCCCGGGCTGCTTCGGAGGGGCTTTGCGCCTTCAGGGGTGGGCCTTCAGGGTGACAGGGAGCTGTGTGGACAGGGGTGTCTGAGAAAGGACGTGCTCCTCTTAGGGAGGCAACTCCTGGCCCTGAGACGTGAGCCCAGTTGTTCCGCACGGTGGAGGTGGGGGTGAGCTGTGCCTCCCAAGACGAGGAAAGGTGAAGCCCCACTCCTCAATGAATAAAGATAGGAGCCACTGAGAAGGTCTGAGAGTGGACACTGGCTGGTGGGTGGGGCCGGACGATTTTGGGGGAAACAGGGGCCTAGCTCAAGGGCCAGGGAAAATGTCATTCAGGCTGGCCTTTTGGGACCCCTCTGTGAAAAAGTGGCCTCTTCTTGCCTCCCCTTCTTCTAGGTGGGGGTAGAGCAGGTGGGCTCCTGTGCCCTCACTGCCTGGTTCCTACAGCTGTCAACCCTCAGCCTTGGCTTCTGAGGCCCCCAGGAGCCTCCCTTTCCAGACCCCTTAGGGAAGGAGGTTTTGGGCAGAGGTGGGAGCACCAATGTTTGAGAATGTCCTTCCCAGCTCTTTCTGCTTCAGTCACTCTGTCTGGGTCCCTGTAGGGAGCTGAGGACTAGGGCAGGAGGATTGGGCCCAGCAGCTACCGAGGCCAGAGGTCAGCCCATCAGCTCACCCGGACTACCCCAGGCCCCAGATCTCAGCCCTTCCCTAGAGGGTCCCCTTGGGGTCTCCTATTCCTCTCCTCCAAAGTAGGGTTGCCAGGCAAAACTAAAAAAATTATTTATATTTATCTGAAATTCAAATTTAACTGTGCATTTTATATATTTATTTGCTAAATCTAGCAACTTTACCCCAAAGGGGACTTCATCAATCTTATCCTAAGGGCCAAAGCCTGAAGCTGGAGGAGCTGGAGGAGGTTCTGTGAGGTCCCCCACCTCCAGGATGGCCCCAGCAATCCCCACTTCCTGTACTCATACCTCCATGTGGCGCCCTCCACACCACACCAGGATTGGTCTGGGTGACCAACAGAGTGAGGCAGGAGTGATGGTATGTCACTTCCGAGGTTAGGTTATAGAAGACACCAAAATGCCCCCACCCTGCCCTGCTCTGGCTCTCCCTCCTTCACTCTCACTCTCACTCTCACTCTCACTCTCTCTCTCACTGGGGGGAGCCAGGAGGCATGGAGAGCACCCTATGGAGAGGCACACAGGCAAGGAGCGGAGGCCTCCTGCCAGCAGCCCCTGGGGTGAACTTGGAAGTGGATCTTCCAGCCCCAGCAGGACCTTTGGATACAATCACACTCCCCACGATAGCCCCTGAGCCAGAATTACCCTGCGGAGGTGCTTCGGGATTCCTGGCCCCAGAAGCTGTGGGAGATAATAAATGTTTGTAGCTTTAAGAGACAAAGTTTTGAGTAGTTTGGAGCTGTGTGACCTTGGTCGAGCCACTCCTCATGTTTCAGCTTTCGCTTTCTCATCTGCAAAATATGCATAAAATAAGACCCGTTCACGGGATGTTGTGAGAATAAAAATTGCTACATGTGTCCTACAAATTAAGAGGTGATTACTGATCTCGTTTCTTGTGGGAGGGCCTCAGTCGCAGAAGATGGACTCCTCTTGTGAAGTCTCCTACGTCAAGCCTGGTGTGGTGGCTGAGAACTGGAGCAGGGGCAGATGGCCCTATAACTCACCTCCTGAGGTCCAGGCTTAAGGTCTTCACAGCTCAACCCATTTCCCTCAGGAGGTGCCTATAGCCTCATGAGCTCAGCTATACAGAAGGTGACATGTTTAGTTTTTCAATGGAACTGAAGGAGAATACCAAAACTGGCCCTACTTACTTCTGCCTTCCAATATAAATAACCTACAAATTCCAGGTACACATTTTGAATTTCCAACTAGCTTGGACTTACACCTGTCGATGAGCAGGAAATCTGGGCCTTCCCTGGAGTAGTCCACCACTTCCGTCCACCAACTCGCAGAGGGTCCCTATTTCAAGCACAGAAGAAAGGGGACTTGGATTAGATTCCCCGGGCAGTCGTTGCTTCTCTCTGCCACACGGTGGTGCTGTTGGCAGCGGGTCTTCTCAATCAGCAGATGATCAGTGGTGTCAGGCCTAGCTCAGGTAGCTGTGAGCCTTCCAGAAAAGACAACTCCAAATGCCACACCCAATCCAAACTGCCTGTTGTACAGGTTCCCATAGCCACCGAGGGTCCCCCAATAGCACCCACTCCCCCAGCACTCAGGTTCCAGGTGCTGTCAGGGCTGGTCCACTCTCTGGGGGGCGTGGAACTCTATCATCTTCTCCCCATAGGAAGTCACACCCGCAGGGGCCAGCTGTCCATGAAGCCAGGGCTGTCCCTACACGACTCCCCAGGCCAGCTGGGCTGCCCACCCTCTTTCAAAGGGTGATGACTCCATTTGGAACGCACTGATCTGCAAGGAACAGAAGACCCCCCGAGTCATGGCTTAAATAATGGAGGTTCCCTCTTTCTCACACAGTAAGAATCGCAGGCAGGGCTGTGGCTGCATGGTTGCTTCAGCTGTCCCACAAAGCTACCAGGGACCCAGGCTTGTTGACTGCCACAGCTCCGCATTTCACATCCGTGTTCAAGGCAGGAAAGGGGCCAGCCATTTCTGACCCCTTTTTATCAGGAAGCAAAAGCTTCCCTGAAGGCCCTCAGCCAACTTCTGCAGAGATACCACTAGTTATCACATGGCCACTCTCAGCTGCAAAGGAGCCTGGGAAATGAACATTTCACTTTTCCGGCCTCTAGAGTAGAAGGTGGTGATGGAGTAGTTGTTAGACAATAAACGACACCTACAGAAGATTTCCTCTGAATGGGTCCCATCCCTTCCCTTTAACCCCTCCAGGCCAGATACTGCCGCCCCTCAAAGGCAGTTCGCCCTCCTGAGAACCAAGGAGACTTCTCAGCCACTTGGCCAGAGCAGAGAGGAGAAAAAAAAGGAATTTAAAACTTCATACATAGGGAGGTAGCATAATTCAAAGCAGAGAGAAATCAGTCTCCATCTTCTCCCTTTCACCTCCCTCCCAAACACTGTGGGGAAGGAAGAAGGCAAAGTAAAAAATGCTGAAGCATCAGTTGAACCATTTGTGCCTGGACCTGTGCCTGGGAGGATGGTGCCAGGGAGAGGGAGCGGGATGGGTGCCCCATTACTGAGCAGAAGCCATTAATGATCTTTGGCAAAGTGTGGTTTTTAGAGGCAAGAGCTATTGCTCTGCAAAATGTGTGAGGCAATGGAGTCTGGGGGCACCAGAAGAAGGAAGAAGGGGACATTGGTTTTGTAAACTCCAGAGAAAGTAGCCCAGGTGCATGGAGAGATCAAAGCTTGGGGTGGGGATGCTGTCAAGGAAAATCAGGTGTGGGGCTTAGAGCAGAACTGAACGTAAGGATGGCAGCCGAGACACAGGACAAGCAGATGTCCAGGGAGGCAGCTGCTACCACTGCCGCCTCCCCTCCTCCCAGTCCCGGTGAGGACAGGAGGAGCCTGTGGCCCTGCTCCAAGGGGCTGAGGGCTGAGCCAACCTCTCCTTTGGATCGCCAAGGACAGGGTGTGTCAGATGACTTCCGGTTTACTGACACACATTGAAAAGCCACAGACAGCCCTACCTGGTTTGGCTCAGTGGATAGAGTGTCGGCCTTCGGATTGAAGGGTCCTGGGTTCAAGTCCAGTCAAGGGCGCATGCCTAGGTTGTGGGCTCGATCCCCAGAATGGGGCGTGCAGAAGGCAGCTAATTGATGGTTCTCTCTCATCATTGATGTTTCTATCTCTCCCTCTCCCTTACTCTCTGAAATCAATAAAAATATTTTTTTTTAAAGAAAAGTCATAGACATCATTCATTTGTGGGGTGGGGACATGGCCCTCAAATGGTGCTTTCCTTCAGACCTCAGAGGCATCTGCCACCCTGTCCCCTAAGATACTGAAAGGTGGGTGGCATGAATGGGAAACTGAATTTTCTGTCTTGCCCATGAACTGGGACATGCTGACCTGTCTGCTTGGAATAAATGGTCAGAAGACAGGTGGCCTGAGCCTGTGACACAGCCATCGGCTTCCAGATCAGCTCAGCCCCACCCTTCCCGTGACCACAAACCATGAAGCGGATGGAGCTTGTTTTCCAGCCCTAGTAGGTTCCTGTATCTGACTCTGAGGGGGCCACAACTTCTTGTCTGTCTGTCCCATGGGCTGTGAGCTCCTGCGAGCAGCTCCCGTGTATCCTGAGTCCAACGAGCCCGGAGCTGTGCCTACCATAAGTCTACAGATGATTTAATAAATACTTAGGAACCCCTATTCAGGGGCTGTCCTATTCACAAGAGCCCCCAGTTTCAGTTCTTTCTCAGCCCTTCTTCCGACAAAGTTTACCAGGGACCCATGCCTCAGAGGCAGGAAGGATCCTGACCTGGCACCCTGATTTGTGTTAAGGTGTCAAAACCTAGGACACATCATGCATCTTTCTTGTAGGCGTTGTGCCTTCTGGTGTGTTGGCCCAGTGGAGTGATCCATTAAGATGTCAGGCTGGTGGGAGAGGTTTGGGGTCCTCAGCTATGTCATAGAGAAACGCGGGTACAAATCATGTCTCACCCAAAGCCTTCACACCTCCCCACATCCTGACATGCTGGAGGGAGCGGGAGCAGAAACTCTTCTAAGCACTCTGCCTTCTCTCCCACACCCACAAGGCCCCGGCCTCATCCTCAGCTCCCCTGCTGGACATGAATCTGAGACAACTGTAACGGAGGGGGGAGGGAGGCTGGACCATCTCTGTTGGAGCAGATGGCCCCTCTGTCCCCTCCCCAGCCCAGGTAACCCGAGCCTGGCATTTTGTCCATCCTAGAACAGCTGACAGTGCTGTGGTCAGACAGCTGTGGGGCTGGGCCAGCCTGGCCGGGCTGACTGGGGTGGGAGTGTGGGCTGTTATATGAGACCAGAGTCTGCATCTCTCAGCCTCAGACCTGGGGAGCTGCCGTCCCACTCCTGTCCCCTCGGAGAGCTGTGACACCATGCTCGGGGGTCAGGGGCAGCTGTTCCTCCTGCCGCTGCTGGCTATCTGCCTGGGTGTGGACACGGGCTTGGGGCCCTGGGGAAGACCGGGGCAGGGGACCAAGGCCTCAGGAGACGAGGGATGGGAGGGCTATGGGAGCCTGCCCTCAACCCCAGCTCTCTGCTTTTCCAGGCCACATCCTCTCATGGCCTCCCTCTCTTTCTGCCCCAAAGTTCCTGCGCCCAGGCTTACTGCTGTCTGTTTCAGGAGCCCATGGCCGGAATCAGGAAGAGCGTCTGCTGGCCGACCTGATGCACGGCTACAACCCGCTCCTGCGGCCTGCTCAGCGGGAAGCGGACGTGGTCAACGTCAGCCTGAAGCTCACCCTCACCAACCTCATCTCCCTGGTGAGCCACGGGGCTTGTAGGACGACAGGGAGGAGGGACCAGGGACCTGCTAGGGAGAGGAAGGAGCTAGAACACGCCCATGGAGACTGCCCAAAAGGCTGGGGCTCTGGGGGACCCAGCAATGACCTGTAGGGACTAGTATCTGGGAGGACCATTGTTGGGGGCTTACACCTCGGTCTGCACCCCCAGAATGAGAGAGAAGAGGCCCTCACCACCAACGTCTGGATAGAGATGGTAAGAGATTGCCTCTCACCCTCTTTCCTCTCTCAGGGCCCACACCACGGGGCCCCAAGGCCCTCAAAGCTGCCCTCCTCCCCTCCTGCCTCTTCTGTGCCCCTGGGCTGGGCTCCTGTTCCTGTGGGGAGGCGGGGGGGCACCCAGACAGCAGGCCTGGCAAACCCTCCTCTCCCTGCAGCAGTGGTGCGACTATCGCCTTCGCTGGGACCCGCAGGACTACGAAGGCCTGTGGGTGCTGAGGGTGCCGTCCACCATGGTGTGGCGGCCAGATGTCGTGCTGGAGAACAAGTGAGGCGGGGATGTGGGCTAGGGTTGGGGGACCCAAGGCCACAAGAACCGGGCCTCGCAGGACAAGGGGGGTGTGGGGAGAAAGGTGGCAGAGGATGCAGATTAGGGGCCCTGCAGAGGCGCCAGGCTACTAGGCAGAGCAGGTGCGGAGGCCCCGCCCAGGCCAGAGCTGCTTGCAGAACTGGCTCCGTCAGGCTGGGCCACTCCCTTCCCTCTAACCCGGGACGGGGACCAGGACAGCTCCTATGGAAGCTGACAAGTGCCAACCAGCCAGGAGAAACACTGTCCTCAGTCCTGGCACTTCGCAGGAGACGAACAGGTGTTGGTGGCCATCCTGACCACCCGGGGAGAGAGCGGGAGAAGAGGCAGTGACAGGTTGCAGGGTCTGAGGAGCCTGAGTGGGTGGGGGTGGCAGGGAGGTGCTAGGGAAGGTGGTGATTCCTGAGGCCCTTGGGGAGGGCGTGGCCCCCAGAAGGGGTTGGTGTCCCCAGGCAGAGGGATGGCAGGGGTGCGGGACTCAGCAGCCTCGTGGCCTGGCCTGCCCACAGCGTGGACGGCGTCTTCGAGGTGGCCCTGTACTGCAACGTGCTCGTGTCGCCTGACGGCTGCGTCTACTGGCTGCCGCCTGCCATCTTCCGCTCCTCCTGCCCCGTCTCTGTCACCTACTTCCCCTTCGACTGGCAGAACTGCTCCCTCATCTTCCAGTGAGACCATTTACTGGGGCGAGGGGGGCCTCAGGGAGCAGCCCTAAGAGGGGCCCTGGCCAGGTGGGGGGCATGAGGCTTCTGGCCAGGGGCCTGGCTCCATCTGTCTGGGGTTCTGTGCACATTAAGATCCAGACACCTCCCTGCTAAGCCCCTCCTTCACTGCCTCAGTTTCCCTGCCTGTGCCCCAAGGGGGGAAATGAATGTCTGGAATGGGTGGGTGAGAAGGCAGATACCTGCCACAACATACATGATGCACACACATGTGCCACCACATGCAAGACCATTACGCTCTACAGCCAGGGAGAGGGGGGGCTGCTTCAATTTTCTCATCTATACATGCGGGTGGGGGGGTGTCTGGGGAGGGTCTTCTCTAGTTTAGAGGAGCAGTCTTCCACAGGGAGACCCTGCAGGGAGACCCTCCTCAGTAAACAGACCCCACAGGTATGGACGGGTTTTCTGTTCTGACCTTTGGCACCTTCTGACGGAGGCAGTGGAGGAGCAGAACATAGTAACCCGGGGCCCTTGGGCACAGGTGGCCTCACTAAGCCGCAGGCTCCTGACCCTTCAACTCGGGTTTCTCCAGGCCCCAAGAGCCCGGGCCCCTCACCTTGTTGCCAGGGTTTTGGGGAGAACTCGGAAATTATTGGCTGCACTTTTTCTTTTTTAATCCTCACCCCAGGATAGGCTAATTGACCTT
Organism: Pipistrellus kuhlii; assembly: GCF_014108245.1. Taxonomy (NCBI): domain Eukaryota; kingdom Metazoa; phylum Chordata; class Mammalia; order Chiroptera; family Vespertilionidae; genus Pipistrellus; species Pipistrellus kuhlii. The sequence continues at coordinate 26,060,691 of NW_023425573.1, forward strand.
TAGAGGGAGGGAAGGCAGGAGGGAGGGAGGGAGGGAGGGAGGGAGGGAGGGAGGGAGGGAGGGAGGAAGGGAGGGAGGGAGGGAAGCACTGATGTGAGGGAGGACATTGATCAGTGCCCAGATCAGGGATCGAACCTGCAACCCAGGTATGTGCCCCAATCAGGAATGCGACTCACAAACTTTCGGAATATGAGATGACACTCCTGAGTCACAACAGCCAGGGCTGGCTGCACTTTTTGAGGCAAAACTGCCCACAGATGACTATACCGTATACCTCACAGGTGGATCTACACATACCCAGCTTCACCTTGTCTCCCTCCCCGTCCCCAGGTCCCAGACCTACAGCACCAGTGAGATCAATCTGCAGCTGAGCCAGGAAGATGGTCAGACCATCGAGTGGATTTTCATCGACCCTGAGGCCTTCACAGGTAACCTCCACCCGGGGCCCCTGCTGGACCCGGCTGTGGGCATAAGGCTGGACCAGGATCATGCCCCCTCCTGTGTAACTCCAGATGAAAACTAAGCACACCATCGATGGGTTTCTAGAGGTCTACAAAGCTCTGATTTTCCTCATGATAATGGCTGCCATTGTGGAGGGGGGGGGGGTGATGAGGTATTTGATTTCCCTCACCGTTTCTGCCCCTCCATGGCAATCCTACGGGCACAAGAGGGCTGCAGGGGCCTGCCCAGCCCACTGCCTTGCCCGCCTGGCCTGCCTCTCACAGAGAATGGAGAGTGGGCCATCCGGCACCGGCCCGCCAAGATGTTCCTGGACACTGCGGCCCCGGCAGAGGAGGCGGGCCACCAGAAGGTGGTCTTCTACCTGCTCATCCAGCGCAAGCCCCTCTTCTACGTCATCAACATCATCGCGCCCTGTGTGCTCATCTCCTCCGTCGCCATCCTCATCTACTTCCTTCCCGCCAAGGGTACCTGGAGCCTGTGGGCGGGAGCAATCGGCTGGGCCAGGGGGGCAGCTGGCAGGGCAGAGAGTGGCACCGCGACCCAGGCCTGGGGCAGTGTGCTCCTTGTGGGGTGGGGGGAGTGCCCCACAGCAGGGCCAGACCTGCTCTGAGAGCCTCTCGGTCCCCCACAGCGGGCGGCCAGAAGTGTACCGTTGCCATCAATGTGCTCCTGGCCCAGACGGTCTTCCTCTTTCTCGTGGCTAAGAAGGTGCCTGAGACCTCCCAGGCAGTGCCACTCATCAGCAAGTAAGGCTAATCCTCACGCCTGCCGCCCACCTCCTCCCCCTCCCTTCTTGGGCACTGCCCTCCTGCCTCCCTCCCAATGCCAGCCCCTCACCCAAGGGATCTGGGGCAGCAGCCTCTATGGGTGGGGTTGGCATCTGGGCATGTAGTGCTGAAGGGCCAGCCCTGCCTCCTGCCCACCTCCGGCAGGTACCTGACCTTCCTCCTGGCGGTGACCATCCTCATTGTTGTGAATGCTGTGGTCGTGCTCAACGTGTCCTTGCGGTCCCCCCACACACACTCCATGGCCCGTGGCATCCGAAAGGCAAGGTCCCTCCCTGCTCCTCCCGGCATCTCCCTGCTCCACCCACTGACATGCACCTTCCTTGGCACCCCTGTCCCCGTGCATATTTCTCACATGCCAGGTTCAGCAGCAAATCTGGGCGGTGTGTTTTGAAGCATGTGCCCAAATGAGTTAATAATAACATGGAATACCGAGTGCTTACCAAGTGGCAGACATATTACACAGGCTAACTGAACTTTGATAAAACCTCTCTGCAGCGGGTATTAGAATCATCTCCATTTTTTCAGATGAGGAAATGAGGCACAGAGAGGTTCAGTAGCTTACCTAAGGTCCCACAGGTAGACAGTGGAGGAGGCAGGATTCTGATCAGGCAGTCTGGCTCCAGAGCTTGTGTGATCTGCAGCAATCAGCGGGGGCCCTTGTCACACATGCAGATTCCCAGGGCCCTGCCACATCCCGGGCCAGCACAGTAGGGGTGGGGCCCAGGAACCTCTGTTTGGGACAAGTGCCCTGGTGATTCTGATGTGCACAAGAGCTTGGGGACCCGGCCTCAATGTCTGGGGCAGCAGAGCCGAGCTGTACCAGGGCCTCGCCACTGTCTCTGCCACTAAGGTGCTGCCTCCTGACCTCCAGCAGCATGAGCCCTGCATTTTCTGCTGCAAAGCCCAGCTTTGGCTGCAGAGCTAAACCACCCAGAACCCCCTTCTGCAGGTGTTCCTGCGGCGCTTGCCCCAGCTGCTTCGGATGCATGTGCGCCCGCTGGCCCCAGCGGCGGTGCAGGATGCCCGGCCCAGGCTCCAGAATGGCTCCTCCTCCGGGTGGTCAGTCTCAGGTGGCGAGGAGGCGGCCCTCTGCCTGCCTCGCAGTGAGCTCCTCTTCCGGCAGCGGCAGCGCAATGGGCTGGTGAGGGCAGCGCTGGAGAAACTAGGTGAGGCAGGGGATGTGACCCTGGGGACATTGCCCCCCCCCCCCCCCCCCCCGTGTACCACAGACACGGAAGGCTGTCTGTTGGCCAAAGCATGAGGCACTGCAGATGAGTGTGGGGCAAGTATACAGGTGGGGGAGGGAGGGGCTGGGTCTCTAAGGAGAGGCCACCTTCGCAGCCCCTTTTTCCTCCATTCTACTCACAAACCTGACCCTCTCATCTCATCAGAGAAAGGTCTGGAGCCAGGGCAGGGCCAGGTGTTGTGTGGGAGCCTGAAGCAGGCTACCCCAGCCATCCAGGCCTGTGTGGAAGCCTGCAACTTCATTGCCCGTGCCCAGCACCAGCGGAATCACTTTGACAGTGTAAGCCAGTCTGGGAGTGGGAGGGTGCTGTGAGTACCTGGTGAGGGGCTGGATGAATGGGGTGACCACGGTAGGGCAATGGAATGGAACAAGTAGAGTTGGGATTGGGGAGAAGGGGGGACATCAGGGCCAGGGGACTATGGAAGAAGCCAAGTTGAAACTTGGAAGTAGGTTAGAAGGGCCCAAAGAAACGGAGGATGGAGGCCTGCCGGAAGGCCAGGGACGGTTCAGGGTCCAAGGCAGGCTTTGGGCACCGCTGGTCATCCCACACTCTGCCTCCTCCCTCAGGGGAACGAGGAGTGGTTCTTAGTGGGCCGTGTGCTGGACCGCGTCTGCTTCCTGGTCATGCTCTCCCTCTTTGTCTGTGGCACTGCTGGCATCTTCTTCGTGGCGCACTACAACCGGGTGCCCGCCCTGCCATTCCCCGGAGACCCTCACCCCTACCTGCCCTCGCCTGACTGAGCCAACCAATTGCTGTTAACCACCCAGAGAATGACCAGCTGTGTTCTTCTGCTGAGGTCATGAGTGTGCCCTTGGGGAAGCATCCTTCGGGCCAGTGGAAGCCCTGAGAAAGCTGGAGAAATAAAGAGACAGAGCCGGAGTCTTGGAATGGTTGAGGATGGGCTGTGGGCAGGGTGTGCTATGGGGGAATGGGGGAAGGGACAGTGGGAAAACATTATCAACTCTCAGAATTGTTGAATTCCTAACGACTCCATTTTGCATGATGTCCCCAACTAAGTAAGGTCCTATCCCTCCAGTCCTGGGCCTCCCTTTCTTTTTTTTCTCTCCCCCCCCCCCTTTCTTTTTATGAGCTCCCTACAAGCTCTTTAAAGAGGGTCATCCAGAGAAACGTGAAGAATCGCAGTCAGTGCTCTCTCAAAAGAAGATGGCAGCTCACCCCAGCTGCAATCTCCCTCCCCTGCCTTGCTGCCAGCACTCAATCGGCACCAGTGATTTTTCTATTCATATGCATCTTTGCCATTAATTACAACATATTTCATGAGTTTTAGTATCTTTTCCTATTGTTAAGAGCTCCTCACAGCATCATGGAAAGCAACAGTCACTATACACCTAACGTTTCAGATGGGCAAATTGGAGCCAAGTAAGAGTGGCTTCCCAGAACGCTGGTTGCTTTATGGTTTGGAGTCCAGAAGTCCCAACTCTGACCTAATCTTAGACTCTCTAAGAACGATTCCACAGCCTGGAAAACAGACCCCTGCCTCCCTTCTCTTCTCAAAGGCCAGGGAATTTGCACTGGTCCCACAAAAATGGTTACGGAAAAGCTAGGGAGGGAGGCTGGGAGGCAACAGGGAATTGCTGGGCTCTGCCTTCAGCCTCACTTAAGCCCACTTAGGAAACAAGAGGACTAGCTGACATCTTCCTGGGAGAGAGGCAAGGCCACCTGTTGAGAGTACAATGGGGCGTGAGTTCTGTTGGTGATAAGAGGGTAAACTTAAGCAAGTCATTTGTGCTTCCTGAGCCTCGGTTGCCTCATCTCTAACTGTGGGCTCAGATATCAGTTTAGGATCATTACAAGATCAAAGGTGTGAGAGGAGGTGATTAAAAAATGTGTAAGTGCCATATAAAGACCTGACCATGAAACATTGTTGGGGGCGGGAAGAGGATCCCGGAAATAACCCCCTTTCCCAGCTACCGGGTTGCTGGCTTTGGGGCTCAATCATCAGCAGGTTCGTTTCCTTTACTCCAGTGCGTGTGTGCGTGTGTGCACCCGCTGTGTTTGGAGCAGAGACTTAACCCAGGAGGCAATCTGATGGTGGTGGAACCAGCTCTTGTCCCTGTAAGCCTTGCTAGCCTCGTCACCTGGGATGAGTCTCTGGACTTCACTGGCAGCTTCAGGGGGCGGGGATGAGCTCCGTAGCTCCTGGCCCTAGTAAGCAATGACTAACAACTACCACTTCTTTAGGGTCACTTTGCTAGCGCTTGAATTGATTATCCTGTTCAACCCACCGGCAACCCGAAGAGGCAGGCGCTATCGTATTAGCATCGCCAGTAACAAAGAGGCAAAAACTGCCGGGGTCAGGTTGAGTCCGGGATCGTTCAGCCGGCTCTGGGGTGGGTCGGGATCTGTGCCCAGGGGAGTGCAGAGCCCGCGCCTTCGCGATCTGCCTCCCGGGGCCTCGGGAGGGGTCGGCGCCCGACGCCTCGGGCGGGAGAGCTTCCTCGGAGCCACCGGGCGGGCGAGCAGCCGCCTGAGACCCCTCAGCAGCCGCTGCCGTCCCGGAGCCCGAGCCCATCCGCGCAGCCGCCCTGGCCCGGCGTCCCGGGATATCCGCCCCCCACCGGGCCCGCGAGCCTACGTTCCGCGGCTCCCCTCGCAACCGGAAGTGGCCGGGCCCTAGGCGGAGGGACCGGCGAAGCGGAAGTCACTCCGTGAGGCAGTGGCGACGGCGAGAGGATGAACAACAAGTTCGACGCGTGAGTGGCGTGCGGCCGCCTCCCGGGGCCCCTTCTCCCCCAACGGTTCCCCGCACCCGTCCCGGCCGCGCCTGGCGGCGGCGCCAACCCCGCGGCGCCCGGCTCCCTCCCGGGCGCGGGCTGGGGCTGGAGCCCGCCCCGGCGGCCGGCGGGAAGGCGGGGTGCAAGGGTTTCGGGGACCCCAAGGCAGTCGGGACCGGGGCGAGCGCTGGGGACGAGAAAGGGGTGGTTGCGCCACCCGGAAGATTATTTTCGGACGCCCTGCCCCGGCGGGTGCCGGTGGCTAGCGGCGTGGAGGGGTAGGGGTGTTCCCTCAGCCGGCCGCTTCTGAATTTCTGATCCAGCTTTCCTCCTTCCGGCCTGGGCAGGTGATCTCTGCTGAGTCTCAGCTTTCTCCTCTGCGCAGGGGGACGGTAACAGCCCGTGCCCAGAGCGGTGCAGATGCTGTGAGGTAACGTGGCTGCTGCGCTCGGCGCCGTGGCTGGAGCTCTGGTCTTCTTGAGACTCCTTCCTACTTCCTCTCTCCTCCCCCTCCTTTTCCCTTCCCACACTCTCCCGGAGCTTCTCAGTTTCTTATCCAGCGGGTGTATTTGTCCAGGCCCCTATTCGACTTCAGTTTGTACCCTATTGGATTCCTTGTTCCAAGCAACAGACTGCGGAGATGCAGAAAGGAAATGCAAAGTAATTTTCCGTATTTCCCTGCAGCGATTGTGCCTTTAGGTAGGTTATGTTCTTAGCTCTCTTTTAAGTAGGGTAGAAAATCTGTCTGCTCCTCCGAAGACTCAGATTTCCAGCTCCAGACCCACCGATTACCAGTTACTTGACAGCAGAAAAGTTTCCCAATCTTTGAGCCACTTTCGTGCCCTGCGGCCGCACAGGGGGTGTTAGAAGGGTCAGATCAGTTTCAGCTTTGCTTAAGGGTGTTTTGTAAATTGCTACATGGTGGTGTATAAATGCAAAGTGAAATTACTATCAGTTTAGGTTGTGACCGGCTGCTGCTGATGGGGAATTGTTTTCTCCCAGTACAATGAGTGCTGATGTGCATATTCAGAGGTCATATGGATTCCAGCACTCCAGACAGCTCCTCAAAAACATTTCTTGATTGTGGGGTGAGGGCTCATTTTATAAAACACTAGAGGCCAAAAAAAAACAAACCAAAAACACTAGAGGCCCTGTGCACGAAATTTGTGCACTGGGCGTTGTGTGTGTGTGTGTGTGTGTGGGGGGGGGGGGTGTCCCTCAGCTCAGGCCCCTCGTATTCAGGATCCCTGGGGTTGGGGGGGGGGGGTGCCTGACTCCCATAAAAACGGGAAAGGCTCCAGTGGCTGGCTTCTGGCTGAGTGGCAACCCCCCTTACCCCCCCTGTGGGAGTGTACTGACCACCAGGGGGCGGCTCCTGTGTTGAGTGTGTGCCCCCTGGTGGTCAGTGCGAATACAGCAACCAGTTGTTCCACCATTCAGCCATTTGCATATTAGCCTTTTCTTATGTAGGATTTTTTATTGATTTCAGAGAGGAAGAGAGAGAGAGAAACAGCAATGACAAGAGGGAATCACTGATTGACTGCCTCCTGTATGATCAGGGATCAAGCCTGCAACCTGGGCAGATGCCCTGACTGGGAATCTGGTTCATAGTTCATAGGTCGATGCTCAACCACTGAACCAGTGGTTGAGCTTCGAACTATGAACCAGATGGGAGAGGTGGGAGAGGACTCTTCTAGTCCTTGGCAGAGCACTTCTGCAGCCAACTGCTTAGCTGTGTCCATCCCTTTACTAACCCCTTCTCCATCATAAACCCTGCCACCCCTAGTGCCAGATCTAAGATCTGCCTCTGGGGTTGTCTGCCATTCCTGTACTCCTTCCTCCACTGAATTGAACAAATAAAAAGTTTATCCTTAGATACTTTAAGGATCATCTGCATGGTCCTACCCATTGGAGGTCTGCAGTAAGTTAATTAAAGAATGTTAATAATGGTTTCTCAAGGCAGCTTGGTAGATACTTTTCATATATTATTTCTATTCCTAACAACCCTACAAAGGGGATCTTGTTACCTCCTATTACAGATAAGGAAAGTAAGCTGCTTTGAGGTTAAGTAACTTGCCACAGCAACAGGAAAGTCCATGTGAAAAGATTCAAACCCAGATTTCTTTAACCTTGGTTCAAGCACCTCTTGACAAAAATTAACCTGGGTCATTTTTAATTTGTTCTAATTATTAACTATTCCTTACACTGATCCAGAATATTTTAACGTCTGTCTTCTAGCTACGCAGGAAAAACCCAAAGCTTTCTTTCCTTTGAAATTAGCGATTGAAAACAGCACTCATACCCCCTAGTTTTGTTTTAGTTTTTGTTTGTTTGTTTTGTTTTGTTACAAAAACTACAGTTTTTAGACCTTACATACTTGGTTTCTGCACTCTTCACCACGATTCCTAAGACTTGTTTCAATTTGTCAGAATCCTAAAAACCCAGTGCCTGGAGTTAAGTACTGTAGTCTAATCTGATGGGCTCAGATCAATGAAGAACTGAAGCCTCCTTTACGGTGTGGGCTCCACTTCTAGGAATGTAATCTAAGACTATAATTGTGCGGGGGGGGGGGGGGGGGGTCCTCACACACACATCTAACAAGTCATTAGCTACCATTGCCATTAATCCTATTCATATGCAGAACCCTAAGGTGCTTTCGCTGTATTGCAGTCCCAACTGTGATAACTTGGTTTTCAGATCTAGATGCCAAACTTGATGCTGTTCCTCAGTCTTTGTTAGCTTTTAGCCCATTCTTTTTTTTTTTTTTTTAATCAATCTTTATTGTTTATATTATTACAAAGGTTCCTCATTCTTTCCCCCCTCCACCAGGTTCCCACCCCACCCTCCGCCCCCTCCCCATCCCCCATTGTCCTCATCCATAGGTGCACAGTTTATGTTCAGTCTCTTCCTCCCTCCCTTTCCCCGATAGTAAATCCCTTTTCAGATAGTAAATCAGTTACTTAGCATTTTCTCATATCAATAATACCTCCACATGCCCAATGATACACTTCACACAAAAGACATTTCCAAATAGGTCAACCAGCCTCATCCAGGCCCCACCCAAGGCACTCACAGATCAACACCCCAGCGCTATACTAACTCAACACATCCAGATCTAAGCCTTCATCACTTGATTCAGCAGACCCTCAAGTTCCCGCAAAAGTTTCCAGCCATGTCTGAGAGGCAGCTGTGGGGCAGGGGCAGGCGAGGAGCGAGCTGTTCCGGGCCTGGCTGCTCCGGGCCTGGCCTCTGTGCTCTGGTTTGTTCCACAACCAGCGGCTCCGGGTCTGGTCACTGCTGCTCCCGACCTAGTTGCTCTTGACTTGGCTGCTGTTGCTCCGGGCCTGGCTGCTCCCAGCCTGGCAGCCGCTGCTCCCAGGCCTGGCCGCTTCCAGCCTGGCAGCTGCTGCTCCGGGCCTGGCCGTACCCGAACCGGCTGCTCCAGGCCTTAGCCCATTCTCTCTTAACTATTGTCTGAACTACTTTTTTGGTATTCATTGCATTCTGACTTGTATTGCTTTGATTTTAGAAATCCATTCACTAAACATCTTTCTGATGCTACACATATAAAAATGAATTAGATCAAGTCCTCACCCACAAGAATCTGTCTAGTCAGAAAGTATGGGGACATATCAGAGCAAGAGCTTGGTAAGCTATTTAGGTGCAACTCGGTCTGGACAGCTTCAGAGATACTAATTGCCCACCTGAGTCTAGGGAGCACTGATTTTTCAGTCTGGATCATATTTTGGCTCAAATTTAGCTTCGCATTAGGAAGGGTAACTCTGGAAGATAAGATGCAAATAACTTGCCTTAAAAGTGCAGGTTAGCTCCACCCTCAAGAGATAACTGCACAGGATGAAGCTCCAGTAGGGTTTTCAATGACTTACATGCTTTGCTTGGAATAGCAAAATGAGAGATGCTGGTTAACTGGGTCCCTCTTCAACCAAGACTTAGGGCACGGGAACCCAGAGGATAGGGAACCCAGAGGATAGCGAGGATGTTTGGAAGCTGAGAAAAGAGGAAAATGGTTTGAGTCCCTGGAGTCTGCCCTAAGGAAGAGAGTTAGGAACTATCTTGGACCTAAGCAATAGAAAAACCAATGTTCTTAATCAGGAGACAGAAAACTGGCCATGACATAGCTGGGACAAGGGCAAACATTTATTAGGGAAAGTCCAGAAGGGGGGTGCCTAGGCTCAGCCTAGGGAGATATTAGGAAAGATTTCCAAGAGAAAGTGGTCCTCACTCTTAGTCCGGAGGGACAGTATAGGTAGGGGAGAGGGTTCTCCAAGAAGAGACCACATAATGAGTATAACGGGTGAGGTCAGGGAACTGCGAATAGGTTGATCACTACTACAGTGAAAGGAGCTAGTTGGGACCAGGCAGGAGATGATATTGGCACATGTAGGTAGAGGAGGGTCCTTTGTGCCATGCTGAGGCCGAGTGTGTGTGTGTGTCCTCAGTCAGGTCCTTGGGGACCAGAAACTCTAGTGTCTGATACCAGCAATAGGTGCTCGGTACGTGTTGTGGGACTTGTGTGCTACACGGGCTCCTTTCAGAAAGTTTCATAAGAGAAAGTGTATCATAGCACAGAAAATGGTTTCCCAGAAGTCCAGGGAGGCCAAATGAAGCCAGTGGAATAATAGCATCACAATCAAAGCCAGTCTCTACTCTCTTTGCTCCTCTGCTCAATTGGCTTTCTCTGCCTTTGCTCATTGTTTTTATTTATTTATTTATTTATTTATTTATTTATTTATTTTGCGGCTTTTCTTATGTGGGACCTATATGCCTGCCCCAGCTCTGACTCTGATCATTCATCTTTTGTATGAAAAGCTGAGGAAGGAATCTAGCTCATTTTGAGCAAGGCCCTGAGGCATAGGTTATTGGCCAGGCTAGACTGCCCTTTAATCAGGTTCCCTTCATAGTCATGTCTTGTCCAGGATGGGGATGGGGATATTTATGGTACAGTGCCTGAACCACCTGAGTATATTCTACAACACTTGGCTAGCTCATGAATTCTAACACTTATTGAATGCTTTTTATGTGCCAGGTAGTGAAGATACATGGGCAGGAGAAAAAAGGGTGCTTTACAAAAGGTTTTTGTGTCTGTGTAGGGTAATATCTGAGTTATAATTTGAGCATTTCTAATATCTTTCTTGAGAGTTGTCTAATTCCATTTGACTAGATAGTCATTAGGGACAGAAAGGTGATTTCGGAGAAGACCCAGCTCTAGACTAAACAGCATTCTAATTAACTTTGTGAACTCACTTTCTGTTTATTTTTTTGTCTGAATCCAGTGAACTTTAGCTGTACCTGAAAGCGTTAAGGTAGTTTCACTGCTCTTAAAACAGCAGCTCCTAAAGTATATTTGATCATACTTATAGGCAAGAAGTCATTATTTCTTTTTTCAGTCATTTCCCCCTCCCATTTATTATTCAGCATCTTCCTCCCCTTGGTGCTGGATATACAAAGATTAGTAAGATACTGTTCTAAAGGATCTTTCCATCTATAATAGAAGGAAAAACAGATGTGGGAGGAATGGCACTTTAGGCTGAGGAAGTGCTTGTAAAGAGCACAGATGTGGAATATAGATGCTTTGGAGGGTGGTGCTAACAGGCAGGAGTCGGATTCTAAAGGATCTTGCATTTAATTGTACTTTATCCTTCACGGTGGGCAGCAAAGGGCAAGGGACAGTTGAGCGTTTTTTTTTTGTTTGTTTGTTTTTAAAAATATATATATTTTATTGATTTTGTACAGAGAGGAAGGGAGAGAGATAGAGAGTTAGAAACATCAATGAGAGAGTCATCGATCAGCTGCCTCTTGCACACCCCCTACTGGGGATATGCCCGCAACCAAGGTACATGCCCTTGACCGGAATCGAACCCGGGACCTTTCAGTCGCCAAGCCGACGCTCTATCCATTGAGCCAAACCGGTTTCGGCCAGTTGAGCGTTTTAAGCATGGAGCTTAAATGGACTGTTTGCATTTGGAAAGATCATTTGGTGGCTATGTGGAAGATGGATAAAGGGAAGTTATAGTTTGTGTTGGAAAACCATTTAGGAATTATTATAATAATTGAGATGATAAGAAGAGGGCCTGGACTAAAGCAGTAGCAGTTGGGAAGGATATGAGAGATGGTCAGAACAAGAAGAATAGGTAGGTAAGTTTTTTTTATTTGTTTCTGTTTTGTTAATCCTCACCTGAGGATATTTTTTCCATTGATTTTTTTTTTTTTTTTTTTTTTTTTTTTTTTTTTTTAAGAGAGATGGGGGAAAACCTATTGATTGGTTGCCTCCCACATGCGCCTCCCAGGAGGCCGGGGATCAAGGCTTCAACCCAAGGTATTAAACCCTCGACTCTTCAGTCCAAGGTCCGATGCTCCAAATACAAAGCAAAATGGGCTTAGGATAGGTAAGTTTTAAAACTTCATTTGAAGTGCCAAAGCAGTTACTTAATCCAGAAACTCTTCTGATTATTGACTCTTTATTTTTGGTCAAGAAAACAGTTCCTTAAGCTGTTTATCTCTTTTTTCTCTGTGCAGCCTGTTCTGAAACTGGAAGAGGATGCTTTTTGGAATTCACACATTAGCTAATGGCCATTTTATTTTTGTTTAATCTTTCTAATTGACTTGCCCTTCTCTCATCTCATTGCCGGTATTTTGAGTGACTTATGGGTTTTTCCCATGGTAGTTCATTTGACCTGGTGGCTTTGTTAGGTAAGCAAGAATCAGTCATGAGATAACACTATTTTGCCTTTCTACTTAGATTGAAAGATGATGACAGTGGTGACCATGATCAGAATGAAGAAAACAGCACACAGAAAGATGGTGAGAAGGAAAAAATGGAACGGGACAAAAGTCAGAGCAGCAGTAAGAGGAAGGTGAGTTGGGACTCAAAATTTGTTTATCTCATGCAGTCTGGAAGATACCAGGTTAACAATTACACACTATTTTGTAAAACTGGATTTTGTTCTCAAGAAAAAATTGTTGAATCATTGGAGTTAATTTTGGGACTCAGAACTGTTCCCTTACCACAGGACCTTGAGATGCCGCCTTGCTTTCCAGCATTCTGCTAGCTTGAGGTAGGGGAGAATAACCCTGCCGATAACAAGGCGTTATTTGCTTCATAATCTGCTGCTGAGTATTTAAATCCTGTACATCCCTTGAAATTTTAGACTCTTTAGTCAGTAATAGTCTAAGCTATTATAAAATGACTTGGAAAAGAAAAAAATTAGAGACTAGAAATAGATGGATCAACTTCTTTATTGAAAAGCAATCATTAATTGCTTTATTCTGCAATATTTAGTACCCTCCAAATACAAGCATTTCAGGGCTAAGAGGACACAAAGGTCAATCCATAGTTTCTGTGGATCAGGGAGCTAACATTTAATGGTCGTAATAATAGTAGCTAATATTTATTGAGTACTTTTTATTGAGTACTTTTTAAAAAATATATATGTTTTTATTGATTTCAGACAGAGGAAAGGGAGGGAGAGAGATGGAAACCTCAGTGAGAGAATCATTGATCAGCTGATTCTAGATTCTGGTTTCCATAGTCAGCTGACACACTGGGGATCAAGCTCGAAACCTGAGCATGTGCCCTGTCTGGGACTCAAACCCTGATCTTAGTTCATAGGTCGACACTCAACCAATGAGCCACGTTGGCCTGGCTGTTGAGTACTTCTTATGTATCAAGCACTGTGCTAAGCACTTTATTTCTATTAAATTATTTTATCCTCTCAACACCCATTTGAGATGATGATCACTCCATTTTTCAGATGTGTAGCTAAGCATACACAGGTCAAACAACTTGTCCTAGGTCAATAGCCAATAAGCTATATTGGCATAGAGAAAGTGGTGCTGGACCTGGGAATATATACAGATAATATACAAACATAAATATGTATACAGTAGAAAGTTACAAAAGCTATAAGAACATAGGTAAAATGTTACAGGAATTTAGAATCCATTAACTACTACAGAAATTTACTGTGTAAACAGAATCGTGAGCACATTGCAGGTAATTGAGCATGTATTTATTTTTTTAATTTTTAAAAATATTTTTATTGAGTTCAGAAAGGAATGAAGAGGGAGAGAGAAACATCAATGATGAGAGAATCATTGATCGGCTGCCTCCTGCACACTCCCCACTGGGACCAAGCCTGCAACCTATGCATGTACCCTGATCTGGAATTGAACCCAGAACCCTTCAGTCCCCAGGCTGACACTCTATCCACTGAGCCAAACCAGCTAGGGTGAGCATGTATCCTTTTTAAATTGGGGAGGTGGTAAGGGTGATGCTATAAAATGTTTTCTCACTCAGAGCATGTGATAAATGACCAGGACTAACACACCTTTAATGTACAGGCTGTTGTCCCGGGACCAGCAGAGCATCCCCTGCAGTACAACTACACTTTCTGGTACTCCAGGAGAACCCCCGGCCGACCCACCAGCTCACAGAGCTATGAACAGAATATCAAACAGATTGGCACCTTTGCTTCTGTGAGTACTTAGTGAGCCTCAGTAGTAAAGTCATGCCTGTATTTTTATCATTATGTTTGTTTATCCTCCTGGTAACCTCTAGGATTCTGGTTTCCTTAGTCAGCTGACCTGAGTCCCCGAGGTCAGATTTGTTCATTCTTAGGTTTCTCATTAGATATCCATAGGTATTAGTGTTTAATTGTGGAATTGATCAGAAAGGGACAATATAAAAATATAGGTTTGTTTAAGTAGATATTTAGTGAGTCCTTACTATGTGCAGTGTCCAGGAGTGGGTGGAGATATAACTTTTTAAAAATTTAGAGAGGAAGGGAGAGGGGGAAAGAAACATCAATTGACTTCCTCCCATACACACCCTGACCAAGAATTGAACCCTTCGGTGCATGTGAGAATGCTCCAAACAACTCAGCCATGCCAACCAGGGCGAAAATTTTACAGTACATGGTATCTATTCTCATGAAGTTTGATGGTTAAGTCAAGAGTAAAGTTCAAAAGTTTCCTTTGTATATAAGACCCTTTCATTAGGATTTTGGATCTGTTTATAATTATGTATAAAATACCATATTTTTCCTGTCTTCAGCATGAAAAGGAAGTCTCTAATTGTTTTTGTGGGTATTGTCAGAACAGGGAGCCCAGGCTCTGTCTTATCACCTTCATAGATAGCTAGGTTTGTCTTCCCTAAGAAGCTGTCTTGTTCAACACAGATTATGTACTTACTATGTGCTATACATTGTATCTCTGGGAAGAATCAAATGGGGGGGGGTTGTTATTTTTTTGAAATTGTTGGGGTATCTGCCTTGTTTAAAATGCAGATACTGGAAAAGGAAACTTTAATAGGCAGTAAATGTTACAGTAAAGTCATAAGGAGAAAAGACACTTTATGTAACTTCCTTTGATCCTAATGATAGCCTTTTTTTTTTTTTTTTTTTTTTTTAATATATTTTATTGATTTTTACAGAGAGGAAGAGAGAGGGATAGAGAGTTAGGAACATCGATGACAGAGAATCATCGATCAGCTGCCTCTTGCACACCCCCTACTGGGGATGTGCCAGCCTTGACCGGAATCAAACCTGGGACCTTTCAGTCCGCAGGCCGACGCCCTATCCACTGAGCCAAACCGGTTTCAGCTTATTATAGCCTTTTGAGGTCAGTGATGTTATCCATATTTTACAAATGAGAAAAGGGAAACTTGGGTTAAGTATCTGATCTAAAGTCAAGTCACTTGTAATTTTCTTGACTAAGTGGAGGAACCAGTGTTGAAACTCGGGTTTGGCAGCCTGTAAAAGCCCCATTCCAAAGCCCATATTCTTTCACCTTTCCAATATACCAGAATGCATGACATGAGCCTTCAGTTTTTTAAATATTTGCATTGTGCTAGACAAGCTACATTTATTTATCTATTATTATTATTTTTTTTAATATATTTTATTGATTTTTTACAGAGAGGAAGAGAGAGGGATAGAGAGTTAGAAACATCGATGAGAGAGAAACATCAATCAGCTGACACCTGCACACCCCCCACTGGAGATATGCCCACAACCACGGTACATGCCCTTGACCGGAATTGAACCTGGGTCTCTTCAGTCTGCAGGCCGACGCTCTATCCACTGAGCCAAACCAGTCTTGGCTATCTATTTATTATTGATCAAATATACTGCATATATAACTGGTAATCAGGTCATCCCATTACTATATTGAGTTGATATATGCTCCCTTAACACTGGTAAATTTAGGCTTTTTTGAAATATCAAAAATAGCTTGTGCACTGGTGCATATTTGGTTCAAGAATTGTTTGTTGAATGAATTCAAGGGACTATTAGGGTTCTAAAATGAATTAATTCCTTTGTCATTAGGGAAATAAGACGTAGCTAGGAATTCTAACACAGGGAGACAGAAGTGCTATTGGGAAGCACAAGGAGAGTCCACTTACATTGTTTTTTCAAATAACCCGGGGAGTTCGAACAAACCCATGTTGTTCAGGGGTCCAAACTGTAGTCCTAACATCTCTGAATCTATCACAAACGTTTTATTACCTGCTATATGGGAATGGAATACCTTTACAGGTAAAAGAGCAGCCTTTATTTATGAACATCTGGTAGAGCATTTGGAGGATCAGAGAAGACACTGCTCTGGGGAGTATTCATTCAGGATTCTGTTCAGTTATTTTGTAGTAGTTACCAATATTCCTAGCACTTTTCTTTTCCTCTTAAAGAAAGCATATGTGAAGTTACCCAGCTTGGGAAAGGAGGGTTTTGCTTTCTCTTTTGGCATATATGGTAAGTTGAATAGAGTTGGCCATGAGCATCATCTGGGGTTCAAGGTTCTTCAGTACTCACTTGATGTGTGACAGTGTTTGAAGTCAGATGTCATGTAATTCACAGCATTAAGAAAAGCCTCACAGAATTAAACCCTCACAGAGAAATAATTACATTGTGAAATCTTTTTTTTTTTAAATATATTTTATTGATTTTTTACAGAGAGGAAGGGAGAGAGATAGAGTGCTAGAAACGTCGATGAGAGAGAAACATCGACCAGCTGCCTCTTGCACACCCCCCACTGGGGATGTGCCCGCAACCAACGTACATGCCCTTGACCGGAATCGAACCTGGGACCTTTCAGTCCGCAGACCGACGTTCTACCACTGAGCCAAACTGGTTTCAGCAACATTGTGAAATCTTTTATTAAATCCAAAGCAGTATTTCCATTTGTCTTTAATCCTAGTATTTAACTGGTAAAAGTTCTTAAAATCAGGGTGACTAAAAGGCAGTGTTTTAAAATGGGAAGAGCATTGGATTTGGGGGTGGCAAGACTCATTTATCTGGTGCTTGACTCTGGGCTGAAGCAAGTTCTGAAGCCATTTTCTCAACTATAAAATGAGTGAGGTAGTTCTGAGGTCTTTTCTGTACCTCATATTCTGAGTCTGAACACTTATTTTTTTGTTGTTGTTTCAATAAAGAGTTTCAGAAACCAAAATTGCCTAAAGAGAAGGAGAAACGTCTTTTAAAGTTTAATAATATTTCTTGAGCTGTCTACTTCATTTCTTATGAATATAGATATAAGATTGTGACTGTACAATTGTACAGTCTGGCTGTAAGATTGGAGAGGGCCAAATCATTAATGAAGCAGTGCTTGATTGAGGAATTGGGGAATGTTTCTACCCCACAGTCCCTCTCTAATTCCTATTTTACAGTGAGACACAGTTTCTACTTGATGTACCCTATTTTTCCCCACTGTGTTCAGGTTGGAAGATTATTGCTCATTGTATACATTTGACCATTTACTATCCCTCATACAGTTAAGCATAGCAGTTGCTGAGATGAGAGACTGCGTTAAAGTCCTATAAATGGTGCTCATTCCTGACTTCTTTGTAACATGAGACACTGCCTCTGCTTCTGTTCTTAGAGGACTGATGGAGTAGCCATTGTACACAGTGTAAGGTCTCTTTCTTAGTTGCTGACCAGATCTAGAAATATGACCTGAATCTCTATGTACTAAGTATCCATTTTCAGCTGCACAATTCTGGTGTCTTGCTGTGTGTCTGTCTAGAGCCGCCTGGGCAGTGAGTTGGCAATAAAAGTTGTTTCTCTCCAGACTGTTGTACATCTTCTCTTTCCTCCTAAAGTGTGCCTCTTCACTGGCCAGTACTTTGTAGTGAGACAGGGATAAGAAAGTCATGTTGCAAGGCATCACTGAGAGGAACCGTAAGGGCTAGCATGATGGGTATAAATAAGTCTGCAATTGCGAGAGAAGGGTGTCAGCTTTTCTAACAAGACTTTGAAAGAGGGGCAAGGAGAAACATAGATTTCTAGGTAAGAAGAGGGACCTAAAGAGAACAGACTGAAGTTCGTCAGAGGAGTGAGGGGTAGGGGGATTGGGTAAAAAAGTTGAAGGGATTAAGAGGTACTAATTGGTAGTTACAAAATAGTCACGGCAATGTTAAGTATGACATAGGGAATATAGTTTAAAAAAAAAACTATAATAATAAAAGCATAATATGCTAATTAGACCGATGTCCTTCTGGACCAAGCTGGGGCTGTGAGGAAAGCCCGGGTTCCGGATGCCCGAGGGAAGCCAGTGCCAGCAGTCTGGGAAGAAAGCCATACTCTTGCATGAATTTCGTGCATCGTGCCTCTAGTATTGTACTAACCGTGTAAGGTGCCAGATGGATACAGGGAGAATACTTGGTAAAGTCTAATCACTATGCTGTACACCTTAAACTAATACAAGATAATATTGAATATAACTGTAATTGAAATATACATATATATGAGAAGAAGAGGGACTTAAACCCTAAGTATTAGAGGCTAAGTCCTACTTGGTTTTGGACTGTCCTGGCCTTAGAAAGGCACCACGATGCAGCATATGGCATGGGATTGATTTTATCACTGTGCTCAGTAACTAAGTAGAACTAAAATGTATTTCACTGTAGCTAATGCTGTATTTGAGTAAACAGTCTTTGATGAAGAGGGTATTTAGGCCCGAACAGCGTGGCCCAGTGGTTGAGCATCACCCTATGAACCAGGAGGTCACGGTTCAATTCCTGGTCAGGGTACATGCCCAGGTTGTGGGCTTAGTCCCCAGTGTGGGGCATGTAGGAGGCAGCCGATCCATAATTCTCTCTCATCGCTGACGTTTCTCTCTCTCCTTCTCCCTTCCTCTCTGAAATTAATAAAAAAAAAATATATTTTTAAAGAAAGAGAGTATTTGGTTCTAAAAAATGCATTTAGACTCAGGTTATGTGGCACTTAATACACCTTAGAGCTAAAGGGTTTCCATTATGTAAAACAAGGTCCTCACATCATGTCCTGGTTATCCTGTGGCCTCTGTGGGAGGATGCATATTGACTGGCATGACTTCACTAGCCAACGTTCCTGGCTGAGGTCTTAGAGTTTTTCTTGTATCAGCAATATTACGTTTTTCTTTTATCCAGCTATACCATATGCTTTCATCTAACACACCCTTCCTCCCACACAGTCCTCCAAATGAAAATGTATCCTTTCAAAGTATAGCCTGTAACAGTGTGTCTTCCATGTTTATGCTTTTCTCTTAGATAAGTCTTGCATTCAAAGAAAAAGAAAGGTCACATCTTCTGTACTCTGGGGCCCTCTCTTCACAGGTGGAGCAATTCTGGAGGTTTTACAGCCACATGGTACGTCCTGGGGACCTGACAGGCCACAGTGACTTTCATCTCTTCAAAGAAGGAATTAAACCCATGTGGGAGGTGAGGACTAAGGGCCTCAGCAAGATGAGGGGTTTTGGGGGGAGCCCTGCCAAGGTTAAAAGTACTTTAAAGCCTTCTTTCAAAACTGCATTACTGTTTGGTACATCCTTAAGAGTTGGGACTTCCAGGAAAAGATACTAGTGCCATTGTTTGTCTGGATGGGTTGGTGCTGGGTGGTTTTGAAAGATTATTTCATCACTAAAATGGTATGAAACAACATTAAAAAATAGGTTGCATTTTATTTAATTTTTAAAATATAGTTGTTTTTTATTGATTTCAGAGAGGAAAGGAGAGGGAGAGAGATAGAAATATCTTTGATGAGAGAATCATTGATCGGCTGCCTCCTGCATATCCCCCACTGGGAATCAAGCCTGCAACCCAGGCATGTGCCCCGACCTCCTGGTTCATAGGTCAACGCTCAACCACTGAGCCAGAATGGCTGGGCTGTTTTTTTCCCCCTTATTCCCATAGAACTGGCTGAGTGTGTAGTATATTACCTTAGTGTACTTATTATTAAAGTCGGTAAAAAAAATAAGCTTACAGGCACTAATTGGAGACCCAAAGAGCTGATCTTTTTGCTTTGCTGAAATCCATCTTTTATTCTTATATCATGGCATTTTTCTAGAAGACAAATGTGATCACACCTTCCTTCCCACCCACCCACAAAATTAAACATATTATGCAGCTCTCTGTTGCTCACGTGATCTTGTAGCTAGTGTACCTTTCAGGCCTCGTCTCCCATCATTTCCTGCAGCCTCTTCACCTGCCCTGCCTGGCTGACTCCTGTGCCCCTCAAGACCCAGCTTAAATGTTTCCTCTTCTTGAGTATTTTCTGGAAGTCTCATTCTTTTTTAAATCTTTTTAGAGGTCTCATTCTTTAGTTTACTGTGCATACCTCTGATATGGCAATGCGCGACAGACTGTCCTGATGTAATTAATGTCTTGTCTGTTTTTTCAACTAAACTGAGTCTGGGAGAGACTGTGGCTTCCCATTTGTGTATTTGGGACATGATGACACTTGGTAAACTCTTAGCAAACAAAGTGAGGAATGAAAATAATAAAAGTGAGACATGATCTGTGTTTGAGATCTGATATTTCATTTTGATTGCTAAAGTAGTTTCAAAAAAAGGATTTTTTTTTTTTTTAATTCTCACCTGAGAATATGTGTTTATTGATTTTAGAGAGAGAGGAAGGGCGGGAGAGCGTAAGAAACATTGATGTGAAAAAGAAACATTGATAGATTGCCTCCTGTACATGCCCCAACCGGGATCAAATCTATAACCTAGGTATATGTCCTGACGGGGACTTGAACCTGCAGTCTTTTTGGTGAACAGGGTGGTGCTCCAACAAACTGAGCCATCTGGCCAGGGCAGAATTCTTTTTTTTTATTTTTTATTTTTTTAATTCTTGGACAATATCCTCTTTAAATCATATATTCAGCCACTTTTAGTAATGGTGTGTATAAGAATTTCCACCTTGTCTTTCTTTGTTTTCTGTCTCTTTTCTCCTTAACATTTTTCCTATAAAGTTGAATAATTGGAAAGTGACAAAAGCTTTTAGTGTTCGTGGAAGAAAAAAAAAAAGAAAGAAAGAAAGCTGTGAAACCATATTTTAACTTCAATGTTTTCTGTCTTTTTATAGGATGATGCAAATAAAAATGGTGGCAAGTGGATTATTCGGCTGCGGAAGGGCTTGGCATCACGTTGCTGGGAGAACCTCATCCTGGCCATGTTGGGGGAACAGTTCATGGTTGGGGAGGAGATCTGTGGGGCTGTAGTCTCTGTCCGGTTTCAGGTAAGCTTCCTGTGGGCAGGTCTGGTTTCGTGTTGCCTTTGCTCTCCTCACTGCCTCTGGTTTGCTTTGATGAGTCCCTCTGTTCTCCTGTAGGAGGACATTATTTCAATATGGAATAAGACTGCCAGCGACCAAGCAACCACAGCCCGAATCCGGGATACACTTCGGCGAGTGCTTAACCTACCTCCCAACACCATTATGGAATACAAAACCCACACCGACAGCATCAAGTACGTGTTGGGGGGGTTTGGGGGTGCATATCCCTAACCTTAGCAGAAGTAGGTTCTTAGCTGGGTCCAGAGGAATATGGTCACAGGAGACTGACTTGTGGAAAAAGTACAGAGCAGGCTCCCCCTCTAATGCTTTTGGCCACTTGTAGCAGCTCTTTGCTGGTGAGGCTCCCTGCTCACCTCACTGTGTCAGAGAGAACCCCTCTGCAGAATCCCAGTTGCAGAGCCTGGGCTTGCTTTGTTTCTATGGGCTGTCTTGTCTTTCATTGGCTAACCACTGACTTAAAATGAAAGACAAAGCGCTCTCCTTTTTCTTGCTTGTTTTAAAGATAATTTCACTGAACAAGAAGGTCCTCCCTGTCCATTCCAACCCTCCACTTTTGCATGTTTTTCTTTTAACCTGTTAGCTTCAGTGTGTTTCTTTGTCCAGGGAAATTAACTTCTTATCAGGAATGTGACTCCATTTCCTTGTGTGTAGAGCTGAAGTCCTAGAGGAAGCAGAATGGAGTGTTTGCTAGAGTAGAATCTAAGAGAAGCATAAATGCCAACAGGAAATAGGCTTGGCTTTGCCCTCTTTCTAGGACTTAGAGAAATGGAGCCAGACATCCACACAGAATCACTGGTTAGGATTGCTCCTTCAGTGACTTAGTGTCAGAAATAAGTTCAGGTTACTATGATGAAGTTATGGGGAGTGGCTATTAGATTTCCTCAAAACTGGATGGAGAGCTAGCCAACTAGGAGTCGGAGAGCTAGCCAACTAGGATTTGGGACTTTTAGGGTTAGTTCTCTCCTTTGACTCCAGCATCATTGTGTGCCTTTGGCAAGTCTCTGCCACTCTGCTTCAGTTCCCCCGTCTGTAAAATGGGGGATAATGATAACTTTACCTAACGGGTTTGTTGGGAGGCTGATTGAATCTTTGTAATGGAAGGTCCTCAGATGGAGACGGCTCTTACAGGGCCAAGTACTATTGTTGCTGTCATCATCATCATCATTAGAAATGATATCATCATAAAGTTATTCTTATTAAAGACCATAATGAGCCCAGTGATGGTGTTCAGCAGACCATTTTGGGAGTCTTTTTCCCATGCAGTCACAGATGATATTGTGGGTGGAGTTAGCTAAAACTAGCTTAGGGCCAGTTTTTAACTGGGAACACTGCCATAGGAGTTCATTCATAATCAAATGGCTGCTTATGACTCAATGAAGCAGCCAAGAGTTATTAGCTGGCCATTGCCCTGGTTGCTTGACTTAGCAGTCCTGTGTTAGCATTGTTTTTCTCTAAACACATTTTTCCTATTCTTTGTTCTGGGGTAGAAGTAGTTTCTGCCCTCCACTAGACTCAGTCCAGGCTGGAGAGGTCTACACCTACTTTTTCTAGGACTCTTACATTCAAGGTTTCTAAACACCCCCGCCCGCCCCCATTCCCCAAAGCAAGCTTTTCACCTGGATAGGAAGGGCAAGAGGTATTTTTCAACTTTCCCCTCTCCACTGATCTACCTTTCTAATTCCCTGAGGCAGTTTTTCCTGACTTGCAGAAATGTATTCAAGTGCTTACAGAGTCTAGGAATGCCTGTGGGCTTTTTGCCTTAGACTGCTGCTCGCTGCTTTATCCAGAGGTCTGCCTAGTACTCCAGCCTGCAGCTACAGGGACCAGAAAACCCTCCTTGACACCCAGATGCTACTTTGCCTCCGTCTCCCTCTTTCCTCTCCCAATGTGCCAACCTTTTGCACTTCCACTAGAATGCCAGGCAGGCTGGGCCCCCAAAGGCTCCTTTTTCAAAACCTCTGGAAGCCGCGGTTGAATGTGCCATGACCCTCTCCCTCTCTGGATGGCACCATCATTGAAGCTGGCATCATCGGAGTCTCTTGTTCTGTTGGCGTGCTACCTGGAAGATTCTTCTGTCCTGGACAAGAGGAATTGGAAGAGCATTTTATGTTTTAAGAACAGGCTGACACACAGCAGCTACAACAACAGCTGAGATTACTTAATAAATGGTGCTAAACTAGCTTGTCTCATGCTCTTGCTCTTTATGGTGCATCAAAGAAATGGCTTTTCAGATGACTGTCACCATATTAAGGAACGGCACAGACTTCTCCATGGAGGGCCATTGGGGGAATGCAGCCTCATTTCCATAAGCCCATTGTACAGTGTCATGTGGTATTTGTTCTACTTCTGCTGAGGTCTGATATAACGAGGAGACATCTAGCTCTCAACATGAGACCCATTTTCAGTACTTGAATTTCAGTCTCCATCTAGTCACGCTGATTAATAAGAACAGTGATTTCTGATGTAAAATTCAGCTTGAAAGTCCTTAAGGTTGGAAAGGGGGGGATCCTCAGCCTTTGCTTTGCTGACGTCACTTGCCTTTACTTCAAAGAAATCTCTTGCTTGGAGGTAAATTCCTGCTTCCGTCTGTGTGTAGCTGTACATATATAGCTTCCTTGCTTGGTGTTAATGGGGTTTTCTCACTGCCAGGGCTGCCCAAGCCACAAGCTTTTTGCCAGTCTTTCCCTTCCGCTTTCCCTTCAGGGCCAGGTCATCCTGCTCTTTGGGCTAACTCTGCTTGCAAGGTCTCAGTGTTCTAGCCCTTCCCATTCTCCCAGGGTAACTGTGCCTTAGAATCTGAGGAGGGGAAGCATTTTCATCCTCCGTGAGTTTGCTCCTTAGGGTATCTGACTGCAGCACGTGCAGCCCCTCCCATGCTTTGAGGCTTGGCTTGTGTGACCTGCAGCTTGGCCTGCAGGCCCTAACCTGCATGTACAATTGCAGCAAGCCTCGTATTACTTCAGGCTTTCTTGGGAGCTACCACCAAAACCAAAAAGAAACATTTTTGCAGACACTGGGTCAGGTTGCCTGATAGTATCTGTGAAGGTGGCTATGGGCGTAATGCGCAAGTTTCCAAAGTGGCTGTTCCATTCTGGCAGCGACACCCTGTGCTTGTACCATCCTGACTGACCACCAGTCTCCACGTGGCCTGTAATTCCACAAAACACACACTGGGACAGCACCCTGGGCTCAACCTTCGGGAAGTGTTGGTGTCATTGCTTCTTTGTTTTTTGCATATACAAAATTGGTTGAAGTCTCTAGAAAATGGTATGTGGAAATGCCTATTCTCTGTTTTTAGCATTTGTCAAAGAGTTACCTCTTACGGCCTTATCCCTCTTGCCTTCTGCTATTATGTTACATGTATTGACCTTAATTTCAGCTAATATAATTGGTCCAGGGGATGAGCTTGACATCACCTTCCCGAGTAAGTTGATCAGAAAGCACCAAATTGACCTTCGGCCTCCTCATGTGAACACATGTGAACAGAAGTCAGAACTTGTCTGCTTTGCTCCCTTCCTGTGTCTCTCACAGGTATAGCTTTGCTTGAGCCAAGGACAGCAGCTGCTGGGACTTGAGAATTTAAGGGAAAATGAAGGAAAAATACTCCCAAGTGTTCTGGTGGGACTTTTTGTAGGAGTGGCTTAGATTTCTCAGTCAAGTGTACCTCCACCTTGCTGGGTTTCCAATGTCCTTTTTCAACTGTTAGGTTTTTCCAGCCTGTCCCTAATACACTGCTTGTGGCCTTTTCCTGCTGCACTCTTAGGTAAGCTGAGAGGCACACACTGCTGCACACATCACCAGGGCTGCTTTGCTACAGAGGTGACACCTGCCTGCTGCCTCCTACCCTTGTGTTGCCAATAGCAGGTCCCATTGAGAAACAGGAAACTTGTTAGATGGAGTGTTTGCTTCAGGTGCATGGCTCCTAATAGGGCCAATTGCAGTTAAGGTTTTATAGGTTTGGGTCCTTGGAGGCATCAAGTGTCTCACTGTGTCCTCCATTTTGAGAAGAAATCTAAGACAGACTTGCACCCGGAATTGTGGGACCCCAGGATAAAACTGGACAGTGTGTTGTGAGGAAATGACTTTTGGAATAGTGCTATTGAATCTCTTTGTGCATCTGGCCCAGATGGAAGAGGGGAAGACAGGGCCCGCTTCACTGAGTGGGCCACAGAGCTGGGAAAAGTGACCAGCCCTCTCTGCAGAGAAAGTTGAGGGTAGGTGACTTTATTTCTTTGTTCTAGAGGAGAAATGGGTCAAATCGTGGGGAATTTCCTTAACCTTGTTTAGATTTCATTGCACTTAAACATAGAACTTTGTAGGCAGTGACCAAATATCCCTTCTGTTGTGGCTAAATCAGCCTGGTGGCACTGGGTCACTCCAGTGTTAACTGCTGGCCTGCCTTATGAAAGGTACTCCTACTGATATTCAAAGTAAAGAAAGCCCAGACTAGTAGGAGGCGGAGCTTGTCCATGAGTGTTGAGGGCCAGCTGAGTGCTTTAAGGGATGGAGGGAGGGGCAGTTTGGAGTTACACAGACGTGGACCTCTGCTCTCAGCTTGCTTTCTGGTAAGTGAGCTGAAGGACTCTTTTGACTCTGTTATTTGAAATTGTTCAGAATTCCCTGTAGGCTCTATTAATCTCAGTTATTATTTTAGAAGCTTCATTCATATGACATTTTTAACATTTAACTTTTTTTTTTTACCTTTAAAAGAAGCAAGTTTCAATATTACCAGTATGCCTGGGATGTCATATGGAAAAGAATTAGAATGTTCGCACTTAGCTTTAGGCAAGTGATTTATTGGCCTACATTGTGCCAATGACAATGACCAACTAATTTATTTCCACTGTATCCATGTGAGGAAATTTCCTCACTCACATTCTTCATAATAATTTAATATGTGAGGAAGATACTACTGAAGAAAATGGGAGGCCAGTTGAATGCCAGGATGGATTAGTGTAGATTTTTAACACAGAACTGCTCTGTTTGGACTAGTGTAGGCCTTTCTGGAAACAAAAGGATACAGGACAAGAAGCTTCAACACAACCATGCAGTTTCTCTGGACATTTAAGTTGCTGGAAATAGAATTTAAATTTCAGTGTTAAAATGCAAGAGGGGTTTCTTGGGTCATTGCCCAAGCATCAGATTTTGCTTTGCCCTGTCTTAATTTGAAATGTAGTGAAAGGGCCTTCTGACGTCACTCCTGGACTCAGAGTTCATCATTACGTTCCTGTCACCAGGATGGGCTGTGAAACAGATTTCTTGCTATGAAAATTGTGAACTAACAGAGACGGGCACACTTGTTTAGTAGTTTTATATTTTTCTTCAGTTATATATTTGTAATTTTGGTAATACTCTGAAGAAACCATTAACTGCACATCAAATTCTTATTCTAAGAGGTAGCTCATGAACTTACAAATGCCCCTGTTCAAAAGGGAAATACTGATGAAACATGTATAAGTATCACCTCGAAGAGTGAATTTGTTGTGCCAAGTCCCTGTATTTAATCTCTCCCTATTTAAAAAAGAAGAAAAGCTACCTTTAGAAGGTCTGGTAAATATTTTATTTTAGTAGCCATAATCTAAGCCTGTAGTAAGTGACGAAATATGTTGTCACCCTAGGTATTGTCACCCCTTGAAACCAAGGATGAATAATTTTGAAAAATGCATTTTAGATTTAGAACTCTCAAATATATATATATATATATATATATATATATATATATATATATATATACATACACACACACACACACACACACACACACACACACACACACAATTCCCAGAGGACTTACCAGACATTCTGTCCTAGTGGGGCTGAGAAGTGGCTGGGGCAAAAGTTAAGACATCAGTTCCTCACAAAACGAGGTGGTAGGGCTTCTGGATGCACAGGGCCTCTGGGTTTCTCCTGTTTTCCAGCCGGCAGTCCCCCAGGGCCTCTTTGTTGAGCACTCTGAGAGGCTATACCCCTCGGTCACATTCTTATCCCTTATCCTTGTTTCTGAGTTAATCAGCGTGGAAGTCATGAGCATTGTTCCCTGAAATTTTGACCTGTGACCTGCATAGCTTCATTTTTTTGTTTTTACATAGCTTAAATTTTAAGATAGTTACATGAGTATATTCTGACACAACCTGGTAAAAATTTGGGGTCTGAAGTTAGAAGAGTCAGAAGGTTGGAAATGTTAAAACAGAGATGGAGTAGTTTCCCCATTGCATCTTTAGGCACTAAATTTGCTGTCGGGTACCTGCCGTTACCCTCAAGGTGAGACCCAGTAAAGTTTCTGCCACCTGTCCTCACCTCCCACTGCTGCCCTTGCTCCAGAGAATTGGGGGTGTCTTCTGTAATGATTGAGCTTAGCTCCGACCTCATTGGCCTCCCGGGTAGACTTGTTGAAGGAGTGGATTCAAAGCCTCTCGGAAATAGTGAGGGCTAGTCTTCACCAGTGGGGCCTCCAGGACAAGTGCCAGCTGGGGAAGTACAGGTGGGAAAGATCATGGCTATGCTTCCGGATATCGTGAGTTGTACTCAACCTTGAGAGTGTCTGGAATGGGATGTGGGTTATGTGTCCTCTTAAAAAGCTTTTGATCTGAATGTGCTATTTTTTGTCTCTGGTTTGCCAGGGCCTGGGAGGAGTTTCATGGCCTGGTGAACAGCAGCGGCCGCTGATCGGACGCTCCCCTCTGTCTCTCATACTCAGGGTAGGGCCTTGTCAATCTTCTCTGTAACCTTTTGACATGCCTCTCAGCCATAGGACCCCTCTTTCCTAGGGGCTGTGCCCTGCCCACTTGTCCCAACCTTGTTCTGCCAGCATGGAGTCAGCTCTGAATCAGCTCCAGCCTCCCTGACTGACTGTCAGTCTCAGAAAACACTGACAATGGGTTCAGACATGTCTCGGGGTGAACGCTGGGCAGGCCACTTAACCTCACTGTGCCTCTGTTTTCTCATTTGGAAAGTGAGGTTTCACTGACTAACATCTCTCAGATTTTTTCTGATGACAGCATTTCATGATTATAAATGTGCCACAAGTCCTTTTTCTTTTGCTCTGATGTGGCCATTTGAAACCATCTGACAGTGTCCTGTGACTTGCATGGAATAGGTGAGAAGTATGTCTCTTGCTTGCAGGAGGTGTTTGTCAGTCGTGAGGCGCCAGTGGTAGAACTTTGAGGTTTTCACAGTGAAAGGGCTGGGGCAGCTGCCGGGCTCCATAGGAGACAGCTCCTGTGTGTACTGTAATAACCATCGCATGTTTCCCAGCAGAGAGGCCTTGGGATGTTGAAGGCCAGGCCGGTGTAGCGTTCACTGGAAGAACATCTGTATATCAGTTAGGAGAGTCTCTCTTTGTTGAGCACCACTCAACATGTCTGCTGCTGTAGCAGGAAAGTGGGATGTATTTATTCAGAATGAGAGGGGTGGATAAAAGGATGAGATTTGTGTAGGCTTGACCTGAGATCGTTTTCCTGGACATCACCCACCACCACCACCACTACCATCACCACCACTACCACCACCACCACCACCACCATTCCTAAGAGAGGATTTCTAAGCATGGAACAGATCACGTCAACAGTAGTAGCTGCTTCAGAACTCCACCTTCCCAGGGAGGAAGTGAGGCTTTCACTTTTTCTAACCCACAGATGAGCTAGAAGTGAGGGACAGAAGCTGGTGGCAGAGGTCTGAGGACTCTGAGGATAGATACTAGTCCCAGAACTCCTGCACATACACATGATGCCACTCACACCATAAGATTTTTGTCATAATTTAATTGTCAATGGTTACTTCTTAAAATACATAAAATGAAGATACTGTTAAAAGTCAACAGCATGTTAGGTCCATAAAAAATGCTTTAAAATGAAACTGGAATAATCAGAATGGAAGAAATTTTAAAATTATTCCCTCTTCCTTTATTTTTTTCCCCCCTTTTTTTTTCTCCCCCCCCCCCCTTCCTTTAGCTAACACTAACACAGAAAAAAAATTTTAGAGCTGCTTTGAAAAGTCCTATCTGTGCATGATTGTCATTTTGCAGTTTATGTTCTCCCTCCTCCCCCTTCCCTGTCCTTTTTATGGGAAGATGAAGGAGGTACATCTGTTCTTTGAGGCATGGACTTGAAAGTCTGAGAGGATTACTAGAGTCTAATAAACAAGCAAACAAAAACAAGCCCAGCTTACTTAACAGACTTGAGAAGGTCTTCTTCATATTTCATCTCTATTGATTTAACCTTGAAGGAGGTGCTCCCAGAAGATGCACACACCCAGCTCAGCTCGTGTTCAGACACCTCTGACATTTAGCTCTTATCCTCTCTGCATTTTCCCCTTCCAAGTAGATCATGATCTGTGAAGGAATAAAAACTGCTATTTAAATAAATTATTATTGAACTACAAGTACTTTTCCTCTATCTGATATTTTATGCCATTCTATATGGTTGCTAATATTTTAGGACTGTTTGATTTGACACCCCATTAAAATCAGTATTGCCCTTCCACCATGCCTTCACTTAGAGGTCCCCGTCAGCTGCTGGGAGAGGATTCTGGTTACTTCTGTGTCTGGGCTGCCAGGCACAGAACAGTGATCTGTATTTTTGGGAAATGAAGCTGGTATGCTCACTCAGTGAGAGATTAGGCATTGAAATTGGCCCCACTGCACCTAGGACCTTTGCAGTTTTACTTAATATGCAGGAGGGAGCCCGAGCTCGCCTAGGTTGGACGTACCCAGGGAATGTTCCCTTGAAGAGTGTGAATACTTAAGCCCAATTTGTGACTGTGCTCTCAGAGTTCCCATCAGAGCAGACACTCAGGGAGGCTTCTCCTAGTTGGCTTCCAGCTTTCCCTAAAGGACCAGAATCATTTTGGTGCCCCTACTGGCCAACAACACGGGCAGGTTTCTGTAAGAGCAGGAGGCATTTTTCTGAGGAACCAACCACCCTGCTCCCCAGTGGTTCCTCCTCAGGAATTAAATACCTTATTAGCTCATTTTTTGCAGAGTTTGTATTTGTCCATTTCTGTAGAAGTACAAGAAGGTGTTTGCTTTGAGAGTAGATTAGAAAGCTGTTTCAAATGTGAAGTTAGAAGCCAATTTTGATGGAGTTCTGCTATTTCTGAGGCCCTGTCATCAGGATAGAGTGTCATCCAGTAGACAAAGGGTCCCTTTGGCACTGTGGGTCTTTTGGCTTCCTTGTCCCGTGTCCTGGCATGTAAAAATCTCCTGGAATGAGTTAGGATAATGTAGACATCTTTTAAAATATATATATAGATTTGTCCTAACCAGTTTGGCTCAGTGGATAGAGCATCGACCTGTGGACTGAAAGGTTCCGGGTTCGATTCCTGTCAAAGGCATGTGCCTTGGTTGTGGGCACATACATCCCCAGTGGGGGATGTACAGGAGGCAGCTGATCAATGTTTCTCTCTCATCGATGTTTCTGGCTATCCCTCTCCTTTCCTCTCTGTAAAAAAAAAAAAAAAAAAAGTCAAAGTATATATATTAAAATATAGATAGGTTGATTGATTTTAGAGAAGAAGAGAAAGAGAAAGATCAATGATGAGAGAGCATAATTGATCAGCTGCCTCCTGCATGCCCCCCACTGGGGATTGAGCCCACAACCCAGGCATGTATCCTGTCCAGGAATCAAGCCGTGACCTCTAGTTCATAGGTCAACATTCAACCACTGACCCATACTGGTAGGGCTACAGTGGAAATCTTGATGTTTGAAAGCCCCTTTACTAAGTTCACAGATGAGAATGTAAATTTTTAAAAGACCTTTTACATCAAAAACAAGAACTTTCTGTCAGCCCACGCCACCTTCCCAGCATTGCTAGGTGGCTGGAGGGGCTAGCTATCAGGAGCTCATGCTGGGTTTTCTAAATTTTAGTTTGTTTTTAAAAGAACAAAAGCCCATCTTTTTATAAGAAAACAAAAAGTCGCCTGTGGCCTTTACCATTTCCTGTCTCCATTCTTCCTTTCCCTCTTTTAATCTCTCTGTTTACTGCAGCCAAGGTGAGGGATGAGCAGAGGATCAGCTCCCAGCTGGTTTGAGGTGAACAAATTCCTCAGACTAAATTTGGCACCAGGCTGTTCTCAGCCCACTTGTTTTAGAAAGGCTAGACCAGTGCCAACTGCCACCAGCCTGTCATTGTCAGGAGCCTGTTACCCATCCTGTTGCTCTTTCTGATCCTTTGTATCAGACTGGAAAAATAGCTGATTCTCCTGGCTTTTTACTCCTCTCCTTCCCTTTTCCGCTTTTCAGACCTTAGCATGATTATAACGTCTTGGGTTTTCTGACTCTGAAGAGATCTATGACACTATAAATAATTAGAATAAATATTAAATATCTAAATGGGAAATTGTTATGGAGCTCTTACAGTTTACCTGCCACAGAAAGAAGAATTTGTTTCTGCCCCAACCCCAGTACAGTACAGGAATTCTTTCAAAAGATGGTCACCAACTTATGATGGTGACATCTTGAAAATGCTCTTCTTTACATCACTAACCAGCTGAAAGGGTTCGTCCAGACCCTTGTCTGCCATCTCTCTTACTTCAAGATAGATCATTCTCCCATAGTCAGAAAATTCTCTGAATCTACTCTCACACCCGCTGCCTTTCTAGTCACTCATCTTATTTCTCCCTGCTCCTTGACTTTTGTCATCCAGTTGCTTAATGGGAATAGAGGTGGCATCAAAAGGAAGAGAAGGGCCCTGGCTAGTTTTGCTTAGTGGTTAGAGTGTTGGCTGACAGACTGGAGTTGTCCCAGGTTTGATTTCCAGTACAGGGCACGTACCTCAGTTACAGGCTTGATCCCCAGGGCTTGTGCAGGAGGCAACCAATTGATCTGTCTCTCACATCGATGTTTCTCTCTTCCTCTCTCACTCTTTCTTTCTCCATTTCTGTCGCTCTCTCCCTCCTTCTATCTCTCCCTCCTCTCTAAAATATATATATATACACACACACACACACACACACACACATACATATATATATATATATATATATATATATATATATATATATCCTTGAGTAAAGATTTTTTAAAAAATAAGAGATGAAACAGAACAAACCATTCCTTCCTAACTACTCCTTTGTTAGAGGTGTCCTCTGTCGTGTAGACTAAGTGTTATAGCACATCATCCCAGAGGGCTCAGAAGTAACACACACACACACATTAGTTATGTTTGCTTTTCTGTCTTAGGATCAGGTACATTCCTTGTCATTTACTAGCTATTTCTGGCACCTCAGTGGCGTCTGTCTTTTTTTTAATTTTTATACATTTAAAAATATATATATTTTATTGATTTTTTACAGAGAGAAAGAGAGAGGGATAGAGAGCTAGAAACGTCGATGAGAGAGAAACATCGACCAGTTGCTTCCTGCACAACCCTTACTGGGGATGTGCCCACAACCAATGTACAGCCCCTTGACTGGAATCGAACCTGGGACCTTTCAGTCCGCAGACCGACGCTCTATCCACTGAGCCAAACCGGTTTGGGCTATTTTTATACATTTTTATTGATTTCAGAGAGGAAGGGAGAGGGAAAGAGAGGTAGAAACATCAGTGATAAGAGAATCCTTGATTGGCTGCCTTCTTCATGGGCCTCACTGGGGATCAAGCCTGCAACCTGGGTATGTGCCCTTCACTGGAATTGAACCCAGGATCCTTCAGTCCAAAGGCTGACACTGAGCCAAACCAGCTAGGGCAGGGTCTATCCTTTTAAAATAGTTGCTCATCTCATTAAGTTCTCTTTCTTAAACCTTCAACTCCTTAGAAATCATTGAAGTGCTCAGTAGCCGTTGATAAATGAGCTACATGGTCATGCCTGTCAGTTACAAAAACACCAGTGGGTTTAGTGATAACATCAATCTCTTCCTACGCAAGTTGGCTCACACCAGTTCCAGTTTCCCATCTATCTGTACTGTCTGCAGTCATGCTCTATGTAGTGAGGGCTATTAGTCACAGTCAGCCTGGCCAGCACTGGGAGAACCCATCCGCTGATAGTGGGAGAAAACTGCTTGCTGCCTGGTTGGGCTGAGCATATTTTTTCATCTGAACCTCTCCCTATGCCCAATCAGTTGTAGTCATTTTAAGACAGGCCTGTTAAAGCCAAAGTTTCTAGAATGTTCATTAAAGTTAAAGGGAAATACTGATTTTAAAATCAGGTTATTGTTTCAAAGTTTCATACAAATTTAAGTCTTAAGCACTGGGCCACAGCAGTAGGTAAGGTAAGCTGATCTTGAGTGCCCCTTCCAGCCCTTAGGTTTCCAGATTCAAATGGCAAGTTGAACTGCTGTGATGCCATTGGATTTCTAGTGGGAGCAGGGTGGGTACTAGTGGATGACAAACAGGTCTACAGCCAATCGAAGGCAACTGACAGGACACATCTTACAGTCTGTCTATCACACACATACATGCTTCTCTTTCAAGAATTATAGCTAAGTTTCACCTCTTAGAATATCCCTTTTAAGTTGCTATAAGTTTTGAACCTGGGGAAGGTTGTTTGGTTGGTTGATTTTTTTTTTTTAATGCATAATACAAGCATATGTTTGATTTTTTTTTTTTTTTTTTTTTTTTTTTTTTTTTTTTAAGTATGTGTGTGTCTAAGAAAAAGAGAGGTCTCACTTCCACTCTGACTCTGTCTGCCCAGTTTTCACTGTTTCCCTTCCCCTGCCCCAGGTCACTGCTGCTGTTTTCTTATGGAGCCTTACAGAGTTGCTTTTTTATATATACAGGCGAATGTGACCTTAGTTCCCGCATCCCCGCTTTCATAAAAGGTAGCATACTGTGTGCACACATTGTCCTGCATCCTAACTTATCCACTTCTCTTGGAGATCTTTCCATATTAGTAGGGAGCTTCCTTGTGTTTTCTAAGCTACACAGTGTCCCATTGTATGAATGTGCCATAACATTAATATTAACAAGACCCCCTGTTGAAATGCAGTTGGGTGGTTTCTAGTCATTTGCTATTGCACAGTTGAGTTGGAGTGTATGAAGGAACTTGGGAGGCCGGTTGCTGTGCCGGCATTAGATTAGTAGGAAGGAGGGTCCTGGACTGTGTCATGGTCATGAGGGCCCCAGAGCTGCTTAGTTCAGGTCTCCCGTGTGTGTGTGTGTGTGTGTGTGTGTGTGTGTGTGTGTGTGTGTGTGTTGCCTATAGATGATCCGTGTATTGAATGCTCTATTTTCTCCATTTTTTCTTTCAGGGACAATTCAAGCTTTCGAAATACAAAAATCACATTGTGAACGTACACAAGCTGGCAATAATCCTTTTCCTTAAGTATGTGTGTGTTTGTCCGAAATGAATGGGAGGTCTCCAGCTGGTCCTTCCATCTGCTTACTGAAGGGACGTCCCTTTTGCACTCATTCCTGGAGGATGGATTCTGCTAGACACCCTCCAGCATCGCTGACTTTATAAAGTGGAAAGATGGCAAACGTGACTTTGTAATAGACACACTTTTTTTTCAATGGGTTACTGTGGGGGGAAGTCTAGCCTTTCGTTTTGCTGTGTGCTGTCGAGATGCCTCATAGGCCCTCTGCCATGCTCCTCTCTACTGTACAAAGGGTGTCGCAACCACGTGTACCAGCCAGAGCTGTCCACTGAGACTTGTCAGTATTACGAATGTCTGTGCATCCAGGAAATAATTTTTGTTGGAGGTCCCAGGATAGCTGTAAATGCTCTTCTAGCTTTGCCATTAAATTATTGGGATGTTTTGTTTATTTTGCTCCCCTCTTCCCCCAAGCCCACCACCTTCTAAAAATGTGTTACTGATTTTGCATGGTCTCCTGCCTTATGCCCTCTGTCTTCCCTCGTGTGGGACTCTTTCCTCTTAGGCACTGCTGCACTTAGAACTATAATCCAGGTGGCTACTCTACGTCCCCTGAGGCAGCTCAGAAGGTGACTAAAAACTAAACTGGAGTGGCATCCGGTTTGTTAGGAGCAGGATTCTAGCAGAGGTTCCGAGTGTGGGATTTGGAGCTGAAGGCAGTGTTGAAATCATTTCCCCAGATGGTCAGGGCCTGTGTGTGCAGCCTGTTTCTGTGGGTTCTTGCACACTCCTCATTTAGGAAGAGAAGCAAAAACTGGTTTTTGCCAGGTATTAATACTTAGTATGGTAAGTTCTGTGATCCTGAAACTGGGACAACTGAAGAAAAGGTGACCACGATAGATGGCTATCTTTGCAAGACTGTGCCTGTCTGCAGTGGTTGGAGACCTGCTTTCAGTCCTCCTCACCTGGCATATGTTAGGCTGCTGCAGGCATGCTTCAGAAATGATCGGGCATGCATCAGCGAAGCTGGGTCATCTGACTCAGAAGGACTGCAGTCAAGAGAGGCTGAGAAGCACCTAGGATTGAAATAAGTACTGAGTACCAATCGTACAGCAACCTCCAAGGAGCACTGTCTTACTAGGCTCTTGTGAGCAGAGATCGAAGTACCTTAAATTAAGGTCTCTCCTAAAACTTATCCTTGTAGACCAGGGGTCCTTAGCCGCCTAGTCTCAGAGAAGTCATAGGAAAGTAACAGGCATTTCCTTATTGTATTTATATTACTCTCCTACTTTTCAACTCCTAAACACCCTCTAATTGCCACTGTTTTGGGATGTTTTTTCCTAAAAGAACAGAGGAGTACAGGGGCCAAAGGGAGGTGCTTCCGTTATAGGTGAAGTTAGATCGGAAAAGATCTAGCAATGATTTAAACTCCAGGAATGTGAAGAATAAATTCTAGTGCCCGGACCATTGTGAAGGGCTCAGGCAAACAAACATAGGAGCAACATGGCTAAAATGGGGGGCAAAGGCTGCCTCCTGAGGTCTGTAGGCCCAGGGAGGTCTTTACTTCGGCCTAACCTCAGAATTGTCATGGATATTCCAAAGAGAGCAGATATTTGGATTTGCCCTCCTTTGGGCACCTACCTGACTATTGTGTGGGCGGGTGTGCGCAAAGTGTTCTTGAGTGAGGGATTTGTCATGCCCAGTGTTTAGGTGTATTGTCCATGTTCTTTTAGCTTTGTTTTTGTTTTTGTTTTTGTTTTGTCTCATTGTTCAGATCTTTTACTCTCTTGTGTTTTCCAGAGCTGCTTATGTCTCCCTTCCACTATTGAAATTTAACTTTTTTTCATCAAAAATAGGCTGACCCTATGCTAGGTCAAACCAGAGTTATTTGTTAGGCAGCATCTTACCCTCAGAGCGCTCCAGATACTCTGCCTAACAGCTTCATATTGGAGCTTAAAGAGTCACTTTATCCAAACCACCCATTCTCCAGCCTGGCTTGAGAGGTCTTTTCACTCTGACTCCATAGGCCTCTGCTGTGCTGAGACGTGACACGGTTACGGTTTCTAGAGGCACGGGGAAGGTGCACCTAACAGATGTAGACGCTGCTGCTGGGATATGGGGAGTCTCTTTCCACTCTGCACAGGCGGGCTGTTTTCCCAAGACCCCTCTGCTGAGTTTGCCATTCGAAACTGGCCCCTACTCCTCTCCTGTTCTCTTCTCATTTTGTCTTTCTATTCCTGTGTGTGTTTGTGTTTTCCTTGTGACATTGGCAGCGGCAATAAGTTTCTACCTAGAGAGAAGCTTATAATCCGCATGCTCTAAGAATGAATTTCCAAGGATCTGCCAGCGGAGGAGCAGAAGCCGTGGCAGGAGGGATCTAGTGTTGCACTTTCAGAGCAATTGTCTACTGCAGTAATAAATGGAAAGTATCAGCAAGAACTGGGTGTGGCCTCTTCAATACAAGGGAAATGGGTAATCTGTGCACAGGTCTTTGTTTTAAGTGCATCCCAGGACAGAGTATGTGGATGGTGCAGACAGTGTCAGTATCGTAACTATGTTATTAAGATATTCTCTCATTGGTATTAATCACTGCCAAAACACAATTTACATTTGTAATACCAAAATGTGGTTTTAATTCTCAATTTTTGGTAAGGAATATTGGAATGGAAGGAAGTTCAAGGAATTAGATATATATATATTATTTTTTAAAATATATATTTTATTGATTTTTTACAGAGAGGAGGAGAGAGGGATAGAGAGCTAGAAACGTCGATGAGAGAGAAACATCGACCAGCTGCCTCTTGCACACCCCCTACTGGGGATGTGCCCACAACCAATGTGCATGCCTTTGACCGGAATCGAACCTGGGACCTTTCAGTCCTCAGACCGACGCTCTACCACTAAGCAAACCGGTTTTGGTGGAATTAGATATTTTTAATATATATTTTTATTGATTTCAGAAAGGAAGGGAGAGGGAGAGAGAGATAGAAACTTCAATGATGAGAGAGAAGCATTGATTGGCTGCCTCCTGCATTTCCCTGAGGATCGAGCCCGCGATCCAGGCATGTGTCCCCGACCATAAGCGAACCTGGAACACTTAGCCAAACAGGCAGGAAATAGATTTTGAAGTGAGAAATCACTCCCAGTCTAGGCTTGGAATGTTGATTTAGACTCAGTAGCTTAGCCCAAAGATGGACATATGGGGTGTACGGATGCCCAATGCCTATGGGAACACCAAGAGAAAATGAAATTTGCAGAGCCTCGGTTATTGTGTCTAAAGGATTTGAAACAATACAGTCTTGAGGCCTTGTTTCAGTAGGTAGACATTTCCTTGCTACATGTATTGGTCATGGTCCAAATAGAAGACAGAAACCTTGCAAGTTATGTTTATAGTATGATAGGATTGTTTATTCAGTAACTAAAAGGGCAAAAAGAAAACACTAAAAAATGAAGGAGGCAGCAAATCCAGAAGTGCTGCCTCTGTGGATGCTGCCCAACTGGTGCTGTCTGGGTACGAATGCAGCTGGTCCTGAGCTCAGACATGGCAGTCGGGCTTGGCTGTGGGAACGAACACATTGCTGCTGCAGAGGCAAAGGAATGGGGCTGAAATCCTGCCAGTGGGAGCAGGAGCACAGTCCTTCTCTCCCTCCAGCATCGAGTCTTCCCTCATGGGCACCTGCTGGAGAAACCCAAGGTATGCCAGCTGGCAAAGCAGGATATTTGCCCAGTTCTATGCCCAGTATCCCCAAAACAGGTGAGGCTGAGAGGAAAGAGCTCAGTAATTGGTATAGTCCTCCCCTGTAGCCACTCAGCATCTATGCACACCCTTCTACACATATTTGAACTTTAATAATACCACAAAAGCAACTCTTTTTTCTGCCCAAGATATAATTACTCGCAGTATGTTTTTATCCTCTCCCCAAACAGGAAGTGCAAAGCTCAGCAATCTGTGGACCTTTGGGCTGCGTTGATTCCTCAGTCACAGTCTCATCTGAAGAGAATGTAGAATAACAATGACACCTAAAAATAAAAGGGTAGCCCTAACCAGTTTGGTTCAGTGGATAGAGCATCGGCCTGTGGACTGAAGGGTCCCAGGTTTGATTCCGGTCAAGGGCATGTACTTTGGTTGTGGGCATATCCCTAGTAGGAGGTGTGCAGGAGGCAGCTGATCAATGTTTCTCTCTCATTGGTGTTTCTAAATATCCCTCTCCCTTCCTCTCTGTAAAAAATCAATAATATATATATATATTTTTTTTTTAAATAAATAAATAAAGATTAAAGGGTAAATTAGCTTCCAGCAAAACTTGCATGAAATACTGAGGAAAGAAAATTGTGTGCGTGTAGCACCTTGAGGAGCTGCTGTGTACATCGAGGAAGGATGTGCGGTCTAACTCACGAGGCTGGAGCTGGTGTTTTATAACTTCTTTGTCCACTTCCTCACTGTATTTGCTGGCCCTCAGCCAGGACCTCAGCTGGTCAGCATTCTTTATTTGACATGGTTGATTCACACCTTTACTCCTAAAGGGTCTAAATTGTGCAGCCTTCGTTACAGTTTTTCATTCATATTTGCTGGAGGATTCTCTGGGTTTCAGCTATGGTCCTTACTACTCTTATTGTGAGGGAACTTGTGCCCAGGTTTCCCCTCCTAATGCTCCCCAGTCAGTGTCCTGAAGAGCCCCAAATGGCCTGGTGAGACTTAATTTGCAATCCATTATTCTGTCCCCTGGCAGAAGCATTCCTCCTTTAAAAACCAAGACCTCCTCAAGAGCAGAACTCCATTTTACACCTGGTTCCTGGGCCAGGAGCTGTGGTTGAGGAGAGAGACTCATGCAAAATGGACACTGCAACCTTTAAGGCAGAACCTGCCCCTTTAGGAGACGGTTTCCAGTGGGCCATCCAGTCTTTTACCAGCTGCTCTGTGTTGTGGGACCTGTGCTAAACCCTGAGAATTACATGATTGCAAGTCCATGGCATCACTTCATTTGCTGTGAAATTAGTTTCTTCATTAAAAGTAATATGTGGCCGAAGCCGGTTTGGCTCAGTGGTAGAGCGTCGGTCTGCGGACTGAAAGGTCCCAGGTTCGATTCCGGTCAAGGGCATGTACATTGGTTGCGGGCACATCCCCGGTAGGGGGTGTGCAAGAGGTGGCTGGTCGATGTTTCTCTCTCATCGGCATTTCTAGCTCTTTATCTCTCTCCCTTCCTCTCTGTAAAAAAATCAATAAAATATATTAAAAAAAAAAAAAAGTAATATGTGGAACACCATGCTGGTGAACAAGGCATTTTATCAGTCCAGGCTGGCCGTGCTGGGAGAAGCACTGTGGAGGGGATGCAAGCCCCATCCGGGATCTGTGGCTACTTGCATGATTTACCCAAGGGCAGGAGACCTGATCCATCAGCTGTCCCTGGGCCAGTAGGTCTTCTTCCTGTCACTGACAAGAACTACTCACATTGGTGCTCTAAGAGCCAGAGGCCCAGCTCAGCCTTGGCCTCATCCTGTTCCCCCAGACCCCACTCAGGATGGTACCTGGAAGGTGCTGAGAGTTCTGCAAAAGCTGCCTCCGTCTGTCACCGGGCTGGCCTGGCCCTGCCGAACACGGGCTTTCTGGGGGTCTCCAGGGGCTGGCTCTGTTTTCTCAGGTCTGTTCTTGTTCTCCCATTTGCAGTGCTCTCCACGTCACAGTTCCAGGCACCCTGGCTGAGGTCCCGGCCCACTCATTGCCAGGCTCCCTTGCTGTCGCTAATTCTGAATATGTGCCTCAGCTTTAGGTTTAAGAAAAGTTTCTTGATTATTTGAGCTGCCTAAAACTGGAGTGGCTGGCTCAGATGGTGCAGGTGAGCAAGCAGAGGCCAGAAGGTCACCTGTTGGGAGATTGACCAAGGAGATCCCAGTGGCACACTAAAGGTAGAGCAGGTGGCTTTTCAGGCCCTATTCAATCCTGGGATCTAAGAGTCTCCGAACTGAGGCTGCGGGAAATAACCTCCCCCTCCTCCCCAGCTGCCCTGGCCCTGGGGACACAGTGGTGTCAGGCTCTCGGCTTGTGAATGTGCCTTAGCGCCCATGGCAACTGGCAGTCTACCAGTTGGCCACAGAGGTGCTAAATGTCCAGGCTTTGAGCCCCTGGCCTCCTAGGAAATGCTTGGTGGTGAGCTTTTCCAGACTGCAGCTGCCAGGAAGGGGTAGTGGGTGTTTTGAAACCCACCATGAGCCGGACAGGAAATTCCTCAAGACACAGGTCAACATGAAATAACATAGATGACTACTCTGCACCTGTTATGCCTCCGCCTTCTCTCCCAGTACCTAGAGGCCCAGGGCCCCAAGTAAGTACCTACTGCTGCTGCCCCGCCTTCCGCAGCCCCTCTCCCTTCCACCACTGCCTCCCTCCCCTTGGCAATGCCATGTTCTGCTCAATCCCCCCCCCCCCCCATATTATCTACACACCTTCCTTCTGTCTCTTCTCCCCCAAATACATTTTGTCCCCCTTTCTAAAGGAGGGTTTCTTTCCTGATTTTAAATGTGCTCATTAGATAAACTGTGGTTGGTACATTCATACAATGAGATATTATCTATAATAATAAAGGTTATATGCTAATTAGACCAGATGTCTTCCCAATGTCATTCCGGACATCTTTCCTGATGAAGCTGAGGCCCAAGGGAAGCCAGCCTGGGTCCCAGGTGCCTGTGGGTGGCTGGAGGAGGGAAGCAGCCCAGGTCCCAGGTGCTGTAGGGAAGCTGGTGCCAGCAGCCGGGGAAAGGAAGGCCCGCTCTTGCACGAATTTTCGTGCTTCGGGCCTCTAGTCCTATATAATAAAAGGGTAACGTGCAAATCGACTGAACGATGGAACAGCTGGTTGCTATGATGCGCACTGACCACCAGGTAGCAGATACTCAACACAGGAGCTGCCCCCTGGTGGTCAGTGCACTCCCACAGGGAGAGTGCCACGCAGCCACAGGCTGGGCTGAAGGCTGGCGAGCACAGTGGCCAACCCTCTACAGCAGCGCTAAGGCTGTCCCACTGATGGCTCCCCGACTGCGGAAGGGCGCAGGCTGGGCTGAGGGATGCCCCCGCCCCCACCCAGTGCATGAGTGTCTGGTACCAGCCTCTAGTTCAACAATAAAAAGAAATGAGCTATCAAGCCATACAAAGACATGGAGGACACTTGACCGCACATTACTAAGTGGAAGAAACCTCAGCACCCCTTTCGTATGAGGTGGTTTTCTTGGATGTGCTTCTCATAGCTGCCCTCTCCCTTCGTGCCCATGACACTCTCTTCCCAGCACTGACACCAATTCGTAGTTGTACTTTTAATGCACAATCTTCTGTCCTTCCAAGCTTCAATAGCCAGATAATTGTCATCCCATTTTATAGATAAGGAAGCTGAGGATCCGGAAAAGGAAGCATTTTATCAGATTGGACATCTGGTAATTGCAGTGTTTAGGAAATGGTGGTGGTGGTGTACCTGGCACCCCATTCTCAGCAGACCCCTCCCTCCAGGGTCTGTGTCAGCTTCCCAAGATCTCACTGTCCCCCTTTGTCTCCTGCTCCATTTTCATCCTCAGCTGGTGATGGATTCAGGCGCCCAAACACTAAGTTGCAGTCCCCCAATCTTGGCAGGGTGTTAAAGAATTTGGAACCAGTCATTAAGACTCGGAAGTCCCCTGCCCTGTTTTATCATAGGGACCTGGCCTTTCTGCCCATGGCTCCCCAGGATCTAGAAAAACATCTTCAACGTGGAAGTTTAGCTCCTGGGAGCAAGCAGTGCAGGGTGGGTGGAGAGGGCACAGGGTTGGGCATTAGACCGGCTTTAAGGCCTGCTAGCTGTGTGCCTCAGGCAAGTCACGAGACAGCTCTGAGCCTCAGGTCCTCACCTGGGAAGGTAATGACTCCCTACCCCATGAGGTTCCCTTAGCCTCAAGAACTGAATCCGGAAGAGACCGGCAAGGGCCTGACATGTGGTGGGGATCAATGAACAATCATAATAACTAATACATGTTAATGCCAAAGGGGACTATCTTCCCGGGAGTGCAGGACAGGTCTCCAGGCCCAGTGTAAGTGGATGGCAGCACCGGCTGGTGAGCTGCCATCTGGTGGTAGCTCTACTTTGCTACATCTCAGCCCACTCTAGGCGAAGGAGCAGGAGAGAAAGTCGAAGGCCAGAGACCCCAAGGACCCTTTACCCAGCTGCCCCAGACTCAGGGCTGATTTGAGGGTAGAGCTAGGGCTTGGGCTATATGGGTGGTACCTGGGGTTACAGGTCCTGGTCTTCTCACCCTCTTGCAAGATTCCACTGTCACCCCAAATTCAGTAGGTCTGAAAAGGAGCTCATGGCCTTCGGCTTGCTCTGGACCTCCCACTCATCTCCCACTATTTTTTAACAGAAGAGAAACTGACTAACTGAACAATGATGTCTTTCACTTTTAAATGATTCTTGAAATAGCAAACCTCCGAAACAGACCTTAATGTACATATCACACTTTAGTATATGACATG
Organism: Pipistrellus kuhlii; assembly: GCF_014108245.1. Lineage (NCBI taxonomy): Eukaryota > Metazoa > Chordata > Mammalia > Chiroptera > Vespertilionidae > Pipistrellus > Pipistrellus kuhlii. The sequence goes on from NW_023425573.1 coordinate 26,103,225, forward strand.
GTGGCATTTCAAATCACTGAAGAAGCATTACTCAATAAAGGGGCTAGGATGATTAATTAACTATTAAAAATAAGATAATATCCTCCTCTTCTCCTTTCTTTTTATTAAATATAAGTATTGCCATCTTCCTTCTATGGCCAAAAAGCTGTAGGCAGGCCCCCGTGAGGTTGTTGGCCTGGGGTTGGGGTTTTGAATGGGGGAAGGTGCCCTGAGTATTGGGCTCCCGGGCGAAGGGGTTGGGAAACTGGTTGTAGAGGGAACGAGCAAGTAAGCAAACATGTCGGGGGCAATGGGAACCAGGTTTCTCACCGTTGGAAAGGAGGTACAGCCTGGAAAGGGGAGAGCAAGAATGACCCTATGGAGTTGGGCTGGAATGGGAAGTATTGGTCTGAAGTCATGATTTGCATATATTGATATAGAAATAAATGTAGGTGTAAATCTGAGTGTGTGTCTGTGTATTTCTGTGTTTGTTTATGCACGTTTCCTAGCTATGCCCACTGTAAAGGCCTGGGAACACCCCACACCGGTGACCATGACCACACCCACCCCCTAGGTCTTGGTTACTGAACACCACTGCCACTAAAGGGAACGATGGAGAAAAGGGAATATGGATGAACCTGGAATGCTGTTAATGCCAGAGAATCAGGAAGTGCCCCCGAATGTCAAGGCGATTAATAAAAAGAAAAGCTAGTTTAAAGGGGCTACCAGCAGCCAAACCTAGGCTAATTTGAGCATCAAAAGAATTAATGATAGTAATAGATTATAATCCATTAAATAAAATAAGAGTTTATACTGATATAAATGAATGAATAAATAATGTGAGAACGGAAAGCTATTTCTCACAGGAGAATGCCAGCTAACACCTGTAGGAGTGGTGACATCTGAACATCACTAGCAGACACCATGGTAAGAATTAATTCCATTCTAGCAAAAAACACTAAGGCCTGCTAAAATCAGTGGGTGAAAGGGGTGAGGAACAGAATTTTACATGATCTTGAAGTATCTCTCCGCCAAATACTTATTAAATACAAAGGGAAGAAAATAAGTTTTTCAGTGCACATACCGTCTTCATTAAGAAGACTAAGGTACCATCACCAGTTATGAGACAGAGAGAAACAGATTGCAAAGGAGAGAACACAGCATTTGTGGAATTTTTTTATTTTGTCTTTTTAATTGTTCAATTACTGTTGATGTACAATATTATATTAGCACAGCACGTGTGATGTGCATTACCCATGTTTGATCATGAGGAAGCATTGGACAAATCCAAATTAGGGGACAGGCTACAAAATGACTGGCCTATGCTCTTCAAAATGTGAAATCCTGAAAGTCAAGGAGAGACTGAGGGGCTGACTCAGATGGAAAGTGACCAGAGGAGCAAGACCACAGGTACGGGGTTCGGTCCTGAGCTGGAGCCTTTGCCCTACATGATGTCACTGGGACAACTGTGGAAACTGGAATAGAGCCTCCCACTGGAGGACATGGAGGGGATCTTTGTACGAGTCTGGCAACTTTGCTGTTGCTTTAAAGCTGTTTGATTTTAAAATGTGAAACCATTAAAGGCCCTAGCCGGGCGCTCAGCTGACTAGAGCACTATCCCCACACACCAGGGTTGCAGGGTCAGCTCAGGTCAGGGCACATGAAAAATCAACTAATGAATGCATGCAAGTAGAACAACAAATAGATCTCTCTCTCTCTCTCTCTCTCTCTCTCTCTCTCTCTCTCTCTCTCTCTCTCTCTCCCTTCCTTCCTCTCTCTCTCCCTTCTTTCCTCTCTAAAATCAATCAATCAATAATTCAAAAAAAAAAAAAAAAAAAGAATCTTCGCCGAAACCGGTTTGGCTCAATGGATAGAGCGTCGGCCTGCAGACTGAAGGGTCCTGGGTTCGATTCCAGTCAAGGGCATGTACTTTGGTTGTGGGCACATCCCCAGCAGGGGGTGTGCAAGAGGCAGCTGGTCGATGATTCTCATGGATATTTCTAGCTCTCTACCCCTCTCTCTTACTCTCTGGAAAAACTTAATAAAATAAAATAAAAATAAAAAAAAGAGTCTTCTGCTTCCTGTCCTTAGAGGTGACCCTTCCACAGGTTCCAGCCAGAAATTACACAACTGGACAAAATTCCCACTGGCGCTGGCTACCTGGCAGCCCAGGAGAAAAGGGTAGAAAATGAGGCGAGTCCAACCCTCTCCCAGGCTTTCCGCCTGAGGCAAAATCCAGACTGCGCACCATGTAGAGAAATCCGAGCAGAGCCCAGCAATCCCACAGAAAGTGGAGTGTGGGGCAGCTGAGACAGCAGGAACTGACTGCACAGAGGAAGCCAGAGAAGCAGATAGAGAGTTCCAGAAATCTGCAAAGGGTGCCTAGCATCTTTGTCTGGATGAAGACTCTACCCTCTACACATCAGGCCCTGCTGCCTCACATTTCATTTAATTCCAAATTTCTATTTCAGGAGCAGGTCACCTCCTACGGAAAGCCTTCCCTGACTGCCTAGGTCAGGTGCCTTCTAATATGTTATCATTGCCCTGTTTTTTCATCTTGGACATTTATTACAGTTGGTGTGAATTTGTGTGAATACTCAAGAACTGCCTCGGGTATGTTCCTTAAATCTCCAGCACGAGGCAAAGTGCCTGGCACAGGGTGTCATCCGTAAACATTTGCTGAATGAGTGAATACATGAGCACATGCTGTGGGCATAATTTTATTCAGTCTTTGAAGCAAATTTTAAGAAAGTCACTGACAACCTGGGGATATCCAGAAGAAGGCGCTCCAAACTTGTGATGAAGTGGAACTGCCAGGGTCAGCTCAGGTAGGCTTCAGGAAAGCACCTTTGGTGCAGGTAAATGTTTGAGCGCCTGTCTGACTCCCCTTTGATGATTCCTTCTTAACAGAGGTCTTTCTCACACAGTGTCTTCAGGTCACGATCTGTGACGTTGAGATCACTGTCCTCATGGGCGAGAGAGACCATCCCTAGACATAAAATGGGACTGTTGCAGTAGGTGTTCTTTAAAACCCCTCTCAACCTTGAAAGTCTATGATTTTTTACGTTAATGAATCATTTCTTTCTTTTTAAATGTAAGCATTATTGACGTATAATTGACATTTAAAATTATAAAATATTTCAAGTATATCTCGTGGTGATTCAATATACGTATACATTGTGAAAGGAGTCCCCAAATCTAGTTAATTAATACATATAATACTATTATTATTATTATTATTATTATTATTATTATTATTATTATATCATCATCATCATCATCATCATCATCATTTAAGTTCTACTCCCTCGGCAAATTTCAACTCAATTATTTAACCATCTATCTTGATTCTAGTTGCGTAGGGACAGGGTAATTTCTCACGGCCGCCACTAGGTGGCACTCTCCGTTTTAAATTCCCTACCTGGCGAGAGGTTTAAAAACCTCTTCAATTTACCTGTACTGGGATTTGTCATCGTAGAAGAGAGAATTGGTAACTATGATAAAAACTTGTAAGATCCCACAACCTCCAGCAACCAGGGGAGGGGGAGGTGTTGGAGGAATCCATTGCCGGATTCACCTGGATCGTGGGTGAGAGCCTGCCCACACTCTTCCTCCTCCTCTTTCTCCTCACCTGCCTCATCTCTGCGGCTGTACACTAGCGGGTGGGGAGACCCGTCAGGGCTGGCGAGGCCATGAGCAAGTTCCGCATCCACACTGACCCTCGTCTTTAAAGGTAGGGTGCACAGATCCGCTTCAGTGGTGGACCCCAGCCTGGACATCTTGTCTCTAAAATAGATTCCCAGGCTCCGCCTCCAGAGATGCTCATCAGGCCTGGGTGAGGTTACCTGCCAGGTTGCTGGGAGTTAAGGGAGACAGACCTAGCTTGCAGGATTTATGGAAAATTAAGTGAGGCCACATGTGGAAAGCTCCTAGTACTGTGTGCAGCGCATAGTAAGTGTTGCTTAATGAGACCTTTTATTATTTTTAGTGTTAGCAGTTAGCAGCCCAAAAACTTGTCCATAGATGCCCAGAAAATGCTGTTGAATTTCTGGGAGCAAATTGGAAGAGAACACAGAATGCCCGATCTCTCACTTTTCCAGGAGGCAGTCACAGAAACTGTTAATTAAGAAAATGGAGGTTCAGTCCTGGCTGGGTAGCTCAGTTGGTTAGAGCATCACCCTGGTCCTTTTAATCCTGGATCAGGGCACATACAAGAATTAACCAATGGCCCTAGCCAGTTTGGCTCAGTGGATAGAGCATCAGCCTGCAGACTGAAGGGTCCCGGGTTCCATTCCGGTCAAGGGCACATGCCCAGGTTTCGGGCTTGATCCCCAGTACGGGGCATGCAGGAGGCAGCCATTGAATAATTCTCTCTTATCATTGATGTTTCCATCTCTCTGTCCCTCTCCCTTTCTCTCTGAAATCAATAAAAATATATTTTAAAAATATTTTAATAAAGAGAATAAATCTCATTTAAAAAAAAAAGAATCAACCAATGAATACATAAATAAGTAGAACAAATTGACGTTTCTCTCTCTCAAATAAATTTAAAAAATATATATATGTAGGTTTAGATATATATTTTCTTTCTTTTTCTCTCTTTTTTAACTGAGGGTAACCACCAATACAATAACAATGCAGTTACTTGGGGGGGGGGGGGAAGAAAAAAAACCAAAAAACACTTGACTTGTATGTGAATAGACAGGAAAGGGAATTGCAGAATAGCATCCAAAAGAAAACCCAAGCCTGGCTGGGGTTGCTCAGTGGTTTAGCATCGACCCATGAACCAGGAGGTCTCCGGTACAATTCTCTGTCAGGGCACATGCCCAGGTTGCGGGCTCAGTCTCCAGTGGAGGGTGTGCAGGAGGCAGCTGACTGATGTTTCTCTGTCATCGATGTTTCTATCTCTCTCCCTTTCCTCTCTTTTTAAAATCAATTAAAAACATTAAATTTTTAAAAAGAAAAAAAGTGCCTAAAGTCAATGATGAAGTAATTTTAAACATTTGTTATCATAACCCATTTGAATAGGTTCAACTCTTCTGTTACAGGACAGAGATTTTTGTTTAAACATGAAAAGCATAAACTCTTAAATGAAAATGCAGGTAACCATGTTAGATATAAACATTCTGATCAGGGACGGCAAGGTTAAATGAAATAGAAAACTTCTCTTCAATTATTCATTAATTCCTTCCTTCCTTTATCAGCATTTGTAATGCCTACGTGTGCCAGGCACTGACTTGGGGACCAGGGATCACAAGTGACCAGACTAGGAGGTCGGGAGGAGGGCACTTCCACCACTCCTGGGGAGCTGCCTGTCCTGGACTCCTTACAGGGTGCCATTTGTGGGAAGGCCAGGGATGCGAGGAAGGTGACTTCTTGACCGGCTAGCCTGTCATGATCTGTGGGCCCTGAGGCCTGTGGGTGTGCCCAAATGCCCCTTTTCCTGCGGAATGAGCCGGGTGCTGGCGAGATTTGCTGTGAAACTCTCAGGCTGTATGGCTCCCCCATGGGTGAGGGCTGCAGTCTCCTTTTCCTTCGTGTCAGTGTCTAGACCTGGGGTCCACGGACCCCCAAGTGACTGTGGACAGGCTCAAATGGGTCTACAAACAAAATAGAGAAAGAATTCCATCTTCATCTTTACTAACCCCCACTGAACTCTAGCATTTTTTCCCCGCATGGTGCCGGCAACCTCACAGGCTTCTGTATCGCTCAGTTGTGGCAGGCGTCTTGAAGTACTGCATCCATGATTCTATTTTCAAACGACTGACACCATGAGGGCTGCTGTTAGGACATTATCCAAGAAGCCCAGATAGCACACTTTTCTAAACAAGTTTGAAACTGGTATGTCACTATAATTGGTTTCCTTTGCACTCCTGTGTGTTTTGTTGTTTACACTGAAAAACATTCCAAAAGAGTCCGTAGGTGAAGAGGCCAGCAGGGCCCAGGCAGGAGGCAGGTCAGGTGCCCCTGAAGTCCATCTCCTTTTGTTATTTTCATGTCCAGGCGAGCCTGCCTGCAGCGTGCAGGGCCCAGCCCACAAGCCTGTCAGACCCGGAAGGCAGAAGCTCCAGGTCCCAGCTGTCAGAGGGAACCAGATGACCACCTGCCGCCCAGGTTCCCTCTCCCTCACCCATTGTGTCTTCGGGGGCCTCTGGATCCCATAAGTATCCCGGGCAGGGGACCCACTCTGAGATGAAGGCAGCTCTTGTGATTCAGTCCAAAGCCCTAAGATAAGTTTTCCAGCTCTGCACCCCCATCCACAGCGACATCTTGGGAGGGAGGGGGCTGTCCACCCCCCACATCACACACGACGCCTTCATGATAAGACCTTTCATTGCTAAAGGGCACTGGCCACCTTGAGAATGAGAAAATCATCAACAAAGCTCAGCCCCCAAAGAGGGCACCAGGTAGCAGCTGGCTTGGATAGTGGCAGAGGCTCAGGGTGACTGAGCAGCCAGTGATGTTCCAGCTACTCACCCGCCAGGCTGAGCTACATCTGCACCCAAATCTCCCTCCCGTGGGCAGAACAATTCTGTTCGTCTTCCCAAACCCCAGAGACGCTGAGATCTGTGCTGGATCTGACTAGCTTAAGTAAGTTCAAAACAATGCTTGTACCTGTTGCCTGTTTCGTTGTTGTTTAATATGTTTTTATTTATTTCAGGAGAGGGAGAGAGATAAACATCAATGATGACAATCATTGATAGGCTGCCTCCTGCTTGCCCCTCTTCTGGGGATTGAGCCCACAACCTGGGCATATGCCCTTGACCAGAACTGAACCAGAGACCTTTAAGTCCACAGGCTGACACTCTAGCCACTTAGCCAAACTAGCTAGGGCCCTGTTGCCTGGTTTTTAATAGGTTTGTTTTTCTTTTTATTATTACTTTGTAGGAGTTCCCCATGAGATTCTAGATACTTTTTTTTTTTTTTTTTTTTTTTTGAGATGTCGTCTTCCAGTTAACACATTAAATCTTTGAATATTCTTCCTTGGCATGGACCACTCTTAAATGGAAACTGTAAATAGGTTTGTTACGCCAATGATTCTGGAAGAACCAAACTATCCCCACTCATCTCAAGACCCTCTGGGCCATGGTCTGCACCTGAATTCAAGCACCAGCCAAAGCCTTAGAAATGCAGAGAGACCTAGATCCAAGTTTGAGGGCCAGGCTGAAGTGAGAGAGGGAGTGATCTGCATGAGAATATCGGAGGTTTCTGTGGTGGGGGTGGTCTGGGGGGGGGGGGGGATGTGAAGATGGAGAGGAGAGAGGGAGGAAGCCCTGGGCCACTCGGCCAATTTGGAGTGGGTAAAAGAGACAGGTTTTCTAAAAATCAAAATAGAATTCATTGATGTGACAGAAATATGATTCCCTGGTGTCTCCAGGCTTTTGAAATCCTGAAGGGCTGAGCTACTAGTCTGTGTAGCAGAAATGTGGGTGAGGGCTGTGAGACGCTCCCCCAAAACACTGGCTTAGCCAGTGCCAAGGTGAGAGCTGGAGGGCACAGAGCATGCCTGTGGCTGGAACTCATCCCAGCCTGTGCAGTGCCTAAAGCAGCACCTCCTGGGTGCTTTAAGGCCATCTGTGGTCATTACATCCTTGTACAGCCTATGGGTAGTGTTAGGTGGCCGAAGGTTACGTAGTTTATCCACAGTCACACAGCTGATAAGGGACAGAGCCCGGATTTATACCACTCCTCGTTTCCTGTGGCAGGGCTCTTGGTTCCCTCTGAAGAGAAGAACCAGAATCATTTATTATTATAGAACCCAAAAGTGATCTCATCTGTGCTTTATATAAAGATGAGATGCAATGAAGTGTAATACGTCCAAACTTAAGACCTGCTCTCATCAGCAGGTGCCTGGCAACCAAGCAGGCTTTGGAACCTGGAAGATGTCCCCTCTGCAGGGAGAGGACAACCCCGCCGCTCCCTACCGCAGAGGCCCCAGATCGGAACAAGAAAGGACAGGTGGGACCTGCAACCAGTGTCGTAGTTTGGCCTTTATTTTAGGATTTTATCCCCAGCTCTAGCGTCCATGGAACACGGGGTCATATGTGGGCAGATGGACATGCCGTGTGGGGCAGTGGGGGAGGAGAGCTGGGGGAGGAGGAGGATTCAGAGCCGAAGGAGTGGAGGCCAGAGATGAGGCCAGACAGGAACTTCTCAGCAGCAGAACTTGAGGGTGAGAGTGAGGGAGCCATTGCTCTGATCTGCCCCCTAGTCTTGAGTTATCCAAGAGGGCAGCCAGGCACCAACTGTGGGTATTGAGCGTAGCTTGTCTGAATTGAGATGAGCTGTAAGTGTAAAATACACCCCAAATTTTGAAGCTTCGATATGAAATGAAATAATGTAAAATATCTGATGAATATTTTTATATTGGCTATATGTTAAGATGACAAATTTGGCATACGGTATATCAGGGTAAAGAAAATATATTAAAATGAATTTCACCATTTTTTTTTTCTTTTCATTTAAAAAAAACCCCAGGGTATTTAAAATACAAAATTACAACTAAAATTATGCTTTCTATTTCTATTGCATAGCACTATTTTGGACCAATTCCTCCTGCCTGGGTGAGTGAATGGGGGACAGGATGACAGGGTGGGGCCCCTAAAGAGAAAGGCATTGGTTGCCAGCTACAGTTGACCCCTGAACAAAGGGGTGGAGGATTAGGGATGCCAACCTCCCTTGCAGTTGAAAATCTGCATAACGTTTGGCTCCCCAAAAACGTAATCACTGTTGGTCAGAAGTTTTATGATAGCAGTCGATTTACTCATAGTTTGTATGTTGCATGCATTTTCACAATAAAGTAAGCTAGAGAAAGAAAATCATAAGAGAAAATACATTGACTTCATTTATTGGAGAAAATCCCCATATTAGGGGACTGACCAGTTCACACTTGTGTTGTGCAAGGGTCAACTATATTGCTCTTCCCGGCGGGAGATCTGTGCTAGTCTCATGCAGGAAGGATGGGGACTGGGAGCACTCCAGGGAGTGGAACCCAGAGTTGGCTGACGTGGCATTGGGGGGAAGGGCTCTCAAGGTTGGGAAGCAAATGGAATAGAATTATGTTCTTTTTAAAAATTTTTCTTTATTGATTAAGGTATCACATATGTGTCCTCAGCCCCCCTAGGATTATGTTCTATGGCCGTGCCCGGGGACCTCTTGGGTAATGGGACGGTCTGGCTTCCCTCCCCTCCACCTGCCAGGCTGAAAGAGAAAGGTGAGAAGACCCTGCTAGGGCCTGAGACATCCTGGGGAAAGCTGCCTGGATCACTGTAAGGATTTTCCAAACAGAACCCTAAAAAAGACCTCGACATCCTGGAGGAAAGAAAGAAGTAACTGAGGGCCTTCTGGAAACATCTAGGGGGAGAGTTAGAACGTAAGAGGAGGAAAGTAAGGTGATGCTGATAGCACAGGGAGGGATTTCTCCCGCTCCTGTGTGGGCCCTGCTCTGGGCCTGGTTCGCTGTTTGGCACCCTCACTTCCTGCTGGTCATTATGTTAATGACACCTCTCCGATGAGGCTTTTCCTGGCCATTTAACACATCAAATCAAATTGTTAAGTAGGGATGTTACGACATTTTTTTTGATACCTTTAATTCAAACGTAATATTTTTCCTAATTCCTTAAAAAAAAAATAGCCTTCCTCTCCCTCCTCATTAGACGCTTACAGAGGCCCACCATCCCTGCGGGACCTCTGCGTGCCCTACAGTCACCCCAAAGCCCCGCCCGGGTCTCTGGCGCCCCCCGCCGGTAGGGTCACAGGCATTCCAGCCTGAGCAGCCCCAGGGGCGGTCAGATCGGAGTCGGGCTGGGCTGGGGCAGATCTGTGTTTACAAGACATTTCTCCAGGCGTGGCTGATGTCACTGCCACCCGCTTCAGCCTTCCTGCATCAGCCTTCCTCGGGGAGAATGACGACTGCGCTTGTTTTGCCCTTTTGGTAAAAATGCGGATTTATTTTCGAGTGTCTTTCTCTTCCTGCTGAGCGTGTCACCGAAAAGCCGGGGCCCCTAGAGCCGCACAGGTCTCTGACCTCCGGGGCAGCCACGAGTTCCCTCTTGCTCCTGGTTCTCTTTTCTGTTTGTTTGTGTGTTTGTTTCCAGTACGTTTAGTTATGTTTTGCAAACATTTATTTTCAATGCGTGATTACAAAGCAGCTCCTCCGACCCGTCCCGCGCTCCCCGCGGGCGCCTCCGCCCTCAAACCTCAGAACCGATGGGTTGGGTGGCCCCCTGAGCCGTGGGGGCTTGTGGGTGATGCCCGGGGGCGCTGGGCTCCCGACCCCCAGCCTGTCCTGGGCCGCGAGCGCCTCCAGTTGGGGAAAGAGAAGGAACCGTCCGAACGGTCGTGAACCTTTCCCGTTGCCGCTCCTCCCCGGACCTCAGGGTCCCCGGCCTCCCGGCCTCTCCCCCCGCCCCGGAGCGGGCGTGGGCAGCGGGTCAGAGCGGGTCGGACGTCCGAAGCCTCGGGGAGCCGGGAGCGGCCGCGGTCCCGGGACGCGCGGACACCTGCGGCTCCGGCGAGGCGGGCGGGCGGTCCCCGAGCCCCGGCGCCTCCTTAAAGCCTCGGCTCCGCCCCGCCCTCCCGGCCCGCCCGGCAGTTCCACCCCAACCGCCGCCCCGCGCCGGGCACAGGCCGCCGAGCCGCGAGCCTGCGAGACGCGCGCGCCGGTCCGAGTCCCCGCGCCCCGCACACGCCGCGATGGCCAGCGAGGAGCTGGCGCGCAAGCTGCAGCGGAGACTGCGGGCCGCGGGAGCGCAGGGGGGCTGCCCGGAGCCCGCACCCCTCGCCGCCGCCGCCGCAGCCCCGGAGCCCGAGCCCGAGCCGCCCGCCGGGGCGCCCGCCGCCAGCGCCGACGCCGACGCCGAGCTGAGCGCGCAGCTGAGCCGCCGGCTGGACATCACCGAGGGCGCGGCGCGGCCCCGCCGCTGCAAGGTCTTCAACCCCTACACCGAGTTCCCCGAGTTCAGCCGCCGCCTCATCAAGGACCTGGAGCGCCAGTTCAAACAGTGAGCGCCCCCCGCGCCGCGCGCCCCGAGGGCCCCGCGCCCGGCACCGGGGAGGGGGCGCGGGGAGGCGGCGGAGGGTCCGTCTTTCGGGCCGGGAGTCCCGGGCTCGGCTCGGACGGGGAGGGTGGGTCGTGCGGGAATCCCTGGGGGTGCCCTTCGCCTTTTACTCAACGTCCCGGACCCCGCGCTCCCCAAGTCTATGCCGGCGCGGTGGGCAACCCGACCCCGGGGGCTGTGGGCACGGAAAGCAGGACCGCAGACCCAGCTCGGAATTGTCCCTTCCCCTGGGGCCGCGGAGCCCGGCTCCCGGGTCCTGGGGCCCCGGGCGGCCGCCGCGGGTCCCGCCCCCTCCGCAGCCCAGTCCTGCGTTTGCACCCGAGCACAACTTCTAGGAAACGGAGCTGCGCCGCACCTCACCTGCCAGCCTTTACCTCCCATGGGAGACATTAGCCCTGTTGTCCTTTATCTTTTAAAATAAAAGAGGAAAAGTTATCCTTGGCTGCCGCTCGGGGTCTGATGTACCAATAAGAGGTACATCAGAGGCTGAGAACGGGGAGTTGGTTAAACACTCCGCAAAACATCAGGGCGTTCCTGGAGCGAGCGGGTCCCCGAGCCTCCTGGGGGCGTCGCCCTGTCTGCAGGCGCAGCTGGTAGTCGTCCCCGTGGGGGCTCGCTCTTGTCCTGCTGTGTAAGCCCCGCCCGGCGGGGAGGGCAGAGCAGAGGGTCCCCACTACACAGGCTTGGAGCTTGGGAGCTACTGGGGCCTCAATGTTCTCATCTGAAGAATGGGAGCAATGATCGTTCCTGCCCTTCAAGGCCATAAATTATGTTGGCACACCGTAAGCTCCTAACCCAGCTATTAATATGACTTTCAGAATAGGGCCAGGACCAAAAAAAAAAAAAAAAAAAAAAAATGTCTGGGGGAGCGGAGGCCTCCAGCCAGGTCATGCTTGGGGCGTTTTTAAAGCGCTTGGAATGTTTGTCCTCCCCGTGGAGGTTCTATTTAAGGGCTCTGTGTGGCCGGCACTGGGTGGCTCAAGCCTGAGGCTGGGCTGCCGTCCAGCGCCAGCCCCCGTGGGGAGGTCAGCAGAGGCAGGCACCCGGAGGCCACCCAGCCTCCTCTGCTTGCCTGACACCCCAATTTCCGAACCCCTGGCTTCCAGGCACTGGTGTTGTCTGGTGTTGACACCTGATGGGGCAACGAAGGAAAGCTGAGTTGGGGCAAAAGAAATGCCTGCAACTGGGGCAGAGGTGGGAGGACAATCAGGGAGTGGTTCGTCAGAGTCCCTTGGATTTGTTTTGGATTATGCCCTTCACGGGAAGACCAGTAGTTCCCCCAGTCCAGTTGGATTCAGGGAGGGCATCTTGGGGACCTTCTTCAAGTTGCTTTGCAGTGATTTGGGTTTCATGTACTTATTTTTATTACTATAATTTTTTTCCCCTGCAGAAAAGTCTTTGAGAGGGTAAGTTTGTTAGTTGGCTGCCTACGAGTAGCAGAGGGAATAAGGCAGTGGGGTCAGGGAAGGCTGGATCCAGGTGCCCAGATGATGCCGACAGTGATTAGATTCTCTTTTTCTTAAGCCAACTATCTCTCTTTTGTCCATGCCCAGACCCTCGTTCCCCTATCCACCTTCAGGCCACCCAGACCCTACAAAAACAAGGATTCCTTGGCCCACCCCCTGAGCTTCCACACACTTAAGCATCTTCCACCTGAGCTAATGATCATCCTGCAGGTGCTTCTCCCAGTTCCCCACATCTGGGAGCAGCTGGAACTTTGCTCTCCCTGCCTCACCAAGGTCAGGGCTCCTCTGGTTGGGAGATTTTATCACTTAAGTGTTCATCCACCCTCGGTGCCTAGAACATGGCAGAGACTGTAGTTGACAGACACACCCCTCATCTTATGAAAGGGCCCTGACTACACCCGCCCAGGCAGGCGACAAATCCCCAAATGCAGTGGTGCTGGTCCCTCTGCCTTGGTAGTCACATGGTGCTCTCCCTGCATGTGTCTTCATGTGGCCTTCTTATAAGGACACTAGTCATTGGATTTATGGCCCACCTTAGTCCAGTGTGATTTCCTCTTAATTTATTACATCTGCAAACTCTATTTCCAAATAAAATCACATGCTGAGGTTCTGGATGACCATGAATGGTGTTTTTTTTTGGGGGGGCGGGGGGGCGGCTATCCAACCCATTATTGTGAGTGAGCAGAGAAACCCAAACCATGGGGCACCACGAGCGTTTCCTCCCCACCTTCTGGGTGGTATGGGGAAAGTCCGCTCAAGGATGCCCTCAGATTTAGGCACGTCAGGCTCCTAACCAATTTAGGTTATCTGAGGGAGTTAGGGAGGTCAGAGACCTAACCAAAGCCAGCATGATCCCACCCCCAACAGAAGAGGACCAGTCTCCCCGTAGCCCAGTCCTAATCCAAACGGAGTTGCCATCTAACTGTAAGAACAAAGCCAAACCAATGGAAACCCCCCAGTGGTGCCAGGTGTGCAATTACTTTCAGTAGGAATTTTCTTTTAATAAGAGTTTCTAGATTCAGATTTTGATGTCACTTGGAGTTTGCTCAGAACCTGACTTGGCTGGTACAGAGCACACTCATTCTTTCGTCGGGGGCTAGAGAGATTCACATAGATAACTCTCTGAAGATATCTATTCATGTAGATATATCTGCAAAACATGCTTTGAACTTTTAAAGGCGATTTCTTGTATTTAAAAGTATCTTGCCTGGGGATTTCTTACATTTTTCAAGATTAAAACACACATACACACACACACACACACACTCACTCACACCCCAAACAACTGGATCTCCTTCAGGGCCTGTGAGCGTGTTGGATTCTTGGCATGGGGTCATTTGTCTTTGTATCCTGGCTCCTCAATGGTGAGTTGTAGAATAAAGAGAATTTTCTAATGAGTGTGGGAAGCCAGAGGCGTCACCGACCGGGCCAGAGAAAGTTCCCTCTCCGTTTCCAAGTGTGTTACTAGATAGCCTGAGCCTACAGAATAGTGGCCTGATTTTAAACGAAGAGTGAGAAGGCCCAGAAGAAACTGACTCTACAGTGTGTGTCCAGGGCTGTAACAGGAGCTGGCGGAGTGGTCAAGGTTAGACAGGAAATTTCAATTACCCTGGACCCAAGCCAGGGGCCTCTTTCAAAGGGGGAGGTAACGAGGGCAGCCACTTAAGGGCAGGACCCAAAAGCAACATCTGAAAATGCAGCTGCGGTGTGTTTGCAGCGTTTTAAAAGCTTGTGTTTCAATTCCCCAAAGAGAGGGTGGGAAGAGGAGCATTTGGCTGTGGGAAGGCTGTCTTTTTATTAAGAATCCGAAATGATGATGTCACGAACACCCTGCCAACACCCAATTCCCCGGGTCACCATTGAGCCCCGAAAAGAAGAGGTTGTCTTGGAACTTTTCCCCCCACCCCCCAGCTTTCCTTTTCTCCTTCCCCTCTGAGGGTGGGGGAAAGGGGGCGTGGGACTGGAGGCATTTTACCAAAGAGGTGAAAGGAGCCTTCTTAAGGAGGTTTGTACTGGGGGGTAGAGGTGAGGGGCCTCACCCAAACTCATCCACGTCTTTTGAGTGAGTTGACTTTAGAGATTGGGAAGGACATGCAAGTAAATGGGAGCTGAGCGCTCTCGCCCCCTGAGGGGAGGGGAACGTCTGGCCTGCCTGCCGCTGCAGGCACAGGAATGCCCTTGGGTTTGAACGGTCTCACCTGCACTGGATTTGCACATTGGACTGTGCTGCGTGGCGGTGGGGTGAGGGAACCCAGGCTTGTTTGAATTCCTGGGGGGTGTTCAGCCAGAACCCAGGCTGGCTTCTGTTGCGAGGCCTTGGTTTCTGGCAGAAAGTCAGCGTGACGTGGAGCTGCTCCTTCGCCCGTGAGCGCTGCTTGTTTTCATTTGCCAGCAGCGCGGCGAGGCGGTGAGCGCGGTGCAGGGGCTCCTGCGGTGCACAGCGCCTGGTAGTTCTCTCTTTGCTGGAGTTTTCTCCCTCCTCTCTCTCAGAAGTGCCCTCCACCCTCCTATTACAGAAGCCATCTCATCTTATAAGACTTTGAAATTGAGTGAGTTATGAAAGACTTACATTATGTAAAAAATATATATATTAGTTAACAAGTGCCTAATTCAAGGTTGTACCGTCCAGGGGACTCAGACTCTCAGCCCTGAGGTCCCCCCCCATCTCAGTCTAACTAGGAAGTAGAAATACCTTCTCTATTGAGTTTGGGGGTGTCTGGTTTACCCGGGGCTGCATCGTGCTTGCTTTTGCAGTGTGGCTGAGCCAGTGGGTCTCAGGAGCTGGGGACTGCCAGGCTGGTCTGCCTCGGGGAACACGTGCTGAGGTCAGGAGCCCAGCATACCCTCAGGTTTTGTGAATGTTTGCGTTTAGCTTGTTGTTTCATGGAATGTGCATCTCAGGCAGCCTTGCACACAGACACATGTCTATATACCTGTGACACCCGTGCTCTCTCTCGCATACCTCTGACGCACTCACAGAGCTTGGCCTCCATGGCATTCTGCAGTCCTCCTGGAAAAAGCCTCTGTTAGCCTCCTGCTTCTGTTTCCCTTGAGTGTTGATGATCAAAGACCCCCTGGTCCTAAATCCTAGATGCTCCTGGCGGGGCGGGGCGGGGGGGGAAGGGGGGCTATGTGCAGGGACGTCTGAGTGGTTAAAGCCTGACCCGGAATCTAACTAGCAACCTTCGGTGCCCAGTAGGACAGGATGATGCCCATCCAACTGAGCCACACCAGCCAGCGCTCAACAAACTTAACAGCGACTCAGGTTTAACAGGATGCTGCTTGACAGGGGTGGACGGAAGTCCTGGAAAAGCCACCCGCCACCCGTGTACAAGGCACCCCAGCCGACCCTGTGAGGATGTTGCATTCTGCTGCTTTCGTAGCAGGAGGTCCTGGCATTTCTGGACACAGTCAGAGAAGAGCAGCCAGCCAGTATTGGGAAGGAATTCAGACGGAGGCTTCTGGAGCCAGAGGATGGGGGGCTGAGAGCTTAGAGCACATGTGTCAAACACAAGGCCCGCGGGCCAAATCCGTCCCGCCAGGCCTTGCAATGTGGCCCGCACCGCGCTGTCATTACTGCACTCCGCTGCGTTTCCATCACAATGACAGTTTATGACTGTTCAGTAAACCATTCGGCCCGCGATTTAGGCTGGATTTTAGATTTTGGCCCCTTCTCTGATTGAGTTCGACACCCCTAGCTTAGAGCGTTGGGGGGACCTGCGTGACCTCAGAGGGTAGAAGGTGGGCCACATGGTTCCGTGGTGGACTCATCCCTCCTTCCTCACTTCTGGTCATTGGCCTGGGGTTTCCCTCGCTGGAGCTGACCTCAGTTCCTGAGGCGGAAAAGAGGCAGAAGCTGGCGTCACCAGTGCTACGTTCTGCACCCTCAGAAGGGTTGCCATGGTGTTGCTTCCCCTGAGAGGTGGTCCAAGATGTGTCTGAGCCAGGCTACGGTCAAGCTCTGGAGGGGCTTACAAACCCCAGGCGGAGAGGAAAACTTGGGGCACAGAGACCTTGGCCTTGGGTGTCTGCCTCCTTGAGCCTCTTGGTTAGAGAGAGCGCCTCCCCCCCCCCCCCCCAAGTCTTCAGATCCTCCGAGGGGCTCATGACCCGTTTCCCCAGACATAGTTAAGACCCATTGGTTTGAAGAGAAAGCGGAGATTAGAATCTCACAGCTTAAAGAAAACACATTTTTTCCATTATAAAAGTATGTTTCCTGTTTAAATTTTCTTGTAAAACAGTAGAGATATTTATGTACGACTTCAAGAACGGAAGCCTCATGCTGTTCCGTTCCCGAGGGATCCCTGCCAGCAGGTTAGGTGTCTGTTCCTAAACAGGGCGCTGAGACGGGCTGTGCCGTCCTGTCGTGTGTTAGGTGGGGGGCCTTTGGCTAAAGTGGCAGAAAACCCTGCCCCGAACTCACTGATGAGTAAAGAAATGCACCAGCTCACATGACGGGGACCCAGAGAACAAGGAGGCCCTGGGCCCTGTTGACTGCTTCCATCAAGGACTAGGGTCCGGTCCTTCTCTGCCGTCTACCACTCTCTCTGTTGGCTTTGTCTGTGCGCTGATAGCAAGATGGCCAGGCTTTCCAAGTCACATCCAAGCAGGAAAGACCTGGGGTTCTTCTCAGCAAGGAGGAAATCTTTCCCAGGTCTTCCCCTACGCCGGCCTCTGGCTTCCCATGGCCAGCACTGGGTCTTGGGCCCACCCAGCCCAGAGGAAGGCGATGACCGTGATCAGACCACAGTAGGGCTCCCTTCCCAGCGGGGCCGGTCCCGGGCCACAGTGGGAGTTCTGTCATTGAGGAGGGAAGGGGCCCCTGTGTCCTTCGGGTCTTTTCCTGAGCCGTGTGCTCTCTTCTGTCCCTCTGTGAATTTGTGCACATGAGACGGGCTTCGTCACAGGCTTGGATTCCCGAGACCAGGTAGCAAGCAGCCCATTCCCAGGGGCTCCTGAATGCCTGAGTGTAGAGGTTGTTTCTCTGGGACACTCACGTGTGCTGTTTTTAGTGGAGACCCCTATGGTCTCTCTCTACATGTGGTTGTGGCTCCCGGGCAGCTGGGAGCGCTGTGTGTGTGTGTGTGTGTGTGTGTGTGTGTGTTTGGGGGTAGAAGGTGTGTGTCTGAGTCAACATTCCCTAGGCCTGGGGTCGGCAGACTGCAGCTCTTTGGCCCCTTGAGTGTGGCTCTTCCACAAAATACCACGGCCTGGGAGAGTCTATTTTGAAGAAGTGGCGCTAGAAGAAGTTTAAAAAATTTGGCTCTCAAAAGAAATTTCAGTGGTTGCTCTGTTGATATTTGGCTCAGTTGACTAATGAGTTTGCCGACCACTGCCCTAGGCCAACTCAGCAAGACGGCTTTTGCCCGAAGTAGTTTTCACCTTACAGAGAGCCTGACATTGCTGGGCCCCCGCCTCTGCGCCTGGAGGGCCAGCTGGCTTCCTGGGCAAGTTGATCGGGGACACTCCTCACCTGCATTCTCTTCGAACACTCTTTGCTGATGCCTCCCCCGCTTCTCCCTCCTCTCCCCCCAAACCTCCTCTCCTCTCCATCCTCACCAGCCTCTGAGTCCCTCCGTTCGGGAGGGGCTGCAGAGGGAGAGTTGGTGAGTGTGTGGAGCCAGCCACCGTCTTTGGCTGGGAGTCGAGTGCGTTGAGGGCCCTCGTTCCTTTCAGCGCTGCCTGGGGTCCTGTTGCTAGGGCCCCTGTCTCGGCATGGAGGCCTTTGTACAAGGCGTGGGTGGAAGGGTGTGGGGTGTCTGGGCCTGGTTTTATCCTCTTTTCATCTGAGCCCCGGCTCCCCCGTGAGGGCTGAATGAAGGTGCATTCTTTGCTTTGGGGGGGTAAGGACTGGGTTGCTAGTGCCAGCAGCAGCCTCCTTGGCCAGTTCCCGGTTCCAGGCCAGCGGGAGCCTTGGCGAAGCAGGGGCAGGACAGAGCAGTGGATTCCCTCCAGCCTCGCTGGGGTCTGATTCCGAAGGGATGACCCCACCTCAGGTGGGTGGTGTAGCTGCATGGTCTCTCACCGTGCAAGGCTGCCCTGGGGCGCCAACAGGCTTCAGCCCTTTGCCAGCGTGGACCTGGTTTGTGGGAAATAGGAGGACGCACTTTGGGGCTTACATATTGCCACGTGCCCAGGGCTGGCCCCTCCACCCCATCCTGGTGGGAATGGCAGGGGGACCTGAGGCTGCAGCTGGACCCACAGCCCCACCGAGCTCTGCTCACTAAACACCCACTGTGCCTGGGACAGTGGTCCCCAGCCATTACCTCTCCAACAAGAAGATCTGGCTGCTGGCCACCCAGCTCTGTGCCCAAGGGACCTGGGGAGCTCTGTCCCTGCCTTGGGGAGGTGCTGTCCCACTCTGCGGAGCGTGACCCCCCGTGACAGGGTCTCTGCCCCCCCCCCCAAATGCCTCATGCTTGCCCCCGCCCCCCTCCCGACCCTGCCCTACCACAAAGGCCAATGTTACTGAGCACTGGGCTCCCCGACCCCACCTGACAACATTGCTTGCAGAGTGCCTACTGTGTGCAGGCACTGCTTTTGCACATCAGAATCACTGAGGTGGGCACTGTCATCACGCCCCTCTTACAGACGAGGAAAGTGGGACACAGAGAAGCTAAGTAACTTGCCCAATGTCACAGGGTGGAAGTGGTGAGATTGGAACCCAGGCCACCTGCACGCTTGTTCCCTGTGCCGGTGAGCTTCCCTCGTCAACAAATATCATTCCACTCCCAGCTTCTTAGGCTCCAAATCTCAGCTGTCCTTGGCAACCTTCCTCCCCCTCCACAGCCAGGTGGGGCCACGTGGGGCACATTCTCTGCGGGCCTCCTGACCTCCTGGTCTCACGGGACCACCTGCCCGACTGTCCTCCTCCCATCCATCCTCTTGCCAGAGCCCAGATCTCATTGCAGTACCTTGTTTTCCTTTTCAGAACCTTTGGGGACAACGTACAACATTCAGTAGCTCCCTGTGGCCCAGGGAACAAAGTTCCTCATCAGGACTCTAGGCCAGGCCCTGCCAGCTGCTGAATTCCTCTCACCCAGTTCCCCCAGCCTGGCCCTCCTCTTGCTGGCCTGATGCCCCCCACCTCTCTCCCACACCCTGCATTGTCTAGTTGATTGCACTTAGTTGTTATTATAGAACTGTCTGTTATTGTTGATTTTGTGAGGTTCCCCCTCCTGCTTCATAGGGTTTGCCCTGGGAAGGCAGGGTTGGGTCCTTTTTTTTTTTTTTTTAAATAAATTTTATTGATTTTTTTACAGAGAGGAAGGAAGAGGGACAGAGAGTTAGAAACATCGATGAGAGAGAAACATTGATCAGCTGCCTCCTGCACACGCCCTACTGGGGATGTGCCTGCAACCAAGGAACATGCCCTTGACCAGAATCGAACCTGGGACCTTTCAGTCTGCAGACCGACGCTCTATCCACTGAGCCAAACCGGTTTTGGCCCTTAAAAAAAAAAAAAAAAAAAAAAAAAAAAAATATATATATATATATATATATATATATATATATATATATATATATATATATAATTGATTTTTTTACAAAGAGGAAGGGAGAGAGACAGAGAGTTAGAAACATCAATGAGAGAGAAACATCCATCAGCTGCCTCCTGCACCCCCCCCACTGGGGTTGTGCCCACAACCAAGGTACGCCCTTGACCGGAATCGAACCTGGGACCTTCCAGTCCTCAGGCTGATGCTCTATCCACTGAGCCAAACCGGTTTTTGGCAGGGTTGGGTCTTTGTGGTTGTGTGGCTAACTTCTTCCCCCTTGGCCTCCGGTCACCCCAGGGCCAGGCCCAGGGCCGTAGGAGGGCAGGGGTGCCAGGATCCCAGCAGAGGGTCTTCTCTGGAGCTGCAGCGAGGCCCTAGTGAGGGCCCCCGGGGAGCTGGGCAGAGCTCAGGGCCGTCAGAGGAATGGGAGCCCTCAGCGGGGTGGTACAGTTCCTTCTAGCTGTGACACGGACCACATGCCACACGGGCACACGCCTGTAAGTGAGATGTGGAAAAAGGTAAGTGACCACCTTCTCAGGTTGTCCCCAAGATCGCGTGACTACTCGGTGTGCGGTCACAGCCTTAATTAGGTCACGCCAGTCCCAGCCCCATGTTCTTTCCACTCAGGGAGCTGCCGGTCCCTCCGGCCCGCAGGGCCACTGGATTTAAGGTGGTGCCAGCCCAGCGCAGGGACACAGGAGAGGGACAGGCGGCAGCGAAGCAGTGGGTGCAGAGCCAGACTCGGAGGGCGGCAGCCAGTGCTCTTCCTCCCGGTTTAAAGCCACAACCTCATCCTCCGCTGCCCACTTCAGCTCCCCCGAGACCTGTGCCTCCCCCTGGCCATTTCCGCCCAGACTCCTCCTGGTCTTGGGGGTCAAGAGGGGCGGGGCACTGCGGGGCTGCCCCAGGCCAGACCAAGTCTGGGTATGAAAGCCCCGGGTTGTTTGGGGGGACCCAAACAGGGCTCCCGGGAATTCCCAGAGCTGGGTTTCCAGGGGCTCCTCTGCCTGGTTGTCTGGCCCCTCAGGACTTCTGTGGGGAAAGTTGGGAGCTAAGGGGAGGCACCCCTTTACTGCACTTTCACAGCAAAGAACCCACCATCACCCGTCTCATCTCGACTTCCCTGATCAGAAGAGCCTTTTACCCGCCCCTCCTTCCCCCCTCCCCCCAATCAGTCTTTGTCCAGAGAGGCTTCCCTTGGGACCCGACTGTTGTGTCCTCACAACCTCCCTCCTTTCCTCTCACCTCCTTTCAGGATGGATTGCCTGGAATTCGATTCCCAGACCCACTCACCCCATTCCCCTGTCCCCAAACAGTCCCAGTCCATATTTGCCCAAACCCAGCAAGAGTGCCCCAATTTCCAAAGGCCTAAGGGAGGAGGGGGGGCCCAGGATGAGGGTCTTTCTCTTTAAAGAGATAAAAGCAACCAAAACCAGGAACGGGAGCCCTCGTTGATGAGCTGAGCGTTTCTCTGCCTTCCTTTCATTTTGGCAACAACTAGACAAAAGAGGAATTGGCAGCCCAGAGAGTTCGAGTAACTTGCCCAGGGACACACAGCACATGAGGTCACCAGGGGGCTGAGCCAGGGGAGTCTGACCGCAGGAGCACACGCCCAGCCACCGCTGTCTTCCACCTTCCTCAGGAGGGGCCCCTCCAGGCTCCAGGAGGAGGGATTGTTGCCGTTACACTTGCGTCGCTGAGCCAGAAGCTCTCCAGGGCTCTTCCTTCTGCACCCCACCGTTCCTTCGTGGTCAGAGGGCATTTGTGCCTTCAGTGTGGCTGAAATTCTGTGCCACTGGCCTGCTATGGCATTGTCTCCGGCACGTTCCTTTGGGGATGGCCATGGGGACTGGTTGGCTTTGTCTCCACTCTGGGTTGCTGGCATCAGCCGGAGGGTTGTACTGAGGTCTTCCCACTATTGCGTTATGGCAACCAGTGCAAGAGCATGAGGCTGGGCCTGGCGGCTTAGTGCCGCGAGCTGCTGCTGTGCCAGAACCCCTTGCCGTCTCTCTTCCTGAATCCACGGGGCAGTCCCGAGTAGGGCCACTCCCGGCATGCGTTTGGGACTAAGTAGACTTCCCTGATTGCACTGAAGCCTGAGTAGCAGCCGCCTGGCTCTGCCTCGCCTCTGCTGTCTTGTGAGGTGCTGAGCACACAGTTGGTGTTCTGTAGTGGGGGAGCTCAGCTCGAACCCCACTTTTTAAAAAGAGGGGGAGAGAGAGAGAGAGAGAGAGAGAGAGAGAGAGTGAGAGTTAGTTTTGTTTTCTACTTTTTTATGCATTCATTGGTTGATTCTTGTATGTGCCCTGACAAGGGATCGAACCCACAACCTTGGCCTATCGGGACAATGTTCTAATAAACTAAGCTATCTGGCCAGGGCTGCCCCCACTTTCCTTTATGAGCTTTCAGACTGTGTATGATGTGTGGAACTATAGGGTGCTGTGGCTGACGGTGGGGACAAGACCCAGACTCCACTGGTCTCCTGCAGCCTGCCAAGAGGTTGGTTGGCCTTGTGCCCGAAAAGGAAGGAATTGGCCAGAATGAGCACTGGCCGTGCACAGAACAGGTGAAGCTGGCGTTCACCTGTACCCAGTACAGCTCCCACCTCACCATTGCCCTCCCCCCCACCCCCCTGCATCCCTCCATGGCTAGGACTACATGGCGTTCCCCCACTGGGCCCCCTGCCTTAGTCTGCTCATCTCCCACCCCTCACAAAACCCATTCTGCTCACAGAGCTGAGAGGTCTTTCTGAAACAGCTCTCTGATGCTGCGTCTCTGCCTCAGACTCTTTGAGGGTCGCCCCCTGTTGCCCTTTGGCAGACACAACTCTCCCAGGATGCTTTGTGAGAGTGGGCCCTGGGCTGCCTTCTGGGACATCCTGGCACCTCTGGACTAGACTGGTGATGGTGGCTCCCTCTCAGCGCATTTGCTCCTCTGTCCCCGCACCTCCTTCCACTCCAGCTCTGCCCAAGTTCCGGCCTTATCACAGCTCAACTGTCTCTTTGTCCCTCGGCTTCCCGCTGGGACTGGTCTTTGTGCTTTCCTCCTGCTGGGGAGTGGCCCCAGGTAGCTGGGAGCCCGGTGGTGAGTGAGAGGGTGAATAGAACTTGACAAAGCTCATTGGACGAAGCTGGCTGGGAGCAGCCTGATTGGAAATCAAAGACCTTGGGCTCCAGCCTTCGTACTTAACTCCTGCGAGTCCCCCGGGCCCTGGCTCAGAGCCTGCTTACTCTTACCTTTGCAGGCAGTGGTCACACACGTGGAGATCTGGTTTCCCTGCAGCAAACAGGAAGGAAAGAAGGAAGGAAGGAGCAGCAGATGACTTGACAGCTGGGAGCTGGAGGGGGACCCACACAAAGACTAGGAAACCAGAGACTGAGCGAACGGGCCACCGGGGGAGTCTGGAGGAGGAGGGGCGGTCCTGTGACCTTGGGGAGTCCTGACGCTCATGTGGCTAGGCCCAGCTAGGGATCCGCACAGTGAGAAGGTGGGGGCCCCCCAGGAAAGGCCACTCGCCTTGGGGATAGTCTGGCACAGTGCCTTTCTCCTGCTTGAAAGAGCCTGGGCACCAGCAGGAATGGGGCCTGATACTGCGTTTCTAACAATCCTGGGTGACCTGGTCCCGGGACCACACCTTGAGTAGCCAGCCCCTGCCTGTTTGAAATACACGATTTCCACACGAGGCCTTTTGAAAGACAAGTGGGGGTGTCCCGATGCCCTGGTCAGGTCTGAGGCATGATCCCCCAACACTAAGGCATTTTCTGGGGCACTGCCACCCCCTGAGAGCCCCCTTCGGAGGGGCCCCTGGGGAGTTTCTGATGGCTGAGCCTTAGACGGACAAAAGCTGGCGGCTTCTTTCTTCCATTAAGGCAAGATTATTTGTGTGCTGAAAACCAAGAACACCCAGGGGCTCCGCTCAGCGGGAGCCCAGTGATTCGTGGAAAAAGGAGCTGCCGGCTCTGGGCCCACACTGGAAACTGGCCCTCGCCCCCTTGCTAGCGGCCTTTGGTGGGTGAGGACTCGGCGCCACTGGCCCCTCTGGGGGCTTTTCTAGGTCACAGGCACACACAGCCGTGTGTTCAGAGATCTCAGCCTGGCCTTGCTCACCCACCCAGTCAGTAAAGAGTGGGCCCTTGGGAGCAGACCTGGTCCTCTGACATAGGATGGCTGGGCGGGTCCCTCGGTAAGGGCTGGCGGAGCGTCAGGGCAGGGAGCACCGCAGGCTGTGGATTTGGGTTCCCTGCAGAACGCTAAGGTGGTGGGGCCTGCTTGAGGCCTGGTTGGGTGTGGGCAGCAATGCAGAGCAGAAGCCCTGGAAGCTGTCAGCTTCCTCTTCGTGGCTGCAGACAGGCACTGCTTTTAGAAACAGCTCCCTCTCGCTGGCTGCTTCCCAGGTGCAGGGCCCAGTGCAGGCGTCTTACCTCCGTTTGGCCCCTCTCCCGCCCCGCGCAGCACAGATGGCTCTCACACCCCGTCTGCAGAGGGCCCCCAGCCCAGGCCTCTCCCAAGTGAGTGGCAGGGCTGAGCTTGAACCCGGCCTGTGTCAGCAGGGCCATCTCGTGTTGCTCAGACCAGCCTCTCCCTAACAAAACCTGGAGAGCAGACAGATGACAGGGACTGAGGACATTTTAAAGATTTAAAAAAATATTTACTTATATGTGTGTGTTTTTATTTTATTTTATTGTTTTCAGAGAGAGGAAGGGAGAGGGAAAGAGAGATAGAAACGTCAGTGATGAGAGAAAATCATCCACCCACTCCCTCCCACAGACCCCTTAACTGACTGAACTTGCAACCCGGCAAGTGCCCTGACTGGGAGTCCACTGTCAACCTTTTGGTGCACGGGCCCACGCCCAACCCTGAGCCATGCTGGCCAGGGCAGGGCCCAAGACATTTTAAAGCAAAAACATGGGGAAAGGTCACCAGTCCCGAGGAGGGCTAGCGGGAAGCCCCAGGAAACACAAAAGGGTGCTAGGTTTTGGGATTACATGTGGTTTTTCTTTAATATCCCGGGTTGTCTTTAATAAGAAATTGCTGGGTTAAAATTTAAATGCTAAGAAAAAAAAAGGAGCTAAGATATTAGTAGTGGGGAGCCAAGGGCTTAAGGGAGTTCTAATATAAGCCTGCAGGCATTTGAAAGATGTAAACCGTGGGGAGGAAAAGAAAACAGTTTGATGGTTTGAAATGGTGGGGGTGTGGCTGCAGGGTTAGGCCAGGCTTAGAGAGAGAGAGAGAGAGAAAGCCCTAGTGAGGCTCAGGGCTGGGATCCTGCCCTCGGGGCCTCCCTGGGCCTGGTCCCCCTCCTTCTCCTGGCCTTCCCTTCCCAGGCTCCCCTGTGACCTGGTCCCACATCCCAGTGCTGGGAAGTGACATCTGTCTCTGGGGGCGATGCCTGGTGGGTGGCCCTGCCAGCGGGGCAGTGTGGGCGGGCCTGACGTGGGCAGGCTGTTCTAGGTGCTGCTTCCTTTTCTCGGGGCTGGGTTCCAAAGTGCAAGGAACGTGACAGCATTTTCATGGGGCAGGCAGCAAAAGCGTTTTCTAGGATAAGGAGGACATACCCAACTCCATTCGCCTTCTCCACAGGCCCCAAAGTCTGAAGAAAGATGAGCGGTTGTCAGCCGCCTTGTCTAAAGGGGCTGCCACACTGCCGTGGCCTCGGAAGAGGGCCTCTGAGCACAGGGAAGCAGGCTTTTGTGCCCTCTGGGCCAGCCGGGGCCCCTCCGCTCAGCGTCTGCACCTGCGGCCGTACCCACCGTGGGATGTGGGAATAATGTAGGGAATCTTAAGCCTTCAGAAAGGCCCTGATCTTTTTAACACCCGACTTCCCCAGAAACTCCTCTGTACCTTAGCTTTGGCTAACCTGTCTCTGGGAACTGTCCTTGGAGGGGCAACCTTGGCATTGTGTAAGGACTGGCCTGCTACTAAATCTTCCTTCCCCAGAACCTGCCTCTGCTGGCCATGCCTCCCAGCCCCAGGGGTGGGCTGCAGGCTTGGGCATCAGGATGGATGTCCTCCTTGTTCACCTCACCAGGCCCTAGTGACCTTGGGCTGGTTGACCTTGATGGGCCTGGTTTCTTCATCAGCTAGACAATACTACATCCCTCAGAGGGTGTGTTGGAAGTGGGGTGGGGGGTTAAATCAGTTTAAATTTATTTCAAGGGCTTGACTGGTGAGACTTTCTCCAAATGTTTATAAGATGGCAACCTCAGTTTTCTCTTGGCCAAGAACGAATGACTTTGCATCTCTGGGCAGTCCGAAGCATCGTGCGTTAAGACCAAAATCAGAACCCACCCACATTCGGGACTCAGCAATGTAGCTCACTTCTGCCAAAGGCTCCACATGTGAATTGTAAGAGGTGTAAACCTCACAGTTGCAGTAGGATCTGTGCATTGGGACATTGAGTAGGCACGGTGCCCCCTGGCCCGCCTTCAAGTTGAGGGGCACATGGTAAACTGTTAACTATCATTTTTGCGTTCTCTACACCCACGTAGAGCCAAGCTCCTGTCTGGAAGTCCCAGGCTCATCGGGACCCACACAGGACCTGGCTTTGCTGCCTACCTCAGCTGCTGCCATCCATCAAGCGGGTGACTCATCACCACTTTACAGAACTGTTGAGTTCAGCGAGGCGATTTAGCACAGTGCCTGTGCTCACAATAAAACAAGAAACAGGTGGCTATTATTAATTCTTCATGGGACGGGTAAAGATGAAAAGGATTGGAATATGAGACAATGCGTCGTGAACTGCAGAGCAGACCGGTTTCAGTTATTAGGCTCCCTGAATCCCACTGTGTGTGCTGCACACATATATCGTCTTAGATGCTGGGAGAGGAGCAGACAAAACAGTAAAATGACAGGGCACTTGGGAAGTCTTTTTGCCTCTCTTGCAAAAGCAGGCCCTGAAGAAAGGGACTGTGGACAAACCCTCCTAGACGACCTGAATGATCAATGCCAGCTCCACCGGGAGGGGTGAAGATGCCACTACTGGGACCACTTTATAGTCCTGCCAGGACTTACGGAGATGGCACTGGGCCGGTGCTTCCAGCAGGAGCAGTGAAAGCAGCCTTCGCTGCGTCCCAGGAGTGAAGGCGGTGGCTGGCTCATGACCCCTGCCTTCCCCGTCTTTCTTGGCCTGGGAGATGTCCCCTCTTTGTCTACACGCTGTCTATTCTTCTGCCAAGCTGGTGGCTCACAGTGGACCCCAGTGGGGCTGTGGCTGCGGCTTTGGCTCTTTCTTCTGTCTGGGATCTGCCCCCTGGGGCAGGTACGAGTGGTCAAACCAAACTTTCCTGCCCAGTCACAGAAAGTGGAATTCCTTAACCTGTTTCCAGGCTGTGTTGAGTCCCTTTCTGACATATTTGTCCTTTTTCTTAAGTCTGGAGAATGTTTGAAGCTTCAGGGCCTAAAAATAAAGGTTTTTTAAACCTTCTGAACTCCTCTCAATCACAATCCAGATGAAAAAAAGAACACCAGCCGAAACTGGTTTGACTCAATGGATAGAGCATCGGCTTGGGGACTGAAGGGTCCCGGGTTCGATTCCGGTCAAGGGCATGTACCTTGGTTGCGGGCACATCCCCAGTAGGGGGTGTGCAAGAGGCAGCTGATCGATGACTCTCATCGATGTTTCTAACTCTCTATCCCTCTCTCTTCCTCTCTGTAAAAGAATCAATAAAATATATTTAAAAAGAAAAAAAGAAAAAAAGAAAAGAACACCAAAAAACAAAAACAAAAACAAAACAAGAAGAAAATCTCCAAGCCCCTCTCCACGCATGGCCTGCTATCCACAGCCCCTCTGTGCTGTGGGTGGGTGGGTGAGGGGGGAGCATGTTGCTCCAGGTTAGGGGAGCAGGGAAACCCTGGTCCTCGTTTCTCCCCCCCTACCAACCCCCCCACACCAGAACAAATTCCTGCTTTGTTCCCCGATCTTGTCTCATCTCCTTCCTCGCCCCTGTTTACCTCTTCTTCCTGGGCCTCCCTCAGTCTTTTCACCTAAGTTTCGGGGCTGCTCCTTTCCTGCCTTCTCTTTTCCTTCCTTAACGTTCAGACCCTAACCCTCTGGGCGTCAGCCCCCAATGGTTCCCACCTTGAATGCACCCCTTCCCCCTTCGTGGCTTTGGTTTCCTCCGCAAACTTGGGTGGATTGCACGCAGTGCGCTGAGCAGTGGGTGGAGGCCATTCCATTCAAAATCTCAGCATGGAAGCGGCTGTGCTGGTCGTGTAACTAGTCGCCCTTCTGGAATTGCCCAAGGAAGTGTCTCCCAAAGTTAACTCTCTGGCACCCCAGGGTGTCAGTTGTGCCTCCTCTGGTGGAAATTTCCCAGATGCAGAGACCTGTGGTCAGACGAGTCTGTGCGCCCTTTTCCTCTGCTAAATCTCAGACACATGACCGCATGGAAGGTTCTGGAAAGTTCCACACTAAAGAGGCCTGTTTACTTTGACTAGGACTCCCTGTAACGGAGCCTGTGCCGGTGGCCTGTTTGTAAGAGCTCTCCTTTCTCAGGTCTCCTCCTCGTCGCCTGTTTTTGCCAGAGCGCTCTTCCTTGTGTTGGCTAAGCACAGAGCCCAGTCCTCGCCGTCCAGAGGTTCCCAGGAACTAAATGCACAACCTGAGGATAGCTCTCTGCTTCCCGGCGCCAAATGCTCCAGGTTCCTTCCACTCTAATCCTGGTGTGGTCTTACACCATCCCCCTTCCTGGGTGCTCCCCACTGACCAGGCCCATAGGCCTCGGTGTTGGGGTCAGCCTGGAGTGGAGCAGACTGGGGAGTACTGCGGCCCCCCTTGTCCAGGATTGGGAACTTTTCCTTCTCGCCGTCATGATTTTACCCGTGGGTTTTGGGCAGCCCCCAAACTCACTGGCATCCGGCAAATCTCCAAATGTCATCACACAGAGCCCTTTCCTCCGAGACCTGCACTTGAGAAGTGGGTGTGGAGGACTTAGTTTTGCGATCTTGCCTTTAAAAAAAGTTGTGATAAAGCCGAAACTGGTTTGGCTCAGTGGTAGAGCGTCGGTCTGCGGACTGAAGGGTCCCGGGTTCGATTCCGGTCAGGGGCATGTACGTTGGCTGCGGTCACATCCCCAGTAGGGGGTGTGCAGGAGGCAGCTGGTCGATGTTTCTCTCTCATCGACGTTTCTAGCTCTCTATCTCTCTCCCTTCCTCTATGTAAAAAATCAATAAAAATATATTAAAAAAAGTTGTGATAAGGTATAAACTTTACTACTTTACTCATTATTAAGTGCACAGTTTCAGTGGCATGATGTGTATTCACATTGTTGGGCAACCATCACCATCATCCATCTCCACAATTCTTTTCATCTTGTAAAACTGAAACTCTGTTAGCAAAAACAAGGAAATAAGAGCACCTCATTTCATTCCCACCACCATTCTACTTTCTGTGAGTCTGACTATTCTAGGTACCTCCTATAAGTGGAATCATACAGTATTTGTCCATGTTGTAGCATCTGCCAGAATTTCCTTTCTTTTAAAAAAAAACAAACAAAAAAACCATATTATTATATGTTTAGAGTAAAGGAGAGGGATAAAGAGAAAAAAACATCAGTGAAAGAGATAGATCCATAGACTGCCTCCTGCATGCCTCCTACTGAGGATTGAGCCCACAACCCAGGCATGTGCCCTGACCGGGAATCTAACCAATGACCTCCTGGTTCATGGGTTGATGCTCAACCAACTGAGCCAAACCAGCTGGGCTCTTTCCTTTTTAAAACTGAATAATATTCCGTTGTAAGTACACACCACATTTTGTTTATTTAGTCATCCATCGATGGGCATTTGAGTTGTTTTCACCTTTGAGTATTGTGAATAATGCTGCTAGAACATGTTCGAGTCCCTGCTCTCTTTAAAATATATTTTTACTAATTTCAGAGAGGAAGGGAGAGGGAGAAAGAGAAACATTAATGATGAGAGAGAATCATTGGGGATGTGCCCTGACCTCTTGGTTCATAGGTCGATGCTCAACCACTGAGCCATGCCGGCCGGGCCGAGTCCCTGCTCTCAGTACTGTTGGGTGTACACCCAGAAGTGGGGTTGCTAGGTAATGTGTGCTCTCCTTGCTCTGTTTTATCCTGGACATCACAGCTTGCTGAGATCTTTTAGGCCTCGCTTCTGCCCCAACTTTGTGTCACCAGCAGATTTGGTAGTTGGCACCTTTCTAGGTTGCTCTACAACCAATAGCAAACCCCCCTGATTGTAAAGGCACCTGTGACCTGTTTATCTTTCCCCCAGCAGCCTATCAGAGGGGCCTTGCTCACCCTGGCAGAGATAACGGGTTAGCAGTGGTTTTCTGAGGGACTAACTTGACAATCTTGTTTCAAAAGAAAATGAACATGTGTCTCAGCAATTCCACTCTTGGATATATACCAAAGGGAAATGAAAACGTATGTCTGCACAAAAATTTGTACGTGAGTGTGGTAGCAGCATTGTTCATAACAATCAAAAGTGAAAACAACTCAAATGTTTATCAACTGATGAATGGATAAGTAAAGTGTGGTATATTTATACAATAGGACATTATTTAGCAATGAATAAAAAGGAATAAAGTGCTGATTAACATATGCCACCTTGAAAACATTATGCTAAATGAAAGAAACCAGATACAAAAGGTCACATATGGGATGATTCCATTTATCTGATAGGCAAATACATAAAGACAGAAAACAAACTAGTAGTTGCTAGGGTGTGGTGTGGGGGAGAGGGGAGTGGGAATAACCATACAGATTTGTTTTTGGGTGACGAAAGTGTTCTGGAGTTAAATAGTGATGGTGGCTGCACAATCTTGTGAATTCAAATTTTAAAAATTAATTTTATAATATACACTGAGTGGCCAGATTATTATGATCTCTGAATGCATAATAATCTGGCCACTCAGTGTATATCTTATATAATAAAAGGCTAATATGCAAATTGTCCCCTCAACCAGGAGTTCGACCATCAGGCAGGTCGGCCAACCTCCCATATCCCCTCCCCCTAGCCAGGCTGGCTGGACCCCACCCATGCACAAATTCATGCACTGAGCCTCTAATATATATATATATTATATATAATGTATATATATGTGTGTGTGTGTATGTGTATATGTATATGTATATGTGTATATACTGAATGGCCAGATTATTATGCGTTCAGAGATCATAATAATCTGGCCACTCAGTGTATATCTCCTTAAAGCCGTTATTTTAAAAAGAAATTAAAACCGAGTAAATAAGGCCCACCCCTGAATTATATTTATTGAACTGATGGCAATCATTGCTTCCTTTTTAAAGGGCTCACAAACAATCCTTTGGTAATACTAGATCCTGGACTGGTCCATCTGTGATTCATACATGCTGCCCCCTTCCTGGAAACCCAGAAGAACCTTGCTCCTTCCAGACCTGGACACCTGTTTTGTCCTTAAGAGTCCTTGGTGTCGCCGAAGCTGGTTTGGCTCAGTGGTAGAGCGTCAGTCTGTGGACTGAAGGGTCCCAGGTTCGATTCCGGTCAAGGGCATGTACATTGGTTGCGGACACATCCCCAATAGGGGGTGTGCAAGAGGCAGCTGGTTGATGTTTCTCTCTCATCAACGTTTCTAGCTCTCTCACTCTCCCTTCCTCTCTGTAAAAAATCAATAAAATATATATTTTTTAAAAGAGTCCCTGGTGTCACCAGCAGATCCAGGGGTCTTGCCTGCACCCAGTAGCACTTGTACTGTGATTCTCCCAGGCAAGGAGGCAGTGCTTAGTGAGAGCACAGAGCTGCTTGAGTTGGAAGGTGCCAAGCAGAAGGAGGTTGCGTCAGCGAATTCCAGAGGGGGACAGACAGTGGGTGCTGTTGGAGATCAGAGGAGAGAAGGGGCAGCTCTCAGAGCTCTGGGGTATAGAAAGGCCACCTAGAGAGTCCGGAGTGGGTGGGTGGTGTGCTCTGGGTGCATGGTGTGTTCCGGGTGGGAGGATTGGCATGAGTCAGCCACTGTGGCTGGATCATGTCGAGCAGTACAGGCCTCATGTCCAGCCCAACCCTGTGGGCCTCAGAATACCTCCAGCCCACAGAGATGGATTTCTGGTTGCCTAAAGGCTGTAATTCCTGGTGGGTGGTGGTGTGGTTCCCAACAATGGTGGGTTTTTGTTGTTAGGTTGGGGGAAGGGCGAGATAGAGAGTGAAGAAACCATATATTTTATTTCTTTAAAATTTTTTTAACAAATTTACCATCTTAACCGTTAAGTGTACATTCACATTCTCCTGTAACCATCATCACCATCCGTCTCCAGAAACCTTTTCACATCCCAAACTGAAACTCTAGCCCAGAGATTTTCAACCTTTTTTTTTTTATCTCATGGCACACATAAACTCATTACTAAAATTTTGTGGCACACCAACAAATATATATATATATATATATATTTTTTTTTTTTTTTGGCCAGTCTGACAAAAAAATAAATAAAGGTATAACTGTCATTTACACAGTTATTGTTGTGTCGGTTGTTGTCATTTTTCTTTTCTTTGACAGTTTAAGGGAAAAGAGGTCAATGCCCCTGATGACATATCAGGTATTGCATGTTTAAAAAATTCTTATGACACATCACTGTGCCACTGCAGCTGGTTGGAAATAGTGGCTCTAGCCCATTGAACAGTAACTCCTCATTCCCCCACTCCCTGCTAACCACTGTTCTACTTTCTATCTCTATGAATTCTAGATACCTCAAATAGATGCAATTGTGCAGTATTTGTCTTTTGTATCTGGCTTATTTCAACCCTAGCATAATGTTGTCAAGATTCAGTCATGTCACAGCATGTATCAGAATTTCATTCCTTTTTATTGCAAATAATATTCTACTGTATAAATATGCCATATCCCATTGATTGTATGGATATACCACATTTTATTTATCCACTCAAGTGTCAGTGGATATGTGAGTTGTTTCCACCTTTTGGCGATTATGCATGGATATGTTTTTTAAAGCAAGAGAGAACTCTAGGTAGCAGAAAAGAAGATGGACTTGAAGGGAGGAGTTTAGGGAGTCTGTGAGAAAATGCTGTAATAACCGAGTGTGTAGAGAAGGCAGGTGGAGTGGTCAGGAGAAAGCAGAGGACAGAAGGCTAAAGAAGACCTTACTGGGCTGACCTAGGCATTCTGCAATAGAGGGCAGGGCTGGATCTCCACGTGGAGGTGGCTGGGTTTGTTTTCAGGGAGAGGGATGGGGGCCTCAAGGGACAACCACCAGAGGTGCTGGCTATGTGGTTAAAACTCAGACAAGAGGACAGAGCCAGGATCCCTCTCAGCTGTCACTCACACCAAAGTGACTGTTCGGAACTGGAGACTAGATGAGTGAGCCAGAAGGCAAAGCATAAAGCCAGGGTGCAGTGGCCAAGCCTGATTCACAGCCTCGTGCAAGGGCAGGAAGCATACTCAGGAGACAGAAGGATGAGCGGAGGGGTTGGTGGAAATGGGGGCAGAGAAACCCAAGGGGAGGCTACTGGAGTCTCTGGTTGCTTTGTGTGAAGATAGTGGGTGCACAGGGCACCTTCCTGCAGCTCGCCTGCTGTCCAGTATCAGGAGATTCCGTTGATGTTTATTGACGGAAATGGAGGGAATAAAGGTAAACAGGAATATTTTCATCGTCAGGAAACTATGGTCCACTTCTAGAGATAAATCATTAAAAACAAACATGTAGTACAAGATCCACTGGGAATCATAGTATGCAGTGCCCAAAGGTGTCCTGTGGAAGGTGGTCCCTTCTGATGCTGTGGTCCAGGTGCTGCAAAGCAGGAGGCACTTGAGTCACTTTTCAATGAGTGAGGCCAAAGATTCACACACTTGGGAGAGTAACAAGTGTTCTTTTGTCCTGGCTGTGCCATGCCTCATCCGTGTGCTTCCTTTGACTCTGCAGGTATGATGCTGGACGGGACGGCTTCATCGACCTGATGGAGCTGAAGCTGATGATGGAGAAACTGGGGGCCCCCCAGACCCACCTGGGCCTGAAAAGCATGATCAAGGAGGTGGACGAGGACTTTGACGGCAAGCTCAGCTTCCGTGAGGTACCTGTGTCCTGCAATCCTGGGCCCCTGGAGGGGGAGTGACCCTGAGGACACCTTCAAATGTACAGTCTCCTGGAGTACAAATGGCTTGGGCTTCTCCAGAGCAGGGTTTGGATATTTAATCTACAGTTCTGCTTGTAAAAACAATTTAAGGCACTAGTGAACCTCAGTTCTGCCATGGGGAAATGCTCAGTAAAGAGACTGAAAGTCAGGGTGGCCCTGGCCAGGTAGCCCGGTTGTGTGGAACATTGTCCTGTACACCAAAAGGTGGTGGGTTCGGCCCAGCCAGTGTGGCTCAGTGGTTGAGCATCAACCTATGAACCAGGAGGTTGCAGTTTGATTCAGAGTCAGGGCACATGTTCAGGTTGTGGGCTCTATCCCCAGTAAGGGGTGTGCAGAAGTCACCCAGTCAAAGACTCTCTCTCAGCATTGATGTTTCTATCTTGCTCTCCCTCTCTTTTTCTCTCTGAAATCAATAATAAAAAAAAAAAATGTATTTTTAAAAGGTGGCAGGTTCAATTCCCTATCAGGGCACATACTGAGTTTGTGGGTTGGATCCCCTATTGGGGCATATGTGGGAGGTAGCCTATCCATGTTTCTCTCTCACATCAATTCTCTCTCTCTCTCTCTCTCTCTCTCTCTCTCTCTCTCTCTCTCTCTCTCTCTCCCCTTCCTCTCTTTAAAATCAATTGGGAGGGCCAAAACCGGCTTGGCTCAGTGGATAGAGCGTCAGCCTTCAGACTGAAAGGTCCCAGGTTCAATTCCGGTCAAGGGCATGTACCTTGGTTGCGGGCACATCCCCAGTAGGGGGTGTGCAGGAGGCAGCTGATCGATGTTTCTCTCTCATCGATGTTTCTAACTCTCTATCCCTGTCTCTTCCTCTCTGTAAGAAATCAATAAAATATATTAAAAACTAAAAATAAAAAAATAAAAATCAATTGGGAGGGAAAAGAAAAGAAGAAGAAAGTCATTGTGGGTAGGTTAGCCTCATTTGGGTAAAATGATATAAGTATTGAGAAATCTGGAAGATATTCACCAAAATATTCATAGTAGGTATTTCTGGGTGCATAGTTTTGGTGGTTATATAAGTTTATTCTTTTTTTCCATATTAAAACTTTTTGTTTTTATAGTAAGCATTTAAAAATAGTAAAGAAAAAAGAAAAAAAAAAAAGGAGGCTGCTCTGTCCAGGTAGCTCAGTTGGATAGAACACATCCCTAAGATTGTGGGTTCTATCCCTAGTCAGGGCACATATAAGAAGCAACCAATGATTGCATAAATAAGTGGAACAACAAATCAATCTCTCTCTCTCTCTCTCTCTCTTTCTCCTTCCCTTTTCCACTCTTTCTCTAAAAGGAATAGTCATTTTGGCCTTTGAACCCTGAAATTGCAAGCAAAATTTTGTATGAGAGAGTGCACACAGGTTCACAGGCTGATTCCCTGTGGGTGATATGGCCTTTTCTGTTTGAGGGTAGGGAGGAGGCTCAAGGCCATTGGGTTCCTCCCAGGGTAAGGATGCAACCCCAGAAGAAAGGGAATTCCATGTCTTATATGTTTGAGTTTTTTATTTTTTATTATAAGTCTAAAGTTTTATCTTAAACATGTACACAGTAAATTCAGAATTAAGGTGAAGAAAGTTATAGTGTAACAGCCAGAGGCCCCTTGGGGACTAAGGCATTCATTCTTTTATTTTTATTTTTAATAAATCTTTATTGTTCAGATTATTGCAGTTGTTCCTCTCCCCCCCCCCCCCCCCCCGCCATAGCTCCCCTCCATCTGGTTCCCACCCCACCCTCTGCCCTTACCCATCCCCCCAAGTCCTCATCCATAGGTGTACAATTTTTGTCCAGTCTCTTCTGTACCTTCCACACCCTCTTCCCCCCTGAGAATTGTCAGTCCACTCCCTTTCTATGTCCCTAATTGTATTATATTCACCAGTTTATTATGTTTGTTCATCTTTTTTTATTCACTTGATTTTCAGATTCACTTTTTGATATGTATTTGTTGTCACTTTGCTGTTCATAATTTTTATCTTTGCCTTTTTCTTCTCTTCTTAAAGAATACCCTTCAATATTTCATATAATACTGGTTTGGCAGTGATGAACTCCTTTAACTTTTTCTTATCTGTGAATTCCTTTAGCTTTTTCTTATCTGACCTTCAATTCTAAATCATAGCTTTGCTGGGTAGAGTAATCTTGGTTGTAGGTTCTTGCTATTCATCACTTTGAATATTTCTTGCCACTCCCTTCTGGCCTGAATAGTTTCTGTTGAGAAATCAGTTGACAGTCGTATGGTTACTCCCTTGTAGGTAACTAACTATTTTTCTCTTGCTGTTTTTAATATTCTCTCTTTATATTTTGTCCTTGGCATTTTAATTATGATGTGTCTTAGTGTGGTCCTCTTTGGATTCCTTTTGTTTGGGGTTTTCTGCGCTTCCTGGACTTGTAAGACTATTTCTTTCACCAGGTAGGGGACATTTTCTGTCATTATTTCTTCAAATAGGTTTTCAGTGCCTTGCTCTCTCTCTTCTTCTGGTAACTCCATAATTCTGATGTTGGTAAGCTTGAAGTTGTCCCAGAGGCTATCTTCATATTTTTGGATTCTTTTTTCTTTTCTCTTTTCCGGTTGGGTGTTTTTTGCTTCTTTGTATTTCAAATCTTTGACTTGATTCTTGGGATCCTCTGGTCTGCTGTTGGATCTCTGTATATTATTCTTTATTTCAGTCAGTGTATACTTAATCTCTAATTGGTCCTTTTTCATATCCTTGAGAGTCTCACTAAATTTCTCGGAGGTTTCTAGAAGATTCTTGAGTAACCTTATAACCATGGTTTTGAACTGTATATCCAGTAGTTTGCTTTCCTCCATTTCTTTCATTTGTGACCTGTTTCTTTGTCTCTGCATTTTGAGTATTTTCCTTTGTTGATAGAGTGGCTTTGTGTGCTATGTGTCCTATAGGGCCTGGTGGCTCAGTCTCTCTAATTACCTGAGGTGGACACTCTTGGCGCACCCTTTTGTGGGCTGTGTGCACAGTCTTGTTGTAGTTAAGCTTTGATTGCTGTTGGTATCATTGGGAGGAATTGACCTCCAGGCCAACTGACTGTGAGGAACAGTTGTGTCTACAGTGGGAGAATTTCTGTAATGGAAACACCCTTATGGAGCAGGACTTGCTTCAGTGGGGTTTTGGCGCTCATTAAGTCTGCCCCCAGAGTGTGTCTCTTATGGATGTGAAGAGTTGTAATCTGGATGGTGTCACTCTGACCACTAAGTACACTTTATATGTTTGAGTTTTATTAAAAGGCCTCTAGATGTGTCAGAGTGGCCTAGAATTAGAATAACCTGGGGACAACATCAGGCTGAAGGCTCTGGGCTTTAGCCCAGCTGCTGAAGTCTATTCTTAGGCATGTCTCAGCTGATCCCTCAGGGGCCGGGAATAGAGAAGATTGTCCTTCCTGGTGTTTACCCTTTGTTACTAATATTCCAGAAACAGTGGAGTTCCAGCATCCTGCTTTCCAATGGTGACTTTGACCGAGTACTGGTTTTCTGTCCAGACTAGATAGGGCCTTGGAGGCTCTTCCTGGGGTCTTTGCAGCTGATTAGCAACCACGAGTTCCTGCCCAGCTGTGATGAAACTGACCTTGCCTCTCACTGCCCACAAATCAACTCCAGATTCTTCCATCACTTCCTTTCCTGAACTGGTAGATGTGGATGGAGATGAAAGATCACGGAAAACATGTGTTGGGCATAGGCCCCCAACTAGGATAATCCGGTCCAGCCTTTATTGCAGAGCTTGGAGCTAGAGGGCCAAAAAGGTCAGCATTTGGCTGAAATCAGGCCCCAGCTTATGGCTGGACCTGAGCTGTAGCCTGTATGTCACCTGTGTCACTCGCCATGGTCACCTTCCCACCTGTCCCTCCTGCTCCCTCACCTGCCATTTGGTTCATTTATATCATGCATGTGTGGTACTGGACACTGACTCTTTCCTACCCTGGTGCCCCTGGGGTGTAGAAGGTAAAAGCATTTGCTTGGTGAAGCTTTGGAGGCAACACTAGGGAAAGAGCTTCTGTGGCAAAGTTGTGATCTCTGGGGAACAGAAATTGAGAGGGTGTTAAGAGGTCTGTGCAAGTCACCAACTGAGCTAACACAATCCCTGCCCTGAGTTTTACCAAATTTGCTCTTCCCAGAGTCCAAGATGCTTGGTTAGCTGCTGGAGATGCTGGTTTGGCCATTTCCCACAGATGGTGGACAGTAGAGAACTGGACATCTCCAAGGGTTCCATGGTGTGTTTTCAACCTGCCTACAGGGCTTAGTGACCTTTTCATTCACTCCTTTGTCAGTTCAGAGCCCATTGTGGTCCCACTTCTAGCAGATATATCTCCAGAGATATAGGCTCGCTTGCTGTTACCACGCTGTGCTTATGGAGGGAGGTTTGCTGTCAGACCTCAGTCTCACACAAGCTGCAGAACTTCAGCACATTATTTTCCTTCTGTGCCTCAGTTTTTCTGTCTTAATATGGGAGTGTTAATAGCTTTTCCTCAGGACTGTTGGGAGAACCAAATTCTCTTCCTTTGCCTGTATCAGAACTCTTAGTTGTAAGTGACAGAAAGAGAATGCCAACTAATGTAAATGAGAAAAATAAAATCAGTATTGGTTCACATACCTGGGAGATGAAGAAGTAGAAATGCATTAGGCACAAGTAATCCAGGGTCATTCTCTTGATATATTTTTACATCTTCACTGTGCTTTCTTCCATGTCCACCTCATCTTCTACTCCACATAGGGCATTTTCCCAGCACCTGCAAGATGGCTGACAACAGCTCCAAAGTGCAGTGTCCCAGTTTAGCAACCCCAGTGAATAGAGCGCTTCTTTGTCTCAGTCCATACCGGTCCTAGAGGAAGAGCTCTGATTGGACCTACTAGGAATGCGTGCCCACGTCCTGGACCAATCATTGCATTCAGGGGACTGTTATTGTTTAAGGCCAGGTCAGGTGCTACAGGGCACCATGGTCAACAGACTTACCATCATCACATGGGACAGGGGTTGCCAAGAAACAAAATTGCTCACATCTTCAGTTCCTTTCTCAAAACCTGGCACTTAGTAAGTGCTTACCTTTCTTTAACTCTCCCAAGCAAGTCACACCCAAATAAAGCTCTTTGATACAAAAGGTAGGTCTCTCTTAAGTATTATTTTGCTGCTTTTCCCAAATATACAAAGAAATGGTCTTCCTCTTAAACCTTTTCATTTCCAATTATGAAAATAATGCATGTACATTAAGGGCATTTTAGAAAATGACATACATGGATCCATTAAAAATGATGATACAACAAAGTGTTTCATGACCAGAGAACAATTGTTGACAATGTAAAAAGTAGGGACAAGCTCTACCCGGTGTGGCTCAGTGAATAAAGCATTGGCATGCAGACTGAAGGGTCCCAGTTCAATTCTGAACAAGGGCACATACCTAGGTATAAGCTTGATCCTCACCTGGGCCTGACCAATCAGTGGGACATCGATGTTTCTCTCTCTCTGTCTCTCCTCCTCCATTCCACTGAAAATATCCTCAGGTGAGGATTAACAAATGAACCAATTAAAAAAAAAAAAAAAAGTAAGGACAAAAGCAGATTACTAAACTGTATGTAAAATATTATTTGCATTTGTAGTTTGTATGTGTGTACAGACGCACAGAAGAAACATAACGATGGACCAAAGTTAGCAGTTCTATCTCCATCCTCACCTGAGGATATATTTTTATTGATTTTAGAGAGAGAGGAAGGAAGGGGGAGAAAGAGAGAGAGGGGAACATTCATGTGCGAGAGAAACATCGAGTGGT
The DNA here is from genome assembly GCF_014108245.1 of Pipistrellus kuhlii. Classification (NCBI taxonomy): domain Eukaryota; kingdom Metazoa; phylum Chordata; class Mammalia; order Chiroptera; family Vespertilionidae; genus Pipistrellus; species Pipistrellus kuhlii. The sequence continues at coordinate 26,143,077 of NW_023425573.1, forward strand.
TGCCTCCTCTAGGAGCCCCAACTGGGGATCAAACCTGCAACCTAGGTATGTGCCCTCACAGGGGGTTGAGCCTTAACCTTTTAGTGAGTGGAACAATGCTCCAGTCAGCTGAGCCACCTGGCCAGGGCTACCCTTGATTTTTTAAAGATATCTTCTCTCTTTTTTTTTTTTTTTTTTTTTAAGACATATTTTATTAATTTTACACAGAGAGGAATTGAGAGGGATAGAGAGTTAGAAACATCGATGAGAGAGAAACATCGACCAGCTGCCTCCTGCACACCCCCAACTGGGGATATGCCCGCATCCAAGGTACGTGCCCCCGACCGGAATCAAACCTGGGACCCTTTAGCCCGCAGGCTGATGCTCTATCCACTGAGCCAAACCGGTTTCAGCTAAAGATACCTTTTTATATAATGACTACCCCCTTTTTGATTAAACCAAGTTTGTTTCTGTTACTTGCAAACTATGAACTAATATGGAGACATGTTTGCATCTCAAGCTAGAGCCATGACATTTAAAATTTCCTACACTTATCCGAAGCATTTTATAATATAACTTGTATCTGAAATTGCGTTTAGCTTTGACCGTTCTCTCTGTTTCTTTGTTTTCTGTTTCTCCTTCCCTCCCCCGCTCTTTGCTCATAGCTAGGACATTTTCCAATTCTCCACAACATACCAGTCTTTGTGGACTATAAATAGGAAGACAAACAAGGCTGGGCAGTTAGAGAAATTGTCATTCAGCGTTGGTGATTGTAATAAAATTAAATGGGAATGTCTGACAAGCTTTTGGAAGGCTGCACATTTTCAGGTTGAGCTGGACTTTTTATCTTCTTTAACTGGCTGGGATGGGGGCCCTTCAGTAATGACAGGGCTCCTCTTGGTCATCTGCTGAGCTGGCAGAGGGAGCATACGGGGCCAGGCTGGGATCTGCTCTGGGAAAAGACCCACAAGGAATACTTTACGCTGTTCTGTAAACACCGAGGAACATTGTCATCTCCACTTCAGACGTGAGAGGCCTCCCCAGGGTCACCTGGGTTGTTGCTAGGCTCTATCTTTTCCCGTTGCCTCCCTGGGCCCAAGGGAATGGCTGGTATGCAGAGGCTACCTGCTTTTGTGTGTGTGGTGGGGGAGGGGCTTCTGTAACTAAGTGCTTTAAGGACAGGCAGGGTACCGAGGGACAAGGGACAGATACTTCCCTCCTTCTCTCCTGGAGTGGCTCACATTTGCAGCATTGAAGTCTTTGCTGCTTCAGGGTTTTCTGTGAGAGCCCGACCACAACTGTCCCCAAATCCCCCCCACACCTCCCTACTCTTGTGAACCTCACCTTCTTCAACAGGCTTGTTTTTTGTTTTGTTTTGTTTTTATAGCCAATATGTATGTATTAATTTAAAAAATAGTTAAATACATTTCTTTTATAATATCTGAGCTTGACTCTCAGGCATATGAAACGAAACACCGAAGTGTCTTTATAGTCAGTGATAAAGCTGATTTCATATATAGCTTTCATATAAGTATACTTAATATTTTCCAAGCCTCTGGAGCCAGTGTTTGGGCTCTGAGAGTCTGCAGCAAACTGAATCTTTGCCGACCCCTAGTGAGAGAGTTTGAAGTTGCGGGTGGATGAACATCGTGTTGCTACTGAGCCAACCAGTGGCCTCTGCAAAGCTGCGTGTTCCTGCACATCTTGCTTCACCCCTGAGCATCTTGCTTCATCCACAGCTTTGCATTCAGCAATGCTCCCAAGACTCCCAAAGCAAGAATTACAAAGAAAACTTTATTAGCAATGTTTCTGGGATGGGGGAGGTAGAGGTTAAAACTTTTTCTTTTTTTTTTTTTTAATATATTTTATTGATTTTTTACAGAGAAGAAGAAAGAGGGATAGAAAGTTAGAAACATCAATGATACTGAAGCTGATTTGGCTCAGTGGTAGAGCGTCAGTCTGCGGACTGAAAGGTCCCAGGTTCGATTCTGGTCAAGGGCATGTACATTGGTTGCGGGCCCATCCCCGGTAGAAGGTGTGCAAGAGGCAGCTGGTCGATGTTTTGCTCTCATCGACGTTTCTAGCTCTCTATCTCTCTCCTTTCCTCTCTGTAAAAAAAATCAATAAAATATATTAAAAAAAAAAAAAAAGAAGAAGAGAAGAAGAAAAAAAAAAGAAACATCAATGAAAGGGAATCATCAATCAGCTGCCTCCTGCACACCCCCTATGGGGGATGTGCCCACAACCAAGGTACATGCCCTTGACCAGAATCAAACCTGGGACCTTTCATTCTGCAGGCTGACACTATCCACTGAGCCAAACTGGTTTCAGAAAAACTTTTTTATAAAAGTATGTTTTTATTGATTTTGGAGAAAGAGGGAGAGGGGAAAAAAACAACAGCAACATTGAGATTGATTGGCTGCTTCCTGACACCTCCAACTGGGGATCAAGCCTGCAACCCAGGCATGTGCCCTGACTGGGAATCGAATCTATGACCCATCCCTGCATGGGGGGATGCTCAACTACCTGAGCCACTGGCCAGGGTAAGGAGGTTGAAACTTTGACTTGATGAAAGAAACTTCCCTCCAGGAATTAAGAGTCTTGGCAGTAAAAGACATCCCAGGTGGGATTTGGAGAGCTTGTTGTAGGTGTTTTACTTCTCACGATACTTTAGGTATTGTCCTTTGCTCTTGGGAAGCCATTCTCTAGAAAAGAAGGTCATGAAAAAGAACCCCAAATTTCCCTATATTTTAGGTAGCACATGAAAACCTGGAGAAGCCTCTTTGATGTGAATGCATAACTCATATTCTTTCCAAATGGAAAAATAAATGGTAGAAGTTGGGTAGCATTACTGACAAATAAATTCAGAAAAATTGTTTAAGTAAGAGAAATTAAAAGCCATAAAATTGACTTGGGGAAGAAAGACAGAAAGCTGGGGGACCAACCTTTTCAGCTTAGCCTATTTATTTATTTTTAAATGCATTCTACAGAGGCCTTGGCACAGGCTGGCTTTAAAGATTAACTCATTCAGGTCACATTTTGAATCTGGAAGAAGAAGATGGATTATCCAATAAATGATGTGGGGATTACTAACTAACCATTTGAAGGAAAATATGGTTAATGATCAACGTTGCATGATAGATCAGAATACATTTCAGAGATTAAATATTTACATGTTTTGTTTTGTTTTTTTAAAAAGGGGGGGAGTCAAAAGCAGTAGACAAAAACGTGGGTGATTGTGTCTATAACCTTGGTGGCGAGGAAGGTTTTTCTAAGCATAACACTGGTGAGAAAAAAGAAAAAGTTTGTTAGATTTTATGTAAAATTTTTGAAAGTCAAAAATGACCATGAACAAAAGTGGAGAGACAGAGCTAAAGCATTTGAAGCATAGCTATAAGGATTTCTTAGAAAATACTGGGAAAGGTAAGCAATCTAGTGGGGCCGAAGGAGATGGTTGTCAATTTCTCACCTATGTTGACCTTTCCCCACAGTTCCTGCTCATCTTTCACAAGGCTGCCGCAGGGGAGCTGCAGGAGGAGAGTGGGCTGATGGCCTTGGCAAAGCTGTCCGAGATCGATGTTGCCCTGGAGGGCGTCAAGGGTGCCAAGAACTTCTTTGAAGCCAAGGTAGGTGGCTTCTTCCGCGCAGGACAATCGCCCCCTCCCTCTACCCTGCCCAGCAGGAGATGCCAGTTAGCGACTCGCTCAACTCCCTCCGGACAAGCTTAAATAGATCATGTGTGATTGCAGGAGAATGAATGTGTCTGCCTGCAATCTACAAATTAAAAACAAAACAGGAAAACCACCGAATGGCACAGGCATCAGACTCTGGTTTCATATTGGGTTACTTGGACAGCTACCTCCATATTTGCCTCTTACACACTTGTGTGTAAACAAGTGACCAATGGGGCCATTTGCTCCATTGACAATGTCTGGGAGTGGGTAAGGAATCTGCAGTGCATGGTCTTGAATCTCCTCTGGGTGCTTCCATTCATTCACATGTCCATCCAGCCATTGAGCATTTATGGAGAACCCTCCCCTTGCTGGGCGCTGTCATTTTCACCTCTGCAGAGCACACCTGCAGAGAGAGAGAGAGAGAGAGGTCAGGAGAGCCCTCCAAGTCCCCTGTCTACCACAGCAGTGGAGTGCAGTTGGTAAGGCTCTCTGGTTTCAGATTCTGCCTCCTCCTGTTACCTGTCTGTGCCTCAGTTTCCTCATCTGTGCAATGGGGGATGATGGGATTACTGTGAGGATTACCAGAGTTCACGTATACATAAAGTATTAAGCAAGTCCCTGGCTCACTGTGAATAGTCCATATGTGATATGAGCTGTTGGGACTCCCCACCACCCCAGGCAGGAGTCTGCCTCTTGTGTGGTTTTGGCTTATTTTACTAGTCTGCCCAGAGACAAATTGTCCTTGGCAACACATTTCAACCTGCTCGGGCCCCTAGGATGCTGCTTGGAGAAACAGTCCATCATTTTTGTGCCAACATGTAAACTGAATCATGGTGGACTTGGTGCCTGAATTTCTACGGCCGTCATCTGATAGCCAGGGGCAGGCTGACCACTCATTGTGCCTTCAAAACCAGCGTTGTGTGTCCAACCCTGAAAGTGGTTTGGTCCTTCCTTCATGACGTAGCATTGATTCAACCCAGTCCCCCTGGAAATGCCTGGCCCCACATTCAGCTCAGGAAATACCAGGGTGTAGTAGACAACACTTTTGCCCTTCCCAGGACACACACCTCGTCTAGTGAGGAAAGCAAACTCTCAGCCTAGATAGAGAGGAGGCAAGGAATAATTCTTGTGGGATGGGTCCTCCCCATTCATTGACTGAGTCAATGTGTGCAGATCTCTCGTGATGCCTTGGGCTGGGGCCGAGGACTGAGACCCACCTTAGCAGGACGCTCTTTCCACTCCACGGCTGCAGCTCAGTGTGCCGAGTGTTTTTGTCCAAGACTGTATGAAGTCTCTGGGAATGTCTTATCTGGGCATTCAGACCTTTTCTGACCTAGATCTGGTCCCCACTCTAGCCTCGTCCACCCCATGCATATTTCAGATGCTGCCCTGTTTTTCACAACTGGGCCTCAATACTGCTGTGTCCTCTGCCTGGAAGGCCCCATTCAGATGACTCTTCCCAGAAAACTACTCATTCTTTAAGATCCATGTTAAATTAAAGAGTTGCCTCCTCTTGGCTGTTTTCCTTGACTATCCCAGTTGGGAAAGTCTGTCCTCTTCTGCGTGCCTGTGTTATGAGTGGAAGTGCTATCATAATTTATTTGATCATGATATTATAATTTATTTTGGACACTTTGGGCAAGTACATAAATCGACCCAACTTTCTGAGAGTAGATCGGGGCAAGTCGTTAACTTTTGATATCATCCTTCACCTCTAGAATTCTGCCTATAGGAGTTTGGCCTCAGAGACACAAATGCACCTTCAACACCAGCATTGTGTCCAAACTTGTCTATATATAAATATCTAATAAAAGAGTAATATGCAAATTAACCATCACTCCAACACACAAGATGGCCGCCCCCATGTGGACACAAGATGGCCACCATAAGATGGCCAGCAGGGGAGGGCAGTTAGGGGTGACCAGGTTGGCAGGGGTGGGCAGTTGGGGGGACCAGGTCTGCAGGGGAGAGTAGTTAGGGGTGACCAGGCCAGCAGGGGAGGGCAGTTGTAGGTGATCAGGCCAGCAGAGAAGGGCAGTTGGGGGGACCAGGCCAGCAGGGGAGAGCAATTAGGGGTTACCAGGCCAGAAGGGGAGGCAGTTAGGAGTAACCATGCTGGCAGGGAAGGGCAGGGGGGGGAGGAGGGAACCAGGCCTGCAGGGGAGGGTAGTTGGGGGCAACCAGGCTGGCAAGGGAGGGCAGTTAGGGGTTACTGGGCCAGGAAGGGAGGGCAGTTGGGGACGATCAAGCCTGCAGGGGAGGACAGTTAGGGGTGACCAGGCTTTCAGGGGAGGGCAGTTAGGGGCAATCAGGCAGGCAGGCAGGCGAACGGTTGGGAGCCAGCAGTTCTGGATTGTGAGAGAGATGTCCCAGATTGGACAGGGTGCAGGCTGAGCTGAGGGACACCTCCCATGCACAAATTTTGTGTACCAGGCCTCTAGTATAAATATAAATACAGATAGGGTTTGTTTTTTTTCTACAGCACTGGTAGTAATAGAGAAAAATTGGAAATGACTGAAACTTCCATTATAGGGGTATTACACCCACTCATTTGCACACCTTACAGCCACGGGTATGTATGGACAGATGCCGAAAATGAATTAAGCAAAAACTGTTTGAAACCCCATTTTGTAAATATTAAATACAACCTGGATAATTACATACTAAAGCATTAGTAATACCTGTGTCTAAGGGACTTTTTAAATATTTTTGTAATGTTTTATAATTATGGGTGCATTATTTTTATAACCAGGAGAAAAGATGAAAAGAATAACAATAAAATAAAAATTTTTGAATGTGTTATGTGTATGCATCTGCCTCCCCACCCAGACTCAAAGGCAGCGTAGGTATATTATCTTTGTAATTACAGTGCTGGGCATATAATGGCCCTCAATAAACATTTGCTTGAGTGACAAATGCAGGGAATCACCCCTTGAATTTAGGAGAGGGCCATAAAGGAGCTGACGTTTGTGACAGATGTTCAAAGATGGAGACTCACCTTGTAATCAAGGAAGGGAAGGCGTTCCTGCCGTGGGAATGGCAGGAGCAAAGGCTCCAAGGCATGGAGGGTGAGGAGTGTCTGGAGGCTGGGCCTGGTCCACACTGGACACACTTAGACAGAGAGTCTGGGCTCCCCTAGAGGTCAGGCCTTCCTTAGCCTCCTGAGCACCAGAACCAGCTGCAGGCCAGCTTCCTAGTCCCACCCAGATCTATCTGGTTCTCCAGGGTGGGGCCCAGGAAACATGGACTTGAATGAGCTCTGCAGGTGGTTCAGGGTAGGCCAGGCTTGGAAAGCACAGCTTCACACTTGGGTGGATGTGTGTGTGTGTGTGGTGGGGAGAGTCTTCAGAGGAGCTTGAGCAGGAGCCTGACATGATCAGTGATGGGCACTATGGGGATCGGTTTGCCTTGGGCGAGGCTGGACTTGGGAAGCTTCCATAGATTCTGGAGAATCATAGGTCCAATAAAGGCAGCAACAATGGGGAACTCCCAGTATTTACGACCACTTGATTGGAGGTGGGATGTGAAATGCTACAAGGCTTGTCGGTGATATATTTTTTTTTTCCCCCATCAAGGCAGGACATTCCCACAGCCAAGGGAATAATTTAAGGAGGAAAAGTTATAAGCTGCGTTTTAGAGATAAATCTAAGTTGACTTAAGGCAAAAGGAAGGCATGCCCTTTCATTTGAAGGGTACAATGTTGGTTGCAAATAGTTTCTGTTCATGTCCTAAGAAATATCTGGGAAATTTGGAAAATATAATTTCCTAGTCCCTGTTACACCCACACATTTGCATGATAGGGCTTCTGATTCACAAAGAACAAAAACATAACACTTCCAAGTAATACTTTCAGAGGTATCTCTCTCCAGAAACAGACCTCTGTGAAGTGTAGACAGAATTCAGAAAAGGGATATAACTTCCCACTGAGTTGTGAGAATCTTCATTAGGCTCCAAAGGAGGTAACAGAATGAAAATTAGAAAGGGACCTGGCCATTGTGGCTCAGTGGTGGAGTGTTGGCCCATGTGCCAAAGGGTTGTGGGTTTGATTCCCTGTCAAGGGCATGTACTTGGGCTGCAGGTTCACTCCCTGCCCCTAGTTGGAGCATGTTGGGAGGCAACCAGTTAATTTGTCTCTCTCATATTGATGTTTCTTTTTCTTTCTCTCTCTCTCTCTTTCTCTCTCTCCCCCCCCCCTTTCTTGCCTTCCTCCCCTCTCTAAAAATCAATGGGAAAAATAGCCTTGGGTGAGGATTAATAATAATAAAAAAAGGACTGGGATAATGTTTAAAATATTGATATCAATAGATCAAATTAAAAAAATATGGTCAGGACTTAACAACAACAAAAAAAGTGGTAGGAAAGGAGGATCCAAGATGGCTGCACAGATAAACACCTAACCGCAGCCGCACACAACAATTTCAATAAAATAAAACTAAAATATAAAATGGACATTACCCAGAACTACAGGAAAGTCGAATGACTGGAAATTCTACAACGAGAAGGAAAGAGAAAACCAGAAGGAAAATCAGAGGAGCTGTAAAAACCAAAGGTAAGGAGACACACAAGGAAGGCACATGGACATTCTTTTAATTCTTATCAACTGAGCCCGAGGGCACTGGCAGAATCCTCTTATCAGTACTGATTTTTTAATCCATGTGCTTGAAATGAGAAACAAATAGGACCAGGACTCACCCAGGTCTAGATATGCTAAATCTTGTACCAAAAAATAAGGAGCTTACCCAGATTTTGATGAATAGGATCTGGGCACACCCGAAACTCCTTTTGACCTTAAACTCCCCTTTGGAAGCCAATAAAAAACAAACAAACAAACAAAAAACCACACAACACAAAAAAACAAGGGAATTAAAAAACCTGATGAACAATATTAACTGTTGAATATAATAGAATCAGAGGTATGGAAGGGGAGTGGACTGATGATTGTCAAGGAAAAGAGGAGTGGGGGGTGCCAGAAGAGAATGAACATAAACTGTGCACCTATGGATGAGGACAAGGGGGGGTGGGGAAAGGGCAGAGGGTGGGGTAGGAACCTGTTGGAGGGGGGAAAAATGAGGAGCTTTTGTAATAATATGAACAATAAAGGTTTATTTAAAAAAAAAAGTGGTAGGAAACACTAAATAAGCACTCAGGGCAGTGATACTTGTTAGAAGTAAAACTTGGGATGAAATCCAATTCCTTTCTCAAGATTGGAAATTGAGTATTTTCATTCATAGAATTCGTTCTAGGTTGCTTAATACTGTATATAATTTTAATTAACATTAATTCAGATATTTACAAAAGGGATACACCTTTTGTCTCTATTTTTGGCATATATTTTAAATGAAGCAAACTTGGGTGAGCCTCAAAGTGGAGCCTCAAAGTGTGCAGCCTTTCCACCCAGCGAGCCGATGCTCATGTGTTAAGGAGAGGTGCTGCTGTGCCATCCAGCATTCCGAGGTTTGGTAATTTGACAGCAGGCTTTGCTTACTGCTGACGTAATTGTCCACAAGACAAACATATGCTTGAGGTAAAAATTTACTGATTGAAATTGATTTTTTTTCTTTTTTACTGATTGAAATTTCTTAACCTAATATTGCATATATTCCTGTAAAAGGAAATTTTGTTAAATACCATGGCCATTATGAAAAGAATAGTCCTGTAGAAATTAAGATCTAAAGATCTTGGAGGAGATGATTGGATCAAAAAACTATGGTTTATCTACACAATGGAATACTATGCTGCCATAAAAAAGAAGGAATTCTCATCATTTGCAGCAACCTGGATGGAATTGGAGTGAAATAAGCCAGTCAATGAAAGAGAAACACCACATGACCTCACTCATTTATAGATAATAAAGAACATTATAAACTGATGAACCAAAAGATAGATATAGAGACAGTAAAGCAACAAGCAGACTGTCAAATTACAGCAGGGAAGGTAGAGAGATCTGGGGGAAATGAGATCAACCGAAGGACTTGTATACATGCATATAAATACAACCAATGGACACAAAATTCTGGGGAGGGAGAGTACGTATGGTGGGGGGGGGCAATGGTAAAATATGTACACAGATAATAATTTAATAAAAAAAAGTAAATAAATAAATAAAGATATTAGAGGGGGGAAAATTGTGGTCAGTTAAATATCTCAGAGACATTGGTGAAGTTTAACATTCATAATAACACATTTTAAAATGAAACCATCTTTTAAAAAATATAGGTTTCAGAGGAAGGGAGAGGGAGAGAGAGATAGAAACATCAATGATGAGAGAAACATTGATCGGCTGCCTACTGCACACCCCACTCTGGGGATCAAGCCAGCAACCCGGGCATGTGCCCTGACTGGGAATTAAATTATGAACTGCTGCCAAAACCGGTTTGGCTCAATGGATAGAGCGTCGGCTTGGGGCCTGAAAGGTCCTGGGTTCGATTCCGGTCAAGGGCATGTACCTTGGTTGCGGGCACATCTCCAGTAGGGGGTGTGCAAGAGACAGCTGATCGATGACTCTCTCTCATCGATGTTTCTAACTCCCTATCTCTCTTCCTTCCTCTCTGTACAAAATCAATAAAATATATTTTTTTAAAAAAATTATGAACTGCTGGTTCACAGGTCAATACTCAAGCACTGAGCCACGCCAACCCAGCAATAAAAATATTTTTCTTCAATATGATAAAAGAATATTTAATTTTTTATAAATATAAAAACATTCAATAAAAAGGTAATATTAAATAATGTAGTTTGGGTACAGGAATAAACAAAACAATTAGTAGAACAGGATAGACAATAATAAAAACAGATCTCCTTCATGTGGGAATTTCGTATATGAAAAAGATCGTTTTTGCCCTACCTGGTTGGGCTCAGAGATTGGAGCATCAGCCCATGGACTGAAGGGTCCAGTATTTGATTCTGGTCCAGGGCACATACCTCCATTGCAGGCTTGTTCCTCAGCCCTGATTGGAGTGCCTGCGGGAGGCAACTAATCGATTTGTCTCTCTCACGTTTGTCTCTCTCTCCCTCCCTCCCTCCCTTCCACTCTCTCTAAAAATCAATGGGGGGAAAAATCCTGTGTGAAAATTAACAACAACAATAAAAAAAAGCGGATTGTGAAGATAAAACCATAAAAGTATTGGAAGGAAATACAGGAAAGTGGGTTTAGAAACTTCTTAAACATGACATAAAATTCTAAAGTCAGAAAGGAAATGGCTGGAAAGCACTGATTGCATCAAAATTCAAAAATATTTGTATGGCTTAAGCTACCTTGAAGTTAAAAGACAAATAAGCCGGGCCAATGTTGTTCAGTGATTTGAGCGTCAATCCATGAACCAAGAGAGGTCACCAGTTCGATTCCCAGTCTGGGCACATGCCCAGGTTGCAGGCTCGATCCCTGGTGGGGTGTATGCAAAAGGCAGCCAATTGATGGTCCTCTCTCATCAATGTTTTGATCTCTCCCTCTCCACTCTCTCTTAAATCAATAAAAACATATATTTTAAAAAGGCAAAGAACTTGGAGAAAGTAACTGAGAAAATATTAACAAGGAATTAATACCTACATTATGGAAAGTAAAAAAAGAAAAAGAAAAAAAGCTGAATAGAAAAATGAGCAAAGGATACAAATGGGTGCTTCACCAAAGAGGAAATAAAAGGTGCCAGTTTGCCTATCAGATTGGCAAGTAGGGAGAAAGTTAATTATAAGCCTTAATTTATAAGGTTAATTATTGGCAAGGCTGTGGGTGAAGTGAGAACCTGTGTTCTCTGCTGGTGGGGTATAAATGGAAATGGTTGCTTTGGAGAGCAAGTTCGCCATCTTTATTAAATAATGTACATGCCCACTGTGTTTGCAAAGTTTACCTAGTTTATGAGACACACACAGAGAGAAAATGTCAGTTCTAGAGTAGAGGATTTTAAGATGAGTTTACCTGATATTGTATCATTGGAGATAAATTTGATTTTTTTAAAATGGCGCTAAATCCCATTCACAAATAAAAACAACAACAACAACAAAAAATGTAATATATGGAAATAAGTTTAGAATCACTTATTTAGAGATAACAAAACATTTTAGTGGGTAACATAAAAAACCATACTGAATAAAAACAGGCTTTCAGGGGGAACCTATATTGTAAAGAAATCCCTTTGCCACAGGAGAGTGACGCAGTCTCAATCAAAATCCCAGCAGGGAAGTTATTTTGTTGTGAAATAAAAAGCGGGGAGCAAACCAGCTGTTGTTGCTCAGTGGTGAGTGTAGATCTATGAACCAGGAGGTCACGGTCCAGTTCCTGGTTAGGGCACGTGCCTGGGTTGTGGGCTGTCGCCACTGTGGGGCAGCAGGAGGCAACTGATCAGTGATTCTCTGTCATCATTGATGCTTCTGTCTCTTCCTCTCCCTTGCTCTCTGAAACCAATAAAAATATATTTAATAAAGAAGGAGTAGAAGTGGGTAATAGGTGGGACACTAAACAGTATCCTGAAAAAGAAGAGAAGTGGGAAGACCCATCCCCAACAGCGGAGTGACTGTCCCCGCTACTACCAGGCAAACCTGGGAAGACCACAGGGAAGGAGTCTCATGTCACGTGGCTCCATCTCCTAGTTTCTCTCCCCCTCTCTCACCCTGTTGGTCTATTTCTGCTGTTTCCCTGCAGGTCCACGCCTTGGCCTGTGCCAGTAAGTTTGAAGCTGAGCTGAAAGCTGAGCAAGAAGAGCGGAAGCAGGAGGAGGAGAAGAGGAGGATCCGCCAGGCCGCCTTCCGGGAGCTCAAGGCCACTTTTAGCACATAGTCGGGGGACCTTGACCTCTGTCTACAGCTGTGCCTCACAGATGCCCCTGGGAGAGCTGGCCAGGCATCCTGGCCCCCAACTTGATTCCTTGCCCCAACCAGCCTCCACACCCAGTCAAGCAAACTCCTTCGCCTCAGGGCAGCAGGGAGCGCTCTCACCCCCAGGTGAGAGAGACTAGCTGTTCCTTGCCTTTCTTTTCCTCCCACGTTGCTCTGCCCTTTTCTGTAGCCAGAACGTGCCTCGGTTTGGCCACCTGTGACTTTTCCTTGTTCCTTTTCCTCTTCCACATTAAAGAGTGGCAACAAATTGTACAGACACTTCTTCCCTTGGTGGTCCTCAGAGGAGAGGATCCTTGGGGGCTGTGATGTTAATGTTGCCCATTTTCTTGGGTAATTCTCTGCCCCGCCCTCCCACTCCTCCGTCCCCCCCCCACCCCTTTTGTTTCCCATCAGCTGCCCTGTTCTCATTCTTAGCCTGAGCCTGCCAGTTGCCTTTGCATCCTCATCTTTTGAGGGTGGTGAAGTTTGAGGCAGGTCAAACTGGACGGTTGTCTGTCCCCTCGCCAACAGGGGGTGTGGCATGCTGCCAAGATGACACAAAATAGAGAAAAGATAAATTCTGTTCCTTTCCATCACTTTCCTCCTGTCCCCTAGCATTTCCCCCAGACCCACCTTCATTCATGCCTCCCCATTTCAGCCTTTTTTTCTACCCCTAAATACTCTACTACATACTTATAATAAAATAATAATTAGAAGTACTATTAACGAGTAGAAAAATTCCTGCTAACTCTGACTCTATGCAAATTATATTACAGTAGACCCCTGACATTCACAACTGACAAATCTAGAGTCTTTTAAAATCCCAAAGGTCATGTCCACCCTCATCATGTGGAAAGTTTCCAACATCCGCTCCAAAGCGGTGACGGTGTTCTAAACCTCCCGCACACATTTTCAAATCTCCAGGGTTCTTGGGATTGTGTACACATGCCAGGGGTTTATTGTTGTATTTTTAAAAAGTAATTCCTAATGTCATATTTATTCCCTTTTGTAACTGCTGTCTTTACAATAAAGAAAACATCTGCAGTTCTACCTTACAGCTGTCTCTTTTTAAATAAACTGTGCAATTAGACTTTGCCATCACATCATTGTGCTTCTAGACTTCTTTGAGTTGGGGGAGAGAGGAAGTGTTTTCTGTAGGGGACACTTCTAGCCCAAGCTGCTTCTTCTTCTTCTTCTTTTTAAAATATATTTTATTGATTTTTTACAGAGAGGAAAGGAGAGGGATAGAGAGCCAGAAACATAGATGAGAGAGAATCATAGACCAGTTGCCTCCTGCACACCCGCTACTTGGTTGCGGGCACAGCCCCAGTTGTGGGTGTGCAGGAGGCAGCTGATTGATGTTTCTCTCTCATGGATGTTTCTAACTCTCCCTCTCCCTCTCTGTAAATAAATAAATAAATAAATAAATAAATAAATAAATAAATAAAAATAAAAAAATAAAAAAATTATATATATAAATGAATCACTTAAAAATAATATGTAAAACTGGAGGGGGAGGAGGAAGTGAGGTGTTTGGGAATTGGGTATTTCCTGCTAAGTCTTTCTGTAAACCTAAAACTGCTGTAAAAAAAATAAATAAATAAAGTCTAACAAAAAAAAGAGAGAGAAGACAGGAATGGAGGCAACATTGTAATTACTTTCAAACATTCATTTGTTTCTCTTATAACTAGCCCATGTAAGAGTTAGAAACTTGATTGCAATAACAGAAAATGTAACACAGGAGGATTTAAAACAAAAAAGGACCAATATTGGACCATGTACTAGTATAAAAGACCAGACAGGACTTCTTGGCCCCATCTTGGTCATGAAGTCCTGCAGATGTTCCTTTCATGCCTGTCTCTTGCAGTTCCCATCCTCCATTCCCATGGCCATGGCCTTCATTGGTTCTTTCCTGGGTTGCTACAGTGGTTGCCCTGCCCTCATGTTGCCCCGATTGTCCACCCTACAGCTTAGAATAATTCATATAAGCTGCAAACTGTTTCTAACATCTCCTGATTGTACCTTCCTCTTCACATGCAGTTCTCCCTCTATGCATGTCTGTGTCCAAATTTCCCTTTTTAAATTTTTATTGATTTTTGTTTTCTTAGAGAAAGAGGAAAAGGGAGAACGAGTGAGAGAGAAACATCAATCAATTGCCTCCCATATGTGCCCTGATCAGGAATCAAACTCTCGACTTTTCGGTGCATGGAATGATGCTCCAACCAACTACTTCATACCCATAAGGGCTATATTTCCCTTTTTCATAAGGACTCTAGTCACTGAATTACAGCCCACCTGGATGGCCTCATTTTAGCTTAATTACCTCTTTAAGACCTTATATGCAAATAACATGACATTCTGAAGTACATTCTGAGGTTGGGATGCCAATATGTCTTTTGGAGGGATGCAACCCAATCCATAAAGAGGATGTTAAATTGCTGTGTAACAAATTACCCCAAAATGTAGTGGCTTAAAGCAACCATTTCATTATCCTCATAGATTTAGTGAATCAGGAATTCAGACACGGCACAATGAGGAAGTTTGTCCTTGCTTCATGATGTCTTGGGCATGTACCCGGGTTGCAGGTTTGATCCTCAGCTTCAGTTGGGATGTGTGTGGGAGGCTACCAATTGATATGTCTCTCTCCCATCCATGTTTCTCTCTCTCCTCCCTCCCTGCTTCCTTCTCTCCCTGCATCCCCCCCCCTCCCTCTCCTTCCCTTCTACTCTGTCTTTTAAAAAAATCAGTGGAAAAAATATCCTCAGGTGAGGATTAACAAAAAAATAAAATAGACTGAGCAGACAAGGTGGAAGCTCTACCCTCTTTATGATCTAGCATTGGAAGTCATGTTGTTTTTCTTCTAGCACATTCTATAGGTTACAAGGGTCCAAGGAAAGGGAATTATATTCTATGTATAGAAAGGATAATTACAAGGTTTTAGAGGAGTACAAGGCGTGGAATACATTTTTGCTGCCATCTTTAGAAAAACAATTTTCCGTAGCTGGTTTGGCTCAGTGGATAGAGCGTCAGCCTGTGGATTGAAGGGTCCCAGGTTTGATTCCGGTCAAGGGCACATGCTCGGGTTGCCAGCTTGATCCTTAGTAGGGGTCATGCAGGAGGCAGCCGATCAATTATTCTCTTTCATCATTGATGTTTCTATCTCTCCTCTTTCCTTTCCCCTCTGAAATCAATAAAAATATATTAAAAAACGAAAAACACAATCTGCTACAATTAATCAACCTGTGTTTGCTACAAATTAAACTTGTTTCGGACTAAACTCCTTACTTCTCCTAATGATCTGCTAGTCTCAATTTCTGTTTCTATCACTGATACAACAAATCTGAAACTGTTATCTCTGACTAGGGCAGGAATAATCTGCAGTTAACTTTAAAAACCACTATTTAACAAAACATTGGAGAGACAGAAAATTAAATGAGAAGAGAAAAGCACCCTTCCTGAGGAGTATAAGAAAAAATTTATTGATTCTATAGGTATTTATTGAGTGTCTACTGTGTGCTGGGACAATGCCAGCTGCTGAGGAAACAAAGTCAAAGAATGCAGCATGTGTAATGGTTAAAAGCAAGGGATGTTGTTAGCTTTCACCACCACCACCACCACCACTACCAGATCATCATCATCACTTGGATTCAGTTCCTGCTCTCTGGCTTATATTTTTGGGCTAAAAATATGCCTAAGGTACTCTGAAAAACAACTTGGCAGTTTCTAATAAAGTTAAGCAAACATCACATAACCACCAATCCTGTTTATAGGCATTTACCCAAGTGAAATAAAAACCTATGTCCAGCCCTGGCTGGTTCGGCTCAGTGGACAGAACGTCAGCCTGCAGATTGAAGGGTCCTGGGTTTGATTCTGGTCAAGGGCACATGTCCGGGTTGCAGGCTCAGTCCCCAATAGATTGCCTAATCAGTGATTCTCTCTCATCATTGATGTTTCTATCTCTTTCCCTCTCCCTTCCTCTCTGAAATTAATAAAAATATATGTAAACAACAACAAAAACATTATGCTCATACAAATACCTGTATATGAATATTTATAGCAATTTTTATTAATAATCCTCCAAACTATAAACAGCCCAAATGTCCCTCAACTGAGCATGGATAAACAAATGTAGTGCATCTATCTAGTGAAATACTACTCAGCAATAAAAAAGAATAAAGTGCCCTGGCTAGTGGACTCGGTTGGAGCATTGTCCCATGTACTGAAGGGCCTTGGGTTCAATTTCCAGTCACAGCCCTTACTCAGCTTGTGGTTTCAATCTCTGGTCAGGCTGTGTACAGAGGACAACAAATTGATGGATGGTTTTCTCTCTCTCCACCCTCTCCCTTCCTCTGCCCCTCTAAAAGCAATGGAAACAACACCTGTCAGAATGGCTATCATCAACAAATCAGCAAACGACAAGTCCTGGCGAGGATGCGGAGAAAAAGGAACCCTTGTGCACTGCTGGTGGGAATGCAGACTGGTGCAACCACTGTGGAGAACAGTATGGAATTTCCTCAAAAAACTGAAAATGGAACTCCCATTTGACCCAGTAATCCCACACCTAGGAATATATCCTAAGAAACTAGAAACACCAATCAAAAAGGATATATGCACCCCTATGTTCATAGCAGCACAATTTAAAATAGCTAGGATTTGGAAACAGCCTAGGTGCCCGTCAGCAGATGATTGGATCAAAAACCCATGGTACAGTTGGTCCGAAGGTTGTGGGTTATTGTTAAGCTGATTAACAAAAACCCATGGTACATCTACACAATGGAATACTATGCTGCCATAAAAAAGAAGGAATTTTTATCATTTGACCTGGATGGAATTGGAAAACATTATGCTGAGTGAAATAAGCCAGTCAATGAAAGAAAAACACCACATGATCTCACTCATTTATGGATAATAAGGAACATTATAAACTGATGATCAAAAAGATAGATACAGAGACAGTAAAAGAAACAGACTGTCAAATTACAGCGGGGAGGGTAGGGAGATATGGGGGAGATAAGAGATCAACCGAAGGTCTTGTATGCATGCATATAAGCATAACCAATGGACACAAAACTCTGGGGAGGGAAGGCATGTATGGGAGTGGGGGTGGGGTGGGGATTGGTAAGGTATGTACACATATATGCCTTAATAAAAAAAATGAGGAAAAAAATTTCATCTTGTAAGAAATTTCATAGGATTTATTGAAAGAATTTTAAGTGTACCTAAATTGGTCTGTCTCAAATAAAGCACATTACAGTTTCTGGAAGAAAAAAAATAAATAAATGGAAACATATCCTTGGATGAAAGAAGAAGAGGAAGGAGTAGGAGAAGGAGTGGGAGGGGGAGGAGGAGGAAAAGGAAGAGGAGGAGAAGGAGAAGAAAAAGAAGGAGGAGGAAGAGGAGGAGAAAGGAGGGAGAGGAGGAGGAGGAAGAGGAGGAGGAGGAGAAGAAAAGGAAGAAAGGAAGAAAGGAAGAACCAAAGTACTGAAACACAAAACAGTATGGCTGAGTAAAAGAAGCCAGTCTCAAAAGGCCATATAATCTATAACTTTATTTATATGACATACTAGTAGGGCAAAACGATAAAGATGGAAACAGAATAGTGGCTTCAGGGGCTGGAAGTTTGGGAGGGGGCTTTTTAGGGCTACCTACAAAAGGTCATTGGGGGGAACTTTGGTGGGTGACGGGACTATTCTATACCTTGATTTTAGTGGTATTCACACACACCTGTATACATTAGCTAAAAGTTGCAGAACTACACGTACAAATGTTAAATTTTACTGTATGCAATATAATTACAGGCACAGGTTAGAAACACGAGCTCTGCAAGCAGCTAGCCTGAGCTAGGAAGTCCTTAGAAGCAATAGGTGGGTGGGTCAGGATAGAGGCCACGTTGAAGTTGTTCATGATTGCTTACTAGGTATGGGAATTGAGAAAGTGCTTATAACTTTTTTTTTTTTTTTTCTGTGTGTAGTTGGCTTTGAAAGGGAACACAGAGGTAGGAGGTGGTTGGAAGAGGAAATGGAGTGAGAACATTAAATTTTAAGATGGAAGAACATTTGAGTATTTTAAAAAGTTGACAGCCTGGGCTAGTGTGGCTCAGTTGTTGAAGGGTTGATCCATACAGCGAAAAGTCATGGGTTCCTGGCACATTCCTGGGTTGTGAGTTCAGTCCCGGTTGGGAACTTAAGAAGATGCAACCAACCAATGTTTCTCTCTCTCCCTTCCTCTTTCTTTAAAAAAAAAAAAAAAATTCAATAAACATATTCTCGGGTGATAATTAAAAAAAAAAAAATCGCCGATGGGAAGAATCCTGCATAAGAGGGACAGGTTGGAGCCATAAGGAAAGAATGGGATGACCTGAAAAGGGTAGAATAGTCAGATTTAGCAAACAAAAATTTGCATTTCCAAAAACAACAAATACCTTTTTAATGCATGTCCCCCCCATATTGCTGGGCGTCCTCTATTTTACCTGACGACCCCCAACGGGAGATTTCTGGGCAAAAGGGTTTTAGCCCCGATGCAGCAGGAGGGGTGGGGGCTCTGAAGCCCTTCCCAGCTGTCACACCCCAAGACTCTAGAATGAGTTCCCAGTTCTACCAGAACCGTTAGTAAGTGGAGAAACTGCTCTGAATTGGAGCTTTCGCCGCTTCCCCCTTTCCTCTAGCTCGGACGGTGAGCGGTCAGAAAAAGGGCTGGACGAAAACCGGTGGAAAAGTTCTAGCTGGAACCTGAGCTCGTAAATGAGGCAGAGCGTTTTGAACTGTGACCGGGCTCGGGATTGGGCGCACAGGACGGTGAGTCACCGGGCGCCGGGCCCGGGGCCACGTCTGGACGCCAACTCTACTCAACTCAAGGGCAGGCGGGAGCCCCCGCCGGGGACCGCGGCGCCTGCGCCCTACCGCCCTGCCGCCGCGCCGCCCCGCCCCCTCGGCCCCACATCCGGGGCCCCGGCGGCGGCGTGTCCGGGAGGAGGGGCGGGCGGCGGCGGAAAGGAAGATGTCGTGGGAGGCTGGAGGAGCCCGGAGGGCGGGGCTGCGAGGCGGGGCGGGGCGGGGCGAGCGCGCTATCACGTGACGTGCGTGGCGACGTGTCGGCCATCTTGTGTTGTTGAGGCTGAGGACTGACTTGGGTTCTGAGAGACTCCCCTGTCCCGGACCGCAGGTAACCAGCGACTCCGTCTCGCTCCCCTGCCCCGCACCGCTCCGCGCTCCGTCGTCTCCGCTGATCCTCCGGGTGGTCCGGGCCTTCCGCCCGCGCCCGTGTCCCCGTCGCCCCGGCACCCCTGGTCCAGCCGCATGGGTACCCATAGGCCGCCCTGGCAGCGGCCGCGGCTGGCTCGGGCGTCAAGCGAGGGGACAGGTCAGGTGCGGGGCCGGAGGCAGCTTCCTCCCCGGCCGGGGGCACGCCGGGCCCGGGCGTGTCTTGTCCTCGAAGCCGGGGAGCCCCCTCCTCCGGGGTCCGTTGGCATCCCGGTGGGAGCCAAGGAAGGGGGATGCGATGGGCAGTGTCAGGTCGGCTCGCTCCAGGGCCCGAGGGCTCGCCGTCCGCTACCTGCCCCTCGGGGCCAGCCCCCTGCCCAGCCTCGAGGTGCCCCGGGTAACAGCTGCTGCAGCGAGACAGCTGCTCCTGCCGGCCCCCCGCCCCACACCTGGCCGCTGGGAGGTGCGCCCTTGTCTTGCTCACGGAGTATCCGCATCGGGAGACTCCTTCGCGGACAGGGCACTGGGTCTGGGCCCGGCCTGAGGCCAAGCGGAGCCGTGGTCGGAACCTGGGACAGAGGTTGGGAAAGGAGGAGAGAGCCCTCGGTAGCTCTGGGACCCGAACGTTCACTCCAGGTTAAAATGGGCATTATAGCCTTTAAGTGTCAGCAGTTTCCCACCAGGCATTTGAATACTTGAGTTTTGTGGCTGAAACATAAGTCAAGCGATCAGGGAATGGGGGTGGAGGTAGTAGGGGGGGAAGGTGAGTATGAAAGAAGCAGGTTGTATGACTGGTGTTTGGGAAGCAGCAACGTTGCTTTGCATTTACCCACTACTGTTTTTTTTTTATTTATTTATTTATTTATTTTTAACATTCTTCCATCTCTGAAAGTCAGAGCACTTAAGCACACCTAGTCTGTGATAGGAAGGTAAGTATCCCAATGTAATCTGCAAGAAATGGAGGAAGGGGCTGGAACCTGTAAACAGTTTCTTATCCGGTAATTCACACCTTGGGTTATAGGCAGTTTTGATCACCAGTGTTGCGTGCAGGGAATATATTCTTACGTAGTATTTACTTTTTTAGACTTTTAGATTTAAAAAGAATTTTCTTGTCATTGTTTTCTGTACATTAACTCATCCTTCTGATATTTGGCAGCTCTGGCCTTACAGAGTTTGTACATTTTGGTTAGAATGTAAACGTGTTTTGTCATTCATTGATGTTTTTATGTTTCACTAGTTAAGAGTAGCACCTTTTCGAGTACTCAAACTGGAATGTGTGTTTTTCTGTTACATCAGATGTTGACATCAGTAGAGGACATTAGGAAAAAATTTTCAAGTGGCATGTATCTGGGAAAATGTCACATTGCCCTTCTTCCTTTGACTTTTTAACACCGAGGGATACACTGATGTTGGTAGTGATTCACTAGCAAAGCAAGGGCTTCACAGCTTTTCTATACTTGACAGAGCATTTTACAATTTTGAGAATGAGGAGGGAGTGAGGACCATGTGTCTTTATTCATTTATTTATTCATTCTTCCATGCATTCATTTATTTGGCAAATATTGAGACCTTGTTACACTGTTGGGTGCTGGGAGAAAAACAGACCAAAAATTTCTGTCTCCTAGGAGCCCATTTCTAGACAGATACATAAATACTTAGATAAAATATATTATGCAGTGGTAAATGATGTGGGGGGAAAAATGAGACAATGAAATAGGATAATAAAGAATTGGGGGAGGGATTAATTTTGAGTGTTCTGGGAAGGCTTCATGAAAAAGCTAATATTTGAGGGGAAGGAGCTACCCCTGTAGCTAAGTGGAGGAAGAATGCTCCAGGCTAGGGAGGCCAGGCCAAATAGCCGGAGGCAGAAACTGAAGGGAGCTGATAGATCCTTGTGGCTGGGGGAAATGGAGGGTAGGCTAGCCAGAGAGGTACAAGTGAGAGATAGGCTCACTAGTAGGAAGTGTGTACACAGGTCATTGGTTCTGAGATGAGATGAGAGGAGTTATTCAGTGTCCTGGACTCCTTTCACATCTCTGACTCTTGGAAAGGGAAATCAGATTCTGGAAATGTGGGCCCCTGTGTTCAAACCCTTCTCTCTACATGACCCCCTCCCTCCTTACCCTCCCTTATTTAGAAAAATTCAGGATGCTCATAGAGCAAAGGTCATGAAATACCTTTCTCGAAAAGTTTTTAAAGAAGGTTGATGATAAACCACCGAAAATGATTCTTCGAAAGGAATTGCTTTTTAAGAAGGGGATCTTTGTGATAATTCAAAATATTTGAAAATGTAGGGAAATAATGTCCTTTGAAGTTTAGATACAGATAGATCAATAAGGGATATGACCTTAGAGAGGTGAAATCAATGTACAATATTAACTCATGTTGTCCTTATGTGGTTAGCAAAGAATTCTTAATTATTTCTGTATTGTCCATCCTAGTTATAAATTACTCAGGGACTCTTCCATTAATTTGTTTGTATATATTTTATAGCATTTTACATGTGCAAAACTTTGTGTGCCTTTTTTTATTCTTTTACTTTATCTTTTAGAATAGGTCTTCAATTAATTTGATAATCAATAGACTTTTTCATTGGAAAATTTTTCTGATTTCCTTCCATCTTATCTCCATATTCTTATTACTGAACTTTCATAAATGTCCTCTTTTGTTAAAAAAAAATATTTGTATTGATTTCAGAGAGAAGAGAGAGAGAGAGGGAGAGAGAGATAGAAACATCATTGATTGGCTGCCTCCTTCATGCCCTCCACTGGGGATCAAGCCCGCAATGCAACCCAACCCGGGCATGTGCCCTGACTGGTTCATAAGTCGACGCTCAACCCTGAGCCACACCAGCCAGGCTGTCCTGTTTTATTTTAATTCACTGTAGGAATTTAATATTTTGGTTCTGAAATACTTTTGCTTGTGTGTTGCATATATGAAAAATAATTTGTCATAGGTTTGCCTGAAAATCATGAGAAGTTAAGAATTACAATTTCAGGATGTGAGTGCAGCTCCTTGGCTCAAAAGGAGACGTAATGATGATAGTGACAATGGCAGTGTTTTCTTTTATTCTTTTTTTGTTAGGGTAGTGTTTTAAGTGAATCACCTTTCTCCTTTTTCTCCATTGAATTTTGAAGTGACATTTCCAAATTATAATGTCTTTGATGTCATACCAGTTCATTTGTTCCCATGACTCTGCATTTTAATACTCCATATGTCTGTTCTCATTTTGTTGACTTTCATTCTGGAAGATGACAATATTGATTGTGATTACTATCTAGGAGAATCTTTTTGAAGATTATTATTGTCCCTTCTTCCCTCCTAAAGGATCTTTGATTTGTGCCATTTTCAAAGACTGACTTCATTTGCAGTTTTCCATTAGTCCCAGCTGAGTAAATTTTCAATACTTTTTGTTTTGTTCTGTTTCTTACAGATTAGAGTGGGACCAGATTCATGAGATTGAATCTACTACAGCCTATGTTGGTGTTAATCCAGGTATTTTAAAAGCAGGTTAAGTCTCCATTTTTCTTCAGCAATTTAAATTACCTAACATTATTTGGTTATTGTTGTAAAACTTTGAATACAAGCTTTTGTTCTCCCCTTTGACTCCCACTTGGATTTATGTTGATAAATCTTAGGATTTACATTCATGTTTAATTCCCTGAAGAAGTACATATCTTTCAAGTTATTGTTTTTTTTAATTGTCACCAAAGGATATGTTTTTATTGATTTTTTTTTTTTTTTTTTTTTTTTTTTTTTTTTTTAGCCAGAGAGGAAGGGAGAGGGAGAGAGAGAAATGTCGATATTTTTGATTGGTTGTTTCTACAGACACCCCACCAGGGATCAAACTCAAAACCTAGATATGTGTACTAACTGGGAATTGAACCGCAAACCTTTTCATGTATGGGAGGTCTCTCCAACTATCTGAGCCACCCAGCCAGGGCAAGAAATACATAGCTTCAAAAATATCAGTAGATTTTTTAATCCATAGGCAAGTTTACTTTTAATTAGAATGCTAATATTTCTGGTCTGGATTAGCATTTGTTTTTTATTTTTATTTTTATTTATTTTATTTATTTTTTTAATCAGCTTAACAATAACCCACAACCTTTGGACCAACTTTATTTATTTTTTTAAAGATATTTTATTGATTTTTTTACAGAGAGGAAGAGAGAGGGACAGAGAGTTAGAAACATCAATGAGACAGAGTTAGAAACTTCATGAGAGAGAATCATATCATCGATCAGCTGCCTCTTGCACACCCCCCACTGGGGATGTGCCTGCAACCAAGGTACATGCCCTTGACCGGAATTGAACCTGGGACCTTCCAGTCTGCAGGCCGATGCTCTATCCACTGAGCCAAACCAGTTTCGGCTGTTTTTTATTTTTTATGCTCTGTAGATGACTGAAAAATAGACAGATTAGTTATGCAGGAATATAAAACGATGGCTTTGCTGAATTGCCCATAATTATCTGGGAGGTTGGAGAAGAGGGAAGAGGGTTGAAAAACAAAAGGGGATTCACTTAAATGGCCAAAATTAGTTTTATAAAAATATTTTCAAAGTATTACATGCTTTCCTACTTGAAGAAATTAAGTTAGGACCACAATTTTATATTAATCATAGTTTCACTGAATTTGAGCTTAATTTATAAAAGAAGATATTCTAGAGCTTGTTCTAGAGTAGGGGTGTCGAACTCAATCAGAGAAGGGGCCAAAATCTAAAATCCAGCCTAAATTGCGGGCTGAATGGTTTACTGAACAGTCATAAACTGTCATTGTGATGGAAACGCAGCGGAGTGCAGTGATGACAGCGCGGTGCGGGCCACATTGCAAGGCCTGGCGGGACGGATTTGGCCCGTGGGCCTTGTGTTTGACACATGTGTTCTAGAGGAAAGTTTGTTTATTATCTAGTTCTGCCCTCTTTTTCTTCTGCTTGCTTTTATAAAAAGTAGAGTGCATTGGGCAAAGTTGGATGACCTTTTGGACGATATAACAGCTATTTTTTCTTGCAAAATTAAAGGCGAAAGTGGCTTTCTCAAATTGCTTTCTTTTTGTTAGTAAAATTGTCAACTTTAATTATTGTTTTTTGACTCTTTAGAGCAGCATTCAAAACATTATTTGATGTTAGCTGATAAACTATTGTGGTTCAGTCTACTCCTTGTCACTTGAAATATCACCATCTGGTGGATTTTTAAGATACTCTCTCAATAGAGCATTAAAAGAAGGTTGTGATTTTATAACTGAAAGCATATCTGGAGCTTTGCTCCTTGGACATTTTGGCAGTGGTTATACTTTTTGGGACTCACGGATTATTTGCATTATATTGCTTTGTTGTTGGCTGTCATTTTTCTATCAGATATGTTTAAAAAGTTAATACCAAATATCAGCATTATTATTATTATTATTTTTGTTTTTAATCCTAATTCAAGGATATATTTATTGACTTGAGAGAGAGAGAGAGGAAAGGAGAGAGCTAGAGAAAGAGAGAACAAAGCATCCTGTACACTCCTAGATTGGGAATTGAACACAAAATGTAGGTATGTGCCCTGACCTGGAATCAAACCCATGACCAACAGAGCCCTCTAGCCAGTGCACAGTGTGGTTTTGAATGAAAATTCCAAATAATCACTCTCCTGAAACCTTATAGTAGTGCTCATTTGTTATCTTCATCAGAATCAGAACTTTTGTTAAGAAATTCTATATGTATTTTTCTTCTTAGCCAGCATAGCTTAGCGGTTATAGTGTCGACCAGTGCCCTGAAGGGTCTTGGGTTCGAGTCTTGGTAAGGGCACATACCCAGGTTGTGGGTTGGATTCCTGGTCTGGGTACCTGGGGTTGGGCAACCAATTGATCTTTCTCTTTCACATCTCTTTCCTTATCTAGAATCAATGAAAAAAGTATATCCTCAGGTGGGGACTAAAAAAATGTATATTTTTCAGTCCCACTCCAGAATTAGTGAGAGAGAGAGAGACTCTAGCTGCCAGGAAAGAGAGTCTTGTTTATGAGTACACCATATGATTTTAATATTTTAACCAGGTTTAGAATTCATTTCCTATAAAACATATTCATAATAAATTATGTTTTTGAAGTTTCTTAAGAGATTGCTAGGTGATTTTCTTTAATAATTTTATTATTTACAGTGTTAAAAGGACCTGAACAAAGTCTGCTCAGACCACCTGCTGTGAACCAGCAGAACTTTTGGACAGGTAAGTGTTGAAGGGAATACAAAGCTGAGGTGGGTTTATGCAAACAGATGGTTTTTGCTTTTAAAGGTTTTGGTTATTTTTGTCCTATTATTCCTCCTGAAGTTATAGACAATGAGTAAACTTCTCTAGTACTGCTCAGATCCTTTATGAACTATTAGAGTAATAATAAGTGCTGCTCAGATCCATGAACCATAAGAATAATAATATTCTTTCTGCATTGATCCTGGTATAAATTTAAGTCTTAAACTGTCATAGTGGTTTCTTTGATGCCATGAAACAGAAAGGGGAATGCTTTGGGGTCAGGGGGAGGTATCTTAAAGAACCCAAGAGCAGTTGGCTTCTTCATGAAGGACATGATTTGGAAACTGGGAAGCATTCAGGAACAAGGTTGTCCAGCTAGCACTTTTCTACCCTTTGGCTAGTCAATGTCCTCTCTTGTTTCTTGCTATCCTGTTTCAGTTGTCTTTCCACAGTCTGGTCTTTTATGCTTTACAAACACATGAAAGAAAATTGTCACTTATTTTCTAGAGTCACAAATGAACTCAGGCTCTTGTGCCACTGGTTAAAATTGTGTCCACATTTCAGGTTCCTTTGAGGGAAAATTTGATTAGTTTAGCTTGGTCCAGTTCTCCATCATTGATTCATTTAGTGTAGCCATGGGGTTGGGGTCCATAGTGCAACCTAGTTAGCTGAAAGATTCCTAAGACTCGGAATAGGCCTTGGAGAAGGTGGTATGTTGGCTGTTCTAATCAGACACCCACAGAAGTTTCTAGACATTTTTCTTTTCCTAGAAAAATTTTCTTTATAGCTCAGCAGTTTCAGTTTATGTGTCCTGAGGAGGTAAAATATAGGGCATACACTTTTTTAAAAAAATATATATTTTATTGATTTTGTACAGAGATGAAGGGAGAGAAATAGAGAGTTAGAAACATCGATGAGAGTCATCGATCAGCTTCCTCTTGCACACCCCCTACTGGGGATATGCCCACAACCAAGGTACATGCCCTTGACCGGAATCGAACCCGGGTCCCTTCAGTCCCCAAGCCGACGCTCTATCCATTGAGCCAAACCGGTTACAGTGGCATACACTCTTTGAATACCATTATTCCAATGGATTAAATCTGAAAAGAAACACCAATTGAACTATCAGCTGTTAAAGTGTGTATATATTTTGGGGGGGACCGCCTATATATGCATATCTCTTGGTGAATGAGGGCCAGTAGGTCTCACCAAGCATCTTTGTTGGAACTTCCTAGTGCAGAGTTTTAAAAAATTAAAAAATATATATATTTATTGATTTTTTTTTTTTTTACAGAGAGGAAGGGAAAGGGATAGAGAGTTAGAAATATCGATGACAGAGAAATGACTATTTGCCTCTTGCACAATCCCTATTGGGGATGTGCCTGCAACCAAGGTACATGCCCTTGACCGGAATTGAACCTGGGACCCTTCAGTCCGCAGGCTGACGCTCTATTCACTGAGCCAAACCGGCTGGGGCTAAAAATAAAATTTTTTTAAATGGGTTTTTAGAGAGAGAAACATCTATGTAAGTTAGGGGTGTCGAACTCAATCAGAGAAGGGGCCAAAATCTAAAATCCTGCCTAAATCGCGGGCCGAATGGTTTACTGAACAGTCATAAACTGTCATTGTGATGGAAACGCAGCGGAGTACAGTGATGACAGCGCGGTGCGGGCCTCATTGCAAGGCCTGGCGGGACGGATTTGGCCCGCGGGCCTTGTGTTTGACACATGTGAGTAAGTGATCAGCTGCTTTCTGCATGCCCCCTACTGGAGATCGAGCCCACAAGCCTGAGCATGTTTCCTGACCTGGAATCGAACCAGGAATCAAAATGGCAAATCTTTTGGTGCATTGGATGATGCCAAACCCAACTGAGCCACACTGGCCAGTACCCTAGTGCAGAGTTTTAACTAAAGTCTTTAAAAATGTTTGTTTGTTTGTTTATTTATTTATTTATTTTGTTGATTTCAGAGAGGAAAGGGGAGGGGGAGAGAGAAATATTAATGATGAGAGAGAATCATTGATTGGCTGCCTCCCGCACACACCCACTGGGTTTGAGCTGCAGCTTGGGCATGTACCCTTGATGGGAATCGAACCTGGCATCCTTCAGATGATGCTCTATCCACTGAGCCACACTGGCTAGGGCGTTACTAAGGTGTTTGATTGAAGTGGAGAAGGAATGTGTGTGAGGTTCAAATGAACACATGGGATAAAGGTCTTTTTTTTAATTTTTAGAGAGAAGAAGGGAGATAGAGGGAGAGAGGAAGGAAGAGAGAGAAGCATTAATGTGAGAGTGAAACATTGATCGGCTGCCTCCTGCACACTCTCTGTCAGGGATAGAGCCCGCAACTCCAGGCATGTGCCCTCACCTAGAATTGAACCGGAAACCTTTCTGTGCACAGATGGCACCCAACCAGCTGAGCCACATTGGCCAGAGTGGGATAAAGGTTTAAAAGAACATAAGCAAATGAGAGGCTTAGTGGAAATTCAGTGGTTACTTATTTATTTTTCATTGATTGCTTTTATGAATTTTAATCTCTGGGTACCTTTTACATTATTGAGCAGCATTTAAGTATTAGGAAGCAATAGAGAATTTGAAGGGTGGGACTTGTATATGTGAACCTATAGTCAAGTTATTTGGGTGGTAGAAGGGACTTGTTACTGTTGGTAAAGGATCAGTGAGAAAGAATAAACTTTTGTATTAAAATTTTTTTGTAATTATTCAGAAGCAAAATTGCTTAAATAATTTTTTTATTGCTTAATCTTATATTAGTATATTAGTGCATTGAGATCTTTAAAAATTGATTTTTAGAATGAGGAAGAGAGAGAGAGAGAGAGAGAGAGAGAGAGAGAGAGAGAGAGAGAGAGAGAGAGAAGATATTAATTGGTTGTCTCCTAAAAGCACCCTAACCTGGATGGACCCGAAAACCTGGGTATGTATTTTGAATGGGAATCAAACCCACAAGCCTTTGCTGTATAGGATGACACTCCAATCAACTGAGGCACACCGGCCAGGGCAGTATATTAAGATTTTTGATGCATAGCCTAGGGATTATTTATAAAAGTGATCTATTATAGAGTGATGTATCGAATGACAGGTCACAGATGTGATTTCCTATGATACTTCTTCAGCCAAGGTTTCTTTAGTAAATTGGTTGCAGCTGAATTCATCTTTAAGGTAGAAGAATCCATTCTCATATTGTATGTTTTCTTTAATCTGGATGCTGAGGTAAGGGTTATTCAAGATTTTGTGAAGTTTGAAAAGATTTCCACATAACCTCTGTAAAGGTGTCAAAGGTGTTTTCTCTGAAAAACATTGGCTTTTAGTGAGATTATCAAATGAGATGGTAATATTTATGACATTGAAATTTTCCCTAGAATAGTTCACAGTTGCTAATTTTGTTCTTTCATCAAAAGGGGGAGAGAAAAGAAACATTTACATATTGTTCAGAAATAGTAGGGAGAATGATAGTAATATCTTTTCTTATAGTAATATTGTGGTCAGTATGTTCTTTGGGAACAAAGCTCCTTTTATTCAAGTTGTCCTGGGTCTGGAGGAAGTCTCAAGAGCTCTGGTCTCTTCAGTATTGGTCCCATGAGTATAGAGACTGGCAAGGAATTGGCAGAGGTACTGTCTTGGTACTTTTTTTTTTTTTTTTTTAATTGATTTTGTACAGAGAGGAAGGGAGATAGATAGAGAGTTAGAAATATCAATGAGAGGGAGTCATTGATCAGTGCCTCTTGCACATCCCCTACTGGGGATATGCCCGCAACCAAGGTACATGCCCTTGTCCAGAATCGAACCCGGGATCTTTCAGTTCCCAAGCCGACGCTCTATCCATTGAGCCAAACCGGTTTCAGCTGTCTTAGTACTTTCTAAATGATAAATCATGGCTGAGGCCATGAAGACATGTCCATATCCAGGGCCTCTCACGATTAGCCCCTTGGGAATTGAAGTGGTGCTGCCCAAACCATGGCCAGTTGAGTAAAGCCATCCTGAAAGATTAGTGGGACAGAGCCTTAATTCATGTTCTGGAGTCTGATCCTATCCTTTAATCTTTTATACTACATCACCATAGTTAATGACCTTTGTAATAGTGTGTTATGAGAATACATACATTCTCTGTATTGCTTGCTTAATCAATGCAAAGGCAGATAGAAGTTGAAGGAGAGTGGAATAGAATGGTAGATTGGGAAAGGCGAAAATGCATACCACAAAATGAATTCCTCTGAAAATTACAAGCAAATGGGGGAGAAAAGGTAACCAAGCAAAACAGCAGTATATTAGTATGTAGTGAAAAGCTTGTGGCCTTTAAAAATTTTTTTTGTTAATATTTACCCAAAAATGATTTTTTATTGACTTTTAGAGAGAGTGGAAGGGAAGGGGAGAGACAGAGAGAAACATTGATGTGAGTGACACATTGATTGGTTGCCTCCCACATGCCCCTGGGATTGTGTACCTATAACCAAGGTATGTGCCTTTAAACGGAATCAAACCCAGGACCCTTCAGTCCATGGGCTGATGCTCTATCCACTGAACCAAATTGGCTAGGGTGCCTTTGGCATTTTAAGCCGAGAAATGGGAGTTTAATTTTCTGTCACTTTAAAAATATGTATGTATTTTAAAATATATTATATATTGATTTCAGAAGGAAAGGAGAGGGAGAGAGAGAAACAATGATGATAATTATTGATAGGCTGCTTCCTGCATGCCCCCTACTGGGACCCAACCCGCAACCCAGGCATGTGCCCTGACCAGGAATTGAACAGTGACCTCCTGGTGGGTGCTCAGCCACTGAGTCACACCAATTGTGCTTCTGTCACTTATGACATGCCACTTTAGGTAAGGTAACCATTTGCAGTTGTATTTTCCTTACCTGTATAAAGTATATCCCATGGTGGTTGTGGGAATTAAAAATCTAAAATGCCCAGTACAGCCGAAACCGGTTTGGCTCAGTTGATAGAGCGTTGGTCTGCGGACTGAAGGGTCCAGGTTTGATTCCGGTCAGAGGCATGTACCTTGGTTGCGGGCACATCCCCAGTGGGGGGTGTGCAGGAGGCAGCTGATCTATGATTCTCTCTCATTGATGTTTCTGGCTCTCTATCTCTATCTCTATCTCTATCCCTCTCTCTTTCTCTCTGTAAAATATCAATAAAATATATTTTAAAAACAAAATGCCCAGTACAATGCCTGACCCACAGTAAATAGGCTCTCATTGAGTGGTTGCTTGTCTGATTGTTGCTACTATGTAAGTTGGTCATTTTGATTATAAAATTTCATATTTATAATTTGAATAGAGAGGTCAGTGGGTTCTGATTGTAAGTTTTTTGTTTTTTTGTTTTGTTTTCAATCTAACAAATATTTGAATATCTTTTTTGTGACAGCCAGCTGCTGGGCTAGCCATAATGGTAAACTAAACATGAAAGGGTCTGTATTGTTGCCGAGGCAGTTAAAAAATCATAGAATTAAATTTCAAAATGTGAAAAGTCTCTCTGTCCTTAGAAAAGAGACATTTTTAAAACCCTAGATATGTTTTTAGTAAGTGTCACATTTTAGATCATGGTGTTCATGTCATTAGTATTTTATGCTCCTTGATATACTTTCTAGAGTATGTTCGTTTGTTCTGAGTTAATAGGTGTATTTCTTTTGTCATTTTCTTTCTCTGAGATAGACATTGTCACCTTTTTGATCTTAGGACTCATTTACCCTCCTAAAAGTTAGAGAACCCCAAAGAGCTTTTGGCTTTTTAGTTACATCTATATATACTTACCATATTAAGAAATTTAAAATAGCTCATGAATTTATTTTAAAATAATCTCATTACATGTTGACATAAATACATTTTTGAGAAAAATATTTATTTTCTTAAACATTTATAAGAAGTTTGGTGAGAAGAGTGGCATTGTTTTACCTTTCTTGTAAATTACTTTTGCCTTGCTTTAAGAAGGCAGCTGGATTCTCTTATCTGCTTCTGCATTCAATTCATTGTTTATTACTTTGGTTGAAGTATATGAAGGATATTTATGTAGTTGGAAAAGGGAGGAGTATTTTAAGAACTTTTTCAGATAATTGAAGATTTTTTGATATACTAAAATTCAGCAATTATTCATTTGTAAAAATTAGCTTCAATGTGAAATCTGAATTATATCAATGCAGGCACCGCACCAAATATCAGCAATTGACTGTTAGATTAAAATTTATTTGCTTTGAAATGTACTGTTACATTAAAATTCATTGGTCTCACATATTTAATGGATATATTATATTATACATTATATTAAAAAATCACATTAATGTGAACACCCATAAAAAAACACAAAAAAACAAAAACCAACAAAAAACACCTTCAAGTATTGAGAAAGTCGAAATACTGGAAAACCTGTTAAGCTCATGATGGTGAATAGGAGTTTTCCAAAATTTTAATTTTTGCTTGAAAGCTCAAATTTTATAATTGGTGACAATTGTACTGTCAATTGTTTTCCGTGAAGTGAAAATTTCACTTTGTTAGTTTATTTATTTATTTATTTATTTATTTATTTATTTTTAATATATTTTATTGACTTTTCACAGAGAGGAAGGAAGAGGGATAGAGAGCTAGAAACGTCGATGAGAGAGAAACATTGACCAGCTGCCTCTTGCACACCCCTTACCGGGGATGTGCCCGCAACCAATGTACATGCCCTTGACCGGAATCGAACCTGGGACCTTTCAGTCCGCAGACCGACGCTCTACCACTGAGCCATACCGGTTTCGGCTCACTTTGTTAGTTTAAATTTATTTTTCCCCCATTGACTTAAGCGAGAG
Organism: Pipistrellus kuhlii; assembly: GCF_014108245.1. NCBI lineage: Eukaryota > Metazoa > Chordata > Mammalia > Chiroptera > Vespertilionidae > Pipistrellus > Pipistrellus kuhlii. The sequence goes on from NW_023425573.1 coordinate 26,175,767, forward strand.
GAAGGAAGAGAGGTATAGAAACAGCAATGATGAGAGAATCATTGATCAGCTGCCTCCTGCATGCCCTCTACTGGCGATCAAGCCCCAAAACCTGGCATGTGCCCTGATGGAGAATTTAACCATGCATGACCTTGTTCATCGATTGATGCTAAACCACTGTGCCATACTGTCCGGGCATCAGTTCATTCATTAAAAAAAAAAAATGTTTGCTAAATATGTAGATCTGGATAATCATGTTTGTGTGTCAGCTCTTCTTTCAAGTTAAGATAATGTTCCATGAAAAAAACGAGTTCACAACTCAAAACAATCACCTAAGTGTCTTTGAGACCGTGGTGTGCAGCAGAAGTGCTTTATGTATATTTTCCATTTCATTACATAGAACATTGAAAAGATGTATACAAAGGGGTCAAGATGAATAAAATCAATAATTTTTACTGTTTTAGCTAGGGTTGTGGTTGGCAAACTGCGGCTCAATGGACTTTTTGGCCCCTTGAGAATGGCTCTTCCACAAATACCATGGTCTGGGCGAGTCTATTTTAAAAAAAAAATATTTTATTGATTTTTTACAGAGAGGAAGGGAGAGAGAGAGAGAGCTAGAAACGTCGAGAGAGAGAAACATGGACCAGCTGCCTCTTGGCACACCCCCTACTGGGGATGTGCCCGCAACCAATGTACATGCCCTTGACCGGAATTGAACCTGGGACCTTTCAGTCCGCAGACTGACACTCTACCACTGAGCCAAACCGGTTTCGGCTGGGCGAGTCTATTTTGAAGAAGTGGTGTTAGAAGAAGTTTAAGTTTAAAAAATTTGGCTCTCAAAAGAAATTTTAATCGTTTTACTGTTGATATTTGGCTCTGTTGACTAATGAATTTGCCGACCTCTGGGCTAGGGCATTCTCAAGTAAAACAGGCTTTTTTCTCTCCTGTAAGTATTGTATATAACAGTGATAGCCAAGAATACAACGCTTACCAGTACATTTTGGTGCCATTAATTTGAATGATGCTAAGGAGCCAGCAGCTTCCCTCATCACTGCTTTGCATGATCAGTACAGTGCTAATACAGTGAAAAAATGCAAATAATACTTTAATATTATTATAAAAATTGTTTTGGCATCGGGGATACCTTAAAGGAGTTCTATTGGAAGACTTTAATTTGAGGATTGTTGCTCAGGGGAATGGAGCAGTACTAAGGATGTCTGACTGCCAGCTTAGACCCACTCCCTGCAGGCTGAGGGAATCCTCCCAACCCCCCCACCAAGTGCATGAATTTTTTGTACTGAGCCTGGCCACTAGTGTGTGCGGAAGGAAAATTTGTTCTGATTCCAAGAATTGATTTGTCCCCATCTGACACTTGCCTCCCATTTAAATAAATTTGAAGACAGTTTCCCATGATGCCAGCATTTGCCCCAACCTGTATGTATTTTACAATGTGTTGAACATGATTATATTCTCTGTATTACATAATCTGCCTTGGACACAATACATTGTTGACATCTTTTATGTCATTGAATATAATTATCATCATCTTTTTCTTCTAGTGCTCTGGAGATCTGGCTTCTACAGTATCTGCTGGATTTCTAATACCCTATTTTCCTGTTAGCTCTTGTTAATTCATTTTCATCCTGGACTCTTCCTTGCTTGAATTTTTTTATATAGTTGTAGTTTTTCATTTCCCTTGGAGTATAAAATACAAAGACTTCTATGATATGGCCACTGCTATATCAAAATTTCACTTTACTTGGTGTACCTGATTAATAATGACGGATTTTGTAATTTAAAAAAACACGATAATTTCAAGAGAAACATCGAAAGTCCTTTATTCAAAGTAATGTTCATCACTAGCTACACATTTCCCCCATCTTTCAGGTAATTTGTGGATACCATCCCAATAGAACTTTTCTTGTCTTGAGGCAAACCATTCAGAGACCCAATTTTCCACTTTGTACGTTTTGAAGTGCTGCTCAAAAAGTGCATGTGCCATTGATTGGAACAAGTGGTAATCTGAAGGAGAAAGGACTTGTGAATACAGCGGGTGGGTTAATACTTCCCAGGCAAGATCTTTTAACGTGTCTTTAACTGTTTTTGAAGTGTGTGATGGTGTGCTATCATGAAGCAAAATTACTTTGCCATGTCTCCTGGCCCATTCTGGTTGTTTTACCATCAAAGCATGGTTCAAATTGATTATTTGTTGTCAGTACCCATCAGTATTAATGGTTTCATCTGGTTTTAGAAGTTCATAATACACTATACCTTCCTGATCCCACCAAACGCAGAGCATTGTCTTCTTTTCAAAGCAATTTGGCCTTTCAGTCTATGTTGATGGTTTACCTGGATCAACCTATGATTCTGTGCATTAGGGATTCTCAAAATAAATCCACTTTTCAATGCCAGTCACAGTTCAATGCAAAAAAGACTTTCTTTCATGCTGTTGAAGCAATATTTTACTGATGACCTTTTGGTTTTCCATTTGTCTTTTGTTCAATTGATGTGGCACCCATTTTTCTTCCTTTAAAATATTTCCCATTCCTTGTAAACAATTGGAAATTGTTTGCTGACCAAAGTTTAATCTTTCTGCAAGTTGTTTTTGAGTTTGACACGCATCTTTACCCAATAATGCTTGTAATTGTTGGTCTTCAAGAGCTTGACACACATCTTCACCCAATAATGCTTATAATTGTTGGTCTTCAAACTTTTTCAGTTGACCTGGACATTCTTTGTCTTTCACATCTAAATAATCACTTTTAAAGCATTAAACCAGTGTTCACAAGTATCTTGAGATGGAGCATGTTCACCATAAGCTTCCTGAAATTATGATAACTTTTTCTTCAAAATAAAGTAATGAATTAAAACTTACCACAATTTTTTTTTTGGCACAAAATTCAACATTTTTAGTGTAAAAATATTTATACTGTTAACAACTTCAAGAAATTTGACATGAAGTTTTGAAGCTTGCTGTCAATACAACAAAATAGCATACATATCAAATCACATATGTGTCAACATGTGTAACTCAATCTATTGAAAACAATCTGCGTTATTAATTAGTACACCTGGTAGTAGTTTTTAGTCTTATTGATGAAATGAAAATCTCACAAAAGAATCTAGCTCTTCCCCCCTTTCTGTGTTGTTGTTGTTGTTGTTGTTTTTTAATATAGTGAATCTAAAAGAGTTGAAATCAGTGAATTTGAGTTTAGGAGAAAGGTGAGGGCCAGAGAGGTCTAGCTATATGCTTTTTCTCTTCTTACAATTTTTGGTTGCTGTACTATTGATTTACTTAAAAATCTATGTCTCCCATCCCCACTCTACACTGAAGTTCAAGGTCTTAAATTATGATCTTTTCGATGCCTTTACTAGGAGTTTTAATGATGTACAGTAGGTTTAATTGTTTCAAAGAGGGGTAGGCATACCAGAGCAGTGGTTTAGAAAGGTTGATATTTTTGGATGTGAATATTTAGAGGCTGAGTCAAGAAAACCAACTAGGAGTTTTATTCTAATAACCTAGACATGAGTTAAGGTTTCATTATAATGAAAAAAATGCAAGAAGAATTTTGAAGGAGAAATTGACCAAAATTGAAACAAAATCATTGGGTATGAGAGAAGCAAAAGGAGTTTCAGATAACTCTGGGCTTTTGAAGCCTGGCTTACTGGTGAATTGTAAATGCAGTGGTACCTTGATCAGTTGTTGATGAGATAGGTATCCAGGAGGAACAAGCATCTGGAAATGCTACACAGGTCATGGCAGAAAAGAAACCTGTAATTTACAATAGGGGTGAGGCATCTCCCCAGGAAGCTGGGTAATTTAGAAATTTGTGGGAGAATTTTTCATTGCTCCTGTTGTAACTATACCCTCACTCCCTGCATGATATTCCCTGTGATTTAGTAGGCAGAGTTCTACCCAAAGTGTTAGTGGAGAAATAACAAAAAGTTCAAGACAATATCTAAACAGAATGTATAGTTAAGTAAAACATGGGTACATTGATGGAAGTTAGAAAAGAAGGGAAACTTTTGGGGAATGCTGCCTAAATAGGAAGGAAACGAAGATAGAAAAAAGTAATAATATTGTTTGATCTTGGCAGATAAAGGATGAAATGGTTTTAAGAAAAGGCAGTCTAAAGAGGCAGAAGAGGATGATCGGAGCAAAGCATCTAGAGTCTGGTTCAAATACTGCTGTCAAAATTCAGAGCTGTTTTCTAATGGTCACAAGTCTCCCAGGGGTTTGAGTTAACATTTAGTATGGTGGTGTTTAAATGGTGGTGAAGCCTATATTCATTTTAACCTCACTGCATCTTTAGAAAGGACAGTTGAGGAAAAAAAACCCAGTTTCCATTCTGACTAATTTATAATTCAGAGGCATCATGTAAAACAATCCCTCCAGTACATTTAAGTACATTACAACTGGGCTCATTTAAATTGACTTAGGAGAAATCTGAAGTGTAGAATTTGGAATTAATCATTACAGTACTTCAAGAATTTAATGAGATTTCTTCAGGAGTCATAACTCTTATATTTTTGCTTTAGTTCAGAAAGGAGAATGAGCAGAAGTCCATTCTGAGTAATGTTGGTCTCTTTAGTTGATAATTAAATTGTTTGGATTATTATTTTTAGGTTCTTAAGAGTTCTAGGGAAATCTTTTCAGGGGTCTTCAAACTACGGCCCGCGGGACACATGCGGCCCGCAGAGGAGTCTGATCCGGCCCGCCAGGTTTTTTGGGCAGTGAGCGCAGCCAAGGTGTTACAGTAGGAATTAGTAGTTCATATAGTCCGGCCCTCCAGCTCTCTGAGGGACCGTGAGCCCCCACTTTAAAAAGTTTGAGGACCCCTGCTACATCTTCTTATGAAAACCATGTTGTAAATGGTAGGGTCCCAGATCAAGGTATTAAAAAAACTTCTGAGCTTTTAATATTGGTACAGTATGGTAGTTTGGCATGACCTAAAGGTTCTTAGGTGGAAGGATAAAGAGGACTGAAACAGGATTTCCTTTTTTTCTCTTTTGTGGTGAGAACCTTTAAGATCTACTTGCTCAGCAATATACAGTATTATTAGCTATAGTCACCATGCTGTACATTAGATCCTCAGAGTTTGTTAATCTTATAACTGAAATTTTATATCCTTTGACCAATATCTCCCCATTTCCTTCACTCCTCCAGCCACTAATAACCACTACTCTCCTCACAGATTTTGGCATTTTAGATTCCACATATAAGTAATATCATACGGTATTTGTCTTTGCCTATCTGACTTATTTCATTTTAAGATCTGATATCTTAAAATTGCTTTTGAAAGACTACTTACGAAATTCATTAGCTTACTGTTTTAACTTATGGTTCAAGATAATTTTTTAAAGAGTCACTAGAGTGTAAAGTGCTAAGCAGAAATTGGGGAGAGTTGTGGTGGAAGCTGTGAGATAGGTAAGGGGGGCGGTCCTTATTTTAAGAATCTTTGCTGTATCTCATAGTAATGGGAGAGCCCTTAACAAGGGAATAATATAAATTAAAATGGAAATCTATTATCCTTCACTCACTCCCCATTGTTCTAAGGTGAAAGTAGAAAATCTTTAGTTTGGTTTCCAGTGCTCTGCCTGGTCTGTTCCCATCTATCATCTTATATCATTCCTTCTTTCTTTAGATAAACATAAAAAGATGGTGAATTGCGCCAGAACCAGTTTGGCTCAATGGACAGAGCCTTGGCTTGGGGATTGAAGGGTCCCGGGTTCGATTTCGGTCAAGGGCATGTACCTTGGTTGCGGGCATATCCCTGGTGGGGGGTGTGCAAGAGGCAGCTGATCGATGACTCTCTCTCATCGATGTTTCTAACTCTCTATCTCTCTCCCTTCCTCTCTGTACAAAATCAATAAAATGTATTAAAAAAAAAGATAGTGAATTGCAATGTAAGGGTGATTATATTAATCTCACTTTACCTGCTATATTGTTATAAACAGGGATTTAAAAATCTCATTCTGGTGACCATGTTTGAGAGGAGCATAAGCAATACTTTCTGGGCTGGAATTCTGCATTTAATCTTGACTCATTGTATGGAGATATTTTTCTCTTTAACAGGTTTCTCCACATACAGAAGTCTTGTAAACATACTGAAAAGAATGGCAGCAGAAACACAGACACTGAACTTTGGGCCTGAATGGTGAGTTTTCAAAATCTCATCTTTTTTATATTGGATGACTAGTATAGTAGTAAGGTATTTTTACAGGTGCTAGATGGTTTATAAATGTATGTTTTTGAGACTGCTTTATATGCCTAATTTAAAACAATGTATTTAGCCTAGGAATAAATTCTATTTGGTCAATGACTATATATTTAGGTCTAGTAATAATTAATGTCGTTTTCTAATACTTTTTAAATCGAATTTATTTAAACAATACAACAAAATTTAATCAACAATATAGTTGCCGTTGTTTTCTACTACTTGTGCCCAACGCTCAGGAAGCATTTTAATCCCTCTGTTGTAAAATTCTTGTGATTTTGATGCAAAAAATTCGGTCAGTGCATTTTTGAGGCATTCTTCATTATTAAATTTTTTTCCAAGAAGAAAGTTTTGCAAAGAACGAAACAAATGGTAATCGGAAGGGGCAATATCAGGAGAATATGCAGGTTGAGGGAGAACTTCCCATTCCAACTGGCGCAGTTTTTCAGCAGTGATTCTTGCAGTATGCGGTCGTGCGTTATTGTGGTGAAGAATTACGCCCTTCCGATTAATCAGCCCGGGTGCTTTTTCTCTTAAAGCTTGGGCTAACCTTTCCAGTTGGGCACTATACACTGCACTTGTAATGGTTTGGTTAGATGGTAAAAGTTCATAATGAAGAATTCCTTTAAAATTCCACCAAACACACAACATCACTTTTTTCGCATGCAAGTCAGGTTTTGGCGTGGGCTGCGGAGCCTCATTTTTGTCCAACCATTGAGGCCGCCTTTTCAAATTAACATACAGCACCCATTGTTCATCTCCGGTAACAATTTGCTCTAAAAACGGCAAACGGTTTTGACGAGAGAGGAGCGAACTGCAAATTGTGACTCTCTGATTACGGTTGTTGTCGGTCAACTCATGAGGAACCCATTTTCCAAACTTTTGGACTTTGCCAAGTGCACGCAATTGATTGGAAATTGTTTTTTGTGAACAATTTAAAGTTGTCGCAAGCTCTTGTTGGGTAATTTGAGGATTTTGCACCAAAAGAGCTTGAAGAGCTTCTTGATCAAAATTGGACACGCGGCCTCGACCACTCTTGTCATCTAACGAAAAATTTCCCTCGCGAAATTTCTCAAACCAATGCTGGCATTTTCTGGCGCTAACTGCATCTTGACCAAGAGCACTACAGATGTTTTTTGCAGCCTCACTTGCTTTTCTTCCTAATTGGAACTCGTAAAGCATGCAGTGCCGAATATGCTCTTCATCCGCCATCTTCTTAGCCCTAGTTTTGCAACAAAAACCAAACTAAACACAAACTTTTTCAAGCAAAACTTGTTAATTGCACTTCACACGTTCTGTAGATACCGCGTGTTTGAAGGTTATGTCAATACAAGTCAACGCCAAGCAAGATTTTAAATGAATGTTAAAAAACGACATTAATTATTACTAGACTCGATAATATACTTTGTATTAAAATATTTCTTGGTCTGGTTATGTTAACAATAGTGGAATTAAAATATCTCACAGTCCCAAGAGCCTATCAGATTATTTATGTATATTTTTTGCTATACTGTTGTTTGTGAGTGTTGTTCATAGACTCATTTAAAAGTAGTTTTTGTTGAATTGTTATTTGAATTTTATATTATTGATAGGGTAGGCAGGTGGTCCAGAATTATATTGGTTGTTAACAGAAGCCCATCTAGGATTGGGTTAGCATTTGCCATAATTATAACTGACATTTGAGTCTCTTACAGATGTGTTTGGACCCCGAATATGGAATTCTCATGGAATTTTGAGATCCATCACATTGTAGTGTGAACTTTTACCCCTTTCTTCCTTTCTCCCCAAAGTTGGTGATTGAAGATCCTCTCCTCAGTGCGTGAATAATGTAGTTGCTTTCAAACCTTGAACCAGAGGCATTTGGAATACATTGGAATAGTGTCTTAAACATTGTTGGTTGTTCGGGTGGTGGTGGTTTGATAAATGATGCAGGCTCTTGTAGTAACTCCCTTTCTGAGGATTCTTATTAACTTCCCTTTGTATATGCATTTCTTTATATATAATTTCTAAATTTTCTTGGCTCTTATAGCTTAGCATTTGGAGACTAAGGAGAAAGTCTCAAAATTTGAAGTTCTAAGAACTGATGCAACTTCTGTACTTTGAGAATTTATTTTGGAAATGTTGATACAAGTAGTGCTGCACCTGTTTTAGTTCTTGTTTATATTAAAAAATAATTTTCTTATTATTAATTTAATATGAGTTTCTCTGACTCTCTGAAATTGGAGTGTTCCTCTGAAACCTTTCATAAGTTGAAATGGTATAAAGTGAAGAAGCAGTTACTTTAGGGACACATCTTGCTAGCAGATGCACAAAATAAATGGAGATAAAACACAGATGTTCATAGACACAGTTTAAAGCCATGGTGGCTAATGCTGAGATGCTGAGTACAGTTCCTGGGGAGGTAGCTTGGGACCACTCTTGCTGCTCAATATTAACTGCTTAGTAATAATAATTGCTTATTGCAAGACACATGCTGAATGCTATTTCACTTTTTGCCATTTTTCGTAAAAGTGAAAATCCTCTTTGGATTTCTTTTGGTTAGTGAAAACAGGTACTGATAGAGGTCTTTTGCAAAAGTGGAGTAGTGTAAAGTGAACTTTGGAAAGCGGAGGATATCTGTATGATTTTAGAAAAATGAGAAATTATAATAAGCTAGAAGAAGATATAATCACCATAATTTCACCAGCTGTGATAACTACTGTTAATAGGTTGATATATCTTTTCAGCTGGTTTTATGTATGCTTATTTGTACATTATATGTTTATTTTCACAAAAAGTGGGATCATACTGTACATTCAATTTTGTAACCTGCTTTAAAAAAATATGCCAAAAATACCTTTTTATCAATAAATATTTTCTGTTACCTTAATTGGTTGCATTGTATGGATGTATCATTTATTTAATCTTTTAGATGTAGCATATAGGGGCTGTTCTCAGTTTTTCATTATTATAAAAATATTGCTGATGAACATTCTTATAGTTAACTCTTTTTTTTTTTTTATAGTTAACTCTTTATTCACATTTTAGAAACTTTCTTTACCAGGTGGATTTTAATTTTATTGTTGTTTCACTCTTTTTTTTAAAAAAAATATTTTTTATTGACTTTTTACAGAGAGGAAGGGAGAGAGATAGAGAGCTAGAAACGTCGAAGAGAAGGAAACATCGACCAGCTGCCTCTTGCACACCCCCTACCGGGGATGTGCCCACAACCAATGTACATGCCCTTGACCGGAATCGAACCTGGGACCTTTCAGTCTGCAGACCTACGCTCTACCGCTGAGCCAAACCAGTTTTGGCTGTTGTTTCACTCTTTGTGCCCTCTTCTACCTTTATCTAGAGTTTATAAATGCTCTTTTATTTTTTTAAAGATAATATATATTTTAAAGGTTATATGCAATAAACATTATATCAAAAAATGATTTTATTTATTTATTTATTTATTAAAAAAATATATTTTATTGATTTTGTACAGAGAGGAAGGGACAGAGATAGAGAGCCAGAAACATCTGTGTGAGAGAGTCATCGATCAGCTGCCTCTTGCACACCCCCCACCGGGGACATGACCGCAACCAAGGCACATGTTCTTGACCGGAATCTAACCCGGGACCCTTCAGTCCCCAAGCCGACGCTCCATCCACTGAGCCAAACCGGTCTTCGCTCAAAAAATGATTTTAAATATGATCTTACATGCAATAAACACCAGTTATTCAAGAAAAATGATCTTACATATAGTAATATTACATGCAATAAATATGAATATTTTAGGATTAAAAGGATTTTAAGTATAATAATACCAAAACTCTACTAAAATAGTATGATATCACAGAAGTTTTAGGAAATATTAAAATTTTGCAAATAATAGGATTACTTCTAGTATATATTTTTTCTGTTTCTATAATTGTTCATCAGTTTATGTTTTTCATTATATTCCATAAATGGGTGAGATCATATGATATTTATCTTTCTCTGTTATTTCAATTAGCATGATGCTTTTAAAATCTATTTTGTCAGATAAGAATATTGCTACTCCAGCTTTTTTTTTCCCCATTTGCGTGGAAAAATTTTTTCCATCCCTTCATTTTCATCCTGTGTGTGTCTTTTGTTTTGACGTGGACCTCTTGTAGACAACATATAGTTGGGTCGTGTCTGAAACAAAGTTTAGAGCAATGATGTTAAAAATAATGCTCAACAGTATGGAAAAAGATATAGTAACTATGAATTCAGCTACCCTACACCTTTTGATTGGATCATTTAATCTGTTTACATTTAGGGTTATTATTAAGAGGTACTTATTTATAGCCATTTAAATTCTGTATGGCTAGGTTTCTCTCTTTCTTAGCAAATCCCTTTAGTATTTGTTGTAATGCTGGCATGGTGGTGATGAACTCCTTTAGCATTTTTTTATTTGACCATCTATTTTGAATGATAACCTTGCTGGATATAGTAATCTTGGTCTCAGATCCTTGCTTTCCTTTACCTTAAGTACTTCATGCCATTCATTTTTGGCCTGTGTAGTTTTTGATGAGAAATCAGGTGTCAGCCTTATGGGAACTTGTTTATAGCTAACATTTTCTTTTCTCTTGCTGCCTTTAAGATTCTCTGATTGTCTTCTGCCTTTAAGATTCTCTGATTGTCTTTTAATTTTTGCCATTTTAATTATTGTGTGTCTTGGTGTGAGTTTGTTTGGGTTCTTCTTGTTTGGGGTTCTCTGTGCCTCATGAACTTGTGTGACTTTCCTTTATCAGGATAGGGAAGTTTTCTACTATTATTTCTTCAAACACCTTCTCTATTCTTTTCTCCTTTTCTGCCTCTTCTGGCATACCTACTATTTTAACATTGTCATGTTTCACATTGTCTCACAGCTCCCTTAAGCTGTCCTGTTTTTTGTCTTTTTCTTTTTGATTCTGTAATTGAGTGATATTTTCTTTTCTTTTTTTTAAAATATATTTTATTGATTTTGTACACAGAGGAAGGGAGAGAGAGAGAGAGCTAGAAACATCGATGAGAGAGAGTCATCGATCAACCGCCTCTTGCACACCCCCTACTGGGGATATGCCCACAACCAAGGTACATGCCCTTGACCGGAATCGAACCCGGGACCTTTCAGTCCCCAAGCCTACGCTCTATCCATTGAGCCAAACCGGTCTCGGCGAGTGATATTTTCAACTCTGTCTTCTAATTAATTCCCTGATATGATCCTCAGCTTCCCATAATCTGCTGTGTATTCCTTCCATTGTATTTTTTATTTGTGTTATGTCATTCTTTATCTCAAACTGTTCTTTTTTCATAGTTATCATCTTTTTTTCATACTGATGAGCATTTTTAACATCATTGCTCTGAACTCTGTTTCAAATAAATTTCCTTTTTTCTCCCCCCCCCCCCCCCCCCCCCCCGATAAATTTCTTATTTTATCTCTAAAGGAGAATTCTCTAATTCTTTCATTTGGGGGTTGTTTCTTTGTTTCCTCATTTTGGTCGTCTGTCTGGGTTTCTGGCAATGTTTTAGGTAGGTCCTCTATACCAGTGGTTCATGAGGTCTAAAAGGTTGGTGACTACTACTCTATTCCTCTCAATCTCTAGTGCAAAACAGTTAAAGGCTGTTTCTGACTAATTGGATCAGGCTAAGACTTAAAGGCTCCAGAGACCTCCTCGGTCTACAGACTAATAGAATCTCAACTTGAATCGCCCCCAAGCAATCATCAGGTATAGCAAAAGTTTTTTCAACATGGTGGGGTAGTTGCTTATGCCTGGAGGCTAATTACTTTAATCTCTTAAGTGGTCTCTGGGCAAGATGTTTTCAAATAGGGTGTGTGGACTGTCTTCTCCCCAGGCCAGGTAGATGTCTATGTGGGAAAGATGTCCTTTGCTGTGTGAGGGAATAACCCAGCCCAGGAAACTTGGGGTGTCTGCCTTCTGAACTTTATCCTCCAAGTCCCCAGTCCTGGGTTCTGTTCTCACAGCTCCAGTCCACTTCACCCTCCCTCTGCCAGAGCACAAGGTGGGTGGCTCCACAGGGAATTTCTGTGCGTTGGCCCTTTAAGAGGGTGCTTGAACTTTCAGCTGCCACCCCTTGGCAGACAACACCCCACTGTTTTTCACAGCCAGATATTATGTGGGTATACCCTCAGGTTTGGTGCTCTCTATTGGGGAGCCCAGCTTGGGGATTAGATCCCAGAGTTCTCGGAGACACCCCCCTACAGATGAGATACCTCTTCTGGACTTCATTTGTCGTCTGTGGGTGCCCAGCCAGCCCTTTCGTGCCTCCGCCCCTCCAATCAGTTTCTATGCATTCTCCACCTTTGGTTCTTGGGTACCAGGGTTCTCTCCTGTGAGTTTTCCATTGATTATTCAGGAAACTTTTCCATATTTCAGTTGTAATTCCAGCTTGTTCCTGGGATCATGCTCATGCAGCTTACTCCTACTCTGCCGCCATTTTTAATCTCTTTGCAAATGCTCTTTTGTATTTACATTCTCATATCTCTGTAAAAACATGATTAAAATCATCAATAAATTTGAGAAAACATTTTTTCCCCCTGGATCCCTTTATTAAGGGATAACAATGAGAGAGAACACCAGGAATTTAGCTAAAACAAAAGAAATAAACCAAGTGATATTCTGGAGTCATTATACATTTTGATGCCCTATACCCCAGGTTGGCCTGTGAGACTAAATAAATTTTTTGTAAGTAAAGTTTTTTTGGAACACAACCACACCTATTTGTATCTATGTTACCTGCCTGTTTTCACACTGCAGTGTCAGGCTTGAGTAGTTAAAACAGAAATATTTACTCTCTAGCTCTTTACAGAAAAATGTTTGCTGGCTCTTGGCATAAATCATGGATGAATTCCTAAAGTCATTTCAGTGTGTCATTGATCCAGTCTATGGATAATTTTTCATGCCCTTTCCATTGTTACACTCAAGTTTTGTTTGATGAGCCCAGTGTTTTTATATAAAATTTGAATTGAGGTAACTTTAGCAGAGGATAGGAATTGTCCCATGCTTAAGCAGTAGCTTTACCTAATTGCTACTTCTGTTATCCTGCAGGCGTTAGAGTTTAGGAGCCTTCCCTTAGTCATCTGTAATGCTGATAAACTGAGGAGTGGAGGTTTTAATAGGCAGCTGCCTTCTTTGTATCATCTATCAAAATTTCTTCTGGCACCCTACCAGGTTTGGCTCAGTGGATAGAACATCAGTTTGTGGACTGAAGGGTCCCAGGTTCGATTCGGGTCAAGGGCACATGCCTGGGTTATGGGCTCTATCCCCAATGGGGTCGTGCAGGAGGCAGCCAATCAATGACTCTCATCATTGATGTTTCTATCTTTCTCTTCCTCTTCCTTTCTCTCTGCAGTCAATAAAAACATAATTTTTTTTTTCTTCTGGCAAAGGGAATATATAAGAATATATAAAACCCTTAAGTAACTCAAGTGACCCTGAGCTAGAAAGTTGCTATGTTTTTCTGCATGTTACAATTCATTCATTGTGAAGCTTGAGGTAAGAAGCTGTGTCCAGAATACTTGAGAATCAAAGTTTTCACACTGAATCAGTGTATAACTCTGGATCATACAGAAATATTTAGTGATACTATATTCTATTTACTAAGATCATGATTTTTATAATGATGTAAAACTGTTCAATAAGAGGTGGGTAAAATGAAGAAATAAAAACATCTCAAAATTAAAATATTCTTATTTCCCGTACAATTTCTCAGAAGCAACAGATATCAACTCAGAGTATAATTCCCCCCCCCCCCTTTTTAGTGGTGAATATGGCTTTTATATTTTTCTCCTTGTACTAGTCACTGCATTTTCAAATTCTCTACATTAATTGCTTTTATTAAAAATGACATGAGTCCTGGCCGGTTTTGCTCAATGGTTAGAGCATTGGCCTGGTCAAGGGCATGTATCTGGCCACCATCAGGTGCTAGAGGGAAGCAACCAATAGATGTCTCTCTCACATTAGTGTTTCTTTCTATTCTTTTCCTCCTTCCAACCCTCCCTCCCTCTAACCCCCACTCTGTTCCACTCTAAAATTGGATGGAAAATATTCCTAGCTGGTTTGGCTCAGCCTGCGACTAAAGGGTCCTGGGTTTGATCCTGGTCAAGGGCACATGCCTGAGATGTGGGCTTGATCCCCAGTAGGAGGCGTGCAGGAGATAACTGATCAATGATTCTCTCTCATCATTGATGTTTCTATCTCCTTCCTCTCTGAAATCAATAGAAATGGATTTTAAAAAATTAAAAATGGAAGGAAAATAAATAAAATGAATTATGAAGTATTACAGGTATATATCAATACAAGTGTAAATTGTAACAAACCCCCACGTTCTCGGCGCCAAATTGAAAAAATAAAACACTGCAGGTATAATTAAGGCAATAATTATTTTCTTCACCTCAGGATATGTTTGTTTGTTTTAGAAAGAGGGAAGGAAGAGAGAAGAGAGAGAGAAACATTGATGTGAGAGAGAAACATTGGTTGTCTCCAGTACATGCCCTGACTGGGACTCAAACCCTTGACCTTTTGGTGTACAGGACGATGCTCCAACTAGCTGACCTGCCCGGCTAGGGCTAGAGCACCCTTTATACCCTACATTCTTTTGCAGTTGAACCTTATCTCGGACTTTATATTTGTCAACTCATTTTGTGTCTGTGCTTTTGCTATGTTTTGTATGTGTTCTTAAACAGCAAGTTTATATGAATTATATAACTATCTTTATAACCTTTGTATTTTTCTTTTGTGTAGCATGCTTTATTATTTTATTAAATATTAGCACATCATTCTTTGGAATGGTTGTTCTAATTTATAATCCTACAAATACTGCATGGGAATTGTTTTACATTCTTTTTTTTGAAAAATATATTTTATTGATTTTTTACAGAGAGGAGGGAGAGGGAGAGAGAGTTAGAAACGTCAATGAGAGAGATACATCGACCAGCTGCCTCTTGCACACCCCCCACCCAGGGATGTACCCGCAACCAATGTACATGTCCTTGACTAGAATCGAACCTGGGACCCTTCAGTCCGCAGACCGATGCTCTACTACTGAGCCAAACTGTTTTACATTTCGGCTGTTTTACATTCTTACCAACAACTGGTATTATCAGATTTATTCATTTATTGAATAAATCTGATATTGGTAATTTATCCATATTACCAACAACTGGTATCAGATTTATCCATCTTATGGGTGAAATTTAATGAGATACCACTTTTGTTTTAATCATGTGTTTCTTTTATAATTTGGAGAAAAGCTTTTCAAGGATGTGCCATGATACCCTGATACCTTTTAGATTAAGTAATTGCCCATGTGGTTGTCTAATTATTTCTCAGTGAACTACTCTCTCAGACAGCAGGTTTTATTGAAGCTAAAATCTTGGATACCTTGAGATAATGGGATTTCTTTCTGTTCTTTTAAAGAACTAAAATGAAAATTTTAATAGTATCTACTAGGGGTCCAGTGCACAAATTCATGCATCTTGAAAGGAACTGTGGGCCTCGAGATTGCAGTGGGCATAGGGGTGGGTCTCGGCCCATCCTCCACGCCCCTGCCTGGCCCCTTCTGTCACGGCCCTGGTTTTCTATCTGCTGGCAGCCCCACTCCCACTGCTGCTCCCATGTTCTGATGGTGCTGGGCCCTGCTTGCACTCACTGATAGTATGGGGCTGTTGGGGTCAGCACTGGCAGTGGGTGCGAGCGGCGGCGGCTGCTGACCCCAGACACCCCTCAGGAGCTGGGGGAGGTGGAGAAGTCCTGAGGGGCGTTCGGGGCCAGCAGCTGCCGCTCGCATCCACTGAAAGCACTGAGTAGTCAGGGCTGGTGCCGGGCACTGTCAGTGGGTGCAAGCAGCGGCTCTGGCATCAGCAGTGGGTGCGAGCACCAGGCAGGACCACGGCGTATGGGAGCAAATACTTCAGTAACCATCAGAGGCTTGCCTCGATGATTGCAACTGTGCGCGCCCCCCCCCCCCCCGTCTGGCGCACACCCTGCCTTTACCTGCTCCACCATCCTGCTGTGATCAACGCCTGCCATGTTCTAACAAACGTCCACCATGTTCCACGCACATCATAGTGAATGTTTATTTGGGTTTTCTACTGTTCAGTCTATTTGTATATTAGGGCTTTATGTGTAAAGATATCTCTCTATATAAAAGCCTAAGCGACCGTTGCCACCCGTCAACCGGTCGCTATGATGCACACTGACTATCAGGGGTCAGATGCTCAGTACAGGAGCTGCCCCCTGGTGGTCGGTCAGTGCACTCCCACAGAGGGAGCTCTGCCTAGCTGATCAACGTGATCTAGACACCAGGCTCACGGCTGGCTAGTGCAGCTGCAGCGGAGCAAGATTCTCCTACCTCTGTGGCAGTGATACCAAGTGTGGCAGTGGCAGGCACAATGAGCGGGAGCTGCGCAGTGCCTGGCCTGGCCTTGAGCGGGAGCTGAGCGGGAGCTGCGCAGTGTCTGGCCTCACCTTGCCTGGGTTTGGGCTCATCTTTGGCCGCCTGCTGCTTTGGGCACTACTACATCCCTTGGATAATGTCGGACTGCTGGAGATGGGGCTGAAATCGGCAGTCTGACATCCCCCCAAGGGGTTCCGGATTGCAAGAGGGCCCAGGCCAGGCTAAGGGACCCCACCAGTACATAAATCTGTGCACCAGGCTTCTAGTTGTATATAAAAGTAAAAAGTTTATATTGGCAGAATATTTGACATTTCATTATTGTATTCTGTGTGTTTCCTTTTCTAGGCTCCGAGCTCTGTCCAGTGGTGGGAGTATTACATCCCCCCCTCTTTCTCCAGCTTTGCCAAAATATAAATTAGCAGATTATCGTTATGGCAGAGAAGAAATGTTAGCACTTTTCCTTAAAGACAACAAGGTAAGAAAGGAAAGAATTAAGAATTATTCTGAATGAGTTGTTGGGAGTATTTACAGTGATGTATTGACATATGAAAGACACATGGTTTTTCTCTCTACCTCCTTTTTTCTGCTTTTGAAACTAAAACAATTAACAAGTTGATGTGTTTTAATCCTCACCTAGGATATTTTTTCTATTGATTTTCAGAGAAAGTGGAAAAAGGAGGGTTGGGATGGGATGGAGAGAGGAGACAGAGAGAGAGGGAGGGAGGGATGGAGGGAGGAAGGGAGGGAGGGAGGGAAGGAGGGAGGGAGAGATATATCAATTGGTTGTCTCCTGCACATGCCCCCTTGACTGGGGCCTGGGATTGAACATGTAACCCAGGTACGTGCCTTTGATCAGAATCAAACCCATGACCCTTCGGTGCTCAAGCTGACCCTCTAACACTGGCCAGGGCAACATAGGCTCTTCTAAGTGTAATGTTATCTATTTTTTTTTAAGAGAAGGCCTAAGATTTCAGTATATGACTGACAGCTTCATGCAAACAGGAAGAACAGTCAACACTTAATGTTTTGTCTAACTAGTTTCCTTTTAAATCTTTATTGTTCAGATTATTACAATTGTTTCTCCTTCTCTCCCCCGTCCCCAGTTCCCATCCATCTGGTTTCCACCCGACTCTCTACCCTTACCTTCCCTCCTCCCCCTACTGTTCTCATCCATAGGTGTATGATTTTTGTCCAGTCTCTTCCCGTACCCCCCACACAGACACCCCTTTCTCCCTGAGAATTATCAATCCACTTCCATTCTATGCCTTTGATTCTATTATATTCACCAGTTTATTCTGTTCCTCAGATTTTTAATTCACTTGATTTTTAGATTAACTTGTTGATAAAAATGTATTTGTTCATAATTTTTATCTTTATACTTCTTTCTTCTTTTTCCTCTTTTTAAAGAATACCTTTCAGCATTTCATATATAATACTGGTTTGGTAGTAATGTACTCCTTTAGCTTTTTCTTATCTGAGAAGCTCTTTCTCTGCCCTTCAATTCTGAATGATAACTTTGCTGGGTAGAGTAACCTTGGTTGTAGGTTCTTGCTATTCATTACCTTGAATATTTCTTGCCACTCCCATCTGGCCTGCATAGTTTCTGTTGAGAAATCAGCTGATAATCATATGGTTGCTCCCTTGTAGGTAACTAACTGTTTTTCTCTTGCTGCTTGTAAGATTCTTTGTCTTTTGCCCTTGGCATTTTAATTTTGATGTGTCTTGGTGTGGTCATCTTTGGATTTCTTTTGTTTGGGGTTCTGTGCGCTTCCTGGACTTGTAGTCTTATTTCTTTCACCAGGTGGGGGAAGTTTTCCGTCATTATTTCTTTAAATAGGTTTTCAGTGTCTTGTTCTCTCTCTTCTTCTGGCACCTCCATAATTCTGATGTTCGTAAGCTTGATGTTGTCCCAGAGGCTTCTTACACTATCTTCAACTCTCTGGATTCTCTTCTCTTCTTGCTTCTCCGGAGGAGTGTCCTTCGCCTCTTCGTATTCCAAATCTTTGACTTGATTCTTGCGTTCCTCTAGTCTGCTTTTGGGTCTCAGTATAACATTTTTTATTTCAGTCAATGTATGTTTAATTTCTAGTTGGTCCTTTTTCATATCCTCGAGGGTCTCATTGAATTTATCGGCCTTTTCTAGGAAATTCTTGAAAAACCTTATGACTGTGGTTTTGTATTGGGTCGGCAGCTAAGTAATTGCGGATTTTTAAAAGAAAAAGACAATTTTTTCATGGAACTAAATAACTTTATTCTGTAATGTATTGCCCATTTTGATCAATGACCTTTTGCCATCTTTCAGGCAGCATCATAATCCCACATTCAAAAAACTTCTGGTTTGTATTAGCAAAAAAACTGAATCAGGTACGATTTGACATCATCATCATTATTGAAATTTTTACCATTCAAGGAGTTTTGTAAAGATCGAAACACAAAGTAATCAGATGGTGCAAGGTCAGGACTATATGGTGGATGTGGCAAAACATCCCAACCAAGCTCCATTAATTTTTGCCGAGTGACCAAAGATGTGTGTGGCCTTGCATTGTCATGATGGAATACAACACCTTTTCGATTTGTCAATTCGGGCCGCTTTTCTTCAACTGCATTGTTTAATTTCATTAGTTGTTCAATGTAGACATCAGAATTGATCGTTCCATTGGGTGGTAAGAGTTCAAAGTAGACAATTCCTTTGTAATCCCATCAAACTGATAACAAAACCTTCTTTTGATGAATATCAGCTTTTGATGTTGTTTGAGTTGGTTCACCTGGCCTGCTCCACGATCTTTTCCACTTGATATTGTTGTAAACAACCCATTTTTCATTGCCAGTTATCAGTCGTTTTAAAAATGGATCATTTTCATTACGTTTCTTTAGCAAATCGCAGCTGCTAATGCGTTGCGTTAACTGTGATTCTTTCAGTTCTTGAGGAACCCATGTATCGAGTTTTTGAACATAGCCAAGTTGTTTTAAGTGATTTTCAATGCATATATGTGATACATGAAGCTTCTCTGCAATCTCACGTGTTGTACTGTGACAGTCCGAATTGATTATTGCTTTGATTAGGGCGTCATCAACTTCAACTGGACGACCAGAGCGTTTTTCATCTTTGAGTGAAAAATCACCAGAACGAAATTTGGCAAACCAATTTTGACACTGCCGTTCTTTTAAGGCTTCGTCACCATAAACAGCACATAACTTTTTATGAGCTTGCGATGCGTTTTTCCCTTTGCGGAAATAAAAAAGCAAAATATGACGAAAATGTTCCTTTTGATTTTCCATTTTTCAACGAACACCAAACGAAAACTACAAAACAGATCAAAAAACTTTTTTTACTGATTAACAGCTGAATAGCCAACTATCAAATAACAAAATGTGTTTTACATTTGTACTACGTCTGCAAACCTAAAAATTCAACTGAAGCCATATATGCGTGGAACCCGCAATTACTTAGCTGCCGACCCAATACTTTATGTCCAATTATTTGTTCTTCTCCATTTCTGTCGTTTGTGATCTGTTTCCTTGTCTCCTCATTTTCGCTGCTTCCCTGAGTTGGTAGGGTGACTTTGTAATGCCAGGTGTCCTATATGGTTCAATGAATCAGCCTCCCGGTTACCTGAGATGGACACTCTTGGTGTAACTAGTTTCCGTTTAACCTTTCTTTCATCTCTTTTCTACTCCAGTTTGATGGCTGAGAGAGGAAGAATTTCTCCCTTTTTATTGCACCTCTTATTCTTCTTTCCAATTAGAAAGAAGAGCATTTTTTTCTCTTTTTCTTTCCTTTTTGAGCTAAATGTAAAATTTTTAGTGGAGAGAAAAATCTTAAAATGTAATGCCACACTTGTGTAAAAAAATGATCAAAACTCAGACAGTATTAACTGTGCTTTTATTATTTGACTAGTGAGAGATCATATTTTCTATTTCAAAGCATACTTGTTTTTAATTTATTAAATGATTGAATCTCAGATGTTAATGGTTGCTATGGACAGACACAGTTGCTGTAAAATTCTTCTTACCACCTTGTGCCTTGAATTCAATGTAGGGATTTTTATTTTCCCACTGTGTACTCTGGGTTAACAGTTATTACTGTATCAAATCTGAAAGTGGTGGCTCTATGGGAGGGTTGGGAGGGTAACTGGGGTTTTTATATTTGATCTCTGAGAATGTGTAAGTACCACTAAAGTTAACCCTTTGCACTCCGCTGTCCCCTCTCAGGGGTCATCGGAATTCTAGCATATCACTCGGATGTCCCCTCTCAGGGGGGACATTGCAGTTCAACGCACGTGTCCGCCTCAAAGTAGCGTCGAGTAGCTGGTAGCCAATGTCCAGAATGGTTCGGAGTGCAAAGGGTTAATTGTGGCCAAATAAGCTTTTTATTCATAACCTATATAATAAAAGCCTAATATGCTAAGTGTCCAGTTGACCAGTTGGCTGTTCAACCAATTAAAGCGTAATGTGCTAATAATATGCTAAGGCCACTCAACTGCTTGCTATGACATGCACTGACCACCATGGGGCAGACACTCCAACTGGTAGGTTAGCTTGCTACTTGGTTCCAGCTGATCAGGACTGAGCAAGACCAGCAGATACACCCTGGAGCCCTCCCCCAGTGTCTCCCCAGCTGGCCAACCTCCTTGTCTTTCCCCAATCCCAGTTGTGCATTGGTGGGGTCCCTCACCCCAGCTTGTGATTAAAATGTGCTTAAAAGTACTCTGCGCAATTCAGGACCCCTTGAGGGATTTCAGAAAGCTGATTTCGGCCCCATCCCACAGGCCAGTCTGAGGGACCTCACAGTTGCCTGAATTCATTCACTAGGCCTCTAGTTTATAATAATTACCAACAGATTAAAACAGTAGAGTTCTTGTTTTATTCTCTTGACTTGGAGGGGTAGCATTAATCTCATGGTCATGTGTTTGGTCAAACAGATACCTTCAGACCTTCTGGATAAAGAATTTCTGCCTATCCTACAAGAGGAGCCCCTGCCACCGTTGGCTCTTGTACCCTTTACAGAAGAAGAACAGGTTTGTGCCTAGCTTTGAGCCTCAAGTCAAACCCTTGTTTCTTTCCAGTGAGGTATGAACATAGGTGGTTACTATTTAGATTCTGTGGAGTATACTTCGTCCCCACAGGCCTGCTTCCTTCTTACTGATTTCTTGGCATGTGGATGCTTGTCTTACTTGACTAGATTCTGCTTAAATCTGAAGCTGGTGAGTATTATCTAGAGATAAGGAAATGTTTCTATATCCTTAAGGACTTTGGAAACCATCCTTTAGAATTTATTCGAGTACAGAAAAAGTTATTTTTTGGGGTGGACAGGTTTTCAGAAGTAATTGGCAACCTGAATTTTCACAATTACATTCTACCATTAAAGAAAAATGTAGATCTTTAGCTTAAAATGTGCTTAAAAGTACTCTACGGTCACTATCATTAAAAAAAAAGTTTTTGTTCATTTTGGAGAGAGATGGAGAGGGAGAGAACGATAGAAACATAGATTAGAGAGAAACATGGGTTGGCTGCCTCTTTCATTCTCCCCACTAGGGATTGAGCCTGCAACCTGGGCATGTGCCCTGACTGGGAATTCAAACCTGACCTCCTGGTCCATAAGTTGATGCTCAACTACTGAGCCACACAGGCCTTGCCAGCAACATTTTAAATTATACTGTGAGAAAATTTAATTTTCAGGTTGTAGAGTAACAGATTTTTTGTTGCCCCATTATAGTCCAAAGATATAGTCCAAAAATAAAGAGTTTCTGATTTTCAGGATATGGAGATTGTAGTAAAACAGAGAGGTAAGAGCTTTTTGGAATGTTGGAATGCCACTTTAATGAAGAAATCATTACTTTATTGAGGCATAATTCACAGGACATAACATTTAACCTCTAAAGTATACAATTCAGTAGTTTTCGCATTTTCAAAGAGTTGTGTAACCATCACCATTCTCTAATTCCAGAACATTTTTATAATTTTTTGACAATCTTGAATGCTCTATACCAAGCATGTAAAACTCATGGCTTGCGGGCCCCTTTGTGGCATGGAGATTGCCAACCATGAATTTGACATGCTTGTCTACACGCTTGCCATTTTGTATATGAGGAAGTCACTCTATTAAGAATGAAAAGCTTATTAAAAGAACTCTATTCCAATTCTGTTAAATTCTAAACAAGGTGTGATGTTGATCTTTAGTTATTTTCAGCACCATACTTT
Organism: Pipistrellus kuhlii; assembly: GCF_014108245.1. Taxonomy (NCBI): domain Eukaryota; kingdom Metazoa; phylum Chordata; class Mammalia; order Chiroptera; family Vespertilionidae; genus Pipistrellus; species Pipistrellus kuhlii. Next base: position 26,198,557 of record NW_023425573.1, read on the forward strand.
ATAAGCAATTAAAAATTTGTGTGTGTGTGTGTGTGTGTGTGTGTGTGTGTGTGTGTTGTGTGTGTGAATCCTTACCCAAGGATATTTTTTCCATTTATTTATTTTTTTTCTTTTAGAGAGAGTGGAAGGGAAGGGGAGGGACAAGAGAGAGAGAAACATTGATGTGAGATACATCTGTTGCCTGCCTCAGGTGCTCCAGCTGGGGCTGGGGATTGAGCCTACAACCTAGGCATGTACCCCTGACAGGAATCAAACCCAAGCCCTTCAGTTCTTGGGCTGATGCTCTATCCACTGAACCAAACTGTCTAGGATTGATTAATAAGCAATTTTTGTTTTGTTCATGGTTTCTTCCAAATCAGGTTAGTTTTGTGTTTATTTTTGAAATCCAATATTTATCATCTAGGGTCATCTGCAGATATTTTCATTGACCAAATGGTATTTATAACTGTAAAAATTACACAGGAAAGCAAAAGTCCTGTCTTGAGCGATTGGTGAAAAGTTCCTTGTTAAAAAAAAAAAAAAGAAAGAAAGAAAGAAAAAAAATTGACATTTGGCTCCACAGAGTGGCTCAAAAGTATATTTACAGTTGTGAGTACATAACACCCAGAGTTTATTCTTATATTATTTATTAATTAATGTATTATTTTCCATAAGAACAACTGTAAATATACTTTATTCTATCCTGTATTTTCGTTTTTATTTTTCTTAAAAATATTTTTTTATGAAGTATTTCAAATAGGTAAGTATAGAGCATAATATTACAAACACCAGTGTATTATAATTCAAATATAGCAAATCTTAAAATTATGACATATTTGTATCTTTGTTTTAAGAAATAAGATTTCTCTTGTAGTTGAGATGCCTGGGGTATACCCCTTTCTTCCTTCACAGAGATTACTATGAATTGAGTTACTTTTCTCATTGATGTTTTAATCTTCTCATTACATATTTGTATCTCCATAGTCTCTAAACATTTTATTTTATACGGTTTTAAATTTTATTTCGAAAATAGTATATTGTAGTTTTTATTTTTCAGTTTTTTGTTTTTTTTTTTAAACCCTCACTGAAAGATGTTTTTTTCTATTGATTTCTAGATAGAGTAGAAGAGAGGTAGGAGGGGGGCAGAGAGAGAGACAGAGAAACGGTGACATGAGAGACACATATCGATTAGTTGTGTCCCGCCTTCACCTCTTACTGGGGCTGGGGAACTTGTCACCAAGGAACTTGTGCCCTTGACCAGCTTGAATCCGGACCTTTTGGTCATCAGCTGATGCTGTAACCACTGAGCAAAAACAGCCAGGGTCTTCCACTTGATTTTTATTCAGTAATGATTTTTAGATTTGTGTTAATACACATAACTTTAGTTCATTCATCTCTACTGTATAGTATTCTGTCTGCAAGAAAATCCAGTTTTTAAAATCTTCTCAGGTTGAATATTTAGGTTGTTTTGAGTATTTGCTCTATAGGGATTTAGGTCAGTTTGCACTCTCACCAGTGAAGGTGAGGTCTTATTCATTGTATTTTATTTTTTTGTTAATCCTCATCTGAGGATATTTTTTCATTGATTTTTTTTTTTTTTTTTTTTTTTTTTTTTTTAAGAGAGAGTAGGAGGGAGGAGGCCCTGCACACGCTCTGAATGGGGTTGGGGATTGAATTTATAAGCCAAGTACATGCCCTTGACTGGGAATTGAACCTGAGACTCATTGGTGCTCAGACCAATGCTCTAACTATTTAGAAACACCAGGCAAGTCAAGAGGTCATTTTTATGCAACCCCTCAGTTGTTGGTTTTTAAATTTGGCCTAAATGATGGCTGTGATAGTTGTCTTTAATTTGTATTTCACTGATTACTCATGAGGTTGAACATCTTTTCATATGCTTAGGGGCCATTATCATTTTTTATTTGTCTGTGTCCTATGCCCAAAGAACATTAGATTATTTTTTTTACTGATTTTATAATTTTTTTATATATTCATTAAAACCAATAAAATACTTATTTTTATTATAAAAGGTACTCAAATTCATTGCAGAAAGGTATAAAGAAGAAAATCTCATCTATAAACTTGCAATGTAGGATATTTGTTAATATTTAATTTGTTTTATTGCCATCTGTGTTCTTTGTTTATCTTTAGTTGTCAAAATATACTAATAGGATCCAACAACATATTTGAAGGGTTATACACTATGACCAAGTAGGATTTATCCCTTGAGTGCAAGGGTGATGCAACATAAGAATATCAACATAAAGCATCACATTAATAGAATGAAGGAGAAAAACTCATTTGATCATCATAATTGATGCAAAAAAACATTTAACAAAATTCAACAACCTTTCATGATAAAACAGTGATTTAAGAATAGAAGAGAACTTCATCAATATGATTAAGGTCTTTTATGAAAACCCACAACTGATCTTATGCAGTCATATATCACTTAATGGTGGGAACATGTTCTGAGAAATGCATTGTTAGGTGATTTTTGTCATTATGGGAACATCATAGAGTGTACTTACACAACCTAGGTGGTGAAGCCTACTACATACGTAGGTGTATAGACTAGCCTATTGCTCAGCTCAGAGCCTACACAGACCTGTACAGCATTTTACTGTACTAAATACTGCAGGCAATTGTAACACAATTTTTTTTTTTATCTAAACAGAAATATTATAGTAAAAGTACATAAGCTAGGACCATAGTCATTTATTATTAGCAAGTATTCTGTACTGTACATTATTGTATGTAGTATACTTTTATTTATTTTTAATATATTGATTTTTTACAGAGAAGAAGGGAGAGGGATAGAGAGTTAGAAACATCAATGAGAGAAACATCGATCAGCTGTCTCCTGCACACTCCCTACTGGGGATGTGCCTGCAGCCAAGGTACATGCTCTTGACTGGAATCAAACCTAGGACTCTTGTGTCTCTAGGCCGATGCTCTATCCATTGAGCCAAACTGGTTAGGGCTGTATGTGGTATACTTTTATATGACTGGCAGCACAGTAGGTTTATTGACACCAGCATAATCATAAACACATGAGTAATGCTTTACACTATAGCATTACAACAAACACCTAGGCCTATGGTCGGCAAACTGTGGCTCGTGAGCCACATGCGGCTCTTTGGCCCCTTGAATATGGCTCTTCCACAAAATACCATGGCCTGGGCAAGTCTATTTTGAAGAAGTGGCATTAGAAGAAGTTTAAGTTTGAAAAATTTGGCTCTCAAAAGAAATTTCAATCGTACTAGTGATATTTGGCTCTGTTGACTAATGAGTTTGCCTACCACTGACGTAGGCGATAGAGACTTTTCAGCTTTACTATCATCTTATGGGACCACCATATATGCATTTTGTTTTTGACTGAAATGTCGTTATGTGGTATATGATTGCACTTATTCAGTGAAAGACTGAAAGAATAGACATGGATGCCCACTTTCACTACTATCCAGCATTATCTTGGAAGTTCTAGACATAGCAGTTAGGTGGGAAAAAGAAATAAAAGACATTCAAATTGGAAGCTAATAAGTAAAACTATATTTATAGATGACATGATCCTAGATACAGGAAATCCTAAGAAACCACAAGAAAACTATTAGCACTAATAAATGAATTCAGTACAGTTGTAGAGCACAGAATCAACACATAAGAATCAGTTGTATTTTATACACAAGCAATGGACAATTTGCAAAGACAGTTAAGAAAACAATTCCAATTATAATAGCATCAAAACCAATCAAATACTTAGGAATAAATTTAACTAAGGAGGTGTAAGACTAAAAATTATAAAACATTTGAAAGAAATTAAAGAAGACCTAAGTAAATGGGAAGGCACCAGTATTCATTAAAACTTGGAAGATTTAATGGTTAATCTATCTATTGCAATCCATCAAAATCCCATTGGCTTTTTAGGTAGAAATTGAAAAGCTGATTCTAAACTTCATATGGGATTGCAAGGGACCTTATGTAAACTATAGTAAAAAATAGTTTTGGAAAAGAGCATAGTGGGAGGACTCCATACTTCCCGATTTCAGAACTTACTATAAAGCCACTGTAATATAAACTGTAACATAAGGATAGATATACAGGTCGGTGGAATAGAATTGAAAGTCCAAAAAGAAAACCTAGTTGCTCGATACGGTTAAATTGCTTTTAAGAGACTTTGTATAACGATAGTGGTGTGTTTGTTTTACTGCTGTCAAAACTATAACATTTACCATTACTTTTTTGCCATGACAAGTATTTTTTTTTCTTAATCCTTACCCAAGAATATGTTTTTATAGATTCTTAGAGAGAGAGAAATGGTGAAGTCGGAGAGAGATTGGTTGCCTCATGTATGCGCTCTGATCAGGATAGAACCCAAAACCTAGGTATATATCCTGACCTGGAATCTAAACTGCAACCTTTCAGTGCACAGCACGATGCTCCAACTAACTGAGCCACGTGGCCAGGGCCCATGTTCAGTTTTTTTTTTTTTTAATTACTTTTTAAAATAATAAATCACATGGTTTACAAATAAAAGTTTAAAATATAGTAAATAATAGAAAATCTCTCCCATTTTGTTCCTCAGTCACCAGTTTCCCTTTCCCCAAAACAGCCAGTATTAGCAGTTTCTTATGTATTTTTCCAAGTAAATATTACACACCCCACTTTTGTACAAGTGATGGTGTACACGGAGCGTTCTTCTGTACTACCAACTTTGAATATTTTTATTGCAAAAATTTTCTGTATATTTGGGGAAAATGTCCTTCAATTATTTTAGTTTATATCCTTTCCCCCCATCCCTCAGTGCAGTGCAGAATTATTCAAACGTTTCTATTTATATTTCTTTAGTTTTTTTGTTCTTTGCCAATTTTTCTTTTGTATATTAGTCTTTTTCTTGTTGATTTATATTATATGAGCTAATCCTAACATGTTTTCTAAATTTTTAAATTTCATTTATGATTCTTTTTTAAATACAGAAGCTAACTTTAACATAGTGTGGTTCAGTTTTAATCTTTCTTTGTATTTTTCCTTGAATGATTTCCTAGATTGCTTGGAGATTAAATGAGTTAGAAAAATTTTTAGTAATTAGGGAGGCTTATTGAAAGTGGCCAGCTTTCTGGATCCTGGTCTTCTCAAGCCACACATACACTCAAGCAATATTGTATAAGGCACCTGCAGGTGGCATTGATCTTGGTACCTCCCAGCTCTTGTGTGGGTGTCTCAAGTGTGAAAAAGTGGAAATAATTGGCAATGATCAGGGAAACTGAACCACACCAAGTTATTTGATACTGAATGATTTATTGGTGGCGCTGCAGAATCAAATTGCAGTGAATCTACCAACATGGTTTGATGCCAGTCACTTGATTGGACATAGTTTTGATGCTATTATCTAATCTGAGAATGCCCAACATCCGAGTAGAATACAACGGAGAGATAAAAGTTTCTATCCTATTCAGAAGAGGCATCATCTATGATTCTGACAAAAATGAAGGAAATGGCAAAAGCCTCCCAACCTTGGGAAGCCCGCTACTGAAATGTTATTGTTATGGTACCTGCTTACTTCAGTGATTCAGTGTTAGGCTACCAAGGATGCTGGAACTCTTGTTGGTCTTAGTGTATTTTTGAGTTATCAGTGAGCCAACTGCTGCTGTTATTGCTTATGTCTTAGACCACATGTGTCAAACACAAGGCCCGCGGGCCAAATCCGTCCCGCCAGGCCTTGCAATGTGGCCCGCACCGCGCTGTCATCACTGCACTCCGCTGCGTTTCCATCACAATGACAGTTTATGACTGTTCAGTAAACCATTCAGCCCGCGATTTAGGCTGGATTTTAGATTTTGGCCCCTTCTCTGAGTTCGACACCCCTATCTTAGACAAAAGGCTGGAGCTGAAAGAAATGGGCTAATATTTGACTTGGGAGGAGGCACTTGAAAATTTTTTTATTTTTTTATTTTATTGATTTCAGAGAGTAAAAGAGAGGGAGAGAGAGAAACATCAATGATTGGAGAGAGTCATCGATCAGTTGCTCCTGCACGCCCCCTACTGGGGATTGAGCCTGCAACCTGGGCATGTGCTGGAATCGAACCCAGGACCTTTCAGTCTGCAGGCTGACACTCTACCCAGTGAGCCAAACTAGCGAGGCAAGGTGGCACTTTTGATGTGTCACTTCTTACAATTCATAATGGAATTTTTGAGGTCAAGTCAGCAGTTAGGGATACCTACTGAGGTGGAGAAGACAACTTGATGGTCAACCATTTTATTACACAGTTCAAGCAAGCATAAGGACATCAGTAAGAAGAAGAGGGCTATCTTGTTGTTTTCGTACTGCTTGTAAACATGTTTAGTGTACTATCCCAGCACCCAGGCCAATATTGAGATTGATTGATTTGTTCAATGAAGAATTCGACTTCTATACCTGTGTCATTGGTGCCCGATTTGAAGAATTGAAGATTGACCTTTTTTATGATACCCTGGGCCCTGTAGAGAAAGCCCTTCGGGATGCCAAGCTTGACAAGTCCCAAATCCACACTAGTGTCCTGATGGGTGGTTCTACCCACATCTCTAAGATTCAGAAACTCCTACAGGATTTTTTCAGTGGAAAAGAATAAGAGTTGATTTCTGATGAGTCTGTTGCTTATGATGCAGCTGTCCTATCTGTAGACAAATTAAAAAATGTTCAATATTTGCTGTTGATGTCATTTATCTTTCCCTTGGCATTAAAACGACTGATGGAGTCATAGCTGTCCTCATCAAGTACAATACTACCATTTCTCCCAATTAGACCCAGATCTTCATGATCAACTCTTGATAACCAGCCTGGTGTGCTCATTCAGGTTTATGAAAGTGGGTGTACCATGACCAAGGATAACAACGTGCGTGGCAAGTTTGAACTCACAGGAATACACCCTGCACCTCGTGTTTCTTAGATTGAGGTTACTTTTGATATTGATGCCAATGGCAAGCACAGTGTCTCTGATGTGGCTTAGAATACAGGAAAGAGAACAAGATTACCTTCACTAACAACAAGGGTCATTTGAACAAGGAAGACATTGAGCGCAGGTCCAGGAAGCTGAGAAGGATAAAGCTGAAGATCAGAAGCAGCGGAACTAGGTGTCTTCCAAGAATTCACTTGAATCTTATGCATGCAACATGGTTCAGCCATTGAAGATGAAAAACTTCAAGGCAAGATCAATGATGAGGATAAACAAAAGATTCTTCACAAGTATGAGGAAATTGACTGGCTCAGTAACCAGACTGCACAGAAGGAAGAATGTGAACATCAGCAGAAAGAGCTGGAAAATGAACGGATGCAACCCATCTTGAGCAAGCTGTACCATCATGCAGAAGGAATGCCTGGTGGCATCCCTGTGGTGGTGCCTCCTGGGCCCACCATGGAAGGGGTTGATTAAGTCAACCTTGAGCATAGATTTAGCATTATTCCACACAAAATATGAAGGACCCAAATTTGTAGCAAATTCTATGGGAGTTCTAAAAGTTGAGCTGCTGTAGATAAATGGGCATTCTTGATACTTGAACATGGAATCTGTGCACAGGGAAAGGAAATAACTGATTCTAAACTGAAAATATGGTCTTAAATTAAACTGTTTAAAATTGATACCTCCCAAGGGAGGAGCAGTAACCAAAACATAATAGACTTAACATAATTAGTAATTGAATCATTTAGAAACATCCATAACATTTGTAAGAAAATAGTATTTAGTAAGTGGCTACACAAATTATTTGGAAAATTAAAGATTATTCAACAGATGCTATTAGGAATGGTTAAAAATTTGAAAAATAAAGTTAGGTATGCAGTACACTTACACATCAAAACTAGTTCTAGAATGACTAAAGGAGCAAGCCTTCTTTATTTATTTATTTATTTATTTTTTATTGATTTCAGATCAGGAATTATTTAGATCTTCGCAGACTAAAGTTTTGCATACTTTTTTACTCATTATCCCTATGGTGCCTCTCTTAAAGTTTCCTGAAGTTATCTGAAGTAAATCTTTTATCTTTAAAATGAAAGTTAATTTTAACTTTCTCTCTGCTTCCTTCCCTCTCTCCTTCCTTCTTTTCCCCTCTCCCCACCATGTGTGTGCATGCATGTACCTATAAAATATAACTAGGGAAAAACTTGTTTTTAAAACAAAATTGATGCTCAAAGAAGATCTAGTTGATTTTTTGGCATTTCCCTTAAATATATATTTCATTTTGAGAAGCATGACTCTGTACTTTATACCTAAAATTTAGGTACCTGTTACCAGATTGGTGTATTTTATTTATTTGCTAGCAAAGAAAGATACATTTTTTTGCGTGTGTGTGTGTGTGTGTGTGTGTGTGTATATATATATATATATATATATATATACACACACACACACATATATATATGTTTTTATTGATTTCAGAGAGGAGGGGAGAGGGAGAGAGAGATAGAGATAGAAACATCAATGATGAGAGAGAATCATTGATCAGCTGCCTCCTGCACACTCCCTATTGGAAATCGAGCCCAAAACCCAGGCATATGCCCTTGACCAGCATTGAACCCAGGACCTTTCAGTCTGCAGGCCAACACTCTATCCACTGAGCCAAACCGGCTAGGGCAGTGGTTGGCAAACTCATTAGTCAACAAAGCCAAATCTGCACACAATACAATGATTGAAATTTATTTTTCTTTTAAAAAAAAATATATTTTATTGATTTTTCACAGAGAGGAAGAGAGAGGGATAGAGAATTAGAAACATCGATAAGAAAGAATCATTGATCAGCTGCCTCCTTGTACACTTCCTACTGGGGATGTACCTGCAACCAAGGTACTGGAATCGAACCCGGGACCTTCTAGTCTGCAGGCCGACGCTCTATCCACTGAGCCAAACCGGTTTTGGCTGAAATTTCTTTTGAGAGCCAAATTTTTTAAACTTAAACTTTTTCTAATGCCACTTCTTCAAAATAGACTCGCCCAGGCTGTGGTATTTTGTGGTAGAGCCACACTCAAGGGGCCAAAGAGCAGCATGTGGCTCACAAGCCGTAGTTTGCTGACCATGGGGCTAGGGCCGTGTGTGTGTGTGTGTGTGTGTGTGTGGGGGGGGTTAGTTTTTTTTTTAATTTTAGTGATTTGATTTGATTTTATTATTTATATTTTTTAAAATATATTTTATTGATTTTGTACAGAGAGGAAGGGAGAAAGATAGAGAGTTAGAAACATCGATGAGAGAGAGTCATCGATCAACTGCCTCTTGCACACCCCCTACTGGGGATATGCCCGCAACCAAGGTACATGCCTTGACCTGAATCGAACCCGGGACCTTTCAGTCCCCAAGCCGACGCTCTATCCATTGAGCCAAACCGGTTTCGGCTAATTTTAGTGATTTTAGAGAGAGGGAGGAAGAGGGGGAGAGAGAGGTTGATTTGTTGTTCCACTTACTTATGCATTTGTTAGTTGATTCTTGTATGTTCCCTGACTTGAGATTGAACCCTCAACCTTGGTGTATTGGGATAATGCCCTAACCAACTGAGCTACCAGGCTAGGGCCTTATGTATGTGTTTTTGAGCAGTCAATTATTTCATGTATGTGTTTTTGAATAGATAATACATACATAAAATTTTTTAAAAAAGCAAGTGTAGTGAAAAACAAGTCTGTGAGTCATCCAAACTCTGCCAATTATTTTTCCTCAGGCATAACCACTGTTTTTATTTTCTTGTTCCCTTCCAGGAACAAGTTACACCTGCAACTAACTGTTCATACAGTTGACCCTTGAACAATGTGGGAGTTAAGAATACTTACCTCCTCTGCAAGCTAAAAATCTACATATAACTTTTGACTCTCCCAAAACTTAACTATGAGTAGAATCCTTATTTATAACATAAGTAGTTGATCAACACGTATTTTTTATATGTATATATTATATACTGTATCATAACAATATAGTGAGCTAGAGAAAAGAAAACTGTTAAATCATGAGAAAGAGAAAATATATTTATTACATTGGGAATAATCCACCTGTAAACGAACCTGTGTAATTCACACCATGTTGTTCAAGGATCAGCTGTAAATCAATTCCTTTAAACACACATATACATAAATGATAGCATGTTCTGCACACAGTTCTACACTTGACTTATTTCACCTAAGCATCTGCTTAGGAGATAGTGGCAAATATTTGTTTAGTATTTAATAAGTGTCAGACACTGTTCTAAGCACTTGCAGGTTTTTAAAAATTTTTAAATATATATATTTTTTAGCACTTGCAGTTTAATGCAATAAATGTTTCCACAACCCATAGCACTTGCAGTTTAATGCATTAAATGTTTGCAATAACCCATGAAGTAGATAGAAATATCATTCCTATTCACATCATATAGACGAGGAAAGTGAGATACAGAGAAGCTGAGTAAAGGAATCAAAATTCAGTTTCAGGCAATCTGATTTCTCCAAGCTCCCAAGTACAACTGTGCTTTATATTTTCATCAACTAGGTTGACCATATGAAATTGCAGTTTTGTTGATCAGAAATAGCTGAATTTTAGCAATTTCATATGATCCAACCTAATAAATAGTTACCTAATTCTTTAAAACAGCTGCATAGAATTCCATATATAGATGACCATGATTTTTCGATTAGTTTTATTGGTTGATAGTAAGCTGGTTTCTATATTTTGCTTTTACAAAAATACAATGCTGCAGTTAAAGATCTTTCTGCTTATATAATTTTTCACAAACGTAAAAAGAGCAATTGTGTCAAAGGTTATGGACATTTAAACATACTTTGAGAAATTGCCTTGCAGAGATTATACCATTTTGCACTTTCAGGGGCAATGTATGAGGATGTGTGTAAACATATGAGAGTTTCCCCCACACCCTATGGATGGGTGCATTTGAGTTTTATATATGTTATAGTTTGGTAGTAAGGTGAATCCTGGCATACATAATGCAGTTAGCCCTGATTTCTGTTTTTCCAGTATTAGAATATATTAATTTAGATTTGAGACTTCATAATATAGCTTAATTGTGACCTTAGAGGCATTATTCAACAATTTAATGGGTTACTTGGTGGTGAAAGATAAGTTAATGCATTGTTTCAACCAGCTTTTTAAAAACACAGAAATAAGTGTTTTCGAGTTGGGTGTCTTACTGTAATTTTTAGTTATTGGTTAAATCTTAAATTTTCAGTTTCGAAATTACATGTTAATAGATTGTATACCTCTCAAATGCAAAGAAAAAAAGTAATTACATTAATAAGTATATAAAATTTACCTGAGACAAGTAATGAGACAGGTAGTGAGAAAGTAACCCATATATTAAAACAAGAAATTCAATAATGCAAGTAGAAATTTTCCACCAACTACATGTCAATTTCCTTAATAGGTATATCTATCACATAATTGAGTTTGAATCAAAATAGCAAATTAGGACTTAATAGTGGAAAACAATTAGGGTGAAAAATATTAATTGGGGAAAAAAAACACATTTCAACCCTTTTCGTAAGTCTCACTTTTTGCCCTTCTCCAGGAGTGTCCTTGGCAATAGCCATGCCCAAGTTGCATTTTCCTCAGTGCACCACACATCTGAACTTGTGCACAAATGTCTTTTAGGTTCTAAGGATATAGGAAGTATTCATGTAGGGATATATTCCAACATTTTCTGTGCTTAAAATTGTTGTGAAATCTTCAAATTAAATTAAAATTGGTCCTTGAACGATGTAGATGTTAGAGGTGCCCACTACCCATGCACTTGAAAATCTGCTTATAACTGCTGTATTTTTAAAAAAATATTTTATTGATTTTTTTACAGAGAGGAAGAGAGGTATAGAGAGTTAGAAACATCAATGAGAGAGAATCATCGATCAGCTGCCTCTTGTACACCCTTTACTGGGAATGTGGCGCAACCAAGGTACATGCCCTCGCCGGAATCGAACCTGGGACCTTTCAGTCCACAGGTCGACACTCTATCCACTGAGCCAAACCGGTTTTGGCTAACTGCTGTATTTTATAGACCAGTTTTCAAGGTTACTATACTCTTGTTTTATTTTTTTCCTAAGTCCTATAAACACATTTTTGATTTCCCAGACCTCCTGTCTTCCTCTTGTTTGTGAAGGATGCCCATCCATTACTGTCTTACTGTACTGGACCCTATTCCAGATTGGCTGTGGGTTCAAGTGTAGGTGAAGACTGATTGGGATTTTGTTTATTTTTTTCAAGCATTTCCTTCCTCTCTCCATTAAGGTAGTTGGTCTTAAGTAGATTCTTTTTTGGCCCTTCACCATTTACTTCCGATTCATTCATTCTATTAACTACTAGTTGGGTTTGCTGATTCACTTTGGTGAGCAGAATGAGGCAAAAATGATCATTCATTTTGCTCTTTATCATGCTACTCTTGATTCAGACCTTTTTGTGACTCCCTCTCATTTCTACCTTTCACTAATTGAAGGACCCTTTCAAATCAAATTTCTTACCAAGTTTTCTCTATTATAATGCATATTCACCATGTCTGCTTTGGATATACACAGATTTAGAGTTTAATATTTCTTCACAGAATCTAGCATAGTGTAAGGCTTTGGTTGCCAGTGTTCGTTGATCTGAAATGTTTATTTGAAATTTTTAACTAAAATCAGGATTTAGATCATCTTAGTATGTTGTGTAGTTAGGGTTTCCCATTATTATTAGTAATTATATGCATTTTATAGATGCAATGGGAGACGGGGAGAAGCACCATGTAGTTTTATCTGTTTTATCCATTTTTTCCTTTCTTTTTAATTTTTTTTTTTGGCAGAGAAACTTTTCCATGTCTGTAAATAGTGCCGCTGTCCTGCGATTGACAGGACGAGGAGGAGGAACAGTGGTGGGGGCTCCTAGAGGTCGAAGTTCTTCAAGAGGGCGAGGTGAGCTTTTATATGAAAAAGTAATAATGGAGGAGGAGGTGGAAGATAGGAAACCACTTAAAAAATATTTTAATATTTGATTTAAAAAAAAACAAAACCCTGCTCTTTGACATTAACTGCATACTAAATGTCCTGAACATTTGCTTTCTAAACCATTTTTTAAAAATGTATTTTTATTGATTTCAGAGAGGAAGGGAGAATGTGAGAGAGATAGAAACATCAATGATGAGAGAGAATCATTGATTGGCTGCCTCCTGTACACCCCCTACTGGGGATTGAACCTGCAATCCGTGCATGTGCCCTGACTAGGAATCGAGCCATGACCTCCTGGTTCAAAGGTTGACACTCAACCACTGAGCCATATTTGCCAGGCCTGAATTATTTCTTGGTGTGTCTGCTTCACAACCCCTGATGTGGAACAGAGGGTAATTCTAGCTTAGAGATTTGAGTGTGAAGCATTCAAGATGGTCCTAGTTAACTTTTGCAAATCTTTGTTCTCAGGGAGTTTTGCACTTGGAGAGCCAGAGTTTCTGAAGTGCCTTGCTGCTAGAACAGCACCAAAGTCCCTGCAGGCCTCTGTGATGCAGGGTTTCTATGTAAGGACACCTGTCAAGGGTGTCCCAGTCCCAGAGAGACTTTAGTAAAAGTTGTTTCATCAAAACTAGGGCTGTTTTAGGGGCTAGAATAAAAAATAGTTATGTAGCAGTCACTTAACCTACATTTTACAGATTTGTGTCTTGTCTTAGAAGAACAATTCCTATTTCAATATTACTTGTTTTTTTTTTTTTTGTATCTGTTTTCTATTTTGGGTTTGTTGATTTTCTGCTACTTAAGGACATTCTTGATGTTTATAATATAAATATTTACTTGAGCATTTACCTATAAGTTGGCTAAATGTCCCTTTAGTAGTAGTCTAAACGCCCCTTGTCATTTTATTTAAGAATGCTTTAGAAATGCAAGAATTGGGTATCTGCAATGGCAGAGGACATTGTGTCTGCATATTGCACCAGCCAGATTGACATGATTATGTGTGTGGAGGATCTAAATTCTTTTTAATAATTTTTTAAAATTCATTTTAGAGAGGATGGGAGAGGGAAAAAGAGATAGAAACATCAATCATATGAGAGAATCATTGATAGGCTTCCTCCTGCAGGCCCCCTAATGGAGATTGAGCCTGCAACCCAGGTATATGCCCTTGACTGGAATCGAACCTGAGACCCTTCAGTCCAAAGACCGATGCTCTATCCACTGAGCCACACTAGCTAGGCTAAATTATTTTTTCTTAAAGTTGTGTCTTATGAATAGAGTAATTTATACTCAGTCTTTATAGAGACTGGATTCAATTGTGCATTCCTGTGAAGAGGTTTCTTTTAGTAGTCCATTCAGAATCTGGAATGCGGGTATTATAAATAATGTAAAGGTTAATGAAAACACAACTTGTAGGCTTCTTACTATTACTGAGTTATATTTGTTGTACATGGTTTTTTCTTCTGAATTATTTGTCAGTCTCTAGAATGGTGGTTTTTAACCTGGGAGTTGTTAGAATCATCTGTAAAACTTAAAGAAACACTTCTGTGAGAGAAATTAAGGTATGTGTGTGCTTCAAAAGCTCCACACACCATTGAGATTTCCAAGTGTATATAGGTTCCTCTGATCTAGAATTCGACTTGAGATGTGTGTATCTATTTTGGTGTGTGATAGTGTTTTGGAAATGGCTCCAATCTGCTATGGGGTGTTTCCTGTATTTCTCTGCAGTGGGCTGGCAGCAAGGAGAGGTTGCCTGTTCTCAGCTTTGTCTCCAAGTGCTTTTCAGGGCGAGACATAGAGAGTTCTTATTAATCAAGAAGTGTGGCCCACAAGCCAGCTGTTTTATGTGCCTCAAAAGTGACTATCAACTGTGTGTGCTGCAAATACCAGCCAGTCTCTCTAAACAGGCTTAAACAAAATTCCATATTGAGGAACAAGTGAGGGAGTGATAAATTTATCATTTCTCCCTGCTTTCTGGTTTCTTTGAAGTGTAGGGTTATCATACAGGATAGAAGTCTTTCGTTCACAATTTAAACAGGGCATGCACCAAAGATAGGTACCATGATGAAAGCTGTGAATTAACATTAGTGTAAAAGAATGGCTTGAAACTTAGTCAAATGAATGAACTGACTGTGAAAAATACTTCTAACACCACTGTCTCAATTGTGATTCTTTTTAATGGATATAGTTTTATCATCACTCATTACTTAATTTTAACTTGGTTAAATAATGATTATTGTGGCTTTCTCCCCCAGCCCCCCTTTTCTTTTATTTTGCATGGGCAGAACTAATATTAGATAATAATCCTGCCTCTTTTCAACTTGAAGGAACTTTGACTTGGAAATTGACTGATTTCCCAACTTCTAAAGATTACGAACTAGTAAAATTTAAACAAACATAAGGGGTCGGGGGAAACAATATAGTTATCATCTTTCTATTTTATCTGGTTAAGATGTTTAATAATAAAGCAGATTCACACAACTGTCAACCATTGTCTTCATTAAAAGAAAATAATATTTTAATCCCTCAAAAGAATAGTGTGAAATCTCAGGTAATAGGTCAGTCCTTCAAATTGAACTTTATGAAAGATTCATGTTATATTTACTTGCTCCTTCTTATCTGGGAAGTACACTTATAAAGGATTACGGACCTTGTGCACTTTGAAGGTTATTTCTACTTTCTACAAGCTGGGAAGCTCTAGAATCAATTGTTTTTATGTGCCCACTTATAAAGCCTTAGTCTCATAAGGAGTTCCAGTACTTGCCCAAGTCATAACTGGCAGAAAATCTTTCATCTGTGTTTTGCTTGTTTTTTGGGCAACCTGGAGGCTATTTCTCCTATTCGTACTGGTATGTTTTTTAGAATAAAATACTTTTTTCAAGGTGATACATACTTAATGGCTTTCCAGAGAAAATTGTTCTCTAAAAGGACACGGTACTGTTTTCCTTTTACTCTCAATATTATTGTAGGGATCATCCCAGTATTGTATAACAGTTTGTATTACACTGTTTTAGGAGGACCTTAAATAAACTGTATATATTTCCTAAGGAGAGAGTTACTGAAATTGGGAGTTGACTTTCAGTTGACTTAAGGTTGACACAACTAGAAGGTAAGTTTAAGATAACTACAGTTCAGACCTAGTCCTCATCTATGTTTTACAAATGAAGACATGGATAGTTGGACTAAATAGAAAGTATACATTGTTCCTAAAATTGCCCACATACAATCCTGTCCATTATTTTTGTATTTCTTAGTAAGATGTTAAAGTACAACTGTATTCTGAGTCAATTCTTGAGAAATTATAACCAAAATATAGAAATACTGCCTGGATATTTGAAGTAATTATTTAACTCAAATTGTATTTAGCTCTGGAATGCATCCATACTTTTATTCAAGATTCAACATCACTTTTCTTTGGGTGATTTTACCCTGTTGGAGAAGTTGAGCTAGGGATGATGGCTTAGATTTCATCTAGGTATAAATACATCCCTAGAACCCCACCCTCCTTCCATTTTCAAGCCTGTATGTTGGAAACATTCAGTGCACATTAGTTGGGGAATCCACACACTGTATAGAAAGTATAAAGCTCACAATTTATACTGTCTTTTGCCTCTAAATCCAGCAATTGTATATATAACCTTCCTGACCCAAACTATGCAGCTATGTTATTTATATAAGTGGAATCACTTTTATGTGCATTGTTCTTTGGCATGCTTTTGTCTTTCAACAGAATAATGTTGTTTTTAAAAAACTGTATTGATTTTCAGAGAGAAAGGAAGAGAGAGATATAGAAACATCAATGATGAATCGTTGATTGGCTGCCTCCTGCACATCCCTCCTGGGAATTGAGCCCGCAACCCAGGCATATGCCCTTGCCTGGAATCGAACCTGGGACTCTTCAGTCCAAAGGCCAACGCTCTATCCACTGAGCCAAACCAGCGAGAGCAATAATGTAGATTTTTTTTAAGTGGCAGTGCTTTATCTTTTGTGCCTTCTCTAGTGTTCTACTGAATTTTGTCAGAATTTATTTAGCCAGTCCTTATTGATTATATTTTGTGTTTTTTTAATTATACTAACCATTTTTATATGTGTGCATTTACATATTTTTTAAAAATAATTTTTAAAATATATTTTATTGATTTTTCACAGAGAGGAAGAGAGAGGGATAGAGAGTTAGAAACATCGATCAGCTGCCTCCTGTACACCCCCCACTGGGGATGTGCCCACAACCAAGGTACATGCCCTTGACAGGAATAGAACCTGGGACCTTTCAGTCTGCAGGCCAACGCTCTATCCACTGAGCCAAACCAGTTTCAGCTGCATTTACATATTTATGAGATTATTTCTATTAGGTTAAATTCTAAGTTAGAATTTGTTGAGTCAGTTTTATTTTTATTTTTTACGTATTTTATTGATTTTTTACAGAAAGGTATAGAGAGGGTTAGAGAGTTAGAAACATCGATGAGAGAGAATGATCGATCAGCTGCCTCTTGCACACCCCCTACTGGGGATGTGCCCACAACCAAGGTACATGCCCTTGATCAGAATTGAACCCGGGACTTTTCAGTCCACAGGCTGATGCTCTATCCATTGAGCCAAACCAGTTTCGGCTTGAGTCAGATTTTTATAGATCTAACCAATTGCCTTTAGTAAAAGCCAGTTTACACTTAAACCACTAGAGTTCCTAAATTCTTACATCCACTCATTCCTATTAGCTCTGTGGCTTGAATTTCTTTGTGATACTTTTCTTTAAGGTTTGAGCAAAAAGGAAAGTACCTTTGGTTTCTGTGGAATATCCTTTAAGGAGGAGTTAATTTATAAAACGTATGGTTTAAAGTTGACCCTGTTAAATTATTCTTTCTCAGGAGTTGTATTATTTTTATATTTGTTCTTGGCTTTTGTACTTTATCTGCTTTCTTTGTAAACTCTCAAAAATCTTCCATTTTTGTTGAAAATAATAAAAGTTTTAACTTGTAATAATTGTTTAGTAATCACTTTAGAATTTCACTATTGGACTTTTTATTAAAGAGCTTAATATTGACACTGTTTCTTGTTCAGGACTGGGACTGGGACTCTTACACCAGTTTACTAACATGTTTCTTTCAACCTCCTGTGGTCTAGCTACTTCAGTGCCATCATTGGTCTCACAGGTAAAGATCCATTGGGCCTCACTAAATATTTAAATATATACATTCTGCTTTTTATAGAGACAGAACTTCCAAGATTAATCTTTGGTGTTAAACATATGCCAAATGTTGACATTTATCATTTTTTCTATTTTCTTATTTTCAGGCAGAGGCAGAGGTGAATGCGGTTTTTACCAAAGAAGCTTTGATGAAGTAGAGGGTGTGTTTGGCCGAGGAGGTAGCAGGGAAATGCATAGGTCGCAGAGCTGGGAGGAAAGGTAACTAAATATTCCACATCTTGGTATAAAGGTTATTTGGTGTGAAAAACTTCTGTTCTGCTTTTTGTAGAGGAGAAGCCACTTTGTACAATTACATGTTTTCTTCTTCTTTTTTTAATCCTCACTTGAGGATATGCCCATTGATTTGAGAGAGAGAGAGAGAGAGAGAGAGAGAGAGAGAGAGATTGATTGATCTGTTGCCTCCTGTAAACACAACCTAGATATGTGCCCTGACTGGGTATTGAACCTGAAACCTTTTAGTGTAATGGGCAGTGCTCCAACTGAGCCACCCTGCCAGGGCACAAGTTTTCATTTTTTTAAAATGCTGTTAATTATTGGATGTCAAGCTATATGTAAGAAAAATTTAAATGATCTTTATTTAAAAAGGAGTATTTTAGGTAAATAGGTTATTTATCTGCTTAGATATTTCATAGTTAATAGCATTTGTTATTTGACAAACGTTCAGTGGGATGCATTGATATTTTCTCATTTGTTGCAGTTAAAGCATCTTCTCTATATTGTTTGTAAAAAAGATGTATGTGCACAGAAGTCCACTGTGGTGATATTTATAATATGAAATAACTGGAAGCAAGTCAAACAGCAATACCAGCATGGTTTTTAATATAATGGTGTATCCACCCAATTAATTCTTTATAACCATTAAAATTAGGTTGATTTTAAAAATATTTAATGATGTGGGAAAACACTTTGTTAAACATCTAAAAACTGTACAGCATGTATTTAAAATAAGCATATATCTAATTTAAAAATATGTATAATTAAAAAATAACATTTCTGTGGCAGTAGAAGCTAACTATTGTATGTGAGATGATGGATATTTTTGTTTTCATACTTGCTTTTCTATAGTTTCCAAATGTTAAGGCAATAACCATTTATTTGTTTTATAATTTGAAAGAGAAAAAAATGCTAAAGAAACATAGGAAAGTGTGTGTTGTAGATGGGAAATCTATATATTACTCTCAAATCTTGTTTGAAACTTATCTTTTCTAGGGGTGACAGACGTTTTGAAAAACCAGGACGAAAAGATGTAGGTAAGCCTTTCTTACTGTTGTGAAGTATTTTTATTTGTATTTCCATGATACTAGTTTTTATTTATTTATTTATTTTCTTCTTATTATTAAGAATTTTAGTAGTTTTTATTTTATTTTACTATTAGAGGCCCAATGTATGAAATTTGTGCAAGAGTAGTCCTTCCTTCCCCCAGCTGCCGGCACTGGCTTCCCTCGAAGCCCTGGATTCATCGGAAGGTCGTCCGCTCTAATTAGCATATTATGCTTTTATTATTACAGATTATTATTTTTATTGATTCCAGAGAGGAGGGGAGAGGGAGAGAGAGAGAGAGAAACATCAACAATGAGAGAGAATTATTTATCGGCTGCCTCCTGCACGACCCCCACTGAGGATGAAGCCTACAACCAGGCATGTGCCTTGACTGGGAATCGAACTGTGACCTCCTGGTTCATAGGTTGATGCTCAATCACTGAGCCACACTGGCTGGGCCATTATACGGGTTTTTAACATGGCTCCCACATAGGATACATTTATTAAAAATTGACTCAGTTACCTACACTTCTCCAGTAGATGGGGTTGTAGCATTGTTGCATTGAAATTTCACGGTCACTTAAGAGCTCTGTTGTATGGAACCAGCGCTATAGCATACAATCATTAAGATTTATTTGATTTTACTTTTTAAGTCTGTGTGTTCTCTGCTAGGCATACATTTTTTTTAAAATTTTATTAAGGCTATGTTGTGAACTGAAATTTCAAGTTAGGAATCAGTCTATTAACTTCTAGCATCTCAAAGGTGAAAAGAGAGAAAATGCTAGAATGTTGGCTTTTTTATAAGAGAGCAAAAGCTAAGATTATGAATGTTCTTACTTTAGTCACTTATTTGTCTGGTCTTTTTTTTTTTTTAATATATTTTATTGATTTTTTACAGAGAGGGAGGGAGAGAGTGAGTTAGAAACATCGATGAGAGAGAGTCATCGATAAGCTGCCTCTTGCATGCCCCCTACTGGGGATGTGCCCGCAACCAAGGTACATGCCCTTGACCAGAATCCGGGACCTTTCAGTTCTCAGACCGACGCTCTATCCACTGAGCCAAACCGGTTTCGGCTTGTCTGGTCTTTTTGATATATAATCTTTTTTTCTTGTTTTGAAATGAGAGCAGTCAAAATAAATTGTATATTTAAGGTAGCCACTGAATTAAGACAAACACAGTAAGAGAACAGAATTTCATTATTTATGGTGAATTAATGAGTTTATATTAAAGATCTATAATGATAAGATGGGCTTTCTGACTGATTAAAGGTACTGTCTTACACACTGCCATTGGTATTATTAATATCAGAGAAAAATTCCAATTCATAGTAACATTATAGTTACAAAAATTACTATACAAATTCCAAATTTCTAGAAGTACCAGGCAAGTTCTTCAGGGCATGATTCTGATAGTGGTAAAACATTTCTCAAAAATATATTAGATATGCAAATATCATTCACAGACTGATTTACAGAATTAAAAAAACAAAAACAAAACTAAGTAGTTTTTTTAAAACAGTACCACTTTTGCCTCACTGTTTCCATATCAAAACTCATTTTAACATTAGATATTTGTTTCTCATTTATTATGATGGCATTAGGAATATAAATAAGGAGCCATTAAATGAGTGTAGCATGAAGAAGTTTGGGACAGACTGGGTAGATAACTTATTGGTAGCTGAATGGCATCACTAATATTGTAGACCAGGGGTGTGCAACGTCTGGTGCCCATGAAATCATTTGGTCAGGCCCTGCCAAGGCATTAGGGGTGAGTTAATTAAATGTTTGACCAAATATAGCAGACTAATTTTAAGTTGATAATTTTGCATGGCCTGTGAATGATAATAGAAATATCCAAATGGCCCCTTGCAGAAAAAAAGGTTCCCCTCTCTGTTGTAGACTATTGTTGGATAGGTACTATTTTGAGGGATTTTCAGGATCTCTGCTCCCATCCTTGTTTGATTCAATACCTTTCCCAGTGAATGAAGAGAGGTAATGAAGAACAGTTTAAAAAGTACAGGGTTGGGAGTCAGAACATCATGAGTAATCTAAGCTCACAGATATTCAGTAGTATCATAATAAATGGAGCTGGAAATGTTTTACATAATTATTGGGATTAAATAAGAGTGTGTGAACTAATTTATTCAGTTAATGATTATTGAGTTCCTACTCATATGGTCCTTGTGCTAATGGTAAATAATTATTTCTTTTCACTGGATGACAATGTTGGTGTGTGATCAGATTTTCAAGTCATTTATGTCTAGAGGGATAGCTATAGAGAGGAATAGTTGGGACTTGGGGTCAGAATTAAGGTGGAACAAAAGACCAGATTTAACAACGGAAAATGCAGTTTTGCATAAACTTCACAATTTAATATTGAGAACAGTTGTATAACAGCAGCCTTCTGGGGAAAGCACAGCCCTTTTAGCTAACTGCTTGATGTTAATCAGTAGTGCCAGTGTGTCCAAGTACAGCATTTACTAGAACTAAAGTGTCCTCAATGAATCAAGTGATTTTTATGATGTCTCCTCTGTATTTTATGATGTGAAGGAGAACTTAAGTATTGTGTTCAGTACTGGAGCCACACCTTGAAAGGATCTATACATTGGAATAGGATCATTGGGCATTTGAAGCCTCGTGGTGGGGAATGCATGAAGGAAATGCGTCTGTTTACATGCGAGGAAAAATTGTGGACAGGACAGAGTAGAGGAGAGTTTATAGGATCACTTTCTGCAAATATTTGTTTTAAGAGAGAAATTTGACTTGATTTGTATGAATCTAATGGGTAGATTTAAGGAGGCAGATATTAATATTTGACAGCCTTAAAAAGATCTAATAGAGTTGTCTGAAAATGACTTGGATTGCCTAGTAGTAAGTTCCCTGTCATGGGAATAGCTTGATTTTAATGCTTGAGAGTCATACTTTGGTGGTTTGGACTAGATGAGTATAAAGATCTTTTTATTATTATTTGCCTTTCTCACATTTTAACTCTTTAATTCAGTATGGTGATTTTCTCAATCATCCACTGTTAAGAATATAGATAGCTTCTTTTCTTTGCAGAGGCTAAGAAAAAGTATATTTTTAAAAAGGTTCCATAAAACTAAGTTGATGTGAAGTGGTTAAGAATATTAAAGAGAGTGTTTCCTACTAAAATATCGGGGCATCTTCTACAAATACATATTCAAATATATAATAGTGGCTTTTTGATAAGATACTCACTTTCAAGTTATTAACTGTGTTAATTATTTTGAGCTCTTTTTGTAAGAAATCCACTTTTGTTGAAAATATTGTAGATGAAAATATTTGCTCATAATTACAGTACTAAACTAGTTTGTTGGGATACTAATATACTATTGATAAATTGTGAGGTGTCCTATGACATTAAATTAAGATAATTTGAGTACTGAAGATTCCAGAATGATTTTTTAAAAAATTGAAGTTGCTTCTTATTTATGTATTTGCTTCTTATGTGGAAAGAAATGGGTGTAATTAGAGATAACCGGGTAAGAATCAGGCATAACCCTTGTGAACACCCATGGGAGAATGTGGAAAGAGGCCTGTGATAATGGATTCCTATTCAATGGGAATTGATTGCTCCATAGGAGGAGATCAGTTCCAGTGATCATCTTGTATGATTCTGTGAGGATGAAATGAAAAGATGATTAAAAAATATGAAATGGTCCAAATGATGCCAATATGTTCACAGCCCAATGTGACACCAGTTAGTGCATTTGGTGTGAAATACTTTGAAGAAGACCAAAAGCAGTTTTTGGTTATTAGGTCTCTGCTGGCATTTCATAATATGGACTTGTATGTAAATAAAACTAGGCCTTATGATTTTCAGTATCTTCTTGTCTTCAATTTGTTGGCACTATCATGGTATATGCATTGATTTCCAGAAGCACAATTTAAGGTGATCTAACGTGATCTTCCTGATAATGTATCCAAGATACATCTCTGAGCTCCCAGGTGGTCCAGGTTAGTGAGCTGTGCAGCCGGGAAGTATGAGCTACTATTTCCATCTCTCAGTAATTTACGCCCTCTTTCTGTTTGCACTCCATTCTCCTGAAATGATAACGATACCTTTGCAGAAAACTTAATCCTTTATTTATTTATTTATTTTGCTAATCCTCATCCAAGGAGATATATATATATATATCTATAAATTTTTTTTTTTTTTTTGAGGGAGAGTGGAAAAGAGAGGGAAAGACAAAGAGAAACATCGATGTGAGAGAAACACATTGATTGGTTGCTTCCTGTATGAGCCCTGACCAGGGCCTGTGCCAGGGAGAAGCCTGCAACCGAGGTATGTGCCCTTGACTAGAATTGAACCCAGGACCCTTTGGTCCTCAGGCTGACGCTCTTAGAAAACTTAATCCTTAATGTAAAAACCAATTCTTTTAAGTGAAAGAATTATGATCTGTACTTTTGGAAGCTTTCAACCCCCTAGACCAGTGATTTTTCAACTGATGTGCTATGCCATACTGGTGTGCTGCAAGAATTTTTGAAACATGCAATACTTGACTACTTAGTCAGGGGCACTGACCTCTTTTTGCTTACTTAGATTGTCAAAAGTAAAAAAGACAACTGCTCTAGCCAGGTGACTTGGCTAGTTGGATCATTATCCCGTACACCACAAGGTTATGGGTTTGATTTCCAAACAGGGCACATATCTGGGTTGTGGGTTTGATCCCTAGTTGGGGGTCATATGGGAGGCAACTGCTTGATATTTCTCTCCCACATTGATGTTTCTCTCTCCCTTTCTCTCTCTCTCTCTCTCTCTCTCTCTCTCTCTCTCTCTCTCTCTCTCTCTCTCTCTCTCTCTCTCTCAAAAAAACAAAAACAAACAAACAAAAAAACCCTAACAGTATAAACATATCCTTAGGTGAAGATTTAAAAAAAAAAAAAAAAAGCAGAAAGAAGAGACACAACAAGACACACAGAAATGACAACAGCCAATACAACAATAGTCATCAGTGCGAATGAATCAAAACTACACCGTTGTGGGTGTTTGTTTTTTTTTGTCAGATTGGCAAAAAATAGAGTACTATTTTTGGTGTGCCTTAGAATTTTAGTAATTAGTTTATGTATGCCATGAAATTAAAAAGGTAGATAAAAGTTTTTTATTGCAGTTCTTAGTTGTCTATTTTTAAAATATTTTAAAAATAGTGTTAGTGTACCAACTAGAGAGGTTTTTTTTTGGTCAGGGTGGGTCCAGGGGTAAGTCATTCTAGTTTTCAGATACAAAGTTAATGTGTAAATAGTGTACTTCAGTGGAGAATTTACTGTATTTATAAGGGAGACTTAATCCCAGATCTTTCTCATTCCCTTTGTTTTGTCATTTTGGGAAATTTTACTAAACTGTTGGAATTGTGATCTATGAAAGTGACATAGAGCTCTTAGGAAAAAACATACCATGTAAATCTTGATATAACTTTTATTTTCACAGGTTAGGTAAATCTTATTACTTTATTATAGAAATAGGAATTACTGCTGTCTAATTGTTACAATAATTTTGGGTCGAAAAAAAATCTGTTGGTCTGGCTAGTACTTAAATTAAGAATACCTAAGATGTTCAAAGAGCCAAAGTTCACAGTAATAAGTTTCTGCGTCTTTGATATTCTTCTGCTATTACCAGTCTTAGACACTCCAAAATTCTTCTTAATTTCTTTTCCTTTTGGTCAAAGAGGAAAATGTGACTTGCTGCTGGGCCCTGCTCTTCACAACTGCTTGCTTTTACTCAGCTAGTATTTATTTCAAGAGCTTATTGCTGCGTGGGTCATCACCAGGAGGGAGGGTTAATCTTTCACTTTTCCCACATAAACCTGAATAAGGGAAATTTCAGAATAGAAGAGCAACCACATCCATTTGAAATTTGATAGGGTGACTTATTTGGTTCTTGTTTTGTTTGAGGACAGTTGGATTTTTTATTGAAATGAAAAGTATACAAAAGATAGTCAAACTGGATGTGTAAGGAAAAGGGCTATAAAGTAAAAATTGAAGCAGAGAAAGCATAATTTTCAGGGGTATTAGATTTGGAAATAAATAATAGATTTATCTAGTCCAACCTCCTACTGGTGAATAAACACTCATTTTTTGTTTATAGAAAAAACTATTTCAAGTTGGAAACAGGAATTTGGGGTAGAAAATACTTCATTGCCTAATTATTTTTTGCTTTATCTATTGGATACTTTTTCCTAGTTGAATTACATCTAACTAAACCTTTATGTTTATAAAACCTTAAAATATAAATATGTACATTTATGAGTTACTTAGAGCTGTCATTTTTTTATATATGTTTATATATACCATTGAATGGATCATAAGTAGGAAGGGAATATTTTTACTTAGGTTGCAAGCTACTTAGTGAGCATTTTATTATACTTTTTAAGTTATTTTATTGTTATGCAGTTAGCTTTAACGTAGATATAATTTTGAATCTCCTTATCAAAAGTACCCCCACAGGTTCCATTTGAGCTGGTGCTTATTTTTTTCTAAGCACATTCTTTTTTTCTAATCACATATTCTGTCGCAAATGTATGAACATGTGATTGGGTGTCATGCTCAAATGTCTATGGAGCTATGCATAAATCTATATTTTGCTGTTTTTCTTATAGAGTTTTGTTATTAGTTGTTAAAATCTAAGGGGATATTATTTCCCCAGTTTTGTAGTATAAAGAACCAAAGGAATGATCTTTGTTGTCTTGAAAAAATAAGTTTTAAAAGGATGTTCACTAAATACTGTGAAATCATCTATCTACTTAGGAAGCTAGGTTTGAAACTAGACTTTGCTTCAACTTGCAGATGAAAATGAGAGATTCATGGTTGATTTTCTTAGAGCTTAGCTATGTTAAACTTCACTGTCCATTTTACCTCCACCATTGGTATCATACCACATCTTTATAAATTCACCAACATTTTTGTATAAATATGTCATGTTGAGATAACACTGATTTCAGAGAGCTGGTGCTTATTTTTTTCTAAGCACATTCTTTTTTTCTAATCACATATTCTGTCGCAAATGTATGAACATGTGATTGGGTGTCATGCTCAAATGTCTATGGAGCTATGCATAAATCTATATTTTGCTGTTTTTCTTATAGAGTTTTGTTATTAGTTGTTAAAATCTAAGGGGATATTATTTCCCCAGTTTTGTAGTATAAAGAACCAAAGGAATGATCTTTGTTGTCTTGAAAAAATAAGTTTTAAAAGGATGTTCACTAAATACTGTGAAATCATCTATCTACTTAGGAAGCTAGGTTTGAAACTAGACTTTGCTTCAACTTGCAGATGAAAATGAGAGATTCATGGTTGATTTTCTTAGAGCTTAGCTATGTTAAACTTCACTGTCCATTTTACCTCCACCATTGGTATCATACCACATCTTTATAAATTCACCAACATTTTTGTATAAATATGTCATGTTGAGATAACACTGATTTCAGAAGATAACCACAGATACAAACTTTGTAAAGTAGAATGCTATATTTCCAGAATGTGTATTGTTAGATTAGCCATGTTTTATGGGCTTAGGCTCGATGTAATCAGAGAAATGTAATCAGCATTGGAAAACAAACAAACAAACAAACAAAAAGAACATGAGATAAGATGAAGGAAAAGTAGCTGCATAACTGGCTGGATATATTTAATACATTAAAAAATAGGGTGCTATGAATACATCTTATTCTGTTAGCCCTGTTTCCGAGATCTGAAAATTGTCAGTGCTTTGTCCATTGATACGGATATCCAGGTCAGTCCTGTTTGGGTTCTTAGAGACCAGAGGAGTTGGGAATTCAGGAACAGTCTTGTCAAAATTCTCCATCTTGATTTGATACTCACCTTTGGAACCTCGGGTCAACAGAGATGCAAAACAGTGGTGTAACATGATCTCAGAAGGTAGGTAGGATGTTCTCCTTTGGCATATTTCTCCAGTGCCTTCTTGCATTGCTGAGAGGAACACAACTAATTCAAAATGGGGAGGATTTTCATGCTGGAGCAGAGTAGCCAGAGGACTCGAAGGTATAATGGAGTGATAGTAGGTTAGTGGGAAGATAAAGAATGGACATTCCTCAGAACTGATGCCGTCAAGGTGGAAGTCCACACTAGTTTGGTAGAGTTCTCCATTTTCTCTTTCCTGATAGAGTATAGCTGAGACCCGAACACTGGTTAGAGGGCTAGGTCGAGTATTGGCCACTTGAAAAATAAGATTAGGTTTGCCATCTAAATGAGTCACTACTGCCATGTCAGTGAAGCGAATTGAGAACGCTCGATTTTTTGGGCGGGCAATCTTCGCCACAAAGGCACCTAAATTAGAAACCATTAAGTTTTTTTTTTAGAATGATTACTTTACATGCCAATATGTTTTCTACATGAGAGTGGTATATCAAATGGGTAATACATTTCTTGGTTCCATGCATTCCAAATAAGTCAGGAATTGAACTCATTAATTTGGATAGTCTTATTTGCCTGAAGAAATTTTGAAAGTGTTCATACACTTTTTTTTAAAAATTATGATTTCAAAATGGATGAGCAAAATTCATTTTGTTACACAGAAATGTAAAACTTTATCCTCTAGTATGTTTCAAAGTCAAAGAATAGTTATTTCCTATATTCCTGCCCTTTAAAAAAAAAA
The DNA here is from genome assembly GCF_014108245.1 of Pipistrellus kuhlii. Lineage (NCBI taxonomy): Eukaryota > Metazoa > Chordata > Mammalia > Chiroptera > Vespertilionidae > Pipistrellus > Pipistrellus kuhlii. The sequence continues at coordinate 26,226,541 of NW_023425573.1, forward strand.
ATGACAAATTCAGTTTAAGTGCAAACAAATTACCTCAAGCCTACATAGAGATTAATTTCAAAGTAGAATGATTTGGGGTGGGGAAGGGACTATAGATACACTAAAGAATTTTTAACTTTGAAATTTATCTCCATACACATTTTTTTTTTTAAAAAAAGAAGACTCTGTCTCTAAGGTTATTTCAGAGCATCTTTCAGATGCATCCTTCTTGTTCCCAGGAGCTATAGATTAAAGCTTCTTAATTAACTGCTTTTGTGTCACAGGTCTTCTTGGCAGGGAGGTTCATGGAATTATGCTTTAAATTCATACAAATAAGATATGTACCAAAAATTCAGATATACTGAAATCTGGTTGAGTATGTTTAAAATATGTATTATAGTGCTATGTGTGATTTACTAGTACATTAAATAACAAAATAGTGGTGGATTTAGTACTGTAATGTTGAAGTATTATAGTGTGAATATGAAAATATCTGTGATTTCTGTTTGCATAAAAGTTCTTATTGATGTTATTGTTTTTTTGTTGCCTATATTTATAATCAAAGGAAATACCAAATTTCAGTTAGAAGTTAGTGAAAAAAGATGCAAGTTTTTCTTACCTAAGTTCATAAATCCTCTAAATTTTATCTAATGACTAACCCAGTGTATGAACTCTTATTGTAAAGGTTAAGTGATTTGTTACAGATTGTGGAGCCATTTGTTGGCACACTGGGACTTCATTCTATATCACCTTGCATATAGCCATTGCTCACCTTTTCAGATTATTACCGGGTAGCTTGTTAAGACCAAGGTTTCTTTCTTTTTTTAAAAAATTTTTACTTGTATATATACCACTTACAAAAAGTACATATATGCTCTACTTGTTGCTGCATTCTAAGCAAAATTTCATAATCTCTGTGTCTATATTTCTTAGCATTTGCTAAGAATTTGTATACTTATATGTATATACATACAATGTTGACTTTGGTGCTCTGGACTCACTAGTATTTAATAAATGTTGAAAAAAGTGAACTTAAAGGAGAAAATTCTAGCCAAATTTAAAATATCAAATTTTTCCATTAGGTAAAATGTCAAAATATGTGCTAATATTTATTCATTTATTTAATGAAATATTTAGCTTCTCTAAAAAGTTTTTCTTAGAGTTGTGTGTGTGTTTTGTGGTTTGTTTGTTTTTGCATAACATGTTGCTGCAAGTTAGTGTCATAGTGGTTCCTTTTTTCTTAAGAAGTTCCAATAGGTAAAATTTAGAGTCATTTTTTTTTATAGTTCCCCCTCCCATTTGTCCCTAGATTCTCTTTTCAATCTCAGACATTACCTGCTAACAATGCAAAGAAATGATTCTAAAGCACAGTTGCTAATTACTGACTCTACCCTTTCTAGAACTTTCATACATTTTTTTAAGAACAAAAACAATTACCTGTGATAAAAGCCTCTAGCATGAGGCCTAGGAGCATTTGTATGGCAAGGAGGGCGATTGCACTTGGACAGTCACCACTGGGGAACATGGTACCATAACCAATTGTGAGTTGTGTCTCCAGGGAGAAGGAGAACGCAGCTGTGAAACTGGTGATGTACTTGACACAGATAGTGTGGTTTTCAGGTGGGGCATCATGATCTAGTTCCAGATCACCATTCATCTCAGCTAGCACATACCAGAGCACTGCAAAGACAAGCCAGTGGACAACAAAAGAAGCAGAAAAGACCAACATCATCCAGCGCCAGCGCATGTCCATTAGGATTCCCCAAGCATCTCGAAGATAGACAAGACCTCTTTGAGCGCCATCCATTTGAAGTGTGCTGTGGCCATCCTTGGTGACCATCCTTCGGTATCTCTGATTTAGGAGAGGAGCATTAACCTTGCAATTGCTGCCATCCATCTCAGGCTGTAAATCTTTGAAATCAAAGGATTTACAGTTAATGTTAATACATTCTGAGACTCATTCACTATGCAATTTCTTTGGAATGCTTTCTTGACTGTTGGGCAGGCTTTTCCAATCTGTAACTGTCTCTTTTCATAAAGTGGTTAATAATGGTTTGCCTTAGGACTGTGGTTGGCAAACTGTGGTTCGCGAGCTACATGCGGCTCTTTGGCCCCTTGAGTGTGGCTCTTCCACAAAATACCATAGCCTGGGTAAGTCTATTCTGAAGAAGTGGGATTAGAAGAGGTTTAAGTTTAAAAAATTTGGCTCTCAAAAGAAATTTCAATCGTACTGTTGATGTTTGACTCTTGACTGATGAGTTTGCCGACCTCTGCCTTAGGATGATATCTCTTATTGATTCCTAGAATAATTGCTGAAATATTGTTTGGCATTTTAACATTTTCAAATTTCTGAAGGTTGGGATTATGGTTCATGGCTTATTGACACCCCTGTAACTTTCTTACATACTTTTAGACATTGAGTATTTATTAACTTGACTAAAAATTATGTGTAAATAACTACTTTACATAATTATGTAATGATTTATAATTATGGAAAATTCATAATTATAAGAAATGTTAAATATATGTGTTTCTCTGTGTAAATAAATAGAAATCATTTAGGAGTTAAACTGTCTACAAATGTGTTGATACCAAACTTAGTGCTAGGACAAAATTAAACTTTTAACTTTTAAAGTCATAGTTCTAATAAATGCTTTTTAGTTATTTAAAGTTTTACTTGTTTTTGCCACTTTGAACTCTTCATGAACTCTTCTTTCCTGGCTGATTAATTGATGCCCTCTTAAAATATTCTCAATGCTGATCATAGGGTAGAGAATTTTTTCTTGGCAAAATAAGGAATTCTAGGTAGATTCCTAGATAATATTAATTTTGAAAGTAAGTAAAGCTTCAAGTTTAATGAACTAAAGTAATCATTACTACATGAAATGGTAATTTTAAAAAGATAATATAGTTAGTTTTTAGCTGTAAACAGTATTTATCAGTGGTTACTCTTCTCTGTGTGGTGAATAGAAATATACTGTATATTTTCTATGTGACCATCTTCGCATCTTGAGACTTGTGTAGAGGCTACCAGGAATTGAATGGGAAATGCTGCTTTGCTCCTTGAATACTCCTCTCTTTTTTGCTATAGTAGGTATTAAATTTGACTCCTTTCTTTGCTTTTTCCTTTAGAAGTAGATGCCCTTGGAAGTATTGCAAGGCACTATCCTTCTATCTTTTGAAGTATAGTGCTGCTTAAGTGGATTAGAGGCATATATGCTACTAGACTTAGCTTGCTGTTTAGGTTTACTGGATCCTTTCTATCCTGTGTTGTTGGAATTGAACATTGCCCAGCTGGGTATATACTTTCTCTTTTGTCTTAAGGCTTATTTATTGTTTATTGGTGATATTAGAGACAGTCTCTTAGATTTTTTCCAGATTTTAGTTACTGATGGAACACTAAAATGACTGATAAACTTATTTAGATTAGGTAGCCATTTCAATTTCATATTATAAATTTTTAAAAAATTTAGGCATTAATGTTTTGTAATTTTTTATTCCTAACAAGTTATCATCATTTTAGTAGTATATATGTTTTCCTTGCCACAGCTATTTAATGACTTATTTTGCTAGATTCTTTAAATGTTTTAGGAGTCCTGCTCTCTGCCTTTTTGAAAATAATACAACAACTGTGAATAGGCATTCTGCTACAGGCTTTTGTATTGCTTTATCTCTAATTCTTTGGTATTTCAGCAAGATAGACATTATTATCCCATTTTACAGATGAAGTCACAGGAGCAGGCAGATAAAAGAAATGTACACAGGCAGATGGGGGCCTTAGATTATTTGAATTATTAACCAAATCTGTCTAATATCACAGCTGGTAGTTTTTTGTGTGTGGTTTGTTTTTTTTTCTACAAGAAGATCTCTATTTAGAAAGTTTGGTGAAATGAAAGTCTCCCAAGTTAACTGGTATTACATTCACAAAAAGTCTGACAGATGTTTTATTATCTTTAGTAGATGCTCTGTTTGTTGTGTGCCCGGAATCGTATCTAACACTTCACTTGTATTAACTTATCTGAAGCCATAGCCAATGCCTGGCCAGAACTTTCTCTGTGTGGGGAAGGCTCAGTCTGTGGGCCATGTAAGCTCTGCCAAGGCATTAGGGGTGAGTTAATTAAATGTTTGACCAAATTAGTATTATTTGCTTTACTGTAATTAATAAATTTTTTTACTTTCACAGTAAAAGTACCATTAGTATGCACATTTTACAGATAATGAAACTAAGGCACAGTTAGTTTCCTAAGATCACCAAGGTAGTAAGTAATGGTGAATGAACTATACCAAGTTCATAGTTCAGAGTTAGTGCTATATTGCTTCTTTGGCCCTGGTTAACCTTCATAAAGAAACACAATGTTTTATTTAACAAATTTTGAGCCACTACAAAATATTTGTTTTTCAGGAATGTTTGCTTAGGTTCAGACCTATGATTTGCAGGCAAAAAAATATATTTTCATTTAAGGAAGACACATTGCAAGATTTGTAGATTAGTACAATCAGAATTACTGCATAGTCAGTCTAGGATTCTGCAGACTAGTAGAATTAAAGCAAAATGTGGAGAGGAGAGTTTTTTTTTTTTTTTATATGGCATTGCCAGATTTGTGTTTTGCCAGATAAGAAAATAATTTTAAAAATATATTATAATTTTATTAAAGACATTTTGACACTTGAATGTCAGAACCATTGCATGGTTCTGTATCATCCATGGCATTGTTCTTGACTCTTTCTTCCTGCCTGTATGAAAATGCCCATTGAGAAACTTTACACTAGTGCTTATTCCACTTGGGGAATCACTGATTGCTTTTTGTTTCACACTAATTTCTGGGTAGGGAGAAATCTATCGATACATGATTCTTTTTGATTTTCTTAAAAAGTTTTTTTTTTTTTTTAACTTCAGAGAGGAAGGGAGAGGGAGAGAGGGATAGAAACATCAATGAGGAGAGAGAATCATTGATCAGCTGCCTCCTACACACCCTACACTGAGGATCAAGCCCACAACATGGGCATGTGCCCTGACTGTGAATCAGACAGTGACTTCCTAGTTCATAGGTCGCTCAACCACTAAGCCATCCAGGCCATCAGTTCTTTTTAATTTTCAACCTGCTTTGTTCTAAAATGCATTACCTGGGAGATAGCCTTTCTATTCATACTATAGCTAATAATTATTCTCATTTAGGCCTTTTCAGGATTGTTACTTATAGCACTCATGCTCTAGGCCAGTGTTGGGGAATGCCCAATCTGTGGGCCATGTAAGCCCTGTGAAGTCATTTGGTCTGGTCCTGCCAAAACATTAGGGGTGAGTTAATTAGATGTTTGACCAAATATAGCAGGCTAATTTTTAAGTTGGTAATTTTATATGGCCCATGAATGATGTTATAAATATCCAAATGGCCCTTGGCAGAAAAGAAGTTTCCTACCCCTGCTCTAGGCTTTTATAATTTCATTTTCTCTCTCTTGCAGCTAAATAACTATACATACATTGAAAAATCTTTGGAAAGGAAAATCAAAAAGCTAATATCAGAGCAGCAAAGCAATCTTGCTAGATCTTGTTCAGATCGTGTTGCAGAGTAGAATAGTTGAGGAAGTAAGATTTTCATTTCTGCCTAACAGATTACCCTGTATGACTCCATTCTTTGGACTCATGTATTCACTAAGTGTAGTTAGTACAAGGAAGACAAGGTGGGGAATCTAGCTGGCCAGTATCTGGCTGTGTTGATTACATAGCTGTGTCAGTGTGGGAAAGCCACCCAATTTCCTTGGCCAGGCTTCTTTATATTAAAAAGGGAAAGAAGAGGGTATTAAATAACATGATACTTAAAAACCCTACATGTTTGTAAACTTATTACCGTTTCCCTAGGCTGATAGGTTTTCTCTATTAGTGTCTGATGGAAAGATGTTATGTTTATGCTATTAAATTCCAAGTAATTTTCATATCCCTATAAGCACACAATGTGTTTTTAAAATTTTATTTTTAAATTATAGTTGACATTCAATATTATATTAGTTTTAGGTATACAACATAGAGATTAGGCATTTATATACCTTATGAAGTGATGACCACAATAAGGTTAGTAACCATCTGTCACCCACCAAACATCGTTATTACAGTATTATTGACTATAATATACTTATTCCCTATGCTGCGTTATTATATCCCCGTGACTAACTTTGTAATTGGCACTTTGTACTTCTTAATCTCTTCACCTTTTTGCCCATTTCCCCCACATGCTTCCCTCCTGGTTACCATCAGTTTGTTCTCTGTATCTATGAATTTGTTCATTTGTTTTGATTGTATTTATCTTGATCCCAGTAGAAAGTAAAATTGAAGATTGGGAAGGTTTGCTTGTATTGCTGTCTGCGGGCTATAAAATTTTTGCCCACTCTTTGGTGGAAAAAAATAGTGCTTTATACAAATGATAGTTTGGCTGCTTCATTGGTCATCAAAATAATGGATTTATTCTACTCATTAGATTATAGCTTTAAAAACTGTCTTTTATTAACATGTTGTAATGTAGTAGTATAATTTCTATTAAACAGTGTAGATGCAGGCTATAACAACAAATGTTAAATGATTACAGTATTACTATGTATTTATTCACATCTGGTATAAACACTTTAAGACCTTATAGGGAGTCTTAAAATTGTCTTTCTTGTCCCTCCATAATTAGGGCAAACAGTGTGAGTTCTAACTCTATTATATAAGCCCTGAGAGTCTTTTAAATTCTTATTTGCAGAAACATCTACTTCCAGTAATCCATGCTTAAAACATGGATTAAAAAATTAAAAACAAAGTTTTTCTTTTTGTCATTTGTTTTTATATGCTCATTTGGGTTTTTTTAATCCCTTTCAAAAGAAAAAGATACATTTTGTTAAAAGTTGCTAAAAATTTTTTTAGGGTTTTTCCTCTTCTCATTTCTATATTATAATGGAGAATTATTATACATTTAATAAAACAATTAAGAAAATTTACAGTAATGCTTTCAGTCGGATCTATTATTCCATTTCAAAAATTTAAGGAAAAAGAATAAATAACCTTAATGTATGTTTTAAAACTCTTTTGGCAATATCTAGCTCTGTCCCTATTTGCCAGATTTTCTTTCTCTGTTTCCCTTTAAAGAAAGAAATAAGAATGAATATTATTTCATGTACTCACCTGTTTTTTGTTGGGTCAGACTATATGCACAGGTAGGTCTTGAGGAAACTTAAAGTCAGCCTTTTTGATGAGGTAATTTACAAGTCTAGTTTGTAGGTTCTCTTCTTGGACTGGGTTTACAGTTCACATTCCTCTTGTTTATAATGTGTGGGGGTTGGTTTCAGCTGAAGCTGATGTGATTGGTCACTTAGTCTGCAGGGGGGCCAATTAGTTCTGATCATGTGGAAAAGAATGCTGGTTTATTAGGAGGTCTTTCTTTACTCAACACAAACCTTAACAACTCTGGTTAAAGCCTCCAGAACTGACTTGGAGAAGGGGTGCATTTTTTCCCTCTAATCTGGACCGGGTTTTAGTAAGTTTGCATAATCTTACTTAAGAATTTATTTAAAAGTTCAAAGGGATAAAATTCCCTGCAAGATTTCCTTTCAGACGTCTTTTCCTTATATAGCATGTGGAAGTGTGAGGTATTTCCTTTACTAATTGTTTTTCCCCTCCATTTCTTTGGGGAAGATATCCTTGGATAGGGACTTTTAGGTATGAACTAATTAATTTATTTTTACCAGTTTTCATAAACCATCTCATCAGATTGGCTGTCACTAACTCTAGAACTAGTAATACAGGTAATTTAGTTACCTGAAATCTTTCTTGGGTGTGGCAAGGAGGCAGACTTTTTTTTTTTCTTTCTTTTTAAGGCTATGTACAGAGACCTTAAATAAGAATAAACTTTTCTGGTGCATTGTACTTATCTATAAAAAACACATCTGTGTGAAAAACTGAAAAGTTGTCTTAAGGCATGCTTTAGTGATGTTTAGGAGATGTTTCCCTGAGAAATATGATGACATGCAGTAAGTCATAGTATTCGGAGTTCAGAAAATTTAATTTAACATCTATATAATGTTTAACTGAAAGCATCTGTGAGATTTAAACTTTAAAATAAGCTGTGGGATGGCTTTGTATAATATAATACCTTACTGAGCAATACTTTTCTCCACTTCCATTAGCTGCTGATTTTAAAACTTTGATCAAATGTCACATGTAAGAGGATATTAGAAACAAAGGCTGCGATTATTCAAAGTAAAATTATGGAAGGCCTGCTGGGAAAATTAATAATGTAGACCAATATAATGCTACTTAGAAAGTAAAATCCGCCTTTGTAGATTCCTTCCCCCCTCCTCACAACTAAAAAAATATATTAATTCCTTCTTTGTTTTATTAATGCCAAACATTTCAATACAAGTTCAGACACAGCATTGGAAACTATGACCTTCAGAACTAGAGAAGGTAAAGCATAAAGGAATGACTTGTGATGTGATGTTGGTTTCCTGTCTGTGCTGGTAGGAATTATACTTGATATCAATTGCCAGTTAATTGTGTGCTTTTTTTGGGGGGGAGGGGGGGAGGGAAGAAAGAGAGGAGGTAAGCCAGAGTAAATACAGTGTACATCGCCTTTCAAAAAGGCGAAGTATTAGAGTGTATGTATCTGCCATGTGTTTTGAATAGAGATTATAGCAAGCAAGATAGTTAAGGATTTTACCAAACTTAGAAGCCTCTTTCCATAATAAAGGGGTGAGCAAAAGTAGGTTTACAATTGTTTATGTGGAGAATGATACAATTAATAACACAAGAATGAACTTGTGTATACTCACAAATATGAGCCTACTTTTGCCCACCCCTATATTGAGGGGGGAAAAATGATTTGGTAAAATGATCATCAAGAACTGTCTCAAGTGAAAAACTGTATTAGTTTCTGGATTTTTATAATTTGAGTTTGCTATGGTCTGTACACAGTGATTCCTAATTGCTAACTGTATGGATAATGTAGTCAGTTTTGGAGTTCTACTCAGGAGCACAGCACTCCCATTATAATAGTCTGAGCAGTTAAATTCATTTCTGATTGAGTTGCCAGATTAGCTGAGATGAAACTGATTTTGGAACAGATGATATGCCAGTTTCATTCTAATACAGGGCCCTCTCTTCCAGTCAGAATTAGTGATTCTGATTGGTGATAGCTCTGAAACATTTATGAATGAACATAAATGCTAGATATCTGTTGATTTATTTTTTATTCAAATTTTAATGATTAAGCAAGGTGCCAAGACCAGGTAGGTTATTCTTTATTAAGTTCAGTTCTCTATCCCTGAAGGTGTTGGATTTTTTTCTTTTTATTTTTTTTGGCTGAAGTAATTCAGGATATAATCCCAAACCGTGCCACCTTGTACTTGAAAACAACAAAATCTTTAGTGGAGTGCAGTGTTCTGCTTGTATGCAAATAATCTCCCAACTTCAAAACTTTAGTAGCCCTGGCTCCAATGTTCTTTCTTACGTAGTGCACTTAGCTTTTTTTTTTTTTTTTTTTTTTAAAAGGTGCCTCCTGTCTTTCCAGTTCTGCATTCTCGCTCACCTTCTGATTGTCTTCCCCAGATATTTCAGGCTGTGTCTGCTTGTACACCAGCAGGGGACTAAGCAAGAAGATTTTAGGGATATGGAACATATTCAAACCACATGAGATGCCTTTTCAAAGAGATTCTGAGAATGCTGCAGCCCCTCCTGTTTATTCCTTCTAGCAAGGAGCTCTGCTATGTTCCCAGGACCCATGCTAACCAGTGAAGCAGATTGTTTCCTTCGGGGGTTAAGATGGGAAAAAAGTTGCAAATCTTTGAATATAGAATTTAACCTACTCACTTCTAGCCACCATGAATTTTATTTACAAATAATTGTGAGGGGGGAAAAGTAGATAGTAACACCTGGGTGGGATTCCCTTTCACTGTTTCTCTAGAATTAGAAAATATTTTTAGTGTTGATCAGAGACTATACATCTGAATAGAGGAATACAAAGTTACTTGCTAGAAAAATTTGCACATAAACAAGCTTCAAAGTCTGTCCCATAATTCCACTTTTGCTTTTGGAGTTTGGGCACTTGTAAGTTCCAAGTCTCACAGCTGTAGATTTTGTTGGCCGAGAGCCTCCTTGCTCCATCTGAAGTTTTCCATAAACACCATGTTTGGCCGTGTGTCAAACATGCGCACAGGTGCCCTTTTACTGCTCTTTCTCCTTAGGAAGTCTATTCAATTAGACCAGACTAAAGCCAATGGTGTGTTTTAATTTAACCGTATTTTTAGAAGAATCCTGTTGAGAATACTTTAAAACAGAAACAAGTATTCATTGCCATTGGGGAAACTATTTAGAAACGAAGTACCTTTGTATTTTAGTACCTTTTATACATCTTGAATTACTGTGATGGAAGAACAAACATGTATTGCACAATACAGTTTGCTCACAAAAAATGGTCGTGTTTGTTACGTTGAATAGAAAATACACATTTTAAATTTGTGTTTACCTTTTGGAAGTCATAGATACCCTTATGACTGACAAAAACCTTGGACCCTTTTCCCTGAAAAATGAAAAAACATGCTAGCGCAAATGTGCTTTCAGTTCAAGGATTCATAGCCCCAAGCTCATGTACTGACTCGAACTTAGCAATACTTGGTTCAGGCATTAATTTTCAAATTATTAAATTGCATTTACTTTAAGATCATCTTGTTTAAAAATTAATCTGTTAAGATTTTTAAAAGAAGCCAACTAAAATATTGTTACTCAATTTTGTCATTTAGGGTCTGTATGCACAAGAGTCCCAGTGAAACCACCTGCTTTTACTAGTATATAACACTAGCCCAACATCCTTTGATGTTGTAAAAGGAGGAAAACTTTGATTTTAAATGCTAAGGCCATGTTGGTGCCCCTCACTCTTTTTAGCCCTGGTCACTATGAAATCCTAGAATAATTTAGACATAAAGGAACTTTAGATATTATCTTCTAAGTTGCCCATGAATGACTTTAATATTTATCCTAATTTAAAGTTGTATCAGTAATATACAGGGATGGGCAAAAGTAGGTTTATTATTGTGAGTACACAAAACAGTTAATAAAGCTGTTGTAATAATCATAACCTATATGTCTTCTTCCATCCCTACTTTTGCCCATTCCTGTACAAATATATATATTTTTAACTCAAATTATACAGGTGAAGTTCTCTTTGATACCTCCACTCTCCACCCAGATTTATACAAGTACAAGACTCTTGTAATCATTTAGGTTATAAAGGACTTATTTTAATGTTTTAGATAAATTGGAAACTATATTTTAATTTCTAAAAATACATTTTTATTGATTTTTAGAGAGATAGGAAGGGAGAAGGAATCTCTCTTAATGTCCAATGAAAGAAGTTAGAGAGAGAGAGAGAAATACCAATGAGAGAGAAATATCGTAGATCAACTGCCTCTTGCATGTCCCCTACTGGGTACCGAGCCCACAAACCTGGGCATATGTCCTGACTGGGAATCGAACTGTTGTTCTCTTGGTTCCTGGATTGACGCTCCTGTTTATTCCTTAGCCACACCGGCTGGACTGGAAAGTATATTTTATTAGATGGTGCTTGAAGTTATTTTTTCCTTTCAAAATAATTTCTAGAGTGAAGTGTTTACATTGAATAAGTTGGACTTAATATTTTTTCAGAGGTATATATTATTTCTGCTAGAACATTTAATAAGTTTAGTTCCATCTTCTCCCTTTTAGAGATGTTAACTGTCCCCACATTGTTCTATGCATAGTATATTTATTGCCCTTTTAGAGTTCATTAGATTTAGATCTAAGATATTTCTCTTCCTACTTTAGTTTTTCTAGAATTTCTGACTGCTTCTGATGGGTTTAACTTGTGAGTAAACCATGGATTAGGAGTTTTGACACCTATGTTCTATTTCTGATTTGGTCACTACTCAACTATGTGACTTTGGGAATCTTCCTATAGGTATCCTTTTCTTATAGGAATTATAGAGGTGCAATGTTTGACTTAAACTCTGTGTTTACTTATAAGGATCAGTGTATTTTGTAAACTGTAATGTATCAAGTCATTTATTTACTGTGCGTTCTTGGACTGTAGACCAGGAGGCTAGATGCCATGTCTAAGTCTCTTCTTTATTTTCAGTCCTATATCTTCATTTATGTTTATCCACAGAGAAGGTACTCATATTAATGTTTATGGAGGTTTAAATAAAACACATCAAAAAATGGTAAAGTGTACTATTTCTCTGGAAAAATATTTGGTACTACTTATTGAAGTTGAATATACCTATGACACGGCAATTTCACTACTAGGTAAATACCAACAGAATGCAAATGTATGCTCATCAAATTTTATATCTATAAATGTTCATAGCAGCACAATTCATAATAACAAAAAACAAGAAACAACCTAAATCAGCAGTATAGAATAATAATATATTGTGGTCTATTTATTCAGTGAGATCCTTTACAGCAGCACAAAAGAACAAGCTTCTGTTGTCTATGGCAATGTGGATGAATCTCTCTTAATATCCAATGGAAGAAGCTTCACATTAAGAAATATTCTATTTTTATAAAAAGTTTTAAAACTGGCAAAATTAATTTTTGGGTATAGAAATCAAACTAGTGCTTAATTTGGGAAGAGCTAACTGGATGGTTGGGAGGAGATGAAGGCTTTTGAGAGTCCCTGGTATTCTTTTGCTTTTTAAAAATCTTAGGTGGCAGTTATGTGGATATATTTGCTTTATGAAAACTCTTTCAGTTGTACATTTATGATGTGTGTACTTTTAAAAAATATATATTTTATTGATTTTTTACAGAGAGGAAGGGAGAGAGATAGAGAGTTAGAAACATTGGTGAGAGAGAGTCATCGATCAGCTGCCTCTTGCACACTCCCTACTGGGGATATGCCCGCAACAAGGTACATACATGCCCTTGACCGGAATCGAACCCGGGACCCTTCAGTCCCCAAGCCGACGCTCTATCCATTGAGCCAAACTGGTTTTGGCTGATGTGTGTATTTTTTTATAAGAATGTTATTCTTTAATAATGAGTTTTTAAAAAAAGATAGGGGGAGGAGATAGTCGAGTCCATTTAAAAGTTCTTGAATCTTTTTCACTCTTCTATTTTAAAAAATATTTATATCTTATTGATTTTTTACACAGAGGAAGAGAGAGGGATAGAGAGTTAGAAATATCAATGAGAGAGAATCATCGATCAGCTGCCTCTTGCACACCCCCTATTGGGGATGTGCCCGCAACCAAGGTACATGCCCTTGACCGGAATCGAACCTGGGACCCTTCAGTCCGCAGGCTGACGCTCTATCCACTGAGCCAAACCGGTTCCGGCCTCACCCTCCTATTTTGAAAATGACAGTAATCCTTGAAGGTGGAAATCCACCTACTTTGCACTTACATATGGGGTTGTTTTGGCATGTCAGAATTATATTATTCTGGTTTTCTTTTGCTTACCAGAAAAGTTGTCATGTAGATCTTTCTATGACTTTTAGTCCTTATGTAATATTTGAAATACCAAAACAGTGTAGTACGGTTTTTAGGAGTTATTTTGTGGAAACAGGCACTCTGTAACAAAATCTGAATTTCTTTGTTACAGAATTTTTACAAAGCTAGTGTTTATGTACTATATAGTAAATTCAGGTGGATTCACTGAGATACTTGTGCATACAGACCCTCTTTCAAATTAGGAGTTGGGTCTTCTGTACTCAAGGTGTAGAGATCAGAATTAGAGTCAGAATTCAAAAACAGGTCTAGCCCTAGCCTGTTTGGCTCAGTGGGTAGAGCATCGGCCTACAGACTGAAAGATCCTGGGTTTGATTCTGGTCAAGGGCACATGCCCAAGTTGCGGGCTCGATCCCCAGTGTGGGGCATGCAGGAGGCAGGCGATCAATGATTCTCTCATCATTGATGTTTCTATCTCTCTCTCTTCCTCTCTGATTAAAAAAAAGGTAAAAATAATAAGATAAAATCAGGTCTAGTGACTCCCAGATCTTTTTTTTTTTTTTTTTTTTTTTGTAGCGTGCTTCAAAATTTCCCCTCAAATCCATTTTGGTACGAGAAATGGCATAAGTAGCCAATAAACTTTATGTGATATAGGTTTCCCTACAGGTTAAGAATTATAAGATAGTAGTAAGTAGAAAAGCTAGATTTTTTTGTCCTGTTGTTTCCCTACTTTTTTTTTTTTTTTTTTAACCTGTTCTGTCTTTATATTTTTCTTATTCCTAGATACAAATATGAAAAGTATATTTAGGACTTGACAGTTACAAAGGTAAAGAAGCTGTTAGTTTAGAAAAAAGTGCAAACAATTCACATAAAAGGAAATAAAGTCAGTACATAATATGAAAAATTCCTATTTGAGCCACATTAGCATATCATTTTACAGCTATTTTGGAGAAGAAATAGTTTAAAAAAAGAAAAAGAAAAAGTAGAACACGTATATACACAAGCCCTGGCTGGATGGCTCAGTTGGTAATGTTTTGCCTAGCAAATAATTGTACCCCCATTCCAAGTTATTTTATCCTTTAAAATAATCTTAATTCTTAATTAAGAATTATTAGAAACATAACAACCATTTGGACAAATAGGATGTTGAATCGTAATCTAAATGCACTGTAAGAGGATGACCAAAAATGAAATTTCTTCATTTTCAGAGGCCACTGTACAGTCCCCACTCCCCCCCCCCCCCAACACACCGCTTTTAGTATGGTTCAATGAAAAGAATTAAAGTTGTCACTGAGAGAATATGTAACTCTTTTTTCTTTTTTTTAATATGAACAATAAAAATTTATTTAAAAAAAGAAATTAGTATCATCAAAACAAATATAAACTTCATAAATTGTTTCTAGTTAACAGCAATAATTTTGATTATCTGTTTTTAATTGGTTGTTTGCTGATATTATTAGCACAGTATGTGCTAAAGCCTCAGGTACAACATGAAAGCTGTAATAAAATCTGTAAACCATCCATTAAGGGGACTTTGTAACTCTTATTGTTATAAACTGAGAACATCTGTGTATATTCTGGATTTTCTTTTTAAAAAAAATATATTTTATTGATTTTTTACAGAGAGGAAGGGAGAGGGAGAGTTAGAAACATCAGTGAGAGAGAAACATCGATCAGCTGCCTCTTGAACACACCCTACGGGGTTGTGCCTGCAACCAAGGTATATGTCCTTGACTAGAATCGAACCTGGGATCCTTCAGTCTGCAGGCCGATGCTCTGTCCACTGCGCCAAACCTGTTAGGGCTAATGTTCTCCAACTAAATTTCAGATTTTATGTAATCTGTTGTGAATTATATATGTTAGTGCACGTGGGATAGTGCTAAGAATTTGCGCGATTTAGAATTGTCTTTTGAAAGTACCAATTTAGTTTACTTAGTATTGTCTTTTATCCTTAATGTTGCTCTTGAATTGCATAAAGTTAGACATAGCTTAGCTTTGAATTCTATTCAAAAGCAATTTGTTGTATGTCTGTAGTATACGAGGTGCTAGAATAAATGAAATATTATATGTAGCTCATAGTCTCTACTTTTGAGTTTACAATCTGTTTTGGATATTTACAGTTATCTTGTTTGGGCAGAATCACCAGAAGAAGTTGGTTAAATTAAGTTATAGCATATAATTAAAAATATTATATGACTTAAAAAGAACACCTATATGCTGGTTAAGGAAGGATTGCCAATCTACACAGTTTGTGCAAACAGCAAGAGTATAAGACAACATGCATAACATTCTAAGGGGATTGGTATGTAGTGTGAATGAGGGATCTGACATATGTGCAAAAGTATAGCTGTGGACAGTTTTGGTAACACTATAAAAAACTTGAAGGAGGTGTCTTATGTAGGGGAAGGTTGATTTACTTTTCATTGCATGCCCTGTTTTTAATGCATGCATTTATTTTTGTTTAAGAAATATTTGCCCTTTCTATGAACATTCAGCTTTAAGAAATGTGCCTAATAATCTATGCATATATCCATATTTATTTTATTTACACTGCCTAAACATTGCAATGGACATATTTGCAGAAAAGCTTTTTTTGAGCAGCCAAGTCTGTTTTCAAATTCTCCCTGGCTGAGGCTCATGTTTCTTATTTTCTTTGCAGGGAGACCAAACTTTGAGGAAGGTGGGCCAACATCAATGGGGAGGAAGCATGAATTTATACGTTCTGAAAGTGACAATTGGCGTATTTTTAGAGAAGAACAAAACGGAGAAGATGAAGATGGAGGTTGGCGATTAGCTGGATCAAGAAGGGATGGAGAGAGGTGGCGGCCTCATAGTCCTGGTAAGAATTCTATTGAGGATTTGGTGGAAATTGTTAGGATGTTAGTGGGAAAGATAAACTGTTTGTTTGTTTGTTTGTTTGTTTTTAAATGGAGTCATTACTTATGTCATCACACTCAGTTTTAGTATTACAAAAATTTCAACATAAAAATATTCCAGATCTATTTATTTGATTAAAATCACTCTTATTTTTCTGGGGCAAATAATGTGGTTTCACAGGAAGCATTTACCCTTAACTGCACAACTGAGAGAAGGTTTCATTTGGTTCTGTCTAACTCTAAATCTCTTAGTCCTTTTTCATCATGCTTTAAAACTCAGTAAATGTATAATTAGGGACATGTGCTCCCCCTAAAAATTTTTTTTTCTTTCTGTGCAAGAAAGGATTTATTCTTTGAAAATTTTTTTGTCCTGCAAATGTGTTCATGCTTATTTAAAGAATAAACTTTAAACCCAGGTCAAAAACATCAAAAGTTCATTCTTTTGTTCCTCTAATTTAAAAAAAAGAGAGAGAATAGTAGTGATTAGTGGTTTTATAAGTTCTTCTGTTTGACTCCTAAGAATGCTTCCAACTGTTCTTCCCTGACATTAGATATGCTGGTAACTGAAGACACTGGTGCTTTGTATCAGAGTTCATCCCCTGCCAAAGTGCTGATTCCACACCTCATGATAATCAGATGCCACTGTAGTTTGAATCGTGGGGGTCATGCAGAACTGAAGCATACAAAGACTGTGTACATGTCTTTTGAATTTCACGTGCATAACATAATATTTTATCAACCATATGCCAAGAGAGCTTACCTGTAATAGAGAACATTATAATAATGTAAATTGTTTCCATTTACTTTTTAAAATCAAGTAGCAAAACCACTAGTCTTGGTCTAAGTAAATATTCGAACAGGCATTTAGAGTGCTTTATGGAGTAGTGTGGGTAGGTAGAAACTTGACAAAGTCAATCTTTGGATAAAATTGGGATGCTATACCTTAGCTCTTCATGACTGCCTCTTGGGTGCATTTTCTGTCATCAGTGGGCATTGTTTACATCATAGTTTTCTAGGCACTTCTCATCAGTCTGTGTCCTGGGCAACCAATGTTACTGTTCTCTTCAGGGCATAACTGCATTTTGTGCTGAGCTTGCCTGTTAGCAGAGGGTTTGTAGACTATGTTCCCAACAAGCTTTCAGTGAGAATGAACAGGATCTGGGCTGAGCGAGAAGAAAAATTCCAGCTGATCAAAAACAAACAAGGTGAATGTTTTGGAAGATGAACAGTGTTTCTGAGCTCGAAAGAATGATGTTGATTCTATTAAAGGGAGTTGAACAAAGTAAAATTTTAGTGTTATATTATACCATTAAACCTCCTCAACCAATAACTAAGATTTTGAATATATAATGTCTTTTTCTAAAACTTTCTCCTAATATTTGACTTTCACGTTAATTTTATTTGTAATTAACTTGACAGTTTTCCAAAATTTTTTATTTACATATTTTTAAAATATAGTTTGGGGGATATAAAGATTTTGGGATATAAAAACAAAACAAAACAACCAGTCTAAATATGCATTTTAAAAAATGAATAGTATCACTTTTTCAAATCAGCATATTAAATCTGATTGTATCAATTGTAAGTTACTCTTAACAATTCTTGGATTTTAGTTAATCTTTCATTAAGATTTTATTAAAAATTTAAATATAGTGATTTTTACTTATTTTATCTTGTGAAAATACTATCAAATTAGTTCTAATGGAAGGTCTTTAAAGCAGTTGTTAGTCTTAAGCTATAGATGTACCTTATCTGCTATATTAGCTTTCATGAATAAAGTGTTTTTTTACTATTGATAAATCAACATTATGGAATCTAGTTTTATTAACATAGGGTTCACAACTGGATATGTGTGGAGATGATGGTGCATTAGGCCAGCTAAGCATTCACTCTGAGAGTTGAACTTAGGAAACACAGTAAGAGGGAAATGTGAGCCAGAGATCTGGAAGTATATATTCCTATCATGGTGCATATTTATTTACAGACAGTGTAGAGCAGTAAACAGAGCACTCTGGAAATCAGCATTTGATCATGAACGCATCTTCTGAACAATGACTATTGGTTTACATTGAAGCAATCTGGGTATAAAATTCCTTAATTTTCATAGAAGGTCGTAAATAGTGTTTTGTTTTAAGTAAAGGGTGGGAATATGGAATAATGCTGTCTTAGCATTTTGTGAGTGGCTTACAGAATGCTAACCATATTTGGCATTTTAACATTTTGCCCTTTGGTTTTCAGTTGGAATTTTAGATAGCTAGGTTTAGCAAATTAAGCTTCAATGTTAAGAACATTTTGCTTTGGCCTCATTTTTTTGTGTATCTCCCACAGAGAAAGCAGTCAAGGATAGAAAATTCTAATATGTTAAAAACTGCCCCCCCCCCTTTTTTTTTTACTTTAACTCAGGTTTGTTAGACTTTACCAAGGCTTCTCATTCTTTTTTAGAAAAATATGTTTCAACTAGAATCTTTTATTTTTAGGCATTCTTATTCTCTTGGACAATGGATGTAATAAACAGTATGCTAGGGTGAATTTAGGAATGTCCCTGGGGATATTATACGGAAATAACTCCTTAGGGAGCGGGAAGACATGAGAGAAGGGAAAGGAAAGTAAGCATGTTATTGTGGAAAAAGCAGTAGAGGATGCAGAATTGGATTCTAATTCTGCTTTGCCATTTGCAAGTTTTTTCTGTTATCAGAAGTTTTGTTTTTTTAAATTACGAAATTGTGATAGTGGGCTATATAAAATCTCTCTGAAAGCTGACAGTGCTGTAATTCCATGACTTTTTGTTGGGAATCAGAATTACAAATGGGATGTTTGCACTAGCAGGTAGGCATGATGATTTTGATGTGAACTGTCATAGGGAGCTGGTCTTATTCAGAGAGAACAATACTTTCAAGAGAATAAAGAAAATGCTTCACACACTTGCCAGAAGGAAGGCATAGTCTTCAGTATGGAAAGATATGCAGTGCTCAAGTCTGGTCAAGGAGTAGGTTAATCAACATTTCAGTCAGATACCTAAAGCTCATTAAAAGTCTATACTTTGAATAGAGCGTCCTTTAAAAGTTATTTGTTTTAAATGTATTTTTAAAAGCTTTAGAGTTTATTGTGTCTTGGTACTTAATGAAGATAACTACATGTGCTGAGCTCTGAACTTCATGTAATTTGCCTACTTTTAAGTTAGTAGGTTGATGTATTTGAATTTGCTTTTAGTTGTAGTTTTCTCCTTTATTTCCTATCTATTATTTTCTTTTTCCAATATTGTCACAAAACTTTTCTAAGGTTTATGTCCTCCTCCTGATCCCAGATGGCCCTCGTTCTGCAGGCTGGCGGGAACATATGGAACGACGGCGAAGGTTTGAGTTTGATTTTCGAGATCGGGATGAAGAACGGGGTTACCGAAGGGTGCGCACTGGCAGTGGCAGCATTGATGATGACAGGGACAGCTTGCCTGAATGGTGCTTGGAGGATGCTGAGGAAGAAATGGGCACATTTGACTCCTCTGGAGCATTCCTCTCTCTAAAGGTAAGAAGTTGATTTAAATGTCATAACAGGCACTGACCTTCTACTAAATCCAAATATGCTGTTAACCTTTTTGACTTTATTTTTTGCTACAGAAAGTACAGAAAGAGGCTATTCCAGAAGAGCAGGAGATGGACTTCCGGCCTGTAGAAGAAGGGGAGGAGTGCTCTGACTCTGAGTGTAGCCATAATGAAGAAGCCAAAGAACCTGATAAGACAACTAAGAAAGAGGGAGAGAAGTCAGAGAGAATAGGAGTTGGTAAGGTGCAGTTTTGTCTTTACTTTTTATCTGTCACACCAGAAATTTTCTAAATTGTTAATTTAAGATTACTTCATGTTACAGAAGCTAGTGAGGAAACACCTCAAATCTTAACATCATCTGCTAGACCAGGTACTCCTTCAGATCATCCAACTCAGGAAGCTTCGCAGTGTGAGAGGAAAGAGGATTCCAAAACTGAGCAGATGGAAAAAACTGAAGAAGAGAGTCGGACGGAAAATAGTCTGCCAACCAAAATGCCCAGCAGAGGGGATGGTATGTATTTGTGAGTCATTAAGCTAAAGTAGGATTTTGCTTTAAAGTAGGAATTCGATCACTGACTTGTAAGATAGGTTTCTGCTTATGCCTCCTAGAACTGCTTCTAATGGTAGGTTATTAAAACACATTATTTTACTGGTAAACCTAGTCAAACTCTGCTTCCCATATGTGTCCATTCCAGAATTACCAAAACATAAGAGTTAGAGGAAGCAAAGGTGGAACTCAGGAGTCTCAGTGCCCAGGGTGTTATGACATAGCCACCCTGGTACCAGTTGAGCATACTGGGTTTGTAATCCTCTGCGGTAATTTGATTCTGATAATCAGACAGTACCTTCCTTTTATGTAAAGGCTATTTGTGTTTCTAGATGACATACCACATTGCTATTGTTCCAAAAGAGGCCAGAAAGAACAAGGATGAATCTATGGGATTCCCATAAATTTTGCTGTAGAATAAGCTTAAAATATATTTCCTCCACTGTTACTATATTGATTTTAAGTTGCTCATATACCTTAGTAAGCAATATTAATATTTCCATGTTTCTTGTACATACTAAAATATGACATTGTGAGGCCTAGTGTTGAAGGGTTAATTGATTCATTCACCATAAAGATGCCACCTTTTTTTAATTTTAAATACGTTTTTATTGATTTTTAGGGAGAGAAAAAGAGAGGGATAGAAAGAAACATTGATGAGAGAATCATCATTGATTGGCTGTCTATTGCTTGCCCCCTGCTGGGGATTGAGCCTGCAACCCGGGCATGTGCCCTGTCTTGGAATCAAACTGGAGAACTCTTGGTTCATAGGTCAACACTTAACCACTGGGCAACACCAGTGGGTGAAAAATTCACACTTTTCAATATGGTCTTTGATATCTTGCATGATTGGGCTTCTGCCTTACTTCATGCTGTTTTAGCACCAGTCTGTCTCCTTTGTATACTATTCTCCATAGCCTGTTAGGTTCTGAAATGTGCCGTGTTCTCTTGCCTTGTGCCTTAGCACATGCTGTTCTCTGAACCTGACACTCTCTCCCACCTCATCTTCCCAAGCCTTGCTTCTTAAACAACATTTCTAAAATAGCAATATAGTATTATAAAGACCCTTTTTGTCTTTTTTTGCTCAATAAACTAGTATTTTGAGGGCTTGAACCAAGGATTTCCTTATAGTGTTTTATGTCTAGAACAAATGTGAATGAATGAATTCAGCACATATTTGAATCTTTGCTATATATATCAGGCACTGTGGGACTTGTACATTTTGAAATTTTAGGATGGCGTCAAATGTGTATTTTGAGAAAGCTTCATAGATAGGCATTAAAGATTGAAACTCTGGATTTAGGGGAGATAAACTATGTGTATTATTAATAATCTAGGGCAAAAAGGAATTGTATGAGTTCATGACTGGTAAACTGCAGTGCTTCAGGAAGCAAGTGTCTTGAGTTTGTCTTGGAATAATAAGTAGAATTTGGAGGTAGGTATAGGTGGATGAATTAGGAAAGAGCATACTACAATAGTACAGTGAAAGCTGTACTTAATTTCCCATCAACACCTCAGAATCAGTAAAAGCTAAAGTGAGGAAGCCGGGCTGGTCCAGGCATGGGCAGGAACCAGCTCCTGTTTTTATTTAGATGGATCTTGAGGTGTAAAAGGAGAATGGTGGGAAACATGGTTGGAACATGGATTTGACAGATGTATGTAGGGTAGATTGTTTTGATGACAGGTGGGTTCAGTGTGACCTGTTGGGCTTCTAAGTAGTCATTATGATGGAGGCAGTGCACATGTAAAGGGAGGTAGTCGCAGATGCGATTTCAAAGTAGAATTTGGCAGGACATAATCAATACTTGTGTATCAGGGCAAGGAAAAGGGAAGAGTCAAAGATGAGTGAGTTGTCTGAGAGGATTATGCTACCATTAATAGAAAAAGAGCAGAAATTGAGCACATTTGAAGGGAAGAGGATAAATTAGTTTTGAATATTGATTCTGAGGTTTTAATGAGAAAAAGGCTGAGATGGCCAGAGAGCAATTGAGTAAGGGACTGCAAAGATAGGAAGAGTTTAGGGCTAGAGAGAGAATTAAAATTAAAATTAAAATAGGGTTGAAAAGAAAAGTGGACAGAGAACAGAACTTGGGATAATTTCAGTTTTTCCCCCAGCTATAATTCCAATTTTTAGAGGATAAAGAGGAGCCAGAGAAAAGTCTTCAGAGGCAAGAGTAGTGTGCACGAAAATGGAGGAAGGAGAATGTTTTCAGCTTGGAATAGGGTCGATAATGTCAGACACTACTATGAGATTGGGTGATGAGGATGAGGAAAATACTGGTTTTTGGGACTTCATGTCACTGCCTATCTTTGGAAGAGAAGCTTGACTGGAGGGGTGGGAGAGGAAGTCACAGTGTAGCAGCTGTAGATGGTGGTGAAGTGGACACAACTTGTATAGACTGTCTTTTGGAAAAAAATTGGCAAAGGAAGGAAAGAGTGAGAGGAACAGGAATTTAGAGAAGCTATCTATAATTGATCAAACAAGGTTTCAAAGGGGAAACTGCAATCGTTTCTAATTAGTTCCATCCCCCTTTTCCTTCTTAAGAGCCTGTATACTAATATGTTAGAAACAGAAACCAACATAGAACCTCTTGCTATTCTTACTGAGAAGAACTTCCTGCATTGCACAGGTAGACTCCAAGTATTTTTCAGTATCCTACAATATATAATGTATTGAGTTACATTAATTATGACTTGAAAAAGAACTTATTCAAGATAATTGCAGAGATTTTTAATAAAGGTTTTAATGATGAGATATGCAATCTTTGAGAAGATTTACAATGCTTTGTTAACTTTCTCTACTATTCTGAGACTTGATATTAGGATTAGACTGACTCTTTCAAGAGGTAAACGCATATCCATTGGGTGGGTAGATGCCTAGTGACACAGGTAGGTACTGTAGAAGGCCCTTCTGGATACCTTTTAATCCTTCTTTTTTGTCATTCTGGGGAGAAATACTGTACTTCTTCAGAAGTAGCTGAGCCATTTAACAAGCTGCTCAACTTGATATAGACTTATTCTTCATAAGATTCTCTATATTTTAAAGGGTTTTTATATGTCTACATATTTTTTCCCCTCTAGAAATGATTCCTGATGCCCAGCAGCCCCTGCCTCAGATTCCTTCAGACGCAGCCTCTCCTCTCCTCATACTTCCACCTCCTCTTCCTAATCCTAGTGCTGCCCTCCGGCTAGGTGAAGCGCAGGTCGTAGGTGCTCCTGGTATGGGCAGTGTTTCCATAGAGCCAGATGATGAAGAGGGTCTCAAGCATTTGGAGCAGGTAAAAATCATGTAATTCTTTTTTTCTCCAACAGCTATAAATATTAGAAAGCATTAATGAATATTCAAAAATGGGACTTTTGTGCACCAGATTTTATGTACTGGAAAAGTTGTTTGTATCTGTAGTATTTATTTGTATGAAATTTTTCTTTCAAATCATTTCATGCTTATAAGTTTCTGCTATGTAGTAGTCATGTCAGGTTATTTTTTGCTCTTCTGAGGTTGCCTTTAGCTATTTGCTTTTCTTTTTTCTTTGTAAATTAATGGAATGCCAAAAATGGTGAATACAAGCAGCTGTGGATAGGTACTGTGTCTTCTGTATATTATACCTAAAGTATAACAGAGAAAATAGTAAAACTCCCAGGATATTAATATCTTAATCATGTTTCTAGATTTCCCTAAATTTGTACATGCAAAGTAAATAATAGCTTGCTTTCTACAGAAGAACTTCTCTTGCCTTCAGGGAGGGGATTGTTAGTGACAAGCAATGTTGAAGAAAGGAAGAAAGGAGGCAGTGTCTTAGTAAAACGTGCAAAAGATTTTATTGGTAATTGGGTAATTGTACTATTGGAGCCTTTTGTTCTGTTAACATGCATGTATTTAAAGGTTTATACAATATAAGATTGAACAGTAGCTTATAAATTTTAAAAAATATTATTATTAGTGCGTTGATTAGAAGCCTGGGCTTTGATCCATATCAGTTGGTGTATGAGAGAGAATCATTGATCAACTGCTTCTAATCTTCAGTTTGCTTAATAATTTTGAGACCCTGAATAAGACTTCCCCTTTGTGAAATGGAGGGTAGTACCTGTTTTCATGGCATTGTAGTAAAAATTAAATCATTATCTACTGTGTTCCTTGCATAATGTCTTTAGTAGTCCAAAAGAGGTAGGCATTTTTTTTTTTTTTTATGTGTACAAGTATTAATTTAGGATCTTTTCTTTCCATTTTTTGTTTTTCTGTTAGCAAGCTGAGAAGATGGTGGCATATCTCCAAGACAGTGCACTAGATGATGAGAGACTGGCATCAAAACTGCAAGAGCACAGAGCTAAGAGTGTCTCGGGTCCATCAATGCATGAAGCAATGCAGAAGTGGTATTACAAAGATCCTCAGGGAGAAATTCAGGGTAGGTGGTTTTGTTCTACTTTAATATAGAAGTGTCTGATGTTACCTCCAGATTTTGTAAGATGGTGGTGATTAATGTTAATTTTCATGCTATTGGCTTTCTTTATATATAGAAGGCATTTTTTAAAAATATATTTTATTGATTTTATACAGAGAGGAAGGGAGAGAGATAGAGTGTCAGGAACATCGATGAGAGAGAGTCATCGATCAGCTGCCTCTTGCACACCCCCCACTGGGGATATGCCCGCAACCAAGGTACATGCCCTTGACCGGAATCGAACCCGGGACCCTTCAGTCCCCAAGCTGACGCTCTATCCATTGAGCCAAACCGGTCCCGGCTATAGAAGGCATTTTTATAGGCTTCTCCCATAGTACTTTACTATTTCAGTGAGGGGAAGGGAAGTCCAATGAAAATAATTCGAATATAGGGCAGAATGTCATGCTAATTTGATAAGGATGTAAGCAAAATGCTTAAGACCCCCCTCAATTCTGGCATCCCACCTGATTTATTAGGCAGGTGAGTTACTTACCTTCTCTATATTCCAGTCTTCTTTCCATAAAAAGGTAATGAGAGCGATTTTGGAAGACTGCTTTAATATTTCACTAAAGTGGAGTTGATATTAAGTGATAAAAACTATTAAAAATGTCTGAGAAATAGTGTCATGTTATAAACCAATTCCTTAAAAGATTTGTATGATGCGTAAGTTAAATTAGAATAGGGAGAGCCTGGCCAGTGTTGATCTATGAATCAGGAGATCAATGTTTGAATCCTGGTCAGGGCACACACTGGGTTGTAGGCTGGATCACCAATAGGGATGTAGGAGCAGCAGATCAGTGAGCCTCTGTTGTAGGTTTCTGTGTTTTTTCCCCTCTCCCTTCCTCTCTGAAATTCATAAAAATATATTTTAAAAAATAAAAATTAGAATGCAGAGAGAATGCTGTAAAAGGATATTTGCTGATTCTTCATTTCTGCTTTTGAAATCTTTGCTAATAACTTGAAATTGGTTATTGACGGTATTAGTGTCATTTTCATGGTAGTGTTTAACCAAGTGACCTCTCTCCAATGTAATAACTCCTTTCCCACTCTCAGTACCCTTAACCTGCTTCATTCTTCTTCATAGCATCTATCGCTACCTGTATATATTTGTCATGATCTATAGAATGTAAAGTATGTAAGAGCAGGGTTTTAATTAAAATACATATGGATGTGTGTTTTAATTAAATTTACTTAGAGATGATTGTTGCTTCACATGCGCTTGTAAGAAATAAAATGGAGATTCCATATACCTTTCACTGGTTTCCCCAGTGTAACCTCTTGCAAAACTGTAGTACACAATCAAGGCAATGACACAGATAGTCAAGATTCAGTGTTTCTGTCTCAACAGTAGCATCCTTTCTGTTACCCTTTTATAGCAATATCCATTCCCCTCCCATCCACACTCCCTTCTCCTCCTCCTTAATCCCCGGAAACTACTGATCGGTTCCCCATTTCTATATTTTGTCATTTCAAGAATGTTATATAAATGGAATCATACAATATTTAAACTTTTGGCGTTGTCATTTCTCAATATAATTCTCTGGAGATTCATTCAGTTTGTTGCATGTATCAATAGTTTGTTTCTTTTAATTTAGTGTTCTATCTCGATGTATCATAGTTTAATGTGAATGGCATCTGGATTCTGATTTTGGCTATTATATAAAGGTTTTAAAACATTCATGGATAGGTTTTTATGTGAATATAGGTTTTAGTTCTATGAGATAAAATATGTTCACTAGTGCAATTGCTGGATTATATGATGATTACATGTTTAGGTTTTGTTTGATTTTTAAAGAAATTGCCAAACTGCTTTCCAGAAGGGCTGTACCATTTTATATTCCCACCAGCAATCTATGAGTGACTCATATTTTCTTTACAGAAAATAATTTTATTACTTTAAAATATTTTTATTGATTTCTAGGGAGGAAAAGAGAGGCATGTATGTGAGAGCAAAACATCAATGGGTTGCCTACTGCAAGCCCTCTACTGAGGACTGAGTCCGAAACCTGGGCATGTACCCTGACTGGGAATCGAATCAGGAACTTTTTGGTGCACAGTATGATGCCCAACCACCTGGGCCATACCTGCCAATGCATGATGTGGCTATTTTTAATGATAACCATTCTGCCAAGTGTGTCATGATACCTCATAGTTTTCAACTTGCATTTCCCTAATGGCTAGATCTCTGGCAGAAAATGAAAATTTAGAAAAGCATGTATTCTGCCCTGCATATCTGTATTCTCTATTACAAAGTGACATAGAGTCTAACAAATACTCTTTCCAGTTTTATTAATATACTTCTTTGACAAATGAATTATAGAGATTGAGTGAGATGGAGACTATTAGGTCTAGTAATAATTAATGTCGTTTTCTAATACTGTACTTTTTAAAATCGAATTTATTTAAACAATACAACAAAATTTAATCAACAATATAGTTGCCGTTGTTTTCTATTACTTGTGCCCAATGCTCAGGAAGCATTTTAATTCCTCTGTTGTAAGATCTTGTGATTTTGATGCAAAAAATTTGGTCAATGCATTTTTGAGGCATTCTTCATTATTAAATTTTTTTCCAAGAAGAAAGTTTTGCAAAGAACGAAACAAATGGTAATCGGAAGGGGAAATATCAGGAGAATATGCAGGTTGAGGGAGAACTTCCCATTCCAACTGGCGCAGTTTTTCAGCAGTGATTCTTGCAGTATGCGGTCGTGCGTTATTGTGGTGAAGAATTACGCCCTTCCGATGAATCAGCGCGGGTTCTTTTTCTCTTAAAGCTTGGGCTAACCTTTCCAATTAGGCACTATACACTGCACTTGTAATGGTTTGGTTAGATGGTAAAAGTTCATAATGAAGAATTCCTTTAAAATTCCACCAAACACACAACATCCCTTTTTTCGCATGCTAGTCAGGTTTTGGCGTGGGCTTCGGAGCCTCATTTTTGTCCAACCATTGAGGCCGCCTTTTCAAATTAACATACAGCACCCATTGTTCATCTCCGGTAACAATTTGCTCTAAAAACGGCAAACGGTTTTGACGAGAGAGGAGCGAACTGCAAATTGTGACTCTTTGATTACGGTTGTTGTCGGTCAACTCACGAGGAACCCATTTTCCAAACTTTTGGACTTTGCCAAGTGCACGCAATTGATTGGAAATTGTTTTTTGTGAACAATTTAAAGTTGTCACAAGCTCTTGTTGGGTAATTTGAGGATTTTGCACCAAAAGAGCTTGAAGAGCTTCTTGATCAAAATTGGACACACGGCCTCGACCACTCTTGTCATCTAATGAAAAATTTCCCTCGCGAAATTTCTCAAACCAATGCTGGCATTTTCTGGCGCTAACTGCATCTTGACCAAGAGCACTACAGATGTTTTTTGCAGCCTCACTTGCTTTCTTCCTAATTGGAACTCGTAAAGCATGCAGTGCCGAATATGCTCTTCATCCACCATCTTCTTAGCCCTAGTTTTGCAACAAAAACCAAACCAAACACAAACTTTTTCAAGCAAAACTTGTTAATTGCACTTCACATGTTCTGTAGATACCACGTGTTTGAAGGTTATGTCAATACAAGTCAACGCCAAGCAAGATTTTAAACGAATGTTGAAAAACGACATTAATTATTACTAGACCCGGTATTATGTTCTTTAAAATCTCAACACTGCTTATTTTGAAATCTTTTTTGTTGTATTTTATTAGAAGCCTTTGGAGAGAAATTAAGTTTATCTTACAAATTATTTGACAGGCACCACCTGAAACAAGTTGTTACCTCTGGATGAGGTTCAAACACAAAGTATTTTTTTCCTCTTTAGCCTGAAAGGATTCTTATTGCCTTTCTGTTTTAATTGGTGTTGTAGGTCCCTTCAATAATCAGGAGATGGCAGAATGGTTTCAGGCGGGCTATTTCACTATGTCTTTATTGGTGAAGAGAGCATGTGATGAAAGCTTCCAACCTCTTGGTGATATCATGAAAATGTGGGGAAGGGTTCCCTTCTCTTCTGGTCCTGCACCCCCTTCTCATATGGTAAGTACCTTACAGTTCACCTAGAACATGTATTAAATACAAATTCACTTCCTTTCCTATGGAAAAAATATCTTTGGGTGAGGATTTAAAAAAAAAAAAAGTTACTAGTATTGTAACTAAAAACTGGATAGCCCTTTTGTATAGTGGCCCTGGAGTACCTTTGAATGGGAAATAATACCGTATTTTCCGGCGTATAAGACAACCCACTAATTTTACAGTTTAAACATAGGTTTAGGCCTATATTCGCTGAATAAGACTACCTCCCACTTCAAAGAAAAGACTTACTTTGCCAACAAGATCTGCAGGTAATTTTTGTGCAATTTTGGTCTTTTGTCCCCGATTTTCGGTCGACTTTTTTTTGTTTCAAACGTCGTCTTATACGCCGGAAAATAAGACTCCTTTTCAGCTGTTCCTGACCTTCTCCCCAAAGAGTTCCTCTTGGAGAGCTTTGTATCTGTGCCTTACTTTTCCTCCTCCAAGTATAGGAGTATCTGGTTCCTGGCCATAGTCAAAAGTAACCATAGTTAGAAACCTCATTGTGAACACAGGATTTCTACGATGCAAACACCATTGACTTATTCATTAACTCTAAGTTGAGGGCCTGTGCCAGGTCTTGTAGTAGGTTCTGAAGAGATGAGGATGAATAATATATAATCTCTTATCAAAGGCATTCATAGGTGAAAATAGTGGCTATCAAACATTTTTGACCATGGCCTGTAGTAAAAAATAAAAAAAGTTACTTTGTGCATTTTACAAAACATTTTGTCCTGCACATATCTTCTGTTCTATTTCTTTTCTTTTTATTATTCAAATGTTGAACTTGACCCAGTCATTTATTTTACAATCCACTGATGGGTTGAGACCTATAATTTGGAGAGCAGTAAATATTTATTTACTGGGAATTTATTTCTGTTATAAATTCAAAGAAAAATTATAGTGTATTATTGTGTATAAATTTAACTTACGTACCAAGTTTGAGCTTTATTTTCCTTCTCTGAATTGGGATGAGTTTTTATCTTGCATATTTCAAAGCTGAAAGATCATTACCTGGAGCTTAGCAAACTTTCTGTAGTCCATTTCCTGACTTCTAATGATAGGGCTGAGCCTCAGTCAGATCCACTGAGGGGAAAAACCATGGGAAGCTCTGCTTCCTGTCAGCTGTTGCCTTTGCACTGATAAATGAGTTCATCTTTATGATGAATACTAGTGGCCCGGTACACAAAATTCCTGCACATTAAAAGGGAATTAGACGAAATATTTTATTATTGCTATTTGCCCTTTCTCTATAATAGAAGGGTCAGAGATGAAAAATGTATATGAAAATCTTGCTCTTGTCAGAGTCTGGGGCACATCACAGGAACCAGAGTCAAGTCCATGCCCACCCCCATGCGCCTCAAAATCGTGCAAGACCCAGACCTGGCTGACCCCACCCCCATTGGGCTAGATCCAGACCCAGCTGGCCTCACCCCCATCTAGCCCCACTGGGCAGGGGGCATGGCCTGGGGGCACGTCTGAGGTGCCTGCTGATTGCTCGTTAAGGCTCCTTACGGGCATTTGGCCTCTGCTGTGGGCGCAGCCATCTTGTTATGGCGTGACGATCAATTTGCATATTTCTTCGTTATTAGATAGGATTTTCATTAAAAAAATTTAAATGAACTTAGCATAGTTTTTATCTAGCTTTAATTTTAGA
Organism: Pipistrellus kuhlii; assembly: GCF_014108245.1. Classification (NCBI taxonomy): domain Eukaryota; kingdom Metazoa; phylum Chordata; class Mammalia; order Chiroptera; family Vespertilionidae; genus Pipistrellus; species Pipistrellus kuhlii. The sequence continues at coordinate 26,257,077 of NW_023425573.1, forward strand.
TGATCCATAGCCCAAGAAATTATCACGTTTTATTGCAAACCATGAAGATATAAATATTCACTAATGATTTGCCTAAGTTTAGTCTATGTCACCCTTATACTTTTACAGTATTTCCCCCCTTATCTGTAGGGAGTAATGTATGCCTGAAACTGCAAAAAATGCCAAACCCTTTATATGTTATGTTTATTTTTCCTATACATACATATCAATGATAAAGCTTAATTTATAAATTGGGCACAGTAAGTGATTAACAACAATAACTAATCAAATAGATCAGTTGTAATAATACTAGGGGTCTAGTGCATGAATTCGTGAAAGGAACTGTGGGCCACAAGGCTGTGGTTGGCAAGATTTGGGTCTTGGCTCATTCTCTGCGCTCCTGCCCGGCCCCTCATGCCACAGCCCCCTATCCCCCGTCTGTCGACAGCCCTGCTTTTGCTGCCACCGCTCCCATGCACTGATGACAGCACCAGCCCCACTTGCACCTGCTGTTGGAGAGCAATTGGGGCTGGCTCCAGCAGCGGTGCAAATGGGGCTGGCACCATCAGTGGGTGCGAGCAGCAGCTGCTGCCCCAATTGCCCCTCAGGAGCAGGGGGAGGTGGAGAAGCCCTCAAGGGCTATCGGGCCAGTACCTGCTGCTCACATCAACTGATGGCGCCAAGTGATAGGGACCAGCACTGGGCTTGGGCAGTGGGTGCGAGCGGGGTTGGCACCAGCAGCAGATGTGAGCGCTGGGCGGGACTGCCACGCGGGGGAACAAAGAATTTTTAGTAACCACCAGAGGTTCACGTTGACAGCAACTGGCTTCCTGCCTTGGTCTGGCGCTTCTACTCACCTGCTCTACCCTCCTGCCATGGCTAACACCCACCATTTCCGCACATGCCCCCTGGTAGTCAGCACACATCATAGCAACTGGTGGTTCTGGTTGTTCTACCGTTTGGTCTGTTTGCATATTAGCCTTTTATTATATGGGAATACTATAATAAAAGTGATGTGAATGTGATACCCTTCTCTCCCCACCTCCCAACAGATCTGATAAGCAGGACGTCTACTAAGTGACTTGACTTGGAGGATAATATCTGCCTTGTGGGCACTCTGGACAGAGGGATGATTTATACCTTGGGGAGGGTAATGGGGATAGTTTGAGATTTTATCATACTAAAGTAACTACTTTAAGTAGCACACAGTTTAAAACATAGAAGTTATTTATTTCTGGAATTTTTTATTTACTATTTTTGGTCCATGTTTGATTGTAGGTAACTGAAACTGCAGGAAGTGAAACTATGAATAAGGGAGACTACTATATTTTTCTTATACTTCCCTTATTTTTCTCATTCTAAGCTTTTCAAATTTAAATTTCAGACCATGTTATTTGAAATATAAGCTAAAAATCCAGGGTTTTACTACAGCTTGTTTTTGTAAAACTTATGATGTATTAGTAGCAGTAGAGAAACCTAATTTTGGGGTAGGAAATTTTACTTTTCCGAGCTCTTTTATACTGTGTTTAGCTTAAAATTTCTCATCTCCTGGCTGGTGTGGCTCAGATGGTTGAGCATCAACCTGTGAGCCAGGAGGTCATGGTTTAATTCCCAGTCAGGGCACATGCCCGGGTTGCTGGCTTGATCCCCGGTAGGGGTCATGCAGGAGGCTGCTGATCAATGATTCTCTCTTAGCATTGGCGTTTTTATCTCTCCCTCCCTCTCCCTTCCTCTCTGAAGTCAATAAAAAATAAATAATAAGACATTTTTTTCTCATTATCTTAAGAAGACATACTTATATATAGGCACCCTGTGTTATGTGCCATTTTCTTTAACCTTTAGATAACGTCCCATTTCTATAATTTCTGATTATATAACATATTTATAAATCACTTTTAATATTAGGAGAATTATACATTTTTTAGTTATAGTAATAACTGGAGTATAGTATAACATTCAGCTTCAAGGGCAGGCGAGAGGGTGAACAGCATCTGAAATAAGAACCCTGCCCCACACCTTAGGGAATCCTATATAATAAAAGCTCAGTATGCTAAGTATCCGACCATTAGGTTGGGACACTAGGAGCAGACGCTTCCACCAGTAGGTTACCTTCCTTTTGTGGTCCCGCTGATTGGACTGGGCAAGATGGGCTGGACACACCTTGCAGCCCTCTCTAATTAATTTCTTTTCAATGTGCACAAATTCATGCACCCAGCTTCTAGTCTTCCATTAGATGGGACTGTTTAGTTTTTACAAATGCCTGAGGTTTTTATAAGTTGTGCATTTTGGATGTAAAGGTGGAGCAGGAACTGAAGACCTGGGATTCATTTTGCTTTTAGATACAGGTACTAAATGGCTTTTAGGCTCTTTGCAATTTATTCAGTGGTATTTCTTCCCCCATTTCTTTACTCTCAGGGAGAGTTGGACCAGGAGCGACTGACCAGGCAGCAAGAACTCACAGCCTTATATCAGATGCAGCACCTTCAGTACCAGCAGTTCTTAATACAGTAAGAACAGTACTATAGAGGGTGTACTGTAGCTCCAAAAGGGCCTTTGATATCATCTGCTCACAAGTTTCACCTTTTACAGCAGAAAACTAAAAGTTTTAGGATATTTCAGTCACCCTTCTAGTGGCATGTTATCACTAAGTTTTGTTTTCTTAAATACCAGAAGTTTGTAGAAGATGACACAGTATTGTAATTTTGCAAGCTCATTAGCTCCAAAAGCAATAATCAACAAGCATTTTAAGAACTACGTGCCTCCTAAAAAGCTCAACTTTGAATGCTACAGAGAAAAAACATAGACCAGAGGACAGAAAAGAAGTAAAAATTTATACTGTTAGAAGTGGTGTGGAATTATGGCAGAATCACTTAGCTTGTGTGTTCCTTTTGTAGAAAAGCTAAGATTGCCTATCATCTGTGCAGAGGTTGGCAGCCTGCTACCTGTTTTATAAAACAGAGTTTTATGGACACACGGCCACACCAATTTGTGTGTGTATTATTTGTGGCTGCTTTTGAACAAAGATGGCAGCATTGAGTAATGCATATGTCTGCAAAGCCAGAAATATTTACTGTCTGGCGCTTTACTGAAAAATTTGTCTACCTCTGATCTAGCGGAAAATAATTTTACCTAAAATTTTCCCAGCTGAAACAAATTTGAGAATTTTTTATAACAGTGATTTTATTTTTGCAAAGGGTGCTTTATGTGGAAATAGCTATTTGATTTTGTTTTATTTTTAACTTGTTTTCTGATATAAGACTATTAAAGTATTAAAAAAAAAAACTAAAAAATTTCTTCATCATTTTGAAGGAGTTTGCCAGTTTTTTATGTTTGTTATCCCCCCTTCCAGAAGCATGTCATCTATAAGTTCAGTTCTTTCTAGAAGTATAGAATTTTCTGTGTGACTATTGTTCTCATGAAGAATTATAAAATACTAGAGTCCCGATGCATAAAATTTATGCAAGAGTAGGCCTTCCTTCCCCCCGACTGCCACAAATAGCTTCCCTCTGGCACCCGAGACCTGGGCTTCCCTCGGGCCGCCAGCAGGCACCTGGGACCCAGGCTTCCCTCGCAGCCCTGGCTTCATCCGGAAGGTCATCCACTCTAAAAAGCATATTTTGCTTTTATTATTATAGATATTTCTTAGCTGTTTCTGATGGCGGTTTTGGGAAAGGGGTAGATTAAACCATGTCTTTCATTGTCTCAGTAAAGTGAACTAAATATGAATAGACAGGTTACACTTTTTCTACTTTTTAAAGACAACAGTATGCACAGGTTTTGGCTCAACAGCAGAAAGCAGCCTTGTCTTCCCAGCAGCAGCAACAGTTGGCACTTCTTCTACAACAGTTTCAGGCTCTGAAGATGAGGTTGGTGGTCATTCCATGATATGTCCGTGTGTGTGTGTGTCTCAGATAAAGAGAAAAACATGGGTATGTGTGAACTCAGGTATCAAAAACCCACATACCACAGAAAACTGTGTGATGATGTGTGTTAAAATAGAATATAGTTTTTAAAAAGAACTAGACTGGGGGTAAAGCATTTACTTGCTCTTTTTATGCAGAGAATAAATTGCAAAGGATAACACCTGAGAGGCAATGTAGTCTTATGGAACCAGCAACCAAAAAAGTAGTCTAAAAGCTTAATCTCATTTTTACATGTGCTAGCTACCTCAAAATATTAGCAATGTCACACAGGGTTATCATTTTCCAGAACCTAAATGCTATTAAGGTCATTCAAAAAACAAAAGGAAATTGTGCTAGAAATTGTTAACTTTCTGCTGTTTCTGATTATCATTCAGGGTAATATTTATTTTATCTTCTGCAAAGAGCAGCCACTGCTCTTTAAAATCTTACTGTCCAGTTTAATTAAAACCTTTTACACTTGTCTTTTGAGCTGTAACCCATCATGTTAAGTGATAAAGTGTCCATTTTACAGATGGGCAAACTGGGACACTGAGAGGCTCGAGGTCTTAGTTGACATAATATACAGAAAACTTCAGAGATAGAACTAAAATATAGACCTTTTGACTTAGAGTCTGTGGGTTTTTTTGGTGTGTTTTTTCCCCCCATTATAACATGCCTCTGTTTATTGAGATGTTGTGGATTTTGAAGCTAGTAGGTATATTCATTATTTGGAAATCAGTGTTTGCTAAGATCTTAGTAGTCCAGAGAGTGATTATTCTTCCATTTCTCCCAGATGCTGTAGTAGTGTTACCATTTAGTTAAAACAATGGGGTTTCTGGCCAAATAATCTGGAAAATCTACAAGTAATATAGAAGTTCCTCCTTATTTTGGCAAAATAACAAAAACAAGTTCTTTCTATTTCCCTTTTGCAGAATATCTGATCAGAGTGTCATTTCCTCAGTGACTAGATCTGTGTCAGTCCCAGATACTGGGTCTATCTGGGAGCTTCAAACAACAGCTTCACAGCCTACAGGTACCCAGGAATTTGGAGGAGAGAAAAGCTTGCTTTGAAGTGAACATCTTAACCTCATTCTTTCTTCCCCCTTTGCCGTAAATTAGAACATTTTGGGGGCTGGGATTTTTTAAAAGTTGCCATTGGTGCAGTACTTCTTTTTCTTAAGATCTGATTTCTGCAAAAAGTGGGTAGTCCTTACAAGAGGTTATAGTATATGTTGAAAATTCTCAGGGACATGGGCATTGATGGATTTTTCTTAGAGTAATTGATCTATTCAGGTCATATCGATAGTTCTCTCACTAACAGTGACTCTGAGGATTATGGCAGAAAGTCTGATTATCCTCCCTCTTCTTCATCAACTTCCCATGCTGTATGTACCTTTTTTTTGGCAGCCATTTATAGTAGGATGTTAAAATACTCTCCAGTTTTGGGGAAACTGTTAATACCTTATTAAACAACTTCTTTCTTTGATATGATGCAGTTAAGGTCCTTTACAAATACTCCGTTTTATATAGACAATAATTTATAGTCCATAAATAGACTATAATAGGAATGTAGGAAATAGAGAATGCTGAAAAATGGTGTCAGCAAATGTTGCTGACAATAGGAAAACAAACTCAGAAACCTCCTCCTGTTTATTTACTTCCACATCTGACTCTCTCAGGTCAGTAAGACCAAGTGTTGTTTGTGAGACTTGCTAGCCTTTCCAAAGGCCTGCCCCGGCTCCAGTTATTCCTTTCTCTTTTTTCCTCTCTCTTACTGAACTGAAATCTTATAACATAGAATTAACTGTTTTAAAATAAATAATTAATGCATGCATTTACAATATTGTACAACCACTTAGTTTTCTCTAGTTCCATAGCTATGCCCTTCTTAACCCTATTCCCCATTTAGTGCATGTAGTAAGAGGTGGTGTGGTTATTAGAAATATGGTGGACTTTGGGATCTGATTCACAGAGTGGGATTTCAGTCCTAACATGGCCACATCCTTGTCCTGTATTCTTGGGGATGTTACAGAATTACCTCTGGCCCTTAGCTTGTTCATCAGTAAAAATGGGGGAGTGAACAGGTGTTTTTTTTGTGTGTGTGCACTTTAAAAATATATTTTATTTTACAGAGAGGAAGAGAGAGGGATATAAGCTAGAAACATTGATGAGAGAGATACATGGAACAGCTGCCTCTTTCCCATTCACCCCCCCCCCCATCCCCTCACCCCGCCACTGAGAATGTGCCCGCAACCAAGGCACATGCCCTTGACCAGAATCGAACCTGGGACCCTTCAGTCCGCAGGCTGATGCTCTATCCACTGAGCCAAACCGATTTAGGCTGAACAGGGTTTTTTGAGGATGAATGCCTGGTACCTATCTTTCCCTCTAGATGTGTTGACGGTTATTGATATAAATTAGAGCACACTGGCAGTTCAGTTGACTTCGATGCAGAACAGATATATATAGTATATGATGGAGCTTATTCAGGGACAGGGGATAGCTTCTTTTGTTATGCTCCTAGATATGTGACTGTGCTTGTAAGCCCTGAAATCCCTCACTTTTTTTCTTTGTTGTCTTATAGGTTGGGAAGGTAGTAGTGTATGGGATCTTCCCCTTGATACAACGACTCCAGGACCTGCCCTTGAACAGCTTCAGCAGATGGAGAAGGCCAAAGCTGCAAAGGTCTGAACTCATTTTTCCACAACTGTGCATTCTTTCCAGTTATTTGACACAGGCAAAAATTTACTGATGTCTGTATCTTTAGCTAGCTATATATTTTTTCTCTTCTAGTTTACTGCTACTTAGCTGGTATAAGCACTTTCATATTCTGTGAATATATATACCAAAAAAAGACCTTGAACAGAATTAAAATTATAAGTGAAAATGAATTCAATTAAAAATTATTGGTTGGTTGACAACATTAATGATCATGGTCATCTATATATTTAATTTCATGATTCATGTTAGATACATTTGTTATAAATACTAAAAACTTAAGAAAATATTTACTACATGGCTTATTAGACCCTTGACCTGTAACTTGAGTTCCCATCTAGAATTTTTATAGTGATTTTTATTTATATGTCTTAGTGCCCCCAGACATAGTTGAAAGACTCCACATTAACATTAGATGCTGTGATCCATTCACGTTTTCTGTAGGAGCTAGGAATCTTGAATTTTGCCAGAAGAGGATGTCTGTCAATACTTAGTATCACTGCCATGATTTCCAGGTTCTCATGCCTCTGAGAGACTTTTTTCTGTTTTATACTTAATGCAGTCTTATCCTCTGAGGTAATGAAATACAGGAGCTTGCATTCAGTCGTGTGTGTGTGTGTGTGTGTGTGTGTGTGTGTGTGTGTGTATGTGTATGTGTGTGTGTGGCGGGCAATGGGGGAGGATGATGACACACAAACAAGCAGGTCAAGAAAAGCATTATGGGTCAGCTACTTAGTTGGACAGGTGAGGAATCAGAAATTGGGCAGCATTTTCAATGAACAGTAATACCTGAGTTAATTTTCACTTGAAGGATGGTAAGATTTAACCCTGTTGAAGGGCTTTGGGTTGACAGAGTAGGAAGAGAAAACATTTCAATCTGAATTGAAGGAACCAACCCTGTAAAGGTTCACAAATGCAGGAAAACATACTGGCTAAGGAAACAGCTGAGTACTTTGATCTAGTCTGGACCTTTGATGCGTCTGAGGAATGAATGATGAGAGAGGAAACTAAAGAAGAGGCAGGCCAGTCCTGAACATCCTTGTACATGCTATGTTAGTTAGGTTTTATTTTCTGGGTGAAGGATAGTTTAAATCAGTTGTTCTCAACATTTTTTTGGCCATGCCCTACATAAGCATCTCTAAAATCCTGATGCTTTCACCTACCCCCCTCCCCAAGTGACATATAATTCTTATTCAAAAAGTGAACTCCTATATTCACATGGAGGAAGCCTAAAAGACCATTAGCTTGGTCTAAACAAGCTTTCAAAGAACATGACATCAATCAAAGAGAAAAAAGAACAAAAGGACAGTTGAAGCACTGAGGAAGAAATCACTAAGAAACTGTTAAAAAAAAATAATATGAATTGATATGAAAAAATAGCAAATAAAGCCGGGACGGTTTGGCTCAATGGATAGAGCGTCGGCTTGGGGACTGAAGGGCCCCGGGTTCGATTCCGGTCAAGGGCATGTACCTTGGTTGCGGGCATATCCCCAGTAGGGGGTGTGCAAGAGGCAGCTGATCGATGACTCTCTCTCATTGATGTTTCGAACTCTCTATCTCTCTCCCTTCCACTCTGTACAAAAATCAATAAAATATATATTTTTAAAAATAGCAAATAAAGTTTCAAAACAATAGAGAACTGAAATGTATAAATATGTCACAATATGTACTTATATACTGTATATGAGATCCTAAAACCATAAGAAATGCAAAAAATTAACTTAATAATTCGTGTGTCAAATTGAGTATGTTTTCCTTAGTACCTACAGACAAAATCAAATTGTCCCCTTGTGGGCCTGTGACTCATGTTGGGAACCACTCATTTAAATGGGAGTGATTTTTTTTTTGTGTGTGTGTGTGTGTGTATGTGGAGGTTAGGTGTTGAGCTGGGGAACGTGGGCACAACTGGATTCTGGGAAACCAGATAAGGAGACTCTTAGGTGTGTGGGTGAGAAAAGGAAAACCAGAACTATACTTGTGGCAATAGAACTGGAAACTGGGTGCTGGATTTGACTAGTATTTAGGGACTATGAAGGATAGAATTTGTCAAATGGTTTATCTTCAGATTTTAAAGAATCATATAATTTTTTATGTCAATAGCTTTACAAAATTGCTTTTGAAATTTTGGAGCTACTTTGTTAGATCTTCAATCAGAAAATCTTTTTGTGGAATGAGCAAAGAAATGGCCACCTCCCCACCCCCCAAGAAAATGGTGTTCTTCTCCTCTTGGCTACTTCTCTTCCTCATGCAGAAAGTATGGTGCAGAGGTTGTATGAAGCAAGGGAAAAGTGGGCTGGGAGTGCACTCAATTTAGAAGAGCATAAAGCTGTTCTGATTACTGAGATAAATCAGAACTTAGAGCTCTTACAGAACTGTTTTCATCACCCTGTTGCAGTGGAAGTAACTGAGTGACTGATGGTGCCTGCACATTTCAGCTTCTCCCCATTGTACTGGTCAGTGATTTTGGGTGTTGCTGTGCATGCGTCAAGTGTCTAAAAGTACTCTTGTGTAATCACAGCTAGAGCAGGAGAGAAGAGAGGCAGAAATGAGGGCAAAACGGGAAGAGGAAGAGCGAAAGAGGCAAGAAGAACTCCGGAGACAACAGGAGGAAATTCTCCGAAGGCAGCAGGAGGAAGAAAGAAAAAGGCGGGAAGAAGAAGAACTTGCCCGAAGGAAGCAGGTAACCCTATCTCCGAGAACGCTGACCATAGGATTAGTGCTGAAGGAGGGCATTCAGGGTAGCTCCCTCACTCCTATTATTTCACAAGCTGTAGTTCACAGAGATGGTTTATCCAAAGTCAAAACTGGATTGGAACCTTAGAAGACTCACTTTCCTTTAGAAAGAGTGTCTTGTCCACTAGCACCCACTGAAGGGAGAGTCCTCAGTCCAAGTGAAACATTAGAATTTATTTCTTTTGCGTATTTCCTGGGGTTTTATAAATCAGATATCAGAAGTAACCAAATCTTTGTCTAAGTATTTATTACCAGTATCATTGAATATTTTTCATGAATTTTTGGTCATTGTATTTGGAAGGGGGTGGGTTGTAGAATTTTCTATTCGTGTGCTTGGCCTATTTTTTACTGGGATTTTTAAAGATCCCAATGGAAAGAATACTCTTTGTAATAGTCCCAGAGTCTAGATTTTACCTCACATTTTCTACTTTTTGTTGGCCACAAGGAGGTACTCTGTGAAAAACAAAAGGGTCTATGCTGAGATTAGATTAGAACTACTAATGTTTCTTAGAGCCATACTATATTAGCATTTAAGGGCTCTTAAGAAATATTGCAGTAAGGAAGTCTGTTTAATTCTGTGATACTCAGTATTTCCTAAATTACTTAACAATAGGACCCTTTTCTGTATATTTAATATCTGTGGGACTTTTGTTCTGGGAGACATAACTTTATTCAGTACTGCTGACTGGAGAACTTATTCCTACCTCACCAAATATTTTTAGTAGCTACGGTATGTTGATTTGATCTGACTATACCTTAGGTTCTGAGCTGATTAAAAAATTGGAGCTGATGGTCCCAATGGAGAAAACTGAGGCCAAGTCCTAATAGACCCTTTCTTTCTAGGGGTAATAAGTAAATATAGCTAATGTGGAAACCAAGGTAGAATTCAGAGTATAATGCTATTTATATTCTAAATACAAATTATTTTAACTCTTTTTAAAAAAATCCTCTCCCAAGGATGTTTTTATTGATTTCAGAGAGATAATGGAGGGAGGGAGGGAAGGAGGAGGGAGGGAGGGAAGGAAAAAGAAACAATGATCAGTTGCCTCCCGTACTCACCCCAAATGGGGATCGAACCTGCAACTTAGGTATGTCCTTTTAATTGGGAATTGAACCCACAACCTTTTTGGTGCACGGGACAGTGCTCCAATCAACAACTACCAGGTCAGGGCACAAATTATTTTAACTCTTAATGTATCTTTTTTCTCAGCTTACATATATACTGTTTATTCTGCATACTTTTTAATATATATATATTATTTCAGAGAGGAAGGGAGAGGGGAGAGAGGAAAGTCATCAGTGATGACAGAGATTTATCGATTAGCTGTCTACTGCGTGTCCCAGATAAATGCCCTGACCAGGAATCAAACCATGACCTCCTGGTCCATAGGTCAACACTCAACCACTGAGCCACTGTGACTGGGCTTCTCTGTATACTTTTTATGTTTGCTCTTAACAGAGTTTTTGCAACACACAGCCTATTCCTTTTCAAATTATGATGTGTAATATATTAATTGAGTCCCATAGTTTCTCTCTCTCTCTCTCTCTCTCATACATACACACACACAAACCTTTTTTATTACTATAGGAAGAGGCCCTGCGACGCCAGAGGGAGCAAGAGATTGCATTAAGACGGCAGCGAGAAGAGGAAGAAAGGCAGCAGCAAGAAGAAGCTCTTAGGAGACTGGAGGAGAGGAGAAGAGAAGAGGAAGAAAGGCGGAAGCAGGAAGAATTGTTACGCAAGCAGGTGACTGATGTTTTACTCTTCTCATTGCTACTTGAAGCTGGGGATTAGTGACACTAATATGATATTGGGGTGTTCTTCAAAGTGTTGAGATAGCCTGTCTTTTTCAGGTTGCTGAAAATTACCAAAAGAGACCTAACTGGCTCTTCTTATTTTCGTAATAACAGTCCCACATGTAATTATAAAAGCTGAGCTACATATCAGAGAAGCAAAACAAACAAAAAATAGACTACCAGTGAAGAAATCCGAAGACATACTCTTTAAAAACCAAAAGTGAGATCTGCAAGTGACAGCTTTTGCCTGAGGGTGTTCTTCAATTCATTCTTTGAAAGTGTACAATTCATTGCTGCTTAATATAGTCCCAAGATTCTGCAACAATTAGCACTGTCTAATTCTAGTCCAACCATGTCATTCTGCCATTAGCAGCAGCCAGAGGGGTAGAGAGTGGGTCAAGGAGAGTTTGTCCAAGGAACCTGTGGGCCACAATGGGTGAGAGCCAGGGACTGAATGAAGTGCTCTTGTAAAGTTGCTCTGGTTCCAGCCCTGGCTGAGACTTTTTTGGTCATCAACATCCCTGCAAGGTCCTGGCAGCAGTTTGCCTCAGTGTTGGAACAGTTTCCAAGAGACTTCCCTGCAGTTGGCGGTGATTTCTTAGAGATCAGTACTTATCACAAATAAAAGTGGCATTCCTTTTATGTAGCAAGCCAATGAAAATTTATCCTGTAAGCATGCTAGGCCTTTGTGGCTACTATAAATATATTTTAAAAGAATATTTAGCCCTAGCCAGTTTGGCTCGGTGGATAGAGCGTTGATTGGCCTGTGGACTAAAGGGTTCCAGCTTCATTGCGGGCACATCCCCAGTAGGGGGTGTGCAGGAGGCAGCTGATCAAAGTTTCTCTCCCATCGATGTTTCTAACTCTATCTCCCTTCCTTTCTGTAAAAAAAACACAATAAAATAAATTTAAAAAAAAAAAAGAGTATTTAACTCTACCTTATATTATCATAAATAAAGTTTCTGCCTTTCTCTGTTACTTCAGAAGTGATTCAGATTTTAAAAAACCACACCACACAAATTTATTCTCTCTTGTTTTTCCTTGGAAGGAAGAGGAGGCTGCAAAATGGGCCCGGGAAGAAGAAGAAGCCCAGCGTCGATTAGAGGAGAACCGGCTGCGAATGGAAGAGGAGGCAGCCAGGCTGCGGCAGGAGGAGGAAGAGCGGAAGAGGAAAGAGCTGGAGCTCCAGCGGCACAAGGAGTTGATGCGCCAGCGGCAGCAGCAGCAGGAGGCTCTGCGGAGGCTGCAGCAGCAGCAGCAACAGCAGCAGCTGGCGCAGATGAAGGTAAAGCCTGATGCTGGCAGTAAAATAGTGCTTTCTTTAATGTTAAATTTACTGCAATGATTTTTTTGATCAATAAAACATAATATGCATGTACTTTGTGTAGGCCTTTAAACAAGAGAGGAATAAATAAAAGAGGATAGGACATTAGCAGTGATACAGGCAAAATTAAATATTTGGTTCATAAATTTTTTTTTAATTTTTAAAAATCGATTTTAGAGAGGGGAGAGAGAGAGACATTAATCAGTTGCCTCCCATACATGCCCAGACAGGGAATTGAACCGGCCACCTTTTGGTGCTCTAGGAGATGCTCTAATCAACTGGGCCACCTGGCCAGGGCATGTGTTTCATAAATTTAATCAGCGCATTGGAGTATCTACTGTAGTAGTAAAGCACTGCTGAGGTAAAGGTAAATAAGAGGAGGTACCTGGCTCACTGAGCTCCCAGCCTTATGTGAACAGGAGATATAAACATTTGGATGTGTAAATAGGAACCATCATTTGGGCTTAAAAGGCAGCGGACTTGAAGTTATGTATGCAAAATGTTGTTTTATGAGTATTATTCAAAGCATTATTTGAAGTTGTAGAAAGAGAAGACTGAGAGATCAGTAAAGACAATATGATGGTGGGAGTGAGAATGAATAGGAAGGGCCAGCAGAACAGACTTGTATTAATAGCAATCAGCAAGACTTAGTGACTGTCTGGATCTGAGGGTCAAAGCTGGGTGGCTGCTAGTTCGTAAGCTTCAAGTGACTGGGAAAGCAGTGGAACTGTTGATGAAGCTGGAGTGATTGGGAGCAGACAAGCAGATTTATGGCAGGGTCTGCACAACTTCTCATGGGGTCTGTAGTTAGTAATAAGGTTCAGTGTCCCCTGTCTTCAAGGGGCTTTCAGGGTAGACATACACAAGGAAATTAGAATACGGATGGTGAGAGACAAGTGGCCTTAGGCATTACTATTTTGTGACTGGCTAGAATAGTTGGTGAAGTCCCATTCTCCCCAACTGTGTGAAGCCTCTGCTGCCTTTCTTCTGGGGCACAATCACTCTGGGATAATACTGATTTGAATAGGCCTTTTTTTTTTTTTCCACATCCAGCTGTTCAGCTCTACTAGTTGCCAGCTTGATTGCTCTATTGTTCTCAAAAGTGTCCTGGGGCACAAGTTGCTTTTTGCTGGTCCAAACTGATACAATCAAATTCTGCCTCTTTGAAGAGCTACTTCCTGAGGTCAATATTTGAAGTTTGTTCTGATCCCAGGATAACTTCTTCAACTCTTTCATTGGTTCTCTGAGACCAAGTAGTGATAGACAGACAGTTCAGCCTATATCTCCAGTAAATCTTCCCATTTCCTCCCAGTTGCCTTTCTCCTTGTCCTTCACTTTTTTTTTTTTTTTTTTTAAAGTGTTCCTGGCCCAAACTCCTCATTCTCCATGCTATTGCAAATGAAGTCAGTTCCTTTGGGAAGAGGCCTGGAGCTCTCCATATTTCAATCTATTCCTCACACCTTCATTCCCAAGCAAAATCTCTAAGTCACTGCTCTGGGCTGGGAACAATGCTGTGCTTTTCTCGAGTGACACTATTTAGGAGTTGAGCTCTTGAATCTCAGGTCTTTTTAGCTTGCCTTTTCTGGTGGCATGTTGGCCTTTCCAGTGAAGGCAGGGGCAGTCAGAGCCCTAGTAGTCTCAGTAGTTTTCATTTTATGAAGAGGGATAAACATGAACAGGGAGCCCACACTTCTCAGCTGTATTGCCCTATAATAGCCTTTGCATCAGGTAGCTGGAGCTAGGATGAGAAGGGCTGAAGTGCTTTTTAGGAAGCCAGCCAACAGACTGGCAGCTGAGGGGGAGAGGGAAGCCTGTGTCCCTGGCTCCACTCATTTGGAGTGGAGTTTCTGTCTGACTGAGTTGGGAGAGAAGGGTATTGGTATAAGTACCACAGACTCTGTTCTTAACCAGGTTTTAGCAGCTTTTCTTGAAATGTTTCCTTTGCTGTATTCCCTTGGGAGCATTTCCAGAATCTTTAAGTTATTTTGAAAAAATACTTTCCACCATTTTTGCTGAAGAATACACAGCTGCTTGTGCTATCATACTGGATGTGGAACACAATTTTTTTTTTGAAAATAAAAAATAGTGTTGAAAATAAGATAGCAATGTCAGGGCAGAAAAAAGTAAATAAAACAAATCGATAAAGGATAGTAGGCTTTCAAGGGTTACAAAATGTGCCCAATTCTTTACTATTTGCTGATGATTTGGAAGAGAATTGTTCTGAAAAGCATGATTGATAAAATGCAGTTCTGAGTGGACTGTACAGGATGTTGGTTGAACTGGAAAATGTCCTGGAGTTATGGGATATTATTTCCTATGTACAGATAAGATTTAAGGAAAATGATAGTTATCTGCAGACATTTGTCTGTCATGTGAAACTTTAGATTTGTTCTGCTTTACTCCAGAGAGCAGACCTGTGAATCACGAGCAAAAAGTACACTGAAGTATATTTTGGCACAGCAGTGGAAAAGATCTCAGAGGTGTCTAAAAGGAAAATAGGCCATATCAGGAGGTTGTGCATCTCTTCCTGGTGTGGGCCTAGGTTCTGTGGAAGAGGAGGGGAAGGGGGTGTGGGGCTGGTTCCAGGGTACTATGGAGTGACACATCCACTGGGATTTTATTTTTTAATATGTTGTTACTGATTTTAGGAAGAGAGGAAGGGAGAGTAAGAGAAAGAGAAACATCAATCAGTTGCCTCCCATATGCACCCCAACCCAGTATTGAATCCACAACCCAGGCATATGCCCTGATTGGGAATCTAATCTGTCGCCTTTCATTGCAGGGTAGAATTTAGACATTAGTGGTTACTGGCTGTTATCTAATTGCAAAAGTATGCAAATTTTCTGGCCTGACCTTCTGATTAATCAAGTGTGGGGCCAGGGTATCTACATTTTTACAGGCCTCCCATGTGATGCTACCAGCTTTGAGATCTAATGCCTTATTTGGTCTTAGTGGGTCATTTCCTGTGGAAAAAAAGCATTTGTTTGTGTTCAACTTTGCTTACCTAGTCTACCATCTTTCTCTCTCAGTTTTCCTCTGCACTTCTCCCACACCCCAGGACTGGTGCATTTTTTAGAGAAATGCCACTACTACCTATAACATTGGTCAAAAATTGTTACGAATTGACTCATGTTGTTCAGTAGTGTTAAGGCTATGCATTTGGAGAGTTCTTTGGCAATATCAATGACAATTGTAACTGTTTATACCCTTATCCTATAAGCTCCGATTTTAGAGATTTCTGCTATGGAGCCATTATTGGGGCGGAGGGCGGGGGGGCGGGGGGGAGCGGACTTTGGGGCATTTTGTTCATTTTTATCCATGTTCACATATTATTTTTATTAAATGTTTTAACTCTGGTTAGATTTGTATTTTATTTTTAAGATCCATAAGATGTCTCACAATTTGAATTCACAATTTTATTGCCTAGGACAGCGTTTTTCAACCGCTGTTCCGTGGCACAGATGTTGCCTGGTGTGCCGTAGGTGCAGACAAGACAAGAATTTTATAATTTTTCACTATTTTGTTTACTTAATATTTCATAATAAAGTAATTATAAAATACTTTCTTTGTGTTTATTTGATTCCTATTCAAGAGAATTACTTTATATATAGTCAATATAGGCACAGAGTTAAATTTTTTAACATTTTCTAATGGTGGTGTGCCTCGTGATTTTTTTCATGAAACAAGTGTGCCTTTGCCCAAAAAAGGTTGAAAAACACTGGCCTAGGAGACCAAGGGATTCTTTTAGAATAATCAGGCTTTTTTCCTTTTTTAATCTTCACTTGAAGACATGCTTAGAGAGAGGAAGGGAGAGACAGAGAGACAGACATCAATGTGATAGAGAAACATTGATCAGTTGCCTTCTGTACACTCCCAGAGTGGGGATCAAACCTGCTATCCAGGTATGTGCCCTGACAGGAATCAAACTGGCAACCTTTCGGTGCATGGGACGACACTCAGCCAATTGAACCACTCTGGCTGGGCAGTAATCAGGCTTTTGAGAATGCTAAGGTATTTAGAACCTAGATATTTTCACTCTTATTTTATTCCACAATTTTAAGGGATAGGAACATAAGAGTTTCTGATTAAAAGCTGCTTAGTGCTCAGGACTAGGAGCTGCCGTTTGGTTAATGGTTACTTTCATTAAAGACTGAAAACTATGCCTGGTGTCTTCCATTAGCTGTCCACTTCAGCTCCTCCTGCAGAAATCTGTCCTTAATCCTTTCACTGGAAAGTCTCACATCGTGAACTAATTGCCTCCTTGGATTAAAAATTTAGTGTTACCTTTGTTTATTTGTTTCCTTTTATGTCTGTATATTGCTGTATTTGTCAATGCTAGATATAACAAATTGGCAATCCCCCAAATAGAGCAAAGAAAAGTATTGCATATATTTTAAGTTGTTTTGAAATAACCTTAGGTTTGGAGTAGTGACAGAAAATTTAAGTGAAAGAAACCAACTTGGGGAATAGTGTGTAAAAGTATTGCATGGGGAGTCTGAATGTTCTGCTTGTATATGATATATTAGTGCCTATTTCCTGTCCACATTTCCTCATCCACTATTCTGATTTCCTTTTCTGTTAGCTTCCCTCTTCTTCAACGTGGGGCCAGCAGTCTAATACAACAGCATGTCAGTCCCAGGCAACACTGTCATTGGCTGAAATCCAAAAACTGGAAGAGGAACGAGAACGGCAACTTCGGGAAGAGGTAAATTTAAAAAATAAATGTTGTAGAGCCTGAGTCCATTGGAAAACACAGATATTCACGTTACGATTCATTAACAGTAGCAAATTTACAGTTAGGAAGTAGCAATGAAAATAATTTTATGGTTGGGGATCACCATAACATGAGGAACTGTATTAAAGGGTCACGGCATTAGAAAGGTTGAGAACCACTGCTCTAAAATATGCCAGTATGAGAAATTAAGTCTCTGCTTAAGTCTGTATCCCGTAGTAGTTGTAAATTGATATCTTTAGGATAGTAAGGATACAAAAGAATGAAAGAAGAAATGGAGGTGGGAGGGATACAGTTCTTTATATAAGAGAAAATGAAGTAAAATGGTTCAGTGTGCCATATATTCATTCATCCCTCCCAGTCTGGGAATATAGCTGAATCCGAAACAGGCAAAATTACCTGCTTTTATTTTATTTTTAATATATTTTTATTGATTTCAGAGGGAGAGAAACATTAATGATGAGAGAGAATTATTGATCAGCTGCCTGCCCTGTACTGGGGGTCGAGCCACAACCCAGGTATGTGCCCTTGACCAGAATTGAACCCGGGATCTTTCAGGCTGCAGGCTGATGCTCTATCCATTGAGCCAAATGGGGTAGGGCCAAAATTCTCTGCTTTTATAAAGCTTACCCTCTAATTGAGAGGAGATGACAATAAAAGTTATTAGTGGTCATGATTGGTTGTCTAATTTTAGCTAGTGCAATCTGGGAAAGCCTCTGAAAAGGTAGCATAAAGTACATAATCTTAAAGAGTGTATGTGGATATGATTGGAGGCAAAGTAGTCAATTTGTTACAATGTAAGCTGTCATTTTAGAACTGGGTCATGTCGTTCACTGAAGGTCATGGGTGCACAAAGAAAAGTGAGAGTTGTCCCTACATTAGGGGTGTCGAACTCAATCAGAGAAGGGGCCAAAATCTAAAATCCAGCCTAAATCGCGGGCCGAATGGTTTACTGAACAGTCATAAACTGTCATTGTGATGGAAACGCAGCAGAGTGCAGTGATGACAGCGCGGTGCGGGCCACATTGCAAGGCCTGGCGGGACGGATTTGGCCCGCGGGCCTTGTGTTTGACACATGTGCCTACATATTCACCATGTAGTGTGCTTGACCTCATCAAATGTGTTAAAATGTTTCATCTTTAAAATTACCTTATTTCCCACCCTCTTCAAATAGAGAAAGACAGAATTTACCCTGAAATCATTTCTTTTTTAAAAAGCTCATCAATAGCCCTAGCTGTTTTGGTTCAGTGGATAGAGCCTTGGCCTGTGGATTGAAGGATGCCAGGTTTGATTCCGGCCAAGGACACATGCCTGGGTTGCTGGCTCGATCCCCACTGAGCCAGGAGGCAGCCAACCAATGATTCTCCCTCATCATTAATGTATCTATCTCTTCCTCTCCTTTCCTCTCTGAAATCAATAAAAAATAAATAAAAATTTAAAAAACTTACTAACAAACAGATACATAGCAGCGTATATCATCTTTCATGGTTAGAAATCATTCCATAATTTTGGTCTCTGCTGAATGAAAGATAATAGAGAATCACAGGTCTTGGTCATCTTTTTGTCACAATTTAGGCATTGCCTCATTTATATATTTTTTGAACCATAAATCTTTGTTTACTCTAAAAGATAGGAAATGTTCCTCAACAGATATTTCTCATGTAAGGAGACTTAAGATAGTTTTATTGTACTCTCCCCTGGGAGGTAGCCTTTTCAGGACTCTCCCAACCTATTCAGATCTGGATGCTCACGGCTTAATGTGCGGCAATTCTGTTTTTCTTTTCTTACTTTTTAAAATTGATTTTAGAGTGGAAGGGAGAAGGAGAGAGAGCTGCCCAATTGTAATGGGTGGGGCAGGCAGTCTGGAGCCTCACTACTGCTTTTTATAGATCTTCAGCCAATCTTCCTCTGTTTGAGATATCCATGCCTCATTTCTGAGCTTCCTTTACTTAATTTTTAACTTTTTGGGTCTTTTACATTGGCTATCATGAATTGACTCATTTCTTTTCTTTTTTCTTTTTAAAAAAATATATTTTATTGATTTTTTACAGAGAGGAAGGGAGAGGGATAGAGAGTTAGAAACATCGATGAGAGAGAGTCACCGATCAGCTGCCTCTTGCATGTCCCCTACTGGGGATGTGCCCACAGCCAAGGTACATGTCCTTGACCGGAATCGAACCTGGGACCTTTCAGTCTGCAGACAGATGCTCTATCCACTGAGCCAAACCAGTTTTGGCAAATTGACTCATTTCTGAGCTTCCTTTACTTTTCAGTCTTTTGAGTCTTTTACATTGACTGTCATTTTTTACCTGCTTTCCAGCTTTTTAATTGATTCTGTTCTCTTTGTCCTTATAATTTGTACTTAAAAAAATTTTTTTTTCCTGTCATTTTGGTAGGGCTTAGGAAGTAGCATGTATTTCATTTCTATGTTTAACCAGAAGCCCTACTTAATTTTTAAGAAGTAATTCTGCATTTTATCTTATTTCCTCTTAGTAGCTTTAGTAGTCTATGTCTTTATTTGCAGCAAAGGAGTTAACCCAGTTAGGTGTTTAATTTGGTATTGCTGCTATATATTTGCACTCCAGTTGGTATACTGGGCATATGTAACTATTATTTTTGAAACTGGAATCTTGAGCTGGCTTCCATTTATGTGCAGCAGCAGAGGCGCCAGCAGAGGGAGCTGATGAAGGCTCTGCAGCAACAGCAACAGCAGCAGCAACAGCAGCAGCAACAGAAACTCTCAGGCTGGGGGAATGTCAGCAAACCCGCAGGCACAGCTAAGTCACTCTTAGAGATACAACAGGAGGAAGCCAGGCAAATGCAGAAGCAACAGCAGCAGCAGCAGCACCAGCAACCAAACAGAGCCCGGAATAGTACGGTGGGTTCATTTTCCTGAGCAATCATTTTGAGGATGGTTGTTCTCTTTTCTGGCATTTTTTGTACTTTTTTTTATCTTTTTAATATTAACTGTAATCATTTGTGTCTTTTTTTTTTTTTTTTTAAACAGCATTCCAACCTGCACACCAGCATTGGGAACTCTGTTTGGGGCTCTATAAATACTGGTCCTCCCAACCAGTGGGCATCTGACCTAGTTAGTAGTATCTGGAGTAATGCTGACACTAAAAACTCCAACATGGGATTCTGGGACGATGCAGTGAAAGAGGTGGGACCTAGGAACTCAAATAAAAACAAAAACAACGCCAGTCTCAGGTAGGGCCCAAAATGATCAAACTTATGCTCCTTGATGGGTTGGGGGAAGGGACGCTTGGGAATTGGGATATTGGGTGGGCAGAGAAAGGTAGTTATTTAGTTTCTGCTTATTTTCTTCTGTGTCTAAGCACATGAGGTCATAGTTTGGCTACCTAGGGGCTCCTACTACTGGGCACTTAGTCCATTGCCTATCACTTGGTAACCACTTAATAAATATTAGGTATAGTATATTTTTGTTATTGAACATTTTCCCCAGATATTCTCTAGATCTTAAAATTTTTTTCTAA
Source organism: Pipistrellus kuhlii (assembly GCF_014108245.1). Classification (NCBI taxonomy): domain Eukaryota; kingdom Metazoa; phylum Chordata; class Mammalia; order Chiroptera; family Vespertilionidae; genus Pipistrellus; species Pipistrellus kuhlii. The sequence continues at coordinate 26,277,759 of NW_023425573.1, forward strand.
ATATATATTCTTAAGTTACTTATACTAAGTATAATAAACACTTCTGTAATGACCTTAAACCTGTTTAATTTTTATGATGTTAGTTACCTTTCACCTTCATCTTTCCTCAATATACAGAGTTTTATGAGCATGGATTTTAAGTGAAACATGAACTGAAATCCCAGCACTATCACTTATTAGCTGTGTGACCTTGAACCTCAGTTCCCTCATCTGTAAAATGAAGATAAGAATAACTTCATGAATATAGTTGTAAAGACTAAATAAATACACGTAAAATAGTAAGGTGCCTGGCACGTAGCAGTTACTTAATAAATGGTAGTGTTGTCATATTGTTTCTTATGTCATATTGTTACCTCAATTATTAATTGAGGGCATAATAAATTACGAATAGGATGTTAAATATCTACCAGTTCATAGAGGACTATGCTTTTAGGCCTTTGTGTGCAATATCTTTATTCCCTTTGATAACCAAAGAGGTATTAGTATTTTGCAGATGAGAAAACTGAGGCTTAGCAAAACTTAAAAAATTAACAAAGTACACACAGGAAGAATTGAATAATTTCTCTGAAAAGAAACCCTGTATTCACAAACTAGAATGTATTTGCTGAGACTAAATTAAAGGGCTATTGAGTAAACCCCAAATCCAAATATTTGAGTGTTTGGAGCCAAGCATTGAATTATTGGATAGCCATCCAGTGTTGCCAAAACATTATTTATGGTGTTGTAGTATAATCATATAGTAACAGTTTCTGGGAATATAATATTGCCCTATTGTTTTGCTTTAGTAAATCTGTAGGTGTGTCTAACCGGCAGAATAAGAAAGTAGAAGAAGAAGAAAAGTTGCTGAAGCTCTTTCAGGGAGTAAATAAAGCCCAAGATGGATTTACACAATGGTGTGAACAGATGCTTCATGCCCTTAATACGGCAAATAACTTGGATGGTAAGAATTGGGGAGGGAAACATGGCATGTGGATTGCAGAGCAGGGCCCACAAAGAGATTGGCAAACTGGAATGATCTAATAGAGGTCCTGCACCTGCCATAAAAACTTGGCTCTTTAATCATATACAACTTGTGATAGAAGCCCGTAATACTGTGCTCAAATTATCAGAGGCTGCCAAAAAGTAAATGCTATCTCTGGCTGTCATACGATGTATAAGACAGAGGTGGTCATAGTTCCTTACTGATCCTGTTATGAAGGACAGTGCCAAGCATGAAGGAAGGAACTGCCGTGGTGGGGACAAAGGTCAACCTGGGCAAGAGGAGGTTGAGGTAATTGTATGAGCTCTTCTCTTCCTGCTTTGGGGGTGGGATGGGAATTGTGTGACAGAGTAAGTAGACTTAATTTTATATAGCATAAAACTAGGACCAGTATGTGGATGTGAAAAGGTTTCAGGACAATTTGAAGAAAAACTTGCTACTTGTTAGCTGACACAAAGAGAACTTTCTGCCTTAGGTAGAAGTGAGTCGCTCCCTCACCCACAAGTGTTAAACGGAGACTGGTCATTAGGTGTTGGGAATTCCCATAGCTAATAGACCATGTTGAACCAGTCCACCTCTAATGTGTTTTATCTAAAACATAGCATTAAAGGATTGAATAGGTCTTTGCCACATTGTAATAATACCTAATGTTCTAAATAGAGCCAGAAAAAATAATAGTAAATAACAGTAACGGCTACCATTCATTAAGCACCTATGATATGCTAGGCACTCTCTCAGGGTTAATACATATTATCCCAATTATTTAATTTTTGCAGCAATTTTATAAGCTACCTTTACAATGTAAATGATGTTACCTACATTTTATAAATTAGGAAACGGAGGCTCAGAATGGCTACGGCACTCATCAAGGTCACACAGCCAGCAAGTTCCCTAGTCAGTTTTAAACCCATGTCTGTGTAACTCTGACACTTGTGCTTTTTTAACTACACTGCTTGATTTCTCTCTAAACATATGACATCTCAGTGATGTGAAAGGAGGAGATGGCTATATCTTTAGTATCTATTGAAGTGTCTGGTACACATCATGGCACTTATAAGTATTATTTGATTTTTAAAAAAAATGAATACCCAGATAACTTCAGACTTAGGCAAGCAGTTGTTTCAATTGAAATAATGTTCGGTAAAACTAAGCATGTGATATGTCTTTATTTGACTATAGTCCATTTCAGATAATTTGAGATAATGCAATGATAGTGTTTTGTTTTGTTTTTAATTTCTAAGGTGGATTAAGGACTTTAATACAATAGCTATGTACCTTTTAAGTTTCCATCATCAATGTCTGTGTAGAATTGACAATATATTAAAAACTGAAGCTAATTTTTTGTTATGTGGTGTTTCATTATTACTCTTTATCTCTTTCCCCCTTTCATGTTGCAGTCCCCACATTTGTTTCTTTCCTGAAAGAAGTAGAATCTCCTTATGACGTCCATGATTATATTAAGAGCTATTTTGGAGACACATCTGAGGCCAAGGAATTTGCCAAGCAGTTCCTCGAGCGTCGTGCCAAACAGAAAGCCAGCCAGCGGCAGCAGCAGCAACAGCCGCAGCCGCAGCCGCAGTCACAGCCACAGCAGCCGCAGCAGGTAGGAGGCAGTAGGGATTGCAGCCCTGAGCCTGAGCATTTATTCATACCTTAAAATTCTGAGCAGCCAGAAAGATGAAAAGTAAAACAAGGATACAATTTTTGTATGTTAAATGATCAAAGCTGTAGTAGATGTGATATTTTTAAATTATATATCCAGAGATCTTGATGAATTTCTCAAATAGCAAATATAACTATTCATTCACTCTTAGGCACACTACCAGCCCCATTATTAGTTAATATACGTACCTCAGTCAAATTGCAAATTTTAACTTGTCATAGACCCATACATTTGGTTTAGAACAGTTAAAACCTACAAATGTTAAATCTCCAGTGCTCAGAAACCATTAACCCAGTATTGACAATTTCCTATGTCTTTGGTGGGGATATTAAAGGTATAATTAGATCTTGCTATTCATAGTAGTGTGTTCTGTGAAGTTGCTGCCAAGACTGAATTAGTGAATACTGCATCATTGTTCCTAGGGGAAATAAAGGGTTAACTTTTTGCAAACCTTTGGTTACAACTTTTTTGTCAGCTGATCAGTATGTAACCTTATTTTATGTGAGTTTCTGTTTCAAGATGCTTTATTTAATACTAGAGGCCCAGTGCACAAAATTTGCACACAGGGTGGAGGGGGTGTCCCTCAGCCCAGCCTGCACCCTCTCCAATCTGGGACTCCTCAAGGAATGTTAAACTGCCCGTTTAAACCCAATCTAAATAGGTCTAAATGGGCAGTCGGATATCCCTCGCACAATCCAGGACTGCTGGCTCCCAACTGCTCACCTGCCTGCCTTCCTGATTGCCCCTAACCGCTTCTGCCTGCCAGCCTGATCACCCCCTAACCAATCCCATGCCAACGTGATTGATGTCTTAACTGCTCCCCTGCCAGCCTGTTTGCCCCCAACTTCCTTCCTCTACCAGCTTGGTCACCTGTAACTGCCCTCCCCTTTAGTATTGATTGTCTCCAACAGCCCTCCTTTGCAGTCCTGTTCCCTCTCAACTGCCCTCCCTTGCAGGCCTGGTCTCTCCCAAGTGCCCTCCTCTGCTGGCCATCTTGTGGCCATCTTGTGTCCACATGGGGGCAGGATCTTTGACCACATGGGGGCAGCCATCTTGTGTGTTGGAATGATGGTCAGTCTGCATATTACTCTTTTATTAGATAGGATAGAGGCCTGGTGCACGGGTAGGAGCCAGCTGGTTTGTCCTGAATGGTGTCCTGGATCAGGGTGGGGGTTCCTTTGGGGTGTGGGGCTGCCTGGGCGAGGGACCTGTGGTGATCTACAGGCCAGCCATACCCCCCAGTGACCCAAGTGGAGGCCCTGGTATCTGGAATTTATCTTCTACAGTTGAAACTTTGTAGCTTGGAGTGAAGCCAAGCCCCTGCTCACTCTGTAGCTTCCGCCATTTCTGTTGGGATTTATTTACCTCTTATAATTGAAACTTTGTAACCTTGAGTGGAGGCCTAGTCCCTCCAGGGCATGTGGAAACCTGGGCTTCCTCTATTGAAACCCAAGCCTCTCAACTGCTCTCTGTGGCTGCAGCCATCTTGGTTGGGGTTAATTTGCATACTTGCTCTGATGGATTGGTGGGTGTGGCTTGAGCAGAGAGATGGTTAATTTGCATATTACTCTTTTATAGGTAGGACTAGACCCATTGCAGGAAGATTCCTGCAATAGGGCTTCCTGCTGCTGTCACTGCCCTGCCTGCTTCTCTCCCTTCTCTACAGCCCTGCCTGCTTCCCTCCCTTCTCCCTCACCCCACTTGCTTGCTTCTCGCTCCCTTCTGTGGTGCTTGGCGCTCTGGCCTGGATATGCAAATTAACCACCATCTTGGTTTGGTTAATTTGCGTAGTTGCCCTGATTGGCTGATGGGCATAGCGAAGGTACGGTCAATTTGCATGTTTCTCTTTTATTAGGTAGGATAAAGGGATGGGCAAAAGTGGGTTTACAGTTGTGATTGTGAAATGTTATTATATTCTTATTAATTATTGTGTTATTTGTAAAACTTTTGCCTACCCCTTTATTGTTTTTTTTTTTAAATATATATTTTATTGATTTTTTACAGAGAGGAAGAGAGAGGGATAGAGAGTTAGAAACATCAATGAGAGAGAATCATCGATCAGCTGCCTCTTGCACACCCCCTATTAGGGATGTGCCCAGAACCAAGGTACTTGCCCTTGACTGGAATCGAACCCGGGACCTTTCAGTCCGCAGGCTGACGCTCTATCCACTGAGCCAAACTGGTTTTGGCCCCCTTTATTGTTGATTCCTTAATATTGAACTCACAGCCAGCACACTCTTAACTTATGCCTGAATGAAGCTTACCTAACACATATATTTTCTATAAGGCACGTCACAGACTCCTTGTGCTTAGGAACACTAGACAGCACTTAACACTTGGGGGCTATTTTAAGCAATGAAATCATCAACAAACAAGGACAAAAATGTGGGAAACATGACACTAAATAGGCTAAAAAAGATGCTTGTTTACAATATGAGAGCTGAGATAGGTAGGTAGAGTATTGCTCTGATCTGCCTCAACTGTAAATGTGTACCTCGAGCAACTCAGACTTTTCACTGCTCTGGACATATACATGTCCAAAATGACCACAAAAGCACTTCTGATATTGATTTGAGGGTTACAAATAAATTACAATGAGTACAGTAGTCCCACCTTATCCACAGCGGACATGTTGTAAGACCCTCAGTGGATGCCTGAAATTGTGGGTAGTACTGAATCCTATATGTTTTTTCCTGTACATACATACTTAATATGAAGTTTAATTTATAAATTGGCCACAATAAATGATTAACAACACTAAACAATTATAACAATATACTGTAATAGAAGTTAGGTGAATGTGGTGTCTTTAGCTCTCTGATAACAGGCCCGATACCAAGGTAGCTACTAAATGTCTAATGGGCAGGTAGCAAGTACACAGACAGCATGGTGATGCTGGACTAAGGGATGATTCATGTCCAGGGTGGCACTGAGTGGGGTGGTACAAAATATCATCATGCTACTCAGAGCAGTGCACAATTTAAAACTCATGAATTGTTTATTATTGGAATTTTCCATTTCATATTTTTGGACTCTGATTGATTGCTGAAACCAAGGAAGACAAAACCATCAATAAGGGCAGACTATTGTAGTGAATTTATTAATGTGGAATCCATGAATAATGAGGATTTGTTGTATACGTTTTTTGAAAGAATAACTGGCATAATTAAGGGAGAGGCTTTGAATATTCATATTCTTTAATCACATAATTTTACTAGAGATAATGTTTGTTTTATAGGTCACTTCTGGGAACATGCAATATACAGTGAAGTGTAGGGCATTTGAAATCCATTTGAGTAGAGGACTGACAGGGATCAACTGAAGGAAAAGTGAAAAGATGTAAATATGAACAGTACTAGGAAAAATATTTTGGAGAATTACAAGAGAGGAGACATTCTGTAGCAATGCAGAAGGCCCTTTGCATTTGTGAAGTGGCTGACTTTGCTGACGTAGGAAACAAAGGTCCAGGGCAAATGCATCCAGGCTCATCCTTCCACAGGGCTTTCTCCACCCACCCTGCCTTCAGCTAGCTCACTAAATCTTTATCTCAGTGTTTTTGTTTGTTTGTTTTGTTAATTCTCACCTGAGGACTTTTTTCCATTGAGTTTTAGGGAGAGAGAGAGATTGGTTGATGCACACATCGATTGGCTGCCTCCTGCACACGCCCCGATGGAGCCTGGATTGAACCTGCAATCCAGGTGTATGCCCTTAACTGGGAGACTCTTCGGTGTGCAGGCCAGTGCTGTAAGCACCAAGCTACATCAGCCAGGGCTTGGTCCCAGTTTTGAATAAATTGCTCTAATAAGTGCAACAAGTAAGTGTGAAATATCTGGTAGATCATTTTGTAGTTGAACCAGTTGGTAGAAGTATGGAAAACGTTTTAAGACTAGACCCCTCCTGAGATTGTCAATAGAAATAAAGTGCAGGGCATTTACTTTATTTGATATGATGGTACCAGTTCGTTTGCAGCCTAGACTCTCTGTCTAGGGGCCCAGAGAATAAAGGAACCTTCCACTTTGGATATGTGAGGCAAGTAAATTGCCAAATTCATACGCCTGCTGGTGATTTTATCTGCTGTATATTGAATTTCCTAGTGGATTGTACAGACTCAGTGCAGACCTGAGAGGTTTTGACCACTGTGCTGTCATAGCAGGGTGACACCTGGAGTTACCAGGATAGGCTTTGTGGAGGCATAGCTCTTAAATAGGATGTCCAAATCTAAATGAAGGAGAAGGGTGGCTCAGTGGACTACTGTGGGATTCATAATTACCAAAATCTGTGGTATGCTTTTTCTTTGAAACTCATAGTTGATAAGGTGAGGGAGGGCAATCAACCATTCTCTGAGGGTGGGCCAAGCCTACGTGCACTGTGTAACTTCACTTGTACCGTCTTGTTTCACAGGACTCCGTGTGGGGGATGAACCACAGTGCACTCCATTCAGTATTTCAGACCAATCAAAGCAACAACCAACAATCCAATTTTGAGGCCGTACAGAGTGGGAAGAAGAAGAAAAAACAGAAGATGGTTCGAGCAGATCCCAGTTTATTAGGTGAGCACAGGTCTTACGTCTCTGCTGGGCATTGAGGGAATAGCATGTTATAGCAGTCCCATGGTAGGATTTTTTTCAGGAAGAGAAATAATTCTTCTACCAAATTGATTCTTTTAACCATTCAAAATAAGTAGTAAGTATTTACTGGGTGTCTCAACGCAAGAGCTGTGCTTCATGTGCTCTAGGGTCTAGATTGTATGGTGCTTTATACTTTAAAGCCTGTTTTATATTTAATATTAATTTCCCTAGAAAGCCTTTTCCTTTATTTGGAAATAATGATAATGGAGAATGGTAAAAGTTATTTATAAACTTTAACGCTAATGTGTGTGGAAACTGACTATAAATCCAATCAGGTTTCAGAGAAAAGAGCCAGTGTTTGTTGATCATGTGTATCATGTGATTCTCAGAATGATTGCTTTATGAGGTGATGTTCCTTTTCCCAATGAGAAAACCCCAGCCTAGAGGATTCAGAACATTTCCCAGTCACCCAGCTGTCAGCATGGCCTGGGATTGCAGAGCAGACCTGTTTTCTTTCTACTCTTCTGTGTTACCAATAGCTGGTCTTGTCCTGTAATGAGGATCAGTGTCTTCGCACAAGGCAACTTCCTGGAAAAGGTGACACACCTGAATTGGGGCTTTGAAAGACTAGCAGGAAGGATGGGGACTGGTGTTTCTGGGGTAATAAACAGCATAGGCAAAGCTGATGCGCTGCTGGTGTTCCTTAAATTGGCCTAACAACCTACATACAAGGATAAAATTATTAATTCATTTATGAATGTAAAATAGACTATTATAAATCATGCTGTCTGGAATAGAATGGTATGGGATGTTGGCTTGGTTAGGAGGCTGTAATATAGACCAGGTGAGTAGGGTTTTGGAATGGGAGAAAGATTTGAGGAATTTTAAGGATCTCAAACTTTAAAGAAATTGTATGAGAGGCAGCCTGCTGTTTTGAACCTAAGAGAATGTGGGCTTTAGAGCTAGGAATCCTAGGGGATAGAATTGGCTGGATAAAAAGACTGGAAAGGTTTGATAGCAGGAAGGATAGTGTTGGCTTTTGCTAAAATGATAAGCAAGCACTGTGAAGTGGAGAAAGCTTTAGGGGAAATGAGAGGGCATTTAAGTGTTGGATGAGTTGAGTAGGAAATGGCTATGAGACTCCAATGGAGAGACCTTCATGAGCGAATAGCACAGCAAGAGGGAAGTTTCAACCCCACTCTGCCTTGAACAGAATCCACTTTCCTCCAGAGGTTTCCTGCCCTTGGGAAAGCAAATGTTAGTAACAAAAACTAAACTTTGAGCATTGCCATTGGAGCTAATTCCTGAACGCTGGCTTTGGGAGCATGGAGATCTGGTGAAATTCTGTTCTTTCTGCCTGTCTTGAAAATTTATGTTAAGGATGGATAGAATAGTCCAAAATTTTATTTAGTTTTGGCAGAGATGAATATAAATTTAAAAGTGTTTCTAAAAGTCTGATTGTGAGTTCTAGCTCAGAATCCCATGCTACTTAGCTGTAGCATTTAAAGGCTAGGCTGTCAGGAAAAAGATTCTTTTGAAAATGAGGCTTAAGTATTGCGTTAAGTGTTTGATCTGACCCCATCTCCTATTACAGATGTAAGAAAAAAACAGGACTTAAAATCTCCGTTTAGGGGAATGAGAGGTCATTTAGAAGTAGAGTTTAAGGAATCTGAATATCTTAAAGGGGAAGAAAAAAATCAACAAAGTATTAAGGAGACTCACTTGGGTAGTCTCTTAGGTCATTTTATGAAAATTTCTGTTCAACTGAACCTCATTCTGGAAATTCTTTGATAATTACTAATTTCTGCCCTTTACCTACTCACTTTCACATATTATTGTTTTAATTTATATATGCCTTATTAATTTACATATTAAGAAAATTAATATCCGCCAGTTACAAGTTTCCCATCACAGAGTAGGAAACAGGATTTAATTTGATCCAAAAGTATCCATTGAAAAAGTAGATCAGAAGAGAGCCATGCTTCTAAAACAAACCATCAGAAGGGGGCCCAGTCTCATTTTATTTTATTTTTATTTTATTTTATTTTTAAAAAATATATCTTATTGATTTTTTTACAGAGAGGAAGGGGGAGAGATAGAGAGCTAGAAACGTCAATGAGAGAGAAACATCGACCAGCTGCCTCTTGCACACCCCCTACCGAGGATGTGCCCGCAACCAATGAGCATGCCCTTGACCGGAATCGAACCTGGGACCTTTCAGTTCGCAGACCGACGCTCTACCACTGAGCCAAACTGGCTTCGGCCCAGTCTTCCATTGTCTAACAGCTGCCATTGTGAACCATAATCCTGTACTTAAATAAGTCAAATACAGTTGACCCTTGAATAACATGGGTTAGGGTCGTAGACCTCCTGCACAATCACAAGTCTGAGTATAATTTTTACTTCCCCAAAACTTAACTTCACTCATCCCTTGCATCTGTGGGGGATTGGTTCCAGGACTGGTACGGATACCAAAATCTGAGGATTCTCAAGTTCCTTATATAAATTGCCATACAACAATGTATATAGTCTGCCTTCTGCATCCACTGATTCCCAGTTTCCAGTTAAAAATACTGTTTTCCATCAAGGTTGGCTGAATTTATAGATGTGAAATCCTGAGATACAAAGAGCCAACTGCATACTTATTGAAAAAAAATCCACCTATAAATAAGTGAACCCGTGCAATTTAAACACACACAGTTATACTTTCCTTATAAAAACAGGCTCTCAACTCAGCCAGTGTGGCTCAGTGGTTGAATGTTCAACTTATGAACCAGGAGGTCATGGTTCGATTTGTGGTCAGGGCATATGCCTGGGTTGCGAGTGCGATCCCCTGTGTGGGGGTGTGCAGGAGGCAGCCAGTTAGTGATTCTCTCTCATCATTGATGTTTCTCTCTCTCTCCCTCTCCCTTCCTCTCTGAAATCAGTAAAAGTATGTTTTAAAAATAAAATAAAAACAGGCTCTTGAACCTTAAAGAAATTGTGTGAGTGAGAGGCAGCCTGTTTTTCTGAACCTAAGAGAATGTGTCTTTAGAGCTGGACTTCTTGGGCTTAAATCCTCGTTTGCATTTCCTTGGACGTCCTGGTATTCCAAAGCTTTCCTTTTTATCAAATGGGGAAAGTGTCCACATTACTAGTTTTCTATGGCAAGTAAATAAGACCATGTCTGCAAAAAGCCTGGCTATCGGGTAATAGATAAATACCTTTTTTTTTGGTCTCAGGCTTCTTCTCCTTCCTGTCTTTTTTATGGTTAAGAAATAATTTAGTTTGTGTTATTACATTTTCACTTTTATTGCCTGTAGTTCATTATTGTTTTTTTTTTAATCACATTTCATCTATTCTCGAGATATATGTGACATCAAAGAAAAACCTGCTTCAGAGTAGATTAATAGCTCATTTCATAGACTTGTTTGGTGTTTAGGTGTTTATACTTACCTAATTAAACTGTTATTTAAAAATACAAACACTAAGCCTTTCATTATTTTTAAGGGAGAAAGTCTTGTGGGCTGTGGGAACACAGTTGATGGGTAGAGCTCAGGTTGGGGTTTGGAGTCCTTGATTCTTCCAGACTCAGGCCTATAAGCAGCTTGTACCACAGCTTCCCTGGTTAATAAACAGACGTGCTTATGTTTTCAGTTCATGATATTTTTGAGTCAAGAATATAATATAATTAAGCTGTTTTTATTATGTAGAGCATTTTTGGTTTATTATTGGTACCTTTAAAAAGTGTATTTGTTTGAAAACTTGAACATTAGGAATAAAGAGGAGGCTAAAAACTCAAATAATATTAACAGAACTGCTTTTAGACTGGAGAACATGGCTTGTTTACTTTTTGATACTCAAATAGCAGTTAAACAGTTTGGGATTTCATTTAGGGTGGATGAACTGAAAGCCTTTTGGGAGTCACTCCTTCCAAAGAGGCCCTGTAAATAACTCTATTTATCAATCTCTGATTATGGAGTTTATGGGAAAATTACATACATGTGGCTGGTGGCATTAGGATTCAAATGTTAGTAATATTTGTGAGTACTGCTTGCTGCCTTCAGTGCTAGTACTCATTCTATTTTTGTTGTTATTGTTGTTGGTAATCCTCACCCAAGTATATTTTTTCCATTTTTTAGAGAGAGTGGAAGGGAAGGAGGGAGAAAAACATCAATTGGTTGCCTCCCACACCATGACCAAACTAGGTATATGCCTTTAATCAGGAACCTAATTTGAGACCCGTTAGTGAATGAGCTGATGCGCTGAAAAACACTGTCCAGGGCAGTTCTGCTATTCTAAAACAAATTCCATTTTACTTACTCAGTATTGCTAACTGAAATTCTTTCCTTTGCAGGTCTACTTAAAATAGATTGAGTTGAATAAAATACTTGAATATTTTTGTGATCTATTCTATGTGATAGAAATAATTTCTGAGGGCCCTAGGGATTTTGTAGTGGATCTATCCTGAAGCCACCTACCTCTGAATTGCAAAAGCTCTTGGCCAGAATTTGATAAGAGATTTTGAATTAAGGGTGGTGGTGGTCCCAGTAGTGAGTGGGGCTGAAGTAGTATTGCTCTCACTCAGAATGTGTTACCTCTGCTTTCCTGCCCCCATTTCTTATTTTTTGTTAATCCTTACCCAAGGATTCCCCCCCCCCCCATTGATTTTTAGAGAGAGTGGAAGGGAGGATGAGAGAGAGAAACATTGATATGAGACACATTGATTGGTTGCTTCCTGCATGCGCCAAACTGAGGCCAAGGATTGAGCCTGCAACCAAGGTACGTGCCCTTAACCAGAACCGAACCTGGGACCCTTCAGTCCACATGTCAACACTATGTCCCCTGAGCCAAACAGGCTAGGGCCCCACATGCAGCTAAGGCCCCATTTCTTTTAAGGTATATAACCTGAATGAATTTCCCCTCTCCCTCAGGGACCAGCCTGGCCTGGCCTAGCCTGAACACACACTTATACCCCAGGTTCCTTTCTGGACTCTCTAAGGCAGTGGTTTGTAATTCTGTTTAAGCAGTAATGCTGGTATTTTTTTGTTTTTTGTTTTTTCCCCCCTAATTAAATTATATTAGAACCTTAAGAAATAAGACAAAAACAAAAATCTCTTATTTGAAGGGCAGAAAACAAAACCACTGCTCTAACCTTTATCCTTCTTTCTTCTTCCCCTGATTATTCCACCCTTATGGTGTGCTCAAAAATAAAAGACTCATATTCCAGCCTACTGCCCAGAATTGTAGCCCATTGCCTTTGAGACACATAGTTGTCTGGGTGTTGGTCACTCATTGTCAATTTTTCCTGCAGGGTTTTCAGTCAATGCTTCGTCGGAGCGACTCAATATGGGTGAAATTGAAACTTTGGATGACTACTGAGCACCTGCCAGTGGACTGGCCTTCCCTCTCCTCTCTGCTGACCATGGATTCTTCACCTCTGGACACAACACTTACCATTTACTCTTATCACTCTGCAACAAATCACAGAATCCATCATCTCAGGCTTTCTCTTCTAGCCTTTTGTGTCCAAAATCCTTTAAACCATTTCTGTTGGTGAGCATCTCAGACTGTAGATAAGTGGACCAGACCCTGTGTCTTGGGGGTGGCAGTTGGGATTACTCTCCAACAAGGCTGATTTTGGGCAGCACGTGTTTACTGTGCCGTGATTTCATCTACTGTCTCCCAGAAAGTGTGTTGGGATCTGCCAATAGCAATTTACTTTCTCTTGTCATTTTTTTCCTTTTGTTTTCCTTCTTCATTTTATTCCCCCAATAAGTGCAAGGGGTCTAGCTGGTGCAATCATGAAGAGAGTTAATGGTAACAGACATTGGCCAGCTACAAAGTGCCCATGGACTGTGACTGAGTGTCCGACAGAGACCGTCAGCGCTCTGCAGTCTGAAGGCCGCATTGCTAACTTTGGGATTGCATCAAAGAGGCCCTGAGTCGGGTGGAGTTTAGATTGGATTAGTTTGATGTTACACACCCCTCGCCTGTTCTTTCTGAGCATCCTTTCGGAGGAAGGATTCATGTTTTCTTCATTAGATAGTGACTTCCACGCAAGCTGACTTCTCCCCTGGCATACTCCAACCTGATTGGACAAAGGAGACCCTGTGGCCTGGGAGAGGGACTTACTCTTAATTTTTCTTTCTTACAAAACTGATTTTTTCCATAAATATTTTTACTTCAGAGGACTAGGACCAGTTTGTTTTTGGGCCTTTCTGCTGAAAATTGTCTCGTTTAAGAGGCAGCTAGGATCTTTACCATATGTATGAATTTGTATAATTTCATTTTGAATAGGGATAAACTTTTGCATCAGATAAAAGCTCGGAAATTCATCTGGTTCCTCAGACATTGCGTGTTTGTCTTGCTGTGGCCCTGAAAAGGTTTTGTTTAAAGATTCTGGAATGGCAAGTTGGTTGCCTTTTCTGGGGGGGATGATGGGGGGGGGGGAGAAGAAACATATAAAACCTGACCATCTGTAAGACCTTCATCCATGGAAACCACTATACAAGAGAATGCAGTGGGACAGAGGGATGGGATAGGATGAAGAGAAGCCTGGTGCTGGCTTCTGGTCATGGTCTCCACATACCCTTCCCTTCAGATATAAATGTATTCAAGCCCTATTTATAAACAAGTACTCTTCCTGCCTCCACCAGCCCCTCCTCCCCCACCCTCCCACGTCCCACCCCACCCCACGACACCATCTGGAATTGCCAGTCACACTTTGGTCAGGAACCATTGGACCATCCATCCCTATGCAAGAAGTGCTGTTTGGTGGCTCCTGGTAGAGCACCCTTTCTTCCTGTCATTGCCTGAAGAGGCTGGAGTTGCTCTGAGAGCAGTTTGGTTTTGAATGATTATATTTGGTTTCTATTTTTATTATTTTTATTATTTTGGATCACCATTCTCCCTATCCCTTCTTGCCTCCCTCCCTCCTAAATATGTACAATAACTATACAGAGACTGGTATAAACTTGTATATAGTTTTTGGATCAAATAGCATGAGGAGATGGGGAACCATTTAAAATTGAGACTCCTGCTCTCCTTTGCTTTGTAAATTCAAAAGTGGGGCGGGGGGAATGGGGTGGGGAAGAAGAATAGTTAAAATGTTTACAAAACTTTAAGCTCCCTCGGAACTTTTGCCAGTGTGGAGGAAAATAAAAAAGAACTTAAATAAAAGCTGTTAGTATTCTCTCGCCTTGTCAAGGCTGCGCTTTGCACAAAATCGTTCCCTTGGTGCCATGGATAAACTTCAGTGCTCCCGAGAGCACCGAAGACGTGGAGGCAGCCAGAGCTTTCTCTACCAGGCTGTGAAAGTAGCTGGTTCTTGACTTAAAAATGTAGGGGTCAGGATAAACATGGGTAAGTTTGACCAAAGGGCTTTCCTTCCTTTGTATGTCCCTTCTGCCGTTCCATGGGTGTCTGTTTTCGGCCCTGCCACACCTTCCGAGCCAGACTCTGCTGTATACTTGTTCAGGGAATAAATAAGGGGTGGGGGAAGGCAGATTAGAAGGGACAAAGTCGTTTTAGTCATGGAACATTCCGTTTACCTAGCTCCTACCTGTGGAATTTCCCACTTGGTGGAAAGAAACTGCTCTTCCCTAGGAATTTTTCAGTTGTCTCTTTTTCACATTTTGATTCGCTCACTCTCACTTCCAGCTGCCACGTTCTTAATCCTTTCTATAACCATATTTGCAAATTTTCTGAACTTTCTGTAAATTTCTGAACTCTTTCTGAGAGTTAAAGTATTTGTTTTGTACACTGTTTGCTTTTAGTTATTTTAACTTAAGAGATTTTAAAAACATACCCAGATAAAATAGTTTTAATTATGGAGACTTTCTCCAAGATAGTCGGGGCTGTGGTTACTGTCGCTGCATAACAAATTACCCTAGGCTGGCTTACAGAAGCCCCTTCGTTTTGTTAGTAGCTTTGTGAGTCGGGACTTGGGGAGGACTCAACTGGGCAGTTCTGTGTTGTCTCCTGGCACGCTCAGATGTCTGCTGGGCTGCAGGCGTAGGAAGGCCCAGTTAAGTTGGCTGGCCAACATGGCTCACTGTGTGACTGGCAGTTGATGCTGGCTGTTGTGTGAGAACTTGACTGAGTTATGGCTGAAAGAACTCCACGTCCTCTCTAGCACAGCAGCTTCAGGGTAGATAGGCTTCTTATTTGGCAGTTGACTTCCCTCAGAGAACCAGGCAGAAGTTTACTTCTGTGACACAAGCCCACGCAGATATCAGGGACTGGGGTCATCCCGCCCGCCTTGATGGAAGAAGTGCTAAGGTCATATTATAGGTGTGTGTGTGGAATAGAGAGACCGTTGTGGTCATTTGGGGGAACAACTGTATAAAATGAGTTTATGCATATACATCAAGGAACTTGAACTTTCTCCATTGGCTCTAAGTTGAGGGCTTATTTATTTTTTTAATGGGGAGATAGTAATACCTCTGGCTTTATTTTATACTAGAGGCCCGATGCACGAAATTTGTACAAAGATAGGCCTTCCTTCTCCTGGCTCCTGACACCAGCTTCCCTCTGGCATCTGGGACCCAGGCTTCCCTCCAGCCACCAGCAGGCACCCGGGATCCTGGCTTCTCTTGCAGCCCCAGCTCCGTCCGGATAGTTGTCCTGAAGGACGTCCGGTCTTATTAGCATATTGTGCTTTTATTATAGATAATGAATTTTTCTTAGGGGAACCATTTTATAAATAATATAGTGGGTATTTTAAATACATTAAAGTTGATCAGGTAGAGGAGTTAAAATTTATTTTTTACAAAATACTCCTTTCTCCTCTATTAATAAAAATAGGAAGACTGTGTATGACTGATTACACAATTGTGAAATGAACCTCTTTCTCCTGTGTGTCCACTATGGGAAATAGAAATTCCCCAAAAGAACAGCAGGCATGCACATCCTATAATTTTTATTGATTTTTGAGAGAGAGAAACATGGATTTGTTCCACTTATGCATCATTCATTGCTTCTTGTATATGCCCTAACTGGGAACTAAATTCACAACCATGGTGAATCAGGATGATGCTCTAACCAACTTAACCACACACATTCTAAACACAAAGACACAACCACTACTAGCACTAATGGAAGTTGGCTTCATTGATGAGTTTCTTGGAACAAAAAGGAAGGGGGTCATCTCTGGATGATGGCTTTGGTCCTGGTATGGCTGATGGGATGTGGGGAGCCGGACACCTGGAAACAGCTAGTTAGATGTGTGATGTTCAGCTTATTGATGTTTATTTTTTTAAATGTATTTTATTGATTTTTTACAGAGAAGAAGGGACGGGAATAGAGAGTGTGAAACATGAATGAGAGAGAACCGTCGATCAGCTGCCTCCTGCACACCCCCTACTGGGGATGTGCCTGCAACCAAGGTACATGCCTTCTACCGGAATCGAACCTGGGACCCTTTCGTTCTCAGGCTGACATTCTATCCACTGAGACAAACCATTTTGGCCAGCTTATTGATGTTGCTGGGTTCCCAGAGTGTGAGGAACCTATGCAGCTTTTGGTAGCATCACTTCCAAACTGGGAACCCTAGCCTTCAAGAGGAGAATTTGCCTCCAGGGATTATCAATGAGGATGTTTGCAACTAAAGAAACATGGGAGAAGCAGCATATTGATGCAGGGGAATGAGAGAAGTGGGCTTGTTCCCTCATGGCTGCCCTATGGCCTAAGAGCTGGCATCGCCTCCCTTCATTGCTAGTAAGATGATGACATTAGAGGTGGAACTCAGGATCACCTCAACACTCAGTTCAGTCCAGGCAGTCTTCCAACGCTGAGACATCATGTCCTAAAGATTGTTTACTTGTCCCCCCAAATGCAGGTGTGATGATTAGTTTCCCCTGACAGTACATTACTTTTTCCTGTGACGACTTCTTTTAGCATGAGAAATGGTCCTTCAAATGGTCTGTGGATCAGTAGTGGTTGCATATAGTAAACAAGTAGCAATGACTTAACCAAAATAGTTTCTTTCTCAGGTGAAATCCAGAGGTCAGTCCAGCTTCTTTTTGTTCACTTGTGTCTTCCATCCTCAAGGACACTCATGGTCCCAGGTGACTGATAGAGCACCAATGCTCATGCTCATATGCCAGACAGGAGAAAAGAGTGGGACAAGGCAAAGGCAGCACACCTCTGCTCAGCCCCCTTTAAGGAACTTTTGTGGGAACCCTACCCAACTCTTAACTCTAGACCCACAACTACAATTAGTTGTAGGAAAGTCTAGGAGAGGGGTTTTGCTTGAGGGCTTTGCTACCCCAAATTTCACTGTGGTCCTGATTCTACAGCCACACTCTCTAGTCTTGTTTTGAGATGGGAGAAGTTGGGGAGGGGTAAGTTTGTGCACGAGGGGCTCCGAACAGGCTCTGGTTTCCATTCTTGCACAGAGTCGGGAACCCAGAGCCATTTCCAAGGGCCTAGCCTTGCCATGCCTAGCTTCTCCCAGTTCACAGAATCTAGGCTTTTGGTGTGTGTTTTTAAGGTTCCCTGTGGAGTAACCCTGTGAGTGGTGTTATAAGTGGAGGCCCTGGAGTCCAGCTGTCAGATTTGAAAGTTGGTCCCACCTACTTTAGGCAAGTACTTGTTTCCCCATCTGTGACATGGAAACTGCCAGGTAGTTGTGATCAGTTAACTGAAAATGTAATTGCATCGTGCCATGTCCAGCACATAAAAGCTTGATAAATTCCATTTGTAGACTATTTCGCAAGGGAGAAGAGAGCTTGTGGGAGCAAGTATAAGTATAGTAGAGCATATTAAATAGGGGTGCTCTTCCTCTTAGATGTCTTAAAATTAGTGCAAAGACGTATCCCTCAGGGTTCCAGGAGATGGGACAATACGTCAACCTCGATATTAACCAGTCCTTCCTGTCCTGTCTTGCCTCAGTTTGCTTGCCTGTCACGTGAAAGGGTTGGTCCAGATCATCTGAGGAACTTGAAACAAAAATCAGTCCCTGCTCTCCATATCCTAGAGTCTTAATTTGGGGTAATTCCAGCATGAGATTTTTATTTTTTTATTTTATTTTTAAAAATATATATTTTATTGATTTTTTACAGAGAGGAAGAGAGAATGATAGAGAATTAGAAACATCGATGAGAGAGGATCATCGATCAGTTGCCTCTTGCACACCCCCTACTGGGGATGTGCCCGCAACCAAGGTACATGCCCTTGACCGGAATCAAACCTGGGACCTTTCAGTCCGCAGGCTCTATACACTGAACCAAACCGGTTTCGGCATGAGATTATTTTTAAGTGGCTCAAGTAATTCTGAATGGAGAGCCAGAATGGGGAACCAGCGGCCTAGCTGACGTCTGAGGTTTCCTTTAGCTTCTGCCACCTGAGTGCTGGTGTGCTCTATGTGGGCACCTGTCCACCCTTGTGAGATCCTGCTGACACTCGGTTTTTCAGTGTGATGCTTGACAAGTATCCTTTGAAGTTCTACTTAAGCAGACCCCAGTCAGAATGTAAGCATGGTGAGCTCATGTGGGGAACAGAAACACTCACATGGATTTTCTGACTCACTGGAAGCACGAAATTAAGCTTTAGGTAGGTCAGTCCATCAAGAAACAGACACCACCAGTTCCCCCTGAGAAAGAGAAAAAGTTGATAAAACAATCATTTGTCCATATAACATCCCATATTCTGGATTCGGCAGGGAGCATCTTTATGGTATTGCTTCGTTCACCTTCACATTTTCTGTACTGTGTCAGATCTAAAGGCTTGACTAAATTCAGGTTCTTCCCTCCCCTCCAAGAATACTAATCGGTGGTGTGGTATATACCCTGCTGAACACAATGGTCACACTGGCTGGCAGTATTGTCTGGTAGTCCCATTTTTACTTACATTAAATTCATCAGTTATGCTGCGGTTAGTTGATTCACCCACTAGAAAAGTCCTGTCGATCTTGCTGTAGCTTTTTGTAACATTCATTGATGGTCACCTACCCTGTTACCCTGAAAATAAGACAGTGTCTTATATTAATTTTTGCTCCCAAAGAGGCGCTAGGTCTTATTTTCAGGGGATGTCTTATTTTTCCATGAAGAAGAATACGGTACACATTTATTGGTAAATGAAAATACAGGAAATTTATTACCTGTATACAGTACAGTAGTACGGTAGTTGTCAACACAAACCAGACAAACTGAATCCTACAGTATCAAAAATTTACTCATTTATTCAATGACAATCATATCATCTTCTGGAACATCATCATAACAATCCAATTCCTGAATTTCCTGGTGAATTTCTTGTGACTTCATTTCTTGCAGAATCAGTGGACCAAATCTCTCATGTTTAGCAATAGCACTGTCTTTAAATGAGTACTTCTTGTCAAGGTAGCCTGCTTACAGTACAGTTGCAATGCAACTGTCAGTGATTTTCTCCCATGAATTCTTCACCCAAGTCACAACTTATTGCAGTTTAGGTTTCACAAAGTTTCCACGCTGATTTCTCTCCATTCTATTTTCAATGTAGTCATTAATTTCCATGCACAAATTGTCTTTGAATGGCTTGTTTATTGCAATATCGAGAGTCTGGAGATAGGCCGTCATTCCTGCCAGAATCATTATCTGATCTATTTTTCTTTAGTGAAGTAATGTCTTCATGTCTTTAGCACAGTAAGTGCTGGCTGCATCCCAGACTAGCAGACCTCTTTGGCTCCCTCACATAACAAACAGCAGCATTAAATCGACCCACTTCCTTATAATTGCTTGTGTGGACCAGGCTTTTTCAGTTTCAAGAATAAAAACGTCCAAAACATTCAATCTTTTCCTTCTTGCCCTTAGAAATGATTAAAGGTGGGATTTTAGTGCCATCCAGACGAATTGCCAAAATACAGGAAACACGTGCACTTTCGTAAGCAGTGAAGGGAATATATACTAAGGAGGCACCCTGCTGTTCAATTGTTTGAGATGATTGGCCCATAAACACTGCAGTTTCATCCATAGCAATCATGTTGGAAAGATTGTATTTAGAGAAGTTAGCATTATCAGTAAACGACTTGAATGTAAGTGCTCGCTTAATAACTCGAGTATCTTCCAACCTAAACAATGTTGTAGATCTTCTTAAAGACAGTTCACTTTGCTGAAGAAAATTATCCAGCCAGTGTTGTGGTGCTTTGAAGTCTTCGGGGGCTATGTCAAACTGTGGTGCCATTGCAAGGGCAAATTCTTGAATCTGAGCCCTATTCACAACCAAAGCCTCTGCTCTCCTGTCAACAACCCATTCACAGATCAGGTCTTCCAGCTTGGAAAATAATGGTTGCTGACCTGATCCACACTTGTGCTTTTTAGCATTTTCCTTGTCCACTTTTTCAATAAGGTTACCATACTCTGCTCGCCATTTCCGGACCAATCGGATACTCAACATCATCTCTTTGCAGAAAGCAGTAAGATTTTGGCCCCAAGAGTATTCCACGATTCCTTTCTTGTACTCCATGGAGTAGCTTTTTCTTTTTACGCTCATTTCTAGGGGTAAAAAAAAGGAATTGGGGTATCAAGGTGTGTGTGTGGGGGGAATCACTTAAAATGACACGGGGGATCAGGGGGGGGAATCAAAATGGCACAGGAGAATTGGGGGGGGGATTACCATTTTAGTAACCCCTTTGATCCTCCTATGTCATTTTGATTGCCCCCTCTGATCCTCCTGTGTCGTTTTAAGTGATCCCCCTCCCCCTACCCCTGTGCCATTGGACACCTTCACCAGACATCCCCCCTACCCCTTTATCAGACTGGGGACTGTCACTGGGCTTGTTGGGGCCTGGATCTGGGCTGGAGCAGGGTCTGCCACTGACTGAGAACTTTTAGTCATCATGAGAGCGGCCTCGAGCATCAGGTAGTGTCACCAGAGACAGACCAGCACTCACCACCTTTGCCGCGTCCCGTCTGCTCTAATCCTCCTGTTCTTCTACACGCATCAGCGAAAGTCTCCTCCCCTCTCCCGCCCCACGCTCACTCCGACCTTCACTCAGCCTCCACACAGCAGTGACGTCAGGACTCCGTGTAACATCACTGGTTGCTAGACGCCAGTTGGGGCGGCCCTAGCGACCAGTTTACGGTAAATTAATTTTCATTCTGAGACAGAGCCTCGGGGGGCCTTATTTTCGGGGGGGGGGGGATGCCTTATATTTCACTCAGAAGGAAACCTGTAAGTAGGTCTTATTTTCGGAGGATGTTTTATTTTCGGGAAAACATGGTATTGAGTTTGATCTTAGTCAAGATGTTAGAGCTACTTCTAGATGTTTGAGCTAAACATTGAGTTCAGAATCTCTGCTAAACACACCAATACATGTGACCTGATCCAAGATCCCTCACATCCTATCCATTTAGTCCAATACCTTAGAATTTATTCCCACACACATTCTCCAGGTTTTATTATAAATTAGCAAAATCTTACTTAGTACTTAATTATTAATTTGTTGCTGGAATAATTAGCAATTGTTTTAGAGTGTACTGATTTCCTTCTGTCTCAGATCCTGTACCTGTTTTCCTTAGTTCTAGTTATGGGTATGAGGACAATGAGGTTGTTGTCAGGGTGGGTGTTGAGAATAGGCATCCTTTTGAAAGGGTACTTAACAGGTGAGGTTATTATTCAGACAAGAAAAGACACTTTTCACACTGGAGAAGGGCCCTATGCCTGGGGATTTGTCTGGTCTATCCAGGGATCCTCAATCAGACATCAAGTCTCACTCATTCCCAGTCAATGCCGTGAATATCAGCTAAGAGAATTGGCATGGCTATGAATTCAATTTAAGATTATTATAATTCTATAACCCATATGCATATTTTGGTCCTGACCTTATGCCCCATATCTATAAGAAATGAGAGATTCTTTTAAAAGACTAACAAATGCTCTAGTTCTCTGATCATGCCCTGACCTTAGAATTCAAATCCTTGAAATTATCCTTTTTGTGAACACCCAGCACAGTAAAAAGTAGCCAGTTTGCGTACTGTCGTCATCCCTTCCGTAACTATCAAGTGCATATCTACCTGGTCTTGTAAGCCTTGTGTTCAATAAGCACTTCATGCTAAACAATTGAGTCCTAACACACAGTGGGCCCTGTGTTACAGCTCTCACCAGGAAACAGTCCCCTGCAGGTGTTTCAAGCAGAAGAGATTTAACATGGGGATTTCTTATAAAGATTCCTGAAGGGGTAATAGAGCAAGAGACAGAAGGCAAGGTTCCTCATCTAATGGTAACTGCGACTTGGAGGTTGACACCAGCCTGGGCTAGAGGAGCAGAAAGATTGCTGAGATGCTGGAGCATTGTCCAGTAAGGCTGCTAAGGTTGGGGATCCAGGAGCTTGCACTTCCAGCCTTCTCTCCTGCAGCCACTTCCATCTGACCCATCACTGTTCCTGTAGCCAGTGCTCTGCTACTGCTGCCAGGGACACTGTCAGAAACCTGAAGCAGCAGGAAGCCACTTCTCCCCTCCCACCTCTATCTCCCTGCAGTGCTGCCCATGGCAAAATGCTGGCAGGACGGCCTCAGAAGTATGATTTGGGGTCTGACGGTACGTACGTTACTACATAACTTTGCAGGGTACAGAAAGATGAAAATGGGACACAGCAATCAAGCAGCACAAATGAGTGAACAGAAGATGCTCATGGTTAAATCTGTCCCCCAAATCCCAACTGACTAAATTAAAATATTAAGCCCCTGCTATGTTGCTGGGACAGGGCTAGGTCCAGGAAAGGCACTGGTGAACACAACAGTCCCTGCTGTATTGGGACTTAACAGGGTGGGCACAGACAACCTATGAATACTTCATCTAGAGACGCTATTACATATATCCAACATGTTTTTTATCTGAGACACACAAAAAACCCTAAAAAGATAGACCACCCCATAAGTATATGGAGGCAAAAATAATCGAGCAGATCCTTCACAAAAGGGGATAGTCCTGTGCTCAATAAATATGGAAAACTGCTCAACTTTATTAGTCATGGAAATATAACCCAGCAGGCGACTAGAAAAGACAGGCAATACCAGGATGTGGTGAGGATGTAGGGCAACTGCTGATGAGAGTGTAAATGGGAACAAACACTGGAAAACTGCTGGGCAGCATCTTCAGAACCTAAATACTACCCTCTGACCCTTAGAGTTAGTGCACATGTTCACCAGAAGACGTGTGCAAGAATAGTCATAGGCGCTGTATTCATGAAAGTTCACCCCAGAAATAACCCAAATGGACATAGATAAATGGATGAAATGGATAAAGGAATGAATAAGTTGTGGCATATTCAGCAACAAGAATGAATGTTGCCACATGCAACAATGTATTATAGATGAATTTCACAGGATGTTGAACAAAAAAAGTTCATCTCATATGGTTCCATTTATTTGAAGTTCAAGTGTAGACAAAATGAATCTGGTGATAGAAGATAGAATGGCCCTTTGCGGGTACTGACTGGTGATGGGGATGGGTAGTGTTTATATAGGTGTATGTATCTTTAATAATAAAAGTATAATATGCTAATTAAACTGGACAGCTGAACAATCTTCCGGATGTCCTTCCAGACAGACGACCTTCCAGACAAAGCCGGGGCTGCGAGGGCCCAGGCAAGCCACGGCAGCTGCGAGGGCTGAGCCCTTGGCACGGATTTCCTGCATCGGGCCTCTAGTATCTGTATAAAAGTTTATCAAGTTGTAAACGTAAGATTTGCATACTTCACACTAGGTTAGTCCTCACAAAAACTGAAAACAATAAAACCAAAACCAAGAGATTTTAATGTAAATATAAGTTTTAAGAAATTAAAGTGAGTGGACCAGGGGCTAACTGATCAGAACTGAGATGGGAGTGCTGATGAGAAGGGAGCCAACTGAGGGGCTGCTTTCTGGGAAAGGGGAGGCAGGATCAGGCTTGAGCAGGGGGGGAGGGGAGCAGGGCCAAGGCAAGCCCTGAGGTTGACTTAAGAGCAGTGGGAAACCAGGAAGAATGTGAGGGAGGAGGGTGATGTCAGTATTTTCTGAGCTATTGGGGGGGGGGGGGGGAGGTAAGGGTAGTAAGATAAAAAAGGACTTTTGGTGACTTTTAATTGTGTGGCTGAAAGGCCGGGGCAGCTCCCTGGTGAGCAGGGCTGGGAAAGGCAGGGCAGCGGGGGCGTGTGTGGGACATGTTATGTTAGAGATGCTTATTAGGCACCTGTGATGCTATCGGCAAGGTAGTGGGCCACGGGGCCAGACTTGGCCCCAACACATTACGGGCATTTAGGTGGCATGTCAAGTCCAGGCTTTGAGGCCAGCCTGGGCCAGCCCAGCAGAGAGCAAGACAAGGACATTTAATGAGGAGCTTTTCTGGAAGGAGATGAGCGCAGACAGGCGGTTTGGATTGAAACTGCCTAAAAGTGCTTCCTTAACAAGCCCACTCCCAGCCGGGCATCCAGAGCCCGAAAGTGAGCAGAGCCTGCTGCTCAGTGCCGGCGACAGCCCAGGGCGAGTCTCCTCACCCACCATGGGCACTGGGCATAGATTCATGGGCCCAAATACAACCCGCTGAAACAGAGTACCCAAGACATCTGATTTCCCAGTTCCCTGGGCGAGTCTGCACATGGAGGGTGGGGGTGGGGGGGGGCGGGGGAGCTGGGAGAGAGGGGAGGGAGAGAGGGGGGGGGGGAGAGAGAGAGAGAGAGAGAGAGAGAGAGAGAGAGAGAGAGAGAGAGAGAGAGAGAGAGGAGAGAGGAGAGAGGAGAGAGGGAGAGAAAGGATGCAATTTCCTCTTTCCCCTCTGAGGGTGGAGCTGCTCCAGAATTCAGGAAAGCGGTCTGTTCTGTTAGCTCTGCTGTGTGTGTGTGTGTGTGTGTGTGTGTGTGTGTGTGTTGGCATGCATGGGGGGCGGGCACGGTGTCCCAGGAGGACAGAGTTTGCATTGATGAAAACCCTTCCCAGCCCTTTGATACCTCTTTCCCGCCGTCCTGAAGTTAACCAGCTCAGTCCTCGGTGCATCCCGCTCGCTGGCCACACTCACTCGGCCCAGGATGGCATTCGGTCTGACCCTGCGCATGGCGCTACTGCTCCTCTTCGGGGTCCTAGCCCCCGCGGTGCTCACAGGTAAGGGTGCTCCCTGGCTCTGCTGCCAGAAGTCTCCAGGGCCAAGAATCACCTTGGGCCCGGTTCCCTGGTGCCCAGGGGGCAGATGCCCTGCACAGCAGATGGGGCAGCCTCCGGGGCGAGTCGGCGGAGGCTCCTGTGAGACAGATGGCCGCAGCTGGGAACTGGTGGCCATGGGACGACGGCCCTGAAGCAGGGCCAGGAACGTTAGCTGCTTGGGGGACAAGGGGATCGCTCCTGTACCTAAAATCTGAAGGCTCCCAGGTCGAGGAGTGAGGAGGGGGCACCAGGCCCGGGGCAAGTGGCTGAGAAGCCAGACCCCCCCCCCCCCCCCCCCCCGGCCCCTGGACAGAAGACCCGGTCCCTGCCGTTTACTTTTCAAACCCTGCATGCCTCTCCCTGCTGGATTCTTTTAAGAGCGAAGCCCCAGGAGCTAGTCCTGTATCAGGAAATAGTTCGGGGTTAGTTCATGGCCGGAGACTCCTCAGAAAACCATGAGGACGTGGGACTTAGGCTCTGCACGGAGGCCAAGATGTCTGGGTCTGGTGTCCAGAGAGGACAGCACGACAGTCTTGGGCGGCAGGCTCTCAGGCCTCAGCCCAGGCTGGGCATGGCTGTGGGGCCCTGAGCTGGGCTGGCCCAGGCTGGCCTCAAAGCCTGAAAGGAAAGGCACACCTGGGTTCCGGGTGGTCTTTCTCCTGGAAGAAAGTGATCTCTGCTGGCCACGGCGCGGCCAGAGAGCAGTGTTTCAGAGCCCCGGGTGAGGGTCCTGGGGCAGAGACCCTCCCTGCAGCGTGGGCTCTGAGGGAAAGTCCACGGGTCTGTGGGGAGGCACCCGGAGAGCAGGTGAGTGAGCAGGGCCCTGGGGAGAGCCCTGCGGGGACGGCCCCATTCTCAGGCACCAACGGGGGAGTCCCGAGTGATGGCGAGGAGCCTCAGATGCCTTGGGGAGAACCTAGCAGCCTGGCTTTGCTTCCGGTCCCCCCTCATCTGTACAGGGTGACAGCCACCGTGCCTCTGCCTCCCTCACGGGACAGCAGGCCTGCCACTTTCAGACACCAGCTTTCAGGATGGGCCAGGCACCGGGGGTGCTTAGTTCCCGTCACTGACCGCATATAAACGTCCCCAGCCTTCCCCTGGGTGCAGGGTGGTCTCAGGGCAGAAGCACCCCTTCACACCTCAGGGGTGGTGGGAAAGGTGCTTGGGGGAGTGCCCTAAAGTGCCAGTGGCATCTCCCATGGTCTGATCTTGCAGACTCTATACCCCACCCCAGGGAAATGCTGCTCCCACGGGCGGGTCCGGGCGCTCTTGTCCAGGTTCCCGCACTCCGTGTGGCCAATGCTGCCGGCCCAGGCTGCCGGCCAGAAGCTCTGGGCCACACTGTGCGTCCACAGCCTGGGTCCTCCACCGCAGGAATGCTGGAGGGGACAGCCTCATGTTGAGCGTCACCGGGATCTCGCGTGGCCTCACCTCCTTCCACATGTCCTACCAAGAGGGACAGGCCGACTCCTCTCGGGGTTCTGGCTGGCTGGCCTCCCTCCTGCCATCCTGGGAGGCGTGTACCAGGCCTAGCAGCCCACTGCCCGCTGCCCGCTGGGTGGGGGGTCCTGGAAGGAGCGGCCCGCTGCCCTCCCCACTGGTCGCCTGTGGCCACAGCTACTGGGGCAAGGGGGGCAGGCCAGGTTGAGCGGGCGGGAGGCCAGGGCAGGGATGAAAAGGCCCTTCATGGCCGTACAAAGGCCGTCTGTGAGCACGGGCGCCTGGCCTCGGGGCCCTGTGGTCAGAGTGAGCACTAAACAAACTTATTTACCGAAAGGCAGGGCAGCCGGGCGGCGGGGCTGGGGGAGAGCCCACAGTGCCCAGGCCTGTGTCACGAGGCCCCAGCCTCCTGGTTTCCTTGGTCAGAGCACGAAGTCGCAGAGCCTTGTTTACTCCGGTCCTTGCCGTGTGGGCCCTCACATCACCGTGGCTAACTCACAGCTCTCCCCACAGGCCCCTGGGTTCCCTCTCCGTGCCTTTGCCATGCCGGTCCCCTGCCTGGCATTCCTTCACCCCTGCTCAGACGGGGCTGTTGCTGGCACACTCCTGAGGACTGCTTGGGGGTGCCAGGTGGGAGTGTGGGTTATTGCCTTTAAACCTTGTTTTCCCCTAATATGACAGCAAACTGAGAACATTCAGAGGCACAGAGATGAAGATGAGAAAGTGAGCTGGCCCTTCCCTGGCAGCTGCACCTCCTTTGCTGGGGGCTGAGTGCAGACTGCCCCTGGGGCTTCCACCTGGGTGGGCAGGGAGCTGGCTAGCCCTGGGGCTCTGCTGCTTTGGCACAGAGGAGCCCTGGAGCAGCTTTGGGGGGTCTCCTGAGAGAGTCGGCTGCAGCAGGCAGAGCACACGGAATGGCCTGGCCTGTGTCCGGCCATGAAACTCGTGCCAGAGGGAGGCATCCTGATGACGACAACGACAGCATAGTTACTGTGTGGCTGTGAGAGGCACAGTCCAGCCTTGCTCCTCAGGTCGGGAAAGTGAAGCCCGGTCCCTGGGGGAGAGCATGAAGGGGCAGGGTTTGGAAGCTCCTGGAGCCTCAGGGACTCCTAGGCTTAGCTCCTGGAGCCTCAGGGACTGGTTGGTCTTGGCGAAGAGGCTGGAGCAGGGACGAGGCAGCCTGAACCAGTGTGTCCGACAGGGAGGAGCCAGCCTCTGTGGGGAGCAGCAGAGTGAGGCTGGCCACTGGGGAGAAAGGGAGAGGTTCTGGGTGCACAGCCCAGCCCAGCCGCCCTGCTCAGGGGGCCCACTCTTCCCAGAGATGGCTCCTGGGCTCTGGCAAAGGGCAGGGGTGGCTAGCTCCAGGGAGTAAGCCATAGGGCCTGCACTCCTTCTGAGCTCAGAGTTGGTTCCCCTGATGCCACCCAGGTTGGCTGGGCCAGGTACCCAGGAGCCCTGTGGTGGCATCCCTGGCCGGGTGCCCAGCAGTCAGAGGTGAGCTTCGGCCAGCAGCGGTGGGACAGGGCGGTGCCTGCCTGCCGCCCTGTCTGTGGGGAGCTAGTGAGAGCCAGTGGTTTCTCCATTTATCTGGGGAGACAGACATTTTTTAAGCCCTAGACCTTAGGGTCTGCCAAGCAGTGGGCACTCTCAGGCCTTTTCTCTGCCTGCCCCCAGGAGCCTGGGTCAGCATGCCTGGAGCCTGGAGCCACCTGGCGCCTGGGACCTTTCCTGGCAGCTTCAAGGCTATAGGCCCCTGACCTTCCAGACAGGGACAAAGGAGGCCTGACAGGGTCGCTTTGTCCCCCTCACAGGGATAACGACACAGTTGGTGGAGCCAGGGTGGCCCCAGACCCAGTGCTGTAGGTGAGCCTTGAGCCCCGCTTGTTGCCACACCAATGGGTTCTGGGGCCTTTTGTCCCTGGAGGCCTCCCTGCTAGGGGCATTTCCTGAAAAGGGGCACCAGCTTGGGTAAGCGTTGGGGAGTGGGACAGTTGGTTCCTGCCTGCAATCCAAGCCCCTGAACTGAATCCAAGCTCCCGGGTCTGGGAGAGGCTGCAGGGGCAGGGCTGGGGGGCCTTATACAGTTTTATCGGGAAAAGACTTTAAGTTTACAGAAAAGTTGCAAGAATAATCCAATGACCAGTATACTCTGCACTTAGATTCACCAGTTTCCAACATTTTGCCATATTTGCTCTTCCTGTCTCTCTCTACCCACCTGCCTATCTGTCTAGATGCTGAACCATTTCAGAGTTAAGTTGCAGACATGCCCCTTTGCGGGGGCCTGATGTGGTGGGGGCCAGACATGGTGGGGAACTCTCTTTTCCGTGTCCTGCACGGAAAGAGAGATGAACAAACCGGTTCTAAGTGGAGGCGGCCAGGGATTGAGAAATATTAGAAATAAAGAGAGAAGACACGGAGACAGATTTTAAACTGAGAGCTGGGTGGGCTGCCATCCTGTCTGCTGGAGAGGCAGGAAGAAGACAAGGACCAGGATGACGATGACCACTCCTAGTGCATTTATTTTATACCCCCAATACCAGGAAGTATCACCAACTTATTTGCATTCTTAAGTAGGCCCTAGCATGCCTGGATTTACATATCTAGTCCCGCTCCTGCCGACACCTGGGCTGATATGAAGGCCAAGCTGACAACTTGTCCACCATCTTGGGGAAACATGTTCCCAAGGTGTGGCTCTGTCTACGCCTTGAGTTCAGCTAACGATAATTAAGGAAAATTGCCCATGTGCCTTCCCAGGCGGCCCTCTACATCCCTTTGCGCCTAAATACGCCCAAGAGCAAGGGGATTCTCTCACTTGTCCATATTGGGAAATCAACACAGATGCAGTGCTGATATCTAAACCACAGCCCTACTCAGATTTCACCAATGGATCCGAGCTGTCCTTTACAGCAGCCCCTCTGCCCCACCTGGAACGTACACTGCATTTAGCTGTCACCTGTCCTTGGTCTCTAATCTGGACAATGCCTCAATCTTCCTTTGTCTTTCCTGACCTTGACATTTTTGAAAACCCAGTTATATTATAACTGACTCCAAATGTGCTTCCTTACGAATTGCCCCAGGTGGGCACTGTTGGCGGGAAAGGCCCGGAACTAGCCTGCATCTTCCCAGAGCATCCCTGGGTCAGTCAGGGTCAGGATGGCGGGAGCCTGGAGCCCGCCTGCCAACCTGGTCTTGCACTTTCCTGGGTGGCTGGGGCCACCTGTTCAGGAAGGATGGATGGGCCCAGGAATGGATGGTGCTGTGGGGCTCCTCACCAAGATCCTTGGGCGGAGGGTGGGTGGGTATTGGCATGAACCGCCTGAGGCCGAGCTAGGGTATAAGGCTGGTGTTATCACACAGACTTCTCAGCCTTGTCCCTTCAGTTCTTTGGGACCCCTGGGTACCCGAACCCTTGCTAACCCCCACCCATCTATACTAATAAAAGGGTAATATGTTATTTAGTCCAGGAGACTGGACATCTTCCTATAGTCTGACTTCCTTCTGGACAAAGCCATGGTGGTGGGGGCCGAGGCAGAGGCAGCTGG
Source organism: Pipistrellus kuhlii (assembly GCF_014108245.1). Taxonomy (NCBI): domain Eukaryota; kingdom Metazoa; phylum Chordata; class Mammalia; order Chiroptera; family Vespertilionidae; genus Pipistrellus; species Pipistrellus kuhlii. The sequence goes on from NW_023425573.1 coordinate 26,308,024, forward strand.
GAGCCATGAGGCCAGCAGGGGAGGGTAGTTGGGGGCCATCAGGCCAGAAGGGGAGTGGTTAGGCAGCAAGCAAGCCGGTAGGCAGGCAAGGGGTTAGGAGCCAACAGTCCCTGATTGTGAGAGGGATGTCTGACTGCCGGTTTAGGCCCGATCCCCAGGATGGGGCCTAAACCGGCAGTCGGACATTCCCCAAGGGGTCCTGGACTAGAGATGGTGCAGGCTGGGCTGAGGGACCCCTTCCCTCCCTCCCATCCCCCCCCCCCCCCCATGTATAAATTTCATGCACCAGGTCTCTAGTGAGCAAAGAAGGGCTCCTGCAGAAAGGGCTGCCCAGACTCTGAGGTGCTTATTGAGTCTCAGCTTGTATGGGGCAGGAGGACACCACCCTTTCCTGGGGTTTCCCTTACAGACCACCGCCTGTACTATCTGCAGACAGTAATGTGCTGGGCTTAGTTCCTTGGGGTAGAGAGGCCCCTTGGGCTTTGAGTCTCAGACACACGTGGGCGTATGTGGGTGCCGGGCCCCATGTCCGGTGGGCTGCATGGCTTCACCCAGGTGAGGGCCAAGGAGCAGCAGGGCTCTCAGTTGCCTCGCCTGTGACATGGGAGGGCTAGAGTCGTGCTGAGCCCCAGGCCCCCGAGGACAGTGCCACCTCCCCGTGGGGAGACATTCCTGGAGGCAGCCTGGGCCCAGCGCCTGTTCTTGGCTTTGCAGCCGAGGGCCCTCAGGAGCCCGTGCCCACCCTGTGGAACGAGCCGGCCGACCTGCCCTCCGGAGAAGGCCCCGTGGAGGGCACCAGCCCTGCCCTGGAGCCCGCAGCCACCGGCGCCCCGGCCCCCACCGCCCCGCCCAGCCCCGAGGACAGCACCGCGCGGGAGCACCTGGACCCCAGCGGTGGCGGTAGGAGGCGGCCCAGGCGGGAGGGAGGGACGAGGGAAACGGGGAGGGAGGGACCCAGAGGGCCCGGGAGGGACGGATGGAGGGGAAGGCGGGGGAAGGCGGGGAGACAGAGGCCGGTGGCCGGGCTGACCCTCCTTCTGTCCTGCAGGCTCGCTGGGGCCCGGCGCCATCGCCGCCATCGTCATCGCCGCGCTGCTGGCCACCTGCGTGGTGCTGGCGCTCGTGGTCGTGGCGCTGAGGAAGTTTTCCGCCTCCTGAAGCGAATAAAGGGGCCGCGGTCCTGCGGGCGCGCCCGTGTCCTCCGTGTGTCCCGGTGTGCGTGTGTGGCGGGCGGGCGGGGGCGACCTGTGTGCACGCGGCCGGGCGCCCGCAGGAGCCCGCGTGCAAGCGGAGCGGAGCGGAGTGCAGCCTCCCGGCCGCCCCAGCAAGTGGGAGGTCAGGCGGGGGAGGGCAGCCATCACCGGGCCGCCTAGTCTACCCCAAGGAGCTCCAGGAGCTGGAAGGGCCGAGAAGTGAAGCCTAGGCGCTGTCACTCTGGCCTGGCCCCCCACCCTCAGCCCAGGTGGCCCCCAGGCCGAGCTTCACAGCAGCCTAGGGCCTCCAGGCGCCCCACCCCCACCCGCCTCCTTCCCCCTCCTCCCCAGCTGGGCCCTGGCTCTCCGACCTTGCTCAGGCTCTGTCCCCGCGCTCCCCAGGAAGCCCAGCGTTTATAATTTGGAGAGAGATTGTAAATACTGGCAGACCCGCCCTGGGCGCAGCAGGAAAGCCAGAACTGTGACCTGCCCCTGCTCCCGCCCCCAGGGGCCTTTGGGAGTGAGGAGACCCGGAGGAGAGAGACTGCAGACACCCTGGGCCCTGGGCGGTCCCCAGCAGGTGCTGGAGGCAGGGAGCTGTTCCTCCTCCTCTTCCCACCGTTCTCTCTTCAAGTATTGGGCCTCTTTGGTTTCCCTGATCTCCTGGCCACACCTGTTCCTGGGTACTTACTCCAGAGGAGCTCACGAGGTCCCCACACACACTCTCCCCAAAACACTTCATGGGTAACAAGTTTCTGCTTATAAGGCTGTTATGAAACAGACCAGTTTTCATGAAACTGTTTAAATCACATAACCTCCAGTGGCCAAAGCCCTCCTTAGAGCAGAGGATCCAAGTCAGCACACGGCTTCCCAGCTTCAAAAAGAGCTGGACAAGGGCCAGGACCACTGGAAGACTCCGCCACTCCTTATCCCCCCCCCCCCCACCCCCAGCAGCACGGGGCTCAGAAACGGCCCCTCGTACCCTTCCCTCAGTCCCGGGGCCTCAGGTGTGGCTCCCGGACCAGGCGTGCGGCACAGAGCGTCAGCCCCTCCCCAGGTGAACAAATGTGTTATAAGCGTGTGCGTCCTTCAGGATTCATGCGATTCTCAAAGGACCTGAGGTCTCAAGAACGCAGAGTCATGCCCGTGGGAAGAAGCCACAAAGCCCCACTGGATCAAAGCCTCCGGCTTCTAATCAAGGGCCTGTTCTGGTGCACAGGGAAGTGTGTCCTGGCAGAAAGAGCATGGTCCTAGGCGAGGGCTGGGTGGAGTCAGATTCAGGCCGGTCCACACTCCAGGACCGAACCAGGGGTGATGGTGGGGTGACGGTGGGGCCAGCTGGGCTGGTGGAGGAGCTGCAGCCTCTGGTGGGAAGAAGTGCCCAAGGCCAGGGACTGGCCGGGTGGGAAGCCCCAGCCCTGTGCCTGGTGTCCGATTCCCTGTGGGACTGCTACACAGGCCACTACGGTCTTCCAAACCCGTTCTCACGTCCACTGCAGCAGAAAGGCGTCTCCCACTCCCTCAGACGCCCTTGTCTGTTTCTGGAGTTCTTGAACAAGTGGAGGGGGGCCCGTCCCCTGGCCGCTCCCTTCTCCCCTAGAGGCCTCCTCAGCCCCCTCCTTCAGGGTATACCTCCTCCACGGACCTCGAAGGGGGCGCCTCTCTCCCTGCCCAACACCGAACACCTCAGTCCTGTGTGCAGCAGGGAAATAAAGAGAACGTCACCTCCTTTATTTTATACATGATGCTTCTTTTAATGCAGCCAAAACATGGTATTTGCTTTTCTTAGGACCACAACTGATCAGGATGCAGTGACTAGTTTATTTCTTATAATACCTGGGCTCCTTAAGGGGCCAGAAGACACATTACATCCAGCCCGTCAGGGAGCCAGAGGGGGCCTGGGGCCTCTGCCACGCGCTGGTAGGCCTGCCTCAAGGCAGGGTCTGGCCGCGCACCGGAGGCCGGAAGAGGCCGAGGCGGCAGTTGGTCTCTCAGTCTTGTAAATTGGGGACCAGGGGCCGCTCACCAAGCTCATCAGGCAAGGGCAGCCCATCTGCATGCCTGGCGGATTCTAATGGCTTCCAGGGCAGAGAAGGGCACGTGCAGGGGTTCTTTGCACCTGCCCTGGGCCAGGGACACCCGGGGTCTGGGGCTTCTTCCAGGGCTGGGGCAGGCCCCTGGAGCATGCCAGTCCCCGTCCACCCCCTCTCAGAGACAAGAGGGAGAGGAGGTGTAATACTGTTTAAAATAAATTTCTCATCTACAAATGCATCGGAGGAGAGACGTGGGCACCGTTTTTCCAGTTTGCAAGCAGGGGGCTGAGACGTGCACGGTCACCACGTGGCAGGGGTGAGGGGCCGGGGTGACTCCTGCACAAGGTCCCCTCCCTCCACGGCCAGTGCGTCTGCCCGCCAGGCCCAGCTCCCACCTGCGTACCCACATCCCCCTGCTGGCCCGGGGGCTGGGGGAGGGGTGTCACTGCCGGTTTCGGCTGCCCAGCCTCCTGCGGTCCTTATTCTGACTGCGCTGAGGGTCATCCATCTTGTGCACCCGGAAACATTCCTTGAGGTTTTGGGACCGAATCTTGGGATTCAAGATCTCCTCCGTCATGTTGCTGGGGAACCAGCCTCTCTCCTGGTCGTGCAGACGCTCACCGAAGATCCACCCTGCACGGGGAGGGCACGGGGTCGGTCAGGAGCTCCCGCAGGGGCCTGGCTGAGCCCTCCTGCTGGCACAGGAGTCCAGCGGGCCTTCCCAGAGGAGCCTGCTCCAAGAGCCCCTGCCGGAGACCTCAGATTGGGTTTGTCCCTCATAGCCTGGGGCGGCGCTGCCCGGACACCCTCCAGGGAGCACGGTATGTGGGTACCGCTGTGACGGAGCCAGCTAGCTCTGTGCCCCAGTGCGTCCCAAAATTATTGCCTTTGGAGCCCACTCCCAAGCACTCAGTCACCCTAAGCTGTCCCACATGAGGTCGGGGGTCCCCAAGGGTTTTCCCCAAAGCAAGAAGCATCCCCTGGGCCGGTGGGGGAGATGACCGGCTGGTGGTTACGGGGCCTGGAATGTCACATCGCCCTCTTGCTGGCATCCCTCTCTGAGACTCCCGAGGGTCGGGTGGTCAGCGGAGGGTGGCTGTCAGGAACTGGCCAACCCCAGCACAAGGCCCTGGCTCTCCTCCTCCCCCAGAAATCACCTGCAGTGCAGGGTTCCTGGCAGGTCCCAGTGCAGGGCCAGGACCTGGGCTCTGAGGGCCTGGCGCCACCCTCTGCTGGCCTCGTGGGGAGGCTGTTGTGCTGTTTTATGCTGGGGGAGCAGTGGAGGGAAACACTGCTTTTTCGATGACGGGGAGGCCCTGGTGTGTGGGACCAGCAGAAACGGCCTCCCCGGGAGGTCACCAGCCCGAGGCCTTCTAGCCAGGACCTCCAAGGGGAGGAGCTGGGGAGGGGATGTGCCGTTTTGGGGGTTCTGATGAAGAACACCTGATGTTGCAATAGGCATCAGTTTTTGAGGGGAAGGGAGTGAACCTCATTTGATACTAAGGCAAGGTGACCAGACATCCCGATTTTTAAAACGCCGAGGGACGCGGAACAAATTGTTACAAAGCGGGACTGTCTCGCCAAAAGCGGGACGTCTGGTCACGCTGACGTCAGTTCCTGACCCTCCTTATACTAAGGCCATTGACTGGGCTGGGCGGGTGGCTTCTGGGCCCATACACGGCTCTGAGCCCGGTGGTCGGGGCTCACCTGGAAGCTTGTGGCAACTATGGAGCTTAGAGTCAGGGTCACAGGTGGGGTGAGGGTGGTGGGCCCAGCCCAGGGCCATCGAGGGAAGGCGAGGCACGGATGCTCAGGCTGGGCCTGGTGTGAGGGGGAGGCGGGCCTTGTGGGTTGGGGGGAGGACAGCAGAGACCCTGGGAGAAGCACCTTCTCTGGGCTGAGGAAAAGCTGGGGAAGCCAGGACGGGCAGAGCGGTCTAGGGGAGCAGAGACGTGCCAGCTCCCGGGCTCGCCTACCCGTCCGCCAGCTTCTCCCCCCGGGGCCGAGCCTCATCCTCAGGCTGTTGCCCGTGGGGGCAGAGTCCGGGGTGCCTGAGTGAGCGCCATGCCCGGCCCCTGCCTTACCGTCTTCCGTCTTGTCCAGGATGTTCAGGATGTCCGCCAGCTCCAGTGTCAGCTCGTCTGGCTGCTGGGCCACGTACGGGTGCACGCACTGGACCTGGGGGCAGTCTGGAGGGAGGGAGGGAGGTGGCACATCCTCCTCTTCCACCACCGCCCTGCCCCCACCCAGCCACCCTGGGCACGGCCCAGCAGCTCGTAGGGACGTGCTACCTGTCTCGCAGCAACTGGAGAGAGGTCATTTGAGGGAGGGGGCTTGGCTCCAAAGAAAATGAGAGGACAGTGGCTGGGCCTCGGGTAAAACATCACACCCATGAAGGGAGGGACAGGCAGGGAGGCTCCTGTTCGAGGCTTCAGAAGGACTTCTTGAACCCGGACGAGGTCCTGAGAGCACGTGTGGGATGCCCAGGACACAGTGGACACTGTCAGGGCAGCGGCTAGCGGGCAGCTGGGCTGGTGCCCTTTTACATTTTGTATGGTTTCCAGACGACTGACGACCCCAAAGAACACTGGCGTCCGCCTTCTGGGCCCAGACTCCTCATGGTTTCCCAGGGGTCAGCCCACTGATATCCCCCACTAGGCGCTAAGCCAGCAGCTGGCACCTGGGACCATCGCCAGTCAAAGCGGGCATCTGGAGGCCGCGCAGGCCTCTGGGAACATAGGCTCGGAAGCATCTGGGGCTGATGCCACGGAGGGCCCTCCTGTCCCGCCCAGCGGTGCCCTGGTCCCAGGGGCCACTTACCCAGCAGCCGGGACGTGAAGGAAACAAACTTCGTCCTCCGGTTGGGGGCCAGAGAGGTCATCCAGCGCTTCATCTCACTCCTGGGACAGGGAAGAAGACAGATGCCCCAACCGCAGAGCCATGGCCCCTCAGAGGTGTGGCGTCGCGCGTCCGGCAAGTCCGCGCCTCAGTCCCGAGCTTGGCCCAGGACTCCGGCGGGACGGGTGCCCAGAAACCAGCCAGAGCCTGGGGGGCCTGACAGAACCTCCCCCGGGACTTTACAAAGTCAGCTGGTGAAGGTGAGCCCTGTGCAAACCCCAAAGTTCACTCATGGACGTGCGCTCGGCGGGGTCAGCTGCCCAGAGGCCATGACCTGTCAGCAGTGTCCGCTGGGGGGGACTGGAGCAAAGAAGGTGAAGGGATTCTCCCAAAGGGGAGGGGGTAGGTGGAGGTGGGCAAAGGGAGGGGGAGGGATGGAAAGGGACTGCTTGGGGTGGTGGGAGCATGATGCCGCGTGCAGAAGGTGTTTTGTTGAATTGTGCACTGGAGACCTGTATGGTTTTGCAAACCCATGTCATCTCAACAAATGTCATAAAAAGTGTCAGCTGGAGAAGGTCAATGTCACGCAGTGGGGACTGGTCCTAGATGGACTGGGTGGCACCTGTGACTCGGGTGAGAGGGTGTCTCCCCACATGGATCGCGGCTGTGCCTCTCAGAGCCCTGGGCTGCAGGACAGGTAGCCTGGCTGCTCAGAGGGTGAAGAGATGGGCCTCAGGCCACACAGCAATGTCTGCCTGGCCCAAGGGTTCTATAACATCTCATTGGAAAAGGGGGCCCGCCCCCATCTGAGTCCCTGAGGGAACACACGTGTTACACACACACACACACACACACACACACACACACACACACGCACACGCACACACACACACACACACACACACGCACACGCAGCAATGTGCTACACCTGACTAACCCGGGACAGAAACGCTCACCACAGGTCTGGGATGGGAGGAACAGAACTGGGCGGGCTGAGTGCAGAGCCCTGCATCCCGGCTCCACCTGGGATGGTGACACGAGGGGGCTTGGTCCAGGGCACTCACTGAGAGGACGCCTTCAGCATGTAGGTGGCCTCCCGGTCGTCCGCGTTCTCCAGCAGCCGCAGAATGAACACGTTGGCCAGCGTCTGGCCCTGGTCCTCCAGCTCCTCCACGCGGAGCAGGCCTCGAGGGGCCGAGTCAAACACCTGGTACTTGTCTCTGGGGACAAGGGTGGCAGGCGGGCATGTGGGTCCCGAGGAAGCCTAGGGGTCCCAGGGGACTCCTCACCCTGGCCGCCAGGAGGACCAGCCCCCTCCCCACACCGCCACTCCTCACCCCCATCTCTGGGGGCCCCTCCTGAGCTCCTGTCCGCTCCCCCTCCTGTCCTCACCCCCCATCCCCCGCCCTGCACCCAAACCGCCCCTCCCGTGGTGTGGCTGGGGGACTGACACCGCCACTCAGCTGCTCTGCTGAGCACTCACTGTGTGTCAGGCGCCGAGCTGGCCTCTCCATGTCCCTAAAGCCTCATTCAAGCGGAGGGGGATCTGAGCTGGGAGTTTTACATTAACTTGCCCAAAGGCCCAAGGCTCCATAAGAACGGAGCTGACTTAACCCTGACTGAAAGCCTGAGCTCCGTGCACATCCTTCGGCCTCCCCCCACAGCTCACCCCACCCCGGGCCAGCAGTGCCCGGTGCTTACCCAGGGATCTGCCGGCAGATGACCAGCAGGTCGTTGAAGAGGAAGAGGTAAATTTCCTGGAAGAGCTTCTTGGTCCGCAGGGTGCGGGAGGTCTTGGGGCCTGACATCTGCTGCAGCTCCCCCTGCTTCAGCAGCCAGCGCGAGTGGGAGATGATGGGCACCGACTGGGCGGGGGAGGGGGGGCATGTCAGGCGGCGGTGCCCACGCCTGCCCGAGGCTCCCCCGGGGCCCTCACTGGAGCAATGAGCACGAGGAACAGTGTGCAAGGGCTGTGCTGGGCCCAGAGCACACACAGTGCCCGTGGGAGGAAGGGGCGAGTCCTAGGCAAATGGGGAGGGCAGCAGGGTGTGTATGTGTGTGTGTGTGTGTGTGTGTGTGTCCATGTATGTATGTACAGCTGTGTATGTGTTTGTGCCTGTTTGTGCAATTGTGAGATATCTGTTGCATACGTATCTGTGCATGCTTCTATATGTATGTGTTAGTGTCTAAGTGTATCTACGTGTAACTCCTGGCTGAGGCTGGTGAGGGGATCACACACACAGTTCCCCACATGAACACCTGTGTGTGTGTGTGTGTGTGTGTGTGTGTGTGTGTGATCCCCTCGCCAGCCTCAGCTGGTGTGATGCAGAGTCAGAGCAGGGGCCAAGTTCGGAGGGAGAGGAGGGGGCTGGGTTGTGTGAGGTCCCGGCGTGGTGGCTCAGGGGCAGGCTCCTGGCCCCTGGCCCAGCCTGGCAGGTGAGATATGTAGGGGTCCACAAGGCCATGTCTGCACCTCGACTGGGGCTCAGCCCCCAAACCCAGCATGACCTCAGGGGCCCTCGGTGGGCACTACATGTTCATGTGTCCCCAGCACCAAAATGCAGGCCCCGAGGCTCACTGATGCCTGGATCTTTACGCAAAGTTGGGGAGAAGGTAGGTAACTTCCCTCGGAATTTCCAATCTTCCAGCTCTAAGAATCCCTGGCAGCTCCCTTTCAGGTACTTGTTGTAAACACACAGTATATGAGAGCAGGTGGCTGCAAGCTCCTTGCCCACCGTCTCTCAGAAGGCAGTCTAGACTAAGGTGACCAAACGTCCCGCTTTTGGCGGGACAGTCCCGATTTTAAACAATTTGTCCCGCGTCCTGTGACGTTTTAAAAATGTCCCCAATCTTTTCAAAAATCGGGACTTTTTAAAAACGCCTTGGGACGCAAGACAAATTGTTTAAAATCGGGACTGTCTCGCCAAAAGCGGGACGTCTGGTCACCTTAGTCTAGGCCCATGTGGTGGCCTGGCCACAAGGGGGCTGAGGAGTGCCCTCCAGTCAGGGGCTCAGAGTCGGCTTCTGAGAGGTGACCCTGCACTGAGGCCCGGGGGTGGCCGTTTGAGGATCCTGGTCAGCGATCCAGGCTCCAGACCAACTGGGCTGGATGGGGACACGCAGATGGGTGAGGGCTCACCTTGATCTTAAACTCCATCTTCTTCTGAATGCTGATCATCTGCTCCGTGCGGCTCATTTTCCTGACGCCCTCGTTGCATGCTTTTACCACCTGGGACGAAAAGCAGGACACATCAGGCCCCTGCAGCCTGCTGTCCCCGGCCACTTCCTGCTGCCCCCGCAGGCCCCAGAGGGTCAGACTGTGTGCCTCAGCTGGGACTGAGCGGCCCGACTCAGTCAGGCTGGAGCCCCCTTCTCTAGCATCTTCTGGGACAAAGGCAAAGTGGGAAAACTTGTCAGGCTGTTAGAAAGCAAATTTAAACAATAAGATGTCCTTAGTCTAAGGTGACCAGTCATCCCGCTTTTGGCGGGACAGTCCCGATTTTTAATAATTTGTCCCGCCAAAAGCAGGACCGCTGGTCACCTTACCTTAGTCACTTGTCAGACTGGAAAAGACGAGGCTCCAGGACGGCGAGGTGTGGGGACCGAGCCTTGTCACACACTGTAGGGGAGTGAGGGTCCCCCCTCCTTCCCAGGAGGCATTCTAGGCACAAAGAGGTCTAACAACTGCATTTCCCGGGACTTCTGGGGACTCGTTACAGAGAAACAATATTCTGCCCTGGGTCATGGGAGTCCAGAACAGAGCCCGGCGCCTAGCAGGCGCTCAGGATTTGCGAGTGAGGACGGTGCCCAAGGCGTGTGGACCTGCAGGTGGACGAGGAAACCCATCATCGACCTGAATGTCCACCAGCTGGAATTGATTAGCACTAACATATCCGTATTACCAAGTTCTCCCAAATCAGTAGAAATCGCAGTAACTTTACAAATGCGCTAAAGTGGAGAGCAATGCTGGCTTGTAAGACCCAGTCCCTTTTTTGCAAAGAACACAATCGTGTGGCCGAAACCGGTTTGGCTCAGTGGATAGAGCGTTGGTTGCGGACTGAAGGGTCCCAGGTTCGATTCCAGTCAAGGGCATGTACCTTGGTTGTGGGCACATCCCCAGTAGGGAGTGTGCAGGAGGCAGCTGATCGATGTTTCTCTCTCATTGATGTTTCTAACTCTCTATCCCTCTCTCTTCCTCTCTGTAAAAAATCAATAAAATATATTTTACAAAAAGAAAAAGAACACAATCGTGCGTGCACATGCCTGTGTGGAAAGAGGTCTGGAAGGGCGGGCACCAGCGTGTCAGCAGTGGGTGTGGGATAGCTGGTGTGGTCTTTACCTTCCTCTTGCTTTCGAGCACTGTCTGAAACGTTTTATATCGAGCATCAACTGCTTTTATACATTAGACAAAAACCTTGGTAAAAAAAAAAAGTAGTTTATGAGAAATAGGAGTATAACTTGCGTTACAAGGACAAGGGAGAGGACAGCAGAAAGGAACTTGGGCAGCAGAACGTGGTCTCTGAGCGTAGGGAGACCCCCGGGGGCACGGGGGCCTCTCCCAGGCCTCGGTGGTCCCTGGACTCCTCTCCTGTGACCCAGGGCTGACCCACAGGTCATTGCCTCCCCAACCCGCCTGCTCAAGGCCCCCACCTTTCCCCACTCGGAGAAAGTACTGTTCTCTGATAAGCAAAGGGGGCAACTGCCAGAGGATTTGTGGGGCCAATTGGCCTGAAAAAGCACATACGGAGAGTTGGGAGAAACTGAAGCATAGTACCTCCATCTTGCATTAAAAACAAACACCTGCTGTTTGAATTCCCTGCTGTTGTTAGATGGCCCCTAGTCTTGTAAACTCGGTCATTATAAACTCTGTCACTTTAAGACAGTCTGTTATTCTGTAAAATGACTTTTGTTTTTTAGTTCAAATAATAGAAAAAGATAAACTTAACTGCCCGATTAATTTAACCTTGCAAGCTAGCCATCCAATGTAATAGACTAATACTGATAATAATTAGGCCAAGTACAAACTCATTATGTATTCAAGGTTACAACTGCCTGTAACAATGACTCACACAGAGCCCTTTGCAATATCTGCAAACAGAGAGGCTCGAAAAGTATAAATACAGAAAACTTCCTGCATGGTTTGCTCAGAGATTTGGAAAAAGACACAATAAACAACTCCTAACTGATGGGCTCGTTAAGGTGTTGTATCTCATCCGCTGATTTACGAAACAACGAAACCACTGCATTAAGGTCCAAAGTCCTGGTGGCTCAGGGTGGCTTGGAACCATCATCAGCCGCTCCCCGAGGCTCTTCCTTTGACGGAGCTGCTGTCTCTCGTACAAGGAGTGGAAAGGACTTCCCAGCACCCATGCTTATCCCTGGCGGGGTCTCTGCATGACAGAGTGGCCACCCCCGCCTCACACAGCTGCCAAGAACTGGCCCTTGGCTCTAGCAGACACACCCGAGACAGCAGCTCAGACAAGAGGGAGCCACAGGAGCCCAGCTGGAGAGACCGGGCGTCAGAGAGACCGGCACACGCTCTGCTCTGCGGGCAGCTGCCGGGAGGAAGTGCTCTCTCCAGGGTCCGGAGCAGAGATGGTTTCTCCACTCCCAGGCTTGGCAGGGCCCCTGAGTCCTCTCACAGAGCGAGGGCAGCTGCAGCTGGGGCTCTGGAGAGCCAGACCAGCCTCGGAGAGTCACAGGAGCGAAGACACGGGAAACAGTCAAGGACAAGCGTGGGGTTTCTCAGGGCCCAGACGCCTGCAAAAGGGAGCTGCTGAAGCGCCTCGGGCCTGTGGGTGGCGCAGAGATCTGGGGGAGAGCCCCAGGCAGCTGCCGAGGCCACCCCGCACATCATCAAAGGAAGACAGCGCACTCTCTGAGCAGGGCACTCCTGGCCCAGGGACTCTTCTGGATTCCAAAGCCAAACACTAAAATGAATATGCAGCTTCCAAAGACACAGCGGCATGGGAGGGAGCAGGAGCAGGAGGGCGGGTGTGGACAAGGAAGCAATTTATTGGGAAAAACAGAGAGAACGCATGCTCACCTGTTCCAGCTCTTTGTGGGCGTCCAAGGCAGTGCATTCCCGCTCAGACCGCTCCTCCACTCTCTTCAGGATGTTCTGAGCACAGGAGAGTCGGCATGAATTCTCATAACGGCCATTCCTCCCCTCTCCGCCCTGCCCTCCCTTTGCAGTGGCGGCCGCACTGCTGCACCAGTCCGCACAGCCTCTTGTTGCTGTGACATCCATGAACAAACAACCCTTTCAGGTGACAACAGAGGGCAGAACCCTCAGCGGGACCGGGGGCCGAGCTTCCTGACTCAAAGCCTTGCCTGGCTCTAACCTGGTAACCACGAGTCAGTCTCCTATGAGGATTAACCCTGAGGGCCAATCCAGAACCTGACACCTCCCTGCACAGCAAACAATGCAAAGGAGGTGACCACGTGCTGGTGGGAGGGACTGGAGGTGATGTAGACCTGAAAGGAGCTCCCTGCTTGAGGCAAGCACCCGGAACTCCCCTCCCCCTCCTCTGGGATTTGAAGCCAAGTCGCAATAACCCCAAAGCTTGGTTAACTTCGGTCTTATTGGTCAAAATGTCCCATTTCTGATCGTTAAATTTTCTTGAATTATCAAAAAAATGATGCGTACATTGCCTTTACCTATAGATCACAATTTTTGCTCTGCTCTCCAAACGCCGCATGGCTGCTGCCTCCCAGTCCTGTGTCTATACTTTGTGACCAGCTGGGTCCCCTGGGGAGGTTTGGGTGTGTCGGAGCACAGTCCTCTGCCCTCTGCCCTGTGCAATGGCTGTCTGAACAGTGCTGCTGACCACTCCGTTCCTTACAGACACCTGGACGGTAGGTAGCAGGCCTTCACGATGCTCAGCCTCTCTGAGACCAGACCAGACTCAGAGCCTTGCTGCCTCTGACGCCCCTCAGCCACCCCGCCATGGCCTCCTCTGTGTGGTCACCTGCCCAGCTCTGTCTGCAGCCAAGCCAGAGCCTGCAGTCATTGCAAATGCTTCCTTGCTCCCTCACCAACATGGGACCACCAAGCTTGGCATTAATGGTCCCCCTGTGCCCAAATCACCATGGCTCAGGCTCCAGCTTTCCCTCTGGAATAAAACTCCCTCCCTGCATGGCCTCAAACCGAGGGTGGTGCGGCTTCTCAGCCAGGTGCCCGGGACCTTCACACTACTTCCTCTCCCTTCCTTCCTGGGCACGGTGTGTCCCAGCGCTGGGTCTCCGGGTCCCTTTCTGTCCTTCCTTGATGGTCTCCCTAATAAATGCCATCTCCGTGCTGAGAGTTCCAGCCCCTTTGACTCTAAACTTGAATGTTCAACTGCTCAAAGTCATCTCAAGCTCAGCTATTTCAACCCTGAACCTGGGCTGCTCCCCAGCCTGTCTCCCCCACCTTCGGAAGCTGCTCCAACTAGAAGATCTTTCTCTTCCTCCTGCTCCTCAGAAGCAAGTCCCAAGCTCAGCTCACTCACTTCTCTCCAGGACCCTTCCACTCTCCACCTTCCAGCCACGCCAGCCATGCCATCCTACTTTTTAAAGTTGCTTCCTAACCCTTTCTCCCCTTTCACTCTTGCCCTCCTGCCCGTTGCTCCCCTCAGGGTGGCCTCTATGTGCTCTTACAGATGTCAGCCAGGTCAGGTGAATCCCTGTCACACCGAGGACAGAACCCCATGTTCTACCGGGCCTCTTAGAGCCCCCTGCCTCCATCTCCATACTCACTCCCGCCATATCCCCCGGCTCCTCAATGGCCTTCCTGTCTGTGTATCTGACTGCCCAGGGCCTTTGCATAAGCTGTTCTATCACTTGGATGGCTCCTGCCTGTCAGCCATCTCTCAGCTTACATGTCACTCATCCGAGATTCTTTCCTGACCCCCCAATTGGCAGTGGCCAGGAAGGCACCCACGTATGTCACCCAGTTTCACTGTCCTCACAGCCATGACCATTTCCTGGATGTGTGTGTGCTGATCTCTCCCTCTCAAGCTCCTTGGAAGAGGTGAGCACCCCGCTGCTTGGCATACAGTAGGCATTTAATTAGGATTGGTGGAACAGGCTCCCTAGAAAGCCAGTGGAGACCTGACTGCCCGAAGGATGTGCAGCGGAAGTATACACAAGCCCCGCCTGCCTGCCTGCTGGGTGGGAGAGGCGGTACCTGCACCAACAGCTTGAGGCGTGTGATCCTCTGGAAAGGCAGGATGAGGAAGGAGGAGAGGGGTAGCCCCCTGCACTTGGGGTCGAGCTCCAGCTGCGCGATCAGCTCCCGGAAGGCCGCCTTCTCCTGGCTGGGAGCACAGACACGGGAGTAAGCCTCTGGCTCCCCACCCACAGCCTCAGAGGTACCGGACAGCCCAGGGGCTCCCAACGCCCATTGCTTGATTGACTGATTCATTTTCATGTAAAGTAGCGGCTTCACATGCCTGGCCCAAGGAGACTTGGCCGAATATGCTGCGTGTGGGAGGGCATGTCTATGAGTCAGAGGCACAGCCGATGGTTTGCCCAGCAGGAACCTGTGGCGAGGTAAACCCACGTAGTGACAGGAACTGGCAGCAGCTGGAGGCAACCGCCAGGAGCCTGCCCTCTTCCTGCCAGGCGGAGTCTCCTCAGCCGCAGATGGACTCAGCCCGGGGCCGGGTCCACAGCTGGCCTGCAGCTGTCGAGGGCGCCCGGAAACTGCCGCTGGAGTTAGACACGGGCCCTCACATCAGCAGGGACATGAGGCCTCTGCCTGGGGCTCAGCCCAGACAGTCTGCTCTTGCAGCCATGCCAGTGCACTCGAGGGCACTGTGATACCTGGATTCCTGTCTTCTCATGTTGGTTCTCAAAGCTGGCTTCCGAGTCCCTCCAATCCCAAACATAAAACACTCCCCCTCCCTGAACACTCCAGCTTTAAAACATCCACAGGGGATGACAGGGTTTGACAGGCCCAGGGAAGTAAGTGTGGCAATCACATGTCACTACTTGGGAAATTCTTGCATGCCCCATCTAAGAACACATCCCTGGTTACACTGCCATGACGCCCAACATAGAAATGCAAAGGATTTAAAAGAGGCAAGTTGAACCCTAGCTGGTTTGGCTCAGTGGGTAGAGCATCGGCCTGCAGACTGAAGAATCCTGGGTTCAATTCCCAGTCAGAGCACATGCCCAGTTTGCGGGCTTGATCCCCAGTGCGGGGTGTGCAGGAGGTGGCCGATCAATGATTCTCATTATTGATGTTCCCACCTCTTCTCTTTCTCCCTCTCCCTTCCTCTTCAAAATCAATATATATATATATATATATATATATATATATATATATATATATATATATATATATATTAAAAGGCAAGTTGACTGAAAAAGTATCTTGTCAACTGAAATCCCAAGAAAGTTTCCTAAATGGGTAGATTAGCAAGAAATTCAAGGGCATTGCTGGGTAGCCACCAATGAGACTTCCTCCTGCCTATCCTTGTTTTGTCTCTAGTTCATCTCAATTTCCTGCCATTCTGGCCTCAAGCTGTCCAGCTCAAACTCCCTTTTCTACACCTGAGCTCTGCACAGCTGACCATCTCAGGATCAATATTTCTCTAGTGACATGGAACCCCTCCTCCCCCACCCCCCTTCCCAGGAAAGCCAAGGTCCAAGGGCCAGGGCTCTGTGTCCCCGTGAAGCATGGCCCGTGGCCGCGCACTCACAGCAGCTGCTTGTAGGTCCTCTCCTGGTAGGTCTGGTTGCTGACGTAGGTGATGTAGACCGAGAAGTGGTTGGCTGCATAATGGTGCACGATGTCACACACGTCCGAGATGACAATGTTCTCCTCCATCCGGCGCTCCAGCTCCAGGAGGAACCTGCAGAAGGCAGCGGTGGGGTTAAGGGCGCCTGGGTGGAAACTCAAAACACACCTTCGCCATTGGGTCTTCCCCGGACAAACCAACAAACACTATGAGATGAGATCCCAATGCCGGTGGCACAGCTGATCACATCAAGGAATTACTGTCTAGTTTTTTAGGTGGAAATAGCATTAGGACTACAGTATTATTGAGAGAGAGAGAGAGAGAGAGAGAGAGAGAGAGAGAGAGAGAGAGAGACAGACACACGTATACTGACAGAATTACAGGTGAAATGAAATGATGACAAGGATTTCTATCAGCCTAGCTGGCATCGTTCAGTGGTTGAACATCAACCTATGAACCAGAAGGTCATAGTTCGATTCCCGGTCAGGGCATATGCCCGGGTTGTGTGGGGTGTGCAGGAGGCAGCCAATCAACGAACTGCTCTCATCATTGATGTTTCTATCTCTCCCTCTTCCTTTCTCTCTGAAATCAATTAAAAAAATTTTTTTTAAGGATTTGTATCAGATCCCCTGGGTGTCAGGCAGGGGTGGGGACATGCTGAATCTAGGTGCTGAAGTATGAGCTCGCTACAGTGGTGTCTCTATTCCGCATGTTTGGAATCTTTCCTAATAAAATATAAAGAAATGCATAAATAAAAAGACCCTTCTCCTTCCAGCGAAGGTGAAGCAGCTGAGGCCGAGGGCTCTCGGCCTCCCATGCCCAGTGCAAACGGAAAGGCGAGGCATCAGTGCTGAGCAGGGACCTGCTCGGGGTCACTGGGAGCCAGCAGCTCTGCCACACCTGATTTCACACCTGGACGCTCGGGTTGGACCACATGATCCAAAGCCGAGTTCTGCACTTTTCTCTGTAAAACTCCATGGCCTGCAGTGAAAATAGTAAGTGGTTCTTTGACCCTAGCAATAGGATCGGAGTTCATCCTTCTTTGCAGAAATCAGTTGTAGGTAGATGCCTGCTCCTTCCCACTAAGCATGTCCCATCCTTCCTAGGGGCTGAGATATAATCACAGTTCTGGGAAACACTGCCAAACGGGCAAACACCCTCCCATGGGTGAGGTGGAGGCACTAACCGAGGGCTGCGCTCCACATGGCTCCGAGGGTCTAACCCCACAGGCACCAGGCAGGGGTTATGACTCTGTCAGGATAAAAAACAGCTTACACGGACACCATGACCTGCCAGGACACCACCACACACCCTCCTGACTGTGGGATGCACAGACACTTGTGCTCATGGAAGGACCTACAGCCACAGTCCAAGGGAACATGACTGACTGCCCTGCTAGGAGGGAGGCGGATCTTTGGATTAAATTATTTATTCCTGTCCTATCATAAAAAATTCCAAGCCTACAGAAGTAGAGAAGCCCAGGTAAGGAGCACTGGCCACTTGCTCCAGCTGCCCCCGGCAAGAGGGCAGGGTGCTCACCGTTGGCTGACGGCCATGACGTCCAGGACGTTGGAGAAGAGGATGTGTGCCTCAGACGGGTGCAGGATCTTCTTCAGCCGCTCGTTCTCCATGAAGTGGGACACGAGCAGGTTCAGGCTTTTGTAGTAGGAGGCCTCAGAGGTGACCAGCTCGAACATGGCCTTCATCAGGGACACAGGGGGGGAGGAGACAAGAGACAGTGGTGGGATTCAGTAAGGAAAAACACCAATCACCAAAACTGGTTTGGCTCAGTAGATAGAGCGTGGGCCTGCGAAATGAAAGGTCCTGGGTTCAATTCTGGTCAAGGGCATGTACCTTGGTTGCGGGCACATCCCCAGTAGGGGGTGTGCAGGAGGCAGCTGATGATTCTACTTGATGTTTCTAACTCTCTATCCCTCTCTCTTCCTCTCTGTAAAAAATCAATAAAAACATATTAAAAAAAAAAACAAAAACACAAAACACACCAACCAACCAACCAGTCAACAAACCAACAAACATCTATACATATAAAAGGCTAATATGGCAGAAACCGGTTTGGCTCAATGGATAGAGCGTCGGCTTGGGGACTGAAGGGTCCTGGGTTCGATTCTGGTCAAGGGCATGTACCTTGGTGCGGGCACATCCCCAGTAGGGGGTGTGCAAGAGGCAGCTGGTCGATGTTTCTCTCTCATCGGTGTTTCTAGCTCTCTACCTCTCTCCCTTCCTCTCTGTACAAAATCAATAAAATATATTAAAAAAAAAAAAAGGCTAATATGATAAGTGTCTGACCGTCCGATCAGTTGCTATGACATGCACTGACCACCAGGGGGCAGACACTCAACACAGGAGATGCTGTGACGTGCACTGGCCATTTACAGAGAAAAGGCACCATGGACCTGGCACTGACAAAGCAACACTTGGCTTCCTCTAAGTGGGACACAGGCCCTGCTACCATCCCAGAGCGACACCCCACTATATCGCAGCTGACATTGCTGAGACCCCATGGCACAAAATGCAGCCCACAGCCCAGCCCAGCCCAGACCAGAAATGGTTGCTGTGGGTGCTGGGCAATGATGTCCCTAGCAACGCCCACTTCCTCTCCCTAGCGACTAGTCTCCTTGGTGTTTCTTCAGTCCAGGAACACAACTTGCTTTATAGCCAGGTGGAAATATCTTACACTTTAACCAAGTGTCTGAAGCATTTTTCTGTGCCTCATCTCATTTGATCCTCACAGAAGTCCTGGAGTAGGTAGATAGGAGACTCAATGGAATCCTATTTTCTTTTCATTAGCCCGAAAAGCAGAGATTTAGAAAGCTTAGAAACTTGATCCCACCAAAAAGAAGTAAGAAATGGTGGACCTTAAAAATGACTGCAGGTTTTCTCACTGTACAGAATATGGTCAAACACTGCTGCACTTAAATATTTTACCCTTTGTTCTCCCTGTGTGATCTACAATAATAATCTGCTTTGTGTTGATATTTACTGCTGTGTTGCTAACAATTACCTGAAAGAGAAGTTGGGTGTTTCACTGGGCTGAAAAAAGCTTAGCTAAATCAGAAAGCAGATCTAATTAAGCAATATATATATATATATATATGGCTCTCGCTGGTGCCAATTGCAAGTGTGTGTTTCTGTTGTTGTTGATCGTGAATTTGGTTGACAGTTCTATTATAGAGAAAGGGCAAATACCGATATTAAAATATTTCTTCTAGTTAATTTCCTTTCAATGTGCAAGAATTCGAGCACAGGGCCTCTAGTATCTATATAAAACACATTGTCATAGTATCTATATATAACGCAGATAGCCAGAGGGAGAGGGGGTAAAGGGTAGGTAGAGGTGGGCAAAAGAGGGGAAAATGGGGCTGGAAAGAGACTGCTTTGGGCAATGGGCTCACAATGCAGTGTAAAGAGGAGCTTACTGAGTTGTACACTTGAAACCTGTATGGTTTTATGAACCAATGCCACCCCAATTATCTCAACTTTTAAAAAAGAGGAGAGAGTGGTTACCACTGCAGACCCGCCCTCAGGAGAGTGCCCACCTGGTTTTCAGACTGACACCCAGGGGCTTGGCCAGGGACTCCAAAGGGAAAATGAGTGCTGATGCCCAGGGCCTGTCAGCCTCTGCCATCATCCAGAGGCGGCCACCAATCACAGACCCTGAGCCACCAGTAGTGGTGGGAGCCGTCCCCACCCCCCAGGTCCATGGCATCTGCTGCCGACCTGAGACAGTGACAGTGAGAAGAGGCGCTGAAGCAGGCCCTGGCCACAGAGAGCACAGCACGCAGCTGCACTGACCAAAGAGCTGCGGGCCCAGCACTGAGCGAGGACCCACCCACCCTCCGCTCTGCCAGCATCTGCCCAGGGCCCAGCCCATGTCTCACTCCCTCAAGTCCTGCCTGGCAAGACTGAGACTAAAGGGGCTGAGCCTGAATCACGGCTAACTGGTATCAGCTGAGCCCATTTCCCACAACACTCACCCCCTCTTTCTCTGTTTATAGGCGATTAGTCATCTGGAATTTGTTTTCCCGGGTGTTTTGTCTTCATTTTATATGTCAAAGTATTTGCCACATCAATAAAGTTGTTTTTTCCTTATCAGTATTATTTTTATTCTCAGTCATTCAAGACTTTCCATGGCAGCATGGAGCTGACAGGGATCCAGGCCCTGCTCTTTCTTCATTCATTCATTCATTCATTCACTCACTCACTCATTCATCCATTTGTTGCAGATTTATTGAGCATGACTGAAGGGTAAGTGCCGACCTTCAGTGAACACCACAAACTCCCTGCGGCCATGAAGTTGACACCCCAGGGGAGGGGGCCGGGCAGAGAGGAGGACCAGGCACCGGGGCAGGAGGAGAGCAGAGGAAGAGTGTGTGTGAGTGAGAGTGATGTGTGTCACCTGCTACAGGGAAGCCCTCCTGGATGAAACAGGCACTTACGACCCAGCCCCAGGGCCCTCTGTGAACCAATGCCACCCCAATCAGGCTCACAGCTCTCTGCAGGGCTCATGCAGGATGGTTGTCTCTAGGAGCCCCATGGACACTCAGCTAGGCTGACCTGAATTTTATGAATCACGGCTGGGTCACCCGGCCTGGGTCAGCAGGAGGGCCTGGCCCAGGACGTGGCATTGGGGCATTGGGGCTGCGTCCCACCTTCGGCAAGAAGGCCCATTCCAGGGGTGCCCGTGCAGGGAAGGCGTGAGGGCTCCAGGAGGAGGCGGCCAGTGAGGTGGCGGGGCTGGCCCCAGGCCACTGGAAGGTATCAAGTGGGGAACAACAGGCTGCCGGGAACATGTTGCGTAACATGTTGAGCCCGTGCCTCTGTGGCCTGGGCCAGAGACACAGCCTGTGCCCACAGGGCTGCGGGGGCTGCGGCCTGGGCTCTGAAGCCATGCCCACCCCCCCAGGCCTCCCCTGCCACACTCAGGAGGCACTAGAACATATTTTTCTCAGTAAATTTAGATTTCCCTCCAAAGGAAGGAAACAGCACACCAGAGAAATCACTGGCACTCAGCTGCAGGGTGAGCTTCAGGCAGGAGGCGTCTCCCTCCTCGGGGACTGCAGACAGGGCTGGCACCACAGCAGCTGCCCGGAGACACCCACAGGTGTGCAGAGCCAGGATTCCACTCTCTCCCCCCACCCACCCACCCCCCGCCAACACACACACACACACACACACACACACACACACACACACACACGGCAGCACAGCACTGGGTTCCTCCTGGGGTTCAGAGACGTCAGGCAACTTCAGGACTGGAGTGGCCCAGAGCTCATCTACCTGGACCACCCGTTGGAGCAAAGAGCTCTCAGCCTACCAGCAAGGGGGGTGACAGAGGAAGCAGGGATGGTGAGACCACCTGGAGGAAAATAACCTGCTTCTGACCCAGGAGGGCTGACTACCCTTCCCAAAGCAGAGCCCTGGTCCTTAGGAACTCAGGTGACTGACCCAGAAATGTCTGTGAGCTGACACAGTTTGGCTGTGTTGTATTTCCCCGTGGGCCCGGCTGTCACATGGGGACAACTACCTCCTGGCATTGCTGTGGGACTAGGGATCACATGTTAAATGTAAGCCACACATGAAAGCATTGGGGTGCCTGGTGCATGCCACACCAGCAGTCCAAACCCAAGCCTTAGCAAGCTCCCACAGCTGAGCGCCAATTGCTATGTTTGCTCAAAGTGATCTGGTTAATGAGTCACAAAAAAAGTACATAGTAAAAAAGTTTCAGTTTTAAAAGACACAGGTGTGCACAGCAGCAGAAGTGCCAGTTAAAAGCACAACGAGATACCATCAGGGACTTGGCACATCGGTCACGATAAACTCCCTGGAGGACAGTATAGGGAGGGAGCCAGCACCCTCACACACGGCTAAAGTGTGAAGGTAAGTTGGCTGTATCTCCTCAAAATTTTAAAAACATGTAATCTTTAAACCAGCAATTCCCCCTAGCATTCCCCACGGTATAGGTCTCAGCATTTTATTACTACAAATAATGCTGCAACGAACACTTATTGCAATTGTCCAGCAACATCGTAAACCATGGTTCCTCATAAAGCTACCAAGAGACAGAGAAGACGGAGCAAGAGGAGGAAGAGGAGGAGGAGGAGGAGGAGGGGAGAGAAAAAAGAGTGGGGTTCTCGACTCAGACTGACATGGAAAGATTTAGAGCAACGTACATAGTATTTCACCGCACTCGCGCTCGGGCCCTGACCAGGCTGGGGGTGGGGAGACTCCCCTTCACTATAAAGGTTTGCTCTTTTTGAACCTTATATCAGTGCATCAAATACTTACCCAAAGGCTTCAACCTTAAAAACGACAAATGCTAACCCTGTCACTTTGTTAAATTGTTATAGTGTCTCTGCCTGGAAGTCATAGGTGCTTGCTTCCTGGTGAAACCCAACAGGAGCTCTCTGGGGTTCGGGTGATGGGCTACTGTCCACCTTAAGTTAAGGTGCGAACACCCCTGTTCCCTCCCAATGTGGATTAATTTGCTGAATTGTCCCAAAGAGACAAATACATGATTCAGTGAGGGTTGCTAAATAAAATAACAATCACAATTTAATTTTTGATGAAAATTCTCAGTAACTTCCTTCTAACCGGGATAGTTTTCTTTTGGAAAAAAGAAAAAGAAAATAGATTTAAGTTCTACGCTGTGAAAATAAGTTGACAAGCAATGGAAACGCACCCCTGATGTCAGAGGCCGCGGGGACAGAGGGTGAGTTGTACCCTAACTGGCCAGCTCCCCTGGGGAGACCCGGGGGCGCCCCGCGCAGGTCTCCTCCCTTCCGGCTCCCGGCGGGGTGAAGCTGGAAGTCTGGGCCTGTTGGGGCTGTGCTGCCACACTGCCAGCTGGGCAGGACGCCCCGCGTGAGTGTATGTGTGTCCCTGTTTCCTTGGAGATGCTCAAAATATTCCCTGCTCATTTTTCAAAATCTACACACCCGGCTCCCCAGACCAGGGCCGTGGCGAGCCGTCCAGGGCGGGTGAAGATGCCCCTCGAATGAGAATGCCTATCTGAACTGAACCCGACGGGCAACCGGGACCGGGAAAGATGTGGCCTAAGGAGTGCCCTGCAGCCCGAGCCTGGCCTCCCACTTTGGAAACTACCTCGAAACAACCTATGATACGAGCTACAGCAACAAAAAGCCACTTTCAACCCACGGTTTAAGGGAGAGCCTCGCTGGTTCCCATCAGCCTGAGCGGGGTCCTCCCTGGTACAAATGCACAGGACAGACCACGTAGACGAGCAGGCATTCAAAACTCCGTGTGTGTTCCACCCACCCATGTCAGGGTCTCGGACCCCAAGGAAGAATCAGATGCTTCATTTTTCCCAGATAGAATACAGGAGGGGGCACATTCTAAGCACAACCAAGTCTCTCTCTGTCCCTCCCTTTCCCTCCCAATCTCTAAAAATCAATGGGAAAATATCCTTGGGTGAGGATTAACAAAATAATAATAATAATAATAATAATAAATTAAATTAAATTAAAAAAATAAAGTGATGCGTTTGACGATACAAAAGGATTCATCGTCCCCTGTGGTAACTCTCCTTGCCCTGAATTCTATGCTGTCTGGTTACACAGCGTGTTCAGTTTTCCAACCTTGTCCTCCAGGCTCGGAGTTAAGCAATCCGCAGTTATTGCTGTACCTCATGCCTTGGCCATGAACTCTGCTTCCTTATCTTGTGCTGTTTGGTTTTGTGCTTCTCTCCTGTTTGCTTTCCTTTATTGCAAAGGCCCTGCTTCCTCTACATTTAGCTTCGCTCATGTGGTGGGAGGTTTATATCCTATTTTAAGTTCTACTAGGATTTATCTCTAAGCTTTCCAAAATATTAAAAACCTTCTCAAATTATCCAGGTAAAAAAAGACCCAGCTCCCCTCCCCAACACACAACCGGTCTCTTTCCCTGGCTCTGAGGATCAAAAGGGGAGAAAAAGGCCCCAGGGTAGTAATATCGGGTGAAAGAAACCAAAAGCAAAATTGTGTGCTATGATTCCTTCAACACGGAAGTCAGGGACAGCGGCCTGCCTGTGGCTGATGTAGCCCTGGGGTCTCCTGGGGAGGAGGGACAGCCACATGGAGGGGCTCCTCCGTGTCTCCCCCCACCTTCCACCAGGTTGCTTCCGTGGTGGGCTCTCCTCTGTCCAGCCTCCCCCATTCTCCCAGGGGAATGCCTCTGATGACCAGACGTCATTCACATTAGAAGGTGCATATAGCCGAAAGGTCCCAGGTTTGATTCCGGTCAAGGGCATGTACATTGGTTGCGGGCACATCCCCAGTGGGGGGTGTGCAAGAGGTGGCTGGTCGATATTTCTCTCTCATAGATGTTTCTAACTCTCTCTCCCTCTCCCTTCCTCTCTGTAAAAAAATCAATAAAATATATTTTAAAAAAAGGTGCATATAAAACTCTTGATGCAGCCATTTTCAGAGACCAGAGTGCTAACCATTACACCATGGAACCACCACACTTGATGCAGCCATTTTCAAACCACTGCTCACGGCCCCAGGGATGTCAGAGTTTAAAACAATTTTTCCTGATAGTGCCCTACGGGATGCAGGTGAATGGTGGGCGGCCCTTCAAAAATCAGCTTCC
Organism: Pipistrellus kuhlii; assembly: GCF_014108245.1. Classification (NCBI taxonomy): domain Eukaryota; kingdom Metazoa; phylum Chordata; class Mammalia; order Chiroptera; family Vespertilionidae; genus Pipistrellus; species Pipistrellus kuhlii. Next base: position 26,332,423 of record NW_023425573.1, read on the forward strand.
TCCAGCTCTCCCAGGGAGCGGAGCGGGAGCACCGGGGCTGAGTGAGCAGCCCTGGGCAGGAAGAGTCTCAGTCCTGGTCACTAACTGTGCGCCTAGTTTGCAGCTCTGCTTTTAAGTAAACGACAAGAGCAAACATGTCTGCAGAATCTGACATAAGAGTAAGTAACGGGTCAGAGAAGGCAGAAGGTATGGTGTCAGAACTGCAACCAGCAACCAACACAAGCGGGTTCAAGTGCAGCTTCAAGGTGTAGGTGAATGCAAGGGGCAGAGGAGGGTGGGGGGTCAGGGCGGCCCAAGAGGAATGCGAGAGAATAGATAGGATGGGGTTTGGATTGAACCAGTGGAAAAAGCCAATCTCTTCTCCCCCCCCCCCCCCCGTACCCACTTTTTAAATTTCACAACAGACACACACTTGCACACTCACCATTTCTCTCACTCATTGTCTCACCAATAAGTCTTTCTCTTTGCTATTGACCACACCCCATACTCTTGTCTCCCTATTCCACAGACTTTTTCCCTTTATACCAAACTACATTTGTGCAACTAAAGGGAACACTTACATTTCTTAGCTACTCCTTACTGTTACTGCTCATTTGTAACTGATTATTTCTGCTTGGTGGCCCCAAACCAGGAGGCACCTCAGCGATACCTCAGCCTAATGTATGATGGGCAGTCTGCCTGGACCATCCAAGGAGAGGGCAGAGAAGCAAATGCCAGTTCAAAAGGGGGATGGGAGGCATGCTAGGGCTTCCTTTCAGAGCCTCCCCACCCGAGGTTCAAGCGACAGCGCAATCAAGTAGTGGGCTCAGGCTGAGTGAGAAGCCAAGCGCCAAAGGAAGTGATTTCACAGTCGCAGTTTGCTCCGCACCACAGGTGCCAGGAAACTCCCAACAATAACTGGCGGGTTTAAAGAATGCAATCTTGCGATGTAATGAAACCACTATGCTGAGAACACTCGGTGTTGGGATTGAGCTATCCTACAAGGTAACGAGCTGTTTTTTTGTTGCCTGTGAAATAAGGGAATTTTCCTGTATGTTCTGGGTGGGTGAACCCTGCCAGGACTTCTCAGGGTGAGCCTGCTGGGCAGCCTCACGGCACATGGGTTAAAACACCCCCCTACCTCCCACCCCGCCCCGCCCCAGGCACCCTCACCTCCTGCAGTTTAACCTCTTCCGGCTGGAGGATGTCCAGCACCCCGCTGCTCTGGATCTCCGGGAGGTCCTGCCATAGGTTGAACCTGGAGTGCGGGTTGCTGAGCAGGCAGATCTGGGGCAGAGCCCTCCGCTCAGGTGGGCTTGCCAGCTCCTCCGGCTCCTCCTCCTCCTCTTCCTCCTCAGGCGCCTCCTCGCTGGACGGGGAGCGGAGGTCATCGGCTTGTATTTCTGCATCCTGTTGCCTCCTGGTTTCAATTTCCTGGAGAGTTGATTTGTCTCGGTATTCCTGATATAGGAGCCCTGAAATCGATAGAATTGGAATGAAGAGCAGAAAACTATTTCAGATGAAGATCTTTCTGAGTCACTAAGGCAAGGCTTTGTCTTCTCCTCAGGGCCAGGGCCCCAGGAATACCCCAAGACAGACCCTGGGCCAACTACCGCCAGGCCTTCCCTCCCCGGGAAGGATCAGCCCTTGTGAGTTTGTTTCAAAGAAGGCTAAAGAAACCCCTGAACTGATTTAAAATCCAATCACACAAATATGTGCTTTCCCCACATATGATCCCTGCTGGGAACCCTGCTTGGCAAACAAGAATCCACAACATGATGTGTTAATAGCCAACGTGTGCAGAGAGGATGGAAATGCCCCAATTACGCTTCAATATCCCCACAGGATGCTTTCAAGACCTTAAACGCTTCCATATTAAAACTCGAGCTCGCTCATTTGTGAACTGGGAGCAGTTGTCAGTTCTCATTTTGAAGGAAAAAACATTTTACCATCCTTAGGATTCAAGGGGGAAACATCCCTTTTTTGCTCTTGCAATTTCAGGCTCACTTCCCTGACAAACTGCACTTGAAGTAGCTGCATTCTGAGTCTCCAAGGAGACTTGAGGATGCCTATGAATCAGCACAGAGGTGGCACCTCCTCCACAGGGAGAAACCCATTTCAGACATCCTGGCTTTGGGGCGGGGCTGTCTCCTCACACAGGGGCGGCAGGAAGCTTCTGCAGTAAAGGGGTCTTAGCTCAGGGAGAGGGGAAGCTGGGTGGGGCAGGTGCGCGGGAATGTGAGGCTGGAGGCAGGGCATCAGACTCCAAGGGCCTTGTCTGCCTGCCATACCACGGAGGTGGCAGTCTATCCGCTGGGAAAGAGAGAGGCCCCAGGAGACCTCGGGCAAGCAGCTCTGGTCTGTTTTAGGAGGCCCGAGGGGGAAGAGGCTGAGTTGGTTCTGCAGGAGCGATGATGGAGGCAGGCCTGAGCTGTCGTGGGTGAAGGATGGAGCCCACCTGTCGGGGCACAGTGATAAAGTGGAAGACGTGTTCTGGGCTGCTGGGTCACGAATGATGTCCAGGTTTTCAGACTGGGAACAAGATCGGTTGGGCCCCATTCAAAGAGATGAGGGACACAGGACAGTCTGGCCAGGGAAGGGGATGGTGGAGGGATCCAGCGGGCAGCTGAGGGGCACCTAGGTGGAGAGGTCCAGTGAGCAGCTGGACATACTGGTTTTGTAATATGTCTATTCACAAAACAAAGATGATTCTCCTAGGAAAGTTCTGATAGGATAAATGAACCACTTCTATAACACTGACTCTTATAATGCAGTACAAACATTGCCTATTATCCTTCTTTTTCATAAAAAATACTTTTATTGATTTCAGATAGAAACATCATTGATGAGAGAGAATCATTGGTTGGCTGCCTCATGCACACCCCACACTGGGAATTGAGCCCACAGCCTGGGCATGTGCCCTGACTGGGAATTGAACCCTGACATCCAGGATCACAGGTCAACATTCAACCACTGAGCCATGCCAGCCAAGCTAAATCCATTCTTTGGATTAACCTACTTGGCTTTCTATGTCGCATGACACTAAATGATAAAGCCTTTATTCAAAGTATAGAATTTGTTTTAAAAAATTAAGATCCTGTGATTGTACAAGGTTACATTCCAGCAGAATACAACATGGAGTTAATCTGACAAAAGAATGAAAAAGAAAACCTAGTCTACCCTGAATGCAATCTGGACTGAAGATCTATAAAGTCAGAGGTTTAATGTCACCACATAAACTGGTTCAGTCATGAGCACAACATCTCTATTGTTGTCAATAGTAAACCAATTATTCTGTGACTCTGATACTGAGTTTATGGAGGTTTAAAGAAACTAGGTTCCCACAGTTGACTTGGAGTCACTTTCCAATGCTTAGCACAGTGCCTACCCCACATAGTAGGTACATACTTATTTGTTGAATTGAACACCATTTAAAAATACAGTTCCAAGCTTTGCAAAAATGCCTAATTTGTCATCCTTTTGAAAGTTCAAAAATACATATCATATACGCTACAGTCATGGGTAAAAAAAATAAAAAAAAAAAAGAGTAAAACATCATGGGTTAAAAACTATCTCCAACCCAACTGGTGTGGCTCAGCAGTTGAGTGTCCATCTATGAACAAAGAGATCACAGTTTGAGTCCTGGTCAGGGCACATGCCTGGGTTGTGGGCTCGACCCCCAGCCGGGGGGTGTGCAGGAGAGATCAGATCAATGATTCTCACCACTGATGTCTCTATCTCCATCTCTTTTCCTCTCTGAAATGAATAAAAAATATATATCCAATATCATATGCTAAGAAGAAGAAAGAGGAGGAGGAGGAGGAGGAGGAGGAGGAGGAGGAGGAGGAGGAGAGCAGCAGCAGCAATATTAGCAGGGTGAGTAGTTGGATTGAAAACAATATTTCTGAAATCATATCGTGGCAGACACCATTGGCTGCCTCTCCCCAGTCTCCTCACAACCCTTCTTCCCAGCTGACGGGGAGGCGTTTGAGTGCTGACCCATTCTGTGCTCAGGAAAGAGAGTGGATGTTGACTGATCAAAACTTTCTGTGGTAGTTCCATCCCCTTGCCAGTGGAGGATTTAGACATAAGCAAATGACACAATCTGGTTGAGGAGAGTAAGGGGGACAGCTTCTTAAAGAGATGTCCCTCCCCAGCAGGCACTTGAAGACAGACTGCCCCTTTTTGCTTTTATACATGGCTGCTTGAGGATGTAATGTCTGGAGCTGTGACATGAATTAACTAACTGCCGAACATCCTACCCCTGGACTCATTAACTGAGATAGAATACTTACATTGTTTAAGATTATTTTATTTTGCTGGCTATCCTGCTACTTTCAATCAAAGATTTCCAATACAAGTGCTTTTAGAATATTCTTAAAATGTCATATTTTTGTAGTATTTAAATATGTATTTAAAAAATCAATTTTCCTAGAGTTACTGTGATTACACCGTGTCCCCATTTTTCATATCCTGTTTATTTCTTATTTTTAGCTTTAAAATTCAGATTACAATAGAGAGTACTATTATTGATTAAATTTCTGTGCTCAATGTACTGTTAATATATGATGTTTTCCTACTTTATATTTTGTACATTTAGCAAGCACAACTTCACATGGAAATTAATTTTACCTGTAAAACCCTGCATCTGACATTCTATCCATGCAGAATTAGAAGGCTCCACTCCCATCTCTCCTCATTAAAATGATTTATACCTAGCTGGCTCTGCTGCCCTGCACCTGAGGGCAGGTTCCCAGCTCTTCTTCAAAGTCATCAGTCATTCAAAACCTCACTTTCTGAACAGAATAACTTTGTTCCTTGAATCCTTCAAATGGAAACGTCTAAGGGACAGAGAGATTTTTATTTTTTTTACTGAGCATCTTCTATATGCCAACCATTTACTAGGTGTCATAAACAACAGTAATGCATGCACATACATGTACACACACACACACACACACACACACACACAATCTCAGAGTCACAGGGCCCACCATCTGTAATGATGGTTGCATACCATATCATGCATAATCTTGTCGTAATTCTGTCCTGGCCTCCGTGGAGCCACTGCAAAATCCAACAGTGTGGTCTGCAAAGTGCCCACATAGTCATTCCACCTTCCCCCTGCCCCTCAATTACACTGTGTGTTTAGGAATCTGTTGTCCTCTCCTGGTCCCTGGAAAAGAATTCACTTCATTCACAGGGCTATCAGCAGGTAGGCTGGTGTAAGCTCCGTAAGGGACAATGTGATGAGAAGGCAGCAACAACTCTGTGCTGTCACTCAACACATCTGTCGAGCACCTACTATGGACCTAGCCCAGGAGCCAGAAAAAGACAGTTAGCATGCCAGTCTCTGCTGCTTGGCACACGAGGAAACTGGGGGCAAAGAGGGGTAGGCGCCACCGCTCAAGGCCCCTGACTCCCAGCTTCAGGTCTATGCATTGGCTCAGCAGGTCCAGCTGTCTCCAGGAGAGGAGTCTCCACATGCCCGTGGCACAGACAGGAGCCTCCCAGCCCCACCCGAGGTGCTTCTTAGTCATGGCATCGAGCTTAGCCTTTTGAGAGGGTAGAAGTCTAGGCTTCCAGCCTCTGCCAGGGCAGGGGCGGCCCTCCCCATTAGGAAGGACAGTGTGGCAGGAGGGGGGAGAGAGGCGTTTTCAGGAGTCTGTTCTCAGATCATGCCCTCTCCATTCAGCCAGCAAACAAAGGGAAAAGCAAGCTGCCGCCGCCACCGCCACCACCATCCCACCGGGCCTGACACTCAGGGGGCCTGCTGGAAACAAAATTTCTGGAGTCAGCAGCTTCTCAGCGAGCAGTGCGCGCTCCACCCCCTCAGCTCTGCCAGGGCTCAGCGCCTCGCAGGGCTCAGTTTGGAAAAACCCCTGCCAGCGAAGAGTGGGCTGCCCCCAAAGTCTCCCAAACGCAGGGTCCTCTGGGGCCACGGATGCTCCACTTCCATCGGGACACCTCCTGCCTGCCTGAGCATTTGGGACAAAAGGCAACGATAATGTTTAGGGAGCAAATTTTCCAAACCTAGGATTTCAATTGAACAAATAGACTGCTGCTCTGACGACACTGAAAAACAAGGCTTACTAAGCAGCCGGTACCATTTTCTGAATAAGGGAACCCACATGGTGAGAGCTAGTTTGATATTATTAGCATTTGTTGACTTTGAAATGCAAGGGCTCACGTGCGTGGGACTCCTCAATCCACTTTCTGCATCCACAGGGCTCCAGCGGCAGCTGTGCTTTGCTGGACATAAACGGCCGCACCCCCGCCTCTCGGCCACAATCCCGGACAGGCCGTGGAACTACGCTTCCTTAACCCAGGGCCTGGGAGGGGGCTTCCCATTTTCTCTCTGCTTCACCTGTCCCTGTGCAAAGTCTGCCACTGCCTCCTCTTCCTGGATTGCAGCGGTGAGCCTGGCTCTCCCCAGAGCCCCTCTCCTCCCCCCCTCCTCCTGTTTTTTTGCAGATTCTCTCTCTTTCCAGGTCTTCCCCAGACCTCATCCTGGCTCCCTCCACCTCCTGGGGGGTCTTTCCCACAGAAGTGAAAAGGGCCTGGGCAGGTAGACCTCTCCAGAGAGAGCAGGACAGAAATGCATTTGCTAAAGCCCAGTTATGCAGCATCATTAAAATGGGGCAGTTCTGCCTATAGAACAATTTAGAATCAAACACGTCCAAACGTTCGCTAGGCCCAGCCGGCATGGCTCAGTGGTTGAGCATCCACCCAAGAACCAGGAGGTCATGGTTCAGTTTCTCGACAGGGGACATGCCTGGGTTATGAGCTCCATCCCTAGTGTGGGGCGAGCAGGGGGCAGCCAATCAATGAATCTCTCTCATCACTGATCTTTCTCTCTCCTCACTCTCTCTCTCTTCCCCTTCATTTCTGAAACCAATAAAAACATATTCAAAACCACCACAACAAAAACGTTCCCTAGCCTCCTCACAGAAACGCAAGGTTATCCCAGTAGCAGGGGGGCCCTCAGAGTCTACCAGGAGCCCCCATTTGCCCCGTGAAGCGGGCCACCGCTCAGAGCACCCACCTATTTGTTCGATGAGGTTCCTCCAGGAGTCAGCGGGAATGGGGTGGATCCTCTGCAGGGCCTCGGTGAGGGTGGTGGGGCTGTCGGCCAGAGCCGGGCACTCCTCGGGCGTGGCCCCATTTCCCGGGGTGGAGGATGACTCACTGCCAGAAAGAAGCAGGGGCAGGGCCAGTTATTTTTTTAAGCAACGACACACCTTGGCGAGCTGGCGAGGGACGCGGCCGGGGCCAGCGGACCCGCCCGGGACCGTCCAGGCGGGCCCCACAGGCCCTTTCTGTCACAGCACCAGGGCGCGACGGAGTGATTAATCCCTACCCCGGCCCGTCCCAAGCCTCCATGGGTTCGGAGCCCGCGGGCAGGCATCGGAAACTTGGCGCTCCCGCTCCCTCCACGGCGGCGCCGCCCGGACGCCCCACCGGGTCCCGCGGCCGAGAGCCCAGCCGCGCCGCGCACCCCGCACCCCGCGCCGCCCGCTGTCACCGGCCCCCAGTCGCTTTCAGGCGTGGGTCCTCCCGTCCCAGGGCCCCTCGACGTGGAGAAGGGGACGCCTAGCCCGATAGGGCGCGGGGGGCGGCCCGGGGCAGGGACCAGGGGCGCCAGCGGCCGGGCTACTCATCTCATCACTAACCCCAGGCGGATGCGGGTGCGGGTGCGGGTGCGGGTGCGAGTGCGGGCAGGTCAAGGGCCGAGGGTGCAGTGGGGGCCGACGGGGCCCACGGGGCCCACGGGGCCAAGGCCACGGGAGGCAGGAGGAGGGCGCGAGCTGGGGCCAGAGGATCGCGGGGGCGCCGCGCGGGCCCGGGCGCGGGCCAGTCCTCACCTGCCGGGCAGGTGTCCCGCCGCCGAGTCGCGCGTGTCGCTCTCCGAGGCGGAGCTGTCGTGGTCCACGGCGCAGGCGGCGCTGAAAGCCGCGGCCAGCAGCTCCATGGGGCCAGCGGCCGGCCGGCGCGGGGCCGGTGGAGAGGCGCGCGGGGGCCCGCAGCCCGGCCGGGGGCCAGGGGCGAGGAGCGGGCTCGGGGTCCGGGGCGCACGGCGCGCTGCTCGAGCCGGAGCTGCAGCCGCCGCCGCCGCCGAGCGCTCCCGCGGGCGGGCGGGCGGGCGGACGCGCGCCCGGAGGATCCCGGAGTTGCCGTGGCAACCGGGGAGGCGGGAGGGGCGCGCTCGGCGGGGGCGAGTCCCGGCGGCGCGGCGCGGCGCGGGGAGCGGGGCTGGGCGCGACCCTGGCGGCGGACCGGACCTCCCGCAGGGCTCGCGCCTCGCGCTCCCGCCGCCGCCACCGCACGGGGCTCGGGGTGCGGAGGAGGGCGGGATGCGTGGGGGCCGGCGGACTGCGCCCCCCGCCTACCGCCACTCCTCCTGGCCGCCTGGCGGGGCCCACCGGCTCGGGAGGAGCTCTTGGAAGGTCCGGGCGAGGTGACCCTCTGCCCTTCGCGCCCGGCGACGCCGCGCATCCTCTGCGGTGTCCCGCGGGGACCGGCCGCGGAACCCTGCCTCTGTCCATCCAGAAATGCCTCTGTCTGGGGGAGTCCGAGGCCGGGACTGGGGTCTTGGGGAGCCCCTGCGCTGTGGCTGCGGAGAGGGGGCTGGCCGCCCCAGCGACCCGCTGGCCCTGCCCTGGCGGCCCGGCCCAGGATGCGGATGGTGGGACTGGAGGTGGAGAGACAAAGTGCTCCAAACCTGCACCCGGCGTCCCTGCTCCATCACGCTGACTCTAGGAATCTGCATCCGAGTGCTAACTAGTTGAATCCGCTTCTGGATACAGAAAGCAAATAAAAACGGGAGCCCAGTAGAGTGTGAGTGATCGTGTGGCCCGCGGGGATCTATCGGGGTTTCATCCAGCTGGCACACTGCCCGGCGTCCTCTCCGAGGCTGCGGGCCCGGGCCAGGGCGAGAGGGTACCTGCGGACAGAGGTGGGGAGTGCAGGGCGCAGGGGGGCGCTAAGTGTGTTTGAAGGAACAAATTCCTTGTTTGGGGATGTACATGCTGGTGGGAGGGTGCTAGTTAGCTCTATTAGGTCCTTTAGCCAGTCGTACGGTGTCTCCCAAACTTTTGACATATGTGTACCCTTTCTATAATTTTCGTAACGCTGAGTACCCCTCGTACTCATGAGAACGTAGAATCAGGCGCAGCTAAACACGGTGCAGTGCATATCCCCACCAAACTCCGGTGCAACGCGTACCCCCACCAAACTCTTCCCGTACCCCCAGGGGGAACGCGTACCACACTTTGGGAAACACTGCTCTAGAACATGGCAGTTGTGTAAAAGTTAGTTTCCTCTAGGGTCCAGAATGGCCAGTTCCCATCTCCTCGTGCCCTTCAGGCCTCAGAATATCTCCGTGACGGCCATCTGGTCCCCTCTGTTCCCAAGCCGAGCTCCTCTCTTGCTCGGCTCTTTCCACATGTCTCCAGACAGACAGCCTCCTGTTGAGTTCTACATTTCTATCTGCTCTCTGGCCATCTCTTTCCGATGTGCCTAAACACTCCACCAGAACACTCACATCTCCCCCTGCCACCAGCAGGAGGCCAGCAGACGGTGAGAGCTGGCCTCCACTTCTCCTGCTCCTCCCGCCACCTCCATGTCAGTCAGTGCCGCACTGAGCACCCTGCGCCCCCAGTCCTTCAAAGCACCACCCCAATCCTTGGGCCTGTCCACACCCAGCTCATCCTCTCTCTGTCGCCTTTCTAAAATACAGGGCTACTTTGGTCCCTCTGCTTAACAACCTGCCTTGGGGTACCATCACCTGGGGGGGTGGCGGGGGGAGGGGGGGCGCAGTTCCTTGCCAGCTTCCTAGAGCCATTGTCCTTGCTGACTCCTCGGAGGCTTTGGTTTCATACACTTCCCCAGGCTCAGGGCTCTCTGCTCCAGGGGTCAAGTAATTACTCTGGTGGGTGGAGGCACGCTGGGCCGCCCCTCCCCTAAGCCATCTCCTTTGTGTAACCAGCAGCATTGGCGACACTGTAATTCTCTGTGACGAGGGCTATCTTTCCATGAAGCCACGGGCTCCTCCGGGCTGGGCACTACCATGTCCTACTCATTTTTCATCAGGGTCCGAGGAAGAGCATGTGTGGCAGTTACTAGAACCTCCTGCTTTGCAGGGTTTCACCACTTCTCAATCTCGGAGCAGCATTCAGTGAAGCTGTTACTTTTACACTTTGCTGCACCAAGGGAAAAAGATTTTTTTAAAAAAATTTTTAAATCAGAAAATATTCAAGTGAAATTACATACAGGGTGGGCAAAAGTAGGCTTATAGTTGTTTGTACAATAATTAATAAACAATAATACAAGAATAAACTGTGTTTCATATACAACCGTTAGCCAGCTGTGAGGGTGAAGGTGAGCATAATAAAACCTTCCAGTTGAAAAATAAGCTAAAAATATCTTTCTAATTATAAAATCAGTTTAGAAAGTCACTGAGTTCTGAAGGCATATAACCTTAAGCTGAATTCCCCATGTTCTATTTTCTATCATAGTTTAGTGCTTATTTGGCAGGAAATTATAACATCTCCATTTAACTGACATTTTATTCACAATATACTTTAGTCACAAAATGTAGATAGATTTTTCAAATATGCCTGATTAGCACATGGTCGGTGCTCTGTAAGTACTAGTATTTGTTAAGGAAGTAATGGTATTTTGTTTTCTTTTTTAAAATATATTTTTATTGGTTTCAGAGAGGAATGGAGAGAGATAGAGACATCAATGATGAGAATCATTGATCGGCTGGCTCCTGCATGCCCCCTACTGGGGATCAAACCAGCAACCTGGGTTCATAGATCGATGCTCAACCACTGATCCATGCCAGCCAGGTAGTAATGGTATGTTTTAAAAAATATTTAAAAAAAGGATCAGTGGATGGGAGAGAAAAGGGGGCATATGTAAGACTTTCAACAATAAAGATTAAAAAAAAAAAAAAGGAAAGAAAAATCAATGGGCCAAAAGGGAGTCCCTTTTGACAAGCCACATCACCAAAACAAAACTTAATGACTTATCTAACGCAGTCTCAGACTTTGCCAGGCATGGAATTTTAAGCCAATCGGTATTGAATTTCCTGGTCCTCACTAGCGGGGTTCATCTGCTTGATAAGACCCCTGCCTTCCCTAAGGAAGGTGTCCTTGTCTGAAGTAATTCAACTCCACTAACTTCTTAGTCCCACCCTCTCTCTGCCGTTAAAGAACCTTCCATTTGGAGGGAATCAATGAAACACGCTTCCAATTGCTAGATGGGATGTCGCCTGACTCATGAATTACTTAGGAAAACCAATTAGATCTTCAAATTTAGTCAGCTGAGCTCCGTTTTTGAACATTAGTTGGTTTATATCGGGTCTAGTAATAATTAATGTCGTTTTCCAACATTCGTTTAAAATCTTGCTTGGCGTTGACTTGTATTGACATAACCTTCAAACACGTGGTATCTACAGAACGTGTGAAGTGCAATTAACAAGTTTTGCTTGAAAAAGTTTGTGTTTGGTTTGGTTTTTGTTGCAAAACTAGGGCTAAGAAGATGGCGGATGAAGAGCATATTCGGCACTGCATGCTTTACGAGTTCCAATTAGGAAGAAAAGCAAGTGAGGCTGCAAAAAACATCTGTTTTGGTCAAGATGCAGTTAGCACCAGAAAATGCCAGCGTTGGTTTGAGAAATTTCGTGAGGGAAATTTTTCGTTAGATGACAAGAGTGGTCGAGGCCGTGTGTCCAATTTTGATCAAGAAGCTCTTCAAGCTCTTTTGGTGCAAAATCCTCAAATTACCCAACAAGAGCTTGCGACAACTTTAAATTGTTCACAAAAACAATTTCCAATCAGTTGCGTGCACTTGGCAAAGTCCAAAAGTTTGGAAAATGGGTTCCTCATGAGTTGACCGACAACAACCATAATCAAAGAGTCACAATTTGCAGTTCACTCCTCTCTCGTCAAAACCGTTTGCCGTTTTTAGAGCAAATTGTTACCGGAGATGAACAATGGGTGCTGTATGTTAATTTGAAAAGGCGGCCTCAATGGTTGGACAAAAATGAGGCTCCGCAGCCCACGCCAAAACCTGACTTGCATGCGAAAAAAGTGATGTTGTGTGTTTGGTGGAATTTTAAAGGAATTCTTCATTATGAACTTTTTACCATCTAACCAAACCATTACAAGTATAGTGTATAGTGCCCAATTGGAAAGGTTAGCCCAAGCTTTAAGAGAAAAAGAACCCGCGCTGATTCATCGGAAGGGCGTAATTCTTCACCACGATAACGCACGACCGCATACTGCAAGAATCACTGCTGAAAAACTGCGCCAGTTGGAATGGGAAGTTCTCCCTCAACCTGCATATTCTCCTGATATTGCCCCTTCTGATTACCATTTGTTTCGTTCTTTGCAAAACTTTCTTCTTGGAAAAAAATTTAATAATGAAGAATGCCTCAAAAATGCATTGACCGAATTTTTTGCATCAAAATCACAAGAATTTTACAACAGAGGGATTAAAATGCTTCCTGAGCGTTGGGCACAAGTAGTAGAAAACAACGGCAACTATATTGTTGATTAAATTTTGTTGTATTGTTTAAATAAATTCGATTTTAAAAAAGTATTAGAAAACGACATTAATTATTACTAGACCTAATATATTTTATCTAAAGATTGTTTATTTTTTCCTTTGAATTACAAAGAGTAAATGTTGGGGGAAAGTAGATTCTTATTTATATAGCCATCTCAGCCTTCAGGAATCTGAATTTATAAAATGGTACCTTACTCTGAGGGAGAATTGCTAGAAGCAGAAGGAGGTTTAGAAATGATCTGTTCCAACACATTTAATTGACAGAAAAGAGGAACAGAGCCAGAGGGTTAAAATGACAAGGTCACACAGCTGGCTAATGGCAGATTTTGGAAGAATTTGCTACTAAGTCAAGACTGTGTTGTGTGGGATAAGGAACTGCACATTTCTATTTAATTATTCTAAATATTTTTGGGGTTACACGATCTGACAACAGACAATCAAAAGTTAAAATAGATTTGTAGTCTTCAATCTAGTAGGAAAAAGGACATAGAATTGTTTTTTTGTAGTGAGGAGATAATCCTCAAATATATATTGGAAACATCTAGAAACAGGTGCCTGGTAACTTTTAATTAGCTGCATCTTTCACATCCATAAACAATTTATTTTTATCACTCTCAAAAGACTTTATTCAGTTGCTTTGAAAATCAACAAATTTAAACCACGTAGGTAGCCCCAGCAATAAACCCATGAAAAGCTAGAAGAGATAGTGCCAAGAAACCTGAAAACCCATATTTGATGGATACAAAGATTTCTCCCATAAGGAGAGGGGTCCCAAGTAGACTTGTCCTGTTGCATGGTACTTTTCTGGAGAGGGGGAGGTGGATGTCTTTCCTTAGTTTTGATGGTAAGGATAATTTGTAAATGTGGGATTGTAACATGCTGGAAATAAAGTAAGCACTTATTTACATGTGGAAATAAGTCAAGCACAATCAGTTTAACCCTGCATTATTTGTGCCCAAAGAGAGGCCTGGGTTTTCCCTGGTTTCCTGGGAGGTGATCGCTAAGCCCTCAGAATGTTACATCTGTTAAGAGTATCTTTGCTGCCAAAACCGGTTTGGCTCAATGGATAGAGAGTCGGCCTGCGGACTGAAAGGTCCCAGGTTCGATTCCGGTCAAGGGCATGTACATGGTTGCAGGCACATCCCCAGTAGGGGGTGTGCAAGAGGCAGCTGATTGATGATTCTCTCTCATCGATGTTTCTAACTCTCTATCCCTCTCTCTTCCTCTCTGTAAAAAATCAATAAAATATATTTAAAAAAAAGAAAGAGTATCTTTGCTTATCTGGGATTCTGAAGCGATACTGGAAAAGGTAGGGATTTGGGGCCATATGGTAATAGTTTAATCTCCAGAGGAGCTAAAGACTGAGGTTAGCCACCTGGGTGGCCACCCAGTTCTAGCTGACCAGGCTCCAATAAAAACTCTGGACATGAAGGCTCAAGCGCGTTTCCCTAGTTGGCAATATCGTCACAGATTGTTGCAGGAGAATGTTAGCGCTGGCCACAGTACCACAGGGACAAGGTAACTGGAAGCTCTGAGTAGACCTCTATGCATCTCTGCCTTTGGCTGATATAAATTTGCAGCTTTTCAGCCTTGGCTGATGTGGCTCAGTTGATTGAAGGATTGTCCCGTACACTGAAAGGTCTCAGGTTTGATTCCTGTCAGGACACACACCTAGGTTTTGGGTTATCCCATCAGGGCACATGCTGGGACAAAGGGTAGCCATATCTTCAATTATGAGATGCAGACAATTGTATGGCCTTGATAGAAATGTATTCTCAGCCAAAACCGGTTTGGCTCAGTGGTAGAGCGTCGGTCTGCGCACTGAAAGGTCCCAGGTTCGATTCTGGTCAAGGGCATGTACATTGGTTGTGGGCATATCCCCAGTAGGGGGTGTGCAAGAGGCAGCTGGTCGATGTTTCTCTCTCATCCATGTTTCTAGCTCTCTATCCCTCTCCCTTCCTCTCTGTAAAAAAATCAATAAAATATATTAAAAAAGAAAGAAAAGAAAGGGCAATCATGGTTAAAAAAAAAAAAAAAAGAAAGAAAGAAAAGAAATGTATTTTCAAAACAGCTCCCCCCAAATAACGCATGGATAACAGGCTATAATGCTGGTGTGTTTATCTGAAACTGTGGGAAATGAGACAAGTGCCTTGGGCTATGGGTTTCTTTGGAATATCCCTTACTACGGAGTCTGAGACACCCAGGATTATGGCTTTTGACCAACAGAAGCATTCTGAAACAAGGGGACTTAAGGAAAAACACTATTGAGGATAAAATGTGGAGAAAATTAGATAAAGAGTTGTCTGGGCACACATACTTGACATTTTAGGTTGTGGCTATGGGAGTTCAGATACTCTTAGTTGAAATTCAAACTGTAAAGGAACCAATAGCTTTTCATAACCTCCTTCCACTTAGCTTACTTATTTTAAATCACCTTGTAAACTATAAAGTTAGATCTCATTTAGTCCTATGTATAGTGAGTCCTATAATGTAGCACACAAATAGAAAATGATATTATTATTAATTATTATTTAGGAAGCCTGCATTTAGCACTAAAATACATTCACTATTATAATAGAGAATGTCTTGTCTTAACCAATAGCAAAACATACAAATGTAGTAACTGCTTACAGTATGAAATGAGAAAGATGGTGTCCTTTCATAAACCAAGTTGACTTGAAGAAATAGCATGTAGTTAAAATTAATAACCAGCTATTATTCACACATTGTTCCTTGAAAATTGCAAATAACTGGATTCTAGAGAAGTATTTTTCATAATAAGAAGTAATATGACAACTTTTCATTCTCTATTGAACAAATCCCTTACCCACCCTTAATATCCAGTAGGAAGAATATTCTTCATTGAGTCACTAGAATGAAGTATTCAGGGACATAGGGTCCCGTAAAAACAGCAGTATGTCTTTGGTAGAGACCGATCACTTCATGAGGGCCATCTGAGACATGAGGGAGGTGTGTCCCCTGACCAGGGGCCCGTTCTGGGTCCTTGACTGCTCATCATGTTGACAAGACCTGTTTTCCCAGGAATTCAAAGCTTTTAACCACTATTGATACTTCTATTTTAAAGACTCTAACAAGGAAACTGGCGACCGCAGCGGAGAAATTAGCACCAAACAAATGAATATTATCCTAAAGAGAAAGCACATCATTTCAAAAACATACCAAGTGCACGGCCATCAAAGAGGTTTAAAAATGAACAAGCAAGGCTTGGAAACAGTCATTGGCCTCCGTGAATGGAAAGCACCTCTCTGGAGGGTAGTCTGGACCACCCATACCATAAATGTTCATACTTTTAGTGAAGAGATGCTACTTTTAGGAATATAAAATCCATGGGGAAAAATTAGCTACACTATTGTTTATTACAGCGTTATTTATAATAGTGACACATTAGGAGCAACCTGATGTCCAATAATAGAAGATTGATTATTTAAATTATGACAAATATCTAAAATGGAATATCACTTTAGTGACTTTTAACATATTTAATAATCTAGAAAGATGTCCATAATGTATTGAATAGACAAGCAGATTCCCAAATGAAATGGCAGTATGATCTTATTTCATTTATAAATGATCTAATTTTATTTATAAATAGACTTATCGAGATGGAAGTTTAAGCATACACTCATTTGAAAAAAGATTGGAAGAATGATCAGCAAAAACATTTCTCTGTACTTGAAGTTGGAATCTGAGAGTATTTTCTTCTTTTTACTCATCTGTGTTAAAAATATTTTCTACAATCAAAGTGTCACTTATGTAAGGGGGAAATTACTTCAAAAAACAACATCAGTTCCTTAATGTGCATAAATTTAGAGCTGAGTTGAAAGCATTCACGTAACAGGAGGGAGCCTAAGGAACTTGACGAATTGGGTTGAGCTGTTTTGTATTCTCTAGATTTACTTTGGGGAAAAACACCTCAATTCGTTACATAAATCTATCTTTTCAAAAGCTCTTCAGAGTCAATTCAATGGTCCTTAAAGAATCACAAATTCAAATTTTATAGTAGACTAGAGGCCTGATGCACAAAATTTGTGCACTTGGAGGGGGTTTCCTCAGCCTGCTTAGGGTCGCTCCTAAGCCAGCAGTCAGACATCCTTAGTGCTGCTGCAGAGACAGGAGAGGCTCCCAGCACTGCTGCTGCCCTTGCCAGCCAGCCAGCCAGCCAGCCATGAGCTTGGCTTAGCGCTTCTGGCTGAGTGGTGCTCTCCCAGTGAGAGCACACTGACCACCAGGGGGCAGTTCCTGCATTGAGCATCTGCCCCCTGGTGGTCAGTGAGCATCATAGCAGCCAGTTGTTCCACAGGTTGGTCAATTTTCATATTAGCCTTTTAGTATATAAGATGACTTCCTGGCATCTCTAAAACTAAAGCATTTACCTGCTTTTCTAATTTGCCCCGTGATAAAAACAATCCTTTTCCAGAAATTCCCCCCTTCCTTCCATAAATTGGCATTTACAAAGGCTAACCAGAATGCTTCTTCCTTTTCTATTGAAGTCAAGGTCCTGTTGAAGGAGTCATCACAGAATTCACTGCCTCCCATCAAAGGCAAGTCTCCCTCATACCACAGCCCTTTTCACACCCTTCCCCCTCCAGTAGTATGAAGACATCCCACTTATGCAGGCTC
Organism: Pipistrellus kuhlii; assembly: GCF_014108245.1. Lineage (NCBI taxonomy): Eukaryota > Metazoa > Chordata > Mammalia > Chiroptera > Vespertilionidae > Pipistrellus > Pipistrellus kuhlii. The sequence goes on from NW_023425573.1 coordinate 26,349,619, forward strand.
AATGCCACCTCCTCTGTGAAGCCCACCCCCTGTTCCAACCTATAACTGGCTGCATTCACTCCCTTTTGGGATCCCCATAGCCTTCCCCAGGGCTTCTCTTAAGATTTGATCACTTCCTCGAGGAGGAGGACTCTGATTGATGTTGCCCCCCTGCCTGTGCGGGCAGAGAGCTTGCACATGCCAGAGGCTCAGGACATATTTGCCACGTGGAGGCGGAGTTGAAAGAGGCTTGAAAGCACAGGCATTCCTTTGGTATCATCCTAGTGCCTCTGGGTAAATTACAGCCCAGAAACATCTCACAAACCCTTTCCTTTTATTCACTAAATACAAACCTCCTCTCCTTGCTTCTCCTTTAAACGGTGAGTGCACCTTCAGCTGAAGTACCATTATTAGCTGGGGGAAAAGAGTCAGGCTACCAGCAAAGAAGTGTAATTTCTGTACCTCTTGACTGTTCAGCCCTCCCCCGAGCTGACCAGTGGATGTTTCTTTTCCTAATTTTAAACTTATGTCTCATTTTTTCCATGCAGTGAAGATTGCATGCTAAATAATTGCTATTTCTAAAATGTTGCTCAGCCTTTGGAGTGGCTTTTATTTGTCACAGTCAGCGGGATCACTAGGCTGTTTTTTTTCTCAGGCTCAGGGTAAAACAATGGTCCTTAGTAGGTCTCTCTTTTCTGCTTAACAATGAGGGGATTTCATGAGGGTCTCAGAGGAGGGTCCAAAGCTCAACCGAAGTACATTCTTCCATTTGAAAATAGCATTTGTTCTAAAAAAAAAAAAAAAAAAAAAAAAAAAAAAAAAAAAAAAAAGAAGAAGAAGAAAAGAAAGATAGGAAGAGAAAAAAAAAGAGGCTTTAACCTGTCATCAACGTTTTCTCTAAGTGATGGATTCTTACCAGGAGGAGGAAACTCTTCTCGACAGAATGAGTCAGAGAAATGACAGAAGCGAGTGGAAAATTTCCTTCCTGTTGAGAGCACCTTAGAATATACCTTCCTTAACCCACGGCTTTCAGTTTCAGCACTTCACACGCTGTGAATCTCAATCAATTGTGTGCTTGTCTTTAGGATGGAGTGCTTTGAATTTTCTGCATTGAAATACACTGCTATTAACCAAGTTGAAAATCTTCTGGAGCAACAGGCACTCATATACATTGCTGATGGGAGAGCAAAGTTGTCCAACTTCAGATAGGGGGTGAGGGGTTTGCAATGGACTGAATGTTTGTGTCTCCCCAAATTCTATGCTGAAATCCTTGGGCCTTTGGGAGGTGATTAGGTCAGGAGGGCAGAGCCCTCATGAAGGAGATTAGTGTCCTTATAAAGGAGACCCCAAAGAAAGCCCTCACTTTTCTTGGATTTCACAGCCTCCAGAACTGTGAGAAATACATTTGTTGTTCATAAGCCACCTAGTTTAGGATATACTGTTATAGCAGCCCAATCTAAGACAACATGCATTTACCATTTGACCTAGCAATTCCATTTCTAAGAATTTATCCCAAAGATATCCTGAAACATGAAATAAGATACGTGCAAGGACCTTCATTATGACATTATTATTTTTAAGTATATTTTTATTTCATTTACTTTTGTTAATCCTCACCTGAGGATTATTTTCCAATGGTTTTTAGAGAGTGGAAGGGAGGACAAGAGAAAGGAACATTGATGTGAGAGAGACACATCGATTGGTTGCCTCCTGCACATGCCCAGCCAAGGGCTAGGAATTGAGCCCACAATCCAGGTATATACCCTTGACTGGAATTGAATCTGAGATCCTTCAGTCCTCGGGCTGACACTCTACCTACTGAGCCAAACCAGCTAGGGCAAAAAATAATTATTATTTTTTTATTGATTTCAGAGAGAGGAAGGGAAAGGAAGAGAGAGACAGAAACATCAATGAAGAGAATTATTGATTGCCTGTCTCCTGCATGCCCGCTATTGGGTATCGAGCCCACAACCTAGGCATGTGCTCTGACTGAGAATTGAACCATGACCTCCTGGTTCATAGGTTGACGCTCAACCACTGACCACTCCCGGTGGGCATTGATAGCAAAATATTGGAAGCAAACTCCATACCCATCAAAGATTGGTTGACTAGGATGTGAGGGCGATCTGGCTGCGACATCTGTGACCCCATTGATTGCCAGGGTTGATTCGGCTGATCTGGCTGGCTAGGTGGGTGTCCCCCTCCTCCCTCACTGATCCATGTGCATCCCTCCTGAAGCTGCGTGCTCGGTCGAAGAGAACGACTTTCCCCCCAGAGGAGAGGACCAGTCTTTTCGGTCAAGGGTATACGAGTAGCTGCGCTCCCCTGCTAGAACCTCCAAACAAGCTCTCAAAGATTGGTTGACTAGACTGTGGGATAGCCACATAATGGAGTTCTTTGCAGCTGGAGGACGAGGATGAGGACAATGCCTAAATTAACAGAGTAGTCCACTGTTGGGAACGAAAGGAGGCGAAGGTATACAATTATACATACACTTTCCCTCCTGACAAGAAATAGAAGAAGGAAAAAAGAGAAACTAGTAAAGATGATTTTTTTTTTCCACAGTTGGGATAGAAGGTAAGCCCTTTCTCTATAGTTTTGATTGAATACTGTGTAGATGTTTTACATATTCAAATGATTTTTAAAAATCTAAAAAAATGGGGGGGTTTTATAAAAACCTAGAGTTAAAAAAAAACAACCTGAAACAACTGAACCTAATTATCAAATTGATAACATAACCACATACAGAGAAGAATTTGGTTGGGGCCTCACCCAATAACTGGTGTCTTTATAAGAATAGGGGGAATTAGGACCGAGAGACTCAGAAACTAACAGGAAAATGCTATGTGAAGATGTTGGCAGAGGTTGTAATGATGTATCTACTAGTTAAGGAATGCCAAGTATTGCCAGCAACCCCCACAACCTAGGAGAGAGGCATGGGACAAATCTGCTCCTACAGCCTTCCGGGGGACCTGCCAATGCTGGGTTTTGGACTTCTCATCTCAGTTTTGTGAGAGAACCAATTTCTACTCTTTTTAAGCTGTCCAGTTCATGGTACTTTGTTATAGCAGCCATGGGAAACTAATACGCAAGATTCATTGTTGGTTATGGTTCAAGTGAAGTAATGGTGAAATTGTTCTGTGTGGATTTGTAGACTAGAGAAATAGACTACAGTGTTGTATATTGATGTCGAGGGTCCTCACTGTTAGAAAACGGAGATGGAAACATGGAATGAGGAGAGGGAAGAGGACTGCTGTGTGTTGGGTTGGAATCAAAGGTATTTGTATGAACTCAGCCACATGTCTCTGAGCTCTGTCCACTGCAAAGTCTTGGAAGCAATGACCTTCCAGTATTAATGAACACATATCACCCCCAGATCTTGGATTCAAAATACCATTCTGCACTCAGAGGAACTAGGGTTTCTGGGAGAAATAGCTGACTCCAGATCTCGGATATAGAAAGTATTTTTTTTTTTTTTTAAAGTATTTTGCTGTGTCAGAAGGCAAAAAAAAAAAAAAAAAAAAATTAAAAAAAAATGCTTAAAGGCAGGAAGGGATATATCAAAGGGACATAGGAACCAGCTTAAAAGGGACACCTACTGGCCAAATTTGTGACAATTTGGGCATCAAAAGGAATATGACAGTAATGAACTAAAACACATTGAACTAGACAATCACAAGCCACCACCATGAATCCATAGTGATACTCACAATGAAACATAAAATCAAGGAGGGGTCGTCTTCACAGGAGACAACCAATGAATAAAAGAAGGAGGAATAATACAACTCTCCCATTTTGCGGTTCCCAGTGTAATAATGGTTTCAAGAAGGAACATCAATGGGTGTTAAAAGCCCAATGTGAAAGGTTAATAGAAAGAGGACCATTATATGATGTCAAACTAGCACTTGTTAGTTGCTAAAAAGGAAAATTGTACCTTTACTTCAGAGCAACCTGGCAGTTTCTAAATTAACCAAACGCTGAAACCTAGCACCAGGAACAGTGGGCCGGCTGATATGAATGCCTCCGGATGAGGATGCAGTTTGAAGTACACATCACCTGGATTCATCCTTGCTAGAAATGTTTATCTATTCAGTCTTTTGATTAGAATATTGAACCCATTTGCATTCTAAGTAATTGTTGATAGATAATGTATTTATTACCATTTATTATTCATATTTTTTACCTTTTTAAATTTCCTTTTTAAATGTTGATCTTTTAAAAATATATTTTTTAATTGATTTAAGAAGGAAGGGAGAGGGGGAGAAAAATAGAAACATCAATGGTGAGAGACAATAATTGATTGGCTGTCTCCTGCATGCTCCTGATTAAGCTCACATTCTGGCATATGCCTTAACTGGGAATCGAATCCTGACCTACTGGTTCATAGGTCAATGGTCAACCACTGAGCCATGCTGGCCTGGCTTATTTCTTCTTCTTAAAGAAGACCCTTTTACATTTCTTGTAATACTGGTGGGTGGTGATAAACTCTTAGCTTTTTCTTGTCTGGGAAGCTTTTTATCAATCCTTCAATTTAAATGATAGCTTTGTTGGGTAGGGTAATCTTGTTTGTAGGCCCTTTTTATCACTTTCAGTTTGTGCCAATCCATTCAGGCCTGCAAAGTTTCTGTTGAGAAATCAGCTGACAACCTAAGGAAGCTTTCTTGTAGGTAAATAACTGCTTTTTTTCTTTCTGCTCTTAAAACTCTCTCCTTGTCTTTAATCTTTGGCATTTTAATTATAATGTGTGTTGGTATAGGCCTATTTTGGTTCTTCTTGTCTGGTACTCTCTACACTTCCTGGACTTCTATGTATATTTCCTTCACCAACTTAGGGAAGTTTTCTGTCACTATTTTTTTCAAATAGGTTTTCAATTTCTTGCTCTCTCTTCTCCTTCTGGCACCCCCATGATGCAAACGTTGGTATGCTTGAAGTTGTTCCAGAGTCTCCTTCTACTATTCTCATTTCTTTGGATTTGTTTTTTCTTTTTGCTGTTCTGATTAGGAGTTTTCTGCTTCTTTATCTTCTAAATCTCTGATTTGATCCTCTACTTCATCTACTCTCCTGTTGATTCCCCGTAATGTATTCTTCATTTTGGATGGTGTATCCTTCATTTCTGACTGGTTTTAAAAAATGGTTTCCTTTTTATGCTGTTCTTACTATGTTTCTTGAGCATGCTATAACCATTGTTTTGAATTCTGTAGCTGGTTGTTTGCTCGCCTCCATTTTGTTTCGTTCTTTTACTGGAGATTTCTTTCATTTGGGACCTTTTTCTTTGTCTCCTCATTTTGGCTCCCTCCTTTGGCTCCATCATCTGTGTATTAGGTAGAGCTGCTATGTCTCCCAGCCTGGGTAGAGTGGCCTTAGGCAGTAGGTGTCCTGCACAGCCTTCCCAGTCACCTGTGCTGGGTGCTCCAGGTGTGCATGGTTCTGTTGTAGGCCAACCTTGATTGCTGTCAGCACATTCCTGGCAGGGATTGGCCCCAGGCTGATCAGCTGTGAGGCCTGGCAGTGACTACCGAGGAGGAACTGCTGCACAGAGGCTGACCCCATGGAGCTATCTACAGATGGCTGCTACTTGTGCTGATATCAGAGCTGCCCAGGAGAGGCTAAGCTGTGAGGCGGGAACCACTTAGTGAGAGTAATGGAGTAGCAGGGGCCAGATGCTTCATATTTAAAAGATTTTAGGTACGTCCAAACATGAACCAAAAGAGGTCATTTGTGTGGAGAAACCACTGGCAATGGTGTGGATGGGCCTGCAAGCTGGGTGTGACAGGCCTCCAGGAATCACCACGGTGAGGCCAAGAGCTCTGAGTCGGGAGGGCTCAGCAAAAGGAACCATGGTCTCTGCCAGCACTTCTGTCTGGGAGAAAGCTGCACACCACCCCCAGCTCTTACCCTGAAGCCAGACTTCCTCCCAGTATGTCCCTGGTCCCAAGTCTGAGTAAGCCTGTGTGTGTGCCCTTTAAGAGGAACACCTGGGAATCTTAGCAGCTGTGTCTTACTCTGTCTGAGTCCTCGCTGGTTTTACAGCCAGAAGTTATGGGAACTTCTCTTCTGGCCCTGAAACCCTGGGCTGGGGGCCTAGTGTGGCTGGAACACCTAGGACTTCCAAAGGTAAGATATCCCTCCTGATTTTTAGCAGCCACAGGTGGCTATGGGGCCAGCCAGTTCTGGAGCTCCACCCCTCCTATCAGCCAATGGCCTCTTCTTTAAATCAGTAGTTGTAGGACTTCCGTTTAGCCAGATTTCAGTCGGTTCTGAATGACAGTTGTTCTGTAGTTTAGTTCTAATTTTGATGTGGTTGTGGGAGGTTCTGAGTACTGAATTTACCTTCATGACCTCTTGACCTGAAGCTGCAAGGTGTTTTAATAATTTATTGAACTAGGTTCAGGGTACATGGGAGTTCATTGCATTATTCTTTCCATTTTTCTATATGTTTAAAAAATTTTAAATAAGAAGTTGGGGAAAGGAAAAAATAATATTTAGAGAACTACCTCATTTGGTTTAGGAAATAGATAATTTAACAATGAAAAACAAATAATTGGGGAAGGGTATTATGATTTAGAATTTTTTCAGTGACTTATGTTATCTAAATAATTATCCTAATAAAATTATATTTTATGGCAAAAAAAAGGTATAAACAACCAAATTGAAATGCAGTCAGATGTAAAGTACAGAGTATTGAGTGTGGGATCTTTGCCAAGCCGGGCGCTTTGGGGTGCCAGCACCCTTGGGATGTGAGCCTCGTAAGGCAAAACTTGTGTTTCCCTGTATTCACTGCTGCAGGCCCAGAGTAAAGCTATGTAAATAGCTTAGTGTTAAATATTTTTGTCTGATTTTTTAATTATTATTATTTTTTAGGATAGACTCTTGGTCGGAGATTAAGAGCATTTTTATTGCTTTTCACATATTTTACAAAATTACAAAAGGTGCCCAGCCGGTGTGGTTGAACATTGACCTATGAACCAGGAGGTTACGGTTCAATTCCCGGTCAGGGCACATACCTGGGTTTCAGGCTTGATCTGCAGTGTGGTACAGGAAGCAGCTGACCAATGATTCTCTCTCATCACTGATGTTTCTTTCTCCCTCCTTCTCCCCTCCTCTCTGAAACCAATAAAATATATTTAAAAATTACCAAAGGTGATAGTGGTTTACACCAAACCAGTATCTCTTCTCCGCACTCTTTCCAGTACTCAGATTAGGATTTCAAGCCATTTGCCAATTTGATACACAAAGAAAAATCTTGCTCTGTTTTGCATTTCTTTACTAGTGACTTTGATTTTTTTGTTTATTTTATGAAAGTTTTGTAGTTGTTCATGAGTAATCTTTTCATGTCTTTTGCTTGCTTTAATTTTAGAATGTATACGTATGTCCTTCTAACTGATTTGCAAATATAATACACAATGGTGTTTGTAGGAGTATATTTTTAGAACATGGCTCACTTTGTAGGTTTTCCTACAAAAACAGGAACCCTAAAATGAGTTATTTTAACTTATTTCTAAAGGGTGTATGAATCAAAGTATCCGTGAGGGCTGTGGTTGGCTCTGCAGCCACTGGCCCCTGGACCCACAGAGATGGGGAGCTGGGGGTCAGTCAGAGAGGAGCCTCTCAGGGTCCTTTGGCCCAGCTCCATGAGATGCCCTGCGGTCTTATAGAAAGGGCAGCAAGGGGCAGGCCTCTCTCCTTGGACACACCTGGTCCAGGTCCCCGTGGGCGGGTGGCAGCTGGGGGAGGTTCCTCAGTCCTGACTGACAGTTCCTGTGATCTCAGGGCTTTTTCAGGAGGTCGCCTCTCCCTGGAGAGATAGTTTGACCTGAAACTATCACCATCCAAAGCAGACTTGCCTGTCTGCCCGCTTCGTCTCTTTTCACTGACATGTGACCGACTTCACTATGTGCAGCAGGAGACTGTGGAAGGAAGAACAGCTAACAAATTTATAGCAACTGCCGGTTGTTCAGGAATTAATTTATTCCACGAGTGACTATTGAGCATCCACTGTCGACAGAGCCCCCGTGGATGATCAGGCCTCAGCGCCTGCCGTAGCCTCCGGCGTGCGGCCGGCTGCTACTCACTTAAAACGATGGTGACGTGGGAATCTCCAAATGTCCAACAATGAGCTGCTGACAACGTTCCTAAAAGGACCTTGCCGTTGGAGGGTACATTATCTCACCGTTACAGTCTCTGGAGGATTTATTTTATTCTTTCCCGTAATAGAGGCCTTGTGAATAATTTTTGAAAAATTACTGGGTACATTACATATTTAAAGTTGCAAACCTATATGTTCTTTGTTTAGAAGTTATGGTACTGAATGGAAGACTTGAAGGATCTGATAAGTTTAAGGCAGCGTTTTTCAACCGCTGTTCCGCGGCACACTAGAGATGTTGCCTGGTGTGCCGTGGGTGCAGACAAGACAAGAATTTTATAATTTTTCACTATTTTGTTTACTTAATATTTCATAATAAAGTAATTATAAAATACTTTCTTTGTGTTTATTTGATTCCTATTCAAGAGAATTACTTTATATATAGTCAATATAGGCACAGAGTTAAATTTTTTAACGTTTTCTAATGGTGGTGTGCCTTGTGATTTTTTTCATGAAACAAGTGTGCCTTTGCCCAAAAAAGGTTGAAAAACACTGGTTTAAGGGGACATTTCAGTAACACCAGGGAGAGGTGTCAGGCTGAGCTCTAGCCTCAGCTGCACCTGCTGGGGGCTCTGGAGCAGAAACAACCTCTTGGCATGGACCCCCTGTGACAGGAAGCTGGAATTGTGTACTTTGGCAGCGGTCGGTCATTGCCTAAGGGCTGTGTGGAATGTGTGTGTGTGTGTGTGTGTGTGTGTGTATCGGGGGAGTGGGGGGAGGAGGGGGGGCAGGTAGACTCGCAGGCATGTGAACGGAGGAAAGGCAGGAGGGATGAGAGGGACCTGATGCCAAGCATTTTGTCAGCGTCTGATGTGTTTAGGTTTATAGAAGGTCCCCGATGTTGTAGTTATCTATTGCTGTGCGACAAGCGACCCTGAGACCTCACAGCGTACAGCCGCATTGTCCTCGCACGTGGCGACTCGGGTCAGGAGTCCTGTGGCTCCGGCTCGGGGTCTCGGGGACTCACTCGAGGCTGCAGCCCAGCTCACTCATGCGCCTGTGGGCAGGAAACAAGGCTTCCCGCCACCTGGGCCTTTCCTTGGGCTGCCTACCAAGTGTCCTTATACGTGGATGACGGCTTCCCCAGAGCGAGGGATCCATGGGAGACAGGCGCCCACTGCCTTCTGTGGCCTGCCTCCAGTGCACACATCGCCTGAGGTGCCCCTGAAAACCAGCCCAGCCCGCGCGCCCCGGGAGGGCAGGGCGTGGGTTCTGGTGGACGGGGCCACTGGGCGCCACCCTGGAGGCGGACTAGCACACGTTCCTGCAGCTTTCTTGCTTGCAAATTGCTGAGGAGAATAAGGGCCGCTGTCCCATTTGTTAACTTTGACACCCGCCAAAGCAAAGACTCCAACATGGACAAAGACACGGGGCCCTGCCTGGGTCCTTCTGGGTCCCTTCAGCGTCTGCCATGGGCTCCTCGCCCCGGCCCGGCCCTTCTGGGCGCCCTCTTTAGACACCGCAGACCCTTTCTGTGAGACAGGGCACCTGGGATCTGACGCTCCGTCCGGTACCAAATGCAGCCGTCTCATTTCTCTGGCTCCAATACAGGTTCTTGGCTCTGTCTCCCCAGTCCAGGCATGCCAACCTTCTCTTGGCAACCTGCAAAGGCCTGACTCCTGCCGCAGTAATTAGACTTGACCAAAATAGAGCATGCTATTATTCTGCAGCGCGGAGTCCATCTGAATTTGGAGGTTTTATAGATGCATGATTGGTAGTGTTGGGATTTGAGGTTGACAGCACTGACTGCCCACGTCCGGGAGAAAGAAGGAACTGGGGAGGTCTGACACTCCCTCTCAGGGTACTGTGTGCTTGGCTGCTTTGGGGTGCCACCACAGGGCCACATCACCCCCTTTTCTTCTCTGTAGCCTGCATCTCCCCTCCCTTATCTCCTATATGCAATAGAAACCCGGTACATTGTTGATGGGTAAATCAAGTCATTTCTCCCATGAGTTACGTCCTCAGCAGTATTGAGCATGACTATGGTCAGTGTAACAGGAAAATTTGGGTGGGAGTTTTTTACAGCAGCTCTTAACAGAAGCCAGAGATGGGATACGGAGATGAAGCTCAGTGAGTGATAGTTGGACGAAAAGCACAGAGCCCTGTGGGATCCTGGGGCAGTCCAGAGATAAACACCCGGACTACGGGGAAGATGGAAAGCCTTCAGCTGCCCTTCGGAGGGCTCTGTGAGAGAGAGGTAGGGCTCAGACCCAAGCAGGAACCTGGAAGGTGCATGCTCCCCACAGTGACTGAGGCAGGTCCTTAATAAGAAGGCCAGAGCTCCATAGCTTAGTGGTAGCATCGACCTATGACCCAGGAGGTCATGGTTCCTTCCTGGTCATGGCACATGCCCAGGTTGTGGACTCTATCCCCAGGGTGGGGCATGTAGGAGGCATCTGATCAATGATTCTCTTTCCTCATTGACGTTTCTATCTCTCCCTTCACCTCTGAAATCAATAATCTATATATGCCAGAGGAATGCTAATGGAACTGAAATATAAATAAAAATTCCAAGAGCAATATATCATATATAAATATGTAATATAAAAATTGCTAATATAGAAAGCCCTGGTTGATGTGGCTCAGTTGATTGGGCATTGCTCTGTGCACCAAAAGGTTGCTGGTTTGATTCCCAGTCAGGGCACATGCCTGAGTTGCAGGATCAGTCCCCAATAGGGGATGTGCAGGAGGCATCCAAGTGGATGTTTCACTCTCTCCCTTCCTCTCTAAGAAATCAATAAAAATATTTTTAATAAAGAATTGTAAGAAATTCATTGATTTCTCACAAGTCTGCAGAGTAAGGTAATACTTATAAATTCTAGGAGTGTTTTTGCTCCTTGGAATTCACTTTATTTTCTTGAACATGCCTTCTCCATATGGATCAAAAAGGGGTTTCTAAAAAAAAGAGACAAGTCCAGCCCTAGCTGGGATGGCTCAGTGAATCAACCTGTGGACTAAAGGGTTCAATTCCAGTCAAGGTCAAATGCCCGGTTGTGGGCTCGATCCCCAGTGTGGGGTGTGGGCCCCAAAGGAAGGGAGAGAGCGAAACTCGATCCCCAGGTTGGAGTTCATAGGAGGTAGCCGATCAATGATTCTCTCTCAGCACTGATGTTTCTATCTCTTTCTCCCTCTCCCTTCCTCTGTAATATCAATAAAAATACGTTTTTAAAAAAGAGAGACAAGTCCAGTGCTGGAAAGTAACCACAGGGTGATTAGATCTTAAATTCCTTACTGGGCAGGTCTGGTGGACAGTCATGAGCCAGGTCTATAACTTCTTTAGTAAAATGTTTATTTTTGCCCTCAGCAAGTCCTGTCCATTGTTTCCATGCATCCAGGTCAACACACCTTTGAAATAACTGCCCTCAAGGGAGCTTGTAATCCTGGTAACTGTCCTGCAATCCAGTACCTGCTTTGCTTTCTCCCACTTTCGTATAATTGCATCTGATACCTTTTTATTGATTAATCACACAGAAATTGCCAGGTTTTTCTAATGGTAGATTAGAAAAAAAAAATAACTTCATGGGTCAGTTACTATCAGGAAACAGTGTTATTTGTTGTGGAAGAAAAGGGGCCACATGTTACCCCGACTAGCTCAGGGAAGGCTTCGTGGTGGCCTTGAAAACTCAGAGACCTAAAGTAACCACAAAGCATGGCCTGAGATTAAAGCTTTTGAACTAAAACCAATTTATGGCAGATAGTCAGGTCCTAGATTAGATTCTTCCCTGACAAAAGCCGATCTTTACTTTTAACTAAGCCAGTCTGTTGTCTTTTGCATCAAAGATAGCGTATCTTTGGAATGTCAGGATAACTTGTAACTTTCCTTTTCCTGGACCCCTGAAGGCACAACCAATGCACGGGGTGAAGACCACAAATTCCCTTATTGTTATTGTTGTTGTGCTTATTGATGACTGTTCACCGTCCTAAGTAAAGGAAGCGTGTGTCAATCATTTTACTTTTTTTCCAATCCCAGGGGTTTCCTCGCTTTACCTTCTCCCGCCTCCCTAATCTATAATCAAACGGATTTCATGAGCCCACTTATGTCTCCTCTTTTTATGGTAATTTATAAAAATAGGTGAAAACCCACCATTTTCTGGAGCATTATCTTAACTCATTGAGATTCAGCTCCCTGGCAATTGTTGACATTGTGGCTCGAATAAACAGGTTTGAATGTTTCTTATGTTAACATTGCAAACAACATTTTAAGTGTTTGTATTTTCTTGTCTTGCCATCTTTTTGCTGGAAAGTCTTAGAAACATGATCCATTGCCTTGATCAATCTACCTTGGAAAAGTGGTCAGTGTATTTACCTCTTGACACTGATAGTTTGTCTGAGACAACTGTTCCTACAGCCCATGTACTTGAATGAATGAATGAATGAATGAAGGAGTGAGTGAGTGAGTGAATGAGTGAATGAGTGAGAAATTACATAAGAAATAAATAGGGCCAAAGAATGGCTTACATCCTTATAAAAATTAGTAAGTAGGATAAGATTCTCAGTATCCATGTCCCCTGCATAGAGGTGATCTGCTCAGAGACAGAATCATCCCTAGAGGAGCAGTTCTGGGTTTATTCTAGGACAGTGACCGGCAAACTCATTAGTCAACAGAGCCAAGTATCAACAGTACAACGATTGATATTTCTTTTGAAAGCCAAATTTTTTAAACTTATACCTCTTCTAACGCCACTTCTTCAAAATAGACTCGCCCAGGCCGTGGTATGTTGTGGAAGAGCCACACTCAAGGGGCCAAAGAGCCGCATGTGGCTCTTGAGCCGCAGTTTGCCGACCACGGCTCTAGGACATGTGCAGTCAAGGCCATGGAGCATGACTGAGGTGACGGGGACCAACAGGAGTGCATTCGAGCCACACAGGACACTGTGGCTTTCTGGGAAGCTTCCAGGGGAGCATGATTGCTAAATGTCTCCAAGTGACCAAGTAAGGCGTTTTCTGATATTGTAGAAATCAGCTTTCAGGACAGTGGAAGTGCTCAGTTAATATTCATTAAATGAATAAACACGGATTCCTCCAGTTTGCTGGGGTGAAACACCAGCCAAGAGTAGTGATTTTTGTTTTAGAACATCTAACCACGAAAATGATTAATTCTTCCTATCGATGTATAAATGACAGCCGATCGTGTACAGCACTTGGGCTGTGTGCCCAGTGCTCAGGGACACCTTTTACATAGAGGACATGTGAGTGGTGCCCTCTAGAGTTGGGCCCTGGAACCACATCCTAGTGTCCTTTGCTTATGGTCCACAGACTGTTCAGGCCTTGTCAGAGCCTCTGCCCGAGCCAGGTGGAGGGATGCCAGAGAGGAAACTGATTTGTGATGCTCCATTTATTTTTTTTTTTTATTGCTGAGAGCACTGGGTCGGCTCCTGTCTGACTCGGGGAGATGGGGAAGTGAGTTATCACCAAAAGGCAGCTGGGCAGGCAAAACCCTCCCAGTTAGAGACGCTGCATTCCTGACAGGGCTGCAGAGAGGTTTACCTGCCCCATGCAACATTGTGTCCTGGCTTCGCAAGAGCCTGTTCTGCTCTGTCCTGGGCCACTATTGGGCCAGGCTGCACAGGTGTGCCTTCAAGGGGTATTTAAGTTCCCAGGTTCAACCTCTGCCCAGGGAATTTGTATTCATTCCATCCATCCATCCACCCACCCACCTACCCACCTGCCCATCCATTCATAAATCAATCATTTGCAAATATTGAATGCTTCTAGTGTATCAGCTGTGTGCCAAGTGCTCAAGAGAAAACAAAACTTGGTATGATCCTGCCTTTGAGGAGCCACCACGATGGGAACCTGTCATTCTGCCCAACCTCCTGGAACAGGAGACACAGCAGGGGGTGCGGGTGGGGCTGAGGGTCTCTACTTCAGCTCTTGCATTTTCATTTTTTAAAAATTGTTTAAAAAAAAAAAGATTTTAGAGAGAGAGGAAGGGAGAGAAAGAGAGAGAAACTGGGACATGTACCCTGTCCAGGAATCAAAACAGTGACCTTTTGGTGAATGGGACAATACTCAACCAACTGAGCCACACCAGTCAGGGCCTGCCTTTTCATTTTTACAAGAATTATTTAAAAACAAGCAACAACAGCCGAAACTAGTTTTGCTTAGTGGATAGAGCATCGGCCTGTGGACTGAAAGGTCCCAGGTTCGGTTCTAGTCAAGGGCATGTACGTTGGTTGTGGGCACATCCCCAGTGGGGGATGTGCAAGAGGCAGCTGATGGATGTTTCTCCCTCATCGATGTTTCTAACTCCCTATCTCATTCTCTTCTTCTCTGTAAAAACTCAATAAAATATAAAAAAATAAAAATAAAAAATAAATAAAAATAGGAAAAAACAACAACAGGCAAACATAAAAATTAAACTTTTATTATGGAAAATTTCAAACATACACTAAAGTAGACAGAAAATTATAATGAACTCATCGAATACTTTTCACCAACTTCAACAATTAAAGACTCTCGCCTGTCTTCTTTCATTTCTTTTCCCACATACTCCTTCCTGGGTTAGAATATTTTAAGTAAGTCCCAGACATCACACCATTTTATACAAAATATTTCAGAATGTATCTTTAAAAGATGTGGACTTAAAAAATAGCCATAATACTATTAATACTCTTAAAATTAATAATTTTGTAACATCATCAAATAACTGATCCATGTTCAAATTTCCCAGAAGGAACGTTGAAGGCCTTTCTTGAAATAGGATTTAAGTAAGGTCTGCAAGTAGCACTTGATGTTGCTTTAGTCTCTTTGAATTGCCCCCTGCCTTTCTTGTTTTCTCCTTGCACTTTGATGAGAAATTGAGTCATTCATCCTGTCTGGATTTTGCTGATGGCATCTGCACAGCTTACCCGTTCCTCTCTCGCTTGTGGTTTCCTGTGAATCAGTAGATCTAGAGGCTGATTAGAGCCAGACTGCATTTCTTCAGCTCCCATATTGCCTCAAACGACTAAGTGGATGGCAGGACCCGAAAACAGCTTTCTTGAGTAGAAGAGGCAGTGCCCAACCAATCTTGTGTTTCCAGATTGTAAAGACTAAGACTCTCCTAGTAACAATTCAACCTAGCATTTATGAACAACTGATAAGCTGCCCCTGAGGTTATGGTACATGGAACTGGTATATCTCCATGGGAAAACATATAGTTTCCAATACAGAAACTGGTTCTTGCCCTGAGTCAGTATTCAAAGATTCAGTGCATGCATGAATGAGTCTTTGGTGGCAATGACCATTTTGAGATGGATCCAGGAGGACAGTTGTGGGCGATCAGGCCAGCAGGGAGGGGTGACTGGGCCAGCAGAGGAGGGTAGTTGGGGGAGAACAGGCCTGCAGGGGAGGACTGTTAGGGGAAGGGGTATCAGGCCAGCAGAGCAGGATAGTTGGGGGGACCAGGCCTGCAGGAGAGGACAGTTGGGGGGACCAGGCCTGCATGGGAGGGCAGTTAGGGCAGGGACCCAGTCCCTCAGGGGAGGGAAGTTGGGAGAACCAGGCCTGTAGGGGAGGACAGTTGTTGGGGAGCAAGCTTGCAGTGGAGGGCAGTTAGGGGCAACTAGACTGGCAGGGGAAAGCAGTTAGGGGGTGACCTGACCAGCAGGGGAGGGCAGTTAGGGGCAATCAGGCTGGCTGGGGTGCAGCAGTTAGGCATTGATCAGGCTGGCAGGCAGCAGCAGTTAGGGGCAATCAGGCAGAGGCAGGTGAGGGATTTAGAGCCAGCAGTCCTGGATTGTAAGAGGGATGTCCAACCTACTGGGATCAGGCCTAAACAGGCGGTTGGACATCTCTCAAGGGGTCCCAGATTGGAGAGGGTGCAGGCTGGGCTGAGGGACCCCCTTCCCATTCATGAATTTCATGCACCAGGTCTCTAGCATATATATAATCAATTTGGTATTTTTGTGTGTTTATTTATTTTATAATTTTATTTATTTCAGAGAGGGAGAGAGACACACACAGAAATATCAATGATGAGAGTCATTCATCAGCTGCCTCCTGCAGGCCCCACCCTGGGATCGAGCCCCCAACTGGAGCATATGACCTAACCGGGAATTGAACCATGACCTCTTTCTTGATTCATAGGTCGATGATTAACCCCTGAGCCATGCTGGCTGGGCTTAATTTGGTATTTTTGTGATATGAAATAATTTCTGGGACTAGCACCCTGATTTGTGACATTGCATCTACAGTAGAGATCCAATTTAGAAATCTTGACTTGAGAGGACCTGTAAGGGACCAGTGTAGCAATGGACTAGGGCTGGGGGCCCCCTGTGCCTCTGGGCTTTAACTCCAGTCAACAGGTTAACAGGAAAATCTCCTTCTCACAGCCAAGTTTACTCTGGCAACATCTCTCTCTGGGCTGCCTGAGGTGCAGGAGATCATGGGAGAGGGGGTTGAAGCCTCAGGGTTCGTGGTCTACTGTCTCACTAGCTGTGCAACCTCAGGCTAGTTGCTAACTTTTGTTGGGTCTTAGTTTTCTTATCTGTGAAATAGGCATAATGATAAGAGAATTTAAAGAGATAGTGCACACAAAGGTACTCCGCAAAATGAGATTAGTTCCCTCCCTGTACTCCTGTTTATGGCACACCAGCCACTAGTAACTGTACTTCCCTCGGCTCCACTGCCCAACAGCACTGTGACCCCCTCCCCCCGCTGTTGGCATAAGGAAGAGAACTTGCAGAACACCCTGGGTGAGCTATGGATGATTGTAGAACCTCTGGGGACAAACACTGACCACCAAGAAGAACGTCACACGCTCCATATCAGCACCTGCCAAGCTTGTTTCAGATGGAGGGCTAGTTCCTGGGCCCGTTCCAGGTCTGGGGAAACCTCACTCCAACCTATTGCCTCTAATCCCCACTGCTTTTACTTCCATTCTGCTGCTTCTCACTTCTCCAAAGTGCCCTTTGTTTGTTTGTTTTTTCAAATGGGAATTTTATTTTTTATTTCAAGAAAAATGATTTTATTTTTTTTATTTTTATTTTTAAAATATATTTTATTGATTTTTTCAGAGAGGAAGGGAGAGAGATAGAGAGCTAGAAACATTGACCAGCTGCCTCCTGCACGCTCCCTACTGGGAATGTGCCCACAATCAATGTACATGCCCTTGACCGGAATGGAACCTGGGACCTTTTAGTCCGCAGGTCGATGCTCTATCCACTGAGCAAAACCGGTTTTGGCAAGAAAAATGATTTTAAATATAATAATGCTACATGCAATAAACATCATGTTTTAAGAAAAACGATCTTAACTATAATAATACATGCAATAAACATTAATATATTAAGAAAAGTGATTTTAAATATAATAATGTTACATGCAGTAAACACCAATTATTCAAGAAAAACTATCTTACATATAACATTACATGCAATAGACATTAATATTTCAAGAAAAAAAGGATTTTAAGTATAAAAATAGTACCAAAATTGTACTAACATAGTATGACATCACAAAAGTTGCAGGAAATATTAAATATCTGCAAATAACAGGATTACTCCTATTATATTCTAAAATATTATTTTTTCCCTCAGGCTCTATTTTTGTTCATCAGTTTATGTTGTTCATTATATTCTACAAATGAGTGAGATCGTGTGACATATATTTTTCTCTGACTGGCTTATTTTGCTTAGTGAGCATAATGCTCTCCAGGTGAATCCATGCTGTTGCAACTGGTAAGAGTTCTTTCTTTTTTTTTTTTTTTTGCAGCAGCATAGTATTCCATTGTATAGATGTACCACTGTTTTTTAATCCACTCATCTGCTAGTGGGTAGTAAGGCTGTTTCCAAATCTTAGCTATTGTAAATTGTGCTACTATGAACATAGGGGTGCAAATGTCCTTCTGATTGGTGTTTCTGATGTCTTTGGATATATTTCTAGAAGTAGAATTATTGGGTCAAATGGGAGTCCCATTTTTAATTTTTTGAGGAAACGCCATACTTTTCCCCCCAGTAGTTGCACCAGTCTGCATTCCCACCAGCAGTGCAAGAGGGTTCCCCTTTTTCCACATTCTCCAACACATATCATTTGTTGATTTGTTGATGATAGTCATTCTGACAGGTGTGAGATGGTACCTCATTGTCATTTTGATTTGCATCTCTTGGATGATTAGTGACTATGAGCATGTTCATTTCATATGTATCTTGGCCTTCTGTATGTCTTCTTTTGAAAAGTGTCTATTTGGGTCCTTTGTCCATTTTTTTATTGGATTGTTTATCTTCCTTTTGTTAGGTTGTATGAGTTCCCTATAAATTTTGGAGATTAAATCCTTAACGGAGATAACATTAGCAAATATGTTCTCCTATGCAGTGGGCTTTCTTGTTGTTTTGTTGATGGTTTCTTTTGCTGTGCAGAAGCTTTTTATTTTGATGTAGTCCCATTTGTTTATTTTTTCTTTTGTTTCCATTGCCCTAGGAGCTGTATCAGTATGTCTGATATTTTGCTGCTTCTGGATTCTTCTAAGATTTTTATGGCTTTCTGTCTTACATTTAAGTCTTTTATCCATTTTGAGTTTATTTTTGTGTATGGTGTAAGTTGGTGATCTAGTTTCATTTTTTTTTTTTGCATGTATCTGTCCAATTTTCCCAATACCATTTATTGAAGAGACTATCTTGACTCCATTGTATGCTCTTGCCTCCTTTGTCAAGCTTGGGTCGATTTCTCGGTTCTCTGCTTGGTTCCATTGGTCTATATATCTATTCTTGTGCCAATACTAGACAGTTTTGACAACAGTGGCTTTGTAATATAGCTTGGTATCTGGTATTATGATCGCTCCAACTTTGTTCTTCTTTCTCAGAATTGCTGCAGCTATTTGGAATCTTTTTTTATTCCAGATGAATTTTTGGAGAGTTTTTTCTAGGTCTGTGAAATATCCCATTGGTACCTTAATTGGGATTGCATTGAATCTATAGGTTGATTTGGGTAGTATGGACATTTTAATGATGTTAATTCTACCAATCCATGAACATGGTATATGCATCCATTTGTTTATGTCTACCTCTATCTCTTTTTTCAACATCCTGCAGTTTTCTGAGTATAGATCTTATATATCCTTCATTAACTTTATTCCTAGATATATTAATTTTTTTTGTTGCAATGGTAAAGAGGATTGTTTGTTCAGTTTCTTTCTGTGAGTTCATTATTGGTGTATAAAAAAGCCATAGATTTCTGGGTGTTAATTTTATATCCTGCTACATTGCCAAATTCATTTATAAAGATGGAGTCTTTGGGGTTTTCTATGTACAATATCATGTCATCTGCAAATAATGACAGTTTTACTTCTTCTTTTCCAATTTGGATGCCTCTTATTTCTTCTTGTCTGATCGCTATGGCTAGCACTTACAGTACTATTAATATAATATGTCCAACAGGAGTGATGAAGGTGGGCATGCCTGTCTTGTTATTATTCTTTGGGGAAAGGGTTTTTGTTTTTGCTCTTTCCACTGAGCCAAACCGGTTTTGGCTGTTCATGTGATTTTTATCTTTCAATTTGTTTATGTGATGTATCACATTTATTGATTTGCAAATATTGTACCAGCCTTTCATCCCTGGAATAAATTCCACTTGATCATGGTGTATGATCTTTTTAATATACTGCTGGATGTGATTTGCTAATATTTTGATGAGGATTTTAGCATCTATGTTCATCAGGAAAATTGGCCTATAATTCTTTTTCTTTGTAGTGTCTTTATCTGGTTTTGGAATTAGAATAATGCTGGCCTCATAAAAAGAGTTTAGAAGTGTTCCCTCCTCTTGGGTTTTCTGAAATAGTTTGAGGAGTATAGGCGTTAGTTCTTCTTTGAATGTTTGGAAAAACTCCCCTGTAAAGCTGCCCAGACTTGGGCTTTTGTTTGGGGGGAGTTTTTTTAAAAATTTTTATTACTGCTTCTATTTCAGCAGTGGTTATTGGCCTATTCAGATTTTCTGATTCTTCCTGATTCAGTTTTGGGAGATTGTATTTTTCTAGGAATTGTCTATTTCATCCACATTGTCCAGATTGTTGGCATATAGTTGTTCATAGTATTTTCTTACAATCCTTTGTATTTCTGTGGTATCCAGGGTTACTTCTCCATTTTCATTTCTGATTTTATTTATTTGGGTCCTCTCTCTTTGTATCTTGATAAGTCTGGCTAATGGTTTATCAATTCTTTTTATCCTTTCAAAGAACCAGCTCTTGGTTTCATTGATTTATTTATTTTTTAGTCTCTATGTTCTTTCTTTCTCAAATCCTCCAGAGACCATCTCTGTCTACAGGCTAATAGGATTCCAACTTGAATTGCCCCCAGAAAAAAATTGTCCTCAAGTGTATCAAGATATTTTCAAGGGGTAAAGCAGTTGCTTCTGCCTGGAGGCCAATTGTTACTTTTAATCTGTTTTGTGGCCTCAAGGCAAGGCGTTTTCCAATAGGGTGTGTCAAATGTCTTCTCCCAGGCAAGGCAATTGTTTATGTGGGAAAGACGTTCTCAGCTGTGTGAGGGAATGACTTAGCACAGGCAACTTGTGGTGTCTGCCTTCTGTGCTTTATCCCTTTATGCCCCAATCCTGGGTTCTCCTCTCACAGCTCTAGTCCACTTCACCCTCCTTCTGCCAGAGCACAAGGTGGGTGGCTAACAGGGAATTTTTATGCATTAGCCCTTCAAGAAGTTGCCTGAACTTTCAGCTGCCACACCCTGGCTGACAGCTAGATATTATGTGGATACCCTCCTCATATTTGGTGCTTGGGGATTATATCCCAGAGTTCTGAGTGGCACCTCCTCTCCCCAACTGAGATATCTCTCTGGGACTTCAGTTGCTGTTGGTGGGTGCCCAGCCTCTGCCCTACCTTCCAGTCTCTATGCATCTCCATCTTTGGTCTCTGGATATCAGGGTACTCTCCTGTGAGTCTTCTGTGGATTATTCAGGAAGCTTTTCTGTATTTCAGTTGTAATTCCATATTATTCCTGGGAGCATGTCCATGCAGCACCCACCACTCTGCCGCCATTTTAATGTTCACACCAAGTTCCTTTTGTCATTCTCTTGTATGGGAGACCCAGACTCTAAATGAGATATGTTTTGGGTGCCTTCTTCACAAACTTCTCAAAGACTCTCCCAAACACAGCTCTCACTGATGAAGTTGGAATGGCCCCATTAATCCTGCCTCCTTTTATTTTAGCTGATTGGACCAGAGATAAACACTTAACCCAAGGATGGCCAACCAGATTCTTTTCCTTAGAATTTTTCTTTCTCTAAGAGATACAGAAAGAAGTCCTAATTGGCTGTGGTGAGCCAAGCTGAATGGTCACTCTGGTTAAGGTTGTCAATCTAGGTCATATGCAAGCACACAGACAGAGAGAAATGCTGTTCTGAGGAGAACAGGAGAACAGAGTGATCCGAAAAGAGGGTCCTGTGACCCTGAGAAAAGGAGAAAGTGGCTCTGGTTCCGGTAAAGCTGGGCTTCTCTTATACTTAGGTTCTGTGGGATTTCAGCATCCTTCACTTGACCAAATTTGAGTTACTTTCTGATCTCTGTTATCAAAAGCAACTGACCAGTGATTGAGATAAGGATATCTACTCTTGTCACTTCTGTTCAACATTATAATAGAAGTCCTCGCCAGTTCAATAAAAGAAGAAAAAAACAAAACAAAACAAAACAAGGCATGAAGATTAAAAGGACTAAAACTGTCTTTATTCACAGATGGCGGAATTAGTTGTGTGCTTAGTAAATCCAAAGGAATAAACAAACAATTACAACTAATAAATGAATATCAAGATCAAAGGATGCAAAAAGTAATTGATTTTAAACATCCTACTTATAAATAGTTGAAAATGAAGTGAATAAACATCGACTTTAAAATAGGATAAAAAAAAAACATTAAATACTTGTGAACAAATGTAATTAGAATATGTGTAAATCCTCTATATTAAAAACAACAAATCATTGCTGGATTAATTTAAATGGAAAGCTAGGATATGTTCAAAGATTGAACAATTTAAGGTGCCAATATTCAGATGTTGTTGATCTCCAAATTTATCTCTAGTGACAATGTAATCTTAACCAAAATCCTAACAGACTTTTTTTTTGGACATTGACGAACTGATCTAAAATTTATATAGAAATGCAAAAGACTTCAAATAGCCAAGACAATCTTAAAAAAGAACAGAGTAGGAGGGTTTTACTAGCAGATTTTAAGAGTTAGCATAAAGCTACAGTTATTCAAGACAGTGTGAAATAGACATAAGTAAAAACAAGTAGATCAATGAAACAGAATAAAAGTCTGAAAAGACCCACATGTCTGCATCAATGGATTTTCAAAAAATAGCACCAATGCAATTTATTGAGAGGAATGGAAATTCTTTTTAATAAATGACATTAGAGCAAATCTTATGCATGTGGACCACAAACCTAAAAGGGAAAGATAAATTATAAAACTTCTATATTTTTATAACCTTGAAATAATCATATATTTCTTTAAATTTTTTTTAAATATAAATTTTTATTGATTTCAGAGAAGAAGGGAGAGGGAAAGAGAGATAGAAACATCAATGATGAGAGAGAATCATTGATTGGCTGCCTCCTGCTCGCCCCCTACTGGGAATTGAGCCCGCAATCCGGGCATGTGGCCTTGACCAAAATCAAACTATGGGGCCCTTCAGTCCGCAGGCAGACACTCTATCCACTGAGCCAAACCAGCTAGGGCCATATATTTCTTAGGTTGGAAAAGAACAAATAATAAAAGAAAAACATTGATAAATTAGTCTTCAACAAAATTTAAAAAATTCTGCTCATTAAAAGACAAAAAAATTAAGAAACAATTTACAGATTGATAGGAGGCATTTGCTATATATATCTGACCAAGAACTTGTACTCAAGATATATAAAAAACATTGCAAATTAAAATAAAAAATAATAGGCAAAAGACTTAAATGGGAACTTCACAAAAGAAGACGAATGGCCAATAAACATATGAAATGGCTCTCAAAATCACTAGTCATCAAGGAAACACAAATTAAAGCTGCAGTCAGACACAGTATCCAGAATGGATATAGGTACAAAGACTGGCAATCCCAAGCACTGGTCAGGATCTGCAGCAACTGGAACCTTGATACCTTGCTGGTAGGAGTGTGAAATAGTATAATCTTTTTGAGAAATTATTTGCCTGTCTCTAGTAAAGTTAAATATACCCATGTCTTAAGATCCAGAGCTTCCACTCCTGTGTACAAACCCAGATAAATGAGTGCATACGTCCACAGAAAGACTCCTCTAAGTATGTTCATGGCAACTTTATTTATAATAGTCAAAAACTGAAGACCACCCAAATATGTATCAACACAAGGGTGGATAAGCACATTATAATACTTCTCAGCAATAAAAAGAACACACATCCATTAATGAGTCTCAAAAATATTGTGTTGAATAAGTAAGCCAGACACAATAGAGTTCATTCTGTATTGTCCCATTTACATAAAGTTCAAGAGCCAGCAAGATTAATTTAATGGTGACAAAAGTCAGGAGATGGTTATGTCTGAGAGGGTAGGACATTGACTGGAAAAGGGTGTTAAGGAGCCTCAGGGCACAATGGTTCTATGTCTTGGTCTGCTTGATGGTCAGTGGATGGATATGTATTTAAAAATTCATTGCTAGAGACAAATTTCGCCCTCCCCCTCTCAAATTCATAAGTTGAAGCCATAACTTTCAATGTAATGGTAATTAGGTTTAGATGAGGTCCCTTTATGGGACCCACATAAAGAAAAAAAGAGCTTCTTTCTTTCTCTGTCTGCCATGTGAAGACACAGTGAGAAGATGGCCATCTGCAAGCCAAAACAAGAGCCCTCCCAAACACTACCATGGTAACACCCTGATTACTGCTGCCTCCCTGTATTCTTCTTTATTTCTTACTATGGTACCAATTTATTAGAGGGACAGAAACAGACCTGGTCTAAACAACACATGCATTTCCTAGCTTCTCTTGTAGGTGTAGATGGCCTCCATGTGACCTGGTTTGGCCAATGAAATATAAGCACTAATTGGTGGGGGGGCTTCAGGGAAGCTCCTTAAAAGGTCAGACTAGGCTGACAAATGTCCCTCCTCCCTCTCCCCCCACTTCCTTGGCTTTCTTTTTCTCTTCCACCTGAACTGTGGCTGTGATGGCTGGAACTCTGGTAGTCACCTTATCAGATTTCAGAGTAGAAACTAGAAGGAGCCTTGGTCCCTGAAGGCTGTCACAACCCTCCAGACTTCTTCACATAAGAGCCAAATAGGCCTGTGTCGTGTTCAGTTGTGCTATTTGGGCCTGTTGTTATTGATATAAGCAGCGAAATTTATTCCTAACCAATATAATACCCAAATGTCCAACAACAGGAGCATGATTAACAAACCACAATCCAATCATACTGTAGATCATTTTATAGCCACTACACGATTATGTAGAAAAACATGTAGTAACATAGAGAGATGTTTGTGACATTCCATTAAGTAATTTGCAAGACTGGATGGATAGTATGATCCTGTTTTATGAGGAGAAAATATGTATAAGGAATATAGAAAAATAGAAAACAAGACTTGAAGCCAATACAATAGATTAAAACCTCTCTCAGTGGTGGTGATATAGTGATTTTTCTTTTTTTCTGCTTCTCAATGTATGTAATATCTATAATTTCCTAGTTTTGTGATAGAAGAATAACAATGGGGTTATTTTTTAAAAAGAAAATTGTGTATTTTTAAAACATGAACAACTAAAAATTATCCCCCCCTTTTTTTTAAAACACAAGACACCCTTGTCTCCCACCAAGATTTTGCACAATATCCCTGCTCCAGCTTGTCATGAACCAGCTCCTCATGGCTCCCTGAATCTCACCTCGTTCTCTTGGCTCCTGGGTCCGTTTGAATTTCTATTGGCCAAAGGGGCGTTCTGCTCTGGGAGAAATTCAAAACCGGGGGCTCTTTTACAGATTTTCCATTTTCCAGTGAATCTGTGACATTTAAGAAATGTATCAAGTTAGAAAATGTGCATTTCCCCTTTTCAGGCAATAATCTCTGACTAGCTGAGTAACAATTATCACCCTAACAGGGGAGGGAGGGGAAGTGAAGAGGGGTGTCCTTCCTCTCACACCCCCGAGGGAAGAGGGGATGTGATTCTCGGGTTGCCTCCTGCCCCTAAGGGCTTCCGGACTGTGAGAGGGGGCAGGCTTAGCTGAGGGACCCACCTCCAGCGCATGAATTTTCATGCACTGGGCCTCTACTATTACATAATTTACTTTCTGCCAAAACCGGTTTGGCTCAGCGGTAGAGCGTTGGTCTGCGGACTGAAAGGTCTCAGGTTTGATTCTGGTCAAGGGCATGTACGTTGGTTGCAGGCACATCCCCGGTAGGGGGTGTGCAAGAGGCAGCTGGTCGTTGTTTCTCTCTCATCCACGTTTCTAGCTCTCTATCTCTGTCCCTTCCTCTCTGTAAATAATCAATAAAATATATTTAAAAAAAAAAAAGAAAGAAAAAGAAACTTGGGAAACTTTCCAAAGTCTGAGGATACAAGTTTTAAAATAATAATAATAATTTACTTTCTGCAGAGTGTCCAATCACTCATAGGTGCCAATATTCAAATGTCAATGCTCTAGGGTGATTTCAAAGGGTGCCCATTTAGCAGATGAAACCGGGAATGTCCTCGCCTCTTAGAGGCCCAAATCACAAACCTTGAACCCAGAGTGCAAGTGTCTGCTTTTATTGTTAGGGAATTAGGAAGGGACTCACTTTTTTTTTTTTTGTAAATAAAAATCAAAACTGCTTCACATGTTTTCTTTTGTCATGGGTTCATTTAGAACTGGGTTCATTTTTTTCCAGTTTTGTAGAAAAATAGACCAATCCATATGTCCCAGGAAGATGAGTAAGTCTCATGACTAACTCATATTCCTAAAATTACTTAAGACAAAGACATATGTTTTACTCCCAAAGCATAGCATTCCACAGCAGGCTGATGCCAGGAGGCTGTTAGTCTGCTCCCCTTGGACTCTGGGTCAGGCATTGCTGGGCTGTCCTGGGGAGTTAATTCCTGGGCTGAGTGTGGGGACGCGGGGGAAGGGATAGGAGGAGAGGGTGAAAAGAGGGAGTCACTTTAAAAATAAAACCGTGAGTCTGCTGAAAATTTCCGGTCTGTACATACTAGTAAATGGCATCTTTGGGGCTGTGACAGTCTACCCAGGCACCAGCATTCTCCACTCGGCTTGGAGGCCACAAACGTGAGGCTCTTTCTCCAGTGACTCCATTTCCTTCTCCAGCCTCATCTCACACACAGCCCCATATCCATCTTTTCTCCCGCTCAGAAAGCCCCACCCCTGATCCTAGGCAGCTGATAGCTCTTTCCTCTGATGTCATGCTGTCCAATGGGGCAGCCGCTAGCTATTACACACTTGAAACGTGGCTAGTGTGACCGAGGAAGTAGATTCTTCATTTTTAAAACTTAAATTAACTTAAATATAAAAACTGGTACTTCAGTCAGCTATTGGGAAACTTTGAAGGATATGTGGAACAATCTGGGTATGTAAATCACTTTTCCAGCTGTACATTTTATGAAATCTAAATCCCGATCAAGCCTTTCCAATGAAAATGAGAGGGGCGGTAAGTATAAATGACTCACCGGATTTCCAAAACATACTGCAAAAAAATTACAAAATGCCTCACTACTAATTCTTATATTGATTATTGACTATGTGATGGAATAATATTTTGGATTTATTACATTAAGTAAAATGCATTGTGAAAATGAATTTTACCCACTTCCTTTTACTTTATTAATGTTGTCACTGGAACATTTAAAATGACATGTGGCTCGCATTATATTTCTGTTGGACAGAGCTGCTTTACCTGTTTCTCCATCTGCACAGGCTTTGGGACTAGGAGAATCTGAACTCCAGTTCAAGCTGCAGCTCACTAGCTGTGTGCTTTGGGGTAAGTGTTTCAATCTTTCTGGGCCTCAGTTGATCTTTTTTAAAAATCTGTAAAATGGGTATTGTAAGGATACCCTTGAAATGCTAGCCTGACATAGTAACTATACCTAAAAGTACGTAGCCAAGTTAGCTCCCATTGTTCTCTCTGGCTATGTCCTTACTCATCCTTTAAGACTCATCTTTCCTAACCCCACCAGAAGGGTCTAATTCTTTGTCTTTTCCTCTCGTAAACGTTGACATGTTGTTTGCCATAAAATGACATCATCACAATCTTGTGAATTCCTCCTGGGCAGAGACTCCAACTTCCTTTTAAGTTTTTTAACTTACGGAAATTTTCCAAGAAAAATTGGGGGAATAATATAATGTACCTCCACGACTGTCATGTTTCAATCATTGTATTTTTCTTGCTGGCACGGTACTTGACATGTGACTCTTAGTGTTTTTGGCAGATGGCAAATAACCACAAATTCTATGCTATTCCTCCCATCAAACAGTGGAGTGAGTTTCTCCATCTGGTTTTACTGGGCTGGTCCCATTAGCTGCTTGGACCCAAAGAATGTGGTAGAAGTGACTGTGCAGGATCTCAGGCCAGGTCTCAAGGCCTGGTAGCTTCCACTCTTGCTCTCTGGGAAGCCTGTTGCTATGTGAACAGAACAAGCTAGCCTGTTGGAGGATGAGAGACCATATGAAACAGAGTCAAGCAGTCCCAGCTGAGTTCCCCCTTGGGCCAACCAGAGGCCAACAAGGCTTTCCTTAATCTTCCAAACCCAGATAAGCCAAAGCCACTAGCTGACTGCAAATGTCAAAGTGGCCCAGACAGAGGAGCCATCCTACCAACCCCCAGAATCATCTTACCTAACAATAGACAAACATGTAAATCAACCACACCTCTGCTATGTCCACAGCCAATCAGGAGTGAGTATGCAAATTAACCCCAATGGGAGGGGCCGGGACACTTGCTATGAGCGGGATGGAGGGTGGCAGCAGGAGCGGTTTATTCTATTCATAGCTATAGGAGTGGTCTCAGAGGGAGCTACAGGAGTGGTGCTCTGGCTGGGAGTGAAGACTTGCAGGCTCCTGGGCGGCCGGGAGCAAAGCCAGAGGAAGGAAGGCCTATTCTTGCACAAATATCGTGCAACGGGCCTCTAGTGAGAAATAATAAACATTGTTTTGTCTCTGTGATTTGAGGGTGGTTTATCATGTAGCAGAAGGCTACAGGTTAGAGTTTAAGTAAGGAGTCATTGGTTGAGTTAGTGAAGCCACTGGATTTAACACTGGATTTGTCCATTTAGTGGCAGTTGCCACCCCCCAGGGACAACACCAGCATGCTGCCCACTCAGCCATGTGAACTAGCCACAAGGAAGAGAGTCCGTAGCTCTCACACCCCCATTTGTAAATGTTGCTGAACTTTATTCTGCTCAACACACAGTCTTTGAGCAGATGGAACTGTGCAAAAACTGGATTAAAAGATTAAGGGTTCCTGCTGCAAACTCTTCTCAAGGTATTCACCTCACGTATTTTCAGAACAGCAGAAACTCTGTGACAGCGAAAAGATAGGACAGAGCCTCATGCTCCCAGATGTCCTTAAACATAGATAGCTCCAGGACTCGCTCCAGGGATGTTTTGTTGAGTCCTAAAACCAAACGCCTTTTAAAAATCTATTGTATCATTTGGGTCAACACTTTCTCCTAAAGTATTCACATCAGACTATTGGAGGTATTTGAATTCTTTAGATAATGGCTTCAAAATGTTGGACCTGTCCTTGACCATTTTCATTGCCTTTTATGCTCCTTTCCTCTAATTAGGGCTGCTCAGCCCTGGTGATCCCAGCGGGTGTCAGGGAGCAGCTGTGACAGCTGCCCCTCGTACTGACCTGCCAGGTGCCCAGCGTTTGGCTCGGGAGTGTCTCTGGCTTTGCCTTTGCTTCTGCGAATTGCAGTGCGATTGAATGTGGAGTTTCTCTGAACTGGGTTGTAGTAAAGGGGTTCTTTGTCTTGGATCAGGTCGGCGTGGGGCATTTTCTCTTCTGAGAGTAACTCAGGTCTCACCTTGGCTGCTCCATTAGCAATTTCCCATGGACCATCCGCTGGTTTTTTCTGGTCAAAGTCCTTGGTCTCCATGGAAATAGAGCTGGTTGTTTCTCAATAGAACGACAGGAGATCAGTAAGCTCCCCAAACTTCACCAGTTGTTGAGTCCTTTAGAATGGAAAGAGAACGGTTCTTTTCAGTTAGGATCATCAGGTTAACCATTCCATTCAGGGTATGTTTTCCACTCCTATTCAAATTTGATGAAATTTGGGATAATTTGCACATCCTGGGAGCTGCATCTTTGTCAATGAAAATTACAGTTTAAACCACTGCAATTTGGATGCATTCATGTATCATTTTATAATTGAGGCTTGTTTATTCTATTCATAGGATGCACTTTGGGGGGAAATGCTGAGAGTGGCTTGTAAAACTAATTTTCAAGTAAACATGTTCTGAATAATTCAGGAGAAAAGGAGTAACAAAAAAAACAACAACACCAAAAACAAAAAAAACAACAACCAACAACAACAACAAGGAGGGGAACTCCAGGAAGCCAACGCCAGGGAAAGGAAGCTGTGCAGACACGAAAGGAAAGAGTTTTGGGAAGAACAGAAAGGGCTGTTGGCGAGGGACAGGTCCTGCCACCCCAGTCGGCAGGAGGATGTGGTTATCGTAAAAGCAAAATTGTTCTTGGGCCACACAGTAGAATGAGAGAGAGTGAGCGGTTTCTGTTCTGGCCAAATGACTGGGGGACCCCTTGTCCCGAGTTCAGATAGTGGTTGAGCGAACAGGCAGAGAGCACCCAGGAGGGAGGAAGTCAAGGTGATCACATATCTGCTCTCTGGAGCCTGAGGAGGGGATTGGCTGTGGACCACGGGAGAGGGTGAAGTTCAGCTTGGAATTCAGAGCTGTCCAAAGGTGCAATGGCTGCTCTGGGGGTCAGTGAATTTCCCCTCCCAGAGGTGTCCAGACAGGGCCATGGGGAATTAGGAATGAATGATTACAACATCTCCTCCTCTCTCCTTTCCCTTGCTGCCTATGCCTCCCACCAGGGTTGACTCTGATTCTGACACTGAGGCTCTTTTCAGCAGAGAGCTGGTCTGGGGACAGCAAGTGAGCCGGGGTCCTGTGGTGGTGGGGGAGGGAGGGCAATGTAGGAGTTAATTGTGGGTTGGGGCTGGTCTGTGGGGGTCTCTGAACCAGGTCAGGGAGTTCCTGCCACATCTTTTTTTTTTTTTTTTTTTTTTTTTAAATCAATCTTTATTGCTCATATTATTACAAAGGTTCCTCATTTCTTCCCCCCTCCACCAGGTACCCACCTCACCCTCTGCCCTTTCCCCACCCCCCATTGTCCTGCCACATCATTGATGACCATGAATGAGGAGGTGGCAGGATTCCGGAACTCTGGGCAGGCTGGGCTGAGGGGCCCAGGCCAGAGGGCCGGTATCACACTAGTATCATCAGGTGTGGCAGGTGAGTACCTAAGACAGGGTGGAGGTTGGGCTGGGGACCTTGTGCCAGAGGAATGACAGGATCGGTGAGTCACAGTGGGTTGTGGAGGAGCACGGAGGGGCTGTCCCCACATCGGGTGGTGGCCAGGGTGACTGAGCAGGCTACTGCCAGTCGGGGAAGTGGGCGCAAAGCTGGCTTGGGGTTGCAGCATGGGGACGTGCAGGCGGAAAGCCTCCCAGCAGAGTCTGTAGTGGGAAGTTCTAGACTGAAGCCGGCTGACTGTTACAAACAGGGCAACTTCCTGCTCTGACCACAGCATCTCAAAAACCTCCCTGAAGTAGCCACGAACTTGACTGCCTCTTGGCATTTAAGGTCATCGTTACCATTATTCATCACCATTTTGATTTTAGGCTGCTTTAAAAAAAAAAATTCAGGTATAATTTATACCAGTAGAACAAACTCGCCCTTTAGAGTCCAGGTCTTTGAGATATGACAAACACATACAGTTCACGTAACCAGCACCACAGCCTAAATACAGGACATTCCTTCTTCCCAAAGTTCCCCAGTGTCATGCTGTAGCCAGCCCTTCCCCCATCCCTTGGGTTGGCGTGATGTCTTTCAGACTCAGCCCAGTGTATCGTGCTGATGGCCAGTGTTGACCGTGCGGTGCTATGAACTCATGGAGGCCTGTTCAATGTATTGTGAAGGGCACTGGGCTGGGAGTGAAGGGACTGGGTTTGAATCCCCATATCCTGCTGCCTGTAATCCCTTATTTAACTTGAAGTCAGGGCCTCATTTTCCGCCCAGGAACCATGGGGTGGGGATGAGGATAGGGGTGGGGGAGGGATGTCTCTGAGCTCCCTAGCTGTCTCTCAAATTCTGGATCAAAGGCGGCCCAGAGAGCCCACAGAGGGAATATCTAGAGAGAGCCTTGGGAGCTGCCCTCAAACCTTCTCTGTCATTTTCTTTAAATGAGTGGCTCTGAAACCTTGAGAAAATGTATTCCAAATCATACCATTTTAAAGGCCGTTACACACACACACACACACACACACACGAATTTGTGAAACACTCTGGAAAACAACTCTAATTCCACCTCACTTATTGCCTATATCAGGCAAATGTGTTCTAAATCTGAAACATTTTTTTTTATAATTGCTCCATTTCTTCTATATCCATTAACTGCTGGAAGCCAGACAGCCCTACCCCAAATCTCCTAATGTTTTTCCGAAACTCTTTGGGAGCTTTCTGCCCATGTGTTTCTGTCCCGGGAGCTTCAGGGTGGAAGTCCATGGAGTCAGCCTTGTGATTGGAAGGGGGAGGGCTGATGGCAAAGTGGCACCAGCATACCATTCATTCATTCACTACTCACACAACAAGCTTGGCTGGCTTCCTGTCTGTGTCTGTGCCCCACATCTGCCCACATTCCCTCGTTAGGACACTCCAAAAGGGCAGGGCTTCGTCTGTTTTGTTCCTATGTCCCTGGTGCCAGGCATCCACAGCACTCTGTAGATGGATTCACCCCAGGAGGCCGATGTGCCAATCATCCCCATCTTACAGATGAGGGAGCTGCGGGACCGGAGGTCTGGTAACTTGCCCAGGATCACGCAACTGGCAAAGGGTAAAGCTGGAATCACACCTCATCGGTCTGACTTGTTTGTTGGGGGGAACTGAGACGCATGGGATGTGGTCAGAAGACGCTGTTAAGAAAGCTGGCTGAAGACTGCCTGGTGCATCAGGCAGAAG
The DNA here is from genome assembly GCF_014108245.1 of Pipistrellus kuhlii. NCBI lineage: Eukaryota > Metazoa > Chordata > Mammalia > Chiroptera > Vespertilionidae > Pipistrellus > Pipistrellus kuhlii. The sequence goes on from NW_023425573.1 coordinate 26,381,870, forward strand.
CAGGGCTCTAGGCTGCTCTCTCAGTCCTAGCTCTGTGGCTTTGGGCGTAGGAGCCAGGAGTGACTATTAAACCTCCTGGGGTGGGCTGAGGGCCAGGGACCTCCCTGCATGAGTCAGTGGCAGTCTGGGAGGTCAGGACAGGAGAGAAGGTGGTGGGGCAGAGCGGGAAGCTGCCATAAACCCAGCTCCGGCAATCCAAGCCAGCTGCTTGGGGTGGGGGGACAGTGCATGGTGGGCACAGGGCGGTACGTGTCTTCAGGTAGGAGGCCCAGGGCAACACGACTGTGGGGTATGTTAGCCATCCAGCTGGGGGGTGGGAGCATGGTCCAGAAATGTGGCCTGAAAGTCACCCTAGCTGTGACTGACAGCAGGAGGGCTTGAATGCCTGCAGGCAGGTCTCCATGGCAAGATGGCCCCCTAAGAGGGAGGCAGGCCTGGATGACCCCAAGTCACCTGCATCATCTCAGCTTTCTTTTTCATATTTTTAATTTAAAAAAAATTTTATTGATTTTTTACAGAGAGGAAGGGAGAGAAATAGAGAGCTAGAAACGTCAATGAGAGAGGAACATCTATCACCTGCCTCCTGAACACACCCCACTGGGGATGTGCCCGCAACCAATGTACTTGCCCTTGACTGGAATCGAACCTGGGACCTTTCAGTCCGCAGACCGACGCTCTACCACTGAGCCAAACCGGTTTCGGCACTTTTAAAAATTTTTTTAAATTAAATTATTATCTTTGTACATATACCATTGCCCCCCTCGCTGCTCCCATGCAGCTTTCATTCCTGCTCCTAGCATTGGCACCTTAGACCCCTCCCAGGTGAACAGCAGTGTTTACGGGCTGTAAACAACAAAGGCTTTAAAAACAGGCGGTGGGGAGGGGTGGGGTAGGGTCGGGCCGCAGAGGAGAAAGTTAGGTAGCAGAGGGGAAAACAGATGAAGTTTCTGGTTTGGGAGAAAAGCCCCAGCGAGGAATGGAGCTCGGAGAGCTGCCACGGAAGGTGCTCTGCTGTGGGGAGGACCTGTGTTGTGAGAATCATGTGACCACTGGGCAAAGGGATGACAGCGGTGCCCTGCCCTGGAGAGGCCCTGGGAACATTTCGGTGTTCTCAGCATGAACAAAGGAGGGAAGAAATGGGATACCCAAAGAGAGGGAGAGGATCCCAAAAGAATTTGAAGTGGAAATTTGAAAATTGGGGAGCAAGGGTGGAGAGGGACAGGATCAAAAAGGCAGCAGGAGGGGAATTCAGGGCAAGGCCCAGATCCCTGCTGGCTCTCAACATTGGGGTGAAACCCCACCTGCATCATGGCCATGCGGGGCCAGCATGGGCTTCAGGAAAGGGGAGGGGGTGGTTCCCAGGCTGAGGGAAGGGATGGGGGTCCTTGTAGAACCAAGACTGTGGCCGAATGCAGAAAGTGACCTGCTTGGTGCCCAAAGGGCTGGATGGAGGGTCTCTTCCCAGTGAGCAGGAGAGAGGACAGTACAGAAATAACTGAGTGGGGAAGGGAGTGTGAGAGAGCAAAGGGGGTGAGGCTTCCAGGTTCAGCAAGGCGCTTAGAGAGAGGAAGTCTGAGCCGAGGCCTGAAGTCAGCCGGAGAGCCAGCCCAGGAAGCAAAGTTCCAAACTGATGTATCTGTTGGCTTCTGTTCAAGAGGGAGAAAGGGAAACATGAGCTCCAGGCGGTTTTCCTTCAGGCTGTTGATACACTGAGAAAGGAAGTGGGGTCTGAGGGAGAAGTTGGGCCTGAGGTCAGAGGGGGAGCAGCATTTGGCAGGAAGCTGGCTTTGAAAATGGCCCATTGTGACAAGGCCCGAACTAGCCAGAATGCAACCTGGAAGGCTGGCTACTAATTACGGTATTAGCTAAAGGGGCACGGACTTAATAATAGTTTCTAATCCCAACAGCATCTCTTTAGGGGTGAGAGCGCTCTAACACGGTGAGACAGGGCCAGGCGGAAGAGTCCGGGCCTACACACGCTGGAGCCCCCTCTCCCCGCCATGTGGTGCCACCAGCAGTTATACATCCCGCAGGCAGGGTCAGACACGGTGACCAAACTCATCCAAAAGACAAAATAGGCTGTGATCAATCAAGTGTGAACAGCCCCCTTTCCTGACGAGGCAATAGAAATCAGTGAAATTAATTTTAAACCAGGGAATTAGACAGTGGTAGAGAGGGGCTGAGCACATTTCTTTCTTTCATGAAGATATTCTGATGCCAGAGAGTGGTGGCATATACACTACATTTATCTGTTTTTATATATATAATTTGCAATAGGAAGAAAGCCTGCGAGGAAGGAAGAAATCAGAGGCTCAAAGAACAAACTAGATATTCCTGTTGGCACACGGTCATTGCCAAGCACAGGGAGAGGAGGGACAAAGACAAAGCACGCTGGAGGTACATAGCCACCGGGGATGGAGGAGGAGAGGTCACCTGAAGGCACTCCAGGTGATGTCGGGCACAGGAGGGCGGAGAGATTTTAATGGCGGGGCTTTCCCCAGGAACCTCATGTCTCATAAGAGGAATGAAAATCCAAAACACACTGAGCCCCTTTTTCACTTAACACATTGGCCCCAAAACAGAAGCTTGAAAGGTGATCGGTGAAGCTGAGGGGCAATAGGCAGCTCTCTCCCCTTCCCCTCCCCCAATCAATGTCTATCAAAGTGAAAACAACTATACTGTAGCCCAGCAATGTCATTGGCAGGACGTTGGTCCATGGATCTGCTTACACACGTGGGGAGTGGTCTGTGGGCAGGTGACGCAAGTAATCAAAGACAAGATATGCCTCTCGGCCAGAACTGATAACACCAATTAGACCATTCTAAACATCTCCACAAATGGAATAAAATTCAAGTGTAAAAGCAAGAAAGAGGAAGCTCTATATAGTGACTAAGGAAGGATTATAGAATATCTCAAGATTAAAAGAAACACAGGATAGAAGAGTATGTATTATGTTTCCATCAGGGAACAAGGAGAAAATATATTCAAATTTATTTGGATGTGCCTAAAAACTGTTAGAGAAGTTAAAAGAAATTAGTTACATATACACACATATGTTTTTAAAATTATTGTGTAAAACCTAAGCAGATGGAGAGTAAGATTGGGAGGGAAAGAGACTTTAACATACTTTTTAATATATATTTTATTTTTTAAAAGTCATGCAATGTATTAAGCTATTCAAAAATAAATAGGTAAATCTCTTGAAAAAGTTGAGTAGGACAGAATCTTCAGGAAGGAAATGAGTCACTTCTGAAAACTGAAGGAGAAGAATTATGTGAAATGACCAAGAAGCACCAAGGGTCGTACTAAGCATCAGTGAAGAGAGTTTAGCCAGGGGAAACCGAGAGCCATGAAGGAGAAAAGAAAGCTATGTTGTTTATATCTTCGAAAATCAAGATTCCCTCCCCCACCAAATCAGACAGAGAATAAGAATAAGCTGTTAAATGAGGTGTTTTAATTCCCTGATTAAAATGTTCTCAGAGTGATTTAAATAAAACAGAGGCAATTTTATAATCATGAGGCCATCTTAATAGCACATCAGTGGGTTAGCGACAAAATTAAATACCAATCTTCAGGAAAGACCTTTAAAAGTGAGACTAGAAGAAAACGCATAATGATGAAGAGTACTGTGCACATCACAAATACAGGGATGCTGGAATATCAGAACGAGATCCTGATCTCATTATTATTAACATGTTTCTTGGGCTTTAGCCAACATAATGAGACATAAAGCAAGCGTTATCAGAAAGGAAGATGAATTAATCACAATTTGCAGCTGATATGATTTGAGTGCCTAGATAATCCAAAAGAACCAATTGAGACTATTGGAATAAAAAGAATTCAGCCCAGGCCCAGAATAGGGTAGATTTACTACCTGTCAACAGTAACAAGAAAGTAGAAAGTAGTAGTAACAAACCCAGAAAACACGGGGTAACCATGTGAATAAACACAAACACCTTAAAAAAAGGAAACACTTGAAAGATGGAAGGAGACTTATGTGTTTAGAGAGGCATGGGTTTTTCTTGGATGGCAAAAATTAAATATATATTCTCCCCAGGTTAATTTATAATTTTAGTGCTATTTCAATTTAAAAAATCCAATGAAAAAAAACTCACTGGAATGTTTTGATAAAATGATTTTTAAGTTTATTTGCAGGCACTTTGGAAAATAGTTTGGCAGTTCCTCATAAGGCTAACCATAGAATGACTTAGCAGTTCCATTCCTAAGTATATTCCCCAGAGAAATGAAAATATGTGTCCACATAAAAAGTTGCACATGAATGTTCATAGTCACATTATTCATAATTGACAAAAAAGTGGAAACAACCTGAATGTCTAATTACTGATAAACGAGTAAGTAAACTGGAGTGTATCCATACAATGGAATATTACTCAGTCCTAAAAAGGAATTAAGTATTGGCATGTGCTACAACATAAGGGAGCTCTGAAAGCACTTAGCTAAGTAAAAAAAAAGTCAGTCCCAAAGGACCATATAGTGTGTGATTTCATTTGTATGACTTCCCAGAATAGGCAAATCCATAGAGGCAGAAAGTAGATTAGCGGTTGCCTAGGGCTGGAAGGGCTATGGGGAGTGAGTGTCTGCTAATGGGGACAAGGTTTTCTTTTGGTGAGATGTTGACAGTGTTCTAAAATTGGTAGTGGTGATGATTGCACTACTCTGTGAATACTAAAAACCATTGGATGTGTACTCTAAAAGGGTGAATTGTTAGAATGTGAATTATATCTCCATAAAGTTGGTATTACGAAAAAGGAGGGGTAGTAATAACACTTTGGAATATTGGTTCGAAGTTTGGGAAAAATATCAGTTTAGATCCTCAAAGTAAACTCCCTAAATAAACTCCAAAGGAATTAAAGCATTAAATATTTTATTTAGACTACAGAACATTCTAAAGAATGTTTTTCCTATGGTTTTATTACTTTTTCCTCTCATTAAACAATGTTTTGTGAGATGTTCTATTTCAATGAGGTAAGATGTATAAGTTCACTTTTAATCTACACTAATAAAAGAGAAAGATGCAAATTGACCATACCTTCGTGACGCCCACCAGCCAATCAGGAGTGGGTATGCAAGTTAACCCAACAAAGATGGTGGCTTAATTTGCACACACAGGTGCTAAATGGCCGGGGGCTGGGCACTTGCATCATCGTCATGGTGAAAATGCAGGCATTCCGCACTGCCCCAGCCACTTCAGGCCTCTGGGTAGCATGGGAAGGCAGAAAGGCGGTTCTGGACCAGAGCAAAGGTGGTGCCAGCAGCCAGGGGAAGGAAGACCCATTCTTGCATGAATCTTCATGCATCAGGCCTCTAGTATTTGCATAATATTCTACAGTCGGTCCTCAAGTTATGACAGAGATTTGTTCCCACAGCGAGATGCAACGTGATTTTCACCTTAAGTTGGAACCCACCTACATAAGCACCTACGTCACTCACCTGGAGCACACACACAGCACTAATGAAGTGAAACAGTAAAAAAAATTTAAAAGAAAAATAATAATTCCTGACCTTTACTTGTGGTAAATAAATAATCAAAAACATAAAGCACATATGTACATATGTCAAAATGATGGAACTTTTTTTTTTTTAAATAAATAAACTATAGGCCTGGTGCATGAAATTCATGCATTGGGGGTTGTCCCTCAGCCTAGCCTGCACCCTCTCCAATCTGGGACCCCTTGGGGGATGTCCGACTGCTAGTTGAGGGATCGGACATCCCTCTCACAATCCAGGACCACTGGCTCCTAACCATTCGCCTGCCTGACTGCCTGATTGCCCCTAACCACTCTGCCTACCAGCCTGATAGCCCCCTATCAACTCCACTGCTGGCTTGATTGACGCCTAACTGCTCCCTTGCCACCATAATTGACACCTAACTGCTTTTCTGCCAGACTAATCACCCCCAACTGCCCTCCCTTGCAGGCCTGGTCCCCCCCAACTGCCCTCCCTGCAGGTCTGGTTGCCCCCAACTGCCCTCCCCTGACGGCCATCTTATGACAATGTGGGGGCGGCCATCTTGTGATTACATGGGGGTGGTCATCTTGTGGTGACCATCTTGTGATAATGTGGGAGTGGCCATCTTGTGATGCAAGGGTGTGGGGGTCAATTTGCATATCACCTCTTTATTATATAGGATAGGAGATGGTGACACAACCATGAAATGACTTACGTCGACAGAGTCCAATGTAACCCGAGGACTGCCTGTATAATATGTCATTTAGAGTTCCATTATTTTATCTTATTTGTTTCCATTGTCTCTTTTAATGTGCATGTAAGTTAGATTCTTTTTGATTGTAAGAAGAGACAATCATTTGGGGAAAGGAGCCTGAAAAAAAGACAGGAGGTCTAGACTTGGCCAAGGCACTCTGGGGACCAGCCCCTCTACCTCTGTTGGGGTGAAAAATAGGACATTTTAAGAAGGAATTAAATGGTTCCTAAGTCTTTCCAGAGGACCCTGCAGGAAGCAGTATAGGTGTTTAGAACTGGAGGGTAGAGCCAGGCAAGCATGGGCTGTCAACCCTGCATCCTCCTTGCTGATTACATGAGCTGAGCATGTGGCTTTCTCTTGGGACCCCATGCTCCTCAACTGTCATGTAGGGTGCACAGCATTACCTAAGTATTGATTCATGGAAGCTGTGCATTATTGTGCAAATTAATACACAGTGATAATATTTCCATCTATAAATATAATGCATGTTTATTCTTATATTGCACTTATTCAATACAGCATAAATTAAAAAGAGGACAAAAGAAAGAAGAATAAAAAGGTGGGACCATAAAACTCAATGGGTTAGAGAAAACACTCAGATGTTTGTTTTTTTCCTAATAAATAATTATAAACATTTAAAAAGTAAAACAAAAACAAATTCAATGGGAGATAAAGTTAAAAAATTTCCATTACAAAGACTTGCTATGAATGGGCCCAAATCGCCCCTGAGCTTCCTAGCAGCCAATGTGAAAAGGGAAATGTGTCAGGGACCCATTCTATTGTGTTCAGGAATAAAAATCACCAGTCACTCAGGAGAAAATATGTTAGTAGTTAGTGCTAAGGTTGGCTAAGGGATTTTTCTTCTGGGGTTTTGTGGAAGTGCAATGCAGTGATTTTCAAACTTTTTTTTAAATTAATTTTTTAAATATATTCTATTGATTTTGTACAGAGAGGAAGGGAGAGAGATAGTTAGAAACATCAATGAGAGAGTCATTAATCAGCTGCCTCTTACACACCCCCTACCGGGGATATGCCTGCAACCAAGGTACATGCCCTTGACCGGAATTGAACCTGGGACCCTTCAGTCCCCAAGCCGACGCTCCATCCATTGAGCCAAACCGGTTTCGGCTGATTTTCAAACTTGTAAGAGCGTATTAAATATGTACATCCCTAGACCCCATGCCCAGAATTCGGACTAAGGCTGAAGTGGGTCCCAGGAACATACATTTTATTTATTTATTTATTTATTTATTTATTTATTTATTTATTTATTTTAAATATATTTTATTGATTTTTTACAGAGAGGAGGAAGGGAGAGAGATAGAGAGCTAGAAATGTCGATGAGAGAGAAACATCGACCAGTTGCCTCTTGCACACCCCCTATCGGGGATGTGCCCACAACCAATGTACATGCCCTTGACCGAAATCGAACCTGGGACCTTTCAGTCTACCACTGAGCCAAACCGGTTTCGGCAAGAACATGCATTTTAGAGATTGTCCCTCCCAGGTGATGCTACTCGTTCTATTAGGTGGTCTGTCTCCTGAATACAAGGGTCGTACACACTCATGCAAACAGGTGTCTGAAGACCCTTCCTCTGTGCCCTTCAGTGTAGACTGATGGCTTCACACAGACACAGCCAGCAGAAGTCACTCTACAGGTGACACCATGCAGGCTTCTGCCTGACAGCGGGGATTTCAGAGGGGACATGGACTCTGACCTTCCTCTCGGTGGAGGGTTTGGTAGATGTTTGTTTAGGACCATGTTGAGATTGAGCTCCTAGATGGCTCATATAGCTATGGCTCATCTGTTTTGCCTGCTAATTACCTGCTTGGAGTAGACGAGGGGACGGGGGAGGGTGAACAGCCCTAAGAAAAATGAGAGGATTGGGAGGACCAAGATGATCTCATTAAGAACATTGTTTTGACTGTAGACAGGGGATGGAGCCACAGAGCTCAGTTCTAGGATGTCAAGGCCCTGAACCGTCTAGCCTGGAAAATTCCTAGTGAGGCGAGATTCTCCTTTTGGCTCTCAACTCACCCCCCGCCACCACCAGCGGAGTAAAACATCCACAGAGTGTTGTCTTGTGCAATATTGCTTCCTGGTGTCCCCTCCAAGATAAACTCTCTGAAACACCCACCAAAGCAACTGAATGAGGCCTTTTGTTCTCTGTAAATGTATCTACAAACCAGGGAAGAAGTGGGAACAGCAGCTTTTACCAAAAATGGCGACATGATTTTAGATGGGACGACCAACAGCTCTTCTTTCTTGCTTTCATTAGCCGCCATCTGTTGACGCCACTTTTAGGTCGAGTTCACGAAACCCTTTTGGCCAAGGACGAAAGAGTGCCTAACTTTTTACTCTCTGGAGCAGGGGCACAGACCCCCAGGTCTTTCCCACGTGATTTCAACCACTTATTAGGCTATGCAATGACGAGGGAGCTGGCACTTCTATTTTACCCTTTCATATAGTAAAAAAAAATTTTTTTTTAATTATGTTTGTAAAATATTTAAGTGTCCATATCTTAAGTGCTAAATGTTACTACACTGTGTAACAACATCCAGCCCCAGAAAGAACATCTCCAGTACTCCAGAAAGCCTCTGTGCACCTTCCCCTCCCCGGCCCAAGGGTAGCTTCTGACTTCCAACAGCAGGGATTAGTTTTGCCTGTGTTGGTCCTTGATGTAAATGGAATCCTTTAGAATGTTCTCTTTTGTGTCTGACTTCTTCCCAACACCACAGGCTTGTAAGATCCATCCATGCTGTTCCATGCTGTTCCATGCTATTCCATGCTCTTCTGCACTGTTCCATGCTAGTCCACATTGTTCCATGCTGTTCTGTGTTGTTCAGTGCTATTCCCTGCTGTTGCAGGCTGTTCCACATGGTTGTAGAGTTTGTTCCCATTCATCAAAAACAAAGGTTCTCTCCCCGGCGTGGGTCTCAGAACCACCTGCAGAGTTTAAAGCACAGATTGCTGAGCCCCACCCTCGGAGTGTCTGATGCAGGAGGCCTGAGTTGGCCCAACAGTTTGTATTTCTAACAGATTCTCAGCTGCTGCTGCTGCTGCTGGTCTGGGGACCATGCCATGACGACCGCTTCTTGAGTCTGGCAAACTCCCTTTCCTTTGGGAAAGGCATCTAGGCTTGTTGTTATGGTTGCTTCCAGAACTGCCGAGGGACAGCACTGACCCGCAGGCCTGGTGAGGGATGGGCAGTGTGGAGGCCATGTCCAGGTTGGGGGAGGACCAGACCCTGTCCCGAGCTGACGCCGGCCTCTGCTGGTCAGCGAGGGTCAGATGGTGGGTTTAGCTTCTGGTCCGTCCCCTTCCTGATAGGGACTCCTGCACTTTGAATCCTTGGGGCTTCTGGGCTTCTGAGCTGGGCACGTCTGAGCCTGGCTTTCTGTCTCCTTCAGGAGTGGGTAGGATCTGGTGGAAATTTCCGGAACATAAACTGGTTTCCAGAGTCCTGCTGCATGCACATAGCACCAACTGGCTCCTTCCCTCCCCCACCCCTGATGCTGTCACCACTGGGACACCAGCCACTCCCAGCCCTCAGAGGGGGCTCCAGTGAGGGGCTCACTGGCTCCTCCTCATTCCAATCTCTGTTTCCCAGGCTTCAGATGCGTGTGAGCCACCAGCCTCCCCGTTGCCTCCTGCGTCCCTGCTAATGTATCACGTCCCCTCCTCCCTCAGTCTCCGTCCTCCTCTCCCCCCCCCCCCGCCCCTTCGCCCGGGTCTCATCTGTTGCCAGGGCTTGAACTGGCTGTTCTTTCCAGATGGCCTTGCTCTCCCTCCGAGCTGTGGCTGACGGTCCAGTCTCCGCCTGACACCACTGGGCAGCTGCCCACAGGCCACAAGTCCGCCACTGTGTCGAGACAGGGTGTCCTGAACCGATAGACGGAGGCTCCTGGCCACCCACAGCCACCCTCCCAGTGGTTTCCGAAGAGGACAGGACGGGGGCGGGCCAGCCTGAAGTGCTGGGAGCACAGCAGTGCCTTGGGCCACAGCTGGTGACGGAGGCCACCCCGCCCAGAGAGGAACTGCACAGAGCTGCAGACACAGTTCTTGCTCCTGGGGGGACCGTTGTGTCAGGCACGTTCCCTTTTAGTCATTTGATCCTCAGAGAGCCCTTGGGGAGGAGGGAAGGAAGGGACTGTTGTCCGTCACATTTTAGAGAAACCTAGTCACTTGCTCGAGATGCAGCTGGGCAGTGGCTGAGGCAGAATTCGAACCTGGGTCTTGTGGTCCCAGAGCCCTCCTTGCCGCTGGGAGGGAAGGGGAGAGACTGGCTGTGGCGATGGAGATGGCTTAGAAGGCAATGCAGCCCTTATCAAAGAGCAGCGACCAGGACCCAAGCACTCGGGGCACAGAGCCTGAGCCAGGATAGCCCAGCCCTGTCCTCTCTGGGGGCCCAGCCACCAGGCTCCCCAGGGACTCCCTGTTCAAAGCACCTCCCTCCACACTGTGCGGAGGCTTCTTTATGGGGAGTCCTGGGTAGTTTGGGGGCAGGGGCTCAAGCCAGGTGCAGAAGTGTCCCCCCCAAAGTGGCTGTGGCCCACAGCTGCCCAGGTTTCTTAGTGAGGGGGTGGGTGAGGGGGTGGGTGAGGGGGTGGAGGGAGGCCTCTTACCAGCTCCCTGTCTCTTATTCTTAGTCAGGCTGAGACTGTGGGGCCCCAGGCGCAGAGGGGAAGACCTGGTGTCCACCTAAGCATGTCCTGACTGGACTCTGGGGATGGGTCTCCCCCAGTCCTTGACACAACTTGATCCTCAGCCTCCCATCTGGAGGGTGATGCCCACTTAGCTCCCATGGAGCTGCACCGGTCCGCTGTGTCCTCAGCGGGTTGAAGCTACGCGCGGAGTAAGGCTGAGTCCACCCTGTGTGAGGCCCAGGGTTGTCAGACAGACGTGGTCCCCAGTGAGGGTCCCGAAGAGCAGACAGGAGGGAATTTCCTAATATCCCCTGTCATCCCAGACGCGAGTGCCCTTTCTGTGGCTTCCCTTCCCTCTGGAAGGGGCTCTCACGTGTGCGGGGATGGAGCGAGGGTGGAATGAGCTCACGGGCCTGGCATCCCATCAACACACTGTAAACCGCACGCCTGCTGCTGCTCTTTTTACTCTGCAACTCAATGAGTGGCCACTTGTTTAAATTGTTTTTCTCTTTGATGTAAAAAGAAACCAAATGATGAAGGTGCCATATGATGTCCAATATAAAAAGTAGGTTTAAAAATTTGAAAACCAACAGAAGGTCCATCAGAAAGCCTCGGCTATGTTCCAGTGAGCGGATCTATGCCTTGTCCCCAGGGACTGGCTGGTGGCACCCCTGAGAGCCCCATCCCCTTGGATCATATCAGTGACAGCAGCCGCCCTCAGCTGGGTTGGGGAGGAGAAGGCTCAGCCTACTTTCTCAAAGTGAAGCCAGAGCTAGCTGTGCCGCCTTCCCAGTAAGAGAACTTTTACCTACTTATTGGAAGCTGAGCCTCTTTCGTGTCCTGGCCATCGTGTCCAGGCGGTGAGCAATAGCAGGGAGTGAGCTGGGGACAAGGACCACTCCTTCTGGGTGAGCCTCTGCCAGCACCGCCCTTGGCAAGCTCCCACCCTCCTGTGGTCCAAGGTCCCAGCCCAAGGGAGGCTGGGCAGGGCTCCTGAGCTCCGAGTCACCGGGCAGAGCAGGCGCTACACAAAAGCAGGCAATGTCATTTCCACAGCCAAACGGGGATCGTTATGGGCAGGAGGCTGCACACCAACACTGAGTCTTTGTTGGGCTCCAGTGGTGGGGCCGTTTGCATGTTGGAGTTGCTGTGAACTCATCACTCAACCCCTGGCCTGGCGGGTATAAAAAGGCCTACTGCAATGACAGGGCCAATAGTGGTGTCTTAGCTCAGGCTGCCCTAACAAACTGTCATAGATAGGGTGGCTTGAACTAGATAGTTGTTTTCGCACAGCTCTGGAGACTGGGAGTCTGAGGTCAGGGTGAAGCATGGTCAGGTTCTGGTGAGGGCCCTCTTCCTGCCCTGTAGACGGCTGCCTGGTTGTGCCCTCACGTGGCCTTTTCTGGATGTGTGTGTGAGCAGAGAAGGAGGGAGGAAGACATGGGGAGGGAGAGAGGGGAAGACGGAGGGTGGATGAGGGAGAGGAAGGAAAAGAGGGGAGAGAGAATATGCTTTTCTTCTCATAAGGCCACTAATCCCATCATAAGGACCCCCACCCTCATGATCTTGACTAACCTGAATTACCTCCCAAAGGCCCTTCTCCAAATGCCATCACATTAGGGTTTTGGGCTTGAACATATAAATTGATGTGTGTGTGTGTGTGTGTGTGTGTGTATGTGACATGTGCATTCAGTTCATAACAATTGGCAAAGGAATGGAGGGGTACTGGGGTTTCTGGTTGGGAAATCTGAATCCCAACCAGATTTCTCAGAATGGCTCTGGGCAGCCGGAACTTGACCTGGAAGGCAGCATCCTTCCTTCCTGCTCCAGAATCTTCCTAGAGGGTTTGCTTCACCCTTAGCCCTGGAAGAGGAGGTATCTGAGAGCCACAACCCCAGCCTCCTGGTCATAACTGACCAGACAGAGTGGACTTTTGACCCAGGAGGAGTCAACCCAGAGGCTGGGCTGAGCCAATCAGATTCTCTCTCTCAGGTGAGGATTGAGACAGAGGCCAGGCCAGTGAGCAGGCTCTGGGCTGAATGGTCTTGGTTTTGGGGAGGTATTTTGAAATGGCCAGGATGATCCAGATATACGTGTAGTAGGGCCAGCTCTGTGTATGGTGGGGAGAGGGGAGGTAGAGAGGGACGAGGGGTAGGGGCGAGGGAGAGAACAGAGCAGAAGAATGAGAGGAAGAGAGAGATGTATAGCGTTACCATTTCCTGTCCTTGGTTTTCGCCCTCAGCAGGCCTAGGTGTTCATAGCGCCCTTTAGCTCCAGTGTTTTCTTCAATAGTGTCTCTTAAAAACCTTTCTTATGGTCTGAAGGGACTCCTATGCATACTTCCCAGTGGTCTGAAGCTGGACTTCCCAATTAGTGGTCTATCTAGGTTTTCAACACTGATTTAGGACATGAAGTTGACCTGATCAGTCATGTCCTCGGTGGGCTCTGTCCTCTCACAGTCTGAGCCTGGCTGTTTTCACCCTCTGAAGGCCCCAGGTCATGAGACAAGAGGTGGCCCCCTTGCTCAGGCCCCAGAGAGCAGGCGGGAGGGAATTTGGTGATGTTCCTCCATCATCCTAAATGTGAGCACCCCTCCTCCGGCCTTTCTTTCCCTTCTGGAACTTTCTGTCATCTGTGCGGTGCTGGAAGCATTCCAAGAGCCTTTGTGCCCCTCCTGGTGTGATCCTGTGCTCTCCCTGCAGGTGGGAGGGAGGTGACTCTGGCCCTGGGGAGAGTATACGGAGGCACACGGTGAAGAGAGCATACAGAGGCACTGGCTCTGGGGTCAAGACTCATGGAGTGTGCCTGGGCCTGGACGGTGGGCGGAGAGGGGAGTGGGAGCAACCAGAGAGAATGGGACGCCGGAGAGAAGTGGAAGGTCATGGGGAGTTGTGGGGCTGGGATTTTGGATTTGGTTTGGGTGAACAAGTTATGCAAGAGGGAGATACAATACTTGCAGAGATGTTGAGGGGCTGTGATTTCTTAAATTATCCATAGGGTTTAGACAAACCAAGAGAGCTCCCTATTCCCCTCCAGTGTGGGATGTGAGCCTGGAATGGGAGTTTATTATAGGAGGTACATCAACCATTCCAAACATTAATATCATTTATTTTAGAAAAATCCAATTAGCACATCGAACCTGCAACTTCACAGATGTCAATGCTTAGGATGAAAATAGAGAATTTAATTGGAAGCCAATCTGTGGGAAGTATCGACAGCACAGGTGGCACGTGCATACCTTAAAAATGGCAAATGGGGAAAGTAATTGACAGCCCAGAAACAATGCTGAGAAATCACCTGGAGGAGCCAGACTCGCTGAGTCTCCTTCTCTCCTGAACTAAGGCTTTCTCCGGCTCTGTGCCAGCGGTGCCCTTGGGCCCTACACCCGACCTGCTCACCCAGGTGCCCTGGGGAGGGGGCGGCGGTGACATCTTGTCACAAGGCCATCAGGGGTTTGGATGACTCACTGCTCCACTCAGCTTTCTGGAACTGACCTCAGCGAGTCTGAAGATTTTCTGAGATTGTGTGCAGGGTGCATGCTTGCTTTCACCACAGTCCAAGAGGGTCAAGGCCACTGCCCGCTGACTGCCATCCCATTTCTTGTGTTCACAAATCCATGTGCTTTTAATTATAAATTAACCCAAACCTTGCCACATGGTTGGCAGGGCATAGTCAATGGGCACAAAACAGCAGTGGCAGGGGTTTGAGGCCTGCCCCCACCAAAGACACCCTCCAGGAGGCAGCTGGGGGCTTTCCCACGAGGCTGCCCAACCCGAAGACAGCAGCACGGGGTTAATTAGAAATATTATTCACTAGAGGACGGAAGCACAAAATTTGTATAAGGGGCTCAGCCCTCGCAGCTGCCCCTTTGTCTGGAAGATCATCTGGAAGGACATCCAGAAGGCCATTCAGCTATCCGGCCTAATTAGCATATTATGCTTTTATTATTATAGGTTGGAGGGAAGTGGTCATCAGGTCCACTGAGGCAATACCTAGAGGGATGTTGGTGGACATCAGGCCTGAATGGCCCATCGAGAGGAGTTTCTCAGAGTTGGCTGCTCAGAGCGCTTGAATGCTTCAAGAGAGTTCTCTGGCCCGGCCAGCATGGCTCAGTGCTTGAACATTAACCTATGAACAAGGAGGTCATGGTTCGATTCCCAGTCAGAGCACATACCCAGGGTTTCAGACTCAGGTTTCAAGTTCAATCCCATGGGGGGAAAGAGGAGGCATGCAGGAGGCAGCCGATCAATGATTCTTTCTAATCATTGGTGTTTCTTTCTCTCTCTCCCTCTCCTTTCCTCTCTGAAATCTATCTATCTATATATATATATATATACATACATACATACATACATATACATTTTAACAGAGAGGAAAGGAGAGAGATAGAGAGCTAGAAACGTCGATGAGAGAGAAGCATCGACCAGCTGCCTCTTGCACACCCCCTACTGGGGATGTGCCCGCAACCAAGGTACATGCCCCTGACTGGAATCGAACCCGGGACCTTTCAGTCCACAGACCGACGCTCCACCACTGAGCCAAACCGGTTTCGGCTATTTTTTTTTTTTTTTTTTTTTTTTTAAAGAGAGTTCTCTGCATACACTCCTATAGGAGCTAAATACTCAATGTAAAATGATAAATTCTTTCCTTTCTGCTCAAAGTCAACTTTTATATTGAAAAGAAGAATCTGTTTTATTTCTCAAGGCCTACTGGGATACAATATCTGACACTGAGTGTAAGCACCTTATAATCATCACCTCATTGAATACTCAGGGTGATCCTATATGAATTGTTACTGTCCTGTCCCATTTCCCCCTTTTTTTACAGAGGAGGACATGAAGATTCAGAGAGGTTAACTGACTCAGCCAAGGTCATACAGCCAGCCAGAGGTGGAGGCAGCCTGGCTGTGGACAAGCAGTTAAGAGCATGATTGCTAAGCTATTTCTCACCCCCTTTAATTCAGAATGTTCTGACTCATGGCAAACAGCCTTTACTGAGAACACAGTCTTATAAGGTCATGGAGATTCAGAGAGGAATAAAAGTAGACACAAACAGCCTGGTCTAAGCAGTAACAGGAAGGCCACCTTGGCTGCCTCAGCCTGTGCCTGTGGTTAAAAGATGTTTTTTATTATTTTTATAATTTCTGTGATATTCCTCCAGTGAATACACAAATTGGTGATAATAATGGTTCTCCAAACATTAGCCAGGTCTGTTTATCATAGACTGAACATCAGATGGCTTCTTTCTGGCCCCAAGTTAGAATCTCTTCATGTCTTAACCTTGACCTAGAACCCAAGTTAGCCAATAGCAAGTGGCTTGATTTCGACACTGAACTGACTCCAAAGAGGCCAGAGAACAGTAGAAAGTCCAAGGCTCTGCTATCCGAGGCACTAGGAAAAATTTTCCATGTGCCAGATGCCTTTTTAATCCAGAAACAAAGAACCTTAACATCATTTCAAAGTTCAAAGCCAACATCTTTACAAAGGTACTCTCAGCAGGAAACAAGTCTCCCTCCAATAAAGCATCTAAGGACCCACCAAGAAATGTTTTTGTCACTCAGATGAGAGCAGAAAACTGTTTATAGACCTATTCCCTTTCTTGAATGGATTTATGTCTATAGAGCATCATGGAAGAGCCCATTATGCCAGCGTTTTTATCATCTTAAAAAACTTGGAAGTTGGTGTTTTTTTTTCATCTTTACCCGAGGATATGTTGTGTGTGTTTTTTGTTTGTTTGTTTGTTTTTAGTCCTCACCAGAGGATATTTTTCTATTCATTTTTTAGAGAGAGTGGAAGAGAGAGAAATATCGATGTGAGAGAAAGACATAGATTGATTGCACCAGGGCCTGGGCCAGGGAGCAGCCTGCAACTGAAGTACATGCCCTTGACTAGGAATCAAACCTGGGACCCTTTGGTCTGCAAGCCGATGCTCTATCCACTGAGCAAACTAGCTTGGGCTATGTTGCTTTTTTTCACTGTAGAGAGAGAGAGGGAGAGAAAGAGAGAAACATCAACCCATGGCCTTCCACAACCTAGCTATGTGCTTTGACTAGGAATTGAACCCACAACTATTTTGGTGTAAGGGACGATGCTCCAAGCAACGAAGCGCCCAGCCAGGGAATACTTGGGGAAAAAAAATTTTTTTTTTATCCCATTAGTGAGAATTAATGGGAACCTGCTTTGGCTTGGGAAGGCCGAATGAAGCAGCTGTGAGTGGAAACTAGCTTTTCTTACTCTGCTTAGCTGGGCAGCAGCAAAGAGGGCGAGGCAGCTGAGGGGCTGGAATGAAGGTGGGGAGCTTGGGAGAGGGACAGTGAGGTCACCCATCTTATCACATCTTATCGCTGCTGGCTCAGAGCAAGTGTGCAGCCAATACTGACTGGCTAAATGTCTTCTCTAAGCAGCCAGTCCGCAGGGAGCCCACGGTCATGATGAAATACTGAGACAGCAGGTCATATTGTATGTGAACTGAGCAGCCCTTCCGCGAGCCGCTCAGGACTGACTCTTGCCGCTTCCCAGCAGAGCCCGGGGACGTCAAAGTCCTCGGGCCCAGCTTGTCTTTCTTCCTTGTCCCTGCCCCAGGGGCTCCCAAGCTCCTCCAAGCCTTTTAAGCTGCTCATCCTCTGGACAGGCTATGTTTTGAAGGGTCTGTCTCTGGTAGGAAACATGGTCGTTAATTAATAACGAATCAGCACCCCATTTTACA
Organism: Pipistrellus kuhlii; assembly: GCF_014108245.1. NCBI lineage: Eukaryota > Metazoa > Chordata > Mammalia > Chiroptera > Vespertilionidae > Pipistrellus > Pipistrellus kuhlii. The sequence goes on from NW_023425573.1 coordinate 26,399,445, forward strand.
ACGCATCAGACCCCTAGTTAATTGATGGTCAGAGCTGAGGCAGACACCAAGGCCTGAGCCAGAACCTCAGCCAGGAGTGAAAAGGAAAGGGAGAATCTGAGGCGAAGCCAGCCAGCGCTGGAATACAGAAGTGCAGGGAAGTGTGCCCTGTTGGTCATATGGTGTGATCTCGGGGAGCCTTTGGGGTCCCGTGCACGCTTCCACCTTGTTAAAACCCTGCTGCCCCTTTCCTGGGAGGTGCCCTCTGTGTGCTATTTAAAGAACCTTCAACACCCAACTAGGGTAAGTGTGAAAAATTACTACATTATTTTCAAGTTACAGAACCTTACTTTACACAAAGCCATGTCCCTCAGCCTTCTGCTCTTGCAAAAGAATTAATAAGTGATGTAAGATCATTTAATAACGTCTAGCTCAAAGGTCACCGCCTCCATGCTGGCTTCCCTGATACCTCTTTGATGAGCCCCCCACTCATTCGAACATGCAATTTTATGTTTCCATTCCAAAAGTAAGGTGAGTAGAAGTAGAAAGACTGAGAGATGGCTGACTCAGGTGCCCAGATACCTAGGTCCTTAATGAAGGCTGTTCTCAGAAAAAGCCCCCTCTTTAGTGCTCAAAATCTTTGCCCAGACCCAGGGCAGACTTCCCCGGAGCAGGGCCTCAACGACTGCTGTCAACCAAGGAAAGGAATGCCAGTCCATTGGCTTCTCTGGGCATTTCCTCGAGGTCCAGAAGCAGAGCTCTGCCCACAGGGGCAGCGGGGATAGCTGAGCCCAAAGTGACCAGAAAGGAAATTCCTTCCGAGGCCTGGGCTGCTCTGCCCCGAGAACCCCCAAAGATGCCAAGGGCAGTTCTGAATAAGGCGGCGCATACTCTCAGAGATGTGCCTCCTGCTCAGCCAGTCCAAATGCCTCTCAGCTCCCCCACAACCTTCTCTAGCTGAGGACGGGGCTCTGGGCCTCCTTCGCGAAGAAAGCCTCTGGCCTGGCCTCTGGTTTCTGCCTCTCCCATCTGTGTCCAGCGCCTCTGCAAAGCCTCACCCTCCAGGTGCTCAGCAATGATTTTTGGGGGGAGGGGGGGCAAGGATGTGATGAAGGAGTAAAGGAAGGAATCTGTGCCATTTTAGAGGGGTGCTGGTGGTGACCTCAGAGTCAGCGCTGACCCTCTGCTGGGTTGGCATTGGCTCGTGGAGAGGAGAAAGGACCCCTTCCTGGGAGGTGGGCTGTCTGGTTCAATAGTGGCTGTTGAGATCAGTGGTGACCCCAGTGTCCCCAGTGGAGTCAGCAGGTGGCAGAGCCAGCCGTGGGCGGGTAGATTTGGTCTCCTCTGCTTAGTCTCCAGGCTGTTTTGCCACTGGGGTAGGTTTCCTGGGCTGCCCCTGCCTGGGCCAGTGCCAGAGGCAAACATGTGTCTCCTTCCACCTCTGGCTGCCGTGGTCACCTCGTCTCTCCTGGGGGGAGCCCCTCTAACGGTGGGTTTTCAAGACAATTTGGACTCCAGTGAGGAGTCAAGGGAAGTAGTTATTGTCTGCTTTCAAGGACCGGAAAGTGTAAGACACCCATAGAGACACTGGTTTCTACGACTTAAGGCCAAACTATGCTGGGGCAGCTGGAGATGTGGTGGGAGAGAAGAGGAAAGGGAAAATCTGGGCAGAAAGTGGAGAAGGGAGAAGGGAAGGGCGACCAAGGGGACAGGGGGATTCCACCAGTGGTCTGGCTACATCAACAGAAGCACTTTTCCAAAAGCTAACATGAGTTGGTCATCATCAGAACAGGGCAGAACTGGCCGAAGGGTGGGAACCACAGCCCGGGTCTGTTTAGCCAAGTGACTGTGAGCATCCCAGTCTTTACATCAAGACAGAAAAGAGGAGCCTAACCCACACATCCAAGAAAGCCGGGTCCCCCGACATGGAGTCGCACCAGGCTTTGGCTTGATGCCAGACAGGTGCACCATCCGGAAGGTTCAGAGGGGGGACCTTGAGCGGCAGGGGCAATGTAGCAGGCTGGCCTTGCAGGGAGCTGTCACCTCATGGCTCCCCTCTTCACACCGCAAGAGCCAAGTTCCACAGGTGTGCTTCCGGACCCTGGGACCGGAGCCAGGAGCTCGTAGCAATCAGGGTTTGTTTGTCACTTCGCAGTTTCCTGGCGGCAGGTTTATCATTAGGGCTGGCGGCATGGGTGGTGGCCTGCGCCGTTGCACAGGGCCCATCACTTAAGGCTCTGATGCTGCCATTCTTAATAATTTTAACATTCTCAATTCTTGAAATTCGGAATAACGTTTGAACAAGGGGCCCCACATATTCCCTTTGCTCGGGGCGCTGCAAAATTTGTAGCCAGTCCTGTTTATTGTCGCCCTTGCCCCCACAGCTGACACAGGAGAGGAGCCGGAGGGAGACACGGCCCCAGTTCAAAGACGGTGAAACTGGGTCCTGGCTGGAAGCATGGAGCATGAAGCCGAGAGGAGACGGGACCTGGGGAGGGAGGTCTGGGCTGTTCTCTCTCGGAGCTGCCTCTCAGTGAGCCGGCGTAGATGGTCTCCCCTCCTTCACCCGCCTGCCCTGTCCTGGCTACAACCTCCATGCCATCTCTTATTTCATCGCATTTCATTTTAAAAATACCGAAACTGTTTACTCACCTGCCAGTGAGGAGCTCCTGGGGCTGGCTTCCCTGACGGCTCTTCCTGCTCTGTCCTCTGTCCTGCCCGTTGGCCTGTCCCCAGCAGGATCCACACGCCCTCCGCTCTGTCGCGGAGAGCCTACAGACAGACACTTTGTTCTCTCCTGCAGAAGGCTCCCAGGGAAGCATTTCTGACCTTCAGACCTGCCTCGGCCCAGAGCTGGCCCCATGCCCGTGACAATCACTTCCTGGCTGGGTGTTTACCTTCCCGGGCCCCATGGGCCCAGCTAGGGTGGTGGCCGCATACCTGACCCAGAGGCTGTGCAGGAGGGAAGGCATCACCCTTGCTGGAGGCTGGCGGCAGCTGGTACTGTGCCCTGGTGCAAGGTAACTCCGATGGTTCCTTGGATCACCTGATCACCCCGCCCCTTGGCCTTGGCCAGGCAGACACACAGCTCTTGAATCTGAGGTTTGGGAAAGAGCTTGGGGTCCTCTAGGGTTCCTTTCGCTTCCTGCACGTGGCCATCATGCCTCAGCTTGATCACTTCCAGGAATGGGACACTCTGCTTTGGGAGGGAACTTGCTCCATTATTATTATTGTTTTCTAAAATCTACCTTCTATTCAGTGACAAGTACTGGGCTTAGTATTTTATAAAGTCGCTTCATGTAATCCTTTTGTAATCTCTATGAGAAGAGAATTATGCCCGTTTTAAAAATGCAGAAACAGAGGCTCAGAAGTTGATGATCTTGCCAAAGCCACACAGCTAGTAAGTGGGGGGTTCAAAATTCAAACTCAGCCCAATTGGTACCAAAATCTAGGCTCTTCACCACTATCGTCATTTGCCAAGTTTAATGGCACAGGATATCCATTTTTATGTTAAACTCAAATCAGCCGCTGTATTAGCGACTGATTGCTGGCAACAAATTAACACAAACACCGTGGCTCAAAAAACACACATTTGTTTCTTACAGTTCCTTTGATCGGGATCTGGCACAGCTAGCTGGGTTCTCTGCTCAGGGTCCCTCACAGGCCAAAGTCAAGGTGCTGGGAGGGCTGGGGCCAAGTCTGAGCCCCACTGGGGAAGGATCTCCTTCCGTACAAGGTTGTTGGCAACATTCAGTTCCTTGTGTGCCATAGTACTTAGCTCCTCACTGACTGTTGGCCCAAGGCTGACACAGAGGCCTCTCCACTATGACAGCCTGTCACTGAGGTGAGCAACAGAGAGAGTCCAGGAAGACAGAAACCCACTGTCCTTTGTAATCTTCTCACAGAAGTTACATCCCATCATGTTTGCTGTATTCTACTCATTGGGAGTGAGTCATCAAGTATAGCCACACTCAGAGGTAGAGGAATACACACAGATGTGAACACCAGGAGGTAGGATTGCTGAGGTCCATCTTTGAAAACTGTCCATCATAGCCACCTGATTGCCATAAAACAATGGTTTCAGTTTTGCCTCTGAAAGCCACATAGAGTTAATCTTTCATGTACCCATCCATTCATTAATTCATCCATTCATTGATCCATTCATCTGTCTACCCTCCCACCCATCCATCCATTCATTAATCCATCCATCCATCCATTCATCCATCCATCCATCCATCCAACAAACATTTGAGCAGGACACTACAAGCCAGACCCCACATTAGGCTCAGAAGATACCATTCACTCTCCCTGCCACCAAAGGCTTCCAGTTGAATCTTCACATGTGAAAGTTTGAGGTGGTGTCCACTGAATACTGTTCTTCAGGGGCATAAGTTCTCTTCCTTCCAACCAGTCTTCAAATGTCACACTCCTGAAATTCCTTTCCTCCTGCTCACTCCCCTGTCTTGGTCTTATTTTTTAAAACAGCAGTTGCCAACCTTTTGGACTTCATGGACCACCAGTGTCCATGGACCACTGGTTGGTGACCACTACAAAATCTTATTTTAAGCACCCCCTAAGTGCAAGAACTAATGGTAGCTGGTGTGTGCATGCATGTGTGTGCATTGTTTGTAGAGTTAGATCTGATTTGGGAGTTTGATTTTTCTCCCTTTCTCATTCGTAATTTTCCTGTCTCTCCTTGGCTCCCAAGGAAAGCAGGACCACAGCTTTTTGGAGACAAGCATCTTGCCATGTGCAAACAGGACCAGTTCAGAGTTGTGCCTGCATTTCCCTCACCCCAGCCTCACCCTCCTGTGGATCCCGCCTGCACAGGGCCTGGGCTGGGTGAGTGAACTCTGAGAAGAAGGTGACAAGGTCTGTGGAGTTTGGCTCTTAAGGTGTGCAGAGGGATGTCTTTGAGACTTGGTATTATAAGCCTTCATATGGGAGACTATTCATTTCATGCATTTGTTGAGCACCTGGTAGGTGTAGATATTGTGCTAGGCCCTGAGGATACCACTGGGAGCACCTTGAAAGTGAATCTCATTTCTTTTTTTCTCCTCCACTCCATCTCTGCTTCAGAACAGGCCCCCCTCAACTCTACCTGGATAATTGCAATGTCCTTTAAATGGGCTCCTGGATTCATTCTCTCCCACTCAATATGCCATGTGATCATGCTGACACAGTCCTGAACCTGTCACTTTCTTCTCAAAAACATCTTATGTAACCTCTGTTAACAGTTTCCTGAGTATTCTAGAAATGTTCTCTCTACATACTCTCTCTCACCCTCCTGGCACCCCCACACCTACATCCTTTTGTTTTATTTAGGCAGAACCACAGCATGTATGTACTATTCTGTATCTATTGTCTCGGTACTTTTCCAATTCAGCACACCTTAAGTCCTTCCCTCTTCTTAATGATGGTCTGTTGTTCTGCTATAGGAATATTCTGGGGTGAGACTGGGTGCCGTAGACTGAGTGTTAGTGTTCTCTCAGAATTTATATGTTGAGACCTAACTCCCAAGGTGATGTATTAGGAAGTGGGGCCTGTGGGAGGTGATTAGGGCATAAAGGTGGACTCCTCATGAACAGGTTAGTGCCTTCTAAGGGAGACCCCAGAGATCTCCCTTGCCTTTCCACTAGAGGGAAGACAGCCACCTGCATACAGGGAAGCAGGCTCTCACCAGATACTGAATCTGCCAGTGCTTTGATCTTGGACTTCACAGCCCCCGGAACTGTGAGAAATAAATTTCTGTTGTTTATAAGCCCCCCAGTCTGAGGTATTTTGTTACAGCAGTCTGAATGGACACGACATGAGAAACCATTTCAAGAGCTGAGATGCCCTTGACCAGAAGCTTTTGTGATGTTTTCTGAGTGATATGTTTTGATAGATTATTAATGGACTTAATAATCATAAACCAGCTATTTTAAGGTGATTGTTACAATTGCACATTGGCGTGAATTGAATGGTCAAGTGTATTAAGTTTAATTCATTGTAAGAGACTAGTAGCCCTGCTCATGAATCCGTGCGCCATTAGCTCGCCAGTAGCTTGTTGTCCTGCCCTCCTGTAGCTCCCCCCACCACTCCCTCATAGCTTTCTGCCCTACCCCCTCCTGTAGCTCTCCGCCACCTGCTTGTAGCTGCCCCACCTTCCTGCTGATTTGTGATCCGATCGTTACACGGTCAGTCATGTTTCACATTTGCACATTACATCTTTATTATATAAGATTTAAAAAAACATTTTCTACTAACTTTCAGTATAAAGTTTGCTGTTAGGAGTGAGAAGAGAAATATAAATGTTTAAAATGTTTTAAAAATTGCATTTTTACTTTTAAAAATGCATTTTAAATATATAATGATAAGGGACCAGGCCTGATCAAGAAAAATAACTGAGCAGAAGCCAGAATAGTTGCCATAACATCTATTGACAACCTTTGGGTCAGCCTATATTCTAAGAACTTTACATTAATTAACTTGTTTAACCATCACTACAGTCTTATGATGAAGAAACCAGACATAGAGAGGTTATGGTTTCTTCATAACAGGGTCATGGTCACATGAAATTTGAGAGATAAAAAGGTCACACCACCCCTGCGAGATAATTCCCCTTAGAGGATGAGCTTTGTCCACAGAAATTATAAAACATTTAAGGAAGACCAATATGAAGAATATAAACAATTATGCATTATTTTTTAATAGATTCTAACAAGTTATATAGCATTTGAGGGAATCCAATTGAAGAAAAGCATCCCTCAAAAAATGGGAAAATAGAAACAATGGAGAAATATAAAAAGAGACTTAAAAAATAAGTATATTTAAGGTGTTTAGAAAGATAAAGGGGTAAAAATCTGTAAAAACAAAAATAGAAAGTCATTTTTTTTTTTTTTTTTTTTTAGAATTTAAAACCATTTTTTTAAGAGCAGTTTTAGGTTCACAGCCAAATTTAGGGGAAAGTACAGCAATTTCCCATATACTCCCTGTCCCCACATATGTATAGCCTCCCCTTACTAATATTTCTTTTTAAAAAAATATATTTTATTGATTTTTTACAGAGAGTAAGGGAGAGAGATAGAGAGCTAGAAACGTCGATGAAAGAGAAACATTGACCAGCTGCCTCCTGCACACCCCCTACCGGGTGTGTGCCCTCAACCAATGTACATGCCCTTGACCGGAATCGAACCTGAGACCTTTCAGTCCGCAGACCGACGCTCTACCACTGAGCCAAACCGGCTTCGGCACCCTTACTAATATTTCCACCAGAGCAGTACACCTGTAATATTAAAAGAGTAATATGCTAATTAGACCAGATATCCTTTAGGCCATCATTTTGGACGAAGCTGGGGCCAGAGGGAAGCCCGGGTCCTGGGTGCCAGAGGAAAACCGGTACCAGCAGCAGGGGTAAGGAAGGCCTACTCTTGCACAAATTTCATGCATCGGGCCTCTAGTTTGTTATAATTTATGAACGTACATTGATACATCATTATCACCCAAATCCATAGTTTACATTAGGGTTCAGTCAGTGTTGTATGTTTGTACATATGTATTTTCACTGCCCTAAAAATTGTCTATATTTCTCCTATTCACCCTCCCATCTCAACCCATAGGAATCAATGATTTTTCACTCACTTTGCAGGATGTCATAGAGTTGGAATCATGCAGTGTGCAGCCTTAGCAGTTGGTGTCTTTCACTTTGTAATATGTTTTTAAGGTTTCTCCATGTCTTTCCATAGCTTAATAGCTCATTGCTTTTTAATGCTGAGGAAATTAGTTTTTTTAAAAAAGTTAAATTCAAAGAGGACTAAGTAGAAATTGTCGAAACAAAAAACCCATAACATTGCATTAGAAAAAAATAAAAACATACCTCTTAGGTAGACACAACTCTAGATTTTGTGATTTGGGAGATATATCAGGTAAAACACCCAGAATGAAGCACCAGGAGGCAAAGAGATGGGAAACATGAAAAATAAGTCAAAAGACATCTGAAGAACAAATCAAGAAAACCAAGTATACATTGAAGATGCTGTTCTAAAGGAGAGAGGGAAGAAGAGGCAATGTTTAAGCATTAATGACTGAGAAATTTTCACAATTGAAGAAAGACATGTCCTCTGAATTTGGAAAAGCATTCTGAGTCCACAAGGTAAATAAAAATGAATTCAAACCTGACCAACCCATAGTGAGACTGCAGAACATCAAAGGTAAGGAAAATAATAAAGGTAAGCGAGAAAACAGATTACTATCAAAGTAATGATGATCCTGGCCAGCCAGCACTGTCCTGGTTCCTTGCTTCCTCACACTCAAACTTTGCACCCACTACATGCTACTGCCTCTGCTTCTGTAAATTTTACTTTTCTTCTGCTTCTGTAAATTTTACTAGCTCAAATCATAAGCCTTCATCCAGGAAGTCTTCCTGACTACCCCTGTTCTTACCACTTCTCCTTGCTCTTAATCACTGTCACCATTACAGTCTACCCCTGACTCCTGGGTGAGACTGGCTTCTATTCCTTGGATGTTTGTCTTTCCCCCACACACAAATAATAAACACGGGAAGTTCTGGGACCTCATCCAATATCTTTCCTCCTTCCAAGTTAGTATGGTATTGGCTACATGTATGTGTTCGGTGAAAAAAAAAATATATATATATTAATATGTTTTTATTAATTTTAGAGAGAGAGGAAAGAAAAGGGAGAGACAGAAACATCGCTTGGCTGCCTCCCGCATGCTTCCTTCTGGTTATCGAGCCTGAAACATGGACATGTTCCCTGATGGGGAATTAAACCGGTTACCTTCTGGTCAACCAAGTGAGCCATGCCAGCCAGAGCTCAGTGAACATTTTTTAACACAATATATTTATCCTTTGGAGTAAAAAATAAGTTAAATTTTCATGCTGAGTCAAGCTCAGTTTTATAAGCTCTTTGGGTCTTTTTGAAAGCCCTTTTGATGATTTGGCCAGGATAAAGTGAGTAGCCACTCTTAGTTCACATATTGTTACTTATCATCATTTTAAAAATAATGTATTTTTTCCCCTGGCTGGTGTGGCTCAGTAGTTGTGTATTGACCTATGAACCAGGAGGTCACAATTTGAGTCCTGGTCATGGCACATGCCTTGGTTGTGAGCTCAATCCCCAGGAGGGAGCATGCAGGAGGTAATTGATCAATGATTCTCTTTCATCATTTTTAAAAAAAATATTTTTTATTGATTTTGTACAGAGAGGAAGGGAGAGAGATAGAGAGTTAGAAACATCGATGAGAGTCATCGATCAGCTGCCTCTTGCACATCCCCTGCTGGGGATATGCCCACAACCAAGGTACATGCCCTTGACCGGAATCGAACCCGGGACCCTTCAGTCCCCAAGCCGACGCTCTATCCATTGAGCCAAACCGGTCCCGGTCTCTTTCATCATTGATGTTTATATATCTCTCTCTCTTCCTTCCTCTCTGAAATCAATAAAAACTTATTTTTTAAATGTCTTTTTAAACTAATAATTAAATCATATGTGTCTGAAGAGTACTGAAAATAAATAAATATCATTTGTAATTCTACAAGTTAAAATTGACTACTAATAGTATTTATTTATTCATTCTATGTTCATTGGATATTTGCTGAGTATCTATTTTGTCACCGGCACTGTGCTAAGTTTCGGGGGATGCAGCAATGCATACATGGTATAATTTTTGTTTATTTTTAATATAGATTTCTGAGTCTATAATATGCAGATTTACAAAAGTAGGATTCTAGTTCATATGCTATCTTGTACCCCAACATTATCTTTAAAACATGGTTTTAATTAATCAGCTGCCTAATACTCCATTTTATGGATGTGTTATGATTTCCTTAATGAGTCACCGCCCAACACTTACCTTGCTTTTAAAATACCCCTTCTATGGCCCATTGAACTAGTTGGAACACAGCCAGAATGTAACAGCATCAACTTCAAGGTGATTCCTAGACCTCCAGGGGGTGTGAGTCAGAGCTGGGGTCTGGGTTTACTAAGGTGTTCACATGGACTGGCTTTTTTTTCTTTTCTTTCTTTTCTTTTCAGAGAGGAACAGAGAGTCAGAAATATTGATCTGCTGCCTCTTGCACACCCCTACTGGGAATGTGCCTGCAACCAAGTTACATGCCCTTGCCTGGAATCGAACCCGGGACCTTTCAGTCCACAGGTCAACGCTCTATCCACTGAGCCAAGCAGGTTTTGGCATGGACTGGCTTTTGCATGGGACTTTCAAACATAAATTCTAAGGCTAGACCATAAACCTTTCTCTGCAAACTGATGAGAGGGTTAGACCAGAGCAGGAACAAGGGGCCCCAGAACTGGCCATCCAGGGGAAACTCTGACCTGGGGGGCAGCCAAGGAGAGATGAACTTGGGTCTGAGCCACAGGGACCACCTCGAGCTGAAGATAATCATGGGGCAACTATGGCCAGTGCAGAGAAGGGAAATAAGTTAGGGAGGCCTCCCTCATCCCTCAGATCTAGACTAAGCCAACAAGTGCACTTTGAAGTGAATGGACTGCCTTCAGGTTTTTCCAGCTCCTGAGGCCTCACCCACACTGGCAGTGGGCTGGATGAGCTGGGTTATATTTTCTGACAGTGTGCCAGCTCCTGACTCGTCTGCCTGAGAATGAACTTGGGGCCCATGGATGGTGCGGTTTAGACATGTTGTAATGGGTTCAGAAGAAAAGGGCTTGTTGCCATGGCAGTCCTTATCGAGAGCTGATGCTGGGTGAAGAGATTTAGACAGGTTATCTGAAGTCTCACACTGTCAGCCCGGCCTGGAAAGGCAGCCTCATCTATTCGTTCACTCAATTGATGAGTATGGATAGAGCACTGATGATTATCTGAAACGCCATTGGTACTGGGTTATAGACAGGTGAGTCATATAGTCTGCTCCAGGCAACTTGGTCTACTGTGATGTATTTGTTCCCATTTTTTCAGCAGAGGAAACTGAGGTCTCAAGAGATCAAGAAGGCTGCCCTGCTCAACTGGCTGCCCCAGACAGAACCCAAAGATAGAGTTGCATCCTGAGTGGCTCCAGGTCCTCCTGCACGTCCAGACCCTCCCAGGCCCTGAAGGTCTGTTCTCCCATATGCACACACTTTGCTCGCTGCATCCGTTTAAGAGGCAAGCCTGACTCAGGTGGCCTGCGGCTCACCTTGATTCAGCGTGACTTGTAGATAAGTCCTTCCCCGGATGATGAGAGGCAGTGCCCTCCAGGGCTGGGCCTGTACACCGACACTGCCTGGGGCCTCCCTCAGGTGTTTATAGGCACAGGCTGTGAGACTCATGGTTAAGCCAGAGGAACACAGGAGCTGTGCTGACCTTCTCAACGCTGGTTCCCGCTGTCTCTTCTCAGCACTCTGACATCCAATCCAGGCCCCGGGATCCCACCTGGAGCGCTCCCTGAGGTAAGGCTTCTCTTGGAATTGACCCACCTGTTTCTTTGTTGATCTCCTCTACCAGGTAATTAGGGGGTGATGGTGCCATACTTGGGAATGCCTCAGACAGTGGCCATTTTTTTTTTAAGTGTACTAGCTCATGGCACCTCAACCCCCGATATAGTGCTCACTCTGTTTGGGGGGTATCCAGGGGAGATGTTGGATGGGAAATGTGGGAGAAGGCTCAGATCAGCCAGTTCAGGAAAACTCCTCATTCTGCCCCCAAGTTATTGCTGGTCTGAGCTTCCAGAAGGCTACTCAGGCTCCAGTCCTGGCGTGGGAGTCGGGAGAGCTCTTCTCAGCTGTGTTGAGCCCATGGAAATGGGGTTTTTGGGGTGGGGGAGAGCGCTTTGGGCTTGCTGCCACACACATGTGCTTTGCTGGAACTGATGGCAGACCACATGCAGACCCCTGTCTGCTCTTTGGAGAGATGCTGGTATTTCAATGTGGTAGTCAACAGGACAACATTCCATCCAAAACTGGCCCCAAGAACAAGGGCCATTCCTCTGGGGAAAGCTGCAAAGTGCGCCTTTCTTGCTCCCAGAAGCACTGGCTGTTACTTGTGGCGGGCTTCTGAAGGGCAGGGACCAGGCACCAGGTGTGTGTACCTGTTTCCAGGCACATGGAAGGTGTCCCGTACAGATTTGAGTCGAAACGATGCCTCCTGAAGTGGGTGAGGGAAGCCAGCAGCCAACGTGCTCCCAACAGGAGAGAGAGAGGAGGTGGGCAGGGGCCCTCCACCGCTCGCCTGCGGTTAAGAAGCGTTCAGACCTCAGGGTCCCAGCTGTGGGTCTGTGGCGGGAGGAGAATCCAGTGGTTAGGGGCGTGCGTTCTGAAATAAGGCAGATCCAGGCTCAAATCCGCCCACCTTCACCGACATAAGGAAGTCATCCACCGCCTCCCTGACTCACTTCTCGGTTTCCCCATATCTGAGATGGGAGCAAGAGAGCCGGCCTTGTAGGCAGAGAAGTAAGATGCTTTGCTCCAGGTGTGGCACCCACAAGACTACAAGCCATGCCAGCTGCTGGTAGCCTTGGGTGGGACCACCTGGAATCGTCACTACTCAATCACTTTTGACCTACCACATGACAGTTTTTCTTGGTGCAAACTGACTTTATCGTCTCTCTGGTTGTCTTTGTGCTGCCGTTTGGGACTGGGTTGTGTTGGGGCCCCTGCTCAGCCTCCCCTAAGGAGTCAGGGCCTAACTCCGTGCCTGTTCTGGAGATGAAGGGGCCTATGCAACCATCTTCTTCAGCCCCTTTCTTGCCAGGTGGGGAGCTGGACCTCCAAGAGGAAGGTTCTTGCCCAAAGATACACAACTTGCTGGACATGAACCTAGGCCCAGAATCTGATTCCTAATTCAGTTTTCTTTCCACTGCCGTAGTCTGAAGCTGCTGCCACATTTGGAGCTAGGGCTGGGGCCAAGTGGGCCAGCTAGCTACCTGCATGCGGTGCTAAGGCATCGTGTGACAAGGGGCAGCGGGATGGCACCTTTCAGAACTGCCCTGAGAGGCAAGCTGTGTGGGTCAGAAGAGTCTGTAGTCCCAGCTCTGACACTGAAGGGCTGGGTAAGCTCAGTTTCCTCATCTGTACAATGGGCAATGAGAGCATCAACTTCGTGGGGTTGTTGTGGGGATGAAATGAGTACATATTTGTGAATCATATTGTAAAATAATGTAATTTGTAAATATAACTTACGAAAAAAACTTTTCTAATATTATAGAGCACTTAAAGAGTGCCCAGCATTTGGTAAGGGCCACTTTTGTGTTTGCTATTATTATTCTGAAGACATTCGGGGATTGGTATTGCTGGTGTGTGTGTGAGTTTGGGCTGGTGCTGAGTTACTGCGAACAGAGAAGAGCTCTCTAGAATGGACCCCAAGATCCCCCTTTCCTCTACCCCATCCCCTCTTGCATCAGCTGTGGCTCTAAATATTTAAGAGGCAAATACTTTTTATATTAACAGCCTGTGGGGACTGGGGTTAGTGTGTCTTACTCATAAAGCATCCCAAGTTGCTAAACAATGTAGGGCACAAAATAAAAGCACGTGAGTCTTTGCTATATGAGTGAATTCATTTGTTCACACCCTAAAGGATTTGAGTCTAAAGGAGGAATCTGGAAAACAATCAGAGTTGCTCTGGAAATCAATTCAGAATACTTTAAACTCGGCATTCTTTTTTTCTTTTTAATAAATTCTTATTGATTTCAGAGAGAAAGGAAGAGGGAGAGAAAGAAACATCAATGATGAGAGAGAATCATTGATTGGCTGCTTCCTGCACGTCCCCTACTAGGGATCGAGCCTGCAACCCAGGCATGTGCCCCTGACTGGAATCGAACCTGGGACCCTTCAGTCTGCAGGCCGATGCTCTATCCACTGAGCTAAACTGGCCAGAGCCAGCATTCTTAAATCCTCCCTAATTTGTCCTCCAAATCGTATGAATTGCTGTTTTCTATCTCTAAGAGCCAGGCTCCCCTCTCCATTATCACAACTCTACTCCATGCTTTTATTTTATCTCACCTGGAAAATTGCAACAGACTCACCTTCTGCCCTTGTCCCCAGAAGCTAAAAGAAGGACTAGCTTAAAAGTAAATTAGATCAGATCCCTCTCCTGTCCAAACACATCAGAACTCTTCCCTTTGCCTCCAGGTCAAACCCAAGCCCAGTGGTCAATAAACTCATACAAAGATGCTCAGCATCACTAATCATCAGGGAAATGCAAATCACCACCACAGTGAGACAGCACTGCACACCCACGCTGATGGCCATCATCAAAAGGACACAATCTGCAGGGTTGAGGAGGATGTGGAGAGACTGGAGAGTGGTCGACAAACTCATTAGTCAACAGAGCCAAATATCAACAGTACAATGATTGAGATTTCTTTTGAGAGCCAAATTTTTAAACTTAAACATCTTCTAACGCCACTTCTTCAAAATAGACTCGCCCAGGCCGTGGTATTTTGTGGAAGAGCCACATTCAAGGGGCCAAAGGGCCGCATGTGGCTCGTGAGCCGCAGTTTGCCGACCACGGGACTGGTGCGCTCATATATTGCTGGTGAACCGTAAACCACTGCAGCTGCAGCTCCTCAAACGGATTACCACATGGCCCAGCAATTCCACTCGTAGGTGAATACCCAAGAGTTAAATAAATCCTGATCAGTTTTCTAAAAAACACTATTAATGCTGAATCTTCTCCCCATTTTCATTTCGGTTTTGAATCCTATTTGATTCTTTCCCATCTATATTTCATAACAAAGTTTCTGGCTACCAGGCATGTATTCTTGGACTACAATTTCCACGTGGAGATTTTATCACAACGCCTTCATTCTCTCCCCCTCCCCTGGTTTAGGCAGACACACATTTTTACCTTGTGTAGTATTTGCCCTTATTAGTTTTATTTTGCTATATTGTCTTAACGAAAATGTTCATTATGGATTTAATGAAATACTGATAGATTGCATAGATGTCTCAAACATGTTAAATAAGTTTTAAATAAATACTAATGTACACAGTAGGGGGAAAAATGCAGGCAAGAGGAACAGGTATACAGAGGAGAGGTGGTGTGTCTCCTAGGGCAGCTGCAGTTGATCCATGGGAGCCCTGGACCTGTGCTGGCTGGCCCTCAGAGATCCAGAGAGGTCATGGGGCCAGGTCCTCAGGTTCTGGGCCAGCCTGCCATCAGATGCAGGCCCTTTCATCCCTCCCGCTCAGTGGAGAGCCATCTGCTCTGCAACCAGCACTCCCTGTAGCTGAGGGTACATCCCCCTGAAGGAGACCCCAGGTGGCCCAGCATGGAGACCATTGTCACACATAGTCACCAAGTTATCTCGGTGACTACCCTTTTTGATCAAATGCTTTTTTTTTTTCTTTTCTGAAAAGCAGCCATGTGTAAAAATTATTCATTGTCATTATATCTCCAATAGCCCAACAGATTGCCAAACTTCCAAAAGCTGAAGGAATTGAGTCGTCTGCTAATCCAAGCTCGGTCTTCAGTCCCTTCAGAATCACTTCTCTCTTGGACATCTTTAACCTGTTGATATATTTCCATCTGATCAAGCATTTTTTTTAGGCTGTGAGTAAGTGAATAGAGCAATGTTTTCTATCCAGTCATCTCCCCTAGCCTGTGTTTCAATGTCCCAAAGTCTAATTAATAGAACAGAGATGTTGCCCTGAACTTAACACTTTGGAAGCTTATTTTTAACTTTTTTTTTTTTTTTTTTTTTTTTTTTTTTTTTTTTTTTTTTTTTAACCTCTGGAGGACCCTCCAGCCTCAGTGTGCTGTTGGGAGCCTGTCTCTTCCATTCCAGATGTTTCTCCCTCCCCCAGGGGTGGGGTCCCCACATAGCTGCAGCTGGGAACTCGGCCTCAGGCAGCCTGGAGAGTAAGCCTGCAAAATCAAGGCTTCCCCCACCTTTTTCCTTTTTTCTAAGGTGACTTCCAGGCCTGCAGACATATAAAAAGTTCTTCTGTGTCCTTTTCTGGCAGTTGGACAGCTGCAGAATGCCACTTGGCAAACAATTTTATCCAACCCAAGGCTTGGCATTTGATGGGCAAACACAGCTGAAGGTTAATCACAGACTTGTCCTAGCAAAGCTTGTTAACTCATAATAAAAATTCAACACAAAATGTGCTTTGCCAAATACCCCTTCCCTGAAGTGTCATGGACAGAGCACCGCCAAACTCCATGACAGACATGTGTAGCATCAGAGACGGGCTCTTGAAAGGTAATTAGGGGGACGAACCCCATGGGGAAGGAGGACAAGCCACCAACCTTAGCCATCCCGCCCTTGGAGTGGGCACCCCCTGCCTGGGAGGATAGCTCAGCCCCGTCTCAGGATGTGACTTCAGGAACTCATTTCTTTCTGTGCCTCCCCTAGACCCCATGGCGTCCCTCCCAGGCCTGCAGAAGGAAACACTGTTCAAGTCGGGAGCACTGACCTACAGAATCCCTGCTCTGCTCTACCTGCCACAGCAGAAGACTCTGCTGGCCTTCGCAGAAAGGCGCAAGAGCAAAGAGGATGAGGACTCAGATCTGATTGTCATGCGCAGGGGCAGCTATAATGAGTCCACCTACCAAGTCCAGGTAAGGCAAGATGAGGCTACACCTGCTCCGCTGGGAATATGGGGACCATGACTTTCTTAGATGGCGGGGTTCTGGGGACAGACGGAAAGGAGACATTGTATCCCAGGAGGGATTCAGGGCCCTACCATGGGTGAGGCAGAGAAAGTTACCCAAAGTGGTCACCCAGAAAATGTGGGTTCACTGGGACCAAGTCCAGTTGGCCTGGCAGCATCGGCTTCAGTGCAGGATGGGTCAAGTCCAGGGAAACTAATGCTCGGAAAGGTTTTCCTGTGTGATTGAGGATCCAGGGAGGACTAGTTTAGAATTCCGTAACTGGGGTTGTATCCTTTGAGTAAAATTAACCTGGGGAGTGGGACCTGGGAACGGTTGGAGTGATTGCTGTGTTCTAAAAACCCAGCATGTAGATCAAGTAATTAATTTTGACAAAGACATCCAAGACTGGCATATCACATATTACTATTATAATAGTATTATCATTACTCTGTGGTCATTATTACATAGCAGCTGTTTAGAGCATGGGGTTTGAAGCAGATGGACCTGGGTTCAAGTCCTGGTTTTATCAGTTAGAGGTATGGCCTTGGGCTACTCACCTTCCTTATCTAAGCCTTCCATTCTCCAGATGTAAGCTGGAGCTAATGCTACCTGTTCCCCAGGAATTAGGGGTTGGGCTCTCGGCCCAGTATCTGCCTTTAGAAGGCTCACTGGGGGACAGGTGTTAATGAGTGGGGGTGGATGGCAGAGCTGCTGCCTATATGGGATTCTGGGAGTCCTAGTGTCATGTAGTTGCCCCTCCTAGACTATATTAATAACCTGTTTCCCCGAAAATAAGACAGCGTCTTATATTATTTTTTTTCTCCCAAAGTTGTGCTAGGTCTTATTTTCAGAGGATGTCTTATCTTTCCATGCGCTAGGTCTTATTTTCGGAGGATGTCTTATTTTCGGGGAAACACAGTAGAATATGGTGTATAAAAGATGGGAAGTGATTGTCATATTCTGTCCCACACAGGTCAGACTATTGTGGTTACTACTAGGGCTTTACTTTTAAAGAATGGGAAGTTGGCCTGGGAACCAGGATGAAGCTGGGAATGGCTCGTGCCCAAAGGATCTCTGATCTGAAGTCTAGCCCACCGTAGGTGCCCTGATACATGTTGGTGGGAATGAGGCAGCAGACATTCAGGAGGAGTGGGCTGCTGTGCAGGGGGTGAGGTGGAGCCTGGCTCAAACAGCTCTGGGAGGTGATGTGAGTTGAGCGAGTGGTAGGTGAACACTTCCTCCATGACCTTTGACCTAACCCCATGAGACACCTCCCCCCACCCAGAGTGCAACTCTGTCACTGTCACTGGTCATTTCAAGGCAGTGCTTGTCTTTCTTCCTCTCCTCACATTCAGTGGCAGGCTCAGGAAGTGATTAACGAAGCCCAGCTGGAGGGCCACCGGTCCATGAACCCATGTCCCTTGTATGATGAGAGAACGGGGATCCTCTTCCTCTTCTTCATTGCCATCCCAGGTAATGTCTCTGAGCAACACCAACTCCACAGCAGAGCCAATGTGACGCACCTGTGCCATGTCATCAGCACTGACCATGGCAGGTCCTGGAGCCCCGCCAAGGACCTCACAGACTCTGCCATTGGCTCAGCCCACGAGGAATGGGCCACCTTTGCAGTGGGCCCAGGGCACTGTCTGCAGCTGCACAATGAGGAACAGAGCCTAGTGGTGCCAGCCTATGCCTACCGGAAAATTCGTGACGATGCGCCGCCCAGCCCCGCCTCTTTCTGCTTCATCAGCAACGACCATGGGCTCACATGGGAAAGAGGCAACTTTGTGGCCCCGGAAACGGTGGAGTGTCAAGTGGCTGAGATCGGGAGTGCAACACAGAGGATGCTATATATCAATGCTAGAAGCCCCCGTGGGTACAGGATTCAGGCCGAGAGTGTTGACAACGGGCTTAATTTCAGGGAGGCCCAACTGGTACAGAAGCTTGTGGAGCCTCCCTATGGCTGCCACGGGAGTGTGATCGCCTTCCCCAGCCCCAGCGAGGGAGCAGAACCCTCAGACAAGTGGCTGCTCTACACTCACCCGACTGACTCCCGGCAGAGAATCAACCTAGGTGCCTACCTCAATACACGGCCCCCGGCCTCTAACGCCTGGTCCCAACCAGTCCTTCTGGCTGAGGGCAGCTGCACCTACTCAGACCTTCAGAGCCTGGGTGCCGGCCCCGAAGGCTCACCCCTGTTTGGGTGTCTGTACGAATATGATAACTATGAGGAGATCATCTTCCTCATGTTCACCCTGAAACAAGCCTTCCCAACTGAATTTCCGGCTACCTCCCTGTGAGCCTGCCATGTGCTACCTCCTATTCTTGCCCCCCTAATCATGCAAATACCCTGTGACCCAGCAATTCCACTCAGAAGTATACATCCAAGAGAAATGCATGCATGTAGCTGCCAAATACATCCCATACCGAGTTTCTCCCAATGTTAGTATCTTACATAACTGGTATATTAGTCAAAGCTAAGAGATAAACATTGCTCCATTACTATTACCTGAACTACAGAATTTATTTGGATTTCACCAGTTTTTCCACTAATACCCCTTTTCTGTCCTAGGATATAATTCAGGATATATTTAGTGCACTGAATGAAACTGAATTTTTACTATAATTTGTGTCCATAGAGATATTCACATACCCAGAGATTGGTGGACAGCTACAACAGGCCCCTCCACTTCACCCACCTTCTCCTAAAAACTGCTTGTTGAACATATAAATAAACAAGCAAACGCCAAGAAAATGTGCTTCAGGCCTGGACTGCTGGATTGCTGGACTACAAATGTCAGAAGTTCAGCCTTTAAAGGCTCTAAAAGGTAACCCCCAGATCAATTACGTTAGAGCTCCAGGTCTAGGCTGTGGCACATTTTCAGAGGTACTTGTCAGTTTTGAGCCCAATGCTAACTAAACATTTTCCTTCATGACATTGCCTGGGACATGGAGGACTGGTTTGGAAACTGTGGGTGTGTGTGGTACATGGTATTGAGAGCTTCATGCTGAGATCTCACCTATTGCCTCAAGAATTACAAAGACTTTGCAGAGCTAGTCTACTAAGGACCCTTGGAATAGATTGGAGTCCACACCACCCACTGCAGGCACCAAGAGTTCAGTTTGTTCCCTGGGATGGCTGAAGGCCACCAGACCAGATGTTGCTCTAGGAGATGAGAATTCAACAGTGACAAGACACCCTCAAGAAATCCTCATCTCATGGAATAAAGTGGAAAATAAACACATAAGCAACTAAATAGGAAATGCAACTCTACTCATTAGTGATAAAAATAATATAGAAGGGAACAATATGATCAAGAGCAGTGGCTACTGTACCTGAATCATCAGAGACTGAATCTCTGAGGAAGTGACATCTTAACAAAGGTTCCGAAGAGATAATACATTTGATTGTTCTCCTCAAGGAGTCATCCCCATGGACTGAGGACCTGGCTGGATGTGGGTCCACGGGACATATTCTCCTACCTTTTCCCCTGTGGTTTCCCTTGGAGCCCACTCCCTGGGTTTCTACCTGTACTTAGAGTGGCCCCTGGAGAAGTTGTGAGAAATGCAAGTCCTTGGGTCGGCCTGAGTCCTACAGACCCTTTGAACCTGAAACTCAGGGCCCAGCAATTTGTCTTAAGAAGCCTTCCAGGTGATCTGGTGTGTGCAAGATTTGAGAACCTGGAGAAACCCTGGTGTAAACCCCAACCTGGCCAAGACTTTGCCCAAGATGTGGTATGCTCCTCCAAATTCTGGAAGACCACCCTGACCACCCTGGTGGTCTTACTGATACAATGGCTGCCTGTGGGACTCAAGACCTAGAAACTCTGGGGACCTCAGGTGAAAGTGGTTGATAACTGGGCTAGGAGTAAGAGACTAGCAAAGCTCTCTCTCTCTGCCAGCAGCATATGTGGATGGAGCAGGAAGAATGTACTGCTGGAGACATCCTTCTAATTTGGTCAAAAGCATTAGAAGAGGATGTGTTCTGGGTCTGGAATAAAGATCTTTGGGGAACCTTCCCTTGGTAACAGTGGGCGTGCATACTTCTTGTTTTCTGCTGGTCTTTTACTGCCTTACTGCAGCCCCCGGCCCCCTGTAAGATGTGGTTCACTCCTGACATGACTCTCTGTCATACATCTATGCAACGAACTACAACATCAGTGGGCTCTTGGAAGGTAAATCTGGGTCCTTCTTGGCCATTCTGTAACAAACATATGTATCTAATTGACATAACTCAATAGGAAGGCTGGTAATGACTTTTTACAGGATTCCAAAGTCCTAAAGCTACACAAAGAACTTCTTCAGCCTTTGTGTGTTCAGAGTCCTCAGCTGGGGTCACCTCTGTCTGCTCTTGGCAACTCGACCACCTGCCTTTGTTCCTCTGACAGATGCATGTGCCAGGTGCATGATGACATGGGACATGTGCATACACAAAGTTAGCCATTGGACAGCTGTCCCATGACAGTGGAAACTGAAGTTTGTCTATTAATCAAGAAAAAGTTATTTTCAATTGAGAAATTTGAAGAGCCAGGTACACTATAATTATATTAGCTTCTCCCCTAAGAATCGTAACCATGCCAAAGCCACACACACATGTGCACATACACATGTGAACACACATGCACATGTATGCATATATTCACATAGAGTTTCTGCTCCTCCAGGGACCAGTTTGTCATGTTGATTTATGCCACAAAAGACTGTGCCTCCTAAACAGATGCCCTGGATGGATACTAAGATTGCTTGCAATTCCTCCCAGGAGACACCCTCCTCTGCATTGGACACCTAGGATAGGGTGATGGTGGAGGTCAAGAAGGCCCCTGCTAGAAGTGCATGTGAGGCTTAAGAGAGGAGAGAGAGGGCTGGGGCCTTGTTCAGGGTGCTCGCCTTAGAAGGCCCAGAGCCTGCCCCTGTGGAGAGACTGGGGAGGTGGTCTGCTAAACCCAGTGGTGCTGATAGGAAGGGTCTGCCTCTCTCAGGACAGACCCTTTTTCTGCACAGCTGAAATTAATTGGGACAACATGTGGCCAAATAGACTAGCTGAAATGTGTTCATTCTTAGAAGTAAGGTCACACATAGCAGCAAGACACAGGCTAGACCTTTAGAGTTGAAAAGTGACCTTGAATCAAAGTCCATCTGAAGTTTGGTGGCTTACTCAAGACCACATAGCCGGGTAGAAGCAGGGCCAGGAGAGCAACTGGGTTTTCTGAGCCCAGACCAATGTTCCTGCCTCTCTTCTGAGTTGTCTCTATTGTCTGTGCCTGGACAGCCAAGAAGTGCAGGATCTGTGTGTCCGGATTCTGGGATGTAGAGTTCTGCTTGGTCTGTCTACAGAACCTGTGCCCTCAGCTCCTGGGCACGGCGCCACCTTCCCTGGCATTCCTTCACGGCTTTGCCAGAATGGGCAAGGAAATGGCAGCTTGGATGGCAGCCCTGGTCTGAAGACTTGCCAGCACAGGGTATCTAAAAAGCCAGCGATTCATGCCCAGCCAGGAAGAGTGAAGAGCCCAGAGCTCCAAGGCCCTATTCAACATCATGAGGTTTCCATGCTGGAGCCAGATTGCCCCCCCCCCAACCCCCACCATGTGAGGAAGAAAGGAAGGAATCCAGTATTTAAATGGGATACTTGCGTCACACTGCTCAAAGAGGTGAGAAAGCTGACTGTACTTTTGGCAAAGAGTTACTTCTTCAAATTCCATTTTTGTACTGTTTTAGGGGAGCGTTTCAAAGTACTAGATGCCGAACATTTAGAAGTGCAAAGAAGTAGGAAAAAAATTCCCACAAATTCCACTAACCAAAGGCACATTTCCTTCTGGTCTTTCATCTGTGAACTTTTTTTCCCCTAGAACTGAGATCGTGAAGCAGAAGCAATGCAGGATGGTACTTTTTCTCCCCATTTGACTTTATATATAATAAATATTTCCTCCAAGTTATTTTCTTGCAAAAGACACATGCCATGGATAACCTAACCATCCCTGGAGTATTAGAAATTGAAGTTATTTTAATTTTTTCTATTATAAATACACTGAGATGAATATCTTTGTGAGCAACTCTTGGTGGTCATCTTTGATTATTTCTGTACATTAAATCCTCTAAAGGGAATTATCGAGTCAGAGATGAACATTTGAAATCTCGTGAAATGTGTTGCTTGTAGATGTTAAGTACAACTCCCATTATGAGTTAAATTCTCCTGTCCTGAAATGACTTTCTTCTTTTATACTTTTAGACACCTGAGCTCTGAGCTCTGAGCATTTGTTCTTTAGTTCATGTCATGGCTCTTGCTTCTCCCTGATGTCGTCTATAATCTAGGTATATAATATAGAAAGTTCTAGAATCTGTAGAGGTCAGAAGGGCCCTGAATATTTTTTGGTCTAACTTTGTTCATTTAATGAGAGTTTAACTCAGGCCTGGGGAGGTGAGTGGCTTGTTCAAAGTCATACAGTCCTGGCCTAGATGGTATCGGGTCCCTCATGCACCCCCACTTCCCCACCTCTGCCCTGGGCCAGAAGCTCAAGGTTCCCAGCAAACGCAGATGGAATCCCGACCATTGTCACCTCCTTTCCTTTTCCTTCACACCTGAAAAGTCATTGGTTGGGTTTTCAGGCCCTCCTCCCTTCTGTACAAGGAGGCTTTGGGTCAAAGGTTACTCAGCAGGCCATTGTCATCTGAACATTTCCATTCATGAAGCATGTTCTTTCTTTCTAGATCTTTCAATGGCATCCCCAGTGTGGTTTTATAACACCAGGGCCACCTGGAATTCAGTGAGCACATAATTTCTAATGTGCTAACCACTTATACTTTTGTTGTTGATGTTGTTAATCCTCACCCAAGGATATTTTTTCCATTGGTTTTTAAAGAGAGTGGAAGGGAGGGGGAGAGACACAGAGAGAGAGACATCAATGTGAAAGAGACACATTGGTTGGTTCCTCCTGCACTTGCCCAACTGAGGCAGGGGATCAAGACAGTAACCGAGGTAGGCACCCTTAACCAGAATCGAACCTGCGGCCCTTCAGTCCTCAGGCCAATGCTCTACCCACTGAAAAAATTGGCCAGGGCTACTTACACTTTTTTTATTCTTTGATCCAACCAGAAAACATTTATTGAATACTCATTATGTGTTAAGTATTGAACTGAGGGTATAAAAAAGTCTATCGGGACCTGACTGTGCACCATCAGGCATAATTCTAAGCCCTTTATGTGTGCTTACTTTTAATCCTCATGACAACCCTATGGGACAGGCTACTATTATCATCCCCACTTTACAGAGAAAGAACCTGAGACACAGAAAGATTAAGCCACGTGACCATGATTTTACAAGCTGGTAAATGACCAGGCCAGGCAGTCAGGTTCCTGAGCCTGCCCTTTTCCACCTGGCTATGGAGGAGTTAGACTTGTAGACAATTGCCACAGCATAGGACACAAATTCCCATATAAAGTGTAAGCTCCTGAGGGCAAGGGCAGTTTGTTCCCTGTTACCTCCCTGGGGTCTAGGACAGTGGTTGGGCACACGGTAGGCTCTTTAGGCAACATTTATTGAACGAATGAATGGACACAGACAAGGTACTGATTTAGTGGGATTAGAGCCCAGAGGGAGTGTGGGAGAAGGTCAGAAAAGACGAGCGAGGTAAAGGGCTTGGTTTGACCTGCCAGGGAGCTTGCATTTCATCCTACCATAGAGGGAAGGGGTAACAGACTCAGACTTGTGTTTTAGAAAGAAAGCCCTGGTACAAATGGGAGGATAGAGAGATGTGAGTGGAGTGGGGTGGTGCCTGATGGAGGACACGCTCTTGAAAGTCCCCTTGAAAAGTTTGGGGGATGAACGATGCAAGGGTGTAACATAGCCAGAGCCAATCCATCAAAGGGAGTGAATCCTCGAGGTTCCTACAGATTCAAGATCAATCAGATGTGGGCGGGGATGAAGATGTCATCTGAGTTCTAGCTTGGGAGACTGGGTGGATTGGTGACAGTGATCTAGATGGGCAGAGCATATAGAACAGGTTTTCAGTGTAAAGAGGAGGTGGGGCTTAAGTGTTCATTGGGTATTCATGGAGACAGCAGGAACCGTGGGTGAGAGCTCTGGAAGGTTGAGGCTAGAAATGCAGTTTGGGAGTCTTAGGGGGAAAGTGCCCTGGGGAGAGCAGCAAAGGTTAGATAAAAGAGAAGCCAAGAACAAAAGCCAGGAAACACCAATAGGGCAGAGGGTGGGGCTGAGACTGGATGGTCAGTGGAGGAAGATGGAGAACTGGAGGGAGCAGTCAGAAGAATGTGAGGAGGCCACAGAGGGTGGAAAGATGTTGGGAGAAGGAAATTGTTGGAGATCTTTTATATACCATATATATATATATATATATATATATATATATATATATATATATATATATATATATTTGATTTCAGAGAGAGGAAGGGAGAAGGAAAGAGATAGAAACATCAATGATGAAAGGTAATGATTGATTGGCTGACTCGTGCATGCCCTCTACTGGGGATAGAGCCCGAAATCAGGCATGTACCTTGAATGGGAATCAAACCAGGTAGATCCTCAGCCATTGAGTCACAACAGCCAGGCTCGTTGGAGAGCTTAATGAGGTTTCAGTGGGGCAGGGAAAGGTGAAGACAGGCTGTAGTAGGAGGAGATGACCCTGTGATAGTGAGAGAGGACAGTTTATCCAAAGGTCATCAGTTGAGGGCAAGGGTGGGGAACATCTAGCCTTCAGGCCATAAAAGGCCTGGGAAAATCATTTGGTCTGGCCCTGCCAAGGCAATTGCAGGTTAGATTCAAAATTTAATAAATCTAGGAGCTTTTTTCGTAGTAACACAAATTTATATTAAGTGAATGGTATGAAGCAAATGATGTTACAGATACCCAAATATCCATCGGCAGAAAAAAGGTTCCCCACCCCTCGTTTAGGATGAAGATAACGGGGCAATCCCTGAGCAAGAAGGAAGCAGGTGGGAGCCTGGTTCTTAGTCTTGGTCACCCTCTGGACAAACCAAGGTATGCCCAAGCTCCACCCAAGAGACTTGTTTAATTGACCTTTCAGATGCACAGAGAGCCGTTGGCAGGAAGTGTCTCTGCCATTGCAGAGAGGAATGTTTGTTGTGCTGGTTGTTTTTGAGGTGGAAAAATCACAAGCTTGCTTATAGGATGAGGGGACAGAGAGGGAGATAGTCCAGGAGGGCCTCAGTGTTGTGAGTGCTGTTCAGTGCTGTGAGTTAACCTGCAGAAGTAGAAGAACAATGGGCAGATGTGGATACATTATTTTAAAAAATATTTTTTTTATTGATTTCAGAGAGGAAGAAAGAGGGGGAGAGAGCTAGAAACATCAATGATGAGAGAGAATCATTGAGTAGCTGCCTCTTGTACGCCCCCGACTGGGGATTGAGCCCACAAAGGAGGCATGTGCCCTTGACCAGAATCAAACTGGAACCCTTCTGTCTGCAGGCTGCTACTCTATCCACTGAGCAAAACTTGCGAGGACTATGACTGCATCTGAAGGTGGCCTCGGCACATCTACTGTTTGTGGGCGCAAAACGGAGGGATTTATTTATTTTTTTGATGGCTTCTGGAAGTGAGCTGCTCTGCAGAGAATGAGGAGGAGAGGTAGGGAGCAAGATCGACTATGAAAACACAGGCTTGAGAGTGGGATCCATTGGAGAAGGCAGAGGGATGTTTGGAAGACCTTGGCCACCATGTTTTCTGGAAACTGTGGGTTTGTCAGGTCCTGGGCTGCCCGACAGGGTATTTCTCTGGCAAGGTGAGTCGCCCAGTCAGGAGGGAGGAGTCTGGCTGGAGGTCTCCAGGGAGGTGTGGTGGAAGGAGTGGGGCTGAAGGTCCTGAGAGAGGAGTCCAGAAGGTGAATGCTAAGAGTGATTGAGGCTGAGTGTTGTCAGCAGGGATGGAGCAGGACGGAGTGAGTTCAAGAACTGGGGCTTGTGAGAGGTAGAGGGAAGAAGACTGGCCTGAGGGGGTGGAATGAGAGCCTGAGGTCAGGGTTCAAGTTGCACACGTTCCAAGGGCTATAGCTACAATGGGCAGAGATGGGAATAGATGCCGATCTACACACGAAGTAAGGAGGACTCCTGCCAAGTCTCCAGGACTTGGGAAATAAGAAGAGAGGCAGGTGGTGACCACATTAGAGAATCTTTGCAAGTGAAGAATTTGGGGCTTTGTCTTATGAGCAGTAGGAAGCTATTCAAAGATTTTCAGTACAGAAGTGGCAAGTCCTGGGAAGATGAAACTGGACATTCTTTGCAATATGGCTACAAACCAGAACTTCAAACTGGAGATCGAGGAGATTAAATAGGTCACGGCTGCAAAAGAGAACAAGGGCCTCCAGGTGGGAAGGGATTTGTAGTTTGACAGGTTCAACAACTAGCCAAGGCCCTGTCCTGTCTACCACACCTCAGCCAATGGTCATCAAGACATGCTTGAGCTGGGACCGGTTTGGCTCAATGGATAGAGCGTCGCTTGGGGACTGAAGGGTCCCGGGTTCGATTCCGGTCAAGGGCATGTACCTTGGTTGCGGGCATATCCCCAGTAGGGGGTGTGCAAGAGGCAGCTGATCGATGACTCTCTCTCATTGATGTTTCTAACTCTCTATCTCTCTCCCTTCCTCTCTGTACAAAATCAATAAAATATATTAAAAAAGAAAAAAGAAAAAAAAAAAGACATGCTTGAGCCCGGCCAGTGTGGCTCCGTGGTTGAGCATTGACCTAAAGAAGGTCATGGTTCAATTCCCAGTCAGGGCTCATGCCCGAGTTGTGGGCATAATTCCCAGTGTGGGGCATGCAAGAGGCAGCCAATCAATGATTCTCTCTCATCATTGATATTTCTATCTCCATCTCCCTTCCTCTCTGAAGTAAATAAAAATGTATTTTTAAAAAGATATATTTGCGTTTACAATAAAAACAACAATATCTAGGATAGGGTAAGACCCATACTTTTGTCCCACCAGGAACCTATTCTAATTCTACAGTCCACACACATCTCCAAAGACCCTTAAAATGATCATCCAAAACTCTTATAGGCAGGGGACCAGCACCACAAGCCTGGAACTCAGCTACTCCCTCATCTTTGCTATTCCAACAATGGTCTAGGCAACTGTTACCTAGGTGCCCAAGGGGACACTGGGGAGAATTTAGATAAACGGGGCAAGGCTCTGCCCTAAGAATTTCGGAGTTCAGCACAGAATCTCAGGCTTGTATCACCCAAAATACGTACTATGCATGGTGGCTATGAAATCAAACAGACGTGAGCAAGCATCTCATATCTGCAGCTAACTTGCCAATGAATTATTTAACTTCTATGGTTCTCAGGTTCTCTGCCAGTAAAATGGAGATAACAATAAGATCACCTGTGAAGTATCACGAGGATTGAGTGAGGCAACGCATGCTGAGCGGTTAGCACAGTGTTTCGCACATAGTAGCGGATAGAGGTGAGTTGTTGTGACATTTTAGCAGATATTTACTGGACTGAAATGATTCCCTTCCTAATGCACATGTTGAAGCCCTAAATCCCAATGTGACTGCATTTTGAAATAGGAGGTAATTAAGGTTAAATTAGTTCCTAAGGATGGGGTCCTAATCGTTATAGAAGACCTCTCTCTCCCTCTCTCTCTCTCTCTCTCTCTCTCTCTCTCTCTCTCTCTCTCTCTCTCTCTCTCTCTCTCTCTCTCTCCTCATATGGCTAGTGAAGAAAGGTCACATGAGGACACAGTGAGAAGGCAGCCATCTGCAAACCAGGAAGAGGGTCCTCACTAGAACCTAACCACTCTGGCATGCTGATCTTGGGCTTCCAGCCTCCAGAGCTGTGAGGAATCAGTGTGCTGTTGAAGCCCCTCAGTCCGTGCTGTTTTGTTATGGCAGCCCAGTTTGACTGACATACCTACTACATGGCAATGCCGGTGGGAGCTGCAGCCTCAAGGGATGAATCAGACCAATGCGGGTGGGAGCTGCAGCCTCAGGGATGAATCAGAGAGGTGCATACAAAATAATGCAAGTTGCGATAGGAAAGTGCTCTGAGTGAAGAGCAGGCAAAGCTGGACAGGCTGGGGGCTCACAGAGGAGGCGCTCAGCGGAAGTGCAGTCAGAAAAGACTACAAGGCAAATGGACACACAACAGGGTGGTGAGGGCCTGTGGTGGGGTGTGGGGGCAGGCTGGAGGGCAGTCAATGGGGGAAAAAGGGGGGACATATGTAATACTTTCAACAATAAAGGTTAAAAAGAAAAAAAGTACAAGGCAGGGACAGCCCAGGGAAGAAGTGATGCGGGGTGGGCGGGGGGGAGGGTGGGAGGGGAGAAGGGGGGCAGATGACAGGAAGGGTAGTCAGGGCACCACAGAGGTGACTTTCATGTGGCGTTGAGAGCGGATCAATGGGCATGGATGCAGTTCGGAAAACCCAGGCTTCCTGAGACCCAGGGAGGCCACACAGGAGGCAGAGATCAGGAGATGACACTGGGCGGAGGTTCTGATGGCAATGAGGCTGGAGCCAGCAGGGCGGTATGTCTCTTGTTTTGGTGCATTGGTCAGGAGCGCTGCTGACAGCACGGAAGAAGTGGCCGAACAGGAAGCTGGAAAGGAGCTGACACGTAATCCTTGCGGAAAGTGAGTGGCTGTTGGCAGAAAATGCGTTTAGGAAATGCAGTCATAGGCCCTGCCAAAGAGGGTTGTCATGATTCAGGCTTGGGAAGTTCTCAGGACCGGAACAGGGTTGGAGGCTGCACAGGGGCCTGGGCTGTGGCCGCCCAGCATGGGACAGCAGCAGCCAGGCAGGCTGACCTGTGCGGGCAATGGCTTGGCTCAGGGCCAGAGAGTTGCTCTCTCCACAATTTGACTAATCTGACCTGGGGGCAGAGAACCAGGAGAGGACAGTTGCTATGGCAACATGATTACCTTGGGGAGATCACTGGGGTGTTTTGCTTTATACCCTAGGTGTGGGCCATGGCCACAAAGATGCAAAGTTACCAGGTGCCTTCAAGTTTATTGAGCTAGCACCTTCGTATTTTCCATGTTCAGCTCAGGAAACATGCAGGCAGCTTTCTTGGAAAGAAAATTTATACATTTTTTTGGTAAAAAATCAAATCATGTCTTAGATACAGGGGATAGATCATATTTAAATGAAGACTGTGATGAAAATCAAGAATTCTTTTGAAAAAAGTCTTCAGGGCTTGTTTCTTAAAATCGGTTTTTGTAAGTGGGATCTTCATCCAAGTCACTTACTTAAAGTGGGTGCCCCAGAATTGCCCTGTGGGCTGATTCTCACAGATGGTAGGCATCTGGTGCAACCCCTTTATTTTATTTTTTAAAATATATTTTTATTGATTTCAGAGAGAGGAAGGAAGAGGAAAAGAGAGATAGAAGCATCAATGATGAGAAAGAATCATTGATCAGCTGCCTCCTACACTCCTCACAATGGGGATGGAGCCCACAACCCGGGCATATGCCCTGACCAGGAATTGAACCATGACCATTGGTTCATAAGTTGATACTCAACCATTGAGTCATGCCAGCCAGGAGGTGCAACCACTTTAGAATACAGTGCTGCATAGTCCTAGCTGGTTTGGTTCAGTGGATAAAGTGCTGGCCTATGGACTGAAGCATCCTAGGTTTGCTTCTGATAAAGGGCACATACCTGGTTGTGGGCTTTGTCCCCAGTAGGGGGCGTGCAGGAAGCAGTCAATCAATGACTCTCTTATCATTAATGTTTCTATCTCTCTCTCCCTCTCCCTTCCTCTCTGAAATCAATAAAAATATATTTTTAAAAACGAAGAATACACAGCATAATCGATCAAAACTGAAAGTATACTCTGCCTTTGAACCTGTGTTGCTCTTCTGGGGATTTACCTAGCAGGCACCCTGACTGCATAGTACATAGACATCTGGCCATATGTGTGCATTGTGGCATGGTTTGTGATAGCGAACACCGGAAACCTTCTGCATGTCCAAGAGCAGATTGGTACCATGAATTATGCTATGGCACAGGATGGTATGCTGGCTTTAAAAAAAAAAAAAAAAAAAAGTGTGACCACAAAAACCTCCATGTAATGTTCAGAATATTGTTTAATGAAAAGAGCAAGGTGCATACGGGATAAAAAGAAAATAGGCCTTGCAAAAATATGCTTGTACAGGTATATGCATAGAGAGTTTTGTAAGAATACCCAAGATGCTAGTCTGGGGGCAATGGGACTGGGCATCTGGGCAAGCAGGAAAACTTACTTTTCACTGTGCTAGTTGAATTTTTAGTGTGAGCCTGTGTTACTTTTTAATTTTACAAAGATTAAGGAAAAAGGTCAGTCTCTTATGAATCCTGAGGGATGTGTGCCTCTGGGAACTCCACCAGCAGCTCACATGAAGCCAAGATCTCCTGGAGGAATTCACACACACTTCAGGTACCAGAATTGTCTTTATCCACTTAACTGTAAAATAAAAAGTGTGTGATCACAAAGGAAACCTGGACAAGTAGAAGGAAAAAAAAAAAAAAAAGTACTTGTAGAGTTGCCACCTAAGCACACCTCACAATCAGTGATTTCCTGAAGTAAAGTTTTTCCATCATTGGAATCAATATCTTCCACTGGTTTCCTGATTTTTCTTCTCTTACCATTGTATTATTATGACTACTTCCCCATGTTCTTAACAGCCTTGGCGAAAGACCCAAGTTATTTTTGTGGTTGTGATTCTTCCCAGAGTCAAACTCCTTATTGCTGTTCACCATTTTGATTTTCCTGTGTCTTCAGTGAAAGGACAAAGCAGCTCATGGATGTCCTTGAGCACAATTAGGAATCTGTTGGCTTTTGAATCTCTTGAGAAATCACTTCCATCCCTGTTGGCATTGTTCCTATGGGAACATGAGAGTTGGGGCTCTACAGAATGTCACACCTGAACTCTTGGATGGGGCTAGAGTTTCTCTCCAGATGGTGGGAATCACTAGGCTCAGAACCTGACCCAATTAGGTTATTGTTAGTTGCAGGGAAAGACCACTTGATAGAATCTCATCCTTTCAAACCTGAGTTGCTAAGTCACTGATGCTGGTTGCAGGTTGGAGCCAACCCAGGCTCTGCCCTCCAAGCATCGACCAGGAGGGCCACCTTAGAAACCTGCCTTTTGTGAGCACCTACTTTGCACCAGGCACCTTCCATAACTGCACAGAAGTGCAAATGAGATTCAGACGCTAGATATTTGTAGCAGAGCCAGGATTCAGACCCTGTGTGTGATTTCAGGGTCTGATTTAGAACTCAGAAATAGTTATCAGAGCTGAAAGGGGAAGAGGGTTGACAGGGTTGTGGACTGAGACCTCACCTGCCTACTCTTCAGGATGTTCCAGGCCCCAAGAGGCCCCAACCTTAGACACTGTTGAACCAAATTGACACCAAATTTGTGTCTGCAGAGGTCTAGAAAGGCCTACTTGAAGATGGCAGTAGCAGAAGTGAAATTGAGACTCCGTGTGAGGAGAAGGAAGGCGGGGGGACACTGCCACATAAGCTCATTTCTTCAACAATGAGACTTCATCTCTTCTTCCAAGAGCTTCTAGACCAAGTGCCTGTGCCTTGGTGCCTGCCAGACCACCCTGGTGCTGCTCACTTCCCTGACTTCCTAGACATATTCCAAGTCCCCTTCTAGCACCTGGTACTGGCCAGGGCTGGCAGTATAGTTGGGTCAAGTGAGTGCTGTGGTCTGAATCTGGGCCCCCAGGAACCCTGATCCTACTTTTTCCCTGTCAGGTGCTTTCCAACTCTCTCCCCTACAGGTAGGATTGCCCAGAAGTCCCAAGGAGCTCTGAGATGCAAGCCTATGGGATCTTTCTGGAGCCCCATGGCTCGGTGTGATTCAAGAGTACAGCCTTGGGAGAAGGGTAATATTTCTTCTGTGCAATGACACAAGATTGGGTGACTAGAATGGTGCAGAGATGCTGATTTGGGGTGACTCTTACATTAAACATAAGACATGTTTAGGGTTCTGGGCAACTATTGTTTCATAGACAATCCCTGGTCTTGAATTGCTCCCAGGTTGCCACTCACCTGCAGTGTTCCACCCATGGCGCTGCCTCCACCCAATAGCAATGAGGATGGCAGGGAGAGTGGCAGGTGTTTCTTGCCCTCTGCACACCTGCCAACAGCACTTGGGCAGTCACTCTGCCCACTCTGGAGGTTCCTGTCCATGTGTCAGGCAGCAGCATCGCCTTTAATGGCTTTTGAAGCCATTGCTCTTCACTGCCTGTGGGCTCCTCGTATCAGCTGACATTGAGCTCTCCAGATTGATCTTAATCATGCCCCGTGGGGATGGACATTCCTTGAGAAAGGGACTGCTCTCATGTGTGCAAGGGAGGGATGTTGTCATCAGTGAAAGAGTTCACCATATAGCAACATGTTGATTATGGCCCCCAAATTCAAGAGAAGCTGATTAGATGTGTTGTTCTAGGTTTATGCTATACATTCAGAAAAGGAGCTTTAACATGACCAAAAAATAAATTATTGTTAATTTTTTGCATGCTCTGGGCAAGGCATGCATCTGTGTTTATCTACGAAGCAAAAAGCAACCTCAGAAGGAATTCCTGAAAGTTGATATTCACGCTGGCACCATGGGTGAAGCAGCATCATGGGTAATGAAGCAGCCAGCAATAGAGCAATGGCGCTGGGAAACACAGAGGCAAGATCGGTATCAACTAAAAATGCACAGGCTTACACTGCTACCCTCATCTCGCTGTTGGAGATACACAAACAGCCAGGAATGTTTGTCAGTAGGAAACTAAAACTGAACTAGAAAAGAGGACCTGGCATCATAAAGATGCTTCAAGTATACTAATTAAACATCGAATATACACAACTTACCTCCTCTCTGTCCACTGTTCTAGATCTTCTTTGATAAATCACGGTACCTCAGTGAGTCCATTCATTTCATAGCACAAGTTTTTAGTACATTGTTTATGTAGATGAGGCCTTGCAAAAAGTATTTACCCAGGCCACACCCACTGCTAAGGGCAGCCCTGATCTAGATGTTGGGATTTTCTGAAGCGGGGGATAAGAACAGAGGGACAAGGAAGCTGACCATGTCAGATGGCTTAGGCAATTGGGTTGGGAAGGAAGTGAAGATGGGATGAACCTTACAAATTAGGGAAACATGTGTGTTATGTATGTGTCAAGCAGGTGTCATATGTATGTCAAAGGAAAATCACATGAGTCAAATGGCAAGGACAGGCCCACTGTCCAACAAGTCGGCTGAGATATAGGACTCAGTGAGAACAGAGGCATAAGAGAGGGAGGGTGGGAAGCTGGAAAGGGGGGGGGGGGGGGGAGTGATGGTTATAGGTAAAAAGTGATGGAGGGATTCTAGGTATGCATTGGTCAAGGCACCAAGGGTCCAGAATTTTGGATGGAGCCTTTTTTTGATGGACCCTAGAGTGACCTAGGGGCTTTGAGTCTGAGTGCAGGATAGAAGGTGGTGCAGGTCAGTAAGGAAGGGAGAACATGGTGAGAGCATCAAGATTGGGTAGAGGTGAGGTGGCGGTGAGGGAAAGAGAGGCCTCCACTGGTGGCTGCTGGAGAGTTGGCAGACTCAGGGCCCAGCTGTCGTGGGAAAGGCCAGAGCGTGAAGGCCAACTCTCATCTCCACTGTGTCTCCACGCCCAATCAGGGCCTGCCCAGAGGGCCCCTGATAAGGGCTTGCTGAAGGTTCAGTGGGAGGAGCTAGGGAGGGGGCTTCGGGGAAACTGGCTTGGGAAGGTGGGGGTGAGGATGGGAGTACTCTGGACTTGAGTTTCCAAAGGGAACTTTGCCTGGAGCCCAGAAGTGGGCAGGGGCAGAACGCACTTGCTCTTGGCTTCAGAATCAGAATGGGGTCAGTCCACCTGGATGGGAGCACTTTGCTCACTCAGAATCTCCTGCTGTGGGTTGCAGGTGCAGGGACCCTGCGGCACACATGAGCTCCTTGAGGGGCTACTTTTCTCAAGATACAGGCCTGGCTCAGGCCCTGGAGGGGATTCTCTTGTCATGTCCTGTGGGGGAAGGCCTAAGTGTGGAATTGGGGGGCTCCTTTGTGCAATAGGTCAGCACTTGCCCCTTCACCCTGGTGGGTCTGACTTGGGTGGGGATTGAGGGCAACCCGTTTGGGGGCCAAGGAGTGGATGCCACTTTGGAGTCCTCCATCTGCTGGTCCTGGATGGTGGCCCCACGGAGGCAGCTCCCCTTTGAGCTGTGGGCAAAGACAGCCGTGCCTGGCCACCCCCGATACAGAATGCAGGAAGGAGCATCCTTGTTGGCCAGGTGGCCAGCTCGCCCCGGGGAGTGTGTGGGTTTCCTGAGTGTTCTGGAAAGACCCATAGGTATAAACCCAGCCTGCATCTATGTTGCCATGGAGAACAGGTTGCCTGAGGTCCTTCACACTCACCAGCCCCGGAGGATGAGTGAAAGGGTGTCACAGAGGGCCACCTGGGCCCGTGGAGACATCATGTGGTGTCACCCAAGGTCCCTCTGGTACCCAGGGCTGTATGGTGTCTGAATGACCCCAAGTCTCCAACATGGGGAGGAGGGCTTGACTGTATTCCTCCCCCTCCATTTAACCCAGCCCTGTGCGGGCTGAGACCCAGCTGAGAAGCCCTGCCCTAGGAGCCTCTGTTCCTTGGTTATGTTGCGGTGAGAGGGTCAGTGAGTCAAAAAGCCCTGGGGTAGGGAAGCAGGCTGAGAGATCTGACCAGGGTGTGGCCACCCCACGTGGACAGAGGGACAAGCTTCTGAATGGCCACTGCTTTGGCATGTCCACGCCTGTAAGGTCCTGCTTCTGCAGCAGCCAGCTGGGCCCCCTGACACCAAAGGAGCTGCCAGTTCCCCCCTTCCTCCCCCAGACTTAAGCTGGCGTTTGACCCTCCGAGGACTGAGTCCCATCCCGGCAGAAAAAGAGCGGGCGGGTGGGGTGGGAAGGCGGAGGACAGGGCTCCCGCTTGGTCTCTGAAATGAGGAAGTTCTTTGCTGCTCGTTTCCTTTCCCCTGCAAAGCGCCTAAAACAGGAAGTCCTCGGTCAGTGAGCTGGTGGCAGCAGCCGAGGCAACAGAGAGGGGACAAGAGGGGGTGGCAGCACAGGGGCCTCGGCTCCCCTTGGTGGTGTGTCAGTCGTGGGGGAGGCTGCCGGCCCCGCCCGGCCCTGCCCAGGAGGCCCACGCCCGCCATGGTCCCCTGCTGGAACCATGGCAACATCACCCGCTCCAAGGCGGAGGAGCTGCTCTCCAGGACGGGCAAGGATGGCAGCTTCCTCGTGCGCGCCAGCGAGTCCATCTCCCGGGCCTACGCGCTCTGCGTGCTGTGAGTACAATGCTCATCCCCGCCAGTGCCCTCCCTCGCCCGGCCTGCCCCTCTGCCCCCGGGGAACAGAGATGCTGAGGTGCGGCTCGGAGAGGGGAAACCAGCTGGGGGCTCATCCAGGGCCCTGCACTGAGTCGGGGTCTCTCTGTCATGGCATGGAGTGGTCCGGCTTGCACACTGCCCAGGTTTGTCGGGGCCCACGGAGGCCCAAGGTGCACTGCTGTCCCCAGAGTTCAGGCTTGGCACTGCTGGACCCCTCCAGAGCCACTCGGAGGCCTGGTCACACACGCAGCTGCCCGGGTGGGTGGGGGCGTCCTCCGGGCTCCCGGGGCAGGAGAAGGGGTGCAGGCTCTGTGAGGTTGGCGGAAGCACAGGGATCCATGGGGGTGGGGGTTTCAGAGCTCGGTCAGCTCAGGGGCTGCTCACAGATGCCCAGTGTGGAAACGTCACGGAGAACAGATGGGGCAAGGCGGCCCCCCCATGCCCAGGCTCCAGGCCCCTGGAGAAAACTGTTATCTGGGGAACCACGGCTATGGGGTGGGTTCACTCCAGAAAGGACTTTCAAGTTCATCCAGACTTGGCATTTGGGGCCCTGCGCACAGAGGAAGTCACCGTCACAGGCAGCTACAGCCTCTTTCCTCCTTGAATCGGCGCTCGGCTGCGTCCCCTCCCGTTGGGGCGTCTCTGCTGTATGAACTTCCCCGCTCCTCGACTCTAGATGTTGCTGAATGGGCCAGTTGTCCTAACAACTGAGGAACCAGCCACTTGCTGAAGATTCCTTTTAAAAATACCCTTCTTGACCCATATCTAAAGGAGGCCCTTACCCCTGCAGCCCTGTGGTTCAACCATCCAGCTGGGGCCTCCGGCAGCACCAGGGCCTGGTGGGTGAAGGGTGTGTCCACAGGCACCCTAGCAGTGGCCCTGGACTTGCAGAAAGGCCGCTCTGAGCTGGCAGGGCCCGGCCCTTCTCCAGGCAGGAGCGAAAGTGGGTCACTAAACACCATCCTGTTTTGAGCATCGTGTCTAAGCATTTGTGCGTTATCCCATTTCATCCTCACGACAGCCTGAAGTATGGGTCCTGTTCTCACCCACTTTGCAGATGAAGAGACTGAGGCTTAGATAGGTTAAATGCATGACCATAGTCAAAGCCAGAGCCATCTGCCCCCAGTGGCTGCCCCAGACAATCAGACTTCTGTCCCTGTCAATCCAGGTATGAGGATAGGTTCCACGTAACATCCAGGGAGACCAAAGTGTTTACAAGGGCCAGCTGGGAGTACTTAAAAATAACCCAGGCTCACAGTGGTCTGACCCCCCTCACTCCCCCCCTTCTCCCCCCCCCCCCCCCCCCCCACACACACACACACTGCCTCCTCTCATACTCTAGGCAAGGGACTCAGGCCCGGGCTTCCCTGTAGACACTGCTCCTGTGGGGACTCACCAGTGAGGCCTTGGAACGGGTAAGGAGATTCTCTTGGGACTCCACTGGCCCGTGTAGAGTTGTCCCCTGCCCCAGCAGTGGTCAGGGCTGATTCCTTAGGTGTCCCTGCGTGCCAGCCTTCTGCAGGAGAGAGCTTCAGCTCCCTGATTTGTATGAAGGGCTGCGCATGCGGAATGTGGGTCTCTCTCACTGCAGACATGCAGGGAGTGTCATGCCAGCCAGAGCTGGGGCCAGACGCCTGGGGAACCTCTGGTCTGAAGGCCCCTGACTTTGCAGGTGGGCAGATGGAGCTCGGAGGGCTTGAGGCCTTTGTCAGTGCTGCCCTGCTAGCTGGTGGCAAACTGGGGCCCAGACTTGGGTTCCCGTGTTCATTTTTCCGTCTCTCCACCCTTCCACTCCCCTCGCACGCATCAAGTTCAGCAGATGTTAGGGCTCTGCACCTGAGGGAGGAGGCCCAGGGTGCCCTGCCTGCATAT
The DNA here is from genome assembly GCF_014108245.1 of Pipistrellus kuhlii. Classification (NCBI taxonomy): domain Eukaryota; kingdom Metazoa; phylum Chordata; class Mammalia; order Chiroptera; family Vespertilionidae; genus Pipistrellus; species Pipistrellus kuhlii. Next base: position 26,437,170 of record NW_023425573.1, read on the forward strand.
GTCCACCTCCTTTTAGCCCAACTCTGGCTTGTCCACCTCCCATCCCCAAAGCCCCAGACACCAGGGCTGGAGCCCTTCCCAGGAGCCCCGCCCCTTGGCCAGGTTTCACCCCACCCCCCAGCCCAGGCCCAGGGCTCCCCTTTCTCTTCAGTTTGTGGGGAAAGCCACCTTCCTGAGGGGTGAGCAGCCACTGGGGCTGCGGGATACCATGGACACCAAATTTCCCCCGAAGCTGAGAGACCTCCTCATTTGCTGCTACCCTTAATTCTGCCAATTAAAGAGATCTTAAAACTAACTAAATGAGGGACAGCCGCCACCTCCCAACAGCTCATTTCCTGAAAGAAAGCGTCCTTTAACACCAAGGAAGCAGAAAGAACACACGCTTTAAGATAAAAAATTAAAAAGCCAATCTTTTAAATCAAATAGGTTTAATTTCCTGAAAAATAACCCACCATCTTCAGTTTCCTCTGTTCTCCGTGCAGAGTGAAAAGCTGGTCCCCCGCCATCCTGGTCCCTGGCCTGGGGTTGGGGACCTGGCTGGGCTTTCCTCCATTTCAGAAGTGATGCTCCCCCCTCTGCTGTCAGGAAGTCAGCACGAGTGCAGGGCCCTGCCTGGGGCAGGCGTGAGGTCAGGGCCTCTGATAACCCTGCTCTAACAGCGAGCCAGGGCGGCGGAAGGAAGCCACCTCTCCTGCTCTAGAAACAGCCACATGGGAAAGACCTTACTGCCCAGGGTGCCCTCACCTCATCCTCCTGTGCCCTCCCATGTGGCCAGAGCTTCTTCCTGGTGCCCCCTGGTGAGGGGACAGCTGAGGTCCAACTGCTGATTTAGGCAGTGTTGTTGGAGCTCCAGGAACTGAGTATAGCTTCTCAGCAGTGGCCTTTGTGCTCAGACAAGAGGACAGGATTTGACTATTTAAATGGAACGGGAGGGTGGGGGGAGCACCCAAGATAAAGCTGTAATTCAGGGCTGCCCGCGTGACCTGAGAGTCACATTCACCCTGGGCCTAGCAAACCCATACTTTCTCTGGAGAGGTTAGCCCTGCCATCTGCCACCTGCCAGTGGCAGGAAAGCCCAGCTCTCAACAGATCTGAAAGCTCTGCTTTGGGGAGACCCATCTTTGGGTACAGAGAGCCGAGGGGGGAAGAAGACCCCAGGCTGCCGAGCACATGGTTTGGGCCCAGCTCTGTCATCTATGATGAGGGTGTTGAGAACATGAGTGACAGTGGGCTCTCCTGGGTAAGATCTGTGTCAGCTTCACTTGGCCCCACTCAAAGCTGCCAGCAGAGTTGGCCCCACTGTAGGGAGTCTCCAGGGCACTTGGGGGCTGCCCAGCCAGTCCTGGATGAGGGATGCTAACAGGCCGTCTAGGACTGTACTTCTACGCAGGGCCCAGTGCACCTGTCAGTTGTGTTGTGCTGCAGAGAAGAAATATGCCTTTGGGAACAGGGAATCCATCAATGTAAGTGCCAGCCAGGGACAGCCTCCTCTTGCCTGGCAGAATGAGAACAATGGCCCAGGGCTGTGGGGATTACAATCTACCCTCCCTGTGAGAGGATCCTGGGCCCCCAGAGTGTCTGCTGGGACTGGGTTCATCATCCAATATGGAGCTCCCACCAAACCACACTGGAGAGTGTTGGCTCCCCTGCCGGGGGAGGGGCATGCACTGCTGCCTTTGGCTCGGAAGCCACAGTCTGGTCCAGCAGCTGTGGCCGGGAGGCAGCCTCTGTTTTCCTCAGCATATGGCCTGCCCAGTCTCCTTCCCCGGGGACAGTGTACCAGGCATCCTGGACTGGGTGGCCTTATTAGCAGAGCCAGAAAGATGAAGCATAAGAAGGACACAGCCATTAAAGTCCCTTGGAGAAGGCATTCTACCTGTTGCTGCCTAAAAATAACAGCAAAAGACTCAAAAAGGGGGTAATGTGTGCCAGGCTCTATTCTAGACTCCTGTGTATTGCCTCACTTACTGTCCACAATGGCTTTTGGACAAAGTGTTATCATTATTCCCGCTGTACAGATGCAGAAACTGAGGGAGGTTAGGTGGCAAGCCATGACGAATAAATGAAAGGGCCAGGATTTGAACTCATGCTGTTCTTGGGAGGGAGAAGCAGGGAGGAGCCAGCAAGCCTGGTTATGGGTGGGTTGGGGGAGAGAGGCCCGGAGGAGAGACCCCTGGTGAAAGAAACACAGAGAGTGTTTGGGAGGGCAGAAAGGTCCTGGAGAGGTATGAAGCCATTTCCTGTGGTGTGAATGGTTGTGATAGAATCCTCTTTCCTTCAATCCCCTTTCAAAGATCTGGTAAAGCTGACATTGCTCATTAATTACTTTTGTGCAAATGCAAAGAAAAATGCTGTTTTTTGTACCTGGTATTGACAGAAAGTGGGGGAGGAGGGGGTTGCGAAATGCTGACACAGACAGTGGCCAGTAGCAGAGCTGGAGGACCACAGGCTCCTGGAGTCTGGTTTGCATAAGAGTCTTTCCAAGGACAACACCCCCAAGTTTTCTCTCTCTGCCTGGAGGGGGGGGGGGGGGGGGGAGTGTTAGAAAAGCCACTGGACGGTGGATTCCTGGAATCTTCTATGGGCAGTGACTTGGAACAACTGTGGTAAAGTCGAATGTCTGTGGCATGCCCAGCATCCCAGGGCAATCCTTCCCTCCAATGTGGGCTCTGACTTTGGTCATTTCGCAAGCTTGCCTAACCTGACAGGTTAAACTCATCTGTGCACAGACATCAGCTCTTCTCTGTTGAACGGTCCCACCTCCTAGAGTGTGAACCCACACATGAGGATGAGATGTGCTCCTCCCAGACCAGTGATGAGATCTGCTCTCCCCTAATTCATGCCAGGTGGCACAGTCCTTATGAAGGAGCCCTCGATGGTTGCTCTGATGTGAATTCTAGCCTTTGTGAGACACTAGGCTCCCTACACTCCCCAGCATCCTCATTGGTGAAATGCCCACTCATGGGGTTAATTTTTCTACTGGGATATAATTCACATCCCATAAGATCACCCTTTGTACAGTGTACAATTCTGTGGTGTTTAGTTATTCATAATGTTGTGAACCATAGCCACTTTCTAATTCTAGAATATTTTCATCATATCATCCCCCAAAGAAGCCCTGTACCCCTTAGCAGTCTTTCCCTGTGCACACTGCTCCCAGCCCCTGGCAACCACTAGTCTAATTTCTCTCTCTAACCATTCGCCTCTTCTGGTATTTCATAAAATGGAATCAGACAATATGTGGCCTTTTGCTTCTGGCTTTTTTCACTTAGCATAATGTTTTCAAGGTCCATCCATGTTGCAGCACAAATCCTTCCTTTTTATAGATAGCTAAACTAGAGGCGTGATGCATGAAGATTCATGCAAGAATGGGCCTTCCTTCCCCTGGCTGCTGGCACCGCCTTTGCTCCAGCCTGGAGCCCCCTTTCCGCCTTCCCACGCTGCCCAGAGGCCCGGAGCAGCTGGGGGTGGTGCAGAATGCCTGTGTCATTGCCATGACACCTGTGTATGCAAAGTAACCCACCATCTTTGTTGGGTTAATTTGCATACTCACTCCTGATTGGCTGGTGGGTGTCGCAAAGGTAAAGTCAATTTGCATCTTACTTTGTATTAGTGTAGGTAATAGCCTGTTGTGTAGATACTTTCCTGTTTCCCAGTTGATGGACATTATGTTGTTTCTACTTCTTGGATACTGTGAATAACGCTACAGTGAACTTTGATATACAAGTTTTTGTGTGCATAAATGATTTTTATTGTTTTGGGTGAACTGCTGGGTTATGGGAATTCTCTGTTTAACTTCCTAAGGACCTGCCATGCTGTTTCCATAGCAACTGCATCATTTTACATCCCCACCAGCAGTGGAGGAGGGTTCCAATCTCTTCACATCATCACCAACACTTACTATTATCTTTTTTATAATAACCATCCTCGTGGGTGTGAAGTGACATCTCACTGTGACTTTGATTTGCATTTCCCTGATGATTAACCATGTGGAGCTGCTTTTCACATGTTTTTTGGTCATTTGTTTCTTATCTTTTCTTTGAAGAAATGTCTATTCATATCTTTTGCCCATTTCAAAAATTGGGCTATATGTCTTTCTGTTCTGGTCATTGGATTACTCAGAAGATAAAATGGGGGAATGTGGGTAATATGTATAACCCAAGGCCAGCACATGGCAAGCACCTACTAAACACTGGCTGCTCTTGTTTATAAGCTATAATGTGGATAGTGACATCTCAGGAGTACAAGGCCCAGCTGTGAAGAGAATTCACAGAAAGAAGGGGGAGAAAGGAGGCAGTATGTCACTTCTGTAACTTCCTGGATGCCCGAAGGAGCCACTGGGAGACACGGAGCTGTCTTGTGGGCCTCCCCAGAGGAGGTGCTTAAAGAGATGAGGCAGGAAGAGGACGTGAGTGACACACTGTGGCAGTGGCTGCTGGTACTAGGACTCAGTGCCTGGAAGCATGAAGGAGAAAGTGGTCTGGGGCATGGATGCTGGGAATAACCACCAAATGAAACCAGATAGTGAAGATAAAGTGAGATGGAATGGAGGCCATCTCCAGAGTGACTAGTTCCGATTTGGGAGGGAGGTGCTGAGGACTGAAGTCGTAGGCTCCCAGGAAGCCAGAAGGAGTGCAGTGTGTGAGAGGTGAGGTCAGTGCTGGTGGCTGCAGCGGGCCTGGGCCCCGGGGAAGACGGCAAGCACAAGCATCGGCAGACCAGGCCCTTCCTCCCTGGCCTGCTCATTGCACATTCCCCTGCCCATTAATTAGAAAAACATTGTATTCCCAAGTATCAGGACCCAAATGGTTTGGGTTCAATTATGTATTACAAATAATACCTCTTGTGGTGTTTAATGCTGATTCTGGGACTCCAGGTTACCCTTCTAATTAGATTTCCTCCTCTCACGTTCCTCAGCCTTCACAACTGATTTTTCCAGACAGCAATCAGTATGTTGTCTGGATTATGTTCTAGAGCAGTAGTTGTAAAAGATGATTTGGTTGTAGAATTTTCACTGTAAACATTTTCCATGTAAGATTCTATCTGAGTGTGAATATATATATATATATATATATATATATATAATATATATATGGTATCTATTTATATGGTATCTATTTATATGGTATCTGTATGTGTGTGTGTGTATATATATATATATATATATATATATATATCCATGTGCATTCTGTGTGTACACACATCTATGCATATAAGACCAGACTGAAATGCAGCTGCTGGTGGGTAAGCTGGGGAGTGCCCCTTCACTCGCTGTGAGCCCCCAGCACCCCATGGTATGCGGTCTGGAATGACTGCTCCCATGTGGGTTGTGTGCATGTGCATCAGTTTCCCTTGAAGATCTAAACTGATTTGGTCCCAAGAGCACGGTATCTGCCCCCAGGCACTGGAGCGGCTGAGATGTAACTGTCCAGAGCAAAGTATCCCTCTTCCTCTTGTACTTGCTTTTGATCTATTTAAGTCATGTGGAGCTGCTTCTTTGTTTCAGTGTCTGGAACATCTTTGAAAAAGTCATAAAGGGCCTTCCTGTTCTGTGCAGCTGTCTCTGTCCCTCTCCTGTGACTATATTTTTTCTTTCTGCCTACAAGCTAATGTTTTGGCCCTGGTCAACCTCTTCCACAAATTAGCCGCCCTCAGCCACATAAGAGGCGGTTCTTGTCCTGTCCTCATTTGCATGTTCCCAGGAGGAAGTGTCATTAGGATTAGAGGTAAACTATAAAAGCACAGTAGGATTCCAGCTATTTGGCATTTGTCTTGCAGGTTCTGTGGAGGAGTGGAGGCTGGAGGTGAGGGGCTGGGGGCAGACATACCAATAGCAAAACATGAAAAAAAGAAATACCAATAGCAAAACATATGAGAACATATTCAACCTTTCTCATAAAGCAAGCTATCACCTCTCAGATTTGCAAAGATTGAAATGCCTGATAACAGTCAGTTGGCAGGGTGTGGGGAAATAGACCTTTCATATCCGGTTAGCAGAACAAAAAGTGACATCACCTCATCAGGAGGCAATTGCTAGTTTCTATCAGAGGAGAGCCCTGTCCTTTAGGTTAGCTCAGCTGTTCCTTCCAGAGAGTGGTTCAGGATCGCCAGGAATCTCAGCGTGGAGCATTTAGTGTGGTCAGGAAGAAGGTGGGAGTGCTATTCTAAATGCTTTTCATATATAAATTCACTTAGTCTACACGACAACAGAGTAGATACAGTGTTATTGTTGACCCTGCTTTACTGATGGGGAAACTGAACTTTGAACTTGCCAATATAAGCAAGGTATAGGAACAGAGATGTTTGCTGCAGCGTTATTTACAATAAGAAAAAGCGTGGTCTAGTCAAGTAAATGATTGTGCAGCCAAAAGGTGGAACATAACTTAAGAAGACTTCTAAGATGTGTGTTGTTGTTTTTTTGGTGAAAAAGAGCACATTTTTGGCGCTGGCCAGTGTGGCTCAGTTGGTTGGAGTGTCGACCCATGCACAGAAAGGTTGCGGGTTCAATTCCTGGTCAGGGCACACATGGGAAGCAGCTCATCACTGTTTCCCTCTTCTCTCTCTCTCTCTCTCTCTCTCTCTCTCTCTCTCTCTCTCTCTCTCTCTTTCTCTCTCTCTCTTTCTCTCTCTCTCTTCCTCTCTCTCTCTCTCTTTCTCTCTCTTTCCATTCCCTTCTCTCTAAAATAAGTAAAACATATTCTCAGTGTTTAGCCCCATGGAGAAAAATACACACTTCTGAACAACAAATACAGTATGATATTATTTGCATTTAAAAAGACATGCATCTAGTTCAGCTGGCATGGCTCAGTGATTGAGCTTTGATCTATGAACCAGGAGGTCACAGTTCAAATCCCAGTCAGGGAATATGTCCAGGTTGTGGCCTCCATCCTAGTGTGGGGCATGCTGGAGGGATCCAGTCAATGATGTTTCTCATCATTGATGTTTCTGTCTCTCCCTCTCTTTTCTACTATGAAATCAATAAAAACATATCCTAATATATAAAAAGTCAGGGGACATCACAAGCAAAACAACCAGACAGACAACCGAACAGCAGGCTACATAGGGTGACCAGGCCAGCAGGGGGATTAGTGAGGGACAACCAAATGACTGAACAGGAGGCTGCCTGGGGTAACCAGGTTGGGTGGGGATGGGGGTAGTTGGGGGTGACCAGGCTGGCAGGGGGGCAGTTGGGGTGACCAGGCTGGGGGAGGGGGTGGCAGTTAGGGGCGATCAGGCTGGCAGACAGAGGCAGCTAGGGATGATCAGGCTAGGGGGGTGGGGGTGGGGTGCAGTTAGGAGCCAGCAGGCCCAGATTGTGAGAGGGATGTCCCGGATTGGAGAGGGTGCAGGCTGGGCTGAGGGGACTCCCCCCCCCCCCCCAATGCATGAATTTTGTGCACCAGGCCTCTAGTTTAAAAATTAAAAAAATAAAAATAAAAATTTGTGTACATGTTTAAAAGTTCTGGAATGATTTACAAAAGGGGGCAGTAAATCTAAGATGCTGGACTCACAGGAGAAGGGGTAGGAGATATTTGTTTTTTATTTCATATCTTCCTATATGGTCTTAAAATTTTAAGATGAGTGTATAATTTTAAAAAATCTAATTAGACAGTAACACATATAAATGCTTAGTGAAGTGCCAGCCACACAAGCAAGGCTAAATAAGTGAAATTTTTGTAATGAGGTATTTATTCATTGTCTTGATCCCAGAAACAAAATGAGCATCTGTGAGTTGGAGTGTGGTCCCCACCTAGAGGTTCAGCAGGAGTGAGTGACTCAAGGTTCATGAGGGTCTCAAGTGGAGGAAATGGGGGGAGATTATGGTGGGTGAGAACACACCAGCAGTTTCAACTAAGAGTGTAAAACCCAAATAGTGTTCCCTGAAATTCCCTATGCCTCTGAGCCTAACTCAACCACCCCTCAATGTGTTCTTTCCCCAAGGTGCTCAGACTTAACAGCTTCCCTTACTCTCAAAGGTGTTAGAAAAGTAAAAAGTATCTTCTCCCTCTTCTCTTCTTCTTCTTCCTCTTCCCCCGCCTCCTCCTCTTTGTCTTCCCCTTCACGTTGGGGACTCCTGAACAAAAGTATAGTGGAGCTTCTAGAAAGAGAAGAGAATCCAGGGCCTCTGGCTTTTCCTCATTAGAAGCAATCCTAAAACTTACTCACCAGCTGTTGGGGAAAACCTAGGTCTCTGATGGGATGGTGGCTGACCTTTGAGAGTGTGAACTTATGGGGCCAAGTGTCCAGGGAGAGGCCACAGGGTGGGAAGGTAGATCAGGAGGAGCTAGGTGCTCAACCCAGAGCCTCTCCTTGGCCAGTGTGGTCCTCTCTGTGGCTGTGTCTGACACCCATTCAGCATGTCCCCACCTTGTTGAGTCCCATGGAATCTTATTTACATTTGAAATGCCCCATCTGGCTCTGTTCTTTGGACAACTCCAAGGTTGTGGAAACCCTTCCAGCTTGTGGATGGCTTTTGCTCAGACCGCAGAGCTGTCAGGCACCAACGTAAATCATGCCCCAAAGAAACCCCCCCCTGCCCCCCGCCTTTTCCTGATGCTCCACAGTACATTAGGGCTGATCGCCCCTCAGAGCAGTCAGCTCCAAAGTTCAGAGACTTCACACTCAGACTCCTCGAGCCACGTCAGGAATTCTCGTCATTTCAGGTGCCAGAAAAATGTTCCTGCGTGGGTTCTAATAAGGTCTTTGGTCTATTTCAGGTATCGGAATTGCGTTTACACTTACAGGATTCTGCCCAATGAAGATGATAAATTCACTGTTCAGGTAAGCTCGTAATAAATCTAGATATCTGAGCTGATTAGAGCCTATGTTGGTGGGGAAAGAGTGAACAAGAGGAAGAAGAGAAGGGGCCCCAAGTAGCCTAGACAGCAAGACCTGGCTGAGCCTGTCTTTCTCCTAGAACTCCATGGGTGGGAGTAGCTTAGCAGGGAACTGTGACCCTGCTCTGTGACATGATGGAGCAGGTATAATGGACATTATTTGCATTCACGGGTGTGGATGGGGAAACAATGGTAAAGAAGGACCCAGAAGTGAAGCGAAGTTAGCCACGGTGGCTCATGCGTTATTTTCTTCTGTGGCTGAAAGGAGTGAGAGTCGGTGGACCAGGAAGGAGAAAAGGAGGGGAACTTGCAGGAGATTAGACCAACCTTTCCAAGGGGCTAAAAGGTTGTCCAGAGGAAACAGTACCTGAAAAAGTACTTTCCATTCGTAGAGGTCTGTCCTGTTAAAGGCTGACGGGTGCTCATGGCATCAGCTGCACCATGTAAAGTCTGAATGTGTAAAACTGGCTGTGAGATGTTAGAGAAAAACCAGCGTGCGCCAGCCCACGTCTGGAGGACCACCCTACTCTCAGTTTATGTGACAAATGGCAGGGCTTTGTGTGACCACAGTGCATGATAGCTGAATGATGTGGAGGCCAGGGGAGCTATTTTTATCTGGCTGCATGAAGAGAGCAGGGGGTGGGCAGAATGAAGGAGGAGACACTCTCAGTTGTCCTCAGTGGGGGTGGAGGGGTCACTCCTGGCTCATTGGATTAAGGCCAGGAGCACCCTCATGGCAGCCAGAGCAGCCACGATAGTAAAGGGTTGGGACACCGTGTCATGGAGGAGCAGTGACAGGGTCTGCAAGGTTTAGTTAAAAAGAAAATGGAAGTGGAAGGGAAACAATCCCTGATTCCAGAACGGGAAGGGAGTGGTGCGTTTTGTGCAGGACTAAGATGCAGTAATACAAACAGAGCTGGATTCGAGGGCAGGGATGTGTCAACAGGAGGAAGCTGTGTTGAATAGAATGCCTCTAGGGAGGCTAGTTCTGTAGTTCAAAGGAATCACTTGGATCAATGAGCCATTTGGGAAGAGAGTGACACCTGGAGGGTCATGCTTGAGCCACACAGGTAGTCATGAAGCTGTCTTCTCAGGAGTTAGAAGCTGTTTGCTGCACAGTTTCCATGGGATATGCAAGTTTGGGCTCAAGCAGAATTGCTCCACCTGATCGAGGTCAGGCTAAGCATTGCTTCTGGCTTCCACATCCCTCCCATCTGCACCGGTGTCTGAAGAGTACCCACGTCAATGCCTTAGCACCACAGTTGGCAAACTGCGGCTCGCGAGCCACATGCGGCTCTTTAGCCCCTTGAGTGTGGCTCTTCCACAAAATATCACAGCCTGGGCGAGTCTATTTTGAAGAAGTGGTGTTAGAAGAAGTTTAAGTTTAAAAAATTTGGCTCTCAAAAAAAATGTCAATCATTGTACTGTTGATATTTGGCTCTGTTGACTAATGAGTTTGCCAACCACTGTCTTAGCAAGTTTGGGACAGCCATATGTCTTGTCCTGCTCCCCAGGAACAAATGTTAGCACACCTGGCACATGATGGTTCTTTCAAGTACTTGGTGGCATTAAAACAGTCATCTCCCATATGGGCTTCACCTGCCAGGAACGTGGCCACCAAGGGGAGGGCTGCGTGGGGCAGGCAGTGGGCCTCAATGGCCTCTTGGCTGTGGGCCTCAATAGCCTCTTGGCTGGGTGGCATCCTTGACAGGTGGTTTGCTGAAAGGAGCCTAAACTCTCTTAAGTTAAAAGTTGGTTCATGTGTTTGATCTTTTTCCCCTTGTGGTTTGTTCTATTCCTTCAAAGTGAAGAAGACTTTGATTATGACTAGGCCTTAAGCTGGAAAAGGCGTGACTTTGCACTCAGGGCTTGTAAATGTGAGACCCTGTCTAGCATCTGTTTCCTCTCCTCTCCACGCGTCATCTGTTCCTGTGAATTGCTGGGGGGCTCACTAGGTCTTGGGGGTCTCAAAGAAGAGAGACTTGGTTTGGCTAACTCATGTAAGGGGTGGGCAGCCTTTGTGGGAATGCACAGGGCAAGGAGGGAGAAGGCCTGGGACCAGAAGGGTTTGGGGCCCCACACCCCACATGCTACCTGCCGCAACTCAGCCCTTCTCTGTGAGTTTGCTCTTCGCCCACTAAGAGGCTCACTTCTCAGTTCCCGGTCCCAAGAGGGAATGTGGCTGGGTTTTCTGTGTGGGCCACTCAGGGGCCACAGGTCTATGCAAAACTCAGTCGTTCTGAAGCAGGTGCCCACCCACCACTCTGAGATAGGGGCAGAGTTGTGGGGGCAGAGCGTGGTTACCCAAGGCCCACACTCAGCCAGAGTGACAGGCAGGCAGGTTTCCTAGGAGAGCTGTGGCCCTGCTGGATGTGTCTGCTCCTGCCCCCAGCACTGGGCCTGTGGCCTCCTTAGTGGCCAACACCGACTAACCAGGGGACAGGAAGCTGTGGGGCCTAGATATGCCCACCCCTTAGATACACCTTCCTGTAAAAAGACAGCATCTTACTAAAATAATAGGAGTAAAATAATAGGAGTATGCCTACTGGGAGCGAATTAAGGCAGGCATGCAATTAGGCGGAGTCCCAGGTTAATGTAAAAATGTTCAAACCTGTAAATAATTGTCAACAATTGGCTGGAAGCAGTATCTCAACGGATTGGGATAATGCTCTAGACTAGAGAATGGTGGTTTTTCATAATATACATTGCAATCAAAGGAAGGGACGTAGGTGGGTTACTTGAAATCCACGGGTGATAGATTAGAGAAGTGGGAAAAAGCAAAGCAGGGGAGAACCCCTGGGATTGGATAAAGAGTAAAATGATAGAATAGTTAACAATCAACAATTAACATGATAATAATAATGAAGGAATTTGTGATATCTGTCCTGGCACCTAAGCACATTAGGTTGTGCCCCAAGGGGTCTGGAAAAAGGGAAGTTACAGGTTACCCAGACATTTCAAGGATATGTTATCATAGATGCAAAAAGACAGATACACTCAGTTAAGGTAAAGGTTGACCTTGTCAGAGAAGAGACCAGCCTAGGACGTAACTACCCACCATAACTGCTTTTGAAAGTTTAATTCCAGACCATTCTTTGCGGTTACTTTAGGGAGTTTGCAAACCCGCCATGCAGCCTTCCCTGAGCTTGTCAGGCTCGCACGTGGCCCTTTCGTCCACACCCAGCTCCAGGGGCGCTTCAGCAGGATCACTGCTTCTTTTAACTCGAGTTCCTCTTTTCATGTGGAGACAAAACCTCATACTCTTTTCTGAGCTCAGCCACAGTTTCTAAACAACTCATTCCTTACACCTGAGTCTGCACAGAGCCACCAATAAAACAAGGCTCCCAAAATATGAATCTGGCCGGAAACATTGCCAAGTGTGGCACCAAAAGCTCTCATTGCTTTCTTATGTTATTACCTTAGCTCTTCCCGCGGAGCTGCCCTCTTTCTGGGAAAGCCAGCGCCCCTGCACCTCATTCTCTGCAGGGCGCCCTGGAGAAGTGGGACCACACCCTGCCCCGTGGCCTAATGACAGCTCCATTTCGGTCAGGAAGAAGAAAAACCTGACATTCTCACTCCACCTTTGCAAACTCATGAAAAATCGGAGCTGGGTGGAAAAGATTAAACTAACTTCACTGGAACCCTTGCTTTCAGTAGGGACAGAGCTGAGACTGCAGGAGTGGAGCTCACAGCAGCAAGCGTGTCCACTCCTGGCTGGGCGTGGGATGCCCTGGGGAAGGATGGCCTTGGCATCAGGAGGACAGGGAGGCAGGCCATGTAGCTTCTCAAGGAGAGAGGTCTCTTTCCCTCCCACGGTGGAGGTAACCTTTGATCACAAGTGGCATTTGGTCTTGTGGTGAATCTGTTCCGAGCTGGTTCAATTCCATATTTTGCCAGTCATGTGGCCTTGGGTGAGGATGTAACTCCTCCGGAAAGTGGAAGTCACACACACACACACACACACACACACACACACACACACACACGTGCCTCTCTGAGCACGTGTAAAACACCCAGCCCAGGTGGGTGGTTGGCCTGGGGAGCCGCTGCCACCACCATGTTCGCGGTGAAAGGGAGCCGGCATCCAACAAAGGGTCTCGTCTCCTAACCAACATAAGTCAGGTCAGGTGAGGGGAGGAAGGGAAATGGAGAGGAAGAAAGAGAATGGAGAGAGGAGAGAAGTAAAGAGCAAATGAAAAAAAGAGGAGAGGCACAGTGAAAAGAAAGAGAAAGGAAGAAAAGGTGAAGGAAGAAAGAGGAAGGAGTGGAGTGGATGAAGGTCAGGGGCAGTTTTGACAGAAGAGATGGAAATAGGTGTGGGGCAAAGAGATGGCAGAGAAGGGGGAGGTGGAAGGGAAGGGAGACAGGTGGTATTCTAGAATATTCTAGGCAGCATCTGGGTGGCACATTCTGTGCCATCAGCTCTGCCCCTTGCACTGTGGATTTCTATGTTAAGTAGTTGTCCAGCAGCCCCTATGACCCTCAGACCCAGAGAACCTTCTGGACTAGAGCCTGAGCCGCTGGTCCTCAGGGGTGGGCATCGCTGAGGGCAGGGGGAGGCCAAAGGAAGGCAGGGCAGCTCAGCCCCTCGGGCCTGAGTTCCCCACACCAAGAGTGGGTTTCTTGTAAAACCCGAACTCCTTCCCTGACTGGAAAGGAAAGTGACCTGCTCTTGGAGTCTGGGTCCAGAACAAGCTGCGAGGCTCCTGCTGCCTTTTAAAATGACTTCCTGCCCGAGCCGGTTTGGCTCAGTGGATAGACCGTCCGCCTTTGGACTGAAGGGTCCCGGATTTCAGTTCCGGTCAAGGGTACATGCCTGGGTTGTGGGCTCAACCTCAAGTAGGGGGTGTGCAGGAGGCAGCCAATCAATGATTCTCTCTCATCATTGATATTGCTATCTCTCTCTTCCTTTCCCTTCCTCTCTGAAATCAATAAAAATAAATAAAATAAAATAAAACAACAAAACAAAATGAAACAAAATAAAATGACTTTCTCCTTGGGAGACCAAAGACAAGTTTGAGGCAGTATAGCGTCCTGATGGGCCCGCTGGAGCGTGAGTGAGGGGCGGCCACAGGGCTCATGAAGTGGCCTTCAGTCTTGTCACCTGACTGACTGCCCCAAACCCAAAGCCACAAAGTTCATGGGGCCCCTTGAGAAGTGAGGCCCTAAAATAACAGACGCTCCATTCCTACAACCCTGCCCCCTGGCTTGTTTTTTTCTGACATCTTTCCTACCAAGAAGAAGAAGTAGAAGTAGAATCTAAAAACCAGCCCCAGTTTCCAGTCACGTCAGTATTCGCTGAGAACTTCCTGTCGTTTCTCATGGTTGAGATCATATCCAGGATACTAAGTCAAGATGCACAGCTTGTATTGTGAGGGTAGGCGAAGAAGGAATTTGAAACTGTCTGCCTCACAGACGCTTTCAGTCTTCTTTCTCAATTTAGAAGGAAGGCCAGTGGCTGGAGCCCTGGGTAAGAGACTCATGACTCAGTTCCTGGTCCCCGAGATGGGGTGTGGGGGGGCGCGTCACGTTGCTCTGGGCAGTGTGGCTTTCGGAAAGAGACAACAAAACAACTTTCTAAAAGCCGTTCCATCACAAGTAGTCCGGGAGGGTAAATGGTTTAGCCATTGTTATTAAACTCAGGAAGAGGGTGGCAGCTGTTATTGTTCTGCGTGGTCACTGAGTGAAGTAAAGATTCCGTAGGAGCCCCCGGTAAAGGATGTGGCTCTAACGCACACTTCCTGACATTGCACAAGAGGGGGCAGAAAAGACGCCGGCAACTGCGCCAGGCAGGCAGGCCTCCACAGAGGGGGTGGCCCAGCGGGGGTCCAGAGGGGCCAAGCAGTCCCTTTATGCCTTGACTGCCATTTCTGGAAGCCTGCATTTTTTTTTAAATTTTATTCTATTACTAGGGGCCTGGCACACAAAATTTGTATGCAGGTACTATTCCTAGGCCATCTTCCCCAGCTACCCACAGCCAGCCCTGCCTGCTGGCCGGGGAAAGGGACCAAGAGGTGATCATTGCACCTCACAGTAACTGGTCCAGTGGTGGTTCTGCTGTTAGGGTCAATTTGCATATTACCTTTTTATTATATAGGACAGAGGCCTGGTGCAAGGGTGGGGGCCAGCTGGCCTGCCCTGACGGAGGCCCTGGATCAAGGTAGGGAGTCCCCCCACTGGGCGGCAGGGCCGACCTGGGCAAGGGGCCGCAGGTGGATTGCAGGCTGGCCTCGCCCCTGGCTTTGTCAGGAATGATGTCCAGAAGACATCCAGTCTATTGGGTCTAATTAGCATATTACCCTTTTATTAGTATATATTTTATCAGATCTGTTTTCCAAGCTTCTGGATCTCTCAAAACATCTTCCAGTTGCCTTCCCATTCTAAAGGGGATTTGGTGGAGATAAAATCCTTGGGAACCAAGTTATCCCTCAAAATGTCATCCTGGTGCTCCACTGCCATGAGACATTTAGAAATATAATAGCCGCAAAGGCAACATCCACTGCATTGCAGGGAGCCAGCGTCTATCCTACTCTGAAGCTGGTGAGGGTTCCTTTCCAGCCCTGTCATTTTTTTTTCATTGCTAGTTCCTGGAATGTGTTGAGCCTGTCTGCCTTGCAAACTTGGGTCTTGCTCTGGCTCAGAGGACTTTCCTCTTGTCTGGTCTTTGTGTATATTTCTATTCCAGCCCTTCTGCTTTCTATTTGCCATCCCACCTACAAACGACTGTCTTTACTCCCCCTGCCATCTTGTCCCTGTTTCTTGGGCTCCGAGCCTCTGGCTCACCTCACCCCAGGACCTGGATCCATTTCTTCTTTGTTGCCCCAAACAGTTCTCACCCGGCGCCCACACCTGCAGGGGCTAGGCACAGAATTAGGATGCAATCGTAACCAATGAGATGTGAAGGGAAAGTTCTGCGGGGCTTCTGGTAAAGGTTGATTTGTCTCAGATGAAATGGTCTCTTTTCTCCCTCTGGAAGCTGTCACAGGAGGTGATGGCTGGGGCTGCCATCTTGCAAGCATGAAGGCAGGGGGGCTGGAGAGGGAGGCAATGAAAAGAGGGCAGAGTAGAAGATAAAATGAGCCTGGGTCTTCAATGATGCCACTGAATTAACGGAACAGAATTTGCCAGCCTGGCCGCTGCCCTGCTTCAGACTTCCTGTTTGTGAGATAATGGATTCCTTTTTTTGTTCAAGTAGACAAATTAGGGCTTTCTGTTATCTGCTGCTAAAAGAATCATAAGGTGCAAAGGCTTGGATTATCCTATGGGAATTTCAGAGCAGAAAAGGAAAATTTAAATTGAACATCAAGTGTCACTGCGCCACAAGTCATGGTCTGGTACCCATAGCTCCTGACTTCCTTCTCTCCAAGGCTGTGGCCTGCACCATGCTGCTGGGACCATTGCCACCTCCCGGCCATTCCCTATGACATGTCTGATGTGTCTCTATGCCAAACATTCTGGGGGGGAAAGGCGAGGGGATAATACTTCTTTCTCCAAGTCTAGCCAGAAAAAGCTCAAAAAACAATAAATATTTTAGCGATTACTTGCTTATTGCAGAATGGTTTAACATCTCCTGTCAAGGTCACCCTTCAATATGGGGTGGGTCCCAGCCAATTTGGCTCAGTGGCTAGAGCTTTGGCCTGTGGACTCAAGGGTCCTGGGTTTGATTCCAGTCAAGGGCACATGCCTGCATTGCAGGCTCAATCTCCAGTAGGGGAGCATGCAGGAGACAGCCAATCAATGATTCTCTTTCATTATTGATGTTTATATTTCTCTCTCCCACTCCCTTCCTCTCTGAAATCAATAAAAATATATTTTTTAAAAAAATCAGGTTCTGAACCTTGGCCCAGTAGCTTAGTTGGTAGAGCATCATCCCAATACACCAAGGTTATGGGTTTGATCCCTGGTCAGGGCACATACAAAAAGCCACCGATGAATGTATAAATAAGTGGAACAACAAATCAATGTTTCTCTCCCCTCATGCACTTTCTCTCCCTTCCTCTCTGTTTCTAAAATCAATTTAAAAAGAAATCAGGTTCTGGGTCTAAACTTCAGATATGCAAGAGGCTGACTAAAGTTGCCCAACAGAAGAGAATCTTTTCTCTAAGAAAATACCTCACCCAAGAGGCCTTCCCTGATTATTCCATGAAACTACCTACACACCCCCACCTGTCTCTCCCCAACCTCTCATTTGCTCTCTCTTCTTGGCACTTGTAACTATCTAATTTATATACTTAGTACCTGGTATGTTTATTGTCTGCCCAAGAACTGCTCCTGGTATATGGTGGGCACTCTGTAAATATTTACTGAATGAATTAATTAATTCTGCTGCCCCCTTAAGAATTTAGGAAAACCTTCATGTTTCATTTAAAATTATGACTTGTTTCCACTTGTTTCGGTTATCATTTTTTGTTGTTGTTGTTGTTAATTCTCACTGGAGGATAGTTTTCTATCTATCTATCTATCTATCTATCTATCTATCTATCTATCTATCTATCTATTTATGGGAGAGAGTAAAAAGGGAAGGGGAGAGACAGAGAGAAAAACATCCATGTGAGAAAGATACATTGATTGGTTGCCCCTGACCAGGTCCAGGGATTGAGCCTGCAACTGAGATGCCTGCCCTTGACTGGAATCGAACCCAGGACCCTTCACTCCATGGGCTAGCACTCTATCCATTGAGCCAAACCAGTCAGGCGCAGTTATTGTTCTTAGACTGGGTCATCACTATGGCCACCGCGTCTATCGACTTGTTTTTCGTGCCTTGGTCGATTTCCTCTGCATTCCAGGCTCAGTGCTCTGAAGTCTCATTTGTGGGTTTTGATTTTGACGTTGAGTTTTTCATTGTGGTGCAAGCCTGCCTTAGTGACCAACGCCCTCTGTAACTGGTCCTGCTGTCTATTATCTTTCTGTGGGTTTTTATTCCTGGGTATGAAAGGCTTGCCTTTTCACATCCACACAAGGATGTCAGCTGCTTCCCAGCATGTTTTACTAGTTCCTGTGCAGTATTTTCAGAAAAGGCTTCCTCCGGGTCTTATTCTCCCTGGCCTCCGTTTCCTCCTCTCAAATATTGGGGTAATAATAGTGCTTCTCGCGAAGGGAGGTTTCCAGGACCAAAGCCAGGGTTTATGAGAAGCACATAGTGCAGTGCCTGATACATGACTCAATGAATCATTGTTGAGTAATCAATGAATATGCCTGCTCATTGGGCCTGTGTCACCCCATCTTTGAAGGACTGGGGAAGAGAGAGGCAGGGAACAGGGCAGAGTTTGATGCCAGAGATCCCATAGGCAGCAGTAAGAGAGAGAGCCTTGAGGGGGTCAGAGGCAGGATCCCATAACTCTCAGGGGGCCCCACCTCATTATCCCTTTTCATCATTTCTCTCACTTACTCAGCCCTACTTATTAGGAGCCAGACACTTGCTATACACTCTTTAATTGAATCCTGTGAAGGAGATATTATCATTATTCTCATTTTAAATACAAGGGAACCCGGGATCAGATGGGCTAACACTGTTTGCTTGGCTCATAAAACTAGCCAGTGACCTGCCATGTTATGGCTAAGGGTCAGACCACTGTTCTCCTCCTTGGCTTGGCCTTTGGTCATTGAGGTGCTGTAGCTAGAAGGTGAACGCCAGATTGGGTCTGGTGCTGCTCTCAGATTTGGCTACTGGCCTTTGCTTTCCTAGCCACAGAAGGTTGGGCCCAGCTGTGGGCCCAGCTGTGAGCTCTATGGTATTTGGGCCATTAACCTTCTTGAATGAGGCTCAAGATGGCCCTGCTCTTAAGCTGAGTCTTGTCAGGGTATAGCTGCATCTCCTGACCGTATTCCTTGAGGGTTAGCATGACTTAGTTCAGAGATTCCCTGGAGCCAGCAGTTCATCTGCTCATTCATTCAGAAAATATTAGTTGGGCATCGGTGATACGATAATCAACCTCATAGACTCAGTTCCTGCCCTTAAGGGACATTCAGTTGAGAAACTGAAGACAAGTAATTATCGAGATCATCCCCTGAGCCCTAACCAGTTTGGCTCAGTGGATAGAGCGTTGGCCTACGAACGAAAGGGTTCTGGGTTTGATTCAGGTCAAGGGCACGTACTCAGTTACAGGCCCCTCCCCAGATGCATGCAGGAGGCAACCAATTGATGTGTTTCTCTCACATTGATATTTCTCTCTGTCTTTCCCTCTCTTCCACTCTCTCTAGAAATCAATGTAAAAATATCCTTGGTTGAGGATTAAGGGGGGGAAAAAGATTGGCCCCTGAACCCCAGATCTATATAGCTTGAAGTAGAGGTGATCAGTTAGTCATTTTTACAATGAGATTCACCATAAAAGACTAGGAAGTTCCCAAAGTCCCTTCATTTTCCAATGTTCCCTGGGAGGCTGACGGCCTGTCTGTCACCATAATTTTGCTCCCTCATGAGGTGGGAGAAAGGGTTCTGAAATCTTGAAATGAAGAAATGTGCTTTCTTGCCGAAACCAGTTTGGCTCAATGAATAGAGCGTCGGCTTGGGGACTGAAAGGTCCCGGGTTCGATTCCGGTCAAGGGCATGTACCTTGGTTGCGGGCATATCCCCAGTAGGGGGTGTGCAAGAGGCAGTTGATCGGTGACTCTCTCTCATCGATGTTTCTAACTCTCTATCTCTCTCCCTTCCTCTCTGTACAAAATCAATAAAATATATTTTTTAAAAAAAAGAAAAAGATAAGAGATCCTTCTTTTAAAAAAAGAAAAAAAGAAAAGAAAAAAAAATGTGCTTTCTATTGTAAAATCCAGTGTCCCCAGCAAATGCACACTTACGTCTCTCAGAAGAGGCCTTAGCACCTCATCTTGAGCAAGGACAGGACTTGAGGACATAGTCCCAGGCTTTAAAGAGGGAAATCAGACATCAAACAAGTAGATTAAAGGTTACTCCGAGATCTGCAAGTAAGACCACTGGTTGCTCGGGAAACCAGACAATAGAATGGCTCTCTCTTCCTGGGAAGACATTGAGGGGATAGTTACCCCCTATAAACAGAAACTCCTCCCTGCCCCAGGACCTTAGCATTTGCTCTGACCTCTGCCTGGGACTGTGACCCCCAGATCACCATGTGGCTGACTGCCCTGATGTTACTCCCAGTCTCCCCATGTAAAGTCATGCCCTGCCCCAATTATCATTCTCCATTATACGCCTATTTATTTTTCTTCTTAGTCCTTAACACTGTCTGCATCGGTATTAGTTTCCTGTTGCCACTGTAGCAAATTACCACACAGGTAGTGGTTTAAAAACAACACAAGTATATTTTATCTTAGTTCTGGGGACTGAAAGTTTGAAATGGGTCTTACAGGGCTAAATCAGGTGTTGGCAAGACTGAGCCTTTCTGGATACTCAAGGGAAAATGTGTTTTCTTGCCTTTTCTAGTTTCTAGGGGCCACCTGCACTGCTAGGCTCATAACCCCTTTCTCTAGCTTCAAGCCAGGCAAGGCTTTCTCACCGGCTATCTCTCTGGTTCTGACTCTCCCATCTCCCTCTGTCCCTTATGAGGATCCTCAGGATTCGAGTGGGCCACCTAAATAGTTCAGGATATTCTCCTTATCTCAAGGTCAGTAATTCCCTCTGCATCTTGGTTCCCCCACCTCTATGTAGCATAACGTCTTGACCAGTTCTGGGGATCAGGACACAGATGTCTTTGAGGGGGTCATTGCTCTGCCCACTACAGCAACTATCTTTACTCATTATCCACTCACTTATTTGTCACTTGTCAGAGGGAAACAGCAATCGATTGCCTCCCATATGCCCCCCAAACAGGGATTGAACCCACAACCTAGGTATGTGCCCTGACTAGGAATAGAGCTTGCAGTCTTTTGATATATGAGTCAATGCTCCAACTAACTGAGCCCCCGACCAAGCCAAAACCTTGGCCTGTTTTGCTCACCACTGTATCTGCAGCTCCTGCAAGAGCCTCTGGCACATAGTAGGTGCTCAATACATATTGGCTAAATGGTTGAATGAATGGGGTAAATTTGTAATATGAGCGAAGGAGGAAAGGTCTCCATTTCTTTTTCTTTCTTTTCTTTTCTTTTTTTTTTTTTTTTTTTTTTTTTTAGTATTTTTTAAAAATATTTATTTATTTATTTATTTATTTATTTATTTATTTATTTAGAAAGGTCTCCATTTCTTTTCCTCTAAAAGGAAGGCAGTGGTCCGGAGACCTCAAAGGCCTCATGCTCTAAAAAGCTGTGATTCCTTCTGAAACAATGACATCAACAAAGGCTCAGGAGGGGGGACTGTCCAGGATGGCTGTTTCATAATCTGCTCTGTGGCTCCAGCACAGTGACTGCCATAGGGATAGGTTCTGGGGTGAAGTGAGGAGTGTGGGGGCGAGCTGCAGAGTTCATTGAGGGGTTGCCCCAGGCTTCATCTCCCCCGAGGCAGCTCCACCCCAGGCTGACTCCCAGGCGAGGACTCAGAGCTTGTCTGCCAGCTGTCACTTCTGTCTGCCAGAGTACCTCGAGAGAGTTTCACAAAAAGAAAAGAGGCAAGCCAGAAAGCATCTCGGGGTATGTAGCTATGGATGAAAATAACCCTCTAGGCTCCTGCAGTAGGAAAATGGAGGATGCTCCTATTCTGGGACCATTGGGACCAGGCCAGTTTCCAAAAGAGAACCAGTATGGGCCTTTAGTGTCGGTGAGCCTGTACAGTGATAAACACCATCTACATCCCACAGGCCCAGTGGTGTGGGGGTCCGTGCTGGAAGGAAAGGTGCTGCATTTTCCCTGGATAAACAATATTGCAATGAGTGATTCACGAAACCCAGAGCCCTTTGCTTAGGGTTATTATTTAAGAGAAAAGGGGAAATGGAAATAGTGAAGAAGATGAGTTTCCTTCCTCACATGTGTCAGAGGGAAATGGCTCTCTTAAAGGCAAATGTTGAACATTGGAGGGGGAGGAGGACTTAGAGACTCCCAACTGCACCCCTTCCTCCCTCCATTTTCCATGCTCTCTTCAGTCTTGAGACGGATTGAGCCAGGCCTCGGAGCCGAGGCCCATGACTGGCTCTGGCCCCCAGGTGCCCAGGGAGAACTCCTCCGGGATCCCCAGTCTCCACCCTGCACCCAGCCCTCCATGCCCCTCGGCCCCCACCTCACGCTTGGACCTAAAAGAGTCTATTCCTGCTGATGTGGGTAAACATATTTTGACCCCGTGGTGAAAATGGTTACACAGGAAGGAGCAGAAAGATCAAATAGCAAGTCCTGAGAGAAATGGGGAAGTAGCCGACTTCCGATCTGAGTGCTGCCCACGTCTTGCTCTCTACACAGCCCGCCTTGGGCCTCGGAATTACTCTCAGGCTAACTTTTCTTTTCTTTTCATATTAAGAAGGGTCACTGCAGATCAACACGTGCTATCTCTGCTTTGTCTCTTAGGAAGGCACTCTGTGAGGGTGCGGAAGTTCAAACCGAAAATACAGAACAGAGCTAAAATCCCCCAGTGCTGAAACAGGCCTTGCCTCTTGGGACCCTGCCAATGCAAATACGTTTCTCTGACATTGAACTCTAGACCCAGTAACGTTTTTGGCATCTTGAAAATGGTCACAAATGCTTTAGGTAAAGCACTTGGATGCTCACCGAGGCATTCTTTAAATGTCAACAGCCCTCTGATATTCGGGGGAGAGAAGATTTGCAGTAATTTGGCAATAATAGCATCATACCTAGTCAACTAGAACAAACTTTGCAAAATTTCAAGTATGCTATGATTCTCTTTCAAAGCTAGTGCGTGGCCCGGCCGGTGTGGCTCATTGGTGGGCGTCATCTGTGCATCACCAGTTCCATTCCTGGTCAGGGCACGTGCTCAAGTTGCAGACCCCCCAGTAGGGGCACGCAGGAGGCAGCAGATCGATGTTTCTCTCCCTCTCCCTTTCTCTCTCTCTAAAATCAATAAAGACATATTTAATAAAATAAAATAGAAATCACTGGGTGAAGGTGGTCAAAAGACACAAACTTCAAGTTCTAAAATAAAGTGTCCTGGGAGCCGCCATGCTGGGGGTGTGATATCCAGCATGGCGGCTCTAGTTAATGATATGGTATTGTATATTTGAACGTTGTGAAGAGAGTAGATCTTAAACGTTCTCATCCCAAGGGGAAAAAAGTCACTGTGTGGTGATGGATGTCAACGAGACTTACTGTGGTGATTATTTCACCCTAATAGTATATATAAATATCGAATCATTATGTTGTACACCTGAAGCTAGTATGATGTTGTATGTCAATTATATCTCCACTTTTTAAAGTGTAAAAGACAGTTATTGGGAACATTGCCTACGAACAAATAGTAGTAATCATATAATAATAGCATCACGGCTTGGAATCCTTATGCCAAACAGAGCTCCGTCCACTGTCAGTCCCAGGGGGGCTTCAGGCAGAGCCCAAGAGAAGCTCTAGGTTAGGGCGATGCGTTCAAACAAAACAAGCACAGAGAGCAGAAAGCGAAAGCAGGCCCTCACCATCCTCATCCTTCTCTCCTCCAAGGGGGTAACCACTGCCAGTGGTATGGCATGTCCAGTTTTGTGCATTTAAATAGAGATATGAGCCTATACAAATATATATATATTTGAATACATGGGATGAGTTGTATATATTGCCCGAAATTTTCTTTCTTCCCATGACAATCTGCCTTTCAGATCTCCCCAAGGCAGTTCCCATACCTCTGTGCTTTGTGGGGTGGCGCAGGGGAGGGTATTTAATTTTCTTTCTTCATGAGATGTAATTGACACATAACATTGTATTCGTTTTGGGTATACAACATAATGATTTGATGTTTGTATATAGTGTGAAAGGATCACCACAGTAGGTTTAGATAACATCCATCACTAAATTTTTTTCTTGTGATGAGAACTTTTAAGATCTGCTCTTTTAGCAACTTCCAAATAAGCAGCACAGTATTGTTAACTATAGTTTTTTAACTGTTGTGTTTTAACTTTGTGCTTAACTGTCATGCAATATAGTTCACCATCCTCCCACAGGCAGACATTTAGACAATTTCCTCTTTTTTTTTTTTTTCCTGGTTATTACTACAATAAGCAAGGCTTGTGTGTGCCTCTGTTTCTTCAAGATGAAATATTACTAGGTTGTAGGAATGCATATTTTTACTGTAGCTACAGCAACCTCACCCTGCCAGAGCCTCTCCCAATGAGCCAGCATCCATCTGATGTCACGTGATGTCTACTATGCCACATTGTCTCATTCCTGGATATTAACAGTCTCTGTGATTTTCACCAAACAGTGGGTGAAACATGCAGCCTCAATATTTTATTTTGCATTTCCCTCATTGGAAATGAGGAGAAGCACATTTTCATACCTGGATTGGCCATTTATAATTCTTTACTTGTGAACTGCCTATTTATATTCTTTGTCAGTCTTTCCCCTTTTTAAAAAGCTCTTCATGTTTTACATAACAATTTTTGGTTATATATGCTGAAAATATTCTCCCAGTCTGTCACTTCTAAAAATATTTGCTGACAGTTCATTTGTGATGTGGAAGTTTACAACTTTTCTATAGTCAAATGTTTTCATTTATGGACTCTGGGTTTCGTGAGTCACTCATTGCAATATTGTTTATCCAGGAAAAATGTCATTTTTTCCTTGCACTTTGGTAATATGCTTTTATGTCTAGCTATTTATTTTTACATTTAACGTAAGATAGGGATTATAACACTGTCCTCCAAAATGGACAGCCATGCCATATATTAAACAGTCCATCCTTTTCCATTGATTCAAAATGCCATCATACCACATGCTAAATTCCCACATAGCCCTAATCTGGTTTTGGACTCATTCTGTTCCACTGGCTGGAAAATCTTCCTTGCCCCAGTTCCTACTGTGTCATTCTGAGGCTTTACTGTGTGTGTGCCCAACTGTCCAACCAAGTGCTTATTTATTGTTCTCTTTATTCCTTGGTAATCCCCATGTATGTCCTTTTCCAGGTGAATTTTATAATCACCTTGCAAAGTTTCCTAAAAATGACAGTTGAAATTTTTTATGTAATTGCATTGAATTACATGGGTTAATTAGAAGGTCACTCAGACCCTTATAGCACTCAGCTCTCCGATTAGCGAACATGGCCATCTCTCATCATTTATTCAGATGTTGTTATTTTTATCTTGTTTATGTTGGCTACATCTAGTTCTTTTTATTTGTAAAGACTTTTTATTGAATTTTACAGAGAGAGGAAGGGAGAGGGGGAGAGAGAAACATCAATGTGAGAGCACTACATAGATCCCCTGCCTCCTGCATGCCCCCCACCAGAGATGGAGCCCATAACCCAGGCATGTGCCCTGACCAGGAATCAAACCAGCAACTTTTCAGTGCATAGGGACAATGCCCAACCAACTGAGCCACACTGGCCAGGGTTCTATATTGTTCTTACTTCTTCCCTGTCAGTGGGTGTGAAGTATTTTTAGTGACTTTGGCAAACAGAAAACAATGTTTTGTTGATGTCTAGGAAAGTTAGGGTTTTCGTCTTACCTATATTTCTGAATTAGCTCACCAGTTTTAATCATTTTTTTTTAAATATGTTTTTATTGATTTTAGAGAGGATGGGAAAGGGAGAGAAATATAGAAACATCAATGATGAGAGAGAATCATTGATCGGTTGCCTCCTGCATGCCCTGCCCTGGGGATTAAGCCTGAAACGTGGGCATGTGCCCTGACCGGGAATTGAACCATAGTCTCCTGGTTCACAGGTCGATACTCAACCACTGAGCCATGCAGGCAGGGCTTAATCTTTTTTCGAATATATATATATATATTTTTTGCTTCTCTGGGTACATGATCTTGGGATCTGCAAATAATGATAGATTTCTTCCTTCTTTTCAATATGATCAGTTTGGGGAAAGGAGAGTTGTTTGGGTTTGTTACACTCTGGCTGGACCTGCAGTGCTGTGAGGCAGGTCAGTGGCAATGGCATTTATCGTTGTCTTGTTTCTGGTGGCCGAGACGTTTCTGCTCCACAAGGAGGATGCCAATCAAAGACATGAAGTAAAATGAGAGTGCCAAGAGGAGGGCATCCACCAAACCATGCCCACCTTGGAATGGTGGAGTAGATGGGAAGCTGCTAAGTACTGCCCAGTAGTCGGTGCCCAAATGGGCCTTGTCTCTGACCTAGCCCATTGCTCCAGACCACTGAGCTCTGTTTCATTTTGGTTCTGCCTGTCACCCAGCAATTCTCTCTCATCATTGATGTTTCTATCTCTCTAGCCCACCTCCTAGATCCTAATCTGAATCACTAATGTAAATGAGAAGGAGAACCCAACATAACCAGAAACCTATACCCAGCCTAATATTGGTGTAGTTTCATTCTAGCCCACATTCCTTCGAAAATCACAGATTTTTGACCTAGCTAGTTTGGCTCAGTGGACAGAATATATGCCTGCGAAATGAAGGGTCCCAGGTTCGATTCTGGCCACAGGCACATGCTTGGGTTGCGGGCTCTATCCCCAGTAGGGGGTGTGCCGGGGGCAGCTGATCAGTGATTTTCTCTCATTGTTGATGTTTCTATCTCTCTATCCCTCTCTCTTCCTCTCTAAAATCAACAAAAATATATTTTAAAAATCACAGATGAATATCACAAAATGCTCTATTGAAATCTATATATATTATATCAAAGAGCACAAATTCATAGCCCAATTTGTGTTTGGTTTTGTGTTCTGTTTGCCTGACATGTTTTTAAAAATTATGCTAGTTAAAAGCATTTCTTAGAGTTCAGTGATTTTATATAATAATCTGAATTTTCGCTTCCCTTGAAAAATTTGAACATCTGATAGCCTTAGACCTATATTACCCCCTTGGGGATGAACAGAGTATAGTGGAAGCATCCCCTTTTCAATGAAGCATTTCTCTTCAATGTGCCACAGTCCCTACCTCTCCCTACTGCCTCACTTCCATACTGTTCCACTGGTTTACATAATCTGCCCGGCCTCTGTAGGCAATTGAACTGTAATCTCTATCACATGCAACAAATGATCCGATTCATTAGGCTAGTAAACATACCAGTACATTGACCTACTATTATGTAAATAAAATAAGAAAAAGTTCACTTGGTCTGTTCCCAGTGAACTCCTGCTCGTTCTTAGGATCACTCCTTGCTTTGGCACAAACCCTACTCTTAGTAATCTGATCTAGATTCACGCTTGGGGTGGATATAGTGCTCACTCAATTATAAACCACAGAAGAGCCGTCTTACCTATTGTGAAAATCACAGCTCCCCTGGCCTGCCTTCTGCCAGCTGGCCCCCTCCTATTTGCTCTCTGCCAGTTGTGAGCCCCCCGTGGTTGAGCTCTCTCAACCAGACTTCTCGTCCTCCTCTGGGATGAGGCTTAGATTGTGTAGAGCAGGTATAGTGGTATTCCCCTTTTCTGTGGGGCTTCGGTCCCGTGACAGGAGTGCCTTATCACTTCCCCAGAGCAGCAGGAGCCTGCAAACGGTGACTTTCGGTTCCTCTGCAGGGCACATGTTTACCAGAATCTGCCCGTCTACTGATCACCTAGCCTCTCTCCCCAGAGGTCTGGAGTGAGTCCTGCTGGGGAGCCGGAGGATTCACTTTGGTCACACCATCTTACCAACACTTTGCTATCATCCTTCCCAGCTTCTAGTCTCAGACAATTCCACCTACCCATGAAGGCAGACTGGAAGCTTCCCATTTTCTATCTAGGCTTTTGCCATCTTTAAGTGAAAAAGTGTTTTTCCTAACTGAACAGTAACCCCCTCCACATTTCCCCCAACGAATCATTTAACCATCTTGTATCAATGACGTCTTTTCCTGACCCGGTATTTCTTCTAGAGGTTGGGGCCTTGCTGACAGAAAGGGCAGTGTGCTCCGGAGGCTGGGATTGGAGGAATGATTTTGTCTAAGTAGTCCATGTTGCTGGGCTACCTGCAGCGGCAAACAGCTGACAACCAGTTCCCCAGGGAAGAAAACAAAGCCTGATTTGCAGTGACTGCCCATTTCTGCGGTGTCAATACTCTCACCATGGTGGCCACATTTAGCAACCAGCTCTTGGTGTTCCGGGAAAATTGAGTTTTGAGCCAGCACAGGTTGGCACGAGCTGGCATGAGCCAGCAGCAGCTCACACCAGCCTGGGTATTGCCAACACATACCTGCTGCTGTTCTGGTGAAGTCTGCACGCTGCTGGGACTATAGGTGTCTTTATTAGAGACTCTGGTGGCTCATTAGCAGTCAGACAGATTAATAATCACTTCTGTCTCACTTAGGGCCCTTTAAATCCCCAAACCTTGGCTTATAAGTTATTTCATTCCATTTTGCCTTTTCCTTTTTTATCACCTTTGGAGAGGATATATATTTTTTATACCTGACTCTTCTACTTAATTTCCCATTCTTCTGAGCATCAGTGTGTGTGTGTGTGTGTGTGTGTGTGTGTTTTATCTGAAAAATAAGAGTTGATTATATACTGTATTAGCATATTCAACACACAGTAGGTACACAGCAGGTACTCCATGATGATAATGACTCTTCCTGACTGAGAACCTTGCACTGGATTTATATGAGCTTTTTAAATCCTCACCCAAGTTATGCTTTTATTGATTTTTAGAGAGTGGAAGGGAGAGGGAGAGGGAGAGGGAGAGGGAGAGGGAGAGGGAGAGGGAGAGGGAGAGAGAGAGAGAGAGAGAGAGAGAGAGAGAGAGAGAGAGAGAGAGAGAGAGAGAAACATCAATGTGAGAGGAAAACATGGATCTGTTACCTCCTGTCCACACCCCGGACAGATCAAACCCCCAACCTGGGTATGTGCCCTGACTAAGAATGGAACCCACGTCCTTTTGGTGTACAGGATGACACTCAAACGAACTGAGCCACACCGACCAGGGATATTTGAGCTCATTGAAACGTATGGTTGAGTAGGTCTTAGAATCTTCATTCATGGATGAGGAAATTGGCTGAGTCTTAGAGAGTTAAATACCATATTCCGGGTCACACAGCTTATTAGTGGTGGGGCTAGGATTTGAATTTGTAGCTCACATGGCATTTTTTAAAAGTTAGGTGCAAGCATTTAAAAATCTGAGATTTTATCTAAGAATCTGGATTTTTACCTTCCCTTGAACATTCTGAAATTCTAACAACTCTATGCTGATGTTACCCTCTGGGGTAACTGGAGGTAAGTGGAAGCCAATCCCTTAAAAGGGACATTTCATCCATGTGCCACTGTCCCCCGCTCTCCCTGGTGTCTTACACCCTGCCTGCCTCACTCATGTCAGGCTTCAGATTTTGTGTTCATACTAATGGACCACACTGCTTTCTAACTAACTGATACTTCCCCTTGCAAAGTCCTTCCTCCATACTCGACCAAGGGAGAAACGGACACAGAAGATTTTGGTAATTCAAGTCAAATCACAAAGGTCATAACAAGGTGAAGAACCCATCTTTCACAACCGGGCTACGTGAGCAAAACTGCTGTGCGGCAGTGCAACCTCCCTCTAAAGTAGGGGTGTCGAACTCAATCAGAGAAGGGGCCAAAATCTAAAATCCAGCCTAAATCGCGGGCCGAATGGTTTACTGAACAGTCATAAACTGTCATTGTGATGGAAACGCAGCGAAGTGCAGTGATGACAGCGCGGTGCGGGCCACATTGCAAGGCCTGGCGGGACGGATTTGGCCCGCGGACCTTGTGTTTGACACATGTGCTCTAAAGCAAGGTCTTTACCACTGGTGTGATCCTCCTGGCCCCAGAATGCACTTGCATAACCCTCCCTTTAACAGGCAACTAGTGTTCTTTTACACTGTTTATTTTTGTTTTGTGTACATGCATTTTTAATTCACTGAGGTGATTTCATAGCTTTTATTCTGACTTCTAGTTTCCTGATTAAAGGATCTTTTAAAGATCTTCCATGTTGCTGCATTTATTTTTTTAATACATTTTATTGATTTAAAAAATACATATTTTATTGATCTTTTTACAGAGAGGAAGGGACAGAGATAGAAAGCTAGAAACATCAATGAGAGAGAAACATCGACCAGCTGCCTCCTGCACACCCGCTATTGGGGATGTGCCCACAACCAATGTACATGCCCTTGACCAAAATCAAACCTGGGACCCTTCCGTTTGTAGACAGATGCTCTATCCACTGAGCCAAACCGGTTTCAGCCATTTTATTGATTTTTTACAGAGAGGAAGGGAGAGGGATAGAGAGTTAGAAACATCGATGAGAGAGAAACATCGACCAGCTGCCTCCTGCACACCTTCTACTGGGGATGTGCCCGCAACCAGGGTACATGCCCTTGACCGGAATTGAACTGGGACCCTTCAGTCCGCAGGCCGATGCTCTATCCACTGAGCCAAACTGATTACGGCAGTGTTGCTGCATTTAAGTAATCTTTGTTTCTGGCTGCTGCATAGCACTCTATGTACTCCTTGAACACACTTTACCTGTCTACTGTCCCAATCGTGGGCACCCAGTTTCCCTCCAGATCTCTGCCACCACAAATTTGTGATGACCCTCCATACAGATGGCCCAGCGTGAGCCAGGGGTGAAATCACAGGGTCATAGGACACTGTCTATCTAATTTGTCTACATTGTGTCTGATGGCTCAGCAGAATGGCTGCACTGGTCTGCACTCCTGGGATTCTTTATAAAACACAGACTTTAAGGGAGGAATGACAAGAGAGAGGACTTTAAAATACATAACATCCATTAGTTCAAAAATAGGATTGTTTGCCTCCTACTCAGGGGCCAGAACACAAGCAGAGAAATTAGAGAATGGCAACCTTTCAGAGTCCAGGGGCACAGAACTTACAGAGAAGGATCCAAAGTCCTGGTGCTGTCACATACGGGGAAAGTCATTTGGCCCTTCTGAGCCTCGGTTTTTTTATCCTTAAAATGGGAAGACCAATAGAAACTTCAGTAAAGTGGTCTGGATATTCAAAAAATATTCATTCTCAACATGGAGGTACATACATGAGGCATTTTGTGTTGTTTCTTTTGTGTGTGCCCAGTCTCATTTAGAGCATCTTTTTCTCCTTTGTCACTGGTTAAAGGATTCACAGGGCCAGATGTCCAGCTGCACAGTGGGGCTTTGAACTGGTCTGTGCAAAAGTTAAGGCAGGAATGTGCTGAGCCCGGAGCAGGGGTGGGGTCGGGGGGAGGTGGGAGTATTGGACCTCACAAGTAGCCATGTTTGGGAAGGAAGCTAAGGAATTCAAATCTGATCAATTCCTTCATAAAGTGGGGAGGAGTTCCAGGTTCTTTGCTCTTGATGAAAGGCCTGAGGATAAATCCTTGGATCAGCTGCTGAGGGAGGGCTTGAAATAGACAAGTAAAAGGATGGATTTGAGAGTTGACCATCATAGGTCAAGTTCTCCCAGAAGCTGACCTTGATACCAGTAATTCACTAAGGAATCGCTTCCAGGAGAACCAGTGAGCGAGAGGGATTCAGGATAGTGAAGGAGAGGTGCATTTTCAGGTGAAATCTCAGACCTGCCTAATCCCACACGGAGCTCTGAAGTGTGGATGTGCCTTAGGATTTGTCCTGCATTGAGGCAAAGAACTGGGCTCTTGCACATTCTCTCCAGGCGCATGTTGGCTACCTGGGGAAGGCCCCAGGGAACATAGAACTCCCCGGTTTCTTCTCAATTTCCCTAGGAATGAGGTTGCCCCAGTGCCCAAGGATAATCATTTCAGGTTACAGGTTGAAGCCTTTAACAGCAAAGCACAGAGCCCCCAGAAGAGGGAGGCTGGGACCACAGAGCAGTACAGGGACCTAGAGGAACTGTGTAGGACACCAACAGCATTCCATATAAGGACCTAACTATAACCACAGATAGATATGAACACCCAGTCTTGGTACAAGCTGCTCCCTCTGCCTATTGTGGTATCTCCCTTGCTCTTTGTCTGGACAACTGCTACCATCCTTTGCATCTCAGCTTAAATGTTGCCCCTTTAACAAATTCCCTGACCCACTAGGCTAAGTCCCGCCACATGGCCTCTGCACCTTGTAATTGTTTACTTCATTATTTATTGTCTCGTGTCTTGTTTCTGGGTCTGTGTGGGTCCCTGCTAGAATGCCCATGGCCCAGCCCCAGGTGGGGCACGTGGTAAGAGATTAGTAACTAGGTGTGGGTGCCTGTTGGCTAGATGAGTCTCCAGGGTCTGGTTTATTCCAGCCCTGCTCAGGTACCTGATCCTAAATCACAGTGAGAGCCTACACAGGGAGTGGAGGGTGACTCGGGAATAGGTATCTGGTGGCCATAATGGGGTTCCGGCTTGTCAGAAAGATAATGGGGCCCAGAGAGGTCCGAAGGCCTACACAGAGGAGGAGATTGAAGAATGGGGGCCTCCAGGAGACTACGGAGCTGACATGCTGTGAATGAGGGCACAGAACTTGAAGATTTGTCCATTGTGGGGGTGAAGTCCGCGAATAAATCAAGTGGTATGACACTGAACAAGTTACCAGATCTCCTGAAGTTTCGGCTTCCTCGTGGGTAAATGGAGATAATTATGTCATAAAGTTTCAGTAAGAGGAAGACTCAGAAAAAGTCCATTCTTCCATTCAAATTTGTATTTGTCAGTGTTCCTTGTGGAACAAACACTCAAAAATCTTAGTAGTTAACAAACATTTATTTTCCTCTGGGTCTGCAGGTCAGCTGTGGTTGGCTGATCTGGGCTGGGTTCTCCTGGACTCAGCTGGACTCCAGGTTTCCTCCTCATGTCTTTATTCTTGGCCCACACTGAAGGGCTGGAGGATCTCAGGGGCAGATCACCGGGGCCCAGGAGGGGCAAGCAGAAACCCACAATACCTGTGAAGCCCAAAGTTTAGAACTGGCACTTTTACCCACATTGCCTTGGTCAAAGCAAGCTGCATAGCCAAGCCCAACATCAGTGGAACAAAGACATGACTTCTTTTTTATTTTTTATTTTATTGATTTTTTTTACAAAGAGGAAGGGAGAGGGATAGAAAGCCAGAAACATCGATGAGAGAGAAACATCCACCAGCTGTCTCCTGCACAACCCCCACCGGGGATGTGTCCGCAACCAATGCACATGCCCTTGACCAGAATCGAACCCGAGACCCCTCAGTCCACAAACCGACACTCGATCCACTGAGCCAAACCAGTTTCGGCAAGACATGACTTCTTGAGTGAAAGATGTTGCAAGGCACCATGTTGAGGATACGGCTGCTCTGCCACTACCTCCTTCCCCCTCTCTAGCCTTCTGTTTATGTGAGCTTTTGGAGCAAGCACAGAAACCTTTCCATAGTTAGCTGTCAACCTTACTGTGATGCTGGGTATGAGGCATACATTCTCGCTGTCGTCTGGGGTCCTACTGACCAAGAATCCATCCTCGCCTGGCATCTTCACGGTGGGCTCAAGATCCCCAGATGAGAATTCCACTGTCTGCACACCCAGACCACAATGATGGCAGAGAGCATTGTCATGCCCTACCCCCTTGCGACAACTGTGGTGACACCACCAACCTCAGAGGACACATCCCAGCACTGTCATTTCAGTACCAGCTGAGGTGTGAATTTACCAGCCTGTAGCTCCTTTGATGTCAGAGGTTCAAAGCACTTTGTTAGACACTCAGGTCTTTGAGGAAAGCTCAGTGCTTACTCCCATGCACAGGTATCTGGGAGTGAAAAGCAGAGATTTGGGGCTCCCAGGGGGATCCCAGCTGACAGGTGACAAACGAACAGCCTATGAGAGTTGACCCAGCATTGAGATTTCTCCACTGGGAGAGTGCACTGGGCAGGGCTGCTGTGGCTGCCAGCTCTGTTGGGGCCTGGTGGGGGATTGCAAGTCCAAGGAAGGGGTTAGCTCTGAGAATCTGGGAGGGATGTGAATTTCGAAGTGAGTACAAAGCCTATGCCAAGTTGTTCTGGGAAATCTGCCCAAAACAAAGCAAGAGAGAAGCTGAAGAGCCCAGCTTCTGAAAGTGGGGGCTGAAGGCAATGCGGTAGGTGGGAGACCCGCCTGCTGGCTGAGTGTAAGACAGAACCCACCCGAGTGCCAGGCCCACCAGTCCTGGTGGGAAGGGTCCTGTGGGCAGCCTGCTAGGAGCGAAGAGCAGTGATGTTCCACTGGCAACAGCTGGTGGGTGGGGCTGGGCAGGCTTGGCAGTTTCCACCTTCCTTCCTTTCAGCTTCATGCCTCCTCCCAGAGCCTTCGAAATGCTCCCTTGTGCACAAAGAAGGTTTCGAATGAGCCTGGTGTCATCTTTCACCCTCTCCCAGCCCTAGAGAAAGCAAATGCCAGTCTCTACAGACAGCAAATGCCAGCCTCTGCACCATCTCCACCAGCCATTACAGCCTGGAGGGAAGGCCTGCTGCCTCCCAAGATACAAGCTTCTCCCACACACCGGGCTTCACACCACCCAACCCACCCCTGAGCTGGAGGCTTGAGTCTTTGGGAGAATCTCTAACCGCCTGGTTCTATCCGAGCTGGCAGCTCCCTGTGCCCGGTAACATGCCCCTCCTGTCTAGCTAGCAAGTTGTGGATGCCCACCCACAGACTCTTTTTATAAAAAATTTAAAAAAAAAAAAAAAAAAAAATATATATATATATATATATATATATATAGTTGATTTTCTACAGAGAAGAAGGGAGATGGATAGAGAATTAGCAACATCGATTAGAGAAACATCGATCAGCTGCCTCCTGCACACTCCCCACTGGGAATGTGCCCGCAACCAAGGTGCATGCCCTTGACCAGTATCGAACCTGGGACCCTTGAGTCTGCAGGCTGACGCTCTATCCACTGAGCCAAACCGGTTAGGGCCACAGCTTCTTTTTTATCTTGAAATGTCCCCTGAGTTTCTGCTCTTTTGACAATGTCTCTGACCACCCAGGCAAGTTGTAGATGTCTCTGAGACTCAGTTTCCTCCTCTGTACACTGGAGCTATGGTAGCTGCCTGTAATACTAGGTTGAATACAAATTAGATAACATACCTAGCACACCTGGCCCAGTTCCCGTTGCTTCCATTTGGGGGGTAGGGTGGGGGTCCTCAACAGAGAAGAGCCAAAGAGGAGACCCTTCAGGTGGACCTCCCCCTGCCCCGACTCAGGACATGGCAAGAACTGTGTGCTTGCCACCATGACCTACATTGTGTCCCAAATGCCTGACTCAAGGGACCAGTCACTGTTTCAAAACAAGACCTGAGGAAAGGTGGAGACCCCACTCCCCTGGACCTGGAAAATCCTCATTCTCCACCCACCTCCTCTGCCCAGCAATGCCAGTCCAGCCCACAGCCTTCCCGCTCTCGGGCCTACACCAGGCCATTGATGAGACAGGGCGGCTCCATTTCTGCAGTCTGACTGCCAAAAAGAGGCCCCTTCAGGACATTCTGGGACATTCTGGAAGACCCCTCACGTGCCCTCCATTGGCCAGCCAGCTGCAGGAGCCACATGGCATTGTTCCTCTCTCCTTCATCAGCTTCTGCTTGTGTGGCAAGACACTCGAAGAAACTTCACAGGGCCCCTGTGCGCCCTGAGGACGCCAGGGTCCCTGTTCCTGCCTGGGCTCTCTGCCAGGTGCCTAACGCTCTGTCCACCAATCTGCCAGGCTTGGCTCCCCAGAAGTCCATACCTAGCACACCTGGCCCAGTGCTCTGTCTACCCCCACCTTCCCAGGCTCTCACTTTCCCTAGCGATAACACAGAGCCTGACCTGCGCCCAGCTCCTTCACACAGTGCCCGAGGCACTCGTTTCCACCCCAGCCCCAAAACCTGTGTGATCGAAGTCGGTGCTGCCCCTCCCCTCTGGTCAGT
Source organism: Pipistrellus kuhlii (assembly GCF_014108245.1). NCBI lineage: Eukaryota > Metazoa > Chordata > Mammalia > Chiroptera > Vespertilionidae > Pipistrellus > Pipistrellus kuhlii. The sequence continues at coordinate 26,472,747 of NW_023425573.1, forward strand.
GTCGAGAGCTCTCACATCTACCCAGAGGCTGCACTCACTGTGCGGTTGGTTGTGGGGCTGTGGCTGCTACCTCACCTCTATCCACATGTACCGGGAGATTTTGTGATTGCCTTTCTGTTTTGGGTATGTGAGGGTTATTATGGTTATCTGAGCCTCAAAGATGTTTCCCAGTTTTTATTTTTGTACAGAAACCTCTAGAAGGATACAGACCAGGAATAACATTTCAAACAAACAAAAACAGCCCTAGCTGGTTTGGCTCAGTGGATAGAGCATTGGCCTGCTGACTGAAGGGTCCCGGCTTCAATTCCAGTCAAGGGCATATGCCTCAGTTGTGGGCTCAATCCCCTGTAGGGGGCATACAGGAGGCAGCCTATCAATGATTCTCATGATTTATGTTTCTATCTCTTCCTCCCTCGGACCCTTCCTCTCTGAAACCAATAAAAATATATTAAACAGCAACAACAAAAATCTGATGCTTTTAGACAGAATGTCTTTTAAACCTTTCTAATCTTTGAGTGTGTGTGTGTGTGTGTGTGTGTGTGTTCACACATATTAATGTATGCTCACACATATTAATTAAATTAACTAGGTTACAGAAACTATTTTTTTATTGAACTTATTGAGGTGACATTGATTGATAAAATTATATAGATTTCAGGGGTACAATTCTATATACATCATCTCTATATTGTATTGTGTGTTCATCACCCCAAGTCAAGTCTCCTCCCATCACTGTTTATTTCCCCTGCACCCTCTTCTACCTCCCCACACACTGCCCCTCTGGGAATCGCCACACGGAAGTCTGTGTCTATGAGTGTTTTTATGTGTGTTTTTTAACCTACCTTTTTCATCCAGACCTGAAATTCCCTTCCCCTCTAACAGCTGTCAATCTGTCCTCTATCTATAAGTTTGTTTCTACAATATTTTGTTTGTTAGTTTATTTTGTTCATATGGTAGCTTTATTTTTAATTATTTGAGGTAACTCCCTACTGTTCTCCATAGCAACTACACCAGTCCGCATTCCCACCAACAGTGAACGGGGGTTCCTTTTCTCCACATCCTCACCAACAGTTGTTTGTTGATTTAGGGATGATAGCCATTCTGACAGGTGTGAGGTGATATTTCATTGTGGTTTTAATTTGCATCTCTCTCATGATTACTGACATTGACCATCTTTTCATATGTCTATTGGCCATCTGCATGTCCTCTTTGGAGGAGTGTCTATTCAGGTCCTTTGGCCATTTTTTAATTGGATTGTTTGGTGTGTGTGTGTGTGTGTGTGTGTTGAGTTACATAAGATCTTTGTAAAATTTGGATATTAACCCCTTGTCACATGTGTCATTGGCAGATATGTTCTCCCATACAATGGGTTGTCTTTTCAACCAGAATGCCCACAGAGGTCCGTCCTTGCCCTCTGCCTTCCATGCTCACTCGCCTACAGGGGCCTCGGCGCTTCTGCCCAAGCCAGCTTCACAGTGGCGCCCCCTGCTGTGCGGTGATCAGGTCCTAAAGACAATGTTAGAGTTAAGCTGTCATCTTACCCTCAGTCTTCCAGCGGGCGGGGGAGAACAGCGCTTTGTGTCCTGCACCACTCGTGGACGTTCCAACGTGCGGGCTCGTCTTCCATCTTCAGAGGGCGCTCCTGGTTCTTGTCTCACCACGCCCGACTTTTCACCTCTGGGTGCACACTTCTGAGAGGGCCAGCCTCCTCCTTAGCCTGTTCCTACTGGAACTCCATCCACTACGCATTCCCTGAAGCGGTCCCATTTTTATTACAGTAAGATGTTTCCATGTAATCACTGTCCAGGTTAAGATATAGATCATTTCCGACCTCTGACAGTGAGAGGTGGACGGGACGGTGGTGATCTGACCTCTGAGTGGAGGACACACTGCCAGGCCTCAGCTGAGAGCCTCGGGGGCAGGAGCGATGCTCAGGGCACAGGCTGGGCACCTCTCTGCCCCATCTGTGCAGTGCCTCTGTGGCTGGGTGGGAGCCCCGGGTCTGGGGGCTCTGAGCCTGAAGCCAGCTCTGCCCTCCCCATGGCCCTGAGGCCTCCAACACCTTTCCCACCTCCACAGGAAAATAGAAAAGGATGACGTTAGCTACCCCACAACCACCCTTGCCATTCTCTCCACAGCAGCCAAATTGTATTGTCACCCTGCCTAAGACCCTCTAGTGGCTTTCTTATAAAAGGTGGAAAAAATGCTCTGCCACACTGGGATAATGATACTTAGTAGTTTTCACTCATGTGTAAAATTTCCACCGTGCTTGTGTATGCTTGTTCCTTTAAAGTGAGGCTGGCAGAACCTTGAGGAGAGTGCTGTGCAGGGCCCCTCGCTCCCACCAGCTCCTGTGCGGGCTTCCTCCTGCGAGGTGCCTCTTTTCGTTCCCGGTTAGTGAAGTAAAATTACCACCACCACCCACCCACGCTCCCTCCCCAAGAGCTCAGCCTGTCCAGCCTCCCTGCCTCCCCTCAACCTTTGCAGGGTGTCTGAAAGGAACAGGCCAACAGCTGTTTCTAGAAACATGTTTTCTCAGAATTCACAGCGCAGAGCCTCCAACAGACTGGATGTTTAGCTGTCCTTTGTTCTGAAGACCCCAGAGGTGGTCTCTTCTCCACCCCGGGAGCTGGAGGTGGCCTTCTCCCCCTGCACTGTACCTTCTCCAGGAGTATGGCACCTGGGTCAGCTCAGGTGGGAAACCATCAGGAGAAGCAGCCCCTCCCTACAAAGCCCACTTGGAGTCCACGTCTCTGTCTCCTGCAGTTTTTCAACCGTCGGGTCTGTTTTATGCAATATGCCCATCTCCCCAGACAGCGACAGGGCCTATGGGTACCCCTGCATGGGGTCTAGGGAGTAGATGAGGCTGTGCCAAGCAGGTTCCAGGATTTCTAAACTTGTGGGGATGCAGGCCCAGCTGGGCTTGGTGGGGCGCTGTGTGCAGGGCCTTCATGGAAATGACCGTGCTGGAAAGATTTATCGGGAGGCAGGAGAAGAGATGGGATTTTTGTTTCACCATCTGAGCTAACCCCTATCACATTGTGTTCTGTGTGACTTTTGGAGATGAGCATAAATAAATTCATGCCCATTCTGTTGATCTCATAAACCCAAAGGGACCTCTGCTCTGTGCCTTGCACATCATAAATTGTTAACAAGCCAACTGAACTAGGAAATGCTGCTCTTTGCTGATCAAAATGGCGCCTTGGTTTTGTGCTCTAGGTACCTGCTGAAGACAGGGAACTCGTTCCGGTGCTGGGAGAGTTGTTGCAGAGCAGAAACGCAGTCCCCTGTAGGCACCGCCCTGGGAGTGTCTGTCCCTGTGCTGGGCTCACGTTCACAGCGAACGGCTAGGGTATCAGGGTTTCCTTCTCTGTTTCAAAATGACTTGATAAATCTCTTCAGGAAGCCAGTGGCTATGGAATGAGGAACAAAGTCTGGAGGCCTTGACCGTTCAGGATCAGGCAGCCCCCTCCCTGGCAGCAAATGTGGTTCCCCTCCCGATGTGAGCACCAACAGACTCACCCTCCATGGACCTGACATGCTGAGTGGTGGCTATTTGTCTGGGCCCCTCCTTTCCAGCTGGGCTTGGCCTGGGGTGGGGTTGGGGGTGGCAGAGAGGAGGTGAGGGGGGCGGGGGGTCACAGCCTGGTGTTGAGAAGATGGAGGCCATCCCGCTCCAGCTACGGGGTGGAAGGGGGAGGGGGTGCAGCACCTGCAAGGCAGTTCCTCCCAGTTCCCATGCCTCCCCTCTGCTGTGGCCTGTCCCAGGGTGGTAACTGCTCCCTGGTGCTAGCTCTGGGGTGTGGCACCCCTCTTACTGGTATTCCTACACCCTGTCCACTAAATTCTCTCCAAACTCCCCAGTTAACATGACATCTACTTCCTGCCAGGACTTAACTGATATACATGACACTTCTTTCGGACATTTCGGAGCCTAGAAAGACACTCCGTCAAGGCAGGATGGCCAGAGGCAGGGAGGGGCCCAGCAAGGCTCTGGGTCTGCAGAAAGGGCAGCTACCCCTGGGCGTGGCCTAACAAACCTGCAAGTCAAAGTGAGAGGCGGGAGTTGGGGCCTTCAGGTGACTAGTGCATTGACCATGGGCTGGTGGGAGCACGGGGCTCCGTAGGGATGGTCAAGTGCATGTCCACCTGACTGTGCACCTGTCGCCTGTTGTACCCCAGATGGTGCTGCAGCACCTGGAGTTGGAGGTGCTCAGCAATTAACCGTTGGATGGACTTGCTGCGTTTGGAGCCAGGAGAGGTGGCCCGATTGTATCAGGCTAGTCAGGGACTGGGCATCCATCTCCCACTTTCTAGAAGGCCTGGCCTCCCCTACTCAGATATTTCTGATTGGAAAATGCCTGAAGGAGATTGCTTAGTAGGGGGCTTTGTGAAAACAGGAGAATTTATTAAAAAGAACTTTAAAAAAAAAACCCTCTTGTTAAACTTTCTACAAATGTACTGAGTAACTTAAGTTGCACACTCAAGCACACACACACCCCTCCTGCACAGATTTAGACACGTGCTGTGTGTGTGTGTGCACGTACAAACACACCTGGAGAGGAAAAGAGAGGCCAAAGGGAAACCCCAGCGTTAAGCTGAGAGGTTGAGGTGGGTGCATTGAAGGCAAACGTACCCTCATTGCAACGTGGGGTTAACCACCAGGAACGAGGAAGGGCTCGGGACAGGTCTGAGTCTTGGTCCGTTTCCTGAGGTCTGGGTCTGGGCCATCCAGCCCAACCTTCTCTCCCAATGCCTCTCACCTGTAGCCCCGAAGACCCTCACACCAGAGCACCACCCCATCCTCCATGTCAGGCCCACTCCTGCTAGGGCAGGAGGTACCCGGCTTAAAGGTGAATGAGTCACGACGATCCGGCCACACACAGCCCTAGACCCCCCTGGTTCACCGGGGTGTACTTTCCAACCCTCACCCTTTCTGCCTATTGGCCTCCTTTTCCACCAGCGATGGGACCCTGTTCTTTAGTAAGAAGGCAGCAGGCAGTCCCCAGGAGAGCAGTTGGACCCCTGACCTCCAACTCCAAAGACGGCACCTTCTCAACTCATTTTAAAATCGCATGACTGTCTTGGACCTGATGGTGGTTATGATAACAAGGGTGAATCACAGGCACTCGGTGTTAGGACCAGGGGAGCCCCACCCAGAGGGGGGTACCTCCTTGGTACTCATCCCTGTGTCCAGGTCCCTCTCTGGAGCCCAGTTCCATCTTCCTCCCCAACCCAAGGCTGCAGCCCTGCTCTGGATCAGGAACTCCCCGCCTCACTCTGTCTACCTTTGCCCTTTGTGCCAGAGGGAGGGGGAAGTCCAAGAAGCCTCTGGATTTCTGGCTGGGCCAATGGGGAGAGGACAGTGCACTCTTCAAGGCAGGGAATGCCAGGCAGGGGACTGGACAGGGAGACTCAATAGGACACTGGGACCTGTTGGGTTAGGAGCTGTAGGGTAAGGCATTGATGAGAATGTAAGTCTCCTGCTGGACACTGGGTGTTGTCCCATCCACCTGCTGTCTGATAACCCCTCAGGGGGAACCAACAGGGGCGGGGTCTGGGCTTGGCAGGAGGAGACCTGGGGTGGGGTCTCAGCTAAGCAGAGCCTCAGCAAAAAGAGCTGATGGCCCCTGGACCTCTGGGAATTTCCCACAGAAGTCACAGAACTGGCCCCAGGGCATTTGAACAGCCCCAGGGCATTGTCACCTGGCTCCTCTGTCATCAGCAACAGAGATACAAATCTGGGAAGATTTTTGTGCTAACTCATCTGCTGGGCTTTGATAAAGCAGAAGTATAGCAAATGAAAAAAAAGGGGGGGGGGAGGATAAAAGCCAAATAATTGCTAGTATATACTTTTCCTGTATTTAAAAATAAGTGATTTTTTTCAGAGGGGTGGAGGGATAACTTCTCCACCATACACACACACACACACACACACACACACAAACACACACACACACACACACACATACACAGTCTAGAAAAACATTCTAAACTATTGAAAAGTTCTCTCAAGGTTGTGGGATTACAAGTGATTTCTTTTTTTAAAAAAATCTGTATTTTCACACAGACAATAGGGTGCTGAAGGCCTGGGGTGGAGGAGGAGGGGGTAGGCTGGAGGGGGTCAATGGAGGGGAGTGGGAAGGGGGACATATGTAATACTTTCAACAATAAAAATTATTTTCTTTTAATTCTGTATTTTCTAATTTTGCCATAAATGAAAATATATTACTTGTATAATAAAATACTTTTAAAAATAAAAGTCTTTGGGGGTTTTTTTTTGTTTTTGTTTTTAGCTAAAAGAAAAAAAATCTTTCCAACTGTCCTATTTGTGCCTTTTCACAGACTGGCTCTTGGGGGCTGCTGGTCACATGATATTAGGGTGTGGGTGTGGCAGGCAGGCTTGCCCAGAGCTTTTTCTGGATCGTGGTCGCTCTCTCAGCCCCCTGGCCTCTGCTGCAGGTGGCCTTTGTGGTTGGGTGATGTCCCAGCCAGTCAACCATGCTTCTGTTTGGGGTTCTGTCCTCAGGCATCTGAAGGGGTCCCCATGAGGTTCTTCACCAAGCTGGACCAGCTCATCGAGTTCTACAAGAAGGAAAACATGGGTCTGGTCACCCACCTGCAGTATCCCGTGCCACTGGAGGAGGAGGACACCGGCGATGAGCCGGAGGAGGAGACGGGTAGGAAGGGACACCGGGCAGAAGTGGGGTGTTTCTCTCACTACAAGTGTTCAGAGATCAGGTGGGTCTGGTTATCAGGGGGAGAGAGTGTGACACAGTGGTTAAGGACACAAGCTCTGGAGTCAGATAGCCCTGGGCTGGACTTCCTGTTCCTCAGCCTCTTAGCTGTGTGACCTGGGGTGAGTTACTGAACCTCTCTGAACCACAGACTTCTCTTAAAGAGACAGTAAAAATGATATCTACCTCTCAGGGTATCATCAAGTGAGTCAATAAACATAGAGCCCGGAGCCTAGTACATAATAAGTGCTCAATAAATGCAGCTGCCATTATCGTCAAAATAATTAGCTGCTTTTCACTGGGGGGAAAGTGAAAGAGGAGGAAATCCTTGCTGCTAACTGGAAGGGTAAGAAAGGTGTTTCTTTTTATCATCATTAAAATAAAACAAAACTTACCCTTAAAAGCATGTGTGAATTTGACCAGCCTTGTAAGCTGCAGAGGGACAGACAGGACAGGACAAGATCTGGCAGAGAAGGCCATGCAGGTGGCAGCATGCCTGGTTGGTACCCTTCTATTCCCCCTAAAAGTTCACTTTCTAAAAGAAGACCTTGAGATACTGAATTGATTGAACCCTTCAACTTAGGAGGGCAGGGCTCTTCCTAAATTCCAGGGCCTAGAAACAACCAGGTCCCCCAGCGTCGCCCCCAAGGAAGGGCAGATTAGAGTGGAGATGCTGAGGTCGCTGGCTGTCTCCCCTCATGTCCCTGGCAGACAGCTGCCCGCCATGTACTAGGCACCCTACTCATCCCATTGCCATGGCTGGCTTGTGAGTCTCCACCCACCTTCTTCCCGGCTTCCAGGTGACCCACGTTGAGTGGCTACACAGCTCACCCACTGCCTCCGAGGGTGAACTCTCATCAGCTCGGTGGAGAAGGCGGGGCCAGGCAAAGGGTTTCCAAAGGCGGCCGTGGAGGCTGAGGGGGACCTGGGAAGGCCATGTCTCTTCTCCCTCCCTCAGCACAGTAAGAGGTTCCCTCCATTGTGAAGTAGTCAGAGTCGACCTATCTGTGTGTGAGTACAGGGTCACTCACCAGGGCTGTGCCACAGCCCAATGTTCCCCAGACGCCCCCCAGATGTGCTTGCCTTGGCCTTGACACAGAGACCATCCTGTAGAAATGCCCTCCACACGAGTGTCCTCACTTGCCTTACAGCCCAGCCCAGCTTTTCTGCCCCTCTGGGGATGGCCATCTGAGAAAGTCCCGAGACCTTCTGTCAGAGCCACAGAGAGAACCAGCATCTGCCAACTGCAGGCTTTACTTCCCCAAACGAAGCCCCGGTCTCAAGGCGCTGCAGTCCCCGTGGGGCTCACAACAGTTCAACCATCTAAAGAGCCAGAGAGCCCAGCGGGAGAGGAAGTGAGGGCTGATCCTTTCAAGAGGTAGCTCTGTGGCCAAGGCCGTGGGGCGACCGTTTGGCGTGCAAAGAGGCTCAGGCAGGAGGTCCTGGGTGCAGGGGCTCAGGACCCTCACCCATTTGATAAGAGGAGGGGGGAAGTCCTCCTAAAGATGAACAGGCAGGAGTTTCACTTCCCAGGCGAGTTCAAGTCATTTATGTTATATTTCAATTCTCTTGGTGAAGGAAAACCCTTCAGTTGCTTTATTTTATTATTTTATTTTATTTTATTTTATTTTATTTTATTTTATTTTATTTTATTTTATTTTATTTTATCTCCAAAGGCCTGGGGTTCAGAGGCTGGAGAGAAGGCAGAGAAAGGGGGCAAGGTAGGAGAGGGATGAGCTGGTGTCGGCCTGCCTGTTCCCCACCCTGCGCCTCCTGTTCTGGGAAGGGGGCCTCTCTCTGCCTGATCCAGGACCCCTGCTTCAGCCCCGAAAGCTGGCCATTCTGCTGAACTGTCTAGGGCTGCTGGCTCCACCTGCCCAAGGCCAGCTGCTCTGCCTAGCACAGTCATTGGACTCCAAATGTTTGCTGGCTGCCTCAATGGGACAGACCGTGCTAGGCCCCTGAGCCAAAGACCACTAAGACTAGGCCCCTGGCCTCAGTGGGCTCCCCCTCCAGTCGGGGAGGCAGTGGGGGGGTGGGGACAGCAGGAACAGTGTGGGTCCAGATGGGTTCTGCACAGAGGACATAGTGCGTCAGCTACGTGGCCCTCTCTGTAGGCGAGTGATCCAGAGGGAAACTAAAGCTTAGTCCGAATGACATTTCTGCTCTTCTCTTGGGTAGAAGGTGTTCCATCTCCACCTGAACTGCCACCGAGAAACATCCCTTTATCTGTCGGGCCATGTGAGGCCAAGGAGGTGCCCACCATGAGTGAAAATCCTAGAGCAACAGAGGTCAGCCGGCCGTGCCTCTCGGAGACCTTGTTTCAACGACTACAGAGCATGGACACCAGCGGGTGAGTCTCCACCTGGTGGTCCCCTCAGAGGCCAGCCTCAGAGCCACAGCCCCCAGGCAGCCCCCTCAGACTCACTCTTAGAGGTACCCCTTTCACCCCAGTACAGGTAGTTGTGGAGCCCACTGGCCTGTCAGAGGGGATGGTGTGTCTGAGGAAGCCCAGCTCGCCTGGTGGCTCCACTGCATGGCGCTGGGTGGCCCTGCTCAGGGGCTCCATCTCACAGCCCAGCAGCATGGCAGGAGCTGGCTCTGGAATGGCGTACATCTGCTGCCATCAGTGTGGTCCAGACTTAAGGGACCTGGGCTGAGACTCCCTTACTAGGACTTGCCATAAACTACACCCAGCATCTTTTCCATCACCACCAGCTACTAAGTGAGATGGTCCAAGCAGAGGAGCTGCCTACCCCGCAGCCCCCATCAGCCACTTCCTGCTCAGGCCCCACTTAAAGGGGGCCGCCTTCCCTGTCACCAGTAAATGCTGGTTTCCTTGAGTTCAAGTTTCTCTCCAGGTTTAGATGTCAGAGCAATAGTTTCAGATGTAGTGCGAACTGTTTCATATGTGGCTTCCTCCTCTGTGATGGGGGATGTGAGATGCTTTCATTCCAGTACTCTAAGTCACATGTGTCAAACACAAGGCCCGCGGGCCAAATCCGTCCCTCCAGGCCTTGCAATGTGGCCCGCACCGCGCTGTCATCACTGCACTCCGCTGCGTTTCCATCACAATGACAGTTTATGACTGTTCAGTAAACCATTCGGCCCGCGATTTAGGCTGGATTTTAGATTTTGGCCCCTTCTCTGATTGAGTTCGACACCCCTACTCTAAGTCTTACTTGCTCCAATCCAGGGTCCTCAGCATCCTGGCTGGTCTACACTGACGAGGTCCGGGCTTCTTGGCCCTGTGGTCCCTCTCTTAGCAGGCCCAGCACTCGCAAATCAGAGGCCCTGACTTCAAGGCCCTGGGAAAGGCTTCAGTAGGAAGGAAGCTCCGTGAGGATCCTGTCCCCAGAGCCCAGCATGTTGCCTCGTGTATGAATTAGTTAGTATTGGTAACTTCCATGCATTAATAATTTAGAAATATTTTTGTTTCTTTGTGAGAAAAGGGGCCCCCAAAGAATATGCCAAAGATGTGGGAGGCTGCTGCAACATCTCCAATTTGAAAGATCAACTTGAGGTGGCTGAGGCTGCCTCACCTACCACCCAATCTGACAAAATACAAAGGAAATGCCTGCAGGTACTCATAAGCATCCAGTTGCTAAGATACCTAGTGTTTCCTGTTTCCATCCCGACACATCCCCTGATTCTTCTCCAGGCCCACAGCTGTGTGCTCTGAGTTACCTGTACTTTTTATCAATCGGCTACACATCCAATGCTTTGAATATGTTCATACATTATCACGATTATCCTGATATATGCATCTAAATAACAAATGGTTATGAAAATATTTCATGCAGAGCCCATTGTTTGTTTCCTGGAGTTTGCATTTCTCTCCAGGCTTAGATGCCAAATGCAGTGACTTCCTTGAGGAAATAGGCAGGGAGCCCAGTGGTGCCACCATCTCCCCAGTCTTCCTGCCTCTCCCACATCTACTGGCTCCATGTTCTCTCCAGTGCCTCCTCTGTAAGGACAGGTGTTCTCTAGGGCCCAGTGGAGAAGGACAGTGTATGCAGCTGAGCCTCTGTGCAGCCTCCTGAGGAGCGTGAGCAGCCGAGGCCTTGTGAGCGGGGGAGGCATGCTCTCTCTGGTTTTGCTTCTCAGCTAACAGGCGGCAATAGAACCTTCCTAAACCGTCTGCATGGAGGTGGGGACGAGTACATGGCGCATGGTGGAGGGACCTCGGTGACACATCGCCGGCCCTCTGTTCTCTTCTGGGTCATGAAAAGCTGAGATTCTTCCTTGTGTTTGGAAGTTAATCAGTTTTGCTTGTAAAATAGCTCTGTACACAGAGGTCTGCCTTTAGGTTATTGTTAATTATAAGACGACCTGCAGTCTTTTGTGTAAGCAAATTAGATCTAATCAGTTAGGTGTTGGTTAACATAAGACTGCTGAGTAAAATTAACCTCTGAACAGCAGTTTCCATCTTATGTCTACACGTTTCTATGACAAACATTTAACCAATATTGCTTCCTATAGCAAGGCTTCATGATCTCGACATTATAAATCAGTAGTCATTAGAATGATTAAAAATACATATCTTACTATAAATGGAGATTTTTATGATGTCAAGACTCAGAACAAGTATAAATTAAACTTAAATGTTCTGACAACTGACAGTAAATAGTTGCTGATTTCTCAAACTAGAGAAGTCAGAATGGCTAGTTCACTTCTCTCTAATCTTAAGAGCAACAACTTTTCATTCTTTCAATGATCCTCAAAAGAAACCCCAAAAACCTATGACCTCCAGTTTGAATTTGATTACCTGTCAAGGCTGGAACAAAGATTTTAAAGGCTTACAATAATTTTTTTTCCCACACAGGTATATCACCATCCTTGAATCTCAGTTTCCTCATTTGTGAGATAGGAATAATATCTGCCTCATAACATTGATTTGGGGATTAAAGATAAAAATGGGCATAAAGTGCTTAGCAGAGTGACAGGGGTGTTATACTCAGGAAGTATTTGCTGGGATGAGTTTTTATATTATAGGAACCAAGATTCAAAAGTTATCTAGAGCCCTGTCTGGTGTAGCTAAGTGGTTTGAGCATCGGCCCATGCATTGCAGGGTCGTGGGTTTGATGCCCACATTGCAGATTTAATCCCAGGCCCTGGTCAGGGCACATGTGGGAGGCAACCTATTAATGTGTCTCTGTCACATCGATGTTTTTCTTGCTCTCTCTCCCCTCCCCCTTCCTCCCTTCCACTCTCTCTAAAAAAAATCAATAGAAAAAATATCCTTGGGTGAGGGTTAACAGCAACAAAAAAAATTACCTAGGGGGAAAAAAGGGGTGGTGGGACATGGAATGTAGGGGTGTGATCAATATGGCCTTGGCTCTCCTCCACTGGGACGTGGTGTTCAATGAGCAAGTCTGACCTGCAGTCCATGAAGGGGCCGGACCAGAACTGGGAGGGAGACTCAGGGCAGGGCACCTGGGCTGCCACTACCACATTCCCAGCCCCATCTCTCATCACAGAGCCTTCATTCCCCTCGGAGCCTAGAATCACTTGGAGCTTCCCCACACAGGGCTCCGGTGGCTTTTGGCTGTGAATTTGCAGGTGGCATGTGAGCTGGAACCATTTGCCATCACTCAGCCCTCGGATTCCATGTTTAGGAATAGGTGAAGTAGGGAAACAACTCCACGGGACATTTTCCGAACTGTTTTATCTTCTTTTTAGAGGATAAACATTTCTGGGTATCGCTACCTTCCAAGTATGTACTGGCTTGGGAAAGAGCCTTGACGGGTAGGTTACCAGGCCCCCTCCCTTGCGCAACCCTTTAATCTTGCTGCAACCTGTTTTTCTAGCTCCAGTGAGACCCAGGGAACCAAACAGGTGGAAGTCTGACCTGCAGTCCATGAAGGACCTTGTCTCAGCAGGAGACTCAGAATGCAGATTTCTTCTCCTTTTTTCTGGTGTCTGTGGCCAAAGGAACAGGACAAGCATGTTTTTTCTTTGTTTTTTTCCCCCCTCAGGCTTCCAGAAGAGCATCTGAAAGCCATCCAGGATTATTTAAGCACTCAGCTCACCCTGGATGCTGATTTTGTGAAGACGGGCTCCAGCAGTCTCCCACATCTGAAGAAACTGACCGTGCTGCTGTGCAAGGAACTCTATGGGTAACAAGCCAGTGAGGCCGAGGGCGGGGACCTGGGCCAGAGAGTCAGCTCATTAGGGTGACCCAGGGCTCCCCCTGGCTGCTCAAACACCGCTGCTGTACTTGGAATAATCAGACAGTTGGTGGGGCTTAGAAATATCGTGGTAGTTTCAGGTTTGTTTGTATGGTATTTGAATTGTAGTGCCTTTTTTCTTTTTTTTTTAACTGAAGTTCATTGGAGGCCAGTTGCTATGGGAAGGGGTGGGCAGGAGGTTCTCTGTTGGAGATATTTTTCCATTTGATGCTGTTGTTATCATTCATTCATCACCAAGGAAAACATATACACATGGTACTCTCTTTTTAACAAACAATTTCATGATGGCTGGTAACAAGCCTTAATTTCTGCTCTAATGGAAACTCTTGGCTCCTTCCTTGTCCAGAAGAAAATATACCTTTAAGTCTCTCCACTAAGCTTATCCAATCACTTCAGCACGTGGGAAGTGTTCCCTGACATCTGATTGCTACCTGGATCTGGGTCATTCAAGGTCATAGAATTAATCACATGCCTCTACTTCAAAAAGGTTCCAACAATTTGTTTTCCCCAAAATTTCTGAGTGCTGGTGATCCTAAAACTAAGAACCCAGCAACTTACTGAGTAGTTGGTTATGAATACACTCAAAGCAAAAGTGTTCATTCTATACTCCCAGAACACAATATGAAGAGTGAGAGACCAATTTAAAATGAGCAAGTAATTGCTCATTAGTAAATACTGTTGATAAAGTGTTGACTAAGGTACCGGTAAGCAAAAATTTTTTACCCAGGAAAAGATGAAAAATTGGATAGTAAAAATTGCAGATCACTTTATAATGAAATCCAGCCCACCGAGGATGAAAATAACAGAATGGAAAAAAACCAACATCAAGATTAAATAAAAAGCAAAGCAATATATGAAGTTTATACCAATGTATAAAACTATTAACAAAATTTCCAACAGAAAACTAGCAAAGGACATGAACAGTTTGTACAAAGAGAAATATAGTTACAACCAACTTTGTAAAAAAAAAAATGCTTAATGATATTAGAAATTAAAGATATGCAAATCAATTCATCAGCCTTGAAATGCAGGAGAGAGAGAGAGAGAGAGGGAGAGAGAGAGAGAGAGAGAGAGAGAGAGAGAGAGAGAGAGGGAATAATAGAAGGAATTTGGACAGCATATCTGGCTTGGACAGTGCTGATGACCCTATAATTGATACTAATATCTCAAAGGCTTAGAAATATTGATCAAAAGCTGTAATCTCTAGTTATCCTTAAATTGCAGTTGAGAATAAGAAAGGAAAAGCTATATGAACAAAGCTGTTCAGAGAGGCCTTTATTTATGATCCCCAAGATCTTAAAATAATCTAACATATAAGAATTTGTGCACATTTAGTCCATACATTATTTGGAAACCACTAGAATGTCAAATTTGTAAAAACAAAAATAGTTTTTGATGAAGTAAGTGAAAAGTAGAACTCAAAATTGTTTGCCCATGAGAGAGCCGCAGCTGCACACAACAATTTCAATAAAATACAACTAAAATACAAGATGGACATTACACAGAACTACAGAAAAGTCGACTGACTGGAAATTCTACAACGAGAAGCAAGGAGAAAACCAGAAGGAAGCACGGAGGAGCTTTAAAAGCCTAAGGTACGGAGACACTCGGCGTGCACGGAGAGGACGGAGCCGGAGAGAAGGGGCAGCTGATTGCCTGGCTGGCGTTCCCTAGCAGGAAGGAGATAAAAGCTCCGACTGTGCTGGGCCCCAGTTCCGACTGCTCTGAACCCCAGGTCTAGGCCAGACCCCGGGGACCCAGGCTCATCCATAGGGAGCTGGGCTATAAGGCGAAAGGAGGTCCCGGAGGCGCGCACATTGCTCGAAGAATAGGGACAGTTGGCTGTGCCGCAGGATTTCCCTGGCGGGAAGGAGACTGGGGTTCCAGACTGCTCTGAACGCCACTTCCAATCCCACTTCCAACTGAACTGAACCCCAGTTCCAGGCTCATTGGGGGAGAGCCTAGACTGTTTGGTAACAGGCGAAAATCGAACGCACCTTTCTCTCAGAGGTGCTTGCAGCGAGTACTGAAGGACCCAGAGACTAGGAGCCACATAGGGCGGGGCTGATGGAAACCAAGGCTGTAGGCTCCACCCTGAAACGCCACCCCATCAGGGAAGCTGCAAAAATACGACAACGAAATAGATCACAAACAAAAGAAATGGAGGACAAAAAGCGACTGGATATAGAGTTCAAATCTACGCTTATAAGGTTTTTCAAGAATTTCCTAGAAAAGGTCAATAAGACCTATGAAGATATGAAAAGGGATCAACTAGAATTAATAAGGAATCAACAAGAAATGATAAGGGATCAACAAGAAATAAAGAATACATTGTCTGAAATAAAAAAATATTATACAGAGTCCTAAAAACAGAATGGAAGATCGCAAGAATCAAATAAAAAATTTGGAACATATAGAGCCAGAAGACACTCCTCCGCAGAAGCAAGAAGACAAGAGAATCCAGAAAATTGAAGATAATGTAAGAAACCTCTGGGACAACTTCAAGCGAACCAACATCAGAATTATGGGGGTCCCAGAAGGTGAGAGAGAGCAAGATATCAAAAACATACTGAAAGAAATAATGACAGAAAACTTCCCCCACCTGGTGAAAGAATTAGACTTACAAGTCCAGGAAGTGCACAGATCTCCAAACAAAAGGAATCCAAAGAGGACCACACCAAGATAAATCATAATTGAAATTCCAAGAGCAAAAGACAAAGAGAGAATATTAAAAGCAGCAAGAGCAAAGCAGGTAGTTACCTATAAAGGAGCACCTATACAATTGTCAGCTGACTTCTCAACAGAAACCATGCAGGCCAGATGGGAATGGCAAGAAATATTCAAGGTGATAAATAGTAAGAACCTACAGCCAAAGATAATCTACCCAGCAAAGCTATCACTCAGAATCGAAGGCCAGATAAAGAGCTTCACTAATAAAAAAAAAGCTAAAGACCAAACCAGAATTATATGAATTGCTTAAGGGGGTTCTTTCAGAAGAGAAAGTAAATAAAGATAAAAATTATGAACAACAAATATGTAACTATCAACAAGTGAATCTAAAAACCAAGGAAATTAAAAAAAAATCTAAATGAACAATATTAACTGGTGAATATAATAGAATCAGAAGTATGGAAGGGGAGTGAACTGACGATTCTTGGGGAAAAGGGGAGAGGGGGATGTGGGAAGAGACTGAACATAAACTGTGCACCTATGGATGAGGACAATGGGGGGTGGGGAAAGGGCAGAGGGTGGGATGGGAACCTGGTTGGAGGAGAGCAATGGATGGGGGGCGAGGGGGAAGGAACATTTGTAATAATATGAACAATAAAAATTTATTTAAAAAAAATAACAAAATAAATAAATAGTTTGCCCACCATGCTTAAACACTTGGAAAAGATGAGAAGGGAAAGAAGAATCCATAAAGCCCTAGTTTGGGCTCCTCAGGGATCAGGCCAAGGAAAACTTCTCTGGGTGTCCATCTGAGCTTGGTGGAGGGGACTTGAATGAGGAAGCACAGCTTGCCAGCACAGGAAGCCCTGGGGCACATATTTAAAATCTGGGACCAAATCAGATTGGGACCCAGAAATTTGCATTTTTAACTTAGGTTTATGTGTGTGATTGTGTGTGTGTGTGTGTGTGTGTGTGTGTGTGTGATTCTTATTAACAGCAAATGTTGGAACTAAGTGATTTCAAAGTAGTTTTGAGATTCTAGATCAAAATTTTCTACAGGCCTTGTATGACTAAGTAAATCAGGTCTATAAATCACAACTCCAGTTTGGTTCGGGGTGTGGGATGGAAAGGAGTGGCGGTCTGGGGGATGGGCAGCCTGCATCCTTGCCCGGGCTTGTTCTTCTAGGAAGGATTCTTGCCTTCACCAGAAGGGGCTCAGATGGAGCTAGGGCTGCCTCAGCCGGAGTCCTCACTAATCCTTGACCTTCACCTTGTCCCCTGCCCCCAGAGAAGTCATCCGGACCCTTCCTTCCCTGGAGTCTCTGCAGAGGTTGTTTGACCAGCAGCTCTCCCCCGGCCTCCGCCCACGGCCTCAGGTAAGGGTTTGTGGGTTGGAAAGATGAGTTTGATAAATTGGGATTGAGGGTGGGTTATCGTGTTATCGAGGTTGCCAGAGTCCAGATGGCTGAACTGTCAGAGTAAGCTATGGGTGAAGGGTGAGAGCCACAGAACTCTGCCCATCCCCATCCCCATCCCCATAAGACATTTCCCACTGCCTGATTTTGACGTGAGAAATAAGATTTTAAATCATGCACCCATCAGCAAAAGTACTTATTAGTGCTACATAAGGTGGCAGGGCCTCTTCCCAACATTTTCTTCAGAAACTGAAAGAAACACATGGGGTGCCTAAATTCTTGATGCTGCCTTTGCCCCACGAAGAGCAAGGAATGCATGCACCTCCCTCTGGCCACAGTCACCTGCTCACGGCCTGGCAGGGGGCCAAGACCAAGTGGCCTTTGAGCAAAGATCTGTGTGACCAGAGGTTCATCTGCAGAATTAAAAACAAGGAAACTAATATCTCAGAGAAAGTACTTGCAACTAAGATAAAAGACAAAGGATTAACATGCATTTTTTTTTAAGTCTACAAATAATTCAGCCAAAACAGCCCACTTTTTAAAATGGGGAGAGGATATAAAGAAGACGGTTTTACTGAAGAACTTGTAATGGCCAACATACACGTGAAAAGATGTTTGACCGTACCTCGTTAGTAACCAGAAAATGACATTCAAAACAAGGACGTGTATACTTGCATATCAGATAAGCAAAGAGCTGATAGGTGAAGTCAGGGTTTGGCTGTGTGGGGACGGGGAACTCACAAGGGCTTACCTGTCTGCCCTGCTGGAATGGAAATGGATTTTCTGAAAGATTATTTGGCCATTTGCATTATTAGGGAAGGGAGAGCATTCACTCCTTTCTACCCTCCTTTAGTTTTTAACAGCTGGATTAGTAATAAAAATAATACAATTGACACAAGACTAGATTAACAGGAGAGAAAAAAACACAATTTGACACATGCATGCAGGAAAGCTACAGTGTAAACCTACAGGTGGCACTCAGACCAATTCACCCACTTCTAGGCAGAGCTGTGAATTATGTCAACACCCAAGCTAGTGACATATGGCTGTAACATTCTTTATTATGGAAACTATGCTGTGGCCTTATTGGTTGTTAACACATCCTAGCCTTTATCCACTAGACACCATAAGCATACCCTAGTTGCTGACAATCCCAATGTCTCCAGTCTTATCAAATGTCCCCTGGGGGGCAAAATCACCACCAGCTGAGAACCACTGGGTTAGATCTGCATTCAGATCTCTAGGGTACACTAGCTGTGTGACCTTGGACAAGATAAACTCATCACTTTGAATCAACTTCCCCATCTGCATAACAAGGATTATAAGAATAAATATGCATGCAGATTAGATGAGTGAATATGTTCAAATTAAGAAGGATAAAGTGTAAGAACTCATTGGATCCTCCTTTGCGTTCCACTGAATAAGACTCAGACCTATGGACAAAGCTCTAGCATTGTTCTCACACTTTCCAGTCCAAGAACTCACCCCCAGTTTGTCAGGAACTTCAATGTAGTCTGTGAGTTTTTGCCAAGTCTGCTCCAAAAGACACAGATTCAGCAAGAGAGAGTGAAAAACACAAGCCAAAAAATTTCTATTTAGAGGGAGGAAAAAATGACAGCCAGGTGACTGTCCCAGGTAATTCCAAGCAGATAATTCCAAGTGTT
Source organism: Pipistrellus kuhlii (assembly GCF_014108245.1). NCBI lineage: Eukaryota > Metazoa > Chordata > Mammalia > Chiroptera > Vespertilionidae > Pipistrellus > Pipistrellus kuhlii. The sequence continues at coordinate 26,491,424 of NW_023425573.1, forward strand.
CAAGAGGGTGAATAAGGGGGTTAAAATCTGTTATCTTTTCAATCCTCCATGTGAAACCCCTTAAAACAAGGGGATCCTGAACTGTGTCATCTATTGACCAAAGCAGTCAGAGAAAATGTTGATAGGTGTGATGATGATGGTGATAGTTGTGGTGGGGGTGTGGTTGGAGTTGGTTGTGATGATGCTGACAGTGGTCATGGTGGGAATTAGGCAGTGGTGGTGAGGAAAATGGTGGTGATAGAGTGATGATTGATTAGTGATGGCAGAAGTAATATATATCGTGGCTGGGTGGAAAATTGAGGTCAAATGCAAGAATAGCCTGGCTGACTTGCTAAGCAATAGGGTGGGTCAAAAAGCATCACTTGGTTAGAGATAATCCTGGTTCTGTTCTGCTTGGTATTCAAGTTAATCATGCATGTGTCTGACTCTCATTCTACTTCTGGAGGGCAGGGATGTCTTATTAACTCTACACCTCCAGCACTGGCAATGTGCCTGGCACAGAATAAATGCTTTAGAAATGTTTGTTCTGGGAATAAATGCTTGAGGCTGTGGATTTGGTGCCAGGCCAATAGGATTCAAGTCCTGCTGTTCCACTCACTAGCTATTTGACTGCCGACAAGTAACTTCAGCTCTCTGGGCCTCAAGTACGCTTTGAACAATTGTACTGAGCATCTTCCCTGGGCAGGCACTGTTCCAAGCCTCAAGGTTGCAGCACTGAACAGAGCACTCATGGTCCCAGTTCTCACGGAGCTTGCTTTCTAACAGGGAAAACAGTGAACAAATAAATGATTGTGGTGATTGATTTGCAGCAAAGCAGGGTGGTTTGATAGAGAGGACTGTGGCTGGCTACTTTAGCGTGGTCAGGGAAGCCCTCTTTGTGGATCTGAGACCTGAGTGTTAGGGGATGGCCTTCCCAGATGAAATCCATGTCTCTGGGAATTCCTCAGAAAGGGTAGCTCAAGGCCATGGGCAGATCAGAAGTGAGGCTGAGAACAATTGGGCATGCAGGGTTAGATCATATGGTCTTTGAGGGCAGGGTAAGCAGTTTCTCTATGGTGGAAAGCAACTAGTCTAGGGCTTTCAGCAGTGGAGTGGCTCTATTTTGGGAGCACAGCAGGAGCAGCGAAGACGTAGATGTAGGAAGAGGAAGGTAATAGGCAAGGCGAATCCTAGAGTTTTGCTTAAGCAAACGAGTGGATGAGGTATGAAACTCTGGGGAGAAGCAGATTTAGAGGGAAGAAAAAAATGACTTATTTTGGGGGGGGGGGCATGATACATTTGAGGTGATTGGGAATATTCTTGATTTCTTCATCTGCAAAGGTTGATAATAATAGTATTCCTGGGGTTGTTCGGGGGTTGAAGTGAGATGAGGCCTGGAAAGTGCAGAGTGTTACACCTCTCAGTAACAGGTCATCAGTGACTGTGTCTTTCTTTCCTTGTTTCCTCATCTCCCAGGTGCCTGGTGAGGCCAATCCAATCAACATGGTGACCAAGCTCAGCCAACTGACAAGTCTACTGTCCTCTATTGAAGATAAGGTACTTGGGGGGGTCCTACAGCTTCTGTTGGCATCTGATTACCTCTTTGCTCAGACAATGCAGACTGTGCTCCCTTTGACTGCCCCAAAGATGTGGCCTTTTCTTCATTTCCCAGCATCAATGGCATTATACATTTATGCCCACAGGTCAAAGCCTTGCTACATGAGGGACACGAGTCTCCCCACCGGCGTTCTCTCATCCCTCCAGTCACCTTTGAGGTAAGTGGTTGTGCCCTTGTGCTTTCCAAAGAAGCTGAGGAACACTCTCTTCCATGTGAAATGAGGACTTTGGGCTCACCTGTACAAGGTCAGGGAGCCCAGCAACTGAGATTAGCAGTCCGTGGAGCCACCTGTGAAGATGTTTCAGCATTAGAATGGGTTTCCATATGAATCTGTGGAGCCTCATCAGGAAAGAACCTCTTGGCCCAAGATGACTTAAACTTTGTCCTTTTCAACAGGGCTAGTGAGTGACATCAAATGGGACCTTCAAACTGGCTGCATAGTGCCTTAAGGGAGAATTGGGGGGTGGGGGGGAAGGATGCATGTCCCATGATTTCCCCAGGAGTGAGTGAGTTAAAATCCTCAGACTCAGGCCCAAAAATTTGTTTTTCTTAATTATCCCCAGAGATTCTGATGTATCCAATTGCAGCCCTGGTCCCATATTCAGAAGCACAGATCAAAAGGCCCCAAAATGTCCCTCCCCACAACATCCTTTCTAGTCCTGATGATAAATCTGTCTTCTGAGCATGGCAATTGTACTTTCCCTAATTATTATCAATCAGTGTTCAATTATTAGTTGTAACAAGGTTCAGAAGCTTAAATCTATTAGTAAAACCCTTCCTGAAAGTAGATGACATCAAATTAATGAATGTTGTCAGACTAGGCAGGGAATGAATAATTTTCCAGTAGTCCATCTGTTTCCTCCACCAAACCTGTTGATAGAAGAACTAATGTGCACACAGCAGACTGGCTGGGCTCCTTGCCATATTTTAGCATTCTTGGGAGCTGCCAGTGGAAACCAGGGTGTGTGGCCCTGAGCAAGAGAGGCTTAGAAATATTATAGAAACCAAGGAGCCCAATATGGGACATCGAGGCTGAACTGGCCAAGGGCTGACCAGCCATATATTATAGATGAGGAGCTCTTGAAAGCCTGGACAGAGAAGAGATGACCTACATCTCTCCTCTGTCTTCTTCTCCTCCCCTTACCCCTCTTTTCTCTTCTCCTTCTCTTCATAGGTGAAGTCAGAGTCTCTGGCACTTCCTCAGAAGTTGCAGCTCAAAGTCGATGTTGAAACTGGAAAATTGATCATTAAGAAGTCCAAGGATGGTTCTGAGGACAAGTTCTACAGCCACAAGAAAAGTAAGACCCTCACACCCACAATGCTCTCATCTGTTAGTGCTCTTACTGATGACTGGTAAACAGCAGGTGGCTGGGGATGCATGTCCTGCCAGGCTTATGTCACCCCTATGCTAGGATACCCTCTGCCCCATCCTGCCTGTGGAACCCCTCCACCCCCACTCAGCTCTAGGACCCACCTCTCAGGCCCCCTCCTTCCTGAGGCCTTCCCTGTCCATTCCGCCTCCTTCCTCTGAGTCCTGGGGAAATGTGGCAGCTCTGTGATGCATTCCTCCCCAGAGGGAGCCAGGTTGATGCATACAGTCACCTCCCCGGGCCTGGTCCAGGGCCCTGCATACATAAGGGCCCGTGTCAGGAAGCATCTTTAGTGTAACAGAGACTGAGAGACAGTTTCAAGTGCATGGGCTCTGAAACCAAACTGCTCAAATTCACAACCCAGCTCTGCCTCTTAGCAGCTGTGTGACCCTGGACAACTTAATTGCGCTGGACTTCAGATTCGTCATCTGTAAAATAGATGGATAAGGATTAACTGAGTAATCTGCATGTAAAGCTCTTTAGGAAAGAGTCTAGCATGTAGGAGCCACTCACAGCACCTGAGGCTTTACACCAGTTCTCACCACCCATTGGTGCTCTGCCTGCGGATGGGAAAGTCAGGGTTGTGGATGTTAAACTCATCTGTAAAATGGGAAATGTTCACATAACAGATGCTTATGGGCTAATTAGTTCAACAAGTTATTGTGGGCTAAGCACTGGGGATCCAAGGCCTCTACAGCACGGAATTTACATTCCAGAGTGTTGAGTGACCATAAATACTCAAAATACAGGGTGGCGCAAAGTAGGTTTACAGTTGTTCATATTGAAAACAATACAATAATTAATGAACAATAATAATATAAAATTAAACTCTGTTTTGCATACTCACAAATGTAAATCTACTTTTGCCCATCATGTATAGCAACACAATGATTTCAGCTAGTGATAAAGTGCTGTGAATGAAAACATCCAGGATAGTTGTAAGGAAGGCAGAATAGAGCAGCAAAGATGGAGCAGGAATGAAGTCCTTAGACATGAGCATGATAGGCCGTCATACTCACGCAGAGTTGAGATCACAGTGTTGGACAGGACCACTCTGTCCACTGCCAAGTTGGGCAGGAGAGATGGGGATTTACTGAGGGTATGAGCAGGAGAGGACTGTGTTGAAAGTGATCAGCTTAAAGCCATAGTTTCCTCTTACCTATCACAGAGAATGAGTTAAAACTGAAAGGGCGGTTCCAACTCTGAAAAGAGGAAAAAGAAACTTAACATGAAGGAAGATATTATCAGAGTGCCTGATTGTTCTAAAAAAAAAAAAACAAACCTGGAGGTTTCTAGGTTGAAAGAAATACCTCCCAGGATTCTGAAAAGCGCTGTGAACTCTTGTCAGCTTATTTCAAAGACTTTTTTTCTTTTTTCTGAGCATCTGCCATAAGCCAACTCTGACTTATAGACTTTCCTTCAAAGAATTAGCAATTTAAAGGTGGAAACTGATATGTGAGCCTGCATTAGCCTGGCAGGTGGATTGATTAGCTCAGCTGTTGGGTGATGCAAGGAGGCTTCATACCTCAGAGATAGCTCTGTCTGGGCTTTGAAGAATTAGTTCACCAAGCATGAGGCAGGAAGAACTCTTGGACTGAAATGTTGGCATGTGCAAGGAATAGAGAAGGATATTAGGGGAATTACATGTTACTTGTGCCCCTAAAGAGAGGAACAGTAGGAAATGGGGTCCCAGATGTGGGGCAGGTCCTTGAATGCCAAAGTCAGGGTTGGAGATGTTGTCTTGTGGGCACTGACGTATTTACCGCCAGTTTAGAATAGTGTTTGGCACAGAGTAGGTGACCAATAGAGGTATACTGAGTGAATGAATGAGTGAAGACTTGTCTATCAGTAGCATTTTCATAGTCATAATACAAAACACTGACTAGTTACCCAGCCAAAATTATTATATAATTCTTGGAAAGATGATGGGGGGGGGCCGGCATTATGAGTAGGTGGGGGGAGGAAGATGGCGAGAGGGGGGACAGGCTGTATGTGTGAAAGAGAGCTAAACCGTCATCTTCCATAGTGCAAAGTCAATATGCAAAGGAAATATTCAAATATTTAAACCTGAAACACCAGGAAGTATCAATATAGACATGGAGTAATATTCCAAAAGAATCCATTAAGAGAATTGAAAGTGGTTATTTCTAGGAAGCAGAACATTGGAGGCAGGTGGGATTGAGGGGTACTATTATATGTACAAATCTTATAGAACAACTTGAGTCTATCATTGATATAAATAAAAAAATTAGCTATAAATTAAAAGCAAAGCAAAAGTAGGAAAGGAGACAGGGAGGAGGATAAAGAAATAAAGAAAGGGGGGGAAGGAAGAAAGATGAGAAGACAATTAGCCACGCTCTTCCTGCTCCAACCCGGTCACCTCTTGCTTGCCAGTCTTTCTAAGCATGAGCTTCTCCCTGGAAGAGCAGCCAGGAACAAAAGGACCAGGTAAACTAGGCACAGATTTGGTGTTCTGCCTGCGGATGGGAGAGTCAGGGTTGTGGATGTTCAGATGCCAGAATGTAGTACATATTGGACACTCTGTACATATTGGGTGATGAGTAGGTGAATGAATAAGTGAACTTTCATTTCTCTTAAGTCCTGCAGCTCATCAAGTCTCAGAAGTTTCTGAACAAGTTGGTGATTTTGGTGGAAACAGAGAAGGAGAAGACCCTGCGAAAGGAATATGTTTTTGCTGATTCCAAAGTAAGTAATGATTACTAAGACAGCCGAGAGGGGAATGAGGGATGCATGTTTTCCAAGACGGGCTCTGTGCCTGGAAGTTTGTACCAAGAGCTCACTCAGTTCTCACGACCCATTTTCCACCTGGGAAAGCTGATCCCAGCTGGGATTTGAGCAGTCACAGCCCTCTCGTCTTTCCCCTCCTCCAGGCTGTCTGCCCAAGAGCATGCATCTTTTATTGCTGTGTTTACCCAGCCCCATTGGGAGGCCGTTAGCTTCTCTGAGCTACTCTAGGAAGTGTTCTGGGGCACCCCATCTTTAAACCTGAGTCCCAACCAGTGGCCTCTCCATTTCTGCACACGGCCCCAGTCTGCAGAAGTAAGGTGCCTGTTAGGACTGGCTCCTGGAGTGAGAGGTAATTCGGGCCAATGGGAATCCTCAGGGACTTTGGACATCGCATGGGCAGGGTTCTCTGTGACCTAATCTCACCTCTGACATGCCCACCAGAGGTTGAAACCCACCATTGTAACCTCTGAAATCAATAAAATATATTTTTTAAATGTAATGATGCTATTCATACTTTTTGTCAACAGGTTTTTTATGCTTAACAATATATTTGCCCATCTATCCTTATTGATAAAGTATTTCTGCACCAAAATTTTAGAACCCTATAGTATTCTAGTGTATGGATGACCCACAATACCATTATGAATTCCTTTCCTAAGATTGGACATTAAGGTTGTTTCTCACTTTTTCCATATTGAAATGTGTGCTGTAGTTCCTCGACATGGTGGGGCCCTGGTCCAGTTCCTGGATATTCTCCTGGAGTCTGGTCCCTGCCTTGACACAGCTGGGCCACAGAACAGCCACTTTCTTAGTCTTGGGACCCATTTCCCCATTGCCCTCCTGGAAGTGCGGACTGATTTGTGTGCCTCTCAGTTTTCCTGAAGCTGGGCGGGTGCAGAGGCCTTTCTGAGTCTGTCTGCCCTTCAATCCCTAGAAGAGAGAAGGCTTCTGCCAGCTCATGCAACAGATGAAGAACAAGCACTCGGAGCAGCCTGAGCCCGACATGATCACCATCTTCATCGGCACCTGGAACATGGGTAGGTACAGCTGCCACCCTCCTTCCTGTCACTTCCCCTTGGGTTCTACTTCCTGCATCCAGCATCCTCAAAAGGAGGGAATCTGTCTCCCCCACCCCAGCCTACCAGTGCAGCCTCCCTTCTAGGGAATTCTAGCATTTTCCTAAGACAATAGATAAGGGGGCGAGACTTGGGACTCATACCCCTAGAGCCACTGCAGAGGGTTACATTGTGTGTCTAAGTTGAAGGATATGAGGTAAAGAATCTGTATGTCTAGGTCAAGGGGCTCTTGGGCACCTTGCCAGTCTTAGGCAGCCCGCCAAGGGTCTCCGGATCCAAAGAAAGAAAGAACTTCCTTGAGTAACATTGCCAGAGACGCAGAGAGAGAGACAGCGAGAGAGGAGAGAGATAATGCCCAATTAAATTCAAATTTCATGTAAATAACAAATAATTTTTGGTATAGGTGTTGACCTAGAAATGCATACATACAGGGTGTCCCAGAAAAAATTTGGACACACTTTGAATAATTATAAAGGCAGTATTTATTAATATACATTTCATTTTTAAAATGTAATAGAATTTACAGATATAGTATATGTACATTTTTTGGGACACCCTATATATTACACTAAATATATATAGTATTATATTTTTATATGTAAATATATATTACATACCAAATATATAAATATTATATGCTGAATGTAAATGTTACTAAATATTTAGTATAACTATTATATGTAGCTAGAAATAAGTACTAAATGTATACTAGATATGTACTATATACTTATATACTAATATACATTCATATACTAACTGTAAATTATGCTAAATAATATATTTAGTGTGAATATTCAGCTCGAGATGAAAAATAAGTAGATATAGGATGCACAATTAAATTTGAATTTCAGACAAACAGATATTGCATGGGATATACTTATTCTGAAGATTATCTGTTGTTTATCTAAAATTCTAACTTAACTGGGTGTCTATCTCCCCAACCTGGTCGGGAGCAGAGTCAGGCCCACTCTGTCTCGACACAGCAAATAGTCGCCCAGCAGCATCAGGAAAGGAAGGAGTGAAGGGAGTTTTACACACTCCTCCTGATTCTCTGGCTAGCACCCTCACATCAGACCTTGGCTGACATCTCTCTTTTGTAAGGAAGCAATTGTTGTCTCCCAACCATGGGCTAGAAGCCCCATCCCAAACCTGTCAGACTACCTACGGGGTCATCCAGGCAACAGAATGTATAATCCTCAAGGACTGTCTCAGTTCCCAGAATGTATATTGCTTGAGGACTGTGTCTCAGTTCCCAATGTGGCTTCAAAGACCAGCTGGTGTTTGACCTCATGTGCAACTAGATCAAGACACCATGTGGAATCTTCTATGTTTCTAGTCTTTGAAACTTCACATTATCTTTAAAAAGAAATGTAACTGGGGATGATAGTACCTAGTTCTCCATCTAAGGTAATTTGTTGGGTGGCCTGAATGGTTTTCATATCTGTGGGACTCCCCCACCCCAGTCCTTCCCCCACCTCTGTTTGAATTCTTCTGTTGTACCTGTGACTCACTTCATGTTGGGTTTTGCTGTTGAAGGTAACGCCCCCCCTCCCAAGAAGATCACGTCCTGGTTTCTCTCCAAGGGGCAGGGGAAGACGCGGGATGACTCTGCTGATTACATCCCCCACGACATCTATGTGATTGGCACCCAGGAGGACCCTCTGGGGGAGAAGGAGTGGCTAGAGATACTAAAAAACTCCCTGCAAGAAATCACCAGCATGACTTTTAAAATGGTGAGCAACTGGTCACGGCCCCAGCTGGGACTCCAGGGGAGCGGGCTTTGTAAGGCCGGCCAGGACCTCTGAGAGGCAATGGTGGGCTCAGCATCTCAACTCTCAACTTCCGAAGTTGCCCGGGTACTCAGTGCTTCTCCCCTACCTTCCAGGGCCAGAGAAGGGACCTGTATTCAGAAACTGATGGTGCCCGTGGGTGCTGCTGAAAGTAACAGGGTCCTCCCTCTGCCCTACTTGTGCTTTACTTTATTGAAACTTCGTCAGTCCCGGCTCTCATCTTTAAGATACTTTGTGTCACCTGTGGGACATCCCTAGGAGTCCCCCAAAGTTTAGGGGTTATAGACAAGGAACTCCACACCTGGGAGGTGAGGACAAGGTGTGAATCTCTTGCTCCGGGGTCACAACGTTGTCCTCCCCACCAGATCGCCATCCACACCCTCTGGAACATTCGCATTGTGGTGCTGGCCAAGCCCGAGCATGAGAACCGGATCAGCCACATCTGCACCGACAACGTGAAGACGGGCATCGCCAACACTCTGGGTGAGCAAAGAGGGCCACCTTATTCATACTCCGCCGCCATGCCCACCCATCTTGTCCCGCTCCACTAGGACGTCCCCAGATTAAAAATGGAGTCTCAGATCCTGAGATCCCCTGGCCCTGGGCAAACCAGGGTCCCCCAGCTGAAACTTATCTGGTCGACACCAGCACTCCAGAGATCTGGCTGACATGCAGGTTCTGACTCAGCAGGCCAGGTGGGGCCTGAATCCTGCATTTCCAACCAGGTAGTGTCAGTGCTGGTCCAAAGGCCCCACCTTGAGTGTCAGGGACCTAGGAGGGGGTCGACACATTTACTATTAAGGACCAGAGAGTAAATACTTGAGGCTTTGTGGGCCATATGTCACTCCTCGTCCCCGCTGCTGTCACACAAAAGCAAACACAGATGCATGAAATGAATGGGAGGAGCTGTTCTGTAAAATTTTATTCATAACACAGGCTGTGGGCTCGAGGTGGCCACAGCTGTAGGCTGCCGACCCCAATCTGGATCTAGACTGACTCGGGTGGGATGTGTCTCTGAGCCGGTGGGACTCATCAGGGTGCTTCAGAGAATCGGAATAAGAGCAGAGGACCCCATGAGGGTGTGAGTGTGAGTCTGTGGGTGTATAAATGAGTGTACACATGAATGTGTCTGTGTGACTCTGTCTGTGAGTATGTATGGAGGTGCTCCGCGTGGGTGAGGGCAGAGGTAAGGGCGAGGCCAGTGGTTTCTGGGGGTTGAAGTCAGGGACAGGACAGTCCCAGAGAGAACAGGAAATAGAATTGTTGCAATTGATTGTGAAAAGCTCTCTCAAGTTTTCTGCTGACAAACCACACCTGCCCAGGTCCGCACCCCCTCGTGCCTCCTTCCTTCCTGTCTCAGTAGCTGCCCTGCCGTGAAGCCTACGCCCTTCTGCTGCCCAGGAACCTCTTTCTAGTGCTTGTTTGGTCTCTGCTGGGCCACCCACCCGTTCCCAAGGAGGAGGTGCCGGCTTATCCCCAAGGCCCTTTCAAATCCATGCTTTGCCCAGGGCTGTCCAGCCCAGACAGAAGGGGAGCCATGTGGGGGGTTTAAATATTCTCTTAGCCACATTGAAGAAAAGAAAACAGGCAAAGTCAATTTTTTAAAACTATATATTTTTATTCATTTCAGAGAGGAAGGGAAAGGGAGAGACAGAAACATCCATGATGAGAATCATTGATCAACTGCCTCTTGCACGCCCCCTAGTGGGGATCAAGCCCACAACTCAGGCATGTGCCCTTGACCAGAATTGAACCTGGACCCTTCAGTCCACAGGCCCATGCTCTATCCACTAGCCAAAGTCAATTTTGGCCCTAGCTGAATCTGGGGTGGAGCGCAGTGATCTGGGTTTGCCTATCCAGCTAAGACCACAGTCAATATTAATAATAAAATTTATCAAGCCTTATACGTTCAAAAGATTGCCATTTCAATGGGTATTCAATAAAGAAAAGTATTAGAATTTCCACTCTGTTTTTCTTACCAAGGCTGGTAATTCCGATGTGTCATTGACACTCAGGGCCGATCTCAGTTTGGATCAGCCATGTTTCAAGGGCTCTGTATGTAGGCTCATAGCTGCTGTATTGGGCAGACCAGTTTCTCAGACTTCATGTGTCAGAATCACCTACAACAGAAGTCAGCAGACTTTCTCTAAAAGGCCAAATAGTGAATATTTTAGGTTCTGCAGGTCATGCAATCTCTGTTGCACCTACTCAACTCTGTCTATGGGTGTGGCCGTGTTCCAATGAAATGTTGTTTATTCATTCCGAAACTTAAATTTCATATTTTAATGTGTCACAAAATATTCTTCTTTTGATTTTTCCAACTCTCTAAAAGTGTAAAAACCATTTTTAGCTGGTGGTGGGCCAGTGTTTATGCACCCCTGATCTAGAGGACTTGGCAAACCCAGATCACTGTGCCCCACCCCAGATTCAGCAGGTCCAGGGCAGGGCCTGAGAATGGGCACTTCCCACACGTTCTCAGGTGATGGTGATGCTGTGGGGCCAGGAAACACACTCTGAGAACCGCTGGTCTAGAAGGGAGTAAAACTGATAGAAAAAGAGGTGGCTTAGGTGTGGGTTTTGGTCTTACAGGAAACTGAAGTTAGCTGGGTGGAAGGTCGCCCTCCCCTCCCTGCTAGCCCTGTCTCCTCCTGCTGAATCTTCTTTCTGCAGCTTCTGGCTGCTTTTCGTATCCTGCCTGAATGGCATGTGTGGTGACCGAGAGCCCCTTCCGGGGAGATGCCAGGATGGTTACACTGGCGGCCTCCTCCCTCAGCCCTTCAGAGAACCCAAGGCTGCTGACCATTCCCCTTGCTTTCTTACTCCCCTGGCGGAATCTCATACCCCAGGCTGTCACCTGTCCTATCCTCACCACCCCCACCTCTTATGTTTTGCTTTCTTTCTTCTCCTCCACTTTCTCACACCTGCTTCCACCGCTCTTTCTTCACCTTGATGTCCTGGTTTGCCTGTTTGATATTCTGACTTCTTTCTCCCTCTCTTCAGGGAACAAGGGAGCCGTGGGGGTGTCATTCATGTTCAACGGAACCTCCTTGGGGTTTGTCAACAGCCACTTGACTTCCGGGAGCGAGAAGAAACTCAGGTAATAGCATTTGTTCCCCAGAGCCTGTGTCGGGTTTTTTGCCCAGACAGACCTCACGCCTCTGATAATGGCAGACTGACTGCTCAGGCCTCTGCTGGGACCCTTTGAGGGCTTTCCCCGTGGTCTCTTCAGAGGCAACTGCAGCTCAGGAGCGAGCCCCCATTTGGAGGAGTCTCTTCTGAAGGGCAAAGCAGACATTTCCTGTGTCATTAACCGAATGTGTTAATGTCTGAAGGGCAGAGCAGACATTTCCTGTGTCAGACATCCAAGTGCCACTTCTTTCTAAAGGGGAGAACCCCCTCTGGGCACACTCACTGACAGGTGCCAGTTGGTCGTGAAGACAGCCATCCAGAACAGTCACGATTCTGATTCCCGGGGAACACATGCTCCCGGGGCCCGGTCTGCTGCAACAGAGCCAGAAATTCAAGTCTCAGTTCCCGCCCTGTCCCTCTGATGTCCCACCACGGAGGAGTAGGGAGCCCTGTGCTAAGATGGTCATTTTGTCATTTAATCAGGCGAAACCAAAACTATACAAACATTCTCCGGTTTCTGGCTCTGGGAGACAAGAAACTGAGTCCCTTTAACATCACTCACCGCTTCACCCATCTCTTCTGGCTCGGGGACCTCAACTACCGTGTGGAGCTGCCCACCTCGGTAAGGAGCTGCCTGCCAGGGCTGCCCACCTGGGTGGGGAGCTTTCCATCAGGTGAGGGGCTTCCACCTGGGTGACCAGTGTCTGTCGGGCTGGCCTGCATAGGACAGAGGCTCCCTTGCATTGTCCCAGGGCAGAGGACCATGGAGACACAATGACCGAACTGAGCCAAGGCAGCTACTCCACCTCGGAGACTCACAACTGTTCCCATTGCGGAGTGCCCACCTTTCTTTATGGGCTGTCTGCACTCGTGCCTAGTTCCCACATGCCTGTCCCTGCTGCCCCTCCTCACCACCACTCTGCCTCTGTCCTCCCACTGGCTGGCTGCACCCCTCAGCCTGCCAGTCCCAGGTCGCCAGCAGAGGCTGAAGTCTGACTCAATCAGCTGTTTTCTCCCCAAAGCACAGGTCACTGTCCAGCCCAGGGAAGCAATTCTCTAAGTTGGATGCCCACCCCTGGCCCAGTGAGCAGTGGTCAGAGGGCCATGTGGCACAGATGCAGCCTTGTACCCTCTGGGAGGAAAGGGGGTGGACAGGCATGGCCACTGGATGCATGTAGAACCAAATGAGGTTGTTTCCGTGTTCCTGGAAGGAAGATGGGGCAGGAGGCAGACCTAGGAGCAGAATCCAGCCCGTCTGCCCAGAGACCTTGGTTAACTGCCTGTTGTGTCCGAGTCTAGCTGCCATCCTGTGACCTACTTTTACAGAACAGAGAGAGCCCTGGGGCACAGACAGGCCAAGGAAAAGGCCTTGGGTCTGTTACAGATCACAGACAAAGCTGGAATTGAACCTGGACTTTCCCATTGTCCCACATCCCTCAGCCACCTCTGCCTCCCACTGCCACAGCGGCTCTGCAAAAATTGGGAGGCTTAGGGCCCATCATGACTCCCTGACCACTCCCTCCCTCCCTCTCACGGTGCTTTTCATGGCCCCTTTCCTTCTCTCTCTCCTACTGAGCAGGCAGATGAGAGAGGGTGGATAGGGATCCTTCAGAGTCTAAGGGGCTGTCACAGCCATCCACTCGCCAGGAGATGACCAAGTGCATTGGCCAGAGCAGAGGTAACAAGTCATGGGAGGGAGGACTGCTGGCTTCCAAGGCCAGCACATCCTCTGGATGTCACACCGACTCCTGGGGTCCCAGCCCAGATCACAGAGGCCTGATGGGATTTCACATCCTTTCATGGCCTTACAACAGGCTGGTTCAGTTCCCAGAGAAAGAGAGAGCAATAGAGACATACCTACATAGCTAATGAAGTATTAATAAGATGATATTAAAAGAGAGTATGAAAAAATAGAATTCCCCTCAGTAAATTTGGAATAATCAGGAACTTATGTTATCAGGTTGATATTTCACTATTGCAGATTTTCCCTGTAAAAATAGTTGAGCTAAGAAACACCTACCCAGCAACCCCAGGTGGGGGCTGGGGGCTGGTACAGCACTGAGGCTCCAGGGTCTGGTGCGGTGGGCAGCGGGTGATGAGGTGCCTCCTGAGCACATTGGTGAAGAGGGGTGTCTCACAGTGGCCATGTCCTTGCTCCAGGAGGCAGAAACCATTATCCAGAAGATTAGGCAGCAGCAGTATGCAGACCTCCTATCCCACGACCAGCTGCTCATGGAGAGGAAGGAGCAGAAGGTTTTCTTGCACTTCGGTAAGAACTGATACCCTCCCCGGGACTCTCGTTCTGTCTCCCTTCTCCCTGAATATCCTCACAGGGTCGTGGGGGAAGGGGCGGTTATGTCTGGAGGAGAAGGAAACTTGGCCAGATGTGAGACGTGGGAATGAAAGCTGAAACCAGGGTTTTGTTTGGTTTCAGAGGAGGAAGAAATCACGTTCGCGCCCACCTACCGTTTTGAAAGACTGACTCGGGACAAATATGCCTACACTAAGCAGAAAGCCACGGGGGTGAGTCCTCATACACCTCCCCTGCCCTCCATCTCCACACTCCTTGTACATCTCACTGCTCTTGTATCTGTTCCCATAAAGGTGAGCAGACGGATGAATGTCCTTTTTCACTAGGCAACAACAAAAACAAGAAAATGGAAATCTCATGTATAGATTGTGTCACAGGGCAGCCAGATTTAGACACTGTGAGAAGTTGGTCTCATGACTCCTACAGTATTTATCTTTTATCCCGGTATCTGAAGATTCTGAGAGGACTTAAAGTGTTATTCCCTTAAGTGGGTTCTGAAGCTCTCTTAGCAAATATATATGCTAATCTGCCAAGTGATTCATCATTAAACAAGCTTCTTGCTATGGGACTTACCAGAGCCTTGTGGACTTATGAACATTGTATTCTCCATGAGGAAATTCAGGTGCCAAATTTGATTGGTTATGGAATATCAATTAACATCAGATGAGGCCACTTGTGTTCCAAGTAATTGTGTTTGGGGAAAGCTGCAATAAAGCCTTTATTTATTTTTGTTGGACAGATATTTACTGATGACCTGTGATGGACTGGGTACTCTGCTAGATGAGGGAGATCAAAGAGGAGTGGGGTGCCTGTCCCCCAAAAGTTTAGGGTGGGAAAGACAAAACAAGATAAATACACTATAAGACTGTGACAATGACTGATGCAGATCGGGTTGCCATGGATTAAGAACTAGAAAATCAGAAGGCAGATCTGGCTTGGAGGGATAAAATAGAGCTTATTTTTTAGATTTATTGTACAATATTTGTGGAAATCTCAGAAAACATCCAGAAGGCAGTTAAAATACTAGATTGATGCTAAAGAGAAATGCCAGGGCTGGGTCATAGATTTGAGAGTCGTCAGCAGAGAAGACATAGAGTGAGCAGAAATTAATAGAGAAGAGCCAAGTACAGATCTGAGGTCCATCTGTGGTAAGAGACGAGAGGAAGAAGCCGACAACAAAGGAGATGGGAAAAAGTATGGTTGGTAGATGGTGGGAAGACCAACCGCACAGCTCAGCATCACAGACTTAGGGGTAACCAGTATGAAATGTGAGTCCAGAACATGTGCTAGTCACGTGACCCTGCCTGAAGAGCTGGATTTGTGGCTCACAGTGTGCACAGAGTCTTCGAGGTGAAATCCAGGCTGCAGGAGGACAAGGTAGCTCTTTAACAAGGCTGTGCAGATGAGTCTCTGGTGGAGTTTTTCAGAGACATATTATAGTTGTCTGGGACTCATCCCCACAAGTTGTGATGCAGTAGATCTGGAGTGGGGCCCCACTTTCTATATCTTTGTGAAGCTCCACTGGTAATTCTCTGGAGTGGCCAATGTTGAGAACTGCAAGGTTAAAGAAATGAGAGTGGCAGAATCTATGCAACTACACATGCATTTATCCCGTGACTCAGCTATTCCACCTTGGTTTATATACAAGAGAGATCAGTACATTTGTTCACCAAAAGACAAATACAAAAATGGTTATAGCTTTGTTTACAGTGTCCAAAAACTGAAAATAATCTTACTTCCATTAACAGTAGAATGGATAAAGGTGGTATATACATACAGTACAATACAACCACAGTAATTATGTGAAAGAACATCTATATGTATTGTAACAACATGATTGAAAGAGGCCAGACCAAAAAAAAAAAGAGTATTTAATTGCCCCTTGAACAACTCAGGGGTTAGAGTGCTGACCTCCATTCAATAGGAAATCCATATATTAATATAACTTTTGACTCCCCCAAAACTTAACTATTAATAACCTATTATTGGCCAGAATCCTCACCCATAACATAAATAGTTGATGAACACATATTTATATGTTATATGTGTTATATATTGTAGTTTTACAATAAAGTAAACTGGGGGGAAAAGAAAATGTTATCAAAAAAATCAAAAGGAAAAGAAAATAGATTTATAGTACTTTACGTATTTATTGGGGGGGAAATCTGTGTATAAGGACCTGCACAGTCAATCTGTGTTCTTTGAGGGTTGACTATATATTGGATGAGCTCCATGTATAAGTTCAAGAGTAGGCAAAATTAATCAGTGGGGACATTATTCATAATAGTGTTCACCTCAATGAGGTGATAATATTGACAAGGAAGGGACAGGGAACCTTTTGTGATGATGGAAATCATGTTGTTACATATAGATGTATGTAAAATGGATGTATGCTAATGTAAAAATTCCTCAAGCTATACATTTAAGATTAGTACACTTTACTGTATGTAAGTTGTACCTCGGGTTACAAACACACCCACACACACACACACACACACACACACACACACACACACACACACAAATTGACAGTCTAAAAGTAGAGGCAAAAAGAGAACATTATTGAAAGAAAATTGATAAAAATAAGAAAAGAAAAATATTAAAGGAGATGGCAAAGGTAGGTTCTTTTAGGATGAGTACCTTTACATTCGTAGGCAGAGGAGAAAGAACTGGAACTTAAGGAGATAAGGATATTGATTAAAGAGGATTATTATCATTGCCAGGTTGCCTTGTTTACCATACCCAATAGTAGTCCTGTTCACTAGCATAGTCTTGTTCACTAGCATAGTCATTGTTTGAATGATTGGATGTGTGGGTAGGTGGGTGGGTGGATGAATGGATGGATGGATGGATGGATGGATGGATGGATGGATGGATGGATGGATGGGTTGGTGAATGATTAAGTAGATGGATGGTAGGATGGATGGATAAGTAGGTAGATGGATGGATGTGTGAATGGGTGGATCAGGTGTACTGGCTGGAGTATGTTATTAAGGGAAGTAACGAGAAGATAAACAGAGACTAGGTTGAAAATACTGGTGGAGGGTTTTATCTGAGTTAGAAAACAAATAAGAGAATATAAAAAATACATGAGATTCTGAAATAATGAGGAGGATAGGTAAGGGAGCACAGCCAGGTGAGTCAATTTTTATTCTAAAGCTGGAGTCCAGGGAGTCTGAAAGTGTGGGGCAGTGGTGTTGGAACTTGAAGCAAGCAAAAAGCATTTAAGGCCACCTACGGGTAATTCTATAAATAACCAACAACAGATGAAGCCAAGGGTTATGAAGTCCACAAGTTCATCTTTTCTTTTACTGATACACATATTTTTTAAAGCTGCAGGCATTTTACATAGCTTGTGACTTTGATTTGCAGATGAAATACAACTTGCCTTCCTGGTGTGACCGAGTCCTCTGGAAGTCGTACCCCCTGGTGCATGTGGTGTGTCAGTCCTATGGTGAGTGGCATACTGGGAGGTTCGATGCCCTAAACTAAAGGGCTCTGATCTGTCCATCTGTAAAATATGAGAGCTCCCTGTAGCCCTAGTCAGGTTGGTCACCTGAAGAAGTGGGTGTATCCTCAGTATTTCTAGAATTGTGTTCTCTCTCTTGTCCACTCCAAACTGCTCTACTGCCACTCCCCTGGCTCCTTAAAAGAGTTGTCTACCCTCTGTGTCTACACTTCATCACCTTCACCCTCTCCTGATCTTGCCAATCATTGTGGGATGAGGGAAGGTGCCATCTCTCTTACCGATGAGTTCATTGATTTAAACCCCCATCCCATTCTGGACCATGAGCTTCTCACCAATACAACAAAGTACTTAAACCATGAAAACCTAGCATAGGC
Source organism: Pipistrellus kuhlii (assembly GCF_014108245.1). NCBI lineage: Eukaryota > Metazoa > Chordata > Mammalia > Chiroptera > Vespertilionidae > Pipistrellus > Pipistrellus kuhlii. Next base: position 26,509,288 of record NW_023425573.1, read on the forward strand.
ACATTTTAGCTATGGACGGTGTCACGCACAGTTACTGAGACTTTTGAGTGTAGTTGTGGAAGGTCAGTGAAAAGACAGGTACAAAACTTCTGGAGGCTTCCATCAAATCATGACTTGATTTCTGCTATGGATTTGCCATCCTTGGTTTGATCAGAAGGTTTTCTCTTTCCTTGCTTAGAAATGCCTTTCTTTCCCTGCAGGCAGCACCAGTGATATTATGACAAGTGACCACAGCCCTGTTTTTGCCACATTTGAGGCAGGAGTCACCTCCCAGTTTGTCTCCAAAAATGGTAAGTGGTGGGCAGTGTCCATCCCTTCATATTCCACAAAGGCAAAGGCCTTGGACACTCGTCTTTGGTAGCAAGAGTCAATTGTCTGCATTAGATGAAGGCCCCTTCTTCCAGGAAAATCCACAGTCTGTTTATCTGGTTTCTTCATGTCCAAGCCACATCATGATTTCAAATCCAAAGCATTTTCTTACTCTCTGTGGCAAATACATCAGCCTTTTAAGTCTTTGGTCTAATAGAGTCCTTAAAATTAAATAAATGAGTGTTTTCTAAGATGTGGCCATGTCTACTACCATCAAAAATCCTAGATGGGTCCTTGATACCATTTATTAGTAATACATTTATCTTAATATGTTTTAAATTTATTTCTTCTGTGTAAGTCAATAAGCACTGATTTTCCATTTAGTCTTGTGATAGATGTTCTTAAATACGTTTATTAAAATTTAAAAAGGGGGTCTAAAGAAAATTTAAGTTTATATTAGTGCAGCTTCATGGCAGGCAGAGATAATAAAAATGTGAAGATGGGATGCAATGACTGAATAAATAATACTTAGATTTACAAGTAAGTTTTCAAAAAACCAGCTCAGCCCTGGTCACTAGGCCATCCTTATCCTAACAGTGGCTGGTGTTCTCTCTGGCATGTCCAGCTCTGGGCCTAAGGGCCATGTTATCACATTCTCTGCCAACCCCCACTTCTGTGGGCAGCAGACAGTCCAGACTCATTTATGAAGACTGATCATGGGGCTCAACACAGGTTGAAAAAGCCTGATCACTGTGTCCTTTGTGCTGTGATGGATGTAGTAGATGAGGCTGCAACAGTCTTCCTGGGATGTTTTTCCATGCTGTTGGGTCTAACATTCCTGGTTCCAGTGATGTGGCCTCCCCACTCCATGCAGCCATGACCCACCATCCTGTCTTCTTCCTAGCTCTGGCCATTGTGGCTTTCTAGAACCTTCCACCTCTTTCCCACCTCCCACCCATCTCCCCTTTCTCTGAGTTCAGACAAAAAAAAAAAAGTACTGTATGGAATCACTTATGTGCGGAAATTTTTTAAAAAGCAGATTTCATATATCATGGAAACAGAACAGGATGGTGGTTGAGGCGGGGGGGGGGGGGGGGGGTTGAGGGAAATGGGGAGATGTAGGTCAAAGGGTACAAACTTCCAGTTATAAGATAAAGAAGTTCTGGGGCTCTATTCAGCCTGGTGACTATAAGTAATAATACAGTATGACAGTATTATATACTTGAAATTTACTGAGAGATCTTGAGTGTTCTCACCACACCAGAAACCCCCACAAAACAGGTGGTAATGGATGTTTCATTCTTTTGATCTTGGCAATCACTTCACAATGTCTATGTGTATAAAATCATCATGTCATACATTTTAAATATGCACAATTATATTTGTCAGTAACTCCTCAATAAAGCTGGGGAAAAGAAAAAAAAATAGAAAAGGAAGGAAGTGAAAGACAGAGGAAGGAAATGTCTCAGGTGACTCAGAATTTATATGGAACAACAGAACACATGTTCAAAACCAGCCTAAGAATGCTTGCAAATATGTTTTCTAGATGAATAGCGTTGAGAGCAAGTTCTCAGCATGAGTGAGTGAGGTCACAGTGCCTGAGGAAGGAAGAGCAGGGATCCCTCACAACCTGAACTTAGAAATGAGATGGATTTGGGTATTCAGCTGCTTAGCCTTCAGACAAGTTCTCTTTGCCAGAACTAATAGGGAGACTGAGACAGTGAACTTCAGGGCATTGCCCGAGGCCATATAGCTCTGATCCTAGAGTTCTTGTCTGTTCTCACTCTGTCCCCACCAGTTTATGATTCATCACAAAGGCTGATACCACCATGGGAACACTCAGTGTGGGTGGTGAGACTTGAAGGAAAACCTCTCTTCCCCCTGGACTCTCACCTTCCTGGACCCCAAGAAAGAACGTGTTGGGGGGTTGGGGCTGATTTGAAATGTTCCATCTCCAGACACACTGTGGAACCCAATCTCTGTTCTCATCTGTTCCAGGCCCCGGGACTGTCGACAGCCAAGGGCAGATCGAGTTTCTCAGATGCTTTGCCACCCTGAAGACCAAGTCCCAGACCAAATTCTACCTGGAGTTCCACTCGAGCTGTTTAGAGAGTAAGGGGTTATTGGGCTTCCTTTGTTTGCAGCAGGCACAACTCTGAGACATAATGATGCTTTGCCCCATTTCTCACTTCTGGGATGAACTCAAGGTGGGGTCCAAGAAGCAGGGTTGCAGATGGAAGATACAAGGGGACCCCTATTATGTAGCCTGTGTCTGGTGGACCCAATATTTCTGAATGGATTTCAATTCTCATAGTGGATTGTGGAAGAGATCTAGAGGTCACCTTGGCTTTACAAAGCAGACTACTGCTGCTCCAGGGACAGGGCAGTCACTAATGCACTGATCCCTCAGCCTTGTAGGCAACTGCCCCTTAGAGCAAAGTATAGCTCACCTGAGGGTCCCCCCCAATCCAGGTTCTGAGTCAACTAGACAGTCCAAAAGTACTGGAGGCCAGAATCAGGCCCTGAGCTGCCCATACTCTGTCCTACACCATGGGCACTTTCCTAGGTGATCTGCAGCATCCGAGAACAAGCTGGACTTCCTCTGCCAGCAGTTAGCACAAAATACTCTTTCCAAGTGGCACTTCTGGGCATGTCATCTAAAGCTGTTCTGTGTGAGAAGACCCGTGTGGTGTCTAGCTCTCATTGAGATGGTCTGGGTAGTGGTGGTGGTAGCAGGGGTAGAATCAACTCCAACAGAGGAGGTGACAGGATGATGGAAGCTTCCAGAAATCAGAAAGAAAGCCTGAGCCCCCAGCTGCAGGCTGGCCCACCCCTGACTCACCTGGGACCAGTCCTCATGAAAGGCCCACCTTCTCCACAAACTCTCCAGGTCCCAGTTCACCAAACAGGGCCAAATCTCTTCCAAAAATTATAAGGATTTTCATGTGGGTGTTTTTAATAAACTATCAAGACATTTGCTTGCATTTCTATGGAAACAGCATATTCGAGGAAGCTTAAATTAGCTTCTCAAAAGGCTGCTATCTTGAGTGGCGTGGGAGAGCTGTCATGTTTCCTAACCTCCTTGTCTGAGAAGTGATGATTTCTAGTTGCCTGGTTTGTTGCAAAGAGGAGCCAAAACGGAGGGAAATCTGATTTTCCTAAAAATAACTAGAGCCCATTGGCAAATGACCATCCCCTACACCAAAACAGAATCCCCAACAAGGCCAACTCCTAATCGATGCTGTGGCCCCTATAGAGAGAGGCAGACGGTATCTTCATTGATCCAGGGGGCCGGCCGTGGGCGTCTGTTCTGTCTGGTTCTTATTTTGTCCTCTGAGAACCAGCCATCTTGTCCTCCAACAGGTTTTGTCAAGAGTCAGGAAGGAGAAAATGAAGAAGGAAGCGAAGGGGAGTTGGTGGTGAGGTTTGGTGAGACCCTTCCAAAGGTAATTCAAGAAGAGCACATTCCCAGGGAGGATTTTGCAATTACCCAGCCAGCAGGGCTGGGAAGTGGCAGAGCTCTGGGGGACATGACCAGAGGTAGTGGACATCCCAGGGGGCAAATGCGGGAGAGACCCCACAGACCTACCCACCTCTGGGCCAGCTTTCTTTTAAGGTAGCTGGTCGCTCGCTTTCAGCGATGGTTAAACATGAGCCTTTGTCTAGTGTCCCCAATATTTCTAAATGGATTTCAATTCCCATAACGGATTGTGGGAGAGATCTAGAGGTCAACTTTGGTTTTACAAAGAAGGAAACTGAAGCAGATCCCAAAGAGGTTTGTTCATGTCACAAAATTTCAGCAACAGACCCCTGAGGCCCCAACTCCCCTGCAATAGTCCTACAGCCTGGTCAGCCACAGCTCGGAGGGTTAAGTGAAGGTGTAGAGAGGAGTCCACTGGCTCCTACATGAACACTGAATGCAGAGAGAACTTGTTATGACCATGACCCATGTGAGCAGAGAGTCATAATTAAAAACATGTAGGCAAAACTTAATGGGAGTACATTGATGTTTAATGCTGAAAAAAATGGTTTTCTACCTGAAACCCAGGACTGTTTTTATGATGTGGAATTTATGGTGGACACATCCAAATGTTCATGCTGACTGCACAGTGGAGAAGGACCTGCTTCCTTGTTCCATAACCAGGGAGGGGCACATAGAGGGAAGGTATAAGTCTGGGGAAATCACATGGGTGGGGGTCTCAGGCTTCCCCTGGAAGGTTCTTCTCAGAGGTGCCAACCTAGATGAGGTTTGAAGGATGGCTTGTAACAGGTAGAGGGAGCCATCCTCTCCCAAGACGCAGGTTTCAGGGGCTGGGCTGCCCACTGACATTAACTGTTGATTGGAACCAACTCTTGGGCCACACACTCAAAAGGCCATATAATCTCAGGAACAGAGGCCGATGCCCCAATCGCAGTCTCCTAATTCAGGTACACTCTGATCGGGGAGTGAGGCGGAAGTGAACTGTCCGGGTCCTGGGCTGTTTTCGGGCACTGAGTCCTGGTGGCTCTTGGCTCCACGGTGACATCCTGCCTTATCCACCCTCCACACCCCGCTGTGTCTTCTCCCAGCTGCTCCCATGCAGCACCCAAACGGCTTCTTTTCGCCTTTGTTTGTCAGGAAGTATATCAGCAACCCAGTCCCTGCAGCACTTTGTCCACTTCCAAGACCTGATGCTCTTCCTATCTCTGTCCCCTCCTCTCCACCCACCACCACCTCACCAAAGTCTCTGTCCCTCCTTTCTTCTTGCTAAAGCATCCTGATTCCTAATGCATCTTTCTGGAATGCCTGCCTCAGCCTGGCGTACCCTGCTTTATCCTGTCCATTCTCTGCTGTTGCATGGGATGAGCCCAAGCTTCTCGGTGTGGCTCCCAGCCCCTCCGCTATCTCCAGCCCCATCTGCTCCCCCAGCACTCCCTCCCACTCCCTGAACCCTGCCACCCACTTCTCTTACCTCCTCCTCTCTCTTTATCCCCTAAAACCCTTTCAGGACATCCTGACACTCTCTCCTGCCCCCCTCCACTCTCATCCCCACCATGGTGAGTGTGTACCCACAGACATTCCTCAGACATCAGCAACTTTGCTCCCCCCGCTGCTGAGAGGGCAGGGCCTTCCTGCATTTGCTGCACCTGGCCCAGGCTCAAACTTCTAGCCGGCCATCATGACAAGTCAGTGAACGGAGTGGTCGGTGTGGCTCTGGAACCCCAGAATGCTTAGAGCCCCACTGCGATGTCCTATCATTTATCCTGGAACTTTCTGTCAGTCAACATGGCAGTAGGCCTGCACCAGAGGTCTCTGTGTATCTGTGGGTGGGAAGGAAAGGGACAGCCTGGAACAAGGTAGTTGGGGACTGGAGACCTGTGCCTGTCATCCTCCTACTCGCTGCAGGACACCCCAGACTCACCGGGGACTCTGCATGGGTGGACACAGAGGCCCCTCCTGCCCAGATGGGTGCAGCCTTGTGGTACCACCTTCCCTGCAGCCTCCATCCTAGAAAGGGCCGAGGGAGAATTGCTTTCTGCTGGGGAGCCTGGGGTGGGGATGGTGCCTACAGACTTGGTTTCTGGTCCTGTCCTATTTCCTCATCAGCCTGGCCCCACTCCCAGGATCCTGGGGACTGCAAAGGAGGGAAGGGAGACAGAAGGTGGGGCATTCTTGGGGTCAGGCCCTGTCCCTGGAGCCCAGAGTGCAATGTGATGGAAGGGGACAGGAAAGGAAGCTAATCCCACCCGGCTGTGTAGGGGGTACCCATGGGCTCCTTCCTGCTCTCTGGGCATGAAAAGCAGAGATTCAAATTTGTTTAATGACAACATCTACAGGCCTGTTTTCTCCAGCATCCCCTCCTCTGGGCGGGCGGCCCTTCCTTGCCTATCCCCAACTTGTCCCCTCTAATCCCATGCACTTCTCTTTGCAGCTAAAGCCCATTATCTCCGACCCCGAGTACCTGCTGGACCAGCACATCCTGATTAGCATTAAATCCTCCGACAGCGACGAATCCTATGGTAAGGGTCCCGCGGGTGCCATAGGTGCCACACCTGCTGTTGGCTGGTGGCCTCTGGTGTAGCAGGCATCTCCAACACAGAAAGCCCACCTGCCTTTCCCCATCTTACTCTCCTGTTGATCCTTTCTCCATCTCAGGGCTGTAGACTGACAATAACTCTTAAGTCATCTTTCTTGCCCCTTCAGGCTTCTGGGAGTAATGACTAGTAGCTACAGCCCCTCCCATTTACTAAGACTTTCCTGTGTCAGAGTCTGTGCCCAGGGTTTTGCAGGAATTTTAAATTGTAATTCTGACAAGACCTTATGAAGCAGACAGTATTCTCCCAATTAGTCAAGGAGAAAACTAGGCTCAGAGAGATTAAGTGACTTGCCCACATCACACAGGTCAGAACAGGCTGAGCCCTTATTGAAACCCGGATCTGCCCAGCATTGCTCAGTGCTCAGGCTGGTGGCTCCACCAGCTGTCCTACTGGAGAGGCTCTGTCTTCTGTAACGTCTCCAGCCTGTCCATGGCTCCCGCCCAATGTCATGTTCACCCTTACACTTGGTATATTCAGGGTGGCTATAGCAGGGAGTAAGAGGGGCAAGTAGTCAGAGAGAGGCTGAAGGCAGGAGCCAGATCAAGCCAGGCTAGCAGCAAACACTTTATCCTGGCAGTAGTAGGAAGCCATCAGAGAGTCAGACAACTCAGTAATGTGATCAGCTTTCCATCTTACAAGTACGTGTTTGCAGTGGTCAAGATAAGAGATGAGCCCTGGCCGATGTGACTCAGCAGTTAGAGTGTCGGCCCACACACCGAAGGGTCATGGGTCCGATTCCTGGTCAAGGGCACATACCTAAGTTGCAGGTTTGATCCCTGGCCTAGTTAGGGAACATGCAGGAGGCAACCAATCAATGTCTCTCTCACATTGATGCTTTCCACTTTCTCTGAAAAACAACGGGAAAAATATCCTCCATTGAGGAATAACAACAGAAACTCAAAAAGAGAGATGAAGGGCCAGAGTGAAAACAGTTACAGTAAAAATGGAGAGACAGGATAAATTTGAGAGGTGTAAAGAAGGGAAATGGTTGCCCAGCTGGCATGACTCAATAGTTGAGCATTAACCTATGAAACAGGAGGTCACGGCACAATTTCTGCCTGGGCTATGGGCTCCATCCCCAGTGTGGGGCATGCAGGAGGTAGCTGATCAATGATTCTCTCTCATCGTTGATGTTTCTATCTCTCTCCCACTCTCCCTTCCTCTCTGAAATCAATAAAAATTTTAAAAAGGAAAAATAAGAAAAAGAAAAAAAAAGAAAGAAGGGAAATGGGTTGGCCTTGGGAACTGAAGCAAGTGGGTTGTTGCAGATGGCCCCACACTTCTGGTTTGAGTAGCTGGGTTAATGTCTTGTTTCCTGATCTGGGTCAGCTGCGATGAGGAACAGGCACCGGAGGTTGAGAAGGCACAGCCAGAGAAGTGATAGGACAGGCTGTGGCGTTGGGGATACTGTCAGAGTTGGTTTGTGAAGAAGACAAAGTTATGATAGCAGATGTGCCAAGAGACCCAACGAAATAAAAACCAAGCCACAGTCCTTAGACAGAGTGACACGGGGCCATCCCCATACTTGGAGACGCAGTTAGGGCGAGAATGGCGGTGAGGAAGCAAAGGGTGTGAGGCAGGCCAGAATGTGAACCTGGTCCAGGCAGGGGGGTTTGTTTCCAGTGGAGGAATTTGAAGGTGCTCTGTGCTGATGGTGAAAGTCAGGAAACAGAAACAGGCAGAGACACAAAGAGTGCCCGTGGGTGTTTGTCGGCCACTATGCAGGCTTTGCCACAGCCCTGGGACTGAGGTACAGTCACTGCCCTTGTTTGCCAGAGGTGAGGACATGAAGTGACTTGTTTAAGGTCATGTAGCTACTGACTTTGACAAGCTACTGTGTGACCTTGGACTTGAACCTAAGCAGTCCAGCTCCAGAATCATTCCTTTTCCCCTTCCCAGTGCAGCACTAGAAAGAGGGTCCCTGAGCCAAAGCAGGGGCAGGCAGAGCCTGGGGGGAAAAAGGGGTTGGCTCCGGATCTTAATCTCCTGTCCTTCTTAATGGTACAAAGAGAAAAATGCAGTGGCAGGAAACAGGAACTCAGGTCTGATGGTTCCATTTCCTTAATCAAATATTGTAGTCTTCCTTTGTTTCCTCTTTTTTATATTCATACATAGCAAATCATGATAGTAACAAAGAAAAAAAAAATCCACCAGTGGTCTCATTCCCCTCTACAGAAATCCTTTTTATTTTGGTTTCCATCCTCATCCATAGGCATAGGTCCTAGATTTCTAGATTTCTAATCATCACAGAGACACCATTTATTTTCTGCTTTCCTCACCTTGTATTAGATAAGACCCAGTTTCCATAACCCTCCAACATGGTCTTTGTGATTGTGGCTTTTCATGGCTTCATAGTATTCCATGCATTTGCTGTAGCCTCATTTTTCACAGTCGTTTTTATTCCTGTTATTGAGGCTCTGCCAGTTGCTTTTGTTAGTGTTACCAATAATGCTGAGATGGATCTCTTTGGGGACATTTTTTGTTCTTCTGAAGCTACATTTTTTTATTCTTTTAAATCATCTTTTTAGGATGAGTTTCATATTTGCTGGTCAAAGGGTATACTTATGTCCGTGACTCTTGAACCTTGTTAACAAATTGATTTCCAGAAATGCTGTCTTGCCATGTGGACCTTGCCGTGTCCCAAGATCCAGGTTTCCCTGAGCCTCGCTGGCCCTGGGTATTTTTCTTCCTTCTGTTTTGTGCTAAGTTCATGTCTGTGAGAGAATCTCTTTGTGCTGCTTCGTTTGCATTTGTGATTGCTTTTGAGGCTGAATGAATTTCCATTTATTGAAATTAACCAGCTACAGTTCTCTTTTGTGTGAAATGACTGTTTGGGTGATCTGCCTATTTATCTGCTGGGGATTTAATTTTGAGGAGTTCCTCGTGAGTTCAGATAAAATCCCTCCTTTGTGAAGCTGACTGCAGTGAATGGTCCCAGTCAATCATCTCATTTTTGTGTGTGTGTTTTTTTCCTCTGTGTAAAAGTTTTAAACTTTTATATTCTCTTACCTGTCAGTCTTATTTTGTCATTTCTGACAGAGCTTTAAACCTTAGAAAGTTGTCATTCCCTCCAGCCAGAAGATTAATAGTTAATTCTGTTTTTCTGGATTATCTATTATTTAACTTTTTTTCACAGTAACTAATCTACATGGAGTTCATTTGCTATAAATTTTGAGATGTTTTTCCAGATTACTGAGACGTCCTAAAATGTTTATTCAATGATCCCTACCTTAGCCATCATCTGAACGACTGTCTTTGGTGGCAGAACTAACTCTCCAGGCCAAATTCACGGTGTTTCTCCTGCGAAATAGCAGGGTCTTGACATTACTGTTGCCCCCTCCATGTCCCCAGGTGAGGGCTGCATTGCTCTGCGGTTAGAGGCCACCGAAACACAGCTCCCCATCTACACGCCTCTCACCCACCATGGAGAGATGACAGGTCACTTCCGGGGGGAGATCAAGCTGCAAACCTCCCAGGGCAAGATGAGGGAGAAGCTATATGGTAAGTGGGCATGACTCCCTTCTCCTCCCCCAGCCCCGCACCTCCAGCCCTCATCAGCGCTGCAGGATTAGACAGGAGTGAGGGTTCTCTCAGCAAAGCTGTTGAATATTCTCTCTGAGAGCCAGGCATCATCCTTGTTTGATAGATGGGGAAACTGAGGCCCAGAGAGGTTAGATAATTGACTGAAGGTCATATAACAGGAAAGTAGCCAGCCCAAGGTGAAGTGCATGTTCAACCAGTGCTAAGCTGAGATTGTAAACATGATGGGGTCCTGCCTCATGTGGACAGTGGGACAGCAGGGCTCACTACATGTGGACCCTTGGCTCCTCAGAGGCCGCTGGGCCACCAGGGGTGCTGCCTCCCATGGACGTGGCCCTCAGAATCTTGCTTAGCCCACCTCCCCAAGCAGCAGTATGCACCATCCAGTTCTGGCATGTCTGTGGAAGCCTCTGCCATCCTGGCCCACACCTGCATGCTGGGCCCTCACCTGCTTCTTCCTGCCTCTTCCTTTGCAGACTTTGTGAAGACCGAGCGGGATGAGTCCAGCGGACCCAAGTGTCTGAAGAGCCTCACCAGCCACGACCCCATGAAGCAGTGGGAACCTGCTTCCAGGTAGGGCAGGGAGGTTGCCATGGCTTCACAGACTAGCCGGCCTAGCAGACCCAGGACCAGGGAGGGTACGTGAAGTGCAGAAAAACTGAGAACCAGGAGGAAAGAAAGCTCAGCCGGGAGAGACGCTGTCCTGACCACAAACCCATGTCTCTGGGGGCTAGTGTGACTGGACCAGGCCTGGAGACTCTTCTGTGTTGGCAACTTTAGCTCCATTCAACAAACATGGGTTGAACACCTACTATGTGACAGGTTCTAGAGAAACCAAGGCAGATTAGGTGCTAGCCCTGACTTAGGGACTCATAGCCCACCCAGGAGAAAGCACCTGTGAAGGTGGCTGTGTGGAATGGTTGCCGTGTCTGCCAGGGACAACAGTCTTGGCTTCGTGGCCACAAACCCCATCTTGTTCCTAGGGGAGAGTTCACTGGGGGAAATGAACACAGGCTGCTCTTGGCAGAGACTGGGCTGGCAATAACCCGGAATTTAGAAGAATCCCCAATAGCAGTCACCCCAGCTCTGATGTGGTCTCAAGTCCCAGAAAAAAAGCCTGTGAAGGCCGAAACTGGTTTAGCTCAGAGCATCGGCCTGTGGACTCAAAGGTCCCGGGTTTGATTCCTACCAAGGGCATGTACCTTGGTTGCGGGCACATCCCCAGTAGGGGGGTGTGCAAGAAGCAGCTGATCAATGATTCTCTCTCATCGATGTTTCTAACTCTCTATCCCTCTCTCTTCCTCTCTGTAAAAAAACAATAATATATATATATATATATATATATATATATATATATATATATATATATATATATTTTTTTTTTTTTTTTTTTTTTTTTTTTTTTTTTAAGAAGAAGAAGCCCGTGAAGGCTGTCATAGTCTCATACCTGCTGAGGGAGCAAAGCTGTGCCATTGGCTGAGCAAAAATCCAAAAGCCTCTGCAGAGCCCCCGTGCGCTCTGCCCCTGCTGGTCCCCACACTGCCTGTCCTTCCAGCCAGCCCTCACACACACCACCCACCCACTGGGAACACGGGAGCTCACGTCTCCAGCCTGTTTCCTCATCTACACCCAATCTCGGAGGATTGTAGCCATGGATGCTGAAGTATTCCCTCTCCTTCTTTTTCTCCCACTATTACCCACCAATGAAAGCATCAAGGCTCTCACATGTCTGCTCTGCTCCAGAGTCAGGGTCAGTGTCAGTCTACAAATTATTTTCCCTTTGACTAGTATTAGAATTAATATTTGTTAAGCAGGCACTGACGGCTGGGAGTGAGCTGTGCACAGAACCAGGCTGGCTGAGCAGAAGGGAGCTGGGAGGCTTTGTTATAACCTGAATACTCAGACTCTGCCTGTTCCGTCTCATGACAGCCCTGTCTTACAAGGACAGCACTTCTGTCACCAAGAAGCAGCAGTGTTGGTGTCCCAGGTCCCCTCACCTGGGTCTGGGCCATTCCTATAGGACTCTCTTTCACGCCCCACGTTGGGCGCCAGATATAGGACTCTCTTTCACGGCCCGCGTAGAAAGAGTTCCAATTTAGGGTTCAGCTTCTGGAGAAGGGCCACACACAAATGAAGAGACTTGAAGAAATTCAATTTGGTGATTTGGGGGGCCAGGCGGTAGTCCAACTCTAGCGGGAGAACTACTACTGCTCTGGCCCTTTCATCCCCTTTTATTGAGGCTTTGGGGAAGACATCTTAAGCAACATAAACAGAAATTTACATGTAGCCCTTAGGCAGAAAATAACAGAAACTTTCACGGACAAGGTAGATTCTGCTTCAGCTAACAAAATCTCAACTAAAGGTTAGAGCAATTAAGGTTGTTGACCAGCCTTCCTGGCTTCCTGTCAACATCTCTTTTTCAGTGAAACTGATTTGGTTTCCAGCACATTCCCTTGGCAGCTTTCAGCTGACTTCCCATGTTCAAGGCTTTAGCCTTAACCTTTGTCCCTTCATCTTCAAATGCCCACCTGGCCATTTCCATTCTCACGCCTCACATGCAAACGGGCAAGCTGACGTGTCTCAGGTGGAGCTCTCCGTTTCCCCCACCCCAGCCTGCCCTCCCACAACGGTCACTCAGCCCCACCAGCCTCAACAGCTTCTCATTCTGTTCTCCCCACTTGCTCATAGGCCCTCTGAGGGTTCCTGGAACAGTTAAGTACCTCTCACCTCAGGGCCATTGCAATTATTCTTACCATTGTCTCCCCCACTTCCTTCTTACCTGCCTCCTCAGATAGGCCTTCCCTGGCTACCCTATGCCCAGTGGGTCCCAGTGCTCCTGCAGTCTATCGCTGCCCTTTTGTGGCTCTCATTCAGACTTCAGCACTGTACAAATCCCATGCATCTCAGTTCCTGAGTTTTGTTTGTCTCCTCAACCAGATCTGAGATCCATGAGAACAGAGACTATTATGCACAGCCATATTGCCTCTGCCTGGCCCAGGGCCTGGTGCACACTAGGTATTCAGAAACTATTGTTGTATGAATAAATGATGAATGAATGAACAAATGAAAGAACACATCCACTGCCCAAAAAGTGAAGGAGTTGAGGAGACCCTGAGGGGTCCTGAGCAACAGCAGAAGACACCATCCTCAGGCTGGGACTGACTTGTGACTTTGTATGTCTCCCCCACAGGGTCCCTCTCTGCAGTGGCTCCAGCATCACAGAAATCATCAACCCCAATTACATGGGGGTGGGGTCCTTTGGGTACATAAAACAGACCCTGTCCCCTGACCAGCAGCCCACAGCCTGGAGCTATGACCAGCCACTGAAGGACTCCTCCCTGGGACCAGGAAGGGGAGAGGCCCCTCCAACACCACCCTCCCAACCGCCCATATCACCCAAGAAATTTTCATCCTCCACGGCAACCCGGGGCTCCTGCCCCAGGACACAAGAGTCAAGGTGAGTGTTCTCTTCACCAAGACCTCTCCCTTCCCTGCGTTTTCACTGCTGGGAAACCCAGCCCTAGGACAGAAGCTGCATGAGGGCAGGGGCGTAGGTCCACTTTAGTCTCTGACTCATCCATGGGACCTGGAACACTGTAGACATTCAAGAAATACTTGTGGAATCTCCAAGTCCTACCCTATTAGTGTAAACTTGGTTTTTTAAATAGAAAACTTTAAAGAAATGGTCAAGAAAAATACCTCCTATAAAAACTACATTTATTGAGAAATACATTTCTATATCCAGTGAACCCTTTAGGCCTTCTGGGGCATGGAGGTGGGAATTTCCATGGAGAAGTCCCTCTCCAACACCAAGTTCTCTTCTCTCTTCTTAACCATGAGGTGCCTGTCCACAGGTGCAGCTTTCCTGTCTCTCCTGTTAAGGAAAGTCAGAAAAAGCAACAGCTGAGCCTGGGAATGCCAAAGGGAGAGAGCAGTTAGCCTGTGGAGAGGCAGAGGGGGGCCTTTGGCAGTGAAATTTCAGCAAAACTTCAGCAAAAGCCAGGAGGTTAGAGAAAGATGACTCAGACAGCGTGTGTCAGGAGGAGGGAGCCATGGGCAAGCCCAGGTCAGGTAGTCAAAGCCACAGCCACCTCTCATACTTGCCACCGTAACCAAGAAAACCATTCATAAGCATCTCATGAAGCATAACAGGGAACCGGGCAAGTTTCTAGTAACCATGGATGACAGATGGAAATAAAAAGTGCAGAGCCCAATTAACCATGATCGAAGATGCGCAGATTATCATGAGCATCGTCTTTCCTTGGTGGCTGTCTTTACTGTTTATAGTGCCTTCAGAGGGCTGCTCTCTTTTGTGAGCTCTTACGTTCCTCAGTGATGTTTTCTGTCACTTTCTAGTAGCCAGGGAAGGGAGTGCTGTCAAACAGTATTCTCCCTCATCTCACTACTCCCCACCTTTTTGAGGGGCAGTTTACAGTTCTATTCTTTAAGCTTTTTATCTAAAAAAAAAAAAAAAGGATAAATAAATGGAAGGAAGGAAGGAACAGAGGATATGGCAGGTGGGACAGGAGAGGACAGCACAGGATAAGTGTGTGGGAAATGTGTTCCCTCCAGTTTCATGGGTCATAGCTTCAGAATGGGGACATCTGTAAGCAAGGGGCTCTCAGGGTGTCATTCTAAGCTCACTGCTCACCAAGGAGGTGATTAGAGGCAAGAATCCATCAGCTCCCACCCCTGCCTGCATCCCTCTTAACTGTACTCAATCCCTGGCTCAGCCTGAGCAAAGACTGTGGAAAAAGGAGTGTCACCATCATTCTCCATATCACCTCACCATTGCCCTACACATAAGTAGGATGACCAGCCATCCCAGTTTGCCCAAGCCTGTCCCTTTTTTGCACTAAGAATCCCACATCCTGGGAGCCCCTTGAATCCTCTGCAAACCTGAACAACTGGACACCCACTGAAGTCATGTGGTTAGAAAGATGGCTCTTCTCAGCTCCTGCTCAGTGTTTCACCACTTTAGAAAAGAATCAACTCCAGAATCGATTTGTGAAGTAGAGTCCTTTTGCCACAGAAATTAACTCTGTGCCATGGATATTGGTTGGTTTGCTTACTCTACAACCATGGTCTACTATGGGAATTGGTTTCCTATCACCTTTGGTCATGGAAATAAGACTTTTACGTTTTTGTTTTGATTTTCCCAGTCTCCCTTGCCCCGACCAAGCTTTCCCCTCTGCAAGAATGACAGCAGCCCCCTCCCAGAGGCGGAAGTTGAGTTGCACGATCTCTGCTCTTGTCGTTGGGGAGTGAGCTCTGAAATTTAAAAAAGGCTCACACCCAGGTCCTGCCCCTAATTCTTGGAGGCAAGTCCCTCCTCCTGCTCAGCCACGTGGAGTGGACTGTAAGGTGTCAGATCTTGAATTTTTCTTTTCTCCTTCTTGCCTTTTTATTAGAAGATGATGGTCAGTGCCACTTGTACCCTCCCACACCTTCCTTCCTGGGGCTAAATCATAGCAAAGGTCTTTGAGGTTCCAGACTGGGACAGAGGGTGGCCTGTGGTGAAGAGGCAGCTTTCCAAAGACTTCCTTCAAGGCTCCAGCATTCCTAGTTATACAATTGCTTCCAGGACTTTCCCAAGAGGAATGAGCCAGAAACTGAGTTGACAGTCAAGCCCCCATTGGCATGTCCCCGAGGCTAGCCTTTCCAACACTCCCTGTCATCTTGTCTCATTGGCACCTGGGCAAGGATGACCTTTCACTCTGCCCCCTGAGCCCATGCCTTACTCCCCAAAGTGTCTGTTCACTGTGGCTTCTGAGCAGTGTTTCAGCCCATCCCATCAGTGAGAAGTGCCAAGTTCCCAGGGACCCACATTTTCTTCATGACAGCCTCCTTTTTGCAGAAAGTAGATCCCAGAAGACTCTCCCAGGAGATTATGCAGTTGACCAGAAAGTAACATGTGGTCCCATTCCTGGTTCTCATAATTTGCTCTGCAGGAAATCGCCTTACATAAAAGCCATAAGAAGCCAGGAAACCCACAGAGGCAGCGCTTACCTGGTTTGGCCTATGATAGGCGCTCCTTCTCTGGCCACAAGTCAGCAGGCCAGCCGCAAGTAGTTTGCTTGCTGCTGGCCTGTTTCCCCATATCTCTAGGTTCCCTCTGATTTCCAGCATGTTTTTCTCCCCACCCTACATGAGTCCATGAAGGAAACTCTGGTCACCAGGAGCTCTCCAGGGAGAGGGCTGTGCCTTAGGAAGAGAACTATGTTAATTGGAAACATTGGTCCCTGCGCCCAGATTTTGTCCTGTTCACAGCTGACTCCTGAGCCTGGGGCACATAGTGGCTCATACATGTCTGTTTAATGGCATTCCCTGACCTGGACTCTTAGGTAGCACAGATGGTGACTGAGGGTGTCTGGTCACCTGCAAAGCTTTCGTTCCCTTGAAGGTCAGAGCAGAATTTGCTAGAGACAGCAGAGAAGCTGAGGGATTCGTGAGGGGAGCCAGGAAGATGGGTCTGTTAGCAATAGTGAGGGGCAGGCTGTGAAAGGCAGGCCTCTCTGATGAGGACTGAGGGGCCGGTTTTGATATTGGCAGTGCCATGTAAGCCCTCTCTTCCCTTCCTACAAATCCTTCAGCAAACTCCCCTTGCTCACCAAGGCTCTGGCGGCAACTGAGATTATCTATGTGAGCATCAATACATAACTAGCTAGCACAGTTCCTTTTCCTTTCATTTTTAATATTTTTAATTTATTTCAGAGAGGAAGGGAGAAGGATAGAGGAATGGAAACAGCAATGATGATAGAGAATCATCGATTGGCTGCCTCCTGCATTCCCCACACTGGGCATGGAGCCTGCAACCCAGGCATGTGCCCTGATAGGGAATCAAACCATGACTTCCTGGTTCATAGGTCGATGCTCAACCACTGAACCACACTGGCCAGTTTCCTTCCATTTTTTAATTTTGTTTTTAATTGAGGTGAAACTCACATAACATAAATTACCTGTTTGAAAGCGAACAATTCAGTGGCATTCAGTATTTCACAATGCTGTACCACCATCGCCTCCATCTGGTTCCGAACATTTTGATCACTCCTAAAGAAAAACCCATAGGCATCAAGCAGTCATTCCTCATGTGTTTTCCCCATTGTCCTCCTTCTCATGTTCCAGGCCCAGTGACGTGGGGAAGAACACAGTGGAGCCTTTGCCTCAGGAGGACCCCAAGTTGACCAAGCCTGAGATGTTTGAGAACCCACTCTATGGATCTGTGAGTTCTTTCTCCAAGCTGGTTCCCAGGAAAGAGCAGGAGTCTCCCAAATTGCTGAAGAAGGAGCTCCCGCCCTGCCCAGACCCAGGAATCTTGTCTCCTAGCATTCTGCTCTCCAAAGCTCCGGAGGCCGAGGGCAGCAAGGGGCCAGGCAAGCCGGTGCCTACACCTGCACCCACACCCATCATCACTCCCACGCCTCGGCTCCGCTCTTTCACTTGCTCATCTTCTGCCGAGGGCCGGCAGGCCACGGGGGACAAGAGCCAGGGGAAGCCCAAGGCCCCTACCAGCTCCCCAGTCCCAGTGCCAGCCAAGAGGCCCATCAAGCCTTCCAGGTCAGAGTTGAGCCAGCAGGCCCCGCCAACCCCGGCCCAGCGCCCTCCCCTTCCACTCAAGAGCCCAGCGGTCCTACACCTGCAGCACTCCAAGGACCGAGACTACCGTGAGAATGCCGAGCTCCCCCGCCACAGCAAGCACCGGCCCGACGACACACCGCTCAGCAGGACTGCCATGCAGGTGCCCTGGGGTGCCTGTGGGGGTTCATGTGTGTGTGCGTATGTGCAACACAATTGCCATGCTAAGGAGTGCATGCATTTGGGCTCACGTGCATGCATGGGCACATATGTGGCACAACCACCATGCCCAGGAGTGTGCTTGGATGCACAAGCGAGTGGGTGTACGTGAACATATGATAAAACTACCGTGCCTATGTGTAGTGTGCATGTGAGCTCATGTGCATGTACCTGCATGTGTATGATATAACCTGCCATGCCCAGGAGTGTGCTCAGGTGCACATGAGCTGGCAGGTGTGCATGTGAGTATGAATGTGCATGATCTGACCATCCAGCCTAGGAGTGGGTTCTAATAAACAGTGGCTCTGGGAGTTGTTCTGTGAGGAAGGGGTGGAGATGGGATTTGAACCCAGGCCATCTGTGCCAGGCTCAGTGGATAGAGCATTGGCCTGTGGACTGAAAGGTCCCAGGTTTGATTCCGGTCAAGGGCACATGCCCAGGTTGTGGGCTCAATCCCCAGTGTGTGTGTGGGGGGGGGGGGGGTGCAGGAGGCAGCCAATCAATGATTCTGTTATCATTGATGTTTCTATAACCCTTTCCTTCTCCCTTCCTCTCTGATTAAAAAAATAATAATAATTAAAAACAAAAACGAAGAGCCCAGATCATGTACATTTTATTCTTATCAGCACTAGTATTAGTACTTAAAATTTCCCAATATTGCTGACACTGCAGATGCAATGTCCCCTTCCTTTTCATAAAATAGATTTCTTTTTTAGCAGAACTAATAATGCGAAGAACTGATTGTGGGGCCAGAGTGTCTTAAGTTTGAATCCCTGTTCCCCAGCTTCCTGGCTCTGTGCCTTGAGCCTCAGTTTTGACTCATCTGTAAAAAGGGGCTATTATGGCTAGCTAACACTTTTAATGTTTCCTTTCACTTTTAATGTTTTTAATTTATTTCAGAGAGAGGAAGGGGGAAAGAGAGAGGTGGAGATTGGCTGCCTCCTGCATGCCCCTCACTAGGCATCGAGCCTGCAGCCCAGGCATGTGCCCAATAGGGAATCAAACCATGACTTTCTGGTTCATAGGTTGATGCTCAACCACTGAACCACACCGGCCAGGTTTCTGTGGTTAAAATGCCTTATAATGCCTCACAGGCTTATAAGGAAACTTAAATTTTATTTTATATCATTACTGTATGTTATCATGTACATCTAAATTATGTATTTACATGCTATTTAGTCTTATAACATATGCATAGAACTATATATATTTAAGGTACTTGGGCCTTTACTAAGTGTTGGCTCTTTTTAGCACTCTGTTAAAGGAATCCTGGCCTAACCCACAGTGTGCGGGGACATGGGGACTTGGCTTAAATCTGGCCTGGCGAGAATGCAGCACTGACAGTCTTCTGTCCTTGGTCCACAGTGAAGGCCCCGGTGAGCTGCGGTGAGACGTGAGCCCAGAGGAGCAGCACAAAGCCACTCGGACCCTCTCCTGCGACGTCCTGTTGGCCTCTCCTACCCAGCTTCCTGTGCAGGGCTTCATACTTTTCAGGAGAGGCCAGCTTCTGTAGTCGGCAGAGTGTGTTGGCTTCGAAACTGGGCCCCAAGTGCTGAGGTTGGAAGAAAAAGCACACCCGAAGGGCAGCAAACAACTCGGGCACCTGGGCCCCCAGCTTGATCTTGGTACTTGGGACCCAAGAGCCTTGTTCCGGTTATCATTTTGAAGAAAGGAACTAAAGTGCTGATTTCCAGGTGGAAACGTAAATAATAATAATGTCAATAATAATAATGGCTGCATGTACTACGTGCCAGGTACCTGCTAAGCGATTTACAAACATTATGAGTTGAGTCTTCTTCAGCCCACCAAAACCATATTCCCAGACCCCCCAGTTCAAAACAGTAAGTTCTGAGTGGTTTGGACTAAAGCATTAAAAATTAAGGCGAGTGCCCTCCTGGAGTGAGATGGCTCGACCTTCAGGGAGCTGGAGAGTCAGTATTAATTTAGGGTACAAGAAACCTGACCTGGACACAAAGTGCATTAGCCCCCAGGAATTCGGGCAGAGCTGGTGCTGAGATCAGGGGTCCCTCTGGGTCCTCTCAGTTCTTTATTCTGAAGAAGGACAATCAGTTCTTCCCCTTCGTGGGAAGTCCAGCTTCGGCCTGGGCTAGAGATGCCCAGGCCTGAGCCAGGTCCCCCATGCCCTCCCTGATGTGGGCAGCCACCACCAGACCAGCCCCCAACACTCCCCACCTGGCTGCCTGGAGGGTGGGCCTCTTGGTGCCCAGCTCTCAAAACTGTGCAGCCTTTTCTTTGAACTCTCATGGCTTTTGGCCCTGCTCCCTTGGTTACTAGCATAGATTGGTGACATCTTTCCTTGTTTTGCTTTTTCACATAACAGAATTAATGCAAGAAACCAAATCTGGAAGTGTGTGTGAGTGCCTGAGACTGGATATGCACCCACATCCCCTTGTGTGCAGTCTGTGTGACCAATAAATTGTGCCTCTCTCACTCAGCTCTCATTTGTGTGGCCTTTTTTCCTGACATTCAGCCACAAACAATGTTTCTAGGCTGTTGTGGGTGTAGAGCAGCAGCGAGGGGAGGGGAGGATGTTGAGGTTAACAGTGGTGATGGGCAATCTGGTTAGAACCAGTTTGAAATTGGGCCTGGACTAGGAACAGCAGTAGATGTCACACATCGCGGAATTCCAGGCATCCGCAGCCGCCTGACTTCCACCAGTCATCTCCACAACCACCACCTGCTGCTCTGCACTCACAAGCTCCT
Organism: Pipistrellus kuhlii; assembly: GCF_014108245.1. Lineage (NCBI taxonomy): Eukaryota > Metazoa > Chordata > Mammalia > Chiroptera > Vespertilionidae > Pipistrellus > Pipistrellus kuhlii. Next base: position 26,529,733 of record NW_023425573.1, read on the forward strand.
CCAGGTTTTGTGTCAGTTGCTAAGCTCCAGAGACAATAGACACTCCCCAGGTCATGGGCCTTCACCTCCCTGCATTTGGGGACAGCTTGCATTTTCCACAGGTCAGGGAGTGGCCCCAGTGCAGAGTCAGAATGGGTGCTGCTTGGCCCCACCTCCAGGGTACTTTGGCCTGGGCTGCTGTTCCCACTACCTCTGGCTACTCAGCCTCTGCTCTGTTTCAGACCTTAAGGGAGTGGTGTTCTTGGCAGCAACGGAGCAAACCGTTCACTGGCCTTTAGCAAGTGGAGGCTGCCAGCGTGCACTGGCATGCTGGGAGTGAGAACAAAGAGCTTGAGCTCTCACCTTCATTGAGAATGAACATCCAGGCCCTCACCACCATTTTTGAAGGTTCCCAGGAGAAGCAAGTTGAGCAGCAGCGTGGGGTGCACCTTGGACTCCTTTTGCTCTGCATTCTGGTGACCTGAACAAGCCCAGAGCCCCTTATGCCTCTCACCAAAGCTCCGACACAGATATAACTGCAGGAACCTTATTTTCTTTATCCTTTATTTTGATTTTCTTTTGCCTTTGAGTCTAACTAGCTTTACCAAGCACCCTGACTCACCCACCTCCCTTTTGATCATTAAGCCCTCAGGACAGCTGGTTCTGGTCAGCAACCAGTGGTCTTAGGAACAAGGTCCTGGATCTGTTGACTGGAGAGACAGAGTTTTCAATCAAACTGAAGACAATAGCTCGGCCTCAGTTGTGTTTTAGCTCTTGACCCAGGAAAGTGGAACAATCTCACAGAACAAATCCTTGTGAAGCTGGACAGACCAAATCCAAGGCTGAAATCAGGACAGAAGCAATGATCCATTACCCCCTACCCTAGTGCCAACCAATCAGTAGAGATCAAGACCCTAAGTTCTTTCGTCACCATGATTAATGATTTTTTTTTTTTCCTATATAATCCGTGCCGTCTTTGAGTATGAGCTACCTGCAACTCTGGCCATGGTGCCATTTCCTTAATAACTCCTTACTTTCTTGGCTGTAGACTCCTGTTCACACCTTACTGGGCTTTGATGCATGCAGGCAAACGGAGCCTTTCTGTTGGGTAACACAGGCTGTGTGAGCACCAACCAGGCTTTGTCTATAAGCTGGTGGACAGCAGGGCCCGCTGCACTGACTGGAACTGGAACACCGTGAAATTAAAAACTTTCACCCTTGTGCCTTTAACCGCTCAGCCCCCATACCCAACCCTTGAGATCCCTGACTACCTATGTTCCTGAGTTCTGGTTGTCACCATCTACTGGGGGCCCCTATAGCCAGATTTCTCTACCATTTCTGCTTTGCTCCCAATCCTATGCCTCCCAAACACTCCTACAGCAGGATGAGAGGGGACCCGTAAACTCTTACCACTTCATCACCTAAGCAATTTATAGACAGTCCTGATTGAGGGTGGTTCTGTGGTTCAACTTGTGATTTTTTTGACTTTACAAAGGTGTGGAAATGATACACATTCAATAGAAACTGGACTTCAAATTCTGAATTTTGACCTTTTCCCAGGCTAGTGATATTTCTCTCGTGATGTGGCTGCTAGCCACAGCTCCCAGCCAGGCAGCCCATCTCCAGGGTAAGAAGTCAATATTGTATTGCTAGTGGTTTTTGGATATAGTTTTCTGAGCTCCTTTAAGGTAGGCTGGGTGTTTAGTAGGTGATGTTTAGTAGGTGAGGGGTATTAAAATGCATTTTCAAATTATGGTATTTTCCATTTGCCAAGGGTTTATGGGGTTGCAACCCCATCGTAGGTGGAGGAGCATCTGTGTTTTATGCCAGCTTTTCTTCACAAGCTCCCAAACCAAGCAGGCAGGTTCATGAGCAAGCTTCCTCACCAGATTGCCCCACCCCCAGATGAATTCTGCAGTCTTTTGAGATTATGGGGGCTGCTACAGTCACTTTTTTTTTTTTTTTTTTTTAAGAAGCAAATTTTTCTCCTTTGCATGATTATATGCATGCTGGTTGAAATCAGCAGATTTTGTGCCAACAGAAAGATGTTGTTATATAGTAGTTGTTCTCTAATAGTCCCTGCATGGGCACCAGGCACCCTGCTCGGCCTGGAGACCGGCAGCTGCACCATTTCCTAGGGACTGACAACCTTTGGACTCCTCCTCCTTCCTGGGTTTTGGTTCTTTTCTATCCTCCTAGGAGGGAAATTAGTCTTCAGAAAAGCTCTCTCCCACAGCTATCTCCCCTAACTCCAGCCTATAGGTTCTCTCTTCGCCTATCCTTAAAATAACTGCCTTCTTTCTACGCAAGCTAATTTCCATGGAGATTCAGCTATCTGGGGGCCCAGAAGCTTTCTGCAAGGCAGCAAACCCAGTTCCCAGCCTTCGCTCCAACAGAAAGAGACCCTTAGTAATTCAAATGCCTTGTCTCACCCACACAGACCCTTCTCCACGCCCCCAACACACACACACACACACACACACACACACACACTCCAAGGTCTCTTTCTGGGAAACCTGCACTATGTCAGAACAACACTGGCAGGTAAAGTCCAGGACAGTTGAAGAACTTTCATCCTTGTCCTTTTAATTACTCAATCCCTCCTCAAGATCCCTGACCACCTTTGTCCCTGAGTTCTGGTTGTCACCATCTATTGGGGGCCCCCTCCAACACACACATTATTTTTTTTAATATATTTTATTGATATTTTACAGGGAGGAAGAGAGAGAGATAGAGAGCCAGAAACATCGATGAGAGAGAAACATTTATCAGCTGCCCCCCGCACATCCCCCACCGGTGATGTGCATACAACCAAGGCACATGCCCCTGACCGGAACTGAACATGGAACCCTCCAGTCCGCAGACCTACGCTCTATCCACTGAGCAAAACCGGTTTTGGCTAGACACACATTATTATATGAACAGATTTTCATGCCTGTTATTTTCTGTTTGAGTAGCTAATCTTCACTGGTCAGTTCTCTCTCAGGTCACAGTCTGTTATGTGGATTCCTGAGCTCTGGGGAATGGGATTTATCTTGTTTTTCATTTCCTAAAAATATGATCTCATACTGGGCACTTAGGTCTTCTGAGCCTCAGTCTCTTCATCTCTAAAATGGGGAGAAGGGTACCTAGTGCATGGTGCAGTTGTGTGGATTCCTGAGCCCTGAGGAAACTCAGCCTGCCTTTTTAGACACTAGTTGATGCTCATTAACTGTAGCCCCTCCCTCTCCCTGAAGACAAGACTGGGAGGGAAAAAGTTCAGGCAGCCATGAGGGAGGCAGCTGAGCAGGCACTGTAGGAATGTCCTGGAAGAGGCAGGTAAAGGTGAGAGGTAGGTGTAGGCAAGAGCATGAAACAAGCCAGGCAAGAAATCAAGAGGCGGGTTGAGACTGGGAAAGCCTTGAAGACAATGGGCAATGAGAGGCTTGTTGAAGCCAAGGAGGAGTTAATTGAGGCCAGGTGGACTAGTTGAAGCCAAGAAAAATAAGCTACTTGAGGCCAGAGGAACTAGTTTAGGTCAGGGAGAATAGTTAAGGCCAGGGGACTAGTTTAGGCTTGAGTAGGGGATAGCTGAGGTGGGGCAGGGGTGAGGGGCTAGTTGGATAGCTACACACATCAGAGCTGCTCAGATTGCCTGAGCCAAAGGGAGTGCACCTTGGGGACACATAGGAAGTCCTTGTGCAGGTGCCCAGTCATGCTTCAAGGAGCTGGCCAGTGCTCCTTGCCATTTGGACGTGTTGGCAGTTCCAGTCACCACACAGCAGTTCTGTGCCCTTGGCAGTTCTGTCCCTGTGAGACTCAGCTCCAGCACTCCTGTTTCTCTCTCTTCCCTTACCAAGCAAGTGACTCCTGGCTCATGCTTCATCCTGCAGGGACTCGAGCAGACCGTGACAGGAGGTGAGTAAGGTGCCAGATGCAAAAGGTAAGTGGCACTCACTCTCAGTGCCCACCTGAGCTTGCACTGTCTTCAAAGTAGTGCCCCGATGCCTCACTTGCCTCACCCCAGCCCTGGCTTGCAGAGGAGGTGGGAGGAGGGAGCACTGGATTCCAGGAGGAGCTGAGTTCCTATGAAATGACAAGGCCCAGGCTCTGCAGCACTGGCAGGGCCCTGGAAAGGAGGGAGAGGGGCAAAGGGGCATATGGGAGAGCCCTCCTTTGCATTATGTAGAATCCTGTTTTTGTGCATAAGATATAAACTGAAGTTTCATGCCTAATTTTGAGCATATCCCCAGAAATTGTCTTGCTTCAGTTATTTTAAAAGAGCCTTCAGGTTAGGTAGTGATCAACAGCCCAGACTCTGGAGCCTGCAATCTGGGCATGTGCCCTGACCAGGAATTGAACCACAATCTCCTGGTGCATGGGTGGATGATCAACCACTGAGCCACACCGTCTGGGCCCCGATGACTATTATACTGCTGTAAACACCTGGTATCTCCCCACCCCTAATGTGGCTTATTTGCTCGTCCAAAATATAAATATATTAAGCCCTTCTGTGGCTTGTTATAATATTATGTGTACTAGAGGCCTGGTGCATAAAAATTCATGCACTGGAGCAGGGGTCCCTCATTTTAGCCTGCCCCCTCTCATAGTCCAGGAGCCCTCAGGGGTGGGAAGCAACCCAGTTGATCAGGGGAAGCCGACGCCCCCATCACACCTCTGCTGCTGCCACTGCCAGCAGTGCAAGCCTCGGCTGGTCCTGGTTACCTGAGTCTCAGGCCAGTCCTGGGCAGCTAGGCAGCTGCCATCTGAGGCTTGCCTGCACCTTGGCCTGCTTGCCTGAGCCTCAGTCAGTGGTGAGCACAGGAGGACCTGAAGCCCTCAGTAGGGCTTTCTTTGGTGGGAAGCCTGTGGAGTACCATGCTCTCCCCCCCCCCTCCCGCCTCGCACTGTGGGCACCACCATCTTTGTGATGGCGTGATGGTCAATTTGCATATTACCTCTTTATTATATAAGATAACTCACCCTAACAAGGTTTGTTTCAGACAATAAAAAGTATTCTCTCCAGATTATCTTCTTATTACTAATACATACTGGGCCACCCTAAGGCCAATTTAAGAAACCCGTGTTTTCTGATATGAAAAGATACTAAATGTCACTAATTAGAGAAACTCAAATTAAAACCACAAAGAGATATCACTTCAACCCTGTCAGAATAGCTATCAATAAATCAATAAACAAGTGCTCATGAGGATATGGAGAAAAGGGACCTCTCATGCACCATTGATGGGAATGCAGATTGGTGCAGCCATTGTGGAAAGCACTATGGAGTTTCCTTAAAAAATAAAAAATGGAGCTGCCTTATGACCCAATAATTCCACTTCTGGAAATATGTCCAAAGAAACCCCAAACACTAATTTGACAGAATATACGCACCTCTGTGTTCATTGCAGCATTATTTACAACTGCCAAGATATGGAAGCAATCTAAGTGTCCCCTGATAGACAGCTAGGTAAAGAAAATGTGGTACTTATATACAATGGACTATTACTTGGTCATTTAAAAAAAAAAAGAATGAAATTTTACTATTTGCAACAGCATGGATGGACCTAGAAGATACTATTCTAAGTGAAATAAGTCAGACAGAGAAAGGCAAATATCACATGATTTCATTTATGTGTTGAATTAAAAAATAAAAATAAATGAATAAACAAAACAGAAACAAACGCTTAGATACAGAGAATAAACTGATGGTTGCCAGATGAGAAAGGGGTTGGGCCATGAATAAAAAAGGTAAAGGGATTAAGAAGTATAAATTGGTAGTTACAAAATAGTCATGAGGTTGTAAGTACAGCATAGAGAATATAGTCAAGAATAATATAATATTTTTTTTAAAGACAAAAGAAATAAAATAAAAAGAAACCCAAGTCTGAATTTAAAGAATTTTTGCAATCATCTATAGTTACATAGCAAACCACCCCAAAACTTGGTGGCTTAAAACAACAGCGACACTCTTTGCTCACAGATCTGCAGTTTGGGCAAGGCTTGGCCCAGCTCCACTCACGATCAGTGCGTGGGCTCGAACCATCTGAAGGTTCATTCATTCACAGGTCTGATGGTGGATGTTGGCTGTCAGTGCGGACACCTGTGGCCTCACCACTGAAGTCACGCAGAATCACTTCTGCTGTCTCCTACTTGAAAAAAGCCCACATTCCAGGGAAAGAGAAGTAGACTCCACCTTTTAATGGGAAATGGGTCAAAGAACCTGCAGACATGTTTTAAACCCCACATCCTTGAAGAGAAATGTTGATCATAACTGATGGGCAGCCAGGATAGGAGTCACACTATAAGATACACAGGAAACTTCTTTAAAATTCTTCTTGTCATCTCTCTCCCAAGGAACCATGTGTTCAGCCCTCAGCTCCTCTACTTTCTCAGTCTCCCTCCCTCCCCTTTCCATCTATCTCTATTGTCCTCTCTCTATCCTAGCTCATGCAATCTCCACCCCCTTTTTTATTGTTAAATTTAGACTTTCATGTTTTCCCTTTCCCCAGGGTCCATCTTTATCAATTTCCTCCAAGGAACCTGCAATAAGTCTTTCCTTCTAAAGAAGGTAGGAGGGATAGGTTGTTGCTCTTTAATATTTTCATATATGTATATGTGTATGCACTTGTGTATGTATATAGTTACATATTAATCTAGTACTTGAGATAGACTAGAGATCTTTGTATGCACATAACCCATGAATATAGAGAGATGCACCTGAATGTATAAGAAACAGGGCACACTCAAGGGAGACCTTATTAAGAAGACTATTTACAGAGATGCAGGCAGACACATGAGAATTCTCCAACGATGCTGAGGCATCCAGGGACTAGCAACAGCAAGGAGCCATTGTCTCCTTTAAGATCTGAAGGGTCTAAGGGTGGTATTACCTAAGGCAGTGAAGAGCTGGAGCCATAAAAGAAATCAAGAACAATAGGGAAATAGAAAAGGTGTGAGTTAAAGATACCTTGACCTCCCTCTTCTCCTGGCCTTTTATTCCCATTGGCCAAACCCAACCAGAGGGCAGAGGGCAAGGGAGCCCTGGTGGTGGTACTGTCATTGGGGTTAGCCTCCAGAATGAGAAGGGCAGAGAATGTTTGGGGAGGACAGTGCAAAAGGAGAAAACCCAAGGCATCTCATTGCAGAAATGAGTAAGATCCCCTTTTGATGGCAACTCTTTCAAACTACACATACATTGGGAGGAAAAGATGTTGGGGGGGACCACATGTCTAAACAATTAAGGAAAACAGACATTGACAGCAATTGGAATGACAGCCATTCTTAATTGCATGAGCTAATGAAGTGGGATCCCTGGCATGACTTACTCCAGAGTAATTTATACTTGGCTTAGAAAGCAAATGGTTTTTATAACAGATTTTTTCTCTAATTATGTTTCCCTTGTGTTAATACGAGGCTTTGATTCCTCGAATAAATACCACAAGGCAAGATGGCTCGAAAGTACACTGAGCACCAGGTGGAAGCCAGGCTGGGGTTCGCCCTTCGCTGCACACCATGCAAAAGTAAATGGATGTTATTGCTTTGGCTTCCTGAGGCCTGCTCTCTGCAACTGGTTTGTAAAGGCATGAAGGGCAGCTGCTGTATCTCCTGCTTCTTCTGGATCCCTCTAAAATAGCAACACTCGGGCTTTGCCATGTATGAGCATCCCCTGGAGAACTTGTGGGAGTGCAGGTTCCCAGGCCCACCAAGGTGGTGGATTCCCTTGGTCTGGGTGGGGCCCAGGGATCTGAATTTCAACAAGCATTCCAGCTCATCCTCCTGGAGGTCAGTGCATTACATTTGGGAAAAGACGGTTTGAAGTCTGGCCACATGATTCATACACAGAGGAGGCAAAGTGGTGTGATAGATGGAGTGGGGTCAGAGCTGGGTTCAAATGCCAACTTCACCACTGGTGCATTGAGGCCACTTACCATCTCTGTCATTTGCAAGAAGGTCACAATGCATGTACACTTGGAGGTAACAACCGAAGAGTGAAAACCATGATTGATACACAGTGGCATTCACTGTTTGCACCCTGAAGCTTCTCGAACAAGCCTTTCTCAGGATGAGAGGGCAATGGGAGTCCTACCTTTGAAGACCCATGAGAGCCATCCCGAGATACCGCATTTCATACATTTCAGAGTTTTTGAGGCTCACTCTTTCCTGTTGCACTCAGGAAATTACTGTTCCTTCTGTAGCATATGGATAACAGGTTTCTTACCCATTCTCTCGATATTGGCATCATATCATTCGACAGTATGGTGTTAACAAAAAATATTAAAACTAGCCGTGTTAAATTTTTGGTTCTGGTTCATCATGTAGCATGATGAGAAGGAAAATCTTTTGCACAGCCCTAGTGGTGCAGAAATGTTAAGAAACTATTCTAAATATAGACTCCCGAGACAGAGGGACTGTTTTATGTCATTCTGTGGTTTCTTCTTCACAGTGTGTTCTGTGTGCTGGAATACAGATTTTTAATGAAGCCAGAATGCTAAATGTAAGTGAACCTTTGCTCTCTGTTCATTGCAAAAGGCATTTGTTATATTTAATTGGATGTGCATCTTAGCATCAGACCCCTAAGCAGCAAAGCAAAAAAAATCAGACCTCATAATGCAACAGCCTTGATTATGCTAAGAATCTAACTACCACTGTGGGTCTTTCCTAATCAACTGAACTGACCTTCAGTGAATACATGTACAAAGAGTTTCTAATAATTGTTCATCTTAAATCACCCTAATTGGACATGAGTAGGTGATAATATGTGACTTGAGGAATATTTTACATAATATAATTACTAATCCTAGATGATACATAATAAGCTTCCATTTTTTCTGCCAATAAATAGCCTACGAATTCTGCTTGTTATGGGAAATAAATTTGAACTGCAAGCTGTTCCAAGCAAACCGTTCAAAACATTTACTTAAAACTTAGGTACCAAGTCTAGTAGCCTGTTAGTGACAATAAAATCTGAACAAGCTCTAGACCTATGTTTCTCAAACGTGGGTATCCACAGAATCACCCAAGGGGCCCCCTTTGCAATGCAGGTTCTGGGGCCACCACACGGAGTATCTGATTCAGTAGTTCTGTTGGTGGGGTGATGTGAAACTTGGTACAAGCATGTTAAAGAGCTACGCAGATGATGCTGATGTAGCTAGCTACGGACTAACTAATCCGTATTTCCTGGAGGTGTTCCTTCTCTCTTATATGTACCTGCCCATCCCCTTACCTGTGAGCAACCTTTTCAGCAATGGCGGGGAGGCAGGTATATATCTAAAATTAAGGAATGTTCTTTGAGCTTTTCAACTTCTCTTGACTCGATCATGACAATCACAAACAAGGCAAATGTTTGAAAATCCAGCAGGTTACCTATCTCAGGGATTGCTCAGAGAAGGACTAATGCCGAATGTCTTTGTGCCAAATGAAAGTTCATTGTCGTATGTGTTCTATACTCAATCCTCACTACTCCATAGGCTGGGTCTTAGTGCCTTTTATAGAGGGGAAAAAATGAAGGTTCGGGAAGGTTGGGGCACTTGGCAAAAGTCACAAAAGAAAGGCCGAGAACCTCGTCTCCTAACCGTGCCTCCAATCTCCAAAGCTATTCTTTCTAACAGAATGTTTTGAGTTTGGTTACGCCCCTCGATGGTGTTGCTAGTGGTTAGGGTCGAAGGTTCAATTCCCAGTGAAAGGCACATGACTGGGTTGCAGGTTTGATCCTCAGCGACTGTTGGGGCTCGTGCAGGAGGCAACCAATTGATGTGTCTCTCTCATACTGATGTTTCTCTCCTCACTCTCTGTTGCCCTCCCGACTTCCTACCACTCTATCTAAAAATCAATGGAAAAAATATCCTCAGGTGAAGATTAACAAAAACAAAATAAAAAAAAAAAAGAATTTGGTTACATTGCCAGGATATTTGAAGGTAGGTTAAGCATTTTACATTAAAAATGAAAAAAAAATACTTCTTGGAATTAATTTACGAATAAAAGAAAATTACTTATGTATTCTTCTGCAAAGAAAATTATTAAAACTCTAAGAAAAGTCTCCCTCAGTCTCTATTTTCAAACCTTTTACAATGCTTCAATCTTACGGTTAGGTATGAAATAAAAAAATAAGGTGAATCCTGATTTGCCCCTGGTTGTCCAGTCCTTTAGCACTGGACATGCTGACTTGGCTCTCTGGAGCTGAGCAGGGCATTTCGGGAACTGTTTCCCCTATGGAATCAGAAACACGATCTTCACAAACCTAAATGCAAATTTTCTAAACTGACATTTGTAGTTTGGATGGTTTTGTAGTTTTGATGGTCTGCTCAGAGCTCAGTTTCTGGTGAGAGCCCACTTCCTGGTTCACAGATGACCACTATCTCCAGTGTCATCACAGGGCCGGGAAAGAGGGTCTCTCTTACTCCTCTTAGGAAGGGATACAGGCATCCTATCGGATTAGGGTCCCACCCTTATGGCCTCATTGAACTTTATCTCCTAAAAGCCCTATTTCTACATACAGTCACATTGGGGTTTAGGGATTCAACACATTGATTTGGGGACAGTGGGGGCCGGGGAGGGGGTGTGACACAATATAGGCCACATTAGACGGAGACAGTAATTTTCCAGGAAAGAAGCAAATGGATTTCCTACTAAAGACAGACAGTTCTGCCTTAGAAGGTAGCCTTCCAACCCTTTTGTGGCAAAATGGCCAGTGGATCTAGAAGTCCACATGTGGCATTACCAGCCCTTACAATGGTGCCCCAGAAGATGCTGTGACTGCTGTCTCTGGCTCCCAAATGTCTTAAACAGAATTATATCAAACCAATCCATAGGTGAACACTTCCTGGCAGGCATGCTTTAGTCACAATGGCTTCCCTGCTGGGTTTTGGGCAAATCAGGTAAGCTCTGGCCTTAGGGTTGCCTTAGGCTGGGTTCCCTAAAAGCAGAGCCTGAAACTGGGGTTCTTGTACAAGAGATTTGTTGAAGAAATACTCCCAATATGGGCATCAGGCTAAGCCAGGGGAGGCAGGATAGGCCAGGGGAGGAAATTGGGCAGAACTGTAGTTTTAGGAGAAATCTTACCTCAGCCTGCCCTGTGGGGAGCTCCAGACATACTCTACAAAACAGAGAGTGTCCCCTGCAGAAGCAAGGGCACAGGGTACCTTTGCCCACTCCCAGCTGTCATTGGCTTGGTTTAGAAATTATATTCTCTATTCATTAAAAAAAAATGTTGCCGATGAGGATCCAGGGACACATTTATTTTACATAAATTGGATTTATACCACCTACTGCTTTTATTATAAACATTTTAAACAATATATAATAGTCATTTACCTCTTATTGTTGGAAATATAGATTATTTTCAACATCTCCATTTCTTCCAAGGTTCTCTATATATGGACATTAGTCCAAATATTTCCTGGCATCAATTTATACAAGTGGAATTGCTGGTTCTGCAAATTTGTTAACATATTTTCATCATAACATTGTCTGGAAAATTAGTATATTCAACTGTCAAGATTTGATGCTATGTGATGTTATGATCTTTTGAGGTTGGCATGGCTATTACATTTGAAGGCATTCTTGGAAACTTTCAGAACCTCATTCTTAATTTTCTTCAGTGTGTGAGAAAGTCCCTTCTGTTTCTGATCTCCATGGGTCCTTCCTTCAAATTCAGATCACTCAGCACTGGCTGTCAACAAAATATCTTTTGTGACAACTCTAGAAGCATGACTGTCCTAGTCCTGTGCTCTATAGAAAAGGAAAGGTTTCCTTATCTGTTGCTGAAAGATCTTTCTCTGGACTAAGACACACTGGAAGAGAAGCCAGTTTCTGATATCCCTTTCCTCTCCTCTAGTCCCTTGCTTTGTCCAGTTCCATTTTCATGTACTAAATTCACCAACTTGTGAAAGGCAGGTAAAGCTCAGATGATTTGATTACAAACCAAGGTTTTCTATTCTACGGAGTTGATAGATGCCATCTCCTCCTGAGTCTGTGTCTCCCACCTCCCCTTTCAACATCTAGCAAACAGTTCTTTTTCTCTTTCAAAGTCCTGTCTATATCTTTGTTACCGGAAAGGGACCAGACCCGGAGCAGGTCTGCCTTGGCCAGCCTGTAATGTGGGGGTTCTTAACTTCATGCAGGAAAGATTTTATAACATGAGTACATATGATTTTGAGAGCACGTTTATTAAACCTGGGGACAGGGCCCTGGTCAATGTGGCTAAGTGGTTAAAGTGTCAGCCTGCCTACCAAAGGGTCTCAGGTTTGATTTCTGGTCAAGGGCAGATTGATCCCTGGTACTAGTCAGGGTGCATGCCAGAGGCAACCAATCTATGTTTCTCTCTCTGTCTTCCCTCCTTTCCATTCTCTCTAAATAAAAATCAATGGAAAAGATATCCTAAGGTGAGGATTAACAATAACAACAAAAAATTAATGCTGGGGAGAGTAAAACCAGGATGGACTTAGGATAGAAGAAGCAATGGGAGAGAGCTTAGGTGAGGCTGCTTTGGCTCACTGATAAGTCAGAGACAAGGGGGCCTTGAAGACAGGTTTAGAAAATTAGCCCAGGCGGAGCTGCCGCTGCAAATCTCATGGAGAGCCTGAGTTTAGGAGTTGCATGCCAGTGGCGGAGAAATAGGGGAAGGAAAGGCTTTACACTGCTCCCAGGAGAAATTAAAGACTGTGCTTTGCTATACATGCATATAAGCAAAACCAATGGACAAAAAACTCGGGGGGGGGGCATGTATGTGAGGGGGGGATGGAAAGATATGTACACATATAATACCTTAATAATAAATAAATAAAAGTAGCCTAAAACAATAAAATAAAATAAAGACTGCTTTGGGGAAGGTCTTAAAAATGGATCGAAATAGAATATTCATCAGTTTTATCTGATGTGCCAAAATGAGATTTATCCCCTTAATTTCATCTGTCCTTGGGTGTGGTTGGCAAATGTCATTAATTGAATTTCTGCTACCTATTTCCTCGAGTAGAGTATTTAAGCTATTTTCCCTCTGCTTATGGAGAAGTGTAAACCACTTACCCTTTAGTGCCTCAGTAGGGAAGGTAGGACTTTACCACTTACAGATGGTTGTACACTGCTTGAATGTTTTACCTATTTGTCTCAGTTTACCTTCTAAACCATTTACGGTTAGGCCATAATTTCTATGTTTCTAATTATTAACATAGCCAATCTATTCACACCTTTAACTATTCTTTGCATTTTTCTTTCTTGTAAAAAAAAAACAAAAAAACAAAAAAACAAAAAAAAACACCTACTTACAAGGTCAGGGTGATGCTCTCTCTAAAGCAGTCAGACTTTGGGCAGGCCTTAGAATGGCTGGGTGTCTAGGGAAAGTTAGGCTTACCATGGGCCAGGCACAGTGCTAACTGCATTATATAGGTTCTTCCTTTTAAGCCTCAAGACAACTCTGTGAGGTAGGCTATCATTACGATCCCCATTTTACAGATCCAAGGCTTAGGGAGATTGTCATTTATCCAGTTTCACAGCTACTAAGCGGGCCCCACTTCTGCTTGTAAACTAAGGAGATGAAGAAAAGGGAGGCAGGCCAAGAAGTAAAATAAAAAACGGAGTAAAGAAGCAGAGGAAACGTAGGCGGGCCAGCGGAGGCAGCCTCTTTCCGGTCTCCTTTCCAGCCAGGACTGAGCCACCACGAAGCCCCAACGCCTCCCAGCGGCCGCCTCTCTCCCCGCAGTGCTTCCGGCCACGGGCAGGTGTCCTTGACGAGCGCAACTGCGTCGGCGCAGACCACGTGCGTGCGTGTGACGTAAGACGTCGGCGAGGAGGCGGGTCTTCCGGTCCTGGCCCAAACTATTTCCGACAGGAGCCGGAAGACCATCCCGGATGGCGCCGGGGGCGGCCTGCTGGTGGAGGTGAGCGTGGGGCTGCCCGCCTTCCCGCGCCCGCGGGTCGCCTCATGCTGCGGGCCGCGGCCGCCAGTCCCTGCTCGGATCGGCAGCGCTGACGCGCCCGGGCCGCGCGCACCATGTCGTCGGGTCTCCGCGCGGCCGACTTCCCCCGCTGGAAGCGCCACATCTCGGAGGAACTGAGGCGCCGGGACCGGCTGCAGAGGCAGGCGTTCGAGGAGATCATCCTGCAGTGTGAGCGGCGGGCGGGCCCCGGAAGCGGGCGGATCGACGGGCCTGCAGAGGCACGTGGGGCGCCGGCGGGTACCGGAGGCCGAGCTCCCGGCGCTGCTCGTGCCTTGCAACCCCTAGATCTTTTTTTTTTTTTTTTAAGACCTTCTCATTTTATCCTTGGGTGTGACTGTGGAGGGTTTCCTTTACTAAGTCGTGCGCTCTTCGTAGGCAGGCACCGTGCACGCTTGCGTTTGTAAATCCCAGCAGTTCACACAGTGCTCGCTCCAGAAACGTCCTGTTTCTCGGCATCATCCGTGTTTTTGAAACAGGCACTGACTTTAAACATTAACTCTCGCAGTTAACATCTTCTGAGTGTCATGAAATGTTTGGCCTTTCCTTTTTTAAACCCCTGTCCTTATTCCAACGATACTCTTGACGATTGAACATTTTGAGTCTTAATATACTTTAAAGTTGGGGCAACATAGTTTTTACCATTATTGAAAACTTAAGTATAAGAAAGGTAGTTTCCTTCCACTACTGGTGCAATATGAGTAGAAAAATGTACCCTTAGATGCGTTTTAATGAGCACTTCCTAGCTCCCCACTTCTTCAATTTTACCATAACTGATTTAGGCTAAGAGATGCCAGTGTTCAGTTCTGTGGTTTCATCTACCCCTTTAAGTAAGCCTGACAGGTCTCTCCATTTATATTGATTGATGAAGTTTATAGTACTACCCTGTTTCCCCGAAAATAAGACAATGTCTTGTATTAATTTTTTTCTCCCAAAGTTGCGCGAGGTCTTATTTTCAGGGGATGTCTTATCTTTACATGCGCTAGGTCTTATTTTCGGAGGATGTCTTATTTTCAGGGAAACACGGTGGTAGTTGACCTGCGTTGAGTTCTGATTGCACTAAATGGTTCCCTAACCTACCTGTATGTTAGAACCACCTGGGGACCAATGTGCTGACAAGCTTAAGTACTGTGGTCAACATTTGGCATGTATTATTTCACTTAATCTTCCTGAAAAATCTTATAAAGTAGGTCCTGTTGTCCATTTTACACGAGGCAGGTGAGAGGTTAAATAATCTGTCTGGAAAGGTACAGCAGATTAACGGTGGCAGCCTAGAATTGAATGTAGACTTGATGACTCCTAATGTGGATTTGCTTTTCTCCCTTAGTCCCCCCAAGAAATGGCCCTTAGATAGGAAAGAAAGGGAGATGGTGGACCCCTCTTATGGCTTGTACCCAAAGGCCCTGGCAGACCTGTATCATTTCAAAAAGCCAGAGGCACATTAATTAAATGTGATTCCTTAGCAGGTTAGTAAATTCAGGTCATCAGGTATTTATTGAATGCCTGTTCTTTGAAAGATAATGCACATTGTAAGTCAAATTGGGTTGGAGATCAAACTCCACTCCTCACTAACCATTTTTTACACTTGCCTTTCTGAGTCTGGTTTGCTGCATCTATAAAATGGGGGTGACGCTTGCTCTGCCTGCTTCATAAAAACAAGGCTGTGCATATAAGTGCTTTGGAAACCATGTCCATAATAGTCTATAAATGAAAGATGCTTGTCATCACATTGGCACAATTTGAATGTTTTTCTGGTCTCTAAAAATGACCATCATGATGGGGTGTGAGGATGTAGAAAAGTCAGGAGAGATCAGTCCTGGGGAGGGAACATGTCCTTTAATGAGCTGTGGTGGATAGAGAATATCTGAGGGCCTAGAAGGGGGTAGGAGAGCAAGACCACCTTTCTTTACGCTTGGGTTTGACATTGGGATCACTTCTAGTTTGACCTTGAAACAGTCCCATTTCTCTTCAGCCTTCCCAGTCAAGTTCTGACTTTCCATCAGCCCAGAATCTCATGTTCAGTTCCTTCCTCAGAGCCTGAAGAGAGGATGAAAAGAGGCTATAGGAGCAGTGGACATCTTCATCCTTCTTTCTTTATTTTTTAAATAATTGATATGGGTTTTTTTATTGGTTTCAGAGAGGAATGGAGAGGGGGAGAGAGATAGAAATATCAATGATGAGAGAGTCTTTGATTGGCTGCCTCCTGCAGGCCCTACACTGGAGATTAAGTCCACAACCTGGGCTTGTGCCTTGACCGGGAATCAAACCGTGACCTCCTGGTCTATGCTCAACCACTGAACCAGGCAGGCTGGGCTGGGCCTTCTCTTTAGTGAGAGGAACTTTAGGAAGGATGCCTCCTCAATACCTCATGTCCTTTGAAAGACCTAATATTATCACAGGGCACCCAGCTCTGCTGTAATATATGAAAGATCTTATTAGAACCCTTTTGACACTGGTGAATATCCAAAATTGGAACCACTTCCCTGTTCTGCTGACTAGTTCATTAAATTAATGTAGATGAAGAGAGTGTTTCTTTTTCTGCCGGTAATTCCATTTTCAGATATCAAGGAGAAATAGAACTCAAGATTCTTTTTTATCCTCAGTGGAGGATGTGCTTATTGATTTTGGAGTGAGAGGAAGGAAGAGAGAGAAACATCCATCATATGCATCCCGGGGATGGAACCCACAATCTAGTTATGTGCCCTGACCAGGAATCGGACCTGAAACCTTTCAGATGCAGGGCTCGATGCTCCAACCAACTGAGCCACACTGGCCAGGGCTGAACTCAAGGGCTTAAGAGCCTTTAGGAAAATAAGCTCTTCAGCAGGAATGGTCACTAGCATAAAAACCCTATCAAAATTTTGTTCTTAAGCAGTTATAATCTTAGACTTTTAGGATATGCAACAACCCCATCAACCCCTCCCCCCCCAAAAAAAAATCTGATCTTGCCCCATGTGCCTGTCATTACTAACTACAAGTCATTTCTAGCTCTGACCTTTTGAATTCCTGCACTGTGTTGCTTGTCACATTTGTTAAGTTCAGAAAGGGAACTCATTTTCTCCCTTAAGCTCTCCACTCATGTGTTCTCTGATACAATAGCATCTTCCACCCAGTTTCCTGAGCAAGGAATCTCAAAATGATCTTTGACTTCTTGGTTTTTACTCCCAGGGTAGAAATAACTAACTGTGGGAATAGAAAGCATTTTCCATTGTCTTTAATAGAGGGAACATAGATCCCTTTGACTGGGTTGCCCTTGCTTAGGCCAAACAACATCTAAGGAGTGTATTGATATGTTCCTAAATTTTGGATAATTGCTATAATTGGTAACCAAGTACAGTACCTAGTACTTTGATACTTAATAAAAGTGAAACCTATTTATTTTGACCCAAGTCTCTTTTGTATGTGTGGTCCAAGTCTTTATATGACATTAAGTAGTAAACACGTATGTAGGTTATAATAAATAACTTGATTTTCTCTCTTTTGGGGGGATAGATAACAAGTTGCTGGAAAAGTCAGATCTTCATTCAGTTCTTACCCAGAAGCTACAAGCAGAGAAGCCGGACATACCCAACAGGCATGAGATAAGGTATTTTGAAACTATCCTTTAAAATTTGTACCTTCTCATGTATTAAAACTAGTCTCAGTTCATTTTGCTAATTTAGAAGCAAACCAAGCACTGTTTCTGTGCTCTAGTTTTTTGTCAGCTCTTTTTAGATAAGATTCTGAAGCCAGATAACTAAAATATTTTTTAGAGGTTCTCACATCTACCCACCTTGAACAGTTATTGGTAAGATGTTAGCTAGAGAAATTGCTTAAGGAGGATAACTAGGCCAGTTCCTTCTCCAGCCAGTCAGCGTTCACATTTTCTAAATAACCAGGCTTAGTAAGCATTCCTAAGCAGATTTACATAGATCTTGTTTAATACAGATTGCCATAACTTGCTTTTTCTACAACACAGGTCTATTTGATCCTTTTTAATTCAGTGTTTTTTTCCCAACATATTTTAGTAGATTGTGAAATTAAACTAACAGGTTGCAACAAGACTTTTTTTTTTTTTTTTTAGAAAGATTAGGGGAAAAGGTCTGCATTTCTATAGGAAGGGTGAGTATTGTCTTATTAAATATAAGTTCATGATGAGGGTCTGATGTGTTCACTTGGATTATTTATATAAACTATATTTCTTTTTCTTTTTTAATATATTTTATTGATTTTTTTTACAGAAAGGAAAGGAGAGGGATAGAGAGCTAGAAACATTGATGAGAGAGAAACATTGACCAGCTGCCTCCTGCACACCCCCCACCGGGGATGTTCCCGCAACCAAGGTACATGCCCTTGACCGGAATCGAAGCCGGGACCCTTCAGTCCACAGGCCGACGTTGCTCTATCTGCTGAGCTAAACCGATTTCGGCTATATTTCTTTTTGAGGTTTATGGTCCAAAAACCTGAAAACCATTCTTCATCTAAGCAGGGTAATTGGAATCATTCTACAGTCTTACTGTCTTTTTCCATATGCTCATGTTGCCATATTAAATTTGATAGTTTGTATGAGAACAGTAGCCATTATTGCTCTAAAATTCCATTCTTATTTGCATTTTAGTTAACGGTTAAGCAGTTTTAAGAACAAGGTTAATGGTAATTTGGGGTTTTTAAAAATCCCAGAAATGCTGGTATAGTTTAATATCTTTATTGCTATAGCTGAGTGAGCTGTGTAACTGCCATGCATGTTTCCTAATCTGGCCAGATAAGAAAGATGAACAAATGGGCCGGCCCAGGTTCCATTCCTGCTAACAACAGTCCGGCAGAGTGTGCCTGGCTGGACCCTGTCAGGGGGTCTTCTGTAGCAGTGTAAATACTCGGTTCAGTCTTCTGGTCAATTTCAGATACAGAGAATACCATTTCACCTTTTCATTTAAAATCAATCCATTGAAAACTTGAAGCATTTTATTTCTACTAGGCTAGACTCTTGGTGACTGTATTTCTGTATTTTTTTTTTTTCCTGACAAGCTCATTTGTTTGGAAAGGTACTATAAGTAAATGTAAAACAATTATTTTGGCTGAATATCACAGGGGTGGTAATTTGATTGGGGCTCTTTCCTTCCCCACAAATGTGTGTTCATAATCAGGCCTCTCCTGACTGCCTTGTTCTTTATTTTCCATGAGTCATCTATGGTTCCTTTTTCCTTCACTGACCTGCCCCTCCACATATAGTCAGTTTCCTGAGCCTGTTGGTTTCTCCCACAGTCCCTAGTGCATCTGTCCCTTAGTTTATTTTACTTACTTATTTATTTATTTATTTATTTTGCTATAATGCCCCTCTCCCCTTCATTTGTTACCTGCCCTTTCATTCCTGCACTGTGGGACCTTCTGCACTCAGACATTGTGTGACTGTGGAGTGGGCTAGGTATTGGGGATAAAATCCAGTGCCCTTGTTTAAGGAAGTGGGTCTAATGGGGGTGACCAGTTCAAGGGGTGTTTGCTAGAGTGATAAGTTATGCACAGAATATGGCTACCTGGTTGGTTACGTTTAAAAAAAAAAAAAAATCAGTAAATTTGGAGGTCTAATGGGATTTATCAAGTAATTTGTGAATCTTGCAGCATACTATCTAGCACCTGGAAGCTGAAAATAGGAGGTTTTGATAGAAAGAAGAGTGGGGCTAGGGATTACTAACAAAAGAAAAGAAAGAATTGTTATCCCAACTGCTTTTATCATGCAGATAGCCTCTTTCTTCAAGGAGGGAGGAAATGGAAAGGGTCCCCCTGGCAGATTATCTCTAGGTGTTGACCAGAAATTTTACCCTGGCTGACTAATATGAGAGAGATTGGAACTTCTGTTAGATCAGACATTAAATGTAGGTTTGGGGTTATGGGCTTTTAGCACAAGTGACCCATTTGGGCCTTTTGTTTTTTAAGTTTCCTTTCTCTCTCCTGTCTCCTTAAATCCTGTACATCTTGTCCTAGTTAATCTTAATAGAATTGTACAATTGAAACATAATTTTATTAACCAGTATCACTTCAATAAATTTAATAAAATTTAAAAATACTATAAATTATCTGACTTCCCTCTTAAGTGTTTTAATCCTCTTGCTTACTAAATAGATTAAAATTAAACTCTTAAGCCTGGAAATCGTGGATTCTAGTAATTTTCCAAGTATGCTTCCTGAACAGCAGCATCTGGAAAATTATTAGAAATAGAAAGCCTTGGGCCCTTTCCTAAACCTATTCTTTCAGAAACTCTGAGAGTGGGGCCCCATTAATCCGTTTTAAGAAACCCTTTAGGTGATCCTGACTACCTCTAACTTTTGAGAATAACTGTGTTAATCCATGGCTACTCAGAGTCCTTGTGAATGATCACGTCCTTGAGAGCCGGTGAATGTGCAGATTATCAGCTGTAGCTCAGACCCGTATCAATCTGGGGTGAGGCCCGGGAGTGTTTAAACATGCCTTCCAGGTTTGACTCTTACCTACCTAGTGAAGCACTGTTGATGGACTATTGTTAGGGGTTTGACTTTTATTTTGAATAAAATTGGAAGTAGTAGATTAACTGCATGTGGATTAGAAATTATTTTTTTATCAAATCTCCTTATTTTAATGCAGAGCAATGGAGAATATGCAAAATGTAAAAGCCCTCTTAAAAGGAGTTGGCATTCTAAAGAAGAGTTTGAGACTAGGGCAAGGATGCAGGTCACTCATGCCACTTAAAAGCCTCTTACTACTTCCCCAAGCTGCAGGAGCAGTGCCTGGCACAGAGTTGGTGCTCACATACTTGCCTGGTGAACAGCCTGCTTATCTCTTCCATAGATATTTAAACTTCATTCTGGAACCTACCCTTCGTTCCTGAAAGCACAAAGGTAGTTTGGGTAGTGGTTGGTCTCCTACTTTCTCCATCAGGTTTATGTGACGTATAAACTACCCTGGCCTGGAGAGACTGGCCCGCTTTATTGGCTTTGTTGTCATGTTCATGGTTGAAATTCTGGAGTTATTGTTCTACTGCCTGATTGAAAGGGGACTTATTTTTTACCCCCTCTTTTTTGCACATTCTCTTCATCTGCCTGGTTTGGGAATTCAGTCCTGGACATGATAGTGCATGGAATGATGGCCAGCTACAGGAAATGGCCCACCTGAGGATGAAACACCAGGAAGAACTGACTGAGTTGCACAAGAAACGTGGGGAGGTAAAGATAGCTGCTCTCAACTTGTGTTTTCTGCTCTGTGTGGGTCTTTTAGTAGGAGGATGGGGTGCCTGGCTTCATGTGGCATCACCAGCTCTATGTGGGAATGAAACAACAGGAAAGGGGTGAGGACCTTGTTTCATCAGCAAGAGGGCAAGCCATTGAGATAACCGCCCGGTTGTCATGCTCTAAGCTGGCATGGGAGGTACCAGTGGAGGACTTTTAAAGGAAAGAAGTTTTCTGCTTGGTCCACTGAAGGTCCAAAGCTTTTTAGAAGCAGATAGCACAGATGGGTGGTTACCAGAGACAAAGGGAGGGAGATGAGGGTGAAACAGGTAAAAGGGTCACTTATATGGTGACGATGGAAATTAAACATTTGGTCGAATTATACATAATGTTGCACACCTAAAACTTCTATAATGTTATAAACCAGTGTTATGTCAATAAAGAAAATAATTTTTTAAGCTTTTGAGATTTAATCCTGAAATTTCAGAAAGAATCGTTAGAATTAAATCCTGAGCTGTGTTAACTCTCAATGGTATTGTGCTGGCAAGTACAATAAAATTTACAAATCAGCTGAATTGATCATTTTATCAGCTGAAGAGTCTGAACAGATAGCTGGGGTTCAAGGCAAGACAGAGTCCACAGCAGGAACCTGGCAGTCACCTAGAGCTCTTCTCACCCATCCGAGCCTGCCTTCAACAGGGACCAGCCCCCACCGTTCCCCTGAGCATCCCTATGGGCCCTTCTGCTCCTCTCCGCCACCCAGCTTGTTTCTTCCTGCCTTGGCTCAACCCACAGGCACCTTTTCTTTCTTGAAAATAATTTAACCCACTGTCATTTAGTTTTCATCTGAGGCCCTAAAATCTCTTATTTATGAAAGTATTTTTCTTTACCCCCAGTTAGCTCAGTTGGTGATTGACCTGAATAACCAAATGCAGCAGAAGGACAAGGAGATGCAGATGAATGAAGCAAAGTGAGTAGAGACAACACCTACTTTGGGACTGGTTGTGGGATCATGCCCCCGTTTTATCTACTGTACTCTTGTGAGCAGGGCCAGTGATTATCAGTGGCAAATGGTAGCCACATTGGACTCAGCAAGAGTTTTATTTTTGTGTATGTATAGCTTGGAATCTTTTTTTCCTGCTCTAAGGATGGAAAAGGCCAGGACAGTGCCCTCAGTCTTCCAGGTTCCCAGCATACTCCTGGAAATACCTTTGGCCCTTGCAAATGTCCTTGGGGCATTCACAGTTCTCCCGTGGCCATTGGGGACATTGGGGATGGGAGCCAGTGTCTTCTGTGGTGGAAATGGCCCAAGATAAAGAGTGTGTGGTCCTTGAGAGCAGGGATGAGTTTGTGGGCGGGATTATTCTTGATTGGAGAGAAGCCTGGCAGATAAGATAAACAGAGACACAGCCTGAGTCATCTGTACCTTTTTCCTTAATGTGCAGAGTGATATCTAGAGGCTTAGAATGAGGGACTTCCTCAGGCATTCTGTCAGTGAATGATAGAGCTGATGGAATACACAGGACTTCCAGCCTCTTAAGCCCCTGTTGACTGCTCAGATTAAGCACCAAAAGCTCCCTCTTCCTCCAAATCCTGCTTTTCTGAAAAATGCTATGATATTTATTGTCTGGATGAATTTGACCCCAGATGCTTCCTCCTAATGGGGTTCTGTAAACCATTGAGACTGGGCTCTGCTAAGTGAGGTGTAATAATAATGAAGACTCCTGCATGGTGCCTGGTGTGATGGCTGAGGTCACTGCTGGTGCCCGAGCTTAGGCAGCTCCAGCACCTGGCCAGGTCCTCTGGCCCCCAGCGGGGCTCCTGCGAAGTGCCATTTCTCCCCTGTGTCGTGCTTTCAGAATTGCAGAATGTTTGCAGACTATCTCTGATCTGGAGACGGAGTGCCAAGAACTACGCAATAAACTGCAGGACCTGGAGAGAGCCAACCAGACCCTGAAGGATGAATATGATGCCCTGCAGATCACTTTTACTGCCTTAGAGGAGAAACTGAGGAAAACTTCGGAGGAGAATCAGGAGCTGGTCACCAGGTGGATGGCTGAGAAAGCGCAGGAAGCCAATCGCCTCAATGCAGAGAATGAAAAGGATTCAAGGTAGGAGATGGATCCACAGTTAGTAGGTTCTTTTTTTTTGCTGAAGTGGAACCTAGGTCTTTGAAAAGAAGGAAACAAACCTGGCAGCTCCAACCGCAGGATGGGGGAAAACCAGAAAACATTAACAAAAGTAATTTTGAGAGTGGATGCAACTGTTGACAGCATTAAGATTTTGCCAGAGTCAATGCTTCTGTGTTCAGCCCTAATCTTATTAGTAAAATGGAAATAATGGCACTTAACCTCAAAGCATTGTTATGGGGATTAAATAAGTTAAAAACTGTAAAATAATAAAACTGAGCTAGGCACAAGTAAAATGTACATAAAGCTTAACTATTATTACTCATGCTCTTGGTATGTCGGTATGAGGCTGTTTGCTGTAGAAAACTAAGTTGCAGCCATGGCTAACCCTGTATACACCTTTCTGTCCTGAGAGGCCCTGGGTCCCAACAGGCCTCTCCCTTAGTGGTTCACTGCTTTTTCTAATAACATAATCCTTCCTCCAGGCTTTGCTCTGACAGCCTTTATAACAGCATCTTTACCACCATTACCAGTATGAATTTGGGACTTGGAATCTTTGCTCAGGGCAGTTGTTATTTTGAATGCACTGAATATTTAGATATATTATTAAAGCTAGTTTATTGAGAGCCAAAGCCCCATGCATTTTTTAAGCAAACATAAGAGTTGGGCTTTTTTTTCTTTCTTTTTTTAAATAGGCGGCGGCAAGCCCGACTGCAAAAAGAGCTCGCAGAAGCAGCGAAAGAACCTCTACCAGTTGAACAGTGAGTAGAGATATGCAATCAAAACTATGCTCTGGATGATTTGATTCTCTTAAATACAGGCAGTCCTTGGGTTACATCAGACTCGACATATGTTGTTTCGTGGTTACATCACCATCTCCCATTTATTTTTTTTTTTTTTAAAGTTCCGTTATTTTTACATATACACATATGTGTGTTATGAGTTTTTTATTACTCATTTACCACCAGTAAAGGTCAGGAATTATTAACTTTCTGTTAAATTTTTTTAAAAATATATTTTATTGATTTTTTACAGAGAGGAAGGGAGATGGTTAGAGAGCTAGAAACATCGATCAGCTGCCTCCTACACACCTCCTACTGGGGATGTGCCCGCAACCAAGGTACATGCCCCTGACCAGAATTGAACCTGGGACCTTTCAGTCCACAGACCAACGCTCTATCCACTGAGCCAAACCGGTTTCGGCAACTTTCTGTTAAATTTTTTTTACTGTTTCACTTCATTACTGCTGTGTGTGTGCTCCATGTGAGTGACGTAGGTGCTTATGTAGGTGAGTTCTGACAGAGAAAATTGCATTAACTCGTGCGCTGTAAGAACAGATCTCCTAACCTGAGGACCTACCATATATTTTTAATTTCTATAAAACCATTTTATGGATTGCTGAAAGAAATGTAAAAGATTTAAGGCAGAAAGAATCCTCATTACCTTCCAGAAAGTTGTTCCTCATGCGCTATGAATTCTAACTACCTGCACCCCTAACACCTGACAACCTCCCTGTTTTCCTATTGCTACTGACCCACTTTCTCACCCTGCTTGGGCAGTGTTATGCTGGGCAGGGTTCTCTTGCTCTTGGTTTGTGGCTTTAAGTGGATGTTTGGGCAAATCTTCAAAACATAAGTGAAGATTAGGATCTGTTGGAACAAAAGGAATTGAATCAGTTGGAGCTTTTCCTAATCTGGGGACAGGGTAGAGAATCTTCCCTGAGACCCAAAGCTTTGTTTTAAGATGGCGGAAGCTTTCATGGCTGAATTCCTTTTGTCTCTAGTTCAGAATGTGTTCTTTTTCTATTGAATTATATTCTGGAGGATGGCATTTAGAATTATGATCTGTTGCTTGTATATAAGTGGAGGGGGGTGGTTGAAATTCAGTTAGGAGTCACCTAGCAGACAAAGATCTTATTTTATAAGGAAACAAGAAGGTTTTCATACCAAGCCTTTGCTTTAGATGCAGAATGGACATTTCTTCTGTAATTGTAGAGGTGGAAAATGAACCTAACAAAACTGCAATGTAAATAAATTAATTGACCCAGAAATGAGGCATGATTTCTCAAAAATAACAGCTTTGTTATTTTTGTCCACCAAAGCATTGATTGTCCACTTCCTATTTGCCAGCATATATGGGTGACTAGGTGTGACATGATTCAGACAGGTCAAGTGTCCTGCCCAGGACCACCCAGAAAAGGGCTGAGCTGGGATGCAAACCCAGGGGTGTCTCTCAAGGCCTGTTCTTAGTCTCTGTGCTTCCTTCCCTAAGAGAAGATTTCTGGAGGAAAGGGAGGACATTTACATCTTTGAAGGGTTTTGCTAACCAATTGCCAAATGCTTGTATTTTCTCATGGCACTGGGCCTTTGTAGAGTTCAGAGTACCTTTATGGCTTTATAATTCTACTTTAAAGCATTTACATGATCTCAACTCATTTTTACTACTCTTGCCATCTCTGCTGGTCTATTGTCACCCTTGTGTGAACAAAAGTGACTTCCAGAACCACAACCTTGAAGAAAAGAAAGCCCAGCCTTCTTCTCTTTCTTCAGACCTACCTTTGTATTCCCTGTACACCCTGCCCCAGTCTGGATTCAGTTACATAGAACCCTACATGCAATAGCCGAGGAAAATAAGTTTACTTTGACTTGGTTTAACTTGCTTGATAACATGTCCTTACGTATATACTTACTTAATCCAGATAATCATGGAAAAATTTTGCTTTCAAGCTCTTATGAATCTAAAAATTAGTTGATATAGTCTTAGGTTATTATATTTTATTATTTTCTCCATGAAGATTGAAACTCAGTAGGAGGTCATTAAGACCAAAATAATTACTTGACTTTCCCCTACCAGGAAAATGGGGGGAGGGCAGTGGATTCCATTCCTATGATTTGATGGCTTTGTGTGAAATGCAGTGGACTCTCCAAATGTCAGGAGCACCAACAACTTAATTTTTCATTTTTTTTTTAATCCTCACCTGAGAATGTTTTGATTGATTTGAGAGAAGGGAGGAGGGCAGGGGGGAAGGGGTACATCCATGTGAAAGAGAAATCAGGAATTGAACCTGAAACCTTTTGGTGTACTGGATGACATTCTAACCAACTGACACCCAGCCAGGACAGGAGCACTGAGTAGTTTAAAAATAAAATACTTAGAGTGTAAATGAATTATGGTTAGATTTTGCTTTCCTGGTTTGTTTGTTTTTAATAAATCTTTATTGTTTAGATTATTACAGTTGTTCCTCTTTTTTCCTTCCATAACTCCCCTCACCCGGTTCCTACCTTACTCCATGCCCTTCCCTCCTTCCTCCCTGTCCTCATCCATAGGTGTCTGATTTTTGTCCAGTCTCTTCCCACAGCCCCCACATGCCCCACATTCCCCCCAGGATTGTCAGTCTACTCCCTTTCTGTGCCTCTGATTCTATTATATTCACCAGTTTATTCTGTTCATTAGATTTTTTATTCACTTGATTTTTATATTCACTTGTTGATAGATATGTATTTGTTGTTTTTTTATACTGAACTCAATAACTTTATTTTTTAATATATTTTATTGATTTTTTTTTTTTGTTTGTTTTTTGCCCCCCTCCCTCCCTCCCATACATTCCCTCCCTCCCAGAGGTATTTGTTGTTCATAATTTTTATCTTTACCTTTTTTTTCTTCCTCTTCTAAAGAATACCTTTTAGCATTTCATATACGGTAATACTGGTTCAGCTGTGATGAACTCCTTTAGCTTTTTCTTATCTGTGAAGCTCTTTATCTGACCTTCAATTTTGAATGATAGCTTTGCTAGGTAAAGTAATCTTGGTTGTAGGTTCTTGCTGTTCATCACTCTGAATATTTCTTGCCACTCCCTTCTGGCCTGCATAGTTTCTGTTGAGAAATCAGCTGACAATTTTATAGGTACTCCCTAATAGGTAACTTTTTCTCTTGCTGCTTTAATATTCTCTCTTTGTCTTTTGCTCTTGGCATTTTAATTATGATGTGTCTTGGTATGGTCCTCTTTGGATTCCTTTTGTTTGGGGTTCTGTGCGCTTCATAGACTTGTAAGTCTAATTCTTTCACCAGGTGGGGAAAGTTTTCTTTCATTATTTCTTCAAATAGGTTTTCAGTATCTTGCTCTCTCTTCTTCTGGCACCCCATTATTCGGATGTTGGTACACTTAAAATTGTCCCAGAGGCTCCTTAAACTGTCTTCATATTTTTGGATTCTTTTTGCTTTTTGCTTTTCCAGTTGGGTGTTTTTTGCTTCTTTGTATTTCAAATCTTTGACTTGATTCTTGTGATCCTCTAGTCTACTGTAGGATCTCTGTATATTATTCTTTATTTCAGTCAGTGTATGCTTAATTTCTAGTTGGTCCTTTTTCATATACTCAAGGGTCTCACTAAATTTATTGGCAGTTTCTAGAAAATTCTTGAAAAACCTTATTACCATGGTTTTGAACTCTATAGCTTCCATTTGTGATCTGTTTCTATGTCTCTGCATTTTGGCTGCTTTTCTGTGTTGATAGAGTGGTTTTGTGTGCTAGGTGTCCTATAGGGCCCAGTGGCTCAGCCTCCCCTGTTACCTGAGGTGGACACTCTTAATGTACCCCTTTGTGGGCTGTGTGCACAGTTTTGTTGTAGTTAATATCTTGATTGTTGTTGATATCCCTGGGAGGAATTGACCTCCAGGCCAATTGGCTGTGAGGATCATCTGTTTCTACAATGGGAGAACTTTTATGCTGGAGACACCCTTATGGGGCAAGACTTGCTTCAGTGGGACTTGGGTCCTCAACTGAGTTTGCCCCCTGAGTGTCCCTTATAGATCTGAGGAGTTGTAATCTGGATGGTCCCACTCTGACCACTAGGTACACTGGCTCTTGGATCTCCAAGGAGGTGCTAATTTAGCCTCTGCCTGAGGCCACCCAGTGGGAGCTACAGAGAGATCTGCAGGTTCCTCTTCTTGGTTTGGGGTTTGGAGGTGCCCAAGTGAGGCCCAGCTGTGAAGGGGCCTTGGGCCTTCTGAGGCTCAAGCTACTATGGGGCCTTGGGCCTTCTTTTGGATGTTCTGTGTCTTTCTGACCCAGCTGCAGTTTGTTGGGTAATTTTAGATTTCAAAGGACCGGGCCATTCATATGCAAAAGCCTCTGCACTCAGCTTGGATAGAGCAGAATCTCAGGGCCAACCAAACAGCAATGGCTTCCTATCAGCCCTGCCCTAAGAGGCCCCTGGGTCTCAGTGTCCCTCAGTAATCACTGCAAGCACCTCTGATAGAAAGCCATCCTTAAAAAAAAAAAAAGAAAAAGAAAGAAAGAAAGCCATCCTTGAGTTCCGCCTGTTATCAGACAGTCCAGTTTCTCCTGAATGAGTCTGGGTCCTCAGAGTGTTGCCCAGAACTGGAGTTCAGAACAGTCAGGAGATTGTGTCTCCCTCCCAATTGAGAAAGACAACCGCATATTCAATTGCCAGCCCTTTTTGCATGTACACGCCTCTGTATATCTCTGCACTTTGCTTCTGCAGCTCCTATTAGTCTCAGTGTGCTTTTCTCTTCTAGTTGTAGAATTTCCACTCAGCCAGCCTTCCTGTGGTTCTGGATGATGTCCATTTTGTCTTTTAGTTGTAGTTTTGAAGTGGTTGCACGAGGCAGCAAGTTTAGGTGTTTACCTCTGCCGCCTCTTGGTTTCTCTTATCACTTTCCTGTTTTTTTTTATATTATTAAAGTAATATTTAAAACAGTTGTTAAGGCAACAATTTATTTCATTGCCCTTTTTGGGACCCTTTACTTTGTAGCTGCCCCTATTTGTGTGTCTTCCCCATCTCAAAACTATTTATTGGTGAGTATGGTCCAGTTGTTCGAGGGCAGGAGGCCTTCAGCTACTCACCAGACTTCTGATGGAAAGAAGTTATGTGCTGGTTATGTGGTTCTAGACTTAATAAATCATTATTTTCTTTCCAGGTGGGATCTGAAAGGATCAAAAGTTCACTTTTAAAGTTGTTATCAGCTGAATTCTGGATATTTTTCCTTTAGTATTGTTCAGAGCATTACAGCTTCTTTTTCTCCAGAGAACCTTTAAACATAGATGTCGTGGTGAAGTCACATAGGTGATATGTTCCTGTGTAATGTTGTTGACATTTGCACAACAGACTCATCATAAAAATCCTGTTGAGCCTAGCCAGTGTGGCTCAGTGGTTGAATGTCAACCCATGAACCAGAGGATTCACAGTTTGATTCTTGGTCAGGGCACATGCCCTGATTTCTGGCTCGATTCCCAGTAGGGGGCATGCAGGAAGCAGCTGATCAATGATTCTCTCTCATCATTACTATTTCTATTCTTTTCTCTCTTTCTCCCTTCCTGTCTCTGAAGTCAGTAAAAACATTAAAAAACAGAAAGCTCCTGTTGAGCAGAATCAAAGACTCGACCTCTTGCCCTTCTTTCTAGGGATGATGACATTGAAGTCATTGTGGATGAAACCTCTGATCACACTGAAGAGACTTCGCCCATGCGAGGCATCAGCAGAGCAGCCACGTAAGTAGACGGGTCTAGCCAGGAACGGAGAGTGGGGGTGCAGCTTCACAGAGCACATTTGTGGCCACGACAGCAATGTGATGCACCCAAGCCTCTGTGCTGGGGCACCAGTCGTCTTGTACAACCATAGAGATCAGTAGGCTCCTCAGTGTCCCACTCTACTTAATGGGAGGCAAGCCATCCCTTAGTATTGTCACCTGCTGTGAAGGGAAACAGAAAAAGTTCAATGGATCCTAAAAAATGACAGTTCAACTTATTAGGCAGGGTGATTGTTTAGATCAGTGGTCGCCAACCAGTGGTCCGTGGACCACAGGTGGCCCACGAGGTCCAAAAGGTTGGTGACTGCTGGTTTAGATCACACTGTTTAATTCTTATTGGGCTCCAGGTTCCTTTTTATTTAGTTAAGCAGACTGGAAGTGTGGGGATTAGATATTAATAGCCAGAAATTGTTAGGTCAGTTTGACAGTTTCATCGTCAAAAACATTATTGCCAAGGAAATTAATTTAATTCTAGAGAGCCTTGTTTTTTTTAAAACTCGGAGGCTGGGTTTCCCTCTGACTTTCCCACTGTTGTCTGGTGGTTTGTACTGTGATGGGTTTCTTGGCAGGGGTTTGTGAACTCGTGGGAAACATACTCCCAGGTAACCTATTTTTGTGGACTGTTTTTATTGATTGATTATTTGGGCAAATGTTCCTATGGTTTAAACCTATCCTCCCCTCCTCTTTAGTAAGCGACTCTCGCAGCCTGCTGGAGGCCTTCTGGATTCTATCACTAATATCTTTGGGTAGGTTAGAAACCTTCACCTTTCCTTATTGATATGTATGTAAATATACCTAAGCATATGTACATGATTTATTATCTTTTTTTTTTTAATGTACACCAGAATGTCAGTGGTACAGAATATACAGATGCCTTGATTTCAGCTTTTCATTTAGCTTCTTTCTTTTTCCTCAATTTCCTTTCTCTTAATCTTGCTGCGTGCTGATCTCTGGCCTTATCCTTTAGTCTGTCCGAGTCTCCCCTTTTGGGACATCACTCTTCTTCTGATGCTGCCAGGTGAAAATATTATCTACTCTTATCTCAGCATGTGGGTGTGGGTTGTTGATAATTGAGCTGATCACCGCTTCACTGCCCTCCATCATCAATGTCCATGTGCTAACCAAGAGCTTTGCATGTTCCTAGGAATGCCGCCAGTCCTCTGAGCAGGGACGATTAGGTTGAGCTCTATACGGCAGCCGCGCTCTCGCCGCTCTTTTCTTGGCATGTGTTCAACTTGCCTTGACCACAGTGTACACTGAGGATGACTGTGACTAGGCATAGAAACGTCTTTAAATCGTTTTACAAAAATACCGAGCTCTTTCTGAGCTAGCACTTAATTATGTTCAGAAAGTCATCAGCATTGTATGGATGGGAAGCAGTCGTTCAGGACTCTTCTCAATGTTGAGTTTTGGAGTCCATGAGTTAGCAAGCCGGAGAGTACAAGTATGTGCTGCCTATCTTTCCCAGTTGTCCTTTGAGTGAGGATGTTTCTGATTTGACCAATCATTTTGTAGTTTGAAGGGTCTAAAAGGAAAAAAGACCTGTTGATACAAAGGTCTTTGACTCCTTTCTGAGATTGATAGACAAGTAGCCTTGTGCGGTCTTTTCTAATCTTCTCCTTTATGTCACTTCTTAGGAGGCGCTCTGTCTCTTCCTTTCCGGTCCCCCAGGATAATGCGGATACTCATCCAGGTTCAAGTAAAGAAGTGAGGGTCCCAACAACTGCAGTGTGTGTCTTTGTAAGTATGGTTTCTCCCCAAACCCACACCAAGCCTGGTATGGTAACAATGTGACAATTAAAGGGTCCTTTCTCCTGCTGCAGGCTACGCTTTCTCTTGCTTTATTTATATCAGGCCTTTGCACCTGTCTCTGTCTGATGGAAGGCATTAATACATTTTGCTTACCTTCAGAGGATAGAATTTATTACAGCCATCCTCCGTAATATAGGACTGGCTAAGAGAGGATTGGAAGCATGAGGGATGGGGCAAGGGAAAATAATTAGAGATGTGAGAAATTAGTAATGCATGCAATCGCTGTCACCAGTTGGCTCCAATTCAGAGTAAGAGTTTAGTCCATGGTCTGTTTGGGAGGGTCAGTAGGGTAACTATTTGCTTCATGATTTACACCTCTATCTGTGGGACTTCTGACCATTAGGAGCACATAGTTGGAAGCAGTTCCTGGCAGAAGCCATTTTGGTATCAGGGCTGTCAGCTGGAGTTCAGAGCTGAGTCCTAGGGGTCCTAGTATGAAAGGATAGTGTGGTCCCTGCTGGGGAGGCAGAAGGCACTGAACCAGTGTGGGGACAGGATAGTGCCTGGCTCAGGGCTCAAGTGAAGGGAGGGGGGAAAGGCAGACAGGAAGAGCAGATCCCAGACAGTTGGGCTCTTTCAATGAATTAGAGGAGCCAGCTTTCAGGGGAAAGAAAGACTTGTTATAAAAATGAGATGGGATTTATATGGGGGAGCTTTCCATCCTAGGCATCAGGAGAAACTTTAGTAATTGGATATTTGCACCCAGTGAACTACCTTAGATGTTGTAAAGAAAGTCCCACTGTACTCCTGTGGTTCCCTGGCAGGCCTGGCTCCTCACAGAGGTCAATGATGATTGGTAAAAGGTCTGATTGCACTTAATGTCACAGTCCCTTCTTGCCCTCGGCTCCCAGCAGCCCATTTTTTCCTCCTATCACATTTGAGTCATGTGCATGGGATAATGGAGCAGCTGATAATTAGGATTCTGTCAGTGTGTGTTTCTGAGAGTGTACGATTCACAGCTGACAACTATCCAACAGAACCACCCCTCAGGAGCATGACGAGGGCAGCCATGGGTGTGATGGTGCATGATCTCAAGTTTTCAATCTGAGACCTCTTCAATAGAAAGACATTTATTTTTTTA
Source organism: Pipistrellus kuhlii (assembly GCF_014108245.1). Classification (NCBI taxonomy): domain Eukaryota; kingdom Metazoa; phylum Chordata; class Mammalia; order Chiroptera; family Vespertilionidae; genus Pipistrellus; species Pipistrellus kuhlii. The sequence goes on from NW_023425573.1 coordinate 26,562,365, forward strand.
AAAAGGCAAAGAAGGGAATTACAGGAGCTAAAAGGTTTGGTCTCCTGTCATGCAGCTTTTTGTCCTGTCATGGACATAGGGAGGATGGGAAATCAGATCATCAAACAAGGAAATAATAAAGTGATGTTTACATCCATCCGGTCATGCTTGAAATAATATGTTAAGCATCTTTTTTAGTCCCAAGCAGATGTGAAGATCAGATTTTGTCTTCCCAAAATAACCTTTAGCACAAATGATTGATGACCTGTCTAATGATCTAAAATTTATAATCCATGTTTTTCATAATATATATATACATGTTTTATTTTATTGTGGAAAATTTAATCATTGAAGTGAAGAGTAAAAAGAACTTTGAGGTACTATCATCCTGTCTGGCAGCTTCATTTAGTCACATTTGTCCATTTTACTGTCTCCCCTGCGCATATTCTTTTTATTTTTAATATATTTTATTGATTTTTATTTTATTTTTTTACAAAGAGGAAGGGAGAGGGAGAGATAGTTAGAAACATCAATGAGAGAGAAACATCGACCAGCTTCCTCCTGCACACCCCCTACTGGAGATGTGCCTGCAACCAAGGCACATGCCCTTGACTGGAATCGAACCTGGTACCCTTGAGTCTGCAGGCTGACACTGTATCCACTGAGCCAAACCGATTCAGGCATCTCTTTTAAATTTTTATTGGAACAAAGTCCCAGACATTGTTTTATCCATTGATATTTTAGTATCCATGGTATTTTTTAAATGTTTTTATTGATATTTTTAGAAAGAGAGAAAGGGAAAGGGAAAGAGAGAAACATCAGTCGGCTGATCCCTACACAATCCTTACTGGGGATCAAGCCCACAACCCAGGCATGTGCCCTGATTGGGAATCAAACCAGCAACCTCTTGGTGCATGGGTTGATGCTCAACCAACTGAGCAACACCAGCCTAGCCACAGTCTTTAAAATTTTTTATTTTATTTTATGTTTCAATTAAAGCTGACATCCAATAATATATTAATTTTATTCAGTATCCATGATCTTAAAGAGAAGAGATTATAGCAACAACTTCTAGCATTCTCTCTTCTCATTCTAGGATGAAATGCTTTTTGCTTGGGTTTTTTTTATTATCCTGACCACAAATGCCATCTTGTCATATCATGTGTTCCAGTGTGGATGCCAATCTTAGTAATTTCCCTATGATGAATTTAAATTCTCCCAAAATACAATAACACCTCTTAACTTTTGTTGAAGGTCTTATAATCAGGCACAGTCCTAGGTCTGGAAGTCCTTTTTTTATAGATGAGCAAACTGAGGCTTATGAAGTTAAGGAACTTGCCAGAAGTCACACTGCTCATATACTTTAGTGCCCACAGAATTTCACTGTAACACTGCTGTGCCTTAGGTAGCACTGGCATCTGCTCATATTGGGACTCCATGTTAGACTATCCTTGTTAGGAAAGCCATAAAAGCTTTATCACGAAAAGTCATCTGTACGTTAATTAGATACATAGTGTGATGTGTATTCATGCAGTCTGGACCAAAAGGGAAGCAGGTAATCATACTCTTACTCTAAAGCTATTAAGATCACACAAGAATATAGATTGAAATTTCTTATTCTTAGAAGAAATAAGATTAATATGACAACAAACTTGAAGCAGTTTACACAGATTTTGAATCCTCAAAGGTTGCACTGTATTTAAATAAGTGGAACTATAAGAATAAAATGATAGAATCTTATGAAAGCCTGGGCTAGGAACCCGAGTTATTTTATGATGAGATTCTTCTCATTAGGGATGAATGTTCTCTGGTGAGATATTCAGGGGGCTCACTTGTATTGGACTCTTTCTTCGTGGGAAGGGCAGTGATTGGGTATGAAAGGGTGCTTGTCTTGCAGGATGCTCATGACGGGGAAGTCAACGCTGTGCAGTTCAGTCCTGGATCCCGGCTGCTGGCCACGGGCGGCATGGATCGGAGGGTTAAGCTTTGGGAAGCGTCTGGAGGTAAGGTCTCAGAGTGTGCCGAAGGAAGCTGTGACATCTGATTGACTTGGTTTCAGGCAACCTTTGAATTATTCATCTTCTCAAAGTAAAACATTTTGTGTTAAGGAGTCTGACCAGAGCATCATTACTGTCTCAGTTGCACTCAGAAATGGGATGGCATTGAAAAAGAAAATGGGAGTTAATGAAATCATCTCTTAAAATGCTGAAGCTACGACATAGCCCAGTTTCAACATTTTAAGATTCAGTTAAATGTACATATACTTGTTGTTTTTTTCAGTGTGCACATGTCTTTAATTCTTAAATAACTTATATTCCTCTGTACATATACTTTTAATAAAGTAAGGTCAAAGAATAGGCTGAAGGTTTTTGTAGAAACCACTTTGTCAAGTTTCCACAGTTACAGCATATTTATGCTTCCTGTCCAGCAGTTAATAGTTCCAACGGGCCTTTGTGTTATTTCCTTTGATTCTCACAATGGCCCTGTGCAGTTAGATAGGTGGGTATCACCCGTATTTGAAAACTCAGGCACTACCAGATTGACATAGTTGATTTACATGACTGACAGATGATTTACGTGGCAAAGCGGTGGTGGAACCTAGAGGCTGAGTTGGGTCTTCTAACTGCGAGTCTCTTGTTTTCTCCATGACAGCCTCCCCTAAGCTGTAGAGTTACTGAAAAACTCTGTAGATCACTGTGGTTACAGAAGAACAGTCTGTCCATCTGTCGGTTAGAACAGGTGGTCAGCAAAGCCCCAAGCGTGTCTGTCCCGGCATTTGATTTTTAGGAAAGTGGCTCAGTAGTTAAATCTCTGGCAGTTACAACTAGTTGAAGCCCATTAGAATTAGTCCACAACAGCCTGTTCAGTTTGCAGTTTTGTTCCTCTTGGCTAATATTTACTGAACCTTGGGAGGTACAAAGTCTAAGAGACTGTTTATGAAGTAGTTCGGGGTGTCCTGTTTTTCTCTTAAAATGTCAGAAGAGGGGCACTTTCACCCGGGAGGAACACCCATCCTTGCTCTTTCTATCACAGCAGTGGCTCCATTGGTAATTACTTCTATAAACAGTTTTAATATAGCCTCCCCTGCTGCCTTCTTAGATAAAAGAGCTTTTTACTTTTAACAAGGTGTTTGATCTTTTGAGATCAATCTCTTCTGTGGAATAGCATTTATCGATCACTTCTTGCATTTTGGCTGCCAAACAATAATATTTTGGACATAAGTCAGAGAGCTGTTTCTTAGAATTTGCAGTAATAATTTGGTCTGTAAAGATGTAATCTAAATAAAGACCTTAATTAGCAGATGATGGCCCTTTTTTACTTTGGAAAATCTAATGAAAGCTAAGATTTAAGAAGAGACTTATAATGTGCTATATTTTTCAAGTAAATATAGAGGTGTTCATAGACCAGGTTAATGATCCCAGCCCTAAATATGTTTGACAGCTCCAAACCAGTATTCATATTGCTATTATTTAGAAGTGCTGAGTAAAAGGTAACAATGAAATGTTTCCTATCCCATGCTCCCTTTTTATGAACTTGATTTAGAATAGTTCCCTAATTGTTTTCCTAGATTGTCTATATAGGAAACTACCCTTTTAAACTACCCTTTAAAAAAGGAATGTAATCACATCATCATCAAGACTTGTAATCCTGTAAGCTTATGTCTGCATAACTGAAATTTACATGTATGGGGCCAGCATACAGTAAGTGCAAGAACACACTCCAGAAACTTCAAACTCTCTAACTGGCATTCTAATGACTAGCCATTTACACCTAACTAAAGCAAAAACTTTTCAGACATTCCTGAGAATTATCACACCTGGATTCTGAAAAGTTGATGGTCCAGAATTGGTAGTTAGGTTGGTCCAAACACATATCAAACCCAAAGATGTATTTATGATCAATAAGTTAGAAAATTTTACTGAGAAATAACTAAATGAAACTCAGTCTCTAAGTAAATTGGCATGGTCTGTATACACTGAGTGGCCAGATTATTATGATCTCTGAATGCATAATAATCTAGCCACTCAGTGTATTTGCATCTCAAATAGGTACCAAAAGTATTCTAGACTTTGCTGGAAACAACCACCTATTTGGCCTGAGCTTTCTATCAGCCAGTGCAAAGGGGAAAACTGATCAGGTGTACGATTTACAGTATCTTTTATATCAAATAAATGAGATACTCAAGAGAAGTACACTGTACATTATATATACTAAATTTCTCTAAAAGAACAGCTTAACACACATGCAAAATGCTGGGCTCTGCATCCCCATATACCTTCATTGCTCTTAGAAACTGACAACAGTATATTTTGATCCTATATTCTGTCTGTCTTGCTGGTTGATTCTGTGATGGTGCAGGAATGCTGTTTTGAAAATATATTGTAGTTGGCTTCCAATGTTTCAGATGCCCCATTTTAACTTACATAATGGCTTTACCTTTTTATCTTTCCTCCACCTTTCTTTTTATCCAGACAAGTGTGAGTTCAAGGGTTCCCTCTCTGGCAGTAACGCAGGAATTACAAGCATTGAATTTGATAGTGCTGTAAGTATCTAACAACTGGGGAAATAGGTGCATTAAGAGATGTTTAGAAATAAGACATCTGGTTTTCAAAATTAAAAATAACTCACCTGGTTTGTCCACTATTTATCTTGAGTAAAATCAGTGTTAAAAAAAGATTCAGGTAGATTACAAATTCCGTTCTGATCGTGACTGGGCTGGGGAGGTAGGTCTGCATTAACCCAGCTGATCTCTGCAGACTTGATAAAGGTCCCAGTTTGGGCTAAGGTGTTGTGGGTGGAGAGGAGAGCATCCAGCTAGACCTGTGTCAGAGATGAGCAGATCTCTGAGGGGGTAGCTGGGAGGTGAGACAGGGCAGAGTCAGTTTCTGTGGGCTTTCTGGCTGAAGCAGTGTGCAGAGAATTAGTATTTGCTGTGACTTGAAGGTGGGAGGGAAATGAATGCAGGAGGCCAAGTTCCATTTTGAGCTGGAGGGTCTTCAGCCTTCAGGCAAGATTGAGTCAGCTTAAGAGAAAGGTCTGAACGTAATGGGGTGGGTGAATTGACAGATACTGGTGCTAATAGTTGGTATTTGGATCAGGTGTATAGTTTTAGACATCTAAACCTCTTGGACTTGATTATTGGGGAGTTTGTATTGTTTGAACTGAATTCCTCTATTTTGGCTGAAATATGTGTCTCACCTTCCCTCCCCCTTTATTTCAATAGGGATCTTACCTCTTAGCCGCTTCAAATGATTTTGCAAGCCGAATCTGGACCGTGGATGATTATCGGTTACGGGTAAGACCCAGTTAGGAAAATTAGTATAAACTCCTAACTTCTCATGGTTATCAAGGCACAGCAATGTTAGGCAATAGCAGGTCCATTTAATCTGCAATAGGAAACCTTCACTTTTCTATGAAAGACTCGGGACATTACTTTTAATAAGAGGAGGTATTTCATAGATACCAGTCTTAGCTTAACTTAAGTGATCTTGATGACAGCATATAAATTGACTTAGTAATTATCTCCCATGGTATACCTGGAAAGTAGGATATAGACATACATATGGATTCGCTGTGATTGAGAGAAAACAACTGATGCTAAGAGTCAGATGGAAGGGGAACGGGGTGTCATGGGATCAGATGTGGAGGAAGCCTATATCTGAACCCAGACTTGCTGAGAAGTCCTATGGATTCCAAGATAAAGACCAAAACGTGAGGGTTATATTGCCTTTGTTCTAATGAAAAACACATCACTTGATTTGGAGATTGGTTTTTCTCCTTAAGCTTGAAGGAGTCTTCACACGAGCTCATGAAATAAGGGCTACTGAAAGCTAAGATGGAGGGTGAACTTGACATTGGTAGGAATTTTATCAAAAAACTTTGACAGCAGTTCTGTGTGTCAGCCCACACAGAAAACAGCATGATGTTAAGATGAACTTACTAAAGGTAAATGCAGGGAAGTGGTGTATGGTGGTTTGTTTTGGTGACACAGGAGTAAAACTAGAAGAATTGTTAGAAACACAGTGAGTGGATCCCTTAGGCTTTCCATTTTCTTGAAGGTGCTGTGGAAAATGATCACAGTGGTAATTCTTTTACTCTTAGTTGAAAGAAGATCCAGGGCTATACATATAAAGTCTGAGGCTTGAAGATGACAGATGATGTCCTCTGAAAGCTGAAGAGCCTGCCTGGGTTCTTGTCTGAGTGAAGGAGTGGAAGTGGACTGCTGGCACCCACAGGCAGGGCAAGGCTCGCCTCAAGCAACAGTTCACGTCTGTTCAAATATTTGAACGAGTTTCCAGCTATAGCGTGATAGTTCACGCTAAACATGGAAAAGATGCCTAACCTGTTCTTGTAGCAGTTTTTTAATTCGTCCTGTGGTCTGCCATGCTCTGTGTAACTGCCGTGTAAGAGTTGTATGTGTCTGCAGTCATTAACTTATCTAAAACGAGGTGGCTTTTCTTGAGCAGCCTCTGTGTATTAGACCCAGTACTGAGGGTGTTGTGTGCATTACTGCTATAGTCCCCAGGAAGGCAGCTAATGTAATTAGATGAGGGGACTGAGGCTCCAATTTGCCCGAGGTCACATAGTTAACAAACAGGTGAGAATTGGAATTGAGGCCTGTGCTCTTTCCTGTATTGGATTGGCCTGGATCGCCAGTATTCTAGACTGGGAAATGGCTCAAGTGTTGAATTGAGGGACATACAGGTTTCTTTACCTTTGTGGCTCTTGGAGGGAGGACCCAGGCAACCAGTTGAGTCAATCAGTTGTGCAGGATGTATAATATTTTTCATTGGTAGAGTTCTGTACAGGTGGGCATCACCGTTGGGTCTGACATAAGAGGAAGGGGACCTGGAGGTGAGGTAGTTCTGGAAGATAGAGGTCATACTGTTGTGAAACTTGTCTCAAGTGCGCTAGTTTGCAGAGGTTTTGTGTGTTTTTTTTAAATACATTTTACTGATTTTTTACAGAGAGGAAGGGAGAGGTATAGAGAGCTAGAGACATCGATGAGAGACATCAACTGGCTGCCTCCTGCACACCCCCTACTGGGGATGTGCCCGCAACCAAGGTACATGCCCTTGACTGGAATCCAACTTGGGACCTTTCAGTCCGCAGACCAACGCTCTATCCACTGAGCCAAACCGGTTTCGGCAGTTTGCAGAGGTTTTATCAGACAGGGTGCTGGCAAGCTGTGCTCATGTTGAGGCCATTGACTCTTCTCTGGATAGCTGGCTCTGTGGCCTCAGATCTGCTCACAGCTATGTCCTGTCCCTCAGGAAATGTGGGAAGAGATCCAAGAGGCCTTTTTCACACATCACACTCTTACCAAGGTCCAGAACTAAGTGGGCTTCCTGTTGTAGGGGCTGTGGCTCCCACTGAGACCCTGTTACAGAGGATGTTGGAAGGCATGAATGGACACCTATGATCTAAAACTCGGGTCCAAGCCCTGGTCAGTGTCTCCTTTGATGATAAGTGAATGGTGTTGAGATAGACTAGGTGCAAGGAGCAGCTGGGTGAGTGCTTGCTTTAAAACCCTTTTAGTAAAGGGACCCTCGAAACAGCCTGGCATTGAAAGGGGCCCATGACAGGATTCCTTCAATACCAGGTGTGTTAGACTCCCTTAAAAGTCTAAAGTCAGTGTCACCTGGCCCAGCTGCTCTCTGAGACGTGACTTGGGGAACTGGATTAAAAACCCACTCTGTTCAGTGTTCTGACAGTGATGTGGAGAGGTGGCCAGAGGCAGGACTGGCTTTCAGGTGATGGTTATTATTTCAGAAACTTCCTCATCAAGTTCTGCATTTCTCTGGCATCAGTTGTTTTAACGGCAGCTGCTTGCATGATGGGCAGCACTCAGGATCTACCCCTGAACACAGGAGTCTGGGGAGAATGCTAGAGAAGAATGTCAAACCTCCCTCCCATGTGGGGCTCGGGCTGCTGTGACAGCTGAACCCACTGTGGCATGTCTAGTGAGTCTTTGTTGAAAAGACTAGGAAAAACTTAAAAGTAGTATTAAAATTAAATATTATAGGTAAATATAAAAAACTGAGTGAATGAAATAATTTTTAATAAATCTGATCCACTTAAAATAAGCACTTTTTAAATGATAACATTGAGTGCTTATAGGAGGTTCAATTCCTTGCTGCTGATAACGTGGAAATGGAGCTAGTCAGCCTCAGGCAGATCCATCTGGGTTCCACCAAGAGCAAGATTAGCAGAAGTCCAGACTTTTTTAAAAGCAATCTAATATCTATGAAGGGCAAAGCAATAAAAACATTCCTTTTCTTTATTCCATTAGTCCATAGTTCATTCCAGGAAATACGTCAAGTTGTGTGCTCATAGTGTTCATTGCAGCATCATTTGTTATCATGAAACTTTGAAAGTAACTTAAGTGTCTGCTGGCCAAGGAAATTTCAGCTAAATTGTCACATCACCACACACAAATTATTCAGCAATTAAAGTATTAAGACTTAAGTGTGAGGGTGCAAAAAGAAAGTTAGTGCTGTCCACATGTGCCTACTTCATGCTGCTAAACGAGCATGAGGAAGAGATTTGTCTTCCTCAGTTTAAGTTAGAGTTCCAGGCTGTGTAGAGCAACATCAGTGTGACCCCAGGCCCATGTGTTTTTAGCTATCACATGAAAGACTGCTTATACTATAATGTTAAAAAATAACATGAAATACACAGAAACGTGAAAGACTATGTGCATTCACATAGCCCATTCATGAGCGAAGTCGTTTCCTCCCTGTGTTGGTGAGGTGTGATTACAGAAAGTGCAAATGCACAGAACTAAGAACTTAATTTACGTTGCATGAGAAGTACCTACCAGGTTTCTGTCTCCCGTGACTTGGATGAGTTGTACTGTCTGGAATGTAAGCTTTGGTGCTGGAGTTGCTTTCACCAACAGGATCGGTGGCAGCTTTTTACACTGCGGCAGCCCAGCCACCACCTGCTGGCACACTTGTAAGATCAGTCCCAGTTTCAGAGAGGTGTCAGGGTGAGGGGTGTGAGTGAGAAGCCGAGCAGACTTCTTAGACAGGGAGAAGTACGCTTGTCCTACGTTTCTGTTCCTGTACTAAATGCAGTTGCTCCACTCAGTATAGCAGAAAGATGGGACTCTTAAAATTTCAACACTGAAAACTTTACACGAAACTCTGAGGTCTCATCTTTGGGAGTGAGGTTGAAACCCATCATTACCAGTGGAGTAAGTATACTAGGGACTTTTAAAAAGGCTTGTTTTTATTAGAAAACATCAGTGAATACCTTCTGAGCCTTTGAGGTTTTGCAAATATAAAAGAGGTCAATGATGACTAGTAAAAGGGCTGACTCCCCAGGTCCCCTCCCTGCATCCTCAGCATCCCCAGCCGCCTCGCTCCCATCAGGCTCCAGTAGTGCTTTGATGGGTAAAAGGGCAGCTGACACTCTGTGATGTCCCAGGTCTGTGTTCCTTGGCGAGCCCAGGGAGGACACGTGGTTGGCATCCTATAGCCAGTCTCGAAGGGATGTGATTACTGGGAGTGTGGTATCTGTGGTTCTGATCTGACTTTCAAGCTGAGACCTCTCTTTGAAAAACCCCCGGGCTTTTAATTGTTTATTTAATGAGGCCTGATGTTTCCTTTTGTAAATGTATCTTCTGAGAAAATGTCTATTCTGACTTTTAGAGGCACTGGCTAAACCCAAGGCTTTTAAAATGTGATTTGATATAATACAGACTTATTTTAAAAAGGTGCAAGAACAGTGCTATGTTTCAAAAAAGTCCTCTTGTTGCCCTCACTGGTTTTGAGGATGAGACGTGACCTTTGTACTGGTGATGTTTTTGGTGTGTGTGTGTGTGTGTGTGTGTGTGTGTGTGTGTGTGTGTTTGTGTTTGAGGGGGTGGTGGTGGTTAATGTTATTTGTGGACAGATTTATCCTATTCCTCTGATACACCTCACCTCTGGGCAGCACCTGTAGATAGATAGGTTTCTTGGGTGTTTCCCCCGCTACTGGTCCTTCTGCTTCTGATGTTCCTGACCAACCATCAGGCGTTTGGAGAAGTTGGCTCCTTCGTGGTGTGCTTATCCCGGCTGTGTTTTTCTCTCCTAGCACACACTCACGGGACACAGTGGCAAAGTGCTCTCTGCCAAGTTCCTGCTGGACAATGCGCGTATTGTTTCTGGAAGTCATGACCGGACCCTCAAACTCTGGGATCTGCGCAGCAAAGTCTGTGAGGAAATTCAGTCTCTCTGTTTATATGTGGGGTTAGACATCAAAGCCTGCATTTAGTGTGATACAGTTTGAATGCAAGTGAGAATGGTGCTGAGGGGGTGGCAATTTTCCATGTTTGAAGCTTCATGTGAATGAGGAGTTCTGTTGGCTTGGGGTCTGAGGGAGGGAGGTTATGTGGACAGCGATGGAAGAGCCTCTGCCTGATGACTGATCTGCTTTCTTTCAGGCATAAAGACAGTGTTTGCGGGATCCAGCTGCAATGATATTGTTTGCACAGAGCAGTGTGTAATGAGTGGACATTTTGACAAGAAAATTCGTTTCTGGGACATCCGGTATGATACTCAAGAATGGGGAGGCATGTGAGAGGGTCTGTACGTGGTAGAACGGTGAATATTTGTATATGGGTGTGTTTTTTTAAATCCCTCAGAATGCAGAGATAAGCTCCAGTCTTCATTTATTTTAACAATTTGATATTTACCATGAAGTCGACAGTTGTGGTCAACAACCACAGAACATACACTGTGCATGATCAGCAGAGATAAACACCTGGGTAGTTGGGTAATTAAATGTAATAGGTGGGACAGACATACAAGTTTGCCCTGAGTGCTGAGGCAGACAGAGCCAGCCCCTCTGTCCAGGGATGTTAGAGCATGCCTCAAGACTCATCCTGAGAGGAGAACAGACTTCATATTGCAGAAAAGCCCCTGAGAGACATTCTAGGCAGCTGAGACTGATCTGTGTATTGAGTCCAGATGGCCAGGGGCTTTATATGCCATTTTGTAGAAGATTTGATCTTAGAAGCCATTGGGTGTTCAGCAAAGGACTGCTTCCCAGAGTCTAGGAGATTGTGTGGGGTGGCAGTTTTAGAGGGAAATAGTAGAGTTGATGAGGATATGAACTCCAAGCAGTGGAGGAAGAAGGTGGGAATCTCCTTGAGTGAGAATTCTGGCAGGAATTGGTAACAAGTTGAATGTGGAAGGTGAGGAAGGAGAAAACTAAAGCAAGACAATAAATGACAATTTTAGGAAGAGGGTGCAGGAAATGTGTTCGGATAAGGACATTTGTTTGTGGTTTCTAATAGACATTTGGAAAAATGAAAGCAAAGTTTTTTTTAAGAGATTGGAAGTCCTCAGGGGAGGACTTTGGAGGCATGAGAACAGATTACTCAGACACACATAAAATAGTAAGAAGATAGCACTTAGGGAGCCTTCTGAGGAGGAGGATCTAGAAAGGGCAAGAGAGCCAGAGTCCCGTGGATGGGCCATGACTAAGGGGGTAACGGGGTCAGATGGCAGGAGGAGTCCAGTTAGATGAGGCTGGTTTGATAGGTGGTTGGTGATCCAATTGAGTGGAGGGATGGCAGCTGGGGCAGAAGCCCAGTTGTCGAGCATTTGTGGACAGAGTGGGAAGTGAAGAGTCATGGTTATAGATGAGGCTTTGAAAGGCATGGAGTGATGCTCCTGGTTCGTAGACATCACTTCAAGTTTTACTGGTGTAGCCCCTCATTTAAGAGATGAGGGCCCCAAGTTCCAAGGCAGTGGAGTGTCTTGCCTCTAGCCTCATACTTACCAACACTAAGATAAAACTCCCTTACTTAGTTATGGTTTGTGGTAGGAAGTCATCTCCTTGATCGTTTACTAGTACACCAAAATGCCTGCAGAAGGGTCTGCACCTCCTTTACCTGCATCAAGACTTCTGTTCACAGGCCTGGCTACGGACTGGGCCCAGGTGAGAATCTAGAAAGTGAAGAAAGAGGTCCTTGCAGAGTGTGGTGACTCTGCCCCAGAGTCCCAGTTTCACATCTAGCATCACCAAGAAGTTGGGGGCCCCTGAGCTGAACTTCGTGTGGCAGGGAGACTGTGAGAAAGCACAGCTTCCTCCATATTTGGATAGGAGCCCTGGTTGGTTCATGCTGATCAGAATCTCTGATTGGCATCTATCGTATATTTCCAAAAGTGGGCAGGGAAATGAATTCTTACCAGATTTAGAGTTCTAGTTCTCAAAATTATTACCATGAGTTTGTTGGTGGAGAGATAATAAAAGCAGCCCTGTGGTTATTTTTATAAGGCTGGGAACACATTCACTGCCTGAAAGAGCTTTGCATTCTGGTTGGCTCGCCTTTTCCCCTTCTCTGTTCCATGGCATGCCATTCTGGTTCAGATGGGGAAGTCTGACTTTCTGTGGTACATTTTCTCAGACTTTCCATCTCTTTGGTAGGTCAGAGACTATCATCCGAGAGATGGAGCTGTTGGGGAAGATTACTGCCCTGGACTTAAATCCAGAAAGGACCGAACTCCTAAGCTGCTCCCGTGATGACCTGCTAAAAATTATCGATCTCCGAATAAATGCTATCAGACAGACGTTTAGGTAACTGAAGTCAGGCTGGTTTGGGGCTCCTGAGGGTTGCATGGAGACCAGAGGCCCCAATTTGCTCTCAGACCCTGAGTGCTCTGAGCTCTCGTGGTGACGGTGTCCTCTTGTTTGTTACAGTGCTCCTGGGTTCAAATGTGGCTCTGACTGGACGAGAGTCGTGTTCAGGTTAGTGGTGATGCTCCTTCTGCCCACCTCACCCCCAAGCTTGGTTCATCGCAAAGGTTAGGCGTGGGCATTTTCCCGTTGGGAAAGTGAGCCAGATTTATACAGTGTCTCAGCCGAGCACCTACGAGGAAACCTGTAGGCTCAGTGCTAGAGGTCACTCGTGATTATACCAAATGCACTGGTTGCCCACTTGGTTCTTGCTGGGCACAGCAAGTTCACCTCTCTCCATGCATTTAGAGAAGAGCTGTTTGAGAGCTTTTAGGGAAGTGTGGGAAAGTCTCATGGAACAGTTCCAGTATCTCAGAGGAACTTCTGCACAGTTAATGCTTCTCTCTCCCCTCTTCCCTCTTTCCTACTTTCACTGAGCCATGGGACCAGCAGTCTGCCAGAAAAAAGAAACCCTCCGCCATTCAGGGGTTGACTTGATCTCCCTGTGTGTGCCGAGTTGGAGTCTGAGATAGTTAGGGACTTGTGGCCTCAACAAGTAACATAGTGGCACGTTCTTCATTGGGTGAGTGAGGCCAAGATAACAGGGTGAAATAGCTTTGGTGTAACAGTCATGAATGTCAAGTTCTGATTTTCTGGGTACAGGACTGGTCCTATGTTTATCTCATAAATGAAGACTAAACATTGCTTCTTGCCAGGAGGTCCATGAGGATGCCGAAAGTGGGGGCGTTGTGGGGGGGGCGGGCAGAGAGGTTAACACCATTTCCTGTCTTCTGTGTTCTCCAGCCCTGATGGCAGTTATGTGGCAGCAGGCTCCGCAGAGGGCTCTGTCTACGTCTGGAGTGTGCTCTCCGGGAAAGTGGAGAAGGTCCTTTCAAAGCATCATGGGTAAGATGAGCCCCTCTGAGGTTGTGAGCGGGTCCTGTGACTTCATCCCAGGGATCATGCTCTCTTCAGACATGGACCTGAGTTGGCCCCACGAGGGCAGTGTGCACTCATGTGCTCTGCTGTGAGCTAAGTTAGTGGAGAGAAGCAGCCAGTCCCTCCAGTGCAGCTGGCCGCAGTGCTCTGCTGGTATGTTTATTCAGAATCTTCTGGTTCTCGTAATCGGAACAGTGGCTGTTGGAGAAAAGAGAAACATTCACTAGGCTCTTTTTTTTATTATTATTATATTTTATTGATTTTTTACAGAGAGGAAGGGAGAGGGATAGAAAGTCAGAAACATTGATGAGTTGCCTCTTGTACATCCCCTACTGGGGATGTGCTCGCAACTAAGGTATATGCCCTTGACGGGAATCGAACCTGGGACCCTTGAGTCCACAGGCAGATGCTCTATCCACTGAGCCAAACCGGTTTCGGCTAGGCTCCTTTTTTTTTTTTTTTTTTTTTTTTTTAGCTTGGCTCCATCCACCCAGGCCCAACTGCCATTTAGAACACAGTCCCTGGTTCCTCCACAACCACCTCTCTCTGAGCCTCAAAAGCAGTGACAATTTCTACTCCTCAGTCAGTCGTCCTGTCCCTCTCTGTTCCATTCACCCAGAGCTGTTCGCTTAGGGTAGACTTGATTGGGCCTGTTCCTTTCATTCCCAGAGTGCTTCCTAAAACACAGGGCAGGGTTCCTCCTGCATTCTTCTGCTCTTTACTAAGTGCCTGCCTGTGAGCGGGAGCAGGCGGATGAGTAAAACAGCTGAGGAGAAAGCCCAACCCCAGGTGCAAGGAGCCCGGTACCGAGCTCACTCAGGCCTCACAGATGTTCCAACCTCTCCCTTTGAAGCTCGTCCATCAATGCGGTGGCATGGTCCCCCTCCGGCTCCCACATCGTCAGTGTGGACAAGGGAAGCAAAGCTGTGCTGTGGTCGGAATACTGACGGTGTCTCCTCAGGAGAGAACAGATCCGAAGCCGGAGAAGCACTCGGGCCGCAGCTCTGTCCTGGCAGGTGGCGTGTGGGGTGTAGCTTAGACCTCCAGAGAAGAGCCAGCCAGGCGACTTTCCTTTGAGCAGGACTTCTGAGGATCTGGGCTGCAGTCTCTAATGACCTGGAGGAATGACGCTGCCTCTGCAGCCACTTAGCAGAGGTGGGTCGCTGCCTCCATTCTGTGGGAAACACTACTAGCTCTGACCGTCCATACCTCAGCGGGGAAGGCAGCACAGGCAGTGCCAACTGCACCCCACATGTGTGTGTGCGGGGTGTCCTGCTTCCTTCTCCCTTCAGTCAGTTCTGGCCAACGCATGTCCTGTCGCCTTGGATCATTTTCCTGGTGAACTTGCTTTAATCATTGGATTAACAGATACCCAAACAGGATTACCCCTGTCCTCAGGTAGCCCACATGGACTTCCCTGGTTTCCAAGGAGACATGGGACTGCCATCCTCCCTGCTGGTTCGTATCAATATTCTGAAGCTCTCAGTGTGATCTCCTGATAACATTTGGAATTTTCTTGGGTCTCCAAAACAGTTCTTGGAAAGTAACTGTTCTTCAAAGCTCCTGATTCTACATTCTATTTCTTGGTCAAAACATAAATCTCAGTTTGGTTACAAAATATTTTTTTGAGAGGAAATGCAAAAACCTTTTTATCAAAAAAAGTGTATGTGCTGCAGGAGTAGGTATCTTCCTAGACCCACCTGTCCCAAAAAAGTGGGTGCATGCCAGTCTTTGGGTACAGCTGCTGGTACTCGGGTGTCTCTCTGGAGCCACAGCTCCAGGTCACTGCCCCTGTGCCCAGTCCATGTGCAGCGCTCTCGGTGCTGGAGCACAGGAAGCCCATTCCAGGAGGCGGGGAATGAATATCACCTTCCGTTTCAGGAGCTGTGATTGAGGCCAGGGAAACTGGCCTGGGGCATTTTTTTAAAAGCATTTCTTTCCCATTTTCCTTGTGTATAAAATTTTGGTTCCTCGGGTGACTGAAACACCAATATTTTTATCACTTTCTAATTTGCACTTTATTTGTTTCCTCCCATACTTGTTCTCTGGACAGATGTTGGTGTGAGTGCTGGAGCCTGGTGAGGGGTGGGGGGGTGAGGACTCCCCCTCCCTCTTGCCCCACCTTCATCTTCCCTTTTCTGTTCAGAGAGCTCGAATTGAGGGGAGTTGAAGTTCACAGGCCAGGGCACATCTTTTATTTATTTAACTGTGTTGCCCAACAGAACTTGATTGTAAATAAAAAAGAAATCTGTTATATACTTTTCAAACTCCATGTCTCTTGGTTGTTCTTTTATTCTCCTTTATCCTAAGGAGGAGGGGGAGGGAGCTCTTTTATTTATTTTCCTGGCTTTTATTCATTTGTAAATAATGGAAATAATTTCCTGGTATTTTTTTTTCTCCTTGTTCATTTATAATAAATCCAGGTTGTCACTTGCCTATAAATATGAACATCCCAGCTTCCCGTCATTTGCAATTCTTAAACAGGAAAAGGGTGTCTTCAGAACTTGGGGAGTTGTGTCCTGAGAGCCCCGTGCACTTCTTTTTTTAAAAAAAATATATTTTTATTGATTTTTTCACAGAGAGAAGGAGAGAGGGATGAGAGAGAAAAACCGACCAGCTGCCTCTTGCACACCCTCTACTGGCGATGTGCCCACAATCAATGTACATGCCCTTGACCGGAATCAAACTTGGGACCTTTCAGTCTGCAGACTGATGCTCCACCACTGAGCCAAACCGGTTTCGGCCCCGTGCACTTCCGTTACCACTGCAGTTGGCTCCACAGGCAGCAGGACAAGTTCCTGGTCCCTGCTCTGGAGACTTTATCCGCAGGATTGATCATGAACTCTGTGTCTCCAGGCCCCCTCTTTGCTGAAGGAGCATGAATTACCTCATTGAGGAGTGACTTATAAATGACAGTTCAGATACCTAGCAAGCAGCATTGTGCATTAACAAATTAGGATCTCCCTAGAATCCCCCGTAAGACAGTTGTGTCACAACACTGTTTTTACTGAGGAGTTGGCCAAACTTCTGCTCGGCCCAGCAGCTTGAGTCAAGATTCCATCAGGATCTGACGTCTCAGGCAGCACTCTCCAGAAAGCTGAAGAAACTCTGCAAGTGGGAGTCATTTATATTATTTTATGTTTTTATTGATTTCAGAGAGGATGAGTGAGAATCTTCAATCCGCTGCCTTCTACCCACCCCCTGTTGGGGATCAAGCCCAAAACCCTGGCATGTGCCTTGACCAGGATCTCTTGGTTCATGGGTCAGAGTTTCAATTTGAGGTCCATCCACACTGAAGCTTTTCAAGTCACTTGGTCACCGAGATTGTACTGATAGTGTCGACTCACTGCAGTGGAGTATGGCTTCCATCCAACACATGGTCTTTACCCTGCCATGAGGTTATCAGGGACCCTACCTGTGCTACTGGTTCCATTGGAGGGTGGGAGATGGGCAAAGGACTCTTGGGTGGTTATAGCTAGTGAGCTCCCTTGTCAGTGTTGTCAGCTTTTATGCACCAATTAACATATCAGAAGTTGAGAATTTAAAAACATTTTAATGGACTATTTCCTAGGTCATTTCCCACAATAGTGTAGTAAATCAAGTGTGATGTCTTATTAAGGCACAGACTGCGCACACTTGCCTTTATCCTAAGAGTCTTGTAAAGGCCCTCTGATCTTCACGTCATGGCTCGTGGGACGTTTTGTGTGGCCATGGGGCTAGAGTGGGTGGGTGAGGAAGTTCCAGACCACGGAGTGTGTCAGGGTTCACAGAGCCGCCTGTGTCTTCACAACTGTGTTCTTGGGGAACTGGACATTTTAAAGTGTAGACTTGAAACTCATCACGTATGGGGCATCCAGAGGGGAGAGTGGCCATGGTAAAGCACCTCATGCAAGACTGCTGGGCTGCAGAAGCCACGTGTTTCTGACCTGGCCAGTGTGGCTCAGTGGTTGAACATTTTTAAAAATGAAATCCCAAGTGGGCAGAGACCTTGAAAAGCAGTTAGTCTAAACCCCACCTCTTGCTTGGATGCCTTCTACAATAGCTACAAGAAGTTGTTGCACACTTTCAGGGATGGGGAAATCATTATCACCTTTCTTTGGAAAAGCATGAAGTGTGAGAAAACTGTTAGAATGAAACCATACTCCACTCTGCTGCTCTCCAAGTTAATCTAATCTCCAGAAGTGACTGTTATAACTAGAACACATGTGCTTATTTCTCATGGGCACTGAAACTCTTGCCACCCTGGGGTCCTACCCCAAGACAGATTTCAAATGTCCATCTCGAGGCAACTTGCTGAGAATGTATTGTACATGATGCTCCAGATCTCCATGCAGCAGGAGCATGTTGTATGAACAGCCCCAGACAGGAGTCCTGGGTTCTGAGGCTCCCTGATTTCAGATTTAAGCAGCCCAACCCATAACAGCCCTCTATTCCCCAGGTCCATTGACTAAGATGCATGTTGGAATTAAGGTGGCTTTAAAAAGCTCCCATTCTCTGGCACTTTCCATAGAGTTGCCTCAAACTTCTCAAGCACTCCACTTCAGTAAAGTGAAGGCCCTGAGTGAGGAACAAGGCTTTCATTCTGTAGCTGTTGGTTAGCAGAGTGTACCAGCTTTCCTCATGCATCTGCCCTAATCAACCCCTGAGATGATAACCTTGCCCCAAAGTCCATAAGCTTCTTAGCTGAACATTTCCACCCCCACAAGCCAGGGCTGGGATTGGTGGCAGGAGAGGAAACACAGGGCATGTTAGCTTCATCTCACAGGACGCCAACTCCAGAGAAACTGCTAGAGCCCATGGTGGCCAGACTTTGAGATTCACAGACCAGTAAATTTCCAAAAGAATTGTAGGAGAAGGATAGCAACTTTGAAAAAAAAATTTTATCCTTACCTGAGGATGTTTATTGATTTGAGAAAGTGAGAGGGAAGGAGAAAGAAACAATCAGTTGCCTCCGTATTCACCCTGATCAGGGATCAAACCCAAAACCTCTTGGTGTACTGGACAGCTTCATCCAACTGAACCACCGGCCAGGTTGGCAACTCTTCTCTACTATTTTAAAGTTCATAAGTAATAGAAAATGCAAAACTAATGACAGAAGGCAAATCAGTGTATTCCTGAGGTTGGCCCGGTGGGCAGAGGAGGTTGATAGGGGAGTTGACTAAAATGGGGCCAGGGAACTTTGGGGTGATGGAAGTGTACTGTGTCTTGATCATTAAACTCATACTGGAAATGAGTAAATTTTGTTGTATGTCAAGTATACCTCAATAAAGAGGGGGGAAGAAACAACATTTTAATATAAAAAATTGAGAACCTGCCCTGGCCAATGTGCTCAGTGGTTAGAGCATCAGTCCACACACTGAAGGGTCATGGGTTTGATTCCTGGTCAAGGGCATGTACCTAGGTTGCATGTTTGGGAAGCAAACAATTGATGTGCAATGTGTCTCTTTTATCCCTCTCCCTCTCCTCTTCCTTTTCACTCTAAAAATCAATGGAAAAATATTCTCAGATGAGGATTAATAGGAAAAAAATTGAGAACCTTGCACTGAAGGTATGCCAGCTTGATTCCACTCACAGCATATGCCCAGGTTTCAGGTTTAGTTACCAGTTAGGGTGCATACAGGAGACAACCGATCAATGTTTCTCACATTGACATTTCTCTCCCTCTCCCTCTCTCTAAAATCAATAAAAATATATTTTTAAGAAAACAAAGTCATAATTAATATAATCAGTTGGTCAAATGATGTTTTTCTAAATTTATCATTTGTTTTACATTTATTAGCTGACATTCCTTTATTTAAAAAAAAAAAAAGTTTTCTTCTTTAGAAATTTAATAAAAGTTTACCCCAAATTTATTGCCAGGTATTACACTGTTGCAATCCAATGGCTCATTGATTCACTCAGATAATATTGAGGTTCTTATTCTAAATGCTGGAGATGGGATGAGTAAAAGCATTTAAAAAGCTCTAACCCCTTAGAACTTACACTAATATATAAAGAGCCAGGGTCCGTCACGACCTAAACATCTGGACTGACGACTGAACACCAGGCGAGGGTCCCAGCCACTCACAGCGGGAGTCAGTCCTGGGTCCTGGCCGTGGCCCGTGGTGTGGCACAGGAGGGAGCTGTGGGAATGGAGCCATGCTGCCATCAGACTGGCCTCTGGGTACCAACCCCTGGCCCGCAGGCTTCAGAAACCAGCACCATGCTGTGATCAGACTGGCCTCCTGGTCCCTCCCCAACCCCCATCCCTCCCGTAGTCTTCGGGGAACCAAGCCATGCTGTGATGGGACTGGTCCCTACCCGAGGGGTCCCAAATTGTGAGAGCATGCAGCCTGGGCTGAGAGACCCCCCTGAGCGCACAAACCTAGTATTCTAATGAAGTGTAAGGGGGCAGACAAACAAGATTAAGAAAGTAAATTATCTTGTATGTTAGATGACAATGAGTCATAAGGAAAGGAGGATAAAAGAGTTGGGAAAGGGTATAAAATAGGAGGTAGATGAATAGGGTGACATTGAAGTGAAGACCCAAAGGAACGAAGGGCTGTCAGTGGGAAGAGTGAGTGTTCCAGAAGAGGAAACAGTGAGTGCAAAGGCCCTGAGGCAGGTTTGAAGAAAAGCAAAGATGCCAGTGGACGAGCTGAGTGGGTGAGATGGTGAGAAATAAGGTCAGACAGCAGGAAAACCAGGTCCTGCAGGGCCTCACAGAAATCATCGCCTTAGGTGGGAAGCCACTGGCATGTTTTGATAGATGCTTACACCCGAAACAAGCTTTCTGCGTATAGTCCCTTCATTCCTAGACACCAGGTAAAGTCCAGCATATGAGTACATGTGTTAGTGGCCACAGCATGCCATCCATTCACTCCTTGGGTGTTCTTGGGAGCAGCTGTTCTTGGAACTGGGATCCAAAGGTGAGGAAAATGCAACGGCTTGAGTCCCCACCCTGGTAAAGCCTAGAGCGAGTGTCAAGTGCACTGTGCCTCTCACCTACTCTTGGAGGATGGGGAAGGCTCCCCTGAGGAAGGGGCTCTTGGGCTGGAATCTGAAGAGGGACTGAGTCAGGGAAGTGAAGAGAGGAGAGGATTGTTCACGCACTGAGAACAGTAGGACTGGGGTTCAGGACCATGCAGAGAGGTGGGAGAGTTTTAAAGATGTGTGCCTGTGTCCTGAGAGCAATGGGACATGGTAAGCTGGGGGATACAGAGCAGGGCTTGGAAAGGCCTGCAGGGTGGAGGTAGATGGTGCAGTCAGACACAGCAGGGAAGCAAGGTGGCTGCTGCGGACTCCAGGGGAGGCTCTGGGCCCGGAAAGCTGTGGACAGATTCCAGAGACACTGGGGACCATGAACTAGTCCATAGGACAACGGGGTAGAAGAGAGGGACCTGTCTAGTTGGGCTTTCTCCTTGACCTTTTTGTTTATATCCTTGCCCCCAAGGTTGTATTAGCTGCCTCCTGAGATTAAGCAAATGTATTCAGCACTCAAAAATCCCCTGTCCTTTGCAGGGATAATCACTCTATTTCCAGAACCCAAAGAGGGTTAGGATTAAAAGCTGCTTTCTTTGAGCCACTGTTCCTCCCTCCAGTCCTTCTCCACTCGAGTGTGGGGGCTCCTGCATCTGACCCCCTCTGACGCTGGCCTAATGCCCAGAACTGCTGAAGTGGCCAGTTCACCTGTCTGGACACTAATCCAATTTTCACTCTGCCCCTTACATGGGATTTGGCTTTGAGACACTGAGACCTGGGTGCTGGGCTTCACTCCAGATCCCCTACAAATTCCCCACACACGTCAGCCAGGGGCCTCTCTTGGGTCATCTGGTTAGACAGCAAGGGTTGGCTGCCACCCCGAGGGCACAGAGACCTTCTCCCCTGGGCCCAGCACTGATTGCACAAGGTACGTGACTGCCCTTGCACGAGCTTTCTCAGACACTTGGGGCAGGCACAGAGAAGAGCCAGGGCCAGGATGACAGGAGTCGGATTTTCATGGAGTCAGTCTGTACCTGTTTTGCCTGTTCTGTGTAGCTTCCATGGAACATTGTTTGTTGGGGAGACTTGGAGGGCATTGAGCTCCAGAAGCTAAGACGATGTCTTCATGGTGCAGCTGGGCAGGAGGGAGGAGGAACAGGAAAGCACCACCAGCTACAAATGGCTGCACAGAACTTTTGCTGATTTAATACATTTAAAAATGGAGTTTGTGAAGGGGCTTTGCTGTGCTTTTCCAAAAACTTTTCTATTTTAATTGCCATAAGATGTAAAACCTTAGGACAGAAAACCTCATTGGAAGCGAGATAGACTTCCTGGAGAGATCTACTAAGAGGTCTACTGGCCCTAGACAGTTTTGCTCAATGACTGAGGGGTCCTGGGTTTGATTCCAGTCAAGGATACATGCCCAGGTTTCGAGCTCCATTCCAGTGAGGGGTGTGCAGGAGGGAGGCAGCCAATCAGTGATTCTCATCACTGATGTTTCTATCTCTTTTTTCCCTTCTTTGAAATTAATAAAAAATACATGTTTTTTAAAATGAGGCTTAGCAATAAAAACAAAAACACAGCTTTAAAAAGTAGCACACTGTCAGGCAACACAAATTAGACAAGGACCCTAATTATAAATCAGACATGGAGACTGAGGCAATAAAAGGAAATGTTGATGGAGGAACAGCATCTCACAAGTACGTTTTCTACCCAGAAGGCTCTTGACTTTATATTCAGGATTGATTTTACCTTTCTCCAGCCCCATAACACCCAACATACATCCCAAGGTGGAAGAAGCTGCCAGAGACAGAGAGTATGGCAGCCAACATCAAGACCAGTAAGTCTACACCACACCATGTTATCTTCAAGAAGATCTCCCGGGACAAATCGGTAAGTGGCACAGAAGTGAGTGGCTTGTGGAAATGTTTGCTTGTTTGCTTATTTGTTTTTTAAAGGAGACTTTTCAAGAATAGATATGATCAACACCAAGATCTATGTCTGCTTTCTATCTCTGCCTGAGATGGACGATAAATGAGATACAAGTGAATAAGTGAATGGCAGAAACACAACTTCTCTTCAATTGCAGCAAGACTTTAGTCCCGAGACCTTAATTTTTTCCTATTCACTCATTCTCCAACCAACCCCCAGTTTTACTTCTTTTTCTAACCCAACCCCCAATTTTACTTCTCTTCTTAGCCAGCTTTGAACCCAGGACTTTCCATTTCAAACATTGTTTTGCCAATAACTGTATTTGGTCTTTTGTCTGTCACTTCACCTCCCTGCCCAGGAAAAGCTCTAAGGCTGCTTTGACACAACTCTCTACTCCAGTGCACCTACAGTGCTCTCAACCTCGCTAGGCCTTCAAGGCCACTGGGTAAGGGAACATGGCCGGCCGCTCCCTTTCCACCATGCTGCCCTGTGGCTGCGTGGCCACCAATGTCCCGGCAAACAACATACTGATAATGCTGTTAGACACAGATGGTGCCACCATTGGCTCCATCAGAGAGCTGGTCTAGATGTGCCTATGAACCTATTGGTAGGGGAGACGGGGGAAGGTCCACCCCAAAGCCTCCGTGGATGGGGTTTCCTTGCTCCATTCGATGGCTTCTTAGGAGCCATCCATCTCACTCAGCACCATCAATACAATGCTGCATATGTAATTTTAAATTTTCTAATAGCTGCATTGAAAAAGTAAGAAGAAACAGGTGGAATTCATTTTAATGTTAAATTTAAGTAACCTGATATGTCAAAAAAAACCTGTCATTTTAACATGTAAATGATATAAATATTATTGAAAACATATTTTACATGCATTTTCTGGTGTGCAGTCTACGTTTATAGAACATGTCCCTTTAGAACGGCTGTATTGTACCTATGCAGTCACCACCTGTAAATAGTAGCTGCCGTATTGGTCAGTGTAGCTCTAGGTCATTCTTCCAGTTGACTTCTGAAGCCTCTGCTGGGTCAGCCAAACAACTCTCTGATCTTTATGGTGTCACACAGGGAATTGGGCTTTGCCCAGTCTCTCGCTACTCTCCTCTCCGTGCTGAGGAACTCCATTATTTTCATCAAGTGCTCTGATTCTTTGGGGAGATGCGTTGGGTGCTCCTCATCCTTTCATTCTATCTGCCCCTCTCCTTTCCCTTCTCCTCCTACTTCCACGGAAGAGGTGCCTTTGCTCCCATCTGAGGTTCACGTTAATCAGACCCTGAGTCTCATGGTCCAACACCTCCTTAGAGTCCTCCAACATCAGCCTCCCTCCTGGGCCACATCTGCAGCCTCTCCTTCTCTACCAGGACTTTGCCTGAGCAGCAAAACAAGTACTGACCTCATGCACCTTAAAAACATCACACAAAAAACAACACACCACCAACTCCTCTTGATGCTAGTTCCCTTTCTAGCTCGCTGACCTTCACAGCTAAAGCATGAAAGCAGATAGCTCTCACTCCTGTCACCAGCCCTCTTCCCTCCCACTCACTCTTCAGTCTCCCCTTCCTGACCATCTCAGCTGCCTAACTGGCCTTCTTTCCAAACCTGCCAGTTCATTCTCTGTTTTGCTGCTGACGTGATCACATTCTGTATTCTCCTCTGTAAAACAGGGTTAATTCCCATCTCATAGAGTTGTTGTGATGGTTAAATAACATAATGTAGCCACAATGCTTAGCTTGGTGCCTGATACAAGATGAACACTCTAAATGCTATTTAATTGCAGGTTTTTCATCCAGCTACAAATACTTCACAATCTTCCTAGATTCTTTAGGGTCAGCTCCCGTAAGGCCCTTTCTGGCATCAGTCTGCATCCCCATTCGGTGACCATTCACCTGCAGATAAAAGCATCCTTTTGGCTGTGGGCTTCATACACATAATTGTTTTGCCCAGAAAGCATCCCCCACCACCCATCTTCTCATCCCGCATCTGATCACCTGGCTGTGCTATTCTCAGGTGCCTTAACATCAATCACACAAATAACCCAAGACCTGGGGATTCACTCCAGGACTTCTGATGGGAGAGGGTAGGTCTAGGAGATGATTTAATGCCAACAAAAATGATTGGGGGTATTTATGGACATAAAAATATGAATTTAAGAGGCTTGGGGAAGAAGGGGGCTAGCCAGGGTGCACCCATTCACTGGTGCACTTAGCAAATGTTGATTGAATTCCTGCTACGTAGCAGTACTGTCGTAGGTACTATGATGGCTGAAGGGCAGAATTCTTACCATCGAGGCACTCAACAGTACCTCAGGTTAAAGTGGTGAATGGCGGTGAACCAACCTGTGCTCTCCCACAGGAGGGTTCGTAAAGAGACCTTTGCTGCCAGGGGCGTGGAGGTGGATGAGGGCTGAGACAATGATCATCTCCCTTGCCCCCAGCTCCACCCTCCCCGTCCCTCAGAGCATAGGTTCAGGTTTACCTGTAAAGAAGCTCATCTGGTCGGATTTCAGAGACATCTCCGAACTCCTGGCTCTTTGCTCAGTCTAGAATTTCTTTTAACAAGGGGAGGAATCTTTTCGCTCACAGCTATACATTAAAGGTTTAACAAGCAAATGGGTAGGAAAAGCCTCATTTGCATAGGTGTAACTTTCTACTGAAGTATTATCAGTTAATTCAACTAGTTTGACTGGTTTGTATCAGAACTGGGCTTGATGGATAAAAGTGGAGAGAACAGGGTGCATCCAAACGGGTGTGAAGGATTCCTCGGAGCAGATTTATGAAGCAGAGGAAAGCACACGCCTTCACCTTCAGCCCCTCATCTCTGTCCATGGCCACCCAGGTGAGAGGAGGAGATGGACGGGCTGCAGACCCAAGTGACTCCTCTTCTCAAAACTCATTAAAAGGTTGGGTTGTTGCTGATTTAAAGATGAATGCCTTAGGTCACTGTGCTTTGGCCGTTTAGAATCCATACCTGTTCTTCCCACAGGTGACCATCTACCTGGGGAAGAGGGACTATATAGACCATGTTGACCAAGTAGAGCCTGTGGGTAAGTTGAATAAAATTTTCATGCTGCTGTTCCTTTAAATTATCAGACAACTACTTGTTTTGTATTTATAAAAATCAGCTTGCTAATAATCTAACCAAAGAAATGCAGATTAAAGCATCAATGAGGTGCCACTGCCTGATTGGACATAATTTTAAAGAGTATGGAGGAGACAAAGGACTCATCTCTAGATGATACAAAGAATACTCAAAACTCAACAGTAAAAGGAAAATAAAATATAATTATAAAATAGATAAAAGACATGAGGCATTTCATCAAAGAAGGCATATGGATGTCAAATAAGCACATGAGAAAAAATGTTTGACATCATTAGTCATTAGAAAAATGCCAATTGAAACCACAATGAAATATCATTATACGCCTGTCAGAATGGTTACAATAAAAACTACACCACTAAATGTTGGTGAGGATGCAGAGAAACTGGTTCATTCACACATGGCCGGTGGGAATACAAAACGGAACAGTCATTCTAGAAAATAGTTTGGCAATTTCTTAAGAAACTAAACATACACTCACCTATAACCCAGCAATTGACCCCAGAGAAATGAAAACTATGTCCACACGAAAACCTGTACACATTTGTTCATAGCAACTTTGTCTGTAATAGCCCCAAAGTGGAAAGATCCAAATGTCTCTCTATAGATGAAGAAGGTTAAGCAATCTGTGGTATATCCTATCATGAGATTCTTCTCAGTGATAAAAAAGAAGGAATGACTGACTCATACAACAGCCTAAGGATCTCCAGGGTGTTATGCTGAGTAGAAAAAGCAAGTCTCAAAAGGCCAGGTTCTGTAGATTCCATTTATATAACATTCTGGAGAGGAGAAAAATTATAGAAATGGGAAACTGATTAGTAGTTACCAGGGGCCAATGGGTAGGGGTGTGATTCTAAAGGAAGCGCCCGCATGAGGCGAGGGAGCAGTGCTGTCCCCGGCTGCAGTGGTGGACACACAGCTCTGCACAGGCGATGAAAAGACAGAACTATATACACATTGTATCCATGTCAGCTTCCTGGTTTTGATATTGTGCTATAATTATCTAAGATGTAACCACTGGGAGAAACTGGATGGTGGATGCACAAGGACTTCTCTGTATTATCTTTGCCACTTTCTGTGATTCTATAATTATTTCAACTCAAATAGTTATTGAAAGAGAAAGAAGGAGTATACAAAGCAGGCATTTTGAGGCACTGAGGATGAACATGTCTCTCAGCAAAACCAACTCTGGCAGTGTGTTATCAAAGGCCAACCCAAGTCTACCATGGGTGCCGATGAAGGTGTCTATGAGGATGCTCATTGCAATCCTATATAATCCTATATAATAAAAGACTAACATGCAAATTGACCAAACAGCGGAACAACTGGTCACTATGATGCGCACTGACCACCAGGGGGCAGACACTCAATGCAGGAGCTGCCCCCTGGTGGTCAGTGCGCTTCCACAGGGGGAGCGCTGCTCAGCCAGAAGCCGGGCTCACCGCTGGCGAGCACAGCAGCGGTGGTGGGAGCCTCTCCCCACTCTGTGGCAGTGCTAAGGATGTCCAACTGACGGCTTAGGCCTGTTTCCCCAAGGGCGCAGGCCGGGCTGAGGGGACTCTCCCCCCACTGAGTGCATGAATTTCATGTACCAGACCTCTAGTATTCATTATAATGGAGATCATTGGAAGCAGTCTAACTTCTCTAACAAGAAGGCTAATTAAAAATTTATGCTACAGCCAAGACCGGTTTGGCTCAGTGGATAGAGTGTCGGCCTGCAGACTGAAAGGTCCCAGGTTTGATTCCGGTCAAGGGCATGTACCTTGGTTGCGGGCACATCCCCAGTAGGGGTGGTACAGGAGGCAGCTGATCGATGATTCTCTCTCATCGATGTTTCTAACTCTCTATCCCTCTCTCTTTCTCTCTGTAAAAAAAATCAATAAAATATATCTTAAAAATATTTATACTACATTCATTCTTTGGAGCAATGTGTAGCAATTGAAATGAGTACAGTGTGTGTGTCTGTGCACACTTGCATGTACACATGTTTGTAGTATTGTTGAGTGAAGAAAGCAGTTAACTGAATAGTATGTGTAGTATGTCCCTTTTTCTTTAGTAAAAACATTCATGTAAGTGCATATACATCTGGAAAACAATTCTGTACCAATATCTTGACCATGGAGATCTCTGGGGAGTGGAAATTAGGTGACTTTTTTCTCTTTGCTTGATTTTCCTATGATGAGCATAGTTTCTAAGTGCAAATAAAAATCTCTTGTCTCCCCCAGCCTCACTGTTCTCTCTCTTTGCTATAGATGGTGTTGTGCTGGTGGATCCTGAGCTTGTGAAGGGAAAGAGAGGTGAGTGGCTCTCGTCCTCCGGGAATAGTGGTCTGGGCTAACAGCGGAACAACTGGTCACTATGTTGTGGTGCTGGGAAGGGGTGTTGGTGTGGCAGGAGTGCCAGGCGCCTCTGGGGCTCTCCTGCACACCCGTGCTGCCTTCCTGGTATCATCCTCAGGAGCCGGATCCTGCTCACAGCAGAGCTCACTGTCCCCATTTCTCAGATGAAGCTGAGGATTCAGGGAAGCCAGGTGACTGAGGTGGCAGGAGAAGTAAATGGTGACAGGGCTGGAGCCCAGGTCTGTTGGCTCCATCCACTCTGCACGTGTCCCCACATCACGTAGTTCTGTGCCACGGCCAACCACAGAGGGCTCCTTGGTGGGTTTCTCCGAAAGGGGGAACTGGAGCTGCAGGAAGGCAGGGTTTGCCGTGCTGGTCCCTGTGGTGGTTTTGAACCACAGCATCACAACTGCCTTGAAGATTCTGGCAGTTGGGATGTGTGAGAGGTAATTTGGCATAATAACTGTTTGTAAACTAAATTAGAACCAATTTGAATTATCCTTGTGGCAATGTCACAGACTCAGTTCCATTCTGAAGATGCCTTTTTAAGTGGTTGCTACTGGCAATCATGAGGCATTGTTCCTAACCCTGGATGTGCCCCGGGAACTATGTCAGATGTGGGGCCATCAGCACTGAGGGGGCCTGGCAGAAATGGGGCTGAACATTGCTGTCTCCTCCCTCTTTATGATGCCCTCGCCAGGGAAGGGCTCCCGCTCCGAGGTAATACCAGGTCACCTCAAACAATCCGTGTCTCTTATCCTTGGGACAGACACAGACAAAGTGCTCAACTAACTCCCTAGGACATGGGGGCCACTTCTGTATGCTTTATGTTCTAGAACTGCTCAGGAGCCACATGCAGCTCTTTGGCCCCTTGAATGTGGCTCTTCCACAAAACACCACGGCCTGGGCAAGTCTATTTTGAAGAAGTGACATTAGAAGAAGTTTAAGTTTTAAAAATTTGGCTCTCAAAAGAAATTTCAATCATTGTACTGTTGATATTTGGCTCTGTTGACTAATGAGTTTGCCGACCACTGTTCTAGAACAATGTGTGGTTTTACTTACCACATTAAAGACAATGCTAACATGTGTAGGTTCATGTGATTCTTTGGTCCACTGGGCACAATTTACATCTCTCAGTCAGATTGAGTCTCCAGCAGTGACCACTGCAAGCATGTCCAACTCCCAAAGGCTTAGATGGACCAAATAAATGAGGCATGCAGCCCATGGACCTTGAGTTTGACATGCTTGACTTAGAGCATGTTCATTTCCCAGCAGTATGGGAAGAGGGGTTTCTTCCCGCATTCAACTCCATCTCTTCACTTGATTCAAAAGCCTCTCTAGTTCCTCTCTCAGACCCACATCGAGCTCTGGCACAGACCTGTTTGCTCCCTAGCACAGCTTCCCTCTGCTTCTTATCTTTGTCCTCAGCTCCATCTAGACATCCTCCTCTCAGAACCCAAGTACCTTGCACTGTTTAAAAGCCTCCTGAGCCAAAATCGGTTTGGCTCAGTGGATAGAGCATCAGCCTGTGGACTGAAAGTTTCCAGGTTCGATTCCGGTCAAGGGCATGTACCTTGGTTGCGGGCACATCTCCCAGTAAGGGGTGTGCAAGAGGCAGCTGATTGATGATTCTCTCTCATCAATGTTTATAGCTCTCTATCCTTCTCTCTTCCTCTCTGTAAAAAATCAATAAAATATATATTTTTTAAAAATAAAATAAATAAATAAATAAATAAATAAATAAATAAATAAATAAAAGCCTCCTGAGGTCACTGAGCTGGGGGTCAAGAGGAGGAAACAGTGTGGTCAGGTGACAAAGTAACAGGGTTCTTGGGAGGTGCCCCAGTCCTCTGGCATGCCCCTGTACAGTGATTAACACACGCCCTGGGAAAGGTATATGGCCCAGCTGGGTGGTTAATCACTGTACAGGGGCATGCCAGAGGCTAAAGATCAGACGCTGTGACTGATGGAGTCAGTGGTCGCCCATGCTCACTCAGCTGATGGTCAAACCCACCCTTCTCTTGCCTGCCTTCCAGTGTATGTCTCCGTGACGTGCGCCTTCCGCTATGGCCAGGAAGACATCGATGTGATGGGCCTGACCTTCCGCAGGGACCTGTACTTCTCTCGGGTCCAGGTGTTCCCTCCGGTGGGGGCTGTGAGTGCCCCCACAAAACTGCAGGAGAGCCTGATCAAGAAGCTGGGGGCCAACACGTACCCGTTTGTACTCACGGTGGGTGACCCCTCCTACCCTGTGCATACCCCTACCCTGGTTCCTTCACCCGCAGCACCTTGTACTGTGACCCCGGAGCAAAGGAAAGGGTACAGGAGTGACTTCACATTTGTGGGCCTTCAAATTGCACCCTTGGAGGAAATTCTAGATTGTATGGGCAGTGGTTGTCTTTTTTTAAGCCCTTGAAAATAGCCTCTCAGCCTTTAAAGGCACCGTTTGAACCACCGGCTTAAATATTTCCCTTCATCTGACTACCTAATTACATGTGCATGTTATTCCTTAACTTGCTATAAAAAGAAAGATGTGGCCCTGAGGAATTCTAAATGGAAGAGTTCCTTACGGGACAGGAGATCTTAGTGAAATAAGAAGCCTTGTCTATAGCTCTGTGGGTCATGTCAGAGAAATCGTTTCACCTCTCGAAGCTGGTCCTCTCCACCTGGGAGCACCTGGCTCCCCAAGGGCCAGTCTGCCTGTCCTCTGAGACTTGGCGTGAACTCTGCTGGTGAGTCTTACCATTACTGGTATATACTCCTCCAAAGTTACATGGTTCAGCCTAAAAAAAGGAAGGACGTTCTGATACACGCTACAACGTTGTTCAAAGTGAAAGAAATCAGACAAACACTATATGATGCTTCTTATAGGAGGTCCCTAGAGTGGTCAGACCCAGAGATTCAGAAAGCAGAATAGAGTTTGCCTGAGGCAGGGGAGAGGGAATGGGAGAGTGAGTGATAATGGGGCAGTGCTTTGGTGTGGGATGGTGCAAAGGTTCTGGAGGTGATGGTGAGGATTGTGCAGAACAGAGTGAATATACTGAATGTCACTGGACTCCGCCCATAAAATGGTAAGTTTAAAAGCCTCCTGAGGTCACTGAGCTGGGGGTCAAGAGGAGGGGTGGCGAGATGGTAAAGTTGTGTATATTTTATCACAACCCTTTTTAAAGAAGTCACTTTAACAATGTTTCATGGTCTTGGGTGGTCCCATGCACCGGTTCTGGGAGTCTGAAGTGACATTACCCTTTGGAGACAACATGTCAACGTATCAGAACCTGAAAAGTGTGATTTTGACCTGACAGTTCCCTTCCCAGCAGAGTAGTCTCTAGAATTGATCAACATATGCTAAGGGGGATAAGCAAGGGTACTTACGGCCACATTGCTGGTCATGGCAAAAAAGTCAAGACCAACCAACGAAGGTGTCTCAGGAGCCCTAGCTGAGGTGGCGCAGATCCGTGACTCATGGCAGGAACATCGTCCTAGCACAAGCCCATCCTGAGGGTTAGTGACGTGAGCAAGCCAGATGGCAGGACACCCGCATCACAGGATCCCATGTCTAAAAAACACCCTCCTCCCCAGGCATATTTGTGCCTGGTGTACACAAGATTCTTGTGTGGTTCTGTTCACGACATCCTTCTGGGTATTGGGGTCGTACGTGAACAAGTACAGGTATTTCCTTTTTCCTGCTCCTCATCCTCACTTTCTAGTGTTTGCACGATGAGCATGCATTCCACATGGAATCACCTCTGAAAGAAGGGATCTGTTGTTTCTTTCCACAGTTTCCTGACTACTTGCCCTGTTCGGTGATGTTGCAGCCAGCTCCACAGGATACGGGCAAGGTGGGTTCAAGAAGAAATGCCATGAATTCGTTCCTTCCTTCAAAAGACTTTCAAAAAATGGTTTTTTTAATGGAAAAATTCACACATGTACGGAGAGACAGTCTAATGAACCTGTCACTAGTCTTCAGCCAGTATTAACCATGAGCAACCCTGTGAACAAAACGGCAGAGTCCCTCCCCTCGTAGGTCTCACAGGTTGATGGAGAGAAACAGGCAAGAAGCAAGTACCTATGGTGCATCCAAGGATGCCAGGCGCTCTGGAGAGCAAGAGGCTGGGAGAGGCAAAGGAGTCTGGAGGGTGCTTATTCGGGATGTTTAAGGAGGGCCTCTCTAATAGGGTAAAGAAGACACCATTTCCTCCTAGGGGACAGCCTTCCAGCAGAGGAGATGCTGCACGGTGTGTGCTGGCGTGGAAGGAGCGGGAGTGAAATGTGGGACCAGGTCAGAGAGGTGTGGGAGGTGTGACCGGATCGTGGAAGGTCTCAGGGACCGCGGTGTAGACTCGGACTTCTTCTGAGTGAGATGGGAGCCCTGGTGGGCTCTGGACTTAGGTTCCCAAGGATCGCTCTGGCACTCACCGAGAATGGGGTTGGAGTGGCCAAACCTGAGCTGGGAACCGACCGAGAAGCAAAGGGGCTGAATCTGTGCAGAAGATCAGTGACCATGGTGGACCAGGGACTCCAGACAAGGAAGGAGGACAGGGGACAGGTGGAGAGAATGGAAGGCACTGGGATCCAGGATTACTGGCGGAAGAGTCATTGGCATCTGGGGTACCTGGGGGAGGGAGCTAGACACATGCCAAGTGAGCGAAGAGTGGCCGGTCTACACCTGGATGGAGGGTGCAGTGAGTTTAGTGAGGTGTCCAGGCCAATGTTCTCCAATGTGGTGTCCTGCCTCCATAGTAGAGGTTTGTGAAATCAAGTGCCGTGGACCCGTAGTGACATTTAAGGAAAGAGGAACAGAATGAAACAGAAGAGAATGGGAAATCTCACAGTGTCTCACATGTAGCAAAACTCAGGGGTATTTTATGGGAGTTGTTTCACATGCGCGTGTCTGTTTGCTGGGCCACACTATAAACTTGACTTCTTGCCATGGCGGCGAGACATTTGAAAGCCACTGGTCCAGAGGAAGACAAGGTCACTAAATCCAACTGGGGGACACTGCCAGCCAAGCAAAGTGCCATCCTTCAGTCTATCCTGGGAGAGGAAGTGTCAGAGCTCAGTGTGAACTGAGGCCGGCAAGGCCTGGGAGAGGGGGCGTCTGCATGTCTGGGGGTCTCAGGGCCGTATATCTGAGGAGACCTTTGTGGTAGGGCTTGGAGAATACACAGGAGTTTGTAAAATATGAAAAAGAGAGAAAGAGGAGCATTAGCATTTCAGAAGAAGGAATCGCGTGTGCCCATGGTAGACTGGTAAAAAACGTGGCTTATACAGGAAACACACATGGTGGGAGGGCAGGGGGACTAGAAGCAAGGTGTTGTGTGGCTAAAAATGCCGGGGGCGATGCTGGGTAATGACATTTTTATGACAAAACCTGAAAAGGATAAGGCTGAGACCAAAAGAGAAGGTGCCAAGTGATACCCCCAAGTGCCATATATAACCCATCCAAGAAGGGTGGTCCTGACCTTGATCTTATCTGATCTCTGTCCCTGCAGTGCTGTGGGGTTGACTTCGAGGTCAAAGCATTTGCAACAGACAGCACCAATGACGAAGAGGACAAAATTCCCAAGAAGTAAGTTGTGGGACTTGGTGAGGGGCCAGGTGGGAGGGGGTAAGAGACCAACCTTCAATTTGTGTCTGTGGCAGATGTCTTCCGAGGGGGCCTGTGGGAGTTAGCAACCTCAAAGGCTCCTATAAGACCCTGAAAGCCTCCAGATTCCTTTTGTTTTTCTTCTTCTTTTGTCATTTTTTCATTTGGTAAAACATAGATAACACGAAGTTTACCATTTTAATCATTTTCAAATGTACAGTTCAATGGCATTAAGTATATTCACTATGTTGTGTAAGCAGAGTTATACACAAAATGTCTCATTACTCCAAGCAGGAACTCTGCTCTTTGAGCAATACTTCAGGTCTCTCCCATCTTTCCAGGCCTGGTTTCCCATTTTCTTTAAAAAGAAAAAAGAAAAAAAAATTTTTTTATTGTGTTTGTTTTTAGAGAGAGAGGGGAAGGGAGAGGGATAGAAGATAGAAACATCAACGAGAGAGAAACATCATTAATTGGCTGCTTCCTGCATGCTCCCTACTGGGCAATGAGCCCACAACTCGGGCTTGTTCCCAGACTGGGAATCAAACCAGTGACCTCTTGGTTCTTGGGTCGATACTCAACCACTGAGCCACTCCAGCCAGACCTGTTTTCTTCTTGTACCTGAACACAGTTTCTAACTCCGTCCCCGACACTTTCTCCTCATACTCAGCACACACTTATCACTGCCATAGTAATAAGTAGCAGTGATGGAGCACAGGTTTGAAGCATGTCATGTGAAGCACGTGACATGAATTCCGACATCAGCTTCCCCCCAGAGGAGGTGAAATCACAGAGAAAGGCCTGCAAACCACATCCCTGGGCCCCTCCCCCATCCTTCATTGGATTCAGCTGTTGGTTGGGTCCCAGCAGGACTATGGGAGGGAGACCTGGGGGCCATCCTGAAGAGGCCCGGGCACTAACTGCAGGACTGCCTGTGACTTCCCATCCGCAGGAGCTCTGTGCGTTTACTGATCCGTAAGGTACAGCACGCGCCGTCCAAGATGGGTCCCCAGCCCCGGGCTGAGGCCGCCTGGCAGTTCTTCATGTCTGACAAGCCCCTGCACCTCGCAGTCTCCCTGAACAAAGAGGTAACCCACAGGCACTACAGTGCCCCGTGTGGGAACAGGTCTGGGGGTGGGCTCTGCCCAGTGCCCTAACTGCTGTAGGTGTGTTTCTAGGGACAGCGTAAGTACCAATCTTTGAGAACCATTGGCTCTTTTTCTTCATTTGGAGCTAGTAAAGGTGACCATTAGAAGAGGGTCACACTGACTTGCACTCCACTCATTGTCAGTCCTGACCACCTGGTCATGGAGGGGCAGAATGTCACACCCTGGCTCCAGGCTATCTTTACCCCTCTCTGCCCATGGGCCTCATTTGTTAGTGTGGCATCAATGTGTGTGGCATTGCAAACTGTTTATTTCCCTGGAAAATTCAACCATGAGAGGGTGGCCATGATACAGGCTAATGTCACCTATAAGGCGTGTCATAGACAAAAAGGTGAAGAACCAGTGGCTGAGGCTGTCTCTGGCCCCTCTGGTCATCTAGAGTCACACACACATGTTGGCAAGAGCCTACATACTCTGTGCACACATGATGTGTGCCTACATGTGCATCTATGCACGTGTAAGCATGTGTCTTGCCTTCCTGGACCCAGGTTACACAGGCACCTCCACTGAGTAGAGCTTTACCCCACTGATTTCATTTCATTTCATCATTCTGCCCCAAATTACCTTATCGTTCCACCCAAAATCCCAACTCTGCAGTGACTCTCAGGACTTGGGTATACCGGGCAATTCGCTTTGCTCTGCATTAGTCACCTTTTCCGTCTCAGCACCCACAGACGGGCAGAGTGTGTTCCAGACCTTCCTCTAGAGGAGACACATGGTTGTCACTTTATCTTCCTTGAAAGTATGGGGATCCAGCCAGTTTTATTCTAGTTAAAGAATTGAGATGAATTTAGAAAGCCACGAGATTAAAGATAGCACCACACTCTGTTCCCATTTTCTGATTTATCTGTTAACGTTTTCAGATCTACTTCCATGGGGAACCCATTTCTGTGACCGTGACTGTGACCAACAACACAGAGAAGACAGTAAAGAAGATTAAAGCATTAGGTAGGACCTTCTGCTCAAAGCTGGAGGGTGGAGTCTTTTGGAATTTCTCCAACTAGTCCTATTTTCTGAGGGTCTCTTCTCTGGTCAGATAAGGTCTTCCTGGGTCCTTGGACCGACCTGTTTGCCTCTGTTGTCGGACAGCAGGGCCTTATAGGGAGGTAAGCCCTCTGATGTCATCTCAGCTTTGGTCTGGGGTCAACGTCCTGACAGGTGATCTTCCTGGAGGGGCCCAGTGTCAGGTCTCAGGACAGCAGCGACAGGAGTTTTCCTCCTGGGATCACTGATGAGTTGTGTTGCCAGATCAGCACAGCATGGTGAGAAGACACTGGCTTGAGGACACTGGCTTCCTGGCTTCCTGCTGTGCACGTCCTCTCCAAGCCCCACTGGCATTCATGGCAGGGGCTCCTGGTCTATCTCCCTGGGTTTTGTGAGGGGCTTGTAAATGGTAAAGTGCTACTGTTGCTGGTCATGTTAAATCCTCACAAGGTGGTGGCTAAGCCCCACCAATACTGCAGGAGAGGTGCCTGCATACTTCCTCAGCTCAAAGGGCTTCAATGTGCAGGAGATGGTCTTATATAATGGTCTTATATGGGCTACATAAAAAAGACACGACAGAATAACATAGGTGGGACACCTCCAAGTTTGCTTCCAAGTCAAACATTTTATGACTAAGACAAAGATAGACTTTGTGTGTTAGAGTGACTAACCATTCCAGGTTGCCTAGGACTCTCAAGCTAAAATTAAGCCAGCTCTAGGTAGACCAAAATGCCCTCAGTGTCATTGATAAGGTTCAGGAATTTTGCTGCATGCATGCTAAAGAATTCTAGGTATTTCCTGATGCTAATATGAATGTTTAAATTACAAATTGTTTTATATTGGTTTAGTTCATATGCCTTTAATTCCTTATAGAACCTGACTTATTTATTTAGTGTTCAATACAAAGTAACATGAAATCATTTGGTACTTTGATTTAAAATTATTTCTCAAAGTTTTATGAATGCTAACATCAACACCATTAATTTCTTAAAGAAGCTATTAAATTTTTGGCTGAGTGCTTCAAACAAATTGTTTCTTTTAATCTTCAATTTTTATTTTATATATTATTGATTTTAGAGAGGAAGGAAGAGGGAGAGAGAGATAGATATGTCAATGATGAGAGAGAATTATTAATCGGCTATTTCCTATACACCCCACATTGGGAATCAAGCCTGCAACGCAGGCATGTGCCCTGACTGGGAATTGAACCCTGACCTCCTACGGTAGTTCATAGGTCAACGCTCAACCACTGAGCCACACCAACTGGGCTCAATTTTTATTTTAGTAGGGATTAAAAATCATCTTTTTAATCATTACAACACCCATATGAGTTAGAAGCAGTTATCACTCCCATTTTGCTGATGGGCAAATTGAGGCTTAGAAGTACTAAGTAACTCACAGCTGACAGCTAAGTTGGGATTTGAACTCAAGTAGTCTGGCTCGAGAGCCCACC
The DNA here is from genome assembly GCF_014108245.1 of Pipistrellus kuhlii. Classification (NCBI taxonomy): domain Eukaryota; kingdom Metazoa; phylum Chordata; class Mammalia; order Chiroptera; family Vespertilionidae; genus Pipistrellus; species Pipistrellus kuhlii. The sequence continues at coordinate 26,599,472 of NW_023425573.1, forward strand.
CTCCTGTCCCCTAGGTACACCCACAAGCCCATCCTGTGGGGCCTCCAGATGGTTTCTAGCTTGGACACTTGGAAGGAGATGTTCCTTCAGTAAGACAGAGAATGCTGTAAGGGGTGGGTTTGGAGGAGGAGAGCAAGTGGTGAGATATTTGATGCTGGAAGATTGTGTGCCTTGGGAGCATATCAGGGACTCAGCAGAGAGGAGGGGCCTCCAGGAGGTGCAGTTTTAGGAGACTGGCTCATGGGTAGGAGTTGTCACAGAGCAAGTTGTATTGGTGAACAGAAGTGGCCTCAGAAATCTCAGCCTTTAAGCTTTGAGCTGAGAATGCTAAGCCTAAGAAGCATCAGAGAAGGAAGACCAACGGCATCCCCAGAAGGCCAGGTGGGACCAGGCGCCTGCATGAAGCACCCTACATGAATCGCCCACCCCTGTCCTCCCTCTGCAGTGGAACAAGTGGCCAATGTGGTTCTCTACTCGAGCGACTATTACGTCAAGCCGGTGGCCCAGGAGGAAGCACAGTGAGTAACTGTTGGGTTTCTATTTCCTGGGCAACCCAGGCTTCTTTGTCAAGTTCCCTTTTTGTTCATCTTGACGAGGGAAGTGAATGCTCAGCTAGCTCGCCAGCTCTTCACTTCCTTCCCTTTTCTCACCCCAAGGGCTGCCAAGGAGGTTAGCATCTCCATTCCATTCTCACTCTCAAGAGTTCTGAGAGATTGGTCAAGCTAAGACGTGATGGAGAGGAGGGAAATAAGCATAGAAATGTCGCAGTGAGAACAGCTGGACCTTCTATGTATCCTTGGAAGACATTGCTGGAGACTTGATACTATTCCTTACCTCCCTACCCCCAGCAGATACTCAGTCTGTCAGCCCAGGGAGGGCTCTCTATCTTTTGATCTTCTCCTCAATTTGAAAATCTCATACCAGTTGAATTACCATGCTGGGTCAATTCTCAGCCCCTTATCACAAGTGACTTTTCTTTCTTTAATAGAATCAAAACTGGGATGGCTTTTTCGTGGTGGAGGAAGAGACCTACCCATTATTGCTTTTGCTAGGCAGGCAGATAGAATCATTAAACACACAGATGTCTGGGGTTAGCCACAACCCTCGTGCCCCAGGGAGGATCCCTTGGGAAAGTCTTTGTCTAGCTGGCATGTTCTAAGTACGGATTTATGCAAACAATATTACCATGATTAGAGGAAGGGGGTATTGAGGAAAGACAAACTGATTCGGCAAGATAATATTACCCAATATTTAAAAGATAACTTTGGGATAAACTATTGCTCAAAGCAGATCCAGTTATGCAGGAAAGAAGCATAAGTCACCAACCAAGCCTAGGGTCTCTTTTAGGAACATCTTTGCACACTGTGACCTAGGAGTCTTCATGGCTCACTTTTTGGCATATGCTCAACAGTGATAGAAGGGAGCCGTCCTCAGCTGAGTTTCCCCGAATATACCCATAATCTGGTTCTCTTTTCAGCTCCTGGTACATTTTTTGGATCAAATGATTCCCAGGAAACTAGGAACCAATCTAGCCCCCCCCCCCCAAAGTGGCAGGGAGACTGAAAGCGAGGTGGGAACGTGCTAATGGGTCTCAAACCAGAAGCCACTTAGAAGTCAAGAGCAGCAGAGCATGGTGCTCATCCTTGAACCCTGGATGGTCCTCCATCACTCCATGTCACACCTCATTCACGAGCTACTGCCCACCATCAACCTCAGGTCCTGAAGGGCCTGAGAAGTGGCCTTGCTGGCCATCCCTCTTCCTGTTACCTTCCCCTTAGGATATACTTTCTGCTTTTGTCATTTGTGGCTCAAACCACATGTTAAAAGAGGTTTCTGCCTGGCTGGCATGGTTCAGTGGTTGTGTCAACCTATGAACCAGGAGGTCACAGTTTGATTCCCAGTCAGGACATATGCCTGGGCTGCGGTCTTGATTCTCAGTGGGGGCATGCAGGAGGCAGCCAATCAATAATTCTCTCTCATCATTGATATTCTATCTTTCTCTATCTCCCTACTTCTCTAAGATCAATTAAAATACATATACATATACATATACATATACATATACATATACATACATATATACATATATATACATATATATACATATATATACATATATATATATATATATATATATATATATATATATATATTAGAGAGAGAGAGAGAGAGAGAGAGAGAGAGAGAGAGAGAGAGAGAGAGAGGTTCCCACAGGGCCCAGATGGGAAGGTGTTGGCTATCTTCTGCTCCAGCAGAATTCTGTAATGAGCATGCCCAGGAGCTTCCTGTACACACTGCAGGTGAGAGAAGCCACAGCAGCTTGAAGCCCCACAGAGGGCTCAAATAGGGAAGCCATTCTGAGGGTTTTAGTTCAGACTCCCAGCTTGTCTCAGGACAGGCTAAGAAAAGAGTAGAGGTCTACTCCTAGGGCCTACCCCACCTACCCTGGCCAGATACAGGGGTGGGGGTGTGCAGGCAGCATGGACTGACACAGGCTACTGGCTCTTCTGAGCTCAGCAGTCAGAGAGAAGGTGCAGCGTGTGCCCGGCATGCTTCCCTGATTGCAAAGTGGAGATCCTGAGAGTGCCTACATGCTCATAAGTTTGGCAGGGAAGAGGCACAAGGCTACTCCGATGGCTCAGCGTGGCTGGTGTCAGTGTGTAGATGCATGCTGCTGTGTCCCCAGCTCCATTTCAAATCTATGCTTTGGTACCAGTCCCTTGTGTCTGTCAGATGGTGGGAACACTCCCGTTGGACTGACCATGGAGGACATCTGGGAGCATGTGCTGCTCTGAATCCAAACTAGTGCAGTCTCTAGTTCGCAAATGGAGGATCTTGCCTTCCCCTTCTCGATAACCTATCACCATGAGGATATGCTGACCGCCCCCCTCAGAGTGACAGTTTTTGGTGACAGGTGGCCCTGCAGCCAACTGTGTAGTTTACAGTCTCAAGGGGAGATTGGTGTGGTCCTTGACCCTTTGGCCAGTTGGTATCATTTAACCCCACAGAACATTCTAGAATTCAGTGATTGGAGCAGACCAAGGGACTAGAAGAAATGTCGTACTGTTGCTGGCAGCCTATTTTGAGTTGTCAGTAATGCTCTTCTGTCTCTCGTCAGGCAAATACACAGGCACCTGAACTACCTTTCCAATGAGTCGGAGGGAGCTTTGATCTGGAACATGCTTGATGGCACACAGGGACTCCTGGTGGCTTTATGGCTGTGAGAGCAATTAGCCAAATCGCCTCTCTGATTATCTTCCTGCAGAGAAAAAGTGCCGCCAAACAGTACTCTGACCACGACGCTGACGCTGGTGCCCTTGCTGGCCAACAACCGAGAACGGAGGGGCATCGCCTTGGATGGGAAAATCAAGCATGAGGACACAAATCTTGCCTCCAGCACTATGTGAGTCCTCAGGAGATGACTCAGTGCAAGGCAGAGCAGGGAGAACCAGGAAGCACACCCTGTTCTTGAACTTCCAGAGCGGAAACATCAGCTATAAGGAGGAGAGGAATCCCTGTGTCCCAAGTCTAGAAAGTTCTAGGACTTTGACAGCTTGGTTGAGTTCACCAGTTCCTTGAGAAGATGCCCCATGATGGTGTGCCTGCGTGGAGATGAGGGGTTGGTTTCCCAGTCCTTGCTTTCTTCTGCTCGCCTGCATTCTTCTACTTTTCCTTTCTGTTTGTGCAGCATAAAGGAGGGCATAGACCGGACCGTCTTTGGGATCCTGGTGTCTTACCAGGTCAAGGTGAAGCTCACAGTGTCAGGGTGAGTGTACAAGTCCCACCACTCTGTTGGCCTTGTCTTGGCCTTTGATTAAATTGTTTCCTTCCTGAATGATGGGGAGACAGAAAGCACAGGAAGGCCACACATTCTACTGATTACCGAGTAGAGTTTTAGACTCTGTTGATTTAGTTTCATAATTCTGTCTGCTAGAACAGCACATGGAAAAAGGTAGAACAGTGGATGATGAAATATGTGCACTGATAGTACCACGTGACAAGAATGGGTGTGCCTATGCTCCTGTGGTGGAAGTTGGCATGCAAAAAAAGATGATGAGATCAGTGTGGTACTGAACCTCCAGAAAGAGTGGTGGCTATCAAGGAAACTCTCCTAGATCTCAGGGAACCATCTGTCCATAGGTAGAGATCTTTCCATCCCTTCCCAATGTGTAGTCACAGGATTTGGGAGTTTCCTTTCCATTCAAGAGCACAGATATCTCAGAATTCTGAGAAAATGGTTTTATATTTTTTAATAAAATGAATTTTATCCATTTTTAAAACCTCTTCCAAAAGAGAAAAACTTGAGCCCTGGTCAATGAGCCTGTCCCATGCACAAAAGGTTGTGGTACAAATTCCTGGTCAGGGCACATGCTGGGGTTGTGACCTTGAGCTCCAGTAGGAGGCGTGCAGGAGGAAGCTCCTCCCTCTTCCTTCTGATCTCTCTAAAATTAATTTTAAGAACATATTTTTAAAAAGGAAAAACTTCAAATTCTCATTTTACTTTTCAAATTCTATTGCCAATGGCTCTGGCTTCTAATTCTATGAGCCTTGGTTAGTTCAACCATCAAAGACATGTCTAAGAATAGATTCCATAATTTTTTTAATTTTTTTTTTTTATTCCATAATTCTGAGTAAAGAGTTGCCCAAATTTTGGTTGGGGGCAACAAAGTAGAACATAAGTTGATTTTGCAAATTTTGTTAACAGTGTTTGTATTTGTTGTGTGTTTTTCAAGGGGTTCAGTGTTTTCTTTCATTTTCTCCAAGAGGATGTAAAGCAAAGAAGAGTTTCTCTTACAATAATCTTCGTGGCCAAGAGAGAAATTCTGATCTGTGGTCTCTTCTTAAATAGTAGGGCTTGAACCTAAGTGCATCCTCACTTGAACTAATCCACTTGAGAAATCGCAAGGGGAGAGGAATAGTGGAGTTGAATATTCAGGGACACAAAGATCCTCAAAGTTGTGCGTGAAGGACAGGACTGGGACAGGTCCCTCCTCTAAATCATGGGGAATGGGGCCATGCTACCATGGTGAGCAGTCACCACAGCCCTGTCTGCTTTTGTTTCCTAGCTTTCTGGGAGAGTTCACCTCCAGGTAAGCCTTGTCACCTTCCTTCTCCGCTTGATTCCAGGGTATCAAAGGAACAAACCTAGGGTTCAAAACAGTCACGATGGGGCCTGGTTTCCTGGCAGCTGTGCTCAGAGCCGTTATGAAACCATGCCCTCTGCCCTTCAGGTGCATCATGCAAAACTTGGCCAAGAGGTGAGGATGTTTCTTTGAGACCACAGCTGAGCCTCCACCTGGGCAAGGACACAAACACACACACTCAGGAAACCGGCACACTCCATGCAGCTGCCTTTGTGTGGCTGGGTGTTTGATAAAATATACATAACATGAGGTTTACCATTTTAACCCCTTGAAAGTGTCTGATTCCGTGGTGTCAGGTGTATTTACAGTGTTGTATGATTGTCACCACCACTGAGCTCCTGTACATTTTTACTATCCCAAGAGAAAAACCTGTATTCTCTCCCATTTGCCCCTCTCCCTAATCCCTGGCCACCTCTAATCTGCTTTCTATTTCCAAAAGTTTGCCTATTCTGGACATTTCCTGTACACAGAATTAGATAATATTTGTCCATTGGTGTCTGGCTTCTTTCGCTCAGCATAGTGTTTTCAAAGTTCATCATGTTGGTGCGTGTGTCAGGGCTTCATTCTTGTATGGCCAAATAATATTCAATTGTGTGGATATGCCACATTCTGTGTTCCTTTTATCTTTTGGTGGACATTTGGGATGTTTCCACCTTTTGGCTATTATGAATAGTGACAGCTGCCTTTCATACCAGGCGCCAAGAGGCAGCAGGTGAGACATGTTGGAGACAGGCTCTGAACTTACATACTCCTTCACCCTGACTTACTATCTCCTTCCCTCACTTGGAACCAGGGCACGCCTCTTCTAGACCCCATCTGTACACCTGTACTGGGCCATGGTGACAATGGCCTTGTAAACATGTGCTTTGACCAAATTGGTAACCGTGGGGTGGGAGGTAGTGGGTCCTAGGTGAAGCACACTCTCTCATACACACAGACTCTCACACACCCTTTCCATTCTCCCTTTGTCTAGATTTCCCTTCTGCTTTTCTTCCTGGCTCCTTCCCTTCCTTCTTTTTTTAAAATTTATTTTTTTTAAATGTATTTTATTGATTTTTTTACAGAGAGGAGGGAAGAAAGATAGAGAGTTAGAAACATTGATGAGAGAGAAACATTGATCAGCTGCCTCCTGCACACCTCCCACTGGGGATGTGCCCGCAACCAAGGTATATGCCTTTGACCGGAACCGAACCCAGGACCCCTCAGTCCGCAGGCTGACTCTTTATCCACTTAGCCAAACCGATTTTGACTCCGTCCTTCTTTTTATATAAATTCCAATCTGCCCCAAAGCCCTTTAACTTCTGGAATTTGGCGATCTCTGTTCTTTATTCTACTCTCTATTCAAGAGACGCATCCCCGATCACCAACCCACCAGCCTTACATAGATGTAACACATACAAATTGTGTACATTTTTGCAAAGGATATTTTTCAAAACTATTCTCTCTCTACCTGTCCTCCACCCCAATATGGTGTCACTGAAACTAATAACCAGGAGGAAAGGAACCTGAAAATCCTAGATGCCTCGGCCATGCCTACGTGAAGTTTCTGGATCACCTGCCAGGGAATACATTTAAAATTCCTTCTTGATCACTTCCTGACATCTGGTTTGTTTTGCCCAAATCTCAATGAATCCTGTGCAATTTATAATTGTGTGTGAGAGAACAATCTGCGTTCTTCTCTTTTGTAGTGAAGTGGCCACTGAAGTGCCGTTCCGCCTCATGCACCCGCAGCCGGAGGACCCAGGTCAGTCCGCAGCGTCCTGACTTTCTCTGTCATTCACAACTTTCAGATTGATGACAACTTCACTGCTAGTCTTTCCTGACCACACGTGTGAGCACAGGCGGGCATGGCCATGTCATCCTCAAGGTGGCTGGCCCCGAGAAGGCGTGCTCACATGCTCTGTCCTGAGCCAGGTGTGGAGGATGTGGCAGCCTGGCCTCAGACATGGCAATCTTGTTAGGTTTTGTCAGGAATGATTTAAAAGGATAGATTCTCCTGTTGAACAGACCTAGGTTTAGATGTAAAGAAAGTTTAAGGTGAAAAATAAATTTGAGAGCCTGAGGCTTTTGCATTTCATTTGGAAACATTGGCAGGCCTTTGGAAGATGAGTGTTCTTGACAGTGGAGATTGTGATGAGAAGTTAGAAAATACCAGGAAAGAGGCACAGGCTGGGGTCCTGACACCGTGGCTCCTTTGAATTGTAACTCCATTGGCTCTCATACAGGTATTAAAAGTAAATGAAGCAATACCTATGCGACTCTGAATGTTCTAAAAACTATTGGCCTGTACACGTGAGTGGTGAATTGTCTGCTATGTGGATTGGATATCAACAGAGCTCTCTTTAAAAAAGATTGATGAAGCAGCAAAAATAGTACAGGTGCCACCTGGGAAATTGTGAGGAAAATTCTCCACTGAGTGTTAAGTGGCGTAGTTGTCAGGACAGAGGAATGGACCTGCCTGAAAGGGAATCTCACAGTTACAGCAGTAAGGAACGTTTGAAGTCAAAGTGGTGTAAGCAAGCAGGATTTCTTTTTTTCTTATACTTTATATCTAGTTTTTATGAAATGGATAATGAAATGGCATCTGAACAGTAGAAGGGGCTCCAGATTCATTTGGGTTTGTCTCAAAAATATTTTGTCTCCAAGCATCTTTTCCAAATAGTTTGGATTCAAATGCTCAGTGTGCTTTGCCAAAACCTTCCCCTGGGGGAAGCATACAGTCTAGCCATGTTTATTTTATTCACTTATGCTTGTGTCATTAAAATACTATTTTGAACTACGTGAGATTGAAATGCATTCTGGTCTCTTTCAAGGACATTTTCAAAGGCTATTTTAAAACTGTGGCCTGAGGAGATGTCACAGTTTATGTGAAATTATTTTCTGCAGCTGTGAACAGACGTTATGGCTGAGCTGGGGGGAAGTGGCATTATTCCTTTTCTGGGTATGACGTTTCCATGTTCCAATCATTCTGGTCCTTACGTCGAACATATCACACATCTGGGCTCACCAATGGTCTTTGATACTATGAGATTTCTGGGAAAAAGGACAAGTCACCCGATGGCCTCATAATTCTGATTTCCAGAGATTTATGAGTCACTCAGTTTTATTCATAGATGTGTGCTCACATCTTACTTGCCTAGGTCCCTGCTCACTGGCCTAGATGATAGACTCCAAGCAGTGGAAGTGTTAGGTTGTGGCTGAGAAGCTCTGCCAGGGCCAGGGGCCAAGTAATTTGCGTGTAGTAAGTGCTGTAGAAATGCTACCATGCTTTTATTGTCCCTTGTCAAGAGCATCCACGTGGAACACAGCGTGTTGATTGGATTCTCTTCCGGGCTGATGGTCCCACTTAGTATAATTTTATGCTCAGCGCTGAGGGGGTCCAGGAGGCTTCTTGCCCAGGGGATGTTTTGATGAGTCAGCCTCTCCGTAGGCTTCCTGTGGTTAGCAGCCCACACAGACACTTCCCTCTCAGGGCTGGCTTCCAGGTGGGCACGAGACACAAGAGCAGTGGCTTGCCATCAGCACGGGGCTCCCGAGAAACCATCTGGAGTTGTTTAGCATCACTTCGCTCTTCCTGGCTCACCAATGAGGGTTGCACCAGCACTTTACTAGGGAGGCAGAAAGCTAAAAAAGAACAACAAAAAAAACACCCCAAATGAATAGCAATTAACTGGGGCTGCAAAACATACATGAGAATATAACCCAACAAAATAAAAATCAATATGCTAACAGAAATGGAGAGGAGGGGACAGAGATAGTTCTCAAGGTCTAGTGCCCACCCCAACTGCTGGGGATGCTGGGTAAGCATGAGTCCCAGGGATCACCCCTCAAGAGCTGGATATGTGGACTATTTGAGGTGGGCCAGCCTGGATCCTGACAGCACCTGGGGACTCTGAACTAGAATGAGTCCTAGGGGCACGTAGGGAGAGACGCTTTCAAAGAGAAGAGTGACATCAGAGAGAGTGAGGCCAACCAGGGACAGGGATCTAGAGGTGAGATTGTGGCGTGGTCCCCTTGAGCAGGTGAGGGTTGTGGCACTTTAAAAGGAAGCAATGGCTAAAAATTCAGGGAGAAATCTTTCTGAGCAGGAAAAGGCAAAGAAGGAATTACATGCCATTATCATGAAATGCATGTATCTAGACCTCCTCCCCCCGCCAAAATATAAATCACTAAACAAGAAAGACATTTTCCAGGTGCAGCCATTATACAAAATTTATGCTAATCTCTCTCTTTTTCATTCCATGCCACACAGCCATGGCAAAGGAAAGGTGAGCCACTGCCCTATGTTGCCCTGTGTTCTGTGACTTTCTCATCCGGCAAAACCTCTTTTAAGGTCATTTTGTACACACCTCATGCTCTTGACACAGGTTTAGACCCTAGTTTTCCTTTTGTTTCCTAGTATTAAGACACACATACAAACACATGCACACATGTGTATACACATATGCACTCACATGTCCATGCATGCACAGATATAGTGGATGTGTAGCCTGCTCTTGGGTGTTTGCTCTTTTTTGCCCGTTAAAGAGATTTACCATGAACAGCTATGAGAAGGGTGGAGTTCTGTGTTCTTCATGCAGTAAACTCTCCATCGGTCCCTTTGTTGCAAAAAGAAGGTCAGTTTTGCTCGAGATTTCGTTGCAAGTGTGCCATGATCAAAATGTTCTTTGTTTAATTTTAGTTTTCAGGATGAAAATTTGGTTTTTGAGGATTTTGCTCGTCAAAATCTGAAAGACTCAGGAGATCCTGAGGAAGGGAAGAAAGACCAGGAGACAGCTGCGGACGAGTGAAGAGATGACTGAGGACCGGAAATGGCATATTAGCAGTCCGATGAGCAAAGCCCTACAGTTAGCCCTTTAGTTATGCTACATGCCAAAGTGTGAGTCTCTTCACAGAAATAAAGTTTGTCTGTTCTGCTGGGTCCTGAGTCAGGCTGGCTTACTGGGGAGGATGAGTGGCGTTACTAACAGAAGCTGCAGCCTTTAGGGTACCTGAGTCTGGGATGGGGAGGGCAGAATCTGAAAAAGAGGCCAACCTTCCCTGCAGTGGCTCAGCTCTGGTTCTTCAAGGTGAGAAGGCAGCTGAAATGGATGTGTTACCTGCGGGGCCTGGTGTGTCCTGGGCTTTCTCCCAGGGTCCTGTGTAAGCCATTTCCTTGGAAATACATGGGGGAGAGGCAGTGTTTCTGATCACATTGACCAATTCTAGTTTCAGGTCTACAAAAGATCCTCCTGAGAGTAACCAGACAGAGGACAAATGCAGGCCAAACACACTTCACTGATTCAACTTTGGGGGCCAAGTCCCTGTTTGAGCTCTGGGTTGTTGGCTAAGTTTCTATTGAATGCAAGCAATAAAATCAGACTTGACTGGTTTAAGGTGGGAAAGGAATGCATTGAAGGATGTTGGAGTGGCTCAGAGAACTGAATTAAAGGAAGAACCTGAGCTGCCATTTCTGGGTTGGGCAGAAATTGGAGAGGCTCCTGGGGTCCCGCCCAGGAGCTGTGGCTCAGCACCAGAAGCTTCTGGTCTTGGTCAGGTGGATCAGTGCCCTGTGGCCCACTATGGCAGAGCCAACCCTAAGACCGTGTAACCCTAGAAGAGGGGATTCATTGCAAGCCTGACAGGCTTCTTGGTTAGACTATCTTCATGGAGACTGGGCTTAGAAGGGCTGGGGGAGAGAGGGAGTGCTTTGTGTCAGGGAAAAAGGAGAAGCTTCATGGGGGAGGAGGGAAAACCAAGGTGATGCCAGGGCCCTGTTCTTCACGGAGTCCCCTCCTAGCCTGTGGTTCCCAGCCTGGGGCCCTGCTAATGATGCAGGGAGAGCTCTCTTGGTGGCCTGGAGGGAGTTGGGGGATGGGTAGCTCTGGCCCATGCTCCAAGGAGCAGGATAAAAGGGGTTTAGAGAGTTCTGCACAGTTCAACCCACTCACGGGAGGTTGGAGGGTGAATGGGAAGGGTCGTGTAAGGAGTGACACTTGGGGTCAGGTCTCCAGCACCAAGAGCAGTGGCAGAGGGCTAGATAGCAGTGTGAGGTTTGTGCACATGAAGGTGCCCGGAGCTGGGGTGGTTCTGCCAGATGCCAAGCATCTGGGGACTTTGGACAGGAGTCCACATTCACAAAGTGAGGTTTTAACTCTTGGGTTGAGGTTGAGGCACTTATAACGACAGAGATGAATATTCATTTCTAGAGGAATAATAATAATAATAATAATAATAATAATAATAATAAAAAACAGGAAGAACATTGGGCCTTTGGTCTGTGGGTTTGCAAGGTCAGAACCAATTTCTTCTTTCTTTTTATTCCCATGGTAAGAGGACACAGCATGTGACCCTTCCAACCCAGGCCTTTCTCCTGGTATACTCAGGAAAGGGAGGATCAGGGTGGTAGACTCCTCTGAGCCCTTCCCCTGCTGCCACTCCTCCCTCTGGCTCGCACTAAGATCTTGGGTAAGCCAAGGACCTGGGAGTCTTCCCCAGAGTGCCTGCTGAGAGAAGCAGTTTGCCGGTTCCTGCATTGCTTGACCCCAGGATATCCTAAGTCAGGGTGGACCTTATTAGGCCTGACCTCTGCAACTGTGTGGGTGGGAGAGACAGAGAGAAGAGTGAGCAGGCCAGTCCCTAGAGACCAGAGGTCAGAACAGTCCTTGCCCTCCAGGTTATTTTGGTACCAAAATGGCTGACTTTCAGATTTCCAGGTGCTGGTTAGTTTATGGCCTGCAGTTGGCCACCTGGGAGGGTGTGGGGGCTGGAGCAGGAAGTGCATGGCTGGCCAGCCCAAAAAGGATGTGGAACTTGGCTGAGCCTGCACACACATGGCGTTGTGTCTGCAGGCGTCCTCCCTGCTGCCAGGAGACAGGATGTTCGCGTGTAGGTCGGATGTTGACCCAAGGTTTCCCAGGCAGGTGCAGTGCAAGAAACAGGGTACAAAGGAGTTGAGGTTGCTGCATGGAGAAAGTGGTGGCTGGGAACTTGGGACAATGTTCTGCAGCCACATCCAAAGGCCTGGAGAAGTAGGGATCCCTGCTATGTATTGAGCACCTACTTGATGCTGGCCATTTTCCATATTACATCTAATCATTCCACAAATGCTTGCCATTTTATTTGTTGGATGAGGAAATTGCAGTTCAGAGATATTATGTACTTTACCCAAGGTCATACAGCTAGTGAGAGTCAGAGTCAAGATTTGAAGTCTGGATACCCTGATTCTATAACCAGACCTTCGTTCACCTTCTGATGCTGACGTGGATGAGAGTTTGGAGGGTCAGAGGGGGAGATTAGCATTTATGACTTTACAATGGCTGCCCTTAAGTTTTTTTCTTAAATTGAAAATTTTATTGAGATAATTGTAGATTACATGTAGTTACCTGTCCCCCAAGGGGTAACATTCTGCAGATCTATAGTACTATCCTAACCAGGATATTGACATTGGTACAATCCACCCATCTTACTCAGATTTCCCCAGTTTGACTTATTCGTGTGTGTGTGTGTGTGTGTGTGTGTGTGTCTGTGTGTGTATGTGTCTGTAGTTCCCTACAGTTGTATCGCATGTGCAGTTAATTTCTTTTTAGAGTGTCTGTTTTCTACTCCTTCAACATGTTTCATCACTTCCCTCCCAATCTATTGTCACAGCCCTAATGGTTTAGTTTACTGATCCTTGTGGGTGGGATAGATGGGGAGTTGGACACATTTGGAAATGTATGGGGGTGGTTCAGGTTGCCACCATGCCTAGGGGCCAGGGAAACTGTATACCACATCCAGTGAATAAATGTCCTGCTCCACATGTCAATCATAACCCTATTCAGAGGAGAATAAGACCATCCCCCTGTTTTTTTTCAAGTGCATTGTTTTTCTCCTCTAACGGGAAGCGGTTCTTTTTGACAAGAGGTGCGCTTCTACATTGACAGGTCGAGAAGAAGGATTAGGTTGGATGTGAAGTGTGTTATTATTGCCACCTTGATATGCCCTGAAGGTGGGGTAAACTCAGGGAGCAGCATGTTGTTAGAGATGATTCACAGCATGACTCAGACCATAAAGCGGCAGTGGGGAGAATGTGCCCTTACAGGTCTGCCACTCCAGGGAGATCTCCAAGGGAACAGCCATTACAGTGAACATAATGGCTTCTTTGCTCATCAGAAGAAGCTATACGCTCTTAAAGATTACACATTTTATTTTCAAATAGTTTTAGATTTCCAGAAAGGTTGACAAATAGTGCAGAGTCTCCCACCCATACCATTTTCCCTATTATTAACATGAGGAGGCTACATTTGCCATACTTAATGATTCAACACTGACATTTTATTATTAAACTAAAGCCCATTCTTTACTCAGATTTTCTTAGTTAATTACCCAATGTCCTTTTTTCTGTTCCAGGACCCCATATGACATTTAGTTGTCATATCTCCTTAGGTTCCTCTTGGCTGTGACAATTTCTGGTACTTTTTCAGAATTGCAAATCTACTTCCATCCAGCCACAGTATCTACCTGCCAACTTTGACTTGTACTCACATTCATGCTCATGGCTTTTTTACCTCTAAAATGAGGGATTCTAGAGCCCAGATGTCCCCTGAGCTTCTGACACATGTAGGCAACAGCACACCCAGGGACCGCAAACTCAGTTTGTTCAAAACCAAGTTCATCTTCTTCATCTCCTCTAGGGCTGCTCATGCTCAGGAGGGCCTCATCCCCTGGAGCATCACAAGTAGTCCTGCTCCCTCTCTCTTGATAAGGAGCAGCTGGTCCAGGTTATACATCCTATCTCTCTCACTCCTTTGGAGAAGTATCTAAGCCTTTTAGAATAAGACCATCAAGCTTATCTGTGTGGCTTGTGTGAAGACTAGACTTGCTGGTCAAGAGTCTGGCATGTCCCCCATGGTCAGCACAAGGACACTGTCATTGTCCTCATGCATTGTAGGACTTTCTGCGACAACAGAAATGTTCTATATCTGTGCTGTCTATATGGTAGCTTCTAAACCACATGTGGCTACTGAGCACTTGAAATGTGGCTAGTATCACTGAGGAACTAAAAATTTAATTTTAATTGAAATTGAAGTAGCCACCTGTAGCTAGTGATTATAGTATACCAGGGGCCCTTGGCTTGTCCCAGAGTGTTTCTGAATTAGACCCTTACCTGCTCTGCCTTGTATATGAGTCCATTCCCCTGGCCATGTACCCATGCTGGATGCTACTCTGTGGCCTCTGGGGGTCTTTATTTGTTTTGCCTCTAGAAAGCATTGCCATGTGCAGGGGGGGCCAGAGAAGGCTGACAGGTGGGCAGGCCAGGGTCAGCTGTTTCCAGCAGTCTTTTGAAAGCGTATGGGGACACCTATTTGTGCAGTCTCCTAAAGATCTTCTCCTCTCAGGTGGCACCAAGCTCTTATCAACTGGATGTCCCAAAGGCAGCAGAAGCTCAACTGATTTCATCTCCAACTGCAGGCCCCCAAGTGAAGGGGTCCACCAACCTACCCAGAGCCCAGGGCCTCTGCTTCTGCCTACAGATCCCTCCCATCCTGAGTCCACTTCTTTATGTCGGCAGCCACTCCCAATAATCCAGGGTAGCTACCTGCCCTGATTACCTCAAAACTGGATTCACAAGTCCCAGTTTTGTGACCCAGCCCGTCGCTGAGCTTCCAGTTGCCCTCAGGAGTCAGGAAAAAGACTCACCCCATTATCAGATTCACAGTCTTGTCTGACCTGCCTGACCTAGGCTTATCTCCTCCTGTTATTTTCATTCCCTTAGACTACAGCTGCTGCTTCTTCTTTTCTTCTTTTTGAAGACTCGTTCTTACTTCTCTCAGGGCCTTTGCAGGATCTGGTCTCTCTGCCTAGAGCACAGATCCTGGGATCCTGTTACCATTAGTTAGAGATAACTCCTGCAGGCATTTTCCTTAAACATCATTTTCTCCAGGAGCCTTCTCAGATGGCATTGTGTTCCGGCATCCCAGAGGTCCGTCCAAGTAACTTTTTTCTCTCTCCTGCATTCATCTACTGCCCAACTGTTTTATCGTGCAAGTAACTACAAAAAGCTAGACTCGGCTTTAGATGCTGGCGACACAATGCAGGTCCCGGGTCTCCTAAGGTCACTTAAATTCTTAACAACAAAAAAAAATTAAAAAAATATTTTATTATTGATAGTATTACAGATATCTCCCATTTTCACCCTTCCCTTTTACCCCCCAGCCCCATACTTACATTATTGAAGGGGAAGGTTAAAGATTAAGAAAAAGTGAGCATGGATAGAAAACAAAACAAAACAAAACAAAACAAAACAAAACGAAACAAACAAAACAAAACAAAACGGAAATTGTGTCCTAGGAAGACAAACAAATGCTAAGATCAGGGTTCTGGACAACAATTTGGGGGCGGGGGGCGGTCCAAAGGCGGAGGGACAGAGCGGGAGGCCCGCCTAGGCCCGGCCCCGCCCCCCGCCAACAAGGCCCCGCCCACCACGCCCCGCCCCCGCCCGCCCCCAGCCGCCGTGCGCGCGCTGGCCGGGCAGCATGGCGGCGGCGGCGGGCGCCCCTTCGCCGGGTTCAGCGCAGCAGCCTCCGCCGCCGCCGCCCGAGGAGTCGTCGGACAGCGAACCCGAGGCGGAGCCCGGCTCTCCGCAGAAACTCATCCGCAAGGTGTCCACGTCGGGCCAGATCCGCCAGAAGGTGAGACGCGGCAGCGGCCCGGGAGCGCGCCCCTCACGCCGAGGCAGCCCCGTGAGGCCCGCAGCTCGGCCGGAGCGGCCGCCCAGGCCCGGCCCGGCCCGGCCCGGCCCGGCCCTGCCCTGCCCGGCCCGGGGTCCAGCTGCCGGGGCGGAGCGCGCTCCGCCGGGTAACGGGCTGGGCTCCCGGGCTGAGCGCGCCTCCCGGCGAGGCGGCGGCGGGGACCCTGGGCCGGGGCGCAGGTGGGCGCCGCGCGGGGCGGGGGCTGAGAGGAAGCCCCGCGCCGCCCAGTCCGGGAGGAAACTCAGGCCTCGAGGCGGGGTCGGGGGTCGAGCGCACCAGAAATGGGGGCGCTTGGTTTCGCCCCACGCGTGCGCTCCCGGAGCCTGGGGTTCTGCCCGTTTCTGATAACTGGTCAGGCCATTTCTCGCTGGGTCCTCTGCAGACACTCACCTGTGGTCTCCTCATAAAAAACCCAATTGGATGCCGGTGTGGAGGCTCGTCCCTTCACGGGATGGGAATTCCGTTTGGTGACCTCCTCTCCCTCTCCCCTCGGGGAAGCGGAGACAGGGTTTTTCCCTGGCTGTGCACCTGCTTGGCACCTAGATCTCCACGGAGAGCTCCAGACGCCAACTATTAGCTGCTGCAGAAAGATGTATTTCCTTTCTGCACGAGGAGAGTCGCACCCTTTGTGTTCCCGTTGCGGTTCCCGTTGAGAACTGCTTCTGGTTTTTGCTGTAGGGAGCCCTCACTGTTAGAGCACGGCTTCCTCGGGCAGGTGGCTGGGCAGGTGGCTGAGGGCAGGCTGGTCTGTGGGCAGCCTCGGCAGATCCAGCTGGCACCGACTTCCTCCTCCTGCTGCAGTGCGCTTTGTCCCCGGGCCAGTTAAGTTCAGCTGTTAACTTTTACCGGGGGGAGCCATTTCTCTCAATGGGTAGCCCCAGCATGCTACCAGGCGGGTTTAGTGTGATGTGCTCCAGTTATCCAGCAAATAGGCATTGAACACCTCTTTTGTTGCATGTGTAACAGTGTTAACTAGAACGATTGCAAGTCGTCAGTGCTTACTATGTGCCAGGCACTTTTCTTGGGTTAACTTTACAGCACTTAACGTGGGTTAGCTCTTTTAGTACTGGTGATAGCTCGTGGAGTTGGGTGTTATCTATCCCCGTCTTATGGAATTGGAAATCCAGGCAGAGAAGTTAAGGGGCTTGCACAGGGTATCACAGGTAGTAAATGTGGACCCGGATAGGAACCTTGGTCCGAATACCAAGGTGGAAGGCCATTTCTCCACCCAGGGGTTCCCAGTCTGTAGGAAATGGACACCTGTGTACTTGACTGTAGGGCATAATACCGTGTTTTCCTGAAAATAAGACATCCTCCGAAAATGAGACCTGCTTGCAGGTTTCCTTCTGAGTGAAATATAAGGCATCCCCCCGAAAACAAGGCCCCCCCCTCCCCCCAGGCTAACCATGAGAGATTTGGTCCACTGATTCTGAAAGAAATGGAGTCACAAGAAATTCACCAGGAAATTCGGGAATTGGATTGTTATGATGATGTTCTAGAAGATGATGACATGATTGTCAATGAATAAATGAATAAATTCTTCATACTGTAGGATTCAGTTTGTCTGGTTTGTGTGACAACTACCGTACTACTGTACCGTATACAGGTAATAAATTTCCTTTATTTTCATTTAACAATAAATGTGTACCATATTCTTCATGGAAAAATAAGACATCCCCTGAAAATAAGACCTAGTGCATCTTTGGGAGCAAAAATTAATATAAGACACTGTCTTATTTTCGGGGAAACAGGGTAAGTGATGTGGAAGCTCCTAGGACTGAGAATCCAATTATCCTGGGAGGCATGGGAAAGGAGGTCCCCTTTACGACAGGATCTTGAGGGAAAGGGTTTGCCAGGCTAAGTGGGGGAAGGAAGGGCTTTCCACAGAGTTTACTTTTCTGTTTAAGCACACCTGGGGAAGGTCAGAAGGTGAATGCATCAGGTTGAGAGGAATTAGGAAGAGGATATGGGAAAGGTAGATTTTGAAGGGCGTTTTTTGGCCTTGGGCAAGAGTGAGCCACAATATGGGAGTGACCGGGTCAGATGTGTTTTTAGGAAGATCTCCAAGTAACCTTAATCAGTATTGATAGCAATTGCTCTCTCCTGTTGATCGGTCCTCCAGCATGTTATCTTTCTAGTGTAGGGAAGATCGTGTGATTTACAAGTGTGATTAAGATTTGATCTCAGCTGAAACCGGTTTGGCTCAGTGGTAGAGCTTTGGTCTGTGGACTGAAAGGTCCCAGGTTCGATTCCGGTCAAGGGCATGTACATTGGTTGCAGGCACATCTCCAGGAGGGGGTGTGCAAGAGGCAGCTGGTCGATGTCTCTCACTCATTGACGTTTCTAGCTTTCTATCTCTCTCCCTTCCTCTAAAAAATCAATAAAATATATTAAAAAAAAAAAAAAAAAGATTTGATCTCTCAGAGATTCCAGTGTTTGATCCATCTGTTCTTTGGAAATGGGTCCTTCCTCCCAAAAACAACAACTGCAACAAAACAATAGTAGCTGCTATACCAGCTGTTCTGATTGAGGAGTGATTGGTAGAGTGTTAAAAATACCCTCTGAGGACTTGAGTTTCGGAATACAGTTACATCTGCTGTACAAATAGCTTAAGACTAATTTTTCTTTTTGATAGCTAGTGATTGTTAGAATGTGGGAAATCTGAGGTTTACTGTATGTTCAACAGCCCCTCTTTCCCCTTTAAGCCAATGAGCCACTCAGAAAATTCTCTGCTGTATGTGGTGCATAAGAGAAATATTTAAAATGCATGGAGTATCATTCTGGGCCCCAAAAATGAAAACAGAATCCATTTTTAAGTATTTAGAACAGAGGGAATTTAATGTAGGGCATGCTTGCATAGGTGATGAAGAATTGAGAATGCAGACAGTGGGCAATGAGGCAATCCTGAGATGAGGCAACAAACAGGAAACTACTGCTACCCCTAAGCTGGTGGACAGAGGGAGGAGGTGGCTTGGCTGACTCCAGGAGGTGGCATAGCTGGCTCCCCAGAGGCTGAACCACCTTAAGTTGCCTGGCTGGGGGCTGGAGCCTTGGGGAAGAGACAGCTGCTGCTGGGAACTTACCCCATCCCCATTCCTGCATGGGAAACCCAGCCTGCAAAGATCAGCTCCACCACTTGGAATAGAGCAGATGAGGAATGGAACTGAGGACAAGCTGGCCCGGGACCAGATCTGTATGTATGTCAAGCTTTGAAATATTAGTCCAGCAAGCTAGAGCTATCTTAATGGAAAAAGAAAAGGAAGTGTCTTAGGACAGTGCCTTTCAAATTTGAATGTGCAGCAGACACATCCCCTGGGGAACTTGTTAAAATGCAGAATCTGGCTGAGTAGGTCTGGGGCGGGGTCTAAGATTCTGCATTTCTTATCAGCTCCCAGGAGATGCTGCTGCTCTGGTTCAGGACTTTGAGAAGATCTTATGACATGTGTAAGGAGAGGCCTCACCAAACTCCAAATCTTTAGTTTATGAGTTTCTTTTAAAACTTCCCCAAGTCTAAAGCATACTGAAAAATTGATGTGTGTAGATTGGGAACGGTTATTTGTTAATTTAGCATTTCATTCCTGTCTAATATATGTTTGTTTCCCCAGCAAACAATTCATTTATATTTCCTAACCATAATACACAATAATGATTCTATAGGACTGCATAGCTAGAGTGGAAAAAGGAAAATGGAGCTAATACACTAGTAAAAGATGAATTCACCAGTACATTATAGGGTATTGTGAAGTTTGAGTAAAAGTAGTTTGATCTGTGGAGCTTATCAGTTAAGGTAGAGTTTAATTTAATTAAAAGCTTTTAAAAAGTTAACATTTTTGGCTTTATGCATAAAAGTGCTTAAGTTCATGATTTCAAATTTAAACAAAGCATTTTTCCATTGAGATGAAGACTAGTAGAAATAGAAGTTATAGAAGTCTTAAAAAATGTCAGCTTTATTAAGATATAATTCATACACCACACAGTTTACTCATTAAAAGTGCATAGTTCAGTAGTTTTTAGTATCTTCATAGTAGTGTAACCATCACCACAATCAATTTTAGAACATTTTCATCACCCCAAAAAGAAACCCCACAACCATTAACTCCTCATTTCCTCCCAACTCTCTCAACCTTAGGCGACTACTAACCTACTTTCTGTTTTTCGGGTTTGCCGATTCTGGAGATTTCATATACTAATAAGTGGAAACATGCAGTACATACCTTTTATGCCTGGCTTCTCTTATTTATTTATAAATACATTTTTAAAAATTTAAGTTCCACCTAAGGATATTTTTCCACTGATAATTTTAGACTGTGGGAGCCCCTTTCACGTCCCCCTTGGTTCAGGGTTCGGGTTTTGAGGAAGGCCGCACACAAATGAAAGAGACTAGAAAAGTATTAATTTGGGAATATTGGGGGCCAGGTGGGAGCCCACCTCTAGTGGGAGGACTACTGTTTCCCCGAAAATAAGACAGTGTCTTATATTAATTTTTGCTCCCAAAGATGAGCTAGGTCTTATTTTCAGGAGATGTCTTATTTTTCCATGAGGAAGAATACGGTACACATTTATTGTTAAATGAAAATAAAGGAAATTTATTACCTGTGTACGGTACGGTAGTTTGGTAGTTGTCACACAAACCAGACAAACTGTGAATCCTACAGTATCAAGAATTTACTCATTTATTCAATGACAACCATGTCATCATCTTCTGGAACATCATTGTAACAATCCAATTCCTGAATTTCCTGGTGAATTTCTTGTGACTCCATTTCTTTCAGAATCAGTGGACCAAATCTCTCATGTTTAGCCTGGGGGGGCGGGGGGCTTATTTTTTTTTTGGATGCCTTATATTTCACTCAGAAGGAAACCTGTAAGTAGGTCTTATTTTGGGGGGATGTCTTATTTTCGGGGAAACATGGTATGCCTTGCTTTGGCCTTGCCATTCCATTTATTCAGGTTTGGAATACACCCATTGCTCTTAGGTAATTCCAGTAACAGTCAGATTATTTTATCAATAAGGATTTATGTGATTATTTATGGGGAAGTTGCTTCAGTTACCATTGTCTTAATTAGATAGATAGTGGTTGGCTCTGATTTTTTAGAGCTTAAAGGTTGACCAGCCTTTTACATCTTTTTATTAATGAGACAATGATCGATTTCTGGCAGAGATAGGAAAGGAGGGGAGAAACAGAGAGAAGGAAACATTGATGTGAGAGAGACTCATTGAATGGTTGACTCCTGCACGAATCTGGTGGGGAACTGAGGTATGTGTCCTTGGCTGAATCAAACCTGGGACCCTTCAGTTTGGGGGCCAATGCCCTATCCAAACTGGCTAGGGCTGGCTTCTTCATTTAGTATAATGTGTTTGAAGTTCATCTATGTTGTATTATAGTAACTCTGTACTTAACTTTTGAGAAACTGCCAGACTTTTCCAAAGTAGCTGTACCATTTTACATTCCTACTAGCAATGTATGAAGGTTCTGGTTTCTTCATGCCTTCAGTTACTGTCTTTTTGATGACAGCCATCCTAGTGGGTGTGAAGCAGTGTAAAAACTTTTCAAAGCTAGTGTCTAGTAGCATTTAATATTCTGAACTTTAGTGTCAAATCAGGTTGATTCACATCCTGCTCTCCTTCTTATAAGCCATGTGATCACAGACAAGTTAGTAAATTTCTCTTAAGACTTGGTTTCCTTATCTGTAAACAGGGTAAATATTACAATAGTTCTTGGGTTGGCAGTAGTGACAATAAATGTTAACTGTGCATTTCTGAGTCTCAGATTCCATATTTGCAAAATAGAAATGATAATCATAGTTTTCAGATCTGTAAAATAGAAATGATAATAACTCAGAGTTAAATGGAATAGTCCATGTATAGCACTTAGCATAGTGCCTTACACATTATAAGCATTCAGTAAATGTTTGCTTTTATGATTATTTCTGTCTTTCTGATTATTCACTTTTTGTATCTCATATTCTCCCTCTCCCTCTTTTCCCTCTGCTTCTCTCTCTCTCCTCCTTCTCCCTCTCCCTCTCCCTAAAATAAAATTAGAAAAAATTGGAGATCTTAAAATTACTAAGTGTGCTAGGCACTTGGAGGTACTGAACAATAAAAACACTCCTAGAGCTAATAGTCTGAAGACAAGACAGACATTAATAAGATAATCACATTTAATGTGCAGTGATTGACAGCAGTGAATGCTAAACAGAAGAGGGCTGGAGTACCCTGGGAGGCTATAGACTTGATACTTAGGGTGGTATGGAAAGGGCTTCTTGAGGAAGGGACTGTTTAGCTTAATCTGAAAGGTGGGTAGGAAAACGTGACTTCTGGTAATGGTGGGCCAAGCAGCTGATAAGCCATTTTTCCAGGCACCATCAGCTGGTAGGAGAGAGCTAATAAGATAATGTAGAATTATGAGGTTAGGATCTGGGGAGGATGTAGTTTGTGGAAGTGAGCATGACATTCGGGGCTGCTTTTTATCTTGGGATCAATAGTGGGATCTATAGTGGGAATAGTGTTCCCTCAAAATTTACCCAGAACCTCAGAATGTAACCTTGTTTGGAAATAGGGGCTTTACAGATATAATTAAGAATCTTAAAAAACAAAACAAAACAAAACAAAAAAACCTTGCTTGGAAATAGGGACATGACAGATATAATTAAGAATCTTAAGATGAAATCATCTTGGATTTAGGGTGGACTCTAAATGTAATGTCTGGTGTTTTTATAAGAGAAAGGGGAGGGGGAGTTGGACACAGGAAACAACGAAGAAAAGGGCATGTGATAGAAAAGGGATTGGAGTTCTGTTGCTACAAACTGAGGCCTGATGGGGTTCTTGGAAGGAGGTAATGAAAGGCCTGGATCCTTTAGGCCTTGTTGACACCTTTATTTTATTTTATTTTTTAAAATAATTATTTATTGTTGAAAGTATTAACATATGTCCCTTTTCCCCCTATTGACCTCCTCCAGTCCGACCCCCATTCCTCTCCTCCCCGCCCCAGGCCTTCAGCACCCTAATGTCTGTGTCCATGGTTTATGCATGCTGACATCTTGATTTTAGACTTCTAGCCATCTGTATCACAAGGCTACACATTTCTGTTGGTTAGGCCTCCCAGTCTGTGGTACTTGGTTACTGAGCAGCCATAGGAAATTAATATTGGACCATATACTGACTCTGAAGGGGAAGCTGAGGGGCTGAGCTCTGTGAGGCTGTCAGAAATGCCTTGGAGGAAGGGTGAAGCCGAGGTATCAAGGTCTGCCAAAGGGCAGCAGTTTCGGGTGAACTCCCTTAGTTGGGATCCCAAAAGTCACTTCCAGGGAAGGAGGATGAACCATAAGTAGGACTTCAAAAGGACTGCAGTCCAGTTTCAAATTGTGTCCTGTCTCTGAAATTAGATAGAGCTAATCCCAGAGTGCTTCTTTCTCCAGGTTTCTAACAGAAACCACTTAATCTTTCGTAGAAGCGATAACAACATACAGACCTCCAGTTATTTTCACAAGCCCTGTTGTAAATTCAGTGTTTTGGATACAATAAAAAATAGACAAACAGGGAGGCAAGGCTACATGAGTTAAAACCAATACAAACAACAGACTATGAAGATGGTTTAATAGGGGCTCCAGATATCAGATGCAGACTTTCAAACAACTGTGCATCTTAAAATCCTTGACTGATTATATTGCAAAGACCTCATTTCGAAATAAAGAGGAGATAAAGGCCAGATTGAGAATTTTGGCAGAGACCTAGAAATTAAAAAAAGAACCGAATGAAAAATTTAAAATTGAAAAATGTAGTAATCAAAGCTAAATTTTCAAAGGAAGGGTAGATTAGACACAGCTGAAGAAAGAATTTAATGGCCAACAGATAGGTCAACATATCCATAAGAAAGCCTGGAGACATGGAAAATTTAGAAGACAGGGTAGGAGTCAGAGATAATAGTGAGAAGGTCTAACGTGTGTTCAATTGTCATCTCAGAAAGAGAGGAGAGAGAAAATTGGGCTGAAACAATATTTGAAAAGTTAATGGCTGAGAATTTCCCACAACTGTTTAAGGTACTTATGTCCACTGATACGATAACCCCATGAACATAAAGAAAACCACAGCCAGTCACTTCATGATATAACTGCTGAAAACCATAGATGAGACCTGCAAGCATTCTGGAGACAGATTACCTTCACAAGAGCAACAGTTAGATCAACAGCTGTGTCTGAACAGAAACGATGGAAAATAAGTCAACTGAAATTTAAGTACTGAAAGAAACTGACTGCTAACACCGAATTCTTTACTTACCAAATAAATTTTTCATAAAGACATTTAAAATAAATAAAAATAATTTTTTTTTGGTCAGTAGACCCACACTAAAGGAAACACTAAGATATTTTTTCTTTGTTTTTGGAATAAGGAAAATGATCTTGGGTGAAAGGTTAGAGTTGCAGGAAGAAATGAAGAGCAACAAAAAGTGTATTTATGTGGTAAAGACCAAATGATTATTGACTGTAAAAATTAATTATGTCTTTGGGTTTAAAATATCTATAAATTAAAATGTACAATAATGAAGTATAAGTCAGAAAGGAAAAAGAAACATTAATGTTAGACAAGTCTCAGATACATGTAATCTGTGTGGCAGCCACTAAATTGTGAAAGACTATATTATATTAAAGCTAAAAGGCAAGTAAAATTAAATAATAAATTCTAAATTTGAAAGAAGGCAAGAAAGGAGAGAAAAGGGAACACTGAACAAGCAGAAGAAATAGAAAGCAAACAGTAAATTGATAGACTTAAATCTTGATGTATCAGTAATCACATTCAATGTAAATGGACTTGAATGCTCCAATGAAAAGACAGATTGCTGGGTAAGAAAACAAAACCTGTGGGTTATTTAAAAGAAGACATTTAAAATAAAAACATATCAAAAGATTGAAAGTAAAAGAATGGAAAAAAATACTATGCACACATTCATCAAAAGAAAGTTGATGTAGCTATTTTAATATCAGACAAAATAGGCTTTGAATGCAAAATATGTTATTATACATAAAGATATAGTGATAGATGATAAATGGTTTATTTCAGGTATAATTAAAATCTGCATGCACTTAGTGTAATTTGAAAAATTAATACAACTGAAATAAATCCACAATCAGTGGGTTCTTTTGGTTAATCCTCACTGGAGAATATTTTTTCCATTGATTTTAGAGAGTGGAAGGGAGGGAGGAGGGGGAGAGAGGAGAGAGAGCCACATCTATTGGTTGCCTCCCGCACTCCCTCAAATGGGATGGGGTACCTGCAACCCAGGTACATGCCTTTGAATGGAATTGAACCCATGATCCTTTGGTTCTCGGGCTGACACTCCAACCACTGAGCAATGCTGACCAGGGAAAGGGAGAGACTGAAACATCAGTGATGAGAGAGAATCAGTGACTGGCTGTCTCCTGAACGCTCCCTACTGGGAATTGAGCCTGAAACCTGGCCATGTTCCCAGACCATGACCTCCTGGTTCATAGGTTGACCTTTAACCACCAAGCCATACCAGCTGGACAGAATAAAATTATTTTCAAATGCACAAGGCACATTATGCTGGTCACAAGGCAATTCTCAACAAATATAAAGTGATTGAAATTTTATAGACTGTTCTCAAACAACAGTGGAATTAAGCTAGAAACTAATAAAGTGAAAATTCCCATGTATTTAGAAATCTATTTTTAATTAACTTATGAGTCAAAGAAAGCTAGAAAATATTTTGAGTTGAATGATAGCAAAATATATATGTAAAAGCCTAAATGAACCTTTGACCGGTAGCTATGACGCACACTGACCACATGGGGGCAGACACTTAGCCCAGGAGCTGCCCTTGGGTGGTTAGTGTGCTCCCACAATGGGAGCGCCACTCAGCTGACCAACGGAGCCAGACACAGGCCTCATGGTTGGCAAGTGCAGCTGCAGTGGCATGGGCATCAGGGTTGACTGGGTGGGAGCCGGCGGCCCCTTCTTCTCCGTCATGGGCGTGCAGTATCGTCCTAGGACCGGCACAAGGAGACCGCAGCAGAGGGGCAGTGAGCTTACTGAGCAGTGGCAGAGGCAGGCAGGCACAGCAGGGCCGAGATGAGTGGAAGCAGCTAGTATATATAACTAATGGAATACAGCTGAAGTTGTCTTTAGAGAGAAGTTTATGCCTTTAAATACTTTTATATTGGAAAATAAGACATGCTGAAAATCCATGAACTAGGGTGTGTGTGTGTGTACTTATGCATATGCATATACATATACATATACATATATATCAGGTAGTTAGAAGAATAACAGCACATTAGACTCAGAGAAAATAGCATGGAAGAAATAGCAAACGACATTTAATGAAATGGAAAACATTAGAGAGGATCAACAAAGGCAAAAATTGATTTGAAAAATCTGATAAAATTGACAAATTCCAGCAAGAATAATGTTATGAGTGAAAAGGGACATCATAGAAGGTCCTACAGAAATTAAAAATAATTAAAACGTATTACAAATACTTTTACAACTAAAATTGAAAATTTAGAAAAAGTTGACAGATTCCTAGAAACACACAACTTAAAAAACTGATACAAGCAATAGAAATTGCATACTGTTTTATAACTATTAAATATATTGAATCCATAATTTAAAAATCTTCCAACAGACCCAGATGACTTGTCCAGTGAATTCTAAGTATATAAGAAAGAAATAACAACCGTGTTACATAGTAAACACTTCCAGAAAACAGTAAAAGAGGGAACACTATATCTTTTTATGAGACCAACAAAACTTGAATAGTAATGTTAACGTAAGAAACATTTAAACTTGTAAAGAATTTTTGTGAGTTTATTATAATTACTGTTGACAATTCCCGGGGAAGCCAGAAAATGGTGGTTTTTATAAATTATCAAAGGAGGAGATGTAAATGGCTTACATGAAAATTCATTGGTGATAGATTAGGGAGGTGGGAGAAAGTTGATTTTTGTCAGGGAAGATACTGGCCTAGGGTGACTACCCACTACAAACTGGTTTTTAATTAAAACAGTTTAAATTTCAGACCATCCTTTGTGGTTACTTTAGGTCTCTGAGTTTGCAAGGCCTCCATGTAAGCCTTCCCTGAGTTAGGTTAGTATGTGTCCCCTTTTCATCCACAGCATAAACTTGATAAAGTTATTATAAGAAAGGAAGAATTCAGACCAATATAACAATGAACATAGGTGCCTCATTATGGTGAAAATTTCTTTGTTTGTTTGCTTGCTTGTTTGTTTGTTTGTTTCTTTCTTTCTTTCAAATATATTTTATTGATTTTTTACAGAGAGGAAGGGAGAGGAATAGAGAGCTAGAAACATCGATGAGAGAGAAACATCAATCAGCTGCCTCCTGCACACTCCCCACCAGGGATGTGCCCACATCAAGGTACATGCCCTTGACCAGAATCAAACCCAGGACCTTTCAGTCCGCAGGCTGACGCTCTATCCATTGAGCCAAACCGGTTTCGGCATGGTGAAAATTTCTTAAACAGAATGTATGATCATCTCAATAGATGCACAAAACCACAAACATTTTGAGAAAATTCAACATTCATATTCAAATTGGAATAGGGAGGGTATCTGTAAAGGGCCAGAGAGTAAATATTTAAAGCTTTGTGGAACATATACATTTCCTGTGGCAACTATTTAGCTCTGCTTTGTAGTGTAAAAGCAACCATAGACAATATGGGCATGGCTGTGTTTTTTTTAAAAAAATGGACTGCTTTGTCCACTTCTGGACTAGGGAAATCTCCAAAATCAAATTAAGGGTGTCTACAAAAGCAACAAACCTCAAGCCTAGTGGTCAATGTTGATAGCTTTCCTCATGAGATGGGAACAAGAAATGGATGTCCAACATCACTATTTCAATTCAACATTTGCAGTAGTGCAAGAAAAAGAAATAAAGATATAAGGATTGGAAAGGAAGAAAATAACATCATTATTTGCAGATGATAGAAACATTGCCTTAGATGTACAAGTATACAGGTAAGTTATAATAAATAAATGAATATAGCAGGGTTGCTGGATTCAAGGACAGTGTACAAAAATCTGTATTTCTGAGCAAATAAATATATTTGCTCTTTGTCCCTGGTTCCTGACACAGAGCTACTTGATGATAGGGGTGTTTTTCCCTATTCATAACAAGCCCCTTTTGACTATACTTGATTTATGCTAATGAGTTGACTCAGGGTAGGAACCCCTTCAGGATGGGAGCTGGTCACCAGAAAGACCAAACAAGTGATGAGAGGTATGAACTTGCAGCTTTACCTCCTTACCTTCCTAGTAATGGATGGGGGCTGGAGATTGAGTTATAAAAACTCTCCAACCGGAGAGATTCAGGGTTGGTGAACACATTAATGTGCTGGGAGGGTGGCATATGCAAAGAGGGCATGGAAGCTCGGTCTATGCCTATCCCTTTCCCCATGCATCTCTTCCATTTGGTGTGTCTTCTAAGTATTAGTAAGGATGTGGAGCAAGATGTCAAACTCATGGCCAGCAATACCTCATTTAAATGCAGCCCAGTGGCCATGAGTTTGACATGCTTGAGTGGAGCAAGGGACCACTCATCTATTAAATTGGTAACACCACTTTAGAAGACATTTTGGCAATTTTACTTGCAGCTATATATCTAACAGCTTATGTAAGCAAATGTACTCCACGGGGCATGTACAAGATATAATTAGTGTTAGTAGTTGTAATATCTCAAAAGTGGAAGCAACTGAAATGTTTACCTATAATAGAACAGATAAATGATGGTATCTTACCTAATAATAGACCAACATGTAAATTGACCATACCTCTGCTACACCACAAGCCAATCAGGAGTGATATGCAAATTGACCCAACAAAGATGGCAATTAATTTGCATACACAGGCACCCAATGATGGGGCGGGATGCAGGCGTTCTGCCCCACCCCTGGTATCTCAGGGCCTCTGGGCAGCGAGGGAAGGCAGAGCTAGAGTGGAAAGAGGCCGCTCCAGGTCCTGAGTGGAAAGGGGCTGGGCAGGAGAGGAAAGGCGGTGCTGGCGGTCATAGAAAGGAAAGCCCTTTCTAGCATGAGTCTTCGTGCATTGGGCTTCTATGTCTTTATAAGAGAACTCTGTACATCAGTGGAAATAAATTGCTACTTGCTGATTTAAGGATTAATCACTGCATTAAAGTTGTCTGTCTAGAAAAGCTAGATATGAAAGAATATGTTCTGTATGATTTCATTATATCCAGGTCAGAACAGAGAGGATACTGAGAAGTTTAGGCTTGTCTGCTTGTCTATTTAAGCTGACATGCAAGGAAATGAGAGAAGTCCTGATGGTGGGAAGGATGGTTAGTGATTGGATGGTCCACGAGAGGAGCTTGTGGAGTGCTGGTAATGTGCTGTTTCTTGACCTGGGTGGTGGCTAGTTGGGCTATCAATTTGGGATAATTATACATTTTTGTTTTGTGGTCTTATGTTTATGTGTGCTATTTTATAATGCAAAAATTTTGTTTTAAAGGATTAATAAATGAATGAAAAGGTGGTAGCTGGTCAGAGTCATGCAAAGGCCCTGTGGCCAGAAAGAGCTTCAGGAAATTAGGGACTAAAAGAAAGCTGGTGTGGATAGAGTTAGCAAGAGTCAAGGAGACCTTCATTGTGCTGTGAGGCTGGGAGCTGGGTAGGAGAACCATGTTAGTAGTAGTGGGCTACTCTTGCTTTAAGATTTTAATATGCAGACATAACCCGATCCAGTTGGACAGATTGCTCTGCCTGTGTTGGGGGGAGGTGACAGGTCGGTCCTTTGGTCATACTGGTGGTGAAGGACACTGCCTTTTTATATATATAGATAAGCACATATTTTCTAAAATGATCTTTCGTTTTCTATAATAATTCACTTCAGATTTCTGTATGTGCTTTAGGGTCTATCTCCAACCTCCCACCCCCCACTTTTTTGTTCTGATTTATTATCCTTGAATGGTGTTTGCTTACCTGTGGGTTTGAACTTCCATTAGCTGTGTGCTTGGCTATTCCATCTGAGACTGACCACAGTGCTGACCGTACTGCTCTGAGCAGGCTCCCCTGCCCCGTTGGTCTGAGTAGTGGGTTGTTTTGGGTCACCTGTTACCTATTATGGCTGGCTCTGTATTTCTGCATCGAGGTGAAGGGTGCCTGTGTTGGTGGTTTTCCCAGACCTAGTTCCTCTGGCCCCACTAGGGTGAGGTACAGCCCAGGCTCCGGGATGAATAGTGATTTGTCCTGTGGCAAGAAGAGGGCCATTCTTTTTCTTTTTTTAAAATTTACAATTTTAACCAATATTGCAAATTTACAATTCAGGGGCATTAAGTACATTAACAATGTGTGCAGCCATCACTGCTATTTAGTATCTTACATAAGAACCCCTTCCCCATTAAGCAGTCCCCATTCCCCCCCTCTATCCCAGGCCACCACCAATCTGCTCTCCATTTTTATGGATTTGTCTGTTCTGGGCATTTAATAAAAATGGAGTTATCCAATATGTGTTCTTTTGTGTCTGCATCTTTCCCTTAGCATAGTAGCATGTGTCAGTGCTTCATTTCTTTTTCTTTTTTTTTTTTTAATACATTTTTATTGACTTCAGAAAGGAAGAAAAAGGACGGGAGAGATAGAAATATCAATGATGAGAGAGAATCATTGATTGGCTGCCTCCTGCACATTCCTACTGGTATCGAGCCTGCATCTTGGGCATATGCCCCAACTAGGAATCAAACCAGTGAACGCTTGGTTCATGGGTCAGTGCTCAATTCATTGAGCCACTCTGGTGGGCAGTATTTAATTCCTTTTATGGCCAAATAATATTCCATTGTGTGGATAGGCCACATTTTATTTATCTGTTTACATATTAATCTATCTTTGAAATGCTTTTACTTTTTGGCTATTGTAAATAGAGCTGCTATGAACAAGTTATTATTTGGATGTTTGCTTTCAGTTCTTTGGGTATATGCCCAGAAAGTGGAATTGCTGGATAATTCTGTGCTTATTTTATTGAGGAAGCTTCAAACTGTCTTCCACAATACTGTACCACTTTTTTTTTTTTTTGAGGGGGAAAATACCAAAATTTATTTTCCAACAATCAGTTCAGCAGGTAAAACTACAAGGTTTTCTCTATAGATCGTACATTCACAAGGCATAACAGTGAGAAAGCCTCTGGCATGTCCTCTGTAACAATATTCACTTCACAGTGTAAACAGGTACTAGTATTGTGTTCATTTACAATTTCAGAAGGAAAGGCACAACTTGGCAAAAAAAATTTTTTTTTTTTAATATCCTGAAGTCAGGTGCAATAACTCAGAGCAGCTTTTGATACATTTTGATCGTCTGGGACGGCCAGCGTCCCGGGCGGCCAGCGTACATTTCCACATAGAGGGGAAAGACCCCTTAACCCAGAAACCAGAGTCTTTCCTTCTTCTTCCTCGTTAAACCATCACAGCAAAAGTTTCAGCATTTGCTTATTACATATGCAAGAAAAGGATTAAAAAAAATCACAAAACATCTTGAAGGTCCAGCCGCTCCCAAGCTGTACCATTTTACAGCAATGTTCGAGTGTTCAATTTCTCTGTACTTTGCTAAAAACGCTTGTCTGTTTTTGAATTACGGCCATCTGATGGGTATAAAGTGGTATCTCATGGTATTAGTTTCATTTCCTTAATGACTAATGATGCTGAGTATATTTTTATGTGCTAGTTGGTCATTTGTATATTGTCTTTGGAGAAATGTCTATTCCAGTACTTTGCCCATTTATTTCAGAATATATTTTTATTGATTTCATAGAGGGAGAGGGAAATAGAAACATCAGTAATGAGAATCACCAATTGGCTGCCTCCTGTACTCCCTCCCATGAAGATTTGAGCATGCAGTCCAGGCATGTGATCCAGGAATTGAAATGTGATATCCTGGTTCATAGTTTGACACTCAGTCACTGAGCCACAGTGGTCAGACAAGTTTAAATATGAAAAGGTGCAAATCCAAAAATACTCTGGTTTGAGACTCAATGAGTTAATGACAATAGGGTGACACCTGATGTGTGCTGGTCCTGCACTGTACACCATGTAGAGTGGTCTGACTTCACCTTTGTGACTGCTTGACCATCGATCACCGTGAGGTGGCTGAGGCTCCCAGCAACCCCAGGTCACTAACTAGGGGATAGTGGAGTGTGGTGCTGTTCCTGTGCCTAATGCAGCCATGCAGGTGACTGAGGAAGGCAGTAGGGTGGATAGTACTTGGAGATTATTGGGGAAACAGTCATTGTGTCACCGGATACCGTTCAGCTGTGTACAAAGCACATGCTGGAAGGAAGATAAAGGAAGTGTGCAAACTGATCTCGGGGATTGTGCTGGGTGGTGCAATTTAGATTTCTTTTATTTCTATTTTCCTTCATTTTCTAAAATGAGCATTATTATTATTTTTAAAAAATATTTTATTGATTTTTTTACAGAGAGGAAGAGAGAGGGATAGAGAGCTAGAAACATCAATGAGAGAGAAATATCGATCAGCTGCCTCTTGCACACCCCCTACCGGGGATGTGCCTGCAACCAAGGTACATGCCCTTGACTGGAATTGAACCTGGGACCTTTCAGTCTGCAGGCCGACCCTCTATCCACTGAGCCAAACCGGTTTGGGCTAAAATGAGCATTATTATTTTATACAAAGCACAAGCATGGCATGCTACTCTTGAAGTGAAGATTCCTGATGGTAAGAGTGGCATGGTGACATAATGGTTTAGAATGCTGTGCTCTAGAAAGCAGAAGATGAAGAAGAGTCTGCCCTCAGTCTCCTCTCTCAAATGTCCTAAAACACAGTTGGAACAGCTCTGTTGGATCAAAATAGATTAAATTTAAGGAACCAGATATACAAAAGGACATGGTGTGTAAAAACATAGGATATAAATTTCATAGCATCCTAATGTATTCATTCTGTGGAACATCTTAGCTATGTTTTCCTTTGCCTCAATTTTTAACTCCTGTGTTGAAAATAAATCTAAACAGAGTTCAAGGACTGGATATAAATTAGCCTGACACAGAAATGATTAAAAAAAAAAAATCCTCACCAAGTATATACTTAGATAGAGGAAGGGGAGAGGACATTGATGTGAGAGAGAAACATCCATCAGTTGCCCCCTGTTCATGACTGGGGATCAAACCTGAAACCTAGATATGTGCCCTGACAGGGAATTGAAGAGGCAACCTTTTAGCGCAAAGGACAATGCTCAACCAACTGAGCCACCTGGCCAGGCAACACTGAAACTATTTGATGTATGAAACATCAGTTTCTTAGATATGTTCATAATTATGTCAGGATACACTTGAATAAATTAAGTAGAAATAGGTTATAGAGAAACAAAATAAAAGAACGATATATTGTTTGGGAAAGCAGCTTATTAAATTGTGTGTTCTATAACCCACTTTTTATAGTACACTGAAAACACACTGGAAGGATCTTATTTCAGGTAGTAGTGGTGGGTGTTGGCAGCAGCTGGACCCTTGAGTGTTCTCAAGTAAAGTAATCTCCACCCAGTCTGCACAGTGACCTGTTTAACAAGGGACTTTATTTCTACTTGATGTTAGAAAACAGCAGGAAACAGTGGACTGAGCATGTGCCCAGGGAGGAGGACAGTAATGGTTATGATCTTGCTGTGCATTTGTGCAGCGTTTGGTTGGGTATGAGTGTTTCTGCTCTATACCACACCCCATGAGGTGGGAGGGGCAGATTGGGAAACGAGTGTATGAGAGTGGCTGCTTTCAGCTCAAGTAATTGCAGCTTCAGGCCTTGCATTCCAGCCTTGGTGTGTTTCATTCACTTCTGAGTTACCAGAGCATCCTGTCTGTACCTCTGTAATGGAAATTTCCTAACTTACACAAAAGTAGGGAGAGGAGTTGGATTAATCACCCAGTCTAAACAGTCGTCAGCGTGGTGTGTCTTTCTTGTTTCATCTGTTCTCACCTCCCAACCCTACTTTTTTTCTATTATTTAAAGCAAATTCTTAGGGTACTTTTTACTTTGTAAAAGTATCTCTTTACCAGGATGCAATTTCCTTAAAGGTCAAGGGTCCCTGTCTCTTTCATCATCATATTCCCAGCAGTGCTAGAATTTAAGTGTTGAATAAATATTTGTTGAAACAAAGAGTGCATTTCATTCCACCATCCATAAGGAGGTGGATTTTCCTGCATAGGCTCAAAGATTCCGGTGAATCTTTTTGTGTCTTAACTGAACCACTGTGTGTGTTGTGTGTATTTGGGATGTCATACCTGCTGCTGGTGACTCAGTTGGCCCACTTCCTGTGTAGAGAACTTGGGCTGTGCCTTGATACATGCACACTTATCCATATGTTCACCCCAGAAAAGTGGGAGGAGTTATGACTATAGTTATTGTTGCTTACTGGTAACTTGTAAAAACAAAAACCAAAAAAATCTTTCCTCAAGCACATATTTCTTTTTTCACTTGATAATGAATCTTAGAATTGAAATCAGACAGACCTGGGTTTGAGCCCGACCTCTGTCCCTTCTCAATTGATATAGGTTCTCTCTGACCCTCAGTTTCTTCATAAGTGAAATGGGGTGGTAACTGTTCACAGGGTGGTGAAGATTAAATGAAATGTTGATGATAACTAAGTTCCTGGTATAGAGTAGATGCTCCACAAATACTGACCCTGTCTTGCATCCCCTTGCCCATGTTTCTGTGAAATGGGGATGTTTACCATACCTCCCTTAGGATGGCGTGTAGATAAAGTGGGGTCATCTGTGGAAAGCTAAACCCTGGAACACCAGCATTAGTCATCAGAGTGGCCACTGATGGTGATCCAACTGAGCTAGTTCAGTCTACCCACCTTTAATAGACAGGAATGCATTTAGTAGATCGATGACACCAGTAGGACCCAGATTGTTTCTGCCTTACTACCAGCATTAGACTGTTGCTTGCCTCCTCATGATCTCAACATGGCTGCTACAGCTCTAAACACAGTGACTACATTCAAGGCAAGAAAGAAGGGGGAGTTGAAGCCACAAATGTTCCCAAATATTAATGAAGCAACTCTCCTATGCAGGATTTCTATTTGACCAAGATTGAGCTATGTGGGATCAGGACTGTGATGATTGACAACATTTAGTACTACTAGTCCACTTAGAAATTGAGACCGTGTTAGCAAAGAGGGGAGGGAGACAGTAAAAAGTGCTCTCAGATGTAGGGAAAGAGGCTGTGGACTGTAAATGAAGGGCAGATGTGAGAGCAGTCCTTTTGGGGATTTTTGGGATTACATTTTGGGCCACTTTTAGGCTCTTCTGCTTGTCCTTCGTTATATAGTAGGGACAGAAATGAGGCCTTTCCATTCCTCTCAGTGTAACCTCTAATGTCATAGGGGCTTTGGGATATGGTAGCTCTAATCTTGGTGGCACTGCATTGAAGGAGGCAAACCAGTGAGAAAAGGGAAATTATGATCTCTTAAAGAGTAAAAAAAAAGAAAGGCAGTCCTTTTTTGGGGTTTTGTTTTAATTTTTTTAAAAAAATATATTTTATTGATTTTTTACAGAGAGGAAGGGAGAGAGATAGAGAGTTAGAAACATCGATGAGAGAGAGTCATCGATCAGCTGCCTCTTGCACACCCCCTACTGGGGATATGCCCGCAACCAAGATACATGCCCTTGACAGGAATCGAACCCGGGACCTTTCAGTCCCCAAGCCGACGCTCTATCCATTGAGCCAAACTGGCCTCGGCTGTTTTAATTTTTATTTATTGATTTGAGAGAGAGAAACAAACATTGATTTGTTGTTCCACCCATTCATGCATTCACTAGATCAGTGGTCAGCAAACTGCAGCTCTCGAGCCACATGTGGCTCTTTGGCCCTTTAAGTGTGGCTCTTCCACAAAATACCTACTATGTACAGTGTGATTGAAACTTCGTGGCCCAGGCGCAGAAGTCGGTTTTCGGCCTGGGCAAATCTGTTTTGAAGAAGCGGTTCTAACGCTGAGCCACACTCAAGGGGCCAAAGAGCCGCATGTGGCTTTCGAGCTGCGGTTTGCCGACCACTGCACTAGATGGTCCCCTTTTGTGCCCCGACTGGGCATCAAACCCATCCGGACGATGTTTCAGTTAGCTGAACTACCTGGCCAGGGCAAGGCAGTCCTTTTTCTATGAGTTACTATTTTGGGTCTTTAATAAAAACCTAATGTGGGGTGCTTTTGAATCAGATTGTCAGCATCCGATGTAGAACCTGGCTCTGCAAAGTTGAGAGGAATTCTCCAGCAGAGCAGTTACCCAGGTGTCTCTCTTGCTGGTTGTTGGTGCCATGCAGGCACAAATGTGTGCAGCATTTGGTGTGGCCATATGTGTGCAAACGTCCTCAGCTTCTGATAGGCTGTGATAAGACCAGATGGTAGGTGGGTAGGTTGTCAATAAGTTGCAGGTAGTTCGGAATCAGGATGAACTAGTGGGTGGTGTTTGAATAGGTAAAGGAATTTACCTTTGCCTAATTGAATTAGATTTATCAGTAGACTTTTATGCTGGCTTCATTTTGCCAACAAATATTTTTGGTCTGATTGTGCAAATCTTCCATTTACTGTGGACTTGCATGAGTTAATTCTTTGGTTTCCTAATATGTAAAATGAGAACAAATCTCCAGAACTGGTAAGAGGATTAAAAGGTAAAAAATAGCTCATCTTTATGTAGTAAATGTGATGAGTACTTAATGTTTAAAATAATCTGTAATTCTTTGAATATGTTGTACATGCTTTATGCTTTTTGAATAGATTATTTTTTGATCATTTCCTATTTATGAATTACGGTGTTCATAAATTATAAACCATAGAAGGAGGTTTGAAATAAGAGTAAGGAGGCCTGACATTTCTTTTATGGTCTGTTATGAGCTATTTAACCTTGAACATATTACTCAGTATCTTGGTAACCAGTTTTCTTATTTGTGAATTAGAATATTAGTGTCCTTTTCATAGACCATAAGTGTTCTATTAAGAAGGCAATTAGATATGAAGAGGCTCATGAAAAGTGTTCTGCACATTTAAGGTAATAAGTTTTTCTAGCTTATTTCCATTGAAACATTTTAATAGTCCTTTTGTATATTAATGTTTTATGCTAACATTCCTACTTTTTTTGGACTTGGTGAATTTGGATGGTATTATCTAACATAGTTAAGTCCATGCTATTTTTTTGTTGAAGGACTAAAAACGTTTAAGGACAAGTAGATGACTGAAGTGAACATTTACTTAAATTTTCACTCCTTTTATTTTATCCCCATTCCCCCTTCTATTACCTGGCTTGCCTGCAGCCTCTGTCTCCTCCTTCAAGCAGGTAGTGGTCAGGAAAATGTGGAAATTCTCACACTTGCATGCATGAGACACTAATAGCATTAGCAAAGCTCTGCTTGGAGTTGTATGTTCTATCTTTTTATTGATTAATTTTGTTTTTCCTTTTTTTTTTTTTTTAAACAACAGACAACATCAAGTTAAATTATGATGTACATAAATAAGGTATACACACATGCACTCACATACCCAAGAGCACTAGGCTCCTTTTAGTCAGGCCCATGATTTGACATCTTTTAGTCACCATTCTGCTGACTCCAGGTCATGCCTTCTGCCAGTTTTCCTTGTAATAGTTTCTTTTTCTTTGTTACTGTTTTTTGGCAGAGGCTCTTAGAATATTCTGGGTGCTGGCCCTCACGTATCTCCTTGCAGTAAATGGCTTCTCTTTTCTCTTTTTTTGTTAAGGTTCTAATGAGCAGAATTTCTCATTTAGAATATAGTTGGCTTTAGTAGTCTTATAGTATAGTATTTTTAAAAATTCTGTTTAAGAAGCTTTTCTAGTCCCAAAGTCATAAAGAAATTCTTCAATATCAATTGCTGAAACTTTTAAGGTTTTGCCTTTTGCATTGGATTTGTAATATGTCTGGAAGTGACTTTTGTCTATGGTGTGTGAGGGAAGGGACCATTGTGTTTTGTCCTTCAACAGCCCGTGTTTCAGCCCCATTCACTGACTTGTCTCTTAGCTCCTCTAACCTGTGATGATGCTGCTGCTGTCACACTCATCGGTTTCAGATCTATTTCTGGGCTACCTTTAATCTCCTAATTCTACTTCTAGTAATTTGCTCTAAGGAATGGCACCAAGACAGTGTATGCATTTCATTATAACAGTATTCTTTGAAGCATTGTTGATGGTGCCGAGTGGGAATTATTCTAAATGTTCTAGCAGTGGAGTGAGGCACATCTGCACAGTGAAATATGTACTCTGTAGCTGTTAAAATAGGTTTACTAATGAGTGCTGACATTATACATGACAGAAAAAATAGGAAGTTCAAGTACGGTATGTACAGTCTGATTCCATGCTTATAAATAGTTAACGTGCATGTTAATAAAACAACCCTTTCAGTGCACTTTGATCTGGCTTCCCCCTGGCAGGTCCTCCTCTGACTTCTCCCATTACCACTCTATTTGATATCTACGAGGTCTTCCTAGTGCTTTCTTATCTGCTCCCTGGTTTTCTGCTCACTCTTCTCATCCTCTGCTTTGGATTCCTGCCTCCTCTCTGCACCAATATTGATATCCTGGGGTTCCTGGTTGGGTCCCTGGACTTCCTCTCATTCCATTCCTTATTCATAAGGGACTGCCTTGAGGCTTCTCTCCCATTAAACTTTCTCTTATACCCTCCACCATATATCTGCAGCTGGCTCTTTACTCAGCTGGTCCAGTATTCTCAAGACCTTTAGACTAGGATGTCCAGAAGGAAGCCCACAGCCTCCCCATGAGGACCCTCGGAGTCATCCTGGTTTTCTGTCCTGCCTCCTTGCCTCTGTGTGTGGTGGGTCTTCCCTAACGTGCATGCCTGTGTCATGTCTCTTCTTCCCAGATGCTCGTTGCTGGCTGCTCTTTTACATGAGTTTCTGGAGTATTCTTGCCTCTAGGTTTTACGCCTTCCCTCTTTACTTCACATTGTGGCCAGAATCATCATTCAAAAGTGTATATATGCCAAGGAGACACCACCCCATGACCTGTGGCTCACAGCCCTGGCTGTCAGTGGTCTAGGCCTGTTCCTCGCCTTCCTGGCCCTGGCCCCTACCTTCCTGACCCTCTGAGACTCTGTGCAGGCAGTGCTGGGACTGTGGTGGGAATGAAGGAATGATGAGGGAGGGGCTCCCACTTCCTTACCAGAGAGGGGCATCCTCACTCTGTGTCTGGGCACATGCGGTCCCTTGGAGACAGAGGAAGTCTGGTGGGCAGGTGGTTTTGACCAGGGCTCACCGGGCCTGTTTTCTCATTTCCTTGCTTCCTGGTTGAAGCCTCTTTTAAGGACATTTCCAGAGCTGCCTTCCTCAATTCTTTCTTTGTTTCTGAGCTTCCCCTGCAGCAGGTGACTAGACAGTCTCTCCTGTGGCCAGGCACATGTCTGTCTGGGCAGTGGGTGGCTTAGGCTCAGGCTGAGTGCTCTGCTGGGTTTCACCTCAAGTCCAGCTGGGGATTTGCTTCCTCTCTCTCAAGGTGGACCAGTGCTCACATTCTCACTTGCTACTCCATCTGATTTTCAGTGCCTGTGTGTGTACTTTCTCATCTCTGGTGCTAATGAAAGTGTCCTGTATTGCACATAGGACAGAGTCGGCCCTCTTGTTTGTGCAAAGAACATGACAGGATGATTCTGAGAACTTGGCTGCCCAACATGCCCTGAGCCAGCTGCACTTGAGATCTGGGTGTTTGACTCTGGCTCTTTGCTCTGTGGAGTGTAAGGAGGAGCCCTACCAGCCCCACAGTTTCCTGTGGGTGCTCATTACAGGCTGCCTGATGCAAAACAGCAGATTATTGAGAGGTGTTATAATATTTTCTTGACCACTTTGGTTCATTGCTTTTGACCAAGTGTTTAAGAATACTCTGCAACACATCTGTAGTATTCACAAGCAGTGAATCAGGAGAAGAAATGTAGTTTCTGAGAAAGCTTCAAAGAAATACCGACTTTATCTCTTCCCCAGCCTTTTCCGCTGAAACCCACCAGTCTTTTTCTAAGCACTCGTTCTATAAATAGAACAGCAGCTCTCCTTGGGTAGCCCGCGATCAGTTCTCATCCGCTCTCTGAAAGATGTGTGTGTGTGTTGGATGATGTTTTAATTTTGCTTTTCTTATGTGTGATATGTGTAGCAGGAGATGCAAGAAAAAATACTCGAGTGTTTATCCTTTAAAAATAACTCAGAACTTTTCTGGGTCTGTGCTTATTTTTTATTTACTTTTTATTTTTTAAATTTGCACTTAAGAGATGGAAAAGATTCCTTTCCCTGCAAAGGTAAGGAAAACTCGTGGGTGAGGAGAGGTGCTTGCACCTCTAAGCAAGTCCTGTGGGGTCAAGAGGAAAGGCTCTCCTGCTGGGGGGTGCAGGCATCTGAGGTTCTGTGCTACTGTACACACTAGCTGGTCTGTGTCTTTGAAGAGAACATTGAAATGAGCATCACCATGTAAAGAAGGGGTCTGCAAACAAGGTCAGGAAACAGCCTGGGATTGGAGGTTGGGCTGTCTCTCGGTCTGGATTCTGTCTGGTTCTGGTTTATCATATGTTCCCACACTTCCAAAAAGCCAGGCCTTTGTTCAGTTAAGGATGGAGGTTTCAGACTCTGACTGTAGTTGCTGTGTCTCTCTTGATCACTGGGTGATGTTGTATTCCTCTCTTCTGGTGCAATTACCTGGGAGAGCAGGTGGGCAACCTTCTTATAAGTAAAGATGCAGGTAGGTATACATAACAGAGTGAGGAGGTAGATTCCTCAGTAGATTTTCTCCTGGGTTGGTACTCTTGGGAGTTGAGAGCAGCTTCCATCATACCTGGCCTGTGGTTGCGAGCTGGCATGTGCCCAGGAAGCTCACAGAAGGGACATCCTATAGTGGAATAGGAGAAGAGCATGCTGTCTGCATTCCTAGGACACCTTGGACTGCTGTGCTGCTTAGGTGGGGGTTCTGCTGCACAGCCTGGTGTGTGTGGTGTGTGTGGAACAGGGGCTTTCTTCAGTGTCATCCTCTGGGGGCAGGTAACACTGCATCCTGAGTTCTGCTCCCTCCCTGGTTAGGAGTAGGCTGATGGAAGGACCAGACCAGTGTTCTGTTCTTGCCTTTTGATGTATTTGGGTGATGGGAAGTTTCTATGTCTGGTTTCTTATGTCATCTGAGATGGCCCCAGATATCCAGATGCTTCTTACACATACTTTTTAAAAAAGTTACTTAAAGTTACTATGGGATTAGGTGATTAAACAAATGCTTATTTGAACCAATATTCTTGTCCTATAATAGAATTTTTGTACATTCTGCCTCCATTCTGTGATGAGACTATGTAGAATGGACTTTTCTGTTAGGTGGGGTAAACCATACCCTGCAGATGCTGAGAGCCAGGCACTTGTTCATGCATCTTGTTTATTAGTTTTGACTTGGGTTAGTGGCTCCTAGTGGTTCCATGTGTCAATGACCATGTAGACTCAGGGGCATTTAACTTCTGAGTGATCTGATGGGCTCTCTCAGCCCACTAGGTGTCCAGCCCATGGGATGCGAGTGAGGGGGACAGTTCCAGGATAAGCCATGCCCGATCTTAGCTTTCATTGAGACGAGGTGAGTAGACTGCTGTCTACCTCTTGATTCTCTTAAGAGAACTCCTGTTTTGTTATGGTCTCCTCAGATTTAGAAGATGAGATAAATTTTAATGACTTTGGCTATCCACTTGTCTCTCACAATGTGGGCAGACAAATGTGCCTGGTCTGTGAATATGGATGAAGGCTGAATGGGGTGCAGGTCTGGAGCCGCACCGAACCCACAGCAATCTACGTCGGCAGTTTTGGCAACAGGATCCTGAGAAATGGCAGTAGGCCAAAGAGCATGGAGACGAGGCCAAGAATAACTAAAAAAATACCAAATGTTGAAGTTGGAGAATGCACTGGCCCAGGCTGCTTGCTATGGTCCTTCTAATCTTCTGTCCATTTTTGTTGCTCCCCAGGCATATCCAGGGCACACCTTGGGCCTCTGAAACCCCCACCCCTTAGGCATGCCATTGCTCCACAGAGAATTGTGTTAGCCCTCCCCCAGCTCGGCCTGTCCATAGGTCAAGGTCTGGGGAGAGTGTGAGAAATATTTCTGTTAGGCTGTCAGCAGTTAGAGACGCGCATGTACCAGACCGTCAGTGTGCAGCTTGGGTGGATGAGTGCAGTGGTGCTGTGAAAACGTGTGCTTATGAGTTCGTTTCTGTGCTTTCAGACCGTCATCAAAGAGGGGATGCTGACCAAACAGAACAATTCATTCCAACGATCGAAAAGGAGATACTTCAAGCTGCGAGGTCGAACACTGTACTATGCGAAGACTGCAAAGGTAAGGAGAAATACTAGAAACTTCATGGAGGAAATGTCCGGGGACCTGCAGGGTACTGGGTCTTCATCTGGGAAGAAATCTTCTATGTTTAGTGCTGTTTTTTGTAAAGAAAATACCCCAGGGTGCTAGATTTTATTTGTTTCCATGGAGATCTAGGTGCTTATAAACATTGATTTTTATTTATTTTATGTTGTGTGTCACCGGGGAAAGAGAAATGTCACAGAAATAACCATACGGTATTACAGCTGAATGTCTTTTCTGCAGAAAGATTAGAAGTCACAGACTTATATATCTCTTATGGATTGGAGTGTATTTTTAAAAAAATACTTTATTGAGGTATAATTGGCATACAAAAAGCCATAGATATTTTAATGTATACATTTTGAGGAGTTTGGAGATAAGTATACACCTATGGAACTAACTCAAAGTATTTTTGAAATGTACCAGGCTTCTTGGTGTGTGAACAGCAGTTCCTTATCCCTGGGCTCTCTAGCCAGGATACTTCCTGCTGGGTGCCATCTTGCACGTAAGACTGCTGAGAAAGAGGAGGAGACACCGAGAGTCACTAAGTTACTGTCATGTTTAAACAAATGTGGTCTTACACTTTTCAGATATTTGTGTGTTTATAAAACTAGTTTTTGGTATTCTGAACACTAGTATTTTTGTATCATGTTGCTGTCAATACTGATATTTTGGTGTTAAGAAAAATCTGAATCATTTGCATTTTGACATGTATCCTTAAAGAGTTAGTACATTAAAATTTGAAACTGAACAGAGCACCTTGTTTATAAAGGGTTCTGACCATTCCCTCATTTAAAAAAAAACCTTTTAGTTATTTTAGTTTTATGGGCGTTAGGGATTGGTGAGTGGTTATTTAAAAGGCAAAGCCTCTTTTCTGAGTTATTATTTCCTCCAGTGGTTTCCTGTGGAGGCCTCGTAGAGAGGCCAGTAAGGTTAACAGGAGGTGGGGACTGTGAT
Organism: Pipistrellus kuhlii; assembly: GCF_014108245.1. Classification (NCBI taxonomy): domain Eukaryota; kingdom Metazoa; phylum Chordata; class Mammalia; order Chiroptera; family Vespertilionidae; genus Pipistrellus; species Pipistrellus kuhlii. The sequence continues at coordinate 26,642,646 of NW_023425573.1, forward strand.
GGTAGGTTTGGGGGTAGAGGAGAGGAAAATGGGGCCTGTTCCCAGGCCTAGATTCCATCCCTTCTCCTGGAGCCTGTCTCTCTCCAGCACTAGATAACTTTCCACTTTGCTTTCTCATTTTCTTTCACAGCCCAATGTCTTTTTTTGGGGGCCAGTCTCTCTTCCACTAGAATAATTTATTTTAGTGGGACCTTTCTTCCAAATGTGCTTATTGGAGAAACTAGAGACAGAAGGACAGAGGATCCTCAGTCCAGACCCCTACTGTCTCAGGTAGATCGTGTCTGAGGACATATTTCCCATTTAAAATGAAATGCGGGTATTCAGAATTACATTATTATCATTATTTTTCCTGTTAATGCAATCACTAGTGAACTCCCTGTTTAAAAAAAAAAAATCATGGAGTCATGCCTGTGGTTAGATGTGGGGATGTTGTCAGTGCTTAGTTAGGCAACAAGCCTCCAATTTCAGGGTCCTTGGCATCTATGGATGCTTGATTGGGATTGAGGTGAGTGGTGGGCAACATTGGGCCCGGGCTTAGGAACATGCCCACCTCAGAGGTGCCTTAGCTTCGTGCTGACTGTGGTCCCTGTGTCTCTCCAGTCAATCATATTTGATGAAGTAGACCTGACAGATGCCAGCGTGGCTGAATCCAGCACCAAAAATGTCAACAACAGTTTTACGGTAAGACTCTGGACATACATCATTCCTGATTCTTCACCATGTCTGGTTTTCCTTTTTAATTTGAACAAATGTGTGAGCAGTTCAGACTTTTTTTTATCCTTTTCACTCTGATGGGAACAATTCTTGATAAATATTGAATTTAAGTCTTAAAATAATACTGTGTTTGGTGAATAACTGAGAATTTGGCACTTGTAAGCACAAAAGAATAAGAGCTTGGTCCAAATGAAAATTTTTAACATGTTGTAGTTCACATTTCTCTAACAGTTTTACATAGAAGTTTGTTTTTCATGATTATTGTAGAAAATTTGGAAAATACAGGCAAGTATGTTGAGGAAATGAAAAAATAGCCATAATTAGGCCACCTCAAAACAGAATGTTGATATTTTGGTTTAATTTTATTTTTTTAGTTTTAAACTGCCCCCCTCCTTTCCATTTATAAAAGTTTTGTGCTTTCTGCAAAAGTTCTAAGTGCATAAAATCATATGACCTCCCCCCTCAGACAAAGGTAGCAACTGTGCACTCTGGGGTGTTTATCTTTATTTCTATACTAGAGGTCCCATGCACAAAATTTGTGCAAGAATGGGCCTTTGCAGCCCCAGCTGCCCCGCCGCCCCACCCCCTGCCCACTGATTGTTCTGGGAGGTTGATCTGCCATCTGGTCTAATTAGTATATTAGCTCTTTATTATATAGGATATCTGTGTCTTCACCCACATCCACCATGAGATCATAGTGATCCTTTTGTACTTACATTTTTTCTCTTTGCAATTTATGGTGATTATTTCTGTGAATGTTCATCATATTTTTTAATGGCTGTATAGCATTTCTTGTATGACTTTCCAATTTTGGCTTCAGGAATTGACTTTAGAACCTATAAGTTAAGACTCCAATATTAGGAATGGAGTATTTAAAAATGGTTTTCTTAGTATTATTAAGCTATCTCATTTAGACATAAAGTATGCTTCCTATTTTCTTTTCAGTTCTTTGATAATAGTCAAGGTGGGTGATTTTCATCATGTTTAGGATTTGATATTTTGGGTTAATGTTAGTTTCAGATTTTTCCAGGTTTTGTTTTTATCTTATTTAATTATTGATTTCATTGATTGTTGATGTTGCTGATACAAGTGGGATTTTCCTCCATTTGAATTTCTGCTTTGTGATGATGGCTTATCGAATTAGCCTTTCCTGATGATTTCTCTTAAATTATGTTTTATTTTACTTGGAATATTTTTAGCCTTTTCTCCATGAATTTTATGGGTTAGTTAGTGGCTAGGAGAGATATAAAAAACCATGTAAATGGATTATTCTTTGCTATGTGGCTTTAGAGTTTTTAATTTAATAAGAATAGGTGTTCTTATTGGAGTGTTCTGAGCATTAATACCAATTTGGTTTTAGTATTTGTAATTTCCTAACAATATTTCTTGGTATTGTTGAACCTTACAACCAAATTTTGGATTTAGAATTTTCTGTCCATGTGTGTACTTTTCTTTGGTGTGGGAAGGTAGCCTCTGTTGTGTTTTGATTTTAGAGTTAAAATAACTGCATAAAATTTATTTAGTAACTTTTTTGATTTTATGTGTTTTGGAACACTTAAAAAATATTTATTGTTGAAAGTATTACAGATACCCCCCCTTCCCTCCTCTCCCCCATTGCCCCCTTCCAACTGGTTTCTGTCTTGCCCCAGGCCTTCACCACCCTGTTGTCTGTGTCCATAGAAAATGCATAATACGAATGTCAGTTCTTTGGTAATCTCTTCCCCCCTCATCCACTCTCTTCTTCCCTCAGAGATTTGTCACTCTGTTCCTTGTTTCCATTCTTCTGGTTCTATTTTATTCATCAGTTTATTTTGTTCATTATATTCCTTATTTGTTTGTTTTGATTTTTAGATTCAGATGTTGATAGATATGTATTTATAGCCATTTTATTGTTCATATTTTTTATCTTTTGTTTTCTTCTTACTAATTGCTTTTCTCTTGAAGCTTTTAATATTCTCTCTTTGTCTTAAACCCTTGGCATTTTAATTATGATATGTCTTGGTAGGGGCTTCTTTGGGTTGCTCTTGTTTGGGACTTCCTGAGCTTCTTAGATTTGTAAGTTCAGGTAGGGAAAGTTTTCTGTCATTTTGTCTTCAAATAGGTTTTCAATATCTTGTTCCCTTTTCCTTCTGGCACCTCCATAATGCAAATGTTGGTGTGGTTGAAGTCCCAGAAATATGTTTATATATATATATATTTTTTTTGTTTTTTTTTGTTTTGTTTTGTTTTGTTTTGTTTTGTTTTCTTTCCAGGAAACAGCCAATCAATGATTCTCTCTCATCTTTGATTACTGTATTTTTCGGACCATAAGACGCACTTTTCCCCCCCCAGAAGTGGGGGGAAAAAGTCCCTGCGTCTTATGGTCCAAATATAGCCTACACATATACTTTAAAAAAAAAGTTTTTTTACTTGCCCGGCTCTGTGTGGTCTCTGTGTGCTTGCCCTGCTCTAAAATGGTTCTAAATGCTGCTGTTTACTTTACAGGGTTGATTACATGTGTTTATGACTGTGATGTTGGGTTTTAATGCACATAAAATATTTTAGGACGCTATTTGTTTCAGAATCTTTTTTTCTTCATTTCCCTTCTCTAAAAACTGGTGCGTCTTATGGTCCGGAGCGTCTTATGGTCCGAAAAATACGGTAATATAATTTTAGAGAGGAAGAGATGGAGAGAGAAATAGAAACATCAAAGATGAAAGAAAATCATTGGCTGCCTCCTGAATGCCCCACATGGGGGATTGAGCCTGCAATCTGGGCATGTGCCTTAACTGGAATCTAACCGTGATCTCGTGGTTCATAGGGCGATGCTCAACCACTGAGCCACACTGGCCAAGCTATCTTCATATTTTTTTATTCTTTTTTCTTTTTTCTCTTCTGATTAGGTTTTTTTTTGCTTCCTCATATTCCAAATCGTTGATTTAATTATCAGAATCCTTTACTGTTGAATCACTGTAAATTATTCTTTATTTCAGTTAGTGTATGCTTAATTTCTGAATGGTCCTTTTTCATGTCTTTGATTATCTCACTAAGGTTCTTGTAATTCTTGTAATTCTCACTAAGATCCTTGAAATTCTCACTAAGATCCGTCAAGCTCTTATTAAATTCCTTGAGCAGTTTTATAACCATTGTTTTGAACTCTTTAGTAGTTTACTTTCTTCCATTTCATTTAGTACTTTTTCTGGAGATTTCTTCTGTTCTTTCATTTGTGAATGTTTCTTCGTCTCTGCATTTTGGTTGCTTTCCTGTGTTTGTTTTTTCTATGTATTAGGTAGAGCTGCTCTCTCTCATGGAATTGGTAGAGTGACCTTGTGTAGTAGGTGTCCTATAGGGCCCAGTTTCCTATAGTGGCTCAGACTCCCCAGTCACTTGACCTGGCACTCTAGGTGCATCCCTATGTGTGTTGTGTGCACTGTCTTGTAGTTGAGCCTTGGTTGCTGTTGGCATCACTGGGAGGAATTGACCTTCAGGCCAATTGGCTGTGAGGACCAACTGCAAATACAGTGGAAGAGCTGCTGTGCAGGAGCCATCAATATGGAGCAGGATTTGCTTCAGTGGGGCTTAAGGTGCTCACAAAGTCTGCCTCTTGAGTGTGTTGCTTGTGGATGTGTAAAGTTGTAATTTGGTATGATCTGAAGTTGTCCACCTGGTGCACTGACTCTGGGGCCTTCTGGGAGGTGCAGTCAGTCACTTCCTAGGACCACTTGCCAGGAGCTACAGAAAGATCTGTAGATGGCTGCTACTTATATTGGGCTTGGAAGTGCACAGGCCAGGCCAAGCTGTCTTGGGCCTCTTAGTGATAGGTATATGGCATGCTGACTCCAGCTGCTGCTTGTATGAGAGATTTTAGGAAAGACTGAAGCCTAAGCAAGGACAGCCATTCATATGGAAAAGCTGCTACAAAAAGCTTGGGTAGAGGCTGCAAATTGGATGGGCAGGGTCTCAACAAATCACCAGGGTGGAGCAAACAGTGTGAGCCATGAGTCAGGCTGATGAAAACTCAGATATGGCATCCAATCAGCTCTGCAATGGTGAAGGTCTCAGAATAGGAAAAATGACCCCTGCAAGCACCTCTGTCTGGGAGAAAGCTGCCCCTGAGTTCTTGCTCCAGTGCCATATAATTCAGTTCTTCCCCATATGTCCCTGGATCCTCCTCCCCCCAACCCCCCAAGCCTTTGTCTCAGTACTGGAGCTCAGAGGGAGTGTCTGAGTAAGTCCATATGCTAGCCCTTTAAGAGGAACGGCCCGGGATTCCAGCTGCCTCCGGGTTACTCAGTTGCAATCCTTGCTGGTTTTTATGGCCTGAAATTACTGGGACTTCTCTTCCTAGCACTGGAACCCTGGGCTGAGGGGTCTGGTCTGGGGCTGGGAACTTTGCTTCTCAGAGGAGCTTTCTGCAGCCTAGATATCCCTCCTGGTTAAAAAAACATGCCACAAGTGGGTGTCAAACCAGCCTGTTCAGCACCTCCTTGATGTGTTTTCTTTTTTATTTCTCTAGTTGTAGAACTAGCTTTGTTTTTCTTGTCTAGTTTTCTTAAACTCTGTCTTTTTTTATTCTTAATTTTTAAGAGAACCATTTATTGGATTATTGATCAATCCTGTTTCCTCATTACCTAATTTAATTTCTGCAAATATTTATTGTTCTTTCTATGTTTTTCACAACTTCACCATATTGAAAACAACTTATTGATTGGCTTATTTTCATATACATCTCATCTAATAAAAGATTATTAAATGGAATGTATATGAAAATAAGCCAATCAGTAATACACAAATTGACTGTACCTCTGCTACACTCACAAGCTACACCCACCAGCTAATCAGGAGCAAGTATGCAAATTAACCCAGTTAAGATAGCTGCGGCCACTGAAACAGCAGGATGCTTGGGTTTATCCCCGGCAATGAAGGAAGCCAAGCTTTCCACCTGCCCTAGCTGGCCCAAGGCCTCCACTCAAGGCTACAGAGTTTCAATTATAGAAGATAAATAAATCCCAACAAAAATGGTGGCAGCCATGGAGCTGGAGAGAGCAGGAGGCTTGAGTTTTCCCTGCCGATGGAGGAAGCTAAGCTTCCACAGCCCTGGCCTGCCTTGGCTTCTGTTTAAGGCTACAAAGTTTCAATTGTAGAAGATAAATAAATCCCAACAAAAATGGCTGCAGCCATGGAGCGAGCAGGAGGTTTGGCTCCGCTCAAGGCTACAAAGTTTCAATTAAAGAAGATAAATAAATCCCAGATACCAGGGCCTCTGCTTGGGTGGCCGGGGAGCATGGCTGGTCTGCACCTCACTCAGGCTGCCCCATGCCCCAAGGGAATCTCCACCCTGATCCAGGATACCCTTCAGGGAAAACCAGCTGGCTCCCCACCTGTGCACCAGTCCTCTATCCTATCTAATAAAAGAGTAATATACAGATTGATCATCACTTCAACACACAAGATGGCTTCTCCCATGTGGTCAAAGATGACTGCCTTCATGTGGACACAAGATGGCCACCACAAGATGGCCGGCAGGGGATGGCAGTTGGGAGGGACCAGGCCTGCAAGGGAGAGCAATTGGGGGCAATCAAGCCTGCAGGGGAGGGCAGTTAGGGGTGACCAGACTGGTAGAGGAGGGAAGTTGGGGGCAACCAGGCCTGCAGGGAAGGGCAGTTGAGGGGTGACCCAGGCCTGCAGGGGGAGAGCAATTGGGGGGACCAGGCCTACAGGGGAAGGGAGTTAGGGGTGACTAGGCCTGCAGGGGAGGGCAGTTAGGGGCAAACAGGCTGGCAGAGGGGCAGTTAGACATCAATCAGATTGTCAGGGGAGTGGTTAGGGGGTTATCAGGCTGTCAGGCAGAAGTGGTTAGGGGCAGTCAGGAAGGCAGGCAGGTGAGCAGTTGGGAGCCAGCAGTCCTGGATTATGAGAGGGATGTCCGACTGCCCGTTTAGGCCCAATGGGCAGTCGGACATCCCTTGAGAGGTCCAAGATTGTAGGGTGCAGGCTGGACTGAGGACTCCCCAACCCCCCGTTGCACGAAGTTTTTGCACCGGGCCTCTAGTAATGTCGTGTGTGTATATATAAAATGAAAACATGAGGGACTGAATTTAACTGAGTGCCTTTTTGTTCACATGCCCAAAGTTGTTTTTTTCCCCAGTAGAAGAAAAATGTTATTAAAGACAAATTATTTTTTGTTGATCATTGAAGAAAACTTTGAAGTATATAACTATAAATAGGAAATTTGCAACCATCCATCTTGCTATTACCCATATATACCCAGTAATATATTTTGGTTTATGTCCCACCAAATACATTTTATAAAATGCAATTTTTACCTTTCTTCACTTAACAATGAGCTTTTTCTCTTATAATATCTTCAAAGTCTTATTTATTGATTTTTTTTAGTATTTCATCATATAAATGGATGTTTATATGTCCAGTTTCTATATTAAACATTTCAGTATTGTGATGTGCATTTACACACCGATCCTTTTGTGCATTTTTGATTATTTATATAGTATAAATTGTTGGACATGGAATTACATTTGAGGTAGAAAACATAAACTTTTAAAAGGCTTTTGAAAAATAAAATGAGTTACTGATGCTTGTTACAACTTGGATGAACCTTGAAAATAAAATAACTAAGTAAAAGAAGTCAGACACAAATGGCCACATATTTTATGATTCCATTTATATGAAATGTCTACACTAGGCAAATCTGTAGAGACACAAAGAACATTAGTGGCTTTGAGGGGCTGAAGAGGAAGGAGTGCCTGCTAAAGTATGCAGGATTTTTTTCTTTTTTGAGTGTGACAAACTCTTCTAAAATTAGATATTGCACAACTTTGTGAATGTGCTGGAAACCACTAAATTGAATACTTTTAAAGGGTGAATTGTATGGAAATCCTATCTCAAAAAAATATGATGGAAAATAGTTTGCATTTTGGGACAACATTTGTTACTATGGAGCTGTCAGTCTGATCTGAAAACGAAGCCTGACTTATATTTCATCTCTGTGGGAAAATTTGTGCAGAGGACCAAATACTCAACTTCCAGATGTAGAGCTTGTTCTGGTTTGGAGCCTTTGGAACTCCATTTCTGGCCGGTAGTCTTGGGTGATTCCCAGCCCTCAGGGAAGAGGTACCTATTCTTCCACATTTATTTCCTATTTTGTTACTGCTCTAAAACTGCCTTTTCATCTGAGGATATGGTGGAAGGACAAGAGAAAGATTCATACTGAGTTCCCCAGAAACATTCCAATATAAGGAAGCTCATCCCTTGAATAATCTGTGATGGTGCAATGGGGAGTGTTTGGTGCCCAGTCCCTTAGTCACGCTTCCACAGAGTCAGTAAGTTCTGGGCACTGGGGCTGTAGGTGATACAAATATTTTCTTTGCTTAAAATTCACTCATAATAATCTGGACCTTTTCTCACTCTCTGCGATATTTACTGTCAGACCACTGAACCTGTCACTTACCATACAGCGAATGCAGGAGTCTGTGTGCAGGTGTCTCTTCCATCGGCTGTGTCCTTTTGGAAGGCAGCACACGTGTTCAGGGAATGAGTGCAGAATGAATCAGTGAATTTGCCCAGAAGCTACTGCACTTCTGGAATATCTCATTTGGTTTCTAGCTATTCCAGTTGTAATTACCAAGCTCTACAACTTTTACTAAAATTTGATGCTTGGTACAAACCACCAGTCAATGAGAACTGTTACCATGAATCAAACAACAGATAGGAACCTTTTATAGCTGTGGAAACATGAGTAAATTCACTCCACATTAGAAAAGAGTATTTTTAATCCTCCCCTAGATGGCCAGGGAAGTGTACCATGAAGAAGTAAGGACCTTGAGACAGAAATGTCTAAGGGAAATGGGCGGAGGTACTTGTGGGAGAGGAGAGGTTTTGAGACAATCTTGATGGAAGAAGTGGTATGAATGAGTTTCATGTAATTGGACAAGGGTCTGCCTCTCTTCTTGTTCTTTAAGGACAATGAGTCAGGATGAAGCTAAAAACATAGAGATTGCCTTTAGATTTCTGATAGGCAGAGCAGTGGCACTGGGTGCTTCCAGGAGGTGGGGAGTAGAGCAGACAGTGGGGCCAGCCCCTTAGAAGGCCAAAAACACAGAAACATGATGAGAAAGGAAAGGGATTTACCAGCTTCATGTCTTAGCCTCTGCAATAACATGAAATTCTATGCTTTTGATGATTAAACATGTTAATGCTTTTCTGTGAGGACTAAAAGGCTTGGTATATTATTGCCAAATTCCCTTAGAAATATCAGTAAGACTTCAAATACCAAGAAGTGCTTTTTTTTTCCTTTCCTTTTACGGATACCATGTGTTCACATTTTAGAATATCTTTGCCACTTTGGTAGTTTAAAAATGGTAATTTGCTTCTTCAATGATTAAAGTGAGTTGAGTTCAAACATTTCTTGCGGTCCATTGGCCATCTGTATTTCTCTCTTTATGAGATGATTTTTTTTATGTGCTTTTAGATAGTAGTGTATATGTAGGGTTCAAAGTAACAACTGTTCTGACTTCTGATACTGTAGATGAGTATTGATTGTTTTAGGTATTTGATGTAAATTCACTCATAATGTCTATTCTTTTGTGTCTGTTTCTGATGTATTTCCTGATTTAATGAAATGTGGGGAATTTTTCTAGTTGTATTGTTACTGATTTGTAGCTTAATTCTACTGTGATTAGAGTACAGTTTGTGATTCTAATCTTTTGAAATTATTGAAACTTTAATACCTGTTGGTTTTTATAAATGTTCCATGTGCATTTGAGCAGAACTTGGATTAGTAGTTCTTTACATTTAAAAAATAAAATGTTGAGAGAGAGAGAGAGAGGGGGGAAGAGAGAGGGAGAGAAAGATAGAAATAAAGTGAGAAACATCTACATTGATTGCCTGCCTCTTGCACGTTCCCCTATTAGGGGGATCCAGCCCACAACTTGGGTATGTGCCCTGACCAGGAATTGAACCAGTGACCTCCTGGTGCTGGGTCAGTGCTCAACCATTGAGCCACAATGGCCTGGCAGATATTTCTTTATTTTGTTGATTAGGACACAATTTAGACATTTTTCTCAAATCTTTTACAACATACTGATTTATTATCTGCTTGTGTCCTATTAGTTATCAAGTGAGATATATTAAAATATCCTATTGTAATTGTAGACTTATCTTTTTTTTCTGTTAATTTTTGCTTTATGTATTGAGAGGGTTATTATTGAGTCTATACAGATTTAGAATTATTTTATTTCTTACTAGATTGACCCTTTTATTATGAAATAACTATTGTTATTAATCTTAATGTTTTTTGCCTTCAAGTTTACTTTGATGTTAGTATTATAGCTACACAATAGCTTTATTTTGGCTAGTAATTGCATTATAAGTAATGGTATATAATTTTCATCCTTTTACTTGCAACATCTTAGTTTTTATTTTATGTGTGATTCTTATAAACAGCTTATTGTTTTGTGATTTTAAAATTATTGTATATTTAATTTTATTATTTCTTCCACTGGATTATATTTAATCTATACTTAATGTAGATACTTTTGTAATTGGATATAAATTTAATATATTATTACTTGTTTTCTCTATGTCTCACATTTTTTTTCCACACCTTTATTTTTTTAATCCTCACCCGAGGATATTTTTTCCATTGATTTTTAATTTTATTTTAGTTTTAAGAGAGTAGAAGGGAGGGAGGGGAAAGATGAGGGGGAAGGGGGGGGAGAGAAAGAGAGAGAGAGAGAGAGAGAGAGGAGAGAGAGAGAGAGGAGAGAGAGGAAGAGAGAGAGAAAGAGGAAAGAAAGAAATATCGATACAAGAGGAACACATTTATTGGTTGTCTCCCACACCCATGTGCCTTTGACTGGGAATGAGCCTGAGACCCTTCAGTGGTTGGGCTGGTGCTCTAACCACTGAGCAACAACCAAGGGCAGTGCTTTCATCACTTTTAACCTAAGTCCTATTTTAATAAAGACTTGATGAAATGTCATCACCTCCTTTTCTTAAAGTTTCAAAATGCAGCAAAAACAAAAGTGGAGTACACTATACCTCTGTTCTCACACTGCCCACCACCCCTGGCATCTCTCCCTGAGTCTCATCAGAGTCCATTTGGCTTATTTTGTTTTGTTATAATGCTGTCACAGATGCTGCATGAGAGCACAGATTTTTGTCTGTTTTGTTCACAGCTTTCCCCAAGTGCCAGCACAAAGTAGGTGCTCCTAAGTACTTGAAGAGTGACTTTGTCAGCACTAGTTTCAGGATGATTTGGGCCCTGTTCTTGTCACTGATGTCACTCAGCAGAATGCTTTCAATAGCCCAGGCTTTCCTTGATAAAGCATACAGTGCCACAGGGGCAGCAGGTAGTGCCGATGCAGAAACAGCAGGCCATGAAGAAGAGCTTGGCTGTGGCGGGCGTGCGGGCGTGCGTGCGTGTCAGGGAAGGCCTTCCCGGCTGAGAAGGATTGTGGCCAGTGTTGCCAAGTATCTTAAGTGCAAGTGGTTCCTATCAGAGGGAGCAGGTGTGTGAGGTAGGCAGAAGTACTTTGTTGGCTTTGGGTGAGGATCAAGACTTTTTTGTTCTAAATGTATTGGGAAGCCATTAAATTTTTAAAGCTAGGAGTGGTATTTGCTCTGATTCTGGCTGCTGCTGGAGACTAGATCTGCAGAGAAGAGTTGGCCAGAATACGTGCGAGCAGGTGAGACAGGGTCCTTTGCTATGACCAGGCAAGGGATGTGGAAGTCTGGCTGGAGCCATGAGGTGGGACACGGGCTGGGTGCAGAGCAGGGCAGTGCAAACAGTTAAACTGTTGTCCTTGTTACCAGTGCCATTCTTTGTTTTACATGACTTGGGAATTCAATAACTGTATTGAAGATCACTGGGGAATTGAGCAATTCATGATAAATGGCTTCCTAGAAAGCATCTGGTCACATTGCACAGGGTGAGACTCAGGCAGCTCTGTACTCTCCCTTTAACAGGAACCTATTGGTAGCCCCTTCCAGTTTCAGAAACTAGACCTCTCCACCTCAGAGACTGACTTCATGGTGGCTGGTGTCCAAGGCTCTGTTCTTTTTTGAGGAGACAGAATTAGTGGAATTCAATTTAGTGAAGGTTTTCTAAACTTAGTAGAACAAGGAGCTTGTCATCTGAGGCAGACAGGTGCTCCTGATGGATTGCAGGAAGCAGGTCAAAGGCTGAGGGTAGGTAGGTGTAGGCTACAAGCTGGCCTGTGTCCCTTGAAGGGCAAGGAGCCTGGAGCACATTCATGCCCACAATGTGGGCAGAGGATGGCCCACATTGCCTGGCAGAGGACAGCGGATTTCCCCCCTCCCCCCCCTTTATTGATTTTTAGAGAGAGAGGAAGGGAGAGGGATAAAGCGATAGAAACATCTATTAGCTTCCTCCTGCGCAGCCTCCACTGGGGATTGAGCCCACAATGTTATGTGTTCTGACCGGGAATTGAACCAGTGACTGCTTGGTTCCTGAGTCAATGCTCAACAGATAAGCCACACTGGCTGGGTGAAGATGGTGGCTCTTGATGGACATTTTACTCCCAGAGCTCTTCACTTCATTCAGTGTGGCCCTGGCCGCTTGCTGTCATACCACCGCCCACTGGTTGCCTGAGCCTTCCTCCTCAGACCCCTCAGGTTGTGGTGCTGGCGTTGGGTGACACATTGGCCCTGGATTTGGTTGAGGCGCACATTGGATGGGGATTGGATACCCTCCCACAGTGGGGCTCTGGGTCCACCACAATCAGAGTTGACTGAGCAGCATAATTATAGGCACTTTCTATCTATTCAATGAGTGAATTGAAAGCAATTACCAAATAATTTATTATGTCATTTGGTACTTAATTAGAAAATTTTATTTTAGTTTGGTTTACTTATATTACTTAAATGAAATATGACATACTTTTTCTGTTTGTTGAATAATAACTTCTAATTAAACAAGTCACTATGGATTACTCCAGACTTCACTGGGCCTAGTGCAGCTGTCTGTTTCACTTTTACCCTTAGGGTCATGGAAGCAGCGGCAGTTGAGTTGGACCTTGAAGAGAAAAAGACAAGTTTTATTGGAATATATCTAAAATGTAAAACCATTAAAAAGAATAATTCTCCTCATTTTTAAAAGCACTAACTCATCCAGTTCCTCCTCATTTCTTACTTATTGCAGTCCAGGGATCTGGACTCCCATCCCCCTATCCTCCTGCCGCACACGGATATGCTGTAGCCAAGCCTGCTCTTTGTTGGGAATGACTGCCTGTGTACAAGTCACCTGGTCTTCCTGGGGCCCCCATCTGGAGCCCTCTCCCCAGTTTTCTCTTTAGATCTGTCTATTCTTCAAAGGTAGGGCAAAAATTTTCTCTTTGGTAAGATCTCCCTGTTCACACCATGGCCTCTGCTCCTTTGGGGCAGTGGTTCCCAAACTTGGCTGTGCCTGAGCACTCTCCAGTACTTAAAAATGGTTCTTGGCACCATCATCAGAGATTCTGGTGCTATTTTACATATGGAAGATTTGTTTAAGTTTTCCATGATTTTTAAATTTTTTAAATTTTATTTTATTGATTTTCCACAGAGAGGAAGGGAGAGAGATAGAGAACCAGAAACATCAATGAGAGAGAAACATCAACCAGTCGCCTCCTGCACACCTTCTCCCAGGGATGTGCCCGCAACCAATGTACATGCCTTTGACCAGAATCCAACCTGGGACCTTTCAGCCCGCAGACCAACACTCTATCCATTGAGCCAAACCGGTTTCGGCAGTTTTCCATGATTTTTAAAAAAATATATTTTTATTGATTTTGGAGAGAGAGGAAGGGAGAGGGAGAGAGAGAGAGAAACATTGATGTGAGAGAGAAACATCAGTTGGCTGCCTCCTGTATGCACCCTGACTGGGGATTGAACCCACAATTCAGGCATGTGCCTGACACCTTTTGGTACATGGGATGGTGCTCAACTAACTGGCCAGGACCATTTCCCATGCATTTGAAGTGTAGCCATGTTTGGGACACTTATGTGACACTGCAAGAGCATAGGCTCCTAGTGGTGTGTGCACTTGGTCACACACACCTACTTACATCTTGCCTTTTACACTTACAGTCCCCTGTGCAAGATACACCCAGCTGTGCCAGTCAGTGGGAGCTCAAAGTCACTTCCTTGTTCATTTCTGTTCAGAGAGGATGTTGAGTCGTTACTTCTTTGCAAAGCCTTGTGGGACAAATGTTCATTATTGTGGCAGATCATGTGGGCCAGCCCCATAGATTAGTCTTACCCACACCTTGAGTGCTGGAGTGAGTGAGACCCGGGAGTTTCCCCAACTGTGTGTTTCTGGATTCTGGTAGCAGCTGTGAAAGGAGCCGGCTCCCTCCTGTGTGTGTGTGTGTGTGTGTGTGTGTGTGTGTGTGTGTGTTTCCACCAAGTTTGACAGCTTGAAAACTTCTTTACCTCTGAGAATATGGGAATAATGTAACAACAAATAGGGCTTTACCCTGGCAACCTAATTGCTGAAATCAAACAGAAACCAACTAGAAAAAAATGCATGGTGTAGAAAGACTTCTTGTTTCTTCTTTTAACAATTCTGTGTTGTGGCAAACCCTGGATGCCTGAGGGCGGACAGAGGTGGATAAATACTTGCCCTGTGCTCAGAGACTTCACAGCCTGTTGGACATGGAAAGAAATAATTATAGTCCCTGTGACAAGTATAATAGAAGAAGTTTCAAAATAGATGGGGGAGGCGGGGGAAGTGGAAGCTTCCCAGAAGGGGACATGTGAGCTGGACTCGAGAGGGAGCTGTTTCTTGCAGAACAGCATGGGAAGAGCCAGCAGGTGCCTCGAATTCAGAGATCTGACAGACTAGCAGTGTGTCCCAAGTACCCAAGGGAGAGGGATAGAGAGCCAGAAACTTATTTCCTGAAGTGTTCAAATCATAAGTAGTGATGTTAGAGGAGATTTAAATAGGGGGAAAAAAGATTCCACAGTAGCTCAGCAGCTGCTTTTTTTCAAGTTCCTTTCAGACTTTTTATTTTATAGGCAAACACTAAGTGATACATATGTAATGCACACGTCATGTATATACCAGTATAATTTATATTTTCGCTTTTATTATTTCATCATAAATGTTTCTTCCTCAGGAGTAATGATTGTTTTTATAGTTGCAGATAATTCATTGTGTAGATAGATGTGTCATAAATGATCAAACTTTACTTACTCCTCAAGTATTTAGGGGCTAAGTATGGTTTTCATTTTTCCTGTTGAAACTCTTCCTGGAGTGAGCATCTTAGGTCCCAGGAAGAAGGACATTTGGGAAAATGCATGTGGTCTCCCCAGCAGAGCAGCTCTGGTGCTGAGCCCTCTTCCCAGGGAGGAGGCAGTTTTCCCTGAGAGGGCAGCCTGTGCTCCCCATCTTTTCACCTCTGTCACCTGCCCTTGAAGTTGGGAAGATAAAACTTCCTTCTCTATTTTATTTGGGTTTGGTTGTGGCTTATAGCTTCACTTGTGGGCATGAGTATGTCTGTATTCTTGCTTCTGTTTACCTTGTTTTAGATGGATCATAATTGGATCTTTAGTGTATTCTAACCTCCTAGAATCTCTGGTGAGTATGTCACCTGTGATAAAGGAATAGAGGAGACCGGGCTGGATTTGATGATGAGAAAGTGGACAGATCAAGGGACCCTGGAATTAAGTGACCAATCTGGTGGAGGAAGAAACGTGAGCAGAAAGCTGGACAGAACAGCTGCTGTCCAGACAGCATGGCCTGGAGAACCGTGGTGGAGGAATTGGAATGTGCTGGGATGAAGGGAGAGGGGACAGTTGGAGGGGGAGGAAGGAGCCTGGGCAGAGGGCAGAAAGTGAGGACTGCATACTTGGCGTCATAGAAGAACAAAATGAAGGGAGATACATGCCCCAGGTTTATTTTTAAATTTCAGGAAAATGAATTGGCCAAATAAAGAGGGTTTTCAGTATAAACTGAATGAGAATTAAATCTAAGATACACATGTTAGAAGGTTGCTTCTGCATAACAGTATATTTAACACTGCATACACAAAAAGGAACTTAATTCTTAGCAGTTAATATTTATTTATCCATTCATTCATTCATTTATTTATTTATTTATTTTTAAATGCCTTGAAACTTTCCTATGGCTTTATTTATTTATTTATTTATTTTAAAAATATATTTTATTGATTTTTTACAGAGAGGAAGGGAGAGGGGTAGAGAAGAAACATCGATGAGAGATAAACATCGATCAGCTGCCTCCTGCACCCCCCTTCCCCCACCAGGGATGTGCCCGCAACCAAGGCACATGCCCTTGACTGGAATTGAACCCAGGACCCTTCAGTCCATAGGCTGATGTTCTATCCACTGAGCCAAACCGGTTTCGGCAGCAGTTAATATTTAGAAAATCATAAAAATGTGTTCATTAGAAATAGGTTCTGCTGCCCTGTTAATTTCCTAGAGCTGCCATAATAATTTGCCATATGGCTTATGCAACATAATGTATCCCTCACACCTCTGTAGGCTAGAAGTCTGAAATCCAGGTGTCAGGTGAAATCCTGTTTCTCACCTCCTCCAGCATCTGGTGGCTTCAGGTGTTCCTTGACTTGTGGCCACATCACTCTAGTCTCTCCTCCATGTTCACATAGCTGTCTCCTCTTTCCCAGGTGTCTTCTCTCATTGACACTAGTCATTGATCTAGGGCCCACCCAAATAATCCAGGATGATTTTACCCCAAGAGCCTTAATTACATATGCAAAGACTCTTCCAAATAAGCTCATAGGCAAAGGTTCTGTGAATTACTGCATGGACATATCTTTTGGGAGGCCATCATTCAACCCACTGCATTTGCTTGTAGGAAAAAATGCCAAGATAAGAATGGTGTAAACACTTGAAGTTCATTCTTTCATGCAAAAAGGTAGTTCTTGTTCGTTATGGTCCTCCAGGGCATCTGGATCCTCCCGGAATTTGATTCTCCTGGTTCAAGATGCTGCAGAGTGCCAGTCACTCCCAGATCCCCTTTTGGGAAATGGGGGATAGGGAGGAGACAAGACTGTGTAGCCTTGCAGAGGTTTGTAGCTTAGGTTCATGGGTTTTCCCCATTCTAAAGGGTCTTGGATATAACTATTTTTATTAAAATTGGTTTCCATTGCAGTCCTAAGTATTTCATTTTCAACATTTAGAGACATTCTGAAAAGGGTTGTATAGGCTTTATCAGACTGTCAAAAGGGGTCTTGGCACAAAAATATATTTTTTCATATATGTACACATACAAGTATAACATATAAGTTTCAGTGTAAATTGAATGAGAGTTATTCTAATGTAGGATATACGTGTTTAGAAGGCTGGCTTCTGCAAAATAGCATATTGAAATCTTGCATATGCTATTGAGATGGAGATCTACGGTGTTTCCCCGAAAATAAGACCTAGCGCATGGAAAAATAAGACATCCCCTGAAAATAAGACCTAGTGCAACTTTGGGAGAAAAAATTAATATAAGACACTGTCTTATTTTTGGGGAAACAGGGTAGCAGGCTTCATTCCTAGCATCATCCTGGTTTCCCCCCATATGAGTCTGGTTCCCCAGAATCTCACCTGGCACTGGAGTTCAGAACAGTCAGGAGCTTGTGTCTCCCTTCTGATTGAAAAAGACAACCATGTTTTCAGTTGCCAGCCCTTTCTGCGCGTGCATTCCTCTGTACCTCTGCACTTTATTTCTGCACCTCCTCTGAGTCTCAGTGTGCTTTTCTCTTTCCTTCTCGTTGTAGAATTTCCACTCATCCAGCCTTCCTGTGGTTCTGGATGATGTCCGTTTTGTCTTTTAGTTGTAGTTTTGAAGTAGTTCTACAAAGCAGCAATTTCAGGTGTTTACCTATGCTACCATCTTGGTTTCTCCCAATGCTTCATCTTTTAAGGCTCCATTTTCTCATCTGTGAACTAGGGATAATACTGATTCATCTCACAGGTCATTTTATTAGGTTTGAAAAAAGTGGCCTCAAAATATTTCTGGCTTTTATCTCCACCACTACTCATCACCATTAATAGGAACGTGATAGGGTTCAACTTGCTAACACTTAGCAGTTATTCTGATTTAAAGGGATTCCTAAGGATTTCAGATAAAATCAGTTTTCTAGACTTCTAAAAAAACAGATACCAGAAAGAATTGTTATCCTTAAGAGTTTTTAGGCTGCACTACTGAAAATAGGAAAACCAAATATAAAGAAATATAAAGAAAACCAAATGTGATTAAAAATATAAGACACCTTTAATTACCTTCATTTTAATTGCATTTGGTTTTCCTTTTCATTGTATTTCCCCTGTTTTTATTACTCTAAATAAAAAGGAAGCCATGTGATGGTTTAAGTAACATTTCTAGTTTTTAAAATGTTGCCTACTTGGCACTCATGTTTGGTGAATGAATAGAAGTTCCTTATTAAGCCTACAGAGGGTGAAACTGCAGATCTGTTTCTCACGCTGTTTCCAGCAGATGTCAGTCTGTGGGTTGGTCAGGGCTGCTCCTTTGGTGAGGATCCATGACCTTTACCCAGATTTCAACATCAGTTTTCCCTTTCAGCTTGTTTGGAGCTCAGGTACTTACTGGGCAAAACCACTGCGCTAGTCATTTTGTCTTGGAAAGAGGAAAAGATATATATATACATATATATATATTTGGCAAATTTTCTTGCATGGAAAAACTTCCCAATTTTTGTGACTGCCGGCCAGGATCTGGGATGGGAGAGTTGGACTTGTGGGTTGGACTGTCTCATAAGTCCTCTTAGGCCAGAAGCCCTGCCAGATGGGAAGCTCTACGTTAGGGGGGCAGCACCTGCCGCCTAGGCTCCCTGTCATAAGTGAGCCCACATGGTTCCTGGTCACGTGGAGGGTTCCAGAAGAGCCTGACCTCACATCCTGGTTGTGCCAGCTGTCAGCTGTGGGATCTCAGTCCTTAACTCCTGTGGCTTCATCCTTCCATTAGCACAAGGGGGGCAGTACTGCCTTGCCCGTGGTGGTGGGGCAAGCACCTGGCACATAGTAGCTGCTTAGTGAATTAAATGCTGTGATTGTTAAAACATACCTTGGACCGTGGAGCAGGACTGAAAGGGCAACTGCAGAAGGAAGTAAGTCCAGCAAATTCTATGGTTTTTAATCCACTGTGTTCTCAGTTTCAAGAAGCAGGAAGAAGCAGGCACTGAGCCCAATTGGTGGCTTTGTGTTTGCTAAGTGTGGGGTTTTGCTGAAACAGCACCTGCTCTGTGGCACTAATGGTCTGAAGAGCCAGGGACTCCACGTGAGCGCTTGGGATTCAGTTCTTACAGTTGTTCCAAGCAGGCAGAGAGAAAAGACACCCTCTTCTGCTGACAGCCTGGCTGGTGAGCGGTGGAACCAATTGTGGAGCCTATTAAGTGGATTGGGGTGGGATAAGAGTTGTCTGGTTTGTGTGTTATTAGCGAGTAGGGAAATTTGTGAAATCCAAGCTATTTTCACAATACTGTTGGTGTTTGTATATATTATATATGTGTTTGTATATGTATGTGTGTTAATTAGTAATACTTCTAATTGACTTTATTTACTAATGACAGAGGAAACCCAAATCTCAAAAAATAGATAGTTGACAGCCTGTAATTTGACTATTATACTTTTGTAAAGCAAAAAGTTTTTTTGAGAAAAAAAAAAAACACACAATGGAGAAAATACGTGGATTTGATTGAAGTTTTTTCTTTGGGTTTCTAGAAATTAATAATTTTTATGACTAAAGTCATATTTATCCAGTATTATTTGATAAATATGCCAGGGATTTAACTGGGCCAAACCCTGTTCGGCTGTTTTTTACCTTGAAAGTTGGGAAAATTATATCATTCTGTACCAGAATAAGCTGGTATTTCAGTGCATGTTAAGTGGTAAGATCTTTTTATTTCCTTGAGACAACTTATTAAATTAAAATAATTCCCTGCTCTGATGGGGAGACTGTAGTATTATTTATTGACTCAATAATTCCTCCCCTCCAATGCTGAAGCACCTCGTTTGAAATGTAACATCAAAAATAAAACATGTGATTTCTCCCCCCTCCCTTCCTCCTTCTCCCCCTCCAGATGGTGGAGGACTGTTGGAGCCGTACTATTTCTGTACAGGATCTTTAGTTAAACCTCAAGACCTCAGCCCAGTGTGAAGGTGCTCAGTTAAGGAGCCCTACTCAGGGCGAATCCATGGCTACCCCCAGGCTCACCTCCATCCCTCATGTGTATTAGAAAAGCTGCTTAGTGTGAGGGTGCAATCTTCTCTACAGCTTTCACTGGGTGCAAAGTTCTAAAGACAGTGGGTCGGAGTAATTAGACATTTAGAAATGGGAGTGGGGATGGTCCCCATCTCATCTGTGGAATGACCGTAGGAACACTGAGGCAGGAGCCCTGGCGTCTGTCCCGTCCCTGACCCTGAAAAGCAGGATCACTTCCTTGTCTGGAAAATAAGGGCCCAGGCTTAGCTGATCCTGGAGGCTGTTGCCAGCTCTGGTTCTGCCTTCTGAGAAATGAACTTTATGGTTTGCTTTATCAAGAAGTATCTAATCACACCAAGGAATAGAGTGGGTATTTGTTGTTCTCAGAGTCATAGTGCTGATTTGTCCAGGGCACTGCCCGTTCACACACCCTGTTGTAGATGAGTTAACACCCGTTAATGATTCTTAGCACCCACTTTGACTTGCAGAAATGTAAATGATAAATTATATGGCCACTTTAATCATTCAGAAAAGGGTTCACCCTGTCTTTTAAAGAATATTCCAGTACACTAAGATATGTAAACATTAAAAATATCTTATAACTTTTGGTTGAGGCATAATTGTTGTACAGTGACCTGTACTATTTGAAGTGTACAACTTGATGAGTCCACACACAAACACACCACCTATTGAAACTGTCACCGCAGTAAGGATAACAGTTTTGTTATCCCCCAAATTCTCTTAGTCTTTCCCTCTCTATCCCCCACCCCCAAGCAAACATTTCTATTTTTGCAGATTTGTTTTTATTTTTTTTAGAGTTCTGTGTAAATTGAATAATGGTGGAATGTTCTTTGCAAAAAAATGTCTGTTTGCTTTGGTGCAGCATAATGATTTTGAAAATTTTCTTCTCAGGTATATCAATAATATGTTCCTTTTCCATAATTTGTTGATCAATTTACCTGTTGGTGGGTGTTTGAGCTGTTTCTAGTTTAGAGCTATTGCAAATAAAGCTGTCATGAACATTCATATACTAGTATATGTCTGTGTGTGGATGTGTCTTTTCATTTCCCTTGGGTAAATGCTTAGTAGCAGAATTGCTGGGTCATATGGTAGGTGTATGTTTAACGTTTTATGAAACTGCTCAACTGTTTTCCAAAATGCTTGGAACATAACATTCCCACCAGTAGTGCATAAGAGTTCCAGTTGCTCCACACCAGCTCTTGGTGTGGTCAGTCTTTTTATTTCATATGTTCTAATAGATACATAGTGATATTTCATTGTGGTTTTAATTTTCATTTCCATTCCCATGGTGACAAATTATGCCAACATCTTTTCATGTGTTTATTGGCCATTTTCTACCTCAGCTTTTTCTAGAAGTTTTGTAGTTTTAGGATTGTGATTGATGTACAGTTAATTTTTGTGTAATGTGAGGTAGGAATTAATATTCATTTTTTTTCACATGATCAATTTTTCCAGCAGCATTTGTTGAAGCGACTTACCTTTCCCCATTGAATTACCTTGATACCTTTGATACAGGTCAATTGACCATGTATTTGTGAGTCTATTTCCAGACTTTCTTTGTTCCATTGATCTATATGTCTACACTTACCCTAATGCCACATTTTATTGATTACTGTAAATTTACAGTATGTATTGAAATCACATAGGGCAATTTCTGTAACTTGTTTTTTCTTTTTTTTATCTCTCTTTTTTTATCTTTGTTTTTTTAAAAATATATATTTTATTGATTTTTTTACAGAGAGGAAGGGAATGGGATAGAGAGCTAGAAACATCGATCAGCTGCCTCCTACACATCCCCCACCGGGGATTTGCCCGCAACCAATGTATGTGCCCTTGACCGGAATCGAACCTGGGACCCTTCAGTCTGCAGACTGACGCTCTATCCACTGAGCCAAATCTTTCGGCAACTTTGTTCTTTCTTAAACTTGCTTTTATTTTAAGTTCTTTGCATTTTCATGTGACTTTTAAAATTAATTTGTCAATTTCTAAAAGAAAATTTCTCCTAGAATCTTGATTGAGATTGCATTGACTCTATAAATCAGTTTGTGGAGAATGATATTTTAATAGCATTGAGTTTTCTCTTGAATGTGATATATCTGTGTTTATTTAGCCCTTTTAAAATTTCTCTCAGAAAGTTTTATAATTTTCATGTAGATATCTTTAAATCTTTTGTTAGATTTATTTCTATGTAGTTTATTTTTGTTTCTATTAAATGAAGTTTAAAAAATTATTTTCCAGGTGTTTACTGAAAACATATAAGAATATAATGGATTTTGTGACTTTGGAAAATAACTTATTAGTTCTAGTAGTTGTTTTGTAAATCCCCTAGAAAATTCTATATAGACAGTCAGCATATGCAAATAGGGACAGTCTTAATTCCTCTGACCCAGATGCCTTTTATTTCGTTCTTTTGCCTGATTGCCAGGGCTGCCAGTACAATGTTGAAATAGTGAAGCAGCAGACCTTTCCTTTCTTCCAATCTTAACAGGAAACAATTCAGCTTTTCAGTGTTAAGTGTCATGTTAGTTATAGGCTTTTTTTTTTTTTTTTTAATTCTCACTTGAGGACATGCTGACAGGGAGGGAGGAAGGGAGGGAGGGAGGGAGACATCGATTGGTTGCTTACCACGTCCTCCCAGCTGGGGATTAAAGCCAGAACCCAGGTACATGTGCCCTGCCCAGGAATTGAGCTGGCAGCTTTTTAGTACATGGGGTAGTACTCAACCAACTGAGCAACTTGTAGGCTTTTTATAGGCACTGTTTATCAGTTTGAGGATTTCTCTCTCTCTCTCTCTCTCTCTCTCTCTCTCTCTTTTTTTTTTTTTTTGAGGATTTTCTAGTTTGCTGATAATTTTAATTATGGATATATGTTGAATTTTGTCAAATACTTTTTTGATATATTAAAGTAATCATTTAGAAAATGATTTTTTTTTTTAAAGGGAAAATTAAGTTGATTGATTTTTCAAATGTTAGACCAACCTTGCAATCCTGAGATTAAGCCCTATTTCTTCATGATGTATTATTCTTTTATTATTGGCTTCATTTTGCTGTTATTTTGTTGAGAATTGTTTTTTTGTTTGTTTTAATCCTCACCTGAGAATATTTCTTCCATTGATGTTTAGAGAGAATGGAAGGGAGAGGGAGAGATAGAGAAACATCAATGTGAGAGAGACACAATTTGGTTGCTTCCTGCACATGCCCAATGGGCACTGGGGATTGAGCCTACAACCAGTGTACTTGCCCTTGACCTGAATTGAACCCATGTTCCTTCAGTCCATTGGCCGGTGCTCTAACCAACCAGCCAGGACTGTTAAAGATTTTTGCATCTATATCCATGAAAGATATTGATCTTCAATTTTCTTTCTTTTGTTTGTCTTTATTAGGTTTTCGTACTTAGGTTAAGCTGGCTTTATAAAACATAAACTAGCATCATAAAATGAGGATCATTGTTCTGATAAAGTTTGGTGTTATTCCTTTCTTAAATTTTTGGTTATAATTTACCAGTGGAACTGACTGAGTGTGGAATGTTTTTGGGATAAAGTTTTTGATAGTACCTTTGAAATTTTTTGATAATGAATTAAAAATTTTAATGGATGTAGGTTTTTTTTGTTTCTAATGTCTATATAGACATCTTATGTATCGATTTCTGTTTGTTGGAGGTAGAGATATAAACTTCCTGAGAGAAGGAATGACCTGGGCCTTGTTAACTCCATATCCCAGTGCCCCAGAGCCACACGTGGCACAAAGTAGACATTCTATAAATAGTCTTGGGTTAATTGGTTTGTTGTTGCTGTGTATCTATCCCTTGGCTCTTCTGGCTGGGAAGCTTTTGTGTCTGCTCCATCCACATGGGACTGTCACAGCTGAGCCATGACAAAGGGAGGTGCCTACGAAGTCAGGCCAGCTGGCCTTGGCTGACCCGCATGTCATGCTGCCCCTGTGGCTGCTCAGATATCTGGTGATTTGTCCACAGCCCTGGGAGACAGATCCTCTGGGTTAGAGCTTGCTGAAGGGAAAAAATTACAAAATTTTTCTGTTTTAGTTTTTTAAAATGTTAAATCCTGTGGTTGGAATGAAATTTTTGAGATATATTTGAAATACCAGAGGAATATAGGAAATTTAGTCAGAGGAAAGGGGTAAACTGGTTGAAGCTTGAGAAGGGGGTTATAGATGAGAAGGGTTTTCCTGAAAGGTGGTGACTTTGCGTGTGATCTACCTGCCTGCTGGAAATGTGCTTTGAGATCCTCTTTCCTGGATCATTTACAAATAAAAGCCCCCGACTGAGTATATCGGTTACATGGGGAGTTCAAGGCAGGCTGATTTGGACTGGGCATCTCTGAGAGGACATGACTGCTGTGACCATGTCCTCCATTCAGACCCCCAACATCTGGAGGGGGCTGGCTTTTTGTGCACTTGCAATAGCACCAGAGGTTGGGTGTGGGAGCCAGGCTCCCTCATCAGAGCTTGGGGCAAAGGAGAAGAGGATGACCACGCTCCTGGTCCTGTCTCCTTCTTGGGTTGAGATGCGAAGGATACAGGCTCCCATGCTAGAGCGCTGTGTGCATGTGCTGGCACTCACGGCTCCCCAAGCCACGTGTGTCATTGGGTGGGCACTCCATCCCTTGAGGAGGGAGCTCCATGGGCCACTATGTTTCCTGGACATGATGATTTGGCTAAATCTCTTCTGGCCCAGACATGTTCTATAAGCAGTGTGGCCTTGAGGAGTTCCCTATCTTCTCTGGGCGTTTATTTCCCAATATGAGAAAAGGGAAATTTTTAGAACTAATGGTCATCCAGTTACAGACATATGTGTGTCACCTCACCGTCCAGCTAAACCTGACCACGTGACAGTCATCAGCTGTGAAGAGAACTGGCTCAGATCCAGCCATCCTTGATTGTCTCCTCTTACAGCTTTGTTTCACAAGCAACGAATTTGTTTTTTTATTTTTTACTTTTATGTGAAAAAACATGTCTATAGACATTTTCCTTAGACTTAGTTCTGGGGAGAGGAGATGCCTGCCCCTTTTGTCTTGCATGATGGTTCATCTGGGAGGGGTGAGGCCATTTTATGGCCATGTTCCTGCTGAGGATTCTGCTCCTGCTGGCCTTGTTCTTTTCCTAGAGCAAAGCTTGAGAGCATCCTCACACAGCTAGCAGTGGCATCAGCGTGGGGCGTGGCCTTCTTCCCAGACAGTTAAGCTTCCAGGCTGAATTGCAGTCAAGTCCACAAGGTGAAACTACATAGAAATGTTCCTTGTGAAACGGGTATGTTAGGGGAATTATGCTTAAGCTATTTGCCAGTGTAGTGCTTTTCACTTTGTGAGGCCTTCCACTTTAAATTGCTTACTAAGTGTAAGTACACATCCACAGTTTTCATAGGTGACTATGTAAATGGAAGTGTTCAATTCCATGAGTTCTTACTGAGCACGTGTTACCTGCCGGGCACTCAGGGATTCCTCTGGGAACAGAACTGGCTCCTTTGTGGAGCCAGAGGCAGAAAGGATGAGGTACAAGTTCTATCTTTTATGCCGCAGATTGCACTTTACACCTCCACTTCTAATTATCCTATGCCCTTCCTAATGTATAAGGGACCAATAATTTACTCAGAGGTTAGCAGTAAACTTTTATGGCGAGCCAGGTATTTTCAGGCTTTGAGGGCTGTAGGATCTCTGGCTATATTGTGTAGCAGCCAAACAATGTCAATAAGTGGGTGGTGGCTTTCAGTAATTTTGTTTAAAGGAGAGGGGACAGGCTGGAATTTGCCCAGTCCTGACTTGGGTCCTCAGATCTGGTCTGTGGGGTTGTTATTTCAACGTTACTGGTATTCTTTGTTAAATCAGGCTCCCTTAGTGTTGCTGCCCATTTGAGTTGAGAGTTTTGAATTCTTATCTAGTGAAGTACGTCAAGCTATTTACCTGGAAGATAAGGAAAACTCAAGTTCTGTGCTGGCACTTTCTCCTCTGTGAGGTGAGGGGCATAGTGTCTCAATTCAGATGAGATTTGGGATGTTTAACAGAAAACACAGACAATAGTGGTTTAACTAAGGTAGAGGCTTGCTTTTCTATTTTTGGAAAAATGAGGGGCAGGTACCAGGCTTCCCCTCTGAGTCCCGTCATGGCAGATGCCACAAGGAGACCGGGAGGAGGTAACCCTGGGCCAGGGATGGCTGCTGCTGCTTCCCCACTGATGGCCCTTGCTGAGAGTGGTGGGAAATGTGCTGTTAGCTGGGCCAACAGAAGCGACCGGGCACAGCAGGGCCAGTTTGGAACAAAGAAGAGGAAAATGCATTTAGTTTTTGTCCCAGATGTTGATTTTGTAGGAAAAAAGAAAGGGACAGGTATATTTTAAAACACTTTTTTACTATAGAATATACAGAAAACCAGAAGGAAAAGAAAAAATATTCCTTTACCTCACCACCTGAAAGGTCAATTTCCAGTTTTCCAGGCTGTGTGTCTTGCCCTTTAATCAACCTTCTCTCCCTCCATCCTTTCTTAGGCAGTACATTAATGTAAAGATGCCCTTTCATACATTCTTTGTAACCCTGGTTTTCCCCTTTGGCCGTGTGTTTGTTTTCTGGCTGTATAGCATGTTGCCTGGTTTACTTAGCTCAGTGGTCGGCAAACTGCGGTCTGTTGACTGAGTTTGCCGACCACTGCTAAGGCATTACCCTTACCTGGAAGTTTTGACTTCAGGTTAAATACATTAGTATATCATTAAAATGTTTTGTTTGTTGTTGTGTTTTTTTTTAAGTGTTTTTCTCTACCAGTGGTTGGCAAACTCATTAGTTAACAGAGCGGCAAACTGCTCATCAATAAAGGCCGGCATAAGACTGTCCCAAGGGTGAGTCAGCACTGGCAGCATTTTTTCCCTTGGGCCTGGGATATCTACTGCCTAATCAGATTGACCTTCGGTGGTCAGTAAAGTGCTTGGCTGACCTTGGACTGCAGAGGTGGCTTAAGAACCCCTCCCTCTCCCTCCCCTCTCCTCCCCTCTCTACCAGTTACTATAACTTATTGTGGATATATTTGGGTATAAGCAGATCTACCATCAAAACATCCCAGAGAAAAAGATACATTATGACAGCATGGTGGTGGCAAGATTGCCAAAGCCTTTCTACCCTCCCTCCATCCCTGTGATCCACTTTGAATTAGATTTCATGATCACTGGATCAATATTAGTTTGAGTTAATGACTTGGAGCTCATTGCTCCCTCTGTGCGGTAGCCAAGAGGGCAATGCACTTAGTCCTTTTTGTTGAGTGTGTTTCTCTAACAAAAAGTGCACTGGCCCAGTAGTGATCACTGCAGGAGGAGGCCCGCCAAACGGGAGCACAGCACTGGGCTCCCCGCCTTCGGGCTCTGCCTTGGAATTGCTTATTGTGTCTTAGATCGTTATGCATTTTGCACATAACTCCACAACTCAGCTGCAGCAACTCTCATTCTTCAAGCTCTTTCACTTTTTTTAAAAGGTAAAGTTCTATATCTACTGTGGCTTTTTTTTTTTTTTTTTTGTGGTTAGGTTTTATTTTAACAGGGCATTTCCTCTTCATGTGTTTTTCAAAATGTCAGTTATGTCAATTAGAGGTGTAAACAGGCACAAAATATATATAGTACAGAGAAACAATTTTCTTAACTAGTCTCTTGCCTAACAAAAGTACACATGGGGGAGCTGAGTGAATAGCAGCCCTGGTCTCTCCTCTGTGGGGGATAGGTCTAGAGGCGGCTTCAAAAAGACGAATGATTACTTGGGGACAGCAGTGTGGTAGGATTAAGAAACCTGGGCCCATGTCCAATCCCACCGTTAAGATGTCAGCAGAGGAGCATCATCCATACCCAGCCTCTCGGACCTTGCTGGGAGTGCACACACCAGGGGGGCCCCGGGCTCAGCTAACGCCTGAGGCTTGACGATTTTGCTCATGCACATGTGGGACAAATCTTCTGAGAGGTCAAAAATAGTTTTCCTTCCCCAAACTGAACTTCTAAGAGGATAAGCCATGTCTAACCTGAGGCTTTTCCTTATTGCTGTCCTTTCTCCCATTCCCCCCCCCCCCCCCCCCCCCCCATCCCCAAGCCCCTGGCTCTCTGCCTCCACCACCCATGCTCAAGGTGGGCTCTGCTCTATCTCTGAGGTTTCCCACACATCAAACACATTGCAAGGCTTAACGAAGCACTGTTGAAATACTGAATAGATGAATAACCCCAAATAAATATTTCATGTTTCAGTTTTAGGTTTACTTCTTGCTTCATTTTTACTTTTTGTTCCTTTTTAAAAATCTGTCTTCTGATAGATTACATGTGATTTTTAACCTCTGGCCCAATTGGCTTTGCCGCCTGCCTGGGCGTCCTGCATTCCTGGTTGTTGGTGTCCTTAGGAAGCCTGCGAGGTGGGGCAGAGCTGGGCGGGGGGTGCTTGGCCTTGACTGTCTGCTGTGGGCCCCTGGGCAGGTCAGTCTCTGCGTTGGTGATGACCCCATCACCACTTTGTCCCCAGAGATTGGAAGTGAGGTTGGATTCAGAGAGGAAAGTGTCCCACCAGTAATTCGTGCCTGGCTCTTCTCTGGGGTTCAGGCAACAGGCAGAGCTGAATGCCTGGAGGTTTGGACTGCCTCCTGGGACTTCTTTTGCACAGGGACCTTCAGGAACTTGTTTGCATGTGTCTATTTTTGTGTTTTGTATGGCACTCTGTGAGGAAGTGCGTTGTCTACGCACATCCAGCTGTTTTGAATAGTCTGTGTCTCAGGGGGCTTTAAGGTAGGATTTGTGTGCACCATTCCAGGGTTTTGGGCAGCATCTGAACACCAGGATGTGAGTAACAGGAAGTGACAGAAATTACCTAGTGTGTCAGATGCTTATTCTCAGCCACTTTTTCAAGCCCTGCAGACCGGGGAGCTATATTTAGGAGAGAGTTTCCAGGCTCCTGGTCCTGTCCCAGTACTGTCCTTTCCCCTCTTCTGGTCATTGCTGACCTGCTTGGGGCTGCTTTGTTACTCTGGCATCTCTGGTCTTCTTTGGTGGTCCACGGGTTCTTGTCTGTTCATGTTAGTTTTTGGTTTTGCTGGACCACTCTAATTCTGATCCGTTTTGAGCAGTTGGATAACGTTCTGAAAGAGAGGAGAGCAGCAGGTAAGAGTTCCAGGTGATGGTGGGCAACATGGGAAGCTGTGTGGGAAAGTTAAACTGTAAGGATTTAAAGTGAAGTGAGTTGTGGGCTGGATCCCCAGTAAGAGGTGGATCAATTATTCCCTTTCATCATAGATGTTTCTATCTCTCTCTCCCTCTTGAAAATCAATAAAAATATATTTAAAAAAATAAAATGGAGTGGAAAAATTATAGATTGGGTCTCTGGAGGGTTGACTTTTGTCTTGTATTTCTTATAAGAGGAAGGCTGGGATTTTTATTTTTTATTTTTTTTTATTTTTTTTTCTAATAATTTTATTTTATTTATTTATTTTTATTTATTTATTTATTTTTTAATATATTTTATTGATTTTTTTTTTGCCCCCATCCCTCCCTCCCACACATCCCCTCCCTCCCCAGAGTTTTGTGTCCATTTGGTTGTACTTATATGCATGTATAAAAGTCCTTCGGTTGATCTATTTTCTCCCCCAGATCTTCCTCCCCTCCCTGCTGTAATTTGACAGTCTACTTGTTGATATACTGTCTCTATATCTATCTTTTGGTTCATCAGTTTATAATGCTCTTTATTATCCACAAATGAGTGAGGTCATGTGGTGTTTCTCTTTCATTGATTGGCTTATTTCACTCAGCATGATGCTCTCCAATTCCATCCAGGTTGCTGCAAATGATGAGAATTCCTTCTTTTTTTATGGCAGCATAGTATTCCATTGTGTAGATGTACCATAGTTTGCTGATCCAATCATCTGCTGACGGGCACCTAGGCTGTTTCCAAATTCTGGCTATTGTAGATTGTGCTGCTATGAACATAGGGGTGCATATATCCTTTCTGATTGGAGTTTCTAGTTTCTTGGGATATATTCCTAGAAGTGGGATTACTGGGTCAAATGGGAGTTCCATTTTCAGTTTTTTGAGGAAACTCCACACTGTTCTCCACAGTGGTTGCACCAGTCTGCATTCCCACCAGCAGTAAGGCTGGGATTTTTAAAGCCATTGCGTTGGTATATGATTTCACCTACTTGTTAGAAATAGCCATTAGTCCCTATCTGGCCAGATAGAAAGCCTGCAGGACAGGTAAGTTTTTCTGTGATGAATTCCTGTGATAAGCTTTGTCACAGGGGAAATTTCACCCCCGATCTTCAAAACAAGCACTGTGGAGCCCGGAAGTCACCTGCCTAGGTGGAGCGCTCACTCCTTGTTCGTACTGCCGTAGATGTGGGCGATCTTCGCCCCGTGGTGTTGGACGGTGCTTTAGGCAGATGCTGACCAGATGCCCACATGGGCTGCTTGCTGTCACCTGAGCCCAGGTGTCTGCTGTGGCTGTCATCTCGCTGCAGGTGTAGCTAGGGAACCAACCATTCGCTCTTATGCGTCATCTTATATGTTCTGGCCTGTGCTGGGCCTGGTTATGGCTCCTGTTGCTAGCAGCAATAATGTTCTATCTTCTTCCCTTGAGAGTGACCTGAAGGCCAGGCACTGGTACTCATTCTGCAGGTTAAGAAGTTGAGGACTAGAGAGACAAGTCATTTGCACCAGCAACTCTGATGTTTTAGTCTATGGAACTCCTGTGCCACACACCAGTAGACCTCACTGAAGCTTTTTGAGCTGGCTTGTCCTTTGAGCTGCAGGACGCATATCTCTGTGCTTTGAGGATCCTGAAAAAGGAGTTTCCAGGTTCGATGTTAGCTTCCAGTGGCTGCCACCCTAATGATTCTTGGAAGACGGGTTATATTGGGAGAGAAGGCTTTTTGTTAGTCTCTAAAAGCTTACTTCTAGGAGGGGGTCTCACCAGTACCTCCCTCTTCCTCCGTTTATAAAGCATGCCCCTTACTTACACACACTCAGCGAGCTCTTTAAAATTAGGAATTCTACTCCATCATGAGAGGCAAGTTAGGCATAGTAGTGTCTGCCGTGAAACATATGGCAGCCAGTGGAGCCTGCCTGTTGTGAAACTGCCATAAAGTGCCTGGTGATGTCATGTTGTTCTCTGTGGTGAGAATGCAGGCATGGAAACCAAGTTCCAGCGCTGGAGAGTTCCCCAATTTTACTAGAGAATCTGTCTGCAGGCATGCTTTAGGCTGACCCATTCCCTTTTGTAATGCAAAAGTATACGTTTATATAGTATATAAACTATGCGAACTGTATATGTATGTATATATACATATACATAAATACAGTAAACTATAAATACAAGACATGTGGTATGTATCACCAACTCTGGCTTGGGATTTTAGCTTATTTTTGTGCTAAAACATTTAACATTTAAAAAAATCATTAAATATTTTAAGCATTCAAAAAGTAATATAATGGCCTGGCCAAAGTGGTTCAGTTGGTTGAGCATCATCCTGTGCACCAAAAGGTTGCCAATTTGGTTCTGGGTCAGAGCACATACCTGGATTGCAGGTTTGATCTCCTTTGAGGGCCTGTAAGGAAGGTAACCAATCGATTGTTCTTTTTCACATTGGTGGTTCGTTCTCTCCCCTTCCCACCTTCCCACCTCCCTTTACTTCTCCCCTCCCTCCTCTTTCCTCTCTCTAAGTATGTCCTCAGGTGAGGATTAAAAAAAGAAAGTAACATACTGAACAACTGTCTACATTTCCTGGACTGAGAAAGAAACATTATGGATGTGCTTGTAGTCCTTTGTCTTCCCTTTTCTTCTCTCCTGCCCTTCCTCCCAGAGCTCACCCATGCTGAGTTTGGTGTCCATCACTTGTTGGCATGTTTTTAATACTTACTCTACTCATATATAGGTACAAACAATATGTGGCATTTTTCACCAGCTTTAAAATTTTGAGTAAATGGTACAATCTGCTTTTTCCACCCAGCATGTGTTTCTGAGACTTAGTCATGTGGCCACATCTATCTATAGTTAAGTAGTTCAAAGTTTAAAGCAAGTGATTTCCTGGGATGTGGGGAGTGGGATGTGAATCTCACAGTTACAAGCGTAGCCCAAGTTGAAGACCACAACACTTAATTGTAAGTGTTTATGGCTTATGTATACAGTGTTCTACTGTTGACTTGCGTTTCTCCAGGTTTCACCACTATAAATAGCACCACCATGAACTCACACTTGTCTTTCTGGGCATTTTGGCACAAGTTTCTCTGGAGTTTGTTTCTGAGGGTAGAATTGCTGGGTGTGTACATCTTCTGCTTGATGAGATATTGTCAGATTGCTCCCCTATACGTCACTTTTTAAACTACTGCCAGCAGTGGTAATTTATGAGGGATCTCCTTTCTTGTTTTAATGTAGCCAAGGTGCTGGCAAGGTGAAGAGCTCATGGGTGAGATGACATTCTGATAAGACACCTCAGCCTCAACATGTCCAAAATGGAACTACTGGTCCCCACCCCACAACAGCAAGAGCCTGTTCACAGCTTTCTGTCCCACGACAGAAAGGCTCCTCCTCCAGCTGTTCAGGAATTGTTGTTGGCTCCTCTGCCTCACAGCCATCCATCCATCCATCCATCCATCCATCCATCCAGTCAATCAGGAGCTCCTGTTGCCCTCAGCATACTTCAGAATGCACCTTCCCTTTATCTCTTGATGGGATCTCTGAGCTCCCTTCCAAAGGGTTTCCCGACTTCTCTCCTGGCCCTTACACTCAGTTTTCAACAAAGCAGCCAGAATGGATGTTTTTAAACCTAAGTCAGATGCCAGACTTCTGCTCAAAAGCTCTGTGGTTCCATTCCACTCGGGAGTAAAAGCCCAAGTTCCTACAGGTGCTGGCATGGCTCTCTGGGTCCCGTTGTTTCTGCAGGCTTTCTCCTGCTCCAGGCCTTTGGTCACCTCTTCTGCCGTGCCCTTTCAGCCTTTTCCGATGAGGCCTGCCTTGGCTCCGACTTCCTTTTTCTGATCTTTTTTCTATAGACTTATTACCGGCTACTATTCCATACTGTATAATTTTTGTTTTGTTTTGTTTGTTTTTAAATTAATCCTCATCCAAGGATATTTTTCCATTGGTTTTTAGAGAGAAAGGAAGGGAGAGGGAGAGACAGAGAAACAATGATGTGAGAGAAACACATTGATTGGTTGCCTCTTACACGCACTCCGACCAGGGCTTAGGAGCCTGCAACCAAGGTATGTGCCCTTGGCTGTAATCAAACCCGAGACCCTTCATTTCACAGGCTGACGCTCTACCCACTGAACCAAACTGGCTAAAGCCATAATTTATTTCTTTATTATGTTATTTCTTCCCTGTCTGCATTTGAGCAGGGATCTTGACTGTGTGTTTACATGAATTTATTTTTAAGAAAAAAGGAAGAATTTGGAACCTGAGGCCTCCCTGCTGGGTTGGGGTGGAGAGTAGTCAGCCTGAGGCCACGTCTAGTATGTGAGATGGGTCTGTCTGTTGGGCTGTGGGATCTGTGGCTCTGGAGCTGGGGAGGCAGCTTGTCTTGGTGGCATTTCTGATAGTTTCCAGAGTTCACCTGCTGTCAAAGGGGGTTCACCCACTAAGGAAGCACAGTGCTGTGTGAGGCAGGACCTGTGGTTCACAACTGGTGTGAAGCACAGCCTCACTGATTTCTCAGGCACTGCCGGTGTAGAAACGAGGCCTGCCATCTCCAGGGGCTCTGCCCTGCACAGGCCATGTGTTGCAGCTGGTGGCAGCACCATGGCCCTCCTGTGTACTCAGGCGCAGGCATATGGAGAGGATGTGGGTGTTTTTTTTTTTGAATGCGTGCCAAAGGTGTGTCGCATGTTTCCTTGGCAAGTCAGATGTTTCATGAGCTTGCACTGCCTACAAATAGGGACTTTAATAAGATAAGATTACAGTTTCAATTTGTGCTGAGAACACAGATGTCCTTGTCCTTAAGAAATAATAGCATTGTTCTGGAGTTACTCCCAATTTTCCCAACTTAAACATATTGGATGTTAGAAAACGTTGTTGATTGTGGTTACTTATTTTTGGTGTATAGGATGACGCTCCAACTGAGCCACCCGGCCAGGGTGTGGTTGCTTGTTTTTAATTAAACCTTTTATTTGGAGAGCAATGTAGATTTACACAGAATTAAAATAATACAGAGATCCTTTGTGTCCTTCACCCAGTTTCCCCAGGAGTAAGGTCTTGCAAAGCTACAGTAAAACTTCACAACCAGGATATTGATATAGATACAGGTAAGATCCAGAACATCTTCATCTCCACTGGGATCCTCTGGTTTCCTTTAATAGCCACACACCTCTTAACCCTCCGCAACCACTAATTTGCCATTTCTGTAATTTTCTCATCTCGAGTGTTCATGGGATCCCACAGTATGTAACCTTTAGGGACCCCCACTTTTCATTCAGGGAAGCTGCTGTGGGTGGGAAAGGATAGGGGGTCAGCAGTCAGGCCTGGAGCTAACCTGCCTAGTGTCTGGCCCCCTACTTTATTAGGTATAGGACTTTGGGCAGGTGACTCGGTGGTTCTGTTTTCTCTCTTGATAGCTACTTCATTAGGTTGTAGAGAAGATGAAACAAGCAAATAACTATAAACACCTAGACATTTCCCAGGACTACTAAAAGCCCCACCATGGTAGCTGCCACTGTCATTTGACACCTTCTTTGTCATATCAGCTAGTGTCTTTATATTCAGGAGTCCACCTTCACATCTAATTAAACATCACATCTGTATTCTTCCAGCATGTATCCTTTTTCTCTTTGATTTCTTGAAAAAGTCAAGGCTTAGTAATCTTGGCTAATTCTTCCTAGGACCTTGGAAGATATTTGTCTGGCTTTAGTGTCATAGACTCATTTGGAGTCTTCAGATATTTTATATTTCCTGGAAGTTCATTTTTTGGAAGCAAAAGCTCTTTTTTTTTTTTGTCTTTAGCTTGTAATTCTAAACTTAAGAACATAAGAATACAATATGGCTGTATAGTATTCCACTATAGGAATGCTCCATAATTTATGCACCAGTTGCCCATGGGTCTTTTTTTTTTTTTTTAATTCTCACCTGCAATGATATGCTTTCCTTGATTTTAGAGAGAGAAAAAGGGAGAGGGAGAGAGAAACACCGATTGGTGGCCTTCCTGTACACACCCTGACCAGGTATCAAACCTGTAATTTGGGTATGTGCCCTGATTGAAAATCAAACCCATGACGGTTTGGTGTATAGGACGATGCTCCAACCAGTTGAACTACACTGGCCAGGGCATATTGGTCTTAACTTGATCAGTATTTGAGTCATTTTCAATCTTTATCTTTACAATGAATATTGCCATGAAAACTTTGTATATATTGTGTGTCACTTCTCATGGGCATATTTGTAGGGTAAATTTATAGAAGCACTGTTGATAAGATAAAGATTTGCTAGTTTCAACCTGTGTTCTCCATAGGAGTTGTATTAATTCATGCCCCCAGTGTAGCAGGTTACTAGACTATTGTTCTCTACTGGGAGATTAAAAAAAAGATGTCTCGCCCCAGCCGGATTGGCTCAGTGAATAGAGTGTATCTATGGATTGAAGGGTCCCAGGTTTGATTCTGGTCAAGGGCACAAGAGTTGTAGGCTTGATCCTCAGTAGGGGGCATGCAGGAGGTGGCCGGTCAATGGTTCTCTCTCATCATTGATGTTTCTATCTCTCTCTCCCTCTCCCTTCCTCTC
Organism: Pipistrellus kuhlii; assembly: GCF_014108245.1. Taxonomy (NCBI): domain Eukaryota; kingdom Metazoa; phylum Chordata; class Mammalia; order Chiroptera; family Vespertilionidae; genus Pipistrellus; species Pipistrellus kuhlii. The sequence continues at coordinate 26,678,284 of NW_023425573.1, forward strand.
TGAAATAAAAATATATATATATATTTAACACATTAAGCACCCAGCCTGTTTTGTCTTCCTATGGAAAGTATAGTGTCAGTCACCAATGACTGACATGGGGCTTAATGTGTTAAAGAAGAAAAAAGGTGACTCAGAATTTTAATTTGCATTTATTTAGTAAGTAAGATTGAGCTCATGTATTTAAGATCCATTTCTAACACTTTGCTTCAGCATAGTAGAATTTATCATGTTACTGCGGTAGCCGTGGTGGGTCATTCTCGTCCTGTAGTAGTCCGAATATCACTGTGTTTCAGTGTGTCCACTTCACGGTGCTGGGTGTTTGGGTGTGTGCAGTGCAGGCACTGTCTTGATGAGGATGGCATGTTTGTATTGCTGTTGGGTGTGTGGATGCAGTTCCCAAGCCACAGGGTGAATATAAAGTCCGCTTTACTGTTTCCCACAGTAGCTGGAGCAGACCTTTCCACCAGCAGCGTGTGAGAGTTCAGTGTGTTCCGCATCCTCACCAGTCCTGGATATCTGTCTTTTTAGTGTAGCCACCTTGTGAACACGCTGGGTTTTACTTTTCACTTTCCAGATGACCTGTGAAGTGGGCACCTTTCCACGTGCCTCTCTGGCCATTTGTGAAACAACTGTGACGAAATAATGGTTCAAGTCTTTTGTTCATTTTTTGTTAGTTGGTCTGCCTTTTTTCTTACTGATGTTTAAGTTCTTTTGCCATCAGGATTCCAGCAAGAGTAAGAATTAAAGTCCACCTACTGCTGGTCTAGCTTGCCTCAGGGAATTATGTGAGAAATGCTTTTTACCATTTCTCTGTTTTCCTTTCTGTTTCCCTCTGTCTCTTGTCCTTCCAGCTTCAAGGCCTGGGGTGTGCTTTCTCTCAAGCTTGTGGGTTTCCATGTGGCTGTCTTGCTCTGTGGTACTACTCTGCTCCTTCCCTTGGTATCAAGTCTGCTATTCCAGCCATGGAGCCTGGCCCGCTGAGTCTGGGATGTCACTGACTTGTCCTGTCACATTCACGGTATTACCCTGGTTTTAATTTGCATTTACATTTTAAGTTGATTTAGTTATGTGACATTTTTTACATTGAAAATTTACTTGAAAAATATAGACCAAAAACATTCTTTGATCTCCAAAGCTTTTCCTGTGTGAAAGCTCAATTTTAGGGATAGTTGTAGCTTTCTCTCACCATCCTTAGTTTCTAGGAGTTACGATACTGGCTGCAGTCCAAACGAAGGGACACTCTTATTATTCCTTCGAGTGTCCCCTCTGAATCCTGCCTTCTTTTAGTGAATGTGGTGAGCAGCCAGAAGGGAATCACCTGAAGGTCTCTCTCCTGGGTCCTGTCCTGGCTGTTCTGTTCCCACATCAAGGCACTGAATAGGGAGCCCTGCCCAAGACATCTCTCTTAGAAAGCCTCTCACTTTCCTTTCCTCCTGAGGAGGCCCTCCCAGCCTCACCTCTCACCCTTAGCCCTGGGTATCCGAGGTGTGCAGACTGCCCCTGGTGTCTGGGAGGCTTTTCCTGGGCTGGAAGGCTATGGGGAGGCGGTGGGTGGCTAAGCATGGATTCTGTCTCAGGTGCCAGAGTGTGACTGGAGAGAGGCAGAGACTGTTTTCCTTTCTTTCTTTGTTTCTTTTTCTTTTTTTTTTTTGTGTGTGTGTGTGTGTATGTGTGAGTGTGTGAATCCTCTCCTGAGAATATTTTTTTTTTCATTGCTTTTCAGAGAGTGTAGAGAGGAGGAGGAGGAGGAGGAAGGGAGAGAAGAGAGGGAGGGAGGGAGAAAGAGAGAGAGAGAGAGAGAGAGAGAGAGAGAGAGAGAGAGAGACAGACACACATCAATATGAGAGACACACATTGACTGGTTGCCTCCCGCACGCGCCCTGCTGAGACCAATTTTTATTTAGTGGGTGGGAGTCTTCTCTGATGATTCTCATTATCTGGGAGGTGGACTCTTGGCCCCAGAATGGCCTCAGAAAGGTGGGTCCACAGGGAAGAAAGAGCCTGAAATAGCACTGAGAGTCACAGCGGGGAGTGCTTACATGGGAGCACTGTTCTCAGCACTTCGGGGTCCCTGTCTAGAACCTCACACAGCCTGGGTGATGGGCTCACCATTAGTAGCCCCAGTTTTCACATGAACAGATGGAGGCACAGCGAGGGGAAGTAGCTGTTCCAAGTTGCACAGCTTGTGAGGGCTTTGGACTCAGGATGTGTCCTGAACACTCTGTGTTGGGCCCCGTGCTTGATTCTGTCCACATTTGGTCCCATTTAATCTCATAACAGCCCTGTCAGTTAGCTTTTATCACCCCCCATTTTCAGAAGAGAAAATAACACGAGTCTTCCCAACCAGTCAGTGGCGAGGTCTGAGGCTTCCAACAGGCACAAGTGTTTCTTAAAATAGCTGAAAACCAGGTTCTTAGACATTTATCTGCTGGTCAGTGTTTTCTCCCTGTAAATAACTACACAGATTGAGGAAATGACATCATTTATCATTTGTTCCATTAAGTCACCATCTTTAAACATAACAGTTTTGTCTGTAACTTGCTATCCAGTGGTGCTAGTGCCTATGTAGCTATTCCAGTAACCCCCTCCTTCCTTTAGCATGGGGGAGAGAGGGCCCAGAGATCCACCTGCTCAGACCACAGAGCTGAGTTCTGGAATAACATGCACACTTGATCCTGTACAGGTTGTCACGGGAGTAGTGGAAACAAGGCTTAAAATAGAACAGGACATGAAAAATCTCATTGTTCTCTTCTGTAAATACCTTATTGCATAACTCCCAATAAAATCCAAGTTATGCAAAATTGTATTATCTTTTTGAAATTCTATTTATTTTGCTGATAAAAATGTTCAAATATTAAAACTCACACCAGAGTGAATAAAAAGAAGTGTTTGCTGCAATTTTATAGTTACTGATGAAAAGTCCTTAAGCACTGACCCAAGGCCATAGTCTGTTGCCCAGCTCTCTTATGGCCTTTTCTGACCAACCTCCAAAGCACCCGTCAGCCCCATTCCCATGATCTGCTTTGTCTTCATGGCACATGTCCCTTTCCGAAATGTCCTGTTTGCTTTGGGTGAGTTCTTTGTGAGCAGGAACCTTGGCTTCTTTGGTCTTTGAGACACTCAGCAGGTGTTTGGATATAGGCTACATGTGGTGCTTTTGAAGCTTCAGAGACAGTGGCTCCCGCCCCCCACCCTCACTCTGGAGGGCACTCACTTCTCCAGTCTTCTGTTTTCTGTCTTTCGGGCTCCCCTCACTTTCCTCTAGCTTCACCTCTTTCTACACCTACCTTTCCTCCCTACGTGTAGTTATCCCAGTTACTTAAAGAATGAACAGCACTGTACATCTGTGACTCAGTTCTGATTATCCCCTTCTCTGGTTAAGCTTTGTGGGTAGTTTATGGAAATCACAGAAGAGATAATCTAACAAAACAGAAATCCAGAAGTTAAATAACAAACTTTATTGGTGAGTCCCTGGGAATGCAGAATAGCCCAGCCCCTGCAGAGGGGAATTTGGCAATAGCTACAAAACAACATATGCATTTACTCTGTCACCGCAATACACTGGTACATATGAAAAGATCTGTGTAAAGACTGTGCATTTCGGCACCTTTGACTTGCCAAAGGCTTTTCAACAACATAATACCCATTAATTGGAAACGGGTTGAACAGACTGGATACAGCTATAAGGAAACACTGCATGCTGCTAAGGAGTGAGGGCGGGGTCTTACTGAGAGGGAAAAGCAGAGGTGGAGAAGAGCATCTGTGGTGTGCTACTGTTTTAAAAGGGGGATTGTGTATATATACATGTGTTAGCAAATACCTTACACATGGAAGGATAAACCGTAGTTTTGTTTATTTATTTTTAGGGCTCCTTTGGCATAGGGAGGGAATCAGAATGGAAGGAAGATACAAAGCTAGACTTTTGAATGTACTGTATTTTGTAGATTTGACTTTGGAACCATGTAGATACTTTATATCATTCTAAAACAAAATTAAGTAAGCCAAATAAAAGTAAGTAAGCCAAAATTAAGTTTGGCTCAGTGGAAAGAGTGTTGGCCTGTGGACTGGAAGGTCCCAGGTTCGATTCTGTTCAAGGGCATATACTTTGGTTGCGGGCACATCCCCAGTAGGGGGTGTGCAGGAAGCAGCTGATCGATGTTTCTCTCTCATGGATGTTTTTAACTTTCTGTCCCTCTCCCTTCCTCTTTGTAAAAAAATCAATAAAATATATATATTTTTTAAAAAGTAAAAGGCTATCACTTTAAAAAATTTTGATAGACATGGTCAGTTTTTCTTTTCCCCCCTTTTTAAAAAATAATTTTTAAAACTATATTTTTATTTATTTCAGAGAGGAAGGGAGAAGGGAGAGAGAGAAAGAAAAAAACAATGATGAGAGAGAATCTTTGATTGGCTTTCTCCTGCATGCCTCCTACTGGGGATGGAGCCCGAAAACCTTGCATGCTCCCTTGACTGGAATCGAACCAGGGACCCTTCTGTCCAAAGGCCAACATCTATCCATTGAATCAAACCACCTAAGGCCAGTTTTTCTCTATAAAGTTTATATGCTGTTTACCTCCTGTCAGTACTTCAGGAGAACTCTTTCCCCCATCTCTCTGAAAACACTGCATTCTCATTTTTTAAAACTTTGCCAATCTGTTAGGTGAAAAATAATTTGTTATTTTCATTTGCGTTCCCTGATGGTTAGAGTGGTAATTAAGCATCTTTTTATTTGTTTAATAGTCATTTTGTATTTCCTCTGTGAAATGTAAATTTATAGCCTTTATTTTTTTTTTAAGAAAGGTTTCTTCTGTTGGTATATAAAGATTTTTTTATATGTTGTGGGTATAATTTTTAGTTGCTGATTATTACCAGGTCCAGTTAAGTTGCTCAGGCCCTGCATGCAATAGCTGGCTGTTATTCCATTGCCATGTATTGGAAGGTCTTGTGTGAGAACACTTACATGTGGTTCATGTGAAATGCCCACCCTGTTCTTTGAGTAACTTGGACCAGACTTTCCCTGAACTATGTCAGTGCAGGATGTCACCCTGTGGGTTTAGAACAATAACAGCCGTTTTCTCTTCCTTTAAATTTTTTTTCCTGTGTGCCTGAGAAGTAAGTAGTTCATAAATGTCCACTTAAGTTGGTTTTTGGTGAATGTATAACCTAAATATGATTGGCTTTTTGGTTTGAGATTGTTCTTATTTTGTAGTGATTCAAGATAACCATTTTTATGCTCTATTCGCTTGAATATCTGAATTAAGCAGCTGTTCTTCAATAAAATATATATGGTGAAAGTAGGTTTTTAAGATGTCTTTATCGTTGTTAGCATTTGTATTTTGCTCATGGATTTATTGAATATGTTACTTTCTTTAGGTTATCACTCCATGTAGGAAACTCATCCTATGTGCTGACAACAGAAAAGAAATGGAAGATTGGATCGCAGCGCTGAAGACTGTCCAGAACAGGGAGCATTTTGAGGTAGAAAGAAACTCTTCTTGTTGCCCTTTAATTTGCTGCTGTCTAAGTGTCTCTCATGTGTGGGTCGTACAGTTCTGGACTTGCATTCTCAGCATGGTCCTTGTAAATGAAGGTCGCCCCATCGTACTGTGACCCTATCTTTTATAAACCTTCCTCCTCTCCTCCCCTGGATCCTTTATTGATTCCTGTTTAAGTGCCACATTTAAGAATGTCAGAGGTTCACCTTCTCTTTGCTGCCTTTATTTCCTTCTTCCAGCCGACCCAGTACAGCATGGACCACTTCTCAGGGATGCACAATTGGTACGCCTGTTCCCACGCGAGGCCGACCTATTGCAACGTGTGCCGCGAGGCTCTGTCGGGGGTCACGTCCCATGGACTGTCCTGTGAAGGTGTGGATGACGTATTATCTGCTGGGAAAGGCGGTGTGACCCTAGAGGTCCAAATGTAGTCACCCCACATCGTCAGGAGTGAAGCAATTGCTGTGACCCCACGCTTATTTATTATGCCTGCTGAGGAGTCTTTGATAAGTTCTTTTTTATGGTAATGGATCAAAGGAAAGAAGGGAGGCAGTAATAAGGTAGAAGAAAGTAGAGGCCACAGAGGGAAGGAGTTGAAACTGTCAGCCTCAGTGTTAGTTATACCCACTCTTGGGGTGAATTGGGTTGTGGATAAATGGATTGAAAGTTGTCTTCTGGATCTAGAGGGCAAGGTTCCAGTGTTTGGGCAGGATCAGAGAAAGGCAAACTGTCATCCTCAGGCCAGATCTCACCTGTCCCGTTTCTATGAGGCTTGCGAGATTTAAAAAGGGTTTTACATTTTTTAAAAAAAATATGTTTTTATTGATTTTAGAGAGGAAGGGAGAGGGATAAAGAGATAGAAACATTGATGAGAGAGAAACATAAGTTATCTGCCTCCTACATGGGAATCCAGCTGGGCATCTTCCCTGACTGGGAATCGAATCCGTGATCTCTTGGTTTGTGTGTTGATGCTCAATCAACCGAGTTGATGCTCAATCAACTGAGCCACCACTGGCTGGGCTGGTTTTACATTTTTAAATGGTTGAAAAAAAATGAAAAGACGATGACTGTTTTGTGACACAGAAAATCATGGAATGGACATTTCAGTGTCCATATGTAAAGCATGGTTCATGGAGTCCTTGGGCTGCAGGGGCAGGATGAGCACTTGGGATAGACACTGAACTGGTTACTCTCTGGCCCTTTCCAGAAGGTCTGCCGACTCCTGGCTATCCTGGGTATCTAGTCTCACCGAGGTCAGTCCCTACATATGTCCCAGTAATTAGTTCATATCACAGGGAGTGCTGTCTGTTCCAGCTGTCCCAGGAAGCCTGGGCAGTTCCTCTGGACCATCTCCCCCAGCACTGGAAGCAGCTGCCACGAGTGAGGCTTGAAGGTTCATGTGTTCATTCTCTCACAGTGTGCAAGTTCAAGGCCCACAAACGGTGTGCTGTGCGTGCAACCAATAACTGCAAGTGGACCACACTGGCCTCCATCGGGAAGGACATCATTGAGGATGAGGACGGGGTACGCACAGGGGCACTGGCCAAACTGGTGTGGCTCTCCTCTCTCTTGGTTCTCTGCCTTGAGGTTTTGAGTTGCTCCCATTCTGCATTTGGGGGCTCATTGTGGGCTTTTGTGCTTCCTAACTCTGTCCAGTCCTTGTGAGTCATGCTGTGCCCGGAGTAGGAGTGTGGGTGGGACAACCCTGTTCTCCCTCTGCTTGTGGTGAGAAGAGTGTCTTGGTTGAAGTCATTTTGGAGCATCTTTGCCCAAGGTCTGTGCCCGAGTGGGGTGCTGGGACATGTTCCTAGTGCATGTCTCTGCTTGGTCTGCAGATCGCCATGCCTCACCAGTGGCTGGAAGGAAATCTGCCTGTGAGTGCCAAGTGTACGGTGTGTGACAAGACCTGTGGCAGCGTGCTGCGGCTGCAGGACTGGCGCTGCCTGTGGTGCAAGGCCATGGTGAGCGAGCGCGGTCCTCTCCCGAATCCTTCAGTTCCTCGATGGGCACAGCCCGTTCCTCCCGCGTGTAGGTTTTATGTGAAGGAGGCCGTGACTCCTTGTAATGCATGGATTTTTATTCCAGGTACACACGGCGTGTAAGGAATCCTTAGTGACCAAGTGCCCACTGGGCCTGTGTAAAGTGTCGGTCATCCCTCCCACAGCTCTCAACAGCATCGATTCCGATGGTGGGTACCAGGCGCCCTCCTGGCCTGTCCCGTTCCTCATGCTCTCTCGTGCATTCTCCTTCCTCACTCTAAAAGGCTCTATTGGTGATTTCGAGATGTGGTGGGAAAGAGGTCAGGCCCAGCCATCAGGGGAAAGGACTTATGTACAGAGATGGTAAGTGGTGTCCTGATGGCAGGTTTAGAACTCGAGGCTGGTACCTTAGTTAAAGGTGATGGATCCAGGAGGTTGTGAGTAGACACCCAGTCAAAGACTCGTGTCTGTCTCTGCTGTGAGCCATTGAGATCATGTGCTCCATTAGCTGGTCTCCATCTAGCAGCAGGTATTAAATAGCACGTGATTTCCTGCTGCTGACACTTGTCCAGAGCTGTTCGATGATGTATATTAGTAAGTCAAGCATGGCAAACCCTCTGGCAACGAGTTTGCCATATTTGTAATAAAGGTTGGAAACGGGGGCCCATATGTGGGAGGAAATCAGCTCTTCAGAATTAGCGCAAGAGTGAAAGGCAGAGCAGTGCGGTGCCTTCTCTTCCTGAAATTTAGAATCCTTATAAATATGAAGTCAGACTGGATAGGCACTCACTTTCTTCTGTAGGGGTAATGGCCATGTGGAAATGTGCTTATTAACTGCTGGTTCTGTGTAAGTTACAGGGCCCTCAGGTGATTACTTCCTACGGGATCAGGCATGCCCATCTGTCTTTCATACCTCTGTCCTTTTCCATTCTCAATCCAGGCTTCTGGAAGGCCACATGTCCTCCGTCCTGCACAAGCCCCTTGTTAGTCTTTGTCAATTCAAAAAGTGGGGACAACCAGGGCGTGAAGTTCCTCAGAAGATTCAAACAGCTGCTGAACCCTGCCCAGGTTTTTGACCTTATGAACGGAGGGCCACACCTTGGGTAAGCTTGTAAAATAGTTCTTTTTTGGAGTTTAATTTTTTGAAGATAATGCATGTTTATTATTAAGAGATTCAAACATATATTTTAAAAAAGGAAATAAAGGCCCTGTTTCTTGAACCACCCCCTCCATCCCCAAATTCTACTTGCAGAGGTATCCTCTCAATAGAGTTGGGTGTCCTTCCAGTTTTCAAATGTGTGTTTCAGGCGTGCACACACACTTTTGAACCGAATGCGGCACATGGTGGCCTGGCATTGTGCAGTATACTGTTTAAGGGTGTCAGCATGCAATAGTGTGGGTGTTTTCTGAAGTCAGTGGTTACAGACTTGCTTTGTTGCTTTCAGTGGCTGCTTATTATTGGGGAGGCTTTCCTCCAGGGAGGCCAAACAAAGCCTCCAGGGAGGCCAAACAAGAGAGTTTACATTTTGGAGGCATAAGAAGTTGCTCACCTTGCAGGTGTAGTGACACGTGCAGACGTGCGAGGGCCCAAGTAGCTGGAGAGCTGATGTGTCTTCTTTCTAGTTTTGTGCATACTGTAGGTTTGTAGAAAACATTTGCTTCTGTAAATTTTGTCATTTGAACTAACTCCTTCCTCATTTGGAAGTAGCAGTTCAAGGTCGGAGCTGTAAGCCTCCTAGCTTGTGAGGGGATGGATCATCAGGGGATTTATAGTGGAAAGTGCTTGGGGGCCTGTCCTCTGGTTTATGTTTTCCGGGAGGGTGTTGTGTTAGGAGCAGGCGCTGCTGTAACAGGAGCTGGGGCGGGTGGGAGGAGAGGATGTGCACATGGCCCCAGGGCCTGATGTGGAGGTGTTCCCATGGCAATAGCTGCTGGAGAAAAGTCCCACGGCAACTTTCTAGCCTGCTTCCTCCAGGCAGCACTCCTGAGATGTAGGTAGGGGGACTTAGTTAACTGAATGACCAGGAGCATATTCACCACTATGTTTAGAAAGGAATCTTTCTAGTTAAAAAATGGGGCCAATGCCATGAATGGGTAGCTCAATTGATTGGAGCATTGTCCCATACACCAAAAGATTGCGGGTTCAGTCCCTGGGCACATACCTAGGTTTTGGGTTCGATCCCTGGTTGGGGTGCATATGGGAGGCAACCTATTGATGTTTCTCTCTTTCTCTCTCTCTCTGAAAGCAATAGACATATTCTCAGGTGAGGATTAAAAAAGGAGGGGGGTTCAGTGAAGGAATCAGACAGCCCTTGTCCTGATATACTGAACAGGTTCACTCTGCGAGGCGCTGGGGTGTTGGACGAATGCTGTGAATGGCTTTGGGCAGGGAACTTGAGAAGAACCAGATATTCCTTGGCTGCATGCAGACCCGTGTTTGGGGTGGTATTGCATAGGAGACAGGATGGCGTAGGGGACCCCGCAAAGGCACAGGGGCAATTGGTTTAGTAAACTCTAATTTCTGGGAAGCAGGTTCCATTCCACACTTTATAAACAAACTTAGGCACATTGTTTCACTTTTTTGACAACTGTCCTTGGAGAGCAGGAGGCCTGGGAGAGGTCAGTGTTCTCAGAGGCAGCCTTGATGCTTCAGAATCTCACGTATGTTTTTCCCCTGAGCCATGTGTGTCCCTCATTCCCTTTTGTCTTTCCAGGACATCCTCTGGCTCAGATTCAGCTAGATGGAAGGCCTACTATGGCGGGCCTCTGCCTGCCAGGAGTGCAGCACATGGACAGATAGGCAAGGTCACACGGCAGCATGTCTGTCACCATGACAGGGAGGCATGCAGATTCTTGGGAAACCCAGAGGAATTTATAAATCAAATTGGGGTATCTCAGTTTCTCCCTGAGCCAGTGTTTGAGGAGAATTGGTGTCATGGCAGGGAGGGAGGTTTGGAGCCTGCTGGGCAGAAGATGCTGTGTGTGCCAAGAGGTGATGGCAGCTGCTGGCCAGGGAGGGTTGTAGGTGCTGGCCAAGGGGTTTGAACCTTTCCTGGAAACAAGCAGCAAATTCTTAAAGTGAGACACTGGACAAGACTTGTTTTGGGAAGATCATACTGGTAGCAATTGGAGGTATCCGCAGGAGACGTGAGCTGGGGAGAAGGCTCTTGTAGTGATTATCAGAGAAGCAGTGGTGGACGGGACAGCAGGGTTGGCCTGGTGACTGTTTTGATGGTAGCTCTGCTATTTTCCAAGGAGGGGAACCTAGGACGCCCTTGTGACTCCTTTGGTAGACAAGTGCATGTGTTGTTCTGCAGGAAAGTCTGGAGGTCATGGTTTAGGGTCATGGTCATCAGCATATGTGTGGTCTCTGAAGCCAAAACTTGAGTCAGGCCACTCAGGAAGTGGGTGAGGAATGAGCAGAGGGGCAGGTGACCATGCGAGGGGCAGGTGACCACGAAGAGCATGGGAAGGAGATGGAGGTGGGTTACGCGGGGAGGAGGAATGGGTCACATCATCTGGAGGATGCAGCTGCCCAACGGGGAAGATAAAGTGGACAGTTCTTGGGCTCCTCAGCTGCCCATGCAGGTGCTGGCTGCGTGTGGGGACTAGGCGAGTGGAGAATGGCACAGAGGCCTCCCGTGGGAGGCTTTTGCTCTGAGGTGCCCAGTGGCCCCAGCAGGCCGAGCCTGAGCACCTAGCTAGGCTCTTCCTCTGAGGGACTTAATTGCAAGAGAAGGTACAGGTCACTGTGAGGACCACACACGGGGTCCCTCACCCAGGACTGACTGGCCATCGTTTGTCATTTAGAATGTACCTCATTTCATTATATTCTCTTTTCTTTGCAGCTTACGCTTATTCCAGAAGTTTGATACATTCCGGATTCTGGTTTGTGGTGGGGACGGCAGTGTTGGCTGGGTCCTCTCTGAAATTGACAGCCTCAATCTTCACAAACAGGTGCCTGAATGTAGAGGAGCCCAGGCCCGGGAATGGGGTGGGGTGGGAGAGAAGCTGGACTGTCTTGGGTGACACTCCATGTCCCTTGGAGTACTTTTCCCAGGGAGGGGCTAGCAAAGGTCTGGAAGGGAAGAGCTGGTAGCTCAATAGCATCATGGGGCCGGGAGCTGGGGCTGGGGCTATGACGGGAACAGGAACTTTACAGCTAGAAGTAAAGGTACAACCTTTTTGTCTATTTAGTTGGGCGAAAACGAAAAAGATGAACAATGGATAGGTGTGGAAAGGAGAGTCTTTTTGTGGCATTGGGAAATGATATTGGTGCAGTCTGGAAGGATAGCAGTGTGGTAGTACAGATCACAGTCTAAATGTTGGACGCTCTTTGAAAGAGAGCACAGTTGGGAAAGGGTCTGTATGGTTTTCACCAGTGGTCTTTATGAATGCCCAGGTAGGGGATCATCAGTAGGGGGAGTGAGAAGCTCAATGCTGGCAGAGCTTTGCCCAGCGGAAAGCCACCGGCAGATCTCCACTTACTGCCATGGGGTGAGCACAAGATGCCACAACATGCTGATTTATAAAATGCAGGAACGGAACAGGGTGATATGAGTCCATTGTTGATAGAGAAAGGTCCAAGGGACCCTAATTGTGACTTGCAGTTCCAGGAAGTCTATTTCTGTCCCTTCCTACTCTCTAGGATGTCTTATTTTTATTTCTTTATTACTGTTGAAATAAAACATCTCAATTAACTGTGAATTTATTTTTTCCAAATATTTTTATTGATTTCATAGAAGAAGAGATGGGGTGGGGGGAGAGAAAAACATCAGTGATGAGAGAGAATCATGGATTGGCTGCCTTCTGCATGCCCCACCTGGGCATATGCCATGACTGGGAATCGAACCCACAATTCCTGGTTCATAGGTCGATGTTTAATCACTGAACCTCGCTAGTCGGCTAACCATGACTTTTTAAATGAGTTACCTGTTTATGTTCCTTGCCTACATTTCAATTGGGGTATTTGCCTTTTAAAAAATTAAAAAGATTTTAATTTTTAAAGATTATATTATATTGGGGATGTAAACTCTTTTTGTCGGTGATATTTTTCCCTACTTTGTCATTTGCTTTCAACATACTTTTTTTTCCAGATCTTCTACCTGATTCTCAGGTGGGGTGGACTGTTCTTAGGCATTTTTTAGCCTCGGGCATTAAAATGATACAAATTGGACAGTGAACTCTCCATCAAGGCCACTTGCTCAGGAAAGAAAATGCTTCCCTCTAGTGGTAAAGTTAGAGAACAACACTTAAGTCCTGTGTTCCGTTGACTTCTAGGATGATCTACAAGTTTGTCACTAATCAGGAAGGCAGGTTTCATCCACTCAGTTGAGTTCAGTGAGCACTGTCTCCTTCAGCTTCTCTGTGGCACTCGAGTCTCTGGTCAGCCTATCTTTCCCCTAGCTTTCCTTGGTGTTTCTTGTCTTCCTGGCTGCCCCTTCTCACCTCAAGCCCAACATTTCCAGCACTGAGCACACCACTCAGCCCTGCCTGGCCCCCATTTCTTTCCTTAGAATCTGAAAATTATCATCCACCAGACATCCAAGCCAGAGATTTGGCAGTTGATCATTCTTGATTCTTCCCTTGTCCTCCCTCCTCATTTCTACTTAGTTGCTAGGCTCAGTCCTGCTACCCCAGAGTGTCTGTGCTAGCCCCTGTGTGCGACCCACAGGTTGAGAACCGCTAGCAGGGTCACCTAAGACCACTGGAAAACATAGATATTTACATTACGATTCATTAACAGTAGCAAAATTGCAATTATGCAATAGCAAGGAAAATAATTTTATGGTTTGGGGTCACCACAACATGAGGAACTGTGTGTATTAAAGGGTCGCAGCGTTAGAAAGGTTGAGAACCACTGTACTAGAGGGCAGTCAAAATGTAGCAACATGTGAGATGCAGCCCGTGGGAGACGGAGGACTTTTCTGTGGGGTTAGAAAGGCTGTGGGCTCTGTGGCTCTGCCTGAAATGGAAGCCCCACCCCTTTTGGAACAGGTCTCTTCCACTGAGGTCAGCCACCATTTCAGCAAAGAGGAGGGGTCTCAGTGCTGTGTCTTCCTACTGTGTTTTGCAGTGTCAGCTGGGAGTGCTGCCCCTGGGCACAGGGAATGACCTGGCTCGCGTGTTGGGCTGGGGCTCAGCCTGTGATGATGACACCCAGCTCCCTCAGATCCTGGAGAAGCTGGAAAGAGCCAGCACCAAGATGCTGGACAGGTGAGTGGGGCGCATTCTCGTGCTGCTCCACACGAACTAGTCAGAGACAGGTAACCTGGACCAGCTGTTCTTACCCGGATCCCAGGGAACCATAGCCTTTGACAAACAAGTGTAAAAATTTGACCTGAGCTGGAATTCTTTTTTCCTGGGACTTCTTGGGTGAACTGCTTTTAGTTCTAACTCATGTCTGAAATCCTGCTAACCAGAGCCTGTGGTGGATTGGTGCCATGAAAATGCTCATGTTCATTACGATCCTGTGGTTGCCATGACCAGGTTTGATCACGCATCCACTCAGCTGCCCTCTCATGTAGTGCATTTGATGAAGTGAGGAGCAGGCTGCTGGCTTTCTCTTCCACTAGTGGAGCCATAGTGACTTATTACTTATTGGTGTAGCATTTGTACACAAGCTAACATAAAGGACTTACAGATGAAGTTAGAATTGTTGTAAGGTCAGGTCTCCAGGTCACAAGGAGGGAGGTGCAGGGCCTGCCTGGGAGGCGGAGCAACCTGCTGGGAGCTGCCTTTGTGTGCAGGTGGAGTGTCATGGCGTACGAGACTAAACTGCCCCGGCAGGCCTCCTCTTCTGCCGTCGTCGTCACTGAGGACTTCAGCGAGGGTTCCGAGGTATTTTCCGGTTACCTCCCCTCCCCTGCACCCCCAATATTCTCATGCCCAGCCCTAGGCTAGACCAGAAGTTCAGGATCAGCTCAAGGTTTAGGTGGAGCCATATAGACTCTGACCTCCCAGGCTTTGGGTCACCTGGAGGCTTCCCAGTTGTCATTAGAATTTGGGGCCTTTGTGTTGACAGTTCCCTAGGAATTCCCACCCTCCCTGCACCTGCTGCTGCCCCATCATCCTCCACATTGCCTCCCTTTGCAGCTGGCTGTGCCAGTTCAATCATTCACTCTTCTTTTTGTTTTATGGCTCTTATGTCTTAATAGTTCTTAAGGGCCTAAACTTTGCCTTCCTTATTTTATATCCTGCAGTAGTGCAGTCCTGGCACATAGCTGTGCTCATGCCCCCTGGGCAAGCTAGCTGCTGGCTGAGCAGGAGAGAGAAATCTGCAGGGGCCATCTAGGTCAGCGGTCAGCAAACTGGCCCCAGGTCACATCTTCCTGGATCTGCTTTGACATGACCTGTGTGCAGAGGATGGTCTGTACCTTTCAAGAGAGGAAGACTACTATCTAGCTGATATTAGGTCTAGTAATAATTAATGTCGTTTTCTAATACTTTTTTAAATCGAATTTATTTAAACAATACAACAAAATTTAATCAACAATATAGTTGCTGTTGTTTTCTACTACTTGTGCCCAACACTCAGGAAGCATTTTAATCCCTCTGTTGTAAAATTCTTGTGATTTTGATGCAAAAAATTCGGTCAATGCATTTTTGAGGCATTCTTCATTATTAAATTTTTTTCCAAGAAGAAAGTTTTGCAAAGAACGAAACAAATGGTAATCGGAAGGGGCAATATCAGGAGAATATGCAGGTTGAGGGAGAACTTCCCATTCCAACTGGCGCAGTTTTTCAGCAGTGATTCTTGCAGTATGCGGTCGTGCGTTATCTTGGTGAAGAATTACACCCTTCCGATTAATCAGCGCGGGTTCTTTTTCTCTTAAAGCTTGGGCTAAACTTTCCAATTGGGCACTATCCACTGCACTTGTAATGGTTTGGTTAGATGGTAAAAGTTCATAATGAAGAATTCCTTTAAAATTCCACCAAACACAACATCACTTTTTTCGCATGCAAGTCAGGTTTTGGCGTGGGCTGCGGAGCCTCATTTTTGTCCAACCACTGAGGCCGCTTTTTCAGATTAACATACAGCACCCATTGTTCATCTCCGGTAACAATTTGCTCTAAAAACGGCAAACAGTTTTGACGAGGGAGGAGCGAACTGCAAATTGTGACTCTTTGATTACGGTTGTTGTCGGTCAACTCATGAGGAACCCATTTTCCAAACTTTTGGACTTTGCCAAGTGCACACAATTGATTGGAAATTGTTTTTTGTGAACAATTTAAAGTTGTCGCAAGCTCTTGTTGGGTAATTTGAGGATTTTGCACCAAAAGAGCTTGAAGAGCTTCTTGATCAAAATTGGACACGTGGCCTCGACCACTCTTGTCATCTAACGAAAAATTCCCTCGAGAAATTTCTCAAACCAACGCTGGCATTTTCTGGCGCTACCTGCATCTTGACCAAGAGCACTACAGATGTTTTTTGCAGCCTCACTTGCTTTTCTTCCTAATTGAAACTCGTAAAGCATGCAGTGCCGAATATGCTCTTCATCCGCCATCTTCTTAGCCCTAGTTTTGCAACAAAAAACAAACCAAACACAAACTTTTTCAAGCAAAACTTGTTAATTGCACTTCACACGTTCTGTAGATACCACGTGTTTGAAGGTTATGTCAATACAAGTCAACGCCAAGCAAGATTTTAAACGAATGTTAAAAAACGACATTAATTATTACTAGACCCGATAGTAAGTTTGCTGACCCTGTGCTAGCGCGTAGAGTGGGCCATTACACAGAATCAGATCTCCCATTGCAGCAGGCAGAGATGAGTGGGAAAGGGGGAACTTATATTGAGAGAAGGAGATGGGCCAGGCAACATTCCCAACCAGGTAGACAGATGTGTTGTCTGCTGTGAATGGAACCTAAATTAAGGAGTGTTGCTTACGGAAACAAGATAGAAGATCCTAATTTCTAGCCAGGCTGCTGGTGGTGAATCTCAGACTAAAGGACAAAGAAGCATGAGGTATTTGTAAGTCTTTATCAAAACATGCTCTTTTTTGTTAAGGCCCATCTGTCCACATCCGGATGAAGCCTTTGAAATCTTTCAGATAACACTGGCAGGTCTCAGATTGTTGAAGGAAGTGAGCTAGTGGGGGCAGTGGGTGAGGAATTCACTGGGTGAACTTGTACCTACAATGATCCCTCCCTGTTTTGGGATAATTCTAGGTACAGCAAATTCTCTTCTATGAAGATTCGGTTGCGGCCCATCTTTCTAAAATCCTGACTTCTGACCAGCACTCGGTGGTGATCTCATCGGCAAAGTGAGTGCAAGCTGCCTCGGGGGAACCAGGGGTCCAGCACACAGGGTGTCCAGTTTGCAGCCAGGACTGTCTCTCTAGAAGCTTCTGTCTGCGTTTTCTCCTACAGAGTGCTCTGTGAGACGGTGAAGGACTTTGTGGCTCGAGTGGGAAAGGCCTATGAGAAGACGACTGAGAGCTCAGAGGAGTCTGAGGTCATGGCCAAGAAGGTCTGTTCCCTAGGCCCCTGCCTGGGAGGGTGTCAGGATGAGAGGCACTCCAATCCACTTTATTTGTTTCTTGTCCAGTGCTCTGTCCTGAAAGAGAAGTTGGATTCTCTTCTCAAGACCTTGGACGATGAGTCCCAGGCCTCGTCCTCTCTGCCCACCCCACCACCCACCATTGCTGAGGAGGCAGAAGATGGAGACGGAACGGGCAGCAGCTGTGGGTCAACTGTGGACCGCTCGATGGGGTCAGCATGTCCAACCCGGCCACAGATATTCAGGCCTCGGGAACAGCTCATGCTGAGAGCCAACAGCCTGAAGAAGGCGATTCGTCAGATCATAGAACACACAGAAAAAGGTAGCTGGTCTCTTAATGACAAGGGAGCTTTCTTCAGGCAAGTGCTGGGCACACCCAGTTTCCTCTGAACGTGGTGCTGGAAAGGCATCCACCTTGTAGGTCAAAGCCTGATAGCCCGAGGTCACTTTCTGCCTATGCAGCTTATCTCCGGCCTGCCCGACTGGAGGCAGCACCTCCTACCTGAGCGTTGCCCGCAGCGTGTCTCCCTGCTCACCTACTGGGTCTGATGTAAACCTGGAAAGAGAACCCAGGGATCCAGAAAGTGAAAGGCAGAGCTGGAGGGCGCCCCTCGCTGGTGAAAGGTGCTCATGGACATACACAGTGGGCTCCTTGGAGAAGCTGACCCCTGAATAGGGAGCCCACTCCCTGCGGAACTGGGCCCATCCGTGCGTCAGCCCTACAGGATGTGTCCTATCCAGTTGGAGGAGGGGCTGCCCTGGGGGGGGTGTGTTCTAAGAGAGCCATGGTGCTTAGAACTGAGGTGCTCTTAGGACACCTGGAGAGGTGGGGCCCATCCATCAAGTCAGTGGACAGAGAGAGATTGGAGGTTGGGGGAGCCCAGGGAGGTGGTTAGAGAAGTGGGGGGGACCATGTACACCATGGTATCTGAGTCAGGACTGCTTCAGTGGAGGAGGGTGCCCAGGGCCTGGGCAGGTCATTGGCCTGGTGTGCTGACTTCCCACCATCAGCCTGGGGCCTGGGAGAGGTAAATAGATCACATAGGACAAAGATTTGCCTGGCTAGTCACTCCCTTTCTCCAGACTCGGTTTGCTAAGCTTAGATGAGAATGCTGAAAAACCACATTGACCTGTGAACTTTATTGCCTCCAACCTTGCTGGGACCTCCAGATCGCTCTTCAGCAAATTTTTCTTATCTTGGATCTGCCTTGTCCTCATTACCCTCAGAAGCCATTTCACATGTCCATAGCCTTCAGACGCTTTCCTAGCCCTCACCTTTTCACTCTGAGCAGATCAGCCTGCTTCTTGCTTCCATGAGAAGATAAGTCATGGCCTCCTACCTATATCCTGGTGGATGCACAAGGTGGTGGTCCTCATCACATCTCCCAGGGCTGCTCTGGCTCTCAGTCCTTCACTGGTCGTCTTTCCACATCTTCAGCTTCTGGGCCCTCCTCCCCAGCCAGCTGGCACGGATGCCCGGTGCCCATGGTGCTTGTAGTGTGGTAGGCCCAGGGGGACAGTGGGCATGAGGTGGGAACTTTAGGTTTAATCTGCAGACAAGGGGACATTTGAAGGAAAATCAAATTGGTAGGCGAAGAGGGGAGTCTGTTCACAGGACCTCCATCAGCCTGGCCTTGCCTGTGGTGATGTCCTTGGGCTGAGCTACGGACGTTCTTTCCTTGCAGCTGTCGATGAGCAGAATGCCCAGACCCAAGAGCAGGAGATGATCGTCTTAGGTCTCTCTGAGTCAGAGGAGAAAAAGGACCTGAAGTCAGAGGACACGGTGTGCCACAGTGAGAGCTGCGGGGTTGCCAAGCATAGAAGCCTCCGCAAAGGTACAGCCACCAGCCAGGGTGCCCTCAGCCCTGCGTCCGGGCCTGGCACTCAGAAAGCTTGTCAAGGAAGTGTCGGGGCAGTGCTGGCTCATTGCTCTGGCCACTTACAGGGCCTTTCCCTGTGCCGCATGCTGTGCGCGGTTTGTCAGGTGGCAGGTGGGAGGGGTGCTGGGGAGTGGGGAGCCTTGCTGTGAGGAGTGTGCTTTCTTCAGAACCTCTCTGTGCCCCAGACCCAATAGGGCCCAGAACCTTCCTGGGTACCCCTCAGAACTTCCTGGCTGCAGCCAGCCAAATGCCATGCACATACGAAATTTGTTCCAGCCAGAGCCAGCCTGGCCTGGCATTTTGGTCAGGGCATCACCAGTCTCACGGTCACCTTTCCTGTGCACCGTATCTGTCCTGGAGCAGCGCAGGCTCTGGGTGTGGAGGATGGCTCAGAGGTATCTGCCTCAGTTCACTCCATGGTCATTACCACTTAGAACTCCACTTGGCATGGGCCCTAAGTGTGAGTAGGGTCTGGTCCCTCTGTGCCTTGTCCCAGCCTCACCCTCTTGAAGATATTCAGACCCACTGGCCTCTCGTCCCCTCTTTGTCTCTCTCTGGGCCTCTTTCTTTACCTCACCAGCTCCACCTGGGCTGACCAGTGGCTTGTAAGCTCCTCACTTCCCTGGCCCCTCCACCTGGCATTTCTCTAATGAACTTCTCCAGTAGTCAGTCATGGCTTTGTGTCCTGTTTTTATAGTTTCCAAGTCCCCATGTGAGAAGCTGATCAGCAAAGGGAGTTCTGCCTCTCTTCCTCCCCAGTCAGGAAACCGGGATGGCCTCCCAGCGCTGAACACGAAGATCCTCTTCCCGAGTGAGTGTCCCCACCCCGTGCAGGCACAGTGGTGAGCTTTTGTGGGAGGGTGTCAGGCCTCGCTTTGCCCGGCACTGCGTCTGTGGGAATAAACGAGGCCGGGTCTGTCCTCCAAGAGTCTATAGGTCCTTGGAAAGTAGATAGAATTCAGAGTTAGGTCAGGGCATGAAAGTGCTCTTATTCATTACAAAGGGCAGGTGGCACCCAGATTGCCTTAGAGGCTGGGGGTGGGGCTCCAGAAAGGCAAAATAGTTGTCCTGAGTGAATGAGGAAGGCGGGCAGGCTGTGGTGAGACTGAGAGTCGTGCTGCTGTTTCTTCCATGATTGCAGCAGGAGCAGCTAGCCGGCGGGGGGCTGGCCCTGTCCTCTTCCCTGCTCTGCTCTCATTTTGCCTGGGATGGAGTGTAGGCAACTCCTGCTGCTGCTTCCCCCAGAGGAGTGGTGACAGAACTTGTCTTCATAGGAAGGAATGCCGCAAGGTGTTGAAATTGCCAGTAAGACTCCCTTAACCAGTTTTGGGTAGAGTCCGGAGGTCTCCTAGCCACACCATCTACTCCTATAAGTGATTTGTCAATTTCTAGAGAATCTCCACTGAATAGAAAGAAAATTCTAGAAGCCCTTGGGAAATGAGCCCTCGGAAATGAGCATTTGGGTAGCTAGTGATAAAGATATTACTGGATGCATGGGTGGGCAGAACGTTCAAAAACAGTTTCATCTCTACCTTAATGTGTGATTTAAAGATTTTAAATTGATGCAGGCCGCTCACAGGTGTTTATTTCTCATGAATGTAGCCTTCCAAAGCTGGCGCCTGGGCTCTAAGATTCATCGTACGAAGAGCTCTTTCTGGCGGAGCTTTTTGTACGTTTAAGGAGGACTGTCTTCACAGGCCATTTCTGTGTGTCTCACAGGTGCTGATTGCTGTCACCAGTACGTTCCTTTTGTTTCATGACTCTGGGTTGTCTCCCTCACAGATGTTCGTGCGGGGATGTCTGGTTCCTTGCCTGGCGGTTCAGTTATCAGTCGCTTGTTAATCAATGCTGATCCCTTCAACTCCGAACCAGAAAACCTGTGAGTGTGGCATGAACCAAGGGGGCACGTTGGTAAAGAATGCTGGAGCCTGGAAAGTGATTGGTATTGACTAGAGTAATTTGTGAGCAGTTGACTAGGGGATCCCCTTCCAGCTGGTGTCAGCTGATAAGGAAAACCCAGAGATGGGAAGCCTCAGCTAAGGAGTGTGGGCGGAAAGTTCCGGCGATGGGGCGATGGGGCGATGGGGGCGATGGGACGATGGGATATAGCCTGTCCCGGCTCATTTCCAATGGTCACGAGGCAGTGTCTTTAAATATATGGAATGTTCTGAGGTTTTGGGCAGGTTCAGAAACTCCCGTTAGGAACTTGTTCTTCATTATCACTGTTTGGTAACCTTGGCTGACCCTGTGTTGGTGCCTCTTCCTGACTACCTCCCCCCTGCCGCCCACTGTTCTGCTGCTTTCTCCTGCGGTCTGCTCCCCGTTAGAGCTGCAGTCACAGGCCCCTGGGCTGGAAGCTCCTGGCGATCCCCAGGGAGACGCTGTCCTGGCTGAGATGTGTGGGGAGGAGCTGCTTTGTGCTCCCGCACTGTGTCCTCTGTCCCTGGACTGAGGCCGTGAGGACTGTGGACAGCAGTTCAGTTGAATCTGTTCCTGTGTGTGTGCACGCCATTGCAGACACAGATGGTGTTTGAAAACCCATTCTTCTAGGTTTTCCTTTCTGCCTGCTGATAGCAAGTTCTGGGCAGTTAGCATCGGTGGCAGTTGGTTAAGTTGCCAGCCATGTGTTTGGTGTGTGGGGTGGGGGAGAGCCATTAAGAAATGTGTGGTTTACAGAAGCTCTGGGTTTTGGGAAGGTGAAGCTGGAAGTATGGAGAGTGTCAGTCCTGCCAAGCCGGTTTGCCAGGGAGCTGCCTCTGTTGGACACCTGCTGCCACGTTCTGGCCTGCCCAATGCTTGGGCATCCCATCTAGGACCTGCCACTGCCACTTACCGGCCTATCTGCTCCTCACTCCAGGCCCCAGGGCTGCCTGGCTCTTGTTTTGACCCTTCCTGATAATTCCTCGAAAAGGCCAGAGCTATTGTCTTCCTGTGAGCAGTGCCCTGGATATTTTGTTTGTTTTCTTAATCTGAGATTTCTGAGGTTCCAAGTCTGGCAGCCACAGCCATTGGTCTTGTTTTTCTCCTCTTCTGACTGGAGAGACTTCTCCTTCACCTAGGGCAGTGGTCGGCAAACTGTGGCTCTTTGGCCCCTTGAATGTGGCTCTTCCAAAAAATAACACGTGCAGATGCGCATGTACAGTGCGATTGAAACTTTGTGGCCCGTGCGCAGAAGTCGGTTTTTGGCTCTCAAGAGAAATTTTAATCGTTTTACTGTTGATATTTGGCTCTATTGACTAATGAGTTTGCCGACCACTGACCTAGGGAGACCAAAGCTGCTTTCCTCCTCCACCCAGGCTGAGCACCAGGTTGTTCCCTGTCACCCTAGGACCTGGTCATTCTGCCTTTGCTGCCATGGCCTTCTGTGGCCTGCCTAGCCACTTCCCAGGCCCCTTCAGCCCTGCTTCCTCCAGGCCCTGGCAACACTGTGTTCAGTGAAGGGAGCCAGGCGCAAGGGCCCCATGTTTTGGGACCCATTTCTATGAAATGTCCAGAGGAGGCAGATCCATGGAGATAAGTAGATTAGTGGTTGTTGGGGGCTTGGGAAGGGTTGAGAGTGCTGGCTGACGGTGTGAGCTTTCTTTTTCGGGTGATACAGTAATTCTGAAATTGATTGTAGTGATGGTTATATGACTGTGATTGCATTAAAATTGTATTGTAGCCCTAGCTGGTTTGGCTCAGTGGATAGATGGTTGGCTCACAGACTGAAGGGTCTCATGTTTGATCTGGTCAAGGACATATACCTCAGTTGCAGGCTCTGTCTGTGGCCCTGGTCGGGGTTTGTATGGGAGGCAACCAATCGATGTGTGTCTCTTACAGCGATATCTACCCCTCCCCCCCAACACTCTCTAAATCAAATGGAAAAATATCCTCGGGTGAGGATTAACAAAGCAAAACAAAAAAAACAGCCCCCAAAATTGCATTGTACATTTTAAGTGAGTAAACTATATGGTATATGATTTCTCAACACTGTTACCTAAAATAATAATAATTTTAAAAAATAAAATAAGAAATAGAGTTTGCCCTCAGGAAGAACTGGTAGAGGTTGGGAAGCTGCTAAATTGCTCTGAAACCCCTTTTGCAGAGAGTATTACACAGAGAAATGTGTCATGAACAATTACTTTGGCATTGGCCTGGATGCGAAAATATCTCTGGACTTCAACAACAAGCGTGATGAGCACCCGGAGAAGTGCAGGTTGGTGACACCTGTGTGCACACCTGTCCTCGAGTCTTCTCATTTCTCCTGGTCAGTAAGGTGATTTTTAGAGTCAGCAGGTAAAAGGATGTGCAGTTCGCTACCTGAATGCCTGTGTCTACAAATGGAGGTGGAAGCAGGTGGAAGTCCCAGAGGCCAGCCTGGAGGAGGCTTGCCCGAGGGTTGTCCAGGTTTGGGCAGATTCAGCATAAGAAAACGAGAGACCCCAGTCAATGGGAAGAGGAGACTCATAAGTCTGTGAGGTTACTGTACAGGGGCAGGTAACACAAAGTGTGCTAAGAAGTGGAAGTGGACAGTGTGTCAGGAGATGGCAGGCTGGTTATTCCACCTGTAAATTGCACACCCAGAAAAGACAAACACCCAGCAGCGTTGATCACAGCCCGTACAGATGTGCTTTTCAAATGTCGTATGGTAAACATAATTTTATAGTCAGAAAAGCTCATGGTTTATAACATCTTTGTGAAGTTTTACCTTTTAGGGTATGATTATCTTCTTGAGAAATACTACTTTTCCTGTCAATAAACGTATCTCTGTGCTTACCTTTTATAGATACTAGCAGGGGGTCTCTGTCGCAGGGACTCGCAGAGTCTCACCCTTTTGTGATCTGATGCCACCCCATACTTTTTTTTAGCAATGACTATAGTTAACTAGAAAGAAAGTCACGGCCCCCGTCCATTCTGTGATTCCTTCTCCAGGAGCCGAACCAAGAACATGATGTGGTATGGGGTGCTTGGGACCAAAGAGCTGCTGCACAGGACCTACAAGAACCTGGAGCAAAAGGTCCTGCTGGAGGTGAGCTGGAGGGCCTCCTGTTAGCGCTGCTCCCTGCAGACCCCTCGGTGGGAGGGAAGCCGCTCACTGCAGGCCTCCTCGGCCCTTGGGCGGGTTGCCAGTGAGGAAGAACTGGTTGATGCCTGAATCTCTCCTTTCCTTGTCCTTCTTCTTCACTGTGCAGTGTGATGGGCGGCCCATCCCGCTCCCCAGTCTCCAAGGAATTGCTGTTCTCAATATTCCCAGCTATGCTGGAGGGACCAACTTCTGGGGAGGCACCAAGGAAGATGATGTACGTGCAGGGTTTCTTGGGTAGCATGGGCCTGAGCTTGGGGGCAGAGAGGGCAGTGACTAGAGAGGCAGCCCCTTCAAGGAGCACTAGCACTTGGGGCCCTGATAGAGCATCAGCACTCGGGGTGCTCTTCAGTGATGCAGAGGGGTGAATGCACCCCACCTCTCTTGTACTGGCAGGACGGGTACCGTGGAGAGCAAGACAGGTGGTGTCTCCTGCTCATAAGAAGGGAGGCTGAGTAGAAAAGATGTGGCCAGAGGCATAGGTGTGATGCAGAAACTGGACCCAACCCTGATTGGTGGCGATCTG
Source organism: Pipistrellus kuhlii (assembly GCF_014108245.1). NCBI lineage: Eukaryota > Metazoa > Chordata > Mammalia > Chiroptera > Vespertilionidae > Pipistrellus > Pipistrellus kuhlii. The sequence continues at coordinate 26,702,728 of NW_023425573.1, forward strand.
GGAAGGCTTCTAGGAGGAGGGGACATCCATGTTGAGGCCCAAAGAATGATTTGGGGTCAGCCAGGTCAGGTGTAGTGTTGGGGTAGGGAAGAAGAGGAAGGAGGCTGTTCCACACAGAGGAAGCAGCAGATGGTAGGCTTAGTGGTTAGATAATGATATGGGGCAGAAGTTGTCTGATGGCACTGTGCAGCGGGTGGGGTGCAGAGAAGTTAGAGTTCATACAGGGCTGCGTAAGCCAGGGGATAACTTTGGAATTTATGCTGAGAACTCTGGGAGGCAGTGGTAGGTTTTAACCAGGGGCATGGCTTCCTTGGTACATGAGAGCTAGTAAAAATAGTTAACACTAATTGGACACTTCAGATGTACTGGTCACTCCTCTGTCAGTCCTCGTAACAACACCTTGAGGCATGTACCAGTATTATCCCACTTTACAGATGAGGAAACTGAGGAACAGGGTAATGAAGTGACTTGTCAGGGTCACAAGGCTAGTAACTGGCAGATCCTGATTTGATCCTAGGCAGCTTGGTTTCTGGATCTTAGTAACAGGTTCATACTGTAGCTGCCTCTTCAGTTAGGCTGCATCACCTCCTTGTAAGGGCCTGTCTGCTTTTACCAGTGCAGCAGCCCTCACAGGGAGAAGTATGTGGTGTGTGTTCAAGAAGTGGGACCCCACGTCAGCTCTGCCTCCACCTTTCAGACTTTCGCAGCTCCGTCCTTTGATGATAAGATCTTGGAGGTGGTAGCTGTGTTTGGCAGTATGCAGATGGCTGTCTCTCGGGTCATTAAGTTGCAGCATCACCGGATTGCCCAGGTACTGGCTGTGGTCCTGGAGGCAGGGAGAGCCGGGGAGGTGGTCTCAGGGAGAGCAGGACCTGGCCCAGAACCAGTCTTGACATTGCACTCTCCCCAATACATGTGTCCTGGTGCAGAGCCCAGGAGAATGGGTGCTGAAATTGGGGCCAATTAGCACCCAGCCTGAGCTCCCTGCCCTGACTTTTTCTGGAGGTGCCCCCTGTTCTGCCCCTCGTGCTGAGGTGGGATGAGATGAGACGGGCTTGGCCTGGACTTTCAGAAGTAGCAGCTTGTGCTTGGGAACACAGGCCGAGCATATACGGCCGGTGGAAAACGTGCAGCCTCGCCGAGCTGCTCTGAGGCCCCGCGGGGGAGGGAATGCAGCTTCTGGGCTCCCCCATTACTTATTTCTGGTGACGGGTGGGGAAGGGTCTGTCAGTCTGTGGGGTGAGGGAGGGTGGTGCTTTTATTTATGCACAGTAACCTGGGTGGGAGCTGACTTGAACCGCAGGCTGTGTTGTCCCATCTGTTCCCACAGTAGGCTGCTGGGATTTCACTATTTTAAATCTTTGACTGCATTTTTGTTGGAAAGAGGAACAGTGCATCCTTACCCCTTGTTGGCTGTTGGCTCTGTTCTTTGTTCGCATGTGCTCAGGGATCCAGTGGCTCTTGGAAGCCATGAGTCCCGACCTCGGCCTGGCATTTGTCTGATCACTGAGATTTCCTCTGGGATCACAGATGTGCTGGGCCAGGGCACAGTGGGGGCAGGGCACAGACCCTAAGGCTCCATGAGCTTCGATCTGGACAGGGATGCTCTGACCGCAGGCTTGGCTGTAAGTGTGTCGGCCGCCCCAGAGGGCAGCTGCCTGTGCAGGGTGTGGGGCAGGAAGGTTTCTGCTGGGCTCAGTGGCTGTGCGGCTCCTCGGTGAGCTCGGTGCATGATAACGCTGTGGTGTTTGCTCAGTGTCGCACGGTGAAGATTTCCATCCTGGGCGAGGAGGGCGTGCCTGTGCAGGTGGACGGAGAGGCCTGGGTCCAACCTCCCGGATACATTCGGATTATTCACAAGAACCGGGCCCAGATGCTCACCCGAGACAGGGTAAGAGGGCTGCCTTCGGGGCCAGGGCTCACCTGCAGGCACACCTGTGCTGCTTCTGTGAGAAGACTCGGGGGTTTTTAATGTTTAGTTCTAGGTAGTTATTCATTAAGCCAATGGTATAGGAGTTCCTAGTACCGTTTCTCTTCCCCAGTATAGAAGAGCCTGCCTCTCCCTCTCCCGTAGCCTCTATCATGTCAGGTGTGTCTGTCATTGGTAGAGACGTGCTCACCTCTTGAGGGCAGGAGAAAGTGTAACTCTAGGTTCTTGTGCCCTAGGCATTTGAGAACACGCTGAAGTCCTGGGAAGACAAGCAGAAGTGCGAACTGCCTCGCCCGCCATCTTTCTCCCTGCACCTGGGGATCCTGTCTGAGGAAGAGGCCACCCAGATGGACCAGTTTGGGCAGGCGGCGGGAGCCCTTATCCACAGGTCAGTTCCCGCCCCCTGGAGCACCAGGGCTCCATGTCCATTGCTGGCATGCATGGGTTGAGTTCCTCCTCCCAGACCCTTCACGCAGCCCAGCAGGGTTTCTGCCTGCCCTTGGCTTTGATTTATTTCTACCGATCCTCTGAGTTTACATAGATGGAAGTTTGAAACCCATGGGTGTTTTCAGAGCCAGCTTACAGACCTGCACAGCTGTCCTGGACTCCTAGGAACAGAGCGCTTACTGCTTCCACTTTAGACCACCCTTCGTCTGCTCTGATGTGTGGTGTTTTCGTTTTCTCTAGCATCCGAGAGATAGCTCAGTCCCACAGAGACATGGAGCAGGAACTTGCCCACGCTGTCAACGCCAGCTCCAAGTCCATGGACCGCGTGTACAGCAAGCCCAGAGCCACGGAGGTACCTGCCCTTCCCCAGCCTTGCTCCTCTGGGCATGTGTAGCCCTCGGGCCTCCTCCATGGTGTCTGCCCTGGTTCTTCTCAGGGGCTGAACTGCGGCTTTGTCCTGGAGATGGTGAACAACATGAAGGCCCTGCGCAGCGAGACAGAGCTGCTGCTGTCCGGGAAGATGGCCCTGGTGAGCTGGGGGGCCGGGCTCTTGCTGTGGGATGTGGCCATTGTTGCACATTTCAGTCCAGATTTTCTGGTTTTAAGAATCTAGACTCATTGTTGGGAGGGGCCTCAGAGGTCATGTGATGTGACCATGTGGTTGGGGCGCATACTCTTCTGGCCACACCTCAGCCACACCATCCCTAGCATGTCAGATTGCTGCACATGTGACCGCCTTTGTCATCGTAGACAGAATTCTCCCTTAGACAGTTGGCAGCCATCGTGCTGGGCCCTGATAGGCACCCGAGCTCACTGCCCATCCTCACTCAGCCCTTACACACCTGGCTGAAGCGGCAGCTCTGGGGAAGCACTCTGGGTGGGGAGTTACTGGGTCACAGGAGCTAAAATAGGGAGAGCTGGGGGATGGCCTGGCCAACCTTCTTGTTTTAAAAAACGAGGACTTGGAAGGCCAAGGAGGCAAAACAACTTGCTAAAAGTCACACGACTGGAGAAAGGCCCCAAAAGTCTAGTTTTTGTACCCCCTGCTCTTCCCTCCGAAGTGCCGCACTGTCCCGGAATGGAACGGCATCTCCAGCTGGTGCCAGCAGGCTGGTCCTGTCCCTTTGGATAGGAGGCCGACGAAGTGTCAGCCCTGAGAGTGTGGCTGTCCGGCAGGCGAGGTTTCCTCCGCTGTTTATGAAGGAGAGTTTAATTCTCTCCCCCAACGCTCCTCAGAAGGGGAGGTGGAGGAGGACCTCTGAGTGGAGCTCAGCGCTGGGACTGCTGTGCCCCAGCTCTCACTGCTAGTAATGAGCGCGTCTCTCTTTCCCATGCGGGAGCAGCAGCTGGACCCCCCTCAGAAGGAGCGGCTGGGGGCTGCTCTTGCCGAGATGGACCGACAGCTCAGGAAGCTGGTGGACACCCCCTGGCTGTGCCAGCCCCTGGAGCCCAGTGATGAAGAGGTAGGTGGCATCCCAGGTGCGGCGGCCCGCCCTTTGCTGCCTGTAGAGAGTGTGCTCTGTGCCTTCGGGGCCAAGGTGATGTCAGTCTGTCTTGAATCTTCCTCTAGTCAAATGTCTTGGGGAGAGGCTGGCGGGAGGAAGGAGTAGGGGGTGGTATGAGAACGACTCTTGGTGACTGGGCATGTGTTGCCCTTGGAAGCAGAACTGCCTGCTGACCAGGAAGTGGGTAGAAAGCAGGCTGAGCCCCACCCACTGTTTCCTCTCCTGTGGGGACACATGGGGCCTTTAAATGGCAGCTTTTTGGAGGTTTGTTTTTGACAGTGACAGAGTTGGTGAGTTTGACTTATATCACACTTTTCTTCACGCATTTAGAGACCCCCCCCCACTTGGCACAGATTCTAGATGTAGACAGACCGGACCACATTGCACCCTGGGATGCAGTCACCTCCGTAGAGCAGGCAGAGGAGCCCAGGCAGGTGCTTGCCGAATGGCCATTTTTGTGGGCAGCGTTGGATAAAGGCAAGCCCTAGGCTGCCTTCCTCTCAGGGAGAGTGAACAGCGTGGTCAAGGAGCGAGTTCACCTTGTGACATCCCACAACGTAACTCCTGGGCACCAACACTGAGCAGCACAGAAAGCCTAACTCAGTGGAAATTGTGCCCCTCCGTCCTGCCCTGCACACAGATTTCCTCTGAAGACGGAGAATGGAGGGCTGGGCTTGTCTTGTCTTCAGTTCATGGGCAGAGCAGCAGCTGCTGCCGTGGGGGGCTCACACCTGCTTCATTTGGGACTGTCTGGTCTGGTCTTGGTACGGAAAGCCCATGTCACAGGGATTGTGGCTCCAATGCTTCAAACCTAAGAATATTTTCAAAACAAATATCACCAAGGGCTGTGCAGCCGCCACAGAAACAAACACAAACCACCACAGGTCGTCCCTGGGTGGCTGACCTCCTGATCCTATGAGCCATGTCTAGAGCCACCCCGGTTTCTAGGTTCCCGGACATGGGCTGGAGGGACAGCGCAGGTGTTAGTTCTCGCAGGAGTCGGTGGGAAGTAGTACAGGTAGGTGGAGCCGAAGATCAGGTTTTAGTTACAAACCAGACACGCTCTGCACTCAGGGCAGCATGCAATGCAGGATGCCTTCATCTGATGGAACTTGAGGCCAGAAGTTGCAGCCACATGTCCTCGGAACAGCCCTGTGCCTCCCCCGCTGGCCTCCTTACCACTCGGTGCTCCCTCTGCCGGCTCCTGCTCCATCTGCCCCTGCGAGGGAGGAGATAGGGGTGAAGTGCAGGGGCCCCAAGAAACCCTGGAGGGGATGGTGGCATTTCTACTAACATAAAAATAGGAAAGTCATTTACTTGAAAGAAAAAAAGGTAAATCTATGAGTTTTAGGAAAAGTAAAATAAGTCATACTACTCTCTGGCAAATATAATCAAAGAAAAATGAACAGAATGCAGTAATGAAGGGAATGTGTAATAAATCACAAGAAAATAAAGTAAGTTATATTCAAAGAAATGGTAATTTTAAAATTTCAATGAAACTTGATTTTTTTCAGGAAAAATTTAAACTATAGAAATTGAAATCTGAAGACATTTAAAAAAGAATAGCCACAGAACAACTTGAAAAATAATCTAAATACTGCCTCCAAGGGGAAAATGCCAAGGAATATGTAAGAAGCAGCATTAAAGCTGGAAAAAGATGGACATTGTCCCAGTTCATTTTTTTTAAATTGTGGGGAGAAACATAAAAGGTACCAGTTTCTGTCCTGTCTAATTTTAGTGTTAACTGTATTCACAGTATTGTGAAACAAATGTCCAGAACTTTGTTTATTATGTTTTTTAAAATTGGCACATTGATTCCAAACTCCAGTGTTAACAGTAGATTTATACAAATAATTTCTTTAAACCAAATAATTGATGAAAGAAATGATTTTTAAAAGAACTCTAGCTGGAAAGTGCATCAGGATTAAAAGGTCATTTTGTGTCCCCTGGGCAAGTACTGGTGTACTGGGTCATCAGTGGCTGGGAGTGTCCACTTGGAAGAGAGGGGTGGGCTAAGCCAGTGACCTCCTCTTGCCCAAAGTGTCCATGTCCTCAGCGGCCTTGCGCCGTGGGGAGGAGCAGGGAGCCATCGCTCTTACAGGACAGATGGCTTGTTGGTGGGTGAAGGAGGGGCGAGAGGCTGAGGTTGCTTGAGGACCTGGACTGGGTCCTGTTCAGAGCAGTGCACTGAGGACAGACTGACCTTGAAGCATTTGGGGAGATTGCTTACAAAAAGAACTCAATTAGCTATACATGGATTGGTGGTGGTGGTTTCGCGTGATAACTGTGCTGTGATTGTGTTTAAAAAAGAGAGGATTGTCTCAGAGTTGCTTATGAAGTAGTCTTGGTGGAATAATTTATCTGAAATGTGTTTATTTTAAAAGGCTGGGCAGTGCTCGCTTTGGCAGCACATATACTAAAATTGGAACGGTACAGAGAAGATTGGCATGACCCCTGGGCAAGGATGACATGCAAATTTGTGAAGCATTCCATATATATATGTATTTTAATAAAAAATAACAGGCTGGTGCCGAAACCAGTTTGGCTAAGTGGATAGAGCGTCGGCCTGCGGCCTGAAAGGTCCCAGGTTCGATTCTGGTCAAGGGCATGTACCCAGTAGGGGGTGTGCAAGAGGTAGCTGATAGATGATTCTCTCTCATCAATGTTTCTAACTCTCTATCCCTCTCTGTAAAAAAATCAATAAAATATATTTAAAAAAAACAACAGGCTTGGGAGACAAAGGAAGATAACATGATAATCAGCCTCATTCTACTGGTCTCCTGTCTTATGAATGGATGAACATATCCATATGAAAAGTTAGAAATAAATGTAATGCTCATTTTCATTAACAAAACATTATATAAACACGGGGACAGGATTTTGTGTGGCTCCTGCGGGAAGCGCTGTGAAGTGCGAGGTGGGTGCCAGCCTGTGTGGGGACAGACGGCCGGGCTGGTGGCCTGGGAGCTGAAGGTCTAGCAAAGCAGCTGTTAGAGTCAATGATGGACAGTTTTGCTGAGTAGGAGTTTGTTAAGCATAAATTTCTTGAGCGGTCAGTGAGAAAATATTTTTGTGAGATCTCTTTCCTAGTAGAGGACTTAAAACTTCTTAAAAGAAGTCCGTGAAGGTGACTCTGAGGGCGAGCAGGGAGGTTAGAGGGAGCGGCTGCACGGCACCTTCCCACCGAGGTGCTTGTCATCTCCAAATTCTAGGTGGTGTAGGACCAGTGAACAGCCCTATGCAGTTTTTCTCAGCGTGACCAAATGTCCCTGTCATAAGCTGCCAAGTCTAACCGTGAGGGTCTCTGTGGGGCTGGGGGGCTGGGTCCTGGGGGGATTCCAGGCTGCGGGGGCAGAAGACAGGGGCACAGCCCGGGAAGAGGCATCTCGGCTTTATTTGCGAGAGCAGCCAGCGACACACAGCCTGAAACACAGGCGTCTGTGTGCACGGAGGGACCGGTCGGGAAGGAAGGTTGGGTGAGGGGACGCTGGGCAGTGCTGGCTCTGCCCGGCCTGGAGTGCGCTCTGGGCCTGTGGCTGTCCAGGGGGGCGTCAGCCAGTGTCACGCTTGCTCCCCTCCTTGACAGTCTGCCTCCGGGAGTAAATCCAAGGGAAGAATGCAAAGTGCAGGAAAAGCTTTATTTAGGAAGTTGTGCGTGACACTGATGAGAAAGCAAGGCACAGTTCTGTAGCTGCAGACCTCGGGGCGGGGGACATCAGCCTGGGGAAGCACTAGCAGATTGGCTAAGTAACCTATTTAATAATCTTCCTATAATGGTACTGATATTTAAATAATATTTACAAAGCTTCTTAATCACATGGGAAATGCATGGTATAAAATGAAAATACAGTGATCACCGTGAAACCACTTTTAAAAGGCATTAAAAATTAACAATAAACATGAGACTAAAAATCAAGGAAAAACACAAGAAGAAGTAAATTTGGAACAAAGCATCTTTTGGCCCCGCCGCCTCTCGGATCCAGGTGTGACTCGGGGCTTGGTGCCCTGGGGTCTGATTCTCAGTGTTTCTCCTTTTCCACACAGAACGTGATGGATCTTACCAAACGCAGCCGCAGCGGGAAATTTCGCCTGGTGACCAAGTTTAAGAAGGAGAAAAACAGCAAGAACAGAGATGCCCACAGCAGCCTGGGAGCCCCGGGTACCTGCCTCCCTCCTCTGGCTGTGTGCGCCGCTCTGTGCGCCTCCTGGCCTCCCCTTTCTTCCGTGGTCCGTGGCTCTTTCCCAAATTTCCCAGGCTGAGCCCCCTTCCCTCCCACCCCCATGTGGCCTGCAGGATCGTCTGTCTGCAGCTACAGAACTGTGCCTTGCTTTCCCCTCTGTGTTGGGTGCTGACCGTGGTCATTTCCTGCCCTGAACTTGTTCCCCATGTAGACTAGGTGACTGACTCCTGAACCACCTGCCTGCCCTGGATTGGGGGTTCAGGGTGGGAAGACAGCAGAGGTGACAAGACAGAGACATAGAGCTCCCACTCAGGCCTGCTTCCTCTGTCGGGCTGCTGATTACCTTTCAGTCGGTTCACTGATCAAGACTCCTGCACCTCAGGGAGTCAGCAAATTGGAGCTTAAAGTCTCCTCTGTCTGAAGAGTTGGCCCTGACCAAGCTGTGCCCAGCGCCCTCGGGGGCCAGGGCCCGGCCTGGGCTTGGGCGGCATTGGTGCCCGCTGGGGCTGTGCCATTTGATTACTATTCTTCTTCGCATGTTTGTCCAGAAATTTGGTTTCTTTTAATGATTGTGGCTGTGACTACATGAGCTCTCTGTGTGTGTCTCCCTTCCTGCTGTGGCCAGAACTGAAATGAACCCTCTTAGAACAGTGATTTTTCAACCGGTGTGCTGCAAGAATGTTTAAAACATTCTTTTCCCTCAGATCAGTGGTCGGCAAACCGCGGCTCGCGAGCCACATGCGGCTTTTTGGCTTCTTGAATGTGGCTCTTTCACAAAATACCACGTGTGGGCGCATACAATACAATGCAATTCAAACTCCATGGCCCATGTGCAGAAGTCGGTTTTCGGCCTGAGCGAGTCTATTTTGAAGAAGTGGCATTAGAACACTCAAGGGGCCAAAGAGCCGCATGCAGCTCGTAAGCCACGGTTTGCTGATCACTGCCTTAGATTGTCAAATTAAAAAAAAAAAATAGCCAACAAAACTATAGCCATCCAAAATGAGTGAATCAAAATTATACCTATTTGTTTTTTTTTTGTTAGATTGGCAAAATATATACTTTTTGGTGTGATGCAAAAGTTTATGAGCCAGGAGGTGAGCGGCTGAAACTGCTCGAGGAGGTGGAAGGAGAGCTGGCTCAGCTGCACAGCAGACCCACCTTCCCCTCCATTTGATGCCTCTGACCCCCCTGGGGACATGGGGACAGGGCTGCAGGGACAGATACCGGCTTCTGCCGCAGCTGCACCCCTTTCTGCACAGCTCAGGGCAGTGCCAGTCGCTGGGGCGTTGTGGGTGCTGGCTGCTGTGCTGTTTCAGGGGGCCTGCTGCTGGGGTGCCTGGGGCATCTCGGGTGCTCGCTGCTGCCTGCCTGGTGCTGGGCGCTGGCACTCACTGCTCTCCTGCTTTTCCGTCTCCGACAGTTCACCTCTGGGGGACAGAGGAGGTTGCTGCCTGGCTGGAGCACCTCAGTCTCTGTGAGTATAAGGACATCTTCACTCGGCACGACATCCGGGGCTCCGAGCTCCTGCACCTGGAGCGGAGAGACCTCAAGGTACTTCCACACCTGGGCTTGCCCGCAGCTCCGTCTGTCCCCTCCCTCTGAGCTGCCACGCCCCAGAATCAGGATGCTCTTTACCGTTCTTCTTGGCCCTTTGTTTACAATGCAGGGTGACGTGTGTGACTCGGAGTAACGTGTGTGACTTGGGGTGACGTGAACACTTGGGGTGACATGTATGGTGCCCCATGCAGTGATTTTTCACTAACCACAACCAGAAGGAGCCAGAGCAGACGGGCAGGGGTGCCTGGCTCTGCTGGGCCCAGGTGGATGAACTGTTGTCACTGAAGAGCTCCCTGTGGTGGAGGACTCGGAACACAAGGGGTTCCTCTCGTGGTGACACAGTCAGTTAGAGTCAGGGAGACCGTTAGCTGCTGGGAGCCTGGCGGCTTCTCCAGGGCAGCCCTCCTCCCCTGTGTCCACGTGCACGGCTTACATTGCAGGCCGGGCGCTGCCTCACCTCGGGAGGGACAGGAGAGGGGCACCTGGCCCAGCTCAGGGTGTGGTCTCGGGCCAGGTCCTGGGCAGTGGTGCTTGGGGAGGGCGGATTCCACTTGCTGCTGGTTGTGTGTGGTCTGTCTTGTGTGATGTCCCCGCAGCAGTGTTAGCGACTGGATTAAGGAGGGGTGTGGACGCAGCTATGCACCCTTGTCACTTCTTATGCCGTTCCTGCCCATCTGGCGTCACCGTCATTCCCCTCATTTGTGTGCAGCGCTGCTGGGCAGCCCATGCTGGTGCCCGTGGCCTGGCTTGCTGCCGGGCATCAGGGTGGCTGTGCTCTCGTTGCAGGACCTCGGCGTGACCAAGGTGGGCCACATGAAGAGGATCCTGTGTGGCATCAAGGAGCTGAGCCGCAGCCCCCCTGCCACCGAAGCCTAGCCTCTGCCCTCTCGGCCTGTGTCCTCCATTCCTCCTGCGACTGAGGCGGGGCCCGTCCTGGGCCCTTCTCATGGTGCTATTTCTACGCCCTGTGCTCGTGGCGGGAAGCCTCTCGGACACTGTTCCAGCCGGTTCCAGGGTCTCGGGCACACCAACATGGCTACCTTTGGACACGCACCATCTAACCCAGTGGTGTATGGGGTGACCGCCACCTCTCTGCTCCCCGGCCCCCGGCATCCGGCAGAAACAGCCTGGTTGGCCGCACACCAGTGTCCGGGCTTCTCTCTGCCCTTTCATAGCGCATTGTCAGGCACCGTCTCCCAGCAGGCTCTCCGGAGTCAGGGCCCGGACCCGTCGGCCACTCACTGCAGATGTCCCTGTTTATTGTGAGGTCCTGCCTTCCCTGGTTCGTAGGCACCATGGATGTGTTTCCAGTCCTGTTCATTTAAATGTGACGTGAAGAGAAAGGAAAACTCGCTGCTCCTGGAGCTGGTAAACGTAGCCACGTTCTAGGGCCGATGAACCCCTGGCCCGTATGTCTCGGGTCCCTCCTGAGCTGCGGGCGTGGGGACATGGTCCTGTGTGCCCAGGACGCAGTAGCCTCGGTGCTGTCTGAGGCCAGGAGCGCCCAATGGCTGGTGGCCTCCCCGCAGTGGAGGGTCAGTATTCCTCTGGAGACAGCATGTCCGTTCTGTCCTGAGAGTCTCTGACCTGTGGTGGCTTCTCGGATGGTGCTGCCAGGCCCCAGGTCCCTGGAGGTGCCGGTGCCTGTGTAGCTCCCTGCAAGTCATCACTGCCTTTGACTTGCCCCTGGCTGCCCCTCAGAGACAGTCAGTCACACCTTACAGGGCTCTCTTCCACCCTGGACCCCAACCCCCTTGGGTGCCAGGGTCCCGCATCCCAAAGGGGAGGGTGACTTTGTGAGGGGCCTGGGCATGAGGCCTCAGGGCGCTGTCCAGAGTCACCCATAGGGGCCCCTTGGAGAGTCACAGCTGAACAGCATTTACCTGCCACTCACTTTGCCGACCCCTCTGACCAGTGTGGATAGTGGGTCCCCCTTGGGCATGACCAGGCACCCGTCTCTGGTTTGGGGGTGCTCCCACTGGTGGTTCTTCTGGGTGCCCACTCCTGTGTTCACATGTGGCGTCTCGGCAGGGGTTGGAGTGAGAGCCCCGTGTTCTGCACATGCCCTCATTGTGTGTGAGACCAGGCAGTGGTGATTCTTTTCCCCGTCTGAACAGCTGTTTAAGTGGGGGAAGGTGAAGAGAGAGACTCTAGCCCCTGAGAGGTCACTTGTTTGAAAGGAGAAATCTTGGGGTCCCAGAAGGGCGCTGCCCTGTTCGAGGTGGGCACCTGGATTCTGAGGGCGTCTGGATGGGACTGGACAGGCTGGAGCTCGGTGAGGAGGTGCAGGGGAAGTGGCCCCGGGGCCATCCCGTGCCCTCAGTGCCCACCCGTGGGAAAGGCTTAGGTTTGGGTCGTGTGTGGCATTTAAGATTAATATGTTGTCAGTGACTAAAGCAACACTGTTTACATAAAAGCCATTTTTATAATTCTCATCAGAAGCAAAAGGAAGGGACGTGAGTTTTGCATGACGTCAGTGAAGGGCGGGCGTCCGTTCCTGTGCCATCTTTGTTGTTGCACGTGGGGCTGTGCCTCTGCCCACTCCAGCACCCAGCTGTGCCCTGGGGTGGGGTGCCTGTCAGCGTGGGGCAGGACGAAGATCCCCGGAGAGTCTGGGAGAAAGGGTTCTGTGTTCTTGGGTGGGGCTCACCCTCATATTTATGATCTTAATTTATACAGCACTCACTGTGGAGCATATGCCTGCTGTGTTGCTATGTACATAGTCCATGTCGGGGGTTGTAAATAAGTGGTTCTGTGTGTAAATAAAAAAAGCCTGTTTTGGATCTCTTCATTGTCGGATTTCTTGTCCTCATTTCTTGTACTTTGACATAGAATGTTGGTTGCCAAAATCCTTCCAAACTGCATCAGAATTACATTTTTCAGCTGCTCTAAAAAATAAGTTGAATTTGTTTGTTGTGGGCTCTTCTGCATTGACTTTGATTTCCAAAAGTATTGTATTGAAAATGGACCTCGCTTGCTACTGAGCTTTTGGGTGCCTTTACATTCTGTGCCCAAGGTCTCACCGTACCCTAGTGCTGGCCCTGTGCTGTGTAATCTCATTTTGAGTATTCTTAAGATTCTTAGCTTTTGTGGAAGCCACTGCCTGTGCCTGCAAACTCCTTTCCCTCCTGCACCGTGGGGGTGGGGTGGGGGCTGTGCTCAAATATGCCCTGCAGCTGTGACCACATCTCCTCTGCACATTGACTGATGTGACTTACTTTTGGTCAAAAAGATTCAGTATTTACTGGGATTTCCAGAAAGTTCCCTTAAAAACAAGGGAGCATGCCTCTCCTGCTGCTGGCCTGGAGGGTGGACTTGATGACTGGTCCTCCAGCAGCTAGCTTTGGGCTATGGATGGCTTGAGAATGGAAGTGGGTATCGAGGTTGATGGTTTTGTATGAGAAAAGCAAAAGCATATAGATACAGGTTATAATGATTATGCAGGTGTGGGGTCAGGGGCTCCTAAAGAGATGTGTGAATTGGTGCAGAGAAAGCTTCTGGGCAGACTGGGCAGATCTAGGCAGTCTGCGGTGTGGAGGCCTCAGTGGAGGCGTGGCCTGAGAGCACTGAGGTGGGCTGCACAGGGGAGCTGCCCACACAGGTTGGAGGTGGGATGGGTGGGGGTGGGGGTGGGGAGGCGCGACAGCTCTGACTGCACCAGTCCCACCAGCGTGCTGGCCTTAGAACCTGCATGTGTCAGGAGCGAGTGCCTAGCCTCCTCAGTTTTGATCACAAAAGCATGAATAGGTAGTAGACACATGGGAGGCGAGCAGCTGGCTGGGAGGTAAAGGCTCCCTGGCTCCCGTTCAGAGGCAGATTCCACCGTAAGTCTCTGAGCCTTTAAGGAAGTGGTGTTGCCAACCAGACTCCAAGCTGGCAGATGAAAGCCTGTGCTCACTTGGTTCCCAGGCACTTCAGTCCCTTGGGCTCCAGGATGAGCATCCTCTGGAAGGCAGTGCCCAAGTGTGAGGTAGGTCCTCCCAGCACCCATGTAAAGTGTACCCACAGGGGCAGCGGATGTGCGAGGCTTTCTGGAGCGGGACAGGGTGGCCAGCACAGCTGCGCAAGGGCTCACCTCACAAGTGGGAGGGAGTTCGTGCCATCGTGTAGCAACTTGGGCTTGTGAGTGCTGCATTGGGTGTCTTCTGTCTCTCGGAAAAGAGGTTTCATTGTGGCCATACCCACTCCCTGTGTACTTGGTTCCAGGCTGGGCTTACATGTCATTTAGCTGTAGGCTGAACCTTGAGGTGTTACACCCCAGAGGACTTGTCGCCCTCCCCCGAGACCTGGGTGGGGAGCAGACGCTGCCTGTGGAGAGGGACATGTGTGGTCCGCTGGTAGGTGGACTAGCTGTTAACATCAAGGTGGATGCTGTCACATTTGACGTTTTTGTATTGGGTTCTCTTGTGGGCAACCCCACCTCACCTGTCTTGCTCTCCCTCTGCGTTTATTTGAAGTGACAGCAAGTGAGGAGGGTACCCACTTTGAGCCCATGGGTGTCAGGCTCAGGACTTTTACAGGCCCTGGAATGAGGCAGGCCTGAGAGGATGTCAGTCTAGAGATGCTAGTGGCATCTCACCACCTGGGGAAACCTCTGGGAGGTGGAAACTAGCAGAGAGAAAGGCACCAGGGCCTGGAATGGCTGCCGCAGCTCTGCTGTGAGCTCTGAGGTTCCTGAGCCAGGAGTCCTGCTGCTGCTCAGGCCAGCTGGGCTGAGGGCTGGATCAGCGCCACACGGTGCCTGGGTGGGAGGGGTGAGCGCTGGAGGGAATGTAGACATTTCTCCTTCCCGACTTGCATGGATCTCACTGCTTCACTCTCCTCTTTGAAAGGTCGTGAGTCCAGGACACAGTTTGTTATGTACTTGGCTGCCATGCATTACTGCCCTGAAGAACAGAATGAGACGAGCTGCCGGGTCCCCTCCCCATGGGTGAACGGCCTGTGATACTGCATAGGAAGTCCGTTCTGAGGGACACGATGCCCGGGAAGCCGTAATTACAGATTACTGGAATGAATCCCGGAACCCGTTTGGCAGGGCAAGCCACTGTCTTCTGCGCCCCATGGCCAGTTTTATTCCCTAGAAGGAAAAGACCACTGCCAGCTTCTGCAACAGTTTTTCCCAGGAATCTGAACTTAAAACCAAAACATGCTTCTGTTGTTTCTACTGTGGTCCTGATATAGCATTTCTAAATATAAACCATGCTTATTTAGCATCTGAAGTGTACTTGGGGAAAAAAGTCCAAGTGGAACATGAAGCAGTCGGCTTAAAGTGGATACAAGACGTGAAGACACTTTGTTCTTTAATAAATTGTACAGCTCTCTCTGCAGCCCCAGCGGCTCACTGTGGACCCTAAGGCACAACCACCCATCCCCATCTTGTCTTGGTGAGTCACATCCAGTGAGGCCTCTGGCTTCTCATAAGCAAAGCTTTCAGTTATTACATTATTTCATTACCTAAATAATGGCATGAAGGGTGCAGCAAGACCTGTGAGTTACAGTAAAGGAACAGGCGGGCTTGCACTGAGGTTTGGGCTCCAAGCCACATGAACTCACAGTTCGGGATCATCACAAACATGCTGCCACCCATGTGCACATTCCGAGATGGGCCGAGCGTTTGAGAACATGGGCACAATTTGCTAGTGAAATTCCAACTTCTTATACATTAGCACACAGTATAAGACCCAACAATCTCAGACAAATAGGGAGGAGACTGAGGGTTCCAGCTGGTTCTGGAAGGGGGACAGGAAGCAAAAGTAGGCTCATCCCACCCAATGTCCACTTACTACCTCCTGCACCAAGCGGGACAGCTGAGACCTCGCCCACATCTGAACACGGAAGTACTATCTTAATGCCAGTGATAAAGGGCTGATGAGAGATTTGTGTGACATCATAACCGTACTGAGCCTTGTTGAGGCATAAAAGTGAAGAATTTACTTTCTTTTCAGGAATCCCACTTTTGACTGAGTTTGAGAAAGTGAATAGTCTGTGTCCTAAGTGTCAGTCGGTTCGTAACACAGATGCAGCATTTGTCGTAAGTGCCAGTCACACCTTTTAAATCCACAGCTGGCCATGCTGAAGGGCGAGAAGCTGGTACACGTTCCTTTGTTCCAGAAGAGGTTTCTCAGAACCATCAGCTCAGTGCGCTGGCTTCGGGTGGCCACAACAGCGGGAACGTTCTGATCACAGATGACACGGTTTGAACCAGAACAGACAGACTCCCCGTGTCCTGCTCCAGCCTGGCCAGCCCGTCAGCATGCTGAGCTCTCGGAAGTTCTGAGTGCAGATAATACGCTGTCCCAACAGGGGAGGGAAGAGTGGACTGTGCACCTCACTGGCCAACCTTGTGTGCCTGCAGTCAGTGCAGAACTAGGAAATGTTCTTGTAACCATGGTGGTTGGGCCCAGTGCGTCTGGCACCTGTAAGACACGGCCCGGATGTGTCCCTCGGTGGCCATGCTGTGCAGGCCGGTGAGAAAGTGCATTTGCCTGGCCTGAGACCAAACGTCTCTAATAAAGTGGAAGCAGCCTACAGGCCTGCTCTCACGGAACCACAGAGCGAAGTTGGCAGGGGCAGAGCCGCTCCTGGCCAGGCCCTGAGCCCACAGGGACATCAGTGGTGCCGGCGCTATCTGAAACTCCCCACGTGGATGGATAGGGAAGCTTCTGGTCTGTGGGGCCGGCCAGGTGTGCCCGCCCCGGAGGGAACGCTGCTGCTCTGCACACGAAGCGCTTCCTGGCTGCGGGAGACAGAGGCTGTCAACAACTCCATCACTGACACGGGGTCCCCCCAGGTCGGGGGTGTGGGATAACTTCAGGAGACCAAAGTGGGAGCAAGTGAGGAGGGCTGGCACCCTGGTGTGGTCTGCATGGAGGTGGTAATGCAGTGGTGAGCTGGTCCAAGCACTGGGGTTTGAAATATGGGTTTCAAAGGGAGCAGCCCACTACACAGAAGAGGAAAGGGTAAGTGTGCACAGGGCAAGGAACCAGTTTGGGGGTGGGGTGGGAGGAGAGACTGCAGGGCAGGGGGACTGTGGGAAGAGCCTGAGCTGGGCAGGAAGAGGTCAGTGAGGTGAGGCAGCTTCGGGAGCAGCCACCAGGGACAGGTGACAGCTGGTGGGTTTGTGATTGGGAATGCCTGTTTTCAGGTGACTGAGACCTGTGTCTGAAGGGAAGACCCAAAATGGGGGGGAAGCAGGTGCAGGAAATGAAAAATGAATTGGCTGCATCCTCAAGGTGAGGCTGAGAGCATCTTTGTCCCAGGCTCACAGGCCTGGCTCATGTTCTAAAGGACACAAAGTTTCTCCAAAGCGTCAGCCCTGTACTGAGACCTGAGGCTTCGGCAGAGCTCTCAGTGAGGAGAGCGAGCTGTCCAGGCCTCGGCATCCGTAAGACAGTGAGAACCTCGCGTTACCTTTTCCTTTTCCCCAGAGCAGGGTCCTCCCTCGCAATGTCATCTCGGACTGTGCTGAAGTCACCGTCATCTTCCACCAGGAGATTCTGCATTTTAAAATAAGGAAGGAGCCACGTGTTCAGACATCGTTTAGCCTGCATTTGAGTCAAGTATGTACATTTCTGTGAAAATTACTGAAACCAACATAAAGCTGTGTCCACCTTGACGTAAACTGGACTAATAACCGACAGTAAACACTAGTGCCTGATGACAGACTTGAGTGGCAGGCGGAGCGGGAGAAATGACTTTGCAGCCACCCGACCTTTGCCTCTGACTGAAAACGCCCCTGGAGTGAGCCCAGCACAGGCCCCACCAGAACAGGGTGGAGCCACCTGCGTGATAGTCTGTGGGCAGCCATGTCCACCCGACCCCTCCAGCTCCACTGGAGCTGCTGAAAGGCACGCCCGGCTTACTTCCTGGGAGCGTCTGGCAGGGCGGTACAGACGCAGGACACGCAGTATGGTCTCCTGAGGGACCAAGCGCCCCAGTACTTGTGTCAGCTTTAGTTCTGAATTTATTTACCATAAATACTGGCCACCCTGTGCGAACCCATCAAAATGCTGACCTCAAGGAAGATAACCCTGGAGGATAGCATAGGTCAGAGAAAGGCGATTCTGCCTGGCTCTGGGGGAGCTGACTGGGTCACCTAAGTTGGGACCTACACAACTGCAAGGCTGTCTGCTTCTGCTCTCGGGAGAAAAGATCCCAGCAAATAATGTAATCTCTAGTCCAGTAACTTGTACATGATGTGCTTTTGTAAAATTGTGACCTTGATAAATGAGAGAAAATACGGAGATAATGGGAGACACTATGTCCCCAGGGTAGTGTGACAGTTAACCCCTCCCCTGGCTGTCATGAGGAAACGCGAGTTAAAGTGTACATGGATGGTGCTTGGCCTCCAATAGAACTGTCAGTGAAAGTTAGCTATTATTTGTGCTAACCTTTTACCATATTTGCTTCATTTTGTGTTTTCCAAGGAAAAGACATAGACTTGATTGATGCCCCGCCCCTGCTCCAGGTAAGCCCACCATCACGCTGGTGCTAGTGTCCTGTCCCCACTGTCACTCAACGGCAGCACAGGAGGCGGACTCAGCATTTACACGGCTTAGACTTTCTGTGAAAGCCTATCCTGGGACATCATTTTCTACACCAGATATGTTCACCTGGATGTACACAGCTCTGGTTTATAAATTTTAACTGCTATGCTCAATACCTATTGCAGTATTTTCCCCCATTTTATCCCCTTTGAGGGTCCTTTAAGGTCTTCCCAATTCACACTGTCACACAGTGCTTCAGTGGACATTTTTGTGTCTCCTCGCCCCCAACTGAGTGCTGCCCCGCCACTTCCAGTGCGGCTGGACCCGTGGAGGCAGTGCTGGGGGTCTGGCCACAATCACTGCTGGTTCGCAGTTCCCTGGTTGCCAGGAAGATGCCTACCTTTTCATCTGTTTATTGGTCATTTAATTTTCTGAGAATTGCCAGGTATATTTCATCTTTGCCCATTTCTCCCTGATTGTGTTATCTTTTTGAAATTGATTGGTAGAAGTACATTTGGATAATGATCCTTATTCTATTGTTGCGTATATCTTTTCCTATTTGTGACTTGACTTTTGATGATGGTTTCTTTTGATGTAGTCAGTTTAATCACTACTTTGAAGTTGTTTTTTTTTTGTTTTGTTTTGTTTTTTTTAAAATATATTTTATTGATCTTCCACAGAGAGGAGGAGAGAGGGACAGAGAGCCAGAAACATTGATGAGAGAGAAACATCGACCAGCTGCCTCCTGCACACCCCCCACCGGGGATGTGCCCGCAACCAAGGCACATGCCCCTGACCGGAATCGAACCCGGGACCTTTCAGTCCGCAGACCGACGCTCTACCACTGAGCCAAACCGGTTTTGGCACTACTTTGAAGTTGTGCATTTTGTTTCTTACCTCTATTCTTCTAAAGACTGGAAATCACTGCTTTTCACACATAAGCCTTTACACTGACCTGTGCTTGGTGTGAGCAGAGGTGCGCACAAATGTTATGGGATTTGGGGCTGACATAAGCTTGGGACCCTCTTAATGAAAAACAAAATTATGACTGCATTTTTTTCTGTATGGAACCACTTACTGAATAACCCATTTTTAATGTAGATCTGAAATACCTGTCAATTCCCTGTCTGTGGGGGTCGGTATCATCAGAACTAATAATCAGGCAATCCACATGTTTATCCTCTTTAATGTAATCGTCTGGGTTTTCACTGGGATAACTCTATCCTGTTCTTAGAAAGGAAGCCTCTCAGGAGTAAAAACTGAAGCTTTACCACCACTCAAAATTTTGTCATATTCTCCAGAGAGGTCTTACAAATCTTTTTGTTGGCTGTATTCCTAGTTACCTTAGAATTTTATGAATGTTGATCTTGTAGTCTCTTTAATGTCCTATGCAGAAACATGGCAGGTAAACAGCTTTATTTACTTTTTAGGGGAGGAGGGTCAATTATCTAATAGTATTGACTAGAAGTGGTGATTAAGTAGTTCACTTAATTAAAAAATATTACCACATGACAACAAACCAAGTTTGTCGGAAGAATGTAAGAATGGCCCAGGTCAAGGACATATTTCTTAGTAACACCCATTTTAATGATTTACAACAGCAAACTAGAAATGGAAGGAAATGTTTTAACCTAATGCAGGTACCTCCTCACACCTACAGCAGCAACACTGTTAGTGTAAAACTTCAGAAGCATTTACTCACATCAGACCCACAGTTTTGGTGCCGAGGCCCCACTGGACTGCATGAGGAGCTGTCTGCTCTCCCCTTCATGTTCTGTGCCATGAAGATTTCATAAATCATTTCTACGAAACCATCTAATCCTGGTGTTTTGTCAAACAACTTACCTTAATACCAATAATATCTCCATCTTTCAAGTAATAAGGTGCCCCCTGCAAATTATCTTGCTTTTTCTTCTTTTTCCTCTTGGTAATTTGCTGGTTCTATAGAAAAATTAAGCATCTTAAATTAAGAAAACCACCTCAAATTCTTACTAAATTCCCTATCTGTGAAAACTTGCAGTTAAGCTGTTGCTATTCAGGAAGTACCACACTTTACCCAGCTGGACACTGGAAGCCACTCAAACTTGTCAGGAAAGTATTTGGCAATTTCGATCTTCTCTACAGGAAGGGAACAGAAGTCAGCCACTCGTTGCCGCAGGGAGCTGGCAGTGGCCCGGGCAGCGTCCCACACCATGTCCACGGGCAGGGCATATGCCCGTTTGCCAGGGAGGCGCATCTGTGTCCTCAGCAGCATGTCCTGAGGGCTGCACCAGAAACAGTAAAACATCAGATTTAAATTGAGAAATGCACCATCGATATGAGGGGGAGTGAGGTGTGAAGCTTCCCCTCCAGCTCTTCTCATTTTTCTAAGAGGTGCCACTAAACCCTCATTTCCTTTCCTCCTGACCCAGGACGGAGTGAAGCTCCCCTTCTGAGCTGGCAGAAGACACTGAAGGTGGAAGAAGCTCCTCCCAGACGAGAGGGTCCCAGCCACATGACTGCCTGGGCGGTCTAAAAATCTGACTTGCTGTGGGGTAGCCAGGAAGAAGGGAAAGATTAATCCAAAAGGTGGGCGTAGAAGAGACCTATGGAGACTGTTATACACGTGAAATAAAACGCAGGCAAGACTGGAAGCTGGAGGGGGGAATGAAAACTACTGTTTCACTTGTTTTTAGGATGGTGAGACAGGAGTGGTTTTAAAGATTATTTCTGTTATATTGGTGTTTTACCAAAAGAAAGAGTTATGCAATGGGAGGAAAGAGTAATTGGAGGAGACTGAACCTTCTCCATGAGGGAGCAGGGGTGGGGGAGGTCAGCATAGATGCTGGAGCGGCCAAGAAGGCTGGGGTGAAGAGGACGATGAGGACCCAGAGGCTGGTTAGGGGTCTAAGTAAGTGCAGAGCACTTCAAAGGGATCTTGCTTATTGAAAACAAAAGATCCTGCTAAAACAGACGTGGCAGATAAATGTCATCACAGAAAGAGCTCACACAAACTAGACCCCATTAAAATAGGCAAAATGTATGAAATAATTCACAAATGTCTTACAAGCCTTTGGAAAAAAAATGCCCAATTTCAGTAGCAATCAAAGCAATGAAGCAAACATTTAAACAATGACAATATTCAATGTTGGTTTGAGGGTGAAGTAAATACTCAAAACACTGTGAACATAAACTGGTATAACTTACCTGTAAAGGAATTAATAACTTATTTTAAAAGGTTTAAAATGTCCATACCATTTGATCCAGAAATCCCCCCAGAAACTACTAGTAACACAATTTGTATTAAGACAGTCACATCACATAAAGGTCAGTGGCTGAAAGGGTGCAATCAAAGTTACTGGATGTCAGGTGAAGGAACCTTAATCGGTGATGCTAACAAAAGACTTAGTATTCAGTTAATTGCCACGCATCCAAAATGGAAATCCCCACACACCACGATATTTTGAATTTAATTAAATCAATTTGCAATGAATACAAATATATTACAATTCAAGTGTTCTTGAATATTTTCAGCTGAAATTTCTTTTTTTTAAAATATAATTTTCATTTTATTTTTTGATTTATCTTTATTATTGAAAATGTTACAGATGTCTCCTTTCCTCCCCCCCCATTGATTCCCTTCATCCTGCACTTGGTATAGAATGGGCTCTACAGAAAGCAGTTAGGACTGCAACCATCCAGATGGGAGGAGACAGTGGCATGCACCCAAGTGGTAACGCTAAGGATAGAAAACTAGCCACACCTGTTTAGTTAGACCCTAGAAGACTAGCTCAAAGATAGAGATAGGAAGCGAGGCAAAGGTAAAGCAAAGAATGGGATATGAAAGAACTTTATATTTTTAACTATAGAAACCAGGATTATGATTGTACCAGGGCCCTAGTGCATGAATTCATGTACCTTGAAAGAAACTGTGGGCTAGGAGTCAGCTGAAATTTCTAATGAAAAATGATTTAGGGAAAACTTTTTTTTTTTTTTTAAATAGACATGTGTGGGGAAGGTCCGCAGCTTGTGTCTATAGACGCTTATGGCGTACAATATAAAAGTTTCTTCTATAGTGAAAAAATAAACTTTGGAATGCTTTTTTATTCAAACAGTACTTTTCACTTTGACAAAAATCACTGTTCTAGATGTTGGGGATACAGCCATGACCAAAAAACAAAGTGCTTACTCTCGCAAAGATTATATCCTAGTAGCGCGAGACAATATGTCAGGCTTGATATTCAGATGAAAAAAGAATGAAGGGCCAGAGTGAGAGGTGCTATAAGGCTGTTTGACCTCAGACTCACCACCTACATCAACAGAGCGAACACAAGCATCCAGCTTGTCCTTCAAGATCGAGTGGGCTTAGTGTGCACTTGGACTTACTGAACAGTCTCATTTTTATGGAAAATGGGTTCCATGTTATAGACACAGAACAAAATCTTTTTTAATCTGCCATACTACTGAGAAGCCACTCACTGTGATAAGACAGGTAATTCTTACCTTAAGTGTTCTTCTTTCTGAAGGGGCTCTAAGCAGATCTCAGTTCTCCTCCCCAACTTATAGTCCCTGATAATAAAACGAGAGCGACATCATTTAATTTTTTAAAACATTTTTTTGGTCAATTTTGTCTTAATAAGCAAAATATTATACATTTAAGACAGCTATGGCCCTAGCAGGTTTGGCTCAGTGGATAGAATGTCAGCCTGTGGACTGAAGGGTTCTGGGTTCAATTCAGTCAAGGGGGCATGCAAGAGGCAGATGATCAATGATTCTCATCATTGATGTTTCTCTCTTCCTCTGAAATCAATACACACACACACACACACACACACACATATATATAATTAATTTAAATACTACTATGAACAATTATACTCCAACACAATGGACAACCTAGGAGAAATGGGTAAATTCCTAGGAACATGTAACCTACAAGAATGAATCATAAAGAAAAGAAAATACAAATTATTACTAAGGAAATCGAATAAAAAAATCACAAATCTCTCAACCAAGAAAAGTCTAGGACCAAATGGTTTTCACTGATGAATTCTACCAGATATTTAAAAAATAGTAATACTCATTCAAACTTATTTTATGAGGGCAGCACTACACTGATTTCAAAGTCAGACAAGGACACTAAGAAAATTACAGGCTAATATCCCTCAGGAGCATAGATGCAAAAATCCTCAAATTAGCAAACTGAATTCAACAATACATTAAACTGAATTCAACAATACATTATAAGGATCATATACCATGACCAAATGGGAGTTATGCTAGAGATACAAGGTTGTGTCAAATATCTGCAAATCAACTAGTGTGACATACCACATTAACAGAATGAAGGATAAAAATCTGATCACCTCAAGAGATGTAGGAAAATACATCTGACTAAATTCAACATCTTTTCTTTTTAAAAAAAAATATATTTTATTGAGTTTTTACAGAGAGAGAGAGGGATAGAAAGCTAGAAACATCGATGAGAGAGAAACATTAATCAGCTGCCTCTTGCACACCCCCTACTGTGGATGTGCCCGCAACCAAGGTACATGCCATTGACCGGAATCGAACCTGGGACCTTTCAGTTCGCAGGCCAATGCTCTATCCACTGAGCCAAACCAGTTTCGGCTCAACATATTTTCATGTTAAAAACTCAACAAACTGTATATAGAGGAAATGTACATGAGAAAGGTCATATATGACAAGCCCACAGTTAACATACTCGGTGGCGAAAAGCTAAAAGCTTTTCTTCTATGATCAAGAACAAGACAAGATGCTTGCTCTTGCCACTCTTAGTAGGGGTGTCGAACTCAATCAGAGAAGGGGCCAAAATCTAAAATCCAGCCTAAATCGCGGGCCGAATGGTTTACTGAACAGTCATAAACTGTCATTGTGATGGAAACGCAGCGGAGTGCAGTGATGACAGCGCGGTGCGGGCCACATTGCAAGGCCTGGCGGGACGGATTTGGCCCGCGGGCCTTGTGTTTGACACATGTGTATAGTATTAGAAGTCCTATAGGTAAGAGGAAGAAGTAAAACTATTTGCAGATGACATGGTTATAGTTAGAAAACCTTAAACACTAATACAAAAAACAACAACAACCCTATTAAAACTAATAAACTTGCAGGATACAAAAATCAATATACAAAAATTAGCTAGCTACATTTTATACACTAATAACTATCAGAAAAAGAGAAAGTTCCATTTACAACAGCATCAAAAGGAATACTTAGGAATACATTTAACCAAGGTGAAAGGTCTGTTCACTGAAAATTAAAAGACATTAATGAAGGAAATCGATCAAGACACAAATAGAAAGATATTCCTAGAGGAATATTGTTAAAATGTTCATACTACCTAAAATGATCTACATGTAAAATACAAACCCTATTAAAATCTCAATGGCATTTTTCACAGAAATAGAAAAATCAATCCTAAATTTTGTATGGAATTTGTATGAAATTATATTATGAAGCTATGTAAAAGTCGGGTACTGGCATAAAAACACACAGATTTATGGAACACAACAGAGACCCCAGAAATAAACCCATATATATGCTCAATTAACTTACAACAAAGGCACCAAGAAAATACAATGGAAAAAGAATACTCTCTTCTATAAATGGTGCTGGGAAAAAAGGACTGCTGTCTTAATACATCACACACAAAATCTACTCAAAATAGATTAAAGACTTGAACCTAAGATTGGAAACTATAAAACTCCTAGAAAAATAACAGGGTAGGCTCCTAAGTTCACTGACATTGGTCTTGGCAATGATTCTTTGGATTTCACTAAGAACAAAGACAACACAAATGAAAATAAACAAGTGGACTATATTAAACTAAAAACCTTCTGCATAGCAAAGGAAACCAACAAAATAAAAAGGACTGGGAGAATCTATGAACTGAGAGAAAGTATTTGCCAATTATATACCTGGTAAGGGGTTAATACCCAAAATATATAAAAAATCCATACAACTCAATAGCAAAAACCTCAATTTGATTTAAAAACTAGAGGAAACGAATAGACATTTTTCTAAAGAATATATACTAATAGCCAATAGGTACATGGAAAGTTGCTCAAAATCACTACACTAGTCATCAGGAAAATGAAAATCAAAACAACTAGTTTTCACCTCTCACCTATTAGAATGGTTATCATAAACAAATAATAATAAAAAAACAAAACCCCAAGAGAGAAGTACTGGTGAGGATGTGGAAAAGAGTGAACCTTTGCGTATTACTGGTGGGAATGTAAATGGATACATCCATTGTGAAAAAACAGCATGAAGGTTCCTCAAAAAATTAAAAATAGAACTACCATACCAAATGATCCAGCAACTCTACTTTTTCAGGACAACAATGAGAAAGGAAATGAAAGGCTATCAAAGAAATACCTGCACTCCCATGTTCATTGTAGCATTATTCACAACAGCTAAGAGATGGAAGCAACCTAAGTGTCCACCAACAAACGAATGGATAAAGATGAAGTGTGCACACACACACGCACTTGTGTGACTATTATTCGGCCACAAGAAAGAAAGACATTCTATTGTTTGTAACAACATGGATGGACCTTGAGGTCATTATGATAAGTAAGATTAAGTCAGATAGACAAACACTATGATATTTATATGTAGAATCTGAAAAAGCCAAATTCATAGCAGTAGACACCAGAACAGTGGTTACCAGGGGCTGAGAGAGTAGATATTAAACATTCTCACCATGAAAAAGAAATTATGTGATGTGATGCAGGTGTCAGCTAGTGCTATTGTGGTGATCGTTTTGCAATGTATGTGTATCAAATCAACGTTTTGTATGCCTTAACTTACACAATGTTATATTAGTTACAGCTTCATAAAGCTAGAAGAAAAAACTCAGGATTTTGTTCAGTCTCTGGAACATAGTAAACATACATGAAGCTACATTTTATACTTAACTAGAGGCCAGGTGCATGAAATTTATGCACGGGAGGGGGGTATCCCTCAGCCCAGCCTGCACCCTATTCAATCTGGGACCCCTTTAGGGCGGTGGGACATGCCTATCACTATCCAGGACTGCTGGCTCCCAACTGCCCTCCCCTGCAAGCCTGGTTCTCCCCACCTCCAAACTGCTCCCCCCTGCTGGCCTGCCCTCCCCTGGAGTCCTAGTCATCCCAACTGCCCTCCTCAGCTGGCCTGCTCACCCCTGCCTTTCCTGCTGGCCATCTTGTGGCGGTCATCTTGTGTCTTGGTGTGATGGTCAGTTTGCATATTATGATGTTATTAGATAGATATGGACAGTGAAACTGTTCCAGTGTTTGATTTATGGTAAGAAGCATCACCCAGTTGACAGGTGGAATTGCCAGGGTCAGGCTTTGTTACTGAATTCAACAAGGAACCCACCTGAGCTGCTGCTGGTTTTTTCGTAAAAGCCTCCCAAGGCGTTTACTGTCCACTGTCCAGGCTCTGAGGAAGGCAGGGGACCGGATGAAAAACTCCAACAAGGAGGGCAACGTCATAGCCTAGAAAAGAAACAGGCACTTGTAGAAATTTGTCCAAGGGTTTGGAAAAGCACTCTTAAAAAGAGACTGCTTTAGGAAGAAATGACGCACGAAACAAGAACATCTGAGGGAAAGAGTATCTTGAGTAATGGTACTACCTACTGAAACATTCCCAGAATGAATTCAAACTAATCAGCCGAGAGGTAAGTGAGTTTCTGATTTCTAAATCTGAACCCAAAACTCCCTTTTGATCAGTATGTTGAAACTTTAAAATTTTTAGTTGAGTCTAACTCTCAAGAGCAGAGGTCACTACAGAGGAAGCAAGGGCCTTGTCTACTCCACCCTGTGAGTCTCCAGCAGTGTCCGCACTGTCCAGAGAGTAACTTTTGATTCTGAAATATTTCAGAATCTTTGGATCCTACTGCTAGCCCCAAACTGCTGCACTAATTCTAGAGGAGTAGATAATATATTATTTAGGTTGCAGTATATAAAATGGCCAATATCAATCCATTTTAACCTAAAAATAGCAACTCTGTATCTTTCCATCCAATATGAGGAAAACAAGTCTCTTCCTACTTGTTCTCATAATTAAACCATCTCTGCTTTTTTTGAGGGCACACAGGTCAAATGTTAGTGACTGATACTCTTATTACCTGCCCCCACATTTTTCCCTGTGAGAGCAAGGAGGGATGTTCACTTCAGTCCAACAGTAGTAAGATGATTCTGAACATTTAGTGTTGTATTCAATTTAGTGTTTCCATTTGGACAAAACACTCTTTCTCTATGAATATTAACATACAAGAAGACACTATAATCTGACATAAAGCTGATATTCTGACCTGGGAAATTGATACTGCCTCTTTAACAACATATAACACATGGATCACAATGATACAAAAACAATGTAAAGGTTAAACTGAACGTTTTACAAATGTTTCAATAAATCATGTTTACCTAAAAGGTAAAAATAAACATAAGCTGCAAATCACTGAGGATATATTTTGATGAAAGCACAGCATGCCTGTCAGAGGAGGAATGAGAGCCACAAGGGCAGCCGGCAGAAAAGAAGACCAGGGAGCTGAGCCGTGTGCGTGTCGCCTGCTGGGTACTTACCACTGAACATGGCATGTAACACATGCCATATCAGAACAGACTGTAAGTGAGGGAAAAGGAGATAGAAGAATAGATTAATATCTCACTGGAAGCAGCCAGACGCCCTCTCAGGTATGCTGCAGGAAGAAGTCTGACCTGAGCCTTCAGCTCCGCCAAGGTGGCATCTTCTGAGATTTCGACGTCTCCCAGGTAGCGGAGGGGACCATCTGCATGCACATCGCCAGCAGCACCTGCAGAGAACAGAGCCAGATGTCAGAAAGGAGCTTGAAATGCATTTGTTTCATGTTTCTAAAATATAGGTATGTCAGCTTTTGATGTCGTAAATACTTTTATAAAATTCCATTCCTTTAACTCAGCATCTGAGTTCCTCCAACGCAGGCCTTCTACCTGTGGAGGGAGGCAGTTACTGGCACAGAACCACGGCTTTCTCACTGGTGTGGGTTTGAGGAATTTCATGCATGTGTCTACTAGAATGTTCTTTTTGATACTCCTCCCTCAAAGAGGACTTTGCTGGTAGGACACTTTGCCCTTATTCTTTGTGTCACATTCCTGTTTCTCACATCACACCTATCCCACCTGTTTCTGTTTTCTTGGGTGTGTATAAAGACTATGACAGTCAGGAGAGGGCAGACCTGCATTCTCATCGTCTGTCAAGTGTGTGGCAGAGTGGGTGTTACATAGCTGATGTTTACTGTAAAATTAAGAAAGCCTTCTACATTTGTTATAAAAAGGAGAATATAAAACGCTCTCTCATCTAAAATCCTGGGTATAAAAGTTGGCAACTAAATTTAAAATTCATAATAATTTAACTCTTTTTGCTTTAGTTAAATCTTAGTTTATTGCTGGCACACTGCTAATATACCACAAAATTAAACTGTAAATAAATTAAAACAAAAATCGTCATGAATGGTTTTTCTTGTGCCTCAAGGACACCACATGCTAAGTATCTATTAGATACTTTTTAGAAACTCTAGGAATTAAAAATTTCTCATGTGTTTTTATATAAAGACAGACTATCAAATAATGATCCTGTTTCTTCACTTCCATGGGAAAACTCAATGATTAAACACACTTTTTAAGTTTGTAGCAAACTCTATATGTAACTATTATTCTATTACCAAAGCATTTTTAGATTTAGTTAACACATGTGACTCAACCAAAAAATAACTTAATGCTAATTTCATAGCTAATTCAACATGAAAATATTTTATTGGGCTAAACATGTATTCTTAACTTCAAAGAGTAAGGAGAGAAGAAGTAGATTCATTTTTAGTAGTTTCAACACTGAGGTTTAAAAGGTAAAAAAGAAATATATGTATATAATACTCTACCCCCCAAAAAAAGCTAAATAGCTAAAGCATGATTAAAAAAATATAAAGAGTTGATGCAACTAATAATATATCTACAGTCACAAAGGAGGCTGATGGTTGTTTTCTTTATATCGAGGCTGAAACGCACTGACAATGGAAAGCCAAACCCCTGCTGTCATTTCTTGCTGATTGTGATCTGTGCCAGGTTCTGTCTGTGGAGAAGCCACTTAGAAGTAAAGCAGAAGGCGGTGAGGGGTGGAATGCCTTGGAGGCAGCTCCTGTGGGGCAGGTGCAGTGTAGGGTATAGGGACGGACTCCAGCCCTGCCTCTGCCGGCTGTCTCCATATCCTAGTCTACCATGAGGACCCTGAGAGATGACATAAAAATTCCTTGAAAAAATATAGCAATATAAAGACTTTGACATGATGTACCTTATAGCGAGTGGTTGGTTTTAAAGCATTGATTAAAGGGGAATTGTGTTACTGATTTGGAATGACTTGTGGAATAAATAGGTTGATTTTCAACCGTACATTTAAAAAAAGAAATGTCATTTGCCTTCAGAGCAGAAGCAGTTGTTTTACTTTTCCTTATGACACGTTCGCCACTGAGATTCTGTTGTATTCTCACCTGGGGTGGAAGTAGCTCTCCAGACCTCGCCTTGAGAAGGGGTATCGTTCCTCTGGTCCAGATGTCTCTTCCCCTGACCCTTGGGCCCTGGAGGCTGGTACCACCAGATGGGCACCTTCAGGAGACCCTGGAGAAGGGAGCATTTCTTACTGTTGTGAGGTACACAGATTAAGTGAACTTGCATTGCTACTTCCATAAAGAGGAACATCTTGATGACAAAAAGTGTTCCCGAATTTTTTGTTTTTCCTTTTAGATGTATAACTGCTATATATTACACTTTTTAAAAAATATATATTTTATTGATTTTACATAGAGAGGAATTGTGAGGGACAGAGTTAGAAACGTCGATGAGAGAGAAATACCGACCAGCTGTCTCTTGCACACTCCCCACTGGGGATGTGCCCGCAACCAAGGTACATGCCCTTGACCGGAATTGAACCGGGGACCTTTCAGTCCGCAGGCCGACGCTCTATCCACTGAGCCCAACCAGTCCCGGCATACACTTTTGTTTTTATAATCAAAATGTTTGTGATAAAAATAAGACTAAATGTTCTTTGTTTAGAAGTAGCTCAGTAGTTATAATACACGAACAGTATAAACTAATTAGCAAAATGTTTGACATAACCAACTATATAAATACTAGAGGCCCAGTGCACAAAATTCATGCACGGGGGTGTGTGTGTGTGTGTCCCTCAGCCTGCCCTGCACCCTCTCCAATCAGGGACCCCTTGAAGGATATCTTACTGCTCATTTAGGCTCCATTCCATAGGCAGTCGGACATCCCTCTCACAATCCAGAACTGCTGGCACCCAACCACTTGCCTGCCTGGCTGATTGCCCCTATCTGCTTCTGCCTGCCAGCCTGATTGACGCCTAACTGCACCCCCGTCAGCCTAATTGCCCCTAACTGCCCTCCCCTGCTGGCCTGGTCACTCCTAACAGCCCTCCCCTTCAGGCCTGGTCCCCCCCAACTGCCTTCCTCTGCAGGCCTGGTCGCCCCTAACTGTCCTCTCCTGCAGGCCTGGTCACTTCCAACTGCCCTCTCTATTGCCCCTAACTGCCCTCATTTGCCAGCCTGGATCCCCCAACTGCCCTCTCCTAAAGGCCTGATTGCCCCTAACTGCCCTCCTCTGCAGGCCTGGTCCCCTCCCAACTGCCCTCCTCTTTCAGCCCAGTCAGGTGGCTCCCCCCCACCACTGCAGGCCTTGTCTCTCCTAACTGCCATTCCCTGCTGGCCATCTTTGACCACATGGGGGTGGCCATCTTGTGTATTGGAGTGATGGTCACTTTGCATATTACCTCTATTATTATATAGGCTATTCAGGCCCCATAAGAGCAGCATGAGCACAAGACCCCAGATATGGCTCTTTCATTCATTTGAGTTCCCAGGGGAACTTGAGAGAATCAACAGCCTACTGGTCTAAGTTGGATTCCTGTACATACACTACAGGAAATAAACACATTTCCTTAAACATGTCCTGTAGTTTTAGTTTTACTAATGTAACTGGTTCTTCGCTAACTTTTTTTGTCCGTTAGTAAAAAACTAATAGTTTTATTAGGGATTAAAGATGTTACAGAAGATGAGAATGTGAAAAAACCATGTAAAATATTTTAAATATATATTTCAAGAAATCCATATTAAAATAATTTTTATTAAACAGGTGAAGACTGAAAAACACTCAACCTCCATTCAATGAAGTAGGTATAAATCAGAAAAACAAAATTCTATTTTTTCACTTATCAGACTGTCAAAAGCCAGAAAGTTTAATAATATTCTATATGTTGTTGAAAATATGGATAAATTGGCAGGAGTATAAACTCGCAGCAAACTTTTTGGAGACTAATTTGAAATTATCATAATTTAAATGCCATGCCCCAGACCTGCCATCCATGGTGAGAATTTGCCTTCTGATGGACAAGCCCTGAGACAAAGTCATGGGTACAAAGGCAGTCACTGCCAATTGTGATGGCAGCAGAATACAGTGGTAGGTCTAGGAATTTATTTTGTAGATAAATGGACATTTATAATATTTTTTGCAGTATCATTTATATTAACAAAAGACTGTCAGCAACCTAAATCTTCTTTGAAAGAGATTGGTTAAATTATAGTACCTCCATACAATGGGAGATATAGATACCACCTATAGAATGAGATGACTTGATGTGTACTGCTACACATCAAGGTGGGTGGGCAAAGGTGGGTTTACAGTTGCAATACAAACAATTAACAAATAATAATACAAGAATCATTCTGTACTCATAACTGTAAACCTACTTTTCTCCACTCCTATATATGGATAACAATATGTATATGTGTGCTATGTACACACACAGACTTACTTGTGTGTTGACACAGAGGCATCTGGCTACCTCTGGAGGGACACACTGAGTGGCTGGGGGGGAAGGGAGGATAGTTATTTTTCCTGGCTCAGCTTTTTATACACTTTGAATTTTATATCATAAGTATCGCCAATTCAAAAATTAACTTTAAAGAACATGGTATGTAAAATACCACAGAATTTCATGAAGTCATAGAAAAGAATAGGTAGGTCTGTATATGCTGATATAAGGAGATCCTAAAGATATATTAAGTGAATAAAAACAAAAAACCAACTATAAAACACTGAATATGATCCCCTGAATGGAAACTTTAAATACATATGCCTATATTTACACTCAGCATACAAACAGGTATCACTTTTCTTCTTGAAAGGACAAGTAAGTAATTGTGACTCTTTCTGGGGAGGAACTTTTGTTTTTCATTTTATATAACCTTTTGTGCTGTGTGAATTTTTTAATCATAAGCTAATGGATAGCTGAGTACTGAAGTTTGGGGGTCAACTTTTTTTTTCTTAATTTTTACATGGGTCCACATTAAAAATACGAATTAAGTAATGGTTTTAGAAAATGGGAATGTGCAGTGTTTATGAAAGTGGAGGGAAAGGAGCCCTCATATACTGCTGGAAGGATTGTAAATCTAGTACAACTCTTTGGGAAAACAATTTGGCAACATACTCCCTCAAGTCTTTAAAAGTTCATACCCTTTGACTTGTTAATTCCATCTTTAGAACTATCTTAAGACAGACTAGTTTTTAAGTATTATTATAAGAAAAAATTTAAAATAAGGTAAATTTCCAACAATGAAGATAAAAAGTGAATTAAACTGTGATAAGTCATACATTACAACTGTTTTTGGATTTTATGATCAAGTTCACAAATTAAATAGAAAAGGTAGAAAATGAAATAGTATATACAACTGGTTTTATAGGAAGGAAGTACCTAAGATGTAAATATGATGGCTGTGTCTGGTAGACTTTGGATAAGTTCTCTGTTCTCTTTCTGACTGTTGCATTGCCTCACTTTCCCCCAGAGACAATAACCATTATTCAGAGTGTCTATTGGAAGCACAGTCTTACCGGAGGAAGAAGTTTCCCTTCAATTAAAAGCAGAGTGTCTCCAGAACATATCATAAGCTCTTTCAATGTTGCATCCTGGGAATATGGAAATTTTTCGTTACTTGTGACTTCTGCACAGAACAAACAGATCACTGGACTTTTGTTTGTGAACCCTATGCCTCTATTACCCTTGAAATAAATAAATGATAAATGATAAAGCAGATGTTGAGTGGAAAATAGGCTTATAAAACAGACTTATTATATATTAGATTATGAGTAAGAACTGTAAGTATCATAGAAGATCAGAGGAAAGGGAGAGGTGAGAAATAATGAGACTGATTTACAGAAGATGACATTTTAGTCAAATCTAAAAAGAGGCGTTGGATTTGGAAAGGTGGATGAAACAAGAGAAGTAATTTCTCAAATAAAAATTGAACAAAGTCAAAGTCATGTCAATAAGTACCCTGTTTCCTCAAAAATAAGACAGTGTCTTATATTAAATTTTTCTCCCAAAGTTGCGCTAGGTCTTATTTTCAGGGGATGTCTTATCTTTCCATGCGCTAGGTCTTATTTTCAGAGGATGTCTTATTTTCGGGGAAACATGGTAGGGAAGAGCTCAGACTAGACTGATTAGAGTGGACAGTATCAGAGTAATGGGGGCAGGGGGACGGGGACGGGGACTGGACTGGAAGGGTGGTCGAAGGGATGTGGAATAGAAAAAAAGCCAAAAGACTTCTGAGAAGGTGTTTCAAAAAGCCAATCTGGCTGCTACATGCATAACACACTGAAGTGGGAACACCTGGGCTCGGGGAGGCCAATTGCAGTAATTTAGGTAAAAGGGGGGAAAAATGGCTTGAACCAGGAGGCCAGCAGTGGACTTGGGAAGAAGTGGGAAAACTGACAGGCCTTTGAGCTCAAACGTGAGGGCAGCAGGTAAACTGGACTGGCCACATTTCAGGCCGAAAAAGATCAGGATGGGAAAGACAGACAGTAAATCTGGGAAGAGGAAGCAGTTTTAAAGGTAATGAGTTTGTTCTAGACAGTTTTAGAATTGTTTGATACCAATTTGGGACTTAATAGAGAAGAAATGTGGAAACTATGTGACTATATGTTACTCTTGACATCCAAACTATATGTCCTGGAGATTCTTTTTTTTTTAATTAAATATATTTTTATTGATTTCAGAGAGGAAAGGAGAGGAAGGAGAGGGAGAGATAGAAACATCAATGATGAGAGAGAATAACTGATCAGCTGCCTCCTGCACATCCCTTACAGGGGATTGAGCCCACAACCCAGGCATGTGCCCTTGACCAGAATCGAACCTGGGACCTTTCAGTCCACAGGCTGACGCTCTATCCACTAAGCCAAACTGCCTAGGGCCTGAAGATTCTTTAGGTCCATTTCTTATTCTGGGCAGTCAAATCCCTGGCCAAGATTCAAGAGAGTCCTCTTTCTATATTGTTAATGACCACAACACAGCAAAGAGTGTTTTGAGGGATGACCCCAGTACACATACTTCAATCAACCTGTGTTGATATTCACTGCCACTGTGTATTACTGAACAGAAGCAGGCAGATAAGGGAGGGGTGGATTACCACATTTCAGTCTAAACATTCTCTAAAACTTCATTTTGGGTCTACTTTTAATGCCGTGATGTTGGATACGAGGTTGGATGCTATTTGGATAAGATTAACCAGACCCCACCTATCCTATGATACAACTGTTCCTAAGGCTACCCTAGGAGTTTGGATGGATCCAGAGATGTAGTTCAGATCAGAGCTTAAGTGATTGGTTGGTAAGATGAATTCTGCCATCAACTCTGAGATTAAAATATTCACGTTTCAAAATTCAGAGTGTATCTCCAAATTCTTTCATTAGTTCAAATGTCCTTTGTTCTCTAAAGTTCTCTGCTTCCTAATGAAGAACCACCATTCTTGGGGACACACTCTCTTCCCAAAAGAGGACTTAACACAGATGTCAGAAATAGTCCCCCTTAGCTGAGACCGTCCCTCCGAATGCTCTCAAATAACTACCAAGGAGGAAAGAGTAAGGTAGACGCATGTATATATTTTTGAATCCTAAACAAATCTTTCTCTAGAATTTATTCATGAGTAGGATGAGTATTCTGTATGAAAGTACCAAATAAACACCACCATTTTAAAGAGTAAAATACATAAAAATAACCTTACTTCTTCACACAAAGGCTCCCCAGCTTCATAGCACCAATCCATTTTTCTCAAGTGCCACGTGTCACCTGTGAAAGCAGCAGAATCAAAATGAAAAAATTCACAAGGATGTGTTTTAAGAGTTGGTCAGGAATGACCCATCTGGGTAAATGAAAACTGAATGGGATTTGATCTAATAATTATTAACTTTTTGGTGTGTTTTTTTTAAATATTCCCTCGCCTGGCTGGTGTGGCTCAGTGGTTGAATGTCAACCTATGAACCAGGAGGTCACAGTTCGATTCCCAGTCAAGGCACATGCCTGGGTTGTGGGCTCGATCCCCAGTGTAATGAGGGAAGCAGCATTCTCTCTTATCATGTTCTTCTCTCTCCCTCTCCCTTCCTCTCTGAAATCAATAAAAATATATTTTTAAAAATAAAATCAATAAAAATATATATATTTAAAATAAAATACTCTCTTCCAGAGCATGAAAAATAAGTTCTTTCCCCAATTTGGTTAATCTTCTATTCCACCAAGAATAGATGTATAATTGTGTACAATTATATACTTGCAAATGAAATAACACCTGCTACATTACATAACTACATTATGCCTTTATTGTTTACATGTATACACACATGAGTATAAATGTATGTATATATATATACATATAAGTACAGAAGCTAAGTTTCATTTCACTGTCTTGGCTAACAGTATATGCTAACATTGCTCAGCAACTGATAATGTGTTCAGCAAAGCTGGTGATATCCAATTAGTGTATAATCTAACAAAAAATAGTGCTTTTGGAATAGCACTTAATAAAGTTGGTATAGCAACACTTATAGATGGTAAACAGTCTTTAATTAGATTTCTGTTTTTTACATGCTTGCTGCACTAGAGGAAATGGCAGAAAATTTTTTGAAGGGAGCCAAGTCGAGTGGAAACTGGAAATCCTGGTTATTAAGAAAAACAGCAACGTCTTATAAATAGTCAACTCTCCCACCCACTGAAAGAAACTACAGCCAGAGCAATATTCATCCTCATAGGCCACAGGTTTTGAATCTCAATACTGTTCTTTGCAGACCCTTTTTGCAATTAATTCCAGTTTTAAATACAATAAGATTTACATGAATATTTAACTTAATCTAAGTATATATTTTTTGAAAACACATCAGTAGTTAAAAGTGAACACACACACACACACACACACACACACACACACACACACACACAAAGTGAACACCATTACTTCATAACACAGCAAGATGTAAAGAACTTGGATTCTGAAATCAGAGAGACTGTGTAAATTATACTTGCTGTGTAACATTTAACTATTCTCAGCCTCTGTCCCGTCCTCCGTAAAATGGGAATGGGATGATCCCCGCATGGGAACACTGCTGTCGAGATGAAATGGGACAATGCATAGAAGCTCCAGAGCACGTTCCCTTCCCTTCCAGACAACGAATGCAGTCAGAGAGGCAAAGCACTCCAGTGAAAGCAGCGTGATGCTGCCTGGGTCCCCCTGATAACTACTTCAGACATCTTGCATTTCTGTTTTCATTTATATGACATTCTCTAATCTACACTAAAACACACAGGTATGAAGCACAATCAACGAAATTTCTGAATCAATAAGGTTTAAACAAGGTAGTCTTAACTTCATCTCTTCTGTGTTTTTGTTGGATCGTCAGTGGTCAGCTAACTTACAACTAGAGTTCTTTCAGCTTGCAAACAGAATCAGGAGAACTTATTATGTACACACAGTTATTAAGTGTAACAGATAACCCTGAGAAAAAAAGGGTTGAAACGTTTTCATTTGGCTTACAAGTACTTTCTTGTAAATCAATGATGTGGATAAGATTATACATCACCATGGCCTATAACTTACCTGATAGGCCAAATTTCTCCAGCATTGTCTTCAAACACTAAAAAA
The DNA here is from genome assembly GCF_014108245.1 of Pipistrellus kuhlii. Classification (NCBI taxonomy): domain Eukaryota; kingdom Metazoa; phylum Chordata; class Mammalia; order Chiroptera; family Vespertilionidae; genus Pipistrellus; species Pipistrellus kuhlii. The sequence goes on from NW_023425573.1 coordinate 26,739,840, forward strand.
AAAAAAAAAAAAAAAGTATGTTCATTAGTTTCCTGTTTATGAGTTACAGTATTGAAAGAAACAACCTCTTTGGATCTTGGGGCCTATTTAAGTCTGATCAAATAGATAAGTGTACACATAGTTAAGATGATGACTGAATAAGCTCTCCTTCCTAAGAGCCAAAGGGAAAAACCCATTATGTTGAGAGAAGACCAGGAATGCTGTTGTGGGTGTGTTGTAATTTGGGATGACAATCAAAACACGTAGCAGCTGGGTATGTAAGCCTGGAATTTTGAGGCGAGATCCCGTCTAAGAATTGAGCCCTAAGGTAGTAGCAAACTGAGAAGGGCTAAGAAGGGAAATCTGAAGAGCTGCAAGGAACAGTCATCACGTATGTGCCATGCTGCTGAGAGAGAGGGAGAGCGAGATGAAGACCGAGAACTGCTTGCTGTACTTGGTAAGAGCTGTTTCGGTGGTATGGTGGGAACAAGTTTACCTGCCATGAGAACAGAAAGACACACACATCGCTCCTTTGTACAGATTTGTGATCTCCTTTCTTTGAAATTAAAAACAAACACAACACTAAAATTCAAAGGCAAATGAAAAACTCCAAAAATATTTTCAGCATGTAACAAGAGTAAAGAAACTTACTAAAAACGTGTTTTCACATGGAACTCTGTAGCCACATGAGGACCCTCAATCTCAATCACTGGGGCAGCCAATTGTGCTTGTCAGTACCCTAACCCAGATTCTTTTGAAGCAAATGTCAGGTATCATATAGTATTTATTAATATTTATGGAAAGATAAACATTCTTTAAAAAAAAAACACCCTAAAATAATGATGGCATTTTTAAAAATTAAGAATTCTTTAATAACAATTATCTAATCAGTGTTCAAATTTCCCAACTTTCTTCCAAACCATTAGAGTTCTTTTGATTTGAGTCAAGGGTCAAATGAAGTCCACACCTTGCCCTGCTTGCTGTTTGTCCTGAGATAAGAACTTTTAACCTACAGGCCCTCTCCCCATAGCTGGTTTCTTGAAGAGGAGTTTTCCACTTTTGGACTGTGCTGACTGTACTTCTAGGTTTGGTCAGAATCAGGTTGCCTGGGGGTTTTGGGGGGTGGGGGGAGGGCATGAAAAGCATGGGTAGTGTTAAGCTTCTATAATGCCTGAGTGTTGTCCTTTTTGGGTTGTGAGCAGGCTTTTAGGATCATTGCCTTTAGACCTCATTCAGGGTTGAAAAACTGATAGTTTAAAATTCTTTCTCCTTTTAATAACTGGGATTGTTTATTTAAAAACCTGTTATCTGTCTAGTTGCCCTGCAGTATAGTCTGTAAAACAAAAACAGAACAAATGTTTGACTCTTTCCTTTATGGTTCCCAAGCACCCACTTGGTTACCCATAGGTTCCTAATGAAGATAGCATTTTTAAGGTCACATGAACTCATTGACTTGATATATACCAGTCAACTTTTATCGCCATTCCCATTGAGGTCTAAGCTGTCTCATCTTTGACCAGAGACATCCTCTTCAAAGATGAGAGGCTTCTGTGTTTCTCTGCTGACACCAGTCATCTTTGCTGGCTTCCCTTCTTTCTGTTCTGACAAGATGCTGCAGGCTCATCTTACACTTTCCTGACCTAGACACAGAGCCCTGGCTCCTTCTTGTAGAAAATAGTAGTTAGCAACCACAATCTGGGTGCTCACAATGGCTAGGCTAGTCATTGTTTCTAGGCTGTTTCAGGAGGAGGAAGTAGAAAAATATTTGTTCAAAGAAAAAATACAGCAAGTTTACTTGATTCTTCAAATTCCAAGTACAGGCTTCACTTATCCACAAAGCTGTCATTCTGTCCATTTTCCACATTGAAAGTCCCAGTCACGTGTTTGCTTTATCACACACACACAAACACACACACACACACACACACACTCACACACTCACATTTCTACCTCTGTTTATGTAGCTGTGTGAGTAGATAAAGTGAAAAAGGAAATATGCCACAATAGTCATATTATTGGGATAAGGGATGATAAGGGGTTTTATTTTTTTTAAAAAAAATCTATTTCTACAATCAACAGTATTGATAATAATAAAAATAACTTAATGTAAAATTCCAGTTGGCTCACCAATTTTCAAGCTCCCAAAACTATTCCTTTAGTGGGTACATATAATTATTTAAAGTATATTATATAAACTTCTAGCCTTAGGACCTCGAAATCCTAATACAGGTTATTCCTGTTCCCCATATCAGACACCCAGACTCCCCTCCTCCCCCAAGTAAAATAACTTACTTCTTTCACAGAGATCGTTTCTTCTACTATGATTTCCATCTCAGACCCGGGCTGGATATCACTCCCCATAGCGAAAAACAGGAACAGCTAAGATCAAGACAGAGTGTGAATGCAACTCAATCTAAATTTTAAAATTCTACAAATGCATTATTTACTTCCAAAAAAAGAAAAGTTTCATGTAGTCCATGAAACTGTAATAAAAATCTCAAATTATGTAAAAACAAGGCTATGTTAGATAATTTAATGTTACAATTTAAATAATCATCTCAACTATCTAGAAATGTAAGATGCTTCATCACCAATGTTTTTACTCCTAAAACCTCTCAATGATATTATTTATTCTTCCATGAGCTCCATCTTTCTTGGTCATTCCTCAAAGGAACTTGTAATTACTATACATTATAAGCATAACTGTGTTTTTCTCTGAATCATTTGGTTGTGACCTTATTTTCTGTCCATATACTATGATTCCTAAGACTCTACAGGAAAAATGTGAGTCTGATCTCTTGTCAATTCAGCTGCTTAGAGCCCTATTTTCCTTCCATTTAAAAAAAAATGTTTTTATTGATTTCAGAAAGGAGGGAGAAATGTCAATGATGAAAGAATCATCGATTGGCTGTCTCCTGCATGTCCCCTACATTGTATTGGGCTTGCAACCTGGGCATGTGTCCTGACAGGGAATCGAACTATGATCTCCTAATTTACAGGTGGATGCTCAACCACTGAGCAACAATGGCTGGGTCTACTTTCCTTTGTAACTCAACTTCACATGTCACGTTTTCCTTTTCCAGCTTGTGCTCCGGTTCAGGGAAGAAGAAATTAAAGAGAGGTTGCTGGAAAATGAATTAAGTGGATCCAGACAGAGGGTTCCTGATATGAATAAGCTAACCTTGGCACAGTCTTAACAGTAAGTACATAAATATGACTTTGGGACTGTAATGGAAGTTTACTACATAGGTAGGGCTTCTGGCAAAGTCAAACAAATGGTATTTCTACAGGAAATGAATACTGATAAAGACCAAGCTGTTGTGAATTATATTATTGTAGAGAAATTACATCCAGAATTAATATTCTGTATTTCATTAAATCTAAAATTTAATTAGCTATTACTCATTGCTTTATGTACAATGAAAAAAGAAAACAGTGCTGGCTACACTGGAGGATGCCATGGATAAAAGATGCAGCCTAATCTCACAGATGTTAAAAGTTGCAGGGGAAAGGGCATATTTCAGAATTTCTGAAATATGGTTGAAACTAGTAGCCATAAGAGTCCCCTTAACCAGTTTTCACAGAACTATGCTTTGACAGTATTTTTTATTTACAATTTAAAAATTTTTAAAAAATATTTTATTGATTTTTTTACAGAGAGGAAGAGAGAGAGTTAAAAATATTGATGAGAGAGAAACATCAATCAGCTGTCTCCTGCACACACACACACACACACACACCCCCACTGGGGATATGCTGGAAACCAAAGTACATGCCCTTGACCGGAATCGAACCCGGGACCTTTCAGTCCGTAGGCTGTCACTCTATCCACTGAGCCAAACCGGTTTCAGCTACAATTTTTTTTTTTTTTTTAAATTCTCACCCAAGGACATGCTTAGAGAGAGGAAGGAAGAGAGAGAAACATGATAGCCTAATATGCTAAGTGTCTGGTCATTCCTTCAACCCATCAAAGTGTAATATGCTAATGATATGCTAAGGCCATGCAACCACTCTCTATGATGTGCACTGACCACCAGGGGGCAGACAGTTGACCGGTCAACCAATTGTTATGATTTGCACGGACAGGAGGCAGATGTTCCAAACAGTAGGTTAGCTTGCTGCTGGGGTCCAGCCAACCAAGACTGACAGACATGCCCTGGAGCCGTCCCATGGTCCCTTCCTAGCTGGCCAACCTCCCTCGTCCCTCTCCACCCCTGACCGGGCATCGATGGGGTCCCTTGTCCTGGCTTGTGCCCTCTTACAATCCAGGACCCCTTGGGGGATGTGGGAGAGCCGGTTTCGGCCTGATCCTGCAGGCCAGGATGAGGGACCCCATTGGTGCATGAATTCGTACACTGGGCCTCTAGTGAATTATGAAGTGAAGAACTGACTATGGGAAGGTGGGTGTGGTGGCCAGGTGATCTCATATTACCTGAGAGGAAGTTGGTGCTTTTCCAGGACAGAGTCCCAGTGAACTCCCCATCTTCAATTCTGCTTCTTTCAATGTGTAACTGTCTGGCACTACAAAATTTTTAAAAAACAGAATGAATATTATTCATCCCTACCTTTCTGGGCAAAATACTATACTGCAATTTTTCTTTTGAAAATCAAGAATGTTAAGAAAGAAAAAGTTGCACTCTATGCAAAAGGGTTATATATATTATCTTTATGTTTGATTTTCTATTTCCAAATGCCAGAATATATTTTTCCTGTTATCTGTACAACAATGCTAAGACATAAAAGGTGACTAGGAATATTCTAGAGTCTATTATTAATAATTAGTCTCAATTACATCTAATGACAACAAGTGTTAGAGGTTAGAAGGCTCTATTCCATAATAGATATCTCAATAAAGTTAGCAAATTAAAAAATTGACAATAAATCTATAAGGATAGAAGTAGATTAAAACCATGACTAAAATGAGGATCAGCTAATCAGAAAGACAGCTGTTTTAAAACAGAACTGTTTGAATTTTGGTTAAGATACTCTGTAACACATGAGTAAGATACCTGGATAAAAGTATGTCCTATAAATTAATTTCTAAAAGGTAATTAAAGAATATTAGGTATTGGAATCTATCATTTAAAGTAAAAGTGTTAAGAAAGTTAGATAGCATGGATATGTGTCAGCTTTTGAAAGCTACCACAAAGATTTACCTGGACAAAGAAGCTTCCCATTTCTATCAATAGGTCTCAAACAGCTGTTCTCAGCTACAAGTAAGAAGAAGCAGGTCAGTGCACCAAAGAAAGAAAATGAAAGAGCCTCCACTGTGTTAATTAGCAGGAGCTATGATAAGCTAAAACGAAAACAACCCCTCCGTTCCCCAACAACCAGAAAACAAGTATAACCGTCTTCACTTTGTACTGCAGTAGCACAGGACTGTAAGAATGCTTTGCAAGCTGAAACTATGCAAGGCAATTTTAACAGTGAGAAAAATTACAATTTTCTTGCCCTTTAAAAGACGTCTTATTTCTTTGTACAAAATATGTCAATAGTGTAAACAGGTCTTGCTTTCTTCAGCTACTCCTGTGACTTGTCTACACAGTGAGCATCTTTTCTTTTCACAGCGAACTGTCATACTCAGATGTCTAAGTTTGGATCAGCTTCCAATATTTTACACTTTGTGCTTTCAACCTCATGAAATATGCCCAAGAGCTCCTTTAACATGAACTTTTATTTTGTCAGCATCACCTCTCCTAGGACAGCTTCATTCTTTCTGTCACATCCATGGTCCTCACTTCTGTAGATGTGCCCACTCATTAAGTTCCTCCACCTGCATGGCTAGTCTCTTGAATGACTGCATGTCAACACCCCCATGTCAGCTATTTCTTCTATCACTCCACATGCTTTGTTTCTTTGCTGCGCTTTCCTCTTGGCTGGCCGGTTTGAAGACTTGTCCTTATAAAATGTCACGTGGGTTTACCACTGGGAGAGGAGGCAATGAACTATTCACACTCTGCTGTCTGTGTGTTGAAATTAATGATCAGACATGCAGTGATGTACATTTGTTAGATCTGCAGACTGAAGCTGGGAGCCAAGTTTGTGCTTTGTGCAATTATGCAGTTAAATCCAGTGATAGCTGGAATTTGAACTGTGTTTCTGGGTAACTAATCTATACTAATAAAAGGGTAATATGCTAATTAGACTGGATGTCTTCTGGAAGTCCTTCTGGACAAAGCCACAGCAGCTGTAAGGGCCAAGGGCTGGTGGCGCAGGAGAGGCAGCGTCGAGGAGGGCCAGGGCCAGTCCATGTGGCTCTGTGTGGTCCCTCTGTCTGTTTTGTGGGAAGGAGCACACCAGGTTTGGTCCAATCAGAATTCTTATCAAGTTGGACATGAAGTGGGGAGGTTGGGAGAATGGAGCCTTCTGAGAGAAAGAATGGCATAGATTTTAGAAGTTCTAATTTTATTAGACCTTGGCAGAATCTCTTTCTGAGATTCCTGAGTTCTGTATCCTATACTATAATCATATGAAACTAGCATATAATTCTAATACAATTTTTTAATATATTTTATTGATTTTTTGCAGAGAGGGAGAGAGATAGAGAGCTGGAAACATCAATGAGAGAGAAACATCAACCAGCTGCCTCCTGCACACCCCCTACCGGGATGTGCCCACAACCACTGTACACGCCCTTGACCAGAATCGAACCTGGGACCTTTCAGTCCGCAGACCGACGCTCTACCACTGAGCCAAACTGGTTTCGGCTAATACAATTTTTTTTATTGTTAATAATTTTCCATTGATTCCCCCCCCCCCCAAAAAAAAAACAACAAAAATATCTTTTAGGATTATGAGTGAGATTGCATGAAATCACAAATTAATTTTGAGAGAATTAGCCTCTTAGCAATATTGTGTCTTTCGACTCAAGAACATGGAACATCGCTCCATTTATTCAGGTCATTTTTATTTTTCACAGCAATGTTCCCTAGTTTTCAGTGTACAGGTCTTGCACACATTTTGTTAATTTTATCCCCAAGTATTTTATGATATTTTATTCTGTTTTCTTAATTTCATCTTCCATTTGTTTTTGTTACTAGTAGGTAAACATACAATGGACTTTTGTATATGATTTGAATTCCTATCAAACTTATTATTTCTAATAGCTTTTTAATAGAATTCTTAGGATATACAAATGGACAATAGCACACCAACAATGCTCACTATCATTGCAAAAGGAAAATACAATTGAACACACCATGATATACCAATTCATATTCACTAGAATGGCTATAATAAAAAATATAATTACAACTAGTGCCAGTTAGTGTCCTGACATATTACTGGTTCAGCCACTTTGGAAAATAGTATGGCAGCTTCTTATAAAGCTAAACATAAATTTGCCATTTGACCCAGTAATTCTAACCCTGCATATCTACCGAAAAGAACAAAAACACATGTCCACACAAAAACGGTGTTTACAGCATCGGTCGCCAACCAGTGTTCCACAAACCACTGGTGGTCCACGAGGTCCAAAAGGTTGGCGACTGCTGTTTTATAGCACACTATTCATAAAAGCCAAAAAGTTAATGAATCAATCAGCTAGTAAATGAATAAACAAAAGGTAACATATAGAATGGAATACTAGGAAAAGGAACAAATTACTGATACATGGTAAATCATGGATGAATCAAAAAATGGATTGCTAAGTGAAAGAAGCCAGGCATTAAAAAAAACTTATTATATGGTTCCATTTATATGAAATGTCCAGAAAAGCAAATCTAGACAGACAGAAAGTAGGTGAGTGGTTATCAGGGGCTCAGAATGTGAATAGGAATGAGGGATTGTTTTGGAGTGATGGAAATGTTCTAACACTCAATTACAGTGTTGGTGGTACAACTCTATACCTTAACTAATAATCACTGAATTATGCTTCAAAAGGGTATTTGATGGTATGTATACTATACCTCAATAAAAGACTGTTAAAGAAAACCCAATGCTGAGTGAATAGTGAATTTATAGAATGCTATACTCAGTATCATAATTTATGTAAGTGTAATATACACATAAACATATATAAGGGAACATAATATATACAACATAAGTCCATAGACTAGACACACACCCAAAACAGATATAGTGGCTGCAACTGGGGAGGGAGAGAGAGTAGGTTTGAGGAGGACACAGAGGACTTATTAATGTTTCAAACAAAAACAAACACATGACAAAATGTTAACATCTGTCCATTTTGGGTGGTAGGTGCATGAGTTTTCCCTAAATTACTTTGTGTACTCTCCCATAATTTTTTCAATTAAAAATAAAAACTAAACTGAACCCCCAAACCAAACATAAATAATTACCTAGGTCCTTCATTAATTTTAATTCCTTTATGGCTTTAATTCGAATATCAAACACCACCTAAAATAGAGAAATAAACTAATGACTGTGTATAAGTTGAAAACAATGGGAGAATAAGAAAGTGGAGATTGTCAATGTGTGCATGTACAGATTGAATTATTAATTACCTGATATTTGGTAGTTTTTACCTACTTTAAAATTGTTTTTTCATCCCTGAAATTCATTTTCTCTCTTCTACAAAGTCAAAATAAAAAACTTAGATTTTAATATCGATAGTCAAGTTTTTACCAACCTGATGTTAACTGGAATAGAAATGACTCCTATAGAGAATCAGAAAAACAATTCTAGCTAGAAACAAAAAACAAAAAACTGACAAACCACTAACCTTTTTGATGAGAGGAAACAAAAATTTCAGGTCATCACTTTTCTTTATGTTAAGAGTGATATATTCAGTGCCAATAAGCATAACTTATATACAAATATATAATACTAACCCAAGGGCACTATTTAAAATGTTTAAATTACTTTATTAGACCTGTTTTCCTTTTAGTTTAGGCTAACTGCCTCTAGGGCAGCGGTTGCCAACCTTTTGGACCTCACAGACCACCAGTGGTCCATGGACCACCAGCTGGCGATCACTGCTCCAAAGGTTTCCTTAACCCAGCAATCACCAACCTTTTGGACCTCATGGACTACCAGTGGTTGGCGGACCACTGTTTGGCAACTGCTGCTCTAAGGCATAAAATTGTGGAAATTTAGGGGTTAAACTGGTGTCAGAGATCCACTCTACCCTCCCACCGGTGCCCCACTCTGTGCTAAGAAGACTCAGGGACTTCACCAAAGTCTCCCACTTAGGGTCAGGGTGGTAGGTCTTAAACTGTCCCTTTATTATACCAACAAATATGACTGCACCTTACGAAATCATAATACTAATAGAAAAGAAATAATTCTAATGGTTCTTTTAATGTTATAGAAAAAAGCAATGAATTGAGACTATATAAATAAAAAAAGATGTTTTCTGAAATAATGTTTAAGGAAACTAGTATCTTCAAATGAAAGACTGGAGGACGCCCTTTTAAAGAGAGGGGGGCTTTATATAGAGCAGTGGTCGCCAACCTTTCAGACCTCACAGACCACCAGTTGGTGACTGCTGCTCCAAAGGTTTCCTAAAACCAGCAATCGCCAACCTTTCAGACCTCATGGACCATCGATTGGCGACTGCTGATATAGAGCACAGAGTATAATGTAGAGCAATTTCAATTAAACTTAAAAACAAAAACACATAAAATATATATACCTGTTTTAAAAATTACAAAAATGACCCTTGAAAACAGCATTTCACATTTTGATAAAGAAAAATATATATTCATATTTTGATATAGCATTATGTATTTGACAACAAAGCCAGAGTATTCCATTCCAGTTAAATACCTAACGCCCACTTTCTAATTCTAGGCTTTGGATTGGGGGGTGGGGGGGGGTAGCACATATTTTTTTGAGCTATGCCAAGAATTAATAAGTAAATAAGCAATAATCAGATAGTAAAAATATTGATTTCTTAGGATTTAGAAGTCTGAAACTTTTCTGATAGAGTAAGGTATTGCTTTCTAAATAAAATCGTTAACTAAAACACTATCAACTAAACTTTAATTATAATCTACTCACTGTGTTAACAGTTGCTGATATTTTAACTTTCTCCTCTTCAGATTCCAATTGACAAAAATTATTAACTTGGACCCAGTCGACCTCATTCATACTAGTGATCCATTTCCCTTGTTTGGTCAACAAACTGTAGGTAAAAGATGTGTTTTTAAAAAGTGTCTTTATACAGCACTTGTATAGATCAGGAAGAATCAGAATATCAATATTGTTCCTCAGGCATCACTTCTAAAATTCTGCCTCTGTCTCTTAATGTGACTCACTGAAGGTGACCAACTTCTACTGAACTGGGTTTATTAAAGTTGACTATCTTTTTAGGACAGTATCAGGCAGTACTCTATGGAGTCTATATTCTATGGAATCTATATTAATGACTCAGATATTCTTTGACTTAAGACAAATAATTTGTTGCCACACTTTTCAAAAAGAACTCTTGTAACTGAACAATCAGCTGTTGACTTCTGCCTGCACATTTTTATCAGCAGAAGGGCTTTAAGAGAAGCTATACGTAAGACCCACCCACTAGATTTCGATTTAATAACAAGACAGCCATGTACAGTTGTGCAGACCGACACTGCATCAAAGTGCCACAGCTAAGGGGTGTCACTTATATCACACACTGAATATTTGTTTTTTATTATAGAGTGCTATTTTATGATAGCAGATGGCAGTAGAGTAACTTGTTCTAACAAGCCTTTACTACAGGTAAAGAATCTTAAAAAGGGACTTCTTTCTAACTCACATGGAGGCACTGAATGGCTAGTGAAAGTCCTCTCTGTGAGTGCGTTTCAGAGCCCTGACACACAATCCTACTCTTTATTTCAGTTATTCCTATTTGGACCCCACCTGAAGTTAGCAATCCTAAATACAGCAAAGTTTTAAGCACAAAGAAACCCTTAAAATAGTGAAAAGCTAATGATGACAATGACGATGATGCTAGCTAAAATATTCAGCACCCACTATGTGCACATTTTGTAAAGCACTTGATCCTTACACCTCTATGAAGTTGGTACTAATTATTACCCCTCTTTACAGAAGAAGAAATTGAGCAGAGAGAGATGAAGTAACTTGCCCATGGTCACACAGTTAGGAGTTGATAAAGCTGGAAATAGATCCAAGCAGCTGGTCCCAGAGCCCTTGTCCTTACCCACTACCTGTACTGCCTCCCAAAGGAGCAGCTGGGTATGCTATAACATCAACACTGATTCTCATGTAGAATGAGTTTTATGAAGAGTCTACCAACATGGGGAAAATAGGATGTAGCTATCTAAAAAATAATTGGCATGTTCAAAAAGAAAAAAGCCTTCAAAACAAAAAATCAATTATCTGAGCTCAAACAGGTAAGCTAACAATGACTGACATGCTTGGGAGGTGCAGTGACACTGTTGCCAGTCTCCAAGCTTCAGGTCTGTATTTCCCAAGTCCTAATAAGTGGTACTTTAAAAAAAAGAAATACAGCCGAAGCCGGTTTGGCTCAGTGGTAGAGCATCGATCTGCAGACTGAAAGGTCCCAGGTTCGATTCCGGTCAAGGGCATGTACATTGGTTGCGGGCACATCCCAGTGGGGGGTGTGCAAGAGGCAGCTGGTCGATGTTTCTCTCTCGACGTTTCTAGCTCTCTATCTCTCTCCTTTCCTCTCGGTAAAAAATCAATAAAATATATTTAAAAAGAAAAAAAGAAAAAAAAGAAAGAAATACATAATAAACTTTTTAATTAGATACACATGGTGGGGAAGTAAATGTCTGGAAAACACCCAAAAGAACAACAATGATAAATGTTACACAAAATAAGCATAATCACAAATGCTCTTCTGTGTCGCAGCCACTAAATAATACAGAGCTCTGTAATCTAAGCATATTCACAGCACTGATGAAGCAGGAAACCGACTAGGTTTGTAACCTAAAGTCTCCTACATGTGGAATTTGGGTGCTGGGGGGGGGGGGGGGGGAAGTTACCATATGGGACCCAATGACTACAGAAACTGACACTACAGTATCAAGACATGGATAACAAAAATGAAGAGAGGCAGTGTTTCTGGGTTCCAAACGCAACTTATGGAATTGCGGGCATAGTTCCCCCTATAACTGCTTTACGTGGGCAGCTGGGAGGAGCTCAAGAATAATAAAAAGGACTATGATGAAAAGCTGAATTGCCGTGTGGGATTTTTGTGACAAAATAGGTAAAGTTAGCTATGATTTTCATATAATTCTCATAAAAAATTTCAGGAACCAACTTTGTGAGAATATGTCTTCAATTTTATAAGGAATGCTAATAAGAGTTACTCAGATAGGATTCTGTTTTATAGCCAACTAATTTTGACTGTATCTTGTTTACATCTATATTACTTCGTTATCGCATTATAATATAATTTTTCTCCAATTTGCCTAACCTAGAGCATTCCTATTTACAAAACACAGTACACAATGTCTAGAAATGAAAAGAAACATTTAACTCTTAGTAAAAGAAAGCTTTAGAGTTCTAAGAGATAGTTCTCTAATTTAAATAACTTAAAAATTTTTTTTTCATCGAGTTACCTGTTATTATCATTACTGGAATCCTGAATCAGAATTGAGCTTCCATTTCTGAGGCCTTGTTCTCTGAAGGTCTTCTTCAAGTCCTCCTTGGGAATGGCAGTCCAGCTCTCCCCACCTACAGACTCAGTACTGCTGGTAAAGATGACACCTCCTGGCATTGCTAAGGCTGTGAATACTGTGCCCACTTCTGCATTAGCTGGGAAGACCTGTGGAGATTCTACCAACTGCCGACACTCTTCACTGCCTGTTGCCAGATGAAGAACATTTAAAAGCAGAGGTTCACAGTCACTACCAGTGGGAATCTGGATTCCACCAACCTACAATAATGTCAAGACAACCATTAGTATAGTTTACATTTGCCAACATTAAGTCAACACAGTAACAGAAGACTCCTCTTGCAGAATAATTCTCATTTATCCAAGTGAAGTTTTGACAAATGTCTTTTAAGTATCAGAAAAATAACCTTATATATTTCGTTTGAAACTTTCTCTTAGCTGTCTTGTATTTTTTAGGAGAAATCTGGAGTGGGGACAGAGATATACGAGTCCTCGGTGGTGGCAATGAAGACTCGGGAATAAGTGCGATGGACCAGGGAGAGTTCACTGAGTGGCTGAGATGTTCCTCACCCTTTTCCTGACTTAGAAAATTCACTCTGCTCTCACTCCCTAATTCAATAGAGCTATTTGCCCTCTTCTAAATCCCGAATGGGAATATGCACAGACACCGCCCCCCCCCGCCTCCCGCCCCCAGCACTTAGTGCAGTTACACCATGAAATCTGAATCTCTGAACTTAGCTTCTGACACCTAGCCTGGCAGAGTGGAGGGGCTCAATAAATATCTCTTTAACACATAACTACTATTTACTGTACCTAAAATTTATTAAGTATTTCAGTAGTTTTCTAATACCTAATTGCCTTCACATATGCTGAATAAAATTTCATTACAATGACTTAAAAAATCCAAAACTATCATGAATATTTCTTAAATATTTTCTTACCTCCTCTCCATTCCATACAAAGATGTCTTCCTCATCAGCAATTTCAAGGTCACACAGTGTCAGGTCATCTCCTAGGATTAGGAGACAGTCAGTGAGACCATTCATCTAAAGAAAGAGCTGAGACACATTTTTTTAAAAAAAATCGTTCCCATTAAGAAAAATAAAGAGGTAGTAATTATGTTTATTATATGAATTTTATCTTTATTCCACCCATCTCACTGTTTAGTTTTTTCTTTATGTAAGCATTTCCCCATGTTGCTGCATAAGTTTTGTGAACATGACAGTGGGAAACAAGAGTTGAATATGAAGTCAACTGTGCTTGGCTCTGTGAACAGGAGTAAGAATTTGGCATCAAATGGACCCAGCTCCACCACTAATTAGCTGTTATGACCTTGTATACAAGTCTCTACACTTCAATTTTCTCATGTATAAAGTGGGGATAAAAGAATTTTGTAACAATCAAATGAGATAATTTATATAAAACACTTATCTTAGTATTTGGCAGAGTGAAGGCCAAAGTAACTGTTACCACTGTGACTGCTATTATTACTGTTTTGTTGTTATTTAAAGGAAGTAAATACTTTTCAGCTTTCAAAGCACACTTGTTACTTTTGCTACAAAATATGAAACTAAGAGTTGGGTAAAAAAAATCATGCTATATAGCCCTGGCCAGTGGTTCAGTTGAATGGAGCACTGTCCTATATACCAAAGTTTACAGGTTCAATTCCCAGTCAGGGCATGTACCCAAGTGGTGGGTTCAATCCCCTCCAATGCACATAGGAGGCCAACTGATTGATGTTTCTCTCTCTCTCTCTCTCTCTCTCTCTCTCTCATCAATAAAAACACAGCCTCTGGTAACGATTAAAAAAAAATTGCAAGGCCTTTTAACAAATTAATTTGGTACAGAAACAGCCTTAATTTCAGAAATTATAAAATGTTTCCAAGTTACCAAAATTTTACATGTTATATAAATTGGACAAATCACATAGTTAACCTCGATGTGGGGGTGGAAGGACGAGAAGAGATAAACCAAAGAACTTACATACTTATATGCATAGCCCATTGACACGGGCAATAGGGTAGTGAAGACCTGGGGGAAAGGGAATATGGGCTGAGAAGACGGGGAGGAAAAGGGGAGGAAATGGGAGATGTTGGTAATACTATCAACAATAAATTTATTTTTTTAAAAGTAGTAGGTAGGGGGAAGACTGGCCGGGAGTAGAAAATCACAGATGAGCCCACAAAAGTATAAATATATAAAATGAACTGCTGTGTCTTAATATTTATCTTACCATCAAGTGTCTGATAGACGTGAAGTCCTGCTGGTACAAACTTTGCAACACTAAGGACCATGTCTCCTTCCCAAAATTCTAACAGCTACAGAATATTTGTAAAAGAAAAGAGCACAAGAAAAATAGTCACATTCCCAGGTTAAATAAGACATGTAATGTGCCAGTATACATATGTGGAAGATACGGAGAGCAAACAAATGAATACTCCCATCCCATCCCGCCCAACAGGGAAAGTAAGAAAAGAAGGTATCACTCATTATTAAATCAGTTACGTCAAAGTTGGTTAATCTTCCCCATTAGTGATGGGAAAATCTTGGGAGACACAAAGAGCACAACTACTATCTAAACAATTCTATGTAACTTATGGGAAGACCACTTTTATCAGAGGCAAATTGACCAACATACCAGCCCAGGAATCTGTCCAAAAGAGCAAAATGATTTAATCAGTGCTGTTCAGAAAAAGCAGCATTGACTCTAACACCTGAAAGGAAGGCTTCCCACTGTAAATTTAAACAGTGTAATAGATTACCGGGGGTTTGTTTCATAAGTTTGTAGATCCAAGACTCTGGGGACTGTGGTAACCTCTACAAAATAACATCACCCATAAAGATTAATTCTATTTAGTCTCTCTCCACAATACCACAAGACAGTACTCTTAAGAAGAAATTTCATATTTATAAGCAATAAGTTAACTTCAATCTCACAGTCTCTTGCCAGTGGCTGGATTCTAAGATAACAGACCTGCAGTTAAAGATCCTTTTTACTTATCACCTAATGTCATCTTAGGGTAAGATCCCCAACTGCCAGGACTGGCTCCAAAATGAACTTTTAATGCAAAAGTTCAGTGATATTAGACAATTTTAGAAATCCTGATGCTGATCCAACATTTAAATATAATTCAAATAAACTGAAGTTAAAAAACAAAACAAAACTGGTCTGCTTCTCTTTGTACAAAAAGGAAAGTCAAAAGAAAACTAATAATTTTAGTAATTAATAGTTTTTCAGAAAATTCAATTATTTCTGGAAAAGAAAAAAAAAGCTTGCATGTTCTGTTTCCCTTTTCCTAGACCAGGAAGTAGTTGTGGGGTGAAGAAAGAGTAGGGAGACCAGGACAGGAATCCTAGTTCCACCTCTAACTAGGTGTCTGACCACAGGCAAATCACATATAAATCACAATCTCTTCATCTTAGGGTTAGCTTGTCCCCAGGAGGTTAAAGAACCAAATGACATAATTAATATCAAAGCCCTGGGAGTAAAATAAAGAGCAATCTTATTCTTGTCATTAAAATATGACTGGATAAATTATTTGGAAACAATGATTACGACAATGTTTGTTTTACCATAAACCAGTAGGTATTTTCCTTCACTTAACAATCTTATTAATAAACCAGAGGCCCAGTGCACAAAATGTGTGCACGGGTAGGGTCCCTAGGCCTGGCCAGCGATCAGGGCTGACCAGGGCCTTCCTTCGTTCCACACAGCCCCCTGGTGGTCAGCAGATGTCATAGCGGGCAGTCAAACTCCGGAGGGGACAATTTGCATATTAGCCTTTTATTATATAGAATTATTATATAAGATGCTATTCTGTACTGAAAGGTACAAGTGAGCTGCTTTTGTTTGTTTAGTAGTTCTTAGTTTTAGACAACATGCTTATCTTTATCTCTTCATTACCTTTAAAAACACTTTTTACATTTATTTTTTTAAAAAGAGACAACTTGGTACTCTCTCTTTCCCCAAAATAAAACATGCCAGTTTGATTCTGCCCCTACAAAGCTTCTGCAGGACTGTGCCTTGCCTGGCAGGGAAGCCTCTCTCTAAAAGACTGACCAGTGAGGGGAGAATATCTGAGCCATCCCTCTATGGAACTGGCCGATTTTCCTAAGCAGCTTTGAAAAACAACTAGTCATATCTTAAATAGGATTTTTGAAAAGAAATGCGGCTTAAGATGGACTGTAATGTATAAATTAAGAGGAAGTGCAGCTAAAATACCTGGAATATTGATTGTCGAAGATCTCCCAAAGTTTTTCTTTTATCAAAGGTTAAATCCCACACGCTTTCTGTTTGAGAGACTACTGGGTGCAGGGCCCCATTGAAGAAATGATAATGAGGGCCCAGGTGGAGATGCAATTCAAAGTTATTGTTTGTAGAATCATATTCTGCCCTTTAAAGAGGCAAAAAAAGTACATAAATGCTATGTTCTTACAAACACAAGTTTCATTTCAAACCAAAAATATTTGCTTTACAATATGAATTAAGTTCTCCATTCCACCTAAATAATTATAATTAACATCATTTTCTTCCATGCTCCAAAATGACTCATTTCAGCTTCTCAATAAATAGCAAAATTTCAGCTCTGCCATCATGCATTTCAAGAAAAATCAATTTTGATGTACATTGTGCAATGTTGCTCTGAATACTGACACTCGAACTCTTCCAATCCTGAGATTATTGTTATAAACAAAATGCTAAAAACCTGCTCCTAATAACCATGAAGTGTCAGATTTACAAACTTTTAATTTATCCTGATTTCCACTAACTCCATAGATTCTTCTTTAAAATATCTGAGGTTGATCCAATAATCCCCCTGAGACTGCTCCCCCCAGGCTCAATGTCCTCAGCAGCAGCCTTGAAGCATGGTGCCACACACTCTATTTACTCCAGGCAGTTGGGCCAATGGAGTGGAGGAGACTTTTGCCATTGTCCAGGTACTTCTGACACAGTCTATTAATGTGGTCAAAGGCAGAATCAGCTTTTTTGATGACCACATGACTAAAATCTCTTAATGTGTTTTTGTTGTTGTTTGTTTGTTTTTAATATCAACCACTAAGCCACACCACTAATGCTGGCTATTTTTCATCCTTAAGATATCTTTCTCTTTTAAGTTTTTAATTTTTAGTGTCTTGATTTTTGAGATTTCCTTTAATCTTGGCTTGCCATTCAATCTACCTGCTATTTTCTCCTCGGGTTCAAGTCAATGATAAAAATGTTGAACAAACCTCTGCTAAATAAGCAGCCACCTCGGTCCATGAAGACCATGGGATTTCCATTTCTCTAACCCAACACCCCACAGACGATGTCAGAGAGCAAATAAAGAACCAATTCTTCAGGGGCCAAGGTTAGACATCCAAAGAAAATAATGCTTAGACCATCAAATTTTCACAAAACATCTCCTTAATAATCTATTAAAAGTTTATGACAACGGCTGACAGTAAGTCCCATATTTGTAGAATCTACATTTCCTTCCTTTGCCCACCTCTGTTTTTCTGTCACTTCATGCCAGTTCTCCACAACTACTTAAATATGAGGGGTGATTTTCACAGCAGGCTCTCTTTATACCAAGGGAATAATTTGACAGGCTGTGATACAATTCATTTAGCTAACTATATGCTCACAGATTTCTCTAAGTCTTCTTAGGCTTCAATTCCTACTTAGCAATGGCCATTGACATGTCATTACTTTGTTCACTCTCACACGATAAGGATAATTTCAAAGTCAAAGATAATCTCACTATAAAAAATCAGCTGAAAACAGATATTGGCATTAACTAGATGAATTTTTTTCTTTTAATTTTCATTATTAAACTAGTGGCCCAGTGCACAAAATTCATGCACATTAAAAGGGAATTAGAGGAAATATTTTAATATTGCTATTTGCCCTTTCTCTATAATAGAAGTGTCAGAGATGAAAGAAAATTAGTAAAATGTATGTGAAAATTTTCCTCTGTTAGAGTCTGGGGCACCCTGTGGGACCCAGAGTCAAGTCTCCACCCACCCTTGCACCTCAAAATCGTGAGAGATCCAGACCTGGCTGGCCCCACCCCCACTGGACAAGATTCAGATCTGGCCAGCCCCAACCCATCAAGCCCTGCCGGGCAGGGGGTGAAGCCTCAAGTTCTCCAGTGCATGATGGGGGAAGGGGCGCGGCCTGAGGTATCCCCAGACTGGTGCCAGGGCAGGGGGTGTGGCCTCAGGTCCCCCAGCCCGGGACAAGGGGCATGGCCTGAGGTTCCTGTCAAACCTCACTGGGTGTGGGGCGAGGCCTGAGGTCCCCCATCAAGCCCTGCTAGGCTGGCTGGGGAGGGAGGGGGCCACAGCCTCAGGTCCCCTGCTGATTGCTCATTACGGGAATCCTGCCTCTGCTGTGGGTGCAGCCATCTTGTGTTACCGGAACCCACCCTCCACTGTACATGTCGCCAAGTTGTGATGGCGTGAGGGTCAATTTGCATATTACCTCTATTATATAGAATACTTAAGACCTAATTTAGATTAATCCTCTAGAAAAACCATTCAATCTCTAAAAGTAAGTTAGTTACCTTTTTGTTTGCAGTTCAATGTTAGCTGCATCCATTTCATTCAGTAAATGACATGGAACCTTGTATCTTGGATTAGCTCGAGCTGTGAACAAAATTTTTCATTAACTTGTGCTGACTAAATGAAATCTGGTTGCTGAAAATTAGCAAGGAAAACTAGAAAAGACTGTGCTGGGAGCTAGCAAGCTCTATCTGTGTGCACAACCATTTTTTCAGGATCTCAGTTTTCCATCTGAAAAATGAAAACATTAGAACAAATGGCAGGTACACACAGTTCCTTCAAGTCTCTTTAAATATACCTTTTAAAAAGAACACCATTTTCTTCTTGATAACAACTGTAATAATCTGCCACTACAAAAATTATGAAAATAATTTTAAAATTGATATTCCCTATAATCCCATTTCCAAAAGACACTGCTAAAATTTGGTACATATACTTCTGGTCTTTTTTCTATACTACACAATGTGTCTTGTACACACACACACACACACACACACACACTTATTTAAAGCAATTAAATTTGTTATAAAATGGAATTATATTCAACACATTTGAAACTTGCTTTTTCATTGCATATACCGTTCAGTATTTTTCCAAAGCTTTAAATGACAGCAGAGTTGTCCATTCTTTAAATAGCATAATTAATCTAACCAATCTTTCTGTTAGACATTAAGGTGATTTCCATAAGTCATTATTACAAAACAATGGGGTTAACAAACAAAAACAGTTATACACAGCTCTGATTATTTCAAGACAAATTTGTAGAAGTAACATTAATTTAAGGGTTTTAAATGCATATAACCAAATTGGCTATATTACTTTATATGCCTACTAGCTATAGAGGAAATGCCAACTACTGAGCATTAGAATCTTAGAAATATTTGACTTGGTAGGAAAAGAATGTCATTTCAATGCGGTGTTGTTTTTTAAACCTCACCTGTGGATATTTTTAAACCCCACCTCTAAAGAGAAATCAATGGGAAGGGAAGGGGGGAGGAGAGAGAGAAACATCATGAGAAACATCTATGTGAGAGACACATTGATTGGTTGCCTCCCATGCACATCCCTGCTAGTACTGGGGAACCTGCAACTAAGGTACATGCCCTCGAACAGGAATTGAACCTGAGATCCTTTGGTTCCCAGGCTGATGCTCTAACCATAGGGCAAAAACCAGCCAGGACTCAATGCTATTTTGATTCACATTTTTTATTATGACTTAGGTTGAATTTTTTAATTTTTATTTTCTTTCTTTCTATTAATTTCTTTTTATTTTTATTTTTTATTGTTTTAAGGTATTACATATGTCTCGCTTTTCCCCCACCAACCCCTCCCCAGCCACCCTCACCCCCCAGGACAAGCCCATACTGCCTCAGTGTCCCTGTCCATTGGTTATGCTAATACACATGCATACAAGTACTTTGGTTGATCTCTTCTATTCCCAAATGCCCTTCCCTGCCTTCCTCCTGAGGTTTGACAGTCCGTTTGGTGCTTCTCTGTCTCTGGATCCATTTTTAGTCATCAGTCTCTGTTCATTATATTTCACAAATGAGATCATGTGTTATTTATCTTTCTTGACTGACTTATTTCACTTAGCATAATGCTCTCCAGGTCCATCTATGCTGTTGCAAATGATAAAAGTTCCTCCTTTTTCATAGCAGTGGAATATTCCTTTGTGTAGATATACCACTGTTTTTTAATCCATCATCTGCTGATGAACATTTAGGCTGTTTCCAAATCTTAGCTATTGTAAATTGTGCTGCTACGAACACAGGGGTGCAGATGTCCTTTCTGATTGGTGTTTCTGATTTCTTGGGCCATATTCCTAGAAGTGAGATTACTCGGTCTACTGGCAGTTACATTTTTAAGGTTTTGAGGAAACTCCATATTGTGTGTGTGTGTGTGTGTGTATACAAGATAAATGATTTTTAAAATTAAGTGGTTGCACCAGTCTGCATTCTCACCAGCAGTACATAAGGGTTACTTTTTCTCCATATCCTTGCCAGCACTTGTCATTTGTTGATGACAGCCATTCTGACAGGTGTGAGATGTTACCTCATTGTTTTGATTTGCATCTCTCGGATAATTAGTGTCTTTGAGGATGTTTCATGTGTCTCTTGGCCTTCTGTATGTCCTCTTCTGAAAAGTGTCTATTTAGTACCTTTGCCCATTTAAAAAAAATTTTTTTTAATTAAATTATTATCTGTGTACATATTTTACCATTGCCCCTCCCCTCCCATACTTTGTCCATTTTTTTTTATTGGATTGTTTATCATCCTTTAGTTAATTTCTATGAGTTCCTTATCAATTTTAGAGATTAAAACCTTATCGGAGATAACACTGGCAAACATCTTCTCCCATGCAGTGAACTTTCTTGTTGTTTTTTAATTTTTATATTTGCAATTTATTGGTTGTCCCTACTTTTTTTTTTTTTTTTTTTGCATATTGCTTATTTATAAATATACTTTCTCCAATTTACTACTAAAAACAATGAAATGTATAGAAAAAGCACTCTACAGATAGAGGAAATATAGTTGTTATATATTTTGCTATTTTCCATAGCTTAATATTGTTTAAGGTTTATATCACTTTTCCTTTAATTTTCTTTCTTTGCTTTTAAGCTTAGAAAGGTCTTTACCTTAAAATTAGAAAAATATTTCTATTTATATATCTTTTTATTTTTTTAAATATATTTTTATTGATTTCAGAGAGGAAGGGAGAGGAAGAGAGAGACAGAAACACCAATGATGAGAGAGGATCATTAATTGGCTGCCTTCTGCATGCCCCACACTGGGATCAAGCCCACAACCCAGGCATGTGCTCTTGACCGGGAATCGAACCTGGAACCTTTCAAGCCACTGGTCGATGCTCTATCCACAGAGCCAAGCCAACTAGGGCTATTTATACATCTTAAGTTACTTTTTTGCATAAAGATTGAAAGAACTATAATTTCATTCAAATGATTAAATAATCACAGCTTTATAAGTACGTTTTTACTTAGAGCAAATTTTCCTTCAGTAGTCCCTTCTTCAATTTTCATAGATTTATCTATGTAAATATTTTTTAATATATTTTATTGATTTTTTACAGAGAGGAAGGGAGAGGGATAGAGAGTTAGAAACATCGATCAGCTGCCTCCTGCACACTCCCTACTGGGTATGTGCCCACAACCAAGGTACATGCCCTTGACCAGAATCGAACCTGGGACCCTTGAATCTGCAGGCTGACGCTCTACCCACTGAGCCAAACCAGTTAGGGCTATCTATGTAAACTTTAGAATCACTTTGCCAAGTTCCATTCCTTCATTCTCAAAAAAAAAGTCCATCAAAATTTTGGCAGGACCTTTATTCAATTCCCAAGCTAAGTAAAAAACTCATTTAGTACATATTTCAATTATGTACATCACATGTGTCAAACACAAGGCCCTCGGGCCAAATCCGTCCCGCCAGGCCTTGCAATGTGGCCCGCACCGCGCTGCCATCACTGCACTCCGCTGCGTTTCCATCACAATGACAGTTTATGACTGTTCAGTAAACCATTCGGCCCGCGATTTAGGCTGGATTTTAGATTTTGGCCCCTTCTCTGATTGAGTTCGACACCCCTAATGTACATACTAAACTTCATTTTAGTGAAAAAGACAATACTCCATCTAAAGATAATATTTTTCTATTAATATATGTTATAACTGTGACTTCTGCTCCACAATATATTTATCAGAACCATTATCATTATCTTTTTTCCCCTTAGGAAAGTACAAAGCCCTTTCTGGTCAACAGAATAGTTATGTAACTGTTTCAGATTCAGAAAGTTAATTTTTACTGACATGCAAATTATTAATGCTATGCTCTTCTTCTTTATTTTAAAAAATGATCACCTTTCTCATTTTCTAACAACAGTATCTTCATCTCTAATCACATCTTTAATCTAAAGAGATTCCTGATTAGGATGTTTTACTTTTGAATAGACCTTAGGAAGTGATCAAGTCTTAGATATTGATTTATGTTAGTGGCTTAAATTTAAAAAATGTCTCAATGTTTAACCTCTTGATACAAGCTCTCTTAGAAGGTTCAACAAAGAGTACATCAAAGATACTTTAAATGCTCAGAAAACACATTACCTTGAGGGTAACTAAAAGGCAACACGTGGCCAGATGACAGAAGACAGGGCAACAACACAGATCTGCTGACAGTATGTGATTCAAGAAAACCCAATTCTGAAAATCTGATTATGGTCTCATATTAGAGAAAAAAATAGTTAGAAATATAGGATCTTAAAAAGTGAAAGATTGTTGGATTTCTTTCAGCAACATATATTTCTTAATATTAGCTTAAAAACATTTTTAAGTGTTTCAAGAGTAAACCTCCTTTTAAAAGGGTAATAATACAAATAGCATTTAATATTTTTTTTTAAACTCATCAACTTAAACAATTAGGAAAATTTTTCTTTCCATACCTTCAGGTGGTCTCTGCAACTGGGATTTCCGGTAAAACAACATATAGGCGCTCTCTTTGCCCTGAAATTGCTGTTCAATATCCTTTTCCTCAATGGGTTGGACCTTGGAATCATTTATATCAAACCAGTGGGAACAGGAGGTCCTATCATTTAATCCTGGGGATTCTGAAGTAAGTGTCTTGAAAATTTGTTGATCCTTCCTTTCGAAATCAGACTCAGGCTGCAGAGAAGAGTTCTTCAATAGACTAACTGTACTTTCATCTGAACTTAGTAGGAAGATCTGAGAATGAAGCTGTAAGAACTAAACAGAAACAAACAAAAATACTAGATTAACAAAATTTTTTTTTAAGATTAAAAGTGATTTTTAGCCGAAACCGGTTTGGCTCAATGGATAGAGCGTCGGCTTGGGGACTGAAAGGTCCCGGGTTCGATTCCGATCAAGGGCATGTACCTTGGTTGCGGGCATATCCCCAGTAGGGGGTGTGCAAGAGGCAGCTGATCGATGACTCTCTCATCGATGTTTCTAACTATCTCTCTCCCTTCCTCTCTGTATAAAATCAATAAAAATATATATATTTTTTAAAAAGTGATTTTAAAAAAAACCTTCATCTTCCTTTCTGATATTAGATATTTTAACTTCCCTTTTATTTTTGGCCTGACAAGCTATGAGGGAAAAAACAGCCATAATAAAACATTTAATAAAAATCAAAGTTCTATTAGTCTAATAGTTGTATCAAGAAAGTTGTCATGCTACAATCTAAAAATATTTTCATTATACCTCAATAATGCTGTTTTGAAAAGTACTTTATAGAAACATATTAGGAAGAACAAGCAGTTTTGAAGTATTTAGAGCAACAGAAACAAAGCAAAAAACAAAGGCAATCACATGGTAAAGCCTCAGAGAAGATAATTTCAAGATTAGTGACTCAGACTAACTCTGCTGGAATAAGGCGGAAATTATAAGCCTAAATTATTGCTTAACATTAACTAAATTGAATGTTTTCTGTCCTGGAAGCTGACACGCAAGACTAGCTCAGGAAATCAAAGCATAAACAGGCTTGCCATAATCCCAAAGAACATTTCTCAGGTTCTTTTAGCTAAAGGATTAGGAAGAACACTGTTCTCTCTCCACTGCCTATCCCACCGCTCTCTCTTCTCTAATTCCCTAATCCCTATTCAGCTTTGCATCTCCTTTTCTCTCAGCACAAAGTTACCTTATATAGGAAATTGCTTGGCAGGTACATAACATTCACTGATAATGCCAACTCTCAAATCTGAAATATTATTTTATTACAAACTAGAGGCCTGGTGAATGAAATTTGTGCATGGGAGGGGGGGAGGGTCCCTCAGCCCAGCCTCACCCTCTCCAATCTGGGACCCCTTGGACATTCCTCTCACAATCCAGGACTGGTGGCTCCTAACCGCTCTGTCTGCCACCCTTGTCACCTCCTAACCACTACCCTGCTGGCCTGATTGACATCTAACTGCTCCCCTGTGAGCCTGATTGCCCCAAACTGCTCTACCCTGCCGGCCTGATTGCCCCCAACTGCTCTCCTCTGCCAGCTGGGTCACCCCCAGCTGCCCTCCCTACTAGACTGACCACCCCCAACTGCCCTCCCCTGCTGGCAATCTTGTGGTGGCCATCTTGTGATGGCCATCCTGTGATGACGTGAGGGCGTGAGGACCACCTAGGCTTTTATTAGTATAGATAGAAGGGCATAGGGTATATGGCACAAAATACTGTTAACACTGGGTAACAGTTGATAAAATAGGTTTGTAGCTCATTTGTTTTAGGTACAATAAAATATCAAACATTTGAAATATCTGACTAATGAACTTTCTGAAGAGTTAATTTTTTTCTTTGCTTGATAGTTGAGATTAACTCTTTTAAATTCAAACTTCAGTGCAGTTGGCTCCTGGTAGCGGTAAAGAACTTTTACTGAACTAACCCTCCTAATAAAAATGACAAACTCTAGATAAAATAATGAAAACTATTTGCAGAGTAACCAAAAGCAGGCACAAAGTGGAAGGAACATAATCCTTCAAATAATAAGACCAAAACTAGATGAGTTTTACATTAATAAACCACTTTTTGGCTTGTATCAGTGCATGGTAGAGGAGAGTTCACGCAGTCTCAATAAATTTAAAAGAACTAAAATCATTGCATGTTCTTAAATCACACGGGAATTAATTAGAAATAAATTTCTAGATATAACAAAAAGATAATTCAGACATCCCCCAAATATTTGGAAAATAATACTCATGAGACAAGGAAAGAATCAAAAGGAAATTACAAAATATTGTTAACTAAATTATAATGGAAACATCAAATTTAGCTACAGTTAAATTAGTGATTAGAAGGAAATTTATAGCTTTAAAAGCATGTGTTGAACCACAAAAACCCATTGTTCTAAACTCTGATGGGACTGCAAGCGGAGCCTACTTTCTCTAAGAACTTAACGCTTTGTTCCTTAAGGAAGGCGAATTCCCTGACACCAAAGACCTCAATTTACTTTATGAATAAAACCCAGAAATGAAGATGGGCTTTAGCTTACTGCGTTTGATGGATGACTAGGGAGTCTGTACATTCATTTAGCTTTCTCAGTATCTAAACAGAGTATAATATATTGTGTTATGTAAGGAAAATAACTAATTAAGTGTCAGATATCTAGACCACCTTACTAGGTTCTCACAGCATTATCTCCATCCACCCCCACTTAGTATCACCTACTCTTCCTAAGCACTGATCAAGAATATAGATTTCACAAAAATTTACCAACAAACTTTAATGAAAATAAGAATTACTGTGATAACTGCAGTAGTGATATTTATATTACATTGTATTTTGAACATTCTATATAATGTATTATATTAAGTCAATAAACATTTCTTCACAAACACACACACACACACACACACACACACACAAGCATATATTAAAAGTATATTAAAAGATTAAAAACAACTGAGATAACAACTCAAGAAACTAGAAAAAAGATGATCAAGTTAAATCCCAGAGTTGGGAGGAAATAATTAAAGAGCAGAAATCAAAGAAACAGAATAGATGAGCAGCAGTGCTCCGGGCCTCTGGGCAGCGTGGGAAGGCAGAAAGGCGAAAAGGCCAGGGAAAGGAAGGCCCATTCTCGCACGAATCTTCATGCATTGGGCTTCTAGTTTATATATATATATTTAAATCTGCATAGCTAATATACTTAAAAATGACATACTGAAACATTGATTCAACCATTTTAAATGAAAACCTTCAAACCTTCTATGAACTCAGGGTCATTAAACATTCATTTATCAACTGTGATCTCATTAAAGGATGCACTTAAACACTTATTGAAGTAAGCTCTTTGCATATGTAAGAAATAGCTCCCAAATATTTACTGTGTGTTTGGCTTGCTTTCAGTTGAGTTATCTAATTTCTGGCAGTACCAGTACCAGTTTCTACATCTGACTGTACAGCCTAGGAAACCTGATCACCAAGTTTATTTGAAGTGTGTGTAAAAGAAAGCGAAGTTTGGGTGAATACCTGAAGACATTTCTATAAGTAAAATGATAACTGTTAGGGTATGAACTTTGTAACATTATTTGGCTGTTTTGATTAAAAGCCCCTCCACTTTTCTTTTACTTACTTCTTGATTCTATGATACATTATTTAACTTAGTAATAAGTTAACTTAATGGAATTCTAACCATTAAACAAAAATACTGATTTTATTTTCACCTAATTTAAATTTTTTTCAAAGAATTCTCATTGTTGGAATCATAATAAGATCTCATGAGAAAAGGACTTTCTATAAGAATGTCATGTATTACCTTTCGCAGTGGTCCATACTGTTTTCTGTATTTCTTGTTCCAAGATATTCCTATCTTTTTCAAAAGTTTCTGGCCCAGCAGATCAACAAGAATCAGATTACTCTCCTCCTTATGAAAGAAACACAAAGTCATTTAAGAAAATCTGTTCCAATTACCCTCCAATGGTAAGAAGTGATCATTACAGGATGAAATGTGACCTGCACCTATACAAAAATTCCTTGTTGAATCCCTAACCCTCAAAATTTCAACTGTGGCTATTTTTGGATATGACCTTTAAAGAAGTTAAAACAAGACCTTTAGGGTGGGTCCTACTGCGATATGACTGGTGTCTCTACATAGAAATCTGGACACACACAGAGACACCAGGGATGCGCATGCACAGGAAAGGCCTATAGGACACAAAGAAGAGGCATAATCTAGAAGACAGAGAGGCTGCAAAAGAAAGCAAACCTTAATTGATCTTGGACTCGCAGCTTCCAGAACTGTGAGAAAATAAATTTCTATTGATTTAAGCCATCCAGTCTGTGGTATTTTGTTATAACCCTAGTAGACTAATATGGTGACCATGGACCAATATACAATAGTTAAAGGGCTGAGCCTAAATCCCCAGTAAACAATTATAAAAAACTGTTTACAGATGAATGAATGAAAGGAGACCTACCATTTATTACAACAGGGTGCTAAGCAAACATTAAAGGTCATCTTTATTAGATATTACCAATATTAGAAATGAAAAAGAAGACTTAACTTCAGGTCCTACAAATATTAAAGGACAATATAGGAAACAGTAAATTCTAAAACAGTATGTAAAGTGAATCCCAATTCTATTTAAAATGACAATAGTAATACCAAAGAAACCTATAACTCAATCCTATATAATAAAAGGGTAATGCAAATTGACCTTAATGAGGGAATAACCAGTCACTATGATGTGCAGTGACCACCAGGGGGCAAACGCTCAGCATAGGAGCTGCCCCCTGGTGGTCAGTGAGCTCCCACAGGGAGAGCTCTGCTCAGCCACAAGCCAGGCTGCTGACTGCAAGTGCAGCAGTGGTAGTGGGAGCCTCTCCTACCTCCTCAGCAGCGGTAAGGATGTCCCACTGTGGCTTAGGCCCACTTCCCCCATGGAGCCGCAGCCAGACATCCCCCAAGGGCTCCAGAGCTGCCAGAGGGATGTCTGACTGCCAGCTTAGGTCCAGTCCCCCGGGGAGCAGGCCTAAAATGGCAAGTGCACATCCCGAGGGGTCCCAGACTGCCAGAGGGCGCAGGCCGGGCTGAGGGACCTCCTGGAGTGCACACATTTTTGTGCACTGGGCCTCTAGTCCCAATATAAGTGTGTAAACACAAAGAAAGCAGAATGCAAAAAATATAGTCAAAATGTTAACAATGAGCATTTGGTTTACATTTTTTATTTTTTTAAAATATATTTTCTAGGTCTTTTTCTCTCTCAAGTTTTCTACTATGAATATGTATTTCTTTTAGAACCAGAAAGTTTCCAATAAAAATAAAAGATTAAAAAGAGACATAATGTACAAAGGAAAAAGATAGTATCAGATCCACCAAATCAATTTCATTCACATATATTTGATATACTAGGTGTACCAGTTAATAATGTGGGTTTTTTTCAACAGATGGAGTTACACGTTGATATATATGTGATTTGATATTTATGCTATTTTGTTGTATTGACAGCAAGCTTCAAAACTTCATATGTCAAATTTGCTGAAGGTATTAACATCATAGATATTTTTATGCTTAAAAATGTTGAATTTCATGCCAATAAAAAGCATTTGTGGGAGGTTTTAATTCATTACTTTGTTTTGAAGAAAAAGTTATTGTATACTTTGGGAAGCTTATGGTGAACATGCTCCATCTCAAGATACTTGTGAACGCTGGTTTAAATGCTTTAAAAGTAATGATTCAGATGTGAAAGACAAAGAATGTTCAGGTCAACCGAAAAAGTTTGAAGACCAACAATTACAAGCATTATGTGTGTCAAACTCAAAAGCAACTTGCAATAAGGTTAAACATTGCTCAGCAAATAATTTCCAATCATTTACAAGCAACGGGAAAGATTTTAAAGGAAGGAAAACTGAATGAAAGACAAATGGAAAACCGAAAAGTCATCAGTAAAATCTTGCTTCTACAGCATGAAAGTCTTTTTAGCATTGAATTGTAACTGACGATAAAAAGTGGATCTATTTTGAGAATCCAAAATGCACAAAATCATCAGTTGATCCAGGTCAACATCAACATTGACTGCAAGGCCAAATCACTTCGGAAAGGATCAGCAGCAGACCATCGGAAAACACAGATATTTACATTATGATTCATTAACAGTAGCAAAATTACAATTATGAAGTAGCAACGAAAATAATTTTATGGTTGGGGGTTACCACAACATGAGGAATCGCATTAGGAAGATTGAGAAGCACTGCGTTAAAAGATCTTGCCTGGGAAGTATTAACCCACCCGTAATATTCTCCAGACCTTGCCCCTTCAGATTACCAACTGTTCAGATCGATGGTACATGCACTTTCTGAGCAGCACTTCAAAACATAGAAAGAAGTGGAAAATTTGGTCTCTGAATGGTTTGCCTCAAAATAAGAAAAGTTCTATTGGGACGGTAACCACAAATTACCTAAAGATGGGGGAAATGTGTAGCTAACGATGGACATTACTTTGAATAAAGAACTTTTGATGTTTCTCTTGAAATTATTGTGTTTTCTTTGATTACAAAATCTGCCATTATTAACCAGTACACCTAGTATACACACACACACACACAAATATAAGCACATTCTCTACCTGTGATAAGATTGCTTTTAGAATCATCAGTGGATCATCAATCTCTTCTTCATTCTGAAGATCTTTCAAATTCATATCTGGTTTACTTTTTTCCTCCTAGAAAAGAAAATAATAAAAAAGTTTCTATCATGGGGGGTACCACTTTGTAAAGTATATGATTGTCTAACTACTATGCTGTACATCTGGGACTAATAAAAAGTAATATTGAATATAAACTGAAACTGGAAAAATAATTTTTTAAATATAAAAAAATTTTTTTTTTATCACCAATCTCTTAAAAGGTAACTAACAAAATAGGAATGTTTATGCTATGGAGGTTTCAAGATGGAGAAATGATAATAAAAACTCTAATTTGTATATGGCTTTGAATTCCAGCTTTGTTTGAATAATCCTGGACAAGTTATTTTTATCTCTCTGACCTCGTCTATAAATTAGAATTGTAAGATAAGTGAAGGTTCTAGCACAATACAGTGAGTTACAACATTTTCTCACTCAGTACCAACATAAGCCATATTACTACATTTGGAGCAACTATTCATTAATAACATAATTAATTGCTTGGTAATCAAGAAGATATGTTTTAAGTATTCTACATCTAAACATAATGATTTCTATCTTACATTTTGACATTTTATTATGTTTTAGTTACATTTAAAAACTGGTGGAGAGTTTGAGGTTGATGGGTAATGCATCATAATTTTGCCCACTGGAAATAACTAGAATTAGAATCCCGGTTCAGGCTTTTCCTCAGAACATCTGAAAATTCTTTTCATGAGACTATTCAAAACTTTTCCATAAAATGTTAAAGAAACACTAAAAAATGAAAACATATATCGTTTTCATATGTAGATTAAAAACCCCACTAAGCATGGGAGAGAACACTGACAAGCTGATTCTAGAAATGCTCACAGACACATAAAGAACAGGGACAGGGACAATGCTCCTGAAGAATAACAACACAGAGGGAGACCTTGCCCTACACATGGCATGACTTCTTTTAAAGCTACAGAAATCAACAATGTGGTGTTTGCCTAGGAGTGGAAAAAAAATCTGGAGCAGAAAAGAATGCCCCAAATTGATCCACACATACATAAACAATTGATATAACAGGACTGGCATTCTAGATTGGTAGGTAAAAAATTGATTATTGAATAAATGGTACCCAAATGAAAAAAAAAAATCTCACATTTCATCCAGGAAGAATGAAATTTTAATGTAAATGAAAAACAAACTTTTAACTGGGGTGATGAACATACAATACAATATAAGAGATGATGTATTATAGAACTGTACATATGAAGCCTGTATAATTTTATTAACCAATGTCAGCCCAATAAACTTTAAAAAAAAAGTAAAATAGAAGTTTTTAAAAATAAGTAAAAAAATAAAAATCCAAAAAACCCAAATCCCACTAACGCCCACAAATATTTAGAAGACAGCATAGAAGGAAAATCATCATCTCTGGTTGTTGCCATCAATGACAGAAGAAAAGCTAAGGGACTACTGATTAAAGGACTTAAGTGATATGCTAACTAAATGCATTTCATGATGCTGGACTTAATATTTGAGTGGGAAAGAAAATGCTATGAAGAATTTGGATCAGACAAATGGTGAAATCTGAATATAAATTAAATGTCAGCTAAAAAGATATCAGTGCTGAAGTTGCTGATTTTGATCTCTGCTTATGTAAGGGAATGTCTTCATTTTCATGAGATAAGCACTGACATATTTAAGGATAAACATAAACTTCAAACGGTTCAGCACTAACAATCACAATGTTAACTGTTTGTATGTGTGCACACATGTGCATGTGTGTGTACAAAGTGTATGCTTGCACAAATGTGGCAAAATGTTAATTGGAGAATCTAGGTGACTTGTACTCTGCTGACTGTGTTTCTATAAGTATGAAATTGTTTAGAAATAAAAATTTTAAACTATCTATATTCACTTTCGGTGTCTATAAAAGTATTCTACAGAGTGAATATATAATAAATGGCAAAATAATAGGACTAGAAAAGGAAAAGTAATTCAAAGATACTTCTAAATTAATGTCCATGCTAACCTGAAATTGCCAGTTTCCCAAATGATCGACATCTTTAATATACACATGATAGTGCCCTCCATAGCAACCACCTTTGTGTATAATAACTGAGAAGAGGTCATACATGTATTCCAAGTCATCCAGTTCACTCTACAAAAGAACATACACATGGATATAGTTTACACAAAGTGGGAAGGTACATAACCAAAGGGCAAAATAACTTTTACTAAAATAAAAATTTCACTGTTTATTATTGTTATTTAAGGGTAAATTAAGATAAACTTAACTGACTTTAAATTTTAAAATGCTTAATTCTTAAATTAATTCTGTGTCTTGCTTAAACATGAAAACACATACCCAAACAAGATGCTACTTTTATGTAGTTTGGCTAAGATCAATCATGTAAGCCAATGTGATAACAAAACACACTTGCCTATCAGTGCATTTGTAAGTCTTGGCAAGCCCATCTTTGTATGATACCTATTTTGCTACTTTAAATGTGGTCTTTAGCTGGTAAATTTTTCCTGTGCTCCAACTAGATTTGTCATGTGCCTGAAAGTCAAAGCCATATCTGTCACCACTCCTGACATGTTGGTCCTCTGCATATAAGAGGAATTTAGCAATTATGAATACAAGCTGGTTTTATTTAGAGGCAGTTTAATGGAATGAAAGTTTTTTGTTAATTAATTCTACTAGAGGCCCAGTGCATGAAATTTGTGCACGGTGTGTGTGTGTGTGTGTGTGTGTGTGTGTGTGTGTGTGTGTTGGAGGGGGGAGGGGGGAGGTGGTCCCTCAGCCCAGCCTGCACCCTCTCCAATCTGGGACCCCCTGAGGGATATCCAACTGCCCCCGGGATTAGGCCTAAACAGGCAGTCAGACATTCTTCTCACAATCTAGGACTGCTGGCTCCCAACTGCTTGCCTTCCTGATTGCCCCTAACTGCTTCTGTTTGCCAGCCTGATCACCCCCTAACCACTCTGCTGCCAGCCTGATTGATGCCTAACTGCTCCCCTGCCAGCCTGGTTACCTCTAACTGCCCTCCCCTGCAGGCCTGGTCACCCCTAACTGCTCTCCCCTGCAGGCCTGGGTCACCCCCAACTGCCCTTCCCTGCAGGCCCAGTCACTCCCAACTGTTCTCCTCTGCCAGCCTGATCACCCCTAACTGCCCTCCCCTGCGGCTTGATTGCCCCCAACTGCCCTACCTTCCAGGCCTAGTCCCTCCCAACTGTTCTCCCCTGCTGGCCATCTTATGGTGGCCATCTTCTGTCCACATGGGGACAGGATCTTTAACCACATGGGGGCAACCATTTTGTGTGTTGGAGTGATGGTCAATCTGAATATTATTCTTTTATTAGATAGGATAAAGGTCTGGTGCATGGGTGTGAGCCAGCTGGTTTTCCCTGAAGGGTATCCTAGATCAGGGTGGGGGTTCTTTTGGGGCGTGGGGCAGCCTGGGCAAAGGGCCTGTGGTGCTTTGCAGGCTGGCCACACCCCCTGGTGATCCGAGCGGAGGTCCTGGTATCTGGAATTTATCTTCTACAATTGAAACTTTGTAGCCTGGAGTGGAGGCCTAGGCCAACCAGAGCTGCAGAAGTTTGGCTTCCTCCATTGCTGGGGGCAACCCTAGCCTTATGCTCTTCCAGCTCCGTGGCTGCCACCATTTCTGTTGAATTTATTTACCTTTTATAACTGAAACTTTGCAGCATTGAGTGGAGGCCTAGACTGGCAAGGGCAGGCAAAAAGCTTGGCTTCCTCCATTGCCCAAGCCTCCTTCCTGATCTCTGTGGCCACAGCCATCTTGGTTGGATTTATTTGCATATTTGCTCCTGATTGGCTAGTGGGCATGGCTGGTGGGTGTAGCATAAGTATGACCAATTTGCATATTACTCTTTTATTAGATAGTATGATCAAACTTTTCTGTAATTAATGTGCTCTATAATATGAGTGATCCAACAGATGAACACCTACACTGGCATTTGAAGAAAAATCTACTTTAGGTTAAGAAATATTTTGCATATGGGTGCTATTTGAAGAGATCCCAATTATTTGAGAAAATGTATTTTCTTTAAAAGTTATACTATTAAAGTAAGCAGCATTCTTTTTTTAAATGTCTGGTTCAAGCAAAAGACGAAATATAAACAAAGATGAGAAGTGGTAATTTTTTTCATTAATACAGATATCAAAAAGAAATATAAAAGCAAATTTCTTGGATAAATGCTCAATGTTTTCCTTATTTCAGTTTTGTTATTTCAAAGCATGTTAAAATCATTTGACAAACTGCTGATTATAAAAGGACAAAAATTTTTCTATATGAGATGATGGATGTTAACGAAACCTATTGTGGCACATACCCAATGGTGGCAATCATTTCACATATATGTAAATCAAGCTATCATTCTGTATACCTTAAACTTATAAACTGATATATGCCAATTATTTCTCAATAAAACTGGAAAAGATAGCTCAATTATCCTGAAAAACTGTGTGTGTGTTTCAGGAATAAATGGAGGAACAAGTACACTGACACTCTGGAAAAACTGTTTATTCTATGTGTACAATTACAAACTCAGGGCCAACACAAATTACAACCTTTGAATGGTAATCCTATCTAATAAAGACAGAATATGCAAATTGACCATAACTCTACCACAAAAGATGGCGGCACCTGCAGCCAATAAGAAGGGAATATGCAATTTGATGTGACAAGGCTAGAGGTGGAAGGTGGCTCTGGCCAGAGCAAAGGCAGTGCTGGCAGCCAGGGGAAGAAAGGCCTATTCTTGTACGAATCTTCATACATCAAGCCTCTGGTTCATATAATAAAACAACCAAAAGCTCAGTAATTAGATTTGAAGTAGAGGAAGACCTATCTAAATTGAAAGAATATTTTAAAAAATTACTTTCATTAGAAATTCAATAGCAAGCTAATAAATGTTCTGGTCTTAATAAACATATAAAGAATGATTTATAATAAGAAATACATTAGTCCTGTCATTGTGATCTTGACATGTGTAGCAATTATATAGAAATTCATGCACAGAGTGATCGCGGGTGGAAGAGGGCGAGTGGTGTGTCCCTCAGCCCAGCCTGCATGCTCTCCAATCTGGGACCCCTTAAGGGATATCCAACTGCCCATTTAGTCCCAATCCCACGGGCAGTTGGACATCCCTCTCAATCCAAGACTGCTGGCTCCCAATCGCTCGCCTGCCTGCCTGCCTGCCTGCCTGCCTGATTGCCCCTAACCGCTTTTGCCTGCCAGACTGATTGACATCTAACTGCTCCCTTGCTGGCCCAATTGCCCCTAATTGCCCTCTCCTGCCAGTCTGGTCGCCCCTAACTGTCCTCCCCTACAGGCCTGGTCGCCCCCAAGTGCCGTCCTCTACTGGCCCAGTCACCCCTAACTGCCCTCCCCTGCAGGTCTGATTGCCCCCAACAGCCCTCCCTTTCAGACCTGGTCCCTCCCAACTTCCCTACCCTACTAGCCTGATTGCTCACAACTACCCTCCCTTGTCGGCCATCTTGTGGTGGCCATCTTGTGTGCTAGAGTGATGGTCAATTTTCATATTACCTCTTTATTATAAAGGATATTTTTAAATGGCTTATAAAGTAGGTTAATTATGCAATTAATTTGTTTTCAAACTTTTTCTTGCCCAAGTCTTAAGTACTACAAATCCCAGGCTAGTAAGTTCCAGTTACCTGTTCACTTTCTAAATGTGTAATTCATTGCTGCATTTAAAGTAAACTAAATCCAAATAGCAAAGTGCCAATTACAGGTAACTTCTTTTAATGTGAGGTCACTTCTAATTTTGCTCTTAAATTTCATTTCAAAGCTTTTTCAAGAGAGTTTAATAAAAATAACTGAGAACAAATCCACTTTGGAAATTCAAAAAAACTGTAATAAACCAGGAGTTCTTAGCTGGAGTGATTTTACCAATTCCCCTTCCTGCAGGAGACATGGGCATTTGACAAGGTTTGAATACATTTCTGTCACCACTGGAGAGGAGGGGGAGGTTGCTGCTATCATCTACCAGAAATGTCACCTCACAACCTACAATGCAAGGGACAGCACAGTGCCATGGCTGAGATTCTGCAATAAGCCAACTGAAAATCAGGTCAGTTAAGAATTCAATATTGAGAGGAAGAAAAAAGAATTTAAAAATAAAAGAGTTCAAACCTGTTCACAAAAAGGCTTGAGATTGATCCGAAGAGGGAATGTGTAACAGCTAGTTTCCTTGTATCGTTCACACTTCACAAAATCAAAATTAAATCTTAATAATGAAACAGTAAGAAAGGGAGGCAGCTTACGTAATTTGGCCGACTGTTAAGAGAAAAAGTTTTAAGTTTTTAAAAAGCAGTTGCATAAAAGAATACATGTTTCTTAAACAAAGCAAATTATGACATAATTTTAAGAGGAATATGTCCTTAAATCACAAACTCATCATGATGAACTGAATATAGACCTTGATATAAACTCATCTATTTTATAGGACTAAAAGTGATATCACTCATTTATGCTTACAACTAAAATTTACAACCCAATTTTAGTGTTTCTACCCTAAAATCAAAGCTATCTGATGAGCATGTTATAACTGGATGCTCCCCTCCCTAACAATGTTTCTTTCCTGCCAAAGTCCTAGCCTATCATCTTCTTCTTTTTATTTACTAAACAACTGGAGATCTTAATCTGGGATCCTTGGACCTCTTTCAATGGATCTGGACCCTTGAAATATCAAAATTGTACATGTTTATGTATTTATGAAGAGATCCACAGCTTTCATTAGACTTTCAAAAGTGCTCTAACTCCCCAATGTTAAGATCTGATTGGGGTTTTATAGTTACAGTTCTTACAAGCAGGTAAGTTTTTGAAAAATTTCTTGTTTTAAAATAAAACATAATTAAGCATTTTTGTTTGTTTTGCTTTGCTTTGTTTTTTTAAGTCATCAGCTTTTAGCCTTGGCCAGGTAGCTCATTTGGTTAGAGTGTCATCCTGATATGCCATGGTTGTGGGTTTGGTCTCTGATCAGGGCACATACAAGAGGCAACCAATGAATGCATAAATATGTGGAACAACAAACTGATCTTTCTCTCTCTCTCCCTAAAATCAATTTTTTTAAAAAGTCATCAGCTTTTCCCAACCTCCTTGCACTAATGGCTTATGGGAGGGGCAAAACATCCTTCCTCATATGTAAAATTATCCAAAATCATAAATATTTAACATTCCTAAAAATATAAGTAAAACAATCCTAAAAATCAAGTAAATAACAAAAAACAGTTAAATGATAAAACAGCAATTTAATCACCTGGTAGATTTTCAATTAAGTCTAAAAAACTAACTCAACTACAATGTGGCTGAGAAAAGAAAGACTGCTCAAAATACGAAAATCTGCATTAATTTAGGTAGTACAACTGAACCTAAATTTAGAATGCAATAAATTTAATGCAACTACAACAGAATGTAGTTTTAAAAGTATCAAGATAAGCTCAACTGAGGTGGCTCAGTGGTTGAATGGCAATCCATGAACCAGGAAGTCATGGTTCAATTCCCGGTCAGGGCATGCCCGGGTTGCGGGCTGCATCCCCAGTAGGGGGCGTACAGGAGGCAGTCGACCAATGATTCTCTCTCACAATGGTGTTTCTATCCTTCTTTCCCTTTCCCTTCCTCCCTGAAATCAATAAAAACATATATTTTTTTAAAATATCAAGATCAAAATATTTCCACTGGAAAATAATTAAACCAATGATATACAAGATGCATAAAGAACGGCTTTTATTTAGCAAAAAGTTTTTATTTTACTAATGTGCCTATTAAGCCCAACTAAAACTAAAAATGTATTTATGTATTTTTCAAAACTTCTTATCCCCTAAATTTTATATTTATTTAATTAGATTTAATCATAACGCCAAAGATGAGATACAAACTAAATAAGAAAACAATAAACCTCTCTATTTAGGTTTCCTAAAGGGATAAAGGCTGGATAAAAGCATGAACCAAACAGTATAATATTTATCCTGGTTCAAATCCTACTGAGAAAGCTACGGGTGTTGAGTTTATTGTTTTTATCACATTTTTACCTACAATGACCAGGATCCAAATCAAAATTGTGTATTATCTAAATCATTCCTCATTTTCTTTGTTAGAACAGCCAGTCATTGTCAGCTATGGGAAGAATGTTATCTCGTTGTCATAACAGAGTAACTGCAAAGATATGTCTTTTGTGGTTGTTCCTTCACTGGGAGCTCAATAACCACTGAGTGACTCGGGCTGCAGTTCGTCATGCTAGAAAGAGCCTATGACACCACCCACCAGCAGTGGAATAGTGACCACTGTGGATAACAATGGCGGCAGCAGCAGAGTTGGTGCCACATTGCAGGAAAAAAATCATTGCTTATATCCTGCCCTCCTTTCACCCTGTATTTTGCTTTGCTGTACAAAAAGAAACCCAGAAGTATTGTCAAGCCCTTTAATTAGGGCATATTAGATCTGCTGGAGTCGGGAAGGAGGTATGTATATATATTGAAACTATAAAATACCTGCCTATGCAGAAAGTGAAGAAAGCCATCTATTTCCATAGTAGTAGACAAAGAAAGGAAAGCTTAACAAGCATCTTGGTTGGCAGAAATAAAAACATATTGCCTTCTCTGTAATGATAATTTGCAAAAAGCCATGATGGTGAGGCATTTATCACCAAAGGTGTATTAGAACCACTGAGGTACAAATAAAATTTTTCCTGAGAAGGAAAGAAGTTGAGGAAACTATTGAGTTGAAAGCTTAAAAAAAGCCTTTACTATAAAAATTAAAATACAGATATAAATGTAAATGTGTTTCAATCCTTAGTATTAACAGCTTCATGTATATCTTCCACACTGTTTCAAACAAGCTGACTTCACTTGATAGATCTTCTTGCTAAAGTACTAAATGGC
This sequence comes from Pipistrellus kuhlii, assembly GCF_014108245.1. Lineage (NCBI taxonomy): Eukaryota > Metazoa > Chordata > Mammalia > Chiroptera > Vespertilionidae > Pipistrellus > Pipistrellus kuhlii. The sequence continues at coordinate 26,778,946 of NW_023425573.1, forward strand.
CAACCTAAAAAAAGGCAGTGTCTGTCTTTACCTTTGCTGCTTTCACCAGCCGGTCACAAGTTCCACAGTGGTATAAGTTTTCACAGTCAAAAACCTCCTCTTCTACATACATGTTCCAGAGTGCATCTTCCAGACCTGTTACATTTTTTACCGCTACTGTTAGATCTAAGAAGTCTTCCTAAAATACACATAAACATAATAATTAAAAAACAACTTCACAGTTCACATGTACATCACCAATTCATACACATAATGAAAATAATCAGATCTATTTTCCCTAAAATACTGTACATATCAAGGTATAGATCTCCTCCTAATCAGATACTGTGAAATTCATAGCCAAATTATCTTTTCTAAAACTATAACTGAGCTTAAAATATGTCAGGAACGAATTCATTGTAGCTCCAATAAAACCTATTTTGTCAGAAGTTAAGACAAATGACAAATATACATCTGAATTGAGAAGTGTGTACATGCAGGGCTTATTGGTAATGAGTTTCTAGACTAGAACAACAAGGGGAGGGCTGAATACTCAAATGGAAATTCTGTTTACTCATCTGTCTCTGCTAGGGCTGGTTTAACACATACTTAAGAAGTTATAAGAAAAACATAATTTTGAGCCAAGATAAAAAGGTATTCTATTCTTACGAAAATTAAGAGGATATTTTGCAAAATGGGAGTCTATAAAGTATACTGTAACTACATTTTTTAAATTTTTAAAATTTTTTTACATCTCACCCTTTTTTACTAATTAAAATAAAATTTAAACATTAATAATAGGGCTCTAAAATGAAAAACAATTGCAAACAATGCCAATGCAAAAACTAAATTACATACATGTTATTTTCAAAACTTGAATGTCAAGAGCAAAACTCTGGCTATTAAATAATAACAATGCCAATGCAAAACAAAAAAATGATAAATCAGAATTATGGACATATTAATATTTTTAGCTACTAAATGAGTCTCTTTTGTTGCTGGTGTAGATTTACTCAGAGTCCTTGGACTTGCTGCACAAGACTTTGCAGAAGACTGGAAGCTAACAGATGCTAGCATGAGCAGGAACATGATTAAAGAAGTAGCTTCCACTTCAGTCTTTAATTTCTTCAGTGTAACTACATTTTAATTACAACATGTTTTTAGTAATAAAAACTTAGAAAATCTGACAAGTTTATAGAGCATTTAGTTTTAATAGCATTAAAGGCATTATTGGAACTATAAAATAACAGTACTAAGTTCATGGTAGAAATCTAAAGTAATAAAAGTAACATTTAGATATGGTCTATAATATATGTATGTGAAAAGTTAATTTCTGTAATTTATCATGTGCCTTAATATACAAAGTAGTATGAAATTAGTTTGTGAATTATTATTATAGGTAAGTCATCATACAGTAATTCAAAGACACACATCTTAATATTTTCAAATTAGGCTGGCCAAACCTATTAGCACAGTAAAAAAGAATAAAAAAAGTATCTTTTATCCTCAATGCTCATAAAGAAATAGAAAAAAAGAAGAAAATATCTGTGCCAAAAAAAGCAATTAATGCAACATTTAGAAAATGGCATTTAATTTTTTACTCATACTATCAAATACAGAAACTTTCTATAACTCTTGCCATAACAAAATATTTTCATTAAAGGATAGCTATTCAGATGAAATAATTTGCTGTCGAAGATAGGTAGAGTAAGTGGAGATTATTATATTTACATGAGCAAATTTCCAATAATATTGAATGGACAATCTATGTCCTGACAAAGTATTATAGGTTATACTGGATTAAACATTATTATAATGGCTTTATATATGTTTATGTATAATAAACATATTTTTAAACAGATAACATTTAAATATAAGCATACATGTGCAAAGAACTTTCTTAAAGCCATTAATAAACTAAATCCAATATTTAATTGCAGATATTTGTCAATACCCTATTTTTATTACTTCCCTAATTAACTTGATAATATTCCACCAACAACCATGATGAAGTCACTTTCCTTATGAGGCCACAGATTTCTACTTGCAAACATCTCCAACTCTATTTTCTAACTATCAGAATAAGGAATAAAACATCAAAACAATGTTTTATGATATTTGCTTCTTTCAGTTTACATGGAGAAATCTGGATTATAAACTTATGACTTAGGTGGAGCTAGAGAAAAAGAAAAAACCCCAATAAGGTGATTTCTAGAAATAAACAGTTAATCCTCACATGGTACCACAGGTCATAGATTTAACTGTATGAATCATTCTTAACAATATAACTTATTACTAAAACACTCTTGCATATTCACCTGCTTTTCACTGACATTCTTACATTCTTTACAAACAATCTGGTTAACAATGGTCCCATGATATAGACGATTGATGAGGTCATGGCCGGAGGTCCCAACTAAAGAAGTTTCCAAAGCACTAAAGAGAATTCGATTCAGTTCCTGCACATCATGTTGTCTCATTTCCTATAAAAAAGGTAACTTTAAATGTGATTTTGTGCTTCACATTTTTAAAAACAGATTTTTAAAGTGATATTAAAAAAAAGACCCACAAGATTTATCAAATCCAAAGGTAAACTCGATCAAACATAAGGATGACTAATCTAAATAAGCTGAGAACAGGTTAAGAGACCACCACCTATTTTCAGTTTTATTACAAACCAAAAATATGAACAGGCAGAGCGGCAGGAGAGGAGAACCAGGAAAGTGAGGTCACAGGAATCACAGAGGCGGTGCTTTACAAAGGGGCGGTGAGTGCTACTAAGAACCTGTTGAGAGCAGAGAGGTGTCTCCTGGAATTGGCACACAGATGTCATGAGTGACTTTTACAAGAAACAAGAGGAACAAATTGAAGGTGCAGAAGTAGAGGCAGTGAAGGAAGACAAATTTAGAGTTCATGTGAAGAGAAGCTGACAAAGTGGATAGAAGCTGAAGCAAGATGTGGGACTCAGGATCTTTTTCACTTTTCTTTTTTAACACACAAGACACTAGAAGACAAATTTCCTCATTCAATTTAATTTCTGGTGGGACAGAAAGCTTGCAGAAGTTTTCAAGCTATTTCTGAACAATCCTAAGTTTGCCAGAAGTGTCTCAGAGACCCTTTCTGCCACTGAAAGTTCAGTCCTACACGGTTTCCTGAAAGATTTTATTTAGAAGTAAATAAGGTTTTCACAGCTTTAAGTATGAAACTAATAAATTAGTGGAAGCTCATTATACAAAACAAAGGGAAATCCATCAATTGATGACTAGATTTAAAAAACAAACACATGGCATATCTATGACATAGAATATTACCTGACAATAAAAAGGAATGAATGCCAATACATACTATATGATTCCGTTTCTGTGAAATGTGCAGAAATAGGCAAGTGTACAGTGTACAGAGATGGAAAGCAGATTAGTGGTTGCCAGGGGGTGAGGAAAAAGGGATTGGGGGAGAGGGACTACTAATGGGTATGGAGTGGGGGAAAGGCTCTAAAATTAATTGTAGTGATGGTTGTACAACTCTGTAAACATAGTAAAAAAAAAAAAACCACTGAATTGTACCCTCCAAAAAAGTAAATGTATGGTGTGTGAATTATATCTCAATAAAGCAGTTATTTTTAAGACAAGAAATTACCCCTAAGCAGCTATCCTTTATCAGAAATTTAACATACTGTTTAGTAAAACCCCATTTACTTCAAAGTTCAAGCCCTACCTCTTTGACCTCATAGCATCGCCTAGTTAAGGAGTGTTCCTGTTAGAAGATGACCACAGTTCAGAGTTCACTGTTGAAGGCAACATAACATTATTCTGACCATTGCCTCTTTACATTCTGTGAGTCTCCCATACCCGTGTCTTTGCAAAACCACATCTATTTCATAAAAAACACACACAGAGACTTGGTTTGATTTTATACAGCTAACAGCTTATTGACAACAAGCACCTTTACTTTTTGCTGTCAAATGTTTTGTGTTTGTACACAGTGCAATACCCTTAGGGACGCAAAGGGAACAAGGAAGGAAAGTCTTACACTAGGACACAGGAAGACAATGAAGAGAGTCAGGAGAAAGGCCGGGAAAGTGAAAAGACCTGCCAAGGATGATTTTATAGTTTTGCCTGAAGCGTATGTTCAAATCAGAACACTCAGATTCAAAACCAAGAGCACGTCACAGAGGCAGACAGAATTATTGCTAGGCGGCTTTTTAAACTGATCAAGCAGTTTGCTATATAAATGGTAATCACTTTGTAATAGGTGTTCAACCTCAACTAGTCCATATAAAGATTCTCAGATATAAATTGTAAAAATCAGCTCCTATACTTCTCTCTGTATTCATAGCCCTCTCCCCACACCCAAATCACAACTGTTCATAAAATCCTGCAAACAAGTGTCCAAAAATATATTTCTGGCTTGTAATTATTTAACACAAGAGAAGAAAATATGTAAATAATATCTTGAGATCCTAAAACAAAATTAAAGAAGTTAGAGAACATTAACCCAGTGTTTATTCTTCATTGCCGGCAATGTTTCTTAGAGAAGCTGATCTCCGTACCTCATTGCTCGTCCACCCAAAGCTGTTAGTGAGGTCTGCTGTGGAGGCTGCTTCCTGGTCTAAGAGCAGGAGCTGAGCAAACAACCGCTGTAACTGTAAAGGTATGATTCGAACCTGAATGAGAACAAATGCATTTCTAAATAAGTCTTTTCAATGTGGTTTGGGCTTTTCAAAAGAACTGCATACTAATTTTATTACATCTCCTAGTTCACTCAGTTCACCCAGAAGAAAGTTTACAAATCTTATTACAAAGGGTGATCATTTTTCTTCAAAAATTCAATTCAAAGTATTTTAGCTATCTGGAGTTTTCTACCTGGACATAGTTCAGGTCAATACTAAAACCCAGAAGCCTTAAAAAACTACCTCAGGGATTACAGATGGATAGTAATTTAAGTCTCTCATACTTCATTCTTTCTCTAAAATGCCTCAGATACAGACATACTCTCATGAGGGATTTTCCAGTCACAGACAGGCTGCACCCAGCCTTGCTTTCTTCCTGTGGGTTCCAAGCCTGTTCCTGTCTTATTTGGGGTGGAGAGGACCAGGCTGACAGAAAATGCTGGTCAGAGCCTAGTTTGCAGACCAAATTTGAGCATCTAAAGTGAGAATCAGCCTTTAGAAACTTTTATTGCAATTTGACATTGTGATGAAATCTTCATTATGTCCCACAAAAGTATAATCTGCAACAGATTGGAAGTTTTTAAAAATACACAAAAACTGGCCCTTTGCTGCACAGGTGGCCTGAGAAGCACTGGGCTAGATCATGAAAGACTTCTTGTAACAAGTACTGATTTTAGCCTGAAAGCGACAAACTTCTGAATGATGTTTAAGCAGGGGAGGAACATCATTAGATCTGTACTTATGATAAACCAATTCCTCATTCAATTTATTTCCAGAATACCAAACTGAATGAATACTGGTCTTATTTGTTGTGAATACAAATAAGTGCATTATGTAGAGTTCCTGTTAGGCTAGTGTGGGCCATTTGCAAATATTTCTTTCACCACAAGAAAGAATAAACACAGTAGCAGCAGCGACGTTACATTTGACAAACTGTTCCATTGTCAGTAGGGTATAAGCCAAGTCACTTTCTGAAAATAATCATAGTTGGTAATTAATAAATAAAATTATCGATTTCTGTAACAAATTAATTCCTTCCTTAAAAAAAACACTCCCTCAATACTCTAAAATAACAACCCCTGTAAATCATGGATTTAATACCTTTGCATCAGGATTATCCTTTTCCTCTAAAGAGCCAAGCTCTTCTGGGCCAAGAGAAAACAAAGCTTCTAGACAAAAAAGTAGAATCAGATATAAATGACATTATTTCATTTTAGAAAGCCAAGGCCACCAATAAATAAAATCACTTAACAATTCAGCAATATGATTGCAGCAATGTTTATACCCTTACTCTACACATTTTACATTCTAGTAACATTTTAACCATATACACACACACACACACACACACACACACACACACATACATACATACGTATACACCAAAGGCCTGAAGCACGATTTGTGCAAAAATGGGCCTTCCTTCCCCTGGCTGTCGGCAGCGCCTTCACTCTGGCCTGAGCCGCCTTTCCTCCTTCCCACGCTGCTCAGTGGCCCAGAGAGGCTGGGGTGCTGCGGAACACCTGCATCCTGCCCCGCCCCCAGCCACTTGGTGCCTGTGTGTGCAAATTAACCTGCCATCTTTGCTGGGTTAATTTGCACACACACTCCTGATTGGCTGGTGGATGTCGCGAAGGTACAATCAATTAGCATGTTACTCTTTTATTAGGTAAAAGTCCAGAGACCAGAATGACGAAACAACCAGTGGCTATGACATGCACTGTGGCAGCCAACCAGCCTGATCTGGGCCTGATCAGCCCCCCACCCCTGGCCAGCCCAGACCCTGATGGGCCCCCAACATTCTGACCGGGGTTGGGGCCAGCTGGCCAACTGCCCATACCCATTGCCGACCCCCAAAATCCTGATCAGGGGTGGGGCCAGCCAGCCAATCACTCACAGCCCCTCCACCCCACCAGCCCAACCTGATGGGCCCCCATCGAGGTGGGCCAGCCAGACCCCACTAGTGCACAAATTTGTGCACCAGGCTTCTAGTTGACTATAAAGGGCATGTTAAGGTTTCAGCATGAAAGATCTAGAAAAGGAAAATTATTCATATAAAACTAAGAGCAGAAACATCAGAAATCTGTGATGGCCATCAGCAGTAGGTCCCTATAGCTACCTAAGGAGTATCAGGAAATATAACAAATAATAGTTTTGCATATGATCAACAGCAAGCCATCCTTTCCTGAGAAGGACCATCTTTAACTCTGAGATCATACCCTTCCTTCTAGGGGTATGCAAACATCTTTCCTAGGTTGAGCGTGGTAACAGATGGTAGTGGGCTCAACTGAAACAATAAGTTGGTAACTCAATGCCAGTCCCAAGAATCTTATATAATAAAAGCCTAATGCTAAGTGTCCAGTTGTCCGTTCAACCAATCAAAGCATAATGTGCTAATGATATGCTAAAGCTGCTCAACCATTTGCTATGATGTGCATTGACCACCAGGGGGCAGACAGTAGACTGGTCAACCAGTTGCTATGACGTGCACTGACCACTAGGGGGCAGATGCCTTGCCTGGTAAGTTAGCTTGCTCCTGGGATCCAGCCAATCGGGACTGAGTGACACGGGCCAGATACACCCTGGAGCCCTCCTGTGGTCCCTCCCAGCCCCAATCGTGCACTGGCGGGATCCCTCGGCCTGGCCTGCACCCTCTCACAATCCAGGACCCCTCAAGGGATATTGGGGAGCCAGTTTTGGCCCGATCACACAGGCCAGGCCTAGGGACCCCACTGGTGCATGAATTTGTGCACCGGGCTTCTACTTTTTTAAACACTACAGCATCTCACTATGCCACCCAATGAGGGACTATATGAATCTTTTGGGAAGTCTTTATTCAAACCTAGATAGGAACTCCTACTGGGAACTTTGATATACTCCAGGGAGAGAAGGGATGAGATGAGTGTTGTCCTCCACTGGCAACCACTGCTGCCTAGTGATTACTCTTATGAATGTTATACTTCTCCAGAATTCCTGAGATGAACTGGGGAAAAAATGAACTACAAGGACTTTTACAATCATCTCCCACTACTTTCAGCTACACTAAACTGGGAGTACAGTAGAACCCAATTTAGCCTAACTCCATAAAATACGATTCCAAGAAGCTCCAACACTCTTCTTCCTCAGTCCTTACTCTTTCCCAAGTATACTTCCCCTTCAATAAGCATTGGGATTCATGCTAAGCCTTAAGAGTTCACAATCCCCACTAAGATATCAACCTATGTGCTTGGCTAGAGAAGATGCCCTGGGACTCTCAGCCCTATTCTTGCTTAGTGGTACTCATTATGCCCTGCTCCACCCCAACACCTGCCTCAGTATATTTTGAAGGCTTCTTTTCTACTTTAGGTTGCCCTTAAACTTCAACGATATTAAAACTTGGAAAAGTTCTAACCCCCATTAGGGATCTGCTTATTCAGACAGAAAATTTCTTATGGTGGAATTACTGAATGCGTCAGGGAGATATTTTTAAGGAGGGGATGGAATCAAGAACAAGAGGCCCCACTCTTAAATCCCACACGCAGTCCAATCCACTAGAATGGCCCTGAGTAGGGGACATGGTAAATCTCTGGAGGGAGGAAGTCTTTAAGCTTACAGGTTGAGAACTGCTAGCAAGGTCGCCTAAGACCATCGGAAAACACAGATATTTACATTATTATTTATAACGGTAGCAAATTACAGTTATGAAGTAGCAACAAAAATAATTTTATGGTCGGGGGTCACCACAACATGAGGAACTGTATTAAAGTGTCATGGCATTAGAAAGGTTGAGAACCACTGCTGTAGAGGAAAATAGTTTGCAGAGATGGGAATGGGATAAACATGTAAAGAGAAACAAAAGCAAGAAATTAGGGCCCAGTAAGGTTGGACTGGCTTCCTGTAGGTCATTTCTGGGATATTTCCTTACATTCCTACAATAAATCCCCTTTGAAACTTAGTTAATTTGAATGGGTTTCTGTTCCTTGCACACAACCCCTTTGTCTAACGTCATGCTTGGGTTTTTGAAATTCACTATTTCCAGATTTTACAAAGGTAATATGAAGAAAAGGTTAACATTATGTTAATTTTACACCCTCAGCAGGGTCTGGGACAAATAGTGTGTTAATCAAGATTAATATTCCTATAACAAATGAATGAATATTCACCCAAGTGAAATAACTATACTATAAAAGGTTTCACATCAGCTGTTTCTAACACTCAAACAAATTTAGATCAATCATATCAGGTTGTCAGAGTTTTCTGAATTGCAGAACTGCAGGTAAATGATTACAAACTGTTTAAATAATGTGACACCCTCCCCATTCCAAATGATATAACTGCTTTGGGTAACTCTGGCTTATGCGTTTATTGCTCTGGAGAAATTTTAAAACTCAAAAATACCAATAGTATAACAATAATGAAGGCCAGTACTCATGACAAAATTGTTTTTATGTTGTCTTTTAAATTATAAGGATTAGAAAAGAAATATTGCCATTTAAAATTTTGTTACTAAATATTACATAGAATATACTTAAGATAACTTAAGCTTCACATTACCATTTTGTATGTTACATTAACAATAAACGCATGCTGTAGAATACATCTTTACGGTACTTTGTCTCTTTGTGATCTTGCATAATTACATGGAGATGAGGGTTACAGGCTACTCAGCAAATGCATGTAATAATAGCATACCTCTGAATTCAGGTGTAAAATGAAGAGTCTGAAGAAGGGAATTGAGGTAACAAGTTCCACCCTGATTTCTGATTCCGCTTAAATTGGTAAATTCTCTAGGAGCAGGTGGCTCCAATGGTTTGGCCTTTAATTTTTTTCCTTTTCCATACTGATTATTTGATACACTGGAATAATCCTCTTCAAATAGGTCCCCAAACATTGTGAAACTAAATATCACCTTTAAAAAAGATGACATGTTATAAAATGCTCCTGTTTTTACAACAAACTTTCTCCCCATTACCCCCTATCTTATACTTGGGAGTCTTTGTTTTTAAGTCTTCCCTGAGCAAATTACTAAACCTGTGTTCCTTATATGTAAATGGATACCGCCTATCACACATGGTCATTTAAACAATCAAATGACAATTAAAGAAAGGCACTTAGTGCACAGGGTTTGGCTCACAACGAACCACAGCCGTTTTTAAAAAGGCATACTGGCATCACCAAATGAGAACAGAAAGAATACCCATTGCCACATCTGACCTACTGCTGGGGGTGGCGAACGCAAAGCAAGCCCACATCCTGAGAGCTGACGAGGGCCTGGGACAACAGTCAATCACTTCCTAAAATCTCTGCTTCTCACACTCCTTGTACCAGATTATGACACGGAAGTGAATTAAATGGAACTAATGACCCTTTATAGCAGCTAAGTGCATGGCCCCAAAGCTGGAGAGTCGCGAGGCGTTCACGACCACTAAAATTACTGAGCAAAGGGCCGCCTAGGCTGCACCCAGCGATCCTGACGTTAGCCCCAGGGACCCAGGCCACTTGCTCAGGGTCTCACTTGAAGTGCGGCGCGACTGGAGGGCCGCATGGAAATGAAAAAGGCAAAGCTCCTCGCACGGTTCCCAAGGGACAGGAAACGCTGGAATGCGATTGTTTTCCTTTTCAACGCTTTCCTCAAAAGAAAAGCACAAGAAATGGGACTTGAAAGCCTGACCTCGAGCTCGTGGCCTGGACTCCCGTCGCTCCCGCTCCCGGCCTCGGCCAGGCCCTCAAGCCCTCCCGTCATCCCTGGGCCCAGGGGCGCGAGGAGGCAGTATTTCTGCCGAGGACCGCGGAGCGGACGCCAGAACCCCGCGTCCCCGGGCCGGCCCGGAAGTCCCTCGCCTCTCCCTCTTCAGGCCGTACCGCCTACACGGCCCCTGTGCCTCCCAGGTCCCTCCGCAGAAGCCCGGCCGCCCGCTCCACTTACTGCCTAAAGCCCAGACCCCCACCCCGGCCAGAACCCGTAGCGAACAGACGCGCCCCAAGCAGGCGCCGCCATGTTGGCGCAGGCGTGTCTCCGGCAGCTTCCAGCGTGAGCGATTTATGGAACGCGGACTACGCGACCCAGGATGCCCCGCGGGAGCTCCGGCATTATGGGCAATGTAGTTCTTCTTGTCCCGCGAGTTTGGGAGTCGGGTGGGAGGGGAGAGCTCGCTTTGCGGTTCCCGGGTTCGCGGGTCCTATCGGTCAGGTGGCCGCTCATTTAATCACACCTTAAAGTGTATACTTATTGCTGTCGGCAATCCGCACTAGTTGTCTTTTGTAATGGCTAATTCCCAAATTACCTAAACAACGGAAACACTGTGTAAGGCTTCTTCTGCTTGGCCGTGCACTTTCAAAGACATTTTTCTAGTGTATCTCTAGTAAAAAAAAAAAAAAAAAAAAAAATGTGCCACGTAGCCTTGAACCTTTATGATAACCTCAATGTTTGTTTTGTCTGCATCAACTCTAAATAGCATTCACAAGAATACACTAAAAATATCTCAAAATTATCCTCTCTTGCTGATTTGAATATTATTAGTGGACTGTTTCAGTAGCTTATACTGTATATGTAGGCCCTACTTCTGGCATCTCCCCAATCCAATCCAGCTTCCAGCTTGGAATGAGTGAGGGAGACAGAGAGATAATCCTCTGGACTTCAGCTAAAGGCTGGAGAAACAGAATAGCTGCAAGGCAGGAGTCCTAGTGAATGCCAGACTAATAGATTTGTAGATGTAATACTTAAGGGAGACTCCTGAGGCTGGAGTGTTCAGAAATATGGTAGGGAAAGACCTGGAGGCAGCGCAACAGCTAAGAGGTCAAAGGTCTAGGAAACTGCAGTGGGGAAAGTCTGTTCTCCGTTCTCATTAGTCTTCACTTGGCCACATTGCCTCTTGGCTTCAAGACTCTCCTTCCTGGCCCATGGCATACTATTCTGCTGCTTCCCTTTCTGCACGTTGTTTCTCTTTTACCAGCTGTGCTTCATTCCCCTCTTCCAAATTGTAGATATTCCTCGAACTTCCATTTCCTGATCAAGAATGAGCACTGAAGGTTAACTCCACCAGGACTCGGGCTGTTAAAACCAGAACAATGTGGGCATGGAGGCTGAGATGTTTCTGAAATGAGTGCATCTGCTCTGGAAATTCCAGAGGGTGATCATGACATGAACTATGAGGAGCCAGACAGGTCAGCAGGTGATGAAAAACCTGCTCTGTAAATGAAAAAGACCAGAGAAGTGTGGGGAAACACGGCACTTGGTTGGAAAGTCTGTAAGGAGGATTCTCTGAAAGGTCAGAGGCCTCTAGGGGGGACCTTGCTGAAGGTCCTTGACTTTTCCAAACAAGTCTGAGCCTCCAGGGTATTTTTCTGGAATCTCTATGTTTCGTCTTTAAACCCAACCTTGTAGAAGTATGTGCTTTCTCAAGGATGCTTACCCTGTTGATTATATCTAGAGGTTAATTTTAATTCAAGTTGTTGAGGCAGGCAATTGGGGGCTGTTTTGGGACCTCCTGCCAAGCAGCCCGTTAGCCTCTCTTTCACAGAACCCTGTCAGAGTAACCCATTCATCCGTCCCTCAGTGTCTGCTGGTCAGTCCTGGCAGAGAAGGTTGGATCAATCACTCAGGCTGAGGTTTAGCAGTTTCCTGGCAAGAAGCCATAATGAGTTGCTTTTTATTTTTTTGTTCATTCATTTATTCATTCATCCATTCTTTAATAAATACTTAGTAAACATCTTTATTTAATGAGCATCCACTAAGTGGCAGGCACAGGGCTAGAAGTTTGAGATTTAATTTTAATCTGACTGAGATAGGCCCCTAAATTCATAGAGCTCACTTTATAATGGAGGAAACTAAAGAAAAGCTACATGATAGCTGTAGTGATAAGTAACTTGAGGGAAATAACAGAGGGATGTGACAGTAAATAGCAAGGATGGGGGCTATTTCTGATATTGGCCTCAGATCAGACTTCTTAAAGGAGAACTTCCCAATGAGGAGGCATAGGAAGAGCTCAGGAAAGACCCCTTCAGGCTGAGAGAACAGCAAACACATAGGTCCTGAGGTGGAAACTGTCCTGTTCCAGATGCAGAAAGAAGGCCTGGAATGAGTGGAGAAAGCAAATGGAGACTTAAAGAGGTTAAAGAGGTGGACTCGTCCACCTTTTGGCCAAGGCGAGGATGTTTTCTAATTGCAGTGCGAAGCCATTCAGTGGTATTACACAAACGATAGTATAGTGATTGATGTTTGAACAGACCCCTCTGGCTTCTGTCTGCAGGGCAAACATGAAAGCGGAAAGACTAATTTTTGAGGCAGTTCTTGGAGTTCAAGTAAGAGACGATGGTAGAATGATGGCCAGGCACTAGAGAGCGGGGCAGATCTACTTTGAAGACAGGATGGGACTTGGTCATGTGGCGGCTTTGTAATGTATCAATGGGCTAAGCTGAATTTTGTTTCCCAGGATTCCCTTCCTATATCTGATTAGGGTTAGTCACAGAGACATTTTTACCTTAAATTGAGGAGCAATTTTTGTTTTCTTACATGCAGAAGTGTGGAACAGGCACTTTTGTAGCCATACATGCAGACTTAACTCATTGGCATGAAGTGGCAGTTGGACCTGCACCTTCCCTTCCTTGCCCTGGCTTCTCCTTCAGCTTCTCTCATGTCTTTGCTCAGTGTGTGTTTAGCTTAGTGAGGAAGAGCACCAGCTTGTCCTGCAGGACCCCCACATCATCAAGGTTGGAGGTAGCAAGAACACTCCAAAGTTCTAGTCCCTTCTTGTAGATCCAAGTTCATTCCTGTGGGTCCAAGCTTATTGATCCCTTCCAGATGACCCACCCTGATGTCCTGAAATTCTAGCATAGAGGCAAAGATTGTTAACAGAGATCCGTTCAACCAACTCCCACATGAGTCAAATCCCTATGACAAATCTCTGACTATTGGTAGTGTTGGTGGTTCTGCTTCTCTGATTGAACCCCAACTGACTCAGCTTGAATGGAGCGGCGGTGGGACAGTGATACCTGTACATTATTTTACCTGAAACACGAGGTAGATGAAAATAGCATTTACTGAGTCAAACTGGGAGAGGAGGAAAGCTCTGGTAGGAAACTAAAAAGTTATGTTTTGAATATATTAACTCTTGGAAGCTAGTGTGGTAAAATTGGAATGCTATTAGAATGTAATCTATATGTTCAGAACAAATAAATTAGGTCAGGGGGCAGTTTATGAATTGTTATTATAAGAAAGAGCTTCCTAAAAGTCTGGGATGTCTACAGATAAAATGGCTTGCTTCAGAGGTAGGCTAAAGAATGGCCATGTGGTCCTCACCAATTTGGCTCAGTGGATAGAGTGGCGGCCTGTGGACTGAAGGCTCCCAGGTTCAATTCCTGTCAAAGGCACATGCCCGGGTTGTGAGCTCAATCCATGGGGGGGGGGAGGGTTTGCAGGAGGCAGCCAACCAATGATTCTTTCTGATTCTCTCTCATCGTTGATGTTTCTATCTCTCTCTCCTTCTCCCTTCCTTTCTGAACTATACACACACACACACACACACATATATTATTTTTTTTAAAAAGTAAGAATGGCCATGTTGTCAGGAGAGGAGATCCAGGCAATGGATGGACACAAAACTGTACTTAATTTTAAATAGCCTTCTAAAAATGTTTTTCACTAAAACGTAAGTCATAGGGCCTCCTGCATTAAAGAGAAGCACACCACACCTACAGTGACCTCCAGATGCCTGTGGGCCCCACCCCTGCAAGCAGTAATAATTTGGGGTCAACACTTTTGAGTTCATGATTACTCTTACAAAAATTGGGATTTTGACCCAAGTGGTTGGCAAAGGTAAAAAACTATGACCCTGGCCTGAAAAACTTGCAATTTTATTTGCATTTTTATTTCCTTATCTGTGCTGTGTTACTTAATCTATTTGTTATGCAATCTGTACCCAAATGCTATAAACAAGAACCTTTTAAACCGAAGGTCATGTGTTATTAGTGGATTATCAAATTTATTGAGAGGGATTGTGGTTAGCATTTAAAGAGAGAGAGAGAGAAAAAAATGGGTGGATAGAAATACAATAGTGAAATTACACAACATGGACTCTTCCGTCTGGCTTAGTTTATTGTGCAGAATTAATTTGAAATTCATCCTTGCTGTTCAAATATTGGAACAAAAAACAAACAAACAAACAAAAAAAAACCCAAAGCAGTCATTGCCAATAATTTACTCACAAGAAAATATTGAGCAATATGTTTTCCTGCTAAGAATAGTTTGCTCAATGGTTAGAATGTTGGACTGCAGACTGAAGAGTCCCGGGTTCAATTCCAGTCAAGGGCATGAACTTTGTTGGCAGGCTCGTCCCACCCCAACAGGAGGCAACCAATCAGTGTGTCTCTTTCACATCCATGTTTCTGTCTCTGCCCTGCCCTTCCACTCTCTAAAAATGAATGAAAACAAATATTCTTGGGTGAGGATTAACAACAACAGCAACAGCAACAACAAAAAAATAGTTTTGATCTTTACCTGGACAGAGATAGTGCCGTGACTTCAATGCTGGTTTACAAAGGGAATTATTAACCAATTGTTTTTGGAGCCTGTGTACTCAGGAAGATCAAAAAGGACATTTCAATAAAGCTTGCATTTTTTGGAATTTGTCCCAAAGGAAATATTGGATTTTATCCTCAGACTGCTCTTGGGGCAGGTTTGGTGCCTGTGCTTCTTCCACCGACTGTATCCCACAAGCTTGGAATCCAGACCACTGGGCTGCTCCAGGCTGCCGCTGTCCAATGGCTCCTGCAGTGTTGACTGGCCTCCTTCCTCTCTGTGTGTGCCTCCTGCTGGCACCTGGCTTTGCCCAGGCAGGCAAGCTGCTGGTCATACCCATGGATGGGAGCCACTGGTTTACCATGCGATCCGTGGTGGAACAACTCAGCCACAGAGGGCATGAGGTGGTGGTGGTCAGACCAGAGGTGAGTTGGCGCCTGGGACAATCAACCAGTTATACTGTCAAGACTTACTCCACATCTTACAGTCTGGAGGATCTGAATGATCAGTTCCGGATTTTTGCTGACTCTCAGTGGATAACCCGGGATCAAAGTGTGATTGCCCTGATAATGAATCCATCAAACACCATTTTTAAATACTTTTTTTCAAATTGTAGAAGTTTATTTAAAGACAAAAAATTAGTAAAATATATAGAAGACAGTTCTTTTGATGCGGTGTTTCTAGACCCTTTTGACATGTGTGGCTTGATTGTAGCCAAATATTTTTCACTCCCATCTGTGGTCTTCACCAGGGGACTGTTTTGCCACTATCTGGAAGAAGGTGCGCAGTGCCCCAGCCCTCTTTCTTATGTTCCGAGGTTGCTCTTAGGCTTCTCTGATGCCATGACCTTCAGGGAGAAAGTGCGGAACCTCATCTTCCACCTGGAGGAACACTTACTTTGTGACTATTTTCTCAAAACTGGTTTAGAAGTTGCCTCTGAGATTCTCCAGACGTCTGTCACAGCCTATGACCTATTCAGCCAACCATCCATTTGGTTGTTACGAACTGACTTTGTTTTGGACTATCCCAAACCTGTGATGCCCAACATGATCTTCATTGGCGGCATCAACTGCCACCCAGGAAAGCCACTGTCACAGGTGAGTTACCTCTGGTTTCCCAGGCTCAGAATAGGGTGGCTTGCACAGGAAAGAGAGCAAGCACGCCTCACTGATTTGTAAATTTACGTTAGTTGCATATGGAATCCCTTCCTAGTTTAATGAATTATTTTGGGTCAATCCATTTAATTCTGTGTTAGCAAATTTTATAGTGTTGTCCCTTTTGACACTCATTTGTATACAGTTGCAATAATTGTATACAAAAATAATTGTATACAAAAACACTGAAAAACTCAATAAGAAATAAAACGTCTTTGTTTTCGTTAATCCAGTGCTACGCAATAGGAAAATGCTTTTAGTAGTTTTATATGCTTTTTTAATTTTATTTTTCTGAAGTTATTTTAGATATATGCATATATGTAAATTCTGACACTCATTTTATGAAAATGAAGTCTAGTATCAGACTGGACATACTGTTCTTTATCTTTTCACTTGCCTGTAAATCATGAACCTTTTCACTGCTATTACATACAAATGTGTGACATTCTTTTTAAGAGTTGCATGAGATTCTTTATTTTGTATGCACCATAGTTTATTCAAGTAAGTAATATTGATTGATAGTTAAGCTTTTATTCTTACTTTTTCCTTTTATAGTTAAGACTGTACTAAACATTTTAAAATTAGTTCTTTACATTCACACATTTCTATAATTTTGTTCTTATTCTAATAAGCCAGAATCCTTAGGAATAGGGTTGCTAAGATTATGCTATGCACATCTTACACATTTGACAAATGGCTTTCAAAATTGTATTTATTTATTTATCTATCTATTCATTTGTTTGTTTGTTTTATTTACCATCACCATGTATGCTGTCTTTGTTCTCTTTCCCTGCCCACAAGCTTCCAAAATATTGAACAGCCTTACACTTTGGTTAACAGTGTATGAGAGTTCTAGGTTTTCCATACTATCTCCAGCTTCAGATGTGTTCCAACTTTTAAATTTTTTGTTAAAAAAATTTTACATAGCTGCTTCCATTTTCATAGATATGTTGGTCATTTGCATTTTTTGTAAATTATGTATTCACATTCTTTGATCATCTTTTGTAGGAATATTTTTTTTTGTAGAGCTAATTTCTATGTCTCTTGTATATTGGGAATATTAACACTTGGCTTTTTATTTATGCTGCAAATATTTTTTTCTGGGCTTTTCTTTCTTATTTGTCATACAGTAGTCAATCTGGTTAACTTTTCCTTTAATGGTTTCTGGATTTCAACTCATTTAGATTTTTCCAAGCCCACGATATATAAACATATTTTCCAAACTGTGTCTTAATTTTTTAAGTCCTCTAATATTAATCAGTTTTTTTTTACAATGAGATTTTCTTTTACATAAAATGAGATATTAACTTACTATTTTTCTGATTGGAGAGTCCATTGTCCTATCATAATTTAATACAAAATCCATTTTTTATCTATTGGATTGAAATGCATCTTTATAATATTTAAAACTTCCATATTTATTTACATCTACTCTTGTGCTTTTAGTTTTGTGCCACTGATTTATTTACCTATTCATGTGCCAGTGTCATATTTTGCAGTAAGTTTTAATATTTGGTAAGATATGCCTCATACCCACTATCTTTTTTTCTGATAGGTATGAGAGTTTGAAAATACTCAAAAAGACTAAATTTTTACTCTCCCTTTGTGCTTTATGTTTTTGACATTACATTTCAGATTTTTTTTTAATATTTCAGATCTTTTTGTTTTGTGTATCTGCTTAACAATCATAGTTAAGTTTGCTACTTTTGTCTCATGAACTTCATAGTAGTTTTTAAATGGCTCATGTGTTGTATTTATTAAATATTTGCCTTTATATAAGATTTTCTTTTTACATGTTTTTTATTTCTGATTATGGGTGTGTTTTTTTTTTTTGCTTAAAGGAGACCTTTTAATATTTGTTATAAATCTGATTCACTGGTGATGAGCTTCTGTTTTTGCACATTCAGGAAACACTTTATTTCTCCTTCAATTCTGAATTACTACCCTGTTTCCCCGAAAATAAGACAGTGTCTTATATTAATTTTTTCTCCCAAAGTTGTGCTAGGTCTTATTTTCGGAGGATGTCTTATTTTCGGGGAAACAAGGGTAGTATAACCTTGCTGAGTAGAGTATTCTAGTTTGTATATTCCTTTCTTTCAGCACTTTAAATATGTCTTGCCACTCCCTTCTGGCCAGAAAGTTGCTGTTGAAAAAATCAGCTGATACCCTTAGGGCCGTAGTTGGCAAACTGTGGCTCATGAGCCACATGTGGCTCTTTGGCCCCTTGAGTGTGTGGCTCTTCTACAAAATACCATGAAGTCTATTTTGAGGAAGTGGCATTAGAAGTTTAAGTTTAAAAAGTTTGGCTCTCAAAAGAAATTTCAATTGTTGTACTGTTGATATTTGGATCTGTTGACTAATGAGTTTGTCGACCACTGCCTTAGGTGGGTCCACTGTATGTGACTAGTTGTTTTCTTCTTGCTACCTTCAAGATAGTTTCTTTATCTTTAACTTTTGCTGTTTTAATTACAATATTCTTGGTGTGGGTCTTGGGGTTCATCTTGTTTGGAACTCTGTCTATCTTGGACCTGGATGTCTATTTCCTCTTCCACATTAGGCAAGTTTTTCAGAATTATTTCCTGAAATAAACTTCTTATTCACTTTTCTCTCTTCTTCTCTGATCCATATAATGTGAATGTTGGTGTGATTGATGTTGTCCCAGAGGTCCCTTGAATTCTCCTCATTTTTAAAAAATTATTTTTTTCTACGGGGGTGAGGGCATATGTTGGGGGTGGGAGCAGGTGGGGAGAGGTCAATTGGGGAAGAAATATGTAATACTTTCAACAATAAAGAATTTAAAAAGAATTAGTTTTTCTTTGTGTTGCTCTAATTGGTTGGTTGCCAATTATCTTCTAGATCATGGATTTATTCTCCGGTATTATCTAATTTTCTGTTTATTCCTCCTAGAGTATTTTTTATTTTTGTTATTATATTGTTAATCTCTTATTGTTTCTTTATTATACTTTCTAACTCTTAGTTGACGTTTTTCATGAATTTCTCTATTCTACTCTCCTGTTTGGTGAGCATTCTTTTGACCATTACTTTGAATTCTTTATCAGGCAAATTACTTATTCTGTTTTGTTCTTTGGTGGAAATTTTTCTTGTTTCTTTATTTGAGATATATTCTTCTGTCTTCTCATTTTGTTTGACGTTCTTTGTTTGTTTGTGCTTGTTTATACAAAGTAGACAAAATTGCTATCTCTCCTAGTCTTGAAAAAGTAGTCTATGTAGAAAAGACATCTGGGTAGGCTATGTGTGCTGGATGGTTTTAGCAGTCCAGTTGGAGCTGGGAAGATGCTTGTGGCTCCTAGGCGCTAGCTTGCTAGGCTGAGGTGGCTTGGGTAAGGAGGCCTAGTGTGTGTGATGATGCTCTGTTGATTTAGTTTCCTTCCTCCGCTCAGGGCTGAAATGGGCCGTGGGCTGTGCAGCTGGGAAAATACTGCAGCAACTATGCAGATAGCACAGATTGCTTGGAAAGAGCTATTTTTCTTTTAGAATTTTTCTAGAATTTGTAATGATGTCATCTTTCCATTCCTGATATTGGTAATTTTTTTCTCCTCTTCTTATTTCTGACCAGTTTGGCTAGTCTCTAGTTATTTCAAGTTTTCAAAGAACCAGCATTTAGATTTATTGATAATTTCTATTGTTTTTCATTTTACTAATATTTACCCTGAAGTAAGCATCCCAGGAAGAGAGGTCAAATAACAGCATTTTTATTTTTCAGACATTGATCTCAGAGTTTCTCAGTCATTAAGGTTAATGGTGACTGAGCAAATGTCTAGTAGCAGTCTGGGTGTTTCCAAAGGAGCCATCTTAACCCTTCACAAAGATTATGGTCCAGATTGGCTCTAGCATCCCTGAATAAATGTTCCTCAGGGTCTTATACCATTGAGCTCTCCCAATAAGGTATCTAGAAAACTTGCAAAATGAAAGTCAGTTCAACTTGACAAACATTCCCCGTGTGCTTTCTCTGTATGAAGCATAGCACAGGGACTGTGGGAGGAGAGTGCAAACTTAAAGACTTATCCCCTGACCTCAGGGCATGCTTGGTAGGACATGGAAGACAGATACAGAGACTCCTGAAGGAGAATGCCAGCCTGATTGGGGTGAGCCCACTGCAGAGGTTTAAATAGGAGAGTGAGGAAGCAGAGAGAAAAGAGAGAGGAGTCCCTGCAAGCAGTGGCAGTGACCATCCATTGCATGTGATGTATCTAGGGATATTGATTTAAAATAGGTGATAGTTGCATCCATTGCTAGGATGCTCATTTAGGTGGAGTTGTCAATCTTATCCCACCATTTTGGAGGTTTGGAAATGCAACTAGACAGGCGGCTATGCCAGGCACTCCACAGACCCCGTGAAACGTACTTCCATTGCCAGTGAGCAGGTCAGTGGGAAGGGGCTTCCAGTCTTTCCTTGGAATCCAGAATGTCAATCTCTTTCTGGGCAAAGCGACTTTGGTAGTCTGAGGGTAAAATCCAATTTTTCCTTGGGGACAAATTCCAAAAATACCAGCTTTATTGGAATTTACTTTCTTTATATATTTTTTAGAATATATTTTATTTATTTTTCACAGGGAGGAAGGAAGAGGAATAGAGAGTTACAAACATCAATGAGAGAGAAACATCAATCAGCTGCCTCCTGCACACCACCTACTGGGGATGTGCCCAAAACCAAGGTACATTCCCGCATCCCCGGACCTGAATCGAACCTGGAACTCTTTAGTACATAGGCCAACGCTCTATCCACTGAGCCAAACTGGCTAGGGCTTACTTTATTTATTATTTTTCTGAGTACTCAGGGTCCAAAGATCATTGCTTAATAATTCTCTTTGTAAACTGGCATATGGCATGATCTCTGCCCAGGCAAAGATCAAGAGTATTCTTATCTGGAAATGTGCCAGAAGGTACCTCAGTAAATGCTTTCATTCATTATATTCTGATGAGTAAATCATTGGCAATCAGTTGCGTGTGTGCTCTTATGAATATATTAACACACACCCTCCCTTGGGGCAGGCTTTGTGCCTGTACTTCTTCTGCCGACTGTATCACGCAAGCTTGACAGCTGGTCTGCTCCAGGCTGCCGCTGTCCAATGGCTCCTGCAGTGTTGACTGGCCTCCTTCCTCTCTGTGTGTGCCTCCTGCTGGCACCTGACTTTGCCCAGGCAGGCAAGCTGCTGGTCATACCCATGGATGGGAGCCACTGGTTTACCATGCGATCCGTGGTGGAACAACTCAGCCACAGAGGGCATGAGGTGGTGGTGGTCAGACCAGAGGTGAGTTGGCGCCTGGGACAATCAACCAGTTATACTGTCAAGACTTACTCCACATCTTACAGTCTGGAGGATCTGAATGATCAGTTCCGGATTTTTGCTGACTCTCAGTGGAAAACTCGGGCCCAGTATTTACATTCTATGCTATTGAGTTCATCTAACAGTGTTTTTGAATACTTTTTTTCAAATTGTAGAAGTTTATTTAAAGATAAAAAATTAGTAAAATACATAGAAGATAATTCTTTTGATGCGGTGTTTCTGGACCCTTTTGACATGTGTGGCTTAATTGTAGCCAAATATTTTTCACTCCCGTCTGTGGTCTTCACCAGGGGACTGTTTTGCCACTATCTGGAAGAAGGTGCGCAGTGCCCCAGCCCTCTTTCTTATGTTCCGAGAGGTCTCTTTTCGTTATCGGATACCATGACCTTCAGGCAGAGAGTGTGGAATCACATTATCCACTTGGAGGAACATTTATTTTGTGGCTATTTTCTCAAAACTGCTTTAGAAGTTGCCTCTGAGATACTCCAGACGTCTGTCTCAGCCTATGACCTATTCGGCCAACCATCCATTTGGTTGTTACGAAATGACTTTGTTTTGGACTATCCCAAACCTGTGATGCCCAACATGATCTTCATTGGCGGCATCAACTGCCACCCGGGAAAGCCACTGTCACAGGTGAGTTACCTCTGGTTTCCCAGGCTCAGAATAGGGTGGCTTGCAGAGGAATGAAAGCAAACATGCCTCACTGAACCATGATTCGTAATTTAAATTAGTTACATTTGGACTTCCTTTCTGGTTCAATGGATTATTTTGTGTCAGTTCTTTTAACTGTGTTAGCAAATTTTATAACACTGTCCCCTTTGATACTCATATGTATTCAACTGAGTTAATTGTATTTAATTTCCAGGCTGCATTTTTTAATACTGTTTTGGAAAGAATACTGAAAAATATAGTAAGAAATGAAACTTTTATTTATTTATTTTTTAAATCAATTTTTATTGTTCATATTATTACAAAAGTTCCTCATTTTTTCCACCCTCCACCAGGTTCCCACCCCACCTTCTGCCCTTTCCCCACCCCCCATTGTCTCATCCATAGGTGCACAGTTTATGTTAACTTTCCTTTTTTTAATCTAATGCAACCCCCTTAGGAAAATGCTCTTAGCAGTTTCGTATGTATCTTATCCAAATTTTTCTGAAGTTATTTTAGATATATGCCTATAGCTAATGTAAATTCTTACACTCATTTTATGAAAATGAAGTCTAGTATCAGACTGGACATACTGTTTTTTATCTTTTTCACTTGCCTATCATGGACCTTTTTACAGCCATTACATACAAATGTGTGACATTTAAAAAAAATATTTTTATTGATTTTACACAGAGAGGAATTGAGAGGGATAGAGAGTTAGAAACGTCGATGAGAGAGAAACATTGACCAGCTGCCTCTTGCACACCCTCCCACTGGGGCCCCCAACCAAGGTACATGCCCCTGACTGGAATCAGGCCGCAGTCCGACGCTCTATCCACTGAGCCAAACCAGTTTCGGCAAATGTGTGACATTCTTTTTAAGAGTCGCGTAGGATTCTTTGGATGCCCTGTTGTTCATTCAAGTAAGCAATATTGATTGATGGTTATTATTTTTTTTTACTTTTCCCTTTTATAAATAAGACTGTGCTAACCATTTAAAAATAAGTTCTTTATATTCACATATTTCCATAATCTTGCTCTTACTATTGTAGGCCAAGAATCCTCAGGAGTAGTGTTGCTAGGTCTAATGCTCTGCACATATTACACATGCAACAAATGGCTTTCAATGTGATGAACAACCTTATACTTGGGTCAACAGTATATGAAAGTTCTAGTTTTCTTCCATACTGTCTCCAGCTTCAGATGTGTTCCAACTTTTAAATATTTTGGTAAAAAAATTTTACATAGCTGCTTCAATTTTCATAGATATACTAGAGGCCTGGTGCACGAAATTCATGCACAGGGATGGGGGAGGTGTACTTCAGCCAAGCCTGCACCCTCTCCAATCTGGGACTCCTCAAGGGATGTCCAACTCCCCGTTTATGAGGATAGGGCCTAAACGGGCAGTCGGACATCCCTTTTACAATCCAGAACTTCTGGCTCCCAACTGCTCACCTTCCTACCTTCCTGATTGCTCCTGCAAGCCTGATTGATGCCTAACTGCTCCCCTGCCAGCCTGGTTGCCCCTAACTGCTCTTCCCTGAAGGCCCAGTCATCCCCAACTTCCCTCCTCTGCTGGCCTGGTCACCCCCAATTGCCCTCCCTTGCAACCCTGATCTCTCCCAACTGGCCTCTCCTGCTGGCCATCTTGTGGTGGCCATCTTGTGTCCATATGGGGGCAGTCATCTTTGAACACATGGGGGCAGCCATCTTGTGTGTTGGAGTGATAGTCAATTTGCATATAACTCTTTTATTATATAGGATTGGTCATTTGCATTTACTCTTCTGTGAATTATGTATTCAGATTTTTTTTTTTGTATTCACATTATTTAGCCATGGTTTTGAGGGCTCTTTGCCTTTTTAATACCTAATTATTATAAGTTTCTTTAGTATTAGGAACATTAACACTTAGCTTTTTACGTATGTTGCAAACATTTTTTCCTGGGCTATTCTTCCTCTTTTCTCATACAGGATTTTCATTTTGGAGGAGTCGATCTGGTTAACCTTTCCTTTAATGGTTTCTGGATATCAATTTGTTTAAGTTCTTCCAAGCCTGGGATATATAAACAAACGTATTTTCCATACTGTGTCTTAATGTCTTTAATTCCTTCATGTGAATAGTTACTTTTTTTTTTTTTTTTTACAATGAGAACTTTACACAGAAGTATACAGATCTAACTTTATTATTTTTCTAAATGAATTGTTCATTGTCCTAACATAATTTAATAAAATATTCCACTCTTCATCTGTTGAATTGAAAGGCATCTTTATTATATTTTAAATTTCCATATTTATTTGCATTTGCTTTTGAACTCTCAGTTTTAGAGAGAATGGTCTGTGAGGAATCCTGTTACAAGTGACTGAGCGGACTTTTAGGAATACGAGGGTCCATTGTTTGGTTTTGAATAGTTTTCTCTGTGCTGTGTTGGGACAGCTTCTATCTTAGGGGCCCTTGATTTTCATAAAAGTTTTGCTACATAAAACAGCCTGGCCTTTGCATATTCCAGCACAATTATTTCCAATCATCACAATATTAACATTAACCATAAGATCAGGCTCTAAAAAAAAAAAAAATCAATTGGTTGCCTCCTGCACACCACACCCCCTACTGGATTGAGCCCCAAACTGAGGCATGTGCCCTGACTGGGAATCGAAAGAGCAACTCTTCAGTGCACAGAATAATGCCAACCAACTGATCCACGTGGGCTGGGGCAGGCATTCTAATGTTTAAAAATTGAGCTAGAAGTCATATCATAACTCTCATCCTTTACAATGCAGTGGTCTTTGGTATATTCATGAACACAAGCAACCATCACCATTCTCTAATTCAGCGGTTCTCAACCTGTAGGTTGGGACCCCTTTGGGGGTCAAACAACCCTTTCACAGGGTCTCATAAGATATCCTCATATCAGATATTTACATTACGATTCATAACAGTAGCAAAATTACAGTTATGAAGTAGCAACAAAAATAATTTTATGGTTGGGGGGATCACCACAACATGAGGAACTGTATATTAGAGGGTTGCGGCATTAGGAAGGTTGAGAACCACCGCTCTAATTCCAGAGCATTTTCCCCACTCCGAAATGAAATCCCATGCCCACTGACAGTCACTCCCCCTGACAATCTCCAGATGCACTGCTCTTAGAAAGAGCTTGCTGGGCTGTGCTTGCCCTGAGGAGCGGACCTGCACTGTGCTCCCTTTGTGACCATCTGGGAGTCTTATTGTTGTTTAGATGGACCCAAACCAGAGTGCTGCCACCTTCTTGCCCTGATCACTCCCCTGAAGAATGCAATAAAACTCTGTTTCCTGTGGTTGCCATTCTGGCAGGTGTGAGGAGATAACCTCATTGTAGTTTAACTTGGCTGCAATGAATGTGCATCTTGGCTGTGTTCTTGGGCCCAGCCCTGTGCTTGCGTGATCCTTTCTATCCTCTTCCTCAGGCTTTTTCTCCCTTCCCTACTCTGGCACACTTCCTGAGCCAACAGGCATGGGTTAGGAGAGCACTTTGCGTGCCACTTCAGCTGTGCGTGACTAGCTGTGGGCGAGTCT
Organism: Pipistrellus kuhlii; assembly: GCF_014108245.1. Classification (NCBI taxonomy): domain Eukaryota; kingdom Metazoa; phylum Chordata; class Mammalia; order Chiroptera; family Vespertilionidae; genus Pipistrellus; species Pipistrellus kuhlii. The sequence continues at coordinate 26,804,755 of NW_023425573.1, forward strand.
GTTCTAGCCACCCTAGAAACTGCCTCTCCCTTGGACAGTCTGGTTCCCTCGCCCTCTGGGACCTTCCTCAGCAATGTGACAAATCTGGCAGGACAAACATGACCCTCTCCCTGGGTCTCGGTTGGAAATCCTGAAGATCAGGAGATGGGTCTCACCCCTGGCAGGTGGCAGAGCTAAAAGGAGACACAGGCTTTCCAACTCCTACTTCAGGCTCTCACTGCATGCTGTTTAGACTTATACTTCTCAGACTTTAATTTCCTAAAGGGAAGGGGCAGATTCCATGCTCATAGTGTCAATGACCAGCTTTTCTAAAAAAAAATAAAAAAATAAAAAAATAAAGCACGTAGTTCTTTACATGTTCTATTTCTTGGATGAATCCTCACAACTGAAAAAAACAAAAGAGAAATTGAAATGTGATACAAATCAAAAGCGAGTCCATTCATTCAGCAAACTTGGATCGAGTGCCTGTTGTATGCAGGCACTGTTTTGGACACTGGGCATAAAGTAAAGTTCTCTTGTTCTAGGTGGGGGAGACGCATATTAAATAAGTAACAGGTTAGGTGATGGCAGAAGGGATGAATCTAAACGAGGGGGGAGATGGGACTTCTGAGTGATGGGCCTTGTGATAATGGGGTCATCAGAGAAGCTTTCTTTGAGATGGCACTGAGTGAATCTGGAATGAAGGGAAGGAGCAGCCATGTGGATTTGCAGGGAAGATTCAACACCTTGGTTTTTATCACTGTCTGGAACTGAGGTTGGCCAACTGCAGCCCTCAGGTCGAATCTAACCTGCTTCCTGTTCTTATGAACAGAAGTGATTGGAACACAGCCATGCCCATTTGTTTAGTGTTGCCTATGGTTGTTCTCCTGGTACAACAGCAGAACCCAGAAGACCAGGTGGCTCACAGCATCAGCAATATGTACTATTTATGCCTTTTATTTTTAAAATATATTTTATTGAGTTTTTACAGAGAGGAAGAGAGAGGGATAGAAAGTCAGAAACATTGATCAGCTGCCTCTTGCACACCCCCCACTGGGAATGTGCCCGCAACCAAGGTACATGCCCCTGACTGGAATCGAACCTGGAACCTTTCAGTTTGCAGGCCGACGCTCCATCCACTGAGCCAAACCGGTTTTGGCTATTTATGCCTTTTAAAAAAAGTAATTGCCCACCCTTGATATAGAACAGCGATTCTCAAAGGGTGTTCTGGAAACCTTGGGGATCCCGAGACCTTTCAGGGGTCTGCAAGGTCAAACTGTTTCCTTAATAGTACAAAGACTATTAAGTTTTAGTTTGCATTTTCCACTCTCCTTTTCTCATGGTGGTGCTGGGGAGTTTTCACAAGACTTCACAATGTGCAAAAACCACAGCAGAGCAAGTGCACAGTGGACAGGAGAGTCCCTCTCCTCCAGTCCGACATTAAAGGGACTTGCAACAAAGGTAAAATGACGTCACTCTTCTGACTACTTTTTCTCGTTTGTTTGGAGAAATTTATGTTTATTTTCTCAGAAAAGATGTCAACTTGCAAGGGGTTTAATCTTGTTATCTCAAATTAATGAGGACGTACTTTTTGAATGGGTCAGTTTTAATTTCTGAAACAGCTTATTTGAACACATGTTGCCCACATAAACAAATGTTTTGGAGGTCTTCATGCACTGAGAGTAAAAAAGAAGTCCTGAGGCCAAAAGATTGAGAAAAGCTGATCTAGAAGTAGCCAATTCTATTTTTTTTTTTTTCTTTTCTGAAGCTGCATAAGTTACCCAAAAGTGTCCTTTCGGAGGCAGGCAGCTTCCGTTTCTCATTGGTAGAAGGATGGTCAGCCTGGGCTTTGTATTGCATGAGATGAAGGGTGAGTGTTAAGGTTGAATTGTGTTCCCCCAAAAAGTGTTATTGAAGTCCTAACGCCCAATACCTTACAATGTGACCTTATTTGGAAATACAGTCTTTGCAGATGTAATTAGTTAAATTGAATGAGGTCATTAGGGTAGGCCTTAGTCCAACATGACCGGTGTCTTTATAGAAGGGGAAATTTGGACCCCGGGAGGGACACAGGGAGAACCCTGTGTGGCGGTGAAGGCAGAGATGGGCTGATACTCTACAAACTCAGGAACAACAAAGATGGCCTGCACACCACCAGAAGCCAGAGCAAGGTTGGAACAGACCCCCACGCAGGCCTCAGAAGAACCAGGAACCAGTCCTGCTGACACCTTGACCTCAGACCGCCAGCCTCCAGACTATGGGAATGAAGCTCTGTTTTTCAGGCCACCACAGTGTGGTGCTTTGTTACAGTGGCCCAAGGAAATGAAGACAATGGGGAATTGTTTTAGAAGCTGAACATGTCCGGGACCCCTGTGCTGGAGCCACCTTCTTTCAACTGCTGGCTGGATGATTTGCCTCCATCAAGTGCCCTGTCACCTGACACCTCCCAAGCATGTCATATTTCTACATTTTCTTTTCTTCATTTCTGCCTCCTCTTCTGTCCCCTTCATTCCTCCTATGGTTATTGTATTCACAGTGAAGGGTCATGAGATGTGTTAGGAGCACTTTTTGGCCCCTCACAGGGTCTGACCAGACCCAGAGGGAGCCCTTCCAAGGGAATTGCACTCAGCTCATTCTCACCACCCCTGGGGGGAGGGACTGATGCAACCTCCAGCTGGCAGGTGCAGCAATGCAGGGGAAGGGCGGTGAGGTTGCACAGCTTGGTAGGGGCAGGCTGGCTCCAAAATTCATGCTCTTAACTGCAAAGTGAGATGTGTGGTGCCAGAGCACATATGTTAGGATTAGATTCTATCTTCTGATATAACAAAACTCTCCAATAGCAGCGGTGGAGCAGCGCATGGTGGGAAGTTCTATTAGACTTCTCTGTGCCTTCCTTTTGGCCACTGCTGTGGTAGCCAGGATTTGGAGTGAGCACCTCCATTGTGTTGTTCAAACCATGAATTTACATCTGTTCACACTTCCTTTCCACTATGAGGAGAGTTGACAAGGAAGCAGAGCAGCATGGACAGCTACTCATCTGTGAACATGGTCATCCCTGATGCTGTGGAGTCCTGGAGGGAGGGTGGGGCTGCGGCGGGCCTCCTGGGGCCTGTTTAGGTTGTCCTCCAACCGGAGAGACAGGTTGGTGCAGACAAAAAGAACTAAATCCAGAAGCTCAGGCAAAAGCTAAGAAGCTTAGTTGGCTCAAGTTACCTGTGTGCTTAGAAATAGTTAAATATTAATTTAGGTTCTTGCATATTGAAGGGCAAAACTCAGAGCACAGAGCGATAGGGCAGGTAGTCAGTGTAGGGGAAATAGCCAGGAGCCCTTTTACTCTTGCTGCTATCTGCACTCCACGAGGATGGCCTGCCTCCCCCGTGTGGTCCGGGGCGTTTCTGCAGGGGTTTTACTCTTAGGGCTTTGGGGTGTGGCTCTCGGTGACAAGCTGTTGGTGGTTCCGCAGGATGGAAGCCACTGGCTCAGTATGAAGGACATAGTTGAGGTGCTTAGTGACAGGGGCCATGACATCGTGGTGCTGGTGCCAGAAGTCAATTTGCTTCTGAAAGAGTCCAAACACTACACCAGGAAAATCTATGCGGTGCCCTACAACCAGGAAGAGCTACAGAGACGCTTCCGTACCTTTGGGAACCGGCACTTTGCTGAGAGGTCGCTCCTGGCCGCTCCCCTGGTGGAGTACAGGAATGTTATGGTCGTCGTTGACCTGTGCTTCATCAGCTGCCAGAGCCTCCTGAGGGACTCGGCCACCCTGACCTTCCTCCGGGAGAGCAAGTTCGACGTCCTGTTCACAGACCCGGCCATGCCCTGCGGGGTGATCCTGGCCGAGTACCTGGGCTTGCCCTCCGTGTACCTCTTCAGGGGCTTCCCGTGTGCCCTGGAACATACGTTCAGCCGAAGCCCGAACCCTGTGTCCTACATCCCCAGGTGCTACACCCAGTTCTCAGACCGGATGACTTTCTCCCAGCGGGTGGCCAACTTCCTCGTTAATCATTTGGAGAACCTTCTGTTTCACTGTCTGTATTCAAAGTATGAAGACCTCGCATCAGACCTCCTCAAGAGACAGGTGCACTTACCCACCTTATATCAGAAGGGCTCCATTTGGCTCTTGAGATATGACTTTGTGTTCGAGTATCCCAGACCAGTCCTGCCCAACATGGTCTTCATTGGAGGGACCAACTGTAAGAAGAAGGGGGTCCTGTCTCAGGTGGGTGGCTTTATTTCTTTGTGACTGCCCCATTTCTTCACTCTCTGCTTCCCTCACTGGTCTGGCTACTCCTCTGACTCTCACCTGGGAGGGCCATCTGAAGGAAGGGATGCCAGGCTCGGAGGAGGGGGTGGAGGATACCTGAGGCTGAGGGTTTGAATGAGATAGCACTCATGCCTGGCAACAGCAGCAGTTATCTTCACCTGGGTAACCTGGGGATAGTCATGGAATGAGCCTTAGAATTTTCCAGGCCAAATCCTGCACTTACCTGTTGAAGAAACAGGTGAAGTCCAACAGGACACAGCTAAGAGGGTAGTCCAGGTCAAAACCCGTTCTTCCAACTCTATGTCATGCTTTTTTCCCTGGTCCCTAAACCAGGGGTTAGCAAACTATAGTCGGTGTACCAAATGGACGTCAGCCCACAGCCTGTTGCTATATGGTTCAGAACTAAGAATGATTTTTATATTTTAAAAATGATGTTAAAAACAATCAGAACTAACCAGGCCAGCAGGGGAGGGCAGTTGGGGGTGACTAGGCCGGCAGGGGAGAGCAGTTAGGGGCAGTCGGACCAGCAGGGGAGCAGTCAGGTGTCAATCAGGCTGGCAGGGGAGTGGTTAGGGGGTGATCAGGCTGTCAGGCAGAAGTGGTTAGGGGCAATTAGGCAGGTGAGTAGTTGGAAGCCAGTAGACCTGGATTGTGAGAGGGATATCCAACTGCCCATTTAGGCCCAATCCCATTAGGCAGTCAGATATCCCTTAAGGGGTCCCAGATTGAGAGGGTGCAGGCTGGGCTAAGAGACGCCCTCCCCAATCCCTGCATGAATTTCATGCACCGGGCCTCTAGTTTCTAATAATTACACATACAACTTGGTACAGAATGCTCTCTGTGCTGACACATAGGGACTATCAACTGAGACACAGATGAAAGCCAAGCACAGGCAAAGCTTCAAGGCCCAAAAAGCACACTCACTACAGCCTGTTTTTTCAACATGACTAAATATAACTTTAAAAAAATATATATTTTATTGTTTTTTTTACAGAGAGGAAGGGAGAGGGATAGAGAGTTAGAAACATCAATGGAGAGAAAAACCAATCAGCTGCCTCCTGCACACTCTCTACTGGGTATGTGCCCACAACCAAGGTACATACCCTTGACCGGAATTGAACCTGGGACTCTTGAGTCTGCAGGCCAAAGCTCTATCCACTGAGCCAAACCAGTTAGGGCTACAACTTTTTAATTTTACTTTTGCAAAAATATATGGTTGGTACCAAGGTATAAAAATGATATTTTTCACTGAAACCGGTTTGGCTCAGTGGTAGAGCGTCAGTCTGCGGACTGAAAGGTCCCAGGTTCGATTCTGGTCAAGGACATGTACATTGGTTGCGGGCACATCCCTGGTAGGGGGTGTGCAAGAGGCAGCTGGTCGATGTTTCTAGCTCTCTATCTCTCTCCCTTCCTCTCTGTAAAATATCAATAAAATATATTTTAAAAAATGATATTTTTCCTTCTTATAGCAAATGATTCTTTTACACTTTGGATTATTAATTAAATTTTATTGACATACGAGGTTTCTGTATCATGCTCTGTGCTTCCTGGAGCTTGTCCAATTATGCTCATCACCCTTGTAACTACTGTTTACCATATTTACAGAGATATTAGCAGATATAAAAGAAGGTTGATAAGGGTCTTTGGGGCTTCTTTGAGGCTTTCTTTCCGATGAAAAAACAATGCATTGAAAAAAAGAATTCTAGTATGAAAGTTAGAGTGATCTGAAGCTTTTCAAAGGTGTAAATATTCAAATAACATTTAAAAAAAACCAAACTCACAAATTTTTATTTTCCAAAGCCCTCTTTCCTCATGTGCCAGAGGGAATCTACAAACAATTGCCTTAGGTCAGAGGTCAACACATAAGTTCTGATTGTTTTTAACTGCCCTCCCTTTCAGGCCTGGTCCCTCCCAACTGCCATCCCCTGCCGGCCATCTTGTAGTGGCTATCTTGTGTCCACATGGAGATGACCATCTTGTGTGTTGGAGTGATGGTCAATTTGTATATTACCTCTTTATTAGATAAGATAGATAGGATTAAGTTACAGTGATCAAAATCAGTTTCACTGGTCAAATACAGTAATTGAGTCATTTCAACACTATGAATAGGTGCACACTTTGAAATAATGAGAACAGGAGTCATGTAGACATGGCGGGGCACAGCGTTGTGAAGGGACTAAATGCCACTGAATTGTTCACATTAACATATCGATAATTTGTTTTGTTGTATGGCCTCATCCAAGATATATTTTTAAAAAGAAGATACATCAGATGCCTTATTTATAGCTAAAACAACAACAACAACAACATCTCGACACTCCTTAGTAGGAAAATATATGATCAGGCAATACATAAACAACACAAGTGGCCAATAAAAGTTTGAAAAGCCATTTAACTTCAGAAATAATCTGAGAACTTCAAATTCATAAACGATGAAATTTGATTTCACATATCAAGTGACCTGTTGTATAGGTAACTATTGGCCTGATTTCAAACACATACTCATATTTCTTTCAAATATGTGCAAAGCCTTTTGGGAACCAGTGCTTGGCGAACATTCCTTGCATAACACTGAGTCACAATCTGGGAAAGGGTACCTGTCCTCACGGCACCCTTTGCACTCCCAGCCTTGCCTGTGTGGGGGAGCACAAGATCTCTTCCCACTTATGCCCAGGTTAGTGTGACTTTGACCACAGTTCCACCAGCCTCCTATGCCCAAGGAGGGACTCAGCCATCTCCAAGGCCCTGGGCATTTTTTGCCCAAGATGTCTCGGAGAAGTCCCTGAATCACCCAGCAGGTGGTTCCCACTGGGAGCCCCTCAGAGGCGAGGCCCTGGGCAGCCCTGGATGTTCTGAAGCCCCTTATGCCATCCAGGGCCTCCTCACCAGCCCCTTGCATCTTATCATCTGGCCCCCGAGCAGTTCTACCTGTGCCACATTCTCACAGGTGCCTTTCCCTCTGCTTCCAGAAGCTCCAGGCCAGGCCAGATCCTGGGACACTCAATATTGGTTGAAACTTTCTGTGAAGTGATAAAAGCAATGTGGTTTTCTTGCAACATTCTTTGGGAAGCATCTCCCCAGAAAACTATATCCAAATGACTGAGTACTAGCTCTTTTGTTCCCAAGTTTTCTTCTCTTGAGTTCTGGAATCATCTAGGTCAGGGGTAGGAAAACTTTTTTCTGCTAAGGACCATTTCAATATTCATAACATAATTCAAGGGCCATACAAAATTATCAACTTGAAAATCAGCCAGCTATATTTGGTTAAACATATAATTAACTCACTGCTAATGTTTTGGCAGAGCCAGGCCAAACGTTTCTTAGGCCTTATACAACCTGCAATTGGAAGTTCTCCCCCTAATCTAAATAATGGTTCTCAAATGGGGGTAAATTTGACCCTTTCTGGATAATGTCTGGAGACATTTTTGGTGTCACAATTAGGGGGTGACCCTGTCAACTAACTAGTAGGTAAAATCCAGGGATGCTGTTAAAAATCCTACAAAGCACAAGAAATACCCACCCACTTATTCCCAACAAAGAATTACCTGGCCAAAATGTCAATAGTGCTGAAATTGAGCAATGCTGGTCTGAACAAATCCCAAGTGAGTATCAGTCACTTCTATCCAGCAGGGTCCAGGCTGGGTTGGGAGGGGGCAGCAAGCATCCTTTGCCCATCCCTGAACTATCATTTGCCCCCTTACAGGGGTCTCTGCAGGCAATAAACACTCAGGCTGCAACTTCAACATTTATTGGTTGAGCTGAGGATTGAATTCTAAGCAAGTAAGGGGAACCAAACACTAAAATGCTGAGTCATTCTTAACAGGCACTTTTAAAAAATACATGACTTAGGCCATTGTCTGAAATTCCTATAATGGTTTGCTTCTCTTTCCAATCAATGTGTTTACCTTTATGACTGGTTATCTTGGAGATGAATAGACCTGTGGAACATTTTGATAGCACTATTTCTCTCACTGAGTAATTATCCATAGAGTGGCTAAATGCTAGAGTGAGTCAAGGTTTAAAAACCAATATTCAACATGAGTCTCTGAAAAGCTAGAAACTTAGTTGGATAATAATTTAGATAATTTGAGAAGAATGTAATTAAGTAGATTATTTTATACTACTTGCCGGGTGTACAAGATTCATGCATGGGGTGAGGAAGGGGGAGGGGTGTCCCTCAGCCTGGCCTGCACCTTCTCCAATCTGGGACCCCTTGAAGGATGTCCTACTGCTGGTTTACAAGAATTGGGCCTAAACCAGCAGTTGGACATCCCTCTCGCAATCCAGGACTGCTGGCTCCTAGCCGCTCAACTGCCTGCCTGCCTGATTGTCCCTAACCATTCTGCCTGCAGCCTGCTCATCCCCAACTGCCCCCCGTGCCAGTTTGCTTACCCCAACTGCCCCCTACCCCCCTACCCCCCGCTGGCCTGCTTGCCCCCAACTGCCCCCCCTGCTGACCTGCTCACCCCCACTTTTCCACTCCAAACTGCGCCCCCCTGTCCTGATTACCCCCAGCTGACACCCACTGATGGCCTGCTTGCCCCCAACTTGCCGATCTGCTGGTCTGCTCACCCCCAACTGCCTCTTCCCACCCCTGATGGCCTGATCACCCCCAACTGCCGTCCCATTCTGGCCTGAACACCTACAACTGCCCTCTCCTCTTGGTCTCTAACCACCTCTACCTTGGCCCCACAACCATGGCTTTGTCCAGGAGAATGCCCAGAAGGTCTCTTAGTGTAATTAGCATATTACCCTTTTATTAGTATAGATAGAGGCCTGGTGCAGAGGTGGGGATTGGCTGGTTTGCCCTGAAGGGTGCCCCGGATCAGGGTGGGGATTCCCTTGGGGAATGGGGCAGCCTCGGTGAGGGGGTCTTTGGTGGTTTTCAGGCTGGCCAAGCCCCCATGAAGTGAGGATCCTTGCTGGGGATGTGTGGCCAGCCTGGGTGAGGGGCTTTTGTCTGTTTTCAGGCTGGCCACACCCCCTTTAGGGTAGCCATGACCCTATGGGGTGAGGGTCCCTGCTGGGGTGCCTAGCCAGCCTGGGTAAGGGGCTGATGACTGTTTACAGGCTGACCATACCTCCCAGTAGGGACTCTTACTCCATGGGGGTGTGGCCAGCCTGGGTGAAGGGCTGAGGGCCATTTTCAGGCTGGACACACCCCCTTCAGGGTGGGGGTCCCCACTGCTGTGTCTGGCCAGTCTGGGTGAGGGGCTGATGGTTGTTTGCATGCTGGCCACATCCTCCAGCAATCCAGGCTCCCAGCCACTCCTTGAGTGGAGGCCAGGGAGGGCTGGAAGCTTGGCTTCCTCCATTGCCAGGGACAACCAAAGCCTCCTGCTCCCTTCAGCTTTGTGGCAGCCACTATCTTTGTTGGGTTAATTTGCATACTTGCTCCTGATTGGCTGGTGGGCATAGCAGAGGGATGGTCAATTTGCATGCATTTCTTTTATTATACTTTAAAACCATACAATGCATTTAAAGTTTACAATTCAATGATTTTTAATATATTCACAGAGCTGTGCAATCATCACCACAATCAGTTTTAGAACATTTTCAATCATCCACAAAAAAAACACACCTGTAATTATCAGTTACTCCCCATTTTCTCCTCTCCCCAGCCTCTGGCAACAACTAAGCAACTTTCTGTCTCCATGAATTTGCCTATTCTGATCATTTAATACAAAATGAATCATATAATAATGTGATTGACTTTTTACACTTAGCATAATGCTTTCCATAAGGGTGATTCATATTATAACATTTTTATTGTTGAATGATATTTTGTCCCATTAGCATAATAACTTTATGTAGCTACTCATCAGTTGATGAACATTTTAGTTATTTTCAGTCCCCAGTGCCCCTGCAGCTTTGATTCAGGTCCTCGCCTCTCACAAACAAGCTCCCAGTAGGACTCCCTGGTTCCAGGCTGACCCCTCTAAACCATTCCCTACTTCTTCACAAGAGGAACATTTTAAGAACACTAGGCCAAACATACCACACCATCCTAGGTAGTTTTCCCAGACTAGGAGAAAGCTCAGGTCTGTGGAATTGAGACCCCCTCAAAAAAAGAAAGAAAAAAAGAAAAAAAAGAAAAAAAGAAGCTGAAGTCCTAAGCCCCAGCATCTCAGAATGTGAGTTTCACCCAGCTGGTGAGGCTCAGTGGTTGAGCATTGACTTATAAACCAGGAGGTCATGGTTTGATTCCCTGTCAGGGCATATGCCTGGGTTGTGGGTTTGATACCTAGTGTGGGGTGTGCAGGAGGTAGCTGACCAATTATTTTCTTTCATCATTGATGTTTCTATCTCTCTCCCCCTCTCCCTTCCTCTCTGGAATCAATAAAAAATATATAATAAAAATGAAAAAAGAATGTGAGCTTTTTTGGAAACATCTTGGCAGAGGTCATCAAATTAACATGAGATCATTAAGGTGGCCCCTGATCTAATATTACTGGTGTCCTTATAAAAAGGGAAATTTGAATACAGACATATACACAAGGAAGACAGTGTACAGGGAGAAGATGGACATGTGATTGGAGTGATACATCTGTAAGCCAAGGAAGACCAAGGATTGCAGGCACATCCCAGGATCTGGGAGAGGCAAAGAAAGATCCTCCCTAGAGCTTTCAGAGGGATCATGGCTCCTATTTGGTTCTGTCCTCCAGAGTGTGAGAGGATAAGATAATACATTTCTCTTGTTCTAAGTTCCCTAGTTTGGGCTCTTTGTGTCAGCGGTCCCAGGAAAGGAATGCACCCCTATTTTCTTCTGTCTCCTTCCTGCTCTTGCACGCTCTGTGTTTTCTGGGTCATTTAGTTCTCTTACTGCTCAGAATGCTTCCTGCCATTCCCATGCCTCTTTGCAAGAGTAGGTGGGAAACACCAAAGCATTTGAGAATGAGTTTTAGGGGCATGATGTAGCATCAACTGTGACTTACCAAGATGCAAAGCCATTAAAATGGGTGTTGGGAAAGGGAGTCTCACTTGTGCAGTCTTTTAGCCCCATTCACCTCATAAGATCCAGAGACAGAGAAACATTGATCAGACCATCAAACCCAGAGGGAAGGCTGGGAAGGCTGGGAGAAGGGAGAGGGATCAATTAAAGAACTTGTATGCATACATATAAGCATAACTAATGGACACAGACACTAGGGGGCTGAGGGCACGAGCGGGGTGGGGGTTGGGGGGCAATGGTGAGATAAGGACACATATGTAATACCTTAATTAACAAAGAATAATAATAATAAAAGAATGGGCCTGGGCTTGAAAGTCTTTCCCATCACAAGCCTATGCAGCCTTATCACCTTGTGTGGGAGTGTCTTTCTGTTTCAGGCTCAAAGAATGCTTCTTTTTTTTTCTTTTCTTTTTTTTCTCTTTTTTTTTTTTTAACATATGGATCCATGGCACTTGGCCAACCCACTGTTATATTTATTTGTACTCCAAGGGGAGGGGACAGGGTCTTTCTCATGCTGCACAGTAGGAACATATGTGGGTGAACTGCTCTGTGTCTGCTGTCCTAGGGACTGCTGGCCATGGGGGCGTCACTATTGGGATTGATTCACTGTCTCCTCCCCATGTAAGTAAAGCATGTTGGGTGACTACGGTGTGTTCTTGGCAACTCCAATAGCAAGATGCAATGGGCAAAGGTGTTGGGCCTTCTGTCACTGATGGCTGGCATAGTGATGGTCTTCACTATTCTCTGGAAGCTGGAGTCCCCTGATGGGATTGGTATCTGGGATTCTCTAATCTGCTTTGACAGTTTGGAGCTATGAGCAGGGTCACCAAGGAAACATACCATGGCATGGAGGATAGGTATAGGCTTCTCAGCCCTACAGTCCCAGGGTGGTGCTTGCTCCATTAGCATAATAACTGACTGAGATGCTGGCCACCTTCTGGCCACATGGAGACAAATGAGTTGTAGATAATCTCCTTATTGACAGGGAGCAAGCGCCCCCCTGAGGCTTTAGGTGTAATAGATAAGGACAGACATACCAGAAGTGGCTGCTAAGAGCAAAGAAACTCTACCCAGGCCTTGTTATCTGTTGTCCCCTTCTCTTTCTGCTTCTTTTTGTTTTCTCTTTAGTGCCTTTAGACAGATGTAAAAAGTTTTTGTGGGGTTTTTTTTGTAATAATTTATAATCATTACCTATGAGAGCATTGGTCTGATAGGAACTACTCCTGTATTACCAGAAGACAAAAATGCTTCTAGATGAATTAAATTTGTTTTTTCTCCTGTTAAAAATCCCAATGAGATTTTGTTTGGCATTGCATTAAATCTATAGTTTAATTTGGAATAAAATCAAGCGTGTTACAATGTAAAGTCTTTCCTTCAGTACACCCCATGACTCTTCATTTATTTGACCTAGATTTATTTATATCTCCAATTGGAGCAGAGAAAACACCACCACTATGACCAATTCCCTAGGTCCGTGGTCAGCAAACTGCAGCTCGGGAGCCATATGCAGCTCTTTGGTCCTTTGAGTGTGGCTCTTCCAAATTACCACAGCCTGGGCGAATCTATTTTAAAGAAGTGGCATTAGAAGAAGTTTAAGTTTAAAAAATTTGGCTCTCAAAAGAAATTTTAATCATTGTACTGTTGATATTTGGCTCTGTTGACTAATGAGTTTGCCAACCACTGCCCTAGGTAAACCAATCTTCTTACTTGGCTTATAACATCTTGGCATGTTGGGTTATAACCACAAAGCAGATGACCACAATGATGAAGGCTAGAGAGGTGGCCCTGGTGTATATTCTCTCCTACATGTCCAGTGCAGTTACAGTTGTATAAGGAACAGGGACTACCAAGTTATTAACAGAATGAAGATGAGTCAACTCTGGTTACTTGCTGCGTCTGCCATTGATATGGTAGTGGCAAGAATCCTTAATGGTAGCTTCTCTTGTTAGTGATAATAACAGCAGCTGCAGCACCAATAACAAACTTGAAGTTGTACCTTCCCAGCCATTGGCTCCATTTGCCCTCATGCTTTTAATGTGGGACATGAGCAGTCTCAAGCCTACACACTCAAGAGATTTTGCATGGCTTTTTGTAGGAGTGAATGAAGGACAGAAATGATAGGATTAAACCTGTGAGTAGGCTACAGAAACAGAGTCTTGGGGGAAAAATAGAGTTATGACTTGGACAGAAAGAGGATTTGCAAAAGAGAGCAGAGAACTTGCTGTTGGAGAGGAGGAGGGAACCAGGATCCCTGGCTCACAGCCTAAAAGGAAGGGTTAAACCCATCACTGCCTGCACAGTGGTGGCTGGTGTTCCATGGGAAGTGTCTTGGTGTGCACACATTTATCCAATGGTGGAATCTGTTAGCACTGTGGATCTCTCATGGGGTCATTTCCTCCCCAAGGGAAGCCTAAGCCTTGCTAGTCATGGTGGCCTGCCTGCAGGTTGGTGTGGCAGAAGTCAAGGATACCAAAGCACATTCAGTGAGAGAGAAAGTGGGACATCACAAAGAGCCCACTCACTTTATTGCCAGGGTGAACAGGACCAGGAGATTGCAACTGAGCACATATAAGAGTCACTTTCTGAGCAGGCCTGTTCTTCTGGGCATGTGACTCATGAGGCTGCTCAGGGCTCCACCCTTAGAAGGAGCGCACAAATTATGTAGCCCATCCTGTTCTGGAAGCATCTGTTCTTACGAGGACTTAGGAGTATAAATGACCTGGGAGAGAAACCTGAACATAAATCACAGGATATAGTAAAGGCCCAGATTAAGGTACACCCTAGTCCCGAAGCAGAGTAGCAGAAGACTGTAACTTTCAGGATGTAAGAGATGAGGAATTCATACAGAGACTGGTCTGAGGCCAGGTGACAGCTCCCTCCTGTCTTGTGGTGAGCAGGCTTCTCGGGGAATGGTGCTCTCTAACCCCACTGTGTCCTTGACCATTTACTCTCTAGATAATGGCAACTCTTATCCCATGGAGTAGGTTTAGGCATCTCAACAACCTTTGTGTTGTTTTCATCAAGTCCCAAGTTCAGGGTTTCCCCAGATATTTCCACATTTGACAGCTGCTTCAAGTAGACTCTTCCCTGAACATTGCAAGAGGTGTCCTTGTGTGGAAGAGGGACAGAACCAGAGAGTCAGGGTCCCCCTCCTCTTAGAGAAAACCGTCTTAGCAATGCTATATGTATTTTCTGGATGTGCTCAATGTTGCCCACGTGGGAGGAAAGCGTTTTAAGAGTTACCAGATAAGGTCACATCCAGCAGAGAGGTTTTGGTTGTGGACTAGTATTGGTGACTTCTTGGAGTTCAGTCACAGCCCTGTAGAACATGGTTAACAGAGGAGTGGGCGGAAAGAGAAGAAATGGGCATCCACAGTCTCATTTTGGGAATGGAATGAAAAGCAAGAGCGTGAACTAGACAGTTCTTCTGAGAGAGCAGTGGACTCAGATGAATTTCTCCAAAGTTAGAGGGATAGATCTCTCCCTAGGGAAAGCAAAAGGGTAAAAGGCTAGTGGTGAAGGACAGGGGCAGGTTCATTCTGTAATGATTAATGTAAGTAGGGCACCCTGCCCTCCAGTGACGTGCCATGCTGTGAATTGGTTTGACGATAAGACAAAGGAAATAAGTATATGAGACACACTTTGATCTGGGGAGTCAGCTGCTCTTGCATTTACTGAGATGGCTACAGGACTCCAGCTTCACCCACCGCTGCTCACGGGACTTCTCTTCTTCCTGTGTGTCGGGACCTGGACTGAGGGTGGGAAGGTACTGGTGGTCCCCATGGAGGGCAGCCACTGGCTCAGCATGAGGGAAGTCGTGCAGGAGCTCCATGCCAGAGGCCACCAAGCAGTAGTCCTCTCACCAGAGGCAACTTTGCTCGTCAAGGAGGAGGACTATTTCACCCTGAAAACCTATCCCACTTCATTCACCCAGGAGGAATTCCAGTCTTTCGTGCTGGGCCATTTTGGCCTGGTTTTTGAAAGAGAACATTTTCTAAAAACATTCTTGAAATCTATTGAAATTATGAAAAATGTGTCTTCAGTCTTTCAAAAGTCTTGTGAGGAGCTGGTGCATAACCAGGACCTGATCAGACATCTGAATGCCAGTGCCTTCGACGTGGTTTTAACAGATCCTGTCTACCCCTGTGGGGCACTGCTGGCTCAGTACCTGTCGATTCCTGCTGTGTTTTTTTTACGTTCCATTCCATGTGACTTAGATTCGGAGAGCACACAGTGCCCAAGTCCTTCCTCATATATTCCCAGGCTATTTACAAGGAATTCGGACCATATGACATTCCTGCAAAGGGTCAAGAACATGCTCTACCCTCTGGCCATGACGTACATTTGCCATATTTCTTTCTCTCCTTACGTACTGCTGGCCTCTGAGCTTCTGCAGAGACAGATGTCACTGGTGGATGTTTTTGGCTATGCATCTGTGTGGCTGTTCAGAGGAGACTTTGTGTTTGACTACCCCAGGCCCATCATGCCCAACATGGTCTTCATTGGGGGCATAAACTGTGCCAAAAGGAAGCCATTATCTCAGGTCTGTATTAGTGCTTATATCCAATCAGTGTGCCAGGCAGAACACATTTTATTTTTTATACTAATTCCAAATGTTTACTTATCTACCAATCTTTCTGTTGATTTCTACCTTTCGTTCTCTAACAGTCTTGATGAGATAAATGGTTCAAGTGTCTCAAGTAGTGTGGTTAAGGTTTGCAATGGTCGTTAAAAATGAGAGAGAGAGGGGTGAAGTTCTGTAATAGGATTTACAATGGTGTGATTCAATCAAGATTGTCCTTTTGCTATGGTTTCATCGTCAGGGTTGTGCTTTTCTTCAACTGTGTAGGAGCAGAGAAATTGAGTTGTGAACTTATTTATCAGGGAGTTTTTGCTTGTAGATGTTCAGTGGAAGGATAAAGGGACTAGCAAATTGCATTTATTTACATGATCATTTATAGTGGTCCTGTTTCAGAAGGGGCTGAGGAGAAATATAATGCAAACCACATGTATCATTTAAATTTTTTAGTAGGCATGTTAAAAAAAAAGCAAAAAGGCATTAGTTTTATTATACTTTATTCAACCAAATATATCCAAAACATTTTCTTTCAACATATTCTCAATATAAAATTATTAATGAGATATTTTACTCTTTTCTGTCCAATACTAATTTTCAAAATTTGGTATGTATTTTATACTTATAGTATAATTCAATTTGGATTAGCCACATTTTGAATGTTCAATAGTTATGTATTACCAATGGCTACTCTATCAGACTAGGGGCCCAGTGCATAAATTTGTGCACTTTGAAAGGCACCGTGGGCTGCGAGGCTGTGGTGGGCACAGGGGCAGGTCTCAGCCCAATATTCGTGCCCCCTCCTGATCCTTCCCGCTGCAGCCCCTGGTCCCCTGTCTTCGGGCAGCCCCACTCTCAATGCTGCTGCTCTCGCATGCTGATGGTGCAGAGCGATTGGGGCCGGTGCCAGCAGTAGGTGTGAGTAGTGGTTGCTGCCAAGATTGGCCCATAGGAGCAGGGGAAGGTGGAGAAGCCCTCAGGGGTGATTGGGGCCAGCAGACGCCACTTGCACCCACTGATGGCACTGAGCAATTGGGATTGGCACTGGGCACCGGTAGCAGGTGCGAGTGGCAGATTTGGTGCTGGCAGTGAGTGCGGGTGCCGGGCAGTACTGCAGCGCATAGGAGCAAAGAATTTTCAGAAACCTCCAGAGGCTCATCCCAATAACAGTGATTGGCACCCCACCTTGGTCTGGCGCCCCTGCTCACCTGCTCCACCAACCCACTATGGCCAATGTTTGCCATGTTCCTTGTTCTGCTGCCACTGCTGATGCCCACCATGTTCCACGCGTGCCACCTGGTGGTCAGCACACGTCATAGTGCCTGGTTGCACGGTTGTTTGGCCATTCGGTGTATTTGCATATTAGGGTTTTATATAGATAGATAGTATATGATCAATATTTGTAAATGTCCCATAGAAACACCTAAAATTTATATTTTAAGTTTTTCTATTAAAAAAAAACTCAACATGCTCAATTCTGAAAAAGATGTCTTAAACTATTCCCCATTAAAATTTTGCTGTTTCTATTTGGAATTTTAATAATTTTTTCTTATTCTATTGTTGCAAGATTGGTACACATAGTTTTATTACTGTTTTATTTTCTTCATAGTTGGCCTTTACCATTTTTTAAATTGTGATAAAGTGCACCTAAGATAAGATTTACCATCTTAACCATTTTAAAGTGTACAGTGTAGTACTGTTAAGTACTTCACATAGTTGTACAACTAATCTCTAGAACTCTTTTCATTTGGAAAACTGAAGCTCTACGCCACATGTGTCAAACACAAGGCCCGCGGGCCAAATCCGTCCCGCCAGGCCTTGCAATGTGGCCCGCACCGCGCTGTCATCACTGCACTCCGCTGCGTTTCCATCACAATGACAGTTTATGACTGTTCAGTAAACCATTCGGCCCGCGATTTAGGCTGGATTTTAGATTTTGGCCCCTTCTCTGATTGAGTTCGACACCCCTACGTCTACGCCCATTAAACAACAACTCCCCATTCCCCTTTCTTCCTAGTCGCTGGTAAACACCATTCTTCTACTTTATGTCTCTGTGAAATTGATGACTTTAGGTACCTCATGTAAGTGGAATTATATAGAATTTTCTTTATGTAACTGGCTTATTTCAATTAGTATAATGTCCTCAAATTTTATTTATACTGTACTACATGATAGAATTTCCTGTCCTTTTAAAGCTGGATAATATTTCATTATGGATATACCACATTTTGCTTATCTATTTATCCTTCAATGGACACTTGGATTACTTCCATCTTATAGCTATTGTAAATAATGATGCTATGAATAGGGGTGTACAGATCTCTCTTTAAGACCCTGCTTTAAAATCTTTTGGGTTTATCCCCAGAAGTGGAATTGCTGGGTTATATAGCAATTTCGTTTTTAATTTTTAGAGGGACTGCCATACTATTTTCCACAGTGATTGCATGTTTTACATTTTACCAACAGGGCACAAGGTCTTCAATTTCTCCACATTTTCTCCAACACTTTTTTTCTTTCTTCATCTCTTTTTCTTTTTTTCATAGTAGTCATCCT
Source organism: Pipistrellus kuhlii (assembly GCF_014108245.1). Lineage (NCBI taxonomy): Eukaryota > Metazoa > Chordata > Mammalia > Chiroptera > Vespertilionidae > Pipistrellus > Pipistrellus kuhlii. The sequence continues at coordinate 26,823,082 of NW_023425573.1, forward strand.
AATAGGTGTGAGGTGGTAACTTGTAGTTTTGACTTACATTTCCATAATGATTTGAGATATTGAGCATTTTTCATATGCTTATTGGCCACTTGTATGTTTTCTTTGGAGAAATGTCTATTTAAGTCTTTTGCCCATTTTTGAATGGGGTTTTTTGATGTTGTTGAATTTTAGAAATTCTCTATATATTCTGGATATTAATCTCTTACCAGAAACTATGTACCCTTCTGATCACTTCAAAACTCCTGACATCCTCTCTCTCCATGTTCCCCCCAACCCTCTTTTCTGGCAAATTACTCTGGGAATGTCTTCACTGGCGTTAGTTATTCTGCCTGGCAAGCAAATGACCTCCTTTTTTAAAAGCTGTTTTATTCTGGTATTTTTATATGATGGCTATTTGATGTGGTTAACAGACTCTCTGTGCCCTGTGGGACAGTGGTGGCTGAACCTATGTTCCTGCTGTGTAGTTTGCATGTTATTCCATTGGGATTGAACTTTAAGGGCACTAAACTCATTCTCATACATGCTGCATTTTCAGTTGGTCTAGTTCAGTGATCTTTTTGCTCTCTTACCTTATGCCAGCCTTTCCTTGGAGATGACCAAGGGAATGGCACACTTAGTGATGGACTATCTCAAGGCAACCATACAAGGGGTTTTCATGGGGGCATAGACTGTGCCAACAAAAAGCTGCTCCCTCAAACATGTGTATGTTGCCTCACCCAATCAGTATCCCAAGAACCTAGCTTTCATCATCCTCATTTGATTATGAGATACATGTTGTGCATGGCAATGGGTTAGTTTTATGTAGCCTTGTAGAAATGCTTTTCACATTTCCGTCTATCATTTTATAGATCCAAGTTGGGTCCAGGATAGCAATCAGAGTTGCATTAATGTATCTGAGTCATCCCTATCACTATTTTATTAGGTCAAGTGACCTGAATATGGTTCTCATGTTATTAATCAATCACGTGACTGTGAGAAATTCACTTAATTTGCCCACAGCTGTTGGAGGGAACATGCTCCTACCAATAGCGATTTAAGTTCAGTGAAACTGATTTCAGACTCCTGTCCTTCAGTTTTTAATGTGGATTTCTTTTTAAGCTATCATGTTTGAGGTAATTTGTTATAGCACCCTTAGGAAACGAGTACATCCACTTTGCCATGTTTATCTTCTTTTCAAAAGCCTAGGCTTAGCCTTATATTAAACAATTAACTCTTACTAAGAATTAATTTAAACAATCAACTCTTACTACCAGCATGTATATTGACCTAAAAACCATCTTTAATTTAAGCAGAGGTATTAATACTATATTTATATTTTTACTACTATTACTATGTGCTAAAAAAAAAATGAAGTAAATCATTATAATTTGGCAGTGTTAACTTCAGAGCAAACTATCTGGCTGACATTTCAAATTTTGGAAAGGCCACATTCTAGGTGCCGTGATGAACATTTTGTCTTAGTGTGAAATTAACACCGTCTGCCTCAGGGCTATGTTTAATAAATAGCAAGGTGTATGCAGACATTTGCAGCAGTTTTAAAGAGAAACAAAGAGAAGTCCTATTAGGGTGGTCCTAACAATAAGAACAAATAGGCATAGGCATCGAACCGTTTATAAAGTGCTGAGTACAGTTATTCTAAAAGTAGAGTTCACTTGCATTCTCCAAAAAAATGTCCTGTTATTCCTTCCCATGTGCTTTAAGTGAAACGTGGACTGGAATTACTTGGTGTCAATGTGCAGCAACTGCTCTTTGCCGTTTATTATCAGGGACTTTAACTCTCCGTCTTGTTCCACTTCCACCCGTTCTTGGCCATTCTCGACAATTCTCTTGGTGGTGGTTTTCTTGCCGTTAATGATCTCGGTGGAAGTTGACACGGACTTGAAGCTCCCCATCCCCCCACTACTACCACAGGACGTGGAGAAGGAAGAAAGGCCCCCGTTCCCCAGAGAAGCAAAGGAATGAAATCCTGAATCAAAAGAGGAAAAACCACCACCAAATGCTGGAAACTCATTGAAGGTGGGGAACAGGGGTGAGGACCCTCTGCTCCTGCTTCTCCGACCTCCCAAAATGTTATCAAACGGGTCTCTGAACAACATGTCGAACGAAAATGGGTCCCGGCCACCAAAAAACTCCCTGAAGACCTCCACCGGGTCGCGGAAGGTAAAGACACATTCGAAGGGGTCCTCGAAGGGCCCGCTGCCGCCGCCGCCACCGTCCTCCACTCCCGCCTCGCCGTAGCGGTCGTAGACGTCTCTTTTCTTGGAGTCCGACAACACCTCGTATGCCTGGGCCACTTGCTTGAATCTCCTCTCCGCCTCCTCCTTGTTCTCAGGGTTTTTGTCAGGGTGCCATCGGAGCGCCAGTTTGCGGTAGGCCTTCTTGATGGCGTCGGAGGAGGCCTGGCGGGGCACGCCCAGCACCTCGTAGTAGTCCACCATGTTGGACGGCCGGCCACGGCCCACGGGCCCTGGGCCAGTGGCCAGACAGGCAGCGGCACGCCTGGGGTCCCAGGGCGCAAGCCCAGTGCCCGGCGAGGCTGCCCGGGAGGTAGGCCCCTTGTGACGTAGCCCGCACCTGATTGGTGCCTCTCCCACGCCCTACAAGGCGCTCTGTGACGTGTTTCCTGTGGTGCCGAGGCCCCTCCCACTTAGGCTCCTCCCACCGGGCCCCCAGTGGAGCTGTAGCCTCCAAATAGGGCACAAAAGAGAGGAATTTAACTTGTGCGCAGGATACTTTTGTTAAAGTTGGAGTAAATTTAGACGGACCCTGGGCTCAGGAACAATCATATAGTTTGCCTAGACATCCATTCAACTTTTTGGCCTCAAGACCGTTGGCTTTTGTTTACGTGGGTTGGATCTAGTGATTCTCCATTAGAAATTAACACAATAAAAAATAATCCATTTGATAACAACAAACCCATTACACAATATCATAAATCATATTTTTATGAAAAAATACTTTTTCAAAACAAGATTTAGTGAAGAATGGCATCATTTTACTTTTTTTTCTTTTTTCTTTTTTTTGCATCTCTCTCTCTGGCTGAGCTTGAGTCTTATATCTGCTTCTGCATTCAGTCTTTTGATGTATCACATGTCCTGAAGCTACTCGGGAACTCCCCTGTACACTTAAGAGAGAATGAGAGTGGAAAGTCCAATATTATGATTATAAAAATAGTTTAACTTTGCAAAATTCCCCTGAAAATTTTTTTGGGATGCCCATAGCAATATCAAAATGATTAAAGCTTGCTGGCTGCGCTTATAGTGATGTGTCTAAACTTGGATGCAGTGATTATTTCCACTAAAATGCTATTAACACAACCATGATTTTATTTTTGGCCTTTCTTGACATATTTTTTGCTTTGATAAATGGTGAGGCAACACCAATAGAGGTCACTTAGTTCTAAGAGGAAAATGATTAACCAATGAACTCTCAAATATCCTATATAATAAAAAGCTAATATGTAAATTGACTGAACAGTTGCCATGACATGCACTGACCATTAGGGGGCAGACATTCAAAGTAGGAGCTGCCCCCCAGTGATCCGTGGGCTCCCACTGGGGAAGCACTGCTCAGCCAGAAGCTGATTCAAGTACAGTTGTGGTGGCAGGAGCCTCTCCCGCCTCCGTGGCAAAGCTAAGGATGTCCCTGATGGCTTAGGCCCAATCCCCACATTCAGACTGCAAGAGGGCACAGGTCGGCCTCAGGGACCATAAAAGGTAGATTCAAAGGGTGTGTGTGCTATATCACCAGAACAAACTGCGAACTTTGAAAGACTAAATATAAAGCCTGGATCTGGCACTTAGTCAGCATATGAAATGAACAGTAATAAGAAGCTGGTTGGGAGTAGAATTTATTGTGAACAAAGCAATGTGGGAAATTACAAAGCATATTTGTGGAAGAGTGAGTGATCCAGAATGGCTGCAGGGAAAGAGGCAGAGGGAGAGGTCAAGTGGAATAGTTTGAGAGGAGCAATGAGCTTGGCCAGGTGGGCTGGGCCCATTCCCAGGTCTGAGGCCAAGGCTGAGGAGTGTGCATTTTATTGTGGGCCCTGAAGCTGTTGACCAAGATTTCAGAGGTGTGGTGGGGTGGGACCATGCAAAAATAGCTGATGTCAGGAATCAGAAGGCACAGATAGGTCCTGAGGCCCTGAAACAGGACCAGTGCAGCTGGATCTGAGAGGCAATGGTAGAATTATCTGGATTCAGTACTTTCTTACTTGGATATGGGACCTAGAGAAAAGGGAGAAGGGAGGTCACATCTCTACAGAAACATTTACTGAGTGCTGAAGGTCTGCAAAACCATAGACTGGTTCTTGAGCAAGAGAGTGATTCTATAGCTGATGCTGAAATCCTACCTGTAAGCAATATAGCTGGATAAATAGGTAGGCACATAGACAAGTAGCAGAGAAAGATACCCAAACCGCTAAAGAATACAGGGCAGAATAAAATAAAATGCTACAGAGATTCAAGGAAGACCACATTGCTTCCCTTGGAAGGTCTCAGAGACTATTTAGAGGGCAATGGACTTGTTTATGCAGCTCCTTTATGTTAGGAGCTCCAACAAGGAGCTCCAATCTGATTCCATTAAAAGAGCTACGAGTGGGAGGAATGTGGGTCTCTTAACTACTGGCTTAAGCTTAAAGAGAAATCATCTTCTAGTGGGTTCCAGGAACTCTCTCGCAGACAACTTATTCTGTGAGAGCAAGACCGCATCTCTGCCCTGCTCTGTGTTTCCTTGGCCCTCGTGATCCCCCACCGTGGCACAACTCAGGACTATAATTGGCTGGTTGTTTGTGCACTGGAGTCCTCTTCATAGGCACCAACTATTTCTAACTTGGTTTTTCTGGTGCCAGTTTCTAGCATAGTGCCCATAGGGCCAACACTTTGCATAAATATTCGGTGAGTGGGAAAACTAGCAATGGATTTTTGTGTCAGGTCTGCTCAGATTCTAGGGCAGAGGCTTTACTAGATTGCTTTGCAGTGGTTCTTGGTTGTAATTCTTGAGAGCGAATGTGGATTGTGTACTATTCATATTAATAAACAACATGCCCTAATCCTGAGCAGAGTTGGGCCCCAAACCATCTAGGTACACAGAGTCCCCCAAAAGTTTGGCAATGCTTCGTGATGCAGTGAAGTAATAAAATCATTATCGTGGTGACTGTGTTCACCGCCCTTTGGCTCCATGTAATCTCAGATGAACTCTCGTGACATTGAGACCTCAGGAGAATTATTATTCTTAATGTTGAAATTGGAGCACACATTTCAGAATTGCAGATAAAGGCACACCAACGAGCCAAGGCATTGCTCCCTCTTTTCTCCTCACCCAGAATCTTGGTCCTGGAGAATGAAGAGGGCTTGAGGAACAGAGGAGCGTCAGAGTGCATGTGCATGTGGGTATACAAACAGATACACTCATCTATAATATAAGCACATACAAAACTGGAGGTTTGTGGAGGAAGGATGGTGGTATACAGAAAAGGGATTCTAAGTTCCTACTCTAAGTACCAGAATGAGAACATGCCCCATAAGACCCCAAAGCTTTTAAGTTACGTGTTTATCATGACTCTTCTAACAGATCCCCAAATATGGGTGGCCACTGTTGTTTATAGTCAAAATTTTGGGCTCTGTGCTTTCATCCTTGGATTGTATAGAACAACAATGGATCTCCAAAGGAAAGGGTGAGATACTCAGTTCTATCTGCACTCCAATTTGCTCTTTCTGCAGGAGGGGCATTTCTATTAGGCAATGATCATATTTGTTCCCTGACCCTTCACCTGTTGTTTTGGGGCAGCAGCTAGTACTGGGTATTGCTGTGTGAGCACATTCTACTTGGTCCCAAAGTCCTGCCCTCTGCCTTCTCTCCATTTACATCAATTGGATAATGAGTATGGGGATCACATCTTTACTTCTGACTTCTGATTGGTTGTAAGGTTCAATCATGGCCTTACAAACTAATATCTGGGCATGAATGGAGGTTAGTGGGGATTGTGCTTAAGAGCAGGGTTTCTCCAGATATATAAGTAAAAATTTCCATGTAAATATATTTATTTCTGGATGATATTTACATATTTTATCTTCTAAAGTTCATTTTGTGTTTAATAAACTATTTCTGACCAGAAAATAATTTAAGAGCATATATGTGGTAGCGTCTATACTTTTCTTTAACCAGGTAAAAAGAGAGAAATATTATTATAATTTCCATACTTCTTGAGTACACAATAATCTTACTTTTCATTGAAAGTTGGTATTTCTGGAGATAGAAACACATGTACTTATAAACACTTTTTTAAATGAAATGATTCAAATAGCTTTCTTGTCAATAATTCTATAACTAATAATATAAATAATCATCAAAATAGAGCTTTGTGGTGTGCATAATAACTCACTGGTATTTTATGATGAAGACCTTTTAGCAATCATTCAATAATTATTATGGCCCAGCTGGTATGGCTCAGTGGTTGATCATTGACCGATCAACCAGGAGGTCATAGTTTGATTCCAGGTCAGGGCATATGCCCAGTTACGGGTTCGATCCCCAGTGTGTGGTATGCAGGAGGCAGACAATCAATGATTCTCTCTCATCATTGATTTTCTAGCTCGCTCTCTCCCCCCCTCCCCCTCTCCCTCTCCCTTCCTCTATGAAATCAATAAGAAATATATTAAAAAATAATTATTATGATCTCCATTTGATAGGATAAAACTAAGTTATGCAATATTAATAAATACATGGTATATAATTCTAATCTAAAAAATAAAAAAGTGTAGGTCTCTAGGCTCTGGCTGTCGCAGCCTGGGTCTCAGCTCTGCCACTTGGGAAACGCAGGATTCTGGCAAGTCACTTTGTCTCTCTGAGCCTCAGTGCCTTTGTTTTTAAAACAGGAATAATAGTATTTGCCTTCACAGGACAATTCTGGAGGACTACAGCAGATGTGTTGTAAAGTGCTTGGCCCCCTACGTGGTACATGGTCCATGCTCAATAAATACATATTATTTTTGTTCACCTCTCCCCTTTGCTTCAACGAGTTCAGCAGAATTCCCAAAAGTATTTTCCTTTCCCTGGCCCCTGGGCCTGTGTGATGAGTATAATTTAAGTTTTATTTTATCTATATTAGCCTTCTATATACAGAGTAGATCTCACTGCCTCTCCAAATGAATACAGATCTGTTCTGCAATGGGCCTTCTGTGACCACGTACTCAAGGGGCTCTCCTTTACTGCCATTCAACCCCATCAGCATTCAACCCCTCCTTAGTTCTTTTTTCACAACTCTTAATGTGTCTCTTTATCTGTTTAAATTGTTAATCTGTCGCTCTTGACAGAGGAGGCGAGAGACTCCTGTTTGGGGAATCTCTGCTGCAGCCTCCAGGCCCAGCGGGGTGCTGGGCTCAATAAATCCTTTTGGATGAATGAATCAAAGATGATTGAACTGTGGAGCAGGACATTCTTAAAGGTTTCCACGGGCCAAAGGTGGGCTTGCAACATCACTTTCTTTTCTTGCTGAAAACCGTAGTCAGCTTTCTCTTTCACGTCTGGAGAGGACTCTTTTTTCACTGAATAGCATTTTTCCTCCCGCAAACACTCGCTCCCACGAAATGCTCACTGAATGGAATAAAAGGTGCTAGAGAGGCTTTGCCTTCTCTGTTCACTCCAGAATGTGATCTGAGCGGTTGATAATTTCAGCCAGTTGCCCCGGCCAGCGGGACAGCAACATGGGAGCGAGGAGACACCTGGAAGGGAATGAGGGAGGACAGGAGACGCGGAGATATGGAGGCAAGACCGGGTTCTGATCAAGCCTCAAATTTTATTTGTTGCAGCCGCAATATATGTACACAGATTGTAGGGGGAAGTTGCCACGGAGACATTCCAGGGCGGGGAGGGTTGTGTATCAGCAGGATGTGTCTGCGGCAGAGATTCTCTGGGGCGGGGCGAGTTATCACAACAGGTGTGCCTTGCTCAATGGCCAGATATGCTGCTAGGCATTTAGATTGTTTCTAGTTAACTGCCACACCGAAGCTTGTCACATGAGTTCTGGTAAGTCAGAAACTCAGTGTCTAAGATGGAGGTGTCTTTTAAGATGTAGTCACTAATTCTTTTTCGGCTCCCGACAGCCAGTTATAAAATGATTGTCGCCTATTAAGAAACCATTTTTTTTATTATTATTTTTTACCCCCCCCCCCCCAAGAAACCATTTTATTGCTCAAATTAAATTTCCTGCTGTCTTTCACTGACAACAGCTCTAGTCATGCAACAAAAATCAAACATTAACTGGCTGTATAAATTGATTCTTGGAACCTGTAAGTGGGAAGAACAAACCTCAGGCAGTCTTTGTACCAAAGGCAGGCGCACCATGGCGGTAGGATCCTGGGGCCCACGTCCGCTTGTCCTGGGCCTGCTGCTGTGTGCGCTCAGCTTGGCTGTGTCCCAGGGTGGGAAGGTGTTGTTGGTCCCCATGGATGGCAGCCACTGGCTAAGCTTTAGCGGGGTCATCCAGCAGCTGCAGCAGAGGGGACATGAAATTGTGGTCTTGGCACCTGAAGCTTCGATGCACATTAGAGAAGGAGCATTTTACACCTTGAAGACCTACCCGGTGCCATTCCGAAGGGAGGACTTGTTAAAATCTTTTACTGAAGCTGGGCATAGTGCATTTGAGAAGCTGCCTTTCTTGCAGAGTCTGATCAAAGCTTACAAGAAGGTCAAAGAGGACTCTGCTCTGTTATTGTCGGGGTGCTCCCATCTACTGCACAACAAGGAGCTGATGACCTCCCTTGCCGAAAGCAGCTTCGATGTCGTGTTGACTGACCCTTTCCTTCCTTGTGGCGCTATCGTGGCCAGGTATCTGGCTCTGCCCGTTGTGTTCTTCTTGAATTCACTGCCGTGCAGTCTGGACTCTCAGGGTAGCCAGTGCCCCAACCCACCATCCTATGTGCCCAGGGCTCTGTCATTTTACTCAGATCACATGACCTTCCTGCAGCGGGTGAAGAACATGCTCCTTGCCTTGACAGAGAACTTTATGTGCAACGTGGTTTATTCACCGTATGGGCAACTGGCTTCAGAAGTCCTTCAGCAAGACGTGACTCTTGAGGACCTTATGAGCTCTGCGTCTTTCTGGCTTTACAGAACAGACTTTGTGAATTTTACTCCCAGGCCCATCATGCCCAATATGGCTTTTATTGGTGGAATCAACTGTGCTTACAAAAAACCAGTATCCAAGGTGTGTAATTTGAGTGGGAACATTACAAGCCTATAAGCTCACAAGTACTTTGGGTAGATGAACTTGCCAAAGATAGATCAGGAATGATCATGCCTAGTTTTAAATGTCCTCTTGTCTTGACTTCTAGCTTACAAGTTCCCCAGGTTGAGTTGTAATTTATATCTGTCTTTGGAGTCATTGTCTCGGTTTTTGCTTTGGATCTGAGGCTTTAGGAAACTATACCTGGGACACTTTATTCTGTGAGCTCCAGTAGATTGTCATCAATGAGAGGCAATAAGGGTTAAATGCCATATGCCCAGAGCACTGGGTTCAGGGCTCCTTGCAGAGAACAAAAGTGTGTAGGACTACCTGGCCTTTAATTGGGGCAGTGAGAACAGCTCAGTTGTGATACAGCATGATTGTGGAACAGCACGGCTGTGGAGTGGCTGAATAGTGTTATTAAACAGCAGGGCTGCAAGGAGGATCTCGGGTAAAGCCCCTCTCTAGCTAGACAGTTCTCCTGTGCCCTCTGCTTTGTTCTGCTTTGTTGGTCTGCTCTGTTCTGGGAAGAATCTTTGGAAGGGGATGGGGAAGAGGCATGGTCTGATTTTTCAGTCTGAGCCAGAGAGGAGCAAATATAAGACATCATTCGAAAATAAGACCTAGCGCATGGAAAGATAAGACATCCCCTGAAAATAAGACCTAGTGCAATTTTGGGAGAAAAAAAATTAATATAAGACACTGTCTTATTTTTGGGGAAACAGGATATATAGAGAAGTCCTGTTCCCAGATTGGTCTGTCCTCATGCAAATGAGGAATCCAAATCCTTGCAGTATGAATAGTCCAAAAATCACAGTCCTGATTGGTCAGAATGGAGCCTCCCCATAGGTGAAGATGTTGATGAGGGGCATATACTTGTACAGCTTCAACTGGACATTGAAAGTCTCAGTTTTATAGGTTGAAAGAGGATTCCGAAAACACTGTGCAAGCAGGTAGTTCAGTGGGGGAGGCAGGCAGCTTAGTGCAGGCTTCTTCTTGAATCAAGGTTTGCATGAGAGGGCTGTGTTTAGAAACAGCTGCTAGGCTCTTGTAAATTTGAGCCCAGTTAGCCACCTGTAGCCTTTTCAGTAGATATTGTCTTTCTTGGGGTCTACATACTGTAGACTTCCATTTCTCTGGATCCGTGGTCAGCAAACTGCGGCTCACGAGACATATGGGGCTCTTTGGCCCCTTGAGTGTGGCTCTTCCACAAAATACCACGGCCTGGGCAAGTCTATTTTGAAGAAATGGCATTAGAAGAAGTTTAAGTTTAAAAAATTTGGCTCTCAAAAGAAATTTCAATTGTTGTACTGTTGATATTTGGCTCTGTTGATGTTTTGCCAATCACTGCTCTAAAGGATACTGTCTTATTCCCAATGCTCTTGATAAAAGTCCTGAGTTTCAAGAGTAAAGATAAAACCTTTGTCCAATAAAGAGAGTCCTCAGAGAAAGTAGAGCCCAGCATTGGACATACCTTTGGAATGTCTGAAAGACAAAAGATGGTAGAACAGCATTGAGAACAAAGGAAGAGAATGCAAGAATTCAAAGATGTCATTCCCCTCTGAAAGGTGAGGGACATGTAGAGATTCAGAGATGATATTCATACATATATTTTGGGTCTGGGGAAAATAACTAAACAGAAAATCAGTAAGAATAGTGACTTGAAGATGGTGAGGAGAAGAAAGACTGGTATTTGCAGGTGAGTCTGAATGAATAATGATAAAAGTGACATGTTTCCAACATGCTAAGTGCTTATAAGGGTTCTTACAAAACAAAAGACATTTTGGAAGGGAAAAATCTAATAAAAGCCTGGAACTAAAAATACTAAATTCTCAGCCAAAGTAAGAAACTAGTTTAAAGGCCCCGTTGGAGTGGTGGCCCTGTTTTTTTGTAAGGTGATCAGGGGTAACATGATCAGGGGTGAGGGAATCAAGGGTTATTTTCAGTTAACAAACTCGTTGCTCCACTCTGGCTATTCCAGAGTCTGTGAAATTGCAGCAAGCTTGAAGGGAAGTTTTGCCAACTATGAGGTGGACCTTGTACTTGGCAAAATCTATCAAATCCCATAAGAGCTGATCTAGAACAGAGTTGACCATGATAACACAATCTGTGTAGTTGGCCTTTGTGATCTGTCAATGAACTTCCATGCCATTTAAACTCTTGGCAGTGGTGATATTTAACTTTGGGTATTTATGACCCTACGTGTTCCATTAATGTAAGCACACCCGGCTGGCTGCAGAGTGAATGTGGGAGGGTTTGCAAGAAGAGGTAATGAGATTAGTCTTTTTTCTAGACAAGAGTGGTCTCACTCAGGAGTGAAGGTAATGGTTGCTTGGAGCTGAGCTGTATCTCCACAGGAATGAGGGCTGTGGCACATCTTGAAGGAAGAAGGACCTTGGAAAAAGCATCTTAAGGATGTTCTTGATGCAAAGCAAAAATACAGCCTGGTGGTGCAGGGGATGATGCTGGCCTCCTTGACTTTTCAGATGAGACCAGTGGAATAGGCTGAGACAAAGCTTTAGGAGCCAGAGTCCAGTTTTGGGGACTGGACATGGGTGTCCTTGGAGGAAGGCTGCTCAGTGTCTTTACTGGTCATGCTCTGAATCAAGCTTGGCAGGAGCCTTTGAACACTGAGTGTGCTGACTCCTGTCAGAAGTCTCCTACATCTCACATCCAGAGTGCCCAATGTCCTGGTCTAACCAGCACCATTAAGGTTTTAACACCAGAAGTCCCATGCCTGAGGAAACCCCTCAGTATTGGGGAAACCCTTCTACATTGCACAATCTCACCAATGCACTTGGCATTCTTGGGAGACATACACTAGTAAAACCATTTAGAGGTTCTCAGGGGTTGATTGGATCATTAATAACCTACAGTTGGATGGGGGAATTATCTTGCTCTGTTTCCTCTAAGTGAATTGCCACTGTGAGTGTGACATGCATACCCTTTCACATTTGTGGGTGCAGGTGTGTGTATGTGTGTGTTTGTTTGGTGAAAGCTGGAGTTAGCTTTGAAGGTTGGGCACAGGTCAATTTGAGTGAAGATTATTGCCAAGGGTTGAATCTAGAGGCTTCCTTACTCTCTTTCTGGAGACATGGCCACCATTCTCATCTCCAGTTAATTTTGCAATTCTTATGACTGTTGTATCCTTTCAGAGATTTTGTTTGACACCCATCTCTAAAATCTTTTCCATATTGTTTCAGGGATAGGTCTTTGATAGGTCATAATTTGTCATCAATTTACTACTTGGGAATTTCTCTTCCTCACTCCTATACACAGAGACAGTTTCCTCTCCTGGAGACAGTGGAGGGACTTTCTGGTGTGTCCTTCCTTTGTTGACAGTGATGGACACGTTGCTATAAGGAATAAGCTTTTGGAACAAGACATGAGCAGTCAATGAGAGTCCTTGGCTGGGTGGGTTGAGACTCAGTGCCTGTTCATCCTCCCCACGATGGCTTTGGTAACCAAGGTTGACTCCTATGCCCTAGCTGTTTTTTTAACTGCACAGAAGGGGCTCAGATCACTGGTGCACAATTGGTCAGGGTTCCCGTCCCTCACTTTGTATCTCTCAGACTTATGGAGGAGCTTATAGCAAAGACAGGGTCCAACATATTATATTTCTGCATATTCTTCTTGCTAAAGCAGGAAAGTTGATTTGCACTCTTTAGAGAGCTCTTTTCCAGGAAAGGTTGAAAAATGCAAGGCTGATTGGTTACATTTCAGAACTGAGTTGACATGAATCGTCCAAATGACTGGCTGCCATGTGGAAAACTCTGCTATAGGCTGTGGAGGAAGCAAGCATTGCTAAAGGTTGTCTTCTCTGTGTTTTTCCTTGTAAGCCTAATTCTTGACACTCTTTACCTTTGTGCTTTCACTTTATTAATTCTTTCTCCATACAAAGAATATTTCAGAAGCCTTGAAAAACAATACAGATACATTACTATAGACTTTCTTAAAGGGGAAGTGAAGGAGTTTTAGAGTCCACAGAAGCTCTTTGAATCCTCTTTAAATAGCTTTCCTCTCCCACAGTGTTTCTGTTCACAGCTGAAAGGCTCCCTCCTCTTGCTATGATACCCACTTAGCCACCTGTCTTCATTCCTGCTCTCTCCTTCTGCTCCCTTCCCCAAAGGCTGCTCTCTCTCCCAAACTTCCCAGCTGCCCAAAGCCCTGGGGAGGTGGATCTGGTCCTGTCTCCGGTGGCTTTCTTTTCGGAGAATTAGCTCATTACTTGGGTTCTACCTCTCCAGGAACCCAAGAAGCACTGAAACCTGTGATGAGCAGAAGCCTCTCTCCTTTGAAAGGGAGTCAGGCGGGAAGAGGTGCTACACCACACACTAATATCTCTCTCTCTCTCTCTCACCTTGAAGATATCTGAGTCACATTTTAATGTATGCGGTCACCCAAAAAATACTAGAAAACATTAACTGGGAATTTCTCTTTTGGATGCAGGAGTTTGAAGCCTATGTAAATGCCTCTGGAGAACATGGAATTGTGGTTTTCTCCTTGGGCTCAATGGTCTCGGATATTCCAGAGAAGAAAGCCATGGAAATTGCTGATGCTTTGGGCAAAATACCTCAGACAGTAAGGAGATGCTAATCTTTTCTATCTTCATAAGAGCTGTGACCCCAGGCCTCCAGTTCTGAATTAATTCTCTGAGCTGGACTTTAGACTTGAGTTTCCTCTGCCACTTTCCAATTGTGAATCCCAAGTTCTTCTTCTTTTTTGCAATTGCACTCGTAACTACTATGTTAAACTATGGTCCACTTATCTTGGACGTCTCATTTTCTCTAGAGACTCCAGGAGAATCTATTTTAAATATAAAATAAAGAGGAATTTATTAAATAAGAATATTTATCCAAAAAGCTGTTAATTAGGACAATGGTGTATAATTATAGTTCTACATCCACAAATTTATTAAGTAGACTTTCTCTTGGAGTACAGAAAAGTGCAAAAATCATAAATATATAGCATGATAATTTTTCACAAATTCACAAAATGTTACTAGCCCCCAGAGCCTTCTTAGTCACTACCTCCCTCACCCCTACCCCCTGGTCAGGCTCTTATATAAAAAATCATATTCTGGTCTTTCAACTCTCTTCTCGTCTGTAAGGTGCTGTGGCGCTACACTGGGACTCGACCATCGAATCTGGCGAAGAATACAATCCTGGTCAAGTGGCTGCCCCAAAATGATCTGCTGGGTAGGTGGAGAGGTTTTGATGTGTAGGTCAAACCAAGGTTAAATTAAGAAAGTGGCTTAGGCTCGGGCGTTCTAAAGGATTTTTTAGCTGGAAAATGTTATGGCCACCATATTCCACACTGCTTTTTACCCAGCAGGGCATCTCAGCCACATTGTCTTCTGAAAACTTCTATAAGGGACGCTGTTCATAGCACTAAGTGCATCCACCTAGTGATGCCAGAATGTGACACTCAGAGACTTGAACCCTGGCATCCTGCCCTTTTTGCTTCCCAGGTCACCCGAAGACTCGTGCCTTTATCACACATTCTGGCTCCCATGGTATCTATGAAGGAATATGCAACGCGGTTCCGATGGTGATGCTGCCCCTGTTCGGCGATCAGATGGACAATGCAAAGCGCATGGAGTCCCGGGGAGCAGGAGTGTCCCTGAATGTCCTGGAAATGACTTCTGCAGACTTAGAGAATGCCCTCAAAACTGTCATCAATGACAAGAGGTAAGAGAGAAGGCACAGAGGACTACTGCTTGTGTTTTTCCCATTCCATTCACGGTAATTATTCAAACAAATCCATGAAAATCTATTTATAAGTAAGGTCATTTGAGATTGTTATTAATTTTATAAAAGCATTCTTGATTCCTATAGAACCATGGGAATGATGTTAAATATTATTTTCTCTCATAAACTTAAAACTTAATTTAAAAATAATGTCACCATAATAGATGCCTGATCTATAAGTTCTTGGTAAAGAGAGAAATATTCCATTATCGGAAGCATCATGCCCATAAAATAAAAACAAACCAGGTGCTTCAAAGTACAGCTTTTTCAGCATTGAAATCTGTGAGAAATTGTGTCCATGGGGATTTATGAATGGAGGCTCATGTGAAATCACTTATAATAAAAGGCAAATAATAAAAAATGAAGACACATTTGCTCAAAGATGATTCAAAAGGCAAAAGCCATCAGATCAAATGGTCTTTACATGAAATTTATGGTATTGCTGTCAAGCTCCCTAGCATTAGGCTGAGTAAAACCTGATGAGAATAAGTGATGCCCAGAGGTAGATTTCATCCAACAGTTAATAATGTGTGTGTAACTACATTTCTGCACGTGTGAATACATGCATGTGTGTGTGCATGCCTGCTTATGAGAGTGTCAGGAGCTTTCACCAGTTATTGCTTCATTTCAGAAAAGACATCAGGCAAGAGGGCAGATGTGAAACCTGGGGGAGTGTTCAGATAGGACAGACACACTGAACCTGGACAAGGGATAAAGGCGGGAGATGATAGCGCTCACGTGTGTGAAGGAAAGAGAGAGAGAGAGAGAGAGAGAGAGAGAGAGAGAGAGAGAGAGAGAGAGAGAGAAATGCCAGTGGGTAAAAAAGAAACACCCGCAGAACCCCAGGGTAAAGTGCCCAGTTGGGTCACAACCTACCCAGAGCAGTGTGGTTGGCATCCCTTCATTCCAATTGGCTGTTTCTGGAAGCCTGGCTTGTCAGGGTCACACCGTGCTACTCACACATCAGTACAATTAAGACCCAACTTCTCTCCACGTGCTCATGAAATTTATTTTTTATGTTCACACTAGTGATATAATTTTGATCTTTTGTTCAGTGGTATAGATAGTTACTTGAAACCTAAAAATGACTTGGTAGCAGCTTCTTAGCACATTGTTTTTTCAAAACTCTAACCCATTAGCTTAAGTTATTATCTTTATCTATTCATTATTGAGCTATGTATCTGGTTATGAATCTCTATACTTCCAACACATTAAGCTTAGAGGGTACTTACATGATGTAAAAAAAAATTGGATAAAGTTTAAAGAGCAGATTATGCAACCAGGCCATAACAGATGCTCAATAAATATTGAATGAATTAATGAAAGTTCAAGGAAATCTGTCCTGCTTAAGAAAAATTTTATATACAAGAAATGTGTTTAACCACATTTATGGCACAATATTAATATTACATTATAGTAATATCCTATATAATAAAGAGTTAATATGCAAATTGGCCATCACTCCAACACATAAGATGGCTGCCCCATGTGGTCACAAGATGGCAACCACAA
Organism: Pipistrellus kuhlii; assembly: GCF_014108245.1. Lineage (NCBI taxonomy): Eukaryota > Metazoa > Chordata > Mammalia > Chiroptera > Vespertilionidae > Pipistrellus > Pipistrellus kuhlii. The sequence continues at coordinate 26,839,570 of NW_023425573.1, forward strand.
GATGGCCAGTAGGGGAGGGCAGTTAGTGATGATTGGGCCAGTAGAGGAGCGCAGTTGGAGGTGACCAGGCCTGCAGGAATGGACAGTTGGGGGGGGGGGGGGTCAGCCCTGCAAGGGAAGGTATTTGGGGGCAACCAGGCCTGCAAGGGAGGGAAGTTTGGTGGGACCAGGCCTTCAGGGGAGGGCACTTGGTGGGGGAACCAGGCTGGCAAGGCAGAGAAGTTAGGGGTGACCAGCCCTGTAGGGGAGGGCAGTTGGGGGCAATGAGGCCTGCAGTGGAGGATAGTTAGTGGCGACCAGGCCTACAGGTAAGGGCAGTTGGAGGTGACCAGGTTGGCAGGGGAGGGCAGTTGGGGGCGACCAGGCCTGCAGGGGAGGGCAGTTTGGGGCAATCGGGTCGGCAGGTAGGCTAGCAGGCAGAAGCAGTCAGGGGCAATCAGGCATTCAGCCAGGATGGGAGCCAGCAGTCCTGCATTGTGAGAGGGGTGTCCTAAATGGACATCCATCGAGGGGTCCCAGATTAGAGAGAGTGCAGGCTGGGCTGAGAGACCCTGCCCCCCACCGTGCATGAATTTCGTGCAGCAGGCCTCTAGTATCCAAATAAAATGGCAGACATGTTTAAGGACAGCAATTGTTTCTGAATGGAAGTGTTTTTTTATCTTTCCTTTTTTCCCCCCTTCCCTTTTCCTTTTGCTCCCCTTCCTCCTCTTCCTCCTCCTTCTCTTTCTTCTCCTGGTGCATGTATATTGAGCTTTGAAATCTCTAGGCCATTTTGGATTTGGATGTACTGATTCAGCTATCAACACTGTGCCAAATACACAGGAACCCATTTTGCTTTAACAGGCTGCATACACACAACCTGATGCAAAATTTTGATAAATTAGGCTGACAGTATACCATTGTCTTGATGATGGCACTTAAAAATGGCTTTTACTTTGGCTAGATGTGATTGTTTACACATTTGAATGAGGAATTGTTCATAATTTCTGATATAACCTTTTTTCTTTATTCCTTTATCTTACTATAAACAACATATAATTAATTTCTTACAAAAATATCACCGAAAGAAAAGTAACATGAAGATTTCAAACAATTTAAAATTATAATTTTGGCTTCTAGTACCCTTTCCTCCCCTCCTCTTCCCTTCCCTCCCCTATTCTTCCTTTTCCTTTCCTTCCCTCCCTTCCTTCCTCCCTCCCTCCCTCCCTCTCTTCCTCCCTCCCTTTTTCTTTCTTTCTTTCTTTCTTTCTTTCTTTCTTTCTTTCTTTCTTTCTTTCTTTCTTCCTTCCTTCCTTCCTTCCTTCCTTCCTTCCTTCCTTCCTTCCTTCCTTCCTTCCTTCCTTCCTTCCTTCCTTTCCCTCTCTCTCTCTCTCTCTCTCTCTCTCTCTCTCTCTCTCTCTCTCCCTCCCTCCTTCTTTCTTTCTTTCTTTCTTTCTTTCTTTCTTTCTTTCTTTCTTTCTTTCTTTCTTTCTTTCTTTTCTTTCAAAAAAAGAACATTGTATGTGTGTGCATGCGTGTGTGTTTGTGTGTGCATGCACGCGCGTGTGTGTGTGTGTGTGTGTGTGTGTGTGTGTGTGTGTGTTTGCTATTTATAATAGAGATACATTTTCTCTACCAAGTTTGGAAAAACCAGGTAGCATTTCTCACTGGAAGCAAGCATGCAAGCATAGAGGGAGGTTAGTTCACTGCCTTTGATGTTCCAGGCATTAACAGGATTGCCTTTGTGTTTAGCTATAAGGAAAACATCATGCACCTCTCCAGCCTCCACAAGGACCGCCCCATTGAGCCACTGGACTTGGCTGTGTTCTGGGTGGAGTTCGTGATGAGGCACAAGGGAGCCCCACATCTGCGCCCCGCAGCCCACGACCTCACCTGGTACCAGTACCATTCTTTGGACGTGATTGGCTTCCTCTTGGCCATTGTGCTGGGAGTTGCCTTTGTTGTCTATAAATGCTGTGCCTTTGGCTGCCACAAGTGCTTTGGGAAGAAAAAGCGAGTTAAAAAATCTAACAAATCCAAGGCACACTGAGAAATGGGTGAAAAATGAGGTGATCTAAATTTGTAGTCTGTGTTAAATGCATGCTATGCTCATTGAAGGCATACTTTACTGTAAGTTAGACATCCCAGAGTGGTTTTTTTTTAAATAAAAATAATTTAATTGCTAGTCACACTGGTAGTTAGGAAAAATGTTTTCAGCCCCCTTCAAACCTTTAATCTGGACTTTATTTGCTACCTTTTAAAGGACTTCCCAAGAGGGTTGGACAGGACCCTCCTTCACACTGCATTACTCTTCTTACTCAGAAATGAGGCCTGTTTGGGAACCACTGCTGTTCCTGTCTCAGATGACAGTTCTAACATCATCTGGCTTCTAGAGACTGTTGTGATCAATTCCTTCAGTAATAATGGCAGGTCCTAACCTATTCCTATAATTCACAGATATCACTTTGCTTCTTTAAAGAAGGAAACAGTTATTCCTTTAGAGCCTAGTGCCTTGCACTTGAATGAATGAATGACACAGAGCCCTTGGAGAACAAAGTATGATTTCTTTCTTTGGGGGAAAAGAGTGATGTATGAAACTGGTGGGTGATGTGTTTGAAAGGACAACCATTGCTTGTGCCAAATGGACCCGAATTTGATAGAAGCCCAAAGTGTAATGTCTGGCTAGTATATTTTTCTCTGATGTATGTTTCCTACAACTAAAAACATATCAATAAATTTATATAAATTATATTTCTTAGATATTCTTCTTTTCATTGGTGTTGCTTTTATTTATTGTTAAATTACATGTTCCAATTACAAAAGTAATGTATGAGTATGAACGTTTAAATTTAAAAAATGCAGAGTTGTACACATACACACACAAGAAAATAAAAATCTCCTGAGATCTTTAGAAATAATCAAAGATGCTATTTTGACAAGTGCGCATAAAAGATTATGGCTATGCCCTATATTGGCAGTGTTGTTTACCATTCTTTTTCCACTTCACACTAGCACAAACTTTCTCCCAGGTCTTATAGAAACATTTCATTTGTGTTTAGTGGCTAAGGACTATTCTATTGCATAGATATACCAGGATGTATGTAACCACAACTGCTGAGTGGATCCACCTTTATTTAAAGAAAGAAAGCTGTCTTAGCTCATATTCCTGACTATCTCTGTGGGAAAGAGCTTTACAACTAATCAATGGTTGTCTCAGTTTGGGTTTCTCTGCAGTGATGATTCAGGCCAAATATTTTATTTAGGAATTGAAGGTGTGTGGGCAGTGGAATGGGGTGTGATGGTCACCAAGAAGCTGGCTCTCCTGTAGGTGACTGAGCTGAATCCCCCTGGTGGATGCTGGGAGCTAGCACACAAAATACACCCAACTTATCCTGGGGAGAAGCAAGGCCCTTGGGTATCTGAACACTTGCCTTGCCAGTGATAGGCTGTTCCCAAGTGGTTACTAATTTCCTGCACTTCCAGTCAGCATGGCGGCTCTGGGAGCCAGAGAGCCCCCAGCGAGGGAAATGCTGTGTGGTACTGGAGGGGGTTTGTGCACTAAAGAGAGAAGAACACAGGACACTGGGTGAGGCACTGCTGCTTTTTATTGCATGTGGTTTGAAATATTCCTAAATTGCATTCTGAGATGGTGTGAGAAAGCTAAGTTTCCACACTCTGCAAGAGAAAGCAATATCTTGCCAACAACAGCAACACATCAGTTTGTTAAGAGAAATGTGGACTCTTGTTTTAAATTTGCTCCTATTTTATCATTACTATGAAAAGTTGACTTTTTTACAAGCTTATGAGCCAGTTGTATTTCTGTTTTATCCCATTGCCTATTTTCCTCTGAGGGTATTACCCTGAGGGGTGGCTAAGAGAGCTTACTGCCCTACTGAGAATATTCTCTGCCATGTATGGGAAGTATTTTCTCCATTTAATTTTTTTTTTTTTGCCTTTAATTTTTTCCCACACCTCTGCTTGTTACTTTGCGTTATTTTCAGACATTTTAAACATATAAGCTTCACTTTGGAGCTGGGTGTCACAGGGATCCCCAAGCTGCTTTTGGAGCACAAGCTCTTCATATCAGCTCCCTCCCCACATCTAAGCACCCTGTGGTGACCCTTGAATTGGGTCCCAATCTTTCTAGGTCCTTTGGTCCACTCAGTGACCATCTTCTGGGCAAGATGCCCATGTTCTTTGCCCCCTTGTCTCTCTCAAGGACCCTGAGGTGCTCTGACCTCTCATGGGCTCCTCTGCACCTTCCTGTTCCTAGTCCCATGAGTAAGAGAAGCCACCTCTAGACACCTTAAGTAAGTAGGGGGTTCTTTTTGTAAGGAGATGGGGTTCCTAAGGACTCAAGTTCATGGCCAAGCACCCAAAAGAGCTGGGGTGATTGGAGCCTCTTATCTCCCTCTGTCCCTGCATGGTTTGAGTGACAGCTCTGCTCTTCCCCATTCTCTTGTCCTATTCTGCTCCTCCGTTCCCACCTCATTCACAGGGATTGTTCTTCTTGGAGGACAGGGACTTTCTTTCTGCCATCCAGAGACTAGACCTCAGGAAGGTGGCCCTTTGCATCCTCTTCTGACTCTCCTCCACATTTAAGTGGCGCCACCGCCCTATCACTTCCAGCTGGTCACCTGGGCCCATCCCCCCTTTTCCCAGACCCTGCCCCATTGTTCACCCGATCACTGTGCCACACTGGCCTGCCTGCTTTGCTCCTCATGCAGAGGGATGGACTTCCCAATCTCTGGAAGTTGGGTTAAGTGCCTAACACCCACAGAGCTAAATCAACTTCTGCTCACAGGCTGCCTATTACCCATCGGGGAGGGCCACATGAAGCGGGAGGCCAGCCACCTTTAAGACAGCCATGTGTTTCTGTGAGTCTAGGGACCCAACATCAGTCCCACAATGGGGGCATCTCACACAGGAGAGACCTGCGAACCTGACAGCCCTGCTGGTGGGCTTTGAAACTAGGGCAAGAGCTGTGTTAAGCCCCTGAAAACCAGTTCCATTCTTGGAGCACTGTCCTGCCCCCTGCAGAGTCACTTACTGGTGGCCAGGCCCTGAGGGCCATTTTTCTCCTTCACTCACAGAGACGGCCCTGCCTTGAGGAAAGTGATCATGTTGCTGCCCTCCAGAGTTGAATGAAAGGAAGGTGGGGCATTTATGACCTATTGTCACACTCCTCAGCATTCACATGGCCCTGCCACCCTAATCACTTGACCACTTCCAGCTGTTCACCTGGCCACACCTCCTCGTTTATGTCACCACTTATGGCTCTAAACCTCGTCCATATTCACTTGACCACTTGGGACTGGTCACCTGGGCCCTCCCCCTTGTTCCTGAGACCCTGCCCCCTTGTTCACCTGACCACTGAACAAAACTGGCTTGGCTGCTTTGCTCCTCACACAGAGGGGTGCACATCCCAATCTGTGGAAATTGGGTTAAATGCCTAACACGCACAGTTCCAGATCACATTCTGCTCACAGACTGCCTCCTACCCTGCGGGGAGGGCCAAAAGAAGGAGGATATTAGCCCCCTGTAAGACAGCCAGGTGTTTCTGTGAGTCTGGGGACTGAAAATTGGCGCCACCATGGGGGCATCTCACACAGGAGAGACCTGCAAACCTGACAGCCCTGCCTGTGGGCTTTGATACTGGGAGAGAGCTGTGTTAAGCCCCTAAAAACCAGTTCCATTCTGGGAGCACTGTCCTGCCCCTCCAAGTTACTTACCGGTGACCGGGCCCTGAGGGCCAGCTTTCTGCTTCATTCACAGTGAACAACCTGCCTTGAGGAAAGGGACCTGTTGATGATATCCAGAGTTGGACCAAAGGAAGGTGGGTAATTTGTAACTGCTTGTGGCACTCCTCAGCATTCACGAGGGCCCGTCACCCTAACCATTTGACCACTTCCAGTTGGCACCGATCTGTGTCACATGGTACATATAAATACATATTACTTCAATATTTTTGTTCATCTCTCACCTTTGCTTCAACAAGATCAGCAGGATTTCCCAAAGTATCTATCTTTCCCTGGCCCATGGGCCTGTGTGATGAGTATAATTTAAGTTTTATTTTATCTATATTAGCCTTCTATATACAGAGTTGTTCTCACTGTCTCTCCAAATGAATACAGATCTGTTCTGCAATGGGCCTTCTGTGACCACGTACTCAAGGAGCTCTCCTTTCCTGCCATTCTCTACCCCATCAGCATTCAACTCCTCCTTAGTTCTTTTTTCTCAACTCTTAATGTGTCTCTTTATCTGTTTAAATTGTTAATCTGTCGCTCTTGACAGAGGAGGCGAGAGACTCCTGTTTGGGGAATCTCTGCTACAGCCTCCAGGCCCAGCGGGGTGCTGGGCTCAATAAATCCTTTTGGATGTATGAATCAAAGATGATTGAACTGTGGAGCAGGACATTCTTAAAGGTTTCCATGGGCCAAAGGTGGGCTTGTGGGCCTCGCCAGCACAGCCAAGGGTTCAGTGAGCCTAAGGGAGAGCTGGTGGAGGATAAAGAAAAAGACAGACAAAGAGAATAAGCTGGGTCAAGGTGGTTCTTCTGTGTCTGACTGAGGCCACAGAACAGATCCAGACTGCAAGCTGATGGTTTATTTTATAGTCAGAGGTAAACAAGGTAACTTACAATGTTCTTGTGAGTTTCACTAGTTTTGGCAGCACTTGCTGCCCCTCCCACAAGCCCATAAGCTACGCCCGAAAGATCTAGAAAGCAGTCACAAGATCAAGATCAATTATGCTTGGAGGACTGTGCCCTCCAAGCTGGGACTTGTTTGCAACTTTGCCAACAGGTCAGTCCAAGGCTTAACCCTATAACTGCTCCCTACATGCTTGCAAAATCATTTTCTTTTCTTGTTGAAAACCAGTCAGCTTTCTCTTTCACTTCTGGAGAGGACTCTCCTTTTCACCGCATAGCATTTTTCCTCCCACAAAACACTGGCTACGTCTTGGGAAATACTCATTGAATGGGGTAAAAGGTGCTAGAGAGGCTTCACCTTCTCCGATCACTCCAGGATTTGATTTAAGAGGTTGATAAATAATTTCAGCCAGTTATAAAATGTTTGTCGCCTATTAAGAAACCATTTAATTGCTCAAATTAAATTTCCTGCTATCTTTCACTGACGACAGCTCTAGTCATGCAACAAAAAAATCAAACATTAACTGGCGGTATAGATTGGTTCTTGGAACCTGTGAGTGGGAGAGGACAAACCTCAGGCAAATACCAGTCTTGGTAGAATAGGCAGACCACAATGGCGGTAGGATCCCGGGGCCCACGTCCGCTTGTCCTGGGCCTGCTGCTGTGTGCGCTCAGCTTGGCTGTGTCCCAGGGTGGGAAGGTGTTGTTGGTCCCCATGGATGGCAGCCACTGGCTAAGCTTTAGCGGGGTCATCCAGCAGCTGCAGCAGAGGGGGCATGAAATTGTGGTCTTGGCGCCTGAAGCTTCGGTGCACATTAGAGAAGGAGCCTTTTACACCTTGAAGACCTACCCAGTGCCATTCCGAAGGGAGGACGTGGTAGCATCTTTTACTGAGCTTGGGCATAATGCCTTTGAGAAGCAGTCTTTCTTGCAGCGTCTGATCAAAGCTTACAAGAAGGTCAAAGAGGACTCGGCTCTGTTATTGTCGGGGTGCTCCCATCTACTGCACAACAAGGAGCTGATGACCTCCCTTGCCGAAAGCAGCTTCGATGTTGTGTTGACTGACCCTTTCCTTCCTTGTGGCCCTATTGTGGCTTGGTATCTGGCTCTGCCCGCTGTGTTCTTTTTGAATGCACTGCCGTGCAGTCTGGACTCTCAGGGTAGCCAGTGCCCCAACCCACCATCCTATGTGCCCAGAGCTCTGTCTTTTAACTCAGATCGCATGACCTTCCTGCAGCGGGTGAAGAACATGCTCATTGCCTTGACAGAGAACTTTATGTGCAACGTGGTTTATTCACCGTATGAGCAACTGGCTTCAGAAGTCCTTCAGCAAGATGTGACTGTCAAAGATCTTATGAGTTCTGCATCTATCTGGCTTTTCAGAATGGACTTTGTGAAGATTGCCCCCAGGCCCATCATGCCCAATATGGTTTTTATTGGTGGAATCAACTGCGCTAACACAAAACCATTATCCCAGGTGTGTAATTTGAGTGGGAACTTTACAGCCTATAAGCTCACAAGTACAATACTTTGGGTAGATGAACTTGCCACAGGTAGATCATTTGAGCATGCCTAGTTTCAAATGTCCTCTTGTCTTGACTTCTAACTTACAAGTTCCCTAGGTTGAGTTGTAATTTATATCTGTCTTTGGAGTCATTGTCTCGGGTTTTGCTTTGGATCTGAGGCTTTAGGAAACTATACCTGGGACACTTTATTCTGTGAGCTCCAGTGGACTGTCATCAATGAGAGGCAATAAGGGTTAAATGCCATATGCCCAGAGCACTGGGTTCAGGGCTCCTTGCAGAGAACAAAAGTGTGTAGGACTACCTGGCCTTTAATTGGGGCAGTGAGAACAGCTCAGTTGTGATACAGCATGACTGTGGAACAGCACGGCTGTGGAGTAGCTGAATAGTGTTATAGCTCAGTTAGGAAACAGCAGGGTGGCAAGGAGGACCTCGGGTAAGGCCCCTCTCTAGCTAGACAGTTCTCCTGTGCCCTCTGCTTTGTTCTGCTCTGTTGGCCTGCTCTGTTCTGGGAAGAATCTTGGGAAGGGGTTGAGGAAGAGACACAGTCTGCTTTTTCAATCTTTGGTGGAAAGGGAAAATGCATTTTCTGAGCCAGAGGGCAACTGACAAAGATAGAGAAGTCCTGTTCCCAGATTGGTCTGTCCTCATGCAAATGAGGAATCCAAAACCTTGCAGTTTGAATAATCCAAAAATCATAGTCCTGATTGGTCAGTATGAAGCTTCCCTGTAGGTGACGATGTTGATGAGGGGCATATACTTGTGCAGCTTCATTTGGACAGGGAAAGTCTCGGTTATATAGGTTGAATCAGCATTCCAGAAACACTGCAAGCAGGCAGTTCAGTGTGGGAGGCAGGCAGCTTAGTGCAGGTTTCTTCTTGAATCAAGGTTTGCATGAGAGGGCTGTGTTTAGAAACAGCTGCTAGGCTCTTGTAAATTTGAGCCCAGTTAGTCCCCTGAAGGCTTTTTCTCTAGGTATTGTCTTTCTTGGGGTCTACATACTTCCATTTCTCTAGAGCAGTGTTTCCCAAAGTGTGGTATGCGTACCCTCAGGGGTATGAGAAGAGTTGAGTTTTGTGGGGATATGCACTGCACCGTGCTTAGCTGTGCCTAATTCTACGTTCTCATGAGTGCGAGGGGTACTCAGCGTTACAAAAATTATAGAAAGGGTACACATATGTCAAAAGTTTGGGAAACACTGCTCTAGAGGATACTCTCTTATTCTCAATGATCTTGATAAAAGTCCTGAGTTTCAAGAGTAAAGATAAAGTCTTTGTTCATTAAAGAGAGTCCATAGGGAAAGTACAGTACAGCATTGGACATACCTTTGGAATGTCTGAAAGACAAAAGATGGTAGAACAGCAATGAGAACAAAGGAAGAGAATGCAAGAATTCCAAGATGTCATTCCCGTCCAAGATGAGGACAAGGGACTGTCTTCGCAGACATGTAGAGATTCAGAGATGATATTCATACATATATTTTGGGTCTGGGGAAAATAACTAAACAGAAAATCAGTAAGAATAGTGACTTGAAGATGGTGAAAAGAAGAAAGAGTGGTATTTGCACTTGAATTTGAATGAATAATGATAAAAGTGACATGTTTCTAACATGCTAAGTGCTTATAAGGGTTTTTACAAAACAAAAGACATTTTGAAAGGGAAAAATCTAATAAAAGCCTGGAACTATAAATACTAAATTCTCAGCCAAAGTAAGAAACTAGTTTAAAGGCCCCATTGATTGGTGACCCTGTTTTTATGGAAGGTGATCAAGGGTGAGGGAATCAAGGGTTATTTTCAGTTAACAAACACGTTGCTCCACTCTTTGGATATTCCAGAGTCTGTGAAATTGCAGCAAGCTTGAGGGGAAGTTTTGCCAACTACAAGGTGGACCTCGTACTTGGCAAAACCTATCAAAACCCATAAGAGCTGATCTAGAACAGACTTGGCCATGATAACACAATCTGTGTAGTTGGCCTTTGTGATCAATCAATGAACTTCCATGCCATTTAAACTCTTGGCAGTGGTGATATTTAACTTTGGGTGTTTATGACCCTACGTGTTCCATTAATGTAAGCACACCCGGCTGGCTGCAGAGTGAATGTGGGAGGGTTTGCAAGGAGGGATAAGGAGATTAGTATCTTTCTAGACAAGAGTGTTCTCACTCAGGAGTGAGGGTAATGGTTGCTTGGAGCTGAGCTGTATCTCCACAGGAATGAGGGCTGTGGCACATCTTGAAGGAAGAAGGACCTTGGAAAAAGCATCTTCAGGATGTTCTTGCTGCAAGACAAAAATACAGCCTGGTGGTGCAGAAGATGATGCTGGCCTCCTTGACTTTTCAGATGAGACCAGTGGAATAGGCTGAGACAAAGCTTTAGGAGCCAGAGGCCTGGAACAGAGTGTGGGGACTGGACATGGGTGTCCTTGGAGGAAGGCTGCTCAGTGTCTTTACTGGTCATGCTCTGAATCAAGCTTGGCAGGAGCCTTTGAACACTGAGTGTGCTGACCCCTGTCAGAAGTCTCCTACATCTCACATCCAGGGTACCCAATGTCCTGGTCTAACCAGCACCATTCAGGTTTTAACACCAGAAGTCCCATGCCTGAGGAAACCCCTCAGTTTTGGGAAAACCCTGCTATATTGCACAATCTCACGAATGCACTTGACAATTTTGGGAGACATATACTAGTAAAACCATTTGGATATTCTCAGGGTTTGATTAGATAACAAATAACCTACAGTTTGGTGGGGGAATTATCTTATTTATGCCTTGCTCTGTTTCTTCTAAGTAGATTTTCACTGTGAGTTCGGCATGTGTACCCTTTCCTGTATGTGGGTGCAGGTGTGTGTATGTTCATGTGTGAATTTGTGTGTGTTTGTTTGGTGAAAGCTGAAGTTGGCTTTGAAGGTTGGGCACAGGTCAATTTGAATGAAGGGTTGAATCTAGGGGCTTCCTTACTCTCTCTTTTTAAAAAAAAATATATTTTATTGATTTTTTTTAGAGAGGAAGAGAGAGATATAGAGAGTTAGAAACATTGATGAGAGAGAAACATTGATCAGCTGTCTCCTGCACACCTCATGCTGAGGATGTGCCCACAACCAAGGTACCTGCCCTTGACTGGAATCAAACCTGGAATTTTTCAGTCTGCAGGCTGATGCTCTATCCTCTGAGCCAAACCTGTTTCGGCAATGGGCACCATTCTTATCTCATTAATTTTGCAGTTCTTCTGACTATTGTGTTCTTTCAGAGCTTTTGTTTGACACCCATCTCTAAAATCTGTTCCATACTATTTCAGGGATAGGTCTTTAATAGGTCATAATTTAATTTGTCATCAGTTTACTAGTAGGGAACTTCTGCTATCGCTGTACCTCACTCCTATACACAGAGACAGTTTCCTCTCCTGGAGACAGTGGAGGGACTTTCTGGTGTGTCCTTCCTTTGTTGACAGTGAAGGACACATTGCTAAGGAATAAGCTTTTGGAACAAGACATGAGCAGTCAATGAGAGTCCTTGGCTGGGTGGGTTGGGACTCAGTGCGCCACGGTGGCTTTGGTAACCAAGGTTGACTCCTATGCCCTAGCTGTTTTTTGAACTGCACAGAAGGGGCTCAGATCACTGGTGCGCAATTGGTCAGGGTTCCCGTCCCTCACTTTGTATCTCTCAGACTTATGGAGGAGCTTATAGCAAAGACAGAGTCCAACATATTTCTGCATATTCTTCTTGCTAAAGCAGGAAAGTTGATTTGCACTCTTTAGAGAGCTCTTTTCCAGGAAAGGTTGAAAAATGCAAGGCTGATTGGTTACATTTCAGAACTGAATTGACATGAATATGATATTTAATCATCCAAATGACTGGCTGCCATGTGGAAAACACTGCTATAGGCTGTGGAGGAAGCAAGCATTGCTAAAGGTTGTCTTCTCTGTGTTTTTCCTTGTAAGCCTAATCCTTAACACTCTTTACCTTTGTGCCTTCACTTTATTCATTCTTTTTCCATACAAAGAATATTTCAGAAGCCTTGAAAAACAATACAGATACATTACTATATACTTTCTTAAAGGGGAAGTGAAGGAATTTTAGAGTCCACAGAAGCTCTCTGAATCCTCTTTGAGTAGCTTTCCTCTCCCACAGTGTTTCTGTTCACAGCTGAAAGGCTCTCTCCTCTTGCTGTGATGCCCACTTAGCCACCTGTCTTCATTCCTGCTCTCTCCTTCTGCTCCCTTCCCCAAAGCCTGCTCTCTCTCCCAAACTTCCCAGCTGCCCAAAATCCTGGGGAGGTGAATGGGGTACTGTCTCCAGTGGTTTTCTTTTTGGAAAATTAGCTCATTACTTGGGTTCTACCTCTCCAAGAACCCAAGAGGCACTGAAACCTGTGATGAGCAGGAAGCTTCTATCCTTTGAAAGGGAGTCAAGCAAGAAGAGGAGTTGTACCACACACTATTACTCTCTCTCTCTCTCTCTCTCTCTCTCTCTCTCTCTCTCTCTCTCTCACACACACACACACACACACACACACACACCCAACTTTCATCACATTCTTAGGAGAAAGATATCCAAGTCACACCTTAATGTTACCCAAAGAATACTAGAAAACATTAACTGGGAATATCTCTTTTGGATGCAGGAGTTTGAAGCCTATGTAAATGCCTCTGGAGAACATGGAATTGTGGTTTTCTCTTTGGGCTCAATGGTCTCAGATATTCCAGAGAAGAAAGCCATGGAAATTGCTGATGCTTTGGGCAAAATACCTCAGACAGTAAGGAGATGCTAATCTTTTCTAGCTTCATAAGAGCTGTGACCCCAGGCCTCCAGTTCTGAATTAATTCTCTGAGTTGGACTTTAGACTTGGATTTCCTCTGCCACTTTCCAATTGTGAATCCCAAGTTGTTCTTCTTTTTTGCAATTGCACTTTTAACTACTATGTTTAAGTCCACTTGTCATGGTCCACTTTGCTTGGATGTTGCATTTTCTCTAAGAGACTCGAGGAAATCTATTTTAATAATAAAATAAATAGGATATTGTTTCTTCATATTAAAAAAGAATATTTAATCTAATAGCTGTTAGGACAATGGTGTATAATTATAGTTCTGCATCCACTCATTTATTAAGTAGATTGTCCCTTGGAGTGCAGAAAAAGTGCAAAAATCATAAATATATAGTGTGATGATTTTTCACAAATTTACAAAATGTTACTAGCCCCAGAGCCTTCTTAGTCACTACCTGCCTCACCCCCCAATCTGGTCAGGCTCTTTCTGAAGACTCTACTTTCTAGCTACTATAGCAGTGTTTATAAAAAAATCATATTCTGGTCTTTCAACCCTCTTCTCGTCTGTAAGGTGCTGTGGCGCTACACTGGGACTCGACCATCGAATCTGGCGAAGAATACAATCCTGGTCAAGTGGCTGCCCCAAAATGATCTGCTGGGTATGTGGAGAGGTTTTGATGTGTAGGTCAAACCAAGGTTAAATTAAGAAAGTGGCTTAGGCTCGGGTGTTCTAAAGGATTTTTTTTAGCTGGAAAATGTTATGGCCACCATATTCCACACTGCTTTTTACCCAGCAGGGCATCTCAGCCACATTGTCTTCTGAAAACTTCTATAAGGGACACTGTTCATAGCACTAAGTGCATCTACAATCTAGTGATGCCAGAATGTGACACTCAGAGACTTGAACCCTGGCATTCTGCCCTTTTTGCTTCCCAGGTCACCCGAAGACTCGTGCCTTTATCACACATTCTGGCTCCCATGGTATCTATGAAGGAATATGCAACGGGGTTCCGATGGTGATGCTGCCCCTGTTCGGCGATCAGATGGACAATGCAAAGCGCATGGAGTCCCGGGGAGCAGGAGTGTCCCTGAACGTCCTGGAAATGACTTCTGCAGACTTAGAGAATGCCCTCAAAACTGTCATCAATGACAAGAGGTAAGAGAGAAGGCACAGAGGACTACTGCTTGTGTTTTTCCCATTCCATTCACGATAATTATTCAAACAAATCCATGAAAATCTATTTATAAGTAAGGTCATTTGAGATTGTTATTAATTTTATAAAAGCATTCTTGATTCCTATAGAATCATGGGAATGATTTTAAATATTATTTTCCCTCATAAATTTAAAACTTAATTTAAAAATAATGTCACCATAATAGATGCCTGATCTATAAGTTCTTGGTAAAGAGAGAAATATTCCATTATTGGAAGCATCATGTCCATAAAATAAAAACAAACCAGGTGCTTCAAAGTACAGCTTTTTCAGCATTGAAATCTGTGAGAAATTGTGTCCATGGGGATTTATGAATGGAGGCTCATGTGAAATCACTTATAATAAAAGGCAAATAATAAAAAATGAAGACACATTTGCTCAAAGATGATTCAAAAGGCAAAAGCCATCAGATCAAATGGTCTCTACATGAAATTTATGGTATGGCTGTTAAGCTCCCTAGCGTTAGGCTGAGTAAAACCTGATGGGAATAAGTGATGCCCAGAGGTAGATTTCATCCAACAGTTAATAATGTGTGTGCAACTACATTTCTGCATGTGTGAATGCATTCATGCGTGTGTGTGTGTGCATGCCTGCTTATGAGAGTGTCAAGAACTTTCACCAGTAATTGCTTCATTTTAGAAAAGACATCAGGCAAGAGGGCAGATGTGAAAGATAGGAGGAAATCGAACACACACACTGAACCTGGACAAGGGATAAAGGGATGTGTGTGTGTGTGTGTGTGTGTGTGTGTGTGTGAGAGAGAGAAAGAGAGAGAGAGAGAGAGAGAGAGAGAGAGAGAGAGAGAGAGAGAGAGAGAGGGAGTAATGCTAGTGGGTAAAAAAGAACCACAGGGCAAAGTGCCCAGTTGGGTCACAACTTACCCAGAGCAGTGTGGTTGGCATCCCTTCATTCCAATTGGCTGCTTCTGGAAGCCTGGCTTGTCATGGTCACACCGTGCTACTCACACATCAGTACAATTAAGACCCAACTTCTCTCCACATGCTCATGAAATTTATTTTCTATGTTCACACTATCGATATAATTTTGATCTTTTGTTCAATGGTATAGATAGCTACTTGAAACCTAAAAATGACTTGGTAGCAATTCCTTAGCACATTATTGTTTTTTCAAAACACTAATCCGTTAGATCAAGTTATTAATTATCTTTATCTATTCATTGTTGAGCCATGTATCTGGTTGTGAATCTCTATACTTCCAACACTTTAAGCTTAGAGGGTACTTACATGATATTAAAAAAATTGGAAAAAGTTTAAAGAGCAGATTATGCAACCAGGCCATAACAGATGCTCAATAAATCTTGAATGAATTAATGAAAGTTCAAGGAAATCTGTCCTGCTTAAGAGAAATTTTATATACAAGAAAGATGTTTAACCAAATTTATGGCACAATATTAATAGTACATTGTTAGAGGCCCGGTACTTGAAATTCATGCAAGGGGGCAGGTGGGAGTCCTCTTAACCCAGTTTGCATCCTCTCAAATCTGGGACCCCTTAGGGATGTCCGGTTGCCTGTTTAGGCCTGATTAGGCCTAAACTGGCAGTTGGACATCTCTCTCACAATCAGGGATCACTGGCTCCTAACTGCTCACCTGCTTGCCTGCCTGCCTG
Organism: Pipistrellus kuhlii; assembly: GCF_014108245.1. Taxonomy (NCBI): domain Eukaryota; kingdom Metazoa; phylum Chordata; class Mammalia; order Chiroptera; family Vespertilionidae; genus Pipistrellus; species Pipistrellus kuhlii. The sequence continues at coordinate 26,855,321 of NW_023425573.1, forward strand.
ATTGCCCTTAACTGCCTCCACCTGCTGCCCTGGTCACCCCCAACTGCTCCTGCTGCTGGCCTGTTCAGCCCCAACTTCCCCCTTTGCTGGCCTAGTCACCCCTAACTGCCTCCTCCTGCTGGCCTGGTCACCCCTTTTGCACCCCTGCTATCCTGGTTGCTCTCAACTGCCCCTCCCACTGCCCCCCCCCCCCCCAGCCTTGTCACCCCACACAGCCTGCTGTTTAGTTGTTTGGTTGTCCCTCACTAACTTCTCTGCCTGCCTGGTTGCCCCACGCAGCCCACTGCTTAATCCTTTAGTCGTCCCTCACTAATTCCCTGCCACTCTTGTTGCACCACAAAGCCTGCTGCTCAGTCGTTTGTATTTCCCTCACTAACCTCCTGCCGGCCTGGTCTCCCCACACAGCCTGTTCAGTGATCCCTTCAGTTGTTTTGGTTGCCATGGTTGCTTATGCATATATATATATATATATATATATATATATATATATGCACTAGAGGCCCATTGCAGGAAGATTCCTGCAAAAATAGCGCTTCTTTGGGCCTATTCCTGCAAGAATATGGCTTCCTGTGGCCTGAGTGAAGCAGAAAAGGGAACAAAGCCGCCTCCCCCCTACACTTTTCCTCCTGCAATTTACCTCCACCTGCTGCCCCATACTTTCTGCTTTTCACTGTCCCTCCCTCTTCCTTGTATACTGTCTTCAGTCTTCGCTCATGCCTGCATATGCAAATTAACCAACATATTTGTTGGGTTAATTTGCATACCTGCTCTTATTGACTGGTGGGCATAGCGGAGTGATGGTTAATTTGCATGTCTCTCCTTTATTATTGTAGATAGATACATTTTTGCTATCAAGTTTGAACAAAACAGGTAGTGTTTCTCATTGGAAGCAAGCATGCAAGTATAGAGGGAGGTTAGTTCACTGCCTTCAATGTTCCAGGCATTAACAGGACTGCCTTTGTGTTTAGCTATAAGGAAAACATCATGCACCTCTCCAGCCTCCACAAGGACCGCCCCATTGAACCACTGGACCTGGCTGTGTTCTGGGTGGAGTTCGTGATGAGGCACAAGGGAGCCCTGCATCTGCGCCCGGCGGCCCACTTCCTCACCTGGTACCAGTACTATTCGTTGGACGTGATTGGCTTCCTCTTGGCCATTGTGCTGGGAGTTGCCTTTGTTGTCTATAAATGCTGTGCCTTTGGCTGCCACAAGTGCTTTGGGAAGAAAAAGCAAGTTAAAAAATCTAACAAATCCAAGGCACACTGAGAAATGGGTGAAAAATGAGGTGACCTAAATTTGTAGTCTGTGTTAAATGCATGTTATGCTCATTGAAGACATACTTTACTGTAAGTTAGACATCCCAGAGTGTGTGTGTGTGTTTTTTTTAATAAAAATAATTTAATTGCTAGTCACACTGGTAGTTAGGAAAAATGTTTTCAGCCCCCTTCAAACCTTTAATCTGGACTTTATTTGCTACTTTTAAAGGACTTGCCAGGTTGGACAGGTCCCTCCTTCACACTGCATTACTCTTCTTACTCAGAAATGGGGCCTGTTTGGGAACTATTGCTGTCCCTGTCTCTGATGACAGTTCTAACATCATCTGCCTTCTAGACTGTTGTGATCAATTCCTTCAGTAATAATGGCAGGTCCTAATCTATTCCTATACTTCACAGATATCACTTTGCTTCTTTAAAGAAGGAAACAGTTATTCCTTTAGAGTAGGGGTGTCGAACTCAATCAGAGAAGGGGCCAAAATCTAAAATCCAGCCTAAATCGCGGGCCGAATGGTTTACTGAACAGTCATAAACTGTCATTGTGATGGAAACGCAGCGGAGTGCAGTGATGACAGTGCGGTGCGGGCTACATTGCAAGGCCTGGCGGGACAGATTTGGCCCTCGGGCCTTGTGTTTGACACATGTGCTTTAGAGCCTAGTGCCTTGCACTTGAATGAATGAATGACACAGAGCCCGTGGAGAACAAAGTATGATTTCTTTCTTTGGGGGAAAAGAGTGATGTATGAAACTGGTGGGTGATGTGTATGAAAGGACAACCATTGCTTATGCCAAATGGATCCGAATTTGATAGAAGCCCAAAGTGTAATATCTGGCTAGTATATTTTTCTCTGATGTATGTTTCCTACAACTAAAAACATATAAATAAATTTATATAAATTATATTTCTTAGATATTTTTCTTTTCATTGATTTTGCTTTTATTTATTGTTAAATTACATATTCCAATTACAAAAGTAATGTATGATTATGTATGTTTAAATTTGAAAAATGCAGAGTGGTACCCATACACACACAAAAAAATAAAAAACTCCTGAGATTCTCAGAAATAATCAAAGTTGCTATTTTGGCAAGTGCGCATAAAAGATCACAGCTATGCTCCATATTGGCAGTGTTATTTACCATTCTTTTTCCACTTCACACTAGCACAAACTTTCTCCCAGGTCTTATAGAAACATTTCATTTGTGTTTAGTGGCTAAGGACTATTCTATTGCATAGATATACCAGGATGTATGTAACCACAACTGCTGAGTGGATCCACCTTTATTTAAAAAAAGAAAGCTGTCTTAGCTCATATTCCTGACTATCTCTGTGGGAAAGAGCTTTACAACTAATCAATGGTTGTCTCAGTTTGGGTTTCTCTGCAGTGATGATTCAGGCCAAGTATTTTCTTTAGGAATTGAAGGTGCGTGGGCAATGGGATAGGGTGTGATGGCCCCAAGAAACTGGCTCTCCTGTGGGTGACTGAGCTGAATCCCCCAGGTGGATGCTGGGAGTTAGCACACAAAATGCACCCAACTTATCCAGGCCCTTGGGTATCTGAACACTTGCCTTGCCAGTGATAGGCTGCTCCCAAGTGGTTACTAATTTCCTGCACTTCCAGTCAGCATGGCAGCTCTGGAATCCAGGGAGCTCCCAGGGAGGGAAATGTTGTGTGGTACTGGGGAGGGTTTGTGCACTAAAGAGAGAAGAACACAGGACACTGGGTGAGGCACTGCTGCTTTTTATTGCACGTGGTTTGAAATATTCTTAAATTGCATTCTGAGATGGTGTGAGAAAGCTAGGTTCCCACACGCTGCAAGAGAAAGCAATATCTTGCCAACAACAACAACACATCAGTTTGTTAAGAGAAATGTGGGCTCTTGTTTTAAATTTGCTCCTATTTTATCATTACTATGAAAAGTTGACTTTTTTACAAGCTTATGAGCCAGTTGTATTTCTGTTTTATCCCATTGCCTATTTTCCTCTGAGGGTATTACCCTGAGGGGTGGCTAAGAGAGCTTACTGCCCTACTGAGAATATTCTCTGCCATGTATGGGAAGTATTTTCTCCATTTAATTTTTTTTTTTTTTTTTGCCTTTAATTTTTTCCCACACCTCTGCTTGTTACTTTGTGTTATTTTCAGACATTTTAAACATATAAGCTTCATGTTGGAGCTGGGTGTCACAGGGATCCCCAAGCTGCTTTTGGAGCACAAGCTCTTCATACCAGCTCCCTCCCCACATCTAAGCACCCTGTGGTGACCCTTGAATTGGGTCCCAATCTTTCTAGGCCCTTTGGTCCACTCAGTGACCATCTTCTGGGCAAGATGCCCATGTTCTGTGCCCCCTTGTCTCTCTCAGGGACCCTGAGGTGCTCTGACCTCTCATGGGCTCTTCTGCACCTTCCTGTTCCTAGTCCCATGAATAAGAGAAGCCACCTCTAGACACCTTAAGTAAGAGAGGGGTCTTTTTGTAAGGAGATGGGGTTCCTAAGGACTCAAGTTCATGGCCAAACACCCAAAAAAGCTGGGATGATTGGAGCCTCTCTTATCTCCTTCTGTCCCTGCATGGTCTGAGTGACTGCTTTGCTCTTCCCCATTCTCTTGTCCTATTCTGCTCCTCCGTTCCCACCTCATTCACAGGGATTGCTCTTCCTGGAGGACAGGGACTTTCTTGCTGCCATCCAGAGTCTAGTCAATATTGTTCCAAAGGGCAGACCAAGGAACAATGCATACTTTTTACGGGATGGTATGCTTGGCACTATAGAGAGGAAGCTCATCTTCTAAAAACCCAGAGTCAGTAAAGTAGAAATGGGTTAATGAGGGTAATGAGCTTCCTGGTATCAGAGGTGTCCAAGCAGAGGCTGAGGAACTCACTTCCTCTTGGCAGGGTGGGCAAACATTGTAATTTTAACTGAGCACCAAGGCCCAGGTGGCTGTGAGTCTTGCCCTGTAATGCACGAAAGGCTTCTGAGGCCAATATTTCATTGCTCAAACTGGTGGTCTGGACTTTCTCACAGCTGCAAGTGGCAGAGAAATCCTTTGGGCCCCATTTTTGGTTTAAGGACACAAGGTTCCTGCCTTCCTTGAGATTCTTTATCGTCTAAGTATTCTGCCAGTGGAAAGACCCTTCCTCATTTTGCAAGTCACCCAATCCTCAGGGAGGAGTCCTTTTCCCGGGACTGTCTGTCACCCACCTCTCCTCCAGCTGCCCCGACCACACCTATCTACCCTGGCTCTCTATGACAGTATCCCCAGGTTACTAGGCTGTGAAGCACCTCCCTCCCACCATTTTCCTCTTCCATACTTCACCAGACATGTGGGTAATGTTTAAACAGCATGATGCAAAGGTTTTCTCACAGGATCTGTGCACTCTTCAAAGTCCTCAGTTGACAGAGACTCAGGGAGGCAGTTGGAGCTCAAAGTTCCAAGGGTCTGGCACCTAACGGTGATGATTCTAATGAAGCCCTCCACCCGCCAGGAGACCTGGTCCTCATCTGTGTTACCACTGAGGATCCCAACTGTCTCTCGTTTTGACAACTGATCCTGCCATTGTCCAAGTCACCATTGATGTATATTAGGCAAAGAACAGAGCTTCTTCTTCTTGCGTTGTATTTTTGTTCCATCTTGGAGAGAGTTTGGAGTAAAGGTCAGTACTGAGGTCTCAGAGTAGATCTTTAAAGGATTCCTAGAAGAAAGGGAACAGGATGGTGATGGGCCTTAGGATGGAGTTTGAGACTGAGGAACTTGGGAACAGGAGAAGAAAAGACCTGGGAGTTTTGAATCTTCCATCTTGACATCTGTGTTGATGTTTGTCAACTCTTAAGAAGCTGCCGTGTGAGAGCCTTTGAAAGAACTGTGAAACTTGCTGAGGTGGATTTCTAATTCATCTTTTATTTTCAGGTCTTCCTCTCTGCTTAATAAATATTATTTATTTCTGTGTAACACATTATCATAAACTTAGTGGCTTAAAACAACACGCATTTATTATTTCGTAGTTTCTGTGGGTCAAAGTCTGGGCATGTCTTAGCCAAGTCTTTTGCTCTGGGGTCTCATAGGCTGCACTCAAGGTGTCAGATCCCTGCATGATCTACAAGCTCATATGACTGCTAGAAGAATCCAGGTTCTTGTGGTTGTGGTACTGAGGCTCTCAGTTCCTTGCCACATGGCCTCCTCCGTCAGCAGTTCATATCATGGCTGTTACCCTTCAAGGCTGGCAGGAGAATTTCTTTCTTCAATCTGCTAAGACTAACATGATCATGAGAGTGGCTTCCCATTATTTTTGCCACACACTATTGTTTAGAAACAAATCATGGAGTCTGCTCACCCTAAAGGGGAAGGGATTATTTAAGGTGTGACTCATTGGAGGTCATTTTAGACTGTGTCGACACACCAAGTATTTTAAAAAATCTTTTTTATGTCAAAAGAGCCTGAGAAAGAGATGGCAGAATCAGCAATAGACTCAAATGAGGACCTGTCAGAAGAAACAGAGGACCTGGAACCTCTGGAACCAGATGATGGTGGTAAGAAAATCACCCATATCCTTGCATTACTGTCTGATCTTGGCCACTAACTCCTTGAGGGCAAGTCCGAGCTGAGGTCTAAATATCTCCATCCACTCTGTGGACAGGAATGTCCCTGTTCAATCATACCACAGGTGCAGCTAAGGCTGTGCAGGTGTTGAGGGGGCTGGGGCACAGGGAGCACCTTCTGTAATGGTGACCTCAGCACCAATCCTGTGCCATCTCTGTCTCAGGGACTTTCCAACAAGTCACAAACCTCCTCAACATCATAGACAGCGAATCAAAGATGGATGCTTCTGGGGCAGGTCCTGACATGCGGAAGACACTGGCCTCGGTGATAATTACGGAGAAGGCCACCACCAAGCCCTGTATGGTGATGAATGCTCTCATCCGCTGCCTACAGGTGCCAGAGGTAGGGCGTCCTGCACCCTCAGCCACTCCTCTGAGCTCAGCCACTGCGGCTTCTTGTGTGTCCATCTACCACTCAGCACACGTACTGACTGTCAAAGGTGCAGGGCTAGGTGCCGGGGTATGGAAATGGGCTGGTCTGTGGAGTTCTAGTTTCTTGAGGACCTAATGGAGACTGTGGCTATGCCAATTTTTAAAAGCTCTTCCATATTCTGACACAATGGGGTTGGGAGCATCATTTTAGAGCTGGAGCAATGGGGTTGGGAGCATCATTCTAGAGCTGGAGCAAAGCTGGTGGATATAGGAGAGCAAAGACACAGCAGACCCAGAGCACAGGGATGTTGAGTCATACCATTGCCTAGACCAGTGGTTGGCAAATTGTGGCTAGCTTAACCCAAGGCAAATGTACACCCCCTTTAAAGCATGACAAAGGACTTTTTGAACTCATCCTTAACTTGTTTCCCTTTACTCATCTAGAGAAGTTCCAGACCAGACTCTCAGAAGTTTCTTCTACCCTTAAGAACACATCCTTGGAATCAGTAGAATTTAGTAATGTAGGGATTCAGAACAAGTCACACCTGGGGCTGCTATGGTATATGGATTGTTTTGAGCTAAAGACAACCAAGACCCTGCAAGAGAAACTTCTGCACACACACACACTCCTTAACTACCTAGAGCAGTGGCTGGCAAACCTCGGCTCGTGAGCCACATGCGGCTCTTTGGGCCCTTGAGTGTGGCTCTTCCACAAAATACCACAGCGTGAGGGTGTCTATTTTGAAGAAGTGGCATTAGAAGAAGTTTAAGTTTAAAAAATTTGGCTCGCAAAAGAAATCTCAATTGTTGTACTGTTGATATTTGGCTCTGTTGACTAATGAGTTTGCCGACCACTGGCCTAGACAGTCCAAGATAAAGGCACCGAGAACTCCCAAGTGGCTGGCAGGCAGCACCACACACTAAAAGGCCCCTGAGTGCCTATTTTATGCCAGTTTTCAAGTTTTGAACAATTTTTCTCTTGTGCCCATAAATATTTTCCAGGGATTAATCTTGATCGCAGGAAAGACTGTTCTTATTACAATTTGCCTGCCATTTATGTAGGTTCATCAAGAGTGATTTATAGCTGAAACTGGTTTGGCTCAGTGGTAGAGTGTCGGTCTGTGGACTGAAGGGTCCTGGTTTCGATTCCGGTCAAGGGCATGTACATTGGTTGCGGGCACATCCCCAGTAGGGGGTGTGCAGGAGGCAGCTGGTCGATGTTTCTCTCTCATCGACGTTTCTAGCTCTCTATCCCTCTCTCTTCCTCTCTGTAAAAAATCAATAAAACATAAAAAAATAAATTAAAAAAACTCAACTGCTGACCCACAGCTGATTGGGCTTCTTTAGTCTTAAAAAAAAAAAAAAAAAGAGTGATATATATATATATATATATATATATATATATATATGCCTTCTAAATTCACTTTGAAAATCCAGAGCAATTATTCTCAACAAATGGGGTGCAATACTGCCCCCAAATGGTAAAACTGGTTCTTAAAGGTTCTTAAAGGGGAGCGGAGAAAATCTTACTTTTTAATATATAAAGCACAGAACTGTATACAGCCATAAACAGGTACAGACTATATGTGTGGTATTAAGGTTTCGTTAGGGCTGATTAGGGAAGAAATGTCTAAGAAGACTCATTAGGAAGCAATAAGGACCAGTTGTGAATCCCTGAGCCTTGTGGTACTGAACAGCAATGGCCACAAGGAATCTGGCTGATGTTTTACTAGCTTCTCTGACTTACTAAACCAAGACTAGAAAAACAAGACCAACACTCTCTATATCGATTTCACTAGTAGAACATATACATTTGGGTGAATTCCTCTCTCCTTGAGGTCCCCAAATTTGCTAAGATGTCTGGTCTGTTGGAAAGTGGTCTTCTTACTGTCTGGAGGAGAAAGCCATCTGCAGCAATGGCCCATATACAGAGTCATCTCTCATTTCTTGATAGTGGCTCATTGTACCTGAATAAATGAGAGTCATTCTCAAATTCAGCTCCCCAGGTGTGGTCTGGGTTACAACCTCTTTGTGCAATTCTATAATTTATAACAGTGATAAGTGCTGTCCAGGAATCAAAATAGAGACAGAGGAACATTCCCTGATCTGAAGCACTCCCTCACTATGGCAAAGGGCAGAGCAAACCCAACTTCTTGGACTCTCAATTGGGTCAGTGCCAGGTCTTGAGGATCTGGTGTGCTGAGTGTTTGACATCTGCCTTGCTGAGCATGCCAGACTGAACACGGAAGAGGGAACCATTTGTAGGCCACACTGGTGTGGCCAGTTGGAGGAGGAGTTTGATGGAGGAGGGAAGGGCAGGTGATGGAGATGGAGGAGTAGGGGTCTGAGGTTTGGGATTTTCCTGCCTGCCATGCTTGTTCCCCAGATCTCCACCCAGCGGAAAGTCAACATTTATAACATCCTGCAGGAGATCATTCAGCAGGAGGGGGAGCTGGAGGAGCAGTGTGTCCACAGGCTGGTGACCATTGCCTCCAAGGAGATGCGGGAGATCCTGGAGGTAGTGGAACTCTGGGCTTCATTGGTATCCTGTGTCTCTGGCAACCTAGGGTGGGGCTGTTGGTGGGTATGGCCTATGACAACCAAGGCTCTTGTCCAACCACCTCATAAGGCAAGAACAGGCTGAGCCCAAGGGGGCCCAGTGGGGCTGGAGAAGGCATGGGACTGGAGGGTTTTATGAGGATCCAGTGGTGGTCACACCACATGTCCCTCTCTGGTCCCCTCAGGTGGAGGGTTACATGAAGGCAGAGGTGGCCAGTGACACCCTGGTAGCTTTGTCACGGAACCATTTCAGTGTGGTCATGTACGAGATGCAACACCGTCTCAAGCCCCTTGAGCTCACAGAAGAGTTTGTCATTATCACCTTGGCGAAGCTGGCCAACGGCAATGGTAGGGTGTGGAGGCCCTTAGCCCAGTTCATGGCCCCTTCGAGCTAACCCAGCACTTCCTCCTAGTCTCTGTCCCATCCTCCCACCCCATTTCTTTCTTTTCTTCTCTTTTCCTGGAATTCCTTCTTTTCATCTCCATGGATCTCTTAACTGTCAAGATTCTCTCTGTGTCTCTGCCTCACATTTTGATCTGTATTTCTCCATCCTTCCATCTCCTCCAAATCTCTGTCCTCTTCATCTGAGGCTGTATTCTTCTCTGTCTTCTCATCTCCCTCTCTCATTTTATTTCCCTTCTCTCTCATTCCCTTTCTCTTCATTCCACAAAAGAGGTATTGAGTCCATGCAGGCATTGCAGTGGGTGCTGGGCCACAACAGGGAATAAAACATGCACAGTCTCTACCCTCGTAAAGGACCATAAACAAGTAAACAAGAAAATAAGTGATCTTAATAAGAGCTGAGGGTGTGAAGAGGACAACCAGGTGGCTGCTTGAAATCAGGATGAGGGAGAGGACTTCATCTCTGTAGGTCCTCATTGAGACAGTTATATTTCAGCTGTGACCTAAAGGATGAGATGATGATATCTGTGTGAAGAATGGGGTGCACTAAGGCATTATGTGCAAAGATCCTGAGGCAGGAAAAAGCTTGGCTTCTCTGAAGAGCTAAGAGGTCAGTGTGTCTGGAGTTACAGAGCCAGGGGAGATGGTGTAAGATGAGGTTGGAAAGTTAGGCAGGCCGAGTGGGTGATGAGTCTTAATTGTATTTGAGGGCAATAGAAAGCTACTGAGGGATTTCAAGGCTGTAGAATTGCATGATGAAACTTAGCTGTTGTGTGGATGGAGACAGGAGATGTGTGAAGGTGTGATGATGGTGGCTTGGGTTGGAGTGCATTTAGTGAGCAGTGAACAGACTGAAGGTATGAATGGGGCTTGGGCATGAATCTGTAAGTTGTGTGTAGGAGGCAAAGAGGAAGCAAGAATGACTCCCACATTTCAGGTTTGAGCAACAGGATACATGGTTGTTAATGTCCTGAGATGGGAAAGATGGAAAGAGAGAGAACTTGGGGGCTCAGAAAGAATCTCATTTGTATGTAATGATCCTTTGTGAGATGTCCAAGTGGAGAGGTCATCTGGGGAGCTGATATGTGGTTTCTGAGTTCAGAGGGCAGGTCTGGGCTTACCCTTCCTACCAGGGGACCTCAGAATGTAGGTGGTGTTCAAAGCCTCTGACCCCAAGGGCATGAAAGTGGAGAGAGAAGAGAAGAGAAGAGAAGAGAGAAGCCTCAGCATTAAGAAGGCTTAGGAGGGATTGTAAGAACAGGGAGGAAGGTTAGGATAGTGTAGTGTAGTGGGCCTTTCAAAGAGAACAGTGATTCAGAAATGCCCAGGGCCGATTGTGTCCCATCTTGCTGAAGGATCCAGTAAGATGAGGCTGGAGAAGGCTGCTTGGCCAAGAAGAGTTTCATGGTGTGCTGGGGATGGAGCCTGGGCAGGCTGGAGAGAGGTGGGAGGGGTGAAGACAAGGAGGATCAGTCACTTGCTGTGAGATGACAGCTGGAGAGGTTCAGGGGCAAGGGAGGGCCTAGACCTCTTATGTGCTAAGGCCAGAGAATCAGGACAGAGGGACAAATGGATGAATAGGAGGAAGGGGCCCAGACAGGGAAGGAAAGTCTTGAGAAAGCATGTTGATGGGAATGGGGGCTCCCAGCACAGTGGAAGAACTAGGTTCAGAGAGGTGTTGGAGTGGGGCTTGTCACCTGTTACTCTTTCTCCCAACAACCTCTTTTCTCTGTCCCTTACCCATCTCTGTTTCCTTTCTTTCTCTGCCCTCCTTTTTTCTATCTGCTGTCTTTCAGTTCCTCTTCCTCACTCTCTGTTTCTCATCCAAGAAAATCTGTGGCACCCAAAGGGAACAGACATCATTCCAAGGAAGCCGATATGTTCTGAGAGCTCATGGTCTCCCACTTCCTGCCTCTCCCATCTTTCCCGTGGCTCTGTCTCTGCTCTCTCTCTTCCCCCGTCCCTCTGTTCCCCGTCCCTTTTATGTCTTCCTTTCTCTTCATCTACATTCAGCTGGCTCTTCACCTCTTGACTTTCACACTATTTTCTGTGGCCGCAGGGGCACAAAGGGATTCCCTAGCTCAGCAAGCAGGCACCTCAGGATTGGGTTGGGGGCAGAGTAGAGGTGTTATCTTTGCTTTCTTCCGGCTTACCATGCTCCCTCAACCTCTCCTCCACACTACAGTGTTTGAGTTCATGCCCTACATGGGCATCACCCTGGCAACCATATTCACGATGCTGAGACTGGTCAATGAAGCCAAGATGCGCCAGGTGATCTGTGGTGGTACGTGTTCCCCGTGGGCCTACAGGTCTGGCCCAATCAGAGTGCTGGAGGGGAAAATGGGGTAAGAAGTGGGTGTGTGTGGGGATTGTTGAACCAGAGGCTGTTCATTTATTCCCAAACATTTGTTCAATCTACTATTTGGTGTGGCCTCTGATTGGCTCTCCAGGAGGGGGCAGGTAGCTTAGAGGAGGAAGCTGTCCCTGTGACTTGGCGTAGCTTGCTCTGTAGTTAAGCTTCTCAGGAGAAGACAAGTGAAGGAGATGGGATTCACAGGGTGGAGACCAGGGGAAATGTCTCTATGTTGGGCCTGACTTGGGCAGGTCTTTGATGCTGTTTACATCTGATCTCCTTGCCCACATTTTCATTACATAATGTTTTCTTGGTCCCCAAATCTCTGAACTCTGAGAAAAATAGGGCAAACTGGGTTTGCTTCCTTCTGTATTGGCATCCCCAGGATGGAGATAAAGAGTTATGCCCAGGCCCCATTCTTGGCCCCTGCACGTGAATCTCAAGGGCTAGGGCCTGGACATGCCTGTGTGCTTAATGCCCCCAACCCTGGGGACACACAGGTATATGGGATAAAAAATTAGGGAGTGGTGAGGGGCTGGAAGGGCAGAGAGGAAGAGATGCAGAGGCAATTTTTCTGGGTTGTGCCTGGCCATCTCAGTAACCTACTAGCTGTGGAAGTGTGTGAGCACTCCCTCTTTCTTGGAGAAAAACTCAACTCTACTTCCAAGGTCCCCTCTGTCATATATTTTTGACTCTATGGATGGGGCTGTGTCCTGCCTCCTGCCCTTCTGGGTTCCCCCTCTCCCACCATAGCCATGGAGACCTTCTGTGAGACGGTGCAGTTCTACCTGAGGCATCTGGAGGACAGCATGTACCCTGTGATGACGGAAGAGCAGTTTGCTATAAAGCTGTTCCCAATGTATCGCTATTTTGTGACCGTGTGGCTGAGGAGCAACAACCCAGAGGTAAGATGTGCCCTTCTCGGGTGGGGGGCTGCCTTCCCCTAGGTAATGGCTCCTTAGCCTGTGAGGCTGGGAGAGCTGAGACACCGCTGGGTCCAGCCTTGTTCCCAGGACCTCAAAGAGATAGTGACCTAATTAATGACAGAGCTAGGAGGTCATGCCCCTGAATGCCCAGGTACTGGTGTCCCAGGAGGCCGGCTTGCTAAAGCCCGGGGAGCTTCTAGATGGGGTCATGTTATGTGCAAGTGGGAGCTCTCCATGTGGTTTACCTATGGGAGCTATTTTCATGCCAACTTTATGCTATAGGACTGTTTCACAAATGAGGAAAGAGACACAGAGTGAATAAGTATCTGTACAAGGCCACCCAAGTGACAGAGTCAGGACTCATGGGGACAGCCAGGCCTCACTGCTCACCTGTGAGGCCCTGGGCAAGGACTCAACTCTACTTCCAAGGTCCCCTCTGTCACACATTCTTGACTCTGTGGACAGGGCTGACATGACTGGGCCTTGCTGGGGGCCCTGGGCCAAAGAATCCTGAGATTCCCCTCCTGTGGTAGGTGAAGCTGGGGGTCATCAAGTCCCTGAGGCCCATGCTGAACCTGCTCCTGCCCAACGATGACCTGCGGGAGGAGGTGTACGACTACCTCCCCCTGCTGCTGGCAGAGTACCAGGGCAGCCTGGAGGCCCTCTTCATTACGCAGGTGCGGGCTGTGTAGGAACTCACTTGGGCTGGAGGCCTGGTCTCCAAGTGTACTGGGGAGGTCAGGGGGAGGGGGAGTGAGAGGAGGAGAGGTGCCATCTGGATGGAAGGTGGGATGTCTGATATTTGGACGATTGACAGCAGACCCAATATCTATGCCTTATGAGGAACCATGGGGCCTGGTACTTTTAGGGGGAAGGGACAAGATCCCAAAGGGTTTTAGAGGCCACGGCGAGGCTGTGACCTTTGTGTAGTTCCCCGGGGCTGCTATAACAAAGAACCACAAGATGGACGGCTTAAATCAACAGAAGTTCATTCTCTCAAGGTTCTGAAGACCAGAAGTCTAAACTCAAGGTATGGGCAGGACTGCATTCCCTCTGAGGGCTCTTGGGGGGGAATCCTTGCTTGCCTTTCCTAGCGTCTGGTATCCAGGCATTGCTAAGCTTGAGGCAGCATCATTCCTAACTTGCCCTTCATTTTCACTTGGCCTTCTTCCCAGTCCCTGTCTCAGTGTCTTCTCTTCTTATAAGGACATCAGTCACTGGATTTAAGGCCCAGCCTAAATCCAGGATCATCTCATCATCAAGAGTCTGGACTGTAACCCTGAGTTGGTGGAAGATCATCTGCCACCATTTGGCCATCTGTTGCAGGTCTTGAGGCAGATCCTAGAAGTGTCAGTCATCACCAGCACCCCTGTTCCCCAAATGCATCTACACACTATTTTCACAGAGCTGCACACCCAGGTGAGGCTGGCAAGTGCAGCTGGGCATGGCATTCTTAGGGTGGATCCGCAGGACAAGGGCTGCAGCAGGTAGCTGACCAGGGCAAAAGGGCGGTGGAGGCTTTGTCTTTCTCCTGTGCACCTACATCCCACTGTCCAGCTGTGACCCTCCCTGCATGGCCCCTTCCCAGGTGTGTACCAAGGCCTCCGTCCAGCAGCAGTTCAGCAGCCAGAATGTGAGGGAGATCGAACACTGCTTCATAGCTCTCGGTGAGGCTCTCCGCACAGCTGGGCCTGCCTCCCCCATTGCTCTGGCTCAGTGGGAGGGACTCAAACTGCCCTTCCCCCTGCAGCTCGCTCCTTCCCTAAGGAGCTGATGAAGTTCTTTCTCAACCAAATGGAGATGAGCAAGGAAGCCACCCGCGTGGGAACCCTCACCCTGATCAGGGCAGTGGTGGGCGCAGATGGTGAGCCAAGGGCAGGAAGGCGGGTGGGGGTCAGGAGAGATGGATTTCACCCATGTAAGGACCTATGTCACTTCCTCTTTTGTAGGCACCACTGGGTGGGCTAAGGAGCCAACGCTCTCAGTTGCTTCACGTTTTCTATCCTAGACCTTAATCAGACCCATCTTCCTCACCCCTAACCCTCTCCTTAAACTCTGATCCCAGCTTCCACCTGAGTCTGAATTTCAGACTGCTAATGTGAATTCTAGTACTAACCCCAAAGGTGAATAGAAAGCCTCATAAATCATATAGGTATATCCCTGAATCATCATTGACCCAATGCCCAACCTTAGTCTAAACCCCTGATTCTAAATCCTTATTATTTTTTTAAAATATATTTTATTGATTTTGTACAGAGAGGAAGGGAGAGAGATAGAGAGAAACATTGATGAGAGAGAGTCATCAATCAGCTGCCTCTTGCACACCCCCTTCTGGGGATATGCCCGCAACCAAGGTACATGCCCTTGACCGGAATCGAACCCGGGACCTTTCAGTCCCCAAGCCGACGCTCTATCCATTGAGCCAAACCGGTTTCAGCTGATTCTAAATCCTTAAACCCAAACACTGGCCTTGATATCAATAAGGGAAATACTGTCTCCCGCCAAGCACTAGCTCAGACCTCACCTATCGAACAATGTGCCCCCTGCTGGCAGCATGCAGTTCTGCAGGTACATGGTGAGAAGAGCCTGGGTGGCTTTTGCTCAGCCCTTGAACTGAGTGTCTTTGTGCAAGGCACAAACCTGGCAATTGTGTGCGGGACCTTCTGCTGATAGTGCGGGACCTTCTGCTTAAATTTACATTTCTTGACCTCTCTCTTCAAGAAATGCAAATTTAAGCACTCACAAGACCCTTTCTACCTATCCAGTGGGCAGAGATGATAATCACTAGATTGGCTTAGCTATTTTTCTGTAAAAGAGGATAGTGAAATTATTTTCGGGCCACATGGTCTCTGGAACAGTGGCTCAATCTGCCATTGCAGAGCAAAAGCAGTCATAGACTACAGAGCGTGGCTGTGTTACAATAAACCTTGATTTACAAAAGTCAGGTTTGGGCTGAATTTAGCCTATGGGCTACAGTTTGCTAATCTCTGGTCTAGACGAACAAGAAACCAGCTTCTTATACTTCTTTGACAGGGGTGTAAATGATAAAGAATTTTTGTATGCTCAATTGGATAGGGACCAAGACCTGGGCTCAACAGTCTAACGTTTTGTCAATTGTCTGAATGAAATAATTGCCCAAATGTTTATTGTAACATTGTGCAAGAGAAACAACTTAGTTTTTTTTTTTTTTTCAATAGGAAATTCTTGGAATGATAGTATAACCAAATAATGGAGTATCATATAGCCATTAAGGGTGTAGTCAATCTGTACTTTTGCGTGGAAAAGCTGCCCTTTATATGTTTAATGTAATAATACAGTATGAGACAGTATATATAGCATTACCTTAGTTATTTAAAAGAAATCTATATATTTATGTATAAATGGGTTTAAAAGGACCTAGTGTTGAATTGTAATTTTTTTAAAATATATTTTATTGATTTTGTACAGAGAGGAAGGGAGAGAGATAGAGAGTTAGAAACATCGATGAGAGAGAGTCATCAATCAGCTGCCTCTTGCACACCCCCTACTGGGGATATGCCCACAACCAAGGTACATGCCCTTGACCGGAATCGAACCCGGGGCACTTCAGTCCCCAAACCGACGCTCTATCCATTGATCCAAACCAGTCCCAGCATGAATTGTAATTTTTTAATTTTAATCTCGCAATGAACATTCAATATTTAAAAAAAATATTTTTACTTTTTTTAGAGAGGAAGGGTGGGGGAGAGAGAAAGAGAAACATTGATATGAGAACAGAACATCGATTGGCTGCCTCCTGCATGCCCCACTGGTGGTCCAGCCCCACAACCCAGCTATGTGCTCTGACCAGGAATTGAACCAGCAACCTTTCAATGCATAGGATGATATCCAACCATCTGAACCACCTTGGCCAGGGCAGCACTATTTTAATTTTTTTTATTTTATTAAAAATGGTTTTATTGGTTTAAGAAAGAGGAAAGGAGAGGGAGGTAAAGGTACAAACATCAATGATGAGAGAGAATTATTGATCGGCTGTCTCCAGCATGAACCCCACTGGGGACCAAGTCCACAACTCGGACATATGTTCTGATAGGGAATGGAACCATGACTTCCTGATTCATGGGTTGATGCTCTGAGCACACCGGTTGGGTGTGTACTATTATTTTTTTATTCTTCACTTAAGGATATGTTTTTACTAGAGAGAGAGAGAGACTGAGTGAGAGAGAGAGAGAGAAAGAGAGAGAGAGAGAGAGAGAGACATCAATTGGTTGCCTCACATACATGGCCCCACTGGGAATTAAAACTGCAATTTTATGGTGTATGAGACGATGCTCCAAGCAACTGAGCCACTTGGCCAGGGCAACATACACTATTTTTACAATCAGAAAGAAAAAAAAGTAACATTCTTCCTCAGTGCCTGATCACCTGTCTTCATTTCCTGTTTTTTTCTCCACCAACATGGAATTCCAGTAACACTTAGACTTGAACACCCAACCCTAATTCTGTCCACACGTTATCTCTCCAGAACCTTCTCATGGAGATGCTTTCTCACCTCCTTTAATCTTCCTCCTCCTTTAACTGTGTGCCCAGCTGAGGGGACTAAGAAGCTCTGAGGTGGAGACCCTACTTTCAGTGAGAGTCTGACTAGGTTCAAAAGAGGCTAAACTGGGCCTAGCTGGCGTGGCTCAGTGGTTGAGCATTGACCAGGGCCCTAAGAGATCACCAGTTTGATTCCCATTCAGGGCACATGCCTCCGTTGTGGGCTTGATCCCCACTGCAGGGCATACAGGAGGCAGCTGATCGATGTATCTCTCTCATTGATGTTTCTATCTATTCTCCCTTCCTTTCTCTCTAAACATCAGTTTTAAAAGAGAGAGTGAGTGGAAGAGAGAGAGAGAGAGAGAGAGAGAGAGAGAGAGAGAGAGAGAGAGAGAGAGAGAGAGAGAGAAAGTAGGGACTGAGGGAATGAGGCATAAACACATCGCCCTAGGATGGGCCAGTTTGGGGTGGGCCGGGCATTGGGAGGCTTCTGAGGGCAGCGCCCTTTAGCATGTGGTGGTGAGTTGGAGGCTCAGGAGGCTGTGACATGGACAAGCCACCTGATGCCTATCCAGGGAAGGTGAGCTTCTGCTGCTCTGGGCATCTCAGAGTCCAGCTCTGAGGCCATCGGCCCTCCAGGGTGGTTTTCCTCTTTCAGATCCCAAAATGAACATCAAGACCATCTGCCTGGCCATCCGAGTGGTCAAGAACACCATCTCTGACACCCGTTCCAAGGTAACAGGCCAGAGACCTGGACGGGGTGGTGCTCAGAAGTCCCTGCTGGGAAGCAAAGGGAAGTCAGCAGGAGCCTTCTCCCATCAGCAGCCCTTGGTTCCTCTCCAGCTCTGTGGGTGGAGGTGGGCTTCCTGAAGCAATGCCCTTCAATAGAAAACCTAGCTCCCAGCCAGCCCTGAGTAGGGCTGGAGGTGAATGAGGCCCATCAAAGCTGTGGCTCACTCTCTTCTCACTATCATTGCTGCCCACTGCGGTCTCAGACACACTTAGACAGAGGGCAGGCCAAGGGGACTCAGCTCGGGCCAGGAGTGTTGTAGGTCATTACTGCGTGTGAAAAAAGCAAACCAGGGATTTGCCCTTTCCCCTCCAAATAAGGGAGCCACTGCAGCCATGGCCACCTCGGAGTGTAGCTTTGATTCTGGCCTCAGACCCTGCGGGCTGCTGCCTGACCCCAGGGAGGAGAGGTCCAGAATGGGAGGGTCTGCAGAAATGAGAAGGGAATGGGGGATTTGGACTGGAGGTTCACGCAAAGCTGTCTTCAATCCTGTCTGGGGGAGAGAGAACAGGCTTGTTTGTGCTGGCCCACATGTGAGCCCCAGGGAGCCTCAGGTTGTCCCCTGAGGATGGAGCTGTCTACGTAAAAGGCAGTCACTCTATGTCTCTGAAAAGTCCAGGCGAGATTCTGGGGAGGACATGCTGCAGAGTGCATCCTCTGGATGAGGCAGGGGTAGTGAACAGAGTGGGTAGAGGCCAGGTGGCTCCTGAGACCCCTTACAGCCCAGAACACCCCAATTCTACTGTCTCATGTCATGGGATTGGTTGTTGGATGCCCAGCCTCTCACCCCGGAGCCCACCCCAACCTCCAGTGTGTCTGCCACCCTGTCCTCTCAGGTGAGGATGGCAATTCTCCGCATCATCGGCCAGTTGGCTCTGTCTGGCTTCCAGGAAAGGATCAAAGGCTGGGGCCTAAAGTACGTGTCCATTCAGCTGACCCTGTCCACCTACAAATTGGTGAGTGGTCCTGACATGCAGACCATGGAGCAGGTGGACTTTGGAAGTGGTTTCCAAAGTGTTGGAGAAGGAATGTACCTGAGCTTGAACTATATGCATAGACATCCTTAACACAGTATGCAGACCCAGTAAACTGTAGGTAAAGGTGGGTGCAGCTACACAGGGAGGAGTCTAGAAAACACAGAGAGGCATTCTGGGCTCAGGGCATCCTGGAGATTCAGTGTCTGGGCTTCAACCCCATGGAGGGTGAGGAGATCACACTGAAGCAAGAGCACAGCAAGCCCCTTGCCAGCCCTCAAGCGGGGGCCCCCTTGGTTCTGCATTCTAGACAAATCGCAGGGAGAGCTATCATCAGAGGGACCTGGAGGAAAAGATGGTCCACAAAGTCACCATGGACACCGTGAAGATCATAACCTCTGCTGTCAGTGGGATGACCAACGTGAGTGAGCCCCACCCACCTGTCCACTGGGCTGGCACACTGAAACTAATTGCTCGTGTCTGCATGGTGCCAGCTTGGGGAAATGGTGCATGTCCAGAGCTGTGCTGTTGCTTCTCCCATTCCCACTGCCTGTGATGCCTGGGGACACTGATTTTCCAATTGCCTGAGCTGTAATCCTTCAAGATCCAGTTCCAGAGCCAGGTGCTTGATGGGAACTTAGAGCCCACAGATGCTAGGGCAATGGCTAGCACACAAGTAAGCCTTAATATGTATCAGCTGACTTATTGCCCGAAATGTATTCCCAGAGACATGTAGTGAGGCTTAGGGGGACCAGCATTAGCTGGGGGTGTTCAATAATCATCCAAGGAGGGGGGAGATGGAAGGGTGAAGTTGGGGGGCTCCAAGAATCTGTATCAGTCAGCGTTCTCCAGAGAAACAGGACCATAGGAGATGCACACATACACGCAGTTTACTTCAAGGCATTGGTTTGTGCAATTATCGGGGCTGGCAAGCCTGAAGTTTGCAGGACAGGCCTGCAGGCTGGAAACTCAGATAGGAGCTGATGCTGCTGTCATGAGGCAGAATATCCTCTTCCTCATAGAAACTTAGTTTTTTTGCCCCTAAGACTCTCTAACTGATGGGATGAAGTCCACCCACCCTATCTCGGATAATCTCCTTTAAGGATTATAAAACCCATTCACAGTCACATCTAGAGTAGTGTTTGGTTGAATAACTGGGTACTCTTACCTAGTCATGTTGACACATAAATCTGACCATCACAGTAGGCAAGCTCAGCTGAGTCATCTGCCCAGTGTATACCTCTGTAGGACTTTGGGTCAGAGGGAGGGTGCTGGTTGAAGAGAGTGTAATGGTGTGGGGTTGGTGGAGGTCAGCAGGGGTGGGAGTTGGGCCCCCTAGGACTAGCTGGCTTCCTCTGCCATATTGGGGTGGGGAGGGAAGAGTGTCACTTGATGGCCCTGATAAAGACTGGAGTTGGCAGCAGAGCCAGCCAGGGTTGAGGATGTCAGTGGGTGGAAGTACAGTTTTGGGAAACTGAGGTGAGGCCCACACTATGGGGGAGCCTGACCCATCACCTCATGTGGCCATCTCCTCATTAGTCCCAGCTAATCCTGGCCCCCTCTTTCCACCAGGAGTTTTGGGTGAGGCTCTTGTGCTACATCATGGAAACCGATAACGTGGAGGTCTTGACCCCCATCTGCATCAGCCTCACAAACCTGGCAGAACGCCAGTTCCACATCATGGATGGGGAGGCCAACACGGCCAGCAAGAGCAGGCATGGTGGGCAGCAACCCTGAGCCAGCTAGTGGGATTGGGCAGGTCCCTTAAGTGAGACCCTCCATGTCTCTGAACACTTCCCCTCCTATAAGAAGCATCCCAGAGTCCAAACAGCCAGGCCAAAGGCCCGCCCTTGCCTCATTTGAGGATGTATTAACACTGGACAACTTCCTCTGGTGGCTCACTCTTTATGTCCCCATGACCCAGCCCAGACCCCACCCTTTTGAGGTCCTGGCTCAGCCTCTCCCCTCGTGTGACCTCTCTGAACTGCTGTGAGCCAGGTGGAGGAACTATAGATGTCCCAGCTCGTGCATTCTGTAAGTCACTCCACTGTGGTCCCCGTGACTGAGCACTGTGAACATAAGACTCAAAAAAGTGACTAGGCCCAGCTATGTGCAGGATGACACTGCTGTTTCCAGGGGGCTGCTGTCAGGGCCCAAGGGTTTGCTGATGGGCATGGCTGACAGGGAGGTGGTTTGAGGTGCCCTTTAGAATCCAGGGACAGCAAACAATGGAACCTGCTTTGAGCAACCAATGAGGCCACCCACTGAGGTCTTCCTCATGCCCCCCACTCCCAACTTGGCTCTCTCACTTGCAACTTCTCAGGAAGCTTGGTCCTCCCTTGCCCACTGGCCCAAGTGCTGTGTTTGTTTCTTACCAACTCATTGACTACCAGCACCTGTAGCTGTGGGGGTGGGGGGGGGGGGCAGGTGTCTGATCACTGTTGGCTCAATAGATACCAAGATTCACAGGAAGAGGCACACACTCTCATGGGAGACCCTGGTGTCCACCTCAAAGTGGGCTTCTCTTAAAAATAGCATCTTCTAAGCCCCAGCCCATAGCACAATTCTCCACTCTTGTCAGGATAAGCCAATTATCCAGGGTAAAGCCCCACCTTGGGGTCACAGGGGTGGGGCACATCCTGGTTTGGGCCAAGCACTCCAGCGGGGGTCGAATCTCCTTCTTCCTCAGTGGACCTGCCTGCACCGCAGAAGCTCCTGGCTCGTCTCCTGGTGAGTTGCTCGCCCAGGTTGTGCCCTGGCCTGGCTGAGGCCATGTCCTGTGTTACCTCTCCCTCCAGCTCCTAATTCCCAGCGTCCCCAGAAGGAGGAGGGAGCTGGACGCTTGGCACAACAGAGCTTTTCTGGTCCCTGCTGTCCCTCTGGTATATGTGTGCCAGGGATAGTGGACTCGGACCTGCTCTCAGATTGCTCTGCTCGGCCTTTGAGCATCTCAAAGCACCCCCAGGACAGTGGCTTGCCTGTCCCCGGGAGGCGGGCTCCATCTTGCACCTTTGTGTGGACTCCAGATGCTAATCCATGACCCAGGGGGTAGGGAAGGAGCTCACGATCTGGTGCCAGGTGTTCTTTGTGGGGAGTGAGGAGCTCAGGGCTGCCCAGACCATGGGCAGAGCCCCACTGGAGTCTTGGTTCCCTGCAGGTGCTGATGTCATCCCCCTACGAAGGGGAGGGGAGAGGAATAGCCATGCTCAACCTTCTGAGGACCCTGAGCCACAGCATTGCACCCTCCATGGCTGACATGTGGGAGCAGGAGATCCCACTGCTGATCAAGTACCTGGAAGGTGAAGTGCCCTCTCAGCGTGCAGACTGGGTACTAATTACGTGGCTTGCACACCGGAAGGCGAGGCTATGGTAGACCAGCGCAGCCTACTTTGGTCCTTGGTAAGGTGGGGAGGGAAATATAGCATGTGGTGAGCATGCCCCATTGGGGGCTTCGCAGGCCAGGCTAAGGAGGTGCCCCAGAAGGGAGCAGCAGAGAGTAGCATGTGTGATCCTTCTTTATGCAGAACATACTAAGTTTACCTGGAATCAGGAGACCTGGGAGGACAAGCTGATTCAGGTAAAGAGGTGACCCAGCCTGCTGAGGCTGGGGAGGATGGATGGGCAGACACGTGGTGGGGTTGGCATGTGGAGATTGCAGGAGTCCCTAAAGGACACACTCTCCTGTTAGAAGACTTGGGGAATACCAAGCATTCCACAGCAGTGTCTAGCCGCAGGGGAGAACAGGGGGCCTTACATTCTGTACTTAGGAATTCAAGTACTTAGGAATCAGCACAAGGGTGACACTCCTCCCACAATCTCACAAGCCACAGCTGTTCCCCGAACCCCCAGGCCCACAGAATGTTAGCACTGGATCAGGGCTTTATGGGTCCAGTGATTCACGGATTGGGGAGGGGGTTAGAAAAGGTGGGTCACTACTCAGTACCACACAGTCCTACTGGAGACTGCATACCCATGTCTTCTGCCTCCCCAGTTTCTGAGACTCTCCCTCAAGAAGACTCGGGGTTCCAACTGGAGCCTGCGTCTGGGCAAAGAGTTGAACAATCAGATCGAGAGCTTTGACAGCCCTTCCCTGGAGAAGGTTGGTCCTCACAGCAGCTGTGTGAGAGCAATTGTACCCATGGCTGTCTACAGGGTCTTGGAAAGAAAGAAGGGGGCTCAGACCTGTGTGGTTTTGTAATTTTTTTTTTTTGTGTGTGTGTGTGTGTGTGTGTGTGTGTGTGTGTGTTTTAAGAACCTGCTTGTTGAAGCTCTCATCCAGTCATCAGCTTCCCCATCCTTCTCACCTCATTCTCCACCTGAAGTTGTTTGATATCAGAATCCAACAGGCACAGATTGAAATGTCTGAACAGATTTTGGTAAATAGGGAAAGGGTGAGGATGACATAGAGCCACAGAAGGCTAAAGGAATCTCTAGGTTCTAGCTTAGCAGAAACGAAGATAAGGCCCAAATTAGCATGCAGAAATCATTATCTTCCTATTACAAAAACAAAAAATAACAAAAAACAAAAACAAACAAAACAAAAAAACAATACCATATAATGAAAACATAGTCAAAAGACCAGTGCAATGTAAAATGTATAATCAATATATCTTAAATAATAAAATATTAAATATGTGAGGAACACAAAATTGCCAGGAGAGGCAGGGATGCTGAAAGAAGCCCTAATTAAATAGATACCATCTCTTGCAGGTGCCACCTCTAATTAAATAGATACCACCTCTCAAATTAATATTGCAGATTAATTTGAGAAAAATGGACACCTTTACATTGAGACCCTATATTTAATAAATATATAATAAATAATATTTTATTATTTAAGATATATTGTAAATAGGGTCTCAATGTAAAGGTGTCCATTGTTCTCAAATTAATCTGCAATATAATTTACTCCCAGTCAAATTCCCAAAAGAAGTGCATGAATTTCATGCACTGGGCCTCTAGTCATAAATAAAATCAAAGGGAAATGAGAGATTGGAGAAACAGACCACTGAAAGTGATCTGTTGGGTTGAGTCTTCTGATTCACATTTGTTAAGAAATGAGCATAAGACTACGCTTGATTTTCAAATACTGGTTCTACCACTTCCTGCTTGCTTTCTCATCTCTAAATACTAATCATAGTTACCTTCTACAGTTGTATGGATTTCAAATATATACACCAAGTTCTTACAAATGAAAACAATATAGGAGAATAATTGAACTGGAAATGGGGAATGAATATAGATAGAAATTCAAAGAATGGACCTTGAAACTATGCAAAGGTGATCTATATGACCAATAAAGAAATAAATGAAAGTGGGAAAGTCCCACCTCTCACTGATAATGTCCTGTTGTGGGAGAGAATGTGGTAAAATGGGTCCTCTCGGATTAGTTGGTGGGAGTGTAAATTGTTTCAATTTGTATAGGAGAGAAATTTGGCCTCCACTATTTATAACATGCTAGTCCTTGTAGATACAATCCAACTGCCCCTGAACATTTATTTTATTTTGTTTTGTTTTTATTTATTTTTATTTAAAAAATATATAATTTATTGATTTTTTTATGAGAGGAAGGGAGAGCGAGAGAGAGTTAGAAACATCGACCAGCTGCCTCCAACACCCCCCCCCCCCACTGGGGATGTGCCCACAACCAATGTACAAGCCCCTGACCGGAATCGAACCTGGGACCCTTCAGTCTGCAGACCGACGCTCTATCCATTGAGCCAAACTGGTTTTGGCTGAACATTTATTTTAAAGACTCTACACTGAAGTTCCATTTGTCCTGTGACATCCTAGAGCTTCCTGTACCGGGCGTTGGGCTTCACTTTGGCCACAGGCCTGGAGGCCGACAAAGTGGAGGTGTTGCTGCTGGAGCTGCTGTACAAGACCGACTACAGCAAGGACTGTGACCGAGAGGTGAAGGCACCCTGCAGCCCCCTCCTATCTGCCAGAGCTCTCTGGACCTCCGGGGAATATGGTATATGCATACACACACGCATATGTGTGCATGTATGTGCATATGTGTACACGTGGTTGCACATATATATGCATTCATGCCTCTGTGTGTATACATATATGTGCATGAGTGTTTCTGTGTATACATGTGAGTACCCATGTGTGCATGTGTGTGCTTGTTTGTGTGTATACACGTATGTACACCCGTGTGTGTTCATGTGTGTACATGTGTATGGGGGGCTCTTCCTCTGCTCCCTGCCCATCCCCTCACCCCAGCTGACCTGGTCTCCCCACAGGGTGTGATTCTGTGCTTTGGCCTGTGCGCCCAGGGCCAGGTGAAGACTGTGCTGAGTGTGCTCCAGGACTTTGAGGAGAAGATTCATGAATCAGAGGAGTCCTGGCAGATTGGTGCT
Organism: Pipistrellus kuhlii; assembly: GCF_014108245.1. NCBI lineage: Eukaryota > Metazoa > Chordata > Mammalia > Chiroptera > Vespertilionidae > Pipistrellus > Pipistrellus kuhlii. Next base: position 26,880,445 of record NW_023425573.1, read on the forward strand.
TGGCGGGTAAGGCTCCTTCTCTCTACAACCAGGTTTCTAGGAGCCTCTTAGAGCAACAGTGCTCTCAGCACCCAACCAAGGTTCTTGCCCAGTCACAATAAGAACACCCTTTTCTTGCCTGGCCAGTGTGGCTCAGTGGTTGAACATTGATCCATGGACCAAGAGGTCACAGGTTCGATTCCCCGTCAGGGCACATGCCAGGTTTCAGGCTCATCCCCAGTAGGGGGGCATGCAGGAGGCAGCGATTGATATTTCTCTTGAATAGATATTCTTTTTACACTCTCCTTTCCTTTCCTCCCAGAAAAAAAATAAATAAATAAAAACATTTTTTTTTAAAAAAGAACTCTCCCTCCATGTCTCCTATCCTCAAAATGACTACAATCTAGAGGCCTCCTGATAATTTAAAGAACGCAAGGTAGGCCTTTCCAGAACCCATTCTGAGCCTTTAGCTATTCATGATGAGGGTACCTGGGTGCAGGCTGGCAATGCAGGGTTCCAGGCCTCATCCAGACCCACTGGGTCTGAAAAAGTGAAGGTGCTTTACACATGTTGGGAGCTCTGCCTTAGTGAATCAATAGGGCTTGGATGGTGGTGGTATGGATGAGACAGTGAAGCTTGTCCAAAGGCATGCAGTTGGCCAGTGGTAAAGCCAGGCGCTGGACCCAAGCAGCCCCTAGCCAGCCTCTCCTCCAACTTCCTGCTCCAGGGCATGGTGCCAAGGCTGGCTGAGGCCCAGTGTGCAGTCATCTGGAGTCACTGATGCCTCAGGCTTTGGCCTTGACCTCCACCTTTGCCCTGGGGGTCTGGCTGTTTGGATGGAGAGTTTCTCAACCTGCTCCACAGAGCAGGAGCTGAGACCTGGGCTCAAGGGCCCCCAGCCTCATGTCCACGGAGGGTTTGGTAGTCTCCGACACCGCCTCTCAGGAGAGCAGAGCTGAAGCTGTTTGTTCCTGCTGGATCCCCAGCATCATGAGATCCCCTGGGCCAGAACAGGTGCCTGGCAGGTGGAGGGATGAGGGCATCCTCAGCCAGCCTCTGCTTAGGAGTGTCCACACAGCCAACTGCTCACTGCTAATGGGCAGTCTGACCTTGCTCTGACTTACTCACCACACTACACCCAGGACCCAGCATGTTGTAGGTGCTCAATATAAAAGTATTGAATGAACAAGTGTTTTAGGCACAGTTGGCTGACTTAATGGCTCTTTTGGTCTTGTAACCAGAGATGATCTGGGGCTGACCCTGCACGCTCCCAGCAGGGCAAGTTGAGCACATCACCACCGCTCAGCATGTCTTCTCCTTGTCGTTGGCCTTGCAGAAGGACCACCCCTGGAGGCGGGAGACAGTGAAGAGCGCTCTCATGGTGATGTACAGCTGTGTGGCCTTGCACTGCCATTGGCAGATGCTCCTCACTCATGTGGACACACCCATCACTGCCAAGATCATTCACCACTACACCAGCAGCTCCCAGGTAACCCAGGGAGACACAGACCCACAGTCAGTGCCCAGGAGATGCCCTCCTTTAGCCAGGTGGGCAGAATGTCACCCTGCATTCCTCTCTGGGTGGAGGTGTAACCAGGAGCAGGGCCCAGGCAGCCCACATGGAGACACCCAGGAGTCCTACATGACTCCCAGCACTTGGGAGGCCCATTGCCCCAGTCTGTACTATTTTTTTGCTGCAGGAGGATGTGGCATGTAGCCCCTCCTTCAAGTGCTGGGAGGGGTGAGTATGGGTCCTCAGAAGTCACAAGATGAGCGCCCCTTTCCTGTCTTTCTCCCTCCCTAGCCTCTGCCCTCCACCCCAGACAGCTGTCCATAGGCCTTTCATAAGGGACAAGATGTGAAGTTGTCTTCAGAAATGCAAAGGGGCTACTTTCTTCGAACAACAAGGAAGAGAAAACACAGAGAATGAAGCACACACTATTTTGTTATTATTTTAAAAATTGTAGTAAAATAGCCTTAACCTAAATGTCACCGTCATGACCCGTTAAGTAGCATTACATACATTCATCTAGTTGTGCAGCCATCACCACCATCCATCTCCAGCACCTTTGTCCTGAATAACTGAAACTCTGCACCCACTGAATGACTGCCCAGTCCCCTCCCCAGCCCCTGGCAGTCCCCGTTCCACTTCCTGTCTCTGAGTCTGACTGCTCCAGGTACCTCCAATGGGCCGAATCACCCAGTATTGGTCCTTTTGTGTCCGGCTTGTTTCACTTAGCATAAATGCCCTCAAGATTCATCCCTGTTGTAAAAGCAAAGAGGGTTTTATCTCAAATACTTATTTTGCTTCTCCCATGACACACAGGGCTTGGTGCCCCTGGTCAGTGAGTGTGCTCACTGACTGGCATTGCTTCCCTCAGGTACAGGTGTTGGGGGGTCTGGCCTACAGCCCCACCACGTGGCAGGTGCTCTGTCAGTGTCTCTAAGGGTGGTGGAAGGAGCAACTTTAGGTGGCTGCAGGGTCCAGGCACAAAGACTATGGCTGGGGATCCTTGGACTCACTCACAACACGCTTCTTCCATCCCTCTGTCTGGTCTGGGCACAGGACATCTGCCTCAAAATGGCCTTCATGAAGAGTGTGGTTCAGATCTCCAGTGCCATCGAAAACCTCAAGGGCCCAGGGGACTTTCAATTTGCCCACAAGGCTACTCTTACTGCCATTATAATGGTAAGCTGGGGGCCTGGGACCTGGGCAGCATGGAGTCTAACTCTGCAAGTACCTGAGGGCGTCTGTCTCAGTTCTGCTGTGATCCAGCTGTAGGGATTCTGAGATGAGAGTCTCATATCTGATAAAGGGTTTCATGGCCAGGAAACAGCCAGGCTCTATTTTCCCCCTCAGGATGGGGACACACAGGTCCACCAGGTCAGCCCCACTGTCGCCCCAGTATTTTTCCATACGTAGGACGGACCTATGGGCAGGTGTTGGCTGCAGGCAAAGCTTAAAACTATTTTTGCACAGAACTTTGGTAAGATCTAGAAAATGTCAGTCGCCCAAAGGCAAGAAGCGGTGACAGGTGCTGATGGAGGTTGTGGGACAGCCACTGCCCATGACCCCAGACCTTCCCACGCCCTGCAATGCCTCGGCCTCAGACACCGCTCCTGTCAGAAGCAGTTCAGGAGAGAAGTGAGATGTGGGTGGTACGGGAGGCACTGAGAAGGAAGGGAACTTGACTTTGGCTCTTGCCTGGACCAGGAGCCCTGCTCATGTCATTTTACACCAGTCACAGGACTGTGGAGTCCCCGTTTTACATGTAAGGGAACTCAGGCAGGGGAAGTAGTTTTCCCAAGGATACACTCAAGTAACGCAGACCTGGATGGGAATCACACGTCCATCGTGAGTCCCACACCTTTCACCAGATTTTGCCCTTCCCCAAAAATGGCAAAGACCAAGTGATCCTAAAATCATCAGGTCTTTCTGGCACTAACGCTGGGAGTACTGCCACCATGAGGACCCCTGGGATTTAAGGGCCCCATCTTTCTTGGTCTGGAACTCTGGGTGGCTTGGCAGCTCACTGCCCTGCTCTGCTGGCAGGCAATCATCAAGGCGGAGTCGACTGACAATCTGGTGTCTCCCATACGCACCATGGCCATGGATGCCCTCCTGCACCTGAGGTGAGCTGGCCCCCCTGCTCGTGCCCCAGGCACCTCTCCTGGGCAGATGCAAATCCTGAAACCATCCCTTGGCACTTGTTGGTGCAGGTCCACCTCCATAGCAGGGATCTTGGGTGACAGCTCCTGGGCAGTGGGCCACCTGGAAGATGGGAGTCTGCTCCCATTCCTCTTGTCCATAATTCTCAACAATATTTCAGGCTGTGCTCTTCTCCTTGGATGGGAGGTAACTGGCAGATAGGTAGGCTGTTCTTTGGTCCATTAGGAGATGTTTTGAGCAAAAGGTCACACGTGATCCTGAATAATCAGCAGAAAGATGGCCTCCACCCAGCTGGGTTGGATTCAGTCAAGGAAGTTACATATCAACATGGTATTAATACAGTTATACAAATAATATAAGTAAAAGAATACCTGAGGTGTGTCTTCGGGAACTATCTACCCACCAGTGGGGTGAGGAGTTGGGGGAGAGAAGCTATGTGTTTGTAAAATCTATATTTGAAGTGGTTGGGTCCTCTTTAGGAAATCTTCACCAGTTAGGAGTTTTATCATTTAAACTCATAGCAGAAATGCCTGTTGCCCCTTTTAGAGGCAACACATGGACATATTTGAAATCAATTTCACACACATCCCTTCAGGGACTTGGAGGTAAGGCAAACACATACACAAGGAATTAGAGGTCAGCGCTGAGTGTTTGCAGGTGAATAACAAAAAAAATCTAAGACCAGAAAAAGGGGGCTAATAGCAAGATTCAATTCGGTTGCTATAACAGGGGCTAGAAAAAGGAGCTGGCAAAAGGAGTTTACCTTTTGATCTGGGCTTAAGCTAAGTGAAATAAGCAAGTCAGAGAAAGGTGAGTATCATATGATCTCACTTATATGTGAAATCTAATGAACAAATTAAACAAATTAAACTGATGAACAAAATAGATCCAGAAACACTGAAGTATGTAAAAGACTTACCAATTTCAGAAAGGAGGGCAGGAAGAGATTAAGCAAAGAACTTAGATACATCCTATAAAATAAAGGCCTATATGCTAAGTGCTCACTCATCTGGTCATCCATTCAATCCAATCAAAGTGTAATATGCTAATGATATGGTAAGGTCACTCAACTGCTCCCTATGACGTGCTCTGACCACCATGGGGCAGACAGTCAATTTATTGACCAGTCACTATGACATGCACTGAGCAACAGGGGCCAGATGCTCCAACTGATAGGTTAGCTCGCTGCTGGGGTCTGGCTGATCAGGACTGAGCAAGACAGGCAAGACATGCTCTGAAGCCCTCCTGCAGTCCATCCCCAGCTGGCCAACCTCTCATGTCCCTCCCTGATCCCAATCGTGCACTGGTGGGGTTCCTTGGTCTGGCCTGCACCATCTCACAATCTGGGACCCTCAAGGGATGTTGGAGAGCCAATTTTGGCCGGATCTCACAGGCCAGGCCAAGGGATCCCTCTAGGCCTTTAGTATATGCATAATCCAAGGACAGACAATAGTGTGATGAGGGCCCATGGAGAGAGCGGGAGAGGGTTGGAGGAGGTCAAATGTGGGGGCACAGGGGACAACTGTAATACATTAAACAATAAAGATGCATTTAAAAACAAAGAAAGAATGGGCTAGATGCCTGAAGCAGCTATGTACAAACCTGGAGGGGTTATCAAAACACAGATGGCTGGGCCCTAATCCACAGAGTATTTGATTTAGTAGCTCTGAGGTGAGGCTATAGAATTGGCATCTATATATATAAAAGACAAGCGACCAGAATGATAGAATAACCGGAATGACTGCTAACTATACATGGATTGCAGAGGCCACTTGGCCTGATTGGGGCCCTGTTCAGCTTCCCCCAACCTCCCACAGGCCCTCCCCCTGGCTGGCCAGGTCCCCTATCTGCCTTCCCCACCCTGATCAGGGTCTGGGCTGGCTGGCCAACCTCCTGTGAGGTTGGGTCCCACTGCCGGCTCTGCCTGATGGCCCCTATTGGGGCAGCTGGCTGGCCTCCACCCATGCACAAATTCGTGAACCAGGCCTCTAGTTTCTAATAAACTCCAACGTGACCTACTGCTGCTAGTCTGAGCATTACACTTGACCCATGGGCTAGTACCAGCCTGGAATTCAGAGTTCATGGTTGTGTTCTAGGAGGAGCAATGGAATGTTTCTGAGCAGGGGATGGACAGGGTTAGAGCAGACTTCAAGTAGAAGAGGTGGCCTTGGACCCTTGGATCTGCCTCTCAATCCCTGACATAATTACTGGACACTGATGGCTGGGCAGAGCACAAACCCCTAGAGAGGATGCACACCTGAACCCCCAACCAGGAAACCTGGCGTCTCTCTTGATCTGTGACATGCCTCCACCTTAAGGGCCTGCAGGAGATGGTGCATGTGAGTTGTCTGGCAGAGGGCCAGGAGCCAGTGATGTCCACCCCTCCTGCCAGTGATGTCCACCCCTCCTAGTGGGATCTTAACCTGTTAACCGGGGAGTTCCCTTTTTAATTACGCAACGTATAACAGGTGCATACTCTTTCACTAGGACGTGTCAGTATGTCACGCCCAGTGGACGTAATTTCATATTATTATTTTTTTATTAATACTTAATTAAAATAAATGAAATATATATTTTCATTTATTTATATATAAAGCACAAAGGAAAATACAAAATTACAAACAAATAGAAAAGAATACCAACAAAAAATGGAAACATCGAATTAAAAAATTATAAATTTTACGAACAATTATAAAGATTACAAAAAATATATACTGTCTGTTTCAGGGTGCAACATATATTTCAAGGACGTATTCATATGTCCTCCTTGTTCCAGATATTGTTTACATTTGACGTATTTATTTATTTATTTTTAAAATATATTTTATTTATTTTTTTTCAGAGAGGAAGAGAGAAAGATAGAGAGCTAGAAATGTCGATGAGAGAGAAACATCGACCAGCTGCCTCCTGCACACCCCCTACCGGGGATGTGCCCGCAACCAAGGTACATGCCCTTGACCGGAATCGAACCCGGGACTTTTTAGTCAGCAGACCAGACCGACGCTCTACCACTAAGCCAAACTGGTTTCAGCCACATTTGACGTATTTATAAGTCCCGCTCGGTTAACAGGTTAAATTCCACTGAACACTTCTTCTCTCACTTTTTCTTTCCTTAGCAAAGTGAAGCCTTTCTACTCCACAGAGGAAAACACTGAGCTGATGGATATCAGTCTACATTCTGTAATTTCTCTCCAACCCCCAGGAAAGGACAATAAGTCCATTAAGGTAGGTTCCTCTGAGCCACCTCATTTTCTGGGTCGGGACCTGGAAGTTTACTTTATCACGACAGTGCTGAGAGCCCACCATCCTGAACCACCCATCTGTGGTTAGAGGCAGCAAAGTGCAGCAGGCTCTGTTTGTCAGTGTAAGGTGATGCTAACTGCTGTAACAGACAGACTCCAAAATCTCTGTGGTGTAACAACATGAGAACTTAGTTCAAATTGGCAGTGGGGGTGGGGATAGAACTGCTTCTATCTGTTATTCAGGAGCCATGTCTTCTTTAATGCCTGGTTCTGAAGGTCCACATGAGTATTGATATTTAGCAAGGAGAGGTAGAGAAAGAGTATAGAGCAGTGGACGGCAAACCGCGGCTCCCGACTCTGTTGACTAATGAGTTTGCCAATCACTGGTATAGAGGATTCATGAGCTACTTTGCCCACTTTTATTGGTCAGAACTCAGTCACATGGCTCCACTTAAATCTAAGGAGTGCTGGGAAATGTCCCAGACTGGATAGCTATTTTCCAGGAACATTGTTGGAAAAGAAGGACAAATCTTTTGTGGTCAGGTAGCCACCTGTGCCTCCTAGGCCTGGCCCTGGAAGAAGAGTCAGGAGAACTGGACTTCAGGAGTTCAGTTTCCTCCTTTGTGAAATGGGTTCCTCTTAAGAAGCTGACTTTTACACCGTGTGAGAAGACAAGTGTAAAGCACTCAATTTGAGTACAAGTAAAAGGGCTGATTATCTGATCATCTTACACTGTGCACCCTCCTCATTGCTGCCTGGCTTTTCCCTCTCTTGTCATAGACCCTGTACACGAATGCCCTGAGTGGCCTGGAGCAGCTGATGGAGGGCCTCTTGCAGAGGCAGATGGACCCCAAGGGCCTGCAGGAGATGGTGCATGTGAGTTGTCTGGCAGAGGACCAGGGATGGCCACCTCTCTGTGGGAAACAGGGGTATGAGTTAAACATTGTTTTGATAATTTTATTTAGATAAAAATTCAAATTTGCTGAAAAGTTGCAAATATAGTAAAAAGACTCTTGTATACCTTTCACTCAGATTTACAATTTTTAATATTTTGCCACATTTTTTCCCTTTCTTATTACACACACACACACACACACACACACACACACACATCTTTTAAATCATAGACAGTTGCAGAACAAGTTAAGAACAAGAATACTCTCTCTCTCTTTTTTTTTTAATCCTCACCTGAAGATTTTTTTTTTTTTTTTTTTTTTTTTGCTGATTTTGGAAAGAGGAAGAGAGAGAGAGAGAGAGAGAGAGAGAGAGAGAGAGAGAGAGAGAGAGAGAGAGACATTGATCCATTGCCTCCATCAATGCCCCAACTGGAAATTGAACCAACAACCTAGGTATGTGCCCTGACTGGTAATTGAACCCTTTTGATATACAGGATGGTGCTCCAACCAACTAAGCCACTCAGCTGGGGCAAGAATAGTCTCTTATATAACAACTAGAGACCCAGTGCACAAAATTCATGCACTCGGGAGGGGGGGGGCAGAGCCCTCAGTTTAGATTGTGAGAGGGTGCAGGCCAGGCCAAGCCACCCCACCAGTTGCACGATTGGGGTTGGAAAGAGATGTGGGAGGTTGGCCAGCTGGGGAGGGCTCCAGGGCATGTCCAGCCTGTCTTGCTCAGTCCTGATCAGCCAAACCCCAGTAGCAAGCCAACTTATTGGTCAGAGCATCTGTCTTCTGATGGTCAGTGCACATCAGTGTCCCCTGGTAGTCATAGTAACTGGTTGACCAGTCAACTGTCTCCCCCTGGTGGTCAGTGCACGTCATAGCAAGCGGTTGAGTGGCCTTAGTATATCATTAACATATTACATTTTGATTGCAACCAAATGGCCAACCAGATGACCAAATGCTTAGCATATTAGGCTTTTATTATATAGGTCACAAGAATAAAAAATCAAGAAATTTAGCATTAGTACAATGCTATATTCTAATCTATGGTCTATCGGCAGGCTTTACCAATTATTCCAATAATGCTTTTTATAGCAGCTATTTTCTACCAATCCAGGATCCAATCTGGACTATGCATTGCATTGAATTGTCATGTCTCTTTAGTCTCTTTCAGTCTGGAAAAATTCTTTAGTCTTTGCCTTTTATAATCTTGCCATTTTTGAAGGATAAAGGTAACTTTTTAAAAAATTAGGTTGTTTGCTTTCTTGATATTGAGTTTTTAGTTTTTATGTTTTCTAGATACAAGTCCTTTATTTGCTATGTAATTTGCAAATATTTTCTCTCAGTCTCTTATTTGTTTTTTTTTTGTTTTTTAAATAAATTACACAGTGTCTTTTGAAGAGAAGTTTCAAATTTTGATGAAGTCTAATTTATAATTTTTTTCCTCTTTTATAGATCCTGGTTTTAGTGTTATATCTAATAGTCTTTGTCTAACCCAAGATCACAAAGATTTTCTTCTAATACTGTATCGTTTTAGGTTTTACAATTAAGTCTATGGTATATTTTGAGTTAGCTTTTGTATATGGTGTAATGTATGGATCAAAGTTTATGCAATTTTTGTATTTTTGCACACAGATAACCAATTGTTCCAGCATCATTTGTTGAAAACACTATCTTTTCTCCATTGAGTTACTTTTGCACCTTTGTCAAAAATCATGTATGTGTGGCTCTAATTCTGAATGCTTATTCTGCTCCAATGATGTATTGTATTTGTCTATCTTTTCATTAGTGTCATCCTGTCTTGATTACTGTAATGTTACAGTAAGTCTTAAAATCTGATTGTGTGGGCCCAATGACTTTGTTCTTGGTTGCTATATCCCACAAACATTAATATGTCATGTTCTAACTTTATTTCAGTTCAATATACATTTTAATTTCTCTTTTCATCTTTTCTTTGACCCATGGATTATCTAGAAATTTTCAAATATTTGAGAATTTTTCAGATGTCATTCTGTTTTTGATTCCTACTTTAACTCCATTGTAGTCTGATGATATACTTTGTATGATTTGAATCCTTTTACATTGACTGGAAGTTATTTTGTTGTCTGGGTATGTCTGCCTTCAGCGAATGCCTTGTGTGCACTTGAAAACTATCCTGCTGTATTGGTCAGAGTGTTTCTAAACATGAATTAGGCCAAGTTGGTTGCTAGTGTTGTTGAAGTTTCCCGTATCCTTCCTGATTTTCTGTCTTCTTGTTCTATCAGTTACTGAGAAAGAGGTACTAAAACCTCTAACACTCTGGTTTATTTATTTCTCCTCTCAGTTCTATCCATTTTTGCTTCCAGAACTATTAAGCTCTGTTAGTAGATGCATGAATGCTTAGGTCCTGGAATGCAGGGCGGGCTGTGCTCCTGGCTCTTTCCCTGGCAGGCAAACATTTGGAGCAAGGTCCAACACACTAATTAGTCAAGAGCCCTCTCGGTGTGAGGATGCTGGGAGGCGGAGGAGGGCACTCTCTCTTCTTACAACCTCATCACCCTAGTAGTGGAGCCTGGGAAGGAACCATCTAGAAGCATTGAAAAGCAGATTCTGAGTAGGAGGGACAAGGTAGGTAATAGTTGGCCAGGAAAGGGCTGGCTCTGGGATTTTTAACACCCTCTTCTGTGTTATGGGTTCCATCTATAGCTCCTGGAAAAGTGGATCTTGTCCGAGAAAGATTGGGAGCGGGAGAAGGCTATGAACTTGCATCTTAGTCTTATGCAGAGCTACATCCAGAGCATCGGCGTCTGCGTGAGTACAGGAGCACCAGCCCCCGACCTGGTTCTGCTCCCTTCCCCCACAGAGTCCTGTGGGAAGAGGCTGCCTCACTTGGGAATGGCAATGAAACCCCTGGAAGGGCCAACCTGGGAGAGAATGGGCTACAGCTTGCAGTTGTCTAGGTTTTGTGGGTCCTGAAGCTCACACCATGGTGAGAACCCTTTCTGAGAAAAAGGATACACAATTATGAATACCACATTGGTTAGAAAAGTGCATGTTTACTTAAAATGAGAAAATAAGTTACTAAACATTACAAAGAATACAAAGCTTGGCAAGTACCACAAACACCTTGAAAAGCATTGAGATGTTTTCGTTGGTTACCCATCTGACACAGCTTGAGGAAACCTCTTCAGAACCCAGGGTCCTGAGGGTAGATACCCTGCCCCGGTCATACAGCTGGAAAAGGGGAAGCCCAAAATGAACTGAGGGCTCAGTTATAGGAATGAGATAGGTGCCTGGACATAGAGCCTGGGTCTGAGGTTGGCCAGACTCCTCAGATCCTGACTGCTTGATCTCCAGGAGCCCAGCTATGGGGCTCAGGAGGCAGGAATGTGGGCAGTAGACCGAATGTGGCATCTTCCCCCTTCCCAGACAGGGGTGGTGTTTTCAGAGCAGGGTTTGCCCTCTCTGCCTGCCCATTACCCTGCCCCTGGGAAGCACCAGGTACGTGTGAGGGGACAGAGTGTGAGCCTTAAGTTCTCCTGCTCCTCAGATCCCCCTGAAGCTGGGGCAGTTTGGCACACTGATTGGACTCATCGCCCCTTGCACCTGTGACTCCAACAAAAGAACTCGCTTGGCCTCAGCAGATGTCCTGTCCAGCCTGCTGGATCTGCATGGTATGTGGAGGGTGGGCCATCACAACCAGCATCTCCAGGCTCGGAGAAGGGCTGACATCAAGGTTGTCAGCTATGGGGGTGGGGGAGTGTTACAACCTCTCTGTATAGACAAATAAGGTTGACCAGCAGAGACAGCAGAGGGTGCAGAGCTCACGGAGAGGCCATGGAAGCTTCTGGAAAGAGAGGCTCATTGGTTCAGCATAACTCACAGCAGGCATGTGTTGGATACTGAGGACCCCACTGGCACAAGGCCAGCTCACAGATACCAAGGAGCCAGCAAAACTGGCCAGAGATGAGCTGAGGGGAGAATGCAGTGTGGTGACCTTCAGAAGAGGAGAGATCACCTCTGATGTGGTAGCTGATGGGCATCCATCATAGCAGGGACTGCCGGAGCTTGTGTAGAGATGGTGTGGGGAACAATGAGAGCAAAGTTATGCGGGACAGGGTGTCCAGATGCTGTGGTCCAGTCCCTCAGAGACAAGGTGCCCTGAGAGTCAGGACAAGCGGCCTCTGTGACTGGGCCTTCCAAGGCTAATGGTGTCTGAAACTACTCCCAACAGCAAGCCAGATCTGCTCTTCATGGGACGTGTACAAAGAGTTGGAGCTTGCGAGATGCAAGGAGGACCTCCAGAGCTTGGAGGTGGAGAAGATTTTCAGTGCCTCCTCCAGAATCGCCAAGGTGATGATCCAGGAAGCTTGTGTGGGTTGCTGGGCCACACTCCTAGTGCCTGGGTCACCTCTGGGGGCAGGATCTAGCTCAGCCTGGCCACACAGTGCCCATCCTCTTCTGGGAGTCACAGCTTCTGTGGCCTTTGGTCTAATTCATGCCACTGTAAATGGCCTACAATATGTAAGGTCTCCATGGGGGTTTCCTGGCTCACAGAAGGTGTTAATAGTCTCTGACTGTCTTCCCTTCATCCTTGTGATGTGCTACACTGAGGGTGGAGGGGGCCCCAGAAAGAACTGAACATGAGGCCCAGCACACAGGCCCTGGCTCATGGGAAGGCTGATGGCCTACTTGTGACTGAAAGTGCCCAGAGCCAGAGGGCAGAGGGGATTTCCTGGAGGAGGGGGCTTGTGTAGTGGCAGGCCAGATCGAAGGGCTTCAGGGCTCAGGGCACGCCTGAAAGAAGACTGCAAAGATAGGTCAGGGAAGGTTTGGGGTAAAGCTTCCTGTGGTGACAGGTGGGGCAGGGAACTGAGCCTGGGCCTCAGCTATCAGAATCCAAGAATGGCCTTCTCTGGTCCTAGGAGATTTGCATGCAATTTAATTGTGATGAAGTGGTCTCGCTCATCCAGAAGCTCTGTGAGAACATCGGGGCCATGGACCTCCAGCATGACAAGGCCTCTGTCATCTGGATAGACACCTTCCTCCAGATACGGGTCAAGGAGTTGGAGGATAAGGTACAACTGTGGCTGGGGCACCTGGGGCTGGGACGGCAAAGTGCTTCCAGGCTGCAGGGACTGGCTGGGGCCCAGCTGCACTGGCTGACAATGCCCACCCCCCATAGCTCCTTGCTGTAAAGAGGAGGAGGAAATAGAGTTCTAGAATGAGAAAGAAAGGTGTTGAAGGTAGACAGGTCAGTAAGTGGACATTGGACTTAGGCCCACAACTCTCTCTCAGAGCGTTCTGCCTCTCACACCGAACACTAATAAAATCCGAGGAAAATGCCAAAACCGGTTTGGCTCGGTGGATAGAGCGTCAGCCTGTGAACTGAAAGGTCCCCGGTTTGTTTACGGTCAAGGGCGTGTACCTTGGTTGCAGGCACATCCCCAGAAGGGGGTGTGCAGGAGGTGGCTGATCAATGTTTCTCTCTCATCGATGTTTCTGACTCTCTATTCCTCTCTTCTTTTCTGTAAAAAAAAATCAATAAACTATATTTAAAATAAAATCTGGGGAAAGACCAAAGGATTTATTGGAGGTGTGCTGGAGGTCTAACTTAGCCACTGTTGTGTGAAAGTCTTTGGAGGAGGGGTGTGAGGGCAAGAGACCCCTGAGGGCCAAGTTGCCCTGGTGATGCCCACCCCCACCCTAGGTGGCTGAGATCCTGGGTGCCATCTTGGTCCACCTGCCTGTGGTGGATCACAAGGAGGTGCGGCGCAACCTCATCGAGGGCATTCTCCTGCTGGCCCACTACCACCAGGAGACGGTCCTCACGTCGCTCCTGAGGCAGCCCCTGCCCATGCAGAGGTAGGTGGTGGGTACCCTGTGTGGGGGACCAGGGGCTTCTGTGCAGCCCAGACCATGACGTACTTACCAGAGGACCGGGACCTTGAGTGGTGCGTTGTCTGACCCTCTCCCAGCATCTCCTGTTGGGGAACTATGGGCACAGCTTTGTGAATCCCAGCAGGCAGTTTTCGCATCTCCTTGTTCAATTTGATCTTGTTGGACTTGTCTCTTTGGCTCTTCAAAACCCACTAGGACCTTACCTCCCTGTGTAACCAGGTCCTTCAAGTCACTGTGCAGGGGTCCCTTCCCTTCTCAGCAGGGCCACAGGCTTGGACTTGGGGGCCAGGAAAGCTGCTTCAGATTGTAGCCCCTCCTGTGGAAACTGGAGATGAAGCCTCTTCCTCAAAGATGTGCTGGGAGGGGGAGGGGCGAGGACACTGGTCAGCCAGCCGCCCAGGACCATCCTGACTCAAGCCAGGCACTTGGAGGCTATTACTGGATGTCATCCAGAGGTCATCAAAAGTAGACCTGGTGGTCACCTACCCCTGGAGCGTAGCTTCTCAGGGGTACCATGAGCCGGGCACAGAAAGGAGGCTGAGTGAGGAGTCGGGGACCTGGGCTCACGCCAGCTCCCTGAGATGCAGCCTCCAGAGTCCGTCCACTCACTACTCAGGGGGCTGCTGGGGTCCAAAGAGGCTCATATCTGCTGGGGCACAGGGCAGGTAACCCACAATCCTTGTCCCCTGTCGTTGGCTAGCCACCTGGTGGAGGTGTGGTTGGCTGTGGCGGAGAATGTACCTTTTGCCCGGTTGATGCTCCACGGCCTGATGGGCCGGCTGCAGTCCCGGTTCACCCCCAGGGCCAACGCCACCTCCAAGGCCGACATCTGGCGCCTGGCTGCGGTAGACCCTCTGATGGTGAGTTGCCGGGGTAGGCCCCGGGGCTCCTCAGGGGCACTGAGTCGGAGCCCCGATGCCTCCTGCCCTTCTCTCTGCAGACCCTCTGCACCATCCACCTTCTCATCGAGAAGATGGACAGGGACGACAAACTCCCGGACCTCCTCCCGGACCTCATCTACACCCTCCTGATACAGCTGGGCAGCAGCCAGGGGCCGGAGGCAATGTCGCCCGTCCTGAAGACGTGGAGACTCATCCACACGGGGACCCTGCCCGAGGAGATCAACCTGCAGAGGTGCTCCCGAGGGCAGGCAGCGGGCTTGGGGTACACGTGACCTTGGCCTGTCTCTTAGAAGTCACCTCCACCGAGAGGCCCTCAACAGGACCTCCTATGGGGAGGAGAGGTTTCTGGAACATGATCTTACAACACTCCCTCACTAGGGTCCAGCACAGTGTGGCTTTCAGAGTCTGCACACCCAGTCTTCGCCCCTTGAGCTAGGCACAGCAGGAGTTGGGATGCTGCTTCACCCGCCTGGGTGCAGTGCTTGCCCCGCTGAGGTGCTCTGGGTATTCTCAGCAAGGCTGCCACACCATGACATGGTCCCACCTTCTTCCAGGATCACAATCAAATCCATGCAGCTTTTGTTCAGGAGACTCGACAGTGAGCGGCTGGCCCACATGCTGGAAGAGCAGGGCGTGTGGGCCCTCCTGGAGAGTGGCTCCACTTTCCTGCAAGGAGCAGGCCTGCTGGCCAGGTGGGCACCCAGGTGGCCGGCGGCGGCGGCAGGACTTGCAAAGTGATGGCGGAATGCCTTGCTTCAGGGGCATCGTGTTGACCTGTGCCCCACACTTTGGGATGCAGGGCAAAGGGAATCTTTCTTTCCAAACCTTCAAACCCTGGGGCAGGAAATGTGAGGTCAGATCGGTGGAGCTTGGCAAGGCCACACTGGGCTTCTGAGCAGGTCCAGGATGGGGAAGTCCAGGTCCCGATAACTCATGGGCAGCCCTCATTCAAGTCCTTTTTATAAAAAGGTGATGAAAAGAAAGTACTTCAGTGGAGAGGAGGGCGAGGCCAGAGATGTTAGATCTGCCTATGAGTTAGATCTGGCCCGTGTTCACCTCTTAGAGGCCAGAGATGTTAGATCTGCCCTTGAGAGCTGCTCTGCACGGGGGGAGCTGAGATGCCCTCCCTGCCCGGTGGGCTGTGCTCCCCTCCACAGGCTGTGCATTCGGAATGCAGAGGGCTACAGGCAGAGGCTGGCGGAGCTGGTGCTCAGAGGCATGGCCTCGGAGGTCCTCAGCTGCCGTGTCAGCAGCACGGCGATCTGCGTGGAAGTGAGGCACAGGGGTGGGTGTGGTGGGCTGGGGAGGAGAGGGGGGCAACCCCCAGCTCTCTTGGGGGGGGGGTTCATCTCAGGGGCAGGTGCTCAGGCTATGAGGGGCATCTAGTCCAGGGGGCAGGTGAGCATTCACTCATTCCTTCGTTCATCACAACAGTAATTCAGGGTGGGCACTGTGGGGAAAGGGGCCGAGACGTGGTCTTTGCCCTGAGTGTAGCAGCTGAGTGATGTGTGATATGGTGAGTGTCACAACACACAGGTGTCCAGAGGAGGCCACCTTGGGCTCTTGGGGAGATGGAAGTGCTGGGGAGGGTCTTGCAGGAGGGCTTACCAGGCTGGAAGATTGGAGCAAGGGGTTATGGCCATTGAGGCCCAGCTACCCTTTCATGCACATGAGGTACTAATGTGGTTACCCCTACTGAGAGGCCCTTGTTGTCCCTTCCTGGTAGGACAACAAGTTTCTGAAATTTGATCCAGGGAATTGGCCAGAAAACTTTGAGGAGAAATTCTATGGGCTGCATGCTGCTCCATATACCACAGGAACCAAACATCGGCCTAGTGGGGGGTCCCCAGACTTTTCCTGTAAAGGGCCAGGCAGAGAATTTTCAATTTTAGTGTCACCAATTTGGTATTTAGTTTTCCTTTGGTTTATTTAAAAAACATTCATGTGTGTACGTGCACACACAGACACACGCATGCACACATGTACACACACGTCACAGGGGTCCCCGCGGGGTTGATGTCCTGGTATTTTGAGAACTAGGCTGATGGTGGCGCTGAATCCCAGATGAGGGAAATGCATGCTTCTCGCGTGGTTCTGAAAGACGAAGGAGTGTGTGAATATGGGTAACACTTCCCCAGCGTTTCCCACCTATTTCCTTACTGAATCCTCATGGCAACCTCACGAGGCAGGTGCTGGTCTCACCATCTTTTTACAGATGAGGAAGCAGAGTGGCCTGCCAGGGCCCCACAGTGGCAGGCGGAGGAGCCAGGAGCGGATTCCAGGGGTTCAGGCTCTGACTCTCCTCCGATCTACAGGGAGACCATTCTGTGCACTGCATATAGCCACACGCCCCGCCTCTTGACAGAAACTAGCCTCTGTTGGGGATGACTGCAAAAAGTTTTCCTTTCTAGTTCATGAGAGACCCGATTCTGTACCAGGAGAGGCTGCTGAAGCCCGCCCTGCGGCTGCTAGAGAAGGGCGTGGACCAGAGGGACGAGGTCCTGCAGGTGCTGTCCCTGCGTGCCCTCGGCAACATGGCCCTGGGCGCCCCCAAGAAGGTGCTGCAACCGACCTTGACCCGGGGGGGCCTAGGGGCAGAACCCAGTGTGCTGAGGATCAGAGCTGAAGGCTCCCTCCTCCTCTATCCCCCTCCCCCAGGTGAAGCAGTACCGCAAGTTGCTCCTGGAGAAGTGTCTATATGCCCTGAGGGATGCCCACGGCACCAGCGTGCCCTCTGAGGGCATGGAGGCCCTGGCCAAGATCCTGGCCGAGCTCCGGGAAGGGGATGTAGGGTCCTTCTTCGATGCCATCTCTGAGCAGTGCAGGTCCTTCTTTGACAACGTGAGTCCAGACGAGGGCCTTGCTGGGCCCAGGCCCTGGGTGGGGGCTGCGCAGGTGTCCTGGAGCAGAAAGGACAGTGGGTCTCACTTGGCGCTAATGGATTGATTGGCTGAGCGTGGAATCGTGTAAAAAAAAAAATTGTTCTGGGGCCCAGGGGACCCTTCTCCCTGCTATTAAGGAAATGAGCTTTCCCTTCCAATTCCTGGCTGCCCACAAATGCTCTTGGGGCACCTGTGACATGTCGGGAGGGGGTGCTGCTAGGCAGTTTTGTGCCTGCAGATTCAACACAGCGAAGGTCTCAAACACCTGAGTTATGCCCAGTCCTGGAGCCCTGGAGGGGAGACTCCGTCCTGATGGAATGACCCAGAAGGCTTCACAGGGGTCAATGAATCCAAAAGGGTTTGTGGAGAATGGCTGCAGTTTCGTTGGGCTTCTGTTTCCCCGAGTTTCAGGACTGCTTTGTCCATCTTGGCCACAGGAGAGCGAGCTGCTGCGCTGGAAAGCCTTCCTCCTGTTCAGCAAGCTGGCCACGGTGGCCAGGGTTTCCAAGAAGCACTTCTTCAAGGGGGAAGTGAAGAGAGCCTGGGTCCCGCTCATGCTGCACTGCCAGGACCCCTGCCCCGACGCAGCCCAGGTAAGGCCCCCTCGGCTTTGCTTTCCAAAGTCTGTCCCCAAGAGGAAAGTGTTTTCTGGGTTTGCTGGCTGAGCTGCCTGCAGGCTCCCCACTAGAGAGCCCAGAAACCACATTCAAGGCGCCCCACAAACCAGTTTTCTGTGGGGGCTGAGTTTCCTTCTTCCCCAGTCACTTCCACCTATTGCCCTTTCTTCTACCAGATTCACTTTGGGTGAATATTATGGCTCAGGCACGTTTAAAATTCACCTGAAACCTCACCTGCTCCCTGCGGGGCAGGCTTGTGAGGTGAGGGTGGGGGCTCTCCCTGGCTCTGTGACCCTGTTTCTCTTCCCACTCCAAGTCCCAGCTCCTGTAATGCTTTGGGAGGGGGGAGGGGAGGGGGAAGACCCCGTCTCCTACTCAAACTGCTGCCTTGCAGGCTAACACTGGCTGGCTGGGACACGCAGGTAGAGAACCTCTCACTGCACACATGGACCTTGACTCTGTCCTCTGTCTTCCTATAAAAGGGGAGGTGGTAGAGAGGTGGCTGAGTTCAGGGGCCATTCTGCAAAAAACAGGTGACAAAGACAGTTGTGGGGATAGAGCTGGCTGCAAACAAGGGGTCCTCAACAGCTCATTTTAAAGCTAGTACCTTAGTTCCCAGTTCTGGGGTCACAAGGTAAGTCCCTAAATCCTGCTGCTGCGAGGGCTGCCAATTTGCCTGTGGGGTGAGAGTGGTCCGGATGGCACCTACAGGGACAGGAAGGGAGATCTGCAGTGCCCTCCTGACTTGGGACTTAGCCCCCATCCTGCCTCCCTGCCTGATCTCTGCCTTGGGCACCCTGGTGACCCAGGGCACAGAGCATCACCTCTTAGAGACTCTTTTCTTCACTGATCCTCACCTTCCTCTACCGAGGGCTCCCACTGTTATTTCACATCTTCTCAGCAACTATCCTGTGGCTGGTGCTTCAGGGAAGGCAAAGCAGACAAGTGACTGAGGGGCTTTAAGGAAGGAGCCTCCGAGGACAGGCCAGGGGACCAGCATGGACGGGAAGTGCCAGAGGCTAGCCCCGGCGGTGCGGCTGCCACTGCCATCCCTGGGCAATGGATGCTGGCCTCTCTCCCCCTGCCCTCTGTCTCCCGTCAGCATCCTCCTATGACCTAACCCAGCAGAGGCCAGAGCCTGCGGGTCTGGCTGATGCAGTCCTCAGAAGCAGGAAGAGCTAGTGCAGGCATCTGGGGGAATGAGAGGGCTTGTCCCCATCCTCCCAACCCCAGCCAGGCCCCCAACCCAGTCTCCTAAAAGGGCAGGCCCCAGACAGGGCTGCTGAGGGCATGAAGGTGCTGGCTCAGGGGGCAAGTGGGTAGCATTAGCCCCCAAGGGGCTTTTTATAAACGCGCACACAGCGTTACCCAGGCTGGCGGGGGCTCTGGTCCCAGGTGCCCTCCCAGGGCTCACCGGCCCACCCTTTGGCTTCCTGAGGCTTTTCCAGGGGCACCCTCTGGCTATATTGATGGAATGCAGCCTGACCAGCCCCACCGCTCCTGTGAAGCCCTCTGTCCACCTGCCATCCTGCTCTGTGTCCCTCCAGGCCTGTGCGGAGACCATGTATCAGTGTGTGCACTTCTGGGGCTGCAAGGGCCTGGTGGACGCCTCGAGGCAAAGAGACACCATGGAGCCTGATGAGATGGCCAATTTCCAGACAACTCTGTGCTCCGTCCTGGTGAGGAGGCTGAGGGGGTTGGGGGTGAGGGCCTCACCTGCTGGCAGTGGCTGCTTAGTAGCTTAGGGTCTTAACTGCCAGTCTACCTTGAGACCCTGTGTTCACCTCTTAGAGGTGAAGTGTCGAGACCAGCACTGTCCAGCAGAAATGAAAGCAAGCCACATGCCCATTTTTAAGTTTCCCAATAGCTATGTTAAGAAAAAGGGAAAGACAATAGGGTGGTGAAGGCCCAGGGTGGGGGCAGGGGTAGGCTGGATGGGGTCATTGAGGGGGGGAGGGGGAAGGACATATGTAATACTTTCAATAATAAAGATTAAAAAAAAAGGGGGGGGGGAGGTGTAACCAAGCTAATCATAGATTTTATTTAACCCAATAGCTCCAAGTCTTTATTATTTCAACATGTAATCAAAATTATTAATTCAGGCTAGCCATTTTCAAGTGCTTAAGGGCCACACATGGCAAGTGGCAACTGTATCGGACAGCATGGGTTTTAGATGAATATAATGTCTTCCCTGGGCCAGACTAGAGTGTGATGGGGATGAAGGTTGCCGAGCTTCCAATTTGCAGGGTGACCCTGGAGTCACTCCTCTCTTGGCAGATCCTCCTGCACCAGAAAGACAGCAATTCCCATCCGGGTCCGCAACCTCCCCAGCTCTGTGTATCACTTGTTTTTTGCAGACTCAGAAAAAGCCTGCTATCCTCTACAGTTTCTTGCTAGAAACAATGAGCTACATTAAAAGTAACTTGTCGAGGATCAGAATCGCTTCCTGCAACTTGGCAGGTGAGAGGGCAGATGTCTCCTGATGCAGGAGGGACCATGGGGTCAGGTGTTGGGTCCAGAGCTCCTGCCCCACCTTGCTGCCTTAACTGCCTGATTCTCAGTTAGGTGTCCTCAACTAACTCCTCAGACACCTGGTAAGGTAAATGCAGATCTGTCACTCACTAATACCTGTGTGATGAGCATTTCTCGGGCTATCACTCAGGGGTTATTATGAAGCAGATGTCTGAACATTATCTGAAAAAGCTGGACTTCGTGGCATTACGGAATTGTAAGTCGTGGAGACTCAAATGCACGCGGGGAGCTTAGTGAAGTGCTGAGGGGGCAGCCTGCTGACCCTTAGTTGTGGGTTTTGGGGCGTTGGGGGTTGTTACCAGGCACAAAGAGATGGATGGCCCAGTGGAGGGCTTTCCAAGGAAGACAACTCATTGTGAGCTGGTGGTGGGAGGAGGAGGGGGCGCAGTTGTTCTGGGCTTCTGCCCCACTCCCGTTCACAAACATTAGTAAAATGCTTCTGCCCTGATTCTGTCCTCTGGACAAAATACAGTCCTCTGGACCTATCTAATCCTCTGGGGATCCCTCTGTCTGTTAGAGAAGGGAAGCCCTGAGAGATGGCTGATGTGTGTGAAGACCCAGCTCCACCTGCCGCATCCTGACTTCAAACACAGGCGTTCGTGTCTGCAGCCATGACAGTCAGGCCCTGGGCCTGTGGGCAGGTGCAGAGGGTGGGGGGCGCGGCCCAGCTGCCAGGTCCTGACCCTCCCGTTTGTGGTCTCAGCCCTCCAGGAGCTACAGTTGGATGCAGATCCCGGGGTCCAGAGGGCAGCCTTGGAGACTCTCAAAATCTTGGATACCTGCAGTCAGCACCGGCTTTTGGCTTCACCCAAAGGAATCTCCTAGGTGGCCCGAATGTAAATGCAAACTGCCCGCCCCGCCCATAGCCATGCAGACCACTGATTTAGTTTGTAAGGAAAGCATTGTTCTGAGATAATCAGTGTCCCCTTCTTTCCACTGAAATAAACCTCCATTGCCACGTGGAGTGCAGACTCTTGGCTGTAAGGTGCCGATGTCCCAGAGTCAGGACAGTGGGGCAAACGGAGGGGTCATTGTTTCTAGCAAGAAGCGCTAGAGAACAGCAGCCCAAAGCACCAGAGTCTACGTTGGTCTTCACTGGCATTTAGGTCCCATCCATGCTGATGGTGTCCACTGCTCATGGCTGTGTCAGGCAGAGAGCCAGGTTACTGTGCAGGCCTTGCCCAGGGCCCCCTCTTAAAGGGAAAGGAGGCATCTACAAGCCAAATGTGACACACATTAGAGCAGCGGTTGCCAACATTTCGGACCACCGGTGGTCTGCCGACCACCAGCTGACAACTGCTGCTCCAAAGGTTTCTTAAACCAGTGGTCACCAACCTTTCGGACCTCACGGACCACCGGTTGGCGACTGCTGATTAGAGGGCACCATCTGTACAGTTCACGGGTCTGCTATTGGCAGAGCTGTAAGTTGGCTGAGATGCAAGCCCAGTCCCTTCTGCCTCACCTTCCTCTGCTAGATAACAGGACATCAAACCCTGAATTTCTAGGCTCTCTGGCAGCAAGGCCTGGCCAGAAACCTCAGCACAGGACCGCTGGGTAACTGGCTGGGGTGAGCCAAGGCACCAGCAGTTTGGGGCAAGAATGATAGTTTTCCTGATAAGGAAGAAAGGTCTGGAACTGCAGGGGCCACTCCAGCCTTGGCTGAGCCACGGTCAGCAGCCTGCTGCTAGTCCTCCTTACTGATTCACAGGGCTTTGGACTGAACATGTCTCCCCAAGTTCACACATGGAAACCCTAATCTCAGTGCGAGGGCCCTGAGATGGGGCCTTGATGCTGGGATTAGTGCCTTTATGACAGCGCCCACTCTGTCTTGTGAGCACACAGTGAGGAGGTGCCGTCTGCAATCCAGGAAGTTCTCATTGGCGCCCATGCTGGCACCTGGACCTCTGACGCCCAGCCTGAGAACGGGGGAATAAGTTCCTGTTGTTTAAACCACCCAGTCTGTAGTATTTTGTGATGTGGCCTGAGCTAACACACATAGGTCATGAGCTCCCAGGTGGGGGGAAAGGGGACACATTATTATGAGGACAGTGACAGTCTTGGGAAGGGAAGACATCCAATCTTATTTGTAATATTTTATTTAAAATAAGAAATCCATAGCACATGGCAGCATAACAATTACTCAACCTGGGTTTGGTCACTCTATTCTGAATATCTGAAATATTTTATGAACGAAGACATTCTATTATCCACAGCTCCGATAAGAGCCGATGTCACGGTTACCATGTGGCTGCAAGAGTGCTTGGGGAACATTACAAGAATGCTCCAATACAGCATGCTGTCCTCTAAAAACATAGGAAATGACTTTGGATGGGTGAATTGTGTTTCAATTTGCTACCTCCTGATGTGGAAGTTGCCAAGTCCCATGGGTCTGAATTTAAAAAACTAAGCAGCTAAATTTTTCCTTCAGAGATCATTGTATCCAAGGGCTTAAACTTATATTTCAAAGCAAACAATTTCTCCCAGGAAATGGGAAATATAAGAGAGAATTCTGTTGGTATATCTAAAGTTAGCAAAGAAAACATGAACAAAATAGCCCAAAAAGGATACCATTAATATTTTTAATTGAGTAACCTTATTCCAATAATTTCTATACCAAGAATCTGTCAGTCATGTCAATGAAACCAATTTCATTGAAATCTGCTTTGAAAGGGAGATAACTGAAGCAATTTCTAAGTCTTGAGAATTAAAAAAAACCCTCGCGCACATATGTACACACAAACAGAATAAGGGGACAGTGGGACAATGCCCTAAAAAACTTGATTGTAGATTTTAGCTTTGAGTTTTCTAACACAAAATCACTTATCTTCCATCCTGAAAGTGTGCTCTTTCCTCTAGAAAAAGAAAAAAAGACAAAACAATCTCAGTAAAATTCCACTGGCATTCCCAAAGCCAGTCACTAAAAGCTTAACTGTTATTTATTTCAATGTCTATATATATATATATATATATATATATATATATATATACACACACACACACACACACACACACACACACACACACACACATATATATATATATATATATATATATATAAATATTAGTGTCTACTATAGAAATGCCACCATGCTCAATAAATACCCTAAGGCAGTGGTCACCAACCAGTGGTTTGCTGACCACTGGTGGTCCATGAGGTCTGAAAGATTGGTGATCACTGCTCTAAGGAATACAAAGGAAAAAAAAAAAAAAAACAACCTCCGGTGAGAAGAAAAACAAAAACAAAAACAAAAAACAACCTCCCCAAAACAACAACAAAAACTAACATTAAGCCCTCAGGCGGCAATGCGAACAGGTGTGGCTAAGTTGCCAGGCTTGCTGTCAAATGCTGGTCCCACAGTTAAAAGACTGAAGCTGAATCGCCTTATTTACTAACAGGAAAGACAGACCTATCTAATCAAAAGGTTCGTGGGAGATTGAGAAAGGCATAAAAAGGTTCGACGTGGCCTGGTGAACAGAAAGCCAGGTGTCAGCCATTAAAATTCCTTCTGTAGCCTCAGCTCGCGGAGATTTGGTCCTTTTCCTCAAGAAATTTGTAATTTAGGGAAAGAAGAAAAAGAAGGAAAATCATTAAATAGGTTTATATTGTGGTTTTAGATGAAACTGCAAAGGCCCCAGTGGAGCTTATCAAATTCCAAAGGAACCAGGAGTGTCCCCGGGACCACCATGGCCGAGTTCTCCTCTTAGTCCTCTATGTCCAGGCACACGTGGCTACTAGGCTGAGCCAGTGAAAAACTGAGGGGACACTGCACTGAGCAACCAGATGATGGAGCAGAGGCAGGAGTGACCTGCCACACTCCCGGGGCCAATTAGTAAGTAGGCAGCTTAATAGGTGAGGTGTGAGCAAACCAGGGAACATGAGGGGAAAAGCACATAAAAGGAAAAAGACAAGGAGGGAAGCTGTGTGAGGAAAAGGTTTAGGTTCAAACAAATGGGGACAGGGGGAAAAGGGGGCTGATGTGTCAGGGACTAGAAGCCTCAGAGACAGCCCCGGGGCTGAGGAGTCATCTTTGGTGAAATGTACCTTTTCAACCAAGAAACAAGGTGATGGTGATGTGTGGTGATCTGTGAGAGCAAAGGGAGTTTTTTTTAATTAACCTTTAGCTAAGTGGTCTGCACAAACTACACTGCAGGAGGCGGGTGGGCACTGAGATTATTGGCTGCCCTCTTGCAGCCCAGCACATGTGCAATTCTGCACTGGTGGCTCTCAAGGGCCTGCTCCTATTCCGTCCCTGTTAGGAAATCCAGAAGTAAAACGCCATGGTTTCCAGGCCAGTTTCTCCTTACAACAGCTCTTCTCTGACTGTAAGATGGAGAGGGCAGAAATGACACAGTTGGACAAGGATGGATAGAGCGTGCAAAGTGATGCATTCTGCTGGGAATTGTGTAGAACTTTCCCTATAAAAATGTTTTTCAGCCCCATCTTGACACATCTTACCATGAACATGTGCTTGATGCCAAGAAATAGAATTTGTGAGAAAGTTTAGAAAATTAACATGCACAGAAGAATACTGTTACCCAGCAGCCACAGTTGACAAAAACTCACCTTCCTTTTCCAGTCGGGAGAAGAGATCTCTTCCCCTGACCTCGGGATGGCCTGGCCCACCAGGCGAGAGGGATCCTGGCGCTCTGCCCACCTTCCACACACCTGAGGGTCTGATAGCCGGCGTCTTTTGGCATGGGGCTGAGGCCTGCAGCTGGCGGCCAGCTCAAACCACGGAGATGGATAGAGCTCAATTTTGGTTGAGTCCAGTGAACTTCTGATGCTGCACTGAAGTGACGATGACAACTTTCGGGGTCCCAGTAAGCCAGAGTCTGGATTTAATTTTTTAAAGAAGGCTTCTTTCTGATTCTGACCCTCCACACTTGCTTCATCTGGAAATGCTTCAGCACAAAAAGGCACCTTCATCCGCTGAGGTGATTTTTGGCAATACTGCTGATGCAGCTGGTCAAATTTCTCCTTGATTCCATCGTAACGATCTTTCGCAGAGCCTAGCGGATATACCCCGGGCACTGAAATAGCTTTGCTGGGTGCCCATGACTTCCTAAATATTCCAAGAGGATTTTCTCGGAAAAGATCAGCTGTGGGGTCGGAGCGGCCTGGGCTCCGTGTGGGGTCGGTCTTCGGAAATGATGCATATGAATCACTTTGGGGCAGGCATCTTCCTGTTTCAATAGCCCATTTGCCCAGGTTTTTAAAAGCCTCATTTAGACTCTTCACTTTTTCTTTGCTGAAAGGTCTAGTTGGCCGGTGGGTTTCTAAGCCCTGGGGGCTCCTGGGGCTTGCTGGATCACTTCTGAGCGTGTCTAGCCCTGAGGAGGAGGAACTGGGGAGGTAGGACAGGCTCAGCTGCTTCCTGGGGGTTGGGCAATATTCCTGGTGAAGTTTCTTAAATTTGCTATCGAATGCCCTGTAATGATTCCCTCCCTCGCCCTGCAGTATTCTTGGTCTGGAAACTATTTTTACAGGAGAAATTAACCACTTTAATGTCATTAATCTATTTTCCTGATCAAGACGATGTGTTGCTCTAGAGTCCACGTAAGTCAATGAAGACAACTTCCGGGGTGTTCCCTTAAGCTCCTTTGAGATTTGGAGTTTGTTTACTTCAGGAAAAGCTTTTTCCAGTTTTAATCCTGCCTGCTGGCCAGAGAGATCTCGGACGTTCTGGCGCTCCCTTAAAACCCCCACCTCTTTCACAGGCTCAGGGCTGGGCACAGGTGTCTCCTGGGAAGCCCTCCGTGCGTGCCTGCTGCCTCTGCAATATGTCCTGTTCATTCTGCTCTTGCACCCGTGTCTCCTCCGAGAGCTCCAGTTTCGAACAATGAAGGTTTTGGTGGAGATGATGCACGAGGGCTTTGAGCTCAGCAGCCGGCTCATCGAGTGCAGCATGCCTGCATATAGGTCACTGATGGTCACGTTGCAGATGTCGCTGGCCACAAAGGACTGGCTGCTCAAGAAGCTGTGACCACTGGTCTCTTGTAATGAGACACTGTCATTTCTGGGCACTATGATCGTGTCTGTGGAGCAAAGGCCTGAAGATGCAGCTGGCTCAAAAGAACTGTCTTCAGAGACATGGCCACAATATCCTGGAGCAAAGCACACAGGTAAATGTGTGTAAGTTATCCCTTCAAACAATCTGCATGCAGAGATCATGGAACGGAAGGCTGGATCATGACCATAATGGTTTTTTAATAAAACAATACAAAAACAAAAGAAACATTACACATATTTGGGAATAGACACTTCTCAGAGATCTCTTCCTACCTATGAAAATTAAATTTCTATGCTCCACCAACCTTCCCAAAGAGTCTTCCTTCTCCAGGGGGCAGTTTAGGAACTTGGTTGCCTTTTCAAACTGGGAACCAAAAAATAGTGACATTGTTTGCCTACAGGAAGGGCAAAAGAAACTGAGAGTCTTGAATACAGCTCTTCAGACAGCTTTGACTTTTGCACAATGTTATGTTTTATATATTAAATAAGTTTAAACCAACAAAGATGAGGATCACTCTGAGGTAAATACAGAAAAATGACCATAACTATCAAACTGATAACAAACAGAATCCAAATAACGTATTTTTCAGCATATAGGACTACTTTTGAACCGAAAAAAAGGCAACAGAAAATTGGAGGTCGCCTTATACGCCGAGTTTATCCTGAAAAACGTTCTCTTTCGGATTTCTTGTTTCTCGGTCAAGTTCATGGCATTGCCATTTGTGAAGAGACTTCCATTTATCGTATCAGTGTACGGTATATTATGGTATGTTTGAAAAGTGTCATTCATTAAAAATTTAATTAAAAAAAGAACTGGTGTTGCCTCGGAAGTGGGGGGTAGTCTTACACAGCGAATAGAGGCCTAAACCTATGTTTTAACTGTAAAATTAGGGGGTCGTCTTATACGCTGGAAAATACGGTAACTTTGCACACAGTGCCCTGCATGCTCCCTCAGCCGGACACCACGGCCATAATGGGTGAAACCACTCTGTGTCGCTGTTACGTTGCTGGCTTGTGCCCAATTTATTGCTTTAGGTAGAATTACTTGCTTTTAGGAGGTACTTGTGAAGTATTCAGGGATATTATATATGGTATACTCTGTTTGTGTGTGATGACTAGACAAATGTGACTTAAAAAAACCCCAAACTGACATGTGACCAAAAGTTGATTGCTAAATACAGGAGAAGGGTGTTTATAAATGAGTCCTACTTTTCTGGAGATTCAAGAAATTTCAAAATAGTAAGTTGAGATAAAGATCTAATTAGCAATTAGCATGCCAGAGTTGCAGAAGGAAAAAGCAATTTCTTTTAAACTCTTAATAATCTCCCTATGAAGTGCAGGTGTCTCTAACCGTGTTTGCTGATGAACCCTGCACAGTGGATGGGGATATGCCCAGCGTAAGGGGCTGTGTGGCTCTACCAAAGTGCACGGGACACGGTTCACGCAGTTTGTCACTCACCATGGGTAGGCCTGGGAGGTGAGTCCAGTGAAGGGACCAGGGTCACGTGTGTGTCGTTTCCGTCTCCATGATCATACTGAAATCAAAGTGTGATTTTTAGTAAAGGAGTTGTCGGATGTTGGCTCTGGGCCCCCTAAGATGGTTCCCCCAACACCAGGCCCACTGGATGTGAGGCGACTGTACACCTGAGCCTGGCAGCAATAGTGACAGGTGTGTTCCAGGATGACGGAATCGAATTGGGCTTACAGCATGGTGGGAAGAAGCGTCTTAGTAAAAGCAGGGAGGCAACCGATCAATGTTTCACTCTCTCTCTCTAAAAAACATCAATAAACGTATCTTCAGGTGTAGATTAAACCAAAAGTCCTTTAGTTTATGAAAAGATGTTGACAGGACTTGGGAAACTACAGAGCTGGCATCCTTACATAGACCTGTACCTTCAGCATTTTTGCTCTTCTTAGGCAAAGCTCTGGAAATGGGCTACATAGAACTCAGGGGGCATCAGCCTGGTGAGAGGGGACACCAAGCGTTTACTCAACAGAAGTCTGCAAGCTTGTGGATGAAAGGGCTTGGGAACAATCGCTCAAAATGCTCTTTACAGGCTCCATAGAGAGAACAGAAGCCTACACTGTCCCTCAACATGTCTCTAGTCTGTGACCAATTATAGAGATACACACTGGGGAATGCATTTACCTCTGCACATCCTTTATCTTGTAGCAGTATGTCCACTTGGGTCAAGTATTTCCTTCTTAACTCGTCCTTCAAAGGGCTCCAAGGCACTACAGGCTGGTACAAAAGAGAAGTCAACATTCGTAAGAGCTTTTGGGGATGGATGAGTTCTTGCATTCTGGAACAAACTGGCAAACTCATTAACATGCAAATCTTTAAATGAAGTTCCTCAAAGTCATCTTTTTACTTCCTGGTGGTACCAGGACAAAGGGGTCCAGCCCCTCTGGAAATCCCCCTGACCGGGAATCTGACCTTTGGGAATTTACCAGTGGTCAGCAATACAAAAGAAAGTTTGATGATAAAAAACAAAACAAAACAAAAAAACAAAACAAAAACAAAACAAAACAGAGGTTTATGACATTACTAGAGCAAAAAGAAAAGTAACACAATCTGAATATTCTTAGGTGTGTTCAGGATTCAGCTACTAAAACCGACCCCGGTCCATAGGTCTTATAAGAAAAGACATTCAGTGTTCCAACTCAGGAGGCAGGAATGGTAGCCTCTCACCTGCCTCACAGAGGACAGTGGGCCTCAATCTCCTCTCTCTGTGGCTGCGTGGGGTGAGGACTGGACTGGGACTCAGATGTGGGCAACACAGACACACATTATTCAGTGTGTCCCTACTCTGGGGCTGCCTACTTCCAGTCACTGATGCCACCGCTCCACTATATTCACAAGTACCGCTTTCCTCCTCAGGGTCACCACCTTCTTCCAATTAGACACTCAAAGCCACACATGGTGTATGAGCAAACCTATGTACAAAGAGAGTGATTTCAGAGGAAAACCTCGTGCCTGCTACTCGTAACATCGGACTCGGGCCAGGGAAGATGCTCCGTTTTCTGTGTGTGCTCTCGTCTATCCCAACTAAATGAGAAGGTGAGAAGCATATCCTATAAGGAGAAGGTGGCTTCCAGGACCACTGGGGCATGCTGGGAGACAAACACAAAACAAAGGCCTGCCGGAGTATGTGACCTCATGACTTAATGGGCTTTAAGGGCTCACTTAGAAATATTCCCTAGAACACCATCCTATAACAGTGCCTCTTTGGAGGAAGACTTACTTAGGACCCAACTTTCAGTATTGCATGTTCAAACAAGGCAAATGAGATAGTGTGAAACACAGCTGTGATTTTTCTGTGTGCAGAGGGAACAGAATCCAACACCTAAGTACATTCAGTAAATCAGACTTGAACTTGAACTTGGTTAGTGATGGCTGCTAAGTGATAGATTTGCTGCCTAGGGCGGTGCTCGACAAACTCATTAGTCAACAGAGCCAAATATCAACAGTACAACGATTGAAATTTTGAGAGCCAAATTTTTTAAACTTAAAATTCTTCTAACACTTCTTCAAAATAGACTTGCCCAGGCCGTAATATTTTGTGGAAGAGCCACACTCAAGGGACCAAAGAGCTGCATGTGGCTTGAGAGCTGCAGTTTGCCGACCACTGGCCTAGGGGAACTGAGGGGGGACAAAAGACATAGAGAGATTAGCAAAGAGCAAGCCTCAGAAGAGGAAAGTACAGGTAAGAAGGTGTTGCATCTGCACCCCAAACCCCAACTCTGTCCTTTCATTACAAAAGGCGGATCTTACCATTAAGGCTCCAGCAGCCAGATCTTCCCGGTATAAAGTTGCATCAACATCACTGCTTTTTGAATCTAAAAGCAAAAAAAAAAAAAAAAAAAAAAAGGAAATTTCAATCAGAATTTTTAAGAAAGCTTGCATTTTTCTTTCAAAGGTGGTTTTTATGACATTGAGCATGTTCTACGGTAAAAATTCCAATAGCTTCAAGCATGCTCCCTCTAATAAGGAGGCAGTGATCTGCCACAGTTCCTGAAAATCAGTAAAGCAGAGAGCTCACCAGAACAGGAACTGCCTGGAGCGGTGGAGACAAAGAAAAGCAGCTTTTAGAGGATTTCTAGCTCTCTCAATGACCTCTGATCCTAAAAGCTGAGTCCCTCTAGCCCAGGGCTAAGTTCATGGAAGTTAGCAGTTCATACCACTTGAGGGCAGACCTTACGTCTTATTAAATTCTTGGCATTAATTTTTTTGTATGAAGTTAATGAAATGGTGTGGGGATGAGGGGCATGTGTTCATTATTTTAGAATATTTGAGTGCTATTTATGTGTCAAGTAGTGCAGTGCAAGGCAGCTCCTCTGGGGAGCTATGGAGGAAATAATAGGATACTTAAGTCAGGCCCAGCCCCTCGAGACCTCCGGTTCTAGCCCAGGGCGCACTCACCCTCTCTCAGGTGCTGTGTGTAGGGCACGAGCAGCTCCTCACCTCCGGCTGTAGCTTGCATGGCACCATCTTTCCTGCTGTCTATCTGCTCCGGGGAGCCCTCAAAGTTCAGAAAGTGGTAAGATACATTCATTTCAGTCATAAGACATTTCAAAGCCACTGTAAAGTAACAAGCCTCCAGCCCTTCCATTCACATATGGGAGAATAGGGGGTGTCACAAGGTGTCTCTTCCAGCACATTCTGGGACCAAAGGCCTCAAAACTTCTAGTAGATGGTCAAGGTTCCCCTTGGAAAGGAAACAAGCATTCTTTCTCTAGCTGTGCCCATGGCAGCTACTTCAAAAGCCACTTGGATGGTGAGAGACGGAGCAGGCAAAGGCAGAAGCTAAAGCCTGAGAAAAAGGGCCTGACCTGGCCCTCGTATAGCAGCAAATGAAAAACCAACAGGAAACAGGACGACACTGTTACTAGGTCGTTAGGTAGAATCCAGAAGTTCAAGAGGCCCCTGGGGGACTTCCTGTGGCTGACGTGTGGGGCTGGGAGAGGTCTGTCCGGCAGGCCCAACTGTGCCTGTGGGGGTCCAATTGTCAGAATCCCTCAGCCTATGGTAGAGGAGACTCCAGGGGATGGAAGAGCTTAAGCACCACAAAGCTCTTCCTTGTACTTGACAAGCAACAGAAGAAATGCTTCTCAGTAAATCCTTAAACACAGGAAAATAGGATTTCTATTTTTTATTGGAAGGGCCCTTCGGTAGCTGCTGGTACTGTTACAGCTCACCCACCCTTTATTCTCATCAATACCCCTGCACGGTGGTGGCAATAACATGTGACATTAAATACCTGGATTTGTCCTTTGCTTTTCTCCTTTTCTAGTCTTCCACCCCAAATTCTCAATCCTCAAGAAAAAAAAACGAAATAAAATTATCTCTTATGTAATTCTGAACCTGGGGCTTCTATTTAATCTTCATTCAAAGAAAATCAAACGACAGGCGAAAGAAAATCATAATATTAAAACCAAGCAATATTTCTGATCATCTGTTGCTCTTCATCTTTGTGAAGTTGAAGGTTTTCTTTTTTCAAAATCAAGATTAGACAAATATTTGTCATTAATGAAAATCTCTATCTACTGTCAGGAACCACAGGAATCTGCGTTTTAACAAGCTCTCCAGATGGTCTTCTACATGCTAAAGTGTGTCTGCTATCAAGGTGTTGAGGTGCTTCAACTACTGTTCTCATCAAAATGGGAATCAGAAATGAGTTTTCACTGGTGAAGTTAGTGGTACTGGAGATACATGAACTGGCAAAATATTCCAGACACGGCCCATTTTTATTGAAGCCCGTAGGAATGACTCCTACAGAGCCCTGTGTCCAGCCCTAGGTTAAGAGTTGTCACCCTCTGCTGATCAGAGAGTAACAGAAGCCTGAGCCAGAATACCTTAGCTTCTGCTTGTGTTAACTTTCACCCAAGGTGTGTCTGGGAAGGTAAAGAGATAGGACTTCCTTTAAGAGCAGGTGTTATTGAACCTTTTTGTACCTGTCTTACCCAACACATGACAGAACTGGATCTGAGGTTGGCTTTTATTGGTAAGAACGAGTTGGTAAGGCTGAATGGGAGGAACTGACGTCACCCGGTGCAAATTTTTCTCAGCTATTTACCAAAGAGAACCCATGAGAAATAAGTTTGCAAAACCAACTATTAAACAGTTAACCGTAAATATTGAGGGTGGGGGAGGCGGGGATTCCGTACCCTGGGGCGTCTCGTAGGTCAGCGTAGACATTTGCACCACCGGGGCATCCTCGAAAGGCTGGTTGTACTGCAGGAGAGAAGGGGCATCACGTGGGGTCCGTGGGAGCAAGGAGCCCCTGAGCTGGGCGGAGAGCGCCCTCCACACCCCCCACACCCCTTACCTCTTACCCTGCCAAGTCCTTCCCTGCCCCGGGACCGCCAAGCCTGCCTTACTACTCATGGCACCCCAAATCGGCCTTCTCCCTCCACACCCCGGCCCCTAAAGCCTACCACCTCTCCCCTGGCACCGCCCCGAAAGTCCCCCACCTCTCGGCCCGTAAAACCCGCCTCCTCTCCCCTAGTCCCCCGCCCCTAAAGCTCGCCTACGTCCCCCAACACCTAGCCCCAAACTCCACCTCCCCTCCCCGCCGCTTCCCTCCTCACCCCGGCCCCCAACCCGGCCTTCCCCTTTCCCGCCGGCCCCGCGCGCTCCCAGCGGGCCGGAGGGGGGCCGCACCTTCTCTAGCAGCTGCTGCATGTGCCTCTGGAAGCGGCGGCGGCTGTTCTTGAGCTTCTGCATCAGCATGTCATCCCCTGAAACCTCGCCCTCCATGGCGCACGGAAACCCAAACCTGGATTCCCGCAGGAGAGCGTCTTGGGACCCTTTCCCCCTGCCCGCGTCCAGGTTCAAATAGAGACCCCGCCCTTCCGGCCCGCCCCTCGGCTTTCCCATTGGCTAGCGTGGAGGGGCTGGGCGCTGATTGGGCCTTTCAAACACGGTAACAATCGCTCCGGAGTTTCCACATCCGCCCGGCTCCGAAGAGCTGGGGATCGGAGCAGCCGCCCGGCGTGTGCCCTGTTAGGCGCGGTGGTCCCTCGGGCTGCCTCCGTGCCTGTAGCCCACGGTGCCGCGCGGACCCTGGGAAATGCCTGTAATGTCCCCCGTTTGCGCGTGGTGGCAAGGCCCCTCGCCATAGGTCTCCCGGGCCCTTGGCTCCCTCGCGCTGTCGCGAGAACCAGGACCAAGAAAGAGAACACCGTCCCTCCCCCCAACTTGCGAATACAAAAGGAGGCAGGCAGGTGAACATGCATTTAGAAAGAAGTACCGTACGCGTCACTGAATCCGGCGATGATGATTATTTTATATTTAAATTCGGTATTGTTTCAAGTATTACATGAGTCTCCTTTCCCCGCCACTGACCTCTCCCCGCGGCTCCCACCCCCCACTACATGCCCTCATTCCCCTAATGTCTGTGTCTATTGGTTATGCTCACATGCATGCATACTAGTCCCCCCCCCCCCCCCCCCTCCGCCTTCCCTCATAGGTTGGACAGTCTGTTCCATGCTTCTATGTCTCTGGTTCTATTTTTGTTCATCAGTTTATGTTGTTCGTTATATGAATGCCACAAATGAGTGAGATCATGTGATATTTATCTCCCTTCTCCGCCTCCCCCCACCCCCACCACTTATTTCGCTCAGCTCAATGCTCTCCAGGTCCATCCATGCTGTTGCAAATGGTAAGAATTCCTTCTTTTTTGCCACAGGGTAGTATTCCATTGTGTAGATGTACCACAGTTTTCTAATCCACTCATCTGCTGATGGTCACTTAAGACTGTTTCCAAATCTTAGCTATGGTCAATTTTGCTGCCATGAACATAGGGGTGCAAATATCCTTTCTGGTAGGTGTTTTTGTTAAGTGGGATTACTAGGTCAAATGGAAGTTCCATTTTTAATTTTTTGAGGAAACTCCATATTGTTCTCCACAGTGGCTGCACCTGTCTGCATTCCCACCAGCAGTGCACAAGGATTCCTTTTTGTCGTCATCCTTGCCAGCTCTTGTCCTTTTTGATTTGTGGATGACAGCCATTCTGACAGGTGTGAGATGTTACCTCATTGTCAGTTTTTTATTTTTTGTTTTGTTTTGTTTTTTTGCATCTCTCAGATGTTTGGTGACTTTAAGCATGTTTTCATATGTCTCTTGGCCTTCTGTATGTCCTCTTTTGAAAAGTGTCTATTTGGGTCCTTTGCCCATTTTTTGATTGAATTGTTTATCTTCCTTTCGTTAAGTTGTATGAGTCCCTGTAAATGTTGGAGATTAAACCCTTATCGGTGAAAACATTGGCAAATATGTTCTATGCAGTGGGCTTTCTTGTTGTTTTGTTGATGGTTTCTTTTGCTGTGCAGAAGCTTTTTATTTTTATTTGGTCCCATTTGTTTATTTTCTCCTTAGTTTCCATTGCCCTAGGAACTATATCAGTAGAGATATTGCTATGATATATGTCCTATATTTTGCTGCCTATGGATTCTTCTAAGATTTTTATGGTTTCCTGTCTTAGTTTAAGTCCTTTATCTATTTTGAGTATGGTATGAATTGATGGTCTAGTTTTATTTTTTTGCACGTATCTGTCCAATTTTCCCAACACCATTTATTGAAGAGGCTGTCTTGACTTCATTGTATGCTCTTGCCTCCTTTGTCAAATATTAATTGAGCATAATGGCTTGGGTAGATTTCTGGGCTCTCTGCTTGGTTCCAATAGTCTATATGTCTGTTCTTGTGCCAGTACCAAGCCGTTTTCAGGACAGTGGCTTTATAATATAGCTTGATATCTGGTATTGTGATCCCTCCAACTTTGTTCTTCTTTTTCAAAATTGCTGCAGCTATTCAGTCTTTTTTTTTTAATTTTTATTCCAGATGAATTTTTGGAGTGTTTGCTCTAGGTCTTTGAAATATGCCATTGATATTTTAATGGAGATTAAATTGAACCTATAGATTGCTTTGGGTAGTATGGACATTAAAAAAATATTTTTAACCTAGCACGCCATTTTCGTTCATATTTTTTTATTGCATAATCGGCCTCTTCATTGATATTAATTTTGTAGTATTTCTCTTAAGTATAGAAAGATAATTGTCTTTCCTCAATTATGGTTGCCCGAATTCCATGCATATTTAAGAAAAGTTGTATTCAGCTTCATAACTCAGTTATATTCAAGTGCTTGTCCTGATACGATTACCATAGCATGTGATAGGGGATCTTCACCTCCTCCAAGTTTGTTCCCCAATCCGATCATGCCAGCCAGCAGAAATGAGGGGAGAAGCGGCGAGTGAGGACTTCAGGGCTCGTGTAGTGTAAGTGGCCAGGAAAAGTATTGTGATGGACACAGATGTGTTGCCCAGATTCACTTTCAAGATGCCCCTGCTGCTGGGAGGGCTGCCTGCAGGTGCAGAGAGATCAGCCTGCAGCCCCTGAGCTCCCTTTGGAATCCTCCCAGGCAGCCCATCCACCCAGTCCAATCTCAGTTCTGTGCTTCCCTTCCACAGGTACCTGACCGAAGGGCACTCTCTAGTAAACATTCTACACACGAACTCTGTCCCATTCTGCTGCAAGTGCCACAGAATCTACACATTCAGTTTACAGCTTTGTCAATTTTCACACAAAAGCCGAGGGTTTTTTTCCTCCTCCTTCCTAGAAAGTGTTGAGAAATTGAACATGCTGGTCCTTCCGCCCTGTCTGCACACTCAAGTTAGTTTTCAAATGTTTAAGTGTCACATTTAGAGACTTGAGGCCTTGGATAACATTTTCTTTTTCTTCTCTTTAAAGGCTTTGAAAACTTTCTCTTCTGTGACTAAAAAGTGCGATTGTGACACTTCTGAAAATTGCCTTTCTTGGGTCCTGGACTTACTCCTGGTATTGGAGATACTGCTGCATGTGCCTCTGGAAACAGTGGCTTCCCTGACTGTTCAAGGATCTGCTTCTGTCCCAGGGGCTCATGGGCAGATTGGGAAGAAAGATTTCTCAATCTCAAGTTCATGTAAGGTCCGAAAACATACCTGCTTTGGCCAGTCCTCTCTAAATCAGCCAAAGCAGGTGCATTGGCTCTTGTCCTTAAGCCTGGTCTCCCAGTTCTCTTTGACTGGCTTTCCTTAACCCCTGGCCCTAAGTGGTGGCCCATGAAAGAAGTAGCCCTGCAGGATGCTCCTAATTTTACACTATTCCCTAAGACCTGACTCTCCCCTCCTGCACACATACTTTAACAGCCTAAACATGTGATCCACACTCACTCCCAAACTCCTTCCCCACCTCCCCACCCCCATGTAATAGAAAAAGATCATGAGTCAGCTGCTTCCCTGGTGGTGGAAGAGGCTGGGTCCAGCACCTTGGGGTCTCACTGGTTTTTGTAACCTTCAGGGATGAGGGGTGCTCAGCCCTGCTGTAGAAGGAAGAAGCTCTACTTCTGGCTGCACCTGCACAGCGCCCTCTGCTGACTTGGCCAGAGTTTTCAACCATCAAAGTGCTGTTTATCGATAAAATTATGTACAAAGGAAAAAAATTCTCACTGGAATTACTGTTTGCTCTCATAAAATGTGACAGAATTTTATAAAATGTCATACAATAAATGGGGACTTGATTTTGGGTGGTGAACACAGTGCAATATGCAGATCACATGTCATATAAATGTATATTTGAAACCTGTATGACCCTATTAACCAATGTCACTCCAATAAATGTAATACAATTTTTAAAGTGAAGATTTATTCTGCATAGAGTTGACATACACATAATTCTATGTTGGAAAGGTGTGGAAATGTCATCACTTGCCTGTGTTGAACAAGCACAGCTTTTGGATGGTCCCAGCATTGACCAAGAAACTGCTATGTGACAGTGAAAACATCTCTCTGAGATAAATTATCAACCACAGCATCAATCCTGCAAAATAAAGGGCTCAACTCTCTTCTGTCCCTCCAGTCCTTACTTAAG
Source organism: Pipistrellus kuhlii (assembly GCF_014108245.1). Taxonomy (NCBI): domain Eukaryota; kingdom Metazoa; phylum Chordata; class Mammalia; order Chiroptera; family Vespertilionidae; genus Pipistrellus; species Pipistrellus kuhlii. Next base: position 26,917,965 of record NW_023425573.1, read on the forward strand.
GTTAAATTTTCTGTTAATAGTATTAGTAGTATTACATCTCCCATCTTAATCTTGTTATATTCAACCCCTGTTCTATTATTTTGAACGTTTTTATTTCTTGAGAGAAATAAGAATTTCTGTGTATCTCTTATTTATCACAATTATTGTTTAAATTTCTTTATTGATTAAGTTATTACATATGTGTCCTCATCCCCCTATTACCTTCCCTAACCTCCCTCTTCCCCCTCCCCCCTCATGCCCTCACCCCCTTGTTGCTTGTGTCTATTGGTTAGGCCTATATCCATACACACAAGTCCCACAATTATTTCTTTAAATTAAAAAAAAATTATTTCAGAGAGAGGAAAGGAGTGGGGAGAGAGATTATGGAAACAGAGGGACTGGGAAATAACCGACAAGTTGACTTTCCAAAAGTTGTCAGGTAAAGCTCACAAAATGTGTTTACTCTTTGATTTAATGAGTCTCCCTTTTCAGATCTATGCTAAGTAATCAAGGATGTTGGCCAGGATTAACTGTGGAATCTGTAGTGAAGCATGTTTATAAATCCACTAAAACTGTTCCACTAACAGTTTTGAAGAATGATACTTCTTGTCATCTTAAAAGTATGTGATTTTGCTTTAGTATAGTGATTAAAAACACATATTATAGATCTGCATTTAAATAATACCCATTTGGCCAAGACCGGTTTGGCTCAATGGATAGAGCGTCGGCTTGGGGACTGAAAAGTCCCGGGTTCGATTCCGGTCAAGGGCATGTACCTTGGTTGCGGGCATATCCCCAGTAGGGGGTGTGCAAGAGGCAGCTGATCGATGACTCTCTCTCATCGATGTTTCTAACTCTCTATCTCTCTTCCTTCTTCTCTGTACAAAATCAATAAAATATATTAAAAAATAAATAAATAATACCCATTTGTATGTTTTAAAAATCTCAACATGTATGTATCAAAATGTTACCAGTGCTACTGCTGGATGGTGGGATTTTGGATTATTTTTAGTAGTAGTTTTCCTCAGCTGCATCTTCTGGAATGAACATATATTCTGCAATTATGAGCATGCATTACTTATGTAATGAAAACACATCAGAACAAATCATGTGTTTTTGCCTTGGCTCTACAAAATTAGAGACCATTCACCCAAATAGGACATGTATGGCTTAAACATTCTAAAACTGCTGTCATACAACGTTTTATCATAATGATACCTTACCTCCCTGCTTTTACCCAAAAATGCTTTTTCCTGGGAAAAGTAGACCTCCAGCTCTTTTGGTTGATGTTCCCACCTCAGGTTCATGTGGTGGGGAATTGCTTTTTATTCTTCACCTTAGGCTTTTTGCAATGCAAATACACTCTTTGGGTTATGATTAATGTGTTTTAATGGGCTATCCATTTTAAAAAATCAATAAAAAGAATTAACATTAAAAATAGAAGGCAATTAGGTTGATTTGGATGACCTATTTTTAATAAATCCCATTATTTATGGACTGAAAACTCTCAGGACCTCTTTCTCTGGAGTCTTCAAGAATTAGCTCTTCTGTTATTATAATTTTAAAACAGGAGGCACCAGGTTAATTAATAATTTGCTAAATACTTTTCAAAAAAAGGACCTGCCTTAGAAATATTCCTAATTGCTACTCTCCTTTCTTCTTCATCAAACCATTTTAGTTCCTTCTTACCACACACAGTTTATTGAAGTAAGTTTGAAAAAGAAGAAACTTTGTTCTGTTTCTTGAAAAGTTTTGGTGTATCTAGTGCTTACTTAAGATTAGATTTTATGTTAATAGTATTACTAGTATTACATCTCCCATCTTTATCTTTTTATATTCAACCCCTGCTACTATTGTGTCTAATGTTTTTAATTCTTGCAATAAATATTTCTGTGTCTCATTTATCACAATTATTTTTTTTTAATAATATATTTTTTAATTGATTTTAGAGAAGAAGGAAGAAGGAGAGAGACAGAAACATCTATAACCCTAGAGAAGAATTGATTGGCTGCCTCCTACACACCCCACACTGGGGATGGTGGCCACAACCCGGGCATGTGCCCTAACCAGGAATCGAACTGCAACCTCCAGGTTCATAGGTCGATGTTCAACCTCTGAGCCACGCAGGCTGGGATATCACAATTATTTCTAAACAGAATTTAGGGGTGTGTGTGTGTGTGTGTGTTTGTTTCCCCCCCCCTCCCCCCGGTCTAAAATATGGTCAATCTGGGCTTCATGGCTGTGCTCCCGTCAGAAAGGAGAGCTGAGGCCAGCTCTGTGTTCATCAGGTTTCAAATTTTGTGCTTTCTTTGTTGATTTTCCTTGGTTACATTATCGAGTGATTTGTATTATATTTCTTCTTAATTTTTCAAAGCACTAACTCTTAGATTTATTTATTAGATTTACACATTTTATAAAGGTTAATTGATGAGTTTTTAATTTTACATTTTATGTATTCTCTTTGCCTTATTTACACTTTTGGTTGTTATCTATTGTAGTTTCTTGACGGGATTGCCTGCTTAATTATATTCATACTTCCCTATTTCATGAGGGAGATGTTTAAAATGGAAATTGTCCTTGGGGCCAGCAGCACATGTGAGTGGACTTATATGTTCTGCTCAGGGTATTAATGGGGGCTCATACATGGTTCTGATTGAATGACTGTCAGAAATTGTAAGAGAATTAGGAGATGGATCCTGGGACAATCCACTTCCTGAAGTGGATAATAAAACTAGTAAAAACAATAACAGTATTCATTTAGCAGAAACTGTGCTCACCAGTTCATATTTATTGTATCTGTCAGTGATCTCACCAAAGGAGGGAGATGACCTGTGTTGAAGTGTCAGTTCTGCAATTTTTAACCGAAGCAGGTGTGCGGCTAGAAAAAGGCAGAAGAGGAGAGTTACTTCCAAGTCATTGTGATGCCATGAGTGGCAATGACAGGAGAATGCCCATCCAAGGTGTGAGGTCAGGAAGGACAGGTGGGTGGAGGAGCCCTTTTCCGTTTAAACTTTCCCAAATCATGGTTTTTCTGAGGCCTAGAAAACACTTCCTACTTATTTCAGAGAATCACTTTTGGATCTAGCTTTAAGAGTTTTATTTAAAAAGCCAAATGGAATCCCAGTATTAGTGCAAATATGAGGGCAGAGATTTCTAAGTGGTTCTGGAACAGGGACTTCAGTTAAATTACTTTCCTTCTCTGTTTGGAGGGCCACATGCTTTTGCATTTTCCAGGTGTCTGCTTAGCTCTTTCATTCTTGGCTTTTATGGGACACCTACCCTGCTGCGGATGGAGCCTAATGGACTGTTTTGCCCCAAGTGTTCTGACAATATCACCCTTCTTTGCCACAACTTTGAACAGCTATGAGCAGAGAATGCTGCCTTTCAGTCTGTGGCTTCCCTCCTTACCCGTGTGTAAGGCTTTTGCTAGCCTTTCCAATGGCTCTGAGGATTATGGGAAGGAATTTTCTGAGCCATGGTGGTGTCATGGGTTCCATTCTCTCAACCAGCTCATCTGTAGGAAGATGAGATTCAGCTCCCATCCCATTTATGGTGGAGATTATATACCCACTTTGATGCTCTTATTTGAAGACAAGTTTCAGGAAAAGAGGAATGTCCCTTAAGGTTACAGAGAGGGTCACTGGATGTGACACTAACATTGTGGAAGTTGGGCTCATATATTTCACTGCTGGGAAGCACAGGTAGCAAGAGACCTTATTTCATTATTCATGGAAACAGTTCAACCTGTTGCAGGTCAGGAGGGGGGTCATGACTGTCAGCCCACGTTGACTGAAAGAGCCCCATTGCTACTTGCCCACATTGATCTTACCTATAATTCCACTCTATTGAGAAATGTGGGCGAAAACTGTTGGAAACATAGTTGTCACCCAGCCACAGCTGTCCTTTATGACTATAGGAGAGCCTTCCCTTCTCCTTGCTTGTTGGAGGGACAGGACACTGGACAGTGCTGTCTTGCCACTGAAATAATATTAGGTCTAGTAATAATTAATGTCGTTTTCTAATACTTTTTAAAATCGAATTTATTTGAACAATACAACAAAATTTAATCAACAATATAGTTGCCGTTGTTTTCTACTACTTGTGCCCAACGCTCAGGAAGCATTTTAATCCATCTGTTGTAAAATTCTTGTGATTTTGATGCAAAAAATTCGGTCAATGCATTTTTGAGGCATTCTTCATTATTAAATTTTTTTCCAAGAAGAAAGTTTTGCAAAGAACGAAACAAATGGTAATCGGAAGGGGCAATATCAGGAGAATATGCAGGTTGAGGGAGAACTTCCCATTCCAACTGGCGCAGTTTTTCAGCAGTGATTCTTGCAGTATGCGGTCGTGCATTATCGTGGTGAAGAATTACGCCCTTCCGATTAATCAGCGCGGGTTCTTTTTCTCTTAAAGCTTGGGCTAACCTTTCCAATTGGGCACTATACACTGCACTTGTAATGGTTTGGTTAGATGGTAAAAGTTCATAATGAAGAATTCCTTTAAAATTCCACCAAACACACAACATCACTTTTTTCGCATGCAAGTCAGGTTTTGGCGTGGGCTGCGGAGACTCATTTTTGTCCAACCATTGAGGCCGCCTTTTCAAATTAACATACAGCACCCATTGTTCATCTCCGGTAACAATTTGCTCTAAAAACAGCAAACGGTTTTGACGAGAGAGGAGCGAACTGCAAATTGTGACTCTTTGATTACGGTTGTTGTCGGTCAACTCATGAGGAACCCATTTTCCAAACTTTTGGACTTTGCCAAGTGCACGCAATTGATTGGAAATTGTTTTTTGTGAACAATTTAAAGTTGTCGCAAGCTCTTGTTGGGTAATTTGAGGATTTTGCACCAAAAGAGCTTGAAGAGCTTCTTGATCAAAATTGGACACACGGCCTTGACCACTCTTGTCATCTAACGAAAAATTTCCCTCGCGAAATTTCTCAAACCAACGCTGGCATTTTCTGGCGCTAACTGCATCTTGACCAAGAGCACTACAGATGTTTTTTGCAGCCTCACTTGCTTTTCTTCCTAATTGGAACTCGTAAAGCATGCAGTGCCGAATATGCTCTTCATCCACCATCTTCTTAGCCCTAGTTTTGCAACAAAAACCAAACCAAACACAAACTTTTTCAAGCAAAATTTGTTAATTGCACTTCACACGTCTGTAGATACCACGTGTTTGAAGGTTATGTCAATACAAGTCAACGCCAAGCAAGATTTTAAACGAATGTTAAAAACAACATTAATTATAACTAGACCCGATAGTAACAACAGTGGTGTCAACAAGCATACTGTTTTGTTAAATCTTTTCCTTTTTGAATGTAAGATCTGTCATCACAAAGCACTGTACCGAACATCCAGGGGCAATGGAAAAATACTCATGAGCAAACACCCCCGGATATCCACCAAGAACAAGGAATAGGACACTTTCTGCACCTCAGAAATTCACTTGTGCCCTGCCCCTCAGGTGGTCCCTGTCCTGACTTTGCACTAATACTGTGGTCGGCAAACTGCAGCTCACCAGCCACATGCAGCTCTTTGGCCCCTTGAATGTGGCTCTTCCACAAAATACCATGGTCTGGGCAAGTCTATTTTGAAGAAGTTTAAGTTTAAAAAATTTGGCTCTCAAAAGAAATTTCAATCATTGTACTGTTGATATTTGGCTCAGTTGACTAATGAGTTTGCTGACCACTGCACTAATACATCCTCATTCTGCTCTGGTTTTGCACGTGTGACTGCACCCCTAAACAATGAGGTAACTTGGCCTGATTCTGAGCTTTGTAGATGTGGATACACCCTGGAGGTTCCTTTGTACTGTGTTGTCTTCTGGGTTAGTTTCCCAGGAAGAGGACTCTGAGATGGAGTTTAAAGCAGGACGTCTATTTGGGGGTGCACTTGGGATTGACCCCTGTGGAAGGGAAGTTACGGAAAGGGAGTGGACAGAGGAACAAGTCAGTGGTGATGTAGAACCCAGGGCAGCCTCTGCCCACCATCCGGGGCTCTGTGCTAGATAGTTCTTCTGATTGTCCCTCATTGGACCAAGATGGCCGGGCCTTTTGATACCCACATTAAACAATACCAGATTCTTCATCCTTTTTTATGAATGAGGTCTTCAAATCTACTCTTCTTTTATTAGGTTATTTTTTATTTTTTTATTTTTTAAAATATATTTTATTGATTTTTTACAGAGAGGAAAGGAGAGGGATAGAGAGTCAGAAACATCGATGAGAGAGAATCATCGATCAGCTGCCTCTTGCACACCTTCTACTGGGGATGTGCCAGCAACCCAGGTACATGCCCTTGACAGGAATCGAACCTGGGACCTTTCAGTCCACAGGCTGACGCTCTATCCACTGAGCCAAACTGGTTTTGGCTTAGGTTTTTTTTGTTGTTGTTGTTGTTTTGTTTTGTTTGTTTGTTTGTTTGTTTTTACCAATAACCTGAATTTGAAATGAAACTGCAGTTGTTGGAATGTTTAGGGAAGGAATCTAGTGTGTGACTATTTGGAAGAAAAGAATCTAAACCTGAGATTTAGAACTAATGAGGCATTTCTGAATTTGTCAGCAAGGCATAATTTCTCCCTAGGTTTACCAGGGTTGGTTGTTTTGCTAGTTTTTGGTGAGGATCATTAATTACACATCAAGGTCCAAGCACTCTCTATCTGCCAGCTCTGGAACACAAGAATGCGCTGAGAAATCCAGGATGCAGAAGACATCGTTTCTATTTCCCTAGAAGTCACAATACAAATGAAGTGGCAGTTGTGGTCAGGGCACGTGACACAGAGAAGCAAAGGGTGGAAGTGGTTGGTGCCTGCTGAGAAAGGTTCTTGAATCAGGAGTGCTAGAGTCATACCTTCAAGGCTGAGTGCAGGCAGGGAGGTGGGAGAGAAAGCACCCAGGTGGGAGGGCAAGTCAACATGCAAAGCCTGGAGGAGAGAAGGAGCATCAGACGCTGGGGGACTGACAGGAACCCAGGTCCAAGGTTGTTACGAAGAGAGGACATGTGTTGGTCAGCCAGCTCATTAGTATTCAAGTACAGCAGAGGGGAAGGAAGTTTGTAGAGTGGGTAAGCATCCAATAGGTTGAGCCAGTCTGGCAAATAGTTTTCCCACCTAATGGGGCCATGCATTTGAGCTCATCTTGATGTAGAGCATCTTCCCTAACATTGCCTGTGCCACTACTTCTGCCTTTGGGCCATCTTCACCACTTTTTCTTCATTCTCTTCCCTGATGCTCAGGAAGTTCCCATTCTGCCTAGAGCAGGCATTAAAGATCCAAGAACAGAAAACATCGCAAAAGTAAAAAGAAACACTAATAAAGTAGCTTTGAAATGTCATCAGCTGGACCTGAGTTTTGAGCTGGTGTTTGACCAAACATCAAGAAGAAACCAGGAAGAGGTGTGATCTTGTAATTGTGGATATGGCCAGGACACCCAAGGAGTCATCTGCTCAGGAATATAGCTGAGCCAGGACAATTCCTAAAATGCCCATTGTGTCAAAGCATCAAGGATGTTCTTAAGATTGACATAATCTTTGGAATCAGGGTAGCTAATGGCAAAAAAAAAAAAGAAGAAAAAGTCATAAAAATTCTCACCCTAGGTTTAGGGAATAGAGAGTGGGGGGGGGGGAACTTCATTGTAAGGATTAGGTTGATTTTGATCCTAAACAGTTTATTCTTGCTTCCCGTGTTGGTAGTAGGAGAGAAAGAAATTCTCAAAGTGGAGTCTGTAATCTGTCCCTTTAAAGAACACATTAAGCACCCAGTCCTAAGTGGTTTTAAGCACACAGCATCACAGAACTTGATAAATAATTGATACAAATTAATGGCCAATGAAAGAAACATACCCTCACTGATCTATAATTACTGGAAGCATCCTCATATATTTTTCATAAAAATGTCGTTTCATGGCAGTTTTTTCTCTAAAATTCAGTGTATTCGGAATTTAAATTGCTTTCAATAATTGCTTTCAATTGCTTTCAGTGTTGGGAGAGTCTCTGTTAGTATGGGCATCAGAGAAGCCTATGATGTGGGTGCTCCCTTCTCATCTTCTGACTCGACTGGACTCTGACCCCAACTGATGACACCACAGGAGAATTCGATGAGCCGGACTACTTGTCCCATCACATCACCCTGCTTTGGAAGTTTGCAAGACCAGAAGCTGGGTCCTGGATTGGCAGGAGAGGGAGCTTTCAGCTCAGCCAACTGGTGGCTCCATTCCACTCCCTTCAAATAGAAGGCGAGTTGTGAAGCAAAGTCTCATATGCCTTTTCGTTCCTCCCTGCATAGTGAGTAGGATGGACCTGTTATTAGTCCATGGTGACTTTTATGACTTTCTGTTCCTTAAACCTAGAAACAGAATTGCTTGCAGACAAGAGTCTCCTGATAAAGGAGACTTCTTTCCAAGGTAAAGAAGAAATTCAAGTTCCAGGGAATTGGAAGCTCAGGCAGATAGCCCGTGTTTGATCTTAATTCCACGTCAGGGTATGCAGCACAGCCCTTGATGTTGGCCGCGAGATGTTGCCTGGTGTGCCGTAGGTGCAGACAAGACAAGAATTTTATAATTTTTCACTATTTTGTTTACTTAATATTTTATAATAAAGTAATTATAAAATACTTTCTTTGTGTTTATTTGATTCCTATTCAAGAGAATTACTTTATATATAGTCAATATAGGCACAGAGTTAAATTTTTTAACATTTTCTAATGGTGGTGTGCCTCGTGATTTTTTTCATGAAACAAGTGTGCCTTTGCCCAAAAAAGGTTGAAAAACACTGCAGTAGGAAGACCTCCTATTAGGTTTGATCTGCAAGGATGGCTGGAAATGAACTTGGGTAGTAAAATAACGACCGTAGGGAACAGAGAGAGACCTCATGCAAATGGAGCCTGTCCACACATGAAAAAGTGACTTCTTCGACATTTGTTATTGGGCTTTTATTGAGTCCTACCATCTGCTCCGGGCCTTGGGGAAGCACTGGTGAAGCTTCAGGCTGGAGGGGGAGAAAGGGGGTTGAAACCAGGCGGCACCACGAAGAAGAAGCTCCTATCAAGTAGTGATCAATGCAACGATGAAAACAAGACAGGATGTGTGACAGTGATCAAGGTTGGGGGTCGGGGCTTCACTAAGGAGGAGACCCTGTAACAGAGACCCAGAAGACGAGATTGATATTGAGAATATAGTGATGATGATAAACATTTCTGAATGCTTATTGTGGCTAAGTACTATTTTGAGTGCTGTATGTGTATTGATTAATTAATTAAATCCTCACAAAGTATCTATGAGGATGGTGTAATTATTGTCTTCATTTTACCAATAGGAAAACTGGGCACAGAGAGGTCAACAGTGTGTCCAGGATCACTCAGCCAGTGGTGAGTCTGACTCCGGAGTCCAACCGCACTGTTGATTTGCTGTTAATAGTAATAGTGATAATAATAATAACAACAGTGAGCACTGCATGTGAAAGACACTGCTCTAGGAGCTTTACACGGGTTACTCATTTAGTGTTCACAAGAACCCTGCGGAGATGCTGTGACTATCTTCACCATTTTCTAGAGGAAGAAACAGACACAGAGAGATTGAAAAACTTGCCCAAGAACACACAGGTGAGATGGTGGATTTCCACCCAGGCAGGCCACTTCTGGAGCCCGAGCTCTTGACCTTTTCCTACGTGTTCTTAAAGCAGCCGCATGCTCCTAATTTTAGGAGAGTTCTCAACAAGGCAAACAGACAATTAAAATGGCAATAAATAAGTACCTATCAATAATAATGTTTTTGTATCCATTCAGCTATCCTATGTCTTTTGATTGGAGCATTTAATCCATTTACATTTAAATTAAAGCATCAGGAGCCTGAGGAGGGACCTTAGGGAGGTGCTGGGTGGAAGCGGAGGTCTCCGCAGATTGCTACAGGCCATAGTACGCAGTGGGCTTTATTCTGGCCACAGTGGGAAGGCCACCGGAGAGTTCTAGAAAGGCATCTGACAGAATCTGACAAGTGTCTGGATGAGATGGCTTTGGAGGAGATTGGAACAAAAGTAGAAGCCGATGGATCGGCCAGCACCATGGCTGGCTTCCAGAAAGGAGACGGCCTTGCCTTGGTCAAGGAAGCGGTGACCAGAGAGATGAGTAGATTTAGGGTACACCAAATCAGAATGGGAGGTAGAGCCAACCGGAACGACTGATGGATTGGGTCATGGGGGAAAGGGAAGGACCAAGATGAGTCTAGTGTAGTGGCCAATGGTGTTTTGAGCTGCTAGCTAGGGAAGGTGCCGGTTAAGGGGTGGCAGGTGGCTTGGACTCAGATGCTTTTATCAGGACCTATTAGGTCTGAGATGCTTATTAGTATTAGACACATAAATGGTGGCATCAAGAGCAATCCTGAAATTCCTGAAAACATAATACCCTATCTCTCAATAGAAGTTTAGGTGAAAAGGGCAGCAGAAACAGCCTTGACCTTTGAGTTTTATTAGGGCAACCTGCCTCCCTGTGCTTGTTATCTGGGTGACTCAGTGTGTGTGTGTGTGTGTGTGTGTGTGTGTGTGTGTGTGTGTGTCTTATGTGACTGTGCATGTCTGTGTGTATGTGGGCCCATGTGGGTGCCTGTAGCAGTTTTAGCAAAAAGGTTATTAAGCAAAAGGCCCCTGGAACCAGACAGCATCTGGATTTCAAGCCTGGTTCCACCACTTGCTGGTTATGTAAATTAGGGCACATTACTTAACCTGACTGCCTCCGTGTATTACTTGAAAAATGGGGCTGATGGCACCTATTTCCAGGTGTGCTGGGAGTTTCAATGGGCAGCACACATGAAGCATCTGGCACTGTGCCTGGCACAGAACGGGCTCTCAGTGAATGTTAGCTATTTTCACATGCACATTAATTGTACTGAGTTTCTGATTGTAAACTTGTTAAAAATAGGAATTCTTTACTGGGTGCGTGATCCAATACTTTCTTACTTGAGGTTCATCATTATAGATAGAATGAATATAAGGAGAAAACTGTGCAGAAAGCCTGGCCTTGATTGTTGGGTGGAATGCCTCATCCAAACTGACTAGATTCCCATCATCACAGGCACCGGCTTCCTCGTAACTTGACATGATTCTTTCTGGACTGAATTCCTCCTGCGTGGGGCTTTGCCTTCTCAGCGTGTGTGAATTTGCAGCCCCTGGCCCAGGGCCTGGAAGTCAGCCTGTCTCGGTTTGATGGACAGGATGGGGCTTCTGGGGTCATCGTATTGGAAAATGTCCTTCCCATCAGCTTACTTTCAGGGCAAATATTTAGTTATCATCTAGGGTCGCTCGGCTATTTTTGCCTTTGACATTTGAATCCGTTCCCACTCTGGGCTCGCTCTGTGGGCTGGCAGTACTTCTAATAATCCTAATTGTCCACCACTGCTCAGGGCCTCTTTCCATTACACTTCATCACCCGCAGCCATCATGCTTTTAAGCAGCATCCAGACGTCCCTCCTGCTGGGGGTGGGCTTCGCACCCCCCAAAATAGAAGGCAGATGGAGCAATTCTGCGAACCTAAGCGGGCCTGTGATGTGTGTTTCTCCCCATCCCTGTTACCACCTAAAAGCGGTCACAAATCACTCAAAACTTACTTATCTCCTCAAGCCAAGTTTCGGTAATTTGGATAAAAGGGAAGAAATGGGTTCTTATTGCCTGAAGCTCAAAACTGGGGCACAGCAGGGTCATATAGGCCAAATTGACCACTGTGTGAATTTTCAAGATGCAAAGCACTCTCCTTCCCTCTCTCACCCAGGGAGGGGCTGGAGCACTCTTGGGCTAGCGTCAGGGCAAAATGTTTTCTCAAAGGACTCCCTCCATTCTCACCCTGGCACCCCTGCTTTGTCCATTCTAATTGCAGATTTTAAAATGCTGTTTTCTCTGCAGCTCCTTGAAATGTTCTACTTTAAGTCTCAAACCCTGTTTCTAACTCCTCACTCATCGATGTTTCTGAGAAGCTTTTCTTAGTATCAAGGAATGTTCATGCATTGCCTTGAGCACCTGGTCCAAGGAGTTTAACCCCCAGGTCCAAGGCACACTCACTGGTCCTTTACTCTGTGTCCTGGCACCTGAGCTGAGAACTTGACAGCTGGTGTTATTGTCTGAGGTGAGGACACTAGGCTCACAGAGGTTGGGGTCTTGTCCAAGGTTGCCCTGGAGCTAGGACTTTAATCCAGACCCACCTTCTGGAGATGCAGTGCTTAATGACTACAGCATTCTGCCTTATTCTGAGTGATTTACTATAAATGTATAAGGAAAATTGTCATTGTTTACATTTATGCTAGTGAATATCCAATACTTGATCTGTGAGTCTGAGCAGCTCTAGATCCTTGTCATTTTGGTATCTCTATCATCTCCATCTCTATCTCTGTTTCTCTCTACTTCTATTTCCATTCCCCATTCTCATCCATATCCTCATCTGTCATCCCCATTTCCACCATCTCCATGATCTCCACCATCTCTATCATCTCTGTCATCTTCATCTTTATCTCTGTCTCTACCTCTATTTCTATCTCCAACTCTCTGTATCAACTACTGTTCATTCTTGTTTTCAGTCCCAGTGTGGGTTCTCATATGCAAAGAAACGTGAATGCCTGACATAGAAAAGTCATTGAGGAGCTTCATTTAACCCCACTGAGGAAGACTCCCCATGAGCACAAAAGAGTTTCAAGCTCCTACTTCTTATCAAATCACTCACTAAAACCTTGATCTCTAAAGAGGTGTCAGGCCCCACAGTTCTCTGGTGAGGTCATCTTCAGGGGATTTTGGAAGGTGTGAAGTTTAAAAAGGGACCCAGGGAAGGTCAATACTGAGGTACTGTATACTCAAGGATGGATCAGGAGCTTCTCACTTGAGAGCAGAGGAGAGACAAGTGCCCAAGGAACCAGCTACACCTGATTCTGTCAGGGGGAGCAGAGTTCCAGGGTCTGGGGAGCATCTGAAGAGCACCAAGTCCAGAGAAGCCCTTCTCCCCTAGGCAGAGATGGCCCCTGGGTTTACCAGATGGACCACCTTCAGGTGGGAAGAAAGTTATCTTGACCACTTTATTGGCTCCTATTTTTCTCATGGCTGCTGGCCTTGGAGCTGACCATGGTGCTGGCAGGAATCTGTTTCTTCTTGAGCCCTTGCTATTCAGAGTGATCATGGACCAATGGAAAGACCTTGTGAGAGTTGTAGCATTTAGGTCCCTCCTCACCTCCCACATATTTCTTGCCAGCTGTCCTTTGCTACAGGGATGCTCACTTGCCACCACTCAACAGGCAGTGTTTTGCCTCATTCCTGGTGAGTGATGGCATTTCTTCTGATGGCATAGAGATCCTGGTTCAACATTTCAAACTCACGTCCCTGAAATGTAAGTGCAGGTGGAAACGTGGGGTTCGGTATTGATGGGGGTGGGCTCCTCACTCTTTCAGTGGGGTCTGGGTAACAGAATGAAAGGCCTCCTCTCCTGCTGTCATCTTCCATGGGAACCCCAAGCACATGGACTCTGAATTAGAGGAACAAAAGAAGTCACAAGGAGGAAGGCCATAATATCTGCCATGGCTGGTCCTTTCTGGACCACCCCTTTCCCCCACCCAATCTTGACACAGCCTGAGACGCAGGCATCTGACTGAGGATCCCATCTGACTGAAGATGAGCTGGGGTTGGTTTGCCTGAGCTCTCACAGTTAGCAAATGCTCAGAGCAGGAGGTCAAACCCACAGTGATTTCATTCAGTATTAATGAATTGTTTTTATTGTGGCAAAATACACATAACTTAACATTTGTCATCTTTTTAAAAATATATATATTTTATTGATTTTTTTTTTTTTTTTTTTTTACAGAGGGAGAGAGATAGAGAGCTAGAAACGTTGAAGAGAGAGACATCAACTAGCTGGCTCTTGCACACCCCCTACCGGGGATGTGCCTGCAACCAAGGTATAATACATGCCCTTGATCGGAATCAAACCAGGGACCTTTCAGTCCGCAGACCGCTCTACCACTGAGCCAAACCGGTTCCAGCAACATTTTTCATCTTATTCATTGTTAGCGTATGGGTCAGAAGCATTACATGCATTTACATTATTGTGCAACCATCACCACCATTCATCTCCAGTTCATTCAATTGTGATGTGTTTCCTCACAGCACAGAAAACAGGAAAGCAAAGCTGAGAAGAGGGTCTAAAAATTCAGCAGGGAGCACGCTGACAGGTTCTGCTTCTCTTTGTGGGGTAAAGAAGGCTCTGGAGATATGCTCTGGGCCAATATCACGACTCACTTATGAAACCTGCTTGGGTGGGGGATGTAAGGTGCATGAAAGGTCTCTTCTGCAGCCACAGGTTTTGCTCAGAGACACCACCTTCTGGAACTTAAAGGTAATGCAACAACATAGCAGTTAAAAAAAAACTTTTTAAAAAAGTTCATGTTTGCCTCAAGTAGAGGAATTTGGAGATTTTATTAAATCTTGAATAAAATGGCAAATCTGTAGGTTATATACCTATACCTATCCATCTACATCTTCACCTATACATCTCTACCTATACCTGTATAATCTATCCCTCCCATTGCTTGAGGGTATTATAGCAAAGACCATTCACATGGGATTTAAGGATGTATTGAAGACATTTAAATAGAACTTGTTTAATCCAGATGATAATTTGATACAACAAGTTTGGTATTGAGATGAACATTGGGATAAAACAAAGAACATGATGGTTTAATAGTCATAAAACAAAGGAGAAACGTCTACACTGGCTTAATTAACTTAACTCTGAGACCAGACGGGGTCCCTTGGCTCCTGATATTTCTGACAGTTACAGTAAAAGCCCATCTTGCTGCTCTTCAGGTGGACCCTCTGAAGATGAAGGTGTGGGAGATTGAGAGGTGCCAAAGGCTTCCATGGGAGTTCTCTGCTCTTCCCGTGGGTATCCGTGGTGGTACTATCTGTAGCAAGGGAGGGATTGACAACTACACTTGGTCTCAGAGGCTGTATCAGTCATTAGGGGTGCCACAACAAATAGCACAGACTTAAACGCAACAGAAATGCATTTTCTCACAGTCAGGATTGGAAGTCCAAGGTCAAGTCGTCAGGGTTGCTTTCTTGTGAGGCTTCTCTCTTTAGCATGCACACAGCCGTCTTCTCCCTGTGTCCTCACAGGGTCATCGTGTGTGTGTGTGTGTGTGTGTGTGTGTGTGTGTCCTATTATCCTCTTCTTATAAGGACACAAGTCATAGCAGACCAGGGCCTACCCCAGTGACCTCATTTTAACTGGATGACCTCTATAAAGACCTATCTCTAATGCAGTCACATTCTGAGGTCATGAGGGTCAGGACTAAACCATATTAATTGTGTGTATGTGTCTGTGGGGGGAAGGGCACAATTCAGCCCCCATCGGGCTGGATCCAGCCTTCTGGGGGAGGCAGCAAGGCTGAGCCATGGTTGCAGGAAGTATACAGTAGCTGCTCAGAAGCACTGGTTTCCCCAAGACTTCACAGGGCTGCATCCGCCTGAAGACGTCCCTCCAGTGTGTGTGTGTGCAACTCTCCCTGTTACTATCAAGGACCTATAGTGGATGGCCCATCTAATAAAATCTGAGGCCCCCAGTCTGGTACTCAGGGCCCTTCCATTCTATTGTGCAGTGCCACAACATCCCTCCAGTCCCAGCTCAGAGGCTTCCCGACACTGTCCCTCTGCTTCCATCCCCAAGCCAGCCTCCTTGTCCTCTGGTTCTTTTTCTCTAGGTATATTTTAAACCAAAGGTGAAATTATATGCCCTGTTTTGCAAACTACTCCAATCTTTCCCTGGGAATACCACTTTAAATCAAGATTAATTTAGTGTCTCTGTAGTACACCATCCAATGAAGGTATCATTCTCCTCCTGGTTCTCTCACTTCACCCTCCATGCTCCTCTGCCACCTGCTTCCTTATGCCCTCAGAGGGTCACTGCTCCATCACCTTCCACAAGGGCATTCCTCCAGTATGTATCTCTTCTTCAATCTCTATGGTTTTCTAGCTTTCTAGTCCTTTCCAGTTCTTTTTTTTTTTTGGGGGGGGGGCGCATGTTTCAACTTAGATTTTAGGTTCTGGTTTGCAATTCCATTTTTCTGAAAACACCTGTAAGGATGTTGGTTAGAGTGCAGGCTTAGGAGAGAGAGGGTCCATTGGAAGACGTGGGGGTAGGGGAGATTTCAGTCCTGGAATCCACATTAAGGGCAATTTTGAGGTTTCACTTTTTCTGTTTCTAGTTTTTTAAATCTGATTCTCTTTAGCTTTTTTAGTTTCCGGCTAGATCTCTTCTGACATGGGTCCTTGTTCAGGTCAAGCACCTGTTATTTCCAATTTCCCACAGTTTCTAACCCTTCCCTATTGCTGTATACTCTTTGTTTTCATTAACTGGCCTTTGGTGTCATTTATATCTGAAGCTCTGCAAGTGTCACACCATTATAATGTGTCCCTATGTTTACATTCTTTGTTTGTTTTTGTCAAAGGGCTTTTCTCCCCAAATTAAATCTACCACTATAATTAATTGCATCTTATCTCTCCATTTAGATTTTGCCCAAATCCCTCTGCTTTTACAAAATTTTCCCCTTGACACTCATTATGTTTAATATCCAACCCTTTTGCTTTTTTTTTTTGCACTGTATAGGCATTTTTCAAATATGCTACCTTATTTCTACTTGTCTATAGCATAGACTTCACATATAAAGACATAATAGAAATGATCACAAACACCCAAGGAGCATTGGCTTCAATAAAACTGCTTCAATGATGTCTGTGGTGCCTCAGTTAAATAAAATGACTACAAATTACCCACTGGCCATCATTACTTTGTCTCTCTTGTGGAGTTTTCATGAAGACAAAGTGTAGTTTCAAGGGGGCATGGGAATTACTCTAAATTAATAACGCTAACCTCACTGAGCCTTCATGCCACCCCCACCGCCCCTGCCTAGCTAGCCCAATGCTAAATATCTGATGGTGTGGAGAAAGTGAACAAAATCTGCAAAAACAAACAAACAAACAAGCCCTCAATGCTTGGTAAATTCCCTCTATTTAAGATTTCTCTCTCATTAAAAGCTTCTAATCTACTAATTATTCTCATCATTACTTTGCATGATGAACACTTCCTATTTTATTTGTGGTTTTAAAAACATGCCACTACTTTGTAGAAATTAAACTTTAATGTTTTAATGCTGATACTGTGGGCATGCCAGGGGTGGGAATTTTGTGTGTTTACTTTATGAGCATTTAAAATACCATGTTTTATAATTATGCATGCCTCGCTCTTGTTCACTTGCGACATTGCTACTGTAAGCCTGGCTCCAAGAGTCCTCTTTCAGTAGCTGAAGTTTTCTCTGCTCTCCCTCTTAAAAGAACCTCCTAAAGGAAGGCGGGGCTAGGGAGCTCGGGCTATAAAAGCCGGTTCCTCCTGCAAGAAGCGGGACCTTTGGAGTGAAAGCAAACCCTGCCCGAGATCCTCCACTGGTATGTTCTCCTCTGCTTTCCGTCTCTCCATAACTGTTGTGCTTGCTGTGACTTGTAGAACTGGTGCCAGTTTAGTGTCTCTGAGAAGGGCATCGCTTAGTTTTCCTATGAAGATCTGGAGCTAAAGGAAGACAAAATTGGAAATTTCTCAAAGAGCTGTGGGGAGAAGTAAATGCTAGTGCACAGATAGATATCTTTAGCACTCATTTGGATTTAGCTAGAAATGGAGACATATCTGCTATATTTTTGAATGACTTAAAATATAATTATAGTCTCCCCCTCTCTTCCCCAACCTCCTCCTCCCAATTGACAGAGGCACAAATTTTGTCCACGGGGCTTTATTAGAAAATTCCCATCTTAAGGCTGCAGCTGATGACCTAACCCAGTTCTAGGTCCTGAAACCTACTGGGAACATAATGAAGCAGGTCTCCCTTACACCAAGACTGTGTTGAAACCTACATTAGCTTCAAGAAAGAATGCATTCAAACCGTTAGTATTCTTTGATAATTCAAGAAGAAAAGTAAATTTGACTTATTTTAACATACTGTGGTTCCTTCAGTTTTTCGGCTTCAGAAGCATGCTCATCACTTGTATTATTTAGGAGCACAGAACACTGAGGAGGTGGATGAATAATTAAAGGTTTTATTTCTATTTAATTTTGAGTCCATTATGGCCAACACTGACTCTCAGTGTGAGGATTCTTAAGCTGAGCGTAAGGGGATGGTTATTTCTTAAATCTGTCATCTATGTGCTAATCCAAGTACACTTATTACCAGAGAAGTTTGAGTATCCTGAGAGTGTAAATAATTTTATTTTAAAGTTGTGACTTTGAATTTATAATTCCTTAAAATCTGAAACAGTTATCATCCATGATTATTATGTTTTGTCTTGTCTAAGAGTTGATGTTATTCATGGCATCTGTGAAGATTATAGGGTTCCATGTACCATAGGGACCTCCTGCTTTTCCCCTTATCCTAGGAGATTCTCAGAAAATAGCACCTTCAAGCATCATCTGTTGCTGATTCCACCTCTTATCTCTCAGGAGACACTGGGATCAGTGACTTCGGGAGCCTCCACTGGCTTTCACCATTCTCTCAGCCTTTATCCATCTATTCAAATTCCAAAAAGGTAGCTGACAAAAAAGAAAGACAACTAGAAATGCAGGAGAATGCCTATGACACCACAAACCTCAGTTCTGTGGCAGTGAGTGACATGTGGACACCAACCCTCCCAGGTCACTGCCACTCCCACGTGCACCGTGGCAGCAGCCTGGCAGCGGGGGATCGGGATGGTATCTCTGGATGGTTATAACTGAAGCTCTGCAAGTGTCACACTCACCATCGTAATGAATAATTAAAGGGAGATGAGAGTGGAGGTGCCTGGGGTTTGGACGGGCCTTTGGAACATTCTCATCAGAGCTTGAACGATTCAGTTCCTCTCTCATTCAGTATCACAGGCGTTCTTACTTATTCTTTCTCGTTCTTTTCCTTTCTTACCATAAAGAGACTTAGGACTGTATGCTCTGTTGGAAAACGGCATCCCAGGATGGGTGTGATCATGGCGGTCAGGTTTAAAGCTGAAATGCAGTTTTAAAAACATGCCAAATGCCGTTCCTGTGTTAGAAGAGTAACATAGCAGATTGATTTTTGTTTTTGTTTCTGCACTGGGCTCGGAGGATGCAAGAGCATGATGTTGTGAAAGGGTGACTTCTGGAATACTTAAAATTATCCATGAAAGTCAATAATAGAAATAACTTTGGATCAATTTCTCTCCCAACCAAAAAAATGAGTTTTATAACGCTTTATTTACATTTTGATAGTGTATTAATATATTAAAAATGACAATCTACTCCTTCACAAAGAGGTATTTGTATTAGAGAGCACAGAGTAGTTTAAGTTTAAGGATTGCGCTCTCGGGCCAGCCAGTTTGGGTTTGAACCCTACTCTCCTCTACTTATCAGCTGTGTGACTTGAGGGAAGTTTCTTGACCTTTCTGTGCCCTGGTCTCCTTATTGGTTAAGCAGGAAAATAATAACTCATAGAACTTGTGGGAGGATTGAGGGTTGATACAAAAGAGTGTCACACAGTGCCTGGCACATAGTAGGCCTTCCATAAGACATAGCTGTTATTTATTCCTGGCAGTCGGATGCTGCTCCTGGCCTGATGATGATGTGTTTCATGTGCTGGCAGGATCAACGGTCTTGTTCATAGTTCAAGTTATGATCAGGGAAGAATACTAAGTCAAAACTGCCTCTTAAGCACCTGTCAATTCCATGCTTGTGTGTTACAAAGATTCAGTTACAAGTTCTGAAGGGATTTGATTGAAGCTTAAGACGAAGAAGGCATTGGTGTTGTTTGCAGCTTCTGGGTTAGCCCAGTGGTTCTCTGGTTGGAGTCCCTTGACCAGCAGCACCAGCAGTCCCTGGAACGTGTCAGAGACGCAAAGTCCGCTATCCACCCCACAGCTTCCGGGCACCTCAGGTGAGGCCAGCCATCTGAGTTTTAATGAGGCCTCTGGTGGCTCAGTGTGTAGAGCGAACACAGGTTTCTCTGGTGTGGGAAACAGAAGAAGCTGTCAGTCTTTAGTTTGGCACATGCCCGGGTTATGGGTTCGATCCCCAGAGTGGGGCATGCAGGAGACAGCTCATCAATGATTCTCAGTATTGATGTTTCTATCTCTCTCTCTCCCCCTTCCTCTCTGAAGTCAATAAAAACATATTAAAGACAAAGAAAGGAAGCAAGAGGGTGATGGTCTCATTCAAGGTCACAGGGTTAGTGGCTGAACCCAAACTCTCTCTAAAGCCAGAGCTCTTAACCACTTGGATTTCTTGCCTTCTGCATCTTTCCCTATTCACAATGAACAGTAATCTTTCCATTTCATTACAGTACATCCCGTTCACGGCAGTCCACTTACTTCTTTTGGGTGGCATTTTAGGTTATTGATGAAAATTTAGGTTATTTTCAATTGTCCCCACTATAAATAACAGCAGCGACCATCTTTTGAATAAGACGTTGTAAAGGATGACTACGCTTATAACCAGTCAAGGTGAATACCGACTGGTCTCCGAAAACCAAGCAGAAGCTCATGCCCAGGTGTCGGCAACGTCAGGACAGCAGCTTGCTGCTCATCTACATGCTTTCCCGTGTCTCACTTGATGGGAATGTGATCAGAAAGCAAAACTGCCCCTTTCCCACTGCAGTGAAAGAAGCAGCGTCTTCCTTTCAGGCAAATAAAATCATCTCCTGCCTGGTGTGCCCTACTTAGAAGCAATTTGCTGTACAGCCTTCATAGTGGGGACCCTGCAGGATTGATTTGCGGTTTTGCAATAATGTATGTAAAGCACCAATTAATACCCTAGGCATCTCTTCAAAATGCCTGGGGAGAGAAGTAAAAGGAGCATCATTGTTTTAAACAGCCGGGACTGCCCTTTCCCAGGGAGGTTTAAGGAAACATCTAGGCCGTGTGGGTGGGAGAGTCGAAGGCTGGCTTGGGACGGCAGGCGATCTGGACACAGGAGTCAGGCTCATGTGGCCAGGAGCCCAGGCACCACGTGGCTGAGCGTGGGTCTTAGTCCTTTCCATATTGAGGATGGGGAATTAGTCTACAAACCAAAGGAGGATTTGGAGGGTGTGTGAGGGTATTTGTTCCTTTAAATTATTCACTCACTAAGTATTTGTGCAGAGCTACCACGTGCACTGTGCCAGCCTCGGGAAGGTAGTGCCAAACGAGATCCATCTGGTCCCTGACGTCAGCAAGCTGACGGGCCACAGGGCTCATGAAACAAATCAGAGTAGTCACAACAGGTGGAGAGGTCACTGGGCCCCTGAGCCAGCCTGGGCATCACAGGGGACCTCCCTGAAGAAGTGATTTGTGAGAGGATGAGCAGGAGATAACCAGGAGAGGGTCTGGGAGGAGGAGGGGGGACTGAGGATGAGAAAGGCTGGGCCCATATGAGGAACAGAACCCTGGGAGAGGCAGGGTGGGTGAAGGAGGTGGAGGTGACAGAGGGGTACTGGGCCTCTGGGGAGCTGGGTGCCAGGAGAGACTGTGGTAACAGGGATGTGCAGGATGGCTGATGCCTTCGTCCTAGAAATGTCCTGTTTACTGTGTCTGTGGACAGCGCAGGGACATAATGGTTTTGGTTTGCAGCCTGGGATATGGGCTTTGGGAGACAGGGGCAAAGGGTCCGAGTGGGAGGGGCAGGTCCTGAGTGTGAGGAGTGGAGGGCAGCTCTGGGGGTCTTTATGGGAGCTGAGGCTTCTGTGATGCCCAGGTACAGCCTGTACCTCAGCCTGCGAGGGCATTGCCAGTGTCCCTGGGGCCCACGGGCCACTTTGAGTCTCAGGGGACCAGAAAGGGTAGGCTGACCCTCAGGCCCTACCACCCTCTTCTGCAAGGTCCTGCTCCCCTTTCACTTGCAGGTGTCAGGGCCAGGATTCCTCTCCTCACTTGACAGCCCTATCCTCTGGCTCAGTGGTGGGAAAACTCATTAGTCAACAGAGCCAAATATCAACAGTACAACAATTAAATTCATTTTGAGAGCCAAATTTTTTAAATTTAAACTATATAGGTAGGTACACTGTTATTAACTTAATTAGATTGCTCCTAAGCTGGCCTTTGCTAAAACCTCAAGAGGCCAAAGAGCCGCATGTGGCTCGAGAGCCGCAGTTTGTTGACCACTGCTCTGGCTGATATAAGCTGCTAGTTACAGTTGGTTCTGTAAGTTCTCTTTACTCCAAACCCATGAACATAGAAGTAGCTATTTTTTAAAAATATATTTTATTGATTTTACACAGAGAGGAATTGAAAGGGATAGAGAGTTAGAAACATCGATGAGAGAGAAACATCGACCAGCCGCCTCCTGCACCCCACCCCTCAACCCCCACTGGGTATGTGCCCGCAACCAAGGTACATGCCCCTGACTGGAATCGAACCTGGGACCTTTCAGTCTGCAGGCAGACGCTCTATCCACTGAGACAAACCAATTTCGGAGAGAATTAGCTATTTTGAAGTCACAGGGTGTGGTGGTCTGTGACGCGCATCACACTGAGGAAAGGGAACCCCAAGAGGCCCCAGCCCTCGGCAGGAGGGACCAGAGACCCATACCAGAGACCCATGGAAGGACAAAGGATGAAGCTGGGTCCAGAGGTGAAACTGAGGGAGGGAGAGGAGCAGAGGAATAGCTACAATTGTCCCTCGGGGCTGTGGGCTGAGCCTGGGCACTCAGCAAAGGGTGGAGAGGAGAGGGCAAGGTTAGGGCTGTGATAAAGCTTTCAAGGAAGCCATTTTCTTGCCTGTGATCCACACTCAGCACCTCCCACCTCCATTCTCCACAGGAGAACAGATGTCTTTCGAGGGTGCCAGGCTCAGCATGAGGAGCAGGAGGAACGGCACGCTGGACAGCACGCGGACCCTGTACTCCAGCATGTCCCGGAGCACGGACGTGTCCTACAGCGAGAGCGTGAGTCTGGGGCGCCCAGCAGCTGCCCTCCTGTCAGAAAGCATCACTTTGGCACTCAGGATTCTCTGGGGACCAATGCCCCTTCTTTAGAAAGATGACATCTCAATATGTAGTATTTTGTCCTGTAGGTTATTTTTGTTGAATGGAGAAGCATTTTCGTTTCTGTGTTGTTTCTCATGCAACCCTTTGTAACCTTAGTAAGTTGTTGAATTATGTGTTTCTTTTTTCTTTTTGAATTATGCATTAAAATATTTTATTGATATTTTTACAGAGAGGAAGGGAGAAAGATAGAGAGCTAGAAACGTCGATGAGAGAGAAACATCTACCAGCTGCCTCTTGCACACCCCCTACCGGAGATGTGCCCGCAACCAATGTACATGCCCTGGACCGGAATCGAACCCGGGACCTTTCAGTCCACAGACCGACGCTCTACCACTGAGCCAAACCGGTTTCGGCTGAATTATGCATTTCTTAATCGACTTTTATGAACATGTAAATGCTAACCTTTTAATAATCAGCTTAATATTCAGTGCTCAGTGTTCTTGCTTGCAGCCCTGGTGGATCACCTCAGAAACGATTCTTGATTCTAAGTCCTTTTCTTTTACTCTAAGGCTGGGCCTTGGTTTGTTCTTGCCAAAGCGTCTCACCTGTTCCCAGCCAGCGGCCACGTGGCCCTCAGGTTGCACAGACACTCCCGTCGTTGCTATTGGATGAGCGGGCCTGGGGGGTGGGGTGCCGGAGAAGGCTGTCTCCCACGTGCTAGGCACATGGCTGTGGTTCCATGGGCTGACCTGGGACACATCAGGGAGCTGTAGGAAAACAGAGGCGGGTGCTCCCTGCCCCCTCTGGGTTCCTTCTTAGATGTTGCCCCTGGTCTCACCTGGCCCTGTGAGGAGCACACAGGGGAGAGGGACGTGGTGGCTGGCCTCTGCTGTGCTGTCCTCTCCAGCCTTTCTGGATGGAAGCTGACTCGGGTGCTGGTGCACCACGGACCTTGTTCCAGGAGAGGGGCTGCCCCGCCCTCCGTTTTTGTGATGCAGGTCTGGAGATGGCCTCCCTGGGGGTGAGGAGTCAGGGCTGGCATTGGTGCCAGCAGCCTGACTTGGGAGGACTACCTTGTGTGATGGTCTGAGAACTCCAGCTGCCAGTGCCCGGGACCTGAGGGTAGTGGGTTTGGGTTGCCAAGGCGCTCTTTCCCCAGGCAGGACAGCCTCTGATCTGAACTCCACCACCCACTGCCAGGCATATATATATATGAACGAGAAATGGAATTACAAGAAACACACCAAGGAGTTTCCGACTGATGCCTTTGGGGATATATATATATATATATATATATTAATATATATATATTAATCTGGCAACACATAATAATAATCTGGCCACTCAGTGTATATATTATGACTTTCTTACAAGATAACTGCAAGTAATTTTTAAGAAAAATTTACATTTAGTTATAAAAATTTAAACAAATGCCTCTTTTTACAAACTCTGTGCACTCTAAAAGCATGAACGGTTGAGGATGCTATGAATATGTAGTAAAAAGTCTTAGAACATTTGAAGTAGGCGCAGGTCATTTCAGTGTTTGTTAGTCACAGCAGGGGGAGGATAAACTGGTAATGTGCTGTCCAATGTTCTTTCTCCAAAGGACTTGGTGAATTTTATTGAAGCAAACTTTAAGAAACGGGAGTGTGTCTTCTTTACCAAAGACTCTAAGGCCACGTAAGCAACTGTTTTCCCTCCGTTTTTGCTTCCATGTTCGAATGTAAATTATTCAATACCATTTCAACAAACAAACAAATGATCACTAGTCCATTATTGAAGTTGTTTCCATCTTGCAGTTCTCAGAAATGCATGAGCAGGAGGAATTTGGCAAGTAGCTTGAAGTTGGTCCCCGGAGCGAAATCATTTTGTTATATATGTTTAGCTTTGGCAATCATCGGTAAAGGCTCCAACAAAGGCTGTGGCCCTCTTCAGCCCTTCCACAAGCCCGGGACCCCTTCTCCTCTCAGAGGCCCATGGCAATGCATGTTGCCATTTTGTAGTAGTTGGCAGGTGACATTGGGCATGTGTACACATGCAATCGGACTGGCTCTCTGTCAGGCCTTCCCTTCTAATCAGGTGTTCATCTGCTGTGAGTCTCCTGTGTGCTAGAGCATCAAGGCTGGGTTACCAAAGTCTTGGGAGCAGCCCCCAGCAGCTCTGCCCGAGGGAGGTCCTCTGTGAATGTTAGCCAATGAGCGAGTGAACTAGTGGACTTCCTACTGATCTGTCCCACAGAAGATGCACAGGGACCCCAGTGCACAGTGTGGTCCCACCTCCCTCTTGTCTAGTTCCCCTCTGTCTTTTCTCTTTACCTGCTGAAAAAGAGTCTAGCTGTTAACTTATGGGAGAGTTGCTGTTGTAGTTTATAATTAAAGCACCAACTCTCTGCTGAGCGGAGGTAGGAACAGAGGAGGGTATAAGGATAAGTAAGAGCAGAGGCATTAGAATTAGCCCAAGTCCAACCTTGGCCTGGCTGCCTGCTCACTGCATGGCCTTGAGCCAATTGTTCTCTTTACTGATCTGAAATCTCTTATCCTAAAAATGCTAGCAAAATATTCGTCATGGGTGTGGTAAAGATTCAGTGGGGTAACACGTAAACACCTGGTGTAGTGCCTCAGAGTATCAAAGGTTCTTAATAGATGAGTGTTCTTACTTTGTGTGAAGTAGAAGGTGAGCATCAGAAAAACTAAGGCTCTCTCTTCGGTCACTGGTATGAGCTTACTCATCAATGTCATTCCGCTCAGGGAAAATGTGTGCAAGTGTGGCTACGCCCAGAGCCAGCACATCGAAGGCACCCAGATCAACCAGAACGAGAAATGGAATTACAAGAAACACACCAAGGAGTTTCCGACTGATGCCTTTGGGGATATTCAGTTTGAGACTATGGGGAAGAAAGGGAAGGTAAGCAATGGTTCTCTACCCTAACTAGCTAATATAGCAATTATTTAGGATAAAAAATGCGGGCTACTTTGAGTTACCTTGGAGTATGGGAGATAGGTGGTCAGTCCAAAAGCTATCACAGAAAAAGAGAAACCTTATCTATAATAATAAAAGCATAATATGCTAATTAGATTGGACATCCTTCTGGATGTCCTTCTGGACCAAGCTGGGGCTGTGAGGGAAGCCTGGGTCCCCAGTGCCAGAGACAAGCTGGTACCAAAAGCCGGGAGAAGGAAGGCCTACGAATTTCATGCATCGGGCCTCTAGTAAAAGTATAAAAACTGTGGTTAGATTATGTGCAGCTGGAAAGTTGGCCTTGCAAGAAAGGCCTTTGGAGCCTCAGGTGATGACCGGCTCCGCACCCAGCGGCCTGTCTGCCCCCGCAGGCACTCCTATGACACGCATGCTGACTCTCACTGCTGCAAGCGGACGGATGAATTGTCCTGTTCCTTTTGGCATATGGCATTCTTGAGTATGCATATGGCCCTGAATAAGGTCTGCACACCCCCACTGCACACCCCACCCACTTTGCAGGCTCTTCCATGGGGTTTTACAGCAAAGTTACATGATCCTTAACAGTGTCTCCTCAAATCCTCCCCTTTCCTCTCTCTCAATGACAGAACACTCACAGGTGGCTGAAACCTGGGCCTTGACTCCCTCCATCCACCCCTCCACTCCCACCCCAATCCCTGTCCTTGCAGCCCTGGAATGTGACCCAGCTCCCTGCATTGCTGTCTCTTCCCGGGATCTCTGCCCTGAATTGGCCAGCACTGTGTCTAGCCTCCCACAGCTCCCCCTCCCTCAGCCTTGTTCCTCAGTCTGTAGTCATCTCTATCCCTGAAGAAAACCCTAAAACATAACTAAACCCCACCCATGTCTGCTCTGCTGAAAACACTGCACATATGCCCTTAGGATAAAGTTCCAAGTCCTCCAGCTGGCTTGGAGGGCACTTTGGCGGCACCTGCATGCCCCCATCTGCTGCTCTCCTTCCACTTCCCCATGGGGACTGTACTTAGCTGGGTCCCTTGGAGCAGGTAAGCCCGGGGATCCCTGGTGGCCAGGAGAACACGTGCCCACCTTGACGCTTCCCCCTTCCCACAGTATATCCGATTGTCCTGCGACACTGATGCGGAAATCCTGTACGAGCTGCTGACCCAGCACTGGCACCTGAAAACGCCCAACCTTGTGATTTCTGTGACCGGAGGTGCCAAAAACTTCGCCCTGAAGCCACGCATGCGTAAGATCTTCAGCCGCCTGATTTACATCGCTCAGTCCAAAGGTGCGCTCCTCTTCAGGGACAGTTTGTGCGCAGAATCCAGATGCTCTAGAATTAGATAATTAATCATTCTCTTGTAAAAAGTGAGGACCTTAAATGAATGGACAGGGAGCTCTGGCAGCTGTGGGGGTGCTGTGGTTCACAAACTAACTTTACAATCAGTGTTAAGGTGCTTCCTTGAGGGTAATTTAATGTTTTCTTTAAATGTTTAAGCTTTAATTTTCTTATTTCTACATAAAAAATTTTACCCAGGATATTCTGAAAAATCAAAGAGCAATTTATTTATTTGCTCTTTATATCAGGAATGGACTTTTGGAAATAGCAGGCCATAATCACCAGATTTGATGAAGATCAAAACAAATAAATGGGGCTTTATTACTTGAAATATTAGCTTAGCATTTTTTATTTTAAAAAATATTTTTTAATTGATTTTAGAGAGAGGAAATAAGAGGAAGAGAGAAAGAGAGACATCGATGGCTGCCCCCCCCCCCCCACCCCATGCCTGTGATGGGGGATTGAGCCTGCAACCTCGGCATCCGCCCTGACCAGGAATCGAAGCAGCAACCTTTTGGTGCATGGGATGATGCCCAACCAACTGAGCCACACTGGCCAGGGCAGCATTGTTTTCTTTTTTACTTTTTATTATGAAAATTCCTTCAGAAGAATTATAAGAATAATACAATGAATGACTATAACTCTTCACTTAAACACACCAGTTGTTAACATTTTCCCACAATTCTCTTTCCAAAAATATCTATTGTACATATTATGATATTTTTGGAACCATCTGAAAGTCAGTCGTAGGCATCATGACAAAACCCCTGGCCTGGAACATCTACTGAGATGATGTGAGGACCCAGAGATGGGAAGTCAGTCATCTGCCTGCACTTAGCGTGGGGCACGTGGGGTGGTACTTCACTTCTCGTGGCCTCATTTGAAAGGGGGATGTGGCCAACTGTGAGCACAGGACAGGAACTTTACTCAAAGCCAGCTGAGCCTTTGCTTTCTCCCTCATTGATAGGCGCTTGGATTCTCACTGGAGGCACCCATTATGGCCTGATGAAGTTCATCGGGGAAGTGGTGAGAGACAACACCATCAGCAGGAATTCAGAGGAGAACATTGTGGCCATTGGAATAGCAGCTTGGGGCATGGTCTCCAACAGGGACACACTCATCAGGAATTGTGATGTTGAGGTATGGGTGGGATAGGAGGAGGTCTCTGAGGTCATGTGGGAGAAAGATCAGGGTGTGGGGCTCTGGCCTGAACGCTGGGGCTCTGTGATGGCATTAACTCATGGGAAAGTTGGCCTTGCAAGAAAGGCCTTTGGAACCTGAGGAATTAAAAGCAAGGATGACATAATCTAAGAATTCCTGGGAAGGAGCTGCCAATGGATGTGTTCAGTTCATTAAAATCTGTTCCCACCAGCCCTGACTGGTGTCTCAGTTGGTTGGAACATGGTCCTGTACACCAAAAACTTGCAGGTTTGATTCTCAATCAGGGCACATACCTAAGTTGTGGGTTAGATCTTCAGTCAGGCACATATGAGAGGTAACTGATTGATGTTTCTCTCTCTCCCCCACCCATTTCTTCCATTCTCTCTAAAAAAAATCAATGAAAAAAAAATCCTCAGGTGAGGATTAACAGCAACAACAACAACAACAACAAATTCATTTTCTAATCCCCTAAACCCTGGCACAGGTCTTTCCATATGATAGATTGTAAGCAAATATATATTTGTGCATATCAAAGTTCACTTCTACATATATACAGGTACACACACAAATACATGTGTATGTGTATCTGTGTATATGTGTGTGAATATATATGTGTGT
Source organism: Pipistrellus kuhlii (assembly GCF_014108245.1). Classification (NCBI taxonomy): domain Eukaryota; kingdom Metazoa; phylum Chordata; class Mammalia; order Chiroptera; family Vespertilionidae; genus Pipistrellus; species Pipistrellus kuhlii. Next base: position 26,946,968 of record NW_023425573.1, read on the forward strand.
GTCTGAATGTGTGTGTGTATATATATATATATATATTGCTATTCTTTTATGAATGCTATCAATTTCAATGAATTTACTCAAAAGAGCACAGGTTTTGGAACAGGAACTGGATTGGGAAGCTGACCTTTGCACTGTCACTGGTCACTTATGTGATAAAAGACAAGTGACCCAACCATTTTGAACCTTCATTTCTTTATACTAAAATGAAGGCCTGTAACTATACAATCTCTAAGATGATCTGAACTTAAGAATCTGGGAAGAGGTATCAATGTAGCTGAACGCAAAAGGTTAGCCTTCAGAGGAAGCTATAAAAATAACATCACGCATCTTGGCCGACAAACAGAGTCTCAAAGACAAGCTTCTGTGTGCTTTCCAGGGCTACTTTTCAGCTCAGTACATTATGGATGACTTCAAGAGGGACCCTCTGTACATCCTGGACAACAATCACACCCACCTCCTGCTGGTGGACAATGGCTGCCATGGACATCCTACAGTGGAGGCGAAGCTCCGGAATCAGCTGGAGAAGTACATCTCTGAGCGCACCATTCAAGGTCAGGACTCAGGGAGCAGAACACTGGACACATATACTAACAAGAGCAGCAGCAGTAGCGTTAACAACAGTAGCGACCAGTTATTGAGTGAAGCACGGTGAACCCACCCGATTAATCTCCTATTCCCAAAGAAGAGCTGTTATATCTCTTCTTTCTTCAACATATTAGGAGTGCTTTGCCAGGGTCACTGGGCTAGGTACTCTTCAACAGACTGGAGCAATGACAAATGCTGCCTTGTCCCCTTCTAGTGTGTTAGCATAGACAGCCTGCTGTCTCTTCTGCTAAACAACAGCTCAGAATAAATAAAATCCCTAATGGCAAATAAGAGCTCACAAAACAGTGTCATTAGCTGACATAGAAATGATAAAAACCAACCTGCTGGTTTAATAGTTGAGTGGTTTACTTCTTTGCATCTGGTTACTTCTATGTAAAAGAGCCACCTAATAAGGGGAGAATGCAGAATTTATTTGCCATGGAAAAGGAACCACTCTCTTTCTTCCTGTTGTTGAGATGTGTTCTGTTGTGGAACCAGATTTGCTCGTGATTTAGTGATCTATTTTGTAACAGGGAATTGCTGAAGATGTTCTCAGCTTTACACTTTCATCAATGGGACATACAAGAAGGAAAAACATTTCTATATGCAATGCTCTCCCTTGAGAGAATAAATAGTTATGAAAATTTTTCACCAGCTCAGAAAAGCATAGGATTATGCAAATGAGTGAGTGTTTTTATTATGAGGGTAAACTTGAACCTGGCCTAATATATGTTAGCAAAAATAAATCATTTACAGACTCTAGCATTTTAAATACCAGTGACAAATTGCAGCATGACCAAATAGCAGCTTGAGACACAAAAACACATCTAGCGTGATGAAGGGGTAAATGGTGAAGTCCGTGAGGTTTGTAGCCATCACCCCACACCCAGGGCTCACAGGGAAGAAGCTCCTAGTCCTACTGTTCCTGGTCGTAGGTGTCCTTTTATTTATTTATTTTTTTAAATAAAGAATAGGTATTGTTTATTTGGTTAAAATATTTTATGTGTATCATTAGTTTCAAATGTGGGATTGTGACCAAAATGTAGATGGTCATTAAAAATTTATCAAATAGATTATTATACACTGAGTATTTTTAATGAGTCCCAAAATAAGTTTTACATTCATGTTTTACAGATTCCAACTATGGTGGCAAGGTCCCCATTGTGTGCTTTGCCCAAGGAGGTGGAAGAGAGACTTTAAAAGTGAGTCTTGGTTGGGTTTTCTAGAAGATTGGTTAACAAGTTCACTCATCTAATTTGTATTTTCAAGGTTTGGGAACTCACCTAATCTAACCCGACTATTTTCCCTAGAGCAAGTCAGTAGCATCTTTCCCACCACATAGTGTTTCCCCACCAGGCTTAGATTGTCTCCTCAGCTAAGATTTAGGAAGAGAATTTGCAGCATCATGACCAGTTTGAATACTCATTGTTGGCTTTGGCCATCAGCCTGCCAAAGACAAGGATTGGCATGAACTCATGAGACTTAAGGATCATAACCAGCAAGTATCTGCATGCCACCCTATCTGTGTGGAGATGAGTTGTGATTAGACACACAAAGACTGACACCAAAATCCCGTCCCATATATTGAGCTTACCCACCCACATGCTTTCTTGGCATGCAAAGTCTGAGAGTCCCATGTGAAGGAATCTGAAACCTTATGTGATTCTGAGATCGTGGGAAGCTTCTAGAATGATTCTGACCTGCATTGTTGAGCAGTGAGCAAGAATTCTACTTCCCACTTTAGACTTGACATTACTGATCCAACTAGACATCTGTCCCAACTTCTCAGAGAGCATTAGTGTGGCCACATGTGGGTGAGTATTCAAAGGCATGAGCATCACATTTATGATCGCACCTTTTCAGGAATAGGACAGCATAAGGAAGTAATTTTACTTCTCTCTTTTAGTTAATTTCCAGGTTGGCTTGCATATCCCCCCTTTTCCCCTAATCTAATGTTTTAACTCTAAGACAGGGTTAGATTACAGATATCCAAAGTCCTTGATCTTCTTTCCTCTTTTTATCAGAGTTCACCTCTATAGTTAGAAGCAATTTCTGTCAAAGTTATTTGAAATTTTATAATCTAGCACTTCTCTTTATTTATTCTTTTGTATAACAACTAGAGTTTCATTGCATGGATTCATGCACCAGTGGGGTCCCTCAGCCTGTCCTGCACCTTCTCCCAATCCGAGTCCCCTTGGGGGATGTTGGAGAGCTGGTTTCAGCCTGATCCCTGCAGGCCAGGCCAAGGTACCCCACTGGTGCACAAATCTGTGCACCGAGCCTCCAGTCTAATCTAATAATAGAGTAATATGCAAATTTGTCCATTACAGCATCAAATCATGACCAGATCAGCAGGCTGTGTCCCTGCTTTCTGCTCAGGCAGCTGCAAGGCCCAGGGGAAGAGGGAGGACACCAACTCTTTGTCCCTTCCTTTCTCAGCGCCCTCTTTATCACCCCTACTTCCGCCCAACACAGCCATAGCTGGTGCAGTGTGAGGCAGAGAAACATCCCAGTGGGTCTGTGGATCAGCCCTCTCTTTGCTTTGATGAAGAAACCACATACTGTATGGGCAACATCTGCTTTAAACAAAATGCTCGGTCTTGGCTAAAGGAAGATGCTTCACAGCACTGTACTCATATGGTCTCACTGTCAAGGGATGAAAATTCTCATACCTGATTGACTCTCTTGTGCTGGCTGCTCTGGTCTTTATACAGGATGTGAAAGGAAATAATTTTTTTTCTCTTTTAATTAAAGGGGCAAGGGAAATTAATCAAGGAGGGAAATATGAATCAATATAACACAATGTGGCTGCTGCTTTGAAGGTGTTTTTAGACCTTAAGAATATGAATATTGCTAGCCTTCATTTGAGAAGCTAGCAATGATAATGTCAAATGCTGTCATTCAAATCTATGGTGTCAGTATTTGGGATGATCGATTTTGTACACAGGGATATTTTCAAGCATTTATTGATGGAGAACTTCAATTAGTCACATGTATCCTTATTATGGATTTTGGCATTAGTAGTTTTTGCATTCAATGCCAATAGCAAACATTTTGTTTGCTTCTGATCAAGAGTAAAACCCCAAAGGGAAAGTGCAGGGGTGACATGTCAGTGTGTTTGGTTAACCACTTTGATTTAGAGCCTTGGTCCCAAGCTGGGTTTCTGGTTGGTGTGTCTTTCATCTGACCAGCTCTTTCTCCTCTCTCTCAGGCCATTAACACCTCCATCAAGAGTAAAATTCCCTGTGTGGTGGTGGAAGGCTCGGGGCAGATTGCAGATGTGATCGCAAGCCTGGTGGAGCTGGAGGACACCCTGACCTCTTCCATTGTCAAAGAAAAATTGGTGCGCTTCTTACCCCGCACCGTGTCCCGGCTGCATGAGGAGGAAACCGAGAGCTGGATCAAATGGGTGAGTGGTGGGGGAGACTTCAGACGACTCAGAAACGGTAAGCCAAGTTCATGGGAAGGGAGAACTCCTTACATGCCTGCCTCCACCAGCAGCTGTGGCTGTCTTACACTTTCTCAGTGACTTTGAAATTATGCCATGGCCCGAACAACTTCTTGGTGGAAATGAAAGCTCACACAAGTTCAATGACTTGCCAGACCTCCGTACCTCATAAAGGGTATCACATGGGCTTACACTCAAGTCTGTCTGCTTGCAAAGCTGGCCATCCCTCTTTTTATTTAGAAAAAAAAAAAAGTTACATTCATCTGAGGAGATGTTTTTGAGGAGATGTTTTTATTAATTTTAGCGAGAAAGAGAGAGGGAGAGAGAGAGAGAGAGAGAGAGAGAGAGAGAGAGAGAGACAGAGAGAGACAGAGAGAGAGAGAGAGAGAGAGAGAGAGAGAGAAGAGAGAAAAGAGATATGAAAGAGAAACATGGATTGGTTGCCTCCCCTACACACCCAACTTGCTTCCTCCTCTAGAAGTAGTGCTTCCTCCCCAAGCTCTCCAATGGCTGAAACCATGGAATTAGGGGGCTCTGCCTGTTCCCCAGAGCTTTAATTTTATAAAAATGTTTTACAATTAACTATTATAGAAAATTCCCCAAGGATGATATAGCAGATCCCTTCTCTATTCACCCAATCACTGAGTCCTCTTGGCTCTTGTTCACATCCAACCTTCCCTGCCTATAGTTTAAGCCCTTATGACCACACTTGGATGATTTCTGTGATTTTATGTTGCCCTTTTCTTGTTTATTCATTCACTGAGCAATAGAACACCATGTGCCAGGTTTGGCCACACACACACACACACACACACACACACACACACACACAGACACTCAATGGGCCCCTCAGCTTTTTGTTACATGTGTTCTTATATAACCTGTATTCTCACTGTGGTCAAGGACTTCTTATTTCCAATTTAAAAATTAGACTCTATGGGCACAGGAATTTTGGGTGGGGGAAGGAGATCTGGAACTGCCCTGTAGATGGTATTTAATAATTAAAAAAGAGTAGAATAAGTTTTTTTTAAAACCAAAAGTGTGAACTTTATACTCCTAAATGTCTAAAACCAGTTGGCTGACAATTCTGTTCTTTAAATGTTCAGCTCAAAGAAATTCTCGAAAGTTCTCACTTGTTAACAGTTATTAAAATGGAAGAGGCTGGGGATGAAATTGTGAGCAACGCTATTTCCTATGCTTTGTACAAAGGTGAGTAAAAATAGCCACTCTGGAAGCCTCAGCTTTGTGTTGCTTCCTGAGACTTGCATTTATGTTTTAAATGGCTTTACTGAAATAGAATCCTGTGCTTAGTTTTGATTATGATAGATTAGAAGCTACAATAACTACTGTTGACCTTCTGAGTTAAATTTCCTTCATTACATACACTGACTGGTCAGATTATTATGATCTCTGAACACATAATAATCTGGCCTTTCAGTGTATATCCTATATAATAAAAGGCTAATATGCAAATTGTCCCCTGGAACAGGAGTTCAACCAGCAGGCAGACCGGCCAACCGCCCATGTCTCTTCCCCCTGGCCAGGCTGACCAGACCCCATCCATGCACAAATTCATTCACAGGGCCTCTCCTAAATTCTCACTGTTATACACACACACACACACACACACACACACACACACACACACACTGAGACAGATTATTATGTGTTCAGAGATCATAATAACCTGGTCACTCAGTGTATTTTTAATAGAACAAAACATTTTTATGTCATTAAAATGCTGGTCAAATCTAATCACAGCACACTTTAAACACCTGTCTCTAACAATGGCTTAGAATTATTTTTGTGTCTCAGACTCCTCTGAGAATGAGATAAAGCCATAAGCATTTGCCCTTGGGTTCCACATATGTGCATACACATTAGTGATTCTGCATCAGTTTCAGGGTTTGCAAATCTCCTGGAGTTGAAGAGTAAAGTTCAGGTTAAAACTTCTCACCTATGATCTTGGCTAGAATTCCATAAAGGTGGATGTTACCTGAAGTAAACAGAACCTTGGCAAGGACCATCTAGAGGTGAACTTTCTGATTATGGCAGTAAGTTATGCAGAGCAGGGCAAGACACATAGGAAGTGGGATTCAAATATTCACTTTTTATTGGAGTCATTCCTATTGTGCTTGCCAGAAAGTTGGTTTACAAGGATATTTATTAAAATAGGATTATATCTATAGAGAAACATAGATCAGAATATATATTAGCTCTGGAAAAAACAAGTAGAACATTGTTGTAATATGGCATTATTTCATAGATTTAAATATAGTGTTAAGTCAGATATGGTCCTTGAAATATCACATTTATGGAATCTGAGTCTATGGAGAAATATCAATGTACCATTTACATAGTTAGAATATGAAGTGGAAAGACATTATTACCACTTGAATTGATCCTCATTCTATACTTTGGGACATTCAGAATATTGATAAGAATGAGTGAAAATAAAGCGAAAGGACAGTTGTGAGTGTCTGCTTCTTGAAGAACATGCTTGGAATCCCCTGGGGGAATGGCTCTGGCCCTTTTATTTCTGGGTCTTGGTGGTTGACTCTGCTGCCCTCTTGTAGCCTTTAGCACCAACAAGCAGGACAACTGGAACGGGCAGCTGAAGCTGCTGCTGGAGTGGAACCAGCTGGACCTGGCCAACGACGAGATTTTCACCAACGACTGCCGCTGGGAGGTACGTTCGCAGCTCTCCTGGCTATTCCAGCCTCAGGCCTGGTCCATTTCTGACAATGTCTCTGGTATTGGCTCTTGTAAAGGGTTGTTTTCTGGTTCCACCAATTTTGCCAGGCCTCCCTTTCCTCCTTTGTAGTATGGAGTATCAATATTGACTTAGTAGATTTGTTGTGAAGAGATGATAATACATGCACTGCTGGGAGAACTCTCAATCCATGAATGCCATCCACATTTGTAGCCCTCAGCGGTGATATGAGAGACGATTCTCCACCTTGGCAGTGGGTGGGCGGGAGGATGGGGAAAATACGTGCCGCCTGATTGGAATGGGTGTCAGCAGTAACTTTACTGAAAATGAAGACAGCCAGATTCATTTTGCTCCCTGTCCCATCTACCTAGCCAGGTTCTGATAAGAGAATTGTCAGCAGTGAGATGCATTGGAGAAGGTAGCACAAGTTGGTTGAAGACACACAGTGAATGTCTTAGAGTTAGAGGATTTGGGCTCCTTGCTAAATGAGCACCTCCAATATGGAAATTTTATGTTTAAAAAATCACCATTTTACCCTCAAATAGTGACTTTTCTCACTTGCAATTTGATCAGAGTTATAGAACCACACTTTCCAGGGACGTTTTCTTATGTATACAACTGCAGTTAAATCAGCCACGGGAGCTCTGTTTTGTAGGAAATATCATAAGCTGTCACACTTGGACCTGCAAGGTTGAGGGTATCTTTATTCTCAGCTCCTTCTGAATTAATCTGACTCACTTGTGAGCAGCTGGGATTTATTTAATTTTATACACATATGCATAGATTTGAAGGTGCATGCATTTCATAACTGGCATCCCTCGCAGCCAGGTTCAGAAACCACTTTTAGGCCTATGGTTGTATAGTCAATGATGAAGACTTGATTTATATTAACAGGTAATACATTTTAATAACAGAATGCAAATAAAGTAATGACTTATAGATTTTTTACTTATTCATTCCTGCAGCAAACATTATCTTGTGTTTGGTCTTTACATTTAATGAACTGCATTACACATTGCAATGCTGTAGTTAGTTGAGGGGAAAGTATAAGCAGATGTAGTTAATTGATTCATAAATGGATCCCTGTGTGAGAAATGGTCTATTTAAGTAAGGTCATATGGTATAAATAAACATAAACTCAGGCACATATTGAACGGTGCATTTAATTTTATTAACTCAGCCTAAGATGGTGAAGGAGGAAGGGCATAATAGCTAAGCTCTTATGTGAGTTGTATGGATGGACTCTGGAGGCAGCCCATCAGCCTGACTTAACCTCTGCAAGGCATTTAACCTCTCCGTACCTCCGATCCCTCAGATGTGGTGTGGTGGAGCCTTCTCATGCTGGCTTGCAAGAGCTGACTGCTAAAGCTTTAGAGATTTTATGAGTCAGTAATTAAATACCATCATTATTAAAATTCAACTATAGCTTACCCAGGGTGACTCAGTGGATTGAGCATCCTCTCCATGTACCAAAAGGTCATTGGTTTGATTCCTAGTCAGTGCATGTACACAGGTTTAGGAACTAATCCCCAGGAGACAGATGATTGATATTTCTATATCATCATTATTTCTATCTCCTTCTCCCTTCCTTTTTCTCTCTCTCTCTCATATATATATATATAATCAATAGACTTAAAACTAAATACATTTTATTAAAACACAAAGGTAATACATAGTAAAAACTCATTGCTTTTGAATTATTTTACTACATTTATTATTGTCTAGGCTCTGGGCATTATTTCTGTCTATTGCATCTGCATGCTGGAAATAGTGCAAGTGTTATGCTACTCCAGTTCTATTTTCAGTTCTGCATTCAATGATGGCACATTGGCAGCTGGAAGTTAGCCACAGTGGGAGCACTTACACATTAGGAATTGGCAAGACTACAAAGTGGGGTCTGTTATTTTCTTCCAGAGAGCTGGTTGCTAAACATTTACCAGCACACAACTGCTCATCTGAAAATGGAGATGATAATAGCAGTACCTATCTCATTGGGTTGTTATAATGATTAAATTGGATAATGTTTCTGTAGTACTTAGGAACATTGGCTCATATTAAATAATATATAAGTATTTGTTTAAAAATACATAAAAATCATTGGAATAATGGTAATGTTGATGTGACCTTTTATATCACACAAAGTAGTCTTGCTGTGTTAGTTCACTTGCCCCTTACACTGACCCATGGGGGACTTTTTCACTTTCCTGGTTAACAATCCAGGGATCCACGAGTACCACAGGAGGGTGTTACTGACGTTTGATTTTAAAAAAATATATATATTTTTTATTTATTTTAGAGAGAGAAAGGGATAAGGAGAAAGGGATAGAAACATCACTGATGAAGGAGAATCATTGATGGGCTACTTCCTGCATGCACCTTACTGGGGATTGAGGCAAAACCTGGGTATGTGCCCTGACCAGGATTGAACTGTGACCTCTTGGTTCATAGGTCGAGGCTGAACCATGGAGCCACACCAGCCAGGCCTCCTTCTTATTGAGTGCCTGCTCCTACCTTGAACTTCTGAAAGCATCTTGACTATGTTATCTCATTTCATCACCACAAGTACCTATGTATTTTCTAGAAGAGCAGACTGAGGCTCAGGTCACACATCTGGGTACTTGTAGCAGCAAGGTTTGGAAACAAAGATGTGTCTGTAGTTCTCAAAGTGTGATCCCAGAACTGTAGCAGCTCAGGAACCTGTTAGCAGCACAGTTGATCATACTCTATCTCAGGATTGTTAAAGGATGGATTTGGAGGTTGACTCCAGCACCCTGTGTGTAGTAAGCCTTCTGGATGACTCTGGTTGATGTCTGAGGACCACTGCCCTATGCTATCAAGTGGTTGACCAGTGTAAAGGCAAACAGATTGAGAAGGAATTGTGAAACTGGGTACAAGGCACACTTTCCCTGAGGACAGAGGAAAGACAGTTGCCTTCCTTAGAACAGCCACCTCTTCCCTCCCTGTCCCGCCTGGAGCCACAGTGTGGGCCCCGAGGGATCCTTGACTGTTTCCTTTGTAGGCAACATGTGATTCCCAGGAATCCAGCACTAGAAAGATACAGCAACCGCCAAGGCTGCCCTTAGCAGGAGATATTCACTACACCAGGGCCAGGGGAGTTTCAGAAGTGAAGTGGGCTGGGTGGATGGCTGTGAGGATTGGTGGGGTCCCCGGGGACTGGAGGAGCCAGGTTTCAGGAGCAGCTGCCACTTGGATCCATGATGGTACTCTATGTTGTCCAGGCTCCTGGATTTCAATGCTGGAAAAGTGGATTTGTATGAACTTTCTAATTTTTAATGTTGGCAACTGAATTGAATTGTAAGAAATACTATGGAAGACAAAGGGAACATATCTGAGACCTGTTGTGATCTGTAGACCACCAGTTTCTGTCTGAAGTAAACAGTCCTTGTCCTTTATTAAAATTCCCAATATGCTTCTCTGGAATAGGTTTTATCAGGAGCCCAGGAAATAGAGCTAAAGGTAAATGATAACTAGGTACAATTGTCAAGTATTTCAGTGATGCTGGTATGTTCTTGGTGGCATGTGGCTTAAAGGGCAGCAGAAGATCTCATGACCCAGAGCAAGGTGTTGACTGTTGGTGTCTCCCAATCAGTATCCACTGGAGACTTCAGGGAAATGGTGTGAGCTGTACATTCCCCACCCCCTGAGTGCTTCCCTTATGCCAGGCTCTGGGATAAATCCTTGACCAACATCATCCTTGCATGGGTGTAATTATCTCCACCTTACCAAAGCAAGAGACCAAGTCACATCCAAGCCCACATCTGGCTGATACAAAAAATCCTACTTCCCATGTGTGTGAATTATAATCTAATGTCATATTTCAATGGAAAGATTTATTTTATTTATTCTCAAGATGGGAGCTCAGGAGAAGTTGAAGATTCTACTACTTGTGACTGGAAATATGATGTGTCCGAGAAAGGCCTTGTGCTTCCTTTCCTGGGCCCAGGGGGTGAGTACTCTCTCTGCTCTTTCTCTTCAGTCTGCCGACCTGCGGGAGGTCATGTTCATGGCTCTCATAAAGGACAGGCCCAAGTTTGTCCGCCTTTTCCTGGAGAATGGCCTGAACCTGCGGAAGTTTCTCACCAGCGACGTCCTCACCGAGCTCTTCTCCAATCACTTCAGCACCCTCGTCTATCGGAACCTGCAGATTGCCAAGAACTCCTACAACGACACCCTCCTCACGTTCGTCTGGAAACTGGTGGCCAACTTCCGGAGGAGCTCCAGGAAGGAAGACAGAAGCAGCAGGGATGAGACAGATGTAGAACTTCACGTATGTAATGGGAGGCCTGTCTGCTTGAGTTCTCTCTCTGGTCTTCTGAATCTTTCCCACTCCCTGCTTCATCACTGTAAGGTAGTGAATGTGTTAGCGTTCTTATTTTTTTTTCTACTGCCTTTACTGAAGATAACAACTGTCCCTGGTGAATTTTCTGATGTCGGCTCTTAAGTTTTTTGCTTCATTTCAAACTACTTGTTGCAGTGTTTCTTAATTATAATACTAAGCTCAGGGAACAGGGGCACATGCATGGCTGCCTGTTAACGTCTTAGCCTTTTGGGCACGACCTGCCTAAAATGGCTCTCCCCTGCCATGTAAAGGACTGAAGAACTGACACATTTTCTTTTGTGGGTAAAAGGGGCAGTGATTATTTCCAAAGGGATGATCTAGGTTCCCTTTGGAGAGGATGCTGTGAATGTAACACCTGTATTTTCTAGGCCTTCTTATCTTAGGCACAGGCAGTTCCCAGCTGCCAGCGCCTGCAGCTCTCTGCTCTGAGCCCAATGCCTGCAGTGGATGTATGACCATCCCAGTCCCTCCCTGTAAGGACAGATAATTCTGAGGCATGTATGCTGCACTGGGTTCCAAGGCTGCCTAGCGAGACTGACCTCTTAGCTAACCACCATGACAACTTGTTGACAATGTGCTCAATGGGTCTTTCCTTTTAGATCTCATTTTCTCAGATGTCCGTTGGTTGTTCTGGGCTCGCCTCTTAAGTAAACTACATGTCTCAGGATTACGTCAGGGGAAGCTAGGTCATTGTCTTTAGTGACTCCAGGATTTTAATATGTGTGCCTATATTGTAAAAATCTAAATGGCTTGTTGTCTAGGAAGTGTTTAGGAAGCTTCTCTTCGACACTATTTATGTTCAAACCCTCTGCAGTATCCATAACCAGGCCTGAAGCAGTTTGGACCTCGATAAAACCTGTATATAGGAAAACACACATCCTGTTGTTTTCTATCTGAAAAGGTTCCCCTGGAAGATATGGGGTGTTGAATAAGAGCTGGGGTTTTAACTAATGTATTAGGAATCAAAACACTGAAGAGATTAGTCACAGCTCTGTGTTGTGGTAATTGAACTTAACCAAACTATAGAAAAAGTTAGAATTTAGTCTGATGAGAAATAGATTCATAGGATGGAATTGCTTGCTCTTCAGCTGTCAGAAGTCATTCAGTGTTCAGATTGTTCTCAGTGCCACTTTCACCCTTTATACCTCTCCATTTAGTTGTACATTGTCCTTTAAGACCGATAAAATATTTTATGTCAAATTATACCTCCTGGTGGCTTGCTGTTAGGATGGATCGTCCACTGATTACAGAGCCTCCAAACATGGGCTATCTGTTTGGGCATCCGGACTCTCTGCTTTCCTTCTGAGAGGATTGCAGCTAGGACAGTGGTCGGCAAACTCTTAGCCAATAGAGCCAAATATTTGAAATCTACATTTTTTAAAACTTAAACTTCTTCTAAAGCCATTCTTCAAAATAGACTCGCCCAGGCCGTGGTATTTTGTGGAAGAGCCACACTGAAGGGGCCAAAGTGCCACATGTGGCTCTCGAGCCGACCCTGGAGCGAGGGTGACACGCCTTTGCACTTGCTCTAAATCTCCAGGACGTGTCTCCTATTACTCGGCACCCCCTGCAAGCGCTCTTCATCTGGGCCATCCTGCAGAACAAGAAGGAGCTCTCCAAAGTCATCTGGGAGCAGGTGAGTGTGCAAGCCCACGCCACGCATCTGCCTTCCTCTGGCTGTCCTGACCTCCAGGTCTCTTGCCTAACCTAGAACAATCTCGATACAATGGAATGTCTGCTGTCAGGTGAGTACGGCTGTGCCTGTTTCACCGTTGGCGGAGGTGTGTCTGGGAGGAGAGGCCGCTGGAAGGGAGCTGTGCTTGGCGGGAGATCCAGTAGGTACCTGCTTCTCAGGTGTGTGTGGGTGTATGATATTTTTCCAAGTGGATGAGGTTTTTAAATTTAATCTTAAAAATCTATTTCTAGCTTTATTGTATAACAGACAGAAGTAGGGCCTGGACACATTCTGCTTTGGGAAACTTACTGAGATTTTTCTTTGTAATTCAGTAATGGCGGGGTGATATCCAGCATCTAGAAGGGTTCAGAAATCTGGAGAAGGGGCTGCGGCATAAATTAAGAGACTAGAAATATAAAATAAATTTGTAATCCATGGGGGTGCCAGAGGAGGGCTTAGCTTCAATAACCAAGTTCCCTGAATCTCTGGACCCCTTGCTCTTTATTAACAAAAAATTGCCCTAAAGCCGAGACCGGTTTGGCTCAATGGATAGAGCATCTACCTGGGGACTGAGGGGTCCCGGGTTCGATTCCGGTCAAGGGCATGTACCTTGGTTGCAGGCATATCCCCAGTAGGGGGTGTGCAAGAGGCAGCTGATCGATGACTCTCTCTCATCGATGTTTCTAACTCTCTATCTCTCTCCCTTCCTCTCTGTACAAAATCAATAAAATATATTTTAAAAAAATTGCCCTAAAACAAAGCAGATATGCATAGCAAAAGGTAAAGTGTAGTATACAGTAGGCATTGTCAGTTTTGGGGGAACCGCCTTCAGTTGTTCAGCTGTTTGGCCAGCAGGAGGCAATAACATGTAGATTAAAATGCCCTCAGCTGTCTGGCAGCAAGCAATTTTATGTAAATTCAGGTTTGGGGAAATGCTTTCAGCCCTGCTGAAGCTTCAAGGTTCACCAACCTTTTGATGAACTTCTTGCATTTATTATGACATGCTGGAATTAGCCTCTGGCAATTCAGCACAGAATGGTATTTTGGAAATGATTTATGGACAGTTGAAAAGAAGCTATGTTCTCTATTTTTAGTGCATCAAATTGGATATTGAATGTTGAGTTCACACACAGTCTTACTAACTACATTATGGGGGCTTCCAAGGCCTTAGCCACTTGCTGTTTTCCTTTCACATGCTAATTTCACGTTCAAAACTATTTTATGCACATTGTGAATTTTTCTTTAAGTCATTACGAACAGTTTAGATTTTGCCATTTTTGCCATGAGTTCATTTTTGTTTGACATTAGGGTTGACTTAACAACTTCAAGGGATTATGAATTAACCCTGACATTCTCCACCCTTCTCAAAGACCAGGGGCTGCACCCTGGCAGCCCTGGGAGCCAGCAAGCTCCTGAAGACTCTGGCCAAGGTGAAAAACGACATTAATGCTGCTGGGGAGTCTGAGGAGCTGGCCAACGAGTATGAGACCCGCGCAGTGGGTAAGCCTCCTGGCCAGGATGTCACGTGGGTACAGGCATGCCTGTGGCACTCATGTGCCAGATGGCAGAGCTCAGTGGCATGTTCACGTGCCTCGATTGGACTGATTTGTGGGCTGCAGAACATGTGGCTAGGTGTCCATGTGTCAGGCGGAAGCCATAGGCCCCTTGATCCTGGTACTTATTGGCTTTTCCTAGAATGAAAGTGGGAAACCTTGGGCTCTCATTTCCCAGAGCCAGGTCTAAGTAGCTCAGGTGGTGGTGGCAGCGGGTAGGGGATGCTGAATTTGGATGTTCTTAAGAAACTGAAGGTCTGAATTTTACCTGACTTGCATGCCATCACATTAGCTTGCCAGTTTCATATATACATGCGGGTAGGACCCCAGGCCCCTGGTTCATTACTGATATCATAGGCAGCAGTCAGAAAAGCATCTTGGGTCGGCCTTCCTTGCCTCCATTCCCCTTCAGTGATGTGACCAAGGGCTGGTTCTGTTAGGGCTGCAGGTGACCTGCCCACACTCCCCTCCAGGGCCAGATCACCCAGGATCTGCAATGGAAGGCGAGAGAGGCAGCCCTAAGCGTTATCTTCCGGAGTGCCTGTCCTCTGTTTGCTAGTCAGTCCCTGAACACAGCTTTTCAGAGCTCTTGGCTCAGAAGGCCCAGACTGGGTGGAGGTGTGAGGAAACCAGGACTAGTGGCCTCCCAACAGCAGTGTCTCAGACCTGTTTAGCTGTTTCCTTTTTCAGCCGGGAGTTTTGAGTTTGCAATGTGGTACGTCGCAAAATGCACATGTGTTTGCCTGTTGTTGTAGCTGATGAAAAAATGCTCATGAGCTCAGCTTTTCTGGGTTGGGGAAAAAAATGCATCCAATGATTTCTATTAATATATTAAATTATGTTAATTTATGACTGACCTCAACTAGGCAATGGCTCCTAATTCAGAGTGTTCCCTAAAAAATGTATGCACACTTTGAATGATTATAAAGTCAGTGTTTATCAACATACAGTTCATTTTCAAAGTTTAAAAGAATCTACAGAAATGAATACTTTTTCGTCGATGCCTATTTTCAAACTGATGACCATTCTGGTCCAGGTGCTGCTGATGAGGCAAAGCAATGGAATCACAAACGCCAAGAATCATTTCGTTTGGTGTTTGTGTGCCTTCAGTTCACTGGCTGTTGCTTTGGTTTATACCACAAACATTATCTTTTATGTGTCCCCATAAAAAAAGTCTACTGGCATTTTAGGATAATTTTTCTTTGTTCAAAGCTTAGTCTGGTTTCACCCATTATTTCAAATCGGTTAAACTGAAAAGGAGTGAAATTGAGTGAGTTATCAACTGTGAAAGTGTATATACATTTTTAAAAATATATTTTATTGATTTTTCTTACGGAGAGGAAGGGAGAGAGATAGAGAGCTAGAAACATCGATGAGAGAGAAACATCGACCAGCTGCCTCTTGCACACCCCCTACCGGGGATGTGCCAGCAACCAATGTACATGCTCTGGACCAGAATCGAACCCGGGACCTTTCAGTCCGCAGACCGACGCTCTACCGCTGTGCCAAACCGGTTTTGGCTGTATATACATTTCTGGGAACACCCTATATTTTACCAGATTTCCTCTAAAGATCTGTGTCATTAGGTCTCCAGATGTAAGCACATCCCCAGTGCAACACGTTGGTGTTTCTTAGATCTTTTTGGCTTTTTTGCACCATGCTTTCTCTGCAAAGAAGCCTCACCAAGAAAGCACAGCATATAATGAAATGGGGGAGCGGCTGTGTCCCTCCCCAGTGACTGAGCCTCATCAAAGAGGGGCTACTGGTGCTCAGCGCAGCCTGTTCCCTGTGCATCTGTTGGCATCTGCTGCCTTGGGAGCTGTGCTGGGGACGCTTTGCACAAGGAAAATCTCGAGCTCAGAAAGAATCATGTGCCAGCATTTTCCATGTCTTTTGCAAACCGGGGAGCTCGCTGGAGGATGGGGGAGGACAGTCCTGGGTTTGGCCAGCCCCACCCCAGCTCCCCTCTTTCTGGTGCTGATGTGACTGCAGAGCTGTTCACGGAGTGTTACAGCAGTGACGAAGACTTGGCTGAGCAGCTGCTGGTCTACTCCTGTGAGGCCTGGGGGGGAAGCAACTGCTTGGAGTTGGCGGTGGAGGCGACGGACCAGCACTTCATCGCCCAGCCTGGGGTCCAGGTAAACAACGTACAGTCATGTCCAGAAATGTGCCTTTTACATCAGCTGCTATTAGCAACCTTAAAAAAAATATAATATTAATAACACACCGCAACTCCAATGTGGAAGCCCTGGCGGGAGAAGGTGGGTGTGGTGTGGGAGATGGCAGTGTCTACACATCGGAGGTGTCTTTGCTTCATGGGATGGTGCGGGAGAGAGAGCATCCTTTGAGTTTCCACAAGGCAGAGAGCATCGCACCACCGTTATGGCTGCCTAGGTCCCTGAATCCCTAACCAAAAGTGTGGTGATGGGCAGGTTATACAAGCTCTCCGGGTCTTGGTTCCTCACCTATGAAATGGGCAGAATTTGTTTAACCGTGAGATAATTCTCACCCCGCAGAACCCATTTAAGGACAGGACTGAAAATCAAACAGTTTTAAATTGTGGTCATAGCCCCCGGTCCCAGGTAACTGATATACATGGAGAAGAACCCTATTTACTCGGGGAGGTGCGAGGGCCGGTAAGAAAGGTTGGGTACCATCCTGCATGCCATAGCATTAATAAGGACCCCTGTCCTTTATCTTTGTTTTCCTATAGAATTTCCTTTCCAAACAATGGTATGGGGAGATCTCCCGAGACACCAAGAACTGGAAGATTATCCTGTGTCTATTTATCATACCCTTGGTTGGCTGTGGCTTTGTATCATTTAGGTATGAAACCAAGACACACACATGTGTGTTTGTGTGTGTGTGTGCTCCCATATAAAGAACTGTAAGGTCTGGAACTTAGGATGTTCACTCTGCCACCTACAATTAGGTCTGGGATCACCTCTGGCTTTTCCTGGGTTTGATATTAAGCAGGTAGAAGTGGGGCCATGTCTCCACTCTTGCAGGCAGAATTTAGATTTGTTATCCATGAAGTGCTAAGGGCTGACGCTTGGCCGGTCCATCTCAGAGCAGCCTGACTCCCCGCCCCCGCCGTGGGTCTGTGTTCGCATGGTGTTTGCGAGGACAGTGATGAAGCTCTCACGCCGTCTAGGAAGAAGCCAGTGGACAGGCACCGGAAGCTCCTGTGGTACTACGTGGCCTTCTTCACGTCCCCCTTTGTGGTCTTCTCCTGGAATGTGATCTTCTACATCGCCTTCCTCCTGCTCTTCGCCTACGTGCTGCTCATGGATTTTCATTCTGTGCCACACCTGCCCGAGCTGGTTCTCTACGCGCTGGTCTTTGTCCTGTTCTGCGATGAAGTGAGACAGGTAGGACAGCCCCACGTGGGGCACCCCTCCCTCCCTCAGAGGAAGGATCTTCCTCATGCCCAAGAGGAGCAGAAGCTGCTTCTGAAGTTCCAAAGTCATTATTTTCCCCAAATAATTTTTGGTAGCCCATGGAGGTTTCAGCCTTGCAGCACTCCAGTGAGGTCTCTGAGTGCCAGAGCACTCTTTGCTCTCTAACTGATGCTCACGGGCGATGAATTTCTCAGCGTTGCGAGTGGATCCAAAGAGCACATTGACCTTGGGCTTAAACCATGCCTGTAACCAGGAGCTGTCTGTGCTCTGGCTGTCGACAGGGGAGGCAGCAGGATGACTGGCAGGGGAGTGGGAGGGCTTTCCAGCTCAGGGCATCTTAATGCCCCACATGCCCAAGGGATGTGCTGGAAAGTCATAGAAGTCCCTGTGGACTGCAGGGACTTCGTGTGAATTATTCATGATGATTTCCTGCAGTTTCCTTGGATCTGTATTCTCCACTACTGAATCAAAAACCTTAGCCCAGCTTGGCATGGAGAAGGCACTCCACTCCTAATTATTGAATAAATAAATATCAATGGTGAAGGACGGTGCTATCCCTAAACCATTATAAAAAGTGACCCCAGAAAATCTGGTCAGACTTAGCAGTTTACAGATTATGATAACTGCTGGAGTAGTCTCTTCTCTCATTCCTTCTGAGTCTAAATCTAACATCACATGCATTCAACACATATGGCCTAGGTGCCTACAGCTTATGAGACACTGCCACATGCTTCAAGAGATTTGGAGGAATGAACAATACTGTTCTACACCTCACAGAGTCTCTGCTTAGTAAAGAAATCTTAAATTGGTTTCAACTAACATGTCAACTCCAATAGACTTTTTTTGGTGTGATTTCTAGTTGTCCTGGAAAGACTCTGAGGCTCTATCTGTTCTCAGTGGGCGGTGAGGGTTGGGGGTAGAGATAAGGGGTGTCTTGATCAGTTAGTGGTGTCTGCATGGGTTTGACAGATGGGAAGAGTCCTGCTTTCTCTTGCCCAGTAGGGGGAAGTGCAAGTGAGGGATGGAGACAATGTGGAGATGGAGGAAGAAGAAGGTAAATGACACAAGTCAGTGTTGAGCGTGGCAAGATTATCAGGCTTTCTGTCTACCAGACAGCACACACCCACCGCCCTCTGTCCAAGGACAGGGTCTACTACGTGCAGAAGATTTCTGTGATCTCAGATCAGCCTTATGGGTTGACTTAGGAGGTCACAGCTCAGTCCAGCTCGTGCCTTCCTACCAGTCCACTCAGGCCACCATGACATAGCACCACCAGCTGAATGCTTACAACCGAAGCTCACTGTCTTATTTCTGGAAGCCTGGAGTTCAAGATCAAGTTGTCAACAGGGCTGGTTCCTTGGGAGGGCGGCAAGGGAAATCTGGGTGTGCTGCAGTCTTTGTGATTCCTTGACTTGTAGAGGTGTCACCTGAACCGTGTCCTCAGGCTCACAGGGCATCCTCCCTATGTGCATGTCTGTGTCCAAATTTTCCCTTGTCACAGGGACATCCAAATGTGAGTCTC
Organism: Pipistrellus kuhlii; assembly: GCF_014108245.1. Classification (NCBI taxonomy): domain Eukaryota; kingdom Metazoa; phylum Chordata; class Mammalia; order Chiroptera; family Vespertilionidae; genus Pipistrellus; species Pipistrellus kuhlii. The sequence goes on from NW_023425573.1 coordinate 26,966,225, forward strand.
ATTCCATTCCTGCCCCTCACTCATGCTCCCAACATTTGTCCACTAGTCTTGTTCCTGACCCTGTCTCCCTGGTGACATTAAGACACTGTGAAAGTCCAGACATTATTTGCTTCCTCCAGGCATTTGCAGAAGCCATACGTCTGGAGAGAGGACTGATTCCAGGTTGCTTTGAAGAGCAGATCTTGTCCTGGATGGAAGATGCAGGGAGAACCATCTTATTCCTGCATTCTTTCAACCAATATTTATCGAGCACCAGGCACTGTTCTAGAGAACTGGATACAGCAATGAAGTGACAGACATCTCTGTCCTTCTGGAGATTTCTACCAGTTAGAGATGATTGGCAGGGTCCTTTCTGAGAGGATTGGCAGGGTCAAGGTGAGGAGGGCAACCCTAAAAGAGAGTCTTACACTTACTGGGAGGTTGGCCCAGGGGACTGGTAACCTTCAGTAAAGTTTGTCCTTAAGTCACAAACATCTCCATAAAATTCAGATGTACATTTAACTGCTCAGTCACTTGTTTGGGTCATGCAGGAAGGAGACTCAGGACAGGTATGTTCTGCTGGGAGAAGAGTCCTGGCAGTATTTTGTGAAGTGGTGCCAGAGAGAGTGACACTGGGTGGGAGCAGACAGTGTGCAGGTGGAGGAGCCTCGGGGAGGGAGGTGGGCTGTGGAGGTGCTGGGTAAGCATGCATTTTCCAGTCACTCCTGGGCCCTGCGGGGGGGTGGGGCAGGGGAAGTGAGGCCCCCAGGGTCTGGTCAAGTTCTAGTCATCCTTAAGATTGGGTGATACTTGATAGAGAGGGTGATTAATGACCTATAACCTTGTCCAAGTGCTTCTTCTCTTTCTGATAACATTGATCAGCAATACCATGTATAATATTAAGGCCATAGTGTGGGCCAGGAGCATGGGTTCAAGGGCAGCCCTGCCCTTTGAGGACAGCTCTGGTTTTAATGGTTTAATTAGCAGAACACAGCTTGGAAGATGCTTGTCAAGAGAGGAATCCGCCACTGGGAGTCGCTGTTTCTCTTCTTGTCTTCAGGCTCCTGCAGTGGGAATCCTCAATTTGATTGGAGCCCTCTAACAGGCAGTTCTGCTGGCCTGGTGCAGACTTAATTAACCTCACTGACAATTGTTAGAAAAGCCAAAACCAAGCAGGATGTTACTGTTTTAGATTTTTAGTGTATCCTCATGTCCACCAGGGGCAGACGATGCTATGCTAAGTTGGAATTTTTAACCAAGGCAGTCAATAAACTCCAATATACTCATTAAATAACTCTTGGGTCCACTAAACAGATTGTGGTTCTTCATTTAAAGTAAATCCTATCATCTCTTTGTGGAGCACACTGTGCAATCTTGAGGCCCTTTGAATCCCCAAGATATGAAGAAATATGGTTCCAGTACTTTATGAATATAGCCCATATCTAGCATTCCTTTCAGAAAAAGAGGCCTCTGCGTTTAAAAAAAAGAAGAAGAAGAAAAAAAAGATGTTTTCTCACTGGATAGTGCCTCCAAGCCCTAAAACTGATCTATTTAGGGTTTCTTCCAGCATGCAGGCCAGGCTTCTGGGACCCTCGTGGGCAGAGGCTGAGCTGGGCTGGGGCAGCTGGGTCGCCCACCTGCCCCGGGGCCAAGGGTTTCCCAGGGGAAGCAGTACTACAGGTGGGGCCTGTTCTAACCACTCTCTTCTTACAAATGGTTCTGGGTGGGTGGAGGTCAGTGTCACTGCGATTACCCAAATGGGTTGTTGGAGGTTTGAATGTGATTTCTGAGCCTACAAGTTCAGTGAAACAAGGTCACACTGGAGCTGCTCAAACCTGGGAGATTTTTCTATCTCCTTGGTGCTAGATTTCATGATGCACTCATCTCCTTTGTACCGGAGCATTGCTGTTTGCATTTATAAATGAATTCAAGGAAATGCTTCTCGAAAAACCCATGATGCTTTTTTAATCTCTCCAAGACTAGGGTTGCTGGATCCCTGTGTGACCTAAAGAAGCAGGGTGTGACCTAAAATTCAGACTCCTGAGGCTGCCAGTCTTCCCTTGCGCAAGTTCCTTAGCTCATCCCCACCCCCACCCCCCAGGCCTTGGTTTCAGCTGCAAAACAGGAAATATAATATCTGAATATCAGACAGACCTATCTTGGTGAGATCACTCAGTAAGACTGAAAAGTACCCTGTTCCACTGGGGACACTGCTTTCCTGCCTTCTGGCGATTTCCTTATCTGAGCTCCCTTGGGGCTTTGGTCTTGCCTCCCTGCCAATCTTTATCAGGTTTCATTTTAAACATATTTAATCTGTTCTTCCCAACGGCCCCGTTGGCTTTCTTGAAACTCAGCACTGCACCTCATCCCCTGCCTCTGAGTCCCGGGAGCCCAGCACAGTTGTGTGGAGACCCATGGGCTCTCAAATCATGTTTTGAGTAGATGGTGGAATGAAGGGTCAAAAGATCACCCAGGTGCAGCACATAGACTGCAGAGAGGCTGGCCAGATGCAGCCTTCTGAAGGACAGTCCTGTCCCTCTCTGTCCCCCGGTGGTCCTGGTGGGCTTTCTTCCAAGAAACCATGACCGGTCCATACCAGTCGTGCTGAAAGAATCAGGGAGGCACACACCATTCCTGTCACTTATTTCTGCAGCCACAGCTGTCCTCAGAGATGCCACATAGAGCACATTTGCGCAATTTAAAAAAAAAAAAAGTTCCTTCGTATCAAAATGTTTTATTACTACATGTTAGGAAAGTCTTACAATAAATGCACGGATCTGCGATGCAGACAATATGAGAAGACCCTCTAGAGTTGTGCAGCGCACAGCCTACACCATGGTACTTGGTGGACGGGGATCCCACTTCTGCCCTCATGGGCTGTGCTTGCTCTGCAGGTTCATTTTTAAGAACTGTGAGGATACAGGTGAGTTGATGAGCAGCCCATGTATAACAGAGCAGCAAGGGTGCAACTCACTTCCGGCCCCCCTGGATCAGCATGAGGCATGTGCCAGGGCTCATCCAGCACATCATTGGCTCCAAAGGAGCTTGAAAAAAATGTGTGGATGTGAGCTAAACATCACCTGCTTCCACACCACTTACATCCTCTCTCTGTCCCTTTCTGCGCTGCAGTGGTACATGAACGGGATGAATTATTTTACCGACCTGTGGAACGTTATGGACACGCTTGGGCTTTTTTATTTCATCGCAGGAATTGCGTTTCGGTAAGTATTCCTCACCGCTTTTCCCAGTTTCAGGTGGGTTGGGCTTCTCTTGGAAGAGAAGGTAAAGGACAGATCTTTGGCGTTCAAGCCCAAGATGAGCCAGTTCCCCACCCTGTCAGAGGTGGTTCCAGAAGGCCACTGCCCCTGCTTCTGGGAGGCACAGTGTGTTAGTATAGAGCTGTCTCTCCCTCCCCCGCTGGTCACCTGTAGTTGAAAGGGACTCCTCATGGTTTTTCACTGTGTGCTCACAGAATGTGGGGGAGATAATTAGAAATTGAGGAGAGTAGAAAGTGATGAGGATCTTAAATATCAAATTTTCATTTGATTCTAAAATGCCCTCAATTTCAACTTGCATGCTGGTTATGGAGCCTGTCCTTCTCGCTGCAAGTGTATTTCCAATCTAAAATCAATCACACTAGAAAAAACAATCTAAAAGTATGGTCAAAGGCAAAAAGCAATGTGCAATCCGAGGGACAGAGAAAAAATTGGGGTCCACCCAGCACCACAGCTCACGTTGCCTGTGCCTGCATCCATCCAGGCCTGCCCTCCCCACATAGCTTCGGGGTGGAGCCCGGGTTCTGTCTGAGCAGCACATGATGTACCTTTGCAGAGGAGCCTGATGATCCATATTTGTACCCTAGAATGAGATGTTTGCAGTGAATGCTTGATCTACCATTTTCAGGGAGTAAAAACTCAATTTCCTCATCCAAGAACCTCTCTTTTATTTTCTTTACAATATAAAAAAATAAATCTATTACCAGATTGTAAATACAAAATAATTAGCCATTTACATGCAATAAACATTAATATTTCAAGAAAAACAGTTTTAAATATATTGTTACATGCAATAAACAGTATTTCAAGAAAAGGCATTTAAAATAAATATTACATGCAATAAACAATATTTCAAGAAAAATATTTTAAATATAATAATATTACCAAAACTCTACTAACATAGTATAATATCACAAAAGTTGTAGGAAATATTAAAAATCTGCAAATAATAGGATTATTTCAATTATATTCTAAGATACTTTTTTCTCTGGCTCTAATTTTGTTCATCAGTTTATGTTATTCATTATATTTCACAAATGAGTGAAATCATGTGATATTTACCTTTCTCTGACTGGCTTATTAACTTAGCTTAATATTCTCCTGGGCCATCCATGCTGTAGATGTACTACAGTTTTCTAATTCACTCATCTGCTGATGGCACTTAGGCTGTTTCCAAAACTTAGCTATTATAAATTGTGCTGCTGTGAACATAGGGTTGCATCCATTCTTTCTGATTGGTCTTTCTGATTTATTGGGATATATCCTTAAAAGTGGGATTACTGGGTCAAATGGGAGTTCCATTTTTAATTTTTTTAGGAACTCCATACTGTTTTCCACAGTGGTTTGCATTCCCACCAGCAGTGCAAGAAAGTTTCTTTTTCTCTGCATCCTCACCAGCACTTGTCCTTTGTTGATTTGTTGATGATAGTCATTCTGATAGGTGTGAGGTGATACCTCATTATAATTTTGATTTGCATCTCTCAGATGATTAGTGACTTTGAGCATGTTTTCATATGTCACTTGGCCTTCTGTATGTCCTGCTTCAAAAAGTGTCCATTTAAGTTCTTTGCCCATTTTTTTATTGAATTGTTTATCTTTCTTTTGTTAAGTTGTATGAGTTCCCTGTAAATGTTGGAGATTAAACCCTTATCGGTGATAACATTGGCAAATATGTTCTCCCAGGCAGTTTGCTTTCTTGTTGTTTTATTGATGGTTTCTTTTGCTATGCAGAAGCTTTTTATTTTTATTTGGTCCCATTTGTTTATTTTCTCCTTAGTTTCCATTGCCTTAGGAGCTGTATCAGTAAAGATATTGCTATGACATATGTCTTATATTTTGCTGTCTATGGATTCTTCTAAGATTTTTATGGTTTTCCGTCTTAGTTTAAGTCCTTTATCCATTTTGTGTTTCTTTTTGTGTATAGTGTAAGTTGGTGGTCTAGTTTCTTTTTTTTTTTTTTGCATGTATTTGTCCAATTTTCCCAACACCACTTATTGAAGAGACTATCTTGACTCCATCATATGCTCTTGCCTCCTTTGTCAAATATTAATTGAGCATAATGGCTTGGGTTGATTTCTGGGTCCTCTGTTTGGTTCCATTGGTCTATATATCTATTCTTGTGCCAGTACCAGACTTTTTTGAGGACAGTAAGGGCCCAACATTTGAAGTACAGTTGGATGGATGTGATTTCCAGGGCATTCCTGCTAGAAAGTGTGTATGGTTTTCAATTCACCTATCAGTAGGCAGGTAGCTAATCCAGTGAGTGGATGTGAAAGAGGTGAGTGTCATTAGGGGAAACCTGGCAGGATCAGGTTCCAGATAGTTGGGCTGGGGTGGGGATTGGGATCTTTGTAGAAGCCTTGTGAGCCAGGAAGGTAGCAATGTTGCAATTGGGCTCTGGCAGTAGTATCTGAGGATGAAGGACTAGAATGGCCGGGACCTCTAAATGCTCTGTTCTGGGTGACATCTTTGCCTCTGCTGGAGCCCCCAAGGGCAGAAGAATATGGCCTTTGTCTTCAGTGACTGACAGGTGGGTGGTCTTCATGGTCTATCTCTACTCACTTTCATTACCCCCCGACTCTTGGCTGTTTCTTTGCATTTGGTTATTTTTAAAAACAAAAGTTTGAAATGTCAACATCTCACAAATGCTGTTCCCATTCTGCCCACAGGCTCCACTCTACGAACAAAGCCTCTCTGTATTCCGGACGAGTCATTTTTTGCCTGGATTACATTATTTTCACTCTAAGGTTGATCCACATTTTTACTGTCAGCAGAAATTTAGGACCCAAGATTATAATGCTGCAGAGGATGGTAAGCATAAAGGATATCTGTGGTTGCCAGTGTTCTTGCTAGAGTCCCTTTCATTGTTGATGGGAAAATTTTGTCCAAGAGTGACTATTGCATCTCACAGTCAGGAAGGTTTGCTTTCTTTGATGTGTTTGCATCAGGAACCTCTTCTGGGTTGCAATTGAACAAAAGATGATTGTTAGGAGCGAACAGTACAATTCACTGAGTTGCTAATGAAGATATCAATTTAGGTGTACACTCCACCCAGCACTTTCATTTGAGTCTTAATAATTCACTAAAAGCACAGGCAGAATTGGGACTGTTATATTCATTCCATAGATGTGGACAGCAGGTCTTAGGAGGTTATTTTGTTTGTCTGGAGACATGCAGGGAGCGAGAAGCACAGTGAGGGTTGAAACGTCTATCTGATAGCCATGTAGTGTAGGTGGAGTAGAAGCACAGCTAGCCCTCTCAAAATACTGCAGAGAGAGAGCCAAGCAAGGCGACGTGGCTTTCCTAAGCCAGTTTTCCAGATGACCCAGACCTCTCCTACTTCTGTCTGCAAATCAGATGGGCGTTGGGATGAGCTCATCCAGAGGTTCCTTTCCAACACGGAGGTTCTTTGAGTCTGTGGTTTTAATTCAAAGCATATCTAAGACCTCAAGTCACCATGAAGTCATAATATGGGTGCAAAAATTTCAAAGTCTGCACTCTTGTTTACTAAGGATAGCGTTGGTTTTTCTAAAAAAAAAAAAAAAAAAACCTCAAAAAAAAGGAAGGTGATAATTTAGGGGTTTAATGAACATGGGCATCATGAGAGATAGAGAAGGGCTTCAAAGTTGGGTTTCTCCTTTGCTCTCAAGCTGTCCCTCACTCAGAAAGCTTCTGTACTGAGTTGGTTTGGAGACCTACAAACAAAAATTTAATTTTAGAAAATAGATGTCCCAGACTCAAAGTATATGATGGTCATTTAAAAAAAATATTGATTTCAGAGAGAGGAAGGGAGAGGGAGAGAAATAGAAACATCAATGATGAGAGAGAATCATTGATCGGCTACCTTCTGCACACCCCACACTGGGGATCGAGCCCACAACCCAATCACTGGGAACTGAACCGTGACTTCCTGGATCATAGGTCAATGCTCAACCACTGAGCCACGTGATCCAGGTGATTGCAGCCATTTTTAAAATCAGTGAGCAAATGCTGGTTGACTTAGATTCTCCAGACCCTTAAACCTCTGCTCTCTCAGTGGTTAACTGAGCCGACCCACCACCCGGACCCTATCCTGACCCCATATCTTCCTCTGACAGCTGATCGACGTGTTCTTCTTCCTATTCCTCTTTGCTGTGTGGATGATGGCCTTCGGCGTGGCCAGGCAAGGGATACTCCGGCAAAACGAGCATCGCTGGAGATGGATCTTCCGCTCAGTCATCTATGAGCCCTACTTGGCCATGTTTGGCCAGGTGCCCAGTGATGTGGATGGTGAGCCTGACGTGGCCTGGGTGGGCACAGCTAAGAGGAGTGTTCCCCATTCTGACCCTTGGGCCTGTTTTGGGAGCACCCAGCTTGAGTTGGGCCAACACCAGGGAGTCAACACCACCCTCAGAAACTTTGCTTTGCTCCTGAACAGAATTTTATGTCCACCTTAGTGCCTAACACATGGTAGAGACCATCATCTTGTGTCCCCTGGGTTGGCCCAGCACTGCTCCTCCAGGGGTTCTCATGTTACCTTTTGATTTCCACATCCTCAGGAACAACGTATGACTTTTCCCATTGCACGTTCACTGGGAATGAGTCCAAGCCACTGTGCGTGGAGTTGGACGAGCACAACCTACCACGATTCCCTGAATGGATTACTATCCCACTTGTGTGCATCTACATGCTGTCCACCAACATCCTGCTGGTCAACCTGCTGGTCGCCATGTTCGGGTGCGTGTTACTCAGGTGGTCGCTGGTGTCTATGCCAGGAGGGCCCGTGCCGGGGATAGGGCTTGGAGGAACTGGGAGCAGAGCAGAGAAGGCCACCCCTGGGGAGCTTGTGGAAGAGCCTTAGGGAACAGACTGCCTAAAGGGGGTGGGGCCTCAAAGAGACTATATTAAAAATACAGTGTGTCCCCATTAGCAATGCTGGAAATTTATTTGATACCAAAGACCAGGCCCTGTAACGGACTCCAGGATATCCAGACTCTCCACATTTAGCATCTGGTTTGTCATCTCCCTAAGCGCCCCATGTTGGCATGATGGGGACAGAACGCAGTTTGGCTCATTTCTAGGGTTCTTGTTCTCCATGGAACTCAGCCGCATGGGTTCTAGGGCTTTAACGACTCAGCCTTTATTTAGTTGCTGCTTTAAGAATTTCAGTTTCAATACAAATTAAAAGAGTCAGGAGAGTGGCTCTCCTTTGGGGCTTATGACTAATGAGACTGAGGGAGAATGTGATGGTGACTGCAAAATACTTTCATTGCATTTGGCAATTCTTCTCCATACCTTTAGAAATTCATGGTTTTCATTTGTTCTTCCTGTTTCTTAGGAGAGTTCCAGAGTCCCATGTGATAGTTTCAGTGGGAGTCCCTTGGTTTTATGTTGTGGCTTTAAAGGAGGTAGTCATTTTGAGTACTTGGCACTGACATGTGTTAAGCCTTGGTGGGGGCCAGGTGGGGACCCATGCCTCCGGGGACATGGCTGGGAAGTGAGGGGTTACCTGGCTTTTCTGTGGGCAGGGAAGTCCTCGGCCAGCACAGTCTCCGCACTGATGCTTCTGAAAGGTCTCTGCTCTGCTTGAACTTGTAAAAGGGTTTCAGTATTTCTCCCATAGAGTTTAGGGTAAATTTTGGGCTCTTCAGTTCCCCCTGCTCAGGCCATCTGTGACCCAGTTTTCAAACACACCTTTAAGCTTAACCCGTATCATCTGTCCTGGGCAGGCACCCATGTGTCTGTCTTGAGTAGGGTGCTCTGTCATGCCTGATGCTTTTGTATATGCTGGCCTCTGTGCCCAGGTGATCTAACCTGTCGTGACCTCCTCCTGCCCTGCTCCTGCTGGTCCTTTAAAGATCCAAGTGTCATCCTTTGCCCGAGTGGCCCTAGTGCCCTCTCCACCCTGTGTAGAGACTTCCGGGGCCCCTTGCACAGTGACAGCCTTCTCTCCTCCCAGACAGTAGCTCTGCAGGAGGAGCTGGGGCCTGGCTCAGCACCTGGCTCTTTGTGGGTTTATTTGCTGAATGAAAAAAGCAGGTTCTTTCCCATGTTTGGTTCATTATTTGGTTATCATTGGGAGCTGAGCTGCCAGGGCTGTTGTTTACTGAGTGCATGACAGGCCAGCAAGGGACTCATCGCATAGATGTGTAATATCTGTTCTGCACCTGATGCTGGGGCCACGAATATCATGTGGCCATTGGTTCCATGTGAACTTAAAGAGGGCATGTGCGACCCCCTCTCTGCCCCAGTCTGCCGGCCAGGGAAGGATGAGGAAGGCAGATGCTTGTGTGGCTCACAGGAAGTTAGTCAATGATGATAGGCAGAGAGCCCCCACGTCTGTGCCTGCAGAGACTGGTGGCAGGTGATGGGCGATTCTTGTCCACATGTGGGAGGGAAAGGGAGTACCAGTTCCCAAACTTGAAGCAAGAGAGGGAGAAAGTGGGTTGCTGAGGGTCCTGCTTTAGTGATAACATGCTGTCAACTGTCACATCCAACACTAGGCAGTCCCTGTAAAACCCACCACTAATACCATCTCCACAGACACGAAACAAGCAGATGGCGGCTCCCAACGCTGAGGCCTCTGCGCTCCATGATTCAGCAAGTCTTAGTGTAGCACAGAGCAGATGATGACTCAGCTGTCCCAAGTCTGTGTGTTGTGACCTGCTCACAAAGGCCACTCTCGAGGTCCCTGGCACTTCTGTGACCCGTTAGCTGCATTACAATCATGAAGTGGTAACATTTGGAGCTCAGTCTGTCATTTTGAGGTCGAGGACATGCTCAGCGTCTGTGGCCTGGGCCACACTACACGGCTGTCTGGCTTGCTTGTGTCCATTCAAAGCCCATGCCCATGAGCCCAGGCTGCTGGGCTGTACCCTAATGTCGCCCCATTAACTGTTCACTGTTTAAGTGTGACAACTTGGGGATGTGCCTTCCTCAGGGGACCTCCCAGTCCAGTCCCGGGTTAAACCTTTCTTCTGCTAATACCTGTCTGGGAACTTGAGAGGCACCGGAGCGGTTCCTTTGCCATCCTTGGGATAACAGGTTGGAATGCAGGGTTTAACCACTGTGACAAGTGTTCTGGGCTTACTCTGCCTGCTGATGCCCTGTGCTGTGACCTCTGTCTGGTACCAGATCAAATATTTATGTACAGACTTAATCACACACGATGGCCACCTTACAAACTATAACATAAAGGCACGGTTGGGAATTTAACACAGTGTCAGAGTGCTCGCTCGATGGTGTTGTTCCAAGGGAGAGAAAATGGGGCAAACATCTGTGATAATTCTACATTCAAATGATCTATCACAGGCCCTGTGTGGCTGATCAGAGACACAAAGTGACATTAAGGTCAGTCAATGACTCAGCCTAGAGACATGGCGCTTACAGGCGCCATGTTCTGAAGAAAAATCCACCCCAGGCATTTCTTCCGAGAAGGACTCTGCAAACATGCTACGACCTAGGATAACATCTCAGGATAAAAACCATTTTTAATCTTAGGAATAATACATGTTCATTTGAAGATGCAGAAAAGTAGAAAGAAAAGTATCACCCACTATAGCAATCTAAGGGAGGGTATTGAAATGGGGTGAAAAAAGAAAAAAGATCAGATCATTACCATAGGAGCAGTAGCTAGTATTTATTGACCCATTCTCATGTTAGGCACACCTAGGTGCTCACATGTGCGACTGCATCAAATTATTAATCATTTTTATGTAGATGTGTTATCATTTATGAATGAGGACCTAGAGACAGAGGTCTGTTCGGTTGGTAAGGGGGGAGATGAGCTTGAAAACATAATAATATAATATAATATAATATAATATAATATAATATAATATAAATATAAATATAATATAAATGCAGCATAAAAAGGCTATTACACAGCACTGTGGTGCACGGGGGACAGAGTGATTGACGGTGACTGATGTTGGGGGTGGGGCTAGAAGTAGCAGCAGCAGCAGAGGTGACATTTGCCCAGAGGACCCAGGTCTGGAGCCCAGAGCCTGGTGGGGAGGGAGAAATGGAGAGACTAAGGTTGTCTGCAGAGAATGGGTAACTTCAATGGCGGGCCGGGAGGCAGGGACTAGGTTATAGAGTGTCTTTTATGCCAGGTTACAGGGTTGGGACATTTTCCTATAGATGAAGGAGATTTGATGGGTCTTGACACAGGCCTATTGCAATATTTAGCTGTGTTATCTGGTAGCAATCTATCAGATTGAGTTAGCACTTCAAAAGTCAGTGCAACAAAATCTCCAGTTGTCTCTGACTGCTGATTTTGAACCTGATTTTTTTAATGCTGTGGAGCGAGATGGGACCTGAGATACGGGGAGCACTGAAACATGACCCTGGGGTATTGTGAGGGTGCAGGAAGCTAGGTCACCAGGGTCATGGGCAGTGCTGGCTGGAGACTGTGGGCATGTGGGCGAGGAATCACAACCAGAAAACGTATGGAATCTGAGAAAAGTCTCAGGAGGGTTTACCCAATGGAAGGCCATCAGGCAAGTTTTTTATATTTCATTTTCTTCTAAAATTTGGCCATTGTTTTAACATCTACTTTTTTCTTTGTAATTTTTTTGCAGACGTTTCATTCTGGCCTGTTGATGAAGCTTTCTATTTTGGTTTTTACTACCAAATGGCTTTAATTACTGCTTTAAAAATTGTTTTAGCATCTGTTGTACAAGTCCCCTCATTATTCTTATTCAAACTTTCCTGGCTTTTCTTGTATTGTATATTTAATCATATGGAGGTGCCTAAGTCTTGTCTTCTGAAATCCTTTATTCTTTCAAAAGAAAAAAATCTTGTGAATTTTATTGTCATGATGTTAACTTTGTAGAATCATTTAGGAGGGGGAAGCTGGCATTTTTAAAAAAAGTGGTGTGTCTCCATTTATTCAATTATGTGCTATTCCTCATGTGAAGTTTTATGGTTTTATCCACGTGGATCTGGCAGATTTTTGTTACATTTTTCTTCTAGCCATTTGTCAAGAGCAAAATATGTTTTTCTAATACACGTATATTTTAATTACCACTATTTAAGTTGTGCTTATTTGTTTCAGAACAAGTCTCCTTACTGAATCCTTTTTTTTTTTTTTTCTCTCTTTTCTTTTTACCCTGCCATGGAAGTTTCCTTCTCATTCTTATTTATTAAGCTTTTTTCCTAATCAGATGTGGGTGTTGAATGTTGCCAGAAGACCCTGGCAACGATTGAAATAATATTTTTTCCTTTTGATCTGTGACGGGTTATGAAAATGATGAATCATAAGCATGTTCTCAGTATTTATCACCCTCTGTTCCTTGGTCACTTAGCGCACTGCTGGGTTTCATTTATGCACAGGCTGTCCGAGTTCCAAACATTTGTTATCTTTTGGTAACATTTTCAGTGTCAGGGCACTTCTGAAAGCTTCTCTTTCCGTGGGCCCCTGCCGACTCCTCCTCTCCTGCTGGAGGGGGTTGCCCATGTGGTTATTACCCAAAACCTCCCGCCAGCCCAGCCTGGGAGCTGCGGCTACGATGTCACTGGAGATGTGGAGTCAGAGGGAGTGTTGTAGGATTCCTCCCAGGGAAGGTACTTAGACGGGCACTGGTTGGCAGGGAGACTGGGCGGCATGTGGGCTGGGGTGGGTGACAGCCTGGATGGGAGAGAGAACCCGAGCTCCTCTGAACAAGGGCCTTGCTATGGGGAAGTGTGTGTGTGTGTGTGTGTGTGTGTGTGTGTGTGTGTGTGGTGATTATATAGTGAGATTACATTGTAGGTACAAGTTATATAGGTGTTTTTCTAAAGTATAAAAATTAGTCATAAGCATAATTTTTAATGGTGCCTAATGTAATCATATTGATTAACCGTAGTGTGTGAGGCATATTTTTAGTGTCAAACATTTCAGTTGTTTCATTCTGTTGGGGCGGAAGTGGGGACAGTCATTACTATGGTGCTGTGGCAAACAGCCATGTGTGTGTATCCACTCACCTACTGTCTGTCCTCAGCACCACCTTAGTCTTGGGTGAAATTTTCCAAAGTAAAGTGACTGGGTCGGAGGGGTGAACATTTTTAAGGCCCTTCATGAATGTGAGGGCACATTCTTTCTGGAAGAGTCAATACCTTGGGTCTCTTTGTATATAACATAATAATAGACTAGTGGGGGGGGGGGCGGGGAAAGAGACTCCTTGAAAGGTCTTGAATAAAAATAATTCCAGAGTTTATTCAACTTGTGTGTGTGTGTATGTGTGATTGAAAAGAAGAAAACAAAACCAGAACCAAAAGCCAGACACCATTCTGACCCATCTTGAATTGGAGAGTGCCTGGCGCTGAGCTGTTCTGGTACTGATGCCAGTGCGGACTTTCGGTCCTGTCCAGACTTGAACGATCAGGGTCATGGACTACTGTCAACAATGCCGTGTTCGGCAGTGAGTGCCAGTGTTTGACAGTGAATGACAGGCACGCGGAAGCTGAGCTTGACCTTGTCTCCCCCACCAGCTACACCGTGGGCACGGTCCAGGAGAACAACGACCAGGTCTGGAAGTTCCAGCGGTATTTCCTGGTGCAGGAGTACTGCAACCGCCTCAACATCCCCTTCCCCTTCGTCGTCTTTGCCTACTTCTACATGGTGGTGAAGAAGTGCTTCAAGTGCTGCTGTAAGGAGAAGCCCATGGAGCCTTTGTCCTGCTGTGAGTGCCACACTCGTGTGCTGGGATGGAAGGCAGAGATTCACTTCAGGGGGGTGTGCCTGGTCCCTAGCTCAGCTCTAAGGGCTTATTCAGCAGCCTCCCCACTCACGTCTGTCTGTCCGAAAAGCTGGGGCATCGGGCCAGCCTAGTAATTAATTGAGACCCTGTTGTCCATCTGCGCAGGGCAGTCCTATTTGGGGGAATAAGTTTGGGATGGACATAATGGTCATATAAATAGTATGTTGAACAAGCATGATTTATGGGATGTTGCTGCCCTTGGCTGCTGTGAAATTTATCCTCTGGGAAGCATTAGCCTTGACCCCAGCAGGGCTTGTGACTTTTCTGGTAACTCTTAAGGAATTGGAAAACTCCCAATGACTTCACTTGGTAAAATAGTTTCAACTTAGAAATTGGAATGTACAGTCCACTATAGTAACCAGCCCATTAGTTGCCATTCAGAGGAGAGACTCCCGCTGTATGCTCACGTCCTTTCAGCTGGTGGAGTTGTCAGGAAGGGGCCCATTGGCTTGTCGCTGCTTTTCTGGCTTCCCCTCTCCCCTCACTAGCTGCCATTGCTGACCCTCAGCATGGGGGGTGGGAGGTGGGGGAAGAAGCAGGAGGTCCTGTCTAGAAACAGTGGTCTTGGTCAGGGCTGGTTCCATGTTCTCTGGCCTGGCACAGTTTGAAACTGACCCTTTACTGTGGGGGACCTTGGTGGGTCCCTGGGCAGTGGCCTGGCTGCCCTCTCATGACAGTTCTGGATGTGGCAGTGCTTTCCTAGGGCCTGCCTCACAGGCCTCTGGTTTCCTGGGTCCACTGGGCACGCTCTCCCTGAGGGGCCCACTTCCTTCTGGAAGGCAGGAGTCATTGTGTCTGTAGGTGAGTCTGTTCTCTCTCTCATGTGCTCACCCATATCCTCGGCCCTCACAAACTCTGAGTGGCAGGCAGGTCTCTACCAGGTGCCTCTCCTTCCCCTGCTTTGGGAGCCAGGACCTCTCATTGTCAGATCCCTGGTCACACCTGCCACCATGCAGGCAGCAGGCACCGAGCTCTCTGCGGCACCAAGCTAGTCTTCATACCGAGTGGCATTTCCTTTGCCACTCTCCTCCAATGGATGCATTGCAGGAGTAATTTGAATATCTGCTGTGTTTCTTCTTCCTTGAAGAGAACTTTTCCTGAGCCCTTCCCCTCTGAGCAGGATCTGTGACAGGTGTGGATGTTAGCGAGATGCACAAGCTTAGTTCCAGAAATGACCTTTTAGCTATTTATCAACCTACCCATGATCATTGGAGGCAATTAAGAGAAATCTAACTTGCCAAGAGCTATCAAATTTTTTTTTTTTGGGGGGGACGTGGATTTCCTTAATGACATAGAAATGGAAGCAAGCATGAGCGTGATCCTCACTATTGGTCATAATATACTTCCGTGCTATCCCTGAAGCTGTGATCCCTCACGTCTGGCTTTTGGGTTGTAAATGTGCCAGTGACTCCCAACTCATGTCACAGGTTAAAGAATCCTCATAGTCATCTCTTTTAATAGCATTTTCAAGACATTAAATGTCACTTTGGGGCCATCATTAGTTATCACACTTTTTCTTGTGAAGAAAAGTATTTTGACAATTTGGATAAGCTGCTGATTTTCTCCCCATCATTTTGCCTTGGGAGACAGAGTAAGTCATTTTGGACTAACAGAATGGAAAGCCTTCCTGTGGGAGATGGAAGCCGGGCTCAGGAATGTTACTGTACTCAAAACCAGGCCCGAGGTCAGAGGCACTTGGTGACTTGACTCAGAGCTCTCTCCGGCTGCCTGATGCCAAGTCACGGATGAGTGTCTACAGGCCCCCAGGGAAGGCTGTGGGGATAGCCTACACTACATGTGTCAAACACAAGGCCCGCAGGCCAAATCCGTCCCGCCAGGCCTTGCAATGTGGCCCGCACCACGCTGTCATCACTGCACTCCGCTGCGTTTCCATCACAATGACAGTTTATGACTGTTCAGTAAACCATTCGGCCCGCGATTTAAGCTGGATTTTAGATTTTGGCCCCTTCTCTGATTGAGTTCGACACCCCTAGCCTACACCTTCAGGTTGGGAGGCAAATGAATTGCCAACCAGAGACTCTGGCCACAAGTTCTATATATTTTTCCTGAATGGTTCCAGAGAAAAAACAAGCAGCGGTTGAAAGGTGCAGGGAGAAAGGTCTGGACTCTGTGTGGATCAAATACAACGTCTAACAATTAGTGCTATCTGGAAAAAAACTGGATAGCTGCGTGAGCTAGCGAATGCCTCGTCACTAGTGGGATTCTGCTTGTGGAGGAGTGGATGAGGGGCTACAAAGGGTGAAGGTCCGCTCTCCTAACATGCACTGTGCATCACTCCAAGTTCAGTAGGACTGGGAAACTGAGAAGCCAGCAAATGGATAGGAGCTTCAGCTTGAGGAAGCAAACAGGTCAGAAATGACCCGGTTAACCTGCACCTGTCTCCCCTGTGGGCCCTGGGAGAGTGATGATCTTACAAGTGTGAGCCGTGGACACTCTCTAAATAGTTCTTACTCTCGGGAAGGAATAAAGAAGGGGGAATGGGAGACGCCCAAAGGACGGGATGCTTTCTACACACAGTGCAGTGATGACTGGAGGGAGCCAAACTTTGAACTCATCACCGGCTCATTTGTTCCTCCTTAGAAACCTCTAAGTCCAGAACCTGCAGTGTTCTATGGGTGCCACAGCCTCTCATGGTAATTTGTTTCCTAAACTTACTTTGCATTTGCCTCCAATGGTGGGAAAGCCATGGAATTTAAGCTTGAAATTGCTCTTCTTTGGAGAAAAATGCAAGGTTTTTCAAGTAACTTTCAGAAAAGGTGGGACTCAAATTTGCATTTTTGGTGACATATTTAATTAAAAAAAGTATGCTACTCAGTAATTGTATTTTTATACAAGTTGTTTGTCATGATTAAAAAGTAATCCATATTCATTAATAGGACATTAGAAAAATATAAAAAAGCACAAATGAGAAAGAGCCAGGGCACATGTAACCCACCACCCAGTGTTAAATATTGTTAATATACTGACATTTATTCTATTATTCTGTCTGGGAGTATGATAATTTGATATGTGCATATACATTCATAATTTAATTTGTTCATTTATCTAATAATACATCACGACTATTTTTCAAATTCATAAATAAAAATCTGCATGACAATTTTAATTGGAATGTTCCAATATCAATGTATCATAATTAATTTTACCAATCTCTTGTTAACTATGTAGATTTTTGTCTTCTTTATTATCATATACTATTATGATAAACAGCTCTATGCATTCATTTTTTAGCACATCATTTTTTCCCCCTTTGGAATTATTTCTATAAGAGAAGTTTCTAGATGTTGAAGTTTTCAGATTTTGTCTGGGCCCCACTTAGCTCCACCCCCTGAGGCCGTACAGATTTCCCAGCCCCTGGGAAGCCTGTTTATCTCCCTCTTTGCCAGAACAAGTCATTATTGAAGACCTGGCTACTTCTCTGGGCTGGTTGGTGAAAATGCTATGTCATAATCCCACCAGTGAAATACTGATAAAGTTGAGCCATTTTTTCTTGGTTATTTGTCATTTCTGCTCTGGCCACCTGCATGCAGGAGTGCCTTGTCCTTTCTGTACTGATTTATAAAGCCCACCTCTCAGGCTCCTCCATACATTTTAGTTAGAGGAAAAGACATTGGAAATGATGCTGTTAGGAAAAATACGATGGAAAGAGATTAAGTTAGGAGTTATTTTCTAAAGTGAATACCATTTAAAAATGAATCTTGCGAGGGGTGGGGGGGGGGAAGGGAAAGATGAGATAAGTAAAGAAAAGAAATAAATGCGTATTTGCTGTGTAGGGTTGGCTTTAAAACCATCACTTGCATTTTGGCTGTCTTTGACTCCCAATGAATTATTTTTAAATTCAGGAAGATTATACAATTCTCCCTAAACTCTCACATGTTGAGGAACAGATTTACAGGTAAAAACTAAGTGCATTTGTTCCAAGCGGACACCTGTGTGAACATGCAAGGGTGGCAGTCCATGGCACTGGAATGTGAAGCACAGGTGACATGTTTCTCCATTCTCTCGCTTGCCTGCTGTCTGAAAGGTGAGGCACTGCAGGAAGCTGAGCTAAGACTGTGGAAACATGCCCCAGGCCCATGGAGCAGCACACCCCCGCTGCCCACGGAGGAAAAGATAAGACCTGAGAAAGATAATACCTGGGTGCAGACATCACAGCTCGACGGGGTGGCAATGTCAGACCTTATTTGCCTCTCCTTCAAAATTCCTATCCCTGACTTAGGTTGGGGGCAGACAACCCATTAGTAATTATCTCTCTCTATATATAAAAGTGACTGTTTGACCAGTAGCTATGATGCCCACTGATCACGGTGGGGGGGGGGGGGGGGGGAGAGGGGAAGGAGGAGGTTAGGGATGGGGGAGGAGGAGGAGGGGCATAAACGCTCAATGTACAGGCACGGAAACATAGAACAGACTGATGAATCTCAGAGGGAAGGGGAAGGGGGAAGGGTGGGGAGAGATTAACCAAAGATCTTATATGCATAATGGCCTAAGGGGTCCTGGATTGCAAGAGGGTGTAGGCCAGACTGAGGGACCCCACTGGTGCATGAATTCATGCACTGGGCCTCTAGATAGTTTAACAGGATGATCTAGGTAGCATTTTTATGTCATCAAAATGAAGAGGAGCACAATGAAACGAAAACCAAATTCACTAGTGAAATGATTATGCTAAGTCACAAACTACCGAGACAGGCTTTGGGTCGTCGCTCTCTGTTTAGAATGGAGATTGCATTCCTATTTCATGCCGGCAGAGAAATTCATCAATATTCATCTCTCTGCGGCTGTCACTAGTAAGTAACATTGGTCAGATCAGCCTGCCCAGGATGAATTGGATTCTCCTGGTACCAGCATCACCAAAACACATAGCAGGTGTTGATTCAGGTGCAAGGGTCAAATGAAACAATTTGAATGTTTTTCTTTGTCTCATTATTCAAGGTTTCAAAAATGAGGACAACGAGACTCTGGCATGGGAGGGCGTCATGAAAGAAAATTACCTTGTCAAGACCAACACGAAAGCCAACGACGCCTCAGAGGAGTATGTCCATCCTTGGTTTCTGCTCTGCAAGGTGCTCTGTGTACCCAGCTGGCAGAATGTAGGCAGCTGACTTGAGAGGCTCTGTAGAGAGAAGTTACATCTGAGAGCAATTGCCCAGGCAGTTGTGGATGACAAACAGTAAATGTGGAGTCAGCTTTGCAAGGAGGAGCAAACCACCAGCCTGCTGTTCTGATTGCCCTTCTAGGCCCTGGGGCAGGAGTATTTGGAGTCTGCAGGGCAGGGCCCTAGAACCTGGTGACAAGAGTGTAGGCCCCTCTGCCATGGCTGCAGAGATGGGTTCCGGGAAGACCCTCAGGTAACAGGCAATGGGCATCACCAGGCAGGTGCCACAGAGGTAGTTCTGGGATGGAGTAGAGCATTAGAAGATGGAAAACCATTTGGGTGATGTGTTGCAGACTATCCCTGAGAATTCTGGACATCCTTTATGGATCACATGCAGCAGTTATAAATGTCCCGTAGAACTAGCTAAGCCACTGAGTCCACAGATGGTCCACAAATCATGTGCTATGCAGGGCTATCAGGAGCGTGCCTTTCTTATCATGTGAGCTACATGGGTTATGGTCACATGACACAAATACTAAGCACTCCAAACACACATCAAAATTCACTCTTACAAAAATGAGTAAATCTAGGCAGCACATGAATCCCATGTGTGAGCCTCAGCACAACCATGGGGGAGCATGGGACATGTGCTCTTTCTCTCTGAGTGACAAAGCAGACGCCCCAAGCTTTCTCCATTTCCAGGGTCTGAGACTTCAGAAGGGAGGGATGGATCTTATGGGTCACTTCCACCACTCCCTCCCCATGGGTAGCGTCTATTTGCTGCACTCCTAGCTGGGGTGAGAGTGGAATTCTGCTTCGTGTAGGGAGAACATTTAAAAAGATAACTACAGCTGACGTTGGTTTAGTTGGAAATGCAAATGATCCGTATTTCTGTATTTTTCTCTTTAAAAGACTGAAAAATGGAGCCTAATAGCCCTTTCTCAATCTTTCTCTCTCTCTCTCCTCTCCTTGAAGAATGAGGCATCGGTTTAGACAGCTGGATGCAAAGGTATCGTTTTGTTTATAGTTTGAGAAATATTTTCATCTCTTACCTTTGAGCTTCCAGCAAGAGGCCAGTGGTCATGGTCCAAAATTAGAGAAGTTTATTTTTTAAAAAGCAGATGTGGCTCTGTTCATACTCAGCTTCCCTGTGTAACATTCCCTGGGTGCTGGAGTGAACTTGAGTCTCAGATGCACGAATACACATGTGAGCATTAGGCACAGGGAGAGCAGGCCTGGCCCTGGCATGATAGCCCCTCCACCAGGGTATTGGTCAAAGCAGCCCAGGCCAGCCTGGCTTCAGGTCAGGGAGGAGAAAACCGCTGCTTGCTGAGGGGCAGTATGTGTGTGCAGGGAGAAAGGACCTTTGGAGATATGCTATTATAGCAATGTATCTTATTACAGCCACTCGTTCTCATGTTGTATTGTTGCTAATTTTTAATTGAGGGCCAGGAAGACTCCTAACTTATTAGAGATGAGTATTGCACACAAATGATCATGCTTAAATGTAGATCATGTTTATACCAGAGAGATCAGAAAATATGTAAAGAATATTGAGATAATGTATGAAAGGAGCAATAGGGGATCATATTCTAAGACTATTTCCATTAGACAGGTGCAATATGTACTATATAGAAAACCTTATATGATATATTCGCCTTTCTATATTAAGTATTTATAGTTAAATATATTGTCTGCTGCTTCTATGCTTAGCACAAAGCACATAGAATTTAGTGAGCACCTGCCATGTGCTGGCATGGGGCTGAGGGTCATCAAGGCAGACCTGGCCCCTGGCTCCGTGCCCAGACCCTTGTTCAGTGGGAGCATTTGCAGGCTGACTTGTGCAGCATGGGATTGTGGGAACAATTTCCTATGCGGTATTCTCATGCATTCCAGATTGCTGGTTTGGGGAATACAGGAGCTAGGGGCTTTTCTAGGTGTTGTGTTCGTTGAGAAAACAGGCAGTTTTTGTTGTTGTGTTGTGCTATTTTTCTTGTGGATTCACTTGGGTGTCTTTGGCAGGAGCTGACTGAAAGGGGGGGTTGGGCTGAAGCTTCAGAAGCCACTCCTCAGTGCTGACCTCAGACCCTGCTCTGAGGCATAGAATGGCCAGGATGAGGCAACCATGGGCAGGGCAGAGCCTCGGGCCTCCTGGACACCCGCTGGGTCTGGGCAGAGGTCATCTCAGGCACTGGATAAGCTGACCTGACTCCCAGGGACCAGGGAGACCTTCCCACCAGTGAGGGTCTGGGCAGGGGCACCGTCAGAGGGGACAATGGACCCGAACAGTGGAGGTCGTGGGAGGTGGGGGCTCAGGGAGTCGTATATCATGAAATCATATTGAAGGCTGTTTACCCACATGTGCCAGCCAGGAGTCTCCGGGCACCTCAGCAAAGTGCTTGTAGATTCTGTCTCCTTAGCATTCCCCTGGCTATGTAGCTCACCCCCTTTGCTGGTTCTGCAAGAAGTCCACCTAGGCCATGCATTCTGTAGGTTTGGGAAGAAATAGACAGGTCCCAGGGAAGATTCAAACCTCACAGCACACAGCTGTCCTCACCCATGAGGTTTACTACCTCTCCCCTCTTGTCTTGTTTCCCTGGCCCCCTCTCTTGTTTATTCCCTCCTCTATTTTCTACTCCTCCTCTTCTGAGTCTCCATTTCATGCAGATAAAATTTAGGGAGCATCAACTGTTTCTTTAGTAAGCTCTTTGAGCCTTACCCCCTACTTTAAACAGCTTATTAGAGCCATTCAACCATCAATAAACGCAGAGTTCTCCTCAAAGCCCCTCTTGTGAATAAAGAATCTCTTCACCTTACTGCTATACCAGAAAACAAGGGCACAGATACCTGTAAGTCTGTAAGTAGGGATCTTACTCCACCTTTCTTATGTCAGGGAGCCACTAACCCTTACAGTTTCTTTAAAATAGAAAGTTAAATGAAGAGATTATTACTGAACATAAACCCAAGTTAAACACAGATCTTCCCTGAGTGAGTGATGTAGCAACCAACTGTACACAAATTATGTCTGTAACTTTTACCAGGTGCACAATGATGGCATATAATTTCAAGTGAGATTTGTGCATTTTGTGAAATAAACTTATGAAATATGCATGTATCAAACATAATTTTATTATGCCTTTCACAGAAATTGTTTTACCACTTATCCTGTTTAGGTTTTTGTTTTTGTTTTTGTATGTTTGTTTTTTATGAAGAGGGACAGTTTTCAAAAACTGGATTTATTGGTATTACATATTATTTTTATTAGTATTATTCACATATCAAAGCACAACTTTATTGGTATCTTATAACTGTATTTGTTGTGTATAACATTATTTCTAAATATTATAAATATTATTTCTCTGTGTTGTTAAAATCTATTATTTCTATGTAGGAACCACTAGTGATTTGCATTTGAGTTAAACTAATGCTCACCAATGCAAATGGTCATCTGCTAGTGGTGTGAGTTCGGAAAGTAAGCAGTGGACAGGGTCTGAAATATCACATCCCTTGCTGTCCCATTCCAGGCATGCACCACACGCACTCATAGTCAAATCTATTTCACGGAAAAGCTGTAGAGTGGTAATTTAAAATTCAGAGTTGGAAAATTGATCTTAACACCATTTCTTTTTCTCCCACCACTACCCTCCAAGATTAATGACCTCAAGGGTCTTCTGAAAGAGATTGCTAATAAAATCAAATAAAACTCATGAACCGTAATGGAGAAAATTCTAATAAGAACAAGGTAAGTCATTTTAATGGATTTTTTTTGCTCTAAAAATGAACATATATTAAGACTAATTCAAAATTATGATCTTTTTCTCAGTTATTTTATTTTCATATATTGTCAGATTAGAAAATAATGTGTTATGTAAAAAACGTAAACAATATTGGGTTATAGGAAGGAGAAACCCCTGGTCACACTTCCTGAGCTGGCTTCGCTTTCAGGCCAGAGGGTGCCACAGCCAGCAGCGGGCACTTGTACTCTTCCGGATGTTTTAAAAGCACTGGCAACCCAGACAGCTATTTCGGTATTCAATGAATCAAGGTCACACTGTTCTGAGACTTGGCATTTTCCCCCTTTTTTATCTCTATATCACGGATGTCTTTACAGATTAGTGCCTAAAAGTGCACCTCCTTGTCATGACCCATCATTTATGTTTGCTGCTGTGGGACATGCAAATGTCTGTGTCTTGTTTGTTTTGCTATCAGCAAATATATATTGATCACCTTTTACTACCAAGCATGTTCTAGTAAGGCATTCAATATTTTTTTAGGAATAAACATGAAATTTGATTAACTGGCCAAGTTGAATCTCTCTGGTCTTCCCCTTGGCTTTCATTATGGTTTTCCATTATCTGTCCAGATTCTGAAATCAGTGCTTAAAATGGTGTTGGGGACACAAAGACCTAGGAAAAAAGCAATGGGCATTCCATTTGAGTAGATTTTGTTCTTGAGAAAGTGAATTGTAAAGAATGAAAATCCACAGACTCACTTCCCTCCCTTCCCTCCCTCCTTTCCTCTTTTCATCCCTACCTCCCTTTCTCCCTTCCCTTAATATTTATGAAGTGCCTACTAAGTGCTGAGAGAACTGAACCAGGACCTGTGCTGAGGCACAGACACTGAGTCCTGCCTACACATTAAGTCCACTGTAGAATTTCTATCCACTGAGTGACCATCAGGTCTCTTTCAATATATCTGGACACTCAGTACTTTTCCTTAAGTTCTGACAACTGTAGATCATGTTAACAAACCCTCTATTAGGGGGACTTCGTTGGAATAAGATTAATGCATATTAATCTTGGGTATAGCCTCCCAAGTTGCTCAAGAAAAGAAACTGCATGTTTAGGAAGAACATATTTCAACTCTTTCATAATGGTGTTAAATGAAAATAGTATTTTACCTTATGATAAATTATAATTTGAGTTTTGGAACATTTGTCATTTTGTTTAAGATATGATCTGATATATTTTTTAAAATCAGGAAGAGATAAAATAATTATAATAATTTTTTAAAACCATAGAGGTGAATTAATCAGAAAAGGTTCCAAGATGAGACATATATATCCATATCCATATCTTACAACCCTGATCTCCACATCTCTTATTCTTTTCCAAACGTGTTGACTGTGAGTAAAATGAGAAAACAGATGGGCTTCTTGTGAACATGCCCTTATTACTTAATGAATGGCTGTGACTTGGGAGAAGGACTTCCCTTCATTTCCGGGTGACCCTCCATGAAGGATTAAGATTATTGAGGAAACAGAGGACTCATTCATTCTTGACCACTGTGTCTTTTGGAACAATGAATTGGGTGTGTCCAGTTTTTTGGTAGTCTCTTTTCTCTGGATATAAGATCCATCTTCATTTTGGTTTGATATCTGTCTGACATATCCTAAGGCATTCACTGAAAATGCAGTTTTCTAGGCAACCAGCTACATGCTGTAAAATGTGATTCTTCCTGTGTCTCCTTGGTATGTATCTCTCTCTCCTGAAGGGTGACAGTAACTCTCCTTGGGCAGGGACAGGGAAGAGAAAGCCAACCCAGGTGGGGGTGATCTGACAAGTAGAGATAGGACAGGAGCAGACACTTAGGGGCAGGTCTTTACCCATCGGTTCATCTGGGCTCTTCCTTCCTGAACTCCAGTGACTCAGGATGAAATAGCAGACAGTTGCATGTATATTTCTTTCTCCTGCACTGAGGTTGAAAGAAAGTAAGACCCAAGGTGAGAGGAAAGCCATTTGTTTTCTCATGGCTTTGTACTTAGGACCTGAGGATCCCAGGAGGGATGGTCACTGGAAATTGATTAATCCCCACATAATAATCCATTGGTTCTTGCATTTGCTACACTGAAATTCTAGCTCAGTGAAAGAACTTGACGTTCCTTTGGGAGTCATCATAAAACATCATTTTGAAAATTACCACAGTTCTTAACTTTATTGCCAATGCATCCTTTTATTTATGCAGAAACTGCATAGCAGATACAGTACTTGGGGACTTCCTGCATCATCACCCAGACAGAGGGAGCCTGGCCATTTGGCCCTGCCCTCACTGGCAAAGTGGCAAAATTTGTACCAACAACCAGTGTATTACCAATGTATATGGAAGCAAATTGTAACCTGAGAATGTAAGTGGGGAATTCATTCTCCACACAGTGTTCTTTCTTTGTTCCCACAGACCTCTGAGTGGAAAAGACACAAGGAGGCTGAAGAACCCCTTGGTTACTGAATGAGAACTGCTCAGCTGGGGGTTTTGAGCACCTGTGTGCTTGAACCTGAAGATGAGACGTGTGATGAACTTCACTGGAGAAGGTGGAGATGAAGGAAGACCACCTCTATAGTGCTCCCCTGAAGGCTGCCTGTTACCTCAGGGCCAGCACTTGCTATTATTGATGGTTTCAAAGTCTGCTCTCTCTTCTGCCTGTACTCCCCCCTTGGCCATGCCTGTCCTAGGAGAACATGCCTCCTCAGAATAGTAGCCTGGCCATGCTTTCCTTCGTTGATCTCCAATCAGTTCTCCATTATTTTCCTTTTTGTATCATGTGACTAATTCGTTGGCATATTGTGAAAATCTCCCAAATCAGGTCACATTTTAAAACATGCCGTTGCAGGAAGACCCCACTCTTCCCAGGAGAAACTTTCCTCGCCTCATTCAGCTTTTTATCTCAAAGGCGTGGCAAACCTGCACCCTTTCCCCTCACTTACCTGAAGCTCCAGCCAAAGGAAGCACCCCATTCCTGACAATGTGCAAATCACCCCAAAATGGAGCTTTGAGAGGCACCTCTGCTTTTCATTGGGTGCTTCTCTCTCTCCTCTTATATATTATTTTTCCATTAAAAATAACTCATGGGAATTATAGAAAATTTAGACTACATGAAAAAGTAGGAAAGATATAAATAATCCCACTACCTAAAGATAATCATTGCTACCATTTCAGGAGGCTTCTCCATGTCTGTTCCTATGCATGTTTTCTCTCTCTCTTAAAATTTTACATAATGTCATTATGCCATATACACAATTTCATATAAGCTTTTATCAAAGATGTCTTCTTATAGTTGTGGCCTTCTTAAACACTACATCAATAATGGCAAATATTCAGCCTCTAATGAGCCCCACAGGCTTGGTCACCGAAGGCTGGCTCCAGTAGGTCAGTGGGTTGAGCATCTCTGTGCGTGAATCTCGCTGCCACTGTGGAAATTTCCCACGGCTCGATCCCACAAATATGTATTAATGATCAAACCACTTACAAGGCTTTTTCATAAATGCACAGCAAATAGGAATTATTAACTTGAGTAGAAGATAGGAGATATGTGAACCTAGAGCTCTTAACATAAAATATATTTAATCTTTAGGAAGAAGCCAATGTGCTTATTTAAATATTACTCATGGTGAAGGCATTGGTAGAGAATTGGTGAGAATATCTTATTGAACAGGCCTGGTCCCAGCTTTCTCTGGAACAGGTGGTATCGTCACCCCAAAGAGATGGGCTGGCAGTACATAAGGCAATTCCAAATGCCCATAGTTAGTTTTCTCAGCTTTGAATAGAGCTATAAACTCAGTGGCCAAAGAAGAAAATCTTAGAAGGAAGCTATTAAAAGATAATCTAATTAGAAAAACTACAAAAGCATGAACCAAACGAACAAAACAAAACAAAACTGCTTTCCTTTTGTCTAGGCAGCATACTTAAAATGACTCCTCACAGCATTCATGCTGCCTGCAGGAAGGAGCACAAATAACAGGATTTGTGCTTCAATCCCATTAATGGCCTAAAAGGGAATCTTTGTCAATAGGGTCGATCAATTCAGGGCTTTGGACACTGGAAATAGATGGGATCAAATTTACATGACAAACACTGTCAATGAATGGCATTTTGGAGATTTCTCTGAGAGAGAATGCCACTTCCATTTCACCATGGCAACCAGAACCTCTGCTTTTTTTCTGAAGCCACAGAGAGGAGGCTTATGTCATCTCCACACTAACCGGAACAATAAAGCACACAGCACTGCATACGATCGTGCAGAGAGGACCCACAGTCCCAGGCCCATACCCTCAGTTCAAGTAGGAACTTTGAATAAAATCAGTACATTAAATTGAAAACCTCCCAGAAGACAAAATTGAGCACAACTCTTGGCTGATCCCCTTAAATTAAGCACATGTCCATATTTTCATATTTCCACTGGCTGTGTTTTTGTTAGTTTAACACAGGCCTATGTGTGTATCACCATCAGCAGCTAGTGAAGGTCTCTGTTGACACTGATATCAGTGCTTGCTCAATGCTCAGAATTCACTCGCATTTGTGAGAGAGGGGTGTTTGTTGTAGCTTGTGTTTTTGCAGGGCCAGTCTGTTTGTTTGTTTTTTGTTGTTTTTCTCTCTTTTTTTTTTGCATAAAGAAGTCATTCTTTTCGGTGTTGCTCATGAAAATAGCGCAGGTATTGAAGTACCTCTTATCCAAGGTGCTGTCTGTGTGGTTTTAAAAGCGCCCTGTGTACCTGTCCACAGCCACTGATAGTCCAGCTTGGTTTCAATGAGTGGGTTAATGAATTAAATAATGGAAGAATTGTCATGTGTTGTTCTTGTCATTTTTTGAGAGTGAAACAAAGAGAATTCCTCAGTTTGTTCAGGTTTATTTCTGTAGGGACTTGGTTCTGGTGACTGGAGCTGACTTCTCAAAGAAGAGGGCTTGAGTGAATGCAAGCCATGGCCCCCGTGGCTGTGGGTCCTGCCAGCATGACTGGGTTTGCCATGGCCCACCTTTTGTCGCCCTGATTAGACTCCCACCTGTAGCCCAAGGTCTCCAGCTTCACTGACCCAGAGCCACGCCCCCACCCCACCCCCCATGCATTCCTGGCTATTGAGACAACAGAGGTCTCCTGCAGGCTCACAACAGGTGATGCCCCTTGTGCCCAGCCCCAGGCGATGATGAAGCTGGTCCATCATCACTGAAGCAGGGTCCCCCTGCTCTTAGGCCACATTTGCTTCACGGAGAGTTGGGGACCTCTGTGTGTCATTCCTCCCACCCACCCTGCTTCTTCTCTGTCCTCTTGGGACTGAACCTTGTGGTCGTCATGGATACACTCCCTGCCCAAGCCTCTGTTTCAAAAACAAAAAGCTCAGAACTGGGGCTCCCAGCCGTGCTGGATATGGGAGGTGATCCCAGTCAAGGCACGAGTAGATGAGCCCTTATTCTCTGAAGATGGACATTGTTGGGAAAAACAGCCTTAGGTGGCCTCTCCAGGCACTGCTCAGACCTGAGCAGACACTACTGAGGCACAGTTGGTTTAGAGTCAAGCTGGGGCTTTGGGGGCTGCATGAACACATTCATAGCATCCTTTTATAAACATTCCCCCTACCGAGCTCTTTTTTGACAGGAGGAATTTCCTGTCTAGTAGGTGCTGTGCCAGGATTCAGGACTATGGGACCCGCAGTGGGTTTTCTGACAGGTTGCAGGGCCGGGACTCAGAACCGTGGGGCACAGTGGCTGCTGAGAATCCCAGCTTTGCTGTTTGCTTTACTAGTCTTTGTCGTGCTGAATTTTGAGGTGGGGGATGGTGTTTGCAATGATTTTGTATCGATGAAAGGGAAACTCCAGTGCTCATTTGCCTTCTTGCTTTCAAGTAAGTATGCAGGAGCTATGAATGCTCCAAGCCCTGACTCCCCAGGCCTGTGGTCACTCTGGCCCCCAGGAGGCTAGAAGCCAGGAGTCCCTGTCCCTGCCTCCTCCATCCTCTTTTCCCCTAAATGTCTCCCCCTTTCACTCCAGCGCTGGCAAATGGCTCTGATGTCTGGTCAGTTTTTCTTGGAGATGAGTGATGGATAAAAGAGAAACTGGCCTGTGGGTTGATGGGGAGAGCTTTCGCCTCCAATTTCACTGCTCATGTCCTCCAGACAAGCCTGATTGAAGTAATACCACTGCAAAATGGAAATCACCCCCGGCTCCCTCTGCTTTGCCGGAATCTGCCGCACTTGGGGATTATTCCAGAAACAGGCTTCCTTGCAAACCTCGCTGTCAGCTTCGTTCAGGTGGATAAGGCAATTTAATGGAGCTGAGCCACGTGCCTTCAGCGACCCAGAACGGAAGACATTGGGGAGTTCCCAGCTCTGGGCGGGGGCAAGGGGGAAGGGTCGAGGGAGGGGGGGCAGGACTTCTGCACCCCTCGGGTTTCCCTGACAGCCCACCTCCCCAGGGAGGCCCAGGCACCGCACATCAGCCTCCTCTGCTCCCTGGGAGACCCCCGCCCCTCACATCAGACCTTGGCGTCTCAGGAGGCAGGAGGATTTCCTTCCACAGGAGAGTTGTTTCCAGGCTGGGAGGATGATTTTCCTTCCACTCCACTCTGCCTTCCAACCCCAGAATCCTGGACATGGTCCCTGCTTTTTTAAGGTTTCCGCTTCGGATCCTCCTGTCACTGACAGTGTCTCTCCCCAGTAAAGAGAGGGGAGGCATTCCTGTTCCAACAGGGAGCACATTTGACTTGGATGGAGCACTTTGCGCTCAGAGAAGGAAGAAGCATTCCCTTTCACGGAGCACCTGCCTCTGTCCCCGGTGCCCAGATTAATTCTGGGTCCTCGTGTTCTCAGTGGACACCCGCAGGTGAGAGTGTCCGTCCCTATATAGCTCTCACTAGAGAAAGGACAAGTGGAACTAACCCACTGCCCAGGCTGTGCCCTCTGAGTTGCTAGATTTTGCCATCCCTGGCCGAGCTCACCTGTGCTCAGAACACCCGCGGGTCTTTTCCTGGCCATTTGGGTCACGGGGTATTTCTGTGAATGGGACAGGGACTCAGGGACAGACATGAAATGATGGTAGTAGCGATTTTCCTCCTCCCACCAGCTGCCTGGGAAGATTCTGGCTTGGTTCACACGCCACTAGTTCTGGTGGGGTTGATTCTGGTGGTGGGATTATTAAGGAAACTTATTTTTTGCCAAATAGATATAAGCAAAACGTTGTGTGTCACCTTTAGACATTGTCCTTAAAGAGAAGAGGCTCTTCCTTCTTTGTTCTTTCCTTAAGCAAATTGCATGAAACAAATTGTGATGGCTGGAGCTCCAGCAGCCGTTTTGGACCATAATGGCAAGAATATCTTGAAGGAATCTAGGTTCCTGGTACCTGGGGAGTCATCAAATAACACTGGGATGCTTATCATTACACTTTTTTTTTTTTAATGTGAGAAATAAGCTTTTATTTAATTTAACCCAATATTGGATTTTTGGTCACATGAAGATGAAGCTGATTCAAACTGACCCTTCTTTTGCTTTGCTAATTCCCTTGGTTTGGTGGAGGACATCCTCTTATCAGTCATGGATGATCAGGAAATAAAAATAACTATATGGATTACAGGCATAAAGGATTTCTACAGGAAAGAAATTATTAAATCATTACTTCACAATTTTAATCAAAATTAATTCCAAATGCATTAAATAATTAAAATGTAAAAAGGGAAATTATAATATGCTAGAGCCCAGTGCATTAAATTAAAGCATGGTTATGGTCCCTACGTCTGGGCAGCAATCAGGGCCAATTTGGGCCTTCTGGCCACCAACTGGGGCCTTCCTTCCTTCATTCCATGCTGCCCCCTGGTGGTCAGCGTATGTCATAGTGAGCAAGCGGTTTCCTGGTTGAACTCCCACAGGGACAATTTGCATGTTAGGCTTTTACATATATAGATAGATAAATATGAGATTTTAAACTTGAGGAAGATTTTCTAGAGATGAGACTAGAAGAGAAAAAAATCAGTGGATTTAAAACAAAAATAATAATTTTTATAGGACATACAACACCAAAAACAAAATTAAAAAATAAATTAAAATGAATAGGAAGCCATAGTTAAAACTTGGGCTGCTGATCAAAAATTCTTGCCTTTCACCAGGGTTTCCCAACCTTAGTACTGTTGAATTTTTGGCAGGATAATTCTTGGTTATAGGGTTCTGTCCTGTGCACTGTAGGATGTTCAGCAGCATCTTTGGCTTCTACCCACTAGATCCTCAGTAGTATCCTTTCTTCTAGTTGTTGATGAGCCAAAATGTCTCCAGAGGTTGACATGTGTCCTGAAGGCAAACTCACCCCTGATTGAGAATCACTGCTCTACACCCATAGTTCTCACACTTGAATCTACATCAGAATCACCTGGAGGACTTGTCAAATCCAGTAGCCTAATCTTCTCCCTAGGGTTTCTGATATAGCAGGTCAAGGGTGGGTTTGAGACTCTCAGGTGTTGCTGAAGTTTCAGGCCTGGGGACCACACTTTGAGCACCTCTGCTACTACTTTGCTTGCAAATACACATGTCATCCCCTAAAAAAATAAAAGTAATAATGATAATATCGACATTTCCAGTACATGGAAAGGTTGGGACTACAGGCAATCAAGGTATATTTTGACAGTGGAATTCATCAGTTTAGAAATCATGTTATCACAAAAAATTGGAAAATAGCTCTAAAATTTGTGTTTTATAATCAGATAAAGACTTAATTTACATAAGCGATACAAGCTTAGTGATTTTTCTTCAGTGATATTACTAGAGAGATGAGCAAAATGAAAAGAAACAATCAAGAGAAATTATATTAATGATCGCAAAGAATCTTATTAGTCTACTAGAGGCCTGGTGCACAGATTCCTACACTGTGGGGGGGGGGGTCCCTCAGCCTGGCCTGCGCCCTCTCACAATCTGGGACCCCTCAGGGGATATCGGAAAGTCAGTTTCTACTCTCTACAGGCCAGACCAAGGGGCCCCACGAATCCATGCATTGGGCCTCTAGAATGCATATAAAATCTTTGGTTAATCTCTTCCCACCCTCACTCTTTCCCCCTTCCCTCTGAGATTCATCAGTCTGTTTGTTTCCATGCCTGTGGTTTCTGCTCCTGCATTGAGCATCTGCCCCCTGGTGGTCAGTGCACATTATAGGTACTGGCCGGTCAGCTGGTCACTTAGGCAATATATATATGTATGTACATTCATTTATTGAATGATAGGAAGACCGTTTAGTTATAATTTCTTAATTATTTTATAATATAGATGATATGGATGTCCACCCATCTTTAGTCGACCATTTGTTAATTGCTTGTTAAGCTTCATATTATAAATTTTATATACATTTTCAGGGACTATGTAAGTAAAAACTATACAACCCTCTTCACTTAGTGCCACATAATTTTAATACCTTAATTAAGTAATTTTTGTTGGAACAGCAGAAAACTGCTGGAATGAATTCCATACAGTTTTTGCAGATAGAAACAAGAATAATGGAATAAATCATTATGGCCTGAATTTCAATGGATAGCTTACATTTAATCTTCTAGGTTTAGCAGACGTGACCGAACTCTTGCAGAGGCATTTTTAGATCATCACTTTTGAGCACTGAGAAATGAAATGATCCGTCAATGCACCAATGAGCTACAAGCAAAATCAATAGTCCTGCGCCAGCAACCTTGTTTTATTGTTGTCTCCTTAATCTCCTCTACTCTTTTGCAATTGCTTTCATTATTACTGCTCATTTAATGAGACCCTGGAGTTTGGAGCCAGGTGGTGTCGATAGTTAAATCTGGAAGACTCTAATGGAATTGAGTTCAAACCAGGTTAAGAGTAATAGAATTACAAATCTTTAGTGCTCATCATCTCATAGCACATGCTTTGTGCAACTTCTATACACCAGAACTTGCTGCAGGCTCCAAACAGAAAGACTTGGGTTCAGAGAGACTAGGTGTGCTCATTAATTAATTAATTAATTAATTAAACAAATACTTAATTATGTTCCTATCTGGGTATTGCAGTTTTGTATACACAGGACAGGCATGGTCTCTGCCTCATGGAGCTTATAGTCTACTTGAGTTGGGTCTACTTGGAGTTGGGGAAAGCAAGAAAAAAAGCCACTATTACTTGTTGGAAGAAATAATGTATAAAAGGCTATGGAAGTGGTTGGCAAACTGCAGCTCACGAGCCATGTGAGGCTCTTTGGCCCCTTGAGTGTGGCTCTTCCACAAAATACCACGTGTGGGCACGCACATACAGTGTGATTGAAACTTTGTGGGGCACGCTCAGAAGTCAGTTTTTGGCTCTCAAAAGGAATTTCAATCGTTGTACTGTTGATATTTGGCTCTGTTGACTAATGAGTTTGCTGACCACTGGGCTATGGCATGGAAGTCCTTCGGTGTCCCAAAGAACTTCAAGGACACCTATCTAGTTGGAACCTAGTTGGGGAAAGAGGGAGGTCTGTGATGAAGCCAGAAACTACTGGGGAGCTGCATTGGGAAAAGGGCATTTAGACACTGAGATTATCCAGGTGAGGTTTTAATACACCTTTAACACACCTCCCTCATGTGCCGATGAGTGAGACTTACAGAAAGAACACCTTTGGGTTCAGAGCAGTAAATATGTGTGGTCCAGCGAATATGTAAAGTCTGAAGCGTGGTTTTGAACTTGGGCAGAGGGCAGGCAAAACAGGCAATATTTTTATTAATAAAGTTGCTTTATGTAGCAGCAATAATATAAAATTTGTATCATGGCACTTTATTTAAAAATATATTTTTATTGATATTTTTACAGAGAGGAAGAAAGAGGGATAGAGAGTTAGAAACATCGATGAGAGAGAGTCATGGATTAGCTTGCCTCTTGCACACCCCCCATTGGGGGTGTGCCCGCAACCAAGGTACATGCCCTTGACTGGAATCGAAGCCGGGACCTTTCAGACCGCAGGCTGACACTCTATCCACTGAGCCAAATCGGTTTCGGCGCTTCATGGCACTTTTGATAAGACACATCTGTCATGTTCAGTATACCCAGAATCTCTTTCTCCTCCTCCCCCTCCTCTTCCCTCTTTTCCTCCTCCTCCTCCTCCTTTTCCTCCTCATACCCAGCCATGCCTGGCCAGCCTCTGGTGAACATTACTGTACTGTACACCTTGTGCCCTCCCCAGTGGTTTCCTTTCTGTTCTTTCTTCTTGGCCTGAATCTCCACCTTTCTTGTTGGACACCTCTGCATCCATCAAGGCTTAGTTCACGAGACATGTGACCATCTGGGAACTGAGGTCAGGAGAAGTGAGTGAATGCCAGTGTCCCCACCATCTCTAGGCTTCTTATAGCAATTTATGCTTCCAGTGCCGGTACTTACATTTGCGTTGTTTAAGCAGGTGAGCTAGCTGATTAGTTCATTTAGACATCCTCTACAGTAATTATTGTTGCCTTAAACTAGCAGATACTAAGAATACTTACTGAATTGAATTCTTACAGCAGTTACCATTTATTGAGCAATTAATTTTCCAAGCACTCTTTTAAGGGTTTATGATTTAATCTTTATGTGATGCTTAATTTTATGTGCCAACTTGGTCATGGTGCCCAGATATTTGGTCAGACTTTATTCTGAATGTTTCTCTGAAGATATTTTTTAGATGGGATTAACATTTAGATCAATAGACTTTGAGTAAGTACATTAATCTCTGTAATGTGGGTAAACTCATCCAGTATGTAGAAGGCTTTAATATTACAAAGACTGACATCCCTGAGCAGGAAGGAATTTTGCCAGCAGATGGCCTTTGGACGTGAGCTGTAACTCTTCCCTGTGTCTCCAGCCTGCTGGCCCACTCTGCAGATTTTGGACTTGCTAACCTCTCCCATTGTGTGAGTTTATTCCTTAAAATGTATGTGTATAACCTGTAAACATAAACATTTATATATAAACATAAGCATATATGAACATAATACATGTGTTATGATATATATATATATATATATATATATATGTTTATATATTTATATATATTTACACATTGAGTGGCCAGATTATTATGATCTCTAAACACATAATAATTTGAACACTCAGTGTATATCGTATATAATAAAAGGCTAATACGCAAATTGTTCCCTCGACCAGGAATTCAACCAGCAGGCAGGCCAGCCAACCACCCATGACCCCTCCCCCTTGCCAGGCTGGCCAGACCCCTACCCATGCACGAATTTATGCACTGGACCTCTAATATATATATATTTGCCTGATTATTATGTGTTTAGAGATCATAATAATCTGACCACTGAGTGTATATCCTATTGATTCAGTTTCTCCCTGACTAATCATATACCTTACATCTAACCATTTCTATCTATTTTATAGATAAGGAAGTTGAGGCTCAGAGGTGTTGGGTCCCATGACCAAGGGTCCATTCCTGACAAGTGTGGAGCCAAGGAATTCCAGGTCTTCCTAAGCTTCAGCACTATACATCTTCTTTACGTGAATTCTAAGCATGAGAACACGAGGACCTGCATGTCACTCAAACTATATTTGCTCTCAAGTATCTCTTCTTTTCAATGGTTCATGAGTGACCTTGGGATTTTGTAGTGCACAAGAACCATCAATATGCAGACACCATGCTGTCCAGGAGAAGCGCAAAAATGCCCATTGGCAGAGAAGGCTGGTCCTTGTTGGCATATTAAATTCTGTAGATCAAATTATCTTCTTTGCAGTTATAATCCCCAGAAATGCCTTGAAAGAACTACACACCTTTCATAAACAGCCAACTGCAACATTTTTAGGAACATGAGAGGGGACTAAACGGACAATTGAAAACGAAGTTTTATTGAAAATAAAATATACCCCTTCCCTCCAAAAAAAATGGGATGAAAACAGAGACATAAGCTGTGCATGTGAATGAAATTAAAACAGAAAACAAACAAACAAACAAACAAACAAAAAAACAGCGTACACACGAAGCCCTGAGCCTCTTGCTGTCTTTGCCATCGGCTAAAGTCCCAGGTTGAGGTCACAACTTCAAAGTGGCCTGGCACCTTTCCATAGGAAAAAGCAGCGGTAAATATTCACCCTGGATCAATTGTTTCTGGTTAAGCTCCAGACCGCCCAGTCAGAGAGAGCAAACTGGGTCGCGGCCTATAAATAAAGTGCCGCTCTCTGGAGGACTTGCTGTCCTCTGACGTGCAGACACACTCTCCAGGGCTCTGAGTGAAAATTATTCTTCCCCGCACAGAGAAGATGGCGCTGAAGACATTATTGGTCATGACTGTTCTTGGAATGAGCATCTGGTCCTGTGCAGGTAGGCAACTCAGCTCCACTCAGTTTGGGGGGGGTCCTGGCCCATGCACCTGACAAATGATCTCACTGTGTCCCGCCTGCTTGCATGCCCAGGTTTCCCGGTGTATGACTACGACCTGGCCTCCCTGCGGCAAGCCCTGGACGCCTCGGTGGCAGAAGTGAACGCTCGGTCCCTGAGCCCGTATCTGTTCCGGGCATTCAGAAGTTCCATAAAAAGAGTAAGCGCACAGTGCCTCTCCCCCAAGCCTCTTACTACTGCGTTCTGCCTTTGTTCTTTGGTCAGTGCATTGGGTACACTTTTTAAAAAATATTTTGTCAGGTTTAAATGATAACAGCTAGTCATCTCTTTCAGACAATTTTTGGCAGAGAAAGGATTTAATTAAGATTCTGCCACAGACTCTCGAGTCTCGCTGGCCCCATTGCCCGTCTCCAGACGGTTCCTGCCGAGCATCCTGCCTTTGTAGCCTGTGTCCCCGTGGCTCCTCTTGAAATCCTTTATTAAGAACTTCTCATTTATTAGAAATGAGGCCTTTTCAAGTTCAGCAGTTCTGCTTCTAATATTTATTGGAAATAAATCCTGGCTTTTGAAATAAAAATACACCCTTCCTTTGTCAGTTTAGTGGAAGTCTGTTTCCTGTTAGCTTTGGAAGTAGGGGAAGATGAATTTTCTTGGGCTTCCCTTGACTAAGTCTGTGACAGGCAAAGAAGGAGAAGCAGATATATCCTTCAAAGGAAATGAGAGTGTGGGCAGCAAGTCGCCTGCCCCTTCCCCGTCCCCAGGGGATTTAGTCACCTAAAAGGTTCCTGTGCAGAGAAGGGCAGAAATGCCCTCAAGTTGGTTTCAGTGAAGATAGGGGGTGGGACAGGTTCTATGAATTACCGGCCACATGGGAGGGAACAGAGGTGCCCTCTCAAGTCTGCCTGCTCGCGTCTCCCATCCTGGCTGGGTGCCGCCTTCGCTCATGCTTAGCTTGTTCCATGTGGCTCATGGTTTCTTAGCCCCAGTCTCCAAATACACCATGGTCATCTTGACCCTTCTTCTTCAGAGAATGGCTCTGTGTCTCATTTCCAGAGTCCCAGGAAATAAATCGAATTGTCCCAGCTGTCTTTTCTAATTGGGCCATAGGTCACGAGAACGATGGACTATGCTTTAGTTAGGTGTGCAGCCAGAAAGGGGACAGGCGGCCTGGAAGTTGTGATGTGGGGTCACTGTGAGATGCATTCCTTGCACACTGGCTCGGGTGGCTGTGGTGTGGGGAAATCTATGTCCTCTTTCCAACCTGCAGATGAACAGTTTAAATTTGCTTGTAATTTAGCCTTGCTCAT
The DNA here is from genome assembly GCF_014108245.1 of Pipistrellus kuhlii. Classification (NCBI taxonomy): domain Eukaryota; kingdom Metazoa; phylum Chordata; class Mammalia; order Chiroptera; family Vespertilionidae; genus Pipistrellus; species Pipistrellus kuhlii. The sequence goes on from NW_023425573.1 coordinate 27,003,670, forward strand.
GACAGAAGAAAGCCAGGGCTTAACTAAATGAATAAGAGCATGAGTACAGGTCCTGAGAGAGTCAATTACAGACAGCATGGAAGTCTGGCCCAGGGAGATGAGCTGGTGTGAGGCAGAGCTACCCAGCGCACATTCCATCATGTGACCATCTTGGTACAGACCTGTGCCCAACACACATGCACCTGCAAATCAGCACACTTAACGTACGTGTGTGTGTGATCCTTAATGAGTTTATAATTAAGTGATGTCCCACCACATCCTGTATGCTGCTGTTCTGTCTGGAAGCTGCCTATTCTTGCCTCTCTCTGGACTTTTCTGATTATTGAGATTCATTGGTCAGGCAACAATCACTACGCCCCTTCCATGAAAACTTCACCTGTCCACAAACGACTGCCAAAGGACCCTGAGTGTCGAAATTTGGAGTTACAAATAAATTTTAGTGAGTGGGCAAATTTGCAAGTATGGAATCTGTGAATAATGAAGATCAATTATACACGCTTCCCTTGGAGTTAGGACCCCGAAGGGCTGGTTCCGTCTTCCCCCTGAAGTGCCGTGTGCCTTTGGCAAAGCACCTTTCCTCTGGGCATGAGCATGAGGGCACGAGACCAGGTGATGGCTGAGATGACTGGCAGCTGTTTTTACTGGCGGAAGATTCCGAAATGTTTTCTCCCTGTGCAGGGAGAGACTGTGCTAACATTGTGAATTTCAGAAACTCATCAGTGGCAGACTGATGCTTTGTTTTTGTGAAGGTCAATGTTCTGGGTGAGAATAACTCGAGCTTGGATATACAATTCAGCGTTCGAGAGACCACATGCAGGAAGGATTCTGGCGCAGACCCTGCCACCTGTGACTTCCAACCTGGCTACTATGTGGTAAGTGTGGTGGGAAGAGCCACCCTCCTCCCCACCCCCACCCCCAATCCCACAAACTGACAGGAGGCAGTACCTTGTCTTCTTCCGTGATTGTCACAGCAAGAGCTTGGCTGTTGCCTGTTGATCGGCCACAGTGGAGGCACTAAGTGTGTCCAGGCTGTATTCCCCGGATGGAGGCAGTGTTGCTTAGTGGTTGAGGACTTGAACTCTGGGTTACATGGTCCTGAATGATCCTGGCAAATTATTTTGCCCCTGTTGCCTTAGTTTCCTGCTCTTTAAAATGGGGATAGTGATGATTCCAAGCAAAGGAAATACAACGAGGCCAACACCAAACAAAAATCCCAGAGACATTTCACCTACTTAAAATAATTTTAAAACACTACTCGGGAGAGTCACATTCTTTTGCAGTTGACTGTTGTGTAATATCTGTCTCCCCCACTAGCATGGACTCCATTGGGAATAAATGACAGGAATAAATGTAGGACCATGCATGTTTGGTTTGTATCCCAGTGACCAGAACATGGTTCCACACTTGGTTCGCACCCATGGGCTGCTCCATCAAACCAATGATGGCTTTCCAAGGCGTTTGCGATGACGTGTACGTGTTCTCAGGCCTTTGTTACACGATCGTTTTATGTTGGGGTTGCTTTACAACGATGTAAATTCTGAAAAAGAATCCTTTGTTTCGAGACTTTTCACCAGGAGTATTTTACAAAGGACCTCAAACCCCAAGTGTCAGAGCAAATGAAATCTGGAGCCAAAGGAGAACCTTGAGGTTCTTCTCACTTCTTTTTGCTCTAGTGGGAAAGGTTTCAGGACAGCCCCTCAGTGCTCATGCAGGAACATCTGCTTTCCTGGGGCTCATAATGTATCATATGCCTAAGAGATATTTAAATATTTCATTTTTCTCCTTAGGTATTGAGAAACTTTCATTTTGGAAAAATGAAATGCCTCTGTTAATTTTTCCTATCTGTCTGCATCATTTTGTCCAGCCCTACCATAGTCCTGGTTTCTTGGACAGGTCTAACCCTCTGTGAGCTGCTGGAGGTACAGCTCATTGCTTTGCATTTTCCAGCCAGCAGCCTCTTGCAGAAGCACCGTGTGGATGTCTGCTGAGCAGGTGCAGGACGTGTGGGTTTTTTGCAGCTGGTCCTCCAGCTCCGAGTCGGACAGCAGTGAAGAGGTATGACTGGGCCTTGGTGTCCATCAGGACAGTTCCTCGTAGGGTCTGTGTGAATCTGTGACAGATTGCTGTATTAGTGTAGTCGGAGCATCACCCAGGTATGGGCAAGCAGAGCTCTGCTTGCTCAGCTGGATTCTTTCTTTTATACCTACAACCTCTTACTTCCTCCAGCTTATCCTCTGTCTGCATCCATCTATCTATCTATCTATCTATCTATCTATCTATCTATCATCTACCTATCCATCTATATCTATTTCTATCTCGCTGTTTCCCCAAGATTTGTGAAATTAGCAAATCTTCAAAGTTTTAGACTTAAGTATGCACTCACTGGTCCTGTGGTTCAGTGGAACAAAGAGGGACATTTTTGCTGGACCAGAGGTCAAAATTATTTGCTAGCTCTGCAATCTAGGTCAGGGGATAGGTTGTTGACCCAACCAGGGAGGGATGGGCAAGGAAGACCAGGTCTTGCATCTCGTACATGACAGTGTGTAGTGAATGGCAGGACACATTCCTTCCTTCAATCACATTGAAATTAATTTGAATGTTGTTGATTTGCATGGTGTTGAAGTATTTGTTGAATGAATTTTTTAAAACTTAGGAAGAAATGGTCAGGAATATGGTATGACTCTAACTAGGGTAAAAACGTGACTATTACATTATTTGTTTATTCATAATGGGATAATATTCTTGACAAGCATTTTTAAAACATTTCTACCAGTATACAGCTGGTATTTTTACTTATCTACTCATATTTTATTCAATTTTTTACAATTTAAATTTGTAGTGAGAATTACATTAAAAGAGTATACAATTTCAACTTCAAAAATTATACATAAAAATAATATTCTCATATTATTAACATACCCAATGCTTTAAATATTTTGTTTGGAAGTCCATATTATTTATTTATATTTAGTTTTTAGTTTTTTAAATTTGTTTTTCAATTACAGTTGACATATACTGTATTAGTTTCAGGTGTACAACATAGTGACTAAACATTTATATAACTTACAAAGTGATCACTGGATAAGTCTCGTATTATTTATGAAAATCTGTTTTAGGATTAGGAAGTAATGAAAGAGGTGATGAGAACTCCTGATATGGGTGGTGGTGTTACTGGCACAGGTAGAACTTTCCCCAGGTTGTTAGGACCTTTTCCACACACTGTTTAGTTGAGCATAACCTTGTGAATTGATCTTGTTCACACTGGCTACTTTTGAGGATCAATACCCAGGTGATTTCTGGGAGAATTGCCCCAGAGTCCTATTCCCTTGGTGATATGACAATACCAAGGGCCTCCTTTTCTAGACTTCATTAAAATATCTAGAAAGTCAGATATGTTTCACACTTCACACACTCACATGCTCACTGCCCAGCTAGCTCAGAAGTGACAGGGCCACAAATATCATTTCACCAGCATTTTATTGGAATTGATTTTGTGGTTTCTGTGGAGAAAGCTAGAGAGATAGTGAAGAGCAAGACAAGCATAGTTCTGTCCTTTGTGGAGTGTATAGATGAGTCTGGGTGATGTCTGTTAAGCAGGGGTGACCAGGCAAGTATTGGGGAGTACATAAAAGAAGACAGATTAGTGTGTCCCAGACAGAGAGAGCTTCCCAGGGAGCTGATATTCAACCCAAGAACTGGAAGGTTGACATCAGGACAGAAGGGACAGGAGGTGGAGGGAAGGGAGAAAGAAATTCCAAGCAAAAGGAGATTACGAGGGAGTTCCCTGAAATATGACAGAAGTTGGTAGATTTAAATGGACAGAAATCCATGACTGGAATGAGCAAAATGCAGAGAGAGTGGTGGGGGTGTGGGGCTGGACAGGACCACAGCCAGTTCAAGATAAAGCCTCATTGGTCATGTTGAGCATCCCTGGCTGATCAGAATGGCAATGGGGCTATTGAGGGATTGTAAGTAGGCCAGTGACAGAATAGATGAAGAGTAGATTGGAACTAGCTAAGGGTAGATGGGGGCTAGGCAGGACAAGTGAGCGAGAATGCTGCCTGGGTTTGGGAGTTAGTAGTGAATGTTGAGAGAAAGGGATTCTAGTTTATTCTATGATCTTTGACACAATTGAAATTAATTTAATAAGTGGTCATCTAAATTAACCCCTCCCTCTTCCGTGTCTGATTTGGGAAGTTGATTCTGATTGTGTGGGCAACCCAAAACTCTTGTTTTCTGTTTTTGTTTTAAAATATTTTTATTGATTTCAGAGAGAGGAAAGGAAATGGAGAGAGAGATAGAAACATCAGTGATGAGAATCATTGATTGGTGGCCTTCTGCACTCCCCCTACTGGAGATCAAGCCCACAATCCAGGTATATGCCCTGACAGGAAATTGACCTTGACCTCCTGGTTCATAAATCAATGCTCAACCACTGAGCCATATGGACTTGGCACCACAAATCTTTCTAATTGCAGAGTGAAGACACACTCATTGTTCTCCCATCTCACATTTTGTAAGAAGACACTGACATTAAGTTAAGTTAGCTCCTGAAACAAACACGATTTTTATATAAACTCTCAGGTTGCTATTCCTGGAAGATTAGGAGATTGAGATTGTTAAGAATTTTGATCCAATTAAAAAAAATTCCTTAAAAAAAATAATTTCTTAAATTAAAAATGCTGCAATTCAAAAGAAAGAGAAGAAAGCAGATGGAGTTTAAAGTAATTCCTGGAAACTCTGAAATAGATTTCTTACATGATACAGAAAAAAAAATTAGAAAATAACTGTTAACCATTTTCAGTGAAATAAATGGTGATACTACAAACATGAAAGATGATAGAGTAGATGAATTTAGACATGGAACAAATAAACCATTGTTGGAAATAGGAAATAGAAAAAATAAAAGACACATGAGTCAAGAAAATAAAGACTACTTGACAAACATGTAGAATACAAAAGAATTTCCAGGAAAAGGAATATAATGTAAAGAAAGATTTAACCATGGAGAATAAGGCTGAAAAAAAATCAAATTTTATAAAAAAGGATTTAGATTAAATGGAGAATATCTGGTAAGAAGTGGCCTTGAATATAAGAAATTTGGATTTTCCACTATATAATTTTTAAAAACTATAAAGACATTTGAGGAAATAAATGTCTAAATTTGCTAAAAGTATCTTCTCCTTAATCAAATAGATATTTGAATCATAGGTAGTCTGTGTTATTTTTTTCATTTTAAAGGAGAAGCGTGTAGGTCTCTACATGGTGCATAGAACTCAGCCAATCATGTAACAGTGCAGTCATCAAGAATGCAATGTTACACCTGTAAGTGGGTAATTGAACTTGACTTTAGACAAATCCTTCTCATTTGGAGTGGAAGGGAAGAGGTCTGGTTAAGGTATCAGCCAAGGGAGAAAATAGTCCCAAAGGGAGAAACTGAGGAAGAATAACTGAACAGAAATTCTGAGCTCAGGGAAGGAGAGGTGACAGGTGCTTCATTTATTTACTGTCTTTCATTTCAAGAGATAGAAACTCAACCAGAGGTAGCCTGAGCTGAAATAAGACAATTTCATGGTCACATTCCCATAAAGGAAAGGGAGGAGTTGGCCTCACACTCAATTTAGGCACCTTCAATGCCATATTCATTTTCTCCTTCTCCCTTTCCCTCTCCCTCCCATGCCTCTCTTTTTCCTTCCCTTTTTCATTGCCATGGACTTTCTCAGTGTAGCAGGAAGCAAGACTACCAGCTACTCCACATTTAGCTCCTTTAAACTTAGAGGGAAAAGGAGTATTTCTCTTAGACTCAAGTGGGAGATACCTTTTGGCATTATTTCCATTGGCCTGGCTTAGTCGTGTTTCTCTATTTTTTAAAAATTCCACCTATATTGAGATATAATTCACATACTGTACAGTGCCTCTCTTTCATGTGTATAGGTCAGTGGTTTTAGTATATTCACAATTGTACAATCATCACCACTCTCTAAACCCAGAACATATCCACCGTCTCAGAAAGAAACCTCTTAGCCATTAGCAAGTCATTCTGATTCTCATTCCTTCCTGGACACAGCCACTCATCTCCCTCCTGTGTCTATAGATTTGCCTATGCTGGATATTTCAATATGTCTTCTTTTATGACTGGCTTCTTTCACTTAGACTCATGTTTTGGAGGCCCATACCTGTTGTAGTATGTGCAAATATTTAATTCCTTAAATTGTTGAATAACAGTTCCCTTTTTGGATATTACAAATAATGATACTATGAGCTTTCATGTGCAGGTTTTCTATAATTGAATGTATTGGGGTTACATTGGTTAATAAAATCATACACTAGTATGCACATGTATTTTTAAAATATGTTTTACTGAGTTTTTTAGAGAGAGAAAGGGAGAGGAGAGAAACATCAATCAGTTGCCTCCCATATGTACCTTGACCAGGGACGGAGCTCACAACCTGGGCTTGTGCCTGACTGGGAATTGAACCAGCAGCCCTTTGGTATACAGAATGACGCTCAACCAATTGAGCCACATGTATTTTTGTATAGCCTTTCAGTGGCTTCATGAAGGCTTTTTATGTGCCCTAACTGCATACATATGGAATCTTCATAGAGAGAAACCTCCAAAAATTGACCTGAACACAATTTGCAAGTCCATGAAACAAGCTTCCATCTTTCTGGTTTATAACATTTGGGAGTAATTCTGAGTCTGGTGAGAAGCATTTTAGTCCATTTTTGCTTCATGTAAATTGCACTTCCCCACATTCTTTTTTAGATATACATGCATGGTACCCTATAAAATTAATTGAAATAATATATTGTCTTATTTAATTAATGAGAACCCTTCAGATAAGAGTTGCATTTTTTCACAATGTCTTTTCTTTTTGTCTCTTTCATGTGCTGATACACACTGATGCTTACATTTATGTAGAAGATTTTCAGGGGTATATTAGGATCCTCTAAATGGAGAAACAGTTATCTACTTGGTAAGTTGAGATCTGTTCTTTTTTTATGCTTTTTTTTTCTTGAAACAACTTCATATTGAAGCTTTCTGTTAATGAGTCATTTAAAACTAGATGTATCTATACATAACATTTGAACAACTACAGTCATTGCAGAAAATAAACGTTTTCTTTTATTTTTGTTTCTTTCTTCACACTAGGCAATAGCAATACAATCTTTCATTTAGGCATTCCTCTGTGTTTATACAGAGGTTTTCCGTGCATGATTTCATCTGATGGCCCCAACATCTCTGTCCAGTAGTCAGGGCAGATGTTGGTGTGCCCTTTGAGAGGGTCTGTAAACTTGAACAGCCTTGCTCAGTCCTCCTGAATGCATGACCTAAGCTTCTGGGCCCACATATGCACTAAGGTGAAGTGGGAGGATCTGGATTAAAATTCATCTAACTGGCTGGGGCTGAATTGGATAATTCTCTAGCTACATGACTGGACTGAACCATCATTTCCGATTCTTAATTGGGAGAGGGAGGCTCTCCTTTCTTTCTTCCTTGTGTGGCCTCTCACTTGAAGTAGGATGGGTTAGTGTTGTGTGGCCTAGGAACCATTTTTATGTTCCTGAGGCTTTTTCCTATTGGTGCTGATGGTGGTCAAACTCTTTGGTGATCTCCCACTTCCTCCTTGGTCAAGAGGCACATCTGAGACATCAATAATAACATCACAGAATGTTCTAGAAGTGACAAGGCCTTAAAACTATTATTGTGTTCCAGATCTCGTTTCTGACACACCCAGACGTGAACAGTTTTATGAACGGTCGCACGGTAAGTGGTCCTGTCTTCTTCCCAGGTCAGTTGACCTCAGTCTCATCAAGTCAGACTCTGTGGTAGCCATTTCATAGGAGATAAACCCATTAAATACAAACAATTTTAAGTGAATGAAATGATAGTAGAGTACTGCATAAACTTGCTTTGCAAATGATTGAAAAGATAAAATTGCGGCATTAGAAACTCACTTAAATGATATCAGAAGTTGAAATATCAAATCAGGCTAGGGAGATCAGTTTGACCTTTTTCCTGCCCCACAATGGGTATTTTCTGGATAATCCAAATTATTTTGATTTTCTCTTTGCCCTCCACTCTCAACTATATTTTGTGTTAAGCAGACATTAGTGGTATTTATTTTTCTCCTGTTACAGATCAGTTTTCTTATTTAATCTTTGTGATAACTCTTTAAACCAGGTTATTGGCTGCTTATATAGAAGAAATGAGAATTAACTCAAGGTGTTAATTTTATGCACAAATACTCTGTACTAATTGCTAGACAGGATTTCCTCCTTCAACCCTCACACCCATCCTGTAAGGCGACACCATGTTCCTTCCCATTTTACAGATGAGCAAACTGATTTTCTGTAACTTGCCCAAGGCTACCCTCCTGGATGCATGACCTAAGTTATGGGACCCAGCTATGCAATAATGTGTAACTGGGAAGATCTGGACTAATGCTCATCTGACTGACTGGAGCTGAATTGGGTAATCCTCCAGCTATGTGACTAGGACTGACCAAAAATTAGTGTGTGGCAGGGCAGAGACAGGACTTTGATACCCATCTGTCACTCTAAAGCCTGTTTGTTTGTTTTTTCATGCTATTTTCCAAAGGAACTGTGAAATTTACTCTATGTCCAGAGTTTTCCATCACAATGAATAAAACAGATATAAATATTTCATTGAGTTCAATGTCTGATCCTCATTAGGCATGCTCACAATTTGAGGCTTGATTTAAGGGGGGGGGGGGAAGCCCAAGTTTTAGACCTTCTCTATATAGTCACTTTGAAAGAACATACAGTTATTCCACTACTGTGACAACTGCTGAGAACATTTTGAACACTTCTTTTGAAATTGCCTTCAGAATCTCTGGCTCATTCTTTTGAATCTCTATACTGGTGGTAAATATTTGCCATTCAATTTGATTTTAGAAATAGCCCAAAGACATTTGGAAATCAGTCTTACCCTAAACTTAGTACCTTAAGCAACAATTGTTTATTAGCATAGTTTTTGAGGGTCAGGAACCCAGAAGCAGTTTAGTTGGGCATGTCTGGCCAGAGTCTCTACAAACAAAGTTACAGATAAGATGCCGACTAGGGCTGTGATGTCATCGAAAGGCTTGCCTGGGGCAGAAAGATTCACTTCCAAGGTTACTCACCTGCTTGTTGGCAGGCCTCAGATCTTCATGGCTGTTGAACTAAGGGCTTCAGTTTCTCATCATATGGGCCTTTCCACAGGGGTGTCTTAATATCTTCAAAGTGTGACAGCTGGCTTCCCCCAAGAAAATGACAAGAGACAGAGAGAGAGAGAGAGAGAGAGAGAGAGAGAGAGAGAGAGAGAGAAGTGAGCAAGCAACAGAGCACCCATGGCAAAGGCAAAGTCTTTTATGAGCTGATTCTGGATGTGACAGACCATCATTTCTGCATATTTATTAATCACACAGACCACCCTTGGTTCAGTGTGGAAGGGGCACACCTAAGAGTGTGAACAGCCCGGAGACCATCTCAGAGGTTGGCTACCACATTGGGGAAATGCCATTTGGGACGAGAAATATATGGATATAAATTAATGTGATTGATCCTTTTTATGTGTCTCAGGAAGTAATTCCAGAGCTGAATTCTAAAAACATCTTGGGCTTTGGGAGCAACACGGACACAGATGTGCAGCTCTCTCGGAGAGGGCTTTGAACATGACAACTTAGTTCAATGCAGCAAATCTGTGTGACAAGCACTGGGCAGAGACATAGAGACTGAAAGAGAAATAGACAGTCCATGCCCTCGAGGGCTTACACCTGTGACTGAGACAGATCATGGGCAATGGAGAGAAATAAGTACTGGGCTTGGTAGTGACACCATGCAGAGCAGGGTGCAGGAGAGCTTGACAAGGAAGACGAAATTGTCATGGCAGGATGGGTTCTGATTATGCTAGTCATAATCCTTTTCATTAATTTATTGTCATGTGGCCTGTGAATGACAGAGCCTATGCTTCCTTTTCTCTCTTTAGAGAGAAGGGGCTTCCCCCTTGGAGGTAGAGGGTACCAGGACCAGTGGCGCAGAGCGAGAGTAAATACTGGCTTTGAGTCTTGAGGTAAGAGGACACAGGTAAAAACGTGTATTTAGAAACAGACACTGTTGGAGTGAATGCCTTCAAACTGCAACTCTCACACCTTCAAACGTCTGTGCTTCACTGTTTACCTCCCATCTTTGCCTTTCCACCGTCTCATCCCCTTCCAGACACTGCTCCTCCTTCAGCTCTTCACTCTTGCTTCCTCAGGCTCTTTCCTGTGGCTTTTGTATTTGCTGCCACTGAGGTGATCAAGTTGTTCCACTTTAAGAGCAAACAAACAAATAGCAAACAAGAGATCATTCCCTTTGTTTGATGAAGTGTCCTTTTCACCCTCCCTCTTTCTCTGCTAAGCTTCTTGCCACAGTGTCTATGGCTCCTGATTGACCTCCTTGCCTCCCTTTCACTTTTCTGCTTTTTGCAAACCGGATTCTAATCTTCCAAATCTGTGAAATCTAATCTGCCTTCCTTTTCTCCATGAGTAATTTAAGCCCTGTGATCATTTGTATTATTTCTGCCACCCAATTCTTTCCTTCTAAAGTAGATTACTCTGTCATCTCTTCCACTTGCCTGACTTTTTCATCATTTCGCAGTTATTTCCAAGTTCACATCTCCTGCCCTGCTCCATCTGGGATCCAGGCCCTGATATCAACTGCCCACTAGATGTAGTTGCTATGGAAACCTTGGGAGCAAATGAAACTCAACCAGCCTCCTTCCTCAACTGAAGATACCACCACCCACCTAATTTTCACAAGTTCACAATTTTAGAGCATCATGGACTCTTCCTTACCCTCTGTCTTCTCGCAACACTGGCAAATTACTGATTTTGTCCTCGCATTTTCTCTGGTATTGGCCCAGGTCCTGGTCCCATGATGTCTACCTTGCAGGTCCTCGGGTTTATCTGGAAACACAGAGGAGACTCTGGTCCTGCTCTACTTAAACCCCCTAATGTTTGCTTCACTTATGGGATAAAGCAGAGGTGTGCAACAGTCAGATCCTGAGCCAAGAGGAGGTGTTGTGGGGAGATGGAGACCCTCACATAGAGGAACAAGTGTCACTCACGCTGCAAACCTACACTGAAAATCTAGTCTCATGGGTATATTAACTCTCAGTTACTAGGGATTGGAGCAAATGCAGCTATGGATTTCCGAAGGCATTGGTAAAGGAACATCATGAAGGACACAAAGGAATGTTGGTATACAATCATAACTGCTGATTCAGAGAGTGTTCATTTTTACACACACACACACACACACACACACACACACACACACACACGTTAATAATAAAGCTTGGGCTTCCTGGGCTTTAGATTTACATAGCACCATATGCCTTCAGGATAAAGTCCGAACTCCCTACCATGGCCCACAAAGACCTTTGTGACCTGGCCCCACCTACTTTTTTAGCCTCATCTCTCCCAAGTCCCCCGATCCCCTAAGCTCTGGCAATACTCAAATACTGGCAATTTCTCCTGCTGTGACCTCCACCTGGAACATCCACCTGGCTAATTCCTCCTCACGTCTCAGGTCTCACCTCAGTGGCCCCTCCCAAATCAGAGCTACATCTCTTTAGGGCCTCCCTCAAGTCCTCATCCCAGACATGCAATTGCTTGTCTTCTTTCTGCCTGATCTGTCCCACCTGACTCTTGGGCACAAAGCTCAGGGAGCTTCCCTGCCATCGTCTCCCAGTGCCCTGCACAGAGCAGAGCACCCAGCAAGCATTCAGGAAGTGTTTGTTGAGTAAATGACAGAATTCTTCCCTTTGGGCTCTTGAGATTCTTTTATTACAGTAAAAACAAAACAAAACAAAACAACAAAACAATAACACACACAACAGCTAAGCATAGTACAATATAATTAATTTGCAACCATTGGAATTTGAAAGAAGTCAACTGACTTTAATAAAATAGAAGGAAAATTTGACCAGTGAGGTTGTATTGGATGAAAAATGCAAATAGTAGGTTTTCTTTTTCATCTATGTGCCCCTGAATATAAAAACCAGTTTAGCTGAGATAAAAAAAACTACTCATTATGAAGAAACAACTCATCATATTCTTTTTTTACAAACTTAAATCATTTTTTTTTTTTTTTGCATAGCAGAGCATTCTCAGGGTAAACAATGGAGTTTTCAATGATTTGGCTGTATTTTATTATTAATGATATGCTTATATTGGCCATGCATACATATGTATTGCTATATAAATTAATGACCTAATTTCTATGAAAAAAAATGATCACTTCAAGAACATCTTTTTTTACTTGATTTTTTTTCAGAGAGAGAGAGAGAGAGAGAGAGAGAGAGAGAGAGAGAGAGAGAGAGGACTACGGTATTTGTTGTTCCACTTGTTTATGCATTCTTTGGTTGTTTCTTGCATGTGCCCTGACCAGAGATTGAACTGCAACCTGGGCATATTTGGATGATGCTCTCACCAACTAAGCTACCCAACCAGAGCCAAAAAACATTGCTTTAAAGACAGCACAAAAAAAAAAAAAAAAAAAAAAAAAAAAAGACAGCACAGACAAAAGGTCAAAGGCTGCCACTCTGGCCTGGGCATTGACTTTGACTGAAGTCCTGGTCTGTCTCTGCTCTCCGGTGTTCTAAGTTTGCTAGAATCATAAAACAAGGCTGGAAAGGCTTCTACAGGGAGTCTAGTGAGGAAGTTGACTCACACTGTCTGGAATCAGCAGGCCTGGCTCCCAGCCCCATCTGCCTTTTAGGAGCTGGGACAGTGACCCAATCCCTTAACATCTATGGCTCAGGTCCTTCAAATATTTTTTTTTAATTTTTTTTAAAATATATATTTTATTGATTTTTATACAGAGAGGAAGGGAGAGAGATAGAGAGTTAGAAACATCGATGAGAGAGAGTCATCGATCAGCTGCCTCTTGCACACCCCCTACTGGGGATGTGCCCGCAACCAAGGTACATGCCCTTGGTAGGAATAGAACCCGGGGCCCTTCAATCCCCAAGCCGATGCTCTATCCATTGAGCCAAACCGGTCCCGGCTGGTCCTTCAAAGATTTATAGTTGTTATCATTTACTGGACCATGGACTCCTTGGGGATGTCTTATCTTGTTACCCTTATTATCTTAGTTTAACAATAAGAAAATATAATTAATGGTACTATCTTAAATTAACAATATCCTTTGTTTCATAATGGTAAAACTGGTGTCTAGAATTTAATTTATATGGGATCTTGCCTGTAAACCGGGCATGTGCCCTTGACTGGAATAAAACCTAGGACTCTTCAGTCCACAGGCCAATGCTCTATCTACTGAGCCAAACAAGCTAGGGTTCCTGTGGGGAGCTTTCTGAAGGTGGAGATGTAGGCTCACACAGCACAGAAGCCTCAGAGCTTGGCTCAGTCTCTGGAACAAAATAGGAGCTGAGGAAGTGTTTTTGAGCCATAACAAACACTGTTCTAGGATTCTCTCAGAAAACCATGTTATCTATCCGAGTGGCTAGTGGAAGGTATTATTTAAACCAAGAGCTCTGAAATGTTTTTGTATTTGCTGTTCTAAAATAGGAACTATGGCAAGTCAGCCCCCCTCAAGTGGTCTGGGCTCTATGTGAGGTCTCACACTGAATTGCTATTGCTGGATTCGCCCAAACATTTTCATTACATAGGGGCTGGAAGACCACAAACCTCACTGACTGCCCCCAAACCACAGCAGCATGAATGATACATGTTCCTTTATATCGATTGTCTAATGGTGTGGAATTCTTAAACTCCATACCCCAGACCAGCAAAAGAGGTGATTTTTAGTGAGGCCTTTGGGCAGTTACTATAAGGTGGGAAGAATCAGTCTGGTGGTTTTATCAATTTGTTTAACACATGTTCACCAAATGCCTGATTCTTCCCCATCCCTTGCACCAGGACATATCAGAATTGCCAAGAATGCTGGGGTCTATGTTTGGACCCTGCATGTGCTTGGCTTTCTATAAATTTTGCAGCAGTCCCAGCAACTGCTGTCATCATTGTCTCCCTTCCATGAATGAGGAAGCTGGTCTCTCAGAGGCGGTGCTGGCATTGGGGAGTAGCTCTTGATGTCTAGCTGTCTGCCAAAGCCCCTCTATTCCTCCCTGTGATGCTTGCTAATGACAATATCTCCATGTTTAGAAAATAGCATAAGAGGACAAAATCTCGGGATTATTTATCTAAAATACATTTGTCGTGTGCTGGGTAAAGCCAACTAGAAGGCAAGGACTTTGATCGATTGGAAATGTTGACAACATACCTACCTGCCATCAGCTATGTGGGGGTGGCCCTAAAACGTGTGCCTCTTAGTGAACTTACTGAGTGGATTCCATACCAAGTATCAGACCAATTAATGACTTTTTGTCGTGAGGTCCCATGACCGTCCACCTACTGGGGAAGCCAAACACCGCTACCCCTCATAAGTTAGGAAAAACCCAGCCCATGCTATGGAGGGAGGTGCATACCTGGCTATAGGTGACTCTATTTACTCACAATCTGAGATCCACTCGCTGCGCACCTGCCGATGATTCCCCAGGTACAGTCCATTCTCCTTGCTATTAGCAGTAGTTCTGCTCTGTAAAATCAATGAAGACGCCGAATCAATGGGTCCTGTGGGAAGTGCAGGGTTCGGTTCTTGCCAGCATCCAGTCACATTCATGGAAATGCATTGACTGTGCTCTATTCTGCTTCTGTTTTCTCCACTAAGTTTTCGATTCTTCCCTCCCTCCCTCCCTTTCTCCCTTTCTCCCCTTTTCTTCTTATTGGAGAGTGGGGCTACACCTTACTGATCTTTGTAATCCCCCAAGGGATACTCAATGCATACACATTTATTGAATGGATTAAATGAATGAATGACTCATTTCCACACAGCCTCGGTTGACCACAGCTGAGGCCAACCTTTACAGGCTTGACTGGTTCCTTCCCTCCCAGCTTCCCACCTGTTCCTTAAACCAGCTGTTCCTTAGACCAGCCTGAGTCCCATCATGTGGCTACAGCCTTTCCTCAGGGCTCCTCTGGACCTTCCTTTTTTGAGACATGAGCATCCTATCTGGGACTGTATCTCTCTTACCTGGACTCCAGTTCCTCCTCTTCTCACTGCAGGTTTCCCTCACCCTTTCCTGTGTTTGAGGAGCTGGCCGCATTGCCATCTTGGGTTCCATGTTGAATGGCACCCAGGCTCCCCAGGCTCCCCATACCCCATGCCTCCGTGGTAAGAATGTGAAAGGCACAGCACAGGATCTAATCATCTTGTCCTCTCTTTTAACAGCAAAATGCATTGGAGGAAAAAGTTCCAGTGAAGAAAGATGCTTCATGAATTGAGTAATTTTCCTTTTGTTTGGTTACAGCCCTTAATAAATGTCCTACTTTTTCTCTTTCACTGCCTGCAAGTGATATTTATTTTTTCTAAAAATAAAAAAATAAAAGATAGGAGTAACTATTACATTTTCAGATAAGGAGCTAATGCTATGAGGAGATTAGTTGAGCCAAGGATTTTAGGAGCTGAGATGTATAAAGCAGCGTGTTTAGCATAATCATGTCAAACACCTGTCTTAAATCATACAATGGTCATAATTCCAAGATAGGCAGTCCTAGGCAGCTCAGAGTCAAGGAGTGTCTTTCCTTTTGTGACTAATTTTAATTTAAAAAAGAAAAGAGAAATCATCTGGTGATTAAAGGACAAGAGGCAATCTCCTCCCCCACCAAAATGCTGCTATTGCTTCTTTTCTTCAGATTCCTTAGGCCACAGAGCCAATAGCAAACTGGCTTTCTGTCAAAGCAGGTATTGCCAGAAAAGAACCAAGGACTGTGTCCCTGAGTCACTTACTTAGAAATTTGTCCTAATTAGGTGCCCCAGTTTGGAGCCAGGCATTTCTGTGGCCAGTCTGTTGTGGGAATGACAGTAGTGAGAGGTCTGGAAGATTCAAAAATCCCCAAATTGGAATGCAGTCCCTTGCCAGTGAGACTGAAACTGACACCTATTTCTATGGCTTTCCATGAAGATGTCAGGAGGTCCTGAGGACTATTTTCAGGACCAATGATACACTAAGTGACTACCAGGCATTTGCACCTCGATTTAGATGGGGCTGTCTATTCCTGCACTGTAGCAAACTGCTCTACTCATCACAGCTTCTAAGTGTTGGACAAGGCTA
Organism: Pipistrellus kuhlii; assembly: GCF_014108245.1. NCBI lineage: Eukaryota > Metazoa > Chordata > Mammalia > Chiroptera > Vespertilionidae > Pipistrellus > Pipistrellus kuhlii. The sequence continues at coordinate 27,019,850 of NW_023425573.1, forward strand.
TTGTCTACTTCACCCTCACTCATCTTCTCTAGTTTTTCAAAACTTTCCTGGATATTCCCATATGCTTTTTAAAATTTTAACTTTAAGATCAGCCTGTCAAGTGATGAACAAAAATTCTGTTGATATTTTAAATCAATTTAATGACATCAAATTTGTAGATTAAATTCAAAAACAGATGCCTTTAGACTTTTGAGTTTTGCCTTATAAGAATAAGATATACATTTCCATTTACTGAAATCTTTTTGTCTCTTAATAGAATTTAAGTGTTCGTGTTTGTGTATGTGTGTGTGTGTGTGTGTGTGTGTGTGTGTGTGTCTGTGTGTCTGTGCACACAGGCACATTTGGCATATTTCATTTTATAATTTATTTATTGGTATTATTCTTTTTGTAGTGATTATAAATGAGATTTTTTGTCATTATATCTTATGATATAAAACTGACTAATCTATATTAAGCTTTCGGCCTGTCTTTCTACTGAAATCTTATATTATTTTTAATAGGTCTTCAGTTGACACTCTAGAGCACATGTGTCAAACACAAGGCCCACGGGCCAAATCTGTCCCGCCAGGCCTTGCAATGTGGCCCGCACCGCGCTGTCATCACTGCACTCCGCTGCGTTTCCATCACAATGACAGTTTAGGACTGTTCAGTAAACCATTCGGCCCGCGATTTAGGCTGGATTTTAGATTTTGGCCCCTTCTCTGATTGAGTTCGACACCCCTACTCTAGAGTGTTTAATGTATAACTGTAACTTCTGCAAGTGATATTAATTTTGCCTCCTCTTCATTTATTTTTTGAATGTCAATGTCTTTTTTATGTTCTTTTAATGTATTCCCACAGGGTTATAGGACAGTGCAATAATAAGCATCCTGGTTTTATTTCTCACTTAGACAGAATCTAAGCATTTTAATGTAAGCACAATGTTAGCTTCTGGTTTGGTGTCTATATTTTTAATCATATTAAGGTTTTATTTATGCTTTCATTGTTAAGAGTTTAAAGCTTAAGTGTATATTGAACTTTATCAAAACATCTTTTGAAATTTGTTTTGAATTTTTCACATTTATCTTCTTTGATAAAAACATGGTAACTTATGTTAATCTACTGCCTATATTGAACCACCTTTGCATTTCTGGAACATCCCCACTGGGTCAATAGGCTGCCACTAGTTATCACTGTTTCATGTAGGCTGTGGAAAGCAACCTTCATGAGTGAGCATGATCTGCCATTGATTTGTGTGCTATCTTTGTCTGATGTGGGTATCAATGATGTGAAACCCAAGATATCTTGCATCTCCCCTGCCCACCAACTCCCAATGCTGGGTCGTGTATCTGGCCAAGGAGCTGTGGTTTGTTCTGTGGATTGTGCGAGCCCATGACATCCCCAAGCACAGTCACCTGCCCTAGCTCAGCCCCTGCCTGCTCCCAGCACTGCGCTCCCCTGGGAGTGAACAGGTCAGCAGAAAGAGAAACACTGTGTAGACATGGGCTCATGGAAGATTGGCACCAAAGGAGACCTTATAAACAAGGCACGCTGAGAGTACAGAACCCACACCCTCTCTGGGCTCAGCAACATCTGTTCTAAGAACAAACATGATCTGATTCCTTCAGGCCAGAATTCAGGTGAGCAATTTGCTGTTAAAAAAAGAGACCTCTTTTATGGTTGAGTAGTATTTAATTGTGTATATGTACCACATCTTCTTTATCCAGCCCTTTAACACAGGGCACTTTGTCAGTGTCCATGTCTTTGCCACTATGAAAAATGCTGCAATGAACATAGGGATGCATATATCTTTGTGTATAAATGATTTAGAGTTTTTCGTGTACACACCCAGGAGAGGAATTTTTGGGTCATATTGTAGCTCTATTCTTAAGATGGTGCTATATACAGATTTTGTAACTTAGGAATCCACACATGAAACCTATATGTTCATATTGACTAATGTCACCCCCCAAAAAATTTAAATTAAAAAAAATCATTACAATGTCAAAAAAAAAAAAAAGGAGACCTCATGGCTTTCCTTTGAACAGTGAACACCTGTACTCCCATCTGCCGCCTCTATAGAAATCCCCTATGAGACAAGCATCTGTACCCCTTTCCATAAAAATGTTGGAGTGCCAGACATTTTCATGCAGAACAATTTTAGCCTCTCCTCAGAGGCAGGTGTGACCAGAGCCAACCTGTCTCAAGTGGCATTTGACGTAGGAATCCTCAGCAGTGTCAATAAGCATAACGATGTTATATTACTGGGCTCCGCCTCCGGGAACCAGCGCACACCTTGTCCCTTCATAGCTTGGATTAAAAATTGCCCAGAGTTCAAATATTTAATGTTCTTCCTTATTTCCCATTCTTGGAACGTCTCGTTGTGGCATGGCTTGTGGCCAATGTGTGGTTTTCCTTCCTCGCCAAGTACTAGGCAAGGTCTCACTTTGGGGCTACTTCAGCCTCAACATGCACCTGTGATCTTTGCACCTTTGGGGCACCTTCCTAAGGTGTTCTGTTATGCTTTATTTTCCTTTCTGGGTTGCAGCAAGAGACTTAGTTTTCATCATATGGTCAATTTTCTACACATTTCACAACACGTGGTCTGATTTGTTCTGTGACCATGGGGACATTGGCAGCTCAGAGGTAGCGGGGCAGGGGGAAAGGAAGAATCGTCCTACAGAATGTCCTGCACTGCAGGTGCCAACTTGTGGCCTTTCAAAAATGAAGCTCAGACAGATACACTCTGAGTTTCTGGATTGCCTCTTTCCTTCTTGCTTCATTTTCTTTCCTCAGCTCCTGTCTCTTCCATCCCTGGGCTCTGATACATTGTCTTCAGCAACCCATGGAAGGCAAGCTGGGAATTTTTCATCCTGTTCAACCATCCTGTGTGAAGAGCTCTGTTTTATGGGAAGAGGGCTTATATCTCTGACATCTGCCCTCCTGTCCCTAAAAAAATTATAATAATTAAATTTTTAGAAAGTTAACCAGTGGGTCTGAAATTCTCTCAAAGAGTATGATAGCAAAACCTTTGGCTTGATGGATCACTCTGGCCATCCAATGTCATGTGTGATTCTTATAAAACCACTGCCAGCCCTGCAGCAGCCCACCTGCTCTCTCATATGTGTGCATGAAGGTGACTTCATGAGTTTGGTTCTCTGAATCTGCCATGGGGACTCCATGAGGGTTGGGGATCTTTTTTACCCTGCAGGGCCCTATTAAACATTCATTGGGTTTCTCATCCATTTTCTTCTTCCCTGGACCAAGCTTATGAAATCAGATGCAATGCTGGAGTTCCTTCCAAGTTTTCCTTTGCCCATGACATTGGCATTTTTTCTTTTCATATCCAAATAGATACTCCCCTGGCTATCATTCAACAGAAAGCTGGCATCTCCTGAAAGCCAAACAAAACCAGCTCAAAAAAACAACAAAATGAACCAGCACAGAAGACATCTGAGCCTTATTTTCTCTGACCTGAGAGGTCGAGGGGGAAGGGAAAAAGACAGCAGCTGCCTCAGGGCTCGGAGACCTCTATACTAGGTAGGAGAGCAGGCTTGGTGCTTTCTCCAGGTCACTGTAAGTAGGTCACAGTGACACAAGGAAATGTGTACTTTTCTCTGGGCAGAAGTAACATGGCTGTAGCTACTGCTTCAAAGGTAGAGCAACTGCTGAAGGCTGCCCATTCTCTCCAGCTTTTCTTCTTCGTTCCCTGCTTTGCAATAGTGAGTCCTCTCTTAGGTCTCCTCCTAAGGGCCTCTGAGGGTGCATGTGATCACTGCTTCACATTCAAGCCATGAATTGGGTTAGCGACATTCCATTTTCAACTCTACAAGTTAGCTCTACCCACATTTAAAGATAATGCATTGCATAGTAAAAGAAAACATTGCATTTAAAAAATAAATAAAATTCACACAAATTTCCACCACCTACATTTGTCTCTTGAGTTCCCTTTAAAATTGATCATGAAAATGTGCTTCTGACCAAGAATGAGATGCTGCCGGCCCCCACCTTCTACTCTGATCACTGTCAGATAATAAAAAGCTCGGTAGTTAATTTTAATCCTAAAACAAACTCAGGTCTTTAATTAGAATAACACCATGTTGTAGGGTTTATATGCATATTACATACTAATAAACACATATTAGTACATGTCCTATGATATAGTCAAAACTCTACGGCGGGGGTCACTGTCTTCTCTTTCATCTCAGACACATCTTGAGTTAGCCTACAGCGAGGAAGGGACATGGTCTGTCCTCCCCCTCACTCTGCAAGGTGTTGGGGGAGGGCAGTATAAGTATTAATTCTTAATAGAGTAACTGCAAAGTTCTTTGGGGGCTGGGTAGCTCTGCATCCTGGGGCCCCACATAGGAAGGCTTGTTCTTCCACTCAGGTTTCTGTAGAAATGCCCTCTCCTCTCTCTCCGGGGGTTCCTTTGGCCCTGGCTTAAACAGACACAGCAACATGTCACATGGGCCCTGTGACTCCCCACTCAGTCCCAGGTATTCCTGCATCACCCCCACCCTCCCTCTCTGGGTCTTCTCACCCCTCCATGCAGCCACACTAGATTGACTCAAGATGCCCCTTGCCAGCTGCCCTGGGTTGAATAGTGCCCCTCAAAATTTATGTCTTCCCAGAATATCAGAATGTAACTTTATTTGGCCATAGGGTCTTTGCAGATATAATTAGTTAAGAGGAGTTCATACTAGATTACGGTGGGCCTTCTAAGAAAATGTGCTTAATAAGAAAATGGAGACAGAGGGAATAAATTCGAGGGACAATGCAGGTACAGACAGAGATTGGTGTGATGCGTCTACAAGCCAAGGAAAGCCAAGGATTACCAGAGCAAACAAGAGCCAGGAGCAAGGCCTGGATGGGTTTCTCCCTCAGAGTCTCCAAAGGAACCAACCCTGCAGAACCTCTGCAATTCTAAGTCACCCAGCATGTGGACTCCCTTATGGCAGCCCGGGACATGAATGCACTGACTTCCCCCATTTACTCACATCTGGTCCCAGAAAACAACCACACACCCTGTGCCCTGATAAACCCTGGAGGTCCCCCAAAGGCAGTCATCCCTGGCCTTGCCTCCAAAGTCTTTGATCAGCTCTTGTCCTCTCCATTTCCTATTGGCAGTTGGAGCCCATTTTTTTCATTCTCAGTTGTGGATCAGACACCAATCTTTGGTGTCACCTGACTGCACTTGGACCCCTCTGAGCTATGGGTTGGCACTAGCATGCCCTCTCCTCTCCCCATGGGTGGGTTTGCACAGCAGCCAACCACTCTCTGCAAAGAGACTCTTCACAGTCTCCTCGGAGGAGGAGACTGCTCCTCTGTTGATCCCTTTGCAAAGCTGGCCTTGCTAAGAGGTCCGTGTGCTGGGACATGAGCTCCCCTTCATTCCCTTTGAAGTTCTGCATATGGGTGGGGGAGGAGGGTAGTGGTGGAGTCTTTTCCCACTCATTTTGTTTTCCAAGTTCCATCCTAATATCCTATTACATGTGGTATGAATTTACATATGGTTTTACATTGTTGAGGTGGGACTGTATAAAGTCTTTATGGAAACATTTCTGGCTCATTGTAGTAGATTGAATTGTATCTCCCCTCCCCCCCCAAAAAAGAAATGTCCTTCCAGAATCCATGAATGTGATCATATTTGGTAAAAGGGTCTTTGCTGTTATAATTCATCTGAGGATCTCGAAATAGGATTCTTGAATTTAGGGTGGATCCTAAATCCAGTGACAGGTGTCCTTATAAGAAGAGAGGAAGGCATAGGGATACACAGAGGAGAAAGCAATGTGTAGAAGGCACAGGTGGGACTCATGCAGTCCCAAGCCGATGGACACCTGGAGCCTCTAGTGGCTGGAACAGGCAAAGAAGGGTTCCCCCTTAAGCCTTGAGTAGGAGCTGGCCCTGCAGACCCCATGGCTGACACCTTAATTCCAGACTTCCAGCCTCCACAGGTGTGAGGGAATAACATTTTTGTGGTTTTAAGTCACTCAGTTGTGGTGATTTGTTCTGACAGCCCTAGAAAATGAACACACTAATTATATTATAAACATTTCCCCATGTTATTAGACATCGTGGCAATTATTTTTTAATGATAACACACTATTCTGTAGTATAAGGAAGCCAAATCAACACTCTATTGTAAAATGTTTAATATCTGAAAATTGAACTAACTAAATAATAAGGAATTAAATGCACTTGAACGTACATTTTGGATACCTGGTAATTTCCTTAGGAAGACTTCCAAGTGGTGGAACTGTTGGGTTGAAGGCTACACCCTCTGCTCTGCCTGTATCTTCCCTGCCTGAAGTCTATTGCTCAAAACCTGTAATTTCTGTAACTATTATTTTATGCTGGTTGGTACAAGACATGTAATAACCCTGTGACTCATTTCTATAACAATTCTTACAGATGCTGGTCTGTGAGCATGGAAAGTAGCCTTTTGAGAACAAGGCATAACCCAGTACTTAGCCTGTCTGGGTTACCCGTCTGATATATTTCAGTCACAATTAGCTTATGTCCTTCAATTTGGTGCTAGGTGTGTACTAAAAATGTGTTTCTTTGTGCTTTTGCTTTTATTGGTCTCTACTCTATAAGCAAGCCCTGAAATATAGCAAGTTGTCCTTAAATCAAACATGTCTTGAGTCAGCTTCTTCCTCATCTTCAATACTTAATAGCATAACTGTCATATAAGTTTTGGGCATTTTGTTCTGAAGAAGTCAGAATTGAAAAAATTGCTGAAAATTCTATATACCAGGGGTAAAGGATCTGTGGTTCAGCTTGTAGTCTGCTAACATCTAATGATTTTGACTTAAGAATGTTTGAATCCCTTAACCTTGGTGACATAATCTGGGCAGTGAGAGCAGTGGGCTGAATGAACTCTCACATTTCCATGATTCTGTCCCCCTCTAATGTTTAAATGGCCCATTTCAAGGCCTTTGTACGTTCATATCTAAGTACTGGGACAAACGTGTCTGAATCACATTAGCCTTCCTATGCACACCAGTCAGAGTTGGGACTGAAAATGAATGCTTGGCCAAAATAACAACCTCAAAATCCTGATTAAACCAATGCAATTGTACCAGGAGCTTAACATGTTTATTTAGTCAAGTAAAACATCTGATTTTTACATGAACTGCTATCTTGAACACAAATCTATAATTAGAGCTGATAAAATAAATCATAGAATCATTATTCAGCCAGCTATCATGTCTCATTGGTATGTTTATAAGAGACTGTGACCTACCATAAGCATGTCTATATGATGTCTATATAATTCTGACCTGTAATCTAAAAATGACTTTAATAATTTAGTCTAGAAAGAAACTGATTAATATAATCAAATAGGTGACTTATTATTAGTTTGGCCAATTACCGTTAAATAATACTGTTTGATTCTAAGAGAGGAACACAGCAATATGCACATATACACATACATGCAATGTATAAACACATGCAGCACACATGTATACAATACATAGGCACATGCACACACACGTACAAACAGTGCATAAACACACATGGACAATAGCATAAAATGCATAGAAGAGAATCTTTACCTTCTTTTTCTTAGCACCTTTCTGCTTCTCTTCTTCCTTGAGAAGTGATAGTACCCACACACATCACAAAGAAAGATGATGTTTCCACCCAACAGCCTTTTGGGTGGCACTACAACCAGCTATGTGCTGGCAACCATATTCTCTACCCCATCTCCCCTGCATCGAGCACAAGCAACACATTTGGAATCCAGAAGCTACAAGAAGTGACGATAGTGGGAAGAGCACAGGCATAGGCCCAAAGAGCCAGCTTAGATACCTAGGATGTTCCAGCAGGAAGGGAAAGACAGGTGACCTGTCTCCACCCCTGCTTTGAACCATTGGGAGTCTGAGATCCAGGCAGCCACAAACCTGAGTCACAGCCAGAGATGGGACTTAAATTCAGGGCCTCCAACCCCCAGGTCACATGCTATCTGGGGGTCAGAACTTACAAGGCCCACAGTCCAGTTACCAATAACCATAGGGGTCACAGGGCACCACTGTCTTAAAGAAGGAAGCCTGGGCCTTGGGGAAGAGGGTGCCCCTATACTCCTGGCAGTGTGGCCCCAGGAGAAGGACCATTTTTCTGCCTCTGGAGTTCCAACAGCCATGTCTGCACCAGTGCTCAAGGCTATGGGCCCGCCTCCCATGAACGCGTTTTCAGAACACAGCAGAATGGCATGCTTCAGGGGGCAGCCTCACCTACAGAGAGCCCTCTGTCTTCCCTTTGCTGGTGGCCATTAGGTGACATCAGCCTGCCGTCCTGGTGAGCAGACCTTCCCTGGATGCTCTTCAGCTTCCATTATGTGACCAGTTTTGTTTTACTCTGGGTTTGCTCCAGGTCTTGCTCTTCCTCTGAAGAAGGCCACCTTTTGCCACCTCAGACTGAGAACCCAGACTGTTTTTGCAGAACTCCCTGGCCAGTGCCCACAAGCAATATCTCTTTTTCCAGCAGGACCCAGAGAGCCAGCCTCAGTGAGTGGGAGTGACCTGCACGGCCACCTCTCCCTCCAGAGTCAGGAGCTCCAAGGCCAAGTGTGCTCACTGAAGATCCTCTCCTTTAGGTAATCTTGGGGACACCGGGCTTCCCCATGGCCCGGGTCAGTGGACTCTGTACTCTTTTACAAGGACCTGATCCTTTTGAATTTTGCACAGCCCTAAATATAATCCCTTTGATAAAAGGATCTTTGCTCCTGATTATCAGAACACTATGGAACGTCTGTTAAGTATGTTTTTATAATTCCATGTAAAGTTGGTGCACACTCAAATGAAACCAGTCGGAAGCAGCTGCTGCTCTCTGGACTGGCCCATGATGGAATTCAGAAGGAATGGGGCGGGGGGGAAGGGGGTGTTGGAATGAGTGATTGTTCCCTGCAGGCCATTCTGGTGCTCAGACCCTTTAGTCTCATTTTAAGTTGCCACTGGCAACACAAGAGCAAAGCGTGTGACTTGTCAATGTACAGCGTGACTTCATTCAAGACTGAGGTTAACCTCCAGAGTCCAGCCTAGCCTCGGAGCCTAGGAGCCTCGGAGCCGAGCCACAAAGAGCCATGAAAAGCCAGAAGAGCTGAGCTCTTCCCGAGAAAAAAAAAAAAAAAAAAAAAAAAAAAAAAAAAAAAAGACACAACCAGAAAAAGGTTAGGAGGGAAAACAAAGGGGTTTAACTGAGTTGGGTTGGCATTTTTCTGATGGCAAACATTCCAAGGATTCTTCTATAAAGACACCTTGTTTGTTGGTGGATTTGGGGGAGGAGGAGGTTCTTGAGGGACTTTTCATACCCAAAGGACTTTCAGCTTGAGTTTTTCCATCCCCGTGGGCCGCCAGGGTAGCCCCTGGGCCAGACTCACTTCATTCCCTGCATGGTCCGGCCCTGACCCAGGCTCCAGATGCGTCAGCTAATGGAAATGCGGGTCATTTCTGTGGCTCTGTCAACACTCCGCTTACCCAGAAGCACATCCAATCAGCCAGTCCCCCAAAGCCGAGCCAACTCTGGGCTCTGTGCTGATGTCCTTGTTTCTTGTCACCCTAAACAAGGTTGACTAAATGGCCCAGGCAATCTTTTTTCTACTTTTATTTTCCTTATTATTTTAAATATATATGTATTGTTTTTTTACAGGGAGGAAGAGAGAGGGATAAAGAGTTAGAAACATCGATTAGAGAGAATCATCGATCAGCTGCCTCTTGCACACCCCCTACCAGGAATGTGCCCACAACCAAGGTACATGCCCTTGACCGGAATCGAACCTGGGACCTTTCCATCCGCAGGCTGATGGTCTATTCACTGAGCCAAACTGGTTTCGGCTATTTTCCTTATTTTTTATTCTCTGTTCTATAAAAGCTTCCTGCCTTCTGCCCCATGTGGCAGTCCCTCGAATGGAGACTGTCCATGTCATGAAATGTTAATGTTTGTATCATCAAGATTGTCTTCTGTAATCATGGTGTAACATGTACTGACTGAACTGAAGTTTCCTAAGACAAAGAGAGGGCATGTCACATGATTAAGGGAAGCAGGATATGCCATCCCCAAACATACTGTTTATCATTTGCCCGTTAATCTGTCTTTTATTGCAGGGGTCTCAACTAAGAACTCAGAAGTGTAGAGGGAAATTAGTTTTTCCTTCCTTACAATTCCCTACATTTATTTAATTGGGCTTTTTCTCACCTCTTCCCCTTTTTCAGTTTGGGGATTCTTGCCAAGGTGTGCTTTGGGAAATGCTAACTTAGGGACATGTATATTACTAAGTAAAATTTAAGTCTACTGTCGATACCTATTCTGGCTCTTTGGCTCAGAGAAGATACGTTCTTGGCATTGCAACTTGGAAATGAGAATTCATTTTCCATAAAAACAATGCAGCTAGATGTATTGAAATAGTATGATGAGAGCTATAATTTGGATGTATGTGGGCCAATTGAGCTTTTGTGGACTAGTCTTGAAATCAAACACCAGGGACAGAGCAGTCACAAGGGGAGAATCCACTGGGGTTGCAAGAAGATTAGAAACATACATGTGGACTTCGGCATGCTTCCTCGGGGAGCTGACTTTGTCTGAATTTTCAAAGCAAAACTTCTTATTAAGCTTAAATTGTGCACCCACTTTTTGAATGACTGAACCTAACATGAATGGTTCCTACTTGTGGCCAGCTCATTTGCCTTAACATTCTGAGTCGTTCTTTCATGTTAAATTTTTCTTAAGAATTAAAAAAGAAAAATCTTGAGTAAATGTCTTTCAATTATAATAAGCTTTACTTGTTGCTATGGAGCTGTGCTTGGTTATAAATTCTTCATCTACTGCTCCTGTTTCAGAAAAAAAGACAAAACATTCAACTGACTAAATTTTAAAGATCTGATTGGCTTTATTCAATAATTCATGAATTGGGCAGCATCCCATCTAGCAGTCAGAAAGGAGCTCCAAGGAGATGAACAAAATGAAACTGTTATGATTAGGAGAGAGGGAGACAAAGAAGTTATTCGAAAAGAGGGATTATTTCAGGCAAGGTCACTTTCCTTTGGAGGATGTCCGATTCCCTCTTGAGTGCTGACCAGGTCATTGCAGATTGACCGGTTTGAGATTCCACTCCTGGGAACGGCTGAAACAGTAATAAAGTTAGATATTAAGTCTGGGTTTGGTGACAGGGGCATGGCACAGGTGACTCTACTTTGGACCTGTCTCTTTTTAATACTCCTAGTTCAGCTCAAGTTTCAACAGCTGAGCAAATATTCTGACTCTCATGACAGACAATACATAAAATTTTTAATAGTTTTAGCCTTCAGTGTAGCAATGCCTACCCAAGGAGTGCCAAGAAAAGAAAACAAAAACTGGAAAGATATTTCATAGTAGCGCCAGGACAGATCTTCAAGAAGAAAGATTTGGAATGTTTCCTTTTATTCAGGATGGAAATTTTGTCTAAACAGCTTGAGAATGAGAGAAGCCATTTGTCAAAAGACTCGTTTTAAAACGTTTAAATCTGAAGCTGTTATTTGGGAAGCAGGTTTCTCACCAGCAAATTTGTACTAACTTGTTTTTCTAGAAGAAAACACGTTTAATATTTGTCAAAATGATTTTGATGATCTTATTATTCTACGGTTGCCAGAGAAAAATCAAAATCAAGGCTATCCCAGGCCAGATAAATGTAACATAATGTTGGTGTGTGTGTTTTTTTGTGTTTTTGTTTGTTTGTTTGTTTGTTTTTTTAAAGAGAAGATATTGTATTAAATAAGAGTAAAATCAAACTCTATCGGCCTTCTGAAACCTTAAACCCGTACCACCAATGAAAGCCGAGCAATTGCCATTCTAAGTTGCTCAGATGTCTGTGCTCTTCTGCAACGTAAGAGTGGAAACTTGAGATGAAATCTGAAGTATTTAGAGGTGAAATGGCAAGATTTTTGAAGCTTAATTTGAAACGGTGGCTTTGTAATATGTCAGTTTAGCCATGCTGAGCTATGCTCCCCAGAATTCCCTTTCCTGTGTATTTCTAGTTAGGGTCGGCCACAAAAGAGATTCTTGGGAGGTTTTGAGGGCAGCAGAGATGCGGCACATCACTACTGAGCAGCTTGCTCACCTTTTGCCTTGTTGGCAGGAGAAAGCAGCTGGGCCTCTCACCAGTCCACTTCCCCTGGGGTCCCCTTCCCTCCTCTCTAGCTCCTGAGCCAGGTGTGTGTGTTTAGCTCTGTGAGGGGGAGCTCCAGCTCCTGCAGGACATCTGCTTCATCAAAGTTGGTGGTGGCGAGAATGACATAAATCTACCAAGTGTAGATTTTGTTGCTCTCTGAAGATTAGCCATCCTTGTGGGGTACCAGTCTTGATCTCCTACATTTTATATTGATTTTCCCTTCTGGCTGCTGCCCTGTGGATTTCAACCTCCAGCATCAGAAACAAAGATAACAGCCTTACAGATGCATGGAAACAGATGTTGCTATGTAGCTATGTAGACATGTGGTGGTGGATCTGCCCCTCTGAACTCTGGCACACATGACTACCTACATAAAAAAAATATGTGTGTGATATTGAAATAAATAAATTCAATACAATAAACAATTAGTATTATTTAACCTAGAAATCAGGTATATGAGTTTTTATTTTACCACTAGAGGCCCAGTGTACAAAAATTTGTGCACTGGAGGTGGGCGGTCCCTCAGCCCAGCCTGCCCCTTCTCACAGTACGGGAGCCCTCAGAGGATGTCCTACTGATGGCTTAGGGTTTCCCTTCAGGGAGTGAGCCTAAGCTGAAGTCTGGCCTCCCTCTGTGGGAGGTGAATGGGCTGATCAAGGGAAGGCACCCCCCCTATCACCCCACTGCTGTTGCCACTGCTGGCTGCCTGCCCTCCTCAGCCTTCACAGCCACTGCAGCTTTGTCTGGAAGGACGTCAGGTCTATCTGGTCTAATTAGCATATTACCCTTTTATTAGTATAGATTCTTTTAGCTTTTTGTATGTTTAAGCTTTTTTATACAGACAATTTGGAGAAAGAAAGAATTGATCTTAGTAATGAGATCACAGATTTTTTTTCACAGTGGCGTGTCCTAGCCTCTTTGTCTCTACCTGAATAAAACTTGCCTTTGCTCTCACTTGGACTCTTACTCAATCTTAAATTCTTTCCTGTGTGATTTCAAGACCCTGGAAGTCCCAGACTACATGGAGCAGGGCCAGCCCCGGGCACAGAACTGGTCCAGTGATACCACTATTAATGCAATGCTCTAAGGATTTTATCCCGTGCCCCAAGTGTCACCAATGAAACAGAAGCTCTTTCCCACCATATTTGAGCTCAGGGAATACTTCTGCCAACTGCTTTCTGGTGAGCCTTTTCCTGAACTCAGTTACTTCTCAAATATTCATAGGTCAACACGCAGCCAAAGTTTTGAAGGCTCTTTCTTCTCTGGGAATCTCCAGAATTCTTACTCTTTTTGTTACTCTTTCTTCTCCTACATTTTACTCAGAACATTCTAGCCATGTTGGCCCTTCCAAAGTTCAATCTTTTCTTCCTCAACTCACGGAGACCATTGGACTCTGTATGGGACCCCCTTTCTGTCCTGCAGCCTGGAAACTGCTTCTAGTCCATAAACTGGGGCAACCTGAGGGCTTACTGCACTAATTTCCCTTCTCTCAGGGATCCTGCACTTTCAGTTATTCACGGTCTACAAAACTCTATTTCACACAGTGTGACCATCCTCTGGTTGTTTAAGTCAAAAGGGTCTTTGTGAATCCAGTTTAGCCAGAAACATCCAGTTATTTGTTATGGGTAATATAGAATATTTTCATAAAATGATCTGTTAATTTTTAACATTTCACCTCATAGAAAGCAGAAAAGAGAGACAACGATAACCACAAGAGCTATCATAGAGTTCTAGCTGATATTTCTATCTTTGACTCACCTGAATAAAAGTAGCTGAAGTATAAAATTCTCATGGGGAAATTCAGTTAATAAACCTTCACCTCTGCCCAGTTTTAGCAGCCAAGTTCTGCACACAAACTGTGAGTCCTTCAGGCTCCATGAATTGGGTTATGATTTCTGCTCAGTAGAAATCTGTGTCAGGTCTCTGAGCCTCTAGCTTCTGTTCCCCCTTGAGGTATGAGTATATATTTTTAGGCAACTTAAGAGTTGAAAATGAGCCCTCTGCTCTCACTGTAGTGATCAGTTCAACCCAAAATCTAATAGTGCTGACAACCCAGGAACTTTACTTTGAAGACCATATAAAAAACAGCCAAGATATATATATTTTTTTTACTTTTACTTTTTTAACCCTCACCTGAGAATATGATTTTTTTTAAGAGAGAGGAGAGATAGAGATAGAGAGAGAGAGAGAGAGAGAGAGAGAGAGAGAGAGAGAGAGAGAAACATCAATGTGAGGAATATTGATGGGTTGCCTTTCATAAGTGTCCCAACTGAGGATCAAATCTGTAACCTAGATATGTGTCCTAACAGGGATAGAACTACAAACTTTTATGGTGCATGAGATGATGCTCCAAACAACTGAGCCAGCCAGGCAGGACCAACCCAGATTATTTAGGTAGACAACAACAGAGAAGTTATCTGAGAGTTCTAGGTATATTGAATTTCTGAGATTGGACATTGCAATGAATCTGTAAAATTCTCACACATTTAATTTTTTACACTTTATATAATTGCTTCTTTCATTTAAATATAATTCTGAAAAATTTTCCTTCTTCTGGAACAGTTGCTTTACAATTAAAATTTAGTTTTATACTATCCAATTATTGGTGATATATACTGATTTCATACTGTTCTCTCTTCATCTGCTAGCCACATTACCACAATCATCATGCTTGCATACTCCCCTTGCCTCCCAAATATTTCATCCTTTCTCAAGGGAAGGCTTTTTTTTTTTTTTTTTTTCTTCAAAATCCTTCAGAAATTAATTTTGGCATAACTCCTTCCAATTTACTTTGAAACTTTTATCATTTCTCTCAAATCATAAATCATTTCATTTCCTTTTGAAAGAAGGAAAAGTATCTCTTACTTCTCTTTGAAATACACACACACACACACACACACACACACACACACACACACACATTTTAAATCTGTCACACTTAGACCTGCTAAAGACGCCAGAATCTAAAGTTATTCCCATGTCTACAAGTGACTTGACTCACTGGCCTCTTGTATCATTGAAGAATTGTTTAATAAACCATTCATCAACTGCTACGTTTACCCAGGAATTGCTGTGTTCTGCTAATCCAGTGACACTGGTTCAGTGAGCTTTAGGCACCTTCAGTAATATTCATAACATACTCATGAGTTCCTCAGTAGCTGCCCACATTTTTACCTAATTTCTGAGTGATCTAGAACATGCTTAGCTGAACCAAGAGAGGGTCTGACCCCACCAAGCCAGTCAGCCCTTTACCTCCCAGCACTTGATCCTAAGGCTTTGGCCAGAATCAAGCTAAGCAGATGCTGCCAGATCACACAGTCCAGTGGAGAGAAGAGTTTTCTCCTCCTCCTGTGCTTTAAAGAAGGTATTTTGTCGACTGGGGTGTAATTTAAAGGGTGATGCTGAGGTATCTGTAACTTCCTCCCTCTTCTCCTTCTCCTTGCATACTCCACCCATCCATAGATAATGGGGAAATGATCATGTAAGAGATAGCCTTACCCACACACTCTGTGTTTGGATAGAGCCACTGCAAAGATTGACACGAGGTGCTCCGTGTCCAGCCCATTGCCCCTCAACGAAGGATGAACAGTGGCACATTCTGTTCCAGTCTCATACTCACCCTTCTTCTGTGTTTACCCCAATATTTGGCTAAAATATAAAAGTGGAAAAGTGCCCAGGTTAAGCTTATTTTTAACATTAAAAATATATAAATCACTTCCTGTCACATCAATATGAAAAGCTGAAGACATAGTACTCTGTAATGAATTGAGCAAACAATACACAGAGCCAATATAATGAAGTAAAAGATAGATATACATCTCCCTTAATATGAGAGTGAACACATATCCACAATTTATAGGTTATAAAACAAAAAATCAAACTTCGCAGATCTGATTGTCGACATTCCTTAGCGATCAGTCCCTGTGATATTATAGATATTATGGCATCATATAAAAGATTATGGAGTCCCTGGGGAAAGAGAGATAAAACCAGGCAGTTGAAGAATGGAAAAAAGAACAAGTCTAGCTGGAGAAACCTCATCTTGTGTAGCAATGGAATGCAGGCTGTGATGGATGCAGAAAATACGTTGTCCACCCTTCATTGTATGGAACCGCTTTGGTACCATGTAGTTGATGGCATCAGACTGCTAACAACAATAGCTACAACTACAACACAGTAAGAAAAGCTTGAACCAGAAACAAAGGAAGATAGGAAATGTCTAAGCTGCCCCCTATGAACCCTATCCCCATCTCTTTCCTTTAGTTTGATATATGCAACTTTCTGAACCAAATCTGATTAATTCAAACGCCTGTGGAGAGAAAATTTGAACTTAACGGATTATATATTTTTATTTGCAAGTCTGGACTTTTATTGAATAGCTAATTTGTCAATTCAGCAGATGTAAGCCAAGGACCCATACTCCTCTGGGTGAGAACTAGGAAGGAGAGCAGGCAGCCTTTTTGGATTCAGTTAGGAGGCAGAATGAAACCTAATAATTTAAGAAAGGCTTTAGATAATAGTATCAAGTTAGGTCCTTATATAAAACATTGGTCATAAGTATCAAAACCAACTTTTCCACACTGACAGGGTCATCTTTTTTAAAAAATAAGAGTAATTAGTGAGGGGGAGTTGGGCTGAGTCATCAATGATTACAAAGTATCATTTAAAAAGATATATGTTTTTATTGATTTCCAGAGAGAGGACAGGAGAGGGATAGAGAGATAGAGAGATAAGAACATCAATGAGAGAGAAGAACATCATCAATTGGCTGCCTCTTATCCCCACCTCCCACCCCCCGCCCCGCAGTGGGGACTGAGCCACAGCCCAGCAGGCAGGTGCCCTGACCAGGAATTGAACCTGTGACTTCTTGGTTTCTGGGTCAACTCTCAAATGCCGAGCCACACAGGCAGTGCAAAAGTACCATTTTATGGGAATGTCATAACTATGCTCTGAAGTCCTACCTGCTTGATTGACAGGCACAGCTGTCTCTTCATGGTGTTTTCTGGCCCAATTACTCTTTCTTTGAGTCCACAGTAGGAGGAAGTGGCTCTCACATCACCCAGCTGCTGTTCTTAGAGCCTTGTGTGGGTGTCCACTGCTCGCCACACCTGTCCTGGGTTGGGGTCCCCTGACCTCTAGATGGTTCTCCATGCTGCCAATCATTGCTGCTGCCTTGGACACTGTCCACCAGCTGTGTGATCAACTTGTCCAAGGGCTTCCCAATCAATTTGTCTATTTTGGTTGTAGAGTATACAAAGGCATCAAACATACTGATCTTGCATCTTTCTACTTTCATATTTTAAAGAAACATTATGATAAAAGCAATGCAATTCAACTCTTTTAGAAGAGAATGTATTCATGTAAAATTGAGAGACTCCACATTTTCTAAAACATTGTGATATAGACTAGACAAGTGTCTTTACAGGCAGTGAAATGGGTTCAGGGAAGATGAGCCTTGTACCAAACAACTCAACCGGCTTCTGACTTGGTTACATCCCTTTCCCCCTACGAGCATCCCCTGGTCCTGTTCAGCAAGGCCCCGGATCTGGAATCCCAAGACCTGAGTCACAGGAAGGCAGGTCATGAATCAGCAAAAGGAGAACTGTTGTAACACTTAAGCTATTTGGCAGGGTGCTCAGGAACAGAGCGGCCTGGTGGCCACAGGAACATGGTCAAGGTTGCCTTGATGCCATAGGTGGCCAGGGCAAAGGAGGGTGTCACTGTACCAGAGGATTTCCTGGCAACACACTCAGGCCCTTCCTGGGGAGAGTTGTGAGATCTCTCATGTGCAAAGGTTAAATTTGCAAATCACACTGCAGGGAGTCTAATTGGCAGCTCCAGAACAGTAATTGTGGTCACAGGGACAAATGCTAATGACCCTATTAAGAGTGACAGGGACATGTCTTTGTCCTCATCAGTGAAAGACATCTCCTGATAGCAATAAATTGATTCCCGAATATCATGTGCTACATAAATAAATAAATAAATAAATAAATAAATAAATAAATAAATATTTGGTCCAAAAATGAAATTCTAATAGACTTGGTGGGAAGTAATTTGTGAACAAATCTTTCTGCTGCTCTGTATGCCAATGGCATCTCTGGGAGAGGTCATCAGTGTCTCCAGTGCATTTTCTAATTACTAATGCTAATTAGCTGCATCATCATTTGCATACCATTATGAGACAGAAGCTACAGAGGGCAGAGACTCTGGAGTTTTTATTTTTTCTCCTGTTCATTCAGGAATGAAGGGACTTCCACTCAGGATGCATTTGTCAACAGACAGGATGGCTAGAGTAGGGTTCAACCTTTGGCATGTCCTTGGGGGCACGACAGCTTCCAGCTCTCAGACCTGAAGACAAATGCAGCTTTATCTCTATACCTACACCTGTCCCTGTGTCTGCACCTATGTCTATATCTATTAGAGGTCTGGTGCATGAATTTGTGCACCAGTGGGGTCCCTTGTCCTGGCCTGAGGGATTGGATCAAAACTGGCTCTTTGACATCCCCCAAGGGGTCCCAGATTGTGACAGGATGCAGGTGGGAGAAAAAGTAATACTTTTTTTTACCCCTCACACCTCCCAGAGCTGGGAATGCCTAAAAACCTTTGCAAATTAGCCATGGGTCTACATAGATAGATAGATAGATAGATAGACAGATAGGTAGATGTAAATAGAAGATAGGTGATAGAGATATAGATGATATAGATATAGATATAGATATAGATATCCTATATAATTAATTATTAAATTAAACCTTGCCACACCACACCACAGCATCCCATAACTGTAGGTTCCTGGAATGCCTTCCTCCTGACGCCCTGACGCCTCATTTCTACCAGGCAACACTTCTAGCTGGGCTAATAATTAAATTAACAGACAGACTAACAGGAAAAAATTAAAATGTTAATATGTGTGCAGGGGATGCGGCTGCTTAGCTCAGTTGGTTAGAGCATGGTGCCAGCATGTGTGCAGGGGGAATTAATATAAGCATGAAAATTCCAAAGATTGTGAGGCAAAATTGGGTATATATGACTTTCCGGACAAAGGGTAAAAAGCAGGTAGGGGGTATGAGATTTCAAAGCAAGGAGGCAGTTTAAAGGTGGTAGAAGAATATCAGGACATACTTGGCAGGTAAATGTTTGCTCAGCAACCCAGAAACCGTGAGAGACAGCAGGCAATCTCGTTAACTGGTCCCTGCTTTGCACCTTCCAATCTACCATGCTTACTTCAAATTAGGCTGAGGTGAATCTGTTAACATCTCCCTCCTGGATCTGAATCTCTAGGCGGGAAAGTGGGGAGGTCAAACATTCTTCACGAGCCTTTGTTTCTTAATAACCAGCTTAAAATCATTATTCCAAAAGGCAAAACTTTGGTCCCCTTTAGAGGTCATGTGGTACAGTGGTTAGGAGTCCAAGCTGTGGAGTTAGACCCTAACTCAGCCAGATGAGGGAATCTGACTACTACTGGTTCAGGATTCACGTTGACACTGACGGGATCAAAATTTTGTCACCCTAAAGCTGCCTTTGGGATATTGACTTTTATATTAAGAAACAAAGGACTCAGAATCTCTGCTGCTGTCCAAGAAATTAAGACAAACTTGCTTTAGGGAATGTGGTAGGCAGTTAGACAGACATGAGCAGAGCAAGGACAATGGGCCAGGTATAGAAGGTCACCAGGGTGGAAAGCCCCAGGTGCCCACCAAAGGACAATTGTAGGGTAGGACTTCGCCCCTCGGGTGACCTTTTCTCCCCGAGCATCTCACTGGTCATGAGGTTTGGATCCCCTGACTTTTCCTCCCCAGAGATAACATCTAGGCCTCAGTTGTATTTCAGCTCCAGACCCAGAAAAGCAGTGAAACCAGACCTGTGACCCCATGGCTGACCTCAGGACCAACTGCATCAGACAATGGTGCCAGCCAATCAATCAGTGGAAACCTAGAACCTGAAAGGACACACAGGGAAAACTGCTGAATAGTCTATTGAGATCTTCCCCTGGGACCTCCCATAAAATCTCCACCCTTAAGACCTTTAGGACCAAAATCCAACATGCTCTCCTTCAAAAGAAAGAGCACACTCTTGCCTTTCCCCTCCCCTTCTCCCTTCTACTCGTCTCTGGCAAGTTACCATTATCCTCCTCACTCCCAAGCTCCAAGGACTTTTCCTTTCTCTCTATAACTTGTAACCTTTGTCTTTTTTTGTTTGTTTGCTGTTATTGATTTTTTGTGGTTTTTGTTTTGTTTGTTTGTGTTTTGCCTGTGAAGCTCTTGATTTCCTCTTCAGTTCTGAGCTGCAGGTGTGTTTGTGTAAGAGCTGCTGGTGAGTTTGTGTAAGAGCTGTGAGTGCATTTGTGTAGGGAAAGAGCTGCAGGTGCGTTTGTGTAAGAGCTGCAAGTGCCGCCCTTTTCTTCCACAACTTGCTTCTTCCACCTCTGATTTTCCAAATAAATGTTCTCTTATAGCTTGAGTCTTGGCTCTGAATTTTCTCTTAGCCAGAACTCAAATTCTGAGGTTTCTGAACCCAGGTCCAATCTGACCCCACCAGACTAACACCTGGTGCCATTCCCCCACCTACAACACTTCCTGGCCCCCCTAATTCAGGAGAGAGTGTCTGCAGAGCTGACTGCCTATATGGATCTTTGGCTTTTGCTTGTTTTTCTGCTTTAAACACATGCACACACACAACAGCAGGAAACTATAAAAAATCAATTACTTATTTTTTAATTCAGAAGATAGAGTATATGTTTTTAATCCATTTACATAGTCTGTATTATGACAGAAATTTCACCTGAAAATTAACCTCTAGCTTCTCCTCTCTATATTTGATTACCTTCATGGATTTTTAAAATAAGAAATAGGATAAAGCCTTTAAAAATATAGCTAGCCTATCTTTGTTATTTTAACCTTGAAGTTTGTTATTTCTTTAAAATAAATACAGTGGAAAACTTTTTACTGCTAAAATACAGAGCCATTATAATTATGATGTAAATAATATAGAGCAGTTGTTTGAAATGTGAAATGTGGTATTTCATTTACAAATTAGAACATCAAAATATGTTTGTAGCTTGCTGAATTAGGATTCGTGCGTGTTAATATGCTTGAAATGACACGTATGGAGAGTCCCCAAATGAACTCCACTGCATTTAATTATGTGTTGTTCAATGAACACATGGTATACTCCACTCTGCCATACTGTCCTCATTCCTTTCCCAAATGTTTAACAATAGTTTTCTCATTCCTGGAATATATTTAAGCATAAGTAAATCACCCTATAAATCACAAATTTAGCCCATTATTCCACATTGTTCTATGAGTTCTCTACTGCTGTCTACCAAATCATCACAAACTTAGCAGGTTAGAGCAACACACATTTATCATCTCATGGTTCCCATGGGTTTGAGTCTGGATGTTTCTAGCCTGGGTCCTCTGCTCTGGGTCTCTCAAGGCTGCAGTTAAGGTGTTGGTCAGGCTGTGTTCTCATCTGGAGGTTTGACTGGGGAAGAACCAGATCCCCAGTTCCCTTCCTGTTATTGGCGGGAATGATCTTGTGACTGTAGGACTTGTGGGTCTGCTTTCCTGCTGACTCTCAATAGGGCACAGCTCTCTGCAGCTCCCAGAGGTCTCCCAAACTTCCCTGCCACACGACCCTCTCCATAGGCATTCATGATGTGGCTGTCTGCTTTTTCCTGCAACATTCAGGGGAGGAGATCACTCAGGGCATCAATGCCAGGAGTGAGCAGGGACCAGGAGCCACCTGAAGACTCTGCTGACCACTGGCTTCTTCATTGTGATTCCAGCTCAGTGCTCTAGGACTACCTGAGACTTATATTGACAAGTAGAAAAGAATGGCATTTTAATGCCCAACTTATATTTAGAGAAATTGAGAAATTTCATGGCTTATTTGTTTCATTATTCATGTATTTTCAGAGTAGTAAATTTTGCTAGATTTTCTTTACTACTGGGACATCAATCCCACAGCTCTTTTGCATGCTAATACATAGAGTACAGAAGCCTGCTTCCCTGGACTTCAGGTGGGACATTTCTATGGAGCATTTTAGATTCAGAGATCACACACACACACACACACACACACACACACACACACCATGGATTAACCAGTTAACTACCACGATATTTCAGATTTAATTCAAAAAGGCCCACTGCTTGCATCTATAGATGTTTATGGCGTACAGTCAAGGCCAGACTTTATCTGAAGCCACATTCTTGTTTTGCTCCTCCTCTTTCCCTCTCCTGCTCCCTCCCTCCCTTACAGGTGTCTACTAAATAGCATTTTCTCAACACAACACCTGTACCTGTGTCCCTGACTCAGGTTCTTCTTCTAGGGGGTCCAACCTGAGACATCTGCCTTGTTTCAAAAAAGATATCAGGTGCTCTAGCACAGCCATTACCTGCCTGGGTTTGGGCACCAGGCAAGTTGGAGTTTGTTTTCTGCTTCTGCCACTTACTAGCTCTGCATACTTATTACTTAACCTCTATAAGTCTCAAATTTCCTACCTGTAAAATGGACTTCATAAGAGTAAAAGGACTAAAGTGAGAGTGCATATAAAATGCACATCATATAGTAAGTGCCCAAGGTATTTAGCTATTTTCATGATTTCCAAAGAAAACGGTTAGCCTGTAGACAAACTTTTCAAGAAAACATGTTTACATTATTAAAATTTTAAGCTCTACATATACACTTTTCTTTACATCTAATGTAATTATGCAGGCTCTCCCAGAAGTGGCTTTGATTTGTTCTTTGATACTATGATAATGAGCTCCCATTGGAACATTACTTCTTTTGAGCATTGCCCAGGGACCCAAGGCCCTGGCGTAGGCTGGCCACCCTTCCCGGGCAGCCCAAAGCCAGAGGTCCAGAGCCCGGCTTTCCTTTGAGGACCAGGAGCCGTGTCTTTGAATTCTTATCAACTTGCTCTCATTGCTTTTTAAAGTAAATCAATCTAGGCATCTGGGTTTCTTCCAGTTCTGCGGCTCACCCACTGCCCTGAGCGGTGGATTAGAGCTCAGATCACAGTAGCCTTTTTCATAAGAAGTGTGCATGTGTGTGTGGTGGGGGCAGTGGGCGGGCTTTCAGGGGAAAGGAATATAAACACTTACCTAGTAGGTTTTATTTTATCCCTGTTCCATTATGAATGACCTTATACTCCATGGTAAAGAATTTGAATTTTACTGTAGGCCATGGGGAATCATTAAAATGTTTTAAGCAGAGAAATGACATGGTCAGATTTGCATTTTAGAAATCTTTGGCTGTGTGGGGAGTGGATCATTGGGAAGGGAGAGGCAGGGAGTTCTGAGCTGGGATTGCTGAGCTGCAGCAGCCACCCAGGAGAAAGGGACCCTGAATTAGTGCAGTGATAGTGGGGGTGGGGAGAGAGAGATGGAAAGGAGAGCAGAATCAACGGGTTTGATAATTGGTTGCATGGAAGGGAAGAGAGAACAAGAATGGGATTGTGGGTTCTGTGTTTGGCATCAAGGTTGATGGAGAATCACACATTGATGGGGAACGCAGTGGAAGTAGTGGGTTGGGGAGTGAGAATATGAGTTAAGTTTGGGATGAGTTGAGATAGGACCTCCAGATGGAAACATCTGGTAGGCAGCTGGCTATAAAGAGGAAGGCGCAATAGCCCTGATGTGGCAGTGAGGAGAAAGTATGGGGGAGGACAGGAGAAATTTGTCTCTGCTCTAGAGGACCACTGGGGAGCACCATCCAGGGGTGTGACCAGAGTCTGTCAAGTCAAAAATAAAAAAGTATCTCATAATATCTTGGTGGCAGAAGGAGGAAATGAGGTTAAGAAGAGTGAAGGCTCATTGAGGGAAGAGGAAGAACAGAGAATGTGGGAATGAGAGTGTGGCAAGATGCAATGACCAGAGGCACTTCCAGCTCCAATGGGACCAAGAAGAAGAGGGTGCAGAGCTGAGGGATAGTTAACTATAAGAACTCCAAAATAATTAGGCAATGGCAGGTGCAAGGGTGCCCTTCTCAGTGAGCAGCTCAGTGATGAGTTTTTCGGGTCCCTCCCACTGGTGGCAGGGTGGAGTGGTTCAAATCCTGGCACATGTACAGGAACTCCTAACCTGGCTCAATCCTAACCACATAAAAATCAGAGCCTCACCACTCCCCTTTCCTCAAGCCTCTGCACTGGCTTGCACCCACCTTGATCTCCCTAATATGTGATTAATAAACATTTGCACCTCATCCTGGGGCCCAGTCTTATCATCCTAATCACTCTGGGATGGACAATTGCATAACATCCTTGGAGCTTGTAAGTATGACGCCTGGCCTGGAAGACTCTTGTTTGACTGTGAGGTGGCCTGGCCCTGGCTTCAAGACCTCCTGGGTGGTGGCGCTGTATAGTGGAACCAGGACCTGGTCTAATCCCTCCTCACTCCCCTCCAGCTGATTACTGTTCTCTCTTAGTCAGCCTTGCCTCGAGCTCCTAAGGGCAGAGGCTATGTGCTTTTTTTGTTACCATTCTGTTCCCAGGGAAAGAAAAGAAAATAAAGTGGGATCTTGCAATCTGGTTCCACATCAGTGGTATACACACCAGGAGTCAGGTCCAGCCCATCCCTGGCCTATCCATGGATGTTTGGTTTTGGAAACTTTTGGTAAAAGAACAAGTTAAAAAGGTAAGGTAAGGAACAGAACCACAACTGAGGACTCTAGCATTCGGAGTTATCCAGAAATTTCAACCAGGGGTCCCCATCTTGGGGAATTTTTAAGCAAAGGCCGGATCTGGGTTCTGTAGGTGAGATTCCAAAAATGGGTAGCCCTCAGGATCGACTTTCGTGGGATCTTCTAATCTATTCCAGGAGTCACCAGCCATTAGTAATGGGAGAGGTGCAGTTACTCCTCAAGGGCACTAGATGGCGACCAGGCATCAATAAGGCTGAACAAGGAGGCCAGGTCTGGGGCTTGGCTGGTTCCACCCCACATTGACCCTGCAGGTGGACAGGAGACAGGAGGGCTAGTGGGGCTAAGGACTTCATCCAAGGATCACAGCCTTTCCTCTGGCCACAGCTGAGGCTTCAGGAAAGCTAGTGAGCTTTAATATTAATTATGCCAATTAAGCTGTTCCCAATGGCCAAATGCTGTTTTAAACACTTTCCATACACTGATATGTTTAATCCTCACACTGACACTGTGGGTTAGGATTGTCATCATTGCCATTTTACAGGTGAGGAAACAGGCAGAGAGATTGGAGAGCTCGTCTGTCATCATGCTGCTGGTAGGTGCCAGAGCTGGATTCAAACCCAGAGTCATCGCTCTGTATCTTTTTGTGTTGCTTTTAAGTGACCAACATGGACAAAGATATTGATTCATTCATGGATGAGGGCTTCCATCTATGGCCCTGAAACACCAGGATGGTCCTTCTTGGGACAGTAGAGTAGGTCTGTGGGTCAGGCCGTGACCTACTTAACTAGTGGGACATGCACAGCTCCTTCCCCTGCCTTGCATGAGCTAGTCAAAGCACTTTCTGGAAGTTCCCCCTGTGAGTCTGCACAGTAAGGAGAGTGCTGGCCACTGCTTGCTATTTTTTATTTCTTTTTTTTTTTAATTTGAGGGTAGTTGGTATGCAATTTTATATTGTCACATTACTTTCAGGTGTAGCAATTCAATGTTTTTATACTTTATAATGTATATATGATTATTAATTAGTAATTATCTGTCACCCTGTGAGCTTATCACAATATAATAATTCTCTTGCCTTTCCCCCACTCCCCTACCTCTTCCTTCTGGTAATCATCCCTTTGGACCCTGTTACCACGAGTCTGGTTTTGTCTTGTTTTAGATTTCACACCCACGCCACTTTTGAGAAGCCTTAAGGTCAACAAGATCTTTCTAAGTTGGAGATCAAGAAGGCAGAAAATCAAGTCACTCTGGGGCAGAACCAACTGTCTGCCAGGCTCTTGCTCTCCTATCCTCTTCCTGGTCTGGACAAAACATCCTCACATGCCGAGGGATGAAGCTCCTGACTCGCTCAGGAAAGTTTCTGACATTGAACACAAGTGGCCTGCTTGCCATGCCTTTGTTCTTTGAGAAACCAGCACTATCTCACCCCCAAATGCCTGAAGGTTACATTTGCAACCAGTGACTCACTCCATTGAAGTTAATATTTTTTTCATGTAATGATGTCAAGAGTTTGATACTCGTTGGAACTTGGTGAGGATATTGAACGGGAACCAGAAAGAATCCCACAACCAGTTCAATTAAGTGAAGCATTTAAGGCCCTTTTAGTCTGGGAACCAACTTCACCAGGCGACATGCTGAGTGTGTCTCCAAGCCCCAGGGCCAGCTCAGTGACAAAGTCATCCCACCCAGGGGCACTTCACCAACTGGGGCATTCTGTCCTCAATCTGGTTTCTTGTCCCAGAGGCCCTTGGCTGTCAGAGATGGAATTTTCCCCTCTGCCCCCATGGTGATAAGGCAGACAGGCAGAAGGCAGCATGGGCACTGTCTGATGCCTGGCTTCCACCAGGAAACTTGGGCTTGAAAGTGGAATTTAGACTCATGTTATTTTGTTAGTATTATGATTCAAAATATTTTCTTTTTCAAATTAAGTTTTCTAAGTGTCACATTTTAACCCCTTGGCAAGGTGAGACCATGATTTGAGCAGCTCAAGACTGTCCTCACACTCAAACTAAAATGTCATGTGAGGAAGCTTCCCACAAACCAGCCCTCCAAGCCCCCAGCACTTGGTCACGTTTGTGGTGCCCTCACAGCTGTGCTCCTCCTCTGCGGTGACATCTGTTTGCCATGTGCTGGCTGTGGACTTGATCTGAGTGTGTCCCCAACCCATTACACTAAGTTCCATCTCGTTCTTGACAATCAGAGTGATCAGGAGATTCTGTTGAACCTCAAAACATGAAGCAGTAGAATTACTACAAAAGAATACAAATAAACACATTCAATTAAAGGAGGAAAATTATCCACACGAGTCAGCCCTGTCCTATGGGAGCTGATTAATTCTATCACAGCATCTACATCCAGTGGCCTACTGTGCAGTCATTGACTTTCATGAGGTTGATGTATCAGCTGAGTAAGAAAGATGTTCTAAGTACACCTTGTAAATCTGCAGTTTATAAAGCAGCCCATTAGAAAATACACAAACCCACATAAGAAAAAATGTGTGAAAGTGTAAACTCTAGACTATTAGGAGTGTTTACATCTGCAGGAGAGTAGGTTTGCAAACACTGCTAGTTGAGCACCCAACCCACATCCTTGTCTTCCTAAGTCCCAGCTAGGCCATGTTTCCCAGCCTCCCTTGCAGACAAGTATAGCCATAACAGATCTCACCAATGAGATCTGGGCAGAGTTGTTGTGTTCCATATCCAGGTCTGCTCTTTGGCCATCTGCTGGCTGGAGGTCAATGCCCAGCATGACTTGGGCTTTGAAAGCCACATGGGGAAGGTGGCAGAGCTGTCAGTAGCCTGGACACTTGAATGACTGATCTTGAGCTCTGCACAGCACCAACACACACACCAACCTACACCTACAGCAATGGTTACTGGGGCTGTGTCTATGAGGGCATTTTAAAGGGAGGGGAGTTGGAGGGTGGACACAAACAGAGACTGCAGGGCAGGTGTTGCAGAGCCTCATCTGTTTGGGCCTCTCCCCTGCGCATACCAAGGAAGGAGCTCCCTCCCTCGAGTGCAGGATCTGATTGCATCTGCATTTCCCACCAAGAACAGGCTCCCTTCCCACAATTTATTTGGATTCCACAGTCTTCCAGGCATGGCCAGCTACTGAATTAGTTTCATTTTGTTATTATGATTCAATCCTTCACTAATCCCAAACTTAGATTTTATTTCAAGCTCTCTGGCAGATGGGACTTATGGCTCCAATAGTTTGGTCTAGTGCTTGGGCAATAAGGAGGAAGAGGAAAACATGTTCCCTTCTCTAGCTCTATGTATCAATTGGCTAACACCTCCTGGTTTGGTGAAACCATTGCTCCCTTACATGACAACTCCCTCCCTGTGGAAGCCAGGTGCTGTACCTAAGACTGTTGTTGATTTTCTGTCTACATGGAGCAGCCCTCAATTCCCTTTCTGTGGGCATCACACTCTTAGGGAGAAAGAGTGCCCAGGTATAGGAGTTCTTGCTAGGACTTGATATCCTCATCTCTTCTCCAGCTCCCACCACTGTGATCCATCTCATGACCTCCTATTTCCGGGTTCTCTTGCCAAGTGGGTAGTCCTCGTAGGTATTGCTGGCAGTGCAGCATTGACCCAGCCACCTTCCATGATACCTACTCTACCAGTGGACAATGCTGGACTCTTTCTACCCCCAGCTCCCTCTCTCTAAGGCAAGATTAATTGTCCTTTAGCAGAGGAACCTGGTTTCTGGGATTTAACTGTTACTGGTCGGCTGACTCTCACACTGTGCTCCCTGGTGTGAAGATGTTATCAATTGATAGAAATGAATTTAAGACTGGCTACGGTGGTTACTTGTGACTGTGGCCAAGAACAATCAGCCTCTTTTTTTCTTGAATTTGGAGTAGAGAAACTTTTTATGTTTACCATTCTCTGACTCAGTGGTGGCCTCCTGGTTCTTAAAGGAAAGGAAGTCTGAGAGGCGGTCCCACGGACAGATAAGGAGGAATGTGTGGTTTTGGCTCTTCAGACTGTGTTCTCTGCACAAAAGACCATCAACCTTAACTCTTCCAGTCCTGCTCACAGTGGCAGGAGCTTCTAACTGTTTGGCCTGTCTTTTCCATGGGGGCCCAGGGAATTTTACGCTGAGACTTGTAACCATCCACAGGAGTGGACTATCTTCATGGCAAACACTGCATTGTTCTTGAGTAATTCTGAGAGCAAGGAAAGACCTCATCATAGAAAGTCCTATTGTGAATAGAGCTAAAGACCATCATCTTCTAATTTCTCACCGGTGACTCTGGGGTAACGTGATTTATTTGATTAAATCAAGGATGCAGAACTCACTTGAGCCTGAAAGCATTTCATCGGAAGCACTGGATATTATATTTTAAAAGGGCCAGAAATAAACATGACTATGGCTCATTTATGTAGAGTCAACTGTCTTATAAAAGATCACATGCAGCAGTGTTTACCTACAGGGCAGTGGAACAGCAATACTGCAATTAATTATTTAAGCAATAGCATCTCTGAGAGTTGCTTATGTGATATTTATGGTATTTTTGCCATGGCAACCACTCTTGTTTGGAATATCATTAAAAATCTATCAAACTGCAGAAGTGGACTTCTGGTTTAAGATTGCACTGGGCTAGCAGCCTCTGAGACAGCCTTCCCCCAACCTCATACTGAAATTCCTGTTGAAGATGAAGAAACCTTGAGAGCAGCAATATGGTCGTGGGCGGGCTGGCTATGGGGACCCCTGTGCAGAGTGATCACACCGCAGCAGGGACAGCTGTGTGTGTCCAGGGTGATGAGATGCATGTCTTACATAGTATCTGAGTTTCCTGGGGTTGCTGTAACAAATGACCGCAAGCAGAGTGGCTTAAAACAACAGGAATGTTTTATGTTACAGTTCTGGGGGGCAGAGGTTAAATAGGTCAGGAGGACTGGCATCTCTGGAAGACATTCTGTTTCTTTACCTTCTCAGACTCTGACCCTCCTGCTTCCGATGACATTGACCCCACCCTAATAATCCAGGCCAGTCTCTGCGACTCAAAGTCCTTCGCTCGGTCACATCAGCAGAATCCCTTTTGATCATTTAAGATGACATATTCCAAGGTTTGGGCAGGGCATCTTTCAGCCCACAACACACAGGCTCACATCTCATGTTCCAGGAATGGACTATGTGAATGCAGCCCCACAGGAAGCTTTAACAGCCCCCATAACAGGCCCAGCCCCCTGCCTTTGAGTTCTTCCTCCTCCTCTCACCCCCTGACATTGCCTTGAGCCCAGCAGCCTGTTTGGTGCCTATGTGTTCTTGTAGATGCTGTCCTCATTTCCCTTCCACACTGGGGGACTCACACTCCACCACAGACTCCTCTGGCTTTGGGCCACAGCCCTGCCCAAGCCCTGCTGAATGCTAGTGTCACTGGAAAAAAGGGAGCTCAGCCTTGGCTGGTGTTGCTCAGTGGTGGGGCCATCTTCTTGCTGCCTCATCATGTGGTGTTTACTCTGTGTTTGTGCACCCAAGTGTCTCTCAGTGAGTCCTAATCCATATACACTGTATAAGAAGCCAGTGACTGTAATACTGTAAGGACCATAATGACTGGTCACTATGATGCCCACTGTGGCCAGAAAACCACGATCAGGGGGTGGGGCTGGCTGGCCAACCCCCCACAGACCCTCCCCCTGGCCAGCACACCCCTGATGGGCCCCCACCACCCTGATTGGCCCACAGCCCCTCCCCCAACCTGCCCCCCTCATCACCCTCACCTCTCCCAACCCCAGTAGGGTGTAGGATCAGCCAACCAACTATCCATGGCCCCTCCCCCAGGCTGCTGGCCCCTGATCCGCAACCCCCACCCCATTTTGGGGAAGAGCTTGCCAGCCCACTGCCCACAGCCCCTCCCCATGGTCAGACTCACCCTTAATTGGCCCCCAACCCCAATCGAGGGCAGGGCCTGCCAGCCAATCACCCTCAGCACCTCCCCACAGCCAGCCAGGCCCTGATTGGGCCCCAATTTGGGTGGGCTGGCTGGCCAACCTCCCACCATCTCCTCTTCCCAACAGGCCCAGCCGCAATCCACCCCAATTGGGGTCAGGCCAGCCAGACCCCACCTGAGCATGAATTTGTGCACTGGGCCTCTAGTTTCTTCATAAAGGACTCCAGTTAGATTGGATTAGGGACACACTAAAGGCCTCATCTTAACTTAATTATTTTTAAAAAAAAATTGTTTTGAGAGAGAGGGAGAGAGAGAAACATCAATTTGTTGTTCCACTTATTTGTGCATTCATTGGTTGTTGTTCATGCCCTGAAGGGGGATCAAACCTGGAACCTTGATGTATCAGGATATCACACTAACCAACTGAGATAATTTAATTATCCTTTAACAGTCCTGCCTGCAAATAAAGTCACATTATGAATACTGGGGCTTGGGATTTCAATGTATAAACTTTGGGGGATGCAATTCAGCCATGACAGCACCCACAAAAATCTATGAGGATGGGAGAGATCTACAAAAACACCAAGGCCCATGGAAGTCAGGACAGTAGGTTAACATGATTTCCTGCGGGGAGGAGAAGGGAGAAGGAAGGTGTTCAGGCAGCTTGCAGAAATCCCAGAATAATTAAGCTTGCCTCTAGCAAGGGTGCTAACACTCTTCCTGACAGCATCTCTGTCTCCCTGTTAGCCACTCTGCTGGCTAAAGCTCAGACACAGAATCAACAAAACATGTTACAACAATTCTTATTTAACTTTCATGTCAAGAGACCTTACTATTTACCAGGCCTTCTGTAAAGAGAATTTTTATACACTGGATTCATTCAACAAACAGTGAATTCTTTTCAGCTTAAGTACAAAGAGCTGTGCCGGACCCTTTGCTGACTTAGGAGAGGAAGCGATCCATGTGTTTTCCAATGCCCGTAGCTGACAAGACGCGGCAGGGAGCGGTCGATGACTCAGGGTGAGGCTCCGGGGCCCAGTACTTGACTAACTCAGGACGGGGAAGACCACATCCTGTCTCCTATTTCTGTTTCTCATTAACAGGAGATTGTGTGTGTTCACAGAGCTGTGCAGACATTTATCACATCCACAAACATCGACAGAGATTTAATAACATGGAGGAATGTGTGCTGTTCCCAAGGTCAGCAGAGGTCATCCAGAAAGTCAATGATAAGAAGACGCAACCATCTGCCTGGGGGTTGAAGCTACCCCATGGTTCCAGGGTAAACCTGGACGCAGAAGGTCATTTATCCTCACCTTTACCAGGCAGAAGGGCTGTCCTAGTGTTTGGAGAACTGTTGGGAGAGAGAAAGGAATCTTGGGAGAAAATTCTCTCTCTACACATCAGGTGTCATACCTGTTATTTATAATGCTGCCTTTTTATATTCTCACCTGCTTTCTTTTCTTTCTGATGGGGCAAGGGCTGGGTCCCCCTGGCCACTCTGTGAAATGGTTAGAGTCTGGCTGGATGCTGCAGGTGTCACAGGGAGGCTTGCTGAGCTGCCACCGGGAAGAAATGGGGCTCAGCTCACATCATGGCTGGGAAGGCACAGGGAGCTTGGCTGCGGTCCAGTGACCGAACCCATGAAAGAGAGGCCTTAGGCAATCATTGGCGAAGCGTTCTCCATGCAATGCCTTCTTCCCATGTTAGCTCTGTGGGAACCACTGGCTTAACTTAGACCCAGAATCTCTGACTTGGCAATGACCTCTAACAAGTAAATTGTTAAAGATCAGTAAATAATTAACACAGATTCATGGAGATGCTCAGTGAAGAATATCCAGAGCATCTAACCACTAACAATAAATGTTAATTGTCACCTTTAGATTATAGACTCAGATAATGAGATCAAACAGTCATAGCTTACCATATCGCTTTTCAAAAGAGTCACTTTAGAATGAAGTCTTGCCCTCCATTAACGGTGCACAGTGTGTCTGCCCTGATAAATAGGCAGAGTTTGACTATGGCAAGAGTGGGGAACCTTTTTTCTGCCAAGGGCCATTTGGATATTTATAACATTATCCTCAGGCCATACACAATTATCAACTTAAAAATTAGTCTGCTAAATTTGGTCAAACTCACTCCTAATGCCTTGGCAGGAGCAGACCAAGTGATTTCTTGCTCCTTCTATAGCCTGCAGGCTAAATGTTTCCCACCCTGGACTATAGAGTGACCAGCATGAGGGTCCAGTCTGCCCTCCAAGGCTGGTTCTTCTGTCTCTGGAAGCTGAAGTACAACTCTGTTGCCAGATTAGCTATTAAACTTAGCAATTTTTAGATTGATTCAATAATACAGTCTGAGTTTAGGTGCACAAACAGGAAGCTGGAACTATAAAGGGAAAGCCCGATACTAAATTCAACCCTGTTTTAGGCAGTGGGAACAGCACCAGGTATCTGAGTCATGGGGTCAGACCAAACCTTGGTTCAGCAACTTCTGTACTTGGGTTCTGGCTAGGAAAGAATTCAGAGTCCAGACCCAAACTATAAGAGAACATTTATTGGGTAAATTTCAGAGGTAGAAAAAGTAATTCTTAGAAGAAATGGGCTTAGTAAACAAGTTCTAGAGGTAAAGGAAGGACCCTCAGAGCTTGGGAGTGAGGAAGCTGATGGTAAGGAGCCTAGTGCCGGTGGGGTGGGGGTAGGGAGGGGAGAAAAAGGCATGGGTGTACTCCCGGGAGGGAGAGCACACTGGGTCCTCCATCCTAAGGGTTTTAAGGGTGAGATTTTAGGGAAAGATCTTAATAGAATACTCAGCAGTTTCCCAGGTGTGTCCTTTTGGGTTGTGGTCTCCACTGATTGATTGGCCGGCACCAGGGCAGGGGTCATTATTCAATGCAGCTGGTCCTGATGTCAGCCCTGGCTGGTTTTGTTGCTTATCCAGACATGGAGCTGAAATACAACTGAGGCATAAATGCTGTCTTTGGGAGGAAAGGTCAGGGGTCCAAACCTCAGGACCAATGATAAGCTAGGGGAGGAAAAGTCACTGTAGGTCCCACCCTACAATTGATTATCCGTTGCTAGGCACCTGGGGCCTTCCACGCTGGTGTCCTCTGTACCTGGCCCATCATCATCCTTGCTCTGTTCATGCCTGACTAACTGCCTCCAACAAACCTCAATTCTAAATTCAACCGCAACACTAAATTCAATCCCATCTCCTTTGAATTAGTGGATGGCGATGCTTGGCAGTCCTGCTGTCTGCTTCCTGTGTGCTCATCAGGTCTTCCCACTTTTTCTCTGTTTGCATTTCAAAGTGGCCTCTTCAGGAGGGTCCAGCCATGAAGGCTACCCCAAGTCCACACCCAAGTCCTTGTACGGGCAAGTTCATGAGAAGAAAGACTGGAGAGAGTGTGTCCTCTGGGGAGGCAGAGTTAACTGTGCTGAGTCCATTTCTAAACCTCACTTGTCCCAGTGCCTGAGGCTCCTCCCCAGGTATGTGGCCATAGGAGGACAAGACACCAAAGGTCAGTTAAGTCCACCCAATTTAAGGATATTTGTTCATTGCTTTCTTTCACCTTCTGAGTATCTTATCCCTTCAAACAATCAGTGGAATTAGTTTGGCCCTTTCCCCAAACTTGGAGTTCAATGCATCCTCACCTTAACAGCTCAGAGCTGTCCCCTCTCTGCTGTCCCTTAGGGCCCAGGGTAACTTCCTGGGAGATGAGGACACATGAAATGTGAGACAAGGAAGGAGAGTCTGCTCCCTGCCCGCCCTGAGCTCCTGCAGGCTGGGGCAGGCCTGGCTTAGGGGCCTTTCTGCCTGCTCACTTGAGACCCCACATTGTTCCACAGGAAGTGAACACCAACTAGCTGGTCAAAGGCAGGCAGCATCTCCTCTCACCCAGAGGTTGATTCCCAGCATGCAGGAAACAGACCCTGGCCAGACTTGGTTAGCAGAACATGTTGGTCACACACCTCACTAAGATTGGCAAACAGCTCACCTCATTGTTTCAGGGGGGCCAGAATCATCCCTGGGCAAGAGGCCTTCTGTGGGCTTATCTGGAACAGTATCCTTTTCTGCTGCCCAGACCTGCTCAGCTTCCCCCAAAACCCTGAGATGTTTTGTGGTGTGAGGAGAGTTCTGCCTCATTGCAATCGAAGGCAGGGCCCTGGGCTGTTGGGAGAGCTTCTAGGCAGATCCCGTCACAATCAGTGTTTTAGTTCTACTAGAGGAAGGAACTGTTTGTCATGGGTGAAGCTAGATGAGCATCATCTGTGGGCCAACAGATTAATGAGGCTGCAGAACCAACCCCAAGAAGGAAGAAAATTCAGACTAAAAAAAGGCCACACCTTCCTCCTGTCACTCAGGACCATGCTGCAGATTCCTTTGCATTTGTGTGCGGCCTTCTCCAGAACACAGAACCCTGAAGAGGAACTCTGAACCACGAGGGTCATGGAAGGGGCTCCCAAAGGCAGACTCTTCCCTTCCCGGTGCCACTTATTCTGATCCTGGCATCTCTCAACAATTCTTAGCAGTATTCTCCCAGCTCTTGTCTCTGCTCCTATACTTGCTTCTCTCAAACCCACCTCTTCACTCAGCCTGGATAACTTCTCCAAAACTCAGATGGGCCTCAGATCCTTCAGGGACTGGCTGTTGCTTGCAGGACAACCAAGGCCACTGCTGACAGTTATGTGCTGTCTGATGGTAAAGCCAATTCCTAGAGACAACCTGTGCACAGTCACTACCCAGGCCAACCACTCCAGAAACAGAGTGAGCTCTTGGTGCAGGCTGTTCTCAGCAGTGCCAAAGTGGAGCAAGGTGAAGGTCACTGGGATTAGAAGAGGTCCAGTGGACTTAAGAGTGTCTACCTAGCCAAAACCGGTTTGGCTCAGTGGATAGAGCGTCGGCCTGTGGACTGAAAGGTACCAGATTCAATTCTGGACAAGGGCATATACCTTGGTTGCGGGCACATCCCCAGTAGGGGGTGTGCAGAAGGCAGCTGATCGATGTTTCTCTCTCATGGATGTTTCTAACTCTCTATTCCTCTCTCTTCCTCGCTGTAAAAAAATCAATAAAATATTAAAACAAAGAAGAGTGTCTACCTGGACACTCAGTGGCCCTTTCATTTATATGACTTTCTCATTTACAACATGCTTTACTGAGAGCTTGTCAGTGTTTCCACTAATTCTGTATTCATTTTAATTTCATAAAAGAGAGATTTAGTAACTCAGCACCTTAGAAAAAGCCAGGGAATGACAGAGTTGTAGAAAGAAACCCAGCCTTCTGATACACATGGCCCTCCCCACACAGACCCTTTTGCAAAATATGACAATTTCGCAAAATTGGGGAAAAGAAAATATCCAGAGCAATGATATGCATTCACTTTGCCCCCAAATGCCATCTTATCTCATCTTGACTCTTAAAAATGGCTGAAGTATCACTTTGTTACATACACACAGTCTTACTCTAGCAAGGAGCAAGCACACCCGCCCTCCACCCCCTCTCCCTTGCACTGGTTGCATCCATCTGATCCTTTGGCCACCTCACACAAATGCAGAGCTCCCTATGTCTGTCATGATACTGTGACCAGCATCAATAATGAACTTGGATCAATAATTGAATCCCCACAGTGTGTTTCAACAGTGACTTAGAAACAGACTGTGCTGTGGTAGAGAAATTCTTGTCTGGGTAAGGACAGCCTTGTCTTGAAGTCTTTGGCGAACAACACAATGACTCAAAGATAATTCTCTGCCTTAAACAGCCATCAGCCTTGGTCATCTTCTCTAAGAGTTGCATGTGCAGCAAATACGTAGTTATTAATTTACATATCATTTCCTAATCAGAAATTTTCTGAGAAAAATATTTCTCAGCAACCATGGATTGAAGTATTGGTGTTCTCTTAAAGAAACATGTAGCTGTGACAGACCCCATGGAACATTCTGCTCATTCTCTTCCAGGTGCATGCAAAACCCACAGCTTATTCTGTCCTGGTAACTCAACTTGTGGTGCTACCAGAGTAATTCCATTGCCCATGCTCTTAGAAGTTCAAGATCAAGGTGTCAACTGGGCCAAGGCTCTAGGGAAAAATCCTTCCTTACCTCCACCTACCTTCTGATGGTTGTCAATAATCATCCTCGGCATTCCTTGACTTGATCCTATGTCATAGTGACTTACAGCTGGATCCCTCCAATCTCTGTCATGTCACCACATGGCCTTCTTCCTTTTGTGTGTCTGTGCCCAAATGTCCCTCTCCTTATATAATACCAGTCACTGTGTCAGGCCTCATGCTGATCCAGTGTGACCTCATCTTTACTCAATTACACCTGCAAAGACCCTATTTCCAAATAAGGTCACATTCACAGATTCCAGGTGGGTGTGGGTTTTTGGAGGACATTGTTCAACGCCGTCCAGTGTTACATGAATAATCTTTGCTGGTCCTCACAATGGCCCCATTGGATATGTTGATCATTCTGAGGCTTAGGGAAGTCAGTGAAGGTCATACAGTGAGGAAACCATGGGACAGGTATTGAAAGCCAGGTGCTTCGATCCCAAGGCCCTCACATGCCATCACCAACATCCCTGCTGGAGGCGCTATTTGTACCAGAGGCCAACAGGTTTGAAGCATCAGTGTGAAGGGTTTGTCCAGTTAACAGGAAAATGAACAACCAACCCCATAGGTAACAAGGGCCTCAGTCTTCATTTTTCTCCTTTAGGAAAGGAGGCGGAAGCTGGGGAGTGGGAACAGAAGAGGGGGACAGTGCACCAGGTCCCTTGAGGCTCCAGGTGGGAAGGCAGGCTGGGAATTGCCTCCGTAGGTGTTTAGGAGTCACTGCAGCTGCTGTGGGATCCAGCTGTGGAGCTCCCAGGCCTTCTGGGGCAGGTGGGGCCAGCGGTGGTTCTGGGAGGCGCAGATGTTCATGGCAACAGAAAGAGAAGCTTTCTGCCAACGTGACATCCTTTTCCTAATGAATTTTGCATTTCCCTTGATGAGGACACATGACGGGTTTAAAAATAGCATCAGCGGAGCCTCCTACCTTCATCATTTCCACTTTCACACCCTGAATGAGCGCCTCTAAATTTGGAACTGACAAACGGAAAAGATTGCCACCAGAAATAATGGGCTTAATGGGCCTTGTGACAAATGGTTGAGGTTTCATTTTCCACTGCCCCTTAGTCTGAAGTTTCCTCATTTTTTTTTTTCCAAGGAGGTGCCATGTATACCTTTGTTTGCAATAATTGGGTGTGAGTTGAAAGAAAAAGCCCCTGTGGAATGAGTTTCCTGTGAAAATCAGAGCTCTACCTTCTAAAATGAAACTGTAGCAGGAAGCCGTATGGTTTAAGTAATCGAATTGTGAAAAGGTCATCTTCCCAACTGTTGTCAAAAAGGTGGGAAGACGGCTCTTCAGAGTGTGAGAAGGGAGCACTTATCCGAAGGGGTGTGGGCCTTGTTGGTCCCAGCTCATTCTAACCGCCCAACCAGGCGTCTTCAAACTACGGCCCGCGGGCGGCCCGCAGAGGAGTCTGATCCGGCCCGCCAGGTTTTTTGGGCAGTGAGCGCAGCCGAGGTGTTACAGTAGGAATTAGTAGTTCATATAGTCCGGCCCTCCAGCTCTCTGAGGGACTGTGATCTGGCCCCCACTTTAAAAAGTTTGAGGACCCCTGGCCCAAGCGAAGGCACAGGACCTCTCCGAGCCTGCCTGCTTGGCATACGCTGACCCTCATCTTAGAAACACATTTGTGCCATATCTATCTTGTTTCGTTCTACTTTTAGTAAGTAATGACTCCCTTCTAGGATAAAACTATGAATTTTTCAGTTAAAATGGTGAATGGAGCGAATGCATTTAGCTCCCCCATCCCTGATTTTATTTTTAATTTTTTTGGCAATAAAATGTGAACGGAGATTAATGAATGTGTCCATTTTCCAATACTCTTATCAACAATCGATTTAATCGATTATTATCAACCATTGACAATCTGGAAGCAAATAAGTATTTACATCTCTTTATGTGCTTTTTTTTTTTTTTAATTCTTAGTAAAGTCAAACCATTTCATATGGCCCATTTGTAATTACTCTTCTGTGAACTGACTTCTTAAGTCAATTAACTAATTTTTTAAAAAATATGTTTTTATTTGCTTTAGGAAAAGAGGGAGGGAGAGAGAGAGAGAGAGAGAGAGAGAGAGAGAGAGAGAGAGAGATGGATTAGTTGCCTCCTATATACACCTCAACTGGGGACCTAGTCAGCAACCTGGGCAAGTAAGTGCCCTGACCAGGAATTGAACTGGTGATCTTTTTGGTTCATGGGATGACACCCAACCAATTGAGCCACACAGGCCAGGGCTAACTACTTTTTATTGCAAGTATTCTTTGCATATTAACCCATTCTCTGCCAGATAGGTTGCAAACATTTACCCCTCTTTGTCTTTTTTCTTTCAACTTTATGCATAAATTTTTTTACACAAAGAAGCTAATGTTTATACAGTCAAATTTTATTATTTATTTAAAGATTTCAGTCTAAAGGTTTCAGAGAATGTTTCTGCACCTCAAAATTATAAATATTTATCTAAAGCTATATTCCAGGGCTTTTGTATTTTTATTTCTTAATATTTAAATTTTTATAATCTAGAATTCATTTTGCAGTAAGGAGAGAATGCTAGTGATGGTATTTTATTTTCCAACTGCTTAATAAGTTATCTCAACTTCACTTACAAAGCCATTTCTCTTTATCCTCATTGATTTAAAGGTACATGGAATTTTTGATGACATGGAGTCATACTCAGAACCATGCCAATATGAAAAGAGCTCAATGACCCAAAATTGTGACAGATACAATGAGCCCCCCTATCTCAAGCAAATGTACCTATGGAAGGAATTGTATATGCTGTTTTTTTGGTGAGTGTTTTATACTTTAATCCTTTGACATATTTTCTAAAATTCCTACAATGTGTTATGTTATTTTATAATCAGAAAAAAAATCTATCCTTTTAAACTGCTGTGTTCTTGAAGAGCGTAAGGAGAGAGTCCTATAAATCCAGCTTATTGTCCTCATTGAATTTTTCCCTGGCCTCAGCTGTGCTGTTCAACGTTCTCTGGCAACACAACTAATCTGCTGCACGGTGCCTCCATATCTCCACGTGAGCATCCCATAAACCTTCCAAGCAGTGGGATAAATAAACAGGAGTTTTTCTGAGTGAAAATTTATAGGGCATCGTTAAGTGAAAAAGCAAAACCTTAGAAAAGCCACTGAGCTGTGCACGGTGAGATAAGCAGGAAATTAGCAGAGCCTGAATTTGCCTCACCCTCCTCCTGCTTAATGGTTTTCTTCTTCCTTTTGCTTCTAGTTACAATAGATTTTGAAAATACAAGAACTTTTTTTTTTTTTAATGTTTTGAGAAGTCACGCCAGTTTCCTCTAAGTCTAAGGGCATCATGGTGGTAAGTTTCACTCTACAATTCACAGTGAGATTCTGTGCAGCAGTGAAAATAAAGTAACTAGATCTGCCCCTTGTGACCAGGCAGATCTAGTTGTCAAATTGAAGATGGTCGAGATTCGAAGGCCTGCTGCAGTCTCTGTAACACAGAAAAGCACACGAATGCATCTGTTCCCTGCCTGCTTTTCCACTCACCCCCATGTCTGACAATAATACACCACCAGAAAAACACTCGTTCTTAGGAAAATTCAATTTGGTAATCACTTATTGAACATACACACTAAGCAATGCTAGGCAGTGAAGCAGATACAAAGATGAATGAGATTAACAGTCAAATGAGAAAGGTGAGCGAGAGTAGAAATGCCCCTAATAGGACATGCATATGTAAATGTCTCTCTTTAACCAGGGCAGGGTGACAGTTTTAGAGCCATCCCTCCCACTCTGCCACTCGATGTTCATGATACACAAGCGACGTTTTGATAGCAGCTGGCTGGAATGAGGAATGTGGTTTGTGGCCATGGAACAGAGGACTGGTGTGAACGAAGGTCATGGGCATCAACCAGAGACATACAAATTTGCCTTAGAAAGTGATGTTGATTATCTTTATGAAAAGCAAAGAATATTTATGAAAAGGAGTGATCAGTAAAGCTACTGGATTCCACAAAGGACTGTTTCAAAATCCAATTCAATAAATCAACATTATCTTTCATGTACAAAGAAGCGCTGTGCTTTGCTATGAGGGATATTATACAAGGAATGTGACAGGGAAGAAACAGTCTTACCCTCAAGAAACTGGCCTTTTAGTTGGGAATAAGGACCTGACAGCAATGAAGGCAGAATGGGACAAGGGCTTTGGGGAAAGTGCCAGGCTGTGGGGTTAGAAGCGAAAGACAGATGATAGACTTGGTTGAATGGATCAAAAAAGATGTAAAGGAGATGGAGTATTTGAAATAGACATTAAAGAATGACCGTATGAATACATTCCAAATATTATATATGCCTTATAATTTATGTATTCAATTTTGCTTATATCCTTCTAACTTTTCTGAAATTATTTTTTAAATTAACCAAGCAGAACCTTCTTAGAGTATCATAAAACACAAATATACAGTCAAATGAAAAATCCTTTTCACTAGACTCACAGTTCAATTTCTTTCTCCAGAGATTTATACATGTGTATTATTTCTGAACATTTTCTCTGTGCTTAATTACATATATTTATATTTATGTATTTGAAAAAATTGAGCTACAGTATGTACAACTTAAACTTATACAATGTTATATGCAAATTATATCTCAATAAAGCTGAAAAAACAGTGTGTCGATGTTATGAAATATTGGAAGAACATGCTTTATAATGTTGGTTACTTCTAGTTGGCAAAATTAGGAGTAATTTTATACTTCTCTTACTCTTCTCTGTTTTCTACAATAAATGTGTAATTTTAAAAGTGAAAATCATCACTGAAAAACCAAACCAACCAAAAAAATGGCCAGAGGAGAGAAAGCCTTCTCTTTTCCCAACCATGGAATACAAATCCTGGATACTCTTTCAAGAGACCAGCTTAGCTCCTCATTTACTCACCCCTACCCCCAACTAATTAGTAACAGAGGAATGTGTCTCGCTGAGTCCTGCACCCATCTCTGAGGCACGGAGGCTGGGATGATAGCACGCTGGAGGTGGGAACGGTACTGGCCAGACCACTCGACTCCTGGGATGAATGTCTGACAGGCAAATTCTCCTTTAATGGCTATGTACTGGGTTATACAGTGACCTGCTCCCCTCTCCCTGCCCATGTTCATGTCCATCCAGAACCTGTTCAGGTAACCTTATTTGTAAATAGGTAGATGTAATCAAGTTAAAATGAAATTATGCTACATTAGGTGGATCCTTCCCCTATGTCTGGTGTCTTTATTAGAAGGAAGTTTGGAGACGGACCCACCATGAGACAACTGGAGGCAGGGGTTGAGAATGATACAGCCACAAACCAAGACACCCCAAGGATTGCCAGCATCACTAGTTGCTAGGGAAGAGGCACGGAGAGTAGAGCCTCCCAGAGCCTTCAGAACCCGGAGAGAAGATGCTTACCTGATGCATGGAACCATAGGTTTATGGTATTGGGTCTAGTAATAATTAATGTCGTTTTTAACATTCGTTTAAAATCTTGCTTGGCGTTGACTTGTATTGACATACCTTCAAACACGTGGTATCTACAGAACGTGTGAAGTGCAATTAACAAGTTTTGCTTGAAAAAGTTTGTGTTTGGTTTGGTTTTTGTTGTAAAACTAGGGCTAAGAAGATGGCGGATGAAGAGCATATTCGGCACTGCATGCTTTACGAGTTCCAATTAGGAAGAAAAGCAAGTGAGGCTGCAAAAAACATCTGTAGTGCTCTTGGTCAAGATGCAGTTAGCGCCAGAAAATGCCAGCGTTGGTTTGAGAAATTTCGCTAGGGAAATTTTTTGTTAGATGACAAGAGTGGTCGAGGCCATGTGTCCAATTTTGATCAAGAAGCTCTTCAAGCTCTTTTGGTGCAAAATCCTCAAATTACCCAACAAGAGCTTGCGACAACTTTAAATTGTTCACAAAAAACAATTTCCAATCAATTGCGTGCACTTGGCAAAGTCCAAAAGTTTGGAAAATGGGTTCCTCATGAGTTGAGCGACAACAACCGTAATCAAAGAGTCACAATTTGCAGTTCGCTCCTCTCTCGTCAAATCCGTTTGCCGTTTTTAGAGCAAATTGTTACCGGAGATGAAGAATGGGTGCTGTATGTTAATTTGAAAAGGCGGCTTCAATGGTTGGACAAAAATGAGGCTCCACAGCCCACGCCAAAACCTGACTTGCATGCGAAAAAAGTGATGTTGTGTGTTTGGTGGAATTTTAAAGGAATTCTTCATTATGAACTTTTACCATCTAACCAAACCATTACAAGTGCAGTGGATAGTGCCCAATTGGAAAGGTTAGCCCAAGCTTTAAGAGAAAAAAAACCCGCGCTGATTAATCGCAAGGGATAAATTCTTCACCACGATAACGCACGACCGCATACTGCAAGAATCACTGCTGAAAAACTGTGCCA
Organism: Pipistrellus kuhlii; assembly: GCF_014108245.1. Lineage (NCBI taxonomy): Eukaryota > Metazoa > Chordata > Mammalia > Chiroptera > Vespertilionidae > Pipistrellus > Pipistrellus kuhlii. The sequence goes on from NW_023425573.1 coordinate 27,063,025, forward strand.
GTTGGAATGGGAAGTTCTCCCTCAACCTGCATATTCTCCTGATATTGCCCCTTCCGATTACCATTTGTTTCGTTCTTTGCAAAACTTTCTTCTTGGAAAAAAATTTAATAATGAAGAATGCCTCAAAAATGCATTGAGCGAATTTTTTGCATCAAAATCACAAGAATTTTACAACAGAGGGATTAAAATGCTTCCTGAGCGTTGGGCACAAGTAGTAGAAAACATCGGCAACTATATTGTTGATTAAATTTTGTTGTATTGTTTAAATAAATTCGATTTAAAAAAAGTATTAGAAAACGACATTAATTATTACTAGACCTAATACTTTGTCACGGCAGCTCTAGGAACCAGCACTTGCCACGATGCAAGTGCAGCTCTGTACCCTGCACAGCCCTCATGTCCCCCACAGAGGCACTTTCCCTGGTAATTAACAAGAATGCTTATGCTGCTGAAACCGGTTTGGCTCAGTGGATGGAGTGTCGGCAAACTGAAAGGTCCCAGGTTCGATTCCAGTCAAGGGCATGTACCTTGGTTGCGGTCACATCCCCACTAGGGGGTATGCAGGAGGCAGCTGATTGATGTTTCTCTCTCATCAATGTTTCTAGCTCTCTATCCCTCTCTCTTCCTCTCTGTGAAAAATCAATAAAATATATTTAAAAAAAGAAAAGAATGCTCATGCCTCCCCTTTGTTCATTCCAGTGGTCCTTTTAGCTTCCAGAGGGATGAGCTGGGAGCAAATTTTCGTCCTATGGTTTTAATTTTTATGGGTCTTTTTGCTCCAGAAAAATGCATTAAGTCCAAAGAAAATGAGGATGGACAATGCTACTGAAATGCTCAGGGGATGGATTCCTTGCCAATTGAAGTTGTGATGTATTGCTGTGTGTGTCTGTGTATGTGCGGTTATGGGAATGTGTGAGAGAGGGGGAGGCTGGTGACCAAAGAAAGGGAGTTAGGAAGTTGCATTGGGAGTGAGAGAAAAAAGGAACAGAAGACATTTTGCCAAAGCAATTCACTTACTAGGCATAAAAATATCTGTGGCTACTGTTCTGAGCTGCACAATCTGCTTTGTAAGCCTCTGCTGTATTACTTAGAATACAGATTTGGGCATCTCTTTCTCACATAAGCCTAATTTACCTCAAGAGCTACTATATAGAGAAACTCTTGCACCATTTTTCTTTTAGCTACTACTAGGAAAGTCATTCTTTTCTTCAAATGTTTTACAAATGGAGTGCTTTATTTTTAAGCTAATCTGAAGTTTGTCAACCGACCAAAGACATTCATAGTAGCAGGGTGCAAATTTAAAACATGTATGTCTTACAAAGAAATAGGATCCATTTCAATTGATTTTCACTGGATTACAAATACTAGCTTCATCATGGTTCCAGCTAAATTTAAATGTAATTTTACTATTATAGCAAATCATGAAACATGGAAACTTTCTGAGGGTCATACATGGGGAACCCTAATGGAAACATCTATACTAATAAAAGGGTAATATGCTAATTAGGGTGGACATCTTCTGGATATCCATCCAGATGTCCATCTGGACAAAGCCACAGCAGCTGCAAGGGTCTAGGGCCATTGCCACGTGGGAGAGGTAGGCCTGTCTAGTGCAGCACAGGAGGGGCAGGCTGGTCCAGCACTGCTGGTCCAGCACTGTAGCTCCTTTTGCAGAGGCGGCGAGAAGGCGGTGCAGCTCCCCCTTCTGCAAAGATGGCACAGAACAGGCCACAGCGCAGCCCAATCCCAGTGCTGCTCCTTCCACAGAGGCAGAAACAGAGATAGTATAGTAGTGTGGCCCGGTCCAGGCACCCCGCCTCTGCAGAGGCTGGACAGGGTACAACCTGCTGTGCCTCAACCTTCCACAGCTCCTCCCACAGCTGGCCTGGCCCCAGATTGCCCCCCACCCACCAGTGGGCTGGGGGCTGGACCAGCGCTAAGAAGCAAAGGCCAAAGCTGGCAGCTGCAGTGGCTGGCAGTGGCAGCAGCAGCAGGGTGATGGGGGCAGCGCCTTCCCCTGATAAGCCTGGTCACCTCCTATAGAGAAGGACATCCCCTGAGGGCTCCTGGACTGTGAGAGGGGGCAGGCCGGGTTGAGGGACTCCCTCCCCACCAGTGCACAAATTTTCATGTACCAGGCCTCTAGTTTCTTAATAAGCAAGGGTTTCTGTTTCACGGGAATTGCTCCAGCAAGCATGGAATGACTTGCTTTCCAGAAAAGGGTAAAAAATAGACCCATTATTATATGTAAAAAATTCATAATTAGTTGGGCAGAAGAATTCTAGCCAGCTCTTTATGTATGTATTTATTTCTTATAGCCAGCTCTTTAAGTACACTCTAGTTATAAAGACCTGGATAGGTTGTGTTAAAGAAAAAAGTATGCATCGCAGTTATTAAAGAACAGTAGAGCAGACTTTATTTGGGAGACCAGGAGAAGAGTGGGTCAATGGGTGAAAATTACTAAAAGGAAGCACCAGGGATAAGGGAGATTCTGGCTAAACCATCCTGACATTTTTGCAGAAGGCAGGCCAGGGTGATAAGTTACCAGAATTTGATCAAATATTCAGGGTGGTCAGACACCAAGTAAAGGAAAAAACCACTTTCTTCTACTCTACTGACCACACTTCTGTCACTAAATGTGTGGGGGTTTTCTCCCCACAGGAACTAATTCTCCAGCTCTCCAGGCACCAACTGGGGGTCCTGCAATTCAGTTATGACACCAACCACCTGGAGGTAGAGTGGAGCTCACAGGTTCCAGTCTCAGTTCCACCCAACTGCCACCATGTCAGATGTTAACCAAAAGTCCCATGGTGTCACCTGTTCTTTTGACCAAATGGCTATAACTCAGGACCCCTTCTGTTACCATGGTTAGCTAGTTATTAAAAGGAAGAGAGCAAGGGAAGTCACAGATTGTTTCACATGTTCAGCTGGGAAGCAGAGGCCTGTTTGCTTTACTAGGAAGCTATAGTTTTAATCCCCAAGAAATCACAGCATTGACCCTCCAAGGAAATTAACATCCCTACCTTCCCCATCCTTTACTTGATTGTGTGTGGGGGAGATGAGAGAGGGGAGATAAAGACAGATATATAGCTGGTTACAATAAAGTCAAAATGGCATGGAGGGAGGTGCTTGACCCTAGAGGCCTGTCAGTCGAACCTGGGGAAAAGATCATTGGCTAGGAGGGTGAAACCAATGGAAGCCCCAGAAAACTTGGGAAGCTAATTGGCTATTTTGAAAAAACTCCTGGTATAATCCCAGAAGAAAAAGAGCTCTCTCTCACTATCTGGTGCCCCACACTCGCCCTGTTTGTTCCTGTTCTCTCCCACCAGGAGCAAACAACCATGTGGGTCCACTGGCCACATGGGGCCTGCAACAGGCTGCATGGGCTCCAAAGGACTATGAAGCGGAAACTCTGGGCCCTGGCCTTGCTGGAGACAGCGTGGGACGTTTTCCATGGTGGGACCGAGGGAGATGGGACATTGGAAGCCCAGGGACAGAGGCAGACTTCCTGATAAATCTTAAAAAAAAGAGCACAATCTCCCGTGAGTGGGTTCTTGGAATTCTTTCCTGGCAATCCCGTGGAAGAGCCTGTTTTTCACCGACAACACTTCCTTGGGTTTGATAATTTGCTAGAATGGCTCACAACACTCAGGAAAGTGCTTTACTTACTATTGCCCATTTATTAGGAGCAGCAAGTGGAAGCGATGCACGGACTAGGTATTGGAAAGGGGCATGGACTTCCTTGCCCTCTTCAGGTGTGCCACCCTCCCAGCACCTCCGTGTCTGCACCAACCCGGAAGCTCTCCCAACACCATCATAGAAGGTTTTATGGAGGCTTCGTTACCTGGGCAGGGTTGACTCAGTCTTTGGCCATCATGATTTACTCAACCTCCAGCTCCTTTCTTCTGGAAGTCCCAGCCCTCTAATCACGTGGTTGGTGTCCTTAGCAACCAGCTCCCATCCTGATGCTGTCCAAGAGCCCCTGGCCCCCAGTTATCTCATAAGCATACAAAAAGACATTTATCACTTTGAATATATTCTGAGGGTTTTAGGAAAGGAGGAGAGAGACCAAATATGCATTTCTTATTATGCCATACCAAGGGCAGGGAGTTTTTGCTAATGTCATGCAGCACGATTCTTGCTAAAACTGTACTAAATGGGCCAAAGGTCAGAGCCCAAGGATGAGACACTGTCCAAAAGAGGACTCAGAAGAGTATGACTAAGGTTTTGTTAAGGACAGTCTCATATACAATGGGAAACAATGATATGCTCCATGAGAGAGAGGCAGTTGCCGTCTGAACAAATTATACCCGTATGCCCAGCACCCAGGATTGTCCCTGGCACACAGTAACGTTCAGCAAATATTTATTCAATAAACAAATTATGCTTATTTTTTAAATGGTCATTATTGATTATATATAAGAGTCTAGCAGAAAATTTATCAATGTGGATCCAGCATTTATACACTCAATCTTGCTATTCAATCAAGAGGTTTTTCTGAATTCCTTATTTTATGGCAGGCGCCCCAATAGGTCTTGGGATACGAAGTTGAGCAAAAACACATGTCCTGCTTTGGTGGGTTTGCAGAAGGTGTCAACCACACCAATCCACAGACAAATGTGGAATCAACTATTCAGGAAAGATGTGCAATGCCACAGATGTCCATCCCAGGGAGGACGACCTGGTCGGAGAGGTCCAAGACGTCTCCTCAGAGGGGCTGGTGCACATTGGCCACGACAGCAATGAGGAATGTGGGAAGGGGTGCAGAGCATGCTGCCAGGGTTGTGGTTAAATCACTTCAGCCACACACACAAATGGTGTGGATAACAAGCTCCCGGTGTGGCTTTTCTAAAAATATCTGCATTCCCTTTGTGTTTCCTGCAATATTGCTAGTAGATTTAGAGAGTCTCCATGATTTTTCAGTAGCTAATCTAAGTGCCTAATACTTATCTTAAGTAGGAGATTCTATTATTTAAAAATTATTTCAGTTTTTTGGGTTATACTAGTATCGATAGTAGTGTAGTTGCCATCCGTTCTTACACTGAATCTGTTACCATCTTTCTGCCTTCACGGTTGCCCACCTGAGCAGGCTGCCTTCTTCCCTCTCACAGTCATCTCACTTGGCTGTAGTTTAAGCAGAGCACTTGAGCTGCTTTTTTTTTTTTCTCTCTCTATTCATTTATTTGTGTGTTTATTGACAACTCCTCCACTCCCCCCAAGACATAATGAAGGCAAGGACCTTTTCTGTCTGGTCTACTGCTACATTTTTGGTATAGAGAACAGTGATGTATAGGTACACGGAAGGTACCAAAAATATTTACATATGAATTGATAAAAAGATAGGAGAGATACAGCAAAGAAGGGAAAAAATGACTTATTTATTTATTTTTATCAACAAGGCAGTTTGGCAATACTTTGCTGCATGGGAGCTGTTTGAGGAAGTCAGTGTGCTCCACCCCTGGAGCCCCACCCCCAGCTCTTTCCCTACCAGAGCTAGAAAACCACAGAACAGGAAGTATGGGCTAACCTGTGGCACACTGCACATTGGGAGTTGTATATTCATAAGTAATTAACAATTAGTTTTTTAGAGTGTGTGTGTAGGGGGAAAACACACCCTGATTTGTAGCACTTGCCAATTCCTGTGGTGTAAACACTACCACTTTAGCCAATTTTAATCCACCATCATGAATTCACTGAAGACGAGCTTGGGAAAATTTGAGCACAAGTGGGTCTCACAAACCTGTAACAAGCCACCTCCAGGGCATCCCTAAAAAGGCCCAGGTCCCCCAAGGTCTCACAAAATCCTATGTGACTTATGTATCCGTAGGACTCTCCCTCCAGACACATGACTGTGTTCTATCATTTTACCCAGTTGTAAATCGAACTCTCATTCTCCCTGGCTGGCAGAAAGGTTAACTTTGGTCCTTTTTGTGTCTTCCATCCCCCTTCTCAGGGTCTTATCCAGGATGTTACATGGTGCCTAGGTGTAGGAGATGCCACTGGTCCTTGGTCAAAGGAAACATGCATGGACCCACGTCTCCTTGTCCTCTCAGCTCAGATGGAATGCCTTGCCAGTCTTGGTGTCTACTTAGAACGGTAACCGTGCCATTCTGTTGCTAATAATGGCCCAGATCTATGTGGTTGTGATGTGAGAATAGCTAAACAATAAGACTTTTCTTCTCCCTCCAAAAAAGCATAGCTGCAAAGAACAACATAATGGCCATTTTTAGTGCCAAGAACTAGAGTGGTGATTTTCTGCATCTTCAAAACTCATAATGGTGGGCCTGATCTTTGCAGATGTTTTAGATGAGGATCAGTCAATTAACCACCAAGAAGCAGCTTTTCTGTGACGAGCATACAATTCCTTTATAAATAGGGGGAAATAGACTAAAATGTCATCATGCATAATTTTGAGTGTACCACGTGGTCTTAATAGCTGTAAGACAAAAAAAAAAGAAAAAAAAAAAGGAAATTCACCTATCTGTTAATGGTGCTTGTCTTGTGAACATATTTACAATTCTCTTCTTTCTTTCTTTCTTTCTTTCTTTCTTTCTTTCTTTCTTTCTTTCTTTCTTTCTTCTTTCTTTCTTCTTTCTTTCTTCTTCTTCTTTCTTTCTTTCTTTCTTTCTTCTTCTTTCTTCTTTCTTCTTTCTTTCTTTCTTTCTTTTTTCTTTCTTTCATGACCAAACTTAAAAACAAACAAAAACAAAAAACCTAATCATTACTATAATAATAGAGAAAAATATTATTTAATTTTCAAAAACTAGACAATAAGCAAAGAAATAAACCATGTCCCTACTATGCCAATGAAAGCCAGAGAAGGTCCTGAGAGGTAAATGCTGCTTTGAACTCAGTTTATGTCTGGGAGCTGGAGTCTCCACTGGGGTGGAGGAAGGTCAGAGACAGCAGCAAGAGGGTAGCTTAGAGGACAGTTTTTCAATTTCTGCTGACATTGCCCTGGCAGCTGCTACCGGCCACTTTACTGCAGAAATTGGCAGCTGCTGACTGGACCATTGGTTCCACTGTCCCTTGTAGAAGTTCCAGGGACTTGGAACTGACCTAGGAAAATGACCACAAGGTGGCAGTAGTACACACACGTTTTATCCTGGGATGCTTTGGCAACTTTGTGGGGAAGTCCCTCAGGCTGCATTTTGTGGGGTTACTTCTCAGAAGGTGAGGAGGGCAGGGAAGCTGTGTGGGGAGAGGGGCATCAAACAGGAGGCTCATATATATCTTTCACAAACCTATGTGCACCATGCCCTACAACCTCAAAATCTATGATACAATTGACAGAACGGCAGAGAAATGGGCAAATTAAGTTTTGGAGAGTTTAACATACCTTTCCCTAAAAAATAATAGATTAAGCAGGCAAAATTAAAAAAATAATAAACAGAGAAACCAAAGACTTTCACAATACTATTGAGCTTGAACTATTAGTTACATATCTAATTGAAAACCAAATTAACAGAGAACACTTGTTCTTTTCAACCATATCTAATATTTTTACCAAATAAATAAATAAATAAATAAATAAATAAATAAATAAATGCATTTGATCACAGAGGGTGGTTGTACAGATTATATATCACTAAAGCAAGGAACTTGAAACAAGGACTCCCCAGGTCCCTACAGGCTCTCTGCATTTATAATTCTAGGATTTACTTCTTTTTACTCTTAGAAATAAGTGTTAAGTAGGAAGGAAAACATAAGAACAGTGGGGGACCTTATTATTTGGGGCCCATGTAAATCTTCTCTGAGCAGGGGCCATTTGAAGTATAGAACAATAAAGGAGAAATGAGGGTGTAAAGAAAAAAAAATCCAATGACATTGATTAAGGACTAGAGGCCTGGTGCACAAAATTCATGCATGGAGGGGGGTCCCCTCAGCCTGACCTGCACCCTCTCACAATCTGAGACCCGTCAGGGGATGTCTGACTACTGGTTTAGACCTGATCCTGTATGGATAGGACCTAAACTGGCAGTCAGACATCCCTCTTGCAATCTGGGACCACTGGCTCCTAATCACTGACCTGCCTGCCTGCCTCATTGCCCCTAACCACTCTGCCTGCCTGATCGCCCCTAACCATCTCTGCCTTGGCCCCCACTGCCACAGCTTTATCCAAAAGGATGTCTGGAATGACATCTGGAAGGTCGTTTAGCTGTCTGGTCTAATTAGCATATTACACTTTTATTATTATAGATGATAAGGCAGGCTATTAAAGACTATTATGATAATGGTAAGGATTGCCGCAATAGGATTTTGCACTGAGGGAGAGAGATTGGGCTTATCTCTGAATATGGATTAGATATTTATAGCCAATGAGCAGGGTGGGGTTAGTGGATAGAAATCACTAATAGGAAACAAAAGGGGGTAAAAGGGTCTGGCTATATCAACTTAATAGAATTCTTGCTAATGACAGGCCAGGTGATTAGACATCGCTGGGGGAGGGAAGGGGGAAGAAAGGGGAAGGATAAGGATCCTAAGCAGATACTGAAGGTGATCAGATATGAAAGGTGGGAGTTCTGATTAAATTGACTTAGCAGTGTCCTTGCTAAAACTAGGTGGGCCTCAGAGAAGGTCCAGGAGCCTGGATAAAGTTTGGTGAAGATCAATAATCTTTGTGAGGGTGGCAGGGATGTTTGGGGGAGCCTGGTACAGGACATGGCAGTCACTAGAAGGGCTCAACCAGTCTCTGAGACTCCAGAATCAACTAGAATGCAGCGTTGTTCCCAGTGTTCAAGCTTCTTGCTATGTAACTTCTTAGTGTCCACCCACTGCGGGCAGGATAAAGTCCCTGAGCCTGATTGCTGGGCTTGACCTGTTTGCTTTGGCCAATGGGATGTTAGTAGACTGGATGCAGAAGGCATGAATGTGCACACGTGTTTCTGCCTGCACCTCTGTCCTTTGGCCAAAGAGATCTGTGACTAAGTCCACCACTTTGTCTTCTTTTCATGTTAATAGCACTAGGCTTATATGACAAATTAATACTGACTTTGTGTTGCCATTAGCCACCAGAGAAAGGTAAGGGCAAAATCAAACTATAGGATATTAACAGAGTTCTAAGTAAGTCCTCACTATTTTGCAACTTAGAATCTCCGGATTCTGTACTGCGGCATTGGACTTGGCACCCTCATGCGCATGCGCGGTAAATTCCTGTGCAGGGGGATGAGACACTTGTTTTGTCTGGAACACACATCTGAAGTATAAATTTTCTGTTCAAACACATATTTTAATAGGTTGTGTTTTATTTTGTTGGCTACTAATTTAAACACTTGCACTGCATGAACAGTCAGTGACTAATTCCAGGTTCCTCTTCATGTGGGAATGACTCAAAGCTCCTCTCTAACTGCTGCGATAATCAGAGTGACTCACCTTCTCTCAGTTCCAGAGCTAATAGTTTGGAGGACCCAGTCGGCACTTCAGGAAATGAGTGAGGGTGAAGTAAGCTGGCCAGCCTCCTCCCCTTCTCTGCTCTTTAGTTCAAAGGAAAATGTCCCAGGAGTTTCTATCTTGTAGTTTAGGACCATTATTTTGTATTCCTTAAAAAAAAAAATAATCTTTCTAATGAAGTGTAACCTATAGAAATAAACATCTGTACTAATAAAAGCATAATATGCTAATTAATATGCTAATTAGACTGGGCAGCCAAATGACCTTCTGGTCATCATTCTGAACGTCCTTCTGAGCAAATCGGTGAAGACTGAGGCAGAGGAAGTTAGGGACAATCAGGCAGGCAGAGGCAGTAAGGGGCAATCAGGTAGGCAGGCAGGCAGGCAGGCAGATGAGTGGTTAGGATCTAGCAATCACAGATTGTGAGAGATGTTCGACTGCCGGTTTAGGCCCAATCCTGCAGGGGTCCCAGATTGGAGAGGGTGCAGGTTGGGCTGAAGGACCCCCCACCACCACCATGCACTGGGCCTCTAGTACATAATAAGGACATAGCTTGTTGGATTTTAGCAATATGAACTCCCCAGTGTATTCAGCAACAAGCACAAAAATCAGAGCATTAGCTACACCCTAGAAGCCTACTGTGCCCTGATGTCTTTTTTTTATACAGCCTTATTGAGGTATAATTGACATAAAAGTTGTACATATTTATAGTGTACAATGTGATGTTCTCATACGTATGTACATTGTGAAATGATCACCACAATCAAATTAAGTAACGCATTCATCACCTCACTGTAAGAACATTTAAGATCTACTTTAGCAAATTTCATATATGCTATATTATTAAGAATTCATTTATCCTGCATAACTGAAACTTTTTGCCCTCTGACCAACAGTTTCCCATTTCCCACTCGCCCAGCCCCTGGCAATCACCACTTCTATGAGTGAGAATTTTTAGGACTCTACATGTTAGTGAGATCATGTAGTATTTATCTTTCTCTAACTGACTAATTTCACTCAGCAAATGTCCTCCAGGTTCACCCGTGTTGTCACAGATGACAGGATTTTTTTAAATCTGAATAATATTCCTGTGTGTGTGTGTGTGTGTGTGTGTGTGTGTGTGTGTGTATGTGCATGTGTGCTCACATGCACATAACATTTTCTTTATTCGTTTATCCACTGACAGACAAGTTGTTTCCATGCCTTGGCTGTTGTGATTAATGCTGCAATGAACAAGGGGGTACAGATACCTCTTTGAAATATTGATTTCATTTCTTTTGGATATATACCCAGAAGTGGAATTGCTGGATCGTGTGCTCTTGATTTTGAACTCTATAAGTGAGTTGCCTGTTTCTGAAGTTTATATAAATGGACTATAGATTATAGCAGGCATCTTCAAACTACGGCCCTCGGGCCACATGAGGCCCAGAGAGGAGTCTGATCAGGCCCGCCAGGTTTTTTGGGCAGTGAGCGCAGCCGAGGTGTTACAGTAGGAATTAGTAGTTCATATAGTCCGGCCCTCCAGCTCTCTGAGGGACCGTGATCTGGCCCCCACTTTAAAAAGTTTGAAGACGCCTGGATTATAGGCTATGTATAGTATATACTCATAGACTTATACTATACTAGAGGCCTGGTGCACGAAATTCATGCATGGGGGAAGAGGGAGGAAGTGGTTGTGTCCCTCAGCCCATCCTGGACCCTCTCCAATCTGGGACATCCCTCTCACAATTCAGGACTGCTGGCTCACAACTGCTCACCTGCCTGCCTTCCTGATTGCCCTTAACCACTTCTGCCTGCCAGCCTGATCATCCCCTAACCACTCCCATGCCAACCTGATTGATGTTTAACTGCTCCCCTGCCAGCCTGTTTGCCCCCAACTTTCCTCCTCTGCCGGCCTGGTCATCCCTAACTGCCCTCCCCTGTAGGGTTGATCACCCCCAACTGCCCTCTCTTGCAGGCCTGGTCCCTGCCAACTGTCCTCACCTGCTGGCCACTTTGTGGTGGCCATCTTGTGTCCACATGGGGACAGGATCTTTGACCACATGGGGGTAGCCATCTTGTGTGTTGGAGTGATGGTCAATCTGCATATTACTGTTTTATTAGATAAGATACTATATATTCATAGACTATATACTCTTTGTTTTATTTTCAGTCACTTTAGGTTGGTGACTTTCATTCATATTATTAAGTTTAACCATTGTTTTTTTCATTTCCATTGCTATGTATATTTATTCATCCTTTAATTTCTCATCTCCCTGTATTTCCCCCTTTGGGTAAACTTTCATAAGTAGCATGTCAGGGGAGAACCTTGATATTTTAATAAGTGGGTTTATCCATTTCTTGTCTTGCTTTGTTCTCAGCTTTAATGCACTTTGCTGCTCCCTTTCTCACCTGCCCTTTGCCTTAGAGAAGTATGTTTAGCTTGCTCTTATCCAATGAAATGGCCTTGAACTTTGACATTCTGAATTTAATCCTATCAGAGCAGTGTTCTTCAGAGCATGTTTGGCAGAACACTAGCCCTGTGAGATGGTCTGTGGGAAAAAAGAGATCTCAGGTTAATCATCGCAGAGAAAGTGGAATACGATGTACTTCCTTAGAGAGTCTTAAAGAACAACAGCATGGAAAAGGTTCTTAAGTCCTGTAGTGGAGGGGGAGGGGCACCTGTCTTTGTTAGTTTCCCAGAGTTATTTTTAGGAGGGCTAATTCCATGATTGTAGCCTGAAATCCTAAAGAAGATATTTCCCCAAATGTTAGTCAAATATGAGATTCTGAGCCTATGCTGGTAGGGTGTTAGGGAGTGAAGGGGATTCCAAAACTGAAAAATTTCTCTCCCTATAAACCCATCTGTTCTTAAGATTCAGCCATGTGACTTGGTGCTCCTAGAAGAAGAGGGTGGGCACCCTGAAGCAAAGAGTTTCACAGGTGATGCATTTGGCCTACAGGAGGTTCCCTTGGGACAAGAAGGGGAGGTGGAAGCTCTTTAGAATGGGAGGGAGGAGTAGGAGGGGAAAGGAGAGGAGAGTAAGGAGGTGAAAGACAGAAACTGTGCAGCGTCTGGGCCACAGGGATCCAGAAGAAGGAAGCTGGGAGTTCTGGAATGTCTTATGGGGAGTGTAGGCCAAGTCCATGGCCAATTCCATGGCTGAGAACTTGAGGTCCCACAGCTCCAGAGAGAACCAACATGGTGCTTCAGGCTTTTGCAGGAGAGCTCTAGTAAAATTAGGGCATCACTCAGAGGCCTGTGAGGCCCCAAGCCTGGGTCAGAATTTTCTCTGAGAACAGAGAGCACACTAGAGTTAGGATACCTGGAGTTAGGATACCTGAAGTAGGAGTGAATAAAGGAACTACCTCCAACATGTGTCTATTGTCTGCACGGGTTTGGGCTGGGAGGAGGAGGAAAGGCTATGTATCTGAATGAAGACCTATACTTCAGCCTTTATATGAACCGGACATTCTAGTGACCAGCAGGAGCCTTCTTGCTACCTAAGAATGGTCAGCAGAGCCAAGGACTCCCCATATTTTCATTGGGCAGGGAAAACCCAATGCCATGAAATTCATTTGGGGGGATATCAGAAGACATGATCACTTGATTCTTCTAGACTATGAGTCCCCTGCTGCCATGTGCTTGACATGTGGAGAATTCTAGGAGAGACTATACAAATAAGCTAACATTGCATTTACCACCTTTCTAGCTCGCTGAAGACTTCCCCTGTATTTTGTCTTTTAACTTTCACTGTCTGCCTGGGAGGAAATGCTCTGATCTTAGGGACAGGGAGCCTGAGGATCACAGCGATTAAGTAATTTGCCAAAGTTTATCCATTGAGTAATTGTGCATCTGGGGTAAATCAAAATTCTTAACAGAATCCAGTTGAGGAAGGAAGTTGGGTGAATAGATGCACAAGACTGGCCATGAGGTGATAACTGTCAAGGGCTGGTGGTGGCAGATGGGGCTCATTATCTCATTCTCTCTACTTTTTATATTTTAAAATTCCCATAATAAAAAGTGGAAAATGTGTTGAACATGTGGTTTGGGGAGGACACAAAACAAACAGAAGGGACACAGCTTGAAAGTAACTGGAGTGCCATCCTACTGTGTTCTGGCTGAAGACCAGCTCTCGGTGCAGTGGAGACTCAAATCCACAGTCCCCATCCAGCCTGGGGCCCTACCATCACCCCCAATGGCCCATCTTGCTGAAATGGCTAGAGAATTGGCCCTGGGGACAGACATTTTCTTTGTTAAAAAAAAAAAAATATGCTTTTACTGATTATTTTTAGAGAAAAAGGGAGAGAGAAAAACATCAAATAGCTGCTTCCTGCATGCCCCCTTCTGGAGATCGAGTCCACAGCCTGGGGCTTGGAATCAAACCAGTGACCTCTCAGTGCATGGGACACTCAACCAACTGAGCCAAGCCGGGAAGACCCCTTTTTCCCCCCTATCCCTGTGACCTTATCCTCCTCAGACTTTCCCCTCTCCTCTTTCTAGGGTGGTTGTACATTAGGGAAACAAGGAAGGTCTTTCCATGGACTTGACAGTTGGGAAAATCAGATTTGTCCCACGAAGAGTTAAACTCAGTGCAGGAGCTCAGAGAAAAAATTTGCAAAGCCACACTGCAGAGGCAGATTGGATTCTGAGCCATTAGCGTAGGAACCAAAGGCTCATTTGTCTAATTAACAGGTTTCAAGGTCACACTTCTTTCTTCTCTATAAGTGCATATCCCTTTAAAAGTCATTAAAATATTTCATGGGACAGGGTTTGATCACATACACTGAGAATCTTGTATCACTGTGGTTTTCAACCACTGATGTGTCTTTACAGTCATTCCTCATGATAATTTAGGCACCAAAGTCTATGAGTTTTATATTTATTGACAAGAATTAGAATGCATTTACTATCATCCTTATAACATTGTCACAATCATTCTCTTGGACTCTGACACACATCCTAAATGTGAGATAAAGAGGTAGGATCAGGGCTGTCCTGATCACCCTGGGGAAGCTTTTGTACCATCCACCATTGACTTGCTGTGGGAAGTAAAAGGGTTAAGATCCACTGTTTAGATGCCCAATAACTAATTGTGGAGTTGAATTGAACACCAACTCTTGCAGTTTCTATTCAGAACAGAAATACAGAGATAATAAAATGGGTTCCTTTGAACAAAAGTCTGACCTGGAGGGGGTGGCACATGTGAAGGGGGGACAAATTATCCTCTTTGCTTGTAAATTTTTTTCAGGAAAATCACCACCAACAATCCTCTCAGTGGCACATCAAATGCTTGGTTTGTCAAAAGGTATTGATAATGATAAACTGGCCTTGGGTGACAGGTTTATGGTTGGGGATAATTTTATCGATTTGGGTCTGGCTGGTCTCTTGAAAGCACAACATTATTTTCAGTGAATCGATTGTGTCTGGTTGGAGAAGGCTGTGCACTATGTTTGCCTTAAATTGTATTTAAATAATTTATCACAATTTGTATTTGTTAATGACCTTTAACTGAACTGTCATTGACCTGAGTTGGGCCACAGAGATCAATTTTGCAGGTGGCTCATTTGTCTTTGTGACTTTTTTAAGATACTGGTGTTTTTCTCCATTCCAATCCTCTGATGGGTGTGTAATTCAAAAATCAAGGATTCTGGCTTACTTTTGTGCATTAAAATGGAATTTTGATGAGAAGTGTTCTTCCTCCGCTATAGCTCTGGGAAGTCCATATGTGGAAAAGTCATTTTCTTTGTTGAGATCAGATGTTGAAACTGGAGGACAGGAAAGAAAAAGTAACACCAAGTATCTCAAATGGAGCCCATGCCCTTTGTCTCTCAAATCTGGGCCTCTAATATCCATAACAACGTCTGTTACTGCTGTTATTTTCCTGTCACCAGTACAGGTGATCCTGGGAGAGGAAGGTGATGGTGTTGATGGACAGGTCTCCAAAGCTGCTTACTGCAGAGGGGACTCTGGTCCAGGGGTTTTGATCTCCAGAAATCCCCATGACCCAAGCTTGGAGACTGTGGTGATGGTCGGGGGTCAGCTCCTGGTCTTCTGGAAGTATGAAGTGACACGCAGGCTGCTTCAGGTGGCTGTGATGGCAGAGACATGGCCAGTAGGTGGTCACATGATCTGACTGCCCAGCAACCTCTACATCCAGGAAGGAGTCCCTGGGGGAGGGGAAGAGACAGGCCCTGCTCTCCTCTTTCCAGCACACACATACACACACACACACACACACACACACACACACACACACACTACTGCTCATATCAGGATCTTCTCTCCCAATGGGTAGCAGCAATCTCTGACGTTCCTTAGCTTGTGCATGTATCACTTCAATAATCTGTTTCTATAGACGACATTCTCCCTGCATCTTCATATCCTCCTCCCTCAGGGTGTAACTATCTCTGTGTCCATCTTTTCCATTTTCTACAGACACCAACCATATTGGATCAGGGCCCTAATGACCACATTTCACTGAGATTTCTTGTGAAGAAAAGATCCTGTTTCTAAAGGTCACATGATGAGGTACTAGGAGTTAGGACTTCAACATCATATCTTGTTGTTGTTGTTGTTGCATAATTCAACCCATAACAAGGGAGAGATTGAAGAAAATGCTCAGGGGATGGAAATACAGAGGTTGGGCTCTCAGGGGAGCAAGCCCTTTGGTGGGAATGGCCAGGATGAAGAAGGTCTACCACACCCAGCACACAGATTCCAAAGGCACCATGGCTGTTTCTGTCCTAGCCAACTGGACGGGAGGAAGGGATCAGAGGAAGACACTTAGAAAGACTTAAAGGGCCAGTACAGAAGAAAAGCAAGGCTTCCCACTGGCTAGAACCAGTCACCACCCAGGGGGACTGGGAAACTTGGTGTGCCTGGGACAAAGAGAAAACCGATTTTTATGTTTGCCATATCCAGGAACAGAGTCAAGTGGATAGTATGTGCTCAAAAAATGCTTACTGAGTGAATGGACCTAGATGTGGGTTGTATCAACATCAATATGTCTTCAATGAACCTGTCAAAAGTCATTGATATTTCTGCTCACAGTATCTATATCTCCCATCAGGCATAGGAACATTTCATTTAGCCCTTATTGTGTCCTCACTGTGTCTTGGGCACTAAGCTACATGTTAGAGATTCCTTCTGAATAATACCAAATTCTGGCCGTAAAGGCCTTACCGCCCATGTATCTGAGGGTATCCACTGTCTTTATATTAAACTAGCTGCATTTGCATGGGAGAGCAGGATAATATTATCTTCATGGCCAGAGTTAGGTCCTCAATGAATTTATCTAAAATCCTTTGAACACAGAACCATATGCGGAAACCCTTGATGGAATATTAATCAAAAAGATTTTTTTTCTGGGCTCTGCAGCCCTGATTGAAAATGCATCTGTGTGAGCAGCCTTTTTAGGAAAATTACATATTTTACATTGAAGCAAGTAATCAAGTCTTCCCCACCCCTCCACAATGCAAAAGCAGAGATGACAGCTTATCCAAATGAAAAGTAGAATGATTCTTTTTTTCTAATGAGAACACAGGGCTAGATCAATTATAGACAAGTGTGCAAAGATATTGAGGTTTTCTCTTTTCTATTTCGGTGAATAGTTACATGAAAATATCCTACAGCCTTCTTGCTGCCTTGTGAGAACAAGAAATGGCTCTTGGTGTATTTGAATGTAATCATGGGTACATCTGACAGTATCTATTCCCACTTTCAGAAGGAAATCTATTCTCAGGAACAGTGAAGACATGCTATCTGAAATTCAGGAGGAGAGCGGGGCTGAGGCGGGAACCACGGACATCAGGGACAGTCTAGGAGGAGGTCCCTAGTACAGACACCCTTCAGGTTGGAAACATGCAGCTTAATTTAACTAAGACCTTGAGGATGGTGAATGAAAATTCCAGAATCTCTGATACCCTCACTCAGTCTTATAAAGAATAAAGCTGATTCACACTTTCACTTTTCCTTGGCCTCTGTCTCAGAATACACAGCTGCCCATTCAGTCGGTCAAATGCAGGAACCAGTGTAGGACTTTCTCTATTAACTTTGGCTAGGACAAGGCAACAGGAGACAGGGCATACACAGAAAATCCTTAGACCTACTCCTTACCAAAATAGAGTTTTTTCTCCTTCTTTTTAATTCAGGGAGCCAGTTCAATCTTGTCCAAAGATTCTAAGTACCATCCTTTATTTTCATAACAAAATCCCTACTTGGCTGAAGGAGAGAGACGGGGCAGGGAGGGAGTGGAGTATTTCATGTATAAACTGGGTAATATTCTTGCATCCAGAATTCGTGCAGGCCAGAGGTGATCAGAAGCCCACTGTCAGTGTCTAGGGAGAGGACCCTGAGTGCATTGACCAAACTCAAGTGTCCAAAACCAGGCAGCAGAAATTTGGACTCAGAGTTATAATACAAATTATCAACTAGAAAGACCAGGGAATGGACCCACAGTGAAACTCAGCCGAGAGTTGCAATGAGCTGAGGCAGGGGTTGGCTTTCCTGGCAGTTTTGTTTTTGCTGAGGATCTTGTGGCAGGTGGGAGGGTTGGCTCTATTTGAGTTGCCAGGGACGGGGCACACAGCACCTGCCTACTGCTGGTCTCCTTCCCCAGGAGAGCAAGTGGGTGGAAATGAGACTAATAGTTTCACTCCAAGCCTAGTCTTAAGAGGCTCAGTATGGTTTTACCTCCCCCTTGTGCCATGAGGAGGACATACCCTAACCAACCTGGTGGTCCGAGGAAGATGAGAAACATGTGGAACAGAGCCAGACCCAATGTGCAGCCTGGTGCTGCCTGAACAAGTTCAGCCCAGCTCAGTGGAACCCAGTCACTGTCCTTGCTATGCAGGAGGGTCCCAAACATTTGCAAGATCCAGGGCAAGAGTCCACACGCATGCTCTCCCACCTGTGTGATTCATCCTTCGCCTTGTTCAGACAGGAATCCCAACATGATCAAACTAAGGTGGATGCATTTATTTACTTGGATCACTGATTTATTTCTATGGGACCAATGCTCATTAAAGGTGGAAGCTATTAAGAGGCCTGGCACATTCTCTAAAATAAGACACTAACAGCATTTTGCCTGTTTTCCACTGAAACCATAAATGCTGAAGCATTGATAATAGATGCTATTCATCAGGGTTTGTTTGCTAATAAAATTTGTTTCCATAGAAGCAACTAAGTCAGATACTGAAGTTTTTATGCCACCAGCTCATCATCCCTACTCTGAAGTTTTAGAAACAACCCTTTGTAATGATATCAAAGTTTAGTTATTTTTGGGCAAATTGCACTACTTACCCCTTTCTTCGTTGCTTTCTGAAATAGCCAGGTCTACTAATGCAGGGTCATAACTTCACTACCAGGGTCATTCAAAGGCATAAAATCAAGTTCAGCAAATAAATACCGATTACTAATGCTTACTTTTGTATATACAGTTACATCATTGTTTTACTTTACATAGCTTCGACCACTTTATAGGTTATGTAAAATATAAAATTTCTATCTTTCTATTTGAAATATTCCTAGGATAGAATCATCAACAAATGTGTTAATATATACTTTGTCTCTCAAATTAGGTAGGACTTATACCCTGAGGCCTGGTGGAGAGGACACGGGGAAACTAGCCCTTTCACGCCCTGTTTGGGCCTGTAGGTTTCAGAGGGCTTCAGAGGATAATTTTTTTTCAAGCTACAAAAAATTTTGAAGCATTTGAAAAATTTTGCTTCTAGAAATTTGTTTCAGGTGAGGAAGCATGTGTGTGCACAAATATTGAGCTAGGATGCACCAAATAATGAAAAAAGCATGAAACATTTCATAGATTGGGGTTTTAATTAAATTATAGTAATCCACAGAATAAACAAATGATCAATAAAAATAATTAAATATAGAATGTCATGGGCATTTTCATAAAAATGTATTGGAAAAATAAGTTTCAAGTACTGTGATCTTATTTTTTTGGGGGGAAAAATGATCCCTATCAAAGACTGATGAAGTATTTATTAAAATGTGAACAGTATTTGATCCTGTAGGATTCTAAAAGATTTTGATGGCTTATGTTGGTTTTTCTGAATTTTCTACCAAAAAAAGGGTATTATTTATGTAATACAAACAAATCTCAGTTGAATAATTTAATAAAAAAGTATGCATTCATGATGGAAATGGCAGGGCTGACAGCCAGTGGAGATACCCCAGTATGTATGAATCTGTTTGGTCTCCTTGAAGTTAAAATATTGCCACTGAAAAATGTCTGATATTTGGAGGACTATGTGTGTATGGGTGAGTGCACATGCCCTAGAGTTGGCATTGATGTTTTAATTATGTAAAGAATTAATTTAGTGGAAATGCATCTTCTGCCCTTGGCATGTGTGTGCTGGCTAAGTGCCAGCTAATTCATATTTTAAGACAACAAGGCTCGATTTCCCAATGGGGAGGACAGGCTTGTATCTTCAAAGATGTAAACTTCCAACTTCAGAGATAAAAGCCATAGAACGTTGGAATGTCACAGGTTTTGATGTAACATTTATCTGAAAGCATTTTATTTGCATTTCAATTTAACTAAGAGATTTATATTCCTCCTCCCCCCATCCCTCATTTTTTCTAGTGATGGCCAAGGACAGAAACCTTCCCCCACCCGCTACCTGCTAATACTCCAAAGACAGAGAGAAGAGAGAAATGTATTTGCCATAAATCTTTCAAACATAGAGAAAAGACAGGTTTGGCTGTATGTGAAGACATAACAAGAGCTGCGATGCCCCTGCACTAATGGAGGGTCTCAGGCGAGTCACAGCCTCATCTAAGAGCAAGGGCCACAGGACAGGTGCATGCCCAGCCAGCCTAAGAATTTGCAACAGCTGAGCCTACACTAAAGAGACCTGCTGGGTCAGTACATAGGACGCAGTGGAAAGGGAGGCTGAGGAAGGGAGCCAAGGACAGTTTTGCAGTAAACACAAGGCCCCCCACTATGGAAAGAGGGGGAGCCCCTGCTGGCTGCAGCATCCCTCAGACACCTGGTGAAGAAGTATTCTTGCTGCTACAAAGAACATGCAAACTTAAAATTCTGGTACATGTTGTCAAGTTACCTTGCTGAATGTTTGAACCAATTTAAAGTGTTCATACCACAACTGAGCAGTATCATTTTGTGAAAATCACTGGTTGATCTGATATGTTAACCTCTTTTCATGTGAACTGCTTCTGTTCAGTGCTTTTTCTAAAGTTCATAACCTTTGGCCAGCTTTCTCTCGTGGTGCTTATCTCTGTGAATTAATGATTTGTAAAAGTTTTTCATATAACAAAGACATTAACTTTTGTCATTTTTTGTTATAGATAATTTATCATCGACCTTTGTACTACTAGCAGATATTTTGGCCATATGGAAGTCATTTTATTATTATTATTATTATTTAATTGTCTTCAAATACATCTGCTGTTTTCCTTTAGAGTTTCTACCTTGGGAATTATATTTGGAAATTCATTTGCATTCTAAAATTACAAAATTATTCACTTAAAATTTCCCCACTAGTTTCATTAAATATATAGATATAGATAGATATAGATATAGATATAGATATAGATATAGATATATGCATATCTTTCCCATTCTTCCCAGAACAAAATGAAAAGAGATATCACAGAAATAAAAAGGCACTAATATCACAATTCATGAGTCCATGTTATATGTGCCACAACCTAAGAAAGACCCTTGTATAGCATCTCAAATTCACTTCATATATATTTTGTTCTGCACAAACTTATTTCTTATATTACTCGGAAACTAGTTTTAGTTTGTTGAAACATTAAGCTCATGATTTGCACTTGGATGGCTACATGAAATAAAAATATACATACAATGAAACAGACCAAGCTCATTTTATGCTTTCCTGCATGGACACTGCCACCTAAAAGAATTTGTCAGTCATGTGTTCAAATACACCTCAAATACAGGGAAATAATGGGAAATGGAAGACTAATGAGAGCATCAAAACTTTCCTGGAAATGACTCAGAAAAGGCTTCTACAAAGATGTTTTTGGAATGGCTCCATCCTGTGACTAAGCTCGTTATAAAACCAGGCATACCACGTACATAATCCAGGAGTTCTGGATCAACTAAGACGTGGATTTACTCTATTCAAAGGTTGGTCCTCCCTGATAATTATGCAGCAAGCATCATTATATGTATACAGCAAACAACTCCAAGAAAATGCCACAAATGTTTATTTAGGGATTAGATGATAAATCTGTTTCTTACCAAAAATCCAAATCAAATTAAACATGGGGATCATTGGGCATAAATATTACACAAAAATTAGGTCAGCATTTTGTTAATTTTGAAAGATTAATATCATTCTTTTATTTTAAAAAGTCTCCCATGGAGACCTTCTAGAAACTTCTGAATCAATGAAGCATTTAAGTTATTTTAATTTAATGGGAATGTAATTAATAAACTTATAAGCTTATAATTAAATGTTGTTGTGTTAGCTCTAGGTGTGTTCCCAAGAGGGTACCAGGTGTAGAAGTGATGTAGACAGTGGAGGTTGGGGTGGGTGTGGGTTGAGCTAAGGTTGAAAACAAGGTTGTAAAGAAGTCTTGTACTCAGCACACCTCTGCCAAAATTTCTGCTGAGTCATGTTAGGAGTGTTAAAGTGATTAGGACCTCAACTCCTCATGTCTGAATGAACTCACTACTACCATTGTCCGCTCACAAGAAAAATCTGGTGGTTAGCCTTCATGCTGCCCTCTCTTACCCTCACACCACTCAATTAGTTTTACCTCCTCAATATCTCTTAAATATGCATTATCCTCATTATCACCATTGTGATTACTTCAAGTCAGGTATTCATAAGTTCTCACCTGGCTTATTATAAAAGGCCACCAGTTAAAAATGGGAAATGATTTGAATAGATACTTCACCAAAGAAGACAGACAATAAGCACATGAAAAGATGCTCCACATCACTAGTCTTCAGGAAGAAAAAAAAAATTAAAATCATGACAAGCCCTGGCTGGGTGTGGCAAAGTTGGTTAGAGCATCATCCTGTACACCAAAAGGTTGTGGGTTTGATCACCAGTTGGGGAGCACGTGGGAGGCAACCCATTGACGTTTCACTCTCACATGAATGTTTTTCTCCCTCTTTTTCTCAAAATCAATAAAAGCATGTCCTCATATGAGGATTAAAAAAAAAAAAAAAGGACAAGATACCACTTCACATACTAGTTAAAATGAAAAATACTGACAGCGCCAAATGTTGACGAGGATGTGGAGCAACTGGAACTCTGATACATGGCTAGTGGGAACGTGCAACAGTTATAACTACTTTATCAGTTTTTTATGAAGTCGAACACAAACTTGCCCCGTCTCAGCAAATCCTCTCTTAGGTATTTACCCGAGAGAACTAAAAACATCTGTCTACAAGAAACCTTAAACAAGAATGTTCATAGAAACTCTATTATAGCCAAAAACTGGGGGAAAATCCAAATGTTCATTAGCAAGAGAAATGACAAACAGATTGTTGTTTATTCATTCAATGGTATATCACTCAGCAATGGAAAAAATAAACTACTGATGAATTATGGAAACATCTGGTGAGCAAATAATTCAGGCAGTAACACACTATATAGTTCCATTATGTAAAGTTCAGTTGCAGGCAAAACTAACCTATGGCGAGAGGCATCAGCTGGTGGCTGCCTCTAGGAGTGAGGGTTGACTAGAATGGAATGCAGAGAAATTTATCAGGGTTTTGAAATTATTCTCTGCCTTGTTTGTGTGTCAAAACTTACAGAACCAAACATTCAGGATCTGTGCATCTTTGTATATTTCACTAAAAATAAAAACATTTACACAGAACACATATATTTCTGTGTTTTTGGTGATTTTGCTATATATTTAGTGAATCTTTACAAGCTGCAGAAGCAGGTTTCTCAGTAGAGAACTTTTTTATTTTATCATGTAGTATCACTTCTATTCCAATGGTTTTGATCTCTTCCACAGAAATGCCAGGTGCCCCTGAATTTTTTCCAGTGTTTGGTTTTTGTCCTTTTCATTTGTTTGTTGAGAGGACTTCTCACTTGGTTTTCCCATCACCGATGCTGGCTCTTCTCTTCATGGCTTCTGCGTGCACATTTTAATTCTGAAATTTTATCTAGCTCTCTAATAACATTCCCTCCATGTAGACCGCTCTCTTCCTATAGCTCCTGCTGATGTGGGAATTAAAAACGCAAGGCTTTGGAATCTGACAGACTGGTTTGCCAATCTAGGCTCCAGTCATTACCGTATTACTTTAGGCAAGTTCATTTACATTAATAAACCTCTTTTCCTCATTTGTGAAGTGAGGGTCATAGTTGTAACAACTTCATGGTATGCTAACAATTCTGTGAGTTAATGTTGCACAGCAAGCACAGCTCTAGGATGGAATGCTGAATAAATAAATACCAACCTCATCATCATGATCAACAGCAGAACCATCATCTTCACCATCGCTATGCTTGTCTTCCTTTGGACAAACGCATTTTGGTTTCAAGCTATTAACTATCCACTTCCTAAGTGTTTGGTACTCTGGCTGGCACAGGGTAGATGGCCAATAAACGTCTGTTGAAGAAACAGATAAATTTGTTCCTTCATTTTACCATATACTCTAATGTCATACTGCAGAGTCTCATGTTTTGGTTGTCAGTGAACCAGTTAATGGATGCAACATCTACTCGCGGATCAAGTTTTATAATAATGACTCAGTTACTTTACCCAGAAAAACATTTTACAATATCAGCCGACTGAGAACTACTATACCACAACCCATTTTTAGTTAGGAATTTTGATGTTCGGACCATGGTGTGGTTACTTGTGGTCTCCTAGTATGTAAGGCCACCATGCGGGCCTCCCATGAGCTTGTCACATTTAGAATGTGGCCTCTTCTTTGTCCACACAGCTAATAACAGTCTGTGTAAGTCTAATTTCCACTGGTAGGTAATCTATTTCTTTTCAGCTGCTTTTAGGAGGGTTTCCCCCCCCCCTTTTCTTTTTTAATATATTTTATTGATTATTTTACAGAGAGGAAGGGAGAGAGATAGTTAGAAACATTTATGAGAGAGAAACATCAATCAGCTGCCTCCTGCACACCCCCTACTGGGGATGTGCCCACAACCCAGGTACATGCCCTTGATTAGAATCAAACCCAGGACCCTTCAATCCGCAGCCTGACACTCTACTCACTGAACCAAACCAGTTAGGGCAGTAATTTTTATTTTTCCACTGGATTTTCTATAATTTCACTATAATCTGACAGAGAGTTGATTTCTTTTTATTTAGAGAGTTTGGGATTCATTATGTTTTCTGTAAGTGGGGATTCATATTCTCACTAATTCTGGAAAGTTTTGAGCCATATTCTCTTAAAATAATTCTTTTCTTCCATTTCCCTATGCTAGAATTGACATCTTACCCCTAACACATTTATACTTTCTCACTCCCTACTTTTATTCTTTACCTCTTTCATATTTTCTATCTAATTGTTTCTCTGTGTTAAATATTGGCCAATGTCTTTATATGTGCTTTTCAGTTCTTTCTTCAACTGTATTTAATCTACTTACAACCCATCTACTGAGTTTTATATTTTATTAATTATAATTTTACTAGGGATCCAGTACACAAATTTGTGCACCTTGAAAGGAACTGTGGGCTGCAAGGCTGTGATAGGCACAGGGGCGGGTCTCGGCTCATCCTCTGCACCCCCATCTGGCTCCTCCCTCTGCGGCCCCTGGTTTCCTATCTGCTAGCAACCCCACTCCCACCACCATTCCCTTGTGCTGATGGTGCTGGCCCTGCTCACACCTACTGATGGTGCAGAGCGATTGGGGCCAGCACCAGCAGTGGGTGTGAGTGGGGACAGTGCCATCAGTAGATGCAAGTGGTGACTGCTGCCCCGATCACCTCTCAGGAGCAGGGAGAAACCTCAGGACTAATCAGGCCAGCAGCCACTGCTCACACCTGCTGATGGTAATGAGTGATCAGGACCAGCGCCAGGTATTGTTGCCAAGCACCAGCAGTGGGTATGAGCAACAGCTCTAGTGCCAGCAGTGGATGTGAGCAGGGCCAACACTGGCAGTAGGTACCAGCACTGGGGAGGACCCTGGTGCACAGGAGCAAAGAATTTTCAGTAATCACCAGAGGCTCGCCCCAATGACAGCGACTGGCACCCCACCTAGGTCTGGCACCCCCACTCACCTGCTCCACCATCCCACCTTGGCCCACCATGTTCCGCACATGCCCCTTAGTGATCAGCGCATGTCATAGCAACTGGTTGTTCAGTTGTTCCACCTTTTGGTCTATCTGTATATTAGCCTTTTATTATATAGGAGTTGTAAACTGTGATTATTTAAAAAATATTCCTGGAAATTTTAATCATCCCACGTGAGTGGTCATTTTTATTCTTTCACTTCTTCCAATAAAAATAGTCATTTTCTGGTCTATGTGTGATAAATCCAATAGCTGAAGTGCTTTGGGGAACTAATATCATTGTTTTTGCTTTCACTGTTTTTGCTTCCTTCTTTGCATGTTTTGTAATTAATTTTGAATTCTTATTCATCTGCTGTAATCAGAGGCAATCCCAAGGGATGCTTTTGCGCACAAAGAACTTGCTTCTGCCAGAGCCGGGCGTTGCCACGCTGGACCTGCCACACTCCCTCCAGGTCCCAGGCTCCCCATACCTCCTCCTGGCGGCCCACCCTCCCTCACCTTACAGAGTGCGTCTCACTGACAGAAGCTGAGAACACGGAAAAAGCACCAGCTAGTCTCTGAACAAGCTTCCCCAGAGTCCTGGGTGCTATTAGTGGGTTTTCCAAGGTTTTGCTGGATGTGGAGCTCAGATGACTGCGTCTTGGCTAAGGCGGCATGATGAGTGGATTATTGTTTTCCTGAGAAAGCCACACTCTCGGAATGAGACTGAGAGTAAGGAAAAAAGGCCATATGTATGGTGAACAACACACACAAAAACATTCCTTACGGATGATGACACATTAATGGGATGACTCATAAATTACTTTGATTTCAGCAATGTTACTGAGAGAAGCCAATACCCAGTGGAAAGTCCTAAATGTTTCAAGTGCTGCTTTAAAGGAAAGATGCTAAACTTTACATTATCTAACCCCTCAAGAGCATCTCAGAAACCTATAAATCATTCTTGTCTTGGAGACAATGTTACACCCAGTGTGTATTTAAATTCAATCATGTCAGCTCCAACAATATGACAAGAGAAAAAAATAACCTAATGTAATTTCTATTTATGCCAAGCAGCTTGATCAAAGGAATCATTTTTCTAGTTGAATGATAAAAACAGTAAAGGTGAGAAATTTTAATAACAACCTTCATTTTGTTGTTGCTGTTGTTCTTATTAAAACCAAGTGTGCATTTTTTAATGAGTCATGTCCAGGCCACGACTCTGGCAAAATCAAATCCACACTGGCTGAGTGAAGCCCCAGTCTGGTCTCAACTCTGCAGATTCTCATGTGATTTAGGAGCGTGAGTTCTGCACTCTGGATCCCATTTGTTCAAATATGAAGCGTTTCTCTCTGGGCCTTGTCCCAGATCTGGAATTGCAAGATTTTTATAACATATATACATCGATTGTTGGAATACAAGGAGAAGTAAAGGTCAATGCAAAACTTTTAATTTTATACCCTATGAAATTCAGGTTTTGAAAGGTGTGGTGATTGAGTTGCTTAAAGTTATTCAGTTAGTTGTTGAAGTTATTTTGTTAGGAAGGAAGGAGGGAGAGAGAGAAAAAGAGAGAGAGAGGAGTAATCTTATAAAGTTGAATTTCAAATAGCATAGTAGAAGAGAAAGGGTCTTAACTCCAACTGGAAGCTATTAATATCCTATCTAATAAAGAGGGAATATGCAAATTGACCATAACTCCATGACAAAGATGGGTGCACGCACAACCAAAAAGGAAGGAATGTGCAAATTGAGGGTCTCTCCACAACAAAGATGGCAGCAGCCAGGCCAGGACAGTTGCATCGTTGACGGAGGGCCTGTGAGCAGCATGCTGGTTCAGAGCACCTGGTGGGCAGTGTGCTCTGGGAAGGTAGGTAGCGTGCACAGGCGTCCCACCCCACCCAGGCTGCTCCGGGCCTGTGGGAAGGGTGCACAGAGAGCCTCGGGGCAGGGGAGGTGGGACGGCCGAGGGCAGCCATGTACTCCCCACATGGCGGCTGTGGCAGCCATGAGTGTGCCAAGCAGAGCCTGCTGGCTGAACTGAAGTAGTGCCTGCAGGCCATCAGCACTCAGGAGTGGCTGGGTAAGTCCTGCCCTGCAGGCCTCCAGTGCACACATCCTCTCCTCCCACCCTGGTGTGCAAATGTCCCCCAGCGCGCTGTCACCCACTTGCACCTGCAACAGTTCCAGACCATAGCATGCACAAATCTTCCCTTCCCTGCCCCTCCTTCACGCTCCCATCAACCCCAGTATGCCTACATCCTCCACAGGACCTGTGCACATCCCCTCCGGCACACTCACATCCTTTGGAGTGTGTCTGGGTGCTGAGGGTGGGTGCCTGTGAGATGACAGTGAGAGGGCGGAGCGGTGATGCCCTGTTCCCGCAGAGGCCAGTGCAGTGACAAGATCATTTCCATGGGGCTAACTCAGGTGCTGAGGTGGGAGCAGGTGTGGACAGAGACACCTGGTGGGCACAGGTGGCCCTTGTTGAGGTCCCTTCGGTCAGCAAGGGAACCCAGGGGAGGGGAGGAGCTCCGTCCTTTCAATGAGACGGTGGGATAGTCAGAGTTACTGCAGAGGAGGAATGTGCACTTTGGTGCTGATGTCCACGAGTGAAGGCTGCCCTACTGAGCTTCACTCCCTTGGGACCTAGTGCACGCCTGCCAGGCAGCAGGTGACAGGATGTGCTTTTCTGAGTTAATGAGAGAAAACATTTATCTTCCAAGGGCCCGCGAAGGTGGAAAGCGAAGGGGGAGATATGTGGGGAGTAAGCTAGGTTTTCTATCTGGGGGTTCCAAATCTGCTGTTGGTTCCTTTCACCGCTGACTAGAGATATACAGGGTGTCCCCCCAAAATGTATACACACTTTGAATACCTACTAATTCTTTTGGGTTTAAGCATAAAAAGAAAGAAACAACAATGGAGCTGTCATCTGTTAAAAGTGTGGGCACAAACCGGCAGTCGGACATTTCCCAAGGGGTCCTGGATTGGAGAAGGTGCAGGCCAGACTGAGCCCCCACCCTGCCATGCATGAATTTCATGCACCGAGCCTCTAGTACATTATAAATATGCAACACATCCCAGCCTTCTTGTGTTCAAGGATGCCTACAATGAAAACTTCAATTTCTATAAAAATGCAGTTTAAAAAATTCCATGAGGTCATATTTAGGGACAAACTGTAGCACTTTTGCACTTACAGACAAGTTGTTTCAAACTATATTAAATACCTAGAAATGGTGATATAATTTTTCAGAATTTTTTTTTAGAAACTTTGATCTAGAGAAAATGAGAGAAAAACATGAAATGAAGGAAGGATTTTTATAGATGTAAACTCACCCAGAGCAGAGAGAACATGAGTGACAACAGAGGGCAGGCTATAGGGACCCTACATGGATGGCCTTTGTCTTGAGATTTCTGGTTCTTTCCAGTTAGGCATTCATGCATCTCCATTTGTTTCCACAATACTTCCTCTCTCTTATTTTTGTCACAAGTCTCCTCCTGCCTCCAGAAATAATTGATATGTGATTTACTCAAATTTGGCTTCTTCCTCCTAATGACTGCCCATATTTTTAGATCAGTTACTCAAAACATCTATAAAACTTTTACATTTCTTTCTATTTAACTGGCTTTGGAAAAGAAAATGTGTTTCACACAACACAGTCACTGCAGGCGTACATCTGGTGT
This sequence comes from Pipistrellus kuhlii, assembly GCF_014108245.1. Taxonomy (NCBI): domain Eukaryota; kingdom Metazoa; phylum Chordata; class Mammalia; order Chiroptera; family Vespertilionidae; genus Pipistrellus; species Pipistrellus kuhlii. The sequence continues at coordinate 27,092,282 of NW_023425573.1, forward strand.
CCACCTAACGCGCCTTCCCCTCTTCTTCCACTCTGTTCACAGGGCCAAGTGCTCACTCACTGTCTCAGCTTCCTGTGCCGCTAAGGGTGTCCAGGTGACGTGGTTCTGGCCATGCAGCGGAAGCAAAAGCCTCCGGTGAGGGCTTACCTGCTGTGGTAGACAAAGCTTTGGGAGATGAGTCCCTGTGTCTTCCACCTGCCCGTGTCCTGCCTGGAATGAACAATGACTGGGAAGCACAGTAGCCTCTTTGTGATTATGAGGCCAAAAAGCATGAGAAAGATGATGAAGCAGGAAAATAATAGTCGGAACCCTGGGGACTTTCTGGAGCTGCCGCAATGCCCCTGGATATCTTACCCACCATCTTCTTACTTCCCCAAACAAATAAACTCTCCTGTGCCACAATTACACAGCTTTCCTTTTTGAGTCTGAACAGAATTTCTGATATAAAAAGCCTGCTCCGTGTCATCCTGTTCTGAGCTGTTTCACAGATTACTGCACATGGTCAATGAGGATGTTATTTATAGCAGGGAGTGATGGCTGCAGGAAATTGGCATTCCCTTGGTAGTATAAGTGAATAATCTCAAAATACTTTGTAGTCTATGACTCTGCTTGGAATCTTTTTCAAATAAATAATCCTTATTATAGATAAAACTTACACACAAATATGTGTAGTTACACATGAACTACTTAAGTGACTAAGTCTTCAGAAATAAATGCTCAGCAATGTGTAATGATAAGACAATTTGGTGCCCAATAGAGTGAAACAGTCTATAGCCATTAAGAATTGGTGTTTTTCAGCTGAAGCTGGTTTGGCTCAGTGGATAGAGCGTCGGCCTCCGGACTGAAAGGTCCCAGGTTTGATTCCTGTCAAGGGCATGTACCTTGGTTGCAGGCATATCCCCAGTAGGGGGTGTGCAAGAGGCAGCTGATCGATGTTTCTCTCTCATCGATGTTTCTAACTCTCTATCCTTCTCCCTTCCTCTCTGTGAAAAATCAATAAAATATATTAAAAAGAATTGGTGTTTTTCAAACTTATTTTAATGTCAAAGAAAAATACATGTGTTATAGTATTAAGCAAAATATACAAGATCCAAGCTATCATTTTAACATGATAATAACTATGCTAAAATTCACTGGGCAAAGAATGAAAAATTCGTTGTCGTTGGTTGTATGCTTGCTTTATATTTTGTCTTTAATTTTTCCCCAAATTTTCTACAATGAGAAAAACCAGAGGCAAAAAAATGTGGGCTCTCCTCCCCGCTCCCTTTTAAAATAACTTTCTATTTCTTTTTTATTTATTTTTTTCTCCAGAATTACATCTTCAACAGAAACCCTTTAGGCTGGTCTTAAAGAGAACAAGATGGGCTATTTTACAACACATTTGAGACGTTATAAAAACACAAACTATAAGAAGGGCCCACTTCAAGTCCTACAGAATGTTTGCTGTTCAGCCTGACTTAACTTAAAATGGGTCTTCCTAGAGATCAGGCCCGGTTCCAGTGCCTGAGCCCCAGGCTCCTCTGTGGCTCCTTGAGAAGTCTGCATCTCGGCTGGTTCCACCTGGGTCCGTGTGTCTCCCTTGACATCCTCTCCTCGGCAAAACAGCTCTCCATACCCCCCATCTGCTGGTCTGTCACACATCTGGGGGCTTGTTCCCTCCAGCCTGTCTCCTGGCTTTGGAAGCAACGACCTTCTCCTCTCTGTGCCAAGTTCTGGGTCAACTGCTTCAACAACACCAGCCTCTAAAGCGTTTCTTCCTCCCTCCCGGGGGCACAGTTTGCTGTTCATTTATTTTCCACTAGCTCAGAGGGCTTAGGGCTCATGGTTCTTTTGGGGACCGTATCTAGAACGCCATTTCACACAGATACAGGGCCACCATCCCAGTAGACTGGAAGGTGCGTGCAGTGACAGCTGGAGAAGGGTTTGCTCAGGACAAACTCAGCCTCAGAGCGTTTACACGGGAACCCGGGTGCAGCGTGATGAGACGTCCATGTGCCAGTCCACACATGGCAACTACTGAGGTTTTCCTTCCGTCAATCCGATCAGAGATGAGGTGCCACTGTAATTGAAAATGTCGAGCCAGCCCTGCTGGTGTGTCTCAGTTGTCCCATTTGCCAGGAGGTCCCTGGCTCAATTCCCCATCAGGGCTTAAGCTCCATCCCTACTAGAGGGGATGCAGGAGGCAGCAGATTGATGTTTCTCTCTCATGGATGTTTCTATCTCCCCCTCTCCCTTCCTCTCTCTGAAAGAAATAAATGCATAATTTAAAAAGAAATAAAATTAAAATGTCAAGCCAGGCACCACACTTTCACTCATTAAGTAATTTTTTAAAAAAACTGACAAACTCAGTCCTCAACTATTTAGAAAAAAGGGCTGGGCCCTGACAAGTAAAAGGCATTCCACAAGGAGAAACATTTTAACAACAGGGAAGAGAGGGAGGATCAGACGCCAGTGCCCTGGGGCTGGTTGGCCCCAGAAGCAAGGTTGATTTTGTTATTCACTGCAAACTATCACTCTTAGACCCTAGTAGGCCAACTCCAACTCCTCTCTTTTAGGTTCATTGTTGTGATGTAGGAAGTTGACCCGGACCACAAGGGGCGAAACTTTTGATCCACCAGCCTGCCCAGGTGGGCCCTAAACATGATACCGTGTTTCCCCGAAAATAAGACCTACTTACAGGTTTCCTTCTGAGTGAAATATAAGGCATCCCCCAAAAATAAGGCCCCCCTAGGCTAAACATGAGAGATTTGGTCCACTGATTCTGAAAGAAATGGAGACACAAGAAATTCACCAGGAAATTCAGGAATTGGATTGTTATGATGATGTTCCAGAAGATGATGACATGATTGTCATTGAATAAATGAGTAAATTCTTGATACTGTAGGATTCACAGTTTGTCTGGTTTGTGTTGACAATTACCGTACTACCGTACCATATACAGGTAATAAATTGCCTTTATTTTCATTTAACAATAAATGTGTACCGTATTTTTCTTCATGGAAAAATAAAACATCCCCTGAAAATAAGATCTAACGCATCTTTGGGAGCAAAAATTAATATAAGACACTGTCTTATTTTCTGGGAAACAGGGTAGTCTCTGAGACTCATTCACAAGGAAAACCCAGCTGAGATGGGGAAGGATTTGTAGAGAAGCACGTTGCAATGTGGGTGAGAACCACCGCTACCTTTAATCAACTTGTTTCACCATTTTAAGTGACACTTAAAAGTTCCCCCTAGTTACCGAATTGCGACATTTGTTCAGGACAAAGGTAGCCCTATTTCAACCTGTGACAAGATTGGCCTCAACTCCATTTCTACTTCAGAGGTGGAGCTGGGGTCCTAATGAAAGAAGAAAGACAGAGTTCTTGGGGGGAAGCCCAGTGACCATTCTTGACACCCCTAAAATGTCCCCGAGTAAGACAGGGAGCCGGGCACAGCCAGGAAGCTGTCCCTGGAATCCTGGCTACACTGAGAGCCAAGAACAAAGCTCTGAGTCACACTCGCCCCTGGCTTCCTGGGCCCTGAACTGACTGATAACCCCAACCTTTCCTGCATCTCTCCCCTCCCTGCCTTCCTGGGACCGACCTTCAAGTTCCTTCTTAAAGGACTTAGGCAGAATCGACAGCGATCTCTGGCAGAGTCTAGCTGAACACCCACCCGTCGGGAAGTCAATGCTGGTCAAGCACAGGGCTTGCTCTGACAAGCCGGCTAAAGAATCCGCACGCCCACGGCAACTCGGCGCTGTCCCAGAAGGAGACCTGCCAGTTCTGGCGGACAGAGGACCTGCCTTCCTCTGAAATAACGTTTCTTTGAAAAGAAACAATAATAATCGTAGGGTAAATGCCGGATTCGTGTGCTCAAAAGTAATAATCGTAGAGTAAATACCAGATTCGTGTTCTCAACAAGGTTCAAGCAAACATAACACCTACTAGATGTCAGGAAACCTCTCTTTAAAATGTTAAACTATGAACCAGCGGACGGTGGTGTGAAATGAAAGCCCGATCGCTGAGCGGGAAGGTGAGTGAGTGGTCACCGTGAAGAGGGCACCTGGACTGGCTCTTACGTAACGTTCAGCTTTGAGGCTCGTTTTATGAGCAGTGTGTGATGATTATCATCCAGTGACTTCGCAAGAACACGTCCTGCACAGATCCCTGTTCGGTTTTGAGAGGAGAGCATGGCGTGGAGGCCACTGATTAGCAAAGCAACTTCTCTACCATTTTTCTGAAACGTAACTCACCCCCTCCCAGCCCTCATCCCTCCTTCAGCGTCTCTCCCAGGAAGATGTGAAGGTGTGACTATGTTATTTCCTTGGGTTCTCTCCTCATTTGTTTCTTGCTGACCACCTAGAAAGTGAACCTCCTCCGTCCGCCTGGCTCACTGATGTCACCCGGCCGGGCACCACCAAGACAGTGCAGAAGCTGGGTCAAGAAACCCTTGTGAAACGAACAAATCAAATGTTGCTTCCACTTGTTTCTTATTCATGAGCATCCCTCAGGTGAGCTGCCAACCCTCTTCTCGGCCTCACTTGGTCCTTGACACTCACTCAACAGGCTTTCAAACACACGCCTGCGTTGGCGAAAGAGAAATGAAGGAGGCCGTGGAATTTAGAAACACCTGTTCAGAGAACGGCCGTGAACTTGCAACAGGCTTGACCTCCCAAAGGGTAGTGGGATGTGGAAAGCACGTGGGTTCCAGACAGAGGGTGAGATGGGACATGCCAGTGCCACCTTCGCCCGCCTTCTATTCTCTCTCAACACCGGGCAACCAAGTTCTGCTGTGGAAAAATCCAATTACTTTAGTCTTGACAGACAAACATGTGAAAATAGACGTGTCAGTCATTTTCACGATTTCCAGGGTGGCTGCCAAGGAACCAGCAGGACCACATGTGGGAACTGATGTGAGAAGTGGGCACCTGGTACTTTCCATTAACACTTTCCCGTGTGGGGCCTACCTGCTGCCAACAGGGGCGACTTTGTCTGTTTATGTTGTAATGCATGAATTCCACCTTCGTTGTTGTAGTCAAAGAGAAAAACACACAGCTGAGTCCCTCTTGCTTCCAGTGTCTTGGTATTCATTTGGACAGGCACGTGCATTAGAAATATAGAGTAGTCAAGTCCGTAACTCACTTTGGTTCTATAGTTCATATCTGTGCTTGTCATTATTTGGCAGAAAAAACTCCAGCCTCAACCAGCCTGATAATCATCCTCGTCTCCTGCTACCAGCATCTGAATGCATAAAAATATCAGGGGGTGCTGCCCTTATCCCCATGTGACAGATGGGGATACTGAGGCTGGCAAGGCTAGGTGACTTTGCCCCAGGTTTTGCAGCCGTAAGCAGTGGAGTCTGTCCCAAGGGCCCGCAGTTGCACTGTGCCTTGCTGGGGCCTTTGCACATACCATCTCAGTCACTCAGGGCGAGTCTGAGCAAAAACAAAGAAACAAGCAAACAAGAGGATGCCCTGTTAAGTTTGAATGCCGCATAAACAACAAATAGGTTCGATATAAGCATATCCTGTGGGATATTTGGGACACAGTTTTACTTAACAATTCTAGCTTTGTATCTGCAATTCCAGAATAACTGGGAGTTTGGTAATTTACCTGTCCCTCGAGGCAAGAGAGGCACTGGTCCTGGATTGCCCACTTGGGTGTCCAGGAGCCTGGGAGTTGGGGGGACGTGGAATGGGAAGTTGAGGTCAGTGAAGACAGACAGGAGCTTCATCTCATCCTGGCTCCAGCCTGACTCCTGCAGAGAAGGGTCCATACCCACCTGCTGCTGCATCAGAATCCAAGCTCAGAGCTACTGAGCCTCTGAACAGAGTATTCTGATGTGGCCAGAAGGGGGCGCTGAGGTGTTGGATGAGTTCAAGTTCTCATTTTGCCCTTTCCTGTAAAATCCATGTGGGGTATGAGGTCTGGTCATAATATTTATTTGTAATGCAAAAACAAAAAGATGCCCCTCCGACGGCCCATCTCTGTCTTTCCCACCCTGGAAAATCAGGGCCAGAAAGAGTCAATGTCCAGGGATTCTGTGCCACATTCAAGCTTAGTACCAGTCCAGCCTTTGGTGAAATTAGCTTGTGTTCCCAGCTGCAACCCTTTGATTTGCTGCTGTACCCAGGCTCCTGCCTGGAGTCTGCATTTAGAGTCCACACAGGTATCAACCATGTGGTTGCTAAGGCCACATGGCTACTATGGAGAGAAGAGGTGAGCATACCAGCAAGTGAGCAGAGAGAGAGAGAGAGAGAGAGAGAGAGAGAGAGAGAGAGAGAGAGGAGAGAAGAGAGGGAGAGGGGAGGGAGAGATTCTTCATTTACTTGGAATTACATATTCTCAGGCTTGGGAGGAACCAGAAGCTTTTTCAAAATAACCAATCAGTTTCCCAGACTTCCACAGTGGTGACCTGTATGTGCCTGGTACACACAGCTGGAGGGGCCCTGCAGAGAGAGAAGCCACGAGGCTGGGCAGGTGTGCTCAGTCAGGCCGGGGAGGGCCACGTATGCCATATTTCAGCGTTATCCTTTGGTATGTTGGTGTCTCCGAAGGCATTAAGCATGGAGTGATGTTTTAAAGAGATCACTCTGGCTGCCTGTGGAGAATCAGATGGAGAACGGCCAAATAGGACTCAGGGGAGCAGTTTGGGAGGCCATGCAATAGATCCAAAGAAGGATGGGCATCTGTACCAGAGAAAACATGGACACACGATTCCAGGTTCATACAGCCACCATGTGTGGAGCGCCTCCTAGGGGTTACCTGTCCCACCAACAAGCCTGATGATGGAAGAGGCCTGGGCCTGGGTACCCATCTGTACTCCAGGAGGCCTTGAGACCAGTCAGGCCTACAGAGGAAGAAGAAGGAGAGGCAGAGGCTCCGAGGAGACTTTTCTCTGCCCCAATAACCGCCCCCCTCCCCTCACACAGGTAAGACAACAAACACACAGCCAGGGCAGTGTGTCTGCAGTTGTCAACAACAATGAGGGGGCCACGCTGATTGAAGCACGCACTCCATTCTGAATGATATCAAGATAAGCAACACTGCACTGTGCTGATGCACAGAACACTTGAAAATGATTCATTTTCTCTCCTTTGAAACGTAATGTCAGCAAACGCTCTAAGGGCAGAGCAAACCACATCCCGAGAGGAAGTGATAAGCACAGAGGCGCAGTGAGAATAGCGCAGGGGACAGCCTGGCAGCTTGGAGGCCGAAAATAAGAGGTGTTTCTACTTTGGAAATGCAGCTGAAAACAGAAAGGCTGCAATGACAACAGCAGAGCAACTATCTCTATGCTCATCTCTAAAGGAAATACTTCCCGAGGCTGTGACAATCCAAGATTTCCTGTGGACACGACTGTGTACAAGACCCTCAATGAGGACGATGAGCGTTTTTGACTTTTTATTTTGAGATAATGGTAGATTCACCCATGGTCGTTAAGAAATTATAAGAAGTCCATTCAGTTTCCCAAAATATTTTGCATAATATTTTGCATAAACAGTGTAGCATCCCAACCAGGAAATTGACAGTGGTATAATGGTTCAGTTTTGAGAACACTTAAAGCGATATTTTGTCACTTTGAAGTTATAAAAACGTAAAATCTCTGTGTGTGCTTTTTAACCCAACTAAAAGTAAATTACCAAATATCAGATGGGGAGAGAATCTTTTATATTAATCTTAGTAAAGAGTTTATGTCTATATAATCATCATGTTTCCATTGATAAGATAAATGTTAAGTGGCCTTTGAAAATATTTTGATGGCCTATAGAATTATAACCAAAATTACAACAATGCAGCCACATGTAAGGAAATTTATGAGGCTACATTGGATGAGTTTACTTATTGAAATTAGGTTGTTTGAGGTATATTATTTGATTGTGTCCCTTTTAATTTTCACCCGAGGATATGTTGTTTTATAAAATGATTTTGAAAGAGACAGAGAGAGCCAGGGAGATGGGAGAAACATCGATCTGTTGCCTCCCATACATGTTCTGACCGGGGATAGAACCCAAAACCTGGGTGTGCGGCCTGACTTGGAATTGAACTTGCAACCTTTTCATCCAAGCAACTGAGTCACCTGGCCAGGGCTGATTGTGTCCTTTATAAAGCCTTCCACTATTATTTCTGATATCCAGGAGTTTACCAATGTCTTCTAGTTACATTTAAAATACCTTGTGTCTTTTTACCCATTCATTCATTTATTCATTCATTCATTCAACAAATATATGTTGATCAACTGCTATTGGCCAATTATTTTTCTAGTGGTTATGAAAACAGAAGTGACAAAAAAAAAAAAAAAAGCAGCCCTTTGGGGAGCTGACATTCTAATCTGTCCCCATTTTCATTTCAGCTGTAATTGCCTTGTTTAGGATTCCAGAAGGGCCACTGTATAAGCTTCTGCCTCCATCAGCCTCTGTACATTCCCCCCCTATCCCTTCCCCCCACACAACCTCCCCTTAAGCCTATTCTTCGCACAGCTGAGTCTTTCAACAGATGCATCTGACTAGGTGACAGTCAGGCTTGAAACCCAGTGTTGCCGTTGCTCCTGTCCTCTCTGTGCAAGACCAGCTCTAACTGCCTTCACAGCCCTTTGTGGTCCCGCCCCCACCTTCGTGCCTTATCGCCATTCTTCCACCTTCCTTCCCGCCCACACGGCTGGCCGGCGGGCTTTGCACGTGGTCATTCTTGCACTGAAGTCCTCCCATTGCGTTTCTGCCTGAAAAGTCACCCTCATTAACCTTTTAGTCTAAACATGAACTTCGCTGATGAATGAGGTAAAGTCCATTTAGTGCCAGATTTCATTTACTTGGGGATCACCAAATAACCACCTATTGATTGGGTTAATGTGCTGTCACTCCATTTGTATGAGCAAAGAGGTATGTCCATTTTGCATTGTTTGTTATCTTCATGCCCTTGATCCTGCTACCATGTGGCAACAGTGATTCCTGTGGGGTGGTGCAGGGAGTGTGCCTAGCATTTTTGGTTTGTTTTGTTAATCATTTTCTGCTGAAAATAAAAGTCATTTGAAAATCAGAGAAGAGTATAAAAGAAAAAACACCAAATACTGAGAGTGTACTATTGCAAGGTTTGGGTATATTTTCTTCATTTCCCTAGTACGTTTAATTACTCTACCTTGATTTTCTTTGTGTGTGTGTTTTTCCACTTAAAACATATAAAGTATTTTATTTTATTTTATCTATTTATTTTTAATATATTTTATTGATTTTTACAAAGAGGAAGAGAGAAGAATAGAGAGTTAGAAACATCGACGAGAGAGAATCATAGATCAACTGCCTCTTGCACGCCCCCTACTGGGGATGTGCCCACAACCAAGGTACATGCCCTTGACCGGAATTGAACCTGGGACCCCTCAGTCCGCAGACTGAGGCTCTACCACTGAGCCAAACCGGTTTCAGCAAAACATATAAAGTATTTTAGATTTTAAACACAAACTGCTAAATTGATTTCCAAAAAGACTGTAAAAATTTGCCCTTCCATCGTTAGAAACAAAAATGTCTGCCTTATCTACCACATTTGGACAAACTCTGATATTAATTCTTAGTATAAGAGGCAAAAAGAAAAAGAAAAGGTTTTTTGTTTTGTTTTGTTTTGTTTTGTTTTTGTCAGTTTGGCTTTTCTTTGATTCTCATACAGTATTTCATCTACATGAAGTTCGAGGCCAGCCAACACCAGTGCATAGTCCGGATGCTGGCTGATGCTGGGGAGAAGGGAAGGTGATGGTGGGAGGAGGAGGCATCCTTGGGGACTCTGAGGGTCTGGTGTTGTCCCAGGTGGTGGTTACGTGGGCACCTTCAGTGTGTAATTGAACTATCCACTTACACTCTGTGGACTTTCCAATGTGCATGTCTGCAGTGGGATGAATATTGGTCCCACTGGAATGGTGGTCCCCAAAAAGATGTCCTAGCCCCAGTGCAGGTGAATGTCATTTGGGAAATGGACCTTTGTTTTTGTGATTCAGTTAGAGATCTTGAGACGGGATCCTTCTGGATCGGGATGGGCTCTACATCTGATAGCCAGTGTTATCATATTTAGGTTATTAGATTTACACACAGAAGAGAGGTCACCTGTGAAGACAGGCAGAGGTTGGAGTGACGCATCGACCAACCAAGTCATGCCAGGAATTGCCACTAACTATTGGGAGCTGGAAAGAGGCAAGAAATCATTGCCCCAGGAGCTAGCAGAGGGCACAGTCCTGTCAATGCCTTGGTTTTAGATGCCCAGCCTTCAGAACTGGGAGAGAACAGATGTCCAGTTGTAGCGATTTGTTAGGGCAGCCCAGGAGTCTACTACAGTGCTGTAGTTACATGAAAAAATTCACTCAAAACAAAACAAAAGCAGCCAAAGCAGGGGTGTAAGATCAGGCATGCTCAGGCATGGTGGCTGGGAGCCTCACAAAAGCCATGACATTATTGAGCTGAGTTATTAAATGCATGCTTTCAAATATATAATCCCATTGTAGACTGGAAGCTCAGGAGTCATTATGGATGTCCACAGGATCTTCCCTCCCACATTGATTACTCCCTGGCCTTTAGGGTCCCCCTCTCTGACCCTAGAGGCTGCACTTGCTATTCTGGGCTGCAGTCCTGGTCTCTGGTTCTGATTCCTCTCTTTCAAGGCCATGCCCTGGGACTCACCATTGCTCAGTTCTACCATCATCTTCCTGTTACAGTTATGGGCCAGCCTGCCCAGGCCAGCGGCCTCCCATGCTGACTAGCAATGGCATTTGAATGTCAGGCTGACTCCAATGGACACCTTGCATTCCTGATCTGACATGAACATGCTGAACTTCTCTGCAGCAGCAGTCCCTACCTGCTCTTAAAGATTCAATTACTCATTCATTTTTGTTCTTTCTTTTTTCTGAACTTTCTTTTACTTTTAAATTTTTATTTATTGAATTTATTGGTAAAATTATATATGTATTAGTGTACAATTCTATTGATATAATATATCATCTGTTTATTGTATTGTGTGTTCACCACCCAAGTCAAGTCTTCTTCCATCACCATTTATCCCTCCTTTACTCTCCTACCTTCACACATTCATTATTTGTTAACTCAGACATCCATTCAGCAATTATTTCTATAGCAACTAATGTGTAGGGGGTGCTGTAAAAACTGAGAAATTAGAAAAATCCATCCAGCTAGAAATTAAGGGGGAAAAATGCTCTTAACAGCTGTTATACTAAGAACCATATGAAAAGGAGGTGTTTCTTACTAGAAGGCAAAGAAATAAATGCAAATTAAAATAATGAGTTGACATTTTCACTTGTCAACAATGAAAATAGCTCATTGCTTGCTGGTGCAAATGTAGTAATTTAGGCAATTTCTGTTTCCTGCAGCAGACCAACTATCCATACAGGTGTGACAGGCTACTGCAGTGAGACATTAATTTGTATTTTTTTCCTTCTGAAATTTTCCTTTCTCCTTCAAAGAAAGTGGCCAGGCTGTATTCGTGTCCTATTGCTGTGTAACAAATACCAGCAAGTACCAGTTCTGTAAGTAAGAAGCCCAGGCAGGACTCAACTGGGTTTTCTGCTCAGGGTCTTATAAGACTGAAATCAGAGTGGCTGATCATTTCTGGTGGCTCTGGGGGAGCACCCACTTGTAAGCTTACTCAACCAAATTCAGTTCCTTGGAGTTGTAGGACTGAGGCAGCTCCTAGAGGCCACAATGCATTCCTTGGAGATGGAAGGGGCCACATCTCCAAAGCCAGTATTTGACCTCCCTCATGTCTTGTCCCTCTCATGCTGTCTCTAGGATGATCCCAGGCTTTTGTAAGGGTTCATTTGGTTGAGTCAGGCCCAACTGTTGAACATAAATAAGATACTTTAACAAAATAAATAAATGGAATGGTAAAGGAAACAAAATACTGAGTTTTGGCATGACGTTTGCACAGGATTGGTGTGGCAATAGTCAACTGATACACTGACCTTCCTATAAGACAAAGAGACTGGCCCCAACATTCTCAAGTTAAATACGAAAGCTGTCAAAGACAGCTGGGGCCTTAGTAATATGAGGTATGGTTGTTTCTTCATCTCTCTGCCTGTCTCTTGAAAGTTAATCCCAGTGCGTCTCTCAATTTCTATCCCTTGCCCATGCCCACACACACAAGCACACACACACACACACACACACACACGCACACACACTCATGCCCAGACAGAAAAATCAGGATTGGCAACGTGACTGGCAAAAACCCTGTGCAACCAAACACCAGGCTCAGCATACTTCGAGTGCTCTGGCCAATGAGGTTACACAAGACGCAGGGACTGTGGCGAAAGAGGAAGCCCGGGGTCTAATGTCTCATGCGGAAAGGCATTTAGGCAATCGCAGATCAGACCCAATGAACCGCAGCCCCTTCTCACTTCCTTGGGGAGAAAAGGACCAAGCTGGCCATGTGATGCCGGTTTGGGGGCTGTGGTTTCCAGCAAATGTCACAGCAAGAAAAGCCAGGCATTTTCACCTTGGACTTGGCATCGTTCTCCTGAGGGCACTTCCAGTTCCAACCTCAGCTCTTGCTCAGTGATGCCATCTATAGTTTTCTTTTTTGCTGGTGCCTCCACCCTGAGCATCCATATGCCCCCCTTGGGCACATATACGCACACACCTCCACATTTGCCTGGGCACACCCAGACACACACCCATTTATTTCCCCACCTTAAAGTCCACAGGCACACAGACACGCATAGACACTTCTCTAAACATAAACACTTAGGCTCACACATGCAGACACTCAGAGACAGACCGACACCCCTGTGCACATGCACACTCATACACACAAACGCACGTGCATAAATTACACATCTGCTCCAGTGCATTCACAGGCATACAACTTCTTGGCAGAAATTTCAATCCATCGGTCCTATCAGCTTTGCATGAGCGTTTTATTTCCCTATTGTTTGCTGACCCCCTTCCCTATTTTCCTTTAAAATTAGGTAGTTACAGATCTGAAGAAGTGAAAACTGCCCAACAGTCACACCGCTGGTGCCTGGGCCAGGGGAGTCTGATGCCAGCTCTCAGCAGGGCCTGGGCAAGGGGATCACCGACAGGACCTCTGGGTTAGATCTAAGCCCCTCGTGGGCCTTTGTCTCCTGTTTGTGTGCTCATCCACTGGGGTCCTGGTTGTCTTCATGGAGCCAGAAGCCTAACAAAACGCACATCCGACTCACAGGCTCATCTGGGGTTGGATGCCCGCAGTCCTGAGAGCCAGACTCCTTCAGCAGCACCAACCCCTGTCATCCGTGCCCCACAGTGCTGGGAGGTGGTCATAACGGGGCCACATAAAGGGTCCTTCTGGGGTTGGAGCCATTGAGTATCTTGACTATGGTGGTACACACATGATCACACACATGTGATTGAATTGTATGGAACTGAGTACACACACACACACACACACACACACACACACACACGCATGTCAAACTAGGGAGGTCAAAATAAAGGCTGTGGATTGAATCAATGTCCTGCCTGTGATGTTTTGCTAGTTGTGCTGCAAGGTGTTACCTGAGGAAAAGGCATGTGGGATCTCTCTGTGTTGTTTCTTATAACTGCAAATGAATTGACAATGAACTCACAGTAAAAGTTTGATTATTTTCAAGGGGAGGGGGCACAGGTATATCACTTTGCTTGGCATTTCCTGACACCCTTGCATGCCTTTTGGGCCTCTTTAATCATTCTCCTTTGAATTTTCTCTATCTTGACTCTTTGAGGAGTTAGGTTTTTTTGGACAGTTTTCTCTATTTATGACCTGGTGGCCCTAGAGGAGGTGGATTCTAGAAATTGCCCAGTAGTTATTCCTGCTACAAACACAGGCAGGACTGTCCTGACCCAGCTTCCTGCTCCCAGCGGCCCTGCCTCCAATCTGTCAAGGAGAGTTTTCTGTGGTCATTGTTCCCTGGGCACCAATTTACGGTCAATCATGGTGTCAGACCTTAGCAGGTGGGCCCCCGGAATCCTGAGGCCTGCATCATGGACCGAGAGCAGAAGGGAGATAGACAAGCACTCAGAGGTTGTAAGACTGCACAATACCTGATGCCACGCAGGTGAGCACAGGCTGGAGAGCTAGCCCAGCCTGCGGTGGAGGCCTCCTGGGAGAGCGGGTCCAGGCTCACTCTCCAGGGAAAGACGGAGCAGTATCGGGAGAAGCTGCCAGCGTCACATGCCCTGGGCTGCCTATCTCTGCTGACTCACCCCTTACATTCTGCTTTCTGGCAACCCCAGAATAAGGGGGAGCCCCTCCCCTCCCCAGGGCCACACGCAGATCCACAGTACCACTTAGCATGAAGCAGCACACGATCTGACATGTTCTGTTTGGGATTAGGCACCCTCCGTACCAGAAATAACACAACTGAGAATAACTCTTAAAGGAGCCAGTGTGAGACTGGAAACCCGGAGAGGCGAGAGCCAGAGGGAACGGAGAAACACTAGGGTTATATGTTATGCTATAGAACAAGAGGATTTTTATTTTTATTTTATCTTGTCCATTGTGCTGTGGGACAGTTCAGCAGTTTTTCAACATCCTTCTCATAGTTGCCGACCTGTGTCCAGCTGGTGTGAAAACAAACAACCCCAACATTGAAACTCTCCAAATGTCTTTTCATCAAGCCGTCTGTCCTCCACCTCCCCTCTCCTGACGCTGACTGCAGTTCCATGGACTTGGGAAGGATGTCTTCACGTCTGCAAGGACAACCTTCCTTCCTGGGCCACGTCCCACCAGACAAGTCACCTGTAGACTGATTAATGACTTGGAAACTTCTGGATCGGTGGTTCTCAGCCTTGCACATGCATCAGAATCAGCTGAAGGGCTCGTGCAAACGCAGATGGCTGGGCCTTGTTCCAAGTTCCTGGTTCAGTAACTGTGGGGGGAAGCCAAGTAACCAGGGGACACTGAGGCTGGTGCGCTGGCGACCACACTTTGAGAACCTGTGTTACAACAATGCCTAAGGGCAGAAGGAATCCACCTTACAGCATCTCCTGAGGCCCCATATAATCAGAACAGACGTAAGCACCCACATGATCCCTAAGTGCATCCCCTGACCCATGATCTATGACTCTGTGATGTCAATACCACAGTCAACAGCTTTGGCGAGTTTTTTTAATGAACCACTAGAGGAGTCAGGAACAGGAACGGGAACTCTAAACTTGAAGTTGGCTGACCTGGTTTTCATCTGGACGCTGCTACTTGCTTACTGGTTGACTTTAGGAAAGTAATGTACGCTCTTCATTACTCCTTGGTTTTCCCAGCTTAAAATCCCCTTTGTCACAGGAGGCTCTTCATAGGATGAAATGAAATAAAATATACGAAAGCTGTTTCTAGTAAAACACAAGGTTTACCCTCGTTTGGTTTCTGTTCTGCAGTCATAGCCCACCTCAAAACTGAGCAGTAGGAAGTAAACACTCAAAACCTGAGTTTCAACACCTCAGAAAATGCTGAAAATTAGGTCGATTTTTCCAGTAGTCCTTTAAAAAGGAAAGTCCTCTGTACGTCTCAACTGTATAAAATTTGTAAGAGTCTCTGTTTGCCTGCAATGATAGTTGACTGCATCAGTATCAGCTGCATCAGAATCAGCTGGACCTGGATAGGAGCTCTGATGTGGACAGCAAAGAAAAGCAGGAGAGTTTGCGATTTCTACATAATATCTACGTAATCGACATCTTTCTGCCATTTTATTTGAGTCTGTAAAGTAGAGAATTGTTGAAAAGCAACTGATAGGAGGAAAAAATATTAAGCCAGTGCTGGGCTGAGTCTGACTCCCTGGGGAGCAGTGACATGCTGTGTGCAAGATCGTTACCTCGTTACCCCGACACCTTCCTGGTAGTCCCCGCTTCCCAAACAGGGGCTCAGGACTGGTGGTGTGGCCCTGTGGCTGGCACCCCACTGACCTGTCCTCACCCTCACCCACTGGTGACATATGCAAGTTTAGCTCTCGACCGGAAGGGCACTGGATGGTTCTCCCCCAAAAGGTAATCCATACTACATGTCTAGACTTTTCTGCGTCACACAGAGGCTCAGATCATGGGTCAGGGAGTGCATGTTACTTAATAAGTCATTGATTCAAACCATATAACTTTTAGAGGTATTTCTTAGGTGACCACCGGTCACAAAAATATAATGTGACTCAGAGAATAGCTAATTGCTTTCCCTTTTTAAAAAAGAATGGAGAAACCACAGCCCAGACCAGCGAGGCAGCTTCACCGGCCACATGGAAAGATCTACGTCAGCTCTCACGGAGCTCATCTTGGGCTGGCCCATGTGGCAGAATTGGAAGTCCCTGCCCCCAAAACCACACAGTGAAAGCCCATATGTCAAAGGGGGACACATCAAGGCTGAAGGGCCGTGGTCTCACCAAGAGCCGGCTTCACAGAAGCCATGGGGTTATGGCACCACAGAGAGAGAGAAAGAGCGTGGGTTGTGGGTTACAGAATCAGTGCTCCTGGCAGTGTGCTCTTTCATTTCACTGGCTCACGAGTGTAACTGTAAATAACCAGAATCAGGTCCCAGGATGTCTTTCCTGGAGTCTCCAAATTCCAGCTGGTTTCATGGGGCAACTTCTATGTATTTCGGCTGCCTTGCTGTGGAGAAAAAAATGAGAAGAGGTTGGATTCTTGACTTTCCGAGGTACACAATCAAATAAATATAATTTCGTTGGAAAAAGAAGACATAAGTAATATTTTCAACAAGAAATAATTTTATATAAAAGACTAAAAAGTAAAAAAATTAAAAACTACGTTTTTAAAAAAGATAACATTGTCTTCTATACTCTTAAAGGCTGTACCTTTTGATGATTCTAAACCTGCTAGATCATGTCAGGTAGTAGAACGTGGCAGGGCTCCGTTTTTATTTCATTGGAAATGTTTTTAGCGCTTTACCCTTAACGCATCTCATTGTCTAGCCGATGTAAGACATAGTCCTTTAATAGTTCCTTTAAGAGAGCTTTTTTTTTTTTTTTCTCAGTGAGAATGATTGTTGTACTTTTATATTAAACTAGTGGTCCAGGGCATAAAATTTGTGCACATTAAAGGGGAATTAACTAGAGGAAATATTTTAATATTGCTATTCTCCTCCCCTGGTCTGTGCTGGGTGGGGAGGCACCTCACATCCCAGGCTGGTGCAAGTCCCCACCCATCCATGCTGCAAGTCCCTTCGCCATCCTCCCCTCCCCCCAACCGCCCCCCCCCCCCACTTCCCCGCCTGCCTCCCACACAGCCTCCTGCCCGTCTGTCCTTATGGTGTCATGGCATGATGGCCATTTGCATATTAGCTTTTTATTATGATGATGATATCTGGCCCAACTTTTTGATTATTATGTGTGATAAATTCCTGGAAATGTAATCACCCAGCCCAGGAGCCTGGATATTTGCTACATCCTGTCAAACTGTCTCCAGAAATGCTGTCCCCTATACTCCTGAGCAGTGCCATCAGGTGTCTGTCTCATCACACCCTCTCCACTACTGAGTATTGTGATGTTTTAAAAGTTCCAGGTATCTTTCCTTTGCAATCACTTGATTGCCTTTGAAGTTAACTTTTCTCACGTATATTAGTTACTTTATTTCTTCATTAGTTCAAGGTCTTTGCTCAGACATATTCTTCTTTGAGTAATTCTATTTTGTTTGAGTTCACGGGAAGCAATAGCAGCTTCCATGGAGGAAGGTGGAGGGGTGGAGGGGGGAGAGTGGTGCTGGACCAGATGTGGTTGGCAATGGCTCCTGTTAAAGGTTAGGTCAGAGGTGAGGGGGTTAAGGGAGGTGTTAAGTTTTGAGACTGGAATGTTAGGGTGAGGGCATGCAGTCACAGGTCACCATTTGGGAGGTTGAGCCCCCTGGGGTCTGGTGGGGAGGATGAGGTCAGACCTGGGTTTGGTGAGGGATGCAGGAGGGGAGTGTCTAGCTGGGAAGACCTATAGGTCTGGGCGACTCCCTGGATTCAGGTGCCCAGCACTCGCTGCTAGAGCCGGGGCCACCACACTGTCCAGGCCCCACTACAGCCAGACGGACCTGCAGCTTCAGCTCCAGCTGCACTGCAGGGGCTGCAGGAGTCACATGGCCCCCAAGCCTATACCTCCTCACCTCTGAGCTGGGTGCATGGCCCTCTTCAGGGAAATCGCCTGAGCGGCCCCTCTAGGTGACGTTGCCTGGTGACGCCATCAGTGGGCACGCCACACAGCCTGATGCTGTGTGGGCTGGGGGGAACTTTATGGGAGGAGGTCCTCTGTCCCATAACCCTGCCACCGCAGGCCTGGAGCCCTCATCCATGCACACACGGTCATCTGTAACAGGTGTCCAGAGGCCGGGTGGGGTTCAGGGGGTTCCCACCATGTCAGAAACCGCTTGTCCCAAAGGTCCCACAGTCTCAGTGTTGCTACATGATTGTATGGCCTCAGTGTTATGCCACTACTTTCTGATACCAGTTTTGCACCTTAACTCTTAAATTAATTGCAAAGACAGTTTTCCTCGTTGCCCTCCTGGGACTCATAATTCTGCTGCATATGCTCCTTTCAAAGGTCAGTTTCTAGTTTTTGGCCATGTGGAGTGTCGCTGGCTTTTCATTCTAGGTTTCCACGTGGGGCATCCTGAATTCTGTGACTCTGTCTGTCCCACAGCAAGCCTGTGAGCAAATAAATATGAACCCCCCCCTAGCTGGTTTGACTTAATGGATAGAGCATCAGCCTGAGGACTGAAGGGTCCCACGTTCAATTCCAGCCAAGGGCACATACCTGGGTTGCTGGCCCGGTCCCGAGTGGGGGGCGTGCAGGAGGCAGCCAATCAATGATTCTCTCTCATCATTGATGTTTCTATCTCTCTCTCTCCCTCTTCCTTCTTCTCTAAAAATCAATTAAATAAATAAATAAATAAATAAATAAATAAATATGATCTCCATTTACATCTATTCTCAGACTGTAATAACATTTCCCCAAGTGGGACTGGATCTTACAAAAGAATTTCCATGCTCTACTATAATGAATAAGAATGAGGATCTGAGATCACCTTTCACATGAAGAGCCAATGAGGCAGCCTCACATCCCTGGCCAGGCGCTGGGCTGGGAGGCAGCCTCATGTCCTGGTGGTGCAAGTCACTACTCCGTTCCCCACCCACCAGCTCCTGCTGTGCATGCAGCCTGTTGAATGGTCGTTACTGTGATGGAGTAATGACAATTTGCATATTACTGCTTTACATATATGCACTTTCAGCATCTATTGATATTTCTCTGCTTTTATCTTTTAATTTGAAGTATGCATTAATAGCTTTCTGACCATTATATTACCCATCTCCTTAGATACACTTTCATTGATGTATTGAAATATTGTAATATTTATGAATTTATTTGCAAGCACTTTATTTAGGATATTTGCAACTCTATTATAACATGCTATCCTTGACACAGGTATGAGATCAGAAAATAAGAAGAATAGTATCATTTTTATTTTTGTCTGAAAGAGTTTATGAAGTATGTCATCTCTTTTCTTTGAAAGTTTAAGTGAATTCCACAGTGGAATTTTCTGAGTCTAGAATTTTGGGAGCAGGAAATGCTTTATATTTTTCTATTGTTTTTTTATTTAAAATTTTTATTATTATAAATGTATTCAGGTTTCTACTTAGATTAAAATTTTTCATTTAATACACAAACAAGAAAGAAATGTTTCTTTATTCACAGTTTAAAATTCATTGGCATATTATTATTATTATTATTTTTAAGTATATATATTTTATTGATTTTTCTTATAGAGAGGAAGGGAGAGAGATAGAGAGCTAGAAGCGTCGATGAGAGAAAAACATCAACCAGCTGTCTCTTGCACATCCCCTACTGGGGATGTGTCCGTAACCAATGTACATGCCCTTGACCAGAATCGAACCTGGGACCTTTCAGTCCGCAGACCAACGCTCTACCGCTGAGCCAAACTGGTTTCAGCTCATTGGCATATTATTGTTGCATCTTTTCATATAGTGTAACATCAACATTTTTTTTCATTTCTGGTTTTCATGTATAATTTTTCTTGTTGAGATTTACCAAAGCTTTCTTCAACCAACCCTCAAAGAATTAACTTTGTGTTGTATTTAATTCTTTTTTCTTCTCTTTATATTTATTGTTTTTAAAAGTAAGAATGAATGAAAATACCTTCAATCCTAATCCCCTCTCCAAGAGTAATCACAGGCAGGAGGTGGGGGTGCCTCCCCCACGCCCTCTTATTCCTAGGCATTTTGGTGCACATATGTGTACATATGCACAAATGGTTCACATCATAGAGTCTGGCCTGATTTTCAGTTAACAATACATTTCACTTAATCAGTGTTTATTAAGAGAGATCTATGTGTCCATTTCTGTTCCAGGGTCTTGGGATGCACATATGTATAAAGCAAAAATCCTGCTCTCATAGCAGTTACATTCAGCTGTCCTTCCATGTAAGAAGTTGTCACCTAATTCTTTCTGGGGCATAATTTATTTAGGTTTACTCCTGTTGACGATATCTGGACATTCCTGCAAGCTTTTACTGTTACAGACAAGATAACAAGGAATATCCTAAGATATATACCCAATACAGAAACAAATATTCCTAGAGGATGATTTTTAAAAAATATATTTATTGGGTAAAGGATTAGCATATTGTAGATTTTTATAAAGACTCACAAATTATTATTTAGGAAATTTTTCCAAATATCCAAATGGTTAAGATATTTTTTTAAATGTTATTCATTATTTCTTGTAATGCACAGGGATAGAGAACTTTGCCTTTCTTTATCCATTTGCTTCTTTGTAAAGATGTTTAAGGTACTTGGGTGTTGCTGTGAAGGCAATTACAAAGCTATGTTCTTCCAGAGATTTCCTCCCAAACCTTCAGGTGGGAGGAGCTTAGTTTTTGCAACTGTGTCTAAGTTTCTGGATGCTTCCATTAGAATCTTTGGGCTGTCAGAGATGTGTCCACTGAGGGGGGTTCTTTCTTTTCCCCACTAGCAAGCCTCTTCTTCCTTGTTATGAATGGTCACTGTGCCTCCATGATGATGACTATGGGTTGCATCCTGGACGAGGCATGCCTGTGTTAGGCTGGAGCTGTGGGCAGCCTTCCTTCCCACATGCATTCTTTTTAATTTTTCGCTGGAAATTATGCCCAGGTAAATTGCTCAGGCCAGTGTCTAGGCCAGACCACATCCCTCCACAACCTGTCTAAACTGAAAAAGGAGTGGAGCCAAACTCTTACCTCTTCCAGTTCACTAGTGGGACCCTGGAGAACCTCACAGGTCTCCGCCATTTGTGTCTGTCTATGGACATGCAGATGACCTTACTTTCTTTAGTTTTGTTATTGTTCTTTATTTGCTTTATTGAATTCAACATAGTTCCTTCCCAGAACTCAATAAATAGATTTGTGTTTCTCTTTAGAACATTTACCACATTGCATGGGTTTTCACTGAGTTGTGTTTCCTTTTGGTGGTGTATAGTGTCATCTGTAAATGCTACAAGATGACTTCACATTTTACTGCTTATCCCAAGATCATATACATGAACTCTGGTGGACTTATTGGGATCTGTTAATGGCTTTTGATTCTTTCCAAAATGTATTTTGTGTTTTAATTTAAGTTCATAGATGCTATGTTGCCTGGTACATGAAAGCTCGTTACTCATGAATCTTAAGATTTCTGGAGTCAGGTTGCTTCAATATAAATCCTGAGTCTACCACTCACTAATTATTTCTTGTAATCCACAGGGATAGAGGACTTTGCCTTTCTTTGTCCATTTATTTCTTTATAAAGATGTTTTGATTTAATTCAACATTTGACAAATATTTGTTGAGTGCCTACTAGGTGACATGGATTGTTCTATTATAGGTACTGAAATGAGATTATAAATGAAACACAGCAGAAGCTGACACTGAGGGGAGAGGGTGAAATGAAAGAGGGAGATCACACACAAAAACAAACACAGCAGCATTCTGGTAGGTTGGATGGTGATAAATGCTAGGAGAATAGAAAGGAGAATAAAGGGGGCTCAAGGGGCTACTGTTTCATAAGGGTAGTCACAGGGATACTTGAGTAAAGATCTGAAGGAAATGAGGTTATCAAGCCATATGGACAGCTTGGGAAGTGTGTTTCAGGCAATGGAAAAAACCAGGTACAAAGTCACTCTTTCCTAAACTCAATAGAAACTCCCAAAGGAAAATCAGGAGATTAAAATGGCCAGATTGGCATTTATTTAAACAGTCAATTTTTTTGTTATGTTGAGATAAATGAGAAGATGTGAAAAACCAGCTGGGAGACAATTGTGGGGATTGTGGTGAAAGATGAACCCAGGTAGTGACTGGGGATAGAGAAATGTGGAAGGTTTGAGATATGCCCTAGATGTAGACTTGACTATGTGTTTGATCCTATGGTGGGCATCATCCTAAAGAAGAGGAGGTAGAAAAGGTGACTCCAGCTCACGTCAGGTTTTTAGTTTGAAAAACTGGATGATGGAAGTGCCATTGTAATGCCAGGGATCTTAATCCAGCATCTTAAAGGGTTTCAGGAATCTGGAGAAGATGCTGAGTGTAAATTAATCAAGAGTCCAGAGACGAAACATAATTTTGGAAGGCATTTTGGTGAGCCAGAGAAGACTTAGCTAAAGGAACCAAGTTCTCCTTGTCTCTCTGAATCCTTGCTCTTTATTTACACAAACTGTCCTAAAACAAGGTAGATATGCATATCAAAGGCCAACGTTTAGTATACAGAGGTATTGTTGGATTGAGGAACTGCCTTCCGATGTTCAGGTGTTTGGCCAGCAGAAGGCAATAACTTGTAGATTGAAATGCCCTCAGCTGCCTAGCAGCAAGCAATCATTTATGCATCCTTTTCAGGTTGGGGGAAATGCCCTAAACCATTCCAGATGATTCAGCCTGGGTGACATGCTGGAATTAGCTTCTAGCACCATTGGAAAAGGAGAGAATACCCCAGTGCTGGTCAGTGTGCTTCTAGGTCCCAGGCCTGGGGAGGTGACTTAATTCTCATCTCAGTATGATCAGGGAGACATTTTTGGGCATTTTGGTGAGCTTGCTACCTCCTAGAATTCAGAGCTGGGGCAGAACTGAGTCTATAGGTGCAGGGTCCCAACAATCCCAGTTACCCTGAGTTGGGGAAGTAAACATTATAACAAAACAAGGCATTTGATGAGCTTCTCAGCCTGTCTCTTTATAAGGAGATGCCAAATTTACTTTGTTTTAAGATGTAATTGTAGGACTGGTGGTGAAAAAAAAAATGAGTGAACTGTAAAAACAGAATGTTTTGTTGGATTGTGGTTCTGAATGTTTTGTTTTTCAGAACCATAAGGGCCTCTAAGGACAATGCTCCAACCAAACAGAGAACAAGTGAGCAGAGTACCTCAATCCATGTGGATGGTCAGGTTCACAACTGGAGTAGGGTGGTCAACCATCTGCAGGGTGAGGAAGAGTTTGGAGCTTCTGATCTCCTCTGGATGGAAGCAAAGAAAGAAAGGGAAGGAGGGCCAGAAATATGGCACCGTTTGGGGCATAGCATAAGTGGGTCCTTCCCGTGACCACCTGCCCACATCTTTGGGAGCATCTGTAGCATCGTGAACTCAATGCGAGTTCTGGAAGGAAGGGACCGAGTTTTAAGACTGGGTGATAGGTAGAAGGCCAAGGAGTCCTGGAAGTATGGAGGACCTTAAGATACCACAAAAATGCATAGGTTTGAATGCTGTTCTGTGATTCTTAGTTTTTCACCCAAAACTCTGCCCAAATTCCTCATGCCATGAAATTTTAGTGGTAGCCAAAAGGGTTGGGTTTGAGACAGTATGTCTACTGCTTCAAAAGGCAGCCCAATTCTGAGTGGACAACTGAGTTAGATCATTATTCCAGGGTTCCTTTCCACTCCCCATTATACTCCTCATTCTTTCTTCTCTTTCTTTTATCTTTATTTTCTTCTTCTGTCTCATTTATTTGGTAGTAAGACCTCTCCTCGGTTTCCAGTAATAAAATATTCCCTTCTGGAACAACATACCTAAGTGGCCCAGAACTGCATCCAGAACCATGATCAGAAATCATGGACTTCAGCCGAATCTGGTTTGGCTCAGTGGTAGAGTGTTGGTCTGCGGACTGAAAGGTCCCAGGTTCGATTCCGGTCAAGGGCATATATTAATACCTGGGTTGTGGGCACATCCCCAGAGAGGGGTGTGCAGGAGGCAGCTGGTCAATGTTTCTCTCTCATCGACGTTTCTAGCTCTCTATCTCTCTCCCTTCCTCTCTGTGAAAAATCAATAAAATATATTTTCGCCAGGACCGGTTTGGCTCAATGGATAGAGCGTCGGCTTGGGGACTGAAAGGTCCCGGGTTCGATTCCGGTCAGGGGCATGTACCTTAGTTGCGGGCATATCCCCAGTAGGGGGTGTGCAAGAGGCAGCTGATCAATGACTCTCTCTCATCGATGTTTCTAACTCTCTATCTCTCTCCCTTCCTCTCTGTACAAAATCAATAAAATATATTTTTTAAAAAATCAATAAAATATATTTTAAAAAAAGAAAAAAGAAAAAGAAAACAGTAATTTATTAAAAAAAAAAAAATCATGGACTTCAATCCTCTTGCTACAGAAGGGAAACTGAGCTCAGATGAGAGGTGGCTTCTTCATTTTGTGTGTTTTGGGTTGTTTTATTCTTTTTCTTACCATGATATCAGCTGCGGAAATAGCCTCTGATGTTTTATCAGTTGATTCTTCTACCACAATTTTTCACAGAAATATTTTCTCTCAGAACATCTGCTACTGTCAGGAACATATTTTCCCCCCTAGTACTTGACTTTGCACTTCCTATAGCTGTCAGATAAGCGTTGCCTCACAGATTCTGTGACATAGCTCAATATTCTCAAACAAACATCATTTATGCTTGTGGCTGCAATCCTGTCAATCTCAATGCAAAATGAGCCAGCTGTCTTCTTCGCTAAAGACTTCTTAATTACCCTGGCTTAATTATGCTGAGACTGCAAGAAATGCTGTGTATTGTTGCTTTAAAAATAAAAATGTTTTCAGCAGGTGACTTCAAAGGATTCTTCTAGTTGGGCTAGCTTTTGCAGATTAAAAATATTAGTGTGCGAATTCCTAGCCCTGCTCAACCCAATGTCATAGCTTCAACTCCCTGCCACCTACAGGTCTTTCTACTTCTGAATTCATCTCTGGGAGCTTCTGTTGAATATATCCCTTCTAACTGAGTTAATTCATTCCATTGAAGATTCCTACAAGTAAAATAGGATCACAGTGTCCTGGCCAGAGTGGCTCAGTTGTCATCCCATGAAAGGTCACTGGTTGATTCCCAGTCAGGACACACGCTCATGATTATGGGTTTGATTCCTGGTTAGAGTGCATATGGGAGGCAAACAATTGCTGTTTCTATCTCACATCAATCTTCCTCTCTCTCTCTCTCTCTCTCTCTCTCTCTCTCTCTCTCTCTCTCTCTCTCTCTCTTTCTCTGAACTTCTGTATCCCCACCATTGAAACCTCTATGGCTAGTGCATAAACATGGCTACAGCAAAGAGTTATATGTACATTTATGGTATTAGTGATCAATATTATTCTTTTGAAAAACAATATTTTTATCTCTCTCCCTCTGTTTTTTTTTCTAAGAAATGTTCAATTTGAGATCCAAAAATCTTGTTCGTAAAAATATTTCAACCAAAAATATCTACATGCACAAAAATGTTCTTGAAAAATTCTTTTTTCATAATAATACAAAATAATATTATCTAAATGTTATTGGGTACAATTTCCACCACAAGGTCCTTATCAACATCCCAATTTGTTTTGCGTGTAATACACCATTTGCCACAAGGAATAAAATAATGGTGTTTTTCCCTGGATATGATACCTGGCAAGACCAGCCATTGGGCACAGGGTTATTCTAGGATTATTAAACAATCAATGATCAACAAGACCCACATTATTTCCCCTTAAGGACCTTGACTTTCTGCAGATCCATTCATCACCCAAATGCAGAGTGGACCTCGTGAGAAATCTGATTTGAACAAACTAGCAATAAAAAAGATTTTTGAGAAAACTGGGGATATTTGATTATAGCATGAGTATACTATGCTATTAAAATTATTGTTAATTTTTAAGCAGTGATAATCGTATAATGATTATGTAAAAAGTCATCTGCTAAAGATCCATTTTTGTAGAAAACACGGTGTTTGAATTATGTTTAAAAACTTTTTTAAATATGAAGTTGAGCAACATAATTTAATTCATAAAATTAGAAAAATTATAACATTAGGAAAATGACAATTGTTGAACTTGAAGCTGATAAATGGGCACATGGAAGTTTATTACAACTTGGGCTATGCTTAAAGCTTCCATAGTATTTTAAGAATAAATAACTCAAGGTAGCTATAGTTATGAAAATAAAAATAAATCAATATCAGAATAATCTTGGAGCTTAAAGCATTAAATCAGAATAATTAAAAATTTTGTTGACACTGAAAATGGGATTTCATAAAACTTTTTGTTGTTAGCATTGCTGTTTGTGCTTTTCATTCATATTTCCATGCTAGGGCCATGTTTTGTACATCTGCACTGGGAAACAACATTTCCTTTACTTGCTTTTCATAAATCAAGTTGTTTTTCACTCATTGTTTTTAACTGCCTGGTCAATGCATGAAGATACAGAATCTAAATCTTATTTAATTCTAAAGGAATTGTTGATGTTATAATAAATAATTATAAAGTAAAATAGGAGAAGTGTGGATTTTAAAATTCAGAAATTATCATAGAAACAGAGAGTAGGTTGGTGGTTTCTGGGGGCAGGGACCAGGGGGATAGGTGAGGCAGGTCAAAAGGTACAAACTTCCAGTTATGAGATGAATGAGTTCTGGGGATCAAACGCAAGCATGGTGACTACAGTCAACAACACTGTTTTGAGTACTTGAAAGCTGCTAAGAGTAAATTTAAAAATGTCTTATCACACACAAACACAGAATGGTAACTATGTGAGGTGACAGATGTGCTAACTCACTGTATTTTAATCATTTTGCAATATATACGTGTGTCAAATCACATTGTACACTTTTAACTTATACAATATTCTATGCCAACTGTGTCTTAATAAAGTTGGAAAAATTTCAGAGATTGTACAAAATGAACAGAGAAAGCTGATGTTTCCAGGTAACTTGGAGAAAGGACACCCCTGTATTTGTTTCTAAGTTTCCTGGTAACCAAGGCCAGAAGAAAAACAACCATTTTACTCAATAGTTGAAAAGGAAATCAGACACATTAATCTCTGTTTGTAATGAAACTATGCTTATGATGAAATACAGTATATCCCTAAGGATTAGAGTAGCATTGAAAGACAGCATCTTCAGTTGCTGTTTGATCTAAGACACGGAGATACAATTTAAATGAAAGCTTTTCAATTAATTTTCTATGAAGTTTGGAAATATTTCATTAATTATATATCAGTAGCACTGCTTCTGTGGAAAGTGAATCATATGTGCTCAGGCATTTTGTTTTCTGAAGATCTAACTGATGTGAAGAATCCAGAAGAATGAACAAGCCATGTGTCCTTAGCCAGGCTGTCATGCCACTCGGGGCTTTGGGGAAGCCAGGGCACCGGCTGCTTTCTGCCCCACACTCTCTCACCCCCACACTTGGGCCATAGATTTCCCACTTATATTCTGGAAAAACACGTTTTTTAAGACATTCCCAGGTGCCCTAACAAAAAATTTTCAATGTCAAGTACAATATTGAGATTTGTTGGCTAAATAACATTCAGCCTATTTCTGTGATTACCTAGGGTACGCTTAGCCTTTATCAGATAAGGGTGTATCTTGAATGTCCAAGGGGCACAGAGTGTGCCGATTTCCCATTTTGCTTGACCCTGGAGTCCCTCTTCCTCTCCTGTTTTTTTTTTTTTTTTTTTTTTTTCTTTAAATGTGGTGTGCTTTATGATGCCTTTCTTCTCAACATATAGTTTGGGAAATCTGGATTGTGGTCAGGCTGAAACTAGAGCCATTAGCTTTACATGACATTGAAAGCACCACGATTCACATTCTGTCATTCAGAGCCAAGCTTGCAGACTCCGAGATGAATATGGTAGCTCACAGCAGGCACCTGACTGCCTGATTCATCCTCCCTCATTCTCCCTCTAAGAGACCCAGGAAGGCACATGCAGAATTGCAACCTTGCAGCCGCACCAGAAGCTGAGAACATCAGGGAAAGCGTGGCCCCCGTCTAGGAGGAATTTCTTCCATGGTGGTGCCGATGAGGACAGACTGAGGCTCACTCTTAGCTGATGCACAAATGAGGCTTCTGAAGCAGAGCTCCCAGGCCAGACAACAGGCAGCTGGCTCTTTCCCGGAATGTGGCCAATGGCCCTCTCTCCCGCTCTGGCTCTGGGAAGAGAAATCTGTCCACAGCAGAGTGGACAGGAAGGGGACACTTGGACGATGCCGGGGCTTTCCACAGCTCAGCTCTATTGTGCTGTCAGAGCCTGTTCTCTGTGGGTCGGGACGCAGCAGTCAGTAGGTACAACGTCATTGAAGAGACATTGGGTTTGAGCAGATGGTGAAGCATCATCCGACTTAGACACACCATGAGTCAAGTTAACAATAGGACATAGATCGTCAAAGTTACAGCAAGGAGAAAAATAGTCCATAGAGGAAAGACATAAAAGATAAACAAATCCAAGGTTCATAAGAAATAAAATAAAATAAGATAGCAAAAGTAAGAGCACACATACTTTTAACAAAATACCAAAAGTCTCCTTTTCATACTCTAAGACTACATAAAAAAAAAAAATAAAAAAAAGGAAGTGTGTGTTGTTGATATGAGACTCACCTAAAACAAAAAGAATGAATTTTTCTCTTAAGTGAACACAAATAGCCTGGCTGGTGGGACTCAGTGGTTGAGTGCCAATCTATGAACCCAGGAGGTCACAGTTCGCTTCCTGGTCAGGGCACATACTCAGATTGTAGGGTCGATCCCCTGTAAGGGAGTGTGCAGGAGAGAGCCGATCAATGATTCTCTCTCATCATTGATGTTTCAATCTCTCTCCCTCTCTCTTCCTCTCTGAAATCAATAAAAATATATTTTAAAAGATAACAAATAAAAATAAATGCATAGGTATAACACAAATGTACCTTCGCTTCAAACACCTATAAAATATTTATCAAGGTGACTATTTTTTTATGAACCTTGGATTTGTTTTTCTTTTATGTCTTTGCTCTATGGACTATTAAATAGCACCTCGGGGCACATGGAACCCCCAGGTCTATCTGCCTTTGGAGTGGCCCCAAGCCGAATCTGGCTCTTTGGGGGTCCTAAAGCGCAGGCCTACATGGCACCAGCTAAGAGCACCCCTTTGGAGCCCGCCTTCAGCAACCTCCAGGGAGGGAGACTTCTACAGTGAGAAAATGAGGTTCCCAGAATAACAGGCATCAGCAGAATCCTAGGAAAACTGCACATGATTGTTCCCTTGACCCCGGTTTCCCTGTGGTCATGTGGCCAGGAAAGTATGGAGCACGCCAGAAGCACCCATTAGTCATATCTCTGGGCAATAATCCTCCAGGAGGTAAATTGTAGCACATTGCTCATATGACTAAGCTGTTTAGTATGTCACAACGAGAAATTAAGTGTTGATGAATAAAAGGCATGGATTAATTTATTCATTCCTGGCCAGTTATCTCATTCTGATTTTAAGTCTTGGATAAGCCTTTTGTTTTGTGTTTGTGGTTTTTGTCTTGTTTTGTTTAACTCTGTGGGTTTGTGACAGCATCGGAAGTCAACACCCGGGAAAAGGACTAAATGACGGGCTCCAATTCATTGTATGGCAGGACACCTGGTACCAGGCACTCCTGTGCCCACACAAGCTGAGAACCAGGTAAGCCTTCCTTTCTGTGTCAACCACCCAACTTTTCACTTTTCACTGTGGCTTAATCACCCAGCTTGGTATCCCAGGCCACTTAGGACTTTTGGCCCAGTGTCAACAAATTAGCCTTGGTCTCACCAATGGTCTCTGCACCTTTAATTATATGGAGACCCTTCCCTGGAGTGTGTGTAGCCGAGGGTCTGCTTATCAAAAGCCCACCTATCTGTTCCCCACGGGAGCCTCCTGCAGTCAGTGAGCAGCAGAGGGAGCAACTGCCCTGCAGCCTCAGGGAAGCCTCAGCTGACCCCACGGAGGCCCTGAGGCAGACGACCCCCAGAACATTCCACAGCGTGGAAAGCGCAGTCCTCAGAGTGGCTGGACAGAAAAATAGACAGTGTTACAGGGCAGGAGAGGGGTTCATCTCCCCGATTGCTGCTGGGAGTAGGGTTCTTGTGATACCCCAAGAAAAGGAATTTTCTGACACTCGCATGGGAGGATGAGCTATAGTAGCAAGTTTGATTTCTGTGGAATTACACCCCTGGGTTTCCAAAGTCTCATTCCCCTTAGTCTAGCCATAGATGAAGTGTAGCTGGGGCTCCAGTAGAGCTAAAACCAGAGCCAGTGTCCAGAGTTTCCTTTCCATGTTGGAGCCAGTCCAGTTCAGCATCAGGCTAGCTGAGCTTGTGTTTCCCCGCTGCAGCCCATTAGTCCATTGCATGTGGGGTCTGCATGTTTGTGGACCACATGGGTGAATGCAAGAGAGCCAAGAACAAACAACAAGAGTATCAGCAGTCCAAGAGACCGAATTCCTTCGTTTAGGGGATTATGTATCCCCAAATTTCCATGTGCTTGCAGGGGTCATGCGCATGCTGGCCAATGACCTCTGTTTTCAGGTGTGACTGCCAGCAAGCACCTTCCCTAGTCCTTCCAACTTTACTGGGCATGAGTCTATCTCTGCTTTGTTGGATCCCTGGGGAGTGTGAAACGGCAGCTTCCTGGCAAAGCTGCCCAAACGACTTGCTTGTAATGTCTGACTTCCCCCTTTGCTCCCTTCCTGTTATTAATAAGTAGCTAATTACAATGGTATCAACAGGAGCATTGGGAATTGAGCTGCTTTGGGCAGTGAAGCCTGGAGGAAGCATCCTGCATTAGAACAGTTCAATCACAGGACCCCCAAGTCTGCCTTCCTTGTATCTATGGTTCATTTAATGCTTCCATCAACCACCCTTCCATGCAGGCCCAGGATCATGAGTAGCCTCTGCTTTCCATGTCAAATGCATCAAGTTATCTGGGTTCTTCAATATGCCTTTGAATTTTAAAGAGGTTTACTGCTGACTACTTTGAAAACTCATCCTCATTTCTTCTTCATTCACTCTATAGTGTCTCCAAATTTCCAGCAAGCAGTTTGTACAGGTCTGATGGGTCCAGGACTGTCCCATGTTCCCATGGAGGGAAACTCAGAGTCAAGGCATAGCCAGGGCCTCTGAGGCCATGTCCTTGTCCTCTCTCCATTTTGCTGCTTTCAGTCCTCGGAGGAAAAAGACTTAATCCAACAGTAACTCTGGAATACCAACCCTAAACCATGTGACTTCAGAGTCACATGGTTCCAACCTGGAAGTGCTGTCCTCTGTGTACATGGGCATCTGAGTTCACCTCCAGCTCCAGAGGTACCTAGAGCTGCTCGTTCCTGTGCCTTTCAGGCTCTCAGCTCTTCTCTGCCAGTGGAGAGTCCGTTTCTAAAGTCTGTTTAAGTCAGTAAGCACTGTACCCTCTTGCTCTCCAAGTCTTCAAATGTTGTTTTTGTCATGCTGTCATTCCCTCTGCTGTCCATCAGGGTCTCTGTGTCCCTACTTGATTTAGCAGAGTGTGCCTGGGTATGTTCTGGAGAGAACAAATATAGGCAAAGCATAGTGGGTCTGCCATTTTAGCCTGGAACAGTGGTTGCCAATTCAGATGGCAAGTCTTGGTTAGAGATCTTCAGTCTGGGCCTACACACCTCTGGGCATGAGCAGAGTTTCCTATGGGGACCAGCACAAGGAGTCAAAGAAGTCATTTTCAGAGCCTCGGTGTCCTAAATGGATCTCTCTCAAGGATGCACTGGCGACGAAGGTGAGTTTCCCTCCTCCACTCCCCCTTCTGCTTCATAAAGGCTGTGCCTCTTACCCCTCTCCAGGGCTCCTCCAAAAGGACATGTCAGTATTGGAGTTGGTCTTGAAAATGTGAATGGCTCTAATGACAGACAGTAAATCCTTCCACAAGCCAGGTGGTAGTTTCTAAATGTTTGCTGTAAAAAATTCATCCATTGATTGATCATTTCTTCTTGATGAAAACACATAACTCAGAAAGTTAGAGAATTGAGTGACACTGATTGATAAAATAACTTTTTAAAAAGCCAAAATAACTTCTGTGTACAAGGGCAAAATTCTTATAGCTGATAGCTATAAAAATGAAAAATAGGGATCAGAAATCATACTGAATTCCAACTTATTGCAGCAGTAGAATATTCAGACACAGGAACTCACTGAAAATTGAAACAACTCCACCCATCTCATGAAGAGATGAATTTCTGGTCACATTCCCTCTTTAGATTTAATATTTACCCATCAAAATGTGGGCTCTATTTATGTTTTGATCAATTCTTTGCTACTAATCATTGTAATGATAATGTGATCCAGAGGAAATTTTTAGCACCTAAATGCTTATAGTCACAGGATATTGAAAACATATTTCAGTTCCTCTTCATGGGCACATTTGTTTTGGATCCAGGGACGTATAATCAATAAAATATTTTCATGCATAAAATGTTTTATGCCAGACAAAATTCAGTGGGAATGGAAATATGAGTTCAAAGAGAAAAGGAAGGATATAAATTTTCAACTGCTAAAGAAGAGCCTTGGTTGCTGGTTTTGATTTAATGGACGATAGTGTATATTCATTCATTCACTATGATATTTAAAGTCTACTGCATAACTTTTAAAAATGATGTTGCAATTGTGTTTTTAAATGTAAGTAGTTGAAATTCGCTGGAAATTTTATCTGTTGCAACTATTTAAACTTAATAGGCAAAAATTAGTAATCTAAAAATGTGCAAGGGGTACAAACTTCACTTGTTGCCTAGCATTACTGTTCCCATAGTGCTAGTGTGGGAGTTTGGTCAGGGACAGTGGCCCAGAAGACCCGAACAGCCAAGCGTGGACCCACCCACTGATGTGTTAGAAACTGAATCTTTTCTAAACCCTCTCTACAGTTCAAGTGTGTGTGTGTGTGTGTGTGTGTGTGTGTGTGTGTGTGTGTGTGTGAGAGAGAGAGAGAGAGAGAGAGAGAGAGAGAGAGAGAGAGAGAGAGAGAAAGAAAGGGATGGACCTCAGGGTGCCTCACCTATCATCTCATCAGGCCCAGGTGACCACTTGGTTTCTAAGGCAACTGAGATCTGCTGTCTGGCTATATTGCAGAAATCTCAGGGCCATGTCATTGTCCCTATATCAGGTTTGCTGCCCTCTGGGGTTATCCAGAGCACTTTCTCTGTATCCCTCATTTGACTGTTTTTACAGCAAGTCTCATGGGCATTGTGGCAGGGCCAGCTTTCATTTCTGAATCTTTTTCATCTAAGGAGTGAATTCTATCCTTCTTTTATGTTGTTTACTGTGGTTGATACCTCCCCATCTCCTCACTTTCTTCCCTCATTCCAAGAGTACTAGATTAGTTTCCTGGGGCTGCCATAACAAAAAATCCAAATCTGAGTGGCTTATAATGGCAATTCCATAACAGGACAATAAAGGTGTATTATGAACAACTCTATGCCCTTGTGACTCACTAGCACTCTTGCTAGGATCAGACGGGAACTCCTGGTTTGCCCTCTTTGTACTTGAGAATTGGTACCTCAAGGCTCTGTGTAATCTTTGTGTAATCTTTGTGGGGCATTTGAACTAAGAGGTCATGAAAAGCTGTGCGCAGGGTGAGCATGTTTCTGCCTTGTGCACAGGTGACAGAGTGAGCTAGTCAGAAACGAAATGATGTGAACTCAGCCAAAATCAGGGAAGAGGGAGCAGATGGCTCCCCAGACAGAGCTGAGAGAGTGGCCTCCTGATCCCTGATTGCTTCCTAAACCTTGATTCCAAGACCTTTCAGGGCTGGGTTACCTGTCCTTCTCTTGATTCTAGAGGGGCACCTGCTTTTTGCTTAAGCTGCACTGGGCCAGTTGCTCTACAAGGCAGCCAAGCGATCAGTGGATGTAGACATGCTTGCATGGTCCAAAGCCATATTTATATCTTATATTCAAGCATTGATTTACCAATGAAGCTATGATCTTTTAGGCTAAAATTCAGAGACAAAGGCAATATGGAATAGAAGAGGTAGACATCTGACCTGCCCCCTGGACATTTGTGATTCTTTCTGTTACAAGCATTCTCTTAGCTTGTCTTTGATTATGATTGCCCAAAATAAAAGTGACTTTGGGCTCACTACCACTAACACAAGAGAATAATTACTACATTCAACCAGAAGGATCCTGTGTAGCAAAGACAAAATATACATCAAACCAGATTGAACAATTCTGGTGACATACTACCAACCCCCAGAGCTATTCCAGGAGCCCCAGATGTCATTTCTCTTCTTGTACATCTGTCTGACATGTGACCTTTGACTACATTCAGTAGGACCAGCTATGTAATTTGCAGAGTCTAAT
Organism: Pipistrellus kuhlii; assembly: GCF_014108245.1. NCBI lineage: Eukaryota > Metazoa > Chordata > Mammalia > Chiroptera > Vespertilionidae > Pipistrellus > Pipistrellus kuhlii. Next base: position 27,126,798 of record NW_023425573.1, read on the forward strand.
GGAAAAGTGAAAATGCAGAGCCTCTTGTTCAAAAGTTATTAAGCATTTTAAGACAGTGACGTCAGAGCATTAAACCAAATGCAAGGCCTTCATGGGGATCTGTGGGACAGTGCTAGTGATGTGCCCATAAAGTTAGCCAAGACAACCAGAAGAATGCATGGTGCTGTACTGGTCAGGAGACACATCATTCTTATTTCCCTGCAAAGAAAGTCTTTTTAAGTCTTGTAATATAGTTTCTGTACCACTGGGAGCTGCCATTCAGCACATGTTGAATAAATAAATTGCCCACAGCATGAGCTAATGGCTGATATGAGAATGTAATATAATTTCTTCTTTAAACACCAAAATGAAGGAAAAAGTGGTAAAGTCAGCTGTGATGGGACTTGAGGCGGCATCAGTACATGGGCCAGGTCTAGGGCTTGGAAAAAGCATGAGCAAGAACAATGCTTTACATCAAAGACTCAGGAATAATCATTCTAATTTGGACTGAAACACCCACAAGGGACTTGCCTAGAATTATGATCACAAGTCAAGAAATAATAGGAGTTATAAAATAGCATTGTTCCAACTGTGCTCTTAAGGATTTTTTTTTTGCTTCTGATTGATCCAGATGCAAAACATCTCTGGGCTCATTCCAAAGCTACTGCATGAGAACCATTCCTGACAGAGCCCTGGAATCTGCCTTTGTAATGAGTCTTCCAGGTGATTCTTACACACAACGAAGTTTAAGACTCACTGGTATGAAGATACTGCAAAGCCCTGACCTCATACTGCACAAAGACTATTTCTCCTGAGTCTGCTAAAAAGATTATTTACTTGGGCAAGGAGGAGGATGAACCTTTCCCAGCAGGCAGTTAGAAGTGTTGGACTGAGTTTGGGGAGTGGAATGTTGAGGGTTTTGGGTACATGCAGAAACAATCTTTAGAAATGTCTCAACTGTCTGCATCCTAAAATCTTTCCCTTGTGGCCCACTTGAAATCATTCTCTACCTTGTCCTGGGAGTTACAGAGAAACACTTAATGCTGTCATAAGAATATTGTACATATTAGAAGAGATGGTCATATTTGGTCATTTGCTAACCAGGCTGACTTACTTCCTCTGAACCTAACTTAGTCATTTGACCTGGGGTTTATGTAAATCAGACAGTTTCCAAAACCTATCTCTGATGTCCTAAGATATTTTATGAGAATTAAATGAGAAAATGTGAATGAAATACTTTGAAACATTTATATCAACAAAATGTCAGACATAGTCCCATATCTCTGAGTAAAAATGATGCTGCAATGAACATCTTTAGAGATTCTTTGGGTGCAGCATCATCCCTTGAGGGGTCCCAGATTGGAGAAGGTACAGACTGGGCTGAGGGACACACACACCCCTCTCCCTTCCCCCCCTCCCCCCGGCATGAATTTCATGCACTGGGCCTCTAGTCCATATAATAAAAACCCAGTGGTCGTAGTGCTGTAACAACCAAAGACTGGTCAACAGGAGGCTGCTTGCATGGTGAGGCATGTGGGGGTGGGCAGGGACTTGACATTGGGTCCCGCAGTGATGATGGGACTTGGGGGAGTCCTGTGGTGCTGGCAGGACTGGAATGTGCGATTTTCCATGGGTCTGGGTCTCTCACGATTTTGCACGCTGGGTCACTAGTTATTTCATAAAGTTGCATTTTGGGGTCAATAGATAGAAATTTTTTTAAGGCCCATGATGCCTAGTGCCAAATTGCCCTCTATAAAAGTTGTCCCAGTTTAGTTTCACTAGCATTATGAGTACATTTCCTACCACTTTGGTCAACATTGAGTATTATTTTTTCATTTTCAAATTTGGTCTTGTTTTTCTGTTAATATTTCTTAAATTTCTGGTGATATTGACATTAAAAATATGTTTGTAATACACTTGCATCTTCTCTTTTGTTGTGCTTATACTCTTAGTAAGATAGCACACTAATCAGGAGTACATTCAAACCTTCATAAATGTTAGCTGCTGCCCTGCTGGTATTGTTTCCTTTCTCTAACTCACCATTCTTCATGGCATTTCTTAACACATAAAGTTTTTTTCTTTTTTAATTTCTTGGTAGTCTAAACATTTTAAGCATGAAATATGAGACAGCTAAATTTATATCATAAATACATTCTTTATCACATTATCAGCATGAATTCTCCTTTCCTTATCCCTCAACTTCCAACCACACTTTTACAAACTATACTTTGGAGATAACTTAAACAAGTTTCTCTCTGATATCAGTTCAGGATTTTTTTTTACTTGTTGACCTTATTTTGATAAACATTTTCTATTTCAGAAAAGCTTTCAAGAAATGATTTTAATTGTTAACCACCCTACTGTTATCTCCTAATTTTACTTCTTAACTTTGTATGATTGTTTTCTGTCATTCTTTCATTATAATTTCAACTTGTGTATCTATTTTCATTTCTTCAGAAGTCATTCATTGAAAACCTGCTAATTTGCTATCCGTTTTGATGAGATGTCTGTTAAGGTCTTTAGTCAATGTTTTAATCAGATTGTTTTCTTATTGTTGACTTTTAAGAGTCCTTTTGAGTAACAGTTCTTTTTCATCTGTAGCTTTCTGAGTTCTTTTTCTTTATTTTTTTTAGTTATAATTCTAATTTTAGTTGGTTAACTTGGGATTTCTAATTAGACATGTATATAGTCTCTGAACAATAAGAAATTTCTTTAAGCTATTCCTCTCACATGTCTTATTGTACTGACTCCATTTCTAGGACAATGATAAAGAGGGGCAGTGATACTGGGAATCCTTTCATGGTCTTATCTTTAATGGGTCTTCCTAGAGCATTTTAGCTCTAAGTATGACATTAATTATTACTTTGAGATTGATATTGAACATTCTTTAAAGAAAATAGCCTTTCGCCCATCCAGCATGGCTCAGTGGTTTAACATCAACCTATGAACTAGGAGATCATGGATTGATTCTCCATTGGGCACATGCCCAGGTTGCGGCTTGATCCCCAGTAGGAGATATGTAGGAGACAGCAGATCAATGATTCTCTCTCTCCCTCTCCTCTCTAAAATCAATAAAAATATACATTTAAAAATAAAAGAAAATAACCTTTCTCCATTACAGTAAAATATTATTCTTGTTTAGAGCATACCAGTTGTTGAATTTTTAAAAAATATATTTTATTGATTTTTTTACAGAGAGGAAGAGAGAGGGACAGAGAGTTAGAAACATGGATGAGAGAAAGTCATCGATCAGCTGCCTCTTGCACACCCCCCACTGGGGGGATGTGCCCACAACCAAGGTACATGCCCTTGACCTGAATCGAACCCGGGACCTTTCAGTCCGCAGGCCGACGCTCTATCCACTGAGCCAAACCAGTTTCAGCCAGTTGTTGAATTTTTAGTATATACTAACATTAAAAATTAAAGGAGCTACCAGAGGCACTTCAAAATGAAGTTATTTGCTATGTTCAAGCTAGAACTAAAATGCTCATCTCCTGGGAAAATGAGGTCTGCCCTTCTCTTTTTCCCTCTAAATTTACATGAACCCTACAGCAAGTCTACCTTCATGAAAGCTGTCTTCTCTCAATTTTATTCCTACTAAATTTGTCATGTAATGATCCCTATTAATTGTCTTTTATTGACCGGGATTCTGAATTTTCCAAGTCATTGCCTATAAAGAGGGGAGAAAATGGAAAATGAAGCAGAAAAGTACAAGGCATTCTTTTTTGTGCTCATTCTTGGCTCCCTTCTCCTGCCCCTGATCCCTCAGGCTCCTGCTCCTGTGGGTGAGCTGGTGCAGATTGCTCTCTTTGAGGAGTGACCACTTTGTTCTCAGGGGTCCAATCGCTGCTGGTCTTAACACGTCTGATTTCTTGAGACCCAAACACTAGATTTGGGGAGCTACAGAGGGTCACTGTGTTTATTTTCTCTTTCAGTGAGACTAGCCATTGATTGAAAAGGAGTATTGTTTTTTCTATGGTAGTGCAATTTCTTTGGGTAATTTGCAGACCGCAAATACAAGTCAGGCTGGTTTTTATTTTGATTCTTGAGGGCACACAATAGCAGTTTTCTTTTCTATGTCACGTGTGCTCTGGAGAGGCAATTATTTTGTGAGTGGAATGTATGGATTTTTTTTTTTCTCATTCAGTGTTTTGCTATGTCAATAACTGCTCACAGTTATTTAGTTGGCCATCTATCATCCTTTTGCATAAATCATGGCATTTGCAAGCCTCTGACCTTCTCATGTCTATGCTGGTGGCTATGAGAGCCAGAGGGAGGCCCAGATTTACGTAGTCCACCATCTCCCAGAACCTGTCCAGGTGATACTAATTTTGAAAGATGGTCTAGTGGTCAGATAAACAGATTTGCAATGAACGAAGAGAAGTCCTGCAATAAAGGAATGTATTTCACTGAGTTTAACCCAGAGTCTTCCAAATATTTTATCATGTAACCCTTTGCTTGCCTACAACAGTATCAGGGCTGCAAAAACACTTAGAAAAACACACTGCCCTTACTCACATCTCACGGAAAGTCTCACTGTTCTACTAGTGAGCAGTGAACTGAAAATTATGGGAAAGTCTCATGAGACCACTTGGAGTTGTTTATAATTGTGACTAAGTTTATGGTGTGATCTACATGTAAATATGACTTTATAGTATCAATGGAGATGTATCCTTTGCTTACTGTGGGTTCAGCCAATCTCTGCTTTTGTTGTCTTCATAAACCATGAATCTTTTCAGTTATTCTTGAATCATAGATCCCTACACTGTGGGAGCCCGACTTCCCTGACTCTCAGGTCGGGTCCTGGGCCGCTCGGCAGCTCTTCTCGCAGAGGCTGCTCTGACCAGTATTTCTACCTGGTGCCTGCAAGCTCACAGGGGCTAGGAGTGTCCAGTAATCCCAAGGCCAGTGTCCTGAGTCATTTACCTATGGGGCCCAGTTCCATTTCCTCGTCCCCAAGGCCAACACTGCACCCCTGACCTTAGCCAGCTGTTCTGCCAAAGTACTTGGAGCTATTTTTCCAGAAAGGATGAAGCCAAGTTTGGCTTTTTTTTAATCCTCCTTTGTTCACTCACCCTTTAACCAGACACGCATTTCACAGAGTGTCAGGGGGTTGGGAGTCCAGAGTAACATGGAGAAAGTTAACAGCTGCCTATGGCCAGGAACACTGGTGCCTTGGGACCTGAATTTCTCAAGTTGTATCGGGTGAACTGTGTCAAGGATCCCCTGCACCAGCTGATAAAATGCAGATTCCTAAAGACCTACTGAGTGAGCATTTCCCCTGGGGCAGGCCTGGGAATGGGCCTTTAAAAACAGTGGTCACCAGCCTTTTGGACCCATGGACCCCCAGTGGTCCACGGGCCACCAGTGGTCCATGGACCATCAGTTGGCGACCGCTGTTTTAAAAGGCCCTTCTCGCCGGGACCGGTTTAGCTCAATGGATAGAGCGTCGGCTTGGGGACTGAAGGGACCCGGGTTCGATTCCAGTCAAGGGCATGTACCTTGGTTGCAGGCATATCCCCAGTTGGGGGTGTGCAGGAGGCAACTGATCGATGACTCTCTCTCATCGATGTTTCTAACTCTCTATCTCTATCCCTTCCTCTCTGTACAAAATCAATAAAATATATTAAAAAATAAATAAATAAATAAATAAATAAATAAGTAAGTAAAAGGCCCTTCTCTTTCCCCCATGACTGTTTTGCTCGTGAATGTGAGGTAGTTTATTTTAGAGATACAAACAATTCTCTTCTTTAGCAAGTCTCTGAACTCAGGTGTACTTACTCTTACAGTAAGTACAACACCAGTTTCCCCCCCTCCTCCCTCCTTAACTGCTGCTCAATAAGCAATCGCTGTCCATTCATCAACTCCGCCCTCCCTTTTTCTTGCGTTCCCAAGGAAAAAACCCTCCAGCTTTTGAAGTACTTGGAGCAAACACCACAAAGAACAATAAAGGGCCTCTTCAAGCTGCTTACAATAAGCTCTACCAGGGGGCCGTGTAAGCCTTCCTTTACCCATTAACAGATTAGCAGACCCCTCCCCCAGCCTGTCCTCCAAACAGCCCCAAACAGCAACCGAGAAACAAAGAGAAGCCCAGGCTCCCTCGGGCCTCTGAGAAAGTCAGCCAACCATAGATAAGGTCTTGCCTTCACAGCAGAGTTCACCCGGCAGGCTCATTCCCAGGGCTCTGCAATGCAATCATCAGTTATTCAGAGGATCCTATAAACAACAGAGTAAGTAAACATAGCATCAAGTTAATTTCTGTCCTCCTAAAGGAAAACGTAGAAAGGGCCATTTCATCCATGCATAAATTACAGGCACAATAATATCCCCAGAAAAAGCAAAGAGAATTTCTTTATGTATAAACTTACCGGTAAGACAGTTGGGGGGAGGGGGGGATTTGGCTCAAATCTTTTTAAAAGGGTATGAGAGTTGTCTTACTTAGGAACACATAGAAATACGGTAAGCATTTGTTGAGCACTTACTATGTGTCACATATGTAATATATGTGCAACATGTATACAGTAGTTTACATTTATTGAATACTCATCATGTGACAGGCACTGGGTAAAGCGTTTACATATTTATCTCACTTAATCCTTACAACAGTGAGAGGAGAAATGAGTGTTAAAGAATACTCATTTGCCCTCGCCGGATTGGCGCAGTGGATAGAGCATTGGCTGTGGACTGAAGGGTCCTGGGTTCGATTCTGATCAAGGGCACATGCCCCTGTTGCAGGCTCGATCCCCAGTAAGGGTTGTGCAAGAGGCTGCTGATAATTATTCTCTTCATTGATGTTTCTATCTCTCTCTCCTTCTCCCTTCCCTTCTGAAATCAATAAAAACATATTTTAAAAACACAGAGAAGATCCACAATAACAATTACTTTCCAATTTTAGCTCCACTCCAGGTTGCTGCACAGCTGGTGTGCTAGATCCTGACTTCCGGATCCTGATTCTAGACCCCGGTTCTGCCCCGTGAAGGTGAGCTTGGCTGGGCATCTCTGTCCACCACTGCAGGAGGGAGAGGACCTGGACTTCAAATGCTGCCCAGAAAGCCGTTAGTTCACATTTCTGCCCATCCTGGCCTGGGTCATGTATCCAGTTAAACCAGGTGAAATGTGGACTGACAAGGAGGAAGCAGCACGCAGCAGAGAAATATAGTAAGAATTTTTGCACCCTCCGGCCTCGGGGGCAGGTCAGTGCGCGTTTACCAAAGACATGAGGCCAAAGGTCTGTGTGACCGCTAGCCTATCAAAGTTGTGGGACCCCCTCCATAAACCCAGAGAGAAACCGCCCTCCCTGCAGACACAACTGGTCCGACTCAGAACGTGCCACATTGGAAATCGAGGAGGCCAAAGGCCCTTGGAGGCAGAAACATGATAGACCTCCCAACGTCTGAGAGCAAGCCGAGTCCAGGAAGGCAGGGGTGGTGTGCCATTTCCTCAGACCATTTCCTTAGCACATTTCCCTGAACCACAGAGGTGGTGTGGACGGGGCAGTGTGTCATTGCACTTGGGACACATTGGGTAAGAAAAGGCTTCTCTGCTGCAGGACTGCTCGGAGCTTGTTCTGTGAAATGTCAATCACAGGACCAAGCCATATATCCATGTGGGCAGGCTGTTCCAAACGTATTTGAGCACAGAAACCTGGTGTGTAGGGGAAGGGTGGTTTGGGAGTGTGGGGGTGCGGTTGTGCCCACAAGTATGTGTATGTCATCTCCTAGTCACCCTGTTGGGAAAAGGCATTCATCCAAGGCGCTAGCAATACCTCGGTGACATGTTCGGCCTGATCCAGGTTTCAGCCTGTGTCCTAGCCTCAGACCTTACCGCCACCACTGACCCCGCTCCCATCCAGGAAGTGACTCCAGTATCAGAGATACCCTCTGTCATTCTCATGGAGAATCAAAGGGAGCCTCTGGAAAGATGGCAGCTTTGAGGAATTTGTTGTTTCCCCAAATAGGCGGAGTGATGATAAGCCTTAGCATCTGAATATGAGGAGCCTTCTCTGCAGTGAGAAAAGCAAGAGGCAGATTGACTTTTTAAAGTAATTACATTTTTAATGGTTTTAGAGAAACAGGAAGGGAGAGAGAGAAACAGTGATGTGAAAGAGAAACATCAACCAGTTGCCTCCCTCCCATGTGCCCTGAATGGGGGATCAAACCCACAACCTAGGTATGTGCCTGATCGATAATCAAACCCTCAACCTTTTTGGTGTACTGGATGATGCTCCAAGCAACTGAGCCACAGGGCCAGGACCACAAAGCATCTTTGATGAAAGATCAGTGGTCTGTGCTTACGTAAGGATGTGCAAAGAGAAATAACTGAATACTGATGGGAATAGCGTATCTTTCCCCTCCCCTCCCCCCCTTCCAAGAGCCCTAAAAATCTCTCAGGGCAGTTTTAATCCTTATGTAAAGAATTGCCTCCTCATCCTAGTGTGAACTAGTAGGCCCACCGTGGTGTCCATCTCTGCCCCCTTGGGACCCCTCCCCTCAGATACACCAGGTGCAAAAGGCATCCAGCTGCCCCAGCCCCTCCTGGCTCCCTTTGGCTAATGTGTTTGGGGCGGTTGGGTTTACTGCTCTCCCCCCTGCTGACCATCCTGAATCAGCTGCTTTTCTAGTCCTCCAGTTGGAAAACTTCAAAGGGCCTGGCTAGCCCTCCTTAGGCCTGGGAATGCCCAGCAACCTGAGAACTTTGAAAGGGAGTCCCATAACTGTCTTGAAAAGTTCTGCAGCCTCTGGTCACACTTGAAAAGCCTTGTCTAAACGCTCATCTTCGTGTTTGCTTAAGTTTCAGCAAAGCATTGAAAAACATGTTCACAAGCTCTACGACCCACAGATCTGGCAAAACATCTCCCTTGAACATTGAATTTTGTCCTTTAGACTCAACGGGTAGTTAAGGATGGAACCTGGGCCCACAGGTGGGGGCAACTCAGGAAAGGTCACCACTGAAAAGAATTAGTCTGCCATCTCAAAGAATTGTGGGTGGAAATTACATTTCTCTGAGTGACTAGGAAATGCATAAGGAAACTCAAACAGGTTTAAGCTATGGGGGAGACATTGTTTAATGGACAGTCAGGCTGTCTGTGTAGTGAACACTGTTTCAAACTCTGTCTCCACCTGAAAAGGGCTTTTCCTTCCAGAAAAAAGAGGCAACTCCCATGATTCTGCCCTCACCCCACCTCCCGGGCTAAGGAGGCCCTGCAGAGAGTATTGTCCTTCAGAGCAGAAGCCTGCCCTCCACAGCAGAGGGACGGGCTCTGAGCCTGCAGAGGCGCAAGGAGGTTGGCCTCTGCTGTGATCGAGGACTAGTCTGTGTGTGATGTCTCCTTTACTGAAAGGCTGGCATTTGAGCACTTGCAGATCTCTGGCCCTGACATCAATGATAAGGCCTGGTTTGGAAAAGGCCACACTATCTCCTTCCCGCCCCCTCTTGGGGAGCGGGGAGCTGAGGAATGGAGTGTTTACCTTTCCCTATCTTGATGCAAATTTTTGTCTGAGTGAAGAGGATCAGGGAGGAGAAGGGGCTTTGCCTGCCTTAGGCTAGCAGAACCTGTGTCTCTGGGACTGGGGGTTGGGGGACAAGAAAGACCAGCCTGACCAAAGTCAGAGAACAGGCATTGATTGATCCTTTCACATCAGCTCATCTGAGGCCCTGGAGAGGGCCAGGGCCCTGTCCTGCAGAGGATCAACCGCTAAGATTCACAGACTTCTCAGAACTGAACCCAACAAGCAAATACACTGAGAGGGCAGGGCGTAGGAGCTCTGTTAGGACTTCATTCGTTGTTTTAAGTTTTCATGTTAATCTCACTTCAGAAGCAATTTTAAACATACAGTTTTGTTTTCTAGGAGGCTTTTACTTTTTATTTTTTCATTAAATCCTTTGAAAAACACCTATAAAGTATCCCACTCAAATAGCCTAGGCAGAATGTTTGTTATTGTTGTTCTGGCATAGGACTGATGTGTTTTATTTAGTATTAGAAAATACAGAAACATAAAAGGCAGAAAAAGAATGTCTGTGAATTTCATCCCTTTGAGATAATCCACGTTAATCAAGAGTGTAGCTCACGTCATTTTTTTTTCTATGCATATGAAATATTTTCTGTTTGTGAAAATAATCCAGACAAGGGACTTTAGAACTGGCTTTAGGAAGTAAAAATAATACACATTTAAAACGTTAGGCCTGGACTACACTGTATATCTATCTACACTGTGACTTGTATTCTTCACAACTTCATAGTATTTCATTGCGTTAATGTAAAAAAACAACAACATTGAAACCTGAAAAGAATTTTTGTGAGTTTATTTGAGCCAAACTGTGGACCTATCTCGGGAAGTAGAACCTCAAGGAATTGAGATAATGCACCGGAGAATGGTGGGTTACATTTGTATTTATACATTGCCATCAAAGGAGGGATATAGGTGGGTTACATGAAATTCATTGGAGGTGGGATAAAGCAAATCTGGGAAAACCCCTGGGGTTGGATAAAAAGTGAAATGATGGATACCTACTTAGGTGGGTACAGGAACAATAATCATAATAATGGAGGAATTTGTGGTACTTATCTTGGAACCCACCATAACTGGTTGTGCCCCAGGGGCTTCAGAAAAAGGGAAGTTACAAGTTACCCAGACTTTTCAAGGATATGTTATCATAGATGCAAAAGACAGATAGGCTCAGTTAAGGTAAAGATTGATGATACGGGCTTTGGACGGAACTGCCCACTGTAACTGCGTTTAGTTAGTTTAATTTTAGACCATCCTTTGTGGTTACTTTAGGTTTCTGAGTTTACAAGACCGCCATGCAGGCCACCTCTGAGCTTGTCAGGTCAGCATGTGGCCACTTTCGTACACAGATGTTTCATGATGGATAGACTATGACCTTTAGATTGTTTCAAAAAAAAAAAATATTTTTTTGCAGTTAAAAACAATGATGCAATGAGATGTCCCCAGCCAATACATTTGCATATCTATTTATTATTTTCATAGGATAAATTCTGAGGACCACGATAGTTATTGTCCTAATTCTCTAGTTAATTGTAATAAAGGAAGAGAGCCAAGGGGAGGCCGGACATTATAAGCACGGCCATCTGGGCAGCTTCACCAGGAAGACACAGCTTCATGCTCCCCAGGTCCATTTTCTGCAGATCACTAGGGGAAAGGGTCCAACAAAGGGGGAGATATGCACTGTGAAGTTGCGGTGATGCAGGGAAGGTGTTTGCCTGTCAGTCTCGCTGTGGGAGCAATGGGTTGGCCAGGGGAAGGACCCCTTCAGAAACTCTCAAACTCTTGGAGAGTTAAAATCCCCAGACAGAGTTCCCTCTCTCTTGTGCTTCTTGAGCTCCTGCTCTCATTCCTCTTGCTCCTTGTTCCCTCCAGCTCTCTTCTCTAAGGGCGAGGGCCCTTGGCTGTTCTCTCCATAGCCATGTGGCCTTAAGCATCCATGGGCCATGTGGCCCCACATACAATGAACTGCAGCTGGGAACACAAGCTGAGTGAGCCAGCTGCTGGACTGGACTTTAAAATGGAACAAAGATTCTGGGCAGTGGCCTTTATTCTGTCCCTGTTGAAGACAAGATTGGAATTCTTCCATGGCAAGACTGACAGAGATGGGATCTTAGAGGGGAACCCCCTTAATTTTACATCATCAATAGAGCTTTCCATGAAACCCTATCCTCCCCTAGGGGCCTGGGGAATTCTTTTTGTGTGTGTGTGTCAACCCAAGAACTCCACTTCCATCCATGACAGAATTGCTGGGCCAAAGCATATGAGCATCTTTTAATTCTGACAGCTTTACATTTTGATTGCTTCCTTGCCTTTCTACGTACTGCTATCCTGGTGCACATCCAACCCCCTGAGAGTTTTTACTTGGGGTTCCTTTGCCAACGCTCAGCATTATCATTCTTTATCACCTGCAAGGGCAGAATAGACTGTGTTCCCAGCAACTATCTCCTGAGGTTCAGTTATGCTTCTGCTATCGTTTCCTCCATCATTTTCTTTTAACATCCGAATTTTCTACCTTGATTATAAATTATTTCATAACAAACTAAGATAAAGTTTATGTGCTATGTAACTTTCACAGTTGAAAGAAATTATGTATGAATGAGGATTCGAAAAGTTTAGTGAGGTTGGAATGCAGGGAAATGCCTGGCTTCTAAGACTGACAGGCAAACACCTTCCCTGCGTCACCGCAACTTCACGGTGCCCAGGAAGGAAGTGAGACTGACGGGAACCATGATGAAGGGGTCAGAGGTGTGGATGGACAACAGGGAGTGAGCCAAGATTTTTGTCCAAAGAAGACTGTGGGAGGGCTGGGGTGTAGGAAGAAGAATCTAGCATTGCTGTGTAGGAGAAACCAACCCTAACACAACTCCCCAAGCCCAGGCATGAGGTAATGGGAACGTAAACTAAAATAACGGAAGGCGCTAGAGAAGGAGACAAAGATCAGCGCCGGGCAGCCTCTGACCCACAGAAGCCAAGGAGCTCCCGCTGCCCTTTGCAAAAGCCGCGTTGTGGGTGATACAAGCAGGTTTTTCTAGCTTAGCTGTTTGTGAAAAATAAATCTGATCTTGGAAGGCCTGGAAGCATTGTGCAATTTTTCATTCTAGCTCAGGCTAGCAAAAAGGGGGTAATTTTAGCCACAAGTGCCTTTCCCCTCGGGAACATTGCATTTCTCCAAAACATAAAAATAAATAAATAAATAAATAAATAAATAAATAAATAAATAAGACTGTTTTAACACTTTTAGTCCTAGATCAATATTTTCCAAGGAAGAAAAGAAATTACAACTTAGGGGAAAACAAACATAGAAGCACTGGCCCTCTTTCACTCCATGACCAGGGAGTAGCATCCAAGAGACAGTGTGGCCCTTCACTCCTCCATTTCTTGGGGCCAAACGAGTGGCCACCATCAGCCTGCTGTGTTCTCCAAAGAGCATTAGAAAGTGGTCCTGTCAAATACTCCATCAGAGATCAAGTTTCTGGCTTAAGGGGATAGATTTTTAAGGGAAATCTTTGGCCACAAAATAGCCCCTAATCAGTCCCTTACAAACAACAAAGGCTTGTTTCTCACATGAGGTGCCTGTTGGCAATCATCTCTGTGATTCTAACCCAAGTTGTCCACAACCAGATTCTGAGGAGGCAGCTGATTTGGGGGCCAAGGAGTTCTAACGGTGAAGAAGAAAGAGCAAGAAAGCTGAAAATACCGGTACCTGGCGATGCTTGTAAAGTCTCCGCTGGTGTGCTATGACACTTACGTTCATATTTCATATTCCAAGTCCAGCATTCTCACTCCCTCTAATGCTTTAAAAACTGCTCTCACCTAAGTGTCTTCTCAAACCTCTCCCCCTCTTCCCAAAGAACAACTTACTTTACTGCAAATGCTTACTTAAAGGTCCTGCTACTATCAGAAGTTGAACTCATTACCACCCAAACCTTAGCATGTTATCTCTGAGGAAAAATGTGGCAGTGTTAAGTCCAAGTGGTCGGAGGACTAGAAGCTGCAGTCCTAGAACAGGCTGCAGGGCCTGCTCCCTCCTCTCCCCGCCTTTTCTCCACCCTCATATGCCTACACATAATGTTCCAAAGTCTTTGGTAACTTAAAAGCTTTGGAGCATTACTGGGTTAAATGATAAACTTTTAAATATTTCAACAAGTTTTAAGTTCACCTGATTTTAGCTTTTGTTACAAAAAACCATGAAGTGGATTTGAAATGCCTTGTGATTTGTTGAAGGTGTGTTTCTTCAAAGTGAGAGTGTTTACAAATGTCAATCTAAGAAATGCTAGTTGTTTACTTTTTGGTTAATTTTGGGAAAACTACGGTTTCTAAGAGTTAAGAATTCTTACTAAATTGGAAAGAAATTGTATGGTTTTGGTAATAGAAGGCATGAGGCATGGACGTGCATTTTGAAAAAGAAAATGAATTAAAGTTGTAAGAAGGTTTGTGAGAGTTATAGAAGATCTGTTAGGAGAAATGCTAAAAGGAAGTTATTTTTATAAATGACACTGACCAGCAAGCCAGGACAAGCCGAAAAGGGAATAGTTTAACAGCAGTTTGCAGCCATCTAGAAAATCTAGGTGCCAAGCAGTCAGCGTCTAGTAAATCCTATCTTCCCTAAATCAAGGGCACTTAAACTAAATGATTTGCACTACTTCTCCCCAGCCAGAGGGTAAATAGTTTAAATCAACCTACTTAGGGAGATAGATAGCAGAAATACAATTAGTGCCATTTGCCAACCACACCCAAGCATAAACCTCATTTTGGTATGTTAGACTACAACCCTCCAAACTAACGTCTCTTTCATTCCACCAGACCGTTTGTCATAATTCTTCTTGTTCAACCTTTTGTCCCAACTATACTAACATTTATAAAACAGTTTGTCTCCACCAAGTTACAAGCCCTACCTGTACTAAGGAAATACCACTGGTAGATACCATCACAACCTACTTCTGTGCCCAGGCCTGATCATCCCTCTGTCAGAGAGCAGATTTTTAGCTCTGAAGAAAAACATCACCCCCTTTTAGCAGAAAGCAATTACAGAAAAGAGACCCTGCACCCCCTTTTCTCTGAAAGATTTTAGTGCCAAAGATCCTTGAGGGGAGAAATGTTAGACAGACCTCCAGAATGCTAGACCCCCAGAGCAAGAATGAAGGGTCAGGTATAGAAACTCACCTGGGCAGAAAGCTATGGCTGCCTAGCAAGGGGCAAAATTACCTAGACCTCTGCCCAGGATAACCCAATATCCCCTTTCATATCATTAGTCGGGCAGTTTAGACCCCCTAACCTTTTCCTCCTAAAGATAATATCTAGGCCTCACTTGTGCTTCAGCTCCAGGCCCAGAAGAGCATAAAACCAGACAAGTGATGCTGTGGCTGCCTCACAATGAGACTTTACCTACCAAGTTATCCAACAGGTTTCCTCAGCTTTGAGTATCACATACAAACTCCACCCAGCATCTTAATAAAACACTGACTGTAACTAATGAGACAGAGTTCTACTTAAAACCGGGGTGATCAACTGGATGAGGACCTGTACTCCATCTCTCACTCAATGTAGATGTAGCACCCCCCACCCCCACCCCCCCCCCCCGCCAATAATCAATCTTTACCTGTCCTCATAACCCATCACACCAAAGGGCAGTCCAGATAATCCTTTGCCTCATACCTCTTGGTATCTCAGCAGGTGTCTGGATTGGCATAGGAGCTTAATCACTGCTCTATCATATTTTGCAAACTCATGGAAATACAGACTAAAAATGCAAATTAATACCTACTTCCCTTCATAGGACCGTTAGCATTCCTATTCCTCATCCTTATATTTGACCCATGTATTCTGCGTTTTTCATCTTTCCTTTAGGACCACTTTTGAGACTTTACCAACCAGTCTTTCAGGGAAATCAGTTGCCGGCACACCCTCACTCCAACCATGAGGAATCTATACAGAGTTCCTGCTGATTACAATCAAAGTCCATCCCCTTATGATCTTGACATTCTCTTTCAGCAGGAAATAACTACAGAAAATAACTTCCATCCCTGTTTCATAAGACAAAAAGGTAGGAATGTTAGGTCTTATCAAATAATCAAATCTATACTCCCTTTCCTGGAAAAATGACCTTAAGATCATTTCACAACTGACATTTCCTTTTGCTTATACTACCTCCCATTTGCTAAGACCAGTAACTTTCCCCTCCAGATTTGTCCAAGATCCAGACTCACTCAGAGAATTCCCTACAAACAAACAAACAAACAAACAAACAAAACTCACCTAGAGTCCTTTAAAACATCTGACTCTGTGGTTCCTGGGCGCTGATGCCATTTTGGGCTCAGCCCATCTGATAATCCAATAAATTCGTAATTCTTTACCCCTTTTGGCCTTGTGCATACCTCCTCTGTGACCCAACAGTGCCTATCAAACTTTTTAAGGCAATGAAGCTATTGTAGATTCCCAAGAGTAGGAACAGAAACTGGTAGTGCACATTTACAAGAAACCCAAGAAAAATGATTCTAATTTTCTTGTATATTTTGAGTTCTAGAGTAAAGGTCATTTCTTCGAAAGCTTAGGACACTGCCTGCAGCCTAAAATGAATCATGCTATAAGAATAAAACATGGATGGGAGTGTCTTTCATATCGCCTGTATGCAAGCTTATTTGTGGGATAAATAGATCCTCCCTCAAGAGGACCCATGGGAGAAATTCTTCTCGGGATCAACTGGACCTTTTTGGAAGAGTTCAGTACATTTCACTTATGCTCACATCTTGGCTTCAACTTATGAGGGAGCTCACACATTTGTGGCTCATCTCTTGCAAGTAATTAGAATCTTTTTGTTTAAAAACAAACTTCAATTGAGTGAATTTTAAAGATCTGATTGGCTTTATTCAGCGATTCATGAATCCGTCAGCATCCCATCTAGCGGGCAGAAAGCAGATCCAAGGAGCTGTACAAAAGAGGGAGTGGGACAAGGAAGTTAAACTGGCAAAACAGTGGGTTTGTTATTGCAAGCTTACTTTCCTTCAGGGAATGGCAGGGGCCTAACAGATGACCTCACTAGGGCTGATTGGGCAAGAGCTGATTGACTGGTTTAAGATTACATTTCTGGGAGAGTTGACACTATAATTAAGTCTCAGTTTGGTGACATGGGGCTTAACATAAGTGACTCCATTCTGAGCCTGTTGTCTTTAGCAGTTTGTTACACATTTCTTGGTTAATCTCACCTTTAACTTTATTTCCAGCAGTATACTGTTGCTATTTAAGAGGGTGTTTAAAGAGTTTTTAACAATGTGGGAAAAGCAGAACACAATAAGGTACACTCTATAAAACAACGTTAAAAAAAAAAAACACACAAAAAAAACCCTGAAAAGAAATGTGTTCAGGAGGTTCAAAGTGAGTGTCTTAGGGTGTGGGGGTTAAGAGAAATATACTACCTTCCCTTCCACCTTCTAAATTCTTCTGGCTGGGCTACTTATCAAATGGACAGAGACAGATTAACAGGAGAAAGTGAAAGTGTTAATACATGCATATGGGGTATTTGTATAAACATGAGAATTCCAAAGTCAGCTGTTAGGTAGGAAGTTAGACATGAATGGCTGGTATGGGCCCTGCCCTGGGGTCCTGAACAGGGTTTGTACCAGCACTGCCTTGAGACCACCTCTCTATGGGTGACCCAGTAGCCAGCAGACTGACAACGGGTAGGTTTGGAAGCATTCAGTACCCTAGCTGGTCATGTGTGAACTATGGTGGAAATCATACTTGGGTAAAAACTGCTGTTTGAATTTTAACCTTGCTATCTGACTTCGATGGTAGTTACAGGAGATTGACTCCCACTGACTCAGTAGCTTTAGGGGTAGAAACTATAGATAACCTTTAGTTCTGCTTTTGTATTATGGGCAAGATAGGGCCACATTCTAATGTTCAGCAGAGTGTGACTGGGAACCGACCCTGCGGGCTGTCCCCGGTCTTTAGAATTTAGTCTTTAGGATTTAGGAACAGATAACTGATTGGCCAGTTCTTTGTCCTGAGGGGCCAATCAGGGTTAGCTGAGGCAGTGACATCACCACCGACCTGAGTAAAACCCCTGGACTGGGTGATATTTGCTCTCTTCCGCCATGCTGCTGGCGTGAGTGGGATAGCCCATGCTAGCATGGAGATGGCTCTTTTGTTTATTGCATCGGACTCGGCTCCCTGGTGGTCCTTGGGGATCACGAATTCGTCTGGTATCCCCAGCCAGGACCATGAGGGACCCCGGTCCGGAGAGCCTGACTGGCCGCGGTAGGTGTGTGTTTATCTGTGTTTTTGTGTGAGCGCTCTGGAGGGACTGCCCCTAGATCGGGGCTCTCACCTGGGTGTTTGCCGGCTGCTGCGTCAGCCAAGGTTTGAGCCCGGATTCGAATCTGTAATAAATTCTAGCATGCTTAATCAAATTGGCTCCAGTGGTCCATCTCTTGGGGACTCGCTCCGTAACAATGTGGTTTGGACCCCTCATCTTTCATATCACAGGGTAGGTGGGTTAGATCCCTCTGACCTTTTCCTCTCTAAATATAACATTAGTTGTATTTCAGCTCCAGGCCCAGAAAAGCAGCAAAACCAGTTAAGTGATGTCCTGACTGTCTCAGGACCAGCAACACTGACTAATGACTTCCTGGTCACCAAGCAATTAGTGGAGAGCATGACCCTGAAAGAGCACTCCTGGAAAGCTGAAGAATATTCTATTGAGACCCTCCCCTGAGATTTTCCCTAAGATTTTCACCTGCAAGAGAGAGATAAATACACTCAGAACCCCATGAGACTTGCAACTAGGAGAGCAATGGGCAGTGGCAGCTTGTCCTGAGCCAACTCTCTGAACCTGTCTCCAAGACTCCCTTTTCTCTGACTTCCCAGTGAGCTAAAGCAGCCCAGCCTCGGCTCTCCTGTTGCTTCTTTGTCATTCCTTGTTTCACTGTCCTGAGTATATTTTCGCTGCAGTATATAAATTCTTGCTTGCTTTCCTTTATTTTCATTGACCTTGAAATCTTTTCGGCATTGATGAGAATATCCAAGGTCTCAGCCTGTAACCCCAATTGGTAGCACAGCGATGTAACATTAAGAATATAAAAAATTATGGACAAATTGTTAGGGGTGGGAGAGAGAAAGACTAATGGGGACTAGCTACAGTTATAAGAAATATTAATTATGCTCTGTGAACCCTGATTGTTTCTTTTGCATACACATTCTCATTCCTTTTGTCTACTTCCCCATGTAATCTTTGTCCTTCTACCCAATATAAACAATGACTTTTGGAGGGTGGGGGAGCAGAGCAGATTTATTGGATGACCTGCAGATTTATTGGATGACCTGCTGCTCTCCCATGCTGCTGGCAATATGGAAAATAAAGATGCTCATATGCAATTCAACCTTGTCTCTGCTTAGTTGGCTCCAGTAGTAATAGGCAGGCCAGACCCATCCATTGTCCAGTTACAAAATGAGAAAAGGGGAAAGAATGGGGTTATAGATTTCAGAAGTGAGAGTGGGCAACTGAGGAAGAGGGAACTGGAAAATCCCCCTTCGTGACCCAGAGACAATGGACACAGGGGGTATCTACAATAGCTAGCAGGACCTGACTGAAGCTTCTCTTTGCCCTATTTAATTCAAATAGGCTAAGGCGGCATTCTAAGATCTTTTCCTGAAGCAGGTTTATTCTGTCTGAGTCTCTTGGACAGGAAAGGGGGAGAAGAGTCAAAGGTTCCTTCTGAGTCTTTTGTTTTTTAATCAACAGCTTAAAATCAATATCCCAAAAACACAGTTTCAGGGTGGCAATACTTTGGTCCCTCGGGGATTATAGGTAATATTTTCCTGCTAGCTTTTGTGCATTTTTTTTTTTGAACACTACATTTTCAATAATGAGCATGCATTCCTTTTATAAACCTAATGGGGAAAGCCACCAGCTTGGGAAACTAAAATGGAAATGCAAGTGGCGCTCAGGCTGCAAGGCAGCCAGCCCCAGTTAATGGCATCAGAAACCAGAGACAGAAACACAGGCACTTTCCCAATTACCAATTTGCTGAGCACTGCCTTGCATTACACTTGAACTATTTTGTCTACAAAGCATTAGAGCATGAACACTTCATTATGTAGTTAATGCAGCCACGTGAAGCATTTATTTAACATCTATATTTCCAGGGCCGGCATGCCTTCTTTTATTCATTTTTTTTTTTTTTTTTTTTTTTTCTTCTAGAGCTGAGACAGCTGCTTCAGATCCCTCAGGTGAGGCTCTCACAGGTGGCGGGTGGTGGGTGGCGAGGCAAGACAGTCTGCTTTGTGGGCGCCCAAAGCTGGTAAGAACTTCCAGGCAAAGAAGTCCGCCCTATCGGTTTTTCCACCTTTCTTGTTCTCGCCAGCCTTTGCAAGACATTTCCTGGGTATTGAGTTCTTTTCTCATTTTGATTGATGCAAATAGCATTCGGGTTCCCAGGCTGGCTTAACAACACACTTGGATATTGGGAAAACAATGTCTTCAATTCGTGCTACACTTTTCACCCAATATTTTCAACACTAAGTTTAGAATGGTTAATTGGTGGAAAATGGATTAAAAGATTTAAGGAAGCGTTTCCCTTCAAACAGTTGTGTGTTGAAATATGATCAAATTCTGAGTTTCCAAGTCTCCACTTTATGAAAAATCTTCCATGAAGTTAAACTGTGCTTCTTATGTAAACTACTCTTCTTACATCTGTTTTAGAATTGCCAGGTAAAATAAAGGACATTCAGTTAAATTTGAATTTCAGGTAAACAATAAACACTTTAAGTGAATCTTAAATCTTGTATTCTGCTCTCCACTATGAAGCAAGATCAGCCAGTTAGATCAGCCAGTCTCTGGAAAGGAAGCTTGGTCAGCACCTCATTGCTACATTGGTGTAGAAGAGAGTAGATTTGGCAGTTTGGACAAAATCGCCCATTAGATGCTTTCTCTTTACAGACAGATGATTTTCTCTAGTTCTGTTATCATCGTAATTAGCTAGTTTAATATTAATAATAGAAAGAGAGCAAAGAGGAAACCAAACATTGTAAACTTGGTCATCTGGGCAGCTTTACCAGGAAACCACACCCCAAGGAATCACAGCATTGTCCCTTGAAGGGGATTAACACCCTCCACTTCCCCACTGGATTGTGTGTGTATGGAGGGGGTGGGCAGGGGGAGATAAGTGCATGAGCAGTGAAGTGGGGGTGAGTTAGGAAAGGTGTTTGCCTGTCAGTCTAGCCTGGAAAACAAAGATCATTGGCTAGGAGGGCAGAACCAATGAAAGGGAGTGAAATCTGGAAGTGTTAACTGGTTAAACTCTTAGTTTTAATCCCAACAAAGAATTCCTTCTTCCTTTTCTCTCTCTCTCTCTCTCTCTCTCTCTCTCTCTCTCTCTCTCTCTCTCTCTCTCTCTCTCTCCTCTTGCTTTTCTCCTGCTCCCTTATACTCTCTTGCTCTGAGACCCACACCCTCCCATCTTTACTACACAACTGTTACGCCCAGACTTCCTGATCCCCAAGGACCACCAGGGATCCTAGTCTGATGCAATAAACAAAAGAGCCTGTACCATGCTAGCATGGGCTCCCCCACTCACACTGGCAGCATGGCAGAAGAGCGAGAATTTCTCCCAGTCCAGGGGTTTTACTCCGGTCGGTGGTGACGTCACTGCCTCGGCTAACCCTGATTGGTTGGGTGAGGGCTAGGAGTTGGGAGCTCATCCTGGCCCCGCCCCGCCTTCTCACAACCATGTGGCCTTAAGCAGCATCATGGCCCATGGCCATCTGGACCCTACACGCAACGGATTGAAGTGGAGAACACAGGCTAAGTTAGCCAGATGCCAGACTGGACTGTGCTTCGATATGGAGTGGAGACTTTGGTTAGCTGCCTGATCCTGGCCCTGCAGAAGGCAAGATTGGACCTCTTTCATGATGACATGGAGGGAGACGGGACCTTGGAAGGAAACCCTCTTAATTTTACATCATCAATAAAACTTTCCACAATATCCCATGCTCCCATGGGGGCCTCAGCAAATTCTTTTCCCAGTGGCACCTCAAGAACTCCACCTCCACTGGTAGCAGGAGGTTTCACAGAGGCTGTTTGAAAGCCCACAGAGAGAAAGTGAACCTGTATCCTATAGCTCACCCTCATTCCATGGCCCATTCCCATCTCCAATGTGGAAAAAGTCCCCACTTATTCCAGGTAGTCAAGGGAGGAGCAGAAGTGTCTCCTGAGCCAGCAGCTACAGCTGCCCTTAGATCATGATGGGACCAAAGTTCTGCCATCCTGATGGTGCCAGATTGAGACGTTGATTTTAAACTGTTTATAAAGAAACAAAAGACTCAGGAGGAGCCTTTGACCCTTCCCCTTTCCTGCCCAAGAGATTTCGACAAAGAAAGAAACCTAAGCATGTTAAATAGAGGGCTTCAGGCAGGGGGCCTGTTAGCCAGACACCTGCTGTGTCCTTTTGTCTCTAAGCGGCCTAAGGAGGGTTTTCCAGCCTTGTGTGTTTTTCACTTTTCCTCAATTACCTGAAAATCACCTATTTTCACTTCTGAAACCTAATGCCAGTTGCTCCTCTTTCTCCTTTGTCCAAAACACCTTATATGTCAAAAGTTGCCTGTATTTGGAATTTTTATTGAATGATCACAACTATGTGCACATGTATTAAACTTTTAGTTTCTCCTGTTAATTTGATGAGTAGCTCAGACAGCAGAACTTAGAAAATGGGAGGGAAGTATTAATAATTTTTAGCCCCACACTCAAAACAATCTGCCTTCCACATCTTTGGGTGACTATCTCTGAACCCCCTACATTACTAAACCCTTAGAATGCTCGGTGTGAGTAAATATCTTACCTAATGGAAGGGGTTGCATTTCCTCAGTGTGTCTGAGGGATGGAACAGAAGCAGCCCACCCAGACTCCCAAGCAGCAGAGATCATGGGGAGAGGGAGGGGCGGGAATGGGGACTGTGAACTTGCAGGAGTGGTGGAAGACTTGATGGTCCGTCTGACATCTGGGTTGCAGCTTTAGAGTAGACAGAGCTCTGAATTCGAAGCCTGGATCTATTATCTACTAGCTGTGTGACCTCTTAGACTAGGGGTGTCGAACTCAATCAGAGAAGGGGCCAAAATCTAAAATCCAGCCTAAATCGCGGGCCGAATGGTTTACTGAACAGTCATAAACTGTCATTGTGATGGAAACGCAGCGGAGTGCAGTGATGACAGAGCGGTGCGGGCCACATTGCAAGGCCTGGCGGGACGGATTTGGCCCTCGGGCCTTGTGTTTGACACATGTGTCTTAGACAAATAACTGAACCTCTGTGATCCTCGAATTCCATATCCTTAAAAAGACAATGTTGACACCTGCAACTGTTAGTGGCAATGTGGGCTCCCAGTTCTTGAGTTTGGCAAAGAAAAAATTCAGAGCCAAGAATGCTAGCACAAGAGGAAATTTATTTATCAAGCAGAGCAAAAGTTCCCTTTAAAGGAAGAATTGAGCGGGCTGCTTAGTGAGCTGCCTTGACTTTTGAGAAAGAAAGTCACAGAGGCAGAAGTGGGCTGAGTGGAATCAGGACACAAGTCACAGAGGCAAGAGAAGGGCCGTTGGAGAAAGAAAGGAAAGAAAGAAGTGGAGGCAGGGACATGCTCCAGGGAAAGTGTGCCCTGGGTCCTTTGCCTTAAGGGGTTTTATGTTTTCTAAAGGCAGGAATTTTAGGAGAGGCCCCTGGGGAGGATCTTAGTAAAATATTTATTTCAGGTGTGTCCTTTCAAGGTCTTGGTCTCTACTTCTCTGCAGATTGGTCCCTGCTAGGTTAGGGTCATTAGTCATTGCAGCTGGTCCTGATGTCAGCCACCGTGTCCCTCCTGGTTTTCCTGCTTTTCTGGGCCTGGAACTGAAACATAACTGGGGCCTAATGTTATATCTAGATTGACTAAAACTCTGTCTCTATGGTCAACAGACCCAACGCTTTGTTTCTAAGATTTGATACTAATCAGAACTTCATTGTCTTAATGCTTAAGGGAGCACTGTGCAAGGGAGAAAGAGGCAGGCGATTAATCATGGTCCTGGATGGGGCTAGTTTGAATCAGCCACCTGTCTCAGTCCCCAAGTCCACTTGCCAGAGAATCTTCCTACCTTCTTACTATCCTTTTTCACATCTAGGGCCTAGTGCATTGTGTTCCTATAAGTTCTTCTTTTCTCTTATTTCCACATTTCTAGGAGATGAATATGCTAGTAAAATGGTTGTAGCATTGAACAAACATTGCAGAGAGCAATCTACAAATAAGAGCGGAAAAAGACAAGCTAAAGTCTCAGAGGCAGCAACACAGGCAAATAATGCAGCTTCCTGCACATGCTCTCATACACACACACACACACACACACACACACACACACACATACACAACCTGGGTCATCTTTCCTCCAGCCACTTTTTAAAAATAGGTCAGTGTTTGGAAATTATTCATTGCAAACTTTTCTCTATTTCTGACATCATTAAATAATTCAACTACTTAATAAAGAGGGACTGGTATTTTTGGCATCCTCGAAACTGTAGGGAAAGAAAAGTCTCCTTTCTATGCTTCTAGGTTCTGTGGTTCTGTGGTTGCTCTAAGAATTAAAGTGACATAACAGATTAACAGGAGAAAAAAAAACACACACAACTTTAGTTACATAAGTTCATACAGAGTTCACAAAAATAAGGTTATTCTCTGGTGACTGAGACTTCACACCATCCTGGGCTAACAAAAAGGACAGGAGTGGGGCTTCTGGGAGTGGAGTGGGCACCTTGGGGGCAGGGAGGGAGGAGATGGATGGAAACTATAGGGCTCCTTGTTGCAGATAAGCACCTCAGGTGAACAATGTGATCTCTCAGAGTAGCTCTCTTCCAGATACACTTAATTCTGAAAATTTCCTTTATAAATGTCCATTTCCTGTGCAAAGGAGGACATTTTTACTTCATTGTGAGTAGTCAGGAGAGGCCAGGAGCTTTCCCTGAGTCTTCTGGTTCTCCTTTGCCTTTAGCTTAACATAGTCCACATGTCAAAAGGAGATATTTCAGGGTGACATGTTTGAACCCCTTCAAATCCTCCAAAACAACACAAAATGTACAACTTTTATGGAACTTCACCCAGAACTGTCAGTATGCTTGCAATAAGGCTCTCTTAGGACCACCATTTAAGCTCACTGCTTCAACAAACCCTGTTGTGCAAAACCAGAGACCCTAGAACAGAAACTCAGCCCACAATGGGTACCAGGTCTGCAGGAGGGGCTGGAGAAAGTGCCATTCAACAAGTCTTAATCACAGTGAGAAGCCAGGGAACTGGGACCTCTCACCTGGTGAGGTATTACTTTGAGTACAGGCTGACAAGTATAGACAGAGCTCCCTGAGGCCTGGGCCTGTGGGATGGCGCTGATGGGTGGTTCCCAGGGAAGGCTGCCCGCATCCCAGGTGCTGAGAGGTGGGGGAGAGCTCAGGCCCATGTGCACAGCAAGCCTGTGGCCTCTGGGAGCAGGGCAGAGAGTTGTCCTGTGGCTGTGGGCATGGGCTAGCCCCTCCCCGCTCCTCTGGGAAGTAGCAGGAGGATGTGTCCTGTCCTGCACCATCCTGCTAGGACCTGTAGGAGAGCTTTGGCCCTGCAGGGATGGAGGGCCAACTGTTGACCTCAGTCTGGTGGAACTGGATGCCTTGGGCCCTGCCATAGGGCATCTTATCAAGTCTAAGAGCCGCATTCCAGGCTTCCTCCAGACAGGAGCTCTCCTGGCACAGATTGCACCAGAAATTAGGAACAAAGAGCCTGGCTGTGTCCCTAGTGGCTCTGACCAGAAATACTCACCAGCTTGGCTCATTAAAACCAGGAACAAATGCTAACTGTCTATACAATTAGGCAAGTACTGGTTCAGCTCCCTGACCTACCAGGGTTATGAAGAGGGCTAGCGATAATAGGAGATAAATTCTGCCCTCAACAGATAGCCCATTATTTTATCTTCATTCTCTTTCCTTGTGTTATTTTTCAGCATCACTGACAAGTTTGCTTACAATCCTAACGTTAGCATAAGTAGCTAGTTAGTTAGGGAAGGGAGCAAACGGAATCAAATGCTGAGCCTGATAAAGAAGGGAGCTGAGTCAGACATTAAGCAAGACTTGTTATAACATTCACAGGCTCCCCAGGGGACGGCTGTATCCTCCCCTGAAAGGACTTAATCTCAGAGCAATCCTCCAGTTGGCAGGAAGAATGTCCCCAGGTAACAACCACTCAATTCCCCACTGGGATACATCCAGTAAAGGGGACATTTACTGGATGTATCCCAGTAAATGAAATACATTTATTGGGATACATCCAGTAAATGTAAAAGACCAGTAAAGGGGACATTTCTTTGCTAGTGGCTTGTGCAGTAGAAACCAAAACGTAGGAGGAAAGACCAGTAAAGGGGACATTTCTTTGCTAGTGGCTTGTGCAGTAGAAACCAAAACGTAGAAAACGTACAAAAAGTAGAAAGCAAAACGTTGGGGCATGTTTATTAGATCAGGAATGGTGACATAAAGGGGCAAAGTCTAGCCTGGGGAACCTGCGGAAAATACCAAATTGGATAGGGGAGGACCCAGCATAAGCTTACAAAGGATTAGGAAAGAGATTGGTTAGTTTGAGATATAACCTGCTCTCTCCCAAGCTCAAGGTGAGATAATTAAGGCCTAACAAAGACCTGTCTTGGTAGTTGGTGTTCTTTGGTGAGCTCAATCATCCGTTTGCATGTTCTCTCTCCGTAGCAGCCATGCCAGCCTGCCAGCTACAGGGCCCCAAGTGCAGCGCTGGCTGGAGCTCAGCTGGGAATAGAGACTAAGCTAGCCTGAGGGGGACAGAGACTAAACTGAACTATGGGATCTTGAAAGCTTTGGATGCCCCATGGATGACGTGCAGATAGGGAAATGAGACACAGGGAAGTCCTGCATCTCTGGACTCTGGTCCTCCTGGGCTTGGTGAGGATTAGTATGGGCTCGAGGCTTCAGAGACTGGATGTATCCTGTAGAGGGATGTAGCTGAGCACCTGGGGACAGTCCTTAGTTTTGCCCCAGTAAATCTTACTACTACACCTCACCCTCCTTGTGGGGTCCTGATGCAGCGGGGATCTCCCTTTTCCACGTCCCGCATGGAAAGAGAGATGAACAAACTGGTTCTAAGTGGAGGCAGCTAGGGATTGAGAAATAATAGAAATAAAGAGAGAAGACACAAAGATAGATTTTAAGCTGGGAGCTGGGTGGGCCACCATTCTGTCTGCTGGAGAGGCAGGAAGACGATGACGTGACCCCTCCCAGTGCATTTATGTTATACCCCCAATACCAGGAAGTATCACCAACTTATTTGCATTCTTAAGTAGGCCCTCGCATGTCTGGATTTACATATCTAGTCGCAACCCTGCCAACACCTGGGCTAATATAAAGGCCAAGCTGATTACACTGTCCACCATCTTTGGGAAATGTGTATCCTAGATGTTGCTCTGCCAATCGTCTCTGTCTCAGCTGGCAACAATGAAAAGAAATGCCTACGTGCCTCCCCAGGCCACCCTCTACACCTCCTATGTGTAGGTCCCCCAAATGCTTTTGTCATGACTCAATGGAAGAACCCATTTCTACTGGCAACATCAACCTATAAAAATATAGAGATAAATTAGTGATTTTCTCTTTCATTCTTTCACTTTTTTCTCTTGCTATATACCACCGCATTGCTTTTGTTCAACACTCTTCTAAAAGTTCTAGGAAATTTGATAAGTAAGATATTGTATAATTATTAAAAAGAAGCCAAAATTATTAAATAATATCACAATTTTGGCACAACTTAACAACTATTACACTAATAAAGACAGTGGGATTATGTTACATAAATATTATAAACTAAAAATATATGCATATGTATATATACATGTGTGCATTTGTGTGTGTGTGTGAATTGTCAATGTAAGAAACATTCGAATCTGTAGAGAATTTTCATGAGTTTATTTGAGCCAGACTGATGACAATTGCAAGGAAGCAAAATATCAATGGATTGAGAAAATGTTCCAGAGAATGGCAGTTTTGCACCTTATTGTATACATTGCAATCAAAGGAGGAGACCTAAGGAAGATTACATGAAATACATTGGTGATAGATTAAGGAGGTGGGAGAAAGCAAAACAGGGAGATATCTAGGATTGAATAAAAAGTAAAGGAAGTAGGTGCATAACTTTTTACATAGGTAGGTATAGGATAGTTAACAGTCAACAATTAACATGATAATAATAATGAGGCAATTTTTGGTCTCTGCTCTTGTGTAATAGTTGTGCCTTGGGGGGGCTGGGGGGATAAAAGAGAAATTACCCTGACATTCCAAAGGTATGTTATCGTAGATGGAAAAAGACAGACTCAGTTAAGGTAGAGACTGACATTTGTCAGGGGAGATACCAGCTGGAGATGTGGCTATGTGCCAATGACTCGATTTTAATTGGAACCTTTTAATTTCAGAATATACCATGAGGTTACTTTTGGTCTCTGAGTTTGTAATCCACCATGCAGGCCTTCCCTAAGCTACACATTATATAGTATTTCTATGTGCAAAAAAAATAAAAAATAAAAAATAATGACCACCTGAAACATAATGAATTCCACATTTGGATGCTTATCCGAAGAAAATGAAACACTAATTGAAAAACATACATGCACTCCTATGTTCACTGTGGCATTATTTACAATAGCCATGATTTAGAAGCAACCTAGGTGTCCATCAATAAATGAATGGCTAAAGAAGTGAGTTCATATATGTGTAAACACACACACACACACACACACACACATGCACACACAAATACTACTCAGCCATGAAGAGGCATGAAACTTGCAATTTGTGACAAGATAGACCTAGAGGGTATTATGTGAAGTGAAATAGGTCAGATAAAGACAAATACTGTATTATTTCACTTATAAGTATTCCTCCCTGAGCTGTCTCTGAGTGTTGGTATCATCAGTGACTTTGATCCTCTTTTCTATGGATTTCAAGTATAACCTAAAATTTCTACAATGAGCTGAAAATTTTGTAATCAGAAAAATACCAACATTCCCCCCCTCACAAAAATACCTATTCCTAAAAGAAATAAGAACTGATTTATTTTTTAAAAAAGAACAAAAAACATTTTCTTGGGAATTTTTTTAAAAAGTAGAGAGAATAGTGTAATGATCACCTGTAAATCTTGGTTTAACAGTTGTTCACATTCTGCCATTTAAGAAATATTTAACTTTTGCTGAGATACTTGAAAGTCAGACATTATATTTCCACTAAAATTTTAGCATGCATCTGAGAAAGATACAGACACTTAACTGTAGTTATCGTATTCAATAAAATTAACAGTCACCTCTGTTCATGAAAATCTCAGATAACTATTGGATCACATTTCTGTAATTACTGGTGTGTTTAACGATCACAACATGATATAATTGAAGTTCAATTTTTGCTTTTCTTCGATTTTGGAAGCACCTGGTAAAAGCAGAATGAAGGAAGGAGGGCGTTTGTTTCTGGCATCGCTCAGCATGAGCTGGCTCTTTAATTCCATTTAGCGGAATGCAGTTCACAAAACACAGCAGAAAGCCACATCTCTGTGGTGGCTGCAGGTGGGAACCCAGGCATCCTGCTGTTCAGTACTGGGGCGGGGCGGCTCAGCTTCTGCATATAAATAAATGCATTTAAAATGTGTTCTTTAGAACTTAGCATACAACTGAGTGATCGACACAGGATTTAAGCTTAATGTTGACACATTGAGCAGGGGGCATGGTTTTCTTCATGGAATAAATATGTCCATTGTTTACTAGGAGCAGAGGTAGGTTAGTAAATGTGTTCTCACACTGCTTAACATTGTAGGTATGGGTGACAAGGGCAGGATGAAGTTAGGTCTGGGTCCCCACTGACTGCCTGAGCCATTGATATCACCCTGTTGACTCTGGGGGTGGGGATCATATTCTTTCTTCTTTCTCCTTTAGCTCTTTCTCCTGACCCTCTGTGAAAGGTTTGACCTTTCTAGTTAGGGAATCACCTTTCAGAGTAAGGATATTTGACTACCACTAGCTGAAACCATCGTGGAAACTCCCTCCTCTTCATACAAGCTCTTCAGGGAGACTCTTAAAAAGTGGAGAATTGCACCCAGTATGCCTGGTGCCCAACAGCAGCAGCCTACAAGCCACTGTAGCTTGTCCAGGGGTTGGGGCCTTGGGCTCCACTGAGGTTGGCGCCCATCCTCTTGCTGATTATAAATTGACATTGACTTCCCATAGACTGGCCAGTCCCTGGATAAATGGGTTATGGCTCTGGAAGTTTGGGTCCCTGGAATCGAGGTGGGACACTTCCTCTTTTGGACACAATGACTTAAAGGGTTTCATTTTTCCCACATGTTTGGAATTTGGAGCAAGGCAAGCCTGGCTCATAGGAGGGCCAGGCAGCTCTCTTGGCCCTAGGATCAAGGAAACGGCTTTCATGGCCACACTTGGGGGAGAAGTAACACTACCATCTCTTCTGGCACCATCAAAAAGGACCTAACAGGCAGCAGGAGGGCTAGGAAGTGGCTGGACTTCATGCCAGGTTCGTGTTTGTGATTCTGAGTTGGCCCCCAGCCAGGGTAACTGGAGCAGCCTCATCGTGGAGAGATGGATTAGCAGGAACCAGGGAGTGCCAGCCTGAGCAGGGACCTTGAGGGCAGAGTGTTTGATCTGATTGCCTGTAGAGTTTCAATTTGCTGAGACCCACTCCTGCACACAGTGAAGGCTGCATATTGTACCCAGCCTCACCCACATACACAAGGTCATAGTAGCCAGACAATTCTGAACCTCACTGGCTGCACTGGCATATCCCCTACCCTGTTTCCTGTCTTGGTTGCCATGAGAATAGTTATTGGGTGGGGCTAAGTCTGATATTTCCAGAATGTCTCAATTCCCACAGCTATGCCAACACGAGACCCCCTTACCTTACTGGGCAGTGGAAACACCCAAGACTGATTCCCCTCAGGGTGCTCACCCCATGCCTGCCCCCACAACTCCACCTCAGATCATCCTCAACTCTTTTCAAACAGTGAAACACTCAGTTCTAGAGCCAGACTCTCCCTGTTCAAGGCCTAACTCAACTGCATAGCGGTTGTGTATAAACCTCACAAAATGCTATCTCAGCTCTCTATGCCTATGAAAAAGAATTCTCCTAATCAAAAAACCCAAATAACACAAAGAATTATTTAGAAGTAACTGGAGATACTATTTAAAGCTAACTTCTGCAACACTGATGTGCTGCGATGCTTCTCACCTCTAGAATATTTACCTTTAAACACAAGCACAGACTATGGGCCTTGTCACATGTTTCCACGTGCTCAGAATGCCGCAGGGAGTCAGCGCCATGGGCAGGGCAGCTGTTTACTCAGCCATGAGGACCCACGCACCACTGTTCCCAAACTCACTGGATTTGCAATGCTTTACACTCACCATAGGGAAGTAAACTCTCTCCTCTTAAGGGTCAAGGTCAGTCAACACACTCAGCCTGGATTTGGGGGGGGAGGGGAATACACTGACTTAATGGGTTTCATTTTCCTCATTAGAATTCATTGGACAACACAAATTTATTGTTTATTACCTGAGGTACAGTTTAATCAACTAAACCCTTCTCTATGAGTTTAGGGAATAGGAGAATATGCAAATATGCAAATATATGGAGTAATATGCATAAGTTTGTCCTGCTAATCTCTCCATCTGGACTCATTTTTGAAGACTGTCATGGGGAGATCAGTGTTTTCGAGGCGGTCTCAGAATTGCTGGTGTGCTGGTCACATGGAGACTCTGGGCTGCACCCTAGACCAGCTCGGTTGGGATCTCTGCAGTGAGACCTAATGATCTGTGTTCCTAAAAATCTTTCTAAGAGATTTTGATTAACAATAACATGTGAGAACCACCGTCTAGTTCCATATTGTCGCACCCAAAGCCAACATGGAGAAATGAATACATGTTCTGAGCCTTTTTCCTAATACAATGTTGCCAGGATGCTGGTCCCAATGTAGGGGTAATGTTGGGGCAACAGGGAGAAGCAGAGTAAAGTAAGGGTTAGGAATCCAGGCTATTAAGTTGGGTTGGATGGGGTCAAATCCCATGTCTGCTATTTAATGGTTTAGTGACTGTGTAGCCTTAGGCTGTCTCTAACCCTCTTCCTTCTCTAACATTTGATTTTATGAGTGTCAAATGAGATTATCGCAGCCCAGTGCTTAGCATGTTAGGAAGAACTTTTAAATTTTGCCTTTTCTAAAGGTAGAGTTAGGAGAAACTAGATACAAGAGACAGTATTGTGGTAGGCAGTTAGACAGACATGAGCAGAGCAAGGATAATGGGCCAGTTGCAGAAGGTCACAGGGCGGAAAGCAGGGGCCATGGGGGTGGAGTGTCTGATCTGTCTGATTTCCCATAGAGTTTCAGGGGCAAAACTGGGAAAACAAGCCCTAGCCAGTTTTGCTCAGAGGATAGAGCGTTGGCCTGTGGATCAAAGGGTTCCATGTTTGATTCTAGTCAAGGGCACATGCCTGGGTTTCAGGATCGTTCCAACGTGAAGGAGTCAGGCAATAAATGATTCTCTCTCATCACTGATGTTTCTATCTCTCTTCCTTTCTGAAATCAATAAAAATATATTTTATAAAAATCTGGGAAAACAAGAATCTCTCCTTCAGGCTAACCTTTCTTCCCCGCGCATTTTGCTGGCCATGTGGTTTATGCCCCCTGACTTTGTCCTTCCTAAGGATAGCATATAGGCCTCAGTTGTATTTCAGCTCTGGGCCTAGAAAAGCAGCAAAACCAGACAAGTGACTCAAAGGCTGCCACATGACCAGCTGCATTGGCTAATGACCCCTTCAACTGTCTCTCAGGGAGCCAAAGCAGCCCGCTTAGGCTCTCCTATTGTTTCTTCTATGCTCAGCCCTTCCTTGTTTCACTGTCCTGAGTGTGGTTTTGCGACAGTGAGTAAATTCTTGCTCACTCTGCTGAACTTTGTCTCTTGATTGAAATCTTTTCTTTAAGAAGACAAGAATAGAGGACTCATCATCTTGTTGGTAACAGTATGATGTAACTTCTTAGGCATTTATTAAGCAGGGATGGGGAAGCTTTTCTCTGACAAGGGCCATTTGGATATTTATAACATTCGCTTAATATAATTCACTTAATATAAATTTGTGTTGTTGTAAGAAAAGCTCCTAGATTTATTGAATTTGAGTCATGCCTGCAGTTTCCTTGGCAGGACCAGACCAAATGATTTCAAGGGTCGTATGAGTTCCTCAACCCTGCTAGAGCATCCTCCCAAAGGAAACTGCGAATACCTATTAACAGTCTTAGAATTGAAGACCCACATGAGCAGGCTGATTGATGACAAATGTGATGACAGCCCCAGGTACTACCAGCCAAGGCAATCACTAGAGATGGAACTGTCAGCAGGATTCTCTGGAGAAACCAGACACTGTGACTCTAGATGTCCCTCCTTCGTGATTATGGCTGATGAATGTCCATTTGGAAAGCATGTTGATGTGACAGCTCATTTCACATGCAAAACAATTCCAACCAGAAGGCAAACATTTGGGGGTTATTTTATTGCTTCAAAAGACACTTCAGTGACTGATTTTATAATGACGGAATCAAACATTAATAATGTTAAGATCAAAACAACATATGGCAACCACATCGAGAACAGCCTCCTTTTCCTGCCATAGTTAATTGTTTTCTCATTTTGTACTTCACATTCCTTGTTTCCTTCTATGATATGAACGAAGTGTACATGGAACCAAGTGTACACGGAACATTGGGTGTCCACCTGTGGGAACAAAATCCAATGAAGTGCATAAGTTTATTGGGAAGCTAATATAGAAATAGATGTTTTCCCACATTCGGTACCAATATGGCACAGAGCCAAATGCACTCTTTCCAAAGAGTGACTATGCAGTGAGGGTAGGAAAATAATCCCAGTTGCCTCCTGCATGGACATCGATCACGTGGGGAGAGGACCCACGCTATGAAGCCTCCCTTTTCTGGAGCTGAGCATACAGGTGATGAGAGCTGGAAGGAGAGAGACAGGGACTGGCCAGGAGGCACAGGGACACAGAAGTAGCCAGAGGGATTTTTATCCTCTGCCAAAGCAATCTTTTAAAAATGTAACTCAGGCTGTGGGTCTTTGCTGGGTTGCTGCCCAAGATCTTGGCAGGTCCCCAAATGTTCAGATGCTGTCCTGTCCTTGCATGGACAAAGGGAAAGGCTGAGTTCGATGCAGGTGGCCTCTGGGTGATCGGCTCAGCTCACTCAGGCACTGAGGCCCCTGGGCTCTGGCTGTCCATCCTCATGAGGACCCTGTTCCTAGGGAGTCACACTGCTCCTTATCCTCATTCCCTCACTTGTACATCACCCGTCTCTCAGGAGATACCTCATCCTGCTCATCAGCGCCTGCCCATCATCCTGCCTGCAGCCTCTTGGTGCCTCTCACTGTCTGAGGCCCCGTGTCTGGGGCTGAGAAGTGGGTAGCTCAGGGGCAGCTGTCTGAGTGTATGAGATGTGGCATTGGACAAGCAGCTTATCCTCTCTGTGCCTCAGTTTCCTCATCTATAAAGTGGGAATGATAAAGAAGCATTTAATGTATGGTGTTACCATAAGGATTAAGCCGAATTAAGACATGAGAAGCACCATAAAGAAAATGAACACTCAGGAACCACCATCTACTCCAGCTCAGAATACAGCTCTCCCTTCCCCACCAGAGCACACACACTCCTCTTTCCTCCCCTCCACTCAGTTCCTTCTCTTTGTGAGGCCACAGGAGCTATTGGAGAACAGCCTGGACCTGGTCTCTCCAGCTTATTACTAATGTTTCCAAACCTCAGTCTCCACAACTCTACAATGGGAATCATAACCCTTCTCCCACAGCTGTGTGAAGATAAAAGCAGTAGCACTCATCTTATGAATTACTACCAAGAACTTTCACTACTTCTTACATTACAAGATATGTTAAATCTGACAATATTGAATTTATATTTGGTGGAGGTGGTAAACTGCTGTTATTCATTTTGTTTTTTAATTTTTGTTAAGGAAAAATAAAGCCCTGCTTTTTAAGTGTTAGAAATAAGGCGAGCCCCCCCAAGTCAGGGGTCCTTATAGAACACAAAACAAACTCGGGAGCCAGGCAGCAAGGCAAACATTTTTACTTCTACGTAAAAGGGTGTACACACATGGTCTGGAAGCACGCACACACAGAGCAGGCAGGCTGCTTGGCTTTATAACCCCTGATGCATGTGACTTGTCCCTTGCTCTTGATTGGAGCTCAGGCCCACATAGTCTTTTGTGATTGGGTAATTCAAAGGGAGGGGTTGACCTTTGCTGTTTCAAGATGGCAGCCCCCAGGGGAGCTACAAGCCATGTGGCCAACATGGCAGCTGCCAAGTCTCCCAGTCCAAAATGGCATTATCTAAACTGTTCTTTGACAGAAAAAATGACTTGTTTTTTCTCACATAAGTGAGACCAGATATAATATTATATTTTTACTAGAGGCCCAATGCACAAAATTCATGCAGGAGGGGGGGGGTCCCCTCAGCCCAGCCTGCACTCTCTCCAATCCAGGATCCCTCAGGATCAAGCCTAAACCTGCAGTTGGACATCCCTCTCACAATCCTGGAGCATTGGCTCCTAATCGCTTACCTGCCTGCCTGCTTGGTTGCCTCCACTGGCTTGATCGCCCCTCACCACCTCTGCGTGCTGGCCTAATCACCCCTAAGAGGCCCCCACTGTTGGCCAGGTCACCCTCTAACTGCCCCCTCCCTGCTGCTGGCTTGGTCACTCCTCACTGGACCTCCCCCATCTCCGCTGGCTTGGTTGCCCCTCACCACCTCTCTGAACAGCACACAGCCTGCTGTTCAGTTATTTGATCATCCCTCACTAACCCTCCTGCCAGCCTAGTTGCCTCAGACAGCCTGCTATTCAGTCGTTTGGTCCTCCCTCACTAACCCCCCTATCAGCCTGTTCTTAGGCAGCCATTTTGTGAGGACATGATGGTCAATTTGCATATTACCTCTTTATTATATACCATAGGATAAAGCTCTTAAACATGTGGGAACCCACACTTAGTATCTCTATAAAGGGCTAGGCAGATTTTCATCGTCCTCTGCATCTGAAGTGGTTGTATATTTCATTTCATTGTGATGTGCTTTTAAATTGTGTAATTACTAGTGATGCAGTTGTGTTGTTTACTACATTTTCCTTAAAGTTTGAGGGACTTTTAGACAAAATTTTGTGGACCTAACAATTACAAAGAAAGAAGCCTTCTGATTTCCAGACGAATAAGTTAGGAAAGAAACCTTTGGAACCCCACCATCCTGAAAGTTCCCCGTGCAAGGAGTTCAAATGAAATTTAGACCAGCAGTCACCTCTGCGAGCATGGAGGTCGCTTCTAGAAGATGCCCGTGGATCACTGCAAGTCCTTCAGCTGCACATTTGATCCCTTAGGGGACTTCTGTGGGGTCCAGAGTTTAGCTGTTGGTAGCAGGGACCCTCTCCTGATATTCACTTTGAATGTTTGAGCAGCCAAGAAGGCAGGGAAAAATTAAGGGCTTGCCCGGAAATAGGGGAATCCCTACACAAAAGAAGGAAGTTTGAACACAATAAGAAACAAAATGGAATCACACAAAGAGGAAGCAGGGAGCTGTGCTGTGCTATTAAAGAGCCTAGAAAGGACGTGGCTCTGGATTTGTCTCCAACAGTGTTAGTTCGTTTAGCCTGCAGCCTGATGAGAGTGAGGGGGGTGCCTGCCGCGCTTCCCCTCCTGGGAGACCAGGCGGAGGACCCACCTGGCCGCATGGTGGGTCCACAGACAGGCGTCTGCTCTGGTGATGCTCGAGGAGGGGGAGGCGCCTGGCAGGTCTAACCTGAGAGCATTAGTGCAGGCTCTCCCAGCGACACTTTCACGAACGGGGTGCTTGGCTTGGTTACAGCAGTGGTGCTGCAGCAGAGGGACCGCAGCATTCAGTCCTGGTGTGACCACCTCTTATCTCTGTCCCCTGGGCAAGGGGCTAAGAAGCTGGTGGGGCAAAATTCCTCCTGAGGGTCAGAGGGAGGCATGGCTTCTGGACAGAGCATCCATACGTCAGACAGGCGTCTTCAAACTACGGCCCTCGGGCCACATGCGGCCCCCAGAGGAGTCTGATCTGGTCCGCCAGGTTTTTTGGGCAGTGAGCGCAGCCGAGGTGTTACAGTAGGAATTAGTAGTTCATATAGTCCGGCCCTCCAGCTCTCTGAGGGACCGTGATCTGGCCCCCACTTTCAAAAGTTTGAGGACGCCTGCGTCAGAGCATATGGGGAAGCTGTGTGGCACCCGGCGGAGTCTGGGGGCAGTGGATGTGCAGGACAATTTTTGGGGAAGCCACAGAAGCCCATGCAGAAAGATCCCTGGGTGACTGTGGGGAGGTGGGCTTCCATGGAGTCTTAAAGATCCCTCTGCCCTGGGCTTTGACCTGGGCCAGTGACTGAGGGAGGGTCCGGCAGCAGCTTTGCCTCGTGTGTCTTTCCCATCATGCAATGAGCACTGCAGTGATTGCCACTGTCGGCCCCATCCAGCCCCAACGGCAGTCTCCCTGCCTCAACTTATCCCCCAGGAAAGAAAACCCTGCTCTTTGATTTGTCCCCACAGGAGATCACATCTTCTGAGTAGCCGCTCTATTGCGTTTACATTTAAAAATAAGAACTTAGACTTCTCTAAGCCTTTTTAGTGGTGGACTGAGCCAGTCGGCAGCCCGAGGCTGGGCTCCTACTCAGCCACCGACCAAGCCACCAACTCTATATCTTGGGAGGTGGATACTGGATGCTTCTAAGTGTCCAAGTCCACCTGTGTGGATGCCTGTGAGGCTCCCATGAATGTGGTGTCACAGGAAAGGTGCTGAGTGCCTGATCCCGCTCTCTACAGGGCTGGCCAGCTGCTGGGCCCATCCTGATCTCAGCTGGAAACTGGCCCCTGCACTCTTTGAAGTTCCTGGATAGCCATCATGTTTATCTTCTACTTTCAAAGCTCCGCTTGCTTCCAGGGATGCCTCCTTCTGACCCCCAGGTCGAGGCTAAGCAGCGCAGGCATTCCCGGCCCGCCTCTCGCATAGTTGGCATTCTTTCAATGTAGCAGCCTGCTCCAGAATACATCCCATCAGCCCTACCAGAGAGCCCCCAACAAAACCTGGGTTTTAAAACTTCGGCTCTTATCACTGTGTTGCTATGGCTGGTGAATAAATATAAGGATTCAACCCACACATTCTCAGATATGTTCTAAACATTAACGTTTTACTTTCCAGTTAAAGCTGAGCATCTTTCTTATAACTGGTTCAATTCTTCTATCTGTATGCTCAGTATATAGCGCATGCTCACTCCAACAAGAGTGAAGAATCCCACTCACACAATATAAGAAATCCATACATTGCAAACCATAGTTAAGTTATTTTCCCAAAATGTCAAAATGCCTAACCATGATTGTCACCTACAGGGCACATGTTTGATGCAATTACCTGACAGAATAAAAACAAAGAAGCACTCACTCCCTTCCTCTCTGTAAAAAATCAATAAAATACATTAAAAAATAAAATAAAATAAAAACAAGGAAGCAGTCGTTCTTTCCCCTCTTACTGAAAGGACTTTCCAGGGAACCTAAAAGTCTCAGCAAGTGTGTGATGTGCTGTCTCTCACTAGGATATTCAGTTTAGCAGGTCACCTTCCCATGGGCTTTTGTGCTATATTTCAAATAGATTTTACCATCTAGGGCCACCTTTGAATCAGGTTTTCAAATGATATCTCTGGGACCAAAATGAAAATGTAAATAATTGTTATCACTTTCAGGGGCAGCCAAGGCACTAATGTGATCATCACTCAGGTCTCAGGTGCTTGGGAGTCCCCGGGAAGTTTTGGTCAATGAGCTGCACTTATATGGTGTGGAAAGAGGGGCCTCTTCAAGCCCAGATGTTAGGAAATTTAAACCGCGTTGATGCAAGATTTTCCAAAATGGATGAGTCTATTTTGAAGAGGTAGCCTTAAAAGAAGTTTAAGTTAAAAAAAAAAAATTGGCTCTCAAAAGAAATTTCAATCGTTGTACTGTTGATATTTGGCTCTGTTGCCTAATGAGTTTGCCGACCACTGGGCTGTGGAACTGGGGCTCTGGGTGGAAAGTCAGGGAACTGTTGTCACGACATCCCCCAGGCTGCTGGCCTCCCCAGAGTCCGGGAGGTAGAGGTTTGGGATGCCAAGCGATCCGCAGCAGGCCCCCTGACCCTCTGGTTCTAAACAGATGAATGGACATGAACCAAGCCAAGAGGAAGTCTGTCCAGCTGAGACAATATGCAACCCTCTCTCTCTATTATGCAATGGGCTGTCTGCAGAAGGAGGTGCCTGCAGCCCTCTGAGGACTCATTTTCATTGTGATGGTCCCTGAACCAGGCTGATGAGAGACTTTCCCATTGTCACCACATTTGGTCGGGGGAGGAGAGGTGGGTAAATGAAAGTCCTCCTATACTCACAATAAGGATACAGGCAGAGAGGGAACGAAAATGGTAACTCCAAAGCTCCTGCTCCCTGAGGTGAGAGAAGGAGGTGGTGGAGGTGGAGCACATTCCAGAAAGCAGCAGGAAGAGAGTCAGCTTATGAAAATCTGATGGGAGAAGATCTTATCCTGGAAGGAGACATAGCACAAGCCCAGAGCCCAGAGCACTCACTGGGTGTGAGTTCCCACTAAGTTGCTAGCTTCCTGCCCTGTAGTTAGATCCTATGCCAAGTCCGAGGATGACCTCCTACAGGTCTTTGTGGCAACATGTGCTGTTAGGACCAGTTTGGAGAGAGACACGTGAGATGGGGCTGCAGTGGGTAACACTGGACCACGCGGGGCTACGCCAGTGTGTCCACAGGTGGCCAGAGGCACACCCAAAGCCGCAGGTCGAAAGGCCTGTGAATAAAAGTAGTTGGAGAATGGCGTGACCTGCTCCTTCGGTGGGATCTTCTGTCTCAGAGACATAGTGCCGGCAAAAGAGACAGATGGGAAATGATTGGCGTCCTCTCTGGATTAATTAGTCCTGTACATTGGACCCCAGTCAAATGGAAGGCTGCCGAAACTAATCCCGTGCACTAATGCGATAAATGGCTTAAATGGCTCTCCACGTGTGCTGACAAGAAAGGCCAACTTGTTCTGTTCCTGCCCACTTATCTCTGGAATGATTTAATTTTGGATCGCAATAAAAGATAAAAGAAACCAGTCAAGGATTCACAGAGCTCTGGGTTTTTACAAGAGCGATAACTTCAAAGTTGAAATATAATTGCTTCTTGCACCCGACGGAAACACTGACCCTGCAGCCCAGCTGCCCTCTGTTGCCGACACACTCTCAGGTGTGTAAGGACTCAGGTAATGAACTTCTGGAGAACCTTCCGTTCGAATGATCAAAGATGACTCAGGAATGAAAGGTTGGGGAAGATGTCGTTTAAAAAGACCAGCAATGTGCATTGATGCCAATAAACACCTAGAATTGTTTAACTCTGATTACAAAACGTAACAGGGAAAGTCTTTGGTCCAGGTTGTCTATAGTAATAAAAAAGAAATTAAATTCAAAACAAGCAAACAGGGCAAAAGTACTATTTAAAATCAGGCTATAGTCCCAGATTTCAATAACAAGGTGGGTGTGCCACTTAAGTTCAGAAGGAACAGTCAAGTGATTATTTTACTCATGAATTAGATAAATGGGAATCTATGGGTTCACTCTATCATGGTAGAGCGTTGAGGAAAAGAAAGCCCAGGACAGATCATAACCGTGGAGAAAGGCTCTTTGCCTAGAGCACATGTGTCAAACACAAGGCCCGAGGGCCAAATCCGTCCCGCCAGGCCTTGCAATGTGGCCCGCACTGCGCTGTCATCACTGCACTCCGCTGCGTTTCCATCAAAATGACAGTTTATGACTGTTCAGTAAACCATTCGGCCAGCGATTTAGGCTGGATTTTAGATTTTGGCCCTTTCTCTGATTGAGTTCGACACCCCTACCCTAGAGGAACAGACCGAATAGTGGTGTACGGGAAACACCCACCAGCACTAACTGCAACCTGAACTCTCCTAAATCAGAGCAGATCTGTGCCTACTCTCGGGTAAGATTTCCATCTGACATGTGGGCCTACAGAGCGTGCTGTGTGGAACTGCCCACAACCTTCACCCAGCTTATCGATGTGAGCGCCCACGAGAAGCAAGTTGACCACTCGTCTTTGTCTCATGCAATACGTCCTTTAATGAAGGAGGAAGCGAAGGCAGCAGAGGGCAGCACACGTTACGAATGTTTCTGCGAGCAAGGAAACCATGTGCATGGTTACCAAGCCACTTCTTTATGTCACCCACTACTTTTCTGAGCATGGACTTTGGGTTCTAGAAATACCAGGCTCCGTTTGAACAAGCATTGTTTGCTATAAGACGGTCCATAAACAAGCAACCAACCAAATGAGGTGACGTAATCAAGTGTCGTCCCAGCTGGGTGGTGAAGGAGAAATTCTGAGCAGATGGCATGGAGCAGAATTCTCAAGAACAGCGCCAGCCAGGTAAACATGCAGAAAGAACCTGCAGACAGAGAGAAGAGCGCATGCAAAGATCCCAGGAAGGAAATTCGCCTGCTACAGAGGAAGCCCTGGGAAGGCCAGAGAGACTAGAGCGTGGAGCCTGACTGGATGGGATGAAGTGAGCCCAGAGAGGCAGGTGGGGGTCTGGCTGGGGTGGGTTTTGTAAGCTGCATGGGGGTCCAGATTACATCTGCTGTGTGGATCCATTCAAAAGGGTTAAGCACAGGACTGTCATGATCAAATTCCCATGTTTTGAAAATTTGCTAAAATATGGAGACAGTCCGGCAGGTGCAGCTCAGCAGTTAAATGTCAACCCAAGATCCAAGAGGTTACCAGTTCAATTCCTGTCAGGTCATATGCCTGGTTTGTAGGCTTGGTCCCTGTGTTGGAGCATGTAGGAGACAACTGATCAATAATGTTTCTCTCTTATCAGTGGTTCTATCTCTCTATCCTCCTACCTTCCTTTCTCTCTCTCTCTCTCAAAAAAAAAAAAAAAATCAGTAAAAACATAAATTTTTAAAAAAAGTTTGAAAATGTTGTGGGCCATGGACAGCAGCAATAGAATGAAGGAGGCCAGGTGGGAAGCATGTCTTGCCA
This sequence comes from Pipistrellus kuhlii, assembly GCF_014108245.1. NCBI lineage: Eukaryota > Metazoa > Chordata > Mammalia > Chiroptera > Vespertilionidae > Pipistrellus > Pipistrellus kuhlii. The sequence goes on from NW_023425573.1 coordinate 27,168,470, forward strand.
GGTGAGAAAGTCAAGGAGAGAAAAGGAGATGAGCCTGGGGAGGTTTTGAATAAAAGATGGTAGGATTTGGGGATGAACTGGACATGGGGGGTGAGAACTGGGAAGTGATCCAGTACAGAGGAGGGGCAGGTTTGGGGGGTTGGGAACCAGAAGCTGCCTGGGCCGTACTGAGTTTGAGATGAGGATTCGGTGCCCAGGAGAGACGCCGAGTATTCAGTCAGACAGACGTCAGAGCTGGAGATGAGACACTTGGAGGGCACTTGCCTGTGGGTACTCACTCCATGAGGCTGCCTAGGACAAGAGAGTACAGAGAGAGGTGAGGCCAAGACAGAACTCTAAATACGCAAACACTCTGAGGACCAGCCAAGAAGCTGGGCCCCAGTGTAGAACCAAGAAGGAACAGCCAGTAAGAGCGGGTGACCAAGAGCACAATGATAAAGAAACCAAGACTGGGAGGCTTTTAAGGAGGGAAGCCAGACCATGGGTGCTGCCGCTGCTGTCGAATTTACAATATCACTCCTCACCGGAATAAGATAAAATCTGGGTATCCATTTTGTAATTTAATCATATGTGAGGTTGATATCCACTTAGTCTCTGAAAGAACACATACCTGTTTCCTTTATTAATTTTACCCACCAAGTGGGAACTTAGAAATACAGGAAAAGTGCTCCAAATGGAAAGAAAACTATTTCCTTTAAAAGGTCACTTTAGAAAGTTTGGAAAAGTCAAGTTATTCCCCCCCTTTAAGTAGATGTTCTTATTGCTCATACGTTTATAAGATCTACATGGTGTAATTTACAGACACGAACATTTGGAAAAGGTGTTATAAAACATTTGAGTAGACACATGAGCCATGTTCCCAGGTCCCACGTGTGGATGTCACCCCTCGTGTAAATGTCAAATGAACAGCTGGGGCGGCTGCGCTTGGGCCACACCCCGAGGCCCCCACAGACCACACCTACACCGGCCATTCTGCGCTGTGAGCCGAGTAAGACCTCAGCTGGCCACACTTGATGGCTTTGCTGGGAATATGTTTCTTACCCATGTGATTGCTTTAGCTTTTAGACTACTGGTAAACCAAGTGGGGGGAATTTTTTGGGTTTTCACTTCCAGCATAACATCATTCATGACATTCATGTCGAATGCAGAATAATTGTAGCTGACATCCCCTGTGGGTTGACAAAGCTCTTAACCTTGATTCCTGCTGCCCTACTTCCCAACCACCATCATCCCCCCCACAGTACTGACAGCCGAGGGAATCACATTGGTTGAACCTGTGAGTTTGTATATTTCTATCAGATGTTCTAAAATGACCAAATTGTTTCTTCATAAATGAAATAGCAAAATGAGAAAGAAAGAAATGGCATCATTAAGAGTGAAGCTAATAGAAATGAAGACAATTAAAAGTAAAATTTTTCGTCTGTGGGAGATGTTAATGTCTTCGGCAAACATTAGGAAATATGTTAGCAATGGCTCAGCATTTCGCCAAGTCATTATGCTCCTGGCCACAGAAAGCACTCACAGAGACTTAGTAGCTACGGCTGTGTGTATATGAACGCAAGAAATGGGATTTGGGGCCTAAACGAAGAGCCAGTCCAATTGTTCAGACCCATTTAACATCACATTTCATTACATGTCCAAAAATGTGCTTCCAGAATTTCATCAAGCAGAGCAAACAGTGACCATAGTAAAGTTTATGTAGACAGAACTGCTTTACATACAAGATGGCCCATCATAATGTCATTTATAATAGAGAAAAAAGAAAACAATAATAGGGGAATAGCTGAATCAACTATGCCATAGCTATATATTGCAATAGTAAGCAGATGATTTGTGGATTATTTAGGTTATGGGACAACACTCTATATATACGTGGAGAAAGAGAGAGATTTATTTTAGAGAATTGGCTCATGGGGTTGTGGGGGCTGGTAAGTCTGAAACCCGCAGGCCAGGCCAGCAGACTGGAGATGCAGGGAAGAGTTCATGTTGCAGCATGAGTCCTTTCTTCCTTTGGGACCCCCCACCTCCCACAACCTTCAACTGATTAGGCATTGCCCACCCAATAGGGGGGTTGGTAATCTGTTTTACTCAAAATTTTCTGATTTTAATGTTAACCCCATCTAAAACACTACCTTTGCAGCAACATCTAGATGTTGACCAAATATCTGGACACTGGACACACACTACTAACCATCACAGATAGGAACGCTTGCATGGGATGGGTTCCTAGAAGCCTAGTCCCAAAGCAGGGAGAAAGCAGGAGTTGTGTGCTGAGAGGAAGGTCCAGTAGAAGCAGCAGCTTCCTCACTGTTAACCTCTGAACTCTATGGCTATAGGCATTAGCCTGCTTGCAATAGAGTCTGCAAGGATATATATATATATATATATATATATATATATATATATATATATTAATTCTTGTTTCTTCTTGGGAAATGGTTATAATCTGAGTTGGTGGAAATATGTACACTCATGAACTGAAGGGGATCCATGCCAAAAAAAGATTCAGTGTGAAGCCTAGGAGATCCCGGGTCTACCCTGTAAGTGGTATGTAATTTCACAAGGAGAGACTCAGCCAGCACTTTCTGATTATTTCCTGAGCAGTCTGCGGGCTTCTCTCCCTTTGGGGATGCTTGAGTAGCGATAATTACCTTGCCTTGCATTAATATTGAACACGTGAGCTTTCAAATGGCTTTCACGAGCACAGTTTCACTCTACTTTTTACATCATCACCCTAGGAATACTCACACTCAGGTGGTCCCCAATAAGAAAGGCTTAGCTGGAAAACAAATATTGTACCAGCAGGACGAGTTTGATTGCAAATGAGAGCAGACTCTGGCTTTAAATGGCTTAAGCAAGAAGGGCATTAACTTTTTCTCTTATTATGAAGCCCAGAGATGGAGTGGGCTAGAGGTTCCAGCAATACTAGTCTCCCAGTTCAGCAGCCTTTACAAGATCCTGGTAAGAAAGCTCTGCCCAGCGTGAATACTGCTAGAACTTTAGGGCAATACAAACCTTAATGGCCATTTGTAAGCCACAGGAGACAAAGGCCAGAAAAAAAAGCTTGCTGGACACCAGGAGTCAGACTATACAAGGAATGGAAACTGTCCTGAAAACACCTGATCACACATCTGCATTCCACTACATTCCAAGCCCACCAGCTCAGCCTAACCACCCAATGTCCCCTTGGATCGGCGCTGTGTCCCCCTTCCCTTTGAATATCCCCTCTCCCATCCCCTTTCCTTAAATAAATTTAATTTTTCTTCACTCACTATCTGAAGTGGTTATTTAGCCTACCCGTGCGCACCGTCCACCATGTTCACCTTTCAGATACAACACCCTAGATTAGGGGTGTGGAACTCAATCAGAGAAGGGGCCAAAATCTAAAATCCAGCCTAAATCGCGGGCCGAATGGTTTACTGAACAGTCATAAACTGTCATTGTGATGGAAATGCAGTGGAGTGCAGTGATGACAGCGCGGTGCGGGCCACATTGCAAGGCCTGGCGGGACGGATTTGGCCCGCGGGCCTTGTGTTTGACACATGTGCCCTAGATGATGACCAATGAAACCACTCAAGACTTCTAGGGCAAATGTGAACCTGAGACATTTGAACCTATCAGTCATTAATGGCCAAGACTGTAGGAAGTGCAGGAGAGATTTAGTAAGCAGAGGCATGAGGTAGAGAAATCAGATGATATTTAGTAGGTGGGATGCCCAGAGGGAAGACAGGGCAGTGCCTAGGAATCAAAGTGAAAGTACATTCGACAACCCAGGAGGAAACCTGGAATAGTATGGCATTTCATGATAACTACATTGCAAGAGCCACTTTTAAGCCTATATGTCAAACAATATATATGAGACCTGACTGATTTCAACTGGGTACAGCCCCATGGAAGCATTTGCATCATTTCCCTTTTTTTCCTTTCTACCTGTAGACATCTTTAAGATAAACAAGTTGGATACCATTAGCTATGTCAACCTTCAGCTTGCTATTCCTATTTTTTTGAAATCAGATAAAACCAAGCCAACACACTGGCCATTAGTCTTGATACTAACATACAAATATGCCAACTACTTCCACTAGTATTTGTGGAAGGATGAGTAAGTTAATGATATATTTCCCCAAGCTTCAGCTGGGCGTGTGTTTCATGTCATAATTACTCATAAAGTATAAGGGCCACTGATGTTGGGAAGAAAAGGTTTTGTCATCTATGCATATGACACTCATGGATGCTTCCCCAGAGCAAGCTTGAGCAGAGCATGGTTTTCATGTGGTCATGACCAAGGTCACACCCAGTTAGGTTTTGGGACAACACTCTATATATACAAGGGAGAAAGAATGTTGACTTGACAGGAAAGTATAGATTGTATATGGGAATTATATGTGTGTGTACACTTGCCAAATCCCTTTGAATTTGAGCACAGGAATGCTCTAACATGTAACTCTTAGCATGTCGACCATTGTGCAGAAAGGTACTTCTGCCTTGTAATTGTTTCTCTTTATTCATTTCAAGAGTTTTATGGATATTTGATCATTTATCTACTGAATTCAAAATTCAGTAGTTCCAAGAAGTATAAAGATGGCTGAACAGTGGCAAGAAATTTAGAAACCACAAAAACATTCAGAAACCATAGAGAAAAGCTAACAGATCATTGCGGTGAGAATGAAGGCTCATGTTGATGAAGTTGGCAGAGATCCCAGTGAGGGAAAAGAGTTGTGCATGGGAAGAACAGTGACAGGGGACTCGTCCAACAGAAGGGCTGAAAGCTGTGATCCAGGCAGATAAATGTGCTCAGCTTAAGTGCTCCATTGTAGAGCACAGGATGGGGAAAAAGTCAACATGTCAGATAATTACCATCTCTCTGTGAATGGCTGAGTGATGGCCACCCTAATTCAAGAATCCAGGACTCTAGAAGGACTTGGTGCTGACCCCCTTCCCCTCAGGGCCCTGGGATGCCATAGGTTATGGGAAGACAAAGTTCCCACTTTCAGGAGAATGGGTTCCTGAGAGAGTGGGATGGTGGGTGGTGGGAGGAGCCCATGTCTCACTGGTGATGGTGGGTAGGGTGGCAGGAAGGCAGTCTGAGGTTCCAGGGGAGTGCACAGGCAGCCAGGGCAGCTGTGGAGCAGGCCCTAGACAGCAGAGTGTTGCCAGAATGCAAGGGAATTTCAGGAACTCAAGACCATGGCTCCATGTCTGGGGCATGGTCCAGGGAAAGTGTGGGGAAGGACTGAGCTGCTGTCTATAAGGACCAATGGTTCCCTTTAAATCAAGTGTCAAAGTCAGTCCATAGCACCCATCCCGCTTGGACCATCACTCCTTGGGGTTGAGTTTCCAGGACTCTCCTTTTTCTCTGGGATCTTCCCAGACTTTTCACTGGCTTTTCACATTTCTACCACAAGGAAAAGTATGGTTCAGGTGATGTGCTTGTCACCAGGAAGGAGTAAGGCCACACAGAGACGGGTTCTGTGGATCTACTCATGTTGGGTAGAAAAAAATTACTCCACAAGGAATTTCTGTCTCTCTTGATAGCATGACAGTAGGACAGGGAGGGACTAAGAAGCCCAGGACAGGGGCGAACCTAGAGTCCCTCTCTCAGGCTTTGGAATGCAAGCCTCACCCACTTTTGTGGGTCCCACCCAATTTCTCACCTTTCTGGAGTAGAGTGGTCCACACACCCACAGAACCCACTTCCTGAGGAAGCGCTCTGGAGGCGGGCGTGTGTGTGTGTGTGTGTGTGTGTGTGTGTGTGTGTGTGTGGGAGAGAGAGAGAGAGAGAGAGAGAGAGAGAGAGAGAGAGAGAGAGAGAGAAAGAGAGAGAGGTGAGGGCCAGGAAGGAGGGAAACACGCCCGTCTGAGGTGTTTCTTCCTCAGTCAGAAACCTTTTGAGGTGTCCACTGAAGCTGCTGAGAAAAAATGAAAATGATAAAGATTTCAAAGAGAAAGTGATACATCGTTAATGAAGCATAAATCTGTTTCCCCTCTGGACGATCTCCTTGTCTATTTGACACAAGTCACACAAGCAAGTGGAGACAGGAAGGCTTTGTTTTTCTGTATCATGGACAGTCCACTGCCCTGGGGACTGGCTGCTGATTCCCAGTCTGTCTCCGCTGACAGGGGTCCTGGCAGGACTCTGCGTGGGAAATGGGGGGTCCTCTTCTACTCTTGGGGTGATGGGGTGCAGAATTCAAGGCAGGACTCTGGACTCAGGAATCACCTGTTGTTTGGTGCCCTGGGCTGGTGGAGTGGAGCATCTACCCCTGGGGGAAGCAGGCTTCACCCAGCACACAGGCCCTTGGACCCTCTGCCCATCAAGTCCCTGGCAGTGTGCAGATGTGGCAACAGATGGGGAGGGGCCAGGCTCTGTCACCCTCCGCACTGGCAGCGTTTCTCCTTCCCTTTCCGTAGGAAGCTGATGTGGAAAAAGAAGGCAGAGAAACAACTTGGAGACCAGCAACCCCTCCCCTCCTCAGAGTCAAGGTCAGTGAGCATCCCTCCCTGAGGTGCTGGACAGTCCAGAGTGGAAGGCCTTCTGCTGTGGCTGGAATCACCAGGCTCTGATCCCCATCTGCTTGCACAGGCCCGTCCCCCTGTCTGATTTCTATTCGCCTTGGGCTTCCCCTCCTTCCTATCCCCCCCGCCCCCCCGCCGCCCTGTTTTCCCACACACGCCCCATCCCATCTGACTCATTGGAGATTATTACAAGTGAGAAGGTCATTGATCTTCAATGCCCTGCTGTGAAGTCTCCAACAGCACTGAGTATAGGAGGTACTCAACATTGGTTTAATACTAATGTTCTAGTTTTACTTGTATGTTTTCCTGTGGGGTTCAAACCAGAGGACTGACTGCACACAAAGACTAGGAGACTTTGGTGGTCATGGGTGAGGCCACCATGGCTAGAGGGCCTCGAAGGTGAGGACGTAAGGGTTTCCCTGTTAATTGTTATTTTATTTATTTGTTTATGTATGTATGTATGTATTTATTTCCTCACCCAAGGAAGAGACATCAATGTGAGAGAGACACATTGATTGAGTGCCTCCCACTAGCGCTTCAACCAGGGCTGGACATCGAACCTGTAACCAATGTATGTGTCCTTGACCAGGAATCAGACCCACGATCCTTTGGTCCTAGCGCCAACACTATAAGCCCTGAGATACACCAGCCAGGGCTCCCTGTTAATTTTAAGGAGAGTTTGTGACTGCTTTTCTGGCATGGCTGGGGGTGGGCTGTGCTCCTCTGTGTTCTGCACGTCAGTGTTCAGGGCAGTGGCCAATTTCTGAGCTGGTACCTCGATCCTCAGCAGGCAGGTTTCCGATTCCCAACCTGATACATACCCAGGGTGCAAAAGTCCACTTCCTTTGGCAACTCTCACTTCCAGGTTTCTCTCCAGGTCCTAAAAATAATCCTTTTGGCACTGTACGTGTGCCTGTCTTTGGTGAAATGCTTGTTGGATTGATGTCTTTAATGTGCATTGCGAAAACCGTATGTGGTGACTCCAGAATATAAAACCGTGACCGGGGCTGTGCCAGAGGCTATTTTTAAACACTGTGTTCTGGTGGAGGGGTGAGCTGCCTGGCTGTAATTTCCTGCTGAATGCCTGCACTGGAGGATGCTATGTGCGGGTTTGGGGTCAATGGTGTCACAGTGAAGAAGCTGGAGGCACTTGCCAGGCAGGAGGCAGGTGAGCAGGGATCCTCGGGGTGAAGGGATCTGATCAGGGCCCCTGGGAGATGCTGCCAGGACTGTGAGGGCACCAGGAGGTGACAAGGCTGCAGGACCAGCACCATATAGGCTGTGAGGCCTGGAGAGAGAGTTTTCACCAAGCATCCTGCCACAACACCCCCTCATCTCTCCTAGTCTCTGTTCCTTCTTCCTCTGCCCAGGAGAGCCCTGGATGTTGGTCCATGCCTGGCACTCACTTTGGTCTGCTCCAAAGGACCCCTCTGACATGTCCAGTGAGTGAGGAAGCCTTGGAATCTACCAGAGTGTCTTGGGGGTGGGAGGAGCTAGCTCTCCTGGACCAAGGCCTGGAAATGGACACTGGGTGGGACAGACATCCCTCCTGTCCCTTCCCTGGGCCTCACAGCATTTACCACTGTCAGATATTCTGACAGATGTGTGTTTGTGACTCCTATCAGAATATAAGTTCTAGGAAAGCAAATATTTGTAGTCATTACTATATAGTGCCAGCTCCTACCATCCTTTATGGCATACAGTAGGCACTCAATAAGTACTAGTATTTGTGGTAGAAGGAAAAAAGACACGGAGGGAGCGAGATTTGCTGGTGACACCACCTACCCTAGAGAAATGCTTCTGCTGTGTCCCTTCATCATCACAGAGAGCATAAATGCATGGCCAGCTGACTCCAGCTGCTCCCCATTTGGCTGTCCACCTTGGCTGTGAACTTCTGCCTGGCTCTCTACCACTGCTGGATGGTGCCTCCGATCAAGGTTTCCTCTGAACAGTGGGACTAAGAACATTCTAGCTGAGGAAACATGACCTCAGAGAGTGCAGGAAGCAGGAGCAATTTGGGAGCTTTCAGACCGAGTAACAGGGGATACTAGGGCTGCTACAGGAGGAGGGCAGGGAGGGGGAGCTGGGTCCACTCCTGATATGCCCACACTAATGGGTCAGCGAAGGGCCCCAATGTGCTGCTGAGCCACCATAGTTCCAGATTCTAGCAGCTCCACTCATTGTCTCCTAACAGGAGAAGAACAGCCATAAGGTCTGTACTGTTTGCTCAGCCCCTTAAAAAATTGCCCTGGGCTGAGGACTCCCTGCACAGGGTGGGTAGGTGTTCATTGGTTATGTGGTGGCTCTTTGTGGGTTGAAATAGTCCAGAAAAAATAAGCTGGTCCCATCAAGAAAGCCTCAGAAGCTTTCCTGCAGTATCCTTGCTCTGCCCAGGGCTTCGGCACACTGGCCACGTCTCATGCATCCATTCAAAACCAAGTGTCCAAATGCTATTCCCCTAGGGGTTCTCTTTAGAACAAAGACAATTTTCTCCACTCCCGGACTCCCCCCACCCTTTGGGAGCTGAGGCTCCTTTGGCAGCCAGGCCTCTGCACCCCATTGGAAATTGCTCTATTAATGTGTGTGCGTGTCCACGCCGTGCAGGGCACCTGCTTTTCTGGGACCACTGCCATCTGGAACCAGTCAACTTCCTCATTGTGCGCCTCTTTCTGAACAAAGGCTAGGAGAGTTGGACCGAGCAGGCATCCTCTCCCACATCCTCCAGCTGCCTGGCAGGCCCGATTAAGATGTCCCGCTCCTGCTCAGCTGGCAGACTTGGCCACTGGGAGGGGGACAAGTGTGGAGTTCCATCCAGCTTCCAGCTCAGCAGCCTGAGTCAGTCAGACACTTGGGCCAGGCACAGAGCAAGTCCTGAAAGGCGTCCTGGTGGCTGTTCCCTCCTCGGTGTGTCCTGTTGGTCTTGGACTGGCTCCTCTCTGGGTAGCTAAGTGGTCGCAGTGTGTCCAGCTCCCACATGCCCCTACACTGCCTGGAGCAGAAAAGTCCCCTTGGAGTCCTTGGGACCAGAAAGGAAGCTGGAAGGCCAATCCCAGCAGCCAAGGCCATCTCCCATGTCTCCGTGGCTCACTCAGCCTTGGTCCCTCCCAGACAGTGGCTGCAGGAGTGGAGGTGTTTCTGTAGAAGGGGGAACTAGATGCTGCAAGACCATCACCAGCATTTACTTGGAGAAGACTGTTAATTATTATAGCACTTTTTTTTTTAACAGAAAAGAAACAAAACTATGAATAGGTAATGCGTTTAAAATAGAAAAGTAAACATTTAAACAACCCACAAGGAACAGGAAGTTCAAACTTTAGATCTGACCTAGACCCTGTCTTTCCACGTGGGCTGGTTTAGGGATAGAAGACTTCCTTGCTGGGGAAGGAAATGAGGGTGGAGTGCGAGGCCATCCTAGAGTAACCTGCACCTGTGGGAATCGGGTTGGGGTGCAGCTGCAGGCTGATGGGCGATGGTCCCAAAGCAAAGCTGTGGGCAGAACGCCCACCTGGAGCACCAGGGAGGGAAAGGTGAGTGCATTTGTTTCACGTGGAAAACACTACACTCGGGGAAGCTTAACATTCCTAACAATAAACATTTAATAAACAGACTTTTCAATTCTGTTCAGAATCTTGCTTTTCTAGAATATGATCAAATATTTTCACCCAACAGTGATGTGTTTTAAAAATATCAAATTCTCTTAAGTCTGTACACTTTGTTTTTAGGGATAATTGTAAAAAGGTGCTATGTTTTCAATGTGAAGAAAATTTTAATAAAATTAGAGAAAATAGGAGGATAATGAGACTGTAATATTCTCACTAAGAAATCATTGGATAGCAACTGGCATATGCGCAATTTTATATAGATACTAGGGGCCCAATGCACAAAAATTCATGCAAGAGTAGGCCTCCCTTCCCCTGGCTGCCAGCACCAGCTTCGCTCTGGCACCTGGGACCCAGGCTGCTTCACTCTGGCCCTGGCTTCGTCCGGAAGGACATCCAGAATGATGCTTGGAAGGACGTTCAGTCTAATTAGCATATTGTCCTCTTATTATTACAGATAATACCTTTATATACTATATCATGGTGCATAAAAAAATCATATATGGTAAAACATAGCCAAAAATGCCAATAAGTAGTAAGTTAAGCTCTATGTGGAGAAATATCACTAATACTTCATATATGTGTACATATATAAAAATATCATAAACCGAATCAAAAGAAAAATGATTGGATAAATATTTTTAGTACATATACCATAAAACATGTTAAAACGACGATTATACAAAGCAATCCCACAAACAGGTAAGAAAAAGGGATCATCGAGTAGAAACTTGGTCAAGGAAAAAACAGTTGATTCTTCATATAATACAAAGATTTTTTCAATAAAAATGCTTCTTGGCCATACAAAGAGGTCAGCTCCATGGAAACACTTCAGACCCTTGTTGAGGGCGTGGAGAGGCCCCATGAGAGCAGGGTCCTGAATGTTGAGAAGACTCTCGAAGGAGTCGGAGGATGTACAAAGGGGACCTGGGGTGAGTTCTTTGCTCTGCCAGCCGCTTCTGTGTGAGAGAAAGATGTACAGCAATAAAGCCACACAAGGATTGGGGGTCTATTGGGGAAGGTGGCTGAAGAGAAAGCAAGGGTATATTCTGAGTATAAGATCAGGAATAGAAGCCTGCTCTCTAGTTCTCTTGCCTACAGCAGTAACTGCCTCTTTCCCGTTTTTCTTTTCCGAGCCTCAGCTACTGGAGCTCTGTGCCCACCTTGACACGCTCCCTCACTCACTCAGAAATTGCCCTCATCAGCCTTCTCTCCACCATCCGCAGGCACTGGAGGGACAGGTGTGGTTATCCTTAGAAATGGTGTTGGGGCTGCACCATGCCCTGGAGACCAGCACACATTTCCTATGTGATTGGATGGCTGGGAACTGTGGCGGAGTCACCAGGGAGCCTCAGTGACTATGCAACCCACTTGGCCCATAGGACCACCCTGAGGTGGTGGATGGTACTTCTCTTACCCACACTGCTGTGCAGGGACTGCTCAACTGACCCACCAGACAGATGCCAATGCATTAAGCCTGCAGAAGGATGGAGCTTAATTCCCAATGAACCGGCCATGACAGGATGACCTATAGCATCATGATTTTCTCACTCTCAAGCAATGGCACTGCCATCCTTCCAGCTGCACAAGTCAAACTCAGAATTCCACTCTTCCCCTGGCCACATATTAATAGTTTATTGTTCAAACCAGGTCACTTTGGGTAAAAAAGGAACCATTCATGATTATGCTGAACCAACAGGCAAACCAGGACCATCCCAGTAAATCCAACCTTACAGTCACCCTACTCAGAGCCAACCCACCACCTGAGTCTGTGGTTTTTACCCTATAAAACTCTCTCACATCCATCCCTTTCCTCTTCCACCACCACCCTGGCTCCAGTACCATCATCTCTTCCCCAGGCTGAGGTCCACCTACACTCATAACAGTTTTCAGCCAAGTGATCATCTCAGATGCAAATCTAATATTGGCAGATCATACTTCTATTTTCAAGATTCCTCAAGACTCCTCCTTGCACTTAAGGTAAAATTAGGACCTGAAAGTTCTTAATATCTGTTTCCTCCACAGGGATGCCTCTCCATGGAAACAGGGACCCTAACTGTTTGCTCACCATTTTACCCATGGCAGCTGCTATATGCTAGGTGTTCATTCAATTTCAGTGAAATGAAGAAACGAATGAATGAATCTGATTTCCTGAGCCCACAGTCCCTACTCAGATGGAAAAGGCTTCCTGATTACTCAGTATTAATGTAGATGGAACACTTGGTGACGAAAAATTCCCCGTTATCTGTAGCTCCAATTTGGATAATAGGAACTATCACATGCCTGCAATGCTTTGGTTCCCACTATTGCTGTCTTTCCTCTACCCCCCCGACCCCCCCAATTTGCTGTTACTAGTAGTCATACAGCTTTGGGAGATTATTCAAGTGGAAACAAAACAATAAACAACTCTTATTTTTTTGTTTCATTCTTTAAAAAACAAATTCCAGATTCCAATGGAAAAAGAGAAGTATCTCTTCCAGAAATCTTTCTAAGGAGAGAATTGACATGAAGCAGAGAAGTTGCACATTTCTGGTGTTGTTCCAGTGTGACTTAATAAATGTTACACAGAAATAGCAGTGTTTTAACAGCTGGAAACAAATGCTGCCCTTTCTTAACACAGGTTAACGATAGAAGGCATTATTACCAGAAACCCGAAAAAACCTTGAAAAGGGATAAAAACCACTTATCACTCTGAAGAACATGTTTTAGTAGTATTGGCAGTGTTTTCAGGATAGGGCTGAAGATGTGCTCCTCTGGTTAACCTGCTTGTCTGAGTTCTTACATACCCAGCACCTCCCCAGCACTTACGGTGGGGAGTGGAGTTCAGCAGAAATGTGCATGTTTCTGGACCCCAGGTAACACACGCTGTCATCACAACCGTTGAAGGATAACGTAAATGCTTCTGATAGAAAAGGTCTGGGGCACTATTTCTTAACACACTGTGCTCAGCTTTGCTGCGGAGGAAAACCACCCACTCCCTGGGGTGTTTCCCCTGCATGAGAACCTAAGCTTTTCCCATCAGAAGCATGCGAGTTACTCTGTACCTCCAGGGACAGGGGCCCACAAACAGCACCGTGTGGAGTGTTGCCAAGCAGAGGCCCATGACCCAGGTTCCAGTAATCTCTTGTTGATTCCTGTCAGATGTGGGCGCCGATAGTATAGGCAGCTCCTCCCAGATGAATATGATGGGCATGTTATGTTTCATCATCCAAAACACACCAAAGGTAGTCTGAAAAAACCAACCTCACCCATGACAACCAGGGTGGCTGAATTGTGGCTCCTACAGATGTTAGGCCCTAATCCCCCCTGACCTGTGAAGGTGAATTATTTGGAAAAGAGGTCGCTTGAAATTTGATTAATTTAAGGATACTGATGGGGAGGTTTTCAGGATTACCTGGGTAGGTCTTAAATGTAATCCCAAAGGTCCTTAGAAGAGTGGGGCAGAGGGAGGTTTTACTAGGTGAGCACGGGGACTTCACATAAGCATGAAAGTTCAGGAGAAAGCCACGTGAGCCCACAGAGCAGAGACGGGAGTGATGTGTTCATAGGCCATGCAATGCGGGCAGCCCCTAGAAGCTGGAGGTGCAAGGAACAGATATTCCCTTGACCTTTCAGGGGAGCATGGCCCTGCTGACTTGATTTTTATTCAGTGAAACGATTTGCTCTTCAGGCTTCCAGAATGGTGGGGAGTGAACGTCTGTTGCTTTGAGCCACCAAATGTGTGGGTAATGTGTTCCAGCAGCCACAAGAAAGAAATACAGCTGGCTTTCTCTGGCAGGGTTCTTGGGTCCCAGGAGAGGGAAAGTCCCTCTGGCTAACTCTACCCGGAAGGCAGGTCTGAGGGCGGCCATTGGAGCGCTACGATTCAGCATGATTACAGGGCGTGGCTAGGCATCTGTGCAGAAGGTGCCATCGGTGTGCTGTAAGGAGTCCACCCCAGAGTGAACATGTGCCAGCAACGTGCTCTCCCCTGGAGGGGGCCCGTTTTACCATTTGGAATATTGATTTTAAGCTGGTTATTGGGAAACAAGACTCAGAACAAGCCTTTGACTCTTCTTTCCTACTAAGAGGCTCAGAGGGAAAGCCTACTCCAGGAAGGAAATCTTAGGGTGTGTACCAGCAGCCAAGGTTAAGTTGAGTTTGGTGGGTGGGAGGGTCTTGCTCGGGCCTGTTAACTTGATTGCCCTCTAGGTCTCATTGCTTCTGGGTTGCCGACCAAAAAAATTACCTGCCATGTGTGTTCAGCTCTTGCTCAAATCACCTACCGTCGCTGTAAATCACCTACTTCCTCTGAAATCTCAGAACCCTACTTCCTATTTCACCTTTGTCCAAAACTACATACATATCCAATTTTAGCACACTGTATTTGGAACTTTCATGCTTTGTGAAGACCCCATGTTCATCTATGAAAATTTGGATTTTCTCCTCTGAATCTCTCTGTAAATTTGATTATTAACTCAGCAAGAAGAACTTAGATGATAAAAGGGAAGACATTATTATTTTTTTTTTTTTAGTCCCCACAGTGCTTATCAGACATGTTCCATGTACCAGGCACTGTACAAAGACCTTGACATGCCTCACAGAAGGCTGGGGCAGCCTGGCTAAGCCACTCATGTAAGGTGGCACAGTTTGTGGCTGTAGAAATCCTAGGACTCCCATTCTTACTGCTTCAGGTCTTTTTTCCATTGTGTCAACCTGCCTCCTTTTAGAAGTGCAAATAAGGTCTGTTCAACACTGAACTTTGACACACAAAGAACAGTGAGCCAAGATTTCATGGAATTTCTCACAGCCCAGTTCCCCATATTAAGATGTCCCCAAACCATGGTGGATCACCTTAAGCTAAGAAGCTGTGGGCAATACATGAGTCATTCAGCACTTCACCATGGGCCATGGGTTGGCTGCCCTTTGGCAGGGTCAGAGCCTCCCTGCGCATCCTTGAGAGTGTCAGGGTTAGTGTCTCCTTCCACGGAGCTCTACCTGTAATTTAATCCTTTACCCCCATGGGCTCTCCAGTTTTTCTATCTCCTTCTTCTGTCAACAAACATAAAATATAGCGTGATAGAAAAGCTCACTTCTAAAGGAAAGACTGATTTGGAGAGATTATATTCTGATGTGTCAGCCTCAAACTTATTTCATCATAATTAGAACTTACAGCTGCCATCCCGGTCCCTCCCCCGTGCAAGTCAGCAGCCCCGGGCGCATGAATCACCCGCCAATGGTTTATGCCACAGTACCACTGCAAACTAAACAAATTCTTTCCACGTTAGCCTGGGGGTTAAAAAAAGAAGCTGTGCTCTAAAGAAGAGAGATATAATTTTGAAATGAGCACTAGAAAGAAAATGAAAAGGAAATGAGACCTCAGTCGACCATGTACTGATGGGCCTGAGCGACTTCCTTCCTCCGAGGCGTCTGATGTGACAGCTTCTAAGTAGGGGCTTTCCAAGGAGAGAAGGGTGCAGGCCAGCGGGCAGCGGGCACTGAACGCACCGGAATGTGCCAAGGACAGGAATTTGGTGTAACAAAGCCTTGCCAAAAAGTGAGCTCTATGATCTGTACTAAAATGCCTCATAAAGGGAGTGGACCAACCCCCCTCCCACCCCTTCAGCCTTATAACATATGTAAGTGACCATTTACTGAGGCTTCATGCGATTGCAAAGCTGAAACAAGAGGCACTGGTGGCCCAGAATGACTGCCATCTGACATTCTGCAGACTGAGGTGAAGGGAGGAGGAAGTGAGACGTGCTGCTTGGGGAAAGGTGGGGAATGGAGAGTCAGTGGCATGGAGTTACTGCTGTCCTGAGGGGTTCCTCTCTCCACTCAAACCTAGGCACCCTCTCAGCAAATTGAAAACCCTCCTTGAAAAGGGACATGGTAACCGTGAGCTCCATGACTTGTCTCCAAGAGGTCTCTGGGTGTCTCTGTCTCCTCACATCCCCAAGGACCTCTGCACTCAGGCCCACAGGTTCCTCACTGCCCCAGCTTGCTCCTCTCCTCCTCCTCCACGTTGTGCTCCTCCTCCTCCTGCTCTTCCCACACAGAACAGGCAGAGGCCAACTCTCTTCACTCCTGGTCTCTCGGGCTCTTACACCCAACGCTCGGTCCTGCACTGCAGACACGGCACACAACAGCTTGCTTCACAGTCTCTCCTGGGTCCTCTCTGAGCCACAGGCACTGTCTTTTAAATGCAGGGAGCAGTTTATCAAAAAAAAGTTTCCTTGTCAAGGTGCCAACATCTGCAGTGATAAAAACAGCAATTAGAAGTTGGGGAAAATTCCACCTCCGAATAGAAGGATCATGATGGATTGGGCTAAGGAGTATTCACCCCCTCTCCCCCCAAACCCCTAGAAACACACCTGTCCACCTGGGCCCTGAGAATGTGACCTTATTTGGAAACTAGGTCTTAGCAGGTGTAATTAGTTAGGATGAGGTCATCCTGGACTTAGGGTGGGATGGCTGGTCTTAAAGGAAGACCATGTGAAGACACAGAGACACACAAAGAGAGTACCATATGACCATGGAGAGAGATTGGAGTGATGCTTCTACACGCCATGGGACCCCACGGACAGCGGCCGCCACCAGAAGCTGGAAGAGGCCTGGGATGGACTCTTCCTTGGAGCTTCGGGGAGGAACTGAGCCTGCTGACACTTTGGTTGTGGATCCCCGGCCTCCAGAATGGTGAGAGAATAATTTCAGTAGCTCCATGATACCCAGGTTGCAGTCATCTGTGATGGCTGCCCCTGGACACACATGCCTGGGGCCATCAGAGGCTCAGACCACATCCCACAGCACAGTGGACCTCTTCCTTTACCTCAGATCACAGCAGAGCCCACGACCATGGGCCGGGCCCACCGCAGGGCTCCTGTTCCTGAGCATCCGCAACGTCAGGCAGAAGGTAGCATTGTCTGCCCAATCTGCACGGCCTAGAGAATCTTCGTCTGAAATAGGAGACAGCAAGCGTTTTCATTGCCGGGATCACAGGGTCTTAGAGATCCTTCTTCCTTAATTCCAACAATCTGGGGGTTGACAGCAAAAAATTTAAGTGGTAGCTTGAATGTTTCATCTTTTCCATGTGAGGATGCCCTGGTCTGTGCCTGCTGAATTGAAGAGAGAAAACCCTACAGGGAACAGTGGTGGAATGGCTCCTTCAGGTGAGCTGCCACCTGTGGCCAAGCGCAGTCCTCTCTCAGAGATGCTTTCAGGAGCTGCAGGGAAAGACCGTCTCAGGCAGCTGCTCAGTCAGGTTGTAGATCAACCTCTGCACTAAGTGGGCACCATTTCTTTCTTTCTTTTTTTTAATCTAGTTCATATATATATATATATATATATATATATATATATATATATATATATTGATTTCAGAGATGAAGGAGAGGGAAAAAGAGAGAAACATTAATGATGAGAATCATTGATTGGCTGCCTTCTGCATGCCCCCTATTGGGAATAGGGCCCACATGAGCCCTTGATTGGAATCAAACCTGGAACCCTTCAGTCCAAAGGCTGATGCTCTATCCACTGAGCCAAACCAGCTAGGGCTAAGTGGGCACCATTTCTATCTCACAAATTTTCAATTGCAAAAGTAACATTGGATAAAATGCCTCCCAAATTCCCAGCTCTTACATCATGGTAAAGGTTTGGGGTGGGGGAAGTTGGAGTTCCAGAATCTATGCAGTCCAGGAACCACTCAGAGGCTCTCACGGGCTTATGTGGCTGAGCCATGGAAAGATGGACTTGTCCCTGTTCCTGACAACAGGGCTATGCAAGATCTCTCCCAGGCCTTGTCCTCGCCTCTCTCACTGGTGGCACAAGGTGAGTTAACCTACAGCAAATCCTAGTCTGTTAGTTAGTTAGCACTGCCTCCCACCAGCAGCCCACCCCAACCTCTAGTTCCTGCTCAGGCATTTCTGCAGATACAGCCCGGAGCAGAGGGGCTGTGTGTGTGTGTGTGTGTGTGTGTGTGTGTGTGTGTGAAGTTCTCCCATTGTGCAGAGGAGAGAGGGTGGGGGCTCCATGAGAATGAAATACTTCCTTTCAAAAACCTGATGAGCTCCTCTGGAATCCCGCCTTTCCAAAGCTTCTCAGCTCAGTGCCTGCTAATCCTCCTTTGAGAACAGATAGGAGGTATTTTTAGATGGATAAGAGGAGCAGTCCTTTCTATTTGCCTTTTTTTTTTTTTTTTTTGGTTTGCAGCCTCAATGCAAGTTATTTTTTGCCCATTAAAGCATACCATTGTTCCTCACACTGGTTTTCTCATTTCAAATGTGATTAATAATTGACTTTTCTTGGTCTGAGAAGGGGGAGTTTCTCCCCAAAGACAATCGGGTGTGTTCTGGAGATAAGCAAAGTTCCACACGCTTCTTTCTTGTGTGTGTGTGTGTGTGTGTGTGTGTGTGTGTGTGTGTGTTTCAGCAGACGCTTCCAAAGCAAACACGGCAGCGCTGAACTCAACAGCACGTTATTTCATAGGCGACAGCAGGTAATGGCCAAGGCCGTTTTTCATCTTGACCGCCTAGGCTGAGTGGACGGGCCCAGAATGCTGAACCACATTTGCTGTTGTTCTTTTAATCTTTTCAAGATTCCTTTGAGGCAAGTAGCAGGGTAAACATTTTTTCACTCTCAGCTCATGGAGGGACCCAGGGGAGTTGAAGAGGATTAGTGGGAAAGGGGCCCAGGGACAGGGAAGGCATTGAAAGCCTGTTGCGCTTCAGTGAAAGGTCACATTAAAAGGTCACGAAGCCCCCTTGTCCTCTCCCTCCCAGGAACTAATTCTGGAGGTCTTTTCCTCTGAGTCATCAGCTCTGCCCTGTCCTGAGCCCCAGGTGACAGCTGAATACTTGATGTGTGGCAGACCTGACTCCAGTGGTTCTGTGAGTATAAAGTTGATGCCAGGTTTGAAAGACTTAATACCCAAAATATGTAAGATTATCTAATTCATAATATTTTTGAATGGGATACAAAGACATAGTGGTCTTTGCTTTTTGTGCATTATCTCATATGGGGGCTAAATAATATTAATATTTTCCCTCCCATCTTCTAAGTGCTTCTGGCTGGGCTAATAATCAAATTAATATGAGACAGATTAACTGGAGAAAATAACAATTTTGATATGTGCGCACGGGGAATTCGCATAAGCATAGATATTCCAAAGATGGTAAGGCAACATCGGAATGTAAGACATTTTGGGGCATAGGAGAAAAGGGGCAGGGACGAGGTATTAAGATTTCAGAAGTGAAAATGGACGATTTGTAGGTAGTCAAGGAGGGGCAGAACATACCAGGCAGGAAAATCCCTCTCGTGACTCAGAGTTAATGAGTCGGTGGTGGAGGGATCCGTGTGTGTGTGTGTGTGTGTGTGTGTGTGTGTGTGTGTGGTGTCTATCTAACAGGCACTTGCCTAAGGCACTTGCCTCCTATTTACCAAATCAGGCTAAGGCAGCATCCTCTGATCTTCCTGGGGCAGGTTTTTCTGATGGATTCCCTTGGGCAGGAAAAAGGGGGAAGAGCCAAAGACTCTTTCTTAGTCTTGTTTCTTTCTCTCTCTCTTTAAAAAAAATATATATTTTATTAATTTTTTACAGAATGGAAGAGAGAGGGATAGAGAATTAGAAACATTGATGAGAGAGATCATCGATCAGCTGCCTCTTGCAGCTCCTTCCCCCCCAAGGATGTGCCCGCAACCAAGGTACATGCCCTGGATCAGAGTCAAACCCGGGACCTTTCAGTCCGAAGGCCAGGGCTCTATCCACTGAGCCAAACTGGTTTTGGCTTAGTCTTGTTTCTTAATAAAGAGCTTAAAATCAATATCTTAAAAAGTAGCTTCAGGGTGGCAAACCGCAGGTGCATTCACTAACTGGCAGATGCCCTGAAAGCAGATCTTCCCAAGTAGAGCAAGGAATGCAAGTCCCATAAGATCCCATAGGAATCCCAGGGCATCAGGGTCCAGCTCCCCTGGGAGAAGCTGCAACAGAGCTCCTCATGAGGATTTGAAGAGAGGTGAGCAAATAGAAGGCCCCTGGCCTAATAGTGATGAGCATCTCAGGTGACAGCAAGGGTTCAGCAGACCAGCTGGGCGGTGTGTTAGGACTTGAAAGCTGCCTGGGACACTGGAGCAGTGAGCGGAAAAATGGGGCAATGTTTGGGCCCACAGTGCAACCACGGTAAGAGCTTCCTTGAATAGCTGGGCAATAGCAAGAGCATGTAGAGGACTCAGACTGGGACTGCGATGGTCTTTTCTTCTACAAATGTGTCCCCAGATCCCTCCCCACCTGTGCATCCCAAAAGGAGTTCCTCCATACTCTCTTTAAAGCACCCTAAAATCAATAAAATAAGCAGTTTAACAACAAAAAATGTAGAGGAAATCTCAGGTTTGGACTAAGCACCTGAAAGGTTAAAGTCGGTGATGTGCAGGTGGGCTAAATAGCCATTTCAGATGGTGATTAACATCTATTTGAGAAAAAGGGGATGGGAGATGGGGATATCCAAAGAGAAGGGCTACACAGCACTGAGCCAAAGGGTATTGGGTCCATGATGGCAGTAAACATGTACTTAGAAAGGCATCAAAGAAGCAACAGGAGAGCCTAGTCGGGACTGCTTCGGCTCCCTGAGAAGTTGGGGGAAAGGGCCTTGGAGACAGGTTCAGGGAGTTGGCCACTGTCTCATGGGTTCCCTTAGAGATTAGGGCCTGTGGGGGAACGGCCTGGGGATGCTCCTTGGAGGGAGGCATACACTGGGTCCTTTGTCCTGTGTGTATTTATCTCTTGCAGGTGGAAATCTTAGGGGCAATCTCACTGGAGGGTCTCTAGAATATTCACCAGCTTTCCAGGTGTGCTCTTTCAGGGTTGTGATCTCCTCTGATTGGTCAGAGCCAGAGCAAAGGGTCATTTGTCACTGTAGCTGGTCCTGAGGCAGCCATGGTGACTCTTGTCTGGTTTGGCTGCTTTCCTGGGCCTTGAGCTAAAATATAACTGAGGCCTAGATGTCATCTTTAGGGAGAAAGGGTCAGGGGTATAAAAGATCAGGGGTCCAAACCACATAATCAGCGATATGCTAGGGAAGGAAAGGTTACCTGGAGGTGAGGCTCTTGTTTTCCAAGTTTACCCCTTGCTAGGCCTACCTGGCCCATCATCCTTGCTCTGCTCATGTCTAACAGGGTCATTTTTTGGCTCAACATCTCAACAACAATGGGAAGGTTGTGTACGGAAAGATAAACATCTCTGTTTCAGAATGAATCTTTAGCCCGAACCTCTGTGGGCCTCAATGACGGGGCTTGAAGGAGGGGGCCGTTTCAGTCTCAAGCTCAGAGGGGGAGGGCAAACAAGTCCACTCAAGCTTAGGCTGAGATGAATGATTTATAAGCCCTGGGAAGGGGCAGACATTTCAAATATCCCCAGAGAGGTCCTGATGGCCTAATTCGTTTCCCAGGATGAAGGAGACCAATAGAGGGAGGGAGGCCTGGGGCAAAAGTCATGCACTTTGAGGTGGAAGAATAAAAAAGCACTCTGATGAAATTCTTTCTTCATATCCTGATGTTTGCTTGTATTTTGAAAATAAAAATTAAAAAACACGCACACACTTGGTTTTACATTTGATAAGTATTGTAATAGGTCGTTGGATAAAAATCACATTTCAGAGGTTTTATATCTTTACCTTTCTAGTGCACAAATCCAGATATTTTTAAATTTCTGTAGTTGGCTTTTTACCTCCCCAAGATCTGAGTAGAATTGAAAGATAAAAACCACGTTGCTGTCTGACACATGTGCTTTTCTCTGACAAATATAAACATTCGACCTCATCCCACCTTCCCACCTGATTCATTATGCTAATTGGCTTTGGGGCAGCATATCATGAATATGTCGGTATAGAAGGTCCCTGGAGTGATTCTTAAAAAAAAAAAAAAAAAAAATATATATATATATATATATATATATATATATATATATATATATATATATTTGATTTAAATGAAGAGAGAGAGAGAGAAAGTCATCGATCAG
The DNA here is from genome assembly GCF_014108245.1 of Pipistrellus kuhlii. NCBI lineage: Eukaryota > Metazoa > Chordata > Mammalia > Chiroptera > Vespertilionidae > Pipistrellus > Pipistrellus kuhlii. The sequence continues at coordinate 27,190,574 of NW_023425573.1, forward strand.
CTGCCTTCTGCATACCCCACAGTGGAGTTCAAGCCTGCAAACCTGGGAATGTGCCCTGACCAGAAATCAAACCATGACCTCTGAGTTCATAGGTCACGCTCAACCACTGAACCAAGCCGGCTGGGCTCTAGAGTGATTCTTGGCCTCTCAGTTACATAGACTATCCTTTGGGTGTGAATAAAGCAGCAAAGATACCTCTCCCTGTGTGGGTTGTATTCAGGCTCTAGGTACTGCAGACCCAGCTTTGCCACACTATGGCGGCTGGCTAGTTGATCCGGGTGGCACTGTCTGCCAGATGTGACATGGGCATCTTATGGCCTTCCAACTTCATCCTTGCTTCCTCAACAAGTGTCCCCAAGTGGCAGTCCTGCAGGTGACCCAGCAAAATGTAGTCTCAGGGGTCCTCAGCCACCTGACTCTACTTTTCTTCCCTTCATGTCATTCAGCCAACCCTACTAATGGCCAAACCAGGGCACTGGTGATGGGCCAAATAGCACCAACTCCAGTGACCCGTTCACTCCCCATAGGTAACACCAAACTGTGGAGAAAGTGAAATCTAATTAGCTCCCAGGAGGTGACGGTGGTTCAGTCTACAGCAAGGTGGCAGAGCCCTGGCTGTCCCTGCATTGAGTTATCCTGCTAAGATCCTGCAGAGATGGTAGAGTTGAAATCCTTGAGTGGTTCACGCTATTCTCTTGAAATGCACTGTGTTCTGAAAACCTCTTGGAGAGCAAGTTCCTGTCTTGCACAGCTTTCCTTCACGCTCAATTGAGTGCCTTACATGGGTTTGGGTGACGCAGGTGTCTAGTTCATTCTTGGGACTTGACTCAAATGTCAGACCAGGAGCCCAGAAGAAATACCTTGGGATTCTTCTTCCTGGGAGCTCTGCTCCCAGATAAATAGAGGCAGAGCAGAGCAGCGTGGGAACTGAGGACTAAAACTGATAAGTGATGCACTTTAAAGACAAAGGTGTCTGTGCCAAAGGAACAGGCTGGGAATTTTAACTAGGGGGTTAAAGTTTCAAACCCCAAATCTAAGAATGTACAAACTTAAGAAAATTAATTCTGTAAATCCAAATTCACAAGAAAATTATGTCAGATTGAGGATGAATTTACCTATTATGGCTCACAGAATTTGTCTGAGAACTGAATCAGCTCCTTGGCTAGATGTCATTCAAACATTAAGTTACAGATTGAAGCTTGTTGGACGATTATGAGATCAAGGCATATGGTCTTTAACATTCCTAAGGGACATTTTAATTTCTATAATAGATCAATTGCTCTTATTCCCCTTGAGGGATTTTTCTCCACCAACAGCCCCATCTGCACATCAGTTAAAATAGAATGCTCTCCTTTTGCAAAGCTGATTGCAAGACATTACTATTACTTTTCCCTCAGACTCAGCCAACTATTGCTCATTTCAGTTTATAAGTCAGAGAATGTCTCTGTGTGTGTACTGCCTTATCCTATCTAATAAAGAGGGAATATGCAAATTTACCATCACATTGTCACAAAGATGGCAGCGCCCATAGCCACAAGATGGTGGTGCCCAGTCCCCTCAGCCCTGCCAGAATCCCCCAGTTTTTTCAGCCCTGCCAGAAGGGAGGAGTGGCAGGCGAACAGTGCAGATGGACTCACCCTCAGCTCCCCAGCCACCCAGGGCCAGCCTGAAGTACAGGCAAGCCTTGGATGGCAGCTGCCCAGCCTACGCCTGAGACACAGGCAAGCCTTGGGCATCAGCTACCCAGCTGCCCAGGGTGGGCCTGAGGCACAGGCAAGCCTTGGATGGTGGCTGCCCAGCCGCCCAGGGCTGCCTGAGGCTCAGGTAACTAGGGCCAGCTGAGGCTTGCGCTGCAGGCAGTTGCAGCAGCAGCAGAGGTGTGATGGGAGCGTCACCTTCCCCTAATCACTGGGTCACCTCCCACCCCTGAAGGTTCCCAGACTGTGAGAGGGGGCAGGCTGGGCTGAGGGACTCCCCCTCCAGTGCATGAATTTTCATGCACCAGGCCTCTAATATCTTAATAAGAAATGAAAAATACCTTGAAGAGAAAAGTAACATTAAAAAGTAGTGTTTAGGAAAAATAAAATGGCAGAGCTAGGAGAGGAATTGGAATTGAGAAAGCTTGAGGCATGAGTTGGAGGAATCTAGACAGAGTCTGATCAGAGACTAAACCGGATTGACTAAGCCAAGTTAGGAGTCCAGCATGGACTTCCCTTGGCCACTCTACCTGGGCTCTTCACAAGTCCTATGACCCCAGACTCTCTCTCCCAAGTCTGAACTTGTTGCCAGAACTCCCTGGCTCTTTGCTGCACTGGCTCCTTCTTAGCCCTCAGTGTTCTCTGAGGCCCCCTGAGTAAGCTGACCCAGTTCTTCTACCCTGTCATTCTCTCTTGGCCCCCTATTTTCCTTCCAGACCACTTATCAAATAGCTTAAGTCATAATTACCTTGTTTACCTGCCACTCTCTTCTTCCTCAAAGTTCAGGAGTCTGCCTTCTCATTCTTTATTTTATCTCTATCTTCATGTTGGTGCCTAGCCTAACTCAACTATTTATTCAATGCACCCAATTTGCTTATGAGACATTTCACAAGGAAAGTGGCTAGAATGTGGAAAATGAAAAGGTTGGATTAATTGAAATTCTCAGGAAGCATGGTGTTTCATCAAAGTCAAGGGAGTCGGAGAAGGAGGAAGTTTCTGCCGGAAAGTGAGGGACTCTGTATGGATTCATGGCATCTCCAACCAGTGCAGAATACAGCCACCAGAAATAGCCCAGTGGAAGAGGTCTTGTCTTCTTCCATGACCAGGGAGAGGACAGGCAAGACTGAGAAGTGCTGGCAGAAGCCACAACAGCAGGGGCACCTCACAGGGCAGGGGGTAGGTGAGCTCCAAGTGAACCATAAATGAGAGAGGCAAAGACCAAGGCCTGGGAGAGGTTGTGCTCTGCCCTGGTGTCAGGAACAGGGACAAGCCCCCTCCTGCTCCTCTGCAAGGTAAGTCTGCCAGAACCTCTGCATGGCTTCCAAACTTCATAAAAACTCTGGCTTCCCAACTGCCCCCCACCCCAAATCTTTACAAATTATGTAAGCGCTAGAAGGAACTTACCTGACATTTTGTCCAATGTTCTTACTTTGTAGATGAATAATTGTGAGATAGAAATGGTACCTACTTAGTAGTAGAAGTAGATTTATAACCTGACTCTCTGATAGAAATGGTCACCTGATTAATGGCAGAGGTACATCCATATTCTGACTCCTTGACTTCTCAGTACAGTTTTCACTTCTCTTCCCCATGTTTCTTAAACTCTGAGTGAAAACAGCCATATTCAGAAAATACCAAACATCTGTCTGATGTCTGTTGGATTCATTCCTCTTGGATTTCCTAGCAATCCCTGGGGAGAGGAAATAATGAAAACAAAATGACATGCAATTATTTCAATATTGCAGCCACGTTTTGAGAAATCCACTAAGCTGAGTGAAGAACCTAAGCTGGTCCATAAGCTATAATTAGACATCACACATTAAAATCAGAACTTTTTTTCTGCATGATTGACACTGAATCCAAAGCTAACAGTAAGCTAACATAACAGGAGAGCTAGTTATCTTGGTTTTAATAAACCCCAGAGCTTGGCCTTCCAGTATTGGCTCCTTGGCAGAGTCAAATAAATGCCCCATCTAAAAATATCCAAAACTGTTAGATAAAATATGACCAAGTTTATTTAAAAATTTGTAATTAATTTAACAAATGAGAAAGAGAGACCCTCCATGCTAGAAACAGAGGGAATTAAAACCCAGAGCAATATAGTATCAATCATAGTTGCAGTCACCAAGGCTGGGAAAAGGGAGTCATCAGACCCAGAAATATCCCTCACAGCAGAGTCTTTGTTAGCACCCTATGAAGACAGGAGCTGAGGTTTGGTAGAGAGTTAGAACTGAGACTTCTGCATAAAAGTGAAAAGGACACAGAAAACTCTACCTACCAACGTGCCTCTGTCCAAGGCTCTGAAAAGGAAAATGACCCGTCTGCATATAGGTGTGGTGCAGAAATCCCTCAGTTTAGTTTGAAACATATAAATTGGTCCACAGCAATCAAAGATCTTGAGATAATAGAATTCTCTAAAAAGACCAAACTATTAGTGTGTTCAAGACTATGAAACTATGTCTTAAGAAAAAATAGAAAATGGAAGGAGGAATAATGAATAGTGAAAACAGAACAAACAGACTGATAAAGAAAATAAAGAGGGATAAATAATAAGGGATAATTTGACTAAAAGTAATATGAAAAATAGATTCAGTTAAGCTCTCTAGTTTTAATTTGTGACTAAATATGCCTTTGGTCTTTCAGTTTTATAAAAAGTTTCATTAAAAAAAATATTCAAATGTGTAACATTGTACTGAGTTGAATAATGTTCTCCCCAAATTCATGTATATCTGGAAACTCTGAATGGGAACTTAATTGGAAATAGGGTCTCTGCAAATGTAATTAGTGAAGATAGGTCATATAGATGAAGGTGGGCCTTCATCTAATGACTGGTATCCTTATAAGAAGGTCATGTGAAGACACAGAGACATAGAGACACAGAGAAAGGGAAGAAGGCCATGTAAATTCAGGGACAAAGGTTGGAGTGATGCAGCTACAAGTAGAAACAACCACCAGGAGCTAGGAAGAGGTGAGGAAGGTTCTTCTCTGGAAGTTTCAGAGAGAGCTTAGCTGTACTAACGTCTCAATTTCAGGCTTCTGGCCTCCAGAACTGTGAGAAGATATTTCTGTTGTTTTAAGCCACCCAGTTTTTATGTTGGCAACTCTAGAATACTAATACAAACATAGTTAAATGATAATTTGGAAGGAGGGAACAGAAAGGTTAGAGGAAATGCAATGTTTGAAGAGCTTATGATGGTGGATTTTCCAGATTAGATGAAAGACAAGAATCCTCAAATTTCAAGTTGCCAAATTTAACAAAGAAATTACCAAATTCCTGATTAAATTGGAATTTTAGAACAGCAATATGTATTTAGTAGAATCATGTCTCATGCAATATTTTGGTCATACTGACCTGAAAATCAAATTTAACTGATCTTCCTGTATTTTATCTGGCAACTCTATTTTAATTGGGAATTCACATAACATCTTGAACAAAATAAATACAAATCAATGCTTGTGTAAATGAAGCACAGTGAAACTGCTGAGCACCCATAACAAGAAAAAAAACAACTTAGAAACAGTAATAACGTAGTCCAAACAGCAGGATGACAGCAGATTTCTCTTTAGCTACAATAGAAGCCAAAAATAATGGAATTAGATATTCAAAGGGCTAAGAAAGAACTGCCAACTTCAATAAATTAAGATAAATTATCACTTAAGAGTGAGGACAAAAATAAATATTATGACAAATGGAGAATATTTTCCACTCACAGACCTTCACTTGAAGGATGATTAATTGAAGCCCTAAGAAGTAATGGTGAGTGGTTACATTTACATATTGAGCAAGCCCTTAGGATGAGCCCCTCCCCTGCAATGATCTCAGCTCCTTGATATTCACGACCATGTACAATTTCCTTCCTTTGAGCCTGGGCTGGACCTGGTGATTTAGCTCCTAATAAGTATAATGCAGTAGCAGTAATGAAATGTCACTTCCAAGGTTAGGTTATAAAAAGACGTTGGCTCCTCTCTTGGCTGCTCTCTCTTTCTGTCTCTCTCTGATCACTCATTCTGGGGGAAGCAAGCTGCCACTTGTGAATAGCCTGACAAAAAAACCAGCATGCTATGGGTGGGGAGGAACTGGGCCTTCGCTCCAACAGCCCAGGAGGAACTGAAAGTATGCCAAACCAGGAGCGTGAGCTTAGATCAATGCTCCTGTTGAGCCTTCTGATGACGGCCACCATAGCTGACACCTTGATGGGCAACCTTCTGGGGGACCCGGAGCTAAGCTGCTCCTGGGTTCCTGACCTACAGAGACTGTGAGATAATGACTATTTGTTATTTTAAGTTGTCACATTTGGGGATCCTTTGTCATACAGCAATAAACGACTAATACTGGGTATTATCTGTACATAATCATAGCAATAGCCAGGACTAATTGTGGAGCAACAGAAATAAGGTGTTGCTAAAAAACTGTGTAACACTATGTGGAAGATGCTCATAAATACCTGGAGTTAGTGTGTTCCAAAGTCCTTTCAGGAGGGTAGAGACAATGATTCATCTTATGATTTGTTAAGGAGGAAGGTATATTTAAACATTCAGCAAAACCAGTGAAGAAATAAAAATATTGATTACAAATGAGTGGGAAGGAGGAAAAAGAAACTAAAGAAAACCATCAACTCAAGAGAAAGCTGAAAGGGAGAAAAATAGCAGCAAAGAAACAACCTGGTAAATAAAAAGCACAAATAAGCCATTAGAAACTAATACAAATAAGTCCGTATTCACAATAAACATGAACAAAGAGAACTCAGTCATCGAAAGTCATTAAGCTCCAGAGATCAAAGCAATCTCAGTGCTTGTTGCTTCCCCCTGACAGCAGTCAGAGGAACTTCTACAATACTGGGTGCTCATGAACTCTATTGTTTTGAGGAGAGCTTGGGCTGGAAGGAGTCAGATCAGGTACAATTACCTGTACTGCAGCCCACATGAGCTTGGAGGAGTGGAGAATTATCAAGTATGAAGCCAAGTACTGGATTTGAAACTTTCTAGCTTTGTTTTTCTTTTTCTTTTCCTTTTTAATATATTTTTTATTGATTTTTTACAGAGAGGAGGAGAGAGGGATAGAAAGTTAGAAACATCGATGAAAGAGAAACATCGATCAGCTGCCTCCTGCACATCCCCACACTGGGGATGTGCCCGCAACCAAGGTGCATGACCCTGACTGGAATCGAACCTGGAACCCTTCAGTCCACAGGCTGACGCTCTATCCACTGAGCCAAACTGGTTTCAGCATGAAACTTTCCAGCTTTGTAACCTCGGGCCCGTATCTTAGTTTCCCATTCGTAAAGCTGATGGGAATTTTTGCCTTCACCTCTTCACCTGAAATTTGTGACATTCATAAAGTTTTATACAAAACACCAGTTATACAGTTGAGCTTGCAATCTAGTTCATTGCCAGGAGCTAAAAAATAATTGCCAATATTTTTCAGCCTCCGTTTTAGCAGTTAAACACCACCCCAGCCACATCAAGCTCCCTTAGAGCCAGTTCTAAGTCATGTGACACTTCTATCTCTTTGTGCCACAAATCTACAGGAATGTGCAGTACAAGTCTCTAGTTTGCTGATCTCGGGTCACTGACTTATTTGTCACTTGCTAATCCATCCTCAGAGCATGATAAGCCCACAAGCTCCCTAGGGGGTAAGTGTGAGAAGGCCTCATCACCCTCTGAGCACACAGGCCACTTTTCTGCAGAGCCTGTCCTGCCTCTAAGGGGGTTTTGGGGGCAGAGGTTGAGGAGATTCTCTCTCAAATCCTGGTGTCTGTGTTTCAGATTGTGCAAAAGATCATCAAAGCCACTGGGAACTTGATTAACTTGTTTATCCACAGCGGGAGTCTCGGTACATCCAAATTCTCTTAAACTTGTTCTTCCCTTGAATGGGCCAAGTTCATCTGAGAGTTCACCACCATGAACACGTTGGGCAGCTTTTCGCGCCACACAGCCTGAAGCGACCTCCATGTTTTATTATAAATAACCCAGCCCTGCCTTCAGAATTGCACCATGAGCAGTCAGCCAGTGCCTGTCCAGGCAGAGGGAACCTTTCTATAGCTGGATTGGCCTTTCTAAAAGGAACTGAGGAAGGTGAATCTCAAAAAGTTCAGCTATTGAGTTAGGGTAGGTAGCTAACTCGGATTCTATCTTAAGCTTATGCAAATCTTTTAAATTGGCAACATTGGCTGGAATTAACATAAAAACTTTATGTAAGGAATGAATGGTCCAGGACCCCTTTAGTTACTAAATGTGAAAGGAAAAAACTTAGCCAATTCCACTTCAAAAAATGCTCACTGCAAGTTTAAATGAGTCATCATAAGTATGCTCCAGTGGCCACTGCAAGCACTGTGAACTTGCCACTTAGAAATATCTCCTAGAACCACCATATATAAGAAAACACAGACACACACACACACACACACACACACACACACACACACACGTGCACACGGATGCCCCTCCTTTTACTTTGCTTTTAATCAAATTTGCAACTTGCTTAGGAACCCCAAATTTTTACCAGATTTTGAAGGAAATGCTACCTTTCAGAGAACTTATGTTTTGAGCACTTTCTTTTTTTAAAATTTAATTCAATTAGTTAGAGGCATGATCTTTAATGGCTATTTTAAATTTATAATAGCAGAAACATCACTTGTGTGGGGGAGAATCCAAGATGGCTGCATAGGTAACACCTAACTGCAGCCTCACACAACAATTTCAATAAAATACAACTAAAATACAAAATGGACATTACCCAGAACTACAGGAAAGTTGACTGACTGGAAATTCTACAACGAAAAGGAAGGAGAAAACCAGAAGGAAAATCAGAGGAGCTGTAAAAGCCTAAGGTACGGAGACAGGTTGCGCGTGTGGAGAGGACGGAGCCAGAGAGGAGGGGCGGCTGAGTGCCTGGCAGGCGTTCCCTAGAGGGAAGGAGATAAAAGCTCCCGACTGTGCTGAACCCTAGATCCGACAGCACTGAATCCCAGTTCTAGGCCAGTCCCTGGGGACCCAGGCTCATACAGAGGGAGCCTGGGCTGTTAGGCAGAATCTCAGGGGAGCAGCGAAAGGCAGAGCCCCCGGAGGCGCGCACATTGCACGCAAAGAACAGGTGTTTGACTGTGCCGCTGACAAAAGCTCCAGATTGCTCTGAACCCCACTTCCAACCCCACTTCCAACTGAACTGAACCCCAGTTCCGGGCTCATTGGGGGAGAGCCTAGACTGTATGGTAGCACGCGAAACTTGAGGGCACCTTACTCTCAGAAGTGCTTGCAGTGAGTACTGAAGAACCCTGAGGAATACTGAGACTCAGAAGCCTCATAGGGCGTGGCTGATGGAAGCCAAGGCTGTAGGCTCCACCCTGAAACTCAGCCCCATCCAAGCTGAACACAGAGACTTTTAAGGCTACCAACTCAGGGAAGCTGCGAAAATGCTGAGACAAGGAAACAGATCACAAACGGAAGAAATGGAGGACAAAAAGCAACTGGATATAAAGTTCAAAACCACGCTTATAAGGTTTTTCAAGAATCTCCTAGAAAAGGCCAATAAAATAAATGAGACCTATGAGAATATGAAAAGGGATCAACTAGAAATAATAAGGGATCAACAAGAAATAATAAGGGATCAACAAGAAATAATAAGGGATCAACAAGAAATAAAGAATACATTGTATGAAATAAAAAACAATATATTATACAGAGTCCCAAAAACAGAATAGAAGATCATAAGAATCAAGTCAAAGATTTGGAACACAAAGAGCCAGAAGATACTCCTCTGCAGAAGCAAGAAGACAAGAGAATCCAGAGAGTTGAAGATAATGTAAGGAACCTCTGGGTGAACCAACATCAGAATTATGGGGGTCCCAGAAGAAGAGAGAGAGCAAGATACTGAAAACATACTGAAAGAAATAGTGACAGAAAACTTCCCCCATCTGGTGAAAGAATTAGACCTACAAGTCCAGGAAGTGCACAGAACCCCAAACAAAAGGAATCCAAAGAGGACCACACCAAGACACATCATAATTAAAATTCCAAGAGCAAAAGACAAAGAGAATATTAAAAGCAGCAAGAGCAAAGCAGGTAGTTACCTATAAAGGAGCACCCATAAGATTGTCAGCTGATTTCTCAACAGAAACCATGCAGGCCAGATGGGAATGGCAAGAAATATTCAAGGTGATGAATAGCTAGAACTTACAGCCAAAAATACTCTACCTAGCAAAGCTATCACTCAGAATCGAAGGCCAGATAAAGAGCTTCACTAATAATAATAATAAAAAAAACTAAAGGAGTTCGTCACTGCCAAACCAGAATTATATGAATTGCTGAAGGGAGTTCTTTCGGAAGAGAAAGAAAATAAAGATAAAAATTATGAACAACAAATACATAACTATCAACAAGTGAATCTAAAAACCAAGGAAATTAAAAAAAATCTGATGAACAATATTAACTGTTGAATATAATAGAATCAGAGGTATGGAAGGGGAGTGAACTGACGATTCTTGGGGAAAAGAGGAGTGGGGGTGTGGGAAGAGACTGAACATAAACTGTGCACTTATGGATGAAGACAATGGGGTGGTGGGGAAAGGGCAGAGGGTGGGGTGGGAACCTGGTGAAGGAGAGCAATGGAGGGAGAAAAAAAAATGAGGAACATTTGTAATAATATGAACAATAAAGATTTATTTAAAAAAATAGCAGAAACATGTTAGAGCTGAGAGTCAAGGATTGAGTTTCCTTACAGTGCTCCTCTGGAACTTAGAAACCCACTTTTCCTGTTTTAGAATTGAACTTGAATATCATCAAGGCAGAAACATAACCACCTTGAAGGCCAAACCAGTAAGAGGTTAATATTTCCAAAAAAGGTGTCCACTGATTGCTTGCCCCAGAAAACACCACAGGAGGTAATTCATTGATCAGGCTGATATGAGTTTCCAATCCACTTGAGAGGTGTGGTTTGTCTTACAAACCAGTCCATTGGCACCATGGTGTTGATCAGTCCTGGGTCCTGATGAGACAGTATCCCTGACCCTGCAGGACCACAAGTCCGATTCTTGGCCCCAGTTAATAAGACATGCAGCAGAAAGTCCCCCAATTCCACAGATATCTTCCTAGATATGCTCCTGGCCAGTCAGCTCATTATCCCACTTCCTCTCAGAAGTTGATGATTAGAACACGTGTACTTTCAGTCATTCATCTTGACCACTTTGGAGCCCTACCCCCCAAGGTGATGGTCTTTGGAGATGGGACGTTTGTGAAATGATTAGGTTTACCTAGGGTCATGAATATGGGACACTCATAATGAGATCAGCAGCATTTAGGAATAGACACCAGAGACCTGTAGTCTCTTCCTCTCTCCAAATGAGGCACAGTGAGAAGGCAGAGAAGAGTTTTTATCAGAATCCAACTATGCTGGCATCCTGATCTTGGACTTCTGACCTTCAGAACTGTGAGAAATAAATGTCTGTTGTTTAAGTCCTCCAATCTATGGCATTTTGTTATGGTATCATGCGCTAACTATGACAGACTGTGATATGCATAGGGCCACTGGAGGCTCTTACCTTGGCTAAATGGGGGTGTGGCCTCACAGCAAGACCCTCACCCAAAGCCATGGGGCACAACCTTTCTTATGACTGTGTCCTTTACTCAGATTGTGGAGCCTGCTTCTCCTGCTTTGGGCAGCCTCTTCTCTCGGACAACCTTCCAGACTTCCACCACCGGCCCCCTACTCTAACTTATACTTATGAAGAGCTGCCCTTTCCAACTGGACCATCTGATATACCTGTGAGACCACTGCCTGATTCTACCCAACCTTCCAACCTGAGAATACTGCACAGGTTATCACCTGGATGCTTAAAGTGGGGGCATGAAACCTTTACTGATAGGTCACCTCAAGTCCTGCTCTAGGCCAAAGACTCAGAGAAGATGAAAGGGTGAAATGAAAAACAGGCTTTAAGAAAGGGACAGAGTAAATAATGCCACAGAGAAAACAGATGCATGACAGGAGATGAGGATGCCAGCTAGGGCCTTGGATTGTTGGTTTCCTCTGGCAGGAACTCCAATAGTCCCTCCTGCTGAGAGTTTTCTAGGTACCCAAGTCTAACCCTGCCCATCCTCTGAGCTCCTTCCACATTTGCCAATTTTCAGAAGCTGTGTCATGACATTGACTTGTAATTCATTTGGTCTTACATCTGTAGCTTCCTCCAGGCCTGGGGCCTGTGCCGCCTCATCCTTCTATCTCAGATACCACATGTCATGTCCAAAACGCAGTGATTGTGCACTCAAATTCTATTCAATGGAATGGAACCTGTTTCCAAGCATGGCATCCAGTGAGCATTGTCTGCTTCTTCCTTTACACTCTCTCCTATCCCATTCCCCATAGGACATTTTCCTCAACTGTCTCAGACTCCCCCTCCTCCTGGAAGAAGCTCAGGGATGGGCAGTCAGACATTCTCACTTTTGTCAGCATTGTACAGCCAGGGGACCCGGTGTACCACCCAGGTGTCTCCCTGAGAAGGTGCTTCATGCTGTAATGTTTACCTTCCTTCAGTTTCAGCATGCAGGTAAAGTGATCTACATTTAGACTGGATTTCTAAGGCATTCTCCTCAAAACCTTCACTTTCCAGGTCCCCAGACCATTAGGCCAACACGTGTTCCCCTTAGCCACTGTCCTCTAGGAAAAGTTCTTCGTCAGTGTTATTAGAACCCGCCCCTTGGTGAGCAGCACTGCTTTCTCTCTTTTTCCTTCTCATCACTGCTGCTCTCCAATGCTGGCCTGGGCCCAGGTGAGAGCCATTCCTCCGCCTGGGAGGTTTGTATCTTATGTGCGTTTTTTATCATGCAGCAAAGACTGATGGTATCAGGGCAGTGATAGCATGAACAGGCGAAAGTGGGACGCCGAACTCATCAAACCAGAACCAGGCAAACACGGCCCTCGGGGGAGGATCATGAGCAGCTGTCCTGGGCTGGCACCTGCCTAGCATCCCGAGGGCCATGCTGCTGCCCTAGGGTCTTCGAAGGTGCCATCTGAAGGAGCGATTGCAAGTGACATGAACTGTGTTTGTCCCACACTTGGGTTCCCGCAGCTGGCCAGGACACCCTTCCATTTCTGACTCATCGATGAGGACTCACCATAGTCCTGGCTGTCCCACTGCAGTCACGAAGAAAACTGAGCATGACAGGGCCGTAGCTTCCTTGAGGACCAGAGTGGTATCTTCCAAAGATCCCTGAGGAGCCTCACAGGGAATCCTTGAAACTGCTCCAAATTATTCAATAGAACAACTACAGGACCTGTCAATCTGCAGGTTTCAGAAGCATCTGGATGTCCCCTTAAGCAGGAAAGTTTAGGGACACAGAGATGGACCAGCTCCACACCAACATTTCCATGTCTGCAGCTATCTGACTTGCATAAAGTGCCTCTTTATTCCATGCAAAGTGGACCAGAGACTATGGTCTGAAGTCAGGCCCCAATTCCCAGCTATTGTCAGCATCAGGCAGACCTGAGTGCACTGGAGGAACAGGTGGCATGTCCTCCTGAGGGAAATAACCACTCTTGATGTCTGTGCTCTCCAGGAGTGGAGGGAGCACTAACTCTGCCATGGCACCCTTGGTCCCCTGGCTTCCTGCTCTTGTGTGGTGGGAGGTTTGGTTCTGCTTCCTTTCACCCTTTTCTCCTGTGGATTTGCTCCCCTGCCAGCACAGCTGTTTGGAGGCCAACACTGAAAATTAGTGCACATCTTGCACTAGGTCACCACGAGGCATAGCGGTAACCCCTGACCTCCAGCCGCTGCAGGAGAGACAGGCACAGGGCCACAGGGTCTGACTCCAAGCAATGGTCTCTGTGGTTAGTGGAATGAGACAAAGCCAAGTGCACATATTATAGAAACTAGTTATGCTGTTGGGAAAGTGCAGACCCAGGGGCCGATGGTGAAGCTCTTTGGGGGACATAGTCACTAATATCCTTTCATGATTCCGAACTTCATCTGAGTGCAGTGAAATGCAGTAAGGGCAAACTCTTTGCTAACCTGTGAGGAAAGCATAGAGGATACAAGGCAAAAGAGACTCTGTCACTGAGGGGCCACAGACCAGAGGGAAGAGAGACAGGCAGAGAATCTGGTGAGAGGTGGTCTGGGACCCAGTGGACTCCCTGAGGGGACTGCACTGAGGCTCTGTCTTGGCTCCTCCCCTACAAAGGCATGGCTTCAGGAAAGAGGACCCCCAGTCTTGGAGCTGATTCCTGTGCCCGAAGTAGATGTTGAAGAAATTCAGATTAAATATGGCATTTACCTGAGACAGTTCACAATGACTTGGGAGAGAATACACATCTTTATTTATTTAATATGCATCTTTTAATGTGAATTTTTGACTCCTACATTCTAAGTGTCCTCAGACTTACTGGAACAAAGATTCTGCAAGTTTTACTCAAACCAAATTAGCTGCAGACGTGAGACTCTGAAGGTAGGCTATAATAAAGTAATGATAGGGAACAGTTAAAACCGGTCAGTCAGCTCATAAATGTTTTACTTGCTCAGCCCAGCAAGCTGCGGGTAGACACTTGCCTGAAGAAGTAAGCATTGCATTGATTGCATTCTAGTCTGGAAGCAGGACACAAAACTGATGGTTTAAAGACTGAGGAATGCTGTGCTCCACTCGAGGATGGAAATGACTCAGGTCACAACATCAGGGGGTACGCTCATTTTATTTCAAAGTTTGAGGGTAAGCAGGGTGGCTATATAAGCCAATTAGAATCCAAGGTCATGTGGACAGATTCGGCACAAGTTGGAGAGTCTGACAGGTGGGTCTCCATGACCAAATAGGAGCACAGAACCATGGAGCTGGAGGGTTCCTTGGACTACTCCAGTCCTCCTTCATTCTAAGATGTGCACCATCCTCTACCTCCCAACTTACAATCATCCACAGGTGAACGAGTCCTCTTTTGAATGTTTATTTGTGTGCAGGACAGAATGCAAGCTCTGAACAACTCAGCTCAGGACGACATGCCTCAGTCTAGGGACCTTGTCACACCCCTCCCCTGAGATAACCAGCTCACAGGAAAGTAGTAATTGCTGTGAGGGTCATAGTGACGCAGCCTTCGAAAACCAGTGGTCCCTTGTAGGACATAAATCCAGAAGACTTCAGGACAAACAATTAAGTCATGAATCTGGAAGAAAATGTCCCATCTTTTAGGTCTTCTTTCTGTTTGGGTTTCACAATATTATGGTTTGAGGAGGAAACCTGGGGTGGAGTCCACATCACATCTGATGGTCTGAGCTTCACCAGGCTGCTGGGCACATGGTGGAGAGGAATCTCTCCTGGAGTAGTAGGTGCATTGACATGCACAGGGAATTGGACCAAACAAGGCCAAGTGTGGCCAGGTATGGGCTACCTGTGCCTTCTAAGTAATCTGGGGCCTGAGTCTCAGTCGAGCACTTATAACATTTTTGTTCTGTTTTTATTGGTGGCACCAGGAGCCAGAGGGACCCTTCTCTTAAGGAGCCTTAAACTCTGAAGGGCACCCCCTTTCACCTCGGTGAGCACGTGTGACCAGGATGGGAGAGGCGGAGAAGCTCGTTTTGTAGTAACAGAGGCCACAGATCATGGCGAGTTCCTGAAAAGAACTCAGAAAAAGCCACCGTTGTCAGAATCAGGGGGCTGGGGGTGATGCCCTGCCAGACACTGCCAGGTGGGGGAACTACTGGCTGAACCATGAAGGTCACAGGATGGGAGACACTCATGGGCCATATGGTATCCCCAGCCTATGAAGCACAGAGGTCAGTTAATAGTTCAACAGTGCCTTTGGGAGCATGCTGCTTCTCCGTGGCTCCTGTACTGGATTGGGTGGTGGTCCCCTGAAAGATATGTCCCCCCCCAGGCCTGTGAATGTGACCTTATTTGGGAAAAGGGTCTTTGTTGATGTTGATATGGTCTTGGATGAGATCATTCTGATCAGGGTGGGCTCTAAATGCCAGGACAAGGGTTCTTAGAAGGGAAGGGAGAAGGCACACAGAGAAGTCCAGGTGAAGACAGGGCACAAGTGGGAGTAATGTGTCTACAAGCCAAGGACACCAAGTATTGCCAGCAGCCCCCAGAAGCTGGGAGAGGCAGGGGAAAAGATCCTCCCTCAGAACTCCAGAAGGAATCAACCCTCACAACATCTTGATTTCACACTTTTGGCCTCTTGAGCTGTGGGAGAATAAATTCCCTTGCTTTAAGCCACCCAGTTTATGGTAATTTGTTACAGCAGCCACAGGAAACCAACACACCTCCCAACGCAAGCTTCGATACCCACTTCCATCCAGAGCTCCCTTTCATCTTAGCCTCATTTGCAGCTGGGGTATAATTATACACTCCTACCAGCGAAACTTAAGATTTAAATAAACTTGGTGCTCACTTGATGCTGACCTTTGAAAGGGGTTGCCCTTGATGTCAAAAGATCATAAGTAGCTGGAAGGACCTGGGGTGCCAATGGGCAGGTGATTTTGTTTTAAAGATTAAGACATAGAAGACATTGAACAAGACCCCTGAGAACAAACCTCTAAACACCGGAGGGATTTTACATGTCAGGCTCACTGTCCCCACTTTCCTGGTAACCAGCTGGGTGTCATGGTGGGGTTCCTCTGATGGTGGGGGTGTGGCATGAATGCCCAGCTTTGCTGGGTCAGTGAACAAGCTCTGGAGCCTCGGTGCGACAGGACAGAGGTCTCTGTCCAGCTCACACTGAGGCCAGTGCTGGCAGAACAACTGGGCTCTCCTGGCAGAAGTGACTCAGGCCCAGGCTGCTCCACCAGGAACCTCAGTGGAGTCATTGGGTTCAGTCAGCAGAGGGGAACGAGAGTGTGGAGAAGGGTTATGTTCTTGAAACCGGTGCATTTTCACTCAGGTTACACTGGGAAGAGTCAGTGGCATGGCCCCATGTCAGTCCATACACATGAGAGAAGAGAAGGAACAGGAAGGTGGGCGGTAGGGAGTGGGCATAGGCACAGGCTTTGGCCATTCTTGAGAGGTTGCATTACCCACCATGCAGCCAGCAGCTGTCCTGAGGCCAGCCAAGTATCTATCTTAATCATTCTGTAAATTATACGGATCCACTTGGACCCCAGGGAGGTCATGACTACTGAGGAGTGTCCTGGAAATGTGATGGATTGAGTCTCAGGTCCCTCAGTAAGTCTCCTGAATACCTGGGGCCACACCAGCAATAAGCTGGTATTGCTATGTCCCACTCAGTACCATGTGCCGGCAGAGGCCATGGCAGCATCCACTCCATGGAGGCAGTTCTGTGCATCTTCCGGGTCCTCTCCTGGCACAAGCATGCATTTCCCCAGGTGCTGTTCACCAGATACACTGGATCCAGTAGCCATGAGTGCGGGTTGTGTATTACAGCCCACCTCCTGGGATACTGAGACCATGGCTTCTGTCCTTGTTGCTAATGCAGTCCGCAGAACAGCACCCTCAGTGTCACCAGGGAGCTGGTTGAAATGCAGACATCTGAGCCCCACCTTGACTGATAAGTGATATTTTGCATTTTGGCAAGTCCCTGGGGAGTCCTGTGCACATCACACTGTGAGAAGCAGTGATCTAGAGAATGTGTTCATTCCAGAGCACATTGACAAGGTGGTGGATTAATGCCTAACTGGAATATCTGTCATTATCTTAAAAAGGAACCAGACAGACAAGAGTCCAGTGACCTTGGGAGGATGGAGAGACAGCAGCCTATGAGTACAGTGAGGAAGAGCAGCTCACAAACTCCAGGGTCGGTATCCTTTTCACAGGCTCCCGAGTCCTTGAATAAATGAGAATTGTAATGTGGTCCCTCCTAGGAGTATGGATGTGTCAAATGTACTTACGTGTGGATATTCAAGCACTTAAATTTGAGCAAAAGCCTAAAATTAGGATGAGGGCCCTGAGTTTACTGTCAGACTGGTAGCAAAGCAGTAAACAGTGATGCTTAAGTGCTGTTCTGGAAGCAATCCATATTTCTGGGGGGTGAAAACTGAAGATCTGAAAAAATGGAAGAAGAAATAGGAGGAATTATGCATCAGCATCAGGCTGGTTCTTGTTCAACTCTGGGTTTACCAATGCAAACCGCAAATGTGCTGTCATACCCACAAGCCCAGTGGTGGCAGTTGAAGGAGGTAAAAGCAGCTCAAATGTCACCCCATTAATAACTCAGTTAATATGCTTGGGATGCCGTTTTCCTGGACTGTAGAAGTCTAGCAGTACAAGAAGAGTGAGCTGATGGTACAAAAGGTAAACTCTAATTTATCATTTTATCAGCTGGATAGTGTGTTAATAAGTATCTTTGAGAATGGCTACAACTACCTATTAGATAAGCTATTAATTTGGGGTTTTTGTTTTGCAACTTTATAAACTGAGATATGCTTCTTGTTGGTTTTAAAGTGGACAATTCTGTGGTTTTAATATACTAGTATTCAGTGTTGTGTAACCATTACAGTTATCTAATTCCAAAGCATTTCACCATCCAAGACTAACCCCATATCCACTGGCAGTCACTCCCATGCCCCCACCCCCTGCCAACCACTATTCTACTTTCCGTCTTTATGGATTTGCTTATTCTGGTTTTCCCACAGGGACAGAACCATATGATCCATGGCCTTTTGTGTCTGGCTTCTTTCACTTAGCACAATATTTACAAGGTTCATCTACATTGTAGCATGAGTCAGTACCATGGCCAGCGTCTTCCTGGGGATTCTTACTTGCATGCTTTCTAGGCTGATCTGGGCGCCCCCACCCCTGACACATGTCGTCGCTCCCCCTCCCCCCCACTGTCTTGGAGGGACCAGAGTAATGTTGCTCAGGTCAAGGCTTTCTGGGGCCCCAGTGTGGTGCAAAACCAATGTCTTACAAGAAAAGCAGGCCCCCAGGACACTGCAGCTCCACCAAATCAGGTCCTGTGATGTATAGGCCCCCAGGTAAGTGGTGTGCATGTTAGATTTGAGAGGCATTGGTTTGCAGAGCTTGCAATCCGGACCACCCACCACGTGCCAGGCTCTGGCTCTGGGCTCTGCAGGGCTGTGCAGGGTCAGACTGTTCAGGCTCAAATCTTCACTGTACTTGGTGGCTCTGTGACCCTGACAAGACACCCAGCATCTTCAAGCTTGTTTTTGCATCTGTGAAGTGAAAGTAATGATAAAAAAATAGTCCCTGTCCCATAATGTTCATTACAACGTTTAAATAGGATATCTGGCTGATGTGTTTAGTTCAGTGCTTGACACTCCATAAGTGGTCAGCAATTATAAGTGTAATTATCTATCTACCTATTTACCTGTCTGTCTGTTGAAGGTGCAGGCAGGATGGACATACCTTTGACTTGTAAAGTGCAATCACGTGTTCACCGTTAGAAGAATGAGAATTCTTTCTACAAATGGCAGAAATAAGGAGGCTTATTTTTCCCAACAGTCGCCTCATGGAAACACCCACCAAGGTTTTATGTCCTTCTCAGACTCTCTGCTTGCCTTTGCTAAGTCTTCCTTGGTTCACTCCTTGTGAGTTGAAAGTGTTCTTACAAGTGAAGATGGAGAGGGAGCAGCAAAGTGGGACTTGTCCGTAACAGGACAATGGAGCATGCCTGCAAGTGAGCCAGCATCACAGGGAGAAAGGGCACCGTCCACGCAGGACACGCAGCCTCTGTGAGGGTCCAGAACTGCCTGGCTGGTTGCACAGTTCTTTCTCATCTTTGGGATCACCGGGAGGACAGGCGAGGCAGGGACTGTCAGTCTCTCTGCGTATATGGGGCATCTAGGTTAAGCAAGGTTAGATGGTCAGTCAACATTGCACCCCAAGGCAGGTACACTCCCCCACCCCAGTGCTACCTACTGGGGTGTATAAGTGCCCTGTACCAGAGGGGCATTGCCCAAGCATATTATTTCTTGAAAAGAAAATCGGAAATAAAATGCTTTAAGGACAGAAGCTGGTGCAGAGGGATTGAGCTAGACACTGGAATGTGTTCCCTAAGGAGGACGTGGGACCAGCTGTTTTGGCCTTCCTGCTGATCCTACCTGCCCAAAGGACTAGGAAACAGACAACTCCGCAAGGGGTCAGGGCAGGAGGAGAAAATGAATGAGGCGAGATGCAGCGCTTGGGGACAGGCCTGTCCCTGAGTGAGTTCTCAGGAAGGAGGAGCTGAAGAAAGGCGGCTCCTGTCAGGAGGGTGGCGCTGCCCACTGGTGACAGTTTCCTTCCCATCTGCCTGGGTTCTGGGTCCTACGTTCCTTCCGCTGCAGAGCCTCCCTCTCAGTGAGCAGCAGGCTGGAGGCACTCTGAGCGGGGCCTCTGGCTTCACCAGGCTTCACCTGGACTCCACCCTCACAGTGACTGACCCCAGAAGAGGTGATCTAATCTTCTCGCCTCCATTTCCTCATCTGCCAGTGCACAAGCATCCACTGATTAATTTACTTGATGAATGAATTGATCTCAAGGAAGGAAAAGGAGATCGAGCAGATAAAGCACTTAGTGTGGTTCCTAACCCACATTAAGTGTTCACTAAAGGTTAGCAATGGCTCTTATCATAATTTCCCAGGACTAAGTCAGAGTAGAAATCTGTAGAACTGTATTTAACATGACTACATGCTAATTTAAAATTTTATAAAATTGATTTTTAGAGAGACAAGAAAGGAAAGGGAGAGAGAAACATCCATCTGAGAACAAAACATTGATCAGCTGCCTCCTGCATGCTCCTACCAGGGGTGGAGCCAAAAACCCAGACATGTGCTGTGACCGGAAATGGAAGGGCAACCTTTTGATGCACGGGTCAGTGCCCAACCACTGAGCCACACCGGCCAGGGTGACTATATTAATTTTAATTAATACACGCAAAGAGATGCTTGTCCTCTTGAACCCATGCTTTAACTTTGGATATTTCTTTGGCTGTTTCTTTCATGCAGGGCTGTCACGTTCTGAGAACACAGTCACCATGACAGCCATTAGCAGGAGGTAAGGCCTAGAGTGGCCCCTCAGGTCCTTCCCTTCCAAGAAAGCCAGCTCATGCTCTGCAGACTTAGGAGTGAAACCACAGAGCTCTTCCTTTCTCACTTCTCATCTGGGTGGAGACACAGATGTCACCCTCTCAGAAACCCTCTGTGCAATTTCCTCTCAGAAACTAAAGCAGCCTGCTCCCCATCAGAGGTCGTGCAAAACTCATGCATGAAGTGCTCCAGCATCTGGGCCAGTTCTATGTGAAACAGGTGTCAGCTGAGCCAGGGGGTGCCAGAAGGAGAAGCTGTTTTAAGTGAACATGGATGAAGCATCTATTTCAGAACAGAGATACCTTCAGAGCTTCTGAGATGGAGAATTTGGTTTCTGGGGGGCAAATGCCAAATTGTGGGCATCAGGAACACATGTGGATGCAGAAAAGGAAAGGGAAAGATAAAGTGATAGGCAAGAGCCATGACATCAGGGAGGGTCAAGGTCTGGGCCAAGTTCTCTCCTCACTCTTCATCATGCCAGGCCTGTTATCTTCTGCTTTGGGCACATCATTTGTCCTTCCATGGTGCCACATGATTGTGACATCAGCACAGTCTATGATGTTGGTAACAGGATTGTTTCAAGAGCACAAGCTCTGGAGACAATGTGAACGCACATAACCTTACACATGAGGAAGAGCTAAAAGCTCAGAGGGGAAGTTCAGATTGGGGAAAATGCTTACGACTACAGTTAGTCTCCTCCATTATTAGAGGTCAGAGTGATGGGCCATTTGGGGTTATTCACCTTGAAAACAAAATGAACAGTATCATCTAATACCAAGTGTCACCTGGCACCTGGCCCCTCAAGGACTGATGTTTTTAAAAAAATATATTTTATTGATTTTTTACAGAGAGGAAGGGAGAGAGATAGAGAGCCAGAAATGTCGATGAGAGAGAAACACCGACCAGCCACCTCTTGCACACTCCCTACCGGGGATGTGCCCGCAACCAACATACATGCCCCCGACCGGAATCGAACCTGTGACCCTTCAGTCCGCAGACCGACGCTCTACCACTGAGCCAAACCGGTTTCGGCAAGGACTGATTTGTTAAACCAAGGTTACACTGACCAAAAAAACAAGGGTTTCAGTTTTTGCTTCTGTTGAGTTCTAGTATTTTTACTCCTAAGTAGTTGTGGTGGTTTTTATAAATGGCTTTTCAAGCATTTTTCAGGTTTCAGTTCTTACAAATCTGTCCCCTTTCGATGCTCTTGAGCATTTGCTTCTCGAGTGATATATGTGAATGATGTAGTCAAGCCTTGTTCATATTGTAAGGGAAATCACTAAGCTCCCCAATGTTTTACTAATGTGTGCACATGTCCACATCCTACAGAGCCACTGCAATGGCTCATCACACAACAGGGATCTCAAAAAACTAATAGGATTTTGTATTTTCCTCTTAATCAAAATATTGAATGGCAAATAATCATCTATAGAATGTCCATTTCCATTCAAGTTTACAACCCAAACAAGTTGACATGAATTAAGTCATTGAAGTATTTACTGAGCACATGCTATATGCTCAGTGTTATGCTAGGCACCAGTTATCAAAGACCTACTCTCTACCATGGAGAGGCTCACAGTCTGAACTCTAGGCACTAGAGAGATGGACTGTCGGGCGACTGAGGGATTCACTAGTCTTCAGTTGAATATCTAATTCGGCTGCCCACAGCTACAGATGAGACCTCGCCAAGGACCAGATTCTAGAGCAGCTGGTTTGACTCCACTCTGGCCTGGACCTGGACCTGGAGTCAGCAGCTCAGGGTTAAGCAGGATGAGGACACCAAACAATTATGAATAAAGGAAGACTGCAGTGACCTCACTTAAAGGCCTGTAGTACGGGCATCATACAATCTACATATCGCGAGCAGCCCATAACTGCTTATCAAGTGCCTGCTCTGCGCCAGGTACTTGATAATCACATCCCATTCGTTATTGTCCCATCCTCCCACAATCATCACAATCCCACTTTACAGAAGGGGAAACTGAGGCTCAAAACTTCAGCAAAATCATGAGTCAGAATTTGGATTAGATCTTTTTGGCTTCAGAGTGAAGACACAACCATCACTTAGTTTTGTGGCTTGACGCCCTCCTTTACGAGCTACACATTGAACCTTCAGAGGTCCTATTGCTTCTTACCCAGTGTCTCTCTCTCTTTAGAAAGTGGTCCTTTCCCAAGGGCATGGACAGAGCATGCTGGTCTTAGTGCACCTGCTATTTAAGAGGACTCAAGTCCTTCTGAGGGTTCAAGAGTGGAAGTCACCCCGGTTATCTACAGGGAGGCAGCATCAGAATGACTAACAGTGTTGTCAACCCGTGGGTATTCCCAATTTTACATAATCAGATATTTTTGAAATAATTAACCATCAGGACCTTTACAATAACTGGGAGGCTGGGGATGGGCTAGGCATTGAGGCTATTTTCCTAAAGGATTTGTGAGGACCACTGACAGGCACCAGAAGGTGGACAGGCACCTGTAAGGGTAGAACAGACACTCATACCAAACAAGCAGAGATCATGGATTCAGCCCCAGAACCACCTTCAGACCCGTCCCTCCCGTCAGCAAAGGAGGCCTAGAAAATAGACAGCAGAAACCATCCACAGACAACTTGCCCAAACATTTGCTTGTATAAATAATTTATTTCTGTTCACAGCATCATATAGGCATATAAAAGGGAGTGGGGACAGAAGAGGAAGGATGGATCAAGACAGAACTGTAGCAGTAGAAATGAAAACAGCCAGGAGACACAGTCCCAACACCATGACAGAGAATGGGGGAAGAGAATTGTTCTGAAACAAAGCTGGCCTCCCTGTTTCTGTGAGAAAACACTTCACAAGTTGCTGAGGGGAGACCCACTTCCTCCATGTGATATCCAGGCATCCTCCCCAGGGCAGGAGGTATCCTAGATCCCTGACCGCTAGGTCGGAGGGGACCTCTGGGCTGACACCTCCAAGATGACATGATGTTTGTTCGGAGATGAGATGGGCTATTATAGGTCGAACATTATAGAAATCAACTGAGACTCTTTTAACTATTAGTTGAGACACCACAGGGTTTTACTTTACTACACAATTACTAACAGCTGACTGCACCCTTTTAAGTGTTGAAAGTGCAAGAAAACAAAAATCATTTTGCATCATTTGTAAAGCATGGCAGGATTTGAACAGTGATCTTGAGCCTAAGAATGGTGAGCACGAGAAGGTTACAGTATTTGGCATCTGCAATGTCACAAAATAAATATATTATTCTCTCAATAGTGTGGAACTACCAAAATGTCAAAGTGCTTAAGAAATAGTTGCATGTGAAGAAAATAAAGAAGATGGATTTTTTTTTTTTTTAAATAATTCTATACAGAGTCTTCAATGATGGGACCAGCCCATTTAGAAATCAGTGAATATGCTGTTGATATGTAAACTGAAACCTTGCAGGCTTTTCAACACCGCTTAACTATATTTTCTCTACTGAGTTTCTACAAAAGACCACCATTGGAGGGGTACCAAACACATTGACAAAGGAGAAAAGAAGACGGGGTGCTAGGTTCCTTCTTTCAAAATATCTCATCTAAGAACTGGGTTTCAAACAGGAAGCCAGGAATTCTGTCTCTGGTTCGTAAATGAACTTTCTGAGTGCAATGGACAACAGGCACAACTTTATCATTTGACTAACTCACGTGTTCAAGCACGACCAAGCCCCATTTTAGTAGGCTTCCTTCATAAATTAATTTATGACTGTAGGGGGCGGGGGGAAACACAAAATTCTACCTGTGAACATGATTCAAAGAGGAAATAAACATCCAACAGTAAGCTTAAGTTTCCCTTCTGATACTGTGTCTCAGGGTAAAATGACAGCTTTTGCAAACCAAGACTCAGTCCTGATTATAAAAAAATTTATTTAAATTACATTATTAAAAATACTTCTTCTTTTACTTTATCTTCCAAAGCCTCTTTCAACTACACTGTCAAGTGCAAGGGCACAGGTGACCATAACGTCACACGCTTGCTTTTAATCTCAAGCACCCACTGTGGTTTGCATTTGCTACGCAGGCCAGTTCCCACAAGGATGAATTAGGAAGAGCTTCATCCTGGTAGTTTGCCTTCACTTTTAAATCCATGCAACAAGGTCAGCTTTTACAATAAGGTGGGGTTTTATTTTGTGGTGCATGACACGAAATACTCTAATGACACATTTTAAATAAAATACCTCAACAAGGTAGACCTCAATGAACCCAATTAGAAATTTGAACATCTCGCCACTTGCAGCGTAAAGGGATATAAAAGGGCAAAGTGTTCTTTTTTTTTTTTTCTCCCCTACGGTGAATATTTCTAAGGTGAGCATTCATTTGTATAAGTTTTTTTGTTTTTGTTTTTGTTTAATATGTCTGAAACCAAAACCCATCATCGGGCGGTTAGCATGAGACATCCCTTGTAAAAAACCATCTTGCAATTCAGCACACATCTGCAGCGGGTGTGCTCACACAAACCAACCAGTAGGCTAAGGGAACTTAAGATTCCACACATATGAGTCTAGACATTTATGTCAACGACACAGTACAGAGGGAGGTCCCTGTGTCCACACACACATCCATCCAGCATTTACATCCAGAGCCTTACTTACCCTTTAGACACCTTTCGCTAACCTGCAAACAGTAAATGCATCATTTGCCACCACCTCCAACAGTTTTTATTTATTTATTTATTTATTTTTTATTGGTCTCTTTGTGTGATAATGACCTACACATGGACAGGTCCAAACCATCTGGATGATGTCTGAATTCCAGGCTGAAAAGTGGTTCTCAGCAAAACTGGTTCCGTAGCCACCACAAATCACCAGGAGAGGGGCATCTTGGGGCCATTCCCTCAGCCAAGGTTGGTGAAGCACCCCATGCCCTGGGGCTGGGTATTGTTCCAGGCAGTCCTCTGATAGCCCAAACCACCATGTCGTCTGAGCCCAGAGCAGGGCAAGTGAAATTTCAACAGGGTCCTGCCCTGTGACACAAAATTATCCGGCTTCCACCGCGCCCGTGGATGCAAGGAGTGGTGGTTCCCCCAGCGTCTCCCACTGCCAACATGCCCCCCACCTGGGGACACCCAGGGTTCTGGGAGTTGCAAACCTCAGGTAACTCACAGGTGAGGGCGGGGCAGCCTGAACTTCTGGCCCTGCCGGGGTAGGAAGAAATCGCTTTTGTTTCTGATATCTGAGCCTTCCACATGGGCCAGGAGGGCGGCGGGCGGCTCAGGCACGTCCACCCAGGGCGGGCTCCCACCCACCCCATCAGGGAGCTCTGGCATCCAGACAAAAGGTCCCCTGAGCTGGGGTGGGAGCAGGTGGAGGGCAGGCTGGCAAGTCGGCCTGCACACCCAGGCGAAGTCAGTAATCCTGCATCCGGGTGCAGAGATTCCATGTTAAAAATTGGAAGCATCGCTTTGGTTCGCTGTCTTTGTTCGCGGACGCGGGTTCTCGCACATCCATCCATTCATTCCCGCCTGACTCACTGGCTCACTCCCTCCCACCCCCTCTCCTCTCTCCCGAGCGCCGCCGGGCACATTACCGCTTCTTCTTCTGCTTGAGGGACTTCCTGCGTTTCAGGATCATCTCATAGAGCTTGTCCATGCCCTCGGTGAGGCCCTCGCCGATGATGGCGCACGCCGGCTGGACGTGGTAGGTGGTGGCCGGGATGAGCTCGTGCAGCGCCAGCTGCTTCTCGATCTCGGCCACCGGCAGCGACTTGGGCAGGTCCTGCTTGTTGGCGATGACCAGCAGCGGGGTGCCCTGGTTCTCGGCGAACTTGGTCACCTTGTGCAGCTCCGTCTTGGCCTCCTCCAGCCGGTCCACGTCCACCGAGTCCACCACGTAGATGATGCCGTCCGTGCAGCGGCTGTAGGACTTCCACAGCGGCCGCAGCTTCTCCTGGCCGCCCACGTCCCAGAAGTGGCAGCTGATACCTTTGGCGGTGCCGTTGCTCAGCTTGATCTTCTCCGTGTTGAAGCCGATGGTGGGCACCGTGTTCACGAACTCGTTGAACTTGAGCCGGTAGAGCACCGTGGTCTTGCCGGCCGAGTCCAAGCCCAGCATGACGATGTGCAGGGACTGGAAGGCCGAGATGTTGGAGGAGATGTTGCCCATGGCTCCTCGCTGCGGCGCCGGCCACTGCGGCTGCGGCTGCGGCGGGAGGGCGCCGCCCGCCCCCGAGCGGTGAAGGGCCCGCCGAGGCCCGAGGCACCTGAGCTCCTCCGCCCGCCGCCGCCCTGCGCGGCGACCTGCCCGGCCTCCGGGGCGCACGGCTCGGCGCGCTCACACGCCGCGGCCCCCCAGCCCGCGCCGGCCCAGCATCGCGTCACTCCCTCCGGAGGGCTTTTGTCTCCTGCAAAGCCGCCTCTGGGGCTGCGGTGCGGGCTGCTCGCTCCCGAAGCCCTCCTTCCTCCGGCCCGGCTCGCTCTGGGTCTTCCTCGGGCCGCACCCGCACGCTCGCTCGCTGCCCGGCTCTTCTCCGCCGCTGGCTCTCCGGGCTCCGGCAATCGCCTCTGCCCTGGGCGGCGCTGCGGGCCGCTCCCGCTCCGGCTCCCACTCCCGCTCTCGGGGCGCGCCTTGGAGGCGCAGGCGGGGGCGCGGGCTTCCCCAGGCGTCGCTGCTGCCTCTGTCCCCGCAATCCCCGCGCCGCCGCTACCGCCGCCGCCACCAGCCTGCAGCGGCGGGAGGCGCCCGGCTCCGCCCCTCGTGGCCCCGCCCCCGCCGGCCCCGCCCCCGCCGCGGCCCGAGGTGGGGTGCGGGCTTCTCCGCCCCCCGGGCCGTTTTCGCGCCCTTTGGAGCGTTGGGAATCGCCCCCTTGGTGATCCCCCTCCCCTACCGCGCCCAGACAATGGGCCCGGAGCTATCTGTTCTTTCAGGCCGGCTGACGCATCTTTTAAAAATAGCTCCGGGCTCCCGGAACTCCCTGCCCCCGTCCCCTCCCCCCCCCTCCCCCCAGTCCCCCAACCCCGGCCGGAGACGGCCCCGCGGGGCCACAGCCGGAGGGGGCGGGCGGCACCGCCTGCTTCGGAGAGCGGGTTCTGGGTTCCCGCTCTGCAGGCGCTGCCGCCGCCGAGGGCAGCGTATGCCCAGGGAGTGGGAAGCGCCCGGGGTGGGGTGAGAGTGCCCCCTGGGGAATTAGAGGCGCAGGGTCAGGTCTCCAGCCCCCAGGAGAAGGGGAAGGAGGGCGCTGGCTTCAGTGAACCACCAGCCTGCACCCCGAGCGCGCCCCTGTACCCAGCGTGGGCACGTTTCCACTCAGACACCCTTTGCCATGTCCTGGACCCTGGTCTTTCCAAGCCCTGGCTCGCTTTCCTGCCTGCTCTGCAGAGAGCTCCACCAGGCCACCGCGCACGGGAGGGTGGCCCCAGTCTGTGCCTAGGGTGCCCTGAGGCCCAGCTTTTCCAGCATTTGCACCTTAGGCTGTGGTGGTGGTGGTGTGTGTGTGTGTGTTTGTGTGTGGAGGGGTGGGGGAGGAAGGAGATAGGACACTTGATCTCCAGATAACTCAGACAACTCATCATTCCAGACAGTCCCTTTGGCTGCCTTATTTTGTTCCCACCAACCATGCTGACATCCCAGGTCAAACGTTAGCATCTCACCCTACTTTGAGAACCGAGAAGCACCTGCCCACAGGGGAACCATTCTCCCTGCACCTGGGATTTAGATGCACTTGGGGACTGAAACAAAGTAGGTCCACAGTTTGGAGTCCCTGGCACCAGAGGTTACAAACACCAATGTGGGCCCCTGGTTCCATCTCCTCTCAGTCCAATGCAGCGGTTTTATTCCGGTTTGTAAACACCTAACAAATGCACATTCTCTCTGGATACAGAGGAACCAGTGCATTATGGGAACACACAGACCCGAGGGAGGAGAGGCCACCAGCAGGAGCACCGTCATATCTGCTCAATTCCCACTTAGGAGCAGGGTTGAAAATGATAACTATTTAGGAGTAAAGCCCCACATTTTACAGGCATGCTTTCCTTTCCCGCCTTCCTTTCACAGGCCGGGATAAGATATATATCGATTGATATATGACTTTGTTGGTACTGAAACAGGTGAGACCACTTCTGTGGACAACTGGACAAGCCATCCTATCTTTGGAATTCCCATGGGGGCAGCAGCCATTGCAATCATCTGCCCTCCAGAGTGGGTCCAGGGACGGGGAATGTAATGTCAGGACTGGAAATGGACTTGAGGGTTATTCTGTCCAACCAGACAGAGGAGGAAACCGCAGTCCAGTGCTGCTTTTCACTTTGCCAAGGTGGAATCTAGATGCTGAGGACCTGCCCCTAGCCCAGTGGTATTGGTGTCTAGGGCTGAGGGCCTGCCCGCTCTCTTTCTCACTTCACCCACACTCCAGGTTAATTTAATAGGAAATGAAGTTGTAAGCAACCCGAATTAAGTGGCAAAAGACAGAAATTCAACTCCAAATGAGTTAGACACGCATGGAAGCATATTCACCGGCATATTTGAAAAGGTCATGATTCAGGCATGGCTGGATCCAGGAGCTCAAACAAAGTCTTTAGACCAGATGTCTCTTCATTTCTTCTGTTGCCTTCCGTATTGATTTGTTTTCCTATTGGCGCTCCTGGACTCACATCCTCAGTTTATATCCTAGAGCCATGGTTGGCAAACTGCGGCTTGCGAGCCATATGCAGCTCTTTGGCCCCTTGAGTGTGGCTCTTCCACAAATTACCACAGCCTGGGCGAGTCTATTTTGAAGAAGTGGTGCTAAAAGAAGTTTAAGTTTTTTAAAAAAAATGGCTCTCAAAAGAAATTTCAATCGTTGTACTGTTGATATTTGGCTCTGTTAACTAATGAGTTTGTCGACCACTGTCCCATTAACTGTGACAAAAGCCAGAGGACACATTCCTTTGGCCTTCCTGGCCCACCCCTGGACCATGCATTTCTGCCCAGAAGGATCGAACACTGGGGTAGGTGTGGCCCAGGGAACAGGGGGAGTGGTTCCCAAAGAAGAATCAGGCATCAGTTCCCAAAAGGCAAATGGTAGTGAGCACTCAAGAAGAAAGATGTCAGTGTGATTTATATGGTTGTTTTGATTATTGGGAGCCCTGGAAGACAGTTTTTGTGTTTTTGTAGTGATTTTCTTTGCTTTCTTCAAGGCCTACCCATTGATAGCACCTCCTCATTAGACTGTTTCTCCTTCCGCCTTCCTCCATGCCCCAGGCAGGGCCCCTGCTGGGTGGTAGTCCCAGATGGAACTTTGACGAGTAGCCTGGAAACTGGGCATTTGGAAAGACACAGATCAGACAGGGACCCTTTTGACCTGGCTCCCACAAATGATCTTGATATAGGGCTCATTTCCCTCTAGTCAGGTCTTGTTTTTGTTTTAATAGTAGTGGGAGGGAAATGTTTTAGTAAAACACCTGACATGTTTTCTTGGTGCCGTACAGATGACTGCCAACAGTGGTTTTGACTGCAGCTCCCACATTTTGCTCCCCCATGGTGGGTTTTAGCAATCCAAGAGCTACCTATTGTCCAATAGAAAAAGCAGAGTCATAGACATTGATAGAGCCTCCCAGAGCAGAGCAGAGCAGAGCCATTCAACAGCAACTCAACATAATTGAATGGTAACCACTCTGCATTCTAATTTCACTCACCAGGTGGTAAGCTGATTTTACAGTTGGTAATTTAACTTATTTCCCATAAAAATGTCATCCGGCTCAGTCAACTTTCAAATATGAATTGAAATTGAGAAACACTGGAGTGATGAAAAGGAAAGTCATGTTTACCTCTATGTCAGAAATGCGAGGCCCACTTAGAACCCATTTCTACATGGACTTGGTATCATGGCTGACGGTCTGCGCTCTGTCAACAGACTGGGTGGGTGCCTTGTGGTTCTCACCGCATTCTAGTCATGTGGCAATGCCCAGCTCACTGTTTCTCAAACTTCCCATTTTTAAAATGTATCTAACACTCGTGGTGGTTGTGACGAACAAATGACATAATACGTGTCAAGTGTTTGGCACAGTGCCTGGCGGACAGTAAGTGCTCAGTAAGCATTGGCTGTGATAACTGCAAAGAAACCACTTTGGTACTATAGTACACAGTCATAGGAGTAGTGATGCCCACTCCCAGTTGGCATGTGTTCCACTGGGTGGAAAATA
The DNA here is from genome assembly GCF_014108245.1 of Pipistrellus kuhlii. Taxonomy (NCBI): domain Eukaryota; kingdom Metazoa; phylum Chordata; class Mammalia; order Chiroptera; family Vespertilionidae; genus Pipistrellus; species Pipistrellus kuhlii. Next base: position 27,221,360 of record NW_023425573.1, read on the forward strand.
TTGGCTGCATGTGCTGCTTTCTTCATTTTAATTAATCAGAAGACATTTCTCAAAGAATAATGTGTGCTGTGTCTTGCCTGAGATGAGTTTCACTTCCAGCAGCAGCAATATTTCAGCTCCTCTTCCTTCTCTTCTGCATCAAGATGACTTTACACCCGGAAAAGGACTCAATTAGTTTGAATTAAACAGAATGCAATTGAATCCTGAAATATTATCTCCCCCCCCTCCCGCCCCTTGAAGGGCTTAGAAATAAAGTGTGCTGCCTATTGAAGTGACTTTTGAGTGCATCTAGTGAACAGAGCAATGCATCCCATGGTTATTATCTTTGAGTTATTAAGACTAGTAAGAAGCAAAGGTGAACGTCCCATCCCCAGGTGAGTGTGGGTAAGGATACAGATCAGAACCCGGTCATGGGAGTCCACCAGCACGCATAGGAGAGAGATTATTTGCGCTCTCTGATTGGCTCCCTGGGTTCAGGTCCACTGCCCTGTGCTTAGCTGTTATAATACAGGAGTGCCCTCTACTGAGCTTCTTGTATAATGGATGAAGGCCTCTACAGGGGTAAATTTCCCTTGTGAATGCTCAGTCCATATTGAACAAATGAATGGATAAACAACTCCCTGATCTGATGCTCTGCCTGGATCTGTGAGACCAAGTCTCTTAAATACCCACTTGTTAAGCTGAGAAAGTGCTTTTGTTGGGGCTCAGAGCTTGGAGATGTTAATTCTCCAACGCAGGCTCGGGTCTTGTCTGTGTGGCCAGTGCAGAACAGGAGGGTGACTGGCCAGAAGAGAGGAGCAGAAGCCTGCAGAGCACGGAGGGGTTTGACCAGGAAAGCCATTCAGAGAATCACAAATTGATGGAAGAGAGAGGGAGTCAGCATCCAGGAAACCCAGCTGAGATTAGCGATGGAAAGAAATCAATCTTTGCATCTTATTTAGTGGGCAGGCGAGGCAGCCAGAAATGGAGATGGGACCAGAAGTGAAGAATAAAGGAGGCCAGTTGGACAAGGAAAGCAATGAGGCCTGGAGGGCCGGAGCTAGGGGTCCAGGATTGAAATTCTTTGGCTGATGGGAGTGTTTCCTTAACGAAGAGCTCACCCACACCCCCAGAAATCTTGGGGAGTGCAGGATGGAATATGGCTCTGTCATTGGGCAGTCTCGGCATTCCAGGTGAAATGCCAGCCCCAGGCAATTTGCTCTATAAGCTGTGGTAGGGGGCAGGACTAAAGGGACTAAAAGACGCTGCTTCCAAGGGGAGTTTTGTGGATGGTGCAATCGATTTTGCTGGAGTCAGATATCAATCTGGGATGTTGATGCTTTTGTTTTATTTGAGTGGCCCAAAGACTGAATATAAAAGGGATCCACTACTCTATTGTCCATTCAAGTTTATGATTTTAATGAAAAATAAAAACCAGACAAACAAAAAAAATCCTATTTCTTTCTTCCTTCCTTTCTTTCTTTCTTTCTTTCTTTCTTTCTTTCTTTCTTTCTTTCTTTCTTTCTTTATGTGTGTGTGTGTGTAGCAACAAGGCTGAAATAACTCAGGTTCTCATTTTTTTCCAACAACCACTACTAGGATCATTTTGTAGTTGTTTCAAATTTTGATTTAAAAAAAACAACATAGTTAATATATTTTTCCCCATTCAAGTCTTCATTTATCAGTTGTTCATCTCAATTACATGTCTGAGATAAGTATGAAAATTTAGAAGTTATTATCTTTTCTATCAATATTATCTCCAGATAAGATTCTTGTATAAGATTGTTTTCAACCTTTCCTTAAAAGCTTAAATTTCATCTCTTAAGTAACTTTTACCAAGGATGTCAAGAACCAAGGTCTACTGATATGACAAAAACAATTCCTTATCAATGCCAGTACCTTTTCAGGTGAACGAGAAGAAAGAGTTTGGTATGCAGAAGTTATTTCTGATTCCTTTAATAATTCAATTACCGTGGTTACATTTCTACTCTAAAAGCTGCAGTGAAGAAAGAGGGGGGGGGGGGGGAGGATAATAAACACCGATTAGAGAGTTCTGTACCCTCAACCAAAAAGTATTTGATGGGAACAGAGCACTTTGGTTTCTCCTCCACCCTCCTCCCCAGGTGAACTAGGATGCCTATTATTTTCATTTAATTAAAACCTCCTTGGCTGGACCCGAGAGAGAGGGACACAATTGCGCTTTTGTGTTTCTTTGAGCCCCGTCGGCTCCTTATTGTGGTGGAGGAGGCAGGGTGTGTTGCCAGCTCTCGCTTCGTCTACTGTGTGGCCGATCACTCAGGACGACTGGTCCTTCTAATCCAACAATCGTTTCTTGTGGGGCTACGCTCTCTGTGAACACAGTCCAAGCATCTGAAGAGCGTTCTTTGGTCGATGGCTGCTGTTAGAGGCACGGCCACCAAAGATGATCATTTCCCCAGGAGTTATCCCGTGCTTATGTAATCCAACACTTTCTTCCATCATCATAGAAAATCCCTTTTACTTTCTTGCTCCTGCCCCCTCTGATCTCTTAAATCTGCTTTCCTAAGGTCACTGGGGACCAAAGGAAAAATCCCAAGGCCCTTTGGTTCCCTTCCTACATGGCCTTTCAACTGGCTCTGCTACTCACTCCATCCTTCTCAACATTTTCCCGTAAGAAAACCAACTGACCCCCAGAAATGCAGGTGACCATCATGCCCACGACTGTCTCCGACTGTTAGCATAGGGAGTGAGATATTAATAGAGAAAGGGAGCAAAGAGAATTAGACATTATTAAGCATAATCAACTAGGAAGTGTACACTTGTTTAGCCAGGAAACTAAAGCTTCACAGACTCCAGGGAATTAGCAATCTTGCCCATCAAGGGAATGAACACCTATCCCTTCCCTCACAGGAGCAGTCTGCCTTTCAGAGCCTGGGTTGTGGGGGAGCAGGGGAAAGTGTTTCTAGGAGGCATGTGCAGTATGAGTCAAGATGGTGACCATACAGGCCAGTCAGTCTAGCGAGGGAGAGAGTAGATTGGTTAGGAGGCGGACCCATTAGAAGCCGTGAAAGCTTGGGAAGTTTATTGGTTCCTTTGAAAAGAGCATCTGCTTCTTCCCAAGCCTGAGATGATATAATCCCAGCCAACAAAGCCTTTCTCTCTCTCTCTCTCACCCAGTAGTGCGCTGGACCCTGTGCACTGGCACATTCTCACTCCATAGCAACCGTGTGGCCTTAGCAGCACCCACCCAGCGGACAGCCAGGCGGACTCCAAACGCAGGCTCCAAGTGGGAGCCTGGGTAGCAGCACATCAACTGCTAGGAACAGGGCTAACTAAGCTAGTTGGACTTGGACTGGGACTGAGACTGCTTAGCAGCTGCCTGCGGCTGCCTCGCAGACCCTAAACACGGGCTCCATCCTGAGTGCAGCCGGGAAAACAAGCTAAGCGAGCTGAATGGCAATAAAGGCTGGACTGGACTGAGCTTTAACATGGACTCTACTTTGGCACAAAAGGTCTGGGTACTGGCGCTATTTTTGGGCCGGATGAAGGCAGGATTGGACTTTTTCCATGGAGGAACAGATGGAGATGGGACATAGAAAACCCAAGGGAAATCCTTTGATTTTGCATTTAGCGCCACAAATAAATCTCATCACCAGACCTCATCCTTCCTTGTGGGTCTCTTGGGAGGTTTTTCTTGCAACACCGTAAGGACCCCACGTCCACCTGCCACAGGGTGGTCACATGTTCAGAGGTACACCACCCTCATGGACTTCCAAACGTGCAGCTACAGCACTATGCTCCCCTCCCCATCTCCCATCATGCCCACTAGACTTTGTTTCATTAGTCACCAGTCCATAGAACCTTGGTGGCCCCCAGTTGTTGGTCTTGGACCTTCCTTTCCTCTGTTTCTCAGCAGTCAATCCCTTTTACCTCTCATGATTTCTCAATATCACCTCCAAGAGCAGCTGAGTGCTGTGTTCACTTGTTGGCATTCCCAGGGCACCCATCCCTTGGAGCTGCAGCCTTCCCTTGTTGCCATTAGACACCCGCTGGACATCAGGAGACTGGGCTGCTGTCCTGTCCTCATCAGCTGCAGTCCCGACATCTGGCCAGCCATTTGGAACTGCCTCTCCCTGTCTCCTGAGTCAGACTAACAGCTACTGGTCGCATCTCCTTTGACCCGGATGCAGCCCTGGGTCCTCTGATTTAGGAGGGGCTGGTTCAGACCAGAGAAGGCAGGGGGACAGAAACCCATCACTCCAGCTGTTTCCCAGTCTGTTCTAGCTTAGGATGAAAAGATAAAGAAAAACAAAACCAAAGAAATGAGAATAAATTTAATTTCTGTGGTGGAAGGAACTCACTACCACTTATTGAATTCTACCTTATTTGTCTAGAGTTTCTTAACTTAATTTCCAGCCTGCTGCTCCCGGACCATGTCTTCATTATATTTTTTATCTGGTGCAAAGTGGGGAAAAGAACTTCATAAAAACAATCCTAGGTTTTTCCTGGCTAAAGAAGTCATAAATTCAAATGTAAAAATTAGGCCTAGACTTTGGGGCAGAGTGGTGATACAAGAAATTAGGATTAAAATCACATGTAGTCACAGGGGCAGAAAGTTAGCTACAGACAGGTGTCTACTATAAAAAGTTGTTTATACTGGCCAGAAATTGGAATGTCCATCAGTAGCAAAATTATTAAATAATCTAAGATACTTCCATGAAATCAAACACTTCAGAGCTAACAAAAGGAATGTGATAAATCTGTGCGTGTTATAATGGTTATGATCACCCGATTGATTTTTAAGAAAGAATAGTACACAAATACTTCAACCTAGATGAAAATTTGTTAGTCTCTGTTTCGTGTGTGTGTGTGTGTGTGTTTGAATGTGTAGGTATGTGAGGATAATATGTAGATATGATATATGTGAGGATTTTCTAAAAAGAAACACAGGAACACAAAAATCTATTGGTAGTGGTTATTTCTGGACAATGGAACTGAGTATGTGAAATGGAAAAGAGACATGTTTCATTGTATACCTCCCATACGGTTTGAATTTACTTTTTATTTGCACAAAAATATCATTTTCATAACAAAGAATGAAAAAAAACAACCACCATTTAGCTAGCGAATGCATGCACAGACAGAAAATGCCTGCATACATATGCAGATTTAAAAGGCCCTTAATTCTGCACTGCGTTCTAGGAAGAATTAAAATAATAAAACCAATTCCCAGAGAATGAATTACTGCACCAGCAAATGTCAAATATCCATAAGTAAGTGCTTCCTGTCTAGAGGCATGTCAGCAGCCTTCAAGCATGACTGAGACAGAGCTAGGGAAGCCCTTCCCAGGGCAAATTGACAGAGAGCATAATTTTCCTTCAGAGCTGCTATTCTGCTACCTCACGGTCAGGCTGGCAAGGTTAAACATCACATTAACGGTTAGAAGCGCTTTCCTGGGAGGTGGAAGTGGGGCGAGGATCAGCTCTTCAGAAACCTTTAACCTCCAGGGAAGGTGTATGCTGCCAACATCCCAAGTTCTTTGCAGGTTTTCAAGTGATTCTCTGCAGGGCCGCCCCTGAAAATAAAACAATGGACTGGCATACGTTCATAATGCCAATGACATTTTGTGCCATTACTGGAAAATATAAAATTCTCTTCTGCTGTGTATGCATGCAAATATCTTTCAGAGCGACATTTAATCTCCATATCATTAGCACTTATCACAGGAAACTCATGGAAAGTAGCCTTCCAGTGGAGTTTCTGCATGTAGGGAAGAAAGCTACTTTCCACAAGGTTTTCTCACACTTTTTGTAATCACTGGGGCAAAACTAAACACAGTAACATTAGATGAGTTTCTTGTGTGAAATAGGATGCCCTTCACTTTTAAAAGATGTATGTTATTTATACATCAGTGTTTATAGCCCAAGGTGTGGGTGTTTTCGATGATGCTAAATGTGTATAATACCAACGGACACTCTTCTTCCCCACAAAACTATCCTTGTAGACCATTTTTAATTTTGACATCTTAATGAAATTGCATGAGGAACTGAAACCTATAGAATAAAATATTGTCATTCAGGGAGCAATGGAGTCTGGCCAGGGTCATCAACCATGTCATTGAGCCTGCTATCGATCATGTCTGCTCATGGCAATTTGACCTTTGCCCTCTCCGTAGTAATTTCAGTAAGCTCATTATTTTTTATTCCTTCTCCAGGCACTGTGAAGACCCAAGCTAAAGAACTTAGTAAGCAAGTTTGATTTACCCAGGATCTGAACATAGTTATTTGCCTCCTTCTCACCATTCTAGAAACTTCTCTCATAGTCAACAATATGTAGAATTGGAAATGTTGTAAGAAAGTCAGAAGACTCTCTAAGCCACCTGCACCTCACGTGTTCTTATAATCAAATTGCTAAAATCATATATATAGTACCTGAGGATATTTTCCCCATTGAATTTGGAGAACATGGATGGAAGGGGGAGACACACAGAGAGAGAAACATTGATGTGAGAGAGACACATTGGTTGGTTGCCTCTTGCACCCAACTGACTGGGGCAGGGGACAAGCCTGCAACCAGGGTACGTGTCTTTGACCAGAATTGAACCCCCAGCCCTTCAGTCCATGGGCTGATGCTCTCACTACTGAGCCATACCTGCTAGGCTTTTACATTTTATTTTAGGTTATTTTTCCTTTTTCTTTTTTTATTAAAGCCATTCTCTTGATAACCACCCTCTGCAACAAAGGGTTAATTTTTAAAAATCGCTGGAAGTAGATCTGGGGTGTATGGATAAGCTCTGAACCAGCATTGAACCAAGCACCTATCAGGAATAAATATTCCAGTACAGATAGCCAAAGAATATTATTTTCATAGTAAATGGTATTTCTTGAAATGTTCTGAACCTTTGTCTTTTCATTCCTCAAGTTCCTTCTAGTGAAGAATCCTCCTAACTTGTTACATGAATTACTGAGCATAAACTATTTTCTTTATATTGGATATGTGGGAAGGTGGTTACCTGTATTAAAGTGTGGCGGATAAACCACCACTCATTTATTCATAAATATGTCTATTAAGATTTTAGGATGCCCAAACCATTTGAGCAGGTGTGTATGGGGTGATAATGGGAGAAATATGTTGACAATATGTCCCAGGCATGAGCCCTCTACTCAGGAAATTTACTGTCTGGTTGGGAGTTAAGTGGTCATCCACTTTGGGGAATCACATCTCTTCCATTTCTCCTCTGTTGCTTGCCTTTCTTCTCACTTTTCCACTCCAACCTCACTCTTTCCTTTTTTCAGATTTCAGTGTCTTCTTCTTCCTGCCTTGTCCTTTCTCTCTTTCAAGGCTTGCTGAGCGGTGGCCCATGGTGCCAGCCTGGACCCACCTCCATGTCCAACTTGACAAAGAAGGGAAAGGCATTCCGACAGGTGAGTGAGAAAATGGCCTGATCCACAGACCAGGGCCCTGTGCCACTGTGCCCAGGGTCCTTGCTGCTGTGGGAGCTGTAAGATCACCAACAGATGCACAGTAGACACACATGCTCAAGGCGCCAAATAATAGCTCATGTTTCACGTGGGGAAGGGTCCGAGTGAAATACAGAAAGTGAACAAACCATCATTTTCAATAGAAATACAGTCTTTGTGGAAATAATTCAATGTTCATTCACTTAAGACACAGTTTGTGAATATACATTCTGTGCCCGGTGAGATGGACTCGTGAAACATATTACTGATTCTCAAGGAGTTTGTAGGCCAGTGACAAGTGCAGACAAGTCATCAGGCAAGAATAGCAATGGGCAAGTTCTCAGGGTGAGGGGAGTCCAGAGTGTGGTGGGGTGCGGTGGGAGATGGCGAGGAGAGCGGTAGGGGAAGTGAGGAGAACACCCTCAGAGGAAGCTTCCATGAAGGTGACATCTAAACAAGGAACATAATCAACAGATACTCAGGAAAAGTAAAATATGTTGTCAGCTCTTTGGTGCCTGTGATTCTGTTCTCATATCCTCCTGGTGCCCTGGTCTTGGGGTAACATGGTCATGAACCAACATAAGAAAACAAGGCAGCTTGTTGCACAGCATCTTCCTACGAGAAGCCACTGCTAGCAGCACTTGTGAGCAGAGTTGAGGATAACACTCCCGGCAAGTCCAGGTGACTAATTAGGAGTTTTCTCTTCCAACACCAAGGGCCTCTGTGCCCCCACTTCGGGTGGATAATACAAAGTCACACTTACAATCTTGAAATCATACTACCCACTTAGCAGGCCAGCCTTGAAGACATACTGATTAAAAGGGTAAGAGTGACAACAGCACCACCACCAACAAAAATAGCTTCTGATAATTCAGTGAATATTATGTGCCAGCTCATGGGTAACACCTCTCTGGTAGTGTGCTGTGACCTCAAGGATGTGGTGCTTTATACTTCAAAGATTTATTTTAAGAACACCATTTTCATGTTGAGGAGGTTTATATTGAAAAGCAAGTCAGGAGAATAATGAGAAGGAAATTCGATCTAGTCACCTTATCACAAGAGGGGCTGCATGGGACAGGGAAGGCTGTGAAGGTCCCTCCATGTAGACCCCCACAAGGGAAGGACCCCACCTCATCCTCTGTGCACCATTCTCATAAATATGCACTTTCTTCATCTTCTGTTCAGCATGTATTGAGTTTCCACTGTAGATACAGGACTCTCTTGGCCACAAGAACACAAATGTCTACAAATCCTGTCCCCTTCCCCCTCCCTTCATCTTTCCTCCTCTCTTTCCCTCTTTCCATTCTTCTTCTTTCTCTACTCCCTCCCTCTCTCTGCCTCTGCCCCTGCCTTCCCCAGCCCTCTAGCTAGTGCCTGGCAAGTCTCCTCATTCCCCTGAGGACTCCCTTGCCCAACTTTGCAGCCCCCAGTCTGTTGTGTCCTCTCCCTGCCCTGGGAACCTGTCCTGCAAAAGCCACTCCTGATCTTGCACAAACTGGATGTCTTTCAGTCCTTATCTTACTTGTCCCTATGGCCTATGACCTCTGGCACCTTGAACACATTCCTTTTTTTTTGGCCCAAACTCTCTCAGCTTTGGCTCTCCTTGCATTTCAATATAGCCCTGCTCCCAGCTCTTTTGTACCTCAGAGGCTCCCTGACAGGGTCCTTTTCTTCCATCTGTCCACAACTGTGAGTGTTTGCTGGGTCCTCGATTTGGCCCTCTTTCCACACCATATGCACCTTTGAAGGATAGGCTCTCTGCTCAGGGGACTTCTTCTTCGCCACAAATCTCATCACCCAGATGTCTGCATCTCCTGTGCTCTGTGCCTCAGTTCCCTCAACCGTAACATCAGCATAACCATAATGACTACCTCACATGGCCCTTTGAGAATCACATGAATTAACTAATCCACATGGAGAGCTTAGAAGAGTGGCTGGCCCAGCTTGGTAGTCAATAAACGTTCTGCTATCATTACTGCTATCCAAAAATATCCCAGAGCCCCGCTCCTCTAGCATCTTGCTTTAGACAGTTCCTTGCAGCCAATCTGTTTCCTTTATACCAAACAGATTGCAATTTTTCCCCCCCAAAAAGTAAAAATGAATTAAGAGGCGGTAGTAGTCTAGAGTAGAAGGGAGAGAGAGTTTCAACGGACATAGAGAAGAGGAGTGATGACCAGAGAGGAGAAGAGAGTGCAAGAGGACTGGAAAGCAACCTGCCAAGAGAGAAAATGTGTGGATGGGGGTGAGAAGTACCATCCTGAGAGTGCCCACCAGAAGAAAAGTCTTCCGTTGTGATATACACACAACTGATGCCCTAAAGTCATCTCACATTCATTGGTAAAGTGGGCTCACCTCCTAGACAGTAATGTCCAGAAAGTAAGGATCCTATATCATCTTTTAGAATCCCTCCCCCCAGGAACTCGACAAAAGGGTGCATGTGCAATGAGCAACTGCAAATTGCTTATCCAGTATCAAAAAGATCCTGTAGGTGAGTGGTATCGGCTGTTTTCCTTTGTATCAACAATCAGGGTCCATGGCAGGACTCAGGAATCCATCAAGCAATTTACAATTTCACTGGAAACATCACTCGTGAATGATCATCAGTAGCCACTCTGCAATTAGCATTAACAGTGCCCTGGTGTATAAACAGAGGCCATCTTCGGTAGGAATTCATCACATCCGTGAAGAATACAGCTTATCAGTGACAGCAGTGTTGATAGATCCCACAACCGAGTCTCTCAGTGAATCATAATGTGAGAGAACAGAAGGTGGTGCAGGTCCGTGCTGCCGACTCAGAGCCAGGAAGAACCATGGTTTTCTTAAGCAATATCATTGTTAATGAGACATCGTGTTTTAAGATTCTCTTAAAACAAAGGCCCTGAATCATGCTGGGCTTGAGGATGAATATAAGTCAGCCCCAGAGGGTTTGCAAGTAAATTGGCTATTCAACTGTTTGCTTTGTAATCCATCATAGAGTACTTACTGAGCACTAACTACGTATCTGGCTCTGTTCTCAGAGCTGGGACTGCCCTGGAGAGTGAAGATAGCAGAGTCCTGCCTGCTTGGGCTTAATCAGCTAAGAACATGGTGAACAGTGGCTACTGTACTGGGTAATTGTTCTGGCCAGAATTTGGCTGGAAGTAAATATAATGACGAATAGTAAGGAGGAGATGTATAGAGAAAATGTATTTTTAAATGTCCATAAATATAATGGATTTAAAGTCTCTGTGTTCTTAAATTAGAATGTGAGATGTATGCTTAGAAGTGTGTAAAGTCTGAGTAAATAGGAAGCATCTACATAGGGCACCAATTGTACTTGAAAATTTGAGGGGAAAACCCATGATTCTGGAATATAGTTAAGTTATATTGGGGGAAAAATGCAATAGTTTTGGTATTTTTTATGGTAAAACAAAAAACTTGAGGACATTCCTCACTGGTAACAGCACCTTCAGATTCCAGTCCTCAGAGTATGTGTTTATTCTCCTCTGCTGTTAGTTAGCCCAGTGGAGCCCTGCTTCAGTGTTTTTTCTCCTCCTAACTATCTGGTTAACTTTTCTATTGCAAGTGAGCTACAAATACTAGTCTTTATAACCGAATGAGAATGGTTAAGAGGGTAACAGTATTCAGTGTTGACACTGGGTAGCTCACATTCTCAGATGGAAGCTCATTTGCCTCTTTTACTATTGTAGCTGCTCTAAGGAAAGCTGTCCAAACGGTGTGTTACTTTTCAAAAGCAAAACTCACAAATAAGAGTTGACATTAAAATACATTAACGTAATTGACTTGGGGAACAATGAAGACAAAATGTTGGATGAATCCAAGTTCCCCATCTGAGAAGAGGTCATGAATGTATTGACTGGAAAGACATCTTATTGGCCTGTAGAGACCAGTTGAGAGTAATTTGAGTATTTCGGGAAAGAATCGAGTGAGTTCAGGGATTGGAGGTAGAGGGGTCCTAGAAATGCTTCTCAAAGTTCACCATGAACAGAGAGGACCCAGAAGCTTATGAGACATGCAGATTTCTGGCATCTACCCCAAAGATTCGGATTCCTTGGGTCTTCAGTTGGTTTGGGGGACATGCTTGTTTCCACCAGCTCCTCGGGGAATTTTGCTACAAGTTACTATGTTACTTCATCTTGAGAAAAATCTAGCTCTGGGTGGTTCATGGAAGGCTTCATCTTAGTCCCACGGACCCCTGAGATGGAATGGCAATTCAGCTTTGTGTGTCCATATTCCTGGAGAGAGGGAGAACCCATGCCTTTCTTCAGATTCTCAAAGAGGGTCTGACACAGCAGCATTTTGATGGATGTAGGAAGGAGACCTTAAAGCTGGACTCTGCCATTAGCAAGATAAGGAAAGGAGGTAGACAAAAAGACTATATAAATTGGCATAGCTGTTTACTCATGGCTATAGAGAAATGTTTTGACTTTAACATAAATTAAATCATTAAATAAAAAAGAGAGAGAGAAGATATTTTGTAGATGGCTCAACATATGGGCGATCTGTGTCTTTAGGACCTTCCATCACCTCCTTGTCAACAGATGTGCGGTTGTTATGACAGCAGGGGAAGAAATGTGTGGCAGCTGCTGCAACTGTTACAGGCAAGTCAAATGGGGCCCCAGACTTGCACATTCTTTTTAACCTCCTTGGAAGACTGACCAAGAGGTCCAGAATGCTGGAGTGCTTCTAATTATAGGGAAAAAGACATCCGGGTTTCCGAGTATCAGGTGTTTCTTTCAGCCACTGTCGCTGTGCTCTGGAGCGCTTTACAAATAGTAGATGTCAAAGAAAGGCGAAAGGATTGAAGGCGACAAAATTTAATCAGAACAAAAAAGCAAAGAATCAAGAAATGAAACCAGGAGGAGCGGGAGGAGAAAGCACATACATCCCCTCAAAATGGATTTCTCTTCCAAAGAAATTGCTTTCTCTACGAGATCAGCCACTGTGAATTGAGCCTCTCATCAATGTTGCTATGAAGTTGCTAAGCACAGAGAAGCATCTGGGGGAAGGATCCCCAGATGAGGAGTAGACTGCTCCCGCCTGCACGTGGTGTGGGTTTTGTGTCAGGGGGCATCTTCAGTACCCGAGCCCTTGTTTCAAGGCCTTCACTTGGGACCTTTCCTGCTCTGTGCTCCCCACCTGTGGGTTTCACATGCAAGGCTGTCCACTTGGTCCATGCATTTCTGTTCTCTTGGTTCCTCAAACACAGAGAGGGGCCAAATGTTCACTCTCATCTCAGCCCAGCTCCTGCATAGGAGCCCCAGACCCTCATGGACTTGAAATGTTGACTGATGAGAAGGCTTTCTCTTCCCCTTGATGTGGCTGCCCTAGTTCCGATCCTAGAGGGGTCTCTGCTTATGCTTAGCAGAGAGAGCATGCATGGGCCCCAGGGGAGAGACACGAGGCTGGAGTACAGAATTCTGATGCTCTCCTTTCCCAGCGCCAGGCTTCCTGAGGCTGATCAGCTGCAGCTTGGAGCTTTCCAGGGGCCCTCAGAAGGAGGTCAAGGCAGCAGGGGAGCCTCTGAGGTCCAGCCCCTCTGAAAGTGGACTGTCCACAGGAGTGTGAGCAGGAGGATGGGGAACCAGGCAGATGGGGACCCCTGGGGATGTGGAGTTGTGAAGGGGTCTGGTAGGAGCTGTGACCATGGGGGCAGTGAGCTCCCGGAGTCCGTCAGCAGGGATAGTAGAGGGCACACACACGCAAGCCTTTCTCCTGCCTCCAAGATTGTGGCTTTAGACTTCCTCTGGTTTGGGGCTTATATCTGAAACAGTGTTGATTTGAACTATTCATGGTGCTTGATAAGACTGTTTCAGTTACTCTGGAGAGATTAACAATCAATTTTCCAATAATTATGTGCCAATAGTTTTTAATTACAGTTGACATACAATGCTATGTTAGTTTCAGGTGTACAACACCGTGGTTAGGTATTTGCCTTATAAAGTGATTCCCCTAATAAGTCGAATACGCAGCTGGCACCATGGATAGTTATTGCAATACTATGAACTGTACTTCACATCCCTGTGATTGTCTTTGTAACTGGAAAATTGTACTTCTTGATCTCTTCACCTTTTTACCCTTCTCCCCTGATCTATGTTTTCTTTTTTGTATCCTCACCCATGGACATGTTTTTATTGATTTAGAGAGAAAGGAAGGGAGAGAGAGAAACATCAGTGTGAGAGAGAATCGTCAATTGGTTTCCTCCTACGTGCATCCCTGCAACTTTTGGTGTATGGGACGCATACTCCAAATTTACTATGTGTGTCTGTGTGTGTGTGTAGGGGAACGGGGGGAGAGGCAACTTTTCACATAATGCAATGACAAAAGGGTGCTATTAACTGTGTTCATATATTGTACATTTTCTATAGTAAAAATCCCATGATAAATTCCATTGAGCTTGCACGTGCTGTTGTTTTAATACACCACTTCATTCTTTTTGCAAGGATTTTATTTAGGACTTTTGTTTCTATATTTGTGAATGTGATGAGTGTAGAGTTTCCTTTTCTGCATTGTCTTAGTAAGCAGTTGGTGCTAGAATTATGCTGGCTTTGTAAAACATATCGACCTACGTGAGGAACCCTGTAGACCTTACAGACAGAAAGGAAAGTTTAAAAATAGACCAAGATATCCCATACTGGATGGAAAGGAAAAGTTTTAAAAAAAATTTTCTTTCCTAATTAATTTTTAGATTTCATGCAGTCTTCATTATCCCATCGGAATTACATTTTAGAATTTGACAAAATAACTATAAAGCTCATCTGGAAGAAAAAATACAGACGATAATTTTGTTATCTAGGGTCTTAAAGTATATTTTCTAAATATTGCAGGATATGGCTTTGATTTTTTTAATAAATGATATTTTTTGTTTATCCATTGTTACTGATGTCACTTTATATGAAAAAAATTGTCACTGTGGTCAGGGAATGCAACCTATGAGATTTCTGCTCCAGGGAATTCAATGATCATCGTTTTGTAGCGAGCACATAGCCGTTTTTCATACAGGCTCCTTTGTTTTGCTTTGTAGGTAACAAGTTTGAGATGTAGCTACACAGGGAGTTTCCTTTATTGCTTACAATTTTAAATCTACCCTATTCTTATGTGTGTGTTTCTACCTGTCCCACCATAAAACCACAGTTGTATGTGAAAAGCTTCACCGCATACCTGGTTTCCATCACATTTTCCTTCTGTCTTTAAAATCTTGGCTACATGAACTATGACTTATCCAGTTGTAAGCATCCATTATCAATGAACTGGAGTCTCTGCAAGAGTTTCATTGCAGAGACTCCAATAGCAGGGCAGAAGTCACTCGGGAGTTTAGCACATGAGAAAGTGGTCCTGCCAGCCAGCGAAGGGAAGATGGGCAGAGTTGCTTATCTGTGTTAGGGGAAAAGGGGTGTCATTGCTCTTCATACCAAAATAAATCCCAGCCCTGGCCAGTGTGCCTCAGTTGGTTGAGCATCATCCTGTGCATGGAGAGCTCGCCAGTTCAATTTCTTGTCAGAGCACATGCTGAGGTTGTGGTTTCCATTCCTAGTAGGGGTGTGCAGAAGGCATATTTCTCTCTAATCAATGTTTCTCTCTCTCTTCCTCTTCCTTTCCTCCCCTCTCTCTAGAATTAACAACAACAATAACAAAAGAGTACTAATGAAGTACAGAATCAAATATTTCTTTCAGAAAAAAAAATTCCAGGTTTATCAATGATCTAAGTGTACAATGTTAAAACCTAGAATTATTAGAAATAAGCAAGGATTCTATCTTTGTAATCCTGGCATGAAGGCCTTTCTAAGCATGACACAAACCCAAAGACAATAGAATATATGAATGCATTTCACTTTTAAAAATCTGGCAAAACATTTTAAAGTCAAAAGTTGAATGGCAAACAGAAGGGAGAGTTGGTGACATAAATATGAGAGACAAGTAATAAATTACCTGTAAGAACATAAGGGGGAAATAAAAAAAACATACTTGACTATGAATCCCATTTATGTCTTTCAACCAATTTAATATTTTTCTCTGAATCCTTTTTTGCATCTTTTTGAACATTTCTATTCCTACCGCCTTTTCATCCACGTTTGCCAAATATTTCTTTGCCATATTTTTAACCTTTCTGAGTCATTTTATTTTTAGATGTGCCTTATAAGCTAGAATATCTTTAGATTAAAAAATTAACCCTAGTTTGCCCTTTTGAGAGTAATTTAATCCATGTGTCCTTTCTTTCTACAGTAAGGAATAAATCTGATCTCCATACAGCATCTTTATTTTTTTTGCCTTTTAAAAATTTTTGTTTGGAGTTAGTTTTATTTTTTAGTTTTGCAATATAAATGATGTTTTGCCTACTTTCATAGCCGATAGTAGCTTAAAGGTTGGCATCCTTTTATTAATTCTACCAGTCCTAAATTTCACAATTTACCAAAATAGTTTTAAACACTGGCCCAATTAATCACTAATGTCCATACATTACTCCTTCCCCCACCCCCCATCTTTACTGTTTTCTACTTATTTTCTCTTTTTTCTCTTTCACTTTTTAGTTTGCTGCCTGTGCCCTGGCAGGGACGAGGGGAGGGGTGGAGATGAGTTCTGATTGGGCTTCTGCTGTGGCTCAGAGATGAGGCAAATTCTGATAACGGAAGGGGAAGGAAGCCATGATGTTTTAAGAGCTGCTGCAAATCTCATTTTTGCCTTTTCCCAGTTGGGATAAGTGCAACAAACTGCTGCCTCCTCTTCCCTGCTGGGGAGTCCCACATCAGGAACACCCCTGTTGACTCTGCAACATGACATTCAGACTAAGAGGGACCAGCATCACTAGATTGAGCTGCAGGAGGGCCTGCCCGAGATGCTGGGATGGGCCTGGCTACAACTGAGGCCACTATATTTGCCCTATACCTGATGTGCTGGCCCCAAGGACCCAGGAGAGGGCTGTCTCACATCCATTCAGGTGCCCTGATGACAGAAGCCAGTTCCAGCATGTCATAATTGCAAGAATTTCATCAAAAGGTTGATGGAACTTGGGGACTCAACAAGGGCTGAGTCACATATGTTATTGCCTGTTGGGAATAGCTGAAGGCATTTCCCCAAAACTGAAAAGGATGATTGCTTGCTGCCAGGCAGCTAAGGGCATCTTAATCTACATGTTATTGTCCCCTGTTGGCCAAACACCTGAACAGCCTAAAGCAATTTCCCAATCTGACAATGCTTCTGTATGAAGCCCTACCCTTTGAAGTGAATATCTCCACCTTGCCTTAGGACAATTGTGTTAATAAAAAGCAAGGGGTCCTGAGACAAGTAGAACTTGTTTTTTTTTTAGTCGGGCTCCTCTGACCCCCAATGCCTTTCAAAATTGTCTTTCCTTTCTAGACTCTTACTTAAGTGACACACAGCCTTTCTCCAGATTGCTGAACCCTTCTTAATGTCAGAACAAGAATCCTGGCACCCTGAAAAGTACATCTGAGTGTGGCGTGTGCTGGCTGGGGATGTGGAGTCAGGTAAGGCCTCCCACATAAGTGAGATGAGCTGACATCCATAGGGTGAGAAGGGGATAGCCATTCTCGGGGGTCAAGGAAGAAAGTGTTGCTGGCAGAGGAACAGCAAGTGCAAAGGCCTCAGGCAAGAGGTAACTGGGAGTTGGGGATTCTGGGTGATGGGGTGCCAAGCCAGGGGTTTTGGATGCTAACAGCAGAAACTGACTCTGACTGTTCAGGCAGAAAAGGAGCGTCTGGAAAGTTACTGGGAGGTCTCAGAGAATCACGAGTGGCTGTAAGCCAGGCTGAGTGAGGTTCAGGTCAGACCCAGGGGATCTGGAGGCTGGAACACGAGCAGCCAGGGGAGGGAGATGCTATGTTGTTAGATGACAGATGATCCTGCTGGGATCACTATACCCCGACCCAGCAGGCTACCTACTGGCCCGGATCCTGCCCTGCCTCCTGGATCTCAGTGCCTATTGTTTCAGAACCAGATTGTGGTGCCTGTACTGCGATTGCCAAGCATCACACCGGGCACAGGCCACTCTGCCTGGAGAAAGGGCACCTTTGCTAACTTGCACCTGTGTGGTCTGGAGGGAAGCCTGAGCTAGGACAGCTGGTTGTCCAAGCCCAGGTCCCATGCCTGTGCCCAACTGCCAGGGAGTGTGGGGGAGCAAGTGTCCAGGCCTGAGGGGTTCTGTGGGCTCCCACCCAACCTCATTCTGTGGGTTTCCCCAAACAAAGGAGAAGAGCTCAGCAGGGGAACAAAGGGCTGCAGCTCCAGGCAGGGCAGAGGGAGGGCGACAGCTGGGTTAGACCAGGTCGTCCTGCTTCATGAGCAATGGGCTGGGCCTTTGCATCACCACAGGAGACGGCGATTCCAGCTGCACGAAGGCACTGCATCCTCAGCAGTTCTCTGCTCTCCTCACCGTGGCCCCACATGACAGATGGTTCAGGATGAGCATTAAGAGACTCTTCCAAAGGACCCGATTCCTCAGAGACTGCTATTTGCGAGCTGACTCAGTGTGGCCTTTAGTCCTGGAGCTGAGAGCAGCTGCAGTGTCGGGGGGCCTCCCAGGCTGTGAGCAGGGCATGTGGGAAGCACTGTCACTTCTGTGGCTCCCAGGGCACCGAACTTGCATTTATAGAACCTGTTCCTCTTGTGTTTCCACAGAGAGAAGGCACACAGCAGTCCTCAGGGCCCAGCCCCCCACAGTCAGGATAAAATGTACAGGGGACACTCCTGAAGGGCTGGCTCCCTGAGGATGACCCCTCCCGTCCATAGCCTTACCTGCTGGCCTTCCACAGGGACCACATTTGGGGGGTACCGGCTGGCAGCAGGGCCATTGGCCCCACTCACAGGCACACAGGGCTTCACCATTAGACTCGTCCTTCCTGCCGGTTCTAATGCAGCCATGGAGGGGATGGCGGCAGGCACCGCACAGCCTGAAGCCCGCAGCCTGTCCCTGGTCCACTGCCTGTTGAGCAGGATGTTTCCATTTTTAAATAAATTCTGTATTTGCTATGTGAATAATTTAATTGATTTTTTTTTTGTTAAAAACATTCATTTATTCAATGTAAGCTTTTAAAATACAGCACAAATGTGGTAACTGTCTTTGGGTGTTTTTTATCTTCTGTTTTCTGGGGCTGGGACACTGGAAGGTCCCTAGGCCTGCCTGCACTGTGTGGGCCCAGGCTCGGGTGGGAGGACAGCTGGGGGAGGACAGATGGCCAGGTCACCACATCCCCGACACCACGAACACTGGCCCCCAGAGCTCCCCAAGAATTCTGGGTGCAAAGTTGATGGGTCTTAGTCGCTGCTGCTACCCCAGAATGGGAACCCCTTCGGGTTTGGAGTATATTTGAAGAGATTTTTGAAAAGATGTGAAACAAGCGTTTCTTCAATTGGCTGGAATTTTCTAGGACTCCTCCCCAGCGGTTTGCAGACTTGGACCGCCAGGCTGGAGGGAGGAAGGCAGGGTGAAAGCTGCAGCCACCGGTAGCTACCCAGAGCCTCCCCCTTAGAACACAGGCCCTCTGGCCTCTGAGCTCCCCTCACGCTGCTCTACTGTCGGTGGCTGGGCTTTCCTAGAGGACCACACCTGTCCCACAGAACATGCTGCAGCCCCGCCAGCCTGGACCCTCACTCCTGAGGGTGTGTTGGGGCGGACAGGTAATTTGGATCTGGGACACACCGGGGACCCGAGGTGGGTTAGAGGAGTAAACAGCCCAGGGTTCACATCCAGGCGCCAGCTCTGATATGTTAGGACGTGTGGTTTCAGGGACACTGAAGAACAGAATCGGTCCCAAGGACGCCCGTGCTCCTATGAAGGCCGTCACTCTGCAGACACCTCTTGGAGTTAAAACATCCATGTTGTTTTCTGGAGGCTGGGGGATGGCAAGCCAGTCTTTTCTCTTCAGTAAGAAAAGAGAGAGAGCAAAGGAAGTGGGCAGGGAGAGGAGGAAGGAAGGGAGAAAGGGAGGAAGGAAAGGAAGGAAAGAAGAGAGGGAAGGAGGGACAGAGAAGGGAGGGGGGAAGGAAGGAAACCAATAACACAGAAGACAAAGGAAGGTGCAGATCCATCCTCAGAAGCAAGTCGACAAGCAGGGAAGCACGACTGAGCAGATCACAGAACTGGATTCAGGCCCGGGGAATGATCTGTGCCTGGGCCGTTAGAGGAGGATGGAAGTATCTCCGTGGTAGGGCCAGCTAACCTCCAGGGCACTTTCATGGCGAGGGCTGAGGGCTCACCCGGATTCCCATGCCCATGTTGCCATGACAACGGACCAGGCAGGTTTGGAGGGTTAGGAAGGAAAGATGCTCCCTGATGCCACGGGGTGCTCCAGTGGGATTTGTTACAGGGCCAGGCACAGGCTGTCGGAAGCGGGAGTGAGTGGGCTGACCGTGTCAGTGGCACACCCCGCTGCCGAGGGCAGCCGCCAGCCAGCCAGCAGGGGGCATTGGCGAGCCTGTAAGTGTGAGTATATTTGTGTATGTGTGAGCAAGGGAGGATGGGGATTGTGTGTGTGTGTGGGGGGGGGAACTCAGGATGGTTTTTCAAAGGAAGTCTCCAGAAGGGAAAATTCCCATCGCATCCTTCACCTAATTCTAAGGAGACCAATCTTCACAAGTGCACTTTCTCAATGAATCAGAATGGCATGTTTTCTTTCCTACCTAGTTAGGTAACAAATGCTTATGAAAGGGAAACTTTTGTAAATACATTAACACACACTAGTTGTGGGAAAGAATTAAAAGACTATGAACAGCACTGGCCTGGGTGGCTCAGTTGACCTGTGCACCAAGAGGTCACTGGTTCGATTTTTAGTCAGGGAACATGCCCAGGTTGTGAGCTTGATTCCCAGTAGAGGACAAAAGGAGGAAGCTAATTGATGCTCTGCTCTCACATCAATGTTTCTCTCTCTCTCTCTCCCCCACTCCTTTCCTCTCTCTCTAGAATTAAATTTTTAAATTCCTTAAAAATTTAATAAAAGACTATGAACATATTGACTGCAAACATAAAAGCTTCTTAGCCGCCCTTTGCCGCCTGCCCAGCTACACGCCAGCCCATCTGTGTCCAGTCCCTTTCCCACGCTCACAGTGCCATGAATCACACACCTGTGGTGCTCCAGACCCGTCCCTCCTCCCCACCCACCTCTGCAGAGCTGAACTTGGAGCTCAGGAAACCCAGTTCTGCTCTGCCAGCTGCTCCCTCAGACACTGTCCACGGGGGTCCTAGAGGGAGACTGCAGAGCAGGACGAGGGTCAGGGCTGCCATCACTCCTCGACTTACTGTGGCTGCCATGGCCCCTCCACCTGGCAGCTGTTGATTCAGTCTTCAGCTTTGTCCAGTGCTGCTAGAAAGCATCCCTGCCCTCAGGCCCTCTGAGCACCTGGTGTCTAACTGCAGCACGCATCCAGTGTGGGCTGGGGGCTGCTCCTGCCTTTGTTTTCATAGCCTGAGGGGTGGGAGCTGCCTTGCCTATTACCTCAATTTTCCCTTTTGTCTTTTCAGATCTACAATAACTTTTAAACTAAATCCTGTATTAAATTCTATCTGTGCAGCTTCTGTTCTCCTAACGATTCCATGATTTGCCATATCCCCTTGTTCCATATGAATGCATGTAGCCCTTCCTTGATCATAATTATAACTGCCAGTTCTCCTGCAACGAAGACCACCTTCCTCCATGGACTGCATTTGGGACACCACAGGCTTTCCCCACCACAAACAGAGCTGCTGTGAGCAGCCGTGAGTGAGACCATCACTTCTTCGTCCAGGACTTCTGCAGGAGGGATTTCCAGAAAGCCCTAATTTGTTCTCTGGTTCTCACCCTCTCACTCAGCAGAGGACATGGCTCACATGCTTTATCAGGACACTAGAAGCCCAGCGAGTGAAATTGTGTGGCCCCCACCCACCTGCGTGCACTTCGCCATGCAGGCAGCCTCCTGGTGACTGGATTTTGGTCATGACCACTGGGTTTTTATTATATAGACTAGTGGCCCAGTGCACAAAATTTGTGCATGGGGGCTTGTGTCCCTCAGCCTGGCCTGCACCCTCTTCAATCTGACACCCCTCGGGGGATGTCCACTTTCCAGTTTAGGTCCAATCCTGACCATTGGCTCCTAACCTCTCACCTGCCTGCCTGCCTGATTGCCCCTAACCACTTCTGCCTGCCGGCTTGATTGCCCCCTAGCCACTCCTCTGCTGGCCTGATTGATGCCTAATTGCTCCCCTGCCAACCTGATCACCCCCAATTGCCCTCCCCTGCCAGCCTGATCACCCATGACTGCCCTCCCCTACTGGCCTGATTGCCCACAACTGCCCTCCCCTACCTCAACCCACCTCCTCTGCTGGGACTGGTCTCCTCTGCACTGTGGAACTGTGGAACTCCCAGGCCTCATTGAGCGGAGTGGCTGCCAGGTCCCATCTCCACTGTGTGTGCAGCCATCTTGTGGTGGCCATCTTGTGACAATGTCGTGCTTGAGGGCCTATGGATGGAAGTAGTTGACAGGGGCGCTCAATTCTCAGTCAAGGGTACATACCTGGGTTGCAGACTTGTTTCAGCTCTGTTAGGCATGTGCTGACGGCAGCCAATCGATGTTTCTCTCTCACATTGATGTTTCTCTCCCTCTTTTTCCCTTCCACTCTCACTCTCTCTCTCTCAAAAAAAAAAAAAAAATGCAGTTAGGGGTTCTGACCCCTTATACATTAGATTGTCAAATTAAAAAAAAAAATAACAACAGACAACACAAAAATAGCTGTCTGGTGTGAATGAGTCAAAATTATACCTACTTTTTGTCAGATTGGCAAAAAATATATTATTTGGTGTGACGCAGAATTTTAGTAACTAGTTTATGTGTGTCATAAGGTGAAAAAGGTTGAAAATTGCTGTTCTAGTTGGTTCAAATGTCTCTATAACCTATTAATATTAAAGAATATTGTTTTGTATACAAAATATTTACCACCAACAAGGGATAATAAACTTGATTTCCTACAAACGCTTGCTATTTCAGCATGTTCTTACCTCTATTTCCTCTTCTCTAGTATGAAAAATTTATAAAATCCATGTTATGAACTATAAATGCTACATCACACTTACACCGTTAAGGTTCAGCTTCCTTTCTGTTTTCCACTTACGAATTAACTCACTCCACATTCCCTGGTGAGTGTAGTTAAAGTTTGCGTCAGGTGAAGAACTACTATGACTTTTTTCTTACCTCAAGGGAAAAAACTCTGATTAAATTCTATTGATTCTCTAACTTAAAAACACACCAGCAAATCTTCTATTATCTTTATGTAGGGAATTTAAAATGCAGATGGGCAGTTAACAGGTAAGTGTGTGTAAAAACAAACACAGAAGTCCATTCTCAATCCACATCTTGTCCCTTAAATATACTCAGAATCTGGGAAATTATAATGAGGTAGGAACAGAGGCAGGAACTCAGTTTGGGAACTGGAAGAAAGTAGCAGAGTGTTGGAGGAAGCTCTCTTGTTCTCTGAGCTTCTGGTTGCAACTAGAAACCCTACAACAAAGACTATTTAGTCCCAGGGGTCTGAACCTGCGGCCTAACAGTCTGCTTTAGCCAGGTCTGGTTTGTGCTCAAAGCGTGTACCCAGCAGTGCAGAGGCAGAGACACCCTGGAAAGGTCCACTCTGCCTCCTTCCCACCCAGTTCTCCCTTTTCCCCTATCTCTCAGGCCTCTCTCCCTGCAGTCTTCTTCCTCTACTTGGACAGTTCTGACAGAACCACGGTCCCAAATTTTGTTTCTCAGTGATCAGCTTCTTCATCCAAGTACAAGCCCCTCCATACTTACCCCTGGCTCTACAAATATGTGCAGATAAATTATGGAGAACAGTAAAAGTTATCGTCCCTGTTGGGCACAGGATCACTCAATGAAGGTAGGTGTCATGGCCTGCAGAGCGAAGGGGATTTCAACGACTGATGGCGCCTGGCAGGCCTGTGACTTCTCACCAAAGGTGGACATTCCGAGGACAAAAAAAAGCTCCTTCCCCTGGGAAATGGCCACACAACTCTCCCGGGTTCAGGCCCCTCCCCTCACCCAGACTGCAGAGGCACCATCAGAGTGAATCAGCAAGGACTTGACCTGCCTCTGCAGTGGAAGACCTGAGCCTTCCACACGCTCACATTCCCAGCCCTGAGCACAGAAGCACTGCAGATTGACCAGATGTCTCGGCACTGGGGGTGTCCCTGGGGCCCTCCTACATCCAGCATCAGCTGAAGAAACAAGCATTCCAATGACACAGGGTCCACTTAACAGCTGGGAGAGGTGCAGGCTCGACTTCCTGAGACCCGGAGGATTTCAAACTGCACTGCGTGCTTCTACAGGACAGATCAGAAAATAGAAGGTGACAGAGCCCGAAACTCACGTAACAGGTATGGCAGACGACTGGGATGTTGCTTAATCCAGGAAAAACTTTGATCTGAGGCCGCTGCTTAGAAGGGCCATCTCGAATTGGATGAAAGCCAACTGTAACAAAATGTCTTATCAGTTTTGCTCTATAACCGGAAGCCTCCATGACCTTCAGGTGAGAGTGACTGAGATGTCCACCGGCCATTTTTATCTCCCAAACTGTGTCAGGCTTCCGAGCACGGAGGGTGTCAGGAGTATTTTCAGGGCCGTGAGTTTGGTCCACAGATAATTGGCAAGCCGTGCAAATTAGGTGGCAATTCATAACGGTTAGAACATTTCCATTTAAATTGCTAATCAAGCTGAATCCATTTGCAAATGTAGAAATCAACATGTACATAAATTATTAGGAAAACCGCAAGGCTCAGAGGAAGACATGGCATCCAGCAGCCAGTGGACAGAGGACAGAGAGAGGCAGCAACGTCTGAAGGCAGGCAACCTCCCTCCAAGCCATCTGAGCACGTCACCTGGACCTCTTCAGAGGTCTCTGGGCCAGGGCTTCTGGGTGCATTCCTCAGGACAAAAATGTTCTGAGATGGTTATTAATGCATGCTACACACACACACACACACACACACACACACGGTGGAATAAACGTGGGAGAAACAGTACCCGGCTTCTCCTCTCCGAGATACATATTGGTTCATTCCAGATGCTGAGACGTGCTCACCTTGGTTGATGTAACACAGCATTTCCAGGAGGCAACAGATCCTAGAAGGCTCTTTTGTGGTGGAACGCCTATTCTCACCTCGGGACGTACACATTCGGAAGCCCGATTTCATTGCTTACTCTTTAATGGGGAGACTACTCCCACACCAGTAAGCAAGGAAACAAATCACAGCTGCTGCTCTCTTGGCCGACACCCCCCTCCAAATAAGCAACTGCTTCCCAGGCTTCCCATCTGTTCTGCCTGTTTATGTCTACACAGCCCTCCCACCAGTAGATTGAAAAGCGGAGGATTGGCATTAAACCTCTAATAACTGCACTGAGCAGACAGCGGACATCATCTCTTCCCTGCTCTGCCACCTGCATTGGCTCCCCATTGCCTTATCATTCTAGACCTCAAAGCTTCCTCTCCGCTGAGTCCACTGAGCCACTTCTGCCTCTTCTTGTCCATGCTTCCATCAGATTGCACATCTCACTGTCCCCTCAACACTGTGTGCCCCTCCCCCGCCCCTGCAGCATGCTCCTCCCCCACTTACCTAGAACAGGGGTCACAGTATCTCCCCAAAAAGGCCAGATGGGAAAGATTTGAGGCCTGGAGAACCATACAGGCTGTGTCCCAACTAAAGTCTGCCGTGGTGGCGTGAAAGCAGCCAGTGACCAATATGTAAACAGATGAGCTTGGTTGCAATCCAATAAAACCATTTCCCAAAGCAGGCAGTGAGCCGGAGTTGGCCGTGGGCTATAGTTTACCCACCCTGATCTACATGACTATCCATTCTTTTTTTCTTTTTTTTCTTTTTTTTAATATATTTATTGATTTTACACAGAGAGGAATTGAGAGGGACAGAGAGTTAGAAACATCGATGAGAGAGAATCATCGATCAGCTGCCTCTTGCACACCCCCTACTGGGGATGTGCCCGCAACCAAGGTACATGCCCTTGACCGGAATCGAACCCGGGACCTTTCAGTCCGCAGGCCGACGCTCTATCCACTGAGCCAAACCGGTCCCGACTATCCATTCTTTAAGGAAAATTTCTGGTCTTCTTCCATGTTTCTTTCATCCATCCCTTCGGCAATCATCCTGCATTTAACCTCCTCACTGGTCCTAGGGAAGGGGTGGAGATTTAACATGGGAGACCCCTTTGTGTTCTGGGGTCTGCAGACATGATTTCATTGACTTCAACCATGATTATTTCCGCTTCCCAGCAGCCCAGGCTCAGTGTCGCGTGTCTATGGAGAAACGGCCAGTGGGAAACAAACTCGGGCTTAATCTTTCTGCCTGATTCCACAGCCCAGAGAGACCACTGGGCTGGTCCTCAGTGCTGCACACCCCAGGGGTGTAGAGATTGCCTTTATCCCCATTTGCAGCTATGTAAACGGAGGCTTCAGATGATCTGCTGGTCGCCCACAAAGCCCAGATCCAAACTCACGTCGTCAGTCTCCAAAGCTTCTTTCCCTGTGTCATGTGTTCACTAAGCACTGACGCCCTTCCCTGGGAGATGCAGGGGGCAGTGGAGTGTACCGGAGCTTGTCAGGACATTCTGGACAAGTCGCTATGTGCCTTGTCTCAGAGATAAAGGGAGGTTATAGAAAGACATATAAAATATTGATAAGATAAAAATAAAACACAGAATATATAAATAAAACTCAGACGAGGTTTAACTGCATTTTGACCCCTAACTTAGGAAGAACACAAAGAGATTTTTTAAAATATTAGACCTGGGCTTTCATTGTGTAACAGACAACCCTTCACACTACAGGACTTCTCGTTTCTCAATTAGATGAGAAATGAGAAGTCCTGTATAGCTGTGACTCCATTATACACGTCTTCCCCATCCTGAGATGCCTGAGGAGGCAGCTTCATGTCAATGTCTTGGCAGAAGGAAAAAGATCTGAGGGTTGGGCAGAAAGCATACACATGTCCTGTCACATATGCTGTCGATGAAAGCAAGTCACCTGGCCAAGCCAAACGTCCTCAGGGGATGTGTAGTCATCTCACAGGAAGGCAAGCACCTGGGAACACAGTGTCAGCCCGCTGTCTCATAGGAACAAGCCCACTCAGAGGAGAAGCGAGAATGCCCTCCCTCCACAGAAAGGCAAAGGGAATTGTCCAACTTCCACTCACCCCCATGAACGAATCAGTGAGCAACTTCTAACACAGAAGTGACATATGCTGTGTGTACTGTACATTTGAGATGCCTTCTAAAATGCTCTACACCTGCTACTTCCATTTATTTCAATGTCCTCATCAAGGTCCATGTCAGTAGAATCTCTCCCTGGTCTCCTTTCTTCAGTTTGGTCCCCTTAATTCATTCTCAATTCTGCACCCAGAGCGAGCATCCTACAAGGCAATCTGGTTTTGTCATTTTCTGTGTAACACACCCTTGTGCCTGCCGCTCAGATTATAAAAGTATAGCTAATGTTTTTTGCTCACTTACTATGTTCCTGAGATACTGTAGGTATTATTTTATTTAGCCCTCATTGAAATGCCATTGAATACTGTTATTCTAGCACTTCCTAGATGAGGGCCAGAGGGCCAGAAAGATTAATTAACTTCCCCCTTTTGGCTGGGTTTTGAATCCAAAGATAGTGATTCTGTTGTGGCCAGCCTGCAGGATAATGACTTTGAACACTCACATCACTGCGTAGTCCCCTCCCATATTCTGTCAGGGTTGGTCTCTATGACTAATAGAACTTGGTAGAAGTGACAGTGTGTAGTGACAGTGTCCAGAGACATTGTGGCTTCTGCCTTGGTCTGTCTTTAAGCGCTCTCTCTCTCTCTCTCTCTCTCTCTCTCTCTCTCTCTCTCTCTCTCTCTGAAGATGGCAGCTGCCATGCTGTGAGGAAGCTCAAGCAACTTTATAGAGAGGCTCACGTGGTGAGGAACTGAGGCCTCCCGCCAACAGCAGAGAGTAACTGAGACCTGCTGAGCCATGTGAGTAAGCTCCCTTGGCATCATACCCCCAGGCCTTTCAATGATCTCAGCCCTGGCCAAGTCCTTGATTGAAGTCCAGAACCATCTGGCTAAGCTTCCCTCAGTCTTGAGCCACATAAACTGGTATAATAACTGCATGTTGTCTTAAGCCACAAAATGTTGAGGTAACTTGTTACACTGTCATAGAAAACTAACATACTGTGTAACCATCACACTAGACCCAGCTTTTAAGACCATGGAGAAGCACTCCACAGAATCCCACTGCTATGGAGTATGACACATGATGAGACTTCCTGTGGAGAAAACTCAAGCTAGAAGAGGGAGGTAAGAAATAAGGTAAAATTTTAAATAGAATGACCAAGAAGAGACTCATAGGTAATGCAACTTTTGATGAAAGACCTGGAGATAGTGAGGAGGTGAGCCCATGGACTGTCTGGGGGAAGAGCATGCCTGGAATGGGGTGAGAGGCAACAGCAAGTGCAAAGGCCCTGAGGTGAGCATGCATCTGGCATGTTCAAGGACACAAAGGAAGGTCATGTGTCTGGAAGAGGTGAGTCCAGGGATGTGCAGTAGAGATCTAAAAGGGGCCAGAACAAGTAGTGGCCTTATGGGTGATATTCAGTCTGAACGAGAAGGAAAACCACTCTAAGGCTTTGATCAGAAGAGTGACACCATTTGACTCATCCTTAGTACATCCCCACATCGCTAACAATAATTGAATAGAATTAAATAATGCCAACTACTATTAGTTAATGATGGTCATGTGCTTGGCTCAAGGTGTTCACGAGACATCCATGAGCACTCCCATTGTACAGACGGGAAGGCTAAGTCCTGGAGAGGTGAAGTGGCCCAGGGAGCTGAGCCCAGGCAGCCTGGGCTTCCTGGGCTACAAGTCATGTTAACATGGAGCTCATGCTCAATAAACTGAAGTTCTCTTCTCCAAAATAATAATTAGTTCAGCTGCATCAACCCCTGCTCTGAGTTTTGACTGTGCATCGTTTCGGGAGGGGGTTGCACAGGCCAGTGGAGGGATGGACCACAGCCGACTTGAGACTAACACAAACTTTTATTCTTAGGCCAAACTTCTCTGACCTCAGTTTTTATGACAGTAGGGCTGTTGTATGATCGAACAGCATGTGATTAAATACTCAATCAATATAAACAGCTATCATTTCATTTTAATCATTATTTGTGGGAAAGCTAAAATCTAAACCTTCCCTTATTGCTTTTTAGATGATTTGTTGCAGCACTCCCTAAGGTAAAATCCATTTGAAGGGTTCTACAGTATTGAGGTAAAGAAATTAGGTTTCTGCCAAAACCGGTTTGGCTCAGTGGATAGAGCATCGGCCTGCAGACTGAGGGGTCCTGGGTTCAGTTCCGGTCAAGGGCATGTACCTTGGTTGTGGGCACAGCCCCAGTAAAAAGTGTGCAAGAGGCAGCTGGTCAATGTTTCTCTCTCATCGATGTTTCTAATTCTCTATCCCTCTCTCTTCCTCTCTGTAAAAAATCAATAAAATATATTTTTTAAAAACCCCACAAAATTAAAAAAAAAGGAAAAAAAAGAAAGAAATTAGGTTTCTGTTCCCATTCTAATATCAAAATAGACTTTAATGGTTTTTGCCCCAGCCACTTGACTGCCTGAAACAATGGTGAACACTGAAACAGCCCTTTATAGAAGCAGATTCTTTCTGACCAGGCCATTTACATTTCATGCACTCCCCCCTCAGTGGCCAGAGAGAGAGGTGATCATGGAAATTAAAACAAAATGGTTTTTTCACAAAGTGGATCAATGACATTCTTCTTTTCACCCTCTAATGGGGTTCTGCCAGTTCTGCTGACAGGGCTCTTTTTTAAATAGTCTTCGTCACACATGCTCGTCAGTGACTAACGCAGTCCTTCAGGCCCAATGCCGCACGCTGGGACCGGGTCCACCGAGCACCGTGTGCTGCTATTTTCGAATCAGCAGTGATTTCCCAGATCGTCACTCGGACCTTCCAGGTAATGATGCTTCTGCAGCAAGGACGCCGCACTTGATAACAATCGAAGGCTCCGCAGCAAGAAACAGCTTGGTCCTCATCGCAGGGACCTGCAAGATCTCAGTGCCTCCTGTAGTTCCATCCCTATGAATAAAGCAACTAGAGGGACAGGCAATGCTTCTTCATTCAAGATCTTTCTCCTTAACCTCCTGTGCTTTCACCGCGGCCCCGAGACGATGCTCAGGTGCCATGTCTGACGAAGAAGAATGGTGATAAAGAAGGGAGGTCCCATCCCCAAAGCTGAGGATGGAAATTGTGGGTGAGGCAGGGGTCGTCATTGGAGAAACCAAGGCCAAATGCCACTAATGGTGGACCATGCATCCTTAGGAAGGAAAGGTCCAGGGGAAAACAGTGGATGGGCAAAGTCAGCAAGCTGTCAACAGTCAGCTGACGGGGCTTGAGAAGCAGGGCCAGGCCGCTCTGGAAACTGGGTCCCCACCTGGGTGGGGAGCATGCCATGCGTGGGGGCGGCTGGAACACTTGATATCGTCAGCGTGGCCCTTTAGAGACATCTCACCAGACACAGTACCGCCCGAACCCCCACCTACCTTCACCTCCCTCCCCGCCTGTTCCAGGGGTCACCCACAACCTTTGTATTTTCTAGGATGTCCTATACCTCGTAGCCTTTACTTATTCAACCATCTTCAGGCATGTACTATAACCTTATTCAACAGCTATTTACTGAGCACTTGCTCTATGCCAGGGAATGGTCTAGATTCTGGGTGCATGGCCTCTCCTTGTGTGATCACCCTACTGGGCTCGCCTCACAGGTGGGCTCCTGGTTCGAGGAGAATGCCACATTCATCAATGGGCACAGTGTTTCACTTGGTGTGTGGCAATCAGTCACACTCATGGTTGTGGAGAGTGATTGAGTGGATGTAGGGATGAACGAATGATAACTCTCCACGCCTCCTGCCTAGTCAGAATCGGGGTCTCTGGGTGTGACTTTTTGGGTAGCTGCAAGAATCGTATTCCTCAAGGATTCCTTATGTGAACTCGGGGTTTTCCCTAGTAAGTCCATGCACCATCAGGCAGTGCAGGAGGCATGCAAAGGGGTGGCCTGCCCCCTGGTGGGGAAAAAGGGGAAGGCAGCTTGCTAGCTAGAGGGGCCCTGCCCTTGGGTTTGGTGCATCATTGATCCAGTCATTTGTGGCCCAATGCCTGTAGCCTTTATGGGTGGCTTCCCTGCCCCATTAATGTGAGCTAGCAGATTGCAAACTCTTCAACATACAGGTTATCAAAACTCTATTTGAGAATACACATGAACTTGGATGATAGTGTTTTAAAGCTAAATGGACTGATTTGGGACAAGTACTTTGTGTGCTCAGTGTTTATATTGCACACTGTTGCCCACAGAGAATGAGCTATGTGGTCATGACCATGAGAATCAGAAATCAAGACAAAAGCCCATCCGAGTGAGTCTGGGCTTACCCACAGGG
Source organism: Pipistrellus kuhlii (assembly GCF_014108245.1). NCBI lineage: Eukaryota > Metazoa > Chordata > Mammalia > Chiroptera > Vespertilionidae > Pipistrellus > Pipistrellus kuhlii. The sequence continues at coordinate 27,252,241 of NW_023425573.1, forward strand.
AAACCTCCGGTTTTACAGACGCTGGCTGTACACGGAGTGGCTCTGCTTTCCAATCAACAGAAAACATCCGAGGAAGTGAAAGAAAACATTCTGAAGTGTGATGATAAAATGTGTTTAAGTCACAATAGTTAAGTAGTTTTTATGTTTTGTTTCTATTTTTCTAATTTCTCTAGTGTATTTCTGCATTTCTCACCCACTTATTCTTTAGTGAAGTACAGATGTAGATTTCAGTGAATTTCCAAACATGACGTTTAAAAAAAAACTTTATCTTTAACTGGAAGGGGCGGGGGTCACTCTTCAAATTTTCACTTTGTTTTCAAAAGATCTTTCTGGATCCCACCCCTTCCTTCTCCCAGGAGGCCCTTTAGAATAATGTTTGGACTCGTGAGGGCGAAAGCACAGTGGCTGATTCATATCAAGTGGAGATGTGGGACTACCACCCACCTATATCATCCCAGGGAGGTTATTTCAGGAATTAGCTGTCACCCCAGGATGGGTGGAGGGTGTCTTTTTAAATTTTATTTCAGACAGGGAGACAGAGAGAGAGAAACATCCATGATGATAGAGAATCATTGATCAGTTGCCTCCTACATGCTCCACCCTGGGGATTGAGCTCGCAACCCGAGGCATGTGCCCTGACTGGGAATCAAACCGTGACCTGGATGCTCAACCACTGAGCCACACCAGCGGGCTGGAGGGTGTCTTTTTCTCTCCACTTCTACTCCTGGGAAATAAGTGAGATGAGAAAAGTAAGGAAGAAGCAGAACATTGTGCCTGCCGCATGACCTCACCTCATTCCCGCTGTCCTCAGGCTGGCCAGTTACATTAGATCAGTGTCACGTCACATGTGTGGGCGGTGTACGTGCGGTGGGACAGTGTGTATGTTCCTCGTGTGTGTGTGTGTGTGTGTGTGTGTGTGTGTGTGGCGGGGAGGAAGTGGGGGAGGGAAAAAGAGGAGCTTGTACCCTGGTGTGAATGACATCGAGAAGAAAGTGACTCAACAGGAAAGAGTTGCGCAGCCTGCGGGCACCACGGTTTCTCAGGACTGACGGCCCCACCCTCTCCTGTGGCCTCTGGTACAGTCTGAGTTGGTCACAAAATAGATCAAATCGTTTCACGTCGTGTTGTCACCTATTCTTTTTTTAATTTATTTTTTTTCATTTTTAGAGGACATTTATTAAAGCTGGGTACAGTGAAGCAAGAAAGGGCCTAAGATAGAAGCAACAGGAAAGAGACTAGGGGAGGAAATGAGCCTGGGCCATGCTCCTCTGGCTAAGAAGTCAGAGAAAAGGGGCCTTGGAGACAGAGTCAGGGGTTAGCCCAGGACTAGCTGTCACTGCCTGTTGTCCCTGGTTGCAAGTCTCAGTGGGGTGCCTCAGAGTTCAGGAGATGCATGCCTGTGGGGGAAGGAGGGGAGGCATTGAAGGGAAGGCTCGGGCATGCTCCTGAGAGGGAGATCGAGCCTTGGGACCTTCCCCCAGGTTGTCACCTACTGCGATCAGCAGCATATGTTCTGGACAGATGGCAGCCTCTCTCCCTGGCCGGGGCAGCTGGCCTGGCTCCCAGCAAAGCCAACAGCTGGCTGCTTGACTGGCCTCTCTGCCCATCCCTCCTGCACCCAATGCAGAGATGGGGCAGAGACCATGGGTCCCCTCACTGTAAGTCCCATAGTTTGGTGGTGTTCCCTGCACACCCAACTGGCATGGTTGGGGTTTGCCCGCTGCCTGTCAGGGATGCCCTCAGAGGACCTCTTCCCAAGGGCCATCTTGGCACCTTTGTTTCAACTCTAAGAGTCTGCTATTTTCTTAGTGCAATTCAGCACAATATGGTTTATTTCCTCAAAATGCAAATGTGAAGCACCTTTAAAGACATAGGCAATTATCTTCCCATCACAAAATGTTGGAGATAAAAAGATATAGAGCATTTTAACCTAAACTTCTGCTACCTCATATCACCGGCAGGACTGCATCCTGAGGGCACAGGCTTAAATGAGAAACACACTCCTCCACGCACACCACAGAGAGCCAAGTTCTTGCTCTGACTCACACCACAGCTTCCAAAGGCAAGTGCAAGCTAACAATTGTGAAAAGAACTTATTCTCATTTTCCTGGGTTTAAAATGCAGCAACGAATCAGGGGAAATCTAATACAGTACTCAACTTTTATGTTTGAACAAATGACACAAATTATGGTAATTTTTAACAAGTGTATAAAGATTAACTAAATCACTGAGAGTATAAGATATCCAACTTCAAAGGTAAGTATTATATACTTTCAAACATATGGATAATTAGTGTGGATGGAATAGGGCAATGAAAAATGAATAGAGTTTTACAGTCAAAGACAAATGCAGAAGTGTGTCATCCACAAACCCTTTCTCGTCAGAGTCTTCCTAACAAATTATTTGATCTTGACATTCTCCAATGTGGTCTCATTCTTCAGAATCTCTTGGAGTGGAGGATGCAGACAGCGCCCCCAGGATGGGACTAGAATCACAGTCTGAGCAGGATACTGTTGTCACGGTGAAGGCTCTCCTTTGTACCACTAGAGGGCGCATGCTGCACGCAACATAATTGTAATTAGGGCAGGAAGGAAAGGGGGGGAGAGAGAGAAAAACAGAGGGACAGAGAGAGGCACAGAGGGACAGAGAGACAGAGAAACACCCAGAGGGAAAGACAGAGACAGGCACACACAGAGTAACACACACACACACACACACACACACACATACACAAACACAGAAAGTCACAGAAGCCCGGAAGCTCGGATAACAGATGACCCCAGAGGCAGGAAGGAAGCCCTACTGTGCTGTTAATTGTCTTGGACTCAGCACAGTGATTGCTCTCGGCCCTGCTGCCAATCAGAACACGAAAGTCCTATTCGTTTTTTTGCAAAATATTTCTCTGCCCAATAAGCAAAAGTGGCATTATAAGAACATTCTGGGTTTATAACCTCAGATATATTAACAAAGACCGAGGTATGAAAGTAGGGATGGCCATTGTTTCATTGGCACATCGAAGTCAGAAGTTATTGTCATATTTTTTCTACTCTTACAATTAGAAAAAGATGGGTATAAACACAAGTTTACAAATTTAAAAGTAAAGCCTAATTGAGTTAAGAACAGAATGTCTCTACTTTCAAATATAAGAGAAAGGAAAAAATAGTTCTATAAATACATGTATGTAAATATACTTATATACAAATAGATGGTAATATATTTATATATAAAGTACATGTATCTCTTTTTATATATAAAACTAGTGACCCAGCACACAAAATTTGTGCACATTAAAAGGGGATTAATTAGAGGAAATAATTTAATATTGCTATTTGCCCTTTCTCTATAATAGAAGTGTCAGAGATGAAATAAAATTAGTAAATGTATATGAAAATCTTCCTCCTGTCAGAGTCTGGGGCTCACCACCGGACCCAGAGTCAAGTCCCCGCCCACTCACATGCACCTCAAAATCATGTGAGACCCAGATCCAGCCAGCACCCCCTCCTCATTGGGCTAGATCCAGACCCAGCCAGACCCACCCTTGTTAAGCCCTGCCGGGCAAGGGGCGTAGCCTCAAGTCCCCAGGCCCGAGGCCAGGATAGGGGGTGTGCCCTGACGTCCCCCAGCCCAGACCGGGACAGGGGACATGTTTTGAGGTCCTCCGTCAAGCCCTGCCAGGTGTGGGGACACAGCCCCAGGTTTCTTGTGAATCCCTGCTAGGTGGGGGGCGCAGCCTGAGGTCCCCTGTCAAGCCCAGCCAGACAGGGGGGTGCAGCCTCAGGTCCCCTGGCCCAGGGCTGGGATAGGAGGTGTGATCTAAGATCCCCTGTCAAGCCCTGCAAGGGTGGGGGTGGGGGGGGAGGTTCCCCAGCCTGGCGCTGGGGCTGGGGGAGCAGCTTGAGGTCCCCTAGCCCAGCACCAGGACAGGAAGCACACCTTGAGGTCCCCCATCAAGTACTGCCAGGTGGAAGGCATGGCCTGAGGTCCCCTGTCAAGCCCCACTGGGGCAGGGAAGGGCCTAGCCTCAGGTCCCTACTGATTGTTCCTTAAGGCTCCTTATGGGAACTTGGCCTCAGCTGTGGATGCAGCCATCTTTGTGACCCAGTGATGGTCAATTAACATACCGGTATTCCCTCTTTATTAGATAGGATATACATATTATGTATTTAAGCTCTATATAAAAGATAAGAAGTGAAGGGAACAACAGTGAGCTGCTGAGGTGAGAACCCCCAGCTTCCTCTGGGTTGTGATCTTGGAGGATCTGCCTAAGAGCACCATGAACCTGAAAGACAGAGAAAGGGGATTCCTTTCTCCAGAATAAAGAATATGTAACTCCTATGCCACATAAGCAGACGGATAAGTAGTACAAAGCATACACATAAATTAAGTGCCAAAGGAGAAAGAGGAAATTAACCAACTGGAGAATACACACCTGAATAAAAGGGTAGAAAAAACAGAGAAAATTGATGATAAAAGGTAGTTAGGAATCAAAATCCATATGGAGAAAGAATCAATCTCAAATTTTGGGGAAAATTTTTATTCAATGAGCTAAAAAGTTGGGAAAAAATGATGAAGGAATTAAAGATTTGTAAAATCTTTGAGATCATCAATCCGAATGTAGCACAGAGTAATAAAGAGAAAGAAATATGAAAGAGAATGAAAGAGACAGAAGAGATATTAAAAAGCTCCCTATATATCAAATAAAATGGGGAAGAGACAAAGTTAAATAAAATTAGGGCTAATTATTTCCAGAAGGGAAAGAAAAATGGGAAACTCTTCAGACTGAAAGAACCCATTGAAGACCAAATTAGAGAAACATACAAACAAAATTCCCTATTTAGATGCATCACAGTGAACCCGCAGATTAGAGCTGATGAGGTTTTCAAATTCCTGGAAAGAAAAAAACATGTTATCCTAAGGAATGGCCGCCAGACAGACAGCTGACCCTTCACAGCAAAAGAGATGCCGGTGCTGAGGGGAAATTACTAGCGACGCAGCATTCCATTCCCAGCTGAAACGTCTTCTGTGAATTATGGGTCATGTAAATGTCTCTAGACACACAAATGACGCTGGTTATCTGGTCAAGATGGCAGAGTGGGCAGATGTCACACCAGAGTAACACGATCAGTAAGAGAGGAGGGTTCCAAGGCAAGTGAGCAAGTTCTTGAGGTTGGTCTGGGTGGTGAATTCAACATTATTCACATTTACATAAATAATTGTTCCTGTATGCAATATTTATATTTTAAAGCTAGGTCCCTTGCCTTGTTCGGAGGAGTTGGGTTAAATTTAGATTCTGGCTTTAGGGCAATCCATGGCGTTGGGGCCTGTCTTTCCCAATGGGACTCTTCAAATGACGGGACCCTCTCAAAGGCAGGCAGAGCTCTCCATGAGGTCTTTTCTTCTTGAAATGCTTTGAATTGCATGTGGATTTCCTCCCTTGGGCCATGCCAAGATCTAGCCTATAATTGCTTTCATTTCGCACATGGCAATAAACATTCAATTGAACTTCCCAGCTCACAAGACCATAATTCACTCGCTCACTGGCAAAGCCGACCCTGAGAATCTGGTTTAGAACAGAAAATTACAGTTGTTAACTTATCCACAGGAGGGCTCTCTGTTGCTCTGAACACAAGAAGAAAAGCTTGGGTGGAAGTATAAGGAAATAATTTTGGGGGAAACGGATTGAACCTTCTCAGTGTAAACAACATTTTAATAAATAAAGATTCAGGTGAGTTCCACATCTCATACAAATGGAACCCCAGCCTTGTGGTGCTGCATGCATTTATAATTTATGGATATAAAAGAACAGGTGTTTTTTGATAAACGAATAGTCTGAAGGCAAATGAAATAATTTCAATACAAAGATCAACACCAACAACCTGTTTTCTGGATATTTTATTGTCCTTCTCTGCTTGGGTGTGAACAGTCTGTTAACTGAAGAACAGGCACCTGGCACCTGGGAGATAAGAATTGGTAAAAACAAAAAACAAACAAACAAACAAAAAATCACCACCTTTAATATTTCTCTCTCTTTCTCTCTCTCTCCTTCTCTCTCTCTCTCTCTCCCCTACACCTTCTCATTTGCTAACTGAATTATTAGTAACAAAAACTGCTCTTGAATTTCAAGGGTTTGATCAAGCACAGCCCTTTCTGTCTTGAGTTCTGAGGCTATAGAAAAATAAACACCAGGAAGGGAAGGATTCCATACAATATCCTATTTATTCCAGGGAAGTGGGTTGGAGACTGCAATCTGGCTTCAATGTAAGATTACAATTCTTTATCCCTCAAACCCAAACGGACCCTTTCTACTCAGTCCAGGGCTGAGCAGGTGAGCTCTGCAGACTTTCACCCACATTTGTGGTGAAAAACCTTGGGCGACGCATATGAACAGGCTACTCCAAGTAAGAGCGCCACCTCGTGCCCAGGGCAGGCAAGGACGGCTCTCTGGGTAAGTCCCTCCAGAAGGCTGCAGAGAAGGGAGGAAGCCAGCTGCTAACGAGCAGAAATGTTGTTAAAAGATCCAGTCTTAGGGGTCAAGGAAGAAATAAGAATGTTCCGTTCTTACCGTCTACTGATTGGCCAGACAACTTTACATACATTATTTTGATGCTGTAGATGTGGAAATGATATTTACTTTTGATCAAATTATTTTTTCTAGTCCTAACTTCTTTGACAGCTATTCTATAACTGAACACAAACAACAATAGCATGTATGTCCTCACCTTCTACAATGACCAAGCAGAACAAACAAGTGTATTATTTTTCCTTTCCACTTAAAAAAAAAGGAAATTCCTTGCATTTCTATTTCATTATCAATAGTGAAAGAGGTCAAAATGGGAGAGCAAAGAAATTAGAAGAAATGGCTGGTCTTCCCTGTGCTCAACAGGGAACAGAGCAATGACAGGACTGGGAAGCCAGGACACCAGCCAAAGGCAGCCTAGGTACATCATTTTGACAACTGGAGAAATGTCGAGGACGCTGAATACACAAGGTTGAGATGAGGGGCAGTTGGTTTCTTTGATTCAGTGATATTCTTACCCACACTGCATGGTGAGTAAAAAAGACCTCAAATGATGCCTTTGGGCGAACTTCTAAATATCTTGATGCATTTTCTTTTCAAATACAAAATTTCTAAATTTTAAAAATCACTTAGAGAGCCCTGGCCAGTGTGGCTCAGTTGGTTGGGCATTGTCCTGTGTACCAAAAGGATATTTGAACTGTTCAATTCCCGGTCAGGGCATATGCCCAGGTTGCAGGCTCAACCTCCAGCAGGTGGCGTGCAGGAGGCAGCTGATTGATGTATTTACATTGATGTTTTTCTCTCTTTCTCTCCCTCTAAAAATAAATGAAAAAAAATTAAAAAAAAATCATACAGAGAGGTGTAATATACCCATCACCCATTCTCTCCCGATGCTCACATAAATATGTGTACTTAATTAAAGTACAATTTCAAAACCAGGAAATTGACCTGGTACAATCCAGGGACCTTATTCCAGTTTTTCCAGTATGCACATCTCTGTGAGTGTCTAGTTCACAGTTTGATCACATGTCTCTTCATGTAACCACAGCCACAATGGATGTACAGACACACTCATTTAGACCAGGATCAGGGCCAAGGAGTATCCGGGAATGCCCAGGCCCCAAAGGCAAGTAATACGCATCGCTTTCTAAAAAATGTGCTTTATCCCTTTGTGTTATTCAGTGGCTTTTAAAATCCTACTTAACCAACGCTTTTCATTACAAATACCCTCTTCAGAGTCAAAGAAATTGCAGCTCATTGTCTTGCCCAATTTGCATGCCTCCCAATTATCTACCATATAACACACGGGAGAACAACGCTCAGCTCAGCCGCAATGATTCGTCTGGGAGAAACAAGTCCCTTTGTTTTCCTCACCACTGTCACTCTCTGTGACGTTGCCACACACCAACAGGGGAGCAAATCCATTTTGGACAATGGAGCCATAGGTCTTTGGGGGGTTCTTTTACTCCCTTAAAGTTTGCACTAGGGAGAAAGCATTTAGATGAAGACAAAAGCCAAGTAATGAAAATACCTTTCGGCTGTTCACTGGAAATTCAGATCCCTCTGTGGGAGGAAGGGTTTTCTTGCTGGCAACCTCCCTGTTTTCAGCCCTTCAGAACTGAAGATTCTGGAGTTTGAGGGTGAGGAGATGTTCTACTGCTTTGGGAGGAGGCATTGGATGGAGGAATAAAGGGGTCAGAAGGCTGATTGTCCCTGAGCGGCAAGATGTAGGAAAACCCCTGCACTGTATTCTCACCCCCCTGGACCCACTGCATTGAATTTGGGGGAATCCCTCTGATCCATCCCACCACCTCCTAGGCATGGAAAGCTCCAGGGCTCACCTCCTACCTTTCCCAGCCCAGACCTCCCATCTGCACAGCCAACTCTCCTTTCCCTTTTGCTTCTCCTCAACCTGTCTCACCAGCCTCCAGCTCCAGAACATTCCAAAGATCTGTTCTCTGTGCCTCCTTAGGAGCCATGTGAAAGGAAACATCCATAACTGGGCCGCTCCTGGCCAGCAGCAATGTCTGGTTCCCTGTCCCTGCTGGATCCTCAAATTTTTGTTTCTATCTTTCTTCACCTCTTTTTCCCATTCTCCACCACAGATATTCTAAACAGCCATTACAGGAAGTGCTAAACAAGTACATTAGTTTTCCAGGGCTCTGGGAACAAATTACCCCCCCCCCCCAACATGGCTTAGAGCAATGGGAATCAGTCCTCTCACAGTCTGGAGGCCAGAGGTCTGAAATCAGGAGTGGGCAGGCATGGCTCTTTCTGCAGCTCTGAGGGGGGACCTGTTCTGTGTTTCTCTCCTCATTTCTGGTGGCCGCTAGCAACCCTTGACATTTCTTGGTTTGTGGATGCACCCTCCAATCTCTGTCTCTGTGTCCATGTGGACTTCTTTCCTTCATCCTTTCTGCCTATGAGCCCAAATGACCCTCTTATAAGAACACACTTGCCGAAACCGGTTTGGCTCAGTGGTAGAGCGTCGGTCTGCGGACTGAAGGGTCCCGGGTTTGATTCCGGTCAAGGGCATGTACCTGGGTTGCGGGCACATCCCCGGTGGGGGGTGTGCAAGAGGCAGCTGGTTGATGTTTCTCACTCATCAACGTTTCTAGCTCTCTATCTCTCTCCCTTCCTCTCTGTAAAAAATCAATTAAAAAAAAAAAAAAAAAAAAAGAACACACTTATTGGGTTAGGGTCCATCCTAATTCAGTATGACCTCGTCTTAACCAGATTATATCAGCAAAGACTTCATTTCCAATTGAGGTGACAGTCACTGGGACCCAGAGTTAGGGCTTGAACATATCATTTTCTTTTTGTGAGTGTTGCGGGGGAGGGAAGGAGGGAGGGTGGGCACAAGTCTACCCATTATAATAGACTAGTAGCCCTGCTGACAAATTTGTGCACCAATAACTCTCTGCGGGGCCTGGCTGCTCCACACCCACTGCCCAGAGCTCTCTGAAACCCAGAGGCCCATCCATGGCCAGGTGCGGAACACTTGCCTGTTGCTGGGGTGATGATGCAAGCATCCCCTGCCCTTTGCCCCTGGCTGCTCTGTGCCCACTACCAGAGGCCCTCTGCGGCCAGGGTGGAACATGTGCCTCAATTCCATGATGACGAAACAAGCATTCCGCCAAGCTGCTCACACTGTTGGCTCTCAGCAGTTACCCCCTCCGCCCCACACACCCCTCCCTTACCCCAGGACTCCAGCAGGGTTGAGAGAACTGGGCACTGCCATCTTGTGGCTATAGGTGCCACCATCTTTGTGATGAGTGACAGCTAATTTGCATATTACCCTTTTATTAGATAGGATGTCTCATATTTAGAAGAAGTGAATATATTTTAGCTTTCTTTTTAAGAAATCATTATCTAGCCCCTAGGTCACTTGCATTTTCTTCCCTAAAAGGAAGACTATTAAATATCTAATTCCCAACTTCCCCTACCTCATCCACAGCCCCATATGCGCCACACCTGTTTCACAGGGGCACCCCTGCATTTCCAATGCTAGTAGTCCATCTTTGTCTCTTCTTTAGGGTAGTTTCCTGACTCTGCTGAATACTGAAGCGTCTTCTTGATTACAATTCCACCTGATGTATCCATTGCTTCAAGAATACACCGTTCCTTCAGGAACTGCTAATGTACATGTCCTTCTTAGTCAGCCTTCTACCGCCCCACCCCCACCCCCGTGGAGAATGTCTCCTTGGCTTTTCCAAGCCATTCTCAAGTTCACAGCACCTCTTTGCTGTGGCACTCTTACAGGTCATTTTTCCCAGCACTCAGAAGCTGTGCTGGAAGAACCAGTCCAGCTGATTTCAGGGATATTGTTAGCATGTTGCACTTTTGGCTATTTCTCTGGGAACCATTCACTAACACACTATTGGATGTCCAGTCTTTGAGGCTTCTGATTGGTCTATCTCATCTTCTACAAGCATTTAGGCTCCAGCTAATGGAGATCTGTGTCAAGTGGTCAGATAATGTTGGGTTTGAAGGGCCCTGACAGTACCCTATGAAAATAGAAGGATTGGGTTGGCACAGTTGGTCAATGAACAGTTTTAGACGGACCACGTATAAAAGACATTGCAGAGACCAGAAGCAACGGGGACTGCCAATGAGTAACTGTCCTTTTTGTTTTCCCCCAAAAGTTTAAAAAAATGGGTTCTTGCAAACTATAGTTCAAGGATCTTGACATTGATCCTAGAAATAATTCTAGAATGGAAAGTGTGCTTAATGAATCCCACATAAGGAACCACAGAGAGGTGCATTAGACCATACTTGTTTCCTTCTGTGTTGAGTTGTGTAAGCTTTTAAAATAGGAAGATGAAGCAGCCATAGACTCTGTGACCTTCATCCTGGTGTGCCTCACGGTGCCATCATCATTCCAAGTGCACCACAGCCTCCAGCAGAGCACCATCAAGGATGGAAAACTCATTACCTCCCACTGCAGTTGCTCAGATTGCAAGAAAATTTATTTTTTCCTTCTTTTGAGCTAAAGTTGGGCACCCTGAGGCTTCTATTTATCGCCATTAATTATTTACAAGTTCCTTCTGTAGGTGCATTACCACCTGCATTCCAGCACTGCATTCTCTCCACTTAGCCTGGCGTCAAACCAGCTGCTGAGTCTCTCTGGGGCCCCTGCTGAGCTTCCTCTCAGCTACTGGTAAAACACCAAAGTTTCTTATCTGTGGCCATAGCTAGGTCACTGAGGCCTTCCTTCAGCATGGGTTGGATTTCCTGTGCTAGGCAGAACCTGACATTGTGCTGGGTTTTCTCATCTTCTGCTAAGTTCCAAGCTCCACCCCAGTTGTTCTTAATTAAAAATTGTGGCCAGCACCATTTGGAAGGCTTTCTGGAAATGTGGATGTCTTGTCCCGTCTTCACACTGACAAAGTCCATAGGAGGCAATACATCCCCACACGGAGATGCATTGTTTTCTCCACTTGGCAGACCCGGGTGCCCGGAACACACACAGCTGCCTGAACAGAAAGAGGCTGCACCCCAAATACAGAAGGTCCTGGGACAGAGGGCAGGGTGGGTCTGAAAAATACAGTTTTACTGCTGTAATTATAACCCAATTGTCATCCTTGGGCTGGCACATTCCAGAAAAGCACGGCTTATGAAAATTAAAAGGCAGACAACAAAGGAACAGTATTTGAAACAATTGTAAAAGACAAAGTGCTAATATTTTAATATTAGCTGAGTTCATAAATGTCAGCAAGAAGAAATCCCCAGCGGTAAACATGCTAATTGTATTAATAACTTACCAAAAGGGAGAGAGAAATGATGAATCAATATTGAAACAAGGTCACCACGTGCCTGGTAATCAAAGGAATGCAAGCTTCCACAATAAGGAGAGTGTTTTTGGAGCCGTTTCCCTTTGTTCAATGCTCTGCAGAGCAGCAATCACTTACTGAAAGGGGATGAGCAGTTATCTCACTTTGGGGAATCCATCATAAACAAGGAAAACCAACATTCCAAAAACATGTATGCCCCAACATTAATTTTAACATTATTAAATAGTATTTTTAATGATGGAAATAATTAAATGTCCAACAATAGATGAATGGCTACATAATGGTTACCTCCTCCGGAAAGCTATTTGTAGGCCCACCGCCCCTGTGAGCACTCAGGATTCTTATTCACTGGATAGTGAAGATCTGTCTCGGGCTCAGTCCAAGGGTCCCCAGCACAGGTATGAGAAAGTCCCTGTCAACCCACCAAAGCTGGGATGCCTGGCAGGAAACTTACCCACGCCGGCGGTGCACCAGCAGAACTGTGACGGAGAACCCAGAGACAATTTAGCTTGAGTAACTTATCCAGATCTCACAAAGTCTAGAAAGAAGCTATGAAATGTCAGAGCATATGTAAGCATTGCTATGCGGTTTGGTGTTGTCATTTTTATGACATTGGTATGCAAGGCTCCCAATGTCTCCATGTGGCCAGGTAAGAGACAACCTGCACTGCGAGTGCAAAGAAAGGGCCCAGGGACAGTTGAGAGTTCCAATATCTTTTTGAGTCATTAATCCAGACAAGGGTGGCAGGCCACAGAGGGGACTGAATTAAAGCAGGTTTTTCACTCAAGAATACAAGACATCCTGGTCATGGTCCCACTGAATCTTCTCGTGCTGTGTATTGGGAGCGCTGAGACTTGCATTGTGCCAAGGAGTCAAACTCAAGATCAGATCAGCAGGACACAGCTGTCTAGGTTCTGAGGTGGCCGAAGAGATATTGAGCATGACGTAAGTAATCCTGCTGGCATTTCATTGTAATTTGCCATTAATTTCCAGCTGAAGGCAATGGAAGAAGACAGAGTGACAGGCTGATGCTTTCCTGCCCCCCTGGGAGGGCAGCCGAGATGTTTATTCTCCTAGGATTCTCCAAGGAGACATGACCCTATAACAGGCATTAATCACAAAGATTGCCAAGTAAATTGTGAGTTATTTTAAATTATTTTGCAAAAGCATAGTTGAGTTTTAAAAGAAATGTGATAAATGTTCACTGGGTCTTCTTGACACACTGAGAATTTTCGGTAGAACAGCAAGAATCGATGCTATTTGTTTTGTCAAATAGAAATGAACAGTTTTCTAGATCCTATCACCTGCTCTCAGAGACACTGAGACCTGATCGAGTGAAGACATCTTTTAACGTATTTCATGAACACTGAGTGTTGCAATCCAGAGGAAAAACCAAGATGAAAGAGGGTTTGTTAGAAGACCAATTCTCAAGTACCTATGTCTTTCCTCATGAGGTTTCTGGCCCACTATGGGTGTGAGAGAAGATGAAGATGAAGAAACATGAGTCTCTTTCTTAGCTGATCAAAAAACGGTGTATAAATAAACTTGTCGCTCTCCTTTCTCACCAAAATGACTATTTGGAAACCTCTCCCAGGCAACTTCTACATTTTCCCATTGCCACATAACCACGTTCTCCTTCCCTGTCCCCTCCCAAGCTCCATGTGGCTGCACAAAATCACAGGACACTCCTGCCTCCTGCCATCAGATTGACCAGGGAATGCTCCCCTCCCCCAGGTACAGCCCCAGAGCTGGAGCAAGGCGGCCCTTTGTTTGGCCACATCACAGGACTCCCCGGCTGCTGAGCTCCTGGTCTCTCGTGCGATTCCAGCAAACTGACCCGTACGCTGCACATTTAAGTTACAAATATTTATATGCCTCTAGCCTCTTTTCTCTAATTAGATCTTCTGTTGCACTAGATTTTTTTAAAAGAAATTTTTTAAGTTATTGCAAAGAAACGATTTTTCTTCTCTTTCAACAGGCACGGCCAGAACATCTGCATGGCCAGGCAGCTTCTTCAATCAACATTAGCATCTCATGACCAGCAAGAGTTAGTCTTTCTCAAGATTATGTAGATCCTGAGTGTTTTCCTTTTCACCTTTACAAGCCATAAAAAGATTCTGATTAAAATAAAATAATGGGAGAATCCAAGATGGCTGCTCGGGTAGGCAACTAGCCGCAGCCGCACACAACAATTTCAACAAAATACAACTAAAATATAAAATGGACATTACCCAGAACTACAGGAAAGTCGACTGACTGGAAATTCTACAACAAGAAGCAAGGAGAAAACCAGAAGGAAGCGCGGAGGAACTGTAAAAGCCCAAGGTACGGAGACACGCGGTGCGCGTGGAGAGGACAGAGCCGGAGAGGAGGGAGGCCGAGTGCCTGGCTGGCGGTCCCAAGCGGGAAGGAGAGAAAAGCGCCGACTGTGCTGGGCCCAGCTCCAACTGCTCTGAACCCCAATTCTAGGCCAGACCCCGGGGACCCAGGCTCATCCATAGGGAGCCGGGCTGTAAGGCGGGACTCAGGGGAAGCGGCGAAAGGTGGTCCCGGAGGCGCGCACACTGAGAGCAGAGAAGGGCCGGCCAGCTGTGCCGCGGGATTGCCCTGACGGGAAGGAGACAGGGGCTCCAGACTGCTCTAAACGCCACCTCCAATCCCACTACCAACTGAACTGAACCCCAATACTGGACTCATTGTGGGAGAGCATAGACAGTTTGGCAGCAGGCGAAAATCGAGGGCACCTTTCTCTCAGAGGCGCTCGCAACAAGTACTGAAGGACCCTGAGTCTCAGGAGTCGCATAGGGCGGGGCTGACGGAAGCCAAGGCTGTAGGCTCCAACCTGAAACCCCGTCACATCAGGAAAGCTGCCTGCGAAAATGCCTAAACCAAATAGATCACAAACGAAAGAAATGGAGGACAAAAAGCGACTGGATATAGAGTTCAAAACCACACTTATAAGGTTTTTCAAGAATCTCCTAGAAAAGGCCGATAAAATAAACAAGACCTATGAGGATATGAAAAGGGATCAACTAGAAATAATAAGGGATCAACAAGAAATAAAGAATATATTGTCTGAAATAAAAAATATTTTATGGAGTCCTAAAAACAGAATGGAAGATCACAAGAATCAAGTCAAAGATTTGGAACATAAAGAGCCAGAAGACACTCCTCCGCAGACTCAAGAAGGCCAGAGAATCCAGAAAGTTGAAGATAATGTAAGAAACCTCTGGGACAACTTCAAGCGAACCAACATCAGAATTATGGGGGTCCCAGAAGATGAGAGAGAGCAAGATATCGAAAACATACTGAAAGAAATAGTGACAGAAAACTTTCCCCACCTGGTGAAAGAATTAGACTTACAAGTCCAGGAAGCGCACAGAACTCCAAACAAAAGGAATCCAAAGAGGACCACACCAAGATAAATCATAATTAAGATTCCAAGAGCAAAAGACAAAGAGAGAATATTAAAAGAAGCAAGAGCAAAGCAGGTAGTTACCTATAAAGGAGCACCTATACAATTGTCAGCTGATTTCTCAACAGAAACCATGCAGGCCAGACGGGAATGGCAAGAAATATTCAAGGTGATGAATAGCAAGAACCTACAGCCAAAGATAATCTATCCAGCAAAGCTATCACTCAGATTCGAAGGTCAGATAAAGAGCTTCACTAATAAAAAAAAGCTAAAGGAGTTCATCACCACCAAACCAGAATTATATGAATTGCTGAAGGGGGTTCTTTCAGAAGAGAAAGTAAATAAAGATAAAAATTATGAACAACAAATACGTAACTATCAACAAGTGAATCTAAAAACCAAGGAAACTAAAAAAAAAAAAAAAAAAATCTGAGGAACAATATTAACTGTTGAATATAATAGAATCAGAGGTATGGAAGGGGAGTGAACTGTTTATTCTTGGGGAAAAGGGGAGAGGGGGATGTGGGAAGAGACTGAACATAAACTGTGCACCTATGGATGAGGACAATGGGGGGTGGGGAAAGGGCAGAGGGTGGGGTGAGAAGGGGGGGAAAGGAACATTTGTAATAATATGAACAATAAATATGTATTTAAAAAAATAAAAATAAAATAAAATAAAATAATGGGCAGGCATTTTTTGGTTCTCTTTTATTTTTGTATTTTCTACTTCCCTCTCCATGCCTACCCTCTTTTAGGTAGATCTGTAGCCGTGAGATAAAGAGAAGGAATGTGACAGGGTAAGAGCTAAAGATAAACAAAACAAATAAATATGAACAAAGCATCTCTTGAAAAGCCCACGCCCTTCGCCCTTCAAACGCTAGAAAGGCTAAGCACAGGACAAAGTGTTAGAGAAATGAATAGGGTTTCCTCAGAGGCAGGAAAGGTTCTTCTCATTTGGGTCTCAGGAACAGTGGCCAAGCCCCAGGGCGGGGGCTGACCCGGCAGATGCTACCAAGAAGTTGAGACAGGTAAGGCTCCAGGCACCATGGAGGGGCTTGTGCCCTAGGTCGTACTGAAACAGCAACCCGGTTCTGTCCCTTCTAGTGATGTTGAGAGCTACTCTTGCAGGAGCCGGGGAGGTAGACAGGTAGATCCGGGCAGCCCTGTGTGCCCTCCAGCCACACCACCAGAGAGTTGTGTTTATGACCCATTTCCAGACACAGGGAACCAGGGGCACCTCAGGAGGATGTGTCAGAAAGGATTTGTTTTAGAATCTGGAACTTGCTAGACACCCTCCCCCTCCCATACATGCTCTCACATCCCCAACATATACACTCAATCTCCACACCCAGCACACACACAGGATATACACACATGCAACATACACTCACTCACACACATATATACACATACCCCTGACACACACCACGTACTCACACCACACACTCGGCAAGCATTGCCTTCGGGGTCTCTCGGCATTTCCTGGGCCTGTTTCTTCAGGGGCTCCTGGTACTGGAAAGCCTGCTTTCTAAACATGAATGCCTCTCCAGTCTGAGGCCGTGTGCCTGGTATCCAGCCGGGCACTGACCTTGGCCAGGCCCTGCAGTGAAATTCATAGACGTGATGCCTCTCCTGGCAGCTGCATGGCCAGCTCTCATTTCCCTACAGTTGAGATAGTGGCCGGTATCCAAAGGCAACACACATCAACTCCTTTTCCAAAAAACCAGCCAGAAAAAAAATCAAGCCTTTCTCCCTCGTGGATGCTGAGGTCCTTCCTGCTTCCCAAGCCAGGCACCTACACCGTTTAATGTTTAGGATGGAACACCTCCTCTAAAAACCAGGTTTATTGCTAACCAGGATCCTTTCCTAGATCTTTACATTTCTAGTGACTCCTCCTGTGGAAGAAGACCATTCATCTGTGCATAACCCTGGAGCTGGAGGGACCTCCTTTTAAGCTCCCCCAAATCTTTCCCTGAGGAGCAGCCCCGAGAGCAGACTTCATTCCATGTAGCAGCTAGAGTTCACCAAGGCCATGCGCAGGACATGGGAGAGAAACCAGATTCGCCCACTAGAATATGCATGGGATCAGAAGGTTTCGAAGGTCAGAGTTGACTTGACCCAATTCAAAGTTCAAGGAAAGAGCAGAAAAAAAACAAGTGAAAGATGCCAGCTAGATGGATTTCATTCTAAGAGCATATCCTAGTGGGCTCTTGCATTTCATGATAAAATAACGGGGAAATGACCATTTCTAATGAGGTGAAGGTCAAAATGTAGATGGAAGACATCTCACATAGGCCTACACTATTTCGTTTTCTTAGAAGTGTCTTATTTGGGATTATAGTTTTATGTAAGACATAGCACTGATAATCCCACACTCCATTCAGCCCCCTGAAGTGTCACTTGTCTTCTGAGGGTCGCAACTTGAGGAAGACACGCAGCGGAGTTGTACACTGAGCCAGCAGAGGTCTCTTGGGTAAATCAGGAAAACAAAACTTCCCAAGTTGATAAAAAGAGAAGGAAATGGGGCTGTTTTCATTCACCCCCCCCCCCCACTTCCTTTTAACTTTAACTGAATGACTTGCTGCAGATACTACTGTAATTAGCTAGGTATTAATAACAGGAAAGGAGAAAAGGGAAGGCCAGATAGTATAGGCATGTTCTCTACAAAACCTCTGGGAAACGGGACTGGATGAAGGGGAGACAGACACAGGCCCAGGAAAGTTGGAATGCTTACAACCTTCAGTCACACCTAGGAACAGAGGTCAATGGCAGAATGTTGTGGCCACTGCAAGCCTTGGAAGATTTGGGATATTTAGCTCCGTAAGCAAAGAAGCTCGTGTGCCTGCTCCTCTCTTATGTTCTTGGTTCCTCTTGGCATGCTTGGCTCATGGCTCATGCTTGGCTTCCTGGCATTCTCCCAGGTGGCCCACAGCCATGCAGAACCCCCTCTCCCCCTTCATACACCCCCCTCCCCTGCACACACACACACACACACACACACACACACACACAATTGACAAATGACTACAATTAGCCTGATGGTGTATTGGGCTCAGCTGCAACATGGAATGCAAACCCTGCACACTGACTCTGATTTTAGCCCTGCTAAAACCCCAGCTACAATTCTATGACTGGACTAAGGGAAATGTGACTTTGGAAACCCAGTGGTATAATTTCACGGAAATAAAGCTGTCTACCATAACACATTCTCCCGTGGGGGCTTCCAAAATGCTCATTTTAGGAATGCCCCAAGGACCCCCCTCCCACTAACAAACAGGGAAAGACAAGGCACCTTGTCTGATAACATTGCCACTTGGGATGTTTTGGGTGGAAGCCCCCCAGCCTTGCCCAAGCCCCAGCCCCTCCCCCGTGGGGACAAGAGAATGAGTGGGATAGAGAAACAGCCGCCCACAAAGAAAGTGTTTTTCTTTTGTTTTTCCCTGAGCCTGACAGCTTTCTGCCTGGCTCCCAGAGAGAGAGGGGCAGGTAGGGTTGGAATTAACATATAAACAGAGGGGATCTAGAGAAAAGAAAGTAATTTCAGCTTATGAAATTCAAAACAGGCACTGTGGCTGCCAGGCATGATTGTGAGGAAGCATTAGCATACCTGTCTGGAGCCAAGCTGGGCTCAGACTGTCACAGACTGGGCACCCTCCTCTCCCGGCCTGGGGTACAGAGGAAGGCACAGGTGGGGTAGACTTGGCTTTGATAGGAAGGGGTGCTAGGTAAGTTCAGGGAATATCAAGGGTGAGCCAGCTTTGACGGTTTAAACCTCTCTGTTACCAGGGACATGAAGTACAGGCCAGCAGGTCCGCGGAAGATTATACCCGTGTCAGCTGGAAGATGAGGCAGAGACTCAGAGATGCCAGTAGCTCTTTAAGAGCCAAATGGAGGCCACATGGACAAAACAGGGCCCTGACAGCAGTCAGAACACAGAACATGAGCCCCTCAGCTCCAGGAGTCAGCAGAGCACCGAGGAGGGGGACAAAGGGGACACCAGACCCAGCTAGCCTCAGGCAGGTCTGCGAACCTCCGCTGCACCACTGGGGGGCACCCTGAGGTCTTAGAAATCAGCCAATGGGGGCCGGACTCCAGGAACCAGAAAAAGGGAGAATTCATCTCAGAAGACTTAGCACCTCCTAAAGTTGTTCTTTAAGCGCTTGAACCAAATTCAGCTCAAAGCTGCATGAGGCATGTAGTTCAGTTTAGTCTAATTTCCCCCAGCTACATGCTCTGAACTGAGTGGGGACAGCCCTGGGATTGGATATTACAAGAATCGTCTCTAGACAGACAGACCAGAGAGAGGCCAGAGCAGTAAAAGGTAAGGAGACAGCAGCCACTCCCATGAGACAGGATGCGGGTGTTGGCCATTTCTGTGGTGTGGACAATGTGCTTGTCCAGAGGTGAGGAGAGTAGGTTTGGGTCTTGATCTATCTTGGTCACAGAGGGGGTTTGTGTCCTGTGGAGAACCGAAAACCTACAATAAAAGGCACAGTAATAAGCTTAGCTTGGTATGGACCAGCACACCAAGTTGGGGATGAAACAGCTCTCGGCAAACCTGACTTCATCAAAAACCATAACCTCTTAGGAAGAGAATGTACGAACCAGGTAGACGTGGAATCCTCGGTCATCAAATGGTTATAAGGATTTGTAAAAAAATAAAATAAATTCCAGCAGGTTAGAGAAATGTGTGCTTGCAAAGTCTAAGTGCTCACAATTGAAAACACATTAAATATATTTCTCAAACCTATGATTGTCAGTGAATTTTCCAAGTTTAAATACTACTTCTTTCAAAGACTGTGATTAATATATTAAATCCATCAAATGTGGCAAAGCAAAGTATACCAACTAAAAGTCACAGGTCTACTTTTTAAAAAAAATATATATTTTATTGATTTTTACAAAGAGGAAGGAAGAGAGACAGAGAGCTAGAAACGTCGATGAGAGAAACATCGACCACCTGCCTTTTGCACACCCCCTACTGGGGATGTGCCCGCAACCAACGTACATGCCCCTGACTGGAATTGAACCCCGGACCTCTCAGTCCCCAGACCGACGCTCTACCACTGAGCCAAACCAGTTTCGGCCACAGATCTAATTTTAAAAAGTGTTTTTAAGCAACTATGAAAAATGGAAATATCATTGATCTTTAAATAGTTCATACACATCAATATAAAGACATTAAAACTTCAATAGAGTGGACAAATGTGTGGTCAAATATACATGCAAGTGACTAATAGTCATTTGGACAAATAATTGAGCTAGTTTTGCTAATAACCAAAAAAGCAGGTTAAATAATAACTGTGCACAATGGTAAACAATCATATAAATAACAATAAAGTACAACTCTCTGTGCTAAACCATGAACAATCTTTAAAAATTGAAAATGCAAGCAATCATGAGCCTTTGTTCAAATGACCATCTCTGGTACTAGTGATCGGGTTGCCAACTGTTCCAACAGCTCGTGGAAATAATCTGGCGTTAGACATGCCCATGGCTTTAGAAGTCCTAATTCTATTTCTAGAAATCGAACCCCAAAAAATGTTTCAAACATAAAGATTTCTGCACAAAATGGCCGTGGTCACAATACTTAACAATAAAAGAAAAAATTGAAAATAAAGCATTAGGGTGAAAAAGGTTATGTCTTTCTATAAAATAATGTTAAGAATCATATTTTACAGAAAGTTTATAATGTCTTAGAAAATTTTCTTTTTAATATTTATTTACAAAAAAAATAATACACTATGGCATTGCTATGGTTGACCTTTAAGATAGTAAAGGTTTTTAGACAATAGTTATTATTTTTCATCATGAGAATGATAAGAGTACATTTTCATTTCTTATCTAATATGGTGAACAAATTGCTGATTTAAAGAACAGGAAGGTTTTGTTTTGTGAGGATTTTTTTTCTCAATATTTGAGTCAAATGACTGAGCTCCTCTCTTCTTAAGCAACTAGCCTCAACTTCCAGATATAAACACGTATTCAGAACAGTTTAAAAATAATTATAAATGATTCACTGTGCGAGGCAGCTTGTATTTTTTTTTTTCCCCTCACTCTGACATATGTGGAAATCCTCCTTTTTTCTGGGGAAAAGTAATTTGGTCTTTATTATTCCAACACAGAGTAGGTGTCTGTCATGAATGAAAATGTCAATGTATTTTAATAACAGAATATCCCTTTCAGTATTGGCAAAGAAATGAATTATTCATGGCACCCAGCCGCCCGAGACGCTCCCATCCTGTGTAACGTGTGGCCTCCGCGTTCCATTATTAATGCTCCTGATTTGCAAGCACACAATGCAGAAAGCAATTTCCCATGAAATTGCTGTATGTTTTGTCTTGTTCATTTGGGATGGTTTGGAGGATGGTCACTCAACTGGATTATTATGGTATATTATGGTAATGTTACAACTTTTTGTAGTATTTTAGAAAGAATCATGTTAAATTTGGTGACACAATGGATCATGACAGCAAGTATTTAAAAATTACCCCCATACAGATCTTGTATCTTAGAACTCAACATCTGAAACCTATATGACCCTATTAACCAATGTCACTCCAATAAATTTAATTTAAAATATGACCCCCCAACTCTCGTGAACCAGACAGAAATGTGTTCCAAAGGCCACAGGTGGCATCTGGGAAATCCTTGTAGGAACAGAGCTGCTTTCATGTCCTTCTTAGTTTGCTTCCTGCAGAATCTCTCTGTTGTGCTGCTGGGGTAGCCCCATGCACCCACCTCTCCATCATCTCTGCACCTACTCCATCACACCTGCTTGCCCACCCCTGCTGGGCCAATTAGATTCTCTGTCCAAGGAGTTTGGAATTTGAGACTCAGAGACAGTGGTATGCATGTAGAACCCTGGAGGTTTGAACTCATTTTGATCCTCAATAATATCTACACTGGATGATCATGTGGGCCAGCAATTCCATTCAAAAGAACTCAGACATACTCAAACAAATGTATGCTCATAGCAGCATTATCCACAACAGCTAAAAAGTGGAAACAACCCAAATTTTCATCATCAGATGAATGGATACACAAAACGTGGTTGACCCATACAATGGAATATTTTTCAGTCATAAAAAGGAATGAAATACTGATATGTGCTAGATATATACTGATATATGGCTAGACTCAAAGCATTATGCTAAGTGAAAGAAGCCAGTTGAATGAAAGAAGAAGTTCCATTTTTATGAAATATCCAGAATAGGTAAATCCACTGAGGCAGAAACAGGTTGGTGACTGTCAGAGGCTGGGAGAGGGGGATAAGGAGAGAGACTGCTGAAGGTATATCTTAGTCTGTTTGGGCTGCTATAACAAAAATGCCATAAACAGGTGGCTTCTAGACAACAGAAATTTATTCTCACAGTTCTGGAGGCTGACAAGTCCAAGATCAAGATGCTGATTGGTTCAGTGTCTGGTGAGGGCCTGCTTACTCATAGAAGGCTATCTTTTTGCTGTGTCTTCATGTTGTGGAAGGAGTAGGGTGCCCTGTGGGGTCTATTTTATCAGGGCACTAATCCCATTCACAAAGGCTCCACCCTTATGACCTAATCCCCTTCCAAAGGCCCCACCTCCTAGTATCATCGCAATGGACATTAGATTTCAACATATGAATTTTGGGGCACACAAATATTTAGGCTAAAGCAACAAAAAGAGGTCTTCTTTTGAGATGATAAAAATATTTTGGAATTAGAAAGAGATCATGATCGCATACTGTGATTTCACATTGTGAATGCACCAAATGCCAGTGAATTGTATACTTGAAAGTGGTCAATATTATGTTTTATGAATTTCACTTCAATAATAAGTAGTTCATATAGAGTTTGGATCAAGAACAGGCATGTTGGCATTGCAAAGACAGATGTTAGATAAAACTGTGGGAGCGTGAGTCAGAAGGCAGCAGAGGCAGGTGGCTGGAGAGAGGATAGTGGAACAGGCATACAGAGACAGGGAGCACCAGTAGTGCCCTACAGAGTCCACTGGGTCCCCATGAATGCCCCTTGCTCCAAGCTGGAGTGGACTTCTGCCTCTTACAACCCAGCAGTTTCAGTTGAAAACAGCCTCTTCCCAGCAAAATCATGGATAGATAAGTCCTGGTCAGTAGACCAGGCCAGGATCAAACATGGGAACCAGAGATTCAGTCACCACTGGCTTATCTTGCTGGATTTGGGGACTAACAAGCTGCCTCGATAGGGAGGGAGGCAGCGGGCAGGTTAGCCCTTCTGTTGCTGGAAGCTTCTCCATGGGTTTCTGTTGTTGAATATGACTGGGCAATGCTTACACAGTAGCTCTGGGTCAAGACCAAAGGTGTCCTTGAGGGGGAACAGGAGGATTTCACTAACAGAGGAGCTGGGCAGGGGCTAAGGGAGGACATTCACCTGCCTCAGCTCAGAGGAGCCCTGAGGAAAAGCCTGTACTTAGGCATCGACTGACCAACGCAATACTCCAGCAGGAAGGACTGTTCTGCTCAAAGGACTGCATGAATCTTATTGGATTTTTTCCTCACAATCCTGAAGCTTTTGAATTGATGGGGTCAATGCATTGCTTGAACAGGGTCCTAGTTTTCAGGCTTGCAATGCATACATTTGCCACAGCAATTGTTTCTTAAATGTGCCTGGAACCTTAGAATGCATTCACTATCAAAGCACTCTCCATACATAGCATCCAGTAAAGGTGTTTGTCAGACCTGGGCGCCTGCACAGAGGGGTGAGAGCCACTTCATGATGTGGGTTCAAAGTTTATTGAGCTCCTGACACGTGGCATCCCAGTTCATCTTCTCTGAGCACTTTGGAACTCAACTGTTTACCCAGATCTTCTCCTTCCTTCCTGAGACCCCAGCACAGTGACCCCATTGTTTGTTTATTATGGATTCTGCTCCAATTGTCCCCGAAGGTCATGCCCTACAGGAAATCATAAGACTGTCTCCATCTGATGCACAGGTTCCCTTGCTGGACATCCAGCCTGCTGAGATCTGTTCTTCGAAGGTCAAGATGAAAATGGCCATTAACAGACCAGACGGAGGCCCTCCTGCCATCTCAGGTTTATTGTCTAAACCTCCCTTCCCTGTCCATCACATGAACCCATCGGGAAAATTTGTCACCTATGATTTTTGAAAGAATAATTTTATGAGAATGTGCTTTTTGAGTGGTGATTGTAACTTTGGCTGATAGTTCAAATGATTTGCCGCATCCTTCCATGGTTCCTACCCATTTATTAAAGTAATGTTTCAAGAATGCTAGCAAAACTGTCCAAAATTTTGTCGGGCATCATGAAGTGTAGAAAATTAGTTTAAATGGCTGATCATGATATATATTTATGACTGAGAACCAGACTATGCCACTTGCCTTCTGTAACCCAGTGGCAGCTCCCCCTCTGCATGGACTGAACGTTTGTGCCCCCAGAGTTCATATGCTGAAGTCTAAGCCCAGTTCCATGGCGTTGGAGGTGGGGCCTTTGAAAGATGGCTAGATTGAGATGAAGTCCCGAGGGTGGAGCTCCTGTGACAGGGTCAGGACCCTTATTAGAAGAAGCAAGTTTCGAATCCACAGGGCTTACCAGGTACCAAGCCACCTGGATGCCCACTTAAGACAGCATGCTCCAATCCACTCGCCTTCGCTCCTGTCCACACTTGTTCCTCATGTTGTTTTCTCAAGTCACCAGAGAGAAATCTGGATGCCAGTCTTGCTTCCTTCCCCTCCTTTGCCCACCTCCCTGAGACCTAAGCCACAAGAATAGACCAGCCTCCTGTACTCCTAAGACTCTACCCCTTCCTCTGCACCCCCATCTGTGATAGCCTTAGCTGGGGGGCTGCCCTGTGGTTTGCCCCAGGTTTAACGCCCTGCTTGGAAGGATCCAGTATGTCAACACCATCCACTGAAACAGGCCCACGTTTTCTGTCAGGCATGTCCACAGCCCCCCTTGTTTGGACTCTGTCATCGCCCCCAGGACTCCTCTGGGAAAGTGTTGGCTCAGCCCCCTCGCATCCTAGAAGTAGGAAAGGACAGCTTGCCCTTTAACACACCAAGTTCCATTGGTGCCCCAGGGCCTTGACACATGTTTCTGTCCACGTCCAGAGCTTCATCCCTTCCCTATCCACCTGATAGATGCCTACTCTTGTTTTAAGGGGCTTCAGGGACCACACTTCCATGCGAATGTCTCCAGGCGTCTGCCATGAGCTGATGGTGTGGGCCTGGTGCCAGGACTGGCCGCAGGCAGCTGCCACCCCTTGTAAGGAGGACAGAGACGAGTGAGCACAGTGAACCACACCCAGAATGGCCACCATACTGAGGGGCTGGCCTGGTTCCATTTTAGCCCTGAAAGTCTTATGTCCCAGGAAACTGTCACCTTAAATCTTGCAGGGTGTCAGAAAAGAGAGACCCAGAAGCAAAGCAGGTGACCCACAGCAGCAGGTGGAGGAGGGTGAGGAAAGATTTCTGGGCAGAGGGAGACGAAGGGAGGGAGAGGGTGGTTGACACATGGCAGTTCCTGGAGCAAAAGGAAGCTCTATCTTCCTGGGGTGAGCCCAGCCTTTCTAGCAACTCCCCGCCCTTCCCCGGCACATCCACCTCCCAGAAAGAGTCCTCCTCTCCTCCGAGGCTCCATGAACATATGTCTGCATCAGCAGCACACAGACATCTCCTGGCATTTTAAAACTTATTACTTCATTTGCTGTTTCATGTAAGTGACTTCAGGCTGGAGACCATTATCGAAACCCATGTCCGGGGCTAGGAGCAGGCGTGCAGTGAATGCTGGAGCAGCTGATGCTTTGAGGTGCTGGCTTGTTCTCAGCACACCTGTCAGGCACCACTGACTTAGAGCTCTGTCAAAGCAGAACCACTTTACCTGACAAGCAGGGAAGCAGTAAGCCCAGCGAGGTTGATTTCCAAGGCTCCCAGAGATGCCATGATTGTAGAATGGAGACACCCAGGGCCAAGAGCATTTAGAGAAAAGAAAATTATGTTAGTGCAGGCTTTGAGGAAGAGCCTGGATCAGAATGAGAGAGCATGGTGATTGTTATTATCCTATATAATAAAGAGGTAATATGCAAATGGTCGTTATGCCATGATGCCTAATGACTGATCAGCAGGAGGTTGGGATAGTGAGCTACAAGCAGGCAGAGAGCTACAGGAGGGCGAGGCTGGGGGGGTGGAGAGCTACAGAAGGGTGGGGCAGTGGGCAGAGAGCTACCAGCTACAGCTACGAGTGGCAGAGAGCTACAAGCAGCAGCGGTAGGCGGGGCGGCCAGCTGAGGCAAGTGGCAGAGAGCTACTCGCACAGGGATTTGTGTGCAGGGCCACTAGTTATTACATAATTTTTAAATTAATTTTTATTGATTTCAGAGAGGAAGGGAGAGGGAGAGAGAGATAGAAACATCAATGATGAGAGAAAATCATTGATCAGCTGCCTCCTGCACACCCCCTACTGGGATCAAACCCACAACCCAGGCATGTGCCCTTGACAGGAGTTGAAGTCAGGACCTTTCAGTCCACAGGCCAATGCTCAATCCTATGAGCCAAACCAGCTGGGGCATTATATATATATATATATATATATATATATATATATATATATATATATATATATATATATTTTTTTTTTTTTTTTCCTGTCATTGAACTCTTAAGTCCCCTTAGGAATGAGACTATCTCGGTCTTGGTCACCACCCTGTCCAGAACTTGCATGAGTGCCTGGCCCTCGGCAGTTTGCTCAGCCTCTACCCCCTGAAGCCACTTTATTTATTTTATTTTTTTAATAAAAAGATTTTTAAAAAACATTTTATTGACTTTTTACAGAGAGGAAGGGAGAGAGATAGAGACCCAGGAACGTTGATGAGAGAGAAACATCGACCAGCCGCCTCCTGCACAGCCCCCACCAGGGATGTGCTCGCAACCAATATACATGTCCTTGACCGGAATCGAACCCGGGACCTTTCAGTCCGCAGACTGACACTCTATCCACTGAGCCAAACTGGTTTTAGCCCCTGAAGCCACTTTAAGTCTTACTGCTCAAGGTGTGGTCATCACAGCATCAGAGCCCCCTGGACCACTCAGACCCATTGAGTCAGAACCTGTATTTAACAAGGTTTCTGCATGATGCATATTAGGTTTTGAGAATTGGATTTCATCAAGCCAGTGACCTAGGTTGGCTGTAAAAATGAATTAGACTCGAAGCCCCTTGCCCATCTGGAAACCCTTTTTTACCCTTGAACACCCTGCTCAGAAATTCTTCTCCTGAGAAATTTCCCAGATATCACCCCCTTTTGCCATCAGGGGTGATCATTCCATCTGCCAACCGGCCCCCAGGTCTCCCTTCCATCCCGACATTTATCACTCAGCAGCACAATTAGGCTCACATGCCCGTCTTGCCCACCAGATGGTAGACCAGACTGAAGTCTCTGAGGTGAGAAAAGGAATCATATTTATCTTTGCATCCAGGCCTGTTGGCACTCTGAACTGATGAGCGATTTGTGTGGTGTGTGCCGGCCTGCCAGCTCTCCCTTTCAGTCCTCGTTCTAATCTCAAACATCATCAAAGCAAGTCCTTTCCTCCTCCCTTTCTCCTCTCCCTTATTTTGTCCTTCTTTCTCTTTAGCCTTCTACACCACCCTTCTTCCTTCTTCCTTCTTCCTTCTTCCTTCTTCCTTCTTGCTTTCCTTCCTTCTAACAAAAATGTAGAAAGCCAAGAAAAATTTCTTTATGTGGCCTAGCTACCAGCATTACTTTGGTACCATCATGCATTCAAAGTGACTAAGGAAGTTCCCCAGGTGGTCTGTGAAGGGAAGGCAGTGAGAACGTTATGGCGTGTTCACCTCCAGGCAGAGGGATGGGGAGCAGGGGCCCTGTGCTTGCTGTCCCCATCGAGGGGCTGGAAAGCCTTCTTCACTCCAGGATGAGTCAGGAAAGACCACATGGAGCAGCCTGGGGAGTTCAGCTCTCATAGGGGAGGCCCAACCTTCAAAAGTCAAGACATCGCACCCAGAAATGGGGATTTTTCAGTTTCTTTCAATAAGTCCAAAGAGCAGAACTGAGTGTTCTCCAACCCAGAGGCTCCACTCAATTCTTGCCTGCCCAGCCCCAAAGGCCTTTGGTTTCCAACCCCTGAACCCAGCTCCCTGCCCTCAGGAGAGATCTCCTGTGAAACAGTGTCCTCCAGGAAGCAGAGGGAAGTTTTTGAAAACACCTGTTCAGTATTCTTGGCTCAATAAGACACGGTTCTTATCTATTTCTCCATGGTCACATGGTATCAGAAGAGAGTGGTCCTAAAAACACATTTCTAGACATAAAGAATGGAGGCAGATATTAAACTTACACTGGGAGAAAAAAAATCAAGTTCATTATTGAAGGAAATCAAAGAGTAAAGCTAAAGATGAACTTGAACAAACTTACAAGACCACAGAGGAAATGAATAGAGATTTAAAAGATGAGAAAAATAAGATAATAGAGGCAGAGGACTAATAAAGGACATCCAACCCATGAATAAGATACACTCCCTATCAAGGACACCCTGGAAATGAGCAAGATGCAATTATAAAAGGTATTAGAGGAAAGTCTCCTGACCTGGAAATGGACTCATCCATTGTAGGAGGGAGGACTCGCAGTTTCTCGCAACATTAACAGAAGAGATGGGTGCCAAGACAATGCTGGCAATTTTAAAAAGAAATTTCAAAAACAATAACAGAACCCCTTTGAGCTCATTAGCAAGGAAGAGAATGTGAGGTAGGCTGCCCTAAGATTTCTCCCCTGCTTCACTAAGTGACAAGAGGCAGTGGAGACATGTGGGCAGAGCTGAAGCAGAGAGAGTCAAGGCCAGGGACCCCAGGCGATGAGCAGACACACCTGCCACTGGGATGGGCAGTTCACCAACATCCATTATATCTGGCCATTGATCCAGGAAATGTCCTAATGTCCTGTACCCAGTTCCAAGGGCAAGACTCAGGAGCTTTGAGGGAGGCCACACTTCCCCATCGATGGCATGAGCTCTGCCTTGTGAGGATCTGATGATACCTGTCCACCAGCTCAGCACAGCCCTGGGGATTAGAAGCACCTGTGCCACTAACACCATTGGAGTGAGATTGAAGATCCATTGTAGAATCCAGACACTGGGTGGGAGGTTTCTTCTGGGGATACCCACTGCCATGGCAGAATGCAAACACCGGGGAACCTGCTCCATGGAGACCTACGTCTTCTCCATCCAGGCCCTCCAACCCAACATGCTGCTTTCTACCCCACCTTCCCCACTCTAGGAGCAGGTCGTCTGTGGGCATGTGGCTGGAGGAGGCTCAGGCCCTTTGGACTCGTCCATGAGGCACAATATAACCGCCAAACCCTGAAATTAGAGCCATCATCCAAGTTCCCACCAGTGGAGAGTGACTTCCAGAGCCCACCTGCTTTGACCCTGCTGGTTGGTCAGCTCAATGTCTTCAAGATTCCCCCGAATCACAGCATTGTTCACCCATCATTCATTCTGCTTCCACTTCAAGGCAATTTAACTGCATTCCATGTTGTTGTTTTTCTATATTGAGATATTTGACTTCTCAGTTGTATTTTGGAGGCAGAGAAAGCAATTTAGCTTTTGACTTTATCAAGTCATGACCCATCCATTTGTCCATTACTTTAAAGTGTGTCTCCTTTTCTCACTCACCATCTTGGTTCCTATGAGTTTTCCTTAACTAGGTATTTATAGATATACTAGAGGCTCCAGGCATGAAATTCGTGCACAGGAAGCAAAGTGGTGGGGGTGTCCTCAGCCGGGCCTGCACCCTCTCCAGTCCAGGACCCCTCAGGGGATATCTGACTGCCTCTCAAAATCTGGGACCTCTGGCTCCTAACCACTCATCTGCCTGCCTACCTGATTGCCCCTAACCTCTCTGCCTGCCTGTCTGATTGCCCCTGACCACCTCTGCCTGCCTGGTCACCCCTAACTGTTCCCCTACTGGCCTGATCACCCTTAACTGCTCCCCCTGCTCACCTAATTGCCCCTAACTGCCTCTGCCTTGCCCCTCATCCAGGACCCAGAATTCCCTCCCCTGGCTGGTCGCAGGCACCCAGGACCTGGGTTGGCTTCACCTAGGGCTGGCCTCAGCCACAGGGGCCCATGGGTGGGTGGCTTCATCAGGGCAGTAGCTGCAGGTGCCCAGGACCACAGAGGTGTACAGCTCGTCCCTCTCCCAAGCAGCAGGCACAGCCACTGGCACCCAGGTCCACAGGATGAGCGGCTTGTCCCTCTCCTGGGCCACAGCCTAGTTGGTCCCCATTCCTCTCTCCCCAGGGTTGAGTGTCTGAGCCATTATGGTTGATGGCAGCTTGAGGACGTGATGACCATTTCCATATTAGCTCTTTATTATAGAGGATGATCCAAACTAATCGAAGTCCTTCCTAATTTGGCATTACCTGGATGCTGTGTTTCCTGCTGTCTATGTGAAAAGAATCGTAATTCAAGAAAAGAGTCAGGTTCTAACTTTTGATGTATTTGCTAGAAACAGCACTTCTAACAAAATCAGGTCTATTCTGACAGTTAACACTCAAGTCCAACCACTGTGTGTCATTTAATAAGGAAACTTGTGCTCTTTAATGAAGCCAAAATGATGACGGACGCCATCCAAGGCACAGTTATGTCCCCAGAAATGCTAATTACAGAACAGTTCACATGGCAACCGCTTGATGAAAACTGCTGAGAAAAAACAGCCTTGTGCCTCTGGCCCTTTCTTTGTCCCCGTTAAAGGAAAGAGATTTGAAAAGGCAATCTGGTGTCAGTTTGGGTGTTGGGTGACCCTTTTCAAGTAGTCCCAGTGGAATGGGTGGTGGGGACCCACGGAGTGGACACAGACAACGAAGAGGATGCCCGACTGAGGAGGTATGGATCCCGAATCTCCCCTGCCTGCTCTTCCTCTTGTGGCCAATACCAGGGGGCAGGGGCACTGGTTCTTCTCCTGGAGTTCTCTGGCACCAGATGCTCAGGGAGCCCCAGGTAGACATGGTAGTTCTACGTTAAAAAGCAGGGTGTAGGCCAGCTCCAGAATTGGGGTGTGGGCAGTGGGGTGCACAAGTACCCCCTCTCCCGACCCTGCTCTACCTGGCATGTCTGGAATTACGTGGCTTCAGACTGTTCCTGTCCCCACTGTGAGCCCCACTGCCCACACCTCAATTCTGGATCTGCTGGAGAGTTCATCTGTTCATGTGAATGAGCGACTTCTTCGTTGGAATCTGACATTCTCTTCCCCTTCTCAGGCCACGGGTTTTAGGTAAGGCTGTGCCAAAGACTTGGCCCAGGATGTGTGGCCTAGTGGAAGCCAAGCAGCTGTCTTCAACCCCGGGTGACAGTGAGGTTTGGTTAAACTGCCCCTGAGATCCAGCCTCATAGAAAGAGAGACCTCACCTACGTGAGGGCCTTGCTTCTTCCATCTGCCCTCGCCTGAAACAACAGCATGATGAGTCTGGCGTGGTTTGGAGTTCCTTAGTTCTTCATTGCCTCATCAGGAGGCATCTTCTGATATGCCGTTCCCACAGCGGACCTGTGTTCAATACCTTGCTGGCAGAGAAAAGCAGTCCCTGAGCATAACTTTGCCATGCCCTCCCCCCAAACCAGAACAACCTGGTATTTTTTTTTTCCATTGTTAACATGTCTTTCATACATTTCTCCATTCCAAGCAGAGCTGGGCCTGCCACATGTCCCTTCCCCAATCTTCCCAATGCCACACCCTCCCTCTGAGTGGCCCACTCTGCTCTTGCTGCCTAAAGCACCTTAATTACCTGTTGAGGTTTTAGATGGTTTCCTGTGCTTTGGAGGAGCTGCATGACTATTCGCAGCATATTTCTCCAATTCTGCAGAGTCACAAACTCGCTGTCTGATTGATTGTCTTACATCCCAGAATGTGAATGAGGGTGAGTTTAACGGACTTTGCATAGATGTCAGTGTCAGGAAAGTGTTCCTTTGAAAAAACCGTGTTGACTTCACCTTACCACATAGTGAGAAACATAAACCTTCTCATCATGTTCTTATTTCCTCGGCTCTTATGAACTAAATTTAACCTTCAATGGGATTAATTAAGTAATTATATGTTTCTGGAATATTCATGTCTCTGCTTCCAAAAGATTTCTAACTTTTAAATTTAAATATTATTTTTCTGAAAAAGAAAGTTGTACAACAAAAATGTATATAGCATGGTATTTAACACTTGTCTTTCAAACATCTACAGTATGTTATTTTAAAATTATAAGATATTAAAGATAAAATTATATAAAGCTATTATGTTTTAAAGATATATTTCATGTCAGTGCATATAGGATTAACTTCTCTGTAAATTTTCTCAAGAAGCCTGAGCTAGATTACAATCAAACAGATTAAATTGTATCACGGCAATTGAAGTGCAAATTAGTTGTGACAAGGATCAGTAAGGATGTGTGACAATGGCAGGAGGTCGTTCTCATTTTTCTTTTTTTTTTTCTTCATTATTATTTAAGCCTCTGTACTTGTGAGCATGTTTTAATTTTGTTATAATAAAATAATGAATGAGAAAAATAAAAATAAAAGAATACAAATATATATAAAGAAGAAAAAAATTAAAGTAAAGCCAGCTCCAAGTGCTCAGGTACACGCTGCTGAATAAGCAGCAGAGCCACCCTACAGTCGTGTCCACTGCTCTTGTAGAATCCTTTTCCCCTGATGGTGCCTGTCTGTTCCCTGAAGACACCTGAGATGCACCAAATAATTTCTTGTCTGCCCGGTGTCCAGGCAAGAGTGCAGTGGGCACAGTTTCGGGGGAGCTATCATAAATGAGCTTTAAGATGCTTTCCAAACCTAAGACTCCAGATCCACTTCTCCTCTACTGCCTACTGCAGACCTGCCCCTGGGCCCCGGACATAACAGATCAATGTCAAGACAAATGGAATACACAAGGCTTCTTATAAGCAATGTTGCTGCATAAGACGAGCCTAGATTTTAATTCTATTACATAAATTCCATTAAGGCCATCCTCTAGGGAAGGAAGTTATGGTGAAGATGGCTAAAGATGAACAATATTTTTATGACAGGCCAAAGAGACATAAATTTTTAAAATTAAAATCATAGACATCTTAACTTTTCCCATATTTATAAGCACTCACCATAGATCTCCCTTGAATTGCTTCTATACCTAAAAACTCTAGAGACCTCTTGGACAAATCCTGTTCTGAAAAATGCATTAGTTCAGTTGGGTGGGCATGTTTCAACAGTTGACAAACACCTACACAAACACCATGGCAACTTTTCACTCCAGAATATACTGTTATTGTCCAAAGACACAGCTCAACCTTGTGTGATGAAAGGAGGTATTTGGGTTTGGAAATCATTGCTTGCATTCATGTATAATTCATGTCTGTCTGCCAGCTTTTCTAGAGTTGCAGAGGATAGAGGTGGAAATTGAGGATTTGAAAGTCAATCTAAATATTTAAAGGGAATTGTATAATGGAGGAGCGGGAAAGAGGGCTCGACAAAATAAAATTTTCACGACTGGCTGGCACGGTGTGCGCTCTCTTTAGAAAGTGAAAGGACACTTACAGGAGCACACCTGCCACCCTTTATGTGGGTGACGGAGCAAGATAATGCCGCAGGCACATGGTCTGGCTACAACAGGTGTTTTGATATTACTTAAGAACTTAAGAGACCATGATGCTTAGCTTAGTAAGTTTCCAGGATGCAGCTGCCCTAAGGCAATAGATGTTCTTTATAATTTTAAAAATATGACATCTCATGAATAAACAGTGAGTCTAAAGCAAAACTTCTCTGGCTAGAGATCCAATTCAGAGCCAGCCACTCCCCCAGCCTTCCAGAAGCACATTCAGTACATGCTAATCCCTCCAATGGTCAGCCTTTCAGTCAGGAGCTTGAACTGTCTTTTGTTGTTTTTATAAGCAAGTCAACTATGAAATGCCAGGAAGAGTGAAACTGAGGGTCCTTAAGGTTTTGATTTAAGCTTTTTGCTTTAGCCTTAGCTGGTTTGGCTCAGTGGATACAGTGCTGGCCTTCTGGGTTCAATTCCAGTCAAGAACACATGCCCAGGTTGTGGGCCCGATCCCCAGTTGGGGGCATGCAGGAGGCAGCCAATCAATGATTCGTTTTCATCATTGATGTTTCTGTCTCTCTTCCTCTCCTGTCCTCTTTGAAACTAATAAAAATATAATTAAAAAAAATGATTTCTCCACGAGGTTCTCAGTGTCTCCTGTTTGTCTCTAAAGCACCGGGTGCATTGGCCCTTTTCCAACCTATAACAAGAGGAGGAAAACAATTCCTGGGGGATAAAGTAATAACTGAGACAAAATAGGAAAAAGTACAGGTGGATTTTCTAGGCTCTTCCTTCATTCCCATGGCTGGTTTCCAATAATGGGACCTGCAACCAGCTGGCTCCATGTGTCTGGGGCTGGACAAGTCCTCCTGCCGGAAAGCCTTGCCTTCCAGCCCTGGGATTCCACAAAGTCCCCTGGGCCCATCCGCACTCTCAGCTGAGAAGACATCTGTTCTAAAGCCTTGCCAAGCCTTTGGTCAGAATTCCAGGGGCCAGTCTGGAACCCTATCAGCCGTCTCCGTGAGAGACCTGTTCTTGTCAATAGGCAGCTGGCTTCTGTTGTAGAAGACTGAAGAAACCCAAGCAATCATTAGAGAAATGAAGTTACACAGCTTTATTACTCTGGAAATCTCAGAGGAGTTGCCTCCAAAGTCTGAGCAAACCAATATGGTGGAAGCTCTTCTTTTATCCCTTTTGGTTTCTATGTCTGCCAAATATGGAATGGACTTCCAGACCTTTCATGGGCTTTGCAAAAAGCCCCTTGTGTTGGGATGGGGGCCTTGAGCACATATCTAAAGGCCTGTCCTGGCACCAGCGCTGATAACCCCCTCCGGGGGTTGTGTACTACTCAGGGTTTATGGCCCTGTAAAATGTGAGCATTTAGGTAACAGGTCTTGCAAGACCAGATTGTGGAGAAAGAGGCAGTGACTTAATTATAGGAATGTACATTAGGTTGCTGGTACAGATTCAGATTGCTAGCCCCCCAAACATCAGGGTTACATTGGAATTAGCCTTTTAGCCTTCTCACTTCTACCGTACCCTCCCACGGGTAAGCAGAGGCTCGGAAAGTCTCCCCAAAGACCTCCGCAGCCTTCTGAATTTGCAACTAGTGATGCCTGGTAGAGTTGTCTTAAGTTATTTCTTATTATTATTGTTTTAAAAATATGTTTTTATTGATTTCAGAGATGAAGGGAGAGGAAGAGGGAGAAAGAAATAGAAACATCAATGATGAGAGAGAATTATTGATCAGCTGCCCCCTGCACACCCCACAATAGGAATCAAGCCTGTAACCTGGGCATGTGCCCTGACCAGGAATCAAACCATGATCTCCTGGTTCATGCGTTGATGCTCAATCACTGAGCCAACCAGACTGCTACACATTTCTTAAGAAGCAGTAACATCCTTCTGCTCAAGTGTACCTGTGGCTCAAAACCCTGTCATGCTTTCTAGGCCAGGGAATCTAAGTGCCTTAAGGGTAAAGTCACTTCCCAACAGGATCTCCATCAGAGGCATCCAGAGCCAGCGCTGACTGTTGCCCAGCTAGAAAGAGCAGACTGCGAAAATCTCTAGGATGTGGTTAAAAACAGCCATTATTATAAGTGAAATGATCTCAACTTCGGATTAAATAAATTCTACTAAGGGCAAAGGTTACAAATGTTCAAAGCTCATCCCTGCCTCCATATTTTATTGTAGGTTAATTCTCTCTGCTTTGAGGTTAGTTTTGCCTCTTGTATCTGTAAGATGGAAATATGCTGCAGAACAGGGTGCTGCTTACCCTACATCTCTTCCCAGCCCTACATTCAGCAACATCAGGTTAGTAGGTTTAAAACCACCTCATTGGGAATATTTACACCACAGTAATAAGCAAATGCTACAAACCAGGGTTTTTATTTTTCCCTCAGAAGATCCAGTTGTTAAACGTTTACTAGCACACTATTGGTCTCTAACCAGAGCATAAGAGTTATAATTTAATGGACAAGTACGTGTTCTGAGACCATATTTACATTAGCACACACTGCCCCTCCTGCCAGCACATTCAGGGTGGGGTTCTTAGTTTCTACGGGTTGACTGACAGACATAGAAACTGGATGAAAGAGGCAACATGCTCACCTGACTAGTTCAGGGAAGGCCTGCATGGCAGTTGTGTAAACTCAAAGACCTAAAATAACCACAAAAGATGGTCTGAAAATTAAATATTTAACTACAAACAGGTTATAGTGGGTAGTCAGTCCCAGGCCAATATTTTTTGCTAACAAAGATCAACTTAGATCTTTACCGAGCCCATGGTCTCTTTGCATCTAAGATAACATACCTGTGAAATGTCTGGGTAACTTGTAACTTCCCTCCCCAACCCCACCCCTCAGGGCATAACAAATGGCACCTGGACATTACCTCATTGTTATTGTTATCAAGACAGCTGTTATCTATGTTAAGCTATCCTATATCCATCCCTGTAAAAGAAGCATATGTCCATTATTTCACTTTTTGTCCTATCCCAGAGATTTCCTTGCTTTGTTTTCTCCCACCTCTCTAATCTACCACCAATGAATGTTTTCCTTTTGATGGTAATTTATAAAAGCAAGGTATGAACTTCCCATTTTCAGGAGCATTATCTCAATCCATCAACAGTTTAGCTCAAATAAACTCACAAAATTCATTACAGGTCTGGATGCTTTTTACGTTAACATTACTGAGAGCTTTGTGCCCCATTTTGTCCAATCGAATGTTCAAGGCTGGCAGCCTGAGAGGTCAGCATGACCAAGGTTGAGACCATCTGCACCATCAGGCCTTGAGAGATAGTGTGGTCTGCTTTTGCAATATTCTTATTCAAAACCCAGGTTTGTAAACACTTTTCAGCCTCTGAAACTTAAAAATTAAAAGTTTTTTTTGTTTTTCCCCCCCCCTGAGGTCCGATGTGACAGAGTCCAGAGAGCAGGGAGAGGGGGATAGTGGGGAGGGAGAACAGCTCTCCCCCACTTGACTTCTTATCTCTCCTCTCTCTCTCTTCCCCCAGCAGGAGCAGTAGGGAAGTTCCTCGGTGGCTGGTGGCTGGTGGCTGGGCACCTAGCACACAAAGAGTGACAGCTAAGAGCAGATGCCTGTGGATGTGAAAGCACACAGGGCAGCCTTGCTCCAACCCACA
Source organism: Pipistrellus kuhlii (assembly GCF_014108245.1). Lineage (NCBI taxonomy): Eukaryota > Metazoa > Chordata > Mammalia > Chiroptera > Vespertilionidae > Pipistrellus > Pipistrellus kuhlii. Next base: position 27,289,656 of record NW_023425573.1, read on the forward strand.
AAGGCAGTTTTCCCAGATACTGTTTACCGAGGCGGCTGGTTTCACCTATAACCCTAGGCTCCCCACAGTGAGGATCCGTTTCTAACAGAAAGAGGGATTCCGTTTCAGGACTTCTAGGCTCAAGTGAGCAGCCTGGTTCCCACTGAGGTCCACTCTGACCCCAGGCACTGCTTCTTCCGGGGCAAGTGGGTGAGGTGCACAAGAACCCAGGAGGGAACATGGCAGTGGTTAAGAGTCTTAGCGACTTCTCGGTCAGTGTGTAGCTAAGCACCTTGTGAGAAAAATGCTAGTCATCCCAGTGAGATAAGATTGCAGGTGAGCCTCCCCTTTCCTTGGGGCTTCTCAAAAATGATTCCGGACTCCCAGATGAGCTGGCTGGTCTGCAGTTGGAGAGAGTTTGACCACAGATTTGTCTGCCGAGAGGAAGTCACCACATATATGTGTGTAACTCCCAACAGTCTTCCTAGAAGACATACTTGGCTAATTTGTGGGCTCTGTGGTTTTTTGAGTACTGTTAGACTCTCTAATCCTGTACCTTTAAAACTATAAAAAGAGTCACAGTACACACTGTCTTCACAATTATCACGTGTACACAAATTCTTGACATATTTTTCCTCCAATTCAAATGCATTCCAGCATGTGGAGTTGACCACAGTTGAACATGTCATAGATGTGTTTATTTCCTTAGAATCGCCCGAGGTTCCTTGTACCACGTCTGCGGGTGTTTCTCAGTAAGCAGTTTATGTTCTGCTGCTGCCTGAGACTCTGATCTGACCTCTTCATAAGCATGTCATTATCCCTGGAGGCTGGATCCTCTCTCCCACAAAAACCTGGTCACCCCTAATTCCTGTGCTTGCTGCCACTGTGCCAACTCTTAATGGGACGCAGAGTGGAATTGGCTGGGGTGAGTAGAGGCAGCAGGGTTGTGGAAAATCAATCACATCCCATCCAACTTCCCCTTTATGAATTTAGAAAGAATCCTTCTGGTTCTATACATCAGTCTCCCGTGAGTTGAGATAGTACGTGTTGTTTTACCCTGTCTGTTCACTTTAGATAAAAATCATCTTTTCTAGAGAATTCAGGGCTTCTTTATGGAGGCAAACTCTGCATTTATTTCATTTTCTCTACAGGCACAGAGAACTTGCCTAAAAATGTAGACTTTGAGGGGAGTGGAAAACTCCGCCTAGGCCTATAGTCCCAAGCTGAATTCCCTGTTCCAGTAGTACCCCAAACGCCTGAACTGAGCCACTGATCCAGGCACTGGCCTGGCCACCAGCAGCATGGGTCATGTATCCTGAGGGCTCGTGTCCCTTGGGGATAGGCATCCAGGTAGAAGGGAAGCATTCAAAATTGAACCCTGAACCCCTAGTTCCCTTCATGAACATATCCAATTCCAATCTAAACAGAAACTGAGCCATGAAAACCATTTCACCCCTGAGGATAGGAACATGCAAACAACATGAATTAAAACAAAGAAAACCTGTTTGCCTTGTCTTCATCATTCAGGATGTGTATTCCCTTCTCTCATCATGAATGACATCTCTGCACAAGCTTGTCCCCGGGAGGCTGCTCTGGTGACTCACAAGCCTCTCCCATTGAGGGAACAGAGAGGCTACCTTCTGCCTCTGTGGCCAGCTGGATGTGTCCTCATAAACTCCTATGGTAAAGCCCTGCTCTCTAATGTGACTGGATTTGGGAATAGAACACTTAAGGGAGGCAACTAAGGTTAAAGTGAGGTCATGAGTGTGGGGCCCTAATCTGCTAGGACTAGTGTCCTTATAATAGGAAGAGAGACCAAGACCAAATCTATGGACACCTTATTCACCTTATTCTTGGACTTTTAGCCTACAGAATTGAGGAAAATAAATTTCTGTTGTTTAGGACAGTGATTTTCAATCTTTTTCATCTGATGACACACATTAACTAATTACTAAAATTCTGTATCACACCAAAAAGATATATTATATTTTTCCCAATCTGACAAAAAAATAGGTATAATTTCAATTCATTCACACAGGAAGGCTATTGTTGTGTTGGCTGTTGTCATGTTTTATTTGACAATCTAAGGAAAAAGAGGTCAGTGCCCCTGACTAGTCAGGTATTGCATGCTTTAACAATTCTTGTGACACAATGGTTGAAAAAAAAATCTCTATTTTAAAACCCTTAGTCTGTGGTATTTTGCTATGGCAGCTCTAGCTGACTAATATAGCCTCTTAAAATATGTCTGAATGGATTTTGTTTTTTGACCAGTTTAAAAATTCCTTAAAGGGGTATCAAACATATTTATATTAAATTCATTTTGGCACTGTTCTTTTCAATACTTTCCTCACAGTTCCTTATCCCCTGACCTTCCTGTGTGACCTCGGTCTCATTTATTTTCTCTTTGCTGTTCTATACACATATTTTATATGATCTTAGCAATTAAGACAATAGCAATGTCTTTAAGTCATTGGAATAGAAGTGATTGCTGCATTTACTGGAATCTTTGATTTTCTGAGAAAGTGTAAAAGAGAAAAAATAAAAACAGAGGCCATGAGGCCCATCATGGGACATTGTGTTTTTAGACAGAGGATGGGGCCAGACAGAGGAACTGGGGAAGCCCAGAGGACACAAAACCATACATGCAAAGGGGAGAGAGGCTTTCAGAAGGCAAGTCCAGTGACTATCTCCAAGGCTTCAGGGGGGCAAACAAGATTTACTTAAGAAAAGATCATTGGGTTTGATAACTAAGACATCACTAAGAATCACTGAGAAGTACCTCTAGCTACCTGGTAGAGGCTAAGGCCAAGATTAACTGAGTGCTGAAAAGTCACTGTAGGCAGACTAGACATTGAGCAAGAGAGGTTACAGCTTTAGAGGACAGCTGGTATGGGCCATGGAAAGGACCAGGACATGGGTATTAATGTTGGAGAGAAGACTCATAAAGCAAAGTGGAGAAGGAATCCTTGATGGAGCACAGCCTCCACAGACAAAAGCTAAGAGCCTTGCAATACCACTGAAGAGTGAGCACTGTTCTCCCTTGTTCCTAACTGGAGGGTAAGCACCAAGCATGGAATACACAATAGGCTGGATTCCATTAAGCTTCTCCTGCTGCTGTCAAGGGCTCATAGCAGGAATGCCAGAACAATCTCAGGGAAAATCAGTTATCAGCACATGGGTGAATAGGGGTCATATTCAAGTCAATTGCCTCTGTATCTACAGCCATTAATTCAGTGAGTGCACTGTAAGAATCTAAGGATGAATGCACATAGCATTTGGGGGTGATAGTCTTCATGGTTCTACCTCATGTGTGCATCACAACCATTCTGTAAGATTTTTAATTTAACCAACTTTAAAGAGTGGGCTCAGAAGGTGAAGGAGGCAGAGCTGTGAGGTGGCAACACTCCAGTCCCGTTCTCTCAGCTCTGACTGTAATGATTTTCTTCACAACATGACTCTTTCCTTTTCGGCAATCATCTCATCAACAGCCAAGCCGCATACAGGTGACAGAACAAGAGTGTCAACAAGACAGACCATAAAAGTGACACAGTTGGAAGAGCTCTTCACTTCTTGGCACTCCATCCCCCAAAAGGCACTGCCTTTATTCCTGGAGACAGGGTTCCTGTGTGACAGGGTTCCTGCCTTCCTTTCTGCAAGAAGAGAACCATGTGGGACAACCTATACAAAAAGTCTAATGTCTAGTTGCCCCTCTCCTGGAGGTCAAAGGCAGCCCTCAGACCCTACCCCTCAACTGCTCTCCTCCTCTCCTCCAGGACTCACCCCAGGGAAACTTTCAAGCAGAAGCCATAGAAGGTCCAAGGAAGGGAGGAGTGGGAAGAGGAGAATGGAGTGTCAGGGTGACTATAACCCACAATTCCAAAAAGCCACGTGAGATGCTCAAGTTTAGTTGGTAGCTTTTAAAACATTTACAAGAATCGCATCATTCTAAGAAACATTTTAAAATGGAAGATGATCTCAAATTCAAATGTCTTTCAATTCAAATAAGAAACATATAAACATAAGTTCAATTTAATTGAAAATGTATTTAAATATCTTTAAAACTGAAAAAAAAAAAACCAAAAATAAAGTCCAAACAAAAAAGTAATTATCTTGGATGAGAGCTGCTGCCATCTGACATTTGAATGAGAAAAGTGTAATATGTATATCTTAGGGAGTGAGGAGAGCTACATGTCAAACCTCTTCATGGGTTTGCAGTTCATGATTCATTGACTCTGAAAAGATGCACTTTTGGCTCAACGAATGAGTGCCTGAAGCAGCACATTTCTTACCCAAATGAAATTTCTGGCTCTAAATTATCTCAGTTAACTGGCTTGCTTAGTGGACCAAGTTTCTTTAGTGTTGTACATTGCCAACTCCAGAAATAGTTAGCATTAAGCAACTCAGTTAACATGGATCTTAACTCTCTTCTTTGGAGGATAGACATCGTTCAACTCCAGAAAGATTTAGAATTAAATACAGAAAGGTTGAGGAAAGTAAAAGTCAAATCTGTACACAACAGATAACTTAATATAGCCGTGTAACATTTGAAAGAATGTACGTAGTCTATTAGTGTGATATCTCTCTCTCTCTCTTTCACACACACACTATGTGCTTGATGAATAGTGCATTTTAATTTGAAACCTTAACACATTTATCCACATATTTAGAAAACTTAACAGAATAGAATGGCATGCAATTTCAGACACCAGCTGGGTGTCCTACAATTCAACCCAATGTTGACACTCCAAAATAGGAACAAATCCTACAGATTAAGAGCTCAGTCCCACAAGACCACCCCTCTCCCTCCATTTCAGACACCAATTTCTAGTCCAAGTTGTCATCTGGATTCCTTACCTACTGGTTATGGATTACAGCTTCCAATGACCTCCTTCCAGGTTTGGATTAACAGCCACTAGAGCAATTAGTTCATGGAATTCAGAGAAACATTATACTTACTAGATTACTGGTCTATTATAAAAGGGGAGGTATGGGGAAGGAGTGAGGCATCTCCATGCAATCACCAAGCATACCATTTGTCCCACATCTTCACATGTTCTCCAACCCGGAAGCTCTCCAAACTCATCCTTTTGGATTTTTATGGAGGACTCATTGGATAAACATGACTGATTAAATCACTGGCCATTTGTGATTGATCCAACCTCCAGCACTTCTTTCCTCCCCAGAGAAGTCAGAGGGTGGGACTTAAAGTTCTAATCTTCTAATCAGGAAGTTGGTTCTCCTGGCAACCAGCCCCATCCTTAGGTGCTTTCAAAAATCAGCTCATTAGCAATGCAAGACATCTGTATTCTCTCTTCATTTAGGAAATACCAAGGATTTTAGAAGCTCTGTCCCCAAAAGGAACAAAGACCAAATACATATTTGTTATTATAAATCACAATTTTAAAAGTTCAGTTTAGGCCTAAAAGCATCCATGGAACCTCCAGCTGATAGGAGCACTTCACCCTAGCGAAGAGAAAGTGGTGGGAAGGAAATGCTTATGTTGACCTTCTCAGAAGTTGAGCAAGCTTTATTCTTGTCCTTTGCTGTTCAGCAATCAGTCCCCTCAGTTCTCAACAGAGCAACATGTAAAATGCCAACCAGAATGAATTGCTGGGATCTCTTGAAATTAGCATTTCCAAATCTTCCTAATGGATCTCCAGCCATCTTCAGGACACATTTAAACACAATTTGTCACTGCACTATCTATCAAGTCAGGGACACTGGCTACAATCATTCTTGACCTGAAAGAGGAAAACAAAGTGGTCCCAGAATGAACATCAGCAACCCTCCAATCAAGTGACCATGTGACCTGGATACTCAGTGTGTCTTGATTTCCTCAGTTTTAAATATACATTCCTATATCCTCTTAGAGACCTTGGATTCTGCGGCATAGAATAAAGGAGCTCCAGGGCATCTCTGTGATGAAGCAACCATAAAAATGTCAAAGTGTGGGAAGTCAATTTTGAGTTAGCTTAGATTTATGTGCTAGTTTCTAGGGGGTCAGTTTTCAGTGGGGTCAGTGGGTTGAGTTTATATTTACAGGGACAAGGGATGATGCAAGATCTGTGCACAGGAGAACCTGTTAAGTAACACCCATTTAGAATTAGCATTCGGAGATGCCTCTTTTCAAAGAAGGTGGTCCACACTTGTCCCATTCTCTTGTTTAGAAGAAGCCCTATTGGAAGCAACCCATGCCGTATGGATCACAAGGTAGATCCCACCCTTCTTGGTCATAAAAGTAACATGACCCCCGCCTGACCAATCATAGTAGCTCCTTTTTCTGGACACAGTGGTCAAGAAAGGGAATGTGACCATAGCCAGGCCAATCAAAGTATTTTCTGAGTCCTGATATGTGAACCAAAGAAAGAGCTTGAGAGCCTGAAGGTGCCAATGCCCACTCTTCCTGCAAGCAGAGCCCACCTGAGGGAGGTTCACACAGAGAAAAAGGCTGAGAGGTCCCCGTGGCATCTTATGGATACTATGGTTGGGTGAGTTCCTAGAGGAATTCCTTGCATTCCTTCTCATACTGAGAGGTATTGCTCATGGGAAACTTACAAGGAGTGGTTTATTAATAGTGAGCTTGCTAGAAACAGCCAAACAAAGACTTCATATTCTCCCAGCTCCTGCTGGATATGAATGAGTCCATTTCAAAGTTACTCTGGGAAGCTATCAAAAACAGACCTGTCCTCTGAGGCCAAGGCTTAACCGTGCAGTCAAGGTATCGATTCACTGAAAGCCCTTCATCTCTTATGCCTGAAAGACCAGGCAGGACCTGTGACTCCCTACAGGTAACCTTGCCACAGGCCCAGCCCTTCAGTCCAGGAAGCACCAACTCAACTTTAAGGGGAAATAGACTTCCAGAATCTGTGTGTACCTTGGCAGAAACTCCATCTCCAGTCATATCCAAATGCTACCCAGATTAACCCCTTGAGTCCCTTACTCCCAAGAAATGCAAGGGTCTATTTCATGAGACAAGTTCTTTCAAGAAAAGTGAGTCAAAGGAAATTTTATGGACAGCAATTTTCATGATAGACAGAGAAGGTACTATAGTTTCATGTCTGAGAGGGGGGCTGGTCACTCTCAGTAGTTCCCTGGTCTTACTAAAAGTATAATATAAAAACTCCGACTAAAAGTAAAGGGATGGAGAAAGCCATGTTACTATGCTAATAAAGCTGACTTTAAAGCCAGGAACATTATCAAGGCTAGAGAAGGACATAACATACCGACAAGGGGCGAATTCTTCAAGAAGACAGAGCCTAACCATGCCTGCACCTAACAGTGAAGGGTCAAAGCATGCAAGGATCTTCTCTGGTGGGTCTGATTGTTAGTCATTTAATATTATTTTGCAGACATCCCCAGCAAAGAGGCATTCATTTTTTGAAAAGCAAACTGCTTCCCCAGTTGCTTGCCCTTTCTTTCCCATGATGGACAATGGAGGAAGGTCAGCATAGCCAAAGAGCCCAGGAGGGTAGGCATCCATTCAAAGATATTTTAAAAGCTGTTCTTTGATCTTGCAAGCTCACCTTGTCTAGAAGAAAAAATGAGCAGGAGCTCAGCCTGAACAGATGGTGCTCGCAGAAGGTGCCCATCGTCGCAGAAATCTCAGAATATCTCCATTTAAAAACCTAGTCTCCATTCTAGGTTTTCCTGTTACTTTAAGAAGTTTTGGGTGAACATTTGGACACATGGGACACTGAAGGCCCAGAAATGTGTAGACCTGACACGTTTGACCTTCAAAAGATTTCAAGGACAAGCAAAAGGACGGTGTTGCATCCGTCTTTGGGTGTGAAAGGATGACTCATGGCCAGTGGCCGGGACAGTGGGGTTTCTTGCAGCCCTCACCTGAGAGTCAGTGGTGCTAATTACATGGCAAAAGCTGTTTCCGGGTGTTCATAATTCCTGAGCAGTCTTCCTGCCTCAGGTGAACGACTGCAAGCCTTTGTCCCCATAAACATGCTCTATAATACTATGTTCTGTCTTATTGCATTAAAAAACTGGGTGGTTTTTTTTTGGGGGGGGGGGTGGGACACATATATTTTGTTGACTAAAATTATGGTTAATAGGAAAACTTGAGAAACAAACTTATGAGGTTCAAATATGTTTCTGGCCAACTGGAAGATGATCAAAAGGATTATGTTGATCAGGAAATCATTTCAGCCTCTTTCCCAGGGTTGCTCACCACCACTCTTTTGTTGTTCTTGAGAAATGAAGTTCTTGCAATGACTTGTTCCTGTGGTTGTCACACTACACACACAATTTTCATCGTACACCTCAGTCAATGAGAATGAGGGAGAGGAGAATGAATATATACTAATCCCAGGATTTACCACAAATTAAAAAAATCCCTTGCATCAATATGTTGACTTATAATTCCTCTTTATCCTACAAGCAGATTGCAAATATTTTCAAGTCAGTAATGGCATTTGCTCTCCCATTGCTGATGGAACCTTTTCATTAAATGTACCTGACAGCCTTAGGCTTGGAGCTCAGGCCACACCATCACTCTCTGTCCTTGTTTAAGCAGCTGCAGCAGCCAGGAGCCTGGACCCCAAGCAAGCATGGAGAGGTAGGGACCAAAAGCCCGAGGTACCTGCCTTCCCTTCTCTCACACAGGAGCGCACACCTCCCAGAGAGTGTATTCTTGTCTCTACCTGCCTGCCACAAAATCATTATCTCCTCTGGCTTGGAGCCCTGGTCCTCAAAAAGTTCAAAACCATTTCTTCATTTAGCAAACATCAACAGCACCTCTGGGGGCCAGGCAAGGTTTGGGGCCCCAAAGACATGTGAACAGAACTGTGCAGGTCTCTGCTCTGTGGCATTCCCATTGTGGGTAGAGAATCAGGTAATAATCCATTAAACAAGAGAGTAAAAGACCATCTTGGTACAATGGTGAGCACTACAGGAAATGATAAAGGGTTGGGACAAACAGACCAGGGGTGAGACAGGGGATGCTGTCTCAGGTAAGATGCTCACAGAGGAGGGACAGATGCACTGAGATGAGAATGAGGAGAAGCAGCTGCTGATGCAAGGCCTGGGAGGAAGGAGAAGGACTGTGTGTGCTGGGGAGCTGCACACACAAACGGAAGGCTCTTGCATGATGAGGATGCAGCTGGCCATGAATGAGGGAACAAGTTCTGAGGGGCACAGTCAGGGTTTTCCAAGGAGCTCCCATGCCTGTTTCTCAACATAGAACCGTGAAGACCTTAGACTGTGTGAGCTTCAGACATATTATACATGGGGGTATAAGCGTTACTAGGAAGTGGTCAGCTTATGATCCATGAAAAGGCCTTGTGGCATGGCATTACTTGGGTGACTATGCAGGAGGGGCTGGCCTGGCTCCTCCCTGCCTGGAGCACTTGTTACTCTCATCCACTGGGGTCTGATGGGTTGTAGTGCACGTGCTGTAGAGAGGAAGTCAGGGTCTTGGAACCCCTGTGGCTTGGAGCACACAAAAGGGGGCCCCGTGGGTTGAGAAAGGGGTAGAAGTTATCCACCAGGGAGAAGAGCTCAGAGCTTTGGGCTTCCACGTGGTCCTCAGAAGAGAGGGGCGGGAAGAGTGTGCTTCTCCGTGAAGTGAGTGCAGGGTTGATACCCAAGATTCCCTCATATACCACTTAGGCCAAGAGCAGGTTTTTAGAGATTCGGCAGCCTTTCTCTCTCACACTCACAGGGCAGGCACCATGAGAGCAAAATCAAGTTTGGCTGCCTGGGAAGATTGGGGTTTGTGGAGAGAGCATGGGAGGTTAGTTAGAGAAGAGCTTGGCCCGGGAACTGTGACCACCTGTACTGATGTACCACGAAAGGTGAGCTGCAGATGTAAAACTCTCCAGCCGCTGGTTTCCACGAAGGATGGTACAGGGATGGCAGGAAGAAGGACCATCATTTCGGTGTCTCCGTGGTAAATGACATCCCTGACAGTGAGCACACTTCTCCGAGTTTTCCCAGTGCCCACGGGTGGCCCTGCCTTCTCACGGGCAGGTTCCTCTTAGGCTGCTGACCCCACAGGTCTGAGCATGTCCTTGCACATCTCTGATATCATTCCTTATGTACAGGTTCCTTCTTTTAATCTGTGTTTGGGGAACTGTCTATTTTGATAGCATAGACACCCATTGTGACAACTCTCTCTTTTTTTTTTTTTAAATCAACCACCCCCCAAGGGCTGTTGAATGGCTGATGCCCAGGCACCAAGGGGACCTCTTCCCAGAGCCTGGAGAGCTTGCCGGGCAAAGAATACCTCTGCCGCCTTCCTTTAATTCAATGTGCCTAGTCTGCTGGTTAGGCTTCTGGTTTTAACATGTTATTTTGTTTATATTGAGCTGTTTGAGACATCTTTCGGTTTCGCAGTTAGCTCACAGCTTTTTAATTTATCTTTATCTTACTGTTTTGATATTTTGGCTATGACCCTCTCGTCTTTGAACCGAATTTGTTTGATCCTCTGCCTGTGGTTTTGTGTTTCTATCTACCTCCTCTCTGGGTGGTTCATGTCTCCGCTGTGGGTCCCTGTTGGGCTCTCATGGCTTCAGTGGTTTCTTTGCCACTTGCTTCATCCTGTTATTGTTTAGTTATTAGTTAAAGATTTTGTTCTTGATCTCAGGAATTCCAGTCATGGACGGCTGGTGGCAGGGTGACAGAAGTGGGAGACTGTCACCTAGCCCTGAACAATGGCATGCCTGTATTTTTGTGTTTATTTATTTTTTTCAGGAAACTGAACAGAAATAGAAAGAACAGATACTAGTCACATTCTCTCAGGTTCTAGAAATGGGCTTTATGATAGTGACTGGGCAACATTTACTGGTGATCAGAAAAACAGGAGAATCTAAATAATTTGTTTTTAGAACTTGGGTCTTTTGAAAATGCATAATATTAAGATTGAGGGGGAAATGGAGGTATGGTAGGCTCTGATGTCATCATGTAGCATGGGCTGACAAAAGAAGACACTAATAACTAAACTATCTTCCTTTTAGTCTGTTCATTTCAGGACTTAGGTCATTAGCTGAACAGAAGAAATCAGAGACTGCAGAAGCTGTTTTTATAAGTGAGCAATAGCATGCATCTCCTCTAAGTCAGATTCTAATGGGACAGTCTACTTTCCTGCTGTGGAAGGCATCACAGGTCAATAAAATCACGTATGGATTCAGGAAGTGTTGGCTAATGAGGGAGGCTCCTAATTCAGCAGGAATCAGACCATTTCATTCTGTCATGTGGACAACAGTCCTTAGACTGGGTGCAATAGCGCCCAATGACAACATTGTATAGTAATGCCTAAGAGAGGGAACAGCTTTCCGAAACCTTGCAAGTGAGCTACAGGTTGAAACGTCAGCATTTTCTTTCTTTAAAAAAAAAAAAAAATATATATATATATATATATATATATATATATATATATATGTATATATATATATATATATTATTGATTTTTTACAGAGAAGAAGGGAAAGGGGTAGAGAGTTAGAAACATAGATCAGCTGCCTCCTGCACACCCCCTACTGGGGATGTGCCCACAACCAAGGTACATGCCCTTGCCTGGAATCATACCTGGGACCCTTCAGTCCACAGGCAGGCGCTTTATCCACTGAGCCAAACCAATTAGGGCTAAACGTCAGCGTTTTCTAATCTGTACACCTGTCTATTTGTAATTGTCGAATGTTGCACTGTATGTCGGCAGACTGAAGACAATTAAGACGGTAGGAAAATTGAACATAGCTGTCAAAGTGGAGAAGATTGCAGTGCCATGCTCTCGGCAGACAGCAAATGAAAAAATAAATGGATCCAATTCTCACTTTGGCAGTTAGAGGGGAAATTTTCTGAAGTAATGAAGAGAACTGAAATTAAATAGAAGGAGAAATTGGCTTGTGAATTGAAAAGCATCAGTTTATGCCCTCACTAATAGGAAACTGTAGATATCGGTTAGAGAATCCACGTAGGCTTCATGGCATCTCAATAGTCTTCAACTGTTTATTGCATAAAGATTTTATGGGCAGCACATATTAGCCAAAAGAGCACTGAATTATAACAAAAATAAAAACAGCTACTATTAAGTCTATATGGCATGTCCAGCGCTGCCATAAATTCATTCCCTCAACAGCTCTGTTGTTGCAAAGAAGAAATATGAGGCCAAAAAATTAAGTTCCTTGTTAGGATCACACAGCTAGGCCCAGCCGGGTGGCTCAGTTGGTTGGAGCATTGTCCTTTACACCAAAAATGTTGTGGGTGCAATTCCCAGTCAGGGCATATACCTTGGTTGTGGATTCTACCTGTACAGTCAGGGGTGTATGGGAGGCAACCAATTGATGTTTCTCTCACCTCTCTCACCCTCTCTCTCTCTCTCTCTCTCTCTCTCTCTCTCTCTCTCTCTCTCCCTTCTTCTCTCTAAAATCAATAAACATATCCTCAGGTGAAAATTGAAAAAAGGTCATACAGCTAATAATTTTTAAAAAAACAAAAAACTGGGTTCTAAATAAAAGATCTCCCAAATTGGGTGCTTGTCCTCTTGGCTCTGCCTTCCCAAACCTACCTCTAACAGGCAGAAGTGGAATGAGAGCTGAACAGTCTGCCCCTACCTCATGAAAGAAATTGGAACTAAAACACATGCAACAAAACCATATATGAAGCCTTTAGGAATGGAATGACAGGGTCCTACTGCAAACCAAAGGAACAGATCAGATCTGGGTTGAGGCCTAAAAGGTGTAATTGGGAAACTCTTCCTCAGATGATTTCAATTCCAACCTGTGTTTTAAGAACCGCTAGAAATGCTGACTCCAAATTCTTCTCCAATGTTCACATTCTGGTTTTTATCTTTAGAAGATCTTTAAATAGCTCTCTGTTATCTAGCATCTTTAACTTGCATTCTGGCAGAAATGCCCACTGGCCTAGGACTAGCAGCATTGGCGGACTTCTGAAATGCTGAATGGTTGGCATCTGTAGGCAGGTAGGCATGCTGAGACTCTCCAGTAAACAGAGACACAGTTACAAGAGTCTTCCACATTGGGTAAGAAAATGAAGGAAGGCATCGGTGACCTAGCCTCATCACCAAGGCAGTCCATGATGTTCTCCCGGTATCATTTCAGGCACTTGGGCCAGCAACCAACCCAATGCGTCCCAGGTGTGAGGTCTCTCTCATTCAAAGAAATTCCAGTTTCAAGGACATTGCTGGTGGATGGATTTCTTCCAAGTAAGAAGGTGGAGCATTTGGCCCACGGTAATGGGGAAAGCAAGATTAGGAATTTAAAGAAATCGTAAGACCATGTAATTAGAGGCATTAGTCAAGCCATACTGGTTCTTGGAGAAGCAGAAAAGCTTTTGACACCCAAATTAAGTGTCAAAAGCACATAATTTTAGAAAATGTTTGCAAAAAGAGATAACTTTAAACCAAAACTCACACTTCCTGAGTGCTCTCCACATATCTGTGGAATTTGTAATAAAGAAGGAAACCAAATTCAAGGAACACAGAATCTCATCTACACACAAAAATGTTGTAGAAAATATACTTCAAAATAAGGGAAAATACAAAAAATTACAATTTAAATGAGCACAAAATCAATTTTAGTTTCTCTGTTCGTTTTTTCTTTTTCTCTGCTTCTATAACTGCAAGATTAGGACTACTTTCCATTGATACCTGTGTCAGAACTCGCACGTGGGCTAGTGCAATGGTCAACAGAGTGAGCGAGATACATGAATGTTTGTAGAAATTCATCCACAATTTGCATCTTTGTTTGTGTCCACACAACCCCACACATCACCCATGAACCAAAACAGTAGTCAGCAGCTCAGAAAGTTTTGCTTTATGCAAGTGAAACCCACCACTCTCCCAGGGCTTGGCCGACCAAAAGCTCAGAGAAGAATAAAATGGGAATTCATATAAAAGCCTGCCTCACGCAAGGTGGCGTGCTCACAGGCGCTCTCTCATAAGTGGCATTGTTGACGGCATGGTCATCCCCATTGGCACATGAAGCGGGCAGCTGTGCAGCTGGGTCCACCCCTATCCCTGAGTCTTGTGTTTTGGAATCAAATGTAGTCTATCTTATGTTTGGGTCTTGCAGGAAAACAATTCTCTCACACTTTGTCACAAGCTGCAAGGCAAGCGCTTTCTGAGAAGGTGAGATAAGCAACAAGACTGCTGAGGTGAGGAGCTGATGTCCATGTTCCTAAATAGCATCCCTCTGGCTCTAAGTCCCAGGGCAGAACTGTGTGTGTTCTGCCAGAAGTGTGTGTGTGTGTGTGTGTGTGTGTGTGTGTGTGTGTGTGGTCTGTGTGTGTGGTGTGTTTTGTGGTATGTATGTGTATGTTGTGATGTGGTGTGTGTATGGTATATGTGTGTGTGTGGTGTGTGTGGTATGGTGTGTGTTTGTGTGTATGTGTTTGTGTGTGTGATGTGTGTGGTGTGTGTGGGTGGTCTGTTGGGGGGAGCTGTGACATCCCAGCTCCAAAGAATGACAAGCAGAGGCATGAGTAGGAAGCCAGGGGTCTCAGACAATCATTAACTTTTCAATTAGGAAGCTTCCAAATTAAGAACCTCTTCCAGTTGCCTGCAGTGAGGATGGAGCAATCACTTTTTGAATGTTAAACAAGTTTTGCTTTGAGCATGTATTACATAAAACAGGTGTGTTTTAACCTATACTTGCTTGTTTGTTAGCACCATCTATTTTTATGGGCATCAGAGGATTTCAAATTCTGCCCTGCCAAGTCCCCACTGACCTGCTCTTGGGAAAGAATCCTTCCCCCCCCCACACACACTCCAGCCAAGTCCCCAGCACCCACATCTGCTCAGCCCCAGGCCTCTCTTCCCCACTGAGCTGCTAATCCTGAGTTTTCTCTTAAGGTTCCCTTTAAACGGAAACTCCCCCACCGAAATGCTGTGGGTCCTGTTCGCCATAACAAAGCCCATGGGAGTAATCAATACGGGGCCAGCCTCTGTCCCTGCAGTAAGGCAGTTACTCCAGCCTGGCCTCTGCCCACAGGCCTTTTCTCTATCAGCCTTCCTCCAGGGACCAGGAAACTGCAGTTCTGAGACTCCCATGAAGACTTACCAGAGGCTGCTGTTTCTCATGGTTTTCTTGAAGGTTAAGGGCAAATCAGAGACTCAGTTCCCAGACCCCCTCGCCTAGGAGCACCGATGAACAAACCCGAGTCGTATAGCACACTGTACCCAGTGTGGGATTGCTGCTATCACCTCCACCCAACCCAGGCTCGCACCAACAAGAAGCATCTGTGGGAGGCCAGTGACGTCATTTTTATCAGACCCTTGGGGTTGAAGATGTGGGAGACCAGACAGCTTTTTCCCGGCTGTGATCATTTGTTGTACATGCCTCCTCACCCCACCCTGCCAAGTTCTGAGACAAAAGGACTGTGACAGTGAGTGAGGCCCCTCACCTAGGCCAGAGGATAGCTGAGTATGGGACAGGCCAGGAGGTTCTCCATCCCAGATCCTAGGAGGGACCCGGGATGCCCTGGCATCCCTCTCAGTCTCCAGGGACTGACGTGGCTGACCGGGACACTGCAGGGACCACCTTACTCTTAAAATCCAGAGTCAGTGAGTCTTTCTTGCTCCAGTTTATAGACCAATAGGACCTTTGACACATCTCCCACCTGTAGCCCCGCCCCAGGAACTGATGCTCCCTGTCTGGGAGGGTGGAGGCTGCCCAGGTGAGTTTTGATAGAAGGTTTTCAACCCTGCGCATGGCTGAGGTCCTCAAGGCAGACAGCTGCTGGGGGGCTGGGAGGTCACAAGCGCTTCTGTTTGGAACAGATACATGAGGGTCGATGTGCCCTCCGCTGGGAAGGTCCCATCAGTGTGAGCTGGTGCCTCTCTGGCATGGGAATTGCAATCTTGCCAACTGGGCAGAGGGCACCCAGCAAGCTCTTTAGGACCAAATGTTTGAAAGGAAGCAAGACTGAGCACCAAGCGTACCCAGGAGCCAAGGAGAGGCTTGGTCCTGATTATTGGGGATAATTGGGTCCTATAGGATATGACCTGCAGAACCCATGAAAACTCCTGGTTACAGCTAGCAGAAATTTCCTTCATACCTGGTAGAGCAAAAGTGGGGACTTGTGAGAAGGAAATTGAGTTGTCTCATGTGATGAAGTCACCTTTGTGTGGCCTAGGCTGGGCTTCAGGGACAACTGCAAGCGGGCAGTTCACTCCACCTTCCATCTCCTGGCCCCATCCATGGCTCGGGTATCACGTCTCATTCCCCTCAGTGCAGACACGCTTTCTCCACATGGTGAATACTGTGGCTGAGGTCAGGAACTCAGATTCGTATCTGTGGCTTCCACCACCATTTCAACCCTCCCACCCATTGGCCAGGCTTGGATCAGGCTCATCCCTGGATCAAGCAGTTGAGGCTGAGCGAGAGGCCTCCTTCAGGAGGGAGAGCCACTACAGGAGAAGGGGTGTGGTCTGGGCAGACCAGAGGGTAGGGGTCCTGACCGCTGGCTTCATCCTGTTTGTTCTAGAGCAGAGGTTAGCCAAGTGCAGCCTCCATGGCAAATCTGGCTGTCCGCCTGTTTGTGTGAATAAAGTTTAATGGGAACAAAGCCACACTTCACTGCTCTCCTGGCAGAGCGAGTAGACATTCCGGTCCTTGTGTTAAAGGTTAATAAATCCTGTGAGGGAGCCCACTGGTATTTCCCCAGGGCCAGCACACACTTGTATGTCAAGACGTTAAAGGTCAGGCAGAAGGTATAGGTTTTCACTTGGGAGGTTTTCGTTTTAGTAGCCGGGCTGGATTCCCAGATCACGTGTCTCCTGGACTCTTCTAATCTCCCTTTGTCTTCTTCTCCTCATGTAGCTGAGGTTCCAAGTTCAATGTTAGTGTCCTGATCTTTGGGAGGCCAGGCGTGGATACCCAGGGCCAACGACGTCTCTACCTCAGGATGATGTGCTTCTCTGGTCTGATCTTTTGGATCAGGTGGTCTGACTTGCTCAGCTGCAAGTGACACAATATTCCTCTTAGCTTGTCCTCCGAGCTTGTGGCTGCTTCCAACACCTACAGGGAGGGGACATGGGCTGAGGTGGAATGGGGTGCTTCTGGGTCCGCTGGCTCCAAATTATTTTATAATCTCTCCTCCTTCCCCACAAATACCAACTCTGAACCCTGATCCTGAAGGAGAATGCTCCATTCTTAGCCCAGAGTAGAGGCAACCACTGACACTGACTGGCTGTCCACTTCTTTCTCAGCACCATGATGAAGTGCCATCACAGGAAGGTCCTGCTCAGAAGCTGTGAGGCTGTTCTTTTCTGGCAACTCAAAGGTTTCATCATAGCCTGGCCCCAGCGACTCAGCTGGTTGGAGCATTGTTCTGTGCACCCACAGGTTCTGGTTTGATTCCTGGTCAGGACACACACCTGGGTTGCAGGTTTGATCCCCAGTCAAATGTTTGATCAATATTTTTCTCTCCCTTCCTTTCAGTAAGCATGTCCTCAGGTAAAGATTTAAAAATATATATTTCACCCTAAAAATAGGTGCAGAATTGAAGATTTCACTGGGGCAAAGGCCAACACACATTTCAAGCTCATTTTCTCAGACTATAAGGCCCTTCCAGAGGAGCTCAGTAGAAGCTTTCCATGTCATTGGGTTTATCTAATCCAGATTACTAGACTATTTCTGTTCACTCATCATCATTCTTAACAATACTTACAAGGATGAAAAAGACAAAACAAATCAGACACACACTTTGAGGAAGCAAATGAAACACACACCCACTGCACAAGGCAGCACTCATCTCAACCACATCGAGTGATGCCCAGAGACCACCAGCCAGTGGCTCCCTGAGAGATTTGTCAACCTCTGAGGGTCACTTCTGGCTGTTGGAACACAGCAGGGCCCACACTGAGGTCTCAGTGAGCCCCCTCTGGGAGATTTAGATGTTCTCACGAACACCCAAGTCCTTAAAGGTGGGGTTGTCCACACCCGGCCACATGGAGAGGAGAGTGTAAAACCTCCAAAACCTCCCTGCACTGCACAGACCTTTTATTATTTCATCATGGGGTGAAGGTGCAAGGGAACCCTTGTATCATTCATCTTTCCTCCATAATAAAGAGTGCCAGGGCTGAAGTTTCTTTTGCTAATCAATGTGGGTAAAGACCAGTACGCCTTTAGTGAGAAACAGCTTCAGGACAGTAAAACAGGTTGGGTCCCTTCAATTCCCCTGGCAGGGCGATTGCTGAGCCGCCTCCTTCAGTCCTTAAAACAGTAACTCTGTTACTTTCTACACTTAGTTGATTTGTGTCCTCCTGGATGAAAACTAGGGGGATCACTAGGAATGCTGCCTTCTAGCCCACAAATAAAGTAAGACTCAATAATAGCAGGTTCAGCCTCCTTCAGGTGGACGGATAAAAAGAATGGAGCTATCAAAATGAGGATGGGACACATTCTTTTATGAATGAGGCTACTTCGTGCAGTTGCCATCATTTCAGTGGCACTTGGATTCACTCTTCCCTGACAATGAAGCCTGGATATACGCTGGAGGGAGGGGAT
Source organism: Pipistrellus kuhlii (assembly GCF_014108245.1). NCBI lineage: Eukaryota > Metazoa > Chordata > Mammalia > Chiroptera > Vespertilionidae > Pipistrellus > Pipistrellus kuhlii. The sequence goes on from NW_023425573.1 coordinate 27,308,111, forward strand.
GTGGTGCCTTCCCCCAAGAACTTATTGTTTTCCATGGCTATTTGCTGTGCTTTCTTCCCGGGCCAAATGCTGAGACACCTGTGTCTGAACAAAAAGACAGAGACTATTTAGCCAGCAGAATAAGCAGGTTTTCTTCCTGTTGCTCTGAAACGGTGGCTTGTTCTTGCATGCAGAAGCTTGCTGCTCTAGCTTGCTTTCTAAACACATACCACCCACTTGTTCCTACATCTGACTGTCTGTGGGAAACAGCTGGGGGGAGGGGGCTGGATGCCCTATAAATATAAATTCCCAGGTTCCATCCCCTGGGACTTCTGTCCAATTCATCTGCCTGGGACCCAGGAATCTGAATGTCAACGTGACACATTTGGGGACATGGCGTGCTGGCCCAGGTAAGGCCTGGTCGCTCTGTAGTCTCAGATCTATGTTAGCCTTTCAGAGCAGAAACAGGAACCTGGAGATTCTAACTCAGCCTCCTCATTTTGCAGAGAAATAGCATTGAACCTATGAGATGAAACCTGGCTTGATCAGGCAAGACCCGGACTATGACACTGTGAATGCTCAGTGTGTCTGCAGGAATCTGTGGCCTCTCAGCTGAATGTAGAATCAGAAACATGTTTCTGTAAAGCATTAGAAAGAAATATCCTTACAGGGGGAAAGGGTTATTAGGAGTCATCTGGATAGAAAGAGGCCTTTGTTCAGGGGAGATGGCTTTGAAAAGCAAATGTTAGTGAAAGATGCTCTGTCAGAGGGAGGCCTGCGTAAATCCAGCCTGAAGCACAAGGACCCGCCTTTGTCCGGCCATCTGCAGCCTGTGCCTGAATGTCCCTTGAAGAAGCAAGAGCTCTGATGGCAAATGGTTTTTGGACTCCAAATAAAAGAGAAACAAAGCAGTTCTTAAACAAAAGGACTGCAGTCTGAAAGCAATTCTGCCCAGGAAAGAGCTCTATTGACATGTATTCCTCCCAAATGGACCATAATTAGGCCACACACTATCCACTTGCTGTTTTTATTCCTAGACTAAGGAGGAAGCTTGGGTAACTTAAGGCTGCCTCAGTAGCTCCATGTGGAAAATGAGTTACCCATAATGACAAGTGACCCCATAACTGAACAACTTTGGATGCCCTGGACCTGCCCTCTCACCCCAATTCGCAGTCTCTGGAAGAACAGACCTCTCTGAGCACCTCATTTGTGGGTTTATCAAACAGCGATGGGCCTATTGTGGGCTCAGTGTGGACTGACAAAGACCTAGCCAATAGTGAACATAATTATTTCTGTGAATTGGGGCTTTTCCACTTCCATTCCCCTGAATCACACGGTGAAACAGGGACCACTTGAAGAATTCTTAACAGAAGTGAAATAGCACAGAGCAGGGCCTCCCTGGGTACACGCGCACCACAGTTTCAATGATTTGTGGTGTGGACCGACTGAGCTCCTCTGAAGTTATTATTTTCACCACTCAAAAATGTCTGCAATCCACGTATTCATGGATTTCTAACCATCTGGCCCACTATCTGGAGTTGACAAAACCGAGGCTTAGTGGTTTGCTGCAGATAGTTAGTGACAGGGTACGACAGGGCCCAGATGTCCCAACACACTCACCTTCCACATCGATGTACAGTCTTGATAAGACATCTTCTACCACATGAATTTCAAGATTGTTAGATCTTTTCTGAGGCAGCAGTGACACCTCATCTTCCATGTTTAGATGGAATCTTCTGGAAAATTTGGTAGAACTCTATAGCAAATACACTTTCATGAGACTCCTCCCGCCCCCAGATGAGTCAAGTCCTGGGTAATCCCCTCCCCTGAATGTGGGTAGAACTTCTGATGTGTTTCTAACCAATAGAATATGTCAAGGTGACTGGCTGGCCCTCCTTTGAGGAGGTTAGATGATTTGGGCTGGTCACTCCCCTGAGTATGTTATGCTATGAGACTCCCTCATAGGCAAATAGTATAGAAGAAGATTCTCCTGCTGGTCTGAAGAAGTGAGCTCCATGCTGCGAGATGGCCAAGTGCTCAAGACTTTCCAGTGGCCTCTTGATGCTGAAAATAGGCCCAGCCAGTGAGAAAGCCACAGAAGCCTGGATTCTGCCAAACACCAGGAGAGCTTGGAGTGACCCCTGGCTCCTGAGGGGAACGCAGGTGGCTGACATCTGAGCAGAGGTCCCAGATGAGCATTGCCCAGACGCCTGACCCACAGAAACCTTGAGAGAGTAAGTATACAGTGGATTCTCTTCATTCACATAGTCATGTTCTATGAAGTCCCTGTGATAAATGAATTAGTGCCCTTGCTTCTAGGAGAAATGCAGGGTTAGGTCCTTGGGAGCCCCTAGTCACAACATTTTCATCAACCGATTGATGCATAATCTAGTTTTACATGTGATTCTGTTTAAAGACACCGTATTTAATGTATAGTTGATTCACTGACATTGGCCAGCGGCACTGTAACTCATTTTTAGGTATGGTCTGCATGTGTTCTGCATATGGTCTGCAAATGCCCATTGTGATGACTGAGTTTGCGGTTCCCAGTGAATTTTAGCAGGTACAGAATCTGCATATAATGAGGATGGACTATAGGTTTCCAGCTGCTGCCTATAACCATTTGTTGGGCCCCAATAGCTAAAGAATGCTGTCTTGAACTTCAGTCCTTCCTGTTAACACACTCTTCCAGTCCCAGCCTCCTGGGCCATTCACCTAACCATGAATGTGACTCGTGTTCTGTACATCTGAGGGCATTAATACATGCTGTTGTTCTGATGGAGCCTCACATTTACTTGTGCGTGTCATGGAACATTCCAGAACTTCTCAGCATTAGAAAAGTAGAAGGTGTTCTCAGGCTTTGCTGTCCTTAATTAAGATATGGTCGCTGTAATAGTTACTGTTCATTGTCCCAGCCTGGCTTAATCATTAGGTGAAATCTCCTATATTCTTAAAATCAATGATCTACAGTGTAAACTCTACACCTTCTTCTTATCCTGGAAACCATTCTATTTTTTTTTTTTTTCTCCAGGAATCCCACCTCCTTTCCCTGCAGGGGTCAAAGAATTCAAGAGCTCACTCACCAGTCAAGGTCACCAGGGTAGAGAGAAGACCAAAACAGCTTTCCTGTTCTCCAGCCAGCCCAGCCTCTGTTGCTGTGGTCATTGGCCTGCCATGTGGTTTTTAAGTTCCCAGCTCACTGGCCACCAGCCCCTTGACTTTGTTCCTTCCCATATGTTTGCAGCAAATCAGACTTACTCCTCAATTAACCTTAGGCAGGGCCTCCCCTCTCCGGGTCTGGTCCCTCAGTGCAGACACACTTGGCATTGGACATGGCCTGGGATATGTGCCCCCGCCTTGCTCTGCAGACTACAGCTCAAGAACCCCAGATACCATGACCCTACAGCACAGCCTGAGCTCCCTCTCAGTTGTAGCTTAGCTGGCCACGTTAACGCCCGAGCATAAAGCCAGTGCTTCTCTCAGGCTCGTGCAGAGGACAGCGAGACTCGGTCTGAAATGCTTTCTATCCTGGGGTCAGCTTTGTCTCAGAGATCTTCATCTAACTCACCACACACATGACACCCCTTCTCAATCATCCTCAAACGCAGCCTGCCCTCAAAACCCCACCCAGTTGCATATCTTCTAAATATTACGAAAAAGGAACTTGGGTGTGACACAAACATTCCTATGTCAGACTATACCGCCGAGGCACCAGACTTCGATAAATGTAGGGAATAAAGTCACCTTGAGAAAAAAAAGAAGAAAGATCTAACTGTCCACACTCAATGAGATGGGTCTCTGCATCCCAAGGGCTGAGCTGGCCTCAGTTGTTTGCCCGTGTTGCTAGGTTAATCCTCATGAGATCGAATGTAGCAGAATCAGAGTAGCGTGAATGATCCATTTCATGAAGCACTGCCTGCATCTTAGCATCAGCTTTTGCAACGACCCCCCAAAAATAAATGACTTGGACTTGCTGTGTGCTTGCAGAATGTAGGGATGGCCCAACGAAGCCATAATTTTCCCTTCTTTTCAGCCTCTGCAGAAAATATATCGTTTTCCTCTTTGGTTGATTTCCTGAGGATTTCGTATTGGTGGGAATTGATTTTCTTTTTTTCATCGTTATCAATTGATGCTCTGTTCTCAGATCACTGAGCATTAGCAATGTTCCAATCCCATTTACAGAAAACTGTACAAAATTAAATTTGGAGGGTGAGGGACAACACATAGAAAGAATTCTAAAGCACGTTAGCACTTCTGCCTTAAAAAATGAGAATTGCAGTAATTTATAACATAATTCTGCTTAAGGTTTTATTACGTGATGACTTTGAGATTTCCTTTTTCAGAATTTATAACTGAACTGAACTTTAAAACAGTCAAAGGCATCAGAGAATAAAAGCAGAAGACACTCCTTGATATAAATACATGCACATATCCATGGGATCCTTCAGGGGGGAAAAGGGCAAATCCACGCATCAGTGATTACTCTCAACTTGGTCATCCACTCATTTGCATGACTTTCAGATATAATCGCCTGCTTGTAATATTCCACCTGGCTTCCTGCTCCAGAATATTATACTTCCTCTCTCCCTGGCCAAAGTGGTTTGACTTTATTCCCATTTGACTTCTTCATCGTAGACGTCTCCTTAAGAGCTACTTTCCAAATTAACATGAAGAATTGTCACACAATGTCATTCTAGAAATAACTGGAACCATCATGGAAATCAAAAGGGATCATTTTGTAGCATTCTCCAACATATTTTGTTAGTATTCTTATTTATACCTCATTTTTCTCCCAGAGAGTGTTTGAGACATCTCATTATTATGCATATAATGAAATACAATTATTTTAAAGTTAGATTAAAAAAAAACAGCAAGAATAATAGGAGGGGTGGGGGAATGATAGGAAGGACAAAGTCTGTGTATCTGCATTAGCCCACTTGTATCATAAGTGTGTGTAATCAACAGTGAGGAAATCTCATCGGCATTCAAGTTTTGATGTCCTTCTTGCTCAGTTTATGAGTCAGGCTCTGGTGGCTCTGCTCAGCATGTCTCTCATTCTTCCCCTGTGACCCAGGGCCAGTTGGTGCATACTCTTCTCACTATGATGACAGAAGCACAGGAAGGCAAATGGAAACACTCGATAACTTTCAGGCATCAGAGTTGGCAGTTATCACTTTTATTTTCCAAATCTTACATAAGTTCTTTTCATGGGCAAACTCTAAACCAAAACTGCATAAGGGAAGGGATTCTGGGAAATGTAGTTTCCAGGCTTAACACACTTGCTAGTGATGATGGTGGTGGTTATGGTTGTAGTGGTGGTGATGATAGTAATGGTAGTGGTGGTAGTGGTTATGGTTGTTGTGGTGGTGATGGCGGTGGTGACAATGTGGTTGCTGGTGGTGATGACAGTAGTAATGGTTGTGGTGGTGATGGAGGTGGCAATAATGGCAGTAATGATAGTGATGGTGGTGGTGGTAAGCTAACAATAAATAATCTGGCACAATATGCAAAATGTCCAATTCTTGGCCACTTTTTTAGAGATGAGCTGAAAACTTCCCTTTACAATTTTTAGAAATCAATGCAAAGGGAAAAACATCAGTTACATGATCAAAGAGACCATTAGATTCGCCTTAGGGTTGAGTTGTTTATAACTCATTATGGAGCAGGTCCTTTCATCTGATGTTTAATAGCCTTCCATTTTGAATCACTCTTATATTTTATATGATAATTCCACTGTTTTTTTTCCCCTTGTTCTTTCTTTCTCATTATTTCACTCATATTTTTCATCTCTATCTTTGGGGGAGATTTTCCTGAGTTCACATTTAATTCTTTATTCTCTAAAGGTGTTTTTGCCTTACAATTCTTTCTTAATTTTTAAAAAAATTTTATTGATTTTTTTACAGAGAGGAAGAGAGAGGGATAGTTAGAAACATCGATGAGAGAGAATCATTGATCAGCTGCCTCCTGCACCACTCCTACTGGGGATGTGCCCGCAACCAAGGTACATGCCCTTGATCATAATCGAACCCGGGGCCTTTTGGTCCACAGGCCGATGCTCTATCCACTGAGCCAAACCAGTCCTGGCATACAATTCTTTCATTTTCATATCATCTTGTTCTTGATTTATGAACTAAAAACCTTAAGTCTCTGTATTAGTTGGAGTAATGCTCTTTCCACATTTCTTCTGGTATCTATCTCATCTGTTTCTTTATCCAGGCTTTTCTCATTGGAGAGTCTAGATCTCCTCCTCTGCCTCGTGATGCTGGGTTTCCTCTTTGTGTTTGAACCTGTGTTGGTCCTTCCTGCTGCCGAGTTTATATGGTCATGGCTGTGTTCAATTATGTTAGGATACAGGACTCAGGGTTTTCACCTGGAATACCTAAGGCTGCCTATTCTGTGGGTGGGGCCCAGGGGTGCTAAGTGGCGTACCTGCCACCTCTCGGAACCTCAGCAACCCCACTGCATCCCTTTTCCATGTTCCAGGGAGTGGCTTCCCCCACAGAGTTTCTTAACCAACACTTTTTCAGCTGACTAGTAGTGTCTGCACTCTCCATTGAATAATTCATAATTTCTCTGCTTGCCTTGACCAACTTCATTGTATATTCATAATAGGGCTAAGTGGACTAAAAATGAATATATATTATAGTATTTTTGATATTTGGAAAAGTTACTTCCCCCATAGGATTTCTTTTTCTAAATATTTATAAAATTTATTCTTATTACTTTATTCTTCCAAATGAACTTGGGAATTATTTTGGCAAGTTTCTCCAAAAGTAGTTTTAAAACTTTTTTGGAATTATTTTAATCATGTAAGCTTGGAAAATTTTGTCATAACAAAATGGTTTAATGGTCTTTTCATCCAGGACATATTATGTAACATATTATGCAACATATTGTTGTTGTAGATTTATTGCTGTGTAATAATAACAATAATATTTATATTAATAATTATTATGTTTTCTAAGTAGTTATAGGGAATATAAAGACTTGATTTTTATTACTTTCATATTCAACCACTAAATATTATCAACAATCCACATATTATTTTGATTGATAATGTGGGGGTAAACATATAATCATATTAGCTGGAAATAAAAATACCCTCATCTTCCTCATATCAAGTGTATATTCCTTCTTTTTGTCCTGTGTCCAGAGCCTCCAAGATAACATCATAACACACTGGTGGTAATTTCTAACTTCTAATCCTGTCTCACTGTGGTTTCTCCATTTATTCCTTGATTACACTTGGCAGAGGTATTTATCATCTTTGTAAGTGAATTGATTTTTGTTTTACTTGTTACAATTTTTGTAATTTATTGATTTCTGCTTTTATCTATGATGTGTTCTTTCTAATTACCTACATTGAACTATTATATATACATTTTTAAAAAATTTGGTAATGAAAAAAACCAGGGTTAAAAGTTGACCTCTCCTGCCTGAGCCAGGCATGGCTCAGTTGGTTGGAAAACATCCTGTGCACCAAAAAGGTTTCAGGTTTGATTCCTGGACAAAGCACATACCCAGGTTTTGGGTTTGAGCTCTAGCCTGGGTTCATAAGGGAGGCAACTGATTGATGCTTCTCACCTCTCTCTCTCTCCCTCTCCCTCTCTCTCTCTCTCTCTCTCTCTCTCTCTCTCTCTCTCTCTCTCTCAATTAAAAATCAACCTCTTTAGATATCTCTGATTACCTTATATATATAGTGTCTTTGTTTTTATGGTTTTAAAAAATAATTTAAAATAATATTTGGTGGCTTACTTATTATTTGGGAGTGTTTTTATTTTATTTGCAGTATCCAAATGATTGAATATTCTTTTTAAATATTTATTATAATACTAGAGGCCCAGTGCACAAATTCATGCATGGGTGGGATCTGGCCGGCCCACCCCCATAGGGACTGATAGGGCAGGGGGAGAGGGGCCACAAGAGGTTGGCCGCTGGCCCCATCCCCGATCGGGATGGGGGGAGAGCAATCGGGAATGGGGCCGGCCAGGGGGAGGGGCTGTGGGCAGTTGGGGCGGACAGATCCGGTTGGCTGCCTCAGTGTGTGTCACTGCGTCATTCTGGTCTCTGGGCTTTTATATATAGATTTAAATTTTAGAAGATTGTGTCAGCAACTAATATTTTTCTTTGAAGCCATCTATAAAGCCAAATTCTTGCAACTTTGGTCATTGCTCCCCAGACACTTGAAAACAAGAAGTCCCATTGGAGTGAGCGTGACCTTTATGAAGTCTTACTAAGGCCATCACAATAAGTCTGAATAATGGCTCCTAATTCCTGGAACCTGAGACTGTTACTTTACATACACACACACACACACACACAAAAGATTCCAATGGGTAGAAGGAACAGTGAAGTATCCATAGCCTTGTCCCTAGGGAAAGGGGTGGCCTGTTCCCGGCCACCATGAAATGATAAATGCCCTTCCCTGTCCAAAGCTCACACAGGCCCATAGTTCACACAGCACAGGGCCATGGGTGGTGTCCTCAACAAGGAAATAGAGAGCCTTCGATTAGGAGTCTTTGGGTTGATATGCAATGCAAACCGGAATCCTCTGCACCTCGGCCTACGGGCATTGGGATGGCCAGTAATGAGCTGCGACATCCCCATTGTCCCCTGGGCAGTGGCAAGCCCTGCACGCTGCCTGGCAGTCATGCCTGCAGCAGTACAAGCTCGGGCAGGTTCCTGGACTTGTCCCAGTTTCTGTTTCCATAAAGTTAAGATAATTGGGCCTCTGTCATGGGGAGACAGAGGATTACATAAAATAGCGAATGTAAGGCACCTGACGCAGAGAGTGCTCAGAAAGGGGACTGCTCCCCATCACCCAACCCTAGGTCACAGCAAAGGCGACTGACCTTCAGTAGATCAAATAGGCTAGCCGCAGCTGCACTTGGAATCTGTACACCTTTGACCAGGAAACCCAAGATGAGAGAGTGTTTGAATTGGCTCATGCAAAAAAAAACAATATTTGCTCGAGGTTGGCTCCTGCCTTATGAATTTTTAAGCTCCCATAAATCACACTGTAAAAATGGACAAAGGCTGAATTTCCTGTGCCAGGACCAAAATAGAAGCTGCTGTGTCTCTTAAACAATTGTGATTATCTTTCCATAACCCAGTAATGCCGAGATGAAGAGCGGAGCTGTTTCTCTCTGGCGCCTGAACTGCAGTGTAAAATAAATGGGAGCAGCCCAACGTCTCAGCATTGTGCCTCTGTCTCTCACTTGCAAAGACCAGGCTGCGCAAAGGCCATGGAGTGCCTGGGGCAGAATTCTGCTTCCTGGATCTCCTTGCGCTTCCCTGCAGCTTGTCGTCATCAGGTCCCCACCAGTAAGAGATCGATGGAGAGCCCCAGGGGAATTGGCCCAGCATCTAGAGTGAGTCCCTCTGAAATAGCTTTATACTGAAAATTACCACTTACAAAGATCTACGAGGCAGAATCTGTAACTGCAGAGCACCGTATCTTATTTTTATTTTAAATCTTTATTGTTGAAAGTATTACATATGTTTCTTTACCCTCTCCCCCCCATTGACCTCTCCCTCTCTTAGGCCTTCACCCTTAGTCTGCGTCTATGAGTTATGCATATACACAAATGAGTTCATTGGTTGAACTCTTCCCCCACATTCCTACCTTCCCTCTGAGGTTTGACAGTCTGTTCAATGTTTCTATGTCTCTGGGTCTATTTTTGTTCATCAGTTTATGTTGTTCACTAGATTTCACATGTAAGTGAGATCATGTGATATTTATCTTTGTCCCGAATGGCTTATTTCGCTTAGCTCAATGCTCTCCAGGTCCATCCATGCTGTTGCAAATGATAGTTCTTTCTTTTTTACAGCTGCATAGTATTCCATTGTGTAGATGTACCACAATTTTTTAATCCATTCATCTGTTAATGGGCACTTAGGCTGTTTCCAAATCTTAGCTATTGTAAATTATGCTGCTATGAACATAGGAGTGCATATATCCTTTCTGATTGGTGTTTCTGAATTCTTGGTATATACACTACTGCTATAAGTTTTAGGCACAGGCTTCATACATATTCATACAATATAATCACATCACATTTATTTATATTCAAGAAAATTGAGCTTCCTTATGAAAGCACAGGCCACAAAGAATTCAGTTTCTATTAAGGAAAAAGAAAAAAAAGGTTTTCTGCTTCATCTCAAATTGCTTTGGCTGTGATTAGATTTCAGTGTGAAAAATTGGGGCAGCATGTTTGGGTGAGATAGAAACAGGAAAATGCAGAGCCACCGGGAACCAAGTAGCAGTGAGACAATCATTAAATGCCCCCAACCCTGAGGCTCCCGAATAGCAAGGGATGGGGGAGTAGGTGATACCCAGGGGGCTGACCAGACCTTTTCCCACCTCTCTCTGTGGTCTCAGCACACAGGGACCTGGGAACCAGACAGCAGTATACCAGGGGATGAGGTCTGTTCCCCGATCTCATCTGTGTGGCCATATTCGTTTGGCCCTAGAAGAATGCTAGGTGGCGCTATTCATGGAAAATGAGAGTCATTTCTTCCATCACTCATCACCTTCCTTCTTGTCCTCCCCTTTGGGACCTTAATAAGTGCAGTCAATGCATGTGACAATTAAACATTCCTTTGTGCATTGTTTATTGTCTGTCCTCACTAGAGTGCAAACCCCACTGGGGAGGAGCTGGGACTGTCGTATTCATGTGTATGTCCCCCAAACCAAGCTTGGCCCACCGTTCATCGGCTGAATGAATCCACCTTCAGACAAACACCTGTGTCTGCATACAATCATGTAAGTCACATGTGTCAAACACAAGGCCCGCGGGCCAAATCCGTCCCGCCAGGCCTTGCAATGTGGCCCGCACCTCACTGTCATCACTGCACTCCGCTGTGTTTCCATCACAATGACAGTTTATGACTGTTCAGTAAACCATTCGGCCCGCGATTTAGGCTGGATTTTAGATTTTGGCCCCTTCTCTGATTGAGTTCGACACCCCTAATGTAAGTCTTTGCAAGATGGATGGCTGGACACACCAGCAACCAGCCCACTCTTACTCTCACTCTCACTCTCCTCATGGGCCCCATCTATAATAATCTATAACAATAAAAGCATAATACTCTTTTCCCCCCTAATAAAGCCTCTCAAGAAATTCAGGCTTCTAGTGTTAGCTGGTTTGGCTCAGCAGATAGAGTGTCGGACCACGGACTGAAGGGTCTCAGGTTCAGTTCCAGTCAAGGGCACGTGCCTCGGTTGCAGTCTCAATCCTCAACCCCAGTCGGGGCACATGTAGGAGGTAACATTGATATGTCTCTCTCACATCAATGTTTCTCTCTGTCTCCCCCTCTCTTCCACTTTTTCTAGAAATCAATGGAAAAACAACCTCAGCTGAGGAATAACAAACAAAAGAAATTGTCTTCTAGTAGAATTATTTAGTTTATTATGTTCATCACAAGTGGCTTTGCTTGGCTTCCACTAAAGCCTCCTTTCCAATGGTGTTGACAAGTCACCCAGTTTGGAAAGGTCATTAGGCTGGGCAGGGAAGCAGGAAGAGATGAGTGCTTAGGCTAAAGAGTGCACTTAAATTAAAGGGGCAGGAATGGTGGTGCTCCTATAGCTGGGTACCTCCACATTCACCAAAACCGCCCTCTCCAACATCTATGTAGCCGGAGACTGAAGATTTGAACACGTGCACAGGTAATCTCCAGAGGCCTCGCCTCAGAGCCCTGCTGTGGGCAAGCGTGGGCCTCCTGAGTCAGCAGGACCAAAGGGCATCAGCGGAGGCACAGAAAGACGGAGTTCAGACGAAGGGCACGATTCTGATGCCTTAGAACACATGTGTCAAACACAAGGCCCGCGGGCCAAATCCGTCCCGCCAGGCCTTGCAATGTGGCCCGCACCTCGCTGTCATCACTGCACTCCGCTGCGTTTCCATCACAATGACAGTTTATGACTGTTCAGTAAACCATTCGGCCCGCGATTTAGGCTGGATTTTAGATTTTGGCCCCTTCTCTGATTGAGTTCGACACCCCTACCTTAGAACAAAGGTGCCCTGAAACGTGGATTTGCTGCAAGGAACAAAGAATTACCTCCAAAGTGGATTTGTTTGTTTTTAATTTTACTCTCGGTGTGATCAGAGAGACAAGGCCGTTCTGGAAACGTCATCCAGAGGTCAGTGAAAATTGCTTGCGGTGGAAAAGCTAATACCAAATTTTAAAACACAATGAAAGAGTTTAATAAGGTGCCCAGCTTACAAAAATAAATCTATATAAAAAAAATCAATGGCTTTATTTTGCACCAATTATAACACGGCAGAAGAAGTAACGGGAGAAAAAAGATTCCACACACAGTGGTAACAATACATGTGACGTGCCCAGGAACCATTCTCACAAGGTGAGTGGAGGCCCTAGACCAGTGTTTCCCAAACTTCTCTCATGATGAGAATCACCTGGTGGAGTTGTTAAAATACAGATTCCTGAATCCCAACTAAGAAGTGCTAAACTAAGACAGAGCACTAATTAAGTATACAATTTTACTTATATGTTCCCAAAAATTCTAGTTTAGCACTTCTTAGTTGGGATTCAGGAATCTGTATTTTAACAACTCCACCAGGTGATTCTCATCATGAGAGAAGTTTGGGAAACACTGCCCTAGACAAAAGCTTTAAAGTGTTCTTGCAGACTAAGATGGCCCATGTTTCTTAAAGGGAGCAAGTGAGATTATGTGGTCATTATCTTTCTCTGCCTGGCTTATTTCACTTAGCATAATGCTCTCCAGCTCCATCCAGGACACAGACAGCAGGGGGGTAAGGGCATGAATGGGGAGATTGGGGAGTAATGGGGGAATAAGGACACATATGTAATACCACAATCAATCAGTCAATCAATCAATCAATCAATGGAGCAAGTGAGGTTGTCATCTGAATCTCGTGTTGTAACTCCCAGGATCCTCCATTCATTTGCTCTGGTGTCTGAATTCTCCTGATGGCAGAGTCTCTGTTTCAGTGTCTAAGCTGCATGTCCAGCATGGAACCAGGCTGTCAAATGTTCAAAGGCAGCAAGAACTGAATGGCTACATAGGATCTGCACGTTCCAGAGAGGAAGCTGAGGACAGTATTTAGAACAGCACAGTATACAATTGTGTGGGTCCCTGGATACAGTACCTCAGGGAACATGGGGTTTCTGCAGCCAAGTACTGCTGGATGGGATAGAAAGAGTTCTGACTTCAAAGTTACCGATTCAGTTAAACAGGATCGCATTGAAAAAGTCCAAAAGGAAATGTGAATAAATAATTTGCTGTTACATGTCAAGTGACATGTTTATTTCTAACTTAATAAAAGTTAGAAGCTAAAATTATCTCAAGCACAAAACAGCTGAGTTTAGAGAGGGTTTTATTAATTAAGCAAGTAAACACTTCACAGACACTTTGCCTTTGGCTAAAAGAAACCCCTGCTCAGGAGCGTGCTGGAGCGGGAGGAAGGAAAAGTGCCATTTCCCTGCAAGCAGAGCGTGGGGGCAGGAAACACTGAGTCCCGGCATCCACTCTGCCATTTTCTAGTCGGCCAGCGTTCTGTCTGCACACAGACCTCGTCTGGCTGTGAGAGAGCCCGGACACTGCATGCTTCCGTCTGTGGCAACAAAGACCGTTACTTCTCCAAGCCTCCTGCTTTGGAGGAAGGCAGGGCTTTTTGGGGAAGAGCATTGTGCTCCTCAAAATGTGGATCCCCAAGAATTGGTGCACAACTAGCCTCACCTTCGTAAAAATAAGTATATACAGGCCAAGGGACAAAAAACAACTCTGATTTAAGTGGAAAGGAAAAATTAACAGCTCACAAACTCCTGGGAGAGGGAAGTCAGCTGCACTGCCTTCAGATTCTCTCTCTCTCTTTCTCTCAACAACAACAACAACAACAACAAAGAAAAGAAAACACACACACACACACACACACACACACACACGCACACACACTGTGTCTCTCTCTAAGCTGGCCTCATTCCCTCTGGTCAGAAGGCCCTGAAAGTCTGTCGCCCACCCCTGAGTGCCCTGTCTGGCATAGGCCTTGCAGCCTCCCCACCTCCTGACCGCACAAGACAGATTTCCCCCCAGTTTCACTTTTTAAAATCACGGGAAAGGACTCTGACTGAGCAGCTGAGGTCACGAGCCATCGCTAGACTGACATATATCAGCCCTCTTTTTCTTTACCATCTGCCCACAGTTAGCAGCTAGAAAAATAAATCACCATTGTCTTAAAGGAGCTGAGCGGACAGCAGGCTGGAAAGCTATGACTGAAAGCTTTATTGAATGATCTTTGTCCCATCACACAAGCTACCAGGCCTATCTCCTTCCCCAGCCTTAGATGGCCTCTAGCCTTTCAGTTTATCGGATTAAGTCCCAGCTCAGTATGAGTGTGTCTTGAAAATGTTCTAATATATAATCAGCATTCAATAAATATTAGTTCACTCCTTTCCTCTCCCTCCAGCTAAACGAACCCATTCCTAAAATAGGTCTCATATTGTCAAGCCCTATGAGCTACTATGTTCATTTAATCAAATGTTCATTTATTTGAGATGTTTATTGAGTCTGTGTAGAGTCATAGAATATGAAGACAAACAGTTCACTCTCTTCACCAAAGACCGTGTGTTGTCCCCAAGTGCAAAGTAAACAATACAGGCAAATAAAGGACATGACATGACAGGGTGATTAATACTGTGGGGCAAGGGACACAAAGAGGGGTGGCTTCCAGCCTGGACGGAAGAGCTTATAAACATCCATCCACCTCCTGAGAAGTAAAACAGCAATGGAAAAGAATATCTATTTGGAGGCTTTAAGACCTACCCAGATAGCCAGGACTCCAAGAGCCAAGATCCCACAGAGAAGGGAACTCATGCAAGGGAGCCTGGCATTGATTGCTACTTGCTTTCAATGCATTCATTGGTTCCCAAGAAGAGGTACTGAGAGGCTGAGCTGAGAGAGAGAAAGAGAGAGAGAGAGAGAGAGAGAGAGAGAGAGAGAGAGAGAGAGAGAGAGAGAGAGAGAGAAAACTAAAAGTTTCTTGTCGTTTCATGAGTTCAAAGAATCAAAAGTTGTTGCTCAGAGACCACTGGCTCAGCCAGGACTAAAGTGCTCAAGACCACAGAGAAAAATAAACACAAACTCTGGACTCCAACTATCTCAGCCACTTTCCCGGTGGAGACATTGGCCATCTGTAAAAGGCATGGATGAAGAGAGGAGGGAAAAGTAGCAGCCAAGGGAATGAGGAGCCACACAGAGCTTTTGCACCATCACTGACCCCCCGGGGAGACTGAAAAAGTGCAATCCTGGCCTGACAAGGAAGAGCTGTCCTGTTCAAGAGCCCAGGCATTGAACTGGGAGACCTGAAGAACCTCATCCTACAATGGTGTTTCTCAAAGTGTGCTCCATGGCTCCTTGGGGGTTCCAGAAACCTCTTAGGAGGTTCAAGAGGTCACAACTCTTTTCAAGTAACACTAAGATGTCATTTGCCTTGGTTGCTATGTTGACATTTGCTTAAGGTGGTGGGTACCTTTCACAAATCAAACCAAGGACATCAAGGCACACTAAATGTTATTGTATCCATCACCGGGAGGCACCTGCAGAAAAGACACAAACAAAACTAGTTTCTTACCTAAGACAGTCCTTGGCAAAGCAGTAAAAATGATTAATTTTATTACACTTCAGATCTTGATTAGATATCGTTTTGATATTCTGACTAAAATATGGAAAGCACACATAAAACACTCCTGAAAAAATACCGGCAAACCTCGGTTTAGTATGCTTTAATGATACTGCAATTTTTACAGATGGAAGATTTGAGGTGACCCTGTATGAAGCAAGTCTATCAGCAGAATTTTTCCAACAGTCTTACATGATGGTGAGCATTCTAAGCAATAAATTGTTTTGAAATTAGGGAATATACAGTCTTCTGGACATAATGCTATTGCACCCTTCCTAGGCTACAGTATAGTGTAAACATGACATTTGTGTGCAGCGAGAAACCAAAAAATTGGGTGATTTGCTTTATTGTGATATTTATTTATTGCAGAGGTCTGGAACCCAACTGTAATATCTCTGAGATCAGCCTCTACAATGGTTTTCTTGAGAAAAAATAATTGTGTGATTTTATTTATTTATTTATTTATTTATTTATTTATTTGAGAGGGGGAGGAGGGGTTGCCAGCTGAACTAGCCTCATTTTTCACAGAACATTATTATCATTTGAAAGAACAACTGACAAACTATGGTTATTCAGAGTTAAATTGGCAGATAGCTTCTCAAAAATTTACGAAAGGAACCTATCTTTTCAAGGAAAAATGTTGACAGTATATATTGCCAATGATAAAACTATTGTTGAAGTGAAAATCAGAATTTTCAAAAACTTAACTCTATCACTATAAGCTTGGTAGCTACCTGATGCTTAAAGACTTTTCTGATAAGATTGGTAATGATATTAATAAATATGTTTTATATTGTATAATAAAATGTGTCAACATTTGGAAGATTTACATAAGTTAATGACTAATATTTTCCAAATGATCAATACATAACGTTCCACATTTACACATGAATAAAAGATTCACTCATTTTGCAAGACAGAATAATGAATATTAATGTCACCAAATATAAAAAGTTCACTGATATGATTTCAGATTCCACATTGAATCCAGTCTTTAAGAAATTACCACTAGAGGTCTAGTTCAGAGTTTGTACTCATTAATAAAAGTTCCGTCAGATACATTTGGGAGGTTGATAAAAGTGTATCAAGTGTTTGCTCTGTTTATCAAAACCACCTGGCAAATCTATAGACACAAAACATAGATTGGTGGTATAATATTAAAAAATAACCACAATGACCTGAAAATAATATTAAAGTTCTCCTCTCTTTTCCAATTACACATCTGGGTGAAGCTAAGGCCAGCCCAGAAGCATACCCCCTTGGCTGACTCACAGTCAACCACAGGTGACCAAGAGAACTCAGCTGAACCAGGGCCAGAACCACCCAGCTGACCCAGAGACTAGTGAGCAATAATCAGTTGTTGCTTTAAGCTGCTAAGTGGAATAGTTTGATATTCAGAAACAGTTAACTGATTAAAAAACCCCCAGCAGAGACTTTACATAAAGCACAATAAAAATGGTGTCCCCTATGGTTTACACACACACACACACACACACACACACACACACACAAACACACACTGAGTGGCCAGATTCTGATCTCTGAACACGTAATAATCTGACCACTCAGTGTATAGCATCTATAGACAAGAGAGACAAAGGAGAACAGGCTGGAAACCAGGGCTAGGAGAGATGGGCAGTTGGATGGCCTGCCTGCTGGTCAAATTCCTGGTCAAGGGAACAATTTACATATTAGCCTTTTATTATATAGGATATACACTGAGTGGCCAGATTATTATGTGTTCAGAGATCATAATAATCTGGCCACTCAGTGTAAAAGTTACCATTGATGTCCCAGCTTCCTTTGCAGCTGGGTGTGGCCATGTGACATAGTTCTGGCAAGTTTAAAAGTTGGCAACTTTTAATGGTAATGGAAGAATCATGCTGATTCTACTAAGGGCCAAATAGTAAATATTTTAGGCTTGCAGGCAGCCACACATGCTCTCTATCATAGTCACTCAACTCCGCCACATTAGCAAGAAAACAGGCATGGACGATATATAAACTAACGAGTGTGTCTATGTGCTAATAAAACTTTATTAACAAAAACAGGAAACAGGTTGGGTTTGGCCCATGGGCTATAGCTTGCCAACTACTATTGCATCAAACACACCTTGAGGTGATCTCCAGTGAGCCACACCTTATTAACCTACTTCCCTTCAGTGCACAGAGTCTGACTTGCTTTTTTTTTTTTAAGTTTTTTAAAATTTTTTTTATTACAGTGCACATACAATATTATTTGAGTTTCAGGTGTACAGCACAGTGATTAGACATTTATATACCTTATGAAGTGGTCATCCCAATTAGTCTGACTTGCTTCTTTTTTTTTTTTAAATCATTAGTGATATTTTATTTTATTTTATTTTATTATTTTTTTAAATAAATTTTTATTGTTCATATTATTACAAATGTTCCTTCCCCCCCCCCCCTCCATTGCTCTCCTCCACCAGGTTCCCACCCCACTCTCTGTCCTTTCCCCACCCCCCATTGTCCTCATCCATAGGTGCACAGTTTATGTTCAGTCTCTTCCCACATCCCCCTCTCCCCTTTTCCCCAAGAATCATCAGTCCACTCCCCTTACATACCTCTGATTCTATTATATTCAACAGTTAATATTGTTCATCAGATTTTTTTTTAATTTCCTTGGTTTTTAGATTCACTTGATAGTTATGTATTTGTTGTTCATAATTTTTATCTTTATTTACTTTCTCTTCTGAAAGAACCCCTTTCAGCAATTCATATAATTCTGGTTTGGTGTTGATGAACTCCTTTAGCTTTATTTTATTAGTGAAGCTCTTTATCTGACCTTCAATTCTGACTGATAGCTTTGCTGGATAGATTATCTTTGGCTGTAGGTTCTTACTATTCATCACCTTGAATATTTCTTGCCATTCCCGTCTGGCCTGCATGGTTTCTGTTGAGAAATCAGCTGACTGTCATATAGGTGCTCCTTTATAGGTAACTACCTGCTTTGCTCTTGCTTCTTTTAATATTCTCTCTTTGTCTTTTGCTCTTGGAATTTTAATTATTATGTGTCTTGGTGTGGTCCTCTTTGGATTCCTTTTGTTTGGAGTTCTGTGCACTTCCTGGACTTGTAAGTCTAATTCTTTCACCAGGTGGGGGAAGTTTTCTGTCACCATTTCTTTCAGTATGTTTTCGATATCTTGCTCTCTCTCATCTTCTGGGACCCCCATAATTCTGATGTTGGTTCGCTTGAAGATGTCCCAGAGGTTTCTTACATTATCTTCAATTTTCTGGATTCTCTTGCCTTCTAGCTTCTGTGGAGGAGTGTCTTCTGGCTCTTTATGTTCCAAATCTTTGACTTAATTCTTGTGATCTTCCATTCTGTTTTTAGGACTCTGTATAATATTTTTATTTCAGACAATGTATTCTTTATTTCTTGTTGATCCCTTATCATTTCTTATTGATTCCTTATTAATTCTAGTTGATCCCTTTTCATATCCTCATAGGTCTTATCGATCTTTTCTAGGAAATTCTTGAAAAACCTTATAAGCATAGATTTGAACTCTATATTCAGTCGCTTTTTGTCCTCAATTTCTTTCATTTCTGATCTATTTTGTCTCGGCATTTTCGCAGCTTCCCTGATGGGGCGGGGTTTCAGGGTGGAGCCTATAGCTTTGGCTTCCATTAGCCCCGCCCTATGCGGCTCCTGAGTCTCAGGGTCCTTCAGTACCCATTGCAAGCACCTCTGAGAGAAAGGTGCCCTCAATTTTTGCCTGCTACCAAACAGTCTAGGCTCTCCCCCAATGAGCCTGGTATTGGGGTTCAGTTCAGTTGGAAGTGGAGTTGGAGGTGGCCTTCAGAGCAGTCTGGAGCCCCTGTCTCCTTCCAGGCAGGGCAATCCCGCGGCACAGCCAACCATCCCTTCTCTGTGGGCAATGTGCATGCCTCCTGAACCTCCTTTCACCGCTCCCTCAGGGTTCCGCCTTACAGCCCAGCTCCCTCTGGTCCCCCCAGAGTCTGGCCTAGAATGAAGGTTCAGAGCAGTCGGAACTGGGGCCCAGCACAGTCAGAACTTTTATCTCCTTCCTGCTAGGGAACGCCAGGTAGGCACTCAGCCTTCCCTCCCTTTCTCTCCGGCTCTGTCCTCTTCGTGCACGCCACATGTCTCCATACCTTAGGCTTTTACAGCTCCTCCACTCTTCCTTCTGGTTTTCTCCTTGCTTCTCATTTTAGAATTTCCAGTCAATCAACTTTCCTGTAGTTCTGGGTAATGTCCATTTTATATTTTAGTTGTATTTTATTGAAATTGTTGTGTGCGGCTGCAGCTAGGTGTTTACCTGTGCAGCCATCTTGGATTCTTCCTGGTTAGCATATCATCCTGACTTGCTTCTTAATCACTAAAATATGGCAAAAATGAAAGGATTTTGCAAAAGTAATTAGGATTGCAAGTCAGTTGGTTCTGAGTTCATCAAAGGGGAGCTTATCCTGGGAGGTCCTGACCTAATCAAGTGAGCACCCTTCAAAGAGGCTCTTCTTTTGCTTATATATTTTCTCTGCTACTGGATTTGAAGAAGCAAACTGTTATGATTTCATAGCTGCAAGGAGATGAAGTCACCAAGAGTTCAGGGAGCTTGGAAACATATCCTTCCCCAGTTGAACTTCTGATGAGAATGCAGCCTGGTTAACATGTTGGTTGCCACTTTGTAGGACTCCACTTTGTAGAAGAACCCAGCTAAGCCACACCCAGAGTCCTCACCCACAGAAATGGTGAGATCATAAAAATAAATTGTTTGAAACCACTAAATTTGTGGTAATTTGTTATACAACCTAGAAAACTAATATGTCTATTGTGGAAAATCTGCTACAGTTTATGTAAGAAAAGGAGAAAGTAATAATATATATGCATATATGGTTAAATTTTTATAAAGAAACACTGGAAAGATAAACAGAAAGTTGACATGAATCTCCACAAGATAAGGGAGAAATGGGTGTGTCTGGAGGGGGGTGGGGAGCAAGACTTTTCAAGCCATTACCTTATATATTGTTTGAATACTGTACTCAAACCCCTAGATATAGTACCTCTTCAAAAGGTTAATTTTTTTCTGCTTTTCCATTCAGCAATCAAAGACTATTTTTCAGACCTGTACCTTTCATATTTCACAGTTACAATTTATGTTCATGGTATCCTTATGTTGATTCTTTTCTGTACCAAAATTACTATATAGCCTGTTCTGTTTCCTTCAGAATGTTTTGTTTCAACCTTAAATGGCTATCATCAAAAGAATTCTGGACTTTCTTCATTGTTATTTGCCCCAATAAGTGCTTGCTGAATCAATCATGAATGACTTGTGGTGTCTCTCATTTTGGGATTTCTGTCCATGCCAATCCTACCTGAACAATGGCTACAAACCCCTTCTGCAGGCCGGATTTCACTCTCCACTTGCAAGAAAGCTTCCCCACAGGGCAAGCTGCCTCGCTGCCTCCCTATCACCCACCTGCCTTGTCAGGAGATGTTGATGAAACACGGTGCCTAAAGCATTTCAAGCATCTTTCGGGAATCTGTTATGCAGAGAAGACAGAGTGATGGCAGCAGCAAAACACGGGCATCTGTTTTTCTCCGGCTCATTTTCTGAAAACAGCTTTTGGTTTTCCTGGCATGCTCGCTCTCAGCTGAGCCATCCTGTTGTAGTCACAGCTACAGGGACAGCGCTGAACAGCCTCCCCGCCCCATTCCTCTGCCCCAGGCCCAGCCCTGCCCTGACCAACACTCCTTTTAGGAGGAGCAGATACGCTGCTCTGCAGCCATTTGGGCTCTTCTTTTGCTGGGACTGACACCTTAGCAAGTGGACCTCTGTCCTGTTCTAAAGACAGATATCCAGAGACACGCCTTCCTACAATCAGGAACCTCTCTCTTTTACATTGTATTCTCTCGCATGGACTGGAGTCCAACCTCCCTGTTTAGAGAAGAGAAGGGAGGTAGGAGTTGAAGGCAGAGATAAAGGAAGGCAACTGGCAGGTCAAGCCAAACCACCAGGAACCCTGAAAGGAATCCTTGAGTGTCTATGTGAGTTGGGGGTCAGGGTAGGAAGAGAGGGACAGTGGATTGTGGTTAAGCCTCACAGTAAGTACCCTGTAAACTATTCACACTTATGCATACATATTACTTTGATAAACATGTAAATACACATTAACAATGAAAATCACCATGCTATCCCAAACATCAAAAACAACTTTACTTTTATAAAAGTAAAGAACAAAGTATGAAGTTAAAATCAACAAGAACAGAGAAATTAACATAAGACAGAATTTTTTACTCTCTTCTACCTAATTTTCTCCTTTGGTGAGTAGGATTTGTTGCCACTGATTCGTTTTTGCTTCTTTTATGTAAATCCTTAGACCATAATACAGATCTGAGGTCTTTACCTAAATCAAACCTATATCTTCCTCCATGCTGTGTCCATTCCCTGGCCTGGAGCCTGGTGTCTCGTGTCTCCTCAAGAACATTTGTTGATTTGAATTAACATTTGTTGATTTGAATTAAAGTGCCCTGACCCTTTTTGAGTCTGAGTTTCCTCGGATTTTCTCAGTGGTTCCTCAAGGACCGTCTCCATGAAAAACATTTCTCAACTTTCTGTAAAACTTTACAAAGATATTGGTTATTAACGTGCCTAATGTTCCTTTCAGGAGGATCCACAAGATAAAATTTCCCTTAAGTTTAAAATCCCCAGAGTCAGTCTCCTGAGGAAGTGGTATCTGGCAATAGAAATTTATCACCACACTGCTGCCTCCACTCCCCCGGGCAGGGCAGTCATTCGGGGCACCTTCAGCCACCAAGTGTCTACCAACCAGATCTGAAATATCATGGCTGACATGTACACATAAGGAACTATTTGACATTGAAATTGGAACTCAAAAGAACTGTTGGCCCAGAAAGGAACTCACTACAGACTGATTCATTTGCCTCTCAGCAAAACCATTATGGCTTGTTGCAGTTTAGGTTCTTACAAGGGTATTTCTTGGATCACATGATCTCACACATCTAGAGGAAATAATGAACAACATAAACTGATGAACAAAAACAGACCCAGAGAAAGAGAAGCAGCGATCAGACTCTCAAACCTCAGAAGGAAAGTAAGGGAGAGTGGGAGTAAGGGGAAGAGATCAACCAAAGGACTTCTGTGCATGCATATGGGCCTAGCCAGTGGGGGCATATGTAGGGAGGGGTTTGGGATGGGAATGGGGGGATAGGGACAATTATGTGAGACCATAATCAGTAAAATAAAAAAAATAATTAAAAAAATAAGAATTAAATAAAAAATTTAAAAAATGATAGAGACTCTAACTTTTTGTTGATGCTTATTCAGGAGATGGAGACAGACTAATTTCCTTCCTTTTCGAAGGTGTTGATTTTAACTAGATTAATAAAATATTCACCATGACAGTGTGAGATTTTAACATACTTCCCCTATAATTCACTGAAAAATAGCTGACTCCAGGATTGTGGCTGGAGAAATTTAAATACTAGAACTATCTTATTGTGCTAAACAATCTGGAAGTGCTCATCATTTAATCACAGGTGATGGGGCTTAAGTGGCTTCACTTTGCTAATTCCCCGAACACATGCAAAAGCACCTGCAAGTCTGTCCTGGAGGACCCACCTTCAGCCAGGTCTCAAAGAACTCCTACGGCACATAAAGTTCCAAGAACGGAGCTCAGCCTCCCTTTTCACAAAACACAAAAGCTAGCAGGGTGACATGACCCAGAGAAAGCAGAAACCTCCACAAACGGAGTCAGACTTGCAAAGATTCCAGCTGCCACATCATCTGACTTAGGGGATAAAATTAGTAGTTTCATAAATTCAAGGAAATGAAAGAAAGTAAAAGCTATGAATTAGGCACAAATAGCCATACAGACGAATAGTAAAATTTAAAAAGCAAAATTGAGCTTATATAAATAAAAATACAGTATTTCAATTAGACATAGCTGAAGAGAGAATGTGTGAGTTAAAAGACAGATCAGAAGAAATCCCCAGTGAAGACGAGACACTAAGAATTGGAAAAGAGAAGTTAGGAAGCATGGAGATGTAGTGAGAAGATTAACATGCAGGTAATCACCATGCTATGAAGAAAAGAGAAGAGATACTTACAGTATCTGGAAAGATAATAGCTGAATTGATTCTAAGCCAGGATGAATAAAAAGAAATCCACTCCTAACAAATTATAGCACAATTTTCTGCACACCAAAGACAGAGAAATAAAAGCCAATTACCTTCAAAGGGGTGACAAATTGTGGCGATGGCTGATTTTTCAACTGTAATAAAAAAGACAGTAGACGATATCTTCAATAAACCGGGAGAAAATAACAGTTGAATAAAACTTTATATCCCATGGGAGAAAACAAATGGCTTCCAAGAGCGAGGACAAAATAAGGTCATTTTCAGATAATGAAAAACTGAGAAAGTTTACTTCCAGCAAATGGTCACTGCAGGAAACTATAGTGAACCTCAGACAAAAGGAAAGCAATTGCATGTCTGTGTGAGATTTTTATAAGCATAAGCAAAGAGATTGGCAAAACATGGATGAATCTAAACAAAACTGACTACCTAAAATAATAATTTCTTGGGAGAGTAAATATTTTTAGAAGACAGAACTAATATGCATAATATGTCTTTTGGAAAGAGAATAATTATAGAGTTGAACTATTCTACTGCCCTTATAGTGTGTTTAAGATTTTGAAAGAGGAGCTATTTATATTGAAATTAATTTCCAGAGTAAAGATAATATGAGAGAAATAAGGTATATAACTAACAAACTAGAAGAGGGGAGAAATGAAAAAAGAAAAACTACTCAATAATAATTTCAATGAAAGGAGGGTAAAAACAGAAATATCAGGATAAAGCGAAAGCACAAATTAAGATGTCAGAAGTAAATCCAAATATATAATTTACTACAATTTTAAAATGGGATTTGATATGTCAGTTTTAAAGAAGAGAACAAATTATATTTCTAGAACAGACTGAATTTTTAAAAATTCAGCTATTTCTTTTCATAAGAGAAATGCTAAATTATATAGCTACAAAATAAAGTAAAATTTTGAAAATAAAAGATTGAAGAAGAGATACTTGGAAAATATTAATCAACAAATACACTATAGTATAACACTGTAGTATGTAATTGGCAGCAGATAAACTAAACCTTAACGCAAAAAGTGTTACTGGTAATTAGGTTACTGTTTAATTCTGCAAGTACAACTCACCAGGCAGACGCATTTATTAAGAGATCTTAAAAATAGAGAGAACAAAAACTGACAGACCTTCAAAAAGAAGTGAAAATATTCACCATCACGGGAGATTTTAACACACCTCTCCCATAATTAAGGGCCCAATTAGCAATGGTTGACCTCAGGCCTGTGGCAGGAGACCTAGAAGATAACAGTAACTGTCTGATTGTGCCCCAAGATATGGACGTGCTGAGTGAGGAAGTCATGTCAAAAGGACACAGGAGTCACTTTGAAGGGGCTCCCATTGGCCAAATCTGGGCCAATTTGAGCATCAGAAATAAATGATAGTAATGGATTAGAATTCTGAGTTAAATGGGAACACATTATACAATTTAGTTGGTAATTAATGAATAAACTAACTAGCAGAGGAGGAAGAAAACCTCTCTTACGGTAAAATGTTAACTGACAAATCCAAAAGAAATGATGGACTGAGAAAATCTCTGTGTGGCAGCCAAGGTAGTAATGATCACAGGTAGCGTACTTGGCACACACTGCACACTCAGTAGATGATGCCTCTTTATTTTCTCATTTAGTTATTTGGATGTCTGTTGTTTTTCCCAAATGGTTTTGGGGGGGAGGGGAATGGGTGTCTAAGGTGCCAATGTTTTCACTCCACCTGTTATACTGTTTTATAAACTATCACTAAGATGGCATTGGAAAAAGAAATGCTGTTCTGGACCGGACCAAATCAATGCAATTTGGTCATGCTGCTCAAAGAACTGGCCTTTGTCTTCTGGTTTGTTTGTTTATTTTTTAAAAATATATTTTATTGATTTTTCACAGAGAGGAAGAGAGAGGGACAGAGAATTACAATAGAAACATCGATGAGAGAGAAACATCGATCAGCTGCCTCCTGCACACCCTCTACCGAGGATGTGCCTGCATCTAAGGTACATACCCTTGACCAGAGTCGAACCTGGGGCCCTTCAGTCCACAGGCCGATGCTCTAGCCACTGAGCCAAACCAGTTTCAGCTTCTTGTTTGTTTTTATTCTTTATTTTATAAAGTATGTGTTCATTGGACATCAAATAAACACTCACCAACACTGCTCCTCCCTCCTTGGGCCAACCCACTAGGAACCACCCATGATGCATTTGCTGGTGCAGGAGCTGCCCATCCCCAGACCGTGTCCTGGAGTCTGATGGCCAGCCGTTGCTTCAGGGAAAGGAAGCAGCCCAGGACAGGGTGGGAAGGAGACAACCCCTTCACCCTCCTCGCTTTCACCTCTTTGGAAGTTTATACCAGCTGCCTCTCAACTCTTTATTTAAAATAAGTACAATAAATAAATAAATAAATAAATAAATAAATAAATAAATAAATAAAATGAGTACAACTAATTTTTAAAGACTTAAGCTCTTCATTTAACTACACCCTAATCCTGACAACTCTGAGAACACCTTCGCCACCCACCAGTTTGAGTCATTAGCTGGGAGATCATACTTCATCTCTATCCAAACTTGAGCAAATGTAAAATTTTTTAAATTTTTACTGAGTTGGCAGGCAATAAAAATAAAAAAGTGAAACATAAGCACCAAATGTTAACATACATCTAAAAAAAACAACAAAAAAGATGACATATTCTCTGGAGGGTGAGTGAGTGTGGAACAGTGCGAGGAACACCAGGCAAGTGAAGATGCTAAGGCCGAAGCCCAAGGGCCAATCAAGATATTGTCTTCTTCGCCAATCTGACATAAATCTACAAATATTAGATTTTTGGAATGGTTTCTGGTTGCAGAAGGATCTCAGTATAATAACACAGTATGTGGCTCTAATTAAGATACTCTCTAATTAGCTCATAGTCTTGTCAGGACTTGAAACAGGACAAGGTGCAACGGGAATGGAGCACGGTGCCCACCCGTGTCTGTGAAGTCTGCAATCAGCAAACTAACCAGATGGAAGGCCTCCAAACAGCACCAGCACCACCTTCTCCTTCTGACTACAAAGGAAAGCTTGAAAAGAGAGCAAGAAGCGAGACACCAGGAGAAGGACAGAGCTGCTCAAAGCAAAGGAACTTCTGTCTCTTTGAGATCTTGGGGGACAATCCCATAATCAGTGGAGCCAGTGTCAGGCACAAATGCTCAACTGACAAGAGAATCCGCAGAGCACATCAACCTGGAGACGACACCCAAAACAGGAGCACAGGAGCGGCTCACCATGACCATAGTCCATAGGAGGGAAGACCACACTCTTACTGCGGAGGCAAGACCAGCCTCCCAGATGCCTTGACCTGCATCCAGGGCTTAAAAGGGAGCCCAGACAAGCCCTCCCACCTGAGCTGCTAACTTCTTCATGTCTTGCTGAGTTCTTGGGTTAGCATAGTAACTTGTCACCCTGCTTCTACCCTCGCCCCTCCAGTGCTCTCATCACAGCTCCGGAGGGTCCCTTTAAAATCTCAATCCCATCACATCCCTCCTCTGCACCTCACCCTGCATGGCTCCCATTTTCCTTAGAGGAAAGTGAAGTCTTTAGGTCTTTTCGCCAGCTTCACAAAGCCCTGCGTGATCTGACTCCCTCCCCGCCAGCCTCACCTTCTATGTCCCCACCGTCACTTCGCTCCAGCCACAGCAGCCTCCCCGCTGTCCCCTGCCACCTGCCGCTGACAAGCCCGGCAGCACCCGCCGTGAGGTCTCTTGCTGGATGTTCCCTCCACCTGGAACGCTCTTCCCCAAAGCGGCTCTGTCCTTCATCTTTTTCATGTCTTTGCTCAGATGCCACCTTTTTAATCATGTCAACCTGCCCACCCAGAACAAGGTTGCCCCCTCCAGCCAACCTTTGCACCCTTAATCTCCTTAGTCTTAATCTATTTTTTCTGCCTTCTGGAAATCTTTCACTTTCAACTATTCTATATATCTTCCATATTTATTGGGATTGGTGTGAGTGAATGTGTGGTGTGTGTGTGTGCACGCGCACACACGCGCGCACGCCATTGCTCAAATACAAGTTCTCCAAGAGCAGGGAAATTTGCTTATTCTAATGATGGGCTCCTATACTTGACCCAGGCCTGAACTGAAGAGAAAAGTTGGTAAATATTTGGTGATTTATAGATAGGAATGGTGATAGACCAGGAAATGTCAGTTTTCATGACTTTTACTCCCTCAAAGTTTGCGAAAAGGCAGAGCCTTAATATTATACATCTGTTTCTGGCCACTTCCAACAGCACTAATATACCTGCCCCTTAAAAGGGCTAGAGACGGAATGCACCAGCCAGAAAAATACCCCCGAAAAATAATTTCTATGGGTCTTGTAGCAAGAGTGAGAACAAATGTCTCACCATTTACTTGCATGCTCATATTCTCATTTGAGGCTCTGAAGTGGTGTTGTGTGCACTTCACATACAAAGGAAGTGATGTTGGGAGAGGCCCAAGGTCACCCACCAAGAGGGGGCTCAGGCAGAAGGGACATACTGGTCTGGGAATGGTTCCCAGCACACTGGGCCTCTCTGCCTCCTTGAAACAATTCTCACACACATTAATATCAGTACACATCGTCATTCAGGCACCAACTGGTTACTGTTTATTTGTTTGGGTTCACTCTCCTATCTTTCACTAGAACAGTGGTCGGCAAATCGAGGCTCCTGAGCCACGTGCGGCTCTTTGGCCCCTTGAGCATGGCTCTTCCACAAAATATCACGCGCAGGCATGCACATCCAGTGCGATTGAAACTTCGTGACCCATGTGCAGAAGTTGATTTTCGGCCTGGGTGAGTCTATTTTGAAGAAGTGGTGTTAAAACACTCAAGGGGCCAAAGAGCCACATGTGGCTCACGAGCAGCGGTTTGCCGACCACTGCACTAGAATAAAACAGATGTCCAGCACTAAACAAGCATGTGATATAATGAGTTATTATAGGATATTAGCTGGCAGGCCAGACAGGTGTTGCACATTATACTGCCTTCTGACTCTCACTTAGTCCCAGAAGCACACAGGTGACTGATGTTCCCCATCAGCCTTCAGACATTTCCTGGCCTCTTAGGAAGGGCTCCTGGGAATAGTTGTCCTCAAGCCTTTCCTGCTGGTGACAGTTTATCATGCCCATTTTCCTTGATGGCCAGTTTCTTGTATATAAAATGCTGTATTTCCAACTACTTTCTTGAATATATTAAATACATCACTCCATTTCTTCTGGGACAGAGCAATGCAAGTAAAAAAGTCTAATTAAAATTGAATTTTCTCCCTATTTGCTTGGTTGCCCAAGGAACTGTTATTTCCCTTTTTCTTTGAAGTCCAATAATTTTATCAGAATGTCTTGGTTGCTTTATAGTGATAGCCTCAGCACACAGTGAGTGCTTTCAATACAGAGCTTCAAGTGAATATATACATTTTTTTAATTTTCAGAAATTTTTATTGAGCATAATTATTGGTACTAAGCTTTGGTTGTCTTCTTTATAGATTCCCATTACTCATACTTTGGATCCTCTTTGACCATCTTCAATAATGGCCACCTTCTCTCTAATATTTTCTCTTTCTTCATTTCTTTTTTATGTAAAATATTTCCTCCTTTGCACTTTTCATTTCCTTTAAGTTATTGTTGGTTTTATTTATATGCTATTGTTTTCCTTCACCAAGTTAGGACTTGGTAGAATACATTATGTTCTGCTATATATGTTATGTTATGTTATGTTATGTTATGTTATACTGTATTATGCTATGTTGTGTTCTGTTTTACATATATAAACATTATTATATTCTCAGGGGCACTTCTATATTTCTGTAACTCAACAAAATCCTCCATAACTTCCCCCATCTGCAGCAGTAAAGGGCAGAATTTCTTGGCTTAAATGTGCATATGATTCACCTGGAAATCTTATTAGAATCCAATGTGTCTAAGGTAGGACTGGTGATTCTGCAGCTCCTCCTGCTCCCAAGGTCATGTCAGAGAGGTCTATAAACCACAAATGGTGTAGTGAAGGTCTGGATGTCAGAAATTCAACACATATCATCATGATTCTAATAATCACTCTCAGTAATTTCCAAAACTATAGACCATCCTTATTCTTTTTAGCAATGATAGAAACTGAAATTCAATAGCGTACTCTGAGACTGCTATCATGCTACACAATATCACACTCACTAGTCTATTCACTCACCTAACCCTTCTCCTGTTTATAAGTGGTAAAATAATGATCAGATTGATGTGCACGTGGCTGTCTTTTTCTGCTGCATCACGCTGCACCTTACCTGGGAATACACAAGTCCCTATTTTGGTCTTTGTCATCCTTTCCCAATCTTTTCTTTATTTTGATGCAAAATAGTTGTCATCAAATTTTTTTCAATTTATTTTTTTAATTGAATTGAGTGGGGTGACATTGGTTAAGGAAATTATGTATTTTTAACAATTTCTCTCCTGTTGCAACATGCACATCAGATTTGAATTACTGCCTCATAACTGCAGCTGAGTCTTGCCCAGAGCAATGCAGCGCTGTTCCCCCGCTCCTCGTAGAAAGCGAGAAACCCAGTATGTGATACGAAAACATCGCTTCCCCGTTAAATGACTATTCTCAAGGTATCCCGGTGCTGCTTCTCGGCACTGTAAGCAGAAGTAAAGGTGATTTAAAACACAGCATGTGCACGGGTTGATTTATTCCATTGCTGTCTAGACTCACATTAAATAAATTATGTTAATTGGCCCTGCAAAGAGTTTAGGAATGCACGGAGGAAAGCAGTGCTCTATAATTGGAGAGAAAAGGAACCATGCCAGTTTTATAAACTACCCAATTAATGATTAAGTAAGTTAACAGAGAGTCCAGGATGCCAGCACTCGTCTGCGGCAGATGGAGGAGGCCCTCGGAGCTCAGTGCATTGGGGATGCATCCTGCTCCCTGGCATTTGGGGGGCACTGTTCACAGGCTCACTCCAGCCCCACTCTCTGGGGCCTGGGGTGAGGCTGCTGGGGAATTCGGAACTGCATCTTGGCCAAGCACCGCAGCGATTCTGATGCTCAGGGGAGTCACTGAGCAGGCTCCCCCTGCAGAGCTCACCCCAGGACAGGGCTCTGGGCAGCAAGCCTGGCTGGCCCTTGAGGCCATACCACAACGTAGTAGGACTGAAATGCATCTTCTCTTACTTACATCTCCTGCCTGCCCACCAGCTTTGCTCCGAGGAGGCACGTGTTTTGCCCCTGACGGAGAACTATAGCAGATCCATGTGCCTCCTCTCATTCTCACGTAACATGGCTTTGTCCTGCAGCCATTGTCATTTTCTAGCCGATACAGGACCGAAGGATTCCAAGAATTCAAGCATTGTGAGACCCCTGAATTAGCTTGCAATGCCGCCATAGCAAAGCACCACAAACCAGCAGCCTAAACAACAGACATGTGTTGTTTCACGGTTCTGAAGGGCAGAAGTCTGAAGCCAAGGTGTTGGCAAGGGTGGTTCCTTCAAGGGGATCAGGGGGAACTTCTCCAGGGCCCCCTCCATGGCTTAGAGATGGCTGTCTCCCCTTCCCCACCATCATCTTCCCTTTATGCCCATCTGTCTCTGCGTCCAAATGCCCCCCCTTTATAAGGACACCAGCTGTGGGGAATTTGGGCTCCTCCTCATGACCTCATCTTACTGTGATCATCTGCAGGGACCCTGTTTCCAAATAGGCCAGATGCACAGGAACTGGGGGTTAGGACATCCGCACCGTTGGGGGAAACCCAGTGAACCCATAACACCCCGCTGGGCCACTGTGATGGAAAAGATCTTCGTGATCCTAAGAGTAGATTACTCACTGTGGAGAACATGGGCTAGACGCCATTTACATGAGTCTGATTGGATCGGACGTGTTTACAGTTCATGGCACAATCGCCTTACCTTGCTGCTGGCTCCTGCTCCACAGGCCCGTCAATAGGAGGAAGACTGTCCCCCTTTGTTCAATAAGCCCTGAGTTCGGGAGCGCCTCTCACCCAGAACAAGGAAACATTCTTTCCCCAGACACCATATCTTGCCAGCACTCCAGGGCACACTGTTGTTGGGAAACTAATTAATGTGGAACAAGTAGACTGGCATAAAGTTGGTGTTTGGCAGGTGAGCCAGACAAATTCCCAATCTTTTGAGCATCCATCTGGATGAAGCTCTTGGCCTGGAGCTTGGCTCCTGGTGAATGAACTGGGAGGAGCATTCTGCTCCCCTGGCCCTCCTACTGTCCCCTGTGCCCTATGACGCCTGCCCCTGCCCCTTACCCCTGCCCCCTGCTTGGTACCCCAGGGACGAGGTCAGATCCTTGTTCTCCCACCATATAATCCCCACTGGACTCCCTGCCCCCGTGACGTCTGCAGACGACCTGAAGGAGCCAGCCCCAGGATCCTGGCTTGAGAGCAGCTGCAGAGGGACAAATACTTGTCTGAGGTTTCAGAGCATAGAGCCCCTTGGGGTGTTTCAACTGCACACGGTACACCCAACTCCGGCCGGGTTCCCCGCTGACCTCCTCCTCCACCTCATGTGCCTCCCCAACGGACTCAGTAGCAGCACCACCATCGACTGCACACCCATACCGGTATGCTAGACTCTTTCTCCCTGCACCCCCAACCAATCAGCCTTCTAGTCTGAGGTTTTTGCATGACTGTCTTCGGTCTCTATTTGCACTCCTCCCCCACCTTCATTCAGCCCGTTATCTGCCCCTGTGCACCCTGATCCGCCCTAAGAGGGCAAGGCCTTGGACAGTTTGCAGGACTGAAGGGAGACACTCAAATCTTGGTCGGGATATTCCGACCCTCTGTGTCCCAGTTGTCTCCTCTGTAAGATGAAGATGATGACAATAATGCACCCACATCACAGGGCTAATGTGAGATTTAAATGAGATAATATGCAAAACCACTTTATCTAATAAGTGCTCAGTTAAGTGGACTATTATCAGATGCTTTCCTAATGTGTTCCCAAAGAATCATCTCCGTATTTCCATCACGGTACTTATCACACGTAGAACAGTTACTTTTATATTCTTTCCTCCCCTACTAGAGTATCAGCCTCTTGAAGGTAGTGCGTCTTTCTCACTCACATTGCACACCCAGTAGTTAGAGTGCCTGGAATATAATAGGTCCTCAAATATTTAAAGATGAATGTGCAGACCAATAAATTCATATAAGAATGAAAGAAAGAAGGAATCTACCTTATATACTAACATTTGAACCATCAAGACTTTTTGTCCTATTTGTTTGTTATAAAAAGCTTAAATTAACTTGCAAACCCTTAAAATGAATTACCTATTCATGTTAGGAGATGGAAGGAGAAGGTTTTTGAAAGTTAACATGCAAACATAGGAGTAAATATTGACCCTGCAGAAATGTTTCCACTCATAATCACAGTGGTCTCTTGTCTTTCCTGCTCTAGTAATAGTCCTCCCTAAGAAAGGTCTCTTCAGAAATCTTGAAATAAAGGCACACGATCAAAGTAAACTTGTATTCTGTTATAATATTTTCATCCCAGTCATGTTTTTTAATAATAGAGCCTAAGGCTCATGTGTAAAATACAAGAGCCAGAGTTTTCATATGAAGACAACACTGATCTGATTGATCTTCAAACTGAATCTAACAAGGAAAGACATCTTTGAAGATGAAAACTGTATAGAGCAGTGGTCGGCAAACTTATTAATCAATCGAGCCAAATATCAACAATACAACTATTGAAATTTCTTTTGAGAGCCAAATTTTTTAAACTTAAACTTCTTCTAACATCACTTCTTCAAAATAAACTCGCCCAGGCCATGTTATTTTGTGGAAGAGCCACATTCAAGGGGCCAAAGAGCAGCGTGTGGCTCGCAAGCCGTGGTTTTTCGACCACTGGTGTAGAGTGTTTTATTTTGCTGAACTCCACCTTTAATATGTATAATGGTTAGTTTTATGTGTAAACTCACCTGGGCCACGGTTCCAGAGTCAGGGGTTGCTGCAAAGGTCATAATTATATCGGTAGACTCTGAGTAAGCAGGTGATCCTCCATAATGTGGGTGGACCTCATCCAATCGGTTGAAGGTCCTAAGAGGTCCCCTGAAGAGGAAGGACTTCTGTCTCTAGGTGGCCTTCAGACTTTCACGGAAACATCTTCCCTTTCCCTGGGGGTACAACTGAAGGTCTGCACTATAGAATCTGGACTTGCCAACCTTCACAATTACATGAACCAATTCCTTAAAATAAAATATCTCTCTCTTTGCCCAGCTGGTGTGGCTCAGTGATTGAGTGTCAATCCATGAATCAGAAGGTCACAGTTCAATTCCTGGTCAGGGCATATGCCCAGGTTTGCGGCTGAATCCCTGAGTAGGGAGCATGTGTAGGAGACAGCTGATCAATGATTCTCTCTCATCATTGATATTTCTATTTCTCTCTCCCTCTCTCTTCCTCTCTGAAATCAACTATATGTATATATATGTATATATATATATATGTATATATGTTAAAACTTTTTAAAAATATATGTTTTATTCTCTTAGATTTACACAAAACCGATTTGAACCTCTGCCTGAGTTCTTCCTTCTCCGCATGAATTGATTGGGCCTCAGAGACCTGCTATGTTGGCATGAATTCATGCTGAGCGGTGGTAGCTGCTACATTTCTGCCCATCAATTTTTTCCCTATGATGACCAACCCTAGGGTCACAGCAGCAGTCCCAAGGTCAGGCCCAGTGCTGGGCCTGAGATCCCCAGCAGTCCATCGGCACTCTCCCTGGATTAGTGTAGATGTCAGAGCTGTGGCTACTGTCTCCCAGGGATGTAAGGCTCAATAAAAGATGTGGGTCTCACAATCTTCCTCCCTTGAGGAGAAGGTGCTTCAACCGTGAGAGCAGGTGAAGCCAGGCAGACACACATGGCTCAGAGGAAACAGAGCTGTGACAGCCTTGGTTGAGCGGAGGTCCCCCTGCCTCTGGGCTGGTTCTTCAACCACGAAGTGACATCTTTATTCCTAAGACCCAACCCTATGTGCCCCTCAATTCTGATAGACTCTCTCACTCGTTCTCTTGAACTTCACTTCCGTGGAGGTGATGAGCCCAGTAGAGCTGGCCCTACAGGTGGACAGACACTCTAACCCAACACTAGGCCTGGGCACATTCTTCCAGGGACAGTTGCCTCCCCAGCTACACGCCACCTCCCTCCATTCCCTGCCCCGCAGGACGCAGGTGCTGCAAATGCATTAGACAGGATACATTTACATCCATTTAAATTAATTAACAATAGTCTTGCTCATCTCCTTAGAATTCAATTAATTAATTAGGAAGGGCATGCCTTTAAGCCAGAGAAGACTGAACAAGGTTTCCTTTCTTTCCTCCACTTGAAAGTCACCGCCCTCCCCATCCTTACAGCTGCCTCTGATCGAGCTGAGGTTCCCATAGGCCCTTTGCTGAATGTGAGTCTCAGCCACACAGAGGACGTTAGGAAGCTGCCTGAAAGGGGCTTTGCAGAGGATCAGCTGCTCTTTCTTAGTTTTTGCTTTTACTCCCCCCTTTCTCCCCACAAACCACTGCACTGGGCTCCCACTGAGAACAGTCTGGAAGGAGAATGAAGTCATGAAAAGAAAACGAATTGGAGTGGGGAGGGGATCGGCACCCCTGCTCTGCTGATGCACTGGCTGAAGGACTGAGTGCTGGGGACGAGAGGGGGGTGTGCTGGGACACTGTCCTCACAGCTGCAGAGGTACCACGACCCTTCCCACGGCCTCCGGAGGCCCGACCTGCTGCAGCTGCTGGAGCACAGTCGGCCTTTGATGAAACCAGAAAATGAGGGAGTCAGAGCAGCCGGGGATCAGGGATCAGAGCCAGTTCCTGGCTAGATGCGGTGTGGGACTCTGATGTCCGCAGGGACAGAGGCTCACAGAGGATAGGGCTGGAGGGATGGACTCAGGAGCTTCTCTCCACTTGGCTTTTGTTACTAAAGGGATGTGATCCCTGCCATGAAGCAGGCCAGGTAAACTCCCAGAATGCCATGTCTGCCACTGAGCATTCTCTGAATACAGCAGATGACTTCCGGTCCTTCCCTCCCCTGGAATAGGCTCAGCAAACTGCCCTCTGGAAAAGCTGGGCTCTGGGTCCAGTGACCAGCAGGCAGCAGGAATTAGATGAGGGACTGGGAGGAGCAGGGCCATGAGAGGAAGGACAAGAACAAATGTCGTTCTACACTGAGACCACACCACACACGCTCTAACGTTTAAAGGGACTTATTTCCAGAGAAGAATGGACAGTACTTCAGTGCCCTTGAGTGGGCAAGGAGCACCATGACTTGCAGTTCCTGGAAATTTGCAGAGTTGCCTAGAGTTATGGAAATGCACCTGGTAGGTCTTGGTCTTGAGGGAGTAGTAGCTCCCTCGACCTTGTAACAAAGCCTGACTATGACCTCGACTGGATTCCTGAGACACCGCATCACCTCCACTGCCTGATGCTCCACAGGCATCTGCCCAACCTCCTGTCCTCTTCCATGTGACTTCCTGGGTTAGAAAGGCAAGAGATGGTTCTGTCACTACGGTACCAGGGACTAATTCCTTAGCAAATGACCTTTTACAAGAGAAATAGCTCAAGCTTCACTCTGCTACAGTTTCCTGGGTTCTTTGGTGAAGTAGCTAGGCTTTATTTCTTCAAAGACAAGTGGCTGAGGGGCAGAAATGGAAGTGGGGAAGAAAGAAAGGGGACGTCCCTGACTGCCCATTATGTACAGTGAAGCTAGATTCAGTCTCTCACTGATGTTTCACAGAACCCTTCCAGGTGGGTGTTATGAGTTATTGAAAATGAAATTCAAAGGCATTGAATGACTTGTTCAAGTGACTTAAAAATAATAATGGCGGGAATGTCAACCCCAGGGTCTTCCAAAATACCAGGGCCACTCAACTGCTGCCCCCGTGGTTCTAGTGAACTGTCACACTGGCCTGAGCTACATGACAAAGCCCTGTTTGAGAGCTGTGAGTGAAGAACTACTGGTCTCCAGTAATATTTCTGGTGACTGATTGCAGACACTCTTGGGCACAATTCAATAGCCATGAGCTAGTCATGCAGGTTCGTCTCGGTGGCTGCCATAGTGTGGCAAGATCCACTGTGGTGATAGGATTTGTGTTGGGGATGGCATGTCCTGACCACGTCACATTAACCAGCTGGCTCTGTTCGGCCCTACCTGCCTCATCCCTCATCTTGCTTTGACAACATCTAGATTGCAAGGCACAGAAAGATTGAACCTAATTAGCGCTGCTGTTGGTTTTGGTAGGGGGAGGTTCTGTTTCAGCAAAGTAGAAGATGACCAACAACAGAGATTGTTTAAACTTTCTGCAACCCAAAGCCAATGAGGGGGCATACACTCACTGTCACTGACAAGGATGAGACAACTGTCAACAACATTTAACTCAAATGAAGACCACAGATCAACTCTCATCTAGGTACAGTCAGAATGTATATAAGTCACTCTTGGTTCTGAACCAATGCAAAGTTTTCTTTAAGTATTTACAAAGTTTTTTCAGTGAATCTCATTGTTACATGGATTTTTCAATTTTATTTAACAAACATATTCATACCAGATACTGTTCTAAGTGATTTCTAATGTTAACTAGAGTCCTCATGATGAAATTATATGGTAGGTACTTCTGCTACTTAAATATTATAAGTAAGGAAACATAGGCAAGGAACCATTCAAGTTTACCAGCAATTAAGTAGTGTTGCAAGGTACAAACTCAGGGTCCACTCTGCTATGCCTAAAACAAAAAATGTTTAAAGAAGAAAACAGAACAAGTCCCTATTTCTTAAGTAAATTGCAGAGGACCGTTCCTTAGTTATTTCCTACAACCCTATTCCCATATCCTTCTTTCTTTTCTCTGCAACCCACACCCCTTAAGCACATAACTGCCCTCAGGGCTAACAGTCACAAAGTCCTCCTCTTTGATTTTGAAAAATATTCTTTAGCTCATCAATAAATATGCCTTCTTTTAGATTAAACAATTACTCACAGCACACAGAATGAAATGGGCCTGTTTGATCTTTAGTGAATAGTATCTGATAGATGAAACCAACTTGCTGCAAGATTGGGCCATAATAAATTAGAAGGCAGACTCATTTTTTTTTATTTGAGACCTCTGATCATTACTAAGAGTACATTAAATGTATTCCTTTAGGGAGAGATATGATATCAAAAAATTCTGTTTTCGAGTCTGATGAACTGATATTTATCAGAATGCAAGTGGAGAAGATTCTCTTTGTTAGGAGAATTTCTCCTGAGATATTAATATTCATTTATTACACTATATTTCATGTCTGAAGCCTAGATTATGCATTCTGTTACCGTTTCATTCATTTATTCCCCACGCCCACAGTATCTGTAAGCATTCTCTCTCCCCAGCTTACCCTTAATTTTTTTAGCAAAGAAATTGCCATTTTCTGAAAGCTCCTCCTCCATGGATCCTGGTCCTTCTGCTATATTCCCAGCAAAATGCCACACACGGGTCTACATCCAAATTGTGACAAATTATTGATAGTTCCTTTTTTTAATCCTTGAAGTTATCAGGCTCAGCCCTCCCCAATTTGTGGTCTCAGCCTCAGCTGGAAGTGAGTGCTCATCTCAATTCTTTTACTTGTTTATGGTCATCTACTGTGGTGGGCAGAAGAATAGCCCCGAAAGATGTCTATGTCCTAATCCCAAGCCTCGAATATGCTACTTTACATGGCAAAAGGGACTTTGCAGGTGTGATCGAGTTAAGGAACTGGAGATGGGGAGATTATCCTGGCTTTTTCTGTGGGTCAGTGTAATCGAATAGATCCTTATAAGTGGGAGGCAGGAGGACCAGAGTCAGAGAAGGAGATGTGATAGTGAAAGCAGGAGAGAGAGAGAGAGAGAGAGAGAGAGAGA
This sequence comes from Pipistrellus kuhlii, assembly GCF_014108245.1. NCBI lineage: Eukaryota > Metazoa > Chordata > Mammalia > Chiroptera > Vespertilionidae > Pipistrellus > Pipistrellus kuhlii. Next base: position 27,346,775 of record NW_023425573.1, read on the forward strand.
GAGAGAGAGAGAGAGAGAGAGAGAGAGAGAGGAAGATGCTACACTGCTGGCTTTGAAGATGGAGGATGGGACCATGAGCCAAGGAATGCGGGCATCTCTAGAAGCTGGAAAGGTCTAGAAAACATATTCTCCACTAGAACCTTCAGAAAGAACACAGCCCTGCTGACATCTTGATTTTCTACCCAAGTAGAGCACATTTAGAATTTTTTTTAAAATCTCTAGATCTGTAAGAGAATAATTTGGGTTATCAAACTCACTAAATTAATGGTAATTAGTTATGGCAGCAATAGAAGACTAATATAGTTACTCCTCCCTTTCCCCCCCAGAAAATGCAGCAAAACATCACTTGTCTCCTCACCAGTTCTAGAGTCTCAGTAGACCACTCCACCTATTATTTCATAAGAAAAAAAAATAAGTCATATATTTCTTTATCAGTTAGTCAAAGATTTCTTCAACCCTCACCCCATATACTCACAGGCACACTTGTTCCTTGCCCTGTCTCTTGTAAAGAATCATACTTTGCTTTCACTGATCACTTTCTATAGTTTGTTTCTCTGTTTTCAATTTTATCAGTTCTGCTCTTATCTTTACTACTCTCTTTCCTTCTGCTTGCTTTAGGAATGATTTAACCTTTTCTTTCCTACTATTTACATTTCTAAAAGTAAAAATATTGAATATTAGTTTGAGGTTCCCCCCCTTTTCCATATAAGCACTTTAAAACTATTAATTTTCCTCTAAGCACTGCTTTAGCTGCATCTCATAAATCCAGATATGTTATGCTTTCATTTTCATTCTATTGAAAATATCTCCTAATACTCCTTGAAACTTCCTTTTTGATTCATGGTTATTTAAATGCCCTTTGTTTAATTTACAAATATTTAAGGTTTTTCCAATATTTTATGTTATTAATTTCTAGTTTAATTCCATTATGATCAAAGAAACCCTTTCTTTTCAGGTTGTTTTTTCTCTTTGTCAATAAATGTTCTCAAGCCTTTCCCATTCTTTAAAAGAGACCCATTTTTTGATCCTACTTTGTCATAGCTATTATTCTCCAACTCACTTTTATGCTTGTTGTCTCCCCTTTTTCCCTCCCATTCTCTTCACCTTCCAACCATCCTATGCTCCTTTGGTTTCTTTCTACTTTCTCAAACCTGTGCTTCTAGATTCTGATATGTTTCATAAGCCCTTTGAACCTTTTAATAATCATTCTTTTTGTTTAAAATATTTTGTTTGCTTTTAACCAAAAATCTTGACTGATTAATTTAAAAGCACCAGAAATATATCACTCAGCCACACATGTCATAAATTCTCTCTCAGTTTCAGCTTCTCATCACCACAGCAACCACAACCTGTGATATGTAGCAGCAGACATAGAGGCATGTTGTTAACTGCAGTTAAGTAAGGAGAGCATTTCAAGAAGGTGGAGGTAATGATTTGCTACAACAGCCCCAGGAAATTCACACAGAATCAGGGCAGGTTGGATGCAGGTGGGCCCGTAGACTAGTAATGAGAAGATGAGGTTGCTTTCTTGTGATGAAATAAGATCAAACCTCTGTACCTTCTCTATGTCAGCTAGGAGAAAGGTAAAGGTGAAATAGCCTAGGACAGAGAAAAAAGATTATCACCATGTTCAACTAATAAAGGAAGACAGGATGATAAGGGTGCCTACTGTGGGCAAAATGGAAAGTTATAGGCAAAGCAGGTTTAGCCAGCACCCTCTTTCCTCCCCAGGTGAATGAGCAGCTCAGAATATGGCCCGAGTCATGAATGCCACAATCACCCTCAATACTGACCACCTGCTCCCCTGTGAGATCCCCACCCCTCCTTGAGTCCTTAAAGCCAGCCCCTTCTTGTTCTCTTCTCCCTTCTGACCATTTGGTCTTTGACACTGTACCCCAACAGCATTGCCCCTAAACTCTGACTTTGGCCCTTGTACTAACTGCTTATCAATGCCGGGAGGGAATCTCAGGGTCTCCTGCCTCTACTTCTCCCCCAGTGAGAGGGTGAGTAATTAAAACAGCACTTATTTGCACTGGTCAATCTCAAGAACACTAATGGCCCAACAGAGTGAAGTTTTCCAAGGGGATCCAAGTTGAAAGCACAAGGGTGTGTCTCTTCTTTTTTCCCCCAAAGGGCTTAAGGGAAGCAGGGAAGCCATGACAGCCTCTGGCACCCCACTTCCCACCTATCTCTGCTTCTATAAGGCTTGGCCAGGTAAGACTCAGAGCATGTCTTCCCAGGCACCTTTTCTGAGAAAGTTTCTTAAGGATGTTCTTCATCAAAACAAGTGAGAAACCTGGGACAATAAGATAGGTTTTACCCCACGGTGCAGTAAAAGGAAGGCCAAGGTCACAAAGAAAGAGAAAGAGGTGCCGCTTGGGCAGCTTGGAGCGGAGCTGAAGGACTTCCAGGAGCCAGGGCTGGAACAGGGCTGTCGTCATGGAGCCCACGCAGCTCACGAGGCAGCTCACAGGGCAGCCCACACGGTCCTGTTCCCACGCTGCCAACAGCTCTTCTGCCCACTCTTGCACCCTCTTCTGCAGTTGCACCTCACTGTAATAATTTTTTAAATTTAAAACCATTTTTGAGTTACCTAGATTTGAACATGATTGGCTTTGACCTGGAAATTTGGGGTTTTGGTTCCTCTTGAAATATTGAAATACCTGGCAAAATGGGGCCACAATCCCACATGGCAAAGATGGGCGGGACCCCAGTAGCCACACTGCTCCTGAGCTAGGACGTAGCCCTGTCTGCCCTCCATGCACTGCCCATCCCCACAATTCCCACAGGCTGCCCTTTGTCCTCACACTCACAAGCTGGTTTTCTTAGATGCCCCGGCTTCCCTGCAGGCAGAGTTTGCAGTCACATTAAAGCCTCACCCAGTGGTTTCTGACCATCGGTCCCGCCCTGGGACATGGCCAGCATTGGTGAGAGACAGTTCCCAGAACCTCTGCACGGCTCACAGCTGACCCCCAGGACCATTTTGTCTTTGCTCAAGACAGACATGACCCCATCTCCCCTGCCCAGTATCCATGCCTCCTGTCCTGTGCCATCTCCTGTGGAGGTTTTTACTCATCCCTACCCCCTTTGGTACCACAGCAGGGCCTGACCAGCTCCCTCTGCAGGGTACAGTCACACCAAGATCACAAGTGCCCTAGCAACTCTGTGCTCTGCATGCTGGACCCTCCACTGGGCAGTCTGTGCCCAGGCCCCAGGACCGGGCTGGGGCAGCTGTCAGTCCACTCGACACTCCTGTGGCAGGATTGACCCACCTCCACTATGACTTCTCAGCCCGCATCTTCCAGGTGTTGTCCAGCCTTGTAACATATGTCCTGCTCCCAAGGGGGCCTCCCTCTCAAGCCCCAGCTTTGAAGTAACCTGATTCAAGCCGTCAGCTCTGTCACATGTTCTCCCACTCACGGGCATTTTTGTCTAATCTAATTATTTCATTATGTCACTTGCTATGGGCAAGCCAGCTTTCCAATGAATACTGTTGCTTATAAAGCACCTCATTATCTACCACGCAACTCAGCTGCCTGGTTCCCACGGGCCATCTGTGTGTGTGTGTGTGTGTGTGTGTGTGTGTGTGTGTGTGTGCGTGTGACAGAGAGAGACTTGTAACCCTGCCCTTCTTCCCCCTTGGGTGCCCAGGGAGGCAATGTTTTGTGCCCGTGTTTCACAGCCTCCAGCCCATGGTTGATGCATGTGCTGTGTATCATAAGCGCTTTAAAATTCCTTATAATTGATCAAAATTTATATCCTTATTTTGAGGGATATACATAGAGTTTTTCTGGAGTGATGGATTACAAAGTGGTCACAATGGTTGTGGCCAGAGAAATGGGTGTGGAGAGCGGGTGTAGGGGGCTTCTGTCAGCGCGGGATTCAGGATGAAGCCTCCATCTGGGGCCCCCTCACAGCACAGCCTTTTCCAGGCCCTGAGTGGGAGGACAGGGACCCAAGCAACGTGCTCATGCAAACATATTGCTTTTGTAAGATTTGCCCAAGTAGGACATTTGTTGTTCTTTTTCTTCAAGAGGGGCCCTCAAATTGCATAAACTTATGACCCCCTAAAACTTAGATCTTCCCTTACTTTTCACTAACAGCCTTTTATACATTTAAAATTTGACCTCAAACACATATTACAGCGTTATTTTGCTTCATTGCCTGTTATAACCCAGTGTGAACAGGAAAAGACAAAGAAAGGTAAGAAAAATAACATGTGCTAGAGGAAGATCATAATGGGAGAAATAAGGGGAAGTACTAGCAATAGAAAAAAAGGGAAATCTTTACAAATAAAAAAAATGAAATGGTCCATCGAAATAGTGGTTAGGGAGATACAGGGGTTGCTTATCTAGAGCCATCACATAAGGTTACCCAGAATGCAGCAGTGAATCCTGCAGTCACGGGCACCTCCCCAACCTCATTCAGTGCCCATTTCACATATTGAGGGGACTTGGACCCACAGATATGGAGGGACAGGACCTGAAACGCTGGACAGCACATCTGCCCGAAATGCCAGGCTGCCAGGAAAATAGACCCTCCTGCTGCTGAGCATTACCAACAGATACTGCTGTGCATGCCTCCCGGGTCCCAAACAACCCCCGAACCCAGCAGATGTCTGGGTGATTGACAGGAACATAATTACCCCATCAATTTCTCTTTACCAAGCCCTTCTAAAGTGGTTTTGCAAAAATAAAAAACATTAGAGCTTTTCAATAAAAATGCTGTCTTGTGATTCTCATGCAAGTCAGGGGAGGCAGACCCCTTGGGAAGTTCCGTTTTCTCCAGCGGTGCAAACAACATCAGAGGGTGTTCTGGTCCCAGCTGCACCCCCAACCAAGCCCTGGGCTCCTCACATGAGTCCTCCTGGTCTCGACTTCCCATGCTTGAAGAGAAACAGTAACATTCTTGACCAGAGCAAATGAAATACTACTGCCTGGAGAGCTGGCAAACCATACAGCACCATGCAAGCATGGAGTTGTTGCCATTGACATCTTTGTGTTTATGTGCAAATGGTAGCTGTCCCTTAACCCAGAATTATGCTGGATTCGAGAGCCTTGAAAGTGACACTGTCCAAATAAATCCTTTCTGGGAAGATGGTCATTCTTTTCATCAAGTCAGCAGCTTGTCGGCTAAGACCCAGTTTCTGTGCACGCAGCCCTTCATCTTCCTCATCTCTCAAACCCTCTGATTTGATCACGTGGTGCCTCACCTACCCATATTTCACATCTTCATCTTTCTTCATCATTCAGTCCTGCTTGCTAGGTTCATTGCTCCATATAACACATCGCCCAGGCCCTCTGACAGGCCCCTTGCTAGACCTAAGCCTCTTGGGGACATCATCCAGCAGATGTGGGTGGTGACCTGGGAGATGGGACTGGGAAGAAGGGCATGACAGGTGAGCACAACCTGGTCCCTTAGTATCTTCTCATCTGTCCTTTCCAAATGCTTTGAGGTGACCACACTTTGGTGAGTTTGTTGAAAATGAACTGGGAAACAGAAACATCATTCAAAATAAATAAATCACTTACAAGGAAAAACTTGTTCCAGAACTAATCTAATAGCTGACAATTTATTTTTTTAATATATTTTATTTGTTTTTCACAGAGAGGAGGAGAAAGGGATAGAGAGCTAGAAACATCGACGAGAGAGAATCATCGATCAGCTGCCTCCTGCACACCCCCCACTGGGGATGTGCCCGCAACCAAGGAACATGCCCTTGACCGGAATCAAACTCGGGACCTTTCAGTCTGCAGGCCAACGCTCTCTCTATCCACTGAGCCAAACCGGTTTGGACAATAGTTGACAATTTAAATAACTGATCCAAAGACATATTCTAGAGTCACAAGGAGTAGAAAATGCACGGCTCAAGGTGAAAGCTGAAGCAGATATGACAATAAACTGGACTTGAAAAGATGGCTGGCAAATGGTGATCTTTTAACCAGTTGAGCCCAAGTCATTCTTTAGGATCAATGCACTGACAGTTTCGTTTTGTAGGATTAGCGGAGACTTATAAGTCGGCTGCATGTTAGAACCCTTGGAACACATTTTAAAGTCACGCCTTGTGTTTGCGGTGGCAGTGTTTTACTAAGAAGGCATCTCACAGGACAACAGGTTCTTATCAGGCTGAGACAGTAGCCCCGGCCATCACTGCCAACGTTGCCATTGACATTTTTGGAAGTGCGGAACTCTAGGAGCACAGCCCTTGGCTACTGTGGGAGATCAAGTAAGGCGCCACCCTCTGTGCAGCACAAGAAAATCCCAACCAGAAAAGACTCCCTGAGGCTCAAATCTGGTAGAGCCTTGCCTCTCTGGTCTGCCCACTCTAGGAATTTGAATCCCAAATTAAGTAAGTGTTAGCTCTTGCTGGATAGGACCCCTCCCCCGTATTCAAGGCCTGGGTTCAAGTCCCAGCTCTGCTGCTACTCCCCAGCCCCGAGGGTTAATTATTTAACTGATGATTTTTTTTTTCCTCTCAGCTTTCATTTTCTCAGTTAAACAGGGAAGAGTGGATCCTGGCTTCAGTGTTGTCCTAGATCCATTGTGATATCTTGTGCTTAGCCCAGTGGCCTCCGTAAGGGCTCAATAAAAATAAATATTATTATACAAGATGGATATTAGTATTAACCCTTTCTGTCCAAAGTTCTCCTAGCATGGAATGCTGTCCAGATAGCAGAAAGTGCTGGTATGACATGCAGGATACACATTAAGCATCTAAGTATGACCATGTCCATGACAAAGATCCAACTCTTAGCGAAAGGAATGCCCTTTTCCGTTTCTCTCCCTAGTTCTCCCTTCACCTCTGCTGAGGACATGAGATCCTTCTGGACTCCAGCTCTGTGTGCACCTTTGCACCAAGAATTCAGTATAAACTGCAGTCCCTTGCAAGTCTTCTCTCTCTCTCTCTCTCTCTCTCTCTCTCTCTCTCTCTCTCACTCTCTCTCATGTTTGCATTTCATAATTCCAGTGCAATCTCTATGTCTCCATCACAAATATTTCCATAGCTTTGGAGTGTGTAGGTTAAAGCACAGACCTATCTCATTTGGGAAGTATTGATAGATCCGATGCCTCCTGAAACTCTAGGGTGGAAGAGAGGTCGTTCGATGGACCGTTCCCTGAGTGTTTGTGTCTTTGTGAGCTGGTATGCCTTTTGCTCTAATGGGAAGAGGGTTTCCAGATTAGATGTGGAGTTACTTACCTGCACAGAGGTTCCTTCCTGCATGTCTCTTCAACTCTTACCCACCACGCTTCCTCTCAGCAACAGCAGCCTGAGGGCTTGCTTTAAAGAATTAAGTTTGGGACTATCTTAGGTCTGTGTGATAGGGTGTTTACTGTTTATGTTTGGTTTACTTTATTTGCACAGCTCCATACTGTGTGCATTTCTAAGGCATGGAATTCTCTTCCCTCCCATGCTTCTCAAAGCACTCTTAAAAAAAACACATGGAATTGAGACTTGGAGACTTGGGAACATTACCTATCCCTGCAGAGACAGATTTATTTTCCTATTATTGAAATTAATGCTAATATCTCCAGCACAAGCTCAGGTCTTAATATTCTCTCTCAGGCAAAACGGAGGCAAAGAGCCAAGGCACAAAAGCATCACCAGGGTAAAAAGCTCGTGTCTGCAACAAGCAGCGTTAGTAATGGTTCAGCTCTGATGGGAGAGACCCAGCTCATTAGCTCTCCAAGCGGAAGCCGGACGAGGTCTTGGTTTGCCTCCATAACCTGGATGCTCCCTAACCCGGGGCTCCAGGGACACTTGACAGAGAAGCCCCAGTGCTAATGGTCCTCCCTGTTCCCAGTTTTGCATATGAGCATCAGACTACAAGGTGAGCCTGGATGGCAGGGATCGTCCTCCCCATTAACAGCCCGGCTGTTGTTTACTGGTGTTTTGTACGCCGCTATTGTTAGCACTGCTGTACATTATGCCGAGAATCTCAGGCTCAGAGGAGTCTCTCTGCATCTTGCCACCGCTGCACGATGTCTGTGGAGCCTACTTTCGATTCACAAAGAGTGACAGCCAGGGGACCAGGGAGGAAAGACGGCGCACAGTGTGAAAGTGATCTCTTGTAGCTCTTTCTTCTTTACCTGAATGCTCTTCCTGTTTCTACTACATGATCAGATTTTCAAATTTTTCTCTGGGTTCTTGAAGATAGTTTTAAATAAATTTATTCCTACAAACATATGAGACACAATGTGGTAATCTGCCCAGGGGTACATGAATTTTTAGATCTGGAGTTTTGGGGTAAATTGTAAGTCATGGTTTTAACATGTATTGGTTTGAGAGAGAGAGAGAGAGAGTGTGTGTGTGTGTGTGTGTGTGTGTGTGTGTGTGTGTTAGTTCTATGAAATCGGGCCCAGGGTGTTCTAAACCCCATTCCCAAAGCTTCATCACCAAGACAGCCAGTTCAAAGACTGTTCTGACATTTGTAAATAGCAGAGGTTCCCATACAGCAGACTCCAGCTGACATTCCCAACCATTTCATGGTTGATGACTAAAATTCCGTCTTACTGAACATTGCTTAAATAAGATACAGTTATAAACTATTTCGTTACACAAAGATGTTCAACTTAGTGAAACTGCAACGGATTTTTTTAAAGACTCCTCAAAAACACTTAGTAATAATTCTCTCCACTGCCCATTGAGAAAATTCACTCATTTTATTCAAAGTGAAACAAGACCTGCCTATTCTCAGCACTTACTCCATGTCACAAACTAGTCAGTTTATGCAAATGTGGCCCTGTGTCCATGTCCTTTGCTCTGTGCTTATGTGACTTGGCAGATCCTCCCTCCAAGGGGAGATCTATCCTGCCTCCAAACCTGAGCTGACCTTCCAACCTGCTCTGGTCAACAGAATATGTCAGAGGGGCCACCGTGCCAGTCCCCGGAGCCTTTGGGAGCCCCTCTCTCCTGAGACCCCACCAAAATGATGGAGGAGAGGGCCACCCTCACTGTTCAGGAGCAGCCACAGCAACAGCGTCAGCCCAGTCCAGTCCCAGACAGCCATCGGGTTTTGATCAAATCTCATCATCAGGATTCCTGTTCAGGGGGAAATATCTGTCTCATGGCACGATATTTTTGCTTTTCTCCCCAGCTCTTGTGACTTCTGAAAAATGGGAGAGTTTCGTGACTTTGGGGCAGCTGTGAAGCCACCTTCTCCACTCAGGAATGATGAATTGGAGGTCCACAGAGAAGCTGGTGTTTATTTGACTAAGGCTCCATGTTCCTAAGCAACCAGGAGAACACGCTGATAAAATACTCCTCTCTCGGTCGAGGCAACACCTTGAGCTGAAAGGTGGCCTCACTGTCCATATCAACACAGAAATCAGCCTCGCCCAATACTCACAGTCAAGCTCCTTTCGAAGCCACAAAGCCAATTAGGCGTGTTTCCAACATGTCATTGAATTAAAAGGGAAACCCAGCCAAAACCAGTTTGGCTCAATGGATAGAGCATCGGCTTGGGGACTGAAGGGTCCCGGGTTCAATTCCGGTCAAGGACATGTACTTTGGTTGCGGGCATATCCCCAGTAGAGGGTGTGCAAGAGGCAGCTGATCAATGACTCTCTCTCATCAATGTTTCTAGCTCTCTATCTCTCTCCCTTCCTCTCTGTACAAAATCAATAAAATATATATTTTACAAATAATAATAATAATAATAATAAATAAAAGGGAAACTCAAACACATTATATGTTTGCAAAACTTGTGCTAAAACAGGAACAGCATTGAAGGTCTTAAAACTTGAGTTTATAGCAGATCATCTCGGATGTAGGATGCATGGCGACACACGTCAACAACAGAAAGCGTGTAGGACTTATGAAGCAACCAGAGTTTCCTTCTCACTGAAGGTTTGCTACCCCACGTGCCCCATACCCCCCCCCCCCCCCCGTACCTGGCTTTGGCCTTTTCTTCTCCTTTCACAGTAACTGTGGGCAATGGAGGATGAAATTAGAAAAATGCTTTGGTGTCGATTTTCCCTTGCACTGCACCTCTGAAAAGCCTGAAGCCCATCAGAGCCCGCCACCAAATGTCACAGGCAGGAAAATATGCCACTTATACAAATGTCAGGATTGATGGAGGTCTCAGATCCCCAGCCCTCACTGCTAGAGAAAGGTCTGACTAACCTAACAAGAGGATGCTGGCCAGCTTATCACTTCTGGAGACAAAATGGGACAGCAGGTTGGGACTCTGGATAAAACACAGTTCCGTACCAGAAATTCCCATCCTCACAGTAAGCTTGCTGTTTGGCTATAATGAGTTAAGCATTTATGTCTGTGGGCATCAGAGGTATGTTCTAGTCTCAACCTAGATTGACTGTGTTCATTTTCTTTGGCTTCCATACAAACCACCCCAGACTCAGTGACTGAGGCAGCACGAGTGTGTTTGTTATCTTCCAGTAAGTAGGTGAGAAGCCCCGCACTGGTCCCCCAAGGCTGCCTGCCTTTCTGGGGCCTCTCAGGAGAATATGTTCCTCCCCATTTCCAGCCTCTAGACCAGCGGCTGCCTGTGCTCTCGGCTCCCAGCCCCTTGGGGCTTGAGAGTCAGCCAACAGCACATCGTGCTGGCCTGCTGCTATGTCTCATCCTCCCTGACTTGGACACCTCACCGGCCTCCCTCTCCCACTGTTAAGGATCCCCGTGATTTCATTGGGATCCATCCGGATAATTCACAAAAACTTCCCTATTTTAAGGCCGGCTGATTAGCAAGTTAAGTTCCATGTACAGACTTAATTCCTGTTTGCCATGTTATGTAGCAGGTCATCTTTGGGGGTCATTACTTTTCCTACTGCATTAGCCAAATTAACCACAAAGGTACCCCACACCCAGAAGATTTTTACACATGTACACACTCTGCACACACACACACACACACACACACACACACACACACGATTTTAGGCTTAAACCCCAGGAGGAGGTGGTAACCAGTGCTGGCTCAGCACAAGCTCACTGTCTTGCTGTGCCTCAGCCACTGCTCAGCCTTCTTGCATACCAGTACCTTAATCACAGCAAATGATCTAGTCTTCTTTGATATCTGAACCTTTGAAATGTCAAGAGAGCAAGGCTTAAAAATATCTGGAATAGCCAAAACCGGTTTGGCTCAGTGGATAGAGCGTCGGCCTGCGGACTCAAGGGTCCCAGGTTTGATTCCGGTTAGGGGCATGTACATTGGTTGCGGGCACATCCCCGGTGGGGAGTGTGCAGAAGACAACTGGTTGATGTATCTCTCTCATTGATGTTTCTAGCTCTCTATCCCTCTCCCTTCCTCTCTGTGAAAAATCAATAAAATATATTTTAAAAAAATATATCAGGAATAGTCACACTCCTTATATTCGTGCAGTGGTCCCATTTTATTCAGGGAGCACTCTGCAGGCTTCTGAGAGCCCCGGGGAGGAACATATTCCCAACCAGGAAGGTGACGAGCACCCTATGACCCCTTTGGCTTTGGATTTGACTCAAGCCTCGAATGCAGGTCTGGTCAATGAGATGGAGGAGGAATCTATCACAGGCTTCAGGAAAGATCTTCCTTACTCTTCAACACCGACAGCCATAATACCAAAAGCAATCTATTGTATATATTCCACACAACTTCTATTAAAATACCAATGGGATATTTCACCAATCTAAGACAGATATTCCAAAAATATATAAGGAACCCAAAAAGATCCCAAATAGCCTCAGCCATCCTGAGAGAGAGAAAAAAAATTGGAGGCATCACAAACTATATTATAAAGCCATAGTAATCAAAACAGCCTAGTTCTGGCATAGCAACAGGCATATAGATCAATAGAACAGAAGAGAGCCCAGAAATCAACCATGCCAATATGGTTAACTAATATTTAATAAAGGAGGCAAGAATATACAATAAGGTCAAGATAGTCTCTTCAATAAATGGTGTTGGGAAAATTAGACAGGTATGTGCAAAAAAAATGATATTAGACCACCAACTTACACCAAAGACAAGAATAAACTCAAAATGGATAAAAGCCTTAAATGTAAGTCTCAAAACCATAAAAACTCTAGAAGAAAACATATGTAGTAATATCTCAGCCACTTCTCATAGCAATATTTTTGCTGACGTGCCTCCTAGGTCAAGGGAAAGAAAAAGAAAACAAATGGAAATATCAAATTAAAAGCTTCTGCCCAATAAAAAGAAACCACCAACAAAATGAAAAGGGAACCTACTGTATGGGAGAATATATTTGCCAATGATGTATCTGATAAGGGGTTAATCTCTAAAAGATATAAAGAATTTATACAACTCAACAAGAGGAAGACAATTCAATTAAATAATGAGCAAAGGACCTGACTAGACACTTCTCCAAAGAGGACATATAGATGGCCCAAAAGACATTTGAAAAAATGCTCAATGTCACTAGCCATCAGAGAGATGCAAATTAAAACCACAATAAGATATCACCTCACATCTGGCAGAATGGTTACTGTCAACAAATCAACAAACAACAAGCATGGTGAAGATGTGGTTTCCTTTTCTAGGAAACCTTAGTGCACTGTTGGTGGGATTGTAGACTGATGCAGTCACTGTAGAAAACAGTATGGTGTTTCCTCAAAAAATTAAAAGTGGAACTGCCTTTGACCCAGCTACCCCACTTCTGGGAATATATCCTAAGAACCCCGAAACACCAATTTGAAAGAATATATACACCCCTGTGTTCATAGCAACTTTATTTACAATAGCCAGACCCTGGAGCTGCTCCTGCTGCTGTCCTGTGACCCTGGGGACAGGCTTGGCTCCCACTCAGCAGCCCAGGACGGCCGAGCACAGAGGCACAGAGAGATGGGGGCCAGATGTCTGCTACAGCCCCCACATTCTTTCTGGCACCTCCCAACCTCCAGGTCCCTCACTTGAGAAGATCTTTTCAAGGTGCCGTGTAGAAGCAGTAATCATAAGCTCCTTTCATTTCTTTCCCAACGATCTGCTGACCTTCAAAAATACAGTTTCCAAAAAAGCATTCCCTTGAATTCCCAAAGGGCAAGAGACTCTTTCCTGTCCCCTTGAGAGAGCCTCCACCCGTGCAGAACTATGAACCAAATCTGGTTTCAGCTCCTTTCCAGATATGATCAAACTCTTTCTGTTGGTGGGAGGAGGGGGCAGGAGCACGGGAGCAGGAACCTGTTTGGCTTGGTTTGTTTGTTGTTTGTTTCCTGTGGCCTCTGGACTTTTTGAGGAGAAGGTTATGAACACATCCTTCAGGAATCACAGAGTAAATGGCATGCATCCTTTCCCCCAAAAGTGTTCCTTGTGGCAGGTTTGACCTCCCAATAGAGGCATAAGCCCAGCGAAGACTCCCTCTCATCACTGCCCGAGGCTGCTGCTGAGGTCCCGTTCTATTTGCCTGCATCTTACACCCATCAGTCCTCAATCAACCCTCCCTCTAGTCTAGTCACCACCCTGATACAATCAGTTTTGTGACATTTAAATTGAGAAATCAAAATTAAGTGCATGACAGGGAGAGAAACCTCTTGGGTCCTGAGCGAATCCACAGGAAATGGTTGTGGGGGCAGGGGTGGGGACGGTGGTCTGGATGACCAGCAGGAGACAGAAAGAAAAGGGGAGGATCTGGAGGGGATGATAAGAGCCTGTGGGATGCTGCTGTGGCCGATAAGTCTGCATACAGTGGACTTGGGAGACGGTCCCAGAAAGGTCTAGAAACCAGCCGCTCAGGGAAACACATTTTCACAGGGCGCTGAGATTTCTGATGATTCTTTTCTTCCTCTTTACAGTTTACTCTGATCTGCTGCTATGTCCCTCAACATGGGATTATTTTCAAAATTTAAAAATATTTTACTTAACATATTTTTAATATGCAGAAGGCAATGCAAAAAAATAAGTTTGGAAGGGCATTTATAAGTAGGGCAATTTCTTTCATATCTTCAAGCATTTTTTAAGCCTTTTTAACACGATAAGTCCTTCTGTCAACTGTGGGTGTGCTTTTCTGGCTGTGTGCGAGGTCCTGACACTGTTCCCTGGTCATCCTCTTCTTGGGGACCGTGATGGGTTTGCCCAGGGAGCTGTGTCCTCGGCTCACTGCCGAAAGCCTTCCTGAAATGGCTGCAAATCATTCACTTTATCCAAAGTCACAGTTTTCAGCCCATTGAACCAAATTCAGGAAACACAGGCTTTGGAGATTGACGTTGAAATACAGCCATAAAGACACTGCCTGGAGAAGGGGCTGTGGCCCTGCACTCTGCAGCCTTCGGATTTCTTGTGATAACAAATGGCACAGCCCTCCTGGGTGGCAGATGCCCTGAGGGCCCATCAGATTCTCAGTAACCACAGAGCAGAGGGAGAGCCTAAGGGTGAACTCCTCCAGCTCGCCTCCATCTGCAGGAAGGAAAGAGAAAGTCCTGTTCTCTACACCAAGTATTTAAAGTTTTGTTTTAAAACTTGGAGAAGTGTAGATTTTCACAGATGTCCAAAGCACCCGTGTGGATAAAGTACTTTCCACATGAATAGACTAACCAAGTTAATAGTGATGATGATAATTATGATAAAGTTTAAGTACTAATATAAGATGAACAGCAAGACCAGCCTTACTCTGTGCATCTGCTCCCAGGATGGCCTCATGGTGGAACTGGCAGGACCTGGCCACTCACCCAGTCACCCACCTGGAGCCTTAATCAGCAGAGTGGGGTGAGTGTGTGAGTGTGAGTGTGAATGTGTGCTTGTGTGTGTGTGTGTGTGTGTGTGTGTGTGTGTGTGTGTAAAATCTTAATGTTGTTGATTTCAAATCACAGGGTCCTAATGTTTCTTAATCACCACTAACACTCACCACGGGCTGGGTCCTCATGGACTCAGTTTCTAAAGCAGGAGAAGGAGGTGTGTGATCCTGCCAGGCATCTCTGAGTGAGCTCTTCCCCTGGTGTGTTCTCACCAGGCAGCCACACCTATGTGTGTGAAGTATGAAATTCATTACCCTCTCTGGTGGATTGAATTGTGTCTACCCTAAAAGATAGTCCAAGTTTTAACTCCCAATACTGTGAACGTAACCTTATTTAAAAAGTCTTTGTAGATGTAATTGAGTTAATGATCTGAAGATGAACCCAAATTGGATTTAGAGTGGGCCCAAATTCCTATGGCTAGGCCTTAAAGAGAAAGGAGAAGATTGGAGACCTGGAAACAGAGGAGAAACACAGAAAGAGGGAATGTGGACACAGAGATGAAAGTGATGTGTCTACAAGCCAAGAAACACCAACGATGCTGCCAACCCCAGAAGTGAGGAAGGATGTACAGAGTGGATTCTCCCCAGTTCCACTCAGAAACCAGCCCCTGTCCAGGCCTTTGATGTTTGGCTTCTCTTACCCACAGTTCTAAGCATTGCCTGCATCAAACCACAGGGAGAGTACTTAACAATACAGAGACCAAGTTCAAAAACCAATTAAATAAGACTGCCAGGTGTGTGTGTGTGTGTGTAGCAGGGCAAAGAGGAGGGAGAGATAGACTAAAACATGTGACTTTTTAACAGCCTGCAGTGATGGTCATGGGCAGCTAAGTTATTGGGGCCCCGGGGCCCTCCAGCTGGCACCCACCCTATGGCCGCCCCACACACTGTCCTCCCCCATCTCTTCCCAGAGGTGGCTCACAGAATCCAGGAGGCTCGAGTCCAAGGTTGAGTAAAAATTTCTCCGGTGTCAAAGTGTGAATTTTCTTGGACCCACCCACAAGGATGAGTCTGAACATCTGGGTTAAGTCCAGGAATAGGAGTTCTTAACAATTCTACATTAGAATCTCCAGGAGAGCTTTTAATAAAACCCAATGTCAGACTACACCCCAGACCCACTGAATCAGAAACTCCGGGATGGAGGGGGGAAACACAAAGGCAACAGAACTTTTTAAATTTCCCAGCTGATTCCAACATTTAACCTCTCTTGGGGTCCACTGTTTCGAGAGCTTCCTAGTACATGCAACTACAATGATGTTCCATGCCCTCCTGGAGTGTACAGTCTAGTAGAGGAGCCAGGTATTAACCATTTAAATGCACAAATAAATATACAAATCTAAGTTGTGGTGAGTACTGTGATGGAAAGGAATGAAGTGCTATAACAAAGACTGATGGGAGCAGGGTTACCTCTCTGAGCATGAGTTGGAGGTTAGTGGAGTGTGGGGACCAGAGCACCCCAAGAAGAGACAACTAAGGCCCTAGGCCATGGGAAATGGATGCATTTGAGTAACTAAAAGAAAACCTTGTGGCTGAAAGGCATTAACAAAGTGAAGGAATGAGGTGCCTTTTACTGAGAACAGAGAGAACTAGAATGGTGCTGTGATGATGAAATGATGGAGATGGTGCTTTGATAGTGATGGTGTTGTGACAATGATGGTGATATGAAGGTGATGGTGGTGATGGTGATATGATGGTGATGTGATGGTGATGATGATAGTGTTGTGATAGTGATGGTGATGTGCTGTGATGATGATGCTGCTGTGATGGTGATGGTGATAGTGATGGTGCTATGATGGTATTGATGATAGTGATTGTGATAATGTTGTGTGGTGGTGATGATGAGGTGATGGTGACCCTGTGTACAGAAAGCCGTCAGATTGCCATAATAGGGCTCCATGCCCAGTTTGTAAGGAAGATATTCAGTAAATGTTTGGTTTTTTTTTTTACTGAATGGATGGAACAAGTAGCTTGGGAGTCCTTTTATTCTACTACATTTTATCACCATATTAAATTCAACAGGCTCAATGATGTGTAATATTATCAGAGTCCAAACTACATTAAAATAAACATAAAGCAGGCTCGTGTTCTAGGACCTGATTTTCTTACTACATAATGATTTCTTCAACTATTCTCTGTTGGAGATTTCAAATGTTGGAGATTTTGAATGTTTTACCTTAGCCTCATTTTTTTCTTTTGCCCAAATATGATCTCACCTTGTGGAATGATTCCTATGGCACCACTCAGGGTTTTTGGCCTCTGACCCAACCAAAGTGACCCAGCCCTCCGCGCTGGCTGCTCCCACATATGGTAAGAGAGCTGACCTCAAAGCATCCTTTCTTTTCCCTTGAGAGCCCCTTCAGAGCAGTGACAAGAAAAAAGGTTCCAGCTCAGTTCTAAAATTAGAATTAGCCATGTTTAATTAAATCTAGGTTTTGGCAAAGAAGACATTTAAATTCATAGATAAACTCTGAGACTAAACTGAAGGCCTGTGACTCCTTCTTGGCCAAACTGTAGGGGTCACCATCTATGGATGTAAATCAGAGGTAAGACCGTTGCTCACCAGCTGTTTTTTCCCAACTGAACACCCACACCACACATTAATGACTAGCCACTATTCTTCCTTTCCTCCCCTTCCAGCCAGCCCTGTTTAGCAATGTCCAGGTTCATTCCACAGATGCTTATGTGAGAGCAAATCTACATTAACTCCAGATGAGAAAAATATGCTCTGAAAGAGGAGGGAATGATTCAATGTAACATAGCCATGATACTTACACAGGAATCGTACTACAGAGATCACACAGCTGGAGCATGGGACCATAGGTCAGCACCATAAACATGAAATCTGCTCCTAGGTACAGAGTAGATGAATTTGCATGGTATTTGTACATACGTTTTATTAATAATGAGATCTCATTACATACATATAAGATTTGTGTTGTCCATTGACTTCCTCAAAAATGCTCGTTATTGCTCAGCCAGAGAGGCTCAGTTGGTTGAGCATTGGCTTGTGCACTGAAAGGTGCCATTTCATTCTGGGTCAGGGCACATACTTGGTTTGAGTCCCAGTTGGGGAGCCTACATAAGGCAACTGATCAATGTTCGTTTGTTTATTTTCCTCTCTCTCTCCCCCCCCCCCTTTCTCTTTTCCTTGTCTAAGCATGCCCTCAGTGGATTAAAAAGAAATGCTTGTTATTGGCATTATTTAAATCAAGACCAGCAAACTGGGCTGCACTAAGAGTCCAGTATTCTAATTGAGGAAAAGAGAGACAATCTCTATTAAGAAATAAAGAAATCATAACCAAAATCCCTTAATTAAAAGTACATCCTTGACTTAAGTGATTTGATTTTTTGTTATTACTCTTATTATTTCTTAAGTGTCTACCCTATGCCAGGCACTGTTCTATAAATAGTATGATTCTCCTTTAGTCATTTGCTACATCCTACAAGGAACTTCCTACAATGAATAAACTATTACATGCAAGTTCAAGTTACTGTCTGGAATCCATGTGCTAACTGGTGCACATACTCACTGCTGGGATGTCTGTACATCGGTGCTACACTTCATTCATTCACGACCAGTAACTTCAGTCCTGGGAATAGCTTCTTCAGAAATGCAGGGATACATTCATGAAGATTTGTAATCCAGATGCCATCCCTGGATATGCAAAGTGATACATGCATATGGTGGGGATGGGGGTGGTCTCTCTTCCCACAAGGTTCCCAAGCTATAAAGACCCATGAGCCAGCAGCTGCCAGTGCTCATCCTCACCACCATGTTCTGCTGGGGAATAAACTATTGCTGAGAAGAGCAGAGCCCGAAGATGGAGCCAGAGACAGAGTCCTCACGATGATGTTCTAGTAGCTGGAACATCTGATATACCTGGGCTTTACCTAATGAGCCAATTATGTTGGGTGGGAATGTTCTGTTTTGCTTTGCTTGAGGTATCTGAGCTATATTTCTGTGAATATTAGTTGCAATGAAAAAGAGTCTAGATTTTAAAAGCCAAGATCTTATTCATTCATTCAGTAGTTCTCTTCTTTCTTGCCTCCTTCACTTTCTCTTTTTCCTGCTTCCTACACTGTCATTATCATCAACACTCTGAGTCTTTCCCAACCCAATAAGTCCCCCTGACACCCAGGCTACATCTGGGATCACCCATCCATTCCCTGAGGGTTCATTAGAGCTTCACACATGGGTTCTGAATTAAAAATATTATAATGTAGACTCTAGTCTATTATGTGATGTAGACTGTAGCCCGTTTACTTCCTGTGGATGAGCAAAATTTCTACTACCTGATTTCTTCAGAGAGAAGCAATGTAACCGTGATGATATGTAGTCCAAGGCTCTTGAGGTCGTACCAGTATGATGACTGCCAGAATGTACATTTTCCTTATCTGGCACATACCTCGGTTCATTGATAATGGCTCATTGGCTAAAAACATGCTGGGCTGAGCTAGTTCTGTATAAGTGTAAGTAGAAGCAAAACATATCCCTCAAGAGTCCCTTGTAATTTTTATCTCTTCATCTAAGGATTTTCAATAGGTTAAGCTACACAGTTGCTTGCTCCAATAGGTGCAGTGTGAAGACATATAGATGTATCATTGAGGAACTAGAAATAAATACTATATAAATGCTAGCAATAAATGTTGGGAAGCCAGATCAGCAAATTTTCTCATTTACTATGTAGCAAGAGCGGACATTCTCGCAGATCAGTGGAAACGCTTCTTTAGATAGACAATGGACTTTCTTAAAGTCCA
This sequence comes from Pipistrellus kuhlii, assembly GCF_014108245.1. Lineage (NCBI taxonomy): Eukaryota > Metazoa > Chordata > Mammalia > Chiroptera > Vespertilionidae > Pipistrellus > Pipistrellus kuhlii. The sequence continues at coordinate 27,366,215 of NW_023425573.1, forward strand.
CTAAAGCCATTTAAATACAACTTTGAAGGCCATAAAGGTCTTGGAATTGAAAATTCATCTTCGAATTAGTCATGAGGGTAATAAAAGACTAAAAATATCCAAGAAAAGGGAGTGCACATGCCGTTCCATGCCACTCCGTGGGAGGTGCACTGCTAAGAGCTTCTGGGGAGCCATCAGGCATGAGATCGGCTGTGAGTAAAAACACAGGCGAGAATGTCCCATTGAACCAATTAGGGAACAATGACTGAAACCATTTGACTAGATATATGCTTTCGGCAGAGGAGTCAGTCACAGGCAGATTTAGAGGCAAAGGTAGGAAGAGGGCAGATTGTGAACAACCTTGAGGGCAAAGCTAAGGACTTGGATGTATTTAGGGCATGGGGTCATTGGAGACCTTGGGGGCCAGGGCTAATGTGGCTGTTTTAAAACACACAGCAGGGCTGGCCATCACATTTCCTGTCCTGCTCAGCGTCCTCTGACACGAAGGTAAGAGGGTTAGAACCAGGATGGACTACGGCCTCAGGTAGTGGGCAGTTGTTTGTGGGAAAGAACTCCAAAGCCTGCTTCTCATAAACTGATTAGGTCATCGTATCATTGATCAATGTTTCCCTGAAATACACACCGGAACCGCTTATGCAACACGGTGTTGTTACAGCAAAGCCAAAATCCTGCCACTATTTGTTTGGCAGAATCCAGGCTAACACAGCACCAACCCTTTGAGAAAGTCATAAAGTGTCTTCTTCAAGACAGATCAGAATGGTGGATTATGTTGTTCAAGGTGACCCTGTGCCCTGAGGGATGCTAGGTCCCCTTCAAGTCCTGCCCAACTCCAGGTGAGCAGCAGTGCAGGTGGGAAGTGAGCACCGAGGGCAAACAAACCCCTCTCCGGGTGACCAGGCTCCCCCAGTGCACGTTTGGACGCCTTGAGCAGATACAGTGGGAGTTAGTCACCATTTCCATAATCTGCATAAAAATCAACCAGCATGCTTTGCAGAAAAACATTCCCTGCAAGAAACATGAGCTGTGTGTGTGGAGCACGGTCCGCAGATGAGCTTTTCCCTAACTCACTGTTTCTCAGAACAGGGTCAGCGAGAATGAATGCAAATCCACAGGGTCATGAGGTCAAATAAGATCTTGGAAGCTATAACACGACTCCACTCACAAAGCCAACTTTCATATGCAAAGGCCTGGGAAGACCTGCAGGAAAGACAGCCACTTACATGCATCCTAAATTCAGTGACAAAGAGCCTGCACTGAAGATCTGCCTTCTTTCCTGATGGACCTCAGCTGACAGGGGCCCTGACGTGGTAGGCTTTGCCGCCTTACAAGCAGTTAGTGAATTGGAAGCAAACACTCAAAACCCTGTGGATTCCATGTAAAAAATCACCTGGCAAAATGAAGAAGCCTTTGGTCATGCACATCTTCACCTCCTAAGTTACACACTTGTTCTGAAACGAACTGGCAGAGCCACTGTCTGGCCACCACAAAGAATAGCCATTTGCTTACCACTCAGGAGGATGGAGGTTCGTCCTCGAAATGGGCTTTTTGTACCAGTAGGGGACATTTGCATGCAGGGAACCGGAGCCAGAGTTTGCTCATTTCCCCTTTGGGAGTCATGTTTCTGGAACCCTGGGTTGGCCCTTGGCCCAGCGGAGAGAAGGGCAGGTTTTACCTGATGAAAGCTGTGCCCTGAGGCCCACGACCTGTTACAGATACCTCTCAGCCTGGCACCCCTGGAGAAAGAAGAGGAACACATGCTCCCCTCCTCCAGGGCCCCCTGTGGGCCCCGGCTCTGCATGGCTGGCTCTATCTATAGTCCATGCCCTTCAGCTTGACTTTGAAAACTTCAGCTCCCATGTGAGAAATAACGGGTAGAGGTCTGAGGAAGATGGGCTGTGACGGGGAGCCCCTCCCAGAGCCACATGACCATGGGTTCGGCCTCTTTCTCCCTTTTTTCTCTTCCCGGGAGGTCCTGGCCAGGCAGTCCTACCCGCAGTCAGGATAGATGACTCATGCTCCAAGAATTCTTCACTTCACTTGAAAGACCAGCCAAAGAAAGGAAACTCCCTTGCATCTGGCATTCTTCTGGGGTGCATGGGGACCTGCCCTCTCCCGGGCTGGGAGGGGAGGGAATGTCATTCTTCCTCACACAAAGCCACGGACGTATCAGTTTCCTGAGGCTGCTGCTTATTCTTCTGGACGCTGACAACACTGGTGAGAACAAAGTGTCATTTAACCCAGAAATGTGCTAATGTAAATTCTTGGAGGGAAGGACCGTCAACAAGAAATGGTCCTGGGTGTACCGTTCCAAAGACTGAGTTTATTTAAAAGAAAAAAATTACAAGGAATTTCTTGCTTATTCCTTAGACAAAATTTCAGTTGGCTGATAACAAGACATTGGCAGGATGCTCAGAAAGGAGATTGTGTGAATAGATGTATTCAAATACCCGTGAATGTCAAGGCACGTGAGTGGACCTCTCTCAAGGAGGGAGGGTTCTCAAAGACTCAGGAAAAGAACAGTACGTGTGATGAGGGCAGGGATGCAGATTAAAGAAATCCTACAAGTTTCAAAATCTAGTTCTGAAGCCCAAGCTGGGAGGAGTTGCCGCAGAAACTCTGCATTGTTCCATGAGCTCGTTACTGGCTATTTTCTTGCTAGTTAATATCATGCCAGAACCAAAGTAGCCTTGAGATGTGCTGCATATCCTATGGTTTAACTGGACGGAGGGTTGTTTTGTCCGCTGGGCTGTGACAGATCAAAGAAGGGTCCCCGAATAGGTGGCCGGACGCCTGCTTCTGGAGAGAGGATGAGGGGCTCATGCCTGAGTCATCAGTAGATCCTGGAATCTCAAATCCTAACAGGCCTTAACATCCTGTCCCTCATAGGTCTCTGCCAGACTCCTGCATCTCAACTTCGGCTGGAGCACCTCATGTTTGCCTGGAGCGTCAGTGAGAACAGCAGGAGGAACCAGCTCACACTGGGTTGGGTGCACTATGCACGTTCAGTGAATGTCTGTCCTGGGGAACGTGACGAAGGTAGGGGGCTCTGCGCCGCCGGGGCAGAGCCGGCGCAGAGCCGGCACTCTCTCTGGTATGCTGCCCCTCCCACCTGCCCAAGCATTCCCACCGCCTTGTCTTGCTGTGGCTGCATAATTTTCCGCTGATGGAAAACCGTAATTTTCTTAACAGCACATTTAGTTTGCTTAGAAATTCCCAGAGATATAAATATAAACACAGATGAGCCTCTTTTTGCATACAGCATGTTCATTTTCAAATGTCCTTGCTTTAAGAGCACAAATTCTCAGCCAAAGGAGTGAACTTCTTTCACGCGGGAGGGTGCGGTGAACGAGAATGCCTTGAGTGACACTGACATTCTGAGGCACCTCGTCTAGATAGGACACATAAATGGGATGAGGTCAGGGGAAGGATTAAGAGCGGAAACCAACCTGGAGCCAAGGCGAAAAGGTACTAATGATGAGTTTGCTTGAAGAACCAGATTCTACTGAGACCATGGATCCCAGAACCATCTCTGGGACATCCGGAGTCCTGCACTATGTTGGGACTTTGACACAAGATCTTAGCTACAAGCAAAAATGGCACAAAGCCTGGTATTTCAAAAAGGCAAAGAGGCACACCATCAAAATGTGAGACGTTTTCATGTCTTCTGACCCCAAAGAGAGATGTTTTCCTGTTGAAAGAAATAGGAAGAACAGCATTCTACAAGTAGAAGGTGGGCAGCCCCCATCCCTGGAGGCGGACCCTGAGGCAATGGTAGGAATGGGAGCTTTGCTGGGTGGTGGGGGGTGTCACGGTGGGTGTTGACATTGTTGGAGGTGGTGTCACCTCCCTGGGCCTCTGTGTTCCTAACTCATGAATTCTCAGTGAGGATGAGTTGCTGGAACAGGCCAGTTCCCACCGTTACCCTCCCTGTTTAATGAAAACTCCTCTTGCTGTTGAGTGAGCCACAGTAGTCCCTCAGTGTGACCTCCTGCCCCTCAGGCACGGGCTCCTCCCTCTGGGGGTACCTGGTCTGCAGGGCTGGAGGAAGCCAGCATCCTGGAGGCTGTTCACCTACTATCATGGGGTTCCCTCCTGCTGGAGCCACGCCCCAGATGGCCATAGAGGAAACAGCATGCCTAGCAGTCCCCCAGCCCTTACTCCGCACCCACTGCCCGGAAAGCCTCAGGACCAGCTCCTGAGGCTCCCGGCCACCCCGGGAGGCGCACTCTGCTGTGACCCTGGTTCACGGAGGAAGAAGCACCAGGTGCTCCCACAGCTGGCCTCTCAGATAAGAATTAAAACTAAACTCTTGGGTTCGACTTAAATCCGGATCCTGGACCACATAGCCGGGTGCCCGACATGGGATGGAGAGAGAGAGACAAGGAAGATGGCAGGTCAGCAGAGCCAAACTCAGTGGGCACTGCCTGGAAGGAAGGTCTGGAGGAAAACGCCTGGCTCGTCCCACCGGGACTGCAGGCTCTGCCGGCCTGGTGGCGGGAAGGCGAAGGAGGCATCAAGAGGCAGCGTCACCTCAGTGACCAGGCCCTGTGGCCGAACCAGGGGCTGCTCCGCTGAGCAACATGACCTTCTTCAGGCGAGAACAGAGGCAGCAACGGTGTCCAGGGATGAGGGGAGGGGACCTGCTCCCCAGCTCTCACAGACCTCCTGCACCCCCTCGAGGCTTATCTGTGTCCCTGATTCCCCGAGGGAATGTGACTCCTTGATGCTGGGACTTTGTGGCTCAACACTTATCAGAACGAACGCCTGGGCCTGCACAGGGAGCCACAGCGAATGTTGATTGACTGAGTAATTAATACACAGGAAACACCCTGTGTGGAAACTGGGATTAAACGTGAACTTGAAGCACTCAATCCTGCCCTGTGCTGGGCAGGTCTTGGGAGAAGCCTCACTATAGCCTGCATCATCCCAATGGTTGATATATGCTTGGCCTTCACCACCACCTCCCTCACTGCTGGCCCCGTCTCTGCCGCCTCAGTCTCTCCCACATGCTGTCAGGCCCATCGCCATAAACACCTCTGTGGTCACACTCACCATCTATAAAAGTGCCCCATTGTACAGCTGGGTAAACTGAGCCAAGTTTGCTGAGGGTCCCTGGAAAAGCTGAGTTCAGCCTGAGCCTCCTGATTTCCAGGTCAGTGTCAGATGTCCCCTCCCCTCCCTTGTCCTCCTCTGTAGGTGTCACCAGCTGACTCAGAACTGTGCCTCCCCCCTAGCCTCCGGGACACCTCAGAGGGATTTCTTTCTTTGAACTGCACAGAGTGGTGGCCAGGGCAGCCAGCTCCAGCCCAAGAGGGGCCCTGCTGTCCCTCACCACCAGCCACATCCGTCCCAAGGCAGGGCTCCACCTGCACATGGAATCCCTGACCCAACCAACTATGGGGAAAGAGAGAGTGAAGGGAGGCAGTCGGTGACCTCCGTCTGCCCTTTCTTTCTTCTAGTCATTACAAATAAATGGAGTCCTTTCCCTCTTCTTACTATCTGAGATTACAGTTCTCACTCCGGTCAAAATGTGTGTGGCCGGGAGGAAATGAAGGGGAGCTCTATAAATAACTCCAGCGAGTCCAAAGCCATTGCCATAAAGGCAGAGCTTGGACACCCAGAAACCCAGGGGGCTGGACAGGAAGAGAGAGGAGCGGGCCAGGCAGGCTGTGTGCACGGGAGGGAGCCAGCCGGCCTTGGAGGAGCAGCCAGCCGATGCTCCCTGGGGATTCCCAGTTACCCCTGTGTCCAGCTTCTCAGGCCAGCCAGAAACTGGAGAGACTGGGTGTCTCTGTGAAATGCACTGTTTCTAATGTGATTAAAATCTTTAACAAGACACCAAATGGGCTAGCATCTTCTGACCTGCCTGACCAGCCCCCATTCCTGACCCCAAGGAAGGAAGACATGGATTGTGGGAAAGCCAAGACATCCGTGCCGTGCCCAGACGTGCCAACACCGCCAGCGTGGCCAAGACACCTTCGTTTTCCACCTTCCACAGCTGAGGCAGAGAAAAGCAGCCCCTCGGGGTGGAAGGGGGAGGAAGGCAGAGTCAGGGGTGATGGGGGTCAGCCCCCTCCATCCTCGAGAGTAAAAGGAACCATGTGCTGACACAATGTATTAGCAGGTGAGCACGTCTCTCCTATCACCTTCCCTCGCCAGCCCAGGCGGGGCCCTGCAGGCAGGCCTGGGACCAGCTGAGGGAGGGAGTGAGGGCGCTGCTCTGTCCGTGGGTTGAGGAACCCGGAGGCTGTCATCGAGGCTGGGTCATCCTTGCTGTTCTTTGAAAAGCGCAGGTAAGTCTGGAGGGTCGTTTGGCCACCATGCTGTGTACTTGAAGTCAGTGAGGCCCTGCCAAGACGGGCCAGCGGCCGGGCTGGGAACGAGTCTATTCCCCTGCTCTGGGAAGGGAAGGAGAGGCTTTCCCACCGGGTCTGCAACCCTAGGGGCAAGTCCTACAGCATTTAAGCCTCTGGGACTTGCCCAATGGTTCCCAGTGGTGACAGCCTTACGAAGGACAGTGCATTCAGGGTCAGGGAGGCCACATAGGGGCGGAGCAGTGGCGCTGTCCCAGCCTGTCTGGGTAGGAGATGAACTCCTGATTAGTTTGAAGGTGGAAGTCTGGCGAGAGGAGGGATGAGGTGGGCCAGGCATGGGGGCCGGTCAGGGTTGTCTGCAAAACTGGTGGGACCACCCAGAAGAAGCCCGTTCTGAGAAGAGGTTGATGAAGGAGCCTCTTGGGAGAGAATTTTTCCAAAAGAGAGCCAGGGGACAACACCAGGCAGGAATGAAGGCTTTGTCGAAGGAGGATAGCAGAGTGCACCCAGCCCAGGTGACATGATCCAGCCCACAGACATCAGCAGAAACCCCGGGGAGTCAGGCTTGGAGCCAAGACAGAAAGAGGGGTCCTCATCACAAACCAGCCAGATCTGGGGGTGCAAGAGGGGAGAGGGCTTTGTACCCTCTTCTGCCCAGAGCAGCCCCAGTTGTGCTCCCAGAGGGGACAATCCCTTGCGAAGGGCCATAGGATCAGCAGAAGGGACTGGGTGAGCAGCTGGTCCCCAAGGAGGGGCAAGAACCACATGTTCTTAAGTACAAATAGGACATCTAGAGTCACTGGGGTAGGAGACACCATGCCATCAGGTAACAGCTCGGGACAAGAAAGTATGTGTTTAAGCATTAGCATTACACATACTAGTATTTCTTGGTCTGGGGACCAAGAAATCACTGAAGCAGAAGCATCCTCACGTGGCCCATGATAGACCATTTGGAGCATTGCCTCACTGGGCTGAGGCTCGAAGACTTTGAGGGCAGGCACTTGTCTCTTTTATTCAAGGCTCCATCTCCCATGACTAGACAAGTGTCTAGTGTATCTTAGTCATGTCAGCACTTACTTAGTAAGTCTCCCCACCACAGACTTAAACCTCAACAGTTCTCAAGCTCTCTGTAGCAGCAGACCACTTTCTTAAAATAGACCTCGAGTGGAAGTGAAAGACCCACAACAGGTAAGCATGGGGTTACTCTGACTAAAGGGGACACAGGGCGAGAGGCCTGTGCACAACCCAGCCCAGTTCCTCTCGTCAGACCCTGCGATTCTAGGCAATTCCTTGGGCTGCAAACAATACAGCTTGAAGCACAAATAAGGTCATGATATACACAGGGAGGCTGATGAGGATGCCAATGTGACCTTTCCCTCCAGGGGCATTGAAAATTCTCAGGATATAGAAGCAACACAAGTGAGAGGATAAGAAAGCTGCAGTATACACACCCAGTGGAATATGACTCAGCCATAAAGTAGAATGAACTCTTACTACGTGAGACGGCATGAATGGACCTAGAGGGTATTGTGATAAGTGAAAAAAGTCAGGCAAAGAAAGACAAATACCATATGATTTCACTTATATGTAGAATCTAAGGAACAAAATAAACAAATTTGAAACAGACCTGTAGATAGAGAAAAGACGGGTAGATGCCAGAGGGAAGGAGTATCGGGGGGCTGGCTGAAAGAGTGAAGGGATTAAGAAGTAAAAATGGGTAGTTACAAAATAGTCATGGGATGTAAAGTACAGCATAGGGAGTATAGTCAATAATATTACAATAACTATGTATGGTGCCGGGTGGGTACTTGAATTACCAGAGGGAACACTTTGTCACCTATATGAATGTCTACCAGCTGTGCTGTGCACCTGAAAATAATACAAATTGCTGAATGCAAACTGTAATAGAAAAATAATGAGCAATATTTAAAAGTAAAATAACAAGCAGAGTTTGAAAAGAAAAGGAAAAGAAAAAAAAACCTCAAGAGAGGAACGGAGACCTTTGGGATGGATGGTCTGAATGACGGCTCAGCAGATGGCGAAGTTAAAGTCAGGGCAACCTTCAGTCTGTGGTGCAGGGAGAGGGCAGAGCCACCCAGACCTGGAGTATCCCAGGCCTCCAGCCAACTTGTCAGCACCCCTCTGACACCTCATAAATATTAATGACCACAGGCTCAGCAGTTTTTGCATATTCCTAATTTCAAGTTCTGCCTCAATGCTTGCTGGGACAAGGAGGCAGGTTGAATGGAGATGCAGCCCTTGCAGTTTTAGGAAATGCTGAGTTTAATTCTATTACTATTTTATGCTTCCCACCCAGACGTCAAATTTTGCATTTATATGGAGTTATTCCTGACTAGGTCTGGTGGCAATGTCACGATGTCCCTGTCAGGACACGTCCCAGGCAGCTGAGGTGAGCTTCCCTTCCTTCACACCACATGAGTACTTGAAACGTCTCTGACGTTTGCCAAACCTGATTCCAGACAATAAGAAACACGCGGGAGAACCAACGCCCCGGAGTCCACAAACCTGGGACCGAATCTCAGCTGCCATTGTTACATGTGAATGTCCCTGATTTTTACAAGTCACTTGGTTTTCTCTAAATCTCGGTTTAACATCTCTAATGTGTGGGGAATAAGACCTGCATCGATTTCTTAGTCCTACTGTAACAAATCATCACAGATGTGATGGGTTGAAACAAACTTATTACCTTACAGTTCTGGAGGTCAAAGTCTAAAACGGGTGTCCCCCAGTTACAACCAAATGGTCAGCAGGGCTGGTTTTTCTGAAGGCCCCAGGGGAGAAATGTTTCCTTTCCAGCTTCTAGAAGCTGCTCACATTCCCAGGCTCCTGGCTCCTTCCTCCATCCACAGAGCCTGCAATGGCTGGTCCAGTCTTTCTCATGTTGTGTCACTGACTTCTGCAGGCGGTTTCCATTGATAAGGACCCTGTGCTCACACTCAGCCCCTATGGAATTCCATTGATAAGGACCCTAAGCTCACACTCAGCCCATCTGGACTTCCATTGATAAGGATCCTGTGACCACACTCAGCCCATTTGGCCTTCTATTGATAAGAGCCCTGTGCTCACACTCAGCCCATCTGGCTGATGTCTCCCGCAGGGCTCAGCTCGGGGCTGCCCTGGAGGGTGCAGGGCACCTGGAGAGCAATGGATCCCTTTACTCACCCAGTTACATTCTGTAAAACCCCACAAGCACAATGAGCACTCACCGAGCCCCAGCTCCCAGGGAAGGGCAGAGTGACTCCCATAAGCCTCTGCTCCCCGGATTTCTGCTACATAGGTAACCTTGTTTCTTGATTCTGTTTAAAGACACCTTCTTAATATCTGTTTCTTCAAAATAATTAATTAGATGAAATACAATTATTAATTAGAATTAGAATCCAGCGGTATGTCTTCCAACACTAAAATGCTAGTTGAGAAGGGTTTGAGCTCTTCCTTCCCCTGAGTAACGGTGCCTGTGAATTCCTCTGGTGGCCAGACCCCCACGGTGCTGCCCGCTACACCGGGTTTACTCACTCCTTAGTTCAGGAATCCACTCATCCGTTCACTTTCCCACCTTCTCTATAGCGTCGTCATGCTGCTTTAGCGGCAATCAGAGTGGCCTCATGTGCGGATGGGCACTCTTCCTCTTCCTTGTTCTCGGTGTACCAAGTTGCTGATCCACTACTGGTGAGCTCACAGCCCACAGCTATCCCTCAGGCCTGAACGGAGCTCGTGGACACACGGTTCTCTCCAGGGGGCACCCCTCAGGCTCCCTGAGCTCAGGGACACGAGGCCAGAGCCACAGCACTGCGCTTCGGGCCACTACAATCAGCCAAATCACCAACACAAAGCACAAAAAAGAGGCAGAGTGTCCCCTGAAAAGGACGCTTGTTTACGACATGAGCTGAAGTAAGAAAGCAGAGTGTCACCCTGTGGGACCTCAGATGAGGAATGCCTTTGGGCCACTCCAAGTTTCCCTGCTCTCTGCACACATCCGAGTGACCACAAGGAGGGTGCGAGTACTGACCTTGAAGTTGCAAAGCAATTTTAGGAGCAGGAGCGTTCACACGCCCAGAGTGTGTGAAGAGGACCGACTTAGCTGGTGTTTCTGCAGGACGGGCTCCAGAGCTGCTCTCGGCGGGGATTGTCCACTGTGACCCCTCTGACACGAGGGCCTGCAGGCGATTGGGCCTTATGTTTCCCCCAGAGTGGGCACCCAAAGGCAACAAGCAGGAGGCTGCATGACCTTTCCCGGCCTAGCTTTGGAGGTGACATGGCCACTCCTGCCACATTCTGTGGGTTACATACAAGAGAGTCCAGGTTGAAGGAGAGGAGAATTGCCCCCACAGGGGAGATGTTACACCATCTTTGGAAAATACAGTGAGTCAGGGTGTGGGAAGGATCAGTAGTTATTATTTGATACAAAACACCAACAACAAAAGCCGTTTCAAGCAGACGCCTACGAGCGTAGAAGTAATTACTCGGAAAGATTGCTTCTGCAGTTATCTCCTGTCGCCCAGGACTCTAACTGCTAGTGCGCCTCGGCCGGCTACACGTTTATGCTAAGAAGAGTGGTGAGCGAGCCAGGCAGCCCTATCATCCAGGATTTTACATCCAATTGGGACATAGCCGGGTCCTCACCAGGTGTCAAGAATCCGAGTCTGGACCACGGTGATCGAGGACATTGGTTTACCTGGGGAGGGGGAACCTGTAAAAATAGCACAAGATTTGCAATCCCTGCCTTGAATCTATGAATCTGTAGGTTTACAATATTTTTTTTTACAAATACTCCAAGTTACCCTGGCACAGCCACTAGAACGGGTATCATTCTGCAAGCTAGGAACTGGGAGGACCCACTCACATCAACTCCCTCAGGCATCACCAGGGATCCTGTTGAGGCAGATCTAGACCTGCCCACATTCCCAGGATCTATTGAAGAGGATGTGACTGATGGCCAATGCCCAGTTGCCCAGCCACCAGGAAGGGCCTTGGGTATCCCCGACTCTGACAGAAAGCGAGAAAGGAAGGTGAGACCTACCCCAACCCCCAATCAGACTTTATAAATCCTCATTTACAAGCACCACATTATCAACAGGCATCGTGGTCAGAAGACTGATGCTCCCACAAAAGATGTCCACATCCTAATCCCTGGAATTTGTAACTATGTTCCCTTACATGGCAGGGGAGTTTAAGGTCAAAGATAAAATCAAAATATGCCCCATATTTTATCATCATTAATTTATCACGCTGGAAAAAAAGGACAACACATATTTGGCACAAGTAAGGGTTCAATAAATGGTATAATAAATGCTAGTGCTTCCTTAGTTTGCTTTCCTGTTACCTTCCAATGCTTTTAATGAAGCACTGTGTTTTACTTTAGTAAAAGGAAGTTAATTCAAGAGAACTTTGGAGAGAGCATAGATCAAGGAAATCAACACAGGCTTCAAGCGTTGGCCTGGAGCCCTTGGGTAAACATCAGGCCAGCAGTCCGCATTGAGTTCCTCCAGTTTCTACAACCACTTCGAATTTTTACAATCAAAAGCAATAGAAATTTATTCACATTTACAACAGGTATATTTACAAGTCAAATCCCAGGCAAAGGGCCAACCTCTCTGTTATACAGAAAGAGCTACTAGAAAGTATTGAAAATAAGGTTTAAAAACAACACAGAAATAAGGACAAAGGATTTGAAGGACATGGATATTTGATGGAAAAGAAAATGCAAAGTGCTGTTGATGCAATAAAAATACGCAGAACTTCACTCATAATAAGAGAAAAGCAAATGACAACTGCGCTGGAATTGACACAAGTAAGTACAACCTCTTGGCAAGTTTCCTGAGGAATAATCGCTTTCACCCACAGCTTATGGGAGTGGCAGCCTGTACACTCTACTGGAGGCTAATTTGACAATACCTAACAAAATGGCAAATCCGTCCCTTTGTCCACCATGCCACTTGGGGAATTCACCTGACAGACCTACCCACAGAGAAATGAAACGATAGACTGCAGCTTTGTTTGTGATAAAATATTAGAAACAACCAGAGCATTCATGGGGGTGGGGAAGGGGAGGCAGCAAGGGGGAGAGCTGCTTTGCTCATCCATTTTGTGGAATAGTATACAACTGTAAACAGGAATGATAAACTCTAGGTGTGATATGGAAACATCTCCAAGATAGAGTGCTAAGTGAAAAATGCCAAGGAGAAGGACAATGTGCATAATATACCACCTTTGGGATAAAAAAAAGGGGGGTTAAAAAAATCAGACTCTATATTGATATTTGCTTGCGTGTATGCATGGAGGATCTTTAGAGCAGTGGTTGCCAACGTTTCGGACCTTGAGGGCCACTAGTGGTCTGTGGGCCACTGGTTGGCTACCACTGCTCTAGAGCAGTGTTTCCCAAACTTCTCTCATGATGAGAATCACCTGGTGAAGTTGTTAAAATACAGATTCCTGAATCCCAACTAAGAAGTGCTAAACTAGAATTTTTGGGAACATATAGGTAAAATTGTATACTTAACTTAGTGCTTTGTCTAGAAGCACTCACTCTATTAGTGCTCTGTCTAAGTTAAGTATGCAACTTAGTGCTCTGTATATAAAATCTGTCTTAGAGCACTAGTTAAGTATACAATTTTACCTATATGTTCCCAAAAATTCTAGTTTAGCACTTCTTAGTTGGGATTCGGGAATCTGTGTTTTAACAACTCCACCAGGTGATTCTCATCATGAGAGAAGGTTGGGAAACACTGCTCTAGATAATGCCTGAGATTTGAAAGTGAGGTAAGATGTAAGATCAACAACGTATGGCAGGGATTGGAGGTACTTTTCATTGTACCATTCTGGTTTTTGAACATTGATGATTATAAGTGCATTATATTCATTAAATTTTAATTACCTAAAAATTAGTGTGTAGTAATTAAACTGTTTAATGTTCCAAATTGCAAACAGTAGATGTGTCCTTGAAGGAATAAGGAGCATGATGGAAAAGCCAGTAGAGAATGTTTTCCTCCTTCTGTAAAATATTAGCCTGGGAAATACACCCAAGCAAGAACAGACACAAAAGCCAGATGCAATTGCCTTCATGTGCAGGGTAGTTTAAACAATGTTAGCACAATTTCTGTTCTCAGCGAAATACATTTTAATTGTGGTATTGAGACATAACTGGAGTTTATTGTTGGTTTTGTATGTTTACTGTTTCTGATTTTCTCTTACAAAACAGAGAGAGTGTGTCAGAATATTAATGTCTAAGTAAACCAATTATGTGACCATATATTCATTATTCACATGTGTTAAGAACAGGAGAATTCTCTGGCATGTTTAGTAAAAAAATACTTACCAAAGAAGGGGTGTGATTTCATATAAACTATGCCTTTTCTCAAGTGCTCCTAATTGTACTATGTTTTGAGCATGAGCAATCTGATAGAAAAAGACACACACCCATAAATGTTATTATAATTGTGTCAAAATGCATTAACAGTGGCAGTTCTTAGATATTATTATCCTTTTTTGGTCCCCTAAGAAATTACCAGGCTTGATATATTTAGAACATAAATCCATCACACCAAATTATAGTTACACAAATCCCTTTTAGTTACATACGCTACCCATTCTGAAATAGTCTTCCCTACTTAATTAATAAAAGAGCCACATCATTTATCATCCCCCTGTGACACTTGTTAGAGCTAACAGGACATTCTTCGTAATTACGCTGGGACAAAGGCCTAAGCCAGGTGGCTGCGGCAAGCGGAGACACTACCTGTCGTGGAATTCGTAATTAAATGTAAACCACAGAGTCTTTATAAGGTTGATTTGGTTGCAATGAGTTGTATCTTTCCAATTATAATACCACTTGCTTCCAGAGGGCACAAGTTGCGCTGATTTCTGTAAGGGAACATGGGACAGAGTCCTTTCACAATCCCCTGCAAACTGCCTAAGAGCTCTACCCACATACCACTGTGCTCTTGTCAAAACTCACCGTGTCCAGCATGATTAATGATTCACGATAAATTTGATGGCGTGCTCCCTAAGTGAATCTTGCTGTCGTCTGTTCAAATGTGTTGCACCTAATTCCCTTCCTCATCTAAAATTCACTTGTGCATTTTTTATTTATGTTGTGCTTTTTGGAGAATCACTTTAAACTTTCATTTCCCTCCACATAAGTCTTAAATTTTAAGACATAGCCTTTGCCACACGTGTGAGGGCAGAAAGGGTTCAGAGCTCCATCCTTACCGCTTTGGACTGCCTCCTTCCGTCTTCCAAAGTCATGCCCTCCAATGCCAAGAAAGACATAGTCCAGCCTGTTATAAGTACTGAAGTCACAGTTTTCATTATCCTACAGATTTTTGTCTATGTCTCGTCTCTTCGCATAGACATACCCCAGATCCTTTCGTTCTGTTTGCAACATGGGAACGACCCTGTCCTCATGTCACTAGCCATGGAGGGTTGGGAGCTCGTGAGTACATGTGTAAAGCCACTGGAGCTGTCTGCAGGACATTTTGTGTTTTGGGATATGCTTTTGTACCTCATGAGAAGTTACTCATCGCATCCATCAAGGGCTGACCTGAGGGCGGCATCGCCGTGGGGCTGAGAAGGCCAATTGGAGCTGAAAACTCTTTGGAGCTTCTAGAAATTATCACAGACCTCGAGGGTTGGCATGGAGCCTTTTGGTAAACACCAGCAACATTGCCACAGGAGTTAAGTCAATGCCCAAGGACTCAAGGTCACTCTGAGAACATCTTGTGGGGTTTGAACATTGTTATTTTAATAATGAGAGATGAAGAACTGCCTCCTAGAGTGTAGGTGAAGCTGTTCTTTTTCTTTTTTTCTAGTTGAAATTGACTGTCTTTTGACCGCTGAGAGCTGAGAGATGACGTCATCTTCATTTGTCTGCTTTCTTTTCACAGGTGATCACATGTTTTATCTCCATGATGTTTCAAAAACATGCTGGTCCCCTGCCTCTTAATGACCATCCCATTAAATCTATCCAATTTCTATATCTTCCTTAACTACAAAATGCTTCAAAGACAACAAACCTCACGACATCCTACTTGGGATGGCATAGAAGGCCACAGTGGAGCTTGCTTGCTGTCTGAATCAGAAGACATAAAACTCTCAACTAGGCAATGCTCCAGTTGAGATCACCCATAATAGCACCTGTGGTTTCAGGAAATGCAAAAGTAATAATACTAGATAAACACACTAAGGTAATTATTTCTGCTTCAAAAATAACCTATTTTAAAAATATAAAACAGCTTCCTATCAAAGTTGGTCTAAGTTTAAAAATCAAGGCTGGGTCCCTGTCTGAACAGCCAGACGCAGGCTCCTGGTACATGGCAGGGAAAGAAAGAGAAATGCCAGTTATGGAGTCTCTCCTGTCCTATTACACTTACTTATAACACATTTAACCTTCACACACAGTCCCAGAAGTTAGTATTATCATTTTCCTATCAGGAATGATGACCCTAAGGCTCAGAAAATGTTCATACTTTGCCCAAAGTCATTCCACCTGCCAGAGCCCAGATTTGAAACCCAGATTTAGCTCTCCTGAGTCTGTGTCCCCTGGTGAGTGATAAAGCCTACTCCCTTGAGATCATAACCTTGAGCACTGCATCAACTTCCTGCTCAATAATCTAGCATGTGAATCTAGCAAAGAACCTTCAGAAAACAGTGACAAAGTATCACATTCAGATAAGACCTCAACTAGGCCCAAAGGCCATCTGAGTGGGCTCTGGTGACCCTGTAGGACAAAGACAAATTGAGGTAGTCTGGCCCAGGTATGGGGACTTGAAGGGCAGGAAAAAAAGAGTCACACTGGTGTTGGGGAGCCAATATTTCCAAAACTAAACTAAACTGAGCTTAGGGTGGGGATGGAGGTGGAGGGATCTCACTGGATCCATGGACAGACACAGCAGGAGGTCTCTCTGGGAGGATGTAGAGAAGGGTGTCAGATGAGGTGCTAGACTCAGGGGAAGACCAATGGTTCTGGGGAAATCAGACAACAAGCTCAGAGGTGGTCTGGACAGTCTGGTGGTAGTAAGTGGGAGGGTGGGAGAGGGCATGTGCAGGGAGACTCTGTCCCAGGCCCCCCAGTATGGTCAGCATCACTTGGAAACAGTAGGACAAAGTCCTTGGGTGCTGCACCTCAGCCACCTTAGGCGTCGACTCTCAGGAAACAGGACTGACAAGAATCCTCAGGGTGGGGGGTGGGAAGGCACGGGCAGTCAGTTCAAATGCCTCCAATGCCCATTGAATAGGAAATTAGAAAAGGAAGAGGAGTAACTAAAAACAAAACAACAACAACAAAAAAACTATAAGTCTAAGAATAACAGTTGAGACTCTTTCCCGGCCTTGGTTCATGACCAGCAGTTAGCAGAGGATGCTGCTTCCGGTGGTGACACAGCGCACAACAGGTGTCTGAAGCTTGGGTAGGATTTCGATGCCTCTGATTGAGAGAATGGAGTGGATTCCAGGTAATGGAAGAAAATGAACAGAAGTGAAAATATTGGAAAACAGTGGGTTTTCAGGTAACATTGAGCCAACTGGCTTTTCAGGTGCAGGCTGCACCTCCAGGGCATAGGGGAGAGGTGGAGCGGGCCAGAGAGCAGGGCTGGGTGGCTCTGAGGACACTCGCCTCGGGCTGGGCAAAATAGTTTACCTGCACCATGCGGGACAGTCATAAGCAAGGTGAGCCAAATGGGAGTTTTCCTCTCTCTGGCAAGGAGACAGCGGCTCTCCAATTAAGCTTTGCATCTGCTGACTCAGCGGGTCAGCTTTCCTCCCAGCAAAGGTGCAGATGCTGCCCGCGCAGCACCCTCGTGCCTGGGAACTTGGGAAGGAAAGGGCACGCATTGGGTGCTTTCTGAGGCTGTTTCTGGACAGAATGCAAAGCCAGCATGTCAACGTCTGTCGTTGCTTTCAACGACTAGACAAGCATGCTTTGGGGTGTCTAGAAAAAAACAAACATCTTCCCTGAGTTGCTTTAAAGGAAAATTATTGTCTCTCTCCCTCTCTTCTGCTCTCTGTCACATAAGCTTTATTTCATCCATTTTGTCATATTTTTCTCTTCTCTGGTACTTAGGCCAAAAACAAACCTTATATAGGCCTGGGGTGTGACACCTACTATGACCTGCCCAGTCAGCAATTTATGATCAGCTCACCCTGTGAAGTTACTTCAGTTAGATTTATTACAGAGCCCCTTTTCATCCACAGACTGAAAAACATCAACGGCCTGAAAAAGAAAAATCACATGGTCATCAACAGATGCAGAAAAGGCATTTGACAAATTCCAATACACATTGATGATTTAAAAAATAATAACAAAACATCTTCTAGAAATATAAGGGAACTTTCTCAGATTGATAAAAACTACCTACAAAAACCCTACAGCTAACATCATACTTAATGGTTAGAAACTAGGAGCTTTCCAGCTAAGATTCCAACCAGGCAAGGCATGTATGTCCTCTCTCACCTCTTCTTTTCAACACCATACTGGAAGTCCTTGCTAATGCAATAAGTCAAGAAAAGGAAATACAAGGTACAGAGATTGGGAAGGGAGACACAAAACTGCCTTTGTTTACAGATGATGTGAACATTTGTGTAGAAAATCTGAAAGACAGACAAAAAAAACCTCCTGAAAATAATAATTAAACATAGTGACTTTATAGGAGACAACGTTAAGTAATAGCATTGTGTACAATACTATATGATGGTACAAAAAAGTGATAATGTGTGCATACTATTGTATAGCTTGCTTTTTTCACTTAACGGCATACCTTAGACATCATTCCATTTCGGTTCATGAAGGTCTCTTCCACTCTTTATTTATTTATTTATTTTTTTGTATGGATAGCATCCCATTAGATGACATCAAATTCACTTCCCTGGTTCCATCTTGAGGGCATTTAGGTTGCTTCAGGAGTCGTTGCTTGGTTGGTGTTTGCTTGAAGCATGATTTCATGGATCCCCTTATTATTTCAGTGTTCCCTTAAACATTTTCAAAGCACCAATTGGCTTTTACCAAGATTTCTCCAATACACTTATTTTTGTAAATAAAAATTTTAGGGTGATACTATTGACAGCCCTTACCCCTGAGTATACCAGAGAGGAAGGTCATGTGGCAGGAATGTACTAATATGTTTCACTTCATTCTTTTTCTAGTACCAGAGTTTTTACAACTAAATGAAATGCTTTTCCATTTGTAATTAATATATATAAATATACTGGGTGTCCTAAAAAAGTGTGTACACACTTTAATAGCTGATAGCTCAGTTTTGAAAATAAAATGTATTTTAGTAAACACTGCCTTTATCATTATTCTAAGTGTATGTATACATTTGGGGGGGGGACACTCTATTATAATGCTGCAATAACAGTCACACAAACTGGTTTTCTTCTTTAGGGCTATGTCTCAGGGAGTGAATCTAGAACAGTAATTTCCAACTGCTATATCAACCCAACAATAGCCATCTAGTGTGAATGCATCAAAATTATACCCTTTTTTTTTTTTTTTTTTTTTTTGGTCTGATCAGAAAAAAATATAAAACATTTTTTTTGGTGTGCCTCGGAATTTTAGTAATTAGATTATGTGTTCCATGAGATGAAAAACCGCTGACCTAGAAGTTATATTGCTGGCTTAAGTGGTGTGCTCTATACCAGCGTTTTTCAACCGCTGTTCCGCGGCACACTAGTGTGCCGCGAGATGTTGCCTGGTGTGCCGTAGGTGCAGACAAGACAAGAATTTTATAATTTTTCACTATTTTGTTTAGTTAATATTTCATAATAAAGTAATTATAAAATACTTTCTTTGTGTTTATTTGATTCCTATTCAAGAGAATTACTTTATATATAGTCAATATAGGCACAGAGTTAAATTTTTTAACATTTTCTAATGGTGGTGTGCCTCGTGATTTTTTTCATGAAACAAGTGTGCCTTTGCCCAAAAAAGGTCGAAAAACACTGCTCTATACTCTCTTGGTCAGGGTGATGGCATTCTGCAGGGGGTTCCTCCATCAGAGGGAAAGAAACAGCATGCAACTGAGTACTGTGGAATCGTTGAAGGTCCACTCGTGCAGCCGATGTGGAGGATTTGGTCTTAAAAATCCATGAGAAAAGATCCGCTTGGAGGAAGTGCTGAGAGAGGTCCCGCACACTCCGCTGTATTCTCACTTAATGGTAGTTCTGGATCAAAACCCCGAGGGGAGCACCGAGGACTCTTTCTTCTTACAAAAACTCAAGAGAGGTGGTCATTGCTTTGAAGGGTGCGGAATGATAAGTCCAGCCTTGGCTTACCAGATTGCTTCTGTTCTACCGTTTCTTGTCTCTCGTTTTATCCTCCTCAAGGTCACTAGACGGCTCCCACAGCCACCGCAGCTTCAGTGGTTTTGCCCACATCCAGACGTTGAAAATTCAATCACTGTGCTGTGCTCTGATTGCGCCACCCCTGAACCAATCCCCATGGCCAGGTGACTGACACATGCTGTTGGCTTTGAACCGCTGTTTCAAGAGCCAATGACACTGGAAGGAGGAGGAGTAAATAACTGTAATTGGCTGAGGTCAGTCAAGACCCACCCCTAGAGAGCCAGAGGAGTCCACCTCAACCATGCCTGACTGCTGCCCAAGGAGAGAGATGGCCAGGCATGGCCACCGGGAACCTGCTCTGTGGGCAGCCTTAGATTTTCCGTGGTTGGAAAGGCAAAAAAGACCACCATGTAGTGGGCCTGACTGTGTTCTGGGCGCTAAGGAGTCTTTACTATTTATTTTTATCCTCACAAGAAATTTTCAGAGAGGCACTGCTATCCTTAAGGAAACTTCATCTCAGAGAGTTTGAGCCGTTGCCTAAGGTCAGACAGCTAATATGCATCAAAGCTTATCTCATGGATTTCATTGCTCCTTGGCATAGTTTGCTGAGGACCCTGAGGTCCATCTGAGTTCAGCACGATAAATAGAGTTTAGATTCTGCTCCCTTGAAGGTTTGGGGAGGGGTTGTTTTGTTTGGCTTTTTGTCATCATTATTGTTTGAAAGCTATGTGAAGTATTTAGGATATATATATTTCTCCTATGTGGGTTTTTTCCCCCACTTAAGCATCTTAACGAAGCATTAGGTTCGTGTTATCAGATGCTGGCCTAGGACCAGATCGAAGGAATGAATCATAGCTGATGTAAGGTGCGTCTCAGTAGAGCTATTATGTGGTACCCAGGAGCACTGCACTTAATGATACAAGATCAGATCTCCACCCTTGACCCGGATGAGCAAGTATGATGTCATGAACTAGGTGCTTGGATGCAGTTCAAAGAGCTGAGGACAAGCTATGAAAATCAGGGAAAGCAAGGAAACATTGGGATTACCATGAAGTCATCCAGTCTCTCCCTCCTCCCCGACCCTGCCAGCAAAGCTGCTGTGGACTCCCAGTGGAATCTGGTGGAGAACATCATGAGTCCAGGTTTGTGCTTTTCCCCTGGAAAAAGACAGGTTGTCCAGAGCTGTGGAGCCTCTGGGATGATGAATCTTCCAAAAAATCTGTTCCAGGGGAACTTTGTTGAAGAGATTCCACATTTCCTGCAAGCTTTGGGCTTTCTGTTCTGTTCTGAGAATTTGGACCACAGTCCCTGACTGCAGTTCTGCTTGAGGGGAGTATGGAGTGTGTAGGTGGGCAGGTGGGTGGAGAGGGTGCCTGGGTAAGTGCACAGACTTACACAACCCGACATGGGTGTCCTGGACTTCCCAGAAAGGGGCAACCCTGTGCAGAAATACCAGGGAACAGCCAGAGAGGGAGGGTTCACAGACATGCATGTGGGAATAAACAAAGGTGAAAGAGACTTGCAGTCCTAATATTTCATCCAGACTCGTTTTCCTCCAGAGACTGCATGGGAGCTAGCTCTGTGGTTGGAATGATTAATTGTGCTGAGCTGCACCTGAAATGCTTACATACCCTCAAACCATTTCATGTTTGCCTTTACTCAAAAAATAATCAGTTACCTTCTAATTAATGTGAACCCTAGTACATGAAAGGTGTAGGTAAGGCCAATAAAAAGGGAGTGACATCATGTTAACAGTTTCTGAAAAGCAGTTGAAAAATGACATTTTTAAGCATAATACAGTGAAGACACAGGATGCTCCAAACTTGTAATGATGTTTAAAACATACCCTAGCTGGTTTGGCTCAGCGGATAGAGCATAAGCCTGTGTAGCCAAGGGTCCTGGGTTCAATTCCGGTCAAGAGCACGTAATTAGGTTGCAGGCTACTCCATGGCCTGGTCCCTGATTGGTGCAGGAGGTAACCAATCGATGTGTTTCTCTCACATCAATATTTCTCTCTGTCTTTCCCTCTCTTTTTTTACTCTCTCTGAAAATCAATGGAAAAATATCCTCAGGTAAGGAATAAATAAATAAATAAATAAATAAATAAATAAATAAAATAAAATAAAATAAAATAAAATGTAGCAGGGCACCCATGGATGAAGGGAGGTGGGGGAAACTACAATATAGTATTCTTTCCTAAGGAAAACTACCCAAAGAAGTTGCCTGGCCTGGTAACACACTTGGTTAGAACATATCATCCCGATACGCCAAGTTTGTAGATTTGATCCCTGCTCAGGATACATACAAGAATCAACCAATGAATTCATAAATAAGTGGAACAACAAATATATCTCTCTCTAAAAATCAATCAATAAAACTTTTTTAAAGTCGTCCCAGATTCATGCAAAGGCAGTCATGTTTTCTGTCATGTGACCCTTCAGCCTACAACTGATTGGACCAGAGGTAGCTTCCCCACCCCCCACAAATTGAGAAATCTGTAATGGGTGGGAGTTGGAGTGGGGGGGAGAAGGTTTACACAATTTTCATTTAAAATAAAAATGTGGGTTCTCTTATTCAAAAAGCAGGGGAAACGTGCCATTAAATATAATAAAATAAAGCTTTTCCCTTTCTTCCAGTCTCTGGAGGTGTTTTATTTACTAATCAATGTCATTTTAAGTAAGGAAAAAAACAAACTTTTAATATTTTTACCATGAATTTTATCATTCTTCTTTATATTGTGCAATTCCTGTTTCAATGCAGTGTCAGAGAATTTAACTCATATGCTGATTAGCCAAAATCACACAATTTTTATTTCGTAGCTCATTCATGCATCTATGTTTTCTTCTTACCAGAACATGGACAAAGCTGCAGATCATTAATATAGCTGTTATGTCATTTCATGATAGGCTCATTTTATACTCACACTCTCTACTTTGGGCTTACTGATGAGTAAGAAAAGACTGAAGAAAAAAAGAAAAGAAAAGAAAAGAAAAGGCTTATGCCCTTTCCTTCTTTGTCACCCTCTGTGTGTACGTGGTTGACTACTACAGGGAAGTAACATGAGCAAGAAAGAATGCAGTAGGATTCCCTGGTTATTTGTGTTGTCACTATCTTTTCTCTGTGCTCAGAGCAAGATCTGGATCTCATGAGAAGTGTGGCCTTGTGGGTCACCTCTGTCTAGCCCCTTCCTCAGTCATAGACTAAACAGGGTTACCACTCACCTTTAACACTGAGTCTCACAGAAGTCGCACAACCCACGAGTCTGAGGGAATTCTGTGTTTGGGGCATTACAGAGGCACCAGGTGAATGGGACACACAAATTGTATCTCCTCTGCTCACACATGGGCTCCATTGTCTCAGTGGGTTTCTCTTACAAAACACAAATTCAAACAAAATAGTTAACAATTTCGATAGCAAAGCATTGAACCAGCCCAGAGACCTTTGTGCCTAGGGCCCCCTTAAGACGGCACGGGTCATGCATCCAGAACAATTGCCCTGCTCCTCAGTGAGAAGGACCTAGTTAGCCCAGCCAATCAGGTTCTCTCTACTGAAAATGGAAACAGAGATGAACTACTGAGTGGAGGCTCAGTCACTGAGTGCCCGGAGAGGAAGCGGAGAGAGAGCATAACTGAGCCACAAAGTCCAATAAAGACTATTCACAAACGCCTGGACCTGAGTATCGAGGATTTTCCTTAGCTTCTTATGACCTCGTCTGTGTGGTCTAAGCTCTACCACAGTCTCTGCACTTAGCATGTGGTCTGGGCATGTGGCTGAAATTTTACTTATTACCACACTTGCCCTCCTACTGCCTCTCTCACCACTTGGCATAATTACCGTAACACTCTGTTCCCTGCAGCTAGGAGTCTGATAAACAATTAAGGGAAATGGTTGTTGTCGGTACAATCATGTTGGAGCAAAAGGAGAAGTTTAGATAAATGAATCCCAAGAACGAATATGTTAATGTCCTTAGCACTTTTAGGTGAGGTGGAACCTGCTTAGGCAGATGGAAATGAAATGAAACAAGGATAGTAGTTCTTAGATGATCCAACTGACATAATTTTATATCAGGATGTTCTTTCTGAGTTATTTAAAATAGCAAAAGTTTATAGATAACCTAAAAGTCTAACAATACAGGATTGGCTAAACAGATTACATTATTTGGGTGATATTTCCTTTCAGGAAATAACAAGTATATTTGTAAAAGAATATTCTAGCAGTGTTCATATCAAGATTATGGTAAAATTGCCAGTATATTGAATGGATAACTATTTATTTATTTATTTATATGAGTAGAGCAAAGACTATAAAGTTACAAGCCATTTATCTCTGAACTATAGGAGTAAGAGTTTTTTTTTCTATTTTCTATTTTATAATTAAAAGTTTTTCATGTATTTAAGCTTTGATTTTAAAAATTTATAAGTTTCTTCGAAGAATATAGTATATCTCATCAATATAATTTCACACTTGATAAGTAACTTTACAGTTGTAATTTGACCTCTCATGAAATAAAGAATGACAATTAAGAGGGTGCATTTCTGAAGCCAAATGGCTCTTGATTCAAATTACAGGTCTGCCACTTTCTAGCTATTTGACCTTCAGCAAAAAAATCTGCATCAGCCTATTTCCTTATTGATAAGATGAAATTTTCAATAAATGGCCACTTTCAGAGTCATTATGAGAATTAAATGGGATGATAAAGTCCCTTTGGGAAGATCTTATTGTCCATCCTATTAATCTTATATCCAAATAATGAGAGTGGTTGTCGGCACACAGTAGCTGCTCAATAAATATTAAGAGGGTGAATGAGCATGTACAAACACCCATGCACATATGTGCACACATGACAACAAGGGTCATAAAAAATCAGACCAATGTCACTTCATTTTTCTACATCTTTTTTCTGACAAGTGTGCACTTATGATATGTAAAATTGAATATCAACTTTTAAAACCTTCACCTTCCTTTTATTTAAAAAAATCTTAATCTTCATCACTATGGTCAGGAATTCACACATGTTATCTTCAAGCTTTAATGGTGTTGAAGATCTACATTGACCTCCTAATTGATAGCACCTCTGTTTTATCTTTAAAAAAAAAAAAAAAAAATATATATATATATATATATATATATATATATATATATATATATATATATATTATTGACTTTTTACAGAGGGGGAGAGAGATAGAGAGCTAGAAACATCGATGAGAGAGAAACATCGACCAGCTGCCTCCTGCACGCCCCCTACCGGGGATGTGCCCGCAACCAATGTACATGCTCTTGGCCGGAATCGAACCTGGGACCTTCCAGTCCTCAGACCGACGCTCTATCCACTGAGCTAAACCAGTTTCGGCTGTTTTATCATTCTTAAATTGGGTTTGTTTACTCAAGATTAAATATCTGTTTTCCTCAGCTCAAACTTTAAATAGTTTAAAAATAAAACAGAGGCAAATGCTCCCTGTTACCTTCTTTCCAAATCCCACCACCTTTTCCAAGTAGATAACCACTACTATTAATCCCTTTGGTATTTTTCTTGAGGGTTTTAAGTATATACTTATAGTCATTTAAATTGTGGCCCCCAGAACGTGTCCCAGTCCTACCTTACCCTCAGTACCTGTGAGTGTGACCTTATTTGGAAAAAGGGTCTTTGCAATGTAATTAAGTTCAACATCTCAAGATGAGATTATCCTGGGTTTACAGTGGCCCATGAGTCCAAAGGCAGATGACCTTTTAAGAGAAGAAAAGGGCAGAGGAAGATTTGAAACAGACACAAAGCAAATGGTCACATGAAGACGTGGGCAGAGGCTGGAGTGACGCCACCACCTGCCCAGAAACACCTGGAGCCACAGCAGCTGGACAAGGCAGGAAGGACTCTTCCCTCCCCAGAGCCCTGCTCACCTCTGGAGGTTGGTCTTCTCACCTCCAAAATTGCAAAATAATAAATTTCTGCTGTTTATAAGCTACCACTTTTTTTTTTTTGGCCATTTGTTACAGCAGCCCTAGGAATCTAATAAAACATACAAGCAAAATAAGAATATTCGTTGACTTCTGTTCACTCTTTAACGGTTGTTCTTAGAGTTTGGATGTGTTATCTACACTGTTGTCAGGAAAGTCCAAACCCTGAATGGTTGTTAAACCATAGGAAACTTGGAAGAAAAATATTTTCGACTCCTTGATAATACCAGGGCTTAATTATAGTTTCTTGAATTGCATCCTCAGGGAATTTCAGAACACATAATTTAGCTTTCCTCTACCATAGACATATTCTATTGGAGCAAACGAGATCAGGGCTCTTGTATTCTGTTCATCTTACCCAGAAGGTAAAAGTAGTAATTCATACTTTCAGAGAGAGGGAGAGAGAATGTGCCTAAGTAGCCAACTTTAATTCCTGCGTTTTCTAATTTTTAGCACTGGGGCTAAGCTCTAGTAAAAGCTGAAAATAAAGGTATTTGGTTACTTGGAGCCAAAGGCAGAAGGCTGACTAGTACCCGGCATTAACGCTTTCACTGCTGGATGATAGGAATGGGGAGGGCGGGAGAGAGGGGAGTTTGGGGCAGTCAGAGCAAGGAGGAGCCCCAGGTGGGTAGGGTAAGGGAGCTTGGAAGGGTGGCTGTTTGCACCATTTTAACAGCCAGTATGCCTCCCTCCCCAGGCATGTCAGCCATACACCGCTCCATTGACATTAGTCTACACAGCACATCTTGCCATATCCTTCCCCGCCAATCCACCTACCTCATTCTCCTGAAGGATGAGATAACTGTCTGTCCACATCACAGAAGCCGCCAGTGGAGACTCCAGACTACAAACACTCCAACAGGGCTGCACACGCAGGCCTTGAACCCATATTCTGGGACTTCAAATTCAACTCTCAAATTCAACTTGAGGCAACAGCTGCTTTTGAAACGACAGTAAATCTCCCCAATGCGGGCACACGACCAAGCTGGTTCCCTTTCAGACCAGAGAACCAAAGAAAGCCGCCCTGAGAGCAGCCCTGGGGAGGAGTGGGGGTTGCCCTGAGCGCCAGCTTTTCTAAGGAAGAACTCTGGAGGCTGTTATGGACGAGACTCTAAAATTGGGATGTGGTGGATAAGGCAAGCACAGAGCACCCCTCAATAAATTTACCTGATTGAGGTCAACATCCAAGTAAGGAAAACGGGTCTACTGTACCCAGTAAGTAGCAGAAGGTGATAACCCAAAATGTCATCCATAGAGATCATTTTACAGCGAATGGGACTGAGAAGGGCACATTGTTGCCACTGGACGCTGACATCAAAGAGCAGTGCACCTCTCTCAGGTAACCTTGGGCTGGCAGACAGAGGCCTCGGGGGACAGGTCCTGTTCCTCTGCCGCTGAGGGATCCCTCCCTGCAGGTCAGGTCTGCGGAGAGCCCACTGGCCCTGCACTCCTGTGTAACGCGTGCCCAGGCCATGGCTGAGCTGCACCAACTTCTGTTTATTTTCTAGCAGAAGAAATGAGGCCTCTCTCTCTTTCTAAATCTCCAGTGGGCCTAGCAGTGGCCAGAGCCCTTTGCGGTGTGTGCACGCAAGTCAGGGGTTCCATTTGCATATTTCAGTCCTGTGTTGAGACTGAATAATGGAAGCAGGTTCTGAGCAGCAGAAACCCTACAGTAATGATCAGCCAGGCTGTGCTCAGGTGAGCCTTGGCCCATTTTTGCAGCTGCTGGTCTGTGAGAAGGAACCCAAGGTACAGGCACCCTGAGCACTGAGACCTGGGGGTGCCGAGGGGCTGAGAGGAAGCTGGTCTGAACTACAGTGTTTCTCCCAATGGCCAAAGGGGCACATCGTCTGTGGGATGTTACGGAGCACGGGAAGCTGGTATTGCCCTGCTACACCTGAGGGAGAGTTTAAGGCTGCCCTGTGATGGGACTAGGGGTTTGAATGGCCTCCATGGGGCCTGCAACCAGCGGAGAGATGAAATGATGGCAGCTAGAAACGAATTTCTATTTGACTAACCATAAATTAATGACCTAATCCTGTGTTCTGCTTCAGAACTGAAAAGATAAGTGAGAAGGGTTTCCACCTTAAAAAGCAACAGAAATTAACAGCATGTTATTAAAACTAATAAAATTAAATACATTGTCAGCCCCCAAATCAACATTTAAAGTCAATGGCAAAGATTATATGAAATCCAGGATCTGCTTCAAAATAACTGAGTGTATGTGTGGGAAGGATATGGAGTGGGGGGGGGGGGGGGCTTAGGAAGGGGAAAGCTGGTGGGGGGTGTGCAGTGAGAGGGGTTAGGTAGGGTAGAGAGGAAGATACCAGGCATAAGTTGAGAATTGTTGAAGTTTGGGTTTGAGTACCTAAGAGTCCCTTACTCTCTCGGGTTGTTTATATTTTTTATGCTTTTCACTATAAAAAGGTTTTTCTTTTTAAGTATCCCATTTAAAATACCAGAAACCCTTAGATCAAATCTTCCAAGAAATGTGCTGTACCTATCTAAGGAAATCTGTAACACCTACCTGAAAAAACCTAAAGACCCAAGAAGACAAACAGGATGTTCCTGGAAGGGACTCTTTATTATCATAATGACATTTATTTTCACCAAAATCCATCTATAAATTCAATGTCATTCCCATAAAAATTTCAACAGAAATTCATTAAACCTTGATTTTTAAAGAAAATATTCAAGAATAGCAAGGAAATTTATAAAACAAATTGAATGAGGAGGAGATTATCTTACCAAGTACCAGAACATGTTAAGATAGTGTGATCTATAATAATAAAAGCATAATATGCTCATAGACCAGACATCCTTCCGGAGGTCCTTTCTTCCAGACAAAGGTGCAGCGGGCAGCGGCCAAAGCAGAGGCCCCCGACCGTGGAGATAGGCGGGCAGGGGGGCCGGGGCCAAGGCCCTTGCATGAATTTTGGGCATCAGGCCTCTAGTATTGACATAAGAAAGAACATGCATGAATAGAACAAAATAGAGAGTTCAGAAATAGACACGTGCATGTATGGAAATGTGGTTTAACATAGAGATAGCATTTCAAACCCTTCCCTTCCTAAGTTAAGACAAATTCAGTTTTTCATTTGTAAAAAATGAGGTTGTGAAAACTTATTTATGAATATGATTTACTTTTCTATTGGTGTGTGTGTGTGTATATATATATATATATATATATCCTATTTCTATATTTATATAGTTATACAAGATCGAGCATTTACTCTAAATATCTATTTTATATTTTTATACATTTTCAGTTGAAAATATTTAATTAACATTTGTTTATATGTTCCATGTAGAAAAGTTTTATGAAGACCCAATATTTAAATACAGTCACAGTCTGAGGGACTGCAAGTTGAACTTGAGGGAAATATAATTCAGCCCATCACAGCATTTTCCTGGCAGTGGACAGATGAACCAGAAGGTAGCTTTGTCCCCTCAGCCCTGTAGGGACCAGCTGCCAACAGGTCCCATCTGGTCAACAGCTGATGACATTCTAATGGAAGGGCTCTCGCAGGGTGTGCATTGTTGACCTCCCTGCCGTCCACCTCCACCAGATAGTGACTGGCTGGAAGGAAAGCTCTGATGCCTCCTATCTCACAGGGAGAGTAAAGAACACGCTTTTTATTTCCTTAAAGTCCAAACAAGAATAGTTATACTTTTGTTGAGTGTGCCAGGCAAAGGATCCCTCAGGTATAATCTCACTTCACCCTCACAGCAGCCAACATATGATGGGTTGCTACTATTATCTTTGTTTCTAAGATAAAATACAGTTTTGGTGCAGCGGCCTGACCTGCTTAAGGTCACTGAGCTGGGAAATGGCCTTGACTGGGCCCATCTAACTCCAGAGCTTGTGCCTTTAATTCCCACCCTCCACTGCTTTCCCTCAATTTGTTCCTACTACTCTTTCGCTTTGGAACACTCCTAATTCTTATAGAAATTATTATTATTATTATTATTATTATTATTATTATTATTTAGAGAGGAAGGGAGAGGGAGAGAGAGCTAGAAACATCAATGAGAGAGAAACATCAATCAGCTGCCTCCTGCATGCACCCCACTGGGGATGTGCCCATAACCAAGTACATGCCCTTGACCAGAATTGAACCTGGGACCCTTGAGTCTGAAGGCCAATGCTCTATTCCCTGAACCAAACCGGTTAGGGCTAGAAATTATTCTGATAGAAACATTCCTAATTCTTATAGAACTGAAAGTTCTTGCAGAAATGTCAGATCCAGAAAGCCCTCTTCTGTCAAAGTTTTCAAATAGTCTGTTATCCCTGTGACGCTGAAAGTCTTTGTCCGTAGTATGGACGTGACCATGGGCGGCAGCCCAGTATGGATGTTCTCGGTTATCCTTAGAGCAAGGATATCTGCAGTCTTCTCAGGCAGTCCCTATAAGGAGATAGAAAAGGAGAGAAAAGATGGGGCGGGGAGCAGAGGTGGCCCAGAAGAGATGGCAATGACCCATGAGGGCATTTTGATTCCCATCTCCTGGCAACACCAAGGGCAGGTTCCAGAGAATGAGCGGAGCTGAATAAGTCAGGGGTTGCTGAGTGGCTATGCCTAGTGGTGCTGGAACAGATGCTGGGGGAATGGAGAAATCTCTAGGGACATCAGGGCAGGAGCATCAGGAGAGCAGATCATTGACGGAGTCAACATCAAGATCTACTTCTTTGTCCACCATCAGCTGCCAGCCACTCTCAGCGACAGAATTTCCCTGCTGGGTGGAAGCTGTGTGGCCTGCCAACTTCACACAAGAAACATCAGTATCCTTCTACAGGAGCCCTCGCCAAGCAACATATGGAAGGGAGCCATACAACATGTTCCAAAGAAATTAATTACCTGGGGAAGTTGTTTTTAAAAAACAACAGAAATTATGCAGAAATTGGTGCTGCCAATACTGGGCCTTGGCTTAGTGGAGGGGAACGGTGCTCCTTAACTGCAAGTCTGTGATCCACAGAGGTGGACGAGCACACAGCTTAGGAAGTTATTAGCTGCGAAAATGTTATGTGAAATGCGGTTCTTTTCTGAACAGACTCTTCTCGCCTCCAGCATGCAAGCAGACGAAAATCACCAGGGTCTCCACAAATCATATGAGTTGGAAACGTTGGGGAAGTACAGAAAGTTCAATGAATCCACTGGGGGGAAATTACCTAATTTTTCATAGATTGTCCAACCAGCACAAGTACACTCAAATAAAATAAATTTTCTCTCGGTGACTCCCACAAGAAGCCATAAATAAAATGTCTGTCATAAGAGAAATAAGTTTGTTTTTAAGGGTGAAAATATGAATTGGAAAGAGTGATATTTATTGCTTAACATATAGGCTCCTCCCACACCTCTGAGTGGCATCATTTATGGGTGTTTTCTCAACCTTGTGGGTTGGCCATGGCCAGATTGTAACCCCCAGAGGATTTTCCCTGGCCACCCTGCACAAGTGGGGTCAAATACAAGTTCGGCGTCCAGTGGGCAGATGGGCATGGCTGAGAAGGGTGAGAAGGCAGGTACAGCGGGTCCCCAGTCCAGGCAGGATTGTGGGATCGGGAGCAGGTGTGTGACTCCAGGTCCATTGTCAATCACCTTGAACTTGTCTCTAGTTTCCTAACACATGTCTTTCCAAATGGAATGGGTGACTAAGATATATAATAGATTCAATTAATATGTATAAACTTCAGTTATCTTGAATTTCAAATATTCTAATGAGACAAAAATGGATATTTTTGTGATTATTCATTTAAAAATAGTCTTGTCCTTTTATTTAATAATTAATTTCTTACCCACCCTGTGCTGATTCACTCCGCTTTCTTCTCTCTCTCCTTCTGAAAGGACCCCAAGAGAGTGAGCCTGGAGCTGGAGGCAGCTGTGGGAAGAGGCTGTACAGATAGAAATCCTTTTTCCAAGTGACATTCCCCCAACTTCTGGTCTCCAGCCATCGCACAGGCCCTGGTAACCTAGAGACCACACAGCCACATCTTGTACCACACTTGTCCTTGAACTATATTTGGTGCCTCCTCACTAATGTTTGAAAGTTTGAGATTGTGAGATGAATAATAATTAACCAAGACTAAGCGTTTGGAGAGTCCCAGTTGAAACAGCTCAGGTGGAACCGGACAGAGGTGGCAAGGAGAAGGCGCCCTGTGAAAAGAGCAGCAGACACTCACACAGGGAACGCAGGAGGCATGGGGGTCTGGACACCGCAGTGTGGAGGGGCTCAGAACAAACTGTGTGTCTCACACCCTCTTTTTAGCTGGATTTAAACAAGAGGGAGAAAGAGAAGGTTTGGGAACTTTCTGGAAGTCACATAGGTAAGAAGAGGAAGAGCTGGAATGCAGACTGTGCTTCTGTCCACAGTGTGCGCAGCTGCCTCACTTGCTGTCTAGAAACACCTTCCTGGTTGTGACCCTCACAGCCACGCAGGACCCCGAACTCAAGCTGTGCAGGTTTAGTGCTCTGTGCTAGGCCATGCACATAAGTGGCCAGTTCTGTCTGGAGAGGAGCACTTTCTAAAACCCACACCCTCGCAGCCAAAGTGCCCACCAGTAGATGAGTGGATAAAAAAGCTGTGGTACATTTATACCATGAAATACTAGGCAGTGATTAAAATAAATAAATAAATAAATAAATAAATAAATAAATAAATATATAGGCTTTCTAAGCCTTTGAGACAGCATGGAGGGGCCTGGAGATTATTATGCTAAGCAAAATAAGCCAGTCAGAGAAAGACAAGTATCACATGATCTCACTCATATGTAGAATCTAATGAATAAAATAAACTGATGAACAAAATAGATTCAGAGACATCAAAGCATGGAATAGACTGTCAAATCCTAGAGGGAAGGTGGGGTGGTTGGGTGGGAAGAAATTAAGCAAAAAACTTTGTATACATATATGCAAAGCCCATGGACACAGACAATAGTGTGGTGAAAGCAGTGGAGCGAGGGCCAGAAGAGGTCAATGGGGACGAAGGGGACATCTGTAGTACTTTCAACAATTAAAAAAAATGAAATCCCTCATGTCTTTAACCACTGGGAGTGGAGACAGTTGCACACACTTTGTACTGTGATGGCAGGCCCACCCAGAAAGGATGTGCATGTGAGGTCCTGACAGGGTGTCACTGAAGTTCCCTCTTGGTTTGCATGGAAATAAGCCAGCAGAGGCCCGGTAGTCCATCTCTTTGGAAGAGTTTCTAGGCAGCCTGCCTCAAAGGTGGTGTTTCATCAACATGCAAAAGTATGTATGTTTTTGTTTTGTTTTTTAATTTCCAATGGCAAAAAGAGAAGATTGAACAAAAGAAATTATCTAGGAAGTTGGTGTGGGGGGCCATTTCAACTCTTACTGGGGACTCAGAAACTCTCGCCACGTCTGTAGACAAGATAAACTCCAAGATTCCAGTTCCCATGGCAGCCCTGGTCCCCTGCATACCCGACAAGGCAGTGCATCATAGTCATCTTCCCAGTCTCCCACTTCTGCTCCCACTTCTGACACTGTCTGGAGTTCACCTTGGCTTAACCTCCTGCCTTAGACTCTCCCGGGATTTAGGCCCATCTTGGTCCCCTGGTTAAATGGTTTCCCCCTCTTCTCTGATTCTAATCCCCTTCCCTTAGAAAGACAAATCCCTGACACACAGCATGCATCACCAACTTTTTGTTAGTGGTTTCTCAAAGAATCTTTTATTGCTCTGAGAAGGCTGTCAGAGCAGGCTCCCACTGTGCTTCTTGCTTTGATTTCTCACCAGTTGACATTGACAAGGGTCCCTGGGCCCTGCAGGGAGTTCGACCCCTGACCAGCAGGCTCTTCTGTAAAGCAACACAGAACAAACCTCATCAATATGCAAGAATGTGTTTCCATCATCTCCAGAGCATGAAAGAAAGAAACATTTCAAATAATATATATATATATATATAAATGCCAACCAGCCAGATTGGGGGGCAGCCCCTCCCCCCAGGCCAGCCCCCAGCCAGATTGGGGGTGGGACCAGCCAGGCAGCATCCCATGTTCCCTCCCCCAACTAGCCTGGCCCAATCAGCCCTCTTGGGGGTGGGGGGAGAGGGTCCAGCCAGATCCCACCTGTGCACAAATTCATGACTGGGTAATATATATATATATATATATATATATATATATATATATATATATATATATATATATGCCTAATATATAAAGTGTTCCCTAGGGAGTTGAACTGACTGGGAGTTCATTCGCTCAGTATGATGTGCACTGACCAATGGGCGGTGCAGAATGAAGGAAGGACCCTCCTGGCAGCCAGCAGCAGGCAGCCACCTGGGACCCTACTCGTGCACCGGGCCTCTAGTGCAGCGGTCGCCAACCTTTTGGACCTCACAGACAACCAACCGGTGGTCCACGACTACTGCTCTAGTGCTATAATAGGTAGATGAGTTGGTTTTCTCTTTTATCCCCAAAATGTTATAAAGATTGTGTTCTTGTTTTAACAAAGAAGAAAATTGTATTTTACTTGCCAAACATTGTAGAGTTTATGTGAGAAATAAATAACAAATAAATTTTTGAAAAATAAAGATAATCAAGTAAGAATAAAAAAAATATTATAAAGCAAAATAAAAAAAACAACAAAGACACACAAAAATTAAAACAGTACCATGAAGGCCCCTGAACAAACCAAGTGGAAATGTCAAACACATGTGTTGTAAGTAAATGCAGAATATTATAAAGGTAAAATGACAAATTAGTGAGAAAATGAGAGTTTTTTTAAGCAAAATTATATTATACAATTGGCTAAAAAAAAAAAAATAGGAGACAGAATTAAGACCTTACTTTCATCTTAAACTAAAAAAAAATTTCAAAAAGATTAAAGATTTATATAAAGCCATACATATGACATGAAAAAAATACTGATTAAAGGTTTGTTTTACATCAAGGTGAAATCAGGACTTAGTTCAACTCCAAAGACAGACATGTCAATGGGATGGTTTTGACCAGAACTGCCAGATATTTACCAGAACAGGGCAAATGGTGGCCTCGATATCACATGTGAAAATATCCAGAAGTTGTAAGTCAAGGTAACACATTGTTAAACTTATTTATTTATTTAAGAAGGGGAGAGGAGAAGAGAGAAAGAGAAACATCAATTTGTTATTCCATTTATTTTTGCATTCCTTGGTATATTGGTACAACCCTCTGACCAACTGAGCTACTCATCCAGGTCTGAGCACATTGTTAAATGAAATCTGTTTTATCCTCTAACTAAACAAATATACTGACATAACCAACCACAAAAGCAAAAACAATTGGATAAGGCTATGGTTTTTATATGATTGGAAGTGTCAAAATACCAAAGACGGACTTTAATAATGATTGTGTTGTGTTTGAGTGTTCTGTTGCTGAGCCAGCCATATTTGGTAAATCACACAACAAATATATACGTAACTGATAAAATGTTTTATTTACTCTATAAAAATTACTTTCTTGCCTTCACTTCAGCAAAAATCACTATATAATTTTTTAAATTTTCCACACAATTGGTATCCCACCAACCCTAATGTTCTAAAGCACATGTGTCAAACACAAGGCCCGCGGGCCAAATCCGTCCCGCCAGGCCTTGCAATGTGGCCCGCACCGCGCTGTCATCACTGCACTCCGCTGCGTTTCCATCACAATGACAGTTTATGACTGTTCAGTAAACCATTCGGCCCGCGATTTAGGCTGGATTTTAGATTTTGGCCCCTTCTCTGATTGAGTTCGATCTAAAGGATTAAAAAATAAAATTTAATTACATTCCAAATGTAAAAAATTTGAATTATTTTCCTCAGAAATATAGATTGAAGATATGAAATCTAAAATGGTTTTCATGAGTTTAAATAATATCTTTCTTCTAAAATATCTAAGATGACCTACTAAATAAAAGACAATTTTTAAATTAACGGCTATCAGGATTTTAAATCCAATTATTTATACAGAGCTGAACTTTTAAATTTATTTTATTAAAAAGTAACACTATTTACAAGTACAACATTCACTGTCCTTGTTACCAATATAAAGAAATGGAGGCACCTGCTATGTTTACACATGCATGTATGTGTGGTGTGTGTGACATGAGTCCTCACAGAGTAACATGCATGTACACATATACTATATGGAGACAGAGACTATAAATTAATCAGTATTGGAACATGCTCCTCAGCCACCATGTGGAATTGTGAATGTCATATTAATCTGAAAAGAGGTCCAGATTCAAGAATTTGTACACACAAAGCAGCAAGAAAATGGGCATGCAATCCAACCAAGAAATTGTACTTTAATATACAAGAGTGTATGTAATTCATACCGTCCACGAAGTAGGGCTTGATCAATCTGCATCTTTCTGCAAAAAGGCACTTGTGTCACCTAGTCCTGCCCACTCAGTAGTGGCAGCTCTCCCCAACCTCGTCATCAGCACGACACACACACACCGTCCTCATGTAGGGACACCATCACCTTTTGTTTCAGGGACGTGGACAAGAGGTGAGCAGCCATTTTTTCCAGAAACCTGACATTAGTCAGCTGCTCCTCAGGAGTGGACACCCTTGTACCAGTGCCAGACACCCCGTCCACTGGGACATTGGCTTTGACGACATTCAAACATCATCTTCTTTAACACACAAACAGAACAAAACCAAAATCTATAATAATAAAAGGGTAATATGCTAGTTAGACTGAATGTCATTCTGGATAAAGCCAGGGCCAGAGGGAAACCTGGGTCTGGAGTGACTGCTGGCGGCCGGAGGGGGGGGGGGGAAGAAAGGCCTACTCTTGCATGAATTTTATGCATATCAGGCCTCTAGTCTATAAGTAAAATAAAAAGCATACTAGAATACACATATGCAATATATACAACATACTAAGAAGTAATACTACTACATGAAAAAAAAAGTTTGTAAATATTTTCCCAAGTGCCCCCAAAAGTAAACTGTGTAGAGATAATGACACCAAACAATTGACAAAGAAAACTATAGATAATCCCCCTCCACCCCCCCAAAAATGCACACACGATAAATAGGCCTTGCCTTCCATGTAAGATCCTGGGTGGCCTGCAGGCTGGCTATTTGCAAGTTTAGGAGAAGACCTGCTTTTTGAGAGAAGCGGGAATGGGAGTCCAAAGGAAGGGGTGTCAGGAGGGAAACTGTGAAGGGCCAAAGATGCAACTTCAGGAAGCAGGCTAGTGATGGTGGGAGGCCAAGGTCACAAAGAGACCCAGGACTGGAGGGACCTGCTTACTTCACCTCTGAAGTCGGGAGCAGAAGGAAAGGGAGGCTGTGCTTTCTTCCATGTGTTTTGTCATGGGAACAGATCGTGGATGATAGAGAATAACCATTGTCCCCAATGCTCTGAGGGTCCTATACTCCAAGCACTGTGCTAGGCACTTTTGAGGGCACCTGTTTGAAATCTGACAGTTTTTTTTCGGGTTGGCCCAGAGATAAAATAGTGCTCACGCTCTTGGGAGGTCACCAAGAATACACATGTGCAATATACACAACCAGGGACTTCTGAGAGAGTGAATAAGTGAGCAGCTTTGCCAAATGCCCGTCAGGGAGCTGGTGCTAGTTCAATTAGCCACATCCTCTACATCACATGTATCAAACACAAGGCCCGCGGGCCAAATCCGTCCTGCCAGGCCTTGCAATGTGGCCCGCACCGCGCTGTCATCACTGCACTCCGCTGCGTTTCCATCACAATGACAGTTTATGACTGTTCAGTAAACCATTCGGCCCGCGATTTAGGCTGGATTTTAGATTTTGGCCCCTTCTCTGATTGAGTTCGACACCCCTACTCTACATGCACAGAAGTGAAAGCCACTAGTTTTGGTCTCTGCACCTAAAGCATCACTTCCTTTATATAACACAGAGCTAACCATTTTTCCCCCCCACAGTTATTAATTTAAACTAGCAATAAGCATTTAACTAGATTTCAGGACAAATAGCCAGTGACAAATACCCAGGTTGCCCTGGGGGTGAGGTTCTTGTTTTCCCAGTTTTGTCCCTTGCTAGGCATTGAGAGCTTTCTGTCCCGGTCCATTGTCCTTGTTCTGCTCATGTCTGTCTAACAAGCACATAGTAAGTGCTTGTTAAAGATCTGTTTCAGGAATGCTAAAGAAAACAGGTGCACAAGTCCTCTCTGTTTTCATGACAGTTTTTGACAAATAGCACAATCTACGTGTGAGATTGTGAGCTTACTATTCACGGCCACTTCTGCAGGAGAGAAGCCCTTGGCTTTGGCAATAGACCCTGCACTGAAGCAGCTGCTCAGCAAACTTACAGTGATGCTCCTTCCAGTGGGAACCAACCTGTGGAAGGACGCAAAGCTCCGCGCCATGGCTCAGGAAATCTACCAGCAAGATCACAGAGGGAGCCCTCATTGGTGTGGCTCAGTTGGTTGGGTGCCATCCTGTGCACCAAAAGGTTTCTGGTTGATTACTGGTCAGAGCACATATTCAGGTTGCAGGCTTAATCCCCCAGGGGGGCAGGGGGGGATGTAGAAGGTAACTGATCGATGTTTCTTTCACATTGATGTATCTCTCTCTCTCTCTCTCTCTCTCTCTCTCTCTCTCTCTCTCTCTCTCTCTCTCTCTCTCTCTCTTTCTCTCTCTCTCTCTCTCCTTTTCCCTTCCTCTCTCTTCAAAAATCAATAACTCATAAAAAGATCACAAAGGGAGGCTTATGAGTGTAAAATGGGAAATGCTCAGACATCAGGCAAGAAGTTGATACTGGAATGGTTGGAGGGAATGCGCACATGGATGTATTAGATTTCAGCCCTGGGATGGACACACCCAGCCCCAGCAGGGCAGGGCCAGGGGTGGTGGTGGGACAGACGCCAGACCCATTCTAGAATTAAAAATAAGGACCAAAGCCAATGTCCTGGCAGAATCACTCAGACCTTCGAAGTCTACAGTGTCTCGGAAATCAAAGAGGACCACCCCATCAGACTTGGGCTAGTTGCAAAGGAGGAACGTTGCTCAGCCTCTCGGGGTTGGTCTGGCTGGGTTTAAATATTTGTCCAAGAAGGAAAAGGGAGGAAGGAATGTCCCTGAAACTTCAGCTGAGGAAAGAAGAGGGTCCTTGAGACTGGGCAAAAGAAAAGGTGGGAACCAACACAGGAAATAGGATTGGACTGAGGTCATTTCCTCAAGGCTATAAAATCATTTTATTTCACCCAGCATAACTATAAAAAAAAACTCCTGTTGTAAAAACAGAGAGCAAAGGTGGTATTAATTAGGATTTGTTCTCATACTTAATTGCTTTTAAAATCAGATTTTTTGGTAGATGAGTAAATAGTGCAGATATCATGAGGAGACAATCACAAATAAATTTTTATTTAAAAAACTGTTACTGTAAACTCTCAATTCTTAAATCACACCAGCAGTTCCTACTACTATTGGGAAAAATGATGGAAGACTCTGAAGTGGGGAAAAAGGGTAAAATAAAAATACTACTGTGTTTTGACTGGCATACCTTTCCAGGGTCCCTGTCCACTGTCTTTGAACTATAGTACAATTCTGTGGGTTGTGGAAAATTAATACTACTGCAAATTATTTTTACTCATAAAAATGCCAGGATGAGCAATCAGACACTGATCACTTAAAGGGGTACGTGGGAAGGAGGAGCATGGCTTATGAATCAAGCTTCAGTGGTCATCAGGGACAATGTCCAGAGAAAAGGTTTTAATGCAATTACCCCACAGGAGACAGAGGAACCATCCTGACCCACAAATTATTAGTCAATCAAGTAAGCAACAAATGTGACAGCCCTTGCAAACTTTAATTTGAAATGAAGGAGAAGGTATAGCTGGGTTGGCAAACTGAAGTCCATTCATTTTGATTATATACATACTAGAGGCCTGGTGCACAGATTTGTGCATTGGTGGAGTCCCTCAGGCTTGCCTGAGGGCATCAGGCCAAAACCAGCTCTCCAACATCCCCCAAGGGGTCCTGGATTACGAGAGGGCAAAGGCCAGGCTGAGGGACCCACGGGTGCATGATCAAGGCCAGAAAGGGATCATGGGTGGGCTCCAGGGTATATCCAGCCCCTCTCACTCAGTTCCAATCGGTTGGACCCCAGCAGCAAGCTAACTTACCAGTTGGAGCGTCTGTCCTCTTGTAGTCAGTGTGTATCATAACGACTGGTCAAATGGTCGGACACTTAGCATATTATATATTTATATTTATATTTATATTTATATTTATATTTATATTTATATTTATATTTATGTATTTATATTTGTATTTAAATTTATATTTATATTTATATTTATATTTATTCATACATATATTCATATTATATATATATATTGTATGAATAAATATTCAGAACAGCCACAGTGAAGTATTCCAAATACTTGTAAAAAAATTTTAAGTTAGCTAAGTTAGCTATTAGAAAATCTTGTTGAGTATTTGTAGGCCCAGATTCAACTCAGCAAGAAAGAAAGGTGTGAGTGTGAAGAACATGTCACCAGCGGGCCACTAGTTGGGAAGAAGCTAGCTCTTACCTTGCAGGACAGCTTTAGAGGAACTCTCCAAAGTGACAAAATCCAAACTACCCAGCGGGTGGGACCAGCTAGTCACAGCTCGCTCACCCGAGCATCAGGGCCCTGCACTTCTGGGATGGGCATACACAGGGTCCTATGTGGTCAATCTTTAGTGACAACAGGATGCCCAGAGGCAAGAGATGAGAGACAGGGTGTGAGTGTGAGGAAGGGCTCTGTGCAGTTCTGCCCTCAAGACACACGAAGGACTAAATCAGCCACCTCCGTGTGTCCCAAGGTAACAGTGGCTTGGATCCCTGGCATTGCCAGGGCCACCCTGGTCAGAAATTAAGGCAACACACAGATGTGGGGAGGAGTATAAACAAGCCCCAAACCCACAGTAATGTTCCCATGGTCTTCATAAAGGATTGTATCCTGGCTTCTTTTGTTTTCTTCCATGAGAAAATGTCCATTCACTTCCTTCCTCAGTTCAAATGTGAGGCCTGCATTTTTTATGCTTCTCACTGTGTTTCATGAATCAACATGAAATATATTTTAAACAGCCCTTTAAGAAGCGTCACATTTTCAGCATATTCACTAACCTCAGAAAAATCACATCTTATGTGGGAAAGTTCACTGTCATAAGTTTAAGTGATCCCCAGAGCCAATAAAATCCTGGACCTAAGACCTGTAAATATTTTATAACCCACTTCCTGTTAACAGTCCCTAAATCTTCCATAGAGGAGTGATTAAGTAGAGGAATGAGCAGATGTCTTATTTTCTGGTTCTGGGGGAGTGCAAATTTCTACTTGGATTAATGGCAGTCCCTGCAACTCAAGTTCCACTTGAAATAAATCTGCAGCCACCACCAGAGGAAGCCTGGCCCCGACCTCTGAGTTGTTGTTCCCTTTTAGTGACCATTTTCTATTTATTTTGATGCTGTTTTGGTCCCAGATTTAGGTATCATACTTAGAGTATTCCTTGCTGATGAAAAAAAAAATGTGTTGACGTGGGCTTTCTGGCACGTGTTCATTATGGTATGGCAGACAACTCAGAAGGAAAGGTACCTTGTAAATTGAAAGAGCTACACATGGTAAGAGGTCCTGGAAATACCACCTGGATAAGTTCATGATCACTCACAGAAATTTTTGGTTTTGTTTCAGTCACTATCTACTGTGTCAGCTACCAAGCCTTCCTCCCATCCACGCCCTCCACGCCCTCCTTAGCCCCCAGTCATTATGGCATCTCCAGGGAAATCTCACGGAGACCACATATGGACTCTGGTGTCTCAGGTGACCTGTAGCTGAGTGTCCAGCTGTGGGCGAACAAAATTCAAATTCAAGGTGAGGATCTATGTTTCCTACCCCAACTAAAACATGGCCGTCTTTGTGGCATGGAGGACTGGATGGTAAGCAGGCAGTCTTTGTAATGGGTTCCCAGTGGCTCCCCTGGGGTTGGTTCCCAGGTTCCCCAAGTCTTGAACAAGGTTTGACTGAGAGAAATCACTGGAACCATAAGTTCCCTTGCGTAAGTCTTGGTCCACACAGAAAGTTGGCTCCTTATCACAGAGCTCAACTCCCTCCAGCTGTCAAGGACTTCAGGTGTGGAGAGTCCTGAGTCGACACCCAGGTGATCCACAGGTGGAGGATCCCTGTGAGGAACAGAGCCTCCAGCCAAAGCTCCAGTTCTTAGAAGTCTTTCATCTACACCCTCCACCTCCTCTTCTTTACCATTTTCCTGCATATTTCTGTAAAAGGGAGCGGAACAGCTATCTTTTTGTGTCTCCTCTACCCCCCAGGATTTTAGATTTTTATCAAAGCTTATCGATCTTTTCTTAGATAGCTACCTTTCTGAGAATAATTCTAGTCCTGGTCATTAAGCAGATAAAATTATGACAGATAGATAGACAGACAGACAGTCCTTAAGAATATTACATTTTCAGGTTTCCGGGATAACCTGATCCTAATGATCTTACTCTGTTCGTCAAAAGCTTCCAGTTTCTACGGAAATATAGCACCACCAGCCAAACCTGCCTTTCCTGAGGTCCCTTATAATTGGACTGTGACATTTGATATCAAATCCTGGATACACAGCTGAGTGAGTAGTACATCATTTTGACAATGCACTTTAGCAAGATACAAATGGCCGTGCACTCGGATTGCACAGCAAACACATTTGTAGGATTTTAAATCTCATACAACGGGGAGTGCAGTGTGAGCACTCTTCAGCTCTCACTCCGAGCCACCCACGGAGAACAGGATGGGGATATGCAGCCCTCCCCGTCCACATCTATGTCGGAGGCAGATTCCTGGAAGTACCAGGGGACCCATATTTAAAACTTGCTTCTCAACCTAATTCTGCTCATAAAGTCTTTACTAAAACAGCAAGATTCCAGTGTGTGTAGTTTTATTCTCAGCCTATTTTAGGACACAAAGTTTGAGGAACCCAAAGCATTTTGTGATTTGTGCCTGATTTACTTTCTAGTCTTCTAGGAAATGTGCCCACCGTATGAGCTTTGTCACCAGGGAATTAAAAAGAAGACTGGGAAAAGCTGTCCACGCAGGCCTCAGGCGTCTGCTGGCGGCCTCATGGGTTCCCATACTCAGGCCCTAGGACCGAGCTGAGCGCTGAGGAACCGAGCTGAGCACCAAGAGTCTCGTGCCAGATGTGGGAGGCCATTCTGGCACGAGAAAGTGTTCGGCATTATTTGCCTTTCCCCGCAGAAACACCCATAAAGCCCAGGGAAGCGTGAGCCATGGAAGGGCCACTCAGGACAAACCAGCCCTTTCCTCCAACGACAGGGCCTGTTCACAGCAAACCTGGATCCACAGCGGAGAGAAGAGCCCGTCACTGCACAACGCATTTCACAGTGAAACCACGTGGCTCACCCTGTTCAGAGACAATCAGGCCAAGAAAGAGTCGTGAACTACTGGGGGTGAGGCAGGGAAACAGCAGCAGGCAATGCTCGGCCTCCCACTGGTCCATGAGGCCTGAAGGCACCCAGGTTCCTCAGCGACATCACCAGAGCAGCTGGAGCTAAAACAACAGCACCAACAACAGTAGGTAGGTCTCCATCAGCCCAGCACTCTCCTGTGGGTGGTGATGCTCTTAGAGCCCCCGGTCTCAGGGTGAGCCCTGTCCATAGGGAGGTGGTGATGGCATTGAACCTTGACTGACTGCTTTCAGCGTGTCCAGGAGCATTCACACTCTGCTCTTGTTAACAGGCCCAATTCTGTCCTCTCGAAAGGCATGTGCAAAGTTCTAATCCCCTGACCCCAGAATGTGAGGACAGCCCCCACAAGGTCTCTGAACACGAGATCTTAAAATCTACTCCGTGGCTCTGAGAGGAGAGAGGCAAATCAAATGAACATTTCCTGGAACTCTATTCTGCCTAGACAGTTCTCAGCATGTCAGAGGGTTCCAGATAGTAAAAGACACAGTCCTCACCATTAAAAAGATGAAAAAAAAGAAGTCTGCAGAAACGTGAATAATTAAAATTCTAAATAGCAGCTAACGATGACAATTGGGTGTATACCATAAGGCAGTTCAAGAATAATTGCTAGGTGCATTTTAAGATAACAGTGCTGATTGTAGAACATGGCATTACAGATAAACTCCCACAGACATCTTGAAAACATACTTTTCAGCAGCATGTAGATTAAGAATCATTTTAACAGTGGTCAGTTTTACTAAATCTTGGTACCTCGCTCATTATTATTGATAAATGATTACATTTCTGTTTCCTCAGAAGACCTGTTGGTTTCTGTTTATTTTTTAATCAACACTCACCTAAAAAGATGTAGATTATCCAATTTGTGTGTTTCTAGAATAAATATTCAACTGCAGGCTTGCCTCTACAGCCTCTTTGGAAACATTTCCTAAGATTAGCGAGGGCTTGCTCACCACAGATGGAAACGTGTACTCACAGCGCAGTGCGACCTAAGAAAACAAACCGGCAGACCCATTGATCGGAGTCCCAGAGACAGACTTTAGGCTAAAAATAAAGACCATTAGGCTTATGTCCGTTTTGTGTTATCTTCTCATTACCTCCTCCATTAGCACAAATAATTTAATTTCATAAAGTATGTAGAAGCTTATGCAGGTATGGATCTTGTAATAAACTCTTTCCTTCGCTCTGCCTCAAAGTTCTCATTTCCAATCAGACGTCCAGAGTCTTTCCCATAACTGCCTCCTTCACCTTCGAGAGAAAGGAAAGAGCCAGGAGCATTTTTGGAAAAGAATTCCAGCAGCTACCCATACCAAACTTAAGCCCCAAATCTCCTGGGAGAGTTGGGTGGAGGCAGGCTTACGAAAACCCGTTCTCCCTTACCAAGTCATATTCTGGAAGGCACCTACTTATGGAGGACCACATTTTCCAAGCCAAACAATGGAACAAATCTGCTATGTGCCATCAGAAAACATGAAGCACAGTAACCTCCATCTTGTATAAAAACTTCTATTTGAAATTCTCTGCTATTGTTAAATAATCTCTCATCCTGTAAACTCTGTCATTGTAAACTCTGTCACTTTAAGACAGTCTCTTATTGATTAAAGTGACTTTGTTTTTAGTTTAAACAATAGAAAAAGATAAACTTAACTGTCTGACCTTGCAAGCTAGCCATCCAACGTAATAAACTAATATGGACTAATACTGACAATAATTTCCATATTTTTATGCCA
The DNA here is from genome assembly GCF_014108245.1 of Pipistrellus kuhlii. Lineage (NCBI taxonomy): Eukaryota > Metazoa > Chordata > Mammalia > Chiroptera > Vespertilionidae > Pipistrellus > Pipistrellus kuhlii. The sequence goes on from NW_023425573.1 coordinate 27,410,940, forward strand.
AGTACTAACTCATTATGTATTCAAGTTTACAGCTGTCTGTAACAATAACTCACACAGAGCCCCTTGTAATATCTGCAAACAGAGAGGCTCGAAAAGAATAAATACGGGAAAGTTCCTATATGGTTTGCTCAGAGATTTGGAAGAGACACCTCCCCCTGGGCTGTGTGCAATCAACGACTCCTAATTAATTGGCTCATTAAAGCATCTTGTGTCTCATCCACTGATTTACAATACAACAAACGGACTGAACATTTCAATTCAAGATGACCCTGTAAGATCTAAGAAGTGGCAGGAAGTCAGGCAAGGGGAGATGTGCTGCTCGGCCCAGATGGGGATGAAGGGGAACCATAGGGACGGGAGATGTTCTAGAAAGGTAGAGAGCAACCCTAAGAGCCACCCTGTCTGAGTGAGCATGAGGTGTGTGTGTCCTGGTGCCAAGCGAGGTGGCATTGGATTGTATCCTTCCGCTTGCAATGCTGTGGACCTAAGATGGGATGCCCCACTTGTGACTCTCAGCTCCCCTCTTGTCTTTGGGACTGAGAGACAAGCTCCTCCTGCAGATGCTTTGCCTGCATCTATTTCTGGGTAAGTGTTTCTAAACACAACAGAACAAAATTCACTCATCAAACAGCGGCAAAGCCAGTGTAGCCAAACAAACCTTCACTGTTGTTGCCAAAATCACTCTAGTCCTGTGAAGTAATAGTTGCTCTCACTTTCTCCAGGCAATTTCATAAACAGAACTTAGCAAAGAGTCCCTTAGAAATAAATATTTAGAAGGCATGCTTGCCGATAAAAATATTTCATTAATAAATATTTAAGGAAGCCAAAGTGTTTCTGTAAATGGTACCAAGAGGAGCCATTCTTCCACCAAGAGAAGAAGCATATTCAGTTAGTAACCAAATGGTGAATCTGTTTTAATTCTTTGTTTTGGGAAACCGAACTTACTCAACAAAGCTAAAGAAATTCCAAAACCTTTGGAAACTGAAATGCATGCAAAAGTTCAATCTTTGGGAAGCAAACACAGGGATGCAGGCAATTGAAAGGTGGTGGAAGGGTTTGGAGTCAATGACAGCATTCTCAACGGATTTCTTTAAAAGAAGATGGCCAAAAGGAACACACACACACACACACACACACACACACACACACACACACAGTTACGTTTCATCATTTTTTATTTTTTAAAAATGTATTTAAATGAGCAAATTATTTGTCAATTCTCTGTTATGAGGTCATCATGTAGCACATGGAGGTGCTTGACTCTTATGCCATCATTCATGAACTCTTTCATTCAATCCATACTGACTAAGCTTCCGACACCGTGGGACAGGACATAACACTCCGCCTGGGTTCCCCTCCTCGTTTCCCAGGGCCACCGCCTAGTCCCTGCCCTCAGCACTTCTTGTTCCAACCTCACAACACCAGTCCTCCCTGACCTCAAGCTTGTCTCCTCTTGGTCCACCCTCCATATTCCTGGCAGAGGGGACTTAATATATATAAATATATATATATATATATATATATATATATATATATATATATATATATAAATTATTGATTTTTTAACAGAGAGGAAGAGAGAGAGAAACATCGATGAGAGAGACACATTGATCAGCTGCTTCCTGCACACCTCCTACAGGGGATGTGCCCAAAACCAAGGTACATGTTCTTGACCGAAATCAAACCTGGGACCCTTCAGTCCGCAGGCTCTATCCACTGAGCCAAACTGGTTAGGGCAACAGGGGACTTTTGAAGAGCAGACTTCAATATCTCCCACTTTGCTTGAAATATAGAGCCTTCAGTACAAATCGCTTGGAAAAGGAATTTTTCCATCATTTGGTTCTCAGATGCATTCCTCCCCATCACACAGACACACAAACAGACACTCATGCACATGTACATGCACACGCATACACACACTGGTGCACACACTCTCACACACATGAATACACGTGAACACTTACACACTCCCACATTTGCACACGCACGCTTCTGTCCCACCCTGAGTCACTACAGCGAGCTTTTCAATATCTCTTGTTGTTCCATGTCCCTATGCCTTTCCACCTGCTTGTTTCTCTGCTTATAATGCCCAGAATGTCTTCAATTAATTTGTGGTCATCATCCTTTAAAATGCAACCCCAAATGCTTAGGTAAATTCTGGCACATCCACGAAGCAAAACACTATAGGCATTGAAGAGGAGGCAGAATCTAGAAATTGCTTCAGAACCATCACCAGGACATTCTGTTGATGCAAAAAATAAGCTAACAAGCTGCAGATTTGTCTGTGTGGGATGCTATCACAGGCACAAATACATATAAAATATAATGGCAGAAATAAAAATTTAGTAGAAAATTAGGAAAATAAAATGAGGTACTATCTCAACACACACACACACACACACACACACACACACACACACGGCAAAGGACAAAGAAAAAGAACATCAATTCGAAAAAAGGTAAGGAAAACAGGGAACCCATCCAGGAGGTCAAATGTGCAAATAAAAGAATTTTTATAAAGAGAAAAATGGAAGGACAAGGTGTTTCTCAATTTATGTATTTCTTTAAATCGGGGAAAATTTGCACAGCTTAAAGACAGGTTGCAAAGGCTGTTAAATTATCTAACACAAATTATAATAAACGAAGGTAGAACCATAGCGTGAGAATCTTCATAGCCCTGGGCACACAGAGAAGCTTTCTGCAGGAGTACATTGAAAGAGGTGACAAAGCAATTCCCCTGAGGTGAGCTGAGCACCTCAGGTGGGCACACACTGGCTCTCTTGATGACGCGATAATACATTTATTCATAACTTATTCTATTTTTCCTTCTCTTTAGCTGCCAGTGAGCTCCAAGTTCCAGTCTGGAGCACTCTGACCAGTCCAGCTTGGGCCGGGATAAAAAAACAAAACAAACATTCCATCCTTAATGCATATTATGAGGCTCTTAAACATTTATTTTCCCTTTAATGGCTTTATGGCTCTTAACTATGTCTAAGTCCACTTAGAGCCATGTGGGCATGAAAACATAAGCCTGAAGGAGGACCTACCTCCCTTCTTTCTGGCACATCTTTCCCAGCTCTTGCTGGAGCTTACCTGCCTCCCAGGGTGTCTCAGTTTATCGCAACGGCCCCCGCTCTAGAATGGCGTTTTCCTCCCTCCGAACCTGTGATGATCGTCTTTTGCAGTGGCTGTCAACTTCGTGGAAAGGAGAAAGAAAATGACTTATCTGGGCTTTATTATATGGTTATTTAATGTCTGTGTCTTCAACCAGATTTTAAATTCTGCAGGAGCATGCCCAGGGCTATCTTTCTCGTGGCTACTACACTGCTTGACACCTATTCATTTTCTAAGGTTGCCATAGCAAAATAGCACAGACTCGGGGTGAGGGGAGTTTAAACAACACACAGTTATTCTCTCATAGGTTGGAAGTCCAAGATGAAGATGCCACTTGGCTTTCAGACAGCATCTTCTCACAGCGTCCCCACATGGCCCTTCCTCTCTTGGTGTGAAGAGAGCTTCCTGGTGTCTCTCCCTTTTAAGGATGCTAATCCCATTGGATTGGGGCCCCATCCTGATGACCTCATTTAACCTCCGTTACCGCTCTAAAGGCCCCTTCTCCAAATGCAGTCACCTTGGAAGTTAGTGCTTAGGGTGGTGGGAAAGGGGACACACAATACAGGCCCTTCCAATTTGGACATATTTGCTAAACGAATAATGAATCTGGAATCATGGGGCTTGAGGGGACTTCAGAGATGACCTAGTCCATCAGCTTATTTGACCCAAACTTTGAGAAGAAATATGACCTGTTCAGGGTTCCACAGACAGCGTGTACACACCTAGGCTCCACAGGCCTCCCTAGTTGGGAAACAGCAGCAGCAGATGCAAGGGTCGCTGGTGAAGAACTTCTGCCGCTGCAGAGACCATGGTTCAAGGCTGACGTGTGCCACTCCTGAGCTATGTGTGACCTTGAGCGAACGTACCTACTTAATCCCTGAGAACACTTTTTGTAGACATGAAAATAATTGAGGTAAAGCACACAGCACTGTGTCTGGGACACGGGAAACACCCGAGAACTGTTTGTTAGTTAAGTTTGACTCTGTTTCTCGGAGAAGGTGCTCCCCTGGAGAGTAGGTGTGGGATCCTAAGAGGACGGAGACGATGCGTGCCTCTGACTGGCTCCTTCTGCAGCTGCCCAGGACCTGGGAAGGCGAGGGGTCAGCATCTCCAAGCTCAGGCCGGGGAGGCCCCCTGGAAGGCGCAGAGCAGAATGAAGAGCAGGAAGAGCTCCCATTTTAAGCAAGTGCGTAAACAGAGTGCCAATAACTTGGGCCTGCCAGTCCTCAGCTGTGAGACACGGTGACAGGGACCTAGTCATGGGGTCCCTGTGCCAGAGAAGCAGATCAGGTTGACAGAGGACTAGGAAGCAGCCCAGAAAGCAGCATCCCGCTGTGTGGATTCTGCACCACAGCCGCCATGAGGACGAACCAGAAATTGGTATCAGATGCCCACCGGGGGGCCTTCTGGAGTGCGGCACACCCTTTTAGAGGTACAGTGCTTGATCCAGACACCCAGAACAAGTGCTCTTATTGCTGTTTAAAAGAACTTCTCACTTCCCAGCCTTCTCCCAGACCATGCCCCACCCCCATCTGTGAGACTTTAGTTTATGATGCATGAGAGAATACTCCGTCCCGTGACGCCCTAGTTAAGTTCCCCTGTGTGTGTAAGGACAGCCAGCAGGATAAGGGCTCAGTGTCACAGCATTCTGGGATGGGAAGGATGGGGGTTCCCAGAACAACACACACATCCCCCAACATCTTTTGACTGAAACAGAGGCTCTTAGAGGCAGTGTCTTATTGGATTCGAGGCAAAGCAGCTTTCTCAGCTGCCAGGCAGTGGCAGAGGTCGGGGCAGAGTCTGAACGCCTGTGTTTCTTGGTACCTTTGCACAGTGACCAGGCCATGGGCCCCCACCTGTGAATCTCTCGGTCCTCACCTTTCTCTGTCTCCACCCCCTCTTTCCACTCCAGCCATGCTGCTTGCTGTCCTCACAATTCCATAGGGTGGAAGCTCTTTCTGGGCCTGCCAGCCGCTCCTGACTCAGACCCCTGAGAAACACTGCCGTCACCTCCTCGGAAGGCCCCTTCTGGGTCTAACCGAAGGCAGGCAGGTGCCTCTGGTGACCTTCCATTCCGGCGCCTGTGGCTTCCTTTAGAGCACTTGCCAGGGGCAGGCTTGACCCTCTCTTTCTCCTACCGCCACCTGAGCCTCCGCACCACACGGCTGGGGCTGCTTCTGTCCTGCCCAGCCTCATGTCATGGGGCCGCCAGGGGCTGGCACAGTAGCAGTCCAGTATTTCTCGGGTGCACCGGCATGATGTCACTCTTCAGGCTTGTGAATCACGCGGAAAGCACCTTCTCTCGCAACTGAAACCCGTGGAGTGTGTTTATCTAAGCTAGGGTTTCACAGCGGCCCCCTCTCCACGTTCTGAGTCCGGGACAATGCATTTGAAATTCCACTTGGCCATGTTGACGAGTCAGTGTCTATTGTTGCAGATTCCATTGGAAAAAGTGCCTTGTTCCCGGCGCTCTTCCCTTTCCCCTGGCTGTGTTTTGTATCTTCTTATTCTGTTTCTCCCTTGACCTGGGCATTTTGTCCATGATGGATTTTACCTCACCAAAGGATGCCCTGTATGTCCAGAGACCCGTTTATGAGGGCCCAACCTCCATGAGGTTTCCGAGTAGTTACTTTCTGTTGTGAAGTGTACCTTATAGATGTCCAAAATGCCTTTCCATATTAGCAGATTTGGTAGAGTTCACGGAGAGTTATTCCTGTCTGAGCTGCTGTTCTGGGAGTGTTGTGTCTATTTTGAGAAGCCTCCAGAATGAATCATTAGTGGTGCTGAGTGGTGTGGGTAAAACTTCAACTCTTGCTGATTTTTATAACAGAGGTAACAAGTTGACAGTCCAAAACCAACCCACCCCCTTTCTGTGACTTCCCCCCTGCGTTTTATTGCCTACGCACAGGAGGTTCCCTAAAATGTTATTTGTCCTATGCGTAGAGTAGACACCACTAGAGAGGAGCCCACGCTCATGGCAAGATTGGGCAAGCGGAGCTTGTGAAGTCTGAAGTTCACGTTCTTATGCTGTCTCATCCACCCTTCTCCCTCAGGGCAGTGTGGGCAGCTTCTTGGTAGCTACTGTGGCTTGAGAAAGGTCATTCCGGTGTATGGCTGGTATAAAGCTAGGGCCATTCTCTTGGGTTCTATGTGAACCAAAGAATACCTTATAAGTGTGTGTATGTGTAAATGATAATGACAACAGCTTACATTTATAAATGTATGTATGTACTGCATGCCCAGCACTACTCTGAGCAATCTGCAAGCAATACCTTATTAAATTCTTGCAAATATTGCACCCGTTTTAAGATGAGAAAATAAGTGGTAGAGCTGACCTTGAACTCAGTCTTTGTCTTTATTTATTTGTGCATGAGTATGTATATATATATATGCACACACTCATGTCACACACACATGAACACACACACTTAACATGCTAAGAACAAGGTTTTAGATAGACATATAACACACTGTTAACTGTGAACTCTTGCAAGAGGGTATGAAATTGGGGTCGATGCTTACTTAATCCTTTATACTTCTCTCATCTTTGGGTTCTTTGAGACAAACAAGCATTACATGTGAACCTGAAAAACCAAATTATTGATTTTGCTGTACATGTTCCCACTGGACATGCTTACTGAGTAATTGAATGCTGTGAATTCTATGAGTAGCTCACGTTTTTCCTTCTGTCTTTAGAAGGGTAGTTAATGAAAACCGGTGGGAGGAGAAACCATACCATTAACAGGGAGCAACATCTCGAGGCTTCCTTGCCTTCCAGAACACAGAAGACAAAATGGTCTGTGAACAACATCCACTTCAACATGCCAGGCTGTCTCCTAGCTCTTACTGGCTTCAAGTGCACTTGAGCTATTGTAGTAAGAGTATAACATACTACCCTGTTTCCCTGAAAATAAGACAGTGTCTTATATTGATTTTTGCTCCCAAAGATGTGCTAGGTCTTATTTTCAGGAGATGTCTTATTTTTCCATGAAGAAGAATACGGTACACATTTATTGTTAAATGAAAATAAAGGAAATTTATTACCTGTATATGGTACGGTAGCACGGTAGTTGTCAACACAAACCAGACAAACTGTGAATCCTACAGTATCAAGAATTTACTCATTTATTCAATGACAATCATGTCATCATCTTCTGGAACATCATCATAACAATCCAATTCCTGAATTTCCTGGTGAATTTCTTGTGACTCCATTTCTTTCAGAATCAGTGGACCAAATCTGTCATGTTTAGCCTAGGGGGGGCCTTATTTTTGGGGTGATGCCTTATATTTCACTCAGAAGGAAACTTGTAAGTAGGTCTTATTTTCGGAGGATGTCTTATTTTTGGGGAAATACAGTAGAAGGTGTCTATGCTTTTTTTTTTTTTTCCTACTCTCTTTAACCATTCTGACCTCCATAAACTCCTCTCTTAGGAAGTGGGCTGGCTGGTTTGAAGAAGCTCGCGGCACCACAATACCTACTTTGTTCATACCATTGTGGACACCAAAAGGCTTACTCTCTGCCCCCTAACCCTTCACACCCTGTAGGAGCTTCGTTATTCACACTGTACACTACATTCCCACAGCACTTTTCTCTGTGATTTTAATGTCTCCTCCTCCCTCCCTCAGTGGACTCAGCTTTTTCCAGGCTGGGCTCTGTCTTTGACTATTTTTGTTCTTTGCCCTTGCTCTCTGCACCAGTGTGTCTGCCTGCGGAGCTTTGCAATCCTTGGGACACTCGTGGTGCCTCTGAGAATTGTCTTTTCATACCTTTGTCCATTTTCTACGGCTTGTCCTCTGCAATGCTTTGTCAGCATTTTTTTTTTTTTTAAACAGTGAGGATGTTAGTCATTTGGAACAGCAGCAATAGTAGGAGCTAAAACTTCTTGAACACCAGTCTGTCCAGGCCCTCTGAGCACTCATGCTGCATTCCTCTTTCATACTGATGTAGGAAACTGAGTCACAGGGGCAAAACAACTTGTCAGACATTCTAGTCCAGTGCTCCCCGTTCAGTGCTCCTCATGTGCCCCTGTACAACCTAGGACCCCTGAGCCTCCATATGCTTCCCAGACACCCTCCTCTTCTCCGAGGCTTCTCTACCTGCCCCTTCAGGGTCTACTTAAAAAAAAAACCCAGTATACATTTTTAGGGCTGTCAAAATACTAGGATCAGAGCCATTTTTAAGTGGAGCCAGATGCCTCAAATCTTTGGAATGTTAAACATGAAAAAATAACCTTTGGACTGAGCCTAAAGCAATGCCGTATTCCAAAGAACTGTTTGCAAAGATAAGGAAGCTGTTATTATGACCAGTGGGGCTGATGAGTACTGGACTAGAAATTTTTTAAACATTTGTTTAGAATTAACATCACTATGGTATGTTATCTGCACTAATAGAAACATCTGTCTCTTCTTGATGTAATTGTTCCCCTTCTCTTGTTCCTAAGTCCTCATTGCCTGTCTTCTAATCAGAAGACTATGAGGGCTTCTGTCTGAGTCCGTGTGGCCCCACATAGCTATTCTTATTGATTTCAAATACATGCTTGGTGCCTCACTGGGAAAGGCCCCCTTATTTTGAGGTCAGCAGGGTTAATCATATCCATTTTCAGGAATTCAATGCTCTGCGCATAGATGACACCAGAATCAGAACACCATGCTCCCCACTTCTAGACCCATGTCTCTGTCTCCCCATGTCTCCTGAAAATTACACGGCTTCCATTCCAGAGTCAAGAAGCAAGAGTCTTCAGGTAAAGGGAGCTCTGCTTCCAACGCAGAGGGAGCCTGAAATTAGAGGTTTGAATTTAGATTCACACGTTCCTTGAGATCATGACACTAAAGTAACCTGTAACGTGTGAATATCGGCCTGAAGAGGTAAGGTGAGGAAAGACTCAAAGGGCATCTAGCTCTGGGCCTGACATGACAATTGTTAGCTTTCCTCCCCGGGAAGACTTGTGCTTCCCCCTGGTTTCAGTGTGCAGGGGGCCTGGGCCCTGCAGGGGGACCTCAGTCCCCAAGTGGTTGGAGCCCAACCTCTGGAGTGGTCTTGGGTCAAATTCTGGTTCCATCACTTTGCTGCCCTTGAATCAACCCTCCAAGGTTCAGTCTACTGAAGTGTAAGACGGGCTAATGAGAGCAGCCAAGTGTGGGATTTTCTGAGGATTAAGTGTGTCAGTCCATGGAAAGTGCTTACCAATCAGTAAGCAATGCGTTCATTTACTGAGCACCTACTATGCGTAGGCATGATCTTGGCATGTGGAACCAACGGTGCAGCGGCCATACCAAGCGTAAATAGTTGTGCCAGTATGTATTCCATCTGCATCCTGCTCAGCAGCAAGTTTTCCTTTGTAATTTCAATGTCTGCCTTTTTTTTCTTGTCCTTACCTTTTAACTTTGCGTTTGCTCCCACAGCCTCGCACCTGCCTCTCTGCCTTACACGGTCCTCAACAGAAGGTGCTGTGAGTGGTCTCAAAATTAGGCTCTACCCCTAATTCCGACGCCCGCTTGGAGATCCGAATCTCACTCCGGGGACGTAGGAGAAGAGGTAAGAAGATGGGGATGCCCTAGGCACAGGTGTGGCCAAAAGGTCTCCATCAAACAGTCAGGTCGCCCTGCGTCCTGAAGCCCGCTCCCTGGCCGGGGGCGCTGGGAAGAGGAAGAGAATGAGGTGCCCCGCGGGGTCCCGCGCGGGAATCCTGAGACCAGATGCCAACTGGCTCCCGGCGGCAAAGTGCCACCGCCTCTCTCCAGGTAACACGCCGGCCCCGGCCTGCAGGAGGCAGCACCTCGACCTCGCGCCGGGCCTCCCGGCCGCCTAGGCCACCCCACAACCCCACCCCCACCCCCGCCCCTTTGCCATCGCCTCGCCCCCCTACTTGCTCACACCCTGCCCCCGGCCTCTGAGTTAGGCCCCTCCCCCAGGCTCGCCCCGCCTCCTGCCTCCCTCCTCTCGGCCCCGCCCTCTTCTACCGCCCGGCCCCGCGTGCGCTCAGCTCGGTCCGCACCCTGCCCCGGCCTCGGGGCGGCCACCGCACATCCCCGCTCACTCCACGCCCGCATTCCCGGTCCTCTCGCCCGCCCTGATGCCTCCCTAAGGGCCTCGAGTCAGGCTCCGCCCCGGCCGGCGACCCCGCCCCGGCGCGAGACCACTCCCGCCACCGGCTCCCGCCTATTCCCGCCGGAGCACCGCCTCGCAAGCCCCGCCCCCGCCCCGGAGCCCCGCCCCGCCCCGGGGACCACCCTCAGCCCGCGGAGGCGTGGACCGAGCGCCGTGGGCACTCTCGGAGGTCCGGGCCCCTCGCCTTCGCCGCGCGTTGGTTCCCGCGGAGCCGCGCGCGCCCCCGGCCGGACGAGCCCGCAGACCACGAGGAGCGCCGCTGGGAGCCGGTGGATCGCGATGCGAGCCAGGTAGGCAGGCGGGCGGGCGAGCGGGCAGGCAGGCGGCGCCAGGCGGTCCCCGGCCGGCGCTCCAACCCTGCGCCCGGCCTCGCTCCCGCGGCGTCTGCTCGGGGTTCGGCGGGCGGGTTGGCGCTCCTCCCGAGCGCGCTGATCGCTTCCCCGCCGCCTAGTTCGGGGTCCGTGTGCCCTGGCGGGGCTGGCGCCTACTGGAGGCGTCGGGAAGCCTCGCGCACATTTTGGAGCTTCCCGGGGCTCCCGGGATCCACCCGCACGGGGCAGGCGGGTCGGAACTCCGGGAGCCCAGACGCACTCGGAGCCCCTGCCGCCGCCCGGGAGATCCCAGTTCTCCCCGCCCAGACGCTTTGTGGGGCGGGCGGCACTGCGGGGTGGCCTACCACCTTCGATCGCGGGGCACGAATGTGGGGGTGCTCACTCACCTCCCGTGGCCATAGGGTGCCCCGAGGGCTGGAGGGTCAGGGCGCGCTCTTGGGGCGGACTCCGTGTGGAGGGGAGGGCGCGCGGTCCCGGGTTAAACTTGCCGGTGACAATGCATGTTTCAAGTTCGGAGATCCCTTCTCGTTTTAGGATGGAAATGGAAACCCGGGTTTTCAGCTAGCCTTGTGGGGATGGAGCAGCCGCGAGCTGACAACGCTGGCGGCTGGCGGGCGGGGACAGCCGGGAGAGGCTCGTTGTTCTCCGAGTGATGTGTCCCGGGAAGACCGCTCCGCGGCGCGGGTTGGTGGGTCCGCAGGATCCTAAGCCTCGGAGTCCGGGGGCTCCTAGCCCTGGGCTGGCCCTGCAGCCGGGGGTCCAGGCCCTCTCTGGCCCTTCCCCGCCTTGTTGGTTGGCCTGAGGAGCGGCCGGGCTCTCTATGTGCGGAGAGAGCGTTGTGGAGCTCCGCGGATCGGTGAGATTTTTAAAAAAGGGAACGCTGGGCTGGATTTTATTCGTGCCGATTCTTGATTCTTTCCAAGTTCGTGCAGCAACTTGGTGCCGTGTGCTTATCAGTAGTAATAAGTTAGGACAACTTTTGTTCTGATCACAAACAAAAAAGTGCTTTGGGTAGAAAACATGGACACGAAGACATAATAAAACAGAAACCAACCTTTAATATTTATTCATCTTTATTGGGGTCACAGGTTTGCAGGTTTCGTCAGTAGGTTATAACTGGAGCCTCTCTACCCCAAATCAAAAGCAATCTCTCTTTGCAGCTCATCCCTCCCAAACCTTCAAAACGTGATGGTCTCTGAGCCCCGAAGTTTGGGTGGAGGGGCCTTGTTTCCTGCTTAGCTGGTGCAGCTAGCTCCCTTTCCCCTGCCCAGTGGACTCCCTGCCTTCTGCAGGCCTGCGATGGAGAGAGGAGTGGTCAGCTTGGAGCACTGGCTCAGACAGGATTGACCTTGTGCCTCGCCCCTCCCCTGTGGTTTTGGTTCCTTGCCTTGTAAAAATGAAGGTAATGATTCTCAATCTGCTTCTCAGGCCACCATAAAAATTAATGGGTGGTTTGCAAAGCATGTTGCCATTCTTGGATGGACAGCGGCTGTACTTTATGGGGCTAGGGAGCATTTTGCTTGCTGTTCTGTGTGGCCACCATCATCACATAAAGCTGCTTGCCTCCCACCTGGCCATCCTGATCTGGAGACAGACTCCAGGAATTGGATCCTGGAGAACCATCCTGGTACCCCAGAAAATGGGGTCCTTGGACAGAGACAGCACATTGAAATGCATCTCCCCTCTGCCTTCTTCTGCGTGTGTGCAAATGGGAAGAGGAGGAAGGGTCACTGATACAAAGATGGCCCCAAGTGGCACAGGCCTGATGCCTGTCCATCTGGGAATGGCTGAGGCCACCCTGGCAGGAGAGGGAACAGTTAGTTCTGGGAGAGAGACCTCGAAAGGGTTTGCTTTATGGCTCACTTGTTTACTTAATGAACAATGACCACCTCAGCTCTGCCTTCTGTGAGTTCCAGTATTGTTCCTGTTGTCCAAAGTCAAGAGCGCCACAGGGCAGCGACCTCTTATAACAATTAGAAGCGCCTCTTGCCATTAGTTAATTTCAGGTATGAGAAGCCGGAGTGGGGAGAGGTGCCGCACAGGTTGCCTTTTATTCCCCTCGAACAGAAACCACGGGGGAAGGTGGGAGATCCTCTTTCTGGGGACATCTCACCGGCTCTAGTTTGTCATTTGATAGTTTCCTTTTTCTTTTTTTTTATTGTCGTTCCCACCAGCACTTTGGTCTGCCCAAGGTCTAGTAGCTCATCCACGCTCAGACAAAGGGGGTTTCCGGAAGGACCCCGGAGAAGGGGGCTGGACAAGTTGCTGATAGTGCCCTTAGCCCAGCTCATTGTCTGGTAAAGTGCTCTTCCTTATCTCGCTGCGGGGAGGAAGGGAAGGCTGGCTGGGATTTTTTCCCTTTTGCTGTTGTTTGTGAACTTGCTTTCTGGTTGGGCAGCCTGGAATTGTTTTCCTGCGGGCTGCTGGAACAGACCTCTTTCTTATTCTAATGTTGGTTTCTAGTCTGATAATAAGATATGCTAATGATTGCGTGGGGTTTTAATCCTTGGATCCCGGCCAGTTAAGTGTGGGAGGTGTGTGTGTTCACTCTTCTTCCTGGGGAGGAACTCCTCCCTCCCGCCCCTGGCCTCCTCCAAGCAAGCCTGAGAGCCACCCGCTCACCCCTGATGACCTCATCCCCGCTCAGGGCAAGCCTCCCTGGCTCCCTGTTTGAGGTTCCAGCTTTGTTTTGACTGAGGAGAAGCTGCTGTTGAGCAAAGTGGGCCTTGGGCCAGCCATGTGGGTTCCCCTTCGCTTTGTTGTCTTCAGATTCGACACCTGAACTGGGTCCTGTTGCCATTTTTCTCCTGAGAACTGGAGCCCAGTCCGTGGGATATTTTATTTCCTAAGGCCCCGGAGATGGGCACTAGGACTTCTTTGTCCCGAGGCCGCCGCCTGACAACCCAGGATCAGGAAAGGTCGCTGAGCAGGGAAGCAGACTTCCTAGAAGCGTGCACAGACCTGCTTGGCTCCGGCCCTCTGGGGTTGACACTCCTCCGGTCTCCTGGGCCCCAGCTGTTCCCACAATAGAAGCCCCATGTTCTGCCACTACCCTCTGGAGGGGTGACAGAAAAGTAATTCAAACCCCCACAAACGCAGGGAACAATCCAGCTACTGACTCCGGATCTTCCCCGTAGCCCCAGTCTGCTGCTCCGTGGCTCCCAGGGCTCCCCTGTTATGTAACAGCACCTGGTGCGGGCCGGACCCGCCGCTCCTAGGAAAGGATGTCAGTCTTCGGCCTTTAGAAGGAGGCCAGAGGATGCAGGTGTTTCAGAAATGAAGGGGGGGTGTGGTGTGCATCAGGGAGGGAATGGTGAGGGCCCGTATGTGTGCACAGCTTCTGGACCATCCGGTGAGCATATACCTCCCCAAACATCAGTAGTGATTTGAGGGAGAGAATGGTGGACCAAGTTCGCCTAATTTAAATAGAGATTTGGAGTGTTTTAAGGGGAAGAAATCAGTATCGCTTGCTGAGGGTTTGCGATGTACCAGGCCCTGTGTGCACGCTTTGAAAGCCTCCCCCCAAAACGATGAGAATTTAAGTCGCTCCTCCAACGGAACAGTCCATTCAGTAAGTGCTTGAGCTGGGACACGAACCCCCGAGTCAGCTTGACCTCCCAGCTCACGTCTTCCCGTGAGCTGAAACTACACAAACAGCTGTTTATCACATATTTTAGTAGCATTTAGGCATGAAAGGGGCAAAGTGCCTGATTCCCTTACACCATGATTAAAAAAAAAAAAAAATTAACTAGATGAAATCTTTAAAATCTGTGAAATTTTTCTGCCTGAATGGAAGACAGCCAGTTTATACCTCTGCTCCTGGGGGCTGGTGCTCACTCTGTCGGCAGGGTAAAGCTTGATTTTTTTTTTTTTTTTTTTTTTTTTTTTTAAAAGACTGTGGTTTTGGAGTTGGGATAACTCAGCACCTGCTATGAAGTTTTTCCTTGCACCATGAATGAGGTCACTAGAAGAAGATTATGGGGAGGTTGATAAGTAAATGTAAGATAAGTGTTCCGCCTTCCCCTTTACAGTTTCAGAAATGACATATTACTGAGATTATTCTTATCTGCTCAGTAAAAACTAGTCTCCGGGGAACTCTGCTGAAGCCTGTTAGCCCTACTCCTCTGAACAGATTGAAAAAAATACTTTCTGCAAAAACGGTTCTGTGGTTCCGAATTCTTATGTCATCCTTTCCACTCTTCCCTGTCTTGCTAATCTGTGCGATTTAGGAAAAGCCTGCCGGGTCCTTCAGAACATGGAAGCCTACTAAAGTCTGGAGGCCTGAATGCAATACAAATGTTTCCTTTTCTAGCTTCTCCGGTGTAGGAGGTCCTGAGTCTGCCGTGTGCCACTGCAGAGAAACCTGCTCTTTGAGTGGGAAGGACAAAGAGCCTTGATTGTATTATAGCATCTGCCAATGACTGGGTGTAAATACTCCCACCGTGGCTGGCTTCAAGCTAGCAGTGCTGGAGCTGCACATTACTAAATATGCAACCATCTGTGTGAGCCAATAAGAGCTGATTCAGCTTACCTTTCTTGGACCTAGCCCATCTTCCCAAGCCCCCCTCCTGCAATGAATGAAATGTTGGCTGGCTTCTGCTTGGACCACGTCAGCCTAGTTGTGCGAGAGGAGAGAGAATTTGGGTCTCATTGAGTAGCCTGTTTTGGCCAACGAGAGTAAAGTGCTTTAAAACTCAGAGCACACATTAGAATCACCTAGGAACTAAACATTTTTAAACCTTTGCTGCCTCCTTCCCCTTTGAGTTGGAATTTCTGAGGGTGGTGCTCAGACATGAGCAGTATTTAAAAGCTCCCCAGCAGAGCCCTGGCCTGGTGGCTCAGTTGTTTGGAGCATTAACCCATACATCAGGGTTCCGATTCCTGGTCAGGGCACATATCTAGGTTGGATTGTGTGCGAGGCAACCGATGGACGCTTCTCTCTCGCCTCCCTCCCCCCGCCCTCCAGCCCCACTCTAAAATCTTTTTAAAAAAATGACATATTCTTGGGTGAGGATTAAAAATGATAATAATAAGTAAAAACAAAAGCACCCTGGTAGAATCACCATTTTTATGACTATCCAGGGTTGAACTCCACTGACAGGAAATTTGGGAAAAGTGTCAACGTAAGAAGTATCCAAACTATAAAGTTTTTATAAGAATTTTTTGGAGCCAAACTGAGGACATTGCCAGCGACCACCATCTCAGATGCCCTGGAGAATACGTTTGCAGTGTCTTTTACGCATTTGGAAGGGAGGAAGGGATGGAAGGAGGAGGATGTGGAGGTGGAAGAAAGCAAGGCAGGGGTGGTTGGGTTAGTAGGGGTGTCGAACTCAATCAGAGAAGGGGCCAAAATCTAAAATCCAGCCTAAATCGCGGGCCGAATGGTTTACTGAACAGTCATAAACTGTCATTGTAATGGAAACGCAGCGGAGTGCAGTGATGACAGCGCGGTGCGGGCCACATTGCCAGGCCTGGCGGGACGGATTTGGCCCTCGGGCCTTGTGTTTGACACATGTGGATAGGTGAGATGATTATGTGCTCTCTTGAGGGTGGTTATGCTTCCAGGGATCTGAAGAAGAGGCATTTCAAAGGTGTTGTGAGCCCAGGTGGGGATGGGGGGTGGGGAGACGCACTCAGAAGGGCTCCTGTTGGCTAACAGACTCAAGTTAACAAAGCAGCCATTTCTGCACTGGGCCTCTCATGCAAACTGCACTTCAGGGAGAGACGACTGCCTGCCTGCACCATGTTCCTGTCATCTGAGCCAGCCCTTATAAAGGGTTCCTGGAGTCCTGTTTCAGCCAATAGGACTGAAGCTTTATGTGTTTCCTTCTTCACCTCACCCCAAGTTGGAGATTCCTGTTGAAAAATTGGTACTAATGACCATCAGTTGCCAATGGGTTAACCTAGATGCACAGAAACAATGGGCAGGGCTTGCTTAAGGCAAGTATATATCCTTCTATATGCCTGGGGTGTAACTCCTACCATTCCCTGGCCAGTGACTATCCACCGTAATCTGGCCGCTTAGGAGTTTATGATCAGGGAAACCTGTGAGGTTATAGTTTTGCCAGACATATTTTGTGAGCCTCTTTTTCCGTTCACTAGAGTTTGGGGCCAGGCATGGCAGACACTGTATTTGACACCAAGAAGTTGAAATTTCCCTCGTGGAGCCTGGGAGCATTTTCCAGCTTTGAGTTTGAGGACTAGGCAGGCAGAGACCCGGATCTTCCCAGTGGCCCTTTCCTGCTGGTCCACGTACTTGTTGTGCTTCGGTTGCAGCTGCTGGTCTAGCTCAGAGAAGGGTCATGGTGGAAGAAGGGGTCTGGATGAAGCAAGGAGATGGCTTCTTGGGTGGGCTTGGCTGATCTTGGCTGTTAAAGCCGAGAGCCAGAGTCTAGAGGAGCCCCCCAGAACCCCCAAGTGAAGAGCAGAGGAACTCGACACTAAGGACTTTTTTTTTTTTTTAATATATTTTATTGATTTTTTACAGAGAGGAAGAGAGAGGGATAGAGAGTCAGAAACATCGATGAAAGAGAAACATCGATCAGCTGCCTCCTGCACACTCCCCACTGGGGATGTGCCCGCAACCAAGGTACATGCCCCTGACCGGAATCGAACCCGGGACCCTTCAGTCCGTAGGCCGATGCTCTATCCACTGAGCCAAACCGGTTTCGGACTTTTTGTAACAGTCCTTCAGCTTGGTGGCGCACACAGCTGATTGTTTTTTCTCTGCATAATTAGCAGTAACATTATTTTAAAACGTGAAAGCTTTCTTTGGAGGCAGGGCGCATGTGGGAAGAGTGTCACTGAACTTCTGGGCCAGTAAGAAGTGACAGTACGCTGACAGATCTGGGACTAGGAAGAGGCAAGCGAGGCCTCCGGGGTGCAGAACGTAAGGAGGTGGCACATGCAGGGCCTGCCTGTCTGGTCAGGGAGGAACTGACAGAGAGAGCATGGACTCAGGGCTCCTCCCCTCGGAGTTGGAGCCCGAAGTGTGAGGAGCGCTCTGGAAATGTGGGTGTGAGCAGTGGGGCCTGGGGGCACACTCTGGGCAGCCCCTGGAGACGGGGCTGGAGGGATGAAGCAGCTGGAGGTGTGTCCCCAAGGCCAAGGAGGAGAAGGTCGGGGGTGGGACCCCGACACAGACAGACAGACAGTTCTGAGTACTGAATGATCAGACACTAGGGACCACCGCAGTTTGAGGGTTAAGAGCTGCGTGATTGCAGGAGTGGAAAGCTTCTAGAAAAAGGAGAGAACACAGCATGGGCCACAGAGAAGAATGTTAGTGATAAAAGAAGTAAGGTTGTCATTTGAGGGCCCTGGAGGGCCCAGGGTTGGGATGGACCCGCCGACTGGGTGGGTGACCAGAGTCCGGTGTGAGTGGTGGTTCTCAGGAACTGGTTTAAGGCCTTCCCCAGATGCCTTTTCTAGTTTTACATCTGCCATTGTTTTCAGCGCCCTTCTAGCTGGGGGCCTCCTTTGTTCCTAAGACCCACTTCCCTAATGCTCCCTGTTGGGGAACCCTTTCCGGTTCCCCAAGGTCAAGGGCTAACCACTGCTTCCGAGAATGCCTGTCGCCCACCCCCTCCATCCCCCCCGGGCAGGCACTGCATGTCCTTTCCCTTCGAGTCCTCAGTGCAGACGGCTTGTCTCATGAATGAAGGTGCTGTCAGGGGAAGAGGGGCTGGCCAAGGTGACAGCGTAGGGCGGCGACTTCCCAAAGAACCCTACAATGACAGCGCTGATATTTTCTTCTTAGACAGCCTAACAGTTTAAAACTTACAATAGTAATTTCTGCCTAAGGAATAATCATCAGCTTCTGTGCCATTTAATTTTTCATTCAGCCAAGCTTGCCCAGCTTCCTTTACCCACCTTTACGGTTTTGCTCTTTTTTGAAAGCATTTGAAATTTTAATAGGTTCAGGATACAAAGGAAAAGGAATATCTAAAAATGCACGTGCTTTTAAACACGTTGAAATTACCGGTGGTTGCCATAGCGGTTAGAGCACATGTGTCAAACACAAGGCCCGAGGGCCAAATCCGTCCCGCCAGGCCTTGCAATGTGGCCCGCACCGCGCTGTCATCACTGCACTCCGCTGCGTTTCCATCACAATGACAGTTTATGACTGTTCAGTAAACCATTCGGCCCGCGATTTAGGTTGGATTTTAGATTTTGGCCCCTTCTCTGATTGAGTTCGACACCCCTAGGTTAGAGAGTCAGCCTGCGGACTGAAAGGTCCTGGGTTCCATTCTGGTCAAGGGCGGGCACCTCGGTTTCAGGCTTGATCCCTGGCCCTGATTCGAGCTGGAGGTAACCATCCGTGTCTTTCACATCCATGTTTCTCCCTCTGTCTCTTCCCCCTCTCTTCCATTCTCTCCAAAAATCAATGGAAAAAAATATCCCTGGATGAGGATTAACTAACAAACAAACAAACAAACAAACAAAAAATGGCTGGCGGTGCCAGATATTTGCACGTGTCCCCCACATAAATGGGAAAGAACGGCACTGTGTTCAGCCTGAACTGGAAGGGCTCCTTCAAGGTCATTTCTGTGAAGTGTTGGGCCCAGGGCCTGTGACCAGAGCAGCTCTGTAGACGGTGCGGATGGTGGTGGGGAGTGAAGACAGCAGTCTGCTGTGGTCTGGCCTCACTCTCCCTCCCCATCACCCCAAACCAAACGCCCCCTGACAGAGGCTGTGGGGTTTCTTTTTCCCTGTGGTTTTGGAAATCAGTGCTTCGGGTGTTCGCAGGAGAAAGCCCTGTTTGGCTCTTGTACTGGTTGGCAACCACTGGGAAGCTCTCTTTTATGGGAAACCAGAATTTCGAATTTTGGTCACATTTCAGGCCTATGTCTGGGTGACATCACAGGAGATCTGTCAGTGGCTGGATATAAAAAATGATTCTACTTAGTGGCCCCTTCTCCTTTCTCGTGGCCCCTTCTCCTTTCTCTCTCTCTCTCTCTCTCTCTCTCTCTCTCTCTCTCTCTCTCTCTCTCTCTCTCTCTCTCTCTCTCTGCTTCTATTTTGTTATATAGGCTAGCTGGGGGCCTCCTTTGGGACTGTTCAGCTAGGGGAGAAGTAAGTACACGTTCCCAGAGACAGACCGGGGCCTGTTTAGTGTGGATCCTCCTTGGCTCCACAGCCGGGGCTGGGACAGTCAGTCCTGAGGAGGGGATGGCTGCCAGGAGTTCATATTCTCCAGGCGGAACCGGGGACTCGTCTGTCTCCTCACTTACATTTTATTCTTAAATATTTCAAGAGTCTGAGAAAGTCACGTTTCAGGTAATTTGGCATTTAGATAGAGGCTAATGTCTCACATATAGTTACTGTTTGTACACACACACACCTGAACTACTCAGCTTCACCTTTTCACGGGGATGTTTCTGTGACCTCACATGTTGACTGGACTTTTCCTCTGCGTCCCAGTGCCCGAGGCTTCTGTCAATGGCTTTTTCTTTTGGACCAAACATGAAACAACCCCGTGCGCACAACTGAAAGTCATCATATTTGATTCCAGGAAAGTCCTAATTAAGAATTGAGTGACTCACCACCCGTTATGTTCCCCCAGCACTGTGTTTTCTATCCAGGCCATTGTTAGGGACCAGACATAGCAGGCACCAAGCTGTCACCAGCTGGACGGCGGGGGAATTCCTTTTCTTAGCGGGGTCTCCGGTGGCTCATCCCTTAGGACCTGCTTTCTTTCTGGTGGCATCGAAGGCTCCTCAGGGCCGCACACCTGTCTGTGTTTGCATCCGTGGCTTCTGAGAGCTTCTGGTTTTGACCTGGGGCAAGGTTTTGGGCTTCTCCGAGCTCAGCTTCCTGATCTCTGAAATGGTGATGGTGCTGCTTGCCTCCGGACTGGGAGATGGCCTGCGGGGACCGTCGACTTCACCACCCCACCCTGCCTGTCCGGGGAGCCCTCGTCATGGTGGCCTCTTCTGAGCCTTGTGCGCACTGTAGATTATTCTTAAGTGTTGAGTAACTGTTATTTTTTTAATGTGATGCCACCTGAATTAAACAGGAATGCACAGGCGCAGACTAGCAGCATGATGCATTGATGTCTAAATAAGGGTTAGGATCCCCAATCCTTGCCCCGTTTCTCCAAGTTCTGGGAGCAGGAGAGGTGTGGGGATGGAGTAAGCAAGGTGTGTCCCAGCCCCAGACCTGGGAGCGGGTGTGGCTCTGGCTGGTAGCACAGGGGGAGGGGGAGTAGCAGAGCCAGCCCCTCACTGGAGGCCTCTGTGTGCAAGGAGACCTGCTTTGCCCTTGGGACGTGGGGTTGGGGGAAAGAGGTGAGAAGCATGTTGTGGTCAATAGAAGTACTTTCTAGGTTATGTGCACTGTTTGGGGACTAGTTTCTTATAACTTCTTTCCTTTAAATCCCATCCATTTAAGTCTTTTTTTTTTAATTATTGAAGAAATACTCATTTTAGAAACATTAGCAAATGCAAAAGGAAAAAAAGTTTGTATCAGTGGAAGTCTGCTGCCCACAATAACCGCTCCGGACACTTGACATGGACATCTAGACTTTGCAGACAAAGCCAGGGTGGCAAGGACCATGTGCCCTTGGCCCGGAGTCCTTCAGTGAGTGTTTGTCCGGTGAACACTACACTTTCCTAAAACTGTTTCTTACCTTAAATTGCTGCTACAGTAACATATTTCCAGGTGGGTAAGTTCAGACTTCCTGTCAGGCATGTAGGGGATGCACCCTCCTTATTTAAGAAGTCCTTGTTCATGGACAGTTTCCAGTTACTATGAAGTTATAAATAGCACCGCAGTGACAACATCTTGAGATACTTTGCATGCCTGTAAGTTTCTTCTTTGAATCACTCACACACACACACACACACACACACACACACTGCTTTTATTGGGCTTACAGTCTGTACAGAGCTAATCATATGAGCTGCTGGGTGAGTGTATACTCACTACTCAGGAAAGCCCCCCCAAGGAGTGATGCGGGGAGTTTTTTCATTTCTTGAATAAACTTTGGTGAACTTGTACATGAGTCTTGGACTCGCTAGCACCCCTTTTGGGGGAATTCATTTCTGATTGTCCCAATCCTAACACACTCTGTCTGCACTGTGCGTTTTTGGGTGGGGTTGGAGGGCACCCCTCAATTTAGGAGGCATGTATACACACCAGTTTCAGGATAGTTGAAACACGGGAGAAACATGTGCTTTAGAGCACAGGAACTGTTTCTGTTGGGAGGTCCTCAGGCCCACTCCCTCCTGGGAGGACATGAGTGGTTTCGGCGTCAGGAACCGTCATTGCCAGCTCCTAGGTCATGTCCCCATGGACAGCAGGAGTGTCCTGTGGGGCTGTGTCCCAGATCGGCTGTGACAGTGCAGTGGTCTGCAGTTTCAGCTGGCACAGGGCAATGGCGTGGACTGGGTTTTCAGAGCCTGCAGGTTCGTGACGAGAAAAGTGCCCAGTACCTCCCGCTGGTGACAAGGCCGTGCGTTTCATTTCACTGCGGTCTGGGTCACAGGACCTCTCCCTTCTGGCAGGAGGGGAACTCAATTACGGGCGGAAGATCTCTGGCCTGTCTCCTGAGCGAGGTCTTGGCACCGGCGGCATCCTGAGTCATTGTCCACCTATTGGCACATGAGACAGCACTTTGGGGGCCGTCAGGACACCAGGAGATCTGCCCATTCTCTCTGGTTTATTTGTTCCGGAGTGCCAGGCCCACCTCACGGAGTCAGGAGGGCCGGAGCCCCTAGACCGGGCCTGATTGCTGAGCCCTTCTGTGACTCTCTAGGGCACTACCCTGGCCCTCTTCTCTTTCTGATTAGCTCTTACGTGACTTCACCTCCTTTATTCTATCACCCTCGCTGAGCCGCTGTGTGCCAGGTGGGGGGATGGAGAAACCACTAGAGATAGCCTCTGACTGGGGAGGTCAGGGTTCACGTGGTGTGCTAGGGAGGGGGTCAGGGCAGGCTCCCCAAAGTAGCCCCACTAAGCGGGGGAACGTGAAGAAATTGTGTGGTGCAGGTAGGGGTCTCGGGCGTGACGAGTGATTGGGGCCCCTAGGAGGTGACCACTTTCTGGAGCACCTGTGGCCAGGGGACAGTTAGGTGGCTGGATGGCAGGTCCTCTGGGCTGCAGTTGGCTTTGAACTTGCATCTCGGGGCACTGGGGAGCCTTGTTGAAATGTACCAGCATGATTTGGAAGGGGCCAGGGAGGAGGGGGCCTGAGGCACCACACCTCATTCTGACTGGGTCCCCTCCTCACAGTCTGACACCCCCAGGGCTTTGGGGTCCCGGGACCCCACTGTGTGGCCCGCAGTGATGCTTCTCCCTCGTGGCCTGTTGTGAGAGGCTTGTGAAGTCATCTGATTAAATGACCCCTCTGCACAGTTTGAAGAGTTTCCTTTATTTAAAAATGAGCCACCTGTCGGATTGTTAAGGGAGCCAGAGCATTTTTGTGTTTTAGAAAGGAAAAAGGTATTATGAAGATACGGAGATTTCCAGTTAAAACATCGTTGGAGGGACCCAGTGCGATGGATCAGAGTGCCTCTCCCTGGTCACCCGACTGTCTTTGAGGCTAAGCCCAGGCCACAGCGCACGGGACAGCAGCCCGGATGAGTCCTGGCGTTCCTTGTCGGGTTCTGAAATTCACCAGGCTGGGCTGCCCGAACCCTCTCGGCCCCACTCGGCCAGAGGATTTCTGTGTTTAACCCACAGGAACCTGCTAATGCCATGTCCACGTCAGTAGAAGGTATGCTCTGGGAGGACAAGCAGCTGTCCTCACAGTGCTCAGCGCAGAGTCATTACGACATGGTTAAAAGGACATAGCTCCGAGCTGGAAAATGATGTCATAAGCACGCTCTATTATCATTAGAGAAAATATCAAGGAACTGGCTGCTGATTAAATTGGGAGGCTGATGATTATTCTGGGGAAAAGTGGGGTTATTTCGATGAGCAGGGGAAGGGAGAGAATGGCAGTGATTGCTTGGGGAGGGGTGGGTGGGAGGCTGCAGGGAGCAGGTAAGGCATTCAGGACAGACTCTGATTTACGGGGTTAGATGATGGTACGCTGGGCTCTACGGGAAAGCTGGAGCCGTGACTTTGAATGTGTCAGGTTGCTTGTGGCTTTCCTTTGCCGTCAGATGTTGTTGCTGGGAATTGCAAATAGAGGGTCAATAGAAACAGCCTTGCTATTTGGGTGTGAAAATTGGCAGGCAAGATTTGGGCAGTGTCTCCCGCCCCCCTCTTCCCACCCCCAACCCTCTATAGTGACTGTAACAAAACACAGTTCACTGTACATTTTAAATGTTTGGGGAGGAGAGGAGGAATGGTAGCTAATATTTGTGCAGCGCCCACAGGCAGTCACCATACTGGGTCCCTCGGCTTTGGTGACCCCCATGAAAAGCGGGTGGTCAGTGGCCTTGTTCTTGCCAATGGTGAAGCCGAAGCCAAGAGTATGGTGTCCATGGACGAGGTGAGCGAGGAAAATACCAGTGAGTATGTAAGCTGTTCATGCAGAGCTTATGCCTGGATACTAACTTAGGGGGTCTTTACCCCAGACCCTGAGTGCCAGGCTTCCATGGGCAGTGGCACCAGGGTGCGTGCATGGAGTAGGAGGGTGGCACCACTCAGGTCATTGAAAAAGACAGGAAGCCAGGCGTGTCACTGACGGGCATCCTTCATGAGCGTTTCTCGGGTCAGTGCTGCCATGGAGGAACTCCCACCTCCTTCCCCTGGGACCTGTGTTTCAGACACCGCATCGCGTTGTGCACGTTAGGCTGACTTCCCGTCCCACACTGGAGGATGCCTGTGCCTTTGACTCCCGTACTTCCTTTGAATAATAAGGACACTCAGAAACCTCGGAAATGAAGTCGTGGCAAATAGTCCTGGTGTCACGCTGATGTGAACATCGCCTGTCTGGCAGAGAGGGTATAACCACTTCACTTAATTAAGCTACCGCTGCACTTGGTAATAGAAGTATCAGGAAATACTGAATCTAACATACATTCTGCTTCCGGTGGATAACAGCTAGGATGTCGGTAGCGTTTGCTCTGTGACATCCAGTGTCTTTGCACTTTACCTGTCAACTCTCCATCTTTACCAGTCCTGTGAGACGAGGGACTCTGGCGGTGTCTGTGCCACAGATGGGGAGACGGAGGCACCAGAGGGGCTGTGGGGGCAGCAGCCAGGCTTTGAGTCCAGGCTCTCACCTCTTAGACTGATCTGTCCCTCATTGGCTGCCAGGTCTTCCCCAGGGTCGGGACGTCCCAGAGTGAACAAGGAGCTTCCCACCAGACCAGGGAGCAGCGTGGGGCAGGGCTAGGGGGAAGCTGTGGTCTCAGGTGAGATGAGGATGGTCAAGTAACAGCCAGGTTCCTGTCCACCCTCAGGAGCCAAGGCTGAGGATGGGGAGAGGCCCTAATGCTGGGAGGGTGGGAGCTGGACAGGAGGGAGCTCCATTTCCTCACCCACCGCCCCTCATACTTAGCAAGCACACATGAGCCCTGCAGTGGTGATGTGTGGTGCTGTCTCCATCAAAACTGTTATCAGTCAAGGTCTACGCCATGCCAGGCACCAGATAATCTAGAATTACAGATCTTCACCACAGACTGTAGATGTTTTAGAGATATCCTATTTAACAAAAAGGGAATATGCTAATTGACCATCACACCTCACAAAGGTAGTGGGGCTATAGCCAATAAGGAATGAATATGCTAACTGACTGCCACACCTTCAAAAATGGCAGCACCCACAGCCACAAGATGGTGGTGCCCAGTTCCCACAACCCTGCTGGGGCAGCAGGCATGGGACATGACTGGGCCTGCCCCCAGACGGGTCTGGCCACTCCGCACCCCTGCCTCCAGAGTCCTCCAGTCTCCTCAGCCCCACAGCTGCCCAGGGCCAGCCCGAAGCTCAGGTAACCAGGGCCAGCCAAGGCTTGCACTGCAGGCAGTGGCAGCAGCAGAGGTGTGATGGGGCATTGCCTTCCCTTGATCACCAGGTCGCCTCTGTCCTTGAGGGTTTCCCAGACTGTGAGAGGGGGCAGGTCGGGCTGAGGGACCCTCATCTCCTTCAGTGCATGGATTTTCATGCACCAGGCCTCTAGTATCTTCATATCTAGGAACCTGCCCTCAAATATCTCCACTTCATGGTGCTTTTCTGATTTGCCATTTTATATTAAATGAAGAATTATATTAAATGAAGAATTAGTGCCACATGCGAAGCTCCCCGCTTAGAAGGTCAAAGTGCCTCCAGTTTTCCTTTCACCCCCAGGCTTTCCCTCCACCCAGTGAAGGTGACTTTGCCCGGGGGCCCCTGGGTCCTCTGTGGCCTGTCCATCAAAGCTGATGGAATGGATGGTGGGCGGGGACCTGCTGAGCTCTAGTCCACCTGGAGATCCGGTACTCAGGCCAGGCTAGTGATAATGGTGATAGACAGATGGAAAGTTCTAGAATAGCCTCGTTGGATGTTTGAACTCAGAGGGCCTATGTGAAAGTAACAGCATCACTAGAACCACAGGGTGTGTGTGTGTGTGTGTGTGTGTGGCAGTTGTGTTTCCCTGTGTGCTCCAATGAATCACCTGGTGAGTACCTATAGCCAGGTGGGCCCTAGGAGTCTTTGTAATCCCTAAGGAGTCTCTAGTTTTTATTTTAATATCTTCTTTAACCCAAGCGGATTTTTTTAAGTATTTAATTTTGTTCTTTTCATTTTTTTTTTTTTTAATACGTGTTAGTTGATTTTTAGAGAAATAGAAAGAGGGAGAGGTAGAAACATTGATGAGAGAAAAACAGCAACATCCATCAGCTGCCTCCTGCTGGGGATCAATGTACCTGACAGAGAATCAAACCGGTGACCTCTTGGTTCATGGGTCGATGCTCAACCCCTGGCCATAATGATCAGCACTGTTCTTTTCTATTTTTCTCTCTTTCTAACCCGATTTTCTAGTTAACTTCGGGTATCATTGCTTTGGGACCAGTGGATGCCCGCTCAGATTTCTGCTTCTGATGTTATTGTTTCAAGAATGCTTCCTGTGTTGGCTGGTGAACATCCTTGGATCCTTCTGCAGCATCTTCTCCAGGCCATGGGGTTCGATGCGAATCAATGACACCATGCTCATTGATTATGCTCTGCTCTTTGTAGTGTGCCATATGCTTGTCTGCCGGGATGTCCTATTTCAGTAGCTGGGTGCAGTGTTCCCAACACGACTGGCTTAGTCATTATCTCTCTGGATCAGTACAGTTTTCTTCATCTCTGTTCTTTCTGTAGGATATTATAGTTGGATTTTTATTTTTATTTTTATTTTTTGGTCACTTTACAATCCTAGGTCTTCATTCTGTGGCCTCTTGCCTGCCTGTCTTAGTGCCCGCTGCACTGGTCAGAGCCCAGGTACAAGCAGTGGTACTGAGGACAGTGGTACTGGGGACTGGCCTGGAGGGCTCCCTTACATGACTCCTGAGCTTAAGGGCAGTCTCAGCAGGGCTTCTCTCATTCTCCTCATTGACCCATGAGGGTTATTCACAGGTACTGCTCAGACTCCACCCCTGGAGAGTCAGTTGGCCTGGGGCTGGGGCTCCAGCATCCCTAATTTTAAAAGCATCCTAGGTGACTGTCCAGCCAGAATGAAAATCACCAACCAGCTCCGAGTGACCTCATTGGAATCTGTGTCTTGAATGGTATCATTCCTGAGATGCTGGCTGTTTTAAACTTTAGGTTTGCTTAAATTTTTTAGTTATAAGGATACTGAGTGCTTTTGCAACAATTCCAAGCATGTCAGGCATTGCAAAATGAAAAGTGAGTCACTCGTCCCACTGGAGTGGCTGTCTGGGGTTCTTACTGCTCTCCTCGGAAGCTGGCCTGACCTCCCAGCCTTGCCCTCGGGCCTTGACTTCTGGGCTGATTCCACTGGCTGTGTGGTGATCTTCTGCACTCTGTGTCATGGAGGTGTCCGTGTTCCCTTTTCTGTTTATTAGCTTTGGGTGGCGATTTTCAACCTGTGTGCCACAATAACTTTTAAAACATGCAGTACCTGACTATTTAGTCAGGGGCACTGACTTCTTTTCCCCTTAGATTGTCAAATTTTAAAAAAATGACAACAGCCAACACAGCAATAGCATATATATATATATATATATGTATATGTATATGTATATGTATATGTATATGTATATGTATATGTATATATGTTATGTAATAAATAGAGTTGTATCTTATTGGTCACCCCTTATAATAAGGTTGTGTCTGATTGGTTAATTATTAGTATATAAGAAATCCTTATACACAAGTATAGGCACCTGGCTTTTTTAAAAAAAGTCACTTTGGACCAAAAAGGGTAAGTATTATTACTTTTTAAATCAATCAGAATTGTACCTGTTTATTTTTGTCAGAATGGCAAAAAATATATATATATATATATATTTTTTTTTTGGTGTACGCAAAATTTTAGTAATTAGCCAATGTGTGCCATGAGATAAGAAGGTTGAAAATGGCTGGCTTTGGGGATGAGGGTCACCTTTTGCCTCCACAAGCCACTGCAGACAGGATTGTTTGTCTTCACAAACTGCTTTACATCTGACTTCCGGGGCACCAGGCCCGAACCGGAGCTCGCTTGCATGTGTGTTGCTGCAAAGTTCTGCCAGAAACGACTGGAAGAACACAGGATAAGCTACTGTGTAGGACCACCCTCTCTTTTTAAGGATTTTTAATTGTTTATTTTTTAATTGTGGTAAAAAAAAAATCACATAATAGAAGATTTATCATTGTCAACTGATGGTCATTGTCACAAATTCAACACCAACAAAAATCCCCAGTTTGCGGTGTGGCGAAGAAGGACACTTTAGTCAGTGCCAACAGCTCAGCTGTGATACAGCTGGAGTGTGAGGAGGCAGCTCTGGGGCCGGCTCCCTGGGGCCTGGCCCCTCTCAGGCTAGACAGCCCTGCTGTGCCCTGCTCCTCGATGGGTGGTCCGCTTTGCCCTGTGCTGATCTGCTTGGCTCTGGTCCAGAGAGACATCTTTGGTGGTCCATCCCTAGCAGGGGAAGGCAGTCTCTTTTGTGGAACGTGGCCTCTTAGAGCCACCAGGGAGCCAACTTTTATGGACAGAAGTCCCCACACCTGGTCCCTGGAGGTCTGTCCTCATACAAATGAGGACTCCAAACCCTCCAAGTTTGGTTGGCCCAAAAGAGACTGTCCTGATTGGTCAGAATAGAACTGCTCTGGTTGGTCAGAACGGAGAAGGTCCAGTTTTATGGGAAATGCCTCCGTACTATTGGTTAGAATAGGAATCCAGGAACTCCTTTATAAGGGCTGGCTCAGATGGCAGAGACAGTACAGGCAGGCAGTTCAGGCTCCTCCCTGAAGTGCATTTTGCATGAGAGGCCCCTGTGTACAAATGACCGCTAGGCTCCGTTTTAGTTTTTTATTTTATTTTAATTGGAGTTCAGCTAGCCACCAGGAGCCTTTCTTAGTCAGTGTCTTCTTTCTTAGGGTTCACGCTGTCCCAACAGTGAGGTATGCAGCTCAGTACTGTGAAGTGTATTCCCATCGCTATGCCACAGATCTTCAGTTTTTGTCTTGTAAAACTGCCTTGCCATTAAACAGCATCCCCTCCCCCACCTCCACCCTTCTCCTATCCTAGGTCACCATCCCCTTTCTGCTTTCTGTTGCTGTGAATTTGGCTATTCCAGATAGCTTGTATACATAGGATCACACAATATTATTTGTCTTTTTGACTGGTGTATCTCACTTGGCATAATGTCCTCAACGTTCATCCGTGTTGCAGCCTCTGGTAAGAGTTCCTTTTCCTCAAGGCTGAGTGCTACTCCCTTGTGTGTCTGGACCACATTTTGCTTATCTGCCCATGGGCCTTAGGTCTGCACCTCTTGGCTGTTAGGAATAGAGCTGCTGTGGATCTGGGTGTGCAAATATCTCCTTGAGACCCCGCTTTCGGTTCCTTTAGAAGTTTAGATCGATACCCTGTTAATGTAAAAAGCCATTGAAACCAGTAACGAATTTTATGAGTTAATTTGAGGCCAACTGTCAACATATGCCAGGAAGTAGGACCTCAACAAATTGAGAAAATGCTCCGGAGAAAGGAAGGGACGCAGGTGGGTTACATGAAATCCATTGGTGATACGTAGACTAGAGAGGTGGGAGAAAGCAAAGCTGGCGGGGGAGAGAGGGAGGACCCTGGGACTGGATAAAGAATAAAATGATAGACACATACTTAGGGGGTGCAGGAACAGTTAACCTGTGAATAACAATGAAGGAATTTGTGGTATCACTCCTGGCACCCAGACACATTAGGTTGTGACCCAAGGGGTCTAGAAAAAGGGAAGTTACAAGTTACCGGTACCCAGACATTTCAAGGGTATGTTGTTATAGATGCAAAAAGACACATAGACTCGGTTAAGATAAAAGTTGACCTTGTCGATGAAGATACCAGCCTAGGACGTAACTGACCACCATAACTGCTTTTAGTTAAAGTTTTAATTTCAGACCATCCTTTGTGGTTACTTTAGGTCTCTGAGTTTGCAAAGACCGCCATGCAGGCCTTCCCTGAGCTTGTCAGGTTCGCACGGGGCCCCTTTCGCCCACACTCAGAGATGGGGTTACTTTATCATATGAAAGTTCTTTTTTTCTTTTGAAACCTCCATTATCCCACGGCAGTGCTTAGGGTTATTTGATGGTCCTCATCCTGGAGGGTGGCCGGTGATGTCGCATTGTGGTTTCGACTTGCATTCCCTAATGATGAGTGACATCAAGCATCTCTTCACGTGCTTGTTGGTCGGCCTGTCCTTTTCAAACTACTTATTTACTTTGATTGTCTGTGAAGTGTTCTTGATGATGCTTAGGTACAAAGTCTGCTCGTGGTAAAAAATGAAAACTCCAGCGAATTGTTTCAGACATCGTGGGTTTCTCCCGTTTCACATGTGCCCGGGGAGCTTATTTCTAACAGACCATTGAGAAGGAGGATTTCCTCCCGTGAAATTGGGAACAAGCCTCCTCTGGCATGACTCCCAGAAAGCCGCCTTCCCCCTGCACACTGTTTAAAGGGTCAGTGGCGTTCAAGTTCATCGTCATGAATAACACATAGAAAACACCATCATCGCCCTGTAAGCGTGGAATTGGGGAAGGGAAGCCACCCAGTGACCCTAAAGATTGCCCATTGATTGTGTTTTCTCTTGATTTGAGTAATCATGCTTATCATAGATTCAGAAAATAGACCCTGTAGAAGAAATTAAAAGTCATCTGACGACCTGTAACTCTGCTGTGAGAGAAGTCACGTGGGCGTTGTTTCAGAAATGAGGTCATTTGTGCTCTCTCTCTCACGACCTCCTGCTTCACCGGCCACTTGAGGGGGGCAGGCCACACTGAGGTCCCTGGTGTGCCATCCGGCTACTTAGCTCTGCCTGCCAGGAGCAATGCCATCTTCACTTCCTCACGGCCCTGGCATTGATGGGAGCCCACATACTTGTCACTCCTGTGCGCTCCAGTTTCAAGTTTTCCTTCCAGTCCTATGTCTCAGATGGGATTTCAGCAAGCACCCCAGCAGGGCAGACCGCTCCCCTTGCTGCCCTAATCTGTTGGCTTTATGTGGCACTGTGGAAGGGACCCAGCTTCTGAGAGGAGTGCACGGTGCAGACCCTGGGGACTGACCCGGAGGGCTTTCTCTTGCTTCCCTGGGCTGCTGGGCACAGGCTGCCTGGGGCCCCTCCCCTCTCAAGCCTGAGGGCAGGGAGGGCTGTGGACGCCATTGCCATGTGGGCTGAGCCCATCACTAGTGCCTGAACCTTGGAGAAGGAATGTGTTCATTTACCTCAGCGGGTCCACTCCTTTCCAGCCGTGGTCATGTAAGGTTTCGTGAGGGTCCTGAACTTGACCCACTTTGCTGTCCCTCAAACGCTGCATTGGGTGAAGTGTGTGTGTGTGTGTGTGTGTGTGTGTGTGTGTGTGTGTGTGTGGTGGGGGGAGGGGGCAGGGGGCTCACCTGTGGACACTCAGCCCTCAGCGAACACTGATGTCCTCAATCACAGCTCAGGGTGTGCTGGGCCCCCTTGGAGCCAGGCGGCTTGTGGAATCTTCAGCTTGCCCTGGCTTGAGGCTTCCTCATTGGTGGCTGGCCCTGCTGCTCAAGGCCTTCAGCTGCCCGGTGCCTGGGGGCTTCCTCTCCCCCATGGAGGAGCTTTCTCCCTCAGACACAGCAAGGGGCCCCCTGCCAGGCCCAGCTCCCCGCTCCCCTCCCCGCCCCGCTCCCCTCGGCGCCCTGCCATTCACCAGTTGGTGTTGGCCATGGTGAGAGCACAGGGAGGAGTGAGGGGGGTCTGAGGCAGGCAGTGTGCCTACGCTCGGGGATGGGGAGCCCCCGGAACGCGTGGCAATTTGTAATGGGGATAATCATAAAACTTACCCTGATGACAAGCGTGTGACATGTGCCTGGCCCTGCTCCTGGGCGCTGGTGAGCAGGGCCCAGCAAGCAGCTGCCTGGTACTTCTCAAGGCTCTGGGGCCAGAGGGGTGCAGGCTGGTGGGGGATTGGATGTCCCCGAACTGGTGCGGTGCAGCGACCGAGCACCTGTTCCCAGTGGAGGCGGCAGCTTTGGGTTGGGGGCTCCTTGGCAGGCAGACAAAGCGCTGGGTTCTGGCTGGGTAGTCAATTGTGCCAAGACTGAATCCTCCGGCCTCCCAGGGATGGCGGCAGTGACAGCGGCTCCGTAGCGGTTCTCAGTGGGCATGGGGCAGTGCTGAGCGTGCCCGCATGCTGCCCTTCTCCCTCCTGCCAGTGGGACAGCTTCCCCGGGGAAGCCATCACCTGCTGAGGTCACAGTGCAGCATGAACCCAGTCACCTGGCACCTGAATTCCATGGGGTAACGGAGCTTTCATCTACCCCTGCCCTGGGAACTCACCCCTCTGTGGGCATCTTTATTAAGCATATGGGGAAACCGAGGCAGGGAGCAGTCCACCTAAGCTTTGAAGGTCAGATCATTGGACAAACGTGGTCTGACCTGGTGCATTGCATGGCAACCCCCTTGTTTCTCCTCCCCCCATTGCCCCCTCGCCCCCCACCTCCATCTGCATATGTCCTCAGCCCAGTGTTTCAAGTCACACAAGACACAGCTCTCCTAAGAGAATGATGACTCGGGAGGGGTTCTCAGCCGAGTGCGAGGCCTGGGACCTACATGTCCTATGTGCCTGCCTCCCCTAGGGTTAGGGGCTCCCTCTGGTGACCCTTGTGAAGGGCACCATAGCCCTGTGGGACCTCATCATCGGGTAACGCATTCACCCAGCCCCAGCTCACCTGCCAGGTGTGTGTCAGGAGCCTGAGCAGGGCAGCTGGCATCTGGGCTCTCGTAGACATTGCCTTTGTACAAACAAGGCCAGTCATCAGCTTTATTTACCCAGCCACTCAGTTTTCACTCCTGCTGGTCTGTGTCTCTCTCTGGCCTCAGTCCTTCTGAGGGAACAGGGGGGAGTGTGTGTATGTGGTAAAGAGTTTGCTCTTTGTATCGCGTAGAGCTGCCTGCAGCTAAGCCAGGGCTCCGTGCCCCCGGTCTTGTGCTGCGCACTTTTCTTTGCTTGTTTTCTTGAAAAGAGAGGAGCTTGTGTGTGTGCCCTCTGGCTGGCGGTGGAGGTGGGGAAATCTTTCAGCAGAGAGGGGGGTAGGGCCCGGAGAAAGAGGTTCTGAGAAGGAGGCCAGGGGACCAAGGTCAGCATATTGGCCGTGGAAGGTTGTATCAAGTGTGTGTGCCCTTGATTTGAAGAGATGAGAAAGGCACCTCACTTTGTGGTCTTTCTTCCCCAAAATCCACCACCCCAGAGTAACCATGAGAAAAACAGCAAAAGTCGGGCACATCCAGTTGAAGGGCACTTCCAAATACCTGCCCCAAAATGTTATCTTTACAGCTTTGGTATCATTTTTCTCAGTTTCCTCCTTTGTTTTGTTTCATGTCTCAGCTCTGGATTTTTGTAGTGTGATTACCACTTGGTTTGTGTAAACGCCACCCGTACAAATAGGCCATTTTCACCGCAACTTTCCTGTGACTCTACCTCTATTCTGAAAGAGTTCATTTAGAGTGGCAGGGAAGGCGGGTGGGTGGCGGGGTTTCATGATACGGCTCTGGGGCCGGCGTGGCCCGCTGCGCCGTCTGCCTCACGCAGTGACCACTGCCAGTGTCGGGATCCGGGTGCCCCCTGTCAGGGAGAAGCCCAGGGCTTCCACGCCCTGGCCAGCAGCCGCCCAGTTCCTCAAAGCCGGACGCTGGGGGCCCAGCCCACTCGGGGTCAGGCCGGGGCCTGTCTCTTGTCCACAGCGCGTTCTTTGTTCTCTCCTGGACCAGACGTTCACAGGTGAGCTGCTCTCCCGGCCGGCTAGGGAGCGGGTTTCCAAACACAAATGCCATCGGCGCTGCCAGGTGAACCTGAGAAAGGGAGCGGAGCCGCCGGGGACAATGGGCCCCTTTATAAACTGCTCCGAAATGCAGAGCCCGGGGTATGAGGCTTGGGGGGCGGGGCCAGGTGCTCATGGTGGTGGCCCAGGGCCCCGCTAGTCCTGTTACCCACACGGGGCCCGGGATTGATGCACGGGAAACATCTCCTCCAATGGAAGATGGCTGAATAAAGGCTTGGGCAGAGTGCACGTGGCCACGCTGAGCCTGCTGCTCCTATAGCGTCTTCTCCTCATGCCACGGGCTGGCACAGGGAGCAGGCACAGTTACACACCCTCCCCAGGAAGTCACCGTTGCCCGCGGGCACCGGCCCTGCACCTGACTTAGTCATCTCAGAGGAGAAGGCTTTCTTACAGGGCCCCGCTCAGGAGAGCAGACGACAGATGCAGGACTCCACTGCACCTGCCGTGTTCCCGCCCAGCCCGGCTCAAATCCGTGTGCACGGCAATCGCCTGGAGCCTCTCAAACGTGCAGGTTCTGGCCTGGGGAAGAGGCTGCTGGTCCCGGGTGGCACTTTAAGTAGCTGGGTGCTCCATGATCATCAGGGGTGCAGTCAGGGCGGGCAGGTGTGTGTGGCGGGGGGGGGGGGGGGGGAGGCGGGGGGGGGACTCTGGAAGGACTAGGGCTCATGCTTTGTTCCTGGGGAGACGGAACTGGAATTTTGTCAGGTGGAAAAACTGGAAGATACTCCTGAATGTGAGTAGAGGGGAGAGATTCAGCTGGAAAGGGACAAGGGCGTGGCCAGTGGGAGGAGCAGTCGAGTGGGGAGTGGTCCTAGGTAGTCTGTGCACTTCTGATGCACCCTCAGATAGAAAACGACTGTGAAATTGGACCTGCAGCTTTGTGAGAGCTCCCCCCATGTTACTCACTCCCCACAACGGCCCTGGCAGAGATGAGGCAGGTCTGCCGCCTGCCCGGGCCCTGTGGGAGGCGAGGGTGGGAGCTGGGCACCTGGCCCATGCAGTCCAGAGTCAGTGCGTTAGGGCGGGACAGGCGGCATGTCCCAGCTGGCGGGTTCACTCTTCGGACCAGAGCTTCCCGTCCTGCTGGGTGGGCACCGGAGGCCTGTGAACATCTGGGGTCGCCCTTCCCCCATGATGTGACAGAGAGCCAGGTGGCCACTTTGGTGTTCTGACGGCACCAGGGGCCACTCCCAAGCCCCTTCCCTGCTGCCTGGGCTTTCCAGAAGGTTCTTCACCTCATCGCTCCGCTTCTCAGCCCCAGGCATGCAGATCTGGTCTTTTACTGAGACTCATAGCCCATTCCCGTCAAAACCCACAGCAGGCCCCACCGAAGGGCTTCAGGGACGTTGGAGAAGTCACACCTCCGGCCCTCCCTCGGCTCTTCAGGTGGAGCTGACTGACTATGCTGGTTTTCGGAGGGTTTTTCTGGAAGAGGCCAGGTTCCAGGGGGTCTTTATTTCTGCTTAAGGCGCCCCGCAGGGAGCAGGGTGGCCACTGCTGCCGGGCCTCACAGGGGTTTGCTCCCCTGTGCTCCCAGCAACTCCCCGTCACTCAGGACTCATCTGCACTGTGGTGTCTTCATCCCGCTCAGAAGCACGTGGTCAGTCATTCACTCACCAGCATTGGACAGCCTGAGCCGTTAGGGGTAGAGGGTGGGCAGACGCAGGGCCCCGGGCACCGACCGGCTGTCAGCCGGGGGCTGAGTGTGGGCTGAGCTGGCGTGCGCGTGGGCCGTTGTGCCCCTGGCCAGAGCCCTGTGGGGTTCCTTCCCTGCTGTGGTGCCTCTCCCTGAAGCCCATGCGGAACGTTCTTTTGTTCCGCAATATTGGCATGACTGAACGCACGCCGCAGCCAAACAGGATGTGGCCTGGGTGGCTCCCCGCTTCCAGCCTCTGGTGGCTCTTGTTTTCAGATGCCTGGAGAGGGACAAAGCCCCTGCCTCAGGGCGCTTGGAGGCCTTGGAGGGCAGCCCCGGACTAATGAGGGGGCTGAGGTCTGCAGAGTCCAAGGCCCACATCTCTGTGATGGGGTCGGGCTAGTTCTGGAAATCCTGAACCAGCCTGGGAGGAGAAGGCTGCCAGGTGACGCGGGAGGCCTCTGGGTTGGGTTTGCCAAGAGAGGGACTTCCAGGTGGAGCCATGCTTCCAGGTCGGGGCTGGCCCGTTTCCTCGAAGGGAGGCGGGGCATTTCCGAGGCCCCACACGTGCGCAGGGCACCGGTCCTGACGACTCCATGGGGTGCCCTAGAGCCAAGCCCTGTGGTTTCTAAACCTTGGGATATAATAATAATACTTGACTGTAACGGAGATGAATAGAAAATCACAAAAACCATGAACTCTCCTATAGACTTGGATAACTACTACCCAGGCCAAGAAGTGGAACTTGACCTTCAAATTTGAAGTTCTGATGCCCCTGCCCAACCCTGCGTTCTTCTCTTCGGCCTCCCCAGAATGTCTTTAATGTGCATCAAGCATTTGAGGTAGTCTTGTCTTGAATTTCGTGGTTATCATTCCCTTTATTTATAATTTTGCCGCATAGCAATAAACATGGGTCTCCACACAGTGCCATTTCTTTACAACTGTTGAACCTCTGTGTGAGTGGAACAGTGTTGTTTGTGGCTGGCCAGCTCTCACATGACCCCCACCTCCCTGTATTCACACCCCGGGTGATCCCGCCCACATGGGGCTGCCCGGGCAACCTGCTTCTAACTGATAGGATCGATCCATCATCCAAAGTGATGGAGGCCACGCCCATGATTAGGTTACGCCAGAGGCCTGTGAAAGTCCGGCTTCTTGATGACAGACTTCCTGTCTTGCTGGCTTGGAAGAAGCAAGCAGCCACACAGAGAGCGTGTCAGGGAGCGGGGCCCTCAGCGGACTTCCTTTGGGGGGCGATGTCTGGTGGGTATGAGAAGGTATCTGACTCGATTTTAATTTACGCGTTCCCTATCATTATCCTAATAAACGAATGCTTATTGGCTGTTCTGGTTTCTCCTCATGCAAAGATCCTCTTTTCATGGTGTTTGCCCGTTTTTTCTTCTTGAGTTGTAGTCCTTTGGAATTTTCTGGAACATAAGCCTTTCTTGGCTGTACGCATTGCAAATGCTGCCTCCCTGGTTGTCCCCTGGCCACATGGGCTTCAAACATCCAGTGGGGCTTGTTCTGAATTCCGGCCCAGGCGGGTAGTCTGCGGGGTTGTTTGTGAGGTGTTCTCCCCCTCTGGCCCATGGTCCCCTCGCCTTGGCACCGGGCCTGGGAAGCTGGCTCCTGCCCGTGGTAATTATTGGTCGCTGCCTTCCTGTGGCACGTCGGCCCCCTGTGTCCCCCTCCGTGGCTCACCCTCTGGTCGGGGAAGTTGCTTTCGTGTTCAAATACCATGTTTTGGCCTCTCAGTCATTTTGGAGAGACACCAGCGTGGGCTCATCCCTCCCGCCAGCTGCTGCGAACTCCGGGGGTGACCGCGTTCCTGGAGAAAGTCAAAATTAGAAGGAGCCGCCACATTTCCTGCCATGCATGCCGCGGGCTCGTGTTTGTTTTCACAAGGATTCTTCTGGCCACAGTCTGCCGTAGGTTCTGGTGGGACGGGAGGTGAAGTCATGATGGAGGTGATCCGTCTCCATGGCGATCTTTGTTGTCGGAGGGCCGCGGCTTTGTTTGTGAATTCTTGAAGAATTATGCCGGAATGGGAAAATTGGTATTGAGACAACCCCTTTTTACAGCCGGCAAGAAGGATTTTATTTTTAAAGAGCTCTTCAATGAGAAGGAAATCTCACGGAGAGCACCTCTGGGTGAACTCTGGAAGGCGTGGACCTGGTGAGCTTAGCTCCTGGTCACCCTGCCCCCGGCCAGGCCATCTCCCACCTCTCCCCTTGAGGCTGCAGGTCTTGGGAAACCCTTCTGAGTGGCACAGTCTGGGGGCCACCCTGTAGTCTCCTTGGGGTGCCAGGTTTAGCAAATAAAATTGCAGGATGCCCAGGAACATTTGATCATATACGGCAGACATACGCTAATAAAATGTTTGTGTATCTGAAATTCAAATTCACTGGGTGTCCTGGATTTCTGATTGCCAGAGACCCTAGTCCCCCCTCACCCCTGGCTATACTTTGATTTTGGTTTCCGGTGGTGCCTGGGCCCCTCTCGGGTGAGGAGGAGCGTCGCCTGCTCCTGTGGGCGGGTGGTACTCGTGGGCAGACCTGTGACTTCACTAGGTTTGTTCACTCTGCTTTTGGACCCGTCATCACGCTGACGCTGGGCAGCTGCTCTTCCTGCCATGGACACTGTGGCCACGCAGTCATGGACGTCCTGTGCCCGGTCAGGACCTGACCTCCTGGCCCATCTGACGCAAGGCCCAGGAGCTGGAGGGCACTGGAGAAATGTAAGGGCATGTCCTCGGGGAGTGTAAGTGCTCATCGGAGACTTAGCCCCAGGGAACCGGAGGCTGTGAGCTCACCTGCCCGGAAGCGCTGTCCTTGAGTTGGGTGGCATAGGTGTCACCGAGGCCTGGAGTCATGGGGGTGGGAGCTGGGCCTGGAAGGAGGGTACCGAGGCGGCATTCCCTCCATACAGGAGGAGGGTGGGGTGTTGTGTGCAGGGTTAGGGTGGGCAGGAGGGGCTGGAGATGGGATGGGCCAGATTGGGGAGAGCCCTGAAACGGGCAGGTGGCAGGAGAAAGCGGGCAGTTTGTGCCGTGAGCGGGGAGGGATGTGCTGAAGGGGAGCTTGCAGGGCAGTGGGCTGGTGGGGAGAGATGCACTGGGGACCACATGGGAGACAAACCGATGTGCAGATCACAGGCACATGGGGACTTTGTTTTATGCTCAGGAACGGGTCTTGCCAATGGAGCATCTTACTGTGTGCTCAGTGCAGGCCTGGGAGCTGGGCTACAACAGTGAATGAGACACGTGAGTTCCTGACGATTGCATGGGGGGTGCCATGGCCATTTATTAAATGCCTGTAGTCTAGGGGAGCCACCTGCCTTCATAGAGAACTTATTCTAGTGCACTGTGGTCGGCAAACAGCAGCTCTCGAACCGAATGCGGCTCTTTGGCCCCTTGAGTGTGGCTCTTCCACAAAAATACCACGGGCTGGGCAGGTCTATTTTGAAGAAGTGGCATTAGAAGAAGGTTAAGTTTAAAAAATTTGGCTCTCAAAAGACATTTCAATCGTTGTCCTTTTGATATTTGGCTCTGTTGACGAATGAGTTTGCCGACCACTGCCCTAGTGGAAGAGAAAGGAAATAACAAGCGACAGACAAAGAAGCCTGTGAGGGAGTGGGGGAGGGAAAGGTGTTCTGGTTTAAGTGGGGAATGTGTTGGGCTGAATGATGGCCCCCAAGAATATACACACCCTAATCTCTAGAACCCGTGACTGTTAATATAATGTAATGTGTCATTTTAAAAACTATTTTTACTTGTTGATTTTTAGAGAGAGAGAGAGAGAAACATCAGTTTGTTGTTCCACTTATTCGTGCATTCATTGGTTGCTTCTTGTATGTGCCCCCTGACAGGGCATTGAACCTGTAACCTTGGCATGTCAGGACAACGCTCTAACCAGCTGAGCTGCCTGGCGAGGGCCTGACAAGTGTCTTTTTTAAAAGCCAGGCAAAGGGAGATCTGACGCCAGAGGAGAAGTCCATGAGATGATGGGGACAGAGATTAGGGCGATGTGCTTTGCAGTTGGAGGGAGGAACCACTGGGCAGGGATTGGGGTGCTGCTAGAGGCTGAAAAAGGTAGGGAGGTGGGTTCTACCTTTGGAACCTCTAGAAGGAACCAGACCTGCCTAATCCTGGACTTCAGCTGGTGAAACTGGTCTCAGAGTTCTGGCTCCGGGCTATAGGAGAATACGGTTGTTTTAAGTCACCAAGTTGCTGGCAGTCTGTTACAGCAGCCGCCCTGGGAAAGCAACATGGGGGTCTGGGATTCCAGGAGGTGACAGTTGAGCAGAGCCCCTACATGTAAGTGACTCGAGATCATAACTGGGGGTACTCTCAGGAGGTTAGTGGGCTTCCTGCTGACACCGGGCTGGGCCCATGGGGCCGGAACTGGGATCCAGGCCCAGCTGAGCATCAGGAATTCTTTGGGAACCATGAGCTCCGATGGCCTCTAGCCTGGAAGTGAGCCACAGTGCATTTATATAGTATTTTTAATG
Organism: Pipistrellus kuhlii; assembly: GCF_014108245.1. Classification (NCBI taxonomy): domain Eukaryota; kingdom Metazoa; phylum Chordata; class Mammalia; order Chiroptera; family Vespertilionidae; genus Pipistrellus; species Pipistrellus kuhlii. The sequence goes on from NW_023425573.1 coordinate 27,451,010, forward strand.
TAAAAATGTCAGTTGCGGTATAAATAACCTTTGCTTTTCTCCAGATTTAGTAGAGTGTAAGTGCATTTTATTGATGGAACAAAATATTTCCTTTGGCTTTCTAAATCGGGCATTTCTAACACGGTACAACAGCCCACTGGCTTGGGGCGGAACTGACCGAGAACGTGCTTGTTTATATCACCAGCCCTGTGTGTGTGTCTTGGCCGAAAGGCCCAGCATCTCGTGCCAGATTCATATTGTCCTCTTGTCTGCTCTGGGACCCCCTGAGGCAAGGGGGCTGATTTGAGGGGAGAGGTGGCCTCCCAAAGCAGGAGTGGAGAACTGGGAGAGTGCAAAGGGAAAGGGGAAAAGCAGGGGCCACGTGGGGGACTGAGCTCATCATGGTCCCCGGGACTGCTGGGGTCCCTCTGAGACTCGTCCCTCGGCAGGACAGGAGGTCGGGCACTGAGCCCAGGGCTGCCCTGGGCATCGAAGATTGCAGCCACCCTCCTCGAGGGGCTTGCTGCCATGCCTGGGTTCTATACCTGTGTCTTCAAGAAGTCCAGGCTTCCCTGTTCCCCGGAGTCACAAGCAAGGCAGACACTGCAGCCCCATCCAGTGAGTTCAGACAGTAAGTCTGTCTACATGACTGTCCACCATCGCGAGACAGAAGGTGCTCAGATCATCAGAAAGTTCCATTGTGTTGGCGGGATGCGGGGAGTTCTGAGACCAACGCAGAGGGAGCTGTCTCCTGTGTGTGGCACCCTCTCTTGGCACCTGTGTGAGCCCGGTCAGCCAAGCTCCTTCCGGGCCCAGCAAGCTCCTTCTCCACCTAGGCATTCCCTCTCCATCTTGTTCTGTACCCGTAGGAGCAGCTTTGTATCTCAGCGTCTTCGTTTTCGGCCCTGTCCTACAGGCTGGCACCTGCTGCTTCTTCCTTCCATCCCGGAGGGCAGGGCACAGGGGTTTTCCTTACCTTGCCAGCCCCTCTAGTTCCCAAGGAGCAGAGCCCAAGGTCGATCTGTGAGGTGATGGGTGCCTGCGGGCGCCAGCCCCGTGTCCCCTCCGAGCTAACGAGTGTGCACTGCGTTTCTAGCTGCGTGCACCTTCCTGGCCCGCTGAGGGTGCCTGTGACGAAGGTGGGAATAAGTCAGTATCTGGCCCAGTCCCTGGGCGGAGAGACTGGTCAGGGAGGATCAGCTGGCCCTGGTGGGAAGGGAGAGCCTACCTCTCCTCTCCCTTAAACTCTTCCTGGACCGCTGTGTTCTGACTGGGTCCCCATTCCACGCGTGCCCCCACCTGTGCTCAGGAGCTCGGGGGATCGGGAGGGAAATGCTTTCCATGCCGCCGTGGCGGCCTTTGCCCCGCCGTGCTGAGCGGCTGGTGTGTGCTGTGTGCTCAGGGTCACGAACTGTGAGGGACTTGGTGCTCTCACAAAACCGGTGTCCCGCCCGCGACGGCGCCGCGTGGCTAGGTTTTCTAAACTGTGCCGGTCACCACGATCCTGACCGTGAGGCGGACGGAAGCCCGTGCCCCTTTAGCAGAGCTGAACCGGGGAGGGGGCTCTTGAGGGCCTCAGTCCGGGATGAGACAGGCGTGGAAGGGAATGCAGACCCGTTGCAGGGACTGGCGTGGGCCGCTCCAGGCTGCGTTTTTCCTTCTCTTGCCCTTTTCACTGTTGCTAGGTAAGAGGTTGCCAGGGTGAAGATTTGACCCCCAGAAAAGGAGAATCCAAGAGGTCGGAAGGCCGGCATTCCTCCTCAGGGCCAGCTCTTCCCACGAGGACACCCTGAGGGGGAAAGGGCTGGCTGGGCACTCTGGAGGAAAAGGACCAGCTGTTGGCACCACATGTGTGGGACGATGGGGACGGCATCGGATCGCAGCGTCGCCCGCCCTCCCAGCGCCGGGGACATGGTTGGTCACACATTCAGTGGCGGAGCCAGGGTTGGAGTCCAGGTCAAAGAGGTTCTGGGCTTCACCACACTAACTTGTCCTAAGTGTCCGCAGCCCCTCAGCGTGTGTTGGGGGGCAGCTCACTCTGTGTGCGCTCCCCAGACTCACACAGAAACTCCCTGCCTCTGGCCCAAGCAGGACGCGCAGCTTCTTCCCACTTGAACAGACTTGGAAGGTTTCATAACGTCAGTCATGGGAGAAGGAGAGGAAGAAGGAAGTGCGACATTGGGACCCTGCCCAGCGTTTTCGGCCCGCCCTCGGAGACATCCTGTCTCACCGCCACCTGCCTGGTGTCCCTTTGTCGCTTTGCACTTGACCGTGGTTCTATGTATCGGTCACTGGTTCTGGCTTTGCCCACCACGTTGGTGTGTGCGCCCAGCTTCCCGTTTCTTGATCTCGGTCAGCCATTGAAACCTCGAGCCTTCGTTCTTTCATTTGCCAACATGTCCATACCACTCACTGTCTTTCAAGGTGTGGTCCAGGGACCAACAGCATCGCCATTGCTTGGAGTGAGTTAGAAATGCAGATTCTCAGGCCTGGCCCCCAATCCCTGGGCCTCTAGGGGTGGAGATCAGCCTTCTGTTGTAGTAAGCGCTCGGGGCCAGGAGTTGGATCGCACCACTGTTGAGCACCGCTGCCTTATTTAAGCAGAAGTTTTTCACTATGTATTTGGCACTAAATAGAGGGCCTTCTACCCGTGTTTCCCCAAAAATAAGACATCCTCCGAAAATAAGACTTAGCGTATGGAAAGATAAGACATCCCCTGAAAATAAAGACTTAGCGCAACTTTGGGAGAAAAAATTAATATAAGACATTGTCTTATTTTCGGGGAAACAGGGTTTGTGTCGAAGAAAAAGGCAGTCTCTGCCCACAGAAGAGACAAAGCCACATTGAGTGGGGGTGCTCTCACATGGTATTATGGACTGCCCTGTTTTCCTCTTGAGGAAAGAAACAGGCCCAGAGTCCAGGTAAGCGACCTAGCAAAGGTCATGGAGCCAGTCAGGGCAGAGCTGACACTGTATGGCGCAGGGACATCTCAGAAGTCCTGTGTTTGCAGCCCGCCTCCCACTGCCTGGAGTCACGCACCACACAGTTCCCTGACTTGTGCCATCTCCCCTGTTGATTCATGGGAGAAGGCGATGGGTCAGAGCGGAGGTCTGAGGACTCCCCCGGGAAGGTCTCCTTCATTAGCTTCTATTAATAATTGGTGATGGTCACGACCCTGGACTTGAATCTCCCACCCAGGTCTGGCTGAAAAACTCCTAGAGTAGCTGGTCAGTGAGTTGGAAAAGCTAGTCAAAGCCTGGAATAAGAAGGTTTTTCTTCTTGTTGTTTGTTTTTTTTAAGTGGGAAGCAGGCTAATGGGAGTTTATCTTCCATCTTCCTAATCATTGAGGGAAGGTAGTTTCTGAGTGTTGTTGGACAGTAGTTTCTTATGTGAACTAACAAGCATGGTCCTCTGATTTTTAAGTTAAAATCAAGCAACAGCATAAAGGTGATAGTTAAACCGTCTGAATCCAGAGTTCTGGAGTTTTATTCTTCTTTCCCTCCCGTGTTCAGTGCGGCCCAGTTTGCCAGCCCCTTTTTAGCGTTGCACCTTTGTGGAGTCTTCCTGAACTATTCCATGTGGGCTGTCGTAGCAGCTGCTCTCACCTCACCCGTATCCATTCATTCATGTAAGTTAAATGCATAAATACTTCTGTGCCCAGGCCCACCATGTCCAACCAGAAGGAGCTCAAGCCCGAAGGAGAAAGCTACCTTCTGTCCACAGGTGTCCGTGGGAGCCCACATACCTGAGCCTGAGAGAGAGGGCCCAGGTAACCCCTAGGGCCTCCGGTCTCACACACAGACAAACAGAAACCTCACCCAAGGAGTAAGGGCAGTCCGTGAACTTCACCACGGACTGCATAGGTGTCAGGTGCCAGGTAGGAACGCGCAGGTGTGTAACGTGAATGGACAGCCACATAAAGAATCCATTGTGGTGGCTGGTTGTTTGTCTCAGTAAATCCCTCCCTCTTGTGCTTCATACTCAGTATAGGCGAGAGGAAAGGGTATCATTCCTTATCTCATCCCCTGTGAAATCTGAAATGTTAAGTAACTATAGGGAAGGTAAACAAACCAGTTCTGTATTCTGCGTAAGAAAATTTCACCACATGAACCGGGAGAGACGTCAGACACTCTGGCTTGGCTGTGTCATCTCCACCTGCCAAAATTCTGTTTCCACGGAGAGCTTCCAAGGTGCTGGTTTGGTTAGCATTAACTAGAAGGGCCATCGCCAGTCTGCCCAGGCAGTGCTTTCTCCGTTTTCTAAGTGGGTTGTCTTAAAGTTTCTTCCATAAACAGTGAAGACCTTGGGGCTCATGGCGAGGCCAAGAGATCTATGTCATGAGCATTACGTGCATGGGGACTGATCCTTATCAGGTATGGGGGTGGGAGCCCCCGGGCCAGGAACACTTCCCTGTTGACCTTGGAGCCAGCTCTGGACAATAATTTTGATGAACTTTTCCCTTTCCGGCCACCTCTGTCTCCTTTTCTAGCCATACCTCTCACCTACCTGCTGTTTTCTTTCCTTCCCGGTTGCCATCTTCATGCCATCTGCCAACTAAACCAGTGTGCCCACCAGTGCATAAGCAGGGTTGGTAGAGAACCTGGGTAGCACCCTTTTTCTGGAAAAGGCCAGACAAAATATTCTCAGCTTTGTGTCTTTGACGCACAAAAGAACGGTGGACAGAAGGTGAACACACGGATGTGTCTGCCTGTGTTCCCTGTAACTTGACTTTCAGACACTGTAATTTGACTTTCCTATAACTTTCACATCACGAAATACTATTCTTATTTTGAGTTTCTCCCCAATTATTTAAAGAAAATAGAACATTCTTTGTACACGGGCCTTACAGACGGTTGACACAGTGGATGGATTTGGCGCACAAGCCGGAGTTTGCCTCTAGAATAGGACAGGGATTTAAAGGTTCCACTGTTGTAGCGCTTTGGGGCATGGGCGTGGCGGAGGCAGGGGGCAGGGAGGACCACTTTCTGCCTGAGAGACTCCACCCCCAAAATCAGCAGATGCTGGGCGTGGGGACCCTTTGGCCAATGGATCCATACAGGTCCATCATGGTGGCTTGGAAACTTAAGGAATAGGCTTAGCAGTTTTCCCGTTTTTCCAAAGTTCTCAGGCTGGTATAGTGACTTTTGAGGAGTCAATCTTAAATGTCAGAAGAGAAGGGAAAAAAAGAAACATACTCTCTCTCACTGTCGAACAAATTAGAAGCACTGAAGTCTGAGGAAGCAGAAAAACACCCATAAATTCACTTCCCAGAGGCCCCTCTGTTCGGGTTTTCACTTCCTCTGGTGTGTTTTTCACTTACTTCTCCCCTTTTAGCACGGTGAGGTTCCCAACCGTCTGCCCGGACATAAGCCCTCGGACTCCCCCAAGCACTTGGACGCGTAGTCTGAGGTTCTCAGAACAATCCGAGTCTTCCCTGGACCGGTGAGCCGTACGGTTGACATGTCCAAAATAAATGGGCGCGTGGACAATGGCCCCTTGTTTCCGTCTCTTGAACATCCTGTCCCCACCTCCCATCTCTCCGTCTCCTGGGGGATCTACTCTCTCGTCGTGATCGAGTATGTTATCTCACGCCGTTGCCTTTTCCATGGCGTTCACTGGCTTGGAGAAGCCTGGCCCCTTCGCCGGTGGGATTCCTCTCATTGCTGGGCCTTTGGGGGGTCTGTCTCTACCTCGAGATGCTCTGTGTCCCTGCGAGATGGTCTTTCCTTCTGGCTGACTTCCTGCCCGTCCGCCGTCATTCGGTACATCTGGAATTCATTTCACCGCTGAAGCCCCGGGGGGAAACGGTGTCCTGAAAACTAGCCAGCTGTCCCAGCCTCACGGGATAACCCTCGCCTGCTGACGATCCTCGTTTTAATTGCATGTGAAATATGTATCAGGAGGGGGCTGCTCTGGGCGGTCTGTTCTTATGGGCGGGCACGGTTTGCAGGCTGGGAGGCCTTGGTGGAGGGAAATGTGTGCAGAGGGAATCCGCCTCCCCTTTCACAGCCTGGCCAGGTCCAGGGCTCCTCCAAAGCCCAGAGCCCCTGTGGCCAGACGTCAGCCTGGAAGCAGGGATCTAAGAGGGCACCCAGGGTGGTGACCTTCAATCCCGCCGCTCTCTGTTTATGGAACCTGCCACAGGCGTGGGCTCTGTGCCTAACACGCTATGCTCTGCAGCGGGACCACTTCCTGCTGACCCCACCACGCGGGGAGGGAGCCCCACTGCTGGCAGGCGATCGGAGTGTGTCTTTGGGGTTCAGCCGGTAAGATTCTTTTGTGGAGCGAACACTGCCGGTCTTTGCAGCGACAGGAACAGCAGGGGAAGGAAGGCACACCAGTGGGGAAAAATAAAAGCCCTTGTCTCTGACTGGGCTCGGTCTGTAGGGACACCCTGGGACCAGCTCTGAGCAGGAGGCGTGGGCAGAGGGGAGCAGGCTGCACTGCGGTCTCAGCAAAGCCCTTTGAAACCCTAGGAGTTCGGACCTGGGAGGTCCTAGATTCTCAGGAGTTGAGAGCAGGGGAGGGTCTGCCTTCTCCCCCTGGGACAGAGTAGTTCTAGAAAAGGGTCCCACTGGCCACACTCCCAGCAGCTGGCATGGAGCGGGCCCCCAGGCGCCACCTCGCTGTGCCCACCCTTGCCTTGCCTGACCACGTGAATGCGGCTGCTCTAGATCGGGAGAGTCTTGGAGGGAAAATAGAGACGTGGGTTTGGGGCTGAGAGACTGAATCTTGGTCACGGTTGGTTCCCTTTTGTCTTGCAGCATCTCCCTTCTTCTCTGGATGGAAGGCCGGGTCCTGGGACTTCACCTCTGACGCCGGGAGCTGGTGGCCTGTGGCAGGTAAGCGGTGAGCCGTGCACACCGGGCGTTTGAATGAGCCGCTGTCCCTGCGCCCGTTGTGTGGAAGCAGCTGTGTCCTGGCCGAGGCGCACAGACCCGTGTGGGGAGAGGAGCCCCGCGCACGTGTAGCTCAGGAGGGAGAAGCAGCTTCTGGAAGCTTCTGGCGGCCCTTGGCCTTTCAGGGCACTGCTCTGTCTTCACGGGAAGGCCAGACATCACTGGTGGGCCTGGCACCACAGAGTTCCCAGAACAGCCCCTCATTTCTGTTTACTTTCTGCGACTTCCCCTCTGTCGGATGGAATGTTCTCGCTCTACCCGGAACGAGACAGAGCCCAGGTTGGCTGTCCTGTTGTATTTGCACAAAGGAGTTATTCTTATAACGTCAGAAATTACGGCTCCCAAACAATGGCCAGAGAGCTCCATGTGGTTCCGGGTCCTCCCTCCCCACTCTGGGAATACAATAGCAGAGAATGTTAAAGGAAACACGGAGCCAGGTTCATGAGGAAGAGCTGGAGGCAGTTGGCACTCCCAGCAGAAAAGAAAGAGAAACTGCTCCCCTTGCCCTGGTGGGCCGTTCTGGGCTATTTTCCTGGCTGCACTTTTTTTTCATTCTTTGGGCAATAGAAGGAAACCATCCTTGGTAAAGCCAGGGGGGTGGGATCGTCCAGCTAACGTGCCACCGCCTTCGTGTGCTCAAAAACGACAGAGTCCTTCCTCCCTGGGTGGAGGGATTGGACAGAATTAAATGGACATTAGCATAATGCTGGGCAGTGGCGGAAAGTTGAGAGGGAACAGCTCTTGGGAGCTTCTTTTCAGGGTCCTGTTCGAAGACTAAAATCCTCTCCCAGTCAAGCAGGCGCCTGAATTATTTCAGGTTTTCCTTGAAGCCACAACCCTCCATTGAGCTGGGGGAGGAGATTTTGCCCCCACGTTCTTCTCCCCACTGTTACATCGCTGGTCTTTGTTTGCCTTGTGGCCGGTGCTTTAGGATAGAAAGAATGTTAGGGACAGAGGAATGTTAGGGATGTGTTCAGGTTACGGCCCGGGGGCTTTTATTAGTGAAGAATTTGGGAGTCTTCTGGGCCCAGGGTCAATCCTCAGGGACTTAAAATACTTCTGCCCAGGAAGCAGCCTCCAGCAGGCCTGGCCTTATAAGTGCAGCCCCCTGGCCCGAGGCTGGGTGGTGGTGAAACCCAGGGAAAGGCAGCCACATTCCTCGCATTCTTCCGGCCTGGCACTGGCGAGATTGCTGGGGTTTCTAAAATCAAACACAAGTATGCGGCATGACTTTCTAGATGTACTCGGGAGATACCAGGGGCCGGTGCAGTGTGGCCTCCTGTCTCACCCCACGTGGTCTCTTTGAGGCACAGCTTGTCCAATGCAGGGCCCCTCCCGGACTGGACAGGAAGAGGTTCCTGGGGGCCCTGCCCGGGCCCCCTCCCTGGCTCCCACAGCTCCCGGGCTGTCATTTATGTGGTTTGCCTTCTCTGGCGCTGAGCCAGACGAACCAGAGCAGCAAGACTTTTGAGAAGAGGAACAAGAGGGTGAGACGGGGCCTGGCCGCCGGGAGATGAGCCAGAGCGGGGCCCTCTGTCTCCACCTGAGCATAAAGGGCTCCGGGAGCTGGGAGAGGGAGGTTCCCCTTTACCCTCTGGGGAGCTGGCAGAGTGGACGGCGTCTCAGCATGTGATGGCAAAAAAAAAAAAAAAAAAAAAAATTGTCTTGATACATTTGGCCAACTTGGTGGCCTTTCCTCCCAGAATCATAAATGCCGTGTCTTCTCGGTGCTTAAGAGTCAGGATCTGATTTCTCTCAAGTTCACTGTGAGATGGAGCTTCCCAGGGTTTCGGTTTCTCTGTCCAGAGTTTTGCTTGTGATTGGCATGTGATTCCTGCACCATTGGTTTAGGTTAGGGGTGTCGAACTCAATCAGAGAAGGGGCCAAAATCTAAAATCCAGCCTAAATCGCGGGCCGAATGGTTTACTGAACAGTCATAAACTGTCATTGTGATGGAAACGCAGCGGAGTGCAGTGATGACAGCGCGGTGCGAGCCACATTGCAAGGCCTGGCGGGACAGATTTGGCCCGCGGGCCTTGTGTTTGACACATGTGGTTTAGGTGTTCTAGGTCACGTGTCCGCGGCTGCTGCTCCGGATGCCGAACCAGGTGAGGGAGCAGGAAGGAGCCGATGCCAGTGCCCTGCACTTTAAGACCAGTATCCGTGACCGATGTAACTGGGAATAACATAACTTGCCCTGAGAGCTATTTGGGGGAGACCCTGGCTCATTCCCACGGCACTGCTGGTATCGGTGAAAGTGGGAGCTCCAGCTCAGGACGCGCCAGCTAAGCACCCGCTGGCCGCGTGTCCTGTCTACCCCAGCCCAGAGACAGTGTGCATCCTGCCAATTTTACAGATAACAAATGAGGCTCAGCGAGGTCAAGAGCAGAGGATTTTTACAATAAGTAGCAACGTCCAGGCCTAGCGCTCGAGTAGGTATGCCCCAAGCTACTCCTTTGCTGCCTCCCTTACCCAGCACCTCGGAGGACACACGAACTGTGTGGGCAGTGTCCCCAAGGCCAGCATCAGCCAACAGAAACCAACTCTGAGCCACAAACGTGAGCCACACAGCTGATTTTTAGAGTAAAGATAAAACACATGAAATTCATTTTTGTCCTCAGAACTGTACGTATACTTGCAAATCAAGGACACAGTTAAGACTTGTCCCCACTCGGAAGGGGTGGCTGGCTGGGCACCCTGTCTGGGCCACAGGGAGAACTAACAAACGTTTGCTCTTCTGGGGTTTTCAGACCGGGGACCTCCAAACTTTCCTGATTGTGTTTTGTTTTGTTTTGTTTTGTTTTGTTTTGTTTTGTTTATGTGAATTACACATAGTATTTCCAATTATCCATTTTAAGATGTACGATTCGTTGGCGTTTAGTGCGTTCACAGTGTTGTATCCATCGCCATCGCGTTTTTCATCACCCCAGAAGGATGCCCATACCAATTCATTCCTCCCAGGGCACTCTCCCCTCATTCCTTGACATCACTTTTACTCTGGATTGTATGTGGGGGACACCCCAGCTTTCGGATGTCCTGGGAACTGAGCGGCGAAGGCCAGTGTTCTTGGCACGGTGACATCCAGGCCTGCATGGACAGTGACTGGCCAGGTGACCTAGAAGCACCGATCCGGCTCCTGCCAAGGCCTGCCTGGTCCCCGCATGGGGTCAGTTTTGTTGTTGTTGTTGTTGTTTTTAATATATTTTATTGATTTTTCACAGAGAGGAAGGGAGAGATATAGAGAGCTAGAAACGTCGATGAGAGAGAAACATCGACCAGTTGCCTCCTGCACACCCCCTACTGGGGATGTGCCCACAACCCAGGTGCATGCCCTTGACCGGAATCGAACCTGGGACCTTTCAGTCCACAGACCAACACTCTACCACTGAGCCAAACCGGTTTCTGCAGGGGTCAGTTCTGTTGATGTGGTGTGTCCAAACCTGCAGAGAAGTTTTATAAAAAATCTATTGGAGCCAAACAGAGGACACAGCTGGGAGCACAATCTCAACAGACTGAGAAAAAGCACCTCATTAGAATGTCAATGTGCAGTTTCTTCTACGCATTTAGAATTAAGGCATTAGGAGAGAACTTAAGGAAGAGTTCTTGAAGGCGGGAGAGAGCAAGGCCAGATTGGATTTCAGGTCGGGTGGTTACAGCTTATTTCAAAGGTGAGTTAACCTAGGTGCACAGAAACAATGGACAGGGCTGGCTTCCGGCCAGGGTAAACCATTTAGAAGTTAAGAGCCAGGGGCATGACTGCCCACCATGACCTGTCCCGTTAGGAATTTATGACCAGATCACCCCGTGGAATCCCTTTGTGGTTCCCAGGTCCGACCTCCCCAAGACCTGGGAGAGGGGAACTCTGCCTGCAGCTCTTCAGGAACCTGAGGCATTACTCAGCTCCTTCTCCCACCTTTGCATTGAAATGCCTCACGTGTGGCTGCTTCAGGAAGTAAAGGGCTGCCATTGGATGACTGAGCCCCGAAGTGAAGCCCGGGGCATGTGAACAGACAGGAACCCGAGCTGCCCCCCCCAGCTGCCCCACTCCCCTCAGCTGCCCCCAGCCACACACAAAGCTAAAAATGGCATCTGAGTTCTTATAAAAGCCTTGTGTTTGGGGCTGTTCGCTACCCTGCCTTTTCATCCTTGTTAAGCAGGCTGTGTCATGAAGACAATGAAAAATTTTTCGCATACTTGAGGCTTTGGAGATAAAAGGTGCGAATGAAGAAAGATTCTACCATTGTTTATTTCAAGAGCCTCCCCAGTCTCTTACTGAACCTGCTTAGCCTCACAAAGAAATGTTCAATCTAATCAGAAACCCCAGTTTTCCTGTCTCTGCCTGGAGTTTCCCCCCTTTGTTAGTGCCCTTATTTAAAGTTGACTGGGCAGGCTGTGACTTAGGGAGGGCCGAGGGAATGCATTTCATCCTTGGGTCAGAAAAAAAATGCCTCTGCAGGGAGCCTAACGCTTTGGCCTTGCTTTTAAATGAATTTCAGTTATGAGCACATAAGCACACTTTGCCTAAATTAACTTCCTGGCCCTCAGTTTCCTCATCCGCAGAAACGGAGCTAGTACCTCAGAAGTTTCTCAGGGCTGAAAAGAAACTAGGCAGACTTGCTCCGGAAAGGAAAATGGGAGGGTTACCGGAGAGCCTCAGACCTAGCACAGCAGTCAGTCTGGGGAGGACCTGGAATTTGAGAAATGAAGCTGCTCTTCAGGAATTGTGCTTCTCCCTGGTCACCTGGCCGCTGCTGCTCACCCAGCATGCACCTGGCCCAGGAATGGCCTGCAGCCCCAGCCCCAGCAGCCCTGGACCACTTGTACCTACAGCTCCCAGCTCTCAGAGAAGAGGGTTGTGCTGGGTCCGCAGGCAGTTTGTAAATCTGTGTCCATTGCAGATTGATTGTGGGGAGGGGACAGGGCCACTGGGGTGTCCAGGCTGGCGGTGTCCCTGCAGGAGGGAGTGATGGCCATTGGTTCTCCCGCTAAGGGAGGAGGTGGAATGCCTCATAACCACCTGGGCTTATTGCAAGCTTTCCATCCCTCCTGCCTCCCTCACCCCCTCCTTCTCTCTGACTTTCCCATAACCTATCACTGTGGGCAAGCTGTTTAGCTTCTCTGGGACACCCTTGTCTCTATCATTGTTGAGGGCTCCAGCTGGTAGTCCAGTGGCTCCTTTGTGATGTGATTGAGGGGGCAGCCCTAGCCCTGACAGTTCGGCTCCTGCCATTTCTGAAGCACATTGCCCTCCTGACCTCGGGTTGCCCCAGGGGTCCCAAAGGTCCAAAGAGGCATTGACACGACCCACTGGCCAGAGTGAATTCCCCGGGGTCTCGGGGTGGGGAGGGCCCGCTGGGCAGGAGCATGAGGATCTTCCAGGCGTGCATGCTCCCATGGTGTTTGCAGGAGGAACGGCACGGCGATCTGCTCCTGTCCCCGTGGGGCGGACAGAGGTCCTAGAGTCACACATATGGTGCACCCAGTACCCCCCTTCACTCCATTCAGGGGTGGGACTTGGGGAGGAACTTGAAAGGCTGCTGGGCCAAGCTGTGCGCTTAGCAGAGGAAGCCGAGTTAAATAGCTGGTGGCTGTCTGAGGTCACACGGTGTCTTCCTGTTACAAGCCACCGTCCGCCGCTACCCAGCAGGTCAGGGTCAGCCCCCTCTGCCTCCAGAGCCCGGCAGGGGCTGCCCTGTGTGCCTGTGTGGTGTGCTCCTCGCCCGGTTCCCGTGCACAGGGATACCCTCCTCCTCCCACCTCCCCATCCCAGGCCGCCCTGGACTTTGCACCCAGTAAACACGCCTCAATTCTTTTTCCTCCTTCGTCGTCGCCCATAAATCCTGTTTACACTTACTGTGCCTACAGGTGAGCTGGGGGGTGTGCTCTCGTTTCTCCTGGTTTGGATGCAATTAGAAAAGCTCCAGTCTTTGGCCTGGGATGTCCTCTGATGGAGAATAGTGGTCCGGGCCTTGCCATTGAACATAATTTTTATCAACAACAGAAGTGTGTTTACCCTCGTGGACTCTTAGCAGGGTCCTTTTATTTTATTAATTTATTTATTTATTATTATTATTATTATTATTATTATTATTTTAATCCTCACCTGAAGATATTTTTCCATTGATTTTTAGCCAGAGTGGAAGAGAGGAGGAAAGACAGAGAGAAATATCGATGCGAGAGAAACACATCAATTGGGTGCCTCCTGCATGAGCCCCAAGCAAGGCCTGGGCTGGGGAGGAGCCTGCAACCAAGGTACGTGCCCTTGACCAGAATCGAACCCGGGATCCTTCGGGCTGCAGGCTGAGCCAAACCGGCTAGGGCTGGCAGGGTCCTTTGAGAGGATATGCAGCACAACTTTCCAGGTGAGGGTGGTTTTCTCAAGGCAGAACCCATAGATAGGTCTTACCAGGTTCCTCAGTGGATTTGTTCACAGGCCCTGACTGGGAGGAAGGCCTAGACCTGCGTGGGGATAAGGCGACCGGGACAGAAGTGAACCTAGTGGCCCTGAGGCTGGCCGAACATCGCCCCGAGGCTGGAGTGCTCAGCTTACATCAAGGCTGGCCTGGACAGAAACCTCTTTATTTCCTTTATCTACACAATAATTCTGGTTTTTGTTAAGTCCAGATAACATGTGCTCATTTACAGAGTGGGGTAGACCTAGCTTATGAAAGTTTCCTTTGGATTTGTATTGAACTTGGACTTTCTCTGAATGAGCCCTGAAAACCAAAGGTGCTCACCAGGTGGTTCATAGAAACCGGGGTCCAGGGCGCCGGGCAGCTCTGGTGACTGGCAGGCCGTCTGTGGGCAGGTGACTGGAAAGAGGGGTCCTTCTGAATTGTGCGGGCTGCACGGTGTCAAGTCCCGATGTGGCATTGGAGGAGGAATGAATGAATGGGCTCTCCAAGAGAAGGGAGGGGTCTTGAATGAATGGTGCACGAGATTCTTGGGCCGTGGATTTGACCAAGAGGAAGCTTCCGAGGGAGAAACGCCACCTGCCATGTTGGCTGACCTCCTCTGTCGTTGTGTGTTATTTTTACATGTTGCACGTCAGTTCACAGTGTGTAACGCTCTTAGGTTTGTACTTGATTTTCTTCGGTTGTGGTGGGTCCAGCCAGACCTTAGTTAGTACTTTGTTTTACAGACTGGAGAGCGTGTGCCTCAGAGAAGCTCAACAGCGATTGACTGAGGTCAGGTGGGCTCCCCAGAACCAAAGGCCAGAGGGGAAGGGAGGGGTGATGGGAGGCTAAGCAGGATTCTAGAACTCTCCGTCACAGAAGGAGTCATGGGCAGCTGCGCTCAGATCTTTACTTTTAAAAGGACTCAATGTAACTTGAGAACCAGCCTCCCTCTGACGGCATCAAACGTTTGTCAGGAGGCAGTTTGCCTGTTAGTCCAGGCTATTGTCCACGTTGGGAGCTCTGTGTTTCTGTGGAAAGTCTGCAGGGCACCACACACAAGTGGGCTTCTGAGTGAACTTAAGCATGCCTGCGGGAGGCGCCCGTGGTAAGGAGCCAGGGTGGCCCTGCCCTGGCTGTCCTTCCGTGAGGCTGGTCCAAGAGCAACCTGGGGCAGGGCCCCATGACCAACCAGGGTTTGGCCCTCGGACACTGGACTCTGGGGTGGGCCTACATCCTGCAGACCCAGTTTATCAGTGGGATCTGAGAAAAGCAGCTCCTATGGCGATGCAAATAGAGCATCCTGGCTGTACTGATGGCGGGCGTAGGGGGTTGGGGGTCAGGGGGCAGTTGTTGCTGAGAACAAAATGAGGGTCCTCAGTTGGGTGATGACAAAAGACCCTCTTTCCTTGGGGATCCTTTTCCTTTATTCTCCCACTTCTCCTGTGTGGTTCTGGTGGGGGGGTGGCCTGGACATCTGTATCTCTGCTCATTGACCCTTGCTCTGCCTTACTTTACTTATCTGCAAAATGGGAACAAGAAGCTGTGGTTGCATGAGTGTGGCACCTGCACAGCTGCACTGTTGCGTTGTGGGGAAGTGGATTGGGGGTGATGGGGCTGACCTCATAAGGATGGTGACCAGGGGCTAGAGGCTGGAAGCATTGACTGTGCCTCCAATGGCTCCAGGCCCAGGCTCAGCCCCATCCTTCCCTCACCTTGATTTGGGTGTCCCAGGCTGTTTGCATTTGTGCTTAGTGAATTTGAGTTGGCCTTTTAGGGTCTTTAAAAAAAAAACAAACACTCAAAAGTGGCCCGCACCTGTTTCTCTCCAGGCGCATTGCTCTGGGGGCCAAGGGGACCCTTACCTGTCTCCATCCAGATGAAGTGCTCCAGAGGCCACAGTGCCTGAGGTCTCTCCGTCAGCACCTCTGACCACCCACTGCATCCTGGCGGTGGCTGGGGTACCGTCTGCCTTTTATGGCTTCTTCCCTTTACTGTACCAGCTCCCCTGCTGACTACAGGTGGGCTTCTTTCTCTGACCTGATTATAACGAAAATATGCCTCTGCGAACATCCTTTTTCAATAAAGCTATCTTTTCAGACTGTGCATATGCACGGCATTTTAGCCCCAGGTAGGTTCCGCTGGATGCGTCCTAACCTAGGATGCCACCTGTGACCTTGCTTCTTTATAAAGATTCTCTTTTTTTTATTATTATTTTTTATTGGACATATAGTTAACCATTTTAAAGTGTCACAGTTACATGGGATTTCGTATATCCCCAAAGTTGTGCAGCCATGCCCTCCACCTACTTCCAAAAGGAGACCTGTGAGCCATCAGTGTCCACGCCTGCCCCACCCTCTGGCAGACTCTCCCCTGCTTCTGTCTCTGTGGATCTGCCTGTTGCAGAGACTTCCTGTAAACGGAGTCATACAACTTCTGTGATTTTCTTCTTCCGCTAATCATGTTTCCAAGGCTCATCCATGTCGCGGTGTGGGTCAGAATTTCCTTCCTTGTTGTGGTAACATGCTGCCATAAGGATGGACCCGCCTTTTGTTGGTCTCCGCCTTCCGGCTCTTGTGAATAGTGTGGCTAGGATTCGTTGTGTTTTGGGGTCCTACTTTAATTCTAAGAGCTGTTGGAGAGACCCCTAGCTTTTGATCCCTCCTCCCCCGGCCCATGCCTGTCCCCAGTGTTTTCAAACCCCCAGAAGCCAGTGTTGACCTGGGGTTGCCATCCTTGGTGTGGATCAGCTTGGGTCCCCGTGGCGCAGAGGCCAGCGTGCTGCTGTCTCTGGGCCCGTTCGGCTGCGTGTTGACACAGCAATGCCAGGAACGGTGAGTCACCTGCGGGAAGTGCTGCTCACGGAGGGGTGTCCGCAGCAGACCTGGCCAGGTGCTTCTCCAGCTGTGGCCCCTTGGTCACCTGCATCAGGATCACACGGGAGCCTTCTTGTTTTGGGAAAACAGGCCCGGGGCCTCCTCTGTGCTGGCTGCTGTCTGTCCATGTGTCCCTCCGAGCTTTTCCACACCTGCTGGGGTAGAGCTGAAGGACTGTAATAGGTGGGGCTGGTTCCCTTGCCTGCTGATCGGATCGGCCAGGGAGGGAGAGAACAGGCTGGCTCTGCTCTCCCTGCAGGGGAGCCTGGAGCTGTCTCCATTGCCCCTGACCGAGGGGCCCTGTCTCCCCCGACTCCAGCCACCACTGCCCCCTTCCCTTCATTCCTGCTGCCCTGCACCCCACTCACACCTCTGTAAGTTGCCCCTTTATTAAGCTCTTATAAAATGATGCTAATCTGAGGTCATGGTCCCGTTCCTGTTGTGACTCTGAGTGACAGCTCAGCCTGTCCCTACCCAGTGAACATGCCACTGCAGGGCCAGGAACCTGCACAGCTCCCGAGCTCCACCGAGCTGGGGGACCACCAGCCAGTGGGTCCCTGACATTCTCTGCGTCCTTGTGTCCAAATCCTGGGCCCACCACTCTTGTCCTGCCTCTGCCTTTTAGAGCATCTGTCAGAGCAGGAATGTTTACTGGACCCTCCTGGCTCTGGTTCTGCAGGTTTAACACACACCTACGGGCAAGACTTGGGGGTGCCAGGGAGAGGAGAGACAGAGCCGTTGGAAGGGTGATTCACCCTGGAGCCCCCTGGAGCTCAGCCACTTAGCTGCCTTCCAGGGCTAGGAATCCCTTGGCTGTGTCCCCTGCCTCTGTCCCTGGGAGTTGGAGGAGGGGTGCTGAGTGCCCACCAAGTCCCTGCAGCTGCTCACACCTAGGCCTCTGGCTCCAGCTCTAATCCTGTCCTGGGCTGCAGGCGTGGAGGAAATCTGAGAAAGCGGCCCCTGCAGGCCCAGCCGTGCTGGCTCCGCTCCTCCCACTGAGGGCCGGACAGGGAAGCACAGCAGGTGGCGTGGGAGCCCAGCCTGGTGTTCCAATAGGGCCTTCTTCTTTCTCTCCCCCTCCCCACCTCCTTCCTTTTTTCTTTCCTTTCTCCTTCCTTCCTTCCTTCCTTCCTTCCTTCCTTCCTTCCTTCCTTCCTTCCTTCCTTCCTTCCTTCCTTCCTTTTTTTGGGATGGATGTGTTCACATTCAGAAAACCTCAGGAGAGCCACTTGCTGCCTCCCAGAATTACACCTGAACTCATGGGTCTTAGTAAAAATGATCAGTCAGAAATCGGTGGAGTCACGTGTTTATGGGGAACGTATCCCCTTTTCGTTGAGGTAGATTTTTAACTGTTACAAAAACATTCCAGAAAGGGAAGCCAGGGGGTGAGGGCAGCCAGGACTGCAGGGTGCTCACAGCCACCCACCCCGGCTGCGGGCCACCTCCCTCCACACTGTCCCTAGGGCTGTGGGCCTGGGTTCCTGGGGACCAGCCTCCAGGCAGGGCGTGAGCCGCCGGGGATGGGAGCCTGGTCTGCGCTGCAGGCTTTTGTAGGTGAGGTTTTATTGGACCCCAGCTGTGCCCCTCACCTGCTGTGGCTGGGTTTGCCTCTCAAAGGCGGAGCCCACTGGTTCCAGTAGAGGCCAAATGGCCCACGCAGCCCAAAATAGTCACCGCCTGCCCCTTTGGCGTCAGCAGGGGACGTCTGGCATGTCTGGGGACGTTTTGGTCATCAGGACTGGAGTTGGGGGTGCTGCTGGCAGCTGGCGGGTTGAGGCTGGGGTGCACAGAATGGCCCCCACAGAAAGATGATCCGCCCCCGAATGTCAGCAGAGCCACGGTTCCCACACGCTGCTTGCTCTCCGGGAAGTTTGCCCTTTCAGCTGGAGTACCAACTGGTGCGGGGCGTCGAGGATGAGTGGTCTGGGTGGTGCCCTGTGCTAGGGTGGGGATGTGGGAGTTTGGGCAGGCTGGGTGGGGGGTGAGGCCGGGTCTGGGGGCCATGCCTGGGGGCAGCTGCTGTGTGCATGGTGCTGGGGAGACAGCGCTGCCCCTAGAAACATGGGCTTGGGCGTCACAGAGACTAGGCAGCCTGTAGCTCCATTCCCTGGGGTGCCCTGACTGTGGCCCAGCCCCTACGAGAATGTCTCAGGTGAGAGACAGAAAAGCAAGGACGGACTCGGAGGACACTGGACTCTCGAGACAGGCCGAGGACAAGAGATCTCTGCAGGAAGGCAGGAAGGACCAGCCATGGGGGTGCAGCAGAAACACCCACTGAGCAGCCAGTGGTTGGA
Organism: Pipistrellus kuhlii; assembly: GCF_014108245.1. NCBI lineage: Eukaryota > Metazoa > Chordata > Mammalia > Chiroptera > Vespertilionidae > Pipistrellus > Pipistrellus kuhlii. The sequence continues at coordinate 27,469,454 of NW_023425573.1, forward strand.
AAGCTGCCACACTGGAATTCCCCCTTAGGCCGTGTGGCTGAACAGCATGTCTTCCAAAGGAGCTGGGGCCATGGCCTAGCCAGAGGAAGCCCGCCCACAGGAGGATGCTTAGGAGCTGAAGGGAAGGAGCCCAGCTTCCAGCCTCCTCCGGAGCCCCCTGCTGGGGAGCCAGCCCGCCTGCCCTGCAGGGAAGGAGGCCCCAGCTCAGGGCTGCTGACTTCTAGGCCAAGACTGTGGTGATGGACAGCCCAGCCTTCCTGCAGAGGAGGGGCCCGAGACCAGGTGTCACGAGCAGTGGGTGGGACATCTGGTGTGAGCCATGGCAACGTGATGCCGAGGACAAAAAGCATGCCAGGTGGCGCCCCTCTCTCCTTGTGAGTAATTCTTTTTTCCTGCTTCTCGTTCTCTGTATGAATAATCGTGCTCGGGCACTTTGTGGATGGAGGTGGAAGCAAAGGGCTCTCCCCATTGACCTGGGTTCTGGCTGCGCCCTCTGGCTCCAGGTCACACTGGCTCCCTGTCACGCACGTCTCCTGGCGTTGCTGGCAGAGCTGCAGGGAAACACACCGAATTACCAGGAGGGCTGCGCTCCCTGTCCTGTGGGAAGCCTGGCGTTTCGGTTCAAGTGCATCTTATCTCTGCCTGGTACAGACTTGTAGCAGAAGGGTGATTCACACAGGGTTTGCTCACTGATGCGTTGGTTTAAAAAAAACACACAAAAAACAGGGAGGCAATGTTCTGAGGGCCCTGTCAGCTCTCCCACAGGGTCTCTGCCTTAGGGGTCCCCCAGGTCCCGGTCTCCAGGCGCCACTGGGCTGATGTTTGCCCAGCCGGACAGGTGGAGGGACAACTCGTGTCCTCAGAGTTGTCTAGAAAGGAGCTGATCCATCTGGTCTTAGAGCTGGGCTCCGGCTATCGTCCCTGGAGCCGCTTGGCCCTGCCCCTCAGCAGCTGGGAGCCTTGGAAAGTTACCTGCTTCTCTCGCACCTCAGTGTGTGAAATGGCGTTAGTGGTCGTGTCTGTCTCACAGGGAGGCTGTGACTGGGAAATCCATGAGCACATGGGAAGCACTTAGGATGTGCCTGGTGCACTTGGGGTCCAGCAGATGTGGATGTAGAGCCCCCCCCCCCACCCCCACCCCAAGTCCAGAGTGACCTCATCTTAACCTGATCACATCTGCAGAGACCCTGCTTCCAAATAAGGTCAAATTCACAGGCATTGCGTCATTGGGGTACCACTCACCTTGCTGTGCTGCCTGCGGGAGGGTTTCTGTTGCCGTTCCTATCTGTGTCTCCATTTCTGAGAGCTGCAAGGAGCAGGAATGGTCTCGTTTCCCTGGTGTTCTTCAGCAGCCAACAGAGCTTGGCAAGCGCTCAGTACCTATTTCGTTAATGACTTCAATTAAGGAAGATGCCACTTCTGATCACCTGCCCTACTCGGGCAGCAGGAAGCTGCGGACATCAGAAGTCGTGCTTGGGAGAAGCAGCCTCTTTCATGTGCAGTGAGATCGGAGCCGCTCCGAGCCCTTCCTTGGTTTAACACTGCTTACTGAGCGATTGTCTGTGTGCCAGGCACTGCAGGGGCTGCCGGGGATGCTGAAAGACTGAAGTCCTTGCTGGCCCAGAGCGTAGGGCCTGGCTGGAGAGACACGGCTGAATAAGCAGTCACAGTCCAGTCCTTAGGTCTTGTTGTGGGGGACCCTGGGGCACCAGGGCTGTTGACCACAGACGTGGTGCTGCCTCAGAGGGGACCTTCGTGGTGTCGGGATGGACATCCGTGGACTCTGGCAGCTTTCCCTCTGCCTGGGCATGGGGTCACAGGCATCGGCAGCAGCTGCTGAGAGCGCCTGCGGGAGCAGGCGGGGATAGGGGCCCCTGAGCCTCTGAGGATGGGTGCATCCGAGGTCCCCCATGTCATAGCGCAGTTCAGTGATTGAAGGCTCGGCCAGTGGCTCAGGGTCCTTACCAGACTGGCAGGTCATCGGAACAGGCTCTGTTTGTGCTGGTTGAATGAATAGGGGATTTCTGAACGTCTTTTCATGGGAGCTGAGGTGGAGTTCCCTGCCAGGTTTCCCCCTTGTTACAGCTCTCTCCTGTGTGAGTGTGTCTGTGTGTGTATGACTGTCTGAGTGTGTGTCTGTATGTGTCTGTCTGTGTGTACCTTACACAAAGAAAGCTCCACAATGTGTTTGCACCTCCTGTTTCTAAGTGGGGCATGTGACCGACGCCACTAGAAGAGGGTTCTTTTACCACCAGGGGTCCGTGTGCTGCTGGCCTGGCCCAAGCATGCTCAGCTTTTTCTCCCCTGCCCAGCTGGCCGAGGTGCAACGGGTTGCTCTGCACAGGGTTCTCTGGGCCTCTCCTGATCACGCGAGGTTTCCGGATTCCGGCTGTGTACCCAGGGGGCCTGGTTGGTAAATCGTCCAGGAGAGACCTCGGTTAGGCTGGTGCGGTGAGGCGTGCAGCAGCGACCACACCAGGACCTGAGCTCCAGGCCATGCATGGGCTCCCGGGGTCCCTCCACGGCCTTCACTCGGGACGAAGTTGCCCATTGGTGATCAGAGCTCACATACTCAGTCTGTGCCGACGGAGGACTCGCCACTTTGAGAGTCCTGCGTGTGCTTGGTGTGCGGTTACAGAGGAACTTGGCCCGTGGAGTTAAGGTGGTGGGTGTGCTGAGGCAGGAGCTCCTGTCACATCCAGAAAGTGCTGCTGCCCTGTTCGTGGTTTGGGGTGGGGCTTGAGGTCGGGGGTCAATGACAGCACAGGGGTGGGGGGAGTTGGTGGAGGACGGGCGGGTTTGGCCAGGCAGGGTGGGGCAGAGAAAACCCCTCAGGTGGAGAAGCAGGCCTGGCGGAGCGTGCTGAGTCTGGGTTTCTGAGGGGAGGTTAGGTCGGTGCTGCAGCAGCGAACATAAGGACTGTTGCAGTGGGGGGTTGGGTGGGAGACGGTGGGAATGATGGAGCAGATGGCAGTTTGGCTGCTGAATAAGTGGATTTTCTTTTTTGCAAGGAATGAGAATATGCAGATAGTGGGGGGTTTAAAGGGCCTTGCAGAAGGGCCAGGGCCTCACAGATAGAGAGAGTTGGGTTGGGTCTAGGGAAGGCCATCTGGGGGGGATGTCTTGGAGTGGGCCCTGCCTGCACGGTAATCCTCTGACCTGTCTTCGAATGAGAAATATGCAAGAACTTTTTAAAAGTAAAAGTATTGCGTAAAGACTTCCCCGGTGGTTGCATCAGGCCCAGGCTGGGAAGCTGCTCCTTGGCAGCCCTTTGGGGCATGGGCGTGCGGGCGTGGCTGGCGGGTGGAGACTGACCCGGCCCTGACGGGAAATGGGAGGGAAAGGAGCGCTCCAGCCCGAGGCTCGGGTTTGAAGGGCAAATGACAACACAGGTAATGGCCCTCGGGTTTGAAGGGCAAATGACAACACAGGTAATGGCCCTCATCAAAACAGTGGTCCTCATCAAAACAGTGGAGACAGCTTGGGTTGTCTGGGGATAGGGATGCCCCTGCCTTCTAGTGGGCAGAGGCCGGGGGTGCAGCCAAATGCCCTTTCAGTGCACACGGCCCCCCACCACAAACGATCCTCTCTGGGATGTTGGTGGTGCCAAGGTGACCTTGGGAACTGGTGCTGGCGCTTCCCTGAGCACAGGGCGTGCGCAGAGTAGCTGGTTCTGTCCACACACTTGGAAGAGGTGCATAGTATCAGTGTCCCCATGTCATAGATGAGGACATGGAGGCGCCACGCAGGTGAATAACTTGCCCATCTGAGGCGCTTCCCACGTGGAGCACAGTGACGCTGCTGATGGAAGGGGAGGGCGTCGAAGCCAGAAGGTGGTGACCTTGGTTCTGAGTGACTGTGGACTCCTCCCAGCAGGAGTGCAGAGCATGCGTGGTTGGTAGGAGCCTCCGTTCGTCTGAGTCCCCGGCACACGGCTGTTTGGGGACACCCGTGCTGTGCCCGTGTACCCTCATTCTGCAGGTAAGACGGTGACGAGGCGTGATTCTGACATGTGCACAGTGTGCTCACCTGGCCTGGCTGCTGATACTTCCTCCTGGTTCAGGAGGCATAAACAGAGGCTCAGAGAGGTTAAGTAACAAGTCCGAGAGCACGCAGCTGGCCTTTGCGCTCAGAACTGACTCCAGAATCCCGTGTCTCCTCCTCGGTGCCATGTCATCTGCCCAGGCCAGTCCCCACTGCAGCCTGAGGAGGAGGGAGAGGATGGTGATATGTTAATAATTTACTGAGCATCAGGTGAGGACGCCGAGGGCCTTGCCCGAAGACCAGGCAGGGAGTCGGGGAGCAGAGCTGGGCCCTCCCGCGTCTTGGCAGGGGGGCTGGAGGCCGAGGCTGAGCGTGCAGGCCTGCAGTGTCTTCGTCTTTGTCAGTGGAGGGATGAAGTGACCTGCTTGGCTCCCAGGCTGCTGAGGGGGTCGGCCCACTGTGGAGAGGACAGTACCTGTCTACTCACAGTAGTATCCTGGGTTCCCCAAACAGCCTTTTCCCAGAAGTATTGTCCCGGAGCCCCCGAGGGTGAGATTCAGTTTGTGCCAGAAGAGACTTGAAAGCCCTAAAAGCCGAGGAACAGGCTGCCTGCCCCCCTCTGTCTGCCCTCCATGCCTGAGCTCTCCCAAGTGCCCATGCCGAGGCAGTGGGTCCCATCGCATCCTCACTGCCGCCAGCGGTAACCCGGTCGGTGTCTGGGGCTCCGCTCCGTCTCCAGTCTGTGCAGAGCCCGGTTTTACCTGGTTGCCACGAAGAAATGCCTTTGCAAGGCTCTGAGGTGACCTGTGCAGAGTGCTTTGGATGCAGAGTTGCCCGTTGCCTGCCAGCATCCCACTCATCCTTCAGAGATTGCGTGTTGGGGATCTTAGGAAAGAATGTTCCAGAAGTATGGGACAAGATCCCACTTTACTATAGAGGGTCTGACCCTCTGTTCCACTTGCTGCTCGGAGTTCTGGTTCTATCAGATGTGACAGAAAGGAGAGCGCTGGGAACAGGTGTAGCGGCGGGCAGGAGGCCACACCTGCGGAGGGAGGCGGGTGAGGTTCTGAGAAGACAAGCTGCATCCAGACCTCTCCGTTCCCGTGTCTGACGGGAGGGCGAGGCGGGGGCTGTGTCAACAAAGTACCACACACGGGGTTGTTAAAACCACAGCGTTCATCCTCACGGTTCTGGGGGCCGGAAGTCCAAGATCAAGGCTGGATGTCCTGTGCGGTGTAACGGACGGGCCTTCCGGGACTGCCTGATGGGAGGGCAGCGAACGGGAGCTCCAAAGCCTCACTTGCTCTCTGTCCCTTTCCAGAAAGCATCCGCCCACCCTGCTCTCCGCGCTCTTACATAAGCAGACCCCCTGTTTTTATGGAAGAAAAAAGAATAGCATAAGGGTGTGTGTCCCTTCTTACCAATGCCACATCGCCAAAACCCTAGTGGGGTTATTTTCTTTAAAGGAAGGAAGAGGTGGGCAGACATTTTATTAAATTATCCTGAAGTTCCTCTGGAAGGAAAAAAGTAAATGATTGGAGACTCTGAAACAGAATGGGCCATAGAGACTAGTCCTTCCGCAGAGCCAAACAGGGACAAACCACTATAGTTAAATAAGGCTGGGGTTCTAAAAATAGCCAACTAGAGGCCCCATCCAAACCCTGGTGTCCTACACATTTCGAGTGCGTGTAGTTGACATCACGTCACTCGGGGGGACAGATTGTCAGGAATGATGTGGGAGCCATCGCTCTGCTCTTTGCCAATTAATTCAGTTCCTCACTGAGCAGCCACCTAAATTCTTGGTGCATTCACCTCAGTGCACAAGCCACTTTTTTAAATAAAGGAAATCAGATGTGACTGTTCATCCAATTTTGCGTTCCTCGGAGTCCCCTCTGCGCCGGAAATCGAAGTCACGAAGGGAAGGTTGATACGGTTGCGTAATTAAGACTTTATCAGGTTAAGCAAACGGATTAGCGGGGGAGAACTGGCAGCTGATAAGGTTGAATTTTAAGAGTGTCACTGAGCAAAGGATCCCAAAGGATAGTCACAAAGCAGGAAATAAGAAGGGTAGGTATTTGAAAAAATTTGCTGGTTAATGGTCAAAGGAACGTGAATTTAGACTCCGATGCCACGTTTCCCACAAGTGGGTTAGCGAAGCTTTGCATGGACGGGGAAGGAAGGGTAGGAGGTGAACCCGCTGCTGCTGAGAGTAGAGATTGCTGCAACATTCTGGGAAGGGGTTTGTCCATGCTTTTTTTTCCCTAAATATATTTTATTGATTTTTTACAGAGAGGAAGGGAGAGAGATAGCGAGCCAGAAACGTCAATGAGAGAGAAACATCAACCAGCTGCCTCTTGCACACCCCACACTGAGGATGTACCGGCAACCAAAGTACATGCCGTTGACCGGAATCGAACCCGGGACCTTTCAGTCCGCAGACTGATGCTCTACCACTGAGCCAAACTGGTTTCGGCTTGTCCACGCTTCTTGTTCTGCTTGGTAGTCCTGAGGACAGTCCGGATTGCTGGGGAAGATGGGCGTAAAGAGCGGCCAACATCTGGAAGCTGCTGGGAGAAGCAGGGTTGGGGTGCTCTCCCCTTGCAAAGCTGAAAACAAGGCCCAGGTATCTTATTTTCTGTCCCTCCTCAAATCTCCTTTTGCCTAGTAACAATTCTGCATTAGACCATAGGAGGAAGCTGCCTCCCCACGCACGCTTGTGCGACTCCGTTTTTAATCTGAGTCTCACAAACGAACCTTGGGGAAAACCCCTTTCAATAAAAACCAAACAGGCCTCAGTTTCTTCATCTGTAAAATGGGCGGACCCAGTATTTTACAGAAACTGAGATCTGTGTTTCTCAGAGTGGCATCTAAGCTGAACTGTTTAAAAAAAAAAAAAAAAAAAAGTTTGAGTTACTGTATGTGTACTAGAAAAGATGTCAGCCTTTCTAGCCAACAGAGTAGCTTTCAAAATAGCTGCCTTGAATAAACTTAAGTTGGCTGAAAAGAAAATGATCAACAATATTTTATTTTATTTTTTATTTTTTTTTTGAAGGACCACAGTGTATCAGGGACTAAAGTTTGGAAACCACAAATCCTTCGAGGGCTGATGCTGTGCAGCCTTGGTGCATGCGGCCAGCGGGCCAGCACTCGGGGCGGCCCCTGCCCAGCCCGGGTCAGTGAATGGGCTTCCCTTCTCGTGGCTGTCAGAACGTCTTCAGAGAGTCATGCTTTTTCTTTCCAGTCACTGGCCGGGGACCAGAACTATTTCTGGCCTGGGCTGATCACAAGATCCCACTTCACAGCCTGTCTGCTGCCAGCTCTGTCTCATGGAGGGCTGGCCTCCCCATGTGACTCGGGGAGGCAGACCACAAGCCACCATCGTGTGGACGCTGCCCTCCCCCAACCCAGGACTCATGCTGGCCGAGCAGGCGACTGGCCACCCATTGGGTTGAACCTCTTGGCGTGTTCAGCAGCAGCAGGGTGCAGGGCAGATGAGGAGCTCCCACCACAGCACACGTGGTGTGCGGGCCGGGCCGGCCGAGATGCCTGGGCGTCCGGTCTCCTGTGAGCCCAGCAGACACGGTGGGAGCCCCACCCCGGCCCCTCCTCTCTGTGGCGGTGCCATGGATGTTATTGTTCCAGCCAGATGACAGGCTGTGATGGGAAGGGACGGGTCCTGCGTGGCCTTGTGTCTTTGGTGGTCCCCGAGGCTCTGGTTCTGATTGTTTGAACAACACATTTGTTTGTTCAGCTGCTGCGAATTATAGAGATAGAGGAGCCAAGTGTCCAGACTTCGAGGAAACGTGTTTTGTTTCGTTAGGGAGCTAAGCGAGCACGTGCAGAACCTCAGCCCTGCTGCTTGGGACCGAAGCAGCCAATGCCCAGAGAAGACGCCAGGTGCTCCCGGGAGAGCTTGGAAAGGAGTGGACTCAGCGGCACACTTGACGGGGTCCCTCTCAGTGGGGTCCCTCTCAGTGGGTTCCCTCTCAGGCGGGGTCCCTCTCAGTGGGGTCCCTCTCAGGTTGGGTCCCTCTCGGTGGGGTCCCTCTCAGGCAGGGTCCCTCTCGGTGGGGTCCCTCTCAGGCGGGGTCCCTCTCAGGCCGCGTCCTTCTCAGTGAGTTCCCTCTCAGGGGGGTCCCTCTCAGGCGGGGTCCCTCTCGGTGGGGTCCCTCTCAGGCGGGGTCCCTCTCAGGCGGGGTCCCTCTCAGGCGGGGTCCCTCTCAGATGGCAGGTTTTAATGAAGCAGAAATTGGGAGGCCTGCTGAGTCTTGAAGAAGGCAGGATGGTGAGGAAGACAGCAGAAGTTGGGAGGAAGGCTGGGTCCTTTGGTTTGACCAGAGCGCAGGGCACGCAAAAGCAAGCACGATGCAGACCTGGAGAGGCGGCTAGTCTTCTGCAGAATGGGGGAGCCTCCGAAGTGCCCGAGATTGTGGCTTTACCCACAGAGATGATGGTTTGGGTCCCGCACACCAGGAGGGACAATCCCATAGCTGGGTTGCCCAGGGAGGAGGCTGGGTGGTAGGACACTCAGGCCCCAGAGACCCTGTGCACCCCAGCCCCCCCTGCCCTTCCCCTACAACCCTCTGATTCTCCAGACCCAGACTTTCCTACTTTCAGAGGCTGGTGGAAATATCCCGAGTCATGGTGCCCACTCCAGCCACCATACCTTCTACAGTAAAAACAGCGGGAAGGCTACCACATGGGCACACCACAGCCCTGGGGTCCCGCCCACCATCCCGTAGAGCCTGCGGGAGGTGTGGAGTCACCAGCTTTGGGTCGGCAGATGACTAGACGTGTGTGGCTCACAGCACCTTCATGCCCTCTGAGCTTTATGGTCTCTCAGACGTGGTCCTTCGTCCACGACTGCTCCACGTGTCTCGTGTCCCCGACAGGGCCTTGTTCTAGAGGTGGATGCTCAGCGCCTGCCTGGGAGATGCCCACCTTTCTCAGACTCAGGGGCCAGGGTGCACACATACTGCATGACTGACCCAGACGGCTTGTTGGGGGGCCCAAAATAGCTGCTGTGCCCCCCCCCCCAAAAAAAAACCCCACAAAAATCTGAACTCAGTGTTAAACCAAAGTGAAACACTCTGGCGACCCTGGTCAGTGAGGCCAGTGCACCCTCATTACCTTTGATGGGGTGTGCCTTCCTTGGGGACGCAGGGCGGGGGCACAGACAGGGTCTCGGGTGCGACTTCGGCAGCTGGGAGGAGAAGTCCCCGAGGGGGCTGGGAAGGGTTGAGTTGCTCTGTGCGGCGCTGGTTCTCTCTCGTAACCGGAGCCTGTGCCTTCCCTGCCAGGGGAGGGAGGGAGAGCTTTCCACTTGGACTGTTGCCCAGACCAGTCGGGTCAAGTGTCAAGAGGCTGGAGAGGGGTAACAGGGGTGCTGTGGAGGCTGCAGGACCAGCCTTCCTCCAGGGCTGTCTGCGAGGGCGTGGGGGAAGGGGTGCTGAGACATTGAGAGACCACCAGCTCTCCTTCCCTCTGGTCTCAGTGACTCCGTGAGGGCCAGCTGTCCCCACAGCCTCTGCGTTGCCAGTCAGGAGCCTGGCGCCTGGGGGTTCAGGCAGTTGCTCGAGGGATGGCAGGTTCCCGGGGAGAGGTGTCACTGGGTGATTTGGATCCCCGGGGACACACTTTTGGGGAGTGAGTGAGAGGAAGCAGGCATGATGGAGTTTCTGTGGACAGCCGGGTGACTTAAATCACCCGGAGCGGGCCGAAACTCCATCCTGCTCTTTTAACCCCGGGGAAATGTGATTAATCCACATGGCACTCCTCCTCCCGAAATTGAAGTCAAACCAGGAGAATGAGTCATCTTCAACTGGGCAGGAACCCAGGGCCGTCCTCACGCCACTCTTCATGCCCGGCTCCTGCAGGCTCCCCTGCGCCTGCACCCACGTGGGTCCTGGGTCGGAGCCACTGGGGAGACCAGCTGGTCCCTGTGCTCCCCCTGTGGCCCCTCGTGGTGTAGTCTGCACCACAGAGTGCCCGTGACCTATTGTTTTTCCTGGTTGGTCGGTTCTTGCATTGCTCCTGGGACACACGTTGGCAGATAGGCCCACCGGGATGGATCTGAGGAGGGGCTGCGTGCTGTTCCCGCGCCTGCAGCAGAATCTGTCAATCTGTCTGTGCACAACGATGGCGTCTGCTCAGAGGTTCCGAGAGGAGCAGACGCAGGCTCTTTTCTCTCTACATGAATCGGCCTTTCTACAAGAAAAGGAAAACGCGTTGGGAATGAGTCAGATGGAAGTAAGCTGTAATGCCCCTTTGGATTGTTCTAGGCCTGTGTCGTGTCGTCTTGTCGTCCCATCCCTCCCCCCACTCCCACCCCTCAGGGCACAGAGGCGGCTTCTGCAAGTCCAGGTGCAGGTGGGGATGGGGTGGGGGTTGGAGGATGCTACAGCCTGCCCTTCTCAGATGTCCCGAGCTCCAGGGCTGGCCAGCCACCCTGGCCAAGGGTGCATATAGCTGCACACCGTCCCGGAGAGGTGACCACCCTGGGGGCCTGCGGATGAAGTCCAGTTTCTCATGGAGGGAGGCCAGACTTGTAGGCCAGGCCACCCAGGCAAACCCATCAGTGGGTTTTTTTATTTTGTTTAACACACAGTCCACTGACCTGGGCACAGCTTCCTTCTGGCAGGAAGAGAGACATGCTCCTGATGTGGTCTGCAGAATATTGTCCAGAGCACGTAGATGGTCAGTATTGTCCACTATATGCCGAGTACTGTGAGACCAGGTCTGGACTAGGAAAAATACCTCCACACAAATGGAAGGATTCAAGTCAATCTGGCAAAGATTTGGGTTCCTAGAAATAGCTGGACTTTTTAGGCCTGGTTAACTGGATGGTGAGGATTGTGTTATAATTATTAAGCTGTTTTTCTTATGGTGGGTTGCTAAATTCCATTTGATCATTTTAAACTGAAGTCCACTCACCCATCTGAGTTTTCCTCTCCACAAAGTCACTCCCTAACACCGTGCACATTCCTTGTTCGCTAACTGCAGAGACTCCCCTCACTAGGCCGCAGTGGCTGAGCATCACTTGAAGACTGAGCTGTGTGTCTCCGTAGCCGAAGCTCCAGATCCACTTGCTCTTTGGGGGTTAGACTCAGCAGGAACATTCTGGAAACTCGTGTAAACACCTGGGATCTTGGTGCTGTGCATGGCCTTGGGGGCTGCTGAGATGGGTTCCGACAGCAGTGACCCCCACTGCCCGCCCCTGCACCATCTCAGCACTTCGACTTTTATGTTTTGTCTGAGACTTGGCTTTTTCTTGGGGAAATGACAAATGGAGGTTTGGGGCGAACTCCAGAGTTGGGTTTGGACCTGGGAGGTTCAAGATACCCATCAGTCCTGAAGGGGAGCCGTCAGTGGTCTGAGTTCCAGGTTCAGGTGTCACGTGTCAATTTAGCAGGAAACACACACACACACACACACACACACACACATGTCCACGTGTGCTGTGAGGGGGCTCAGGCTGCCCGGACACCTGAGCTTATGGCTCCTTAGAGTTTTCCCAAGTCAAGGGGACACATACACCACACACACACGCACACACTCACTCCTGACACATGTCTGGGATGGCAGGTGACAAATATTTCCTATTTAAGTTTTTAAAGTTTTTATTGCAGCTATTTAAAACATGGACAGAAATAGGGAAATGGTAAACGTAAGACAATAATAAAAATAGTGATATAGGAAAACAGTACGTAAATAGGAAGAATAGTATAATGTATAGTAAATACAGTGGGACATTTAGATACTTAAAAATACATATAAACATGTTTGTAGTCATAGTGTGGTGCTTAGTAAAATGCAGTATATTGAACCTTCTTCATGAACGCCTTATAAAGCAGATCCTGTCATTTCTCCTAATAAAGCGAGGACTAATTCGAAGGGTGCGGTAATGAGCTCACGAGACTTGAATTTGAGGCTCAGGGATGTTGACTGCAGAGCTGAGGGCTGCAGGTGATTCACTGTGGTTTGCAGGGCTGTGCCGGTGGGGGACACAGGGAGCAGAAAGAGGCGGAGAGAGGTTTTCCTGGAGGCACCGTGAGGGCCTTGAGTCTGGAGCAGGAGCTGGAGTGTAGATGGTGCTGGAGCAGTGGGAGATGTGGGCCTTGATTCTCTGGGCGGAGGTCACACCCCTGAACGCTGAACGTTGCTGGTTTAAGGGCAGCAGTAAATCAACCCCCTGATGGTTTGAGTTGGGGAATGACCTGACTGGGAAGGAGAGCTTTGCAGGAAGTAGGGCCTCACTGGAGACTGGAAGGCACCGGGACCCCATGGCTGCAGATGAGCAAGGCTAGTGGACCCCGTGGGCTTGGGGAGACCCCGGGAAAACTTACTGGAGCCTTACCTGGGCAAGTGACCAGGCTCCCTCCATGCCTGGCTGTGGCGTAGGTGGGGGTGCAGGGCTCCCCTCGGAGCCCTCAGCTCTCTGTATCTGGTCGGGGAGGTGCCAGGCGGAGGGAGCCTTCCAGGCCTGGTCCAGCGGGGCCAGCCGCCCTTTCTGTGCCTATCTCAGGCCCTCGCTGGGTTGGCTCCAGCTAGCTAGAGCATCGGCCTACAGGCTGAAGCGTCACAGGTTCGATTCTCAGTGGCATCTCCATCCACAGCCCTGTGTGGATGGCCACCAATCAGGTGTCTCGCATCGCTGTTTCTTTGTCTCTCCCCCTCCCTTCCACTCTCTCTGAAATCAATGGGAAAATACCCTCTAATGAGGATTAACAACAACAAAAGTCTCCAAATGGCGATGGTGCCCCAGGCTCACCACGGAGATGCGGATGTTGTCAGGATTCTGAGGACCGTCCCGCACCGCCACCGGAGGAGAAGTCGCCGTTCTGGACTTCCCACGGGGCACCGAGCACCACGGGACAAGCCCCCTCCCCCTCCCGTGGCAGACCGTGTGAATGGCGCATTGACCTCGGCGTGCAGGCTGCGCTGTGGGCACCGGGGAGCCAGACTTCGTGCCGGGCTGCGCTCCGGCTGATAAACGGCGAGGGCTGCGCAGTCCGCGGCTTATCTGTGCCGTGAATGGCAGCCTCTGTGAGGGTATCTTTGTTTTAGCAAAGACTGCAGATCTCTTCATACAACGGCTCACACTTTCTGTCTGTCCCTGGCTCTGGCCCCTAACTCTGTCCTCCTCCCATCAACAAAACACAAAAAAGATGCTCCGTTTCCAAAAATGCCAGGGGTCTGCGATTTTGTTCTGCCCACCCCTTCGCCCTGATCCCACCCAGGCCGCCTCCTGGGCGGTGAGTGATAAGGAAGCTAGGAAGGTGGTCCCTCTGAAGTGCTCCTCTCATTGCGTCTTGCCAACCTGCAGGTTCTTCCTGGTGCTCCCCAGGAAGCTGCCTTGGTGTCTGTAGGTGCCCCAGCGAGCTACGGCCAGCACTCTCCTAGCCCCCTGACTTCTGTGTGGTCCTCTGTATGGGTTTTAGGGGGAGGGGGACTGCTCCCGATACCTCCTCTCCTTGCCATCCACCTACAGTCTACCCTCGAAATTGTGTCAGTAATGTTCAAAGGTGACATCATCAATGCTTCCATGTTTCTCATATGCAGCCAAAGGTCACTTTCTCACCTTCTGTGGCTCCTGGGTTCTCCAGGGCAGAGACTAACCTCCACACCAGGACCGGGGCTGCTGGTGCCCCAGCTGCAGGGACCTCAACCACGGAGCTCCTTGTTCCAAGCGCTCCACGGGGATCATGAATTCTCGGGACAGTGCCCTCCTTACCACAAGCTACAGAGAGGAAAACTGAGGCTTAATGGAGCTAAATACTGAATTCAAGGTCATGCCCAGCGTAGATGCGAACCTGGGGCTGCTCACTGCACCCACCGCATGCAGAACCTTGGGGAAGAACCTAGGGGAAGGGCTAGGTCGTCACCATGGCCCAGAGGCTGCAGGGCATGCGGTGTTGGGCCCCTCTTGCTCCATCTTAAAGGGGACACCTGGGTCAGAAGCTGCATTTAAGGGCGTCTTTGGCAGAGAAACAAGGGATCTCAGTCTGGGTTGCACGAGCCCAGTTACACTGGGATGCAATGCGCCTGCCCCCAGAATGTTCTCAGGATGCAGGCCAGCTGTGGCCGGCGGTGGCCCGCTGCAGTGTGTCTGCCTGTTTCTGCTGGAGAGCAGATGAAAGGTACTTCTTCGAAAGAGGCTCCTCGCTGCTCCTTTTCCTGAGTCCTGGAGAAGGTCAGCTCATGGCCAGACATCTCGTGTGTCTCCAGAACCCCCTAAAAGCCGTGTGCGCCTTCCCTGGAAGAAGCTGAGGCCTCGGGGCCGATGTCTGTGCTCTTTCCACGGAAACATCCTGTACTCCCTCGGGAACAGCACCGTGGCTCCGTCAGTGGAGGGTTTCTCCTGCATCGGTGACATGAACATACCTATGTATACACGTGGCCACTTGCATATTTTATTTGTGATTGTTTGTTTATTTAATGTCCCGAGAGGCTCCAAGGAGAGTGTGGGCAGAGGCACTATGCTAAGCCCTGGCCCAGGGGCCGGAGTCACTGCCGAGGCTGTTCGGACAAGGGACCCAGCCACTGCGGGCAGCCACAGATCTAACCCTCCTCTCCCAAACCCTGGAGTGTGGACTGCACAGAGCCATTTTGTCCTCCTCTGACTAGTGAGCCAGGTGCTAGAACCAATCTCACCCTCACTCCACTCCTGCCCCCTGGCAGAGAGGCACCCACAGCGGCCAGAGCACGGGCCCCGGTGGAGGAAATGACAGTCTCTATGGGCATGGGCTCTGGAAGAAAGAGGCTTCCCGCTTCCCATGAAGTTACTTTTTAACCCATGTTTCACTTGCTCAGGGAAATGTTTTCTTCCTCCGCTTGCAGGAAGAAGCATTGCACGGCGGGCACTGCGGGCAGCATGGTTGCCTGAGGCGGACGCTTCCGCAGTCGCTGGAGTCGCTGGAGGAAGGAACATGGAACCGTAGCGGCTCCCCCGGGAAGAGCGTCAGGATGGCAGCTCAGCGGATCCGAGCCGCCAACGCCAGCGGCCTCCCCCGGTGCAAGTCCGAGGGGACCTTGATCGACCTGAGTGAAGGGTTTTCGGAAACGAGCTTTAATGATGTCAAAGGTGAGCTCCCGGGGACAGACCTGGGGCTGAGGCCTCTCGGCTGCCAGCTTCCTTCAGACCAGTACCCTTTAGCTCTCTCATCTCCATCGTGTTCTAAGGTCACGATAAATAGCTTGTTTTGTTTCTCTGGTGTGTTGGGAGGCTGTTTTGAATGTTCCCTTTGGTAATGAAACTTCATACAGAATATGTTTTCTCTTTTCGTGTGTTTTGGTGACATTACGGTAGGAAACTTGACAGTACAGAAAATGGGGAAAAGATGAATTATTGGAAACACTAGAGAAGACAAAGGGTGGTCTGAGAGGGGGTCAGCGAGCTTCCCACAGAGGGTCGTGTAGGAAATGCTTTAAGCCTTGCAGGACGTATGACATCTGTCACAACCACTCACTCCGGTCATTGTAGTTTGAAAGTCTTCATAAAAGAGAGCAAACAAATGCACTGTGTTTCAATAAGACTTTATTTACAAAAACAACCAACAGATGTGGCCCATCTGCTGGTTGTTTTTTGTAAATAAAGCTTTATTGCTGACCCCTTGGTTGCAGGTTGCTGTAGGGTTCAACTACCCTGCTCTTGCGTTGATGAGAAAACCTATCTTTTGGACCCAAGGTTGATACTGGTGTGTCATCTTCTTCCATGAAGTCCATCCTGACGTCATAGGCCATGGTCAGCATCTCTCCTGGTGCTGAGTACCCCCTCCCACCATCACCATCACCATCACCATCACGAATGAACTATCCCACTGCCATGAACCCCTTCAGTTGAAATCACCCACCATTCAGGGAGCTGTATCTGTGCCTTTATATCCATATCCCATGGCACAAAGCCAGCACTAAATAATCAATCCTTAACTGAACTGCTGTCTCCCGGATAAAATCGTGGCCCTCTCCCCAGATACTGAGTACTGGGAGACATGCGGATGTGTCTCTTTCTGCTCTCAGCTCTCTTCCACTTCAGCCTCCACTTCTACTTGCTCTCTGGGCTTTATGCTGGCGGCTCTGAGCATGGCTTCAGATATTCTGTAGAAGAAGACTGGCAAAGGGAATCCTGAGGCTTATTCAGAAGAGCAGCAGCGTTATTGGGCGTTGCTATAAATAACTGAACTGTTCATTTTTCATAGCTTGGTAATGGGCATTATTTTCTTACTTTAGCTAATCACGGAAAGAGCTGGAAAGTGTGAGCATAAACTGCGGGGTTTGGGTGGGGTTCTTAAGGGGCAGAGAGCTGAATTTAAAAAAATAATGATAATCTAGGAGGAGCTGTTATTCCTAAAAGAATAGCACAGTGAGGGGGAGGTAGATAAGACCGTCTGGGAGTGAGGAGGGGCTGGTGAGCTTGTGTGTGTGTGTGTGTGTATGTGTACACGCCCGCGTGTTGGGGGAGGGGTCAGAGACCCTCTGGACTCTACCTTCCAGGGGCAGGGGCAGCATCCACGTGGTGAGCAGGCTTCAAGGTGGGAATTTATTCCAGTCAAATTGTCTGCTGTGAAAGCTGCTGCTCCTGCTGAGTGTTTTGCCTGCAGAAGAGCTGAGGCAGGAGGGTAGGAGATGTGTTACCCAGTTCACCGACTTCCTGACGCCCAGGGAGCTTGTCTGTATTAAAATCAAGGTAGCTGGGAAACCGGGCAGCACTCCCCAGAACTCACTGGGTTGGAATTCGATAGGGGTTTTCCTGCGTTCGATTGGATGGGGCCCTGGCCTGGTTTCCCAGGGCTCTCTGTGGGGGGTTGACTGATGGAGGGGCCTCAGGGAAGGGAGTTCACACCACTGCCCATTTCCATGAGGCCCAATGGGAAGGAGCCGACCCTGGAGTGAAATATTACTACTATTCTTCTAAGGAGAGTGCTTGGAATGCTAGGCAAAACCACTTTTATTCTTCATTCTGGTAATTTGAACTGATCATTTGCATTGATACATTTTCTTGGGCTGTGTACAAAGCCAACCTGATAGCTTTGGCTCTTAATTTTAAAAATATCACTTTAAGGGGCAATATTGTAGGGATTTAACTTTACATATATATATATATATATATATTTTTTTTTTAAAATTGATTTCAGAGAGGAAGAAAGAGGGAGAGAGAGAGAAACACCCATGATGAGAGAGAATCATGGATTGGCTGCCTCCTGCAAGTCCCCCACTGGGGATCGAGCCCACAACCCGGGCATGTGCCCTTGACCGGCATCGAACCTGAGACCTTTCAAGTTCGCAGGTCGACACTATATCCACTGAGCCAACCCTGCTAGGGCAGGGATTTAACTTTGGAGAGACTCTAACAAGACTTTAATAGCTTGAAGACTCTCTTTAATTTTCACTTGGTTTTAATTTTCATCTGACACTTTCATTAGATGTGTCAAGGAAACAGAAAGTATTACTAGAGCCCGTGACCAAACAATAGAGGAGAGAAGGTCATACATTATCTCTGACCCCTTTTCCTTCTCCCCACCTCCCCCTCGAAGCCATTTCCTTTTATGCCCAGCCAGGGGGGATCCTCGCTTTGGCCATCACCTTGGCCCAGTAGCATGGACATGCCCTCTCTGTTGTAAGCAGACAAGACCAGGTGAGCAGTCATTCAGTGAACGTAGATTGAGCAACTGCTATGTTCCAGGCTCTCTCCAAGGACACTATGAGCATGAAAGACCCTAATAGTGCTGGTGCTAATGGTCGATGAAGCCCTCCCCTCACTGGTCACTGGGGGTCTAGTAATACAAAGAACCCCTAATAAATGTGTAAGGTGTCTGATATATTGAGTGGTAATATGTGTTATAGAGAAAAATAAAACTAGAAGGGGGGTGCAGATGTCGATTGTAGCAAAACATTTTTTGCTAAGCCCTTTATCAGCACAGATTCATTTCATCCTCACCAGGGCCCATTGGAGAAAGACTCTTTTTCTCCATCATGAAGAATCTCGGGCTCTGGAGGTCAGACAGCTTCAGAGGTCTAGTGCCACAGAGCCAGGTCTCCCAGCTCCCAGAAGGAGGGCGGTGGTTCATGCCTCTGAGGCCCAGGTGTGCTTTCTCCCAAGCACATCTCTGTTACCTGGTTCGTGCCAATAAATGCAAACCTCCTGCTTTAGACTTAGCCAAGGAAATGCAATTTGATTTTCATTATTTCCTTTCAGAGGAAAGGGAAACTGGGTAGGAGGTGGGGGGATTTGGAGGGCCAATTGGAAAGAATAGAATGCCTGTTGACTTCATCACATATTAGAGCAGTTCAACTAGAAAATTAGCCCGTCCTTTGCTTGTTTGCGTAGACAGCCTAAAAGGGGTTTCCTTTCTTTCAATTGTTTGTAACAGGAAGTTAGAACATGACCACACTGTAAAACAAGGCACAGTTCAGGGGGTGGGGCTTGTTTCCCTCAGAAAGCACTTCCTGCGGAATATACTTTGTTGGGTATAGGAGGTAGATAAAACACTTAGGTGTGTGATTATTCTTTCTCAAAACACACACCGCTTGCTTAGATGACTTCGTTTTGCTGTTCTAATTGCTGAGTACCAAGAACCGCACATCAGCTGAGTCACTGTTTGGAGTGCCGTGGGTTTTTAGACTGCTTAAGCAGGCGTTCAGAAACCACGTGAGCTCCACCAGAAGTAAACCTTTGATTTTTATGGTATATGGGAGAGACCATTTCCATGGTGTTGTTTTGAATGATCAGTTCAAGGAGGCTGAAAGAAAGAACTGGCCTCAAAATCCTAGGGCATATAAAACGTTTGCTGAAGAATGGAACCAGAAGCACAGATACATGGAACAGACTGGCGGATGCCTGGGGAGGTGGGGTGGGGAGGCTGGATAAGAAAGGTGAAGGGACTGGCTAAAGAACATATATGCATACCCCGTGCACAGGGGCAATGGTGTGGTGAAGGCCAAGGAAGGTAGGGGTGGCAACGTGGGGGAAAATGGGGGTTATCAGCAATAGTGTCAACATAAAATTTTCTTAATTAAAAATAAATAAATAAAAAAGAATGAGTTCAACTTGAAAATGGAAGAAACAGGCCCGAGCATCAAGGGAACGTCTTTCATGTTAAGGGCAGACATGGAGGCTCTTCTTTCCCGCCCCTGGTCACATGCCCTGGGACCCCTAAACTCAGGGCATCTCTGTTTTCTAAGTAAATCTCATTCAGTTTCTCCTTCTGCTTTGGGGGAGGACAATTTTTCCTCTGCCCTTCCAGGTTCTTTGGTGGGTCTGATAATTAAGTAGACGTAAGACAGATTAACAGGAGAAAAACAAATGTAACGACATACGTGTGGGAGCCCCATAAGACTGAGACCCAGGGCAGTCAGTCAGGCAGCCATGCTGAGCTGGGAATAAGGTGGGGACGAGGGCTTCGGAGGGAGGGAAGAGGGTTCACAGGAAGGTGGGAGCGCAAATGCTTGATAAACAAACATTTTCCTGCCCTGAGGAGACACTGGGAGGCAACTTCCCTTCATAGCCCCCCCCAGCCCACCAACCTGGCCCATCCTCCTTGTAGTTCTCTGGTGATAACTCTTCCCGGAACGGGCGCTCCATCCAAGTTCTTGGCAGCACTTAAGGGAGAAGTGAGAAGCTCTGCCTGAGTCATTGGGGCCTTGATTGTCTTCCGATCAGAGTAGCCCACAGGCCGCAGCGGCATGCTCTGAGACCGCCTGGTCTGCTCCCTTCACGGCCAGCAGCTCTCTGGCCAGTTAGGTAGATAAAGAAATAATTTGGTCAGGATGAGATGTTTGAGGCACAGGGACGTGGTGCTGATTTGCATGTCTGTGGATGGTGGACCAACTTCCATCATGGCCTTGCCTAGACGTGACCGAGTGTGGTGAAACGGCTGTACCCTCGGTGTGTCAATTGCACACCAAAACCCACTCCAGTTTGTTTCTGTGAATCACGCTGCTGGCTCGTGGCTGCATGTGGTGTGTTCGTTTCTGGGGCCACCCTCCCTAGCTCGGACAGTGTGCTGCAGCCCGCGGCCTCGCCCTCACCTTCTGTTCCGTGTTTTTCTTGCAGTGCCTTCTCCCAGTGCCTTGCTAGGAGACAATCCCACACCTTTCGGAAACGCAAAGGAAGTGATCGCAATCAAGGACTACTGCCCCAACAACTTCACCACCCTGAAGTTCTCCAAGGGCGACCACCTCTACGTCTTGGACACGTCCGGCGGGGAGTGGTGGTATGCCCACAACACCACGGAGATGGGCTACATCCCCTCCTCCTACGTGCAGCCCCTCAACTACCGCAACTCCACGCTGAGTGACAGCGGGATGATCGACAATCTTCCCGACAGCCCCGAGGAGGTGGCCAAGGAGTTAGATTTGCTGGGAGGATGGACAGATGACAAGAAGGGACCCGGCAGAACCTACAGTAATAACCCTTTCTGGAACGGGGTCCAGACGAACCCGTTTCTGAACGGGAAGGTGCCAGTGATGCCCAGCGTGGACGAGCTGGCTCCCAGAAGCACCGTGGACCTGCTGCTCTTTGACACGGGCACGTCTTCCTTCACGGGGTCCAGCTCGGCCACCACGAACAGCACCGGCAACATCCTGGACGAGCTGCCGGCCACACACCAGCTCCACGCCGAGGGGCCAGTCAGGCGGGACAACCCCTTCTTCCGGAGCAAACGCTCCTACAGTCTGTCGGAACTCTCCGTCCTCCAAGCCAAGTCCGACGCGCCCGACTCGTCGGGGTATTTCACGGGCCTGAAGTCCCCGGCCCCCGAGCAGTTCCAGAGCCGGGAGGACTTCCGCGCAGCCTGGCTGAGCCACCGGAAGCTGGCTCGGTCTTGCCACGACCTGGACTTGCTGGGCCAAAACCCCGGGTGGGGCCAGACCCAGGCCGTGGAGACCAACATCGTGTGCAAGCTGGACAGCTCCGGGGGCTCCGTGCAGCTTCCCGACACCGGCATCAGCATCCACGTGCCCGAAGGCCACGTGGCCCCGGGGGAGACCCAGCAGATCTCCATGAAGGCCCTGCTGGACCCCCCCTTGGAGCTCAACAGCGACCGCTGCTGCACCGTCAGCCCCGTGCTGGAGGTGAAGCTGAGCACCCTGGAGGTGAAAACCGTCATCATCCTGGAGATGAAAGTGTCCGCCGAGGTGAAGAGCGACATCTTCAGCAAAAGCACGGTGGGCCTCCAGTGCCTGAGGAGCGACCTGAAGGAGGGGCCCTATGTCCCCACCCCCCTCAACTACAGCTATGGGGACACGGTCCAGGTGCCCCTGGACAACCTGGAGCCCTGCATGTACCTGGCCATCGTGGCCCACGGGCCAAACATTCTCTACCCTTCCACCGTGTGGGACTTCATCAACAAGAAAGTCACCGTGGGTCTCTACGGCCCCAAACACATCCACCCGTCCTTCAAGACGGTGGTGACTATCTTCGGGCACGATTGCGCCCCAAAGACGCTCCTGGTCACCGAGGTCACCCGCCAGGCCCCCAGCCCCGCGCCCGTGGCCCTGCAGCTCTGGGGCAAGCACCAGTTCATCTTGTCCAGGCCCCAGGACCTCCAGGTCTGCATGTTCTCCAACATGACCAACTACGAGGTCAGAGCCGGCGAGCAGGCCAAGGTCGTGAGAGGGTTCCAGATGAAGCTGGGCAAGGTGAGCCGCCTCATCTTCCCCATCGCCTGCCAGAACCCCGGCGAGCTCTCCGACTTCACCCTGAGGGTCCAGGTGAAGGACGACCAGGAGGCCATCCTCACCCAGTTCTGCGTCCAGACCCCCCAGCCG
Source organism: Pipistrellus kuhlii (assembly GCF_014108245.1). Taxonomy (NCBI): domain Eukaryota; kingdom Metazoa; phylum Chordata; class Mammalia; order Chiroptera; family Vespertilionidae; genus Pipistrellus; species Pipistrellus kuhlii. The sequence continues at coordinate 27,491,204 of NW_023425573.1, forward strand.
CCCCCCAAAAGTGCCATCAAGCCGTCCGGGCAGAGACGGTTCCTCAAGAAGAACGAGGTCGGGAAGATCATCCTGTCCCCGTTCGCCGCCACCACCAAGTACCCCACCTTCCAGGACCGCCCCGTGTCCAGCCTCAAGTTCGGCAAGCTGCTCAAGACCGTCGTCCGGCAGAGCAAGAACCACTACCTGCTGGAGTACAAGAAGGGCGACGCCATCGCCCTGCTCAGTGAGGAGAAGATCCGGCTCAAGGGGCAGCTGTGGACCAAGGAGTGGTACATCGGCTACCACCAAGGCAAGGTGGGCCTGGTGCATGCCAAGAACGTGCTGGTGGTGGGCAAGGCCCGGCCCAGCCTCCTGGCGGGGCCCGAGCTCAGCACCTCGGTGCTGCTGGAGCAGATCCTGCGGCCCTGCAAGTTCCTCACCTACATCTACGCCTCCGTCCGGACGCTGCTCATGGAGAACATCAGCAGCTGGCGCTCCTTCGCCGACGCCCTGGGCTACGGGAACCTGCCGCTCACCTTCTTCTGCCGAGCGGAACTGGACAGCGAGCCCGAGCGGGTGGCGTCCGTCCTGGAGAAGCTCAAGGAGGACTGCAACAACGCGGAGAACAAGGACCGGAAGTCCTTCCAGAAGGAGCTCATGATGGTAGGTCCCGGCGGGTCTGGATTTGGGAGCGTGGGGCAGAAGCCAGCCTTCTCCTCACACACGTGGGTGCCACGTGGTTCAGTGCACCATTGGACCGGCGTCCGGGCTCATCTGGGCTCCCTCAGGTGCAAGGACAGGGTTTTAGGAAATGCACCTGGAGAGAGGCGTTCGCATGGGGGCTCCCCAAACAGCTCAGCTCTCTTTTCCTGCTGAGTTGGGGGCTCCTCAGAGGTCTCGGGATGGGCCTTTGCGTGCCCAGTGGAACGTGGACACCCAGGGCCTGTGCTCCAATCACCTCTCTATAAGCCTCTGGGGAGAAGGTCTGTCTTTCATCAACTTCCCTAGGAGAGCCGCCTGACTCCAACGTTTTAAGAACCACTGCCCCCAAACCTGGCTTTATGTTAGTGAGTTTTTCCCTCTGTGTCTGACTTGAAGGTTCCACCATGTCTTTGTACCGTTTCCTCTTCCTCCTTTCCGTGTGCGTTTGAGTCGGGGGCCAGGACAGCCTTGGTTTTGTGCCAGCACAACCAGGAATTGGAATACGAAGAAGTCAGAAGGGGGAGGTTGGTGTCACACTACGGGGTACACCGGCCACCCGGGAAGCATGCACTGGCCTTTCACGGCACCGGCAGGCCTGGGCTCAGCCCCAGCCCACACCCTCTTCACTGGCAGCCCCCCTCTTCACTGTTGGATAAGTCCTGGGCGTGGCCCCGGAGAAGCTTAGTAATACCTTTCTCTTGGCATCTCTCTCGTCGCATCTGTGCTGCCATTGCCTGACGGACTCCCTGGTGTACTAGGAGCCGTCTCAGCTCCCTCCCGGGCCCCCCGATGTGATGTCCTGTGGGAACACGCCTGTGTGATTGGCCACATGCCTCTCTTTCTGGCTCCCCTCACTCCACACAGCCTCTTTCACCTCCTAGCTTGGGTGAGGTGTGACTAAGCTCCTGACATTTCTGCCCCTTCTACCCCTCCTTCTCTACAGCACCTGCCATTCCGTGTCTGCACCTCTGGGAACAGGTGAACCAATTGCCTCTGAGGTTGCCCGCATTGACATGAGTGTGCAACTGAGGTGGATTCATTGCACACACGTCTCTCTGCTGCCCCCTGGAGCCGGGGGACAGAAGGGTTACAGTCCACAGTGCCGCGGCCACTGAGGCAGAGGGAGTGAGGCTTGACACAGGCCCCCTGACACGTGACCCACGATAGCATAAAGTGCTGGCTCATGGAGCAGAAGGGGAACCTGGTGTTGCCCCCAGGAGCGAGCGGGAACTGGAAGTGGCAGGTAGAGGGGCGACCTTGGCAACCCAGAGGTCATTGGGCATTGGCACCGTCAGTGGAGAGGATGCGGTTGTCCTGGCTGCAGGGAAGCTTCCCCGGTGATGGCCAGGTCCCTCCCTCGGGGCCCAGCTCCCTCACCCGCCTGCAGAGTCAGTCCCCGTGCAGCTCGAGCTGCCCGTCTCCTCCTTGGATCCACCTCACAGTGGGCAGGGCCCGAGCTTCCCTCTCGCCAGCCTCAGGCTGGCATTCTCCCTGGATCAGGGAATTATGTGCTTTCATGGAGCAGAAACGATTGATTGTGCCTTCGTGACAGCTGAGAAGTGCTCGCCGGGCATGGACACAGGAGGAAAATGAACCGACCCGGGCAGCTCCTTCCGGCTGTGGAAACCTGTCTGAGGAGGTGGCTTTTCTCTCATTTCCTCGTTGCTTTTCAGAAGACTTCAGTGAGGGCTCCTTTTTCCTCACCTGGGGAACCCAGAATAGATTTTTCGGTTGGCTTCCTGAGGTTAGTGTGTGTGCAGACGGGGGGCCCCGTGTGTGTCCGGGACCCTCCCCTCCCCCCACCCCGCACCCACTGTGGCTCCCAGAGTCCCAGGAGGAGGAAGTGGCAGGAAGGTGCCCGGAGGAGGTTGGCTTGGGCTGAAGTGAAACCGGTTTCCCCTCCTCACCTCTGAGCCGCAGATCTGAATGGTTGGCCCGACTTCTAGAAACCACAGGCTGGCTTATCCCGGGGTGTTGGAGGAGTCGCTGCAAACCGGGTGTTTCATTTCCAGGGACTTAGACATTGCTGAGCAGAGGAGTTTCCTATAGCATCAACCAAGCATCTAACCCGCTCCACCTCACAGCCAGACCCCCTCCCTTCCCCTCACGGCCAGACCACACCTCCTCACCTCTCCTTGTGAGGCAGTTTGTTTAGTGGTGGTGCCTTGTTTGGAAGTGGTGATTAAATGAATTAGGGCCATGGCCGGCAAACTGCAGCTCTTTGGCCCCTTGAGTGTGGCTCTTCCACAAAATACCATGGCATGGGCGAGTCTATTTTGAAGAAGTGGCGTTAGAAGAAGTTTAAGTTTAAAAAAATTGGGTCTCAAAAGAAATTTCAATCGTTGTACTGTTGATATTTGGCTCTGTTGACTAATGAGTTTGCCGACCACTGAATTAGGGAGAAGGAAGGTTTAGAACAGCAGGTTTGCCGGGAGATGAGAAGGAAAAAGGTCCATCTGTCCACCACTATCAGAATGGGGTCCAGGCCCCTGACCTTAAGATCTGGTCCCCCCCCCCATCTCACATCGCTGGGGACCACGAATGCTTCTTGCCCACTCGCCACTCAGGCCTGTGGCTGCATCCTGCACACACCTAGCTTGCTCTTGCTCAGATTGTGCACCTGTAGTTTCCTCGGCCTGGAATTCTCTTTCCCCCGATTCCACGTGGCTGGGCTTTCACCTCCTTCGGTGACCAGCCCAAACCTCATCTTGTAAGAGCTTTCCCACAACTCCCTGGAGAGCCACCTTGTGCCTGTGGGTCACTGCACCTCGTCCTCCATGATACTGTCTCCACAGTGCTTTCCAGAATCTGAAATGGCCTTGTTTACTTGGGTTCCTGTGTCCTGTTGCCCTAATTGAAGACAAAATCCATGGGAGAAAGGGCCTGGCACAGAGGAAACACTCAGACCTGTGGTGGATGAGTGAATGAATGATGGGTGAACTCAGACCTGTGGTGAATGAGTGAATGAACGATTGGTGAACTCAGACCTGTGGTGGATGAGTGAATGAATGATGGGTGAACTCAGACCTGTGGTGGATGAGTGAATGAATGATGGGTGAACTCAGACCTGTGGTGGATGAGTGAATGAATGATGGGTGAACTCAGATCTGTGGTGGATGAGTGAATGAACGATGCGTGAACTCAGACCTGCGGTGGATGAGTGAATGAATGATGGGTGTATGAATGCGGCCTCCTGTGGTCAGACCACCGTGCTTCTGTTCTTTTGTTCCAGTCCCTCTTGTGGGTGCGTGTTTTCCACCTCAGTGGTCTGGGAGGTGTGCTGTGTGCGTGGACCTCCCGGGGTCCTTGGCCGGCCCTTTGTCACCCACATGGCCTGTGACCACAGAGAATGGCCCTCCTGTCCCCAGTCCGCCTAGCTCTCCAGCAGAAGCCATGCTTGTCTGTGATCATCCCCTTTCGATGAGGCCCCCAGACCATATTGAAAGCTGAGGGAGGGGTGGTGCTGCCGGGCCCAGCAGAGTGGATGAAGCCCCTGGGGGTCCCTGTGCTGGTGGGACTTATGGGTCAGGCAGATGAGGGAGTGGGCACCACACATTGGAAGAGCTTTTGAAGACAAATTCTGTTGTCAAAGGCAGGACAGGTAACTGGAGGCAGGTGCGTGGCTGCAGCTTCTAACACTCAGCCAGGGAGAGCCACGGCAAACAGCAGGAGTGGGCACAGGTACTCACAGGCATTAAACATTCCTTGGGCGCCTGCTGTGTGCATAGAGGGGATGCTGGGGGCTGGGCTTTTGAAGAACTCGTGCCTGTTACTTGAGGAAGATGAGGGAACCGTTAGGAGAGCAGAGTGGGCTTGTATCAGGTCCTGAAGGAAAGGACCTCCTTGGCCTGGGTGAACCAGGGGAAGGCAAAGGGGGGTGCCAAAGGGGGTGCAGGAGCCAGCCAAGGGGCAGGGGCTGTCAGGTCCTAGGCACACTGTGGGCCAGGGCCAGGGAAAAGAGGCGCATGGGATGGGGTCGAGCAGAGGCCAAGCCTCGGAGACAAGAGATAATAGTATACGGGGCAACGGGAGTGGCCTGGAGCCCCCTGGGCCAGACAACACTTGCTCTCTATCCTGAGGGCATTGAGGGGGATCACTCAGTCACAGTGGATGGGAGGGGAACCAAGGTGGACCCATTCCTGCCCTGTGTGAAGGCAGGTGTGTCCCCGCCCCTCGCCCCTTCTCAGACTCAGAGTCACTCAGGTGGAAGACAGTGGGGTGCCCACTATGAGTGCCTCTCCTTCAGAATGCCAGGGTGCCTGGGGAGGAGGACCTAGTTTTCATACTCACCCCCGGGTTTACTCTTACTACGACAAGTGGGCAAGGTGAGAGGTATGGGTCAAACCAAAGGGCTGCCCAACTGGGAACACACTCACAGCTTGTGCATCTGCTTTCACATCTGGCAGCTCCTTGTCAGTGGGGTCACTGCAGCCCTTCCCTCCCCCTCACCTACACTTCAGCCCCTCCCTCCCTCCTCACCTGCACCTTGGTCCTGGGAACAGGCCCTCTTTGTTTCCTGCTCTGTGCCCATCAGGGAAGGAAACACAGACTGACCTTGAGAGCTTCATGGTCTTCGTTTGCACAGTGGCCTTGGCTCCGCCCAGATTTTGTTGCTTCCTCATTGATTTCTCGATTTGTCAAGACAGAGAATGCTTCTTTTGCATGGAAATCCTGCAGTGCTGAAGAGCAACAGCAGAAAGCAGGTCCTCCATCGGAGTGTGCGCCGTGGTTATGCTCAGTTCCCTGGGGTTTTGCCACCCAGGCTCTCCCACAGGCTGCCCTCCCAGCCACGTGTGCTCACTGAGGGCCCGCGGCTCTCAGGCGGGGAAGGTGCCGTGGGTCCCTGTTCCGTGAACAGGCATGCGGCTTCTGTCCAACCACTGCAGCACTCCTGGAGGTGCGCCCTTGGCCACGTGTCTGTGTGCTTGTCCATGTTGGTTCTGTGACAATATTCCAGAACCTGCAGGCCCACTGCAATCCAGATGACCTCAGTTACCTAATTACATCTGCAAAGGCCCTACTTCTAAATCCAGTCATATTGCTGAGGTTCTGGAGGGACATCCACCCCACACACATCATTGACTTTTTTTGTTCTGTGAGTCACTGCAATGCAAGGGTTCGGGGGTGTATTACAGGCGTTAGGACGTTTGGGTAGAGCATCCGACAGGCACCCCAGCCACCATCTACCTCACACTGTGCTCCCCGCCGCCCCCCCCCCCCTCCCCAGGCCTTGCTGAAGATGGACTGCCAGGGCCTGGTGGTCCGGCTCATCCAGGACTTCGTGCTCCTGACCACGGCCGTCGAGGTGGCGCAGCGCTGGAGGGAGCTGGCCGAGAAGCTCGCCAAGGTGTCCAAGCAGCAGATGGACGCCTACGAGTCTCCCCACCGGGACAGGAACGGGGTCGTGGACAGCGAGGTGAGTGGGCAGCCCTTCCCTCAACCTGTAACAATCAGTCACAGCAATGTCTGTTTGGTAGTGTTTTCATGAGGGTAAAAGGAGTTAGACATGAGAGCGCGTGCCCAGCACACAGTAGGCCCTCACCGAGTGGGCAGGTCTCCTCCTTCTTGGGGTCTTTAGTCGTGACTCCCGCTCTGACGCTGGCAAGGCCTCGCTGCCATGAAGTGGGGCTGGGGCGTTGGGACATCAGCAGGCCTGCCCGTCCCTTGCTCATCCCGATGTTAAATGACCTTCCGTTGGAGGGAATGATGGGTGACTGGGCCCTTTGGGGTCCGCTCTGTTCTGGGCCTCTATCCGCCGCTGCTGCACGAATACCTGGCATGTTGTATGTGCGGCGTGGGCCAGCATGGGCCGGGTTCCTGCTCAGAAGTTCTGTTTTCTCACCTGTTCATGGAGGTCGCTTTAAGCTACCGGAGACCAAGGAATAGGAGAAGTGCCAAGCATAAGGGTGTCCTTTATTTTTATTTTTTTTCTTTTAAAATATATTTTTATTGATTTCAGAGAGGAAGAGAGAGGGAGAGAGAGAAACATGCAGTGATGAGAGAGAATCATTGATCAGCTGCCTTCTGCATGCCCTCTACCGGGGATTGAGCCCACAATCCAGTCATGTGCCCTTGACTGGAATCGAACCAGGGACCCTGGTTCAGTCCACCAACATGCTCTACCCGCTGAGCCAAACTGGCTAGGTAAGGGTGTCCTTTGTTGTTAATAGGGAGAATTTCTAAATAAATGGCCGCGATAGAAAGTGCTACAGGGAGTGTAAGGAGAGAAATCCTTCCTGTTAGCTGAGACACCACTGGCTACGACCTACTCGAATAAAATGCAGATCCCTCTGCAACATGCTGGCTGGGACCGAGACGGTCCCCTGTGCCTCCGATTTGCTCTGCTCTTACCAAGCAGTGTAAGTAACGCACAGAGGAGCTGTAGCTGGCAACCCTGCCGAATGTCTGACTGCCCCCCACTCGTCCTTTCTCCCTCCTTCCTGTGCAGGCCATGTGGAAGCCCGCGTATGACTTTCTGCTGACCTGGAGCCACCAGATCGGGGACAGCTACCGGGACGTCATCCAGGAGCTGCACACCGGCCTGGACAGGATGAAGAACCCCATCACCAAGCGCTGGAAGCACCTCACGGGCACCCTCATCCTCGTGAACACCCTGGACATCCTGCGAGCGGCTGCCTTCAGCCCGGCCGACCAGGACGACTTTGTGATTTGAACAGGCGCCCCCTGCCTGCTGCTGCCCTGGGGCCCGGGCCCCCGAATGCCCCCATCTATCCCAGATGCCTGTGCAGCCACGTGTTGCTGGGGAGGGAGGGAGGGAGGGCCGGCTGCTCAGACTGATGGGGGTCGCTCGATGGCCCCGCACTGAGGACCAAGCACACCCAGTGCTCCACCTGCCACCTCCATCTCAGAGCAGGGGAGGCCTGAAGGGAATTCCTACTGCAGGTCATTGCCAATCAAATAGCTTTCTATTTCTTAAGTATACATTTAAATTTAAAATCACTTTTTTAAAGTATGGGGAGGAGGGGACATATGAGAAACGTGGCATCTAATTTTTTTTTTTTAACCGACCATATAGGTAAAAAAACTTAGAGGGGCAGATGCTGTTAAGGTTTTTATGTTCTCTGAAGACCTTTTTAAATTATGTTACAGATGTATATATGTATTTAAAAGAACTCTGGGGGCATTTCTTGTTCCCAGACACACACACATTTCAACAGGAAGACGCTTGTTCGCGCGTTGGACCTTCTTTCACTCCGTACCTGTACAAACGTAAATCAAATAGGAGCCGTGGTTTTAGGTAAATGAGTGTCGCCCAAGCCCATTCTTTCTGAGAAAGTCCTGCATCCTTTCTCCCCTCCTTTCTTATCTTCTGTATCTTGGCCTCATGGTGCAGAAGGTGACCAGCCACAGGGCACATGGACCGTGCTGTGGGCAAAGTTAAGTCTGCCTGGTGCCCTGGGTATTAGGAAGCAGCTGGGAGTTGGCATTCTCTGTGGCCCCTTCTCATTCAGAAGAGCCTTTGCAGTTCCTATTGAGCTGGTCCCTGCAAGACTCCCCCTCTGTGTGGTCAGGAAGGAAACTTCGCCACAAGAACAGCCTGTGCCAGCGGCCACTTGCCAAACTCTCCGCTTCATTTCATCCCACATGTGATCCCTCTCCCTTCCTGGTTATACCCATGTCTCCTTGGGCATGAGTAGTATGGGGAAACCGTGTTTATTTACACTATAGAGATTAAGCAGGATGAACATTTTCTGAACATGAAATACTTCCCACATAAAGTCTGGGGCCTGGTGGAATGTTGCATTGATCACCTTGATGGTTGCAGATCGACTTGCTGGGTTGAATTCTACGACTGCACTGTCGTTGTGGCATCTCAGAGGGAGCAAGGGGCACAACTGGAGTCCCCAGGAATGTGCCAAGATGGGCACCAGGCAATCCCAGTCTCACTCTCTAAATCTGCTTTCTTGAAACACTATAATTACCTTCTATAATCAATGTATAGTCCCTTATGGGGCTGAAACATTCTTGTGTATCTATTGATTCAGATACTGAAGATCAACTGGCTAGGGAAAAAAAAATGATACCAAAAAATAAAAACACTACGTATTTTATGCTGCAAGAACCGAGACACACAATTCTCCAATCATCACACAAGATAACCTTAAATTCAGCTTTTCAACTCTCCACCATCATTCTTTCCAGAGATCCTCTCTCCTCTTTCTCCCCCAAAAAAGGAACAAAACCAGTTGCACCTTAAACCATGGATATTTTTCCTCAGGGGCTTAAAAACAGTTTCCTATGCAACATGTCTTGTAGCACAAATTAAATTCTACAGAAGTTGCAGTAAATTTTATTTGGATATTTTGACCTCTTAAGTGTGTGGGTGTTTCTTTTCCATACCAACCAAACTTTAAATAAAACCTCGTGTACGTATCTGTACAGAGAACAATGGCTCCCTCCCCGAACACTCACCCCTAAGGGACAGTGTGACCATTGGGTAACCGGGTATCTATTTTCTTGAAATAAATGTAATTGCTCTTGGAACACAGGGGTCTCCGTCATCGCTGGCTGGTAGGAATCGGTGTGGCCCAGAGCACACAAAGGGTTCAGGTGCACAGCTTCCTTTATGTTGGCCCCACACCCCTGGGACTGGCAATCTCGATCCCACAATACAATTTAGGACTGAGCGGGTGCACTTGTGGCGTTTCTACCTGTATCCCCCGCCACACTGAGATAGTGACTTTACCATGTTTTCTGGGTGCTCTGAATCCTGAGAACACTTGGCTATATTTGGACCCTCAAAAACGTAAACTTGCAGCCTCCCTTGCAGCTACATGCAGGTGTGTCCAGCTTCCACCTCATGGATCTCTGATTCAATCACCCACTTGTAGAAGGAGGCGGGGCTGGTGGCAGAAGCATCTTCCTCTGGGGTGGCATTGGTCACAGAGAGCTCCAGGCCTGGCTGTGGCCTCAGTGGGCCACGCAGGGCCGTGGCGATTTCCCCAATGCCAGGACATGTTCCTCAGCAAGCCAGTCCTGGAAACTCAGAATTGAGCGCGGTTCTTTAGATCTCTCAACCCTCTGCTGAATTACCTAATTATTCTTTATTAAGTCCGGTTTGGGAAGAATAAGCCATTGTTAATTTCCGTTGCTTGCAAATAAGCACCTTGATTTCTGACTATTTATATTCCTTCAGGATTTGGCCCTGATACTCGGGCTCCTCTGGGAAGTTGTTCTGGACGTCCCATCTGGGCAAAAGGCCCTTCCTTTGCTTTCCTGCAGCCCTCTGCCCTCACCCCAAATATAACCCAAATCTCTCTACTAGAGCTGTGCCCCAGACTAATCTGGGCAAGGAGATGCCCAACACACACTCAATACATTCAAAGTCGCACTTAATACATGCTAAGTCACAATAAGTTCCTGGGTGGATGGATGATTGAGTAAACATCTTCCCAGAGTGTACTACAAATCAGTTCATTTAGGGCGATGGAAGCTAAATACCTGAGTAGCTTTGTGTGAAATTGGAGTGATTTTTTTTTTTAATCAAATACACATTTTATGGGGAGTCCAATCTAGATTTTTTTTTTTTTTTCAGGAAAGTTCCATCTCTACTCATTTTAGTTCACTTGTCTCCCCACTATACTTAGTTACATATGCTTAGTTCAGCTGAAGCTCACACTTTGGCATAACAAGTATTTGCTCTATTTTTCACACATTCACTTGTTTTTCTGCACTCACACCCAAGATGCAATAGCAGCCACTTGGTGAGCATCTGTAGCCTCAGATGAGCTGTCTTGGTGTCACAGGCCTCCTTGGAAAGTCGCCAGGCACCTGAGCGAAGCAGGAGGCAGGAGGATGGGCAGGTGGGGTGTTTACCTGGCAACACCATGGTCCTTGCCTAGAAGAGAAAGGGTTTAGAGAATTGCACTTTCAGTCTTCACTCTGAGCCTGGTTAGAATCAATGTCTACAGAATGAAGAATTTATGGTAAAATCAGTGCTGACAAGTCACAGCTATTTGTAACACTGAATATACAAACGCAACCTGAGTGTGCAAACGGAAGTGCCTTCATGCAACTAGTGAGTTCATAAGATTACAATTATGGATTTAAAACCTCTAAATAATCACAGTCTAGTTCTCCAAGGTGTTTTGCAAAACATCTTTCTATATTCCTAATTATCACATTTTCCACGTGACAGATGAGGTGAGAAACTAAAAACAGAAAAGGTGATTAATGCATACTGAGGGCCTCAGGACACTTGACCTGGTTAGAAATAATATACACAGACCTTGGAGATTTATGTATCCTTCCCAGGATCTGGAAGATAGCTATCATTTTTCAAATATTAGGTTTGTGCAAAACACAGAGACATACTGGTGGTTGGGGTCACTATGCAATCACAGGGTATCTCAAACTATCCAAACAGGAATACATTTGTTTTGCATTCAGAAATGCATAATCAAGTGAAAGCAACTCTTAACTCCCCATTCCATCTATGACATGTAGCATTTTCAAAAATTCTGTTTAAAATATTGGGCACTCCCTGTAGTCAGGCAGCCTTCTCTCCCAAAATGAGTTTTGCAAAGTATCTCACTTCAAATAAGGCCGTTTATTATTATAGTATAATTTTTAACATACCTTCAAAATATAATATTTTACATCATTCAAATATATTTTGCAAGCCTGTTAAATCACAACAGGGCTCTGGTTGAAATACCATTATTATTTTGGATTCCCATATATTTTCTCTACCCATAGCTCTTGGAGGAGGTGAAACAGGTACCAGCCTAGTAATCATGAGAAAAGTGAAAGACGTTAGCTATTTAAGATCATTTTTAAAAATGTAATCGCCTGCACTTACCAGGCTTCCCACTTGATTCGTGGGTGCCCTGAAGTGTGAAGACAAGCTCAATTTTTAATGTTGCGGTGAAACATTAGGCAGGAAAGAAACATAAATGGCTTACATTTCAAGGTAGGAGGGGATGGGCGTGGATTCTGTTTCGTGATTTTTCTAAATATTCCAGCAGCCTCTCCCGTGCTTTCCAGCTCCTGCTCACTGCCCCACTTTCAGTCCCTCCTGCTGAACTTTAATTAAAATCCAGGCAATTGTTTTCGGGGATGCTTCTCTGATACACACTGCGCCCCTGGGACTTGTGGGGCCGTCCCCATGGGGGGGGGGGAGGGGCGGGGGTAAATGGGCTGGTTGTTGCTTAGCAACAGACACGCCTCCACCTACCCTGTGCCTCTGGGGTTTCCTGCTGGCACAAGGTAGGCTTCTCTCCTCTGGACACTGCTTCACAGTCCTGGGCCTCGCCAGTGTGCCGTCTTCAGGGCTGTTGGGTTACAGCTGCCTCCTGTTCCCGTGGGGGCCCTGCCTGGGCAGAGGCACAGTCCTCTCCTTGGCTTAATACTGTCCTTGCAGCCCTTCTGCACACCAGAGCAGCTTGATAGGTTTCAGCTGCACCTGGGCTGTGGGTGTGGAGTGCGCATGTGTGTGCCTGCCTCAAAGCTCAAGGAGACAGGCCTGGTATTCCTTACCTTGGACACCACCCCCACCACAAAAGCAAAGGGTTCCTCCGTTGTATTCCAAGGCCATCTAGACTAAAATTAGCCAACACTGACCTAGCGCTTTCGCTATGCCTGTCGAGGTCCTCAAGACTTTAGTCCTCAAGAGGTCCCTGTGTGATAGGTACAATCAGTATCCACATTTTCCAGATAAGAAAGTAAGGCTCAGAGAGGTTAGTAACTTTCCTAAGGCCACACAGCCACAAAGTGTGGAGCTGAGGTTCAAGCCCAGGCAGCCTGGCTCCAAGGTCCTTGCTGTGCATTCCTGCCTCGCCCAGCTGACCTTTTTTCTGTGGGTCAGAAGCCCCAGCAAGAGAGAGCAATGGCGACTTGTATAACTGAACGTGGCCAATGGCAAAAACTGTACTTTTCCCTTGAGAACGTTTTGTGTGGAGACGCTGAGCAATGGAGACGGTTTGCCATTGGTTTTTCATTTTTCATTTCCTCTGGGCACGCAGACATAATGAGCTCACAGGCTCTCCACATACTTCGGCAGCTGGCATGGAGACAGCACAGAGGCCCGGTGAACCGTGGACGATTCTTAAAGCTGCTGCAACATGAGCGCCCATCAATAGCGGGTCAGTCAGATAAATCGCAGTACATTTGCACAGCAGAACACTGCTCAGCCATTACAGGTACAGGCAGATCCATGACTGTCGCTCTGAGAAGATCTTCAAGATAGAGTAAATGAAAAAAACTAGACCTAAGTATAAAATCTTCCCATTTTGTTAAAAGATAAAATAGGCCTGGCCGGCATGGCCCAGTGGTTGAGCATCGACTTATGGATCAGGAGGTCACGGTTCAATTCTAGGTCAGGCCAGATGTCTGGGTGGTGGACTCAATCCCCAGTGTGGGTCATGCAGGAGGCAGCCGATCAATGATTCTCTCTCTTCACTGATGCTTCTATCTCTCTCTTTCCCTCTCCCTTCCTCTATGAAATCAACAAAAATATTAAGTAACTAGGCTATGCACAAAACATTCCTAAAATGACACCAAGACACCTGGTCATGGGTTGCTGAGGCCTGGAATCTGCATTGAGGAGAGGACTTGGTTTCCATTGGGTGTCTTTTGTGCCGTTGCATTTCTTGCTCTGTGCTGGTGATAGTCTCATGAGTCTCTATATTTTTTTTTGCTACAGATAATAATTTATGAAATGAGAGTAATTTAGAATTAGCTGTGAGTATCCAAGGAACAGAACGAACACCCATTTGCAAAATTAAAAATAAAACAAGTACCTCATTTGCATATTGTTAATCAGCCAAGTGGCCATATCCAGGCAGATCATCACAACGGATTTGTGTGCCCAGAACAGGGGGTTTCCACCAGGGCCCCCAGATGGGCCTTCTGTGTGTGTGGGGTGGGGGGAGTGTCTATGAACCCCTCAATGATGCAATAATTTTTGTTTATTATGGTCTGTGCATCTTCTAAGGGGATTACACAGCATTTTAATATATTCTCATACAGGTTTATGAGTCACAAAAGTTTAACGGCCACTAGCCTAGAGCTCTGAGAAAGGTGGAGTTTGTATAAAAGAGTGTGCTATTCAGAACTTTAACAAGCATCAGAGAGGAACCTGCAGCACAAAGGTAAACAGAGGGGGCGGGAGGGACTGACACGTGGGCAGCGATGAGATGCAGCCTGCCTGTGCCAGGGCACACCCGCCCCGGTGCACAGTGCCCATGCCTCTGCCTGTCGGCCGGGACTGCGCCAGTCCGGATGCAGCAGCACGCGGGCCACGAGCAGCCCTGATGCGGAAGGGCTTCATTTTTCTCACCCGACGAGTCGTCCAGGTTGGGTGATACTCTCCCTCAGGGACCACCTCCCTTGTCTCCTACACAGCCATCTGCAGGGTGTGGCTTTGTCCGGGCTGGGACCACTATCTGGGCGGTAAGAAGAGGAGAGCAAAAGGGGTGTGGGGCCTGCCAGCTAAATCTCTTTTCACAAGGCAAAGGAGAACTTTCCTGGCCAGCTGCACCCAATAGAATCCCACTGTTTCATTAGCCAGAAAGTACTGCGGGTGGGAGCTCTGTGTCCCCTAAATGGTTGCAATGTAATCGTGAACCAACTAGGGTAGGGGCCAGTGGAGATTGTGTGGCCCCAAGTGGGAGCATGTGTATGTGGACCTATTCTCTGTGGTGAGCTGGGGCCTAAATGGGCCTATCCGCTTCCTGTGGAGGTGCAGCCAGGGTTCTACCTTGCAAACCTGCATCCACGGTGCCACTGGAATCAACAATCAATATAACCCTGTGGTTTTAAACTCCTTGCGTGCGGTTCTGACACATGGCAAAGGATTCCCGGCGAAAGAAGAAGGCGTTTTCTTCCAGCTTTGTTGAGATACAATTGACACACAGCACTGAATACATTTAAGGTTTACAAGTTTACTGTGTGTATAAATGGAAAGCAAAATGCATTTTCATAAAACCAACACGCAATAGAAGAATAGACGAAACGGCCCCAGGGAGGGGTCCCCCGGGGGACACAGGCAAAGTCCCAACCTGAGCAGACTTTGAACATCCTTTATCAGCTAAGTGGCCATATACTTATGGTCTGTGCATCTTCTGGTTTGTGGACTCAATCCCCAGTGTGGGGCATGCAGGAGGAAATTAAAGGTTTCCATATAGGATGTTCACCATCCACAGGAACCCCCAGGAGCCTGGCTACAGAGCAGCTGCTCACAGAGTCCAGGGCAGCCTTTCTCTGTGCTCTCTCCCCAGACACCACCGGATACCAGAGCGAGCGGTACGGATGGGTTTCTCCCAGCCGGGGACCCGAGGCCGGAGGCTGCAGCAGCCAATGATCCAGTCACCAGGGAAGCCCTTGGATGGAAGACAGAGGGACTGGCGGTGACAAGATGTAGACTCCTGAGCCAAATGACACAACCTGTCTGTAAACGTGTGACTGTCCATAGAAGCAATAGATCCCCCTCTACATAGACTTCGTTCTGAATGAAGTAATGCTGACTTACATAGAGGACACCCGCCAGGGTCCTGGGTCACCCCGCATCCCCCACCCATCTCTGTCACACATGACCCAGACAGCCTACACCTGCACCCCCCACCCACCCGAGAATTCCTTGGTCGAGCTGCCTTTTTCTCTGCAGCGTGTGTGGGGACGTGTGGCTGGGACGTTTTTGCAGTGTGGCCTTGGGAGAAAGAACCCACTAATTGAGAGTAACGTTTTGCCAGAAACTAAGTATGAGTATAAACTCAACAGCATCCTCTTCCTTGGAAAACTGCCCAGCTTCTTTACATGAACTCCGAAGGCTGGATTTGAAAACCTCGTCATTTAAGGGGAAGGCTGCCGAAAAACACAGTCTGCACGAGTTCTCTCCTGTTTACCACAGCACAATGGCATTCTAAGCAGGGTGGATGTGTCTGGGTCAGAATTTAACACACAAGGAAAAAGTGATGAAGTATGTCCTTGCAGAAATACCCACAGACTAAGAAAATGAGTGAGATTTTCTCAGTTTCCAAAAGAGAAAGCTCAAAATACCCAGGTAGCTACTCAGCCTTTTAGAGAGATGATGGGCAAATGCGTTCGGGTTGTACCTCCTCTCTCATGGTTACACAGTCTTTTAAAATCGTCCAAAACCCCTTTGATTTATGCTTTCTACGCACCCCAAGGAATAACTGTAAGGTGACTCAACAGCTGTAGTTTGGGGAAATACCCTGTTTCCCCAAAAATAAGACAGTGTCTTATATTGATTTTTGCTCCCAAAGATGTGCTAGGTCTTATTTTCAGGGGATGTCTTATTTTTCCATGAAGAAGGGTACGGTACACATTTATTGTTAAATGAAAATAAAGGAAATTGATTACCTGTATACGGTACGGTAGTACGGTAGTTGTCAACACAAACCAGACAAACTGTGAATCCTACAGTATCAAGAATTTACTCATTTATTCAATGACAATCATGTCATCATCTTCTGGAACATCATCATAACAATCCAATTCCTGAATTTCCTGGTGAATTTCTTATGACTCCATTTCTTTCAGAATCAGTGGACCAAATCTGTCATGTTTAGCCTGGGGGGGGGGGGAGCTTATTTTGGGGGGGATGCCTTATATTTCACTCAGAAGGAAACTTGTAAGTAGGTCTTATTTTCGGAGGATGTCTTATTTTCGGGGAAACACGATACCAGCTCTCTCATTCAGTTCCCAAAGATAAAGTTTAACCCGTGTTTCTCTACCATAAATATTCTTTGTTCATCCCAGCCCCGCAGTGTTTGAAGAGGTAGATTCGGCTAGTCTGACTCCACAGAGAGCAGTGGAGTCCTCGGTGGCAGCTTGAAGCCCTCCCTGGAGAGTAGCATGAAAAATGAGAGAGATGCTGTGAATGCGGTGATGAGGTCAGCCCGTGGACGCTCACTGGTGTCTGGCACGGCCCTCCTCCTGCGCCCCAGTTGCTGATAAGAAGGAGCCAGATGCTCTTATCTGCCTGGGCGGGGGAGGACTGAAACACGCCCGGCAGCCTGGCCAGGCCTGCACCTTAGCAGAGATCTCCTTCAGGACAGGATGAACAGAGACATGAGAAGTCACATCTGGGCTGCTCCCCGCTCTCTGGCTCCTCCTTGTCACCAGGGCCCCTCTTTGAAGATGGCTCCCTCCATCCCAGCCCTTCCTGGCCCTCTCCTGGGTAGCTTCCCCTCCAGCTCTTTCTAGGGGGGGCCCTCTGATCCCTGTCTGTTGTTAAACACCCCTAAGTTCTTGTGCCTTTCCTCCAGAGATTTCCTCTCACTTTGTATTTGTGCCATCCTATCTAATAAAGAGGGAATATGCTAATTGACCATCACTGGGTCACAAAGATGGCTGCACCCACAGCTGAAGCCAAGTTCCCCTAAGGAGCCTGAACAAGCAATCAGCAGGAACCTGATTGACACCCTCCCTCGACCCCATAGGGCTTAACAGGGGGCCTCAGGCTGCATCCCCCACCCGGCAGGGCTTGATGGGGGACCTCAAGGTGCGCTTTCCATCCTGGTGCTGGGCTAAAGGACCTCAGGATGCTCCCCTCACCCCAGAGCCAGGCTGGGGGACTTCAGGCTGTACACCCCCCTGCATGCCTGGGCTTGACAGGGGATCTCAGGCCATACTCCCCACCCAGCGGGGCCTGACAGGGAGACCTCAAGGTGCACCCCCCAGTGCTGGGTCGGGGGAACTCAGGCTGCACCCCTCTGCCTGGCTGGGCTTGACAGGGGACCTGAGGCTACATCCCCTGCCTGGAGGGGCTTGACAAGGTTGGGACTGGCCAGGTCTGGATCTAGCCCAATCGGGGCCTGGCTGGCCAGGTCTGGGTCTCACATGATTTTGAGGTACATGTGGATGGGCGGAGACTTGACTCTAGGTCCTGTGGTGCACCCCAGACTCTGACAGGAGGAAGGTTTTCATATACATTTTACTAATTTTCTTTTATCTTTGACTCTCCTATTATAGAGAAAAGGCAAATAGCAATATTAAATTATTTTCTCTAATTAATCCCCTTGTAATGTGCACAAATTTTGTGCACCGGGCCACTAGTCTTTAATATGATTCTTTCCTGGACATTTGCCTCCCCTGGACACTCTGGGCTACTGCTTGGTCTGGCTCTGCTCATCACTGCATCCCTGGTGGCCAGTGTAGCCAGCCCGACAAACACCTGCCCAGGGAAGATGAGAGGGAAGCGGAGGGGAGAGGAGGGAAGAGAAGGAAAGGGGAGGGGAGGGGAGAATAAAAAGAGGGCCGGGGACAGGAAGGTCACACTACTGAGTCAACCAAATTCTCACAGGGAGGGTCTGGGCTGACAACCCGGCAGAGCTCTGAATGGGAGCTGAGCACGTATTTATTTTGCTGGCACTTTTATTATGTCCAAAATGCAAACAGCCAGCCATTGCCAGTCCTGAAGCGAGAGTTTCCTCCTTGCTGCTCATTTATCGTTCTTAGTGTCACTCTTCAGCAGTGTCTTCCAAGGCGCTTAGAGGCGCTTAAAGGAACAAAACTGCCATCATATTTTACAAACCATTTCCCTCCCTGGGAGCTGGATATATGGGAGGTTTCTGAAAACTGCCTGCAGGCGCCGGGTGCCAATATCATTACCTGTGGCTTTATAGCTCTCCTTTGTCAAAGGAGGGCAGCCACAGCCCCGGGAGCTCCTGGGAGCGCCTCTGGTCTTCCGGGCAAACTTCCTTGAACTGCACTGCCGGCTTCTGGCTCTGCAGCAAATGTTTTCTGTGGCTGCTGCTTCTTCCTGAGCTATGCACTCAGATCTAGAGTTCAGAGAAGAAGGAGCAACACAATGTCTAACCTCTGAGCGGTCGGCCTGACCCTCACACAAAGGGAAAGAGTGGCTTTTTGGAGTGGCAGGTGGGAGTCACCGAGGAGGATGCTCAGAACGCCGGGATGCAGCCGCGTCCCTGAAGGAGCATGGCTGCAGCCAGCCAAACCCTCCCTGCCCTGCAAAACTCCCCTTTTCACCCTGCAAGATCCGATGTGATCTCAGCCAAGCTCACCACGTTCTCAGCACACAGGGAGCAGCACCTGAGAGAATAGGGTGGGCAGTTTCTAAAGAGCAGAGGCGTGGGGTTTCCCTGCCCTTCCTTCCCAACTGAACACTGCTTTTGAAGAGTCCCCCTAGTTTGGAATTCACACGCTCAGTGAAAGTGGTCGCATACCAACACCTATCCACTCGGGTGCTGTCGCTGGAGCTCTAAGTGCCTGTGCGTGTTTATCGTGTGCTGAGCCTCGAGGCTGTGCTGAGTGGGAGCAGACAGGACCTCTGGACTCATTGGTGGTTGGGAGCTGGGGAGGTCCATTTTCTCACCAGTTAGCTCTTTCGTTATTCACTTGAAGGATTAAATTTTCTTTCAAAGTCTTTCATGCCTATAGGGACTAGTTTCCTCTGCTACTCTGGTCTACTGTTGTTTTGTTTTTCTATTTTTTCCAACCTTTTCTTCCTGCAAAGACAACACATGAAGAAATAATATAAGGAGTCACGGTCCTGGCTTCCCTAGGTAACTCTCGTACTCACCATAAAACGCTGATCCTATGTGTGTCCAAACGTCACCTCTGCCTTCGTTCATTTGGTGAAAGAAGCTTCTAGACTGGGCAAAAAGATTTTTTTTCTTTTTTATAAATGGGAAAGTTGTACTCTTGCTTCTAGCCATGAGGTGTAGCCAGTACTGAACTTGCCCACCTACCATGAACACTAGAAAACTGGACAAAGTATAGGAAACATGTTTTTAAACATCGGGCTAAGGTCAGTGCAGGATTCTGAGAGAAGGAAAGCAAATCAGGTGAACTCCTCTGATGTCACCACATGCCCCCAGTTCTGGACCACGGCACAGGGAGCGGGATTCCCAGAATTCCTCCTTGAGCTGAGGGGCAGAGGTCAGGGGTCAGGGAGGCCAAGGAGAGGGATAGGGTGGAATGAGCTGCGCAGAAGAACTGCCTTTGAGAGCTCCCCTCCCGTCTTGAGTCTTTGGTTGAAAACTGCCCTGTGCATGCATAGGACCAACTCTCCAAGGTCAAGGAGAGAACCGCTATTGGAATCTGTAAGTTTCACAATTTCCGGAGCTCACACAGTTCCCACCAGTCAAGTGGAGAGACCTTGTTGCATAAACAGAGCATGCAGAAAGGAACTCAGAAAGGTCATGCTTTAGTCATAGACAAAACTAGCCCAATAATAAAAGCTAGTCTAAACCTGTCATTACAAAAAAAAAAAAAAAAAAAAAAAGTTAAAAACAAGACTAAAAAAGATCAATCTGATTCAAAATTATTTAACTGCCTTCCAAAAACAAAAACAAACAAACAAACAAAAACAAAAAAACCTGCAATACTATGAAAGGAAGACCACAAAATCTGGACACTCAAGAATGTAATATTCACAATGTCTAATATGCCATCAAAATTTACTAGACATGTGAGGATGTGAAAGATGGAACTAGGACAAAAACCAGTCATAGAGACAGGCCCAGGAAAGATATAGATGATGGAGAGATAATGGACTTAGCCAAGAAAGACGTTGTTTTATAAAACAGTTTCCTACCCTCAAGAGTTTTAAAGATAACCTAATAAGGAGATAAATTGAAGGTAAAACCAAAGGAAACTGCTCAATTGGATAATATAATATCTGAAATAATAAAAATTCTCCATACCTTTGCCAATCCATAGAAACTATCATGGTTTTGTTTTGTTTTGTTTTTGTTTGTTTGTTTAAAAAACAACAACAAAAAAAACCTCTTAATATGAAGAAAATTCAAACATACATAAAAATATAGAAAGAGGTTACTGAAACTCTCAATACCCATCCCCCATTACAACAATCCCCCAATTCTGTTCTTTGAGTTTCATTTGTCCTTCCAAAACACTTTTTGTTTTGTGTGGGGCAATTAAGACAAATTTCAGATATCATATCTTTTCACTCCAGAATACTCATGTTTATCTCTAACAAATAAGTGATTAAAGCTTATGAGCGTGCGCACACACAATGCTATTATCACACCCCAAAGATTAGCAGTAATTTATTCCTATTGCCTGTTAACCAGTCCCTCCTCCTTTTTTCCTGATTGTCTTGGGAAGTTGGGATTAGCCATTTTGATGCATTTACTCCTCTCATCGATTTTAGCTGATACGTCTCTTAATTCTCTTGCTTTCCAAGGGAATTTTCTCTTAATTCCTTTGGTTTTCCAGGGCAGGTATTTGTTGGAAACAATCCTTTATTTTTTATTTCATTTTTAAAAATACATATTTTATTGATTTCAGAGAGGAAAGGAAAGGGAGAGAGATAGAAACATAAATGATAAGAGAGAACCATTGATTGGCTGCCTCCTGCACACCCCCTACTGGGGATCAAACCTACAACCCAGGCATGTGCCCTGACCAGGAATCAAACCGTGCAAATTTGACATGCTTGATAGAGGCTCCATTAGGTTCAGGTTGGAGGCACAGTAACACTTCACAGGCAGTGTGTGGCTTCCTGTCGTGGAGCTGCAGGAGGCCCGGGTCTGGGTGCCCCATCGTCAGTGACATTAAGAGGATAGAGATCAGCTGTTGCCAGTCCGATCCACTCATGATAACGTTCCCATCAACACTCCACCTACTAGCTTTAGCTCTCCCTTGGAGTAGTAATTTTAAAATGTTTTTGCTAACTCAGTAGCTGATAAATTGGACCTATCTATTCTAGTTGGTCAATGTTAACTTGTTACTATGTCTCAAGTCACAGGTTCATCTGCCCATCTTCCTTGCCAGGCCTCCTCAGAGGGTCTCAGTCTTCTCTGGTACACTCCTAGTCTTCCGGTCTCATGGAGCTCTGTGGATGGCTTGATGCAGAAACTACTCCATGCACAGCCCAGGAATTGTCTCCACATTCGAGGCCACAGTAGGTACCAGGCACCGGGCCCTGACTCCAGCTCCCCAATGGAATGACTGCTTTGCACGGTAAGGTCGGCGATGTTTCCGAAGCCACCGGTTCTACAAGAAAGTGGCCCAGGTCACTGTGAAACCTCCGAGGACAGGCTGCACAGCCCCCAGTGGCACATCCTTTCTCTACCGTGGCCAGTGCTGCAGAATGGGAGAAGGTTAGTGCAGCAGTAAGTCTGCTCAATCCTAGTCACTTTCCAATGCCCTGATCCTCTTCCTAAGACACAGGAGTCCGTGTGGGCTGACCCATGAGCAGTGTGTGGCACGGGTGCTGTCCTGAGTGAGTCACTAGGGCTTTTCCCCTGCCAAGTGGGGTCACTGGCTTTGGGCCACGCTGTGCTTGTCCACTCTCCTTCCTCTTACACCGAGTTATTTCCCAGGAAGAGCCAAAGGCTGGAAACAAATACTCCTCAGCGGGGTCAGCCTAGAGCACATGTGTCAAACACAAGGCCCGCGGGCCAAATCCGTCCCGCCAGGCCTTGCAATGTGGCCCGCACCGCGCTGTCATCACTGCACTCCGCTGCGTTTCCATCACAATCACAGTTTATGACTGTTCAGTAAACCATTCGGCCCGCGATTTAGGCTGGATTTTAGATTTTGGCCCCTTCTCTGATTGAGTTCGACACCCCTAGCCTAGAGGCAACAGAGACACGCCCAGATCTTTCTGAATCCCAGGATGAGCACAGGTTAGCCCGGCCCACGGGAACCTGCCCCTACCTACCCAGGAACAGAAAGCAATGAGGCCGTACCCTCGGAGAGGGGCAGGGTGCCCCCAAAGAATGTTTTTCCAAAACATGTTTTTTTCAAGGCAAACAATGTAAAGACTACTTTCATAACACAGGTATCTCTGTG
Organism: Pipistrellus kuhlii; assembly: GCF_014108245.1. Classification (NCBI taxonomy): domain Eukaryota; kingdom Metazoa; phylum Chordata; class Mammalia; order Chiroptera; family Vespertilionidae; genus Pipistrellus; species Pipistrellus kuhlii. The sequence continues at coordinate 27,513,656 of NW_023425573.1, forward strand.
AAAATGGTGAACATCTCCCTAAGAATTCCTCAGGCAAGGCCACCTTGAGAAATGCCATGTGACAGCTGCCTGGCCAGCCCTCTGGGGACCACGCAGGACACACACAAGGCACGCCTTTTCGTCCCCAACCCCCTCCCTCCCCATGAGAGACTCCCTGGAGCCACAGACACTGATCAAGGACATGCTTTGGAGTTCAGTGTATTTTTTTTAAAATAGTTTATTGATTTTAGAGAGAGAGGAAGGCAGGGGAGGGGGAGGGGGAATTCAGAAGTGACGTCCTTCAGGAGGGGGAGGGAATGTGACCCAGCACCAGACGAGTTTCCCTGTTTGGAGAAACACGTTCTTCCCCCTCCCAGGGCCCCTGCAGGAGCCTACGCCCACCTGACCACGATGTCTGTGGCAAAAAGAGCGCCGGTGCCAGGAGTTAACACGTCAGCCATGCACACACGTGGCCCAGCTTACCAACCACCCACTTCACCCAGGAGGCAGCTTCCCACCCGGAGCGGTTTGAAAAGTCACAGGCCCACCTGTCCCCTCCACCTGCCCCAGACTCCTCAGCATCCTGCCTTTGTCCCATTCTCCTGGGAGAGGAAGGTGCCCACGTTTCCAAGCGGGCTCAGGTGGCATCAATTAAACCACTGCCCGTTTGTGGGCGGTGTTGCCTGTCTGCAGAGGGCCCCGAGGCCCCCTGGGGCTGCTCAGACACACCTGCCTCTTCCTCTTCACAAACCCTGAGCTCAGACAGCCGGGCATGACTGCTGCACCTGGAGCTTCCTTCCTGGCCAACAGTGGAAACCACAGGAAGGATTTCCGGCTCAGCCCCAGTGTTGCCTCCCTGATGCCCCTCTTCCCTCTCCCCTGCAGCCCCGTGTCTCCCGAGGACTCAGTCACATCCAGTCACTTCCAGTCACATCCAGCCAAAGCAGCCAGGCTCCCAAAGCCTTTACCCCTCCGCTGGGCCACAGGGCCCTGACGCTCAGAGGGTGGGGGGCAGGAATCACTCCGAACCCCAGTCAACCCCAGGCCTCCTAATTGAGCCCGAGAGACACACCGCTTCACTTTCCTGAAAAGCTTTGTGGTTTCTTCAAAAAGTGGACTTCCCCACTGTGGGGAGGCTCCTCACCCTGTGGCTGGACCTTAGTTCCTCCAACAACTTCTGGAACATTCCTGGGAACGCCCTCTTCCTTACCTCCTTCCTTCCTCCCCCATAGCGCCTCGCAAGTGGGGACTGACCTCTCTACCTCCGGTCTCACCCAGCCATGCCCAGTCAGTCCTGGATGCTGGCGGCCAGGTAGGCCGCCACACGTTCCCTCTGCTTGCCCCTTCGCCCCAGTCCCCGGCCCCATTCCCGTCCCACTACCCTGGTACACGTGCCTCCTCCAGCCCCTCACTGCACCATCTCACAGACCGGGGAGAGGACACCTAGGGGCTCCCTGGGGAGCTGGGGCAGGAGTGGGAGAAGCTGGTTGAGGTCACTTCCTCCCACTGGCATTGCCCACTCTCTGCCTCCCACCTCGGAGCCTTTCCCATGGCCAGGGAGGCAGAAAGACGTGGTGGGCCTGGTGTGCTTGGTGTCTGTTCATTCTCTGGATAGCAGCAAGAGACGGGGTGAGGGCCTCACTGCATTTCCCTGCGTCCGCCAGCTGTGCAGGAGGAGGCTGAGGAATGAGGGTCGGGGCCTTGGGAGCAGAGATCTCTTCCTGCCCGATCCTGGGGCGTGAGGGCCCCCAACAGGAGGGAGGCGGACAGTGGGTGGAGGGATGGAAACATCTGAGGACCCTCAGACTCAGGGCTGAACTTCCCTTCAAGAATGTTCAGATACCGGTCTGCTCTTGGCCTAGGCATCCTTCTGCTTTCACCAGTCAAAATAAAAGATTGGTTTCCGCGGCAACCAAGGAAACATCTCGAGAGAACAGTTATGTTGTTTTGAAATGTTTTGAAACCTTATCAATAGTTTCCAGGGAAACCCAGGCTTTCCTAGGTAATTCTAAGGAGAGGCACAGGGGAGCAGGTCTGAATTCAAAGAATGCAAGCATTTGCCATTTGTTAAGGCGGAAGTACAGAGTTCACTCACATCTGACATTTAATGTTCTTGCCTGTGCAGTCTGGCATCTAGTGGTTCCTTGGGGAGGTCAGCATTGCCTGGACCACAATTAAAGACATCACACAAAATTTTAAAAATTATGGCATTTGTGAATCCCATGAGAATAGAAATGTTAATTAATATTACAGAGTACACTTTGGGGAAACCCAGATTTAAAGGACCGACTCTGTGGCCAAATTTCCGTCAGCGCAGTTTGTAAGCCAAATGGCAGCTGTGTCCCCAGAAGAAAGGCAGGGACCACCAATGAATTCAGGGAACGGTGGCCCAAGCCCTCCACGTGCCCCACCAGGCCGTCCTCACCGTGGCTCCGTCTTACCATCGCTGCTCCCTGCTTACACTCAGAAAAGCATCCGGCAAGCCTGACCTCCCAGCGGATGCTGGCTTTTCATTTCCTCTGGCATCCACTGAGGTCAGCAAGCGCTTCTGCCTCCCTGCAGCAGCCAGTTCCTTTCCTTTCTCCGTTGGTTCGTGTTCGCCTCTCAGGACCCGCTCCCGCCTCTGAGATTCACCTTTGCCCTCGCTTGCTGTGACTGCGCAGGAAGACCTGGCTCTGACGATCGCTCCAAAGAGCAGCATCTAGCAGCTGATGGCCACCATCCCCTACGTCCAGTCAACCCTACACCACCACGTCGCTTAGGAACATCTTAATTAAAGCTTGCATTTTAATTTCCTGAGTGATATTTTTTCACTGTCCCCGTGCTGTGCACATGCTTTATATGGCATCAAACACAACAGACGGCAGGCAGGAACAGATGGGTCTCACTCTGTGTCAAACCGATATCATATCACATAGAAAAATGGCAGTTAATTTGAGCTTGAAAAGGTTACGCGGACCATACTGCCTCCGGTGGGATATATTTTTGAGGACAAAGAAATGTGGAAATGTACACAATAGGTTTGTTTTCAGTAGTGATTTGAGTGCAGTGATAATAAGACCATTTCATGCGTGTTCTTTTGCACAGGAGTCACTGTTGAAATGCCGGGAGCCCAGATTCTCGCCGTGGGAGGAGGGGGTCCCACAGGAGACGTGGGACTGTGAGGACAAACCCCCTGAGGTTGGGTTGGAGGCAAAGGCACCATCAGGATGAACTCACAAGGTTTTAAAAAACGTATTTGAACCTCTGTCCATGGAAGAGTTGAAGGAACAATGACATCCGATGGTAATGAGCACACAGAGCACCCAGACCTTGGTTTCTAAATACCTTTCTCCACCACCGGGAGAGGTGGCGGACCCAGGCCCGGAGCGGGGAGGGCCCAAGGTCAGCTGGGGACACACGACAGTGCCAGGAAGAAAGATGTGCCTAGAGACTAACGGGGGCATTTAAGTAGCTGCATTTCACAAGTGACAAAAGCCGAGTCAGGTTTTTGTCAGGACTGCTGTGACCAATGGCCACACACCAACCGCTCGGCTGAAGCAGCAGCCGGTTCTTCCTTCATGCTCTGAGGGTGGATCTCAGTTCCAGCTGTCAGTAGGGGTAGGCTCCCCCTGAAAGCTCTAGGGGAGGGTCCTTTCTGCCTCTTCCAGCCTCGGTGGCTCCCGCCTTCCTTGGCTGGTGGCCGCATCACCCCAGTCTCCCTGTGTCTGCACAAGGCCATCTTCTCTGTATGTCTCTGCGCTGTTTTCCTGGCTGAGATTTTGAACTATACCGGTAATTATGCATGACGCTATCTTTGGGGAAATTGTGTGAAAGGTTTAGGAGACCTTTCTGTTTGTTTTTTACAACTGCATATGAATATATAATGATCTCAAATGTTTGTTAAATAAAAAAAATGTTGTCAGAGGGAGACTGAAGGAGGAGGAACCCACAGGTCCTGGCATCTGATTGGCTGCAAGACACAGAGAGAGACTAAAGGAGGCCTGGAAGTTCCAAGCCTGGGTGATGGTGATGGTGATGGTAACAGGGAGGGGAAACCAGGACAAAACAGCAGGGGCAGGAAGGGAGGAGCTAACCCCAGGGGCCAGACCAGGGGACTGTGGTCTGCATGAAGGCTTGAGGGGCTGGAAGTGTGTTTTCCTTTGGAGTACGAGTAACGAGGAGCAGCTGGAGCTACCCTATGAGGAAACGGGCAATTTCCTGGGAGCCTATCAGGGAGACCTTGAAGTTCAAGGCAGAAATGCAGCTGGACCTCAGGAAGAAGTAGAGCTGGGACCAGGGTGAACACACTCCATCTTTCACCTCTATTTTTCCATAACACACTGGCTTTCTCTCTCAGTCCAGGGCTGCCCCCAGCGCCTGAGTCCAGCTCCCAGGAGAAACTGACCCCAAACTCCTAGGGAAATGTCCCCTAGGCTGGTGCCCTCCCCTCGGGGCCAACAGGGCAGGGCCATTTCACACAAGTGGCCAGAGCTCACCAGAGTGTGACAGTCTCAGGGGACATCTTGAGCTGGGCAGACATCCCCAAATGTACCCATCACAAAAGTCCTTAGGGCGCCTTCTGTTCAGCCCAATACACTTCCTGGGACATTACAAGGAACCACTCTTCCTCCTTCAAGAGGGCATTCTCATGTTTTCCTTCAATTACATTTTAGAAAGATTTTCAACAAGAGCTGAGACTAGCACGTAGCCTGGCTTTTAGGAAACCAGAAAATTAAATTAACCGAAACATCAAATCCCCAATCTGAGAATCAGAGTTTTCTTTTATTATAAATCCAAATTTATGCAAGTAAAGATCATTCTTGTATGGATACGTAGTAGCTGCTTCCCCCCACAATCCCTTAAACTTTCCAGAATCACCCCTAATTATTCGGATAATTTATCCGGAGATAGTTTCTGGTACGGTGACCTTTGAGCACAAGGCCATTTTTCTTCCGTGGAGAGTTACGGTTTCTTCACACAGATGAGCACACGCACTCCGGAGTGCAGTTGTTTGTGGCCTCAGCTACTCTCTGGGAGGTTTGCTGTGACCAGTTTCGTCATCAGCGGAAGGTCAGGCGCCAGCGCCCTGCGGGGCAGAGAGGCCTGGAGGACCTGGAACCACGGGGAGGGCATCAAAGCAACGCCCATCCAGGCCCGGACACACAGACATTTCTTTGCTCCTCTTGTATGGAAACCCCTCAGAGGAGGATTTCCCCTCTGGCAAGGCTGTTTATGGGACCAGGTCACAAACAAGCCCCACGTGTGCTGAATAAATAAATAGGTTGGCCCAGGCACCTGCTTCGGAGAAGGGGGATTTGTTGACTTAATCCCACCGTTGGCCTCCTGGGGAGTCTTCATTAATTAAGGCTCTGGAAACAAAAGGACTCTGTCTTCTTTAATCATGGAATTTCCAGAACATCAAAGTGGACAAAGACGTTTTCAGAAGCTCTTTGATTCTAAGCATCTTCCTCCTGCTCAGGGCAGCCGCCAGGGAGGCGGGCTGAGGTCACCGGGAGGAGGAGCCCCTATAACCTGGAAGGGTGGGGGCTCAGGCAAAGGTGGGAGGGGTTGGAAGTAGGAGCTTTGGCAGCCTAGGGAGGTATCCCCGCTGGACTGGGATGTGGATGATTTAAAGCGAAAATCACATTCCAAACATACCGTTTCCAGCAGAGAGTAAACATACTCAGCAAAGCCAGGTTCAGAGTGGGGTCTGCAGAATATCTGCATGAAGTACTGTTGAGGAGCAGGAGAAACCCAAGGGCAGAGCTGGAGGTCTTTGCACATTTGGGAGTGCACGTTTTTCTCGGGAGTCATGGAAGAATCCAAATAAAAGGATCCCAAAGAAATGCCATGGAAATGAGATGTGTACAAGTTTGTGTGTGAGCAGAGCCCTGAGGGACCCCAAGGTTCCAGCCGCCGGTGCAGACCCCGTGTGTAATCCCGGTGAATGTGCTGGGTCTGGGGAGGGAGGGATGCTACTCTTATGATGGGGTTACCAGTGTGACTAGATGAGGGACAGCATCCTGTGGTTATCTGACCTGACCTGTGGAGCCCGCTGGCCTTGCAGAAGCACAGCTGCGAGGTGAGCAGCAACATCACTAGGACCCGAGGGAGGCCTCTAGGGTGAACGGGGACCCCCTAGTTGATAGCCAGCAGGACAAATGCAGGGCCTCGGGGCTGCCGCCACCAGGTGCTGGATTCTGCCCACACAGTGGGGAAGGCAGAACTGCGCCTTCAACAAGAGCCACGAGAGCCACGAGAACCATGGCCCTCGTGCAGCCCGGTGCCACCTGAGCAGAAACCCAGCTGAGCCATCACTCGCAAAACCCACGCGGTAACAAATGTGCTGTTTTAGGCGGTTGTGTGTCAGTCTGTGACACAACAAGGGAACACGAATACAGCTCTTATCAGGAAGTCAGCGTAATTTATCTTAGCAAGAGGTTTTTTTTTTTTTGGTTTTTTTAAGGAATGCGTGCATCTGTGAGAGCAGAGGGCTGCTGGTTTGGGTTAAAACCTTGAGACACCTCAGTGCCTCCCTTAGAATGCAGAGAGCTGGGCCAGAGTCAGACAATTTGATTCTGACCCCTTCTTCCCTGGCAGGCCAGCCTGGGCCAGGAACTTCACCACCACAGAGGCCAGTTCCAGACCCTGCGAGTGAGGAAGCGCAGCCACGTGTTTCCTTTTAGTTCACAGCACTGGCTGCTGGGGGGGGAGCCACGTGGAAATCGCAGGAAGGACGCGTGCAGCCTCTAGGGGCATGGGCTGGCCCAGGCTGGCAGCCAGCAGGGGAACGGGGACCTCAGTCCCGTAAGATGCAGAATTGGTCCAAAACCGGGATGGGCGCGGGGCTCGTTTCTCCCCAGCCTCCAGAAAGGCTCACAGCCCTTCCCACAGCCCACTTCCGGCCTGGGGACACTCTCACCGCCTGCAGCTGGACTCAGACTTCACACCCACAGAGCCGGGAGGCAAGTAATGGGCTAGTTTCCTGCCTCTGGGTTTGTGCAGGTGCGTTGTCGGGGTCCCTGGAAATTTGCTGTGAGGATGTACGTATGAGCACCACGTGCGCAGAGGATTAGGCTCATACCTGGCTGTGTGAGCTGTGGCGTCCCCTTTGCTGTGTGAGTGATGGGCCAGCTGCCACTCCAGGGGCAGGTCCAGCCACCCGCTGCCTAGAGGTGACTGCTGAGGTCGGGGACAGAGCATGGGTTGGAAGGGTTGGGTGGGTGGGTGATTGGCCTGTCGCTGAATTTGCAGCCCACGCCTCGTGTCTAGCTGTTTCTGGTGCAGACTGGCGTTTCTCTGGGGAAGCTGGAGGGAACTGGGTGGGTTAGGCCCCATCAGCCAGCCTTGCACCACCCAGGCTGAGGTCTCCGTTGTTTGTTCTCATGGGTTCACTGCTGTTGGCATTGATCTGGTTGTGGTCCCTCCCACCACCACCACCACCACCATCAGCCTTCTCCCCCCACCGTGTTCAGGAGAATGTTCCTCGTCAAGAGGACGGGCTTGGATTCACCTGAGCCACTGAGCCAAGTCCTACACTTCTGGAAGCTTGGTGGGCTCACCAGTACAGAGGGGTGGTGATAACAGGGTGCGCTTACAGGGCTGAGGGAGGCCTCTGGGAGACCTGTTCTGAGGCCCACGTGGTCCTTATTCCTGCCAGTCTGTCCGGGGCTCCTGTGGACCCTGATCTTCTGTCTGGGCTCTTTCACAGGACTTGAGGCCGGTCCCCATCTCTGGCGGCACAGAAGTGGGTGTGGCTCCTCCAACTATAAGCCACTGGGAGATTCATGGGCGCGGGACAGCCTCTCGGCGGCAAAATCCAACAGGGATGCAAACTAGCTAATAATTTAGTTCCCCTCTCCTCTTCTCCCCCCCTCCCCCCGCCCCCACCCGCTTCAGTCCAGTCTCTCTAAGAATGCTGCACCCACAGAGCCCATCCAGTTCAGAGAATGAGCAGAGTCTGGGGCTGGAGCGCGAGCGCCACCTGTCTGCACCGGCAGCCAGCGTTTTTCTGTGCGTCTCTGTGCAAGACCTCACCCTTCTGGATCTTTGGCGAAGTTGCTAATGGATTCTGCCTTTGGACTCGGCAAAGGGGGCCAGCAATCAGAAACACTCCCCCAATAAATATGTTAAAGAACACAGGCTCCCCTTTGTTCAGGGTCTGGCACTTGGCGCTGCCATCCAGTGATCCTAAACGTTAGGACCTAAAGCCTAACCTTCCGCTTTCCTGACTGGCACCGGCCAGGTCATGGGTCTCCCACCTGGAGATCCAAGGTGACTTTGTCCTGAGCTGCAGGTTTGTGGGTTGTCAGCTGCACCGGTCAGAGATGGCCATGGCACTCTGAGCTTTCAGGAAAGAGGAAATACTAAATAATCCCCTCGTCGGGTTGTTTCTTGCAGAAAGCGTGGCTGCATGACTGTCACTGCCCAGTGGGGCCAGCATCGCCTTCCTACTGTCTGTTCCTGTCATTGACCCCCGACACATCCCAGGGAAACCAGAGTTCTCCGAGCACCTGAGCATGGTAGTGGAGGAACACACTTCACCATGAAACCACCACATGTAGCTCTAGATGTGACACGTGTGATGCTGAAACCAATTCTCTCTGAATCTTGATATTGCTTTAAGAGGTGGTGGAAATCAAGCGGGTGGTAACTTACACAATAAAATCCAAACATTTTGGGTTATTTTATGCTCCGTGGATCATCCAGTTTCAGTTTGGCAAGATGAGAAAGGTTCTGGACATGGGAGGTGGTGGTGGTGAGTGGATTGAAGGCCACCAAGTTGTAACTTAAGTATGGCTAAGTTGGTAAATTCTAGATTATGTCTATTTTACCACAATTTAAAAAACTACTTGCTACTGCTTCACACACCTGTTCACACTTTCATCCACCTAAAAATGTTCCTATGAGGCCGACAGTGGTGTAGGGTGGAGCTGGAAGAAGAGACCATAGTCACCGTCCTCACTGGGCTTCCTCACTTTGCCTTTTCCAGAATGTCATATGGTTGGAATAACACAGTACTCCTTTCAGATTGGCTTCTTTCACTTAGAGATATACATGTAAGCTCCCTCCTGTTTTTTGGCTTGGTAGCTCATTTCCTTTTAGTGCCAAGTAAAATTCCTTCCTCTGGATGCACCACAGCTTACTTACCCATCACCTCCCGAGGGACGTCTCGGTTGCTTCCAAGTTGGGGCAATTAAGAATAGAGCTGCTGCTCTAGCCGGCTTGGCTCAGTGGATAGAGCGTCAGCCTGCGGACTGAAGGGTCCCAGGTTCGATTCTGGTCAAGGGCATGTACATTGGTTGCGGGCACATCCCCGGTGGGAGGTATGCAGGAGGCTTGCTTGGTGTGATGTTTAATGCTATGTGACTGGGCACAGGTACCCTGTGTGCTCATCAAACCCCAGTCTGGATGTGGCTGGGAGGTATTTTTTAGATGAATGAACAGGGAAGTCAGTAAGCTCTGAGTAACACGGACCACCGTCCAGTCAGTTGAAGCATTAAGAGTGAAGACTGACCTCCCCGAGCAGGAAGGAATGCTGCCTCCACGGCCACCAGTCTCGAACGGCAGCACCCCCTCTTGCCAAAGCTCCAGCCTGCAGGCCCGCCTTGTTGGAAATTCATCTGTATTAGAAGAGGTAATACAAAGGTGAAGTTTGCATCAATACATTCCCCCCAAAGTTATAGTATGGCTTTTTTTCAAAAGAAGCAGAACAAATTTTACTGAATCTCTCCACAGGAATTTAATCCTCATCCTGTGGTACAAAGAATTAAGCATAAAAGGCCCATTCACTCAGTCTCAGAATTATCCCTTCCCTACATTCTTAGCAAAACCGGCCAAAAACGCATTTTGAATCGTAGCTATTATTCTACTCGTTAAAATATTTTCCTTTATTTGCAATACCTCACCGCCCCCTGGTGGTAAGAAATAGGTTATAACAACTGTGATCTTTTCCTGAATCCAGGTGAAAGAATTAGGAAGAAAAACCTACCAGTAGTCTGTGTATTTCCAGACTTTTCACCCCAAAACCAATCATTTCACCCCATCAGTCCCATGTTTAAACATGCTCTGTATGTTTACCTCATGATGATGTCTGTGGTTTTGCAATTTAAATTCTTTCATCATTTTATGCAAATGAAGACATCTTTTGATAGGTATTTTATCTCTCCAAACTTCATATAGACAGAGGCTGTAATAACTTACAGCACTTCACAGGTCTTTTTCTTTGATCTTCACAAGTCTTACCTGTGGGCCAGTGTAGAGGGCCGCCTGGGAAGGCACATGGGCATTTCTTTAAATTGTTGTCAGCTGCCGAAACCGGTTTGGCTCAGTGGTAGAGCGTCGGTCTGGGGACTGAAGGGTCCGGGGTTCGATTCCGGTCAGGGGCATGTACGTTGGTTGTGGGCAGCTGGTCGATGTTTCTCTCTCGTCAACATTTCTAGCTCTCTATCTCTCTCCCTTCCTCTCCGTAAAAAAATCAATAAAATATATTTAAATAAATAAATAAATAAATAAATAAATTGTTGTCAGCTGAGTCCGAGACTGGCAGAGCCATGTCTTGGATATACACTCCCCAAGAAGGCAGAGAGTGTTATCAGCTTGGCCTTCATATCAGCCCAGGTGTTGGCCTAGCAGACTTGGACATGTAAATCCAGTCAAACACCAGCAATACTGGGGCCTACTCAAGAATGCAAATAAGCTCCTTTGATCCTAACTTTTGGTGATACTTCCTCGTATTGGGGGTATAAAATAAATGTGCTTCGAGGGCTCAGGGTCCTCATTTCCTCTCCGTTAGAGAGAATGGTATCCCACCTGGCTCCCAACTTGCTTCTATTTCTTCTTTCTTTCTTTCTTTCTTTCTTTCTTTCTTTCTTTCTTTCTTTCTTCTTTCTTTCTTCCTTTCTTTCTTTCTTTTCTCAATCCCTGGCCACTTCCACTTAGAACCGGTTTGTTCATCTCTCCTTCTGTGCTGGACGCGTAAAAGGGAGATCCCCACCATATCTGGCCCCCACTGCATCTGGCCCCTGTAGGCCAGCCTGGAGGATTATTTCTTTCTCTTTTCAACAGAGGCAGAAACAGGACCTGAGATGTTGAGAAGATTGCCCAAGGTCACCATCCCCATTGTCTGTTCCCCACAGCAAACCATCTCAAAGCTCAGTGGTTGAAATGGTGTATTATCACACTTCACGTCTCCATGTCTCCGTGGTCGATGGAGCTCAGTTGGGCGGCTCTCACTCAGCCATCTGAAGGCACACCACTATGGCCATCAGGATGGCGCCCCCCTGTTGCTGTGACCTGGGAGCTTGGCTGGGGCCCTGTCCAGGCACCACAGGCCCCTCTCTGCCTGGAGGTGAGGTTCTGAGGGGACCCTGACCAGGGTGAGCCTCACAAGAGTCTCCCAGCCCTGGCCTCCAGATCCCAGAGCATCGTGTCCACGGCATCCAACCTGTCACTTAGACCAGCCCTGATTCAAGGGAGAGGACGTAGTCCCTCCTCCTAAATACCTCTTTGCACTGCCGTGTTCCAGGAATCCTGCTGACAGTGGATCGCACAGCCCCAGAGCTGAGGGCCTGAACAGCACCCTGTGAATGTGGAAGACTCGCCCACATGACCAGGAGTTCTGCGAATGGAGACTGGTGGAGAAGACAGTGTTTGTTAAGGCCTGAGGAAGAATCAGTGTGCTCAGAGGAAGCTTGCACTTTTACTATCGAAACAGTGACTGTAGCAATTGTCTGCAACTTAGACCCCGAAAGATCCCTGTTCACAGAGGAGGGCTTTTGTCCCCGACATGTCATAGACTTGCTGGCCGGGGGAGGGGGAAGGGGAGGGGTGGCAAAGGGCAGATGAAGACTTAGCTGGTTTCATCATTCTTTTCCACACACTTCAGGTGCCCTAATGCTAGCCCTTCCCTTACTGTCTGCTCCCTATAGAGCCTGCCACACACACACACACACACACACACACACATCTGGGGAAGGTACTTTCCAGTTGGTAGAAATCAACAAACATGACTCCCACCTGCAGGTCGGGAACCTGAGAAGGATCGCCTGCCAGGAGGCGACTTATTCCCAGTGCTGGTGGGAAACACACTCTGGACCCTTGCAGGCATCATGCCACGGGCTGTGTGCCCGCCGTGGATTTAGCACAGCCCTGGACCCCTGGCATCCCAGGAGAGGGGGCACTAGGAGTGACCTGTGGGAAGGTTCTCCATAGAGGCCGGAGGAGGCAGGGACCAGGGCTTTGTGCAGAGCTGCGGAAATTCTCACACATCTGCCTGCTCCGCCCCTGCTCCTGACAAACCCCAGGCCAGGCATCCTATTCAGCCAAAAAGCCCGGCCCTATTCTGGCCTCCCCAAAATCCCAAGTGAAAAATTAGCTAATAATCATCAGTTGCAAATTACATTTCTTTGGGACTAAAGCTAGACATAAACTGTAATACATTGTCCTCGTGTGGGAAACAGAAATAAACAGACCAAATAACCCAAGGAGCATCTTTGTGTCGGAAGATCCCTCAAATAACTGGAGGGTGAGTCTCGGGGTTAGGATGTGGACATCTGGGGGTGGGTGGGGTGGAGTGGGGGTGTTATTCTGTCTATGACAGGGCTCTCTTGCCATTTTTGAAAAAGCATTGGCCAGTTGATCTCTGTCTCCTAAATGAGAACAATTTGGCCCAGTTTGTGTTTAGCTGAAGCCCCAAAGAAATGCAATATGTAACTAGTTATTAGGTAATTTATCATTTGGCTGTACTTACTAGTTGAACTAAAAGGTGGTGAGGAATTTATTTATTATTTCGATTTAGGCTGTGAATAGGTCTTTAAAAATGATTTGTGCCAGTTAACAAACTTTAAAGAAAGGTGAATAAAATTAAACCCAAATATACCGTATTTTTCGGACCATAAGACGCTCCGGACCATAAGACGCACCAGTTTTTAGAGAAGGGAAATGAAGAAAAAAAGATTCTGAAACAAATAGTGTCCTAAAATATTTTATGTGCATTAAAACTCAACATCACAGTCATAAACACATGTAATCAACCCTGTAAAGTAAACAGCAGCATTTAGAACCATTTTAGAGCTGGGCAAGCACACAGAGACCACACAGAGCCGGGCAAGTAAAAAATATAGCCTACACATATACTTTTTTTTTAAAGTATATGTGTAGGCTATATTTGGACCATAAGACGCAGGGACTTTTCCCCCCCCCCCCACTTCTGGGGGGAAAAAAGTGTGTCTTATGGTCCGAAAAATACGGTAACAGTCAATTAGAAAGACAAACTGATTTCACCAAGCCCCTTCAGATTATTACTGTGGCCCCACCTCTGCTGGCTAGAGATCCGGTGCATTTTGAGCTAAAGGATGAGCCCATTCTGTGTCCTGGCCATGGTGTCTGACAAACCAAAGGACACCTGTGCCCGGGCCCGGATTCTAGGACATGTGTCTGTACGTCCGGGTTCCGAGACCCAGGCCTCCTCCAGCACATGCTCAGACCACCACACCTGGGCCAGCCAAACGCCAGGTAGTCCCACCTTGGCTGGTCCCTTCTTCCTCTCCACTATCCCCTCCTCTCCTCCAGGCTCCTGCCAGGGCTGCCCCAGCCTTCCACTGATGCCCTGGAGCCTCGTCCAGCAGGATAAACAAACACCCTTACATCAGTGGTCCTCACCTGCTCACCTGCTCACCTCCTCACTCCTGGCCTCCTCACTTGGACTGAACCTCCCCCAAGGGTTCAGCTCCCTCCAGCGGAGGTGATCTGTTCCACTGAGGCCCACTGATAGGGGGTTGCAGGTGGGAGATGAGCTTTGTCCCGGAGACATGCCGATTCCAGACCTTTCCTATGAGCCTCACCTTGGACAGCTCATCCTGAAAGGGCAGTTCTCATTCCAGCTGGACACTAGCTGCTGGGCCGGGGCAGGAAGTCCCTGTTGCTCTTAATTACCTGCAGGGCTGAGCGGGCGGCTTGCAGCATGGCTCCTGGGAGTGCTGCTTTCCAGACCTGCTCACACTAGCACCCAACACAGTCATTGGGCCCTCAGTTAAAAGCACGCCTCCTCCAGGCACTGGTGGGCTCCATCCAACCCTCTGAGGGAAGCTCTTCCTGTTCAAGAAATCTGGTCCCTCTGACTTCAGGAGGCTGGGTGCTGTGAGCATCCCAGGCAGAGCCTGATAGTCTGCCCGTGGTCAGCCCCGGGGGCTGGGAGTGAGGAGTGGGAGTGGGAGCTTGTCTGGGTCTTGGTGTTGGGTCTACCCTGAGCACGAAGGTTCCAGTGCAGAGGGCACAAAGGCAGCCCTGACACCGTTGGGCTGGCATTGGCTACACTTCATTGTCATGTTCACAGAACAACTATCTCCAAGCATGGAAGTTGCTTCTTGGGAAATTGTTTGCGTTCTTCCTCGTATGGACTTAGGAGAGCTGGGAGGCCTTCCAGTCACAGAGGGCTTGTCAGAGCCCCCGCCAGCTTGCCTGGTAGTGCTTTCTGCAGTCTATTAGGCAGGTAAATAGAGAAGCAAGCAACCCGTCGGAAATCATTGTTACAATTTCCATTTCAGAAGCTCTTCAGAGTTTTTGGTAACCAGCTTGTGAGCATATAACTTACATAAGACACAGCCCACCTATTTCAGTGTACAGTTCAATGAGTTTTGTGGATGGTGAGATCTAGAATATTCCATCTCTGGAAAGGCCTCTCATGCCCCTTGGTGTCTCCTTCACTTCCTATCCTGTCCTCCACCCTCAGGCAACTTGCTGGCCTGCTTTCTGTCTCCATCTCTCTTCATTTCTAGATTCAGGAAACCACACACTTACACAGCCTAGCTTCTCCCACTCAGCAGGGCGTGGCTGCTACCCGAAGTGGGCTCCTTTTTTTTCTTTTTTAATTTTTTCTTTAATATATTTTATTGATTTTTTTTACAGAGAGGAAGAGGGAGGGATAGAGAGTTAGAAACATTGATGAGAAAGAATCATTGACCAGCTGCCTCTTGCACACCCCCTACTGGGGATGTACCTTTAACCAAGGTACATGCCCTTGACCGGAATCAAACCTGGGACCTTTCAGTCCGCAGGCCGCCACTCTATCCACTGAGCCAAACCGGTTTTGGCTGGGCTCCTTCTTATCTTGAGGTGGCATCACTCTGTCCGGATGCCCCACAGCTTGTTTCTCCCACTCATCAGCTGATGGACATTTGAGCTGCTTCCAGTTTCTAGCCATCATGCACGAAGCTGCTGCAAACACTTGAATGCGATTCTCTATGTTCACCGTGGATAGCTACCTAGGAGCACGTGTTTGGTGGGGTCATATGGCAACTGTTCAGCTTTATAAGGAACCGCATGACTATAAAAGCCGTCGATGTCGCGTGCAGCTCTTCATATTTAAACCAACGAAGGTTAAACACGGAGTAAAGGTCAGGTCCTCTGATGCAGGAGCCACACTCTGGTGCTCAGTGCTCAGCAGCCACAGGTGACCGGCGGCTGCCACGTGGGCGGGAGCAGATAGAGAATTTCCATCCCCCCAGGAAGTTCCACCAGCCGGCCCTGGTGTGGGTTTAAACATGGAGTTTCAGAACAGGAACCTTTCCACGGACTTGCATGGCAGGTGTTTGTGAAAGCCACAGGTGTTCTAGCTCACGTTGTTTCCGCACACAGGGGGTCCTCGCCAAACCGAGGGGGACCATCCCATCTGGTGTTCACTCTGCAGAACTGATATGGGGAGCCACCCGAGGACCAGAAAGGCCAATAGCCTGAAGAAGATATTATTTGCTCTGGCGCAGCTGGCTGCTCTGGGGGAAAGGGGGGAGACAACCATGGGGGACCACTGTCCTCCAGACTCTGCAAATTCCACAAACAGCTGCAAGCCCCAGGACCCATAGAGTGGAGAGGGGACTGTGCTGTTGCTGGGAACATCCCCCAGACTCCACGGCAGGTAACATAATATACCGATAGCATCACAGTCTCAGAAATAAGCTCGACGTGGCTTCTCTCCGTTCATCACGCTCTAAAAGCAGCCGGGAGCCCAACTGATAAAATGCAGGTCGACCAGTCGATCAGGCTTGACACTTTAAGTTTCAGGTTCCAGCATCTTAAAGACCCTTGAATCGGACAAATGGGATTTTTTTCTGACCACGACCCAAAAGGATGCGTTTCACCTTGGCTTTTCTGTGTGAGGTTCTGATTTCCTGGCTGCCAGGCTAATGGCGAGGAGTCGGGACCCAGGACAATCGGGGGCATTGATGGTGGGCGCGGCTCCGTTCCGTGCGTGTGGTCTTTTGCAGAGGAGGGAAGCCACACCACCGAAGAAGGGGGTTTTGTTACCTCGGGGGCAATGTTGCATTTTGTGAAAGAAAGTATTTTAAGCACCGATGTGCACAAAGCGGGCAAAACAATAGTCCCTCTTGTGGTCGTGGCCATTAATCTTCTTTTATGTAGGGAAAAAGTCAGATGGCTCCGTGATGTCACCGCTTGGCCCGGGAAAGGACCAATGGGACTGAGGCCACCATTGTTTCCTGGCACGGAGGCTGCAGAGGAAGCTGCCTTTGCCTTTTCTTCTCCAGAGAGAAGAGGCTCCTGGGCGCTGGGCGCTGAGAAGCAGGCTGTGTGTTAGCACCCGGGGATTTGTGGGACGGGGGGATTTGTGGGATGGGGGGATTTGTGGGATGGGGGATTTGTGGGATGGGGGGGATTTGTGGGATGGGGGGATTTGTGGGATGGGGGGATTTATGGGATGGGGGGATTTGTGGGATGGGGGGATTTGTGGGAATGGGGGGATTTGTGGGATGGGGGGATTTGTGGGATGGGGGGGATTTGTGGGATGGGGGAAATTTGTGGGATGGGGGGGATTTGTGGGATGGGGGATTTGGGGAATAGGAGGATTTGTGGGATGGGGAGATTTGTGGGATGGGGGATTTGTGGGATGGGGGATTTGTGGGATGGGGGGGATTTGTGGGATGGGGGGGATTTGTGGGATGGGGGGATTTGTGGGGTGGGGGGATTTGTGGGATGGGGGGGATTTGTGAGATGGGGGATTTGTGGGATGGGGGGATTTGTGGGATGGGGGATTTGTGGGATGGGGGGATTTGTGGGATGGGGGATTTGTGGGATGGGGGATTTGTGGGATGGGAGGATTTGGGGAATGGGGGGATTTACGGGATGGGGGATTTTCGGGATGGGGGGATTTTCGGGATGGGGGGGTTTCGGGGTGGGGGGTATCTGTGAGTGGGGGGTATCTGTGAGTGGGGGGTATCTGTGGGATGGGGTATTTGTGGGATGGGGGATTTGCTGGGATGGGGGGATTTGTGGGTGGGGGGGATTTGCTGGGATGGCTCTGTGGAAGCCATGCAGCCTCCCCCATCTGTTACCTTCTTTCTTTTCCCCAAATAAAACAAGCTCTTTTTAATGGTCTGGTGCAGTGGTCGGCAAACTCATTAGTCAACAGAGCCAAACATCAACAGTACAATGACTAAAATTTCTTTTGAGAGCCAAATTTTTTAAACTTAAACTTCTTCTAACACCACTTCTTCAAAATAGACTCGCCCAGGCCATGGTATTTTGTGGAAGAGCCACACTCAAGGGGCCAAAGAGCTGCATGTGGCTCTCCAGGAACAGTTTGCCAACCATGGGTCTGGTGGAATGTTTCCTCTTTTCTTCAATCCATTGTTTCTTCCTCTCTTCACCTTTGGTGCAAAAGCCATTTAGGGTGATAAAACAATAAAGTGATCTTGGGGAGGTGACAGGTGGTCAGCACGACTAAGGGGACAGGTGGGGAGTAGCTGCGCTGCATGGAGAGGCTGAATGGCAGGACGAGCCTGCTCCTGGGCGGAGCTGTGCCCCCAGGACAGGTGTGGGAGCTGAATCTCTGTGGCCTGTGAGAGAGGCTCCCTGGCACCTTGCTTTTCGAAAATTATAAAATTCCACGTGCTCATTGCAGACCATTCAGATGGGGTAGAAAAAAGGGAGGAGCACTGGACCAGACAGAGAGGAGACTCTTGGCCAGCCATTGAGATTTAACTCTATGGACATCGAAAGCTACCTGGACGGCAAAATGCATGGCCCACGTGTGACTGTGTATCGCTGTCGCTAGTGCCCTTCCTGAGGTTTGGGGCGCCCCAGCAGGATCCCATAGACTGACTGCAAACACGGCCCCTGTTTTCCACTCCTTTCAACACCCGTATTGCCTTTTGCAATGGGACCTCACCCTCTTTCTATCAAGAGTTGGGGTATGTTTCCACATCCCCTGAATCCAGACTGGTCTTTGAACCTGGACTTCAAGATGCTCTGTGCACTTCCGCTCTCTTACCTGGGCCCCTGCGTCCCCCATGAGAAGGAGTTCAGGTTCACCGGTCGGAGGACAAGAGACTGCGTGGAACAGAGCTGAGTCTTCTTAGCTGAGCCATCCACCGCACACTCAAGCCCCACACTCAAGTCCCACACTTGTGTAAGCCGCTAAGTTTGGGTGGTTTGTCACACAGCACTCACATAGCTGGCAACTCTTTAGAAACAGAGTCACTGAGGGCCAAGAGACTCCAGGGACGTAAAGTCATCATAAAACCCAAACCACACCAGCCTGGGCTGTGCTTGTGAGGAAGCAGGGCCCTGCAAGGTCTTCTCTCGCTGGCAAGGGCTTGAGACATCCCAGTCAGACTTTCACTGGAGCACCTTCTCCGGATCCTTTGGCGCCATCAACTCCCAACCCAAAAGCCAGCACGAAGCCTCCGCGGCCGAGCTCCTGCAAGAGTGAGCCACCGCCAGTTGCCAATGTGATGGGCCAGTCTCCTGCAAACTGGATTGTCTGTGCTGGAAACTTGGAGTTTGCATCACAAACAATACCCATGGATGGATGCAGATGCAAATTATTAAATCCCACCTCTCAGAAAGGAGCTGTTAACATGCTGGAGAACAGCCTTTGAAGATGGCCCTGTGCCCAAACACACAGTTTCAATAAATGGGCTCCGAGGGTTCAGCTGTATGTTTCCTGCTTTCCTAAAATTACAACATTCCATGGGCTCATTGTGACCATCCAAACAGCAGGGAGGGTCTACAGTCAACTACGAAAGCCTCCCTCCCCCAGTGACGGCCCCTGATAGGCTTCTGAATTTCTTCCAGAACATTGTTCTCTTTGACACGGTGCTTTACTACCATGTCTCCCCGAAAATAAGACCGTGTCTTATATTAATTTTTGCTCCCAAAGGTGCGCTAGGTCTTATTTTCAGAAGATGTCTTATTTTTCCATGAAGAAGAATACGGTACACATTTATTGTTAAATGAAAATAAAGGAAATTGATTACCTGTATACGGTATGGTAGTACGGTAGTTGTCAACACAAACCAGACAAACTGTGAATCCTACAGTATCAAGAATTTACTCATTTATTCAATGACAATCATGTCATCATCTTCTGGAACATCATCATAACAATCCAATTCCTGAATTTCCTGGTGAATTTCTTGTGACTCTATTTCTTTCAGAATCAGTGGACCAAATCTCTCATGTTTAGCCTGGGGAGGAGGGGCTTTATTTTTGGGGTGATGCCTTATATTTCACTCAGAAGGAAACCTGTAAGTAGGTCTTATTTTCGGAGGATGTCTTATTTTCGGGGAAACATGGTAGTATGTTCTGTCTTCTAACGCTTGGACTTGTTTCTCAGCAACATTCATGTCACCACCCAAGTCTTCCACAGAGATTCTTGTTTAGATATAGTATTGTTTGCTTTTATTTCATTGTTTTTAACTTCCAAGAACTGTTGGTCATCCTCTGATTGATCAGCCTGTTCTTCTTGAATGAATATAGACTCTCTAAGGATATTAATTAGCAGTTCAAAAAACCTCTTTCTCCTTCTTGGATTAACCATGTCTCCTGTGTATGCTTGGCTATGCTTGGTTTTCCTGCAGCGTCTTAGGACCCGTGTATGTGGGTTTATATTTATCGACGAACATCTGGATTCATTCGTATGGATAGCTGTAGCAATCTTCTTCATAAATATTATATGAAGCTCTTGGCTTCAGTTCTCCAGTCGAGTATCTCCCTTGGGTGCGAGGTTTGGGGGCATGTTTTAGGGGTGGCTTGTCCGTGGCTGCAAAGTAACTACTGGCCAGTAGTGGGAAGGCTTCTCTTTCATTCACGTGGCTGGGGAAGTGGCTAGAGGAATGGAATGGAATGGCTGGCAAGGCCCAGCCCTGGAACTACCCACCCACATTTTAGGGACTGGGGTGGGGGTGGGGCTTTCCCAAGTGCAAGTCCATGTGCTAAGGTCAGGAGGAAGGGGGGTTGGCTGTAAAGCAGCCAGTACAGCGGCTGAGCACCACACTGAAAAAGGATGTACCTGATGTAGGACTGTGTGCTCCCCAGGGTGGATAAATGGGACTGGAAGTGTATGGCAAGAAAGAGGTGTCAGCGTCTTCCTGAGTTCCGTGCAGCTCATCCTTGCATTCCTTTCACATGATCTGGTCACAAATACAGACGGGAAAGTTTGGGCTAGAACAGCTTTGCGCCACTCAGGGCCTCCTCACCCCTTGCAGTGAGAGGAGCAGGAGCAGGGGCAGTTGGCTAGTCGTTTTGACAAGAAGCAGGCGAGCCGAAACTGGTTTGGCTCAGCAGTAGAGCATAAGCCTGCAAGACTGAAAGGTCCCAGGTTCGATTCCCGTCAAGGGCATGTACCTTGGTTACAGGCACATCCCCAGTAGGGGGTGTGCAAGAGGCAGCTGGTCGAGGATTCTCTCTCATCAATGTTTCTAACTCTCTATTTCTCTCTCTTCCTCTCTGTAAAAAATCAATAAAATATATATTAAAAAAAAAAAAAGCAGGC
The DNA here is from genome assembly GCF_014108245.1 of Pipistrellus kuhlii. Classification (NCBI taxonomy): domain Eukaryota; kingdom Metazoa; phylum Chordata; class Mammalia; order Chiroptera; family Vespertilionidae; genus Pipistrellus; species Pipistrellus kuhlii. Next base: position 27,534,405 of record NW_023425573.1, read on the forward strand.
GAACACAGATCCAAATGGTGTAGATGAGAGTGAAACACACCTACGTCAGCGATGGAAGGTGAAGCCTGCTGCGGTGGGCTGCAATGTGCTTGATTGGAGGAGAGGGCAGGCTGCACAGCACATGTGGGCCAAGGGGGCAGAGGGGCGGGAGGGATATGCTGTTCCTTTAATTGACATTCTTTTAATTGCTGGGGTTTTTCACTTTTCAACGTTAGTTGCACATTCATTTCCTGGTGTTTGAGCTTTTTGTTAATACTCTGCGCATTCCACCTCTGCCAGTACGCTGTGATAGCATAGACGCGTTGTGGATTTACCCATTTCCCTCCACGGTTACGGAGAACAGCAGCTATATTGTTTTTCTGTGTATGCTTGTTCATTTGGTCCCCTGTGTGATTAACCGAGCGCTACTGGATAAATGATACTCCTGGCTGGAATGCTCTTGCTGACCTCTTTTCACTTATAATTAAATTTGTACATGATTGTTAAGTTAGAAAATTGCATTCCTGAAGAGCCCCAGTCTCAGAACCGGCAGGACCGGGAGGCAGTGGTATTCTCTCGTCATCGGGTTTCCAGCCCCTCCTTCCAGGGCCAGGGCCACGGCTTTGGTCTGAAGCCCCCGAAACCTGAATGCTAGCAAACTGGACTTCCCTTCTTAGCACCTGGTGGAGTCCTTACAGAGTTTGCTCACCAGGGCTTCCTGGCTCCCTGGTCATCCATCCCCTGGACTGGCAGTTGCCCGTCATACCCAGAGGGACACCTGGATGGCCGAAAAGTGCCCTGGCAGATGTCCACACCCTAATCCCTGTGAAGTTACCTTACGTGGCAAAGGGCCTGCGCAGATGTGACTAAGGTTAGACTCAGAGAGGATCCTGGTCATCCAGGTGGGCCCGGTGCAATCACGGGACCCTACGAATTAGTGGGTCAGACAGACCTGGTGGAATGAAAGGCAGGCCAGACTGGAGCGTGAGAGAGATTGAACCTGCGGTCCCTGGCTTTGAAGATGAAAGAAGGGGGCCAGCCGAGACTGGTTTGGCTCAATGGATAGAGCGTCGGCTTGGGGACTGAAAGGTCCCGGGTTCGATTCTGGTCAAGAGCATGTACCTTGGTTGCGGGCATATCCCCAGTAGGGGGTGTGCAAGAGGCAGCTGATCGATGACTCTCTCTCATCGATGTTTCTAACTCTCTATCTCTCTCCCTTCCTCCCTGTACAAAATCAATAAAATATATTTTAAAAAAAAGAAAAAAGAAAGAAGAAAGAAGGGGGCCAGAACCAGCACGTGTGGCGGCCTCTGGAGTCTGGGAATGGCTGTTTGCAGCCAACAAGGCCTCAGCCCCCCAACTCAAGAACAGGACGGACACAGACTCTCACCGCACCCCCAGAAGGTACACACCTGCAGCGCAGCAGCCGGCCCCGCTGCACGGCTGACCGATGGGAGCTTTGGGATCGGAAATCTGTGCTGGGTTAAGCCTCTGCCTTTATGGGGATTTGTTGTAGCAGCAACAGGAAACGAATACAGCTGGGACCCCGGGAGGGGACTCTTCAGGACAAAATACAGGGTCCTGGTCCCACTGCTCCTACACTTGGGCGTCCCAGGGGTGCACGGACATCGCGGAGGCCAGCCAGGGAGACTGGGTTCCGGCGGGGTCTCCTCTAGAGTCTCTCCTTAGAGAGTCTATGAATCATCTGTGTTAGCAGGATCGCCTAAGACCATCGGAAAACACAGATATTTACATTATGATTCATTATGATTCATAACAGTAGCAAAATTACAGTTATGAAGTAGCAATGAAAATAATTTTATGGTTGGGGGTCACCACGACATGAACTGTATTAAAGGATTGCAGCATTAGGAAGGTTGAGAACCACTGCTCTAGACAGTCCCCCCCACGCACAGGAGCAGCGGGACCAGGACCCTGTGGAGCTGAGTGTCCACTGTGGCCAAGCAGGGATGCTGAATGCCCACCTCCCCATCCCCCCTACCCAGCCACCTCTGCAGGATTTGACCATTGAGCAAGTAAGTGGTGCCAGTGCCCTCTTTTAAAAACTAGTTCTTTTTAAACTTCCAGGGTTGGGGGAAAGCAGGCCTTGAGAGAGGGAGAAGGGTCAGCTGGAGGTGGGATGGGTTTATCTGTGGGTTGGCCTGGGCTGTGGGTTATGTCCCAGAAACTGGGACTCTGCGCCTGCAAATGAAGAGGCTGGGGCACTGGGGGCACTGGGGGCACTGGTCCCGTCCTCACCCCCCCAGGCACTGGACCTGCTGAAGGAGGGATGCATGCCAGCCCTCACTCCCTGCTCTTTGATTTTTTTAGATTAAGACAGTACATGCACAATACAAAGCTAGAATAGCTGTGGAAGTCTGTGTCCCTGTCTCCCCAAAGGTCACCACTGTCTCCAGTCTGGTCCTTTTCACCCCAGACATCTTCCGTCAGACAGCCTGCTTTCTCACTGTCCTCCTCTCCGGCCTGTTAACATCACACTGTAGCCATCTCCCCGAGTCTAGAGGCACAGTTCTTCAATATTCCTCCCACAGTTGCAGATTCTGCGTGTGTGACTGCACTGGGTCCTTCCTGAGAGTTACTGGGCTTGTAGTGAGGTCTAGTCTTTGCAAATACCCGGGTGGCTGTATGTGTAGGAGGAGCTGCTGGGTCAAAGAGCAGCTACATTTTTAGATCTGATAGAAATCACCGAATTGCTCCAGCTCCTGCTCTTTTCCATCTCGGCACTTCAGGTCGCCCTTTCTGATGCCGTTCTGAAACCCCTTTGCAGGCCCTACACCCCTCTCTCCCAGAATGCCTGCAGCGCCTCCGCTTGATTCTCCTCCAGTGTCTGCTCCCCGGGTTCTTTAAATGCCAGGATTCGAAGCTGGATGCTTACTGATCTCAAAGCTCCATCCCATCTCATTCCTGAAGATTGCTTCTGCCGCCACTTTCTTGCCAGTCTGATGTGTCTCAACCAGCAGCTAAACATAGACCTGGGCCCAGAGCTCGGGCTTGTCTCTAGGGCAGGGCTCCCTCAGAAAGCCCTTCTCAGGCACAGACAAGCAGGACATACCTGCCTCCACGTGGCAGCTCCTGTTTCCGCCAGCCTAGGTCCCCACTGGGCATCTGCCAGGCTAAGCTCGCTGCAGATGGAGAGCTTGGGATTCTGGGAGGAAGAACCTGGGGCTACTCCCCAGCAAGCTGCCAGGTGGGCCTGGCCTGTGCCCAGGAATGACTCCTCCCCCGTTGAAGCAGGAAGAGCAGGCTCCGAGGTTGCCCAGCCAGCAAGTGCAATGCCAACATGTGTGCAGGCCATTTGTTTCTAAGGACTTTCTCCAGCCAGAGGAAGGAGCATGTGTGTGCATGTATGGGTACCTGCATGTGTGTGTGTGCATGTATGTGTGTGTTTGCATGTGTGTCCTCATCTGCATCTTTCTCCTGCCCAGGCTGGAGACAGATCATTCTGTCCATTTCAGCCTCTCCTCCCCCAAGGTCCACTCCAGCCATCTCCCCCTGCTCTGGGCCCCAGCTGGTGCTCTGGCTCACAGGCTTGGCCATTGGGGCACGCCAGCAGGATGCCCGAGAGGTTAGGATATTTACACACACTCCCCAACCCTCACTGCTGGTCCCCTCCAGCTGGTGTGCCTGCTCCTCTTCTTGTGTGTCCCTCTTCTTCCAAGTTCTGTAGCTGCTCTGTCCCCTGGCCCTGCAGGGCCAAGGGATGCCGTCACTAGCCCCAGGGCACTGCCCCAGGACCAAACTTTTGTAAAAGGTTCTCCCACTATATTAGTTTCCTATGGCTGCAGTAACAAACTGCCACCCTTAGTCGCTTAAAATAACTTATTTTTTCACATTTCCGGAGGTCAGAAACCCAAAGCCAGCATCGCTGGGCTGCAACCAAAGGGTAGGCTGGGCTTCTCTCCTACTTGAGGGGAGATCCAACCCTTGTCTCCTCTGGAAGCTGCTGGCCTTCCTGGGCTCATGCTGCACACCTCCAGTCTCTGCTCCAGGACCATGTGCCTTCCCTCTTCCTGTAGCAAAATCTCCCTCCCCACTCTCATGCGGACACGGTGATTGCATGTAGGACCCACCAGGATAGTCTCCCATCTCAAGACCCTTCATCAAATCCAGTCTTTGCTGTGTAAGGTGCCATTTACAGGTTCCGGGGCTAGCACTGGCATCTCCGGAGCCACTATTCAGCCAGGCACATTCACTAAACCTTCCTCCGAGGGTCCTAATGTGAGCACACTGCCTGCCTCCTGCTGGGCCTGACCGATACAGCCTGGGTCACAATATTTAAACAAGTACAAATTCAAGCCACATGAATACGTTCTCTGATAATTTGTACATGGCTTTCAATGCCACTTAGATGCTAATGACTCCCAAACTTACATCTCTGGTTCCTTCCTTTCCTCTGAGCTCCAAGATCTCACAGCCCATGGACTATTAGATACTGCCATTTGGCTGTTTCCATTTCCATTTTGTTTCATAGGCACCTCAGCTTTGTGTGGCAAAAGATCAACCCCGCTCTTTTCCTACCTCTCACCGGCTCCTCCCCTACTCTTCCCCAGCTCCCAAATAACAGCACCACCCACTAGTTCACTCAACTCCTACTCCTCCACCTCTCCATATCCGCTTCTAACCCAACACACACTCAATGCTCCCTCCCTGCAGGGTCTACCTCCAGTTCATCACTGTGTCCCCACAGGCCCCATCTCCTCAAGAACAGATCTAGAAAGTCTCTGTTCTTCCCATTTCTGCTGACTCCAATCAGGTCCAAGGTGCCACCTGGTTCTCCCAGGCCACAGCCACAGTCACAGCCTCCTGGGTGCCTTCCACTTCCCCTCCTGTCTCTCCTTTCTAGTCCACACTATACAAGTAGCCAAAGGGATATATTACAAATCTAGGTTGGATAACCGCTCCATTTAAAATCCCTCAATATCTTTCAATGGCATTCTTGTCCTCGGCCACCACACTTTTAGCTCAGCTGGTTCCCACCCCTGCCCTTCTCATTGATGTCCCCTGTGAGTGGAATGATCTTTCCCCCAACTCCTGACACCGTTCAGGTTGTTCAGACTTGATTACCCAGAGCACAGTTCTCAGCATAGTAGAAAACTGGCGACTCCACCTCTTGATGGGACAAACGGTAAAGTCATCTTGCAAAGGTGGGGAGGAGGGAGAATACCAGGAGGTCTGAAGGATTGTGACCACTGGTGGACTCCTTCATGTGGTGGACAACGGCAGAAACCAGGCTGATCCAGAGGAAATGGGGACCATGATCCCTCCAGAAACAGAAGGACCTTCCAGGTCCCAGATTCATTCTGATCTCTCCATCTGCACCTCTTGGAGATGATCAAGCTGTGCCTCCTGGGGTAGGAGGCACCTAACCTGTGGGGAAGATTCTATCTGTATGGTGTCCACACGTGTCCCTGCTCAAGGTCACTGGAGGATTGGTTAACAAAGGGTTTCATCACTATCAGTTGTTACGAATCATGTGACCATTTGTCCCAGTGTCCTTAGCTTGATGATCAGGTCTGTCTGCATCCCCTCTAGCGTCAGTGATTGACAACCGGGAGAGGAAGTCCAGGTTCCTATTAGATGTCAGAGAAAGGGCAACCTCAGGTCTGGAATGAGTCACACAATAAACATATCTGCATGGGCCACGGAGAGGTTCCCATATTCAAGCCCAGAGTGTAGAAGCGTTTTAAAATGCTACTGTGATGAGAAGCTCTGGACTAGGGCGTGTACTGCACATGTATAGACATGTCTAAGGCAGGCACCCAGAGGACTCTGGGTGGCAGGATCCCAGGGAGGGGAACTGGGAAGGAGAGGACTTCTGGAAGGGCACTAGTGGTGGGCCTGAGGCTGGGTGGGGGTGTCAGGTGTCAGAGGGAGAGATCACCTGGACTTCCCTACTCTAAAATTACTCTCCAGGCCAGGCATCAATCATTTTCCCCCCTGTGGTCACTAGATGTCACTGCAGGAAAAAGTCTAACCAGAAAACAGATTTGAGGCAGAGAGATATTAATGTTTTGGATCTTAAGCAAGTGGTTGCCTTGGCAACAGGGAGCCGTGAAAGAACTTCCTTCTTTATGGACTGTGGCTTCTGAGTGATATCCAATCAGTGCCCCCAACAGAAGACGCTGTCGGGAACCCAACCCTTGTCTAGGGAGGGAGTGAAGCAGCAGGAGAAGAAGGGCAGGGAGAGGGGAGCGGGTAGTCAGGAACAGGAATGGGGAGGGCAGGCAGACAGACAGAGAGTCTCTAGCAGTGTGAGCAAATGCCCAGTAAAACTGTTGATTCTAAGTCTGAATTCCAAAAGCACTCCAGAACGAATTCCAAAGATGCAACCAGAAGGTCAGTTTTCCCTCCAGGTGTTCATTGTTGTGATAAAGAAGCACTTTATTGGCAAATTCAACACATCCACAGAAAGAGAGGTGCCCAGGAGACCAAGCCTATGCCCACCAGTGAGTTCTCCACCCACAGGGAAGCCCCAGATACTGAGCTATGACCAGGGCCATTTGTCTCCTGGTCTCCAGTCCCTTCTCTTGTCTGCTTTCCATTTTCCCTCCACACCTTTGCAGGAAGGAGAGGGATTCTGTCTCAAGAAGTGGAAACAGGAGAGGAGATGGGAGCAGGGAAGGTGCAGACTGAGTTCACTGTTCTTCAGCCACCACAGTCCTAAGCAAAACTGTAGTAACAAGTGACTCTGCTTTGCTCCACCTCCACTCCCTGTCCCTTTCTCCCACCTTCGTAGGGGCCAGAGTCTTTGGACTGACCTCTGGCTTTTCAGAAGGTCCACTCTATGCTAAGCTTCCTTCCTGCACTCATCAGAGCCCCACTGACCTTCGGGTATTGAAATAAATGAGCTTAGTAGAGCCCCGGGGAGAACTCTGCAGGAGATGACAATAGTTTAAAGAATAGCATCTTATCCAAACGCACATCTAATTGCTAGAATGTTTGCACAGGAGAGAATGGAGGGTTTTAGATTGCCCCACCCAGAACCACCAAAACTCAGCATTTCCGCCTCATCAGGTCCTGGAGAGGGTCTTCCATGAAGCTGTTGTGCATTGGGTGGGCCAGGCCCCAGAAGTGGAGCAGATCCACAGACTCTGATGAGGGGGTGATGGGAGCACCAAGAAAGGCTGGCGTCCCCTGCAGGATACTTAACGGGGCTTGCCAGGAGAAATTGAGTCTCTGGGAGATCAGGAAAAATTACAAAAAGACAAGAGAACAATATTCCAAAGACCAAAGTGCACACAAAATCAAGGTCCGGACTGTCCTGCCAAGCCAGGTGCCATGTCTCGGTCACATCAAGGCCTCACAGGAGCGATAGGTGGTGGCAGTCCGAGAGAGGCAGGAGAGGTTGGCAGCAGACAACACCAGCCTCTGGGACCAGGCTTCTGGACCAGCTGCCTGACCCCGGTGTCCCTGGGCCTTTGTTTTGCTTGTCTGTGTTTTTAATCTTCAAGCATTGTTTATTTGTATTATTTTCAAAATACAAAAGCATCATTTGGGCATGTTTTGCACATGACAACATGCTGGTTTCTGCGATATTGCAAGTATTTGCTTTATCTCATGCTTTAATTATTACTGAATGTCTATTAAACATGTTGAACCAAATTATACATATTGGCTGTTGTTAAGGCAACATGCTGTAGGCTTTACTTCAGACACGCATACACGATGAGAATACAGGCTATATTCACGAGACAGGCCTCCTGTCTGGCCCTGTCTTGCCAGCTGTCACAGCTCAGGGGTCCTTGGGAAGGCTGACAAGGGGCACTGGCTCTCTCACCTGTAGGCTGGGTGCTGCTGTCTCCCCAGGTCTCACGAACCCTCTCTCCCCTGGAGCTGCTGATTGGTGCTGCTCGCCGTTCCCATGCATGCCAGGAAGAATGGGGACATAAGTCCCCGATGACATGTGGCGCATTTTCACCTGCATTTGCTGTGAAGAGGGGAGGCCTCATCTGATTTTTAGCTCTATGAGTTCCTGGTCCCAATTTCAATGTGTGTGTGAGGGTGAGGGGGCTTCCTCACACCAACAAGCACTTGTAGGACACCAGCCAGTGTCTGAGAAGTCAACTCAGTTCGACTCAGTTCTGACACTGTGCTCTGGAAGTAGCATTAGATTCCAGAGATTGAGGGCTCAGTCCCACGGACTGCCCCCCAATACTTCCCCACCCCCAACCCTGCGTCACTCAGAAGCTGCTGCAGAGCCCAGGTTATCACCTGCTTCTGACAGACAGGTGTGGGGAGGAAGAAATTTTTCTTTATTCTCCTGGGTTCTTTCAGCTGGCCTAACAATTACATTGACAGGAGACAGACTAACAAGAGAAAAGAACAAAATCCATATATATATATATATATATATATATATATATATATATATATATATATATATATCCTACATACATGAAAGGTTCAAAAACAGAAAGAGAAAAGGGCATAGGATGAGGTAAGGCACCTAGGACTTCAGAGAAGATGAAGGTCATTCGAAGGACAAGAGGAACAGATGTTCAGTAATGAGATGTTTGCTCTCGCTATAACTAGGTCATAAAACGTTATTTCTGTTGACAACTCTTATTACAGGCAAGGCCCCAATTTAAATTCTTTAGGGGAGAGGTACAAGTTTCTCGTGAGCCTGGAGGGTTTTGATTGCCTTCAGCTCAAATCAATCCACACGCCACGTGGCATGGCCTGGGGAGGCCTGCTCTGAACCCCATCGGTGTCTATAAATCAGAGGATCCCACAGCTCCCTTTTTCAGTTCTATTAATTTGCTAGAGCAGCTCACAGAACTCAGAGGAGCATTTACTCACAAGATCACTGGTGTATTATAAAAGGACATAACTCGGCAATAGCCAGGTGGAAGAAGCACAGGGCGACATATGGCCAAAGGGTATGGAGCTTCCATGCCCCCTGAGCCAGCCCCTCTCCCCACAGCTCCACGTGTTCACCAGCCCAGAAGTTCTCCAAACCCCTCCTTCTCGGCTTTATGGAGCCTCATTATATAGACAAGACTGACTAAGCCATTGGCCACTGTGACTAACTCATGCTCCAGCCCCTCTTCCCTCCTGGCAGGTTATGGGTGGGACTGAACACGCCAACCCTGTAGTCACGTGGTAGGTTCTCCTGCCAATCAGCCCCCATCCTTAGGTGCTTCCGACATTCACAGCCTTAACATAACAAAAGACACCTTTATTCTTTCATCACTTAGGAAACTCCAAGGAGTTAGGAGCTCTGTGCCAGAAATGGTGAAAACCAAATATATACCTCTTACTAGAAATCACAATAGCATGTAGCCAAATGCTATTCATGTTCAAGCAACACACGCAAATCGGGAAAAAATGCCACATTTTGGGAATTGGTAAACGTCAATACATTTGGCATTGATTGCCTGGAAATGTTATAGGAGTAGTTCTCAAGGTCGTTGTGGAATGTCCCACCTTGACTCAAGGCCTGGGAAGGGCCACCCCTCCCCAACATAGTGTGTGGGCAGGACATGAAACCACCTTTAAGCGGCCCCTCTCCTTTCTGCAGACTCACAGCTCCCTTCACTGACCCTTTCAGCAGATGCACACTGCCCTTGCCCCCTGCTAAGGGCTTTTGAGATTCTGCACCAGTGGTTCTCAAAGTGAGGCCTGAGGACCCAGTGTACAAACTGCACCCAAGAGCTCGTTAGAAACCAAGAGTCTCAGGTCCCACCTGAAGCCCACTAGCTAGAATCTATACCTTAGCTTTAATGTCTGAGCAACACCACTGGATGCCAGGGGTCAGCAGACTGGCCCACAGGCTAAATCTGGTGACAACCTGTTTCAGAATAGTCCTCGAGCTAAGAATGGTCTTTACATTTTTATTTTTATTTTTATTTTTTTAAATATATTTTATTGATTTTTATACAGAGAGGAAGGGAGAGAGATAGAGAGTTAGAAACATCGATGAGAGAGAGTCATCGATCAGCTGCCTCTTGCACACCCCCCACTGGGGATATGCCCGCAACCAAGGTACATGCCCTTGACCGGAATCGAACCTGGGACCCTTCAGTCCCCAAGCCGATGCTCTATCCATTGAGCCAAACTAGTCCTGGCTGGTCTTTACATTTTTAAATGGTGGGTGCTGTTGACTGAATGTTTGTGTACCCTCAAAATTCATATATTGACACCTAACCCCCAATGTGATGGTATTAGAAGGTGGAGGCCTTTGGGGGGTGATTAGGTCACAAGGGTGGAATCCTCATGACTGAGATTAGTGTTTTCATAAAAGAGACCCCAAAGGAAGGGAATATTATTCAGCCATCCTATATAATAAAAGGGTAATATGCAAATTGGCCCTAATGACAGAACGACTGTTCTCTATGATGCACACTGACCACCAGGGGGCAGTTGCTCAATACAAAAGCTGCCCCCTGCTGATCAGTGCACTTCCACAAGGGGAGCACCGTTCAGCCAGAAGCTAGTTCATGGCTGGCCAGTGCAGCAGTGGTGGTGGGAACCTCTCGCACCTTCACAGCAGCACTAAGGGTGTCCGACTAATAGCTTAGGCCCACTCCCTGTCCTAAACCTGCAGGTAGATATCCTCCAAGGACTCCCAGGCTGTGAGAGGGCACAGGCCAGGCTGAGGGATCCCCCTGAGTGCACAAATTTTCAGGCACCAGGCCTCTAGTGAAAAATAAGGAAATTCTGCCTCTTGTGACAGCATATATGAACCTTGAGGACCTTATACTAAGTTATTTAAGTCAAACAGAGAAAGACAAATACTCTATGATCTCACTTTTATGTGACTCTAAAAAAAATGGTGTGGGAGGGACTTGAACTCATAAAAACAAAGACTAGAATAGTGGTCGCCAGAGGTGATGGGTGGGTGGTGGGCAAAATGGGTGAAGAAAGTCAAAAGGTAAAGACTTTCAGTTATAGATAAACTAGTGGCTCAGTGCACAAATTTGTGCATGGGTAGGGTCCCTCTGGGTGGCCTGCAGGGATCAGGCCAAAACCTGCAGCCCAACGCCACCTACAGCTCTTACCTGCCGCTCATCCTGGCCCCACTGTGCCTGCCTCGGGCTTGCACCCAATCAGTCCCATTTATGAGGGGCTCACACTGCTGCAGCAGCACTCACCAGCCATGAGCCCTGAGTCAGGCACCCTCCCAAGGGGAGTGGCCTGTAGGATCAGGATGAATCCGGCTCTCCGACATCCCCTGAGCTGTCCCAGATTGCAAGAGGGTGCAGGCCAGGCTGAGGGACCCCATCCAGCTGGGCAAAGACTGCAGGAGGGCTCCAGGGTGTGTCTGGCCCATCTTGCTCAGTCCCGATTGGTAGGACCCCAGCAGCAAGCTAACCTACCAGTTGGAGCAGCTGTTCCCTGGTAGGAAGTGCACATCGTAGCGAGCAGTTAGGCAGCCTTAGCATATCATCAGCATATTACACTTTGTTCAGTTTTTTGGTCTATTTGCATATTACCCTTTTATTATATAGGATAAGTACTGGGGACATCATGTACAACGTGGTGGCTATAGTTAATAACACTGTATTGCGGCATATTTGAAAATTTCTAAGAGAGTTTATCTGAAAAGCTAGCATCACATGGGAAAAAATGCAACTATGTGAGATGATGGATGTTAACTACACTTATTATGGTAATCATTTCAAAAATATATATTTATATCAACTCAAGGGGAAAAAGATAAAGAGACCTCAGAGAACAGTATAGGGTGGCAGGAGACGAGAGCCATCTATGAGCCAGGAATTAGATCTCATCAGAGAGGGATCTGTGGGAACCTTGATGTTGAACTTCCCAGCCTCCAGAGCTGTGAGAAATCAGTGTTTGTTGTTTATAAGCTACCCATCTCTGGTATGCTGTTATAGCAGCCCAACTAGACTAAAAGAGTTGAGGGGGAAATTCAAAGAAATCAGTAGTATTTCGTGACATATGAGAGTCATACAAAAATCAAGTTTCAACATCTATGAATACCATCTTATTGGAACTATATCCCACTCCCTCCTTTAGGTATTTCTACGGCTGTCTGCACTCAACGGCAGAGGCAGGTAGTTGCAACAGAGAACACAGGTGGCCACAAAGCCTCAAGTATTTACCATCTGGTCAACCCTTGAGCTACAGACTAGACCCTGTATACTCATCTCATTTCCCATGGTTTCCTAACACTTGTTCCCAGGAAAATGAAAATACGGCCTTGCTCTTTGACCTCATCTCCTCAACCCTCACCTTGTATACCTTCCATCTGGTTTTCCTGCACCCTCCTTAGGCAATGCAAACCACAGGGCCCTCCTTTTCCCGATGCCTGACCAGTCTGTCATGGCCTGATTTCTCCTTTGCCCAACTCAGCCAGCAGTTCCACTGGGTTCAGCATGAGCATGGACTAGCATCAGCATGAGCATGGACTTGCTTACTCAAGTTTTGTTTGTTTTTCAGCATTGCTGATCTGGACCAGTCCATCTTAATGACCCCAGCATTAACAGAGCTCTTGGTACCGAAAAGGCACCCGATAATTGTTCACTGAGTCAATGCTGACTTAATGGGCCATGTCATTTCTGGGCTTTCCTCACAGCACCCAGCATGGCTCTGGGTAGCCAGTGTCTAAAAGAAGGCTCCATTGAAGGATTGATTTTCCTTCAAGATGTCCAAAATGCCTGCCTGTCTCAGTCACCCATTTATTCTCCACAAATATATTAAGCATCAGCACTGTGCTAGTTTCTAAGGTTACAAAGTCAAAGTGAGACAGAAACCACTCTTTGTCATCTTGCAAATTAGTAAGAGAGGGAGGAGTGTGCTGTACACAGACTGTTTTGGGCTTCTTCTCTGCTCATGCAAAGATCTCGCCTTCTACCAGGCATCTCTGCGTGCCCCACATGGACACAAAACACATTCAATTCCCGAGTGAGGGATGCGGCAGGTGCAGCTGCTGCCACCCTGTGCTGCCTGCTCCTCCTGGCACCAAGGTCCCTGCTATGGCTTGGGGCCTGTTGGAGCCACTTTGGAGGACATGGCAGGTGTTTGTCTCACTGCTCTATGCTGGCCTCCGGGGGCCACAGGTACAGAGCTCTCTCCTGGTGGCTGCCTGGGCTCCTGGGATGCTCAATGCTGTGCGGTCAGAACAGTGTGATATGTGTCTCTCCCCCCTCCCCCCAAACATGTGATAGCAGCTGTGGCAGGGCCCCAGTTTGTTATAAGGTACAATGACTGTTCTGTTCTGGACTGAATTGTGTTTCCCCAAAATTCAGGACCTCAGAATGTGACCTTAATTGGAGATAGGATCACTGCAGAGGCAGTTAGTTAGGATGAGGTCACATTGGAGTGGGTGGGCCTCCAGTCCAATATGAGTGATGTCCTTATAAAAGGTGTACATTTGGACCCAGAGACAGACAAGCATAGAGGGAGGATAGTGTGAAGAGACAGGGTGAATAGCTGGCCATCTGCAAACCAAGGAGAGACACCGGGAGCAGAGACTTCCTCCGGCATCAGAAGGAACCCACCCTGGGAACACCTTGATCTTCTCCTTCCAGCCTCCAGACTGGGAAATAATACTTTAATGTAAGCTGCTCCACTGGTGGTACTCTGTCAGGTCAGCCCCAGCAGACTATTGTTGCCCTTTATCTAATAGATGGCCAGATATTTCTCCAGCAAAATGGGTTTATTCAGGAACAATAAAGAATTGCAATTCTTGCTGAAACCGGTTTGGCTCAGCGGATAGAGCGTTGGCCTGCGGACTGAAAGATCCCGAGTTCGATTCCGGTCAGGGGCATATACTTTGGTTGTGGGCACATTCCCGGTGGGGGGTGTGCAAGAGGCGGCTGATCGATGACTCTCTCTCATTGATGTTTCTAACTCTCTTTCCCTCTCTCTTCCTCTCTATAAAAAAAATCAATAAAAATATATTTATAAAAAAAAAAAAAAAAAGAATTGCAATTCTGCATGAGTGGTTTAATGGCAACCACCAGCAAGTCCTAAGAAACAAAGGAGAGGATGGTCTTTTATGGACATGGCAGGAGCTCTTGTAAACAAAGAGTCCATTGGAAGAAACTGAAAATTCAAAGTAAAGTGACTGCTCATTGGCTGAGCTGTTTCTGGGCCAGGAGGAATCTCTTCTTCCTCTAGCTGGAGGAGTGGTGTGCATGACATGGGTGAGCGTCCTCTTCGAGGCTGCATTTTCAATGAGGTTTCTGAGTATTAATTTTCACAAAGGGCACAGCTCTGCTTGTTGTTCCTGTGCTCCCCTCCAGATGGTACAGAGGAGGGGCCACCTCGGGATGTTTGACATCCAGGATACTGTTCTCAATCTCCGCCTCGCCTCTCCTGACAACCAGGACTGTTACGGGTGACGATCAGTGGGAGGCCTTCCCCAGGAGGCTAGCCCTCTGCAAAGGCTACCCTGCCCGCCTGCCAGCTCCTATAGACCAGACCTGGGCCTGGGGGGTGGAGGGACCCACAGCCAGAGCCCTGTCCTCAGCTTGAAGAGGTGGCACCCAGCCATAGGCATGATGCAGTGAGGCTCAGAGAGGCTGCTGCTGCCTCGCAGAGGGACCCATGCAGGGCGGGTGTGCAGGGCGGTTTCTGCAGAAAGACAGTCTGCCAAGAGGGAGGCAGCTCAGGTGCCCTAGAGCTTTAAAGGAGGGCGGACTCTGCCCCATGGTGAAGCAGGGGTCTGTGGCTTGAGGAGGATGCACAGGATCGGACCACACTTTGGAGCAAACAGCAGCAGCAAGAGCGGCAGATGCTGGGAACTTCAGGCATCACTCACAGTCACCTCTGCCCTGAGCTTGGGTGCATTCCTCCTCCTCACACATGTGCACAAACACCACACACACACACACACACACACACACACACACTTCGCACTCTACACACAACACACTCACACTCACCAGTAAGACAGACACTCACTACATTGGAAGAAACTGGAAATTCAAAGTAAAGTGACTGCCATTGGCTGAGCTGTTACTGGGCCAGGAGGAATCTCTTCTTTCTCTTGCTGGATCAGTGGGAGGCCTTCACTGTGCACAACACACTCATACTCTCATAACATACACATTACACACACACTACACACACGTGCCACTCACCACAGACAACATGCCTACTCTTTCCCCACTGACTACCAGATAATGTTAGCTCAGGAGTCACACCCTGGGAAAAGCTCTTTGTAGTTGAGAATGAACAAGCCAAAGGTGTTCACCTCTCTGAACTTAACCTTCTCTCCTGCTGTATTCACCCACTGAGTTGTTATATGGATGAAATTAGGTTTTAATATTGGACAATGCTCTCTACCTTAGCATGAACATAAGGAGTACCAGTGAGAATGATGAAGATGACTACAAAGGTGACAATGATGGTGACTATGATGATAACAATGATGGTGATGATGAACATGGTGATGGTGATGGTGGTGGTGATGGTAGTGGTGATGGTGGTTGTGGTGATGGTGGTGACGGTGATGGTGATGGTGATTATGATGGTTGTGGTGGTGGTGGTATTGATGGTGGTGGTGTTGATGGTGGTGATGATAATGGTGATGGTGGTGGTAGTGGTGGTGGTGGTGGTGGGGGTGGGTGACAATGGTGATAAGGGTAATAACCAGTGTGTCCTACCTTCCAGGCTACTGAACCTCTTTACTGGGCAATCATCTTATGCTGCCCTTGTTACCACAGCCAAGAGGGCACTGGTTGGAAAATGCAGAAAGAACAGCTCTGTTCCCAGATAATCATATTCATTAAAGCATAGGGATTCTGCTGCTCATAGACCTTCTGTCTTCCATTCAGAAGCTTGCGCCTAACACTTGAATGAAGACTTCCTTGGCAACATCCACCAGCCTGGTCCTTGTGTTTCAGAAGGAAGTCCTTGACTTGTTAGATTCAAGGGGTGAGCACCATAGACCTTCCACCCCTGTGAGTGGGGCCAAGCTAAGCTACTTCTTACAGCCCGTGGTGTGCTTCCCAGTGGGAAATTCAATTTAGCCAACGGAAATGATAGTTCAGTGCTCATTCTTGCAAATTAAAAAGTGATCAGCAGTCCTCTGTCTTAGTCATATCCTTTTACCTCTGTCCTAGAAATTTGAGACTTGTGGCAAGAAAAATGCTGTCACTCAATCCCCACAGGCCTCTTAAGGCAAACTCTCAAGGCCTCAGGGCCTTACTCAGCAACTCTATCTTCCCAAGGGCACTGGATCTTTTAAAGGTTATCACTTGTAGACTGAATATTTTCAGTATCTTGGAACAAAAGTGAATTTCAGCAATACTCTATAAAACTCTTTCTAAAACAGGTTCAATCTGAGAAGGAGAATTAGGAGCAAGTGCCTGATGGCCATTAGTTAGCACAAGCAAACATCTAGCACTTCTGAGGTCACTCAAGCACTGACAGAACCCGACCCTCAGGGTTCCCGTCAGCAATCCCACTACTGATAAATATGTTATTAAAAGTTGATCCAAGCATTTCTTGCCAAACCCCAGGGGGAAAGTTTCAGGGAGTGAATAATTCTGAAAAGATTCTGTGCATCTGTGTGCATGAATGACAAAGTCCACCTAAGTCGGAGCCGCCGTGGGGAGTAGGGGGGCGTCAACACTTGGCCCTTGTGAAATGGCAGCTCCCTCCCTGTGTGGGATGCCAGTGCCTGCGCTGCCACCCACAGGCTCAGCCAGGAAAGGGCTGCCTTCTTCCTCTTTTGATCCCTGAGGAGGAACAAGCAAACTCCTTCTCAGCAGTTTAGCAGGAAGCGCTGCTGTCATTGCCTCTGGCTACTTATAAGGCCCCTGCAGCACCCCACGGGGCAGAGGCAGGAACTGTAGCCAGGAGGGAGCTCAGGGAGGAGCCCATGAAGCATGCCACACACCCTGTGGGGGTGGAAGTAGGGCATTTATCCACCCCTGGCACAGGCTAGGAGCACCTTCTCCGAAGGAAGCTCAGTGACCTCTTCCCTACTGAACTCTCTCTCCTTTTTACTCCCCACCAATGACCAACAGTCTAGGTCTTCCTGCCTTTACATCTTTAGGACATTAGGTTAATTTACTTAACCAATTGGAACTTCAGTTTTCTCGTCTGTCAGTTGGAAATGGTCCCCTTCTGGTTGCAAGAACAGAGGCTCATTTATGCTACATCGAAAGAGGTTAGGAGACCCTTGGAAACCAGCATGGGGCCATCACGCCAAGAGACTGAATTGTTAGGCTCTAAGAGTCCCATAGCTGAACTGCTGACTGACCAAGAGCTCTGGAGTGATGTCTCTCGAGGGAACATGTACTCAGCCCAGCCCTATTGCATTAACATGACTCAGCCTATCTCCCTCCATGAGCAGCTCTCTATCCAGTGGGCACTTCTGGAGAAAGACAGATAGGATTTGGTGACAGCCGTCTTCCCTGCTTGGCCCTCTATGTGTGAAGCTGTATCGTAGGTGCTGGGCTGATTACAGGTCACCTGTCCTCGGTCACATGCCTGTTGTTTGCCTGATCAGACTGTGGAGGTCAGGGTCCCTCCCCATAGGCAGAGGTGGTGTTTTATGCTATGCCATCACCAGGGATCGGGCGTGTGTGCCATGCTCCCCAAATGCACCCTGTCATGAGAATCATAACACGTATATCACACATCCAGGCGCCTGCTGTGGAGAATCTGATTATGTCTGGTAGTCAGAAAAAGCTGAACATTTAGCAAGTGCCTTTAAGAGGTTCTTAGGCTCTCCCATGCAAGCCAGCCTCATGAATGTGACCAGCACAGTCACGCAGGGCCTGACACAGAAGGGTCTTGTGTTTGGGATTAATACTTTAGGATTGCTGTCTTAAACTTCTTCATCATTCTCTCCTTGAATTAGTGTTTTGTAAGTGAAGTCTGATGGGGTAATGGAAGGTAGTCCCACGATTTCCACACCTCCCTGGAATGGGATGCAAAAATTCTTGGTCTTGCTCCACCCCCTCCCCAGTCCAAGACCACACCAGCCTCTGCCTGGGTGGGTACCAAGTTGTCTCTGTGGGAGAGGTATTTGTTCGCTGTCCCTCCACCCTTGGCTGGGGCCTGGGCATGAACCCAGGGGGCAGGGTGGGGCACATGTGTCCAACAGTGTCTCAGTATTGATGGTCCAACAAAAAGTAAGACAAAATTCTCACCTTCATGGAATTTACATGACAGCAGGAGAGATAAGCCATAAATAAATGAGCAAATCATGTGATTTCAAATCACAAGTGCTTTTTAAAGAAATAAGCAGAGTAATGAGGCTGAGTGTGCCCATAGAACAGAAGCCATACTAGGTGAGATCATTTTTTTCTTTTCTTCTAGGTGAGATCTTAAGAGAAAGCCCTTAAAAGTGATGTTTGTCCAGAGACCTGCATGATGGACAGTAGCCATCTGTAGAGGAAATAGGAAGGAGAATGGCCACAAGGAGGAAAGTAGCATGGTAGGTCAGAAGAACTTCCAGAAATTAGTGTGGCTGCAATAAAGAGAGCACGGGAGAAGGTGGCAGGAGAACAGGGTAAAAACGCAGGGGGTCTAGGCATTGGAGGCCCTGGTAAGGTGTCTAGGTGGTAAGTGCCATGGGTAGTCCATTGGAGATGCAAGTCAGGACGTGATGTGACTTAATTTACATTTGAAGCATTACTCTAGCTTCTAAATTTAAAAAGAGCTGTGCTGAGCAAGAGTCAAAACAGATCCCAATTCAATCTATAAAAGCAGCATTACCCTGATACCAAAACCAGATGAAAACATTACAAGAAAACATCACAATATCCCTATGAACATAGATGCAAAAGTTCTCAGCAAAACACTAGCAAACCAACTTCAACAACATGTAAAAAGGATTATTCACCATGACCAAGTGAGTTGTTTCTCATGAATGCAAGGTTGGTTGAATACCCCCAAATCAACGACAGGTCCTAGAGTTCTGGACATGTCTACTTTTTTGTTAAAATGAATCCCAAGATGTAATATCCCTGAGTGAAAGGATATGGGAGAATATCTGGTTTGTAAAGGTTTTAGAGTTTGGTTTATAACTCAGTGGAGTCACATGGTAGAGTGACAAATCTCCCCAGTCCTTGTATAATTCAAGTTCTTCAGTATATGTGTATGGATGGATGAAATGGGAGAAAGGACCCAGGTCCAATTTTAGGGATTGTTTCTTGCAAGCTGTCCACACACACACACACACACACACACACACACACACCGCAACACTCCCCCCTCCAAATATCATGACTAAAGTGTCCATACTCTCTGGACCCAAGCTGTGCCTCCCCATCCGGAAGACTTGCAAGCTACTTTGCAGAAGTGTGACTAATGCTTAGAAGGACAAAGTAGCAACAGCTCCTAGAGGAGATCCTGTAGTTTTTACAAGTGTGACAAGCTAACTTGATACCTCAAGGAGAAGAAAGGAATAGGACAATCTTTAGGAGGAGGGATGCTGAGATGAGGGGCCATGGAGCTCTAGGCCAAGGGTGTTGAGACACTTACCTGTTCAGAAGTGACTTTACTGCTGTTGGTCTTAAATCAGAAGCTAAAATTGTGAAATGCTCCCTGACATTTGGTGTTAATATTTGGTTTTAAGGCCAATAAGCTGAAAACCACAAATTCAAAGTATCTGTAAGTAATGGACTCAGCTTCCATTGGTTCTCTTTGCTAATTGAGGTTTCCATTCTGTCAAAGGATTCCAGAATGTTCCAAGGTTATTTGAGTTGAATCCGTGTTGCAAAATCTCTGTTGTCCAAAGGCAGTGAGGTCACCTCTGACAAGCCTCGAATTGTTTCCATGTCAGTCTGGCAAAGAAAAAATTATCCATCTATGTTTCAGTGTGTAGGTCATCACAGGAGAGAAGCCACGCAGGAGTTCTGCAGGGCCTCCAGTGCCCACAGGAGGATGCAGCGAGGATGAGGCCTTGCCATCCAGCCTGGACTGTGCTTACTGCAGGATTGCAAAGTTCATCCACTTCCAGGCTTTCCTTCCAGGGTACCAGCTTGAACAGAACATCTTGTGATTTTTCTGGTAACCTCTGTACTTATTGCAGATTCTTGATGTAAAGATTTATCTTCTTCATATACCCCAAAATAAAATATTCTCCCATGAATCCAAACTGGGAGTGGATGTCACATGATCCAATAGATATTTTATCTCTCTCTCTCTCTCTCTCTCTCTCTCTCTCTCTCTCTCTCTCTCTCTCTCATAAGCTGCCTAAATTTGTACTATAGGTCAGTAATTATCTTTCATGTCCCTAAGAGTTGATGTCAATACATTGAGGAGCTTCCAGAAATTATTATCAAAGAGGAGGAATAAGAGGCAGGAAGAATAGGGCAAACAAAACAAAACAAAATCCCCCCAAACCCCCTCTAAAAAAAAAAATACCAGCTCAGTGAGAATATGACTGGATAATTGGAAGAGAATGATGTAGAGTGTTGGATGCCTTTATCCATAAATAAATTGGAAAGGCTCATTCAGGCCACACAAGTCAGAATCTCTGGGAAAAGAGAACAAAGCTTAGCATTTTACTTGTCGACACTACTGGTCATGGACTATCCCTATCCCCAGATGATGTGCAGGTAGCATTCTTCCTGGTGGTGCAGTAACTGCCTCTCATGGTTGCTACGGAGACCATGTGAGGGAAAGCTCTAGAAAACCCCTATTAAACTGTCATGTGTTATTCCATTTCAGGGACTGTTATTTTTAATCATCAAATAAAATTCTATTTGCATAAAAAGTATTTATCAAGGTGTTACTAACATGAAAGACACTTTAAATTCATGATTTACTTTCATTTTTACAATTACCCTGCAAATCAGATATTGGTCCATTGATTTTTTTAAAATGAAAATAACTTATAGCTCATCTATAAGAGATGCATCTAAGTGTTTCGCATTTCAGGGAAATTTCACATGCACACAAAGTAGCTCTACAGGCAATTTTTGAAAACCATGAGGAGAACAATAATATAGCATCTGGGTTTAGCTGAATTTGGCAGAACTAAACCCAGAGCTGAGTATTAAACACATACACGCTTGGATGCTTATTATAGTGGGGGACTGGCTGGTCAGAAGACATTCATTCTCTGAAGAGAAAAATACAGACAGATAAGAGTACTTGGTGAAAAGGGGAGAAAGGGTACCTTTTTCAGGTTCCCTTAGCTGCTAGATACCACCTCTCTAATTGGTGTCAGCTAGGTTTTCCCATGGGTTTGCTCAAAACACTGGTCTGGGCATCAGAAGAGAGGCTCAGGATAGAGGAAGAGACAGGAGAAGGTTTTGAGTGAAGATGTTGTAGGGACAAACGGTATAAGATGATCCAGGTTCTTCAAATGTACCTCATAGAAAGGTGTCTCTTAGCCTCGTGCATTCAGAACATCCTAGGCCAGTGGTCGGCAAACTCATTAGTCAATAGAGCCAAATATCAACAGTACAACAATTGAAATTTCTTTTGAGAGCCAAAAACCTGACTACTGTGCATGGGCTACAAAGTTTCAATCACACTGTACCTGTGTGCCCACATGTGTATTTTGTGGAAAAGCCACACTCAAGGAGCCAAAGAGCCACAGTTTGCCAACCACTGTTCAAGGCAAAAAGAAAAAAGAAAAAAGATACAGACAAGAGAACCGGGAGAAAACTAACCTGGGAAGTATTGTGGAATATGAAAGCAGAAGGAGCTTCTGGATCTATACGAAGGCATGAGTTCCTAAAATAAAGTTTAATTTCAGCAGGGTACTGTGACTGTAAGTACTAAGCAGATGCCTTTTTTAAAAATAGCTACTGGCTGTAGGGTGGACCAGACGCTGTCCGAGGTACTAAAGAAACAACAGTGGCTAGCAACCAGGGCCTGCCCTCATGTTGGTTCCTCCCTAACTAAAAAATCAAATAGGTAAGAAGGAGTATGAATTTGAAGACAGTGCTCCAATAAAAAAGATCAAGATCCTAAGTACCTGGTGCAGCCCTGACTAAGCCTGTCCACAGCAGCCAAGGGAAGATGGAGGGGGCCGGGTCCAGATCCTCACTGTAAAGGTGAGGGACAACATGCAGATGGCCAATAAGCCCATGGAAAGATGAGCTCAGCGTCACTAATCCTTAGGGAATGCAAACAGAAACTACAACAAGATGCCATCTCACACTCTCATGATGGCTCCTATAAAAAACAAACAAACAAAAACAGGAAGTAAGTGTTGGTTTGGATGTGGAGAAATTGGAACCTTCGTGCATGTTGGTGGTAATGTAAACCGTGGGAAACAAGATGAAGTTTCCTCCGAAAATAAAAAATAGAATTACCACTGGTCCAGCAATTCTGCCTCTGGGTATATACTCAAAAGAATTGAGAGCAAGACCTTGAAGGGTATTTGAATGCCCGTGTTTCATGGGCATTATTCACACCAGCTGAAATGTGAAGGTTCATTAGTGGATGAAGGAATAAACAAAATGTGGCACATACGTACCATGGAACATTTCTCTGCATTCAAAGAGAGGAAATTCTGGGCTGCCAGCACGGATGAGCCTGGAGGGCATTATGCTAAACGAACTAGGACAAATAAGTACTATGTGAATCCACTTATACAAGGTACTTAGGGTGTCAAAGCATAGAGGCGAAGGGTAGAGGGGTGGTTGGTTGCCAGGGGCTGGGGGTAGAGGTGGGCAGCTGATGTCTCATGGGCACAGAGTTTCAGTTTTGCAAGATGAAAAGAGTTCTGTGGATGGATGGGGTGATGGCTCAACACTGTGAATGTATTAATGCCTCCAAGCTGTGCACTGAGCAATGAGTAAGATGGTTATGTTTTATGTTATGCGTATTTTATCACAGTGGAAACACAGTGGGTGAGGGAGGCAGATGCTGGGAACTCAGAAGTAGAGGGTGCAGGAAAAGTGGTCCATGCTCACAAGTTCCGTGGCCTCTCTCCCCTTCACTAAAAGAAACACCCCCTTGTGGGTTCGTGACTCTCTGGGTACCACATTATGGTGAGTCTGTGGAGGTTTGCAATAACCTCTTTTTCATGTGGATAAAAATGTTCCCACAAGAGAGGTGGGGCACACAGAATGACTACAGGGCCTGGGCCCCTCTCCTGACAAGTTGACACATGGGGACGTCAGGGACTAGGATCCGACAGCAGAACCCTCTCCACCTCGTCACTGATGGAGAAGGAGGACTCTCATTACTCAGAGGAAGACATGAATCCCATCCCTCATCCATTCCAGTAATCATGTTCACTGCATCCTGCAGAGCAGTGCTGAGAGCCCAGCGAGGCCGTGTGGGAAGAAAGACCATTTTGCTCCTCCTGTGCTGGACACAGACATGATTTGTATCTTCAGAGGCTTCTAACACAGCCCTGGGTCCTTCCACCCACCAAGAAATCAAAAGACAAATGCTAAACAAGTATAGAAAGTCCATGTTCTTATATCGGTCTAGTAATAATTAATGTCGTTTTTAAACATTCGTTTAAAATCTTGCTTGGCGTTGACTTGTATTGACATAACCTTCAAACATGTGGTATCTACAGAACGTGTGAAGTGCAATTAACAAGTTTTGCTTGAAAAAGTTTGTGTTTGGTTTGGTTTTTGTTGCAAAATTAGGGCTAAGAAGATGGCGGATGAAGAGCATATTCGGCACTGCATGCTTTACGAGTTCCAATTAGGAAGAAAAGCAAGTGAGGCTGCAAAAAACATCTGTAGTGCTCTTGGTCAAGATGCAGTTAGCGCCAGAAAATGCCAGCGTTGGTTTGAGAAATTTCGCGAGGGAAATTTTTCGTTAGATGACAAGAGTGGTCGAGGCTGTGTGTCCAATTTTGATCAAGAAGCTCTTCAAGCTCTTTTGGTGCAAAATCCTCAAATTACCCAACAAGAGCTTGCGACAACTTTAAATTGTTCACAAAAAACAATTTCCAATCAATTGCGTGCACTTAGCAAAGTCCAAAAGTTTGGAAAATGGGTTCCTCATGAGTTGACCGACAACAACCGTAATCAAAGAGTCACAATTTGCAGTTCGCTCCTCTCTCGTCAAAACCGTTTGCCGTTTTTAGAGCAAATTGTTACCGGAGATGAAGAATGAGTGCTGTATGTTAATTTGAAAAGGCGGCCTCAATGGTTGGACAAAAATGAGGCTCCGCAGCCCACGCCAAAACCTGACTTGCATGCGAAAAAAGTGATGTTGTGTGTTTGGTGGAATTTTAAAGGAATTCTTCATTATGAACTTTTACCATCTAACCAAACCATTACAAGTGCATTGTATAGTGCCCAACTGGAAAGGTTAGCCCAAGCTTTAAGAGAAAAAGAATCCGCGCTGATTAATCGGAAGGGCGTAATTCTTCACCACGATAACGCACGACCGCATACTGCAAGAATCACTGCTGAAAAACTGCGCCAGTTGGAATGGGAAGTTCTCCCTCAACCTGCATATTCTCCTGATATTGCCCCTTCCGATTACCATTTGTTTCGTTCTTTGCAAAACTTTCTTCTTGGAAAAAAATTTAATAATGAAGAATGCCTCAAAAATGCATTGACCGAATTTTTTGCATCAAAATCACAAGAATTTTACAACAGAGGGATTAAAATGCTTCCTGAGCGTTGGGCACAAGTAGTAGAAAACAACGGCAACTATATTGTTGATAAAATTTTGTTGTATTGTTTAAATAAATTCGATTTTAAAAAAAGGTATTAGAAAACGACATTAATTATTACTAGACCTAATATTTCCCGTGGCCACTGCTGAGATGAGATTTATTTTAAATTTTTAAAATTAATATATTTTATTTTTAGAAAAGTTTTTGATTAATTGAAAAATTAGCAAAAAGTACAGAGTTCAGTGGGCGGCAAAAAATTAACCAAATAACTTATATGCCTATATGCATAACCTACGGACCCAGACAATAGTGTGTTGAAGGCCTGGGAGAAGCAGATATTGGGTGGAGAGGGTCAGTGAGGATAAAAGGGAGACATATGTAATACTTTCAACAATAAAGATAAATTTTTTTAAAAATGTAGAAATAAGTAGAGTTCCCACATACCCCTCCATCCACATAGTTCCCTCTCTGACTAACATCTTGCATTTTGTTTTACATTTTTATTGATTTCAGAGAGAAAAGGAGAGGGAGAGAGAGATAGAAATATCAATGATGAAAGAGAATCATGGATCATCTGTCTCCTGCATGGCCCCTACTGGGATCAAGCCCGCAACCCAGGCATGTGCCCTGACTGGGAATTGAACCATGGCCTCCTGGTTCATAGGTCAACACTCAACCACTGAGCCACACCAGCCAACCAACATTTTGCATTATTGAGATACATTTGTTACATTAATGAACCAACAATAATACATTATAATTATTATTAACTAAAGTCCATAGCTTGTTTTAGGGTTCACTCTTGGTATTGTACATTCTATAGGTTTTGTCAAATGGATAATGTCTTGTGTTCGCCCATTACCGTGTCCTACAGAATTGTTTCACTGCCCTAAAAAACCCCTGCTCTCCACCTTTACATCTCCCTGACCCCAGCTCCTGGAAACCACTGAGCTTTCTCTTATCCCCTGTCTTTCTTTACTCTGTCATATAGCTGGAATAACACATAGGTGGCCTTTTTAGACCACTTCTTTCACTTAGTAACATGCATTTGTGTTGCTTTCATGTCTTTTCATGGCTCTAAGGGCCTTTGACTGATTGGATGAGGCTGAGAACACATGGAAGGTAACCCCCTTTGCTTGCAGGCCGTTCTGGCTTGCTCCTGGTCACTTGGTCACCTGCCAGCCCTGGGTAGTGTTTCTGACCCCATCAATCAGGTGGTCCACCAATAGCTGAACCCCATGCTCAGGTATCCAGCCCTTTATGGTAATTCCAGGACTTCCTATGCCGGAGCTCTTGCTAGCACCCCTCTTTCTGTGTGAAGGACTGGGCTGTCTCTCTTGTTTAATGGTTTTGTGTCTAAATGATCAGAGAACAGGTGAGCAAGCAGTCTGACTTCTGTCTCCAAAACACAAAAAGATTTGGACAACGGAATAACCCAGTTTAGCTCATCAATTTTACTGATTAAAATTGGACTCTTTTATAATATCTATAAAACAAATATTCATTTCATTGACAGACAAATCAATAAACACAGTGTGCTTTATCCATACGATGGAATAGTACTCATCCACAGAAAGGAATGGAATGCTGACACACACTGCAACGTGGATGTGCCTCAAAAACATCCCACCACTCTCAAAGAACCTTCTATTTTTTTTATTCCATTTCTATGAAATATCTGAATAGGCAAAGTCAAAGAGACAGATTAGAGCCGAGGGGAAGGGAATGAAAAAAGTTCTTGTAAATGTGTACAGAGTTTCTGTTTGAAGTAATGAAAAAGTTGTGGAAATAGTGAGGATAGTTGTATACCATTGAGAGTGTACTGACTGTGCACTTAAAACAATTAAAATGGAAAATTTTAGCAAATGCATGTATATATGTATTTGACCCTTGAACAACACCATGGTGAGGGGTGGTGACCCCACATGGTCAAAATTCTGTTATAACTTTTGACTCCCCAAAAACTTAACTACTAATGACCTACTGGAAGTCTTGCTGATAACACAGCCAGTTAACACATATATTGTATGTTTGATGTATTGTGTGCTGTATTCTTACAATGAAGTAAGCTAGAGAAAAGAAAATGGTGTTAAGAAAATTATAAGGACAAGAAAATGCCATTTACACTATTTATTGAAAAGAATCTGCCTATAAGGGACCTGTGCAGTTCAAACCCATGTTGTAAAAGGGTCAAATGTATGTACATATAAATCATGTCTCAATAAAGCTGCTTTCAAAACAAACAAGTATTCTTATTGTCATGTCCGCTGCACGGGAATGTTACTGTTATTGGTTCCAGCCCTTTACAGGGAAAATGAAGCGATGAACTTGAAAGAAGAGCCCTTTGTGCTCCAGGCAGCTCCCTCTGATCCCTGGGTGGCCTGTCTCCGCCCCACCAGGCCTCCCTCTCTTGGGATGCAGCCTCCGAGGGGGACCATCCAGCCATCTTGCCTAGCCTCCCTGGGAAGGACCAGGTGGCAAGCACCAGGCAGCAGACACTCACACTTCCCCTAGAGGGCTGGGCTGCTTCATCAACACCATCTCCTTTCCCAGTTAATCCTGAGGATTGGATGCAGCTGTGTTCCTTCTCCTTGGTTCTTTCCTTTCAAAGCTGCTCCGTGCACTTTGATCTACAAAGGCCCAGTCTCTTGATGTGGAAGTTGTTCATCTTAATTAACGATTTGCTACTCTGTCCTAATTTGTTCTAGATTTGTTCACTTTCAAGATGCCACTTGGGCACCTTCTCTATTGCAGCAACAATGAAAGAATCCTGTGGTTATAGAACACGGGGTCCATGCACATGGGCCCACCGCTGCCACCGACTGGCATCTCCGTGTGTCTGCATAGCTGCCGGGTGTGCTCCGAAGACCAGAGAGCAATGTCCTGGGTGCCCGTGCTTGGTTGGGACAAATACGGCTTTGGGGGTAAGTCAGCTTCCAAAGGAGCAGGAATGACCTTCTATGACTTCACTCCTGTCCCCCTCCTCCAAAAAGCTACTAAAACAAGTGAGTCACTTACCATTTTTGATACTCTAAATAGGGGTGTCGAACTCAATCAGAGAAGGGGCCAAAATCTAAAATCCAGCCTAAATCGCGGGCCGAATGGTTTACTGAACAGTCATAAACTGTCATTGTGATGGAAACGCAGCGGAGTGCAGTGATGACAGCGCGGAGTGGGCCACATTGCAAGGCCTGGCGGGACGAATTTGGCCTGCGGGCCTTGTGTTTGACACATGTGCTCTAACACATCGCCAACACAAGACGTAGGAACTTACACATACATGCATGTACACACATGTGTATATACATGTACACACATACACGCACACACCATCTCCCTGGTGTTGTTCATCCAAGAGTGTCCCCGGGCCAGAACCCACCCAGAAGTCATGGGAGTCATGGAAATGGAAGCATCTCCACCACCGGCTGGATGTCTAATCCTGACCACACTCAGAGCAGGTGGCATGAGGCCATTGAAGATGAAGATGCTGAGCCTGGAAGAGGATGAGGAACTTGCTGGGGGCCACCAGGCATTGGCCACCAGAGCAGGTGAGTCAGAATCAAAAGCTCACACTTTCCCCATGAAACCAAAACCCCTTCCCAACGGTCCCACGAGGGACACAGCACAGCTGGAGCGCGATCTTCGGAGGGGTTCCAGTGTGAGACCCAAGCACCTGCCATGCAGCCTCCAAGTCAAAATTAAAGTTTGTGACTATGGACCTGTATCCTCTCCCAAGCAAAGGCACCCGGGCCACTTGGAAAGGTCAGTGACACCCTGGCATCATGCCCTGCTGACCACAGCTGCCTCTTGGGAACAAAGCCACACCAGGCTTGTAGGATGCAGGATTACTCTACCCCAGGACGACCTCGCTGTAACTAATTCCACTGAGCACTGGCTCTTCTCTTCAGGGTGCGATGAGAGGAGGGACGGCACCTGTGTGGACATCTGTTTCCCGCCCTGTGCCGCAGAGACGTCCTCTGTGTCCCTGTTTCCCTTGGCTGGCACGTGGGCTCAGGCCCCATGTTGCCTCCTGGGAGCCCAGTATCTGCCCAGTGGTTGTCCTGAGATGCTGGTAGGGGCCAAGGGAGTGGACTGTAGTCTGAGATCTCAGCCCATACCTCCAACCCAGCTTCGCAGTAGAAAAGCTGATATATTAGATCTGCATCCTATCAACCTGCAACTAGTTTGACCTTCAACTTCTTTGGGACTTGGGAGCGAGATAAATTGGAGAGGTGGCTGGAAAGAACTGGCATCTAAGGGCCTAAATTCACGGGTGGAGAGAGGGAGGCTTGGCTGGGACAGGGCGCAGCTCTAAGCCATCACACAGAGGAAGCTCAGTGTGCGGAGAGGGGAACTGGGCTGGTGGGTAATCAGCGAGGTCGTGCACGGCAGTCACCTTGACCTGACTCAACCAGGCCCAGCTGGGCCCCAGCAGGGAGTGGAGAAGCAGACAGCGTCTTCGTGATCCCAGCCAACAGAGCTGCCGGGCACAGGCTGTGCGGGCAGCAGCGGGCAGGTGTTTCTGAAGGCTCTCTCTCTGATTTTCTCGCCAACTCTACATTATACTCAGAGAGATTTGGGTATAAATTTTCCTCTTCGTCTTATCTGTCATCTAAGGTCAGGGCAGAGTGGTCCAGTACTTGTGTGGCCTTCTGTGTCCACTCTAATGCAGAAATGTGCTCATGAGGATTCTGCATTTGGTAGGCATGGTGGTTCTTGTTAATAAACAAATGAAACTGTGTAAAGACCCACATAAGAGAGGAAAGTGGAGGTAAAGTTAAAGGACATTCACATAAATCTGAATGTCAAATGAACCTTACATGAGACTCGGACCTGGAACATCTGAGCGTGGGAAGGGATGACACAGAGACCCCCACCCCTAGGGTGGCAGTTAGAGGACTTTCAGGATGCAAAGGGACTGAGCAGAGCAAGGTGAGTGCAGGCCCAGGCCATGCCTGTCCTGGGCCCCAGGCCTGCGGAGTCACATGCTGAGCGCAGCGAGGTTTGGGAAGGCAGAAGGGAGAAGCATTGGTCCCACCGGCCAGCAGGCAACTTCAAAATCATCCGCAGCAGCTGCTGTTCAGGAATCTGCTGAGGGCGATTCTCCTGGTGAAATGGAATAAATGCTGAGAAGTAGAGAGAATGAACTCTAGGAGTTAGGTTTCACTGCCTAGAGCAATTCTGCAGCAAGAGGCAGAGGGAGGTGCCAGGGTGGCCAAGAAGCTGTCACTGCCCACCCTCGATGCAGCACCGGTGCCAGGAGAGCAGGGCTCAGAAGGAAGTGGAAATGAAAAGTCCTTCTAGATTTACCATGTGCACAGAGGGACACAAATCTAAGACCTGGTGATTAAACTTGCAAATTTTTGCACAAAGATGCTACTCTTTGATAGAGGAAACAGGGATGTTTGACTTCTTTTCTTTGGATCAGACAGCCATTGCTACAATAATGCTGCAAACACTCCAGATAAGAGTGAAGTCAAGAAGAGCATTTTTTTTTTCTTCCACATATCCTCTGTCTGTCTTCTTCCTTGCAGCTACACCAATGTCCAGGCAGCCTTTGAACATGCTGTTGGCCTCGCATTTTTGGAGAATCTTTAGATCACATTGCACAGGCTCGGGTGAGCTACACAACACAATGAGTGGGACACAATTTAAGAGAATCATTGAAACAGAGTATATTTTTAGTCTCAGGCACAATACATCATGTGGCAAATTTGATTAATATTCTATTCTGTACCTTCCAGAATCATCCTGGGGAAAAGGCTAACCTGCTTACCCAGGTCCTGGACCCCTGCAGGATATACAAAGGAGCAATAGCTAAAATTAGGGCTCTTCCTTCCGGACGGGTCCAGCCACAAATCCCTGTAGACCATCAGCCTGATGGTGCCGTCCAGTGGGCTGAGAGCACAAAATGCAGAATCCATGTTTACCCTTCACTTCTCACACTTTCAGAGGGAATGTACATTGGTCAGTGTGGGCTGGGTTATGCTGCTGTAAGGAAGAAGTACAAGCATAGGCCACAGTGGTGGATCCCTGGGAGTGTTCAGCTCTCCTCTGCTGCAGTAAGTACACCGAGGGCAGGCAAAGGGCAGGACGCCCGTCTCCCTTTGTCCCCAGGCAGGGGACCCATTGCCAATGTGGCAGGCATTCTGAGTCTTCCTGCTCTGCAGACCTTGCTCTCCCTCATGTGCGTCAGCCCAAGGCTGACAAGAACTCCAGGTGGGTCCATAAATCTGAATGAACTCTTCCATATTTATTTACCTCTCAAACAAAATATTTTTTGTTGGTTCTTTTGTGGTTTTAAAATAAGATAGTCGTATTTCTTAGGGCTTATTACTAATTAGCACCCTAAACCCCAAAAGTCCATCTTTATTCACTTGACTTTTAAAAAAATTTTAGTAATTTTTTGTTAGTTTCATGAGTGTATAACACACATACAGAAAGATACACAAGGTGAATAAGTGAACAGATGAATGAATTATCATAAAGACACACATGGAAATAACATGGGGATTATCAATATTCCATCCCTCAAATTAAGAAATAGAACATTCCCAGCCCAGTGTCCCTCCCTTATGTTCACTTTCAATAACCAGCCCCATCTTTCCACCATTCTGACTTTGAACATCATAGATTCATTTGGCCCATTTTAGAACCTCCCATAAATGGAGTCATACAGTTTACATTGTTGATGCCTGACCTCTATCATTCTGTATTACATTCTTGAGCTTTGTTTATGTTGGTGTGAATAGTTTTGATTTGTCCATTTCCATCACTGTGTGAGAACCCACTGTATGTGTTCCTCTCTTGTTGGACTTTGGGGCTGTTTTTGACTATTATAAATACTGCTCCTACGAAAATTCTAGTGGGTGGGTGTCTTCTGATGAAGCATAACATGCTTCTGCCAGGTATGTACCTGCGAGTGAAATCCCTGGGGATCAAGATATAGCAGGGCACATCAGTTTCTAGAGTGCTTGTGCCCATTTACACTCCCATTAGCTGTGTATGAGAGGAATCAGAGCTCCAAATGCTCGCCAAACCTGGTCTGGTGTCTTTCACCTGAGCTATACCGGTGGCTAGGGAGTGGCGCCTCCTTGTGGTTTAAGGTTGTATTTCCCTGACGACTGAGGAGACTGAGCACCTTTTCTCACACATACTGGCCACGTGCAGGGCTTCTTTTGTGAAATACTTAGTCATGCCAATGGCCCATTTTTTTTTTTTTTTTATCAGGTTTTCTCTTTCTTTTTCTTTTCACTATGTAAGAATGCTTGGTGTTTTCTACATATGAGTGCTGGGTGAGGTATGTATCTTGAAGACACTTCTCCCTCTCCACGACTTACTATTTCCCCATCACCTCTTGTTTCCCCATTTTAACTAATAATTCAAACAGAGCTATTTTTCCTGCATTGGAACGACCCATCATGGGTCTCTGTGCATCAGGAGTGGTCTGATGTTCTGGCCCTAACTTTTCAGCTCAGCATTCAGTGTCCTTCAGATTAGTTTATATAGAGGTGGGTCAGCAGGGTCCTCCTCCTGAATAAAGCAATGCCAGAGTCCACTGAAACATATAGCTTCTTACATGGGACCATGGTGGGAAATATTCTTTTACTCAGAGGTATCAGCCACAATTCATATCAACATGCCCTAAATTCAGCCGTCTTCCATGATATTTCCACCTCCATTTCAATCATATTTTTTAGAGAGTGGACGGGAGGTGGAGAGACACACACAGAGAGAGAAACATCGAAGTGAGAGAGACACATCAATTGGTTGCTCCCCTCACTGGCCCTGATCAGGGTCGGGATCAAGCCTGCAACTAAGGTACATGCCTTTGATACAGAATTGAACCTGGAACCCTTCCGTCCAAGGGCCAATGCTCTACCCACTGAGCCAAACTGGCTAGAGCTGGTCTTCTTTTTTAAACACAAAGGGGCCTGAGAGCTCCCGCTGAAGGAAAGTGCATGCAGATGTGTGTCCTGGCCTTGGGGACAACCAAGGCTTCTGTTTCTCCCCAGGAAGCTCACAGTGTCAGCCTGGGTGCTGGGCTCAGGCCTTCCCCAGGCCTATTTAGATAGGAATGTAAGATACACATATTCCAAACGTGCCTGTGAGTGACTGTTTATTAAATGATACAAATATGCTCTCAGTACAAAACAAAAAGTCCCATCTTTGATTCCAACTCGGGGCTAGTCATTTTTCAATATCCAAGAAATGCTCCTCTTTGATGTTTGTCTTTCTCAACATTTGATGCTCGTTTTTCAACATCTCGCATCCATTGTTTTCTATTCTGCTGAGCAAGGCCAATGGGGAGTTATTTTTTATAAAACATGGGAGCAGGCGCCGGCGCCACACGCACTTTGATGTCATTGTTCTTCTGACAGCTCTCTCCGTGGAATTAAAAATTATTTGTGGTCTTGTCCTCATGTGGGACCATGAAGGAAATAAAACTATAAACACCACCTCTCACGGAACTTTCAAGTAGTACCGCCTGGGGAAGACCCTCCTGCTGCAGCCTCAGCAGAAACGCAATTGCTGCTCATTAAGGGACTGATTCATAGATTTGTTAAGGGGTCACTGTTTTACTCACGGTCTTCATAAGAGACCCATTGACAGCACAGAAGTAAAGACCCTCTATAACAACCTCCTAATGTGCCCTTTGACTCCCCCGCCCATTTTTCTTGTGTTTATTAAAATCATCAACTTTTCTTGAAGCTGGTCTGGGAGAGGGAGTCCTGAGAAGCCTTACAACACACCCAACAGATTCAGGGGGTGCACATTTTGGGGAGAAGTTTTATATAGCAAAGTTATATCATGAATTCTTAATTCAGTTGTAACTCTAGCAACTACCTATAATTGGAGATCAGTGAGGAATGATCCCCATGAACATTAACTTTGCCTTGGGCCATTTTAGTTAAAGCATAAATATTTTGAGGAAGGAACAGTTAGATGTTTTTAAAAGAGACGGGAGTAAGGAAGGGAAACTCAGCACGTGTGTGCGTGTGTGTGTGTGTGTGGTGTGTCTTCCTTTCTTCTCCTATTTACTTTCCTGAACCATAAAACCAGGGAAATGACCAATAGAAAAGAAAAACACATTTGAAAAATATACATTTAGTTACATTTCATTTTGAAAATGCATTATTTAGAAACAGAATACATTTGTTCTTATTTATATGCATGAATTGCAACCATCACACAAGCGATACCTGTTTGGAACATGAAATAAAACCCCATTACTGCTGAGGGTGGGGGACGGTACACTCTCTTCCAGAGGAGGCTGGGCTGGGTCATGGACATGGGCAGCATCCAGATTGATGCCTGGGGCCCAACCGACAGCACCATTTACTGGCTGCATAAGCTCAGGCAAGTTTTCAAACTCTCTGAGCCTAGGTCTCCTCATCTATAAAAGGATCATAATAGTACCAATCTCTTCTTTTTAAAAAAAATATATTTTATTGATTTTTTTACAGAGGAAGAGAGAGGGATAGAGAGTTAGAAACATCGATGAAAGAGAAATATCTACCAGCCGCCTCTTGTACACCCCCTACTGGGGATGTGCTCAAAACCAACGTACATGCCCTTGACCGGAATAGAACCTGGGACTTTTCAGTCCACAGGCCAACGCTCTATCCACTGAGCTAAACCAGTTTCAGCACCAGTCTCTTCTTTAAAATCTTTCTTCTTCAGTAGTTAAGGTTCTTAAAGCTTGTATATTTGAAGTGACCACACACTGTAGGTTTGATGTGTAATTTATCATTACTACTCATTTCTAAATCATTTATAAATTTACTTTGACATAGTTGATTTGCTCTTTGACTCAAAAGTATTTGAAAGAGTGCATTCAGCCCTAGTTGGTTTGGCTCAATGAATAGAGTGTCAGCCTGAAGACTGAAGGGTCCCAGGTTCAATTTCAGTCAAGGGCACCTGCCTGGGATTCGGGCTCCATCCCCTGTAGGAGGTGTGCAGGAGGCAGCCAATCAATGATTTTCTGTCATCACTGATGTTTCTATCTCTCTTTTCCCCCTCTCCTTTCCTCTCTGAAATCAATAAAAATATTTTAAGAAAAGAAAGGAAGAAAGAAGGAAGACCAGAACCCATCCATGGTCCAGTGGAGTCACTGTAAATACTACAGCATGGGCCAGCGGGGGCAGAAACCTGGAGACCTGTACAACCCTGACAGTAGCCCGCAGGCCAACACACAAATGAGTAGCAGCCCCGTCACGTCTCCTACCCAGTCTCCAGCACCCTCTCCTGTCACCGGCCTCAGCAGTGTCTGCACAGGACTCAGTCCCCTTCCTGTCCTTACACAGTTCCCCCGGCCCGGGGGTCCAGCACAAGTGATGGGCGCTACTCTCTCTTGGGCCAGCCATTACAGTACAATCTGTCCATCTGCCCTCCTTTGCTCCATGGCCAGTCGACTTACACAGTGCACCAGGGACAGAGTGGATTGAAGCATGGAAACCGGAGTAAGAGACAAGGTCTCAAATCTGCCTCCAACTGACCTGGGGACCACGGATGTCGTCCTGGGGCGGGTGCTGGAGGTGACAGATCTTCCTGAGGGCATCACTCGTACGGAGGCGGACAAACTCTTCACTCAGCTCGCCATGTCCGGTGCCAAGATCCAGTGGCTCAAGGACACTCGGGGGCTGCCTGCTGGGGGCGGGGGGAACAGTAGTGGGACTGCTGAGAATGGTCGCCATGCAGACCTTGCTGCCTTGTACACCATTGTGGCTGTGTTTCCCAGCCCCCTGGCTGCCCAAAACGCCTCCCTTCGCCTCAACAACTCCGTGAGTCGCTTCAAACTTCGAATGGCCAAAAAGAACTATGACCTGAGGATCCTGGAGCGAGCCAGCTCCCAATAAATCTGAGGGGAAAGGACTCGCACAGCAGGGGTGCGGGCAAGGTGGACAACTCCCTGGCAGACCATGGACAGAGAGAGAGAGGAAGGCGACAGACACTAACTTGGAGCCTAAGACAGTAGGGATGAAGATAGAAACAGACAGACACACTGGCACTGGACTCCTTACTCCCTGCCATGGGCCCCCTCTCCCTGGTTGGCCTCCCTCTGCTACCCTCTCCTTTCCAACCTCTCCTATCATTCTTTATCTCTCCTCCCACCATGAAATGAATTTCTCTCATATTTTTTGGTCAGGTAGAATTGGGAGGGTTCTACACTCCCTGATCTCCTAATTTCCTTACCATCCCAAGCTCCTTTTTCATTTTTGGTCTTTATGAATATATTTATATGGAAAGAATTAAGAAAAATGAAATTGATTTCCCTTTCTTCTCACTTTTCCCATCTTGTCACCCCAAGCCCCACAAAGGAGGCAGCCAAAGTTAAAACTTGGGCCTCTCCCTAACCCCCCAGAACACTTGTATATTGTTTGTTTGAGGTTCATGCTGCAGTAACAGACAGTATTTAATTGCACATACAGATGTTTGCTAGGTATATTCACTGTAAATTTTATTTAATCTGATTTTTTGTTTGTTAGGGGGGTTACTGGGGGAAGGTTGATTTTGTTTTTAAATATATATAAAAAATGTAAAAAAAAAAAAAAAAAAAAAAAAAAAAAAAAAAGAAGGAAGGAAAGAAGGAAGGAAGGAAGGAAGGAAGGAAGGAAGCATTCACCATGTCTCAGCACTTACAATTGGTCTGTTTTATTCATCTGCAGCCTATTTCTAGATTCAGTGCATTTTGGTAAAATAAGGGACCTGCAATCACATTTCCCTTTAGCTTATGGATAACCAAATTTTGTAAACATTCCATTGTTATTTGGGAGGAAAAGACCTTGTCTCTATAAGTAGGATACAAAATTCAATATCTACTAAAATAAATATGTTCATTGTAATGTACAAATCCCTTTCTCCCTTATTTATTTCTTGTCTCTATCTGGCAGATTCTGAGTTGGTGCATTAATTATTTTTATTCTTCCATTCTTATTGTGTTTGATCATTTCTCCCAGAAACTCTAAGATTTGTACTTTCACGGGTTTCAGGATATGCCCATTTGTGCATCAAACACATTCATGACTTTCCCCACGGAAGCATTTTTATGGAGGATGAGAATAAGAACCAGAGAGCTGTGCTAGCTTTTCCTTATTATGGAACAACTTTCCTGCCTCTGGTGTAACCTCTTTAACCACCAAATTTGGCCAAACCACACGTTGTGCGCACAAGTCAGTTTGCTCAGTAATTTCACTAATGTTCTCAGAGACTAGCTGGGATCTTTTCCCTGAATGCCATCCAGCCACTTCGTGGTGCTCGTTAACTCTTCCAAAGTATTAGTTTACAATTTCTTAAATGATGGGGTCACCATGACAAAATAGCAGGGTCTAATTTGTTCTCTACTTTTGGCGAGACTTACTCTCTTTCATCCTCAAAAATTTACTGTGAACATTAAAAAGTCAGCCACAATTGGGGTATTTCCAACGTGACATTGAGTTAAGCTATAATTCTCATTTTGCCTTGCTAACTAAAGTTGACTCTATCCCAATAGGAAAGAAATTTACACCCGTTTCCCAGTCCTGAGTTCATATCCATCCATATTTGGAGTTTGGTAGTTCATGGAATTTGAAGAGGTAATAAGAAGGATTTCCTGCCGAGACCGGTTTGGCTCAATGGATAGAGCATCGGCCTGTGGACTGAAAGGTCCCGGGTTTGATTCTGGTCAAGGGCATGTACCTTGGTTGCAGGCACATCCCCAGTAGGGGGTGTGCAAGAGGCAGCTGATCGATGATTCTCTCTCATCAATGTTTCTAACTCTCTATCCCTCTCTCTCCCTCTCTGTAAAAAATCAATAAAACATATTTTAAAAA
Organism: Pipistrellus kuhlii; assembly: GCF_014108245.1. Lineage (NCBI taxonomy): Eukaryota > Metazoa > Chordata > Mammalia > Chiroptera > Vespertilionidae > Pipistrellus > Pipistrellus kuhlii. Next base: position 27,571,698 of record NW_023425573.1, read on the forward strand.
GAAGAAGAAGAAGAAGAAGAAGAAGAAGAAGAAGAAGAAGAAGAAGGATATCCTCCTCTTAAAATCATCTTTCTGGGGGGGAAAACTTATTTTAGATATCTCTCTATATACTTGATGCATTTATGATGCCATTCCTTAATCATAAATTTCAAAGAAGTGAAATTGTCATATCAAAGGATGAGAAACTTGAAATTTTGATGCATAATTTGAAATTTCTCTTGGAAATGTTTATCCCAATCCACACAATCAGATCTGGTGTGTAACAATGCCCTTACTGTACCAGACACTGCCAATCTCTTATGTTTTCAATCTAGCAGAAAAAAATTTACGTATCAACCTCAAATTTGCATTTCTTGAACTGCTAGTAAGTTTTTTAAATTTTTCCTAAATTGATTTACTTATTTACTTTTCCTGTTTCGTTGATATATAATTGACATGTAATATTGTATACATTTAAGGTGTGCAATAGCACGATTTCCTGTATGTATATATTACAAAGTGACCATCACAAACTTGGTTTAAAGTCCCACTGCCTTAAATTAGAGTTTCAGTTTTCAGAACTATCCATGTTCAGTCTTAAGGGGGAAATATGTTGTTTTATTTTGTTTTGGTTTGTCTGAGAAACCAGAGAGCAGTTCTGCGGACTGGAACAGAGTCCTGAGGCGAGACTGCCTCCCTTTTGGTATTTGCCATGAACACTGGAGCATTCGGATCACAGTCACAGAGCCTCCATCACGAACTTCCCTCTGAGACCGAGGTTGACTAGATGGACGGACGGTGTTATTAACAGTCCTCAGTCAAAGTCAGCGCTGACGGGCCCCGATGAGGACTCAGGGGAAAGCTTACACACACAGTGCCCCATTTCACTGTGTGGCATAAACCAGCATTTCATCTTCAGAACCACCACATCTCTGGCGACTGAACGTGTGTGCGGCGGGCGCAAGCTGCCTCGCCCAGTTCTAAAAGCCAATGCCAAAAACCCAGTAAAATGCAGGGAGGCAGGGCTGGTCTACTCCAGGAGGAGTGGCTAATTCTTCATCCTTAAGGGGTGAGGACAAAGTTTAGAGCTCTTGGAATATGCACTGTCTCCAAAGCATGAACCATTTATTATCTGTTTTCCAAACAAAGCAATAATTAAATCACTCCAGATAACTAATACCGTGTTTTCAGGAGCTCTGAGTGACGATCAGCTAATATTTGTACAGTTGACCTTAAAAAATGACAGTTAAGAAGCTCTTGGAGAGGTGCCCAGAAAGGCACCAGTTTTCAAAGGATTGAGCAATGCTGTGGGGAACGGAACCTTCAGAATTCTTCAAAAAGTACATTTGCAGTTTTGTAAATGACTGTGCTGGAGTGAGTGTGGCATTAGTCTCTGACGGAATAATTACAGTTTAATTGTATGGCAATTATGTGTTCAATAGTAATGGAGGGGAAATCCGGTACCCAGTCAGCTGCCACCACCACAAAATGTAGACTTTATAATCCCTACGGCTGCTTTCTGGTGGCCGCTTGCATCTTTCTGTTGTATCTTCACATTTACAGAGATGGTGAGAATTCTCCCCAACGCTTTTCGACACACAAATACCCCAAAGAAACAGCCACTGTCTATCCAAAGCTCAGCTAGAGGCTATTTGACAAAATGTTCTGAAAGCGTATTTAGGAAAATATTCCCCATTGTGCAATCAGCTCCCACGGGATAATGAAGTCTCCAGAGGAAAAAGAAAGCCTTTTGCAGGGGGCTGAGCGGGTGCAGGAGCTTCATCCAAGATTCTCCTCTGATGGCCTGTTCAGAACTGTTCTGCTTTCTTTCTGCCCTAAATGTGAAATAAGTCAGGCTGGGAACCACAACTAGTATTAACAAGCAATGAACCGATCCCTCATCCCAAAAATTCGAGTGTTGTTTTCTCCCCCATTTTACACTTCTCATCCCCCCACCTCGTTCACTTAGACATCTGTTGTCTGGCCTCTGAAAGGCCTGGATTGGCAGAGAGGAGGAATCTCTCCAGTGAAATGCTGGAAAATGTATAACAAACCTGCCGCCTGGGAAAAAAGTGTATGCCAATTTCTGTGGTGTAAATACTCCCACCATGGCTGATTTCAAGCAACATGATTCCACTCAATGCACAGTTGAAAGAAATGCACGAAATTTGCCTTCACAATCCTCTCTCTCATTTCAGGATTATTTGAGACTAAATTAAAGACTTTATATCCCCCTAAATATTTCAGATCACACTGTGCATGTATTTTAAGAACAGACAGACATATCGATAGCATTTTTCAATTTCATTGGGGAACAAGATATTAGTCTTTTTTTCCCAGAATCCAAAACCCATATCTGTATTTTAGGAACCCCTAACCCCTACCTCCTGAAACTTGGTAGGAAGCAGAACCGGAAATGCCAGAGCCTCTCTTTCCCAGCATCCCTTGCAGGTAGGGCATGGTCATGTGACCAGGTTCCACCTATTAGGTGCCCACTTCATCTTTTGACTTGGGAGTTGTTGACACACATCACCTAGCATTGTAGGCTAATGGTGGCTGTGGTGGCTAATGGTACAGCCCGGCCTCCCATCTCCTGCCGATTTCCGATTTCCCAGCTTAGTTCCAGTAGCTGCTCCAATGCCTTTCCATGAACTCTTTCCTTCTAGCTAAATCGTCGGAGCTGTCCCCAGCTGCCGGGGCACTGACTGTGGGGGTTTCATGCTTCCACACAAGTGTCTCACCACACAGAGAACATATGGAGTCACTGTCACAGTAAATGTAGAACCAGGACCAGAACACTTTCTCCTTTCTCACTCCGTCTGGATATGACAGAGGGCAGCACTGTCCCAGAGTCCGGCTTCCTGGCTCCTGCCTCGGCCCCACATCTCCTGACGGAGCTATAGGACCTAAGACAGGCCTCCCTCCTCGGGGCCTCAGTTTCCCTGCCTCTTTAGCAGGTACCCAGTACGGGTGGTGCTCAGAGGATGGCTGTGGAGAGGAGAGATGCCTGGGATGTATCTCTGATACGGTCGGTGTCCAAGGAGGGCTCTGTTCCTGCTTCACAGCAGCCTCTCACCCACGGCAACCTCTCAACCCCCAAACATTGGAGATAAACTGTATGTTTATCTGTTACCACAAGTTGTATTTTACAAAGGCAATTTTCAAGGTGTTGCAATCGGGGCATGGACTCCAAAGACACTCACATTCTCTGGGCATGGGTATAACCTGGTGAAGAGCCCCTCGTGCAAGGAATCAACAGGTCTGGGTAGGAGGCAGCCAGGTCTGGGTAGGAGTCACTCAGGCCTGGATAGGAGTTAGCCAAGTCTGGGTTGGAGTCAACCAGGTCTGGGTAGGAGTTAACTAGGTCTGGGTAGGAGTTAACCTGGTTTGGGTAAGAATCAACCAGGTCTGGGTAGAAGTTAATCTGGTCTGAATAGGAATCAACCAGGCCTGGGTAGGAGTTAATCTGGTCTGGGTAGGAATCAACCAGGCCTGGGTAGGAGTTAATCTGGTCTGGACAGGCTAACTACACCAAGATGTAGCTTAAATTGCCCCCCATCTGTCCTCCCCCAGTGGGGGCAATGACCTTTCGGCAGGACTGTTAACTCTGCCTGTCACAGGCTTTGAGAGTGGACGTGACTTGGTCTTATGCAGCAGAGCTGATACTGGGTCAGGGGCCTCTAGGTTTGAAAGTCTGACCATTTCATCGATGGCAGAGGACAGTTAGCAGGACACCGGGTGTAGGGATTAGTGAGTGGGGGGATTGTAGGGGAAGGATGATTTCTCTTGCCCGGAGAATGGATGATAGACTGGTGCCCCTTTTATAAAAAGGTAACAAGCTCCAAGAGCCTTGAGAGTATTCACAACCTTTGTCTAGCCTGTGAGGGAACTCGATCCGAGACACAGCCAAAGCTTTAGAAATCATTTATTTCAGCTTTACTTAAAAAGGCAGAAATTAAGAAGAACTAAAATAACAAAGGGTTGAAATGCTTGCAAAATTATCATGCCTTCCTTTATGCAGCCATCAAAATCCATGATTCAGTGGCATGAGAAATTGCTCACGAGGTAATGTTAAGTGAAGAAAAGGACACAAAACTATATTCAGTATATCATCTGTGTATCATATTAGTATATATGGAAACAGTATATCTTATATGTATATGGAAACAAAAAAGTGTTAAGAAGAATTCTAGAGAGGTAGAAACATCACTAATGATTTACAGTATTTCCTAAAATCCCTCCAATGAGATTTTGTGAAATTACCTACAAAATTCTCTAGTGCACATTTTATTTAGTTTATTTTACTATTTTTCACCAGCTTTATTGAGATATATTTGACATATAAATTGTGTAAGTTTAAGAGATACAACATGATGAATAGATGCATGTCTATATTTCAAAATGATTACAACATAAGGTTAGTTAGCACATCCATCACCCACATAACTTCTTTTATTTTTATTTTTTTGTAGTGAGAACATTTAAGATCTATTCTCTTACCAATTTTCAAGTATACAATAGGGTGTAGTTTAAGGTGACCAGATGTCCCGCTTTTGGCAGGACAGTCCCAATTTTCAACAATTTGTTCCGCGTCCCACGGCGTTTTAAAAAGTCCCGATTTTTTAAAAAAGAAAACACCGCGGGATGCAGGACAAATTGTTAAAAATCGGGACTGTCCCGCCAAAAGCAGGATGTCTGGTCACCTTAGCATAGCTATAGTCACTGTGCTGTACATTAAGCCCTAGGACTTATTCATCTTCCGCCTGGAGTTTGTGCCCTGTGCCTCCATCTCCCCCATCGTAGCCCCTGGGAACACCATTCCACTCTGTCCTAGTGCACATTCCTGTATTAAAATAAAAATGAACATGTAGAGCAAGGAAACTAAAAGGTCTGGATGCCAATAGTAAAAAGAAAATATTCTAACAAGATTAGATCAAAAGCAAAGCTAAATAAATAAACATGACATCTCACATTCCTAGGACAAAGGTGAAATCTATGAAGATGGGGTAAATCTCGTCACTTAGAATGAATGCATCATAGTGCAAGTACCCCAGGTTGGGCACCAGTTGTGAGTGTCTCTTCTCCCCCACCTTACCCCCATCCCACCGCCCCCCCCCTCGTCCCACGTGGTTCAGGGTTCAGGTTCAAGGTTTGGGCTCTGGAGGAGGCCCCACGCAAATGAAAGAGACTAAGAAATATTAATTTGGCAATATTGGGGGCCAGGTGGGAGCCCAGCTCAAGGGTAAGGACTTCATTCACTCCGCTCTGGCCTTGCTATCCCTTTTATTAAGACTATGGGATACACCTATAGCCTTTTAGCAGGCAATTTCAATAATAGCCAATCGGCAAGAATTTACATAAAACGAAAAGGTGGAAGTCGCTTTACCTACCATTGTCTCAACTAAACAGTGGGTAGTTGGCTCTGACCTTTCAGAGCTTCAAGGTTGACCAGCCTTCCGGGTTCCTTGTCCACACCTCTCTGCTAGTGAGGACAATGGGCGGCTTCCAACATCATAGAATTAACCAGGAAAGGATGTTCTCAGACCAGCAGAGTCGAAAGTCCCAGAAAACCAGTTGTGAATTTGAGTTTCTGCCATGAACTGTCTGTTGGCCAGAGGAGCGTGGAGACCCCGTCTCTCTCTGCATCATTTTCTTCTTCCCCCACAGCAGAACTCTGCGGGGGCCTCACCATGCTCCTGGGCAGTTAAAGATACTCTGCGTGCACGCTCATAATGATATGTACAACTAGCTGCTCAGTAAATTTTATTTTCATTTCCTGTGCTGAGCAGCTACGCAACAAAACAGGCTAAGGAAAACATATGAGACATACGAGGAAAATGATAGACAACAATGCAAATGTTGAATGAGATTGTAACTCACTGTTGCCCCAATTCAGACAAGCGCCGCTGCCTCCAACGGCTGTCTGGAGAGCAGGAGATGCACACCGGGCTCTGTAACCTGTACGGCTGCACAATGTCAGTTACTTCCAAGATGCAAAATCATATTTATGTGGAGTGATTATATTTTTCCAAGGTCAAACAATAAACTCTCCATAAATTTTAAGGAAGAAAAAAAAACGTGTAATTCACATTTATGACCCCAATATAATATCTATTGTAATATTAGTATTTATGTTTAAACCAGAAAAACTCCATTTTCAGCAACATTTTCAAGTGCTCTTCTGAATAGCAGTAGTATATGACAAATGAAATAAACATTTGAATAGCAATTTATTTGGCAAATAAAGTAGTCTGTATTGTAATGTAATGTAATAAGTAAAACCTGCCTTTAAAAATGTAATTAAATATTAGATTTTTAGATGCAGGTTTCATTTAAGAACTCTGATGTAATAAAAACAATCAGAAAAGAGACATTCAAAGGATTTAGTAATTAAAAATGCTTACGTATATAAATGAGGACAGGGTAAGATAAAACATTCCCAGGAACACCCAGAGTCCACACAGGGCTCACAAACATTGGTTAGAGAAAAAAAAATTAAAGATCCCCCAGATATGTGGACAAAAGATTTTCACCATAGAGCATACTTCATTATCTCGTGTGTAGTAGATGGGAAGCAAACACGAACATTTAATTAAATACCAATGTGTTCTTCCCACCTGCTGAACTCACTCTAAGAAGTTCGTGTTAACTCCTGAACCCTCCCAAACACCCGGAGATGGTCCAGCTGAAAACCACTCACCTCCCTGGTCTGGACCAGAACCCCTGGGTGAAACTCAGCAATCTGTCTGTTTGCAAGTCCTCAGTGATTCTGACTCCCTCATCTGTGTGTGTGTGTGTGTGTGTGTGTGTGTGTGTGTGTGTGTGTGTACACTTACATATACATGAACCTAAAAACACACATGTACCTGGCTGCTAACTGGTGAGGGCCCAAATCCAAGTTCAGGGCCGACTCCTACTGCAGAGCAGCTTTTCTCAGCCCCTGCTGAACACGGGATCACTGGGAGGGTTTACCAGTAAAAGCCATTTGTCAACAATAAGAACAAAAGACACAAAGGCACAAAAAACATTGTCCCGACCCCACCCCAGAACAGTTAAGTCAAGGTCGGTGCCAGCACTGTCTTTGTTTAAAGCTCCCCAGATGCCAGACATCTGTTTTCCCCGCTGTCTTACAATCCTTGGCAACTGGTTCCTATCCAAGAGCCAGGCCCTGAGAACTGGACGCTAGCCTATGGGGTCACTGTGGGGGTCAGCCTCCACTGTCAGCATCACTGGGCTGTGTCTTTGGGAAACCTTCATGCTTTTCCTGTGAGTGTTCTAAGTGTTTGAACCCTAAGATGAACAGTAAGTGTTCACCTCTGGCTCATCAGGAGTCCCCAGAGTAGGTGCTCCAGGTTTCCTTCCCCAGGAAAGGGTCAGGGGTCAAGTGGGGAATAAGCCTGGTGTCTGAGTTTCTGTATGAACCCTTCCATGGGGCTTTTGGGGGCTGTGATGCAAGTCAGGTTGCTCCCCTGCTTCCCTCGTACAGGTTCACCTCTGTCCTCACTTCTTTCATGCTATCTTTTTAGTGTGATAGATAGATAGATAGATAGATGATAGATAGATGATAGATAGATAGATAGATAGATAGATAGATAGATGATAGATAGATAGCAAAGGTGGAGATTTATTGAAGAACAAGTACAGACTTCCACATGGGGAGAGGGAAGAGTCCCACAGAATAGACTCCCAAGTAGGGAGGGGGAAAGGGTCCCCAGTTTATAGCTTTTTATTGTTTCCATGCTGTTTCAGGAAGAAGGATTACTCCAGGCATGTGCTAAGTTTACCTCTCCTAACCAGAAATATGTACAAAACGTCCTAACAGGCTCCTCCTTTAGCCCAGTGTTATGTCCAAGCACACTCCCTCAACTCTCTAGAGAAGCAGCCACCTCCCATCCTTATGTACCTACCCTGCTCTCTCCTGCCACAGGGCCTTTGCACGTGCTCCTCTTTCTACCAGGGATACTCTCCCCTCACATTCTGCCTGCTTAACCCCTTCTCACGTTCCATAGGTCTGTCTGTGGCCTGTGCTGGCAGGGCACTGTAGTGTGAGTTGGTTATTTGACTAATACCTGTCTTCCCAACTCAACTGCGAGTTCATGAAGCCAGAAAAACTCGTCTGATTGTAGGCTCTGCTGCATGTATCTCTTCTACTCATTAAATATTATTTGAATGAACAAAGCAGTAAATGGGCAACATCAAGTAAGCAGAGAGAGGAGAGGATCTCTCCTGCCAGCCGTCCCAGGTGCCACCCATCTGAGCCCCTATGGACAGTGTGAATCTGGACTCGCCCCTGACAAAGGCTTCTTGTTAGTTACCTCCTGCTACACAAACAATTACCCCCAAACTCAGTGGTCACTCACAGCCCATGGTTTCTGTGGGTGAGAAATCTGAGCACAGCTTTGTGGTATCCTCTGCTCCGTATCTCCAACAGGCTGACAGCAGGTGCCAGCGAGGTCTTACAGCTCCGTGTAGACGGGGAGGGATCGGCTTCCAGGACATTGTGGTTGTTGGTAGAACACGGCCACTTGCTTCATCCCAGTGCAAGCTGAAAAGGCCACAGAGGTTCTGCCAAGGAATGGAAGTCACCATTTTATGTAACCTATTGTGAAAATGACATCCCATCACCTCTACCACACCCTGTTGGTCAGAAGCAAGTCTCTCCATGCAGCCCAGGGGGGCGGGGGGCGGGTAAGGGGTAGGGTGAGTGAGAATCACACCTTTCTCCATCCTCCTGGAAGGAGAGCCGGATGGGGAGTGTTAGGCCAACACCGGCAGGAAGAGGACACTGGTGCTGTGCTAGTGTCCTGGGCTTCCCTAACAACGTACCATGAGCTGGAGGCTTAACTACAGGAATTCAGGGTCTCGCAGTCCTAGGGCCAGAAGTCTGAACCCAAAGTGTGAGCAGTGCTGTTCCTTCTGACGGCTCTGAGTGAGACTGTGCGGACCTCTCCCCGCTCCTCGAGGCCACAGCACCCCTCTGCTTGTACGCGTGTTCTCCCAGACTCCACGCTGCCTCCCCTTCGCATGTGTCTCTCTCTGGGTCCGCATTTCCCCTTTTATAAGGGCACCAGCATAAACGAACCATTAGGATTCACTCCACTGGCCTCAGCTTAACTAGATCGTCTGCAAAGACCCTCCTCCCAAGTCAGGTCACAGCCCAGGCCCCGGGGGATGGGGCTCTGACATCGTTGGGAAGGACAGGTTTTCACCAGGTGACAGGTTCTAACAGTTTCTTTTCCTGACACAAATCACACTCTTTTAAGCCATGGCTGTGTTTTGTTTTGCTTTTCCCCCAAACACTTAACAGTTGGTTTTAAGTAGGGGTAAAATTCACGTGATGTAAGTTAATCATTAAAAAGTGAACCATGCCGAAACTGGTTTGGCTCAGTGGATAGAGCGTCGGCCTGTGGACTGAAAGGTCCCAGGTTCAATTCCTGTCAAAGGCATGTACCTTGGTTGTGGGCACATCCCTAGTAGGGGTGGTATAGGAGGCAGCTGATTGATGTTTCTAGCTCTTTAGCCCTCTCTCTTCCTCTCTGTAAAAAAATCAATAAAATATATTTTTAAAATAAATAAATAAATAAATAAAACAAGTGTACTTTCGAATAAATAAATAAATAAATAATAAAGTGAACAAGTCAGTGACATTTTGTCCATCCCCAATGTCATGAAACCATGACCTTCATCTAGTTCCAAGACACTCTCAACACCCCAAAAGAAAGCTCTGTGCCCACTAAGAACCTGCTGTCCATCCACCTGCCCCAGCCCCATCACAATACTCTACTTTCCCCCGAGTGTACCCACAGAGCTCACAGCACCCTGGGAGGTCAGCAATACTATTGTGCTAGTCAGGGCTCTCCAGAGCAACAAAACCAACCGGGTACACACACACACACACACACACACACACACTCTCTCTCTCTCTCTCTCACACACACACACACACACACACGCACGCACGCATACACACACTCACACATGTGCAAACACACACTCACACACACACACACACACACACACACACACACACACACACACACACAGGTGTGTGAGATGAGGGTGCTGTCTGAGCCCAGGCTGCTCTGTGGTCCTCACTGTGGCCCCACGCCTGGCTGTCTGTGGCCACACCAGCCTTAACAAGCTGCGGGGCTCTGACATCAGCCCCAGCCAGGGATGCTCCGCCGAGGGAAAGAAGTGCGCTGGTGAGGGCGAGGGCCGCGGCCATCTCTCTGCCCTGGATCCAGTTCTGCCGCAGCTCGCCCCTGGTTTTGTCCAGGCTGTTGGGTGGCCGGGAACTGTGGGCAACCCTCTGGCAGCAGCTCGGGGCCTCCCACCAGGGAGGTTTCCAGGTTCTATGCATCCTGACAGTCACCTCCTCCAGGAGCACAGTGTGTCCCTTCCTTTCCTGCCCCCCTGCTCCCCTCATCCCTACGCTCTGCCACCATGCCCGCACCTCATGCTCCCACCCTCTCCTCCCCACCCCCGGACTCTCTTTGCACTTGCAGGACTCAAACTTGTCCGTGGTATTTGCTAAAGTAAACACGTGCTGATCTTTTGGGCTGCTGACAATCACTGTGGAAAGAACAGATCATAGGCCTCATGGGCAGGAATGCAAGAAAAATCGCTTTCATTCCTAAAAGTAACAGTACAGAGGCAGTGCTGGTGGGGGGGGGGGGAGTGAAGGGGAGCGGTCATGTACTACAGCACAGTGGCAGGTGAGGTCCTAGCCGTCATCTTGGCAAGTCCAGTAACTGTCCCTGCTGTGTCTTCCCTGCCATACTCTAGCCAGGCACTCATGTGCCCACATCCCCTCACCACTGCCCTCTGGGTCAGCCCCGTCTGGGTCACTGAAGCCGAGCCCAGCCCACGCCTGCTGGCTGGCAGAGCCTGGGGCCCACAGTGCCTTCTCCCCTGTCTCACGGGGTCACCCGGGCCTGGACACCCCAAGCAATGGAGTCACTCTGTGTCCTTTGGAACGCCTACCCTCAATTTCCATTTCCGAGGAGGCGTGTGGAAAAAATCACCCGGACACCCTGCCCCCCGCCGGCAGAGGCCTGGACCCGCCCCAGCCGCCGTTGCTGAACCGGCTGACAGATTAAAGAAACGCGGGGGACAGACGGCAGAGTGGATCTCAGGGTCACTGCGCCGCCCTGAGAAACGCTCCTGTAGGGATTTGGTGGGATCGTTTCATACGGTCTCTAGAGAGAAGAAAGATTTAGACGGACCCACTGCTGGGACGTACACTCCATTTCCCAGCTCCTGCATGTCCCGCGTGGACACGCAAAAGGTGACTGTGGCAGGACCCAGTGGAGAGCACGCTTCCTCCACACTCAGTGCATCCCAGTAAATAAAAGCAATGGCGGGGAGAAGGAGGCAGATGAAAAATTGAGAACTGGAAGGAGACTTGGGGATCCTCAGCCCGATTTCCTGTCAGGGGTGACATCTAGGGCCTCAAAGGCCACAGCATTTGCCCCGTCCATCGGAGAGCTGGAGGACCCCGTGTGGCTAGCGCCCTGTCCTGTCCCATGCACAGCCTTCCCAGGGGCCCCCAGCCGGGCCTGGGGGAAGCTGCCTGGTCCAGCTCAGGGGCCACCACACCCCTGCGTGTGTCAAGCAGCAGCGAAGGCGCCAGGCGTGTGGAACCAACAGCCCCTCTTCCTGCTGCCTGCCAGCGCACAGACATCTCCAGACTGAATGCAAGCAGTTCAGGACACGTTTCAAAGGGAAACTTTACAAAATGCCAGTCCGTGAGGAGATAATCGTGGGTTTCCAGGAAAAAATAAAAAATAAAAAAGGAAACCAAGATAGCAGAGCCTCTCTGTTCTCTTTGAAAAGCCACAGGAACCGCAGCAGGAACCATGTGACAGGAGAGGGCTTCCTGCCAGACATGGGAAGGGGGCGATGACAGTCTCCCTTCCCGAGCTGAGCTCCTCACCGGAAGCGAAGGAGGCCTCTGGGGAGCAGGCTGTTCCCACGGCCACAAACACATGCCTTTCCAAGAGACAAATGGGGTGACCCGTCAGCCTGCAGTTGAGGTAATAATGCAACTCGGTATTTATGGGGCTTCACAACAAAGCGCTATTAAGCACGGGAACACGGTTAAATATAGCAGCAGCCCAAGAACCATGCGCTCAGCTTTGACAACAAATAAATGAGAACAAGAGATGGCATCTACTCAAAACCAAGCAGAGCTTGGTGTTTTTCTCACTGCGTTTGAGATTTAATGGAGTCTTGTGGGAGATGTAAAAGATGTCAGGAGCCACACATGTACTGCTCACTCCCTGTTGGGTTGGTTTTGATGGCAGCCAGGTGTCTCTACCAGCATCTCAGCCATGGGTTCAGCTGTGAGGAGAGAGGAATCCACGTCCCAGTCCTCATGGCTGGCCATCCGGCTTCTCCCTTCCCTACAGCTGATGGGTTCCATTTATGACCACATGACAATGGCCAAAGGAGACCCAAAGGACATTTTGAGAAACAGCTTACAGAAATAAACACACAGATTGACTCCAGGAACCACAACTTTGGAAGCATCAGCAAGACGAAAGCAAACAGAGCTGACGTTTTCCACCGGCACTCCTAATTATTTCTCATCTTCCTCTCTTGGCACTCCTTTTCTCACGTCAACAGTACTAAGCATAATTGCTAAAATGTCATGGAATCTAGAGATAATGATACAGCTTTTAACTTCTCACAGTAGTTAAGACAATTCAAGGGCATTCAGGTTGGATTATAGACTTAAAGAGGCCTCCCTCTTCTGAACACACAAGGTTGTCCCAACCTTAGAAAAAAATACAATAAACACAGTCTAGACCAGTTCACCAAATCGCATGTCTAAATCATTATTGGAGAAAGAATACTGCCAGATAGGCTTTCAATAGAGTGGCAGAGTTAGCATCTGCCCACAACACAGAGCAATTATAGATTGAAGAAGAAACAGACCTGTGGTTATCTCAACTGCTACAGAAAAAGTATCTAGTGATGCTCAATACCTACTAATGAGAAAATGGCTGTCAGCAAGCTGGGAGAAGTAAACTTCCATAACTTAATAGTTTTATACCCAGTACTTTCAGCCAGCCTTATATCCCTGATGGAGAAATTTTAGACACATTCCTCCTAAGATTGATTGCAAGACAAGAATAACCATTATTACTTAATGGGGCTAAACAGCAGACTCTAAGCGACAGATGAATGATTATTCTGACACATGTTTTTTTGTGAAAGAGAGAACTAAGGGGATGCTTGGCCTGAGAAACCAAATAGCCCCAGTTTGCCTGCCTCCTCTGGCTTTTATTTGTAACAACAGCTTGAACTAAATGTAACTATTACATACTATCAGCAGGGAAAGCCTCCTTGAGAAGACTCGTGTATCTGCAGCGTTCTTTAAGCAAGGACATCTGAAGACTAAGCATAAAGATTCCAGTAAAACACCCTGAGGCTCAGACTTGTTTGGAAAAGTCAAGGCAGGGGCTGCTGCCTTCGGCCAATTTCTGTCCCATGCCTCCCCACAATTACTGACACTGTTGGTACTGTCAGAGGACCTGGCCAACAGTAAGAGGAAAGAAAATGAATAAAGAATAAAGGAACTAAAGAGGAAGAGACAAACTATCATCATGTACTGATGGAAAAATCCCTTACCTAAAATACTAATGAGCTCTTCGAACAAACCTTCAACAGCATTTCTCTACATTAATACTAACAACAACAAAAGTCATAAAAGCAATAACTCATTCACATGAAAAACATGTTCAGTAGTATTTAGAAACTAGTTTAACACGTTTCCAAGGTAAAACTTCAAAGTTATGATGAAGGACATAGAAAATGATATCAATAATATCTGAATATGTCTTTATTTTGTCTTAGTATTTTGGGGATAACTATTGTATTTGCAGAGACTCTACTTACACTTGACCTTTGTACCATGTCATCTATGTCACATGGTAATAGTTATCAATAATGCATTTTATCTATGAAATCTGTTGAGCAAACAGATCTTGAATGCTCTTACCACATACATAGTAACTATGTGAGGTGATGGATTAACTTGACTGTGGTGATCATTTCACAATATATACATATATCAAAACACCAAGTTGTACACCTTAAAGACACAACTTTTATTTGTTACTAGAGGCCTGATGCACAGAATCCATGCACTTGGGGAGGGTGTCCCTCAGTCTAGCCTGTACTCTCTCCCAGTCCAGGAGCCCTCAGGGGACTAACAGGGATGTCTGACTAACAAGGATGTCCCCCAGGGAGTGGGCCTAAGCCGGCAGTAGAACATCTGGAAGCAGGAGAGCCCAGCTTCTGGCTGAGTGGTGCTCCCCCATTGGGGATCTCCTGCATTGAGCATCTGCCCCCTGATGGTCAGTGCACGTCATAGTGACCAGTCTTTTCACCTTTCAGCCCATTTGATATTAGCCTTTAATTATATAGGATTTGAACCTTAGTAAAGATGGGAGGTGGAGTCATTCGCAACAACAGACAGGAAGGAGGCAATGTAGTCACATGGAGCAGTACCTAGAATACATATTTTAAATATATTTTATTGATTTTTTTACAGAGAGGAGGAGAGAGGGATAGAGAGCTAGAAACGTCGATGAGAGAGAAACATCGACCAGCTGCCTCTTGCACACCCCCTACTGGGGATATGCCCGCAACCAATGTACATGCTCTTGACTAGAATGGAACCTGGGACCTTTCAGTCTGCAGACCAACGCTCTACCACTGAGCCAAACCGGTTTCGGCTAGAATACATATTTTAAAATAGCTCTAGCAAATCAATTTGAAAATAGGTCAAAACTTCAAGAGCAAACAGGAATAAAATAGAAACACCTTTCACAGGAGAGAAAATGAAGGAAAATATTAGATGATTAAAAAAAGTAAAAAAAGTTCAATTTCACTTAAAAAAAATTCTCACACAATGCATCAAAACAAAAATACATTTTTCAGGAACTCATATTGTGATGGGTTGAACAGTGTCCCCCTAAAAATCACAGGTTGAAGTCCTAACCCCCAGTTCCTCAGAATGTGGCCATATGTGGAGATAGTTTTCAAGGAGGTAATTAAGTTAGAAATGAGGTCATTGGAGTGGGCCATAATCTAATGTGACTGGCGTCCGTGAAAGAGCAGATTAGGACACAGACACACAGATGGAAGACCACGTGAAGACAGACTGAAGAGGCAGGCTGGAGAGAGGCCTCAGAAAACACCAGCCCTGCTGACACCTCAGTCTCGGACTTGCAGCCTCAGATCTTCTCTTCCTTCACAGATCCCGACACCTGGGTCATGGCTCTGTGCAATTTCCATTAATTCCCAGTCCTCCTCTTCCTGAAAGTGAATTGAGGTGATTTACAAAGTAATTATGCTATAAAAGATGACTAGATATTTGAGGAAATTAGATCATTTGGAAAATACGTGCAGGGAGGTAAAGCAAGTGATCACACACCAAAAATACCATCATTTTCCAGTGAGTTGGCAAAGGTGGTTGATTCGGCTCTGAGTCTTAGCAAAGAAAATAGGAGAAAATGTCACTGCACATCCAATAAGGCATAACGGGCATCAGGGCAAGTCCAGCCAGGTGCTTCGGTAAATAGTTGTAACTCATGAGATGGCCTAAGGGTTTGTTTTTCTTTCATCACCACCTCGAACTGCATATTGTTAAATTTCCTTTCCATCCCTTCTCCGTATCTTGAACAGAACTCAAATCTTCTGGTTTCTTTTGGGTGTTAATAGTCCATCCAGTTTACAGCTTCAGGTGATTTGCATGTCTCCACCCCTGGGCAAATGCTGGAGGCCACACTGCTGGCCAGATCAGGGCCAGGGTGAGGCACACCTGGCTCCTTGCATGTGTGTGGGGAGGAGGGCGGATTCTTCAGATGATGTACCTCTCAGTCGTCAAAACAATATTCCCAAGGAGGAGGTCTGACCTGTCGCTGGGCTAAATGTGACAGTCGGAGGAGGCAACGGCGATGACTCCATCGACACAGGTTGGTAACAAAGTCAGTCTCCTGTGACACTGGAATTTATGGCTGGAAGTTAATAAATGCAGTTTTTCACATTAAGCATCTTTAAAATGTGGGTTCTATAATATCCTGACACAGTCTCAAGTCTGTTAACCAGCTCTCCTTTCAAGATAAGTATTAATACAAACCCCAAAATGCAACGGGAAAGGTCCTTGTCCCTCTTGTTACACAGACTCAGAAATGGAAATTTTTTATGCTAAAGGTAGAGAAGTACACACATAAGTTAAATTTTATGGTTTATGTTGACGTCCTCTTGACTCCCTCATTTTCTAAAGCCTGCAATGATGTTTAATCTCCTTATAAGGACACCAGTCAGATTGGATAAGGGCCCACTCTAACAGCCTCATTTTAAATTAATTAGCCTCTGAACCCTCCCTCCAAGTACAGTCACAATCCGTTAGGACCTCAACACATGAATGTTGGGGGGACACAGTTTCGCCCATAATAGATATGGTGTCATTCCCTACCATGGCTTTGAATGCTGGTTGGACCCCTTTCTAATTGTATGTCCATGTCCAAATGTATTAATCTCCCTGAGCGTCCAACCCCATCTCTTTTAGATACAGGTAATGGTCACCACCTCTCTAGGCCCAGGAAGGATTAAATGACACCATATGGGTAAAGTGACCAGCACAGTGAGTGGCACATAGCAGGTGCTCAAGTAATGTAAGTTCCCTTCCCTTTCATTCTTCCCTCCCCTTCTCTGTGTCTGCAGACAGTAGCCCTGTCTTGAGCTTTCATGAAGAGGAATGAGTGTTCCTTGTAATGGCGATGGCAGGTTGCTGTGCCTCGTCAGCTCTGAGGTCTCTGTTCCAGGACCACGGAAGACCAGAGGCAGGCTACTACACCTGATTATAGTAGGAGACCTGCATTTATGCTCTGGTTCTAAGGAGGAAACGCAGGCACTATTTTAACTGTGGGTTACAAAATGCTGGATACTAAGACTCCTTGACTCCTTGAAAGTCACTGATGATTTAGAGATACTTCAAACTGTTTGCTTGCTTTTTTATTTCTCAGGTACTATTTTTCTATATTTCCTATTTTAAAATTTTTCTCTTGGCTAAATGTTTTTCATAATTAACATATTTTCACTTAGCATATTTATATTTGTCAAGTTTTATGTCCATCACTGTTTCTGCTTTTATAAACTGAGAAGTGAGATTTCCCCCCCCCCCAAACTAGTTAAAAATTATGTTAAAATTTCATTGGAACTATAGTGTTTTGTTTTCACTTTTGCTCTATCACCTCCATTCTTTTGCTTTGTTTTGAGTTTACTTTAAATGGACAAAAGACTTTGAGAAAAATCAAAGTAACATTTTACAATTAACAGTCTCTCCTTTACCCTTTGCTGACAAATGGAACTCTCTATGAAGGTTTGTTTGAGTCTCAGAATCTTGTTGCTCCATGTACTTACTGTACTCCGCCTATTGCCATCTTTTCATAAACCCTTGCTGCCTGGGCTCATCAGAGCTTCATTAGTTGTTGTCCCGGATGTGACTCCAATTTTGGAAATCAACAACTGAATCTATATGCCACCTGGTCTCTCCAATGGTGCTCACCAAAGACTCACAGTAAACCCCCTACGAAGGAGTGCTGGTTCACCCATCCAATGGAACTCCGCCAGAGGTCACCGAGGTCCTCCTCAGTCCTGGGTTCTAGCTGTCTACAAGATGCCTCCCTCTCCAAATTAAACTAGCGGTTTTATTTGCCACAGAGTCCATCAACAATCCACTCTGCTTTCATGGCCAAATATGGACAGCTCGTTAAGGTATATAGCACCTTACTTTTCCTTCAGAAGTAGTGAAAAAACACATTAAGATAAAAATGGAAAAACTCAGGTTGGTAATGAAAATCTTGTTGTGAGGCTAGGTAAATCCAACAACATAAAATAACTGAAAAACAGGCCACCAGGAGTTTTGCCCATGATTGAAAAACGTTGTGTCTGCTAAGGTAGAATTTGAAGGATGCGGTACCAAGTCCATAGGTACTTTATCTCATGCCACTGAGCACGAGGGGGGTGTGCCTTCACAGCACCCAACGTGGGTCTACACACTGCATGCCTGGGACTCCAGTGTGACAGTCAAAATTCATGAGGTGAGTAAGTGAATGAATAGCACACTAGAATAAGAATGACTATATTCTTCTATACATGTTGCCCGGGTCGCCATCTGACAGAATCCTGAAGTCTACATCTACTTTCTCTTTGAGAAATAAAGAAACTGAGACCCAAAGAGGTTGTGTGGCTTGGCTGATATCCCACCATACCAAGACTCTATTTTTGACCCCTGGTGTTCTTTTTCTGAGACCCCATTCCCTTCCGAGTCACCTTGCATGGTGGAGGGGATGCTAACAGGACATGTGTCCCCTTCTCTCTCACTAAGTGAGCCATCTGGACAAAGACTCGGACTCCATCTGTACCAACTGTTTTTATCCATATAATGGGAGGAATGTCTGTTGTACTAACTACCCACTATGGGGAGAAGGGTCCTTAATTGAGACTGTGGGAAGGGTTTGAAAAAGAAAGCCAACATTAAATACCAGTGACAGACATTATTTTATTACCTTTTTATTCTTTTCTGTCAACTGGAAGCAACTGAAGGTGACATTTATTTCATAGTTCTAGTACAATTGGATATTTATTAGGAAAACTCTCTCCTGACTGTCTCTATATTCTTTGTTTCATGTTAGAAATCCTGGGTGATGGAAAGAGTGTGCATTGACCAATGCATATTGAATTCCACAGAGTATGGTACCATACCTGGCATGCCAGAGAAATGACAGAACAAAAGATGTGGGTGGCCATGACACTGCCACAACCTCAGTGGCCAGCCACAAAGACATAAAGAAACTTGGAGGAAGTTAGGTTTTGGTTACAGGCAACCACAAGGAATTTGCGATCACAAGTTACCACATGGGTGCGATACATCTACTGAGAAGCGGATTTTCTTTGGGCCTATGAGTCATTGTCCAAAATCTGTGTTCTCTTTTGAGTGCATGTGAGATGAGATTACCACTTTATGCAGTATCCTTACAATTCTGGAGGAATGGAGTTTCCCTGTAAGGGTGACTTGGGACCCTAAGCTTGTGAGAACTGGGCATACTGCTCACAATGGCATTCTTTGCTTGTGTTTATTACTTGGGTCGCAAGGCCTAACAAAGGAGCTCATTCTCTTTCAGGAAGGGCATATGGCCAGTGTTCATCCATGCTACCTCCAGCCATCCCCCTACTAGAGTAGAAGTGATTGGGACACAGTCTTCAGTTCCAGCTTTAATCCAGACCAGTGCTTTCACACCAAGTGTCAAAGAGCCTGATCTGACCTCTTTTTCATGGTTAGAAGTCATTTTCCAGCCCAATCTAGAACTGAAATAAGCAAGAATCCCTAATAAATTCCATGTTTAAACAACTCAAAAAGTAAATTACATTCATCTATTACAAAACAACAGGGGAAAGAAAACCCTTCCAGGAATTTAAAATGAACTGGCTAGTGAAGCGTAAGCTCTTCTGGTTTGATTTTACTTATAAAGAATATGTTACCTTATAAAACCTGAGTAATGATTCTAAATGAACTCATGCAGGCACTCAACAAATATTTATTCGCACTTCCTATGTGCTGGCCTCTGTTCTGCATACTGGGGTACGGTGGTAGAAAATTTAAAAAGAAAAAGAAAAAAATCCTACAATCCTAAAATCACAAGAACCACAGACACAAAGACCCAGGGTGGACTCCCGTAAGTTGTGTTGGGGTATTTCAAAAGCACTTGTTAATATACATAATTACTTTCTCAAAAATACTTTCTATTGTAGATCGGCAGGAATACAGTGTTTTTTTTTAAAGTATTTTTTATTTATTTTATTGATTTTGTACAGAGAGGAAGGGAGAGAGATAGAGAGTTAGAAACATCGATGAGAGAGTCATCGATCAGCTGCCTCTTGCACACCCCCTACTGGGGATATGCCCGCAACCAAGATACCTGCCCTTGACCGGAATCGAACCCGGGTCCCTTCAGTCCCCAAGCCGACGCTCTATCCATTGAGCCAAACCGGTTTTGGCAGGAATACAGTTTTGATGATGCACGCGTCTTCCAAATATGACATAGTCTTGCTCATATTCATATTTCCTATTAAATATTCTATGGGAAAAAATTACCCTTCCACCCAACCCTTAATTTTATTTCCAGATGAAACGAGTACAGCTGGAGATATCAGGAGAGCGGGAAGTGATTGCTACCACTGTGTTCTCAGACACAGCCCAGTGCCTTGGGTTGCTCAGGTCTGAGTGAGCACCAGTCCACTGTGCTGGCGACAGTCCTGAGTGACAGAATGCCTTTCTCCTGTGACACAGTGGCAGAGAGAGTGAGTGGGTGGGCTGACCTGACCTCTCAGCCCGCTCCTACTCCCCTGCCTGCCTTTCCTGTAGCAGTCACAAGCAGGGACGTGCCATCTTAAGGGTCTCCCCTGGGGTTTAATCCTCCGTGGTCATCTTCTTAACATTCTCAATAATTTTCTCTTTGGATTTGTGTTTTGTGCATGAAATCCAATGGGACGATGGAGCATGCTCTGGGAGACTTAGAGCTTCTGCTCACCTCCCCTACATGTTTCTACCCAGGCTCGGTAACCACTGGTGAGGGTCAGTGGGTGCACCCTGTGAGCATCTGCACTTACTTCCTGAGCATCCTCACCTCACAGCAGGAAACTACAAATGGAAACACCACGGCAGGCAGCTAGAGTAACTTGAGAAAAAAGGAAAAGCTTGTCCCCTGCTTTTTGAAGGAGGGGTTCCGGGTTTTCTCCCTCAGTCCTACGAATAATGTGGCCGGCCTGGGTATTAGCCAGAAACTAACTCAGAGGCCTCCCACAGGCCCCACCTCCTGATATCATCATCTCTGGGCTTAGAATCTCAACTTGTGATGTTTGGGGAGGACACATAGTAGGTATAACTGACAAATAAAAACACGTGGCCTCATGTTTTATTGTACAAATACAATGTGCAATAATCACCAGCACCAAGCTAAGTGACAGCCATCATCTCACAGGGTGGCCGTGTTTGTTGTATTTTTGTGATGAGAACATGTGAGATCTCCCCTCTTAGTAAACTTCAAGTGTACATTCCAGTACTGTGAACAACATTCACATTGTTGAACATTAGACTTCCAGAACGAACTTATCCTGCGTAACTGAACTTTGTACCCTTGACCAACATTATCCCCTCACCCCTGGCCGCTCCAACCACCATTCTACTCTCTGCTCCTGGCGTTTGACTCCTTCAGATTCCACATATAAGCGAGACCCAGCAGTCTTCGCCTTTCTATAAGGAATATGACTTAGCTTTATACAATGAAGACACTCCTTCATCAAGGGTACAAGGCCGCGGTTGTGTGGGGTGAGCAGAGAGAGCTAATGTCCAGCATGCTGAGGAGAGTTAATACTGCAGCGGATACTGGAAGTTGGCCGAGAAACTAGATTCCCGGTGCTCTCATCACACACAGAAAAGGTAGTTGGGAGGAGGTGGCGAATTAGCGGACTGCAGTCATCATTTCGCTACGTAGATGTATATAAAATCATGAAGTGGTATTTTTTGCATATATATAATTTTAATGTAATAAAAGAAAAAGAAAGAAGTCCTAGCATTGGCAACTGCATGGGTGGAGCTGGAGGACACTGTGTTAAGTGAAGTGACCAGTCCTTTTCAAAATGGACTCCAGGAGGGCTCTGCAAAGTGACTGATGCTGGCACTTGGAAGACGTCTATGAGACTTTTCTGAAATAGAGAGACGCGTACGTTCAGCTACTCAGAGGCTGGCTCTTTCTGGAATAAATTGTAGGGAGACTGACATTACAGGAAAGAGGCTGGTTACTGCCTGGCCCCATGGCCTGCAGTGCCTTTCCGCATGACGTCTGAGTCTTCTTGATTGTTCCCGCCCCAATGGGAGCCTCAGATTCCCGCTGCGCCAGCCACAGCTGCCCCACTCCGCTGCCCGCGCCTGACTTCCAGCCGTTAGGGGATTCTGAGGCCTTAGCTACATGACATCAAAATAACCCATCAGCTTCAAAAAAATAACAAGCCAAACAATTACAAACAAAACAGCTGCTTGAACCCACTGTGTGTTTTTTACCCTTTAGCGGACCTTTCATCCACTGACAACTCTCGAAAGAGTCTTCGGGTGGGAGCTAAATAACGGATTTTTTTGTGCTGGTAATGACTTCATGGAGAAGGTGATTGACGCCTCCGTGGTCTTGGGGAGGCAAGGATGTAATTAAGAAGCCAGCTGATGTGGGCTGACAAATCCCCCTCTGACTTCCTCAAGCTGATGCCCGGAATAAATTTCATTCTTGGCATTTAAGCCAGCCTCCAAATTAACCCTTTCCTTCGTGTACCCTCTTTTTTCAGTGTTTGCATATTCCCTGCCTTCTTAGACCTTAGTTCCAGTGGTGTTGTCATTCAGGCCTTGGTGGGTTATCTATTAAAGGATTAGCCATGACTGTCTTTAATCTGTTTTAGAAATTTTGGTCTTTAATTGGTTTGTTGTTCAATGAAATAAAACCTGTGCAGAATTTAAACAAATAAAAAAAATCAGGCGGAGTAATAGTGAATGACAACAAATCCCCACTCCTTCCCTGCCCCCAAGCCTTGCTCCAGAGGCAACAACATTTCACTGCTTGTCCTTGTTTTCCGATGGCTGTCCCATATATCTAACTACTATGCATATGCCACTCGGTTCTGATTGGTCCACCTTTTATTTTCTGTTGGTTTTCTGTTACGATGTTATCTTGTAAAATCAACACCCCCCTCACACACACTTCCTTCCACCCAAAACAGTCACATCACTACTTAGTCACTTTCACAAACATGACCCCCAATAAACTTCTTCCACTCCTAATTGTGTTTTGATGTTTGCTTCCCAACAACCCAATTAATACAGTGGTACCAGGAGCATCCGAGAAAGCAGGTGGTAAGGTAGGGATTGAATGGCATGATCCAATATCAGAAAGATCTCAGGCCTCCTTACGTTAATTTGCAAATGTCAAAATGCCCATAAAAATATCAGCAAGAAGCTTTATGAACCTAGGAAAGCTGATGCTGATGTTGATGTAGAAACAGGCATGAAGAACAAAGGAAACATAGGGAAGGAAAAAAATCTATGTGAGGGTCTGGCGCTTCCAGATATGAAAATGTCCTAGAAGGCCTCTGTAAGCAAAGCAGTGTAGACTGGATTATGAATAGACAGACAAACAAGTGGAACAGAACAAATCACCCAGAAATAGTTCCAAGTATGTCTAGAAACTTAGTGTATGGTAAATATAGTATTTCAAATCACCAGAGCAAAGATGAACTTTTTAATAAACGGTGCCAGGGCAATTAGGTAACCATTTGGGAAAAGATAAAATTAGACCCTCACCCTTCACAATAGGTAAGAATCAACTCCATATGAACCAAAACTCCAGGCGAGAAAGCTCACAGCCACAAACCCTCTGCATGCAAATGTGAGTGGATTCTCTTTCATTTCATCTTAGTGGAGACGAAGGCTTTCCAACTGTGAAACAAGGGGAAAGCAATAAAAGTAAGGATTGATAAACTTGACTCCATAATATTAAAAAAATCTTTCACACAGAAAAATATCACTATAAATAAAACTAAAAGAAAATTGACTATTGAGAGATATATTAACAACATGTATGGGGGGGGGAGGGTGAGGATAATATCTCTAATACAAAGAACTGTTTAAAATTGAGAGGGAAGTGGTCAGAACTCTGATAGAAAAATGGGCAAAAAGCATGAGCAGACCACTTACATACCAAAGCTATAAAAATGGTCCAATAAACATGAAAACATTTTCAGTCTCACGCATAATAAGAGAAATGCAAATTAAACATGTAGATTCCATTTCTTACCAATCAAACTGACAAAAGTTCAAAAGGATGACAATACAGTGTACTGGTGAAACTACCAGAAACCAGGCTTCTTCCGCATTGCTGACAAGAACCCCATTGGAGGAGAATTTGGCAATTTCTCACAGCCTATATGTACGTTTACCTGGTGATCTAGCAACTGACATGTGGAGACAAGGCTGTTCATTCTAAACTATTTACAATTGGAAGCGATCTACATGCCTGACCCAAGAGAGTGGATGAATTAACCATGATATGCCTACGTCACAGAGTACTATGCAGCTGTACAAAAGAATGACAAGGATTTCCATAAAACAATATGGAGGGATTTCCAGGATACATTATTATGTTGGGGGGAGGGTCAAGTGCATAAGAAGACTGAGGTACGTTACCATCTATGTAAGAAAAAAAAAGAGAAAATAAGAAAATATACATGTATCTGCTCACTTGTGCAAGAAGACACACAGAAAAGCTGAGCCAGAAATGACTGGCATTGGTTACCTCCAGAGAATGAGGTGAAAATGATGGGGAAAGGAATATGCCTGTGAGTTGGTTCTGACTTTTGGAAACAGATTAATGTTTCGTATACTTGCATGAGAACAATAAAGCCTAACCATGAAGTACAAGCAGAAACAAATGAACTGAAATATTATGTGATTTCAAATGAATAACAAGCACAGTGAAGGATAAGGAGGGAGTTTGTCCCCAAATAACATTTCTACACAGGATTTTAAATCTACATCCCTGGGCTAGAGATGGAAAGAACAGCAAACAAATACTGAACTCTAGCTATGAGGTATGTTTTGCTCAGTAGTATGGGTTAGCACTTCTGAAACTATATATTTCAGCATCGAGGAAATAAGTAAATACACCGGGGGTTATGGGAGCCAGATTTCTCATTATCTGAGAAGGAAATTTTTAAAAAATGGAAAGAAGAAAAATTAGAGTGAACCTAAAGTGATGTATTAGAGGTGTCAATATGAACACATGGCTTTAAAGATAAATGATAACTGGATGGATGGATGGATGGATGGATAGATAGATAGATAGACAGGAAGTAGATGAGTAATGGATGTATAAATGAATGGATGATAGATGATGGATGGATGTATGGATGGATGAATGATGGATGGATGAATGAGTGGATGGATGGGTTAATGAATGGATGGATGGATGGATGGATGGATGAAAGGATGAACAGATAATGATTTTTTTCTTTGTCCTCTGAGAGGGCATAGAAGCAATGACACCAAGTGATAATAATCAAGCATATTACCCAGATCTTCCGTTTCTAAATACCATTCCCCATTAAAAAGAAGCAGAGTTCTTTAATAAATGGCTGATTTGGGGTTTGAAGATGAAAACGGTCTTGTAAAAGAACCTGGGACACCCTGTACCTGAATATAAGAATTGTTCGAAGAATGATGGGGCATGTCAAAATGACCTGGGACCATCTTCAAAGCCCTTCCACTGGCCCCATCTGGGACAATTGGGCATCAAAACAAATAATGATAAAATACCGACAGGCACAAACAACGGGAGAAGAAAAAAAAATTTTTTTCGGATGGTAAAATACCAGCTAATACACGTAAAAGGAATCATGAAATTAGAAAAATCACCAGGTGGCAACCATCATAATAAATACTGATTGAAGAGGTAACGGGTGACTTGATAAGCTTTCATCATTGTAGTAATGGTGTGGGAACACTACCGAACTTGATGAGAGAGAAGAGGACTCACGGAACCAGATCAAGAAGGTTCGTTCAGCCGAAACCGGTTTGGTTCAGTGGATAGAGCATCGGCCTGCAGACTGAAAGGTCCCGGGTTCGATTCCGGTCAAGGGCATGTACCTTGGTTGCGGGCCCATCCCCAGTAGGGGGTGTGCAAGAGGCAGGTGATCGATGTTTCTAACTCTCTATCCCTCTCTCTTCCTCTCTGTAAAATATCAATAAAATATATTTTAAAAGAAGAAGAAGGCTCGTTCATTGTAAAAACTCAGATTGGGAGAGAGCTTAGGCCAGATGGCTGACCTGACAACAAGAGATTTATTTGTCCCCTTTCACCTGCCCCTTATTTCTCTGCACATCAGAGTGGGTGCCCTGTCGGCCAGAGGGAGCTGCGGGGATGTGCACAGCCAGGAGCTACCAGACCAGTAGGATCGCCTGGGTAGCAAGCCGGCTGGAGGCAGACAGCGTTCTGCACGTCTCGGGGTGAGTGATGCTTAAACAGTCCCCCCTCAGAAACAGCCCCTGGGACTCATTAGCACCAACAGCCTTGCCTCTTCGGAAAGCACGCAATCATAATTCTCAGATGGCAGGCTTTGCGTCCCTGCACGCAGAGGGTCTCCTGCGGGCTGCAGCATTTTGATGACATTAGATGTTTCTTGTCACTGTTCACATGCAACATATCGAGGCAGTCCTGGGGCGGGCACCATATGGCCAGCTCCCTGCCCTGAGTGACACTAAGGGGAATAATGACATTCTTCCAGATCTGACTCCATCACTTTAATCACGGAAACGTAAGCACCCCTGCTGCTAATCCCAGCTCCGGGCCCCCTGGCTCCCGAAGTCAGCCTCGTAGGGAATTCAATTAATGAGCCAGCCTTGCGGAATAACTTACTCAGTCGTTACGACTAGGAAACAGATTGGCAGCAAAGAGGAATAGAAATTGTAGGTTTCCCACTCAGCCTCCTTTGTCCCTGCGAGGGAGAATGGGGGTTTTGTTTTGGTTTGATTGTCAAGTCAAAATTTCCACTTTCTTATCTCTTCACTGGCTACCATCTGTTCAGCGAAAGGGCGGTGATGATTCTAACTGTGTCTTGTTTTTTGGGGATGTTTAGAAACTAAAGGAACCCCAAGCTTAAATGTTGCATCTTAATTTAATGTTGATAGGAGTTAGAGGTAGCACCCAACGAGATTTTCTTTTATTTAGTGTTCTGAAATCCTTTCTCTCGAGGCTTCTTCAAACTGCCCATTTTATGAGTTTCATTTGTCTCAGAAAAAAATGCAAGCATGCTGTTTTTCTTCTTCTCTTTGAAAATGGAAGAGGAGTTATGTAACCACATGGAGAAAACATGGAAAACAGGAAGTGTCGCCCGCAGCCCCCGTGTCAAAACACAAATGTCTGGTGTTGGCCCTGGTCTTTTTTCCCACATTCGCAACTCCCCATTTTTACATGTTGGTTTCTCTTATGACTTGTGAGCGTAGGCAGTCATTCCTGCCCTGCAGTAGTCTGTTTTAATTTCGTATCGCTTTTTTACATTTGATGGTTTAATGTTTCCATCCATTTAGAAGTTATTTGGTGAAACATGAGGCTTTTTCCCTCCCCCTTCAAGGAAGCACCAGGAGCATCCAGGGGGGGCCCTGGGGTCCCACACATATATCTGCTGTGTGACAGCCACCACCTCCCCCCATGTGTCCGGAACGACTACTCCTGCCAAGATAAAGACTCCTCTTGCTTGCCTGACCAGTTCGGCTCAGTGGATAGAGCATCGGTCTGCGGACTGAGAGGCCCCAGGTTCAATTCCGGTCAAGGGCATGTAACTTGGTTGCGGGCACATCTCCAGTATGGGGTGTGCAGGATGGAGCTAGTCGATATTTCTCTATCATCAATGTTCCTAACTCTCTATCTCTCTCCCTTCCTCTCTAAAAAAATCAATAAAATATATATATATGGGTTTGTGTTTTTTTAAAAAAAGACTCCTCTTGCTTGTTGACCCTGAGCACAATGATTTCCAAGCAGCAAGCACAGATCGTAGTTGATGGGATTCAGGCCCCCTGGCAAGAGGACACCCCACATAGGGGGGGAACATGTTGTCCTGCAGAGCTCAGAGTTATAGGGACAGGAGTCACCCCAAGTCCCCTGGTGAGTCACAGGAGATCAGGATAAGGGAGGCCACTCCTACTTCCCCCTGGGGCACAGTCTCAGACAGGGCACCCACTGCAGCCTGGAGGACAGCACCCATCCTCAGAGCACCCCCTCTCAGCTGGCATCTCGCTCTGCCTCACAGGCCTTCTCTGCCCTCTGTTAGGTGTGACTTGTAACACACGGACACATCTCATGCTCAAGGGCTCGCCCCACACTTCCTCCATCTATCTGTCAAGTGCTGAGTTGTGTGGGAGTTTATGCTGTGGGTCAGGTGCTTCCAAAGCACCCAGGCGCTGGTCTGAGACAGCGGCGCCAAGCAGGGGAGCAAGGACATGAGACTGAGCCCATGACCCTGCAGAATCCCAGCTCAGTGGTTCAGACACTCCCCCAACACGAGGGAGATCAGCTTCAGCCCGCGTCCAGCCAGATCCCTGGAAGAATAGATGGCATGAATAGTGGCATTGGTGACCTGGAGAAAAACCTTGTTCCCATGGCGACCCAGGCCAAGGTGCAAGAACTGGAAAGTGAAAACAGGATAGCGGCCACGCAGGAGAAGAAGGTGCTGGCAGGTGGTATGGAAGGTGGTTTTCTCAGCCAGGAGAAGACCCTGGGCTTTGCAATGAACTGCTCTGTGTAGACAGGTTTTATACCAGAAACCATGCATTCTTCTTATCACATTTAACTAGTTTATAGAATGATTTTTTCCCTTCAGTTTTTTTTAATCCTTACCCAAAGATATGTTTTTATTGATTTTAGAGAGATAAGAAAGTAGAGAGAGAGAAACATCGATGTGAGAAATATTGATCAGTTACCTCCCATACATGCCCATCCAGGGATCAAACCTGCAACATTTTGGTGTATGGGATTATGCTCCAACTCACTGAGCCACCCAGCCGAGGCTTCTTCCCAGTTTCTTGAACATGGTAACTTCCCATCTTGGACCTTGGGCAGTTGTGCTGTTAAAAATTAAATTTTAGGTATTTTCTGCCTAAAATTGTCAAAATTTTTGGTGAAGTCATTTTGTGAAGTCATTTCTCCCCTCTAATTCCTTTTGTAGTAATTGCTGTTTGGTAAAACTTGCAGTGCAATATTTTTATTAGACAAATAGTAAATTCTTCCATTATTAAAAACATTCTTCCATGTCCCCTGTATACAAACCACAGCAGTTCTTTCCGAGGTGGAGCAGGCTGTCTCCAGAACCGAAAGCAGCTTCCCAGGGGTCCGGCTTCCTTCTTTTGGAGAAGGAATGCAACATGCAGTGAATTGCCTTTCAATCGGAAGGAATTCTGAATGTGCCCCTTACAACTGAGTGACAGGGCCCTGGTCTTCATGACGCTGCCAGCGGGGAGCACAGGTTTTGTCCAGGCCTCCAGCACCAGCACCTCCTGCTTGTTGCCCCATGACGTCATCGCTTCAGTAAATTAATATCACGTGCAGCTGGAGGTCCAGAGGGGGCGGAGCTCTTTGACCCACGTGCTGAACGAGATCAGGAGAGTTAATACAACTCCCAGGAGAAACTGCGAATGTATGTTATTGTCCATAACAGGGGAATATGAACAGCTTCAGATCCTCTTTCCTAACTGAGATAGAAGAATGCCTTCGCCAAGTTGATGGCTGTGTAACACGAGGCTGCATTAATCTGGCAATGACATCAACGCTGCAGCTGCAGGGAGGCTGCTGCTGATGGGAACGGCGGTAGTTACCCTCCAGATTCACGTGGCAGGAGCCAGGCCGGCAAATAAAAGGGATTATGATGGGGGCCACCAGCCCTGCACTTGAGGTCTTTCATGATGGTGCTGATGTCTCCCATAGGAGGTGACAGTATTTCTTATCTATTATCTGGGGCTGGGGAAGGAGGCGGTGCGAGGGGCTTCCACTTAACCATGCTTTGGATGCTGGTCGCCCCACGCAGCCTGCTGCTCGGTTGTTTGGTTGCCTCTCATTAACCCCCTGCCGGCCTGGTGGCCCTACACAGTGATACTCATTTCATCAACCAACAAACCAACAGTGAAATCTCTCAATCCCAATGATACTGTGAGGAAGAAGGACAATGACCACCAGAAGGAGTCACCAAACCACTGGACACTGTCTAAGTTGGACTTGGGCCAGGATGCCATTTATTACTTGGTCCCCCTATGCCCTCACTCCAACAGGGGATGTTTGGGGTCTTTGAGTATCAATGTTAGCACACTTTACTAAAAGTGCTCAAAAGTCCTGGTATTCTCCTCTGCACGATGTCTAAGCACTTGAGTAAATGGCCATAGCTGCTTTGAGGGAAGCCTGGGGGGAGGGGGAGAGTTGTTAAAGCATATAGTTGTGATAATATTGGGGAGCCCTTACTTCTGGGAACCTGCAGGGCTCTTCAATCAATGGGTCCAAGGCTGAAACCTGGGTCAGGTTCCAATGTTTGTGACATTTTATTGGAGAAATGGCCCTCGGCCTCCTGTTCATATCTTCTTGTTTTCTTTTGATTTTATGCATGACACATACCACTGTTGGAGGCCCACCTGTCTTTCCCTAGGGAGCCATGCTTTATTAAGTATGAAATATTAAATACAATTCTTTGCAAGTCATGCCCCTGGCTGCTGCTCCAACTTTACTGGTTGTTCTCATGACTGTGACCCTCTGGCTCTGGCTCTGGTGGTGAGGTGCCAGCCCACAATCTCTGTTGCTTCAGAGCCTCCAATGTCTGTAAAAATCACTATCAATGATTTGTGACAACTTCTCCTACTATTAGCTTTGGCCGACGGTGGCTCCCATGGAACAAAGGGGAAATGCCTGAGTCGTCGTTGCAGATGGTGGATGGAGGGATTAAGAAGCTTGGGAGAGCCCTTGTCGGTGTAGCTCCATTGGTTGAACATCATCCTGTGCACCGAAAAGTCACAGGTTCAATTCCTAGTCAGGGCCCTGGGGTGCTACAGGAGGCAGCCAATCAATGTTTCTCTCTCACTCTCTCTCCCTTCCTCTCTCTCTAAAATCAATAAAAACATTTTTTTTTAATTTAAAAGGTAAAAAAGCTCAGGAGCATAGGCATGCAGGAGTGGAGCAAACTGGGCAAGCATCCCTTAAACTTCTGAGTGATGCAGGTGTCCCTCTCCCCACACATTCCTGATGGCCAGACTGAGCAGCATGTCCCCAGTTCTTCCCGTGGAACATGGGACATAATCCCCTCAGGAGCCTTCTGACTTCTACCAACCCAATAGGGAGTGCTGGAGTGCAGAGTGTCCATTAGGAGAGTCCTGTCTTGGGCAGCCATCATCCTGACCATGTGCTTTCATTGGCTGGGGGCTGGCCAAGGACAGTGTGTCCAGGAGGGCATGAACTGCTGGAGGCTGGCAGCTCAGTGGCCATTCTTTCGTGAAGGAATATTAAAGCAACAGACCTCCAGGGTTGCTACATCTCTGCTACAAGTATTAAGTGCTTTCGTATTTATCTGTTCGATGTTTTAAATATATTTTTCTCATGTTTTCAAATAACTATATTACCTTTATAGTCACAAAAACAAATCATAAATGTACTTTATAAAAATTAACTGATTGGTTTGGCACTTTTCTCACTATACCTTGCAGTCATTGGTGACCTTGGAAAAGGCAGAGTTGCCAAAGTGGGAGGCAGATTAAAGGAAATAAATAAGTAGCTGGTTTCAAGTCCCTGATCAGTAATGTGGCTATTAAATTATTTCATCATAGACTTTTATGATGACCCATGAGACATCTTATATTATCTTCCACGGGAGGTCTGCCATGGAAGTGCTTGGGCATCAGAACAGGAAGAGATTGGGGCATTGGTGATGAGCCATCTACCACGACAAGAGGCAAAACTGAAGGGTGGGGACATAAGTGGAGCCAAATTCATGAGAAATTGAGGGTAGTAAATAAGGGATGATCTCTGCAGGAGCCTCTGGAAAGATAGAAACACTATGAGCTGCTGAAATAGTTACTGTTGCCACAGAACTGAATTTCCCTGCTCCCCATAACTGCTCCAGAGGGCTTGTCTGTCATGTTGATCTGGGGAAGCCCCTGAAATTCTTATTCCTTTCCATCCTGCTTCCCTCAAGAAGGGGAAATCGCCCATTCCTACCCTGGTTCTATAAACAGGTAAATCAAGAGAGAAATGCCAGGTTATTTTCATAAGGACACAAGATGGCCAGCAGGGGAGGGTAGCTGGGAAAGACCAGGCCTGCAAGGGAGGGCAGTTGAGGGCAATCAAGCCTGAAGAGGAGGGCAGTTAGGGGTGACCGGGCCAGCAGGGGAGGGAAGTTGGGGGCAAACAGGCTGGCAGAAGAGCAGTTAGACATCAATCAGGCTGGCAGGGGAGTGGTTAGGGGCAATCAGGAAGGCAGGCAGGCGAGCAGTTGGGAGCCAGCAGTTCTGGGTAGTGAGAGGAATGTCCAACTGTCCGTTTAGACCCAATCCCTTGAAGGGTCCCAGATTGGAGAGGGTGCAGGCTGGGGTGAGGAACACCTCCCACCACCCAAGCACAAATTTTGTGCACTGGGCCTCTAGTGTTAAATAAGTTGCCACATTTTTCTATGGCAAAGTGGAAATGACACTAGTTTGTCTTGAGTATATGAATAAAAAATGAAAGCTATGTCTTCTCTCTGACTTCATAGCCAGGAATCTTAATGCCAAATTCAGCACCTAGTACTAGTAAATGATTCATCTCAGGTCCTTTTTCTCTTGTTAGATATATTTTCTGACTTATTGCTGGGTATTTTGTTTTGCTTTATAAATTTTAACTCTTAAGATGCTTTGAAGCTAATGGGAGTAGAAGTATAATTCTTCAATTAAAAAAAATCCTGTCTTGTGGAGCCAATAATAAGATTCATGAGTTAATATTTACACAGACCCTTAAGAACATTGGTGAATAGGATTTTTAATACAGAGCCATACCTTCAGCATTATAATAACCTCTTCCATTCTGGAAGCTGGAACACTCTTGTTTCCTCATTAATTCCCAATTAAAGGAGGCATGCTTGCAGCTGTCATGTTTTTCTGAACCAAATAAACTTTCCTAAGGAGCCTACCAATGGGCTCCTTACAAAGCACAATAAAGTGGGAAGAGCATTCTGGGACTTTGGAGACCTGGTTCCTCATCTAGTCTTTGTGGTGACTGGCCCACCAGAATGGCACCAAAGCTCTCCTTTCCCTAGGCTTCAGTTTCCTCATCTACACTAAGTGGGTTGGATGTTGGCTCTTAGTCAGTTTGGGGTTGAAAGTCCTAGGACTACCTAGGAATAGAAGGCTAATGAGCAAAGTTCCCAGGAAGGGTGGGGATTGTGCTGGGTGGAAAGAACTCCCCTCTCCCTTCCTCCGCTTCTTCTGGTCCTATAATCACCAGCCCAGAGTTCCTCCAACCCTTTATTTGTAACTATAACCACCATAAAAGAGACTTAGTACTCAGACAAGTTTTAGAAGTCTTATTTCACTCAACAAATATTTATTGACTATTTTATATGGTCTAATAAATGTTTTAGGCACTAGAGATTCAATGATTTACAAAACAAAGAAAGCTCCTGTTCTTATGAATTTATAGTCTAGCACAGAGTGAAGGGGGAGAGAAAATATCGGGCAAAGATGAAATGATATACAGACAATTCAAATAAAGAAACAGGATGTAACCTGTCGTTAGATGTGTATTGTTGTTTTTTCTGATATTAATAGTGTTACTTTTTGGCTACCAGCTACTAGCTTTCTGATTATATTCATCTGGTATGTCTTATTCTATCTCCTCAATTTCAACTTTTGTTTGTCGGCTTATGGTTTACTTTGTAAACAACATATATTGGATTGTGCATCTTTTCATAGTTGCATTTGTGCTTTCATGTTTGTTGTAATTGTTTATATATTTTGGACTTATTTCTCCCATACTGTCTTCTCTCTTTTCTTAAATCATGCTTTTTCTTTTATTCTCAATAACTGAACTGCCTCTACATCTTTTTCAAGTTTCTCTTGAAGCCCAATTTCTACTAAAACATTGGCAGCCTTTGATGTATGTTAGATATCATATTAGTAAACAATAAAATTCCCCTTAGTCTCCACCCTGTTGTCTTCATGTTGTATTCACACAGAACGCCTCCATCTATGGGTAGAATCCCCATCTGAAAGAATTAGCCCTACAGTAATCTGATCTTCCCCAAGAAAAATGAGACTATTTCCTCCCTCATTTAGACAAAGCGTTTCCATCGCGGGCACTAAGCTTGCAGCGGCTCCTGGGAGCTGAATCACACGGTTGACTTCCAGCAAACTCACTGTCAACCAAAGTCTCTACATCATTTCCCTGCTGTGAATTCACATCTCGTCTGTCTTACGTTTCACAGCTGAGTTGTCTTAATGCAGGTACCAGACTGCACTTATCCCCAGTCAGACTTCATCTTGTTAGATCCAGGCCACCGCCCCAAGCTGTCAGGACTCTTGGATGTCTCCCAACGCTGTGTCACCCACCGAAGATGTTTTTTTGTTTAGATATCTCCATCTGCAATGCCCAGCCCTGGCCCAGTAATTCTTTATATTCCTTCCTTATTCACTGGAAAGACAGTCAAGCCTGTGTGCAGTTTGTGGAGGGGAGTGGAGAGAGGGGACAGAAAGGTGCCCCAGAGAACTTGCAGCTGCACTTTCTCTCCGGCCTCAAGTAGTATTAAATCCTCCTGTGATGGGTGTGGTGAGACACCTGTGGGAATGAGCGGAGAGGGTGCTGATTCCCGCAGGAAAGTTTGAGGACATTTGGCAGGCCAACCATGGGAAATCTCAGGAAGGAGGGACTACATCGCTATCAGCACATATTGAGCAGAAATAGACTCATTTGTATCACAGCCTGTTTGGGTAGAGAAAGGGTAGGTCAACAATGGCAATTCTTTTAATGGAGACTCTTAAAAGCAAACATTATTGGTGCCCTAGATTTGGCTATTTAGGACTAAATTGAGTTCCCTCAAAATTCATATATTGAAGTCTCAGAATGTGACTGCATGTGGAGATAGCTCATTAAAAAAGTTATATTAAATTGAGGTGACTAGAGTGGGTCCTAATCCAATCTGACTGGTGTCTTACAGGAAGAGATGCTTGGGACCACAGACATGCACAGAGAGACCCTGTGAGGACATAGGGAACAGATGGCCATCTGCCAGCCAAGGAGAGAGGCCTCAGAAGGAACCAGCCCTGCCAGCACCTTGATCTCAGACTTGTAGCCTCCGGACTGTGAAACCATGAATTTCTGTTATTTAACACACACACACACACACACACACACACACACACACACACACACGGTCTGGGATACTCTGTTACAGCAGCCTGACCTGACTAATACAGACCATAACAACATGTTGGTAAGGCCACTGCATGAGGCAGTGACCCAGGCCACCTTCCTAAGATCACCCAGCTTCCTTTGTGCTGACTCTGTGCTCCGTGACTCCCCGTGTGGTCGTCTGTTTCAGCATTTACTTCATGGGCACATTTCTCCTGAAACGTAGCAAACCAGCAGATGGCTTGTTAGCATAAGCATGCATGTGGAGATATATATATATATATATATATATATATATATATATATATATATACATATCAATCAGTGTGCACACCTACATGCTATAGCTACAGAGAGAACATGCCAAATTGAGTTTCTAAAAATGCAAACTTGAAAACCAGACCTTTGGCCATTAGTGAACGAGCCAAGATTTTGCTGTTCTATGAGACTGGCCGGGTAACCAATGGTAATGGTCAAGTAATACCCATCTCCCTTAACACTTACGTTCTTGAAATGAAACACCACTGTAGCAGCGGGCATTCATCTAGGTGGCACATCCTTGCGCAGAAGTCGTGACATAGAGTTCTCCTGCATAAATTCTTCATATCTGTCTTTGTGCGACCTCCAGCCATGTTTCTCCCTATTTTTTTCCTCTTTAAACCTCAAGCATTGTTGCCAAGACAAAGCCTAATACCAGTTAATTAACCATAAATTAATTGCCACGCTAACTGGTGCTGGAAATTACTCCGGTGGCCATTAAATTTAGGTGGCAGTGAAGCTCATCGAAGGCTGGTGTTTTCGAGAGGATCAGAGGCCTGGAGACTGGCCCAAGCCCACGAGAGCTATCGGGCACTGTTCCCATCTCGTACCCACAGCTTGAGATGCTGTGTGATCATCTGTGCCATAGAAACAGAGAAAACATCACACGGGAAATTGCGAGGAAGAGCATTTTCTCTTAAATAACGCAAACCATAGCCCAGCCAAATGGTTGAGCATCAACCTATGGACCAGGAGGTCATGGTTTGATTCCTGGTCAGGGCACATGCCCAGTTATGGGCTCAGTCCTCAGTGTAGGGTGTGCAGGAGGCAGTTCATCATTGATGTTTCTAGCTCTCTCCTCTTCCTTCCTCTCTGAAATCAGTAAAAATGTATTTAAAAAAATAAAAATAAATAAAAGAACAAGAACCATAGCTTTGGGACTTGGGCACAGCCAGGTTCATGAGGCCTCCTCACTGCACTGTGATTTCAGGGTAGTTCATGTTGGCCTAGGTTTTCCCAAACATCTATATTTCCAGAAGGACTCATTTAGAAAAGAAAAGTAGGACTGTTTTGTATCATATGGGGAATGGCACGGAGGAGGACAATTTCAGATACTTGTTAATCAGATCTAGTCAGTGAGGCAATAAAATAGGTCAAGCCTATGGGTTTAAAAGAAATTTTGGGTCATCCTAAGGCCTTTAATTATGAGGCTAAATATGATATACATTTAAAAATTAAAATGAAACTCAATCACTGGAGCCTCCCTTCAGCACAGGCACTCAGAGGACCAGCTGGGTTCCTGTAAGCTCCGTTAACCCCACATCAAATTTAGGAAGAAATTAAGATTTTTAAGAAAACTATTTAGAGAAAAATTCCAAAGAAAGGCTAAAGTTGAAAAGAGAGGGAAAATGTGGTGTTTCACTTTCATGTGGATATAGAACGCTGGAAACAACACTGCTCCTACCATAATGATGGCAGAAAGCAGAATAAATCACAAAACCGTAGCATGTTTTCAGAGATCTGGGATTGCAAACCAAATATCCTGAAACCCAAAGACATGCAGGCAGCTTCCAGTTAGGGCACACACACCTGCTTGTCTGTGGCACAGAGTGAGAGGAGATGCTGAGACCACGGGAGCAGGTAAGGAGTTCGACTACAAGTCGAAGGAACTGCAAAAGGCTGGGTGTGGGCTTGGATGAGAGGGTAGAATCTCAGCAGACTCAAGGACAGTTTGCACTCACTTGCAGGCTCTTTTCCACAGACTTCTGGAGAATGCTTACAAAAGGAATTCAGGGTTGGGGAAGCAAGAGACAGACGGGAGATAGCTTTCCCAGTGGTGCAGGCCTGGAGGAGGGAAGCAGCCGTAGATGTAGAAAAGGCACAAGGCCCCACCTAAACCCTACACCATAGGGAACATAAGCCTCTGGGGAGAGGCAGCAGACCCCACAGAGCACAAAAGAAAACCTGCTAAGGGCCAGGAGAAGGGTCCAAATACAAATCCTCCGTCCTGGGGTGGGGAAGTGAACAGGGCTAGGTCCAGGTCCCATACAAATACCATTGAAGGCCTTGTCCAAAAAAGTTGTACCAAAGACACAGGCAGAGTTTGGCTCCCACAGGGAAGAGGGACTGCATCAGTTAGAAAGACCCAGACCAAACACGTTGGCACATAGGCCTGCCTAAGACTGAGGCTTGATCAGGTCAGTGGAGAACCCATAACCCCAACCACCCATATTCCACAAAACAAGAAATCAGAGTCTACCACTGGAAGAGGGACAAGAGCACAGGAGACACTCCGTCTGTAAAGAGGCACACGGAGAAAGCCTAAAGCTGGATGTGGAGCAGAGAATGTGAGAAATACCCTTTCACACTCCAGCTCTTTTCATAAACATAAACCAACACTAGAGAAATTCAGTGAGGATAGTGGTGCATTAACATCACCAGGGTAACAAGAAAACCCAGACCCAGCTCAGCTCCCAATGAGTGACTCAACCCCATGCTAACAGCAAAGGTTTGCCCACTCTAGGCATAATATTATTTACCTGCACCTCTACTGTTCTACACACAATGTCCAGCATGAACACAAAAATTCTGAGATACCTAGAAGCAAGAAGAAGCAATCTTCAAGAGTCAAAGAAATCAACAAAACTAGACTCAAAGGTGACTCAGATATTGTTACTGTTGGTAACTACTGGGTTTCCCTGAAAATAAGACATCTTCCAAAAATAAGACCTACTTATAGGTTTCTTTCTGAGTGAAATATAAGGCATCCTCCCCAAAATAAGGCCCCCCCGAGGCTAAACATGAGAGATTTGGTCCACTGATTCTGAAGGAAATGGAGTCACAAGAAATTCACTAGGAAATTCAGGAATTGGATTGTTATGATGATGTTCCAGAAGATGATGACATGATTGTCATTGAATAAATGAGTAAATTCTTGATACTGTAGGATTCACAGTTTGTCTGGTTTGTGTTGACAACTACCGTACTACCATACCGTATACAGGTAATAAATTTCCTTTATTTTCATTTAACAATAAAATGTGTACCGTACCCTTCTTCATGGAAAAATAAGACATCCCCTGAAAATAAGACCTAGTGCATCTTTGGGAGCAAAAATTAATATAAGACACTGTCTTATTTTTGGGGAAACGGGGTAGCTATATTGTCCCATTATTCTACGCCTTTATTTCTCTTTCCCTGCATTCTTTTGTGTTAATCAAGTACTTTCTCAAAATTATTCTACCTTATCTCCTCTCTTTGGGAGGTGTTATTGCTCCTCTTCCATCCCCCACTCCACCCCCTCCTAACCCAGCTTTCTGCAGACCTTGCACTCAGCAACCCCATGATAGTGAGTAAGTGGACAAGGAGCATTAGCCAGCATTTGGGCTTCCCCCTTGTTTCTATCCATATGACTAACCCACATGGCCATAAAAATGCCTCAGGGTCTTCTTACCCAGGAAATTTTCTCTGCAATTGCCCTCAGAGAGGAAAGTTTCTGCTGATCTCACTTCCCCAAAGAATGATTTGTCTCTGTGTGGAATTTTGTTTCTTTATACTTTGCATCATAGCTCTTAGATGTCTTTTTTTTTTTTTTTTAATGTATGTTTTTTTTTAACTTCATTTAGTTGGTTGTTGTTTTAGTTTATATAGTGCAGGAGATGATCTGTGGTAATCTCTGTATCTTCACATGAAAAAGAAATTCCCATTTAACAAACATAGATTAATCAATTATCATGTACCAGACCCGAACACATTGCTCAGGATACAGTGGTAAATAAGAGACATGATCAAAATTCTAGACCAGAACAGCAGGAAGCTGAAAACAGTGAGTAATAAGAACTGCTAGTTTCCAGAGAGGTTTCTATGAATCTACTGAACCTGATGGGTGCTGTAAGTGGGTAATTGTTAGCATGCATTCAATGCCATTTTTACTGCTTCTTCCCTAATTACTAGTCTTATGCAAACCTAATCTTTTCACCTGTTCAGTGTGTAAAACTTTGGCATACTTCTTCCCTTTATTTTCCTACACCCCTATTTCCCTTAAAAACCACAAAGCCAACCTAGCAATCTCAGTCTCCATAACATACAGATTGGTGTTGAAAAGAACAAATGTTAAATATGTAAAATATTAACAATAGACCCCCTTTCTAGGCAATTTTGCTTCTCTAAACTTACTACTCCATTGATTTTGCATCTCTTCAATGTTAATAAAATAAAACAGATCAACTGACACCCAACACTTACAGCACTGCCACCGAGTAATTTGCAAGAATGTACCAACCCAGGTGGCTGCATGTTAAGTCAAACTCATCGAGGCAGGGCCTCTAGGATGCCAAGCAAGCAGCTGTAAACTGAAAACTTCAGTCTGTTTGCTTTGTTCGACCTAACTAAGCAAATGCTAAGAGTGCCTCTGTTTAACCAATGGAATGCTCTTGCCATGGTCAATTAACCAGAAAGCCCTCCCAGGCTCGTGGTCTCAACACCATAGACAGGCAGGAAAACAGAGTCCTCCATCTGGCATCACAATCCAGTTTTCATCTAAGTCTGCCATCAATGAGCCATGTATCCTGGGCCAGTGACTTCCCTCACTCAGGCTCCAATTCCTCATCTCTAGAACAAGGAGGCTGGACTAGTGAAACATCTACTTCCT
Source organism: Pipistrellus kuhlii (assembly GCF_014108245.1). Classification (NCBI taxonomy): domain Eukaryota; kingdom Metazoa; phylum Chordata; class Mammalia; order Chiroptera; family Vespertilionidae; genus Pipistrellus; species Pipistrellus kuhlii. The sequence goes on from NW_023425573.1 coordinate 27,611,604, forward strand.
GCCATCTGTCACGCATGCATTCTTGGTGGTCAGCCAATAGCTGTTTTGGAAACATGGGTGTTCGTTCTGGGTGAGCTCTCAAGGCTAGGTGAAATAGCACATCTTGTCTCTGGTTACTGCAGCTCAGCAACTCGCACAGTCTCCACTTCAGAGAGTCTTTCTCCCCCTTTCCTGCCATTGCTGCTCAGATCATAAGCATCAAGGTAAGGCACGGGCAACCATTAAACCTTTACCCAACCCCAGGCGTGAAAAGGAAAGTAGAAGAAACTATTGATTGGTGTTACAAGTTGGGCCTGGAAATCATACCAGTAAGTGGCTGGGTTCACATTCAGCCATCTGAATGTTGTACCTACTTCCTAGCTTTTCTAGGAGGATTAACTGAGAAAATGTCTACAGAATCCACAGAACTGTGTCTCACATTTAATAAAGACTCAGCAAGTGGCAAATATTTCCATAGCGGGAAGGGATGAAAATATCAAGTTAATAGAATTAAGTTATTCAATAGTTTGAACTGTCATGCACAAAATGTTTATCCTTTTCCTCCACACTAGGGGTGAAATATATGTACTGCCTTGACTCGTTGGGACTAAGCTTGATCATGTGACTTCCTTTGGCCAATGGGATTTCAGTGAATGTGATGCAAGCAGGACCTGCAAGAATGCTTTCATGGACTTGCTTGGTCTCGGAGGCTTCTAATTTCTGCTGGGAGAACGTGCCCTGAGTAGCCAACATGTGGAACCAACCTGAGTTCAGTTCACAATCTACCAGTAGAACCCAGTTGCCTTGCAGTGAACCCATGAGTGTCAAGGTAAATGACTGCTGTTTTAAACGGCAGTGTTCTGGAGTTGTTTGTTACACAGCATTATTATGGGAATAACTGACTGAGATATGTTGCAATAATGTTATTGTGGGTCAGTGCCTGGAAATAAGGGAAGGGCTTCAGATGTCAATCATGTTTCCTGTGCTGCCTTGTTTCCAAAGTCACTTCCTTTCCACTGCTCCGTGCTTGGGGTCCCCCCACCGAAAAACCTTCACTGAGTACCGCTCTGCCAGGTCCTAAGAGTAGAATGCAAACAGCACATTACCCTTGCCCTCTCACTGTCTGATGAGAGCCACGGATATCTTAACAACAAGTAACAATCTCATGGGTTTGGAACTCTAATGGAAAAATGCCAGACTGTTATGGGACCAATCAGAAGGAACAGCTGACCAGATTATGGGATCAGAGAAGATAGCAGAGTATAAATGGAGACCAAAATAATGAGTGGGAGTAAGTAGGCAAAGAGTGGAAGGAGGCCTCTCACACAGAGAGTGATGGCACAGGGCACCAGTCAGAAAAAGCTCATTTTTCATGATGAGGTTTCTGCCCCCAATCCTCACTCTCTTCCCCTGGTGAGCTGGATTCAACCACGGAAAAAACCTCAAGATGGATCAGTGTTTTTCTCAGGCTCCCTTGGGGAGCTGCTTGGAAATACCCATGCTGGGCCCTTCCGGAAATTCCAAGTTGGCATATTTTGGAAATGGCTTGGGCAATCTTTATGAATAAGCCCTCAGATGATGCTCGGGCTCACCCAGTCTGGGAAGTGCATCTTTTCTTTTTCCTGGGTACCACCCAGCCCCCACGTGCCAGGGCACCTGGAGGAGGCACCCCATAAGCCTGTCACACCGAGCTGCTTCAGGGGAAGAAAGAGCCTCAGAGGGTCATGCAGGGGGTGGGGGGCAGTGACACCTCTTCTTTCCTCCTAAGAATGCCCCGCAGGGGTGGCTGGGAGCTGCCCTAGTTGCCAGAGGCCCCTGTCCACAAGGACAACTTGGAGCTGGGCTTTGTGGCTCTGCATACGGACTCTAGCACCAGGGCATCTGGACAGGAATGACTTTGGTTTGGGCTGAAGGGGACAGGTGGACTCCAAATCTAGAAATTTGGTATCATGATGTTTCTGAGCCTTTAAACCCAGATTTTCGAATGGAAAGTGGACTGTGGCAATTTTACTCAAACATATTCCTGGAAACCCAAGAGTTTAACTAAATCATGTATGAAGTGGCAGTACCATGCTATTTCCACATCTTGAGTGCTGTCTCCCCCGCCTCCCTTCATCAGGCCTCATTCTCTCTCTCTCTCTCTCTCTCTCTCTCTTACACACACACACACACACTCATTCTCACATGTTCACACACTCTCACACACGCAGAGCTGTGGGACAGAGGAAAAAGTGAAGGTCAAAGCCACTTAGCTTTGCAAATACAGTATTGAGCCTTAATTGTGTCCTGTCCCGATGGACCAGCTCCAAAGGGCTGTACAGGACACCTGGAGGCTATGATCTGTGGCCAGACACACAGCTTCCTCTGTGATTGCCTTTTCCCTAGAATAGAACATCATTCTACTTTGCATTGAGACTCTAATTTTCTGTCAGAGCAGTCTGAGTTCAGCGGGGAGGGGAGATGGGGAAGATGTGGTGTGGTATGCAGGGTGTGTGATGTGCATGTAAGTGCCTGTATGTGCTGTGGTGTGTATGATATGTGTGGTGGATGCACCGAGATGGGTGTGTTGGTGTTTACATTCCACGTGCATGGTGGTGTGATAGGAGGTGTGTGTTGTGGTGTGTGCATGGAGGTGTGCAGAATGGTTTGTGTGTGCAATCGTGTGTGCATGCATGAAAACACAGCATCCAGAGCAGCTGTGCAATGACTAAGAGGAAATTGCTCCCTAAACTCCTATTTTCCAGGGTTCTCCAATTTTTCAGGTTTTCTCACTGCATGTCGTTTTCCAAGCTTGGACCTAACTCAAAGGTGAATTTCTTTTCTGGAAATAGAAATGATCTAATCAATACACTTCTGAGCAATGTCAGCAAATTCCATTTAAGGGCAGATGAAAGGGCACAATTTCCCATCAGTTTCAATGAACAATGAGATTTCAAAATGTCAAAACAGCCCTGTCCCACCCAGAGGCTCCTCCCCGCCCCTGGAGGGGTACTGTGTTACCGGCTGCCTGGAGCAGGCCCTGAACCTCCACGCTCTCCCCCTGCAGCCCTTCCTGCAGCCCTTCCTGCTCTTCAGGCTTGGGTTTTCTCTTTTGGTCATCCTCTGAGGCCCACCCCCAGAAGACCTTTGCAAAACCAAGTCCAAATGCAGAGCCAAGAGGGGACTGTGCTCCATGTGCCAGGCATCAAGTGCTGCCCAAGTTCGCAGACAGCAGAGCTCAGAAGGCATGCCCTGGGACCGTGGAGCTCTGGGACCCTGAAGCCTGGGATTTCTGGGGGTCACTTGGGCCACTCCCCTGTGGGCAGAGCACTGAGGGGGGCAGGTGAAAGCAGAGTTGAGAGCCCCCTGTTTATCTGCAGCTCTTCCAAAAAGAGAAAGCTGAGCTGTCTCTGGGCAAATGTCCAAGGAGATGGCCCTGGGTGGCTGACAGCTGCCCAAACAGCCCAGTTTTCTGAACACACACCCCCCATACCCATTCTCACCTTTCCTTTCCATTCTCTGCCCCAGGAGGCTGGCCAGGGTGGACCACCTCAATGGGGCCATTGGCTTCTGGATTCTGGTGGGGTTGGCCAATGGGGAGCCAGGCAGCAGATGGGAAGGAGGAACAGAGTGGGGTTGGGTGTTCCCTCTGCTCCCTCAGATGGAGTCACCCCTGGCTGGCTGCCTACTTTCATCTGTTGACCTGAGATTTAAAGGGGTGCCACCCACTCCTGTCCTCTGAGCCTAAGGGAGAGATAACAGCACCAGAACTATAAAGAAAAAAGTGAGGTGGAAATTGAGAGATTAGTTCATTTATGTGTTCATGTAAGGAAGACTTACTAAGCCCCTCCTGTGTGCCCAACTCTGTGCTGGGGCCAGAGGCATCAGCGAGGCCAGAGGCATCAGCGAGCACAGGAGACCAACAGCCCTGTCATTGTAGGGCTCACAGTCCAGGCAGAGCAGACAGACCACAGGTGGAGGTGACAGACCACAGAGAGAGGTGACAGAACACAGATGGAGATAACAGACCACAAGTAGAGTGAAAGGGCAGGGCGGGGCGAGGATGAGCTCCCAACTCCGCCCCGTAGGGCGGAGTTATCCCTAGCCCTCAAAACCCCTGCACTGGGAGAAATTCTCTCTCTTCCGCCAAGCTGCCGGCATGAGTGGGAGGAGCCCATTGCTAGCATGGTACAGGCTCTTTTGTTTATTGCATCGGACTCGGCTCCCTGGTGGTCCTTGGGGATCACGAAGTCTGGGCATAACATAGAGGAGGTGACAGACCTCAGGTAGAGATGACAGAACACAGGTGGAGGTGACAGAACACAGGTAGAGGTGACAGAACATAGGTAAAGATGACAGAACACAGGTAAAGATGACAGAACACAGGTGGAGGTGACAGACCACAGGGAGAAGTGACAGAACACAGGTGGAGGTGACAGAACACAGGTAGATGTGACAGAACATAGGTAAAGATGACAGAACATAGGTAAAGATGACAGAACACAGGTAAAGATGACAGAACACAGGTAGAGGTGACAGAACACAGGTGGAGGTGACAGAACACAAGTGAAGGTGACAAGTTGGAAGACAGTGAATGCTACAGAAAAGATCGGAGGGCAGAGCAGATAAAGGGATTGGGAGTATGGGGATGAGAAGGGGAACAGGTTCAGTTGTCAATGGAATAGCCACAGTGGGTCAAAATGAAAAGATGCTGTTGGAGCAAAAACTGGCAGGAAAAGCCTGGCCAGTGAGGCTCAGTGGTTAAGCATCAACTTATGCACCAGGAAGTCACTGGTTCAATTCCCAGTCAGGGCACATGCCCGGGTTATGGGCTCAATCCCCAGTGTGGGGCCTGTAGGAGGCAGCTGATCAATGATTCTCTATCATCATGGATGTTTCTATCTCTCTCTTCCTCTCCTTTCCTCTCTCTGAAATTAATAAAAACATATATTTTTAAAAACTGGCAGGGAGGGTCCTAGTATGAGGTTCTTTGAGAAGGAACATCCCAGGCAGAGGGAACAAGTACAGAGAACCCCAGATAACAGGGCCTGGAAGGCACCCTATGGTGATGGGGAGAATGGGGGTTCATCAGGCCGGGAGGTGATGGGTGGGGCTAGCAGGTAAGTGGGCCTTGGAGGCCATTGTGAGAATTTTGACTTCTATTCTGATGAGATGGGAAACCATCTCTCTGAGATTATTTTTGAGCAGAGGAGTAACCTGGTTGTATTTAATTTTGAAAGAATCACTCTGTCCATTGATTGAGAAAAGATTGGGGAATAGGGAGGAGATGGGGACACAGGGATTGAAGAATAAGAACACCAGTCCTGTAGGAAAAAGCAAAAAACACAGGGCAGCAGCAAAGGGGGCTAGAAGGGTGTCAGTTTCTGGATAAATCCTGAAGCTAATCCAGTGCCAATAGGATTTCCCCCGGGTTTTGATGTGGGGAGCAACAGAAAGACAGAAGGAAAGAAGGCTTCCAAGTTTGGGAGCAGGACATCCTGGAAGTCAGAAGCTGCTATCACCTGAGACAGGAGGAGGCCAGGGAAACAGGCCTCAGAGCGCGCTCGGAAGTCAGATATAAGCATAATAAATAGGCTGGAAATGTCTGTTGGATGTCCAGGTGAGAAAGTCAAGTTGAAAGTCTGGAATTCAGGAGAGAGGTCATGACTGGAGATGTAAATCTGAGAGCCTTGACCTCAAGACAAACCTCAACAAAGACACACCTGCCCCAGATCCAGAACGCTGCCTTCTGAGCGGTTCCCTGAACACATTTGGCTTCATCACAACACAGCGCCCGCCAGCATGTAGTGTGCAGTGTGCCATGTTCTGGGAGTTTCATTTGCAGCCCCCTTTGAGGGGGGATACAGCCCCTTAGTTACAAAAGGCAATCATGTGCCATAGAAAGTGGCTTAAATGCCCGCAGGGTCGCCTCTCTGCAAAACCGCTGCTGCAATCTTCCCTCTGACGCGTGCTCTCCAATCCACGTCAGAGCTGTGGGACCACAAGGAAGAGCTCCCCATCAGTACTCAGCAACATCCTGGGGACAAACGAGCCCTCCCTGTGGTCGCCCAACCATCGAAACCTCAAAGGAACACTTCAGAAAGAACCTGGTCAGTGAGTGATGGATGATAAAAAGAATCACAAAAGCATCAGTAAATGGGAAGGAGGGTAGTGAACTTGGAACATTCCGATGGAGTTATACAAGAAGTCGTGAATCTCGCTGGGTGGCTTGGGCCCGGGGGTTTGGAAATTCTGGGTCCCTTTTCTATGGACACCACTGTGAGTGGTCAGGACCGACACCTTGGCTGCTGGGTAAAGAAGCACTCTGGGTGGAATTTATGCAAATTCCACTCAAGCTCCATAGGAAGACCAGTCTCTAAGCACCCACAATGTGCCACAAGCTATGGGGCGATGCAGACATGAGATCAACTTATGAACCATTTCTACCCCCCTCCACCCACAGCTGCTCTCTGACCTTTTATCAACTTCTCCAGAAGGAGTCCTCCCAACCCTGTATCACCCCTTCCAATGGGGAAAGAAAGGCGAAAAATTGCACACCCCCTCTTCTGTCCTTGGTTGTTTCTTCCTCCCATTTCTTTCATGAATCCTGCACTGAGGCAGCCATGGCATTGGCCCTACTGACCTTGAAACTTACCACTCTCAAGAGGGTAAGGGAGGGAGAAGTCCTTCAGAGCAATGCAAGCCATCACAGATCAGAGCAGGATCTGAGCTCACACACACACACACACACACACACACACACACACAGGGACACTTGGCAATGTCTGGGAACAGGTTCTGATTATCTCAACGGGAGGGGCTGGTTGGGTAGTGGGACTAGTGAGTCACCTCCTGGGCAGAGGCCAGGGATGACGCTGAACCCCCTACAGTGCACAGGACGGACAGCCACAACAGAGAGCGACTCAGCCCACACGTCAACAACAGCGCAAAGAGATGAAGCCAGATAACACGGAGAGATCAAGGCAAATCCTTCGGGATCCCAGGGGAAGATTTCAAACAAATGTTATGCTTACTTGTGGTGTAGCCCACAGCGTTACTTCTAGATATTTCACTTCTCTCTCCCTTGATGCTATGACCTTGGAAAAGCAGAGGTTAATGTGAAGGGGAAATGCAGGGCCGGCAAACCTCAGGCAGGTTTCCTTTAACCCTGCTGCTAAATTTCTATACAGGCCTGCATCCCCATCCATTTTCCTGCCATCGCATTGCAGACCGGAACTAGAAATGATCCTGCTCCCAGAACACAGACGCCCCCCGAGATTGGTTCCTGGGGGTATTTAAAGGAGAAGCATCCTGAAAACTGGCCAATGAAGTTCTTCAAAGGGTCAGTACAAATATAGGTGCACCTGGAGCAATAGGTAACGAAATTGGTTAGACATTTTAATCAGACGTCCAGCTTGATTTTTTTGAGTGTTTTATTATTCCCTTAATAAATGAAAATCTAAATTAAAGTGGCCATAAAGTCAGAGTTGATTTTCACATTGAGACTGCCTCCCGTGTTCCAAGGGAGATTCTCTGCGCAGGCTCCTGCCTCCCCAGGCCGTGAATAATGTAGTAAAATATTAGAGAGCCTTTGATTGTGGAAACTTGTTCCCCCTCCTTTGTCTTGCTGCCATTACGGAAGCGCAATTTCCCTGGGCAGACTCGCAGGGTGGTACTGCACAGGCGATGGTGGTTTGGGGACACTTTTTGAGGTCTGTTGCTGAGTGTCTGTCTCTCGGGCTGGCTGGCCGTAGGAGGAAACATCACTAGAGACGTGAAAAGAAGTGACTTCCTTTGGCATTGCTGCTTTTTGTGCCAAGTCTCTGTAAGCTTTGTTTAATGAGCTTGTTTTCCATGGCCTTGGTTTTACCAAAGGGCAGGCTCTCTCTCACGCAGAAGTTGTAATGAGGCCCCACCAGGAGTCCCCTTTAAGATCATCCTGGTGGATATAGACACCAAGGGCCAGAGTAAGAAGTATTTGCTGGAGCAGGCATTCCACTGAGATAATGTGGCCTGGCTTCTAGAAGCTTCCTGCTTTCGATTCAGATTTGTATCTCTGAGTCACTGAGTAATTGACACCTTCCCCCTTCACCTTGAGCCAGGTGGGTCTGACACAGGCTAAAGAGATCAGCAGGGCGCCAAGATGTCCAGAAGATTGAAGATGACTCACGTGCTGGTCATGGGTGACACGGACAGATGTTTAAGAGACAGACGTTTTGCTAGTAAGAGTCTTAATTTTCCAATACACAAGACAAATGTATTTTAATTTAATGTTTTTCTTTGGTGTTGCGTAAGGTCAGTGGTCATCATACTGTGACTCGTTTGGCCCCTTGAGTGTGGCTCTTCCACAAAATACCACTGCCTGGACGAGTCTATTTTGAAGAAGTGGCGTTAGAAGAAGTTTAGGCTTAAAAAAATTGGCTCTCAAAAGAAATTGCAATCGTTGTACTGTTGATATTTGGCTCTGTTGACTAATGAGTTTGCAGACCACTGGGTTAGGTGCTAAGAATATGTTGTTGGCAAAGAAAGTGTCAAGGTGGACTCAACATTTCCTACCTGGCAAATGGGGATTAACGAGGGGGAGGAGAAAAGACTGCTATTGTGACTATTATGAGCACACCCTATAGAAGGCACCTCACAGATGTTCTCCTCCCATCCCCCAACCACCCGGTGGAGGGCCAGGGGGCGGGGGAAGGTGGCGAGTTATCAATAAGTTGGGATCCTGAGGCTCAGAAAGGCCAGGCAGGCTGCACACAATCAAAGCAAAGACAGTGGAGAAGGAAGCTAAGCCCCCGGCCCACTCCGTGGTGTTGGAGACATTCCAGGTGTGTGTCCCAGTCAGGAGGAGGGAAGTGCTCCTCCCGGCCCCCTCTCCCATTGGCTGGCTTCTCCTGTGACGGTCACTCCCTGCATGCCCCATTGCATTTGTATGGGCACGAGCGGCCTATGGCATTGGCATGTAGACCACAGGGAAGCAAAAGGAAGAGGCCGGGAAGCAGGGAGAGGCCATGCTGGGGGCTTGCCCTCCTGGAGCATGGGCAACTAGAAACAGACACCACACAGAGCCCAGGGCAGTGCTGGTGGCCTCGGTAGCGACCTCGCTCCACCACCGCAGTGGGGCACACGCCATTGCTGGGCGCTCTGAAGGGGCACAGAGTCCTGGCCAGTGGCAGCACAGGTACTTCCACGAGCTCTTTCTATGGTCAGGACTTTCACTCCACATCTCAGGCAGCGGGTAGGAGGGTTCAGCCAGCTTTACCTCAGAGATCTGGGAGATAGCAGGGTGCTGTGTGGACCCAGGAAATCTCAGCTACCTCCTTCCTCCTTCAAAGGTAATGCACCTGCACCCAGACCCTGAGGAGGCATGTCCTTAGCAGCCCCTGTATGCCCAGTGTTTCCCCAACCACAGAATTTCCCCCCGTCCATGGACACCCCACAGAACCAGGGTCCACGGGGCAGCTTGGCCTGCTGTGCCCACACACCGCCTCACAGGAGCAGCTGCAGACACAGAGCCTCAGCCATGTCAGCATCCGTGAGGCTCCGAGGGAAGCAGCGGAAGGGCTGGATCTCCCTGTTCAGGGTCAGGAATACTCAGGGTCAAAATGACGTCTGTGGAAGGATTGATGAAGGCAGAACGGGCCTCAGTCTCCCCAGACATCGAGTCCATCATCCTAATCACAGCCTGTTTTTCACAGCAAGAAAATTGCTTTGGGAAGGGGCGAGAATAACAAGCATCAGACACTCTGGGCTAAAAACATCCACCTGTGTGGCTACAGCGCTCACAGTGTGACTATTTCCACTGATTTAGTGAGATATTTGCCTTGGGAGGCCAAGGATGTGCAATTGGAATGGTGTGTCGGTCATATCTGTGGAAGGGTTAGCAGTATCCCACTCTCCGCTGTTCTTGTGGCCCAGGCCTGGTGGGTGAGGGGGCTTTAAAGTGTCAGCACCAGGCCTGCCACGAACGCCACCAGCTGCTTCTCTGATTTAGGGACAGCGGCCACATCAATCACCCCGCAGTGACTTCTTTATCCTGAGAAGCATCATTAGCCAGCCATGGTTGGGGAAGTGGTGGCTGGTGGACCGTCTGTAGTAGCTTGACAGTCCTGAGACCTGGGCCTTCCTCACTGACACACAGAGGCTGTCGCCTGTCACAGCGTCTGCCCCTCTCGGGAGCCCCTGTCACATGGATGGTGCTGATTCCAGTGAAACAGACCTTTCTGGACACCGTGGACATAAGCCAGTTAAAGGATTTTCTCTGCCCGCCACCCCCTGTCACGTACAACTTCATGCCTGTCCAGAAGCTGCCACTCCGCCACGACCTCTGCCTAAAGATGGGGATCCGCAGGCAGGAGGTGTCTCAGAGAGTCACAGAGACGTGATGGCCGGGTGGGACCAGGGGTGGGGCTGGAATGCCGCAAAGCACATGCATGCATCCCGACTTCCAGATGATGCCATTGCAATGCCAACCCCACCTCGCTTCCCACTGACCGAGCCTTTTGGATCCCTCATCTGCTCCAGCCACGCCCCAGGCGCCACTCCTGCCACCCTCTGCACCCAGAAGGGCAAAGCAGCTCCTTGCTTCCCGAGTTACGACAGCTGCCCGGCCACTCTGTCAGGAGCCATTCCGGGCCTGAGGAGCCATCAGCAGTTGGGAGTGTTGGGCCGAGACCGGGCTTTGCAGACCCAGTACTCCCAACTCCCTCTATGTGGTACCAGGGTCTCAGCGTTGCCTCCCAGGAGTGTGCCTCCCCAAGGAAGGAGACTCATAAATGAAGTCACTAAGGGGGTGATGCTCTAATTAGCCGGCCAGTGCCGGGTAAGGGTTCCCCGTGTTATTTTTAGCCCAGGGGTTTTGAATCAGGAGTAGGCATCATTGCAGCAGGCTGTGTCAGCTTTAATGGGGCACCTCATTATGTCCAAGGATGAACATTCACACCTGTCCCAGGTCGGGAGCCATTATGGGTCACAGGAGGAAACAAGAAGCAGGTGGGGTGGGGCAGGAGCCAAGGTTTTAGAAATGGTCCAAACATGCCTGAATGCCTCCTCACTCGCCATCCGCCTCCTGCCCTTTTTTTTGCTCTTTGTGGCAAAGCTCTTGAAAGAGTTTTCTATACCTGTGCCCCCAGGTCCTTACCCTCCATTCACTCTTCACCCCATCCCACCAACATCTTCTCCCCACCACTCCCCAATCCAATCTGGTCAAGGTCACCAATGACCTCCCATTGCCAAGTCCAATGGCCTGTGACTCCTGAATGCGTTTGTCCAACCTGCTATCCCTCAGCTTCCTTCCAAGGATACATAATTAACTCCTCTTCATCTCTGCATAAATGTCTCACAAGCACCTCAAAGTTACCCTGGCCCAACAGAACTCTTATTTGAGATCCTCACACCCTTCCTTCACCAGCAAGGCCCAAGCCATGAGGGGCACACCCCCCACCCATGTGATTAGGCTAGAGCAATGGCTTCCTTCTTGACTCTTCTTTTCCCTCACTCCCTTCATCCAGCACATCTTGTCAGCTCCACCTTCAAAATATATCCAGAATGTGACCAGTTCTCACCCAACCAACAGCACACCAGTCCAAACACCCTTACCTTCCCCAGATAGCCAACACTTCCTCATGGGGCTCACTCTGTCTGCACCACCCTTTACCTACTTTCAACCTAACTCACAGAGCTGGAGGGAGACTCAGAGATTCCAGAAAATGCCTCTGTCTGGCATTACTGTTATTGACACTCTTCTGGGCTCACCCTGACCACAGCTCAGGGGTGTGGAACAGTTTCTTTGGCAAGACCCAAACTGAGCAGAAATCTGCCTCTCTCCTCTAAAGACTATATACACACACATCATTTTTCAAGAGTTCACCAAGGCAGTGAACTCTTTTGGCCTTTTCATGTCTAAGTATCAGGCTTGAATGAGAGCTATGAGCCATCACTCTCCCCAGTAATTGCACAGCCACACAAAAGTGTGGGTGCAGCCATGGGCGTCTTCTGCCCCTCCCAGTTTCCCAGGACACTAGACTGTGGCCCTGTCCTTGGGATGGGAAGGGATGATACCATAAGTGATTTATCTTTCCAACAGCACCTAGTTGGGATATATTCAACGAACCTGTGATTCTGGATCAAAATAATCAAGTAAAAATAATTATTCGGAGATTGTGTTGCAATAACCGTAAGTACTGCAATTGCTGTACTTATAATTGTCATCTAAATGAAATCCAAAGGCAAAGAGCAGCGCTAGAGCATGCCGTGGTAGGCACCCGTGGTCACCATGAGCTATATTGTAAGGACCACCTGGCAGAGCTACTCACTGTGTCTATAGTCCTGACCCCTGGGTCCTGTTGCTTCCAAATTCATGGACAGACCAGTTTCCTGTGTCTCACTCATGCTTCTCCATCAGGACAATGGCTTTCTCATCAACTCCTCAGCTCTAGCAAAAATCCAATCTGGCTTCCCCAGTTCTACCTCCTTGGAAACCCTCATCCTAAAGTGGCAGGGGAAGATAAAACAGCCCCAGGTCAGAACGTACTCACCTGTTTTCCTCCTGCAGACTCTAAACAAACAGCCTCCCAACTCACTTGCAAACACTCCCTTTGTCCTGCTCCAACCCCAGCCAGCTCAGCACAGCACAGCACCTGCTCTGCCTGGGGCTTCGCAGAAGCAGTTCTTAAACCTGAACTGGTTTGGCAGCATCATTCCCACCTGCGGAAGGAGTTTAAAATTTCCAGGCCCATAGTTGTATGAGTTGGAGCCTGGGAATTATTTCTTTCGGAAGCATCCCAGCTGATTCTGTCCTCAGGTCAAGCCTGACACTAGCCACCCTGTGGATCCTGGCTCCCATCTTCTGTGTCCTCTGGCTTCCCTACAAAACTGCAGCGTCACCTCACCCTTGTTTCTTCAACATGGTGTCCTGAGAAATTTCTGTGGGCAAGTGCTGTGCTAGGTGCAGAGGAGGTGGGGGAGGAAATAGATGAGAAATTAATAAGCCACAATCCCTGCAATGAAAAAGCTCATTGTCAACTGCAGCTAACAGAAAGATGAATAAATCAGTGCCATGCAGAGTGAACAGGTCTCCATGAACAAGACTGTCAAATTTCCCCCGGAGCTCAGCAGAGGAGCAGCCAATCCCACCTGGAAGTCAAGGTAGCTGTCCCAAGCTGTATCTGGAAGGACTGCTAACCAAACATACTTACTGCATATTTAGGCTGCTGCCAATATTTTCCTGTTCTAAACATAATGTAATTCTTGCAAAATTAAATATAGTATTTCCCCCAGGAAAATTCCACAACATTTAACTTTCACATTTTTTTACTTCATCTATTGCAGTTTGAAAGGTGAGAATTTAATTATTATGTTGAATTCTATTCAGCATTACTACAAATGCTTTAAAAAATATTTATTAGCACTTTTTAATTCTTTATTTGAGAACTTTTCTTGGCTTGGATCAGTTGTCTGTTGAAGTGTCTGTCCTTTTCTTTATAATTCCAGACAATTTTTGGGCCCTCTATTACATAATAGAGGCCCGATGCATAAAGATTTGTGCAAGAATAGGCCTTCCTTCCCCTGACTGCCTACACTGCCTTAGCTTCGGCCCAGAGCTGCCTTTCCATCTTCGCTCTAGCCCAGAGCTGCCTTCCGCCTCTTGCCTTGATGTGTCAATTTACATATTCCCTCCTTATTGGCTGCAGGTACCGCCATCTTTGTCATGGAGTTATGGTTAATTTGCATATTCTGTCTTTATTAGATTAGATAGTGTGCAGTATAAACATTTGACATTCTTTTAATTTGTTGCCTGCCTTTGACTTTGAATGTCATGTACCTGGGGACACTAGTCTTCTCTTGCACAGTAAAATCTGCCAATATTTTGTTTATGATTCCTGCTTTGGACAGCAGCATCTCATTGCTAAATTATGCTTCTAAACTGCTGTGTATGTAATAGCTTCTGCTATGCTGTCCTGTATTTTATATCCTTTCAGTACATACTGTAATTAAATACTGATTCAATCTACTCCTGACAGCTGTTTTTAGTGCATGTGACATTTTGTCACTCTGTAGGCAGCTCGAGTTCCTTCTCCCATTCAGAGCTGCTCCTCTTCTTGAAAGTCTTATTTTAGTCAATGGCCTCTCCCTGCACCCAGGTACCTAAAGCAGAAAGCTAAAAGAAAGCCTCTCCCTTACTCCTCATCAAATCCTGTGTCCTGGTGTTTATATCTCAGACATTTTTTTGTTGAAGTGAAATTTACATAACCATTTAGAAATGTACAATTCAGGGGCATTTGGTGCATTCACAGTGTTGTGAGCCATCAACCTCTCTGTAGCTTCCAAGCTTTCCCGTCACACCAGAGAAACTCTGTACCCATTATGTAATCACTCCCACCCTCTCCCTCCCATCCCCAGGCAACCACCAATCAGCCTCTGTCACATGGATTTGCCTATTTTAGATGTTAGCATATGAAAAGTATCACACAACCTGTGGCCTTTTGTGTTGGCAGCATTCATTTAATATATGTGTTCAAGGTCCCGCCATGAACACATTTCTATTTTTTTTTATATAAAAAAAATTATTTATTGTTCCCTGTCTTTCCATCTCTAGGACCAGTTCTCGACTTCCAGACTCTGCTCTCTCTTGCCTGGGTTATTTGAACAGCCCCGAGTGAGCTCCCTGCCTCTCCAACCCGGCTTCTCTACTGCAGCCAAAGTGATCGTGTCTTTTACCAACACATCCTGCCTCCACGGTAGCCAACCGTCCTTCCTTCAAGCTTCACACCTAGGTGAACACTTCCTCCACCTTTCCTTCTCCTCTCTCTTACTATATTTCCTTGTTCACATTCATTCTAATTATTCTAACGTTTAAAACACCCCTTGTCACAGCCATTGCAGCATCGTTGCATTAGCCAAGCACAGAGGCAGGGTCGGGGTTGTGGTGCTGCATCCGCAGGATGGGATATAATTACCCTCCAGTTGTTATGAGGAGTGGGGCTGAGAGGCACTGTCAGCAGGGCTTCCTGGCGTGAGGCGCGCAGAGGGACACAGCGTCACTTACACAGCGCCCCTCCCAGAAATGAATTAGCGGACACTGACAGTGAGGAAATAATCAGACCAACTCCAATCGAAGGACATTCTGCAAAACATTCATCTTGAAAGATGTCAGTGTCATGAAACACAGAGAAAGGGAAGCAAAATTCGAGAGTGAAGAGCTTACAGAGATGTGACAACCAAACAAAACCAGTGACTTGGGACTGGATGCAGAATCAGAAAAACAGATTGCAATTAGGATATTATTGGGGCACCTGGTGGACATTCTGGTTTGGATGGTGGTGTTATATGGATGTTACATTCCCTGACAGGGATGGGTGCACTGAGCGTGTAAGGAGATGCTCTTGCTGTCCTGAGATAGAAACGAAAGTAATTATAGATAAAGTAGTAGGTAAAAGATGATGCTCCCAGCTTAGTCCCAAATGTTTGCAAGCACAACTATTGCACACTTAGAGAGAGATATATCAACAGGAGAGGCAGAGACAGAGCACAGATGGCAAAATGTTAACAACTAGTGAGCCTGGGTAATGGGAATATAGAAATACCTTGCATTATTTTTACAGTTTTGCTGTGACCTTGATAGTTTTTCCAAATGAAAAGTGAATAAAACTTAAATAAATCATTTTAAGCTGGTATGGAGAGATGTCCATAAGCCTCGTTAACTTTCAGAACACATTGTGAACTTGACACCAAGAAATCTGGGGAGATGCACACAACTCACAGCGGCGACCACTGCCCAGGACAGTCCTGGCGCCCACCACCTGTCTGAGATGCCCCTCTCACCTATGTCTCCCTGTGGATGATAAATCACATGGTCACTGAACTATAGCCATGGGTTGAGGGGAATGGAGGGCTTTGCTTTTTACTTCTTTCCAATATACAGAACTTAAATTTTTAAATTGTTAGCAACCATTATTTTGTACTGAAATACTCTTTTAAAAACTCTATACTATTCATCTCTTACAAATTCTCCCTATCTATAGGACTGTGCTTTAAGTTACTCATTAAGTCGCATTATTAAAAAAAATGACAAATCTCAACAATTATTACTGCAACCTGAAAATTAAAACAGCAAGATATCATTTTCATCAAAGAGACTAACAAAAAATAGGTAAACTCTACATATGATTAGCAAAAGTAAGGGTGGGGCTAGCCTCACATGCTGCTATAATAGAAATTAGCTCGGCCATTTTTGAAGAGTACCTTGTAATAGTTGTTATAATAGAAAATGTGTGTGCTCTACGATGCATGAATTTACCTTTCATTCTATATCCTGCAAAAACTCCACATACAAAGAGGTAAGGGCAAAGATGATCACTGTAGCTTTATCTGCCACAGAGGAACCTGGAAGCAGTCTCCATCAGAACAGGAATGGGCAAATAAAATAAATGTAGACAGATGTCTTTCAGTTCAAATAGATATACTAGTTTTCTATAAGGCAACATGCTCAAGTTCAAAAACAAGACCGAAAAATGGGTGCTGAATAATAAGAACAGGTTTATGCCGTTTGTATGTAAATGGTTTGAAAACACAAAAACTATACTATTTCTATGTGCACACATATAATTAAATTTTTTTGTTATTTTTATTTTATTTTTTTAAATATATTTGAGAGAGAGAGGAAGGGAGAGGGAGAGAGAGGTAAGAGACATCAATGATGAGAGAGAATCACTGATTGGCTACCTCTTTCACATCCCCTACTGGAGATCTAACCCTCAAACCGAGGATGTGCCCTAAACTGGAACTGAACCCTGACCTCCTGTTCATGGGTCAATGCTCAACCACTGAGCCATACCAACTGGGATAAATTATTTTTAAGGGGAACAGAGGAATAAGTACTAAGCTTGAGAGAGAACTTGACTTTTGGGGAAATGAGAAAGATATGAAATTACAGTGGGGAGTAGGCAAATTTGGGAGGTACACAGAAATCACAGTGGGCATATCTGTAATGTTTTAATTTTTAAATTAAAAACTGAAAGAAGATATTAACAGTTGTTAATTATTAGCTTTGAATGACTGCTTATTTCAATCTTTGTCTTTTGAGTTATATTCCTTATATCTTGCTAACAGAGGATGAGTGTAATTGCAGTATAAAGAATATTCTTAAGGTAAAGTCTTTGTGATGGTTAATTTTATGTGCCATTTGACTGGGCTACACGTGCCCAGACATGTTGTCAAACATCTTGAGTGTCCCTGAGACTGCTTCTGGATGAGAGTGACATTGCATCAGCAGACCAGTGAAGCAATTGCCTCCCCATTGTGGGTGGACCCTATCCATTGAAGAGCTGAACTAAAAGGCTGGCCTTCGTGGGTTCCTCCTGCCTGCCTGCCTCTGAGTTGGGACATCGGGGTTTTTTCTGCCTTTGAATTTGAACTGACAAATTATCTCTTCCTAGATTTCAAGACTGACAGCCTTTGGGCAGACACTACACCATCGGCTCTCCTGAGCCTGCAGCTCGTCGATTGCAGATCTTGGGACTCCCGGTTTTGGCTTTCTGGAGAAACCTGACTAATACAAGGAAAAGAGACACTTAACACACTCATTTCACAGACAAGTGAACTGTGGCCTAGAGAAGTAAAGTGAACTTGACACAGCTCACATGGTTGTGTCAGGACCAGGATTCAAGGCCAGATCTCTGACAACCCAGGGTCTTCCACCTCAGTTTCCTCACCACTCTATGCCACCCTTACTCACTCCTCTGCACATGTGCTTGATCATGGCTTATGAATGACGTCAGGTGATCACTGAAGATGATCCACTCAAGATGCCAACAGTCCCATTGAGAGTATGTAAACTTTTTTAGGGCAAAAGGTGACCCACATATGGAGATTCCCTGATGTATTCCAGGTGCCAGTGGCTTCCACACCTGGCAGAAACCTCCCTCCTTGTGGGTCGGAGTCAGCCACGTGCACAGCCTAGTGTGTGCAACTCTGGGCTTCTTAACAGCACGTGCCAGGTATTCCCTGCCTTATGTAGACCCCTGGATCCCATGTCCTCCCCATTGTCTGTGTGCCCTCCTGCCAGGCAGTCACCGTTTCACAGGGACCATTACGCGCCTGGCTGTTTAATCAAGTCCCAATGATGAGGGGCTGGAAGTCTACCACACAGATCTCTGTAAGAGGTCTCATCTTCAAGCCCAGAAGGAGGCCTAGCAAGCAGTCCAGGGGAGCTGTGCTGAGACCACTTCCTGCCACGTGCCAACGAATGTCACTGAGGAGCCCCCAGGAGAGGAGAAGGCTAGCGTTTGTCTTTTGAAGTGGCCAGTTGTCTACACACACAGCTGCTGGTTGACCTCCGTGGCTAGGGTCTCAGGTCAGGCCATCTGAGGGGTGACAGATCGCAGAGGAACTGCAGCTGGGGAGAAAGGTGACTGTCTGCCTGGAAGAGCGAGGGTGACAGAGGCCAGACCTATCTGAATAGGGTGCCGTCAGTATGAGAAGGAAGCACTTTTATGTCGGGGCCAAAGCCGGGGTCAGGGCCGGGCCAGATCCTTTTCTCCAAAGGGGCAGAATTTTCAGTTGGATAAACAGTTGGGACACAGAACAGGGGAAAAACAATGTCAACGAGGGGAAGAATCATTACATTTGGGGGAAAAGGTTTGCCAAGTGCTACGGCTCAGTGAACATGTTACCTGAAACAGGGTTTGATTTCTTCATCTGTAGAATGGGCTGATGGACCTGCCACCGTGGTTGTCAGAATGAGAAAAGGAAATTTGTTTTGCACACTAGCTAAGGGCTGATTGGCAGGCTGGGCCATGGCAGTGTTTGGGAAGAGTTTGTGGGTTCTTTGTGTTTATTTTAGCAGGGCTATCTATTGTGTACTTGATGTGGCTGCAGAGCCATCCCAGGAGGTGGACCTTGGGTGTCCTTTTGCAGCGCAGGAGACTCTGAGCCTCGGGAACGTGTTCGTGTGAACTCGGGTCCTCCCCAGGGCACAGCCTGTGCTGACAGCACTCGGGCCCCGCTCTTGACACTCACTACCTGGCCCCGCTGAGCCCCCTGTTTCCTGTTGGCCTTCCCGGGGCTGTGGGCAAGGAAACCAGCCCCTGCCTTCTGGTTCCCACACACAGAGGGCAGTTTTGTGTAGGGCCCAGGCTGCACATGACCAGCGTGACAATCAGGACTCGGGACGGGCCATTCGGCCTCTCCAAGTGGATTCTCTCGCCTAGTCTCGGCCAGAGCCTGCTCCGAGCCCCCTTCTCCCCTTTCCCAGCCATTGTGCCCGGCGGCGGAAGACAGGCTTCCCGAAGCTCCCGCAGCCTGGAATGTATAATGAAGTCACTAGGCTGCGAAAGAAAAGGCCTCTGTGTCTGCGGGTGATGAGGCTCGGTTCTGGGATCTGCATAATGCGGCTCTGATCCTCAGAAATAAAGTGGCGACTGTTAGGACGTCTTCTGGCCTGGCAGTTCCGAGAGGGGACGTTTCATCTGTGCTCTGTGAGCCCCTTATGCCCTCTGAATGGCTCTGTGGCTCCATGACCACATGATGGCCGTTGTCTTGCTGCCAGGATGGTATATGCCACCCGGAAGGAAGAGCCCTGACTTCACTTTCCCCTCTCCCCTCTCCCCCAGCCGTGCGAACCACGGAGCGGCAGGTGTGCGCTGTGGACAGAGGGGCCCCCTGCTGGCCCTTACTTCAGACCCAAAAAGCTCACTGTCACCTGCAGTGAGGACCAGACATGTCCACCCTAGCTCTGGTCCTGCGGACGAGGCCACAGGAGCTGTGAGCACTAAGTTGGGAGCCAATGCCATGTTGACCAGGCAAAGCCGGAGTCGGGCCAGGCCAGCTCTCGGGTTAACAGAGAGCAGACAGCAAACCCTGGGGTAAGAGTGACTCAGAACCCACAGGCCAAACCAAAACCACGCCCCCATTCACACCCCGCAGCAGTGAGCATGGAGAGGAAGCGTCCAGGCCAGAGAGCCTGAGGTCTGCCCAGCTCAGTTTCACAAATGGACCAAGGGCCACCTCTATCAGAACCACAAGAGTCTGTCCATTCAGAATCCTGGTTCCCATCCCAAAGCAATAGGAAAACCAGCTCCAAACTCTGGCCCAGGAACCTGCATTGTGAAAAGAGCTCTGAGCTAACTTGGGCTTTCACAAAGGGGTCGGAACAAGTGCCCAGGTTGCTTTTCCTGGGGAGTGGGACGACCAGAACTTTATAAATTACCCAAAAATGACCTCCCTCCTCTCTTTGTACTTATTTATCTGGTCCCCCTTTGCACTCCTATATCAACCATTACCCTGAAGGCAACCATGCCAAAGGATGAGTGTGTTTTTTAATTTAGATGCAACCTTAAAAATTAATTTTTGCTGTGTGCTGGCATTTTTTAATTCTGTCAATAGGGCTGCCTGTAGCACTCATGCTGGTTGTCTTGCCACAAGAAGTGATGACAATATACCTATGTGCTGCTAAGTGAGCGCCTCCTCCTGGTTCTTAGGTATGGCACAGAGCTCCCGGTGTGTTTGTGCCACATTCTACTGTTCCTCCATCAAATGGTGGGTGCTCCGATGGGCTTCATCCTCCACACCGCAGACACACACAGGCACACACACACACTGCCGACAACCTCCTACCTGTCCACAGGACATAGTCAGGATGGGCGTGTGTGTCTGTATGTGTGTGCTCCCAGAGTCAGGAATGAACCCAGTTCATCAGTTGATGAATCTAGAATGAGAATGACCCTAGAGCTCATCCATTGAGCTCTGCCAGGCTGCTCCCAGCAGATGCAGCCATCTACCTCCCACAAACCATGCCCCAGGGTTCCACACCCCACCGCCCTGCCAGCGTTAGCATTATCCAGCTTCAGTTTCTTTGGTTTTTGCCAGCCTCATAGATTTAAAGTGAGAGAGAGCCCACTGCGGTTTTAATTGGCATTTCTCTTTTCACCAAAGAGCCAAAATGTCTCTTCACAGGATTGCTTTCCTTCATTTTTCTCTTTTGTAACTTACCAATTCAAATATTTCCCTTGTTAATTAGCAACATTGCCTTACATGTTCTAAATATTATTTTCTTCCCTGTTTTAGATATTACACATGTCTTCTCTCCCTTTTGTATATTTTCTTTAACTTTACAGCATACTTTTTAAAACTTAATTCAGACTTAAGTGACAAGTTGTACAACTCACCCGCTTAACGAGCACCATTCAATGCTTTTTTAGTATATGCGTGGAGTTATGTAACCATCACCAGAGTCAGTGTTAATAACATTTCCATCACCTCCAAGAGAAGTTACATACTCTTTAGCAGTCACTCCCCATTATCTGTCCCCAGGCCCCTCATCCCAAACATACCAGTCCTAAGCAGCCACTAATCTCCCCTGTCTCAATAGATTTGCCCATTTGGGACATTTCATAGAAGTGGAGTTAAACCATATGGGGTTTGTTGTGTCTGACTTCTTTCACTTAGCCCAAGGTATCCAATGGTGCCTTGTGTTGTAGCGTGTCCGTGTTTCACTCGTTATTGGTATGCCTGTGCCACATGTGCTTATCCACTTATCACTTGATGGACCCTTGGGTCGTTTCCACAATTGGCTATTATGAGTAATGCTGCTATGAACATTTACATGTCCCCCACGTTTATGCTATCATATGTTTTCATTTCTCGTAGGTATGTATCTAAGAGTGGAATTCAGTGGTAATTTTATGGTCACATTTCCAGTACCTGCCACGCGGTTTTCCTCAGTGGCTGCACCATTTTGCATTCCCACCAGCAATGCATGACAGTTCTGACTTCTCCACATGCTCACCCAGCTATAGCTCTCCCTTCTGTTACAGCCATCCTATCGGGTGTGAAGTGGCATCTAGCTGTGTTTCGATTTTCATTTACCTAATAGCCATTGATGTTGACTGTCTTTTCATGTGCTTATTGGCCACTTGTATATCTTTTTGGAAAACATCTATTTGGAGTCATTGTCATTTTAAATCAGGTTATTTATCTTTTTATCACTGAATTGTACAAGTTCAGTGTACTTTTTTTAAAACAACAAAAGAAAAATCCTTAATTTGGTGTAATCACATCAGGCTTGTCTTGCTTTGCTTTTGCCTTACGGTTTGTGATGCTGAGGTTTGTGTAAGAAATCCTCCCCCCTCATCCCACCAGCGTGGCTCAGCATCCACCTATGAACCAGGAGATCACACACACACACACACACACACACACACACGCACACACACTATTAATACTTTGCCTTTCATATTTAGGTCTGGCTAGATTCCAGTGTATGATTCTGGGTAGGAACCTGATTCCATTCTTCTTCATATGACAAGTTTCCCAACCCCATTTCCCACGCTGATGAATGGAACCACCTTTCGCATATATTGGGTTTCCATACACATCTATGTCTGCCTCTGAGCTCTTTGTGTCTTTATTCGTTTCTTTTTGTCTATTTGTCTGCCCTCACATCTGCCCCACACTATGGTAGCCAGCCAGACCTCTTTTGAAGGCCCGGGCTCTGAAAGCCTCCCAGTCTTGGAGGTGCAGTCCTCTGGTCCCTGGAAAGTGTCTCCCCGCTGCCATCAGTGCCTCTCTAATTATTTGCTTTGAGTTCCCGTAGGACTTTGATCATTTGGGTGCCCTCCAATTTTCTAGGTACCCCATAATATAACCCAGGAGAAACTTCTGTGAGTTTATGGCTCATGCTCTCCTAATAAGAGCCCTTTTGACTGGGTTAATTATTTTAATAAGCCAAATCTGCCTTTACATAGACAGGTTCCTAAGTCATTCTTAAGGACGTCTGTAAAGTGTGATGTTAATGACTAGTGTCTTGAGACGGCAACACCAGTTTCATCCATGTGCTTCTCCCACAGACCTGACACTGTGCTCTGTTCTGGGGTCCCAGGTATCCCCTGTGCTGTGGATAAAGAAGAAGCCGTGCTGAGTATGTACAGTCTCCATGGAGACGGACCCTGGGGAGAACTCTGGTGTCATCTTTTATAGACGTGATCTTCCATCTATACTGGGAAATCCCTGCACCAGCTGTTCAGTATAACACACATCCTCTCCAACCTCAAGTTTACAAAAATACTAGAGGCCCGATGCATGAAATTCATGCAAGGGGCTCAGCCCTCACAGCCCCAGCTTTGTTGGATGGTTGTTCTGCTGTTCAGTCTAATTAGTATATTAGCTCTTTATTATATAGGACTAGAGGCCCAATGCAAGAAGATTCATGCAAGAATAGGCCTTTCTTCCCCTGGCTGCTGGCACTGGCTTCCCTCTGGCACCAAAGATCCAGGCCTTCACTCTAGCCACTGCCTTTTGCCTTTGCTCCAGCCCTCCACCCTCCTGTAGCTCCATCTACTCCCCACTCCCTCTTCCTCATAGCAGGCATCCTGCCCCGCCCTGGCTGCTCCACACCTGAGTGCACGTGCTGCCCAGAGGCTTGGAGCAGGCAGGGTGGGGCGGAATGCCTGTGTTTCAGCCCGGCTGCCACCATCTTTGTCACGGCAATTTGCATATTCCCTCCTTATTGGCTGTGGGTGCTGCCATTTTGTCACAGAGTGATGATCAATTTGCAAATTCTGTCTTTATCGGGACTAGGGGCCTGATGCACAAAATTCGTGCAAGAGTAGGCCTTCCTTCCCCTAGCTGCTGACACAGGCTTCCCTCTGGCACCCAGGACCCGGGCTTCCCTCGTAGCCCCAGCTTCATCCAGAAGGATGTGCGGTCTAATTAGCATATTACACTTTTATTATTATTATAGATAGCTCTCTACATTTTTCCAACCCTACACAATGTTTAAAAAAATCATTCAGTTCTTACTTTAGACCCGTAGCACCTTCTGATGAAGTATTCAAGGCCCCATAATGTTAGCAACCTTTGAAGGTGGAGAAGCTGAGGTGCAGAGGTGACACGATTGCCCTGATTCCACGGCCCCTGAGTGATGGACAGGCTGGGGAAAGGCCACTGCTTTGCTCACACATACAGCACGCCTGTGTCAGTCTGCCAGAGGGGCCACGGCAAAACACCACAGGCAGGTGGCTTAAACAACAGAAGTGTATTTCTCAGAGTCTGGAGCCCAGAAACTACAGTTCGAGATTCAGTTAAGACCTCTTCCTGGCTCATGGGTGCTGCCTTGTCCTCGCGTGGCCTTTCCTCCTTCTGGCTGAGGAGAGAGAGAGAGACGGGGAGAAACAGAGAGCATGCCCATGGCCTCTCTTCTTATAAAGATGGATCCTATCAGATCCAGGGCTGCACCATGTGACCTCATTTCATCTAAATTACTGCCTAAGATTGCATCTCCCAGTCACTCTGGGGTGAGGGCTTCCCTCTGAAGGGGAGAGGGGGGAGAACATAATGTACCCCATAACACTCTGACACAAATGACCCCAAACTTGGAGGCTTAAAACATGAAATCTACCATCTCAAGCTCTGGATTGTTAAAGTCAAACATCAAAATTCCGACAGGACTGCGACCCTTCTGGAGGCTCCCGGCTTTTCCAGCTCCCTGGGGCAGCCTGCGTCCCATGGCTGGTGGTTCCTGCCTAGAATAGCTTCAACTTCTGCTTCCTTCATGTCTCTGACTCCTGACTCTGAACTCCCACCACCCTCCTATAATGACCTTGTGATGACCTTGAGCCTACTCAGCTGATCCAGGATGATACTTCCATGCAAGATCCCTAATTTAATCATACCTGCGCCACAGATCCCAGGGATGAAGGGGGAGACCTCTTTGGCGGGGGGTGGGGAGGCATTGTTTTCAGTTTACTCCTCCATAGATGTCACTCCTGTAAAAGGAAGAAGTAGGCCACCATGGGTTTTTTGCCTGGCCTTTCTACTTTCTTAGATCACCTCTGTGTCAACACTGTTGCTCTTCAACATTATTTTCCAATTTGAGATAAACTTCCAAGCGAATACACGTGCTCAAATATTAGGCAATAGTCCAATTTTTGGAATTTATTATTTTTTTCTGCAGGCACTGATTAAAGTATATGCACATTGATTAATCCAATCCATGCATGATTGCTAACATTTGTGCACCAACCTGCGTACGGGGATGCACAGATACACAAATCAACTGGGGAAAGGAGAAAAAACTGGGTGGGGATTCAGAACACCTGGCATCTCTGTTGGAGACTTGGTAGAAAAACTGTTCAAATGAAGAGTCTCTGGTGACAGGGTTCCTTGTCTAGTCCAGGGGTGTGCACAGGGCCAGGGGACCCACCAGTGATGGTAGGGGACTAAGGCTTGCCCCAGTAGGTTTTACCATCGCCAGGGCCAAGGGGAAAGGGAGGACAATGAGAGCTGGAGCCCGAGAGGAGGGAGCTGTCAGCGTGAAGGGGCAGAGCTACTGTCAGAGTCAGTTGTCACCCACCCCTCTCTCCTGTCCTCTCACCTTAGGCCAGTGCCTCCCATTGGCTGACCCAAGCAGAAGGGAGGGGAGCAGGGAGGGGAGCTCCGATGATGCAACTATGGAGTTAGTCTGGCGGTCAGGCCGGGGACACTGAGAGGCAGAGAAAAGCGAGGAGAAGATTTTCTAGGATGGGGGAGGGAACCAAAAAGACCAGCTCTCCTGCCTTCTAAGTGCCTCAGCCACCAAATTGCTTGCTTCCTTGGGTTTTATTTTCCCACCTGAAAATGAACCAGAGAACTGAAATCTATCACTTAACGGATGAGCTCTACCATCTACATCTCTTTCAACTATAAAAATCTAGGGTTTAAGATGTAGACATAAAAATAGCAACATATAGATGTATAAAATAGACTTAACACACCACCCAAGCCATATGTCTGTTTTCTGTAAATACACGAACTAGAGTGACGACGTGGCTTTCTAGGCACCCCGTGCAGAAATACACCCGTTGGCTTTCCCTCCGTGCACAGGATGCAAAGCCGGCGGCATGGGGTTCGGAGGAAAACCACAAACAAGGGTGTATTCTAACACTGGTCTGGCCCGATTTGTGGGGTGGAGGTCAAGGGGATGTGACTGCTCGAACTTCCTTGGGATTTGAGTCTTTATGTGCACCGCAGGCATGAAAAATAAAGAAGCTTACAACGCAGATGTACCCTTCTCTTCTTTTTTCTTTTTTTTTTAATAAATTTTTATTGTTCATATTATTACAAATGTTCCTTTCCCCCCTTCTCACCCCACCCTCTGCCCTTTCCCCACCCCCCATTGTCCTCATCCATAGGTGCACAGTTTATGTTCAGTCTCTTCCCACATCCCCCTCTCCCCTTTTCCCCAAGAATAAACAGTTCACTCCCCTTCAATACCTCTGATTCTATTATATTCAACAGTTGTTGAATATATTGTTCCTCAGATTTTTTTTTTTTAGTTTCCTTGGTTTTTAGATTCACTTGTTGATAGTTACGTATTTGTTGTTCATAATTTTTATCTTTATTTACTTTCTTACAAGCTGTAATTCACCTGCAGGACAGACAGTTGCCAACGTGACATGAGGAGTTCTGCAAAGAGCCTCCCAGGGGAAAGGGGATGAACTGAAGCCTCTCCATCCTTGTCCCGGATACGACAGCAGACCCAACAGTCACTAGCACAACGCTCTTTCAGCCAGAGTGACAAACTAATAATACCTTTGAACAGAGACAGCCACCAACAACAAATAAGAACACTGCGATGCATTCTGAGAGCATCGCAGCAGCCAGCATTCCGTTGCTAGGTGACGTCCTCAGCGGTTAACCCTCTGGCCCTTCGCTCCCAGCTGCTGGCCTCCAGCCACTGGGACATTTCCTCTCTTGTCATTGCAACAGCGACATCTTCACCCCTCCACGGCTGCCGTAGCTAGGTTTTGAGGGCAAGTAACCAGAGGGGGAGAAATGACACTGGGTTGCACAAGAGGTTGGTTGTTACTTCAAAAAAAATGAATGAATGCATAGAAATTTCTGGAAGGACACACAGGCAGCAGCGGATGCCCTGGAAAGTAACAGAAATGCCGCCCCTGGGAAGGAGAATTGAGGCCCTGGGGTAGCAGGAAGAATTTCACCTTCATTATCGATCCTTTCATTCTGTCTACATTTGTGACATGTGTGTCTGTCTTTTTTGAAGAAAAACACTCTTCTAAGACCTTTAGACCCTCACAAGCTCTGACCCGCAGGTTTTCGGTGAGAAGGTATTTGCCACAGAGCGGTTGGCAGAGAATCCGTGTTGTGTACGCACAAAGCCCTGGAGAAGGAAGGAATGATGAATGAGTTTACTCAGAATTCATAGACTCAAAGTACATAAAGGCAAAAGGTTATCAAGCATCCAAAGCAGGGTCAACTCCAAGGGTGCTGACACTTGGATCACTCAGCTTGTAGCGGTAAGTGATGCATCCGAATGGAATGGAAGGGCCTGCAGTCAGGTAGCTGGACGGGAGAGCCGGTGTTTCTCAGGCAGAGAGGACAGTGTGTGGGCCAGCTCCTCCTGCTTACGCGGCATTTCTGCTGGTGGGTCCTTTCAGCTTCAAGGCCTTCCATCAGCCCCGACTTTTCCCCAAAGAACAGCAGGAGCAGAGGCGACCTCTGAACCCTGCAGGGACCTCAGGTTTGGATATTGCTCCTCCCTTTCTCCACTGCCTCATCACTCAGGGACGCTCCCCCTGGGGCGGAGCGTAAGGCTTCCACAAGCCATGGATCTGGAAATATTCCACCTGACCATTTAGGCTGTGGTTCCGAGCCCACGCTAACCTCTGCGAGGAAGCTCGTCTTGGTCTTTAGATTCAGGCCCCAATGGCCCTCTCTGTGTTTCATTCCCCTTCCTACAGCCTGGCTACACCGTCTAAGTTTCATTGGTCAGTACTTCTGCACTGTCGTGAAACAGTTCCAACTCCATATGCAGAGGCAAAAATTAAAATATATCTCTGTGACTTAATCCTTTCTTTTATAAAAAAAAAATTAATTGTATTGGGGTGACATTGGTTAATAGGATCGTATAGGACTCAAGTGTACGTTTCTCTGGTACAAGATCTGGATATTGTACTGTGTGTTCACCACCCAAAGATTTAATCCTTTCTTAAATCCAATGCTACAGGCTAACCCTGGCTTTGTCACATCAAAAGGGATTAATGATTAAAAAAAAAAAAAAAAAGTTAGTGCTGGCTGAGTATGAAGATTTCAGTTCATTTTTTTTCAACTGCTCTCCTTTGCCATTTTGATCAGAAGTCTTTCCCCCAACAATTTTCTATGTTAGCGATTGACTGACAGGCACGTGAGGGTTTACCTCACACCAGACTCTGTGCCACATATATTTTCATATAGCAACTGGTGTATTCCCCCTTCATTGTTACTATCCACTCTCATGGCTTTCTAAGAGACAAAGTGAACATTGTCCCCTTCTGTGGTGACCATGAACTTGGGCGGGATCACTTCCAGTCAGAAGGGAAGAGTATTCTCCTCTCCAGTGTTCTCTTCCATCACTGCTCAGTAGATTTCTCTTAGAAACTTGCAGTTCCTTAGCAACTCCTTAGCAACGGAAGCTTACCTGAAATTGTATATGGCTTTCCAGAAATTATTTTCTAAAAGGACTGATTCCTTCCCAACATTTTTACCCTCAAGGCAATAATTTCTCTTTATTGCTTTTCCTGATCATAAAAGTAATACAAACTTGCTTGAGAAAATTCAAGCAATATACAGATATGAAAGTAAAAATCCCTTGGCTGGTACTGCTCTCCTCCTTGCCCCAACTCAACCAAGAATACTTTCCAACAAACGTTACTAAACAAGGTTGGCTTGTTATTGTCGTTGTTGATAAATAGAGCTGACGTTACCTTCATGGGCAATAGTAACACATCTCTTTTTGGATATCAAAAATAGAAAATGACTTCCTTTCTTTTTTTTTAAGTTACTTACCATAATGCTTGAATTCTAGAATGTTTTGCTGTTTCGTTTCCTCCCCCAGACATTAAATGTTCCCTTTATCCTGAATCACCCACCAGAAATGTTACTTAACAAGAGTAGGTCAGGATGAGACGAATGGAGGATAGACTAGGTGGGAAGACTGAGTTTGCTCAACCCAGTGAGCTGTGTTACAGTGTGAGGTTGAAAGACCAAACCAAATTCACATGAAGGACAAAGATGATGTGGTTACTTGGCAACAATCACGCCAATGAGATGAGCTGGAGTATTCTGAACCTAAAAAGAACCAAACTGCTTTTTAAACCTGAATGAGGCCCTAACCTGTGCAATGAAAGCTGGAAGGAAAAATAAGATATCATGTACCAAGCAGTCCTGAGTTGTGCTCTTTCTCACTGTGGGAAGTCTGAGCTAGTGCAATTCATATTAACTGGCACGGAGGGAGTTTGGATAATGGACTGGGATCCGGCCTCTAACCTTAGAAAGCTAGGCATCTTCACTCTAGTTTTCCATATCTAAAATAAGTCAATGTCATAAAACAAGGTCATTTATCCTACCTGGTGTAGGCATGATTGAAATAGTGCTTAAATTATCACAAAGAGCTCAGAAGAACTATAAAGTACCTGCTGCCTTATAGTTATTCATTTATTCAAGAAATATTATTAAGAATAAATCCTCATATCAAATCTGTCATCCAGATGTGTGAGTATAATGTGTTCATAAAACATGGATCATGAAAGGAAAAAAAGGAAGAGAGAATAAATCCTAGATCAAACACTTCGCTAGACTTTGAAGATTCCAGGTTTAATAAGACAAGTAAACAAATAACATACCGCCCAATGTGTGCCACGACCATTGCGAGCCTTTGCCAGGGCAGTGTGTACAGACCGGAAGGAGGTTGCGAACCTCAACTATGCCAAGGAACTGGCCTTTCGGAATAGCTACAAGTTCTCTATCCTCTTAGCTATTTTTTATTTTAAAAAAAGAAAAAATTTGCCCTAGCCAGTTTTGCTCAGTGGATAGAGCATCAGCCCATGGATGAAAGGGTTCTGGGTTCGATTCCGGTGAAGGCCACATACCTCACTTGCAGGTTCAATCCCTGGCCCAGGTCAGGGCCATGGAGAGGTAACCAATCAATGTGTCTCTGTCACATAATGTTTCTCTGTGTCTCTCCCTCTCCTTTCCACTCTCTCTAAAAATCAATGGAAAAAATAGCCTCAGGTGAGGATTAACAAAAAATAATAATTAAAGAACTTGATTTTTGTATTAGTTTCCCAGGGATGCTGTAACAGATTACCACAAATCTAGTAATAAAGAACAGACAGAATAAATATGAACCAAAGGGGGAAAAAAATATATATGAGGGATGGAGGGTTGTTAGCTTTTGAAAAGTCTAAACATTATGTGCCAGATGGTCATCCTGCACGTGGTATAAGTTGATGTCCTTTAAGTAGACGTTCCCCACTATTCTGGGCTTTCATGGTCTCCCACACTTATTCTCATCACAATTATCAAAGAAAATGATTTACATCTATCGCCCCTGCTACACTGTCACCCCCATCAGGACAGGATCACCTCCATTTTCCTCAGCATGGTATTCCACAGATCACTTGACACATAAAAAGCAACTTAGTAAATATTGTGTTGATTAACTGATCCATTAATTGATCAATTGATTGGGTTAATTAATTAAAAGCATGCAAGCATAAATAAATACACCAATTTACTTTTCTTTGGGGTGTATACTGGTGTTGCATTTTGAAAAATATATTTTTATCGATTTTAGAGAGAGAGAAAAGGAGAGGGAGAGATAAAAATATCAATGAGAAACATCAACATTGATCACCTGCCTCCTCCAGGCCCTCTGCTGGGGATTGAGCCAGCAACCCAGGCATGTGGCTTGATGAGAACTGAACCAGTGACCTCTCCATGCATGAGTCAATGCTCAGCCACTGGGTCACACTGGCCGGGCTGGTGTTGCATTTTTTGAAGGACAATTTAGCAAAAGCTATCAACATTTCTAACGCACATACAACCTTGACTCAGAAATTCTCCTTCTAGAAATGTAGGGTGCAGAGAAACTCCCACAAATGTGCAAAAAGTAAATATGGATGCCTATGGCAGCATTATTTGCAACTGAAAAGTTCTAAAAGCCATATATTAAATTAAGTCAATTTTGTTTACAAGACAAAATATATTGGTATCACGAGGTAATTTGCTATTTTTAAAATAATTGCCTGTCACTGTCTGGCATTCTGAATTCCTAGCAGAATCTTACAGTCCCAGTCTCTGCTGAGGGTGGCTGAGTCTCCAACTGCCTCACTTTCAAACGTGGGTTTGTTTGTTTAATCACAATGGGAACACAGACACCTGATCACTTGCCCAAAATATATGAGGAAGGAGAAAATTGCCTAAAAATAAACTGACTGAACTCTCCTTTTCTTTCCCCAGGGTGTGTGTGTTTGTGGAAGGTGTTTGTGTGGACACCTGCAGTTTCACTCCACACCTATTCACCTCACCCCCACCGTCTGCCAGGCCTGTGCCAGCTCCTGGGAATTCAAGCTTAAACCCAAGGTGCCTGCCCTCTGGGAGCCTCACAGAGTCACCAGGAAGAGGCACGGTTGGCCAGGAATATCAGACCCTGTGACAGGGCCAAAAGGAGCACGGTCTTTGGGTTCACAGAGCAGAGTCAGGCGAACCGCCAGGTTGATCCAGGAAAACCACAGAGAAGTGTGGGCGTGGGGAGCTGGGCCCTGATGGTGGAATAGTAGGTCTGCCAAGCAGACAGGAGTGGGAGGCCATTCCCGGAAGACAAAAGGATGAACAGAGGCGTGGAGCTGAGAAGGAACTTGGGAGCTTAAGATAAGAAACTGCTGGTAGACCAGCCCCTTGAGTGAACCAGACCACCATGTCCTACAAGGTCAAAAAGTAGAAATACTTCTCTCTCTCCTTTCTTTTATCATCCTTTCTTTTTTATTTAATAATAGCTTCATTGATACATTATTCAGATACCACACAATTCACCTATTTAAGTGTACAATTCAATGGGTTTTAGGGTATTCATAGTCTTGTACAAACACCTTTACAATCTAATTTTAAAATATTTTTCACCCCAATAAGAAATTTCCTGCTCATTAGAAGTTACTTCCTCTCCTCTCCAGCCCCTGGAAACCACTAATCTGCTTCTTATTTCCTTGGATTTGCCTATTTTGGACATTTTGTGTAAATGGCATTATATAATATATGGTCTTTTGTGACTAGTTTATTTTATTTTGCATAATGTTTTCAAAGTTTATCCCCTGTTGTAGCATGAATAAGTCCTTCTTATTGACAAACTAGTGGTCTGGTGCATGAAATTTGTGCACAAGGTGCAGGGCGTGTGTGTGTGTGTGTGTGTGTGTGTGTGTCCCTTAGCCCAGCCTGCACACTCCCTAATCTTGGACCCTTGGACCCCTTGGGGGACATCCTTCTCACAATCTGGGACCACTGGCTCCTAACTACTCACTCTGCCTCCTGGCCTGCTAGCCCCTAACTGCCCCCCCTGCTAACCTTCTCACCTCTAACTGTCCCTCCCCCTCACCCCTCCCTCCCTGTTCTGCTCGCCCCCAACTGGCCCCTCCCTGCCGGCCTGATCACCTTCAACTGCCCTCCCCTCCTGGCCTGATCACCCTTAACCACCTCTGCCTCAGCCCTGCCACCATGGCTTTGTCCCGAAGGATGTCTGTAAGGTCTCCCTGAAGGTCCCCTGGTCTAATTAGCATAGTACCCTTTTATTAGTATAGATAGTATTCCATTGTATGGATATGGCACTTTTTTTTATCTGTTCATCTGTTGATGGATATTTAGATTATTTTCAGTTTTGGGCTATTGTGAATAATTCTCCTATGAACAGTTTTTGTGTGAACATACATTTCATTTTTATTTCTCCTGGGTACATACCTAGCAGTAGAATTGCTGAGTCAAGTGGTAATTCTATGTATGACATTTTGAGGACTTGCCAGACCACTTTCCAAAGTGGATGTACCATTTTCCATGCCATCAGCAGGGTATAAAGGTTCTAATTTCTCCATATATGTGTCAACACTTACGATTTTGGGTCTTTTATTACAGCCATCCTATTGGGTATGAAATGCTATCTTGTTTTAGTTTGGGTTTGTATTTCCCTGATGGCTAATGATGTTGGGCATCTTTTCATGTTTTCTTTCTTTTTTCAAGTTCTTCTAGGAGCTTAATAAATGCCTGGCTTTAAAAAAAAAATAGTTCTTTATTGTTGAAAGTATTACATATGTCCCCTTCCCCGCCCCCTGCCCCAGGCCTTCGACACTCTATTGTCTGTGTCCATAAGTTATGCATATATGCATACAAGGTCTTTGGCTGATTACTTCCCACTCACCCTCCCTCCCTCCCCCGCCTTCCCTTTGAGATCTGCACTCTGCTCCATGCTTCCATGTTTCTGCATCCACTCCGTTCATCAGTTTATTTTGGTACTTAGATTCCACATATAGGAGTGAGGTCCTGTGCTATTTGTCCTTCTCTGACTGACTTATCAATAAACGCCTGACTTCTTGACTTAAGAAGTGACCCGAAGGAGCCAATTGGATACGGTGAAGCAGTGCCTGACCCAGAATGGACCTGGGTGCTGGTCACAGCTCTGGCCTGAGAAAAGACCAACCTGTACCATGTACAGGAGAAAGCTCTGAGAACACATGGCTGTACTTACTTCCTGGTGCTAAGAGGATGTTCTCATCTGAAAGTTACCTTAGTTAAATGTACTTGTATGTGTGCAATGTGTGGGAAGGCTGTTCAACATGTGACTTCCAAATCAGACGAACCTAACTTTTCTCCTCTATTCTGTCACTCATTACATGTATGGCTTTGGGCGAGTTCTACACCTCAGCTTCCTGAATCCAGAATCTAAAATCCAGCTTCAGGTCAAGCAGCTTACACAAGGCCCAGCTTCCTCGTATATAATGTGGGAAAACGAATCCCTAACTCATAGGCGTGTTGCAAAAATTAAGTTAAATAATGTATACATCTTAAGAGCCTGTCACTCGATGGCCACCTAATAAATTGAGGTTCCTTTCTCTTTCTCCTAATACTCGCCTGGGGACAGTCTCTCAGTAGCACATTGTCACAAACTCCCTAACTATTCATGTTTCATAACAAAGTGCGCCTGGTCCGGGAAGGAGTTTCTGGCCGCATTTGCTCTGTTGTTTGGCCAGAGCTGAGCTCCAGGGCATGCTGCCGTCAGCACGCACTCCTGCGCCCCCTCCCAGCCTGAGCAAGCTCAAACAAGGGTCTGATTGTACTTTCTCCTGACCGTAAGGACCTCAGACTCTCAGTGTTGACCACATGAGGAACTGGCGAGATGGTCCAAATGGTACAGAAAAATGGTGCTGCATACCCAGGAGAAAATCCCCAGGAGAAAATCCCCCGGAAGCCGGAATTTTCTGGGAAGGTTCTGGAGAAGCTGGTCCTGAATCAAAGGCAGCAAGGGGAGGGATAATTGGGTGGTTAAAGAGGAAGGACATCACTTTCCCCCAAAGAGGAACTGATGTATGAACGAGGCCTAGGCTTGGAAGATGTCTGGGCATTAAGAGAAGTGAGCAGAATCCACTTGGGATGAAGCAGGAAATCCAGCGATGAGAACAGCTGTCCCACACACACATGGCTTCGTTTGGGTAAATGTGACCATCGGAGGTCCCCTTGATGGCTGCCATCAGCGTTTCCAACAACTGTCTCATGATCTGTGTGACTTTTCTCATCCACAGTCAACTCACAGACAAATGAAAAGAGTATATGTTGCCAACGCCACCCACCCCTTTCCGCCCAGGCATCCTGGGCAGGGCTTGGGGCTAAGGCAGAGCCCCCGCAGAGCTGGTCGTGGAGCCAGCGTCTGCCAATATCCTCTACCCAGCCGGCCTGCTGGTAACTATGTCCCTTTGACCTAGCCACCTCCTCTCTGGCAGCCCCTGGCCCTGGCTGGGTGTTCCTGACTTTCCTGGCTGCTAGCTCTCAAGGTGACAGTCTAAAATACGTATACTTTTCACAACTATATATATACACCAAGTCTATATGTTTATACTATGTATACAGGCTGGTCGGACCCTCCCCCAACGTGCCTGACTTGGGAGTTTCTGTCTTGTTCACTGAGGTTCTGCTCTCTCAGTGGGAGAATGTTAGAACCCAGAGGCAATCACAGACTCAAATGTCAGCCACGAGGATGCTGAATGGTGCAGATGTGACCTGACCTGCCAAGGTTATCCAGCGTGATGGAGGCTGAACAGGCTACCTCTGGTCTCCTGACTTGCAGGTGAGGCCCTTCCCCATCCAGGTGGCCTCCTGGTGACTTGCACGGAGCAGGAGCCCAGGCTGCCCTGCCTGTTCCAGTGCTTGTGTTCCTGTCACTTTCCTGTGCAGCCGCCCAGCTGGGGCAGCCACTGCAGGGAGCTCCCTTCAGCCAAGAACTGCATTAGTCACTTAATTAAATGGGAAGACCCAGCCGCCACCCTTGCCCTTCAATTATGTTAATATATCCTGTTCCGGTGGTGTTTTAACACCTGCTCCCTCCCCCTGCACCCACACCCACCGCTTCCTAGAGGAATTAACCGTACAAATGTGAGCTGTATGCCCAGGGAGGAGGCAAGTTTCAGACCGGGAGGTGCAATCATGGGAAAAGGAAAACAATGTTTTTGTGGCTCGGGATCCCAGTGCCCAGCGATGACCCTGAGCAGCCTGGAGGGAGATGCAGAGGGGAAGGACAGACATCATGGGGAAAGAGGGCATTTCCCTGGCGTCCAGTTTCAGTCATCACTCAGCACCAAAAGTGTGCACAGACCAGTTGTGAGGGGGGAAATAAAAGGTGATGCTTATATTATCTCTGGTTTCAAAAGACCATGTAGTGCCCTAACTAGTTTGGCTCAGTGGATAGAGCATCGGCCTGCAGACTGAGGGGTCCCAGATTTGATTCCGGTCAAGGGCATGTACCTTGGTTGCGGGCATATCCCCAGTAGGGGGTGTGCAGGAGGCAGCTGATTGATGTTTCTCTCTCATCAATGTTTCTAATTCTCTGTCCCTCTCTCTTCCTCTCTGTAAAAAATCAATAAAATATATATTTTGTAAAAGAACATGCAGTTTTGAAAAGAAGAAAAACGTATTCAAACAATTGTGTTTATTTGTGAAAGGCAGGAAGCATCCTCATGCCAGGCCGGTGACAGAGCCCAGGTTTTAGGTGCTGGAGGAGATCCATGTCTGCGGGGAGCAGGAAGAGGCCCCAGTCCCTGGAACACACGGGATCCGTGTGCCAGAGCGGGCCTGTGTGGGGCGCCCTCGCCTGCTGTTCACCTGTGGTTTTGATATAATGTGGGGCTCTGGGGAGAGATGGGGGTGTCAGACTCGGGAGCTCTGCAGTGTCCAGAAGCCCCGTGTGCAGAGGAAGCCTTAATCCCACAGAGAGGGCCTTTGAGAAGGACCCGGAGCTCAGGTTGGAGCAGCTGCTTTTGGGTGAAGACACTCCGAGTACACAGGCCAGCAGGAGGGGATAGGCCCTCACAGCAAGGCCAGGGCGGGACACCCAGGGAGAGAAGGGAACAGTCTGAGCAAAGGGAGAGCCAGAGAGGTGAGTCTGAGGCACTGAGGCCAGATGGCGGTGAGCAGCCTGCCAGCTAACCTCGCCCACAGGCTCCCTCCAGACATCCAGTCTGTCCCTGCCCACCCACGGCGCCCAGAGCCACCTGAAATGGCCTTGATTTCCTCCTCCTACGCACAGATCCCATCTCTGTCCCTCCTTTCCTGACTTGCAGGGCACACCTGTCTTACTCGAAATCCCTCAACGTCAGCCTGGTGATTCAGTTCCCCATGTGTGACCCCAATCAGGCTCCCAGTCCCTCATCAACCAGAATCCATCCCCACCCCCACCCCTCACTGCCCCATCTGGCCCAGATCCCAGCCCCCTGCCTCTAAAAGCACTCATTGGATTGAGTCAGCAGCAACCCAGCGTGACCAGCTGGAACTGAGCAGAAGTGGAGGCAGCCGCCAACAGGTGGGACCAGAGTCTTGGAAAAGTAGACAAGGCTGCCTCGTCAGGGCAAAGGCAGCGAGGTGTCCTGATGGCAGCAGCTGTGGCCGTGAGGGGGTGGGATCTAGGCCAAAGTGAGGGCAGCAGGGTTACAATGAACTGCACCCGAATGGAATGGGACAGGAGCCAACCAGCCATGTCCTGAGGAGGAGGAAGGGACAGCCAGGTCACCCCTAAGGTAGGGTGGGGTGACCTCAGAGGGATTGTTCTGGGACAGCTTGAAGTCATATCTTCAACCCATATCTGCAGCCCGAGTCACCTCAGCATATGAGGAAGAGAGAGATTCTGGGACTCATCTGGCCATTGTTTCTCAAACATTTTTGTCCGTGACCCATAAATAAAAAATACATTTTACATGGTTGTCCACTATATACACATACACACACTAGTATACAACCACATACACAAATGAAACAAGAGTTTCATAAAACATTAGTTACTCTTCGTACAATGCACTCTGGTATTGTCTCTATTCTATTTTATTTCTAAAAAATGCAGGTCTTAATCCTCAAAACTGATGTCCTGATCCCTGAGAGCAGGGTGGAGAATGTCCGGCCCATGGTCTGTAGAGGCCCAAGAAGTCATTTGGTCTGACTCTGCCAAGATCTTAGGGGTGAGTTCATTAAATGCTTGACTAAATTCAACAAACTAATTTTTTAAAATATATTTTTATTGGTTTCAGAGAAGAAGGGAGAGGGAGATAGAGACAGAAACATCTGTGATGAGAGAGAATTATTGATTAGCTGCCTCCTGTACCAATCTCTTACTTGAGATCGAGCCTACAACCCGAGCATGTGCTCTTAGACTGGAATTGAACCCGGGATCCTCCAATCTACAGGCCAATGCTCTATCCACTGCAAAAAACCAGCTAGAGCAGCAGGATAATTTTTAAGATGATAATTCTGTATGGCCCAGGAGTGATGCTATAAATATCCAAATGGCCCTTGGAAGAAAAAAGATTCCCAGGGTCAGGACCTATACTATGAAAAGCATAGGTCAAGTATCAGGTACCTTCTGGACAAAAGAACAAATAATTGATGCCAGGTGGAGGTCAAGTTTTGGGGGAGAGGGGCCTGTAGGCCTGGAAGAAGACTCAGGCCCAACCCAGATGTTATGGTGTGTATGTTCTTGATGACTCAGAAGGAGTGCAGTTCTAAAACTAAGGTGCCAACCTTTTCTCCGGGGGAGGAGGGTATGTATATATGTGTGTGAATACTAGCATATGTGTGTGTGTGTGTGTG
The DNA here is from genome assembly GCF_014108245.1 of Pipistrellus kuhlii. Taxonomy (NCBI): domain Eukaryota; kingdom Metazoa; phylum Chordata; class Mammalia; order Chiroptera; family Vespertilionidae; genus Pipistrellus; species Pipistrellus kuhlii. Next base: position 27,649,698 of record NW_023425573.1, read on the forward strand.
TGTGTGTGTGTGTGTGTGTGTATGGAGAGAGAGAAAAGGAGACAGAGAGGTTAATCACTGTTATTAATAAATAAGAGAAGAATATGAGCACAGATTTTTCCGTGACTTTCCATTATAAAGTAATGGCCTATAAACTAAACACAACTGAGAAATTTTTTGTATGCTCACCTTGTAAGTGTGTTGCAAATTATTTAAATATCACACATTCATGAATATTTGCAGAATATGGACACCTCTGACTTGGCAATGTGAATAGGGGTAATTCACACCTGCAGAGATGCACACGTGTTTGAAATGATTGGAAAACTCACAGGCTAAAAAGAATGGTCCAGCAAATACATATCACTGCCCAGAAACAATAACCAAACAGCTCACTACTTTCTAATTGTAGAGGGACAATGCTCAAAAGACTGTAACGTATAATTTAAAAGTGTGAGTGGCTGTAATTACAATGAGAAAGACACTTCTGATAATCACAACAACCTGAATGCAAATGGCAGGTGCTGTGCTGAGGAAAGAAGCCAGTGCTGGCTGTGTAACTGCAGTGCCTGCAGGATGATCCCTGAAATCTGAAGAAGCCAGAACAAGCCAGTGGTTACCTGGAGGGGTGGGGATGGGGCAGAGACTGATTGCAAAGATGCACAATGGAACCTTCTGGGTGATGGAAATAGTCTGTGCTCTGATGGGGATGGTGGTTATATGGATAAGACAGTTACCAAAATTCACCACATTGTGCATTAAAAATGAATGCATCTGTTGTATGTAAATCAGACCTTAATACAGTTTATCTTTAAAAAATAACTAAATCACCACGCTCAATTGAAGACGACAACATGGAGAGTGTACTGATAAGAAAAAACCTGCCCTTGAATAAGAATCTGGCTAATCCATACGTGTGCGGCGTGGTAGACATTTCTAACCTCCCGTGGCAGCCAGGTATTTTTAGAAGGCAGCTCAGTGAGCCTCAGCACATCGGAGTTCATTTACAAACACTCCATTCAGAAGTTGGTGAGCTCATTATTAAGAGCATTGGGTCATAAATTAAATGCCAGTCCTTGGATTTGTGCACCTCGGCTCACAAGATACCAAGAGCAACTTGCCTCATCCCTGTACTGGCAACTCCAATACCACACCCACCCATCAAAATTAAAGCCAAATTCTCAACCTCTTTAAAAAAAAAAAAAAAAAAAAAAAAAAAAAGAAAAAAAAAAAGAAAGAAAGAGAAAGAAAAAGAATAACTTGTCCAAGGCCCACATTGGACCTTCTGACCATCCGGGGTTGAGAATCACTAGAGACAGTCACCATGATCCTCCCACCCATGCACAGAGATGGTGCTTCGGGCCGTGCACACATCTGGCGTCTCCATGACGCACGGCCACCTTAGTCTGACTTTGTGCCTTGCCTGCCTCCACCCCATAGAGTGAGCAAACGGTTTGCTGCGAGGCCTCCGGTCCATCCTGGGCTGTTGTCACCAGATACCCATTACCCGCTGTGACCTGCCCTTATGTAACCTGGCAGCACCCACTTTCTATCGCACCTGGAGACTGTCGCTCCGCCCACAGAGGAGTGTGGCAAGGGGACTGGGTCTCCAGTGGGACGTTTGCTCCTGGGCAGGTGCTGCCCCTTCCATTCCACCAGGAAGGTGCAAGCCCAGGCCATCAGACAGCCACAGCCCTGCCCCTCCCCTGCTTTCTCTCTGCAATAAGCAACCCCGGATCGCAGCGGAGGCTGGAATGGGTGTCCCAAGACAGCACCCACAGAGAGGGGAATTAGCAGGAACACAGAAAATCGGGTACCTCTGGTACCCAGGTCCCAGCCCCTCACCCTGTGTGGACGCACGGGTAGGAATAGGTGGCCACAGACCACAGGTTTAAATACTTACAAGTTACACCTTAGGCTGCATTTAAAGTCTGACCTCATCCCTTGCCCCCTGAGAACCTTCAGCTCACCCCTGAATCAACCTTTCGACCTGGAAGCTAAATCAGGCCTCAGTCAAAGCACAGAACAGCTAGACCAAGTCCAGGAGTCCTGGGCGATGGCGGGACCTGCTCAGCCAGATGCTCTCAGGAATTAATCAAACCCAAGCAGGGAGTCTTTGGAACCTCCAGTAGCCAGTGGGTCAGAAGCACAGGTGAGTGACAGCCTGGATTCTCCTTTGGTGCCTGAAGATGGGGGAAGGGAGGGGAGCAGGCTGTGGGACTGAGCCCTCAACCCATGGAATCAATGCTCTCCAGGCAGATCGGGTCCGAATCGAGTTGTCAGTGTCTGAGAGCTGCATGGATTTTTTTTTTTTTTGGGGGGGGGGAAGGGGGGAGGGTTCACACCTGGAATTGGAATCAGAATTGTAGCTGCAGAAGTAAAGGAATCACTGTAGAAAGTTACTCATGATGCATGGATAAGGAAAAAAGCAGATTATAAAATAGTTTGTATGCCCTAGCTGGTTTGGCTCAGTGAATAGAGTGTCAGTCTATGGACTGAATGGTCCCAGGTTTGATTCCCGTCAAGGGCACATGTCTGGGTTGTGGGCTCGATCCCCAGTAGGGGTTGTGCAGGAAGCAGCTGATCAATGATTCTCATCATTGATGTTTCTCTCTCTCCTTCTCCCTTCCTCTCTGAAATCAATAAAAAAACAAAAACAAAAAAAACTCCTAAGGTTTAAAAAAAAAAATTAGTTTGTATGATGGATTCATACAAAACAGACTATGTTTAGCAAATCCTTCCATGTGGTTACTCTGGGGTTATAAGTATTTTCCCACTTTTTCTCCTGGCTTATCTGTGTCTTCTGATAGCTCAACAACTGACATATGTTCCTACTAATAAAGAACTATAACATTTTCAAGCTGAACTCTTATTTAATAAGAAATCCTGGCTCACATGCTCTCTCAAGTATGACTCCTCTACACCCCCCCTAATATGTTTTTTAAAATATATATATTTTGTTGATTTTTTTAGAGAGAGGAAGGGAGAGAGATAATTAGAAACATCGATGAGAGGAAAACATCGACCAGCTGCCTCCTGCACACCCCCTACTGGGGATGTGCCCGCAACCAAGGTACATGCCCTTGACCGGAATCGAACCTGGGACCCTTCAGTCCGCAGGCCGACGCTCTATCCTCTGAACCAAACCGGTTTCGGCCCCCTTAATATGTTTTACAGGTTGCAAATGTCAGACTATTTTTGTATCATATAGCCTCCGAAGCCCCACCCTCCCCCTTGATTTCTGGAGGGAAAAGCAAAAACGACCAGCACCTTGTGACAGAGGATGAGCGGCCCGCAGGTGTTTCCCTGGATGGAGGAAAAGCCTAAAGATAGAAACTCAGCTGGGGAATGAGCTCGCCCAGCTCCCTGGTGTGTCTGGCGCAGGTTCGCTCCCAGGCGCTGCGTGTGGAGCTGTGTGGTGGCTGTCCGGACGGAAGGTGGTTCCCCTCTCTGCGCTCAGCTGGCCGCCTGTTTCTGGGTCACTTGGCACCCGCTTGCCCACATCATCCTGTTGGAAGGGGCCCAAGGGAAAGACCACAGCGGTGAAGGGCACAAAAGCCGGCCTCTGCCAAGAACAACACACAGGCCGCTCTGACTTCACAGGATGGGCCTCGGCCCAAGGAGCAGGCTCTCCCCGGGTAGAGAACATGCCGAGAAAAAGGGAAGCGTGCCCAGACTCACTAAGACGTTCCTGGAACTTATAAAAATAGCTCCCAAAGTTAGGAGGGACCTACTTCAACGGTGTGCCCTACTCCCGGTTAAAAATCGAACCGCAGCCCAGAGCACGACCTCCAAGGTGACTCTGATAGGCTGCCTTGGACATTCGTGACCATTTTGCAAGTTTAAATGCTCACAGGGGAAATAGTTTTTCAATCGTCAAAAATAAAAAAGTTTAAGTTTAGCTCTAAATACCCCACCATCATTTAATAAAGAAGAATTCTCAATTTCCATTCCAAGGGGAGAGGGTCTAATTTGCGTTGAACCCTATTGGCTACCTCAGGCAGGATCGAAGAGGCCAGGTTTCCCTGTAGAAAAAGGCTTATGGTGTGGGCAACGTGACCTGGCTGAAGAGACCACTACCTGGCTCCCAGTGACAGCCTCACAAACAAGTCTTTAACAGTAAGATCTGACCTTTTAAAGTTTTCTATAATTGTATATCCCTTCTGCTCTATATGCCACTTGGGAAGTAGCAAACGTCCTCATCTCTTTGCCTGAACTCCTATGTCAACTCTTCCTGCCCCTCCCCCTCTGCCCTCCCCCCTGCCCTCCCCCTCTGCCCTCCCCCTCTGCTCCCCACAATTGGAAGGTTTGTGCCTGGCACCTCAGCCCGCCTCGGGGACTCAGCTTGATCACCAGGGCAAGTCTACTGTTACCCCGTCATCACTGGTGCCCTAAGAAGGCTGAAGGGCTGAATGATTTGAACAGACTGTCTCATGGAGTCATTGGCATAGTCAGGGGACAATGCATAGGAATCACCTGGCACCAGATGCAAATGAGCATTGGTTGGCAATAGAGGCTTCGGTAGAAACCAAACTATGAGTGTGGAACAAGCGTGCTCAGCCTCCCCTCCCCTGGCTTCCTGGAGGAAAGGATTCCTGTTTGCTGTGCCTTGAAGAGAAAAAAACGAAGGAAGCCAATGAGACAAAGGTAATTCCATAGTGTGGGACTGGAAAATGGGGTGGGGCGGGGCGGGGAAAGGGGGGAGCAAGGAGGGGAGGAACCACAAAAAAGAGAGGCCGAAAGACTTCCTGGCCAGACGTCTGGAAGGGGCCAGGATTTGACTGCAGGAGGAAGCCAGGGTTCCCGGAAAAGGTGTGGAAGCTTTGGGGGCTGTTAGCTTGCAGGAGCCCGGGGAGGGGCCTAGTAACATGTAGCCCAAGTAAGATGGCTTAACAGCAGTTGGTTCTGAGCACTCTCTACTCTCCTTCCCCTCCATCCATGTCCCTTCATGTCCGTGACATTAGAGTGGAATGGGCAGTTTGGGGTTCTGCCTGGGAAGTTGCCTGGTGATTTCTATTTAGTTGGGGTTTAATGGGTGTATGTACCCGGTTTGTGGATTTGTACATAGTTTGTGGTATCCCAACCATCCCCGTGTAGGAATAGCTACCAGGAATAATCCTGTCAGCCACTCGTGATCTCTTGATAGACGGACCCCACGGCCACTGCAGGATGACATGAAGGTCTCCTTGGGTACAAGCACGTGTGCAGAGCAGCAAAAATAAGTTTAAGTAAGAAGCCAGTAGCTAGCCAAAACCGGTTTGGCTCAGTGGATAGAATGTCAGCCTGCAGACGGAAAGGTCCCAGGTTTGATTCCGGTCAAGGGCATGTACCTTGGTTGCAGGCACATCCCCAGTAGGGGGTGTGCAAGAGGCAGCTGATGGATGATTTTCTCTCATCGCTGTTTCTAACTCTGTCCCTCTCTCTTCTTTTCTGTGAAAAAATCAATAAAATATATTGAAGAAGAAGAAGAAGAAGAAGAAGAAGAAGCAGCAGCAGCAGCCAGTAGCCAGACTGTGGAAAATCCTTCCAATCATTACATGTATAAAATTTCAGGTTGAGGATTCAGTTCCCATGGATACCTAGTAACATGCAAGTTCTCTACCATCAGTGATGAAGCCTACAGCTCCAAATGAGCCAGGTCTCACTCGAAGCTGCCACACACCTAAGCCATGATTCGGTGCAAGAGTGCTTTGGGGATGGCAAGGAGCACAGGTCAGTTGAGGCTTTGGTGAGAACAGGCCTTGCAGATTTGGGACATTGAGAGTTTCAAGCATATTTAAGACAGTCCAAGTGAGATTGGACCTTGCTCAGATCTCTGGTCAAATCAGCTTTGCGCTGTTTTATTTTTCAGTAGGAGTGGCAGCAGGCCCTGACCTTGACAAAGCACAGGTCAGCCACACCTTAGCAAATGCTCTCAGACCATGGCAGCCATAGCAAAGTCATGGGGGTTGGGGGTAACGAGCCACAAGGTGTTTGCAGAGCCCAGGCCTTGTGAGTGCCACCAGGACGGAGCAGGTGCGTTAGCCAAACATGAGCTGTGTGGGTGGACATGGCATGCCGGCTGCTACAGCTTGACCTTGAGCTCTGCAGACACAGCTGACAGGAACACACCTGTACTGAAGGTGAGACCAAGGCTGGAGGAGACCCACTTTGATCTCGAAGGGCACAGTATTTTTCTGGTTTTACACTGGAGCAGCTGGGTTCTGCATTCACTGTGAGCGTTCTAGCTTTAGAAGGAGGGGCCAAGCCCATGTGGACCCTGCACCCTTTGGTGTCCCCTGGCTTGTGGACCCACCCCTTCAGCCTCTGCCTTGTCTTCTTGTGGGCTTCTCTGTGTCTCTCTGTGTCCCTCTCCGTCTCTTATATGAGCACTCTCATTGGACTGAGGGCTCACCCTCATCCAGTGCGTTCTCATCTTGATTTTTAACTAATTTCATCTGCCCGGATCCTATTTCCAAATAAGTCACATCCTGAAGTTCTGGGTGGATGTGAGTTTTTGTCCCATGGCACCCAGCAGCCAGGCCATACCCCACGTCCATGAGTTCAGAGTCTCCAGGCTGAGCACGGGCATCAGTCCTCTTCAAGGCCCCTCAGGTGGTTCAAATGTGCATCCACACGGAGAAGCTGGGGTAGGCCTCTGGGTTAGGTTGTGGGAATCTCTTGTGTGGGTGCCTCTTTTAAGTGTGCAAGAATTAGAAGGACGGGCATGTCAGAGCCCCATGACACCTTCCCTCCTTTCCCCCACCTCAGTGATGCAGGCCAGTGCCCCCCTTGCAGTGACTCGGGACATGTAAACAAAGGGTGGAGGCAACCTGGCTTTCACTTCTCAGGATGCCCCTCATTCTGTGATGCTTGACCCAAGACACTGAGTTAAACTCAATTAGGAGAAGTCTACCACCGGGAGATTATTCTCATTATTACGATGCTGTGCTCACCTCATCCAGAGAGAATTCACCGGCACAGGTGATGCCGCTGCCTTCTAGACTGTGATCATGCAAGACCCATGCCTGGGCCTGTCAGAGGTCTTTCCCCGTCTACGTAGGAAACCTCTGGTCTGGGGCTTCGGTACTTTGAGCCCTCGCTCTGGGCTGCTCCACTGAGAGCGCTCCCTTTACCGGGCCTGGCCTCACCTCATAGCGTTTGGTGGCCATATTCCTCCACACGCTCTCTGGTGAGGCTGCCCAAGTGAAAGACATGAAATGAAAATCGTCTAGGCCTGTGATAGCCACCGCTGCTCCGAGTTCTCCTCTCCCTCCCTGAACGGGCTCCCCACCCATCAGACGGGCGTTTCAGGCCTGGCCTTGGTCTGTTATTGTCCCGCTGGCTCAGGGCAGCTTGGCTGTGCCTTCTCGGAGAGTCCTCGTTCTGACACTTGTCCTTACAGGGCAGGATGCTCTGTGCCACCTTGACAGGTACCTCAGGAGGCTGCTTTGAGTGTTTCACACTGGCCTGGGGGGGGGGGGGGTCCTTCTCCCAAATCTGTTTGATTTTCTGCAACCACTTGGAGCATCTGTCCAACCATGAAAGGCAGTTTCCCAATTGATTGGGCCATGACCTCCAATACTCTGTGAGCCCCACCCCTGGGAAAGGCTGTCCTCCCCGAAGAGCTGCCGAGGGGCAGATCCGTTAGATTTCCGACTCCATCACTCTCTGATTTGCCAACAACCAAGGTCACACTAACAACCTCTTCCCCATTACCCCCGAAAGAGTGGTCAGATCTGGATGCATCCCCTTTCCTGTTCTTATCTGTCTTTGCTGGCCCTGAGCACTCACTCACTCCTTCACTCTTGTTTTGGATGGTTGTTTAAAATCTCACCCTTCCTCCTGTCTCTTACACCTACCCCTGTCCAGCTTAATCTCCCTGTCTGAGTTATTTTATTTTTTCCGGGCTTCTGTTCTGACTATAAGCCGAAAGCTTTCTTGATTTTCTGAACAAAGATGATTTATAGAGGCACAGGCATTTCTAGCTTTTGAACTTCCAACAATTTCACAGGGTTGCTTAACTTGAACCTACAGTGGCAGTTTTGTTTCATCAGAGATTCCAGTTGCATTCTATTTGTTCATTACTAATACTCTGCCACCTCCTGAAGGCGAGTCGCGTCGGGCCTCTGAGGTCTGAAGCCAGCACCAGAGCTTTGGGAATGACCATAGCTAGAGCCAGCTTGGACCCTGGGAGCCACATAATCCAGGCTCAGTCTCTCCAGCTTCCTGGTTGATAGAGGGTGTGGCATATGCCTATGACTGCCAGATCCCCAGGCTTGGTCCCTCCTTCTAAAGCTAGAACTCTCACAGTGAATGCAGAACCCAGCTGCTCCCATGTTATACCCTTCAAGATCCAAGTGGGTCTCCTCCAGCCTTGGTCTCACCTGCAACCCAGGTGTGTGCCTGTCAGCTGTGTCTGCAGAGCTCAAGGTCAAGCTGTAGCAGCCAGCATGCCATGTCCACCCACACAGCTCATGTTTGGCTAAGGCACCTGCTCGGTCCTGGTGGCACTCACCTTTGCCAAGGCCTGGGCTCTGCAAACTCCTTGTGGCTCATTACCCCAGGAGGAGCCAACCCCAAGGACATCTTGATGTTGAACTTCTAGCCCCCAAAGCTGTGAGAGAATGAGTTTCCCCTGTAGTGCTTTGTCACAGCAGCCCCAGGAACCCAGTGTGGCAGCTGGCTATCTGGGTAGCGACGTTTGCCCTTTCCAGAGGGAGAAGGCCCGGCTGCAGGAAGAACGCTTGGTCTGCCCACACATCCGTCCAGCAAGTCTGTGGCCGAGCCAGAGAAGAATTAGAAACCGGGAGCTTGATTTTCAGTCCTTTATTTCTTTGACTTTTAACTCACAAGGGCAAGAGGAAATTTAATTCCCACTTTGATTCCTTTGGACTTGCACTTCTTTGAAGTGTAACTTGCAAGGGACCTAATCTTCTGATTTTATTTTATCCCCAGAAACTTCTGAGTGAAGAAAGGGTTTCTATTCAACCATGTGGCAACTCATTACTGCCTCTAACTTGTTGGAGGAGCTTTAGGATGTCACGTGACCACCGTGCAGTGCCTCTGCTAGACAATGTCAAATAACAGGGAGCAATAGAATCCGCGATAGAAACAGAAGAGGTGTGAGTTGTGTGGCCTTCCGGAAAATGTGACCTTGAGTTGATTTAACTCATGCGGTGTCCCAACTGCTTTCCAGGCTGCTTTGGATCAAAGTCCTTACTGCTCTCCAGGCTCCTCGGAGGATCCAGAAAAGACCAGTGCCTGGCGTGGGATGGCATCATGCCAAGTGGGGAGCAGTCCTGACGAACTGCTGGTCTCCTCCTGAGATGTGGGGTTTGTCTTTGGCCCAACAGGTAAGCCCAGTGGGTGCAGAGGATAGTCAGGTGGCCCCCCGTGAAGACATGGGTTCTGAGACCCCTAACCCTTCCTCTAGCAGCACCCAGGCACAGGCTGCGAGACCTCAATTCCAGGCAGGATACTGGAGATGTCTGCTCTAGAAAAGGTCTAGAGACAACATCAGAACTCCCTCCTAAAGGCCCAGCCGCTGAGAGAGATGGTCAAGGTCAAGAATGGGGTGTAGTGCTACAAAGGGAGAGAAAAGAAAACCCCGGAGGGGAGGCCCATCTGTGTGGCTCTTGGTTCACATCTGTCACCCTGACCACCAACATTGGCTAGTGTGAGGTCCCCAAACTGAACCCCAGGAGACCCCCGATGAAGGAGATGAGAGAGAGGGAATGTTTCACAAACATGGATGGAAATGACACCACATCTGGGGGTGCAGCCCAGAGTCATGCTGCCCGGGAGCGGAGATAAGAGAGAGGCCATTGGTCTGTCAGTACAGGAAACAGCATGGGTGTTCATGTCAACACATCATTCTTAAAGGGACCCGGATTCTCAGGAAACATCGCTGTGTGTGCTTTTGCCAGGAAATTCTTTCCATGTACAGAAGGAAGTGAAGACACCAAGGGAGCAAGTACCAGGACTCAGGGGGACCAAGGCCAGGGGTTAGAATGAATTTGAGATTTGTGGAGAAAAGATGGTAAAACGTTCGTACCAGTTCACTTATGAGCTATGACACTCTGTGTTTGTTTCTTATGCAACAGTGGGGGAGGTTTGTGAGCAAATGAAGAGCACTGATTACCATCACTGGTCAGCCATCAGGACCCAGGGATGCATACACGAACTTTCTAGACATCACCAGAAGGGCTGGCCAAGCTGGGCTTGGCACCATGACCCTCCCAGGAAGTATTCAAACAGCAAAAACCAGGGTTGGAGAGTGTTGTGAGTTGAACAACAAAAGCCTGTAATTATTGGAATTGAGAGTCTAGGTCAGTGGTCAGCAAACTCATTAGTCAACAGAGCAGCAAACCGCAGCTCGAGAGATCCTTGTGGCTCGCGAGCCACAGTTTGCCGACCACCGCTTTAGTTCTTAAAACTCCTTAACTGCTTCTCTATGTTCTATGCCATAACACTAAAGGTTAAATATGAAAGGTAAAATACAATGGGATGGAAAACGTAGGAAATAGCAAGAAACGAATTTCCACCTTTCATGCGAAGGCTAAGGAATAGCCGCGTCTGTTAGGTAGTCGTAGGTGCTGAGATGCTGCAACCAGAAAAGTTCTGAAAGCTCTCTGCAGACAGGAAGGTTCCAGGTAATCAACAGGGCTCTGCGGGTGTCCAACAGTATACTCTAGTGCACACAGCAATGGAGCAGATGACAATGGGGACATCTCAAACCAAGGGGAAAAGGCTGGGGAAGGAGTTGATATTGGGACAACTGAGGAGACATTTAGGGGGGCAGGGGTAGTGATCCTTACTGCTATGGTAACACCAAAATAACTTCTGGATGTGTGGTTTGCAATGCAACAGTCACTAGCCATGTGCAGCTACTTAAGCTATATTAGTTAAAATTAAGTAAGAGTACATACAGGCCTATTTCAAGTGCTCAAGAACCCCCTGTAGCTAGCGGCTACCCTATGGGTCAACACAAAACATACCATCGTCACAGAAATTTATATTAAACAGACTACTCTAAATGGTCCACATGTATAACTGTAAACACCCAATTAAAGCACCAGGAGAAAAACAAACACAAATTTTTAAAATCTGGGCATGTAGAAGTATCTAAAAACAACTAGTAACCAGAGAAAAATGGTTCAAATCACAAAGTAAAAGTGAAAAATTCTCTCTGTATCAAAAAATAACCTCATAATCAAAGTTTCACATTATGAAAACCCAGGGGAAGATTTATAATCCACCCACAGATAACAGAGCAACTCTCCTTAATAAAATGATAAAAGAAAGATGAATGCCATACAGAAAAATGTGACGGGGGCAGGCATTTCATAAAAACCAAAGGTGCAAATGGCCCACAAATATTGTACATGAAATGATGTTTAACCTCATTCATCATTAAGGAAACACCAATGAAATAATGACAACACCATCATTAAATAATGGAAGAGACCACTCTTCAATGATCATTGGCAAAAATGTGAAGTTCTCGTGCATTTTGGGCCAGAGTGTGGAAAAGCTGGTCGGTTCCTGTATCATCGGCAGTTTGTTAGCAGAAATCTAAACTTTTAGTGCACATCATCTTTGACCCAGTATTTCCGTCATTAAGAACAAATATGCTTGCAACTGCACACAAAGATATAGGCACTGATGGTCACTTCCAACATTATATGTTACAGGAAAGCAAGTTTAAAACATCTGAATGTCTGTGAAAAGGTCTATTGAAATAAACCATGCTGCAGTCATCCAGCAAGATACCATGTACCATTAAAAACATAGATGAGAAGCTCTAACCAGTTTGGCTCAGTGAATAGAGTGTCAGCCTGCAGACTGAAGGGTCCCAGGTTCAATTCCGGTAAAGGGCATGTACCTTGGTTGCAGGCCCATCCCCAGTAGGGGGTGTGCAGGAGGCGGCTGATGGATGTTTTTTCTCTCATCGGTGTTTCTAACTCTCTATCCCTCTCCCTTCTTCTCTGTAAAAAACCAATTAAGAAGAAAAAACATATGTGGGATAAGTAAAGATCCTGAAGATATGTAATTAAGTGAAAAATGTTAAGCTAGAACAGTGCACTGTATGATCCTAACTTGGGTTTGTTTTGAGATGTAAAGATCCTGCCACCTCTATGCAAATATGCATAGACACAGGGTACACACACCTGTTAGTAATTCCTCCCAATAAGTGGAACTGGTGAGCGGGCCTTGTTTATTTTTCTCTTTAGACCTTTTTGTGCTTGTTTTTTTTTCCACACATGCATTCCTTTGTTTATATTAGAAAGGAAATAGTATCAAACGTTGGTAAAAGTGCTAGGTAAAGGAAAAATAGCCATCACTTCTTACCTAACTTTAATTCCAAAGCACAGTATGTGCCCACATGAGGCAGACAGAGGGGCTAGGATGAGTTCAGAGGCTATGAGGTGAACCTGCCGGGCACACACTAAAAGAGGCCAGGGGACGCCAGAGCGCCGGTTCCCCATGTCTCAATGTCAAAACGCCAGGCCAGGTGTCACCTAACTCCAGCCACCGGATACTTGGCGAGGGGCTCCAGCTCTGACTCAGAAGGATCTGGTTCCAGGGAATGTTGTCATCAAGGGCAAATCATGTGACACCCGGGGAGAGAGCAGCCGGCTGGTGGGAAGCCGCGGAAAACAGAAGCTGGTCTTGGGGCTTCACGGAGGTTTTTCTATTAACCAGCGGTGAGCTCAGAGGAGGCTTATGGGAAGCTGCAGAGCAGACTGCCTGGCTGAGGGGCTGTCACCTGCTGGGCGTGAAAAGTGCGCATGCTCTTCTGTTTTAAAGTCCAGGCCCTGGGACCACAGGGTGGAAGGCTTCCTGCGGACACTCGGCCCGGGTGGCTACAGGCTGGTGCTGGCGAGGACATAAGCTGACAAGTACAAACCTTGTTTTGTTCTCCGTGGAAACAATGGAACGTCAAGGAAAAGGGAAAATGTTCACATTTTTCAAATTCCCTAACATCCCACCACCCTATGTGAACTCCTTTTATTTGGGCATATTTTCTTCCTGACTTCCTTCACATAGAGATATATGCTTTTCTCATTTTGAATGAAAACGTACTAAAATGCAGCATTTTGCCTTTTTAAACCAAATGATAGGAAATGTATTTTCCACATCTCTGCATGCTTGTACAATAACATGTAGTTATAATGCCTCAGGTTTATGATAGAAAATGTATTTTCCACCTCTCTGCATGCTTGTAATGTGTCGTTGTGATGCCTCAGGTTTGCAGCATTGACCACTGTCCCTGCTGTTGGCTGGCTTCACATTGTCCGATACTTCTGACTTAGGACCTGAAAATAATCACTCCAAGGAGTGTCTTCAATGTATACGGTTTGTCCTCCTGTAAAATTACTCCCTAAAAGTACACAAGATGGAAGTCACCGGACCAAAGATATGAACATTTTGGAACAGGTTGCCACCTCGCTTTCTGGCGGGTTGTAATAGCATTCCGTGCCTGTGAGTGGCTGAGAGAAATGAATCTGACGAGGAGGAAGCCACAACGTGGGACAGACAGTAGCGGTCTCAGCTTGGCTGCGAAACCCAAGGGTCATGGACTGGGTGGCTGAAACACAGAAACGTATTTCTCCCAGTTCTAGAGCTTGGGCGTCCAAGATCAGAGTATTGATTAGCATAGTTGGGTTGTGATGAGAGCTCTCTTCCTGGCTCAGAGATGGTCATCTTCTCACTATGTTCTCGCATGGCACAGGGAGAGAGAGAGAAAAAGAGAGAGAGTGGGAGAGGGAAAGAGAGAGAGATCACCCTCTTCATATAAGGACCCTGATCCTATCAGATTAGGACCCCATCCTTATGACCGAATTTAACCTCAACTGCCTCTGGGGGTTAGAGCTTCAACATAAGAACTCGAGGGGACACATCTCGGTCCATAGCAGCAGCCTTGCCCAGTAGGGAAGCTCCTGGACCATCAGAGCCCAAGGACCACACCAGCCACTTCTCTAGAGAAACGCCCGCGCGGTGTGTGGAACGCAAACATGAGCTGTGCACGTTTGACGGAGTTTGGGGGAAAGTCAACAGAACAGAGGGTTCGGCAAGGCTGGATTTCCAAAGTGAGGCCTGGAAACGTCCCAACCTGCTCTGAGTGACCGCCACTGAGTATGAGCTCAGCTGAAGCGAACTGGGAGCAAGGCTCTTCCGTTCTAGTCCTTCACCTGACACTCAAGAATCCCCTCTCAGGTTCTCCCACCTCCAGCCTTAGGTTGACTAATGTCACCACCAGGAGGACCCTCCCAGCTTCCTTGGGACCCTGGGGTGACATCCCGAAGGCAGGTGTGTTCAGTTAGGGAATCTCTAAGAGCATTTTGGCCTCCTGACATCTCCAGCAACAGGTGTTGCAAGGGCTCAAAGAAGCCAGCTTCACCACATTAGTTCACATGGCATCCCTTTCCCCAGACCCACCCAGGTAGGTCCCCATCGCCCATCCCATCACCATGATAAAACACCCCACACAAACAGGGGCTGATCCTTCTGACGCAAGGAGGAGAAGTGTGCTTGCAAAGGTGCCCCTGGCCACAACTGTTCTCTGCAGGCCTTTCAGTACATCCTGGCCAGGCAGCGCTGGACAGCCCAGTGCAGCCATAGGGATTCTTCCTGAGAGAACACGTGGTGCCCCAGAGACCAGAACTTGTCGAGAAGGCTGCTCCCACAAGCATGGCAAGACTAGGAACCCACTCACAGCACCCCATCTGCACACCTGTACCTGTGGGAGAATCCGTGAGCTTTGCTGCTTTCCTCATCCCTGCCCCCCAATCTCAGCATCTTCCATACCCCCGCCTCCCAAAATCTGTATCTAGAGTTTTGTGCTAATGTAAATTTTACTGATTTTTCCCATGGGATGGGGGGAAGCCATATATAATAGTTTTTAAAAACCACTTCATGTACTAAAATTTAACGAGATGTTCCCATTAGTCATGTTGATTTTTCCCTCTAGGTTTTAGGTTTATCTACTTATCACAGGACCTCTTAACTCTTCCCTTCTCTTCCCACAGAGCGATTCTTCTATAAATATTTACTTCCTCTCTTCAAAACAAACAAATGGCCCTGCTATTTGCAAACACTTGACCAGCTTCAGAACCTGGAGCCTGTTCCTGGAGCTTCAGCTCATCTTGCCCATGAAGCTCAAGGTCAAAGGGAAGTTCAGGTGCCACAGGGCAATAAACCCAGGAAGCAGTGAGGAAAGGAAAACGGAAATCTGGCCCAGACCCTCGGGCCCAGGACACCGAAGCCGATGCACAGTGTTAACTTAGCTCAAGTCCACTGGAGCACACACTTGAAATGAGTTAATTAGTGATGAGAAAGTATTTACTTACCCTCCGCCCACCCTGATGGCTCTGAGGAGGAAGTGGCTTTCCTGTTTCCTTAGCAGTCCCAAACCTCTAGCGCACTGCCTTGCATGGAGCAGGTGCTCAGTAAACATTTGTTGACTCGGTCATGGGCCCTGTTACTATGCTAAACCTCACATAGCGTAGGAATGTCTATGTCTTGATAAATAAAATGATTGCAGAGGGCATCTTTAACCTAAACTCGGATGTACATGGAGCTTGAGAACAAATGTAAAAGGGCATTAAACATTGTCATTGCACGTGTGTAAGTTAAATTAGTAACTGATGTGAATAGTAAGATTGCGGGTGGGGGTCAATATCTGGAAACATAATCATAACACTATCAGTAGGCATTCTAGTGGCTCTTTTTTACAGATGAGCAAACCAAGGCCTGAAGAGTTTGTCCTACGGCTACCTCAGCCATTGACCCTTGGGTGACTCCAGGCTAGCTTTGAGCCTCTGTTATCTGATCCGTGAAGAAGGGCCATCTGGAGGTGCCGGGCGCAGGTCTGGCGCGCTGGCGTCACAAGCACAAGACCGGTTAGGCCGATCATCGCTTCCAGAATTGCGGCTTGGCCAAGAGCAAGACAGGCCGTGGTCCAGTCTGCTGGCAAGCGGAGGCGGGAGACCTGCCCAGGCCGGAGTTGCTGCCAGAAGTCGGGGACCACTTCATGTTCTGCTCCAGGTCTGGGGGAGAAGAATTGGCTAGAGCATCCACTTCACCCCACCGAGGCCCTTTTACCCTGGGAGTGATGGCAGGGCCGGAGAGCGGCACAACCCTTGGAGCCCCAGAGCAATGCCTTTTCAGGGAAAGAAATGGGGATTGGCCGAAACCGGTTTGGCTCAGTGGATAGAGCGTCGGTCTGCGGACTGAAGGGTCCCAGGTTCGATTCCGGTCAAGGGCATGTACCAGGCAGCTGATGGATGATTCTCTCTCATCGATGTTTCTAACTCTCTATACCTCTCTCTTCCTCTCTGTAAAAAATCAAATATATATATATATATATATATATATATATATATGTATATATACACACATATATAAAAGAAATGGGGATTGCACTCATTTCTAAGGAACTTCTAGAGACTGCCTTGGTTTTCATAAGCTGTTTTAGACCATAGCCCTGCTTTGGTTGTCAATAAAAGAGCAAGGTCGGGGCAGGAAAAGTGCCCTTGGATTACACAGGAAGCAGCACAATAACCACACACGTGGACTTGAACAAGTTTTGTGATGGGCTTGTCTTCTATATCTGAGAAATGTGTCCGGGATCACGCTGATGAAATATGCTATTGTGTATTTAAAGTTAGGATGGAAGGCATGCCTGCTTACACTGGGGAAATAGAAAACTGGGTTTTAAATTCTGGGTGTGTCCCTTCTGGCAGTAGCCTCAGGCGAATCACCACCTCCCAAACCTGCTGAGCGAGGTTCCCAAGGTTAAATGAGATAAGGTCAAAAGGTGCCTGGCCAAGTATTTGGCAGCGATTTGATAAATATTTAAACTGAGTCTATATTTGGAAACCAAGCGAGAATTGAAGAACAGAACAGAACAGAACAGCAGTTTTGGGTTGCTGTCATTTTGGGTACACTGAGAAGGAACATCAAAAGCAACAGTTTCCCGAAAGATATTGTAGCAGATCTTCTATAAAACAAACAAACAAAAAAGCTCAAGTGTAAAGACGCTTTCAAAAATACATGCCAAAATGATAAGAGAAAATAAAGTGGGTATACATTACAGAAGCCCTCCTTCCAACTGCCTCCACCAATCCATTCAAAATCATTACTTGGTGTTCACATGACATGGGAGACAATTATATAATTTCAAAAGTGTCTGTAAACGCCTCATTTGCATCTTATTTCTCAATGCCTAATTTGTTCATCAGCCAGAGCTATGTGTATAAAACCAGCGTTTTCATCAGCGTACAGAATGTGTATAAGCAAATCAATCTTCCATTTTATTATGAGAGAAGGATTCATACCCTCGGTATTATCATGCATTTTGCACTTGATACACAGAGGAAGTGATTTACATGATCATGGTAGCGTGTGTCTGTATAAAACGTGGTGTGTGGATTACCAATGCGTTTTCCCATCCCCGGAAGCTGATGTGAAGGTGGACCAGTGCCTCCGTAGCACGTGGAAGATGGCTTGAGGAGATTGCTAGGAGCATAAGGCATCTCTGCCTTTTACCTTCGCTGGGAAAAAAATGAACAATAACAGCAACAGTTGCTGTGTGGCTGCTCCTATCAGGCAGGAGTGGGGCTGTGGCCACTAAGCAGTGGAATTTTTGCACTGGGGTGGCCACCACCCCTGCTCTGGGCTCCCTGACCCCCACCCCCTACCCAACCTGGTAGGTCTGTGACCATATTGAGCCCCACCCTGTGTGGGTCCAGGACTTGGGAGCTTTCACAGACTCAGTTCTGTTCCAGGGTCTCTTTCTACCAAATACTGCCAGTCGGGAAAGTGACTTCACCTGTGGGGCTCCGTTTTCTCTGTGGTGCGTGAAAGGACGCCAGGATTCCTTTCATAGTGTCAATTCTGTGATACTCTCTGAGGCTGCAGACTTCTAATTACTGTGCTCCAGCACAAATCTTGGGCACTATGACCCTGGCCTGGAAGCAGACAGGTCAGAGGAGCTGAGCTTCACACTGACGTGCCACTCAAAGGCCCTGCCTGGTCCAGCAGCCCCACCCCTGGGCAGCAAACAGCCAGGAGATATTTGCACACCCAGGTTTGAAATATCCATCAACAGATGAATGGGTAAACAAAATGTGATCTATAACTCAGCCCTAAAAATGAAGGGAAACCTTATACATGCTGCAATATGGATAAACCTTGAGGTCGCTCTGGTGAATGAAAAAAAGCCAGTCCCACTCAGGAGGTACCTAGAGTAGTCAAATTCATAGGGATGGGAAGGAGAAGGGAGAATGCCAGGGGCCGGGAAAGGGGAGGTTTTGTTTAATGGAGGGATGAATTTGGCTTCATGTGTCAGGGGCCCTGATGGGATTTGGGAGTGCGGAGGAGGGCACAAAGGCCCAGCAAGCTAAAGATGTTTCTAACATTTGTCTGCGGAATTATGAGCCCAGAGACTGTAACCCAACGAGGAGGGGTAACCCGGGTGCCTAACTCAGGCTGCACGTGGACCAGGGGAAGCCTGAGCTGGCTTTAATGGGGGTGCCAGAGCTGCTGACTTCTCTTTCCAAAGAGGGGTGGAGGCGGGTCTGGGCTCATCTGCCTCAAACCCGTGGGCGAGCCCTCCGCGCGCTGGGGCAGCTGCTGCAGTGTGGTCCAGCTCTGCGGGGCCCCGGCGGCTGAGCTATGTTGGGAACGGGGTGGGGACCCACTCGGAGCAGAAGGCAGCGCTGAAGAGGCTGCAGCTTGAAATTTGTGTCATCTATATATGACGAAGCCTCCGTAGCATTTCATGGCACCTAGCTCTCATCCTTGGGTTCACTCCTGGCGTGTGAACACCCAGGACCCCGAGGGAGCACGCACGTCACTTTCGGGAAAGAAGGCCAAAAGTTAAAATTAAAAAAATAATAATAATAAGGGTGGGGGGCCAGGACAACAAACTGCCATTGGGATACACTGGCGTAGTGGCCAGTCGCAGAGACTCCTTGCAACTGCCGCTTGGAAACAAACAAAAAAAGCGGGGGGCGGGGTCGCGCAGTGCCTCCCCGGTCCTGGGGCGCGGGGCACCTGGGGCAGGACGGGGCCAGCAGAGAGGGCTGGGCGGGAGTTGGGCCGCGCAGGAGGTCGGCGGGCAGAAAGGTCCAGCGCCCCCGATTCCCTGTTCCCAGCTGCGCCCCGGAACTCGATGGCTCCCGCCCCCTCTCCGTGGTCCCCGCGGAGCGCCGACGCGGCGAGGACTACAAGTCCCAGGAAGCCCAGGGGCCGGCGGGCGCGGGGCGGGGCCTGGCGCAATTCCCCGGGATCCGGCGCGCTGGGAAGCGCCGCCTGAGGACGCAGTGGCTGCGGCAGCGGCGGCCGGAGGGCGGCGAGCGCGCTGGCGGGCGGGGCGGAGGCGGGGCCGACGTGGGCTGGAGCGCTGCGTGCCAGGGAGGGGGCCGGCCGGGCAGGCGGCTGGCGGCTTTGGAAGCTGGCTTCGCGGCTGGTACGGCGCTTGCGGCTCGGTCCCGACTCGGCGAGCGGCGCACAGAGGGCTCGGCGGGCGCGGGGGCTCCGGCGCGCCGGGGGGCGCAGCACATAGCGCGCGGACCCACGCCGCCGCGCCGCGCTCCCCTCGGCGGGGCCGCTGCCCGGGGGCCGGCCCTCGGCCGCGGCACTCGGAGCTCGGCGGCTGCCTGGCTTTAATGGCTGCTCGGCGGGGCAGTGTCTAGAGGTGGAAGCGGCTGCGGCACAGGAAGGCGCCGGAGCGAGCCTCCTCCGGGCCGGCCGCGCCCGCCGCGGAGCGCTCCATGGGGGCCCGCTGACCTGGGCGCCGTGGCCCGCTTGCCCGCTCGCTCGCCGGCCGCAAGCCCCGGCCATGAACTGAGTCCGCGGGCCGGCCCCGCGTCTGCTCCGCCCGCTCCTTTCTTCTCGCGCCTCCTCCGCCCGCCGCCGGCGGGCCCGGCTCCCCGGGGGCTGCGGCGCCCCGGGCTCGGCGGCCCGCGGGCCCCGGGGCGCGGGGCGGCGGCGGCGGGGGGCGCGCGGCTCCGGGCGGGGCGCCTGCACCATGAACTACCAGCAGCAGCTGGCCAACTCGGCTGCCATCCGGGCCGAGATCCAGCGCTTCGAGTCGGTCCATCCCAACATTTACTCCATCTATGAGCTGCTGGAGCGCGTGGAGGAGCCGGTGCTGCAGAACCAGATCCGGGAGCATGTCATCGCTATCGAAGGTGAGGAGGGCTGGCTGTCGCGGGGCTTCTGGAAAGCGCGGGGGAGCGGGCTCCTCCGGCGGCGCGGCGTGCACGCATGTGTGAGTGTGTGTGTGCTCCAGTCTATGTACACACGCGCCGGCCCGTGGCACGCGGCTGCCGGGCCGAGTGAGCACTGCAGTGCCTCTCACCCTGCAGGCCGGGCGGGCGAGAGCCCAGGCGAGGCCGAGGGCCGAGCTCTGCCAGGGAGGATGGATCGTAGTGCCTCTCCTGTGAGGAAGTGGCTGGACGTGGTTGTGTACTCCTGGGTCGCCCGAGTGACCCGACCTGCCCAGCTGATGCCTAGGGGTAGCTGGAGGGATTGGCACCACCGGGACTGTGACAGGTTACCGGTTCAGGGCCCAGCGTCCTGCTGGACGTTGACGATGTGTTCTGAGAAGTGCTGCCGTGGGGCGTGAGGCTCTGCCAGCTTGTCTTTGCTTCGTTCAGGGGGCACCGTGGAGGCTGATGAGTGGAGTTCTTGCAGAGTCAGCTCTGTTGCAAGACAGCGTTGTGTCCCGTCCACCTGTCCCTGTGCCTCCAAAGAGTGTCTTCTGTCAAAGTCCTGGGCCGAATGAGAAGGTGTCCTTACCAGGAGGATAGGGGCTTCCTCAGAGCCTCAGGGTCTCACGGTCACATTCCTGGGAGCCAGCCCCCCTTACTGCAAGTCAGGGAAGGCTGTGACCCTGCAGGGAACGGCGAGGCAACGGGGCCTCTCCTGGCCCCGTGTTCTCTTTGAATGACTGGTGGCTCTTATTACTCTGCTACTTGGCTTCTAGATTGTCTCTCTTATTCATTTGGTCCTGCCAGGATTCGCTCCGGAGACCAGTTAGGATGTAAATGTGGAATGTGGGGTTCTGTCTCAGCCACGGTCAATCAGCCAGCAGCCTTTTCCCTGCCATCCCTGCGGGCCACTGTCCACAATACAGCACTGTCCTGATGGGAGGCCAGTAGGGACGCTGTTGAGGGAGGCCCTGCAGGAATGTGTCTGAGAGCCTGACAGCCGGCTGTCACCCACCACCTCCTCTCCATCTTCAAGGGAGTGGGCATAGGCCATAGGAGGGCTTTGCTTTGGCACCATGCAGTCTGCACCACTAGTGCCAGGTTGTCTTGCTTTGACGCTTGGCCACTTAGGTGGAGAAGGTGAATTATTGTGGTGCTGATCCTCTTGGTATTTGGCAGCTCTGGGGACTTCAACAGTGGCTGGGCCAGGCTGCCGATTGGGTGGGCACATCCTTAGAGGGCTTGCTAATTCCCCTAGAGCAGTGGTTCTCAACCTTTCTAATGCCATGACCCTTTAATATAGTTCCTCATGTTGTGGTTCAGTCCCAACCATGACATTATTTTCATTGCTACTTCATAACTGTAATTTTGCTACTGTTAATGAATGGTCTTAGGTGACCCTGCTAGTTGGGTCAACAAGACCCACAGGTTGAGGACCAACCGCTGCTGTAGCGCCTAAGACCATCAGAAAACACAGATCTTTACATTACGATTGCATAACAGAAGCAAAATTATAGTTATGAAGTAGCAACGGAAATAATTTCATGGTTGGGGGCCACCACAACATGAGGAATTGTATTAAAAGGACGCAGCATTAGGAAGGCGGAGAACCACTGCCCTAAAGGATCTGAGCAGTGCTCCAGTCTTCTGTGGGGCCTGGCTCTCAGTGCCCCTGGCCACTCTCTCGGCAATTAGAGATGCTTCCAGATTCCTCGTGAGGCAGGGGCTGCGGGTGGCTTTGGGACCTGCCCAGGATGCTGACAGTCAGGCGGTGGGGCAGTAGTGCTCCTCTGGAGCCCGAGCTCTGTTCTGTTGCTGTCCAGTGAGGGGTCACTGTGCCTGTGTGTCTGTGGGCCTGTGTCGCTGTCTACCTGCAGCTCTCTCGGGCATCCACCAGAGTCTGATGAAACACTTTGAAAGTCAGTGCCAAGTCCTGAGCGCACCTGGCTGTCAGCACCTCCTGGCTGTGCAGAGCCCTCCAGCCTAGGGTGATTCATGGCACCTCATTCTCCTTCACCATTCTTGAAGCCCAGCTCAGGGAGGAAGGAGGGGGGGTCTCAGGCACTTCCAGCAAAGCTATTGATTGGGCTTTCTAGAAAGAGGATGTGGTTTTGTTTTTCTTTTTTTGAGAAAACACCGTGTGGTTCCTGGATGATAGGTTTTGGTAGCTTAATTGCCTGCCTTTATGATGTGAGACTTGCATTTCCTTCTTGGCTGAATCCTTGTCATTTTTAATGAGACTCGGAATCAGTGAGCGGGTCCTGCTTGGGGCTCTGACGGTGGTGTTATTTTTCTGTCAGAAAAGGAATGTCTGTATTGTGTCAGAGCTGTTGTTCATTTACTGAGGCTTCAGAATCATTCAGATATGCTTTTCATTATCATCATCAGCAATATCACCTTCATTTGTGTAGAACTTTATATCGAAATCCTCTTGTACGCCTGATCTCACAATGTCCGGGAGAAAGTGGGCAAGCTTTGTTTTTGTCAGTTTGTAGAAGATGAAGGTTCAGGGAGATAGAGTGACCCCCTGAATGTTCGAATGGGGTCATTCAAAGTGTGGGGTGAACCAAAGGGCCATCTGAACAGAGAGGCTGGATCGGCAGCCTCCCAAAGCACCTCACACGGCCCCTTCTAAGGAAATGTGAGTTCCTGTGTTGTAATGAAGTGTTCTCCCACCCTCTGCCAGTTGTTAGATTATGGCTGTGATTTATGTCTGTATCCTTGATGTTCTACAAATTGAGAAGTGTACTCAATTGTCGCAGGGCAACCTTTTTTTTTTTTTTTTTTTTTGGTATGAGAAGAAAACTGAGCACAACAGTGTTGTGCAGTGGTGTAGGGTGTGGGTTGCCCACTTGCGCCGAGTCTGAGAGCGGTGCTGTGGGTCCGGAGACTGCAGATGCCTTTGGAGGAGCCCTGTGTGGGGGCACTGACGTGCACCGGACCGAGCATCACTGGGAACTTCAGACACTTAGGCAGGTCTGCCTCTGCCTGCGAGCCTTGCAGGATGCTCCAGCGGCAAAGCGTACATCTTTCCCCATCAGGACTGTCTATGTGTATCACAGCACATAGTTGAACAGTAGCTTGTCCCACCCAAGGGAGACAACTGCCTGTCCTGCCTGTGTGCACATACGCAACACTGGAGTCACTCTTACCAAGTTTCCTGGTTAGCATACTGTGAGTACGCTTCAGTGTTAAGAAAAGTTTTGAGCATGTGATTTCTCATGTTGGCATGCTGTTCTAGCATTTGGCTGTGCCACGATTTCTTTGAAATTTCTCTTTCTCTGGCAGCCTCGGGAATTTTTGGTGTTGGGATGGGGAGTGGCCCTGTCGAAGGGAAGGGTGTTTTGGCTAAAAGCTCATTTCAAAGTGACTCTAGTGGGCCTGGATTGGAAAATCTCTAATCAGATGCACTGAATTGTGTATATGGTAGCTGCAAGAGCTCACGAGGATTCTCAGATACAAGTGGGCCTGTGACTCTGTGCAGGCACGGGGAATGGGATATTTTACCCATCGTGTTTTAAAACATTACCTTGCCCCCTGCCCCTAAACTGTTGGTTTTTTTTTCATATCTTTATTTCAGACTTGGAGAGATCTGTATCTCCCTCCCCGCACCCAGTTCTCTGGAGTCAGAGGAGCATTGCTGATGGTTTTCAGATTGATCTGATCAGATTTCTGGGGTGTCCCACAGGGTGTGGCATGCTGTGAAATGTTAACCCTGCAGCTTGGGCACTCTCCGTGCCCAGAAAAGCGCCCGGGAATGGCCTGCCTCCAGTGAGAGCAGCTTGGCGAGGTCTCCCCTCTGGTTCTTCTTTAAAAAGGCCAACTGGGATTGATGGGATTGAGGTAAATGAGTCAACTGCCTTTCATGTTAAAGAAAGCTTGTTCTTTTCCGGGATACAGTCTCTGTGTGCAATGGCACATTGTAATTCAGCTTGACGGCAGCAGAACCACGATGCCTGATAACCCGGCCAGCTCATTCAGCTGGGACCCTGCTCGGACCCCCAACCAGCTTTCCAGGCGGCAGATCAGCAGGAACCAAGCCTCCCCATGGCCCCGCTATAGCTTTGCGTGGCTTCCTTGGAGGGGGCCAGAGAGGTCACGATGGCCCAGTCCTTGGTGGGAGAGCTCTGCCTGGACGCCTGGTAAGGGCACTTGCACACGGGGATTTCAGGGCTGGGTGGGGGAAGATGGAGCAGGGGCCCCCCTAATCCCATGAAACAGCTCCTTTGTTCAGCATCTGTGCTTAGCAGAATGCTAAGTGCGTAACCTGCATGATGTCATTTCATCCTGGGCCATTTGGCACCTCTGAGGCGCAGGCAGTGTAGCAGACATGCCTGAGAGATGGACTGGGCAGCGCTGGCTCTTCCGCTCCGTGTGAGACAGAAATGGAGCTCCGGGCTTCTCACAGCTCCCAGGAGTCCTGTGTGCAGGCCACCCAGGCGAGTGTCCTGTGCTGGAGAGGGTTTGAGAATGTTGCAAATAACCAGCAGTATCATGCTCTCTGCAAAGTTGCTACCACGGCAACGCTTGATGAAGAGTTGGTTCTCCTATAGAGTTTGTTCTCCTACAGAGATGTATTTAACGCGTTTGTACCAGGTGTGTGTATCAGGGAGCAAACATCTTCCTGCCACCGATGAGCATAATTTGTTCTTGGCCACTATCGAGTGTATTTGTAATTTCTCAAGTTTAATCAAATGGCGCAGGTTTGGGCCTTTTAATTGTTGACAAACATGTCACAGTTTTCTCCTTAAAAAGTAATTCTCCCTTGGCTTAAATCGCATGCCTCTGGCCAGTGACGGAACCCTTCACATCCAGGTGTCCTCTCCAGCGTGATGTCAGCTTCCGTTCCCCCTCCTGTCACAACGAAGGCCCGGCCCGCCAGCTCCCTTTGGCTTATGTCCTCGCACTGCTCCAGCTTGAGGGACTGGAAGCCCTTTGCAGGCAAAAGTCAGTTGTGTTCATTTTTCAGAATTTATTATTTATTTTTTTTATATTTTACTGATTTTTTTACAGAGAGGAAGGGAGAGGGACAGAGAGTTAGAAACATTGATGAGAGAGAAACATCTATCAGCTGCCTCCTGCACACCTCCTCCTGGAGATGTACCTGCAACCAAGGTACATGCCCTTGACTGGAATTGAACCTGGGACCTTTCAGTCCACAGGCTGACGCTCTATCCACTGAGCCAAACCAGTCTGGGCTGTGTTCAATTTTTATCTCCTCAGTGATTCACTGTGTTGTGTTTTGCCCCTGGAAGCTGCCTAGGAATTGTTGGTTGACTGGGTGACGTGCCAGAGGAGCTTAACATTTTTCTCTGGAGTTTGGGTCCTTCTGCTCCTCATTGTTGGTGTAAACAGTGTTTGTCCAGTGGCCCGAGTGAGGGCATTTGAAACATCTTGGAGCACAGATGTTAGGGCTGCGCACCTTTGGGATCTGGTGGGTAGCTTGGGTGAAAAGGAGACTTAGTGTATGAAGGGTAAGAAATAGATCTGCTGGCTGAGTCCTGGCAGCTTGCGCAAAAGATTGGTGTTTCTTTATGTTGGTGTGAGTTTTAGACCTAGGACCAATTTCGTCCTTAGGGGCAAGTGAGGGACAGGCCAGGCCCGTGGTTGGCAAATTGCGGCTCTCAAGACAAATGCTGCTCTTTGACCCCTTGAGTGTGGCTCTTCTACAAAATACCAAGGCCTGGGAGAGTATTTTGAAGAAGTGGCATTAGGAGAAGTTTAAGTTTAAAAAAGTTGGCTCTCAAAAGAAATTTCAATCATCGTTACTGTTGATATTTGGCTCTGTTGACTAATGAGTTTGCCGACCACTGGACCAGGCGACCGACCTAATGTGGTATCTTCAGTGAAATACTGAGAGTCAGGCGTCTCGAAGTTGAGCGTGCAGTCAGATCACACGGAGGTCTTGGGGAAACAGATTGCTGCCCCCTCCCGAGTTTCTAGTCTGTAGGTCCAGAGTGGCCGAGAACGTGCTGTGCTAAACATATCCCTGAGGATGCCGGTGCTGCTGGCCCCGGACGCACGCACTTGGAGAGGCTTTGCTGTGGTGGTAGGAGTCCCAGGGAACCGACCGGGCGTCTCTGGGCCAGCTCTCCAGCACTCACTCCCAGGCGGCCTCCCTCTCCCCCTCCCTGCAGGGTACACGGGAGGCCCTAGCCCAGGGCTCGCACAGCTTGGATGAGTGGAAGAGGGATTTCAACCCAGGTCCCAGGGGCTTCTAGGCTGTGTCCTCTCTTCTTCCACAATGCTGAGCGCCCCAGGAGGGGATGGACATTGTCA
This sequence comes from Pipistrellus kuhlii, assembly GCF_014108245.1. Classification (NCBI taxonomy): domain Eukaryota; kingdom Metazoa; phylum Chordata; class Mammalia; order Chiroptera; family Vespertilionidae; genus Pipistrellus; species Pipistrellus kuhlii. The sequence goes on from NW_023425573.1 coordinate 27,676,160, forward strand.
GGGGAATCCGGTAGGGGACCAGTTCTGTCCCATTTCCTTCTAAGTCCCGGCCTGTGGGTCCGTGGCTTTTCCATCTGGTTTTCAGAGATTATGGATGTGTAGTGTGTCCTCTCCCGCCTACGCCCACAGGGGTGGTTCAGAATTCACTTGCAAAGCAGACCATGTGTTTTGTTGCTGGTGTTTCAGAGCCGAAGGAGCATTTCTGTGAAAAGGGGGAGCGAAGTGTTACTAGCATGGGAACAGGGCTGCTGGGGGTGGGGGGCCTGAAGGAAGTGAGTCAGGAGGAGAAGCAGTGGCAGCAGCTGCGGGGACCTGCAAAACAAAACCTGCGGCCCTGATTCTCCCACCTCTGCTTTTTCGTCCAAACCAGGCTTTTATTTCGTTAAGACCCAAATCCTTTATTTTGCATCCTTCTTTTTTCCTGTGTCCCCTGCAGGTATTTACAGTGTATCAGTCTGGCTCTGGCTTGTTTTAACTACTGATTTGGTCTTGTCTTGCATTTCCTAACATTCAAACAAACCCCTATCCCCACCCCCGCCCCTTCCGAGCGCACCAGATCCTGGGAGTCTTTCTCTTAAGTGATTGAGTTTGGCAGAGCGGATCAGGCTTAGTTATTTTTAAAATCCAGGGTTCGGGGTTCTGATCCGGTGCTTAGCTACATAATTCCTTCCCTTTGTTAAGTACCTTTCTCCAAGGAGCGAAATGCAGTCTACAGATGTCTGTCTCTAATCTCTGCAGCATCTGTTATTTTCGTACGGGCGTGAGTGCGGGGCCTTGTGTGCTCTGTGAGCCCAGCCTTCCGGGAGCATTGAAGGGCCCCGGATCTGCGGCGCCCGTTTTATGTGTGGGGAGCCTGCCTGCACACAGGGCTCTGTGTGGGGTGACTTTCCCAAGACATACCGATGACCTGTCCAGGGGCAGGGCTGGCCCTGTAGTTCGGGTCCAGTCCCCCCACTTCCCTGCGTTCCTCACTCTCAACTGGCCGGGGCCAAAAGGGGTCTTGGTTAGGTCTGCGGGCTTGGGGGTGGTGGGGGGAGGAGTAAGAGGGGGAAATCGGACTCAGGGCAAACCCCATCCCTGCCAGAAGGGGTTGTTAATGGACCCTTTGAATAACCAGCCTAATAGCTTGTCTGTGTTGTGATTTTCCATAAAGAGCAGACTAAATATAGGCTGGAGGGTGGGGACCAGGGCCCAAGGGGGGCTGTCATCACTCTGATATTGTTTCTTCCACTGGTCATCGGAACTTGCCACCGGCCCGAACAGGTGCCGCCCTGCGCCTGGGAACAGACGGGCGGTGGTGCTGGAGCCAGGGCTCATCCGCACATTTCACACTTTCCCCTGCGCCGTGGCGATGGTCTTTTTTGGGCTGCAGTGTTGGAGTATTTGTACAGTGTTTCTACACAAGCAACTGTCTGATCTTTAAAATCGTTCATTCCGTCTGGTTGTCATTAGCTTCATGGTTAGAAGCTGCCTCTTTTTTTTTTTTTTTTTTTTTTTTTTTTTAATGGTGGGAAACACTTTTCATGGTTCTGGGAGAAGAATTCCAGCTAATTCCCAGCTATGTTCACCAACGATTTATGTTTGGTCTTAGAAATGTCAACATGGAAGAGGCCCTAGCAAATAGAACCATGCTGCTTTCCAGCCTAGGAAGTGCCCTGCAGAAGCTGCTATTACCGAATCCTCAGATCATGGTCTTGAGGGGAGAACAGTGTCTTTAGGAAGTGAATTTAGTTTTAGTCCCATGAGCTCTAGTTGATACAGACATACTGCGTTGAGGATACTTGAAGGAATTAGAACTTTTTCTTTTTTTAATACTTTATTGATTTTTTACTGAGAGGAAGGATAGAGAGTTAGAAACATCAATGAGAGAGAAACAATAATCAGCTGCCTCCTGCACACTCCCTACTGGGGATGTGCCCGCAACCAAGGTACATGCCCAGATTGGACCCTTGAGTCCGCAGGTGGACGCTCTATCCACTGAGCGCCAAACCAGCCAGGGCAGAATTTTTTTTATTTTTTTATTTATTTATTTATTTTATTTTATGAAAGCCTATAACAAGACCCACCTTCGTTTTCTGAGTCTTTACTTTTTCCGTGGGCTTGGCGTGGGACCGATGGGGTCTTTGGCGAGGCGTGGTGTTCCAGGTAAGGTAAGAAGCTTGTGTAATGCAGTAGAAAGGGATTGGGGAGAGCCGATTGCCCTGGCGTTCAGCTGTTGATGTTTCCACCTGCCCTCTTCTGTGAGGGGAGCATCTGGAAGTCTGCCTGCCCCCCTTGGTTGTTTTCAGAGATCTGGGGTGCTGCTGTGGGCAGTGATTCAGTCTCCTCGTGTTCTGACACGTCCCGCTAGCACAGGCTGACCCACCTGATTTTTTCCCAAACAAACAAATACCAAACAAGAGCACCGTTTCAGTTTTAGCCCTGACAACCAAGCCTGAGTCTAATTTCCCACATATTCTTTAAAAAAAAATATTTTATTGCTTTTTTACGGAGAGGAAGGGTAAGGGATAGAGAGCTAGAAACATCGATGAGAGAGAAACACCGATTAGCTGCCTCCTGCACATCCTCCACTGGGGATGTGCCCGCAACCAAGGTATATGCCCTTGACCGCAATCGAACCTGGGACCTTTCATGACGCTCTGTCCACTGAGCCAAACTGGTTTTGGCTTCCAACATATTTTTATTTGGAGTTTGGGATTGGCGGGATTGAGATCCACGCCAGTCTTCCTCATTGTTTTAGACTCTTTGTTGACATATAACTTAAATAAAGAAGGCCGGGAAGTTTCCACTGACTGTCCCCTGTGTGTACCCAGCATCCAGGTCAAGAACTAGAGGTGGCCAGCCAGGGAGACCCAGCCCCACGGTGTGTCGCAGAGACCGTGGCGGCTTTCATTGACGGATCTGTTCTACTGTTGGTGGGCACGTGGGTAGTTTCCTATTTGGGCTGGTATGGAATAGCGTGACTGTGCGTGTTCTCATGCGTGCCTTTCGGTGCCCCCATGTCCCGCTCCTGTCAGCATCTGCTGGGAGCAGAGTGCTGGGGCCTCTTACCTTGGCTCCCCAGCTGGACACAGCCATCCTGAAACCTCACCTTCCGGCGGGCGGCCCCAGTCTGGAGGGGGACCTTTCATTGCTGTCCAAGATCCAGCGTGTGGCACTCAGGACGCAGTTCAGCTGCTGCCTCCTTCCTTGGATTTCCATCGTCAATAAGCAAATATTTAGGTGGCTGATGCATTTCCGGCACTGTCATAGATGTCAAGTTTTAAAATTTTCAGTTGTCTACAGACTGCTGTTTCCTTGTTAGTTGCATAGTTACAGCTCTCTACGCGGAGCTGGGTGAGGGAAAGCATTCACCGGGAAGCACTTCCCTTTGGAATGTGGAGGGTTCCATTCCACTGTGACTGCTGTGGCGGAAGACCTCTGCACTCAGCTGGGGTCCTCTTTCTGGCTAAGCCTAGGCCTCCGGCATCCATCTCACCACTTCAGTACCCTCTGTGCTGGTATCTGAAAGGAAACTCATTTTGCTACTTTTGGCTTGAGCTGTTCTGTGGTCTTAATATGTACATGCTAGCACTATTCGGTTTCTGTTGTTTGTAGCAATTATGCAAAAACACGAAAGGAAAAAAAAGAAAAGAAAAGCTAAGTGTTGCCAACTCTGCTATTCTCAAGGGGCTATTTTCTTTGTTCCTGCACATCCTGGGAACTGCCATTACCATCCCTCCCACCCCCTCACACCCCCTTCCCTCAGGCCACACTCACCACTGAGGCCAAATCTGGGAGCTTTTATAAGAACCCCAGGACACAGATGAACACAGATCCCGGGGTTGGGGTTGGGGGGTGGGGGGGGTGTGTGCCTGTGTGAACTATTCCAGTTGCTTTACAAACGCAAATATTTATTTTGAGGGATGGGAGTGCGAGGGCGGTGTTTATCTTCACTTTGTTTGGTATGGGAAGTGGCTGAGGGAGAATCAATAGGCAAGATGTTATCAAGCAGCTACACTGGGCAAAGCACTGTGCTTGAACCTGGCAGGGTAGGCAGATGTGTGGAAGCTGAGCCCTCTGCCCGGCCCTGGAGGCCACAGCGATATAGATAACCAGGCAGTCCGGGCCAGGGAGGGCCGGGAGGGGACGGAGTGACAGAATGAACTGGGCAGGAATCGGGCAGGGGAGGGCTTCCCAGGCTCCTGTGGAACGGGAGTGGGGCATCCAGACTGCGGAGAACTCGGGATGGGGAGGAGCAGAATGAGGGAGGAGAGCCTTGTGAGCCCCAGAGAGCTGGCTGGGAGAGCCTTTCCTGGCAGCAGGAAAAGATTGATTATGGATTTCCGTTTGGGGAGCGGTGCACTGGGACTGGCAGTGATTGCCCTGCAGGGTAGGAATGTGGTGGGGGCTGTGGGAGTGGGCGTGGCAGGCAGGGTTCAAACCAAAGCTCATGTGAGGGAAGGTGGGGGCCTGGGCAAGGGAGTCGGGGAGCAGAGATGGGCCCCCAAAGGTGTACACAGAGGTTAGGCCTGAGGTTGCCTGTGAGTTTCAAGGTGGAGGGAAACGGGGGTGGGGACTGAGGTTTGAGCCTGGAAGCACACAGGGAGTGGGGGGCACTTTAGGGGGGATTCCTAGATTAAGGTGACCAGACGTTTCGATTTTAGCGGGACAGTCCCGATTTTTAACAATTTTTGGATAAAAATCGGGACTTTTTAAAAACGCCACGGGTTGTGGGACAAATTGTTAAAAACCGGGACTATCCTGCCAAAAGCGGGATATCTGGTCACCTTATCCGAGATGCCCCATGGTTTGGGTGGCAGGGAGGTGCTCAGCCACACAGGGAAGAGACCCAGGATTCATAGAGGAGGGCCTTGTCCCTGTGGGATGAGCTGGGATGTGTAGGTTCAGGAGCCCGCATGTCACACAGGCTGAGGCAGGAATCAAGAATGTACTGCCGTCTCTCCTCTGCAGATGCTTTAACGGGTGTCTGAGGTTTACATCCATCTTGGGAGTTATCTAGTGTGTGTCTCTCTCCAGGAGCTGAATCAGTCCCGGAATGGGGCGGCCAGGGGGGCGGGTATATATGACTAAGCTGCAGCTCACAGACCCTGGGCCCTGAGGTCCTGCTTGTCTAGCCAGGCAGTCTCCTGGCTAACTGTGCCTTTTCGAGAAAAACACAAGAGTACATGCCACAGATGCTTGATTGATGTATCTTCCGTATCTGTGTATCTGTATCTAAATCTGTAGCCTTGTTACCTGTCTGGCAGGTGTGGGCATTTCCAACTCCATGGGTTTAGCTGGTAGATCCAGGTGCTGGGCCACAGTGGTGAACAGGCCATAAGCCGTGCAGGGGCAGGGCAGGTGCACACGGGGGTCAGGTGGGGGGCTAGGAGAGTGGAGGCTGTGTCATGAGGAGACTCAGGTCTTCATACCCCCCACCCCCGATGAAGCCCTGTTTGAGAAGACAGGAAGCTGATGACATTTGGGGGGTCATTAGTCTTGCCTCTGCAGGAGGCCTTGGAAAACTCTCCCTAAAGAAACCCCACTGTGTTCACACCAGAAAGCCAGTTTCCAGTTTTCACTAGGATAATTTCACTTTTACCCAGGTATCTTAGTCTGTATTTGTCTTTCTGGTCACCTTATGCTGGGGAATAAAACAATTAGATATATAGTATATATCTCTTTCTGCCCACAGTCTAAATCCAGAGGCCCCCCTTCCCCCTCCCCCTGTCCCACTCTCCCCATCCTCATCCCAACTCCCAAAGCCCCGACCCCACTTTTCCTGAGCACCCAGCTCACCTGGGCAGTCTGAGAGGGGCGCTCAGGTCCCGGGAAGCGAGTTTGTGCATCTCTCTGGAACCTTTGAGCTTTGCTGAACGGGAGCTAGTCTGGACTTGATGTCGGTGCTGCTTTTCCTGACAGTGGTTCAGAGTTCCACACTTGGAGGAGGGAGCCTGTGTTTTTTTCTAGAATCCAAGCTCCTACTTGGGATGGAACAGAGTGAAGTGGCACACTCAGATGTTTTGATTTGCAGAGCACCTGCCTGGAGATCAGAGACACTCAGTCTGCTGGGGAGACCTGCTGTCCTCCACCCACCAATGGAGACATTGGGGTGGTTGTGTTGAGTGGGCCGTGCTCGGGAAGAGCGTCCATGGAGCCCTCCCACCTGAGGGTTCAGATCCCTGTGGGTCCGCCCAGGGGAAGGGGATGTGCCACAGGGACTGGGAGGAGACATTTTGCTATGAAAAGAGATGAAATTTGGTTACAAGTCAAGGAGGGTCTCTTTTTCTCAACATTTTGTGATAAAAGTTTTCAAGCACAGAGAAGAGTTGAAAGAATATTTAGAGTGAACTCTTATAGACGCTGATTCTCCACTTGTGAAGTCTCCCCATCCACCCCGCAGGTTATTTAGCCAGCATTTCTATGGAATGCACAGTTCTACGAGGCGGATCTGGCTTTGTCTTGGAGTCGAAAGGATTTCTGGAAACAGTGCCCATCAGTCTTGTGGCTCAGACTCCAGGTGCCATGCTGACCCAGCACCGGCAGAGTGCTCATTAAGTATGGACCGGATGTGAGGTGTCTCAGCCTTCGGGGGACGTGGGTTTAGCGTGCGCTTGGGAAAGGACGGCTTTCTGTTGTGTTAATCCTGATACAGTTTGAACTTGGATGAAAAGGGAAACTCTGAGTAGAATTCTACGGCTGTGTGTGTGTGTGTGTGTGTGTGTGTGTGTGTGTTGGGAGGGCAGCCTCTCTTTGGGCCTCGGTGGCTTTGGGAATCTGGTGGCACAAAGTCCTCTGTGTCCCAGAACATGGGTTTTGGGAGTAGCTGATGTATTGACATGGAACTGACATTTCCTCGTTGGAACATGTTAGCCATGCCCGCTGCCTGGAAGCAGAATGATGTCATGGAAGAACACAGCCTTGGTGACTCTATGTGGCTTGTAGCTGACCCCCTAGCCTGGGGCATCCAGCACAGGCTCTTGCCTCAGTGATGTGCTGTGGAACTCTGGGAAAATGCATGTGACCCCTTTGGGCCTCAGTTTCAGAGGCTGGAATTCCCGGGTTAAACTTTTATTTCAAGGTTCCTCCTGTCTCGGAAGTGACTGCCACCGCCTCATCTATCGCTCCTGGGTCCCTGAACTGACCTGGCCTGGGGTAGTGGGGCAGGGAGGGTGAGGAGAGGTTTTGGTGCGAAGAGGCCCGATTGCCCCAGGGCTGTGTGCTGAATGTCTCACCTGCAGTTCTCATTCCCCAACCAGGAAAGTGAAATTCCACTCAGTAGAGTAACATCCAAAAACGGGGAGGAAACATAGCATGTGTAACCCATGTCATCTGTGGATGATGGTCCAGCACCGTGTGCCTCCTGTAACGTGCACACGTGTTGAAGGCCTCCTTATAACGTCTGAGTGTGCAGGGTCTTCTGGAGGAACCTGTATCCCCGCAATGTCCTCTTGCCAGACGTAGGGAGAGACAGTACATGGGACTGTGTAACCCTGGGGGATGGCATGTCATCGTCACTGTCACCAGCAGGTCGTAATGGTGTGGGGGTGATTAAGGAATCTGGACAAGTGGAGGTCTGATGGGAGGTGGTAAGGCAGATCCTGGAAGTCTAGTTCAGCTGTCAATCATACGTGTTAGGGAGGAGCTTCCAGAATTGGAGTTATCTCCAGGGTGAACTGGGAGCTGAATAATAGTGCGATTCCTATCTCTGCAGTGGTAATTACCATGTTAATTACAGAACCTGATTAGTTAGGCCCATATTCCTATTTCCCAGGCTGGGCCTAAATAGAAAATTCACTTTCGAATTTTCTGGGTTGCTTGTGCCAGCGATGACCTCACAGTGGGCTGGTAGTCCCCCGCCTCCTCCTCACCCGGCCCCCTGCCACTCTCCCCACATCCTGCCCAGAACTGGCCCCTGTCCATAGGGGCCTTTTGGGGGGACTGAGTCAGCAGATTCCTCCTCAGCATCGTCTCTCGAAGTCTTCACCACAGCGCTCTGCTGCTGTCCGCATGTCACGGGGCGTCTCCGGGACATGCCAGGCTATGCTAGCAGCTAGACAGCCGGCCTTCAGTTTTCTCCTGGACTTCAAGTGGGCTTGGCTCACTCACGGCTTCCACCCCAGATTTCTATCTGAATGAGCCATTGGGTCTCAGATCTCCTGCTAGAACCTGGCTTTTTTAATTTCCATTTTGTCATGATCATCTCTTCAAACCCCAAACAAGCTTTGAGGTGAGGGGAATTTATGTCAGAATATATTTCACTTGTCACCTCTTTAAGTGCAACTAGAGGTTGAGTTTCTAAAAGCTTGGAGGCTCTGAGGGTCCTTCCCTTTTCCCCACATTCTCACTTTCTCACCGTTACCACCCCCTCCCCATAGGGGAGAAAGCTTAACTTTTGAACCTGCCCGCTGCTGATGGGACAAGGACACTTTCGCTCCAACAGGCTAGTTTATAAAGACTGCTCTAGCCTCACGCATGCATTTTCAAGGTGGAAGGGGTTTTCAGATGACTCGCCTGTCCCTTTCCGAGGTTAATTTCAACAGTAGGCAACTGCAGTTCTCCTTATGGCTTGACTGTCTCCATGTGTTAAAGCCCTCTTGTTCCTGAGTTTTAGATCAGAGATGTCTGCCTTGTCCACCACCACTAGCTGGACCCCTTGTACATCTCTCTCTCTCTCTTCCCCCCTCCCTCCCCTTCTGGCTCCCTCCCTCTCTCCTTACTTCCCTCCCCCATCCTTTCCTGCCACACCTCTCCCTCCTTCACTCCTTCCTTGCCTCCTTCTCTCCCTCCCTCTCTTCCCCTCCCCCTCTAAGAACCTGTGTGCATGCGTATGCCCCCTGCGCCCCCAACCCCTCCACTTCCCCAGAGAGCAGGAGCAGGCAGACTCCTCTGTCGAGTCCCTAGAGCAGAGGCCTGGGCTTGGCTTGTGAACGGGGTGGGGATGGAGACATCTTGGCCCATCGTGCTAGAGGGCAGAATTCTCCAACCTGCCGCAGGCACACGCTGGCTCTCCCAAGCCCTGCCTGAGGATTCTGTAGGAAGGTACCGATAATTGCAGTGAACTTTCCTGGAGACTTGTGTTGGAAAGATGCATTTCCCATGGTTACTGTTACCTTGGCTCCTGTTACATAACTGCTGTTAGATTCAGATGCAGGAGTTTTAAAGCTTGGGTTCCAACACACACACACACACACACACACACACACACACGACTTAAACTGTGATGGCTGTGACAGTGCCTTTTGGGGGCTTTCTGGACAGAAAAAGAGGACATTTGATCAGAAACTGGAGTTTATTTGACCAAGAATTTCTCTCTCCGTTTGAAGCGTGGTGACTCTGAGAACATCCTTGGGTGGGAGCTGTCTGTCATAAGCTGCATCCACACGGGCAGGGCCACCCAGCCGGGAAGCCCGGCCCTTACTCCTGCTTTCCTCCACCCTAATCCAAAATCATAATCTTTATTCCCCGCAAACACGGGGAGATGAGCGGGGGCTGGGGGGCTGAATAGACAGAGCTGCTTAGAAGTGACCCAGTCTGATCAGGGAGCTCAGTGGGCCGCTTTCTTGCTCTTTTCTCTGCATGCACCACACTCTTAGCGAGGTTCCAGCCTTTCCCCCCAGTGTGAAGGACGCTGGAGCAGTCTCTCTCTCTCTCTCTCTCTCTCTCTCTCTCTCTCTCTCTCTCTCTCTCTTTCTCTCTTTCTCTCTCTCAATATATTTTGTGATTTCAGAGAGGAAGGGAGAGGAAGAGACAGAAGCATCAATGATGAGAATCATGGATGAGAATCCTGTACGTCCCCGACTGGGATTGAGCCTGCAACCCAGGCATGTGTCCTTGACCAAAATCCAACCTGGGACCCTTCGTCTGGTGCGCTATCCACTGAGCCAGACCGGCTGGGGCTGGAACAGCCTTTCTGATACTCTCTCCTGAAAGCCTCCAGGCAGCCAGGACACTCGTGCTGGGCCGACTCCTGGGGGCCGATTCTCTCTTCACATCTTCCAGCTCTTTAATTGGGGGATTATTTACGATCACATGTGGTAGTTTTTATGCTGAGCGTCTGTACCTCAGAAGGCTCAGTGAAGCAGCTGTTTGGAATCCGTCCTATGGTCAGAAGATGGCCAGTCTCCAGGGTCCCGTGTGCCAGGCCCAGTGCTGGAGGGCCAGGAGCTGTGCGCCCTCCTCCCTGCAGTGGTCTGTCTCCGATTTTAGTTATGAATTCCTTTTTAGGAAGAGAGGACCTCAGCAGCTACTTATAAATGCCAAGCACTGTGAGGACGGTCAGGGAGAGGCCGGCACGAGGCGGTGCATGCCAGTGGGGCATGCTGGCAGGAGTCTGGTCGGCCCCTGTCCCATCGTCCTGTGTGTGTGTGTGTGTGTGTGTGTGTGTGTGTGTGTGTGTGTGCGCGCGCGCCCCCCCCCCCCCCCCCGCCCCGTGTCCCGTCGTCGTCCCCCCCTCCGCCTAGTTATGATGCTTTAATGCAGCAGGAAGGAAACATCTCTGATGGCCCAGGTCTGCAGAGGGGCTGGGGAAGTCTTTGTGGTCTGCACCCACTGTGGGGTCCCGTGTGAGATTTGAAGCCACATTCCCTGCCTTTTACTCTGAGCTTAGAAAGCACGGAGCAGCTGCTGGCTTCCTCCTGCTCCGAGGCTCCGGTTGGCAGTCCACGGACACTAACTGGCAGTTCTGGTGGTCTGAGAAGGAGACCCACCGCAGGCTCGTGTCTGGAGCGGGGAGGCTTTCCAAACAGCCTTTCCCGAAAATCTGCAACACCTTCAATCCAGGCTGGTTGACGCTTAAATAGAAGCCACACCAATCATGTGACGTTTTCATAATGGAGATGCCAGCAAGCAGTTAATGTTTAACGCGTACGCACGGACGTGACTTCCTCTGAGCTATAATCACCACCATGGGGAGAGGCGGATGCCCTGGTGGTGAAAGCAATTCCCCTGAGGTGACCCAGAGCCAGATGGCTGAGCTGAGAGGCAGAGTCCGGGCCAGCCCGGCACCGTTAGGGGGTGCGGTGGGGGGGGCAGCACCTGGGTGGATTGGGCGGGTCGCATGGCACCACCCTTTCCGGATAGAGCCACCAGAGCTGAAGAGAAAGGCACGATCTTGCACTTCGTCAGGACGGAGGTTCCCTGATTCCCGGCCAGTGCTCTGCCCACGGCATTCCGACTGGGGGGCGGTCTGCCTTCAAGGTGTGAGTTGGTCCTGCTTCCGCACCTGTGCGGGGAGCTGACCACAGCACCTGGCTGACCCCCGGTCAGGGAGGGGCAGTGAGGCCTCCTACCTGGGTGGCTGGGAAGGAGTGGGACGCATAGGTGGTGGCTGTGCCCCTGTTTCCAACTTGACATCCATCAGTGTACGAGGTGTGCCTGCGAGTTCCCCCTGGAGTGGTCCTCCCCTGCGCAGGCAGGACTCACTGGGAGCCACGGGACCCTCCTGCCGTAGGTCTGTGGCTGGCAGTACCGCCAGGGTCGTTGGTGAATTTTATAGCGGGCACTGCTCCTTCTGCACTCGTTCTGCTTTATTCTGCACCTTCACCGAGTCGTGAGTTAGGTGAGAGGAAGTACACAGATTGGAAGTCTACCATTGAATGAGTTTTGGCTGGCGTGTACACCCGTGAAGCGGCGGTCAAGACGCTAAGCATATTCATCTCCCAACGTCTCCAGCCCCCTGCCCAGCCCTCCTGCCCGATCTGCGCTGTCCCTGCGGAGAATTTACCAGAAATGGGCTCACACGGTGACAGGCCCCTCTCTGTGTGGCTTCATTTGGTCTGTGTGCTGACTCTGAGGTTCACCCATATCCTGTCGTGCTCTCTCACTGCCAAGCGGTGATCTGCTGTGTGGACTTCCCGCCGTTGATTCTGCTGATGGCTGTCCAGTTGTGTCCAGGGTCTGGCTTTAATGTAAAGCTGCTGTGCATGCCTACGTACAGTCCCCCTTCTTTCGGGAGACGACCCGCAGTGAAGTGGCTGGGTGCATACCATGCTAAAAACCGCCACGCTCTTCGGTTTTACACTCCTGCCTGCTGGGTGGGGTCTCCCTTTTGGGTTTAAGGTCAGCAGGCTGCTGGTGGCGATGCTGGGGAGAGCACCTGTCCCTTAGAAAGAGGGCTTGGCAGCCAGGTCTCATGGCGGTGAGGTGACTTGTACTGATGGGTATGGGTAGAGGCCGGAAGAGGTCAAGTGGGAAAGAGGGGTGACCACCTCAGGGGTCCAGGAGCTCAAGGGGGAGGAGCTGTGACCACATATGTTCACGCTTGTGAAAATCAGACCTCCCAGGCTCTTTAAAGCGACAAAAAATGAGCACTGTCTCGGTGAAATCAGCATTCGGAGTTGTGGGCACAGGGAGCGGGCACTGGGGTGCGGCCGGTAGAAGGCCAGGGTGGATGTCCACAGTCAGGCCGTGGCTCCTCTGCATCATTGTGACCCAGCCTCAGCTTCCCTGCTTGTACATCCAAGTGTTTGGCCGCGCACCGTGATTCTCCATGAAGGGCGGGGGTTGGGGGGGGGGAGGGCTGTTTTGTTCCCAGGGGACATTGGGCAGTGTCTGGAGAAGTTGTGTTTGTCACTGTGTGGGGACGGAGGTGTGGGGACCAGGATGCTGCTGAACAGCCTGGGGCACGGGCAGCCAGGCTCCCTGCAGTGTTGCCCCCGCCTCTTTGGCCCTTTCCAGTCTTGCCCTGCAGCTCAGTCTGCGGGGTTTCTCGGCACGGGGTTCCTTGGCACACGCTTTCTTTCCAGGTGGGACCAGGCGGCATTGGGCGAAGGAAGGCGCATGCCCCTGCGTGCTCTGGAGACTGAGTCCTTGGTGAGGAAGGACGGCCCATTCCCGGGTCTAACGCAGGCCCTGGGTTGGGTGCGGGGAAGCCAGGGTCTGCGTGAGCCTCATCAGCTCTTCCTCCCCTACGTTTTCTAGAAATGGGCTCCCCTGTGGGGATGCCACTTCCTCTTCCTCTCCTCCAGGTGTGGAGTAGCAGCACCTGCCCCGCAGCTCTTTATGACTAACAGCTGCCTGGCAGCGGCACAGGGCAGTCCTGACAGACTGCTCTGATAATTCACCTCCGAGAGGGGGAGAGAGAGAGAGAGAGAGGGGGGGGGGGTGTCTCAGGGCAGGTACTCCCTGTTCTAGCCAGGAGCACGTGGAAACTTTGCTATGCAAATCTTGTTGGGGACTGCACTGCGTGGAGCGGTGGATCCCTCCACAGCCTGGTGCTTACCGGGTGGGGAGCAAGCCCTGGCAGTGTCCTCCTTTTCAAAGATGTGCTCACAGTGGGGCTCAGGGTGTGGGGGGAGAGGGCACACGCTGCATCCTCAGAGTGCTGGGAGCCAGCGTTTATCTTGTTGGGAGTTGGGTGTCAGTTGTCTTACTTTTGGGAAGAACTACCAAGGGTGGGGAATGCTGGTTTTGTTGCCATGGGAATAGGAAGCTCAGCCAGGCTCCCCGATTCCTGCTTGCCCCGTGGACAAGCCCTGGTCCAGCTGCTGCACAGAGTCCTCTGAATCCATCCTGCCTCAGTTCAGCTCTCCCGTGTCCCTCAGGGCCACCGACCTCTTCCTTCTCGCCTCCCAGAGAACCTTCCCAGAGGCCCCTCTTCAGGGAGTTCAGACACATGAGTGAAAATCCTCCTGTTACGTGCTTCGGACTCTGTCAGAGGCATGCGCCGTGCCGTTAGGAAGAGTGAGGGGTTGGTGGCTGGGCCGGCCGCGCTGCCGAGTGGTGGGTTCTCGGGGGCAGCACCGCCTCGCACGCAGTGGCGGTCATGCCTCTTCTGCTCTGGTTTGCAGTTTTATGGAGACCGTGTGTACTTTCCCAGTTCCAATGTGGCCGCACTAGCTTTTCCTTGGCACGAAACTATCTTAAAACTTCGAGATCATGAGGTGTGAATATGTATTGTACCCTCCCCTCCCCCATGTTCTCAGGGCTGCTTTGATTAGGCAGCTGGTGTGTGGGGAGTGGCCTTCCCAGTTCCACATGCACAGGTGTGTTCTCTTCCTGTTCCCAGCACCTGTCCGGGGCTGGCCGCTGGCCTGGGATCTGACCTTAGGGCTGGAAGCCTTTAGCCTGGTGCATTGAACATGTCCCTGCCTCGGAGTCACCTGGACAGCGTGTGAGAACCGGCTGCCAGCCCTGCCCCAGAGGTTCTGACTCAGGAGGTCCGTGCAGCCTGTGGTGTTGCTCCCTAACATTCCCAGTGCTGCTGCTGCTGCCGCCGCCGCCACCACCGCTGGGTACCCACTTTGGGAACCACTGCTCCAGGGTCTCCCAGACCTGGTGTCCTGGTAGGACCACAGCAGCATACCTGACAGGGTTCAGCAGCCTCAGGAGCATTGCTGTCCTGTCCTGCCCCTGCATCTGGACCAGCCAGTAGGCCTTTCTCAGTTAAAAAAACCAGACTCCTCCCACGCTGATCCTCCTTGAGAACTGTTGCACTCCCCCAAGTACCTAATGCTTTTACAGCTTTTCATGTGCTGACAGTGGACGGCCCCTTGGATTCTGTCCAGGTGCCCTACGACCTGCCGCACAGGGTTGCACTTCCCTTGCCTCCTCGGCTTGCGTGTGACAAACACATTCGTGTTCACGCGATAAAGCACGAGTGGTCCTCGCAGGTCTCGTCTCCGTGTGAGCATCTCTGCTCAGATGTCCCCGGATGCTGACCTGGTGATTCATGCTCCACAGCTTCCTTACCCATAAATAGATCCCAAAACAAATCTGGCCGGGCTGTGCCCTGCTTAAAAGCCTTTAATGGCTCAACAGGGCTTTCAGAATGAAGTTGAAATTCCTGGCCTCACCCCTAAGCCCTTTTAGAACAAGTCATGGGGTAAATAAAGACATGAACAGGGAGCTGCCTGGTTTTGCTCCTGGGGGTGAAGGGGGGTGCGGTAAGGAGGGCTCCTTGTGATGGGCCTGCCTGGTCTTGCCCCTCCACGAGGGCACCTACTCAACAGATAGTTCCTGGGTGGGGGGCACCTGAACTGCCGGTTTGGGTCCTGCCTCTCTTTTCCTAACTCTGCTGAGGGAGGTAGCAGTCAAGTGTCCCTTTCCTTGGAGGCCAGTCAGATGGCTGCTGACGGAGAAGCCAGGTGTGCGCCTGTGCACGTTGTGTAATGGTGGGGTCATTGGTTTCTCCCCAGCATGGGCTTCGAGCGCTCAGGGACTGTGGCTGTGGGACTACCCCCAGTATCACCCAGGCCGGCTGTGTGGTGAGAGGGCCATGGACCCTGACTGGTGAGGGTGGAGGGATTAAGCGGTGGCCTTGAAGGCATCTTCCCTCAAAGGGACCATGTGTCGCAACAAGGACCACGTCTGGTGTATAGCACACTCATTCAAGGTCGGCCCCGGGAGAGGCTCACGGCGGTGGTCATCAGTCAGCCAGGCCGTGTGCCACGACTTAGGGGGGAAGAGGGTGGGGGTGGCCCTGCTGCCATTTTAGAAATTGCCTTCAGAATTTAGGGCACACACACAAAAAAACAGACCCTAATTAACCAGACTCCCCAACTCAGGGAGTAAGCAAATTCCGACTGTTCCAGTGCAAAGAATGTCTGCTTAAGGCAGAGATCATGTGAACTACTCCTGTATGGCAGTGCATGCTGTGGGAGGTACGCCTCGCTTGATGTTCGACTCTGCTCCCCAGCCTGGAAATAGACCCGACCCTCTCATCCCCAGAATATGTGACTCGAGCCTTCCTTATGGCGTTCTCTGCTTCTCCTCAAGGTGCAACTACTGGTCAAGGGGCATGTTCTATGGCATTTAAGGATCATCTTTGAATGAAGTCCAGCGCTGCTGCTTTGGAGCTGTGTGCTCTGGGGGGCGGGAGGCGGATGTCACTTGAATTCTGAGCCTCAGTGCCCAAACTCGGTGGGAAATGATTGTCAGTGCCTGGCCCTTGTGTAGCCAGAGCTACAGCTGGTCTCGTGGACTGCCCGCCATCTGGCTCCTGTCACAGCTGGACACCCTCTGACAGATGTTTGCTCCCTCAGGACACTTAAGGTTTTCTCCGTAGTCCGAGGGTCAGGGGAGTGGATGGGAGCCTTCGAGAGTAGGCCGTCCTCCTCCACTGTAGGTGGGGGAGAGAGTGGGGATAACACCCTCTGTAGGGTGGTTGACCTGAAAGTCAGCTGTGCAGGTGCTGGTGATGGGCAGTGGCAGGCGCATCCTCGGTCCTGCAGGGCAAGAATGGCCGGACAGGGACACTGTGGGGTAGGGGAAGGGCCTGGTGTCTGCCTCA
Organism: Pipistrellus kuhlii; assembly: GCF_014108245.1. Classification (NCBI taxonomy): domain Eukaryota; kingdom Metazoa; phylum Chordata; class Mammalia; order Chiroptera; family Vespertilionidae; genus Pipistrellus; species Pipistrellus kuhlii. Next base: position 27,692,373 of record NW_023425573.1, read on the forward strand.
GTCTGCAGGGCTGTCCTGACAAACCAACACAGCCTGGGGGACTTACGCAACAGATGCCTTTCCTGATATTCTGGAGCTGGCGGTCTGGTGTCGCAGGTTCTGATGACAAGTCCTGCTTAGAACCAGGGGGTCTGCCTGGGTGAGGTGGGAGGCTGCCCGGAGATGTAAGCTTTTGTCTTCTTTCCCTGCTGGGTTTGGCAGTGAAAGCTGCAGGGTGGTTAGGAGTGCAGGCTTGTGGGGATCTAAGTATATACGTTTGTATCCAGGAGAAAGTGGACAAACTCATTCGGGTGGGACTCTAACCCAAAGGCCTGGTAGTCTTGAGCCTTTCTCCCGAGGCCGCTGGTTTCTCCCGAGGCCGCTGTCCTTGGCTTGTGGCTGAACACTTTCTCCCTCTGTCCTCACACGCCTCCTTTTGTACACAGCCCTGGTGTCTGCCTCTCTCCCATATGGATACCAGGCCTTTGGATTAGGGTCCCACCTGAATGACCTTAACTTTACCTCCTCAAAGACCCTATGTCCGCATACAGCCATATTGGGGGTTAGGGCTTCATAGCAGTTTGAGGGGTGGGGAGACACAATTCAGTCCACTGCACCGTCCTTCCCTGCCCCTGCCTCCTCCATCATCGTAGGATTTGCTGATGAGCGTCACGGTGTCGTTATCCACTGCGATGGGGCGCTGTTGGCACGGCTGGGTCAGGTGCTGCCGCTGGTCCGCTGGTTCAGAGTTGAATTCCAGAGCCAGTGGATCCAGGGAACAGCCAACTTCTGAGCCTGAACTGAACTGTGTCCTTTCATTTTTATTATAATTTATTCTTATAGTGTCTTTATGCACATTATGTGTGATGGTATATCTAATGATGCCTACCTCATAGTAATTTATGTGTTTATCTTAATTGAGGTTGCAGAGATTGATTTTTATGGGGAAAAAGTAACACGTGATTTTACAGCTTCAAAATGTGTTTAAAGCAAAGCAATGTGTTTTAAAAAAACAATATATAGATTATGAAAAAGATACAGTTCTGTTAAAAAGAGAAGCCTAGTGCAGTGGTCGGCAAACTCATTAGTCAACAGAGCCAAATAGCAACAGTGCAACGATTGAAATGTCTTTTGAGAGCCGAAAACAGACTTCTGCGCACGGACCACGAAGTTTCAACCGCACTGTACATGGGCACCTGCACGTGGTATTTTGTGGAAGAGCCACACGCAAGGGGCCAAAGAGCCGCATGTGGCTCATGAGCCACAGTTTGCTGACTACTGGCCAAGTGAATAATAGAAAGATGGTTCGCGGGAGGCTGCAGCCCTGGGCACCTCCCTGGGTTCTGAGCATTGCTGCCCGCTATGCCTCGCACGCGGCCCAGAAAGGACGTGCAGAGGAAGGGGCAGGCTGACCAGCTTACCCTCCCCTGGCCTCAGACCACGGCGTTCCTGTCACCGTGGCTGCTCTTTCTGTCCTCTGACATTGAATCCAGGGAAGCCCACCTGCATGTTTGCAGCCATCCCCAGGCCCAGGTGTGGGCAGTCTGTACTCCTTCACCTGCGGACAGTGATCTTTCAATGCTTTTCACAGAGGGTTTTGGTAAGGTTTTTTTTTTTTTTTTAATTCTCACCCGAGGATATTTTTTCCACTTTATTTTTTTTAAGAGAGAATGATGAGGAGGGGAAAAGAGGGAGGGGGAGAGAGAAACATCAATGTGAGAGAGACATTATTGCCTTCTTTTCACACACAGTCTGGGGCCAGGGACCAAGTCTGCAACTGGGACTTGACCTGGTAACTCTTTGGTGATGCTCTAACCACTGAGCAAACAACTCAGGGCTTGATAAGCATTTTAAAGGAGACAGTGCAATTGGCTCTCAGCCCAAGTCCCATGCCCCCCACACGGTGTCTGCGGAGACCTTCTGGGATTACCCCTGGCCCCTGGCCCGGACTTCGATCTCCTGTTGTCCCGTGCTAAGTGGTGGCTGCTGCAGGCCAGCCTGTGTCAGCGGTCCCTGCAGTCACCTGGGGAGTGGGTGGCTCAACCTCCAGGACATCTCTCTCAATGCAGCCCACGGAGACAGAAGAGCAGGTTCAATGTTGAACGCTTTAACAGGAAAATAGCCTCCGGCCCACACACAACCCAAGAAGGAAAAAATGAATGATGAGTTGCTTTTTAACCCCGCAACCCAGTATTCCTTCCTGCCGTTCTGTTCTGTACGGCTGGACTGCTTCCAGGGGGTGAGGCCTCTTCAGGAGGGACACACCCGGCTGCTGCTCTGCTGGTATGAGCAGCCCCTGGTGGGCGTCCTCCGGGCCCCTGCCCGCCTTGGGGTCAGAGGGGAGCCTTTGTCCTCCCGTCTCTCACTCATCGTTTCCACTTGCTGGGGAGCTCTCAGGAAGAAAGCCCTCCTTTCCCCGCTGCTCTGGTCTCTGCCCACCTGGGAGCACAGTGATTGCCGGGCATCTCGGGAAGGGAGCAGTTTCCTCCCAGCCCAGCTTATCGGTGCCCGGGACAAGATCCAGACTCGGGTGGGACCCCCAGAGCCGCTCCTGGGAGGATGGGCGGGCTCCCTCTGGCCTTCAGTTTCCCTCTTTCCCTCCCATGAGCCAATGTTGAAGAGCGTTATATGCTCCCCAGGAGGAAACAAGTGTTCATGCGGTTGCAGAGCAGGCCGTATTGGTGTCTGCAGGGAAGGGACCCTGTGGGTATTGAGGGGAAGGTGGCTCTTAGTGGCCAGATGGCCTTGGTTTGAATATCCCGCTGACTGTGGTGTGGCGGGCGGCGTGACCTCAGCAGGCTGGAGCTCAGCCTGCCCCCGTCCACCCATTGCCTGTGAGCTGTGTGGTGAGCGTTGAAAGGAGCGAGTCACACACGCTCTGAACTCGGGGCCTGGCTCAGTGGAGACACTACTTACTCGGTGCTTCTGATTTGCGCTGTGATCTTGGTTGTCCCGGCGGCACCATTGTCAGGTGCGAACTGGCTGAACGTGGGCCACCGAGGCTTGTGCGGTGGGCCCTGGACCCAGTGGCACCCACAGACCTTGGTTCTGATGACAAGTCCTGCTGAGAACCAGGGGGTCTCCCTGGGTGAGGCGGGAGGCTGCCCGGAGATGTAAGCTTTTGTCTTCTTTCCCTGCTGGGTTTGGCAGTGAAAGCTGCAGGGTGGTTAGGAGTGCAGGCTTGTGGGGATCAAAGTATATACACGTTTGTATCCAGGCCACTACAGGGCGGCGGGAAGTCTTGAGCCTTTGAGCTGAGAATCTGGAGAGAAGGGAGGATGCAGGCAGATGGTTGCTCCTAACGGATGCGCCTCTGCCACTGTGGTTGTCACTCAGGTAGGTCTAACCAACCCACCCCCCATATCCCCGAGACCTTCTCCCAGGGGCCTGGAGGCTGCACATGCCTCACCTTTTCCTTCCCGTCACTCAAGTAGGAAAGTAGAAGGTTGTAACCGAAAAGCTTGCCCAGCAAGGTCCTGCTTGTTCCCGGAGCGAGGGAGAGAAAGGGAGAGAACGTGCCTCCAAGGGAGGGTCGTGGGCCTGCGTAACCTTCCTTTTCTCAGCCTCAGCCGTCTCGTCTTGGATCCGGCATAATAAACGCCAGCTTCGGGTGTCTCCTTGGTTCGATTCTTGGATATTGCTGGCTAATGGGGTATGAAATTCTAGATAAACTAATTCTGTGCTCAAACTCTAGGGAAAATGTCTCCATTGCAGAGGAGGATTTTTCATTTGGGGGGAAAAAAAAGCTTTAAAATGTATCCTGTATTCCTTCTGACTCTGTGAAATGTGTCACCTTAAGATGTTAGCGTTAAATTTCTTAAGGTGAGCGGGTGGGGCAGGCATGAACTTCAGCAAAGGAAATTGAATTGATCACTTTTGTTTGTTTCCCTTTATGTTTGGGTGGTAACTGCTTACTGTTACCTTTTTGTTTTATATGACATCTCCCTGGAAACTTGAGATAGTGATGTGATTTTTAGGCAGATGTCTCCATTACAAGGGAGAGAGGACTGGTGTATAACGTGGGAAGACAGAGTTGGAGCTGTAACAGGGTGGCTGTTTGTCAAAGTCAAGGCCACTCAGCCACATGGACACAGAGGCATACCTCCTGGGTTGATGCAAACCTGTACGCCAGCTCTGACAGGCGTCCGCGAGGGAGCACAGGCATCCTGGCCGGTCTCCACCCCGGGGACTGCTTGCGCATGGCTGTTGCCTTTGCTTATCAGCCATCTCTGTTCACTTGGAAACTGCCAGTTTGATTTTTATTTTTGCAGTGAGAAAATCATTGCTCGATGATGTAGAATGTTGCTCTTGTAATCCTGTTACATAAAATGATTTACATTTAAAAAAAAAAGCCTCTTGTGAATAAGTTAGGGTAACAAGGAATGAATTGTTTGGAGAAGAGAAAGAAACCCTAAAAAATAAAGCTTATACGCAACGGGAGCCTTACAAGATGACTGTGCATCAGTTAAGGTCAGAAGGAGATGCTATGAGGACGTGAACTACGGGGTGATGTGTGCAAGACCATTGCCATCCTGGGATTGGAAATGTGAGGCACTTGTTGCTTTTTGAGGCTGAGAGTAGTTATAATACACAATACACTTAAAGGTGGAAAGAACCCTCTTTCTCTCAAACCATTGATGAATGTGGGTGAATTCGGGTTTGTTCTGCCAATATTTTCTTCAATAAAAAACAATGTATGATTGCATTGACTCCAGAAAGTTTGCACCAGTTTGCCCTCCAAGGTGGAGAACGACCCCCTTCTCCACCCTGGCATGCCGGGCATTGCAAGTTAGAGGGCAGTGCTGGAATGGGTGGCCTTTCCCAGGCCTGGGGCAGACAGCCACCAGCACACCGAGGTTCCCTCCCGCACCACCGGCCCTCGCACAGGTGTCTTTTCTGTCTTTACTCCATAAGGGTATGAATGTGGCCTTTTGGCTGACCTCAGGCTGAACTTAGCAGCAGGGTGTGCGGGAGGAGCCGGGAGAGGTGGTGAGACTGTCATTTTCATGTCAGCAATGAACACATTCTGTTTGCCCCGTGCTCCATGGAGGCACTAGCGTTGATCATGGTTTGGCTATTGCTTACTTGATTGTCCTGCCATGTATTTCTTCTTTTCCTTCCTAGTCCTTGATGCCGACTGTTTCCAAGGGCTGCAGAACCCCCATTTCCCTTGCTGGGGAATCTAACTTAGGGGTACGATCGTTAGGACACGGGCCCTTTTCTGCCGTGGAAGATGATTGTCCTAAGTCCTCTCCAGGGACCTGGCATTCTGACCGCATGCGGAGGTTGCTCTGTGCTGCTGGTTGTGTAGTTACCCTTGAATGAGCCTCTACCGTGTGCGAAGAATTTCATGTGCATTGGCTCCTCTTAAAATATCTGTGGATCCGTGTTATCTCATCATGAGGATTAAGAGACTCAGAGAACGTGCACCTCACATAAGGCCCCACGGGCGGCGAATCTCCAACCACGTTTGGTGTCCAGGTAAGCCCGATTCCAGAGCCCACGAGTGGGGATTGAAGTGGCAGGTGATGCTGAAGGTGCGAGTATGTGCATGGGGTGGGGCGGTGCACAGCCTGCATCTAGCTGTTCTCCTCCGAGAGTCAGCACCAATGCCTGGGAGCTCTGGCCGAAAGCTCCAGCTCCCACATCATAAACTCTGAGAGCCTGGCGGGAAAAGGACACTCTGCACTCCAGGTGATTTTCTTGCTGTGCTGATCTGTCCCCACCTGCGTGATCCTCTGTGCGATGCACACCTCTGCAGGCAAATCTTCTGTGGGACCATCATGCATTTCATCCCTCATGCTGCCCTGTTCAGAGTTCCTAGGATGCGTTGTAGCGTGGACCATTTTTCTACAAAATCGTGCGGGGAAACCCAGGCGACAGTGGGGAGAAGAAGCCAGCCTCGAGGGAGTAACCAGGTGCTTTTCCTGCCGGACTCCCCATCCTTCTCTGCTAGGACTCAGGCGACCAGCCACCCAGGGGGACGGATTCCTGCCCGGGCACATGGCTTTCCAGGGAGCAGAGGCTCCGCTCCGATTCCAGGCGCTGGCCCTGGCAGGAGAGAGTGCACATGGCAAGGAAGGCCGATGCAGGCGCCTCCTTGCTCCCCTTTTCATCCGCGTCAGCCTTTTCACCATGCGCACGTGCACACGTGAAGTGCCAGGTAGAACTAGTTCAAGAAAAGGCAGATCCGTGTGGGACGGCGAGTGCGTTGAAGAGGGGGTGAGGTCGCGGTGCCGACCCTCATTATGTCAGGTACTCCTAAACGCAATTAGGAGTCGGCCGGCCCTGCCCCGTGGAGGCGCGGGAGGAATTGATCTCAGGACAGCATTTGGGTTTCCGCCGCACATGAAATGACTGCCTCTCCTCTTGATCCTCCCCTCTCTCTGTTCCTCGTGGCAGGTAGTGAGGCGCAGTGTCCTGGCAAAAGGTTTGCTCAAAGACCCCGGGGGCCGGGGCTGGGCCGGGCCAGGCGCCCCTTGGCGAGGCCTCGGCCGGGAGCTCCAGCCCTTTCATGCTTTGTGTGTTCTGGGCTCACGCTTTCATTTCTATAGAAAAGGCTTTCCGCTGCCTTTAACAAAACTTGTATTTTCATGCTTAATAAGGGAGCGAGTGCGACACACAATGAGCTCAAGGACTCGGATGTGGAGGCAGGTTCAGAGGAGGGACAGTGCTCACGCAGGTCTGCCTGCTGGCGGGCGGCTGCTTCCCAGAACTTTCTCCGAGTAGGGGCTTTGCTTGCAGCCCAGGGCCCTGCTCCTTGGACCTCTCCAGGGTCTGGCCGTAGAGGCCTGGCTTTCCCGCAGGACTCGGGCCTTTGCTTCATTCCTGCTGCAGGCTTATCCCCCAGAGGGCCTCACCTTTAAAACTTACGTTGTGACGCCACTGCATTTCCCTTTGCTGGTGGCTTCTTGCCCCTGAAGGGTAAGTAACCTCCATTTTTCTTAGGGGAAGTCCTAAGACTCTTTTAAGGACGGATAAAATATTCAGTGTTCTGTGAACCGGGTCTCCCGTTGGCCCTCTGGGGAAGGGGGTATCTGCCTTCTTTGTGGCCCCAGCTTGTTTTCTTTTAAAAAAAAACAATTTTTACTAATTTCAGAGAGGAAGAGAGAGAGAGAGAGAGGGAGAGAGAGAGAGAGAGAAACATCCATGATGAGAGAGAATCATTGATCAGCTGCCTCCTGCAGGCCCCACACTGGTTTAGTCCGCATCCCAGGTATCTGCCCTACCGGGAATTGAACTATGACCTCCTGGTTCATAGGTTGACGCTCAACACTGAGCCACGCTGGCTGGGCCCCAGCTTGTTTTCTTACAGTACAGTCAAATGGCACTTGGCGTGTGTGTGCTCAGGTGTGTGTGTGTGTGTGTGTGTGTCTGACTGTGCACCATGTGGGCATTGGTGCATGGGTGTGTCCTCAGGCACAGGTACTGGGCCCGGCCCTCCTCATACCCCATACCGTGCACCTTGGGGCTTGGTCTGTGTATCACTGAGTGGATGCATGTGCCCCCCTCCCCCCGCGGGAGAGCTTCCGTTGGGTTCCACACCTGGTGTTTTTAGACTGTGTGTCATGGAGACAGTGTGTCCTTTTTCCTCAGCCCCTGGTGGCTTTGTTTTCCTCCCCGTTCTGCTTCTCTGTACCTCCCAGCGTGACTACTCATAGTTCCCTGCTTTTCAGCTGGGGCAGGCACTGGAACCTAACCAGTTTGTTCATTCATTCACTCACCCATGCGTTGTTCGGCAGGTTGAGTGGCTCCCATGTGCTGGAGCCCTGCCAGGTACTGGGGGAGGGAGGCCAACCCAGGCACAAGTTCACCTTCCCAGAGCCAACAGGTGTGTGGGAGAAGGACTCAGTAAAACACTAGTAAAATGTGTAGCTAGTAAAACACAACAAGAAAAGAAGGCAGCAGGGAAGGGGTGTGAGCGTGTGTGGGGAGTGTGCTGCAGGTGGAGTGGATCGCAGGTGGCATGCTGAGGAGGGGCACCTGACTGCTTGCCAGCTCACCCAAGCCAGAGGGAGAGTGGAAGGATGGAATATCCGCATAGGGTGCATGGAGCCCTGAGGTGGAAGGGGCCTGGAGGTTTCTGGGAACAGAGGGTGTGGGGGGCAGGGCTGATGTGGACTCAGAGAAAGGGGCTGAGTCCCAGCCGGGGCAAATAGGCTCTGGTGGCTGTGGGGCAGCTGCAAGAGGGTCGCACTTGTAGGTACAGCCCAGCTCAGGTTCCTCCATCAACTCCCGTTACTGGCCACGTGGAAAGTAGGAGAAATCTTTTGATTCTGATGATCACATCCAATGTTAGAATTGTTGAACCTGTGAGAGATTTCAGGTTCAAATGATTAACTCTGAATCCTCCCAGTAATTCTCTCAGTAATTGAGATGGCATTGGCTGTGGGTCATGGTTGTTTATTTTTATTTATTTATTGAAGTTATTGGGGTGACATTGGTCAACAGGAACATACAGGTTTCAGGTGTGGGGTCATGGATGTTTTAAAGCCAGTCACTGAGTGATCCAGGGACTTAGTACTGAAAGTCACTATAATCTCCCTCCCCCCCCCCCCCGTTTTTTTTTATTTGCACGGCATCACGTCAGCCACATTTAAAAGTTTGCACCTTTGTCACCAGAAAAACTGCCATGCTTTCCCCTACTTAGCAGGCCCAAGACTTTTTCTAGTATGTGTGCCAGCCGCACTCAGTGTTTCAGGTTAGCTCTTAATTCATGTTTTCTGCGGCTGCTAATATGCCTAATATAGTCATAATTGCTGCACGTTCAACATTACAAACTAAATCTCAGCTTATACCCTATTCTCCTGGGATAAATTCAGAGAACAGCTATAAAGCCTAATCCATATCGTGGTGTTGTTGAAAAGAAAATAGGTTTATCGGCTTATTTGGAGCCTTTGAATGTTTATGGTTGTATAGATCCCAGTATTCCTGACCTGTGTGGACGCTGGACAAGAAGATACCTATTAAGAAGGGCTCCTGGTGACTAACTGTGCCTAAATAAAATAAACAAGCAACAAGCAAACAAAAACCAGAGCCTAGCAGTTATTTCTACACAGAAGGTCCTCATACAAACTGCACTTCAGGGAGAAGCCTGCATTGAACTGCCTGTCTGCCCTGTGTCTCTGCCATCTGAGCCTGCCTTATAAAGCAGTTCCTGGAATCCTGTGTTAGTTAACCAATAGAATTTAGGCAGTCCCCATCCATTTGGAGCTGTGCATCCATCGCCCCAGCATCATCTTCACTGACCCGTCAGGAGTGGCTCCATACTGACCAATCAGGACTTTGCTTTTGGACCAATCAAACCTCGAGGATTTGGAGTCCTCCTTGACATGAGGATAAACCAATTAGGGCCCCGGGTGGGGACTTTGTCAATATAAGGCAGTTCTCTCTGGCTCTGAGAGCACTTTTCCTCTCCAGAAGACTGCACTTTCTTGGCTGGAGATGAAATACTGAAGATGTTGCCCCAGGCCAGAGCACAGTGTGGGATAGAGCCTGGCATAGAGCAGAGCAGAGTGGTCTGGCCATAAAGGGACCTCCTCACAGCTGCCTGTTCTCACAGCCATGCAGTATCACAGTTGAGCTCTTTGCACTGAATAAAGTTTTCTTGTTCACTGCACCCCAATTTGGGGATTTCCTGTTGGTGTTGAATCTATGCCAATGACCATTGGTAATATAAAATCTGGATTTCCATGGAAGGGACAAGATCAGTTTTTAGTGGAGGCAGATGGTGTATTTATGTGATATGCATTGCTCAGTCCTAGAATGGACTACACTCAACTGCCTGAGGATGTGCAGGTCTCTTGCAGGCTTTGGAAGAAGAGCCTCAGCTCGCTCGCTCTGTGTGTGTGTGTGTGTGTGTGTGTGTGTGTGTACATGTGTACACTTATACACCTCTGCACAGGGGTTGCTCCTCAGCTCAGAGGTCCCATTCTCTGGAAAGTTCTCTCTGCACAGGATTTTATAGGCCTTGCTATCACCTTGTTGATGGAGAAAATTGTCACCTCCTGGTCCCTCCCACTGTAGAGCCGCCTTCTGCCTCTGGTCCATTTCAGACCATTAATCTTCCGTGTTCAGCTTCCTTTCCCACCTCGTCCAACGGTCCCCTCTTCTGGATGCCCTTTGCTTGGAGAGGACATTTCTGAAGTGTGTCTGTCGTCCAAGTCAGGGTGGAATACCCTTATTTACTGTAAGGAAGAATAAGAGGAAATATGTCTTTAACGCTTACTATTGTCTTATTATAGCATTTAAACACCACTTATAAAAAGTGGAAAACTGTTTTTGTTTTTTTTAACCTATAGTTACTTGACTATAGCATTTTAAACCATTTTCCCCAGTGGGAAGCAGAAAGAAAAAGTTGGTTGTGTCTCATTGACTACTTCTTAAATTGTTTACTGTTCAAATATACCATCTGCCTCCACTAAAAACTGAGTTCTTCCATATAAATGTTCAGCTGTGGTAAGGAAGCACAGCAAACCTGCACTTCCACCTGCCAGCATTCTTCATGCAGCTCCTCAGGGACCTTTCAAGTTCCTACATTCCTCTTATCTGCTGAATCCTCCCTGCCCTCACCCCAGCTAACTAGGATCCTAAATTTTCTGTTCTTTATTCCCTTTCATTTCCAGCTTTACCATTTATACAGGTATCACCAAAATATGTACGGCTCAGCTGCACCTGTTTTTGTCAACGTTACATGAGTGTAATTTATCTGTAGGACTCGCTTTTGTTCCTGAGTCACGATACTATGTGTAGATGTGGCTTCTTCCTCTTCAGTGCTGCATAGCATTCCGCTTTAAGAACCATACAGTATGAGCACCATTGTGGTTCTTAATCTTTCCAGTGGCTTCACCCCCCCCCCCCGACTATGGATATTATTTGGCATTTTTAATGGTCAAGGACCCAGGTTATGAATGATCCATTTGTTCCAGGGACGAAGTTGATATTCTTTGTGAAAGCAGAGTTATTGCTCTCCAGGGCGAAACTATTTGCATGCCTCCTGCCTTCCAGTTTCATTTTTTGCAACCATTCCTCTGAGCAAGACCCGGGGAGCAAAGTGCAGCTCAGATAGCGAGTCCCTGAGGGCCAGTTGTCAGAGAGCCCGAGGCCCAGCGCTTGAAGCCAGAGGGCAAGGATCCATCCTGAGCGCCAGGGCCAGGCCTCGGGTCATGGCCTTGGCCTTGGACATATGGGAGCGGAACTGAACGCTTAGATGAAAAGGAAGCAATTGATGGAGTGAGTTTCCTCCTGTGCTCAGCAGCTCCGTCTGTCCGGTCTGAAGCACTCAGCAGCTCCCAGCCTCCACTGCCACCAAAACCAAACCAAACCAAACCACACTTTTCCTTTCTGATAATACCTGGTTACTGCTTAAAAAAGCAAAAATCAAACAGTACCAGGAAAACCCCAAGTCTGTAAATCCTCCTCACCCACTAATACCTCGAGCTTTAGGTGTCCATTCAGATTTTAAAAAATGCTTATAAAACTGTATATATGATTTCTGACATGGTTGTAAAAAGGAGGTGACTTTTCTTTCTTTCTTTTTTTAAATATAGTTTATTGATTTTTTACAGAGAGGAAGAGAGAGGGATAGAAAGTTAGAAACATTGATGAGAGAGAATCATCGATCAGCTGCCTCTTGCACACTCCTTTCTGGGGATGTGCCCGCAACCAAGATACATGCCCTTGACTGGAATCGAACCTGGGACCCTTGAGTCCGCAGGCCGATGCTCTATCCACTGAGCCAAACCAGTCTTGGCAAGGATTTTCTTGGAGGCTTTTAAAGAGCAGTTTGCCTGTTGGCTCTGTCTCTGTGCACCTGCACAGTCTCACTGCCCTCTGTGAGGATGCTCTGCAGGCATCACGATGCCTCAGACCCGCGTGCATCTCCGGAAAGCGAGATTGTTCCTCCAGCAACCCCTGGCCGTGGACCATCCATCAATAGCACATTTTTACTGTGCCGGCCTCATTTACAGCTCTAGTTGTCCCAGTCATGGCCCAACTGGCTTTTTAAAAGCTCCCGGCAGTTTACTTTCCCCTGTGTGAGCTGGGCCACCGGGATAGGGCCACCAAAGTATCCTTGGGATTTTGTGCTTCATTTTTGGGATTTAGGGATGTTCTGATGGAGTCCTCCCTGTTCACCTGCTGACCGAGGGCTGGCTTTTCTTTGGGACCTGGTGGGCAAGTGGAGGCACCGCCATTCCCTGTGTGTTATGGCCTTCTGATGCACCATCCGGAGCAGCCGTGGCCACTCCCAGCGCAGGCTGTCTCTGCAGCCAAAGGAGCTCAGTGTCACCTGCAGGCTCTGAGCGGGGAGGTGACTGAGCCGAGACGGCCATGTGCTGAAGCCTCAGTAAGAAAGACAGCAGATCTCAGAGGTACTAGGGGTTTGGTTTTAGACCACAGCAATAATGCGATTGTCATATTGCAATAAAAGCCACATGACTTTTTTGGTTTCTCAATGACATAAAAGTCATGTTTCATTATACTGTAGCCTACTTATACATTAGCGTTATGTCAAAAAACAATGTACAGCCTGGCCTGTGTTGCTCTGCGGTTGAGCATCAATCTAGGAACCAGGAGATCATGGTTTGATTTGCGGTCAGGGCATATGCCCAGGTTGCGCCCTCGATCCCCAGTGTGTGTGTGTGTTGGGGGGTTGGGGTGGTGGTGGTGCAGGAGGCGGCCGATCAGTGATGTTTCTATCTCTCTCTCTGAAGTCCATAAAAATGTATTTCCAAAAACGATGTACACACTTTTTGTTTTATTGCTAAAAATGCTAGCCATCATCCTAGCCTATTGGAAAAATGTCGATGATAGACTTGCTTGATGCAGGACTGCCCAAACCTTCCATTGGTTTAGAAGAGCAATGTCTTCGAAGAGCAGTAAAGCAAAGCACAACACAAGCAGGTGTGCTTGTACCTCTGGTTACGATGTAGCTGTTCAGGATACAAAATATCGACTTCATTGCTATTGAGTTTCCCTCCTGCGGAGCGTACTCGGGAGACTATTAAATCCTAGTCTGGAATTTTGGCCACTTTTCCTGTCACTGCCGGCTTTGCATCTTAACCTGGTCGGACCGAGCTCCAGGGCAGGGGTTGTGCTGCCTGGGGGTGTGTTGGAGCTGTGCCCCCACTGTCTGATGACAGTGACACCGGTGAAGGGATGAGCTTCTGTCACTTCAAGTGAAGGGATGAGCACTTCTGTCCCTTTGGGGACCTTTGTGCCACCTGGAGCTCTGCCCTGCAGGCTGGGGGCTGGGACGAAAACATACCCTTTGCTGGAAGCCTTCTGCAGGGCTGACCTGGCCCCTGGCCGCCCTCCCATTGTTTTTCTGTAAAGTTTAACTTCTCCCTCCTGCGGAGATCTCCAAGTATGAAGTGCTTCCGGGCTTTGCTCACAAAGGTCACTTTTCCTGCTTTGGAAACAAAGTATATCTGACCATCTCCAGAAGTTGCGGTCCAAGTACAACAGAGGAGGGCCCAGAGTGTGGCTGCCCCTGAGGAAGGCAGAGCCAGCCTGTATTCCTGCACCCCCACTCCTCCCACTCACCCCACACCCCCCACAGGGAGTCCCCACTCCTCTGGGCATGGCTTCCTCTGGGGAGGTCAGTGGGGACCGTTTGACATTTTGTTCCAAACAGATTGAGCCGAAGTCAGCGGCCGTTTCCCATGTGTTATTCCAGGAGCCTTCAGCTGTAGGGACTCCGGAAGAGAAAGAACTGCCCTGCCAGGGGAAGTGTTCGTCCCTCTGCCGGTGATGGCTGGCAGGAAGTTTTTCTCTGACCAACTCCTATTTGGACCCTCTAGGCCCTTGAACAGTGACTGTTAATTCATTTCCTGCCTGGGCCCTGGCAGAAGAATCAGAGATGCGACCACAGCCACGGGCACCTACAGTGAACTCCTTCCGGCCTGTATTTGCAGGAACCAGGGCAGACGGTGCATGGTACGGAAGAGGCGCCCTCCGAGCCTGCACCTGCCCTACCAGGTGTGCTTGGGGGCGGGGGAGCCAGTGGCACCCTGTGCCCTTTCGGACACAGCTTCGGAGGGAGATCCCAGGACGGCTCTCAGATCTGTATTTCCCTGGACACACAGGTGTGCTGATTCATGTGTCTGCTGCCCATGCTTGTGGCACTTTGTGGCTAAATTAGGCCGGCTCTGGTCATGCTCCGTTCCTCCTGCGCTGGCTGTCCTGTCACCTCCCTGTCCCCATTCACGGAACCACATTTGAACATGGTGATGAGGGATTACTTTTTATTTATTTATTTATTTATTTATTTATTTTATTTATTTATTTATTTATTTTTTTAAACAGAGAGGAAGGGAGAGGGTAGAGAGTTAGAAATATCAGTGAGAGAGAAATATCAATCAGTTGCCTCCTGCACACCCCCTACTGGGGATGTGCCTGCAGCCAAGCCCTTGACCGGAATTGAACCTGGGACCCTTCAGTCTGCAGGCTCTATCCATTGAGCCAAACCGTCAGGGCTTTTCTCTTTCTTTCTTTCTTCCTTTCTTTCTTTCTTTCTTTCTTTCTTTCTTTCTTTCTTTCTTTCTTTCTTTCTTTCTTTCTTTCTTTCTTTCCTTCCTTCCTTCCTTCCTTCCTTCCTTCCTTCCTTCCTTCCTCCTTCCTTCCTTCCTTCCTTCCTTCCTTCCTTCCTTCCTTCCTTCCTTCCTTCCTTCCTTCCTTCCTTCCTTTTTTATGGGGGTTACTTTTTATAAGGGTAACGTTGAATGTACTCAGATGTGTAATAAACATTGAACTTGTGACTGGCCATCTGTCACTGATGGCATTCTAGCTCCCACTATTTTGACATGAGAAGGACATGAGAGCCAAATGGTTTTTACCAACTGCTCTGTCACTAACAAGCCCTTTGAGCCTGGATGGGTCCTTGGGCTCAGCTTTGGGAACGTCCACATCTGTTAGAGCAGAGACTCATGTGCCCCCTAACAAACTACGATCGAATCGACAGAATGGCCATACCGGGGTGAGAGGCGGGGTGTGGGGACGTTGTGTACTTCTCAGATGACTGACTGCTCAGCTGTGGCATTCTCTGGCGCCAGGAACCAGAAGTTCCTGACGGGAGAGGGTGGCAGAGAGCAGCAGTCCAGGGCCCACGCAGTGGTCGCAGGCCTGCCCGTGGGCAGCCCGGGGCCAGCAGACACAGGGTGCTGCAGTTAGCTTTGGGAGGAAATGTGTGAGAACCATGGGGGTTGGTGCTGCTTGGCTTTGCTCACGGGCCCGAGTTCCCCAGGGACTGGACTGTTCCCTCTGGATGGCTCGGTGTTCAGTTTCTCTGACGTAAGCTCTGTGGGGGAAAGGATGCTCCTTGGGGCTTCCCCGGCCTCCTTGGGGGTGGGAGCAGGATCCTCCCTGCAGGCCGTGCGGCCGGAAATAGGCCTCATTCACTGGGAGCCAAGTTGTCAAAGGAGGAGGCTGTCCAGGGGAGCCCCTCCTCCTGTAACGACCAAGGAAGGGACCCAGATGTGCAGGTCTCCCACCCACCAGGGTGCGGCCTGTGTGCCAGGCTGGGTGGGGGGGGAGGGGCCTGCTGGCCCCGCAGATGCCTGAGGAAGCACACAGTGCTCTTCGTCACAGGCCGCCTTCACAGAAGGCCCTCCCTGGGTTCATTGTCGAACTTGAATTTCCAGTTGATTAAACTGGGAAGCGTGCCTTCGCCCTGGAATGTTGACTTTAGGGAACCTTTTGTCTCAGGTTTCAGAATTGCTCTGGCCCAGGGTCATGTTATCTTCTCAATGGCCCCTGTATTCTGCGAGTGGAACTTTTTCATCATTCGGCGTTAAAATTTTGGTTTGAGTTCAACAGTATTCTAATGAGATAAGCAATCACTTAAACATTGAAGTATCTTTTAATACCCAGTGTAGTAGAATTTTTTTTTTTTAAAATATATATTTTATTAACTTTTTACAGAGAGGAAAGGAGAGGGATAGAGAGTCTGAAACATCGATGAGAGAGAAACATCGATTCAGCTGCCTCCTGCACACTCCCCACTTGGGATGTGTCCACAACCAAGATACATGCCCCTGACCGGAATTGAACCTGGGACCCTTTAGTCCACAGGCCAATGCTCTATCCACTGAGCCAAACCAGTTAGGGCTGGTGTAGTAGAATTAGACTGTTTTTCTCTCCCGTCCCTGTCTCACCCTGGTTACGGCTGTTCTGTGTTTGGATCATGGTCTTTAGGGGAAATACGAGACTCTGCTCTCAGCGAGGTGGACACTCCCAAGCTGATCCCAGTGCCCCACCTGTTCCAAAGGGCTTCTTAATGACAGTGCAATTGGTTAAAACCGTTTGGGCCTCACTTCCTTCTCATGTCAAAAAGAGTGTATGTGTGCAAGAATGCTGTCAGGGACACACACACACCTTCACCCAGCCGTGTGAGCATCTTTCTTCTGAAAGGAAGGGACGCAGACTGCAGGCACCGGGCTTCCCCAGCCGCCGGGAGCGGGCATCGTCCCTGCTGGGGCACTGCAGGGGCGTCCGCAGCCACAGGCAGAGGTTTCCGTGGAGGAAACGTGAGACTGAGCTGAAACCTGTCTGGCTCTCTTGCCACCACAGATAATGGAGCGGAGGAATAGCAGTTGATGATTTTCTGCTTCTAACACACCGTCAGAGTAGGCAGACCCAGGAATTGTCTCCTGAAGCTGCCGACTTCCTGAAGATGGGGCAGTCTGGCCAGAGCCGGGTGTGTGCCACTGGTGGTTGGGGTCTCGCCACCCCCTTCTCTCCCTGATATTGTCCTTATGGAAGTCAGGGCAAGTGTATGGGCTCTGGTGCCCCGCCCCCGCCCCCAGGGGGCCTTCTCTCCCTGCAGTAACACTAACTCAGCCCTAGTTCTCATGGATGCTGCCTTTGGGTGAACAGACTGGCCCTGCTTTGCTCTACAGATCCCGCAAGTGCTGGAGGCCCAGGCCCACCTTTTACATATCTGAGACTTGCCGAAGCACCAAGCATTGGAATCACCAAGCCTTGGAAGCACCAAGCGTTGGTCGGCATTTGCTGAGTACTTGTGGGACACACAGCATGAAGGAGGCAGGGGTGCTGGTATGGGTGGGGCAGGCAAGGCCCAGAAGGAAATACCCCTCCCTCTCCACCAGCCCAGGGGACAGGTGGGCACAGATGGCAGAGCTAGTGGCTCCTGTGACTCAGGCTGCCTGGAACCCCTTTAACACTATGCCTTCTCCCTGCGGGTGGAAGTGGCCGTCAGGAGGTGAGCCGATCCTAGCTACTACAAAAGTCCTAAATGCTGCCGAAGGGCCGAGGGCACAGACAGACGTACACATTCCTATTCTATTAAAATTTCACGGGGAGAGAGACCAGGAAACATATTCTGAAGAGGCTTTTTAGGACAGTAATAATGAGAACTAGCGTGAGAAACACAGCTTTAAACTGAGTGAGATTCTCGCCGCCAGGCCCCTGTGCATGGGTTTCCTCAGCCTGGATGGCCACCCCCACCTCCTCAAGGTTTTGGCCTCACTGACCTCTTGATCTGCCTCATTCTTCAGGATTCAGCCCAGGCTGGGCCTTCTGTGGGGAGCGGCTTCCACACTGGACTGCAGTGGTCTACCTGTAACCAGGGGTGGAGGGTGGGGTGTGTGTGGGGGTGTCAGAGGGTAGAAGTCCAGGATTCAGCCCAGTCTGGGCCTTCTGTGGGGAGCAATTTTCACACTGGACTGCAGTGGTCTGCCTGTAGCTGGGGTGGGGGTGGGGGTGTCAGAGAGCAGAAGTCCAGCATTCAGCCAGTGGTCTGCCTGTAACTGGTGTGTGTGTGTGTGTGTGTGTCAGAGGGCAGAAGTCCAGGGATATGGGAACAGCTGTCCCCAGAGCAGGACCAACCGATCCAGGCTGTCTCCCTAGAACTCGGTTATTTGTGCCCCAGTGTATGATTTCTGTCATCTGAGCCCCACTGCTGGGCCCGGCAGCTCTCTGCCACCCCCGTCCCCCACGTGGCCTTCCTGCTTTGTCAGGGCCCGCCGTACCTGCGTACCTGTGAAGAGAAAGCAGGTGGCTTCTCGCTCTTTTTCAGGGACAGAGAGGACAGAAGCGGAGGTTGTGCTCTGGAAGGAGCCTGGTTCTACATCAGCCAGGCCGGACTCCGTGGTTCCTGGCATCCTATCAGGAGAAGGATTGTGGTCCGAGAACCATGCGTGGGATCCACATGCCTGTCCCGGTCTCTGCTGGGATTCAGGCCTGGGTCCCTCCAAGGTGACTCCGGTTCCCGTGTAAGATTCAGGTTATTGAGCAGCCGATGGTGATGGTGAGGTGGGGCTTAGAGTGATGGTGATGGTGATGGTGATGGTGGGGAATCGTCAGGGTGATACCAGTCTTTTATGGTGATGGTAGGGGATTGTCAGGGTGATAACCAGCACCAGCCTCGTGTAGGCCAGAAGGGGGCACTGTCGATCCCAGATGTCTTGCTGTACGCCCCTTGCCTAGCACATTGCTTTGCCTTCACGGTCCTCAGTTTCTTGTTTCACAGAGGGGAGATTTTATATAGATGCTCTGTGAATCGTGAAGCAGATGAAAGAAAACCAGCACATGTGGAAGCAGAGCGAGAAAGCAGGCCACCTGACCCAGCCACATACCTAGCTCGTGGCCCGTGTGGACCTGCCGGGTTAGCCTTGAGCTGAGCAGAGGCAATCACTGAAGAAAAAGGAGACTTCGGTGCAGATATCTGGGAGCCTTTGACATTGACCAGAAAACGCATGTTTTGGGGACGGTGGTGTAAGGTGCCACCACAGAGCTCTGCACTTTAACGAGAGAGGGGAGGTGACCAAGAGAAGGGACTTGGGATTGGACCCCATGCCATCAGCACCACTGCTTAGCTGTTTGGTAACCACTGTCGAACAGGAAGTTACCTAGTTTTTCCTGTGATTCTAGAAGCTTTAAGAAATCTTTTAGCAAGTTTTTGCCTATCTTATATATTTTCCCTTCCCAACAGCTGAATAAAACTCTGGGCAGTACTGTGCTTACACTGAGTGGCCAGATTATTATGATCTCTGAACACATAATAATCTGGCCATTTAGTGTATATCCTATATAATAAAAGGCTAATGTGCAAATTGTTCCCCTGACCAGGAGTTCTACCAGCAGGTAGGCCAGCCAACTGCCCATGTCCCCTCTCCTTGGCCAGGCTGGCTGGACCCCACCCATGCATGAATTCATGCACCGTGCCTCTAAAAAAAAAAAAAAATATATATATATATATATATATATATATACACACACACAATATATATATATATATACTATATATATATATATATATATATATATATATATATATATATATATATAAATAAATAAATGTGGCTGGCCATCATACACACACACATACACACACACACACACAAACACAATGAGTGGCCAGATTATTATGCATTCAGAGATCATCATAATCTGGCTACTCAGTGTATATCAACTATTCAGATGGGTCTCAAACTCTTGTTGCTCAGGAGAATCGAGCCTCTTGGTCCTGCTTTACTGCTCAGACAGTCTATAACATACTAAGAAAAACAACTTACATTCTTCCAGTGATTTCTATCAACCCCTCCAACCCCCCGGAAAACTAAACAGAAACAGAGATGCGTGAGACCACAGGCGCTCGAGGTCAGGTTTTTAGCCTTGAGACCCATCCACACAAACACAAGCGCACCATCTGGTTGAAGGGACGGCCTTCCGTGTTCCTGCCTGCCAGTGTCCCTTTGCCTGTCTTGATATGATTTATGTGGCACTCCCCCCCCCCCCCCCCCCAACGCCGCTCCCACCAGCCTCCTCTGCAAAGTGCCTGCTGTGCCTGATATTCAACGTGGGCTCCTGTGAAGTCGCAGGGAGATGCAGCTCCCATGTCTGATTTGGAAAGGATTCTGCCTCTCCCGGGAAATATTCTGGTCCCTCTGATGCCGACCTCCCCTGTTGGCTGCTGCGAGTCCTTCCAACCATGGCGATGGCCTTCCTTCACCTTGAACTTGGGAGTGGAGGTGACAGGCAGATGCCCAGGAAAATTCCATGCCAATCTGTGGTTAACAACACGCCTTGAAATCATTTTGTGAAAATATGTGTACCGTGGTACAATAACTGTCTTTTAGCTAACCCTTGGGGACATTAGCCATGACCGCTAATCTGTTTCTGCCCAGATGTCATGAGAAACACATGTTCATTCTAGAGCAGGAGAGACAGAATAATGCTGGTGGTGGAGCAGAGAGCAGAGTCCATAGCTTAGGGCACCGATTCACAACCCAGCCACCTGACCTCCGCTTTTCCTTTAGTGGTGGCAGATATAACGGGGCTGCCCTGGGTTGGGGTGCACCGCCCTCCACATCATTCTCACCTTCCTTCCAGTAGCAGGACTCACGCGATCGGTGCTCTGAGAGGGGGTGCTGCATGGGCTTGTTTTCTCTTTGTTTTCATCTTCTCCACGTTAGGTCTCCTTCGCTTCTCCCCACATATTTGCAGAAACGCTGGGACACGCGGAGGCCGAGACACTTAGCCGGAGTTGGGAAATGCTGCCATTCCCGGGCCCTGAGCTGCTCGGCAGGAGGCTGTTCATGAGCTCCATGTCTGTCCACACATGTCAGGGTGCACGCTACAGAATTACCATGTGTGTGAGGGGCGATTTGGAGCTGGGGTCAGCAAACTAGGCCCAGAGGCCAAGTCCAGTCCTGCTTTTGCAAACAAAGTTTTAACCCAGCTAGCGATGCTCGGTGGTTGAGCATTGTCCTATAAACCAGGAGGTCACCATCTACTTATTCCCAGTCAGGGCACATGCCCAGGCTGTGTTCTCAAATTCAGTGGGGGGCATGCGGGAGGCAGCCAATCCATGATTCTCTCTCATTCTTGATGTTTCTATCTCCCTCTTCCTCTCCCTTCCTCTCTGAAATCAATAAAAATATATTTTAAAAAATAAAAAGGAAAATAACGTTTTATTGGAACTCCCACACCCTTTCGTTTGCACGTTGCCTCTGGCTGCTTTTTGCTTTTTTCCATCTGGCTCTCTACAAGAAAAGTGCCTCGGCCCACCAAAGGGGAGCTCAGCGGCTTGCAGGCTGCTCCAGGTAGGTGGGAGGTACCAGGTGCTGGGCTTGTGACCGGCTGTCTGGAGAAATAGCCTCCAGGTGCTTGGAACTACAGAGGTGACTGAGGAGTTCAAGGCTCCCCTCCCCTCCGGCAGTTCTCAGTGGAAGGGGAAGGGGTGCTACAGGAATGGGCTTCTCCAGACCTTTCACACTGAGGGAGTGGCGAGGAGGGACTCCTGTAGATAGCCGAGTGGGGAGGACCACGGCCCTTGGGGAGAGTCAGGGTGCAGCCTGGCGGGGCGGCACTGGTCGATGTCCCGTCTGCCTCCCTCTGAAAGGACACTGCCCACCCCCTGCCCTTGGAGGGCCCGAGAGCACCCGGAGCCACCAGTTCTGAGAGCCGCTGCTGAGGTTTGAGGAGACGCCGGGCCCGCCCCCACCAGCATGAACCGCTCCCATCAGCCTCTGCGCTCTGCCTGCCCACCCGCCCGTCCTGGCTCGGAGTCAGATTTGCCCGTTAATTCTCCCCATTCCTCCCCATGCCTGTGGGCAACTTTTGTTCCTTTGGATTAGGTTTTTTTTTTTTTTTTTTAAGTCCGATTTCACAATCTAATCCTATAAAACGAGCCTAATGCTATTTACATTTAGCACCTGGTGAGCGAGGTGAAGGGTAGTGTTGATTCTTTTGAGCACTCACTGGTTTATGAGCCTGCCCGGCAGCCTTGTCCTGGAGAGGAGAGCCTTTTAAGTAAGGTGACCAGACGTCCCGCTTTTTAACAATTTGTCCTGAGGCGTTTTAAAAAAGTCCCGATTTTTTAAATGCTGTGGGACGCGGGACAAATTGTTAAAAATCGGGACGCCTGGTCACCTTGCTCTAAGCCACTGGGAATGGTTAGTTCCAGAAACAAGGTAGTTCGTGTGCATGGCACCTCGTTGCCATGTTAGGAATGAGGGGTACGGTGCCCCCCACAGTACCAGGGTTGTCGAAAGCTTTGGACCCCCACGTGATGGACAGACACCTCTAGGTTGGAGAAGCCCTGGGCTGCTCCTTAAGTCCCTCGTCTTGGTGTGTGGCACATGGTGTGCAGGCAGAGAGGGGGCGTGAGCTGTAGCAGCCCCACAGTATTCTCTGGTCCATGTGAGGTCTCCCTGCCGCTGTGCCAGGCAGGGTGCAGCATTCCACGCAGGGTTCGTCCCAAGGAGGCCGTTGGTGCCCCCGAGGGCGCAGCTCCTCTGCACCCTGGAGCCAGCGTTGCTGGGGACGTGATGTCTGTTGATCGGGACCTCGCAGGAGGGATTCCTGGCAGCCAGGGCAGCCCGTTGTCAAACCTGGGCGTATGCCGGCCACTCCCTGCCGCCCCTGCAGAGAGTGCTCTGCTAGTGCCATGTGGAGGGTGCACCGCGGGTCCCGTCATCAGAAAGGCACCGAGGCCCCGCCGGTGTGGCTCAGTGGTTGAGCGTGACCTATGAACCAGGAGGTCACAGTTTGATTCCTGGTCAGAGCATACGCCTGGGTGGCGGGCTTGGTCCCTGGTGGGGGGTGTGCAGGATGCAGCCTATCAATTGATATTTCTCATTATTGATGCTACTATCTCTTCCTCTCCCTTCCTGTCTGAAATCAACAAAATACATATTTACAAAAACAAGGGCACCTGGGTTCAGTGGTCACTGTAAGCTGCCTGTGTCTCGGCTCAGGCTTGCTCGCTACAGGCTGTGCCGGGCGGGATTTTCTGTGACGGGTGGACGGGGCAGCTGTGGTTGCCCCCGCGCTCGGCGGCACAGGAAGGGCAGAGATGCTGCTATGGTGACGGGAGGGCTGCCCTGCCCAGGTGAGGGCAGGGGAGGTTCTGGGGCGACTGCAGGTGAGCTGTTCAGGCCTCAGTGATGTAGGAAGGGCGGCGGCCAGGGGGAGGGGAAGGATAAGGGGGGAGGTTGGATTGGTCCTTGGCTCTGGTGGACTAAGCTTACCCTTTCGGTGGTCCTTCACTGTGTCCAATGATGAACATCCGTGTGTTTGTTCTCAGGACGCCGGGTGCATTTTTAGGGAGGTCAGGTAGGGTCGGTGCTTTATTGAGATCTGTGTCCAGGGTAGAAGGAGGAGCAGCACTTTAAGAGTGCTGGACTGGGGTTGGGCTGGGCCAGCATTGTGACTGTCGGACCGTGGCCCCAATCGTGGCCAGCTTTGCAAGTGGGCTGTTACTGAGTGCACTGGTGGCCGAGGCTGCTACTCCTGTGTCTAGGCACCTCCCTCAGTCAAGCAGGCCCGTCGCCACCTGATGCCCTGAAGCTGGGGTCTTCCCCTGGTGGCTTCTGACCAGTCATTCATCCTACCAAGCTCAGTGGTGTGCTGAGCGGCTCCTCAGCTCATGGCCCCGCTCTGCCTTCTTTGTCCCCCATGCCATTGGCAGCAGCATCGCATTCCCAGGCATCTCCCCTCCCTGCTGACTCAGGTGGTCCGGGTGCTGTCCGCAGGCTCAGTAGTGCTGAGGGTCAGCATGGCCTTCAGTCGGAGCAACATCCTTCCTACACCTGAGACATGGGGACCCACGGCAGGACCCTGAGGTGTGACGGTGAGCCAGGGTGCTTCCTGTGGCCGAAGGCGGAGCCCTCTGTGCACTGCTAACCGTGTGTCTCAGGGGTGAGTCTGCCTCAGAGGAAGAGGCAGCAGGCTCAGGGGGAATGGACACCCCGGGGCAGGAAGCATTGGGCACCCCTCCCTCCAGTCCCTTGCCACCCCCCTCTTCCCCAGCCCACTCCGGTGGAGGTGCCACCTGCTGGGCAAGGCTGGGCCCTGGCCTTGCAGCTATTCCCAGCAGCTTCTCTGATTCTGTCTTGCCTGTCTTGACCACCTTCTGCGGATAGATTTCCAGGCTCTGCATCTGATGCTCAGCCAGTGAGGAGAGGAGAGCCCACAGGTGTTCAGGCCCCTGTGCTGCTCCTTTGGCTATTAGATGTGGGAGGCGGCACCCTCTGTTCAGAACGCACAGCGTGCACTGCTGCGCCCCAGTCCTTCGGTGATGCTGAAGCGGGGCAGCTGCCCTCTGTCAGCTGTGAGCAAGCACGTCGACCAAGGAGGAGGTCTGGGAGGCAGGGTGCTTACGTCCCGCCTCTCCTGGTTTATTTTACCCTCTTTTAAAAGGACACGAGTTTGCAGTTTCTTGAAGACCTAGAGTGAGGAGGTCCAGTCCTGACGGTTGAATCTGGTCCCTGGTGCGCGTTGAGCGGGACTACAGGGCAACGTTAAGCGGGCGGATTTGAGCCTCATCTGAATGGACGTTAAGCCTGCCCTCTGGTCACATTCGTCTGGACCGTCTCCTCAGACCCACTTTCGGTTCTGTGTATTGCTGGCACCGAAACATACAGTTGCTGCAGCGAGAAGAGGGCTGGCGCCAGGAAATTCTGTCAGGAGACATCTTAGCGCTGGAAATGGTTTAGGAAACCAGGTTTGGAATGCTTCCCTCGTGCGCTGATGATGCAAGTGGGAGTTCTTGTGTGTTTAATGCTGGCCGTGGCCGGAGGCCAGGGGGACCACGAAGTGGTGTGGTCCAGGAGAACCGGTAGCTGTTTGGATGCAGCGCTGAGCCCTGGGGAATGGAGTTCCTGGCAAGGACGGAGCTCCTTCCATCACTCTGTTCTCCGCCGTGGGAATGTGGGGCTGGGGCAGGGCCTGCGGAGGTGATGGGCAGGTGTGCACAGCGGCTGCAGGTCGGGAGGCAGGTGTGCGGAGGTGTGTGCGCAGAGCTGCTGAGGATGCAATGAGTCAGGAGACAGGAGGGGCCATAGAGGTGGGGGAGAACCGGAGAGGGCAGTTTCAGGAACCAAGCTACAGAACGTGGTGCCAGAAGGTGACTGTGATGGGCTGCATCCCTCCCACCTGAGCCAGGTCCCGTTGTAGGCTCAGGTAGTGCAGAGACACAGTGCCTCCCCCCTTCTCTCTCTCTCTCTTTCTCTCTCTCTCTCTCTCTCTCTCTCTCTCTCTCTCTCTCTCTCTCTCTCTCTCACATGCACACACACACACACACAGCTTATATGGGTATGAGTGTGACACCCGCTAGTTGACTACCTCCTCTGAGCCTCAGCTTTTCCGTCTGTAAGCATTAATACTTGTCTTGCACTGATGTTAGGATTAGTTAAGAAAACAGGAGTGAGGGACGCTAGCACAGGATGAGACATGATGAGTGCTCAGCATTGCTGGTCCTACCATCATTGTCATCCCCTGGATGAAACGGGCAGGCCGAGTCTTGGTGTTCAGCACAGCTGCTGCCCGCTTGCTGACATTTGGTGGCAGTGAGGTCTCTGTGTGTGACATACATCCTGGTCCCGGGGGACACTGGGTAACACTTTACATCTGGAGCCATAGCAGGATGCTAGGTGGCGAACCCCCTGGGCTGTGGGTTTGGAGGGAGGACCTCTACCAGGAATGGGTGGGCTGCAGGGGGAGGAGCCATGCAGGACACCTGGGAGCACAGGTGACATTCCCCAGTGGTGCTCCCTGAACTCGGCACCAGAAGTAGCATGTCCTGTGGGAACATGGCTCCACCGAGGTTCACGTGATGCGTGAAGAAGCTCACCTTAGGGATCAGAGAGCCACCATCCGTCTACCTCCCACCCCTCATGGTGGGTGGGGCCCGAGCCAAGGTCAGACCCCCGGGCCCGTTACTGGGTGGACAGAGGCTTTTTGAATCAACTTTGGCCAGAAGCTCAGGAAAACTCGTTTGTAACTAACCTCAAGCCACTGCAAGAGAGAGAGAGCTGCAGGACTCCAGGGAAAGTGGTCTTTAAAAATAGCGAGGTTTATTGCTGGCAGG
Organism: Pipistrellus kuhlii; assembly: GCF_014108245.1. Lineage (NCBI taxonomy): Eukaryota > Metazoa > Chordata > Mammalia > Chiroptera > Vespertilionidae > Pipistrellus > Pipistrellus kuhlii. The sequence continues at coordinate 27,718,186 of NW_023425573.1, forward strand.
CTTCGGGGAGAAGGGGGAGAGAGCCTGCAGGATAGCACATTAATTTGGCAGGTAATTAGGAACTCTGACCGTGGGCATCTTGTTTTAATTAGCGTGGGCCTGCCTGGTGGTGGCTATGCCCGAGCGCAGAGTGGTCTGCTTAGCGGCTCCTCACGATTTATCTGGGTTTTGTGTGCGGGAAGTTTGCCTGCACCTGGCTGGGCTCTGGATCCCAGCTCTGGGGCAGGGGTTGGGGAAGTGGGGCACTATCTCCAGGGTGCCTGGAGCTTTCCCGGCGAGGAAATCAACCCGGGACCCAGAAGCCCTTTCACCAGAGCCCCTCACGGTGCCTCTCAGGAGCCCACTGGGAGGCCCGGCTGTGGAGGGAGGGCAGATCCAGGCTTTTGGTTGGAGGGTGCAGGGGCCTCACCAAGCCTTGGTGCCATTTGGAGTTGTTTTCTGAGTTCTGCCAAACACACTTTCTCTCCAGGTGATCAACTTGTAGAGAGGTCTGGGGAGGGTGTTCCATGGAGGGGGCAGTCGCCTTCCCAGCATCTGGACCCCAGGGGAGCCCAGGCCAGGTCATACAGCACCCCCAGACAGGCCTACCATTTCCAGATGGGCCATTTTCTTAGGATCCTGGGTTTCTTAGAGAAGTATTTCTGCTTGAAGGAGCCAGAGGCTTGCATGTCTGTCATGGTGCCGTGGCTTCCCCACCCCCGTGTAATGCGAGAATCTGCTGTCCTGCTCTGTGGGCCTTCCTGCGGCTGGCACGGCCCAGAGGAACGGGCTGCTGACTTGTGTGTGCCCAGCGGCCTCTGCCTCCCATCTCTGCACAAAGCTCTCTTCCCACCCCCGTGTCTGAAGTTGGCCAAGTGCACAGGGAGAGATGCTCACATGCTCAAGGTGTCCTGTGTCTCCCGCTTCCCCGGTATTCCTCGTGCATGCGATGGATTCTGAGAATAAAATAAGACCAGGAACACCAGTGTGTTGAAAAATCTGACCTCTCAAGCCCTTGGACATACTGAGCCCTTCCGGAATGTTCTCATGTCTTCATCAACTTCCGTTCTCTTCCCGCGTCACCCCGGCCACCCTCTGGCTTGGCCTTGAGGAGAGATAAAGGACCCCAGAGAGGGCGGCCCACTTTCCGCCCCCTGAGTTCCAGGAAGCCTGGCCCGGTTTTCCCATGGGAACCCTGCTGATGGATCGGGCACATGCCTCATGACCAGCGCAGCCTCTGCAGCCTGGTTAGAAGATGCAGCAGCTTTCTACGGCTGTAACTTAAATAAAATGACTCAGCCACACATTCACAGAACAGATTGATCTCACGAGGACCCCCCAAGGGACTGGGGGCACAAGTCGGGCAATTACAAAACTGAACTCCATGAAATCATTACCGTGGCCTCCCACTGGTCTGCTTGTAATTAGAAAAAAATGTATTACCCATGTCACCAAAGTTTTTTTTTAAGTGTAATTTTATTTTTAAAATATTTTTTATTGATTTGAGAAAGAGGAAAAGAGAGGGTGGGAGGCAGGGAGGAAGGGAGAAAGAGAGAGAGAGAAACATTGATGAGAAAGAAACATGGATTGGCTGCCTCCTGCACATCTACTGGGCATTGATCCTGAAACCTGGGCATGTTTCCTGACGGAAATTGAACCAGGACCTCATCAGCCAGGGCTCACTGAAGTCTTTTTTATTTATTTATTTTTATTTTTATTTTTAAAATATATTTTATTGATTTTTTACAGAGAGGAGGAGAGAGGGATAGAGAGCTAGAAACACCGACCAGCTGCCTCCTGCACACCCCCTATCAGGGATGTGCCCTCAACCAAGGTACATGCCGTTGACCGGAATCGAACCTGGGACCTTTCAGTCTGCAGACTGACGCTCTACCACTGAGCCAAACTGGTTTCCGGTCACTGAAGTCTTTTTAAAAAATTGTTTGCCAGCTTAGAATTAATGGGGCCAGGTGATGTGAGTCCTGAGACCGAAGGTGAGCACCCTTCTCCATGGCCAGGATGTGCCTCTGCCGATAGCTTCGTGCGGCGGGTGTGCTGGCTTCATTGGGGTGCATGTGGTGACAGTGGGAGTGTCTCCTGTGCGGTTCTCTGAGAATGTACATCAGTTTTTCATTGTGAGAGTAATTCGTACTTAGTGTAGGAAACAGGTAGCAAGAGCAGGTAAGCTAAAGGATATCCCCCATATGAATCCCTAGAGGTAACTTGCATTTCTTGGCGATCCTTCCAGAAATTTTCTATGCCCGTGGAATCCAATCTATAACTTTTTACTCTATAAAAGTAACAGCTTTATTGAAATACCATTCACATACTGTAAAACTCAGCTCTTTAAAGGGTACAGTGTAGTGGTTTTCAATACAGACAGAGTTGTGTGACCATTACCACTGTCTCATCTCAACATTTTTTTTCACCCCAAAAAGAACCCTGTACCTGTTAGCAGACACTATCAGTTTCTCCTCCCTGGCAACTTTTTTTTTTTTAATTAAATATATTTTATTGATTTTTTTTTACAGAGAGGAAGGGAGAGGGATAGAAAGCTAGAAACATCAATGAGAAACATCAATCAGCTGCCTTCTGCACACCCCCTACCAGGGATGTGCCCACAACCAGTGTACATGCCCTTGACCGGAATCGAACCTGGGGCCTTTCAGTTCCGCAGGCCGACGCTCTATCCACTAAGCCAAACTGGTTTTGGCCCTGGCAACTTTTATTTTAATTTCCATCTCTGTGGATTTGCTTATTCTTGATATTTTATATAAATAAATAGACTGTGGTGATCTTTTGTGACTGGCTTCTTTCACTCAGCTTAATGCTTTCAAGGTTCGTTCATGTCGTGCATGTGTTAGCCCCCTTTATATTTCTATGTCTCTCACATTTTGTTCATCCATCCATCTAAGGATGAACACCAGGGTTGTTTCCACGTTTTGACTGTTGCACATGAGTTCCCCCCAGCAGTGTCTGAGGTTTCCAGGCTCTCTGTGAGTCCTTGTTATCGCCTGTCCTTTTGGTCAGAGCCGTCTCAGTGGCTGTGCAGTGGGTCTCACTGTGGTTTGATTGCTTGATGGCTGGTGGTGCTGGGCAGTGTTTCAGGTGTGTGGGGGCCATTTGTATATCTTCCTAGGAGAAATGCCTGCTCCAACATTTTGCCCAGGTTATGTTTGGGCTGTCTTTTTATGGAGTGGTAAGAGTTCTTTGTATATCCATACCAGATAAACGCTTTCCAAAATAATCGACCACTTTTGGGTTGTCTTTTTGTGATATTGTTCTTTGATATACTCAAGTTTTAAATGAACTCCACCGGTCTTTCTGCCATTCTGTCGATTTGCATGTTAAGCTTTTATTATATAGGATGTCACTCCAATAAGTTTAATAAAAAATATTTACTCTCCCTATCTTCAGTGATAAAAAAAGAAGAAGTTGAATCCTGTAAATACCACAGTGTAGTTTGCTTCCTCCCTTCGCAGTGTGTCAGGCAGTCTCCCCACCAGCACGTTCAGGTCTCTGTTCTTCACAGAACCCTATGTCTGTGGCTGTGGCATTGCTTGCTTCTTGGGCTCGGCCCGCTTCCCCAGTTCTGAGCAGGGCTGCTGGCACTGTCTGTGATCATGTGTGAGAAGCAGTTTTCGGCTTCAGGGTTTAATCTGCCTCATCGTCTTCCTTTACCGTGGTGGGCAAATAATGAACCCCTCCCCTCCCCCAAGATGGCCATGCCCTGACCCTGGAACCTGTGATTAGGTTACCTTGGGTGGCAAAAGGGACTTGGCAGGTGAGATTCAGGGTCAGAAGCTCCGGGGAGAGGGGGTTATCCTGAATCACCTGGGCCCTACGCAGTCTCTGGGAGCTGAAGATAGGCGGCAGGAGAGGAGCCTTTAGTAGGGGTGTCGAACTCAATCAGAGAAGGGGCCAAAATCTAAAATCCAGCCTAAATCGCGGGCCGAATGGTTTACTGAACAGTCATAAACTGTCATTGTGATGGAAACGCAGCGGAGTGCAGTGATGATAGCGCGGTGCGGGCCTCATTGCAAGGCCTGGCGGGACGGATTTGGCCCGAGGGCCTTGTGTTTGACACATGTGCTTTAGAGGAAGCTGTGGCTGTGGCGACAGAGGGTCGTATCCATGCACCGTTGCTGCTTTGATGCCAGAGAAAGAATGGGGTGGCATCTGAAAGCTGGTGTAAAAGGCAGAGATTGGGTGGTCCCCTGTAGCCTTTGGAAGACAGCCCAGTCCTTGACTTAGGCCGGAGAGGCCCGTGTAGTAATTGCTGGTGTTCAGCCACTAGGCTTGTGGCAGTGTGTACCAGCGGCCACGGAAGCGGACAGACCCACCTGTTCACACGTTGTGAACCCCAGGGGCTGCGTTCTCTCTAGACCAGGTGATGTTCAGGGACCTCAGGTCACGCGGGCGCTCACCCTGTCAGTTCCTCCTGTTTGGTTGAGAAGTCACGCAGCGCACACGGGACTGGCGTGTCTCTGGAGCCGTGGGAGGTTACCTGACATGTGGGCCTCACCGAGGAGCCCGTGAGAGGCAGAGGTGACGCTCCGTGGCCTCGTCCGGGATTGGCGCTGCCGGGCGCGGAGTGCGTCCTCCGAGCCGCTGTCCTGGCGGGTTTCAGGTCTTTCCTCGGCTCGCTGCCGACTCTGCTTTCTCTGTGTGGATACAGTCCGGGGGCCTCGCTGTGGGTCAGAGAGGCCGGGGACCTCGCTGCCATTGTCAGTGTTACTCCTGAATCCTAAACTGCCCACAAAGTGACCTTCAGAAATCGTGTGAATGGAGGGCTGCCAGGCTCTTCCGATGTGCGTGTGTGTGTGTGTGTGTGTGTGTGTGTGTGTGTGTGTGTGGCGGGAGCGAATGCAGGGTTCCCCGAACGTGTTGGCGTTGTCCTTAGTTCCTATCAGTTGATCAGGCCTGTCACCAGGTGCCCCTTCATCTCTGTCTTCCTGTGGCTGCTCCCCTCGGGGATGCCGAGGGCTTGGCCGGGCCTTGGCCCCCCCCTCCGAGCATGGCCGCCCCCGACCCCGGGCCAGGGTTCCAGAGGCTCTTGCCATCAGCTTATCTGGTGAGGATGTCTCGAGGATTAAGTAGCTAATACAGTATTTAGAAAAAATATCTGTGAACTTAAATAAAGGCCCATTAAATGCCTTTTTCGGATTAGAACTGTAATTGACTCAGTGTTTAAGGCAGGAACGAAGGCCTTTGATTGTAAAGCTGCTGACAGATTTGAGCCTAAGCGGCTTCTGTGTGCGGAGCGGAGCTGCCGCCGTCCAGGCGGGCTGGAACACACCCTCCCCCGCGCCCTCCCCCGGTCGGCTCGTCTCGTATTTTATAAAACACCGGACTTTTCACGTTAACTCACATCGATGCTCTTCCACGGGCTAGCGTGAGGTTTTCCCACAAACTAGCTAATGCCGTGACATTGTCAAAGCAAGCAGACACGCAACACTCAACCAACGGTGAAACAAACATATATTGGAGGCTGGGGAGGTGCATAATATTAAACTTTTGCACATGAAAATGATGTCACGTGACCTTCTTAGAGGAAATGGGTGTTTAGTGGACTCCCAAGGCCGTGGGTGAAAGTGATCCCTGTGTTCATCGGTTACACTGGGTTCAATTGAAATGGTGCCTTTATTTATTTTATTTTATTTTTATTATTATTATTTTAAAAATATATTTTATTGATTTTTTACAGAGAGGAAGGGAGAGAGATAGAAAGCTTGAAACATCTATGAGAGAGAAACATCAACCAGCTGCCTGGTACATGCCCTTGACCGGAATCAAACCCGGGACCTTTCAGTCCGCAGGCCGATGCTCTACCACTGAGCCAAACCGGTTTCGGCGTGCCTTTATTTTTTGATTCGATAATAAGCAAGCAGTGCAGTCAGGTCTTAGCATAAGATGGCTTCCGTCAGGTGACTGCGTATGAGTGCACTTTTTGCCCCTGCGGGGTTGAGGAACGAGGGAGGGGTGGTAGGTTTTTTTTACACTGCTGATCACAGACTGTGGGAAGGGGCAGTTGGCCTTGACTCTTTCTGTGTTTTTTGCCTCAGATCACATTGTTCTTGAATGGCATGGCTTCCATGTACCCTCCCACCCCCGCCCAGCCAGTATTCGCTTCTCTGACCCCCTTCCCCCAACCCCACCCCAAGGCAACCAGTTCACTCCTCACTCCCCAGCCAGTGACACTTCCTGTGCCTGGAGCTTCCAGTGGCCGGACCCAGGGGCTGTCTTTGACTAGCAGTCCTTCCTTCTTCTGGAAACCCTCCTCCCCTGGAGCTTCCCTTGTGGAAATCCTTGGTCCTGGCTCTGTTCTTCTCAGTCTGGAAACCGTGAACCAGCCACCCTGACTCTACTTCCCCATATGTGAAGTGGGGGTGGCCACAGCACACACTTCTTCAGCTACTGAGGTTGCTGTGGGGATTCCATACTTGAGCCTGTCTCTCTGCCATACCCTGCAGGTTGCCGGCCCAGGTGTGTCCTACCTGCCACGCCCTCCGAAGGCTGCCCGGCCCACACAGTGTCCCCGCACCTCAGGATGGCAATTCCCTCTGTCCTGCCCCTCTTCTTCTGTGTGCTTCTGCAGTTGCCTGGCCTCCCACCCTCTGGAATCTGACCCATACCCCCTTCCTACGTCCCCACAGGCTCTCCCTCTTGCCCAGACCATCGCAGTGGGCCCTCGAGGCGTCCTGAGCCGGAGAGCCCTGCTCGTCATGCCGGTTTCCCCCTCCGCGTGGCCTCAGACTAGGCTGCGCCGGCTCCCGTGGAGGAAGTTAATGCATTAATTGGAGCCAGGGTCTTCGGCAAACGCCGTTCCATTTTTATCGTCAGATGGAAGTTGTGTTGTATAACTAACTCTGTAAATTGCAACCCGTGGGGCTTGAGTTGTATAATCCAGTTATTCTGTTGGTGAGCTGATTTTTAAAAAATTTTATTTCTGGGTAACTTCAAGGAATTTGCCATAGGCTCTCTCTTTCTTTAAAAATATGTTCTTATTGATTTCAGAGAGGAAGGGAAAAGGGGAGAGAGAGAGAGATGGAAACATCAACGATGTGTTTTTTCAGCCCACACAACCTTTTCAGATCTGCTGATGGTCGTGTCCCTGGCCCTCATCCATCACATCCGAAAGGGGTCCAGCTGCTAATGACTAAGATGTGACGTTACAAGATGCCTCTCTCGGACTGAGGACCTGGCTTTAAAGTACAGCCTTGAGCCTTGCTTTGGAGCAGTCAGACCCGGGAGTGGGGGCTGGAGAGGAAGAGGAGTGGTGGCGGTGCTGTTAATGGGTACTCATTTGTTTTCCATAGAAATCCATCTCGTCTGACACACAGTGGGCAGGGGTGGGGGCTGCCGTTAACATGGGCAAAGCATTTTAATCCAGTTGCTCAGGATTAAATATACTGAATACCTGAGACCAGTGTTTGCCAGTTCTGCAGAAGTTGGGTGCTTCAAATGTGCCTGTGAGCGCTGCTCCTAAGCGTGGGATTCTTGCATCATCCACCCTGTTAACACGCCCAGGGCCTGCCTGTTGTGAGGAGACCTGGGACCAGGTGCCCACCTGGATCTTTACCCAGCGCTGGGCATCAGCCCCTGCCTGGGAGCTGGGTGCCCCTTGCCAGCGCTGAAGCTGTGGTGAGGAGCCCCGCTTAGCTTTGCAGTGTCTGTGTTAAAGAATTAGGGAAGGCTGAAACCGGTTTGGCTCAGTGGATAGAGCGTCGGCCTGAGAACTGAAGGGTCCTGGGTTTGATTCCGGTCCAGGGCATGTACCTTGGTTGCGGGCACATCCCCAGGAGGGGGTGTGCAGGAGGCAGCTGATCGGTGTTTCTCTCTCATCGATGTTTCTAACTCTCTATTTTTCTCTCTTCCTCTCTGTACAAAATCAATAAAATATATACTAAAAAAAAAAAAAAAAGAATTAGGGGAAGGTCCACCTCTTTAGCTCTCTTTCACCATTTCACCTGCACAGCTCCTGCCTGCCCGGCACACCTGAGGACGGCAGGTGGAAGGGACTCTTGGAAGGAGCTAACCAGCATTCATGTTTTCCAATATTGTGATGCAGCCACGCTTTTTTTTTGGTGTTTGGGACACACATGGTCTTCACAGGCCATTGGGGCACATCAATATGGAAGATTTCTCTGTAACTGATACTTGAATACTTTTCTTCCTAGGAATGTGGGCCTGGGCTATTCATTGTAACATTTCACTATGAAAGTTTTCAGAAACGTGGAAGGGTTTTACAACGAGTGCTCGTGTACCACTACTTGAATTCTGGCGTGAGCTCTGCTTTGTCCCTTCTCTCCCCAGCCCTCGATGGTTTTAGTCTTTGACTCGTTTCTCAGTCAGTCGCAGGTGTCCGGGCCTGCGCCTCCATGTACTGCCGCACGCATGTCTGCTGCTCCTAACGTGAGTCCAGTATTGTTCCCGGTTGGTTTTCCTTCTGAGATAAGCCTTGATAAACAAGTGTGCCATTCAGTGCAATCTGACCACCTGCTGCATGAAACAGCAAGCTTCTGAAGACGTGCCATTGTCCAGTGGGCCTCGGGGAGAGTTCGAGGGAGGAAGCCATGGCTGGACACGGGTCCAGGCGGGAAGTGGGTCTGGTCAGCACGAGTGGACTGGGAATTCCCTGCCCAAAGGGCCCTGTATTCATTTCCTGTGGCTGCCATGACAACGCACCGCAAACTGGGCGGCTTCAAACAACAGAAACGTATTCTCTCACCGTTCTGGGGCCGGAAATCTAAAATCCAGGTGTGTGCTCCCTCCGGAAGCTCCGGGAGGGTCCTTCCTGGCTCCTGGCGGCGCCGGTGTGGCTGGCACTCCGTGGCGTGCCTGGCTGGCAGCTGCGCCTCTGCAGGTCCCCGGTGCTGCCACCTGCCTTCTCCCCCGTGTGCCTCCCTGTGGGAGACAGAACAAAGGCCTTATGATGACAAGCAGGAGTTCCTGTCCTGCCTCTCCCCTCCCCAGTTCTGCTCCGCTGGCGTGGCCATGTGACCCGTTTTGCGTTCTGCTCTTCCGGTGGGTGACCTCCAAAGATTAAATCAGGGGCCCTGGTGGTTATCAGTGGCTTATGGCATTAGTGGGGTGTAAGAAGAAGTAGATCTCCTCCTCTTTGTCCCCAGCTCCTGGCACAGAGCTCCTAAGACTCTTGGAATTTCCTGAGGGACAGAAATGACTTCTTATTCATATTGAGTCCCTTTGCTCACACCAGAGTTCAAGCTGATAAGGTCACATGGAGGGGCCCCTAGATAGTCTCAGGATGGGGCCTGTCACCAGAGTAATTTGAGAGCTGGACCGTTCATTCCCATCCCTGACCTCCCGGTGCCTTCGGCCCATCCTGCGGACACCACCAGGGGCACATGCTCCCGGACCCCCCTGGGGCTGGTCCAGCTGCCATCGGGCCTCCCCTCCATCCAGTCTGCCTCCTGCCCTCCTCCCACTGGTCTCCACCTCCCATTCCGTCAGGTTCCACCACAGTGTCTTCCCCAAGGAAGGAATGTGTATTGTCTTGAAATCTGGGACGTTCTTGAGGCCCCTTTAGTATTCCCGTCCTGTGGAAACGGAAGGCTTTAAAGTTCTCTAGTAGTTGCATAACAGTGAAAAGAAGCAGGTGCAGTTAGTTTCACTAAAGCATTCTGTTTGCTAGGAATCCAATATAACCCAAGGTGTTCGCCCTCAGATCTGCCCCGGCCTCGCGTTCCTTACGCAGGTGTGTCACCGTCCATCTTGTGCTAGCCTTTGGGTTGCAGGGGGCGGGTCATATGCCTGCATTGTGGCCCCGATCCCCAGCATGGGATTGCAGGAAGCAGCTGATCAATGATTCTTTCTCATCATTGATGTTTCTCTCTCCCTTCCTTTCTAAAATACATTTAAAAATTATATTTTAACACCCCCCCACCCCCATCTCGAAATTAAAAGCAACAGGTACAGTCAAATTGTATTGCATACAGCAGGTGTTCACCACTGTTTCACCCTTGTCTTAATTTCTGTTGTGGAATCAGCTCACTGTTTTTACGTGTGTGCACACACATACACATGCACACGCGTACGAGATGGGTGGGTGAGCCCTCAGGCCACCGATAGGGGTATATCATCTGCTGCTCTCACCACGCCCTGCTCGGCCACCACATTTGCTTTGCACACTCATGTGCAGAAGGGTGTGGTGGGCACTGAGAGGCTGGGCTGGGCACACACAGACGGTCCAGATACTGAGACTCCGGTGGGAGAGACCGTGGAGGGCAGGCTCCGGGTGCTCTCTGGGCTGTGCCGTGGACTCACAGGAGGACGGCCCCAGCTGTCACAGCTACCTGACTCAGGGATGGAGCCAGCTCCCCATGTGTCTTCCGCAAGGGTGGGCACCACAGGATGACCCTTCCAGGCTGAGGTGTGTAGGTGATAGATAGCCTGTGTGCATCTCCAGCCCTGGCCTCACAGCCCTTCTGGTTTCTTGTGTCCCACAAGGCACGTGTTCTCCAAACAGGTTTTATAGGTGAATGAAGAGATGGCTGGTTCCCTCTGAGAAAACGTAGCTTGGGGGCAGGTGACGGCCTTCCCATCCCCATCCGGAAGGGAGGGGACGATCGGTCAGGGAGGACACGCGGGCAGCAGCTTGTTGGGCACCTGTTTAGCCGAAGTGTAACTTGCACACGGTGCCCAGCTTCCCCGTGTGCAGCGTGAGGAAGTCTCACGAGGTGGCTCACGTGTGTTCCCTGGCAGCCGCACCAAGATGCAGATCGTTGCCAGAGGAGCCCGCTGCCCTCAACACGGCTGGCGTGGCTCAGTGGTTGAGCGTCGATCTATGAACTAGGAAGTCACGGTTTGATTCCTAGTCAGGGCACATGCTCATATCGTCAGCTTAATCCCTGGGAGAGAGGGAGGGCGACGGGGGACGGGGGGATGGGGTGGTGGTGGTGCAGGAGGCAAGCCCATCAATGATACTCTCTCATTGAGGTTTCTATCTCCCTCTTTTTTCCTCTCTGAAATCATGACAAATCTATGTTTTTAAAAGATGCAGAACGTTAGCCCGGTGGGGGCTTTGGTCCTGGGAAAGCAGACACATAGACTCTGCCTAGCTTTCATTAGCTAGTTCCTATGCGGTTTAATGCGGAAATGCTCCCTAAATCCTCATTGGAATGGAGGAGTGAAGTGCTTGAATGGAGTGATTTTTGAACCCTTCATTGACGAGCAAATACCTCTTATCTCCTCGTTGTGTGCAGAGAGTCCCACTAGGGACCATGGGGGTGGGGTGAGGTACGGGCCGGGGAAAGAGGTAGGAAAGTTTCCAGTTGAAGGAGGACCTCATCTTGTCTTTCCAAGTAGATGGAGCTACAAACAGCGGGAGGGAGAGAAAAAACGAGAGATTGCTCAGCTACCTGGTCATAACCCCAGGTGTGAGGTTGAGATTCCGAGCTCTCCGCAGGCCTGGCTTTCCTGGGACTGGACCCCTGTCATTTCCCTTCTCACACAAGGATCTGTGTGGCTGAAGAGGGTGCTGGGGGCTGGCAGGGGTGAGGAACCTGCCTGAGGCCCCCGTGGCAAGTGGGGGAGCCCACCAGAAACCTGGGTCCTGCTGTCCACTCCCACCTTCAGGAGGAGGGGTGCTGGGGAAAGGGGGCAGGTATCAGAAACTTTCTGTGGTTGGGAGGTTTTTGTCTTCCACCATTTAATGAGAATTGTTCCAGGGAAGGGATGCGATGGCCATTGGCTCTCAGTAGAGCAATCAGCAGTCCTCTGGCCTAAATTATACTCGATCCATTCAAATGTCTAAATTCCTTTTGGGGAAAATGTTTGGATTTCCTTAAATTCACATTGTTCACAGTAGCTATTTTTTTTTTTTGTTTCTTTTCAGTCCATCTGTACTTGGAGATTATTAGTGTAAATTATAGACCAGGATTACCATCAATGTCACCTCGAACTGAAATGTATCTGTGAGCTCTGGGAAGGGAGCTGGGCTCCCAGGACACAGCCTTTTGGGGGCTGTTCTGACCGAAGGGATGGTCACAGAATCTTCCAGCAGTGGGGGGTCCCAAGCGGTTTGCCGTTCTCACTTAGTTGAGAATTTTCACCAGCCCCTGGGCAGTCAGCAGTTTGGATTTCTCGCTGTGCTTCCTGCTTGGGCTTATGTGTTTGTTTCCATATGAAATACAGCTGTGTTTCCTCTCGCTGGAATGTATCTGTCTTAGTCTTCTTGGGCTGCTATAACAAAAATACCACAGGCTGGGTGGCTTAAGCCACAAGCGTTTATTTTTCCTGCTTCTGGAGGCCTTGCTGGGGAGCGGAGGGGGCGTGTCCTCCCAGCTCAGACCTCTGGGAATTGCCTTGAACCCGGATGCCACACTCTGGAAGGAGACGAATCACAGCTTATCCAATGAGTGGGATGTCACAGGAGGAGCCAGGGGCCTTTACTTTGGAGAACACACAGTGTTATGATGATTTTGGAGGGCCGGCCCCAGCAGAGGCTGGTTCGAGGCTGATGGGGGAAACAGGACCAGGGTGCGTGTATGGCTTGGCCCGATGTGCAGACTCCAGTGGGCTCCCTAGCCAGAATCGGCCTGAGGGCCCTTCTCCATGCTGGGTGTGGCCAGGGCGTCCCAGCACCCTCTCCAGGCATGGGGTGCCATGCCTGGGATGGGGGGTGCGGTGGGGGGTTAAATTCTAGTATTCCCATCAGAGTTGCAATGGGGGAGGCGAGAACCTTGGCAAAGGCGGCACAGGGAGCAGGTCTGGGTTGGGTGTTGATGGAACAGCTTGGGTTTGGCTGAGATGTTTAGGGAGAGAATGGCCGGAAAGCTGCCCTCCCACTCCCAGGGTGAAGCTACTGGGCGGCTGGTTTCCAGGAGAAGGGAAGAGCAGGTGGGAAGTGGAGGGGGTGGGGGTGCAGCTAATGATGCACAGTCTCCAGGAGTCTTGATGTCTCAGAACAGGGAGAGACTGTCATCCAGTCAGTGTGGCCGGGAACTTCTGGAGGCCTCTGTGCTTGTAGGACAAGCTTTTGGGGACTCCATCTGCATAAGCCCCACTTCCCCTGGGCAGAGCTGAGGTGGCTGGGAAACGATGGCCGGCAGGTGCTGGGCCTGTGGCTCTGTATTGTCAGCTGCCTCCTGGTGGACACATTCAGACTACGGAGGCTCCCTCCAGCTGTCCAGGCTGCCTGCCCTCAGGCTCTCCAGGGGACCCCTGTGCAGCTGATGGAAATCATTCGCTGGGCGAGCATGCCCCCCTTGTACACTGAGCATGGCCCCCCCTTGTACACTGATGAGACTCTCCCCCAAACGTTCTTCCAAACACTGAGGCCCCCACAGGAGACTGAAGAGTCAAAGAAGCAGCCTCATTGCAAAGGCAACCCTCTAAAATTCCTTTTAGAATAAATGATAATGCAGTTAATAAATATCCATTGGGCAGGTGGAGAGTTTGTAATTGCTTTATATGACATTTTTCCTGCTTGATTTGCACTTTACATGTTTGTGATGAACTTTGAATTTTGAGGATTTTTTCCCTGTGTTTTAGCAAATGATGACTGCTAACTAGATAATGACTGCTTTCCTGTGCATATAGCAAGATACTATATATATATATATATATATATATATATATATATATTCCACCCCTCCCCCCCATGGGCTTTGACTTTGAGATTTAAAAAAAAAATGTATATTCAAATAATGTAAAACAGCACTGCAGCTAAGTAAGAAAAAAGATGAACCAATATCTAGATTAATTTATAATACATCATAAATATATAAAATTATATTTAAGTTTTAATTTTAATTGTAGACTCACGTGCAGTAAAAATATACACGTTAAAGCAATATAAAGAGGTGAAGATTGAGATACTTAAATGGAAACCTCGTATTTTTTAGGCTTTTAGCATTTGAGCTTCTCACTGGAGAGGCAGAATAACAAGTACTTACATAGTCTTTAAGATGCTGCCCCCTTCTGGTGATTCAAATGATTCTAATACTGGGTGTTAATAGCAAGTAGACATTCCAAGTTGCCCCTGGTTTAGATATTTTTCATTAGCTTTAGCTGGTTTGGTTCAGTGGATAGAGCGTCAGCATGTGGACTGAAGGGTCCCAGGTTCGATTCTGGCCAAGGGCACATGCCCGAGGTTGCCAGCTTGATCCCCAGCAGAGGTGTGCGGAGGGCAGCCAATCAGTGGTTCTCTTTCATCATTGATGTTTCTGTCTCCCCTCTCCCTTCCTCTCTGAAGTCAATAAAAATATATTTTAAAATATTTTTATTACTCAGCGGTGGTCTCTCTTCCTCTGCCCCTCTCCCACTCCATGAGACGCAGGAGTCACTTTCTGGCGTCTCTGCTGTTCTGACTCTTTAAATGAGAATATTTCCCCTCTAGCCTATTTCCTTCTGTCCTGTCTTCAGCCAATACCTGAAGCACCTCTGTGGGCCAGCATTGCATGAGACGTAGCACTTCGGCTCTTTCAAAGAAAAACTGAGAATATGATGCGGGGTTTTTCAGATTACTATTTTTTATGATATAAGCATGATTATAAGAACATTAAAACAATTTTGAAAGAAATCTAGTCTTACCCGGATCCTCAGGAGGTGGCTGGAGTCAAGTCCCCAGGCTGACTGCTGACGAGGAGGAAGAGGGACATCTGTGTGTCAGGCTCCTGGGCGCTGGGCGATGATGGCTCAGGTGTGACAGGTGTGGAACCTGGAGGCGCCTCTTTGAGGCCTGAGGCACTGGTCAGGTTTCCCCAGGAAGGGGCCGCCTTGAGTAAGTGAAAGGAAAGTGAAAGGGAAGTGAAAGGAAAGTGAAAGGGAAGTGAAAATGCCGCCCAGGCCCCGGAGAGAAAGCCTGGCGTTTGCTTGGGGTCAACCAGCTTGTTTATGACTCATGGTTCCTTGTAAACACGTGCTGGGCTCTTCACTAATTCTTAGAGCTGACACTTCTTCGGAAATCCGGCTTCCCTGGGGGAGCTTTCTTGCCCTGGGGAGGGCAGAAAGGGTGACGTTAACCCCAGCACCCCATGTCCAGTGCACACAGAAATGCATCTCAGAACGGAAATGGTGCGGAAGTCTGGAGGTCAGGCTCGCGGTTGCCTTCCTTTGCCTGCCCTGTTAAACACATAGAGCATTCCTTACAACTAGTGAAGCAGTGCTCTGTAGATTCGTCAGTACCTACCGGTATTAGTATTTTAAAACAGAAGCCTGGACTGTTCTGGGACTTGTTTTCAGCAGCCACCAGTAGGTGGAGGGAGTGAGACGTGTAAGCCAAGGTGGTGGTGGTGTGAACCCGCGGTCCACGGAGCTCACTCGTAAATCCCTGCGACGCCGCTGTGATGCCTGTAGGCGGTGATTTATGTGACGTTCACCTGCCTCAGGTCTGAGTCACTGCGGACAGCTGGTGGAGGAAACAGCCCACGCTCCTCGCTCCACAGCTCCGCGCTTACATACTTCGTACACTCACAAGAGTAGCTTTCACCTCCTTACATTCATCGCTCTCGGATTGCCTGGCGAGAGATTCAAAATTAGTAGGTTAAATGCAATGGCATGAGAAGGCATACTAGACTTGCCCCATGGCAGGTGCCTTTGCTGTCCCCGGTCATCCCCTGGGTGTGCCTGGTGCAGTGAGCGGCTGGCAGGGCTCTGTGTGCTTGATTTGCCCCCTCCTCGGGCTGTGAGCCATCGGAGTTCCCCAGCCTCCTCTATCAGATTCATTGGCAAAGTCTTTGGTTTTTAGGCAAAGTAATTTTTTCTTAGATTTTAATCAAAATGCAAACACATGTACCCCCTGAAAGTTGCTGAGAACGAGTCTGTTGGTGGCCTTTGGGAAACTGGTTGAATGCTCCCTCGTGAGTATTGATCAGCCTTCACTTTTCATGCATTGCCCATTATGATCAAGACACCACTTTAAAAAAAAATATATATATATTTTATTGATTTTCTACAGAGAGGAAGGGAGAGGGATAGAGAGGCAGAAACATTGATGGGAGAGAAACATCGATCAGCTGCCTCCTGCATACCTTCCACTGGGGATGTGCCTGCAACCAAGGTACATGCCCTTGACTGGAATCAAACCTGGGACCTTTCAGTCCACAGGCCAGTGCTCTATCCACTGAGCCAAAATAATTGGGGTGAGACACCACGTTTAAGAAGTAAAGTTATAGGGCCTGGCTGGTGTGGCTCAGTGGTTGAGCATCACAAGGTCATGGTTTGATTCCCGATCAGGGCACATGCCTGGGTTGCAGGCTCGATCTCCAGCGTGGGTCGTGCAGGAGACAGCCGATCAATGGTTCTCTCTCATCATTGATGTTTCTCTCCCTTTCTTTCCTCCCTGAATTCAATAAAAATACTTTAAAAAAAGTAAAGTTATAGGAAACATGGATTTGGCAGAGACCTTGCATTTGAGCCGATAGAACCTTACACAGGCGAACAAGCCTTTGACAAATGACGTCAGAACCCTGGCAGGCGAGGGGGATGGGGAATTGGGAGGGTGTTGCCATTGCAGACAGGTCATAGGGAGCCCTCTGCCTCATTCCGGGAGCAAGAGCCCAGTGTGATGCCTCCGGCAGGCGTGCCTGAGGCCCAGGAGGAGGGAGAGGCTCACCCATGACCCCCATTATCCCTGGAGAGTTGCTCCCTCTTTGTGAGCCTCAGGCCCCCATGGAGGGAGGGGAGATTTGGTTCCTCATTTACGGGCAAAGTGATGAACCACGGCCCCATCCCCCCCTCACTGGCTGTGCGCCAGAGGAGTGTTTTCACTTTAGAAGCACGTGAAAGACGAGCTCTTCACTCACTGGTCTAAATATTTGGGGCTGTGGAGGGGCTCAGTCGCTCCAAATATTTGGCTGGTGCAGTCAGCGGGAGCCTGTCTTCCTTTGTTGACCTCTCCCTGTGTGGAGTTTACACAGATGAGCTCACTGTTTCTTCCAGCAGGTAAAAAGACACTCACTCACATGCCTTTGGATGCCAGACCAAGTCAGTTTGAAATGCTCTCTCTGTCCTTGTGGATAACTCACTTAAAGCCAACATGGAAACTTCGCGCTGCTTCTGGAGGGCACTCCAGTTTATTGCAGCTGTCTTTCCTCATGTGCAGGTGTCTGTGTTGTGCAGCTGTCTGTGTTGTGCAGGTGTCTGTGCTATTCAGGTGTCTAGTTGTACAGGTGTATATTTGTGCAGGTGTCTGCTTTTAGCTGCTGAAGGTGTGTGAGCTGGAGGAAGTTACCCCGGGTGGCAGGTGTGTGTGTTCTCTCCCTGTCCCAGTATGGCCCAGGAGGAACTGGATGGCAGGGAAGTGGTCCCTGCTTTTTGCTGTACTGGGTAGCGTGGGTGGGGGTACCACTGAGTGAATTGTGCTCTTTAATTGTCAGATGACCACCAAGTCACATGAGGCTTTGCTCCAGGGCTACAAAAACAAATAAAAAAATCCCACCAAGTCAGGATCTGTGCTTTGGGAAACTACCATGACTTTGAGCCCCCTGCATGGCTTGCATGCCTCCCGAACCTTCTGGAAATGGCTTCGAAAGCCTGTTCACCACCCCTAAGTCAGAAACCTGCAAACAGTCGATGAAAAAATGGGCAAAGGGCTTGACTAAAATTTTCCCAAAGAAGACATACAAGTAAATGGTTACTAGCGGCATGGAAAGATGCTCATCAGGAAATGCCAACCTTGGGTCACAGTCACGCCATGTGCTTCCGTCCTCTGTGGCTGCTGTCAGCAGGTGGCATCGGCAGAGGCATGTGACAGAGACCTGGGTGATACGGTTGTGTCTCTTGGCCTGAGAAACCTAAACTGTTCACTCTCTGTGCTTGACAAAAGTCTGCCAACCCTGCTGCGCCCCCTCCCACCTCCTCACCTGCCAGCTCCAGCCACACTGACCTCTTCCCTCTGCCCACAGTGTGCCAGCCTCAGGGCTTCCCTGCAGCCCTGCCCTGTGCCAGGAGCACCCTTCCTCTCCAGTTCTCACTTCCTCTCACTGGGCCACGGTCAGTGCTGGGACGGGTACTCCTTCCTCCCCAGGCCCTCATGTTCTCTGTTTTCCAGCGCAAACCGACATGGAACATGCTTCTTCCTGTGTGCTGCCAGCCTGTCCGCCGCTGTGGGCCTGTGAGCTCCTGGGCACGGGGGCTCGGTCTCTGTGACCCCGGATGTGTACTGACCGGTTTGTCCTGCTCAGCTCGTGTTTGTTGAATAACTTAATGTAGAATAGATATTATGCTATTTAAGTGCTTAGGGAGGCATGGCTCACAGGGTCAACTCATAAAACCTGTCTCTCTAGTTAGTATATACCCCATAAGGCAGTTGTGATGACTGCCTACTCTTTTGTGTATAAAAACACATAGATTCTGCAAGTATGGAACTGTCAGTGATTTTTTTTTTTTCCTTAAGGAAATAACAAAGTATCTTTTTGGTTGACATGAAAAAAGTATATCTTCTTATGCTTGTGCAGGAGGTGTTTTCTCAGATCTGCAAAGTCCTGCTTGTAAATGTTTTGGCCGTGAGATGTGAGCACTAGCATCCTTGCTTCTTCGTGAACGTGCTTTGTTTTGCCCCACCTGTGAGGAGGAGGCGCGCTGAGTAGCGGCCCAGGTCTCGGCCCCATGCGCCCTGCACACGTTTCCGTGGGAACACCACGCGGCTCCCGCAGCCCTCCTCCCGCATTCTGGGGGCCGCATTCCAGCCCTCACTCCCCATGTCCCCGTTCCTGTTGTTTTTGGAAAGTGTACTATTAATAGATCCCTTATCTCAGAATCTGGATTAAAAAAAAAAAAAATCTGCCTAGCAGTTGGATCTCGTTAAAAGCTCTCCAGCCATGCAATTCAGTTGTTTGTTCATTTTTTAACAATTTTTTATTTTAAGATAAATAGAATCACTGCCCTCAGAACTGAGGTCACCTCCAGCTGCAGAACTTGGCATTAGGAGCAGAACTGAAAACGTTTGGTTCAGACTTATCGTTCCTTCTGGAATTGGTATATACGAGGAGCCGTGCTCGTCACCTCACTCTTTATGCTCAGTCCTTCTGTTTTAGGGTCAGGTTGCTCATTTCTATTTCTTCTGGCAAATAATATTAAATAATAAAAGTGATCAGTGGGGCTGACATTGCCTGAATGCTTTCCGTGTTTTGGGGACTGTGCTGTGCATTTCGCGTTTACCGTCCTCATTCCTGCCATCGCTGTTAGCCCCATTCTGCAGATGAGGAAAGTCGTGCCCAGGGACTCTGTAACTGCCCCACGGCTGCACAGTGCACACGGATAGAGGATAGAGCTGAATTTCGCCGCGTGCCTCTAATCCTGCAGCCTGTGGTAACCTCTTTGTGCTCATCATTTCACACCATCTCATTTTTATCACTGCTCATTGTTTCCTTCTCGCAGTGTTGCCAGGAGCAAATAGTCAAGACACCCCAAGGGAGAACATAAGGGAAGCAGCCTTGGAAAGATGGAAGCATACTGACGAAAAATTAAAAATTGTACATCTCTTCTGCCTCGTCATTGGGAGGCCGGGAAGATGTCGCTTTCTAAAAATTCCCAGCTCTGTGCCGTCAGCACATTTTTGTTGTCCAACCATTCTTCCCAACCAGCAATCAGCCGGAGACTCTAGGGTTTCAGTCACAGATCTCCGGAGCTGAGGAAGCCGTGCACGCCCTCCTGGTCCGGGTTACCATGGTAACAGGCACGCAGCAGCAGCATCATCTTCCTCCCGTGGTGGTTCATGGTGCTCCAGTGGTTTAAACACTGCAGGCACAGGGATGTGTTTGCCTGCTGGAATCCTGTGTGTGTGTGAGTGTGTATGTGTGTGTGTTTTCTTGCTATTTTTAATTTTCTAGACTTTCTCTAGTAAGCATGTGTTTTAGAATTAAAGCAATAAAACAAGCAAGTATGTTTATGCGTCTGCAGAGAAGCATTCTTTGGACACTGGTAACTATTCCTTGTTTTCTCAAATTGGCCATTTTCCAAGTGTTTCGTAGGTGCAACGTGAGGCTTCTGCTGTGGCCAGTTGCTCGCCTGCTGTCACTCTTGGCACGCTGTCCAGATGTGTTTGCAGCTGCTCAGCCAATGCCCTCTTTTTAACCTCTTTGTGGATCTGGTGCAGGAGGCAGGCGGGGGGCTGGGGGCTCTCCGGGAGCTGATAATGTGTCAGTTTCCAGCGAAGGCAGGGCTGGTTTGCACAAGGTGGAGTAACTTACCTTTTAGCCCTCTCTCCTCTGATGGGTGAGGGGGTGCGGGACAGAGCAGTGTCCCTGATGGGGACTCAGTTACTGGTATCATGCAGTTTTAGAGTTAGAAATAGTGCTTCTTGTAAATTAAAATGATTTACAAATCGGTGTCACTGCATTATGTCATTTGTCCAGCGAGGCTGGGGAGTCAGAAGAATGGTGTTAAATTCTTGTTTGCAGCCTGTGGGTGGCGCAACAGGGTCAGGTGTCTTTTCCCAGGTTTTCACGTGCAGAGTTGGGACCAGAGTGAGTTTCCGAGTCTCTAAGCACAGAGCCACCTCTCCCCGACCCTGAGCTGTCCCCTAGCCATGCAGGGGAGGACCCCCGGTGAGAAACGGGAGGTTTTATAGAAGAGAAGACCAAGGCATGATTTAGCCAGTGGATACTTGGGTTCCAGTGATTCCACTGTATTCCTAGAACAGTGTGCTGGGGTCAAGTTTATCTTCTTCTTCATAGAGTCCAGCTTGTTGTGTGGAAATCTGGCCGCCGTTCTGTGGAATTGCATTTGTCTGCATGTAGTGCTCCCTGCATGCGAAAGGTGACAGACACACAGAGCCCACAGCGGGAGGAACCTGTTCTAGGGGCCACAGGGGGACCCGCTGGGAGCCTGCCGGCCTGGCTGTTGACCGATGGAAGCTTCACCTGTCACCTGAAGGGGCTGGTCTCCGAGCCTGTGAGGACCCTTCAGCTGGCAAGCATGCTGAGGGGGACAGATTTGAGTCTCCCCCAGAACTCTGTGTAGGTCCAGCTCCCGGGCAGTGTCCTGGAGGCTTGCTTGCCCTCGGGGCTGGAGGATGCGGTGGTGGGAACATTCTTTGAGGTTGTATTAGTATTTTAGAATTTTTAAAAGAATAGATAATATCTAGATGTTGTGCTTCAGCAAAACAAATACTGTTCTTTTGAAAATACATTAGACAAAAATGCACCCAGATGTTCTCAGCACAGAGGTGCCCTGAGTTGAAGGTGTCCGTGTCTGGGGTGCAGGGTGGCCAGTGCAGACCGGCCCTGTGCTTTGTAGGGCGCCCTGGTGCAGGGGTTGTGAGGCGGGTCCGGCTTGGGACTGGGTCTCCTGCACACCGACGGTGAGGCTCTTAGTTCCGGCCCTTGTGTTTTGGGGGTTCTGGTGGATCTCTCTGGAGCACCACTGTTTTGGCCTCAGGGTTATTGCTCTGCGTGGTCCACATCTAGGCCCCTTCATACTCTCCCCACCGTGCCGGAGACCTTTGCAACCAGAGCTGGCTGGCTGTGTTCTGGAAAATTCCATGGTGTGTGTTTTTCCCTTGTAATCCGACTCTGGGAAGAGACCCACTGGTTGGAGTTTCCAGCTAAGAGGATTGGCCGGGATTCGCTGGGCATGACCCTCGGGCGGAGGCACTGTCCAGGGCACTGGGATGCTCAGGGAGGGCACGGTCAGGCCGCTGCCTGGCCTGCTGCTCACTGTGGGGCAGGTCTCAGGTGCCCTCCCAGTGTCCCGGCCCTCCATCTGGATGAGTTGTTCAGGGGTGGGGGGCGAGGGGGGGGGGAGAAGGATGGGGAGCCATGGTGCTCTGAGAGGTTACATGGTGAGGTGGCTCCTCCAAGGCCACAGACCCAGAAACGATGGAGCCGGGACAAGAACGGGGGTCCCTGATTCCTGAGGCTCCGCTGCTTGTCACCATTTCACTCATTTATTTGTGTTTAGTGGGATAGAGGGGAGCAGTTTTCCATGAGCTGTAACTGACTGGAGACCTTGAGGGCACCATGACGAAGGCCTGGGAGACACGGGACAAAACAAGAGCCGGTTAGAACGGCAGCGAAGGCGCCCTTTCCGCCACTCTCCTGGCGGCCCCCTGACTGCGCACACTGATGGTAACCACAGGAGCTGTAGTAGATGCAGTAAAGCAGTAGTAACAACGACCATAGGCCAGCCGGTGTGGCTCAGTAGTTGAGCACCCCTGTGAACCAGCAGGTCACAGTTTGATTCCCGGTCAGGGCGGATGCCCGGGTAGCAGTCATGATCCCCGGTGTGGGCATGCTGATCGACGATTCTCTCTCACATCATTGATGTTTCTCTGTCTCTCTCTCTCTTGCTCTCAGAAATCAATAAAAATATATCTTAAAGACAAAACAAAAATAATAGTAATAGAAACAGAAGAGCCGATGGAAAGGACCACAGAGAAAGGAAGTGGTGGTGGGGTTCTGCTGAGCAGTGGCTGCACAGGGCTGTGTCATTTTGAAGCATGCTTATTACAGAGCACTTGGTGGTTTCTTTTCCTCCTTTCTTACTTCTGGTGGTTCTCTTTCTTGATGTGTGGGGAGATTTGCGGTCACGTCCTAGTAAGGCAGCCCTCTGAGCCGCTTTCCTTGATCCTGATTATAATCCTAAACAGGCGGTGGGGACATCGGGGAGGAAGAGAAAAGTCGAAGTGGGAGCGACTGGTGAGGAAGTTGCACACCTGGGCCCTGAGCCTGCTCCTGTCCTAACTCGGACCCTGGGCTCAGCCCCAACTCTGCAGCTGGAAGCAGGTCTAGCGAGCCATGTTCCCTCCAGCTGTGGGCATCGTGGTTCCTGATGCCGCTTCTGTTTATCCTTCTGTTGCTAAGCCTTGGTTTCCTCTGTCTCCACCAATGGCATCTGCTGCTTTTTATGTGACTTGAGAAGCCATTCTTTCCTGTTGCAGAATACTATGTAATCAAAATTCGAACAGGCTTGTAAACACAGACCTGCATCTCCATGTAGCCAGGGTGTGAGCCCTGTGCAGGCCCTTCCTGCATTCCATCTGCCGGTGTTCACTGAGCACCCTTCCCTGTTCAGGACTGACACCCTGGAGCCCATGGCCACAGACAGAGGGTGCCCAGCTGTCACCACCTTTGGCATCAGCTCCGGCCCAGCTCCCACTCCTCATCTGCGTCGATACCACTAGCTGATGAGCCACAGCCGTGCTTTACGCCCTGCCCGAGCGACACTGAACACAGCCCAGGCTTCCTAGCTGGTCGAGCAGGATCCGTCATGCTCTGGTGCCCAAGCGTCCGAGTTCACCATGTCTCGGCTCCGGCTGCAGTGAGAAAGTACCACAGGCGGAAGCTTAACCAACAGACACTGGTCTCACAGTTTCGGAGGCCCAGGATCAGGGTGCCAGCATGGTCAAGTCTGGGGAGGCCTCTCGTTCTGGCCTGCAGAGGGCGCCTTTTCAATGTGTCCTCCTGGGGTTTCACCTGGTAAGGGGACTGATCCCATCTTGGGGCTCCACCCACCCTTTTGACCACACCTAACTCTAATCACCTGCCAAAGGCCCTTCTCCAAATACCACCACACTGTGGGGTTAGGGCTCTCACATAGGGATTTGGGGGAGGGGCCACTGCTTCCTCTCACATTCTGTCTGCAATCTGCTGTCCTCAGGTGCATGCTCTGCTCCTGGGGCTCCCTGCCCTGTATCTGAGATCTCCGGAGCTCTCTAAAACCCCTGCAGGGATCTGCTGGGCCAGAGCATTCCTGCAAGCCTCACTTCCTGCCTCCTCCCTCCTCCACCCCTCAATCTTCTTGTCCTGTTCCCCAGTTTCTTTCCTGCTGTCTCCTGCCTGGACTCCTCTCCCAGCACCTCAGAGGGCTGCTCAGTGGGAATGGTTGACTGACCCCTCACTTGGGATTCTTCCCAAGAGCTGCCTTATGGATCCTAAGCCCAGCACCACCTGTGCAGTTTGTAGGCCACCTCCTCCCGGCCCCATGGCCACCCAGCTCCCCTGAGGCTGTGCCCCCGGTGGGCTGGGGTATGAACGTCTGCTGCTCTGAGGGGAGGACTCTGCCGTTGCTTGGGCCTCTGCCCTCTTCCACGGCCCAGCTTAGGACCCCACCCCCCTCCAAGCTCTTCCCAGAGCTCCTTCTCGGCAGCTAGAAGGTCGCCTTGGTTTGGTGCCCTGGTGACCCACGTAACACTTAGGGGTCAGAGTCTCCCTTTCCGATTGCAACCTCTTTGTGAGCAGGACCCTGCAACTGACTGAAGGACCAAGACCCCGTTAGTGTTTTCCTGTCCTGGTCATTCTCTGTCCGGCCTCAGGGCTTCCATGAGGTGCGAGTGTGTTTATGGAGCTGACCTTTGCAGGAGCAGTTTGCCCCGAGCTGCATGCAGGGGAGAGAGCTCAGGGTGAGGGGTGGGTGTGTCGAAGCCATGGTTTCCATGCTGTGTAGGCAACGGTGCTGAGGCCTCAGCTATGGACTGAGATGTAAGCAGAGAACTCGTCTGCGAGTGTGTCTTGAGCAGGAGTCGAAGGCTGGCCCGGCGGCCCAGTGAGGAGCAGGGACTGGACCCGTCGTAAGGAACCGTGCCCATGCCCGACAGCTAGAGCCCGAAGTGCGAAATTGAGTTTCTGTTGGAACCTAGAGTTGGTAGACGTGGCTTCATTTCTTTAAAGAGCTCCCACCGGTCATAAATACGATTTGAATTTCTTACCTCTGTCGGCATTTTCACATAAATAATGTTTGCATGTTAGACAAAGAAACCGTCCCTCTTCTGCCCCAGCGTTAGAACACATGGTCGCTGCTCTGTCACATGTTTGTGGGTCTGCCCTTCAGGGCCAAAACCACATCCCCAGCCGGTGGCCAGAAACCCAGGCACCGCGGGCCTGCCCCTCGGAACTTCATGGGTGTTGATGTTAATGGCAATAATTATGCAAGATTATTCTGGTCTATGCCTGCAATCTCCCCGGAGAGCAGGCATGCTTTGTTTATTTTCTCCTTGTAACCCTAATCCGAGCCCCATTTCAGGGTTTTCCAAATGGCTTGTTGTTTCGTATTTTTCTCTGCGAGGCCTGTCGTCTGTTGCGGTGTTAGGGGGACTTTTGTGCTGGAGGGGAGGCTTGTACAGATGTGTCCTCCCATCTCGGTGGGACCTCGGGGTGCTGGCTAATTGATTGCACCTCTCACAGCCCCAAGCTGGTGCCTCTGGGTGGTGGCCTGTGTCAAGGGGGGCCCAGATGCCCCTTCTCACATATGATGGGAGGAGCTGCGGTAAATAATTCATGTCGCTGGGGCTCCTGCCTCTGGTAATGAGCTCTCAGGGGCCAGGCCTCGAGTGAGTGCCGACCCTCCAGACGATCTGTGAATTGGTCTTTGCCTCGGTGCTTATTCACGCTGACAGATACACACTTCCTCACTAATGGCGTTCAGGTGCGGAGGGAGCCAGCTCGGCTTTGTGTGGGTTTCCCTTCCAGTCCTGAGAGCCCACACTCCGGACATGAGTGTGAAAGGCCTCGTGATTCATATGAGCAGGATTTGGGGATTCTCAGCCTCTCATCTGGGGTCACTTGGAGGGGGGGCGGGTGGCCGTGCTGCATGGGGTGGACACACACAGAGCCAGGCTGATCTCTCCCCTGCACATGCGCCACACCGGCTTCTGCCTCGGCCTCGCCCTGCCAGCCACGGGGCTCTGGGGGACGTACGGGCCCACATGTCTGCTCCCAGCCTCTGCCTCCGCCTGAGACTCTTGGCTCAGGTGGTTTTGGTGTCCTCTCTTTCCTCTTAGGAACATCCTGCGTTCTTGCTGGTGGGCAGGCATGTGGCATTGGCCCTGCGTTCCAAGGCGAGGTGGGCTAATGACTCTAAGTTGCCTTTTACATTGAATACTCTTCCTATGGGGTTTTGAGGCCAACAGTTTTAGCAATGTAAGGCCCTTAATTGGACAACCCGTTTTACAAGAAAATGGGTTCTGCCTATAACCCAAACATGCTCACATTTGGTGTATGTCGCGATCCCTGTCCCCCAGACCTTTCAGCTTCCTGTAATGGGACGTATTATGCCTGTTTCCATCGAAGCTGTGAGTCCATAGCCAACAGAATGCCTTGTTCCCCTGAAGGAGGTGAAGGCTGGCAAAAGAATTCTTTGCTAAACAGGAAAGCATGCTTGCCCCTGGACAGTCCTTTCCCCCCTATTCTTCCTTAAGCACTACCAGAAACTGTGAGGAAAGGAAAAAAGGAGGCTATACCTCGGGTAAAGAGAACCAGGTGATCGCGTGATTAAAGATGCATTTAAAATAAACTGGTAATTACTTTAAAATATTCCTTTGTGAATGTCCCTAATTGGTACAGCCCTCCCTATAGGACCTTCAGTTCAAGGCATTGTGAGTAGAGGCAGTAATTAACAGTGAATTATCATATCACATCACAGGGGTCCTTACCCATCTGCCGCAGGGAACTGGGGTGACACCTGGCCAGCAGCAAGAGTTCTTTGTCCTTTAGGAATGTATGGATGAGTCAGAATCTTCCCTATATTTTTCTTTCATATAAATCAATCATCAATCAATCAATACAATATTATATATATATATATATATATGTATATATATTCTGGTTAAATAATCACAAAAGCTCCTAAGTCCCTGCCTTGGTGTCTATTTATTCATCCATCAAATACTTATTGAGCATCTGAGGCTGTGCTGGTGAGCCACAGCAAGCAAGGTTTGGCTTTGGGGTATTTGGAGTCTAGAAGGAAAGGCGACATTGGCCAGGGTCACCCCAGGAACCATAAGTTAGCAGTGTGATCAGTGCTACTTAGGAGGCAGGAGGCTGGTGCTGGCACCGGTGCCAGGAATGGGCTCAGGGAAGGGCCGAGCAGGTGGGAGCTAGCCCCACGCCTGTCCTGCTTTAAGGTCTCAGTGGGGGTGGGAGTGTCTGCATCCCTGAGGGGAGCAGCTGAGCCAGGCCCGGGATGGGAGGGGTGTACTGAGGAAGTGGAGGAAGGCTGCTGCTCAGGGGGTAGAGAATGTCAGAAGCATAGGGCTGGGTTGGGGGCTTGGCTCTTTCTAAAGCCTGGGAGACAGGAGAACACTTCCTTTCACGTATAGTGGGAGCACTGAAGGTCCTTACAGGAATGTGAGTCCCCTGCCCCTGTCATGTGCAACCTGGCTTGGGATT
Source organism: Pipistrellus kuhlii (assembly GCF_014108245.1). NCBI lineage: Eukaryota > Metazoa > Chordata > Mammalia > Chiroptera > Vespertilionidae > Pipistrellus > Pipistrellus kuhlii. The sequence goes on from NW_023425573.1 coordinate 27,745,236, forward strand.
TGGGATGTGCCAGGCCTGGGGGTAGACACAGGTGTCCACAGGGTTGGGGAAGAGGCTAGATCATCTACCTCAGTGTTCACCTTGAGGTGTTTTCTTTTAATGTGAAATAGAACAAAACATAGGGTGCCATGATGTGTTGTCTTTTTCCGTTTTCTTGGCCTCCTAAGATTAAATTTGACTCTGTAGCTGTTAATTGTTTAGCTCATGCCATATGTGATATCTTTATAACAAATTCAGTTCACTGGGCCTCGGCAACCCTGGGGCCCACTTCCAGGTACCAAAGCCGAGTCAGCGTCTGCTTGTGGGTGGCGAGCCCAGTGCAGAACGCCCGCTGAGCGAGGTGGGCGGCTTTCCTGTTGGGTTATCACTCTCATAAAATGTAAATGGCCGTATTCTCCTATGGGAAGAGGACGAGAAGGTGAGGCATGGCCTCTGCTACTTCCTTCGGTCACTGCCACAGTCCAGCTGTGGGGAGCCCTGTCCAGGGGTCAGCTCAGTCATCCAGGGTCACCTGGCTAAGTCCATGAACAGACTTCACAGGGCGTCCTGACCACAACACCCATCCCCCTTCTGTTCTGCCGCAGACTGCCTTTTAACCGACCCTACCGAGGAGCTGGCCGGATCGTTAAAACGGGAAGCATCTAAAATGAACTAAAATTGGAAGGATCTCTTTCTTTACGCACAGCCTGAGATGTGTTTTCAAAGCATTCTCTCGCTAGTGGTTCTAGGCAGAGAGTTTATTACATTTTATGCCTAAATTTATCCACGAATGTGACTAAAACCTGTGTCTGGCATTGCTCTCATCTCTGAGCCATTGTAACCTATCTTTTTATGCCAAGAGAAAGTCTTTTAAGGCAGCAGGTTTAGCTGTCCTCTGGCCTCCTGACTTCACAGAATAGCTGTGCATTCTGCCTCTCGGGAGCTGGGTTATTGTGAAATTAGGTCAGATTATTGTTTTTCTCTTTTTTGCCTATAACCATCCCAGAGGTAGACTCCTTTCCTCAAAAACAAATTGCCCTATAGTCTTGGGATGGCTGTCAAAGACAGAAAATGAAACGATGAGGTTGGCCTGACAACATCTTTTGAACAGCACAAATGCTTTAAGCAAAACTAAAAGACAGGTAAATAAATTACAATATAGGACAAAGGATTGTCTTTCATTTGTAAAGAGTTCTTATAAAACATTAAGCAAAAGAAAGAAATTCTCCAACCAAAGGAAAGGCACAGAGTCATAAAATAAAGGGACAACTAGAAGAACAAATAAAATAATGAGGCTACTTTAATTCTACAGACTGGGTGGCTTATAAGTAATAGGAATTTATAGCTCACATTTCTGGAGGCTGGAAATCTGAGATGGGGGTGCCAGCATGGTCTCGTGAGGGCTATTTTCCAGGTCTCAGACATCTTGTATCCTTAGAGAGAGGGGGGGGGAAGAGAGAGAGAGAGAGAGAGAGAGGGAGGGAGGGAGGGAGGCTGCCTCCTGAATGCCCCCTACACTGGGAATCGAACCTAAAACCCAGGCATGTACCCTGACAGGGAATCAAACCAGCGAACTCTTGGTGCTTGGGGCGGCCTTCAACAACTGAGCCACACCAGCCAGGGCTTTTCAAGGTCCTGTTATAAGACCACCAACCCCATTCACGAGGACTCTGCCCTAATGAACCAATCATCCCCAAAGGCCCCACCTCCTAATGCCATCACTTGAGAGTTATACTTCAGCCCAGGAATTTGGGGGCACACAAAATGTCTCATTAGGGGAAAGAATAGAAATTGGAACAGCTCCTCTGGAAGAAAAAATTGACAAAATATAATAAAAGCCTTAAAAATGTACATGGCCTTTGACCTAGCAATTCCACTTCTGTACCAACCCTCACCCTGGGTTAATTCCACCGAGGACAACACACCTGTGAGGGTGTAGCACCCACAGAGGGTAATGGCTTCCTCTGGGGGCTCTCCGTGCCCAGCTGTGGGCAGCTTGAGTGGGCCTTTAACAAACGCCTTTATTCAGGACAGAGTTTCCAAAATTAATAGTGTGAAGAAAAATTCTGAACATAAAACCTTAAAGAAAAAAAGACACCTTTGCTGCCTAACAAAAGCTGGAGAAAGAAGCCCCGGTGTTACATCATTGAAGCAAGGGGTGTGCATTGTGTAATTTTTAAATGCCATTATCAACTTCCCTAGAGATGCTTGTAAAGTGAACAAATGTGAATCTTTATGTTTGTGGGTTTTTTTTGTTGTTGTTTTTTTTAATTCGAATGGATTAAAAACTCAGAGTCACACAAGTTCTCCAGGGATTGGGCAGGGCTCCCGTTTATGAATTTGTAATACAAAAGGGAAACATTTGCTCTCATTTTGGCCTGCTGACGTGGCCTGAGCAGGGGAGTGCAGCTTAATTTTAAGGATTGATTGTAATAGAAGCGAAAATAACCATTCTTAAAGCCCAGAACAAGTAAATGATGAGGAACAGCAGTCCAAAGAACATACTTCTTAAAAACGAGTTTAAAGTGTCCAGAGAATTAAATTTGTTCTGTTCAGGGCACAGAGAGCTGCTCATTGTACAGACATTTTTGAGATGCTCCCGTGTAAGAGGAAGAGTAGTAAGAGGTAGTGGGCTGACATAATGAGGCTCCCCGTCTTCAGTGGGTTGTTTGTCACATTGGCTTTTGAATGATAATACTAATGGCGACCTGGCTGAAGGTTTTGGTAGAAACATAGCTTATCTTCAAGAGGGATTTCTTTCTTTTTTAAAAATATATTTTATTGATTTTTCACAGAGAAGAAGGGAGAGGGATAGAGAGTTAGAAACATTGATGAGAGAGATACATCGACCAGCTGCCTCCTGCACACCCCCCACCAGTGATGTGTCCGCAACCAATGTACGTGCTCTTGACTGAAATCGAACCTGGGATCCTTCAGTCCGCAGACCGACACTCTACCACTGAGCCAAACCAGCTTTGGCAGGGATTTCTTTTTTTATTCTCTGAAACCAGACTTGCTTTAGTAAGTGAACACAATGGCGAGTTTTAGGATCCACGTGAACCCACTTTTGAATGTAAATAGCAAAACAGTGGTTTGGGAATCTGGGTCTCCTAGGTGGTGGTGATGTGGGGCTGGGGACTGGAGAGGGAGGTCAGTTACCCTGAGTTTATAAACACCCTGCCATTTCTTGGAGCATTAACCAAATGTATGCATTTGTCTAATTTTGGAGAAAATCGGCACTCGGAAGGTTCACGCCTTGATTTACTCACACATACTCGGTTGTAGAGGTGCATTCATTGCCTTGTTGATGAACACCTTTTGCTTGCTTTCTGCCCCTAGTGCCATTGCATTATGGACCTGTCAGTAACTATGCTCTTATTGGGACCCAAAGCCTCGGGGTCACGGGGTGCTAGTCATTTCTGTCTGCTCAGGACTGAGCCACAGCGGCTGAAAAATTCCAGAAGGCCTTTGTGGGTGATTTTTCTGGGATAATGGCTTTTTGTGGGCTCCACACTTTCTCTGCTCAGGGGCCACATTCTGTTATCAGGCACCTCGTCTGCTCCTGCCCTTGAAGCCCTGATCCGCCTGGCTCAATCGCCTCTTTTCTAACATTTACTCGCCTGCAGACACATCGTACTCTGATGCAGAACGTCCCAGGCACCCATCAGGCAAAACCAACCAGCCTCAATTAAGGATTTATAGACTAAAAAGGCCTCAATTATCTTATCATTTCTTTTCATTAATAAGATTCATCATTAAGCTTATATTTAGATAATGTACCATAAAAGCTTGAAATTGGAAGACTTTGAAGAGTGGCAGCCACTGCTATTAATAAGCTCTTAATAGTAATGCTTACATGTTATCAAGCCCTGGGTGAGTGGCATGTGTAATCTTATTTAATTCTCATTAGCAAAACCTGGGAGGGTAAACGTGACAGGCAGTAAAGGCGCCCAAAGATGCCTGAATCCTACTCCCTGAATCCCTCGAATAGCCAGCTTCCTGCAGTAAATGGGGCCGTGCAGGTGTGATCGAGGTAAGGCCTCTACAGGGACTATTCTGGATGGTCCAGATGGGCCCAGTGTCATCACAAGGGCCTTTGCAAGAGAGAGGCAGGAAAGTCAGAGTCAGAGAAGGAGACCTGAGTACAAAGCCCGAAGCTGGGGTGAAGGAATTCGGGCGGCCAGCTGGAAAGGGCCCGAAAAGGTTTGGGCTCACTTCACAGAGCCAGGTGAGCATGATCAGCCGCAGCTCTGGTCAGCACAGTGCTGGCCCTTGACTCTTATGGTCCAGTGCTTCTGTTCATGGACAAACCAAAGTCAGCATTGGACCTTTGAAAACCAGACCTGGACCTCTGGGATCCTTGGGCAGAGTGAACTCAGTTCTGCTCACTCACATGGCTTATGGGTTGTTTGGACCATAATCCTACATAATAAAAGCCTAATATGCTAAGTGTCCAACTGTTCGACCAGTTGCTATGATGTGCACTGACCATTGGGGGCAGACACTCCGACTGGTTGGTTAGCTTGCTGCTGGGGTTCAGCTGATTGATTGGGACTGGGCGAGACAGGCTGGATATGCCCTAGAGCCGTCCTGCAGTCTCTCCCTGGCTGGCCAACCTCCCACCTCCCTCCCCAGCCTCGATCATGCACAGGTGGGGTCCTTCAGCCTGTCTTGTGCCCTCTCACAATCCGGGACCCCTTGGGGGAAGTTGGAGAGCTGGTTTCAGCCAATCCTCGCAGGCCAGGCCGAGGGACCCCACGGGTGCATGAATCCATGCACCGGGCCTCTAGTAGTAAATGTTTATTGAGCATTTATGTGAGCCAGGCTCTGTTGTTAGCACTAACTTATTTACCTCAAACCTGCTACAGGTGAGATTCAGGAATTGTACACTTGTTGCTTCTGGCACATACCCCCTGGACAGTCATTGTAGGTAGTAAATTATGATGTTGCTAGTATCTTCTGTTGGCCAGCATTTAAGGTAGGGGTATAGGTCTGGGACCCATGCTCTCCACCCTTCCCACCTGCACCCTAGAGGGAGGAGGAGAGCAGGGAGTCAAAGGCAGTGCCCATCCGGTTGAGTTTGAGTTTTGAGTGCAGGCTTAGTGCCAGACCACCACCACCACAGTGAAGCAAATAATAGAGCGAGCCACACGGATGCTTTGGTTTCGGGGCGTATATAAAAGTTACATTAACACGGTACTGTATTCTATTAAGTATGCAGTAACGTGCCTAAGAAAACAAAGGACATACCTTAATTTAAAAATACCTTCTTGCTAAAAAATACTATGAGCCTTCAGTGAGTCATGATCCTTTTACCCTCACTTTGTAAAAACAACAACAACAAAAAAAAACACACCACAAAACAGTATCTGTGAAGCACAGCAAAATGTCAGCCTGTGCATAGTAGGGTCGAGCTCATTTTCCTGTTGATCACCATGTTCTCCAGGCTGCCAGAGCTGTGGTATTTTTACATCCATGGGCCTTTCCTTTGGAACGTCTGACGCAGCTGCGGAGGCCGGCATCTGCGCGGGGGGAGTGCTGCGGGGACCCGTGCACGCTCTGTGGGCTGACCTCTGCCCATCCATGTGGAGTGCTGCGCACGACACAGAAATAAACCCACGGGCAGCAGCCGCAGAGCGAGCTCCGCTTCGCCTTGTGCCAACTTTTGTCAACATTAGCAAAACATATTTTGGGGACGGAAAATGAGTTAATTTGGAAATGATGGGTAATTAGACTGCACTTGCTCTGCACGTGTCGGCTTCCAGAGTTGCCGCTTGGAAGTTTCAAGGCGCCCAGAGCCATCCTGGGCCAGGGCCTTCGTCTCGGCCCCTCGCGGCCAGCGGGAACGGAAGGTTAGGATGCTGTGCTGTAGACCTGTGATGACACATCTGGGGTGTATTTCTTGACCTTTGGCTCTTCACTCCGCCCCTCACTTGAGACACTTTCTGTGAATGAATGACAGTGTCTGCTTTCAGCCACTTCAGTCATTGCCTTCTATGTCAGTGTCTGTTAGTGTGGTGGTGTTTTCCACTGTTTATGGAACACTTACAATATGACAAAAGGTCGTATTTCATAAGGGATAGTCCCCAAGAGGAATGTTTTGTTTCCGTTTGAAAGATGATTCCAGGGGGAGCTGCCTCATGGATAAGTTGGATCACACTGAGCGTGTTCATGAGCGGGGCCTCCAGGGGCTGCACCGCTGCTAATTGCTAACAGAAGGACTTGGAGAGGTGGCCAGCGCGCTCTGGAGCTCCTGGCCAGGTCTCAGCGCTGCAGCCACCACGCCCAGGGACCCATTGCTGGAAGGCAACTTCTTCTTTAAAAAAATAAAATAAATAATAAATATATATATATATATATATATATATATATATATATATATATATTATTGATTTTTTTCCATAGAGGGATAGAGAGTTAGGAACATTGATGAGAATCATCGATCAGCTGCCTCTTGCACACCCCCTACTGGGGACGTGCCCGCAACCAAGGCACATGCCCCTGACTGGACTCTTCAGTCCACAGGTCTACACTCTATCCTTTGAGACAAACCGGTTTTGGCTGGAAGGCAACTTCTTAACTGTTGAGAGAACCTTACGTCTTCATGGTTAAAGTATTAAATGGTTCAAATCCTGAAGTCCACAGAGAACACCCATGATGGGTGATCATGCATCTCCCTGATTTAACATTTTGCCTTAATTGCTTTTTCTATATGGTGTGTGTGTGTGTGTGTGTGTGTGTGTATGTATGTGTTTGTGTATGTATGTGGTATTATTACCTGATGGGGAGGGGAGGAGAATGGTGGGTCTGATTGTCCAAAAGAGAGAGAAAAGAGTGCTTTGACAGTGTGCTGTTATTCCCCCAAACAGCTAGTTTTTCCGTTACAAGCCACCAAGTGTTCATTCTTTATAAGCCTCCACTTGAAAGGGAATTAAAAGGTAACATAAATACGGATGAGTGTGCTAAGGTTGTTGGCTATGCTATGCTGTGTTAGAGATAAAGCCTGTAATCCGTAAGACAAAATGACCCGTGTTTGGTTTCAGCAGGGACTTCTCATTGGAGTCATGGTTTAAGGAGGTTTCCAATAGGAGATTGGAAGTACAGTGAGTTAGGAGTTGCCAGGCACTAGAGATAGGAGTATGCATTTGCCAATCCTTCTGGAAGGCCATGTGACAACACCATGTGACTGAAGCCTTAAGAATGTTCCATTTGACTAGCAATTCTGCAAGGAGAAAGGCAGTATAGTAAAGGAGAATATTAGCAGAGATGTTCGTAAAAAGAAGGCACAGGGTCTGTTTCTGTTTTATGAGCCTGAGAAATTGGGACAACGTAAATGTCCAGGTGTGCTTCTATATTGTGGGCAGACAGGACTGAATAGAGCAGTGCTCTGCCTGGTAAGGTTTTTGATGGGTTGAAGGGGAGACTCAGGGAAGGCTCATGGGGAGTGTCGTTGGTCAATGCCACCAGTTTTTAAAAGTACTACTTCTCTATAGGTCCTGGCCAGGTAGCTCAGTTAGTTAGAGAGTCATCCCAAGGTTGCAGGTTTGATCCTCGATCAGGGCACATACAAGAATCAACCAAGGAATGCATAAATAAGTGGAACAACTAATTGATGTCTCTTTTTCCCTTCTTCTTCTCTCTCTCTCAAATCAATTTAAAAAATGTATGTGTATATAAATTGGGAAGGACACATACAAGAATATCAGTGGTAGTGATGGTGAGGTTATTTTTTATTAATTGTCGTGGGGGGTGTTTCTTTTCCAAATCTATTAATATCATGGAAAAGGAAACAGTCTGGTTACTGAGTGGAGGAGCTGGGGATTAAGAAATTAAAGAAAGAAAAAGAGCAAGACGCAGAAATAGATTTATAACGCTGGGAGCTAGGTGGGCTGCCAATCTCTCTGATGGAGAGGCAGCAAGCACCCTGAGCCATGCAGCATGTTTATTTTATAGGATCAAAGCAGCTCATTTGCATTCTTAAGTAGGCCCTAGCCTTACTGGATTTACATATCTAGACCCGCCTCTGCTGACACCTGAACAAAGGTTAAGTCAGAATTGAATAACACCCCAGGGGAACCCTCTACAAATTATTAAAATTTGGGGGGTGACACTGGTTAACATGTAGGTTTCAGGTGTGGGTTTCTAGGTTCCAAGATCTCTGTATAGCACCATGTGCCCCACACCCAAAGTCAGATCTTCTCCTGTCACCTGATGGTGAGTTTTATGGGTGTTTATTTCCACTTTAATATTTTTCTTAAATATAGATTTCTATTTTTCTCAATGAGCACTTATTACTTACATTAACAATGTTATTTAGAGAAGAGTAATTTGAATGATGATAAATTTTTTTTTTTAGGGCAAAACAGAGTTGACGTGAGAATTTCCCGTGTGGAAGCCACCAACACTTCCTGGAAGGGCCGGCTGGTGAATGCTTCAGGCTTCGTGGTGGGATGTCCTGTGGCAGCCCCTGAGCTGCTGTTGTAGCCTCCATATGCCAGCCAGTGGGCGTGGCTGCGCTGCAGTAAAACTCCACTCACAGAAGCAGGAGCTGGGCTGGAGGTGGCCCACTGGCCGGCTCATTGACCTGGGTTCTGAGAGCTTCTAGCATAGGGGTGTCGAACTCAATCAGAGAAGGGGCCAAAATCTAAAATCCAGCCTAAATCGCGGGCCGAATGGTTTACTGAACAGTCATAAACTGTCATTGTGATGGAAACGCAGCGGAGTGCAGTGATGACAGCGCGGTGCGGGCCACATTGCAAGGCCTGGCGGGACGGATTTGGCCCGAGGGCCTTGTGTTTGACACATGTGTTCTAGTAGATTTGATATTTGAAATCCAGTCATACTGGGTCAAACCACCACGTAGGCATATTTGGTTTATTTTCATTGTTCTCATAAAGCAAAATCTCACACTAGCTTGTGAGGCTAAATGCCAGGTAGCTGGAAGGAGAAGGGGAGCTGGGAGTGGACTGGGAGTGCAGGGCCTCCGGGACACAGAGATGGGATGTGCCGGGAGGTGGGTGGCCATGATGGTGTCCTGAGTGAGGTGTGAGGTGTGAGGTGTGATGAGCCCGGGAGCCGGGAGGAGTGGGGCTGGTTAGGATGCTGTGGTCACAGCCAGGAGCTCTAGACCACACGAGGAGGACAGACAGGTAAGCGGGAGGAGAGTCTCCAGGTGGGGGACCAAGTACCGTATTTTTCCGACCATAAGACGCACTTTTTTCCCCCCAGAAGTGGGGGGGAAAAAGTCCCTGCATCTTATGGTCCAAATATAGCCTACACATATACTTTAAAAAAAAAAGTTTTTTTACTTGCCCGGCTCTGTGTGGTCTCTGTGCTTGCTTGGCTCTAAAATGGTTCTAAATGCTGCTGTTTACTTTACAGGGTTGATTACATGTGTTTATGACTGTGATGTTGGGTTTTAATGCACATAAAATATTTTAGGACACTATTTGTTTCAGAATCTTTTTTTCTTCATTTCCCTTCTCTAAAAACTGGTGCGTCTTATGGTCCGGAGCGTCTTATGGTCCGAAAAATACGGTATCTGGCCTGGGCGCCGTCATTGAGGAACTGCTGTGAACGGACTTCATGGGCGGCAGGAAATGACCATTACTAGGGATGATAATGACACAGTAGTAAGCAAAACCTGAGGAGATAAACACCATTTCTCTTTATATGGACTGTTTCATTGTGTTTTTTTCCACCAGGAAAATAATTCACGAATAAGAAACTTCAAAGCAGGGAACTGTGGGGAGATTTTTGTGCCAAATGGAGCTCACATGATGAAAGGAAAGTTACTTTTGGAAAACCGGGAGTCCCGTCACACCTCCTTGTTAGGAGTTTGGTGGAATTTCTCCTAAACATTTCTCTGTACATTACTTAGACAAAGGTGTTTGCCGTGGGGTTTTGTAGCACACGGCATGAGTGTTTTTTGTGAGCTGTGAAGATCCAGCTGGCCATGAAGTAGACTCTAAATCTGATACAGAATCCGGGCGGGTTCCGGGGATTCGCAGGACGCACTGTGCCTCGCTCGGTGTTCACAGTAAGGCAGTGTGCTCATCCCTGTGGCTGAGGCTCTTTGACCTGCCACCGGCTCAGGTGGAGGCACATTTGTCCTTCATTCCAGCCCGACCACCTTCCCCGGCTGCCGCCATGGCAACGCTCAGCCCCACGGCCTGCGACCTGCGTCCTCCTCCTCATTACCGGAGCCGGGCCTGCGCGCTCGCTCGGTGCCGGGCCTGCATAATGCATGAGCCCCAGTGACAGCGCGCGCCGCCTGATCAAAGCAGAGAGCCGCCCTGGAGACGGGCAGATTGCGGGGACATATTGTGAACACACACTCTGCTCGCTGAGCATCGTGCCCTCGAACGCGTCACGGCCCGTCAGGAAATATTGTGACAGGGCCTGCAGTCTGGCTCCCGAGCAGGCAAATGTGCCGGCCGTGCCTGGATGCACCAGGGCCACACTCAAAAGGAAAACCCGCAGATGGGATGACTGACATCGGCGTCATGGTTTCACACGCCTGCAAACACACACATCCCCCTGTGTATGTAGCCGGCGTGGTGTTGGTAAAGCAGTTAGATCCTGGTGGCAATGCAAGGGGGTCCCCGAGCCTTGGAAAGGCTGCTTTGCATGGAAAAGAACAAGCGGGGCTGGGCGGGGGTGGGAGGGGGTGGGGGTGGGGAAGAGGGGGAGGGTGATGGATTGGCCAACCAGGAATGGCCAGGCTGTGGGAATGGCCGAGGAGAGGCTGGGCGTAGGGGAGCCGGGGAGGAAGGTCGAGCAGGTGCTGTGTCCAAGGGCCAAACCATGCGGTCCCGGTGGTGCCTGTTGCTGGCTGTCCAGCAAAGGCTGGGGAGGTCATGGAGCCTTCCTAGTGGCTGTGCTTCCGGAAGGCTGATTGGGGCCGAGATCCTAAGTTGGGTTCTCTATAGCCAGCCTCCCCAGGCTGGGCTTCTCTGGGAGTGTGCACGGTGACTTAGCCTCTCGGTGGTGTGGTGTCCTCAGCTGGAAAGGGGGTGGTAATACCTGCGAAATGTGATTGTATGAAAAGTCAGTGAAGGCTGTGTGGGAAGTGCTTAGAAATGCTTGTGGCAGATGGAAAATGCTAATTAGGTTCTGGTGGTGGTTAGTCCCGGTCGGGTCCTCAGTTGGGGTGCCCAGAATAAAATCCCCGGCTGTTAGGTGCCCTGAGGCGCCCTGGGAGGTGCTGTGTGGTGGTTCTGGAAACCGCATTCCAGGAGAGCAGGTGGGTCCCTCCTCTCCGCCCTCCCCCTTTCCCCCTTGTGCCTGCATCATTCATCTCGGCCCCCATGGCTACGGCCACGCAGGGACTGGAAGGGGCCCAGGTGTATGGAGCCATCTGCCCCCGGGGACAGCCCAGATTTCATGCACGTGCGAGAGAGGTACCTCCATCTTGGGAAAGCCTCGGGCATTTGAAGTTTTCAGTTACATGTGGCCAAGTGACCTGAGTTAACACACAAGCTGAGAGTGTTACCTGGGAGACCTCAAGAGGTTAGCCGCCCGGCAGTTACATGTCTTCAGGCGAATTCCCGGACTGGCTTCTCACTTCAGATCTCAGCGCCTGAACATCCTTCCCAGGAGACTGCCGGTTGCAGGGAGCCACCTACAGCCCCTGGGGCGTGAGGGGCACCCTGGGGACTCCTCGGCCTGGGCCCCCCTGTGGCCCCCCTGCTGAACCCTCTCCGTGACAGTTGCAGCGGCTTGAACTTTGCTTACATGACCTGCTTTGGTGAACTGGCAAACCCTAAATACATACATCCGGGGCTGTCCCGCGACCACCTGCCCATGGGCAGGCTTGTTTTCTGAGCTGGAATCACAGAGGCACGGACGGGGTCGTGGTGGCAAACGACCATCTTCAGAGGCTCTCTGCTTTCTAGTTGGTTCCACCAGGCTTCTCTCTGGGGATCCAGGGTCTGTGTCTCTCCTGACGCTCAGGTGGTGGTGTTTCTGATGCGAAACTGTCTGCCCATGTCATCTGGGGACACAAAGGCCAGCCGTGACCTGCTCACCCACCGGGGGTCCCTTTTGTGGTGCACAGTGGCGTGTTGGTGTTGGTTTATGAATCGGGCCCTGTTGCTTTGACTTCCTGATTAGATGGACGTACGTGTTGTAGAGGAAGGTGCAGGAGCTTACCGGCTGGAGAACGGAGACGCTGCTTTGGAAGGCCTCAGAAGCCTGCCTGGCCGGTGGGTTGGGCATTGTCCTGTGCACCGAAGGGATGCCGGTTCGATTCCTGGTCAGGACACATGCCTAAATCACAGGCTTGATTCCCAGTAGGGAGTTTATAGGAGGCAACTAATCGATGTTTTGCTTTCCATTTGATGTTTCTCTCCCTTCCTCTCTCTCTAAATAATCAATTAAAAAATGTATTTGAATCAGAAGCCCATTGTGCAGTCGTAGTCCTTCACCGTGGGCCCGCTGGGTGGGCTTTGAGCTCTGTTTGCTGGAACCCCTCCCGGAAGGCTGAGGCTGGGATTGAAAGAAGCAGTTCGCTTGATTTTCCCACAGTTAGATCTCTCTTGAATTTCCTCTCTCAGTCCTGATTATAATGTATTATCCGTGTCCTGAAATACACGCTTGAGTTTGCATTGGCGCACTGCTAGATGAAAGCTGGCTTTTGAGAGCTCTGGGTATAAACAAGGTGACTGTGTTTGCATTTTATCTGCACATCCTTAGGGGTCTTAGCCGCAAGCAGCAGCCACATCTTTGCCATAATTACACACCTCCCTTCAGCACCGTTTAAAACAATAGGGAGCTTTGACTTGGGAAGGTCCCCTAGCTGTTTACAACTTCTCACGGGAACTGGAGCCCAGAAACTGCCCATCAGAAAGTTTCTTCTTGTGTGGAAACCGACTCTGAGTCTCAGACTGTGAACTAAATGTGTCCCTAATGGGTCCCACCCCCTTGATGCTGTGGGTGGTCAGAGAAAGGTGTCACCATGTGTGACAACCACGCGTGTCCCCAGACAATTCAGATCAGATGTGCCCTGCGGGCACAGTGGGTCTTTGAGCATCACTGGCCTGAGGTGACGGTGGTGGGGACAGTGGGAGTGGAGGAGGGGCCAGACTGCAGAGCTCTGAGGGGGAGCTGGCAGCATTTGCTGGAGGCAGGACCAAGGGTGGGAGTGAGGCGTGGGGGACCGACAGACGGACGGTGGCATTCAGGTTGGGGAGGGGCGGACGGGATGAGTTCCCCTTTGGCCGGGCCATGTTGAGGGTGACGTCATGTGGGATTGTGGAGTGGGGCTGTTTGGAAGGCTGTTGGGCCAGCGGCCGTCGAGCTCTGATCTGAGCAGGTGCAGCTGCGTGATGGGCAGCAGGCTGTGGGGCAGATGAGCACGTCCAGGGTGATGGTGTGAGGGAGAGGTCGGCCTGGGACAGGGCTCGGGGGACTCCAGGGTTTCCAGCGTGGGCAGAGGCAGGGGAGGCTGCGAAGGGAATCTGCTTCTCCAGCCGGAGCTGCTGCGTGGGGACTGCCGGGCGGGCGGGCAGGCGGGCGGGTGGACGAGGCTCCCAGGCAGATGTGGGAACATTTCAGATGATCTCATGCGGGAGGGACATTACCCGTCACCCATGCAGCACCCCCACTTGACCGGTTGAGCTGTCTGCCGTGCTTCTGGAGGTGTCCAGGGGCCTTTCTGTTTGAGGAGGAACCACAGGGAGTCTCTGTCAATCTTGGAAAGTGCAGAGCTCGGCTCCCCCCGTCTCTGTCTGTGTGTCTTGTCCGGTGCTGCCGTTTCCGCTCCTCAGCTGTGAAAGCACTTCCAGGGCAGGCTAACTGTGTTGGACGCTGCTTTTGGATAATTGGTGCGGTCTTGAGGGATTGACTGTTTCCCTCTGGGGGACGGGCGTTGGCATAGCTGTGATGTGTTCATGATGGAGTTCGGAGACCCACGATTGCTCAAAGCATTTCTAGTTTTCCTAGAGGATTTCCACTGGCTTGTGGTGGCCCTGCAGGAAGCGGTGATCAGCCTACTGAGCAATCTACAGACGTGTCTCTGTTCATGGATACTTAACCCCTTCCTTCCCATCTCACCCTCCTCCCCCCCTCCCCCCCATCCCCTCCCACCCACAGGTGGCCGGTTGTGGAGAGCCGGGCAGTCAGGAACTCCGGTGGACGTGTGGACATGGCTATTGTGCTTTAACTCCTCCTGCCTCTGTGTGACTTACCCTGGCACACCTCCCGAGAGCCTGGCTAGTTTGCTGGTGTAGTTTAGAAAGAGAAATGATTCCTAATGGCCGTTGTGGCACCAGGCCAGGAGGGAGGGGTCAGGACAGGCTGGCCCCGTGCTGGGCAGAGGGTTGTCTTCCAGAAAAGGAGTGAACTGTGTGTTACCTCCCAAGTCCGGAGTCCCCACCTCGGAGCTCAGGAGCAAGGACGCCCTAAAGCGGCACCCACCATCCCCCCAGGGGCAGGCGACAGCTCGGCTTAATTAGAGAGCAGCTCGGAGTTTGTTTCCTGCTTGTTTGCTGGCTGCTCAGTCCGTGAAGAGCTGGGGTCTGTAATCAAGCCGCCTAATTGGGAATGGCTGCAGCGGGGGAGGGCCGGGCATGGGGCGGGCCGGCATCTTTAACCCATTTGTCGCCCCCCCCCCCCACCTGCCACTGTCTGTATCCCCCTGTCATCTTTTGAGAGCGTCAGGGCAGATTCTAAAGAGCAGTGGCAGGCGGACCCATTGAACCCCGGTCGGTGAGCCTGCTTGCTAGGGCGAGGCAAAGGCAGGTTCTGTCCTCCCGCCTGAAGGAGAGCTGCCGGGAGTTTGGTGGAGTGGGGAGGTGGAGAGGAGTCTCCATCCGTTTCAGGAAAGCAGGCCCGTCCGTCCATCCGTCCGTCTCCAGCAAGGCCTTCCTGCAATGCCGGACCTTCTGCATTTGTCTGCGTGTATTTTCTTGCCTAATCACGGGCCTTCCCGACGCCTGTGCACAATGGCTCTTTCTCCTGCGGGAGCTTCGTCCGGGCGGTGATTGGAGGGTATTTCCCATAGATCACCCAAACCACATGTTCCTCCCGCCCACCAGTCACAGACATGAAGTCAGGCGGCCTGCACATCACCCGGAACAATGTATCCTGGGAGCTTTGAATTTCAAAGAGCAAAAACCCTCTAATCTTTTAGCTCAGGCAAATGAAACTCTACAGAAGTATGTGCATGTCCTGGTTGTGTTTCAGGGAAACTTGTAATCAGAAAAAACGTTCTGTGCTCGTGTGTGTGTGTGTGTGTGTGTGTGTGTGTGAGAGTGTGTGTGTGTGAGTGTGTGTGTGTGTGAGAGTGTGTGTGTGTGAGAGAGAGTGTGTGTGTGTGAGAGAGTGTGTTTGTGTGTGTGTTTGTGTGAGTGAGAGAGTGTGTGTGAGTGAGTGTGTGTGTGTGAGAGAGTGTGTGTGTGTGTTTGTGAGTGTGTGTGAGAGATAGAGTGTATGTTTGTGTGTGTGTGTGAGAGAGAGTGTATGTGTTTGTGTGTGTGTGTGAGAGTGTGTGTGTGTGAGAGAGTGTGTGTTTGTGTGTGTGTGTGTGTGAGAGAGAGTGTGTGTGTGTTTGTGTGTGTGTGTGAGAGTGTGTGTGTGTGTGAGTGTGTGTGTGAGAGAGAGTGTGTGTTTGTGTGTGTGTGTGTGTGAGAGAGAGAGAGTGTGTGTGAGATTGTGTGTGTGTGTGTGTGTGTGTGTGTGTGAGAGTGTGTGTGTTTGTGTGTTTGTGTGTGTGTGTGTGTGTGTGTGTGTGTGTGAGACGCCTTCCTTCACATTCCAGGGCAGCAGTGGAAGCAGCTCTTTAGTAAATGTCAAAAAGTTGGAGCCGAGGAGCTGCTTGTGTCACTTTCTTGGGCGAGTCCTGGGGCTCCTTTCCGGCCCACGTGGCCGAGGGCTGGTCTTCCTCCCGAGCTTTCTGCTCCTTCTTAATCCAAAGGCCTTACTGTTCTCCCTCCCTCTTTCAGCCACGTTGTCTTTTACACTTAAAAACACACATTTATCTCACAAACAATAGTATTGCCAGAGGGACACGATGCTGCTGCACTAGAGGAAATGATGACTGAGGGACCATTCTCCCAGTCTGATTTCACCAGCCTGCCGACCAGCTTGAGTTTATTTCCCCACGTCCTCCTCCAGTCTTGCTTTTCGGTGCAGAGACGACGAGTGTGGTGTTTCTTAGACATTAGCATTGGCATTTTCTCCATTGCCGATTGGCCTTCACAGCTGTCATCCTAACGGTGGCACAAGACCCTCTCGATCTCTGTCCGTCTCTGCCCCCTTTTGTGAGCATGGAGGTTGCTCATCCATGATGGGCCATCTTTTTCAGTCATCTTCCTGCACCTCGAGTTTTTACTCTGCGGAAAGCCCCATGTTCCTGTGTGTTCTCATCCATTCCCAGAGGGTCGTCCCACATGTCCCCACCGCTGGTTGCTCTCCCAGCCCAGCTCAGCCTTCCTCACCCTGGGGGGCCATCTCCACGGGGTGGCTCCTGGCATGTAAGTGGGATTTTCTTCCCAGTGTGCCTTTCTTTCATGGCTGAGGGTAGGGCATCGGTGGGAGGATTTACCAAAAAACCCCAGGCTGGGCCTCCAGGCCTTGGGGCTGTGGCCGCTCCCAGGGACTAACCCAGGACTCCGGGCCTTCCAGCCCTGGAGGATCCTTCTGCATTTATCGGCGAAGACCGACCCCAGGAGGCCTTCCCGCAGCCAAGGCATCTGGACGGGGCTGCAGTCCTGCGTATGCCAAGACTGCAGTGGACATGCCTGGACTTGTCCTTCTCACCCTCCATGTGTCCTCACAGCTGTCGGCAGCGGCGGCACAGGGCCCAGCTGTCCAAAGACAGACCCGCCCGGGGAGGCGGGTGGGCCGGCCTCGGTGCTTCGGCAGCCAGGGTCCAGCCCGCGGGGAGTCATGCGCGCTGGTGAGATCACGTACGGTGGGCGGGGGGCTCTTGTCAGGAGGACGCACAGGCATCTCTCTTGCTTTTAGAGTGAGAAAACTGTGCTCTGAGGATCAGTTTCCGCCTCCCAGCAGAGAGAGTCCCTCGGGAGGGTGGGAAAGAGGCAGTTGGACCAGACCCTGGAAGCCACCTTTCCCACCCCCTTCCTGCTGCAGGGGAGGAAGCCCAGGCCTGGGCAGGGTTGCCATGGCCACGTGGGTTCTTGGAACACTTAAAGGGCATTAAAAAATTTCCCACATTATCTTTTTAATCGTGTTTGTCAAGGCGGCGTGGTCTTAGTGGCATGGAGGAAAGGAGGAAACTGGAAAACCCTCCCGTCTGCCTGTTCGGTGCTGCCGAGTGACATCCAGGCATCTCCCCGGGAACCATCACCTGGCCCACCTGCAGGCCCGGAGGCCGGGTTCTCCCTCGTGTCCACCTGAGCACAGTCCCATCGCCTTTCCTTTGACTAGGAAGCCAGACCCCGAGACGGTACCGTGCTGAAACATAGCTTAGAAAGAGATTTGTACGAATCCACTCATCTTTACCATTGTGCTACCTCTTAATGAGGCCCCCAGATTCTGCGTCAGCAGGCACCTCAGTTTCCCTGCATCCTGTGATCTTCCTCGGGGAGAAAACTGATGATCTAATCAAAAGCAGCCGCCGGCAGGGCCTGTGCCTGAGCGGCGGCGGAGGTCTGGGATGAGGAGGAAGATGGCACCCCAGCCATGCACGGCTCTGCAAGCGGGGAGTGCTGTAAGCCTCGGGAGGCCAGCCTCGCAGATGTCATCGTGTTAGTGGAGCGGTTTCCGCTGCAGGTGGGCGGGGAGTGCTGGATGGAGTCCTTGGAGGCCCGGCGAGAGGATGGGAGAAGGAGGTCTGGAAGGGCAGTTAGATTTCTTCCCGATTAGATAATACGGAGGAGGAGGAGCGGGCGGAGGGAACCGAGCCAGTGGTCAGTGGTTCTCGTTCCCATTGCATAGTCCTGTGGCGTGCTCGCAGCTCTGTGTGTCCCCGTGGGGGCTTCTCGGGGAGTTCACTGCTGATGTTTATCTCTTGTCCATGCTGGTGCTTACATAGGCGTTTCCAAGGAGTCGACACCCGGAAACCACAGAGAGAGTAGCCCGTCCTCCTTGTGCTCGGGGATAAACAGTCTGCCTGCGGAGCCCGAGCCCCCAGCTGGCCAGGGAGTCTCCACAGGGAGGGGATCGTGCAGACCGCCTGCGGGTTAGCATGACCCGCAATGACACGGAACGGCCTGCGGTTAGCATGAGGCAGACACGCAGACATGGAATGACCCGTGAGAAGAAGGTGGCCACAGAGGCCTGGGGTCACGGAGTGCAGGGAGGTGGATTATGGGGGACCTCACATCCCATGGCTTGCCGGGGTGTGTTGAGTGAGAACCCCAGGTTTTGACGTGTTTAGAAGTATTTTTTATTTTTATTTTTTATAGCGTTCTGTGCTGATGCCGCCCGTGCTGGGACAGGTGCCGCCTGGAGGCTACATGAGTGGAAGGGAGCTGAGGAGCAGGCAGTGCACCAGGCGTCGCTCACCCGAGGACCTGGGATGAGCCTTGGTGTCGTGGGGAAGATGAGAATGAAATCGATTAGAAATACTTTGCTTCTTCCATTATGAGATCATGGACTGGCTTCTCTTATTATTGACTCTGGAGAGCCTCTTCCATCCAAGTAGTGGCTTTTTCGTTTCCAGCTCCCGTTAATTTATGGAGTTTCCAAGGCAACAAATCTCCGTAAATCAAACTGGGTGACCAGGCTGGGGGCCTGTCAGAAAAATGTCTTTTTGATTGGAAAGTGATCTTTGGATGGAAAAGATGAAAATAGGCATTACCAGGCCTTCAGGGAGTGATGTGAGGGAGCCCTTCGCTGCTCCGGGTGCTGGGTGTGTTTGTGGGCTCATGCATCACGCACAACCATCTGGCGTCCCCTTCCAGCCTCTCTGTCTCCCCAGCCTACCATCTCCCCATCCCTCCATCCATCCCTCCATCCCATGTTAGCTGTTCTCCATGGCAGCTCTAGGCCCTGCAGATACAGCAGAAAAGAACATGAGGGTCTGCAGGCTCATGCTGGGCCAGGCAGTGCCTGCTGCAGTCCTAGGGTCCTTGCAAATGAGCTTGTCCCCCGCCTTCCTGCCCTGAAGAATGTCTGGCAAACAGAAGGTGACAAACTCAATCTGAGAAAAGGTACCGACTTTCAGAATAGAAAAAGTGTAGTTGCTGCATATTAAAAAGCTGTGAGTGTCACTTCAACTGCAGGTAGAAGTCTAGTAAGACTCAGTAAAGAAACGTTTTGTGGGAAGAGCTGGCATATGCCTAGGAAGAATTCCAGCCTCTGGGACTGTGGGCAGTGTGATAAGACACGATAAGACACCTCTCGTCTGTGGACAGGTGGGACCTCTCGATGGGTAATGCCAACGGGCAGAGAGGTATGATATATTCAGAAAACCGAGCTCTGGAAAATGCACTTGTCTTAAAATTCTTTGCTTTTCATGTACTCTGATCCCCATTTGACAGATGAAAGGAAGCCTCTTTGTAGAGAATGGCACACACAAATGGCTCTTCCTGATGTCTGAAGAGTTCAGACAAATAAATGACGAAAACATGAAGATTCCCACAGGTAAAGGGACAAACGCCAATTAGTCTGAGATGCCATTATTTGAACAAATAAACAAAGGGTAAACCCACTGATGACAGTGACATGGAACTATCTATTCCTATGAACACTGTGTGTGTGTGTGTGTGTGTGTGTTAGGGGGGCTATTGCCCGAGGACGCTTGTGTGTCTGTGTGTAGGGAGGGGTTTGTGGTATTATTTAAGTCTCCAAAATAATGATGGTGGGTGTCAAAATTATTCGTTCTTTCTACAAAGCAGTTTGAAAATATGAATGGCTAAAATATTTGTACACTTTGACCCACAAAGTATGCTTCTAGGAACCTCAGGTAAAGAAATGGCGATTTTCACTGGGATGGATGGGCTGGTTTACGTTCCCATTCCGTCTTGCTCCAGAAAGGAAGTAAAGCAGCCCGAAGACACGGGCGGGCGTTGAAAGGCAAGGTTCCCCCTAAGAGATGGTCTCTCTCGGGAGGCTGTCTCACATCACAGAGTCTTCTAGTAGAAGACGCTATGGTTTGGGCACCTTGTTTTTGGAACTCGGTTTTGTAATGGTTGTTTAATTGGGAGAGAAATAGAGAATGATGCTCCCTGTGGGTACTAAGGCGGTCCATTTACCTCCCTTTTAAAACATACCTGGACCGGGCAAGAGACCAGCTGACGGGCTTCCCAAATGGTACAGGGAGGGATCGGTGATAAGCTCCCTGATTGACAGGCATCAGCTTGTCCCTTTAAGAGCAGCCCATCCAACCTGTGGGGCATCACCCAGGCCATCTGGTCACCCTCCGGCCTCTGTCCATCACAGACTAAGGCTCTGCCCTCCCAGCCAAGGCCTCCCTTGGATTCCTGGGTCTCTGAGATCCCGTCTCCTACACTCTCCTGGCTGGTTCACTCAATCCCGAGGAACTGCCCTAAGCAGGTTACCTGGTCACACATGTGTGTGGTGACAACATGGATTACACCTTCAGAGATCAGCGCTCTCCTGGAGGCTGGGGGAGGCGTGTGCATGTGAACACGGCCCCACCCATCCCAAAGCCGCAGGGAAGAGGGCTCAGCACTTGGGAGGAACGGAAGTGGGAAAGATGTATCCATTCCCCACCGACCAGGAACAGCCTGGCTTTGCTCAGCAGCTCACCAGCCTTGGGCAAGTCACATGGCCTCTCGAAGCCTGTTTTCTCCTCTGTGAAAAGGACATAAGACCCAGCTGCCCTGTGGGTCACCCTTGCTGCTACTTAAGGGAAAAGGGTATAGATCACTGGGCTCTTCTTCCGGATTACCCCAACTTTGTTCACTCTTTGATGGATTAAGTTAGTAAAGGGGAAACTCTCCAAGAAGGATTTAAAGGCTCCAGCAGACCACGAGATAGGCAGAAAGATAGGTTTTAAGAACCGTTTCTAGTTTGCTCAGAGCGTCAACAAAATTGTCGAAAAGCGAGCCTACACCCAAGTATGAAAATAAACATAGCCTTTCTCGTGTAAAGCGACGCACGTCCGTGTTAGAGAGTAAGATAAAGGGCCCGAGGAGAAGCCTGACGGCTGCCCAGCGAAGATTGTCATCAGTGTTCTTCGCTGCTTATTCTGGGCTGTAGTGTGATGAGTGATAAAAGGCAGCGGAGGGGTTTTAATCATAACTGAATATTTAGTGCAACGCACACTCCCCTCCGTCTCTTTGCAACATGTGAAATGTGACAGGAACGTGAATTGCTTCTTCTCTGCCCAGTGATGTGTTCATTGTGGTGGTATTTCCTGGACAGCTGAGGTTGCTTAGCTGTGCAACTGCAATAGTGAGATGAAGGAAGCAGATTTTCCAATTGAGTATTTTAACGCGTGATGGGTTCAAAAAGGGGCATCGGAGTCTCTGTCACGTACAGAGTTGGCCGAGTTGATGACAAGAAGAGTTTTAATGGGTACATCACTGTCCCCACACAGGACAGGAGTACAGGGTGGTTTCCCCACTTGAAGGTCATCCTCAAGGACCTTGTGTGGGTTTAGTGGAGATGAAGTGGTCTCAGGATGCTGACACATTGGAAGTGACACGATCTCGATGCTGGTAGGCAGTTGATCCCCTGGCTAGTCCTTAAACTGGCTTGCTCTAATCTTGACTCACGGGGACTTTTGACGACCTTCTCTTCTGTTCCCTCCTCGTGACAGTGCTTGATGATAATGCCATCTGAAAAGTGTCCGTCACGAGTCTCAGCTTTATCTTCCTGGAGGCAGATGGGCTCCAGAAGATTAGAATGAGAATGAATATTCAGCCTATTCTATCAGAATGTCTGAATTGCCCTCCTGGACACCTTTGACCACAGTTAAACAATTATAAGGTGTAAGCAGTGTGTTTCAGTGCCAGCGTGCAGTGTCTTTGCCACTACGATTGCATTCACATGGGAAGCCCAGTGCACTTGGGAATAAAATGACTTTCAGATTGAAACCTATCATTTCAAACAAAGTTCTTTCGTGAATGAAGAGTATTAATTTCCCCTACCCTGAGCGCCCCCGGCTTCTCTTCTTTTTTTTCTTGAGGTGTGTGCTAACAGAAACACTCGCTGTTTCCTGCAAGGTCAGCATAGACCTAAAAGCAGACATGTGCTTTGGGAATGCATTCACGCCGGTATTGAGAATGTGGCATTGACTATGTGTACAGAAGCGGGAAGACAGGGTCCCTGTCTTTGACCCTAAAGCACTTTCTTCTTTTTGGAGATTATGCTTCGCTGTTGTGACACACGCATTTGTCAGGTGTGTATTAATAAACCGAGTGGGTGAGAACCTCAGTCGGTGTAGAAGTGCGAAGTGATGTCTTGAATTAGTTGCTGGGTGAGTTGAATGCTAATGAGGCCCCGGGACCTGTTTCAGAGTCGCAGCATTATGCCTGCGCATCCGGGGCTTCCCACCCGTGGTCACATCAGGGTCTCACTTCTCTGTTACTTTCCCTTTACGTGCCTTTACAGGGTTGTACTCCCCTCCCCCAGTTTCCAAAGTGAAAGTGGTGGAGGTAACACCCGGGCCGAGAGCGTTTCTCTGATACCTAACCGTGTTTCCCAAACTTCTCTCATGATGAGCATCACCTGGTGGAGTTGTTAAACTACAGATTCCTGAATCCCAACTAAGAAGTGCTAAACTAGAATTTTTGGGAACATATAGGTAAAATTGTATACTTAATTAGTGCTCTGTCTTAGTTTAGCACTTCTTAGTTGGGATTCAGGAATCTGTAGTTTAACAACTCCACCAGGTGATGCTCATCATGAGAGAAGTTTGGGAAACACTGCCTAATAACAGCTGCCTTGTTTCTGAGGCGGGGCTGTGGTGCGTCGGGTTGAAGCAGAGAGGGTGTGCATGTGAAGGAGCAGGTGGCTCCTGTACTGCTTTTCGAGTCACCTTGGAGCTGGACGCCTTACTTTGTGGGGATGCCACCTGCAGGACCATATACATAGAAATAACACATTACAAAAGTATGATTTATTCATGCTTAACCTGTTCAGTGGAGATTTCAAAGGCCCTCCCCCCAATTCCCATCCCCCTACTGCATTTTTATCTGGATGCTTGGGGTAGGGTGTTCTGATGGAATAAGATCCAGAGATTGGTGGAAAAGGGAGGGTGATGCAGAGTGAGGCCACGCCTTTGCAACTTTGAGAATTCCAATAAGTGATGAGAGAGAGAGAGCTGGAGGGATGAGCTTGCCTTAAGACTGTGGTCCACTCCCACTGGCCTGGGGATGGGGGAGAGGGACACCGAGGATATTGCTGTCATTTAGTTGGAAATGGACTTCCGGGTTTGAAGAACACCTCTTTTGCAGAGTGGTCATGATATATGTGCGTTATGGGTACATTAAAGCAAAAGTGTCAAGAACAATAGAATCTTATACAACAAGTCTTGACTTCTGTGAAGTTAGGGATACGGTCTTGACAGCTCACGGGAGAAGCAGCATTCACACAGTTTGGAGTGGGGAGCCTTGGGTTGAAATTGCTGACTTCAAGTACACGGATTCTGTTTGCGCGAGAAATGCATCCCTCAACGGATTCCATGGAAAGGTGGGACAGAGTCCAGGGTAATCCATCCCACCGTGTCTTACTCTCCCTAGCTTCCCAGACAGGATGGCCTTGACACTGAGGGTGGGGACTCTGCGTCCTCCTGTGGGAGCTCTTCTCTCAGGCCTTCCTTTGTCACCTGCTGGTAACCGGTACTCCATTAGGACACCAGGAGCCCAGCTGTGCCTCGCAGGGCCTGGTTGATGTCCGGCTGCTTTAGGTTTTCACTGAGAACAATGCCTTTTGTAAATCCAGACATGACTGTCACCCATTGAACCCCTCCCCTTACTTTAAGAATGGTGGCTATTATTTGCTAGTCACGATGGCATCTGATTGAGCTGAATTGTATTCCTCCTGAACTCGTATGTGGGAGTCCTAGCCCCCGTGTCTCAGGATGGCACTGTTCTGGGAGACAGGTGTTTACAGAGGCCATTGGGTTAACTGAGATCGCTGGGAAGGACCCTGACCTGGATGACTGGTGTCCCTAGAAGAAGGGGAGATTAAGACACGGGCAGGCACTGTGGGAAGACCCCGTGAGGATCCGGGGAGAAGAGGACATCTACAAGCCACGGGGAGAGGCCTTGGAAGAATCCAGGTCTGCCCACACCTCGATCTCAGACTTCTAACCCCGGAACTGTGAAACAGTAAATTCTGTTATTGAAACCCCTCGGTCTGAGGGATTGTTACAGCAGCCCCTTCTGGGTTTCAAACAAAGTTACTAGTATGAACTTTAACATATTTGTCTGGATAGTCAAGGTCATCACAACTTCGGTAGCTGGTTCAGTATTAATGGAAATTTTTCCTTTACACTTTACCCCTTTTGTAAAATGTTTTTGAATACCTCCTTTTTCTTTTTTATAAATATACTAGAGGTCCGGTGCATGAAATTTGTGTACTGGGGGGAGCGGGAAGGGGCACATATCCGTCAGCCCAGTCTGCACCTTCTTCAATCTGGGACTCCTTGGGGGATGTCTGACTGCCGGTTTGGGCCGAATCCCACAACTACCTTCCCTGCCAGTCATCTTGTGTGACCACATGGGGGTGGCCATCTTGTGGGAGGGTGTGAGTCAATTTGCATATTGTCTCTTTATAGGATTTTTGTTGATTTCAGAAAGGAAGGGAGAGGGAGAGATAGAAACATCAGTAATTAGAGAGAATCATTGATTGGTTGCCTCCTGTATGACCCCCCAACCTGTCTGGAATCGAACCTGGGACCCTTCAGTCTACAGGCCGACACTCTACTGAGCCAAACCCACTAGGCCTGAACACCTCCTTTTTCTATTAGCAAAGTGTCTTGCTACAAATGAGATTTTGCTTCAGAAATAACACTGCTAACAACACCCTGTGAGGGTTGTCTTCTCAGAAATGTGTGGTTTTCCTAATGCCCAGGCACTAGTACTGATGGAATTGTATCTGGAATGTGTCTGAGGATAAGAATGTATGACTTTATAAGTATTTCCGTCTTAGGAAAGGAGGGTTACAGTGGATTGTCTTTCCTTCTCCCTTTCAGGGTTAAGGTCAAGGTCTTGGGTGGAGAAGTGTCGGGATGCTGGGAAGACCCTGGGTGGGGCAGGCTGAGGCAGGAGAGGGCTCCCGGGGGCTCAGGGCTCTCTGGAGGGGACAGGTTACTGTTAGATTGGGCAGTGGGTGGGGCCATGTGGGGCCATTAGGCTTTCAGGGAGGCCTGCCCTGGAGTCGCAGGAGGAGGAAGAAGCCAGCCTGCAGCCTGTGAAGTCTGTGGAGAGGCGAGGGCTCGGCTGGGAGGAGAGGGGGCTGAGGGTTTTGCTCAGCCTTTCCAGGAAACTCTAGAAGGGAAGTGGAGTCTCAGGAGTGAGTTTGGCATTGTCCCTGGAGATTCAAATGCAATGGGAGCCTGTTCGACCCCAATGTGCCTTGAGCTTCCAGCACCCCATTCTTGGGGATTTAGGTGAGGAGCACTTGTGTGTTGAACCACCACATCTGCCTACCTGCTTCCCAAATCCTTACCACCTGGCTTCCATCTTTTCCTTCCCCTTCCCCTTTCTCTCCCCGCACCGGGTCAGAAGCTGAGTGGAGAGCAGAACCCTGGCTCTCTTTTGCAAAGCCTTTTCATGGCTCCCCCAGGCCAGCCGCCCTTTGCCTACTCCTCAGGGCTCCCCTTGGTCAGGTCCCTGCTTTCCTGAGAGTGGAGTAAGGTTGGGGAGGTTGGAGGAGGAGGCGGCACAAAGATTGCTGTGAGGTTGGGCACCTTTTCAACTTTCCTGTGACTTGCTTTCCAGGCATAAAATAGGGATTATAATAGCACCTGCCTCACCCTCACAGGCATTTGGGGAAGAAGAGGGAAGAACTGACAAACATCTGTGAAAGGCTCCAGCGGAGGCCCGCCTTCCGCCTTCCCCGTCACTGGGGAGGGAAGGGCATGTTCTCAGAGGTGGCCACCCAAGATCAGCTTTATTTTTTTTCTTTTTGTGGTTAGGGAAGAAATGAATCACTCTCTTTGCTGTCTTTCCCTAATCTTTGGAGCTTCATAGATACACTTGAGGGGGAAGGAGTGGGGGGAGGGGACGCTGTGGTGTAGCCTTGTAAACAGGGTGTTAAAGGGGCGGGTCAAGCGAGTCAGCAGACCTCTGCTGTTATTTGCAACTTGACCCAGGCCCTGCTGAGCACTTTCAGAATTAATGTCCACCAGCCCCTGGGATTGACAGCGCTAACCATCAAGCAGTATTTATTAAGCAGCGCCCAGACAAGGCTGGGATTTAGAGATAAAGTTGGGTCCTGTGTCAAGGACCCTGGTCTTCTGGAGGCTATGTAAATTACAGGTGTCAGGTCAGTAAAACAAGGTGACTGACACTGATAAGGGGTGCTCTCAAGCGTGCACAGGTGTGTGTGTGGGGAGGGGGGCGCTCCGGAGCCCAGGCTCCTGTGATGAGTAGGATTAGCTGGTCCTGCCGTCAGTCGCCAGCAGGAGGCGGCGGTGAGGTTGGGTATGGTGAGCTCGGGACTGATGTGAGGGAGAGAAGCATCCAGGGCGCAGCAGACAACGCACATTGGTTCTGAGCACCAGTTCTGAGCACTGGGGCAAATGCTCGTGTACACCATCGCCTTTCTTTCTAAAGTTGCCGAGCTTTATGTAGATGGTAATGGTTACTGATTCCACATCCAACCCTGTATTCTGCCCTGCTACATCGTCACATTTGATTGTCACCTCTTCCCTGTATTGTCATCACCTTACTGCCCATGTGAGCCTGGTCACAGAGACTCGGGCCGTTTCCCCAAGGTCACACAGGGCTGGAATCACCGTGGCCTGCAGTGGAGCCCAGCTTCTTGGCCACTACCTGCAGTGGGTGGGCGGGGCCTGGGATGCCCTTGAAGGAGTGACAGGGCATCTGAGCAGAACTGTGCCCTGTT
This sequence comes from Pipistrellus kuhlii, assembly GCF_014108245.1. Taxonomy (NCBI): domain Eukaryota; kingdom Metazoa; phylum Chordata; class Mammalia; order Chiroptera; family Vespertilionidae; genus Pipistrellus; species Pipistrellus kuhlii. The sequence continues at coordinate 27,772,167 of NW_023425573.1, forward strand.
TGCTCTGGTAACCCAGAGAAGGATAAAGAGGATGGGCAGTGGAGGGAGGAGTTCGGGCTGTTGGGAGGTGACTGGTAGAGGCTGAAGGGCATGCAGATGGAGGCTTCTGCTTCTGTTTGTTGTTGTTGTTTGTAGCATTAAATAGAAGGTAATTGAGTGTTTTTCTGTGCTGGCCCAGGGAGAAATGATGGTGACTGATGGTACCAGGTGTGTTTGCCAACTGCGAGCAGAGGAGATGGTGTGGTCGGAGGCCACAGTGAAGCCGAGCTGAACGCATCTTTGCTGTGATGTTCTCAGGGAAGGCAGCAAGCTTGGGTAGCTGGTTAGGTCTACACCAGGGCTGCAGTGGATCTGCAGGGTACCAGCGCCCAGCCCCTCAGGTGGGCCTCATGAAGTAGACTGGGGGGCCTCCCACAGTTTTCTGAAGGTGTGGAGGGCCGGTCAGGGGCCAGGTCCCAGCTGGTGCTGCTGGTCTATGGACACATTCTGAGGAGCACCTGACCGTTGGTCTGGAGTTGGGGGGACGGGGAGCCCAGGTGGTCTCAGAGACAGCAGGGGCCTGCAGAGTAGTGGCTGGAGTAGACAGTGTCATGCCTCTTGCTGGGGGGATGCACCCAAAAGATTGGGAAGGAGAGGATGTGTGAAACGGGTCTCCTGACAGGTGTAGTGGGGTCTGGGCAGCAAGGATGGCCAGGGTGGAAAGTTGTGGGCAGAGAGGGGGTGGTTGGAGCCCTAGATTGCGGAATAGACAAGTCAAGGGCATCGCCATGGGAGGAAGCCCTAGAAGCACAAGGAAGGGAAAGACCCCTGGAGCTGAGGAGGCAGGTGACCTGGGTCCCTATGGATGCTGAGCACCCCTCTGGGTGGAGTGGCTGTGAGGGGGTGGCAGCAGGAAGCAGGAGGCTCAGGGGGTGTTACGTGAATCCCGGCTCTGTGTTCACTCCCTGCCAGGACAACTCGTAATGTCTTAGATGGTTATGGGACTGACTCATGGACGGTAGTTCCCAGAGCTGGAAGGATGAGGCTCATTAACCTTCTTTCCAGACCCGGGAAGTCTGGTGCTGGTTTGTCACCAGCCAGATCCCTCCCCGGGACAGAGATGGCATTGGAGAGGAGTAAAGACTGAAGAGGGGAAATTGGCCATGGCAAATGTGTCTATCACCCCACTTCCTCCATGGACGATTCTGATGGTGGTGGTGAGGCTTTTAAAGGAGGCAAGCAGAGCAGAACGTCATGGCCAGGGGAAGGAGCCCCGTAACCGCCCCGCCTCTGTGTGTGTGTCCACCCAGCATCTTTCCCCTGCAGGGACGCCTCCCCTGCTCGCTGCAGGCTGGTTGCTGATAAGACACCATGTTTTATTCCTCTCTACTGTGTCAGATCTGATCCCTGTGACCCACTTCCCCTGTCCCCCCAGATTCTAACGCAGATTGTAACTACCGAGTGAAGTAGGAAGCCACCAGCCACTGCGCGGTTATCCTCTGAGCCTGGGACCCCGAGCGGGTGACAGTGGTCACCTGATTGGGGTGGGGGTGAGAGGGGCGGCGGTGGAAGGACTTGGTCTTTGAACAGGCACCTTAGTCATATTCTTTTCGACATTTAGAGAAAAACGTATCAAACCATCAAGTCCTCTGGGCACAAATAGAATCCCAGATACCTCTGCAGTCAACCCCTAATGTGACGTGGAGGTGGTAACTGGTAGAGGCTGAAGGGCATGCCAGATGGTAATGGTTACAGATTCTACATCCGTTGGCTTCTTGATGGTGACTTTTGTCACAGTACTGATCCCCGTTCCCAGGGCATTCTTTGTGACCTCGATTTCTCTTTCCATAGAAATCCAGGACTTGGCAAATCTTTGGGGTGAGTGACTCTGGAGACAAGCCTGGTAAACACCAGATGTCACACACGTTTAATTGGCAGTGTCGGAAGTGGGGCTCCAGGCCTGCTCTGAGGGGCCGGGCAGACTCTTCCCTGTGTTTTGATGTTCGAGTGTCTGGACGACGCTCCTGCAGATGTTGTCATTAGAGGCGGCCCTTCTTGTGGGTCCCGGCGAGGAAAATGTGATCAGGTCGGTCCTGCCTGCCCTCACAGACCGGGGAGCTTAGGCCACGGGTAGGAATTTCTTGGTTTTCCTCCACACAGATTCCAGAGCTTCCCTGCAGCTGTCCAAGGGACAGGTGCAAAGTGTGTGTTGCCCTCGATTAAATCCCTCTGACTCCTCAGCCGAATCTCCGCAGAGAGCTGGGGCGGATGGGAGAGAGGAGAGGACCGCAGGCAGTTCGTTTTGTTCCAGTAATGGGATGGCTTATAGATTTGGCTTTAGCTTTATCTTCAGGCACCTTTGTCTGACACTTAGCAAGAAAGGTCAAAGGCCGCCAAGAAATTGCTGACATTTTCCTTTGTTTGGGAGTGAGGAACTACTCATAACTGACACACACACACAAAAAAAATTAAGACTCCTGCCCAGCTGGAGTGGTTGATGCTCAGTGGTTGAGCGTCAACCTATGAACCAGGAGGTCACAATTCAATTCTCTGTCAGGGCACGTGCCCAGGTTGTGGGCTCAATCCCTGGTTTGGGGCATGCAGGAAGCAGTTAATGATTATCTTACATCCCTGATGTTTCTCTCTCTGTCTCCCTCTCCTTTCCTCTCTGAAATAAAACATATTTTTTAAAAATAAAGACTTCTCATTGGCATACTTAAGTGGATTATGAAGTTTCAGTATGGGTGTAGATGCTTCCTACGGGCTTGCTGTACCAGGTGTGTGCAGGGAAGAACACTGGGCTGGAATCTCTCCACTGTGTGGCCTTGCCAGGTGGCTCCCACGCAGTCAGCTTCTTTATCTGAAAACTAGAGGCCTGGTGCACGAAATTCGTGCAGGGTAGGGTCCCCATGCCTGGTGTCCCCGCGCCTCTCGGCTGCCTCCTTCCCTCATTCCCTCAGCAACCTGCCGCTGCCACTGGTTGCCTGCCCCGCCCCCTGGTGGTCAGCGCACGTCATAGCAAGAAATCAAACTCCTGAGTGGACAATTAGCATAGTATGATTTTATATAGGTAGATGGATTTTGTTAAACCCTAGCTTGCAGTAATTTCCATGGCTGTTTACATTTGCAGAGGATGGAGTTATGCCCCTGACCTAGTGCAGGAGTGACATGGGAGGGGATGGTGTGAGAGGCAGCTCCAGCCCTGGGTCCATTGGCCTGTCTATACCGGAGCCCAGGTCCCTGCAGGGGCTCCTGGAGGGAGACCCAGCGAGCTTAGCTGAGGTCACAGGTGTTCTTGGTGCTTTGTCTCCTCCACAGGGGGCTCATGCTCAAAACCTTCATGCACCTTGCATAGGACATTTTCCAGTTAAAGGTAATATGCTGCTTTAGATTTTAAAGATTTAATGTTGGCAAAACTTTTTTTTTCCTTCCAGCATTTTAATCATGTTCATGAGGCGCTTCTACCATATGTCATTGGTGATGTGTCTGTCATAGAGTGAGGACCCACAGCGTTCTCAGCTATCACGATAGCTGTTCTTCCTGTTTGGGAGGGATTCCTGGAAATAATGGCTCCTCTTTTCACTGGAAGACCTTTTTATGAACATATTCAGAGTCAGGGATTCAAGGAATGGTTGCACTAAAAAATGGAGAAGAGGAAAGTTAATGTAAGGACGAGGGAACCACTTACCCCTTTCCACGGGTGTCTTGCCTGTCCCTTTGAAGTAGTGCATCTCTACCGGTGGCATCCCCCTTTCCCCCCCCCCCCCCGCCCCCAGCCTCCTCCCCCCCAGCTATTTGGCAACGACCACACATTTTTGAAGCAGAACAACCCCCTGACAAGGAGTGATCCAGCTTAGCATGTCCACAGCGTGAGGTAGAGATGCCTTGTTCTGGTTGAAGGCCGAGTCCCACCTCCCTTTCTGAAGACATTTTTGAGTATTTTGGTGAGAAATAATAATTCTCTGTCTGCCTCTTACCTATCTCTTTTTTCACGTAACACTGTTTCCTAGGTGTTGTTTATTTGTGACCACTGCCCCACCCCCACCCCAGCACCCTGTCATTGCGCAGGGTGCTCTGGGCGGGGTCAGGGCAGTTCACACCACTCTCTCCCTGGTGTGAGAAGGGAAGGGACAAGGGAAGACTGTCCAGGGAGGCGGGCCTCTTGCTGAAATATTGCCAGTCCATTGACTGCTAGGGCAGCATTCCCCATCCATCGGTCCGGCGGGTGAAGGCCTCTGTGAGGACCGTGTGAGCGCCACGCCACTGCCCCACTCAGGGTGCACGATGGTCAGCACCTCGTAGAGCTGTCTGTCCTCTAGGAATCCCTGGGAAGACAGCCCAGAGATGCCCGTTGTGGGCGGGAGACTGAGCTGGCCGCCAGGTACCGCTGCGGGTGGATCTTTGATTCCCTCGATGCCCACCTCACCCGCACTCACCCAGCACCCCTGGCCTCTCTGCACAACTGCCTGATCCTCAGATCCAGGGATGCCTTTGGACAGGAAGTGTTTTCTTTCTTCTAAACTAGGTCAGCCCAGATTGGGTTTTGACAAAGAGTGCTGACCTGCTGTTAGTCTCACTTGCGCCTAGAGCACGCGGTGGGGCCTGCTGTTAGAATGGGGAAGGTGTGGAGGGTGGTGTTGGTGTGTCTGTACACGACACCCAGCCCCGTGGCCCCTTGGGTGGAGACCGCACGGCCGTCCTGGAGGAAAAGGAGGCGGGATGTGGGTGCTCAGAGGACCTCCCAGCGTTCCTTCCTGCTGGATCAGCATGTCCTGGCCTGAGACCCACACTTGTCCTCCTGTGACTCAGAGACTGGGGTCAAGTCCTTTCCTCGTCTACTCTTCCACTTGTGGCTTCCAGTTTGTGAAAGGAGAAAAACACACCCCCTATGAGTTCCGCCCAGGCAGGGGTGAGTGCAGGAGGGCTGTCGGTCTGCAGAGCTGAGCTCAGAAAACTTTCCTCCTGAAATGATCCAACTGAGTCTCATGCCAAGAGGTAACACATGAAACTGCTCGTGAAACATAAATATCTTTTTTTTTTCTTTTTAAAAAATCCTTACCTGAGGATTTTTTCCCATTAACTTTTAGATAGAGTAGAAGGGAGGGAGAGAGAGAGAAACATTGATGTGAGAGAGACATGCTGATTGGTTGCCTCATGCACATGCCCTTTGGGCTGGGTGAATGGGCTGATGCTCTAACCATTAAGCACACCGGCAAAGGCTCTTTTTGCTTCTTACAGCATCTGTCAGTCATCCCAATGCAGAAACATAACCTTTCCCGGGGCCCTGACCTGGAGAAGAGGCTCTTTGCTGGTTCCTGAATGGACCTGCAGGGACCAGGGCAAAGCCCCTGGTTGGCAGCTCTCTGTTGCCCACAGACTGGGTTCTGCTAATACTGCAAGCTTGATTAATAACCGGCGAGATCTGTTACTGGGAAAGTCAGGTTGAGTTGCATTTGACTCTGCTGACTACCCGTGGTTTCCTTTAAGTAAGGCTTATCAGCTCTAGTAACACTTGTGAAATAGCATTCTTGTGCAGGGCGTTTAATTTATAGGCAGTTAGAAATGGCCCAGAACAGGGAAGTCATGGAAGGGTGGCCAAAGGATCTCATAAACTTGGAACTGGGAGAGCGAAGCCAGCTGCCAGGGTGGTGAAGGGGTGGAGACAGGGCTGATCCCTGCCCTGGGCCTCTCTGCAGTCCTTCCTCCCCTCCACCATGGGGTCCCAGCAGCACTGAGGTCTGCCCACCTGCTCTCTGGTGTGAATGAAGCAGGGAGACCAACTACAGGGTCCCCCCCCCCGCCCCCCCCCCCCCAAATGGTGATATATTCCACCGCGTGGAAAAATTAGAAAGTCTAGAGGGTCCCATTTAAAAGGCAGCAGGGAAATAAAGCATAATACCGTCTGAACATACATAGTAGGATTATTTATATTTAAAGGCAGGTCTGGCTGCATAAAGGGGATTTGGAGTGACAGGTTCTGTCTGAGCCTCTGATTCTGTGCATCGGAAGAGCCCATGCATCCAGGGCAGTAGGGAGAGGCGGTTCTCCAGCATAATCAGTCTAGACACTAAGGTGTAATGTGAAATTATTACGACTGGGGGAGAAAAATCAGTGCTCCTTTGCAAGATGGAAGACACTGAAAAGTAGTGGCCAGACACATTGGGCTGTGGCTGAAAGAGGTTCACTCCTCCAGTGTCTTCTAAGATTCGGTGTCATCTAAGGTGGATGGAATGGAATCTCCTACTCTGCAGGCTGCATCCTCCTACGGCTAAGTGCAAAACCTGGGCTGGATTTTAGACAACCAGTACTAATTGGAAGACACTACCAGCTACCAGTGGTTCATTATTTGGGCTCTGAAGGAATACTATTTTATTTTTTTACCTTGGGCCCTGAATGACTCAGATAAGAAGATGTATTATATATCTTGCTATGGGCCAACTAATTTCATATTAAAATGATCTCAATACTTGAAATTTAAACTAGTGGGAATGGGTCCCAGGGCATGTGGGAACTCTTAATTTTGGTTCCACCATTGCCCCTCACAGAGCTCCCCGCCTCTCCTGCCTCTAGAATTGCTGAGCACCAGTTTTTCTGCTTACAAACTGGGTTGGCCTTTAAGTCCATACAGCTGCCGTTGTAACATGGCTTTTGCCAATCTTAGTGGTGCTCGCCTATTAGAAAGAGTGCCGGGTACTGTATCCTCACCGATTTGATGTCCTCCTCTCTGTTTTTTTCATGTTAAATCACTTGGCCTTGAAACTGCATCATTTTTCATGAATTTGTGAATTCTTTAGGGACACAGGCCCTGCCTTCTTAATGCTCAGTGTTGCAATAATAAACAAATGAACAAACAGAAGAATGAGTAAATAAATGAAAGCTTACTGAGATGCTTAAGTCTCATTTGTTTCATTAGTATCAAGTTCAATAATAGTCACACATTTGTTCCTCTCTTCATTGCCAAGAAGGCAGAACTCTGACACTTACTGAGACCACAGAAATGACATTGTAGCATGGGAATAGGTACAGACAGTGTGTCAGCAAATAGCTAGCTGTGCATCCTGGGGGAAGATGCCCACCCTCTCTGGGCCTCTGCATCCCCCTAACTTGATGGGCCCTAGAAACCTCGTTCTGCCTGGCTCTTACTCTTGAAGTTGGTGGTTCTTGGGTCTAAACAAAGAGGGCTTTTTATTGAAGCTTAAAAGGTAAGACCCCTCTGTCCCAGGGCCCCCATTTTGCATTGAGGACATGTTAGAGGCATTTCTCCCGAACTTTGGGTGCTGGAAGCTGGTGGACAGAGCCTAAGACCCTATGGGTAGGAATCATATTGTTGAGGTACAGCCACTGAGGGTGGTCAGATGTGCTTTAGAGTGTTGTGGTGTGTGTTTTTAACAGACTTTATTTTTAAGAGCAATACTGCACAAAGTTACACAGATTTCCCATAGACCCCCGGCCTCCACACATACATGGCCTCCTCCATCACCAACACCCTCCTCCAGAGTGCTGCATTTGTTACAGTGGATGAACCTACAGGGACCCCTCACAATCACCCAGAGCCCAGAGGGTACATTAGGGCTTACTCTTTTTTTTTTTTAAATACGTTTTTATTTCAGAGAGGAAGGTAGAGGGGAAGAGAGATAGAAACATCAGTGATGAGAGAGAATCATATTGCCTGCATGCCCCCTACTGGGGATTGAGCCCACAACCCAGGCATGTGTCCCTGCCCAGAAACGAACCCAAGGCTCTTCAATCTGCAGGCCGACACTCTATCCACCGAGCCAAACCAGCAAGGGCTGGGGTTCACTCTTGGTGGTGTACATTCTGTGGGTTTGGACAAATGCATAATGGCACGTACCCATCATTAGGTGTCGTACAGAGTATTCTCCCTGCCCTTTTAAGTAAATAAATTGAATCAACTCGAAGTCTTTCTGATTTATCTCATTAAATTAGAACATTTCATTTCACTCTGAGGTGAAACCCAGGTTTCCCAGGTCATACCCTCCTTCCTAAGAGCCCTCAGGACCCACCTCTGTTCTTTCAGTGCTGTGAGCATGTCAGGTGCCCCATACTCATGACTGATGAGAGGAGGGGCAGGCAGCTCCTGCAGACGGTCCTGGCACCCGGAGGACCACCTGGCAGGAGCACTGTCCCTAGAAACAACCCCTGCACCACCTTTGGCATGTCCTTGCCCAGAGAAGGCCGCGAAGCCTCTGGTCTGATTGGTGGGAATTGTATTTAGGACATTTTCCTTCTGAAACTTCAAGGCATCACGAAGAACTAAGACTGACCAACTATGTTAGAACCCTGTACTGCACCGGGTAGTGTCAGGATCCACGATTATAGAGCCACGAGGCGGCAAGTGGAGGGTTTGATGGAAGAGGAACTCAGCGTTCCTATTAATGGTAAATTAGTGCTTACACAGCGCCCAGCACACAGTTTCTTAGCGAAGTTAGTTCTCACAAGAGTGCTCAGGTTTAGGCACATTTTCTTCATTGCCATTTTACAGGGGTAAAAATGGAGGTGGCCAGGAAGTGGGCAAGCCTGGCCAAGACAGGCAAGGCTCCTTTCTGCTCTTAACCAGTGTGTTCTGCCTGTTGTCCAGGTAGCAAGTGCCTTCCTGTCCAGAGCCTTTCCCCACACATTGGGAAATTCCAGGAGTGAAGCACAGCCACCTCAGAGAGCTGCCATCACCACCCCTCTTTGTTCTCTCCTTCCTGGGAGTGCACGTGTTCCTGTGCAAAATTAGGGGGTACCTAAAATGCCTTTTTTATAACAAGAAAATGGAATCAGCGAGCAGTCTTTCCGACTTGAGTCACGATCTTGTCAAACACCGTGGTTAGGGGAGGTACTTCATACACCAGTAGCGGGTGAGAGAGAATCCATTTTTGCAACCATGTCCAGAGTTTTGGTGTCAGGTTAGTGTTCTGGCAGGGCATCAGGTGGACCCCTGGAGGCTCCGGTCCGTGCGGCCCGATCCACCCCGGTGTTTCGGCCTGCCTGCCGAGCCGCGCTCCCGCCGCCACCGCCGCGCTCCCGGGACCTGGCGGCCGGCTGAGCGCGCGCGGCCCGCGGTCCCTGCACGTCGTCTCCCGCCCGGGAGCGCGTTTCCATTTTAAACCGCCGCCCTCCCGCCCCAAGGCCGGGGCGGCGCAGCTGCCTGCCTGTCTCGGGCCCTGGGAGTGGCGCAGGCTCCGGAGCCGCCGAACTGTGCAAAAAAGGCCCGAAGATGCTCGCCGGCCGCACGCTTAGACAATGAAGCCGCGGGCGCCGCCGCCGCCCGCCCCGGGCCCCGCGCGCCGCGGCCGCACCTGCCGGCCAGGCCGTCCCCGCTGCTGACCGCCCGCCCTCCCGCCGCTCCGCCCACCCGCCCCGCGGGCCCATGGCTGGGCGTCTGGGACCCGGAGCCCCGCACTCGTGCCGCGCGGCGCAGGGGCCGGCGGGCGCCGGGGGCGCCATCCCTGCCTCCTGAGCGCGGCCCTCGCGGCGAGCAGGGGGCGTGGGCCCTCTCCCGGCGCGGCCGCTCGCCCCGCCTCGCCCGGCGACCGCCCGATCGCGCGTCCCGGCCGGTGGCGCCGGATGCAGAGGAGCCCCGGCGGCGGGCGGCGCGGCGGCGGCTGCGGCCCCGGGCGACATGTACCTGCTGGACGCCAGCGGCGAGCCCGCGTCCCCGCCCGCGGACACGATGCCGCGCGGGACGCCCCCCAGGAAGACCGTGTACCGCATCTCCGTGACCATGGTCCGGAAGGAGCAGCTGGCCGCCGCCGCCGCGGGCCCCGATGGCTCCGACCCGCGTCCCGCTCGGAAGCTCCGGCCCGGGCGCTCCCCGGACGCGCCCGGGCGGCTGGTGGAGGAGGAGGAGGAGGAGGAGGAGGAGGCAGAGGAGGCTTCGGCGGGCACTGAGGACCCAGAGGGCCGAGGCCCCCCGCGCGCCTGGGACGTCCGTACCTACCGCACCCGCAGCACCGGGCAGCTGGAGCTCGGGCGGCTTCGGCCGTGCACACGCGGCTCCGAGCCCGCGGGCCTGGCCGGCAGCCCCCCGGCCGTGGAGCGAGAGCCCAGCCCGCCTGCGCCGGGCGGCAGCCCCGACGTGGAGGGGGTCCGGGCCGCGCCCCTGCGGCGGAGCCTCAGCTTCAGGCACTGGAGGAGCGGGCCCGAGGCCCCGCGGGGGGAACGGGCCCCGGGCGGCGGGCGGCGCCACAGCAGCTCGGCGGCGAGCCTCGCCTGGGCGCCGGGCGGCGAGACCGCGGCCGCCGACCCGGTGGCGGTCCCCGAGCCCGCGCCCGCCGCGCAGCCCGCCTCGGAGAAACGCAACACTCTGGACGTGGGCGAGGTGCTCAGCAAGAACGACGCGCTCTCGGACCTGGAGCGCTGGGAGCGCAGCAAGAGCAAGAACCGCACGCTGGACAACAGCGACCTGCAGCGGCTGGAGCGCGCGCGGGCCGCGGCCGCCGGCCCCGGCGCCGCCTCGGAGCGCCGGCTGCTGCGCTTCTTCAGCGGCATCTTCGCACGCAGGGACGGTGCAGCCGGCGGCGGGCCCTCCCCGAGGAGCGGCGCCCTGCGGCCCCGCGGCTACTTCAGCCTGCGACGCGCCCCGGTCGACGCGCACTCCTCCAGCGCCGAGAGCATCGAGGGGTCCCCGCGCAGAGGTGGGCAGCGCGGCCGGGGCGGGAGGGCCGTGGTGGGAGGGAACCTTCGGGCCCCGCGGCGGGCCTGCTCAGCGGTGTGCGCTGGACCTGGAGGGCGGCTAAGCCTTCTAAGGGATCTGCCCCATCTCCGGTCACCGCTGCACCTGGTTGTGCAGGATGTGAACCCAGTACTGCAGTGTCCCCCAGTCATAATAATTCTGCGGCGTCTGGGCATTCTTGACTGGCCTGGCTTCCAGCTGCGTGTGGTGGCGCCTTGCAGGGCTTGTGATCTAAGCCCCTGTGAGCCTGTCTCCGGAGAGATCACCTTGCCAGGTGGTGCCTTTCTCCCGCGGTGCTGGCACAGGCCTCTGGCACAGGCCTCTAGGCCCGCAGGCTCAGGGAGCTGGCAGCGTGCTGCCACCTGGGATACCTATGGGCTGCTCCAGGAGGCCAGGCCTTAGGCCAAGGCTGCCGCACAGGTGGCACCCTGGTGGGGAGAAGCAGCTTTGCTCTCAGTTGAATGTCTTTCTCCACCACCAAGCCTGGTGTCCTCATCAGGACTCCCTGGAGATGATGCTGTGGGTACTGTGCTGTGGCCTCGGCTGTTGGCCGGCTGGCACCTGTTGTGCTTGGTCAGGGATGTAGGCCTCTCTTCCTGGTCACCATGTCTGGTATGCAGGCAGGGAAATCACAGCCTGGAAGCCTGGCCTGAAATCTTAGTCCTCTGCTCCCGTAGGCCCCCTGACTAGGACCTTGCAGGGAAGGTTCCCAGGAGGTGTGATAATATTCTGGTACAAGAATCCGGTAGCTTCTGATAGTGTTGGGGGGGTGAGGGTTAAAACCCTCCAGAACCTGCAAAACACAGACCCCTCTCTCCACAGAGTGATGCTTGAGCATCACTCTGCAGGAGGAGGCAGGGTGGGCCAGGGAGCCTCTGAGGGGGAGGGCTAGGAGAGATCTCAAGATGCAGTCACCCATGCATTTCCCCAATGAAAGGTCATAGGCCGTCAGTACAGCGCTGATGCTGCTACAGGTAAGGCTGGTAAAACGCTGTGGTGTGGGAGCTTTGGTTAGAGACTTTCAGCTGCCAACACACCTTCCTCCTGGAGGTCACCAGTTACCTGACTGCCTGGGGGTGCAGTAAAACCAGCCAATGCAAAGAAATTGCTGCTCTCGACGTCAATATTCTTAATTGAAGACAAATAATGTCACCTTCTCATGTGCTTCCGATGAGCCTCCAAATGTGAGAATATTTGAAACCAAGAAGTTGAATGTGCAATTGTGTTAAAATCTGATGTTGTTCTTGATATAGTATAATGTACCTGTTTCCAGACTGGCATTAGTTTATCTTGTTGAATTTTTTAAAAAGCAGTTACTTTATTATTTTCCCAGCAATTTGAAGCATGGTGCATGAATTCTTTACCCACATGTGGTCGTGTAATCCACACCATCCATGTCCATACGTACCAGGGATCTTGCCTTGAAGAGTTATTTGTCTGCAGGTGAAGCTGGGTGAATGATGGCCTTATCAAATGATCAGTGTCAGTTGTGTGGCCCATACATTTCACCCCAAAGCCTCTCTCAATTACAATTGATATTCAGTATTATTTTATACCAGAGGCCCGATGCACGAAATTCATGCAAGGGACTTGGCCCTTGCAGCCCCAGCTGCCACCACCCTCTGCAAGGCGATCGATCGCAGCTCCCCCCCCCCCCCCCCCACACACACACACATACACACTGGTTGATCCAGAAGGTCGTTCTGCCACTGTCTGGTCTAATTAGCATATTAGCTCTTTATTATATAGGATTAGTTTCAGGTGTGCAACATAGTGGTCAGACATCCATATAATTTACAAAGTGACCCCCTGGATACTTCTGGAACCCACCTGGCATCAACCGTAGTTAATACAGTAGTATTGACTGTGTTCTCTGTGCTGTACTTTATATCCCTGGAACTGTTTTTGCACATCTTGTGTTTTAACCTGCCTTGGGAAACTTGTGTTAGGAGGCACCAGGTTTGACTCCCAACCATTACCCCATCCTTTCCCACATGCTCTGAAAATACTTAAAAATCCTACGAGTTACTTTGGTTTGTATAAAGTTGCTACTTCCCTTTGCTTTCAGTGGAAGTTGAGGCACGCAGCCTAGGCCCCCTCTAATAGTAGGCTTGGATCTTTGCTCTCACGGGCTTTGTAGAAAATAGTAATTACCACCTGGGTTCCAGACAAGCATGCCTCATCGAGGGAGAGGGCAAGGGCAAGGGCGAGGGAGAGGGAGAAGCACAAAGGATGTAGAAAAAAGGTGGCCCTTGTATCTGTTGATTCCAGGTAAAAGCACTGGCACTTGGGTGTTCCTTTTTGTTCAAATGGATAGATAGTAGGTTTGAAATACTAAAGGTGTGAAGTCTGTTGGAGTGTTATCCTCTAGAGCAGTGTTTCCCAAAGTGTGGTACGCGTACCCCCAGGGGTACGCATTGCACCGGAGTTTGGTGGGGATATGCACTACACAGTGCTTAGCTGCGCCTAATTCTATATTCTCATGAGTACGAGGGGTATTCAGCGTTACGAAAATTATAGAAGGGGTACACATATGTCAAAAGTTTGGGAAACACTGCTCTAGAGCAGTAGAAGATAACAATAGTAATAATTGGATTAGTGCTTGGTTGGTCCCTTGTGGCCAATCCTTCTCAGGGTGGAGTTACTTTGGTCTGAGGGTTGTAGGTTGTGTAGCAAAGCCGAATGTTAATGAACTAGGTCACAGCACACATAGAACTGCAGGACCTTACTTTATCCTGAAGTTCTAGGTAATGACAGAGAGGCCACCTTTTTCACCTGCCTTCAGCTAACATGCCTGAAATGCCATGGTCCTTAAGATACTTATAAGATCATAGTGTCCTTACAAGTAAAACGTACCTCCCCCACAGCTTTCAGGCCTCATTTTATGATATACTTGCCCACATTTTATATGTCGGCTTCCTATGACAGTTTTTCATAATTTAGGTGCTAATTAAGTGAGGTTATGACTTCAGGGTAAAAATCTCTAAGGCAACAGTCGGACACAGTGACACAGGCCCGTTTCTCTGGGAATGGCAGGAGGCTGCAGGTGCCCAAGGCCTCGCCCACAGCCGGGCCAGGTTGGTGAGCAGGACTCGGAGGATGTGGATTTTAGCGAGGTGCCGTGGTGCAGGCTCCAGAACGCGGCCTGTGTGGTCGGCAGCACCCTGCCACAGGCACTGGTGATTTGTAGCCAAGTCTGAGATGTTCACGTTCAGTATGATAAATGTTTTGCCATCAAGAGTCTGCTAAACACTTTTTTTTTGGCCTTTTTGGATTTCAGAATAACAGATCAGCTATTGTGGACCCATGATGTGAGAGAGAGATACACACACACACACACGCACACACACACACACACTCCTTGTTTCACTAGTTTCTTTAAATCTTGGCCACAATATTAAAATTTGAAGTTTCTTAAAGTCTAAAGGAAGTTAGAGAAGATTGTCATCAGGCAGGCTCTCCTTTTGTTAGACTCTTTCAGCTTAGGGGAAGCAAGATGGTTGGAGTCTTGTTTTACGTCACACACAGGCCTCCATATCACACACCTGGGATTTTCCCGTGTTCTTAACTGGGCATCATGGTGGAAGGTTTGAAGCTCCTACCTTCTCAGAATGATTCTCTTGTCCTTTGGTTCACATCTGTTTAGGGCTCTTTCTCTCCTTAACCTCTACCGCCGTGTATGACAGTCACTGCCCAGAGACCCAGGGCAGCTGGTCCTCTGAGGTCCACAGATATGAGAGCCCCTGCGTCAGGTCAGGGGCAGCTTCCTGTCTCCTGACACACATGTGTCAGGCAGTCTGTTTGTTGACACAGGTATCATTTCATACAAAGAAGGATGGAATGATAAGTGACTCATTACATTGTAGGGTGTCACTGTCTGTGTCCCAGGCAGCCTGCTAACACTCTTGGAACCGGCCAAACGCAATGCCAGTCCAGAGCTGCACGTGTGTTTAGGGTGTTGTGTTGCTGTCTGGGAGGATTGATTACAGCAATAAAATGATTCGTTGATAGCCCTGCATTTTAGATGACTAATTTACAACTGATATTTGACAACATATTTTTTTTTTAGGAGAGGCTTTGTTCTTTAATTTCTGATTCCCTTGATTTGTATCCTTTTCTGTAACATGATTGACTATTTTATACAGTTTAAAAGAATAAAAAACTTCAGTGGAGAAGGAAAGGAAGCAGCAATTAAATGAAACCAAATTACTGAAATAACTGGATACATCTTAACTTTTAAACTTGACTTGTTACAGAAAAGGAGTTATAGGTTTTAAAGAAACAATGTAACTCAGCTTCTCATTCGAAACATTTTGAATTAATTACATACTCAGTATGTAAGGGTTTACTTGCTAGTTTAGGAATTCACTTGCTTTTTTTTTTTTTTTTTTTTTTTTAAATAAATGGCTGCAGATAGCAGCTTAGGGCACCCGGTTTTGCTGTTGCTGCTATAAAGTTGAATTGCTCCCCTGGTGATGGAGAGCCTGCTTGGGATACAGGCAGAGCGGCTGAAGGTCAGCCACGCGCCTCTGGGCAGACACCAGAGGCAGGGGCTGAGTCTTGCTGTGCTTATTTCCTCCAATCAGAGCCCGAGTTACAGCATCGTCACCTGTTAGCATCTCTCTTCACGTCAGCCTGGACTTAGGTTATCCTGCCACCAAAGGAATGCTTACAATTGCATCTGCTAAAGGGGTTCTCCGGGTGTAGCCTAGACCCAGTGCAGTTGTCTGCTAGCTATACGATTAACAAATAACCTTTCATTTGGTTGTATGTGAGCCAACTATAAAGTACCGGCACTACTTTTATTTTTTGTTTGTTTGTTTGTTTTTGAGTGGTCTTGTTTTTCTGCTGCGAGCACAAACACTGAGTGTCTGTGGTGTGTTCTGCAGCGGGAGCAGGGCCCAGATCCTGTCTCCAGTGGTCAGTAGCCGGTTGGGGGACATGAGGAAGTTCTAGTAAATCACAGCTTCAGGGGACACGCAGGGGAGGTATGACTGTGTTTCTCTGCACAGCACACCGCCATTGGTGCACTAGTCCCAATGTGATCTTGTCTGCCAATTCTAATAGCCAGACCCTCTTGGGCAGGAAGTCCCTTTTGTACTGCAGGATTCAGAGCATTGTGTTTGGCATGTAGAATTTTGACAAATGCTTGTGGGAGGGATCAATGAGAAGACACAAATAAAGGCAACAGATATCCATGAGCAGGAGAAGGAGTTAATGAAGACCTTATAGAGGGGTAAAATGATTTGGGTTTTACAGGATCAATAGGAGCTTAACAGATGGCATAGAGGAGATTCTGTATGAGCAAGTTGGTTGGGATTTCTATAGTTAACTCCTCAGAAATCATGTCTGTTGCCCAGGTCTGTATGATTAATACCAACATCGAGCATTAAAAAGGATGTTATATGTTTTCCACAATGAGTTTTAAAAATTTTTCTTTTTTTAATTAGGTTTCTGTTTTCTATAGGAAATTCACTTTAAGTTTTTGGGCTTTTTCCCCCCCTATAAAGATTTGAAATAATTATATCAATTTAAAATGCTGTCACAATGAGCAAATTAATGGACAAGTGAAGGTTCTGGTTATGAGGACCGTGGTTGAGATGGGCCATGTACAGCTGCAGTTGTATCTCAGGTGATGCTCAGAATTGGTGTTAAGGTAGGTAGATCAGCAAAAAGAAGGGAGATCTGTCATCTTTGCATCACCTACGTGTCATCTGCCCATTGCTGTTTTGGTCTAGGTTTGGTTCAGCCCAAATTGGAGTCCACCATGGTATTGATGTTGACTTGTTAATAGGTGCTTGCCTTCGAAATTATGTCTCATCTATGGCAATTGATGGAGGCATTCACATTTGCTCTCTTTTCTCCTGTTAATTCACTTAAGACATTAGTGTAGATGCTCCTATAACTTAAAGAATGTTAGTGCATGCCTCTTCAGTTAGCTGGTCTGAATTTAAGGATAGGACTTGGCCCCTTGCTTTCTATTATCTCCTGTTATTTTCATTTTTGTAGTTGGCTTTGGTACTTACATCACTAATGGATGTGAAGACTCATACAAATACACCTTCCCTATGTCAGAAGATGGGAAGGCTCCTCGCTCGTCGGGCACCAGGGTGTGCCAGCCAGAGGCCTGTGGAGGGGTCACATGGCTGTCCTTATCTCATGGTGGTAGTTGGAGGAGGCACAGTTCAGTTGGCAGGAGTGAGAGGGAAGATGAGGGTTAGGCTCGCACACAGCCCACTGTTGAGATAGGGCACAGCTTCCGATCTCTTCCTCCTGTGATCTTTGGGCCCAGGGTTTGCGTGACATAGTGAGTGACGGTTTTGGTCCACACACAGGACTGCTCCCTTTTTCCAGAGGACGGTCTCTGCCTACCCGTGTGTACACGTTTCTCTGAGTGGATGTCCATTCGTGTAAGATGGTTCACAGGGAGTCTTGTGCGCCCTCGTCCTCTGTGCCTGTCATCGCAAGGACTCCTTTCAGCCTTCCCGCTGACTGTCGGACACTTGAGAATTGATTCCAAGAACAATGCCCCCAGCCCCTGCTTCTCCGGACACTAGATCAGAATTACTCAGACGGCGTCTTCAGCTGTGGGGTGGGGATGGCGGGTATTTATCCAGCCAGGGCCCTACAACCAAAGAGATCCCGGGTGGAGTTGGGGATGCTCGTCTGTAACCGCTTTCCTGCAACTCCAGTCCTGCTGCCTGAGAGCCTGGCCCAGCTCCGTGGGGCGTGGCAGACCTGAGCGAGGCGGGCCTTCCGTGCCACAGCTCGTCATAGCTCCGGGATACGCGGATCTTATCGCTCCGCTCATAGTAGCTGCCAAACAAGAATCCCAAGCTTCTGAGAAACTGATTGCGCTTGCAGGGAAGAGCAGAGGCCTAATCGGCTTTCCCCATCTGGTTCGTGGAATGTTCTGCAAACCAACTTCCTTGCATTAAACCTGGAGTGTCAAGACCTGTCTCCCAGTGTTTGAGAGGCAGACATGAGAAGGACCAGGAGCTGCTCAGCACTGATGCGTGCAGTGTCCAGGGAGAGGGATGAGTGGACGTCACCTCTCACCAGCAGAGCTGTCCCACTCTACAGCACCTGCCCGCTTCCCTGGAGGGGTTCCCTGTCATTGGAGCTTTCACACAAGGCCAGTGGGGGACTCTTCTAAGGGGAACTGTGTTGTTAGTGTGGAGGCTTAGAATTGATGGGCTGAAATACACCCTACTTTTTTTTTTTTTTAATAATATATTTTATTGATTTTTCACAGAGAGGAAGAGAGACAGATATACATCAGCTGCCTTTTGCACACCCTCTATTGGGGATGTGCCCACAACCAAGGTACTTGCCCTTGACAAGAATCGAACTTGGGACCTTTCAGTCCGCAGGCCGACGCTCTATCCACTGAGCCAAACATCCTACTTTTAAACTCAGCAGTCCTTTCAGGGTCTGGGTGCTTGCTGATTTTTATCCCTGTCTTCACCCCAGATGTGGCTTTCTCCCGAATTTAAAGGAAGGGAGATGCCTCTGTCCATAATGTTCCCCCACCATGGCTCCAGCTTTGTTCTGCTACTTTGAGACCTCAGTTCTGTCTGCCAGCGAGAAGCTGCCTGCCCCACCTCCCCTCTGCCACCTGTCACGATCCTCAGGGCATTGATGCCACTTGTCCTGTGGGCACGGGGGGTGATGTCTGAGTGTGACCTCAGTCTGGTTCTCTCACAGCCTCTGCCTCTTTCCCGCGTTCTCCCAGCGCCTTGACTCAGAGCGGACTCCGGGTGTGTGAGTGATGCTTGGACGGTGGCGGGAGGAGAGAGCGCTCTGTTTGTGGGAGACGGTCATTACCACGTGGAGGAAGCAGGGTCTGAGTCAGTGGAGGAGGCTGAGTCTTGGCTGCCACACTCAGGCCGGTGAGGCGCCGGGCAGGTCACTCACCGCCGAGCGCCCTCTGACCCATGCTGCCTCGTTCATGTAAACCCCAGTCTCCTGACGCCCTGGCTGGGCCTTGGGGAGGGCAGAGGAGATGACCGTGGCGGCAGGCACTGTGCTCTGCAGCCTGGCAGCGTCTTTGCTTTTGAATGATGACCTGGCATGGCCTGCAAAGGACCAAAAGATAGAAAACATCAGCTATAGGGACACGTTTGAAGGTACACCTGCCAAGAGCTGCACACCTGCCCAGGTGGGCCAGATGCACCCCTAAAGCTGCCACAGGTGTCAGCTAACCTGGCTTTTTTTTGTTTTTGTTTTTAATCCCCACCCGAGGATATTTTTCCATTGATGTTTAGAGAGAAGGAAAGAGAGAGGGAAAGACAGAGAGAAACATCGATGCGAGAGAAACACATCGATTGGTTGCCTCCTGCATGAGCCCCAACCAGGGCCCAGGCCTGCAACCAGGTACGTGCCCTTGACCGGAATCGAACCTGGGACCCTTTGGTCTGCAGGCCGACACTCTACCCACGGAGTGAATTGGCCAGGGCTAACCTGGCTTTTTATTTTTACTACATCATCCTTTATTTTCCCATGCTCTTCCAGTTCTTTTTATTTTAAATTCTTTTTTGTTCTCCAATATCGGATTAGTTTCAGGTGTTCAGCATAGTGGTTAGACATTGATACAGCTTATGACGCCATCCCTTCGGTAAGTCTAACTCCGTGCCTGGTTACTGCACCATTACTGACTGTATTCCCCACGCGGTACATCCCCGTGGCTGTTCTGTATCTGCCAGAGCTACCAGTTCCTGTTAAGTTGTTCACCATTGTACCTTAAAACTGCATATGGAGAGAACAGATCATCTCTTTTCTTTGGCTTACCCTCCTGTCCCCCCTACCCTTCCCCCATTCATGTAACTAGAAGGGTGACTGCCTTTGCAGATGGATCCATTTCCGTCTTGATGGAGCCAGATTCATGTCTGTTTCCAGCAGCTCTCCATTGCGGCCTGTGCTCCCTCCGGGAGAAGCCTCCCTGCAGAAGCCTTTGCCGGTGGGAACAGTGACTGCTACTCAGCCCCCTATCCCCACCCCCACCCCCAGCCTCTCCCCCCCGGCGGCTTGCAGCCTCCGGAGCAGGGAGCATCCACACGCTATCTTCATCAAGTTTGTTCAGTGCAGTGCAGTGGAGTGGAGGTTACTGGGAACTTTCCATGTCACCTTTAGGTATTGAGGTTTTCTCATGTATGTAAGGATACAAATGGCATTGAACCTGTGTTGGTCTCCGGCTGCCCCCCTGACTCTTCTGTATAGGAAGTACGGTCTCCCCCCTTGATCCACGGGGATACAACCCCCACGGATACCTGGAGCCTCGGAGAGTACCGAACCGTTGTGCACTGTTTGTCCTACTTATAATAAAGTTTAATATGTAAACCAGTCACAGCCACAGATTAACACTGACTAGTGATAAAATGGAACAGTTATAACACTACACTGTAATAAAGGTGACTATGGCTTCCCTCCCTTCCTCCCTCCTCCGCCCCCCCCTCCCCCTCCCCTGATCCGATGGATGGTAGCATATACAGCATGGAGACGCTGCACAAAGGATGATTCCTGAGCCCTAATGAGATTTCATCACGACACTCAGAACACCAGGCAGTTTAAAGCTTATGAATCTTTAACTTCTGGTTTTTCCCCCCAAAACACATTCAGACCATGGCTGACCACTGGTAACTGGAACCTGGGGAAGCGAAACCGTGGTTAAGGGGGGACGCCTGTCCTGCCACGTCAGGCACAAGCACTTGATCGATGAAGACTCGTCCCAGAGCCACTGAAGGTTCCTTCGTGCCGGGAAGTGGCCCAGGGCAGCACCAGGTCCTCCTGGCTGCAGGGCCCCCATGCCCAGTGAAGGGGAACCCAGCCTCTGAGAGTGAGCGTCATTTCCAGTACAGGAACCTGGGCATTCGCCATCAAACACACTTGCCCTCGTAGGGCAGTCGGTGTTCTCTATAGGAGATTTTTGTGGCATTTCCCTTTTCTTTCAAGTCTTATGATGGATACTGGTTCACACAGAAAGAGGCAGAGTCTCCGGTTCCATCGGGTGGAGATCTGAGCACTAGCTTTCCTGGGTGGCACGCCCTCACCAACACCCTCCACCCCCCGGGGAGTTCATCCTCAGGCCTGCGTCGAAACCCTGGCTGCGATTTGTAGTAAATGTGATGCGTGATGTGCGTATCTAGGGCCACGTAGATTCTAGAAAGGTCATTTAGGTTCCAGGTTAAACTATTGTTGCTGTAAGAAACACCCAAACCTGTAGAGCACCTTTATGAGTCTACTTGAACCAAACTGTTGACATTGCCAGGGAGCAAGCTCCTCCGTGCTCCCTAGAGGGACAGTTTCAGTTTGGAATTAAGGGCAGAGCAGAGGAGATTACCCGAGGTGGGAGGAAGGAAGGCGGGGATTGGATTCCGTGGTGTTAACAAGATTTCGTGCTTTCTTTGGTGGGCACTGCTCGTTTCAAAGCCATGTTAACCTACCCTGTTTCCCCGAAAATAAGACAGTTTCTTATATTAATTTTTTTCTCCCAAAGTTGCGCTAGGTCTTATTTTCAGGGAATGTCTTATCTTTCCATGCACTAGGTCTTATTTTCGGAGGATGTCTTATTTTCGGGGAAACACGGGTAGGTGCACAGAAACCAAGGCCAGGGCTTGCTTAAGGCAAAGATCAACCTTTTACCCAAGTTATGAATCTGGGACCTCCTACTGAGACCTGCCCAGTTAGGCACTGATGATCTGATCACGCTGGGAATGGACTTCCCACAGAACCCCTTTTCTCATCCACAAAACCTATTCGGGGGTGAGGCTCTAAACTTAGATGTATTTGATGCCTGTTAGTTACAGTTTGAGGAAACATGCAGATAAAATGGCGTCATGTATGCCTGGTGCCCAGTGCTTGGACCATTTTGTTTATGTGGTCTGTCAGCTTTTCACGTTGTCACTCACAGGAAGTAGGGATTCACTGTGACATTTGCAGGCCGATGTTTGCAGAGTGACTGGCATCACCAAGGGAAGCACACGCTCCGGGAATGTAGCTGCGTGTGGCAGGAGGCGGTGCTCTGCTCAGACCCGAGGCCTGACCGTCGGGGTCTGTAGCTGTGGGGCCCTGTGCTCTCTGTGTCCGAGTCCTGGGTGTGCCTGTTGGAGTTTGGGCTCCTGGGCGGATATTGGAGAGCACTTTCCTTCAGCCTCCAGTTGTTCCTGGAGCCCAGGAGGGTCCCATCAGCGCAGTCAGCTTTCTCCTTGCCAGCCTGTGCCTGGCACACGCTCCTGGCCTGTCTGCCTCCCCGGTCCCTGCAGCTCAGAGAGGTCAGGTCCCACGAGCCAGACTCTGCTCAGGCTGCCGTTGGAGCATGTCCAGTTTCTGGGAGGCGTGGAAGTGGGCACTGGAGTTCTTTTCTCATGATGAGGTTGTCATCAGGCAGGTGTGTATGACGGCTCGTACCCATCAGGACCATCAGCCCTGCCAGAGTCCCCCAGTCCTTTTGGTCCCGCTGGGGGCTTTGCTGCTGTTGAAATGAAATTCAGTATTTCTTTTCTTTTAAAAATATATATATATTTCTATTGACTGCAGAGAGGAAGGCAGAGGAAGAGATAGAAACATCAGTGATGAGAGAAAATCATTGATCAGTTGCCTCCTGCACGCCCCCTACTGGGGATCGAGCCCACAGCCCGGGCATGTGCCCTGGCTAGGAATTAATAACCTCCTGGGTCAAAGGTTGGTGATCCACCTCTGAGCCATGCAGGTAACGTTCCTCCAGAGGGCCTGGCAGTGAGTCACAGCCTTTTTTTTTTTAATCAATCTTTATTATTCATTTTATTACAAAGGTTCCTCATTTCTTCCTCCCTCCACCAGGTTTCCACCCCCTCCTCCCCATCCCCCATTGTCCTCATCCATAGGTGCACAGTTTATGTTCAGTCTCTTCCTCCCTCCCTTTCCCCGATAGTAAATCCCTTTTCAGATAGTAAATCAGTTACTTAGCATTTTCTCATATCAATAATACCTCCACATGCCCAATGATACACTTCACACTAAAGACATTTCCAAATAGGTCAACCAGCCTCATCCAGGCCCCACCCAAGGCACTCACAAACTTTTATGGGAACTTGAGGGTCTGCTGAATCAAGTGATGAAGGCTTAGATCTGGATGTGTTGAGTTAGTATAGCGCTGGGGTGTTGATCTGTGAGTCACAGCCTTTTTTGTGGGGAGGGAATGAGCTCTGGTGACAGATTGCTGGGGGTGGGGGTGGGGGTGGGGAGACAGAGGGCGTGCACAGCAGGGTGTGACCGAGGCCCTGGGCCCTGTTCTGAAGTCGGGTGCTCCTGCCACCAAGCTGCTATTTGAGGAGGAGGCCCTTGGTGCCTATTTTTAGGCTGGGTTTGTTGCTGTGTCACAATAAGGCAGAAGAGGCGGGGCACCCTGGGGAGCACTTTGCATATGTCCATGCCTTGGTTCCAGCAGTAGCCCCGTGAAGCAGCTTCTGTCCCCTGGTCAGTAGGATGGATCGGCCCTCTGGAGAGAAGCCGGATAGAGATGTGCGGACAGGTGGAGTGGTTAGAGAGCTTAAGCGCTAAGCCCCAGGATGCCTCCCCAGTCACCAGCTCCAGGGCCCTGCTGTCAGCTGGCAGGTGTCCTCAGACCTCTGCCTCCCTCTCCGCCCTGCCATGAAGGATCTGTACCGTTTCCCAGAGGGCAGTTCCTCCGGTTCAGAGCAGGGTGTCGGTGGACTCTTCGGCATGCCTGTGCGTGTGTGCACCAGGTGTGCCTGGTCGGATCTCGCCTGGGGAGACTTGGCCGGCAGGGCTGAGCCTGGGCTCTTGGAGCAGGTGGGTCGTGAGTTCTGCACCCCTCCCCTGCCCGGGAGGTGGAGGTCAGCTGTCAGCTGGACACTTCGCTTTCTGGAATGTACTGCACATTTAAGGACATTTAGTGGCATTGACACTGTTGATAAAAATGTTTCTTCTATTTTCCCTGGGCTAATTTTATCTGGTGGTAAATTTATCTAATGGCTGTATGTGTTTTATTCTACTGTAGTAAACTAGAGGCCCAGTGCATGAAAATGCATGCACTGGAGGGAGGGATCCTGGCAATCAGAGAAAGGCGATGCCCCATCACACCTCTGTTGCTGCCACTGCTGGTAGCACAAGCCTCAGCTGGCCCTGGGCTGATGGATAATCACCATCAGTGACTTGCCTGAGCCTCGGGCTTGCCCTGGGCAGCTGGGGGGCTGAGTGTGGGAATGGCTGCACCATGTGCCTACCTCCCCCCTTCCCCCCCCACCCCAGCAAAGCTGAAAGGAATGGGGGGGACGACACTCCATCTTATGGCTGTGCGTGCTGCCATCTTTGTGATGCATGGCTGTGTGACGGTCAACTTGCATATTCCCTCTTTACTAGATAGGATGTGCAGTTGGCTGTGGCTCCTCATTGGTGTTTGCACTGTTGCCACGAGTCCCTTCTTGCCAGTCACCCGTAGGTCAGAGGTGCTCCTACTTTCTCTTCCTCGGAGGTGAGGGCTCTTCCTGGCTCACATTTGGGGTCCGTGCAGAGGCCAAAACAAATGGCCCTGCAGAGCTAGACTAGAAGGGGCTTTGACCCCGCCCCCACCCCATCCCACCCATCCTTTAGAACACATGTGTCAAACACAAGGCCCGCGGGCCAAATCCGTCCCGCCAGGCCTTGCAATGTGGCCCGCACCACGCTGTCATCACTGCACTCCGCTGCGTTTCCATCACAATGACAGTTTATGACTGTTCAGTAAACCATTCGGCCCGCGATTTAGGCTGGATTTTAGATTTTGGCCCCTTCTCTGATTGAGTTCGACACCCCTACTTTAGAAGGTGAAGGCAGCACCTGGCCTTTTAAGGGCACCCAGACACCCTGCCTCCCTCCCTCCCTGTCAGCCAGCAAGCCTGGCTCCAAAGGTTACATCGTGTCACAGGCAAAGCCCAAACCGGAGCACTGGATATTATACATTCGAAACACTTTGGCACAGGTTTTAGTTTAAAATAAAAGTGACAACCAGGAAGCAAAACACGTTTTATTCTTAGCCCTAGACTGGGAGGGTGGGCGGCGCATGCCTCTACGTTAGCGGGCAGATTCGATTGTCGCTCCTGTCGCCGCCGCGGGGAGCTGTGCTTGGCAGGCAGCCCTCCCCTCCGGGGAGACCCCAGTCGGCTTGGGGTGGGTGCATTGGCTTTGGACTTTCGTTGCTTTTGCCATACCTTTGGGTGAAGTGAAGTGTTTTTCCTTTGCTCCCGATTTCCCCCCCTTCAGTCCAGTCCAAATAAGTGGT
Organism: Pipistrellus kuhlii; assembly: GCF_014108245.1. NCBI lineage: Eukaryota > Metazoa > Chordata > Mammalia > Chiroptera > Vespertilionidae > Pipistrellus > Pipistrellus kuhlii. The sequence continues at coordinate 27,797,084 of NW_023425573.1, forward strand.
TGTATTTTCAGAGTTCTAAATGCAGCCGCGCAAACACACCGCGCCTGGGCCTGAGGGTTTGGCGTGGGTTCCGGCTGCTATTTCCATGTGCCAGAGCCTTCTTGGAAGTCACTCCGGTTCCTCTCTGCCCAGGCTGAGCCTGGGATCTCGGAGCAGTGGGGAGGGGCTGTTCACTAGGAAATTCTCCCCCCTCCCTCCAACTTCATCCCTCAGGCCCGGCAGGGCCCAGGGGAGTCCCACGTCCAGAGGGACCCTGGCTCCGCGGTGCTGAGGGCTGGGACCTCTGCCTCCCTGTCCACCCGGGAATGGCGGGAAGGGTGTGTGCGGTGACGGGCTCCCGGTGGGGATGTTCGCACCGCGCCACTGCTCTAAGCCAAAGTGAATCCAGCGCAGCCTGAGTCTGCTTACGGCCTCGGTGGAAAGATCATCTTCTGAGATGGACCCCCAGGAGGCGGTGACTGGCGTTAGCCCACCTTTTCCTCCTCCCTCCTCTGGCACAGAGAACCAGGGTCCTGTGTGGATGTGACCATGGCAGGGTCCCTGTGGGCAAGGACTGCATGGTGGAGCCAGGGGACGGCTCCGTTGCCTGAGGGAGGACATCCTCAGAGGCCCCGAGGGGGAGAGGGGAGAGCCAGGCCCCTGGCTCTGGGCACCGGCGCCTCCTGCGTGGCTCCATCCTCCTCCCCCTCCCCCACGCTGTCCGGCTCACCCACCTGGCTGCGGCACCGACCAAGCTTGGAGACAGTGGCTGATGAGATCCAGGAAACTCCAAGGGAGGTGGAGATGCAAATTGAATTTTCTAGAAAGAGAGGTGCCACGTATGTGAAACTGCTCAAAGAAAGGAGCACCGTCGCAATAGGTCAAGTCCCTCAGTTGCAGGATCGATGGAGCGGCCAAGATCACGCCGATTTCTCCGGAGGATGTCGGGCACCAGGGACGCTTATTGAGTTTGATTTTGAATATCCACCCGGGCCTCTGCACTCTGCCGCCTGGGTCCTTTCGTGTGAGCTGGCCCGGCAGACCACAGCCGGGACTGTGATTAGGTTTGCTGGGCATTACAGCTAATGGGCAGTTCATTCTCGTCCTGCAGCGCAGCCACAGAGCAGCCGTGGCCGTGGGATCGGGCCTGCTTCCTGGGCTCGCCCTCAGCCTTGTTTGTGGAGAAATATTGTTCCGCTGACTTTCAGCCGGACCCTGCTCTGCTCCGTCCTATATAGAAAAATAGCCCACCTTTTGCTGTTGTTTTTAAAAAAATATATCTTATTGATTTCTTAGAAAGAAGAAGAGAGAGGGATATAGAGTTGGAAGCATCGATGAGAGAGAAACATTGATCAGCTGCCTCCTGCACACCCCCCACTGGGGATGTGCCTGCAACCCAGGTACATGCCCTGGACTGGAATCGAACCTGGGACTCTTGAATCCGAAGGCAGACGCTCTATATACCGTACTGAGTCAAACCGGTTTCGGCTTGTTGTTGTTCTTAATCCTCACCTGAGGATATTTTCCCTTTGATTCTTTAGGGAGGGTGGAAGGGAGGAGGAGAGACAGAAACATTGATTGGTTGCCTCCCTATGAGGGCCGGGGATCCGGCCTGCAAACCGGTACCTGCCCTGGACCAGATTGGAATCCTGGTCCCTTCTGTCCGAGGTGTGACGCTCTATCCACTGAGCCTAACGGCCAGGGCGCACCCTCTTTCCTTTGGGTTGCCGCTGTCTGTAGTAGGTCCGGGGCAGTTCCAGCCGAAGGCCATGCCCAGGCCGTTGAGTTGGGAGAAGCGGGAAGCGCCCAGGCACCAGCGGGTGCAGGTCTGCAGGAAAGAAGGGGGTTTCTGTAGCAGAGAAAGTTCTGGAGCCTGAGAGCAGGGAGGGGCCAGGTTTTACAGATAAAGGATTGAGCCCCTCCTCCATCTGGGCGTGGGGGTGGGGGTGAGGAGAGGGTAGGTTAGTAATAGCTGTGGACGAAAGGGGCCCCTGCGAACTTGACAAGCTCAGGGAAGGCCTGCATGGTGGTCTTGCAAACTCAGAGACCTAAAGTAACCACAAAGGATGGTCTGAAATTAAACTTTAACTGAAAGCATTTATGGTGGGCAGTTACATCCTAGGCTGGTATCTTCACTCACAAGGTCAACTTTTACCTTAACTGAGCCTAGGTGTCTTTTTGCGTCTATACTAACTTGAAATGTCTGGGTAACTTGTAACTTCCCCTTTTCTGGAGCCCCTGGGGCACAACCTAACGTGCCTGGGTGCTGGGACAGATAACCACAAATCCCTTCATTGTTATCGTGTTAATTGTTCCTGCACCCACCTAAGTGTGTGTCTATCATTTTACTTTTTATCCAATCCCAGGGGTTTCCCTGCTTTGCGTTCTCCCGCCTCTCTTAGTCTATCACCAATGGATTTCATGTCACCCACCCATGTCCCTTCCTTTGATGGCAATGTATAAATATAGATGTCACCTACCATTCTCCCGAGCATTGTCTCAATCCGTTTAGGTTCTGCTTCCCGGCATATGTTGGCAGTCTGGCTCAAATAAACTCAAAGAAATTCTTTACGGGTTTCGATGTTTTTTTACGTTAACATGGTGTTTCCTGTCATCCTTCCTCATGAAGCACCTTCAGGGGAAGTGGACACGTTGGCACCCACCCAGCCCCGTGACTCCCAGATGGAGTGAAGGGCCAGTGATGGTGAGGGCACGGAGCCCTCTGGGCCTTCTGCCCCCGGCTGGTGACCACGCTGCCCCAGCCCCACCAACCTCTCCATCGGGCCCTGGGAAAGAGTTAATCCTGATGGTTCGTTCTGCGTTGTCATCTGCACTCATTGTCCTCTCCTCTCCAGCCATCTCATTACCAACAGCAATTGCACTGTGAATTAAACAACATTACTGACTGTTTGCCATTCTTTATGGAGCTAATGCTGTCAGATGCAATTATATCCATCACCCGATGGACAGGGAGGTCAGTGTGTGACTGAAGAGCCAAGTTTCTCTCCTGTTTTCATCAGTGTTTATTCGGACCAGGAGAATTTTTCTTATTTCAGTTTTGTCTTAACTTTCACAAATAAGGTGGTTGCCTCCAGTCCGCATCTAAGCCGCACTGTAGAGCTCACGTTTTCCTGTTGTGCGTCCACTCGGAGTCCAGAAGGAAGAAAAGGGGTCTACTTCCCCATCTCACAGGGGATGGCTGTGCATCTAACCTGGCGATTTGTTCCCTGGCAAGTTCTGACTCGTGCCTTTTCCTAAAACATCCTAACGTCAACATTTTTACTTTCAGAATCTTTGCACTTTCACTTCAGGTGTTACAGTGTTTTACAGAAGCCTTCAAGTCCTGGGCCGCAGGCTGTAAGGGGCATTTCTTCGTATTTGAAGGAGGAAGGGAACATTTTCTTCCTCTCCATTCTCATTCCCCAATCTACCCTCTACTTTCCTATCCTCAGGCAGGAATCTCTCTTTTTAATTTACCTTTATTGTTGAAAGTATTACAGATATTTCCCTTTGTGTGTGTGTGTGTGTGTGTGTGTGTGTGTGTCCCCCCATTCTCTCCCTCCACCCTGCACCTGCCCCTCCCAGGCCTTCTCCACACTTTTGTCTGTGTCCCAGGGCTGTGCTTATAAGTTCCCTGGTTAATCTCTTCCCACCCCAGATAAGAATCTATTAAGCCTTTATTTACACACCTGGCATTACAGCCGAGCCTTCTGGAACCAGGTTTGTTACGGAGCACTTAGCCTTCAGGAACTCTGGGAGGAAAATGTAGGGTAAAGGGGGCACCGACCCGCCGAGAAGTTAAAAGCTTGCAGATCCCCAGAGCTTCTCCTGGTTGGAGACGTGTCTCTTGGGGGCTCCTCTGGAGATAAGAGAAAGAACCTGAGTTGTGAAGCATGCTAAGCTGCATCAGGGCCTCCAGAAAAATGCTTGGGGATCTCAGCCTGGGCATGGCTAGTCTGCGGCAGTGATTTGGGGTGTCTTGGAGGCCTGGTACATGCCACCCTATACTAAGAGGGCCGTATGAAATGGGGGGGGGGGGGAAGGGAGGTTGTTGTGTGGTTGTCAGGGAATGTGGGGGTGGGGAACTGTCTTGTCTGTGGATCTCTGAGGCCACTGACCTTCCGGGGAAGTCTTCAGTGAATCTGGTACCCCAAGGCTGTGTGCTTTATTCCATTTTCAAGGATTTGAGGGTTTTCAAGATAGAAATTAAATCATACCGTGGAAAACAGTGCAGTGGGCACCTGCTGAACCCTGCGTTTGACAGTCACCGAGTATCCTGCATGAACCAGTGTGCAGGGTGCCGCCAGCTCTTTCCTGCAGCCTTGAAATGGACTTGATTTCATTACGGACCCGCACTTCTCCCCTCCGCACAGACGCTGGCCGCTGTGGGAGGCACAGTCTCATTTCCTGTGGACGGGCTTGGTTTTCCCACCGTGGTTCTCATTTATATTTTGGGTTTACGAGTGCTATAAACTAAAAATAAAAGCTCCTTCACTTTTCTGTTGCTAAAAAGAATTTAAAAAAAAATCCTTGTGAAATGTAGGGTTTCACATAAACGTCTTAGTCCCTGAGATAACATGTTTTTAAATTTTCACCTGCAATTTCAGGTTCTCTTTTCGACACTCGTGTGTAATTTCCTGGGGTTTGTCTGGAGCCTGTATTTGTGGTCACTGGAGCCCGATGGATGGGGCGGGAGGGGAGCCGATGAAGTTGCTCTCACTGTGGCCATGCTCTCAGCTCTGGTTGGTAATTTGGGAGGAGAAATGAGAGTCCGTAGCTCTGCTGGGAGGCAGGCTCATTCCGTCGCAGGCGTCTTCAAACTACGGCCCTCGGGCCACATGCGGCCCGCAGAGGAGTCTGATCCGGCCCGCCAGGTTTTTTGGGCAGTGAGCGCAGCCGAGGTGTTACAGTAGGAATTAGTAGTTCATATAGTCTGGCCCTCCAGCTCTCTGAGGGACCGTGATCTGGCCCCCACTTTAAAAAGTTTGAGGACTCTACAGTCTAGGAACTAGGTGATTTAAAAAAAAAAAACCAACACATATTTTTATTGATTTCAAAGAGGGGGACACAGATAGAAACATCAATGATGAGAGAGGATCACTGATCAGCCGCTTCCTGCAACTCCCCACACTGGGGATCAAGCCTGCAACCCAGGCCTGTGCCCTGACCAGGAATTGAACCGTGACCTCTGCTGGTTCATAGATTGACGATCAGCCACTGAGCCACGCCAGCCAGGTGGAATTAGGTGATTAATCCGTGATCCCATCCCTTGGCAACTAGGAGTTGGGGTTTGGGGTGTGTCTCCCCTCATCTCAGGCCACATTGTGCTTCTATTCTTTGGCCCAAGGAGGCTTTCCAAACGGAAACATTTCTGGCTTTCAAATTGGGGTGCATGTTTTGTGCGCAGTTTAATGATGGCCTGACATTTCCTGGTTAAATTTGCGGTTCTGCATAACAAACATTTTGGAAAACAGACCTCGAGCTGAGTCCCTCAATTAGTGTTATTAGCAAGCAGAGCCGAAGGGAGCTTGTAGTCTGGTTGGACTGTAGCAAAGATCTGCGATGGGAAATGCAGCTTCTCCGGGGAGTTAATGTGAAAATAAACAACGCGATGGCCTTGTTTTCTGTTGTCTGTCTCTCGCTTTGTCCCGCAGCTCGCTGCCGCAGATGGGCAGGGTCTGTCCTCATCTGTCAGTGTCAGTGGGTAATTGCATTCCTTGGGATCCAGAGTCTTGTCCTTGTCATCGGGAGGTGGTGGGGCCTTAGGGGTCAGAGGTGGCCCTGGAAGGGGAGGCTGGGAAAAGGTTTAAAGATGAGCTTTTATTTGAAACCAACCTTGAATCCTTTGTGGCTGCATCTTTTGAAAAAAATAAATAAATAAGGAGAGACTTGGGGACGTCAGCGGGCCAGCGCCTACTCCGCATTCCATCAAGGGTCCAGTCTGCATGTCCTCTAGGGAGGGTCCCATCTGTTCAGAGACCGACTGTGCTGTGATGCAGGGGTGCACCGAGGGACCCCTAGCCGCCAAGGGTGGGGCCAGCAGGTCAGGGCAGCCTCAGGACCTGGGCTCCTGTGGCTGACATGTGGACGGTGGCTCCCAGCCCCTCGCTCCGGAGGCTGCCTTGCCCATTGCCCTCCCATCCGCAGCCCCAGCACGGTGCCTGGCCCTGGTCCTTGGCAGCCGGGAGCCAGGTTGGCACAGGTGCAGGGTGCCCTGGCCTCTGCACATGTCTGAGGCTGTAAACGAGGTGGATGCAGACGGCAGCAAACGGGGAGGCGTGTTGGTTGTGGTAAACATCTTTTGGTGGGGCGTGCTTAAAAAGTGGTGCATCAATGAATTGAGCTCATTTGAATTCCCAGTTACCTTCTTTGTTTAATTACTAAGGTCTGTACTAAAAACTATATTATTTAAATTTTTTTTCGTGGTAGAGTATAAAATCTGAAAGGTACCAAAACATGACAATGAAGAGAAAGTCTCTTCACTCCTCTTGTCCCTAAGCCATCTGGTTCCCTAACTCTTAGTCACCAGCTGTTGAGTTTTTAATCCGAGCTGAAATGTTCTCAGCCTGGACAAGCTTATGTCTGTATTTTATACATGATGTGTGCATACACTCTCACACACACACATTTCTTTCAGCATTTTCTCTCAGCTGCCTAGTATTCTACTATATGGGTACTAGAAGCCAGGTGCACGAATTTGTGCATGGGTGGGGTCCCTTGGCCTGGCTGGTGATTGGGCCGATCAGCCAGCCAGAGGGAGGGACTGCAGGAGGCTGGCTGGCATTGGGAAGTTAGCTGTGGGAGTGTACTGACCATCAGGGGGAAGCTTCTGCATTGAACATCTTCCACCTGGTGGTCAGTGTGTGTCATAGCAACCAGTATATATATATATATATATATACATATACCCAACATTTATGTAACCAATGTTGGGAATGTTACACACCTTCTGGGGCACCTTGGTGCCCGAATTTCATATTGGGGAGCCCATTGGAGTCACCCCACAGATCCTGTAACACCACGTCCCCATGTTCCCGAGAGAGCAGCTCATGACAATCAGTGTTTTCAGTGTAATCAGCGAGGTTCACTAGTAAGGAGGATGTTGGTTACCATTTGCCAAGCACCCGCTGGCTGGACCCCTGCTGGCACCACCCACGTTCATCCACTTGCAGGTGGTATCTTATCGGTGGCACTTCAGGGTGGTGCCTGGCGGCCCACAGAGGGGTGGCCAGGTGCACAACTTCCTATGCACCCGTGAGCAGCCTCCCACGTGTTCACCTCCCCGGACAGAAGCAGCCCACATTTTCACGTTCACCAACATCTTGCCTTTAGAGCTGCAGGGGCACCTCTGCCCACCTGCCCTGCCAGCTGGCTTGGCGCGTGGCTCTCCGAGAACCTAGCATGTGATACTGAGCACTGATCTCCACTCCTTTCGGCCAAGGTTGCAGGTTCATTGGGTGTCTCGCATCTTCTCCAGCTGCTTTGGCCTCCCGGCGCCTCCTGACCCACTGGCCATCCTTCCCTCCTTCTTACCTGAGCGCCGGCCGCCCTCCCTCCCTCCCCTCTTTGCAGGGCCAGGTGTCAGCTCTGTGCATGGCCGCCCACCCATTCCGTGTCCCCATGGGCTGTGTTCACTTTGCTTCCTCTGAGTGCTCTCCCTGGCCTTTCTCGCAGCCCCCAGCGGCCCAGCTCTGCCATTGGCTTCCCCTCCGCATCCGCATCCGTTTCCTTGGAGCCTCGCCCATCCCTCTGAAACGGGGCGTGTCTTGACTCAGGCATTTGGTGAGCCCTTCCTTTGTGGAGGTAACACAGAGTGATGAGATTTCGGAATTTGTGGGAAATGCGTAGAAAGCGAATCCCCTTTGGAAGGAGAGGGCCGAAGCTGCTCCTGGCCCATAGCGTGTGGGTGTGCCATGGCTCATGTGGGGAGTGGGGGATCAGGTCATTGAGGTCATCTGTGTTGCGTGTGGGGGTGAGAGGCAGAGATGGCAGGCAGGGAAGGCCACCCCGAGGGCGCTAAGAATGTTAATGGCTGTTTTGAGGGCCCACGCAGGCTGGGGTCTCGTCTTTCTGACACCCTCAGGTATGTTCCTGAGAAACAGGACTTCAGCAGAGTCTCCTACACTGTGAAATGTTACATTGTTAGCATCCGTCGGCATCCTCTATATAACATGGTTTTGGGGATTTCAGATAAGGGACTTGGAGTAAAAACCAAAAGGCCCAAAGTTGGCTGGCTGGCTACGGGGTCCGTTCCGGGCAGCCAGGTGCTTCCTGCGTCTCCACCCCGTGAATGCGCACAACCAGGACGTCCTGGGCGGGAGGGGCCTGTGGGCTGGGCAGGAGCCCGTGAGGTGAGGGGAGTGGAAGCCACAGAGCCCTGGAGTCACGAGCGGGCGGAGTGGGCCTGTGGTTTAGGGGGGCAGAGTGCAGGCTTGGATTCGGAGCTGGTGTGTGGACTCGGGCTGGTCACCGTCTTGGGCGGAGGTGCCGTCAGGCGCTGTGTGTGCACCATCAGGCGCTCTGTCTGCACCGCGGTGTCCTGGTCTGAAACCTGGCGCGTTGGGGCATTCCGGCCTTGCACTTCAGTGTCCTGTGTCTCACCCCGTCACCTCCTGTTTTGCAGATGCCTTTGTGAACAGCCAGGAATGGACGCTGAGCCGATCGGTCCCGGAGCTCAAAGTGGTGAGTGCTCCCCTGGCCTTGGCGGTGTCCGTGCTCACCGCAGGAGGGCTCTGTGGCAGGCGGTGCAGATCACACCCAGGCCTGATCCCTGGGCCTGCTTGTCCCTGCGGCCCCGGGTGGAGCTTGCCTCCGGGTGTGTTCCTAGAAGGGCCAGGTGTAGCTGGCGGTTTGGGGCTGAGTGCTGTGAAGCAGAGATGGACAGCCAACCAGAGCGGCCTGTGTGCCCCGGCAGGTCCCTCCATCATCCGCTCTGGTTTGTGCGTTAATGTCTCTCTCTCTCTCTCTCTCTCTCTCTCTCTCTCTCTCTCTCTCTCTCTCTCACACACACACACACACACACACACACACACACACACACAGGGCTTTATTTATCCTTTGTTGGATGTCATGGAAATTTTCTAGAACGATTCATGAGGCTTTGCAATTCATCATTTAAAAATGTGGCTGTTACTACATTACAGAGTAGTGGCATAACATTAAAAGAAGAATTTTGTTTTTAGTACAAACTTCATTCTGTCAGTGATATTGCTAAAGCTTACCGTTGGCTTATGAAACATGACCTGGTCTCTTGCAGCCACACCTTTGAGCCAGAGCCCCCTCCGGGCTTCCACTTAAGGTGAAGGAAGGGACAGACTTTATCCTGACGTGTGATGTTCTTTGTTATGAAATTACTGGCTTTGGGGGGATGTACCCGTGTGTGTGTGTGTGTGTGTGTGTGTGTGTGTGTAGTTATATTTATATATGTTTGTATGTATGCATACTTATGTGTGTATAAGTGTGCACACTTACATATGTATGTATATGTATGGGTGTGTGTATGTATATCTATGTATATCTGTATATATGTTCCCATATTGCCCTGGCCGGTGTGGTTCAGAGGTTAGAGTGTCAGCTGTCCACCAGAGGGTCACAGGTTCGATTCCAATCAAGGGCATGTACCTGGGTTGCAGATTTGATCCCCCACCCCAGTCAGGGCATGTGAGGGAGGCAACCAATCTATGTATCTCTCATGTTGATGTTTTTCTTTCTTCCTCTCTGCCACTCGCTCTAAAAATCAATGGGAAAAAAATATCCTCAGGTAATGATTAACAAAATATATGTGGGTGTATGTACGTGCATGTGCATATGTGTGTATGCCTATATATGTATTTATATATACAGGGTGTCCCAAAACTGTATGCACATTTTGAGTCATTTAAAGGCAGTCGTTATTAAAAATACATTTAATTTCAAAATGTAATAGAAATCAGCTATTAAAGTGTGAATACATTTTTGGGGTCAGCCTGTATATGTATATTCATATGTGTATAACTGTGTTTATATGCCTGGCTTGCGTGTATATATACACATGTGTGTACATGTGTGTCCTTGTGTATGTGTATGGGTTTCTGTGTGTGTGTGTGTGTGTGTACACACACACATACACATATCCCTCTGCAGTGATGGGTTCTGACCATTATGTGGGAGCAGATAAGCCCTTCCCATTCAGCACACACTGATGAAGCCTACCTCAGCTCTCCCAGGTCCCCATTTGTTAGTAGCTCCAGGCTGTCTGCCCAGTGACCCCGAAGGCCTGGGACACCTTCCACTGGTTGGACATGCGGGGGTGCAGGACCCTTGGGTTTCTCACTTCTGCGATGAGATTGCGCACCACGGGACACCCAGATTGTGAAGAGAGTGTATATGACTTTCATCAGCAGGAAAAGCGGGAGGACGTGTGGGAGGGCCCCTGAAAATGGGAGGCAGGGGCACCATGTCCCCGTCCCTGCTGCCCTCGCCCTCTGCCGCGCCCTCCCACCAGAGCTCCACCTTCTCTGGGCACCCGCCAGCGGTGTCTCCCCTTGTGGGAGACAAACGGTCTGTGAGTCTTGCCCGTTTGGAAGCACGAGTTCCACAGGTCTGACCTGGGAACAGCCCCTCCTGCTGCCTGTGTTCTGAGACCCCTAGCCCTGGCAGGGTCAGGAAACACCTGCCCGTCGAATGCCACACAGTCGGCATCGTGGTCACCAGGAGCTTTTCAGGATGGTTGGCCGGTTTCCCGCGCTCCCTCAGGAGACCACGTGCTGCGAAGGTCCTGCCACGGGAGTGAGACGCGGGGGTGGGGTCTCGATGATGACATCGTGGCCACACTGCAGAGCCTTTCCTCTGTGCGGGCATGTTGTGCTTCACGTACTGTCTCATTTAACCCTGATTATCCCCCCCCCCCCCCCCCCCCCCCGTTCCACAGATGGGGAGACTGAGGCTCGAAGGAGCAGTTAGTAAGGGCGGAGCTGGGGTGTGAGCCAGGAGCTGTGCCTATCTGTCAGCCCTGCCAGGGGGACTTGCCGCCCCGCGGACACATTCTGTCCTCACTGTCCAGCGCTGGCCCCTGGCCCCGTGTGGCTCGTGCAACTGAGGGGTTGACTTTGAAAATTTTTTGTGTCTAAATTGGAATAATTACAGACTGACTGTACTCGCCAAGTGTCGAACCCTCTGATGTAGCCCCGGTTTTGAGAGGTGAAGGTGTCCAAGATTCCGCCAGCCCGTAGTGAGGCTGCTTACTACCACAGATGTGTTTGCTGCCAGTCGAACAGCATGCAAATGTCTGAAATAAATGGCCAGGGGTGCAGGAGGCATTGCATCAAGGGGAGCATGGACTCCTGTTCTCCACAAATAACTCCCAAGGGTTTGTTTGAGTTCTCTGAAGGAAATGGGAGTGGCTCTGCAGGGCCTTAGGGGAGGTTTTTTCCTCCTGCCCCTGACCCCAGTGGAAGGCTGGCTCTGCTCCTGGCGGGCGCCCCCTGGTGGAGGCTGCAGGCAGTTCGTCTTCTCAGGCGTCCTGGGCAGATCCCTTTTGTGCTAAGGAGTTTCAGCATCTACAGAGAGTGCTCCTTTGTTCGGGGCAGCCTCTGTGCACCCACAGGGCTGCGATTGTCTCCTGCCTGGGCCCACACCCCAAGACAGGTGGCCCCTTAGGTCAGCGCCTTCGGAACCCCTGCCTCTGCTGCACAAACAGAACGAAATGACACAATAGCAAGCCTCAGACGGACTCTTTATGTAACATTTTGCAATCCATCTTCCGGAGTCAGTCAGAGAAAACAGCTCAGTGTTGGCTCTGTTTTCACGAGTGGCAGTACCATGCTGTGTCCTGAGGTTGGTTGGGGGTTAGACAGTCAATGACATTGCACCAGAGGGTCCCTGCATGCCAGGCGCAGGCTTGGTGCTCTTGTCCGGGCGGAAAGAGGGAAGCCAGCGTGGACGTCTTGCCTGTAGAAGGGCGTGTTCATCAGCTTCTAGTCCCGGCTGGCTTCTGTGTTTTCATTGAATTCCAAGCTGGGGTTTTTACTAAGAGCCTAGATTTCCTTTCAGCAGACCTCGTGTGCAGCAGGTGGGGGGTGGAGTTTGGGAGGCAGGTAAGTCGATGTGGGAGACGGTGCTCTCTTTCCCTCGTGCACGGCGATGTGGAGCGTGGCATCCTGAGGGCTCCTGGTCAACCCGGCCACCCCAGGTTGGCAGGTCTGTCATAGCCAAGACACTGTCCCCCAAGGAGCCTGCAGGCCCGGGGGCTACCTGCACACACACACACACACACACACACACACACACACACCCGTTGCACTTGCAGCGGTTCCCGGGCCCAGGGCAACTCTGCCCTGAGAAAGCCTTGTCCTTCAGCCTTCTTTTCCTCCCCACGGTTGGCTGCTGGTTCCTGCAGTGTTTCAGGTGCAGGCGTCTTCAAACTACGGCCCTCGGGCCACATGCGGCCCGCAGAGGAGTCTGATCCAAGCCCACCAGGTTTTTTGGGCAGTGAGCGCAGCCGAGGTGTTACAGTAGGAATTAGTAGTTCATATAGTCCGGCCCTCCAGCTCTCTGAGGGACCGTGATCTGGCCCCCACTTTAAAAAGTTTGAGGACCCCTGGGTTAGGGCAACGCCTGGGTGGTGACTGTAGGTCTATGAGATGGCCATTCACACCCACGAACACCTCCCACGCCCCCTGGACTGACCGAGTGGTTCCTCCCGGTGGGCCAGCCGGTTCTTGGTATGTCGTGGGCACGTAGGAAGGAAGGGCCGTTCCCACGTGCAGAAAGCACCGGCTCACACGGCGTTTGATTCTGAGCGTTTTCCTCCTCGGGAAAGAGGCACTCTGATCTTAATTAAAAATTTAATTCTGTGGCACGCTGTTCTAAATTTTCTCAGCGTGAAGCTGACAAACAGCAGGTGCCCTCGAGCAGAAGAATAATTAATAGGTAGAAATTCTCGGATTATAGAGGCCTCAGGTGAAAGGAAGACGTAAGAAAGCAGGAAGGAGACAGCTTTATTTAGGCTCTTCTGCGAAGCCTGGCTTTCAGCCACAGAAAGAGGAGCTCATTTGTGCTCACTAGTGTTGGGCCACTCATTCACTCGTTCATTCTTTTATTCACTCATTCAGCCAGTGTTGCTGGGAGGCAGAGAACCAGGGACAAAGGAGACATGGTCCTGCCCTGAGGGAGTGGTCAGTCCTGGGGAGTCAGACCTCATGCTGGGGTTGAGGAGCTGGGGAGGGAAAGAGGGGAGTCCCACAGAGCATGGGAGGAGGCACGGAGGAGCATGGGGAGCCCTGCTCCCTGAGGCTGTGGCTTTAGAAAGGCTTCCCGGAAGGGGTGACATCTGAACGGCTTGCTGGCGGAGCGGGAGGACTGTTTCGGGCAGCTGTGGATGTGGGAAGGTCTGGGTGTCTGGGGGTGCAGCTTGGGAGCTGGGGAAGGTGAGAGCTAAAGGGCTGTAACTGGGGAGTGCAGGATGGGTGACAGGAAACAGAAAGGCCGGATTTTAACTTCTTTTCCACAGTTTCATGCCAAGTGTTTCCTCCTGTGTGTGTTCTTCTAGTTATTGGCTTCATCATCCGTTCTCTTCACCAGCCATTCTCTTTTCCTTCCATCTGTCCTTCCTTTCTTCCATCCACCCATCCATCCACCCATCCAACTGTCCTACCCTCCCTCCCTCCTTCCTTCCCTCCTTCCATCCATCCCTCCATTCACTTATCCATTTCTCCTTCCCTTCATCCATCCATCCCTTCATCTATCCCTCCATCCATCTCTTTATCCCTTTCTTCCTCCCTCCATCCCTCTCTCCATTCCTCCTCCATCCATCCCACATTTACCAGGCACTTTGTTGGGGCCAGAAACTGGTAAGTGGAGGGATGTGGAGTTGGGGAGTTGGTGTCCTTGCCAGTATCCAGAGGCATAGTTCTTGGTCTTCGGGGACCTGGGTGTGGTGGGGGACCGAGCCACGGACACCCCCAGCTGTGCAGAGGAAGAGCAGGAAGACCATCCCAAACTGGTCAGGTGAAGAGGTGGGAGGGCCACGGTTCTGCTGCTGGCCTGTGTGTCTGCAGATGGGCATGCAAGCTTCCAGAGGGAGACTGTTTGCTGCTCCTGGAGCGTGGGCTCCGGCCTGCAGGCAGTGGGCAGGCAGGTCCCAGGCTTGTGAAGTGAGTGAGAACGCCTGGGCTGCAGCCGCACCCGTTCCAGAGAAGCATGCTTGCTTTTGTCCTCTGCCTGGTACCAACCGCGTCCCTCCGTCCCCCACCCCGGCCCCCACATCGTCAATAACCCCTGTAGCTCATTTCACTTAGTCGGACCCAGCTCCAAACTCTTACCTCCAAATCGGGTGCAGGTAACCGTGTACTTCCTTGGTGATGGAATGTACCAGAATGTCCTCCTCATCCCCAGTGCTCTGCACGCCACCATGGTCCTCAGCGTTCCTACTCGGGCGCGGAGGGTTCACAGTTCAAAGTGCACAGCGCCCTAACTCACACCCTTTTCTGGGGGACCCACCGCACATGGTGTGCAGGAGAGCACCTCAGCCGCAGGTGTGGGGTGGTGTCCATGCTCCTAGGGCTGGCGAGGCGGTGAGAGGGGGGTGCTGACGAGGGAGCCAGTCCCTCTCCTCCAGCAGGAATGTCCCTGAGCCCATCTCTGCCCTTTGCAGCCTGTGTGCGGTTGTGATTGTGTGTCACCGCACTGCACCTTTCAACTCCCTCCGCTTGTACCGTGTTTCCCTGAAAATAAGACATCCTCCGAAAATAAGACCTAGCGCATGGAAAGATAAGACATCCCCTGAAAATAAGACCTAGTGCAACTTTGGGAGAAAAAAATTAATATAAGACACTGTCTTATTTTCGGGGAAACAGGGTAGATTGCCGAACAGACTGACGCCCTGGTCCTTAACCTCCGTCCGTTGCTTTGTTTCAGGGAATCGTGGGCAATCTGGCCAGCGGCAAGTCAGCCCTGGTGCACCGCTACCTGACCGGCACCTACGTCCAGGAGGAGTCTCCCGAAGGTACGCGGCCTGGCCGGCAGGCTCCAGCTCAGGCGTGCTCAGCTTGTCAGTGTTCCGTAGCAGACCCTAAATCATACCCTGAATCCTTACTTGGATGTGTCACTGGTCCAGAAAGTCATAGAGCACCAAGCCATAGAAGTCCTTAGGTATATTGTGTCCTCTCCAGTATTGGTCGCTGACCCACTATAGTCTCTGTGGCATTCGGAGCAAGAGTAGAACCATGAAATACTCTTGAATTGATTTCTTCCCCAATAGTCCTGTCCTTTCCAAACGTCAGTCCAGCTTCACTCCCTTAAATACTGCCCGGCCGTCTCTCCGACCGGGATGCTGGGTTTATCCATACTGTGCACATCCTGGGATGTAGTCATAGATATGAGGCATTCAGATGCCACCACCACCTGTTGGAGTATGTTCCCCCTTTATAGCGTGTGATAAACATGTAACGGTCATTTTACATGAGAATAAGATGTTTTGTTCGCCATTAGGCTTTTTCTTCTTCTGATGAAGCATATCCATATTATTTTATGTTCTGCTGTAAATAAAATGCTGTTATGAGCCCAGCAGCCCCTGTGTCCCTACGCCAGGCCTAGCCCACAGGCAGTTTTTCTAAATTATATTTTCTCTCCGTATAACCTTGTCAAATCCAACTCTGAGACACTGAATTTCTGGTTCCTTCTTTTTCTTACTGGCTGTTCCATTCTTTGCAGATATGGATGCAGGTAACTATGCCCTTTCTTCATGGTAGCGCTTGTCTTGTTTGGAGAGAGGAGAGGCGGCTGTGTCCTGTAGCGTTCCCTCCCCTCCTTGTCCTGTGCTCCATCCCGTTGCCTTTGATTTTGCCTTTTTTTTTTTTTTTTTTTTAAGTTGACCATTTCACCTGTCGCGTCCCTTAGATGTGTTGTTAGCAGTAGTCTAGCTTCCTGTGTTCCCTGTAACACCTGTTTAGTGTCTAACTCCTGTCCTGGGGCCTGTGGAACCTTCGGAGAGCGCGGAGGGGCGGATTCTGTGGCCACCTGTGCCCGGGGCTCTGCCCTTCATTTGGGGAACTTTACAAGCACAAGAATGCCCCTTGATGGTCCCCAGGGAGAGGCCAGCTTTTTGCATGAATCAGACGGAGAGGATGATTGAGAAAGGCCGGGGAGGAACTCGGAGGCTTGAGGGTGGGAATCCGTGCACAGACCCGTGGCCCCTGGTGGACAGTGTGTGCAGGTGCATGGCTGCAAGAGCTCAGGGAGGCTTTCTGAGGCCTGAGGTTTGCACCTGGTCTGGCTCCCGTGTTTGTTCCTTTGTGTCTGAGTGTGGCTTTGGTTTTTCTAGACTGAGGGTCACTGGTTCCTCAGGTGTAGCTACTGTATAGGTTGGGGACCCCAGCCGCTCAGGGTCTGGGTCACCTGACAGCAGGCGTAATGATCACCTCTCCATGTAAAGCTGCCTGCACCGCCCCCCACAGCCCCCAGGCACTCGGGTGCGAGCCCTGCCCCTGGGGTGCTCTGGCTGCTCTCATTAGGCGCTGGTGTCTGCCTGGCTGGCACCGTGGCTGGTACCGGAGTCTCCGGCCTTCTCACTCAGGAACGCCTCTCCCTCTCCCTGTGTTGTCTTTGCTGTGGCTGCGCTCTTGTCCCTGTGCACGGTCACAGTTTGTTCTGTCACATTTGGGCCTGACTGTGATGTCTTTGCAACTGCCTTGTGTTTTTATTAGCATGAAGGCATTTCTCTTGAATGTCCATTCGTTAAAAGTAAAAATCGTACCCAAACTATGGCCCCTAATAGCCCAGATTCTTTTTTTTTTTTTAAGTAACATCTTTTACTCTACTGTAGGGGTGTCGAACTCAATCAGAGAAGGGGCCAAAATCTAAAATCCAGCCTAAATCACGGGCCGAATGGTTTACTGAACAGTCATAAACTGTCATTGTGATGGAAACGCAGCGGAGTGCAGTGATGACAGCGCGGTGCGGGCCACATTGCAAGGCCTGGCGGGACGGATTTGGCCCGCGGGCCTTGTGTTTGACACATGTGCTCTACTGGATTTCATGGTATCGCATGTAGTTTTATAAACAGATTTCAGAGGGTGGAGCTGAGTGCGCTTGTACACGCAAGGACATTCCTTCCTCAGCTGCGCGGTGGAAACATCTCTTCCCTCTGGCCCGCGCCTGAGGCCCCTGCGTCAGGAGGAGGACAGTCCCCCGTCTTCTCCCTCCACCTCAGGAGCTCACCCAGCACCAGGCCGCCGGGCCTCTCACTGTCTGACCCCAGGTCAAGGGTGTGGGGGTGCTGGGAGCTCGGAGCAGCACCCACCCACCCAGGTGGACGTGCATCGGAGCCTCTGGGTGCTGTCTTGTGCTGGAAGCCCCTTAGCCCCTGAACCCCTGTGTCTCAGAGCCTGGCCACCTGCACCTGCCTGAACCAGGCCGGTGGCTGTGTCTGTGGAGACCAGGAAACTCTCCCACAGCCTGTCCCTGGGCCCCCGGTGGGACTCCCAGTGGCAGCAGGAAGGGACCATGGCTGTTTCAGGAAGAAAATGAATGAGAAAAGCCTTGATTTCTCCCTTTCTCACCATGGAAGCTCTCTTTCACTGCCAGGGAGCCTGTAACTGCCCCGCGGTTGCCATTCTTGTCGAGGGCATTCCTGTGGCCCAGTGCCCTTGCGTGCTCTACTGGGAAGCTGCATGCAGAATGTTCCGGAGTGGAATGGGCTGGGTCTGCACAGGTTAATGGAGAGCATTGGAGCTGTGGCATCCTCTTTTCCCCCTCCCTCTGACCTCCTCCCCCCGAGGATACAGGAGGTAGAAGCCCATTGTGGCTCAGCCCCAGCCCCAGCCGTGAGTCGGCAGGTCTGCCCGTGGAGGCCAAGGGTCAGGTTAGACCACAGCTGATGGTGTGTTGCCAGCACCAGGCCAAGGGGCCTGGGCTTGGAGCTGGGAGACCTTTCCATTTCCTGGTGTTTTACTACCTCCTAACAGATGCTCCTCCCTCTTCTAACTGCAGGGGCGGTCACCTGCCTCCAGCCACACGTGGGCAGCGACTCTAAATGAAAAACGTGTTGCTGGTGGTGGGACTGTGTGACCCGTCTGTCCACATAGCTCTTCGGAGCTCCCTGTGGCTTCTCACGTCTGCACTGGGCCGTCCTTCTGATTGAATTAACGTGTAAATGCCCTAGCGTTCCTCTGACCCGAACCAGGCCTTGTAGATTGCTGGGAGGGGCGGTGAGGGCCTCCCTGTTTCCGTGCTCTCTCTCGTGACTGCCCACCTCCGCCGGAGCACACTCGCATCAGATAGAGTTTAGTGGGATCTTGGGGGATAACATTTGCTGTGTTTTAGTTGTGTGATTTTGGTTGGTATTTTAGTCCCGTGGCAAAGAGAGCTCATTCACACAATTCTGGTCATCTTAAAGATACAGTTTAAATGAAAACAGGTTTAAAAGTTAAGTGTGTTTTTTTTAACTAGTGAATTAACAAGGCAAAAGTAGGTAACTCAGTAGGGAGCTTTTGACTCCATGAATGTAATCTAAAGAGTAAAGTTTTTGTATAGGCAAGTGTATTTTTAATTGTGTGTGTGTGTGTGTGTGTGTGTGTGTGTGAAAGAGAGAGAGAGAGACACACACACACACACACGTGTGTGCAGATGGAGTCCTGGAGCTGCCACAACAAATGACCACAAACCAGCGGCTTAAAACGACGGGAAGTGTTCCCTCACGGCGGTGGGGCCGGGGGTCTCCGTGCAGGTGGACGGGGTTGGTCCTCCCAGGCTCTGAGGGAGAATCCATTCCGTGTCTTTCTCCTCGCTTCCCGGGTGCCAGCATCTCTCGGTGCCCTTGGTGTGTACGCACCTCACTCCAGTCTCGGCCTCAGTCACCAGGGGGCCTTGTGTCTGTGTCCAAATGTCCCCCTTCTCACCAGGACACCAGCCCTCGAGGTAGGGCCACCCTCCTCGAATAGGACATCATCTTAACTTGGTCCCATCTGCAGACCCTGTTTCTAAGTAAGGTTACATCAGGGGTTTGGACCGGAACGGAACTTTTTTGTGATAAAATTCAACCCGCACTGCGTGCTCACCATACGCGTGCAGAGTTCGGACAAGCTGCTCTCACCACTGTGGCGTTGCCCCGTTACCTCTCGGTGGCCAGGCCTTGCTGCCCTCTCACTGCTGGTCCCCTGAAGGTCGCACGCACTTGGTTCCTTTACATGTGACCTTCACGCCTCTGATGGGATTTCACAGCTGCCACTCACTCCTTGGCCATTAGTCCCCTATTCGTGGCTGCTAATTAGAATTGTGAGTGGCGTTTGGCATGTAATCCGAGTTTCTACCTCACGTGCTTAATATTCACCCTGTTCCAGCCACTCAGCTTCTAACTCTCTCCCTCGAAAGAGGAACGGGAATTTGAACCAGGACCCCCCTGAGACACTTCGCCCCGGCAGGCCAGGAGGCTGTGTCCCTGTCCCAGGAACATCTCTCTGTAGTTCCTCTTCTGGCAGAGCTCCAGCCGCTGCCTCCCTGTGGGTGGGGAAGGGGGAGGGCCCACTTGCTCCCTGGTGGGTTGAGCGGAAGGTTTAAGGTTGGTAGTGACAAACTTAAGAATGTCCGTAGAGCTTCCTTCCTGTGGTTATAGAGTTAACTGCTGTCGGCCATTTTTGCAAGGAGCCCTGGGCTGTGAAGTGGGTAAAGTGCCAGGATGAAGTCAGACCGGTCGAGAAACGTCTTCATTCAGTTCTGGAGCAAACCCTCCCCGGTGTGGGCGTGGTGGGCGAGGCCCGGAGCGAGGCCCGGAGCGAGGCCCGGAGCGAGGTCAGTGGGGTCGCTGCTGCAGCCGGGGCCACAGGAAGGCTTTGCGGAGGGCCTTTCGCCAGGTCTGACCGAGGAGCGGTCGTCCCTGACGTTCCTGGCCCTGTGAGCTGGACCCAGCAGGATTCCTTCCGCAGTGAATGGCTCTTCAGCTTCTCGGAGGCTCTTCACCAGCTCACATTTGTGAGCAGAAACCTCTCTCCCAGGCCCTGGCAGCCCCGAAGCTGCCTAGGCCCGAGGCCAGCAGGTGCCTGGCTGAGAGCCTGGGAGCAGGGACGTGCCAGCGTGAAGGCTGCGGTGGCACCTCCTCTCACCTCCAGGAGGCGGTCCTTCATCCCACAGTGACCTGTCCCTCTCATTCCGATTCCTTCCAGCAGTGACCACACAGAGGAGGCAGCACTTGGAGCTTCCTATGTGCCCCCCCCAAAACACACACACACACACACACACACACACACTCACACACAAACACACACACACACACATACACACACACTCACACACAAACACACACACACACACTCACACTCACACACAAACACACACACACAAACATACACACTCACACACAAACACACTCACACACACTCACACACAAACACACTCACACGCAAACACACACACACACACTCACACACAAAAACACTCACACACAAACACACACCCACTCACACACAAACACACACACACATACACACACTCACACACAAAAACACACACACACACAAACACACACATACACACTCACACACAAAAACACTCACACAGAAACACACTCACACACACTCACACACAAAAACACTCACACACAAACACACACACACACACTCACACACAAAAACACTCACACACAAACACACACACACTCACACACACACACCCACTCACACACAAACACACACACAAACACACCAAAAAAGGAAAACACTACCCTACAGCTGGGAATCTCAGCCCTGCACCACTCATTTGACAAATATCACAGACTGAGAGAGTCAAAAGGGTGCAGGCAAGCAGTGAAAGCTGGGTCTTTCACGCGGAGCGGAGTGGAGAGGAGGGAGCAGACGCCAGTGTCCTTCCCAGATGGGAGAAGCCCGGGAAGTTCTCCCTGCGGAGTGACTGGGGACAGTTAAGGGGAAACCCCAATGTCCACTATTTGGGAAAAGTTTTAGGGGAAAATGAAATGTGAGATGCTAAGACTAATTATTACTGTCAGGTAAGGAGAGAACATGGAAGAATCAATAACAGAGCCCTCGTTCTGTAAGGGTTTTCCCAGAGGAGCTCTGCACGTCCGGGCGAGCAGTCGCTGCACGGGGACGTGTCCCCGCGGTGCCTGTGGTTGCTGCCCGGACATGGCGCACGCCCATAGCCGTCATTACACAGACACCTGCTTGTCACTCGTGAGAAGGCGGGATGTGTCCGGGTGCTGGTCTGTGCCGTGTCTGAGGTTCGAACGGTCAGCGTGGAGCTGCCAGCCTCCCAGGTTCCCGGAAGGTGGGTTCCGGTTTCCACAGCGTGTGCAGGACTCTGCCACACCCACGTGCTCGTCTCTCAGTGAGTGTGTAACACACTTGCCGGGGCACGCTGGTCGTTCCTGCGATACAGGTTCAGAAACACTTGTGCAGCTGTTTTCAAAATCCCCGCGTCCTGTGGGGACAGGCCTCCCAGACACGGCTGGAGCCCGCTCAGGGCTGGGAGGGAAGGTGCCCTGGGCCGGCAGCATTGCATCTGTCACCAGGGCCCCGCTTCCTTGCCGCTAAAGCGATGCAGGACCGGTGGCTCTTCCCTGGAAGGCGTGTGATCGGCAGATTCAGATCTTTCTGCCTTTTAGGAAAATGCCTTTTCCTTTCTCTCTGAGGAGTCTGTCAGTTCTTTTGTTGGGCGTTTGTTGGCAGAAATGCCATCTATCCTTTCGCGAGGTACGTTTTTCTGTCTTCCTGGGAGTTGACTGCTCTCTAAATACTTTATTTTTTGTCTTTTTCATCTCGCTGTGTTTGTTTCAAGCCATTTCTCCGTGTTAGAAACTCAGTTTCTAGCAGTGTCTCCTCTGTTCCTTTTCCACATTTTATTTCTTCCTTGCAAAGTGGGTTCAGTCCTTGTTGTGGAGCAGAAAGGGCCCAGCCACCGGTGCTGCGGAGCCAAACACGAGAGAGACACGGAGAACCACGGTGAGAAACCTTGGCCGTTTTATTGGGAACGGTGCCACCCAGGAGAGTGGGAGCTGATGCGCCAAAGCCCGGCATCCAATGGCGCGTAGGGGATGGATTCTGTGGGCAAAGGCACCAGGCTCCAGGGTTAGGGATCCAGGGGGTGCTGGGAGCTGACCGTGGGAGGCGAGGGCGTTATGAGTTATTTCTTCAGGTCTGAGGACGCTCCCAGGCCCCTCTGTCTGGTTTTGTGGGAAAGTAGCCAGAGGGTCATTCCACCTGAGGGCTCAGGAGCTGGAACAGAACTCAGGAGAAGGTGTGATCCTTGGCCTGCGGAGGTCTGACCTGGGACATCAGTCAGGTCTGGTGCTGTCCTCTGCTGCCCCGGTGGTTGCTGGGTATCGGAGTGGGGGGCTAGGTCTCTGAGGGGGTTGAGAGAATTCCCAAAGCTAGGATTCAAAGCCAAAGTGAATCAAAGTCATAAGGACCCTCAGTTTCCTCCTTAGTTCTAGAGTTTTCCATCTCCTGTGGTTTCAAGCTCTCATCCCTGGACTCCTTGCCTTTCTGAATGCCCTTCCTTAAGTGCAGTTCGGGAGGGAGCACTCGAAGGGGTTTCCTTCTGCCTTGTGGGCTTTGTTTTCCTCTCCATTGGTTGTTCTGCTGGCTCCCTCCCACCCGTCTTCCCCCCACTGACCTCCTATCACCCCCTGCACCCCCATTCCCTCCTTAGTTCTGTGCACGATGTCCTCCCATTTCTCCAGCTTCCTCCTCCTCGGGCGTCAGCCCAGGCCTCTGCTGAGACGGATGCTTCTCGGCTCTGCTCAGGGACACGAGCACCGCTCAGGGTCACCCACACGGTCTGGGGCCACCGGCACCTCAGGGTGGCTGCCGGGAAGGGATGGTTTCTCTCCCTCAGTCCCTGTCAGACATGGGGTGTGGGGAGCTCCCCAACATCCGGTTTCCTGTGCAGGAGGAGGGGCTGGAGGAGGAGGGATGGGCCACTCTGCCCACATTCCCCTTTGCCAGCTGTCAGTCACCTGCTGGGGGGTGCTTGGGCCACACACCTGGGGCTGGGCGTTGCTTCCTGAGTTACATTTAAAATGCCTCCGTGTGCCCTCCCTGTGCTGTCTGCTGGACAACTTAGTTTCTTCCCTCCACACGGGGGGCTGTGTGGCTGTGAGACTAGGCGCCCGTGCACCAGCTCTGGACTCCTCCTCTCTTTCTCAGGCCAGAGTTTGCTGCCTTCCTTTTGGGAAGCTGCACCCCCTTTCTCGGTGGATGATGCCGTTTCTTCCTTCCTTCCCCATCTCCTTTATGCTTTGCTTAGATGGGGGTTAATGAAGCCCTCGGAGACCCTGGCCTGCTCAGGAAGTCCCCACGCCACCACATAGCAGTCACCACACATTAGATCCCTCCTGTGAGTGTAGCTTATGGAGTCACTTAAAAAAAAAAATCAATGTAAGATTAAAAAAAAAAAAAATTGGCAGAGGAATTGAAACCTGATTCAGTTAAGTTTTATACACTAAAATGTTAGCAATAAAATTTCCCCCCCGGGGTAAAAATAACATGCGGCCCAACATTTCTCTTAAATGTCACCAAACGAACTGTCTCCAGAATCTCAGTGTTCATCAGTTACCATTTCAGTGTATTTGTCAAAGCTGAAAGAGTAAAATTAATTTTTTTTAAAAAAATTTCTGGCACATTTGTAATTAAGATTTTTTAATATTCTCTTAGAGAAATGAAAGAGATTCTTGGTTCTTTTCAATGTAGCCCTCTCATTCCACTTATCTGAAACAATTAGGAAGCGATGCATTTTGCAGGCATTCTTGCTATTTCACCATGGGGCTGAGTCAGGAAGAAGAACGTTCTAGGCAAACGTTGGAAATGTTTTCGTGGACGGGAATCTGACCTGTGAGGTAGGAGACTCAGTGCCGAGGCCTGTGTGCACCTGAGGGAAGGACCGCGGCTGGTTGACCCCATCTGGTCAGAGAGAGGCTAGAAGGATGCTCCTCCCATTTTTATGGAAAAGGGAAATAGTACTAGAGTTTGAAAAGCAAGGCAGATTTTCATTCCTTGTTTTTGCATGGAAAAGTAAAGTTGAATGGTTACAAAAGTGCAGTAAAGTGACAGGCGGGTGAATTTCTTTATTCTTCCCTAAGCACAGGGCGAGCTAGGAGCTGGAGGCCGCCAGCCCGCTGCTGAGCTGAGTGGAGGAGGGAAAAGACGGGCCCTGTGTTCTCCAGGTCACCCTCGGGGCGCTGGGCGGCCGCGGGCAGGCCGTGGGGCTCCAGCCGGGCTGGGCTGTGCAGGGAGCACAGGAGCCGAGGCAGCGGCAGTGCGCGTGGGTGGACCTGCCCTTCCCGGCTGCGAGGGGCCCGGACCTCGGCTTGAGTCCTCGGTCTGTGTGGTCTGCCCGCGAGATCCGGGAGGGGATGGCAGCCCGGGTGACGGGGAAGAAATGCAAACTAGCGAAGGCTCGCTGTTATCACATCCCTCTCTGTTGCTTGCAGAACGTTCATGATACGTTCGTAGCTTTCAGTCCAATTAGCCAGAACGGTAGAAGCAGAAATGTCAAACGTCTGTGGCAGTGTTTACTCCAAGCTCTCCCCCTCTTTGGAATAGGAAAATTCCGTCTGCTCCTTCCCCCCCCGAAAGCAGAATGACAACACAGATGGGGCGCCGGTGCCTCCTTGCAGACGCCCCTCCGACAGGGCTCCGTGCAGCTCTGCCGTCTGCCGCAAGCTCCGGGGGCTGGGGACCCGCCGCGCCCTTCCCTCCAGCCTCCCAGCCTCCACACCGGCTCCCTGGACAGTAACCCTGGAACTTTTAGGGTAATTGGTTACGGCAGATTGTAAGGCACACCCTCAATGTAAGCCTTTCTAAACGAGGTTTCTGTCCTTCCTGTGTGTGGTCACGGCACACGTGTGTCCGCAGCCCCCTTCTTGGTGGTGTGTCCGGTTTCACCCGTCACCCACGTGGGGAAGAAATGCAGACCAGGCTCACGTCACAGGCGAGCTCAGGGGCATCCAGGGTGAGCAGGGCAGTCTTCTGGGAACCCCGACAGCTTGCCTCTGGGTGAAGCAGAAATGCAGCACTCTGAGCGTGAGGTGGGGTTCAGACAGGGCGCTCGGTTCTCAGGGAGGCGAGCGAGCGGCCTCCGCGGTCCAGGGCAGCTCGGTTCTGTCCAGCACTCTCCTCTGCCTGCTCGCCCCCGGTGACCTCACCGCGCCTCCGGCAGGATTAACCTCAGTGAAAGGGGCCTCCCTTGTCCCTTCTCACCGAGATGCCATCACCGGCCTCGCTCCCTGCCCACCTGCACGCAGGTGTGTGAGCCAGACGTGCCGGCGTCTGCTGGAGCGGAGGTCAGGGGGACGCTTTCTAACGCACGGGCCCTGAAGCCACTTAGTCTCAGGCAGTGGTATGTGGCCGTCGGAGCAGTGGAACGCCATGATGTAACAGGGTGGGCCTGGGCCCGGCTGCGCCTGTATGCCGGGAATACAACGTCCAGCGCAAGAGCCGGCAGGGAGGCACCTGGAGCCTGGGTTATAAACAGGCAGGTGTCAGATCTGCCTCAAAAACGAAACTGCACGTCAGGTCGCGTGGTGCCCTCTAAGATCACTTCCGCTGGTGGAAGTGATCGGTGGGCTGGGTGAGACCAGGGCTTGAGTTAAAAATGCCGGCAGTGGTGCCCTGCCTGCGGAGGGCCGCCTGGCGCCTGCCGGCTCCCCGGAGACTCCCCCTCTGTGGCTCTGAGCTTGTAAGTTCTCTCCCTCTCTGGCGAGACCATGTTCCTCCAGCGCCCAGCTGCCACGTTCAGGGGAGCCGGCTGCAGTCTCACCTGTCACAGCAGTAGCTTTTCCTGCTCACATTCTTACTGCCCCACAGCCTGGGTGCTGAAGCACCAGCTGAGTTTTACCTAATTACTGAACCTTGGGGTTCATGGCAAATGCATATGAGTATTTCCTTTCCTCCCCTCCCCTCCCCTCCCTCCCTCCCCTCCCCTCCCCTCCCCTCCCCTCCCCTCCCCTCCCCTCCCCTCCCCTCCCCTCCCTCCCTCCTTCCCTTTCTCCCTCCCTCCCTTCCTGAAAAAAATTATACAAGCCATTTGCAAGTGGCTAATGTCTGTGAGTGTAAAATATTGAAAAGATACGCTGTATCTTTCAGGGAGGGTGGTAAAGAGGTGCTTTTAGAATTGGAAGGGGCCTTACAGATGTTAAAAGAAGAAAAAGAAAAAAAGAATGACCTCTCTTTAGAGAGGCGAAGAAATTTAGGTCTGAAGTTCTTGGCGGAAGGTTGCAAAGCCAGAGACCATAGCAACCACAAGGGGAGAGAAAGAGAGAGACAGAGGGTGAGGGGGGGGCGGGGGGAGCATGAGAGCGCGTCCTGGTGAATGCATAGAGGGAGAGCAGAAACTTGTAATCAATTGGAGTATAGTTTCCCCGGGGCTGCTGTGACCAAGTACCACCGGCTGGGGGCGCTAAACATGCTATTGTAGTAAGTGTATCCTCTCAGTCCTGGAGGCCAGAAGCCCAGGAGCTAGGAGTGGGCAGCACCAGGGTCCTTGCAGAGCTGGTCCAGCATCAGGGTCTCGTGGCTGTGACGCCGGGGTGTGGGGTGGGGGCTTCTGTCCTGTGCCAGGTCTTCGTAGCTCATTCTGTAGTTACAACAGCCTAGCCAGGAGGCGTGCCATCTCCTTTCCCCTCGAGGAGCCAGCAGCGATGTGGCGGTCTGCGCAGGTGCTGGTCTGCATCCAGGTGCGGACAGTCTGCTCCACCCCTCCGATGTGCCTTATTCCACTCCCCTGGGCATTCTTGCCCCGTGACAGGGAAGGAGTGCACCCTGAGGGTCTGTGCCTCCTCTGGATGCTGGAAGTTGTCTTTGGCTTTTCTTATTGAGCAAACCAACCCCAGGAGAGCAAGTGTTTTCTCTGTCATGCGGTGCCTGGCAAGGTGTGTGGGAGTGGAGGCGTGTGCCTCTCGGGTGCTGGAGTGGCCCAGCCCCCCACAGACCCTGGACCCTGGGGTGGAAGGACCCTCATTGGGCCACCGGCCGAGCGAAATGTGGCCCCGGGCGGCAGAGGACCTGGGCGCGGGCTCTGGGTCGGTGGGAGGGCCTGCCAGCTGGCTCTCCAGCGTGCGGTTCCTGGGGTTTCGGTGCAGTTTCTGGAAGGAAGGAGCTGCAGGTGCAGCAGGACTGATGTGTTCCTCGCTCAGAAACAGAATCCAGCCAAAACCGGTTTGGCTCAGTGGTAGAGCGTCGGTCTGCAGACTGAAAGGTCCCAGGTTCGATTCCGGTCAAGGGCATGTACATTGGTTGCGGGCACATCCCCGGTAGGGGGTGTGCAGGAGGCAGCTTGTCGATGTTTCTCTCTCATCGACGTTTCTGGCTCTCTATCTTTCTCCCTTGCTCTCTGTAAAAAATCGATAAAATATGCAAGAAAATAAAATAATGTTTAAAAAAAAGAAAGAAAGAAAAAGAAACAGAATCCAGAGCCGGCGAGGGTCGCCTGGAGCGGACTTGCTTGGAGGCTCAGAAGGGGGGTGCAGAGGGACCAGGGACCCAGAGAGGCGGTTCTCCCGCTGTCCAGGGGGGCGCCTGGCAACCCAGCCCGGGGCGGTGCTGGGAGATGCTGGTGGCAATGGCGTGCCCCCCACCTGGGCATTCAAGGGGCCCAGATGTTAGGGACAGCCCTTGCCACTTCTGTGTGTGCACCTCGGCTCACCACCCCCTCCCCCCAGCAGGGGTTCCCAAGGCTCCTCACTAACCCGCGTAGCCCTAACCCTCTGTCCACCGCTGCTCTGCTGTCTGCGTGCGGAGCTGCCGTCAGTAGCTGCTGTCTAACCGTGTGTAACAGTCGGCACCCCTCACCCGTGAAGTGTGACTGCGAAGCACCATCCCCGTGATGTTCTGTGTTCCCACCAAGAACTGGGTTTCTCTTGAGGAGAATGCAGGTCCTCGGCCCTCCGATTTGTCCGCACGTGGTGCAGGCGGCGCCCGGGAGGCCTCGCAGATTCGTTTGTTTGGCACCCTGCACGCGCGCGCGGAGGACGATTTCAGCGCGCTCTCCCGAACTCTGCACCCGCGCCCCCGGCGGGCGAGGAGCCCTGGGTTTACGCACAAAGCCTGCACTCAGACTCCAGCCCCTCGGCCCGCGTCATTCCAGCAGAAACGAACGAGGGTCCTTTATGATAAACACCTAAACCTGAGTTCAGTTCGTTCAAAACCCGGTGGTTGCTGGAGGCAGATCGAAAGCCTCCCCTAGAGGCTCAGAGCTGCCTCCAGGGCGGTAGCCCAGAGTGTATTTGTCCACAAGCGAAGCCCACGCCTGCCCCCCCCCCCCCCGCGCGCTCCCCGCTCCGTCTTTCTTGCATAACGAGGTGTTCTGTGTGTGTGGCAGGTGGCAGATTCAAGAAAGAGATTGTTGTTGACGGACAGAGCTATCTGCTGCTGATTAGAGATGAAGGGGGCCCCCCCGAGGCACAGGTGAGTATTACATGCCGGTGGCTCACTGGCCCTTCACCTGTTTCTGGCTGCCGTTCTGATTCCGGGAGTTGGAACTGGACTGAGAAATCTGTCCGGTGAGCTCAGGAGAAGGGGACAGAGAGGCCCGTGAGAATGTCTTCTGCGATGGAGGTTCTTCTCACCTCTGAGGCACTCATTTCTGTTCTTCCTTCAGATCAGATCCCGGAGCGGGGCTCAGGCTGTGCAGCCAGGGGTCACTCTCCGCGGTGCTAAGAAGGGAGGCAGAGCACACTGTGTGCCAACCTGGCGGCGCTGTCGTTTGACCTCTGGGAACTTCTGTGCTCTCCGCCACCCCCACCGAGTCAGGCCCCTGGCAACCCTGGTGCAGGCGGGAAGCTCTTTGAACGCTGGGCGTCACAGAAATAAGAAAGCCCGTGCGTGTGTGGGACGCCTCCTTCTCCCGTTTACTTCGCGTCCAGTGTAGCGTTTTACTTACATACTTTATGAGCCGAGCACATGCTGGGGGCCGAATCTGGTCACTGGGGGGAATGCCCGCCTGGGTCAGCTCTAGCTCTCCAGGTGCCCGGGGAGGCTGCCCGCGCATTCCCGTCCGATGCCCCGGGGCGCCGCCCGAGGCCGGACCTGGTGAAAGGGCGCAGCCCCCGGTGTTCTGCCTGCTGGCGGCGCCGGCACCGGGGTGGGGAGGACCGGGACCCCTGAGGTCTCCGTCTTCGCCTCTGGCCACGAGAATGTGTCCACTCGGTTTCCCCAGGGACCAGTCCTCAAATGAGGTCACGCTTCCTTCAGAAACCTTAGCCTAGAAGCTGACCCTAAAGGTTTCTACTTTGGGGGATATCCCCATGGAGCCTTTCGAAGTTATGGCCAGAGTTTTGTACAAAAGGGGGCAGCGTGTACGTGAGTATTCAAGGGGGAAAGCCGTCCCCGGGCTCCCTTCCCCAGGCTGTGTTTGCTGTGTGAGCACGGGTTCCTTCCGTGGCTTCACGGCGTGTACATCGTCTGCCCGCTGACCACGGCGGCGTGGGTGGACTCCCGAGGCTGTGGCCACTAGCAGCCCCGGAGGGTGGTGTGCAAACTGCTCTCTTTGGGGTAGTTGGTGGGATGTCCTGGAACAGCGCCACCTGCTGGTGCTGGGCAGTCAGGACACACCTGCAGAGAATGGGGCGTGATCTGCACTTCCTCTGCAGGGAGGTCCAGACAGTGGCGCCTGAGGTCTTTGGGGGTGAGGCTGGTCCCAGGAACTTGAGGCACTGAGGTGCTCCTGCTCTACCCCCTTTCACACAGGGAAAGGGAAATGCTCTCAAGGTAGAGAAGGGAGGGGGTGACTGTCCAATCCTGGGGTGCCCTCAGGCCTCAGGATTCTTTGTTCCTAAGGTCTTGTTCTCACTTAATTTTGTATTTATTATTTGAAGATGATGACATGGTGCAGACCCAGCCCTTCCTCCCCCTGCATCTCCTCACTCAACTCCTCTGCCCCCTGCCCTTCTTCTCTCCCTAGTTTGCCATGTGGGTGGACGCTGTCATATTTGTCTTCAGCCTGGAGGATGAGATCAGCTTCCAGACGGTTTACCACTATTACAGCCGGATGGCCAGCTACCGGAGCACGAGCGAGATCCCGCTGGTGCTGGTGGGGACCCAGGGTGAGTGGCGTTGGCGCGCAGGTCGCGGTTGAAGCTTTGGGGCAGTGGCGCTGGCCGCTGGGACTCGGTTGGCTGAGCATCATCCCGTGTACCAAAAGGTCACAGTTTCGGTTTCCGGTCGAGGCACATGCCCAGGTTGTGGGTTTGATCCCCAGTAGGGACATGCAGGAGGCAGCCAGTTGATGTTTCTCTCTCTCCTGCTCCCTCTCTCTCTAACCTCTAAAAAAATATTTAAAACAATAAGGATTTCTGCAGTGGAGCGATGAGCGGATTCATGATCTGTGTGTTTGGTGTGGAGCAGTTTCAAAGTGGATTAAAGAAGAAATAATTTCCTGCTGAAGGCTCACTTTTTACAGATTTCATGGAGAGCACACCTTAGCCCTGCTCTTTTCTTTTTTTTTTAAGCATATTTTTATTGGCAGTTGGTCAAATAAGCAAAACCTTCAGAGGGGGAAGAGTTAACCTAAAACCAAATAGGAAGAGAGATTCTTTAGCATAGAGTGCCCTCTAGTGGTCAACAGGAAACAGGGCATGCCAGTGAAAAGTCCTTGGTCTGTTATGTACAGAATTGGCATATTGGATGGCTTGACAGTTCTTAACGTTTTAGGGTGAGTAGCTCACCTAAAGCAGATCCTGCTTAAAGCTCCTTAAAGAGGAAGCGATTCATTTCCAATAAGTGCCCCTTCCTGCAGCGTGCGCAGGGTATTTCTGAGCAAAGTCAGGCTCTGTGGGCCTCGCCTCACCAGCTGCCTGAGGGCATTGTCGGGTTGAAGACCCACGTGCCTTTTTGCTGGAGGCTCACTGGACAGGGAGTGGGTGAGCTTTCAGTGAGGCCAAAGGTTCTATTAAATGAGTGGTGTGTTACCTCACAGGTCAGTGTTCGCGGTGTCAGGAGCAGAGGGGAGTGTCTGAGCCCCAGCAGCTGGAGGTTGGGGGGTGGAAGAAGATGAGTTAAGTTCCTTCCTTCAGGGTACCCGGGCTGCTATGGGGCTCGGTCGGCATGGGAGGAGACTGGAGAATGGGTCCTCTCTCTGGGACAGTTGGGGCATGTGGATGCTCACTTCTGGATGAGGGGACTGTGACGTTTGCTAAACTGGTCCGTTTTGAAGGCTTGCAGATTAAATTGGTCTGAGGGAGAAGCAGGAGCTATAAAAAGATGCAGTTACAAATGAACGGAAACGGGAGAGCATTGCCCTGCAGTGCTGGGGGGGAGGGGGGAGGCGGCCAGGCCCCTTTCTGTTAGTGACAGCACATCTCGGAAGACAAAAAGGAGTTCCCTGCCCTCCTCATCCTCACCCCACCCCGTCTCACTCGGCTCCCAGCAGCAATGCCCTGCATTGGTCTCATTCCTCATCTTTATTACTTCCTGCCTCCCTCCCCAGCTGGCCTGGCTACCCCCGTGGGCCTGCTGTGTAAACGGGGGTGTCAGTGCCTGCACTGGGGTGACCAGACTCCCCCGGAGGCTCCGAGGGCTGTGCTGGGTGTGCAGGATGCTTTCAGCACGAGCTTTGTGCATCAGCAGGCCACCTGCAGGCTGCAGCCCTGGGGTTCTCCCTGCGTAAGCTCTTTTCCTCGGGGGCCGCCCTTAACTCCTGCTCCGTCTCTTGGTCTTTCTGGGCAGTCTTTTACTCCACTTCAGACGCAGGATCCCCTGAAACAGACTTCAACCAGTGACCACTAGTCTAGTGTGTGTGAGATGATGATTGTGGGGGTGGACTGTGTTCTAAAAACTCCAGGATCGGAAAAGAATCCCGTCCCTGCAGGTGTGGCGCAGGTCTTGGCTTCTCTGTGGCCTGAGGCTGTGGCAGGAATGGCCGCCCCGTGTGGTCACCGTATCGCCTTCCGCGTCTGTCTGTTCCAGATGCCATCAGTTCCACCAACCCCCGCGTCATCGACGACTGCCGGGCGCGGAAGCTCTCCAGCGACCTGAAGCGGTGCACGTACTACGAGACGTGCGCCACGTACGGCCTGAACGTGGAGAGGGTCTTCCAGGACGGTGAGTCCCCGCCGCGCGCACAGTAGGCCCACGTCCACGCCGGCAGGGTCCTCTGACATGTGGGCCCCGGGGGCGGGCAGAGCTCCCAGTTCCCATGACGCCGGTCTGTGCTGCTCAGAGTGCCGCCTCCGGGGATGGGACCAAACCCCTCTGCAGCAGTCCTGCAGCCGGTTCTGTGTCACATGGGGATGGAACGCTTCTCGAGCTGTTATTTGTGCACACGGTGGCCACATCTACACAATGGTCACTGTTACACGGTGGTCACAGTTACACGTGACCGTTTCTTCTGCCCGTGGTTCACGTTCCTAATTCAAGCCCATCTCTTTAAAAGGTTTAGATAGTTCATGTCAGTCTTTGAAGAGAATGAGCTGAAAGAAATGAGTCCCAATTTGGGCAAAAAGAAAAAAAAAAAAAATCACACACCCGGGCTCAGGGTGGGGGCTGTGTGACGTGTAGGAATTGTCTCTTTGACTTGGTTCATTGTCCAACTCCTGCCTTCAGGGACAGCCGCAGGTCAGAGAGGACGCTGTTCCCTCTGCGGGAGGGAGCGTGCGGTCCCCGAGGGGGTGACCGCTCACAAGATAAGTGTAAGGCACTTGTGAGGTGGGAGAGGGGCGGATGGCAGGAGGGAAGGGTGGTCTGTAGCCTGGAGGTTCCAGAAGGTCGGGGGCAAGGTGGCTGACTCAAGGTTGAAGACTGAGAGAAAGATGTTCCCATCATTTGTCCTATATTTTTTTTCTTCTTTTTAATATTGATTTCAGAGAGAGGAAGGGAGAGGAATAGAAACATCAATGATGAGAGAGAGTCATTGACGAGCTGCCTCCTGCACCCCCCCTCCTGGAGATGGAACCCACAACCCTGGCATGTGCTTTGACTGGGGATCGAACCGTGGCCTCCTGGTTCATAGGTCTACCTACGCTCAACCACGGAGCAACACCGGTCAGGCCATCCGTCCCGTTCCAGATGGCACTCCTGGGAAACAAACCCGGGGCCCCTCTCTTCTGGTTTAAATCCTCTGTTGCAGCCCACGCCCTGTGGTGCCCTGGGGCTGGGGCAGAGCGGGCAGCCACGCAGGGTGTCTTTAGCAGCTGCCCGAGCCGCCCAGAGGCACAGAGGCCTCGTTCGGCACCGCCCTGGGGGAGGCCTGCTAATATTAGTAAAATTGGTGGCAACTTCCCCCAAACCGGATTGTATGCTTTTCTTTCCAATGTCCAAATTAGTTTTCAGATGAAATTGAAGGAATACCACTCGGTAGCATTTTATTAAATTTCGAAGCTCGAGTTCATCCTCAGGCCATTCCCAGGGGCCTGCTGTGGGGAGAGAGCCCCCAGTTAAAACCTGTGGCCGCACCTGCAGGGCCGCGCTGCACTGGTGGCTCCGAGAAGGCCAGCCAGCCTGGGAAGCACCCGGCACGGAGGCACGTGGGCTTCTTCAGGGTCTGAGGGTCTCACAGGCAGGTCACTGTTCACATCGAGGAACCCGCACCCCCTGAAGTTCAGGTGAAATGTCAGAGAAGGGTCCCCATGAGGCCCAGGGCCAGATCCAGCCAGCTGCCTGCTTCCGTCAACAGACTTCTCTCTGAATCTTCGGTCGGCTGCCTCCTGCACACCCCACACTGGGGATGGAGCCCGCAATCCGGGCATGTGCCCTGACCAGGAATGGAGCCGTGACTTTTGGTTCCTAGGTCAATGCTCAACCACTGAGCCATGCTGGCCACGCAGTACGTTTTAAAAATAAAATTGAGGTTACTTAGCACATTTCATATGGTAATTATATAACATACATGCATATGTGTGTGTGTGTGTGTGTGTGTGTGTGTGTGTATATATATATATATATATATTTTTTTTTTTTTTTTTTTTTTTAACTAAACCATGGACTGTGTAATTGTTAGTGGTCAAAGTAGCTGGTAACCGAGTGGGGACCATCCTCAGCATTTCACATCATTAACAGGAACTGTCCATTTTCATCCTCAAGGAGAAAACTTATAAAGTTTAGAGTTAGACATCGAGGCTCAGGAAAGTTACGTTGTTTGACCAAAGGTGCTCCGCCTGGATTGGATCCAGATTTGGGGCCCTGAGCCTGGAGCCTTAACCGTGTAGTCATTAGTGGACACAGCCCGGGCCCGGCCACCGAGGGGAGGCCTGGGCAGGGGAAGGCCCGGGCGCTGGCTCACTGGCCACCTGCAGACTCTGAGTCCGTGGGTCTCTCCATGGACTCTCTGGCCTCCCATATGCCCTGGCACTTACTTCTATTTATTCACATTTTATGTGTTTGCGTTGCAGAGAAAAAATGTATT
This sequence comes from Pipistrellus kuhlii, assembly GCF_014108245.1. NCBI lineage: Eukaryota > Metazoa > Chordata > Mammalia > Chiroptera > Vespertilionidae > Pipistrellus > Pipistrellus kuhlii. Next base: position 27,831,383 of record NW_023425573.1, read on the forward strand.
ATTCCTATGGAACATTGGGCTTATCAATAGAAGAAGGAAGCAGGCCAGGGTGTTACCTATTCAAGCCCAGCCACCTGCAGGCGGAGAGCCCTGTCGGCTGGCCACCCGGTTTGTTTTTTAAGTGGCCAGGAACTTGATTCTGTGCCTCTTTAATCTTTGACTTCCTGTGTCCTGAAACAGAAAGTAAATTGTGAAAATAATAGGAAAACAGAACATCTGTTTCCTGTGCTTCGTTCCTGTGGCAGTCAAATGGCTGTTGGTAGGTGAGTCAGGAGGAAGGTCCTCTGTTAGCAGGAGGCATGTCAGGAGGCAGGGAAGTAGGTTGGTTGGTTCGTTCGTTCATTCATTCATTCATTCATTCATTCCCAATTTGAGCACCAGCCTTCCAGCCTCTACTTAGGGATGGAGATACAATGGGAAGCATGGTCGGGCCCTGCCTTGGTGACGTGGAAACCCCGTAGGGGACCAACCTGCAACAGTCACCCAGGACTATAGACCGCCCCCTGGTCGAAAGGGGAGTGCTGGCCGGGGCTGGTGGTACACAGGCCCCTGGGGGCATCGCGTGCTCCATCTGGGAGGAGGGTGGTGGGCTCTGGCCGTGGTACCTGCGGGACTTTAGTTCCTGCAGCTGGGTCTCGGAAATTGTGAGTTAATTAAGTCTTTTCCCGTGCCGTTAACCTGCCAGTGCCCTGTCTACAACCTGCTCTGCCGTGAGTGACCGTACGTGGGTGTGCAGTGAGTGTGGTGACCTGTCGCTGTGTCCTCCCCTCATTCTGTCTGAGGAGGAGGGAGAGGCCCTATTTTTGTTTGTTATGACATTTTATTGAAGATACTCAGGCATCCCCCTTTGTTCTGGGGGTATTTTTTTTTTTTACCAAATGTTTGACTATAGTGTCTGACTTCCGTGTGACAGTTTAATAAAGATCCTGGATAAGGAGGACTGGTTTCCTCTCATACAGAATGAGCACAGCCAGTTGGTGCACAGTTTGTTAAATTTCTGACGAAGGATACTGTAAACCCCCTCCCTCCCTCCCTCCCTCCTTCCCTCCCTTTCCCAGAGGGAGCTAATACAGACTTATCTGAATTGCAAACAGTTTCATTTTATGTGTGGATTATTCTATTGTGCATCCCATTGTGAGCTGTTTTGTATGCAGAAGTTAACACTCTCGTATGTATATTTTAAAATTCTAGTCATTTGTTAAATCCCAAGTCAAAGCATCCTATTAAAGAGGGCACTAAAGCTTTAATCTGTGACCCTCCGAGCTTGAGCTTGTATTCACTGGATGGTAAGAACACAGTACATGCAAAATTTTGCTCTGACAATAATGTTAGAACAGGTCAAGCAACATTGGAGTAAGCCTCTCTGGCCTCGTAGCTGGGGTAGTTGGAGTGTCAACCTGTGTATCAAAGGGCTGTGGGTTCGATTCCCAGTCAGGGCACATACCTGAGTTGAGAGTTCAATACCCATGGGGGTATGTACAGGAGGAGGCAGCTGATCGATGTTTCTCTCTCTCTCTCTCTCTCTCTCTCTCTCACTCTCTCTCTCTCTCTCTCAAATCAATAAGCATATCCTCAGGTAAGGATTAAAAAAAACACACCAGAAAACCAATATCTACATAAATTACAGATTACTATGTGTCCCCTTAATTCTCCACAAAACTGTAGGTTTCAGTCACTGGTTTGTCAGGGATAACTGGATAGGCTGGCGATCTCCTATGGGAGACCTTTCTGTCTCAGGTACACGGGTGGGAGCTGGGCCGTGGCATTCAAAGGGCCCTGTCTGCGGAAGGCTGATGCTGTGTGCGTGGTGCTGGTGGGTGGGCGTCCCCGACACTCCTCCCGTCCTAGGCCCTTGGCCGGCTCTTCACGTGCTGCAGTTCACCTTCTGGGAAGCACTTTCTCAGGAAGCCACTCACCCTGCCTGAGGACAGCTCACCCGGGCAGGGACCGCCCGTGCTGGGGGTCGAGCCCGGAGAGGTCTCGTGGCTTACTTGCTGAAGATCACATGGTATTTGCCCGAGGTCATGCAGTGCATCAGGAGCCTGGTTAGCTTTCCATCCTCTGCTTCCGCAGATTGAAACCCGGATGTACAAAGAGTCTCAGCTCACACACACCATCCGCAGTGCTGGGTCCTCATTACAGTGTCCAGGACGAGGTGGCTGTGCCGAGGAGCCCAGTGTGTGCAGCCTAATTGCGTGTGTGAGCACCTCGCTAAGTGGAAGCCTCTCCCGGATTTCTCCCTAGGCCTCGCGTGCTCGAGTGCTGCCTGCTGACAATGCAGCCTTTTGTCTGTGCTGGCCGGGGGTCTGTCAGTCACCCACCCCGTCCATTCTCTCCTGGGCCCGGCTTCATTGTAAGGGTTGGGGTGGCCTGTTTCGTTATTTGCTTTTGTTGCTCTCGTGTTGTTGTTTTTCTCTTCATTGTGTTAGAGATTAGATTGGAGCCAATTTATTTTTATATTTGCACTTGTGTATTTTTCCCCCCAAAGGCGTGCTTCTAAAAATCAGATTTTTCATGTTTAAAAGTGTGTACATTGGGCATTTCACATATGCTGGAAAGTGAGCCAGTGAGCCCAGTGTCTGTTATACATTTTTAAATTTTATTTTATTTTTGCTGTGAAAAGCTTTGTTGTTTCATTTGGTCCAGTGCGTGGGAGAGGGCTTCAGGGTGGTTAAAAGATGGGAGAAGCTCAGGCCAAAGCCAGACACGGGGGATGCAGAGGGGCCCCTCACAGGCCTCTGGGCTCCACAGGCTCCTAGTCCTGCTGGAGGGTGAGCCTTTCGAAGACACCCCCGCCCAGCCCAGCCTGGGGCCCATCTTCTTGATGAGTTTGACCTCTTCACCCAGGAAGTGGTTCTCCAGGGAGTCACAGATGAGGGTCTGCGGGTAGGAACCAGGGCCGGCAGCTCCAAAAGGGCCTGGCTCAGGCTCCTCTCCACGGCCAGGGCGGCTCCCATGGCGTCCCGAGTTTGCCCACTCATCCCGGGAGGCTTCCTGGGAGGGAATGCGGCCACCACGCTGGTTCTGCAGCTTTAGGAGATGCTCAGCGCCCTCTGCTTCTTCTCCGCCCACTCGCGGAAGAAGTGGTCCACACCCTGGAGATCTAGCCCGTCTCCATGGAGGACAGAGAAGCGCAGAGAGGGAGGTGTGGGGGGCCTGCAGAGGCAGCCTCCATCTCGGGGGGAAGAATTCTGACGAATTCGGGAGCTCATGGTTGTTCAGAAATAAGGAGTTAAGGTAGGAAAAAAAAAAAAAAAAAAAAAGGTGTGTTGGCTGGTCCCCGAGGTGGTTCTGCAGGTGGTGATGGGATGAGATGCAGGAGAGTGGCCGAGGCTGGAAGAAGGGGTGTCCCTGGGTCTGTCCCGTCCGAACACTGTTGAAGCAAGAGACAGATCTGGGACCGCCGAGCTGCTACCTTCCATGTTTGTGTCATTTGTCATCATGACGAGTGTGACCATCGCAGCTCAGGGACTTTGATGGAATCCTGTCGTCCTCAGGAGCCCGATGCGCAGCCTGGAGACAGGTTCTCCGAGACGTTGCTTCCTGACGTCACATCACACCGCTGGTGCCCGGCCAGCGTGTCCCTTCCTACCACTGTCCGTCCGTGCTCATTACGTGCCCCTGTCCACAGCTCGGCCTCTGAGCTTGAAAAGTCACGCATGTGGGACTCACACAGACAGGCAGTTGGAATGATGGGTAACAGGCTCTGCTGCTTAACTCACATTTCATGGAGGGAGTTAATATTTCAGCGCTTTCTTTCTTTTTTTAAAATATATTTTATTGATTTTTTACAGAGAAGAAGAGAGAGGGATAGAGTTAGAAACATCGATGAGAGAGAATCATCGATCAGTTGCCTCTTGCACACCCCCTACTGGGGATGTGCCCGCAACCGAGGTACATGCCCTTGACCGGAATCGAACCTGGGACCCTTCAGTCTGCAAGCTGACGCTCTATCCACTGAGCCAAACCGGTTTCGGCTATTTCAGCACTTTCTGAGAACAATACTGATCCAAGGCCCGAGTAGCGCCTGGGTAGAGCTGCTAATGGTGGGGGGAAGGAGACTCGGCCTGTTCCCTGAAGTTCACTGGTGGAGTCCGTGAGGTGCCCGTGACCCCGGCCGGGCGGCGGCCCCGATGTCGTCAGTAACCTCGGTGTCGCTGGCCGTTGTCGCCTGCTGGCTTCTGACAAGGTCGAATGCCATGAAGTGAGGTCTGCAGGCTGCCGCCAACAAGCCCCTCTGCCTGTGGCTCCGGCTCAGGTGGACCGCGACCTGTCGGGTGTCCACCAGGCAGGCTTCCCGAGAGGGAGGGGGTGCTTCCTGAGGAAGGATGGGAGGCCCGGCGGGCTTTCTGTGTGTGCTGGGCCCTGGGCTGTGTTCGGTGGGAGAGAGCATGACTGATTTATAGCGATGATGTTTATAAAACAGGATGTCGGTGCCCTCGTTACTGTGCATTCCCAAATTCCCTTTATATCTTGACCTGAGAAGCTTGACCTGTAATGGGGTTAAATCACAAAGTAAAACGATGACTTTATACCAGAACTAAAATGTAAACGTTTGGTGTAGGAAGCCATATTTTCAGAGGGTTAAAAAAAAAGGGGGGGGGGGAGGGGGCAAAAGACGATCGAGTTAATTTTTTTGTTTAATTAGTTTGAGTTCAGCCCTAACCAGTTGGCTCAGTGGATAGAGCGTCGCCCTGCAGACTGAAGGGTCCCAGGTTCGATTCTGGTCAAGGGCATGTACCTCAGTTGTCCACGCATTGCCAGTAGGGGGTCTGCAGGAGGCAGCTGATCAATGTTTCTCTCTCATCGATGTTTTTAACTCTCTGTCCCTATCCCTTCCTCTCAGGGAAAAAAAAAATCAATAAAATATATTTAACAAAAAAATGGTTTGAGTTAAATTCTTACCGTTGGGGAGCTGCCAACACACGTTACCACTGTGTCGAGCACCTGGCACATACACCTGTGCCCGGACTCTTCAGACACGTAGCACGTGGGGAGCGGAGCAACCACAGCCGCCTTTCTGGGCTGATGTTGGAATTGGTGTGTGGTGGTGGCCTGGCCGTGGTCCAGGTGGTTTCAGTATCATAAATTTGTCACAAGTGAGAAACCAGCCTGTTCCTTCATCGGAGGCCTTTGTCCGGAAGTTGCCCCTTTAAGACTTTATTTCTTGTCCTTTGAACTGCTTGGTGGACCCAGAGGCTGGACTTGCAAAAGACGAATTAGCTCCTCAGGATATCAGTTGATTTGCTTAAAATTACATCCAAAATGCACCCTTCTAAGTAAAGGGGTTACCTACGTGATCCGTGGTTTGTGCTCCACAGCCTGCAGCTGCTGCCTCAGCAGTGACGGGATCATCGCTCACTAGTGCATGACCCTGTGGAACAGTGGTCGGCAAACGCATGAGTCCGCAGAGCCAAATATCAGCAGTACAACGATTGCAGTTTTCTTTGAGAGCCAAATTTTTTAAACTTCTCACGCCACTTCTTCAAAATAGACTCGCCCAGGCCGTGGTATTTTGTGGAAGAGCCACACTCAAGGGGCCAAAGAGCCGCCTGTGTCTCTCGAGCCGTGGTTTGCCGACCACGCACAGCTGGAGAAGGAACCGTTGCAAGGGAAGACCTTTTGATTCTTTCAGAATTAACACAGGAAGAGGTCTTCTGACAGCCAGATAAAGATGGATGCTGTTACAGACGATGAGACAAGCAGGAGTCGCTTATTTCATAATGCGGAGGAAGGGGCCGTTAACAGCAGCTTTGATGCTTTCTGGCAGGTCTTGCCCCGTGTCGGGGTTCCATGCTGTGCTGCCCTTAGGGAAAACGGCCCAAAACGGCCGGATGCTGCCCTTGGGCTCAGAGGGCCCGCGTTACCTCTCACGCTGCCCGCACTGCCGACGCCAGGCCATGAGACTCTGTTAGTACGTGCCCTCGGTTCCGATTTGCATGTCGACTCCCATCTTCGGCTGAGAATTAATTTTATTGATGACAGAGAAAATGGATATTTCAGCACTTTCCCTGCGCGGCGGCCTCCTCGCCATGTTTGGCCCCAGGACTCCGCCTGACGACGCTAGCCAGCGTGAATTAGCTCCACGTGTCATTAATGCATACAAATGGCTTTTATTTTGTTCATAATCTGCTCATAATGCCACGGCATTGTGCTCTCACTAATGTCTTTAAAATGATGAAGCGGCTGTGTACTCTCTGACCTGTTTAACCCTTCGCTGAGTTTCTGATCAAAAGACTGTGAAAATAGGACTTAACTAGGATAGAAGTTGTTATCCTCTCCTGCTGTTGGTTTCAGAGTCTTCTCTTTATTTTATGACCCCCCCCCCCCCTTACAGAATATGGACATAGCAGACTGTGACCTTCACTCGTAGAGGGAGTTCCCCTACCTACAGGGCCAGCCCCAGGAGCTCAGTCCGTGGGAGGTCAGGACAGGTACCCTCACGGAGGCTGGCTTTCTAGTTGTGAGATGCTTTGGTGCGAGGAAGGTAGCATTCCCTCACCGACTCTGATATCGATACACACACACACACACACACACACACACGACACTAACAACCTTACTTATCAGCCCTGAATCAGGGAAAAGGAAACTGTGAAGAGTGTTTTGCAAACTTGTTTGTCTAAAACAGGGGTGTCGAACTCAATCAGAGAAGGGTCCAAAATCTAAAATCCAGCCTAAATCGCGGGCCGAATGGTTTACTGAACAGTCATAAACTTGACAATGTTAACCAGAAATGTGAATTTAAAATGAGTGGAACAATCTTTTCCTTAACAGTGCTGTTAACCAACTCACATGCTATCAAGCAAAACAGTAATATTGGTATCAAGCAAAACAGTAATATTGGAATGTACCTAAAATGCTCATTGTTTTGTTTTCTGGCTAGATGTCTGACACCGTTTTCCCCGGATCAATGAGTCAATGTTCGGTTTTATTTCTTGGGCTGTAGCAACCCGCAAAACAGCATGGAGGTTGTCATCGGTAATGCGTGATCTGTGCTTGTTTTTGTTCAGATTCATTATTGAAAACATCTGTTCACAAAGATAGGTGCTCCCGAACATGGATAGAATACGGGCAGCATGAAGTCGGAGCTCTGGCATTGAGTCAGGGGGCAGTAGAGGGTAGAAGTCCTCAATTTCAACATCTTGAAACCTTGATTTCAGGCCACTGTCAGACTGAAGCTCGATTATCTCCATCTGAAGGTGATGGGGCACATTGTTGACATCAACTGTAAAAGGATTGGCAAAGATGTCAAAGCCTGAGTGCTGTGTTCTAAAGTCAGAGAAGCGCCGCTCAAATTCACTTAGTAAACGGCTAACTTTGGTAGCCAGCCGACTGCAAGGAAAAGTACCAGAAATAGTGGTTGAGATACTCAAACAAACGGGAAAGTGGGCAAGATTGTCCTGTTCCAGTTGGGACTTCCATAGTTGAAGTTTACGCTGGAATGCTGTGATCATGTCAGACATCTTCGTGATGACTTGTTTGCGTCCCTGCAGCTTCAGATTCAGTTGGGCGAGATGCTCGCAAATGTCACACATCATAGCAAAATCACATAGCCAGGCGGGATCCGACAGTTCAGGCAAGGGCTTTCCTTTACTTTCCATGAAAAGAGCAATTTGTTCTCTGAGCTCAAAAAATCTTTTGAGGACTGCGCTCTTGCTCAGCCATCTTACTTCTGTGTGGTATGGCACGTCTCCATGCTCTGCACCCACCTCCTGTAAAAACTGCTGGAACTGGCGATGATTCAGGCCACGTGCCCTTATAAAGTTAATAGTTTTAATGACTGTGGTCATTATGTCATTCATGTCCAGAACTTTTCCACACATAGCCTCTTGGTGGATAATGCAATGATAAGTAATCAAGGGTGTGTGGCAGTGACTTTTTTGCATTCTTTCCTTCATTAGTCCAACCAAGTCTTTCTTTTCTCCGCACATTGAAGGTGCGCCATCAGTAGTTAGCCCCACCAACTTTTCCCAGGGTAATTTAAAATTATTTATAGATTTCTCCACAGCCTCAAATATATCTCTACCAGTCGTCGTCCCATGCATGGCAGCTACATCCAAAAGTTCCTCAGTGACAGAGAGGTCGGTCTTCGTAGCACGTATAAAGATGGACAGCTGCGCTGTATCAGTGTTGTCTGTGCTTTCATCGATAGCAAGTGAAAAAGCGAGATAACTGCATGCCTGTTCGGCCAGCTGTGATGATAGATTTCCTGAGAGTTCTTGAACTCTATCTGCAATGGTGTTTCTTGACAAACTGACATTTTGAAAACTCTGTATCTGGTCTGGGCATACTTGCTCACACACTTTTAGCGTGCATTGCTTCAAAAAGGCACCCTCTGAAAAACACCTTGAAGTACGGGCAATTTCTTCAGCCACTATAAAGCTTGCTTTCACTGCAGCATCATTTTTCGCTGTAGCCTTTGTAAACATTTGCTGCTGTGATTGTAGTTTGCCTTTTAGTTCTTTAACAATTTTATGCTTTTCTTCCAAAGTATATTTGCCATACTTAACATTATGTTCGGTGTCAAAATGACGACGTATATTGTACTCTTTCATCACCGACACTGTCTCATAACACAATATACACACTGGTTTGCCCTCTCTAAGCACAAACATGTATTCATTTTCCCATTTGTCATTAAATTGTCTGCCTTCACCGTCAACTTTTCTTTTCCTGGACATTTTGGGATCAATATTGGCAGTAAAAGATGTAGTTTATTGGAAATCTGCGTTAGAAGGAAAAAGTTGAAAACTGCACAGGGATAGCTTGATTTGGCAGATGGAGTGGAGAAAAAAAAAGTCAATAAATGCCTGGCTGGGTACAGATAGCAGATTCTGTTGCGATTTTTATGCCTGCACTTTATGCCAGGAACTGGCAGCTTCTGCTGTGTATTTTTTATGCCCGCACACTCACTCTCTCCTCTGCTCTGTCACCCCACAACCACATCGGATGCCGGACTATAGGTCACGCCTCCTGAATCTCGAGTGACTTGTTATCTATGTGCATGCATAATAGATAGCAAGTACGGTGGCCGGCGAGATCACAAGCCTCCTATGTCACCGCGCGTCATTGTGATGGAACGCAGTGGAGTGCAGTGATGACAGCGCGGTGCGGGCCACGTTGCAAGGCCTGGCGGGCCGGATTTGGCCCACGGGCCTTGTGTTTGACATGTGTGGTCTAAAAGAAAAATAGGCTGTAAAAACTTAGGTAAGTTGGGTTTTGTGAGATTTGCCAAAGAAAAGAGTTAAAAGATATGGAATGTGGAAATAAAAGCCGCCCAGTGGCTGTTACTGTTAAGGCCCAGCGCGTGCACGCACGCACGCACGCACGCTCGCACGTGTGCCCATGTATTTTAAGAAATGGATTGTCGGGCGCTGTAATGTTTTACATCCTGCTTTTTCAGATAGTGTTTCTACAGTGTAATAGCTTATTTTTGCATTGCATTCCGTTGAGTGAACATAACAATTTTGGGTCCAGTCTTCTACTAACAATGACTGTTTTCCCCCTATTTGTTTATTTGTTTTAGGAAGACTGCTTCATGGATGGCTCTTTACCTAAAGCTGGTCTTCAGGGTACACCTCGGGGAGTGGGAGGGGGAGCGAGGGGAGGGCCGCTGGCTGGTGAGGGACACAGCCTCACCGCATTCGGTCCTTGCCCAGCACCTTCCAGGGGGTGTGGTGGCCTCCTGTACCCTGGCCACCCTGGCTGTTTTCATTTTGGATATTTAGGTGCTCCTGCATTGGGTGCATATATGTTTACCAGGGTTACAGCCTCCTGTTGGTATTATGTAATAACCTTTGTTGTCTCTTGTGATGGCCTTCATCTTGAAGTCTATTTTGTCAGATGTGAGTATTGCTATTCCAACTTTTATTTCTTTTCCATTTGCATGGAAAAAGTATTTTCCATCCCTTTGCTCTCATCCTGTGTGTGTCTTTTGTTCTGAGGTGGGTCTCTTACAGACAGCATAGAATTGGATCATGTTTTTGAATCTATTCGGCTACCCTATACCTTTTGATTGGAACATTTAATCCATTTACATTTAGGGTTATTATTGATAGGTGCTTATTTATTGCCATTTTTTTTCTGTATGCCTAGGTTTTTCCTCTCTGTTTCTTTTTCTCATTACAACAGTCCCTTTAGCATTTCTTGTAATGCTGGCTTGATATTTCCATTTAAAAAACTTTTCACTTGCATGGCCAGCATGACTCAGTGATTGAGCTTTGACCTATGAACCAGAAGGTCCTGGTTCCATTCCCGGTCAGGGCACATGCCTGGGTTGTGGGCTCAAACCCCAGTGTGGAGCGTGCAAAAGGGAGCCAGTCAATGATTCTCTCTCATCATTGATGTTTCTATCTCTGTCTCCCTCTCCTTCCTCTCTGAAATCAATAAAAATATATAAAATAAAATAAAACCCGATAGTGAATGAAAATGCTCCTTTAAGTCCACATTTATTTTTAATAAAATATAAGGCACCTCAGTACTTAGGGTTTGGGGGTGAGATGCAACCCTGTAATCAATGTAAAATTATTTCCAAAAGGCTGTTTTATAAAAATACATTTCCCAGACTGTTCTCTTCATGTAAAAGCCTGTGTGGGAAGTAGATCTGAGGTTCAGTTTGCTTTCAGGTACCCGGGTTTGTAAGTTAGTGAGCTGCCACTAGGGGGCACTGGAAGCGCACATAAGGACGATTCTCACTGGCATGTTTTTTCCTTTTGCTGTCTCTGTGGGGAATACAGACATAATAAAACTCACTGGTTGAGGAGATCCTTTAGACCTGTAATAAGATGCGGCCCACAAAGCGTGTAAAGCTCCCGGACCGGCAGTACGTGAATGCAGAGGCGAAGAAGTTTCATTCATTGGAATGGACAGAACACAATAAAAAGAGATGAAGTGACATATTCTATTTAACTACCAGTCCCTTCCTCCACTTTGCTTTGCACGTAACTTTACAGAAGAATCCCAGGAAATGTGGCAAAAGATACGCTTTTTAAAAATGGCATATAATACCCAGGTTCATTATGTAGTCTGTCCTCTTCGCAATGAACCCACCGCGAGTCCTGTTGGCCTGAGCAGCAGCCCAGGCTCCTCACTCCGTGGTCTGCATCTTGGCTCCGAAGGCAGGCGGGCGCAGGCCTCTGCCCACACCTGGGCTGCGTGGGGTGACTGTGGGTCTGGGTGGAGGCACTGTCACAGCCTTTCTGCCCAGCTGTACCCCTTCCTGTGTTGCCCCCCCCCCTCCCCCTGTGCCTTCTGATAGTTAGAGACCAGGAGGTAAATGATGAATCACATGGTCCCAGGGCAGAGGGAAGGGAGCTGATGAGGTTTGGAGGTGTTCAGCACCCTCCGGACAGTTAGCAGCTGCCCCTCTGAACTCGGGGTGGGTGAGGCCTGGTGCAGACAGGAGCCTCTGATACGTGTACATTAGCCAGGGTCTCATCTCCTAACTCCCAGAGGGGTTTTTCCTTCTCTTCTTTTCCCCCTAAGGCGGAGGGCTTCTCCCTGCGGTGGTTCATTTGTTTATTTCTTGCTTTTACCTTTGATTTTCTCATACTAGCTAGTTTCCCTTAGGAACTGTAGCACCTCAGACCAGAAAACCTTCTATTTCTTTATTTGGAAAAGGGGACTAATTCCATGTTTGTGCCTAAAAGGAGAAACATCAGATCACAGGCCATTCTATACAGGTGGTTTCTTTTATCAGAGGATGCAAATACAATTTGGGGAGTTAGCCCCGTTTTCAGTCCTCAGAACAGCGGGAAGGCGGGAAGGTGGCAGGATATTTTGAGCAAGAAGGGGAGTTAGGAGCAAATGGGACAGTTTCATCAGAAGGGGGTCCCTCTGCCTGGAGGGCAGCTTCCTCGGGCTGGTCTCTGAGTGCCAACAAGTCTCGTCCCCCCCTCCCCCCAGCCCCTGAGGGTGAGAACTTCTAAAGAGCCTGTGTGGGGAGAGCAGTGGCCCAAGTTCCAGATGTTTCTCTTGGATTCGGTAAACGTCGCTGAAGTAAGCCACTTGCACCGGGGCCCGCAGCCCCTGCAGAGGGCGGGTGTGTGTCTGCGTGAGGTTGCAGACGGCGACCTCAGCTGGGTCTTCATTCCCCGGAGTTTCACAGTGAGTTTTCTTGTGGGAGAAGAACAGCCTGCTGGGCTCTTCGCACACGTCCTCGTGGCTCCTGCCGGAGTAGTGGGTCAGTATGTCGTGTGAAGGGTGACGTGAGGGGGCCACCCCACCTTGTCTCCCACCCTTGTCCTTCCCCGAGTGGTTGTTAAATGCCAACAGGCAGCTGCCCAGTTCACACTGCTGTGTAATCTGAGAGTAATTAGGAAGCCCTTGAAAAAATGTTACACAAAGGAGATCTTTCAACATTCTATATAATAAAAGCCTAATATGCAAATTTCCCTCTTGACTAGGAGTTCGACTGGGGTGGACCTGCTATCCATCCAACCGCCAGAGGCCCCTCCCCCTGGCCAGCCCTGCCCGAGGCCCCTCCCTCCGGCCAGCTCTGCCCTCAGTGGCATTGGCGGCAGCAGGCGGCTGGAGGAAGGGAGGCCCCGGCTAGCAGCTGGCAGCTTCTAGGGACCCTACCCATGTACAAATTTCATGCACTGGGCCTCTGGTAATATTTAATTAACGTAATTGCTGTAATACGATGGCAAAAATAAGGGGGAAGAGTTGAACAAAACCAGTGCAAAGGCTAATGGACAGCTCCATGTGCCTGCATTCACCTGGTTGGGGGTTGGGGGGGATGGAAGGGGGGCGAGCTGAGGCTCGATGCCAGCGCTTTTTGTTCTGTGGCGTTGATACTGGACGAGGGTGGACAGAGTGTCCAAGAACTTGGACCTGAGTGAGTCCTGCTCTGGGAGGTGGAGGCCGTGCCCGCACTGCCCAGGTACTCCCGCGTTCTCTCCATGGAGTTCTGCTCCTCACAGTTGCAGCTAACAGCCAATTCTGTTAAAATACAACATTCGTGTATATTATGTTATCTGTTTATGCATATAAACAAACATTTATTCTAGTTAAAAATAACACCTATTTGTAAAATCACAAAAATGAGAAAGAAGCCAATTAAAATCTTCTGTTCTTCCCACCTTCTGGTGGTCAGCATTTTACTGTATGCCCATCCTGTCAATTTCAGTGCTTTTGAAGCAAAACTGGGACTCTCTATATCATTTTTAATGACCCTCTTTTAAAAGGCCCAAGCATAGTGACTGTTCTGTAAGTTCCTCTGAAGCTGTGTTTTTGTGTGTGTGTGTGTGTGTGTTTTTTGTGTGTGTGTGTGTTTTAGTATATTTTATTGATTTTTTTTACAGAGACAAAGGGAGAGGGATAGAGAGCTAGAAACATCGACCAGCTGCCTACTGCACACCTCCTTCTGGGGATGTGTCTGCAGCCAATGTACATGTCCTTGACCGGAATCGAACCTGGGACATTTTGGTTTGCAGACCGACGCTCTATCCACTGAGCCAAACTGCTTTGGCAAAAAAGTTATAATTTGATGCTATATCCAAACTTTTTTCCCCCTGATTGTATTGTTCTCACACTTTTGGCCCTGCAGAGTTCCCATCAGTTTTGAAAACCTCCTCAGAGGGTGACTGGCTAATCCATATATCTACCCAGCTAAGCAGTTTAGAGTAACAAACTGTCCACATGTTTTTCATTTTTAAGTCTAAGTACAACTGACCTTTTCTTCTTCAGTGTATTAAAAGAGATTTTCTTAGGAAAGAGAAGAATGCAGATTTTAATACTGTAAAAAGATTACCTCATTATACAAATGATCTCTTTGCTATTTTCCCCCCCATCTCTAAACTCCTAATTGCTTAGCTACCTGAAGGAGACTAGTTGAGGTCATGTATTTTTTATTTTTTTTTAAAGTTTAGATTCTCTAGTAAATTTGTAAAAATGAACTTTACATTAAAATGTTTTTCAACCTTCTAGCTACTACAAAGCTATCATTAAATTATATATCAAATGTGTGAAGCTGTGTTTTTATGAGTCTTCCGAGCTGGCACTGGCCTGCCTGAACTGCCCACCCTGGAGACCCTCTGCCCTGGGCTCCTCCTGCAGCTGTCACCCGAGGTCCAACGGGAGGCACGCCTGCTCTCCTGCTCACGGCACCTTAGGGATCAGGCACCCTCACTCAGCTCCGCAGTTCCTGGGCCTGCCCGGAGCACCCAATGCATGGAAGAGGAGGTGGCGCAGGGTGAGTTCCCGGGTGGGGTGGCTTGTCTCCCCTCTGTGTGTGCTCACGGGGACATTGGCCTGCCAGGCCACCCCCCTGCATCTCTGATCACAGTGAACTGCGTCCATCATCAGCTTCCGTATAGACTTGGACACAGGAACAGAGGTCTGGAGTCTGTCTCCTTGGTGCATAGATTTCTCGTGGGAAATGAAGGCGTTGACATCATTAAGTTCCTACATTGGAAAAACATTATGAAGGACCAGAAAGGCTCTTTTAGACCCTCATTTTTGCTATCAAATTACCAAAACTAAGACAGATTTTATCAAGATTCACTCTCAAGTCTCGTGTGAATTTATCCAAATGTAAACTTCCAAGAGACTTACATACTAGCAGAAGCTTAAACTGAAGGACAGATTTTAAGACACTCAAATCTTTTCAGAATTTTATTCAAAGTAGTTCGAGAAGCTGGTGGACGTGGGAGGAATGCCTTGGTAGGATGCAGTGGTCAGTGCTAGGAAGGTAAGTCTCGAAGTCACAGCTCCAGAGCTTAGAGAGAGCTGAGCCATGGCCTGAAAGGATCAGGGGGCTGAAAAGTGGTCCCTCCAGAGACATGCACATCCTCATCCCAGCAACAAAACCCAGTACCTTTCATGGGAAAAGAGGGTCTTTGCAGACATGTTAAATTCAGGCTCTTCCGATGGGCTCTGATACAGCCACATGGATCCTTGTAAGAGGGGCAGAGACTTGACCACACAGAAGAAAGAGCAGTACAAGAGATGGACGATTGGAGTGATGTGGCCACAAGCCAAGGAATGCCGGCTGCCACCAGCTGCCTGGCTAAGCAGGACATGTACCTTCCCTCAAGCCTCGGGGAAGAGCACAGCCCTGTTCGCAGCTGATGTCAGCCTTGTGATACAGATTGGGGAATTATGCCCTGAAGGACTGAGAGAGTAAGTTTCTGGTATTTCAGGTCACCGAATTTGTGGGAACTTGTTGGAACAACCCCAGGAAGCTCCTACAGATGGAAAGGGGCAAGGAAGACCCCCGGGGGAGAAACTCGGTCCCCCCGCTGTGCCTGAGGTGGAGATGGCGCTCAGACTGCAACTGCTCAGGGGCACGCCTGGACGGGCCGTGCCACCAGGAGCACATGGACCCGCCGCAGATCTTGGCAGGGCCACTGCAGGCTTGTGTAAGGGGTGTGCACAGGTCGGGCTGTGAGCAAGGAGGAAGCAGGCCCTGGGTCAGTGGCCTGGGTGACCATGGGTTCCGTGGCGACGAGGGGCACATGGAGAGCTGGGAGCTCTGCATTGTCTTCCTGGGAGAGTGACCGGCCTGGAGGGGCGCACGCCCAGCAAGGTCTGGGCTGGTGGAGGAGGCGCAAGCTGCTGGCTGTCTCAGCAGTTCCAGAACTCCGTCCCGCACCTGGGTTACTTTCGTCTTGTGCAACCTCGGAGGTTCCTAAAACCTGCTTCCCGTACACTCCTTCCCCGACCTTGTCCTCCCATCCCTCACCAACCTCACCAGTGACCTTGTCTAAGTCCAGTGGCCACATTTAGTCTTCATCTTACCCTCACCTTTCGACCTTGATACAGTCTCTTTCCTCCCTCGGCAGGCATCTCAGACTGGACGCTGAGCCCCGTTATTGGCTCCACATGTGCTTTCTGCCCAGCATTAGGTGCTTCGCTGTGCAGCGGAGACAGTCACACCGGTGTTGGGTGTTACCCTCAGCCAGGATTTACTGAGTGCCTGCTTGCTCTGGGCTGGGCTCTTGTCTACAGCCTGGGAGTGCCCTCCAGGTATTTCTCCTCAGGGCCACGTGGCCCGAGCAGCTGCCATGGAAACTGGCCTTCATCCACCCGTCACCCTCACAGCTGGTTGTCTGCCCCAGCTGGCTTCAGGACAGGAAAAAACATGGTTAAGTCAGTGCAGCTGAAACGGGAAAGAGTGTAGGCCATTAGAAAAATATTTGCAAACCACTTTCTCACCTGTATTTTGTACTTTATTGTTCTACCTGTTTAAAAACAAGTGCAATGAAAGTAAAGCAGAATCATCCAAGGTTTCCAAAACACACCCGAAACTTAGGTGGAATCCTTTAACGGTTCTATTCGGAAGGTTGTTGAAGGAAACGGAACCCCCAAGGCCCAGATGCTTCTTAAAGCTTGCTGATGACAAGACAAGCCGAGCCTCTGGAAGTGACAAGCACAAGCACGCCGGGACACTGCCGCTCCTGCTGGTCCACCAGCCGCTGCCCCGGGGCTTCTGGGTCCTGTAGACACTGAAGAGTCACCTTGGATATTGCTGAGTTATTTACCAAGACACCGAGGCTCCTGGGAAGCTCCGGGGCCATCTCCGCGTCTCATGACGCACCTCCTCAGTGTGAGCGGCTGTGGGAGGGGACACCTTCCCGTTGTCCCCTCCTCCGAGGGGTGCTGGTGACTGGCTGCAGCTTGGAGGGTTTCAGAGTAAACAGACACCTGTCACAGAGGTCATGGAAAGCCTCAGAGGTGGCGATACCCACGTAGGGCACAGCCGGAACAGCCCTGAGAGGGCAGGCAGGGGCCACTCTTGGGCCACTGGCCTCCCTACAGGCGGTCACACTGCCCTTCTGGCCTCTTGCTCCTCCCCTGTGCAGCAGAGGTGTTGAAATGGCCCTGTCCTCTCAGGTTTTATCAGATGTAGGAGAAATAGCATGAAGTCTTTTAATCCTCACCCAAGAATATGTTTGATTTTAGAGTGCAGAAGGGAGGCGGAGAACCACCATTGTGAGAGAGAAACACCGATCCTGTGCCTCCCGTATGCACTGTGACCAGGGATCAAACCCGCAACCTTTTGGTGCCCAGGACGGCAATGCCACTCGGCCAGGGCAACACCATCGTCTGCAGCCCCCTTTTCCTCTGTGTTCTGGAGGCACATCAGCTCATTGTCAGTTCTCACGCCGACTCATTAGACCTGGCTCCCAGCCCAGAAAGTGGCGTGCACGCTCCTCACGGGGCCCCAGTTAGAAGCCCCAAGATGACCCCGAGGTGGGTCTCTGGGTAGTTTATTTACTAGTTAAACCGAGCACCCCTCTGTCACGGACTAAATCCCTCTTCACACGTGACCGCAGTCCACGGAAGCGGCTTTGTTACTCCCTCTCATCCACGGGCCAGGTCAGTCCATCTCCCCCCCCTCCTCCCCCTCAAGCTCCTTAGCAGGAGCTGGCGGCCTCGGCAGGCGGTGGCCCCTGGTGCTCCGCATGGCCCCCGTCATGTCAGGCCGACACTCTGTCCTGCAGTGAGACGGCCGGTTCAGGAGCTGCCGTGGATTGTCCTGAAAAGAAACTTCAAGCGATGGGCACCTCTTCCCTAGAAACTGCTTCTCCCCTCGCTGTGTGGCGCACGTCTGGATAGGAGCCCACGTCCAGGAAACCGAAGAGCAGAAGCAGCAGCCGCCCCGTCGCCCACCACCGTGCCTGAGGCCCCGGGCGCGCTCGGGTCTGCAGCCGACCGCGTGTCCACCGAGGACAGCAAGGCTGGTCACAGCGGGAAGCCCGCCCAGACCCAGAGGCACTTCCTTCCCGTCTTTAGAAAGGACGGCGTCCGCGGGACCCAGTGCTTCCTCCCATCCCTTCGGTCATTCTCCCCGGATTAGCGCGGGTTTTTGGCACAAGCAGGCTAATGGGAACGTCAGACTCTACAAATCAAAACCTGCAAGAGTACCGCTGAAATGTTGCTGCTGCCGTGTTTCCCCGAAAATAAGACATCTTCTGAAAATAAGACCTAGCGCAACTTTGGGAGAAAAAATTAATGTAAGACACTGTCTTATTTTCGGGGAAAACGGTTGTAAAGCGATTGAGGTTTAAGAGATGTGACATTAAAGTGGAAACAGCTCAGATTTTATTACCAGTCAAGGGCACGTTACCTGGGTTGCAGGTTCGATTCCCGGTCACAGCCCATGTGCATGTGCAAGGCAACTGACTGATGTGTCTCTTTCCCATGGATGTTTCTCTCTCGCTCTTTCCCCTTCCCTCCCTCTCTTCCACTCCCCCTAGGAAATCAATGGGAAAAGTATGGTTGGGGGAGGATTAACTGGAAAACAGTGGTGGGTGGGTTACAGTTCCCCACTGTTCACTTCACCGCTGTGAGCCTCGTCCCAGAACCCACCATTGATGGCGAAGAGCTCTCAAGTGAACACGCAGCCCGAGCGACGCTGGGGACATGTGGCCGTGTGGAACGATGACGTAGTGAGGGCTGAAGTGAATGATGGCTGTGACTTGGTTCAGTTACCAGATACAGAAATCGAACAAGTCTGGCAAAGCAGCGTTTGCCCTTATCGGACGTAAGTGGTGCGGCTTTCGGTGTTCGTTGGTTCGTCATGTTCCTCCGCCTCCGTGACAGTTCATAAGGAAGTGGTTTGGGGAGGCCTCTCCTGGCTCTGCCCAGCTGGCTTTCCTGCCCACGCTGTCCCCTCTGACCTGGATGGCGTCACTGCAGGCTTCCCTGGGGCTTCGGACGTCTGCAAGTGGAGAGCTCTTCTCCGAGCCCAGACAATCCATCGCCATCTACTTGCCTTCTCCTCTTGGGTGTCCCAGAGGCTGTCCCCTTCCACCTGGGCCCGGAGAATCTCTGTCACTCGGTTTAGACAGCGGGGCACGTGCTGACCTCCTGCCTCCCGCCCCAGTCCCCTGTCACTGGGTCCCGTTGGTTCAACCACACGTCTCTGGTCACATGACCACCACCAGGGCTGTGGCCCCAGCCCCTGCCCCTCCCATAGGGCTCCCTTCTGCAGCTTCTCCTTCCTAGGTGCCCCCTCTCCTCGTCCTTCCCCAACGCAGCCAGGGAGTCTTTCTTAGATGCAGGTCTGCACCTCCTGCTCGGAGGCCATGTCTGGGCTGCTGTGCCTGCCCCTGTCCCCGCCCAGCCCCCCTCAGTTCTCAGCTGTCCTTCCTCCTGCCGCTCTGTCCTCGGCTCCTTACTCTCTTTTTAATCTCAAGGCCTGCTCCAGTGGCACTTTCTCGGGAAATTGTTCTTCCCTCCTCTCCTCTCCGTTCAGTTCTTAGATTGGGGCCCTTCCGTCTGCAGCCTGGTGCCTGGTCAGCTGCCCGCCAACCGCTGTGCTGCCTTTAAACCTGGGTGAGGTGCCCGCCTCCTCAGCTGGGAAGCTGGTGACAGGAGAGCAGCCGCAGTGACAGAAAGGTAGGGTTCAGCAGCTTTGGGAGGATGACCTGTCTAACGCCCTGCCTAGACTAGACCCCCCGAGATCAGGGACCACGTCTGGATTCCGGTCAGTGTCCCAACATTGTCACCTTCGTCGTCACTGGCACTGTGGGCTCCTCCAAGTGCTTCCTGCCGATCAATGACAGCCAGGCAGACCTCACTTTATTGCACTTCACAGGTTTATTTATTTATATTTTTACAAATTGAAGGCAAAACCCTCCACCAGCGAAAAGGTGTGACTCGCTTTATTGTGGTGGCCTGGAACCAAGCCTGCAGTGTCTCCGAGGTGTGCCTGCATTTCCCACGCCCCGCTGCCCCCCGCCTCCACGAGGCACATGCAGATAGGGAAACTGAGGCACAGAACAGCCAGGCCACCTGCCAACAATATCACAGGTCATACATCGCAGAGCTGAGATGGAAACCCATGTTGTAGAGACGGCTGTTGTGGTGTGGCCCGTCAGGGAATGTGTCCCAGAAGTCTACATGGTGTCAGCAGAAGGCCGAGGGAATGTGGGGTGTTGGCGCCGGAGGACATGAAATCCTTACAGGAACACTGATGAGTGGAGTTGCTTATCTACTTCATAAAAGGCATCGAGAGCTATGAGTGGTGATGGGCGGGGTGGCCAGCTGAGGCAAGTGGAAGCCAGCTACTCACCCACCATTTCATGCTCGCTGGGCCTCTCGTTTTTAAATAAAAGCCTCCTGGGATACAATTCACATACCATCAGAATTACCTTTTTTTAACATTTTTATTGTGAGGCTTGGTTTTGGCTTGGCTGTTTGCCTCATCTCTTAGGGGGTTTGTAACCTGAAAACAGTTTGTGACTAATATTGCCTGCATTTCTTACTGTTATTAAGTAAACAGTTCTCCTCCTGGCATATTCTCCTGAAACTCTTTACATATCACATCCAGCTGCCCTCAAAAGTGTCAAATCCAAGCAGGCAGTTCTCAGAAACGGCAGGCGAGTCACTGTAGGGCCACTAGGTGGCAGTGTGGTCACGGCTGGAGACACTCTGCCCCTGTCTTCCTTTGCAGACTGCAAGTGTGTAGTAGGTTAATGTGCTACATCCATTTTCATTTGAAAGATAACAATTAATTAAATTAGGCATGCAGTGGATGTGGTGGGAAACTGGAAGCTCGTGGCAGAAGTACGGTCAGCCACCGAAACAGCGCAGCCCAAGTGTCTGACCCCGGGAGCTGCTTTGTGAGTTTGCACCTTATAGAAATCTGCTCTTAAAGGCTTGGGTGGCACCGAGTCATCAGAGAAAACAAGGGAAAGCTGTTCGCATGAGACTCAGAAAATTGCTGTCATCATGTTGGCCTGACGAGGTTTCTGAGAAAGCAGCCCGCCCACCCTCGGGTCTGCATGCTGTCGCTTGTCCCCCATTTTATTTCAAGATGAGAGTTTTGTGGGGCTTTATTTATTTATTTATTTATTTACAGCTTAAAAAATAAGTTTAATTTAGGTCTAAGAAAAATGAATAGCTAAAGGTAACCGCAAAAGATATTGGCAGATGCAGCAAAAAAATATATCTCCACAGAAAATTGGATTTTGCACATAAAACTTAGCAATACTAATAAAGATGCGTCATTACGGGTGTTGAGGCAAATAAGCAAACTCAAGGAGCTGTGCTGTCAGGGTGGCTGGCGGTGGTGTTTATGTTTTTGAGACGTGTAAATCAGCTTTAGTTGGGCCGTTGCACCTCGGATTTGCTCAGATTATTCTTGTGCCTCCTGACGGTGGGTAGAGCGCTCGCACCACATAATTTACAGTCCCGTGCGAGGTGTGTTTATATTTAAGCTGTGCAGCGGTGTAGCTAATGAGAAAGATAAGAAATTTATAGCTCTCGGTGATTGATAGGATTACTGCCTTGGCATTAATTGAAATCCAAGGGATCACAGCTGTGTGGGCTTAGGTTTGGGGGGGCGGAATTACTTCGAGTGCCCTGAAAACTTTCAGATTCACTTCCGAGCACCTGAAAGATCGCTTTCCAGCTGTCAGTCTGGCTGGCGGTGTTAACAGTTGCTGCCTGCCGGGGCCTAGGTAATCACACGGAGGTAATTATGGCATTTGCTCTGTAACCTCCCTATGCTACGTGTGGGGGAGAAATTAAATACTGTGGCGTTTTTTAAATGGCTTTAAAGTTTTACATGTATAATAATAAAATTCTCCGTGGCTACTCCGTAAAATATTCTCTGGACTATTTTGAGACATCAGGGGGAAAAATAATAATGGTGGAGGCAAGCCGGTGATATCCGTCACGTCTTACGATTTGCGCTGGTTGTATTTAATCTGGGTGCCTCTACCGTAATCTCGGAGACCTTTCCCTACCTGTCATCTTTTAATGTACCATTCTTGCTGAAGCTCAGTCTTGTGAAAACGTCTACATTTTCCCATTAAGTGCTTAAAAAGTAATAAAACTAAAGTCATTAGACTTCACTCGTCAGAACCATATCAGGAGAAAAATTCTCGGGTGCCATAAATCTGGCCAAGGGGGCGACATTCATATCCCCGGATCCATTCCCCTGCAAATGGACATTTGAAGGTAAATTGCTTAAGTAGGACCGTTTAAATTTTTAATACAATCTTATTGTAACTGTTGGCAAATGATGAAAGTGCAAAGGGGCCTCACGTGTTTTGTGGGGTCCATAATGAATGTCCTGTGATGCCTTCCCTGTGTAGAATCCAGGTGAATGTTTCCCAAGGCTGGGGGGAGGCACAGCCGAGAGTTGAGGCTCCCGTGGAGCCTCGGTCATGCCTCCTGCACGCAGGCGTCTGTTCCGCGGACACCGGTCATCCCTGCCCTCTCAGGAGCTTCGGTGACGGGGTGGCCTGCGGTCCCCTGAGCCACGACGTAGCCAACTGAAGCTGTTTTGAAAACTACACAAATAGATGGACTGTTTCTGTCACCAGTTTGCTATTGGGGGACACATATCTTCTTACAGCTCTCTTTTTCCCCCTGCCGGAGTGCCTCTGGTTTGCAAGGACTTCCTGGCAGCCAGTGGCAGGGCATGGGCCCCCTGACTGCCAGGTAGGCTGCTGCTGACTGTGGATTGCTGTTCAGGCCTGTGATTGGCCAGCGGACCAGCTCTTTGAAGGGCACAGGGGGAGCTGGCGGCACCCTCTTGGGCAGAGGCTGTAGCTGAAGGTGCAGACCATGGACAGCGTCATCTGCTGCCTCCTCTGCCCTGACTCAGCGTCCCTGTTGGATTGAGTCGGGCACATATGAGGGATGGCTGTGGCTACTGTCCTGGCAGACCGCGTTTCATTGTGCTCAGAGTTGTTGCTCTTCACAGGCGTGTGTTCTTACAAACTGAAGATAAGACACCCCCCGCCAGCAGCATATGATGACACGCTTGATTTTGGTACTCACTTTGTTGTGGGGGCTGGACCCCCAGCCCGCAGTGGCTCCGTGGCTGCCTGCAGGCTGTCCTCTCCCTCACTCTCTGTGTTTTGACCATCAGAAGAGGAGTCTGTTGTAAAGGCAATACCTTTATCATCTTTTCATATATGTGCGTGTGTGTGTATATACATGTGTGTGTGTATACACACACACACACACACACACGTATCTCCAGATTTTCTAAGTTGTCTCCAGTGTATTAAGTTTCCTGGGCTGTAACTTGCCTTTTACCGAAGTGTCGCACCCACAGACATACTTCGAGGGTCTGCAGTGAAGAAAGAGGGTTCCTTTAAAATGCTTCCTCTCACTCTTGAGATACATGCTAATGATTTGGATTATAAGCTAGCACAAACTTGAGTTCTTTTCATCTTTCCATGTTGGGCTTTTCCCCTCACATTGAATTTTCAAAGCTTGATGAGGAGAGCTTATATGTGGACAGATAATGCCGTTAGTACCTACAGCAGGAAGGTGGCAGTATCCGTGGGAGAACTACAGACACCCTCAAAAGTCTGCCTTGTTTGAATAACTTAATGAAACACAATCGGGTCCTTCTTTCTCTTTAAACATCACCCTTGAGTGGTGTTGAAGTACCGTGAGTTGTGTGATTGATTGTCACAGTTTCAATACAGGTGAACCTGGTCAGGAGGTGGGGTGCGGTGACCTTTGCTCATATGTGTGGGGAGCTGTGCGCCTGCAGGGACGGGATTGGCCTCATGGCGGTGCTGTCTGCTGCTGCCCAGTCCAAAGGTGTGTGTGAGTGTGTGTGTGTGTGGTGTGTGTGTAAGCTTTTAAATGGTTGGGGCACACGTAACTTTTGTGACCTCCTGGTGTGTATATAGGTTGAAGTGTGAGAATCTACTCTGCTCTTCTGTGACTTGTTTGTAAAGTGTCCATCAGGGTTTTTATTTTCTTTTTTATGCCATTTAAAAATATATATGTTTTTATTGATTTGAGAGAGAGAGAAACATAAATGTGAGAAAGAAACATAAGTCAGCTGCCTCCTGCTGGTTCCCTACCAGGGATCGAGCCTGCTACCCGGGATGTGCCCTGACTGGGAATCCAGCTGGCGACCTCTTGTTTTACAGAACGATGCTCAACCACTGCATACCGGCGGGGCTGAGTGCCATTTTTTCCCCCCGGTGAGTTTGAGCCATGATGTCACCAAGGACAGCATTCCTCAATGTTCTGTTCACGAAGGACATTGTCTTGGGGTGGATTAAAGTGAGACTTCAGGGTAAAGAGGAAATAGTTTTGAACTTGTGGTCTAAAGCAGCGTTTTTCAACCGCTGTTCCGCGGCACATGTTGCCTGGTGTGCCGTAGGTGCAGACAAGACAAGAATTTTATAATTTTTCACTATTTTGTTTACTTAATATTTCATAATAAAGTAATTATAAAATACTTTCATTGTGTTTATTTGATTCCTATTCAAGAGAATTACTTAATATATAGTCAATATAGGCACAGAGTTAAATTTTTTAACATTTTCTAATGGTGGTGTGCCTCGTGATTTTTTTCATGAAACAAGTGTGCCTTTGCCCAAAAAAGGTTGAAAAACACTGGTCTAAAGAGTCACTATAACCTTTCACCTACCGCTAACACTTAATCTCCCAGTCAGATACATTCAAAAACAGGCTTCATGATCTAGAACTCTGGCCTTCCTCCTCCGTCAGTGATGGCGAGCAGGGAGAGCACATCCTCCCCAGGGATCGGGGAAAGGCTCGGAGGCCTGGTGTCTCCCGGGGGAGAGCGGCGCAGCCGTCCCTCTGGCCTGTGCCTCCGCCTCGCTGTGCTGTGCGTGGAGAGCTCCGCGCTGTGGGTGCCCCTACGAGACATGATGGGGAGCGCGGCCAGGGGGCTCAGGGGCTGAGCGTTGACCTGTGAACCAGGAGGACATGCTGGATCCCCAGTGTGGGGTGTGCAGGAGGCAGCTGATCAGTGATTCTCTCTCATCATTGATTTTTTTTTCTCTCTCTCTCTCTACCTCTCCCTTCCTCTCTGAAGTCCATAAGAATTTATTAAAAAAAAACAAAACAAAAAAACAGTAACATGATGCTGAGGGAAAAGAGGCACACGTTAAAGAGTACAAAATGAACACTTGCATCTACCTGAAGTTCTGCAGGCAAAGCTAATCTGGCTTTTTTTAAAACATCGGTGGCCGTGGGGAAGTGAGGGGGCGTGTTGGAGGAGAGGAGCACGGGGTCCGCCCTGAGGGGTGGGCATATTCTGAATCTTCATGGGGACATGAGTTAGGTGTCATTTGTTGAAACGCATGGAAGGATACAACTCAAGACTTTTACATTTTATGATTTGGACATTTATCCTCAAGAAAAGGAACCTTGAGTAGTTAATGAAGGTACGTTATTTATGCCCAGGCTGAACTGTGTAGGGGGAGTATGAACTGATGTCTCCAATGTTTAAAATGCAACAAAAGATAAGATGATGGGCAGACGGTTGTGTATCTCGTACAACAAGTTTAGCAGCATGTTACAATGGTAAAGTCCAGGTGGTGTGGGAATGGGCGTTCACTCAGAACTTTTCAACTTTCATGCATGTTTAAAATTTGCATGTTGCCCAAGCTGGATAGAGCGTCTCCTTGCAGACCAAAGGGTCCCAGGTTCGATTCCAGTCAAGGGCAAGTACCTTGGTTGCAGGCTCCTCCCCACCCTGGGTCCTGGTCAGGCTCATGCAGGAGGCAACCAATCAATGTGTTTCTCTCACGTCGGTGTTTCTCTCTGTTTTTCCCTCTCTCTTACACTCTTCCTAAAAATCAATGGGAAAATATCCTCAGGTGATATAACAGCAAAATAAATAAAATTTTGCATGTTAATAATTTAGGGGAAATCAAAACAGTTGGTTATCCATTTAAAGCATTACTGTAGGTATTTTACATTAAGATGGGTTCATATAGCCCTGGCTGGTTTGCTCAGTGGTTAGAGTGCCGGCCTACACACTGAAAGGTCACAGGTTTGATCCCAGCTCTGGGACTTATGCAGGATGCAACCAATTGATGTGTCTCTCTCACATCAATGTATCTCTACCCTCCCACCCCCAACTCTCTTTAAGAAATCAATGGAAAAAATATCCTATGGTGGGTATTATTTAAAAAAAAAAATGACTGGCTCATATAAACTGACTTTAATGTGAAGAATTTTCTCACTCACTGGTAGAGATGTGCAGTATTATTATGAACTCTATTTTTAAAAAAATATATATTTTATTGATTTTTAACAGAGAGGAAGAGAGCAGGACAGAGAGTTGAGAGAGAATCATCGATCAGCTGCCTCCTGCACATTCCCACTGGGGATGTGCCCACAACCAAGGTACATGCCCTTGACCCAAATCGAACTTGAGACCTTTCAGTCCATAGACTGATGCTCTATTCACTGAGCCAAACCGGTTTCAGCTCTATTTTTTTTTTAATGAGGCTTTCCAAAATTGAAATGCATCCTTGATTCTTTTAAGAATTTCAATAATTCATAGAAATTGGAAGTAACCAATAGGGATAGTATGACTTCGTCACTGTTACTAAATCACAGCAGATTACAAATTCAAAAATCAATCAGTATTCTCTGCTGAAGTCTAATTAACACTTAAACATTATTAGTCACAAACGTGAAATCTTGATCGGCAATGACCTCGGGTGTTCTAAATGTAAATAAAATTAGATTTAGATCCCTTTTAATTACCTGAGGTACTGTGAGTAATTACCGTGGCAATTGATAAACTTAATTTCTTTTTAAAGGGAAAAGAAACTTATCGGAAGTTTCTCTGCGCTATATGCTTAACTCTTCGGTAACCGTGATCCGTGGGGAAGGAATTGTCTCATAGTCGTATCCTAGTTCATTATTTGGGCTCTCACATTCACGTGACATAAATGCCTGCTACCGCTATATAATATCACAAAAGGCAAAACTCACCCGAAGGCGTGTTCTGCCTGGGAGGGTGGGTTCCGGGGGATGGTGCCGGGCAGACCGTAATTGGTGGGTGTGGGGCGCGCGCTCCTGTGACTCCGTGCACAAAGGCGGTGAAGAGCGAGTGGAAATCTGTTCTGTCATCTCATCCTTCTTCCTAATTGCATCACAATGCACGGCCTCATCCAGCCTGTGTGTCACTGTCACCCTCGGAGGCCTCTGTGCGGGGCCCCCCCGTCTGCGGGCTCCCCGTTCACAGAGCCGGGAGGCGGGGGTGGCGTTCTCAGGCTCCGTCCGAGACGCCATCTCCCCCATTCAGGAAGAAAATGTCTTGCTTATGGAGATGGCTGTAAGGATCCTTATTTTTGAAAATAGGAAAACATCTTTTTGGGAAAAGATACGTCCATTTTTCTTGCCAAATAGATACAAGAGATCTGAAAGGGACCATTCCTGTGACAAAGGGGGGGGGGGGCCTTGGGGTTCGAGCCACGTCTGAACGCCCTTCTCTGGCGAGCATGAGTATCTTAAAACAGGAAGGAAATTGGACGGGTCGAATTGGTTAAACGGGTATTAATCAAACTATATCAAATTTTAAAAAAGGAAACCAATTATTGTACTTAACTGTATTTGTCTCAAGGTTCCTGTTTTCCACATCCTTTCACAGCCTTGCTGTGTCTGATGCGGTCTCTTATCTTGGACCCTCTCCGTCTCCTATGCTTGTCAGCATCTCCTCATCCTTCTTTTCATTCCAGAGTCATTTCTTTCGCTTGGATAATTCCACACCATCCGTTGTGTGCGCTCCTCATTTTCTGTGGCGTCTCTTCCTTTTTCACGTTTTAAATCCCTCTCTGCAGCCCCTTCTCCTCCGCCAGCCCCCCCGCGGCACCGCGGGCGTCTCTCTGTGGCCTCGCCTTCCCGTCACTCATAAGCCCTGTGAGCATATTGTGGGACCCGGCCCTTTCAGCACATCGTGGGTCTGAAAGGGGCGTCCTGAGCCTCCGGTGCAGGAAGTCTGGGGGCCCCCTGTGCGGTCTGAAGTGCTCCAGGGCGAGCCTTCACCTTCAGGGTGTCAGAAGCCTTCGCTCGGCAGCCATCAGCCCGCTCTGCGAGACAGCTTGATGAGTCGAGGAGAAGTGACAGGTTCATTTTTCCCCTCTGTGTTTCAGCCATTTATCTTTCAGGCCCTCGCCTGCCATCTAATTGTATTGCCAATTTATCGGGGGCCGCGCTGCCTCGTCTGGAAAGTGCTGATTTGCATCCGGCGTGAGAGTGAGCGAGGGAGGAAGTGAATCCCCTCTGGGCCTGGGGGACAGATCTGCGCTTTCTGGACAGACGTTTTCTGGTCGGTGTCTATCTCCATGCTGACCTGGGCCTTGGTGAGAGCCTCATCTCACCCTTGTCCAGAAAGCTCCGCTTTATAAATTGTATTTTTATTGATTTCAGAGAGGAAGGGAGAGGGAGAGAGAGATAGAAACATTGATGAGAGAGAAACATTGATCTGCAGCCTCCTGCATGCCCCCTATTGGGGATTAAGCCCTCAACCCAGGCATGCGCCCTGATGGGAGTTGAACTGGTGATCTCTCTGGTGCATGGAGCCATGCCCAACCACTGACCCACACTGGCCGGCTGCTCCACTCTTTGAAAGGTCTGTCCCGTGTGCTTTTTGGGCACTTTCTACATTTCAGATCGCCCTGAGCTGTGTTAGCTGCTTTCACCTCTGTGCACTGTGTTTGAGATCATACAGTGACGTGGGATAACCGTGCTGAAGGCGAGGGGGGCTGGACGGGTGGGGCTCAGCCTGTGTTTCACTGCAGTGTGAAGAGAAGAGAAAAGCTGTTCTACCCTGAGCTCCTGGGGTCCTGAAGGAGAAGCCCTTGGTCCATGAGGTCCAGGGGACCAACTGGCAGAGCTGGGTGTCTCCTGAGGGTCACTGCTCGGGCACCAAGCAGCATGAGCTGGCACAAGGGGCCAGGACTAGTCAGGAGCGCAGGCCGGTTCCAGCGTGGCGTCTTGCTTCTCTGGGCAATCACCAAGCATCACTTTTATGCCCAATCCAGGCACAATGGTGTTCTTTCTCTGATCCCACAGTCCTGGACAAGGAGCCAGAGACACAGAGCAAGACCCTCAGGCTGGGCTGGACCTAGGTGAAGGTCCCTGAGCATAGTGAGGGCCTGGGGGAGTGACGGATTTTGAATTCTGGTGGGATGCAGAGAGGGAACCCGCCAGGGCCCCATAGGGCAGGGGGGTTGATGTGGCAAGGTCTCAGACGAGGGTGCTGGACTCAGGCAGTGAGTATGGTGCTGAAGAAGGCCAGGCAGCGTGTGTGAGCAGAGGGTGAGGCTCGGAGGGTCCCTGGAATGTCCGGGCTGACCGTGCACTGGGCGTGCTGTTGATGGGGGCTGTGGAGGCCTGGGATCTCCAGGCCGTGCCCTGTGCAGCACCTCCCTTTTCTCCGAGGGAGAAATGCTGATTGAGGGTGGGGCCCCAGCAGCCCGTGCCAGACTGACAGAAGGGCATTTGACAACATGGTCTTGGGATGAACCGAAACTTCGTTTTCAGAGGAGTGGATGTTTGCAGTCCGATGGGTCTGGACACGGTCCCTGTGCCCTTCCGAGGCTTGAAGCCCCAGCAGGGTCAGCGTCTTGGTTCCCACTGCCTGCCAGCCCACTGTGTGGGACTCGGGCAGTCCAGGGCAATTACACTTTGGGACTCCATTTTAAGGGACATTAGTGCTGTAAAAAAGGGGGATGTGCAGCTCCTGGCAGATAATTTGATGTCCTTGTTGCCACAAATAGTAACTTTGCATCATCATTGGGTCCACATATAAAAAACGTCAGATTGCCTGGCCAGCGTGGCTCAGTGGTCCGGCGTCATCCCATGTACCAGGACGTCACGGTTCAGTTCCCAGTCAGGGCACTTGTCCCCAGTGTGGGGCCTGCAGGAGGCAGCTGATCGATGCTTCTCTCTCATCATTGATGTTTCTATCTCTCCCTTCCTCTCTCTCTCTAAAAAAATCAATAAAAACATATTTTTTTAAAAAAAAAATCTGAAAGACAAGCTTTTTATTTTTATTTTTAGTTTTATTTCTTTCACTTTCTCTAAAAGGAAGCGGGAAGTGCAGCTGCCTGGACACGGTAGACATTCCCCCTCTTTCTCAGATTCTGGGATTCCTGTCCGCAGCCGTGACTTTGCCCGTCCTGAAGGTAACTGTTTATTACAGCCGGCCTTTCAATCCCAGTTAATAGGAGCAATTAAACAATAGCTTCATTTCCAGCAAATTAACAACCGTAATAGGTAATTGTGACATAAATGAAGATAAATTTGTTTTAATACAAGAGATAAAAAGAATACAGACAAGAACTGAATCTCAGATTAAGGATTCAGACTTCATTGCTTTGCGGAAGTTGAACGCTTCGCTGGAAGAAATTAAAGCAATCCGGGTTTTTTGCCACGTCTTAGGTCCCAGGGGTTTCTCCTTTGAATGCCCTGGCAACATTGTCAGAGTGTGTGTGTGCGGGTAGGTGCTTAGAAAGTGAGTCCTCCAGGATTTCCCCACCAAACCCTTTCTCCTTGCCAGAGGCCTGGGGGCCATCGGGCCGCTGATCCGAGGCCGGAGCCTCTCAGGTTCCCACTGACTAGACCCAGAGATTCACAGAAGAGCCTTTCCAGTGACCTTCCTGACCTGCCCAGGTGCAGGACACCTGTCCTTCCGGGTTAGTAGCAGCTGTAAGTAGGAACTGTTTTGGTGGCTGATTGTTTTGTGGAAACATGCACATGCTCAGGTCAGACCCGTTTTGAGAACCGTAGCCATGGTGTCCGTGCGAAGCGGGGCTTTCGATGGATGGGGCCAGTAGGCTGCGAGAGGACGGCTGGGCGATTCTGAAGGGCGTGGCGGGAGCTTGGGCCGCCTTGCTGGACGAGGGTCTGAGTGTCTCCTGCGGGTCACAGTGCCGAAGTGAAGATCTAACTTTGGTTGAAGGACAGAGTCCAGGCACTTTTTCTAAGGATTGAACCCACACTTGTCACTCTTCTTTGCCTATGAGATTCTAAAAATATATTTCCAGTTCCCCTGTGAATCTTCTCCCTCACCTTCTCATACATCTTCAAGCCCACTGGGGATTCTGCGTTCCTTCCTTTATCCAGGTGGCCAGGGCTTGATGAGGGCCAGGTAGATCTTGTCCCTAGGAGTTCAGGTAAAGCATGTACTGTACTGGCATTTGCCCATTGCCTTGGCACGTGAACTGACTATTCTCTGACAGGCAGCATCGTCTGGGAGGATATACAAGTGTGTCGGTGCCAGAGTCCCCGAGAGTGGGTCCCAGTGGTTCATTAATTTCATAAAGCATCAAACAACACACACCACACACACACACACACAGTTTTCATTTTGTTGGTGTTTGGGCACAGCCTCTGTACTTGAAACATAGACGATATGGAAATAAACCTAGGAGATGGATCACCACCATACAGAACATACCCTTTAACATTCATTAACTTTGAGAAAAAATCCACTTCACATTTCTTTTCACTCCTAAGTCACAAATTCAGAACTACATAGATAATTTGGTAATTAATTTCTTCTTAATTAATAAGATAGTTTAATGATCACTCAGCTGTAATTTAAAACTGAGTTGAGACGTCAGGGGATCTTTTATTTGTTGCCGGAAGATTTACAGTCCCTGGTGGTTTCATTATTTATGGGTGTTCTCCTCTCGGCCCGCCCTGGTTCTGAGGGAGGGCCCGGTGGGTTGTGCAGGACCCGCTGCCTCTGGGTGCTGGCTCCAGCGGAGGGGGACCGGGCGCACCTGATGTCCTCAAATGGAGTAAAGTTTCTGTGGAGCAAAGTTGGAGGCTCAAGCCAGTTGGTTTTCGCAAGTGTGTCTATTATAAACGTTAAAAATATCTTTGTTAGATTTATCATTCATACTTAAGTTTCTGTCTAGCATTGCTTACTACTCAAAACTATGAATCTCCCCACCCCCACCCAGACTGGCCTTGGTGCTGCCTACAGCCGATCTCAGTAGCTGAAGAATCATCCTTTCCCTCACATTGGCTTCTTTTACATCGTATCCACTTCGCATCTAATTGTGGCTCTTCAAGTCTGCGTGCTTCTCCCCGGACCACCCTCAGCTAGGCCCCCCTCCCCACCCCTCCTCCTCAAGGCATCTGCCTCCAGCACAGCCCGAGGGTCCTTGGGATTCATGGAGAGCCCTGCCACGTCCCAAAGACGCTGCGAAGCTCATGGGACAGAAGTTGATGTTGAAAAGGACAGAACTGTGTAGAATGTTTAGAAGGAGATGATCACAAAGCTACTTGATCACTTAAATCTCCAGTGGACCGGGGAGGTGGGGGGGGGGGGGAAGACACTGGCCTGTTTGGGGCCCTGGGGACCTGCACGGGGAGAAGGTGGGGTGGGGGAGCTGAGTAAATGATGAGTGAAGAACGGGGGGTGCAGGACAAAGGGACTCCTCCTGGGCCCATCCCTGGAGAAGGGGAGCTCCTGATGGAGGGGTGAGGATTTTGCTCCTGGAGTGGAAGCTGCTGAGATTAGAGACCAGGTTGTGCCCCTCTTTTCCTGCCTCCTCCCCTACCTTTTCCGCTCACAGGTGGCCCTGCGGAAGTCCTTGTGAATTGATTAATTCGAGTCTATCACTTAATCCACAGAGGATGTTTTGCTGATTACGGTAAACTCACTAACATTTATTGGACTATGCCAAAAATGCCATGATCATTAATGAAATTAAAAAGCTTGATTTGGGCTTAGTTTTGGGTGGTGTGGGTGCCAGCTGGTGCCATGCACAAGGCGACCTGCCCTGGTCCAGAGCAGGAGGCAGAATCTCGTGGGAGTGGTCACAGGACGAGTGGTTTACTGAGCAGTTTCTGTACCAGATCTTGAGGATTAAGGGCGAGGACTGGAGCTGCATCCCTTCATCAACATACCCCTCTCCGTGTGTGTGTGTGTGATGTGTGTGCACACATATGTATAGACTACATGCATGTGTGCCTTAATACATGTCCATGCACACACAGCTGCACCTAGCCCAGGTACAGGTGAGGTGCAGAGCTGGCCACATTCGCACCTGTGGGTGTTTGGGGTTTGGGGCCTCCGTGGAGCAGCTGGATGGGAGGAGAGGAAGGCTCCCAGGGCGGTGGTGCGGAGATGGGGGCTCTGTGAGGACATGGCCACGGGGAGGTGGAAGTGGCCGTGGCAGCTGTGGAGCTTCTGTCTGGTTGTATGCAGGCTGTGGGCTGGGAATGTGGGGGGCGTGGGGTTTGAGGCCTCCTTGGCCATCGTGGGGTTCTGAACAAGTCAAGAAATGAGACGAGAGACGTGGGCCCCAGAATGATGCCATCATTACTAATGAATTGGTAAAAGGCCCTGGAAGACGAAGCTTGCCTGGGCTTCCTGTACTGGAAACCGGGTCCCACAGACTGTCCGTCAGGTCACAGGCCACGAGGAGCCCACACTGTCTCCCAGCTTTGGGCACTGGGAAGGGATAGGCTGCTCCTCCCACGCTGGCTGGGCGTGCCACCCCTCCCGTTTGCAGGAGGACCTGTGATGGGGCAGGAGTGTCAGGGTCATGGGCTTCCCACGGTGTGGAAGGCGGAGCACTCACCTCACAACCATGGGCGCCCCTTGTGTGAGGAGGTTCAGGGTGTCTGCGGGATGGGGAGCTGTTTGACTATAAGCAGGACAATTGGCCTTATCAGAGGTCACCTGCAGCGTATCCCTTCGGGCGGCTGTGGAGGGGACTGCTTTTGGTAATCAGCATGGGAAGATGAGGTCTTGGGTGGAGGCAATGGCAGTGACGATGAACTTGAGAGAGATTCTGGTGGTAGAATCTACCATCCGTCATATCTCCTCCTGAGTGTGTGAGGGGCAGGGCTGGCCAGTGGCTGGGGAATGTGGAGGAGCAGGTCTGGTGGCCAAGAGGAGGCTCGGGCAGGGCCCTGTGGATGTGGATACATCTCGTCTCCCTCCCTTCTGCCCAGGAGCTGTGAGTGGTGCCCGGAGACGTGGTTCTGGAATGCAGGAAGCCCAGGCTGTTATGTGGACGTGCAGCCGTGGGCCTCGAGGTGGAGAGGCTGCGGGGGAGGGCATGGAAACCGAACAGGGTGAGGCAGGGAAACCCAGAGTCCCCATGTGGCAGAGCCAGGGAAGGAGGGGGTGCAGCAGGCGGGGGAGGAAACAGGAATGTCGGGAGGGAGGCAGGACAGGAGGGTACCTGCAGCGACACCCACTGCTGCCCAGAGATCAAGTAAGATGCCGCCTCCCAGCCATCACCAGTGACCGGGCTGAGGAGGCCAGGAGAGTGGGAGGGACGCCGGGGACAGTCCAGCTGCTTTCAAGGAAGGAAGATTGTGAAAATAAAGTTTAACCGGCCTTGGCTGAGCTCCTCCTGGGCCTCTTCTATCTGTTCCCCAAGTAAAATTGAAGGATCACTTAGACTTAGAGAGTGAGAGGTCAGAGCCAAGGTCAGAGCAAAGGGACACATGGTCCCTGTCCTGGACGTGCTAGGATCTCGGTGGGGATGCTGACAGGGAAATAGGGTGTCTCCTGGCCCCAAGGCAGTGACACAGTCTGCCTGACAGAGCCCCTGCTCTGCTGTGGTCCCCTCTGCCTTGTTGTTTGCATCTGTGGACTGGCTCCGCGTCAGGTGTAAAGGAGGGAGAGGCCGGGGTACTGTGTGCGGGATCGTGAGCAGCGGGCCTGCTTCCTAGTGCAGCCGGGCCTGTTCTTTCCCTCTTCGTGGGAACGATGGGAAAAGCAAAGCGGAAGCAGGCGCTGGGCACCACGCCAGGGTTTAATGAGGTCTGATTTGGGAGCTGAGTCTCAGTTTTACCACTAATTAAAGGGTGCCATTTGTCATCTATCTGATGGAAAATTTAAAATTTGTGGAGATAGTAAATGTCTAACTCACTTTTCTTGTTGCTTACATTTAAATTGAAGGATGGAAATACATACATGAGGGTATACGTAAGGGATTGGCTTTAAAAATGGTCTCAAATTCATGACCCAGGTCAAGCAGGGGCCCTTGCCAGCCCCCACACTCTCCCTTCGGGCACTGGTGATCTCCTTGCTTGGGTTTAAAGCTTTTACAGTGTATATAGATACAATTGGAGGGACTCATTAAGGGTATCCATTATGGATTACCTAAATCAAATTCAGAATGGTGGGAGGAAGTGACCTGAAACAGCAGTGAGCATCGGTGTGAAAACGCCAGGGGGTTTGAGAAGTTGGCTGGCGTCAGCAAAACCGAGAACGTTTGCAGTGGATGCTGCTGACACCGAAGCTGCTTCGCTCCCCTGGCGACTGACTGTTAGGGACATGGGTCACCAGAATCAAGGAGACATCACTTCTCAGAGGTAAGGGTTTCCTCTTCTCCTAAGAAATCCCCGTGCTTGTGTTCTGTTTGGTTCACTCATCCACACATCTATGTGTATAAAAGCCAAGCGACTGGATCGCTGGAACAACCAGAACAACTGGTGGCTATGATGCACACTGTGGTGGCCAACCGGCCCATTGAGACCAAACAGGGTGAGAGAAGGAAACCCAGAGTCCCAAAACCTTCTGCGGCCCCTCTCCCCACCCATCCCCCACCTGAATAGACCCCCACCCCCACCCTAATTGTAGGCAGGGCTGGACAGCCCTGTCCCCAATAGCCCCCCCCCAATCGTGGGTGGGGCTGGCTGACCTCTCTTGGCACCTCCCTCCCCAGTTGGGCCAGCCTGGCCCTGATAGGCCCAGATAGGGGGTGAGGCCTGTAGCCAACCTCCCACAGCCCCTCCCCCTGGCTGGCCCGGCCCTGATCAGCCCCCATCGGGGTGGGCCGGCCTGACCCCACCTGTGCTTTATGCACCGGGCCTCTAGTGTTTCTATAAAATATGTAACGTCCTCATTTGTTGAATGACCCAATGGAGACAAAACTCAGAGGTTATAAAAATGGCCCAGTTAGTATAATCTGGGGTAATATTATGTTTTAAGTCTATTAACGTTTAAATGTTCTGAATATGAGTATCAATAGTTAATGATTCTAGTTATAATCGAACAATGCCCCCGCCCCACCCCCGACCCAGGCGACAGGAGTTCCCTTTCCTTAGCTTCAGTTTTGGGGGAGGGGCTCACAGACTCACACAGACCATCTCATCTCATGTTTGGTGATTCACCCTGACTTTTGCAAGATCATTTGAGGGATGGGCCGTGGTCTCTTCAGGTTGTAGAGCCTGCAGGCAGCTCGTGGGGATCCCATAGATTTTCGTCCTCACTGTGGAGAAGGTGCCAAGCCTTACACAACAGCTGCTTCATTCTCTCCTTTTCCTCTTACTAGTCCTCTTCTTTTCTTTTAATTTTTTTATTGACTTTTAGAGAAAGAGAAGGGAGAGGGAGAGAAACATTGACATGCGAGAGACACATTTATCTTCTGCCTCCTGCATGCCCCCTACCGGCATCAGGCCCACAGCCCAGGTATGTGCCGTGGCAGCGAATTGGACTGGCAGCCTGCTGGTGCACGGGATGAGGCCCAAACCACTGAGCCACATTGGCTAGGGCCTTTTACTCGTCTTCTTCCTTCTTACGTCTAAAACTTGTATTGCCCTCCGTTGAGTTTTCTCTACTTTTGTGGCTAACCTGTAGTTTTGAAACAGTCTATTTTAGAACAACATACTTGTAAATAATTTTATTTCTTCCATTTGGGTATGGACATAACAATATGGGAAAAAAGGACAAATGTGAGTCAAGCTAAAAAAATGCTACAAGTGATGAGCGTGAATTTACCAAAAGTATTACCAAAAATGCTACCAGTGGCAGAACAATAAATAAATGGACAGGATTTTAACACTCACCCCTCCGGCTCGGCTCTGTACCACCCTGTCGGTGTTCGACGGGGTCTCTCAGGTAAAAACGTTCTCGTGGCTGGTGAACTTGCTGTTGCTGGCCTCCACGGAGGAAGGATGGGACATTCATTTGACCTACCTTAGAAAGCTTCTCCGATCTCTCTGTGAGGAAAACGTTTACAGGAAGTGTCTGCAGAGCTCTCTGGACGTCCAGCCCTGGGAATTCTGACCTGCGTGCTTTTTAATGAGCTTTCAGATCAAAGTCACTCCGGCCCTCCAGCTGCCGAGTGGCTCTGAGGCTGCAGTAAAATAAAATGCATTCGAGTTGATAATCAGAAACCCCCTTTTGCTCTCCTCCCTCCTCCAAAAAGACGCAAATGGGAAATCCCCCCAAACAGTCACGATTTTAACTTAATTTACTCCTGGTCTCTGGGATGTGGGTTCACGGGCACGACACATGTGTTGCAGCTGTTGGAATCTGGTCTTAAATTTTTATTTTTGAGTCCACATAATGATTTATAAAATCCTCTAATACACGTCTTCAAAGACCTCAGATCAATACATCGATGGTTTTGAAATGACAGAGTGCCGCACTGCACCTCTGTAATTTAAACATGATTAGCTGATGAAGGTTATGATCAATACTCTACGGGAAGATAAATTAATTGATATCATCCTTTCAGGATGATAAGAGGCCTATTGGAGGTGGGCTGTACCTAATGAGGCTGGCTCTCATCTCTGGGAGCCATTTTTCACATATTGCGTTTTCACTTCATCATATTTATGCCATCATTCATTTACATGGAGGCCATAAGCCCCGGACACACCGGTTCCTTATTACAATTGTGTTCACGTGGAGAAGAAATGGCCTGCGGACGCTGTGCGCTCCCTCCTGTGCCGTAACCTCTTGCTGGGGGCAGTGATGAGCTCCTTTGCGTGGGTGTCCGCAAAAAAAAAAAAAAAGAGCAGCTCTCTGGGCAAACACAAGGATTGAATATCATTGAACTTAATTACAGCGCGTCCCCAAAGACACACATCCATTCAAATAAAAGCCGTAGTTATTCTCCTGCAGTGACACCTATGGGTGTAGGAAGAGCTTCCTAATCGTTGACTTCCTTTCCAATTAAATCCAATATGCTTTATCAGCGAGCCTATTTGCCAGGACAAGTTATGGCTGGTTGAATTTAGATTCGTATTGATTAAGATAAACTTCCGATGTGTGTAGCCATATATTTAAATAAAAAGAGGTCTTTGATATAATTACATGTCCTTGAATATAATTCCGTGAGGCAGCTTGCAGAGATGAGTGATTCTTTGGGCTATGCAAAGAAAAAAAAGAAAAAAAGAAAAAAAAGCAGATTTTTTATTTTTCAAGATTTGGTTACATTGTTCTGTCTTCCGTAGGGTTATTTTTGCCGCAAGTAACTGAGGGTGGGGGCGGAACCCAATTATTAGAATACTTTAGACAAGATGGGAGTGTCTCTTCCTGTTTTACACTCAAGGTGTCTGAGGTGGTCCATGCAGGGCTCCTCCTGCCTCACACACTACATGCCTGGCTTTTGTCCCTAAGGGACCCCCAAGGCCCACAGCCAACGTGTGCTTTTTAAGCAACAGGAAGGAAAGACATAGGGAAGGCACCGTCCAGGGGCAGCTCTCCCTGGAAAGATTCCTGGGCACGGCCCCATGCCCCTTCCGTTGTGGGAACTTGTGCTCAGGACCACGCTCAGCTGGGGTGTGGGGTAAGGAGGCGGCTCCGGGGAGTGTCGGGTCCATGGCGGTCACCCACCTAACAACCCAGAATTGCTCCGGCCCCCGCCGCCCTCTCTGCCTTTGGGAACCAGCCTCACGTGGACTTCTTTCATCTCCCCGCCCACTAGTTGCCCAGAAGATTGTCGCCACGAGGAAGAAGCAGCAACTGTCCATAGGGCCCTGCAAGTCGCTCCCCAACTCCCCGAGCCACTCCTCCGTCTGCTCCGCGCAGGTGTCCGCCGTGCACATCAGCCAGGTACGTGGGGCGCACGGGAGGTCGGACCCGGAGGCTCGCCTGAGCCACGGAGATCGTGTCTGTCCCGGGGTCGTCCACCAGCCGCAAGGTGGATTTCCTGCTTCTTTTCAACTTTCTGAATAGCAGCAAGTTAGTAACTGGCTTAGCTTTTCCCTCGGAAACTGCTGTGGCCACGCGGTTTCTATGGGAAGTGATCTTGAGCATTTCCCTCCACGGCCAGCGTGCTGAGGTGAGCTGGCCCAGAGAGGGGGCGCTGTGCTCGCTGTCCTTGCTGTCTTGGCTGTTGATTTAAATTACCGTGTTGGCCCTGGTCGGGTAGGTCAGTTGGTTAGACTAGAGCCGTGGTATGCAAACTGTGGCTCGTGAGCCACATGCGGCTCTTTGGCCCCTTGAGTGTGGCTCTTCCACAAAATACCACGGCCTGGGCGAGTCTGTTTTGAAGAGGTGGCGTTAGAAGAAGTTTAAGTTTAAAAAATTTGGCTCTCAAAAGAAATTTCAATTGTTGTACTGTTGATATTTGGCTCTGTTGACTAATGAGTTTGCAGACCAGTGGGCTAGAGCATTGTCCCAGTACGCCAAGGTTGCATGTTCAATCCCTGGTCAGGACACATACAAGAATTAACCAATGAATAAGTAAGTGGAACAACCAATCAATGTTTCTCTCTCTCACACACACACTCTCTCTCTCTCTCTCTCTCCCTCCCTCCCTCCCTCCCTCCCCCTTCTCTCTCTCAAATCAATCCATTAAAACATTTTCTTAATGACCCTATGTTGGCCTTCCTGCCGCCTCGCCTGCCTGCAGTGGTCTCCTGTGCGCCCAGATTGGGTAGCAGACCTCCGTGACAATGACCCCAGCCCTGAGGCCCCGGAAACGATCTTCCCCTCACAGCATTTCTCAATTATTCACTCAGAAGTAAATGAAATAATTGTCACGAGGAAGAAC
Organism: Pipistrellus kuhlii; assembly: GCF_014108245.1. Lineage (NCBI taxonomy): Eukaryota > Metazoa > Chordata > Mammalia > Chiroptera > Vespertilionidae > Pipistrellus > Pipistrellus kuhlii. The sequence continues at coordinate 27,870,853 of NW_023425573.1, forward strand.
CTAACCAAAACCCCTTAAGAGAGCGTGGCTTGTTTTTCCGGCGCTCACGGTTTTGATGGGTGTTTCCTGGACAGGTTAGGCACGTGGCGCCTGTCAGAGGGTGCAGCGAGAAGGCTTCCAGCTTCCTGGGGAGACAGGAAGAGGCCACTTCTGCAGTCAGGCCTATAGCAGTTCTGTCGCGAATGTTCGCTCCTCCACTGTAGGAACTTTTAGTTTTTCTATGGATCTTGAAGTGTCTCCCAAAAGGTGTCACATTTTCATGATGTCATCTTCAAACTGTGAGTGGTGGGCAAAATGTTGCTTCCTGTGTGGAGCTTAGAGCAGTGAAGGAACCACAGACCCCACGGAGTTCCACCAGTGCCTTCCTTTTCAACAGGAAGAGAAAGTGATGACATTTTCCTTTCAGATTTTTATTTATTTTATTTTATTTATTTTTTTAATATGTTTTATTGATTTTTCACAGAGGAAGAGAGAAGGATAGAGAGTTAGAAACATCAATGAGAGAGAATCATCGATCAACTGCCTCTTGCACACCCCCTACTGGGGATGTGCCCGCAACCAAGGTACTTGCCCTTGACTGGAATCGAACCCGGGACCTTTCAGTCTGCAGGCTGACGCTCTATCCATTGAGCCAAACCGGTCTCTGCCCCTTTCAGATTTTTAAAAATTAAGTGATAGAGGCCTGTTTTTCTTGTCACTTCTTAGACAAAGGACTCCATGGCATGGTGTGTGTGTTCCCAAAGGAAACTGCCTGTGCCCGATGCCGACACGGCGTCCCCAGCCTGGCACGGGTGTCTGCGGGGTGACCCGCTGACTTGTTTGTGAGGACCCTGCCCAGGATGGGGCGTTCGGTCTCTGGAGCGTGTCCTTAACCAAACCTTGATTTTGAATCGTTGCAGACGAGTAACGGAGGCGGGAGTTTGAGCGACTACTCCTCCTCCGTCCCGTCGACGCCCAGCACCAGCCAGAAGGAGCTGCGGATCGATGTCCCTCCCACTGCCAACACCCCGACGCCCGTCCGGAAGCAGTCCAAGCGCCGCTCCAACCTTTTCACCGTGAGTGCGGTGTCAGAGATTCCCATTAGTGGTGTCTACCCACCGGGTGGCTCCGTGACGTCTGTGGAATCCAAACTAAACCACTGAGTCTAACATTGATTTCCCAGGAAGTCTGGGAAAATTATGGGATGCACAGATTTAGATATTGAGCAAAATGGGAATTTCTTGGTGTGCAGGTGATCCATGTGTCAGAACGAAAGGTGAGCTCGGGCCCTGGCTGGTGTGGCTTCTTCGGTTGGAGTGTTATCCTGGACACCGCAGGGTTATAGGTTCAGTCCCTGGTCAGCTCAGGGCGTGAACAGAAGATAGTGTTCTCTCTCACATTGAGGTCTGCCCCCCCCCCCCCCCCCCCCGCCTCTCTCCTTCTCTCCTTCTCCATCCTTCCTCCCTCCCCTCCCTTTCCGTCTCTCTAAAATCAATAAGAATATTTAAAAAAAGAAAAGGGGGGTTTGTGTAAAGATTACCTGTGATCCTGTGACTCTCCTGGTCTCTAGCTAGAGACTGGTCAAGTTGGGATAAGAGATGACAGTACTGGCCTCGCCGGTGACATAGAAAAGCCACCCCAGCCCGCAGACCCCTCCTTGGCCTGCGTGCCCGAGGACGTTGGGAATTCCTGGGGTGGAGGCCGATGGCCATGAGGCTGTCCACCTGGGCCTTTGTGCAGGTCCTTGTGGAGCCTTTGAAAACTAGCTCAGCTCAGGCGCTGAGGCTTCGGAAGGTGGACTCCGTGCTGGTGTAGCTTTCAGGAGCTCCTGGGGTGGACGGGGTGCAAGGACCCCAAACTGCAGAAGCACTCCTCCCTGTCCCTCCACACACCCAGCGACGGCACCCATCCGTCGGCTCTGTGGGCCGGTCCCGGGGCCGGAGGAGGCCCTTGCGCCCCGGGCTGGTCTGTGCATGCATGACATGTGCTTACCCCCCTGCTCCCCAGCCGGCGGCTTTGCTCCCGGGACGTGGGGAATTCCTGGGGAAATTTTGAGTTGTCACTGCATGGGACAGGGCTGGGACAGGGTTCCATGCTGCAGGCAGCTGCTCACAGGTGTGGTGGCGACCAGAATTCGGCCAATCGGCCTCCACCCTGCAGGCCGCCCACAGCCAAGGGGCCAGCCGGCTCCGGTGTCAACGGTGCCCCACTGAATGGTCTGACCTCCTTTGATTGGTGTCTGGTGGCTTGGGTGCAGAGAAGTCCAACTTGCAGGGTTCCTGGTCTTGAGCTAAAGGAGGACTCTGCTGGGGTGGCTGGGGCCTGTGGGCCTGTGTGGAGGCGGCATTGTGTGTTACCCATCCTCCCTGCCCATGTGGGCAGTGCTTTTCCCACTGGACAGTGGTTACTGCCCACTGTCCCGTGGGAACAGCACACACCTTTTCTTTGCTGTGCCCTGTGCCATGTGAGTTCTGATAGACGCTGCTGCGGAGAGACATAGGGGACCAGGCAGAGTGGGCTCTGATGCCAGCTGTTTGACCTTGGGCAGGTTACTTGACCTCTCTGAGTGGGAAGCAGCAGTAGTTGTGGGTGTGGGTTTGCTGGGAAGATGCAGAAACTTCAGGCATTGCTTTGACTTTTTTTTCTCATGGCACTGACATCATGAAGTGACTTCTGAGAGTGGAAAGCAGAGGTGGTTGTGGGACAGACGAGGGGGGTGGCTAGGTGTCGGCAAAAAACAGGTGACTGACACGTGTCACTGTGAGTGCATGAGTGAGCGGTTTCACTGTGAGCTTCGGGCAGCCCTGCCAGCTCTGTCGAGCACCCGCAGCACTGCCAACGCCAGGTCGAGGACTTGGGGCTGAGAAGGAGCCACCGTACGGACAGGCTGTGCCTCGCTCAGGGCTCCGTGGACTGGAGGAGCCTCACTTGCTGAAGATGCGGAGAGGGTGGGCTTTGGGCGTGGACCAGAGCGTCTGCTGCTCTCCTGCCTCCCCTGAGGGCAGGGCTGGAGGAGAGACCGTCCTCCAGCTCAGGAGAGTGTCCAGGGGCTGCGTTTCCTGGCTGCTGGCTTTAGTGTCTGTTCTCAGGAGGAGGAGGAGCCAGGCAGGATCTTTGAAAACCAGGCTGTGTAAGGAGAGCTCCAGCAGCCCCGTGCCTGGCCCTGGAATGTGCCCGAACATGGTATCCCTGACCCTGCCCACACGGGAACTGACAGAGGAGGAAACCTGGGGGCAGGAAGATAATAGTAACGCCAGGAATGAAAAATTAATGATAGTGTCTCAATAAATGAGTATTTCCTTACCCTGTGCTGTCGGCAGAGCCTGCTGGTGCCGGGGTCTGCAGAGTCTGAAAGACCACATTCGACAGAAAGTGGTTTAGAGAGAATCAGGGGCAAAGGGAGCGGGGAGCTCGGGAAGAGTCCATGACACGCTACACACATGTGGGCCCTGCACACGGGCACCCTGGACGGGCCAGGTGCCCCAGGCACCAGAGCTCATGAAAACGCCCGCTCACCTTGGTGGGAAGTGTCCCGTCATTAGGTCACAGGGGAAGTCTGATTCTGCAGAGGTCTGACCCTGAAGCTGTGCTTCGTCATCGCTGTTCCCTTCCTTGCTAAACACTGGACCCCAGCCGTTTGCTTGTAACCATCAGATACAAGACCAAGCCGCACAGCGTGGTTCCCAGGCACAGGAGCCGGGGTCAGAGAGGAGCGGCAATGGCTTTGCCTCGTGGCACTTAAGGAAGCAGCTGGAATCCCAGGTTTGACGTTGGACAGAGCGATGGCGATGATGGTGATGGTGACAGCGATGTGTCCGTATCTTTAAGTTGAAGAGCTTAGAAATCCTAACTCCACTAGATGTCAGTGTCATCCAGGGAATGAAAAGGAGGCAAATTGTTCTGAAACTGCAGCAGTTAAGCCACTAAACTCATTGTTACCAATTTACACCTGTTCATAAACATGTGAAATCTCAGAGACTCTTCTTCCTCGGTAATTGTTGGTAATTATTGGCCTAAATTGGCCACACAAAAAAAAGTGTTTACATGACAGTGTGTAGTAGAACGGATGTGCCATATGCTGAACACTCTTCGAAAAAAGCCCTGCAGGCCGAGAGGGCAGTTCCCTCGAAGGGACGTTGTCCACCTTTATTGGAGCGTTGGGAAGAGGCCGAGGGGATGGAGGGGTGCAGACATCATTCCACAGACACCGTGCTTATAAATTTGACGGCGCGGACCTGTCATGCATCACGCTGAGCTCCATGTTTCTGTTTGCAAAGATGCACCATTTTAAAATGAAAATTAATCACATGCCCTTTTTACAAAATAGCAGAAACTAAAAACCTTCGCTGTGGTAGGAGATTGTGTCTTTCATTTGTGGTCGGAATTGTACTTTACTAATCAAAAACTAAATCATATATTACTTTGCTTAATTTTTTTTTTTTTAATTATTGTTTTGAGAAAAGGAAGGTCAAAAAAGCTACAGCCATTCAATTCCTGGTTCTGTGTTAGGGGATCTTAGTACAGTTAGGGTAACAAAGTAGCCCTGATGTGTGTGTGGGTGAGACGTTTTATTAGCGAGTATGTTGAGGCATGTAGGAATGGAAGGTGCACGCACACACACACACACTCACTCACACTCACACACACACACACACACACACACACACACACACACACTCACCGTGCTGTGTGTTCCTCCATGGCCAGCTGCGGCTTCGAGAAGTAAATAGGCCGTGAAAGTGGCAGCCCCCGCCCTGCGTGCATTCCCGCTTCGCTGTCCAGGGAGCAGCCCGCCTTGAACTTGGTGTTTGCTGTCTGTACGCATGCTTTCCTCTCACTTGACTGTGTCTGTCATTGTACATGGCATTGCTTTGCCTCTCTTCGAGCGTTGTAACAGCGGTGTCACTTACGTGGTGTTTTTTAAAGCTCCCTATATCATGCCAACACCGTCACACACAGCCTTGCTTGCCCTGTGACCAAAGATGGTGAGGACATACTGCCCGGCTCATAGAAACAGGCTAAGCCTTCACTCTGGGCGTGTTGCCGGCCCTCCATGGCGGGTGCGTAAACTCCCGTTAGGTTTCTAGCTGTGCGTGTCGGGCAGACGCGCCGCAGTCACTCCCAGCACAGGCGGCGGGGACCAGCGCTGCCGCGAAGCTGACGATTTCACGGGGCCCTTTCAGCAGGAACGCAGGCCGTGCCCCTGGGGCTGTCGTCCCCGAGTGGCAGCAAACCCGGGGACCGTCCTGGGTGTGTGTGTGTGTGTGTGTGTGTGTGTGCGTGTGGCAGTGCTTCTGTTCAGCGGGTCTGTGTTCGTTTAGTGGTTGGGCTTGTGCTCAGCATGCTGCAGCAAACGTAATCATGGGCTGAGATTCAGCAGACCACTTGCCACCACTCTCTCCTGGAAATGTTATAATAGTTTTAGGGCTCTCTCCAGAATGCTAGTTGTTGGGGGATGCATCGCCCGCTGTGTGTTGGCCGTGCTTCACTCGCACGCGTCCCGGAGAGTGGGATCAAACACGGACCGAGTGCATCTCCTCAGTCCCGCCTCCCGGAACCCGAGCGTCCTGCTCCGAGCGACGGGGGCAGATGTGCTGCCTCGAGGGAGACGTTCGCGTGTTCCTGTTTGTTTTGTTAATCATTCTGGTTAATCGTGAGTAATGAAGATGGATTCCCGAATTTATAAACTTCCCAGAGCACCTTTCATGATCTCTGTGGATTTAAATTTCAAAAAAATTATCCCTGTGAGCATTGAGTCTTATTTTTCATAACAAGAGACTTCGAGTTCCAGCTTCCCAGTGAATTGAGGTTTGGGAAGAAGAGAATGTAGGATTATTGCATGGCTCTTGCTGCACATTATTAATTAGAGAAAAGTGAGTCCCTAACCCCTAGCTAAAATTCATGGCAAGGAACTTATAAATAGCTCCGTTTCCTTTCTTGCCCTCTGGGATAAGCCTTCCGTTTTAGGTTCTCCTGCAGCTTTCTGTGTGTTGCTTGTTTCATTTCCTGTCGTGACATTCCGGCTTTGACCGTCCCAGGAAGACAGGCGCACAGTGGGTGTTCCCCAGATGGTCGTCCGGAGGCACACTCTGATGAGCACCTGTGGCCCTGGGAGCCCCACCTTCTCCTACGTCCCATGGCAGCGCCCCTGACGCAGAACCAGCACCCCTCGTGCTCCCCTTTGAAAGCGTGTGCCTTCCCCTTGTCACGGCGGCACCGGTCACCACCGCGCCTGCTCATTTCATACATCATCTCAGATTTGAAAAGCACACGAAAATGTTTCTCCATTTTCAATATTGCGTGAGTAATGTTCCCATTGAAAAGTAATGGAGTGAAGTTGTCACTTGTCAGCACAGTTATTAAGGAGGACGAGTCTCAGATCTTTCTCTCATAATGAAATAAATCTGTCAGGGAACCACTGCGCTCCGACTTCCCAGTGCGGCCGAGAGCTGGAGATGTCGCCGAGGAGGCGGTCCCCAGTGTCCCCAGGGCCCTGTCGCTTCAGGTGCAGCCCCCGGATTGGGCACCACCAGTCTGCCCTCACGCTGGTCGCTATCTCCCAGCTCCCAGGCTGTTTACCCCATGGTGGGAAACTGCCCCCGGAGCTCGGCAAACCAAGCTGCTCGTTTCCCCCCAAGTACTGATGTCTCATCAAAAAGATATTTTCAACTTTTTCTTCCCATTTTTTTTGGGGGGGGAGGGTTATACACGAGTTTGACTTAGAATTTGCTGTTTCCTAACCATGCCGAGGCAATAAAAAGCATCACCGACACCTCGATACGAATCGAGCATGCACCATCACATCGCACAGCTGAGCCGTTAATAGAATTTTTTTAATGCTTCCGACGTTAATTAAATGTGTGCGTTTATGTCGCGGGGCTCCCCAACAAGCAGCCAGGAGCCCTTGCCTTCCCGGCTGGATCAGCGGCAGCTTCGGAATGTATTTCTCCTGTTGGGCGTTACTTTCCTATATGGTCCATTGGTTTCTAGTAATTGAATTTTGAACTCTTTAAAAAAGAATTAAAAGATAATTTTGCAGGGGGAAAAGTTTGCAAAACTCTCCCTGAGATGACACATCCATGGAGACGAAAGAACCCACAGCAGCCTGCTTCTGAGGCGTGCATGCTGGTGTCTGCGTGCATACCCCCTCCCTTCCCTGGCCTCCAAACACACATTTGCAGAAAGTGCATCCTTCAGGGCAGCCCTGTTGCCATCTGTGAGCCGCAGCCCTGGCCAGACGCTAACTTTATTTTCGTTTTTGCAGTCTCGGAAAGGGAGTGACCCAGACAAAGAGAAGAAAGGCCTGGAGAGTCGTGCGGACAGCATTGGGAGCGGCCGAGCCATCCCAATTAAACAGGTACGCCGCCGCCCGCCCTCCCCTCGCCGCCACGGGGACACACCTCCGTCCCTCCCGGCCCTGACGCCGGCCTGCGCGCCGCCGAGGTCTGTTTGATGTGCTCCGCTGATGAATGTGGAAGCCACTCACTTGACATCAATTAGAAGAGGTTCCTGTGCGTATTAAAATGGGATCATTAGAATGAGAAGAGGGAGAAATGTGACAACAGGCCTAATGAAGTGCGGTCTGCCCGCCCGCATATGGAGAGCGTCCCGGGCCGCGCTGGCTTCAAAGGCCGCCTTTGTAGCCCGGCTTTGATGGGGCTGCTGGCCGGCCGCCGGCCAACGGGGTAAATCAGATCTCCGCACAAGAGCCCCCTGTGAGCCCGGGAATAGCCCGACGTGGCCCTAATTTGCTCTCGCAGACGGACATCTGAACACCGTTTCAGGCTAGTTTGTAACAACGAGGCAATTAGTTGTGATAATCATAGCCGGTGTGTCAGCTGTGCGCTCTTGTTTGTAATTTGCTAATGAAGGAATTGTAACTTTGATTAGGTTCGGTTTCATTTAGACCTTATTATATAAAGGAACATTTACAGCTGTAATGGGGGGCCTTAATTAAACTTCCTCATTACACCGGAGGACTGAATGCGAGCATTTGTTTTGGCCCAGGTTGCTAGCCTGGGTAGGTTTTCATTAGCCCAGAGACCAGACACCAAATTGCTTTATGTCGCAAGCAGAACGGGGCCTTCCCGGGGCATCGTTTGCTGCTGTATTTCCAAGGAAAATGAGGAGTTTAACCCGGTAGCGTGGCTTCCGGAAATGCCATCTTTCAGTTGGTTAAAGAAGGCCAGTTGGTTTTCAGTGCATTCCGCCTGAACGAGGGAACCCGTGGGCAGCATGTCGGCTCTGCCTCTCCTGCGGGGGCTTTGCTATGACCGAGATGACCCTCTGGGTGGCCGGTCTCCGCCAACCCCTTCTGCACGCCCCTTGGCGGATCTCCGCAGCTGTAGGAGCCTTAAAGGGCCGCACCTTTGGGAATGTAGCCGTAGCTGCTATGTTTGAGGAACAGGTTAGATTGGGGGGGCGGGGGGAGGCGGTTAGCACAGTGTCATGGGGGGACCAGAGTAGGGAGGCTGCAGAGTTCTTTACAAGACACATTCACAGCCTGGCCAACAACGGTGGGGACCGCTACGGGGCCCCATTAAGAAAAACCCGCTTCTGTCCCCTTTGCTGGCTGGTGTGTTCCCTCTCGCGGTTCCCTCCCTGGGGAGGTCCACGCACACTTACTGTTTTCTCTGTGTGTTCGTTTATCAACCCAGCTCTCCGCATGACGTAACGGTAATGTGTGATTTTTATGCTGCTGATACTGTTTTAGCTAGAATTATAAAAACCTTCTGCTCTCTTACTCTCATTCAGTAATTGGTTCTGGGGACATTAGAGCTTAATACTAGACTGTTCCCTTCGTTCACGCCTGCTGTCCCCGGGGGCGGCTGCTCAGGCCCGGCGGGTCCTGGTCCCAGAGCCACTCAGTGGGGCCTGCTCCTCCTCGGAGGCTCGGGGTCCAGTCTGTGTGAGGAAGGACGTCAACCATGAAGTGTAAACCGAGCCAATCCGTGGAAGCCTTTTAATTGCCAATGTTCAAAATAACCTTGTGGACGTCTAAGTCAGGTCTGCATTCCCAGTGAGTCGTGCACAGGATTCCTTGGTTCTTGCAGCCATCATCCTCCTCCCCCCTTCCCCCCCCACACACACACACTCCGCCCATGTGCTGTGTCCACGGGTGAGCTTGTCCTGGAAACCCACACCTGATAGGACGTCCAGCCTCAGGACCCGCATCTGTGACAGGGGGCGCTGGACCACATCCAAGGCCCTTGGAACACTAGCATGTGGAGATTCCAGGGAGAATTTTTTAATTCCAGCAAATCTGGATCTTCGAATCCTGATGCTTGGCACTTGCCGGCGCCTCGTGTGTAAAAAAGCGACCTCGTGTGTAACGTGTGACCCTGACCTCGGACAGAACGCCTGTGCTTGCGTAGGAGAAACTTCTCAGACGGCGCCTGCAGGGCCGGGTTTCTCTGGGGACAGCACAGGGGCACTCGTGGCTCTCGGGGGAAGCAGCCATTCTCCCATTGGGAAGCTTCTGCCATAGGCATGCTCCGTCCTCACCAGAAGCACAGCGCTTTGTCTCCTCACTCAGCCCTCGCTCCAGCCCTGCCTTGCGTGCTGGGCACCCTCCCTCCCCCACACACACACGCCCATGGGAACCTCCACGACCTTCTTGGCGCCAGCCATGGTGCTGGCTGGGGCAGGCCAGCATCTGATCGCGGCCGTCTTTGTGCCCCTCCCCACGGGGACCTTGTACCGATGGGTTGGGACAGACTATCTTGAGCACACTCCCACCTGACTCATCCTACAGACGGTCGGCGTTCCGGTGAATGACATCACTCAGGCCTCAGCCTGTTCACTGTGCGAGCGGAGGCTCTTCCCCAGGTGGGAGCCAGCAGGGTCACGGCCGGCAGGGATCTCCTCTCTCCCTGGTTCCCGGGGAAGGGCTGCTCATCAACAATATGACTTGTTTTCTGCAAAATAACTTCATTTCCTGAGGACCCAGGCCCACCTCCCCCCCTTTTTTTTTTGTCCTTCCTGAGGCCTTGGAGGAGATTTGGTTCAGAGAGCATCTTCTTTCTTTCCTAATAGGATAAGTCTACTGGAATAGAAATTAAAAAGCAAAGCAAAGAAAAGAGAAAGCCAGAGGCCCAGCTCGGCGGCGAGTGGCCTGTCACGTATGAATTTTTCATTGCTGTGGAGAGTTGTACATACATAATCACTTGATTGCAGTGGGAGTTGGGGAGCTCCTATGGTGTCATTTGCATAAATCTTGTTAAGTCAATGGCAGTTAATGAAGTACAAATGAGCCCGGAGAAGGTGACATGCAAATCATGGGTGGCAGATGGGAGGTCTGTTTGGGGGACGGCAGCTGTGTGCTCTCCTTTCTTTCCTTCCCTTTCGCATTTTTTAATCTCTATATTACAGGACAGATCTGCAGCCCGGGCCCTGGCCTCACCCCCTACCCCGCAGACTCCCGGCCAGAGCCAGGCCCCGTGACGCTTGCTCCCTCCTCCCCTCCCTTCGAAAAACAGACCCAGCGGCCTCGCCTCCCCTCGTCCACACTTACTAACGTGCGCTCCGGTGTATTTGCATTTCTAAGATCTCGATCAGTGCGTCTTGTCATGCTTACACAAGGGAAAAAAACAATCCATAGTTCGGATTTGCTGGGGACCAGTGAAACACCACAGAATCTTGAGGTAGGATGTGATCTCATGAGACTTGAGTGAAAATGAGTATAAAAGGGCTCTTTGCTTTATTTTTTTAAATACATTTTTATTGATTTCAGAGAGGAAGGAGAGGGAGAGATAGTTAGAAATATCAATGATGAGAGGGGATCACTGATTAGCTGCCTCCTGTATGCCCACAACCCGGGCATGTGCCCTGACCTGGAATCAAACGTGACCTCCTGGTTCATCAGTCCACGCTCAGTCGCTGAGCCACGCTGGTCAGGCTCTTTGCTTTATTATGTGTCTGTTGTTTTGTTTCTATTTGGGAGCCTGTTGTTCCTTAAGACAAGCCACGTTCTTCGTCGGGCCACGCGGGGTGGTCCTGCCGGGGCTGGGTGTGGAGGGGATACGGGAAGGCCTGGGGCCGCCTGTGAATGAGGCTGCAGGGAAGACCCTCCCGAGTGCAGCCCCACAGGGGCCCCACAGGCCTCATCAGCACGGCCTGTGCGTCCCGTCCCCAGCAGCTTGGTTTTTAAAGATTTAAGTGCTCACGGGACTCAGAGAACTTTTAGAGATTTGTGGACAAAACACTGTATCGGCATACTGCTTTTGGAAATTTTTAAAATTCATGAATTGGTCGGTAATTCGAGGGAAGCGTGTCTGCATTGCCTTTGACAAGGTTCAGGTGAAGAGGTGTGGGTGGCCAGACTTGAGCTGGGCTGTCAACCAGGATGGTCACGTAGGTCACCCGCTCTTTGGCTCTGGCTTTGCCGCCTCAAGCCAGGGGGTACTTCCTGGGTCCTGGGCCTCGCGGTTATGTGGGGACCTGGTGAGCATCTCATGTTCATGATGCCCCACGATGGAGCACAGGCACCCACCGGCTTCCCGAGGTTTGTCAGATCTTAATTTTGACCTTGAACCCGGATGTTGTGGCCACCTCCAGGGATGGTCCATGAGAGCAAAGGTTTCTCACAGCCGCCTGCATCCCAGGAAAGCCCTTCCCAGGCCGGAGGAAGAGCCGAGGGCGGAGCTTCCCCGAAGCACTCACCCCCCGCCCTCCTGCGAACGGTTTGGAAGTTGTGCGCCGTTTTTGATTCTCAGTTGAGCAGAAAGAAGCAATTGCCAATTATGTGAAAGGAACCTCTGGAGTTAATCCCCTCGGCCGGCCTGCCGCAGGCCGCTGACCTGCGCTGTCTGGAACCTGGGCTCCAGGCTAGGGCTGGATTGTGAGAAAAGCCACCTAATGACACTCACTCGTGAGTCTCCTGGAAGTTTGACGCTGCTCGCAGCAGGTTGGTCAACTGCTCAATGTCATATGCTTTCAGATTGGAATACCCAGCCAAAACTTGGAGACAGGGAGAGATAGGGAGAGAAAATGCTGTGCCTTCTGCCCCGCATCTGTAGAGGGAGCATGGAGAGGGCTCCCGTTTACTGAGCCTGAGCACAGAGGAACCACGGTGATCAGAAGGTGCCCGGGAATAGGCTGTCTGCCCATGTGGCAGATCAGCTCTGCCCGGGCACCGGGCCCATGTAGAGCCCCAGAAGCAGGTAATTTACTGACATGGCCCCCAGTGCCCCGAGAGCTCATTTGCCTCACTTGGGTGAGCAACTCCCTGAGAGCATTGCGGCCAGCCTGGTGCAGGCCAGACACTCGGCCAATCACAGTTATTAATTGAATGGGTCAGGTGGGTGCCTCACAAGCCTTTAATTCAATTCCTCAAATCTCCTACGGTCGTCGGCAAACAGTGGAGGACATCTGGGTGCTTCCATGGGAATTGACAGTCGTCCATCTGTGAACGAGTAGGGCACGGCCTCCCCTGTCCTCTGACCCATTTGGCGATGGAGGTGTATGGCCCTGTGGTCTCTACAAAACCCAGACATGACTTGAACCAAAATACATCATCCATCCTATATATATAAACCTGAAAAATAATTTAAACTATTACTTCACTTGGTCCCGAGGTCCGCCGGGGAGAGAGAATCAGAGTAACGTAGGCTTCGGTGCTTGATACGATATAAACTGCCAGCAAGCAGGGTGTTATTTCCGGAGTGGAAGTTCACTTTAAAATTCAATGTGTCCTCTGGGTATCCATAATCCAGAAGCAACAGTATCTGACTAAGGGATGCATTTTAGCAAAACGTTTGTTTTCTTCAGAAGTTCAATGATGATGATGATGATGATGATACCTAGTTCTTTATGAGCTCAGAAATAACAAACTCACAAGTAGAGGATCGTTTCTCAAAGTCAGCATTGACATGTGTTGCCGGAATTTATTTGTGTCTTGAGGAGTAGATAAGACATTAGGTTTGGGCCTTATTTCCCATTAGACTCCATCAGCTTGTGGCAGCCATTCTCCACCCTGGGCAGACATGCCTGGTACTCTGCCAGGGCCTGGGGACAGAGAGGGTAAGATGTCTGTGACTCAGGGGAACCGTGAAGACCCCAACCCCCAGCCTCCAGATGGGGGGGGGAGGCTTGCATGGAGGTATGTTGGAAGGACCCTAGGAGTCCCAGGAGCTCAGCAGTGGTAGAGTCTAAGCTGGAAGGTTGAGAGTGAGGGCGAGGGCGAGGGAAATGGAGGTGGGGTGCATTTCCACTGGACTTGGAGGTACACGTGGGCGTCACCAGAGGGGGGAAGAGCAGGATGAGCACAGAGCAGGGGGAGGGGCCAGAGGAGCCTGAGAGGAGGGGGGACAGCATCCTGTTGCCAAGATCTGTGGCTGCCTGTTGAAGAACTCCCGAGGGTGTGGTCGCCCCACGCCAGCTGACGTGTTCCCACACAGCGGCCGTGTGCGGAGGGGAGACCGTGGCAGCTCAGCGCCCTAGGCTCCCCAGGAGGGGACGCCTGCAGGCAGTGCCCCAGGGCTGGCCTGGGTGGCCTACTCTTTCCGAGCGACTGTCCCGTGTTCTTCCTAAATCTGAGGTATCTTCACTCATCTCATCCCCGCAGGGTTCATGATGCTGAGTAGTTAAAATCCCTCAGCGGGTTCGTGGTAAACCTATGTTTATGTACAACCTACTGAGTGCCAGATCTGCCGGACCCCATGCTGTCATCCCCCTGAGCCAGGAAGTAGTAGGTACGATGGTCCCCACTTCACAGATGAGAAGTTAGGTTCAGGGAGACGATGTCAGTTGCCCAGCATCACAGTGTGAGGGTCTGCTAGGGCTGCCACCACAGACACCACCGGCTGTGGTGTAGACCGGGGCCTTCTTCCTGTGTCCTCTGTGTGTGGACCCTCCTGGCGTCTCTTCCTCTTCTTATAAGGCCACCAGTCACTGGGTTAGGGTCCCACCCAAATGACCTTATTTAACCTTGATCAGCTCAAGGGTCCTCTCTCTAAATACAGTCACGTTAGGGCTTCCACACAGGGATTTGGCAGTTTCTTCTTGTTGGATTGCTCCCTTTAGTATTATGAAGTGACCTTCATTATCTCTTGTTATGTCCTTCACTCTGAGATCTAATTTGTCAGATATAAGTATTGCTACCCCAGCTTTTTTTTTTTTCATTTCCATTCCCCTGGAAAACCTTTTTCCATCCCTTCACCCTCAGTCTGTGTGCATCTTTTTCTGAAGTGGGTTTCTTGTAGACAACAGATATATGGGTCTTGTTTTCTTATCCAATCTGTTACCCTACGTCTTTTGATTGGAGCATTTAATCCATTTACATTTAAAGAGATTATTGATAGGTGCTCATTTGATGCCATTTTTATTCTATACCCCTGTGTTCCTTCTTCGCTTCCTGTTTCTTTATTTTTACAGTAGACACTTTAGCATTTCTTGCATTGCTGGTTTGGTGGGGATAAATTCAGCATGTTGGAGAATCCAGAGAGCCTGAGCCATGAGGCTTGTTGTATTCAATAGGAAACACACATGAGTTAAAACGTTCTGATTTGGGCTCAAACCCTTTGAAGTTGCACTAACCTGTTACTTGGAGTAAGACTGTTGCTGGCACCCATCCCGCTGGAACAGGGGAACCTTTTCTCTGCCTAGGGCCATTTGAATATTTATATCATTCCAGGGCCATACAAAATTATCCACTTAAAAGTCACGTTCCTATGGATAAAGCTCCTAGATTTATTGAATTTCAAGTCCCATTTTTCAGTTTTCTTGGCAGGGCCAGACCAAATGATACAGCCAATGGGCTGGACGTGCCCCACCCCCACCCCCCTGCACTGGAAGCATTTCTTATGCCGTGCTGTGCAATTGTTAAGATATTTTACTCCTGGTCAGTGGAGACCCTTAGGGTTGATTTTTTAAAAAATATATTTTATTGATTTTTTTTTTTTAATAGAGAAGAAGAGAGAGGGATAGAGGGTTAGAAACATAGATGAGAGAGAATCATCGATCAGCTGCCTCTTGCACACCCCCTACTGGGGATGTGCCCGCAACCAAGGTATGTGCTGGAATCGAACCCAAGACCCTTCAGTTCACAGGCTGACGCTCTGTCTGTCCACTGAGTCAAACCGGTTTCGGCTTAAGGTTGATTTTTAAAGGAAAAAATGAAGCACCAATAATCAGCCAAAGTGGCTTCACTGGATCTTCTCCGTTGGGCAAATTATCTTCTATGCTTGTGTCACGTAATCATTTGACTTCATTTAATTCTCTGCTACCCGAAGACACAATTTATTGCCGCCGCTGAGAGGTGTCAGAGGCTGGGGGAGGTTAGTCACATTACCAAGGTGAGTGAGCTAATAAGGCGTGGAGCTGGGATTCAACTCCAGGAGTTCTCTAGATTATGTTTCTAGACAGTCTTTGCTGTCCATTCCTCCCTGATCTAACTTGTGCTTACAATGACCATCTTTTCTAAACCAGATCCGAAATCAATAGCAGTCTACTCCTCATGGTGTCCCAGCCCGACACCCTGTCTTATGTGGGGGCTGTCCTTGAAATCACATGCTGTCTGGCACCTGGACGGGCGTGGTCCCCCCCCGAGATGGCCTGGCTCACAAGAGATTTCAGCCCCTGACTAGAAACCTAGTCACTTGGGGCTCTTTGCTCTTTGCATACACATGGCTCCCCGGTTTTGGAGGGTTCTGGTCCCTTTAATCCAGGCTTGTCACATCTGCCTCTTCAGGCCCATGTCAGCAGGCTCCTGTTCCAGGAAACTTACCTTGTCCCGAGGCAACATGGTGTCTTCCTCTTCTCCCTGCCCTAATGCCTGGGCTCTTGCTGCCACCTTCCCTGGTGTGTGGACATGTGGGTCCTCCCATGCCTCTGGGCCCACCTGCTTCCTGAGAGAATGCACTTGGAGGGGAGGGTGTGGGGAGGCTCCCTCTCCCACGGAGTGTATAGGGCAGAGCAAAAAGGTGGGAAGTAGTGATGGCAATAAATTGGTTAGTGTGTAAAATATTTGGTTGGTTGTTGTTTCTTTGTTGTTATTTTTTTTAGTTTTTAGTTTTTTCAAAACAAATTTAAAAAAATATATATTTTATTGATTTTTTACAGAGAGGAAGGGAGAGAGATAGAGAGCTAGAAACATCGACCAGCTGCCTCTTGCACTCCCCCTACGGGGATGTGCCCGCAACCAACGTACATGCCCCTGACCGGAATCAAACCTGGTACCTTTTAGTCCGCAGACCTACACTCTACCACTGAGCCAAACCGGTTTCGGCTCAAAACAAATTTTATATTTGTTTAAAAAAGTAAATATAGCCCTGGCTGGATAGCTCAGTTGGTTAGAGCACCATCCCTATTCAGCCTTGTGGGTTCAATCTCCGCTTAGGGCACATACAAAGAATTAACTAATGAATATATAAATAAATGGAACAACAGTTCAATTTTTCTCTCCCTTTCTCTCTAAAGTCACTAAATAATACATTATGTTTGTTTAAAATTTATATATATACATATATATAAAGATATATTTGAAGAGAGAATACTTTTTAATTCCATTTTCTCTAAATTTACCAGTTTTGTGTAATACATAGGAGACTATATTTTGGTGAAACAAGAGAAGTACATCTTTTAATCTTCAAAGAATAAGACCTTTGTCAAGACCAAGAAAACTGGCTTCTTCTCAAACTTCTCTGCTGCTTTTTGGTGTTCACAGATAAGAAATTTCATCTAAACAAATATTTTCATTATATATTTTTTTTTTGTAAGAATTGTTTATGTCAAACTCATAAATTAACTCTGGACTCTTTTTACAATAATCAAAATTTTACCCCATTCAGTCTACATCAACCACAGCCTTCTTGATTCTGATTAGTGCTAAAAACAAGAATACGATCATCATCAAAAGTTCTTCTGTGGCCCCGGGCTAGTGTGGCCCAGTGGGTTGGAGTGTTATCTCATACAAGGTTGCAGGCGAGAGTGCTGGCCAGGGCACATGCCCAGGTTGTGATTTCAATCCTTAGTCGGGGCATGTATGGGGGATGGATGGCAACCAATTAATGTTTCTCTCTCACATTGATGTTTGTCTTTCACTCCATCCCCTGTCTAAAATAAATTTCTAAAAAATTCTTCTATAGAAAAATAATGTGTATTGATTTTAATATGCATAAATTTGTAGAAAAGTATGAATGTACCAGCTATACAGACATATGAGTAGCATAGAAGAGGTTGGAAATAACAAGAACCAAATAGACATGGGTGGATATTTGGCCTTTCTTTGCTCATATCTAAAGTACTAGAAATTTAAGACAATGAGAAATCATTTTATACTTCGTTTTATAATTAACAACAGGTGATAAAATCCTGCTCTTAGATGAAATTAGGGGGGAAAAAACAGCTTAGGGTATGCATTGCTATGTTGCTAGCAGAACATGCAAGACATAAAACATTTTATTCACTTTGTCCCAATAATCTCTTTCCTATAAATTTATCCTTAGGGAATAATTCTTCAAGAGAAAGGGGAAAAAAATCAGTGCACAAAAAACCTTCCCGGCAGTTATTTATCATATTAAAACATGGGAACTACAAACTCCAATAAATAAGGAGTGAAGTTAGTGATTGTCAGCTGAATATTCCTTGGCAGGCAGCCACTAAAATGGTCCATGATAAGACATGTGAAGGTGCATACTTGTTTATACATAATAAGTGAGAGCATAAAACAGGATCTTACAATTAGAACATGAAAATATCTATGCATTTGGTTTAAAACTGGACGAATAGGAACACAAGTGAATGGGGGGAGGGATTATTGGAGAATTAAAGAATTTAACATTAGTGAACTAAGTTTTAACTTGAAGATAAGTTGTACAAATAGCACGGAGTTGCTGTATGCCCTTCCCCTGGCTTTCCCTAGTGGTGACAGATTTCCGTCACCGGGCACCATTTTGACCCCGGGGTGATGGCAGAGGGGCAGCTGAGCTCACCTGCAGACCTTAGTCCACGCCCATCTCGGGATCCAGGCCAGAGCCCTGCTGGCATTGGGTGGTTTCTCCGCTTGCTCACCTCCACTCCGAGACAGCGCCTCCGTCTCCGGCCTCTCGTGGCCTCTCTCTAATATGGAGTCCTGACCAGTTATCTGGAAAGTGATTTGCACTGCCCCATATTGTCTCTTGGATAGGGGTTTATGCATTTTTGGCAGGAACACTTATGCCCTCCTCAGTGCCCTCACTTATGCGACGGCCATATTAGCTTGTTAATTGGTGGCATTCATCTGGTTGATTGGTTGAGGGGGTTCTACAGAGTTTCTCCATTGCAAGTTATCATTTTTCCCTTTGAAGATATTGATGAATAACTGAGGGGAGATACGTTGAGACTGTGCTGATATTTTCCAAAAACTTTGTTAACAATATGAGTTGTATTCAATAACAAGTAGGTTAGAAAATGAAAACAACTTTTTTTTTTTTTTACACAAATGTGCAGAGTCTCAGAGTAAAGTGCTCTGGGGACTGTGTATGCATGCGTGTCCGTTTGCAAAGCCTGTTTTCCCCCTTGTACCATGTGAATTAGGAGTCTAAGTGCCACAAAATGCCTTCTCACAAAAAAAAAAAAAAAAAAAAAAAAAAAAACTTGACGGGCAGTTGTTCCATGTAAACCCGTACATTGAAGTACTTCTCGGCCTTTAACATAGTAATATCTGCAACTCAAATCCATTTCACCTCCTGTGAAAGGACAGTGAAGATTGTTCCCTGTGACTTGTTTTTCCAATGGTCATTGATTTATCATCTGAGAACTGGCAGGTAAGTGCTTGTTCAGCCTTCCTGTGTTGGAGGGAAGGGACAAGTGGGGGCAATTTTGGAATTTAAGGAGGAGGAGGAGGAGGAAGAGGAGCAGGAGGAGGAGTTCTGGGTGAGAAGGAGGGGGTGGGGGAGTCCAGGGTGAGGAGGAGGAGGAGGAGGGGGGTGAGGAGGAGGAGTTGAGGTGTGGAGGAGGAGCCTGGTGAATTGGGGTAAGGAGGAGGACGAGAGGGGGATGGGGAGGAGGAGTTGAGGTGAGGAGGAGCTGGGGAGGTGGTGAGGAGGAGCCTTTGGGAGTGAGTGGACCTGGTGAGCTAGATCCAGTGAGAATAGGGGCAATCCCCAAACTCAAGGGTGTGCGGAAACTCTGGGCCCTGGAGGGTGGGCACATGATAGGTTCTCAGTGATCCCAGGGCCTGAGAATAGTTATCGGTTTTTTTCCTTTAAAAGCATGTCAGTTTGTCCATCAAACTGCGGAGTGGCTAGGCGCTGCTCTGGTGGAAGGTGAGTGGTTGGTGGGAATAGGACCGGCGTCAGGGTGCCTGCTACCCTTCCGTCCGCCTGCCTGGGTTTGGTCTCAGGTCAGTTTTTGCATGAAAATTGTAATTCTGCTCAGGAGTTTATACGGTTTTCTTCAGTAATTTATCTCAGAATAAAAAACATACATTTCTGCACTACATTGACATATAGTAATTCTTTATACATTAACAATCTTTTCCCCTGTGATCTTCCCTTTTTTGCCCAAATGGCCAAATACTTTCCTCGCGTTTGTTGTGGAATTACAGTGCCCTGGCACAAAACATGCTGTCTTTAAAGTCGGCAAGTAGCCTCACTTTACACGGAGGGAAACTGAGTCCCAGGAGGGTTAACACTTGCCCGCGGTTACACATTATTGTGTGCAGGGTCCCGGACCCATCTTTTCTCACTCCCCTGCTCTTCCCACTGTTAACGTCGACATCACTGCTTTAATAAAAGCAAAAATAACGAGTAACGATTGAAGGTATTTTGATTGTATTATAGCCTGACATTTTTTCCTAAGTTTTGTGCTGTTTGATCTGACTGTTTACACATGAGGGAAAGAACAAATAAAGGTCATGGCGTTTGAAAAGGTCTGGCTCCTAAGGGTGGGAAGCAGTTTGGGTGCATCCTTTACCCAGCAGGCTCTGATCCACCGCCAGCCCTGCGAGGCTTCGTGGCGGTAATCTTTCCGTTTCCCAGATGAGAGAGCTGAGACTCTGCTCACAAGCATTCGTAAGGCAGTATAATTCACAGACAAGCTTCCAACACAGGTCTGCTTCTCTCTGAAACCGAGGGTCGCCTCGTCCCCTGCTGACCTTCCAGTGTGATTTCATCGGGTAGATTAGAGTCTCAGGCACAGGGCACACCCAGGGCCTGCTCAGAGCGGACCGGTGCCTACCCCGCCCCAAGGCTGAGGGGCCTTGGGTTGGTACTGTGCGTGTGCACGCACATGTATGTGAGGGTCCACACGTGGGGTGTGTGTCTGTATGTGCGTGTATAAGGGCAACAAAGGTGGTTTTCCCCTCTTGTATGGGGTGCAAGCCAGACCTTCCCTGTCTCCTTCCCCCTGGATGCAAAAATCGCTAAGTGGATTCCACAGCAGTTGCTTGTAATTGGAGTATCTGGAATTCACTGTGGTTTTAATTAGTTGATTACTAGTTCTTTGAAATGTACTGTACTCACTGTGGGTCTTGCAAATTGGTAACTGGTAGCTACCGGTATAATTAAATCTCGCGGAGCACTTGGCTTCGGCCGCACTGAACTGTGAAGAAATAATGCTTGTAGCCAATCAAAAAGAGATCCTTGTAAACTCATTTGCAGCGGCAGCGCGTGTGAGGGCCATCACCAAGATGCTTATTGCAGGAGAAATTAAAGATACAATTCTGTGCGAAGAGGCAATATAGAAATTAGTTCCCGAATTACTCGTTAATTGATTTGGTAATTCCCTGGGGTCCGAGTGCTTTTTTTTTTTCTCCCTTTTTTGTTGTTGCATTCAGTTAACAGCGACTATTCCCAGAGCAGTAAAAATGTTTTTCAGACTTAGATTACATATGTGCTTACCTCGGACTGCCCACATTCATATTTGCAGAAGCAAATAAACATAGATGCCTTAAACACAGCAGGCACTCTGCGGTTTTATGCGCTCTCATCAAGGTAACCAGTGTGTTCGAGGGCCTGGGTAATTTCAGCAGAGGGGACGCGTCTCTGCGGCTCCTGTTTGAGGGAGGTTCCCCTGATTTCCCCCCCCCGCCCCCCCCGCTAATGTAAACCCTCCTTTTATTATCTACAGAGGAGGAGATGGTCGACTTGATTTATGAAAGTCTTTCCTCATTGTTTGCAATTCAGCAAGAACAACCATACGAGAGACCATTTGTAGAAACGTGTAAATTGCTCCGAGAAATGATGCCGGGAGAAAATGAGGCCGGGGCCTCCGCGTTGAAATTGAGTGTGGATCCGAGGGGCACAGGGAACCAGGGCTGGCGGGAGCCGCTGGGGTCTGCCTCCCGTCCAATCCCTTCCTGCTCTCCACAGCCTGGACATGACATCGGGATTGTGCACGTGTCGGCGCTGGTTAGGGGGAGGGCCTGAAACGGCCATCCTTTTGGGTTTCTGAAAGGATGCTGGCTGCCTTCGGACAGCTGCCGGCACGGCGGCCTCGGCGTCGCTGCGGATAACACATTTGTAATGTCTTGTTGACTGTGCTTATGGCCCAAAAAGCAACATAAAAGACATGTTGAAAAATACGATTACCTCCCTTTTAGGTCAGTCTGTTATTGTTTCTGCTGCCCTCCCCTTCGATCACCTACATGCATAACTGTCATTATGCTCTTGCTGCAGTTAGGGCGATGGATGTTTATTTCAATGTCAACTCTTAAAAATGGGCTGTAATGTTTTGCTTTTTGTCAGGAAAAGCAGAACCTGCATGTGCTTAGCATTGAATCTGTTAAGCATAAAGTTGTGGTGAGAACTCCTTTCTAGACTTGACACACTTATTCCCTGATCTTCCGAGTTTGGTCTGTGTGCATGTTGGTCCGTGCACACGTGAGAGGTCACGTGTAATGTAAACTGTGGACGCTGTGCAGGCACAGGTGCTCCAGGGACAGGAGAGGCAGGCGGAGGCATGAGCTGGGTGGCAAGGTGCCAGCTCCAGTAGACAGAATGGGAACACTGGTGGGACCTGTACTCCAGGTGGCACCCTCCCAGCTGCCCGGCGGCATTACCGGCCTTTCTTATTGGGGGGGGGGCAGGTCAGGGAGTCCTGAGGCCTTCCTCTGCCTGCAGGGAGGTGTGCTCGGGCAGGCGGGGCATCTGACCAGGGTGAAAGGAGCCTCCTCACCATGCACTTCGGGTTTCTTATGTGTTTAGCACTCCCTCTACATTTCTCATTTTACAAGTTTCCTCACAGAATGTTGTCCTGAAAGTTACTTCACAAAATTTACTTCTCCCGTCACCCCATCTTCCCCTTCCCCCCAGGGTGTGTCACCTGGTGGGTCCCATCTGCTCTGGTTTCCATTAGGGAAGAAGTCTTGACTCTTGGTTACTGTTGTCTTAATAGGTGCTGAATGAATGAATGAATGAATGAATGAATGAATGAATAGAACAATAACTGGTTTGTCTTTTAATGGACTTATACAATGAGATCACATTACACAGGCCATTTGGAATCTGCTTCTAGTTCCAGCCTTGGCCCCAGGGACACCATGGAAGTCTCCCCACAGACCCACTTCAGCCCTGGTTCCTGCCCCTGAGGGCAGGGGGTGCAGGGACACCAGGACCCAGGCTTTGTGCTCCTTCTTCCCCAGGTCCCAGCGTAAGCTTCTCACAGTAGATTTGCTTAGCCAGAGGGCACAGGGGTTTTAAGGCTTTAGAGCTATATTTCCGAGTTGTTTTCTAGGAAAAACATACACATGCACTTTACAAGAGCTATTTCTACATACTTAAGTCTACATGTGGGTATTCTGTGTGTGGGCATACCTACACTCGTATGCGTGTGTTGTTTTAGTCTTAATGAGTACTATAGGTCGGTATTGTATCCTATTTTTTAGAAAACATAAGCTGCCATTATCATCATTTGTTAAAAATGTTTTTAGTGACTAATTGCGTTGTGTGAAGTGGCTGCTTCATGTGGCTGGTTTTCCTACTAGCATCTTCGTCGATGGCCTGCTGACCTCATAATTAATCATGTTGGCATTTGCTTTGATGTACGTTACACAGTTTCCTCAGTTGCCTTTGATTTCAGTGTTATGAGCAGTAATTTCTGGCGTTGAGAAGCTGCAAGACTTTCGGAGTTGAATCTTACTCCCCTTGTTTTTCCTCCTTTGTTAGTCATGCCTTAGAGGTCTCTCCTCCCAAGGCCTCTGTAACTTCAGCCTTTAACTAAGCAGATAGCCAGCCTTTCGTAGGTAAGTGTATTCATCTCCTGCCACTGTTGCCATGTTCTGTCAACCTCCCTGTTTCGGGCCTGGCGCTGCCCAGGCCACACCCCTGAGTCAGTTCTGCCGGTTTGAACGAAGCTTTAGAAGCTGCAGGAGACGTCCCAGTGGGGGAAGGGGGACTGCTCTGTGGGGACGGGGGAACTGGTTTGCAGGTGACGTTGGAGTGCAGCCTGTGCCGGTCCACCCTTCCTGCTGACCCAAGGAATGCGCAGTGCCGGTAATCGGGGAAGGGTGTCGGTTTTCTGTGGAGGTGACATGAAGAGCGCGTCCAGTGGAGAAGGTGAGACAATAAGAGTAACACTAACAGCCAGGGTCATGGATTGCTGGAGGTGGGCCAGTCCTGCTGCCAGCGCACTTAGTATATGCCCTGTGGTGCTGAGGCCTGTGGTTGGGAGAAACCTGGCTGCCTGTATGGAGGGGGTGTCGCTTGCCCAAGACCTCCTAGTTCATAATCCCCGAGTCAGGGTGCCCAGGAGCCAGTACAGTGAGCACATGCGTGGCAGTGCCCAGAGGCAAAGGGCGTGTAAGCTGGGGTTATCCGGCCACAGGGTCGTCTAGGTCTCTGGCTCTACTAAATCTTTGGCTTGGCTGGAATGATCACGTTAGGCAGAGGCCCTGAAACCCTGGGGTACAGGAGCGTGGTGGCCAAACTCTGAGGGGAGACTGGCCTCACCCAGGGAGGAGCCGCGGGGGCCAGCCGACGGAGGCCCGAGTGCTAACCTGCTGAGAGCTGCCCAGGCAAGGCCACTCCACTGCTCCTGCAGCAGCCTCAGCCAGGCCAGGGCATCTCCACGCAGCTCGGGCGGGGCCTGATGGACTGATGGCCGTGTCCTGAGGTGGCAGGTGCCAGTGGCTCTGTGATGCCCCGAGGCAGAGGCTTCAGAAAGGCTGGTTTGTTAAACACATGCCTTTGCTTTTTCACATGAGTTCCCAAGTGTCCATCTGAGCTCACTTTGGCCATGTTTCTATTGGCCAGTTGTGATAGTTACAAAAGTCCCCACAAACCTTTTACTGGCTGTTTCAACATGTTTCAGACTTTGTTGGCCACAACACATAGTAAGAAATATCTTACGTTGTGATGTAGTATGTGTGCATGTGTGTGTACATGTATGCACATGCATGTGCAGTTGAAATGAAAGTTCTGTGAAATAATACTTATTTGGTGCACCACACTCTTGTCCTTTTTTTTTTTTTTTTTTTTTTTTTAGAAAGTGCTCCTTACAACCCACCAAAGTGATTCAGCTGCCTGGCACAGCTCATCCTGTAAAACACCGTCCTTAGTAGCTTGGCCCCTGGGCTGGGGTCCATGTTAGCCCAGGCTGGCCCGCTCAGGTGACTGGTTGGCTCAGCCCAGTGAGCGGTTCTGTTGAGATTCACTCACACTGACACCAGTTTTTCCCACATCAAACGGCTGGAGGCATCTCAAATCTCGAATGGAGCTGGTTCGCCCTGCTGAGTGCCCCAAGGCTGTGGGCACCAGACGGGCAGAGGTCCCACATCTCCCAGGCCAGACCCCTCGTTACAGCTCCTAGTTCACACATTGGGTGCTGGCCTTGAGAAAATATTTTATCCCGAATGTCAGTTTTGGGGGGCACTGTCATGCAAGAGGTCCCAATGAGACGATGGGCCAATGCCATTTAAATGGGAGGTCACCCCGAAGGAAAGGCTCTGCAGTCAGGCAGGCGGCTGGCGAGCCTTGTGAAGGGTGGGGACTTGGACAGAAGCGGAGGGTCCGCTACAGGGATGAGGGTGCGGCTTCTCCAATGTGGGGGACCTCCAGACCTCCTGAGGCAGGTGGTCAGACTCCTCATCCCACCTTCTTATCATTTGTGTGGTCTCACCAGAGCGTGTGACTCATTAGCTGCGGTGAATGGGAATGACTTTCAGGAACCCGATCAGGAAGAGACTTGCTTAAACTTTGTTGTCACCTTCCCTCCTCCCTGTGGAGGCTGAAATGCCTCACTAGCTCATCCCCCGCCGAGCTCATCCCCCTCCGTGTTCATCCCGCCTTCTCACTCCCCTCCCCTTGGGTTGCAGGATAGCCTCCGTGGAGGGTCAGCCTTCAACCATGCCCCACACTGAGGCCAGAGGCTGCTTTCAGAAAATGTCACCCTTTAGCTTACCCCTTCCCCAATGGCTCCCCACTGCCTGCACCAAGATGGCCTAAGCCCTTGGCAGGCCCAGGAGACACACCCCAGCCCCGGTCTGGTTCCAGACAGCCTCCCCATGGCTCCCAGCCGCCCCATAAAGTTTCTCGGTTTCCAAGCACGTTGTGTCTGGCGCCTCCCCACCTTCCACAGAGAGATTCTTTGGCCTGTAAGGTGTCTCTCCGTCTCCTGAACTTCCCAGCTTCAGATGCTGCTCATAGAGCCGCTGTAACCTGCCCTTACCTGAGGCCGGGCCCTCCTCCTGTGGTCCTCTGCCTGCCCCTTTATTGTGCTACCTGGCCTGCTACTCAGCTTTCTGTTGCTGGGGAGGTGGATGGTGTGTGTCTGTCTGTCCCAGTGGATGGGAACTGCTCAGGCGCTCTGGCCCAGCCAGCACAGAAGGTTCCATCACATCATATGTCCTCATCATGAGTGGAAGGTGAAGGTGGGAAGGAATGACTACGCCACCCGCCGGCCGCATCTCGGGAAGACAGAGGCGGGGCGGCTGAGAGCTGCCAGCCTGCGGCTGCGGAGGCCCCTCGGTCATGTGACTGTGAACACGTCGTGAAGACATTTTGGGGATTCCACCATATTTTTGTGTGGTTGCCAACAAAATGTTGACAGTTGTATTGTGGTTAATAAATTCATTTAGATTTATAAGCATTGTTTACAGAACCTGTTCGCCTGCTGAAACTCCAACAGCATCTGTTCCTTCTTACTAATTAACTGCTAATTACGAATGAGCTTTGTGTGTTTGTCAGTGTAACTGGCTCATGCATTTTGTAAGGAACATTAACAAATTGATTTACATAGCGGCAGAGCAATCAAAAGAGTAAACTGAACAGCAAGCCGCGAAAGCCCTTTAGCCCGTTTCCCCTAAGGAAGCAAACTTTTGATGCTGTAAATACTGTCATCGGCTTCTGTCACCTTCACTCTCCATTAGAGGTGCCCTGATCGAAGCCAGGGCGTGAGTGTTAGAGCCACGGGAATCCGCAGGGAGCGACAGGGAGGCAGCGTCTCCTGGGAGACACATCCCGGGCCCGTGTGGGAGTGTGGGATCGCATCAAAACCCCGTCACACACGGACCGCGGCATGTCATCACCGCAGAGCGAAGGTCTCGGCCTGCAGGCAGCAGCTCGCTTGTTCAGGAACGTGGGCTCTTGTGTTCCATCGCCATCTTTCTCCCTGGGTTCTCGGATTTCAGACAACACAGATGCGCATCACGTTTTAAGAGCCGGCGTTTAAAATTAACCAGTTTACGCGGGTGCCTCCAGAAGTTCAGGGCTCATCGACTTTGCAGGGAGATGATGGAGGCAGCCAGCTCCCTGCCTCGCAGAGGCGGCCTGTTTGCATCCTAATGGCTCCTAAGAATCGGGTCCCTGGGGTTTCCCCCGAAGCTGCCTCCTGGGTAGGAGCTGGGGGACCGGGAAACGGAACCGGGTGGGAGAAATGTGAGCACAGAAAGGAGGGAAGCAGTGCTGCCGCCACGAATGCTCCTTTTTCACGGTGACCTCTGTAAAAAGGTCAGAAGGCATCTGTTAAATTGTAGGTCAGGAGGTGGCGGGCGGAGGGAGAGTGAGTTCCAGGGTTTTGAGAATAGTTTAAATGTGATAGCAGTGTTACATTAAAAAAAAAAAAAGCAAAAGCCCTAGCTGGTTTTCTCGGTGGTTGTTAGCATCGGCCCATGGACTGAAGAGCTGTGGGTTCGATTCTGATTAAGGCTCCATCCTCAACCCTAGTCTGAGTGCATGCCAGAGGCGACCAATTCATGTCTCTCTCTCATATCAATGTTTTTTTCTCCCTCCCTCACTCTCTCCCTTCCTTCTACTCTCCAAAAATCAATGGGAAAAAAATATCCGTGGGTGAGGATTAACAAAAAAAAAAAAAATTTTTTTTTTTTATTGTGTTTATTAAGCTGGAACGTTTAATATAAAGGATCACAATACAAACACACCAGTGGTCGGAAGCAGGACTACTTGAAAGGTCCACATATGTGAACTTTGTAGAATGAGACTCTGCTTACCAGCCGTGCACCTAAGGCAAACCCCTCCTCAGCTGTAGGATAGGAATGATCCGACGGCCCTTTTCCAACATCATCGATACCCTCTGTAAAGCAGGCGGCAGGTAGTAACAGCTCAGGAAATGGCAGCCACCCCATCATCAGCTCTGCGTCTTATAAATACAAATATATGTAAACACACATTCAACATCATTACATACCAGTAATGACATATGGGAGAAGTCTCCTTTCTCCTCAATACGTTGATTAAAAAGCTTCTGCGAGCATGAAAAGGTAGCACATGCAAGGAGTGTTGTTTGTGTGACCTGTTCAGTTGAGGGCTGAGACATCTGATGAGCGTCATGGAATGTCATTGATGAAGAACAGGTAGCCACTGATGATGATTATTATTTTAAATATATTTTTATTGATTTCAGAGAGAAAGGGAGGAGAGAGAGAGAGAGAGACATCAACAATGAGAGAGAATCACTGATCAACTGCCTCTTGCATGCCCCTTACTGGGGATCGAGCCCTCAACCTAGGCATGTGCCCTTGACCAGAATCGAAACCAGGACCCTTCAGTCCCCAGGCTAACGCTCTGTCCATTGAGCCACACCAGCCAGGGCCATGACTGTTTACTTGACGTCAGACTAATTTTGTGCAGAGTGACAAAGGAATTATTGGCTGTAAATTTCATAGGTAGGAGGAACAGTTAGGAGCCAAGCTTTCTGGTATATTCATTCTTTCTTGCAGTTTTTCCTATGCATGAGTGTTTAGAATACTTCATTCAAAATAGTTTGCTCCCAAATATTGAGGAATGATTTAATTAACTACAAATAAATTTCCAGCAGCATTTGCTGACTGAGTGTATCTGTCTATTAGACACCATCACTCATCACAAAAGGAAGCTGGTTGGGAAGAGAGACGGTCTGTCCTCCAGGAACTCGAAACCCAGCAAGAAACCCACTAATAACTGTCGTGTGTATCTGGCTCTGCTGGTTGCTGAGACAGAAAGTCCCAGGGGAACCCAAGGGGACAAGCACACTGTCCCCGTGTGTTACACGCTCCGTCCCCAGCTTCTCAGTGTTTGCCAGAGATGTCCTTTCACCAACAGGAGGCCTTTGCTCTTGGAACTGAGCCGATTAAAGACTTAACACAGCAGCAGCAACAACTTAGCACAACTTAGCGAACATAGTGTTTTGGACACAGAGTGAAAATCCAGTTTCGTAGACTTCCTAGTAAAATGCACTCCTCGGGAGTTCCAGTTGGAAATAGAAAGCTACTCTTCAAGCCACCGCCAGTGAGCCAGAGACACGTTGTTAATATTTCTGTATCTAGCAAAAATGAACCCCGTTGGATAATTAGTGTAACGGAGGTCTAGATGTCAAGACTCCCCTGTGGTACTCCCTCCCCGGGGACTTGGGTCTGCGTTTCTTTGGTGGGAATAGCTTACCCGCGATAGGATGAGTTTGCAGTAACGTGTCCAAGAACGCAAGGCCGTTCTTTTTCATTCAAATACTGCCCAGGGACTTTCCATCTCGGGGGTATGTCTTTGGGTGTCTCCGGGCAATTCTCAGCCTAGGCTTGTTCCTCAGGGTCCCCCAGAGTGTCGCAGAGCAGCCAAGTCTAGTGTTGGCGGAGCCAGACCCCACACTCTGTGACCGGGGAGGTTTCTTTGGAACCATTTTCTAGCCGGTTCCCTCCCACTCCCTTGAGGACCAGCCCTTTAGGGAGAGCTCAGGCAAAGATGGGGGAGGCCGCCGTGGCCGCCTGGAAGAGGTGTGCGTTCACACAAGGCACGCTTCCTTGTTTGCAGATGATCATCATTTGAAAGACGTTTTTGTGGCTTGATTTCCACTCGGAAATAGATGTCACCAGCGCAGGATGAGAGAAACTTAGAAAGAATTATGAACTTCTCTTTAAAATGAGAAAGTCAATGAAGGGAGGCGGCATAACCAGAAAAGGGGAAAATTAAAATCTGAAATAATTTATGAGCAAAATAATTTTCCAGCCAAGAGTATATTAGCTGTTTACTCAGAACGTCGGAGAGGCACGTTTGTAATCAGATCCTGTTGTGATCTTCGGGGAGCTTGGCGTCTGTCCCCAGCGGCCCTGGGTCCTCCATCTTCTCCTCTCAGGCTCAGGCCGGCCGCCAGCACGCCCCGCCGAGGCCGCACAACTGTGGGCACCACCTGTCCCCGCCGCGAGCACTGCCCAGTGGCAGCAGGTCCCAGGGCTTCGGACACGGCTGAAAACGCCCAGCCCAGAGCCATCTCCTTGGTCCCAGCACAGACCAGCCGCTCTGGAGCTGCACCTCGCGTCCCCGCTTCTCCACATGTGCCATCACCATGGGGCCCGCCCCTGGCAGAGCTGAGCGTCTGGGCCCAGGGCATGGCGTTCCCACTTCACAAAAGCAGTGCTCCTCCTCCCTCTCACAGTCTGACGTCTCTTCAGCTCCTTCCCTTTCTCCTTTGGAATTCTCACGCACACCCCCCCCCCCACACACACACACACACACTCACACACTCACACATTCTCCTCTCCTAACCTCTGGCTTCTCCTTCCCCTGCTCTCACCCAGCACTTCCCCAGCTCTGGGCTTTCAGCTCTTGGCACCTCTCTTTCCGAAATTAAGGCGATGACTCTCCAAGAACCATAGCCTCTGGGACCTTCTGATCTTTTAAGAACAGTCCCCTCTGTGGCCTTCCTCCAGCGGCAGGCAGCTGTGGCCGGGGGCTGCCTGTGGCCCAATGAAAAAAAATGTTTTATGGAAGTTACAAGCACAGGGCATTAGAGGGGCCCAGCATTCACTAGATGAGTGTTATGGTTTGAGGGTTCAATTCATGGGGGAGGCAGCCATCGCTTCCTCACCCCTCTTACTCTGGTGCCTGTTCCCGGATGGTCCTAGCTTTTAAAGGAAGGCGGGAATCTGGGTTTCCATGGTCAAGTCTTACCATTTTTAAATGGTGGCAGCTGATTCCAAAACATGTGAAGCACCTGGCAGGCCAATGTATAACACGTCTGTGGGCTAACCCCTGCCCCTGGCCCCCAGCCCTACCCCCCAGCTCCCAGCCCCCAGCCCCCAGGGCCAGACCTCCGCCTGGGCCCTGCCCCGCCTTCCCCAGGATCCCACCCATCTGAGCGCAGCATCCCAGGCCCGGCTGCCCCGGTTCCTGCTCCCACCTCTGCCCCAGCCTCTTTGTTCTAGAAACCTCTATTTCATCGTGTGCCCAAACCTACTTCCATCTCACTTGCCCTGTGTGGTCAGGATTGTGTGTGCAGCTGTGTTTCTCTCTAGAAGCCACTGAATGTGCAAGTGGCATCTAAATGCACTTTTCTAGACAGTCTAGGTCTCACTCTCAGGGGAGAGGGATTTGAAGAAAGCCGTGGTGGTTCTTACCCTGAAGTTTGCAGACTGTCTGAAGCCAGGTGGAGTGTCAGGGTGTCCCTCTTCGCAGAGGAGGCTCCACAGTTTTCCAAAGGGCGTACCCCGTTCCCCGCCAGCCCACGAGGTAAAGGACCGCAGACAGGTTGACATTTCCCAGGTGGAACACGTTGAGCAAAATGAGGGAGACAGAGGCCCAGGGGACAGTCACCGCAGACCAGAGTCCGGGCTCAGTGGCACCTGAATCTAGAGGCTGGCAGGAGGACTGTCTCTGAGACTTCAGGGTTCAAGTGGGTTGCTGTAAGAATGGGGGCTTAGTCACTGGAGTACAAAACGGGGGCAGAACACTCAATTCCTCAGAAAGAAATCATTGCTTCCGAAAGGAGCCTGGACAGAGAGGCACTCGGTGGTCTGTCTCTGTCTTGGCTGGCCTTGGCCACTGTCCCAGATTCAGAGCCCCATCTCCCTCCACCGACTCCTGCTTTCGGTCCCTTCGGAGGAAAACTGAGTCACGGTGGAAGCGATGTTGTTGCGATAAGTAATGTGAACCTCCTCATCAATTATTTAACTGGAAGTTCATTCTGTATAGAAAATTACATCTTTGAAAAGACATGACAGGGTTACAATGAATCATATTTATCGTAAAACTGCTCTAGTTGCAGTAATTTAAACTGTCATTTTATCAAACAAGAAAAATTTCCAGTATTTTTTAATACACATGACATAGGAAGTGCAGCCAGCGCTCCCAAGAGATCCTTTCTGCCCCTCCCGTTACTGTCCCAGATCCTGATACGTGCGTCTGTCCAGGCCTGTTCACCAAGACCAGCCGCCATGCTAGACACCGGACCCCTGGTGTCTCGCTTGAAGGTGCAGCCAGGGGTGCCCTCCACCCCCCACACACCCTCACCTAGCTGTGCTTCCTGCTGCTTCTCCCCATAAGGGCCAAATCCGCAAGAAGTTATCTTCTTCCCCCAGAAACTTTACGTCCTTACAGTGAGAATTGGCCCTGGCCAGTTGCTCAGTGGTGAGAGTGTCAGCCCCACACCAAAGGGCACATCACTGGGTTGCAGGATTGATCCCCAGCCCTGGTCGGGGTGCCTATGGGAGGCAACCAGTCGCTATGTCTCTTTCACATTGATGATGTTTCTTTCTCTCTCCCTTACCCCTCCCTTCCACTCTCTCTAAACATCAATGGGAAAAATATCCTCAGGTGAGGATTAATTAAAAACAAAAAACAAAACAGGGAGAAAGAGAGAGAAATTGGGCCCTTCCAGGTGGCCTTTAAGTCACGCCCCACTCCGGGGGGTAAGGCTGTGTAGTTCTGCAGTTGGTCAGGGCACTGGGGGCAGGAAGAGGGGCTGTGCCAAACCTTTGACATAAAATCATTTCTGCTCAATCCTAAGACCTGCACGTTCTGTTCACCTGTCAGAGCTGCCCGCCTGTGTGGCACCTCTTCAGTGGCGGATGGGGGGAGTTTTGACCCTATCATCGCCTCACCCTTCTCCACACGGGCCCCAGACGGAATCTGCATCAGGCAGTGAGTGATGGCTAGAGTTACACTCAGGCCTTCGTACTCCAGGAGCCGTCACTTGCCGGGGCCCTATCCGAGGAGAAAAAGAGGGAAACCTCAGCAAAGACGTGGCTTTTGTAAAAAAAAGGGGGGTATAATTCACAGTGAGGGTAACAATCCACTGCTGGTGGTGTCGGTGATGACTGCCCACGAGGGGGACGGTGGAGTTCCAGCCTCTGGAAGGTTCTGGTGCTGAAATGTGCCCTCACCCAGAGCACCCGGTGGTTTTCCTGGAGCTCCTCTCGAGCAGAGCAAGTGAGAACCCCGGTCACACCTGCTGATTTGTTCTGTTTCCCTGGCCCGGACACATTCGGAGGAGTGTGTCTCTTTGGGCCCCCGTGCTTTTCCAGCGTCGGGGAGGGTTTTACGAGTGTGTCCGTGGCTGGCTCCCCCCGTGTTCGGGGTCCTCCGTGGGCAGGAGGTACCTGGCCATGTTGCTCCTTGAAGCTCCGGGTGAGAATGACTTTGTTCCGTGGCGCTATGTTAAATTGGCTGGTTAATTCTGGCGTTATTTACCCTGTAATTCATTAGTCTCACCCCACCATTGGCAGCTGACAGGCTGTAATTTCACGCCTTGCAATAAAAGATGTCTCATAATCTGCTTCATTTAGCAGCAAGAGAATTTAATGAAATTAACTGCGGTCCTAATTATGCCAGTGAATACTAAAGACCGCCATCGTGCTTCCCCGAGAAAGGACGAGGTCCACCTCGTGAAGGATTTAGCACATAATTTCCTGGGAAAGTTGCAAATGTCTTTCTTCTCCAACGAGGGCCAATTACGACCACACATGTAACCGTCCTTAACTGTTTTTCTGCATGTCTCCCCAGTCTTCATCGTTTCCACACAGATTTGGGGGGGATTCCTCTCGGAGGGCATGAATGACGTGACCGAGCAGACATCCAGGCTGCCGTCAGCAGCCCTGCCTCCTGCGGTGGCCCGGGCGAAGGCTGGGTAGCTGGTGGTCAGTGTGGCTCCGAAGGTTTCCACCCAAACCACACCCTCCTTCGGCCCAGTCTGTCCAGGCTCCGCCCCTGGGGCTGTGACGTAGCTCTGCTTGGAGGATGCCCGCTGCCTGCGGCTACCTGTCGGGTTGGTTCTTCCTCACCTGATCACTCATTCCGCCCTGCTTCAGACCCTGCTTCAGACAGGTCTTACCTGCCTCACCATCTGTCCACCTCCATCTCTGCCTCTGGGTGTGGGGGAGAAGGCGTGTTCTGACACCCTTGTCCATTCCCCCTCCCTTCTTGAAATACTCTGCCTCTTGAGCAGCCTTTGCTACCTGCCCTTCCCTTCTCCACCACAGCGTCCTTCCCTGGCTCTTCCTCTCGGGGACAGGACGAGGCAGGGGAAGGAAATGAGAGGTGCAGAGGCTCTGAGAAGGCCCGAGGTGGGCACACACAGCTGTGTCTGCTCCCGCCCGCCTGTCTCCCCTCCCAGCCGCCCCGAGCCCTCAGCAGCACCGCTTCTCGACGCAGAGGTGACCCAAGCAAGCACAGGCTAAGGTGGCCGTGCAGGAAACGCACGCTGCCGCACATGAGCCAAAGGGCAGAGACCCAGGAAGGAGGGGCCTCCTGCCAACCCGCACAGCGAGCAGGTCACGTACCTCGTGAGGAGCTGTGGGTAACCACCTCTCCTCCTGATCACACTTCACAGATGAGCGACCTTCGTCGAGTTCTGAAAATCACCAGCTGCCCAGGCCCAGGGCCTGGCGTCCTCGGGCCCCCACCCCTGCGCATTGTGGCCTCTGTGGGCTCCGTGCACACGGCACGTGCCCGTCGGCAGTGAAGTCATTCTCGCCAGCCTCAGCTTCAGAGGCCGAGTCTGAAACGTGATGGTGGGATGTTTCTCTTCTATTTGAGGCTGCCGGCGGGGAGGGCTCTGTAGGAGACACTTCGGGACAGCTGGGAACGGCTGCTGTGTGTTCTTGGGAAAAACAGCTATTTCACCTCGAGAGTAGTTGTGTTCATGATCACCCCGAATCTCCACGCGGTCCCTGCAGGATGACCACTGAGCCATCATGGGCGTTTTAGACTTGAAAAGATGATTATATGGCCAAGTTGGGGGATTGCATGGACATCCCACAGCCCATTCTTGTCAACGCAGGGCATCTGTGGGTTTGCAGGTCTGCGTCCATTGGGAACTGTGGCCTGCTGTGGGCCAGGGGTGACTGACATGCTTGGGGTAACTGGCAGGTCTGTGTTTAGGATTTCTGGGCCCAGACCCAGGGTCCTCCAGCTCACACTGTGTGCCCTCACTCCCCCGCCCCCGACACAGCCACGGAGAGGCTCCTGGGCAGAGTGTTGGTATTCACAGGACTCTCCTGAGTCCAGGAGACCTGGTCTCCAGGCATCCTCCCCTGGGCCGGCCCGCCAGCCTCTCCAGGATCTCCGAGCTTGCGGCCTGGCCTGCAGCCAGGGGTGCTCAGAAGCACCCTCCAGGCCCGCACTGCTGAGTGTACACATCACACCCACTGGGTGTCCTGCTGCTCTTCACAGCCCGGGGGAGGGGCGAGGGAGACAGGGCTCCGTGAGCCTGTGAGGTCAGTGCTTGGAGGACACGCAGAGGTGGACACCAGGCAGGGCCGGCTCCAGGCCCCAGTTCCCCATCACTCACTTCCCATAAACTTTCCCCTTCCGCACGTGCCCTGTGGGGCACCATGCTGCTTTCAGAGATTTTTAGAAACCTGTTTTTATTGATTTCAGGGAGGAACAGAGAGAAACATCAATGATGAGAGAGAATCATTGATTGGCTGCTTCCTGCATGCCCCCCACTGGGGACTGAGCCCGAAACCTGGGCATGTGCCCAGATGGGGAATCAAACCGTGACCTCCTGGTTCCTGAGTAGATCCTCAACCACTGACCCACACTAGCTGAACACTTTCTAGGATTTTAAAAATATGTTGTGCTGTCTGCTCTTATCATTGCCTTGCCTGAAGTATCCCTCAGTTTCCCCACCGGGAAGCATTTGTATCTGTGGCCAGGATGGGGGCACAGGGAGGGGAGGATAGTGTGAGGGTAGCAGAAGCAGAAGGGGCTGGCAAACACTCCCCGATGGCTCTCCCTAAAAGTGAGGCCGAATGGAAGAAAAGAGCTGAGTGTTTGGATGCACCGCCAGCGCCTCCTCGGCAGCAGCCTGGGGTGATCTTGGCCACGAGCAGGAAGGAAACCTGAAGTGTTTCTCTCCCAGACCCTCCCAGCTTATTAAAAGAACTTATAGACATGAAAATACATTAAAGTGGGCAAAGTGAGAGGGTGAGGGAGATTAACAACCTTCGCTGAATGGAGCCCATTGATGAGAGGGGCCTGTGAGCCGCTGCCGTCGCGGAGACGGGTGTCGGAGCTGAAAGGGGAGGCCGGGCCTGTCCAGAGTTTCGGGGGGAAATGGAAATTGAGAGTTAAAAAATCAGAAGCGCCTGCGTGTTCGTTTCCTCCTTCCTCCCGACTCGGGAAGAAGAAAGACCGTTCTGCAGCCGCTGCCCAGCTGCAGCCCAAATTAAAAGATCGCGTGGCACGCCACAGAGACGGGCTGTGGAGGGGCACGCAGACACAGTGTCGATCGCCGGGCATCCGGGTGTCCCATGTAACGCCGGGCCCGGCACGCAGAGGGCCTGGGCAGCGGGGAGACGCTGCGGCCGGCTTGACAGGCGCCTGACAGGAGCCGGGCCTGTGGAGCCCCGGTTAGGAGGTGGGTGTTAGCACGTCTACACTGCGGCGGCCAGCGAGCTGGCGTGCGGGCGCGCCCGGGAAGGCTAGGCTAGCCGTCAGTCAGGTTTATCTCTTAATGAATAGAGACTGCTGAAGTAAGGGTTCGGTAATTGAGTTTATAATTAATTAGCCAGAACCCTCATCAGATAAAGCCGTGGTGAGGAATCTTCTTTTATGTCCTCTCTCTCCCCGGGGCCTGCCCTTCTTTGTCCTTGCCCTGGCTGCCAGCACTTATCTCGGGCCCGGGGCCTGGCCGTCAGCCCTCCCCCTGCCGGCCGGCGCCGAGGGGTGGTCAGCCGCGCCCGCTTTGTGCCGGGAGGCCCGCAATCAGTTCAACTGTCCGGCAGTGATGAATTAGCGGTGGGAGTGAACGCAGAGCTGGGCTCCAGATCGGCCGATAGCGCGCAGGCCGCCGCTGTTTGTCCCTCTGATCTCTGACACCTGCGAACAAAGAGGTTTCGGAGGCAGGGAAGAAAACGGGGGGCTCCTCCGGAAAGTTGGGCAACTTAACAAAAGGGCCCTCGATTTCTGTAGCCCAGCAATCCCCTCCACAAAGGGAGGAGATCAATGAGTTCCTAAGTCTTTCTCTGTGGGCCTTAAGTAAATAAATAAAATCCCACGTTTCAGAGCTTTGTGCGTTTGGGGTACATGCCACGGCGAGAACCCAAGGCATCCACATGAACCATTGTGCAAAGGGTCCCGTCTTCCCTGTGTGTCACAGGCTGTGTTGGGGGGACCCGCCCCTTCTTTGTTCAAAGACTGGAACTCTTACTGTTTGTTCTTTATTCTGAATGAGAACCACTCTGGGCTTGTAATGCCGGCTTCCGTGTGGTTTGGGTTGTTCCTCTCATTAGCCCCCAGGCAGGCACGGATCCATCTCTCAGTCCCGCGGGCAGGCGAGGGGAAGGGGCCTCTCGTTGTATCGGCTCTTTCCGCCTGTCGTCCACAGCCTGGACAGCGGTGTCGTTGTTCTGTGTCCCCCAGACCAGGTGTCACACTGGCCGAGACCCTTTGTAATGATGGGGCCTCCCGAGCCAGAATGTTTTAACAAGCGAGGTGACTGAGCGATGATTTTGAATGTTAATGAAACTTTAATCAGACCCAATGTATTATTCACCCTCATTTAGGGAGCCAAGTGTGCTAAGTGCCTTCACAAGTGCCGAAATTTAAAGAACAAACCGGTTCAGTTTTGTAGGAGGTGAGAGGAGAGACGCAGGGACCGGTGGATTGGGATGGGAGGAAGGATGGTGGTTAGTTTGTCCGGGGTTTGAGAAGTAAGTGTGGACAGCTCTTGAATTAACCTTGGAAGTAACGTGATGAAGCACAGTCCCCGTCAGTGCTGCTGTCTTCGTCCGCTTCCACTGCAGAGAGGCTGGCTTACTGTGCGAGCCGTCCCTAATGACTCCAATTTTTTAATGAAGCAAATATGGACGATCCGCCAGTTGTGGGCTTTCTTTGGAGAAGGAAAAGGAATTAGATGAGTAGGCTCATAGAATGATTGAGACCATGGTATGGGATTCCAGTTACTTAGCAAGGGAACGTGGAACTGCCCTGTTGAGCAGACATCCACCCAACCAGCCTCCCGGAATCTTCTAGAAGTCTTGAGGTCACCTCCAACAAACCCATAACAACCACTATGACCATGCCTTGTCAAGGCCTGAGACAGTACAGGCTGTCTCTTGTTCAAGGTCACAGACCAAGGACACCACAGAGCAGACCATGTTCCTCTCCATGTCCCGTAGAACCGTGCATCCTGGTCCCGTCGGCAAGCCCTCGGCACAAAGCAGAGAGGTTGCATCCTACCCCCTCGCCCTGTAGGTGGCATGTGAGGTCCATTCTGTAGGTGCTGTCAGACGGCCACTCCTGTCAAGTTCACCTCCCAGGTGGTTAGTCTGCCCTTCTTCTCAGGCCCAGCTAATCTCTCATCCGACCTTCATCTGCTGTTGGCAGCGCAGAGCAACCCCGGCTCTGCCACACCCACAGACGCCTCCATGGGAGTTAGCTCAGGGCCTGGACTTCTGGAGGGAACAGGGGCCTGGATCCCACCTGGTGCCTGGGCCTGCCACTGCCACTTCCTGGCCGAGGTGTGGAAGTGTGTTCACCTGGCCAGGTTTCACACAGGCCTGGGTGGGAAAGAGTGTCACCTGTGAAGCTGAGGGAGCACATACTGAGTGGGTGGAATGAGTCTGAGGTCGGGCCTCAATGATGCCTGGTTTTCCTTCTGCTTTACTTTCTTACTGTTATTTTTTATAAGTGGATGTTCATGGAGCAAATGACAAGAAACCATTCTCCTTTTGTTTTGGAGCCAGTGTTCTGTAAAATACCCTGGAAGCTAGGGCACATCCTCAGCTGAGGCCCAGGAGGGAGGGTCAGCCTAGCTTGGTGACACATTCACCTTCAGAGGAAGACCTTGCGGGTGGTGTTCCGTTCTGTGCTCATTACTCCTGAAGTCTCCACATCAGTTATTTTAAACGAGGATGACTCATGGATCTGTACCTGCATTCGTGAAGGAAAAGAAAAGCAGGCAAGGTTTAAAGGATGAAAAGATGAAAGTATTCCTGTGTGATATTCCACAAACCATGTCTGAGGCCACCATGCAGAACGTGGTGCTGTTTTCTGAGGTGCTGCTGTCCTTGGGGAGGTGGGGGAGGAAATGGATGAGGTGTGGTCAGCTCAGTGGTAGGTAGAAGTCCACCTGGAAAATGACCACCTGTATATATCAGGGCATCAGCCGTATGTCAGGCACTTCAATTATCTATCTATCTATCTATCTATCTATCTATATTCCTAAGTCACCAAACAACCGGTTGACTGGCAGCTGTGACACACACTGACCACCAGGGGGCAGACATTCAGTGCAGGAGCTGTCCTTGGTGGTCAGTGCACTGCCATAGTGGGAGTGCTGCTCAGCTGACTGATGGGCACCAGATGTAGGGCTCGTGGCTGGCCTACGGCAGCTGGGATGTGCAGGAGCAGCAGGCAGCATTGGATTGTCGGTTTCGCCCAATCCCTGCAAGCCAAGCTGATGGACCTCACTGGTGCATGAATCTGTGCACTGGGCCTCTAGTGTGTGTGTGTGTGTGTGTGTGTGTGTGTGTGTGTGTATTTTTTTTTAAGTAAATGCTGAAGTTCTCAGTTCTCTTTGCTATCCTTTATTTACACATCACCACTATTTTCATTATTAAGTTAGTCACAGACTTATCTGCTTGCACATAGAATGCTGAGCTTATTTTACCTTGGACATATTCTAAAGTCATTAAAGTTGAGTTTTACTAAATTAAAAACAGTGATTCCAGGTTTAGATATAAATAGAGTGTCAGTCTCCCTTTCCTTCAGCTTCATTGCCTGAGTGTCTGGTTTTTATATGGCAAATACACATCTATTCAGACCTGTCTCTCAGGGCTATGCTGATGGGCCCCTGGCAGGCTGAGTGTGCTCAACTCAGAGGCCGTCCGACTGAATTGGAGCTGGGCTGCTGGTGAACGGGTAGCCAGGCATCTGGACGGAGCAGACATCCCCGCCCTTGGTCCCATGGAGGGTGGAGTCAAGGCTGCATCTTGCTTTGGTGGTCGCTCACTGCGTCCTTTTTTTTTATTATTATTTTTTTTTAATATATTTTATTGATTACTTGTACAGAGAGGAAGGGAGAGAGAAAGAGAGTTAGAAACATCGATGAGAGAGAGTCATCATCGATCAACTGCCTCTTGCATGCTCCCTACTGGGGATATGCCTGCAACCAAGATATATGCCCTTGACCGGAATCGAACCCGGGACCCTTCAGTCCCCAAGCCGACGCTCTATACATTGAGCCAAACCGGTTTCAGCTCGCTGCGTCTTAAGAAGCAAGAACCAGTTCATTTCCTCTCAGTATAGCATCACTGAGGCTATAGCACGTTCCTTCAGCTTCATTCCGATCCTTAGCAGCTCACCAGAATTACCTGGGTTGTGTATGAGAAAATGCACCTTGCCAGATGTCAGCAAAGAAGAGATTTGGTGGGCGTCCGAAGCACAGAGTGACCCCAGATGCCTTCTGACTCGGATCTCTTTGGCTTGGGGCCACGGTGTGCCCTGTTCATTCTGGTGCTCTGTGGGCTGAGCCCGGGCACCGAGACGCCTGTCCTTTCCTCGTCAAGGGCAGCAGGAGACCCACTCGCACAGAGTTCTGGAGCAGCGCCTGTTAGTCATGAGCAGCCCCATGGGGACCATCTGCCAGACCAACACTGTGCCAGTCCCTGCACCTCAAGGCACGGAGTGTGAGAGTGTGCAAAGGCAGGGTGATGGCCTTGACTTGGGCCAGGTGTTGACCCAGAGGACACAGGCCTAGGTGGGAAAGAGTGAACTTCCCCTGCAAAGTCAGAAACCTGTGGCCACGAGTCTAGGGCTTGGATGCAGGACAGCCACCAGTGGATGTCCCCTGCCAGCAATACCGTGCTCCCTGCTCCAGCTCACCCCTGGAGACTTGCCGGGGGGTCGGCTCATGCTGTGAGCTCCGTATCTGAGGAGCCACTTGGTCCCTCTCGAGTAATCTGATCAGGCATGGTCCCTGTGAGAGCAGAGCCCGAAAGGACATGGCTGTCAATGAGCAGGAAGGCAGGCACGCAGTCGAACCCTTTCTAATAGGCACAGCCGTGTTTACCTGGGAGCCAGACTTTCCGTGGGGAGTGCCCTCTTTGGAGCCTAGATCCCGGGTCCCAGTCAGTATCTGAGTTCATCCCAGTGAAGGGATGTACCTTCCTGGGGCGCTGCTCTCAGGCCTCCCCTCAGCGCCTGCTAGGACACCCCAGTCATGGTTCCCGCCCCTCTCTGTCCTGACTCTCCTGGGCTGCGCAGAGCATGTCCTTGGGGAGAGCATGTCACCCGGTTGCAGCCTTTCCTTTTAACACAGAAACTAGAGTGGGTGCACGAAAAACACGACAGTGTTGCATATCACACACATCGTCTCTTTCTCCATGCCTGCACCACACGTGAGCGACACAGCAGCGCCTTGGTGCGCCAACTAGCTTTGGACAGCAGCAAGTCCAAGGTCAGTTCCTGGTGAGAGAGACTAACAGACAAGCATGTTCTGTGTATGCCTGTCACTGATCTCCACAAGCTCAGCACAGAAGTCACCTGGGCATCAATTGAATCTAAAGGTTTTCCAGCCCAACAAGCATGGCTCAGAGGTTGAGTATCCACCTGTACACCAG
This sequence comes from Pipistrellus kuhlii, assembly GCF_014108245.1. Taxonomy (NCBI): domain Eukaryota; kingdom Metazoa; phylum Chordata; class Mammalia; order Chiroptera; family Vespertilionidae; genus Pipistrellus; species Pipistrellus kuhlii. The sequence continues at coordinate 27,912,017 of NW_023425573.1, forward strand.
GCAGTCAGGGCACATGACCAGCTTGCAGGCCCAATCCCCATTGGGGGGTTTGCAAGAGGCAGCCAATCAGTGATTCTCTCTCATCATTGATGTTTTTCTCTCTCTCTCCCTCTCCTTTCCTCTCTGAAAGCAATAAAAATATATCTAAAAATAAATAAATAAAAATGTTTTTAAAAAGGAAAGTTTTGCAGTTAAAGGCAGGGAAGAACCAGAAGCTTGCTCACGTTCATCCTCACACACGCCTTTTGATCTGTGCCGTGTTGTCTGCTGAGAGTGGATCAGGCGAGCCTGGGCCATCTCGAGCATTCTCGTTGTCAGGACTGCATAAATGACGACTGTGCATCCTTTCGTTTTAGTGCGGCCATTTTGGGGAAATGCTGATCTTCATTGTTAAAGCCTTTAGCTTTCTGTACTTTCAAATTGAAAGTAATTCAGACTGTGGAGCAATCTTCGTCAATGCATCCCATCAGCATTACTGCAGAGAAGAAACTTGAGCTGGGCAGATGAAATTGTAATTCATTTAATTCTCCTTCAGTTGCTTAGCAGATTACTATTCATTGCCCCAACACGTCTTATCCAGGGTTTTGGTAGCATTAGTTAAAAAATGAAAAGCTAATCTGTGGAACATGAACAGAACATCCTTAGAGAAATATATTTATCAAATTTCCAGCTGCAGAGTTCTATTTCTACCAATGGAAAGCAGTTTTCCTTGAGAAAGATCAGGCTTAGTGTTGTTTATTATAACGACAATGAGTCTTCCAGTTGGCAAATTGATAGGCAAAGCGTATACATTTATTTGATTTGTTTAAAAAAAAAAAAATCTAGTCATTGAGAGGGGAAATTGTTTTAAAACAAAATTAAGAAAGCAGACCTTTTATAAGTAGTTATTATGACTCTTCCCCAGAGCTGATAAAAGGTAATGAACAGGAATTGCTCCGCGGTGAATTATATTTTGTGTGCACAATTATATGTGCTCGTGACGCCGTGTGCTCTTCCCCTTTGTCAGAAGTTATAACGTATCCATCTACAACCGGAGGCCCCGTAACCTGAAAGGTGGTGTCCCTTCATGCCGGTGAAATTGATGAGCTGATGAGCTGGGAGAGACTTACTCATATTTTAATGCCAGCAGTAGCAGTCCTCACACCCGGAGAACGGGGGGCATCAAAGTTGGTGGTAGCAAGGAGTATTTGCTGCTGTAATTGACAAATAATACCCCTCATAAATACTGCCAGTCTTTTCAATTAGTTTCCATCTAAAATTCGGGCTGCAAAATGATGGCCTGTCAACTGACAATGAATGGCAAAAATTAATAAATTGTCTTCTAAATAGAATGGACACTTAAGAAAAATTGGGCAGCCAATTTAGCACAGCGTGAGGCGGGGGGGGCACCTTTTGTACTGATGCCCGGCTCTAATGTTGCCTCCGTCTTTATTAATGGTGCTCGGCGGCGGCTGACAGTTTTGTTGCTACTGGCAACTTTCTTCATTAAAATTAAAGCCAGCATCAAATTCCATTAGCCGTACTCTGGGCACCTTGCATTTTCTTATACATATTGTTTCTTTTATTAACTCCCTCCCCGCCCAGGAGAAGTTTTAGAAGAAGTTAAAAGGGAGGGATTATTTGCCAAGGCCAGAGAGAATCGCTCTCTGCTCTTGGGAAAGAATGGTTGGTTGTAACTTGCCCTCTTAGCACCTCATGCTAAAATCTGCCTTCTTTTTCTGTTCCCTTCCTTTTCAAAACGGGACCGTATTACCGCAATAAATACCTTCTAGTTTATTTTTTTCTGAGCAGTTTGTTGTTGTTGTTATTGTTGTTTAACATTCTGGCTTCCCCCGTATTTCCAGGTGTACCTTAACACAATAGTAGCCTGAAGCTGGGTGAGACTTGCATCTGTCAGGATTGCCTTAGCATTATTTTACCCGAAGGCATTCGTTTTGTCTGTAGAAAAGATTTCAACCTTAGAAGGAAAAAAATATCTGAGCTCTGTGCTTACGCAGCTCAAAACCTGACATGCCTCAGCCCGGATTGCTGCCTCTTTGGGCAGCAAGAAGCAACAGTTCAGTCCTAGCCGGGTGGCTCAGTGGGTTAGAGCTTCGTCCTAATACACCTAGGTTGCAGGTTCAATCCCTAGCCAGGGCACAAGCAAGAACCAACCTGTGAATGCATGAAGGAATGAAACAACACGTCGATGTGTTTCTCTCTCAAATCAATTTTTTTAAAAATTTGTTAAGTAACAAAACAGTTCAGATTCTAGGACAGTTCAGGTCTGCCCGAGCACATCCACCAGGGAGCGGGGCTGTGTGGCTGCATGGATGCCTCTGCAGAAGGAACTAGACTGGGATCACCCACCACATGGGAATTTCCTCCCAAACCTGCCTCTTACCTGCTTTCTGATGCTTGAGGAAAGCTACGTTCAGTGGCTAACCTTTCTCTCAGCTGTTTTTCATCTTCCAGGTTGTATCTCACACTGCCAGAGACCCAGATACTCATTAAAATACGGAAAAGTTAGGTGCTATGCCACGAAGGGAAAGGCATTATACCAGAAAACCTACACTAAGCTTGAGCACCCGGGCAGTCAGGGCAAAAAGGGAAATAGAGTTTTGAGCTCTGCTGGAAGTTGTAATGGAAGTACCTTCTGCATTTTTGTTATCCTGTTTTAACTGACTTTGAAACCATGAATTTCAATGATCTTTTTGTTTTGTTTTTACTTCCGGGAGACAATTACTGAAATCATTAAGTAAGAGTGAGCTTTTCATTCAGCACTGTCTCTGCATACCTTCCACCCTCACCTCAGAGAAATATGAGTAGTATCTAGGGTAGTGTTAAGTAAAAGAGAATCTAGCAAGTGAATATTCTTTTTGTCTGATTCTTAATTTTGGAATTTTCAATGGAGAAAGGGACCGAATTTCCAAACATCACATAATGAAGGATCGTGGCTCTGGTTGCAGGGAGGTGGTAGTACTGTTTAAAAAAAAAAAAAAAAAACATTTCTGACATTTCATTAGAGAATGAATCAGTCGAATAATTGCAGGAAGGCTCCGCTAGCCAGTTTTTGTGAGTCATCTTAAATAATTAAGTGAGGAAAAGGCCTGTCAGATTGTCCTTCAGTTAGTTGCATTTAAAAAGATAAGTATTCACTAAGCTGTCTTCTTTGCTAAAATGTAGATATGCAACTTTTTTTTAAATTAAATTTATTGGTGTGACATTGGTGAATAAAATTAAAAGTATACGATTCTGCGACACATCATCTGTATATTGCATGTGTGTGTCCGCCACCCAAAGTGGAGTCTCTTTCTTTAATGTGGTTGATGTGTTGATGGGCTCATGAAATGAACAGCACAAAACCTCTGCACACGCGTCCGGCCACTGAACCTCGGAGGGCTGTATCTCCCGCCTCCCCCCAATATCTGAGCCTGCAAGGAGACAATTGGTACTTGATGACTGAAGCCACTAATATGTTACAGTAAATGGGGCATGAAATACAATACTTTATATATAGTATATACTAAGTGATTCTTATATTGAAACAACAAGGCCATTTTTAACTTGCTGACACAATGTTTGCAGTGTTTCCTCATTAGATTGTCCTGATTAACACTCAGCTTCTGGAGTGGGGCCGTTGGAGTCAGTTTTTGAACGTGATGAATCAGAGGATTTTTTTCTCTGAACGCCACTCCATCCTCTCTTGTCTGAGATTTGGAAGACTTGGGAGTGAAATAAGGAACGGCCTGTTTCATGTGTTCATTTTCATAGTGTATTCTTTTACTGCTGCTGAAACTCTTACCCAGATTTTTTTACATTCCTTGGGTGTCATAGGCACCCATTAAGGAATGAGTCTTTTATTGATGATGACAGCAGCTTGTGTCCCTGTCGCAGCCTCCGAGGTGCAGCAGAGAAGACATTCACAGAGGGTGTTCGGCAGAAAGGAGGCACGTGCAGGCTGTTCCACGTTCTCCATCACCTTCCCGGGTTCCCCTGCCTGTGAGGTGGGCTGTGCGTGCCAGCGGCTTCTTCCCTTTCCCTGCTTCCAGATGTGTCCAGACAGCTGGTCTGGAGGGAGACTCTCCAGTGGCCTGGTTCCTGCTCACCAAAGGGCATGATCCCGGGAGTGACCCTGACCTTTATTCGCAAATCTGTGTGGGGAAGCACACACAAGCACACACGTCTGATCCCGTTTCAGCAGCCTGCTGATTCCTCGGCTGAAACTGGTCCCCATTGCCGTGAAGTGCAGGGTGACTGCCTGTGCTGACAGAGGATGGGAGCCCACAGACAGCATGGACTCCCATCCGGGTCTTCCTTCTCCCTGCTCAGATTCCCTCCCACAAGTATTCAATCTCCATGGCACCCTTGGTCATTCGTGGCAATGGTTATAACCACTCCGTCATTATTCAATCAGTAAGCTTTTTGTTTTGTTTTGTTTTAGTGTAGTTGCCAGGTTACAGGAAACAAAAACGGGCAAGATGAGAGCAGTCCTGGGCTTCGGGGCCACTTGCCTGAAGAAGCAGCTGCAGGATTTTTACTCTTGCTCATCCAGAAATTCCTCTCTCTCACTGTGCCCTTGCAGGGGGTGCTTGTGTCCTGTGATGTGTCCGCCATCGCATGAAGGGATTTGACTCTCCATCCCTGGCCTCACTCTGGGACCTTCCTGGGCAGTGGGTTGGATTCAGTCTAATTTCCTTTCGGTGCAGAAGTCTCACAGGCTCGGTGAAGTCTGTCCTCAGACCAGGAAGAGCCCCTTGGTGTGTCTGTGGTCCTCGCCTCCAGGGCGGGACCCTGTGGGAGGCCAGGCTGGGTGCCCGGAGGTGCTGGAGTGGCCCTGCTCTCCCCAGCGGCCTGAGTCCCCGAGGCAGTGAATGTGGAGGGGCAGCCCGCGGAGGTGTCCCCGCAGCCATTCAGTGCCGACACTGTCACCCCTGCTGCCGGGAGCCTGTGGCAGAGAGAGGCAGGGTGGAAGGGAAGAAAAATGAGGCGATCAAGAGATAATATTAACTAGAAACATTAAGAGGGCTCCCCAGCCCCCTGGAAATGTGTTCTTAGTTTCCTTTTTTTTTTCTCTTCTTTGGATGAAGGATGTTTTTAAAACATTCATTGTTACTGCTTTTTGTTTTTTGTTTTAGCATCCCAATGTAGTGTCGCTTCATTGTTTTTTTCTGCCCACATTTAGACTTCATTTGGTTCTTTTTGGGACTCCATTGCAGGCCGGCCTCCCGTGAAGTGTGGCTCCCAGCAGCCTTGCTCAGAGCCGCCGTGGTTTGTGAAGACGGGAGAGAAACCCGGCACCCCTCCCTCCCCACTGCGGTCCTCTGGCTTGTTATTCCGTGGACGCGGTATTAAATTGCATTCTGTGTCCATCATTATTAAAATGTGAAGTGTGTCGGTCACAAAGCATACATTTCGGGGCAGTTAGCTGAATAATTCCTTTCTTTATTATCCCAAATTACTGCCGCGCTCTGGAGAGGGGAAGAGTTTAGCCAATTATTGCCATTTGAGCTGGATTTGTGGGTGATTAGCTCCTGGTCGAATCCAGTCCCGGCTGGCGCTTTGAAGCCGGAGCCCTGTGATTTTCTCAGCGGTGAGGTAGGAAGAGACGCAGCTAATGACAGGAAGGTCGCGAGGGTCAGCTGACCTGTGTGTGGCGCAGGTTTGGGTTTCGCAAATAGGGCATCGACAATAACAAGTGTGTCACTAACCCCGCCGTGCATAATCGGGGCTTTATAGGATTGTTGGAGATGCTGACAGCTCAATTAAAGTGTAACCCTTTGTACCCTACAACCTGGCAGAATGGCAGGAATATCACTAACCAGAGAGGGGAGGGGTCGAGAGGGAGCTGGTTAAAGAGCCAGAATCATCTCCAAGTCCCCTTGCCCTCCCCCAGGCCCTCTCAGAGCAGAGCAGGCTGGAGAGATGCCTTGTCTGTGGCATGATGGACCCTCTGGAGGCGGGCAGGGAAGCAGGTAGTGGTGTGTGTGTGTGTGTGTGTGTGTGTGTGTGTGTGTAAGAGTTCATGTAGGGGGGCTCCCTGCAGTTGCTGTGAAATCCCTTTAAACTAGATAGAAAATTAAAACTGTGCCGAGGTGGCAGAGCCCATTGGCCCGTGGACTTTTTTTTTTTTTTTTTTTTTTTTTTTTTTTTACCAAAGAGCAGATCCAAACATCATGTCTGTGAATGTGCTAGAAGTTTCCCATCTGGGGTGGATCTAGGGAGACCAGTCAGTTGGGGTAATTTTCTTGCATACAGTGAATTGAAGGTATCGGGGGGAGTTTGGGACTTCAATGTACGAATTTGGGAGAGGACACATTTCAACCCATAATTCCTGTTTTAAGTTGCAATCCCATCCACTCCCTATCACCCTTCTAATGGTGGGTATCATCGTCCAGCACGCTGTGAGGATTGTGTTCTTCCCCCAGGAAGATCGCACCACTGTCCCCCGCATAGAGAACAATCTTGTGGCACGCAGTAGGTGCTCAGTAATTACCAATCGAATACATTCACCCATTCGAATTCATGTGTCTTCTTCCCCCAGAAATGATTTCTTCCAGGAGAGGAACTAAGTAGCAATTTGGTTATGAGACCCAAAGGCCCATAGTGCCAACCCTGGCTGCCCAGCTCTCTGCTATGGCTCTGCCTGCTCTGAAACAACACGGAAAACACAGGGCTATGACCTGGTCCTGGGGACATGATATACAAACACTGTCGTCGTAGCAACAATTGCCAGGATCCTGATAATTCATTTTTCTTAATGCCTTGCAAGTATAAAAGTGACTGCATTAAAGTTAAGTTTGATGCTTTTCGTTTGTATTTATGATTCTTACAAGAAGATACCTTCTCTTTTCTTCATCCCTTTCTGTGCATGACATAGTTGCATTACACGGGGATTTGTTTAATTATCGTTATTATTATCGGTTACCAATAATAATAATAAGACCAAGAGGGCGGGTCAGAAGGAACATTCCTGCGATGGGATCCTGGCCCAGCCACACAGGCCCGGGCGACCTGGCCTCACTTCTCTGTGCTTGGCTGGGTTACCTGTAAAAGGATGGGGATTCCAGAGGGTCCTTTTCTCACTTGCATTTCTCTATTGATGGCTATCAAGTCTCCTTTAGAATTGGTGCTAATTGACTGATTGTTCCCTGATGGACTTCTTTTACTTAAGAGTCTTTTCCACGCCTTGAACCGTGAGCTGCTGTGATCTTGGTGCTTCCGGGCCTGGTCATTCTTGTCACACCGGCTTCCTCGGTGACCTCTGCTCCCTGGACTGTCTGGGTCAGTTAGCCAGGCTTGGCTCAGGGCCTGTTAGCGGAGTGGCAGGATATTACTCCTTCCCCCTTTTTTTATTTTATTTTTATTGTTTTGCTTTTTAACTTTAGGTTGTCAGTGGACTGCTTTGATATTTAGAGGTGTGTGGACTTTTGGAGCCATTTTAGACCTAGAAATCTATACACTGGGATAGTCATTGCAGGACTGACCCTGTGCCAGGTACTGGATGGGACTGAAGCCAGAGCCCTCTCGGGCCCCCTGGTCCCCAGAGCTCCCAGTCTGGGGGGGACGCCGGTAGTGCCTATTTGGGGTGTGCCGGATTTGAGGTGCCAATGAGTTACCCAGAGAGGGAAGGAGAAGTGAGGACTTGAGAGAGTGGGGAAGATAGGAGTATGATCTGGTGGCCTGGAGGGCCTGTGTGGTGAGACCACCTGGGCTGGGGGCCACAGGGGTGCTGAGGGAGGGGACCTCTGAGCTACAGCAGTTTCCACCTGTTCCAGCACCTCCTGTTCATCTGCTCCAGCTGCCATAGCAACCACCGTGGCCTGGAGGCTGACACCACAGAGGTGAATTGTCTCACAGGCCTAGAGGTGGGAAGTGCCAGTCCTGTCTTCTCCCTGTGTCTCTGCATCACCTTCCTTCTGTGTGTCTGTATCCTGGTCTTTTCTTATAGGGACACCAGTCACACTGGGTTAGGGCCTCATGTAACCATAATGAGGTGTCTGTAAAGGCACCATCCTCAAATACAGCCACAGTCTGAAGTGCTGGGGATTAGACTTCAATGTGGGGATCCAGAGGATGGAATTCAGCCCCTGACAGCCGTTACCTAAGGGTCCGACGGTGCCTGTTCAGTAAAGGCTGGGGAAGCCCGAGCCCATGACTGCAGCTCAGGACGGCAGGCATGAATGATACAAGAAGGGCATTTCAGGGAGAAAGAATAGAATTTGCCAGTTTTAAATCAAGTGATGGCTGCTGGTTGCCTGTGCATAGTCTCAGATCCTAGAGCTGGGCCCACAGTCTTCTGTAAAGGGCCAGATAGCAAGTGTTTTGAGCTTTGCAAGTCACCTGGCCTTTCCTGTAGCCACGGCCCCACCATGGGCAGGGTGAATGCAGCCATACGTACAGTTGAATGCCGCAGTGTTTCAATTAAAGTTTATTTGCAAAAAGAGGCAGAAGGTGAGATTTGGCCCACAGGCCAGCCGGAGCAGGCTGTGGGATTACTGACTCTAGGGGTCTGTAGTGGAGGGACGGGCGTGGAGAGCTGGTAAGGGAATGAGTGCAGGCCTGGACTAGGCATCTGACACTTCACGGGGTTTGCTGACGCCAGCACTCGTCCCCTGGTCCCCTGCGGAGGTGAGGGCGGGCTGCCAGGAGGCCTCTGTGCAGACTCTGCCCCCAGAAGGTCACTTCATTGGTGAATTTCCACTCCCTTGGGCCCAGGCATGTTCTTTTAACGTGTATTTGTTTTAACGTGTATTTGTTATGTGCAAGGGCACTGCTTAACCTCAGCGTAATGAGGGAGCAGGTACCTGCTTGTGCGTTTTCATTCTGCAGGAGCGGGAACTAGGAGAGATGCCCAGATGGACCTTTTACCACAGGGAGCCAGAGACGGGCAGCGTGTCCCTGCTCCTTGGACCAACACCCCTTCTGCTTCCCCAACTTCCACCCACCTACCACCCCCTAAATATGCTTTTCTTGGTGTGTGTGTGTGTGTGTGTGTGTGTGTGTTTTAAGTCAATATCAGCAAACCACAGGTTAAACACATGATACAGGGGAAATATTGATTAGAATAAAAGTGGAAAATGCAGCCCTAGCTGGTTTTGCTCAGTGGATAGAGCATTGACCTGTAGACTGAAGGGTCCCATGTTCGACTCCAATCAAGGACATGTACCTCGGTTGCAGGCTCCACCCCCAGTCCTGGTTAGGATGTGGTGTGGGAAGCAATCAATCTGTGTATCTCTCACATTGATGTTTCTCTCTGTGAATCTCTCCTTCTCTCTTCTACTGTCTCTAAAAATCAATGGAAAAATATCCTCGAGTGAGGATTAACAACAATAACAAAAAAAGGGGGGGGGGATTAAATGCAAATGTGAAAATCCATTGATTGGTGTTCATACTCTGGGTCTCAGTGAAAGCTGCCGGCTTTTCTGTTACATTTTAGAAATTCAGAGACCCCTTTTCCTGCTGTCACGAGACACGTGTCAACGTGAATCCCAAGGTGCTGAGGAGCCACTAGCAGGTGTTCCTTACAGAACCACCTCAACCTCAGGTGTTGTTTCTTTAGAAGGAGAAGCATTCAACACGTTTGAACTCACGTGGATATTTTAGGCCATGGAAAAACCACTGTCTTTATTAAAATATATCTTCATTGATTTCAGAGAGGAAGGGAGAGGGAGAGATAGAAACATCAACGATCCCACACTGGGGATCGAGTCTGCAACACAGGCATGTGCCCTGACCAGGAATCAAACCTGGGGCCCTTCAGTCCCCAGACTGATGCTCTATCTACTGAGCCAAACAGGCCAAGGCGAAACCACTGTCTTTTGAACGTGGTAATTAGGCAGCTGTTGGCACCCCCAGCTTGGTGTCACTCACTGCTCAGTCCCACCCACACTCCCCTCGGCTTTCCATCAGCGGTGCGTGGACTCCAGCAGCTGTTGACCCCGAGCTTGGTGATGTACCATTGGTGATCCCATCTTTAGGTGGAGCAGCCTGTGGCCATCGTGGCTCTCTTGCCAGGCAGGACCCTGGCCATTAAGTGTCCCCTCCCCGTGTCACGGTGACCTCCCAGCTAGCAGATGCCAACACCACCTGGTCCCTCAAACGCCTAACAGGCTGGTTCGCCTGGTAAAGACCCCGTCCCTGATGCAGTCAGTAAGTCTTTGTTGGTAAATAATTGCTATCGAGCGGGGTTTTAATATAAATTTATGAGTGGTGTTTTATCACACCTCGGGGCTGAGCCAGCGCTGAGTGATGGATTTCAGATCGCACTTACATTCATTACATTAACTTTGTAAGTTATTTAAAGCTTGCACACTTCACATTGCTTTTGGCTTCCAGTGACCTCTTGGGACTAGGCAAGGAACACACATGACTAATAAGGAGATTGCAGCCAGAAGACAATTCTGCTCTTTGCTCTTCCATAGAAAGGGTTCCTTGAGGAAAAAAAAAAAATTAAAATTAAAATTAAAAGCTAGAATGCCTGCCTGGAATCTGATATTTTGGTTGTAGGTCATTAAAGTTACAGACTTTCCAATGTGGGGGTGAAATAGGTGGTAGCAGTTAGATCCACATTTGCCATCTCTAAGTAAGACCAGGAATAGTTGAGATGTCACAAAGCCCTTAAATCTCTTACTGTGCAAACAAAGTGAAAGATGCTAAACCTTTGAAGTTGGTCTGGAGGTGAAAACCACCTGCTCTCCTGCCGTCATGTTTCCTGTCGCTGGTCATAAGCCGGAACATGTGGCGTACAATCGTAGCCGCCTCGTTATCTCTGAGGATCGGGATGTCTGCTCCCCTAGGTGCCTTCTAGGGCAGGGCGTCCAGGGTCACTTCCTTGCTCACGTGTTTGATGTCAGCCGGTCAGCGGCAGTTCCGTGCTCCTGACATGAGAGCTCAGTGCCCCTCCGCGTATCTCAGGGTCTCTCTCGTGCCAGTCTCTGCAGCACAACCCTCCTCCGATCTCTCACAAGTCAGCTGGGCTCTCAAGGCCTAGAAGCAGGAGCAGCCAGGCCTCTGAAGGCCTTGCCTAGAGTGGTCACCGCATAACTTCACCGCATCTCATTGGTTAAGTGGAGTTAGGGCCCGGGACCACTCCCGAGAGGTGGGCTTGTGAGGGCCAACTTTGGAGATAGGCTTCTTCCGTCTCCAGATTCACAAAGCCTCACCCCAGCATCCGGCTGAGACTGGAAGCTCAGGGTCACTGTCTACATGGGGTGCACGTGTGGATGAGGCTGCTCAGCTCTGATGCTTTCATCTGAAGGCCAGGAGCTTGAGAACCGAGTTACCTTGCACACATGTGCGCGCGCACACACACACACACACACACACACACAGTGCCGACACAGACAGTTGACCTGCAGCCCACAGTACCTCTGAGCCTGGGGCACATGTTCTGTCCCACCCTGCTCTGGGCATCCTCCTTCGCCCAGTGCTCTGCTGTCTGGGCCGGCCTTCCTTTTCCATAAGGTGTGGCCGGTTTTCACATCTCTGTGGCTTTCTCAGCCTGCTTCCTGCTACATTTAGGTCCAGGGCCCAAAATGAAGAGATTCATTTTGAACGTTGTACCTTTTAGTCCTATGTGGCATGTAATTCCTTTAAGTATCTTGTGGGTGTCCTTTGTATCAAATGACTGTCCATTCCATCAGACAAAAGCCCATCCACAGCTCCTTATCCCTAACACACAGCTCTCTACTGGAAGGGTCCATGACTTCCTGCCTTCAATCCTGCTGCGTTCTCACAGGGTGGCGGGTCCGACTGCCAGACCTTCGACGGGGTCTGTATTCTGAGATCACATCTACTGACATCCCCTGGATTTGATCTTCATTCTGAGGCCAGTTCTCCTGGCAGGAGAAGCTGGGGGTCAGAGACGATTTTTCTCATGGTTCAGCCCAGCATGGTTTTCTCATTGGAAACATTTTTCCTGGTCCTGCTTGGAAACTCTCCACAGGGCTGTCGGAGCCAGCCACCAGGCTGCTGGGCAACCCCGCGGGCAGCAGGTCTGGACCGTTCCGCTAGCCGGAGCAGAACTCGGCTCCATCTCTGTCTCCAGCCTTGGCTAGCACTTTCCTCACGCACCTCCAGCCCCACTGCAGCTACGTCCTCACCAGCCTCAGCCAGCGCTGCTGCCAAGCCTGTGGTTTTTATTTTTATTACAGCAAGACGGGATGCTAGCTAGCTTTTTTTTTTTTTTTTTTTAATCCATTGTTGCCTTAGGAGCTATCCCAAAACTTACCGATTTGATAAGTTACTGTTATTTTATTATAGGCAGTCCTCAGGATACGTCGGACTAGACGTATGTCTTTTTGTGGTTACGTTGCCATCTCCCTTTTTTTCTTTTTCTTTTTTAAGTTTTGTCATTTGGATGTATGTACATACTATGTACTTTATGTTTTTGATTATTTATTTACCACAAGTAAAGGTCAGGAATTGTTACCTTTCTTTTTAAATATTTTTACTGTTTCACTTCATTACTGCTGTGTGTGTGCTCCATGTGAGTGACGTAGGTGCTTAAATCGCGTTACATCTCGCTATAGGAACAGATCTCCTACGTAACCCGAGGACCTACTCTGTTTCTCTTAATTCGGTGGTTCAGGACTATGGACAGAGCACAGCAAGCTTTATCCGTCAAAGCTCCCCAGAGGGAAGCTGCCAGGATTTCTGTAGGTTCCAGCCCCATGTAGGTAACATCACTCCTTCAGGTTCTGTTAGGTAAGTGAGTCTGTGTATTTTCAAGTCAGGGTGGGATGCTTTATATAAGGGCACGGATACCAGAGCGCATGGTGCATTGAGAGCCATCTTGAGAGGAGCTACCAGGCTGGCTGTGTATGCTGGCGGTAGTTACATAACCTCTCTGTGCCTCAATGGCCTCATCTGTAAAATGGGGGTGATCCTAGCCATGACCATTGGGTCCACTATCAGCTTGCAGCAGGCTCATACTCCAGGCTCTTAGAGCATCCCCTGGCTCACAATGAACCCAAACTTGTTTTGAGATTTTAGAAGTTTTAAAAGCAGATGTAAGTCACATGAGAGTCAACTAAAGCATTAACTATAATTAACGTCTGCACTGTGATGGCTGGTCAGGGGCGGTCTTAAGCAGGAGATGGGTGTTAACATGTTCTGAAGTGGCATCTGAGGGCCAGACCATGGATGTGTTGTGACATTCCTCTGTGCAGTTTTGCCCTGGGTCACAGGAGATCACAGAGACTTAGAATCACAAGGGCCGTTTCCACAGGCCGAAGGGAACTGCCCTGTGTCTCCGCCAAAGGGCCTCCTGGCCTCCGTCATCCTCTGGCTGGTGGTGGGATGGCAGCTCCGTACGTAGCCTTTCAGAGTTTAAAATGAGCCGTCTTAGTGTTCTCCATTTTCCTGGTACGTGGAGAGAAACTGTAAGTCCAGGAGGACAGACGCATGGGGCCTCCGTCCGATGCAGCGAGGCTCTGTCGTGGTCGCGTCGGTAAAATGCCCGTCCCAGGGCGGGCGATGGGTCACTCTCCTCCCCGGGCACGTTGGGGGGTCCTGTGTTCCGAGGAGAGGAGTGCAGTGCGGTGGAGGGAGAGGCAGGATGGCGGGGCCTGGCGCTGCCCATCAGCTAACGGTGACTTCACCTTGTGGCTCAGTCTTGTCGGTCACGAGGAACCGCAGTCACTCTGCTACCCTGACCTGCTGCATATGGGGAGTGAGGATGAACGTGGCTTGTGTAGAAACACGTCAGCTGGTGTTAGTGCTCAGGCATCCAGGGAAGCGTGCCTCTGACCTGGTCGGGCACCACGCCAGCGGGCACCTGGCACCTGGGCTCAGCGCAGCTGTGATGTTGGGGACAGGCTGGCTGTTGCTCAGTTTCCACAGGCTTTGGGGGGACGGGGAAGAGGTTGGATATAAACCGGCTTGGCTGAGGGTGGACAGCGGGAATACGGCTCCTGGGTGCCAGGCTGTCCTTCGGGCCCCACTGACTTTCGCAGCATTTGAATCAGCCACCAGTGACACCGCAGACCCGGGCCCTGGTGGTGTTGGAATTTGCTCTGCCCTGGGTGAGGAAGTATGGAGCCCACGGCAGAGCTGGGCAGGCTGAGCAGTGCTGAGTTTAAAGATCCTAGTCCCCTGCGAGGGCAGTGTAGTGATTTGAAGAGACTGCACATTTATTATCGCATCACGAGTGTGACCGCCCCGTCCCGCGGGCTCTGACTGGTTCACACCGTGGAATTGCACCCCTTGGTTTGCAGCCGGCGTTTCCCGGGGCCTGTTCGCTTGTTGGTCTCGGGGCCACGTGTGGTTCAGATTCTCGGAAATCACGGGATGCGCCACGTTTTGCCACATGTTTGTTTTTTAAAAATAAGAACTTGCAAAAAAGTGATGTACCAAAGGTTCACTGTTAGTTACTTCCAACTTTTTTATATTTCCCCCCAGAAACAATATTTAAATGCTGATCAGAGTCCCAGACCAGCTCACAATCCATTCTATTTGTGACATTTGGAACAAAAAAAAGGTATTGTCACAGAGCTGGTAACTAATTGGAACTTGAACTTAATTATCACATGAGGACACTAGCTTGATTTTTTTGCCTGGAGTAACAGAATTAGGAGGTGGTACAGGTGCCAAGGGCACTCAGGGGCACCTCTGCTTCTTCAGGGTGTCGAACCCTGTTTCTTGACCCAGAGCGTCCCTTCAGCCTCCATCCGGTGAGTTAACGAGCTTTAGTGCTTTCTCGGTCAGAATTATGATCCTGTGAGCTCATACATGGGCAGTGAAGGAGTGCCTTCCATTCTCCTCAATGTCAGTGGACAGGAGGTAGGAGACTCCAGAGATGGAAGCTCAAGCTGACATTGCCTGAGCAAGGCAGGCATGAACCCCAAAGGGAAAGAACGTGGGAAGTCAAGGTCGTGGGCCCAGCAGAGGTCGGTGCTGGCCATTGGACTTCCTAACCCAGAGAAAGGCAAAGCTTTGCTGGAAATTGGCAGTTAGAACAAGAATCAATTCTCATCAGTCATCGAAGGAAAATTGGAGTAAACGGGCTTCAGTGTGGGAGTGTCCAAGTTTGAATGCTTTTTAAAGGGCCCCTAATATGATTCTGTTAGAAATGGGTTCAAGTAAATTACACACGATTCATCTGTTAAATGCTGTCGCTGTGTTTGCAAATGGAATTTCATTTTTAGTAAATTCAAAATAAAATGTTCTCATTTGCCAATATGGTAAGGTAAGAATACGATTAATGTCTCATTTGTAGAAAAGAGAATTTAGGTGTCCTCCTGAATGCATTCCTGTGGGATTATAATAAGGAAGGTAACTATAGCCCCTCACAGCGGTTTGTGTCATGTCTTTTCGCGTCGGTGTCACCATGTCAAGTTCGACAGGCACATCCACACAAAGGAATCTGGCTGAATCTATGCGATGTATGTAACAGAGGAGAAAACCAAATAAGTGTAATTTTTTCCTTTCAAGGTGGCAGTTAAAATGAAAGTTTAAAATGTCTTAAAGTCCACACAAGACCTTATTAATTTATGCTTGGCTCCCTGTTCCTCCCAGGGCATGTTGCTGAAGCGAAGCGGCAAGTCGTTGAACAAAGAGTGGAAGAAGAAGTATGTCACCCTGTGCGACAACGGCGTGCTGACCTATCACCCCAGTCTGCACGTGAGTGTCAGCCCACCTCAGCGTGGGCACTGCGCATGGGGGAGGGGGGTGCTCACAGCAATCCAGCCCTCGTCTCTGAATTGAAGTCAGCTCTGGTCCTGCTCCACCACGAGATGAATAATGTCTCTCACGATGTCAGACCACGCACTCGTCTCTCTCTTCCTCTCCCTGTGGCTCTCTAATTAATTCGATGAAGAATTTCAGTAGAAGGCACAGATGAGAGTACAAAGACCGGCATCAGTCAGTCAAAGAGGAAGGGGGAAGAGACTATTTCTCTGAGAACCGAGAAGAAGGGTACACGTGCATGGGAACCTAGGGTTTGCTCTGAGCAGCTGAGGACACAATAAGTTAGACGCAATCCGCGACTCAGTTTTTATTGTCAAATAAGAATACACGCCCTCGCTGGTTTGGCTCAGTGGTTGGAGTATCGGCCTGTGGACTCAAAGGTCTCGGGTTCCATTCTGGTCGAGGGCATGTACCTCGGTTGCAGGATTGATTCCCATACCCTTGGAGGGCATGCAGGAAGCAACCAATAGATGTTTCTTTCTCTCTCTCTCTCTCCCCCCCTCCCTCTAAAAAAATCAATGGAAAAATATCCTCGGGTGAGGATTAACCAATAAAATAAGAACACATACCAGTTCCTAAGGCAAGAGAAGCTTCTCTCTCTGTGTTAATAAAATCTATTCTATTGGTGATTTATAGGAGATGAAAAACAGAAGTAATCTTATTGGGGGGAAATACACACATTTTACCCACGGTGGGTTTCTTTGGACACCCCTGATAAAGGCAGAAGATGGGGTGTTAGTCCCCTAGCAGCACATTCCATGAACCTTGTATGTGCATCTGTCTTGATACAGATAAGTGTGTAGATTCTAATATACAGCGTTAGCTGGTTAATTGATTGCATCACTGTGTTAAGCTTTTCATTTAAAAAGGTAAACACTTTTTAAAAATTGCAGTTATTGATAAGAAGCTGGAAATAAACAGATTGAGGAACCACAGGTTGAGAACCAAAACATAGATATTTACATTACAATGCATAACAGTAGCAACATTACAGTTATGAAGTAGCAATGAAAATAATTTCATGGTTGGGGGTCATCACAACACGAGGAACTGTATTAAAGGGTCGCGGCATTAGAAAGGTTGAGAACCACTGGTCTGATTGCTGGCCAGGTTGCTCTCTGCCATTTGGAGAGAGAAGTGTAATCAAAACGTTCTTCTTGCCGGCCTCCCTGGGCAGTAAAAGATGAGATCTGAGTGGTGATGCATTTCCAGGCCCCTCGCTGTCACCCGCTAAGCCCAGGCCTGGCCACAGGGACCTTGGCCGCTTCCTGCCAAGGACAAAAGGGGCGGCAGCTGTGTGCACAGAACATGCTGGTGGGAGGGCAGCGCCTCCGTGCTTTCATCCCGGCCTCTGGCTTATGTAAGCACCGCCAGTCCCTCAGAATCCCCCCGCGCCGGCTTTGTCTTGTGCCGCCCGGTGTTTGCCAGGCCCATCCTTGCTTTTTATACGTGTGCACGGATATTATTGGAATGTGGCAAAGGAGCACCGTGGGGCTTCGTTACATAATCACATGGCAAGCAGGAGCCACGTCATTTCAGAGTGCAATCCAGTTCACGCCAGGGTCCCGGGCCTGAAGGCACAGACGCAGGCACAGAGCTGCCTGAGGGGGGTGGCTGAGTCCACAATGATGGGAGTCACTGGGAGGTGGGGAGAGGGTATAGCCTTGGTTGTCGCCCTTCACCGATTCTGCTTCCACCTCCTGCATTGTGGGCAGAGAGGAGGCGACACGGCATAGGAGGCAGCTGTGCCAGTGGCTTTTAACCCCACTGTCCTCAAGGTCAGTGGTTCCCACAGTGGGTGCCCACTTTGGCCACAGGGTGCAGTGGTCAGACGAAGACTTAGCAGAAAACCCCAGTTCACGAGGTTCGTCCCTCTCTCTCTCTCTCTCTCTCTCTCTCTCTCTCTCTCTCTCTCTCTCTCTCTCTCAAATGCTGATGTTACCTGAAGTAAAGCCTATCCTCCAGTTTAGATGGCAGGTCGGAAGCTCACCCAAAATAACGAAGATGCTCCAGGCAGGGTGCCCGGGGCTGCCTAGGCCACGGGACTTGGGTGCTGAGTCCCGGGCTGCCTGGGACAGGTTGGTCACCCTCCCGTTAGGACCCACCAGCTCACCTGCTCCCTCAGCTCCACTTGGGATTTTGTAAAGACAACCCGAAACGTTTAAGTCAGGCCAGAGTAGCGAAAAGCAAGACGTCCTCAGCGCCTCCATGGCGTCTGTTTTTGCGTCTCCGGGAAGTTTGTCTCCCGCAGACCTGAAACAGCCCCGGGTGCCCGACTTCCCTGGGGGATACGTATGACTGTGCCGTGGCTTTGTGACACTTGGCTGGGTCCCAGTGGGGCCGGCGAAGGGCAGCCTCTTCTGTGGACTTAACTACGAGCCCCAGGGAACACCTTGATGGAAACGTGGAGGGATAATGAGAAAGAGCTCGGACCTCGGGGCGCCTCAGCTCAGCGTCGCCGCCCATTCATCTTCCCTGTCACGGAGCAGCCGTGAGGGCACGGCTTGCGTCCCCGCTCACAAAGGTGTGTGCCGTGGGATGCCTCAGTGCACCTGTGAGAATCGGGTCACAGCCCCCGGGAGCCAAGGTCTGCCCAGCGCCCTGGTCAGGAGAGCTGTCCCGGGCCTCTTCCTAAGGAGGCGTGGCAGGGAGACGGGTCCCCTCGCCGGCACACCCGCCCGGCTAGTTCTTTTCCCCTCGGTGTTGCCCGAATCAGAAACAGCTGTGACCCTGTCCTTTCTCCCTGACTTTCCTTCTTGCAAGACCCTTCATTTCCATTCCGGCTACAGGATGCCTTAGATCCTGCATGTTGTTGATGCTTGGGGTTCTTTTCACATCAATGGAGTCCAGTTCGAACTCTGCATTGCCACCAGAGTGCTGATGTCAGGAGGTTTCATGTCAAACAGAGAATCCACTTCATTGATGGTGCAAAACTAACAAAAACAATCCTTTCCTAAGTCAGTATTCTGAAAATAAACAACTCTAGGGAGAAAAGGCAGAGATGCCGGTGCTGTGAGAACAACTCTTGTTTGTACACGGCTCGTCATCGACATTCACAGTACTCGCTCCTCACATAAAATAAGGACGTTTTACTGTGGGATCCAGCATTCACAAGCACCTGTGCCTGGTGCTTTGGCCGGCTTCACACCTGCTCAGGTGACCCTCGAGCTTCTGGAGGCGCTGGGCATTGAGCTGCCCTCGGAGAAAGTCTTGGTTGGTCTCCCCAGAACCTTGCAGGAGTCAGGCTAGCTGGAGCCTCGCCAATAAGATGGACACGTTCACAGCGCCCATCTCCAGATGAGGAACTCTGAGTGGTGGAGTGACTGAGGACCCTGAGAAGACAGGGCGCCCTCCCACTCCCCTTTTTCCTGGGAATGATGTCAGACGTGTCCCGTCTCTGGCACGCGCCTGCAGTCCGCATGAGTCATCCTGATGGAGGATGATTTGATCTTGTTTCCCTTTATAAGCCACAGGGCTGGGAGCTGGGCTTGCTCTGTGTGTTCCTTTCCAGTCTGGCTTCTGGCATTTGCAGCTGCTGGCCAGGTGGGCCTCCCACCCTCCTCCAGGAGAGGGCCTGCCGACTCCCAGACACTGTCCCAAGGACTGGAGGGCCAGTCCTTGCCCCTGCTCCCCACTCTGCCCAGGGCTAGTGTGTGGTTGGCACACAGGTCAGGACCTGTGGGTCACGTGGATCCAGTCACGTGGCGCCTGCAGCACCTCAGAAGCTCACTGTGGGAGGTCCAGGCTCTTATTTAAAAACTCCAGTAAGATGGGGACCGAGAAAACTAGCCACCTCCCCAGCTAGGCCTTCCTAAGGATAGGTTAGCTTCCATCTGCCTGGGGAGAGCATACAGGGCCTCCAGAGCACATTCCCTCCTGAAGATGCCTCCTGCTGCCTCGATCCCCGGGTGACTCCTTCGGGGTGAGGAGCAGGGGCCCTGGTCTGGGCACTTGTGGTTTCCGCTGCCCCCTCCCCCACCCCGCTGGCCTGGAGGAGGCTGTGAGCAGTGCGGTTGCTGGGCTGGCTTCCCTTCTTCCACGGAAGCCCCGTCTTCCCTCCTCCCAGGGAGATCTGAAGTCGCCCTTACCGAGGTGGCTTCCCGAACCCTGTCTCTCCCAAACTCTCAGACTTGCCGTCCTATAACCCGCCCATCACCTGTTTCAAATACTGTTCACTGCATAGGGAAGTGGTCCTTCCTCTGATTCTCTTACTCCACCAGGTAATTCTTATTATAGGAGGAGAAGGTCTCCAAGGGGGAAAGGAGCTTAAGGTTGTTGCGGGGGGGGGGGGGGGGGGGGGGGGGTAATTGTGGTAAAATACATATAGTAGCATACATTTGTTTTACAATTGACCATCTAGACCAATTTTTAATTTTTTTAAATTTATTTTTCTAGAGAGAGAGTTGAAAAGAGAGAGAGAAACATCAGTGTGAGAGAGACACATCGATTGGTCGCCTCCCTCACGGAATCAAGCCTGCAACTCTGCAACTGAGGTATGTGCCCTTGACCAGAATCGAACCCAGGACCATTCAGTCCATGGACCAATGCTCCATCCACTGAGCCAAACCAGCGAGGGCTAGCCCATTTTTAAGTATACACTTAAGGAGTGTTAAGTATATTCACATTATTATCAGCCATTCCCCAGAACTTAAAAATATATATATATATGTGTGTATATATATATATACATATATATATATATATATATATATATTTTTTTTTTTTTTTTTTTTTTAATATACCTTACTGATTTTTTTACACAGAGGAATGGAGAGGGATAGAGAGCTAGAAACATCGATGAGAGGGAAACATCAATCAGTTGCCTCCTGCACACCCCCTACTGAGGATTTGCCCATAACCAAAGTACATGCCCTTGATTGGAATCAAACCCGAGACCCTTCAGTCCGCAGGCCGACGCTCTACCACTGAGCCAAACCAGCCAGGGCTAACCTATTTTTAAGTGTATTCACATTATTATTTTTTTAAATATATTTTATTGATTTTTTTTACAGAGAGGAAGGGAGAAGGATAGAGAGTTAGAAACATCTATGAGAGAGAAACATCAATCAGCTACCTCCTGCACACCCCCTACTGGGGATGTGCCCGCAATCAAAGTACATGCTCTTGACCGGAATCGAACCTGAGACCTTTCAGTCCGCAGGCCAACACTCTATCCACTGAGCTAAACCAGTTTTGGCTGTATTCACATTATTGATCAGCCATTCTCTAGAACTTTTTTTTTTTTTTTAATATATTTTTATTGGTTTCAGAGAGGAAGGGAGAGGGAGATAGAAATATCAGTGATGAGAGAAAATCATTGATCGCTGCCTCCTGTATGCCCCACACTGGGGGATCAATTCTACAACCTAGGCACATGACCTCCTGGTTCATAGGTCAACACTCACTGGCCCGGTAGGATTTCCTTCCCTTCTCAGGCTGAAGGATATCTCCTGGTATTGACCACATTTCATCTCTGGGTGCACGGGTGGCTGCCTCCTCCCCTGCACTGTAGTGTACGCTGCTGCTGTGAGTGTGGGTGTGCAGATAGCTCCTTGGAGCTCAGGTTTTCATGTGAAAATGAGAACACGGGAGAGCAGTAGAGGACGGCTGAAGCTCAAAGGCGTCCGCCTTAGCAGGGCCTTGACCGAGAGGTATTGCTGGGAGATGTGCTGCGTCTGGTCATGGAGTTGAATCACCTGAATGGTGATCATGGGAATGAAAACACTTGCTCGGTGGCCGTTCCTGTTTGCCAAGTGCCGGGGTGGGGCGGCGCTGTCAGGGCCTGAGCTTTGGGTGACCAGGGAATTCACTTTGGCATTGATCCAACTGGGTTCAGAGAAAGTGATAAATTGCTTCTCTCGAACACCAATGCCTGCAGTCCCACGGAATGATGCTTCCGTGGTGATGTAAATGTCTTCACGGCCCATCTACAAGTTTCGTTAGGAAAGTTCCTATTGAAAAGCTGATGCCTATTATTGCACATACACCAAAAGGTCAGATTCTCTATCAAAATCATACTTCTGCTCAAGGAGTTCCTCGTTGACTTTATATAGCCCTCGGGGTTTGGGAAGTATTTAGGATTTACAGATAAAAGGGCCAAAATGTTTGTGTGTTGTCTTGATAACACAGAGTGAATAAAGGTAGGTGAGACCAGACAAAATAAAGTCTTGGGCCAAAACCAGTTTGGCTCAGTAGTAGAGCATCGGTCTGAGGGACTGAAAGGTCCCAGGTTCGATTCCGGTCAAGGGCATGTACATTGGTTGCGGGCACATCCCCAGTGGGGGGTGTGCAAGAGGTAGCTGATCGACGTTTCTAGCTCTCTATCCCTCTCTCCTCCTCTCTGTAAAAAAATCAATAAAATATATTTTTAAAAAATAAATAAATAAAAAATAAAGTCTTTGCATCTCTCTACAAATTAAACAACCACATAACTCAGATTTGACCTACCCTATTTTTACTGCATTGCAAAGTTCATCTCTCTTCTCACTTCTCTGGATTTAAAGGAAATGAAGTACCCGTGTGTATGTATGCGTCCGTAAGTGCACAGAGTTAGCCGTGTAGCTTATGAATTTGAGTCTTGAAGCATCTAGTAGAGTCCATGGGACGTTGTCTTAGCAGCATGGTAATTCTTCCTTTGTACCCCGTCTGTGTCATTTTGTTTTCCGATTTTTGGGCCTTCTGAGTGTTACCAATTGTGGCTGAAAATTCTTGCAAAAGGTAAATTAATCAAAACCATCCATTTTCCCCACTGACAGGGAGTCACTACCAAGAACTCAGTGGGAGAGACTGGACGTGGGGGGTCGTGAGGGAGTGTTCTTACACTTCTGCTAAGAAATTGAATTCTCATAATTGTATTTTATAAATATTTTCCTCTCTGGCTAGTCACCCGATTGCCCGCTTGTTGCTAAGGCCTTGCAAGGAAGGGCAAGTGGGGGGGCCCTCTGCTCAGGTGTGCCCGTGGCCCCAAATGGAAACCAATCAAGGTGCGATTTATGTTCATTAAGAGCTTGTCAAAACTGAAAAATTTTCTAATCAACAGCAATCTAGCCTCGGCCCCCTCGATGGCAGGGAGAGCCGCCTCCTCGAGCGGCTATTTGCCTGTTACAACTCTAGGCTAAAATCCGCTGATGATTACATTAGGCTAAGCTGCGAAGTAAATGAACCGTGTCTTATTTAGGTGCCGGGAGCTGCAGTGTAGTCCTGCCCCGCAGGGCACTTGATAGCGCTTTATGGCTTTAAAATTAGTGTTGCTTCCCATTTGCTGCAGGGTGCTGCCTGTTATGCCTTTGAACTCAATAAGCAAAGGGAAGGCGCCTTTTGTTTTCCCCCTTCGTTTTCCTCCCTTGCTTCTCAGCAATTTTGTTTTGCATCTTTTCCAGACGGCATTTTGCAATAAAAATGTCTGACTACCATATACATGCCTCCCCCCACAAAAAAAGAGCGGGGGGAGAGAGGGAGAAAAAGTGGAAAATGTCACGCATTTGCAGACCATTTTCCCCTAATCTACGGAGTGAAAAACAGCTCTGCATGGCATCCCTGATGGCTCATCATGTCAGAATCTGTTCCCAGAGTGGGAGCAGCACCTTCTGCTCAGGAATGCCCACGTAAGGTCCGAGGGCAGCCGCTGCAGGATTCCCATTGGACAAGAGTAGTCAGAGCTAAGGTTTGTAGAAAGAGCTCAGCATTATTGCAAGCACTTCCTCTGTTATCTCAGTTAACCGTCACAGCAGCCCCATGAGGCAAGGTCTGTTATGATCCCTTATTTTTAAAGATGTGGAAATGGGGACCGAGAGTGATGCATTGACGTCTGTCCTCCGCACGCATGGCTCTGAAAGGTCTGGGCTTGGACCCCTGACACCGTCATTCTGAAGTCCAGCCCCTGCCAGGAGGAAGCTGACCGTGTTTCTGTAGACTTGCTTAGTTGAGGAAACCAGAACATTCTATCATTGAGTGAATGACCCTGATTATATTATTGTAAACCTCCTTGGTGAGCAGTATTGTTAGGGAAACAGAATCCTGCCTGTAAAAGCAAAGCATGAAGAAATGGGGGATAAACAATAAGACTTCTAAATAGGCTGGTGAAGGTGTAAAGACTAGAAGAAGTATTTAAGTTTTGTGGTGGGCAAGAACTGAAGTCGGCATTTTTCTGTCCTGCATTGGGCTCCATGGCAGAAGAGCAGGCCTAGTTCTTCTACACAGATGTGTATTTTTTCTCTTAAAACATCTGTCTTTAAGTGTTGCATACTCCAGCAAATTCATCCCAAGGAATTTCAAGGTTTTTGTTTTGTTTGTTTTTTAAATATTTTTTAAATATTTTTTAATTATTATTTTAGAGAGGAAGCGAGAGGGAGAGAGACGTAGAAACATCAATAATGAGAATGAATCATTGATTAGCTGCCTCCTGCACACCCCCTACTGGGAATCAAGCAGGGCAGGAATCTCAAGTTTTAAAGAGCTTCAGACAGACCTAGTGTCAGTATGGCAACAATTCCCGTATAACTCAACATTTCCAAGATCCACCTGTTTAAAGCCATCTGTGATTATTAAAAGTGACCTGGCTCCTTGATGTTCGTTGAGGTGAAGTAAGAGGCCCTGTGGCTGAGAAGACAGGACGCCGTGTTGGTACCCCACACATTCGTTTTGTGCAGCCTCAGTTCCAACACGTGCGCCACAGCTGGTTATATTCACTGCAACCTACAGTGAGGACAAGCTTTCTTGCAGGGAAAGACAGGACACTAAGTTAATCCTGATGTATAGTTAAGCAAAAGAGGCCGGCATGGCTCAGTGGTTGAGAGTCTCCCTATGAACCATGAGGTCACTGGTTTGATTTGATTCCCTGTCAGGGCACATGCCCAGGTTTCGGGCTTGATCCCTAGTGTGGGTCATGCAGGAGGCAGCCGATCAATGTTTCTCTCTCATCATTGATGCTTCTGTCTCTCTCTCTTTCTCTCCTTTCCTCTCTGAAATCAATATATGTATACACACACACCCACACACAAATATATATATATATATATATATATATATATATATATATATATATGTTTTAAGGGAAGCAAAAGAGATTCATAATGCAGTTGGTAATTTTCTGCTGTTTTGATTTACATGATAATAATCTCTTCCCCCACCTCCCACCCTGGCTACTGTTGGACTTCAGCCATGTTGTAGGAAGCACACGGGCTGGAGGACTTGCCTTGGCTGTGGGGTCGGAGCTATAGGTCCGTGAAGCCTGCCCACTGACCCTCACGAGGCTGCGCCAGCCATCTCACCATGACGCTCACCAGGCCCAATACATATTACATGAAGAATCAGATCTCTGCCCCATGGGAACTGGGTTTGCCAGGCACCTCCTTCCTGTGGTGGCCACAGTTCACACTGACTAATGTTTACAAGCTCTATCCTTACAGAGCCCACTCAGAAATGAAGCCCTGGAATTCCGTCAGCCGTCTTGTGAAACGTCAGCTGTGGTTTCTCCTCTAGAGGGCGCTTCACTCGGGTGCTGCCTCCTGCGGCACCACTGGAGAGCAGGAGGAATGGGCACCTTTGAGATGCCTGACCTGAAAGATCTGTCAGAGTTAATATTTTCCTAGAGATTTCAGGACATCTCTTTCCTCTGTGCTGTGGCTGTGTACGAGGCCAGTGTTCGTTATTCACAAATGCTGGGCTTGAGCATTCCTGGGGTCTCCTTGAATGGATGGTAGGTATTAGGTACATCTTTATAGATTAGTTTCCTTTGAAAACAGTATTAAATGGAGTTTGGGAATAGCAGTACATCTAACAATGTTGTCTCTTGCTTACTCTTTTTTTTTTTTTTACCCCAGAAGTAAGGGTTTTTAAAAATAGAACTTGTACAAACTACTGCTTATCTTTGGGTGTTCATGAAGTATATTGAAAATAGGGAGTAAGGAGTCACTCCTTCCCTCCAGAAGACACAAGTCTGAAGACCACTCTTGATTTCTCCACAGAGGCCCAGATCTGTGCACTGTCGCACACTCAGAGCCCTGGCTATTCCATGACCATCAGGCAACATGGCTAGTTCTCTTAAACACTGAAGCACTTAAGAGCAAAAGAGCTTTTGTTTCTGTGCATTCATTATGTGTCAATATTTATCATGTTAAAAATTAAAACAGATGCCCTGACCAGTTTGGCTCAGTGAATGGAGCATTGGCCTGCGGATTCAGGGGTCCCAGATTCAATTCCAGTCAAAGGCATGTGACTTGGTTTTGGGCACATCCCCAGTGGGGAGTGTGTAGGATGCAGCTGATTGGTGTCTCTCTCTCATCGATGTTTCTAGCTCTCTATCTCCCTTCCTCTCTGTGAAGGATCAATAAAATATATTTTTTTTAAATTAAAACAGGCAATTTTGAAACAATTACATAATTTAAAATAGGAATAATAAACCATCAATTACATAATGTTATTCCATAAATAAGATGTTTTGTGAATAGTATACTTTCCAAGAGAAAATTGTGAGAAGAGAGAGTACTGTCAGGTGCATTTTTCCGTAGCGCTGTGCTGTCCGGTTGTCATGTCTGCTGGCGCCTCCTTCAGTCCGTTACGATACGTTGTTTTGGTGAAAGCTCACACAGCCGGGGAGGCGCTTCTCTGCCAGGTAACCCTTGGCCTTCGGACGCTTTCCAGGTCACCACCCAGGAAGTTAAAAACTAAAAAGGCATTGAAATTTTTAAAAAATCAACTTGGGAGTGCCTTTTTATAAATTGATTGGAGAGAGCAAGAGAGAGAAAGGGAAGGAGGGAGGGAGAGAGAGAGAAGATTTGTAGTTCCACATATTTATACATTCATTGGTTGATCCTTGTGTGTGCCCTGACCAGGGATTAAACCCGAAAACTTGGCATATTGGGATGATGCTCTAACCAGCTGAGCTACCCAGCCAGGGACCTGGGGAGTTCTTGAGAACATTTTGAAGTGAGACTGTTCTTGTTTGTGTGTACTTAAAGAGGGTGGCCATGAATACAGCAATGAGCAAAGGAGCACAGTTTGGTCCCACTTGTGCTCAGGAGCCCGCAGGGTTAGCCACCATCACTTGTGCAAAGTCAAAGCAACTTTGAGCACAGTGAAAAAGGCAGATAGTGTCTTAGAATTTTTTAAAAATAGTGTTTAATTTATAACCTATCCTCCACAGGACCACAATTTGAGCACTACTAAGGTAAATATTGCAAGGAAGAAAAAAATCAATGAGATTAACCATGGTAAAAAGACCAAAGCAAATGTCATTGTGTCCTAAGTTATCTAACTTAGACGAGGTAATTGCATATGAATGGAAAATATTAAATTTCTCACATTTGTTATCTGGAAAACCTAACTGGAACTAAGGTGTCCATTATTTTTCCTACCACTTAATTATGAAAAATGGAGTGTTGTTGATTGCACCACCTGTACCTAAGAGAGTAGTTCTTCGGTGCATGTCTGCCTTTGAGATGCCCGTCCAGCCGTCTGTGCTCTGGAGTTCGGCTTTAATTCCTGGTTAACTGCCTTCGGTGCCCCTGTGAACACATTGGGCAAACCATCTTTCACCAGACAGCCACCGGTAACGTCCAGACGGGAGGCAGTGCGAATCGATGGAGTAAGAGTATTTTTAGGGACTGTTGATGGATTGCTGTATTCTGCGCTTAACTTGAAGTGCCAGATGCCCCAGAGCTGACTAAGATGAACTCGCCATTTACTGAGCACTGTATAGACTGTGGAGACATGCGCGTCTCCCCCGTGGTGGTTTGGGGGAGAACGCTGGGGTTTTTTTAAGCAGCCTTCTGCTGTACTTACGTGTGGACGGACTCTGGGCCATTCCCTTGCCGGGGCACAGTGTATACAGTTGACGATCTCCCAGTCCTGGTGATGGGTAACTGTGAGATTTTAGGACAGCCTTGGACAGCAGCCTGTCCGTCAGTTCTCCGTGTAGGGGGACCTGGTGCACCCAGGCACTGATGACCGACCCTTCTAGTGGCAGCCCCACAGAGGTGGCAGCAAGCTGGAAGCTGTGACTCCGGGCTCCTTCTCACTTGCTAGCAGGTTTCTCTCACTGCAGCTCATTTGCATCTGGGACATCAATTAGCATGTTTGTTGAGGCTAATTGAATGAAACTCAATCATAGCTCTTAATTGCTTGACTATGTGAAAAGAAATCACATTAATGCAGCTAATTAAGTGTACGGCAATAGATGCAACATAATTAGGAGCGAAATGCGAAAAACAAGGGATGGCGAAGGTGCGGAGCCGGGGTATGGGGGGGACGCGGGATGGCGGCAGAGCCATCCGCGCGTCTGGACGGGTCCCTCTGCTCCAGCGCCTGCTTGGAAAAAAAATAATCCACATGATGAGCATGGACAACTTGAGAAGAAAAATGCAAATAGGTTTGCAATTACTACTTTTTCAAGCTGTTGAGGGGCAGGAGATGGCACCTCTGGGGGGCCTGGCTCTTGAGTGGGCCCCGGGGACTTGTTAAGTGCTGTTTAAAAGTACTTGGCTTTGAATTACCCTCATGCCTTGTTAAAGGGTTTTTCCCCCTTTTATCTTCGATCAGCATTTTCTACAAGGAACATGGAGAGGGAACACGCATTTGCATATCAAAATCGAGCTTGCTGTCTTGTCTTTACCCAGGGAGTCCCTGCCTCAGACCCATCCAGCTGCACAGCCCACTTCACTTCAGAGGGTGGGGGACAGGGTTTCGTGGTTGTGGCTTTAATTCCTCCGGTACCAGGCCCAGGAGAGATGAAAAAGATGAGTTTGTTCTTTCAGAAACAGGAAGCTCAGTGTCGTTCCTCGTGGGAGAAGCTGGAAGCCATGTTCTCGCGGGTCCCTCCCGCCACCTGTTTCCGGAGCTCCGCCTGGAGGGGCCTTCGTGGCGTAGGACATGCCTTTAGTACAGTTTTTAAAAACGGTGAAGACTTGAAATATAAAGTGGCCAAAGTTATATTCTGATTCCGCCATCCCCGCCCTCCAGCTAGTTCTTGTGAAGTTTCAGCGCCTAAATAACTCAGGCAAGAGAACAGATCCCTGGCCCATGCTGGGCCCGAGACAGATGTGTTCCCCGGCGCGTTCAAACCCAAGGAGCGGGCTCTGGGTAGATTTCTATAATAATTCTGAATAAAATGTCCTGGTTATTGTATGTTGAAACGTGCCCATTAAAAGAGCCCTGCTGAGGCTTAGTCACTCTCTGATTAGCCTCATTTTAGAGCCCATAAGCAATAAATGCTCAATTACACTCCTGTTATTGTATTTTAATTTGTTAAGAATTGGCATTAAAGAAGAAAGTTATAGCAAGTTGATATTTTTAAAGGAGTAACTATGCAAGGAGGAATTCATTATTTACAAGCCTTAACGTTGGTTTTGAAACTTGGCCTTGCCTATTTTCGGCAGGTATTAATAGAAGTAAGTGAAATAGGCTTAAGAATCACCTTTTGAATGACCTTGACTTGTAGCCCTTCACTAACCAGAGGTCACTTTCTTTGTGATGCTTTTGGTTCCCATCCTCAACACAGGGAGCTCGGTCACGAATCTGCCTACATTTCCTCCAGTCTGCCTGTCCTGCAGTTCGGTTTAATGATGATAGCTTTCTTACATCTTTGGTCCACATCCTTTCAAAACCACAACTTCTTTCATGGTCTGGGGAAGTTTTCCAAGCATCTTGATCTCCGTGTGAAGTTTTCAGTCTGTTCCCAGCTGGACACAGCCTCCCCCTTCCCCAAACCCATAACTGTCCTCCAAGGTGGCCGTGGCCGACCACCCCTCCCCACCAGCCTGCCCTGGGGACCTTGGGGTGACCCTAAGTCCCCCTGGAGCTTAAATGCAGAGCTTGGCCGGCCCAGGGAGGGCATGTCTGGCACCGCTGAGGCAGGCCCAGCTCACTCCCTTCTGAAGAGCTCGCTGCGTTGGCCCCACTGGGGTGCAGCTTCTGACCCCTCCCCCATGTGTCTCCATCCCATGGTCCTCCAGGCCCTGCCTCAGCATGAAGAGCTGCCATTGGAGGGCTGTCCTCAGGAACCCAATGGCTTACACTAAACACAAACCAGTGGGTTTTCCTCTTTACGGTCTGAAGGGAGCCCACCAAGATTCTGCAAGGACTAAGTCGCCGAGCCCACTTCCTGCTTAGTCTTACACCCTGTGAAATGTTATCACTCGCGAGTGGTTCAGAACGTATCCCTTTCTGATGAGTGCTGTTGAGGTCATAATGTCTACAGAGACACGGGGCTCATTGCCCCCCAAAATGCCAGAAAGTGTCGATAACCCCTGATCTGCCAACAGGACCCTGACCCAGGCTCTCAGTGGCCTTCTCCCCTCCAGCCCCTCCAGGCAGCTACATTCTCATGGACATGTTTAGCGGCATTGCCCTCTGAGACGGAAAGGTCTCTGCACAATAGTTCTGCTCCATGGAATTGTGGGTAAACCATCCAGGAGGGTGCCGGAACCCCGTGTGCCGTCGCATAAGCAAGCAGTTCAAACAATACGACTTCATGTCCATGCTCTTTTCTTTACGGCTGGTTCTGTCCCCTGTGATGGGCCGTCTGCTTTGTCTCCTCGTCCCTCCAGGACTTGAGTTAACACAGGACTCAGAGGCAGAGCTCCAACTTCGGTATAACGGGGAGGCCCCCGTGCTAGGCAGGTCCGGGCCTCCTTATTTTCAGAGTGTGGGCCACCGGGCAAAGGACTGGGGTTACAGCTCATGACATCCAGTAGACCGTCTTGTCCCAGTTGGTAGAAGGTCTGCTTTTTAACCTATCTTGACTGTTTAACGTTTGAACAGGATTACATGCAGAACGTTCACGGGAAAGAGATCGACCTTCTGAGAACCACTGTGAAGGTCCCCGGGAAGAGGCCCCCCCGCGCCACATCGGCCTGCGCACCCATCTCCAGCCCCAAAACCAATGGCCTGTCCAAGGACATGAGCAGTTTACACATCTCGCCCAATTCAGGTAAGCTTAAGGCAGGCGCACCAGAGACTTCTTAAGCCAGCCGCTGTCCATGGTGCTGGCGGGGGACAGTGCTGAGCTGGGGGGCGTATGCAGGTGTTGGCCGTGATGTTGTAGGTGGAGGTCTAGAAGCCTCATCTCCTCCACCAGTGATCCCTCCCTCTCCCCCGCGGGTTCTGTGACTGCACATGGTAGCACTCAAAGTCCCAGCTACACAAGCCAGCCCACAAGGTGGTCCGGAGCCAGGTGGTTGCTAGTGGGATTGTGTACATGATGGAGGATTTAAAGGGCCTTCGTAAAAACACGAATGAATTGTTCAAGGATCAAGGGTTTGTATTAACTAACCCATAGGGACCAAGTATATAAAAGGGAAAAGGCCGTTTGGAGAGAGGTTTAAAGGAAACCCTTGGACCCATGGAGCATTTAAATGCTCTCAGCTTTATGTTATAACTGTTATGTAATTCTTTAACACAGCGTTAGTTTTCTTTACTCTCTTTCAAGGGAGAATTTGTGCCTTCTCAAAGTTAGATGTGCTGAGACTTACCTGGCAATTGCAAACCATTCAGATGTCATGGTTCCTTTTTGGTTAAGAGTATTTGCAAACGGTAGCACTGTGACGTTGAGCTTCCGCGATTATTTGTCGGAGGAAAGGTATAGGGACTGGCCAGGCCCTCCTCCTGAACTCAGAGTCCTGCAACACGGGGACCTCTCTGTGTCTTCCTCCAGCAAAAAGCCCCTCTCTTCCCTCCATCTAGTCTTCCCAGAATAAACTTCTGTTCTGTGGTGGTTCCTCATGTGTCTCTGCTTCTTAACGGCACTGCATGTCCCCCTCTGAACTGTGAGATGCTGTGGAGGAGGAATGGGGTGCTGACCCCACAGTTCTGCGGCCTAAACAGCATCCATCGGTTGGGGAAAGCAGGGTCGTAAAAAGGAGCAGAGTCTGGGGTCCATGAAACTGGGTTCTGCTTGATGTCAAAGGGTTTTGGGCAGGTAACTGACTGTCCATGAGTCACTACCATATCAGACCGACCTGGTCTGGCCTCTGTGCAGTCACTGATGTGGTGGCAGGTGAGGTCACATGGAAGTGCCAAAAAAACCTCAGAAAGTCCAATACAGACGTCACTGTTACTACTCATCAAAAGAACCAGGGCCTTCTGCTCACAGAGATCTTGCTTCATTCCAGAAGGGGGTTATTTTGCCTGGTCTCTGTGACCTGCTGACCCTTCTTCTAAGACATAGGTGACCTTTCCCTCAGGATGGAATGTGCTGGCATTATGGGATAAGAAGAGGGAAAAGACTGTTGTCTTTGTTACTTTGTATTTATTTAAAAATATTTATTGAGCCGAAACCAGTTTGGCTCAGTGGATAGAACGTCATCCTACGGACTGAAAGGTCCCAGGTTTGATTCCGGTCAAGGGCATGTACCTGGGTTGCGGGCACATCCCCAGTAGGGGGTGCAGGAGGCAGCTGGTCGATGTTTCTTACTCTCTATGCCTCTTCCTCTCTGTGAAAAATCAATAAAGTATATATTTTTAAAAAATAAAAATATTTATTGAACACAAGGTGTGTGCCAGGAACTGGATGTGCTATGGGAAATGAGTCTCTGAGCTCTAGAATGAGGATTAGTCACCTCATCACCAGGTGGTTTTCCTTCTCCTTCTAACCCATCTCATCACGTCTGTCGAGATGGGTTATTCAAGTCAAGAAACCTGGATAGAATTTTTAATGCATGCTAAGCACAGTCCAGGACCCTGGGACACAGGAGACGAGATAAGCCCTGCCCTCAGGAATGGCATCCTTTGTGGGGGGGGAGACAAGTAGACAGGTAAATACAGCAGCTCAGGGTGGGGTGCACCCAGGGAGGGAGACCCAGTGTTGGGAGGTGTGAGCAGCTCCACCCCAAGAGGCTGGCCAGGCGGCAGGGCTGTGCTGGGAGTGAAGCGGGGGCGGGACTCAGCCAGGCACCCAGGATGCAGTGTTGCTTGCATGAGATTTGGAGTCTGAACTTAATTATCTTCAGATATATGATCTTTGGTGCTCAACTGCCACTTGCATATGGAAAGTGTAATGTTGGGTAACAAATGGAAAATCCAAAATGCCATGTAACCTTTATCCTATCCCGTGGGGTCAAGTATGTCAGGGCCTCTGCCAAGGGAGGAAGTGTGGATCTCTCCCATTGTTTAGAGCCCATTTCACTCTCTTGAAGACTCTTTCTTGTGGGCGAATAACGGGTTGGGGGCACAGTTGAAATCCCTTTGCCATGGCAGTTTATTACAACTCATCCTTATTTTAAAAAATAGGTATTTTTGTTGATTTCAGAGAGGAAGGGAGAGGTTGAGAGATATGGAAACATCAATGATGAGAGAGAATCATTGATAGGCTGTCTCCTTGCATGTCCCTTACTGGGGATTGAGCCCACAACCCAAGTATGTGCCCTTGACCAGAATTGATCCCAGAGCCTTCAGTCCGCAAACCAATGCTCTATTCACTGAGCCAAACCATCTGACCCTGAGCCATGTTAATCCCCATGCAGGAACCTGGCCATTTCCCTCTTATTTGGCTCACAGGCAGGGCCATGGAAGTGGGGGCGGGACATCTGCAAGAGCAGGTACCGCTTCAGGGGAGAGAGTGCCTGACAGGCATTTGTGGCAGTGAGAGACGGGGCTCATTCCTCTTAAGTGTGCAGGTGACGTCATCAGCTCGTGTCCAGGAAGAGTGAGTGACCCTCTGTTCTGTTGTTCAGAGGGTGTGCCCTCACATGAAAAATCCAAACTCAGCAATTTTAATTAGAAGTAAATTGATGCTATTTTTAAGGGATGGACTCTTAGTTAAAAATAGGCATTATTTTTGTTATTTTAGAGCTATTTGCCAAAGAACTGGATGGTACTTTCCCTTATCCTCGCTCTCCACTCATTTGAGTTATGCTGTTCTGTTTTAGAGCTCTGAATTAATTAGAAGTGTTTCTTTCTTTCTTTCTTTTTTGCTTTCTTTTTTTATTATTATTCATATTTTTATCTCAGTGTTAGTGAATTAGTTCAGTGTTGTGTAGCTTTCTTCCCAGTAACTTTTCCATTCACATAGACCCAATATATGCATATACCTAAATCTTTGTGCACAACACTCATTATTGTTTTAAAAGTACATGTGTGGCTCTGGCCAGTTGCTCAATGGTTTATAAGGCTCTTGATTCATATTTCCAAATTAATTTCTAGAAAAGTTGCACATGCAGTAAACCTCCATCCATAAAGTGAGTGCCCATTTAACCCACACACATTTGCTAATATTGCTATTTAAGTATCATTTTTAGACTCTGCTAATCTGATAAACAATAAAAATTCTTCATGCTTGGTTTATTTGGATTTCTTCAATTAGTAGTGAGGTTGAACATCTCACATGTTTATTATTCGTACTTATTACTTACATTGTAGTTGTTTAGAGATAACCCTTGCCCATTTTTGCACTGGGTGCTTGTTTTTCCTTATTGATATGTAAGAACTCTTGATATGTAAGGATATCAACACTTTATTATATTTCCCCAATTTCTTAGTTTTTTATACCACATGGTCTTACATTTAAAGGTCCCCCTTTTTTAATATATAAATAAATGATGTCTTTTACTTCTCTGGTTTCTACTTAGAAAGCCTTCAATCATCTTGAAATCAGGACATAATTTATATATATGTATTTCTGAGTTTTATCATTGTAGTGTTTCTCTTTTATAAGACATATCCAACTTTTTATTGTAAAAGTTTTCCAACATACTAAAGAGTTGAAATAATAGTATAATGAATGACTATGTACTTACCAGGTCCTTTAAAAAAATTTTTAATTACTAATCCATCGTTAATTTGGGTCTACTATACCCAATGTGATAGGACATCTAATTAAGTTTAATTCAAATAGATAACTGTTCTTTCTCTCTATGGTGAATGTTTCCCTTCCCTGTTTATCCTATTGGCCCCCTTTATGGTAAACTAACTCATTTAATCAAATGAGTTCTGTGTCTGTGCCAAGAATATATTTCATTCATCTGCTATTCCCACATTGTCTGACCTGATGCAGATTCACCACCCTGGCTTTATCCTCCAATTCTTTTTAGCTATTGTCATGCATTTGGTTTTTTCCAATAAACTTCAGAATAACTTGAAACCCACTCCTTCCCCTTAAAAAGAATCTCATGTGACTCCAATTGTCACTGCTTTTAACCTGTCAACTAATGGTAGAAAACCCAAATCTTGACCAGTTTCCTATCGTGGAACTCAATTATTTCCCACTTTATTCAAATTTATTTTCTATCCCTTAGTAAAGTTAACACTTTTCTCATTTAGCTCCTGTATCTGTCTTGTTAATCCATTCTACTAGTTTATAATTTTTGGTGAAATTATAACTACTATTGTCAGAAAGATTTAAGGGATTAGTTATTGTATCCATAAAATAAAACAAGCAAAAGATTAAAAAACGAAGGAGTTGTTGAAAATTAAAGAAAAAAAGATTGCAAAAAGATTGACTAGATAAGTTAATGTTTTAAATA
Source organism: Pipistrellus kuhlii (assembly GCF_014108245.1). Classification (NCBI taxonomy): domain Eukaryota; kingdom Metazoa; phylum Chordata; class Mammalia; order Chiroptera; family Vespertilionidae; genus Pipistrellus; species Pipistrellus kuhlii. Next base: position 27,947,140 of record NW_023425573.1, read on the forward strand.
ACATGGCTAATGACACTGTTGGGAATCAAAGATATAACAGAAGAAAATGTGCTACAGGTGAGAAGGACATGCTGGGGCTTTCCTTCTCTGAGGAGTCAGACATCGAGATGGATGCGGGAGGAAGCTCTGTAAACGTAGAAAACAAATGAGGTAGGAGAAGAGCCAGGTTACCCACAAAGGACGGAAGGATGGAATCTTCACCTCTGAAAACAACACTGCTGCTAGATGATGGGAGAGTTCCTTTCTAAGGATAAATAACTGGACCTGAAAGCCTATGCAATGCCAAACTATTATCAATCAAGTATGAAGGTAGAAAAAAAGATTTTTTTTAAAAGTGTATCTTTATTGAAAGTATTTCAGATATCCCTTTTTTTTCCTCATTGACCTCTCCACCCTGTTCCAGCCACACACACACACACACACACACACACACACACACACACGGGCCTTCAACATGCTGTTGTCTATTCATGGGTTATAATGCACATGTGTATGTAAGTTCTTTGGTTAATCTCTCTCCCCTTTTTAGATGACAGATATGGAGCATTTTCCTCTTGATGGCTTTTTTTTTTTTTTTTTTTTTTTTTTTTTAATTACTTCAGCATCTACTCCCCAGGGGGAAAAAAGGAAAGGAGAAGAAAAATCCAAAAGATATTTTTGGGGCCTGTTGAATTTCCCTTCTCCATCTCGTCTTCCCCTTTCTCCAAGCTCACTCACTCAGAAAGCTCTTGTAGTATCTGCCGTGTCTGTTCCTCAGGCTCAGAACTGACATTGCCTTTCTAATGGGAGTCCATCAGAAGTCCCATTTTAGAGAATCTACTCACCTGTAACCTCAGGTACACATCCAAAGAAGGCAAGCAGATGTCTAGGTAGTTTCTGACGGAGTTTTTGGCCAGCCACTCTGGTAGAACTATACCTTCATGTGACAGAAGGCTGTTATGTTAACTCTGACAATTATTTTGACATTGAAGTAGAGAGCAGGAAAACACAACGGCCTCAGGAGTCAGAAAAACTGAATTGAATCCCACACCCCACATCTTGGAACCTTGTGCTGTGGTCTCTCTACACTCAGCTTCCTCATCTTTAAAATGGGGAGATGGTACCATGTCTGTTCTTGGGAGGACCACCCACCCGCCGGTGCCCCTCCAAAGCTTGGCCAATGTGAGGGAGAGTCCAGAGCTGCGTCAGGCGTCCATCACAGCAGGGCTGCTCATCGTGAATGAAGAAAAGGGAAGACAGTGTATCAGGTTTTGAATTAATTTTTTTAATGCCATAAAGTCTGTGTATAAAGCCTTTGTGTAGACACAACAGACAGTATTCCCTGTGATGGCCGCGACCTGGGCATGCAGGCAGAAGTGTCCTTGGGACTTGCCAAGGTCTCTCGAGTTACGGTGCTCCAGGCCCATGCGTCCCCTCTTCTCTGTTCTCGAGTCCTGATGGTGACATTGCGTTCCCAGCTGACAGAGACCTCCTTGTCCCTAAAGTGGGTCTTTGTTGGCTGTTTGCAACTGTGACTGTGTGTTTATCCTAACCAGATGGACACTTTGTCACAGGAAACCTTTCCTCTTCCCCCCCCCCCCAGACCCCACTTCAAGGCCCCCAGTGGTTTCAAAACAGTGCAGCCTTCCCGGGGGCGGGGGCGGGATCTCGATGTGTTTTGAGTATTGAACTGCGGTTGACATCTAAAGTCTCAACCATGCTGTTTTCCTCCACACTTCAGTAATCAGGACATCCAGCAAACCCATAAAAAACCAAACTAATAGCATGAATATTCAGTGACCTAGAATACTAATTATTGTCATGAATATTAATGCGATCGGACTTGCTTCTTCCTCTCCTCTTTCTCTCCCATCCTCTTTCTCCCTCTCTCCCTCTCTCTTTTTTTCCACTTAGCCGGCTCTAAAGATGGGTCATAATGAGAGCATTTAAGAGGGAGCGCGCTCTCCGCCGTGACAGGGACTGGGTAATAAGGAGAGCTTGATTAACGCGGTGCACTTGGGGGAGAGATGAGAGGCTTCACGTGGGCCTGTTCGGGGGAGGCGATGAGGCACCGGCGGCTCTGTTGCTGCTCCCGGAGATTAATGAGGCCTAAGAGTGCATTAGGAACAGTGACAAAGGTTTCATCTAATGGGCTCAGTCATTTTTCCTTTGAGTGACAGACGCACAGAAGTAATTGGCTGTGCAGAATGGCAGCTCATTGGCGGTACTTAAGGATACATTATCCCCGTTGTGTGGCCCGCAGAGGCTGTTTATCAAAACTGCTCACACTGCAGAGGCCGCGTCGCTAAGCTGCTGTTACAGTGGTAATAGCTATTAAAAAAAAAAAAAAAAAATAAGCAACATCCAAACTCGATCTGTGGTTGTCTCAGAGAAACAAAGTTTTTCTTTGTTTAGTTTCAAATGGTCTAGAAAACATTTTAATAACTCCAGAGTCTGTTCCGTGTGCGGATGGGCTGTGCACGGCCCTGTGTGTCTCCTCCGGGTTTGTGGAGTCCCACGCCTCCCGCTCCTCAGAACCTCAGGACCTGGCCCCTCGCCCCGTTTCTGCCCGCACCCTCCTCCTCTCATTAACTTCCCACACTGCGGACTTTGTTTACAACATTGAATCCTCCGATGTATAAGTCGATGTATAAGTCGGGTGTGTTCGCTAAATGCTTTCCCAGCAGCTTGGTGGGACGCTTCCTGGTGGTGAATTATTTTGCTGCAAAATAATCCAAAAGTCAGTATCATCTGATGATAATATGCGTTCACAAACCAGGTTTTATTGGAGTAGGTTTCGGTGGCTATTTAAAAAGTTTTTATTTGGGGCGGGGAAAAGAAATGTTTGGTGAGGTTTCTCTTAGACCGAAATTTCAGGACGTTGGGCACATCTGAAATTAAGCTGAAGAGTTGCAGCGTCTTCAGCTTTTAGGAGAAATGCACCTTACCATCAACTACTTCTGCTGTTACATATCTCCCACTGAGACTTAGGCAAATTTGTTTTCTGTTGTTCCCATCATTAAACTGTAAGCTCTTTGAGGCATAGACCATTATTTCTCTTTCTTTGTTATCCTCTCCCAGTGTTGTGACCCAGCGATTATTTTATAATTAAGTGGATATTTGTATCACCATCCTGTTCGACGTAAGTGATAAACACTGAGGATGAGTGCCATTTGCCTTCTTCCAGACAACGGCCCCTCCGCTGCACCTTCCCTTGTCAGGACCGCTGGACACGGTGCCATTACAAATCAAAATCACACTGTCCGGTTTAAGGAAACCTTCAATTCCTTGAACTCTAAATGGAGTGCTCTTTGCTGTAAGAACTGACAAAAGCAACTTGGTCCTTAGTGAATTCAGTTAAATGCGAAAGAGGGATGTTAGATACTGAGCTGTATGCATCTCTATGGGAACAGAGTTCCTACAAGTAAGTGAAAATTGCTTCAGAACCGTTTTTTCCTTTCAAAAACGTATGTTTGGCCCAAAAATGTATTCTTGGCCCTACTAAGTGGTTAAAGCATTGGCCCACACACCAGAGGGTTTGATTCCCGGTCAAGGGCATGCCAAGAAAGCTCCCCTCAACACAATGCAGTCAAATAAAAATGAATTTTATACTAACCATGCCTATTGCATTTATCATCATAAAGGCGGACATGCAGCAATTTTAAAGGTAAAATTATTATGCATAGCAAAACTAAACAATTGGATTGATTGGGAGGGGGGGGGTTAAATAACCAAATAAGAATCTAGAGGACAAGATCTGCTTATGTCATTGAAGCCTTATACCAACTACATGGGCATATTCTTATTATCACCATTTCATTATTATTATTTTCCATTTTGCAAATTATGAACTGAACTGTTTTCCAGATGCCAGGTTTCATCTTTTTTAGTCCACTGGGCATTAAGAAAATTAATTAGAAACATATATCATGAGTCAGAAAGATGCTAATGCTGTTTGACCCAATAATAACTTTTAGGATTCTATCCTAAGAAAAATATCTGAAAGTAGAAGATGTCCTTTGCAGTATTATTTATAATAACGAGGGACTGGAAACAATCAAAACTATCTAGAATTAAAAAAAAAATAACAATATAAATTATCTACATTTAATCAGTAAGATGTTATATACTATTTAAAATTATTATGAAGATAATGGAACAACGTGCGAAGTGGAAGGAAATGGAAAATATCAAAGAAGTATAATGTAGCCCTTGCCAGTGTGCTCAGTGGTTAGAGCACTGGCCCATGTACCAGAGGGTTTCAGTCAAGGGCACGTACCTGGACTACAGGTTGGAACACTGGCCCCAGTCAGGGTGGGTGCTGGAGGTAACTAAGCAATGTGTCTCTCAAATATCAGTGTTTCTGCCTCCTCCCTTCCTACCATTCTCTAAAATATTTTTAAAAAAAAATTTTTAAGTATAATATAAAATCACATCTTCTCCATGGGTATAAGAAAAATGAGATGGAATTTTTGTAGACTTCTATCTCATTACTTTTATATCTGTATCATGTTGTAAGATAACCTTTAAGAAATGTATATGACAAAAGACTCCCATTTTTCCCCCCTTGGCATCATAATTAGAATAGGGAGAAGTCAGAAGAAAAGAACTGTTTCCACATTTCAGGAAATATCAGTGCACTGTCTAGTTCCAGGATTTTAATTCTGAGCGTATTGTATTTGGTAGTAATTACATTTCCCCTTACAACTGCGTCTGGAATCTGTACATCCTTTTTTTCTCTGGTAAACATGCTGTGGAAAATATTTTACAAAGAAAAAAAAATGCACTGTAGTCTGAGAAACACAAGATTTCTACTTCAGTAGATGTGTTAAATGGCACTTTTACAAAACAAATACCCCAAAAGGCAGAGTCCTGGTGGCCTACGTCTTTAAGATGAGATACTGCATGTGTCCTGGGAGACAGTCCTCTTGGCCTGAGGTCCTGGTGGCCAGGAGGGAGGCCAGTTTCCAGGGCAAACAGTGAGGCCAGTGGGCCCTGCTCAGGGCACTTAAATCATTTGGATCTCACTTTTTATGGTAGTGTTGTGAATTATATTCTTTTTGGGGTTATAATTAGAAGATGGGACAGATGGTGAAGGCCTAGTTAGAAGTGATGGCACGGTTAGAAATGCCTGCAAAATCCAGTCCTGATTCCTGCAAACCTGGTTTTCCCATTGCATGCAGAGCAGGGTGTGGTGCGCATGTAGGTTTTTGCAAGCTAACCTCACTCTCTGAGCCTTTACACCATTGGCAGCTACGTGGGACTGGGAATGGACCTACAAAAGCAGTCATCTCCGTACACTCCTGAGGGTGAGGCCTCCGAGGGAAGAAGGGAGTTTCTGTCCATCACAGTCCTGTAGTTATGATTTTTTTTTAATGAAAGTTTCACAGGGGAAGTAAATGCTGGTTCTACTCTCACTTGCTCTTAGAGTCCTCATTGGGTTTTGCTCCCCAAGTATCTCACTGTAACATGAACTTCAGGATCACCTGTCGCTGAGAGTCGCTGATCTTTTTCAGGCAATTTAACCAATAAGTCACATGCCGGGTTTTGTTTCCTAGCTCAAACCATTGACAAGGTCATGTCTGGTTTCTGAAGATGGACCCAAATCAGACGGGGCAGTGAGCAAAGTGTTGTATTTTAAAAGAAATGATTGTTGATGAACCTTTACTTGAATGCTATGAAAAGCCTGTTTCAGAGTCTCCCTCTCTCTCTCTCTTTTTTTTTTTTTTTTAAGTCAGAGCAGGCTATTTTTAATATAATAATCCTATCGCTTAAAAGAGGAACGCTGGCTTTGATGTCATTTGGTGGATGAAAACATTCTTGCTCAATAGAAAACCAGCATCTTCTTCATGCTCCTTTGAGATCAGTTCAGGCAACACACTGATGTGCATTCAGATATAAATGCCATGTTCACTTTGAAATGCAAATTGTTTAAAGAAAAATAGCATATGGTGGAGGTAAGTACCTTTTCAAATCAACTCGTACACTTCAGGGCTATGCGGAAAGCTAAAATTATTCTTTGGGAAGAATCTGGGGCTTTTGACAGAAGGAAGCAGCTAATCAGGGCGGCCCAGTGAGCACACGCACACCCACATCAAGGGGATGGCCCTGGGCCGGGATTAGCATGGTAATTGGGCTGCCCCCTGCGAATCGGCCAGCAGCCCCAGCTCCACAGGGTGTCTGAGGAGACACTGTCGCTGAGCTCAGGAATGGGCCAGGATGTGGGCCTGTGAATCATAGTAGCACGGATGGATTTTGGGGGAAATACTGAGACAATACCAAAGGGGGCCCGTTGTGATCTGCTTGTTAGGGACACCAGCGTCTCCTACTTTGTAGGGCTGGGCCATTCTTTGGTGAAACTGTCTACTGCCCCACCTGACTCCTGGCCTAACCTCTGAATTCACAAACCATTCAGATGATCTGTGGTGGTATTTTTTTGTTTGTTTGTTTGTTGTTGTTTTGGAGGGGAGGGTTAGATGTTATTGATATAATGTACACAAAGAAAGTGCAAAATCCTAAGTTATAGCTAAGTAAGGGTACAGGTGACCAGCACACAGTTCAGGAAGCCCCTGTGGGCCACCTCCTGCCACTGCCCACATCTCCCCCCAAACACACATACACATACACTCAAGGGTGATGGCCATCTGATTTCTCACGCTCCAGATGAGTTTTGCCTGCTGATCTTGAACCGTTGGATGGGACCGTAACACTTTGTGCTCTCTCACTTGTCTTCTTTTCTCCACATCCTCTCTGTGATCCTTTGTGGCCCATGTCATAGTTCATCCATTCTTATTGGGTGTAATATTCCATCCTGTGGATACACTAAGAGGTATCAGTGAGTGAGTGGACATTTCAGCCATTAAATACCACTGTGGACATTCTTATACGTGTTCTCTGGTGGATGTGTTTATGCATATCTGTATGGTTTTAACTTGGAGGATATGAAATAAAAAGAGGAATCTTGAGTCCTGGCCCTGTCGCTCAGTTGGTTGGAGCATCGTCTCTTACACCCAAAGTGTGCCGGCTTGGAAAGGGGCCTGGGTGCCCCCGGAAGGGTCTGGGAGGAGCCTCATCCTTAAATCAACTCTGATTCGTGGGTGTGGGCATCAGCACCCCCAAGGGGAAGAGAAGGCCCAAACCACACCCTTTCGTTCAGAAGGTTCTGTTGTTGTTTTTTCAAAACAATTTAAAACTTAATTGGTTCTAAAGTGAAGCAGTTGGAGGATGGGTGGTGGGCACACCGTGCCATATCCAGATCTTGTATCATAGAGATGTACACTTGGAACCTGTATGATCCTGTTAGCCAATGTCACCCCAATAAATCTATTAAAAAATATGTTTTAAAATAAAACAATTGAAGGGAAGTTTTTAAAAAGAAACCTAATCCCTTTGAGGCTCTGCACATAAAGCTCACCAGGAACAAGGTGTGGTGGGCGGAGTGGTAGAGAAAGGCCTGGAACCCAAAATCAGTGCAACCAGAAAGGAATTCACGTTGAATTGAGCAGCTAATGCAAATCCCTAAGTCACAACAGGCTTCTTTTTCATCACTTTCCACGTGCACCGTGGAGCAGCTGAGGTGGTTTTTCCTCTGGCTCATCTGTTCAAGGTCAAGGGTAAACCTGCCTGGTTTCCCGGCACATGTATCCAGGAACTCTGATTTGTGTTGATTGCCAAGTATGTCTTCACCATGGACACAATCCTCTGGCACCAACACGGACTCCCCGTTGGCGGTCATTTTCACCTGGCAGCTCCTGTAGGGCCCTCCTTGCTGGCTTTCTCCTCAAGGGAGTCCCCTGTCTGCACCATGGCTCCCTCTAGAGGCGGTGGCTGTGCCTGGTGTCTTTGTGTGGGATCATTTCGGGTGCAGTCATCGGAGGCATGAGCCCCTCACCATGCTCTGCCAAGCACCCAAGTCTCACTGCACCCTCTCGTTCCTCTCGAATACTGTTCTTTGTGAAGCTTCTCCCTCCGCGTTAGCAGGACGACAGCTCCCTCGGTGGCAGGGCCCTCGGTGCACAGGGGCGTAGGCCCCGTAGACTAACTGGAGCTGGCTTCTGGGGTCTGCAGTCCACAGAGTGTTCACCCGCCTTGTTTATTCCTAGGGAATGTCACTAGTGCATCTGGGTCTCAGATGGCCAGCGGCGTCAGCCTGGGCTCCTTCAACAGCCGACCGGACGGCATGCAGCAGCGGTCCTACTCAGTCTCCAGTGCCGACCAGTGGAGCGAGGCTACGGTCATTGCAAACTCGGCCATCAGCAGTGGTAAGAGAGGGCGTGGCCCCACGGACCCGCGGCCACCTCATGGTCCTCGGTTGTAGGCCAGGGGCCGGCCCCGGCCCCCTGAGCACTCGGCTCTCCACTCTGCGGCGGCGCCTGAGGCGACGCCTCGGTCCTGCACATCTAGTCTTCCTTGATGGGCTGCATCGCTCATGTGTTCCTCTTCGATTCGGGGAAGTGTAGCTGTTCATACCTATGTGACAGGTTGGGAAACCGAGGCTGCAGGCAGACAGGGCAGGCAGCTTAGTGAGGCTCACGTGGCAGCAGGGCTGAGAGAGAACGGCAGACTTCATGCCCGGGATCTCGCTTTCTGCACTCGGCTCCCTCCATCGGTGCTCCTTTTGTGTTGTGTAAGGGGGTTTCCACCAAAGGAAAATGCATAGTTCATTCTCCAGTATTCCCACTCTATCCTGGATATTTTGGAGGGTCTCCCCCTTTTCTACGGGCCCACCTATTGGGGAAACACGTGCACTGCCCTGGGGTGTGTGCGGCGTCGGGCTGCCGGCTTCCTGCATCAGCTCTGCCTGTGGCACTTTGCCTGTGGCCTGTTCACCGGTGTTTAAGGAATTCCCACCGTTGTATGTCATCTATCAGACAGAGCTTCTGAGTAATTTTAGCGTAATTTGTTCTAATTAAAAGATTCGGCGTCAGGTCTTCCCTGTAGACCCACCAGCTGCTGCTGCAGGTAAACACCATCCATTTTCTGGGGACTCCACACCAGGCCTTCAAGGAAGACGTTCCCGGACCCAGCCAGGAGGCCGGAAAGGCCGCTTCCGGGAGGCTGAGGCAGGGAGGGCTTCGATGGGCTGGGGCTTGGGGTTGGAGTGGAGCGTCCCTGAGCCAGCATCCAGCTCAGGTGCTGCGGGAGAGGACAGGGGTCGCCTTCACCCTGCGAAGGGACTCTTCCAGGCTCTCTGCTTTTGTCTGAAATCATGACTGTCCCTTGAGAGCCCTGATGCAGAGGATCCTCCTCTTGGAAATGACTCCCTTGTGATGCCCAGCCATCACCTGCCCCAGCAGCCCGGGGTCCTTCCTGTGACACACATCAGTGCCACTGTCATTGCCCCACCTGCCACCCAGGAGGCCTCAGGAGACCCCTGACCCCCCACCCCCGAAGGCCTCTGCATTCACACCTGCTACCTGGGGGTCCTTCCTCCCTCGCGTGGTTTCAAGGCGCACAGCACAACCCATGTTTGCGTCTTATGTACTGAGTACCTTCTGTGGTTATAGGTGTTGCTTATCTTAAAAGGAGCAGGCAGTTCACCTACTTAATTGTTATCTTATCAGATACTTTGAAACTGCATTGATTTTTCATTTAGTGTTAGTATTCCTAGCTGATTTGGGTTATTCTGTCGCCACCTTCTGTGGAGGTGGCTTCTACCTTGGAGGGTGGAACTCTGAATCCAGGTGTTTCTCCCCCCCCCCCCCCCCCGCCCCCCCGAGGCCCCACCTTCTAGTCACCAACACTGCCGGGTTGTAGAGGGACAGTTTTAGGTTCTGCCCCCTAGGTGCTCTAGGAGTCACAGAAAAAATCCAGGAGTACCAGAGAAGTCTTCTTCTTACAGTTATTCCCCACTGGGAAGAAGGGGGGTTAGAAAAACAAATTTCTAAAAAAAAAAAAAAAAAAAGGCATCACCCCCAATCTATGCCTTTCTTACATTCAGAATGTTTTAAGACTTCAGTGTCTCTTGTCCAAGAAAGGGTGTTAGAAGCAGCATATTAATCTATTATAGAATCCAATCTATTTGGGCTTCCGCACTGTTCTTTCCTGGACAAAGTGGCTTGCGTTCCTCTCCATCGTAGCTCTGGGCCTGGCTGCACCTTGTGTGCCATGGGCTGTGCCACCAAATCCTGAAAAGACACTATTTCCTGACCTTGGTATGGTTGGAAGTTTCTTCCCACAGAAGTCGATCGCACACATATTTATAAAACACCTGTAGGAGAACAAGGTCACCTGTACAAGAATGCTGTTTTTAATTTGCAGAGTGATCTCTTATATATTAAGTGCCCTGGGGCCACCTTTCTTAATTCATGTAGTATGTTTGCTAAAGACTAGTCAGGCTCCCCAATGTTAGAGAGCAAGGAGGTAAGAAACCCAAGACTGTGCCTGGTACCAGCCTGCTGTGGGATGTGGATGGAGAACTTGAGAGAGACTTGCTGATCGGAACCGCATGTCACCGAACCCCCTGAGTGATTCCGGGACTCCTGGGGGTGGAGAAGCCCTGTCCGCCTGCTAGGAGGGTGGCGCCATCACTGCCTTCACGAGTTGCCAAGGGGCCAGACCTGAGCCATTGTTAATGAATGCACAGGCACAGGATCTGACGAACGACTTCAAGAAAACGCATTTATGAATGGACTGCAAGACCTCAACTCGGGCACCAACATTCCCTCCCGCGCTGGGAAGATAGTCACAAAAGGCACAAGCAGGACGGAGAGCTTTCTGCCACGCTCGTCCTTTGTACCTGGCAGTTGATACAAACCCCACCCTCTCTCTCTCTTTATTTTATTTTATTTTTTATCGTTTTCATCTTCCCCTGAGTCTTCCGTTTGGATGTTGGGAGTCATAAAAAGCCTACCCTGTGCTAGCAGCTTTTGAATTCAAATGACCATGAATCCGTGAATATGCTTTTTATTGTAAAACATCATCATAATAACAACATCGGGATGCCATTTTTCTCTGCCCCTTGGTCCACACTGAATGAAGACTTTGGCTCCGGAGAACTTGGCCAAGTCTTCCCGACTCGGGCACGGGGACCCCGGGGGTCTGTCTTGCAAGCAGCTGTGAGCATCTCCTAATGAGGGCGCTCACTTTGTAGTGCGCTGAGCACAGAAGAGGAGGCGCTGGGTAAATGGAGGTGGGAAGAAAGGAAGGATGGGCGCTGTGCGCCAGCGTGCCCCACCGCTTTATGACTATTGCCGTTGTGAGGCTTTACATTTAAGTACCCGAGGTTTAAAATTAAATGTCTAATGTAATTTGGCGTCGCTAACATGAGACCCGCACCTGCCCTCCGAGAAAACCCAGACAGCTCCGCTCAGGGTTTCAGATCGGCGTCGGCGGGCTCGCAGGCAGCGCGGAGGACAGGGTCCCCCCTCCGCCGAGCTGCCGCGTGCTGCCCGGCGTAATTTTTTTAAATGCAGACACATATTCATCTTGGGCTTCTGCATTGAAAAGGGCTGTTCCCATAGTCCATGAAAAATTAATTTTTTTACATTTTTCCTCACTCTCCTAAGTGTTTGACAGAAGTAATTTTTGCAGCGAGAGGGAATAAAAACTGGTGGCTGTAAATTCCTGTCCTGGAACCCCTTGTGCAGATTCTTTATGGACCCAGAATTGATCTACATGTCAGAGCCTGTTGTGGTTCAAACTGTTTATCACCGTAATGGCCGGAGTGCGCCCGGGAACACCAACTTATAATCCTGGGTGAAAGAAATCGGTGTTTGCAGTCAATGAGGGGCAGCTGAGCTTTATTGATAGGTTCAGAGCAATTACCTCTGCAGCAGCTATTGGCTGAGGGTTTTCTTGAATCTTATTGGGAGCATGTGATTTTTTTTTTTTTTTTTTTGATTAATCACTTTTTCTCTAGGTGATTTTTTCTAGAAGCACTAGCCCAGCGTTAGCTTAGCTGTGTGTAGGAGGGGACCCTTGGGGTCATCTGTGGCACACCTGGTTGTCATAGCTCACTCCAAGGCAAAACGCCGCTTAGATGCATCACACCTGCGCTGCGGCCCCAGCCCAGGCAGCGGCTCTGAGTGTCAGCCTTGGCCCCAGGGCCTTAACTGTTGCTGTTGCCGTGGCAGCCAGGCTTCCCCCGCCTCTTGACTGGCAGGTTGTTCTGCTGGCCCCACCCCTCCGCCGATTGCTTCATTCCAACTGTTCATCTTCCACACTGACTGGCCATCACCGCCAATATATCGTATTGCTTCAAGTGACTCTCAGGCAGCCCGCCTCCACCGGGCCCTCGTCCAGCCTTGTCAGCATCGAGTATGAAACCATATCCATCTCCCTCCTCTCCGGGGAAGGTGTGCGTGAGCTCGCGCGCATTTCCTCCTCACCCTTTCCTCTCCTGTCTGCCCGTCAGAACCTGCGGTTACCAGACAGTGGTTTGTGGTGCTGAAGCATTTGAGCCGTTGCTAATGTTGACGTATTTTTTCCCCCCATTATGAGCATGCATTTGTGTGGCTGTTTTAATGACAGGCTTCTAGAAACACAGGGTTCCGCTTTGGCTCTCACTGTCGTTTCTCCCTCCCCGGGGAGCCAGCACGTGTTTCAGCTATGGGTCCCCCAGGCTGCTGTCCGCTCATCAGTTTTTGCTTTTACATCTGAGCACTTTTTTTTCTTCTCCTTGGATAGTATGCTGGCAATTCTAGTATGTGACCAGCAGGTGGTGGTAGCGTGAAACTCTCGCCAGGAGGCTTGCTATGTAGGAGGGTTTTAATGAGGGGCAAGGGAAGCCCACCCACATGGGCTGCCTCTGTTGTTATCTGCCTCTGTGGCAGGAGCTTGGCTTCTCTCTCTCATCTCCCGAGAAGCATTATCCATGTTGATTGCTGAGGAAAGAGGCTGAGAAACTTAAAGACCACACTTCTAATAAGTTAGTCAGGATTCAAACCCAGGTCTTTCTGATTTCAAAGTTTATCTTTTCTGCTCTGCGATGTTTTAGAGCAGTGAATACTTAGCATGAACACATTGTGTTTTAAAAACTTGATTACCTTTTCGTAGGGATTGCTTTTTTAAGGAACTATAATATAGACAGACATTTCCCTCGTCTCGCTTATCCTCAACTTTTCCTTTATCAACGGTTCCTCCCAGACCTTGGCCGGCGTTCAGAGCCCACTCCCTGGGGTCTGTCATCAACCTTCCGCTCAGCTCGGTGTTAAAGGGCCCGTGGGCTCTCATCTCTCAGCGCTGGGCACTCCCTGTCTCTGCCGCAGCGTCTGTTCCCTCAGCCAGCTAGTTGCCTAATTAAAGGGATGACCCCAGCCCCTTCTCGGCTCAGAGCCTGCTTTCCTTTCTCCGCACGCCTCCAACGAGACAGCAGGAGCTTCCTGGGGTCCCTGGCTGCAGGGGGTAGGAGGCATGTTTTTCTTCCTCCCAATCAGGCTTTGTACTTTGTACTTGGCCTCCTTAGTTCCTTCCGATCAGCTATTTCTAGCAGCAGGTGCTGACCAGGGGAACCGCTGCCCTCCACATCAGAACGGGGAGCCGTGCGTTTCATGCTGAAGGCCAGCCATTCTCATTTTCCCTGGCAGAAGTCTAGAAATCCTTTCAAACAGATGGTGGAGAGGGATATGGTTGCCGATTGCTGTTAACACCTGGACCACATCGCTCTGCCCCTCTGGGCCTCAGTATCTTCATCTGGACCAGTGGCGAGATGCCCCTTCCCCAGGACGTTTGATGGTGTCTGAGATGTTCTTGGATTATCACAATTGGGAGGGGAGGGGGCATGCTACTGGAATCCCGTGGGACGAAGCCAGAGAGGCTTTTAAATCATCTGCAGAGTGCAGGATGGCGCCTCCCAGCAAAGAGCCGGCCCCAAATGCCATCTGTGCCGAGGTCCTGAAGCCCTGATGCAGATAACCAAGATCTGCCTCTGTGGTCTTCTACCCACTTCCCCAGACTGCCTTTTCTTCTCCCCTTCATGGAGACCTGGCTTACACTGTCCTGCTCGTCTCCCACCCAGTCAGAAGGGGGCGCCCTGCCCCCACTTTCTACCCTATCACCCTGTGTGGGCTTCTTGTCTGTCTTCACTAGAACCGCCTCAAAGAGGAATGGGCCGTGGTGGCGGGTGGTGCCGTGGGCTTGCAAAATGAGCTCCAAGGCCCCTGCCCGTCTTAAGTGATAAAATTCTTTGCATTTTTCAGGCTAGGTGTTTTTTATAACAATGCTTTGATGGTGCTCCAGGATCTGTTTCCCAACATAGCTGGTGCGCCTGAGACAAAGCATGTGGATTGGGATGGATACAGCTTCCAGCACCTACAGGGGGCCATCGCATGCATGTTGTGCATGTTTCAAATAATGGCTAGAGTTTAAAACTGAGTTCCCTACCTTAGATTATCTCAACTCGTTTCAGAATCGTCAGTAAAGCCGCACTAAGTTCAGTAGGGATGATCATTTCCCAGCAGGTGTTTTATTTCATTTATTCCACAACTTTTTGTGGACCACCTGTTGTGCGGCACCCATGGCCCTGGCCCTGGCCATGTTCCCAGTCTCTAGAGGGGAAGGAGGATAGACAGCCCTTAAACAAGTTGAAATATAGGTACTTTGTCCGGCGGAGAGAAGTGAACCGGGGTGAGCGCTGGCTCAGACACTCATGTTTGCATTCTGAAACCAAGGCTGGCCTGAAAGCGTGAATTATTAAGCATTTTCTCAGAGCCTGTAACACATGTGTAGTAGGCATGCTATCACGGGCAATGGTGCCCAGGTATACTTGGAAGTGGCCCCAGAGAAGACAGGCCCTATTGGGACCATAAAATGCAGTAAGAGCTCAGAAGGCTAGAGGGCACATGCTTTGCTCAGGTCCCCAACGTATGAATCAGATAATTACTTAAGAAAAGTCAATCATACTGTCAGATCTTTTTCAATTTCTCCTCACTTCCTATTATAGAATTTATAAATACAGGCAGAAAGGGAAAGGCCTAAAGGACTTACATTTTTAGGTATCAGGAAGAAAGGAATGGAAGTGAGAGTGGGGGAGGAGGGATTCTGGAAATGCAAGTGAGAGATTGGGGGAGAGTGGAGAGAGAGAGAGAGAGAGAGAGAGAGAGACAGAGGGAGAGGGAGGGAGGGAGGATGGGTGGATACAGCTGACAGACAGCTTTGTAATGGTTGGTCAGAGTTATCCTCCAACGCTCTCTATTTTCTCTGATAGTGTCTGTATATTGCCTTGGTTTTACATCCTTACACTTCTTCCCATATATATCTTTCATTACATCTTTGCTTTACTATCTGACAGATAAGATTATTAACAAAAAGCGGTATTAATATTAATTATACAATGATACTAAAATTTTTATATCATGGAGAAACAGATGGGTTATTTTAAATGACTTAAAATTTTACTCTTTTATATGAAGAAACAGTTAAACATATTTAGTTATTATAAATGCTATTTTAATTGCGACATTATTTCTGCTGTGGGACTTTAAAGTCTTATTACAGTGGCATGGCAGTGTTTCCA
The DNA here is from genome assembly GCF_014108245.1 of Pipistrellus kuhlii. Classification (NCBI taxonomy): domain Eukaryota; kingdom Metazoa; phylum Chordata; class Mammalia; order Chiroptera; family Vespertilionidae; genus Pipistrellus; species Pipistrellus kuhlii. Next base: position 27,962,573 of record NW_023425573.1, read on the forward strand.
TGTATATTTCAGTGCCTCCTAAAATGTGCAAGTATTTACAAGAAAACAGTTACATCTAAAACAGAGTTTGGGGGCTTAATATTATTGATAAGTATGTCATACACTTCCCACACCAATCTTTCTATGTGGTGGCTGTTCAAAACTTTAGGTCTAGCCCTGGCTGGGAGCTCAGTTAGTGTTGCATTAAGGTTTGATCCCTGGTTGGGGTTCATAAAGGAGTCAACCAACTAATGCATGATAATGTGGAACAACAAACCAATGTTCTCTCTCTCACTCTCGCTCTCGCTCGCTCTCTCTTTCCTCCCCTTATTCTCACTCTCTAAAAAAAAAAAAAAAAAAAAAATCAATAAATTTATAAACAAAAACAGAAGAATTCAGGTCTAATGTGAGAGTTGCTCTCTGCAGCATTTTACCACGTTCACAGCTTTGTCGGTTATCTTTTCCAGTGGGCACTCAGTGTTTTCATCGTATTTGTCAATAAGTCGTTCCTAGCTGGACTCTGAAATTACCACTGAAATAAGTATTACCGCATTAGAAATATGTTCTATGTATAGTATCATTAGAAAGCACCATTGCTGCCTGTGTTTCACAATTTTAAGTCTAGTTGTCTGAGATTGGAAACCACTTTCGAACAGCCGTTGATCCTCTGTTCGTTTCACATCAAAAATTGCATTAATGCAGAAGGCAAAACAAGCATTTCCACCCCCCAGGCAGCACCTGGGCATCTTCTGGCTGCTTCTCCTGGACATCAGCATGTCTGGAAGCCTGTGTCCAGAAGCAGGGCCCTCTGTCTCCGGGCCTTTATGGGGGAGGGGGAGGAGTACAGAGGAAATTGAAGTCTGGGGGCACGTCAGGCCCCCATCCATCAGCGCCAGCCAGACACAGGTCAGGCCCCCAGATGAGATTTGTAAAGCTGCACATCCGCCCAGGCCACACGCTCCGGAAAAATTATCATCACGTGAGACCATCTGAAGCAGCCAAGGTCCGGTTATTACCGAGCCAGCACCTGGCTCTCTCACACGCCGCCTCTGCGGGCTCCCACCGTCCGGTGAACCGAAGTGCAATGCAAGTTCCTGGATGATGATTGTTTTTTGAAAGAAGAATTTATTTGTCCTTTCAAACAACACTCCTTGTTTCCTTAAAATTGCATTAATTATGTTCTTTTTCATGCTTAAATTCTCTTTTCTGGAAGGATCAGTAATAAATGTTCTGTGTAAAAGTGCTCCCAGCAAATGAGTGTGACATCACCGTGTAGCTGGGACACAATATGACATTGGTGTCCCATGTGTTTGGTCCACCTATTTAAGGCCTGCCTCTTCCTGCTAGCAAAAGGCTAGCTTCCAGTTCCCTTCCTTGATTTTTGCAATAACAGCTTGGCATTTTCCCTTGATCATAAAACATTGTAATTTAGAAAAATTGAAAATGCAGGGAAGCTTTCTGCTAAAAACAAAACAAAATACTCCAGCAGTAATATATTAGTCTGGGGGAATATATCCTTTTCAGTTTGTCTGTGTTCTTTATTTATTTCCAAAAATTGGATTATGTCATACTGGCTTTAACTGTTAACAGGTTACGTTTCTGCTCTAAAAACAGTTCAGAAATTGGAAACAGCCTCTATGACCAGCAGTAGGGGATTGGTTAAATAAATTTTGGTAAACTCCTACCAGGGGTTAGCCGGGAGCCAAGAAAAGGTTGCTCTCTATGGAATAACTCGGAAGATGCTTATGTCCATGCTAGGTGTCATTGTCCTACAAACCGGTGGCAGCATCCCTCTCCTGTGAGCCCACCACAGGGCCTTGTCACGTGCTGTACCGAGAACCTCTCACCGTACACATAAGGCCTTTATGGCCACAGTCCTCTCCGCTGCTTTTCTAACCACTTGTCACTTTCTAACCACCTGCGGAATTTACTCAGTGATTTTACTATCTGTCATCTATCCTGAGTCATCCCACAGTTTCTTAAGGGTGCGGATGCCGCCTAGTCCACGTCTCTGTTCGCACGGCCCAGAGCAGGGTCTGCCTCAGTGAGTGCGGGTGTCCCTCTGGTTTTACAGGATGCTTCAGAGACCTGAGTTCATCATTTACCATGTGCTGGCTTGAATTCAGCACTTTATATACCTGGCCCGTACAATTTGGTGAGGTGGAGCTATGGTCCTTACTTTTTTTTTTTTTTTTTTTTTAATATATTTTATTGATATTTTACAGAGAGCTAGAAACGTCGATGAGAGAGAAACATCGACCAGCTGCCTCTTACACACCCCCTACCGGGGATGTGCCCGCAACCAATGTACATGCCCTTGACCGGAATCGAACCTGGGACCTTTCAGTCCGCAGACCGACGCTCTACCACTGAGCCAAACCGGCTTCGGCAATGGTCCTTACTTTTAAATGAGATAACTGAGTCATAGAGAATTAGAACCACTTTCCCAAGGTCTCCCAGCTGGTAAGGATCGGGTGTGACCTGCAGGTGTCTCCCTGTCACCATTCTACCTTCTTCCTTCACCTGATTGCCTTGAATGCCCCGAGTGTCCCAGGCTCTGGGTCTGCCCATGGGCATGCCCACTGAATTCCATTCTTGTGCCCCTTTTCCATAGTAAGCTCATAAGTACCATGCTCTTCCCATTAGTATCAGCATCTTCGCTCTTTCCTTTTCCACTCATCCTCATCAAATAAGTGCCAAGTCTGTTTTGTTGCCCGAACACACATGCCTCCTGGTGGGACTGAGTTCACCGGCCCAGACCGTACCTCCTGGCCTGCGGGGTGTCCCTGTCCCATAGGCCACTGCTGTCCCAAGGTCAGAGACGCCTTCCCCCGTGAGGAAGTCCTAAGATCTAGAATTGGAAAGGCACTTGGATTTCATGGAAGAAATTGGTGTATACCTACTTCTTCCTTTTGTGTGCCCGAGCCAGGGAATCGGCAGGACACTAAAAATACCCTGGTAGCTGCTCCCAGCACCCCTTCCCTGCTCAGAATTGCAGAGTGGGGTGTTTGCTGGAGACATGGGAAAATGGGAGAACTCTCTCCACTCTCTGGCCCAGAGCATCTGGAAAACCTCCCCTCTGGTGGGGACTCGGAGTCTCCTCCACCCCCGGCCATCTGTGCTGAAGGACAGACATCACCGGTGTGTGGGCAGGAGCCATTGGCCAGAGCATATTCAAGAGACAATTACGGATCATTGGAGAGCTCCTGCAAGCACGGGAGAGAGGAAATATTGTATTCCTGGAGATCGGGGTGGGCAGGGCGGGAGGAGGCCCCATCCTGGCTGGGGAGGTTGGTGAGCTGTCTTCCTTTTAACCTCCCTCCAGGGGACAAAAGGCAGCGGCAGGAAGAATGGGGGCCGGGTCCTTTGATGAATAGCAGCTGCAGATCCACCCCTGGGCCCGGGCTGTCGCTCCCCCACTGACCCTTCCTTCAGCCACGGGGGACGGGGCTTCTGCTTAAGGAAAATGGGAAAAATGTCAGTTATTATGTTTGCCAACACAATCCTATCTTTCATTTTATTTTACTGCAATTTCCCCAAAGATCCACCACAGTATCCTATTGAACCATATTGACAAAATTGTAGCCGTGATAAAGAAAACGCTTTAAACTCAAAAGCAAACCCATCGCAGGATCTCCGCGCACTTTCTTTTACGGTATTGTGTTATTTTTGCCAGGACAAAGCCCAAATTCCAAGATAGTTGTAGGGCTAATGTGATAAAAACTATTGTGGTGCAAATGAAGCCAGATCCTTTTGTGAGAGAATGTCCTAGAATTAATGCTGAATTAGTGGTTGCTTTTTGTCCGAAGTAAGTTTAATCTTAAAACACCATCATTACACTTTGGGTTCTCATTCAGAAAAATGGAAAATACTAAATAAGAGCCATTCGTTTGGCCGATATTATTTCGCTATTGGAAAGGGCTGTACTTTACACAACACCTCAGAAACGAACCGATATTTTTTTTCTGTGGTTTTGAATGAAGATATTATTCATGGCGTCTTCATCCATGGGGCTGTTGGTGGAGACAGCTATCCCAGTATAATATTTGACAGATTTTCGTCCGAGTTAAAATTATGTGTCATGTTACAAAGTTTCCAGCATTTACCGGTCCCAGGCGTGTTTTCGATTTGAGACTGACAGGAGGTTGTCATGAGATTCGATAGCATGAAACACTTGGGGGCAGGTTTTTAGATCGGCTTCTCTGTTTTCATGAAACCTCTCGCTGGCCTAGAGCTGAGCAATCGTGGTGATTAGATTTCCTTTGAAATGTGTTCTTCTTGTCACTTTTGGAAATGACTGCCGAGTGGGGTTAAGATGTGGTGCCCATATGATAATCATTAAACCGGGAACAGGCATGAACTGGGATCGTCCCAGGCAGAGCCGATGGGCCCTCCCCTCGCTAAGGTGGTTCCTCTAAGTACCTTAGGTGGAGCCTTTGTTTCTCCTGGGCGCCACCTTCGTATATGCCGAAAAAACCAACATGTGTCCCCGTGTCCTAGGTTACAGGGCTCTTCACGTGTCTCCCACCACACCTGCCTGCCATCCATCAGAGCTTAGAGCTCACCAAGTGTGGGAAACTCTCCAGCTCCAGCTGAGGAGGAGAAATCTTAACTAGATTTGGGGTGAGAACAGAACAGTTCATTGTGATCTATTCACTTGCCATCTGATTTTGAGAACCTTCTGTCATCCTACCTGCTACCTAGTTGTGATTTTGTAAATACTGGGTATCCCCCCCCAAAAAAAAAATTTATACACACTTTGAATCGTTAACTCCAATGGGTTACATCCGAAAAGAAAGATCCATTGAGCTATCAGCTCTGAAAGGTGTACACATTCTCGGGGACACCCTATATTTTAAACACACTGTTTTAATAGTATAGTCAGCTTCCATGGACACCACATCAGGTAGATTTCAATATTCAGAGAGCAGGTGACCTTCATGTCTCAGCTTCTTCACACCAATGAGCGTCTGCCGCGGGGTTCGCCGGCCACCAGTTAGGAATGTGAGTGGGTTGGTAATGTCCAGTTTTCAGGCAGGGGAAGTGAGAGTGTAACCCTAGCCCTGGCATCTACATAAAATATGTAGCACAGTCGTTAGTCATTAGCAGCAGGTTAACATTTTCTCTTTTCAGGTGCTGTTGAAGTCATCTCACACTTAAAAAAAAAAAAATCATAAAACAATTACTCTCAAATTTAAAGGTGGGGGCTTTCTCCTTATATTTTCATCCAAAGTCTTTATTTTGGTAAAGGATTATACTGGTATTAAACAGGTACTAAAGGCAAATTTACGTCAATATATTTTGAATACCTCTTATATCCACACCTCAATCTGTAGCCTTACCTGTGACTATGGACTTGCAATTGGATTCATCTGTTAGGTTTTTTCACTGTAACCTGTATCTGGCTTTTAAACCCATGATGCCTTTCTGTTGTATTTGCTGCTATTTTCCCAGCCCCCAAGAGAGCGCCTCCCACAGGCAGCACTAGGTAGTGATTTGTCCAGTCAAATACCTGGTGTCTCGGCGTTCCCTCGCCCACACACACACACACACACACACACACACACACACACACGCTCCCTCCACATGTAGTCAAGGTCACACTCCTAAGTGATGTGCTTCCCTGCCTGTGGTCCTGAGTGGTTGCCCTAGTTGAGTTCCAGGGCTCTCTGTGTGAGACAGCGCTGGATGGACTACCAGAGGGACCCAGCCCTTCGCAGTGTCCCCAAGGGCTTAGTGGCTCAAGGAGCGAGGGCGTCCGGCCCAGCAACCTCCAGCCCCTTGACTGGGGCATTGTTCAGGCCCAGGTGTGGCGGAAAGGAGTGGGGTTTCTGAGACGGGCAGAATCTCTCTTTCAAGTGGCCAGGCCTTCCGTTTGAGGCACCTGATACCTCGGTGCTGTCACTCACTGCTCTGGCTGTGGCGTGCCACCCACCGTCAATAAAGGCTTGGGAACCACAGGGACCCCTTTCATTAGTCAAACCACCTGTCCCATGGTTTAGGAGAAGGTCATGAAATTACATAGAACAAGAACATTTTTACAAGTATTATTTTAAATGTGCCTGAGATATTATTTTTATGACTTTGCAAATAGCCTTTGATTTCATTAAAACACAGACATACACACAAACACACAAAAAAGCAACAAAAAAAAAAAACCATGGTTGACTTCCAACATAGCAAAAGATTACACATGATGCCTGGGGGAACTGGAGATCTTTTTAAAAAGGAGGTATAATTTATCATTTTCCGATGGTAATCATGTATTCTCCAAAGTGCCCAAACGGTGAGGATTATTGTTAATACAGACTTTTTTAAGCTGGTATTTACATAATGTTTTAAACCTCTAGGTCTTAAAGACACACTGGTGCATAGACTAGGTGTTTGTTCCCTCCGGCATTCAAAGCTCCACCCAAATTCTTTTCTTTGTGCTTCAGTCTGTCTCGGAGCCTCCTTTACTGAAGGCCCTTTTTACTGAGCACCTGTTCTTGGTGCTTGGTGCCTGCTGGACATGGCACACAGAATAAACTAAAGATCAGAGAGGCACCGTCCCTCAGGGAAGCACCCAGAACCACATCACAGCACTCCGGACTCGGTGTGTGCGGAGCTAAGAAGAGGGCAGCCTCCTTGGCGCAGGGTCCGCCGGGCATCACAGTGCAGGTCACCGGGCCCAAACTTCGTCAACACTGAGGGGACCTGAGAGTTGGCTGCCACCTCACGGCCGTTTGTGCTGCTTTAATCACGGCTCCTCTGAATCGCCCAAGATCCTCTCTAGTAGTTAAGATTTTTTTCTTAAAGTTATAATCTTCTGTATCAATAATGTGCATTTTTGTGCCGTAGTTCTGAGCTGTTTTAACTTTCTATGGATTATTATTCTAAAAAACTCAGCCACCCTTTGCCTTTGTGTTCTCATGGTTTTCAGGATGGAGGGGGTGAAAGCCTGCAGTGACCGGCCACCCTCACCCCATCTCCCCTCTGCCCTCTGTGGTTCGTTTTTGTCCCCAGCACTTACCATTTCTCCAGTGTCTGTGGGTATGTGATTGAGGGAGTGTGTGTGTGTGTGTGTGTGTGTGTGTGTGTGTGTGTAGGTGTGTGATTGAGGGAGTGTGTGTGTGTGTGTGTGTGTGTGTGTAGGTGTGTGATTGAGGGAGTGTGTGTGTGTGTGTGTGTGTGTGTGTGTAGGTGAGTGATTGAGGGAGTGTGTGTGTATGTGTGTGATTGAGTGTGTGTGTGTGTCCAAGTATGAGTGTGCATATGTGTGTGTGTGTGAGAGGTGTGTGTGTGTGTGTGAATGTGTCTGTTGTTGTCCCCTCACTAGTATGCAAGCTATTCAGTAGTACAGCAACTGTGTTTTATTTCTTCTGTTGTTACAGCTCTGGAAAGAGCCGGGCACTGGTGAGTGGGTCTGTCTGTCATCTGTTTGTTCGTTGGCCTGGCACCACACTGAGGTCAGAGTTGAAGGGTGCTATGGCTCGGTGTGGATGGCCCGGGTTGATGGCCTGTGCACCCAGGGCAGGTTGCTGTTGGCTGAGATGGAGAAGAGAGCAGGTTTGGGCTGTGCAGGCCGAGCACCGGTGTGCAGGAGGGCTCTGCTGCCTATGAAGAAATTGATTTACAAGCAATCAGTCACCCAAAGCCATGTGGCCAGGCTGGGGTTTGGAAGTGCCCTTCGGATTCTCCAGTTATGCTGGTTCCTTCTCCTGGAACCCATTGCGTGGCTCTTCTTCCCTCCGTGCCACCTGATGTGGCCACGCTGAGGATGGAGCACTTCTGCATCAGGAGGTGGGCAGTGTGGGTGCCTGGGCAGTGCTGGCAGGAGAGGCTCAAAATTCCCAGGAGCAGTGCACAGCGTGTTTCCAGAGCCCACAAATGCTCATTTCCTGGGACCCATATCTTGTAATTCCAGATATTAAAAATATACACAAAGGTATCGATTTAAGGCCAAAAATCAAATTCATCTAAGCAGTAGGAAAATAATTAAGCAAACTAAGACACACTCTACTCATTATGATGGGGGGGGGGGGGGGAATGGATGTTCTTATCTTTGACATTTTACCTTTGATGGGTGGGATGATATGTTGACTAAAATGACCTCCTTTTTTTAGTCTGGGTTTTTGTGGGCTACTTTCTTAAACCGGGGTCACCTTCGCTGTCCTTTTCAAAGCATGTGATGTCAGTAGATTAAGGGCCAGAATGTGCCCTGAGGAAGCAGCCTTGTGTTGGTGTTTCTGTCCCTGGAGCAGAATGAGCTGGCCGAGCCTGTTCAGCACCGCGGACAGCGCCGTCCGTGGCCTGCCTGGCGGGAGCTCGCCTTCCCTGCCTCAGTCAGGACAACCTTTGCAGCAGTTGTCATTTGACTCCTGTGACTTGTAATAGACACAGCCAAGTATCTGAAGTCTGGACATTTATGTTACCAAAGAGCGATCATACATTCAGCTAACTTCCCTATTTAGCTCAGTTTTCCTCAAGACACGCTTCGTCTTTCCCCAACCTCGACGCAAAACAGAATCTTTTTGTCACTTGGCAGCCACGAGCAGCAAACCTGAGAAATGGTTGTGCTGATTATGTAAAAAGAGATGAGGCTGGGGAAACAGGAATCTCATGAAATGATTTAAATTCCACCTAACTGCCGCTCAGAGTGCCCTGATGTGTCTCGGAGTGCACCAGATGAATTTAAACTGTGTGCAGCTTGCATTCGGCTAGCTTTCAACTAGAGAACGATTCCATTTTTGACCCTTAAGTATAAAGCTTCACTTGCATTCTCTTATAGGTTTTTCCTCGGCATGTTCCCACTCGGACTTCCTCAGGTTTCTGTCTCACCGGATAACTTACTACAGGTCCTTTCTTTTATCCCTCCCCCAGTCAGAGGACTGCATTTGGTGTGAGCTGGCCATCAGCAGGAGGAGGAAGTAAAGGGTCTTGAGGACATCTGTGTAGTAGGGAGAAGGGAGAGAGGAGGAGATGGTGGGTGCAGAGGAAACGGTGTGCACCCAGACAGGAAACATGGGCCTGTGCTCGCTCCTCAGGACGGGGGTGGGGGGAGGAGAGTGGGGGCAGCTCCCACAGAAGGTCTCAGCATAGAGCCATATTTTAGCAGGTGCCGGTGGCCTGGGCAGTCCCCTCTCAAACTCAGCTTTGGGGCTCGAGGCCTTCAGCTTTCACTTCTGAGTGTCCCCAAGCCCTTCCTGCTGCTCCGTCCCTGTATCACACCGGACCGTCCAGGCGACGTACTTTATCTTCCTTATTGACTGCTTTCCAATGTTGGACACAATGACCTCTTTCCAGTGTTTTCCTTTAAAAAACAAAAATAGCCGAAACCGGTTTGGCTCGGTGGATAGAGCGTCAGCCTGGGGACTGACAGGTCCCAGGTTCAATTCCGGTCGAGGGCATGTACCTTGGTTGTGGGCACATCCCCAGTAGGGGGTGTGCAGGAGGCAGCTGATCGATGTTTTTTTCTCATCGATGTTTCTAACTCTCTGTCCTTCTACCTTCCTCTCTCTGTAAAAAAAAAATTAAAAAAAATCAATAAAATATATTAAAAAATAAAAATAAAAAACAAAAATAGCCTCATTGAAGTAAAACTCACGTGACATACCCTTTGACTATTTCACGTGTTCAATTCAGCAGGTTTTCGTATATTCACAGAGACGTGCAGCCCTCACCGTACTTTGGTCAGGTTTAGAACATGCTTACCGCCTCAGAAAGAAGCCCTGCACTCTAATGAGCGATCTGAACCTGTGCCGGCTTCCTTGTAAGGCTTGGTCAACATAGGCAGTGAGTGAGGGCTGCATGTTCATGAAGATCAGGTTTCCTAAAATCCGGTCAATGCTGCTCCATCGAGAGACATCCCCCTGTAATTAGATCAGCCCAGGTAGGCCCTGCTTCTCCCCCGATTCTCTCTCCTACCTCTCCTCCCCTCCCCCACATTGTGTCCCTTTCCTCCCCACTTCTGTGACTCCATCGATCTAACCCTGTGTTGTCTCTTCCTTTCCCACAACACCTGTCATCTTCCTCGGCCCCCCACGGTGTCCCCGCTGCCCCTTCTTCTGACACCGTGCACCTCTGTGCTTGCCGTGAGCGGCAAAGGGAACCGGACAATGTGCCTGGCTCTGAAACATCTTCAGAGATGGGGATCCAAGTCCGCCGCCTCCTGCTGAAAGCGCCGTCAAAAGGACTGCGAGAAGGGCGAGGTTTTGAACTTCACTTCACACTCACCTTTTAACAAGGGCCGGGATGTTGTGATTTCCCCGATGGCAGAGGTGGCCTGTCCTTTATTTACCAGCCTGCACGCTTCTCATCTTCAGAAGGAGCAGAGCCCGCATTCAAGGTCCAGATTAGCTCTATACGGTGGGCCTTGTCTCAGAGGATGTGTGTTTTAATTTGCCAGCCTACAGTGGCTTCGTCTTGAATTTCTAGAAGGTCTTAGTTCTTCATCTTGAATTTTTAGAAGGTTTTAGCTCTCAGCAGATCCCCTCCCCCACCTTATCCCTGACAATAGCCCTGAGTTTGATCATCTTGAATTATTTTATTACCCACCCCCAAAAGAGATTTTTGCTATTGTTTCAGAAACCACCAAATGAGTGAGGATATACATGAAAAAGCGAGAAGAGAGTGAATGCACATACCTGTCTTTCCCCCCTTTTCTTTTCCATAAAGATGCCTGCTTCTTGGGACCCTACATTTAAAGCATTTCGTATCTTTAATCAGCACGTAGGAAATCCACCGTCGGCCGGCCCTCCGGCCCCCCTGGCAGCTCCTCCAGACAGTGTGGGTGGCTCCCTGATGCAGATTCTTAGCACCCCCTCTCCAGCCAAGCCCACAAGGCTCAGAGCTCCCTGAAATATAGACTCCAAGTCTGGGGAGCGGCCACCTCCGACCTGGGTGGGGCCTAGGGACAGGTCGGGAGGGCCACTGGCCGTGGTCACAGCACTCGCTGCGGTCATCACAGCGGTGGGGACGGTGCAGAAGGACGCCTCCCCCACAGATGCCTTTTCAGACCCAGAGCAGCTGGCCGCAGGCCCACACCACGGAGCTGGTCTGTGGGAGCATCAGCCGGGACATCAAAAACCAATCCACTACACCTGGCGGTGCCGGCGATCGCCGAGGCGAGCTCCCCGCAACAGTTCATCAAAAGCGGCCAGCTAATGATCGGCTGGGCAGATAATCAGAGGAGAGTTAATTGTAAGGTTCGACATGGCATCTTGTCAGCCGAGATAAGTTGTCACGTTTTCCACTTGAGCTGAAACTAAATGATTGTAAAATAAGTTATGAGTGTCCTTGGGCCTGTCTGCCGGAATGATAGCTAAGAATCCATTCCTGGCCCATCAGTCTCGGGCAGGCTGCTTGATATTTATGCGAACGGAGTGTTATTTTATCCCTGCAGTCATGCTTGTCAGCCTCCCGCGTGAGGAGTGGGCTGCCTCCCGGACTCATACTTCACGTGCCGCAGCTCGGGGAGGCTGCAGACTGCTGTCGTGGCGGCTTGGGTTATATATATTTTGGGGTGTGCGTTGAACATTGATGCCCGATTGGGAAGGACTAATGGCTGACGCCCACGGCATGGGATGGCAGCGGACGGCCTCTCCAGCTCCGGACGCCAGGGCCCTGTCAAAGCCGAGTTAGGTGTGGAGTGACGAGGTGCTTGCTTTTTTAATTTGGCGTGCCCTTTTTCCTCACCCTTCCCCTCCCACAGTCAGCGCGCCACCGACGTCACCTGTCCCGGAGCCCAGTCATGATACAGAGTAAAACACATTATTTGCAGGCCATCAGGAGGCACAGATGGCGTTGCCTGGCTTCGGCTGGAGCTCATTTCTTTCTGAGGCTGGGCTTTCGGCCTCTTCACTCTGAAGGATCCCTTGTCAGGCTGGGGGTCGTCGGAAAGGGAGAAGCACGGTGCATTTGGGTCGCTCCTGTTTTAAAATGAGGAATGAATGTTAGCTGCTCCTGGGAGCTGGGGCATTAGTATCCCAGCACTGGCTCAGGCCCCGGGTAACTAGAAACAATGGCCATCTCAGCGTGAGCACCAGGCCGCAGCATAACTGTAATTTTGCTAGAGCCTAAGACCATCGGAAAACACAGATATTTACATTAAGATTCATTAACAGTAGCAAAATTACAGTTATGAAGTAGCAACGAAAATAATGTTATAGTTGGGGGTCACCACAACATGGGGAACTCTATTAAAGGGTCTCAGCATTAGAAAGGTTGAGAACCACTGCTCTAGGTGGACGAATGGTTTGGTGGCAGCTGCCTCTCCTCACCCAGCCATCCACTCCTGCACTGTGCCCGCTCCCCTTCACCCACCCACCATGGCTGCCCCATTCCGAGTGGCCCCATGCTGCCTGCTGCTCTTCCTCCAACAGCGAACTGAGACTCCCATTTCCAGGGCCCGGGCCACAGGGCATAGTTCCAGGTGTACAGCAGTGATTTGATCCATATAACGAAGTGCTCCCCAGAATAAATCTAGTTAGTTAACACCCGTCACCACTATTACAGTGGGGGTTATTTTGTGATGAGAATTTTTAATATCTATTCTCTTAGCAACTTTCAAATCTCCATTACAGTATTACAAACTACATATTACATCACATACAAAATTGTATTGTGTATGCCATGATTACGTGAACAGCGCTGCAGCGGTTTTATAACTGGACGTCTGTACCTGTTGACTGCCTTCATGATCCTTCGGTACTGGGTGCTCTGGGCCTCCATCCAGCAATCTCACATATATTGTATAATATATCGTACAATATATTTCATGTTCCAGTAGTAAATTACTTGTGGGGATTGATGTGCTCTTGGAGGAACGTGGTTGAAGTGCTGACACTTGCTCTGTTTTGTCTTTCCGGTCCAACGCAGACACGGGGCTGGGCGACTCCGTGTGCTCCAGCCCAAGCATGTCCAGCACCACCAGCCCCAAGCTCGACCCGCCCCCTTCCCCCCACGCCAACAGAAAGAAGCACCGAAGGAAGAAAAGCACCAGCAACTTCAAAGCCGACGGCCTGTCAGGCACTGCTGAAGGTAAGGCCTCCCGGACGGCAGAGTGAGCCTGCCACTCGGAAAGTCAACCTGTGCTTTTCATACCTGTGCCGTCACCTGCCCTGAGCAACACGTGCGCAATAATGAGGTCCCTGCAGCTGCTTCCCCTTTACCAGGTGGCGCCAGAGGGCCCTCAGGACTCCTCACCGCTGGCTGATGCGCAGGAGTGTCCACCAACCAGTTGTCTGACTCCTGGCAGCTGTCGCCTCATGGGTGTTAATGCTGGGGTCCCCGTCGTGTGCCAGTCAGTTCTCTGGTCTTTGGGTCCCCTGAGCCTGAGTGTCCACTCCCACTGAGGGAGACACGCCTCTCCTGATCAGGAATCTTCTCTCTTATTTGTCGGCTCCATTCTGACGCTACCCCTCCCACCAGAGCCATCCACACTGGCGTGGCTCCTGGGACGCCCAGGGGTCGTGGCTTCTGTGGCAGCTCCTCTGACTTGTCGAGTCCTCAGTTTTCACTCTGTGATGCCAGGTGCAATCTTCCTGCAGCGGCTCCTTCTGCTGGGTGTACAGGGTTTTCCCCCCAAATACAAGTGGGGATCCATACACACACACACACACACACACGTGTATACACATGCACTAACACACCGCATTAGAAGAGGTGGAATTAATACAGTTTTCATAAGCAAGTTAAAGACATACCTCAAAGGAAAAATAAACTTCCAAGCATTGTTGGGTAATGTGACTTACTACTTGTGAGGCCAACCAGGATTAAAGGGTCTGTTTGCCCAGGACTCCCACTAGAACATGTGCTTTTACCCTCTCCACGCCTCCCTCCCTTTTCCTGTCCCGTTGGCTGTTCACCATGAGATGTGGCAGGAAGTGGCCCGTTCCCTCCTAGAAATGAGCCTGTAAACCCGCAGAGCACAGGTGAGAGAGCAGAGTTCCCGTGTGTGCACCGAACGGGATGTCCACCACAGTTCTGTGAGTTGGGCCGTGGCACCGTCCCACGTATGAAGAGGGGACTGAGGTTCAGAGTGTCGAACAGCCTGGGGGGAGGGGGGGAGCATCTGAAAGCTCTACCTCCTCCCCAGGTTTCTTACCATTTTGCCTCCCATAGGCTTCCTGCAGACAAGTTCAGCCAAAAAATCTACTTTTCTCCCAGTATAATCAGGGAGGAAGATTCTGTTAGGTCAGCACTGGTGAGAAATAGTGGTTATGGATGAAAGTGCCCCCCAGAGGCCACTGTGCTTCCCTTTGGAAGCAGATTTGGCCGCAGATGCTGAGAGGTGATGAGACTTCTGTAAATGACTGTCCAGCAAGAGCACCTGCCGAGCACACGGCCACGCCTACCCTGACACAGGTGTGAGGTTGGGGAGGGGGTGGAATCCGGAGGGAGCATGGTCTCTCACCCGAGGGATGGCACCTGGGGGAGAGGGAGATGGCTTCAGGGAAAAGCCTTGAGGTTTCTCAAAAGCACCACATAGAATATTCTGACTGTCAGTCCACCTGTAACTGCATCCCACACACTGACACTGATTATCCCACCCACCACCGACACTGTGAGAGCTGTGGGGATGAGATGCAGGCTTAATGTGAATTAGTAGCAGCTGCACACAGCCCGCATCGGTGACTGAGGGAGTTGGAAAAGTGAGCATGGATGTCCATATTTCCAGCCCACTTCCTGAGTTCCTGGGACTGCTCTGTGCATTTCGGACAGGAACCTAGAACACGGCTGAGATGGATCATCCACCCAAACACAACTGGGACATAAACAGAAAGGCCCCCGGGCGCCACAGAAATACCCAGATTAAAACTCGCAGCAGTGCCTCTGGCCTGTGGTGAGGGATGGTCACACGTGTCCCAACGTCCATCCGTGATCCCAGGGGAAGCCAGCCCCCTCTCTCTAGTTGAGTCAGGGTTGTCTCAGCCACACCCGGGCCCTAACATCCTTCCCTTGGGAAATAGGACAGTGAGTTCTCTGTAGAAAGAAAATGTGTCTTTGTTCCCTAGGAAGACCTACCTACCAAACCATAAACGAGTCGTTCTTCTGAGACAAGCCATGTTTCTAAGACATTTTTCTCCCCCACACCTTAGCCTCTCTGAAGTCATAATGCACACTACAGTTCAGGCCATTTTTGATTCAGTGATATTAACAGTCTCAATGGCACTTAATTTCTTTAAGTGCATGGCACAGCCGCATACGTGTCAGCATTGTGTTCTTGAAATTAAAGCCAGTTGTACGTGTTTTATTGTTAGAGGATACCGTTTAATTTTAAGGAAATATTTCTGTTTCTCTTTTCCGTGGCCACGTTACCACCTGTATTGTCTGTTGCCCGGGCTTGTGCTGGAAACTCTCAATTGCAGATATAAAATGTTTTATAGGAGATGTCATAAAGTGGTTGAATTTTATGGGTTTTGACATACCCCTTTGGAACAAATGACTGCATTTAATTATCTTTAGAGTGAAAAAAAAAAAAATTAAGGTTCCACTGACTGGCATCTGGCCCCATCAGAGCTCCAGGGAACATGTGGCGTCACTGAGGGGAGTGGGGGCCCAGGGAGGCACCCTGCCCTCACTCCCCCTGCCTCCAGGCTCCGCCCCATCCTGCTCCTGACCAAACCCAACTAGGAGCCAACGGGCACGAGAATCCCTGGTGCAGCCACACACATGTCTCTCCAGGGCGGAGAAGGAGAGAGGGGGAACCCACCACCAGCATCTGGGGAGGACCCGGGTCCCCCACGTGCCTTGAGCAGATCCCTTGGGAAGCCATGCTGCTGACTCTGATGCTCATCTTTCATTCACAGCAGACCAGGCGCAGCATGCTGGCCGCTGTGTGGCGGAGCTGGGTGCCCTACCCCAGCCGGGCGCACAGCCTTCCAGACCCAGCCGGGCGCAGAGGGCCCAGCACTAAGTGTGTCTCACGGTGGGGCGTGTACAGTCAGAGGGCCAGAGGATGACCACTGTCTTCTACTTACAATTTTAAATGAATGGAATAAATGTGGCAAATTACAGGAGCAGAAACTATGACTGAAGAATTCCTGTACAAATAAGTTGAGTCCAGCGTGGCGACTCGACAGGCTCATGCATAGGACGGGTCATAGAGAAGACGTTTGCATGATCAAGCCCGTCCCTGGGCTCATGTATAACGATTGGTGTCAAGATGTAAAAGTAATTCAGCCCCCTCCATGAGGAAGTGTGTGTGTGCAAGCGAGGGCTGTGGGCTCTGCTTTTTGTCGGTGACATATGTCATTTAAACAGAAGTGACTCGGAAAGGTGGCTGGGCTGGATGCGGCTCTTCCAAGACTGAGACCTGAGGCTGCTGCCTTTGGGCGGGTGAGGGGTGCTGGCCACGAAAGGCCCCACGTGTCCCCACCTTATGCTGTCCTCACTGGGCATTTGGCCCCCCTCTGCCTGCTGGGAGTCTCCCCAGCATTCAGATCTGTTCTTAGTCTCTGAAAGTATGAGTTTTTCAAAGGCCGTGGTCCCTTTTGTAGTATTATGCAACTTGGTGATGTTTTTATGCAGGAGAATTAGACTGGCCAGAATGTGTGGGACAAGGCATGAAAAATGTGAGGGAGGTATTAGCTTACAAAAAAAACAACGCCACCTCACACATCACCCGTCTCTACCTTATCCCTATTTAATGGACCGTTGGCAATATTGACTATTAAAATACCAGTGCTGTTCTTGATTTTTAACTTGGATTTGGTTTGCTCAGAGTTATTCAATATATTTAAGAAAATGGACGTTCAGACCTGGACACAGTCTCTATGGTGATGGCAGAGCATCAAAGCAAATGCAGGCGTTGGAGAGAAGGGTGCTGATGAGTCTGGACCGGGGTCACGGAGGGGATCTTTGAAGGGACTTGCGGAAAGATGGAGACATAGAGGTGGTTGGCTGGATTACTGCGTGGTGTGCAATGGCCTACAAAGGCTGGAAGGACAATTCTGACTGTCCCGGATGGTCCCTGTGGGCCTTTTTGGGACTGATGCGGGGGGAAGCCTCGAGGAGATGGACTTTGGCTCAGGTATTGAAAGGAAAGCTTTGTAAGAGCCAGGACTGCCCTGAGAGGCAGGGGGACTTTCCCCTTTCCATCTGGTGAAGCCACTGCCATGGAATTTGGGTTCCGGGAGGATGATGGCACCAGGACCCCTGTTTGGGGCGAGAACCAGGTGTAAGGCGTGTGCCAGCAGAGTTCTTGGCAGTGGGATCCCTCGGACCTTTAAGGCAGGCCACCTTAGGGCGTCCTCTTTGAATTGCGATGTGTCCTGGTACCTTCTTATCCAGAGTCCAGGGGCGAGGTCACCGGAGCCAAAACAGAACGGCGGTCTTCACAGCTGCGTTCTGTGGTCCCGAAGCTGGTGGCTCCTGTTCGTCTTATGACGTTCATCCAGTTTGCATCGAGCGTTAATTTCCCTGCTTTCCCAGGGAAGCGGCGGAAGTGGGGAGAGGTTAAGTGGCGTTCTTGTCTGGGGTCAGGCTGCTGGTAGGCGACCGAGCCGGCGCTGCCTTCTCTGCCTCCGTCCCTCTCCTCCAGGCGAGAAGCGCGTCTTTGAGGTGTGCGGAGCTGCTTTTGAATCTAGGAGTGGGGCCCACGGCGTGGCTTTCTTGATATTTCTCAGATTCCATGTAAAGATGCTGACTTTTCTATGGCACCTCACACCTAGAAGTTGTGTAGCACAGATCTTTCTGTTCAAACGCAGGCCAGTCCGGCTCACGGAGGCTTATTATACATAAGGGTATGCAGAGATCCTGCGGTGGGTTTTTCCCCCTCTTGGATTCCTGGTGTTCGTTGTAAAGGTCTCAGGGGGAACTGATTTATCTTTCCCACCACCGGCCATCCCTGGCTTGCTCGTCCTGGGTCTTTATGGAACCACTGGGTCTGTGGGTCCTGGTGGGTGTTGAAATATTATCTTACGGAGGGGAAGTCACACCCTGGCCTCTGTCCCTCACGCCGGAACAGGAATTGCCTATCCCCAGGTGAGGAGGCCCCAAGCCTGTTTACAAATGTCCTTAACTCCGTGTGGCCGGGGTCAGCATGGACTGGAGCTTCCTTCCTGTGTTCAAAGGAGACCCTGACATTGTGAGTCATTTTGTTCTTTCATCAAATATCAAGCAGCCAGCATGGAGGAACCACGGTGCTTCCGGCTGCAGGGGAGACACCCGAAATAAAGCCCAGCGCCTGTCTGTGCCAAGGCGCTCGGAGCCTTGAGAGGAGACTCTCGGGACAGTGTGCCTGGGTTTCAGGCAGAACATGGCAAGGCCTGGGTGGTCCGGGAGCCGGCCAGGACCACGTTGAGTTGTGGCAGTGATGGGAAGCTCACCTATCATGGAACTTTAATCTTATTTTCTGTAGATGGAGTGCATACTGGCCCTCGTAGTTGAGAAAATGCAGGAAGCATCAGGTTTACAACAGCTTTTTAACACACCGATGCTGGTGTCAAAATTAGTGGCAAACCAAAGTTTAGTTTTCACTTAATGCTAAGAAACAAATGTAGCTGTCTTTTACTGTCAATTAATTAGTTAATAGGTACTTGGGAGAAAAATAAAGAATTTCACCTGAGGCATTGTACAGTTTGCTTTTTGCTTACGTATTTGTGTCAAAGGTCCTTGTTACAAGAAGTGGACATGGAGGTTCCGCTGGGCCGTGGCAGGGGTTGTGTTAACCGCCGCACAGTGGGGCCTGGTTGGGTTGTCTGGGGAGCTTGCACGTCCAGAAAGGGAGGGCAATTTGTTTCTTTTGTTACTTAAGTCTCAGCACCGTGATGTCCGTCCTCATCTTTGCTCTGCTTGGGTGCAGTTAACACACTCGTTACTGGGTGGTGTGCGATGGCCTGCACTTGACGGGCAAGAAGGCGGGGCCAAGGAATTGCCCTCAAGATTTCCTGTTTAGTTTTGTATTGTCTGGAGGTATGGCTGGCTGGAGGGGGAGAGAGGGAAGACTTATGAAAGCTCTGCCGGCACCTCTTCCAGGCAGCCCTCTTGAATTTCCTCTTTCTGATGCTTGCACCATGCCAGCATGGCAGCTACCTGGAGTGAAAGGAGAGGGAACGAGAAGTCTCTGGAATCGACTCTGTGAAAACTTCAGAGTCCACAGGAACTTTTGGCAACAGTAAATACTTCCTAATCGAACTTGCTTGTTGTTAAAACTCATCGGTTCGTGCCTCTGACTGATTGAGCTCAGCAGTTAATCGTAGAGAATGGGAAAAGCCTGGCATGGGAGCATCTCCCAGGAAGATAGCGCTCGCACGCAGTACCGTGGTTAGGGGGCCAGGAGCCTGGCCGGGTTTCTTTGCCCCTGAGCTGGCAGGTATGGGAGGCACCGCCTACGCCGGCGGACTGGCCTACTGCCCACGGACCAGACCCTTTTTCCAAAGAGAGTGCTCCATGTAACTCCAGCTCCTTGCTGAAACCGAGTAGATGTGGTTTACTGCAGACACTGACGTTGCAGATGGGGCACAGCTGCCTCGAAAGCCGTCCTGCAGGGTCGAGTCCATCCAGCACAAACACACGCACCATCGGTGCGCGCGGGTCTTTGTGGGAGTCAGCAGGTCGGAAATAAACAAAGATGAGTCAGTCTCAGCAGGAGAAGCCGGAATAGAGGACTCCCATCATGACGAACCGGCAAGGAGAAGAGGATTTTCAGTGCTTTTTCTTTCTTTCTTTTTTTCTTTCAAAGTAACACACAAACGAAAGCGTCAGATTAAGGTTCTGTGAAAGTGCATTGATCACCCGCTGCATGCCAGCGCTCTGCAGGGCTGTCCAGGAAGGGACGGCATGGCCCCTGCCTTCAGGGCGCCCACTGTCCGTCCGGTGAGGAAAGCAGGTCCTTACAGGAGCGTGGCTAGGCGGGCAGCCTGGCACACGAGCACCTGGAACATGACTATGGGATGAAGAGCAACTGGGAACTCCAGGGATGCCTGGGAGACTCCTGATGAAATGGGACAGACTCGTCCTCCGGGGTATCCTGCAGAAGGTAGACACTCGCCTTTGGAAAATGCAAACCGGAACCAAGGCTCCTTTCTAAACGTATACACAGGCCTCTTCTGGTCCCTAAACATGGAGATAGATGCCTTTTCTGCTGTGGGGCTCAGTCAGCAGGAGGCATCACAGCCTCCGGTGCCTGAATCCTGAACTCAGGGCCCCACACTTTCCTCTGGGCGTCCTGAGCTGGGTGTTTGCCTGGTGTGGGAGACCCCGGGGCAGCCGACTTTGGAGGATTCCTGGATAAGCCCATGAAGTCATTTTCTTGACATTCTCAAACTCTTAGAGCTATTGAGCTGTTAGGGTGTCACTAGAGTCAGCGGTGAAATTGAGGCCGGGTGCGATGGGATCTGCTCAGACCAAGGTCCCGTAGCCAGAAGAGGCAGGGTCAGTACTGGTGAATGGTGTGTTCTTACGTCCTAGTTGCCTGTGTACTTTCTCTACTTTTACCTTGCTGCACAGTCATACAGGATGCAAATTGAAACTAGTGATCAGGAAAAAATGTGCCAGCGTGTCCAAATCTCAGGTCTCCATCTGTGCACTCTCCACTAGACACACATCCAGGGGCTCCAGGAAGCCGGGGCCTAGAAGGCTTTGATCTTCAGGTGTCCTGGCCAAGCGCTGCCGTGTTTCAGTCCCACCTGGAGGATGCCACTCCTCATGCTGAGGATGTGACACACAAAAAAGAAGATGGTGACTAAAAGCAAAACTTCCTTCTATAGAAAGGAAACATGCAAAACATCTCGTGTCTCATTTAGCTCAGGCAGCCACAGGAATCCCAGCCCAGGGGGCTTAGGCAGCAGACAATTATACCTCACCGTTCTGGAGGCTGAAGTCCAAGATCAAGGTGCTGGCCCATTTGGTTTCTTCCACAGATCACATTCTCATAGTGTCCTTCATGGCCTCTCCTTAGTGTATGCAGAGAGAGGGAGAGCTTCCTTTGCTTAGGAGGCCACTAACTACAGCCTGAGGGCCCCACCCTCACCATTTTGTCTAATATTTCCCAAAGGTCCCATCTCCAGATACCATCACATTAGGGTTAGGGCTTCAACAGATGAATTGGGGAGCATAATCCTTCAGCCCAGAAAGCCTTGTCGCTTCCAATTTCATCTGTGGGACTAGATATACCCACGCCATGAGGGAGGAAAAGATTTCATGGACTCTGTCACTTGAGTGGAAAACAGCTCTGTGGATCATGTCTATCCTCCACCCACGCCTCCCTCCCCAGGGTTGGGTCCCTTGTAGGAACACTTCATTAAGCATGAGGGAAGGAAGCCATGATTGACTCGGTGCTCTCAAACCTCATTGCATCCCTCAAACACGAGTCGTGTGGGTAGGTGGGGAGTGTTATCTCCAATTCCACAGATGAGGAAAAGGATTCCCTGAGGTGAAATAATCCTCCCACGGTCGGCAGGGGAGTGCAGATTTGGGGTCTATGTCAGGCCTCCGGGACTTGGACATCTGCACATCTTGCTTGCACCCCCTGGAAAGGGCATGTGGGCACCCAGCCATAGAGGGCAACCCTGGCCGTAGTGTGGCTCCCAGCTCCGCAGCTGCTGCAGGGAAGCTGTGCCCACCACTGCCCGGCATCGTCCTGAGGTCTTGAAAGCAGTGATCTCTTTGGCCGTTTTGAGCTCAGTCCCCAGGGTCCCCTTTGTGGCGTGGCTTCTATGCAAACAGTGTTTCTCTTATCGTGTGTGTGTGTGTGTGTGTGTGTGTGTGTGTGTGGCTCTCGTACAATTAGAACGGGCTATATTAGGGGACAGGCATGTTCCTGTCTATGTTACAAGCGTGTGTGTCTCTTGAAGCTCTTTGAACTTAAGGACATTTAGCTCAGATGCAACGAGTCTGAGTTTTTATGTTTGCCTTTGGGGGGGTGGGGATGAGGGGAGTGAAGAGTTTGATGACGGAGGGAGGAGGGAAGCCGAGGGTTGAGCCCCCATCATTCACCTGAGCCCTCCATGCCGACGTAAGCATTAATTAAACGTCTGCCAGCCCCCATCTCAGTGCGCTCGCTTGTCACCGGGGTGTGTTATGAGAGCTCTGTGTATCGAGACAAACCCTGTTTGTTTAGTCATCTTGGCCAGTGCCCTCTGCCTTCCCCCTCTCCCCCACTCTCTCATCTGGGACATCTAACGGGCACCAGGTGGGAAGCCCTGGGTGTTCTCGCGATGAAGGAAGCGGGTCCTGTGAAGACTGCAGCGGGCACGGCCGCTCACACACACACCGCGCAACAAGGGCTTCTTTGTACGCGGGACACGGAGGAAATTGGCCATTTGTCTGTGGGGTAATGGTCTTTGCTGGGATATGAAAATCTCTCCAGTGGTTGCCTCCGGCGACATCACACCCCAGTGCATGAAAAGCCACGCGCGCACGCAGTTTAATTCCATTTAATTTTTTTTAAGGGGGAGAAATGTTTTAGTTTCTCTTAAGCTGATTTCTCTGCCTTTTCTTGAAAGCGCCTTTCTAGTTGCCACACAGTGATGTGATCATTATCCGCCACCTCGTCGCCTTGCCGCCTCTGCATGCAGTAAAATACAAAAGGGAGAGGGAGAGGGGAGAGGCCAGGGGAGCTTGTGAAGTATGACTTCCTATCCCAAGACTCATTGCCCGCGATTCGTACCGCTTGACAGTAATGATCTTGTTACAGTACTCTGGACCTTGAAGAGATTTCACGAGGAGAGGGAGAGCACGGGGCTCCGTGTAATCAAGTGGCGCTGAATATTCCACGCGGTTTTGATCACACACTGATTGGGCACAGTTTTAGCCCATCTTCTAGTCAATTACGCATGGCCCTGGTGCTCCTCACATAGTCGGAGCCCTGATGGCTGTTGTCTGGGCTCGGGCCGCCAGCCAGGGGTTTGAAGAGCCGGCACACCGCCATCTGGGATAAGTGCTTTTCGTCGGAATGGATCACCTTTCTTTGGCGTTTGCTTAATAGCAAACTGCCTTTGGAGGCAACCACAGGTGAAACTTGGGCGCCCCAGCCGCTGGCCCCAGCCGAACTCCTCATCGATTCTGAGGCTCCCCTTGTTTCCACCCGGTTTCTGTGTGGCTACAGGAGGATGCCGAAGGTCCTTCGTGGCTACTGCAGACGAGCACTCGCGTTGTGTGTCAAGAACATGCTCAAGTACATGCGCCCCATTGTCACATTAATTAATTAACCCAGGGGGCCCTGAGCTTCGAGGGGATGGATCTCTGTTGGCTAGTTACATCTCGGAGGGAGGAGGGGAGAGACAGTACACGCGGTAGTTCCCTGGGATATTTACATCTGCAGGACAGTGGTGATGCATGCTCCCTGCAGTTGATGGCTGGCTGCATTGCCGTGGAGCAGATGATGTGGCTGGGTCTGGGCGCACTCCGCCACCCTATGCCTGAAGGGCTGTTACTCACAGTTCCTCCAGTTCCTTACCTCCCATTATTAAGCTCAAAGCCTAATGCAGACTCTGCAGAGAGGAAAACTTCCAAGTCCTTGCCAACGTTTGTGTGCAAAACCGAGGACTGTGACATGCCAAAGCAAGTGTGAGATGTTTCCAGGCACCTGTTTTGAATCCACCAATCACTGGTGTTGAGTGACCTCCAATTATTGAGGTGATATGAGCGATGGGAACCCCAGCATTTCACCACGAGGCACCTCAGCAGCCGGATTTGACTCTTTCTAATGAAACAGGCAGGTGGCTGTGTTCGTGTGCTTGGTTTTCATGTGGATCTTGCTTGCTTTCTGCCGTGGGAATCATTTTCCTCCTCAGCTTGCTCTCTGCGGAAGCCATGATATAGTTCCTGAAGGGCAGGGTCACTACACAGTTTTTGGGGGGAAAGGAAAGGGGTTACAGAAGACCCTAACTTTATGTTCTGTGGACACACACACAAGAAGTTTTTTTGGTTTTTTCCCCCCTCAATTTTATTAAAGAATTTTCTATCACAATTTAGATTTAGTGACTAGCCTATAAAAGAGGAAATCAGACTTGACCATCTACAATATTAGCAATAATCACTTCAACTGATTATTGACTCCTTGCTACAGATCGCCACTGTAATTAAATCCTCCTGTGTGTCCTCTTGTTACACAGCGACGGTCCCAGCCCTCCCTCCGGAAGGCTGTGTGTGTCTCTTTATCGATCTGCCCTCACTCCAAACCTTGGCTTCTTTAAGACTTTCCCAAGGATTAGATTCAAGTGAAATAAAGGATTTTTATCAAAGCTGTCAAAAAACTATTTCTTAATTTCAATAAGTTAACATTCAAGCCATTAAAAACTTTATTTTACCTGTGGCTATGTTTCAGTGGGAATTGGAAAATATCAAATCCACAATTAGCCGGTGATCCACATTGTAAAGGCCGTCATTGTGAAAAGCTGTCTTCCAGGTGATGCTCTGTTACAGTCTGGCAGGTCTACCTGAACAGGTTAACCCGGCACTCACATTAAAGAGTCAGTAAATGTGAAAACACGGTTTCATTAGTGAACGCAGAATACTCTTGTAATTAACATGTGATTACTCTGAACAGGCCAATTAATTAATGCAGAGGGTTTAAGATCAGCAAGTAGTTTCTTGATTTTTTTTTTTTTTCTCTTCCTAAAACATTAGTTTATTCATCACCGGAGAAGGAGGGAGAAGTTCACCTGCCTGCAGTGACCTTGTTGGTGGGTCTGGCTGGTGGGAGCCACCACTTGTGGTTGGCATTTTGAGGCAACCTCCCTTGAACAGGATGAAGACATGGTTTGGCCCTGTTTCTGTGTGGGCTGCACAGGAACACCTGACCACGGGCACATGTGGAGGGAAGACGTGAGCCAGTCCAGTACCATCTCCACACCCACACCACCGTGCCAGCAGTGGTGCCAAAAGCCAAGCAAGGGCCATGGGTCTTCTTCCCTTTTGGATGTATGCAAATTAGTAGGTTGCTGTCATCAATGACTTGTTACCTTACAATATCATCTGCTTCCTTTTTTCTTTATCCATAAAGTGGGATTGAAGAGGCTCCTGCAATTGAGTGAATCAACTACTTGGCTCCCTCTTAATTATAAGAAGAGAGGATGTTAACATGTTTGTAACTATGTTCCATTTTTCTTCTGAAGAATTCTCATTTTCCATTAAAGCTTCCTTTGTTGGTCTGTGAGCGGTGATGGGGTCGGTCCTGGCCCCCGTGAATCAGCACACGCTGCCTGAAATCCCCGTAGAGTAGGGGTGTCGAACTCAATCAGAGAAGGGGCCAAAATCTAAAATCCAGCCTAAATCGAGGGCCGAATGGTTTAGTGAACAGTCATAAACTGTCATTGTGATGGAAACGCAGCGGAGTGCAGTAATGACAGCGCGGTGCGGGCCACATTGCAAGGCCTGGTGGGACGGATTTGGCCCGCGGGCCTTGTGTTTGACACATGTGCCATAGAGGCATCGTTGCCTGCTCCTCCTGGCCAGGAACTGGCTACCTCTGAGGTCCGTGTTCTCTGGAGACCAGAGCTCTGTCCTGAGTGGCAGGCCCCGGGCCGGGGCGGGGGGGGGGGGGGGGGGGGGCGGGCATTGCTCACTGATCCAGTTTCTCTGCAGAGTTAGGCTTTTCCCATTGTCTCAGAAACGCTGGCATTTTTTCTATAGCTTCCCAGTAAGGAGTGGCCTGATGGGAAATGGGATCTTACGGACAAGAGATTATCATTCCTTTCTTTTGCCGACTTCACTCTGGCCATGATTAGCTTTTTACGTTTCATTTCAGAATGAGTGTCTTAGCGGCCATTCCCCTTTATCTGCCTCGTTTGTCGCCATGGTCCAGGCTATTTCCAAGGTTGGGTGTCACTGTCACCGCCCTAATTCTCATCTTCAGAGGATTGTCCATGAGAGGACTTCTGCCACCTGGTACTCGTCGAATAATTCTGTTGAAGGTACTTTGGGCGAGGCGGTAGGGATCCGCCAGTGCTCCTGCATCTTTGCCTTCATTTATTACAAATTTTGAGTTAGGTCTTCCGGGGGACACAGATTGCTGGTCTTACTTCCCTCTGCAGTTGTAGAGCTTTTTGGTTTTTCTTCTTTTCAGAGCTACAGCCCCTGAGGTCTCCTCTCTGATACCCTTCAAAGTATAGTCCTGGGATTAGCATCATTAGTGTAAACACTGACCTCCGGGTAGACACCAGACCTTAATTAACAACCAGCTGCCTCCAGAGCCGCCGCCTCCTCCTCTGGGAATCTAAGCAGCTTTAATTCACATTAATAACACGGTCTTTGGCTACCTGGTGGACACGGTTACGTGTTTCTGATTTGCAGAGATGAGCTAGAGGCAGGCCAGGGGGTGAGGGGGGCCTTCCAGGGACTTGGTAAGGGCAGGATGTCCAGAAGGAAATCCCGAATCCTGAAGCCACATCTCAGCTGGTGCGTGGGCAGGACTCAGGGGACCAGGTGATGGCAGTGGATGGTCTGAGGCATGGTGGTGACCCGCTCAGGGGGACTGAGCCAGCGGAAGGAGCACATGCTGGGGCCTGGGCCCCAGGGCAGGTCCTGTGTTTGGCAGTGAGGGGATCAGAAGGCTCCTGAATGGACGTAAGGATGTGGACTCTGAGGAGCTACGGGCTGTGGGAGGGAGAGGGCAGGAGAGTAAGGGTGTGCCAGCTACACGTGTGGTGGAGAAAGGAGCACATCAGGGAGACCCTGAGGATGAGGAGGCTGGCGTGACAGGGAAGGAAGGAGACCTGGAGACACTGCATGATGGGCCTGGAAGAGTGCAAAGGTCAGGTCAGCTGCCCACAGATGCGGACAAGGGGGGCCCTGTGGTTCCCTGGCCTGGAACAGAATGAGGGAGATGCCAGCACCCAAATTTAAGTACTTATTTAAAGCAGAGGTTTGAATCCAGCTCACTTGGGGACTCTGGGCGCCAAGAATGAGTGGTTTGTAACGGTGGAAGGGATGCTTGTCCCCACGGCTCAGACTCCCCAGAATGCGGCTCACACACCGGGACCTGGTCGCCCCAGAAGACATTCCCACGATGTGTCCCACGTGTGCCACTGCTAGAAGGCCTGTCTGTTACAATGTTTGTGTATTTTTTCTACTTATGTTATTAGAGTAGATAAAATTTCAAACACATAGGAGCTCAAATATTGTGGCCTATTTTTCTAACTGAGAAATCACAGTTAGTGAAGTAGCTGCTGTTTTCAACACCCATCATGCCCCCAGAAAAGCACCCGTCCCTCCGCCTGCCCTGCCCCGCCCTGTGTCCGGTCACACAGACCCGCAGGTGTGGTCTCTGCACTTGCCAGCCACGGCCCCAAGGAGCTGCCTCATGGCTCTTGGGGCTCAGGAGGTGGATACGGTGCAGCCTGGGAGGCCTGTTTCTGCTCCAGTGTCTGGGGCCTCACCCGGAAGGCGTAAGTCAGGAGGCACCTGGATGACTGTCACTCACATGTCTGGGTGTTGGTGCATCTCTTGGGCCCTTAGCTACAGCCATCGGCCAAACCCTGCCGATCCCCGTGCCAGGGCTTCCTCCCAACAGGATAGGCAGGATAGGAAAGGTACCTTTCCTCTGTGCCTTAGCCTCCCAGGGCACCGTCGGTGCCCCCACCCAACAGTCAACACAGTCACCAGGTCCCACCTCAGGTCCTGGTGTCAGACAGCCCCCACCGCTCAGTGCAGAGTGGCAGCATCCTAGACCAGCACTCAGACCAGAATTACTGCTGCATGATGGGAAATGTGTCACTAATGGTGACTAAACATATAATGTGTCAGGCTTTATTTTATTTTTAAAGAATTGTCATACATTTCTTCTATCTCCCCTCCCCCCCCCTTTTTTTTAAAATTTAGTAGACATGTTGGTATACAGATATTTCAATATCTTCTAGTTTGCTCCCCACATGCAATTATGTTCCGATGCCTCCAAGATTTATCCTTTGCAGCCAGCACAATGAATCGGAACACTGCACCATTTTTTTAAAAGCGGCTCGGCTCGGAGAACCGCCAAGAAACGAGGAATGCTCAAGAACAATGGGTCTATTTTTATGCATATCACTCTAACCGCTTAAAATGAAGGAGATGAAATACAGGAAAGTTTTTCAATAATTTCATTCTGCACAGTGTTATTCTCAGCGGCCCGGGAATGGCATCAGAAGTTTCCCGACAATTGGAAGAAGACGAGAGCGATGGATACCTTCCCGGGCTCTCAGAATGAAGGCAATCACACGGGGTTCTCGCTTCGTGGTAATTAAGGCATTTCACCCTGCAATCCCTTATTCTAATGAAGAAGAAGACATTTCCCTCCAACTGAAGTATTTCTTGTTAGGGTTTTATTTCTTCTCATTGCGCCGACGTTGGAAAATGTTCCTTGTACTTCTGATTGTCTTCTGTAATGTCTTTTTGAATTGTGAGTCAGGCAGAAAAAAAAAAAAAGTGAAGGTTCTCCACAGATTGAAACTTTTTAAAAAATGCGTAGAATCTCACCGCCCATGAAAGTGAAGCTTCCATGATTACAGATGTCTATTTTCATGCTATTTCAGTTCTAGGGACAATGGGCTCATGCCAAGTCCTGACCTGCAGGTGGCCGTGGGTGGGAAATGGCGTTGAGGGTGGCGGGACTGACACCAGGCAGACCCTGGGGTGGTTAGGAACAGGGCTGGGGAGCCACGCCTGTTTGAACCCCAGCTCCACCTCCTACTGGTGGGACAACCTATGCAAGTTCCTTATCGTGTCCCTCCTCGCTGCTCTGAGCTGTAAAATGGGCTGATCTTGCTGTCTGTCCTCTAGGACAGTCGTCAGGATCCAGTGAGCTCGTCCATTTCAAATGGACAGGGCAGACCCTGCCTGAGGCCTTCCATGGGATTCAGTTTGTATCTACCCAAATACTATTGGGAGCCAGTCACAGCCAGTGTATTTGCAAGTTACATCAGTTCTCCTAAGACAGGCTCGGTTCTGGCTTCTGCCATCACTTGTGAAATCGTGCTTCTCAAATGGTGGAGACAGTAACTGTCAGAGGTTGTCCATTAACGAGCACCAGCTGATTCATCGCCTCGCCCGGACCACCACACCCACGGACGGCTTAGGTGGCACCAGGGACAGTGGCCTCCTGCTGCACTTGGAGGAAAGCCATTTCCACACAGAAGTGGAGCGTTGCTGCGGGGTCCCTCTCCAACTCTTCTTGGTGCCTTGGCGGTCGGTGTCCACTCTGACTCACGCACCACACCGTCCCTCCTGCCCCCTCGGAGGCTGGAGAGCCCATCCAGGCACAGTCGCTGAAAAATCTGCAGTCACGACCGCCGGGAGCATCAGCGTTTCCTGGGAAAGGGACAGTAAAGGTCATCCTTAAAGCAAAACACCCCGTTGTGTCGGGCATAGATTTTCACAGGGAGGGCCCAACTGACTTGGACAGAGCCGCCACGTCTCAGAGGCTCTAGAATCAGGGGTCCTCAAACTTTTTAAAGTGGGGGCCAGATCACGGTCCCTCAGAGAGCTGGAGGGCCGGACTATATGAACTACTAATTCCTACTGTAACACCTCGGCTGCGCTCACTGCCCAAAAAACCTGGCGGGCCGGATCAGACTCCTCTGCGGGCCGCATGTGGCCCGCGGGCCGTAGTTTGAAGACGCCTGCTAGATCATACGGAATTCCCACCCTCCGCGGCCACGGCAGGCTGCACAGAATTCCCACAGCTTGTATCGATAGCTGCGCCACTAAAAAGCCTGCTCGTTACGGGGAGGGGTAGTGGGGGGCAGGGTGTGTAGGTGGGGGGCAGGGTGTGTAGGTGGTATAGAGACATAGTGATGGAGGTCCAGACGTCTCAGTCGATAATTGCGTTTGGCCCAGGGGCAGCTTGTGTTATGTGAGATACAACGGAAACATTTCACATGGGTTAGACTTGCCCCTTCCACTGATTGAATGCCGGGAAGGCAGGCGACACATACCACGTGGCACAAGCCCAGCACTGCCCGTGACGAGCCCCTGGCGAAGGCGAGTCTCCAGGGAGAGGGGGAGGAGCGCCTCTGCGGGCCCACGTGGAGGTGCCGTGGATCTGTTTTGCACGCGTGGCTTTATGTGACATCAGCAGCGTCGCCCACAGTCTGTGCCGTGGGACAGGAATGCAGCACAACGCTCGGAAAGGAAAGGTTAGGAGAGAGTCACATTACCTCTCTACCAGCAAATCGAAGGTTCTGAGAAGCCTTCCGTTTAAAACAAGCAAAAAAAGTAAATAAGTCACCTTGTTTGACTTAAACTCTGAGACACAAATACCCTGGCTGCACCCTCTGCCCGGGCCCATCTGGATTCTGGCGCCGACCTTGGACAGTGCTCTGTGCCAGGACCCGTTCCGGGCAGTGTGGTGACAGAGGGCGCTGCTTCCTCTGCTTTCCCACAGCACCCACACGGCCTGCCACCTCCACCCCCTCCCCCAATCTGGGAACGACTCAGGGAGCAAGTAGTGTGTCGGTCACATGGAAACACGGAACGCCCCAAGCCCCAAGCTTGTGTCCTGGGTGTGTGTCCAGCTTTGGGAGGTCACCAGAGCCCTTGCGGCTCACTCCTGATGGCTCCTGCGCAGGCGCCGTCCCCATGGCTAAGCCGGATGTGCGTTCCCCTAGAACTCCAGGCCCCTTGTATCACCACCTGAAGTCATGGCACGCACTGCCGGTATGCATGTGTCCTTTTTAACCACATTGCTACGTTTTCTATTTCAGCACACATCGTGATCTTAGAGAACACCTGCTATCTTTGTGTGAAGTCCCTGCGTGTGGCATTGCCTGCGTGCCTGTATTTTCCCATTTCTGAAAGTTGGTTCTCTTTAGGCGTGTTACCCAACTCTTCATGCTACAATAACTGTCAGTGGAGATTAGAGGCCTGGTGCACGAAATTTGTGCATGGGGGTGGGGGAGTGTCCCTAAGCCCAGCCTGCACCCTCTCCAATCTGGGACCCCTCCGTTGCCTGGGGCAACCCTAGCCAGCTCTCTCCACCTCCATGGCTGCTGCCATTTTTGTTTAGATTTGTTTACCTTCTAAAATTGAAGGCCTTGAGTGGAGGCCTAGGCCAGCAAGAGCAGGCAGAAAGCTTGGCTTCTTCCATTGCCTGGGAAACCCAAGCCTCCCTCCTGTTCTCTGTGGCCATAGCCATCTTGGTTGGGTTTATTTGCATAGTTGCTCTGATTGGCTGGGGGGCGTGGCTTGTGGGTGTGACTAGTGGGTGTAGCAGAGTGATGTTAATTTGCATATTACTCTTTCATTAGGTAGGATAATGTAGTTAATAAAGTGCACCTCAAACTCACTTCTCTTCATGTGCTGAAATCTTACTGGTACTGCATGTACTTATATTTAACTTGAATTTACCTATTGATGTGATAATTATCTAGAGCACATGTGTCAAACACAAGGCCCGCGGGCCAAATTCGTCCCGCCAGGCCTTGCAATGTGGCCCGCACCGCGCTGTCATCGCTGCACTCCGCTGCGTTTCCATCACAATGACAGTTTATGACTGTTCAGTAAACCATTCGGCCCGCGATTTAGGCTGGATTTTAGATTTTGGCCCCTTCTCTGATTGAGTTCGACACCCCTAATCTAGAGGCTTGTCCTTCCTGCTTTGAAAGTTGAGAAATAGACCATCATCATCATCATCATCATAGGTAGTAGTTATTCTTTACTCTCTGCTGAATTATGGACTAACTGCCTTCTGTCTGTGCCTTGTCTTATGTAATCCTGGCTTCTCCCAACCCATCAATATGGGCCCCCAGATGGTTTCTATGTTACTGGAATTTCTCAGGGAGAAAGCATGTTGAACTGATTGGATTTTTACCAAAACTAAAATAAGAGTCAACATCCAGCACCATAGAAATTCCTGTTATTTTGAGTGTTGTTTACAAATAAAACCTTTCGTTTGCCGAAATCAGTTTGGCTCAATGGATAGAGCGTCAGCTTGGGGACTGAAGGGTCCCGGGTTCGATTCCGGTCAAGGGCATGTACCTTGGTTGCGGGCATATCCCCAGAAGGAGGTGTCCAAGAAGCAGCTGATCGATGACTCTCTCATCGATGTTTCTAACTATCTCTCTCCCTTCCTCTCTGTACAAAATCAATAAAATATATATTAAAAAAAAAAAAAACTTTCGTTTGCTTTAAGCCACACCACCTAGGACCCTCCCACAGGAAAAAAGTGGTGGGGTCTAAGGAAATCCACACACTCCCAGAGGAAGGAGGCAGGTCCCTGCGCACAGCAGCCTGCGCTGCCGCGTGACAAACAACCTTGAGGGGCCAGTTTGACGCTACCGACCAGGTGTGGAATCCAGAAAACTCCACGCTGTCCTGGGGCCCTAAGAAATCATTTGTGCTTTGATTCCGTTTCTCTTTGTGAGGACCCTGCTCTCGCCAGCTGGGCCTTAATCTGTTTTGGTTGTTGTTGGGCCTCTTATTCTCTGTCTCAGCCTCGCCCATCGCAAAAAAAAAAAAAAATCCATTGTGTAAATTGATTTGGAGATCAGCCGTGATGAAACACCAGGTTGCCCGGCCCGGCCGGTGCCGGTGTGATTAGCTGTCCTGATTACCCGGGCGCGCGCGCCGGGCTGCCAGGGGCTCGCAGGTGAGTGGAGATTAACGGGGGCCTTCCCGCCATTTGTCACACAGATGGCAGTGCCAATAAACCGAAAAGCGATCAATCATTTTTCTAAGGATTGAAACCTTTTATCAGTTGTGTCAGTTTCATTATTCAATAAACGATTAGGAGCAGCTTCCTTTATTCGCCCAGCGACCTGGTGAGGGCTGCTGCGGGGGGCGCCCCGCACCTGCACTGAGACACAAGCGCCTTCAACGCGCACCTGTCGGGGGCGCTGGTCACTGCCGCTCGACAGGTGAGAGAGTGTCTGATGTGCATCTTCTGATCTTTTTTAAGTTGCACCATGACACAGTTCATTTCTACGATAGTTGTGGAATTGAGTGGCCTTTTTTCTTTTTTTTTTAACCTCCCACTGGCCCAATTATTTAAAGTAAATTTGCCTTTCGTTTATTTTTTACTCTTGAATTCGGTATTATTTTATGTTTTAGATGTACAGCATAGTGGTTAGACACTTATATAATTCATGTCTAGAACCCACCTGGTACCATACTCATAGTTATTACAATATTATTGACTATATTCCCTATGTGGTCCTTTACATCCTCATGGCTATATTTTAACTAGCAGTCTGTACCTCTCAATTCCTTCACCTTTTTCTTCCAGTTTCCCAGTTCCCCTCTGACAACCCTCAATCTGTTACTGAATCTATGAATCTGTTTCTGTTTTATTTATTTATTTATTTTATTCTTTAGATTCCACATATAAGTGAAATCGTATGGTATTTGTCTTTCTCTGACTGACTTATGTCACTTAGCATAATACCCTCTAGGTTCATCTATGTTGTTGCAAGTGGTAAGATTTCATTCTTTTTCATGGCCAAGTAATATTCTACTGTATATATGTTCCACAGCTTTATCTACTCATCTATTTTCTTTAAGTTTTTAAAATTGATTTTTAGAGAGAGAGGAAGGATGAGAGAGAAATACCAATATGAGAGACATGTAAGTTGTTTGCCTTCTGCACATGCTCCTGAACTGGGCCAGGAATTGAACCTGCAACTGAGGTAGGTGCCCTTGATAGGGAATCAAACCCAAGACCCTTTGGTGCCAGAGCCAATGCTCTAACCACTGAGCAGCATACCAGCCAGGGTAAGATCTGTATCCTTTAATGTCAATGCCAACTATCTTGATTAAAGAAGTAGTGTTGGTTCTACTTGCGCCCAAGTTGGTAAGCATGAGCCTGTGCTGGAGCCATAAAGCCCAGTTGATCTGGAGGAAGGAAAGGGGCAGAGCCATCCCTCCCGGCCTCTGGGTAACCAGCCTCTGGAAACGCCAAGGGCCTGGTCCACGGGTCGTCTATGTAGACAGAAGTGAGCGTATGCTGATACCATGACTGAGGGAAAGCAGACTCATTTTAGAATGCTGCTGAATCATGGTCAACAGAAGGGGCCTGCAGGTTTTTTTAAATTAGGACCCACTAAAAAAGATTGGTCTTTACCATTTTAAAAAAAAAAATTGCCTAAGTTTAGTTATCATAAAACATGATGCTGCCACTAGCTACAGGTAGGAGAAGCAAATGGCACTGAGTTTGCTTATATATCGTTGAGACCCTGTACGATTATTCCGCCAGAGCCTGGCTTGGCAGTCAGGGAGGGGCATGCATGAGTGTATAGATAGATGCACATTTTGCCTCTAATGAAGACTTTTGAAAATATTACAGTTCTAGAAATAGTTCTGAGTGGCATTTCTACTGCCTTCAAAAATATCTCCACGCTATCCTAAGATCAGTCTTCTATATTTTTCTCCTGTCTTTGTGACTGTCATCTCCGTGGTGACTGTGGTCTCCCTGGTGACTGCGGTCTCCGTGGCATCTGTGTCAGGATCCTGCACAGTGTGTGATTAGCGGCTTTTCGTATGCTGATCCCTGCTAAGATGACCCTAGTGGGCAGGCAGAGGGGCCGCAGCACAGAGCCCCGTGGCCCCCCAGGCCACCAGCGTGGCTGCCAGGTGGGCATCGTTGAAGCCCAAGCTCCAGTTCTCCCTCTGCTTTTGCCCCTCACTCCCCTCTCTGCTTTTGCCTGTCCTTTGTCTCACCTTGCGCCAGGGACTGCTGGGAGGACAGTGTGGTAGACACTGACCAAATGGTCAAATTCAGTCACCAACCCACCAGACCCTGGCACCCGCCCTGCAGCCAGGTGTCCGCGAAGGGTCACTGCTTCCTGGCAGTCT
This sequence comes from Pipistrellus kuhlii, assembly GCF_014108245.1. Lineage (NCBI taxonomy): Eukaryota > Metazoa > Chordata > Mammalia > Chiroptera > Vespertilionidae > Pipistrellus > Pipistrellus kuhlii. The sequence goes on from NW_023425573.1 coordinate 27,997,241, forward strand.
GTGCATCCCGCACACTCTGTAAAAGAACTTCCCTACCCCCCATAATTAGAAAATAAATAAAGAAAGAAAAACCCCAAATAAGGCGCACTTGACACAGATTCACAGATTCCGTATTCATTCAAAAAACTGGTGGTTGAAAACTTAAGAACCACCAGGCTGTGAACTCACTACATCTGTGGAATAAGTCGCTGTAAGATTTCTTTCTCTTGCTATGTATTTGGGGGATTCCTATGGCTTTGCTGAGAATAGCCAATGAGCACCTCATGTTTTATGCCCAAGTGAAATATATTTATTTTGGACAATGTTTTCTGGATGCACCTGTGATTGCAAACTTGGGGTGTTTTTTTTGTTTTTTGTTTTTTGGTGTGTTTTTTTGTATGCAACCCTATTGCTGGTCCTTTCTGTTTAAGAAAAATTGCTAATTTTGTCTCTTGATTAAGGCACTGGAGTGTCTTGAAGTCGCTCCTGAGTTCAGACCTTCCTCGAGTTGGTAAATCACCACAGATGCATCTCAATGAATCGAGAAGCCAGCTTTGCATGGCTCTCCTTCATTTTATTAAATTCTGTCACTTTTAGTGAAAAGATGGTTTTATTGTGCTGATTAGAAGCTGAGATCTAAACTTAACATGAGTGCCAACAAGTCTTTCTCAACAGATCAAAGCTCATTTTCTGATGATTAAAAGCGACTCCTGTTCACCATCAGAAACCACATCGCCTCCCTGCCAATGAGGTTAGCTTTCAGGTTGTTGAGGATTGCAGTAGCACATGGGACCCATACTGTGCGTGCCCCTCTGAGGTTTCAGGTCACCTTTAATTTGTAGAAGTTGACTTAATGATTAGTAGCATGAGTGATATATTGTGATGAGATGGTAGTTGTCCCGCACCTATTCCAAGCTGCTGAATACTTCTTTCATTTTGGCATAAGATTACTCTAAGGAGACAGTTAAAATGATGGGGAGAAAAAAAAAAACAACTTATATTCCTGCCCAAAGATGCCTATAATAGTATTTTAATAGGTTTTATTTTCTAGAAAAGTTTAAAACATTAAAAAAAAATGAGGAGATCGTACAGGCAACCCCATATGCTCCTCACGTACACACAAATGCACGTGTTCTATATCTTTTAGTAGTGTGGCCAGTTTCTCACAATCAGCCGATATTGGCACGCCCACGTTAACTGAAGTCTACTCTGTCGGGGTTTCCTTCGTTTTCCCTATTGTCCTCCCTCTTCTCCGGGACCCACCCTGGAGGCCACCTGACATTCAGGCGTCATGTCTCCTGAGGCTCACTTGGCTGGGACAGTTCTTCAGACTTTGGTTTTGATGACCTGGACCATTCTAAGTTCTGGTCAGCTCTACTGTAAGGCACTCCTCCATTGGGACGGTTTTCTCAGGATTACTCTGGGACTTTGGGTTGCTGAGAGGAGGTAAAGGGCCATCTTGTCACCTCGTATAAACAGTGCACACGATCAGCATGACTTAGGCCTGTCAGCATTGACCTTGATCACCGGGTTTGAGGCTGTGTTGTCAGGTGTCTCCTGGAAAGGCACTCCCTCTCCTCCCCCTCCCCTTCCCTCTCTTTCTCCCCCTCTCCCTCCCCCTCCTGTTGGGCGGGCTGCCTACATGAATTTGAAATTCTTGTGCCAGGGAGATTGATCTCTCCTCCCCATTTATTACTTTATTCAGTCATTTACTTATATCAGCATGGACTCTTGGATATTTGTTTTGAACTTGGTTTCTTTTCTTGCCCAGTTGTTCTAGCTTCGGCCACTAGGGGCTCTTTCAATTGGCTCCTGTGCCTTTCCTTGCAGTGTTTGCTTCTGTGTGTGTGAGCTCACCCTTCCTTTCATTCAACGGTGGAATTAGAAACCAAGATGTGGGGCTGGGTGTGCTCGTTGCTCCTGGGATGCCATCCCTTCTTGGCCCTTTCTACAGACATAGCAAAGAAAGGAAACATGTACATACAAATGTGTATATACATATCTATAGGTACTATATACGTAACCACCAGCCACTACATTAAGCTAAACAGAATATAGTATTTTTTTTAAAATATATTGTATTGATTTTTTACAGAGAGGAAAGGAGAGGGATAGAGAGCCAGAAACATTGATGAGAGAGAAGCATCGATCAGCTGCCTCCTGCACACCCGCAACCAAGGTACATGCCCTTGACCGGAATCGAACCCAGGACCCTTCAGTCTGCAGGCCGATGCTCTATCCACTGAGCCAAACCGGTTTGGGCAGAATATAGTATTTTTAATAGCATAAAATTGGAAATAGCAAGGACTGGCTACAGCTATGCTATGCTAACTCCACAATGCAGCTGCTCAAAGGGGCAAGTTTGCACATTGTGGTAACATAAGCAACCCCTCACGTTTAGTAGTCCAGGTCTCTGACAGAGCTGTCCCCGTATGTGTGAAAGTTACATGTGTATGTGGGTGCTAACTTTAAATCGGCTACTTAGATTGGTCTTAATATTGGACTAATATGAAATGAACTTGGCTTTTGTAGTAATAGTAAAATAGTCTTCCAAGGTGCTCTGGCTTGAAGTGGAATAACACTGGCGTATCCAAATTATTTTTACATTAAAGAAATGAGAGGGTTGTTATTATTTTTGTTGTGTCCACTCTCGGCACCACGTTCCCAGTCCCTCCTAGGAGAGCAATGACCTTGTCTATTCATTGACCATAACCAGGGAACGTGCTGAAAAGTTGGACCATTATAGCCCAAGCGTTTTTGTGGGGAGAAATCTGTTAGTGTTTAAAGGACTGCATTCCCGTTACAGCAAGGAGGAGTGAATGTTTAGAATCCCGTTGCTTTCCCACTCGGATCTGTGTCCGTCTACAGAAACACTGTGGATCTCATTGTTCTGTGGTTCCTTAAGCCACAGATCCGAACGCTACTGGGAATTTCAAGTCCTCCCTAAATCCAGAAGGTTAAAAACGTGCTTTCTGGAAGATGTTTTCCGTAGTCTCCTCAGACTCCGGAGGCCAGAGGAAGGGGGCCGTGACTGACTGAATCACCCTGCCATGTGCCATTCCGCGGGCGGAGGGAGGAGGCTGGCCACAGGGAGGGCAGATGAAATGCACTGTCTGCGTGGCTGCGGCTGGTGGTCCAGTGATCACAGCCCCGCAATTACCGCCCGGCACGGAGCGCGAGCGGCCGTCGCAGGGTAATTGTGCCTTTGATTAGTCGCCTTCACTGGCCATCGCCTTTGAAATGCGATAGCACAATTTGAAGTTTTATTAAAAACCTATTTTTCCCCCAGAAATTGTAGAGAAAGATTTTGTGTTTTTAAAAGAAAAGCCTGCACTATACTCTATTGGAGGAAATTGAGAAGACATAAGAGAAGAAAGGAAAAAAAGAAGAAGAGACGAATGTTTCCCATTATCACTCATTCCTGTCTCGGGATCCTGCGGTGCTGGTGGGGGTGGTGGGGGGGGTGCCGGGCCTGCGGCAAGAACACAGTTGAACCTCGCTTTTCCTTACGTGAGAATTCAGTTTGCTGTTTGTTTCTATTTTGAAGGACAACCACGCAATGATTAGGGAGATGCGACCGTGTTTGCTGAGGAGTGAGGCCTAAAACACGAAAGCCCAGTATTTCTGGTGCTGCCACGTCGTGGCCAGTTCCTGTTCTAATCTCAGCCTCCACCCAGAACAGAATCAAGCCCCGAGCCAAGGAGCCCCAATGTCAAACTTCTTAATAAGCCTCCCCCCAAAATAAATAAACAAACAAACAAAAGTTCTCCCTTCTCCAAATACACAGCTACTCTAGGAAGACAAGGAGAGAAGTTCCCACGAGTTGGTGAGGAGAGCATGGCAAACTAACCTTCTCCATTACAGATTAGCATAACGGCCGTGTCCCACGGAAGCCACCCCTCATGTCAGCCGTGGGAAAGGGGCACATTCTCGGAGTTGGCAGAAATGCTCATTCATTCTGGGTGCACCTGAACCCACGCTGTGTTTCCAGGCTGAAAGGAAAACTGCTTCCGACCTAATTGGAACTTACGGTTTTATGGTGAATTCTGGAGTTTTTACCTAGTTTTTATTTTAACTGTTTTCCAGGGTTAATGGCATTTTTCTCTAAGTGTCTGCCTTAGCCCACTCTGTAGAAGCCCTCCAGTTTGCAAATCTAAGGGCTTTAAACGAAGCCGCTGACACAGAAAGCCATTATGAGTTATTAGAAACCGAATCAAAAGTCTGTCGTGAGGAGTTGATTGCTTGTTTCAGAGTTTTACTTGGTCAGACGTTAACTCTGCCTTCATGGGCTTCCATTGCGAAGAGGACACTGGTCTTGCTGGAAACTGCTAACGACCAGGCCATGCTGCTTCCTGAACCCGCATCCTGCGTGTGCGTGGCCTCGGGTTCTGTCTCCTCCTCTCTAAGGCCCTTTTCACGGGCCTTTCCACACCACGGCTGCTCTGCGTGGCCGCTTCTAGGACGCCCCTTCACAGCGAAAGCAGCGAGTTCACGTCGTGTGCAAATCCTCGGGACTGCGTCTTTCGAAAAACGCCACGGTCTTGTCATAGGAGAGCAGAGTGTGCACGCAGTCCTGGTGCACAAGTGAACGTTCATGAGGCCCGCACAAAGGACACCTCCAATCTCTAGCCTCCCAGTGAAATCGCCACGAACAAGGATCACGGCGATACGGGGCACACCAAACCGGCAGGGACGGAAAACCACTGCGGAATCTGCTCCTGCCGATGCCCGTCCTGTGATTGGGGGGGGGGGGGGGGGGTCCCAGCCAGGGAGGGGATCCCCACTCGGCGTCCTGGTGCCAGCATCAGTGTGAACTGCTCCAGGGACCCAGGCCCTCCTCCCTGCTGCACAGGCAGCATTTACACCGACGGCGTCCTTAACAATAAGTAGCTCCATGTCTGAAGCCAACAGGGCCGTAATGTCTGACCGGGTAACCACCTGGCTTCTCTGAGAGGCACAGGGGTGCACCCTCTCGCATGGATGGAGGGGGGATTGGTTTTGTCCTGAGGCATGTTGTCAGGAGGGAGTGGCACACAAAAAAGACCCTGTTGGTTCTCAAAATTGGCTCTGGGGTGTGCGGAGCCCCACCTTGCCAGCCCAGTCGGGCCTCACCCTGGGACATAAATGGGGGGCACAGGGTTCAGACACGCACCCTCCTTCCTGTGTGATCTTTCGACCAGCTACCTGAGAAATACTTAGTCAACAAGGGGTGCTGGCAGAAGGAGACCTGAGGTGACAGTAGTGTAAGTCCCTGGTCTCCTGGTGTGGTGAGGAAGAGTTTAGGATAAGGTGACCAGATGTCCTGCTTTTGGCGAGACGGTCCATCCAAAAGCAGGACATCTAGTCACCTTAGTTTAGGATAAAACCCTGCTCGTTTGAGCGTGCCAGCAGACTAAGGACTATTTTTATTCCGTTTATTACGTGCTGGTTGGAAGTCTCGTGTTGGAGATCTGTATGTGCTGAGTTCTCAGGCGCGCACATGCTGTAGGAAGAAAAACAATGTTTTGCTTAGAGAAACAAAATTAGAAATTCTCCTTTAAAATAAAATTTTAACTCACTCCTGATCATCGCATGAACTCTCAGGAAAAGCTGTCGCTTCCACAAAACTCGGCCGCGTGTAGTAATGGGAGTCGTTAACGCTAAATGATTCCAGCAACTCCCACTTAGCACAGCCGTCATTGGCGCGTTTTCCTCTCCCTGTCTCCTGAGGAGGCCGGGGCTGGGAGCAATTACGAGGAGGTGAGCCATCATCTGACGCCAAAGCCGAAGTCGTGACTGGGACGCCGTCCGGAGAGGGCGTGACTGGGCCTTGCACCAGCCTTCCTTCTTCAGAACGGCGCTCTCGCCCAGGGTGGGTGGCTGTTGAGAGGCTCTGCTGTTTTTTCCCAAAACAGGTGACATTCTGGTTTTAAAATAATAGGGTTGTGGGGTTTTTTTTGTGAAAAATAACATTAGTGACAAAAGTCTAAGTCAGCCTACATTTAAATGGAAGACACTATAGTCCTGTAATTTTTTTCCCCAAAAAAATTAATTTTTTTTATTTTCTTGATTTTTTACAGAGAGGAAGGGAGAGAGATAGAGAGCTAGAAACGTCGTTGAGAGAGAAACATCGACCAGCTGCCTCTTGCACACCCCCTACCAGGGATGTGCCCGCAACCAAGGTAAATGCCCTTGACCGGAATTGAACCCGGGACCTTTCAGTCTCGCAGACCGACACTCTACTACTGAGCCAAACCAGTTTCGGCAAAAATTGAATTTCTTAATTAAAACGAAGATTACCCAGAACATGTAGTCTTTTGAGCTTGTCTACATGAAGTCCTCGAGAACCACTGCCCATTTCAGAAGCCTGAGAGCCAGGGCTGCCCCCAGCACGGTGGCTCAGGTGTGTCCTGGTCAGACGGGACCAGGTGACCAGCCAGCGGCCTCAGGGAGAGGACTCCTGAGTCCCTTCGGGGCGATGCCTCCGTCTCCCTTAGAAGCTTTTATCGATGATCCTACGATTGTATTTTCCTGTTGAAGCGTCTAACCCAGTGGACTCGGAGCAATCAGTGCCCTGGGAGACGGATGCTTGTATCAGGACCTTGGCATCAGCCCAGAAAAGTCCATTTGTTCTGGGAGGAGAAAAAGGCATGACATTCTACACATTAAAATTGATTATTTCATCAATAGGTTAATAGAAAACCAGGCTGCGAGTTCACTTCCTGCTTATACTTCCACACGGTAATGGGAGAGCTGGGCATGAAAAATGCAAGGCAGAGCACGGAGGGGAACAAACGGGCTCTCTACGGAGCTTCCCCCGCCGGGCGCCCCACCACACGGTGCCTATTTATATGTAAATGTTGCCCATGGAGGCAAGTTTTCCTGTGAGGAGCGAGGCCTCTCTGAAGGCTGCTTCTTTCTGGAACTTGTGAGTTATGGGCCAAGATGCCAGGCCTTCCGCTATTGAGATAATTAAGGGCACAGCGAAAGTGTCCGTTACACCTGAGGAACCCGGTAATTACCCGCTGAGCATCTCTAAAGGAAACACTGGAAAACTGACTCGTTTGGCTCCTCGTAGGCATGACGTTGGTGGGCACCTGAAGGCCCTTTCCCAGGTGTGCTGCTACCTGGAACAGGCACCTTCGCGAACCCTTGAGGGTGTAGAGATGAGGGACAGGTCTCCACCCAAGAAAAAATTAAATTTAGACCTATACACTATAAGCGCCTACACGTTTCGAGATTACAGTTCTTACTGAAGTCTTTCTTGTTTTCAAGCTACTAGGTCATTCTTAGGTTTTGAGTTAGAAGCTAACTGTTTCTCTTTAAATCAGGTGACAAGTAATGACAGCTCGTTCTTTTTCTCACCGTTATGTAAAATTTGCCTCCCGAGTACACAGAACTGTGCTGCTTCAGCATTGCATCTGCTTCCTTGAACGTCCACATTTTGTACATGTTATTTTCTGTCATCATGCCAAAGAAACCAAATACACACCCAAGCACTTGGGGTTCGCTTCAGCAGCAGCACTGGTCATGGAGACCCAATCCCCCCTCCCCCCCACCGGGTCATTGACCGGGGCACACCGGAGCCTGCACCACACTGTTAGAGGTTAACCCCACAGCGGGCAGGGGCCGCCAGCTCGCCCTAAGTCAGGAGCGGGCGGGGCGAGAGCGCTGTCCCCTGCCCAGCGCAGGCCTGGGTCTGTGCTGTGTGCAGATGCGGGCACCGGCCTCCCCAGGTGTGCACGGCTCTCCAGAGAGCCCAATGGGAGGTCTGACCGGTGTCTCCTCCTGGCTGTGGACATGGAGAGGGACAGGTGGTCTGGTTATGTCCTGCACTGGTCTCGCGTCCTGCGTCCAGGGGGTGGCTCAGAGGGTGGGGCTGATGAATGGAGACTATCTCCCCAGAGGAGCATCGGGGCCCCTCTCACCCCAGCCAGTCACTGCACAGTGTGAGGGGTGGGGCCACCGTGTTGGATTGGTTCTGCCTTTGACTTCCCAACCCAGGGTTCCCCCGTGGCTCACTGTTGCTCTCGGGGTAACTTGAGGTTCGCTTTTTCTTTCCGTTGCTTCCTCCAGTGAGCTGAGCGCTTAAGGAGGTGTGTGTGCTCTCTGGGGTCCCGGGAGCTCCATCCAGAGTCTCTGCGGCCCGACAAGAAGGGGTCTCCTTCGCCTGTCAGCAGCAGCCAGGCGGTAGCAGGGCTCTGCTGATGTGATCACTGCGCAGATCCGAATGTGTCCACGCGTCTGGTGGCAGTGGGAGGCTCCATCCTTTATCAGCCTTGAGCGTTAAGACCTCCGTCCACAGCACCCACAGGAACTGCCAATCACCAGGAGCTCTGGATCTGACACACTGCCAGATTTTTGCCAAATCAGAGGGCTCATGGCTACTAGCATCCTAGCTCCTTCCAAAGATGCCACCAGCCCCCAAGGAAAAGGCCAGCTTGGCACGGTTAGAAGTAGCCGCATGTAAACCAGCAGGGGCGCCTGGCTTCCTTGCCTGGGCGTCTGTTTGATTCTGTGCAAACCTAATGACACTGGCAGGCACGCCTCTGTCCTGCCCAGGTTCCCTTGTGCTTCTGGCTGGCAGTGGGGGGGGCGGGGGTGGTAGGGGAGGGGGCAGGGACCAGCGGGGACCCACCAGCACCCACTGCCCCTCGGGAACAGATGGAGGTGATGTCACGTGCTACTTTGACATTTCTTTTCTCCCCTTTTCATTTGATTTCTTCTCCTTTTTGTTTTCTGTCTTTCTCCCCCTCTCCCCTTTCTGCTCTCTGGATGCAGCCAAACGCAAAGCATGGAAACTAAACCGTGTTGGTAGCCTGCGAAATATATACAGCAGCAGCAGCACCAACACCGAAGGTAACGCTGTCCCCCCTCCCGCCAGCGCCACCCCCCCACCCCACCTCCACCCCCACCCCCAGACATGGAAATGCAGCCCGAAGCCGCATGCACCCTTATTGTGTTTGCAGACTCATTCCTGTGGTCTTTCCATCTTTTTGTTTGTGTGTTTTATTTTACCATTCATGTTCCTTTCAGCTTACTTAAATTTTGACCTTTCCCTTCCGTCATAGAGTGGTGATGTTTAAATTACTTCAGAAACCTATTTCCTCCTCGTTTTTTTTTTCTTTCGCTTTATACATGTGGGCACTCAACGTAATATTTCCCAAGTTATTACAGTTTTTAAAAGTGTTAGTATCAGGTGTAATGATCTGTAGCCAAACACAATAGCGCGCCGTGACATTTAAGCAACAGTCTTAATTTGTTTTGTGGACGCATTCTCCGTAAATGCTCCGCGGCTCTGATCCGGAGGCCCGGCCCGGGTCATTTGCATGGGCTGCTCTTGCTTGTAAATTCGGTAGATTGTTGTGTTTCTAAAGGTCGTCCGGTGCCAAAGTTCACAAATTGACTCGCGTTGCTTTTTTTCGGCGAAGACAGCCGTCATTGCTTTTTGTATAATAGCAGATTGGATTTCCCTCCCCACCTTCATTGGAACAACACAATTATAAATTGCCTTTTTTTTTTTATGATTACAAATGTCAGGGGTCAGAATTATTCTGATGCCACGCGAGGGAACCCCGCCACCCTCCGCCCGAGCCCTCCTCGCTGGCGTAGACATTATGTGCGATGCAAAGCAGGTCACAATCCAGCGATCCCGGTATAATGGGGGGACATTTTTTTTTTTCCCTTAAGTGCCAGCCAAATGGGTCAAGTAATCGCGAGCCGGCGCCCTCACACTAATTGACTTATTTGGGGATGATTATAACTGTAATATTTTTCTTAATGTCACTGTTTTCTGGGCTGTTGATTTTAGCGATTGCCAGGCGGTGGCATTAAATCTCTTGTAAATTTTAAATTGCACGGTATTTCTGTAAACAAGTCCCCCTCTTCACATCCCGGCCATTAACCTCCACTGATTTATATCGCTGCCCTTCTTTTCTCCCTTTCACAATCGCTCCGGTCTCCGCTGAAAGCCCTGCTCTCAGCCAGGAAAAAAAAAAAAAATGAATCTGGAAAACAAAACTACATCTTCATGATGCCTTGTTAAAGACCTATTTTTTTAATCATAATTTTTTCCCCCCATTCCTCAAGGGGACATAGTCATCTGATCAGGTTCCGATGGAGCTTGATCCCCGTGGATTCTTCTTTCAAAGCATTCATTCAAGAAAGATAAATCGAGAGAGAGAAATAATAGCATTTTAGCAAAGGTCCCAACACCTGCAGGACCAACTATCATTTTGTGTGTGTGTGTGTGTGTGGTATTTTAAAGGGTGTTAGAATGCTCGCTCACTATTTTTTAATGTTTGTTTTTCGGCATAAGGTACATATCACTTCTCTTCGCTGTGTCCTTATCAGATGTGCTTTCTTTTGTATGTGTATGCATTTGCCATAGCACATTTGGTTATTGGCTCTCCACCTTAAAAACTGAGTCATGACATTCAGTTTCACATGTAGTTGTATATAAAATTGGGGGAAGGGGCAGGGAAGAGGCAGACACACCCCCTGAGACTGCTGATGGGGCTTTGGAGACACTGGTGGGCTGAAGCTCATGACAGGTGTGACGATTTGCAGAAGTGGGAACTTCTCAGCCTTGACCACTCAGGTAACCCATCGCTCTGCCTGCCCGAAGCCATGGGTGGGGAGGTACCGAGACACGTGCCTCTCTCTCTGAAATCTGTAAATACCAGGTCACACTGCAAACTTGGAGTCTCTAAGGAAACCCTGGGTCTGTTGGAGTAAATAATGGCCCCAGAGCCAGGCCTCCCTCACAATGTCTCTCATGTCCGTTCAGTGTTCAGTTATGTTTATGAATCGTCAATTAAGCGACACGATCATTCTTCATCTACTTTGAGTTTCTTTTAAAGATTAAGATCTGTACATACACTGTCACATTTCATGCGGCTTTTAATAGTATGTTATGGAATTCATATAATTGCATAAAATAAATTATCAGAGGGCCTCTCTGATTGCCAGTCTCTGGATGTATGTCACCACATAGTCTGTCCATAAAAGGATTCTCTCTAGATCGTCACATCCTGAGATTCTGACTTTTTCTGTAACCCGAGGCCTCGAGTGTTGCACTGAATGGACCCCTTCCTAGATGGAGTATTTTTTAAAGTGGTCCACTCAGGACCCAGAAACATCAATGACCGCAGAGTGTCACCCAGAGCAAGGCCCTGTCCGAGGAGCCTGGCCACAGGTCGGCGTTGTCCTCAGTGCAGCCAGAGGGCAGAGGGTGGGGGTTTCGCAACTCCCTTTCCAGATGGGAAGTTCAGCTCAGATCCTGTGGGACCGGCCTGGGGGTGGGCAGGACCCAGACTGGAATCAGATGGTCCTGATCCAAAGCCCTTTTCTCTTACCGCCACTCTGTTCTGGCCCTGGGACCACATTGTCCTTTATCTCCACAGCCTCTTGCCACGGGCATTGTGTTATTCTGAGAAATGGGGGTGTTGGCAAGTCATTCGACCTTCTGCAGAACAAGCAGCGGATTCTGGAGGCAGGACATGTACCCAGATCACCAAATTTAGGAGCCAGACCCCACACTGCATGTGTGGATGTCAGGAATGGGTTCGAGCAAGTGACACCAAACTATCGATAATTAGGGAAGCACACGTACGGGCATAGAAAACAAACGAAGGTATATTCTCTTTTGCTCTTTTTCTGTTCATGCAGGCTAATTATCCCTGATAGCAATATGAAAACATAATTTGTACATACTAGTATGACCGTGCACTAATTTTTTTAAGCCTTTGTGACTGGATAAAAATTCAGCTGTGAAATCTTTGTTCCTTCCATGAGATGCAACCTGAACGGTTCCATCCCGGGAGCCTGTGAAGAGGGGTGGAATGCATATTTATGGTGGGATTGCCCAGTGCTTAGTTGCCTCCTGAGACCAGCCTCGGGAACACCCGCATTCGTGATAAATGCTTTCCTACGAAAGAGCCGAGAGAGCTGGGCAGAAGGGTGGACGTTGGGCAGAAGGAGCTGAGGGAGGGAGGCCTGGGGAGATGTGATGAGCACACTGCCCCCATCCCGCGTGGCTGGGGGGCCACAGGCAGGCAGAGGAGCGGTGCTGGGAGCTGGGTGAGCAGATGGACTCTGCTCACAGAGGAGAGCATCTTCTGTGCATGTTATAAGGCATAAATAAGCTCAGGAAAAGGAACAGGCAAATCTCTTGGGGTGTCAGGCCACCCACGTTATAGTTGACAACTACACCCATGTCCCATGCAACCCTGTCCTGGGCGTTTCTGTGGAGCTGGGACTTGCCCCAGAGACAGGCCTTTGAAATCTCTGTTTTGGGTGCCTCACTGCCACCACATAGATGAACTGGGGTCCCCGGACTCTGTGGTCTCAAATAGGCCCTGCCGTGGAGAATCGATTCTCTTGAGGGACAGCTGTGGCGGGCACGGCTTTGGGCTTCATGCCAAGTCAGTGCCCACATCTCTTCTCCCACTGGGTGGCCAAGATGTGCCTATTCATCTGAGCAAAGGTGCGCAGGCCTTTAACAAGACAGCTAACCGGTGTTCCGCTCACAGCTCTGAGACCTCACCTCACCTCACACAGGTTGAGTTTAACAAATTCCAGCCGTGCTCACGCACTCGCACCTGAGAGAAAAGCCCGCTGAGGCCTGGGCTCCTCTCCCGACGTGGTGCTGGGTCTAAGCAGGGGAGCGGGGAAGGGCTGGCAGGCAGAGATCCCGATGCAGAGCGAGGGAAAGTGCGTTCCGAAGGCCCAGGCGCCCTGGGCTTAGTGGAGAAGCTGTCTTAGACGCAGGCCTCAGCACAGGCTCCACAGTCTCTGACACCTGCCAGAGCCATCATTTCCCGGCATCCTGCCCACTGACACTCCAGATATCCCCATATATCCTCCACGTTTCCAAAAGAAGAAAAGAAGGCAGGGAGACAGGCAGTCAGGGGCCCCAGGAAGATCAGACCAGAGCTGCCACCGGAACCTGGCTGTGGGCTCAACAGCCAGCGTGGAGCACATTCAGGCTTGAGCACCTTTGGGGCTGTGACACCAGGCAGACAGCAGCTCTTGCCGAGAGGGGGGTGACCAGTTGAGCTGTCCTTCTGCATGGTGTGAACCCAGCCCTAACCCACAGGTGTCCCAGCGATCTTCCCGAGGTCCCGCATGTCTGTTGGGCTGCCTTCCACCACCCGACAGGGTTCCTCTTTACTCTCATTCATTTCATTCTTTCAGACTGGGTCTTGATGAGAAACTTGGCAAACCCTGCGCTTGTGGTTTTGAGCCCAGACCCCTGAGCCAGGCGGTCTTGGTCCGGTTCTCACATCCCCATCTCTTCACCTGAAGGGCACTCACTGTACCTCAGTTTCCCCATCTGTAAACTAGGGAGATGACGCCTACAGCAGAGGTCATGATGACTAGTCTGGAGTCACTATCCAGAGGCATGTAACACAGCGCCTCCTGCTGGCCACTAGTAGTACATACCTCATGCCTGGAGTGCCACAAATTCCTGTCACTCAAACACCTGAGCGTCATTTACATAACCGGATGCAAATTCAACACAAAATGTCCCAATGTAGTAAGGGGGTGCGGGGGTAAAAATTGAGCTCTTTCTCCCCCCAGATTTTTAAATGTATCTTTACAGTTCCCTTTACTGTCCTGAACAGAATCGTCAGAGGTGGCAATTTGGCCTTGAACTAGCACAGACCTGGATCGATCCCTGCTTGTGAATTTGGGTGGTTACTGGGTCTTGCCTTCCCCTGCTCGGGGTTCTTTCTCTAAAAAGGAAACACTAAAACCTACCTGGAAGCATAATGAAGAAGTTGAGTTGAGCCTACAAAGCCCCTACACACGTGGACATGTGTGACAGTGACCACGGCAATCCTTGTAAAATTGTTATAAAGACTTGATTGCTGTGAAAACAACTCCAAGAACGCACCGTATCCGTGGCCATGTGTTAGGCCTGTTGAATGTATCCGTTCGGGGAAGAACTGGCCGAGTCAAGCCCTGGTCCATGTGAACAGCAAGGATGAAGACCTCATGCAGCCAAACTCAGACTTGGGAAACCCTATCATGAGGAATGACTCTAGGATTGATGTCTGGGGGAAGGATGCAAGATTGCTTGTTTTCCCAGCCCTCGCCTTTTAAAAGGATGATACTGATCCTCAGAGCTCAGAGCAGCACCTGGGGCGGACGGACACCTGCAGGGCCACGTTGTTGATTCCCACGCTGGGTTCCGAGCAGAAGCCCTAGGCCTCCCAGCATACCAAGCCCACGCCAGCCTCCAAAAAGTGACGCACAGGAGCTGGAATGAGTTCAGATACAGAGCTCTGCTCCGTGACGGGACAGAGCAAGGCAGGTGCCTCTAGTAGATCTTCCTAACCCTCAAGCCTGGCCCTCACACATCTGTCTCTCACATCCTGAAATGGGGCCCGGTCATTTATTTTCTCCCGGGGCTTTGTTGTAGGTACCTTCCTTAATGTAAGAAAGGGGTAGCACCCAACAGTCCTGGAAGCCAAACTGAATAGGAGGGCGTTCCTTGCCGCCTGGCGGCCAGCCTGCTGCCCCCGCTCTCCCCTGTGTGAGGGAGATACAGGCCTCCTTTGTGTTGCGGGAGATTCTTCCTGTGCTGACCTTTGCAGCAGACATCCCTACCTCTGGGCCTCCCTCTGGGGACTGGCACTCATCCTGCCCTTGTCCTACATGAAGCACAGCACAACCCCTCTGCTAGACTCGGGCTCAGCACACCTGGCAACCAGAGCCACAGCTTGCAGAAAGATGTCCCTGGGAGCCATGAGCTACGCATCTTCATAATGACCAGAAAATATATATATATTTCTGCTTGAATAAAATAACTTCTCAAATGGGAGGAGGGAGTGTTTTTATGTTGTGGTGTTGGGTGTGTGTTTCTTCTTCACGATCTTGAACCATATTCTTCAGGTTTCTTTCACGTTTATCTTTTCCTACAAAAATGAAAGGGAAATTGAAAATGAATAAAACCTGACTTTTTGCATTACGGTGGATTCTGGCTGACATCGTAAATGCGTGTGGTTTTCATCATCGCTGCGTAAAATATCTAAGCCACATGCCTATGTGTTCCATGCTTTGAAAGAAGAAATATTGAAGTATTTTAACAAAATGTATTGCTCAAAAAAATTAGCATAAAAGCCCAGGGCTGTGGATGTAGCCCCCCGTAATCTCATAGGGCCTATATTGTGATAGACCTCGCTGATAACTTCCATCTCAGTTCCCAACTGTGATACGTAGGTAGTGGTTACCTGGAGGGGTGGATTAAGAAGGGTCTGGGGCTGCCTCAGGCTCCCTGGGGTCAGGCCTGAATGTCTTTCCCAGCCAAAGGAAGTGAGGAAAGTACACCTTCGTCGTCCTGGCCCAGCTGGGGCTGCCTGGCGGATAAGCAGATCTGAAGAGGGCAGGGTGGCCTGTTCGCAGGGCCCAGCTAGGGGATGGCAGGAGAACCAAGTGCGTGCAGAAGACTGGACCCCACATATGGGAGCCCTCAAGGACGTGAAGAAAAAGTCGACGTGGAGATGTGGGCAGAAACTGGGAGAAACCTATTGCTAACACTTGTCAATGAGAACAAAGCCTCAGCAAAAGTTTGCATTGCTGTTAACATATCCATCAGGGCACAATTCTGTGACAAAAGGGGGTGGCTCTTTCCCTGCGGCTCAGCTGCCTTATCCTAAGATCATCTCTCAGTGGTGACCACCAGAAGCCTCTGGGCTTGGGAGTCTGGGCGCCCGTCAGCCCCCTCTGCAAGTGGGCTTGTCCATCCTTGACGCTGAACGCAGTCCTGTCTGCACGGTTTAGGTGACGCATTTCCATCCTTTGTTCATCCTTACATGTCAGGAAGAACTCTTAGTGGTGTGGATAGGGTGGGCATTGGCGTCTGGGTCCCCGGTGTGCAGGGAGCCTGGGCCAGAATCGGCGAAGGCTTTGGACAGCTGGCCTCTGCGGGCACACCCGGGTCCTAAATTCAGAAGAGACCAGTCACTGCACACGGCACGCCTGCCTCTTGCCAACACGGGTGAGCCATCCTGCACCAGTTTGGCACGAGGTCTGGATCCTCATGGCCTTGGCTAAAGCACCAGGCAGCCCTCTTCCCTGAATGCCCCCTGGAGACAGACGGAGACATCTGTCCATCTCTTCTCCGCTTTCACCGCTCCCCCAAAATGTATCCTTGTCAGGCGCCTCCTGTTGAAAACAACTTCCAAATGTGGGACAGTTGCAGCTGCTTTGAGCCCTTTAACCCTTTGCTAGGATTCTGCAAAAATAATGGATGACTGATTGGCCCATTAACCTTTAAAAAAAAAAAAAAGTTTGACAGCCCGGCCTCGTGTAATGAGGAGGGCTTCCTTGTGAAACCAGGCTGATGGCTGAGTTGCTTGCCCCTGAAGAGGCGAAATTAGCCCCACGGGGCCTCGTCTGCATAGAAACTGGACGCAATTAGTGTAATATCCGGTATTATTAATGTCGTTGGGAATAATTGGGAAGGTTGGTTTCGACAGGTTCATGGTGCTAAAATACTATTATAGTGGACCTTTCCACAGCTAACCGTTAAACACGGAAAACTGTTTAAATCCCTGGGAGCCCAATCACAAAACTTTATGAAACGGCCAGGCCCGGGAATGTCACGCTGGGAAACAGCATGCTTCTCTCTCTCTGGCCACGGATGTGGTGGGACTTTGATTCCTCACCATTGGGGGTCCGGGCCTGGAATTTCTTGGATCCCGCATGTCTGTCCAACTACGAAACACGCCTTTCACGTGGGCACCATCAGGAGTTTCTACAGCCAGAATTCCATTGTACGGAATGAATTAAATATAAGCCGCTGAGATTGTCACTAAGAGTGGGTGTGTATTAGTGAGATGAAACCACTCGAAATGAGACATGACAACGTACGTCCTCGCCGTCCGAGCACTCATTCTTCACATGGGGAGTGAGGGCAGCAGAGAAGAGAAATGCCAGTCTGTCTGCCTGACTGATTGGCCTCAGACTGCCAATTGTTGTTTTCCTCATTTTTTTTTACCCAGTTGCTGATCACTAAAATATCATCACAGAGTCACTTCCTAAAAATGTGTTGGGACCCCTCTGGTCCATCAGTGATCTGAATAGCCTGCCCAGCTGATAATAGTTCTTCTTTGAACATGTTAATTGCTGCCTCTACAGAAGAAGGGAAGATATTTGGGTCCCAGGATCTCCTACTGTTTACCTAACTAGTGGCCCGGTACACAAAATTCATGCACATTAAAAGGGAATTACTTAGAGGGAATATTTTAATATTGCTATTTGCCCTTTCTCTATAATAGAAGTGTCAGAGATGAAAGAAAATTAGTAAAATGTATATGAAAACCTTCCTCCTGTGAGAGTGGGGTGCACCTCAGGACCCAGAGTTAAGACCCCACCTATCCGAGGGGCATGAGACCCAGACCCAGCTGGCCCCACCCCTGTCAAGCCCCACCACCAGGTGTTGGGGCGTAGCCTTAGGACCCTGTCAAGCCCTGCAGAGCAGGGGGCACAGCCTCAGGTCCCCCAGCCTGGCACCGATGGGGAGGCAGCCTCAGTTCCCTCTTTGCATGCCAGGTGGGGAGAGGGGGGCATGCGGCCTCAGGTCCCCTGGCCCAGTGCTAGGGCAGGGGGCATGCCTTGAGGTTGCCCATCAAGTCCCACCAGGCAGCGGGGTACAGCCTGAGGTCCTGCACCTCATAGCCTCAGGTCCCTGCTGATCTGTCGTTACGGGAACCCAGCCTCCGCTGTGTGCGCCACCATCTTGTGACGGCATTATGGTGTGAAGGTCAATTTGCATATTACCTCTTTATTACGGTATATAGGATGAGTATAGTAGTCACTGCAGTGATATGGGTGTGCTGGTGAGGATTCGTCTAGAGCACATGTGTCAAACACAAGGCCCGCGGGCCAAATCCGTCCCGCCAGGCCTTGCAATGTGGCCCGCACCGCGCTGTCATCACTGCACTCTGCTGCGTTTCCATCACAATGACAGTTTATGACTGTTCAGTAAACCATTCGGCCCGCGATTTAGGCTGGATTTTAGATTTTGGCCCCTTCTCTGATTGAGTTCGACACCCCTAGTCTAGAGGTTGTTCAGGTGGTGACCTGAGGAGTGGACCAGGCAGCAGGCTGGAGGCTCTCCCAGGGGGAGTCTTTTCTCCATGGATTAGTCAGGGTTGGGGTTGGAGGTGACAGAAGCCACTTTTAAAAGGGGTTTAGGCCAAAACAGGGAAGGAACAATGGGTTGCTCCTACAGCCATGGGGGAGGAGGCTGGGGCGCCACTCTGTGGTCAGCAGCATTCTCGCCGGCACAGGGGGCGGCCTTTGACGTTTCCTCCCCGTGGAGGGAAGAGGCACCGGAACCTGCTGAAAGTAGAGACGGAAACGTTTAGAGGCACGGAAGGTGCTGGGAAGGTCCGGAAGTAAAAGGAACAAGTGGCGGAGGGGGCCCTTGATTTGGAGGTGATTGGCAGCCATAGAATAGGTACCGGAGAGCAGTACCTATTGCTCTTGGAAATTTGCGAGAAATGAACCCACAACGGTTTTGCAAAAGGGGGTGTCCACCTTCCCTACATTAGGGACCCTTCAGAGCCAGTGCCACAGATTTAAGGCCAGCGTACCAGGAGGTTAACTTCTAAAAGAGCAGCGGTGCTGATTTTACATAGAACCATTAACATCAGAGCATGTAAAGATTTCACGCAACAGTGTCCTGGCCCCGTTTCCATAGCAATGCACAGCGGTTTAGGGAAGCGGTTCCCCAGGCCTGGCCGGCGTTAGGAAGGACATGAGCAAACCCTTCCTAGGTCCTGGGGTCGATGGAGTGAGGTGGGAGGGGTCTCCCAGCCACAGAGCAAGGTAAGGATGGCCGGACATGGTTGTAATTGCTTCGGGCGGAGCTAAGTGAGCATCCATGTCTGGAGGTGGAGGACTCCTGTTGAGGTCAGGTCTCAAGAGCCCAAGAGCAGCAGGGAGCACAGCAGAGGTCAGGGGCTGAAGGTCAGGGGTTGTGCTGGGGGGTGGGTGAGAGGAGCAGAGATTGTGGGAGGCAGAGGCTGGCCCAGTAGGCGGGTGAGCCGACTGGCCATGTGCAGACAACTGAGATGATAATTAACGGGCGCAGTGGTCAGCGAGGCGGGTCGGCGGGTTCTTATCCTTATTGATGATGGTGATGCAATGCAGTGAGTTCACAGCCCAGAGACTGAAAACTTGGAATCAAATGAGATGCGACGCCCGGTAGTCCAGCAGGAGAGTGCCTCGCGGTTATTTGTGGCGGGTTTTGCTGCCTGTATGTGCCACCTCCTCTCTTGCTCTGTGTCAGGGACAGGGGTAGTAAGGAAAGATGCCGGCATTTATGGGGTGTCCCCTGAATTAGCACATGTCACTTAGCCAGTGGGAAATGCTCCAAAGTGGGTGGCCTTCCCCCCCTCACCCCCCCAATAGGGGTGAGAAAAGGGGCTGGGAGGCTCCAGGACTCATCCAAAGAGCCCAATGTGGGAAGTGGCCTGGCAGGATATAATACAAGTCTGACTCTTCCTGGTCCAGACTGCTGCCCATGGACGGCTTTCATTCCATCGTCTCCAGCGGAAGAGAGACAGTGGGATCCCGGCAGCCTAGGAGGGCCTTCCTGATGGAAAAGAACAGAAACCCAGGCGCCCTCCCTGCTGTGGCGCATCTGTGGATCTACACACACATGCGACAAAGACCCCAAAACTGTACCCTGAGATTCTCAGCACTAACTTAGTTTTGCCCCACAGGTGTGGATGGTTAGCGCAAGTTACAGGGGTGTTCCTGTGTTGCTTCGTGTGCACATCACAGAGACACTGCCATTGCACGCTGATTTTCCTGTCCTCGCCCCCTCGGCACTGAGGGAGACCTTGCTGAACCATGCCGCCTGCAGATCCATTCTCTGAGTGTCTGCCCGTCTGGGCTCAGCTCTGCCCTGCGGTGGGCACAGTGGAACCCAGCGCACTTTTATGGCTGTGGACTGGCAGAGGGCCCGTGGCCACATGAAAGCTAAACTCTTCATCCCCAACTCTCTATGTTTCAGAGCAAGAAGAAAACTTTGAGTTTATCATTGTGTCCCTCACTGGCCAGACGTGGCACTTTGAAGCCACCACGTATGAAGAGAGAGACGCGTGGGTCCAAGCCATCGAGAGCCAGATCCTAGCCAGCTTGCAGTCATGTGAGAGCAGCAAGAATAAGGTAAGGCCCCCGCCAGTGTGTCTCGGTTAGTTGGGCATCACCCTGTGCGTAATGCACCAAGGGGTTGCTGGTTCGATTCCCGTCAGGACACATGCCAGGGCTGTAGCTCAATCCCCAGTGGGTGGCATGCAGGAGGCAGCCCCTCAGTGTGTCACTCTCGTATCCATGTTCCTCTCTCTCTCTCTCTCTCTCTCTCTCTCTCTCTCTCTTTTTCTTCTTCTTCTTCTTCTCCTTCTTCCTTCTCCTTCTTCTTCTTCTCCTCCTCCTCCTCCTCCTCCTCCTCCTCCTCCTCCTCCTCCTCCTTCTCCTCCTCTTCCTCCTCCTCCTCCTCCTCCTCCTCCTCCTCCTCCTCCTCCTCCTCCTCCTTCTCCTCCTCTTCCTCCTCCTCCTCCTCCTCCTCCTCCTCCTCCTCCTCCTTCTCCTCCTCTTCCTCCTCCTCCTCCTCCTCCTCCTCCTCCTCCTCCTCCTCCTCCTCCTCCTTCTTCTTCTTCTTCTCGTCTCTCTCTCTCTCTCTCTCTCTCTCTCTCTCTCTCTCTCTCTCCTCCTCCCTCCCTCCCTCCCTCCCTCCCTCTCTCTCTCTCCAAAACCAGTGTTAAAAAATCTTTATGATACAGGTAAGGCCCTAGGGAGCTGCCCCCCAAAATAAAGGGCAGCTCCTCATTAAAGGGGTGTGGAGGCCTAGTGATGCTAAGGTGAGTGCAAAGCATCAGATGACACATGACTGACAAGACCCTAGACCTCTTTCTAAGAAAAAGCTCACTGGTGGAAAAACTTGGGGAAGACTTCGTGCCAACACGTATAAAATATCATGTCAGTCTCCTAGCATAACCATGTTCCTATGGCCATATGTCCCGTTGAAATCTTGATTCTCTCAACTAATCCCAAATCCCACCTTTTCATTGCAAGTGATGGAATCTTTGGGATTCTTGTCGCTTCTGTGGCCACATTTGTTTTTATTTCAGGCAGAACACACTCAGGAAAAGAATGCAGACTGAAAAGATGCACTCGTCTGTCCTCATAAATGCACAAAATTCAAGTCCCTGTCAACTTAGACACGGACTCTTGATACAGACGTAAACAAAAGTAAACTAACACCTGTGGGCACATGACCACATGTGTGAGCATGCAGGAAGTTGCCCATTTCCTGAGCTCTGCCAGAAAGTCTTGTGTGTGTTTTTGTTTTTGTTGTTTTTTAGTAATTAGAGGTAGTTACTGTGCATTTGTTTAGCCAGGAGAAGCTAAATGACTTCACCCTGCATTCTGTAGACCCCTGCCCCATGGTATTCCATGAACAAAAGTCATTCTCCCCATTTTCTCCTTCCCAACAGGGATTTCTTCAACCTCGTTGTTTTAATGCTAGGATTTTTTTTTAACTCCTTTTCTGGGGCATTTTAGAGTCCTGGAGAGCATTTGCAAACTATAGTCAACTCGAAACTAAGAGAAAAGACATTGCCCACCGACCTGCAGTTTCATTTGTAACAATTTAAAGAAATTTCTGCCCATGATTTATGTTCTGATCTGTCAGGGGAAGGAGTGTATCTCTCAGAAAGATGGAGTGTCTTATTTTATTACCCTCTTTACCCAGAGTAAACCAGTCATTATTATTATAATGTAATTTGCTGCTCTTTTTAAAAGTGGTTTTATACCAAGGTGGGCTGAGTCGCTGCCTCTCACTCCCGAGCACCCCGGCTCCAGTCAGAGCCACAGACTCGGCTCCCAGAGCGAACGTAGATGCCCCGGTCACCTCGCCCGTGGGGAGCCACGGCGCGTGCCACCCACCAAACATGGGGGGCAAAGCTTCATAACGGGAGTGCGGAGAGCCAGGCTTGTTGAACAAACACATCTCTAAGTTCGGTACAAAATCATAGTGTCTTGGGTCAGAGGGAATAAGAGGATCTGGAAGCACGTCACCTTTTCCCTCTCACCATGCCGGCTTCTGCCCACTCACTGTGAAACGCGAGGCGTCACCTTTGGGCCTGGTGCACGCACCAGCCTTAAAGTGCTGCCCCATTTCTCCCACTAGCCATGTGCACGCACAGGCAGGTGCTTTCCCCGGCAGACTCACTGAGCAGGAAGGAAGGAAGGCATTGCTGAGTAGGTGTGGGAGTGTGCACATGGAAGTGATACCCACAAGGAATAGCTTGAGGGCAAAACACTGACTAGTTGAGAATGGGCTACAAGGTATGGTAGCTGCCTGTGGATAATTCAGTAGATAGCTAAGCATATACTCACATGCTGCAGAAATGAAACAGGGAGAGACAGCCGACACATCCCTGCTTGTGTATACACACACACACACACACTCTCCAGGTGCCAACATAAGCAGTTAATCATACTTTGAGTACTTGAGTATCTAACCAAAGGCATAAAACCCAATAATGCATGGTGCTACCTAAATAGGAGCAATTACTAAATTACATTATTAGGTGGTAAGCAATACATTTTTTCATATCAAGCTTGAAGATAGTTTGACTTATGAACAAAAACCAAGCTTATTCTAAATGTCCTCTGAAATGTAGTTGGCTTTTACCATCATATTAAATGTATGCAGTGTAAGCCTTTCTATTGGAAACAGTACCGATTCCTTTACCTGACATCTCAACGTCCAGAAATTGGTCCCCAGTAAATAATCCGGGATGTGTGCAGAACATCAGCACTCTTTACAACGGAGAAATGTGGGGCCAACCTAAATGTCCGCCAGAGTGAACGTCATAAGTAAATCACCAGAAATGGGATATCATGCAACCTTTTAAAATGTTGATGTTGGAAAAAACAGGGCGACATTGAGAGAGGACAATATCTCATTAGTCTAAACTGGCAGGTTTCAAAGCAATACGTACAAGGTGACTTTTTAAGAAGTCCTTCCCTGTGTACAGATATGCTTAGGAAAAGGCTACAAGAATAGACATCAAAATGTTAATAAAACTTAATTGTGACGATCATATTGTAGTTTATAGGTTTTCCTGTTCTTTTCCTCCTTCGATGTTGTCTTCACCTGCTTAGAGAAGACATTCAAGTGTAAGTTGAAGAAGAACCACGCCCAACACTCTCCCACTCCTCCCTGCCCTACAGGCTAGTGCTTTTGTCATTGTAGCAACTGGGACAGTCTTCAGAGGAGACATCAGGGGTGATGAGGCCGTGGTCTCCGGACCAGGAATCATGACATTTGTCTTAACGATGCGCATTAAGCCTGACCCTTCTCTTACAAGCAGAACACTTGTTTTTCACCCTTTGCTCTTCACACCACGTGGACACACAGCCCTGAAAGTACATTGACCAGTTACGTGCCCCAGGTGGCGGTCTGTCCCTGTTCCTTCACAAAGGGTCCAGCACGTGCCTTTGTCGTCATGTCTCGTGGGGTCATTCTCACCCCATAAATCTTAGCACGGGGGTTCCCTCACAGCGCCTTCTCAGCGGGACGTTTTCCTGAAGCTATCGGAAGAGGAGAAATGGTTTGAAATTGCCCTCCTGCCATATTTGCTTACCACCTGTTCGAATTTTCTCTGATGTTATGAGTAGACATGTATAATATGTTTCTCTCAGGCTTCTCATACCTTGCATTTGTGTGTCTTCTTGTATGTCCAGTCCAGACTGACGAGCCAGAGCGAGGCCATGGCCTTGCAGTCGATACGAAACATCCGAGGGAACTCGCACTGTGTGGACTGCGAGACCCAGAGTAAGTGGGCACCAGAAGGGCCTGGGCCTCTGCAGTGGAGCGGGTCTGTCGGAGCTGGATTGGGTGGTGCCCCTGCGCCTGACTTTCTCAGTTTCTGTGGCTCTGTAATAGTCGATGCTACCGCAGGGCCCATATATGGGGAGAAACATAGACCTTGAAGGTCATGTTACAAACACAGCAAGTTGCGTAGCCCAATGCACACCAAGCTCCAGCTGCTGTGGTTTCTCAGAGAACAAGGAAAGGTGGAGGGGCCGAGATCAGAGACGAGTAGATGACACATGGACAAAGACTTGGTCATTTTTAAGTCAAAACATCCAGTTTGGGTGATCCTGCTGGGAGATATCCCATCAAAAGAGTGACGAAGAACTATTTGTCAGCGTACATAATGGCATGGACACCCCTCACTTGGCTGCGCCCCTCCAGGAACTAAGCTGGGGGGAGAGGCAGCTCTAGCTTCCGAGAGGTTCCTCACCACGCTGTTTATAGAGCAGAACATCGCACCATCGCCCGGGTGCAAGAGCGAGGAACTGTCCAAGCCAGCGATGGCGATTGTCCATTGGGTGGGAAGTTCCTAGGATTTGCCAAAGCCAGATATTTCAGAGTAGCCACCCACATGTTCAATTTTTTTAAGACACCTAAAACAGTAGACCTGGGAGTGTTTTCAAGCCAGACGCCAGGGAGGGGTCTGGATATGAAGTCTGACCGGCTGGGGTTTGGTTGCAGTGAATGAGCAGTGATGAGGGCAGTGAATGAGCAGTGATGAGGGCAGTGAATGAGCAGTGATGAGGGCAGTGAATGAGCAGTGATGGTCTGACCCCACGGGCCCTCTGCTCTTCGTCCCACAGACCCTAACTGGGCCAGCTTGAACCTGGGAGCCCTCATGTGCATCGAGTGCTCAGGGATCCACCGGAACCTCGGCACCCACCTCTCGCGTGTTCGATCCCTGGACCTGGACGACTGGCCCATGGAGCTCATCAAGGTGATGTCGTCCATTGGGAACGAGCTGGCCAACAGCGTCTGGGAGGAGAACAGCCAGGGGCGGACGAAGCCCTCGCTGGACTCCACAAGGTAAGAACGCGGGAAGGGGTGTGGTTTCGGGGCGTCCCGCCAACAGTTGAGACAGGATTAAAACTGCCCTGGCAGCCTGCAGGGGTGCTGATCAGACTGGCACAGAGATGTCTGTGTTTAAAATGGGTCTTCACAGATGCGGCTAATTCGAACGCCTTCCTTGTTTACATTTGTTTTTACGCCTCAGGGATTCCTCTCCCCCTCCTAGAAGTGTTTTAAGCTTCTAAACTTATGAATGCATCACTTTAATTAATACGTTGCTAACAGGCGTACGCTGCGCCATTAACACCAATTATAAATTTCTGATTCTTCAGTTTTGTTATTTTTAGATCTGTGGTAAGCATCTACTCAATTGACATACACATACAGAATAAGCAAATTTATGGTAACAAAATATATTTTATTTCCTAAAACATATTTCTCACGCGTTTAATCAGACAAATTTGGCATAATGTATGATGACCCCTCATTAATGTTAATTGTTACCCAGTGTAAAAATTGCATTTATTTTGAGGCCATTTAGTTTCTCATCTTTCATTCGCAGCTATGATAAACCGTTTATGAGCACACATGCATATTTAATGCACCTGAGAGGCCATAGGACGGCGGCTTCTGAGGGAACCTCGTTCCGGGAGGCTGGACGGACGCTTCCCTCTCCGGAGTGTCCGGTTCTGAAGTAGGGTTTGGGGTTCCCTCCCAGCATTCACGTCTCAGGGGTGTGGAGAAGCCAAGGGAGGCCCTAGGTCTCCCCCAACTTGAGCACTTTTTAAATGTTTTTTTGCTGTTGATCAGACAACAGGGAAGTAGCAGCGGCGGCCAATGTGAAGGCAAGAAGTGGGCCCCTCCGCTAGGCGACAATCACGCTCCGAGTGGGTGGGCTCTGGGTCGTTAACGCTGAGGAGTGAATTTCTGGTGCCACCTTGGGCACCCTGGGAGAACGAGCTGGTGTGTGGGCAGCCCCACTCCTGTGTCAGGCCTGCCGTGGGAGGGCGAGGGCGAGAACGGGTGCGAGGGGCCTGTGTCTCCCGCGGTGGAGGTTTGCTGTGCGAGCTCTTGGCAGGTGAGTTGCAGCTGGTGGTGAAAATGGGCAGGTGCCTCTCAGGCTGAACAGAGGGTGCGCTTTCAGAGTGTGTTTATCTTAGCACTATTGTGGAAATCAGCCTGGTCACCTACTAGGAGCATTCTTAAGAGATTAATTTTAGTTTTAATATCCCTGTTTTTTGTGGAGATAGTTTCCTTGGAAAATATTTAGGTCTGAAAATGAAAAATGAGGGGAAATTGGATGGAGTATAATGTATGAGTACAGAAAACAGCATTTAAAATTCAGGGTCAGAAAAAATAAACCTGATGCATTTTACCTGTTTCTATATAAAAGAAGCGTATATACTGTGGTTCATATCATGAACTTGTGAAAAGTTTGTTTTCTCATTGGTCACATTTAGGAGCGTTTAGAATGATTGGAAACAAGGATGAGGTTGATTTTTTTATTGGTAACTACTTGATATCCATGTTATCTTCTCTAAGTGGAGGCTGTGGGGGTGTTTTGGATTCCAGTTCCTGTGTGTGAATCAGCATGTAAGTTCCCTCCTATCCAGTGTCATGCACATCACATCTTTCTATTTTAGAGACGTGTCAGGACCTTCCTTCCTCTCAGATGGGGTGACTGCCGTTAACCCCATCCTGGTTCCCCAAAGAACGAGCAGAGCTGCGATTCCTCTCCTAGGTTGGGGGACGGCGGGGGGAGGGGGGATTACCTGGTGTCTCCACATAACTTGGGGAATTCAGAAATCTGTACATTCTTAACAAGATGGGCCCCTATAAGAATTGAACGTTTCTTTGTGCCTTTAGTAATTTTCCCAGAGAGTTTCTTGTTTAATTAAATTCAGCAAATACTCTCGGGCCACCTTCTCCTAGAAAAGAAGTGACAAATGGTTATTGTGATTGTCCTGTGGTCAGGGTTGTCCTTGGGGCCAGACGAGGAGGCCAGGGCTGGGCCCAGTTCACAGGACAGAGGGGTTCTCATAGCCGCTGTGCTCCTGGAGAAACGGCATCCGAGCTGGACTCAGGAAGGTGAGGCGATAGCCAAGCCTGGGGGTGGGGAAGGGGTTAGCCAAAGGCATGAGTGGGAAGCCCTAGGGCCCATGGGGTTAAATGTGGAAGTCAGTGTGGGGGCGGTCTCCCATGGGGCTGGTTGTGGGGGGTGGGAAGGCCAGAGCCAAGGCCTGGGGGAGCCTTGGGGATAGGAGGGTGGATAACGGCACCTGTGGGGTGGGCAGAGGGCGAGTTGTTGGGTCTGTTTATGCCTCCGTGTATGTTCTGCTTCCCCTAGAGGGACCAAAGGCAGTCAGCAGCGTCATTGGGAGGCATGACGATGAGTCAGGGAGGCCGTCAAAATGTGTGGCCCTGGGGGAACAAGCCGTCCTGCATACACTGTGAAAAATGAAAAAATCTCCGTCCTGTGAGAACACCGCAGCCACTCAGACACCCCCACCTGCACTGCCTCCTGTGGTGTCTGCGAACAGACACCAAGGTCTGGGCTAGAATTTCCAGGTGGACTTCTGTCTGTGATCCGGTCTGGATCCTACCTTTCCAAGACAGGAAGGAGACCCCCCCCCCCCAATTCACCCCCTTTGGTCTCCCCGGAACCCATGATGGTCAGAACAAACAGCCGGAGGGGTCTTTCATGTGGCCCTAATGTCATATTAAAAGGGAATCTTTTAGTAAATGTTTATCTCTAGCCAAGGAAGACCCCAGTGCCATGTAGCCATCTAATTCTTTGAAAAGGGACCCAGCTGTTTTCTTGAGATGCTCTGGTCCTTTCAAGCTTGTTCAGAAGATTCATTCTGACAGTGGGATATAATTAGGAGTGTGCTTTCCCTCCTCCTCCCCCCCCCCCTCACACACACCGTGGGGGTCAGGACCATGGGGGACAGAGCACAGCAGATCCTTCTCCAAAGAAACATCCAGTCTCCAGAACCACCGAACCTTGGAGTCGCCCGGTCCTGCAGGCAGGGAGTTAGGGAAACAGGTGCCTCCTCCCGCCTGGCCGGCGGGCCTCGTGCTCCTGGTCCCCGCACCCCGGGCAGGCGGCCTCGCTGGCTCATAATTGGTCCCAGTGATTCTCAGCCACCCTGAGATCTGCCGGTCAAACCTCACCAGCACTGTGATCAATGGAAGCTGACGGCGGCGAAGCTGTATTGACTTCCCATTCCTAAACCGGGGAACCATTAGTCAAGAAAAGCATCTTTTAATTACTCCCAGGAAGGGGAAAAAAAAAATCTTTTTGGATGGATTCTGCAACAACTGCCATTTTTCCCAGTGCACTCGATAGGAAATGCATTGTCGCAGGAGGGGAGAGGGTGCCCTCGTCCCCCCTCCGCCACGGAGGTGTAATCTGCAGAAAGGAGCGTGTTCGGGAGGTCGATGCCATAACAATTAACCTCATCTGCGGTGGGATCTGAATTCTCCTCTGTAATTGCTATTGATACCATTTAAGCACACACTTAAAATATTGATTTTAAATGGGGAGTAACAGCAGACAACATCAGCTAGATTGCAGAGGCTCTCGGAGGGGCGGTCTGCTGTCTGTCGGAACAGAACTCAGGACGCACAGCCTGTGGGCTTGTGTATCACACCACACTGTGTGTGGCTGTCCATAGGTGGGCTCTGAGGCCCGGAGCACCCAGGCCGGAGAAGTCACCAAGCTCCTTAGTCATCCTCCTTCGTGTGAAAGAAGAATGTGCTGGGATGGAGATTATTAACGGCCAAAGCCTGTGTCTTGAGTGGACGAATGAGTGTGACAGGGAACCGGTCGGCGTGGGTACACCTGTCAGGTGCTCTTGCCCCTTCAGTGCCTCGTGTGTCCTGAGTGCATCGGGGCTTCTGCGCTGCCTGCACACAGCAAGGACATCTCAGCAGTCCGCCTGTGCGTCCTCTCGCCCTCGGCCACACATGGGGCACTGGGGACTGTCTGCAGCGCCGTGCCGGTCAGTCCTCTCTGTTCCTGGCCGTGGTTCACTTAGCGTTTAGGCTTGACCGCAGGGAACAGCATTTCCTGCCAGGACCGAGCAGAGCCCTCTGGTGCTGCTTTCCTTCCTTCCTCCCCCGTCTTTGTGTCTCTGTTGCAGCATTTGGCCCTTGTGGGTCCACAGGGACCGGCTCCCGAGGCATTTCGGTGCAGGTAGCCTGTTTGCGTGGCGATTCGGGAAATCGGAGCAGCCCCAGTGTCTCATGTCCGCGGGAGAGGCCGAGAGCAGCCCCAGTGACATCGGCCCCTCCTCCAATTCCACTGGGTCCATACGCCGTCTTTCCCCTCCTGGAGCATCCTTTCTCTTTGTGTCATTACTTATCAGTTCACCTGCGTGCCTGAACTCCCTTCCTGTCTTTAGCCTGTCAAAAGATGTCACTTCAGGCGGAAGACGTGGGGCGGGCCCGGAGGAACCCACGTGGGAGAGACAGACGGGTGCGCACTCCCAGACCGAGGGGTCCGCCCAGTGATCCGAGTGCTCCGAGTTCGGCCCTTTTGATTCCGGAAGGCCACTTCATCTTATTTATGCACATGGAGATATTGAGAAAGGGGAGACGTATCCAAACTGAAAATAATTGGATCCCCACCGCTAACTCTGAGATATTAAAAGCAGTACCACTTGGCCACGTCTTTGTCTCGTTAGGTTTGATCATGAGATCACAATATAGTAATCTCGAGCTCAAATTTCTGGCGTAGAGACGCCCCCGTTCCAAATGGGGCCTCAGGGAACGCGAGTTCCCCAGCCCCAGGACTGTCTCATCTTATTATTTTTTAACAGTTCTTGGCCCTCCAAGGTCAATGTTTTGTCTCTTTTGAGTGTTCCTCTATGCTTGACACCTTTTTCTATTTCCTTTCTTTAAAGGGAGAGAGAAAAAAAAAATGGGCAGGGGAGATATAGTCAAAAAAAAGGACTCTGCCGTGATGACCAGAGCCCATCTGCAGTTGGGTGGCATCTGCTCCCCACATGTCACTTCCCTCATTAACAAGCAATTGAATTAATTAAATGCTACTCAGAACACGTATAACAAGCTACCGGCAGTGTCCAAATTAGCACTGATAATCAAGGATGATTTCCTTTATTATCCTGCTAAGTGATGTGCGGACTCTGATCTCCCTGTCTGCCCTCATCTATTTACATACCCCCAGCCTCTGCCTTTGGACGCGGAGGTTATGGTGCCCAGTTAATTTGCCACGATCGCCGAGCGTGGCCGATGGATGCCCTGCCCCCCACGCCGGCGCCAGCACCGCGGCCCCCTCCCCGCCCGCCCGCCTCCCCCTGCCCAGCCTTTGTACCTCGCGCTCACTGATAAATTAAAGGCCACCCCTGTGGTCTCTCAAGTGAGTAATAGAGGCAGAAATTTCATTTTGCAACTGGCTGATTTAATGATCCAAAGGGTAATTAATGGCCTGATTATCTTAATGTTAAATATGTCCGGCAGCAATTACTGTGACCTCCCGCTTGTCAAGGTCCGGGCTGTGCTCTTCTTTCAATTAAGTTCTCTGGGGCTTAATGGTATGAATAAACTCCTCTGATTCTATCATCCCGGACGGACACGGAGGGTTCAGGGAGCTGGGGGCTCGTCTGGGGTTTTTAATCAGCCTGTCTTCCACTCCTGCGACCCGAGCGAGCGAACAGTCACAACAAGGGCAGCTTAACTTTCCTCTTCCCTGCAGGTCCTCCCCCACACACACACACCCGCCAAGCTCGCTTTCTGTTGTTTTATTTTATTCCGTGTCTGGTATTTATTTCCGCGCTCTGAGGGAGAATTCTGTTTGTGGAGGGAAGCCGCAGTGCTCCGTGCGGCTGGTCTCTTCCAATATAAATTATCATGTGAGCGCTGTGGTTTTCCTGTTTGACAGGCTTAATTAATTGGCAGGAGCCCCCGAAAATGACAGTGCCACTAATTGCAACTCAGAGTGAATTTCTGTCATCGCGGTGCGCCTGTCAGCGGGCATGCCCAGCCCCAGCCGGCGGAGCTGTCCAGCCTCCCAGCCGGACGTGGACAGCGTCCTGAGCACGCAGGGACAGCGGCAGATTCTGGGGAGCTGGTGGGTTGCAGGCAGGTCGTCTGCGAGTCATCCTGACATTTGCGGCCAGGAAAGTTGATACGTCCACACAGCCCCGTAGATGCAACAGCTGCTCGGGGACCCCAGATTTTACTTAAGATATTGTAGTGGCTTCTCGTAGCAGGCCAGCATGGAGCCGGACTCTGAGAGCCATGAGCCCCTTAGCGACTGGTCAGGACTGGATGGTCCTCATTAGCACATGGCTAAATAGACTTGAATCTACCAGAGCTCTGTGCCCAGATTAGACATATTTCCCTATAAATATTAAGCCAATTAGGAAAATGTACAAGTGAGAAGTGCAAATGCATTAGCACTGCCTCAGAAATGATGCCCACGGATTACAGCTGGCAACAGAGACAGCCATCCGGCAAGCCAGCCGCGGCCCACGCTCAGCTCAGCCGCAGTGCTCCCGACACAGCTCTCCGTCTAGACAGCGCTCATTGTAAGAAAAATGAATTTTAGAAGAGTCTCCGTAAGGTTGAGCAAAAACAGGATCACTTTTTAGAGACTAACTGCCCATCACACTTGCCTTTGAACCAGATGTGAGAACAGCTTCTGGTTGGGTGAGGATGGCCACCGAGGCCTGCAGACCCCAGGTATTGTTTGATCTTGTGGGAGACCAGGTGTGTGTGGAAGCCAGCTTTGCAACCAGGGCTTGAAAACCCCCTATCATTTCCTCTCCGAAACGTAGCCATGGAGACAATCCAGGAGTCTGGTTTTTTTGTGTGTGTGTGTGGTGGTTTTTTTTAAGGATTTGTATTGTCACTGGTAGATGAAAATGCAAGTCATCAACAAGCATTGCTGTATTCTAGGTGCCCTGCCCACGTGTGGGCCCCTGACCCTGTGTGGCCTCTGTCATTTGTGAGCACATAGAAAGGAATGTAACGTGTACGTGAGCCTGTTGAGACTCGATTTACATATTGTGGGAGACATTCTGAACACGGGCCAGTGGACGCTGTCAGAACAGCTGCCTCTCTAGACCCTCCACCAGTGGGGCGTTCACACAGGGTCGTTTCTCTCGGGGCTGTTCTGGTCACTGTGCACCGGGAACTCCCTCTTCTGAGGATCCATCCGGCTTCCTCCTTCCTGACACTGACAGATACAGGAAGCAACCCCGTGTCCAGGATTCGCAGTGTACTGTGTGCTCTTCCTTAGCACAGAGCCATCTTATGATGTGGCAGGAGCCCATGTTCTAGTGGAGAAGAATGTGGAGTTAGGGTCCTTGAGTCGTTTTTTCCAGGATCACCCA
The DNA here is from genome assembly GCF_014108245.1 of Pipistrellus kuhlii. Lineage (NCBI taxonomy): Eukaryota > Metazoa > Chordata > Mammalia > Chiroptera > Vespertilionidae > Pipistrellus > Pipistrellus kuhlii. The sequence continues at coordinate 28,029,476 of NW_023425573.1, forward strand.
AGCCTGGAGGGCAGATCACCTGACCAGGGTGTGAGTCCTGAAACCTACCCCTGGTCCTTGTGCGGCTGCTGCCCTTTTCCTGCTCAGCATTGTGCCCGAATCTGAAGGTCATCCATGGCATCTGGAGATACCATTGTGTTTACCAGCATCCCTCGCCTCTCCTCCCCTTGACCCCGGCTCATTTTTTTAAATAATTCTTTATTGTGGAAAGCATTACATATGTTCCCTTCCCCTCCCTCCCCCCATTAACCTCCGACCCACCCCACCCCAGGCCCTCACCAGCCCCAGCTCATATTCTTACTAGCCATCCTATCTCTGTGTATATATAGTGTGTTTACAAAGACACACATATATAACTAGTGTACATTTGTTATGTTTAATCACATAACTGTAATATCTTTCCACTTATAAAATCTAGAAGCCTCACTCATGATAACTTAAATAAGACAACAAAGCATCATTTGTTTTCTATCTGTTCGTGTGGCAAACCTGATCTTTTCCGTTTCCCAGTCATTCCAAAGCCTTCATTTTCTGTGGCTGATGCTGATCTTAAGAGCTTCTGCAGAAAACGGTGCCCAGAAATCTAAATATCTAGATGGACACAGGCACAGGGTTTAAGCCCCAGCTTTTTACATAATAGGCCTCCCGCCCGAAATCCCTCTGTGCCTGTCCCTGACCCGGCACTGCCTGGTGAAGCGTTCAGCATGTATTTCTCAGCCTCTCGACCAGGTTTATTATCTGCATGATGAAATGTGGAGCCGGGCCAGAGGATTTCTAATTTGGTTGCGTGGCCAACAATGTCTGCAATTGAGAACTTTAAAAAATCAGGGCATTTTCTTATTTGCAAGATGAAGCTAGCCAGTATTTTCAGCCACTTAATCATGTGAATGTAATAATGAAATGAAACACTATTTATGAAGTTTCCTGGGGTCTTTTTTTTGTTGTTGTTGTCTGGAAAACTCCACCAGCTTGGTGCCTGGGTCCTGCAGCTGACAGTGAGACAGACAAGTGGTGCATGCCCTCTCAGGTGCTGGGGATGGTCTGCTGATGTGGAAGGCGTAGTCCATGTTTACTCTGCATTGCATCTGAAGGGTGATTCACTGCAACATCAGCATTACCTAGAAAGGTATATTCTCAGCTTATTCCAAACCCACCCAATCAGTATCCCTGGGGTGGAGTCCAGCAGTATGTTATAACTCTCTCGGTGATTCCTATGCACATGAAAGTTTGGGGAGCACCTGTCCACACCAAGCATAATAATAAACAAATGTCAGCAACCCTGCCTAGAGTCCTCCTCCCTGTCTTCGCCCAAGTCCCTGGACTTTATTTCTCATTTCTTGAGACCCAGCTATGTGTCTTTCTTTACCAGACTCTAATGTGGCCTTGCATCTCCAATGTGCCATCCTAGCAAGTGCTGCAACCCACTTTGATCAAATACCATATTTTTCCAGGAATGCAAGGTTGGCTCGATATACAAAAATAGATCAATATCATACAACACATTAATGGAATGAAGGACAAAAGCTACATGGTCATCTCAGGAGATGCAGGAAATCCCAGTGGACAACATGCAATAATACCTTTTCGTGATGCAAACTAGGTATAAAAGGAAACTTCTTCAATCTGACAAAGGGCATCTATGGAGAATCCACAAGTGACATCATCCTTAATGATAAAGTATTCAAAGTGTGTTCCCCACAATCAGGAACAAGACAAGGATGTCCACTGTCACCACTTCTTTCAGCACTGGTTCAAGCCAGTGAATTAGGCAAGAAAAAGAAACCAAGGGCATCCAGGTTAGAAAGGAAGAGGTAAAAATATTTGTAGATGATGTGTTCATGTGTATAGAAAATCCCAAGGAATCCACAAATAACTATCAGAGCTAATAGTTGAGTTTAGCAAGTTTGAAGAATATAGGATCAATATACAAAAGTCAGTTGTGCTTCTATACATTAGCAATGGACAATTCAAAGTAAAATTAATTACAATTTTCAATTACAATATCATCAGAAAGAATAATACACGTAGGAATAACTTAACCTGTATACTGAAAACTATTTGAAGACTACCTAAATAATTGGCCAGAAATCTATCCTCATGGGTTAGAAGACTTGACATTGTTAAGACAGCAGTATTCCCCGAAGTTGATGTATACATTCAACAAAATTCCTTTCAGAATCACAAATGGTTTTTTTTTTACAGAAATGAACAAGCTGATTCTACAATTTATATGGAAATTCAAGAGAGCCCTCCCTGCAAGATTGGCAAAACAATCTTGAAAGAGAATAACAAAATTGGAGGACTCATATATTCGAGTTAAAAAAACTTACTGCAAAACTATAATAATCCAAGATTATTGATATTGGCCTAAGGATATACATATAGATCAATAAAATAGAATTAATGGTCCTGAAGTAAGCCATACATCTCTGGTTAATTTATTTTCAACAGAGATGCTAAGAAAATTCAGTGGGGAAAGAATCATCTTTTCAACAAGTGTGGTGAAACAACTGGATATTCACATAGAAAAGAATGAAGTTAGACCCCTATCTCATGCCAGATACAAAAAATGAACTCTAAATGAATCAGAGAGGTAAATCTTTATGGTACCTAAAGCATGAGTGACAAAAGAAAAAAATAGATAAATTGGCATTCACTAACTAAAATATTTAGAACTTCAAAGGACAATACCAAGAAAGTAAAAAGACACAGAATGACTGAAAATTTGAAAACCAAATGTTTAGTAAGAGCCTAGTATCCCGAATGTATAAAGAATGAGTATAATTCTGCAGTAGAAAACAAATGACTCAATTTATAAATGTGCAAAATCTTTGGACATTTCTCTAAAGCAGGTGTACAAATAACCCACATGTAAAGATTTAAAATATTATTTATTAGGGAAATGCAAATCCAGCCACATTGAGCCACTGCTTCTCACCCACTGGGATGGCCACAACGGAAAGGCAGTGGCAGGTGCTGGCGTGGGTGTGTGACAGTTGGAACCCTCATACTGCCAGTGAGAATATTAAATAGCACAGCTTCTTGGGAAAACACCCTGGAGGTTCCTCAAAAAATTAACCATAAACTTACCATATGACCCAGCAATTCCTCTTCTAAGCGTACACCTGACAGAAATAAACACATGTCCATACAAAAGTTGTGCATTTGTGTTCATAGCAGCATTCTTCACAATAGCCCCAAAGTAGAAACAGTCCAAATGTCCATAAAATGAAAGTAGGTGTACAAAAGATGGTATACCCACATAGCGGGTTCTTAAGACATGGAAAGAAATATAGTACCATACACACTACAACATGAGTGAACCTTGGAAATGTCATACTGAGTGGAAGAAGCCAGATGCAAAAGACCACATGTCACATGACTGTGACTCCCACTTACGTGCAGCAGCCAGACCAGGCGGATCCACGGAGGCAGTTGGATAGGGCCAGGGTAGGGGGAGGGGAACTGGGTGGGGGTGTCTGCTGAATGGGTGTGTTCAGGATTTGATCTGGGTTTCCATGGTGACGGCTCTATGGCCTTGTAAATATACTAAAACCACTAGGACATACACATTGAAAGGATGAGTTTTATAGTATGTGAATATGTCCCAAAAAAATTGTTTTAAAGGCAGAAAGGAATTTTCAAGGAGAAGAGATGGGGAGGTCATTACACCAAGAGAACCTTCGGGCCAAGGTGTAAATCGCTCAGGGCTGGGGAGAGGTCAGCCGGCTGGCTTGCCGCCCCTCATTTGGCACAGGAGCCCATGCAGGAGGGGATCCAGCATAGTGCTTGAGCAGGATTTGCATTTGAGCCAAAACTCCCTGACCTGGAGGGAGTGAGCCCAGGTAGAGGTGGTGCCTCGTGTCCAGAATGAGTGAGTGTGGACGAGAGAGAATTGCCACCAGGTGCTCAGGGCCTGCGAGGAGCCTGCAGAAGGCCAGGTGCAGGATAGCCATGGCCTCCTGGAATCCACCAAGCAAATCGACGTCATTTGTCAGCTCTGACGCCAAAGGAAACTGGTTTCAGTCACTCAGCCTGTGAAGCCAGAATTGAGCACCAGTCCTGCTGACTCAGACCGCCTAGGATGTAGAACATCACACCAGCAGGATTCAGCCACCCCGGAGGTCTGGAGAGAGACACGCATCCGCCATGAAGATTAGTGTTCTCTCTGGGGCCATGGGGCACACGGAAAGGTCTTTAAACGACAAGCAGAACAAACAAAAGGTAATTTCAGTCATAAAACCCTGACAATTTTTTAAAATATATTTTATTGATATTTCATAGAGGAAAGGAGAGAGATAGAGAGCTAGAAACGTCGATGAGAGAAACATCGACCAGCTGCCTCTTGCATACCCCCTACCGGGGATGTGCCCGCAACCAAGGTACATGCCCTTGACCGGAATCGAACCTGGGACCTTTCAGTCCACAGACCGACGCTCTACCACTGAGCCAAACCGGTTTCGGCAAAACCCTGACAATTTGAGTGTGTGCTAATAAAGGTGTCAGGTGCCCATGGTTGTGGCCAGGGACATTGACAAGGTCGTTAAGCTGAGGCCGAGCCCTACGATCCCATCATGCTCCAGAGAGGGATCTCTGGGCTTGGGGACAGAGCATCTAAAACCAGCCTCCCCGCCCCCCGCTGCGAGCCCCGGTCTCTGAGACTCGGCTTGAGTTCCTGGAGACTGGGAACAGCGGTGGCTAGAGCTTCCAATAAGTGTTATCTGCACTAGATACAAAACATCACCCACCTGGGTCTGGAAGATGGACGTTATCTGGGGTACGCATCACTTAATCTTAGGGACGCGCTTGCATAGAAAAGCATCTAATGTGTGACCTTGGAGGACAAAGGCAGCCCTGATGACCTGCCTGTGGCGTCTCCTGAGGACCACCAAAGCTGGCCTCATGTCTTACACCCATCCTCACGATCCTATGGAAATGAGGAGGAGAGGACACCGGCCGGGCATGTGCTTGCCTGTGGTCTAACACAGGACGTGGAGGAGGCTTGTTAACCCGAGGCTCCTAAAGGAAATGGGCCACATGCTCACGAGCATAGAATTCAATGTATAAGTGACCAGGTTCCTTGTGCCAGTGCCTTCTCACTTCCGTGCCTTCCGCTCAGGGAGCGTTTGGAAATGACCTGGGGGGTGGAGGGTTGACTGGCATTTAGTCCTGGGGCCTGGGATGTATAAGCCCCAGGCATCCTAGGAAAGGAAGAACTGCCCAGAATGCCAGTAGCAGGAGAGGCCTGAGGAGCACCAAAGAACCAACCAAAAACCAGGCCAAGCCACTGCCGAGGGAGCCAAAATCCACTCTGTCCTGCGGTCCTGTGTGGCCGCGGCTCCCCTGAGCCACCAGAGCTGTCTGCCCATCTGCCTCCCCGAGACTGCCCACCCGACGACCACCAGCTTCATACCCCGGCCTGTCCCCCAAACACACTCCTGGGGTAACAGCCCAGCACCAGCCAGGTGGTGCACGTACCTGCTGACTCATTTCCAGAAAACTCAGAGCTGCCAGCTTCCCGACGCCACTCCGGCTGGGCCTCCCAGAGGGCAGGGGAGACAGTGGTGAGGTCATGATGTTTTACTTCCAGACAGTGCTTTGGAGCAGACAAGCCTCCTCATTAAAGACCCAGTGACAGTTTCATTAGACTCGTCCTGTGTCCTTGGTCGTAAGTCCTCTCCGAGCCAGTCCTTCCACACCAGCTGCTGGGAGGGAGCAGCGGACGTAGCAGGGCCTCCAGGGAGAAACCAAGGGCTCTGGGCCTGTTTGGGCAACAGGGCAGTGCAGGTCCCTTAACTTCTCCCAACAAAGTGCCCTCTGTGAAGGGAGAAGTTGAGCGGAAGACCGCCTGGGAGCCCTCGGTGCAGTGTCCACAGTTCTGTCTTCCCTCCCCCATTATATATATATATATATATATATATATATATATATATATATATATATATATATATATATATATACACATACATGCCTAATATGCAAATTGTCCCCTTGGGAGTTGGACCAGGAGGCCAGGAGTTCTATCCTTCACTATGATGTGCACTGACCACCAGGGGGCGGCACAGAATGAAGGAAAGCCCTGATCCGCCCTGATCACCTGCCAGGTCTAGGGACCTAGCCTACCTGTGCACGAATTCTGTGCACCAGACTCTAATACACTATAAAAGGTTCCATGTCTCTTTGGTGGGAGTAAGACTGACTGTACTTTGAAGACTTCCCTGATCCTTCATTTAACCACCCCAGCGGTCTCTTCTGAAGGCAGCGACTTCGTCATCGGGCCGCGGTGTAGACATTGAGGAGCTAATTCCCATTGCACACTCCAGGCAGTTAGTGGTCAGCTTCCATCTGGCACGGCACAGGCTGTCCTTCATTTTCAAAAATGTAAACTCAGCCGTTTCACATTCATTTTAAAAAATTAAGAGTCCCTTTGCTCTTACTAAGTAGTAGTCTGCAATAAAATCCAACACCTAAATACAGCAGGTGCTGCTCTGAAGCAGAATTGACATGTACAAGCGTTAATGAAAATTTACATCGAATTAGTTGAACAAAAATTACTCCAATGCAAAGCACTCCCTCCAATGAGCTTTTTATTTGCAATCCCCATTTTCATTTACTTGATGGCATCCGTGGAAAGACCAAGGCCTGAGCTTCTGTGAAGGGAGCCAGACGCAGAGTCCTGCCTAGGATGGGGTTTTGTTGTAATGCAGTGTCTGGAAGAGGCAGGTCGAAGCCACAGGAAGCAGATCCGGCTGGTCTGAGGGTGGAAACGCAGATCAGCTGCAGTGGACAGACAGGCAGCAGGGGTCTTCGGGGTGATAGCAGTGTCATAAACCCGAGTCATGGCGATGGCTGCACAGCTCGGTGGATTTCCTAAAAATTGTTGGGCTGTATACTTAGAACAGGTGGCATTTATGGTGTGTAGATTGTCCCTCAATAAAGCTGTTAGGGAAACAAAAGGCCTTAGCCACACACTGAGGGGGCTCCTAGTTTCTGAAGAAACACAAGACAAAAAGAAGCTGCGTCTGAGGGGTGGAAATCGCAAAGGGCCTCCTGCTGCGGTTGTAGGGAATGGTGTCCCGGCCTGGGATGTGGACAAGGACACGGAGCCCAGACCTCTTTTCCTGGATTTTCAGTCTTTCAGGTAAATATGGAACCTGCTGGGGCCCCCTCGGTACTGGAACTGGCCTAAGGCCGCCCTGCAGGACCCCCAGTGGGAACACTTCTTCTGGGCTCCTGTCATCTCATCACGCTCCTCCCAGGCCTGGGTGGTGTCCCTGCATCTCCGACGGGTTCCGAGTAGGACCTCTGACAGTGGGAACAGCCATGCGAATTGCCACCAGTGGTTGTAGGCTTGAAAGCTTGTGTCGGGCCAAATGGCTCAGAATCTGAAATTTATGTGAAGAAAACCAACCAGGGCCCTCAATGAGAAAAAGGCAGCGGCAGCCGTGGGGCAGAGGAAGTCAGGACTGTGGTGAAGTCCGCACTCGGGCCTCGGGCACTGAGGAGGCTGCTCCCCACTCCGCCAAGACCCCCCATCCGGTAACAGCTTCCTTCCGACGTCCTTCCCAGTAATATCTAGAAAATGGCGTTGTTTCCACATTCAAGAGACTATTATGTGTGTGTTTTTTTCAAGTCTAGAGAACATCTATTTCTTAAATGTCTTAGCCATGTGGTGAGTGGGCCATACATAAACCAGCCTAGACCTGCTCTGCTTAGGAACCAGGAGGCTGAGTCAAAGCTGTAACTTCCAGAACGTTCTCCTGTGGAATTTGATTCTGGCAACTGTTAACAAGCAGATGTGTCTGGGAAAAGAGGTGTTTGAGAACTGAAATAAACAGAATGAAAGTGGCCTCTCTCTGGTATGCAAAGCTTCCCAAACCAGTGAGAGGCCAAGGCTGTGAACATCCTGGCCAAGCGCAGTGTTTCCCAAACGCACTGGGCAACGGAACCCTTCCTGAAGAAATACCTGCTCTGGGTCAGGGCCAGCCTTTGGTGGTGACTGTATGCTGTGGGCTAAAATCCATACAGGCGCACACATGCACCTGTGATTCCACTCCCAGGTAGTGTCTGTGTATTACAGAAAGTCTTTTTATGGACACATTTCTGCCAAGAAATAATGCTCGAAACGACACAAAGCCTGCTTTAGGCTAGTGTTGCATTGTGAGCCTCTTTCTGTGTCACTGCTTTTCACAGAATTTCACAGAATTCTTTTCAGTGCTGGCCCAGTAATTCATCTCATGATTGAGTCATTGCTTCATCATTTGCATGTGGACATTGGGAATATTTGCAAAGAAATACTGAAAGCATGAAGGGATGCTGCAGTAGCTTGTTTGTGGATTCATGGGAAGGGGAGGGGGGGTTATGACTCATTGTTTTACAAAAATAGGCTCCTAGAAGGAGCCTAACTGGGTCAAAGGTTGTAGACTTGAGGAATGGAACTGGTGTCATTGCAGTGATCTCAGAAAGGTGCCCTCCCCACCCCACCCCCAACCGGCATCCTTCCTTTTTCTCTCCCTTCTTCACCTTCCGCGCCTCACGCCCTTGACGCCAGTCCAGGTGTCATCTCCAGGCTCAGGATTCCACAGCGCCGCTTTGCTGGGGACACTTCTCCACTATCAGTCAGGGTTCTCCAGAGGAGCAGAACCCGCTCTGTGTGTGTGTGTGTGTGTGTGTGTGTGTGTACACACAGGTGCACACAGAGATTTGTGTTAAGAATTTGGCTCCTGATTGTGAAGGCTGCCAAGTGTGCAATCTGCAGAGCAGGACTGGAATCTCAGGCAGGAGTTGATGCTTCAGTCTTGAGGCTGAATTCCTTCTTTTTAGGAAATCTTAGGTTTTTTTTCCTCACAAGACCATGAATTGACTGAATATGACCCACTCACATTGTCAAGGGTGGTCTTTCTTTTTCTTTTCTTTTTTTTTTAATATAGTTTATTGATTTTTTTTTTTACAGAGAGGAAGGGAGAGGGATAGAGATTTAGAAACATCGATGAGAGAGAATCATAGATCAGCTGCCTCTTGCACACCCCCTACTGGGGATGTGCCCAAAACCAAGGTACATGCCCTTGACCTATATCAAACCTGGGACCTTTCAGTCCGCAGGCTGATGCTCTATCCACTGAGCCAAACCGGTTTCGGCAAGGATGGTCTTTCTTAAAGGCCTGATTATAGAAGGCATTAACTGTTCTCAGCAATGCCTAGATTCCGGTTTGATTAAATCATTGAGCATCACAGCCTGGCTAAGTGGACACATGAAATTGGCCATCACACCTGCCATGACTCTGATTGTGCAGAGAATTCTATCCCAGCAGAAGCCACAGCTGTCTCCACACCTGTGACCAACACGGCCTCAACCTTCTTATTTAAAAGAAAAAGGAGAATGACAGTTCTTGCCCTACCGCCCCACTTCATTGTTGTGAAACTCAACTGAGAACAATATTCCGAGCAACACTGCATTTACAATGCTATCACTCTGTGTTACATTTGTATACCTTAGTGTTCCCTCCGCTTGACTGACAGCACGTCTGTCCGGACCGGGGGAAGGTGCAGACCAGTTGCCAGGCAAACACCACTCTTCTTGGTCAAAAGCCACCAAGCCCTTAGCGAAGGCTCCTCCAGCAGAGACGCAGGACTTCCGCCCGGAAATAACTTCCCAGTGAACGTACGTGGAACGGCATGAAAATGTCCTGTTTCCGTCTGCTTAAAGTTCTGCAGGTTTTTTGCTGGGCAATTATCTGTATAAAATACTTTTTTCTTTTAAGTAGGATCCTATCGCTAATGAAACCATATTTTGAACATGGAATTGTTACAAAGGAGGAAAAAAACTGTCATTATCCAGAAAAGCAGCAATCGCTCACACATTTGATGGTCTAAATAGAATTTTCCTCTTTTAGGGGAGATGAAAGCAGCCCCCTCGTATCAGCCTATGAAATTATTTTAGAATTGAGTTTAATCCCTGGGCCGAGGAAGGGGAATGGACCCCTAACACACAGGATCCAGGCATGGGAAGTCCGATCGGAAATGTGGAGACAGACTGCGTAGGAGATCAGGCCTGGTCCGTAACCCAAAAGAAACATGAAAAAAGGGTGTTTTAATGTTGGGGAAAAAAGGCAGCTTGAAAGGTAAGGCTTCCTTCCTGCCGCTTCCCCGGTGCCCTTTTCCCCTGATCACGTTAGCTGGACGCCCATCTCTGTAAGTTTTCCCCCTAGAACAAACCTATCATTTTTCACCACGGGATATTTACAGCTTCAATCAGCGCCAAATCCAGTTGGCTTCTGATCTCATCGCTGCAAGTTATAGATGCAGATATTATTTGCACTGCGGTTAATTATGGGGCAATCAAACTTTGGCTTTTCTACTGTAATTTCCTCTGCCAGCTAATTTAATTAATCACCCCCAGCTCAGCTCTTCCAGCTGCGACCGGCAGGGTCATTAATTAGGCACGTGACCGTCGCTCAGGCCCGGCCCTGCTTCCAGCCTGCTGCCCATTTGATCTCGGGAAGGGAGAGCGTTTCCAAAGCACCCGGGCGGATTGGGGGTGAGGACCCTCCATCCTCTCCAGAGGGAGGACGGCTCCCAGCGGCCCACAGCCTGCCTCAGTGGTGATGGAAGGAGCCTGGCCTTCCGTCAGGCCTGCTCTACACTCAGGGAGGAGGAGGCCTCGGCCTGTGTGTCCCCCAACAGCGCAGACAACTGTGAAGAGCGAGTCTGTTCTGTGAGAGTGCCATCTCCCTGGCAGGCTGACTCTTCCTCTGAGGGAAATGCTAGAGGATTGTTTCATGAGGAAGTGACTTTTTTGGCCTGCACCCATCTAAAGGATGTCGAAATGCTTCACCTGATGATATTGCTTTGCTTTGAAGAGCCTGTTTTCAGGCAGGTACCAGCTTCCCTTTGCTGCTTGGAAAATACCCATTCTGAGAAATCATTGAAATCCCATACAACAGTGTGTGGGCGGGGGTGTGGGTGTGCGCATGTAGAGAAAAATTCACCCAAATTTGAGAGCTTTCTTATGATTATTCTTAAGTAGAGTTTCTCTTTTTTTTTTTTTTATTATATGGGTGGTTTTTTTACATAATATATTACATAGGATGATTTCAGTTAATATTTTAAAGGAACTGGATATTTAGTCTGATCTTGTCTTAACAAAAGATAAACTGATGAACAGGTGTTTTCAAGAGCTGTAATAAATCATGCTAGAACAAGGAATGCCTCTTCTAAGATCTTATCCAGTGCTCTGCCCTCAATTAAATGAATCAAAGAGATAGATGTGAGTGTAGGAACACACACAGGCACACACAAAGGTTCCAGTGAAGAGGGAAGTGTGGTGCAGCTCAGTAATTAAAGGGACAATCGCAGGAGAACTCACAACCTCTAGGGTTGGACCTGTCTGTTCAGTTGGGCCTGAAGTTTCCCCATCATAAACCCCAGGCCCAATCACACCAAACATCCCTCCCGACAGACAGTGAGGGGCTGGGGTGGATGGCCTGAGGGTGGCTGGCTGGAGCTGTGCTGTGCCTTCCTCAAGAGGGGTCCGAGTGGCTGCCTTCAACTAAAGTGTATTCAATCCTGAAAGCCAGCCTATGACCCATTGGTATGCTAAAAAATTTTAAATTTTTTAAGTTGATTTCAGACAGGAAAGGAGAGAAAGAGAAACATCAGTGATGAGAGAGAATCATCAATAGGCTCTCTTCTGCACACCTCTTACTGGGGATAAAGACAGCAACCCAGGCAAGTGCCCTGACCAGGAATTGAATCTGTGACCTCCTGGTTCATAGGTCATTGCTCAACCACTGAGCCACACTGGCAGGGCAGCATGCTAAAATTTAAATGGCAGGCTACATTCGCTGGTTTCATGCTGTAAAAATTGTTCTGCTTCCTTTTTTTCTTTTTCATTTCTGCCTCACCTCCTGACGGCCTTTACTGTCAATCAAAAAAATAATAATTATAATACAGCCCTAAAGAGATCAGGAGGTGGGGGCAGGCCTAGGGCGTGGCTGGCCTCTGCAGGGGCCCCCAAGGACACCCTGCGGTTTACCAGGCCTGGGATGTGGCCCAGTCCGCATCCTTTGTGAGGGGCTCCTGCTAGGGACAATGGCTGTCCGTCAGGGATACAAGTCCCAGATCCTGGCCTTGGGCTCCTCAGGCACAGACCTGATGGCAGTTGTCATCTCTGCTGTTGCTGCAGCCAGAGCAGGAGAGGGCCCACACCACTCACTGCACCCTTAAAGCCTGCCCTCAGCGGCCCCTTTTTCTTCCTCCCGCTTAGAAACAGGCTGACAGTCTGAATGTTGGAAGTAATTGGATTCTAAATTCTAATTCATCTGTAAAGTATTCGGTGATTAGATTAGCCTAATAGATATCATTTCTCACGTGGCTGCCTAATTTTACCCTGATCGCGTCTCAGCGGCTGACGTGTCCCCCGATTTACTATTGACGTGAAGTTCTCAGAAGGCGAGACATCACTGCCTGCCGCCTTCCGTCTGTTTTCCCAGGTTAAAAGTTACGCTGATTTATGCCTAGAGGGTATCGCCCTCCTGCGCAGGTGCGATTGCACAGTGTATATCACTCTTGAAGAAGAGCAGGAGAAGAGAAACATTTATTCTGTGTCATTCTGAGTCCCCTTTCCTGTTCAGAAACTGAGACGTACAGGCCTCTGAGACCCGGGGCAGCACTTCCCTGGGGGCTGCGTGGGTTTTTTAAATCGTTGGAAATCGTATCACAGTAAAACTGTAATTGTCACTTGTAACATAGGTCTTACGGGTGTAAACACAGTAAAAAAAAAAAAATCTAAACATCTTAAGAAGCTATTTCAGCCAGGGCATCTGGAGCTACTTTTTATAGAGCTGGTTGAATTCTTGGTCAGAAACAGAGAATGGTCAGGGGGGAGACATGGCCTGAAGTTACAGATAAGGAGGCATCCTATCCATTCTTCAGCCTCATTCCTTTGCACAAATTTAATTTCTTCAAGTGTGTGCCGCTCCCCTCCCCCACCGCTTCCCCGTCTCCCTCCAAAAACCTGCAAATAAAATCCAGGCCTCCCTCCCCATTCCATAGCTGGAACCAGCTGGTGGGTTTTGTGTGGCGACTGAGCAGTGGGGGGAAAACTTTTGGCAAACACTGGGGGAGCGGGAGGCGGAGGTAGGTAAACTCAGGAAACTGTTTTCATGAGTAAATGAAGGAGACAAAGGCGCTCCGCAGGCACCGAGGGGACGCGCGCTCCCTCTGAATAGCTCCCCAAAAAACGGAGCTGAAAAGGAGGAAGGCCCATTTGCTTCTGGGAATCCAATAAATTGTTTCAGGAAGTGAAAGTCTGTCCCGGCTAATGGAGCCCTGATTGACAGCGCTTCTCATTATGGAGCCCATCAGGGGACAGGCATTCAGAGCTGTTTGGGGGGAGGAGAGAGCAGGGAGCGGAGGAGCCAGAGCCCGAGGGGGCGGGGTGGGGGGGGGGGGCGGGGAGGTGCGTCCTGTGTTCACTGAGAGAGCCCTGCACCCGCCATGCCCCCCTCCAGGAAAGACCGCAGGAAAAGGGAATGGCGTGGTCCCCGAGCATTCACCTTTCCTGCTGTGACCCCTCCCACCTGCATTTCTCACAAACCTGAGGCACCTCCCTCCCTCCCCCCAGGAGAGCCAGCCCAGCCCCAGGGCCCCTGCCGGCAGCAGGCCACTTCCTGGCTCGTGCCCACCCGGGACCTGGATCAGGATAACACGATCACAGGCGTGTTTCAGCCTCTTTTCTGTGTCCATGCGATGCCGTGGGTTGTCTGTTAAGGACAATCACAGGGGCATTCTCTGTCCCACGACCACCAGAGAGGTAGCGGGTTTCTTTGTCCAGGAAGAAACAAATCAGGGGTCGTGGCTGAGGCTAACCAGGGTTGATGAGGGCTCTGGTGGGAGGTGGGAGACAGACCAGTTGCCTCTGCAGGGAAAGGGCATCAAGACTGTCCTCTGTGGTCGAGACCCCCGGTCCCCTCTCCAGCCACCTGCTCTACGGTGTGGACAGGGCTGCTCAGCCTGCACAGAGGGGAAGTGACCGGATGTGGCAGGTACTTTACACATCAGCACCAACCTCTCCGGCCAGGGTTGGGAAGACGTATAGGAAACACTCAATGTCCCCTGGCCCGATGGACAGCTCACAAGAAACTGGCTGTCCAGGGTTGCTGATCTGACAAGACCTCCCCTCTGGGGCAAGAGGGACCCTCAGAGTCCACAATGGGATGCTCCCTCTCCTGGGTCCTAGCCTCGCCGGCCTCAGGGACCGCCTTCCACTAAGCAGCGGGGTGGGACTTGCAGTGCTCTCTACCCTCTTAGGTGAAGTAGCTGGGGGCCTGTGAATTCAACTGACGACAGCGTGACGGGAGACGAGGCGTACACATTTAGTACCTTTTATTTTATTTATGTATTTATTTTTAATATATTTTATTGATTTTTTTTTTACAGAGAGGAAGGGAGAGGGATAGAGAGTTAGAAACATTGATGAGAGAGAGACATTGACCAGCTGCCTCCTGCACACTCCCTATTGGGGATGTGCCTGCAACCAAGGCACATGCCCTTGACCGGAATCCAACCTGGAACCCTTGAGTCCGCAGGCTGATGCTCTGTCCACTAAGCCAAACCGGTTTTGGCCATTTAGTACCTTTTAAATGTATGTGCACGGGGCGTCAGAGGGAGAAGGGATGGTAAGATTTGAGAGCTTCCTATCAGCTCCGCAGGGGAGGACAGGGGGAAAGCCACTGTGGCAGAGCAAATGGCTTTTAGGAAAGATGAATGGGCCCTTGGGAGATCAGATGGAGACAGGAAAGCCTGTGACCGTATGTGTGGGCGTGGTGCCCACCTCTCACCTCCTCTCCTGTGATCATGGCCATCCCCCCTGGCTCGTGAAGATCCCAGGAGGGGCTTTATGACGACCCAGTTCTTTTTTTGCTGAGGACCCGACCTCAGAAGTCCTCAGCCCACGTGGCCCTGAGTTCCGAGCGGGGAGTGTTGATGGTCTGCGTGGCGGTGAGGTGCCCTTGGACAGGGTGTCCTTCATTCACCTTCTGTGGAGTCCACCGCGTCTTCACTTTGGAATTGGCAAGAGGCCTTGTGGGTGCTTCGCCCCGAAGGAGTTGGTGTGCGCACTGAGGAAGGGGCCGGGCGGGAAAATGGATCCACCCGTTAACGTGACCAGCACAGCCCCGCCGCGTGGCTCAGCAGCTGAGCCTGGACCTACGAACCAAGAGGTCACAGTTTGATCCCCGCTCTGGGCACATGCCCAAGTTCTGGGCTCAGCCCCAGCGGGGAGTGTGCAGGAGGCAGCTGATCACTGATTCTCTCTTATCCTTGATGTTTCTCTCTCCCTCTCCCTTTCCCTCTGAAATCAATTAAAAATATATGTGTGTGTGTGTGTGTGTGTGTGTGTGTGTGTGTGTAGTGTGTGAGTGTATATATATATATTTTTTTTTGTTATTTTTTATTTTTTAAGCAACCAGCACATGTGCCACAGCTCTCACCCCACCCCCGGACGCCAGGTGCTTCAGGTGTCTGTGGCGTGGGCAGGCCTTCCCAAACAGACTGCCTTCCGTGGCTCTGTGGGTGATGGCAGGTCTTGGGGTGAACCCCTCTGTGAACTTGAACATCCGTCGCAGCGGCTCCCAGGCTGCCCTCGAGTGGTGGGTGCGCTGACGTTGACAGGTGCGCCGTGTGCTCCTAATCCTAAGCTGCAGGAAACAGTGTTCATTTTTCATCTGAATGTAGCTGCACCCTAAGTTTTATAAACAAAAGACCAGGGCTGTCCACGCAGTACAAGCCAAGAGACAGAATTCTCTGTCTCGCCCAGTTTTTTCCTGTGACGACAGCGGCATAGGCCACAAATGGGGTTCTTTACCCATTGCAGTGCTTTTTTTTTTTTTTAATCCATCTGCCTCTATTCACCTGAAGCCCAGACCCAACACGAGCTTGGTGCCTAACTCCTAGTGAGGGCTCCATTGAAATTTCCTGAAAGAATGAATGCTTAATAGGGCATTAGATGGCGTGAGAATCGAAGCACATTCGAACAACTCACTTCAGCTAAGAGGAAACATGATGTTCCCAAGGACAGAGATGGAAGGGACGCTGGCACCCGTCACTTGGAGGAGTGAAAAGAGAAGAGAGGGGACATCCTTGGAAGCTGGGGAGACCAGGACCTGCCCAGGAGGAGAGGGTGTGAGCCAGACCTCTCCCGGGGGTGGCAATGTCCAAGTCCACTTTACATTTCCACACGGGTGACTTTGTCTCCAAGAGCATGCACTTCTTTTGTGATTTTCTTTTTTTCTTCAATGTATACAAAATTAAAGTCAGTTCCGTCCGTGGCTGTAAAGCTGGGAGTTCCCCGGGGCAGAGCTGTGTGCCTCCTCCCCGTTCCGGAGGGTGGGTTTACGTGTGTCTCAGGCTCCGAGCGGCCGGGATGCTGGCGTCTGAGCAGGGGTCCGTCCCAGGGGCTGCCCGCCCGGGCCTCAGGGGCCAGCGGGAGAGCCTCAGCGGCCTCTGTCTGCACAGGAAGCCCGACGCCCTGGGTGAACCTTGCTCCTGACGGACGCCATGCTCATCTCAGGCTTTTGTTTAATCACTCGAGAACAAAGAGAAGTTTGCACAGAAGAAAATGGAGGTTGCTAACCAGAAAGGCCCTCCGGAAGTCACAGATTCCTGTCCAGTCAGCATGAATACGCTGCTTCTTACACATGGAATCGGGGGGCTGGCATTGCAGAGTGTCGGCAATAAAGAACGGGTCGGTGGGATGATAACTCGATCGGCACCCCCGCCTTCAGAGTGGCTGACGGGGTCTAATCGGCATACAACGCCCTATAAATTTATTAGCGGGCCTCATGCGCATTGGTGGGCCTTCTACTGTTAAGCACCAGGAAATTACCAATTTTCAGGAGTTAGTCACTCAAGTCGCAGTATCACTAGGTTAAGAAAAAAAATCCACGTCGCTCCTGTTATAAATCAAGCATGCGCCCTGCACAGCAGCTTCCCGCTGCAAAGAAGCCCCTTGGGTGGGGATGCTTGGGGCCAGCAGGGAAGAGACCATATTGCCCATCAAGCCCACTGCTTCACCTCACCCTTGCTTAAGATGACCAGATGTCCTGCTTTTGGCGGGACAGTCCCGATTTCTAACAATTTGTCCCGCGTCCCGAGGCATTTTAAAAAAGTCCTGAAAATCGCCGCGGGGCGCGGGACAAATGGTTAAAAATCGGGACTGTCCCGTCAAAAGCGGGATGTCTGGTCACCTCACCCTTGCTGCGCACGCCTCTCGAGTCCACAAGGCCCTCCTGTCCATCCGTCCACCAGCCCTGGGCTCCAGCTGCTCAGCCACCTCGGGCTGGGCCGGGGAGAAATTGCAGCTGTGAGGCCCTCCTGCCCAGGGCTTTGATGTTCTCGGCGCTGCCTTCGGCCCTCGGGCGTAGCGCGCAGAGAGGACACCTCCACCCTCCGCTTTCAAGAGCATAATAGAAATATTCAGGAGCAGACATAATTATTCCAATTACTTCTCTCTGGTGTTTGAGACACACTCAAGAGTCACAAATTAGAAAATAATATTCACATGTTTCTTCTAATTGGTAACAGATTAGAGGCATTTTATCTTTTTAAATAATTTCCAAATGTGCCCCGAAGAGACTGGTGGGGAGGGGGGAGGACCGGGAGGCAAGCGTGGAAAAGCAAGCGTGGCTTTGCAAGGCTGGCAGCAGCCCCCTTGGCCAGGACCCCGTGGATTGCGGGAGATGGGGGGGTGGGGGTTCGGGGGAGCCCTCCTCCCACACCGTGTTTTCATTTGGTCGGCTGTTTGGCCCTGTCATCACTTTCTGTGGAAGGTGAGCAGAGATGGGGCGGCGTGTTTCCTTACTGACCAACTTGTGAGCTTAAGCCTCACTTGTAAATACTTCGACAAACACATTTTTTATTGCTGTGCACTGTCCCTTCGGCCACGTTTTCCACACACACACACACACACACACACACACTTGCATATCTGCCCATTTTTGGATCCATCAACTTCCAGAAACAAATTGGAAGTCGTCTGTGCCTCTTCTGCCCTAGGGGGTAGGGGGGAGGACTTGGGAGGGACCAGGACGGAGGCTGCACACTTGGGTCACATGTCCGCCCCTCACTGCCCTTGAAAAGCAGGAATCACATTCCTCTTCTTGCCCAGTGGTCACAGTTCCAGTTTGACAATGGGGTTTGGTTTTACCAAATACTGTTTTAAAAATTGGTCGCTTATGCCCTGGAAAGCAGCTCGGTGGTTTCTTATAAAATTAAACATCGCACCTCCTAGATGACCCAGCAACTGCCTCTTGGGATTTATCCCAGAGAAAGGAAAACTTAAGGTCACGTAAACACCTGTTTTGCTAAAGTCCAGAGCAACTTGATCTGGAATAGCCTCAAACAGGAAACAGCCCAGATTCCTGGGGGGTGGCGGGGGGGGGGGGGGGGGGCAGTTAAACCAGCTTCGGCCTATCCATGCCCTGGAACACAACTCGGCACTGAAAAGGAGTGCACTGTGGTGTGTCTCCAGAGGGTTAGGTTGCATGAAAAAAGCCAGTCCCTGAGATTACATGCTGTATAATCCCATTACAGAAGGTTCTTGAAAGACAAAGTTACAGAGATGGAGACTAGATTAGTGGTTGTCAGGGGTTAGGGATGTAGAGAATGTGCGGGAGGGGGTGTTTGTAATGGAAATGTTACGTATGTTGATGGGTGATGGATAAGGGAACCTAATGGGATAAGATTGCCTGGAACTCAATACCTACTACACACCCAAGTGCAAAGGAACGCAGGGAGAGCTGGGGGAGTCGGACTCAGATGGGTGGGTGGATTGCATCAATATCAGAGTATCTTAATTGTCACCTCATCAATACTATAGTTTTCCAAAATGTTACCCTTGGGGAAAACAAGGCAAGGGATACATGGAATCTCTCTATATTCACTCTTCAACTACCTGTGAATCTACAATTACCTCAAAATTTAAGATAAATAAATAAATAAATAAATAAGCAGTGGCTTCCCTACAAAGAATTGGGGCTGCTTAGGAAAATGACGCACCCCAGATCTGAGAAGGTACAAGGCAGGCCAGAAAGCACAAAACCGTCAGGGACTGAGGATGACACGTGGGATAGGACAGGAGGTGGCCACACCTGGAACAGTGTGAGCATCGAAAGGAATAATGCTGCTAACAGACTCTATGACAACACATTTGGTTTGTTTAAAGGCGGTGGGTCTACAGTGGCACTCCAAAAAAGGAAGTTGAGGGTGGGAGGCCCTTCTTTACAGAAAAGGCCAACTGATAGAGCGAGAGGATTAGGGAGCGTGTGTCTTGCGTTAGAGAGTGAGCCGGGATCATCACCTCAAGGATGGTGCCCCGGCAGGTGTTCCAGCAGCAGGAGACTCAACATCTCAAGGTATCGGCCCCCAGATCATGTGTTAGTTATGAAGGGGAGGAGGTCCTGGACGCAGGACAGGCCTGGGGCCCCGGCCTTCACCGTGTGATCAGATTCCACAGTGGCACCTCCCGGTGTGATGTGGGGAACGCACGTGCTGTCTACACGCTGTTCTCGCCCAAACACGTGACCCTCCGTGAATCAGACCAGATGCTCTTGGAGAACCTCTACAACAGAAATAGCTTGGCCTCTTCAAAACAGTAATGGAATGGAAGCTGGAAAAGAAAGGAGGGCCTTAGGGTAAGGTGACCAGACGTCCTGCTTTTGGCGGGACAGTCCCGATTTTTAACAATTTGTCCTGTGTCCGAGGTGTTTTAAAAAAGTCCCAATTTTTTATTTTAAAACACTGCAGGATGTCTGGTCACCTTACCTTAGGGCCAAAGCTGCTAGACTGAAGGAGATGAAAGAGAGGGGTCACATGTTCTTTACGTGGTTTTGGCTGAACGGGTCGTGGTAGTGTTTAACAGCTTCACCTCGTGGCCCTCGGGAATCTTAGTCAGCTTCCTTTGCGGCCTTCCTCTCGGGGAAACCCACCTCCCTTTGCCCGCTGCCCGTGCCCGCTTCTTGCCAGCAAACCTCAAGGGAAGTTTCTTTAGCGGCTGGGCCGGGCCGGGCGGGCGGGCAGGATGGCTTCTGCACGTGTCTCTCCGTGAGAGTCTGAAATTGTCTCCAGCCGCCAGCGCGCACCTTCTTCACCATGTTGCGTGAGAGGTGTCTGTGGGCATGACCTGCTCTTTGCCACTCAGGTTTTGGGTGTTCACGTCCTTGAATCTCATTTCCGTCATCTCAGAAGCCACGTTGATAATCCGTTTCACATTTGCAATGTGGTGGTCAAGTGCTTGCAAATGGAAAGCTGAGAGGAAATAATGGCGGACAGCTGATAGTGATGACGCATTGGCAGGATTTTTGAGTCGCTTGAACTTTTTCAAAAGTCCCTGGAATTGTTCTGGCCTTAACTAGGAGCGATTTAGGCGGCATCAGAGTACGTTCCACATGGACACTGCTGGCCTGTGCCACTTAGGTCTTACGTATTCCCTTTTCTGGGGAAGACCAGCACAACCCTCAACCCACTGATCATCACTCGGTAGGTTTTCTTACCTCTAAGTATGTAAAAACATCTAGCCCTCCTGTCCCAGGAGGGAAAAAAAAAGATTTGTGAATAGCTAATTTTTTTAAGGACAACTATTCTCATAAAAGGCACCTGAGAAAGCCTGCCAATCCTCAAGTAGTTTCTTCTCTACCATTTTCCTCTCCTAGTAAGATAATGCAACTTAATCATGATATTCTCCCTCCTCCTTTATTGGCTTGTCATTTGGTAGAGAGAGAGAGAAGGGAAGGAAGGGAGGGAGAGGGAGGGAGGAAGGAAACAAACCAGATGCAGCACATCCTCCTGAGGGACTCCTCGGCTGGAAGAGAATGTTTTGGCCATGCGGAATGTTTTGAGGTCCCTGGGGAAACTAAACGTGCACCACATATGACTGATGCTATGGTTCGAGCCCCTTGGTGCGCTGGCATGGGCCATGGAATCTCACAGTGCAGCCCGTGCCCGGGAACCAGGGAGCACTTGATGCTGGAGTCTTTCTAATTGTGGCAAAATACGCATAGCATCACATGTATCACTTTAATCAGCTTATGTGTACAGTCCGTGGCATTTAGTGCATTCACGTTGTTGTGCCACCATCATCGCCAGGACTTTCCATCTTTCCAAACTGAAACTGTCCCCACTAAACTGCTCTCCATGCCTCCTGCCCGGCGCCCCCCTCCACTTTTTTGTGAATCCCACCACCTGAGGACATGGAGCCATGCACTGTCTGTCCTCTGGTGACTGGCGCGTCTCACTCAGCATCTTGTCCTTCACTGCCTGCATGTCACAGCTGTGTCGGGACACCCTTCCTCTTTAAGGCCACCGGGTCGTGCTCGGCCCTCTGCCATCGATCGCTCCATCTTGCCCCTCGATTTTGCCTTTAAGAAGAGCCTTCCCGTGCATTTCCGCTCCCTGGTGTTTAACGGGCACCTTGTGGCAGCATCCCGAGCGGAGGAAAAGGGCCATTTCTCTTTCCATGTCTGTTTGTGATGTGATACGTCCCAGAGCCGATCCCATCGGCCGCCGGTCCGGGGAACTTCCCTCGCTGTGATGGGCCTGCCCCCCGGCTGCGGCAGGGCCGCCGAGGAGCGCCCGTTCCATGCCACACCACACCACGCGGATCGGGGGCCACCTCACCTGGCTGGCTCGGGCTCCCTCTCACGTGGCACAGATTTATCGCGATGTATGCTTCAGAACAGTTGCTCACGTTTTTTCCTCCTCACACTGAGGGGCCGAGCCATGAGTGTGTGTGTGTGTGTGTGTGGCTGCTGCGACTGAGCTGCAATTACTAGGTGAAAACACTAGATTTGCGAATTAATTCAAAAGCCTCGGTTGTCAAACTGGCATTAATAAAGGTGCAGAGTAATAAAGGTGTCTGTGCTAAAACCCCAGTGAGATAGATAGCCTGTGAGTGGGAAACGAGGAGGAGGGGCTCCGGACGGTAAGAACGTGTGTGAATTGAGGGGTGTAGCTGCAGGTTACTTTGCCCTTTAACCTCCCGTTCTCATTGTGTTGTTTTACAGCAGGTTAGGAAGGGGGGGTGGGGGGGGAGAGATGTTGAAAATAAAAGAATCTCGGCTGCCTCTGAGCAGCCTGGGTGTGTTGCAGTTCTCTGACAGCCTAGCATGCTCTCAGAAGTGGCTTTCCTGAGAGTTAGACTTGCTTACTTCTCTCAGCAATCCCTCTCTCCTCCTCTCCCCTCCCCCTTACCTGGCCTCTGGGGCCTCCTCCCCTGCCCATCTCTTAGAAACAGCCCCAGGCCCTGCCTCCCTTCCCCTCTCCCCCCCCCCCCCTCACCTGAGGTCTGAGCAGGATGAGCCCTGGGCTGGGCTGTGGTTCCAGGCCAGAGAGTAAACACAGCAAGTTCCTTCATTCTGGGGCTGGTTCTCCACAGGCTCCTGCGAGTGCAGATGTGTCCTTGCAGCCGGGTGGTGGGTCCACCTTGAGTCCCCGTGCCGGTGGCAGCAGGATGGCAGGTGTGGGCCGTGCAGGGGGAGCCAGGAGGACCCCCCCAAGCTCAGGTTTGAAGACTCCAAAGGGATCCCAAGCAGATGGGTGTAAAACACGAGCGGGTGGCTTCCCTGGGTGCAGGCTGCTGTACGGATCTCTGTCCAGACGGAAAGCTCAGCTGAGGTGTTGCTCCCAGTGGACCCGGTGACTGAGGCCTTTTGGGCCTCAGGCAGTGGCAGGCTTCCCTTCCGTCATTCAGAAGGATCTTCTGAGCAGATGCCTCTCCAGAGGGGAAACCGAGGCCCAGGAGGGGGCAGTGCTGTGCCCGGAGCCCGGCCAGTTGTGACCCTCCCAGTGAGGCCTAAGTCCATCCTCCCGTGAGCACCTGGCCATTGTAGGCACTGAACACGGTGCAAGCTTTGAGCTGGCTCTGTTCATTCGTCAGCCCCGTGTTTCCTCACCGCCCGGCCACTTCGAGCCTGACAGCCCCCGTATGCCTACCTCAGGATTGGAAGTAAAATCTTGTGGTTGCCTGGGAACCTTCGAGGGATGATGCTTTTTTTTCTTTTTTCTTTTTAATATATTTTATTGATTTTTTACAGAGAGAGGAAGAGAGAGGGTTAGAGAGTCAGAAACATCGATGAGAGAGAATCACCAATCAGCTGCCTCTTGCACACCCCCTACTGGGAATGTGCTTGCAACCAAGGTACATGCCTTTGACCGGAATCGAACCTGGGACCTTTCAGTCTGCAGGCCGACGCTCTATCCACTGAGCCAAACTGGTTTCGGCAGCCACAGCCTTCTGAGGCGGGGCAGAGCCACAGGCTGCGCACCTGCGCACACTCAGTCACCCTCCCGGACGGCCCCAGGTAACTGAGGCCAGCCAAGGTAACTGTGCCTCGCAGAAGTAATAAGCCTAATAGGGTTGACTTTATTTAATTAATAATGGTCCTGTTCTGTTCCTCTGAGCTCATAAAACACCAAAACACTCATAATATTGATCAGGAGTCAGGCGGGATATTTATTTTGTTTCTGCCCCGAGAGCATAAATCCTCGTCCATCGCCTCTTGCTCCCCGCACGGGGGATTTACAGTGGCCAGTTTCTTAAAAGCTTTCGGTAATTAAAAAATAAATAGCCATCGGGCTTTGTTGACTATCCTCCGTCCAGGGGGCCTGTCCCTGAAGCCTGCCCCCCTTAGCAACGCCGCTGCAGGAGAAGGCATGCGTGCCAGGGGCAGCCAACTGGCTCCCGGGCCAGCCGGCTGCCCCGCAGAGAAGAAGCCCCTGTTTTCCTAGCATATTGTTCCGGCCCCTCTTCCACGCCTCCCCTCCCAGTTCCTGTTTTGCTGGAGGCAGAAAGACACTTTGGAAATTCCTTGCTGCTAGCTCGCCCTTTCTTCCCTCTTCCTCCCCTTGGTCACCCTGACACTTGCACTGGGCTCCTCCCACCCGCCCCCCCTCACCCCGGGGATCGCCCTCACCCCCCTGTCCTTTAGAGGCCATGTTGACAAATCCTCTCCCACCCCGGGGCAGGGGGGGGGGAGTGTTTCCGAAGGGAACAATGAGACAGGTGACAGATACAAAAAAAAACACAAAACACGTTATTGGCCTTTTAACGTTTGGGGGAAGGGACACCCATAAAAATGAACACATTAGACCTGACACCGGGGGCGCTTTGGGGAAGGGCTGTTGCTGCTCAGTGTTCTGTAGAAGCGTCCAGGGGAGGCCTCGTTTGTGGAGACGGAAGGCAGGCGAGGCCAGGACCACCAGGGACCGGTCCTCACGCACTCCGGGGGCCTCAGTCAGTCCAACTTAACCTGTCAGGACCCGTGGGGCGTCTGGCCACTGCCTCTGTCTTTTTCTAATCCCTCGTTTCCCAAAGCACCACAGAACGGTGTCAAAAACCAATCAGGGTCTTTGTCGTGATTTGTCCAAAAAAACTTTCCTTTCTGGGAATCCAAGCCATTAACCTCGCTACCCCTTGGCAACACGCTGAGCCCTTCCTGCCAGACCCAGAACGCAGCCGGTGGCACCAAGGGTGACGGCATCTTTGCAGCCTGGAAATGCGTGAGCAACAGACACTCGCACTGCGTCCAGGCAGCGTTTCTGTGCAGGCTCCGGGCCTGGATGTGGCTCCTCCTCAGCTCCTCTGTCTGCAGGAGGGTCTCTGAGGAGCACCCGCCTCGCCCGGCGTTGTCAGGGTGAGACCAGGGCTCATGCAAAAGGTGCGACCCCATTGCTGACACAGCGCAAGTCCTTGACCCCTCGCTCTGACCCCAGAGACGGTGTCCTAGCCTAACAGTGCCGCCATTTCCGCAGCGATTCTCTGTATAAACGCCTGCCGGTGGCTGACCGCCGAAAACCCTCACTGGGCTCACGCAGGATGGTGAAAAAGATGGGAGAGCGATGAGAAAGGCCGTGGTCTGTTATAAAACAGCAAACACTGTCGAGGGCCACAGCGCTTACACTCCCCTGAGACCAGAAGAGGCCAGTTCGCACACCAGCCCTCCCCACGGTCACCCGCACGTCACAGGCCCTGGTGGCATTCTCGGCCTCTGGACGCCTCCATCCCAGACTTCTTCTGCCTTGTCGGTGACCCTCACGTGTCCCCTAGAGCCAAGCACTGCGGGGTCTGCGGGCAGCGGGAGCCCAGCCCTCACCCAGGACTGACCCTCACGACCAGAGACAGACCCAGCTTCACTCATACGTGCTGACAGGCCACCTGGTGCTACAGGCACTGAGCACAGCCCTGCTTCCCCACAGCCCTCCCCGTGGACACGTTATGATAAACATAACCGCCATGGCCCCGCCGGCTGCCTTCATGATCTTCCTGTCTACACTAACCTGGATCCTTCACCCGCTGAGTTTACCTCCTCACTATCTGGCATTCATAGTCCCCGGGAGAGGCTGGCACCACACTGGGCAGGACGGGAGCAGAGTCAGTGCACTCTCTGGTGGGCATGGCCAGAAAGCCCTCTTGTCCACCCCAACATCAACAACCTCCTCCCCCGCCCCCACCGCCACCCCAACCTGTCCATCCCAAGCCGGTCCCTACGGCCCAGCCACTCAAGCCCCTGGAGCGCGTCCCAAAGGCCAATGCCCATCCGGGAGCCTCGCTCCACCCCAGCCCTGTCCTACCTGCATGGTGCAGGGTCCCAGGCCTTCCAGCCCAGCCGCCCTATTTCAGAAAAGAGAAAACCGTTGTCTGTCTAAGCTCTCCACCCTCCCCTTCTCTGAAACGTGGAACTTCATTGGCCCGTCTCTTTTTCGTGAAGCCTTGCTTTTTTTTTGGTCAGAATTTCTCCAAGTAATGCCACAGGTGAGCATTTTGCTCAGTATTTGGCCCATGGCTTCTTCATGGGAGGAGCTTCAGGGTCCCTTGAAGAGCCCTGTGTTGTCAGGAATTGTCCGTAGCAATTACTGTCGTCACTGTCATTGTCACCGTCAGCGTTGTCAAAAGTGAGTGCACCGCCGAAACCAGTTTGGCTCAGTGGATGGAGCATCAGCCTGCGGACTAAAGGGTCCCAGGTTCAGTTCTGGTCAAGGGCATGCATGTACCTTGGTTGCGGGCACATCCCCAATGGGGTGTGTGCAGGAGGCAGCTGATCAATGTTTCTCTCTCATCAATGTTTCTAACTCTATCTCTCTCCCTTCCTCTCTGTAAAAAAAAAAAAAAAAAAAAAATCACGAGATATATATATATATATATATATATTATATATATATATATATATATATATATATAAAGTGAGCGTGCCCATGGAATGGAGACAGCCTCATGGCTGGCCCTCGCTGCAATGCCTGCGCCAGCAGGTGCCTCCATTTGCCAGGCACGGAATCTGCAGGTTGGAGGTAGCCATGTCCCAGAGAACATCTTTGGGGGACACACAGAGCCTTGGCTATGCCATCACCCCTCAAGGTCAAGTGTGGCAAGGCCTGGCCTGTTGGGCTGCAGGACTCGAGCATCGTCAGAGCCCAGCAGAGCCCTGAGAGCCTCAGTGGACACACAGCTCCTGCCGCCTTATCCACCCACCCCCGTCCTCTGATCCCCAAACCCTATGTCTCACACACCACGTGGTTTCCTGGATGGGGCGCACGCCTACAAAAGGCCTCTGTTTTAGGCAGGAAGAGAAGACAATGTTTACTCCCTTGCCTTCAATTGTGTCTTTATTTGGGGTGGGGGGGGGGGGCGTTGGTCAGTGTGCCAGTGTGCCTGTCTTCTGATTAGTTGCTCATTCTCTCATTTTCTCTCGCTCTGTGCGGTTGATTTATTTAAAGGTGTGTCAGCAAGGGGCTCAAATGAGGAGCCAGCCTCCTCCTCCCTGCTGACGGTCGGCCGTGCCAATAATTCATTTTTTAGCTCATTAGCTAACAGGGGCTGTGAGCAGCGGGCCTCCAGGGGATTGGAACGAGGGGAGGTGATATACTGCCGGTTCCTCTGCTCTTGAACTGGCCTTCCTTGGGGGAGATTAAAGCGCAGCCAAGACAGGGGGTCCCGGAGGCGAGCCTGGGACATCAGGACGACGATGAGGGTGTTTGAGCTTCTGCATCATGGCTGCTTGGGGCGAATGGTTTTAACAGAATATTTGGTTTCAGCCAGAAAAGGCATCTTCGTTCGAGTGTCCACCTTTAACATGTTAACTATTGGCACAGAAACCAAAAAGAGAATGTCAGAGAACTAGAGGCTTAAATAGCAAACAGTGATCTTCTCTCAGCTCTGGAGGCTGGAAGTCCAAGGTCAAGGTGTTGGCAGGGTTGGTTACTGGTGAGGCCTCTTCCTGGCTTGCAGATGGCGACCCCTCGCTGTGTTCTCACATGATCTCTTCCCTGTGTGCACACAGAGAGACAGACAGACAAAGAGAAAGAGAGGTGTCCAGTGTCTCCCATAAAGCACCAGTCCTATCAGATTGGGTCCTACCCTCATGACTGCATTTAACCTTAATTACCCGCTACACACTCTACCTCCAAATGCATTACAGTTGGGCATCAGGGTGTCAACATTTGAATTGGGGGAGGGAGCCTAATTCCGTCCAAACTTCCAGGAAGACTTTCAACATCTCAGGGCTGTAGGCTGGGGCCGACCAGACTTGGCCCAAGAGATCCTAAGAGCCGTGGGATATGTGAACCAACTGAGCACCCCTCGCCCCAGTGCCTCAGGCCCTCCAGCCTCGGTGGAGGGGTGGCCCGTAAGACACGGATGGGTTTATCAAGGCCCCTAGCCAGGGCCCCCCCTCCCCTGCCAGGCACAGTGACCCTGTGAAGCTCACTGGTACAGACAACTGGGGTGTAGAGACCTAAGCACCCCGCAGGCGCTTCGGCCCCACCCTCCGTGTAGCCAGCACGTCTGTGTCACACGTGCACAGCACCCCAGAGGCGAGCTCTTACCTCCCTGATAGCAGAGTGACATTACAGATGTTCCTCTCTCCCATCACAACACCCTCCACAGCTGCCCTCTGCGGAGTGACTGCGGGGCCAGCACATCATCCAGACACGTGGCCTCACACCGACAGCCACTGTGCCTGCTGTAGACGTCCCTGCGCCCATCTTCCAGATGCAGAAATGCGGGCCAACGCGTTAGTGAAGCTGCAAACGTCTGCAGCACTGAGAGCAAAGCGGGCACACGAAGCGCATGGTCTCTAATGCTGATGCCGTGACTATTTCCTCTCCCTGTGTGGTCTCTGCAGAAAGGACCCTGATTTCAGCTCCCCCTAGTGTGTTGGAGGTGGGGGAAGGCAACAAGTGCAGGAAAGGGGGTCTACGTGATAGTAATAGTGCCCAGAATCCCCACTGGAGTCCCCTGTCCCTGTGGGCTGGATTTCAGCTGCAGAAAAGAAGCACCCGGAAGGGCAGGGGGCCCAGTGGCCTGACCTCTCAGCTTTCTGTCTGCCTCTTGGTGTCTGAAAATACACGGAAACATTGCAGTCCTGTGGGATCCAGACGTGGCATTGAAAGTTGCTTTCAGAGCACAAGAAGCTGTGGTGAAAAGCCGTGGTTCCGTGCAGTAATAAAAGCCACACCTGGTCAGACCTGGGGGTGTCCTAGTGGAGGGTGAAGGGTGGGGGGCAGGGAGAGGCAGCCCACCCAGCGGCCACCTGGAGGCTCTGCACCTGCCCGGTCCCCTTGCAGTGCCCTCAGGCGTGCACGTGTCAGGCCTGTTCTGCAGGTGTGGGAGGTGCTGAAGCCCCTATCGGGAATGGTCACCCTGCCCCCTCCCGTGAGGCCAACACAGCCCCTCCAACACCCTGTCCCTCGCTCCGTACACACAGCATCAGAGCCTTCTGGTGAAGGCGCCCCAGAGAGCCAGCCTTTTCGGCCCCACAAAGCCCAGAACCGCCTTTCAGCAAGGACTTTTCAGAGCAGAGCGCAATTTAAACAGGATGCTCCTTCAGACGTGGGTCGTCGAGGTCAGTGAATTAGGCGAACTTACCTGTGGGGTGATGGTCAACCCCGCACATGCC
Organism: Pipistrellus kuhlii; assembly: GCF_014108245.1. Lineage (NCBI taxonomy): Eukaryota > Metazoa > Chordata > Mammalia > Chiroptera > Vespertilionidae > Pipistrellus > Pipistrellus kuhlii. The sequence continues at coordinate 28,058,419 of NW_023425573.1, forward strand.
CCACCGGAGAGGACGCAGAAGCTGTGGGCTCACCCTCCTTCTCTGGGGCATTTGAATATCACAAAGAAAATGGAATCATTGCGGCTCGGACTAGATTTCCGCGTTCTGCTCTCCGGTTCATCCCTGGGTGACTGGCAGTGAGGATTAAAACCGAGCGGAGCAGAATAAAACAGCTCTGATTTTAATGCCTACCCCAAATTAGAGTTAGCAAATTGGAACTTGAAGACCTGGACGGATCCTTCACCACTGTTGCTTTTCATCTCGTTCACGTCTTGCTCTTTCTCGTGGGTGATTTATGAAATGCATCAACATATGCTTAATACATTTTAAATAAGGTTCTTAAATAGCTGGAGCTCACGGCGTGGCTGCGGCGTCCAACTCTGGCCTGCGCTGCTGTCCCAGGGATGTTGCCCCTGTGCTGGGGCCCGTGTTTTTGGCCCAAGTGGATATGCCGCGCCTGGCCCCCCCGGAGCCAGAGCTGCGTTTGGGGGCGCTGGGGCAGCTACTCAACTGCAGCCCAGAGTTTGGCCTGGAGATCTCAGCACAGAAAGGGTCAGGGGTCACTGTGGGGTCACTCGCAGGGACCAGGAAGTGAAGCACAACTAATCCTCATTTACTGTGGAGGGATCTGTTTGCCTAAGTATTTAAAAGCAGATTAGGGCTCACCAGACACTAGACTGCCAGGAGCAGTGTCAACATGGGGAAAAGGTGTAAACAAGGCTCTTTTCCGTCCTTTCGGAAGGAAAAAACGTCCTGGTAATGAGTTTTCTCCTGGAGAACCGGCCCTCGGGGCCGTCTCCCCCCGCTGGAGCTGGGCCTGGTTTCGGAGGGGTGGTGAGCGCTGTGCCTTTAAGACAAGTCCCTGTGGGCAGTGGCAGCCACTCCTTGTCCGCAGGGCTTTCCTTCTCTCCTGCCTCTCGGAAGCATCTGTCAGGATAGGATAGCGCCCCTTCCCCCTGCTCCCCTGACCCTCCTACCTGAGAGCTGCTTGCTTCTGCCTCTTGCATTTGCCTGCTCCTCCCCCCACCCTTTTTTTTTAAATCCCTAACAATGGTGCAAAGTGTTGGGAGTTGCTGAGCTATTTTCAACATCTCTTACGTCCCTTTTGGAGAAACTAAAACCACAGGCCACCTGGTAGCCACGGAATGCTGAGTCAGTGGCCGGGGTCCCATCCTCTGGGTCCACATAAACACACCTTGCTGTTGGTTTCCTCCTGTTTACCCTGTTCCCCGCCCCTTTTCTTCCAGCCCTCCTCCCGGGGTCACAGGCCTGTCCTGGCCCCTTTGGAGGAGGGGTGAGGGTTGTCATCACACCCACCCAGCTCCTGAAGCTCATTCTCCCCAACTGGGCCATGGGGCTCCAGCTGCCCCTGTTACTACAACCCCAAGGCTCCACCCCCTGCCCAACCTCTTCCCTCCTCTGCCCCTCCAGCCCAGCTCTGGCCTTGGCAGCTGGTCCTGTCTCCTCGGCTGGGCCCTGCGCATTCCCTCACGGGAGGGGCCGGTGACCTGACGGCAGAGTTGCTCAGGGTGACGGGGCCGCTGTGTCTTCTCTGACCCTCCCCGTTGGAGCCTCTGCCTTTCCTACGGGGTCTGTAGCAGCAGGCTCTTCACGGGAAGGGTCCAGAGCCCCGGGAGACCTCACTCCCCTCCAGGATGGAGGGGTCTTCAAACTACGGCCCGCGGGCCACATGCAGCCCGCAGAGGAGTCTGATCCGGCCCGTCAGGTTTTTTGGGCAGTGAGCGCAGCAGAGGTGTTACAGTAGGAATTAGTAGTTCATATAGTCCGGCCCTCCAGCTCTCTGAGGGACCGTGATCTGGCCCCCACTTTAAAAAGTTTGAGGACCCCCTTTAACCGTTAAAGGCTGAAAGCAGGTCACACCCGGTTGGGGCTATCCTGCCAGAGTCCTCCATCCTGACTCACCATTGTCCTTACGGGAGAAGGGACCTCCGTGCCGGTGGCAGCCGTCCTGCATTATGCCCGATGGTTCCTGGGCAGGAGCAGGGTTCCTCGGGGGCCCCAGCTCTGCAGTGAAAGCAAAGGAAATCAAGTGAGAGCTCAAGGCCGTGGACAGGGCAATACCAAGGTACCCTGCACTAACACCTCAGCATCAGAACCGGCTACAGGGCTGGTTAAAACACCCTCCTCTGCGGTTCTGATTCATGGGGCCTGGGGACCCGCATTGCTACCAGGTCCCTCGGGGTGTCGACGCTGCTGGGGGGTACCCCACTTTGTGAACCATCGGTGAACCTCTCCCCCAGGCCTCCCCACGCTGGCAAAGACACTTGTCGCCCGTCGTCTTTCTTCCCCTTCCACCCTTCCTGGTGAGCAGGATGCCGGGACAGGGGTACGGCCTCAGTCGCCCTGCCTGACGGTGACCATGCCCGCCTCTTGCAGGGAGGAGAAGGAGCGGTGGATCCGGGCCAAGTATGAGCAGAAGCTCTTCCTGGCCCCGCTGCCCTGCACCGAGCTGTCCCTGGGCCAGCACCTGCTGCGGGCCACGGCCGACGAAGACCTGCGGACGGTCATCCTGCTGCTGGCGCACGGCTCCCGGGACGAGGTGAACGAGACCTGCGGGGAAGGCGACGGCCGCACGGCGCTGCACCTGGCCTGCCGGAAGGGGAACGTGGTCCTGGCTCAGCTCCTGATCTGGGTAGGTCGCCCGAGTCCCCGGTCAGCAGCGGAGGCACTGTGGGTACCATGGGTGCCAGCCTGGGTGTGGGACTCCGTGTGGAGACTCCTGCTGTGAGGGCTCTCCTGATAAAAGGCGGGAATGACGTCAGTGGATGTGCCATCCTCCGGTGGGGATTCTTTGTTCATCTTTTTAGGGTACCCTTTTGGGCCCAGCATGTTGGGTGGGGGTCTCTCGTCTTTGTCCACACACACACACACACACACACACACACACTCCCATTATGTTTTAGGAGGTAGGGATAGACTAGAAGGATAAAGACTGAATGGTTTAGATCACATGTGTCAAACACAAGGCCCGCGGGCCAAATCAGACCCACCAGGCCTTGCAATGTGGCCCGCACCGCGCTGTCATCACTGCAGTCCGCTGCGTTTCCATCACAATGACAGTTTATGACTGTTCAGTAAACCATTCGGCCCGCGATTTAGGCTGGATTTTAGATGTTGGCCCCTTCTCTGATTGAGTTCGACACCCCTAGTTTAGATGGTTTTCCCAGCACCAGACATCGGGATTTTTCATTCACATAACACAAAAATGCTAAACCCTAAACTGAGAGGTTTGATATTGTAGGAGTTTGTCAAAGGGCTTTGTCTGGGCCATTCTGATAATTTTTATTAGGGAAGATTATTTTTTTAATTCCCACCAAAGCGTTTGTCGTGAAGCTGGAAGGGGGAGAGAATTAGATGCCCAGATATCAAAATCACTCAAATGTTCAGCTTCACTTGAACAATTGTGTGTCAGTCATTTTGGGCTGCCCTAACAAAATGCCACGGACTAGGGACTTCAACAACAGAAATTTATTTTCTCATACTCCCCAAAGCCAAAAGTCCCAGATCAAGTTGAGGGCCAGGTCAGCAGATGCCTTTTCTTTCCGTGTCTATATGGGGCCTTTCCTCCGTGTGAACACATCCCTGGTGTCTCCTCCTCTTCTTAGGACACCAGTCTTATTGGATTAGGGCCCCATCCATATGCCCTTAATTACCTCTCTGAAGGCCCTGTCTCCAATATAGTGGCAACTTGGTTCTTGAACTTAATTTGTTCCAAAAGGCTGTTCAAGAAGCGATTTGTTCAAAAACCAAATCATTTTTTTTCCCCATTGAAAATAATGTAAATTGAATTAATCTGTTCCAGACCCCCAAATGATTGATTCCCTGTTGTAAATTTTCTTACATACAGTACGTGCTTCGTGTACTATTTAGTCGATAATTAAGCACTTCTCTTAAATTTATCCGACCACGCCCTCCTAGCCTCAAAGGACTCACTTTCAGCACTTGGTCCAGGGGTGGCTTTCAGATCAGCAAGCAGAGTCTGTGCTTGTCCATATATCTTTGCCCGGAAATGCTGTCACTGGCTAACTGCTCTTCCTGTATCCAAACAACAACGGTTTTTCTACCTTTTCATTGGCCTGTGATCATTGTTTTTCTCACACCCTTAGCAACGTCAGCACTCTCGATGATGGCCTCTTCATGTTCTGAAATTGTGCTAATTGTTGATTTGCAAGCAACAAAAGCAGTCTCTCCTTTGTTGCCTGAGAGACGCTTTTTGTCATGCTGAGGTATCAGCATAAAAGGGTTGCCAGGTCAAAAACCAAAGTTTGGTTGACAGCCGAGACTTTTTTTTTCTTTTTTTTTCTTTTTTTTTTGTGAACAACTTGGTCAAGAATCGAATTGTTCAAGATGGGAGGGAAACCTTTGAGAAGAAAGGTTTGAGTGTAAGTCACATTCTGAAGTGCTGGGGTTTAGGACTCCCACCATATGGACTTGTGGGAGGGGGGTGGGGGAAGACACCACGCAATTCCATAACAGATTGCATACCATCTTTCCCTCCAAAAGTCCTTTTAATTGCAGCACTCCATGCTGACAAGATTCCTAAATACTGTTGGGAGTGGAAGTCAGTCAGTCAGTCCACCCTTTTATTAAAAAATATATGTGTTTCTAATTGATTTTATTTTATTACTTTTCATTTTTAGAGACAAGCACCAATCAGATGCCTCCCATATCAATGTTTCTCTCTCACACCCATGTTTCAGACGGGCAGTTTTTGGTGCACAGGACTACACTCCAAACAACTGCGCCACCTGGCCAGGGCATCGGCCCGCCCATTTTCTTTCTTTCTTTCTTTCTTTATTGATTTTAGAGAAAGGAAGCAAGAAGGAGAGAAACACTGAAATTGTTGTCTCCCTTATTTATGCACTCACTGGCTGCCCCTTGTATGTGCCTGCCTGGGGATTGGATCTGCAGCCTTGGCGTGTCGGCCGGCTCTAACCCGCCGAGCCCCGTGGCCAGGGCCACCGTCCTTTTCAAGAGCAAGAACCGCGGAAGCGTTAGCGCAGTGAACCCAGTACCTCACTGTCCTCTCAGGCCCTCGCCATCAGAGCCCCTGAGAAACGGTCAGTGTGAGATGCACATCACAGCGCCGTGCACACCCGTGACAGTTTACAGAGTGCCTAGCAGCCCAGGGCAGAAGCCCGAGCTCATTCTCGGGGAGGAATGCCGGATGGCTATAACCTGTCGTGCTTTTGCGTAATTCTTAATGACGTGAGAAAACGGTCCCAGTACAGTGTTCAGCAAAGGGGAGAAAAAGATACGCATTATACTCGTGTAAGTTTTACCTCAATTACACATTCAGACTCAAAGGAAAACCATCTGAGGGAAATACGCGGAACTGTTAACCGAGATTATCCGTGGGTAGATCCTAGGCGATCTTTTTTTTCCTTACGCTCTTTATGTATTAACTGTGTGTGACCCACAATGAAAACAGAATGCCTCTGAGATTTTAAAATGATCGTTTTTTTGTGTGTGGGTTTACAATTGGAAGGTCAAAACAGACATAGCAAAGCCAGAGCCACCCATGGCCCATCTCAGGTGCACCGAGGAGGGGCTTTGAGTTGCAAAAGCACATTCTTGCCTGAATGCATGCCCCTCGGAGCCAGGCTGTCCTCCAGCTCAGGGCAGGCGGTTCCCGCGCTCGGCTGCCCTGGCCCTCCCTTCCCCCTCCATGCCCCCGGACACTAACATGGCTCTGTTGCCTCCGCAGTACGGGGTGGACGTCATGGCCCGCGACGCGCACGGGAACACGGCGCTGGCCTACGCCCGGCAGGCCTCCAGCCAGGAGTGCATCGAGGTGCTGCTGCAGTACGGCTGCCCCGACGAGCGCTTCGTGCTTATGGCCACCCCCAACCTGTCCCGGAAGAGCAATAACCGGAACAGCGGCAGCGGGCGGGTGCCCACCATCATCTGAGGGGCGTCAGTGCGCGCCCCCCCCACGCCTGCCACCCCTCCCTCTTCCTGGTGGGGTCACCTGCCACCCACCCGCCCTCCCTCACCCGCAGTGAAATCACAGAACCTGGACAGCCCTCGCGGAGGCGAAGACGAGGCCCGGAGGCTGCAGGATCGATCGTGTTTCCACAAACTCCCCCCCCATGGGGCTACAGGAGCGACCGGCTGGCCTTGGTTGGTTGATGATAGCACATGGCGCGGGACCCCGGTCCCGTGGCCTACAGACAGAGCTGGGCACAAGGGGCAGGGATGGACAGAGGGGGAGGGGAGGCGGCAGCGAGGAGAGGGGAACTCTCCTTAACTGGCAGTTAAGCACATCAGTACATTTCACCTCTACCGAACGGAACACTTGCATCTATCTCATCTCTTCTCCGAGGAGCTTGACGGCATAAATCAGGAGCAAGCCGAGTTTGTCAGGTCTGAAGCCCCTATGATGGTATGTGTCAAATCAGTTGTAGCTAATCTGTCCCGGGAGAATGCTGGCTTCATTACACTTGTATAGTTGAGTTCTTGCAGCATTACCGCTGTTTAATAGAACATGATTAGTCATCACCGGGAAGAAAGCATATTAGCCGAGGAGGCAGTTACGCAGCACGCTCCGGTGATTGCCGCGATGTGATTGCAATACTCTTAGAAGCATCATATTATCCCAGACATGTTCTTCCGAGCCCTTGGAGCCCTCCTTTCTAAATTCACTGTCATAATTTAGTATCTGTTTAATTTTTCAGTCCAAAGAGAGGAAATCAGTTGCTGAGTAGCATTTGACTGCAGTCTCCTTGATGCAAAAACAAAATGGGAAAAATAAATAAGAGCAACTCAGAAATTCCAGAGGAAATCACAAATTTCAGCTAACGGTGACATTTCGGGTGCATTTAAGGAAACCGGATAAATGCATAAAAAGCTACTCCCCCTCCCCCCAACCAGCTCCAAACAGGAGAGATATTTTATGTCCTTTTGCCAAGGTGGGCGTCTTGGGTCTCAGTCACTCCCGGGCCACATTGCCCAAGTCACACAGGCTCCTGTGTTATGTCTCCAGATGAGATGTGTGGAAATGTATTGGAATAAAAGAAGTTCATAAATATGCATTGATTTTTGTACAGACGAATGGCACCTCTGTTAATTTATAAATGGAACTGGATGTGAACTAATAATGTGCAACTAGTTGAGATAAGCGGGTTACAGATCATTGTACATGGAGAGTGTTCGCAGCGGTAAACACTTCCATTAACGTGATATACAGCTTGGAAAAGGGGGCGCATCAGAATAAGATGGTAGTGCAATTTGCTTATTAAAATCGAGAGAAAGGAGAAGGAAAAAAAAAAGAAGGCCCGAGCCTATTAGAGAGGGGGGAGGGGGCACGTGAGCCCTCCTTGTGACTTAGACCTGAGACCGCTTTTGCTGGCCAGGGGGAGGGGCTGTGCCAGGCAGGATGTGATTTTTCCAAATGCCAGGCCCGGTGCTTGGCAGTGGTAGACGGGGACCCCCACCAACGGTTCTGTGGCCGGACTGGTGGCCAGGCCATCCATTTCAGGCCGGCCCCTTGAGTGTCACCCTGGGATCAGGCTGCTGCAGGCTTCAGCCACCTCCAGCGGGGTAGCTAAACACAAACCCGGACACCCTGGGTTAGAAAGGAAAGGGGGCGGGGCCTGAGAGATGCGTGGAAAGGTATTGGAATAAAGGAAGGGAAGTTCATAAATAGGCACGGGCAGGTGGCCGTGTGGCAGGGGAAGAGGGTTGGCGCTGGGAACGGGGCACGGGCGGACCTAGCACAGGACCACATCCGCCCGGCGGCCTCAGACGGTCCTCGAGCTCTTGTAGTAAACCTTCTATTTTGTAAGAGGTTTTCCTCTTTCAGTTTAAAAAAAAAAAATTTAAAGTAGGTGTAGGGGGGAAATAAAGCTTTATACAGAAGTTATACGTAGGTCGGTGTTTCGTGGGCAAAGCTCTGTGGATTGGAACGTGGCAGTTTCCGGGAAGGGCAGGTGCAGACGGCAGGCCCGCGGTCCCTCCGCCGAGGTCGGCCGTGTGGAGTGTGAAGGGGAAGAGAAGTCGAGGCCTGTTTCTGAGGAAGCGGCACTGCCCTCGCCCAGCCCCACACAGCAGCCTCCCCGCAGCCGCTAGCACAGACTGTACGTAGTGAGCACAGATAGAGTATAAATGAAATTCTTAAATTATTTCATCGTAGTGAGTTCCCACGGTAGGGATGCTTTATCACGGGGGAGCCTTCTTTTGAGAGGAAGGCGTTCCTGGCAAGGCTTCTCGTCGGGGTGTATATGAGTATGTACATATTACTATATGTGTTTATAATATAATATTTTCCCAAATGACCTGTTTTTTCCACAGCCTCTCACGGACCCGAATGCTAGATTGGTTCTCCCCCTTCTCTCCCTCCCTCCATCACGGGGACCTCTCGATTCCTCCTTAGAAAACTCGGCCCCTCTTCTCCCGCTTTTCGGCGACGGTGGTGGGTCCAGCCTGCTTCCTTGAGTTTGGGCGACAGAGGAAAGGCATTCGTGGGTCCCCAGGGTTTTGTTTCCCGGCCCAGGAGACTGGCAGCTAATGTTTGTGTGTCTCGGTATCAGACTAGAAGCCCTTTGCCGACAGCGATGTTGACCCGTCTGAAAGCTTCACTAACCCCCGGCTGGTGTCAGGAAGAACCAGTTTGGGACGGACCTGAGTTTCCATTGTTTGTTTCCTTGTGCGTTCCATGCAATTACCATGACGTGAGAATCCGCACACCCTTCCTGCTCAGAACTCACGTTTTCCCATGGAGGAGAAGCCACCTGCCGGAGAAGGGCCGGTGGCCGCGGGTGAGGGTGGCCATGGTGGCCGAGCTGGGTTCCTGCAGAGGAAGTAGCCTTGATTCTGACCCGGCATGGGTGGGCCTCGAGGATCAGGGTGGACAGATGGTTTCCGAAGCCCAGAACCCTAGTCGTGGTGCCCTCCCAGGAGGTGAGCAGTCTGAGGGTGAGTGAGTGGCATGCTCCCAGGGGTACAGTTTCCTGTCGTCTGGGGAGCACACACTGTGTGTGATCATTGCCGACAGCAGGGCTGCAGGGCGCAGAGAGGGCAGCTCTTCCTGACCTGCCTGGGGCTGGAGTCCCAGGTCAGCACCTCCCTGCGGGGCCCTGCGTCCGGCAATGCAGGACCTCAGCGCCTTCCTCCCCTCTCCCGGTGTCTCGTCTGGCCCGATGAGTCCGCGTGGACCGGCCTCTGCCACCCAGTGTAGGCCCCGGTCTGTCCCAGTGTAGAGTCCTCGCGTGTTCAGGGTCAGGCCCCGTATGTGCAAAGACGCTGTCACCCACCTCATAAGGGAAAAACACGCCCAGCGAGAAAGCCAGCCCAGGGTCAGGCCGGCAGGGGTCACCGGCTTCGCTGTCACACCTGTGCAGCCTTGGGCGCGCCTCCAGCTTCTCGCACTCTCTTCTCGTCTGTGGCACTGGGGTGGCCTTGCAAGGCGTGGTAACGCCAAGCCAGGGCTGGGTGCTCAGAGATGGGTGTGTTTGTTAAGCACTGAGAGGCGGGTAGGACCAAAGCCAGAGGACAGGCCCGGAGAGCTGCCCACGCTGGCGCCCTGTCCTTGGTGTTGGTGATGCGCCTGTACCCCCTCCATCGGAGCCGCTGAGCCCGTAGCTGCTCTGAGGCCCCTGCCCCCGAAGGCCCTCTCCTCGGGGAGGAGCCCAAACTGCCCAGTTACCATCTCGGCAGCCCCACGGGCCAATGTACCCTCCGTCTCTTCCGTCCGGGGTTGGTTTTCCAGAGGCAAAGCAAGGGCGGAGCCTTGCCTCCTGCCACTCATAGTGCTGCCTTAGGCCCAGGGTGACCCCTCGGTCCCCTGCTCCTCCTTGTTGTGTGGACAGGCCCCTCCCTCCAGCTGCCACCCCTGGGCGCCGAGAGGCTGGTGTGTCACACTCCTGTCTGATCCTCGCTTCCTGGTCCTTCTACCTCCTCTGAGCGCCGGAGCCTGTGGAGGGCGCCTTGGCTGGCAGGTGTGGCTCCGGGCTCTGCCGTCCTCGCTGTCTCCTCTCCCTCACTGGGCACACCTCCCGGGGCCACCTTCCCGTCCTTCACTTGTCTGGTGCCTGCACCTGGCGATCGCATCTTCCCCCTCGAGTTGCCACCAGGTCCTGTCCACCCCCACCCACCCCCTCCCTCCCACAGCTTCGCTCATGGATTGACATGGGTCCCCATGGCTCCAACTCGGCCAGCCCTTTCTCCTTGCATTTAGAATGTTCTGGAATCAAGGAGGATGCCCACGTTCCCGCCTAGGGAGGCTCAGAAGCCTGGCAACATGTAGCTGCTCTAAGGGTAGGATGGGGTCCCAGAATCCGAAGCAGATCCGTTACCTCTGCAAGCTGCTTCCCGCCCCCCACCTCTGCTCTATCTCTGTCACATGCACACACGCGCGCGCGCGCGCGCAAACACACACACACACACACACATACACACACACACACATGCCGTAATCACAAGGCCGGTGCGACTTTTCTAGAACTCCCCTGGGTTGTGCATATGTCCTTCAAGCACACATATGGAAAGGCAGCGGGAGGGAGTCAGAAGGAGTGGAAAGCGCACACCTTGCTTCCACAGGAATTACAACTTGTTTCTGACCCCTCCTCCAGTGTGGCTGGGCTTCATGCCTTGTGGGCCGTGTGTCGAAGTGGTTTTCACCCCCATCCTTCACCAAAACACCAGATCGGGCCCTTTGGCATCAATTCTTGCATTTTCACCCTCGGCCATTGCGGCATGTCTTTCCCGTCTGCACTTCCCCGTGCTCTCCTCGGGAAGCTGTGCTCGGTGGGTCTGGTGGGGATGCAGGGCGGCCAGGCCGGGGCCCAGGTGTGCTGCCCTCGGGCTGGGCCCACCACCCACCTGGCTTCCTCGGGGCAGGTCTGCCCTTTCTGCCCTGTGTCCCCCTGTCCCGAGGGCCTGCCTTTTAGTCCATGTGTCCTTCCCAGAGAGCACGGGGAGCCCTGGTGGTGACGTGGCCGTCCCTGCCAGCAAGCAGGCCCTGAGCCCAGCGTGCCGCCACCTCTGCCACTCCAGACGGTGCCACCCAGGGTCAGTGCGGCCTGTCGGACCCCTTACCTCGCCCCCCAAGAGGAGAAAACAACAATTCACACATCATTATTTCAACAACATGTGCTCTTCCCCTTAGAGAAGAAATGCTGTCCCTTCAGTCGTTTTTTTAAATAAGACCCATGGATTCCCTCTTTAATTTTGGGCGTCTGCTGCTTTTTTGAAAACAGATAGATTGACACTTTCTTGTCCCAGTTTGGGTTTTTCACTTTGGGTCCAAGTTGAGATTAAGAGACATTTCATCAGTCAAGGATTCTGTAAAACCAAATGTCTGTCTTCGATCCGTGGTATTTAGGTCTCCCGGGTCCTAGGAGTATCTCGGTTCCACCAGCGGCCATAGATTGGGAAACCTGTCCTCGCCTCTCTTCCGGGAGGAGCTGCTCCTTTGCTCTGGGCTCTGGGGTTTTGCCTGGTGGGTAAAACGCTCTTTTCCGCGGCCCTGGTCCCATCCGAAGGGCTTTGGTGCAGGCTGGGCAGTGGGGGCGGTGTGTCCCGCAGAGCCCGCCCTGGCACTGGGGCTGCGGGCGTCGGATGCGCGGCCTTGTTAGACGGGCACCCTCAGGCCTCCAGGCAGGTGTGTGTGCAAGTGAGGGCGGTGTGCATGTGCGAGAGGTCAGCTCAGGGCCAGTTTTCCAGTGTGGCCTGGCATGTGGCTCCTCTAGGGAGTGGAGATCAAGCCATGTGAGCGGGCCAATCTGGAATTCTGTCAGTGGGCGGTGTAGGGCCATGGTCTCGAGATGCAGGTGAAAGAGGGAGCCAGACAAGGTGCTGGGGACTCTCCCAGAGGAACAAGCCCCCGTACCACCCCAGCCATCGGGAACAGCTGCCCCAGAATCAAACTACCCTCCTCTCTCAAGCCAGCCGGTGTGCGGCAGCTGGGAAGCTGGGTCTGCGCTGGTTCCAGAGCTCACACCCCTCAAAGGAGCGCTCACACCCCTCAAAGCTCCCTCCGGAAGTGGTGGTTCATGTAAATTAGAGGAGTTGGGGCGCAGTGCGGACTTCCAGGGTCTCTCCCCTCCGCCCCCGCTCCCGCCTCGGTCGTCACACCTGTGCATAGAAATCCCCAGGGATGGGCTCCCCACCTGACATCCCAGAGTCACCGGGCGATGTCTGTCCGGCCTGTGTCCTTGGGAGTGGGCGGTCAGAGGATGGGCCCAGGATGGGTGACCTGTGGCCGGACTGGGAGTCAGCTCCCCGGGAGCCCACCCTGCACCTCCCAGCCCCACCCCTGGGGTCCCGGCAGCCTTCTCCCCACTGACTTGGGGTGCACAGGCAGGCTGGAGTGAGGATTGGGGCCGTTCCCGTCGACAGGCAGCGGTACGTTAGAAACTACTCTAGCACAGGCCACACGTCTTGATGTTAGAAACGATGCCTCTGGGACCATGAAAAGCACCCAGTTTCTTGCCCACACACACACACACACACACACCCCCCCGCGGATTTTTGTGTCTAATATGTATCAAGTAATGGAGGTTGCCACCCCATCCGGCCTGGGCATCTGCATGCTGAGGAGGGTGCCGTGTGCACATGATCCGAGGGAACGGGCTGGCTGCCACAGAGAGGGCCGGAGGAGTGGGCCACGCCAGCCACTGACACACCACGTGGCCCCAGACAGCCCCCGCTCTGTGCCCAGGACTCTGCACTGGGTCCTCCTCCAGCCACAGGTGTGTTTCTGGCCCCGGAGCCCCAGCAGGTCAATGGTGACCACGAGAGGCGGCCTGGGAGGGAGGGAGGGAGGGAGCCGGCCGGTGGCAGGGTGCCCTGTCTCTGTAAATAGCCGTGTACAGGAAGCGGAGGAGCGGCCCCGGGTCCCGAGGTGGCTGTCTTCTTGGTTTTGGTTGTTTTTATATTACCTCATTCAGCAAGTTTATGTTTCACAATGCCTCAACGACGCTTTATTTATATTGTTTGTACTGTAAGTAAAACCATCATTTCATTTTGCTTGTTGCTCCATATGATCTTGTTTTGATTAAATATGCCAGTTTGTATTTTCCTGCCTTGGGATTTTTGTGTCAGCTGTACAGTATTCTAAGGGGAAAACAGAGAAAAAGACAAAAGTGTAAAGTATGGAAGAGGTGGCTAGAGTAGAGGCCTCTTTCTAATAAAGACAGACTATGGCTACTCCGCCTCCGTGCAGGGTTCTGTGGTTTCTTGGCGGGGAGGGGCGGGGGGGGCGGGTGTTTGGTCACTTGTCATGAATGACCATTGGGTTTCTGTTCCCACACGAGCACAGGGCGCCTGAGCTGCTGACAGGAGGGGTCACGCTTGGCCTGGCAGCTGCGATGAGGCGCACGGAGCACACGGCCACTCATGGCCCGAGGGCAAAGATAAGTCACATCTCTTCAGACTTCTTCATTCAAAAGAAACTCCAAGAGGTCTGGAAGTTCCAGCTGCTTCTGCCCCAGAAATAAAACCATTGATGGATGCTACTAATGCTATTATTATTAATATCATGAATTTTTTTCTCAGACAAAATACAGGGAGGGAGGGGCAAAATAGGTTTACAATTGTGAGTATTCAAAACACAGCTTATTCTTGTATTATTAGTTATTAACTAGAGGCCTAGTGCACGAAATTCGTGCACTGTGGGGGTGTCCCTCAGCCTAGCCTGCACCCTCTCCAATCTGGGACCCCTTGGGGGATGTCCGACTGCCAGCCACAGGGATCGGGCCTAAACTGGCAGTCGGACATCCCTCTCACAATCCAGGACTGCTGGCTCCCAACCGCTCGCCTGCCTGATTGCCCCTAACCGTTTCTTCCTGCCAGCCTGATCACCACATAAACACTCCTCTGCCATCTGATTGATGCCTAACTGCTCCTCTGCCAGCCCAATTGTTCCTAACTGCCCCGGCCTGCTGGCCCAGTCACCCTCAACTGGCCTCATCTGCCAGCCTGGTCCCCTGCAACTGTTCTCCCCTGCTGGCCTGGTCCTCCCAACTGTCCTCCCCTGCCGGCCTGGTCACCCACAACTGCCCACAACTGCCCTCTCCTGCCAGCCATCTTGTGAGACCACATGGGGGTGGCCATCTTGTGCAAGAGTGTGACAGTCAATTTGCATATTACTTCTTTATTATATAGGATTATATTATTTTCATATGAACAACTGTAGACCTCCTTTTGCCCCACCCTGGATATCATATCTTTGCCCCCCAAATTAGAAAAGTATAAGGAGGTAAAATTCACCCAGATGCCAACCTTCCTCCCCCCACAACCCTCTTGACATCACTGGCCTCTTTCCTGCTTTTGACTCTGTCCAGCTTCCCTTCCCTTTCCTGGGAAGGCCTTGCTCTCCGTGGCTCACTCCTCCTCCTCTCAGATGAGACTCATCTCATCCTCAGAGTGGCTGCCCACCTGGCTCCCTCCGCCCGGCCCCTGCACTTGCCAGCTCCTTGACTCAGCTGGGCTTCTCTCTCTGAGACAGTCCCCCTCCTGCACCTCACTGGGCTCCAGCCCACCTGTGGCCTTGCCCTGCTGGGGGGTGGGGGGAAGAGTACTTGGCACAGAGGGTTTCCAGTAACACCAACAATTTTCTTTGGGAATTTCTGCTTTGCAGGAAACCAAACCTCTTCCACCTGTGGTAGGACTGAGGCGGGAAATGCCCCGGGGGCACTTGGGGCCTCACCACTTCCCACCAGGCAGTCCTGCCCCCAGCTGGGCCCAGGTAGTTCGGTGGAAACTTCAGTGTTGACCCACGTGCCACGGCCAGGATCTGCTTGTTGATAGGCAGGGCTCTCTGGGGCCTTTGTCATTCCAGTCCCCAGCCCAAGCCCCCGGTGCCCTGACCTGCCCCCACCTGCGGGTGCATGGGGCACACGGTCACAGCACAGTAGTGCACGGACAAAGCCTGCCGTGCTCTCCAGAAATGAGTGTGGGAAGTCCCCCGCCCGCTGCCCAGCACGTTCTGAGAAGCCGCCAAGCCTCCATTTATCACCGCTCAAGTCCGGTAAGGCGCCTAATTGGCCCATAAATGTGGTCCGATAACCGCACCTGACACCCAGAGACACTGCAGGCAATTAGCACTTATTTATTTGCATATGGTATTGACCAATCTCCAGCTACTCTCACTTTCAGGATCTGTTTATTCTCAGCACTGGAGGGAAGGAACCTCATTTACCGCGGTACAAAGGGCACACCACACACACACACAGGCCACACATATACACACCACACATCCACACTCCACACACAGGCCACACATATACACACCACACATCCACACTCCACACACAGGCCACACATATACACACCACACATCCACATTCCACACACATATATACACCGTACATATACACTCCACACATATACACACTATACAAACACACTCCACACACAGGCCACACATTTACACACCACATGTCCACACACCACACATACACTCCACATATATACACTCCACACATATACACACTATACAATTTACACTGCACATTCCATACACACACACCACACATATACACTGCACACATATACACACTATACAAATACACTCCACACACAGGCCACACGTACACACACCACACATCCACACAACACACATATACTCCACACATATACACTACACACACACATACGCATTATACAAATACACTCCACATTCTACACACACACCACACATATACACACTATACAAATTACACACCATACATATACACTCCACACACAGGCCACACGTATACACACCACACATCCACATACCACACACATATACTCACCATACATATACACTCCACACATATACACACTATACAAATACACTCCACACACACATATACACTATACAAATTACACTCCACATTTCACATATACACCAACATATGCACGCCATATATGTACTCCATACATATATACTCCATACATATACACTCCACATTCCACACACACACCACACATATATACACCATACATATACATTCCACATACACATCATACTTATACACACCACACACATACACATCCCACTCGTGTACATACATACCACACACTCATGAGCAGGGATGATGGGAACTTGGCATTGCATTGTGCCTGGCTGAGGAATTCTGTGATTAATTTGTGTGCAAGGCCATCTCTGGCGAAATATCAACAGGTCAGGTGCCCACATGGCTGCCCCCACTGTGCAATCATCCAGGTAAGTTTGACTGGGCAGGTGGGGAGGAGGCTGGGGGACAGGGTGGCCTGGGGCCTTTGCTCAGGTGGTGTGGGCTTTTGAAATGCACGGAGCCCTGGTCGCTTTCATTACACTCAACTTATCTTGGCTTTGCCGAACCCCACTTGGGTAAAGGACTCCCCGAAGATAAGGTGTTTCCCTAAATGTTGAATTCTCCAGAGAGCTGGGCTATCATATTACCTTTATCTACCCAATGTTATGCTCATTGCCAACACCGCATATTGGCTTGTTTCAGGCGTAGACTATACACACCCAGATAGTCTGGGTTTCCCAGGTCCTCTGAATGCTCATCTGTAAAATGGGTGTAATGACAATATTCACCTTGGAGGGTGGTGAGGATTAAATTAGTTAATACTTAGAAAGAACTTACATTATCACAGAAAATTTGGGGCATTTGAATAAGCAGTACAATCCATAGCATTAAGATCCCCCAATCATATGCAAGCAATAAACATTTTTCAGGAGGTGGAAAGGTTTTTATAAAGCTCGGTGCAAGTGTGCAAAAAGCAAGTAGTATGTATGCCATAAGTCCTGGGTTAGCAAGAAAAATAATATTAGACGGACATATATGTTTGTGTTTATATACAAAGAAACACTTCCAAAAACAAGTTGTAACAGGTGTTCTCTCTTGATTTTAATTTGCTCTCTGCTTATTTGATTTTTTTCTGATTTAGCTGGACATGTGTTACTTCTATAGCTATTTTAAAAGTAAGGAAAGAAAATGAAATGGTTAATTACCAAACCCCCTCCCCTGAGACGGGCACTTCACATTTGAATTGGTGTCCTTTCTGCTTCTAAAACATACAACGGTACTTCTATTTAAAAAAAATAAAATACCATGTTTTAACCTGTTTTGTAGCCTAGTCTTCCCTTCCTGTGTTATCTTGAAATTTTTCAGACATACAGAAAAGTTAAAAAACAGTATTTCAGTGAATACTCAGTATTGTTTGTTTGTATTCACCAATTGTTAACATTTTAACATATTGGTGACACTAGAAGGTAGGTAGGTAGATAGATGATAGATAGATAGATAGATAGATAGATGATAGATAAATAGAAAGATAGATAGATAATAGTAGGTAAAGGATAGGTAGGTGATAGATGACTAATAGATGCTTGATAGATGACTGATAGACAGTTAGATAGATGGTAGATATAAATAGGTAATGTACACACACACACACCCACTATGCTGAACCACTTGGAAGTAAATTACCAGCATCATGATTTTCACCCTTAAATAAATAAGCACAAGGACTTTCTCTGTCGTAACTACAAGACCATTATCACTCCCCAGGCAGTTCCCATGGCTGTGATATAATATGCAGTCCATATTCAAATCTCCTCAATTGTCCCAATAATGTCTTTTATAGCTGATTTTCCTCTCATCCGAGATCCAATCAATAATCACACAGAGCCCTTAATTGTCATGATAACCTACTTCTTTAAACTTAAATGAGCATGAACAACTTTTCATGTCAGAGAAAAGCTAATATGATTTAAACACTCCCCAGGCGGGAGGGAAGGAGGCTGCCGGCTTCCCAGCATTCCACCAACATGGTGCTAACATTTATTTTATTGTGTTTTTTTTTCCAATTTGAAAGCAAAAACAGGACTGCTGAGTCAGTCCACATTTTAACACTCTTGGGGTTAAAATGTTATATGTTTAATGACAATTTGTATTTTGCTTTTGTTGCCCTTGTGCAGTCTTGCTCACTTTTCTTTTGGAGAACTGTTCTGACTTTTTCTCAATGTGTAGTTGTAGAGGATATTTACCTTTTACATCGCACACATTATAAAATTTTTCTCATTGTTTCTTTTTTTAATTTTTCTCATTGTTTATGGCTTTTAATGTATAGAATTTTAACACTATGCCATCAGCGCAGTCTTATCTTTATGATAATAGACAAGTGATTGCCTTAGGGCTGTGCGGAGAAAGTCATCCTCACTCGAGATTGTGCAAACCCAGTTCCTCTTTCAGGACACTTCTATTTATTTTGTTAGTTTGTTTGTTGTTAATCCTCACCCCAGGATATTTTCCCATTGATTTTTAGAGAGATTGGAAGGGAGGGGGAGAGACAGAGAGAGAGGATCATTGATGTGAGAGACACATTGATTGGTTGCCTCCACACATGCTGGTCAGGGGTTTGATCCTGCAACTGAGGTTTGTGGGCTGCAAACCTCAGTCCTCGGGCTAATGCTCTATCTACTACTGAGTCAAACCGGCTAGCACAGGACACTTCTATTATTTTGTGGTACTTTGTTTCATTTAAGCTTTTCATTCACCTTTCATTTGTGGAAAATTTATTGTACCAATTCTATGTATGAAACAACAGGATGGAAGTCTTTTTAAATGTCTTACTCATAAATTATAGAATATCCATAGAATAGACTAATATTAGCCAGAAAATAGAACAACTTAGACTACATGTACTGACATGGGAAGGTATCCATGATATCCTGTCAAATAAAAAATTCAAGTAGCAGAGCAGCATGTGGGCATGTAGGATGTGACCCCAGAGCAGAGGTCCTACATGTTTATATGTGTGTGTGTGTGCATGTGTGTGTGTGTGCACACACACACACATATTCCCTGTTGTCCCTCTTGGTCTCTTTTGCTGGCGGCTGCTCCTCCCCTTTGACTCCCAAATGTCAGAAGTCCCAGGACTCAGTTCCTGACCTAGTATACTCTCCACCCACAGGACCTTCCTGAATGATTGCATCAAGGCCCAGGGCTTTCAGTATTTACCCTTGACTTCCAAATTGACATCTTCAGTCTTGCCTCTCTCCTGAGTTCTACTCTTATGTCCACTGCTGGGTAGGGACCTGGGTGTTGTATAGCTAGGAATGCTTTGGGTCACAAATAATAAAATATTCAAGGAACAAAGGATTATGCATTAAAGACATTTAATTTTAGGACAGAAAAAAAATATATTTAGAGG
Source organism: Pipistrellus kuhlii (assembly GCF_014108245.1). Lineage (NCBI taxonomy): Eukaryota > Metazoa > Chordata > Mammalia > Chiroptera > Vespertilionidae > Pipistrellus > Pipistrellus kuhlii. The sequence goes on from NW_023425573.1 coordinate 28,077,574, forward strand.
CAGAGAGTCCGGGGCTGGTGCTGTGGCTCAGCAGGGTTATTATTAGTTTAAGATTAGGTTCTTTCATGCTGCTCCACTGCTGTTAGCAAGCTACCTCACAGTCAGAAGATGGCTGCCACAGCTCCAGAAATTACATCTGTGTACTGGAAACATGCCCAAGGTCATGCAAGCTATATGAAAAAGCAAGGCTAGAGGTTGACCCGAGGCCCCAGAATTCTTGAAATGTGATGGCTGCATCCAAAGTAGAGTGATCTAAGCTGCCTCTGCAGGTGTGCATGTGTGCACATGTGTTCATTTTCAACCTGATGCAACCAAAGATTAAAAACTAAGGGAGCCGAGACCGGTTTAGCTCAGTGGATAGAGTGTCGGCCTGCGGAATGAAAGGTCCTGGATTCTATTCCAGTCAAGGGACCAACTAGAAATTAAGCATACACTTACTGAAATAAAGAATAATATACAGAGATTCAACAGTAGACTAGAGGATCGCAAGAATCAAGTCAAATATTTGAAATATGAAGAAGCAAAAATCATCCAACTGGAAAAGCAAAAAGCAAAAAGAATAAAAAAAATATGAAGATAGTGTAAGAAGCCTCTGGGACAACTTCAAGCATACCAACATCAGAAGTATGGGGGTGCCAGTAGAAGAGAGAGAGCAAGATACTGAAAACCTATTTGAAGAAATAATGACAGAAAACTCTTACCCCACCCCCCACCCCCTGGTGAAAGAAATAGACCTACAAGTCCAGGAAGCACACAGAACCCCAAACAAAAGGAATCCAAAGAGGACCACACCAAGACACATCATAATTAAAATGCCAAGAGCAAAAGACAAAGAGAGAATATTAAAAGCAGCAAGAGAAAAAGTTAGTTACCTATAAGAGAGTACCCATATGAATGTCAGCTGATTTCTCAACAGAAACTATGCAGGCCAGAAGAGAGTGGCAAGAAGTATTCAAAGTGATGAATAGCAAGAACCTACAACCAAGATTACTCTACCCAGCAAAGCTATCATTCAGAATTGAAGGTCAGATAAAGAGCTTCACAGATAAGAAAAAGCTAAAGGAGTTCATCACCACCAAACCAGTATTATATGAAATGCTGAAAGGTATTCTTTAAGAAGAGAAAGAAGAAGAAAAAAGTAAAGATAAAAATTGTGAACAACAAATACATATCTATCAACAAGTGAAACTAAAAATCAAGTGAATTAAAAATCTGTTGAACAGAATAAACTTGTGAATATAATAGAATGAGGGGCTGACAATTCTCAGGGGAAAGGGATGTGGGGAGTGCGGGAAGAGACTGGACAAAAATCGTGTATCTATGGATGAGGACAATGGGTTGGGGGGTAAGAGTAGAAGGTGGGGTAGGAACTGGGTGGAGGGGAGTTATGGAGGGAAAAAGAAGAACAATTGTAGTAATCTGAATAAAGATTTATTTTTTTTAAAAGAGGTAAGATGTTAAAGTGAGAAGTGTCAAATAGTCCAGAGATATATCTAAGTTCTAAAAATATGGGCCATAGATATATGGGAATTCAAAATGTGATAAAAATAACAATTCACACAGATGGAAAAATAAACTAATAAATGGGGAGGGTCAACTGGATATCATTTAAAGGAAAGTATGTATAGACTCTTAACCCATCATGCTCAAAACTAAATTCCAAATAGATTAAAGCCAAATGTAAAAACTATCAGTACAGTCCTGACCAGGCAGTTTCGTTGGTTAGGGTGTCTGTGTAATATGCCCACGTAGCGGGTTTGATCCCTGGTCAGGGCACAACAAATCTCTCCCTCAAATCAATAAATTTTAAAAAATTAGTATAAAAATACTAGAAAATATGATTTTTAAAAATATATATTTTATTGATTTTGTACAGAGAGGAAGGGAGAGAGATAGAGAGCTAGAAACGTTGATGAGAGAGAGTCATCGATCAGCTGCCTCTTGCACACCCCCTACTGGGGATATGCCCGCAACCAAGGTACATGCCCTTGACCGGAATCAAACCCGGGTCCCTTCAGTCCCCAAGCCGACGCTCTATCCATTGAGCCAAACCGGTCTCAGCAAAAAATATGAAATTTTTTTAAATGATCTTGAGCTAGAGAAGGCTTGCCTCATCAAGATATAGAAACCAAAAGCTTAAGAAACTGGACAGATTTGACTACATAAAAAATGTAACACTATTATACAATAAAGTGTATTGTTTTTCTCTTCTTATGGTTCCCTCCCTCACCCCAGCACTTTAATCACCAATTGAGAGAATAGAGAAAGAAAAACAACTTAGACAAATCGAGTCAAAAGGCCTTCAATGAGAATATTCACCTGAAGCCTTAAAAAGTCAATGTCACAGGTAGAGGGTATTATTCTAGAATAAAGAGAGGACAAAATTCATACTAACCAAATGCAATTTATGAACCTTGATTAGATGCTGGTCTTTGAAAAGCTATCAACTTAGACAATTGGAGAATTCTGAGTATGAAGTGGATGCTACTGGAGAATTACTGTTAATTTTCTCAGGAGGGGTGATGTTTTTGTTTTGCTTTGTTTTGTTTTTTTGTTTGTTTGTTTGTTTTAGAGAGGAAAGACAAGGGAGAAAGAGGTAAAAACAACAATGATGAGAGAGAATCATTGACCAGCTGCCTCCCGCACCCACAATGGGGATCGAGCCCGAAACCCAGGCATGTGCCCTGACTAGGAATCAAGCCATGACCTGGTTCATAGGTCAATACTCAACCACTGAACCACACCTTCTGGGAGAGGGTGATGTTTTTTGCATGATGTAGGCAAATGTCTTTATTCTCAGAAAATTCAAGAAGGATTTAGAGTTGTTCAACCACAAATAATAATAACATATTAACTACTGTAAAATGTAGGCAAAGGGTATATCAATGTCCACTGCTATTCTTTTAAGGTTCCCATATGTTTGACATTTTTTGAGATAAAAATTGGGGACTATATTGAGTTAGGTCAGATATGACAATAATTGGCATTTGGGTAAGCTGTGAAGGTGAGTGATAAACCCAACATCCCGTTCTGAGAACTAGAGAATCACCAGGCCGCAGGGTGTCTCTTCTATCGGAGGCGCCATGATCTTGAATTCTGTGTGAATTGTGCCCTTGCTTTTAAATAAATAGCTCAGCCATACACCGCGTTAGCTGCGCTTGTTCCTGAGTTTTATGAAACTGGAATCCTATTTTCCCCCACTCAACAGATTTTTCCAAGATGTGTCTGTGGCATGCGTCACTGAAGTTCATGCGTTTGAATTATCCCAGAATGTGACTGTGCCACGGTTTACTTATTCCTTCTCCTCTCTCTTACTTGAGGTTCCAACCAGGCTGCCAAGAATATTCTTTTTTTTTATGTTAACATTCCTTTATTTTATTTTATTTTATTTTATTTTATTTTATTTTATTTTATTGATTTTTTACAGAGAGGAAGGGAGAGGGATAGAGAGTTAGAAACATCTATGAGAGAGAAACATCCATCAGCTGCCTCTTGCACATGCCCTACTGGGGCTGTGCCTGCAACCAAGGTACATGCACTTGACCAGAATCCAACCTGGAACCCTTCAGTCTGCAGGCGGATGCTCTATCCGCTGAGCCAAATGGGTTAGGGCCCAAGAATATACTTGTACAATTTCAGCACATGGCTCACCAGCTCCTCCGGGTCCCTGGCCTTCATCTACCCTCACACACTCTCTGGCAGGATTGGGAAGATTGTGTCCTGCTGCTACTTTTAAAGTGGAAATCTCAATTTTTTTATCATCACGTTCAGAGTTGAAAGGGTTATGTTTGGCACATTGTAAATAGTAACATTTAAAAAATAATTACATTATCTTTTAATTTTTTGAGGTAGTTTTATTTCATTGTATTCCAACTGCACTATACCCAGCTAGCCCGTTTTACAAAGACTATAGGAAACAATAAGGAATTTTGTCAGAGATATAAAGCAGAGCTAGGCCCAATCTGATGGGTAACGGCTAATAAATGTCTCATTATTTGCCTCACTTCACAGATAGCTCTTGTAGCTCGTCAAGCTGGAGCATTTCACAAAATGTGTCCAGTGGAATATAAGCATGTGGCCATTTAGTATCCATCACCGTCCTATTTAAACCTCTGAGAATAGGCTCTTCAACACTCAGAAATCTTACATTGCTCTATTTTCCCTCCCCTGGAAATCAGACTTTTATTTCATTCTCCCCACAAAACTTTATCCTAATAGTTGTATCATTAAAGTTCTCCTATTGGCCACCCTGTTATTCTCCTCTGTGATGCACCTAGGCACCTAACATGGGTTTTATTTTCACTTCCTGGGACCTTATTTCTCTAATAGGTAAACATTATTTCTAACGATGTAGCGGCTGATGGTTAGATTTGTCCCTCTACCCTACCATAGGAGGCCATGAATTGGAAACTACCTGACTTGCCAAAGATTTATTAAGTAATCATTAGTCAGTCATTCATTTTTCAACCTTGACGTCAGCATGTCTTTGTACCTTTGTCTGGCCGTCTAGAAAAGATTTTACAACCTGGGGTGATGCACCAGAGAAAGGGTGTGTGTGTGTGTGTGTGTGTGTGTGTGTGTGTGTGTGTGTGGTTGGGGGGTGGTGGGCGCAGGGCTGGGAGGAGGCTGTCTTTGTGAAAGAAGTACATTTGGAAGTTTGAATAGATTCCCTTCACACCATATGTTTTCTCATTACCCCTCAGAAGCTCTCTTCCACACCCCCTTTTAAGACCACTGTTCTAGAATACATATCGAAATGCACAATTGCGGGGTGGCGGAATTGCTGGGTGCTGATTTGTTGATTTCACAAAGCAACAGGCAAACTGTTTTCCAACTGTCTTTGTCCAGTCAGCTTCCCACCATCGGGATGTGAGAGTTCCAGCGATGCGCCCGCCATCTTTCTGCTGCCTCGTGCAGGGTCAGACTTCTCAATTTCGGCCAAACTGATGGAGGGAAAACAGTATTTCACTGTGGCTTTAGTTAAAGCTCTTTGATTGTAGATAAGATTGAGCTCATATTCCCAAATTTGCTTGTCAATCATGTTTCTCATCTATGAATTGCCTGCACCTGTATTTTTTCTTTTTCTTTTTTTTTTTTTAAGGATTAATTTCTGCTTTTCTTTCACTAATATTGTCCTTTATGCCAATTTCTTGGAAAGATTTTCTTCTGGTTTGTGGCTCTTTTTTAATGCTCTCATTTGTTGAGCAATGCATTTTGCAACCCATTGAAGAAATCCTTTCCCTTTGAAAAGAAACATGCTTCTATCAATATATATGATTCTAAATTTTTTTTAAGATTGTTTTTACATCAACATTATTCTCCTCTGCAATGCAACTATCATAGGTACCTAATTGATATGCGTGTGTGTGTGGTGAGGAAAGCATCCAGTTTCACTTTTTTTTTTTTTTTTTTTTTTTCTGGAGAGATCATCAATTGCTTCAGCACTACTTAACTATTAAAAACTCTGTGGTCAATCCTGTTCACATACATAGATGGGGTGTGTGTCCTGGCCTTTCTACTCTCTTTCGCTGTCCAATTTGTTCACTCCTGTGCCAATATTACACTGCCTTACATTACCAGACCTTTATGAGGCTCGATATCCCGCAAGATACGTCCCTTGTTTCCTCCTTCGCCTGTGTCATGGTTGATCTTTACCCAAGTTCTTCAAAATCCTCAACGGGTTTTGATGGAACCTGCTAAGCCAGTTGGGGATAACTAACACATTTATGACATGGACTCCTTCCATCCATAACCACGGTATCTCTCTCCATTTATTCTGATGATCAAGTACCTACACTTTTGCTGTTCTTAAATGTCTTTCCATAAATGTGTTTTCGTTCCACACCTCCTCTCCACCCTTATGTCTTTTATTTATTTTTCTTATCTAACTGCTTTGGTTGGGACCTCTAGTTACAATGCTGAATAAAAGTAGTAACAGTGGTTATTCCACTCATTTTTTTTATAGTAAAGTGAATTGTTTATTGCTTAACAAATTTAAAGTAGACCGAGACTGCCCGACATCCGGAGTGTGGATTCCCATCTCTTATTCACGGCTGCCTCCCCAGTCCCTTGAAGAGTGCTTGGCTTGTGGTGGCTGCTCAATCACTGTTTACCGAATGGGAGAGCTTCCTCCAATCATGGGTGAGTGCCCACCAGGTCTTACACGTTCTTTAATATTGTGAATTCTTATATTATTTTATACTATAAGCTTTGGTAACTTAAAGAGTGGCATTTGTGCCCTGGCTAGTGTTTCTCAGTGGTTAGAGTACCAGCCTGTGCACCAAAAGGTCTTGGATTTGATTCCAGGTCAAGTGTTTGGCCACCTCTGGGGCCCCATTGTCCCACCACTCTCCTTGCCAGTTCACTCCAGCCCCAGCAGTGTCCTCGTCTGGAATGCTTTTCCTGCAAACCTGTTTCTCCTTTGCTTCTTTCTAGGAGCTACCCAGCTGATTCCTATCAGCAAAGTTGGCCCTGACCTTCCTATCTAGTTAGTACCTCCCACCCCCTACCTCCTAGTTCTGCCTTCTTCTTCCTATCACTGATTTGTCTTCGAACACCTGAGATCACATTTCATCCACTTAATGGTTTGTTTCCTGTCCATCTCACTCCATAGAAAGCAAGCTCCATCCTAAGACCAGAAAAGTGTCTGGCTGGTAATATGTGCCCTGTAATGTTCGTGGAATCAATGAGTTTGCTTTTTACTTTCCATGAATTGTCCATCCAGCCCTTTCTCAATTCCCTTTCCTTTCATTCTAGGTTTTTACATGGAAACATATGAATCCAACTTGTCATGTTTCTGACAAGTATTTTTCCCCAGTTGTTTATTTATTTTATTTTTTATTTTCCCCAGTTTTTTTTTAACTAGAGGACTGGTGCATGAAGTTCGTGCACTGGAGGGTAGTCCCTCAGCCCGGCCTGCGCCCTCTTGTGGTTTGGGACCCCTCAGCAGACATTCCTCTTGCAGTCCCGGCCCCTTGCTTCTCCCCACCCACCTCCTTACTGCTCCTTACTGCTCAGCTCCCTGCCCCTTAGGGCTGCCGTAGAGGCTCCTGCCACTGCCGCTGTGCTCACCAGCCCTGAGCCTGGCTTCTGGCTGAGCGGTGCTCCCTCTGTGGGTGTGCACTGACCACCTGGGGGCAGCTCCTGCATTGAGAGTCTGCCCCTGGTGGTCAGTGTGCATCATAGCGACCAGTTGTTCTGGTTGTTGGCTGTAATAGTCACTTAGGCTTTTATTATATAGATTGTTTTATGATCTTTTTAATAAATAGGAGCTGTAGTTTCTTAAACAGACAGCTTTGCTATTCACTCCTTGTGTGCTCCCATTCAGCAGATAATTATTCAGCTAATCCTCTTTCCTAGGTTTTGAAGGTTTCCTTTCATATACTGAACTCTTTAACCCATCTGTAATTGATCTGTGGGAAGGTAGGAGGTGAAGATCTGTTCTGTCTTTTCTCCCCAATTAGCCAGTTTTTCCAAATACCATCTTATACAACATCTTCCCCCCCCCCCTGAAAATTGATGGCGTTTTCTTCTTTTTTTCTTTTTTTTAAAATATATTTTATTGATTTTGTACAGAGAGGAAGGGAGAGATAGAGAGTTAGAAACATCGATGAGAGAGAGTCATCGATCAGCTGCCTCTTGCACACCCCCTACTGAGGATATGCCCGCACCCAAGGTACATGCCCTTGACCGGAATCGAACCCGGGACCTTTCAGTCCCCAAGCCGACGCTTTATCCATTGAGCCAAACCGGTTTTGGCAATGGCGTTTTCTTTATCATAGGTTAGATTTTCATATTTTCAAAGTCTATTTCTGGATGATGTTACCTGCCTATTACATAATGTAACCCAATGTAATCTACTGCAGCCAGCCTGTCTGGGTGTAAAGCAGTGTGACCTTGGGACTGTGCATAAACCTCTCTGTACCTTGGCTTTCTTGTTTGCAAAATGTGGATGACAATAACACAAAACTTCCAATTTATAGGTCCAAAAAAACTCTAGCAAATACCAGCCATGTTGTAGGGTTAAACATAATACCCAGCTCATAGAGCTGCAATGAGGATTCAACTGAGTAACTGATGTCAAGGGCCCAGAAGAGGGCCTGTCACCCTCTAATGGGCATCAGATAGGTACTCTTGTTACAGCAAGTGCTCCTGCTCATTATGCTCCTACTTAACACCGCCGGCTGCGTTCATCCGTTTCTTCTTCCAGATGTGCACGAGGATTGCTTGGTCCAGTTTCAGACACTTCTTCTGGGACTCTGATTGGGATTGCATGGAGATAATCAGGTCACTTGGGAAGCACTGACATCCGACAATCTTTGTCCTCCCACCAGCCACACACAGGTCTCCTTCTGACTCAGGTGTGCTCTGGTGTCTCCCCACAGAGTTAAAGGGACAGGAGCAGAGCGTGGGGTCTGGGCACTCTCCTGGTCTGGTCTGGAGGGTCTGACCAAGGGCTGGAAGGGGACAGGGGCTCTTCTTACTAAATCATTATCCCAAGACCAAGGCAGCCCTGCCAGAAAGAAATAATGTCGTGAGAAAATCTCCTGCATCGTTTAGTTCCTCCAGCTGCAGTGAAGGAAGCACCCAGATGTGGCAGGCTACAGGTGTCATGTTACCCAAAGTGGTGGACCTGGCTTAGTGTCTCCAAATTAGACAGTAAACCCTTCCATTTCCTAGATGGTCAAGTGGCTGGAAATTCATAGGGTGGAAGATGATGATGATGATTATTATTATTATTGTTATTTACTTTTATTATTCACTAAAGGCCAGGTGCATGAAATTCCTGCCGGGGGAAGGAAAGGAGGTGCCTAGCCTGCACCTTTTCCAATCTGGGACCCCTCGAGGGATGTCCAACTGCCCATTTAGGCCCAATCTCACAATCCAGAATTGCTGACTCCCAACCATTCACCTGCCTGCCTGCCTGATTGCCCCTAACCGCTTCTGTCTACCAGCCTGATCACCCCTAACCACTCCCCTGCCAGCCTGATCTAATGTCTAACTGCTCCCCTGCTAGCCCAATTGCCTCTAACTGCCCTCTCCTGCTGGCCTGGTCACCCCTAACTGCCCTCCCCTGCTGGCCTGGTCACCCCTAACTGCCCTCCCCTGCTGGCCTGGTCACCCCTAACTGCCCTCCCCTGCTGGCCTGGTCACCCCTAACTGCCCTCCCCTGCTGGCCTGGTCACCCCTAACTGCTCTCCCCTGCTGCCTGGTTGCCCCCAATTGCCCTTCCCTGCAGGCCTGGTCCCCCTCCAACTGCCCTCCCTTTTAGGCCTGGTCCCTCCCAGCTGCTCTCCCCTGCTAGCCTGATCGCCCACAACTGCCCTCCCCTGCTGGCCACCTTGTGGTGATCATCTTGTCTCCAATAGGGGCAGCCATCTTTGACTACATGGGGCGGCCATCTCGTGTGTTGGAGTGATGGTCCATCTGCACATTACTTCTTTATTATATAGGATTTTAAGAGAGCAATCCAAAGGCCCAAGTGACCAGGTGGAAGCTGAGGTCAGTACAACTTCTCAAGAACTCTGGGTCACCAGAGAAGACCACCCCCAAAACACACTGGAGGGCATTTTGGCCCTGTGCCCAAGGGAGTGGGCTTTTGAACCAATTAAGCACTTACTAGTACTGTGCAGCCTTTGCAGAGAGAGAGGTGCCTTGGGAAGAAAGAGAGAACTCCCACAATGTGGGATTCCCCTGCTTCCATCCTCAGCTCAATGCCCCAGAGCCCACGGCGCTGTGAATCTACAGCAGCTGCCCAGCAACAGCTGGCTGTGACCTCTGAGCTCCAGTGGGTAAGATGGCTCCTCCCACTTCCAAAGAGGATGAGGCTCACCTGGGAGCAGAACTCTGGGGCTAGAGGGCATCTGCACAGAGGAACCAGGGGCCCTCTGTGGGCACTGAGCCCTAGGCAGCTGGCCTGGGGCACAGGGAGAGGCCCTGGATAATGCTGCCCATCTCAGGGCCTCCACCACCTGGGCTCCACCATCTCAGGGCTCATCTCAGGCTCCTCGCCCTGAGCACCTGCTCGCCCATGCTGGCTGGGGCCACGGCTTTGCCCTGAGCCTCAGGGCACAATGGCCTCCCACACTGGAACCAGCTGCCTTCCCCCTCAGCGCTGAACCACAAGGGTGTGTCCTGCACCCAGGTGTCTGGTGGGTCCCCCCTGCCCAGCACAGTGGCAGCGAAGTGTTCACAACGGAGGACACCCTCCTTGAGGACACTTTGGCCAACACAGGCCTGGGTCATAGCTCTGGCATTCAGGGCACAGTCCCACGTCACAAAGAACTGTCCTGCCCCAATGCCAAACAGCCAGGGGGCGAGGGGGGCACTGTATTAGGGGCCCCGGGTAAGGGGAGGCAGCCTCTGGAGGTGCACTCCCTCCTCTCATCCCATGGCCCCTTGCTTTGCTGAGAATCTGCCTCTGGAGAGAGAGAGTGATGAGCCGGAGAAGGAAAACTCCTGACTACAAATGTGACTTTGCAGAATGAGGCCGAAGGTGAATCTGTCTTCACTATCATTCATTAAGGAGAGTCCTTTATAAATCCCAAATTAACAGTCTCTCTTTAAAGATGGGTGATTATCCTTCTTTTCTGGCAATTTATAGCTTTCAAAAATGCTAAAATATGAAAATTATCAGGGGGAAATTCCAACCGTGGTCACGGAAAAATGGAAATCCACTTTGACACGATTGATAAACATTTTTTTAAATTATCGATATTCTTAAAAGTGATCATCACACACACGTATGTTAAATGACTGCCCACATACATGTGTGTTAAATGACTGTTTTGGCAACACAGCTGTTCTATGTGGTCACAGGAAGCTTGGGTTCTGGTTCCGGTGGCACAGTGACCGGTTAGCCTGGCGGATAAACCCAGCTAGAGGTTCTTTGACTAAGGATGGTGACCACGCACAGGTGAAATGCCTCTCCTAGTCCGCGGGCTCAGGCTCCTGCAGCTTTCTGCTTTATCCCACCAGGCACCCGTGAAAGGAGGCGGTGCCTGTGCAGAGGAGGAATCATGGAAATATTGGGAATGAGGAAGGCCTTTCTGAAAGGAGACGCTGTCATTACTCAGGACTCACAGTTATTGAGAATTTCCCTGCCGGTGCCAGAGCACACGCCTGCCTCTACCCCAGGCCAACCCCAGGGAACCTAACTTAAGTCAAGACGTCCCGCTTTTGGTGGGACAGTTCCAATTTTTAACAATTTGTCCCGCGTCCGTTGGCATTTTAAAAAAGCCCCGATTATTTTGAAAGATTTTTAAAAATCTTTTGGACTTTTTTAAAATGCCGTAGGACGCGGGACACATTGTTAAAAATCAGAACTGTCCTGCCAAAAGCGGGATGTCTGGTCACCTTAGTCTAAGACATCACAGCAGGTCCCAACACGAAGCACATGTGGATACGGAGGCCATTGAGTTTTATAAGGGAAACTGAGTTGAGGTGGTCCTCGTGGGCTGAAGAGGTGAGGAGTATCCCACGGAGGCATCTCTTGGCACAGTGGTCAGCAGCCCACGTGACTGCCTCTGCCCATGGACTTTGGGCTCCTTGAGGGCAAGGAGCATGGGAGCAGGACCAGAGCCTGTCTGCTGAGTGAGTGAGCCTGAGCAGCTTCCATCGGCCCCCGCCATTGCTGACGGTGAAAGAGGCTGGAGAGTTAACGGTCCGAGGATGGGAAGCCAGGTGGTCTGAGTCCGCAGCCCTAAGTGGGCCGCCACGGTGGCTTGGCATTGTCATGCACTTCATCGGTGCTACCTCACTGACCTCCCAGAAACCAGGATGTCGAGAAGGTTGGACCGCTGAGCCAGGCAATCGGGGGAAGAAACAATGGGTCAGATGGGAACTGGTGTGGTCCAGGTTGGTCTCTGACTCCCCTCCAGTGCTCTCTCCCACAGGACCTGTCCAATTTCAAATAACTACGTGGGCTCTGCTCAGAAGAGAAGAATAAAGGGAAACTTGAAACGGGGCCAAGCATCCTCAGGCCCCACCCCACCACCCCAGAGCGGCCAGCAAGAGCATCCAAAATTCTGTCTCCCCCTCCCTTTCCCAATGCAGCCCCGTCTCCCATCCCTTACCCAACAGGCCCCTAGGGCTGCAGTGGGTGCCCCTGGCCTTGGCCTCAGCACCCAAGGCTTGTGGAGTTGGGGGTGATCCAGGCCTCTCCCCCAAGATCTAGTTGCTACTTCTGCAGAGGGAGCCTCCTCCTTGCCTCCCCTGAGGCTGTGAGATGGGAGTGGCAGGTAAAGGGCTGGGCACAGGGTTGGCCTTTCCTGGTTCTATTTGCACCCAAAACCCCCACTACCTGGCTGCCGCAGTGGGAGAGATGACCTGAAAGTTCCACACAGACCCACCCATTGTCTTCCTGACAGCCTGGCTGCACCCACCCCTGCCTGCAGGAGCCCATTCTGTCAGGATGGGAGCCAGTCCCTCCACTCGGCTTTTGTCATTCAGAGCAGGGCTGTGTTCCCTCCCTGAGGTCAGGCGGCCACTTCCAAACTCCTCAGGCTTCGCTCCCCACAGAGTCCCTGCGGAGTCCCGGCTGGATCAGGTGCCTCGGCGAAGGTCGGGCTGGGGGCGGGAGAAGGGGCGCGGGTGGGGGGTGAGGGATCTGAGTCAGCCGAGCTGGGCAGGGGGCAGGCTTAATGGGATCAGATCTGTGTAATCCCATTTCAGCCTTTGTCATTCGGGCAGCCTCAGAGCCTGAGCTGGTCTTTAAGAAGACGTTCGGCCACACCAGAGAGGGACTGGCATGACAAAGGCTGAGAGAGACCTAGTGGGGCGGAGGGAGAGGTGGGAGAGGAGGGAGATAAAGAGATGAAAAGTTGGGGTGGGGTGCGTGGCCAGCGTGGTGTCCACCTCCAAGGCTGGGCCCTGCCCCAGGCCTTAGCTTGGACCCCAGACAGATCTCTGTGGACGTGCCTTTGGATAGAACCCCAATTTCACGTTCAGGGCCCAGGAGCGTCACCTCAGCAAAGTCATGTGGGGCAGGAACCCACAGGGTTGGGCAGCCCCTGGACGGCCCCCCTGCCTCCTTCAAGCTGAGGGACTGGTGCGACCCGACCCCTTTCCCTGCTCCATTGAGGCCCACCCAGCCCACCATGGTTCAGGCAGGCGTGGTCTGGGGGTCTTTCCTGTAGACGGCCCGGCTTCAGTTTCCTCCCCCGAGCCAGGCCTGTGGGCAGGAGTGCATCAGGGCCCGTTCCAGGCAGAGCGCGAAGGTGGGACTCCGTAGGGTGGTAGGGAGGGATCCAGAGCCCATCCACGTGTGTTGGGGGCGTCCCTCGTGGTGAAGGCGGGGGTGTTGGTGGTGGACTGCAGGGTGCGGACTGGTCCAGACCCCGGGGAGCTCAGAGGCCAGGTGAGGGTGGTGAGGTGACACGAACTGCAGAGGGGTCATCCCAGAGACCAGAGGGTGTGGAGGTTGGGGTGTGTGGGAAGAGTTCAGAAGTCAAACAGGAGGATGTGGTCTAAGGAGTGGGGAGTGGGGGCCAGAGAAGAGACCCCACCCGGAGGCCCCTCGCAGGGGACAGGAATGGGGTAGAGCTCAGAGGCACTTGCCCAGGGCTGGGGAGATGGTTCCTGTCCGGGAAGGAGCAGTGCCCCATATACTAACAACATACCAACACGCTCACACACTCACCCGCTCACACGCCCATCTCCATGCAGACCCCGCCCCTGAGAGGGGATGCACTCCCAGGGGCGGCTGGTAGGAGCTGGAGATCTCAGTGGCTTCGCAGCTGGCTCACACTGACTGACAGGAGAGCCAGATGCAGGGGCTCCTCTCATGGTCTGGGCTAGGAGGGTCCTAGCCCCCAGATTGGGACTTGACGGCAGCAGCCTGGAGACCAGTGGCACCTCTGCCCGACCGGACCGAGCTCCCTGTGCAGCGGGGCCAGCAGACGCCCAGGCTACCTCTCAGGGGCCTCAGATACTCAGCCCGGTTTCCCTGGCCCCAGGCCCACACCCTGACCTTTCCCCAAAGCTACTTCTGAACCGCTCAAGTAGGCAATCATTTTTTATGATGTAATTTATAATGTATGCAGGTTGTCTTCATACATATGGTGTTGCTTTTGTGTGTCAAGGTTTCAGGTGCTTTATTACTCAGATGTCGTGATTTGCATTCATGTGCAGTTACAAAGATCATATTTCTCCAGTTTGCACCATAAGGGCCCGAAATGAAGATGAATGGCACCTCCTTCATGGGGACCGAGGTTCCCCCCTAAATCCCAGAGCCCGGGTAACCCAGAGCCCCAGCGCCAAGCTTGGGGGAAGGAGGCCCTGGCACATCAGAGGGTCAAAGTAGGCCCAGTGCCTCTGGGGACAGAAATAGGGGCACATGCATAGGAGCCCTCTTCCCAAGGAGGCCATTCTGCTGGCCGCGTGAACACCCAAGTCTCCCACAGGTGAGAGAGAGGATGCTGATGAGTCTGGGCAGGACCTCACCTGCCAGTCACTTCCAACCGCAGCAAGGAGCTGGGAAGGTCCCACGGCCAGAGCCAGGTGCTGACCAGGCTCGAGGCCGACAGAGTGTCCCTTCTGGCTTCCTGCACACACGGAATCCCCTGCCAACGGGGTTGGTGCAGCTTCGTTTGGGACTGTCCGGGGCTGGAGGGAGCAGCCACCGGCCAGCCCCTCTGCTAGGCCTGCCCTACACAGCTGAAATGATTAAGCTAATTAAGCCAGAACAAACAGACGCAGGACGGAGGGGGGCACTGACCTGGCGAGAAAGGGCACTGTGGAATGCAGGTGCTCATGTCAGCCACACACGCAGTGGGGCAGCCTGCAGCCTGCATGCAACCAGATTCCAATCCGATGGTCTTCCTGAGGTAAACACTGTGGGGAGGGCGACCTCGCACTCCGATTAGCTGAAAAGGCCCTGAGAAAGATCCTCGAAAAAGACTAGGAGGTCAAAGTCGGATGCAGAAAAATGCACTGAGTCTCCAAAACTCACTCCAAGGGCCACTCCCAACCTCTTCGGAGCTGGGGGGGAAGGTTGCTTGACACCTCAGACCAATCAAAAGAGGGCCCTGCTGGGGAACATGGAGACGAGGCTGCTGATTTTTCAAGTGTCCTCTTTCTCTGGATGGGGTCAAAGGTGTGTGTGTGTGTGTGTGTGTGTGTGTGTGTGTGTGTGTGTGTTTCTGGCTCCCAAGGGAACTAGGGCAGGGGGGTTGCCTGGTCAAGTAGCTGTTCGGAGGAGGGGGGGTGCGGGGGGGGGGGGGGGAAGAGCCATACTGGAGGGGGGAGGTGCTCAAACCCTGTTTGGATTGGTCAACATGGGTGGGAGCAGCCCCGAGGGCCCTTGTGCACGGTGGGAGTGGGGGCCTCCGGTCCATGGCCTGCCCAAGCGTAATTATTTGATCTGCAGATGTAAGTGGAATTTATTGTAACAACAAATATAGTGATGTCAAAACCCAACCTTGGATTAAAGCCGGCAGCCAAAGGGGAAGTGTATTAATTTCCAACAGCATCTCGGGCCAGAGCCTATTAGAAGAAGCTATTCTTCAGGCCCCCCCATCAGAATTAATCATTGGGAGTTAATTTGAAGCTCAGACAAGTTGCTGTTAATTTAGTGCAGGGAGGACGGGATGGAATAAAAAGCTGAGGTGCTGGCCGAGCCTCGTGGGTCTCATTAATCAGCCAGCTGAGACGGCCTGGCTTGATTACAATTTGCAAAAAAATTCATTAGGGCCTGGGCGATTGACAATTTTTCTCTCTGCCTGTGATGTGACTCATTAGGCAGCCAAATGAAAGCCATGATGACGGCCATGATGACAGCGGCCATCAAGTGCGGCTTGTTTATCTTCCTCCCCTTGGCCTGTCTCTGGCCTGGCCTCCTCACTGGGGGGCTCTCCGGGGCACCCCGGGGGTCATGGATTCGGGAGGAGGGCGATGTGGGGAGAGGGCAGGAGGTTCGGGAGCCCCTGGCCCTCTGCTCCACCTGCTTTCAAAGGGCAAGGATCATGCAGCTGGGGGAGGAGGGGGACCGCTGAGCTCCCAGAAGGCACCCCCCCACACACACACACACACTTCCTAGGGAGCTTCACTTTCCCTCAGAGGTGTACAGCCTTGTGTCTCCCACCCCGGCCAGGACTTTTGGAGGGGGGAAGCGGCTACACCTGTCACGGCAGAAGCGCATATGGGGACACTCCAGGATTGCTAGCCCATCAGGGAGGGGGCAGCTCCCCAGGTCTTACAGGGGAAACTCTGCCCCACATGCACAGTTCGGCTGGGGATGCATATCCGGCCTGGGACTGGCTGGGCGGAGGGGGGGGGGAGGGGGGTGGTTTGAGGGAGGGTCCAATGGGGCTGGTGTCTCCACCTTGGCCAGTGGAGGCCTGGTATATGATGGAGGGGAGGATGCAAAGGGCCATGCGGGTGTGCTCAGGGACCAGGCCTCAGCAATCTTGCTCCAGGTCAGGAAATGACCACCTGCCGGCCTCCGGGAGCTGGGTGTGGGACAACAAGGAGCCCTCATGGCTCTCGGCTCCCCCCTTCGCCCCCCAGGATCGGCCAGTCCATTTTATTGTGCTCTAAACCCAAGCCTGAGCCGGTCACCACCACGGGGAATCTTGGAAACGCAGTGGGAGACGGAGACGCGGCGGCGCCCGGCCTTCACTTTGCGCCTTCAATTCGGGGGGGAGCCTCGGTGCAAATGCCCCGCCGCCGCGGGGAGATGGCGTGTTGTAAGCAGTATAAATTAAGTCAGTGTTAGTGTTGACCCACGGCGACGCGATTCCCCTTCTTGAGCCGAGGACCTCGGTATGTGCTGTGTGGTGCCGTTTTGAACCCCGCTCCTGCCTCCATCCCGGAGGCTCCTCTTCCCTCTGGGCTGCAGGTCCGGCGCCGCGCTCACCCGCTCCCCTCGCCCCTGGGTCACCGTCCCGGTCCAATGCGCCTGGACGCTCGAAACTGGTCGGAAAAGAGCCGGCAGCGCAGTACCCGAGGTGGCTGGGGTGGGATTGGGGGTGCAGGCACGCCCCTCTGGGCCCTGCTGGCCTCCAGCTCTTAGGTAGCCCCACGGACCAGCCCCAACCGGCTGCGCTCCTCTCTCCTTCCCCCTTTGTGCCGCAGGTCTGCCCCAGGGCCCTCGGGGTGGGGCGGTGGTCGGGTCCCGCCCCCTCGGACCCTGCCCGGAGGGAGGTGCCCGGCCGCGGGCGCTCGAAGCCCGCCTCCGCCTCCTTCTGCAGGCGGAGCGCTGCCTGTAAGACCAGCTTGGCAGGCAGGGTTTCTGCTCCGGGCCCGTAGATAACGCTGGAACCTGATTTACGGGCCGGGCGCTCGGGCCGGTCGGGCCAACGAACACCGCTTCTTTTCCGGACAGGGATCTTTGCAAGGAAACCCATTTCCTCCCTGGATAGAACCGACTTAGAACATCAGGAGTTTGTGCAAAGCTCCTAGTACTCCCAGTCACTCGCTCTCCCTCCTCTGGCCGCCCACCTCCTCCTCTGGCCCCAGTCTGCCAGCCTCCTAGGTACTGAACAGGCTGTGCAAACAGGCGGGTGTTAGATTTTCTAAAGTGAAATTTTGGTTTTCTTGAATGTATTGCCCAATTGGAGCACTCGCCCCAACTGAAAACCGGTAAGGCACCGCGTGTGGCTCACTTCCAGCCAGTCAGAACTGGCCAGGGGACGTCTGTCCGTCCTGGTCCCAGGCCAGCTGCCAGCCACACGCTGTGGGTGCTCCCAGCCCCCTCAGTCAAATCTGGACATACGCAGGAGACCCAGGCATTGGCCTTTTGTCCCACCCCCTCTCTTTCCTTTTTATTATTCACAAGACTTGGGGTTGTTTAAATGTCATTACTTGTGAGAAAAGAAGCTACATTGAAATAAATTAAACACAACGGAGACAGGCGTGCTTCAGACATGGCTCAGGTAGGATATTTGCGACCCCAGGAAAGAAAGCCAGGCAGAACCAAAGCAAAGCAAATTCCCAGACCGCCCCCAAATGCCTGCTTCTCGGCCAATGAAAAAAAAGCCAGCACAGAAACAAAAATAAGTGCCAACCCCGGTGAGTGTTCTTGCATGTCATGTTTACCTTTGGAAAAGTAGGGACAGGTAGGTGGCTGCTATAGGTGGTGGCGGATTACAGCAGAGGTTTTGCTTTCTTCTGGAATGTGAGTGGAGCATATTACTGGGTGCTTTGGTCCTATATAACTTTCAAAATACGGCAGCTGAGATCCAGTCCATATAGATTATCTATGTACAAAGCAGGGTAGTATAATAAATATTTAGTGTGTCTTCAGCAGTAGCTGTCGCCCCTTCGAAAGCAGTCTTGGAAGCCTGTGCGACGAACAGACTCTCCCTTTACTTGGGATGTCCACAGATGAGGCACAGGCCACCCTGGGATCCCTCCAGCGCTGGGCCTGGGGTGGGTGCTCCCGCAGAGGCCAGGCGCCTGGTGCTCCCCGGGCCCTCAGGGCCGGGCCTGCTCCAGCTGCTGGTGCTGACTTCTGATCGCGAACCTGCTGACGTGGACGGGGATGGGGACCACAATCTTGGGGTTCCGGGAGGGCTCCCCTGTCTTGGAGTTGGCGTTGCCGGCCTTCACGCGTTTCCACTTGGCCCTGCGGTTCTGGAACCAGATTTTCACCTGCACCTCGCTGAGTTTGAGGGCGTGGGCGATCTGCGAGCGCTCGGTCAGCGACAGGTACTTTTTGCAGTGGAACTCCTTCTCCAGCTCCAGCAGCTGCTCGCTGGTGAAGGCAGTCCGCCGCCGCCGGTTCTTGCCCGTGGACGTGGTGCTGCCCGAGGCGCCGCCGCTGGGCGGGGGCTCCTCCAGCGCGTGGCCGGGGTCTTCCTCCTTGTGAGCCGCCTGGCCAGGCAGATTGTCATCCGAGCTGTAGTCCAGATCGCTCTCCAGCGAGAAACTCTCCTCCTTGCCCTTCGGGTCGTCTTCCACCTTTGACTCGTCTTTCCCTTGCCCTCGGACAGCCCCAGCTGAAAGCAAAAACCAAACGGGGTTTTATTACATTTCACACACCGGCATCTTCCTTTCCCTCTTCCCCCCGTCACTGGGACATTTCCCCCCTTGGCGAATGGTCTTTCTATGACAATCACACATTCTGATTTCCTGGCCTTTTTTGGGGGGCGAGGGGGGAGGCTGAGAAGATGTGAGAAAGCTCAAAAGAGAGGCTGAGACCACACAAGCAAAGGACTCAGGGCCTGTGTGCCTCCTCAGTACTGTCCAGCCTCTGGCAGCTTAAGGCCCGAGTAACAGGGCGAGTGAGGCCCAAGAGAGCTTCCTCTTTGTGCCCCGTGGTGGGGCCGGGTGATGGCTGAGGGGAAGTTCAGGATCCCACCACCCCAGTGAAAATTTTGTGAACTTCAATTTCTTCGAAGCCAGGGTGGGCACTTAGGGAGGCATAGATCCCACGCCATGCATTTTGGGGAGACATAATGCTAGTCAAAGGGAAGTTTGGTAGCACAAGGAGAGTCCCCACCAGGCACCCCAATACACACAGGCTCCAGGAACCCAATTGTCCGAGGCAAACAGCAAGGCCGCAGAAAAGGTTCAGTAGGTTTGGGCGCCCCTAGGCACAAGCACTGTTGAGACTCGGAGCCAAGCTGACTCCCCTTAAGGCTGAAACCTACCGGGGCAGAATGGGGGGAGGTCAGGGGCAAGACTTCGTCAAACACAGCGCCAGACAGATATGCCGCCCTGTATAGCAGCTGGCCCTGGGGAGCTAAATGCCGCCAACCCCCCAACCCGGAGACCATGCTTGTCGCGTGGCTTTAAAATGCATCCCTTCCCCGTCCCCGAGTCCCCGCGGCTCCGCTGGGCCGCGTCTTCCCGCTCTTGGCTGGGGGTAGTTGCGGGGGGGGGGGGGGGCTCAGCCTCGACCCTCCGGTCCCGGCGGGAAGCCGGAGCGGGCTCGCCCCCGCCTCCTCCCGCCCCCCGCGCCCGCGTCGCGCGCGCCGCCGACTTACCCAGAGACGCCTGCACCGCCTCGGCCGCGGAGAAGGCGAGCAGCGAGCCCTCCTTGGCCAGGAAGCTCTTGCCGTCCTCGGCGTCGGCCTGCAGGGCCTCTGCCTTATCGAAGTTGCCGCTGCCGGGCAGAGGCTGCGGAGCGAACTTGCGGGCGGCCGCCGCCGCCTCCTGGTGCTGGGGAGATGCGGAGAAGCCCCCGGGCAGCGTGGCCATGAGCGTGGAGGTGAGCGCCATGCCCTGCGCCAGGCTGGAGCAGAAGCCGGTGGGCAGGCTGGGGATCTGGTGGTGCGGGTGCGCGGGCGGCAGCGCGGGCTGCAGCGCGGCCTGGGGCAGCGCGGGCGGCGGCGGCGGCGGCGGCGGCAGCACCACCGGCCGGTAGGGCATGAACATGGGGTAGCCGGTGTAGACGAAATGGCCGGGGCTGGGCTGCGGCGGGCTGCCGATCAGCGAGTCTATGCTGAAGGCGGTACTGCTCCCCAGCGGGCGCTGCATCATCATCAGCGACGGTGGGAACGTTGCGCTCATAGACGCGCTCGGGAGAGGCCGGCGAGAGGCGAGAAGTCCCTGCGCCTCACCACCGCCTGGAAGCCCGCTGGGCGCCTGGAGCACCGTCGGGCCGCGGGAGCAGAATCCGGAGAGCAGACGCCGCTGCCCCTCAGTCCCGGACCCGCTGCATGCCCCGAGGTTGCGGGGGGTACGCGGGATGAGGTCGTGCGCCCCGGAGCGAAGAGAGAGCCCGGGCCCCGCGGGTTCCCCGGAGCCGCTGCCGCCGCTCGCCCGTCGAAGCCCGCGCGCAGCTTCGCGACCGCAGCCCTGCGACCCGGCTCACAGCCGTCGGTGGGTCCGTCTGTCGGTCCCGCTGTCTGTTGCCGGCCGCGCGAAGCTGGCGCACTTGTCTTCCGCGGGCGCCGCCAGCACCTTTAAATCGCGCTCCTCTTTCTCATTCACATTTTGCCTGCTGCCCAGCCGGGCTCGCGTCACGTGGGGCCCAATGCCGCCGCCCATTGGCTGCGCCAGGAGGGGCGTGGGAAGGTGTGGCCCCGCCCCTTCCACCGAGGCTGGCAGCCAGCGGGCTGCAGGCAGCACCAGCGGAGTGCCTGGGCCCGAGAGCCCGAGCCTGTCGCTCCGCGCAAACTTGAAAGGGGCGGTTGGCACCCTCAAGGCTCGAATCCCGCGGCCTGGCTGCCTGGTCAAGGCCGCCTTCAAGGGCAGCTTCCGGGGCGAGGGCCCGCCACGGCTAAGCTGAAGGCGTTTTCATTTATAGCTGCATTGGAACAAACCTGCTCTCAGCTCATGCTATAGCTCTGGGGGCTGCTCCTGCTCTAGGGGTCCCGGCGAGGTTCCTGGATATGGGGGCATGGTCCTGCTGCTTCAGATCTGCCCCCCTGGAGCGTTTGCCAGGCAGCTGACAGCCTCTGCCCGCCTTGAGGAACCCTGGGGGCTGCTCCTTGCGCCCCCACTCCTGCACTCTCGCCGGGGCGGGAAGGCTGCCTGTTCCCCCATCCGGAGCTGGGCCCTCCCGTGAGCGATCCCTTCTCATTTTTCATGACAATCTTAATCATCGCACCTATTTACACACTTCGCCTTGCGCACCAAAATAGCAGCCACGATCATTATGATAATAAAGCGAGTCCTTCATCTCCATCCTGGGGGAGGAAGGGGAGTTACTGTGCCTCGCGATTGTATAACGTGAGATTATCCTGATGAAAGCTTTATGATGTTCGCTCAAATAAAAACCCCGTTTTGTAAATAGGCGCTAATTAAGCACGTTGAGAACGGAGGGAGCGCTCACCCGGGCGCCGCCACTCGGTTTCCAGTGCGAGGGACTCGAGGGCGCGCGCGGCTCCTCTTTGCCTCCTTGCGGGATGGAGCCGATTCCCTCCAGAAGACTCTCCCGCCTGGATCATGGTAAAACCCCAGAATTTGGGAATAAGAGAGTTGGGGAGGGCGTGGAACTAGGAATGTTTGTTTACATCCCTTTCTTCAAGATAAAACCAAAACTCTCAGCTTTCATGTTCCGTTTAAAAATGGAATCATTTCCTCTCAAGCGCAGACCATGCAAAGCGCGCCAGCGCGCGCGGGAGCTTCCATGCGCCTCCGGGGGCCCGGGCTCCAACTTTCCCCGGTCTAGATGTTCAAGTACCGGCTCCGGAGGAGCGGAGCGGAGGGCATTGTTACACCGGTCATTAAAAATCAGGTCACGCGGAGGGGCTAGTGGTCGGGGAGTTGGCCCGTGATGGGTGTTGGACGTGTGTTATGTATCACTTACAGGCACGTTTAATTGGGAGATAAAGATAAATCGATCTTTATGAATTTATCGACCCGATTCTTTGAAGCTCTTCTTTCTCTTCCTTTCTCTAGAGCTCTCACCCCAAGGCCCCTGGGGGATGGATGTCTTAATCCCAAATCACCTCCTCATCCACGGAGTCTGGCTGGGCACCCCCTGCCCATCCGAAGGGTCCCGTGGGTGCTGAGAAAACTCCCTGGCCCAGCCGACACCCGCCCCCCTCCTCGCTAGCCCCCCCCCCCCCACACACACACACAAACAACCACAACCGCCACCACCACCACCCGGACAAAGACGTCTGGAGCGCGGTTCCCCACTCCAGGCCGCAGTAATGGATGGCTCAGGCAGCAGGAGGGGCGGCAGGAGGTTTGAAAAGAATTCATTAGGACGCTCCCTGTGTTGCCTCCACTCGCTGGAAGCCCAGACCCTGAGGTGGCGAAGGCAGTGTGGGGGAAATGAATTCCTGCGAGGATCCTCCGGAATGGAGATATCTGTGGGGTCTCTAAGCTCTACCCCTCTTTCCCTACTCCTACAAAAGAAGAAAAGGAAAAGAGAGAGAGAGAGAAAAAAAAACCTGAAGCCGAGAGCAAAAGGCTGCTTTCTTTATGAGCATAATAAATATTCCCTCTCATGATGAGACAGTTACAGTCACAGAGGTCCGGGTCTGGTAAACTTGTTTTTTCAATACGAGGGAAACCCCCTGGACTCCTGGCTTGATTTACATGGCTACAGCCTGGTCCTTCCCTGCCTGGTGCCTCATGCCCCTGCAGGCTGTTACTCATCTCATCCAGCCAGGTCTGCCATCCACTTTGCTATTTCACAGGGAAAATAGTGTTCTAGGGACTTCCGTCTCCTGATTACCCTCTTCAAGCCAGGAATCCCTTTGATTATTTTTGATGACAATTCTACATTTAAAGTTGAGCAAGAAGATTTAGGTCCGTTGAGTTATAGCTACACTTTGAAATAATTTGATGGCCTATTATTTGCACCCATAAATTGCCATGCAAAGTATTGACTGCGGGGTTACCAGACTAATCTTCTTTTATTAGTGAGTTGAGAGAATTCTCATCAATATGAATTTTATTTACTAGTGTGCTTTCTCTCGGATGCAGTGCAGTAATATTTTCTCATGTAATGCTTAACTGCTTAGAAAACGACTGCTCGGCGTCGTAAAAGGATCCTTGTGTTTCGCAGTGATTAACAAGAGTCATTGGGGGCACCTCAGCTACCTGCACGGCGTTCGGAGCGTGGGGACTGCGGATAATAAAAGCCTTCAGCGTTTTTTCCCCCTCTGCTCCTCGGAAAGATATATGGGCAGCAGCGACAGGTACATACACGGCTGATCTAGCTTTCGGATTCCTTCCTGCTTAGCTCACCACCGCCCTCAACCGCGGAGCCCCGGGAGCCTCAGCTGGCCCCGCTGCGCGGGAAAACCACCCAGCGCACATCTTTGCAAACTTCCGCTCTCCGAGGCCTCTGTCCTCCCTGAGGTTAGGAAAAATGAAGGACGCACCACCGCACCAGCGCGAGATCTGGGTCCTCCAAGTCTGGTTAACTTCCAGAACTTTTCCCCCCAGGGAACTTTCCTCCGGGTTGAAGTTGTCCCAGCCCCTGGGCACTTTGCTTGGCGGGTGCCGGGCTGGTGTCAGGATCGTTTTTGAGCCACTTGAAACCTCTCAGACCCCAGTAAAAGGGCTGGTAATTAAGTTGTCTCCACGCTTTGGGGCTGTCCCGGTCTGCGGCGGCCTGCAGGTGTATGCAGGCCGAATGGAGTATGGACCGCACACATACATGAACATCCACGCGACACACCTGCGTGGGCCTGCCGAGCCCAGCTGGCAGGAGGGAGCACCGCAAGCGGCGCGCTTCCGTGCTGCCACCAGGGGCGAGATCGCGGGTGGGAGTGGAGAGGGGGCGGCGTGGGAGTCCCGGGTTTGGGTCTCGGTGGGTGCGGAGCAACCCGTGGGCCTATGGGGCCCGCCCGCCTGCCACCCAGCCCTCGCCCAGCCCTCCAGGCTGGTTTCTTAGGTAACCGCGCTGTTTTTATTTATAGGGACTTTGAGTGGCCTGATCATTCGGTCATTGCCTCGGCTCTTGCTGCTGGCAATAGCTGGGAAATAGCTTGGGATGGGTTTTATTTATGGAAGGGCAATTGGGATTCACACCCAGCTAACCCAGAACAGCCTCCCCCCCAGCCCAAGACACACTCACAAAGGGGTGCTTGTGTAAAATTCTCCATCAGACACACCAATTTGCAAGTAGCAGAAAGCATTGAAGCCTCATTTTTTAAACTATTTTATTCAGCTTTTTTTTTTTTTTTTTTTTTTTTTAAATCTGAAAGCCCAAAATAGACTCCATGTGGTTCTAAGTGAAGTCAGCCCTTGGCCGGCTTTGAAATAGCTCCTGCAATTATGTAAAAGAGCCATTCACCAACAGGACGGAATTAAAAGGGATCTCGCCCGCTCCCCTTTCATTGCCAACCTCTCATGTTTGACTTTTCAAAGCACTTCCAACACGATGTCTTTCTCCGGGACAAAAGGCAGAACAAAAAAAGCCCCCAAACTTGTAAATTGAACGCCGAGGGGACTTTAAACAATTTAAAGCCCATAAATAATGATAAAGGGGACTGGCAAAAAAAAAAAGGCAAACCCATTCAATTAATGGAGTTTCCCAAGCAAAGATCAAGTGGTTTATAAAATAAAAGTCTTTGCTTCATTATTCCGCTCCTGGACCATGCAGAAGGCGGGACAGGGTTTTTTTCTCTCTAAAACGCATCCAAGAAGGGACGCTGTGCGGGACTGTGTGCGGCCACATTCTTATGTAGAAAGTTTTGCTTTTCGTCCCCCAAACTCTCACAATAGCAGAAACAAATCCGCCAACCTGAAGCATGAAGGGGACGGTTTTTTTTGTTTTGTTTTTTCTCATTTCCTGGGGGTGGGGGGTGGGAAACGTTCTCTGGAGCCTGAGGCGGGGAAACGTGACCCTTCACACCAGCGCTGCCCTCCCCCCCCCAACCCCCGCGCGGAGGAGCAGACGGAGCCGCAGCCACTCCGCTGGCCAGCGGAGACCCCGAGGTACCTGGGGGCTGGGGGGGGGGGGTTTCCTGCTCCGCGCCGGCACCCCCGGGACCCCGATGGCGCACCCAGGCGCCTGCAGCGAGCGTTCGGAGCCCGGGTCCCCCCCCCCCCTCCCCGCACCCCAACGCCGGCTCCGCTAGGGAGCGGGGTGGGTCCTAGGCGTCCGAGGGCGCAGGCAGAAGCGGGTCCCAGTCCCCTTTTGGAACGACCCTAAGGGAGTTCCCGGCCACTGTGGGGGCTGGGTCGCCGGGCGCCTGGCAGCCTGCGCTCACTCGGCAGCACCCATCCCCGGCCAGGAGGGGTCCTCGGCGGGGACTGAGCCGCCTGCCTGCCTCAGGACTCGCAGCCTCGGTTAGTGGGAGCATCTGGAGGCCGGCCCGAGGCTGCCATGGAGGGCGGAGGCCTGGGGTACAGGCGCGGAGGGGTAGCCGGGGCTCTGGCCGGAGTCTGGGAGGCTGCGCGCGCCCTCCAGTCCCAGGCCGCCGGGTGCCGGAGGTGGAGGCGCAGGCCCGGGCGCTTCTCCCCCGGCGGCTCCATCTCCCCGCATCTGCCCCCTCGGAATCCCGCGCCCCCACCTTTCCGGGACTTCAAAAGCACCCTGGCCACTAGGCGCCCGACTTTCATCTCTCCGCACAGCAGGCATTGTTTGCGGGCCTTCACAGATATGCTAATCCCGGGCCCGCCGAGGGCACGGCGGGGTGAAGCGGTGCGCCGGCCCGGGATGGGCCTGGGGGACCCGCTGTAGGGACGGCGTTTCGCCCGCCTCATCCTGGAGGGCGGGGGGCACCTGATGCGGGTCCCAGGCTGGCTGCAGCCGCGTTCGGGTGGGAGACGAAGGAGGAGGCATCGGACCGGCGCCCGTGGCCAGGCCCAGCTGTGCGTGCTTTCTACCTAACACCCCGTGGGTCGGGAGGAGCCTGGCCAGGGACTGGGCCCCAAGCCTCTCAGACTTCTAGGACTTTCCCCGGAAGTCCAAGGGAGCGCATCTGCGGCCCCCTGGAGGGCTCGACCCCCTGCAGGGCCTTGTCTTTTTAAAGAGGACGAGCTTACCCTGAGTTCATCCTTTTAACCCTTTACAAACCACCCTGGAGGGCGAGAAGGGTGTTCGGATTGGCAGCCACTCACAGGAGGGCTCTGCTGCTGTGGGGACCCGACATAAAGCTGCAGGTGCTCCTGACAAAACCCGTTTAGCCTCTTTGAACCCTCAGCTCCCAGGTGCTCCTTTGCTCACTGACCTGAGGGATGGTGTAGGTCATGGGCCACCAGGGGGTGAGCCCGTTTCCGTTAATGAGGCGTGAGAAATGAAATGTAGACAGGCACCTGCATCTGTCAGGCTGGGACAGCCTAAAATGGTTCCCCAGTTAAATCGTACGCAACCACTGTCCTCATCGCTCTCTGCCCTTGCCTGAGAAGGGACAGCCTTGTTTTTAGGTCTCAATTTCCTTACTGCCTCAGGTCCCCTACGTGGTGGTGACCGCAGACAAGGTGGAAAATGGTGAGCTCCTAGGCCTTTGAAACAGAAGAACCTTCGGATGTGTTCCATTTGTCATCTGGAAAAACACAGAGGTTACATGGCTTTGCTGCCAACAATTATATTGCCCTTAGAAAGAGGGAACCAAGGGCAAGATTAGCGAGCAAACTCACATCCCAAAGGATTTTCACCACACAGAGTGAAGAAGGAACGAGGAGAAGAGTTATTTGAGGCGCAGTGGGAAGAGTGCAGGCCAGAGAAAGTCACAATGCTGTCCCCTCTCCCCACACCCCCTAGGGGACTCTTTGGGGGTTCGACAGAAATGAAAGCATTATTCCAGGGGCACGTTGCCCTTGTGTTTGTGTTGAGTTTTTTTTTTTTCCTTCTTCTTTTTAAATGAAAGAGTGTTCATACTCTGTAGTGTTCATCTTATCGAGTATTTATGCTTCACAACTTTAAAACACCCCTGTGAAGGGGAAGTTACTCCTGTAGCTTCTTCCCACCTCTACTGAGGGGGGCCACGCTGGGGTGAGTGTTCCCCACAGGGGCATTGCTGTTGACAGCAGGAGGGCTCCCATGGGTGTCAGATGCCTGTTCTGACCAGGCCCCAGCAGAGCGGTCATCAGAGACAGCGTCCGTCCCTACCCAGGGCATAAGTGAGCCTGCCTCCTGCCGGCACTGCACCCCAGCTCTTTCTCCTGGTCTCTGCTGGGAAATGCACCAAAGCCAGAGGCAGTCCTGCATGCCTCCGCCTGGACAA
Source organism: Pipistrellus kuhlii (assembly GCF_014108245.1). Lineage (NCBI taxonomy): Eukaryota > Metazoa > Chordata > Mammalia > Chiroptera > Vespertilionidae > Pipistrellus > Pipistrellus kuhlii. The sequence goes on from NW_023425573.1 coordinate 28,105,098, forward strand.
ACCTTCTGTTCCCTGACGTCTTCGACCATAATGAGCATGAGCTTCAGACGGAGTGGAAATTGATCATGACGGCTCATCGTGAAGGGCACTGGGCACCTGTGACCAGTATGATGCCCCCGACTAAGTTCAGGGATTTCCCCCTCCCTTCCTTTTGAACCATGTCCCCTTGTTGGTTTGTTTGTTTATTCATTTGTAGAAGGTAAGTACTTTGGAATCTATTTCTTGCTCTGATATTTCTAGCTTATCTTGTGGTTACTATAATCCTTTCTTCTCAAGTTCCTCTCAGACCCGCTTACAATGCAAACAAAACAAAAAAAAAAAAACAACCACAAAACGAAAGAGATGAGAGATGTCTTAAAGGCGACTTCGTTCTAACCCCCCAACCCTTCAGACTGAGTTCATTCAGCAGCGTGTTATTTATTTGGACATTTACACTTTCAAATGTAATAACCTAAATGATTTATTGTACAAGCCAGATTTTATATTGCACATTTTTATTTTACTATTCTAATGAGGTTATTTCATATCTGTAAATAGAACTCACGTAAGTATTATATATTTTCATAAATTAATGAGGGAGTGGCAGGAAACAGTTTTATTTAAGGCTTTATAAAGTCAAAAGTATTAGCCTGGCCCTAACCGGTTTTGCTCAGTGGATAGAGTGTAGGCCTGTGGTCTTAAGGGTCCCAAGTTTGATTCTGGTCAAGGGCATGTACCTTGGTTGCAGGCACATCCCCAGTAGAGGGTGTGCAGGAGTCAGCTGAGCGATATTTCTACCTCATCGATTTTTCTAAGTATTAGCCTGAAAAGCACGTGGGTATGAAGAGGGCTCAGGGATGCAGAGCGCTCCCTATTGGCCGTGTGACTAATGGCATCTGCTGTAGAGCCTGGTTCCAGGGAGTAGACGCCTGGGGATTCCCCTTTTATCGCGGAATTCCTAGGACCAAGACATCCACCTTTTTTATTACTACAATCGCACAAGGAAAAGATTCTCAATTTCTTTTCATTGGAAACGGCCAGGCCACAAGAGAAGTCTTTGTCACAAACGAAGGTGAAAACACCAGATCTCCATGATTGCACAAGGTGAATACTATCAGATTTTGGACATAGTACTAAGACAAAACTCATCCTGGCTTTAAGACCCACTAAGGGTCTCCTGACTCTGACTCACCCTGATCAGGGCCTGGAAGCGGGTGGATAAGAAACCCTCTGACATCAAAGTTTGAGGGGCCTGGGGCACACGGCTGAGCTTACCGTGGCCTCTGCTATACCATCTGCATAATGGGTCTCTCCCACCAGCGGCCTGAGGACGTTCCTATAAAGCAAATAATTAAGGTTAATGTCAAGGGTTGCGGGAAGGAAGTGAAGTAACTCACTTGGCACTCCAGCGGGGCTCCCGGCACAGAGCCCAGGGAAGGGTAGTTCAAGAGCGAGCACGCCAGCGCCAGCCCGCTGGGCCTGGAGATGCCGGTGGACGCGGGGCCGCCAGGGGCGCCAGCCCGGGCCCTCCGAGGGAGGGCATCAATTCGAGGCAGCCTCGGCTCACTCCGCTCTCGAGCATTTAAAAACAAACCGCGGGCACCACGGCCCTGGACCCTGGATTCGCTCTGGCATTTAAAGAACGCGCGAGCTTTCCGGGAAGAGGTACCAAAGCGCCGCCCCTGCGAGGCCCGGCGGCTTTCGCTTTGCACAGCGGACTCGGTCCAGACATCCCGAGGCGGTCCTAGTGGAGCATCAGAAGGGCGGACAGCACTGCCTTCCAGGGAAACAACTTCTGGGACACTTTAGAGTATTTTATTTAAATAGAAGACCTGCTTAGGTGCTAAACAAACAAATCTCAAACACATTCCTCTTTGGGGAGGGGGCAGGCAACTGCGCACTTTGGCCTCTTCTCCAAACTCCGTCTCCCAGAGATGCCAAACCGAGGCACGGGAGGAGCACGTTTGAACACCGCAGGGGCGCGGGGGGGGGGGGCGGAGCGGAGGGGAGGGGGGCAGGCGAAGCCGGGAGGGGGGTTGGGGGGGTGGACACAAGCGGCCGCAAAGCACCCAGGGCTGACCCGCTCCCCCCTCCCCCCGTCTCTTCCCTTCCGCTCTCAAGGCAGGACGTTAGCTCTAGGGCGCCGCCTGCAGGTCGCCGTCGAGATCGGCCCCTCCCAGCCGAGGAGCAGATGGATCTGCTCCGACTTTGGCCCAGCGGCCCTGCGGGGACCTGTCCTTGTACTCCCCGACTTCCGGCCTCTGAGCAGCCGGGGCCTCGTTTCCTTGTCCCAGGCGTAGGGGGCGCACTTTTACCCCAACTCAGCCCCCCCCCCTTTTTTTTTCTGGCGGGGCGGAAGAAGCAAGCATTTCCAATTTTAATGGGGCCCAATTATCTCGTTTGCACGACTTAAAATGTTTCTCTGGAACTCATTTCAATCTAGTAAATATACTTAAGCAAGTAGCTAATGTATCAGGGATGGCTTCGCCTCGGCATTTGCATATAAAGAGAGTGGGGGGCGACCCTTCCCTTCTTCGGCTTCACCAGCCGCAGGCAGCTAGGCCTCCTCCTCCTCCGGGTGGTACGCCTGGATTTGACGAAGAGGTGGAGGCCGAGGCCACGGTCTGCGAGGACCTTGGGGAGGGGCACCGGGGGAGGGGACGGGCCCTTCTGCAGAATGGGCCCCCCTCCCCCCATCCTCTGCCGCCGCCCCCTCCCCGCCCCCGCACCACCCGGAGCCCAGCCGCCCACTCTCCTCCCGGGTTGCGGGCGCCCCCGGGTGCCACAGAGGCTGGAGCATCCGAGGCGCCTTTATCCCCAGGTGCGTTTGTTAAATCGAGTCTGGAGATAGATGGACGCGAATACAGGAGAGGAAATCGCAGCGCTTAGTTGAGCAATCTTCTGGCTTTAAATTCCGAATAAAAGTCTCAAATATTCCCGGGTCAGGGGGGCACTGTCTCATTAAAACCACTCTCGTCCCGAAACTGCAATGCAGACATTAAAGTGCAGTATTTTTCAATTAGAGCTGACGAATTCAATCAAAATTCCATAGATTAGGATGAAATGAGGCATGGGTCATTTACAGGGGAATTTAATTGCCGAGCCATTAGACAAATAGTATATTTGCCATTCCCGCGTTATCCATCATTTTCGACATCAATACCGGGGCCGCATCGCCTCGTCCCCGCCGCCCGGCATCGGCTGTAAACACTCCCTTCCCCGTACCGCCTGATTATATCTGATTTCATTTAGGGCCATGGGGGATTATAAATGTTCACGCAATCAAGTTCATTAGGACTTCAAATCGCATTTCTGATTGGGATCGCTCTGCCGCTGTCCTCCCTGCGCCTTTCAAACCCCAGGACGAGGCTTTCAAAACATCTTTTTGAATTTAAAGCTTCGCATCCTTTTGTCTTCCAACGCCCCGTCCCCCGCCCCCACCCACGGTCTCCCCCACACCTCTGGACTCTTCCCTGGGGAGCAGCCCTGAACCCCAATGCGTCTAGAGCGAGGCTGGGTGAGGGGTGGGGTGGACCCCCGCGGCACCCAGGCGCGACCCAAGCAGGCCTCCCAGCCCACCGGGACCCCTCCCTCCCCCCAATGCTGGACCAAGTGAGGCGTTCAGGTTGGAAACCTGAGCCGAGCGCAGGCGGAGGGGGGCGGGGGGGGGGCGAGGGGGCGCCGCGGGGCGGGAGGGACGATGAACCCCGTGTGTTCTCGGATCATGGGTGGGTGTCAGTCCCATGTCTCGCCACCTTCTGCCACCCCCCCACCCCCCCGCACCCTCCCCTCCTCGCGGGATCTGGAGTCCTGCAGCCGCAGGCCTCTGGACAAAGATTGGGCCTGCCCCTGGGCACTGATGGCAGTGCTGACCCCCTTCACTCCAGAGACCCTGATGGGGGTGGTACCCAGAGGAGCCATTCTACCTCTCAGCCAACCCGAGAAACAAAGGAGCAGATCCTTCTAGGCAAGCTCCGCAAGACAGGCTCAAGACACCCTTCCAGCACAGTTGAAAAATAATAGCTTGATATTAACTGCTTCTCATAAAAATATACTTTCACAGAGATCCAGTTAGAAGAAAACCCTCATTTTACCCCTGTACTTTGTGCGCATCGCTGTTAGCTGCCTCAGTAATTTAATTGGAATGAAACGTGAGAAATGTGTCATTTTTGAAGCATTTATGCATCACTTCCTAGAAATCTCATTGTGTTAACTAGGAGCCTACTGCGTTCTGTTTAGAACCCATAATCACATTTTTATGTGTCTGTATTACGAGTTAATGTGACCTCCTGTCTTTAGCAGATTAAAAAAAAAAAGTTCCCTTTCCATAACATCCGCATCAAACTCTGGCTTGCAGAAAGTACCAGAAACCCTGTTTCCTCAAGGCTCTCTGAACTTAACCACTCAAGGGCAGGGGGAAGAAATGCGAACCGAGAAGTGCCTACTGGATGAATAATTACACACCGAATTAAAACCCTGCATTAAATGTCCTCGACAGCAAACACTGCATTCTCAATCATGTTTATTGCTTACAAATTGCATTACAAAGAAATCTACTCTTTTTATTGGAGTGATTAAGCAGAGTGTTAGGGCTGCTGAAGTACCATTCTGAAAGATTAGATGGAGGCAGACTTCCCGGCTGGTTACATTGCCGTGGTGAATATGTATAATTTTGTTAAAGAACACATTTAACACACAGATGAGGATTGGACTGTCATTATGGCATCGTAAAAGAATCAACTTAAAATTATATTTATAAACACATTGCCCATAAAACATTCATATTTAATACAAAGGAAATAGGCAATTCCATAATCAATATTTTCATTACTCAAATGTTATGGTAGCCGCACAACCCTATATGACACGTCATGATCTATACAGTAGCTTCTCTATACTCTCCTCATCATCACGAGGGCTGAAATCTTGTTTTCTTTTAATTCTGGGGTGAACAGGTTGGTGAAGGAAGGGTTTGCTTGTGGTGCCACCTGCAGGGCACCATGAAAATAAGTGTCAATACTGCAATCCCCTCTTGGGCTCCAGCAATGTAACCTCAGGCTTCTTCTTTTGTAAAAAAATTTTTTTTAAAAAAAATATATTCCTACTGATTTTAGAGAGGAAGGGAGAGGGATAGAAATATAGAAACATCCATGATGAGAGAGAATCATTGACCTGCTACCTCCTGCATACCCCCCACTGGAGACTGAGCCCGCAATCCCGACATGTGCCCTTGGCTGGAATTGAACCTGAGATCCTTCAGTCAGAAGACTGACTGAGCCAAACTGGCTAGGGCAACCTCAGGCTTTTAATTTTTTTTATTTTTTTATTTTTTAGCAATTTAATGAAATGAATATTTGCTCTGAAATAGAAAGATTTTTTCCAATTTCAAGAAAAAATCCTGGAATTTGAAAAGTATGCTTCAGTCAAAAAATAAGATGCTGTACTGATCATAGTTGAAACTTTGGGGCTTCTGAATATTCCAAGTGCACAAAAAAAATTTGTCTAAGGGATAATTTATTCTTGAGATAATGGAATAAAAGATGCCATATTCCTGGTTTATCACTTGGTCCTTGGGCAGCCCTTAAGAGATGAGAAGCACTTGGCGAGCTAATGACATCCGCAATGGCAGTGACTAAGCTTCCTCTCGGATGCCCGGCGTCAGGGCAGGTCACGGGAGCCGACCAGCTCATTCTCTGAGCCTATATTTTACACCATTTGGGGAGAGGGTTAAGTGTTCTTTGCCAAAGTTCAACAGCCTGCCCCATCAACCTGTGTCATCAGAAGGAGATTTCAGAAATTGGAAGCGTGACGATTACATACAGTTACTGGTATTAGCAAATGCTTCTTAAAGAGTCAGAGGTTTCGATTTTCCTCACAACAGGCTGAACTGATGATCATGTAACTTAAAATTCACTGGACACAAAATATGCTGAAAAGAGAGGCCTAATGCTGTGCTCAGAATTTTAAGCCTGAGGTGCCAGGGTGCTGCGTCAGAGGGTGCCTGCTGGTCTTCCTGCTGTGCTGGGGGCGTTTCCTCCTGGCTGGAGCGCAGGCAGGATGGAGGGGGGCAGACCTCTTCAGGTCCTTGGTTGGTGGAGAACCTCAGTTGTGTGTTTGGGAATTCTCTGTGGTCAGATGAAACGTGGTACAAAAATATTCAACAAAAGTTGCAAGGGCCCAGCTGGTGTGGCTCATGAGTGGTGACCCATGAACCAAAAGGTCTCGGGTGTGATTCCCAGTCGGACACATGACTGTTTTGGGCTCAATCTCCAATAGGGGGCATGCTGGTGGAAGCCAATTAATGCTCCTATCTCATCAGTGTTTCTATCTCTCTATCCCTCTCCCGTCCTCATTCTCTCTCCAAAACAAAACAAAAAAAGTCAAAGGGGCCCTGGCCATGTGGCTCAGTTGGTTGGAGCATTGATCTGTGCACCAAAAGATTGCAGGTTCTCTTCCGGGTCAGGGAACATACCTAGGTTGTGGGTTCAATCCCTGGTCAGGGCACAAATAGAAGGCAACAAATCCATGTTTCTCTCTCTCTCCCTCCTCCCTTTCTCTCTCGCTCTAAAAATCTAAAAATAAACACATATCCTCAGGTGAGGTTTAACATAAAAAAAAAATTGGAGGAAAATTTTCTTCTATCTTTTTGTAGAAACAACATTTACTCTTTTGTTACTTTCTGTATTTTGAACTATGTGAATGCATTATTAAAAGCTAAAATTGAAATTAAAGAGAGCAACTTAGGTCTTATGAATTTGATTTTATGTAATACTGGAGGCCTGGTGCACGAAATTTGTGCACGGGGGGGGGGGGGGGGGGTCTCTCAGCCCAGCCTGCGCCCTCTCGCAGTCCAGGAGCTCTTCCGGGATGTTGAATATCCTTAGCGCTGCTGCAGAGGCATGAGAGGCTCCCACCACCGCCACTGTGCTTGCCAGTCATGAGCCAGGCTTCTGGCACTGACCAGCAGGGGGCAGCTCCTGCATTGAGCATCTGCTCCCTGGTGGTCAGTGCACACCCTACTGACCAGCTGGTCCACGGATCAGTCGATTTGCATATTAGCCTTTTACTATATAGGATACTCAAAGAGAAAAGTAATGATGTCCAATATGAACTGTGAAAGAATAGAAAATATTTTTAGAGCCTTTCATAGGAGAAATCCCCTGTATACTTTGTTCACTGGGAAGGAAGTCAGCCAGGGTAATTGTAGCTTCAAAGGGGAATGTCTTTTGGAGGTTTATCTCAAGTATCTTCTTTTTCTCCCTCTTCCCTTTCCTCCTCCCCTCCCTTCCTCACTCTCTTAGCCTTGTTCTTCTCTCCTTCTCCCCACACTTCCTTCTTTTTTTCTTTCTCATCTGGATGGAATTTGCAGCATAGAGCACAATGAGACACAGTCATCAAAACAACACACTTTTGAGTTAAATTTTTTCTTTATTAATAAAGTAAATCACTAGCAACTCAATTCTGAAAAACTAAATATGGGTCTTTATGTATCAGATTTTTAGAAATATAACATTAAATATAACATCTTTTCAAAGAATTCTACTTTGGTTCTAGGACTCCAAACATATTTAAACTTTTTAAAAAAACGTATTTAAACTTAATGCATTTCAGAAAAACAGGGGAACCATTCCCTAAGGTGTGTGGAGAGATGGGACGGGTGGCTGAAGCAGGGATGGACGGCGAGTGTGTTCGCTCAGGTTCAGATTTGCAAAGTTCAGTGAGGACAGAGCTGCTCAGGGCTGTGGCTGCAGTGCTTACCAGTCTTGCCCTTTTATTTTATTATTATTTTAAAATATATTTTATTGATTTTGTACAGAGAGGAAGGGAGAGAGATAGAGAGCTAGAAACATCGATGAGAGAGAGTCATCGATCAGCCACCTCTTGCACACCCCCTTCTGGGGATATGCCCGCAACCAAGGCACATGCCCTTGACCGGAATTGAACCCAGGTCTCTTCAGTCCCCAAGCCGACGCTCTATTCATTGAGCCAAACCGGTTTCGGCCGGTCTTGCCCTTTTATTTGTCCTCATAAATGACAGTCTTTCTCCCAATATTAGGCTATCTTCTTCTGATAATAGTAAAAACAATCCTGGTAATAGAAGGAACTACTTACCAAGTTCCTTTTCTGGGCCGGCTCAGTGGGGCCACCCTGGAGGAGGGGCGTCACCCCAGCCACATCCAAGAGGCACAGATACCTTCATTTTCCAGGGGATCACAGCTGGTTTCGGGTAAGTGACTCTTCCTGTTCAGCAGAGCAGCCTGGATCTGAATTCCATCTCTAGGGTATCATCTCGGGCTCCTCCCCACCCTCCAGGACGCTGCATCCCTTTCCAGGACAGAATCACCTCCCTGGAGCCCCACTGTGACTGTCTGCTCACCCGCTCCATGGTCCTCATAGCTTGTCAATAGGTAAGAACCAAGACTCTCTTGTCTGCACTCCTTTCAGTGGCCAAAGCATGAGAATCCTCCCCACCAGAGGACATGCATGTCACTGTCCCTCCTTCTGCTTTACACTATCCCACACCCCTGTCTTTGTTCCAGTTTTTCTTTCCATATAGTGGTGACTCCTGTCTGTTTGGGAGGAGCTCGAATATAGACATGTACAATATGAGTAGCCTTTTCTAAGGCAAGTGAATTGTTTGGCTCAAAGGGTCATCTGAGGGTTCTGCTGCCCTGACACTCCCTTTCAGATCCTCTGTGTTGAAATCTGACCATTGGCCAAGGCTCAGCCAGACTACCCTCATCATGATGCCCATCTCAGTGTCTGCCCTCTGTTCACCCCCAACCACCCCCCTCCCCCCGCCAAGTGGGCTTCACTCATAGTGCACACAGCACCTTGCCTTGTCCTGCGGTATTTGTGGGTATAAACGCCCCTTCCAGATTGCAATAATGGGTCAGGGCGCTCTGCCCCCTCTTAGGTTGCTCAGGAATGCCTTGCATTGGTTCAGACTAGACAAAAACAGAGCCACTGCTGACTGCAGAGGAGGGCCACAGCAGTCCCTCTTATTAAATATTACAGGCCCAGTGCATGAGATTCACGCAAATGGAGGGTTCCTCAGCCTAACCTGCACCCTCTCGCAGTCTGGGAGCGCTCAGGGGATGTCTGACTGATGGCTTAGGCCTGACCGCTGTGCTAGCCAGCCATGAGCTGGCTCAGGGTTTCTGGCTGAGCAGCTTTCCCCCTGTGGGAGTACACTGACCACCAGGGGGCAGCTCCTGTGATAAGCACCTGTGCCCTGGTGGTCTGTGTGCATCATAGCAATTGATTGATTTGCATGTTTGCCTTTTATTATATAGGATGGTGTCTAATAGCAAACTTGAGGCCAACCAATCAGGAGATTACCATTGAAAAGATAATTTGTTCGTCATCATTCCCAGAGATGGAACAGGCCTTGCCATGGGTGCCATAGGGGAAGCACCAGAGTTGGTCAGAAGTGGGGGGTGTGGGCAAGAGCCTTTATTGTGGTTTCCACAGCAGGAACAGGCGAGGCATAATAGACAGGTTAGGGTTAGGGTTAGGGTTAGGTAATCAGAATAACTTCAGCGGGCTCTGGGGCAGAAGGGTTTTCTGGTACCAGGTCCTGGGGTAGCTAGTGTCCTGGGGCAGGAGCACCCAGTGAAGGAGGGGCTGGGGTGTGGACTCCGGGTTGGTTTGCAATTGAAAAGCATGCTGGGCTGGCAAGTTGTTTATCTCTAGGAATGGTAACCCTGGTGGTGGTGTGAGGAAGTGGTGGTGAGGGTAGAGAGAGGGCAGAGTCTCTCCAGAGTCATCAGAGCCCCAGATGTCAAAGCCTCAGAATTCAGAAAATCTAGAGAGTACAGTCCTAGACTGTCAGAACAGCTCTCATGTTACAGATGCTAAGGCTGAGCTGACCGCAACCTCTATCGGCCTGTGGCTTCCTGGACCAGGCCCTGGAGCTGGATCAGTTGGGTTTGGAGAGAATGTCAGACAGAAGACTCGCATGGGATAAACATGTCTGGCGCTCAGCCCCTCCAGCGTCCTTCTGGGGAGCCCTGTGCTGGGAAGCACCAGTGGGCTCCTGGGAAGGGGCTTTTATCATGGAGCCGGTGTCCTCCCTCAATATGCACATCTGCCATGTTTCGGGGACAGTCTTTGCAGGTGGCTGGGCTTCAGGAGGATGGGGCATTGTCCAGGAGGCAGAGAGTCGGAAGCCCTGGTGGCAGCGTGCATGCTGCAGACCCCTTTCAGGCAGGAGACAAACCTTGCAGCCACAGGTATACCCTGGGCACTCCCTGATACAAATACTATGCGATTCACGGTGTTCATCCACACCAGCCACCTGAGAGGCAGTAAGGGCTCCTACTGCATTCCCGGGTGGGCCTGACGCTCAGGCAGGTCTGTGCACCGGCCAGAGGGAGGTCCCCCCAGGTCCGCAGGTCCCCACCCAGGGCGCTCTCCTCCCTGCCCAACCACCACGGAAGCAAAGAGGAGCCCAAGAACAAGTCCAAATGCTCTGGTTTTCAGCGCAAAACACCCTCTGGCTCCAAAAGAAGGTAGCTTTGCAGGGTCACCGGCAAGGGTAACAGAGGCACGAGGCGGAAGCACTGCTTGCCAAACCGTCTGCGGATGGCACAGCGGCAGAGGTGCAGCAGGCTGCGGGGGCTGCCAGCCAAGGCGAAGAGAGACTGGTAGAAAGGCCGGTGTGCCTGGAAGGGAAGGCGGCATGTCAGTGTGAGCCAAAGGGGACACACAGGAGCCAGACCTGTGGACTCAGGTGCTGGACCCCCACCCTGGCCTGGACACCAGGTCCCTGAGCCCTGCCCTCCTTCTAGCCAGCGTGGGGCTGCTCCGGCTCCTGGTGGCGAGTGCACCCTGACTATAGCAGGAGCTCCTGGCTGTGAATACTGAGCGCCCTAAGGGAAGCAGCAGCACTCAGGTCTCTTCCTTCTCCAGTCTCCAGAGACTTTATACCCATCTGGAGACGAGTGCGGAACTCCTGACACGGCACAGAACCAGACGGCAGTTCTGCATGGCACGCGAGGCAGGCGGCTCGCTCACCTGAAACACCTCCTCAGGAATGGCCTCCCTCCAGGACTCTGACACGCGGAGCTGAGCGTAGGCGTTGAAAAGCACCTCGATGACCGCAGGGGCTGGCGCGCAGGCCTGCAGCACCTGTGGGAAGTGGGGAGACCGCGTTCAGGTTGACTGGGCTTGGGGTCCAAGTGCGGAAAGGGCAGGGAGATGGAGGTGTGTTCGCACCTCACTACCTACTGTCTGTGTGACCCCGCTATCCAGTCCCTCCGGGAACACACAGTAACGGCACAACTGGGCAGCGAGTTCACAGGTAAGCACAAGGCAGCGCTGGACAAAGGGTCTGTCCAGCCATCATGCAAATCTGGGCAAAGCGTTCAGCATCCGTTCAGGAGCATGCATGGTGGGGGGGGGAGGTTGTGGGGCAAGTTGGATGCACAGAGGGCTCTAGAGAGCTGCTCAGGGAACAGCATGAGGTTCTGCTGGGAGCGAGCTTGGCCTGAGGACAGTAATCCCAACTTCTCACCTCAACTTTCTACTATGTCAGGACACTGGCGAAGAGAATTGCTTTGCTGTGGAGTTTCCCCTTGACTTGGCCCTTCCCTTTTATTTTCGAAGTCCCCACTGTCAAAGGACTCCTCCTTTATTATTTGCAAATTCAAAATTCATCAGCTTTATCATGAAGGTGGGAACACTTTGCTTTTAAAACATAAACTTTTTTTGGGTTGTTGTTACGAAGAAATTTGAATGGACCCAAAACTGGATCCAATAGGATGATAAACCCCCAAGCACCCACCATCATCCCATGGCAAATCCTGCCCCATCCACCCTCAGCCCTTCTCCCTCATCTTATCTTAAAGCAGATTCCAGGCATTCTGCCATTTCACCTGCACATATTTCACTGTGCCTCCTAAAGGACCCTTTAGAAGAAATATCTGCACAGTATCACTATAGCACCTGAGAAATTAACAAGACTGGCTTTCTTAGTATCAGATAGTCAGTGTTTAAGTTCACACTTCTCTCTTCAGTACCATTATCTTAAAATATAATCTGTTTGTTCGAATAAGAATCTAAACAAAAGTGAGGTTAGTTGATACATAGTTTTAGAACTCCCTGTTTCTTTGTTGAAGGAACTGGGTTATCTGTCCCAGAGTCTCCCACTGTTGGGGCTCCGCAGGTGTGTCCCTGTGGGTGCTGGAACGCACTGCTCCTCCACTGCTCTCTGTGTATAGTTGGACTTGGAAGCTCCATCAAATTCAGAGTTGATCTTGGGGAGGGGAGAGAAACCTCATAGTTCTCTGCTTTTGAGGCTTGAGATTTACCAAGTGTAATACATCTATTCCGTGTATTTTTTCAGATTGAGAAAAATGGAGTTCAAGCAATTTTTCCAAGATAAGGCAGCAAATACCTCCATCAGACAATAGAGCCAGCAGCTACGCCTGGCTGCACCATGCTCCCTGGGCTCCCTGCACACAGAGTCCAACAGGAAAAGGTGCAGTAGTTAAGCCTCTCAGGATGGCCGCTCCCTTATAGCCTGACAAGGTTCCTTCACATCTAAAACTCCTTTAAAATACAGAGAAACAAAATAAAAAGTTTGTATGTCTTTTGTTCAGAGATAAAACCTATATTGTGTATACTCGGGTTTTATGTTAGACAAAACATTAGTATATGTAACAAAAATGGGCTAATGCTTTGCATATTATTTTGAAACTTGATTTTTGTCTATGCAAAATTGTGAACAAAAATGATAAATGAGCATGTTAGTGGCCATAAATATTTTATGAATAGGTCATCATGAATTCAGTGAAATTAACTACCATAATTTGAAATGATAAACAATGAACATTCTTGAACATAATTCTATCTCTTGCTGTTCCAAACCATTCTTAGGTAATAATTCTACCCCCTTCCTACAATGAATTCTTGGAAGGAGAAGTGCTTACAGTGTATCTTCCCTTAGAATATAAGCTCCATGAGGGCAGGGGTACTGCTTTCTCATTATCCACTCCTACCGCCTGTCACTCAATAAATACGGTATTTGCTGAATAAATAAATTAAATAAATAGAAGTATGCTTTTTATTTTTAAAAAAGTGCATTAGGAAGCCTTATCTTATGTCTTGATATCTACAAGTGTCTTTCTTTCACCATCAAAAGGAAAGCCATCCTGGCTGAGGTCAGAATCCTCGCGTCCAAACTTTTCTTTTAAAAATCTGTAGAGGACATTTCATTGTCTTAGGACAATACTGCAGCACAGCAATCTGGGTCCAGCCTGGTTTTCATTCCTTTATGGATAGCTTTGTCATGAACACTGGGGCTGACTTCCCAACGCCCCCAAATGATTGGATTAATCCAGTCGTGGTAATTCCATCCTTTTTGACTATTAAGGGTCTGGGCAACGGCATATCCTGCCCCCCCCCCCCCCCCCATGTGCTCTTGCGTGTTGACACTTCTGGCTAACACAGCTGCCACTACCAGGCCAGATCCTCAGACACCCACTGTCTTCTGTGTTGGGAGTGATAGATCCTCCTTTCCTCCAATTGATGGGCGACTAAACTCCACCTGCAGCCAGACATTCCTGAGCACTGAATCACCAATCAGCACCTGCCAAATATCCTATGCTCCCGATTCCTAAGTCCCTAGGTCCCTAATCATAGGCCTTATATGAAACCACCAATCAGCGTGTGCTGAATACCCTACGCCCCATCCCCTCTCCTCCCCTTAAATAGTGCATGAACCCCGGCCCTCGCTCTCTTCCCCTCTCTCTCTGGAAGCAGCCGGCAGTGGTGCTCTTCTCTTCAATAAAGCCTGTGTCCTGGCATCCCGGTCTCCCTCTCTATTTCATCTATCAGGGAGAACCCCGCCATTAAGATGAGGGTATGCACTGGACCCCCAGATCTAGCCGAGTTACATACAGATAGAGCTCCAGGCAGGCCATGCCTGCTTCCTCGGGGCCTTCCTCAGGCTCCCCTGGCGTCCAAAGACCCTCGACTGGCCCACTTACTTCTTCCTGCGAACCAATTGGTGCACCCACCCCAGGGGCTGCCTGCAGTACTGGGACCCTGCGCGCCCCGCCCCCTCCAGAGCGGCCCTCCCTCCCCGCAGCGCCCCTCCTCCGGCCCCTCCGGGGGTCACAGACTGTGACAAAGCCTTATTGCCTGTCTCCGGGAATTCATTTCCTGTCTCTCCTCGGTTCCACCTCTCTGGGGCTGGGCCCCCCCGCCCCCGCCCCCGCCCCCGCCCTCGGCGCGGCGCCCCGCGTGTGCCAGGCAGCTGGCTGCCTTCATTATTTTTCCGCCGGACGCCACCGGTTAACCGCCTCCGCGCCGCCCGCCCGCGGAGGGGGCCGCACATCCCTCCGACTCGCTCATGTCATTAGGGTCCGCGCGCCCTCTCCGGCTAATGAGGCGGCGGAAAGAAAATTAAGGGGGAAAAAATCACACAGGCACATTGCTCTAGATGCAGACGGAGACATAAAATGAGCAAGAAACACAGAGGCACGCCGTTGATGTTTGCTCCTCCCTTCTCCCCCCTCCCCGGGGGACAGGGTGCGGGCAGTGGAGGCAGGAGACGGAGTCCTGGGTTTTGACTACTGCTCCCCCTGGGTGTGCCCCCTGCAAATACGAGTCCTGGGAACAGTGTGAGGTCACTTCACCCAATGCTGTAATGGTGTAAAAAGGAAACATGAAAACTTATCTGGATTTTCCACATGGGCAATGCCCAGGAGGTGAGAGGCAAGACCAGAGCTTCGCAGATGTTTCTAGAATCTGTCATTCTCACCCACATCCTCCATTGCCCCCCTCTCTGCAGTCCCCGCCTGGATGGCCCCCAGTCTGTGGCTTTCACCAGCCCTTACCCCAGAGAGAGCTCATTTGATTATGTCACCTCTCCGTTAGCATGGCATTGATTCCCATTGTTCTCCAGGCAACGGCTCAAACCCTTAACCAGGCCCTGCCTAACACCCGCCTCAGGTGGCAGCCCTCCTGCTGTTTCCCCCCAGCCCCTGGGTCCTCTCTGCCGCACATGTGGCAGCACTCCCTCTGCCCCAGGTCACCTGCCTGGACTGCTTCTTTCTGCCTGGAATGGCCTTTCCTCCTCTCCTCACATAGGAAGGCTCCAGCCTCCAGGTCTGGGCTCACTCAGCACGTGCTGGGGGAGCCTGTGGAGCGCCCCCACCCCCCAAGCTAGGTCAAGCCCCCTAGTTGGCACTTTCAAGGCGAGGAGGGTCTTTGCTCTGTACCTGTTCTCACCACAGCAACATCACACGGGGGGCGGCGTGTGGTTGTCTTACCTTCCTGAGGGACAGTGCCATGAGGGCCGGCTCCACACCCTTACACCAGCTCTGGGCTTAGCAATGCCTTATAGCACATGTGTCAAACACAAGGCCCGCGGGCCAAATCAGACCCACCAGGCCTTGCAATGTGGCCCGCACCGCGCGGTCATCACTGCACTCCGCTGCGTTTCCATCACAATAACAGTTTATGACTGTTCAGTAAACCATTCGGCCCGCGATTTAGGCTGGATTTTAGATTTTGGCCCCTTCTCTGATTGAGTTCGACACCCCTACCTTATAGGGATGGGTGTTGAATGCCTAAATGCTCCAGGGGTGCCCTGGGAAACACAGCCTCTGTGGCTTGGGGGAAACAGTGCACCGCTGGTGTTGTCCCTGCGCGCGCAGCCCCCCTCCCCCCCCCACACACTCGTGGGCAAGCATGAATGTGAATATTTACAGCCTCTAGTGTGCGCATTTCCGCTGGGCACTGCTGGCCTCTGCCCTGTAGGTAACAAGGCACAAAATAGCACAAAATGAGGAACAGGGGTGAGGGACCAGAGTGCGTTAAGCATGAGAGCTGACTGCACTGAAAAGTGCTCTGAGGAGGGGCTCCCTTTATGTATCGAGGGACAGATGGCCCATGGAGGAGGCAGGAAAGAGTGGTCCCAGGCCATGGGTTTCTGTCCTGGTGCTGCTACCTCCCAGCTCTGGGACTTGGGGAGGCCCTGTCCCACCCCAGAGCGGAGCACCAGCATTCTGTTCTGGGGTCCAGCCCGAGATCTGCTCTTCAAACACTTGGGATGAGGAAAGTAGAACTTCGTTGTGAAAAGATGACACGGGGCTTCGTTACTGTCTCATGAATCCGGCCTCCAGGTGAGAGGCAGGAGAGAGAACCGTGAGCAAAGCCCCTTATTCCAGAGCAAGCATCCAACCCACAGGCTCAGTTAGCGCAGGGGCAAAGCAAGTTTGGACGCACGTTTGTGTGCGTGTTTCTCTGCCCTCCTGTCTGCTCTCCCCCAGGCCAGCCCCGCCTGTGCGGACCACTTCCAGAATTCAAACCTGGCCACCGCCTGCCACCTGCCCTTGTGCCCCGATCCCTGACTGGTGTTAACTAGAGGTCAGCCAGGAGAAAGGCCTGGCATTGTCAACATGCTCGCTTCCCAAGCGGCGACACCACTTTGATTCTCACCGCGGAGCACTGTCCTCGGCGCGATGGATGCTCGGTCCGCCCGCTGCGGCCACGGCGCCTTTGTCTGGGCATGAGGGAATGCGATTTATGTCACGAGCTCGCTGTGAAACCTTTTGCCTCAGTAATTCTGAGCTCCGTGGGTGTCTCTTTACATCTATTTCAAGCCCAGCTGCTGCCCACAGACCGCGTGCTCTGTGACATTGCCGGCGCCGCTGTGTACCCCTCGCCACGGTGTGGCGTCCCGCCCGCGGTGTATCTTTGTGGCCTGGTTCAGTGTGTTTGCAGCGCGCTCCACAGGGCTGCTGAGCAGAGCTGGTCTGTCCGTTTGATGTCTGGTGTGGTGATTAGACTCCTTCCCGGGAGGATACATGCAGGTGGCCTGGGTGGAGGAAGATGCTGCAGCCAGATTCCCAGTGCGTGCCCTGGTTGTCCTGGGCCCACGCTAGAACATCACAGGCACCTGTAACATGCATTTGGGCGGCACCCTGCTCCCAGCTCCTCACTAAAGGTGAGGTCGATCTCAGCACAAAGAACTTAGATCCCCATTTCCAGTTCCAAGGACTTAATAGCAAGTGGCGTGCCCCAAGTTGCTGGAATCCCCTTCATTCACTCAACATTGAGGTGTGCAGTGGTCAGCTCTGTGCGTGTGCAAGGAGAGCAATGCTTTTTGGTGAAAGCCTCAAAGTATTCATATTTTTCAAGGAAACTCTAATTCCTTCTACAATTGCTGGGAGAATCAGTCTCATTTCTAGGAGCTGAACACTTCTCATGGCCTTTTGACCCTCACTATAGGACTCCTCCCTCCCCAAACCTAAACCCAACTTGTACCTCCACTGACCAATCTCTGTTCCTGTGTGGCTGACCCAGGATAGGGCTCCTGGAGACCCAGAGGGAGAGACACTGTCCTTGCCCTGCATGTCAAGGTCAAGGCTGAGTAATTCCCACAGCCCTGGAGCCAGAGTTCAGGTGTTAGAGGTCTTATCTCCAGGGAAGGTGCCCATGGGGCTGCACCTGAGACTTGGAAACCCAGGTAAAGAATCACTCAAATAGAATGACTGCAAGGCCAACAAAGGGTTATTTGTAGTCACTGCTGAATATACTGATTTTTTTCTTTTCTTTAAAATCATGTGCCTCAGCCCTAGCCAGTTTGGCTCAGTGGATAAAGCATCAGCCTGTGGATCAAAGGGTCCTGGTTCCCATTCCGGTCAAGGGTACATGCTTTGGTTGCAGGCTCCTCCCTGGCCAGGGCCCTGCTCTGGGCTCATGCAGAAAGCAAATGATCAGTGTTTCTCTCTGTCTTTCCCTCTCTCTTCTCCTCTCCCTAAAAATCAATGGCAAAATATCCTCGGGTGATGATTAACAACAACAAAAATGATTTGCCTCAGCTATTTTTTTACTGGTGGCCCATCACATAAAGCCTGTTTCTTCTTCATTCTTTATACAATTTCCTATGATGACAGTTGACTGTGTGCATCTTGGTTTAAGGCAAACACCGTGCGCCCTGGAGGGGCAGTGGGTGGGTCTTGTTTCCATGTCAGGGGTTGATGGCTGGGACGTGTTAACATGCAAATTAGGAATATAAAGCTGCTGGCATTTCCTCCCTTTCAAGAGCCCACTAACCTGGAGCCTCTGTGTCAGTGGAGTGCCACCTGAGAACTGCTCAAAGACGATGTGAGGGTTAGTACAAGACACTGGTCATAATGTTTGTCAAGAAAACGCTTAGGGAGCTGTTTGGAGGGATTTCCCACTTTTCACCCGTGATTTTACAGACATACTTGACCCTGCATGCATCTATGGTGCAAAGTTAGCGTTTGAGAGAAATGTGTGAATCCCACTATTTCAGACCATCTGGAACTCTGTTCTTTTTGGATGACAACAGCCTTTCGCCCATTCAAAACTTGTCAGGCATGTCTCTTGCCTCTGATTGGTGAGCGTGAGGAAGAGGGAACCTTTCAAATTTAAGCACACCCACTTTTACATCTAATGGAATGACTTCCCTTCAGTGAAGTCTTTTGGGAAAGACAATCTCTTACTCCAACCAATATTTTGGGAACTTTTCTTTTGGGACCATTTCCCATCTTTTGGGTATTTTCTCTGGTGAGAACTCTCTATTCTTCCTCTTGATTATTTCAAGCTAGATCTGACACATGGGGGAGGTGACAAACTGCCCAGAGGCAAGCCTGCAAAGCGGGGGCGAGGTCTCCACAGCCCTGACTGGGTAAGTCCCCTCACCTGGCTGAAACCCAGGGAGAGGGAGAAACACCTGCTTGGTATCTCACAGGAATGCGTGAGGACAATAATGAGGGAATCTGCAAACGTGTAACTTATCTCATTAACAAGGTTGGGGATTTCATTTCAGATCAAATGCCAGATGCCCTAAGAAATCGATTTTCATTCGTCTGCCAAAATAACTCAGGGCATGACTGCGTCATGGAAATAAGTGTGTGGAGTCCCCAGGTGACTGCTTTGAAAGGACACACGCAGGCATGCTTGTCCACAACCCAACCTCTTTCTTTCCTTGTGCCCGGAAGCTTCCGGGCCCTGGCTCCTCAAAATGTGGCCCCAAGACCAGCAGCCTGGGCCTCACCTGGGAACTTAGGAACGGAGACTCTCCCACCCAAACCTACAGAGTCAGAATCTGCCGCCTCCCAAGTCCTCAGGGGGGTTCTGGGTCCCTGGAAGTTTGAGAAGCGCTGCATGCAAGGCTTGGGGTAATAGGAGGTGCCCGGCCACTCTTACCTTGGGGAAGGCGTCAGGCCACAGGGTGGGGGCGCCGTGGTTGAGCAGCGCCTGCACGGTGCGCTGGGGCTTGGCCTGGGGCGCGAGGGAGGCTGCCTGCAGCACGCGGGCCAGGGGAGAGGCGCCTCCGTAGTCCAGCGCGGCGGCGTCGGCGCCATGCTGCAGCAGGAGCAGCGCCAGGCCGGGGCGCGCGTGGCCGCAGGCCTTGTGCAAGGGGCTGCGCTCGTCCTCGTCGCGCGCGTCCGCCGCCGCCCCGCGCCGCAGCAGAAGCGCGCACACGCGCAGGCCGCGCTCCTGCTCCTCGGGCCCCCGGGCCTCCGCGCCGCACGCCGTGCTCAGCGCCGTCTCGCCGCGGCCGTTCCTCGCGTCCACGCGCGCCCCGCGGCCCAGGTAGAGGCGCGCGTGCTCGTCCAGGCCGCGCTGCGCCGCCACGTGCAGCGGCGTGTCCAAGCTCGCGCCGCCCACGCGATGGACGGAGGCGCCGTGCTCCAGCAGCGCCTGTGCGCACCTGCGGGGAGGCCGAGAGGGGTCACCGGGTGGGCAGGGCCGGACACCCGACCCCCACATCTTGCCACGGATCCGCCACTCCTTGGCTGCTGTTTAGGGGGCTCCGGACACCCCGGGGGGACAGTGGGCGCTGGGAAGAGGAAGGATAGCCCCAGAGAAAGGACATAACTTCAGATCTGTGCTCAGGCTGCAGGAGTATAAACTGAGCTAGGGAAACAAACAAACAAAACAACCCCCCCAAAACAAAACAAACAAAACAAAACAAAACAAAACAAAACAAAACAAAAAACGTGTCTGGCGTGGCTCAGCGGTTGAGCCTGGGCTTAGGAACCAGGAGATCACAGTTCTATTCCAGGTTGGGGCACATGCCCGGATTGTGGGCTCATTCCCAATAGGGGGCGTGCAAGAGGCAGCCGGTCAATGATTCTCATCATTGATGTTTGTATCTCTTTCTCTCTGAAATCAAATAAATGTATATAAAAAAGAGATATGGCAAAACACAGAGAACACAGGCCCACCGGTTACCGAATAGTGGACCTGGCTGGAGACTTCCCGAGTCCATAGGCAGAGTGTAAGACTTGGGAGTAATTCCTAACTGCTTGCTGCTACTTTGGGAGGCGATGTGGTTCAGATGACAGTGCTGAGGTCCTACTTACCTGGGCTCTTTGTCACACGTGGCAGCTGAGGAGCGTCCCTTAGACTGTCAGGTTCTTTCTCAGAACCTCTTCTGAAACCTCTCAGCTTTGGTGACAAGTGGACAGGGTGAGCCTTGCTCCCAATCGGAGGACTCCTTCCAGACCTCCAGCGCTGACAAAGACCGGCATGGGGGTGTCCCCAGGGCTGGATGCATAGTGAACACATAGCCGTGCCTAACTGTGGGATGGCCTTTGTTTCAACCAGTCTCTGCTGAATAGGCTAGATTTTAGCTGTACCCGATTCCCCATTGGCCTCCTGGGCATATAGCTTGGGAGACATGGGTCTCCCCCAAAGGTGGGCCTCCAGGTCCACCAACTGGAACCCAAGACTGCCCCCTCCTCCAGGCACTGAGGCCTCTCCAGGACAGCAGCTTCCTCAGGGCCATCCACACCTGGGAGAACTCTAAACCCCTCAACCTAAGCTGAGGTGCAGGCTGCTAGGCCTCCTGCCCAGACTCTGGTGGGAAACAGTCCTCCCCAGCCAGAATGTGGGAGGACAGTCACACAGCCCCTCTTCTGTCCTGCTGGCCCTTGTCCTTTGTGGGCACCCCCAAAACACCTGCCCCACTTCAGTGACCTGCTCCCCCAGAGGGTCAGCTCCTGGGCATCGCCATCAATGTGTTTGCTTCCCCTCTGGAGGCTGACACTCAGCATGCCGCCTGCAGACCACAGCCTCTGGTCCCTGTTGTCACCCACGCCTGGTGGTGCCCTTCTCATCTCTGCTCTATTGAGACTCGAGTCTTTGACCTCTCATTCTCTCAGCCCTTCCTGCCTTCGTGCCTTCCCTGGGCAGCACTCCAGACACTGTCTTCTTGGCATCTGAGGTTCCCTCGTACAGGGGACATGGCCATCCCCATGGCAGACAGCCAAATCCAGCCTGGAGCCCATGTGTCATCCACCCTCTCATCCCCTTTGGCTGCTGAGTGCTGCCGGGAAAACACCATCGTGAACCGGCCTCCGGTTTCAGATGGGCCTCGGGGGCCTTCGGTTCACATTGTCCAGTGCCGACGGCCAGCTCCTCATCCTGCCCACAATAGCACTGCAGCCGTCACCGCCACATTTCCGGTGCTGTGGCTCCTCTCCCTCGTGACCTCCTGCAGCGATTGCTCTCACCTTCTCCACGCTCCTGGGAGGGGAGTTCTTCCTGGTCACCTTGCCCAGGTGCAGTCCTCTTCTGCTTTCTGGGGGTCTCGTCCTTTGCCTTTTTTTTTTTCTGTCCTACCCTCCCCCTCCCCCCGACTTTCAGTTGGCCTGGAGCCACTGTAGGACAGTCATGGTCAGAAGCCTGTTGACTTCATCACCTATAATCGCTGTTTCTTCCTTCCTCTCCATGGTCACTGTTTGTGGACACCCAAATCATTTCTTGCCTGAGTGGTAATGACAGTCTCCTAATTTGTCCTCTGCCCCAATCTCACAAGCTCCATACAAGCTAGGAAGATCCTTTCCTGTGGGAATCAGATGACATGTGCCTGCTGGAGAGAGCCTGGTCCCTGTCCCCAGGATACGGGATGCCGAGAGACCAGCTCCTGTGGGCCTCTGCCTCTTGGGCTCCTGTCACCTAGTGTCACCAGCAGAAGGTCACAACTCTGCGTGGTCATATGCCCTGTACTCAAGTGCCTGGGCGCAGCGCCTATGGTACCATGTTTCAAATGTTCTTAGATCATTAGCTCCTTGAGTATATCAGTGGGGGGCTATTTACCTCCGCTTCTCAGTGCTCAGGGCAGGCAGCCTGCTCTCGGTTTTCCCGAAAAGCTCGAACAAATGCATTTCCTTAATGAGAAGCCAGTTACTGCTGGTTTTCCTGTTACTCGCCTCCCTGAGCTCTGAACAAGATCGTCCGTGGAGGGCTTCCAGGCTGCAAGCGGCTGCCGTTAAATCTGCTTATATTTCCACCCAGGGACGCTCAGTGGTCTTCAGTCTCTCTCTGCGTATCTTTAGCTTCCATATCAGCAGTATCTTGAGAAGTGGTCTGTGTTGGGTGGGAGATCTTTATAAACAAGTACAATTTGATGTGAAATGTCCTTTGGGACAATAACCCGCTAAGAGAGAATGCAAATTTCAGTATCAGGGTACTTCAGACTGGCTTCCTCCTTGCCTCTATGGGAGGCATTTCAAACCGTGCAGCAGGCGATTACAAATCAAGGGTTCCGTCTCATTCTCACCACCGAGCCCGTGCGCGCTCGGAAACAATTACAAAACATTTGCTTCTGCCCTTTTAAATTTTTTTTATTTTTAAAGCGGCCCCGCCTCTCCAGAGACACCCATAGGGAAATATAAGTGGTCCTCTCTTCCACAGCCACAGCCTGTCTGGCGGACGGACCAGCTTGCAGTGTGCAACAGGGATACCTTTCAGAAGAGCAAGGACAGTGGCCCACCCCTTGGTGGGCTGCGGATGTCTGTTCCATTTTTAATGAAGAGCTCCTAATTGGCGAAACCTTGGCACTTTCTTCCAGCAGTTAATGATGTGAGTTGCAGGCCACAGGCACGAGGAAAAAACAACACAACCAATTGACTGGGGCACACCTCTGCTGGCACACACTGGGCAGTCATTAAAGGCGAAGGTGTGGGAGCCTGCTTAATGACACGGAAAGCTATTTGCAATAGTTATGTGAGAAGATCAGGCTACACAACAGCACTGAGCGGTCCTATTAAAAACCACACCAGATATGCATACGCACAGAAAGCAAGCCCAGAAATATACAGGCCGGCGTGTGTTTACCTCTGGCGGGTGGGTGCTTTGTTATTGCCTTTTTGCCTGCCTGTATTTTCAAATTTTTCACAAAGGAATCAGAGTTACAGTTTGAAAGAGGCACGACAGAGGTTATTAATAATAAAACGGTCCCCCACCGGCCACAGCAACAGCGTATGGATTCCGAGAATGTTAGCTTAGCTTTCCAGGGAACCGGAATGCTCTCAAATTTTCCATTGATCTGCCCAGGCACAAGCAGCGATTTTGGAAAGGATGTACGGCAGTGCCCATGAGGAGGCGAGCCTAGAGGAGAGGGGAGGGGTGGGGGGAGGTACTCGGTGATAAGCAGGGAGACAATAGCATCTCAGAACTCCTGGATCTGACCTTGTATGTGTCAGTGTCTGCAGTGGGAGAAGTGGCCCAGCGGGGAAACACCACCCAGGCCCAGCTGTGCCCGAGCCCTGTCCTCCTAGGGGAGATTTTGTTAGATTTCCTGCTACCCTGATGGACAGGCAAGCCAGGGCGGCCTGGAGCCACTGTAGGACAGTCACAGTCAGAAGCCAAGGGTAGATTCCCATCGGAGGACGTCAGAACAATTCCTCATTCTCATCTTTGACCATGACCGAGGTGACAGGCTATTTTAGGGACACGAGGTTGACAGTGGCTTGAGCCAAAGGCAGGAGTTAATAGGGATGAGCCCATCAAGGGCTGTTAAATTAATGTCATTTTAACTTATTTCTGATGGGGGAAGTAGGACTCTGAGCTCACACCCCACACACGGCTCCCATCCACCTTCCAGCATCTTCCTGAAGCACCAGCTTCCCTGTCACCCACCAGGTGCGGAAGGTTCATGTGAATGCCCTGACCTGGGCTTTTCTACTGTTCCCCTTGTCCCCGACCCTTCCCCACCGCCTTCCCCACTCCCTGCATCCCATGAGAAAGCCTCTCCTTCAACTGTCCTCCCTTCATCCATCACTCTATTCACACAAAGCCCTCAAAAGTGGCATTCCTCAGACGCTGGTCCTGAGCTGGGAGCTCACTGCGTCTCTGCTACTTGATCTTGTTATTTTTTAAATTTTTAATGTTATCTTTAGTTCTTGCAACAAATCTGCATTGTAGGTAGAATCTATAGGTGGGGAAATTGAGAAAGGGACTTACATGAGGTCAAATAGCTAGGACATGGTAAAGCAGAGGTCTGGATGGCTTTGTTTGCCACCTGCTGCCTCTTTCCACCGATATTATTGGTGAAGCATCTTCTCTGAGCCAGTCACTGTGGTAGGCATTTTCCATGTCATCTCTAAACATCTATTCATTCATTCATTCATTCATTCATTCATTCGAGAACATCATCTGTGCTCCATACAACAACAGCCTTTCAAGGCAGGGAGAAGTGTTTCTTCTCTGAGTCGTCCACAAATTTCTGGACAGACGCGCTGACAGGACAGTGAAGACCCTGGACCTGGTGCCGTGGGGCAGGCAACAGTCACCACTTCTTGCCCAGTCCTGCTAGCAACCCTGCCCGACAGATCTCATTCTCCCCAGTTTTCAGGGAGGATTCAGTTTTTGAGGTTTGATCAGTGACCTTAAGGCTAGGGAGATGATCGTGACCCTGCAACCAGCAATCTTCTTGGGGTGAAACCCAGCGACCACCCGACAACAACATGGTCCAACAACCACCAAGAGATTTACAGAGAGAGCAGTTTCCAACCGTGACACAGAACTATTGAAAACAAGGCTACATCCTAGATTCAGAGAAGTCACTTCCTTTGTGCGAGGGAAGCAGACAGCGCCCAAAGCGCTTGTGAGTTCTGTCAGGCGTCTGTCTCCCGAGCAGCAGCTCCACCAAGTTGCTGGAGTCCTTGGACCAGCGGACTGCCCTGCACTGTCCTCATGTGACTGCTGCCTGAACCCCTCCCACTCGTAGACCTCATACCCAGTGAGAGCGATGGGTGCCAGGAACCAGTCTTGGTCAATCATCACGGCTGCTACTGCCCCCCTCGGAGTTGACCTGGAGGCAGGTGGGCTGGAGACACTGTCCCGTGCCAGGGCGGCTGGAGCCCAAGGCCGGGTTGTGAATGCGGGCAGAGCATCTGCCTGGATGCTGGGCAAGTGCCAGCCTGTGGGGGCAGGTGCCGTGGGGGAGAGACTTGGGAGGAAGACACAGCCTGTTTTCTAACGAAGCCGTGGCAAGAAGGCTCCCTCCTGTGCAGTCACCAGCTGGTGCCTCGTGAAGGCTGGAAGCCACCGCCCTGACTTTGATGGAGCAGCAACTCTGCTTTATTTCCCTGGACCTTCTGCCGAGCCTCTCCCTTGGGGACCTGTCACCCACTCCTTTCTTTCTGTATTTTCTTCTCTTTCCCTTTAACCACTCCCTTTCCCCCGGAAGCTAAGCTCTGAGATGACCAAGCATTAATGTGTACAACTGAAATGGCTGCTGTGAGCATACTAATGCTTCCGTGAAGAGGGGAGGTTGACAGAGAACTTGCTGGTGTTTCTATCCTGACCATTGCCCTGGGGCAGTGGCTGCCATTTAATTTTTTTTCTTTTTTTTTCTTTCTGAAGTGTCATATGGTTGTGGATGGTGATATTTTGGGCAAATTCTTCCCAGATTGTAAATGGAACCCTGCATTTTGGTGAACTGAGAAATGCTTTAGGGAATATGTTGAGAAGTCAGCTCCTCTGTTTGCCCTACTTGCCCATGAAGTAGCATGTGACTTTCTGGAAGCTTCTAGAAACAGAAATGGGTGACCTTTCCTCCTCTGGTCCCAATATAGTGGATCAAGAGGAAAATTGGAAACATCAGGGCCAGTGGGGAGAAGAATCTCAGGTGGGGGTGTAGTGAGGGGAGATTTGAATTGGACCAGAGAAATATGTGTTTGTATTTACATATTTTTTAAGGGAGGTATAATTTGCATTCAGATATATGCATAGGTCTTAAGAGTATAGTTATGTGAATTTCTACAAAGGAATGCACCTCTGTAACCTACATCCCAACCAAGAGGTACTGTATTTCCATTGCTCCAAGAAGTTCCTTGTGTTTGCTACCAGTCAGTCACCACTGCAGGTTCTGATTTCTTTCACAGTGGTTTATTTCAGTTTTGTCTTTTCTAGAACTTTCTACTCTTTTTACCAGGCCTCTTTCACTTAACATAATGTCTGACATTCATTCATATGGTTGCATACATGAGTAACCCAGTATTTTTTATTTCTGCGTATACTTAATTATATGGATATGCCACAATTTAAATACATTTTTATTGATTTCAGAAAGGAAGGAAGAGGGAGAGAAAGATAGAAACATCCATGATGAGAGAGAAACATAGATCGGCTGCCTCCTGCAAGTTCCCCACTGGGGATCAAGCCCACAACTCAGGCATGTGCCCTTGACCGGAATTGAACCTGGTACCTTTCAGTTCGCAGGCCGACACTCTATCCACTGAACCAAACTGGCTAGGGTGTGGATATACCACAGTTTTAATATTCATTCTCCTATTGATATTGGTGGACATTTGGGTATTTCCATTTTTTGTGTGTGGCTATTATGAATAAAGCTACTGTAGAAGAACATCTTTGAATAAGTCTATGGACATATGTTTCCCTTGGTAACTCTCTAGAAGTGAAATTGCTGGTAGGTGTATATTTAACTTTAAAAGAATCTGCCAAAGTGATGATACTGTATAGTTCCAGCAACAAGGTGGGAGGGCTCTATCACTGTCATTCTTTCTGACTTTGGTCATGCTAACCGGTGTGAAATAGTGAATATTTCTTTGTGGTTTTAATTTGCATTTCTCTCATGAATAATGATGTTGAGCACCTTCTTATCTGCTTATTGGCCATTTGTCTGTTTCCTGACTTTTGTCTGGTCAGGCTTTTGCCTAGAGGGTGAAGGTTTGATTTGGCCTGTAATATTTCTTTTAATACCTGACCTGAGTGGTAGGAATTCAAATGGGACTTGGCAAGTGACTAGAAAGCTGAGCAATCTGCCTGAGACGCTAAGAGGGGGTGGAGAAGGAGCAAAGACAGTGATAGGCAGTGTTTGGAAGGCGGTGTTTAGGGCTGGGCAGAGCTACTTCCTGACTATACACAGCTTTCGGAAAAACATAGGTTCACAAAGGAGAGGCCATCTTTCAGAACTGATCTCTCCAATGACACTGGGCTTTGAGCCTGGCTCTGACTACTTTCATGGTGTGCCACATTAGTGGCAAAATAGGGGCCCTCCATGAACCTCAGTTTTCTAATCTGTAGACTTGGCCTAACCACGCCTTATTGGCCTGCTGGGAGGAGTGCAGCAAGTAAGACCTTTGCAGGTGCTCAGGAATGTGTGAAGTACAAATATCATAGCATCGCTGAAACCAGTTTGGCTCAGCGGATAGAGCGTTGGCCTGTGGACTGAAAGGTCCCGGGTTCGGTTCCGGTCAGGGGCATGTACCTTGATTGCGGGCACATCCCCAGTGGGGGGTGTGCAGGAGGCAGCTGATGGATGATTCTCTCTCATCGATGTTTCTAACTCTCTATCCCTCTCTCTTCCTCTCTGTAAAAAAAAAAAAAAAAAAAAAAAAAAAAAAAAAAAAAAAAAATCAATAAAATATATTTTTTAAAAAACCACAAAAACCAAACACACACACAAATATCACAACATCTAATGGACAGCCCCTCTCTGCACTCATTTTTAGTATTCCATTCGATGCCTCAAGCTCCCACTGTACCAGGCCATGTTTTCTCTCCTCTACTTGAATAATAATTCAACCACTGCCCTGTGGAAGAATGAACTGCTTTTTCTTACGTTTTATTTTATTTATTTACGTATTTATCTGTGTGAACTGCTTTTTGAGTTATTTATTAAGTCCCATGAGCCTGGCACCTCAGACAGGTAAACTTCCTGCTATCAGGGAGATGCTGGGGACTCTGAGTAGTTCCTTCCCCTGGACCTGCTCCTTCCTTGACTTTCTTGTGAAGGAAAAGCTATACTTCCTTTCTCTCTGCCCAGAGCTCAGCCTGCCAGGTCTGAACTAGAAAAGAATTGCCCCATGATTTTCTTCAATGACTCCCCTTCTCCCCCAGGATAGCGATTTTCACAGGCCCAATAGCGGCTTATGTATTATTTTTCATTCAGTTGAATTGACACAGCTGGGGCAAAAAAAAAAAAAGTATGCTTCATACTAATCTGTTCATGTAGGAAGCAAGCTCTCCTCACTTCGGCTTAAATCAAGACAACGTTAGGCGAGAACAAGAATGGGCGCTCTGCTAATTCTTTCCTCATTTTAATCATCTCCGAATGTGAACTAGGGTCAAGGAGAGGAACCGGGTAATAAATAGGGCGAGGCGGGCATGCAGGCTACTAAGGTGAGGAGTAACTTTACTGGAACTTTTTTCTTTCTGGAAAAAAATCTCTTCAAAAGGTTCCTAGATTAAAGCTCCAATCTCCCTTTTTGTACGTTGAATTCTGAATTCAGAAGCTTGCTGGTTGGAGGGAGCACAGACAATTTTTTTTTTAAGTCCCAGGAACTCAGAGACTCAAAGGTTTGAAAGTCCTGCACCTATGGTGAATTGCCGGCTGAAAGGGGCCGGAGCAGAGCCGGGCCCCGAGGTGTGGAGACCATTGTCATCAAGAGTAAGAGAATGAAATGGCTCTGTATGTAGGTCAATGACCCCCTCTCTACTGAAAGGTAAAAGAAAAAATTAAGGATGACCTACAATCTACCTTGTATAAAAAGATTCTAGAGAAAGTAGCTCTCTCTTTCCTGTCAAGGTGATAATGTTTATACTATGTGCAGCCAGACCTCCCCGGACTCAGACTTTGGGGGACTCTGAAAGCTAAAAAGCGCTGGTCAAAACCTCAAGCCCTTTCTGACATCTATTAACGTTTTGTTCTTCAAAGTATTGGAGGTATCGTTGGAGGCGTGGCCCGTGGAATCTGGCAGCATTTTCATTCTAATCAGTGAGATGGAAGGATTCCGAGGTGCCTAGTTCTGCCTGATCTTCTGCTGTGTTCGCCACTTACCTTAAACTTTTCCCCAATAACCAGGATTTAAATGAGCCAAGGCTGTCAAATTAAATGGATAGATTCACAGAGAGAGACCACAGACACAGAAGAGAAAATGAGCAGAAAAAGAAGAAAGAGGGGGAGGAGGAGGAAGACAAAAGAGATTTCACAGAGCCCCATTTTAATGCAAAGGCACTTCAAAGGTCCTTATTAAACAATGTCCCAGACCTGTGTGATTTTTGAAAATCCAGCAGAAGCTAGAAAATTAGCCTCTGTTGCATAGTATATGAGCTGAGGAGCTGTCATGGTCTGCGTAAGCTTCTGCCCTTATGATGCCTAAATGAATTGACCTGCTTTAGGGAAATTGTCAGGATTCACGCTACAAATGCTGAGTCTATGTTGCATTCTCATTTCTTAATAAAAAGCCATATTTCCCCAATACGATTTAAGTGGGAGTTGGAGTTCCAGGCATGAAGTCAACTTGATTTAAATTTTTTAAAAAAAATATATTTTATTGATTCTTTACAGAGAGAAAGGAAGAGGGATAGAAAGTTAGAAACATCTATGAGAGAGAAACACTGATCAGCTGCCTCTTGCACACCCCCCCACTGGGGATGTGCCCACAACCAAGGTACATGCCCTTGACGGGAATCGAACCTAGGACCTTTCAGTCCACAGGCCGACACTCTATTCACTGAGCAAAACTGGTTTCGGCCCAACTTGATTTTTAAAACTCTTTTTATTTTTAAACTATTCTAGATTTACAGAAGCGTTCCAAAGCTAATACGAACAGTTCCCAAATACCCTTCACCCAGCTTCCCCTAAAGTTAACCTCTTAGAATATGGTACATTTGTCAAAATTAAGAACTAAACATTGGTTCAGTGCCATGAACTGAACTGACATCAAGATTTCTTACCGAGCCAATAGCCAACACCATGTGGTACTGGTGTCACAACAGACAAATACGTCGTCGTCGGTGAAATAGAAGAGACTAGGGAGGAATGTGCTGCCATGGAGCCCTGGTGAGCTGGCCTGTATCCACATGGGCCACACAAACAAAGGCTTGAACCACCGCTGATCTGTGTCCCGGCAGAACACCCATGATCCTCTTGGGCAGGAGGCTGGCAAGGAGCTGCTCAGGGGCCGAGGGCCACTGGCTTCCCTGTGCCTCCTGGGAGGTGTTCGGGAGACAGTTTCTCATCACCTCCTGGGTTCTCATGAGGTTTGAGACTTCCTGCCTCGCCCCCCTCAGAATACAGCTGCAGACTATAAAACCGCTCAGCTGAAGTCTAGATTTGGCTGCTTAGCAACGGGGTCACTACGACTCAGATTATCACCAACTGGTCCCCTTTGTTTAGGTGTGGTCCTTTGTGGTGTGTGGGACAAGGACCGTGAGGAACTGGCACCTTTGACTATTCTTTTCACTGTTTATGTAAGAGATAAATGGTCTGGATCAAACCTCGGGACTTTATCTGTTGAATTGGTCAGACCTTGCCCTGTCTTGTGTGTACTTGACAAGAGTCCAGAAATAAACCCACACATACGTAGTCAGTTGATTTTCAACAAAGGTGCAAAGTCAATTTAGTGGAGAAAGGAAAGGCTTTTTGACAAATGGTGCTGGCACAATTGGATATCCACATGCAAAACAAAAAAAACCAAAAACCAAAAACCTCCAATCCATCAATCGATACCTCACACCATAGTCAGAAATTAACTCAAATTGGCTGATAGACTTAAATGTAAAATACAAAATTATAAATTTACTGAGGAAAACATAGAAGGAAATCTTTGTGGCCATGCAAAGGTTTTTCTAGATAAGATAGCCCTACACAAATCCTAAAAGAAAAAAATTGATAAGATGGATCTCACCAACATTAAAAACTTCTGTTCTTTAAAAGACATTTTTAAGAGAAGAAAATAGAATCCAGAGATGGACAGGCCATATTTATAAATTGCATGCCTGACAGGGGACTTGCATCCAGGGAATGTAAAGAAATCTCAACATTTAAGAATAAAACAAACAACTCACTTTTTAAGATGGGTACAAGAGCCCTGGCCAGTGAGCTCAGTGGTTAGAACACCAGCCAGAGCATGGAAGGGTTATGGGTTTGACTCCTGGTCAAAGGTACATACCTGGGTTGCAGGTTTGATCCCAACCCCAGTGGGGGCACCTGCAGGAGGCAATCAATTGATGTGCCTTTCTCACATCAGTGCCTCTCTCTCTCTCTGTCTCTTTCTTCCCCCACCCCCCACTTTCCTCCCTTTCACCCTCTCTAAAAATCAATGGGAAAAAATATCCTTGGGTAAGAGTAAAAATATATAAATGAATGAATGAATGAATATGAATAAATAAGTAATATGAATAAAATGGGCATAAGACTTGAAAAGGCACATGGTCGCCAAAGAAGACATATATGTGGCAAAGAAGCACATGCAAAGACGCCCAGCATCCGTTGTCATTAGGGAAATGCCACACACAACCACACACCTAGGGCATGTCTGCAGTTAAAGAGAGACCCTACCAAGTTCCGTGAGGGTGTGCAGCAACAAGGCCTCAGACATTGCTGGTGGGCCCGCACGATGGCATGGCCACTTTGGAAACTCGCTTGGCAGGCTTATGAAAGGTTATCTCTCAATCACATCACATGACCCCGCCATTCTAAGCCTAGGTACTTCCCCGGGAAAAAAATGAAAGCAAATACCCATACAAAGCCTGGCACACAGATGGTCATGGCCAGCTTTATTTGTAACAGCCTGAAGCTGGAAACAATTCAGTGCCTTTCAACACATGAATGGAGAAACACACCATGGAAGACCACTCAGCAGCGACGAGGAGTGAGTTATGGACACACACAACAATATGATGAATCTCAAAGTAACTATGATGAGTGAATGAAGCCAGACAAAAAAAAAGGGTACATTCCACTTATATAGGATTCCAGCAAATTCAGACTGACCTCTGGTGACAAAAAGCAGATCAGCGGGATAATGGAGGAGGGGGGCTGGGACATAACAATGGGGTAAGGGAACCTTTTGACTGTGACGGGTGTGGTCATTCTTGATCATAGGGATGGTTTCGCGAACACACAGATGTCTGTCTAAATTTATCAAATTGTACACTTTAAACACAGGCAGCTTATGGTATGCAGTTACCCCTCCATTAAGCAGTTCCTAAAAAATACATGGGAAGAACACTGCTTCCTCCAGTCCCTCTCAGGGCCCCTGGTGGCCTGCTGTCTTGCTGAGTCTCTGTTCTGAACTCAGGTGACATTAGCAGGTGGGGCCTTGTGACCCGGAGCCCAGTAGGAGTGCCCGCCTGCACTTCATACGGTGATTTTATTTAATCCTCACCACAGAGGCAGAAGGCCAAGAAATGACAACCCCCAGGGCAGGGGCTGGAACATTTTGACTAAAAGAAATGTCAAGATGACGCACTGCAAGCCGAGAAACCAAACATAAATCCTGCGCAATGACAGGGTGGCTCACAGCTTCTCTCTCCCGAGCCTCCTGGACCCCGTGGGCACAGACTCTGCAAGGACAAACTGAGGGGCTGCACGCAGCGGCGGCTGCAGAACCTCCCGAACCCCAACCCCTGGGCGGGTAGGTGGGCTGGGGCCCGCTGCTCCCCGAAAAATGCCAGGCCCCAGCTCTGCTTCCTAGAGGAACCGCGAAGCCCCGCCCGCCCGAGGAGCTAGCCATTGATGTCACACTGTGACAATTATTCTGCATAAAATTATCATTAAAAACTCTAATTTTTCAGCTCCCAACCCCGCCAGTGGCCTTTTAGCATTCTCCAGCGCCGTGTCGGAGGGCCGTGATCACCCCGCTCATTAACCCGGCGTGGCGCCCCCCGCTCGCGCTCGCAATCAGGGCTAATGACACCCGTGTGCGCGGGGGCGGGGCCGAGCGGGGTCCAGGGGCCCGGAGTGGGGGCGGGGGGCGGGGCGGGTCCGGGAGTCTGGGAGTCCGGGTCCGGGGTGGGATCTGGGCAGGAGAGGGCGGTGTGGCCGCTATGGGTTCTGATGGTCAGTGAGAGGCCGTGCAAGGTTCTGGGCTTGGGTGGGGACAGGGCGCGGGAGGTGTCAGGGGTCCCTGTTCAGGCCCAGAGGCTCCAAGGTCCGGGGGTTGGGGCGGGGCGGGGCGTGGGTGGAGGGGCGTGGCCGGCGGCGGTAGCAGGAGCCCTGGCGGCCCGGTGGGTGGCGGGTGGTGGGTGCTGGGTGCTGGGTGGCCCCGTCACTCACCCCAGCGAGGCGGCCGTGCGGCAGAGGTGCAGGGGAGCCAGGCCCTCGGCGCTGAGCAGGTCGGGGTGGGCGCGGTGCTGCAGCAGCAGCCGGGCGCAGGCCGTGTGGCCCCCCAGGCAGGCCTCGTGCAGGGGCCCTCGACCTCCGGGGCAGGTGGCCCACGCAGGCCGCATGGCCTCGGGCTGCCGCGATGCACAGGGGCGTGGTGAGCTCACGCGTGTACTCCAGGGTCCAGAGACCTGGAGGAGGGGTGGGGAGAGGTAAGGTGAGTGGGGAGCACTGGCGGAGGCCCTGTCCATTAGGCTGAAATAGGGTGAAACCATCTCTTGAGAGGGCGTGTGGGGGTATACAAAGTCGTAGGGGGCTGGGACAGAGAAAGCCATGAGATCCAGGCAGACACACAGATGAGGGAGAGGTGGAGTGGCTAGGGAGACTGAGGGGAAAGGACAAACCCAGAGAGGGGCAGAGAGATACCTATAAGGTTCTTCCTCCTCCCAACTGGTGGGCAGAGTTATGACATTACTGGCATCTGTCACAGAGACATCTCCAAGACATTCTTACAATACCAAGGGAAAACAGAAGTGTAGGAACAGGGGGGAGGAGAGTACACACACACACACACACACACACACACACACACAAACAAATAGAGCAGAGAAACAATGGGGGTGACTGGAGGAGTTAAAAGATGACCAAACAGGGTGGTCAGTGGGACAATTTAAAAAAATTTTTTTAATTGATTTCAGAAATGAAGGGAGAGGGAGAGATAGAACCATCAATGATGAGAGAAAATCCTCTATTAGCTGCCTCCTGCACGCCCCCTACTGGGGATTGAGCGGGCAACCTGGGCATGTGCCCTGACCTGGTTCATAGGTTGACACTTAACCACCGAGCCACGTGGGCCAGTCATTGTGGGACAATGTAAGTGAGGAATTCACATTTTCCAGGCTCTGATTGAGGGTAGCTTAAAGGAGGCAAGTGAGCTGCGGATTTTTCTGGAATCCAGCTCTCTCTCACCCAGCCCCTTACGTACCCTGTATCATTAAGAGGAGAAGGCGGCAGACAAAACAAACTGACCCACAGCACCCACGTTGCTCAAGAAAAGGACTCGAAAAGTTTAGCCCCCTTGGAAGTGGCGAGTTTCAGAAGCGCACTTTGATGTGGTCGGCCACATTCGGCACAATTCTGGTTTGTTTCTCTGTGCTTTTTAGGGTTTTGTGTGTGCGCGCGTGTGTGTGTGTGTGCATGTGTATAGATTGCTTTCTCTTGCAGGATGAATGGAGCGGCACCATACATTTTACTTCTCTGAAAACTTTGGGCTTTCAAAAGGCCCGTGGAAGGTTGTTAGCAGCCAGGAGTGCTCGTGGAAATGGAGGAAGCAGTCCCTGGCGAATACACTTCAAGGGACAGGATTTCACATGGCAGGAATGCCTTCTGGTAACGATGGAAGAATCGATACCGTGTCTGTAATGAGCTGTGGAGGAGACCCTTTCACAGGCCACCTCCTTCCTGGGACCCATGCTGCGCAGTTTTGAAAGGCCACTCATAATTACCTTCCTGCAGAGTCCCGGCCGCCCCGCGGCCCCACGCCCAGCCTGGAGGTTGTTGCATGCTCCATGGGATGGTGTGGGGGCCTGTGTCCTGTGGAGGATGACGGTGGCCTGAGGCCCAGGGGACGTGGCCAGCATGGGTTTGGACTGCTTTCCCAGCAAAGACTGTGTCTGATTTGGAGCCGGGAGGACGGGTATAGTCCTTGATGACAATGAGCTACATTCCTGCAGGGCCAGCCCCCGCTTCTGGACTCTACTCATTTCTCTGTGGCAGGAAACCTACTTACCGAGGGGCTAGGAAGTGGGTGCTCCATTCTCCAGGGCCTGCGGAGTTCTCAGCCCCCTCCCCCTCCCTCAGCAGCTCCATTCGCCTGTCCCGATGTCCAGGTCTTCCCGTGGACCTATGGGAAGGGGCCGTGGTGGGCATTTAGCTCAGCCCTAGATGAGGGCCAGCTTCCTTATCCAGGTCCTAGGAAATGGTGCTGAGCATCTAGTCTTTAAGAGAACAGGGTTCTGAGGAGATTCTTGGGATCAGAAAACCTGAATCAGCTTCCTATGACTCCCACCTGGGTCCCTGTTCTGCAGCAGGAGGAACCCAGATGCAGGCTTCTCCCCATGGAGAGAACATCCTTCTAAACGTCTGGGCCTCCATGCAGGGCTCTCTTTGGACTCGAGCTGGGATGCTGTACCAAGGGGCCAGCCACTGGGACCCTGCTTGGTGCACCCCCAACCTCCTGGCCCTGGCCACCAGGAAGTCCTCACACGAGAGAAGGTAGAGGTGTGGGGCTGCTGGTCCAGCTGCCGGGAAGACAGGCAGCTGGGCTGGAAGCAAGACTGCAGCGGCCCTGAGCACTGCCCACTGCACTCTAGCCTGCACCAAGGCTGCAGCAGTACCAGCTCTCCTGGCTGCCCTTTCCCCGCCAACAGCTCACGTCCCTTCACTGTCCGTGCTCCCTAGTTTCCTGCCAGGCAGGAGTGCCGTAGGAAGACACAGATCTTAGGGCTGAGAGACTAAGGAGGGAAAAGGAAGGAGGGCAGATTCAGGCCACGGGTAGCATTAATGTCTCATTGAAACTGCAACATTTGAGCATGCAAGTGTTCAGGGTGGGGAGGCATAGGACAAAAAAAAAAACATTTATTGAGCATTCAAGCAGCTGGCATTCTTGATTGAATTGCCACCCAGCCCGTGGGGGACTATGTGCACCCGTCTGGACCAGGTGAAGGAGAGGAGGCCCGGGCTGCTCCTGGACTCCCTCAGCTGGGAGGTGGTGCGGGCTGGCAGGAAAGCATCTGCCTCCCACAGCCCCTGCTCTGACAGTACCTCCCCCACCCCCACCCCTGTGAGGTCTAAACTGAAGTTTATCTCCTTGTCTCGGTCAGCAGCAGTGAAGACAGCATCAGTGTCGATGGGAACAGCAGGGAACTTTACCAGGGTCCACTGTGTGCCTAACTCCCTGCTGCGTGCTGTGGGACATGCAGCGGTAAAGAGCATGCCGACCATGTTTGCAAGGCACGCACAGCCTCACTGCGTGTAAGAGGCAGGTGGGTACAGAAAACAATGAGCAGAAACACTGGGGGCCACTTCCCTAGTCACTGTGCCCCGCACTTACTGTCCCTTCACTTACACATCCTGCACTTGCTCTGTTCACTTCAGCAGCAATGCTAATTTTTCGGAATTTCATTTCTTTAAGCAGCATCATTTTCCCATGGTCTTTTCCGCAGACTGTAATCAGATCCGTTTCTGAAGGACTCATCCATACACAGCTATACCTGGTCCAATGGGAGCTGTACTTCACTTCGCACCGGAGAAGCCTTTTGTCCCTGGTGACCTTTGTCACGGGCTATGTTTAGAAGGGCTGGGACACTGGGGTGAGTCCAGGG
The DNA here is from genome assembly GCF_014108245.1 of Pipistrellus kuhlii. Classification (NCBI taxonomy): domain Eukaryota; kingdom Metazoa; phylum Chordata; class Mammalia; order Chiroptera; family Vespertilionidae; genus Pipistrellus; species Pipistrellus kuhlii. Next base: position 28,141,815 of record NW_023425573.1, read on the forward strand.
ATAGGAGCCACTCCACCTTCATGCTATGTTAAATTTAGCTCTCCAAGCACGATATTTGTCAACCGCACCTAAATGTCCACGCTTGAGTTCAGTGGGCAGGGAGTAGTAGTCCCAAGACACGCGGTTCTTTGTGAGAGCTTTTAGAACCGCTCACAAGAAGGATGTGTGGATTATTTTGGGAGCAAGGCAGAGGTGTCTGTTCTTTTTTAAAAACATTAAGAACAAGCATAGCTATACATGTGACTATACATTAAAACACAAAAGATAAAAAAACTAAAAACCACACAACAAAAACACCCTCCACAAATATCTGAAAGCCAACCCATTTATCCATCCATTTGTTCAGAAAACCAATCCATTCATTCACCCGTTTGTTCAATAAGCATTTATGGACTATTATGTGCTAAGTGTTGTTGTTAGGATCCTGAGATAAAAAACACACACAAAACAAAACAAGAAAACTATATTCCTGCCCTCAAGGATCACACAGGATAAAACAGTGACCAGAGGACCCCAAACACAGGAGTTCTTCAGCCTTCCTTTCTACCAGCTGAGCGAGGTCCTTTAGTCATGGGTGGATAACACTGTCCCCTGACCTAAAGCTTTTGGCTGCTCTCCTTGCCTGCTGCAAACCAGTCCTGCCCATCCATACCTTGCTGGTGTCAAGACATTTTAATCTAATTTTTCTCATCCTCATCCTTCTACACTTAGTCAGAGCCAGTGCCTAGCCTTCAAGATACAACTTAAGTGCCATCTTCTCTGCCTACTTCAGTCCAAATAAACTCAGCTTCTTCCAAGAACAAATTTGTGTATGAGGTTGCTGAGCAAGTGTTGAATCTTTGATAAAATAGAAGAAGGGGCACAAGACCAGAGCTTTACATTTCAAATAGGAAGAGAACTTGAATTCTCTAAGTTTAAATTGGCATCAGTCCTGGGCAAGATCCCTAAACGGAGTAGGAAAAAGATGAGTTGGGGCATTTAGAAATGGGAGTGGGGCACTTGGAGTCCTGGGGGCCACTAGGAACAATTCAGGGTGGACTCAGAGAGTTTTCTTTTGTGATGAGCTCACTTCATAGATATGCAGGGGGAGGTAGGCAAAGCCATGCACAGTTCAATCTGCAATGGAAATTATCACGAAAACCTTTCAGAAAAGATGGAAAAAATATGGGTCTTTCTTTAGGAAACACTTGCTAAAAAACTCACCCTGGAGAAACAATACCCATGGCACCCTTGGAATGCTGGTTCACACCTTGACTATAAAATGCAATCACCCAGATCCCAACCTGAGTAATTCCGGTGTGCCGGGTTGGTGTGATGGCTTGGTGTGACGGTTTGGTGTGACTGGTTGGTGTGACAGGTTGGTGTGATGGGTTAGTGTAGGGGTGTCGAACTCAATCAGAGAAGGGGCCAAAATCTAAAATCCAGCCTAAATCGCGGGCTGAATGGTTTACTGAACAGTCATAAACTGTCATTGTGATGGAAACGCAGCGGAGTGCAGTGATGACAGCGAGGTGCGGGCCACATTGCAAGGCCTGGCGGGACGGATTTGGCCCGCGGGCCTTGTGTTTGACACATGTGGGTTAGTGTGATGAATTGGTGTGATGGTTGGTGTGAAGATTGGTGTGAAGAGTTGGTGTGAAGGTTGGTGTGACGGGTTGGTATGAAGGTTGGTGTGACAGGCAGGAGGGAGTAGCCTGAGCAGCAGGACTGGTAGAAACTCCCCAGATGCTTCTGGCACGCAGCACGGCTGAGAACCATGGCACACAGGGAGGGGCGGAGTCTGATTTCAGGCCGAGCCTGCACAGCCAGCTTATCGAGGATCTGAGTGAATACATGGGAGGGCGGGTCTCCCACTGGGGGGTGACGTGGAGCACAACACAGTCAGGACCCCTAAAGTGCTCAGCAGGCCAGAGCAATGGGCTGTTTACATCAAAGCTCCAAACCAACGCTAAATCCCCAGGCCCTTGGGATCCTGCTGTCCTTGTGAACCAAGTGGCTGAAGCTGCCACTTGCTGTGGGGGGCTCCCTTGCTTCTGGCACTTGAGGATTCCTTTCCTTGTTTCTAAGCTCAGAGGTGAGTTGTGCTGTGGACATGTTGATATTCGTACCCAAATTTAAGTGGCATCAGTGGAGCAAATTATTTGATTCTATTTTAAAACATTTAAAGCATACTGGCACAGTTGCTGGTGTCATTTTAAGTTCCCTCAGTCAGCAGGACCCCCTGCTTTGCAAGGCCTAGAGCCCTGCCTGGAACCCCGAGAGCCGGGATTGCTTCCTCATGTGTCCCTGGACCCACATCTGCTTGCCCCCACGCCGGGCACACCATTAGCTCATTTAATTTTTCTTGGTTGGTTTGTTTGCTTTCAAGCTGGCCCACTGACGCATCACTGAGTGAGTCTGGCAACTCTACTGAAGAAGTGAAGGTCTACCATGGTGTGCACAGCGTATCATCTCCTCCGCCTCTGCTTTCTCCTTGGTGCAACCATGGAAACCTCCCCTCTGGCCCTTTCAGGGTGGCTCGTGCATCCTCAGGCCCTGCCGGTGTCGCTGCTCCTCCCGGGAGCTGGTCACGGAAATGCTTCCGAACAAACACAGCGCCCTTCTTGAAAGAGAGGGATTCCGGTGAATATGATTTTCTCTAAATCAGTACGTTGAATACTTTCAGTTCTTTAGATAAACTCTCAAATGATGCCAACTGGATGGAGGATGAAAGAACCTCGTTTGTTTAGCTGGGCCACGTCGGAGTACAAAAGACATGTAACTGCTGGGCCTTTTGTTGCAGAGGGTGGAGTGAGCGGAGAAGACAAAAATCCCAGCGGGAGAGGACAGCCAGCTTTCATCTGGCGGCCCAGGGAAAGAACTAAACCTCTAACAGCCAGCCTGGTAGTCCAGGCGGCTGGAATATAATACCATAAAGAATATTTTTGGGACTTAAATAATAAGCATAATATTTTGTCTGTAAGAGACGTAAACACTGGTTCTCCATACGGAGGCTTGTGCTGTAGGTAGCTAAGGAGAAGGAGTTTTTGCATCTGGATCTAAGGGGATGAAGAGAGCAAAATCCACCTTGAGATGATATGAGATCTGCAAATGGTCGTGTTCCAGGGGTAATGATTGTCCTCACACAACATCCAGGTCTTTGCATCCTGCCAGTGAATGGGCGGTGGTTTTCTTTTCCTCGGAGGTGTTTGGGATGAGCTCTGCCCGGCGCTGTGGAATAATCCAGCTGAGCCCGGAAGACGGGGCAGGCTCAGGCTGTTTCTCCAGGAAGAAAACTTTCCCCGGGTTCACCTCGTGAGACCCAGGCTGCAGGCCGCTCCTGTTTCCTTGTGTTCTTGGGGACAGGCGATTGTGCAGGCTCTTTCCTAGGCCATCGGGCAAACGCGCGGCTTCCTTCTGGGGCCAGGTGTCCAATGGATGGACAAACGAGGGCAGGAGGCCGTCCCCTGTGCATCTTCTCCAATAGGCCAATGTACGTTGTTGTGCTGGCCATCTGTGTGCTTCCTACACGAACTGTTTCTATAGAAGGTCACATGATAAATCCTGTCAGACCCACGGATTCTCACAGCTCTAGCACCCGGCACAGGGGCCCTAGCTCTTATAGGGCATGTACTTGTACACCTTCCATTCTCACTCTCCCGATTTAATTTCTAATGGCCACTCCTCCTTCATTCCTGCTCCATCCAGCTTTTTTTTTTTTAATTTTATTATTATTTATTTCAGAGAGGAAGGGAGAGGAAGTGAGAGAGAGGAGGAATATCAATAATGAGAGAGAATCATTGATCGGCTGCCTCCTACATGCCACATCCTGGGGATCGAGCCCCAACCCAGGCATATGCCCTAACTGGGAATCTAACCATGACCTGCAGGTTCATAGGTTGATGCTCAAACACTGAACCATGCCGGCTGAGCTCCCTCCAGCTTTTTAATAATAATAATAATAATAATAATAATAATAATAATAATAAAAGTAAGCTGAACAGGTAGGACTGAGTTTTCCCCATACACAGAGATATTAAAAATGTTCAGGTACCTCCACCTCTTTCTGAATCACAACATTAGCACAGCACAGCTCATTGAACTCAGCATTAAAACATTTACTTCCCCAGATCAAGCGCCTCTATTAATAATGACCTAAATTGTCTACACTGATTTCGTATTATTAAGAAATCTCATTTCCATCATGTGCCAGAAGACAACACAGGGGGGGAAAACACCCCTCGAACGTATTTTCCTGCAAAACAACAAAGCCACGTCTCATTATGGATGCCACCCTCTCCGAAGGTCAAGTGCTGCCTTTTGAGGGAGGCCCTGGAGGGTGCATTGGAAGCTCAGAAACAAAGATGCCCTGTGCCCGCAGGTCCCTGCAGCCCAGGGTGAGACAGAACGGCTGAGCCTCGGCACATGCCACAGTACACAGCCCTGGGAGGACACTTCCCGGCGGAGGGGTGGGGGGGGGGGACAGACTAGAAAGCACATCATTGACGCTTTCCTTGACAACGGCCACGGAGTTTCTTTGCAACTGCCATGGGGATTTAATTACACGATGAAATTGCAGCTCCTACTTCTTGAGACAAATTGCATGTTCAGACTGATTGTTTTTTATGAGTCTCACGCAGGGAGCAAAATCTCTCTTCAAGTTGGGTTGGCCGGATGGCTCTGACCTACCACTCTTTACGCCCCTTCTAGAAACGAGACGTTTCCTAATCCTGCTGCGAAGGAGGGTGGGCTCCTGGCGGGGCCTCCCAGCTGCGTGGCAGCTCTGCATGGAGCTGCGTGAGGCCAGTGTCATCTGGTGGATTCCGAGACCATTCTACTTATCTTTCTGTTGACAAAATAGGAAAACCTGGGACTTGCATTACAAAGTAGGAAATACACATGATAATAAGTATAAATGACGATTAAACGTGGGCACAGCTTGTAATTTTACTAATTTAAAATGCAAGTTAAAATAACAAGAGATCTTTCCCTAAGAAATGGCAAAAGATTTTTTTAAAAACCAAGTTTTAGCCCTAATCAGTTTGGCTCAGTGGATAGAGCTTTGGCCTGAGGATTCAAGGTCCCAGGTTCGATTCCGTCAAGGGCATGTACCTTGGTTGCAGGCAAATCCCCAGTGGGGAGTGTGCAGGAGTCAGCTGATTGATGTTTCTCTCTCACTGATGTTTCTAACTCTCTATCCCTCTCCCTCTCTGTAAAAAATCAATAAAAAATATTTTTTAAAAAGCAAGTTTTGGAAGAGTTTGGTGATATCGAAGTTCATGTAGTTTGCACGCGGAAGGGTAAATTTCTCTTCAGAGGGGGAATATCCTCTCTTGAGTTTACATGTACAGGGCATTGTTCATACAAAGAAGCCTGGATAGATAGAGCAGAAATCCTCACCTTTAAGGAGGGAGATACACAGGGCAATCATTAGCCAGCACGAGGGATGAATTACTGCTCCCGAGAGGGATGGGTATGATAATGAGAAAGCAGGTAAGATGTGAGAGTGACAGGAAGATCACAGTCAGCAGAGCAGCCAGGTACCCAGGCATGTGTTTAACTTCTTTCTCTCCTGTTGCCTCTACTTCCAGTGTGCTGAACTTCTGGAATCTGTACGTTTATATCTTTCATCCAATTTGGGAAATGTTTGGTAATTATTTCTCTAAATATTTTTTTCTGCTCCATTTTCTTTCTCAAACTCCGGTTGAGTATGCCAGACCTGCTCTCTTGCCTGCAGTCCCATTCATTTTATTTTCAACCATCTTAGTTTCTGTTCTTCAGATTGTGTACTTCCTGTTGATCTGTTTTCAGATTCTCTGACTCTTTCTTCTATTATCTTCAGTCTGCTGCTAAGCCCATTGTGGATGAGAACAAAGCCAGTCCTAGGTTCAAGGGAGGTGGTGCCACTGCATTGCCGTAGAGACAATTAGTGAGGACAGCTAGCCGTGTCTCCTGACACCAGTCTCTCCACCTCTATCCTTCCCGAGTATGTGAAAGTTTTCCCCCACTCCAAATTAAACAATTTCATTTTATTGCTGAATGGCTCCCCATTGACGCTCCAGCAAGAGTAGCCACCTATGTCTAGAATTTGTAGCCTCACCCAATACAGTTCCTATTACTGGCCTGGCTTTTCCTCTCTCTCCTCTGATTTACACCCCGCATTCCTAGGGATGCCCACTTCCTTGTGCAAGGTGGCATGCCCCACATCTGTTCACTCTGCTGCCTTTAGCGGGAGCCTCTTTTGACGGCAGACTATTAAAATCACGCTCATCTTTGAAGGGTCAACCTAGGAGATTTTTAGTGTCCTCCATTTCCTGTTTGGTCTATTAATATTTATTATAGACCTACTGTGTGCTAGGGTATGGTGAATAGGACACACCCAGTCCCTGTCCAGTATTCAGTTGCTGGACTGGGTATTTGAAGAGGTTAGGTGATGGGATTGGAGGTAGAACCAGGCTGTAGGAAGTGTGTTTGCCATTCCCAGTTCACCCGGAGTGTTTATCCCAAGCAGAGCATGAGGCTGCAGGAGCCACTGCCACCCTGGAAGGGAGGCAGCCTCTCTACTGCACCCTCATTCCTTTTTGTCCTTTCAAACCTCGCCACCAAGCTTGGCAGTGATGCTAACAGAAGTATGTCATCAGCACACACATTATTTCTTTATTAGCTTGTTTCTCAGTTTTGATTCTGAAAATACCCTGATTAGGTCTAATTGCAGTGCCACTGTGTTCCATAGTCAGCGAGGGTTCAGATTTGAGAGAGCAGAGACTTAACCCTGCAGGATTTTTCTTCCTGCTCATCTGCTTTGAAGCTGGACCATTAGCTCTAAGGCAGGCATCTCATCTCGAGACAGCGATTCAGCCTGCTTCTGGGGGGAAAAAAAGAGCCCAGGGTGTTTGGTAGAAAGAAAAGCAGTGTCTTCATTCTAGGTGGCGGGAGATATTTTTCTATATGTAAAGCAAGGGCTGCTGCTGGAATCATTTTATTCCTAAATAATTTAACTATATTCAAAGATAATCTGATGTTATTGTAGGAGAGTGTATTTCTAATAAATTCCACTTGATCTGGGTGAATCAATTCAGGCAGCGCATAATTGAGTCTGTTAGCAAGGACTTTAGCAAGAATTTTGCAATCAGTGTTAATTAAGAAGATGGGACAATAATTTGTGCATAATTCCAGATCTTTTCCTGGCTTGTGAATCAAAGTAATAAGAGCAATGCTCTGGCTGGTGGCGGGATACTGTCATTAGGTGCTGATTTATAAGTACTTAGAAAGGTTTAATTTCATTTTGCTTGGAGCAGGGTCTCCCTGCCCCCACGTTCCTTGCTCAGGGTGTGCAGGCGAGATGGCTGAGAGCTTTCCTTTCTATCTTCCCCTGTTGTCAGTGGCCTCCTGCTCCCCATTTCTGCTTTTATTCTGCATCTGAGTACCCCACTCACACTCTTGTTTTTCTTGACACTCTTATTTAAAGTCAAGGACTCATGTTATTGATATGTTGTGTGCATGTGCCAGCAGTTACGCACACATATGTGCATGTATGCATGTGCCCCCCACACATGTGTATGTGTATGTGCATGTGTTTATGTATAATGTAAAACCAAAGGGTTGTACACAGCTTCACGGGGGACATTTCTTCATGGATCCTCCTGCACCACGTCTCTGGGGGGTGGGCATCAAGAGCCCTGGACTACAAGTCAGGAACACACCTGGATAACATGCTGCCCCTGACTGGCTGTTGACCAGTCAGGGAACAGATGTGAGCCTCAATGTCCCATTTGTAAAACTCAGCCATAGGATGCACTACAGGCATCACTGGGCTCTACCTCCTGTCGGCTGTGGGACCACAGGGTGTAATGCAACCTCTCTGAGCCTCACCTAGCCCCTTGGGAAATGCACGTTGACTACAAGTCCTCCCTGCACAGTGACTCCTTACTCTGCCTCCACTTAGGGCTCCTTCCAGTTCTCACATGCTCTGCTTTGGGGACGTATTCTGCCTAACAACAGTACAGGGCTGGCCCTGGGCCACACTGTTGCTTATCTGGAGCAGTGGTCGGCAAACTCATTAGTCAACAGAATGGCAAACTGTGGCTCGCGAGCCGCAGTTTGCCAACCACAGATCTGGAGCATTGGAGCTCATAAAGCAATCTCCCCCAGCCTTCTAGGCAGTTCCTCCCCTGCCCAACTGGCCTCCCCTTGAAGACGGGGCCAGTCCACACAGCCTGTTAGGATGCACCACACCTGTGAAAGCAGCGGGTGTTTGTCCACTCCTCAGCAAACTGAAGTTATTAGACCCGGAACCCTAGCTAGTCCGATTTGTAAAGACCCTGAGAGATGGCCCACTTTTTCTTTTTCTTTTTTGTTAATCTTCATTCAAGGATATATTTTTTTCCCATTGGGTTTTTGTTGTTATTGTTAATCCTCACCTGAAGATATTTTTTTCCCATTGATTTTTTGAGAGAGTGGAAGGGAGGGGAAGAGACAGAGAGAAACATCCATGTGAGAGACACATTGATTGGTTGCCTCCTGCACGTGCCCTGACCGGGCCTGGGCATCGAGCCTGCAACCGAAGTATATGCCCTTGACTAGAATCAGACCTATGACCCTTCAGTGAGCAGGCCAATGCCCTAACCACTGAACCAAACCCACTAGGCCTCCAATGATTTTTAGAATGAGTGGGAGAAAGGAAGGGGGGCAATAGAGAGAAAAACATGGATGGGAATCAGACATCCATTGGTTGCCTCCTGTACACACCCAACCCCAGGCTGGGATGGAACCTGCAACCCAAGTATGTGCCCTTAACTGGGAATTGTACCCTCAACACTTTGATGGGCAGACAAATGCTCTAACCTCTGGGCTACTGGCCAGGGCTGGCCCATTTGTTTCAATGAGAAAATTAGGTTCAGAGAGATGGACTGGCAGGTTCAAGACCATACAGGCAGTGGTAGTAGAATCAAGGCAAGAACCAGGTCACTTCACTGCTATTCTCTTGCCATTCCCATTACGACTCATGTCTCAGAGCCACTCACTGCGCATGCTCTTGTCATTGGTGCCAAGGAGTCCGCTAAGGCAGGAGCTGTGCTCATGTACCTGACATCTAACTGTTGGTCTGCCCCGGGAGGAGGTCCTCCCCACGAATAGGCCAGGAGCAATGGCCGTGGCTCTAATGTCAGGGCTGCTTAGCGTCAAGCCTCTGGGGCAAAGGTTGAATGAGAAATGGAATTCCAAAAATGACCTGGTCTTGGCATACATACATGTGCCTGTCATGTGTTCACACATGTTCATGCCCCACCCACCCACGCTGCTGGGTGAGATCTCTGAATAAAAATCCAATTAGCATTTTTTTAACTTGCCTCCAGATGCTCACTACCATTGCCCCAAACACAACATAATGCTTCTGGCTTTCCATTTCCAGCAAGAATTCAAGTAGCATCTTGACTTGTATATACCGTGTTAGCAGCAAAATCATGGGATGCTGACATCTTTCATAATAGCAATTAGTAATCAGTTGTTCCTTAAGTAGTTTGATTACACTGGTTACCAAATTGTACCTTTGATGCATTTGGGGGCACAAAGGGTCTCATCACCCCTCCCCCGGCTGCCCCTGCTCCCTCCGCTCATTCTCAGTGGTTGCTGTGCTGATAGGCACAGAAGAGAGGCAAGGACAAATAACGCAACTGTCCCTGATAAAAGGTATTAAACAGCAGAGGCTCGGCATCAGCAGAAAGGAGAACTAGATAGTTTTTTGCAGAAAGACCAGGCCCAGAAGCTCCTGTGGAAAGGTGGTCTGTGCCCACTCAGCCGAATGATCAAAAGGAGCTGGCCTGTCCGTGCCAGGTGGGACACTCAGCCTGAGCTCCCTCTTAGGACAAAGACTCTGTGCAGGGGGCTGGATACCAACAGGGTCCGACAAGGATCTTTGCCCTTCAGAGGCTGAACTTGGGTGTGAAATATTCAGTGGGTTATAAAAATTAGCCAGCAAGGCCGTGTGATCCTGTCACTAAGAGATGGAGAGCATTAAGCTCCAGTGAGGGAGGAGGTGAGTCTGCTGGCTGGGGCAGCAGGCATGGCCTTGCAGGGGAGGTGGCCATGTGTGCGGGTCTGGACAGACAGGGTAGGTGCTGGCCTAGGTGAGCAGAGGGCATAGCGGACCAGCTAGAAAACAGCACAATATAACCAAAAGTAACTCCCAAGTCAGGGAAAAGATTTCCAGCAAGCAGGACAAAGTGATTTTATGTACCTATATGTTCCGTGAAGAAGTCTGTCAAAAATGACAAAAAGGATACAAAGAAATGGGAGCTATTGCCCAAGGACCTGAACAGACAAGCCACGTGGACAAGACTGTCCTGAGCAGCAGAGAAAGGGCAGCGAGCAGGCACGGAGAACGACCAGGATGCACGCATTAAACTGAGGTTAAATACCAGCGTGCATCAGCGGCAATGCCCAGAGTATGGTGAGACATAGGCAGGCATGGCCAGAGCGAATAGAAATCCTTTCAGAACACAATTTGGGAGCTTTTATATCCTTGTGGCAGTAATATGGCTCTCAGGAATTTACTAGCATTCTAATATATAATATCACCCAAATAAGACAAAGGCCCCAGGAATGCTAATAAAGATGCTAATTACAGCAGTATTGATAGTAGCAACAATGTACACAGAGGTTCTCCTCTTGTAGGCATTTGGTTTAAGTATTTTGTGATGAATCACCTCAACAGGTGATTGAATTAAGACCACTATGAAGCACCATGGAAAATACTTTAGGTCTAGTAACTCTACGGAGCAGAACACAAAATTATACCTCCGACCTGGTTCCAAGTGGGGGCCATTGACTTGCAAATGGACCAGCAATGAAGACAGGCACTGTTTTAGGATGGTGGTGCCTTGGGTTCACCTTTCTCTTTTTAAACGTGTTGCACGGGGCTCTTAACGGTTGCCTGTGTTACACGTGGATATCCACAGTCTAAGCAGCACATGTGCGTGTAGGGATGTAAGAATCCCACAGCCAAGAACTATCATTTGCTTTTTCAACCGTCCTCCCTCCCAGCTCCAGGAATGGCCCGCCTGCGTCACACGCACACATGAGGGTTACAGTTTTAAGCACAGGAGATTGGTTACCTAGGAGCACCTGGGGGGGCAGCTGGACCGCGGGGTCTTTCATCCAGTCGTCGTTGGCCAGTTCTATCACGGCGTCCACGTGCCTGACCTGGGTGCAGATCACGGCGCTCACCGTCTCCTCATCCCTGGCGTCCAGCGCGGACTTCAGCCTCCTCACTAGGTCTGAGCTGAGTGGGTGGTCGGGGAGGCAGTCGGAGCTAGACATTGCAAGGTCGCTTGCGTGTTGACCAGGCTTCTTTGCTCCTCAGCCGAGCCCAGAGTTAGCAGCTGTGGTGTGGGGACGCTATAAATAGAAGAAGCAGGCTTGCGTTACAGCCCTCCCTCCCCCTCCTTCACCGGGAGGCAGAATTCATCTCCCTGAGGCCCCAGGAGAGATTATTCTAGAGATGGGCAGTGGACGTGTGGGTGAGGGGGTGGGAAAAAGGAGGGAACATATTTGAGACGGAAGTTCTCACCGGTGCTGTTGAACCCTGTCTTCTTAGATCAAGAGAGAGAGACTCTACCTGAAACTCTGAAGACTGGGCTTGGAGCCTCCTTCTGTGGAAGGGACACTTCGGGATGTCCCCCTGACGGCTCCCTCGCTTCATCTGAAAGGAGAGCCAGCCTGACTATAAACTGGACACGTTTTGAACTGGAGAGAATGGAGGGGAATCTTTGGCTTCCAAATTCAGAGACCGCTGGCTAGTGTCAAGAAGACAAAAGCACCACACAAGTGAACAAGAAAGAGTAACCTATATGTTGGCGGAGGTCTCCACCCCCCTCCGGGCTGGTAACTTGGCTTAGAGTACCCGATTCCACCACTGTGGGAGTACAACGCCCCTCATGTTGATTTCTGTGCATTCAGGGGGGAGTGGGGACTTTTTTTCTCATGACCTCTCTGTCTGATGGTCCTGGACCCCCACATTAACTGGGGCACAGAGCCCAGCTGCCCCAGCACTTCCCTGTATTTTGTGGTGACCTGAGGGGCCCAGGCTGCGCCGTATAGCTTTCAAAAAATTAATACACTTTTAGATTCTTTTTTGAATTGAAATATATTTGCTATACAACATTATGTGTAATACTCCCCTCCTCCTTCCAGTAATGTTGATTTGATACATTTACATGTTGCAATATGATCACCATGCAGTGCTAGCTAGCTCCTCTGCCACCTTACCTGGTTATTGTTTCTTTTTTTGTGGTGGGAATAATTAGGATCCAGTCTCTCAGCAAGATTGGTGTTTATAATACAACTAAGAGGCCTGGTGCTCAAAATTTGTGCACTGGGGCAGGGGGTGGATAGGGTCCCCTTAGGCCCCCACCAGTGCATGATTAGGGTGGGGGAGCTGCAGGAGGTTGGCCAGCTGGGGAGGGACTGCAGGAAAGCTCCAGGGCATGTCTGGTCTGGCCCATCTCGCTTAGTCCTCATTGGCTAGACCCCAGCAGCAAGCTAACCTACCAGTTGGAGTGTCTGCCCCCTGGTGGTCAGTGCACAGCATAGCAAGTGGTTGAGTGGCCTTAGCATATCATTAACATATTATGCTTGGATTGGTTGAATGGATGACTGGGGACACTTAGCATATTAGGCTTTTATTATATAGGATATTGTTGTCTATGGTCACTACATTGTGCATTAGCTCCCCAGGACTTATCTGCTAGTTGCAAATGTGTGTCCTTAAAAACGTTTCTATTCCTCATGTAGCTTTTATAGAGACTCCTCCACTGTGCACCCTTATCCTACCACCTCTTCCTTTTCTCACATTCTCTCATCTCTCCTTGTGATGATTAATTTTGGGTCAACCTGGGTGGGCCGCAGTACCCAAATATTTGGTCAAACATTATCCTGGATGTTTCTGCAAGATGTTTCTTTGGGATGGAATTAATGCTTAAGTTGGTGGACTTAGAGTAAAGCAGATTATACCTCACAATGTGGGTGGGCCTCACTCAATCAGTCGAAGGCTTGAATAGGATAAGGACTGATGTCTCCCAAGCAAGAGGGCCTTTGGACTTGCACTGCAACTTTCTCTGGGTCTCTAGCCTGCTGGCTACCCCACAGATTTTGGACTTGCCAGTCTCCACAGTTACATGAGCCCATTCCTTAAAATAAGCCTCTCTCTTTCTCTAATACTCCCCTCCTCCTCCCAGCTCCCAGGTGCCTCCGTGCAGGTTTTGGTCCAAATATTGACACTTTTTGCAACATGTCTGGCACCTGCATTTGAGGAGCTAGCCCTGGACTCCTTTCAATGTCTGTTATCCTTCCTCCTGCCTCATAGAGCCTGGGCCTTCCTTGCTGTGACAACATACCTGGCCCCTGTGATGAATCATATTGATGTACATATGTCAGTAGTATCAGTCAATCCTAGTCTCCTTTGCAACCCAGTTCTGGCCAGTGAGAGTGGGCATGGCCTGCTCTGGTGCCTGTGGGAGTTTTCTGCTTTCTTGATGGAAAGGGATGCAATGGCTGGCACCCCCTTTCCCCTTCCTTCTTCCCTTGGGCTGGGCATGGTGTGTGGAGCTGGGGCAGCCCTCGCACAGTGATGAGGTGACACGCTTGAGATGGGGATCACTACCTGAGGGGAGGGGGACAGAAAGAGGAGGAGAGATGGCTCCTCGATGACATTTCTGAACTTTTGTCCCGGTTCTGGGCTGCCAGCCACGGGACTTCTTGTTTTTATCCCGCGAACACTGTCCAGGCACTTAACTGTGAGTGTAGCTGCAGGTATTCCTGGCGGATAGAGCATTGCAGATTACACTGTGTCCTTAAAAGAACAGGCATTGATAGGAGCCCAGGGCTAGCTGCCATTAAAATTATGGACATGTCCTGGCTTCAGAGAGAGGCCACAGAACTGGCTCAGCCTGTGCTGAGAATGTGAGTTGATCCCCCGAGTTTTCCAAGCTTTGGTTACTGGACTCGGGCCTTCCATGATTGTCTCCCTGATGGTGCAGGGCCAGCAGCCAGCCCCAGAGTCCCCGAGTGGAGGAGCCATGGCCACGGCCTGAGGTCATCGGTGAGCAGGCAGCCAGGCCCCTGAGGGACTGCCATCCAGTGTCACCAGGATGGAAAACAACCCAGATGGCCACATTCCTGGAACCACTGGCCACCGGCTTGGCCTGGAAAAGAGATAGGAACCTGCTGGCTCAGTCTTCAGCTCAGGTGTTAGGCTGTGAGCGTGGTAGGCTGCTGGTTCTCTCTTCGACCAAAGAATGATGGGTGTTGAAAGTTTTGAACCCCTGTTTCAAAGCACAAATGCTTTGCAGCATCGAATTCCTTACGTGAGAGAGAAATTTGACACCAGCACATTGGTGTAGATCACATGTGTCAAACACAAGGCCCACTGGCCAAATCCGTCCCGCCAGGCCTTGCAATGTGGCCCGCACCGCGCTGTCATCACTGCACTCCGCTGCGTTTCCATCACAATGACAGTTTATGACTGTTCAGTAAACCGTTCGGCCCGCGATTTAGGCTGGATTTTAGATTTTGGCCCCTTCTCTGATTGAGTTCGACACCCCTAGTGTAGATACTAAGAGGGAGAGCAGTGCCACAGGAAAAGGATCGGAGTTTGGGCAAGGTAATTTAAAGAAATAAAGTGAGGATGGTTAGAGATTGCTCCCCAACTTCAAATCAGAAGGGAGGCGAAGAGGAAGCACTTGTGAGGCAGATAATAAGATGACAAAGCCTGAGACGGCAGTGCTTGCTAATCTTAATTACCAAGTGATCTGCTGGGTGTTTAATCAGAGGCACATACGCTATGCTAATTATTCCGGCTAATTTTGTTATAATGCAATTCTGCATCAACCCTGCTATGTATAAATTAGGAATTGAAATGTAACTAACACAAATTATATTTAAGGCAACATGAATTTCTTTATTCCAGTGTGAAATCGTCTAATCTCTATTTCTTTATCTTTTCTTGTTTGATTAGCTCATGGGACTCCCGCTCCCCCCACTGCCCACCCCACCTCCATCCTTGAGGGGGAAGGAACCCTGCACCAATATTTCTCTCTTCATTTCTTAGAAATCTTATATTTGACTTTCTCCTCCTGCAACTGCCCTTGGAAGGTGCGGAATACATTTAAGCAATCAATGGCAGGCAGATCCCGGCTTTCTCTGGGTCAGACAGAGGTCACTTCACCTTCTGCTTTAATTTTTCAGCAATCATCGGAGGGTCCCCTAGTTCACGTAGTCTCACTGACATATGGATTGTGACTTATGTCACGTTATGTTCACACATGTGTTTAGGTAGAGGATTGATAGCACAGATCCCCATCCAGGAGCATGAGTATTTTGTGGAATTTTTAATGTCGCGTAGTTTGCTGCCCATGAGGTCAGACTGGTGTGGAAGTCGGTGAGCCCTGCAGGGCCCACGGGCATGCCCCGGAGGGCACCTTCTCTAAAGGAGGCTCTCATATGAGAGAGACTGTCTTTCTAAAGGCAACAACCAACCTCAGATTTAATGCCGAGACAAAGATGTTTACTGTGGTCAAGGACAATGCAGTCCAGCTAACTATGATCACTTCTGCTCTGTTTCATTTTGGAATCAGTTGAGAGGAGGCATCAGACAGAGGGGCTCAGAGTGTCAGCTTCATCACTGACAAGGCCAACGAAGAAAGTGTCTTCAGATCAGAAGCCAGAGGAGCTTTCCCTCAACTCCTGAATCAGGCACCACACACATCATTGCAGCCCTGAGCCTCCTTCCCCACCTCACCACCAGGGCTACCCTTCCCAGGATGCAGAGAAACCAAGATGACCTTCTCCTCAGACAGGCAGACCCCAGAAGAATCCAGAAGGGGCTAAGCTATGCAAGCCCTTCCCAGAGGGCCCAGTAAGGTCTTCCAAGGAGAAAGAGATGAATTAGAGGGAAGCTGGGCGCAGCACATAGAACAAGGTTGTGTCTTTGGAAGCACAAGGCCAAGGGGACCTCTAAGAGTGTCCTACACATTTTGAGGAGTTTTATCCAGTACAAAGTCAGGACAAGAAATAAGAACAATAAATAACTTTAAAAATCAAAATGATTAACCAACCATTATCTGCAAATGATACTTATATGAAATCCGAGTGAATCAATGGAAAGATATTAGCTAGAATTTACAAACATGTCTAGTAAGCTAGCCTACTGCCCTCCTAATTGAGCAAAATGAATAGTTTCCCTACATCCCAGCAAAGTTAGAGAACTGGACAAGGTGTATAGGAGCGAAGCCTGGGAAATAAAGTCACACCAACTTTCAGGGAATTCAATAAAAGAAGAAGAGAGAAAATCTGCCTTGTTGATGGCAAAGTACATAACAGAGCTACATTCCTGGTGGGCATAACATTTCTGAAGGCAGAGAGTGTAGCTTGGTTTGATTTTTTGGTACAGTTTGTATATAATTATAATTAGAGAAAGGTTGGAAGGATGGATTCCAAACAGTAACAGTGGTTATCTCTAAGTGAGTATTTAAAAAATCTGCATTTTCTTAGTGTTCTACAATAAAATAATTATTTTGTAATCATGCTGAAAAAGACACTTTCTTGTTCCTGGCACCATAATTTATTATAGTGAGACTCTGCACCTACATATTCAACAACTGTAGGATGGCTGCCGGATGACACATGCACCTGAAATAAGTGGAGAAGGAAGCGTGCGGCAGAGTGAGGGGGGAGACTCCCAGGCACCGGTCAGAGAAGCTCCCACGAGTGGGATCTGGGCTTGCAGAACTCAGAGCCTGCCCGCATCAACCATCTTCCATCAAGTGCCTCCTTTATACTCTTCAAGTCTCTGCTCTGGGAAGGAGTGGGCAGACAATGATTCCTGCTTTTCCTAACAGTTAATTTAAACAGAGTGAGAAAGCTATTTTTTTCCCACAGGAAGAATGCACATGTGAGAGTAGTTTAGAGAACTTAGAGCGTATAAAAGACGGGACTTGCTGGGAAGGTACAAAGCAACCCTGGTCAGAAGCGTGGAGTGGGTGTGGGAATCCCACCCAGAGAAGGTGGCTAAGAAGTGGATCGCAGCGGACTGGGGTCTTCACATTACTGAAGCTGAAAACCTCATCTGGAGGCTCAAAGCCCGGCCTGCAGAGGGAGGGGTTCTTCTTTGGCAGGGGCCGCTTGCAGAACCCCCGCAAACTGGAAACAGCCCAAATACCCCGCAGAGGGAATTGGCCTAATAAATGATGGGACATTGATTCAGGGATTCTGCCCAGCCGTACACATCTGTGATGACAGACTTTTAACGGCCTGGAAATTTGTTTTTGGTTTATTGTTTAGTGAAAATTTGGTTTTAAAACTGCATGTTGTGAGCCAATATTTGTAAAAAAAAAATGTATGAAGGGTTTTATTTTATTCTGTTCGTTTACCTGCATGATATTTTTTTCTATTGTATAATGAGCATGGAGAACACATAATAGATGTAGTTCATATACAGTTTATAGAAAGAAGTAAACAAGAGAAGAATGGCTTTCAGGTCAGCAAGACTCAGCTCTAAAATGACTGAATGAATCTATAGGTTCAAGAAAGAGTTAATGAGCAGGGGGTTGGTCAGCAAATCACAAGAGAGGCAAGATGCTAATGGGGCCTCCTAACCCCGCCCAGGAGGAAGTCCTCTGCCGCCCAGCAGGGAAGGCCCGCTGGCAACACAGGCTATTTTGTGAGATGGAAGCTTGAGGCCACCCTAGCCAGGTGCCACTGGACACATGAAGAAGCTCCCTGGCCCTCGCAGGGGTCCTCAAACTTTTTAAAGTGGGGGCCAGATCACGGTCCCTCAGAGAGCTGGAGGGCCGGACTATATGAACTACTAATTCCTACTGTAACACCTCGGCTGCGCTCACTGCCCAAAAAACCTGGCGGGCCGCATCAGACTCCTCTGCGGGCCGCATGTGGCCCGCGGGCTGTAGTTTGAAGACGCCTGCTAGACTGATTATTTGTGGTCGGCTCACGTGACTGTGGAGGCTGAGGTCCCACCATCAGCTGTCCACACGTGGAGGCCCCCGAGAGCTGGTGGTGTAATTTCTGTCTGAGTCCAAAGGTCTGGGAATCAGGAGAAGGGATGGTGTAAGTTTCAGTCAGAGAGGAAAGAAAGCTGATGTCCCAGCTTCACCAACCAGGCAGAGAGATGAATTCCACCTCCTGGGCCTTCCCATCCCTTTCAGGTTCTCAGTGGGCTGGATGAGGCCACACACAATTGGGGAGGGAGGGAGATGGGTTTCTGGTCAAACGCTAATCTCACCTGGAAACTCCCTCACAGATACACCCAGAAGATGTGTTTAACTGGATATCTGGGCCGCAGAGTTGAGCACATGCCTATTTTAGGAGGTAAACAGGTACAGAGAGAGATATTGAAAGGACTACAGAGAGGGGAATGGACCTGGAGCAGAAGGGCCGGAGAGCAGGACCCTGCCTGGTGCTGGAGGGAGGAGAAGGGCCAGTGCCCTCAGGATGGAGGGAAGCTTGTCCCGGGCCCACCGTGGTGGTGGAGGAGGTCCGATGCAGTCTTTTGTTTGGGTGAAATAACATCAAAGCCCTTTGCTGAGAGATGGGGGGAGAGACTGGGTGGAGAGCTTGAACGTGGGAGTGAAAATGAGAAAGACCTGTGTGGGTCATGGGACAGGGAGCTGATTAGGAGCAAAGAGAAGACTGGTGTGTGGCGGTGAGAGCCTGAGAGCTCTGATCACCCACCTAGAGGAAGCTGCCTGCTTTGAGCCTATCGCCTGTCTGCTATTCTGGGATCATTCACGAAGGTTGAAGGAGAGACACGGACTATCTTTTGGTTACCCTAAATCCACAGGATCATCTTAGGGAGCCCCTAGTGTAGGCTGAGAGGGCCAGTAGATCAAGGTTTCTGGTTCCAGGGAGAAGGAGCTAAGGATGCACAATCAGAAGTTGATCAGCTGGGACAGGACGTGGTGGAGGGAATGGGGAGATGACCATTACGGTAACCAGAGAATTCATGGGTGGTGGCTTTCGAATAGAGTCTTAAGGAATGGGCAGAATTTGGGTTGGTAGAAAGGTTCTCCCTCAGACAGAGGGAAGAGAGTGAGCAAAAGGATGAGAAGGGACCAGCAGGTGCATAAGTGCCATAGGAGGTACCACCAGGCCAGTAGGTGCCCCGGGAAGGGGGCATGGGCTAGCATGCAGGGTCCCACATGCCAGGAATTGGATGTTGATGAGCCACTGTCCAGTTTTTTTAGAGGAAATGTGTGAAATGATCAGGGTGGTGTTTTAGAAAGATTAATTTGGTGTAATTTATAGGAAGGCAAGGAAGGGGAGCCTGGGACAAAGAGAAGGCTCAGGGGTCACAGACATCTCTAAGGGGTGACTAATGATGGCAAAACAACGGGATTCAACGTGTATGTGATTATGCATTTAAACGTCTAATTTTAAATCCAGCACCCTAATTAAGCATAAATTATTTTGTCATTCAAATGTATTCTGGCTTGAAGCTCCCTCTCCGCTGGTGGTGAGAGGGGAGGAGGGCGGAAGGGAAGGATCCGCAAATCAGCAATCGGAATTCTCCGTGGCTTCCCCGGAGGGTCCCAAAGGCACAGAGGTTCCCAGGTGGCTCCTCTTCCCGCCGTGCTCCTCATCCGCCCCCCTGACTGCTTCATGCCTTCTCGGGAGGCTGACCTTTGGGAGGGGGCTTGTTGTCAGCCTGCGGGGACAGCCAGCACTGAGCAGGCAGAGGCCTGTGGAGCACAGTGCGGAAGGCTGCCGAGGCCTCTGTGTGTAGAGTGAATCTGAAGCTCACAGCACCAAGCATTTCCAGGTCCCCAGACAAAGTCATCTTAGAAGTGAGGCGGGCAGGGCACCTCCGGGATGGTCCAGACTGCCCAGGGGGAGTTGGGAGGAATCAGAAGAGGGAATACAGACAGGAGGGGGCGCTGGATTCATAGAGACATGTAAGAGCAGCATGTGTTTGAGAACCTAGCCTCCCTTACACTGATGGGCCCAGAGGGTCATGGGCCATTGCCTCCCTCTACCAGCCACCCACCGCCTTTGTTGGGGGAGGGCAGTGTGCGTGGAAGGAAAAGTGTGTGTGTGTGGGGAGAGTCACTCTCCTGGTACCTTGCAGGATGACCTGGAGTTGCAGGGACCTGGGCCACATACCTGAGTGGTAGTCTACCATCCCGGAATTTGGGACCACTCAAGGGTGGAGGTCAGGGCAAAACAGAGTTATCACATTGAACAATCTGCTCAGTGCCTTCTCTGTGCCCAGCACTATAAGAAGGTGGAGAGTGAAGATGGTAACACCACGCAATCCCCGCTCCTGAGGCTTTATCATGTGATTGACAAGGCAACCAGACAACTGGGCATACACTTAGACAATGCTTTTGACACAGCAGGTCAAAGGCAAGGTGAGCAAACACTGAGAGAAGGGCAGGAGAGGGCCATGCAGATATCAGGGAGGAGCATCCTCGGCTAACGGAACAGCAGGTGCAAAGGCCTCTGAGCAGAGAGCACGCCAGGTGTGCCTGGGGGATAGCCATGCTACCACTGAGTGCCGTGAGCCAGGGAGCGAGTGGGGAGGGTCATGGAGGGCTCACTGGTCATCGTAAGGATCTTGGCTTTCCTGCAGGGGGGATGAGAAAGTATGGAGGGTCTAAAGCAGAGAGGTGACTCACCTGGCTTAGTTGCTGAGCTCAGGGTGGGCTGCAGAGGAGAAGGGAGAACCTGGTCTTGCAGTAATTCAGGTGACTCAGTTGTCCCATCCATAAAATGGGAGGAACCTGGCACTTTCTTGTGATTGATATGAGAGCACTGTTGGCCCATGGCTAGTAGCATAGCTGGGGTCACCCAACTGAGCTGCTGGCAAACAAAAGTCTACGCACAAGGTCACAAGAACCAGTTGCCAGGTTTGCTCTTTCCTGAAGGTTTGGGGGTGAAGGCAGGGCTGTTTCTGAGCAGAGACCTGCAAGACCAGGTCAAAGCATGTCTGAAAGTAAAGGACCCATTAAAAATGAGAGAAATAGCCGAAACCAGTTTGGCTCAGTGGATAGAGCATCGGCTTGCGGACTGAAAGGTCCCAGGTTCGATTCCGGTCAAGGGCATGTACCTTGGTTGAGGGCACATCCCCAGTAGGGGGTGTACAAGAGGCAGCTGATCGATGATTCTCTCTCATCGATGTTTCTAACTCTCTATCCCTCTCTCTCTCTCTGTAAAAAAATCAATAAAAAATATATTTAAAAGAGAGAAATATACGTAACATACAATGTGCCATTTAAACACCTTTCAGTGTTCAGCTCAGCAGCTGCAAATACATTGACATTGGTGTGCAACCATCACCCACAGTCATCCCACAGTCATCCCCAGAACTCTTTCATCTTCCCAAACTGTCACTCTGTCCCTGTCAAACCCTAACTCCCTGCCCCCAAACTTATACTTTCTGTCTCTCACTCTGCCTACTTTAGAGACCTCTTGTATGTGGGATCATACAGTCTCTGTCCTTCGTGGCTGGCTAGTTTCACTCAGCATCATGTCCACAAGGTTCATGCGTGTGGTAGCAGGTGGCAGAATTTCCTTCCTTTTAAAAGATGAATATATTCCACTGTATGGGTGCAGCACATTTTGTTCCTCAATTGGATTGCCTCTCCTCTGGGCCACTGTGAATAATGCTGCTGGGGATACGGGTGTCCACTGTCTTCCCTTCCCTGTGGACCCCTCCCCCCTGCTCAGAGGGGCCACACGAGTGCCTCTTCCCAGAGCTGGGACTTCTCTGGAACAAAGCAACTCACTCAGGGCACTTTCTCAAACACCCAGGTGTCTTGCTGAACAGAAATGACTTTGGTTGGAAACTGTAAGCCCGCAGTTCCTTAGTGTCCATTTCTACCCAAATAGAAGCACTGTGTGGCTCGCAGCACTAGGTACTGGAGTCAGCACTGGGCATTAGGACTAGGACGCCATCCTAATGGAGCCTCTAGGACACACAGCCATGAAGTGAACACACCAACCCCTCCAAAGACATACAGATATTAACCCGCTGAAGAGCAATATAGACAAATACTAGTATTCTTCCACAGCGTTCAGAAATCTGGCAAACAGTGGAGGCTTTCGCTTCAGTGTTTGGATGCTGTGTTGGCAATCATTGTTCAATAAGTTCAGCTGATTTTTGTGACTATTTCTGTAGATCATTTCACAGATGTTGGTGAATTCCTCTCTCCTTGGCAGATATACAGACTGACTATTTCTCTGGAAGCAGCACTGAATTTTTTAGCGAATTAAATTTAGTTAAAAAAGAAAAAAAGAAAGAAAAAAGGGAAAGTGGGCAAAAGATAGGAACAGCTTTTTCACCAAAGAGGAGACACAGATGGTGAATAACCACATAAAAATATGTTCAACATCATGAACCATCAGAAAAATGCAAATTCAAATGGCATTGAGAAACCACTGCATGTTCATCAGACTGGTTAAAATAAGAAATACTCTGTGTTAAAAAAAGGAGTTCTGCCAAAACCGGTTTGGCTCAGTGGACAGAGTGTTGGCCTGTGGACTGAAAGGTCCTGGGTTTGATTCCGGTCAAGGGCATATACCTTGGTTGTGGGCACATCTTCAGTAGGGGAGGGCAAGAGGCAGCTGATCGATGATTCTCTCTCATCAACGTTTCTAACTCTCTATCCCTCTCTCTTCCTTTCTGTAAAAAATTAATAAAATATATTAAAAAAAGGAGTTATTACAATTTGCAACAACATGAATGGAGATGGAGAGCATTATGCTAAGTGAAATAAGCCAGGCAGAGAAAGATACATATCACATGATCTCACTCATTTGTGGAATATAATGACCAACATAAACTGATGAACAAAAATAGATCCAGAGACAGAGAAACATCAATCAGAATATCAAACCTCAGAGGGAAGGTAGAGAAGGATGGGGGTAAGGGAGAGAGATCAACCAAAGGACTTATATGCATGCACATAAGCCTAATAGACATAGACAACAGAAGAGTGGGGGCATGAATGGGAGGTGGATGGTAATGGGGGAATAAGGACACATATGTAATACCTTAATCAATAAAGAAATTATTTATTAAAAATTAATCCTAAAAGAAAGAAAGAAAGAAATACTGACACCACCAAATGCTGATGAGGATGCAGAGAACCCCACTGCTGCTGAGAATGTAAGATAGTGCCACCATTCTGGAAAACAGTTTTGTAATCTATATATATAAAAGCCCATTCGACCATTTGACTGTTCAACTGGTAGCTATAATGCACAATGGCCACTAGGGGCAGATGCTCAAGCCAGTAGGTTAGGTTGCTGCTGGGGCCCTGTTGGCCCAGAATCTGGTTCACTGCCACCAGATTCCCTTTCATTGTGCACAAATCCATGCACCAGTCCACTAGTTTCTTATAACAGTAAATGGGCTACATCTGTGGACCCAGACAGTTTACTCTGGATATTTATCCCAGAAAAATGAAAATAGGTCCACAGAAACCTGTATGCAAATATTCCCAGTAGCTCACTTGTAACAACCCCAGACTGAAAAGAACCCAAATGTCCTTCAACAGGGAAGTGATGAACAAATTGTGGTATGTCCATGCCGTGGGATGCTGCTCAGCAATGAAGAGGGTCCAGCTGTGGACAGATGCAATGCCTTCGCCCTCTCTCTGATTGCCAGAGCATCAGTGGTGCCTAGAACAGAACTTGTGAAATTTTATGTGCATGAGAGTTGCCGGTGGGTGAAATGAGCTGCAGATTCTGATTTGGTAGGTCTGGGCTGGAGCCTGAGCTACTGTATTTCTGATAGTGTTTTCAGGTCCAGCTGCACAGCATTGTCTGAGGGCTTGTCAGAAATGTGGAATCTCAGGCCCAACCCTGACCGACTGACCGACCGATGAAGAGTGTGCATGTCTGCAGGATCCTCAGGAGGTTTAAGGGCACACCCAACAAGGAGGCCATGTTCAGGGAGGCAGCAGTGTGCCTCCTGCAGGTGCCCAGAGCTGCAGGTGACCATCCTGCAGACACCAGATTCTGCCAGGAGCCCTCAAGTGCACCGGTGCTCATGCAGGTGCTTCCAGACCTATCTGAATCCTTCATTCTTTTTCCTTCAGGCCACCCTGATGCTCTACCCCTCCTTTCTTCTCCTCTCCCCTCCCTGGTGGTCGGTTTCCTGGCTGCATAAACACTTAGTACTCTGTTGTGGTCCCCTGTGAACTCTTCCCTGCTAAAAGGCATCTGTGTGCAGTGGCCCATCTCCCCGCCTTGTGAGCTCTGTCCTCTCCCAAGTTTCAGGGACCGCAGGCAGAGAGGAGGTCTGCAGGGGCAGGAAGGGTCTGAGGACATTTCATTGACCTCCCGCTGCCTGAGGGCATTCTGGAGGTGGCCACGTAACACCCACTGCATCGGTTTCAGCTGCCGG
Source organism: Pipistrellus kuhlii (assembly GCF_014108245.1). NCBI lineage: Eukaryota > Metazoa > Chordata > Mammalia > Chiroptera > Vespertilionidae > Pipistrellus > Pipistrellus kuhlii. The sequence goes on from NW_023425573.1 coordinate 28,166,212, forward strand.
CACCCCTCCCCTTCACGGAAACCCACTCTGGGCTCCCGGGTGATGTGCAGGGAGAGGCCATTTGGCCCATAGAATCTAAGCAGATTTTATTGACCTAATAATGCCAGCAGGACACCTGGGCGAAAGCACGGTGGTGTCCTCAGCTTGTCTCTAAGAAACCAACCTTCAAGAGGATTTATTGGCCCCAATATACGCATTTCTCCTCCATTCTCCTGGTTTGGCTTCCCCTCATCACCAAGACATTCTCCATTCCAGAGGCTTCACCCCGGCAACCAGGAGGAAGGCTTTGAAAAGCACAGGCTATTCAAGGGGCCCAGCTCTTCCTCCCACAGTCAGTGGGCGTCATTAGGATGTAACGTTTCCAAATTATATCTGTCAGCTGAGATGCATGTGCATGTGTGTGTGTGTGTGTGTGTGTGCACACGCATGGGCCTGGAGATGGCAGTGAGATGGTTTGGTAAGGTGAGCGTAGCAGTCATATTGTAACATAATTGGCCGAGACAGAAAGAGAATCACGGGCATTGCAGATTTATTTAGCTTCAGGGAAGGCATGTCAGATCCCTTGTTCTGATGAGGAGAGGAGAAGGGGTAGATGTCAAGTTTTCTACTCTCTTTCATTTCCTCCAAATCATTTGAATATTAAGCCTGTCTGGTTAGCATTACGCCTCTTAAAACATCTGGTGTAAGGCTCAACCAGCGTGGCTCAGTGGTTGAGTGTCAACCTATGAACCAGGAGGTCAGGGCACATGCCCAGTTGCAGGCTCAATCCCCAGTGTGGGACATGCAGGAGGCAGCTGATCAATGACTCTCTCTCATCATTGACATTTCTCTCCCTCCCTCTCCCTTCCTCTCTGAAACCGATAAAAATGTATCTTTAAGAATTTGTGTTTGAAGTCTTCATTCGCTAATATTACTGCGTGTAAATTGTCACAAGGGTCAAAGTAGCTTACATCCTCTCCTAAATAACTTTGCATTGCAGCTCTTTCTCTTCACTGCAGCTCTTTCTCTCCACCATCACAACCCACAGCCTGGAATAAAGTGGAGTGTCTTTAGGAGGGCAGGGGAGCATGCTTGCATCCATTTTCCCTTGACTGTCAGCAGTGTTTGTCCTCAGAGTTGGGTGTTGTCTTCTTCCAATGATGCATGTGCTATACAGTCCCTAGGGGGTCAGGCCTCAGGAGGATGGCTCTAGATGGATTTGTCTATTTCTGGATTCTCAGGGCTAGGGTTTGCCTCTTCAGCTTCTAGCAGGAGAAGAGCCCCATGGAGCTCCATCAAGCATCTCCTCTCTATCCTGGGTGTGCAGTCCCATCCTGACGGTGGTAGGGGGTACAGGCAGGGGCCAGTCACTGCCGGTCTCTGCCCCTTGAGCTAGCTGCCCTGTATAGCACTCTCCAATTGTTTGAGGGACTTCCCTTTAAAATGCCATTAGTAGATTGTATTTTTAAGCCTCACAGTGAATTCTCAAGATGGTGACTTTCTAGCTCTTGTAGTTGAAATGTTCTCTTTCCCATCACCTCATTTTAAAAACTGTATTTTAGCCCTGGCCCATGTTGCTAAGAGGTTAGAGCATTGGCTCAAGCACCCAAAGGTCGAGGGTCAAGGGTGGCACATGCAGGAGGCAACCAATTGATGTGTCTTTCTCACATTTATGTCTCTCTTTCTCCCTCCCAACCCCCCTCCCTTTTATTCTCTCTAAAAGTCAGTGGAAAAGATATTCTTGGTGAGAATTTAAAAAATATTTTATTGTTGCAAGAACAACATGAGATCCACCCTCTTGACACATGTGTTCATTAGTGTCTTGCTGACCACAGGCCCCGCGTTGTATAGCGGATCTCCGATTTGCCTCGCTTCAATGAAACTTCATGATCCTGACGAAAAGCCCCGTCCCCCTCTCTCCACCCATTGCCTCATTTCCATAAACTTGGATGTTTGCCAGCAATCCAGCTCAGCATCCCACAGCATGATGGGCCGACGGGGCAGGGCTGTCCTCTGTGACCGTCAGGAGCAGGCTTGAGGCGTGCACACATGCCAGCTCCCTTTTGAAACCTTCCAGGGAGCTGCTTCTCAGACAGGTTCATTCCACCAGGACATTCCTTGTCCTTCCTCCTTCCCTCTCATGCCTGCAGATCCGGGCCTTTTAGACACACATCAAAACGAGCATTATGGCTGGCCTGCTGTGTCCATTGAAAAGAGGTCCTGGAGGCAGTAGAACCACCGGCAGCATTGGGAATGAGGGCATCTGAGACTTCGGTGATCCAGAGAATGTCTCCAAGGAGGTCCCGCTGTCCCCGTGTGCAGCCACTTGCCTCAGCCAGCTTCGTGATGGCAGAAATGATTGACAGGCATTCTCTGCTGCGAGTGTTCATGACATCCCCCCTCTGGAGGCCATGGCTCGATATAGTGTATGACTTTCACCCCCAACTCCACTTTGTGCGTGCATGAACTTTGACCCAGATGGGCCACTTTCAGGCATCTAGCAGATATAGGTGAACGAAGCTAAGCGTGAAAGGCTGTTTGTTGTGGTGTAATGGGTTGTGGCCCAGCTGGTCAGCCCATGCTAATACTGCTGTGAGGTCAAGAACCCCAAGGCCGCCGTGGCGCTCAGCTGGATCTTCCTTTGGGAAAGAATGTGTCCTCCAGTCGCAAAGGGAATAGCTGGCAGAAGCCACAGGGGGATCCGTCTTTCAAACCAAGGTCATGATCCTCCCGGGCAGCCCCTGGCCGGTGACAGCCATCGGATAGAAGATGTCACTGGCGCATGACCACATGAAACATGCAGCAGGACAGGTGTTCCGATCAGACAGGCGAGGGCAGGGCTCAGACGGCAGCAGCTGAGCAGTTGGCTGAAACCTTCCCTTCCACAGCCTTTCCCGGTGGCCTTTCCCTGGGCCAATGCCATTGGTTCTCATGGCTCACACACATGGCTATCATGAGGTTGAGAGACACCTGTGTCTTGTACAGAATGGTTCTAAAAGAATTGCTTGTTCAAGGAGTCCTGTATCATTCTTGGTCACCTTCCCTCCCTCCTCTGCCTATACCTGCCACCTCCCAGATGTCCCAGGGTCCTAGGAGGAGAACAGGCGTGAAGGCAGGGACAGGCGTGAAGGCAGAGACGTGGGTGCACCCTACACAGGCTAAATGCAGACATCCTGTAAACATCTGGACATCAATTACTTATTAGAGAAGATGAATAGCTTATTTCTAATAATAAATATACTTACTCATCAAATGACACACCGCCATCTTTGTACTTAGAGCAGTAGTAAGTTCCAAGTTCCTAATCTGGAAATTGACAAAGAGCAGTGCTCTCAGATGTCCACTTGAGGGCACTGTGATCTCAACGTTGTTCTGGCGTCCCTTTCAACTGGCCCCCCGTGGGCAGGTGCCTAGCCCGTCCACCTCTTTGGCACTCTCTCTCAATGTGCTCCATGAGAGGCGTTCCCATGCTCCTTAAGGATGGAAGCCAGGAGCTCGGGACTGGCATGTCTTTGCATCGATGGCGTTGGCCACTAGTGAGAAGCGTGGGTGCCGATCTCCGCAGGTGTGGTGAGTCTCTGGGGCTGCCCATACGGTGCCAAACCCCAGTTTGATAAGTGACCGGTGGGAGAGAGGCTGGCTCTCCCTTCCTCACAGAGCCCAGGGTCTCAGGGGAGCTGGGAAAGGTGTGCCTTGGCGTTGGCCTGTGGAAGCCAGACCCACAGGGTAGCAGCAGACACCTGTGTGGTCTGGTCATCACCTTAGCATTGGCTGACCTCTGAAATACTTACCATACCTCCCTTTCTCCAGCCGGGAGACAAGGCAGGAATGGGCGTCACCGAGGCCAAAGGCAGCCCAACCCAGGCCGGGCGTTTGGAGGGCGGCACAGCCCCGTTTCTGCAGGAGCAGGCCGAGCCCTGGCAGTCCCGAGGGACGCTTCTTTCCCCTGGGGGGACATGGCACCACCCGGCTCCAGGGACAGACACAAAACCTCGGCCATCCCATTTTCCATCGCTCATTATTGTGAGCGTCATTTCACCCTAGCGCCACGGTAATCCATCCCTGCGTGCGCATGAGTACGCATTATGCAAGATTCAAAGTCACTGGATGCGTGAGGAAAATAAAAAGGCTCTCTGCATAGGGCAGAAATAATTTGCAAGACCAACTTGGGGTAGAGTGTTCTCCAATGAACCCCAGTCGTCCCACGGCTTTCAGAGGGCCAGGCAGGCACCCCCTTTGAAGGACCCCTGAACAAAGGGCCCCGACTGGGTTCATTATAATTTGCTCCAACCAGTTGCCAAGTACTCATATTTTCCATGATGTGAAGAGAAATACTAATGTCACAGGACGTGGGCATTGTGCTTCGTATAAATACACACACAAAAGCTAAGTGCGGGTGTTTGGGATGTCTTGTTGGGGAGGATGTAATTAAATTTGCCTTCGAGGAGCCTTTGAAGTCTGAGGCTAACTGTCTGATAATAAAGGGAACACTCCCCATCAGCTGGTCTGTCAGTGGTAGGATTCTCACAAATTGGGAAAGTCGCTGAGGCAGAATCAATTAATTTCCACTTGGAGTAAAATCTGTCCTTCAAGAGGGGGGATGCCGTCCTGCTTTGGCTGTGGAGGCAGGCGCCCCGCTCCCGTGCGTGCTCCGTGAGCCGGGGGAGCCTGGGCCCCCTGAGGTCGGGGCCGCTGAGCACAGCCCCGCTGTGAGCCAGGGAGCTCTAGATCCGGGTTACTATCAGTGTCTGCTCAGGTCAGTCCTGCTGGAGCGCCCACCACACAGTGAAGTGTCCCTGCCCTCTGAGCCCCGTAAACACGGTAACGTGCCACATGGCCCTGGAGGATGGCACTGGAGGTGGCCCTTCCGCTCCACACCCAGCGGACCATTGTTGCAAGGGGTGGTTCTGGGAAATCACGGTGGGTGAAGGGACTGCCTGGAGACTGGGGCCACAGCTTTGTCCCTATCGCAGGCTTCAGAGTGGGGGGTGGAGGTGGGGTCCTGTCTGGCGCCCCCACCTCCCGGCTGGCCCTCCATCAACCCATCCTTCTGGTCCCATGTTTTCACGTGGCCTTGCTCTGCATCAAATCTTCTCACTGCACGGGGTCCTGCAGGCGTGAGGGCTGAGAGCAGGAGGAGATGGTTGCGGTTAAGCAGACCTGGGCTCAGAATCAGGACACATACGATCCCCTGTCAGAGAATGTCTCCAAGGAGTTCCCACTGTCCCCGTGTGCAGCCACCTGCCCCAGCCAGCTTCTGTGATGGCAGAAATCTGCTGCGGGTGTTCATGACAATGCCCCCTTCTGGATGCCATGGCCCGGGAGTGTATGACTTTCACCCGCCACTCCACTTTCTGCGTGCGTGAACTTTGACTCAGATGGGCCACTTTCGGGCATCTGTGCAGAGGATGTGTAATTGGCACCAGCCAGACTGTGGGGTAGGGAGCTGGGCCAGAATGTAGGGGGTTATTAGGGATCCCCTTTAGCTTCCTGGGTCTCTTCTATGATGAAGCTCACACGGGGACACTCAATTGCAGCCTGGAGTGTACACGATACCCAGCCAGGCCTGCAGGGCACAGTGGCTGTGGACGGGGCTGAGGTGGGGTGTCCAGTGGTTAAACAGGTGGCCTCTCCTCCAGTTTCTCCTCCGAGTGTCTGGTCTCCTGACATATTAGGGCGACCACGTCCTTTTCTGGACCTTTGTTGAGCTGGGGAAAACATGCTTGCTTCCTACATTTTTCATCATCGCTTGGTTTCTTAAAAGTCACATTTTTCATTGTTTACCATGTTATCCGCTTTTTAAAAACTCACCCTAGGATCCCAGATAAGCTCTCTGAGGACGTGCAGAGATTAAAGCTTTAGTACAAAAATTAACGTTAAAATTGGCGGCAGACGGAGATGCTATAGAATTTGCGTTGCTACATCTTTTAAATCCGAGGAATAGCTAAAGCCATTGTCTCGCCAGCAGCCTTTCACACGTGGCGCTATCGTGGCCCAGCCTCCGTTTGCAGATGGCGATTTCCTTTCTTTGAATTTGCACTGGCTTGTCATCATTTTAAAAAATTGTTTTATGCGGCGCCAGCAAGAGGCGAGGCTGGAGCGAAGAGCCTGCATCTCTTGGAGGCCGGAGGCAGCCCCTCCGCTGGGTCCCCAGAGGCTCTGACCAGTCAGTGTGTCATGGACACTTGTGGCCCCTGCCCTCCACGGTGAGGCGACCTCTGACCAGACAGGGGGCCTGCATCAGGGCTGTAACTCTGGGATGTGAGATAAGGCCAGGCATCCCAGCTCTGAGCCCTGCTGCTTACCTGCCCCAGAAGCACCAGGCCTTGCCTCTTGCAGGGGAAAGCGCTGGCACGCCGGCTCCATTGCTGTGTGCGGGCTGCACGTTTGGTGGCGTGTGAAGGACTTTGCCCGGTGTTCCTGGGAGCTTCCTCCAGGATGCATGGGAGCCCGGTTGTTTGGGAGGCGTGGTGAACCTGGCCGCGGCTCCCGTATTACAAATGATGGCCTTGGTCATGGTCACAGTTGGGGGTGAGGATGTTCAGATCTGTCATCTCTGGGAAGCTTCTGTCCTCGGGGCCTCAGGAACTCAGAGCTTGGAGGATCTTTACGGAGTTCACCCCATCTTTTCCGAGGACATACACGTGGCTCTCTGAGGACCACAGGGCCAGCCCCGAATCACCAGGTACTCGGACTCCTTCTTGCTCCTTCCTCCAAATCTTGTGCACGTCCTGTGGTGTCAGAGCAGCTGTGTGACTGAGCGGGCCCCTGACCTCTCTGGGCCCTGTGTGTGAGTGGGGATAGTGGTTTTGGTTTCTGGTGGAGAGGCACTTGGGCTGCTCTCCAGGGCGGCGGCATCGGCCCTTCCTGCCCCCCACCCCCACGCAGCTGGGGCAGTGGGGTCTGTGTCAGCCTTTCCTGCTGCAGCTGGGTCTCCCCCGACTCCCCAAGGAGCAGGAAGCGGATGTTTTCAGCGCACACTTGCTAGGTGTAGACAGTAAACACTGCTTCCCCCATGCTCTAGGGCCCAGAAGCACCTGCTGAGCATCCTCCCTGTTTGCTGCTCTGGTCCTCCGGCCTTAGGTGGGCCTGAGGCTCAGGGACGCTTGGCCATGGCATATGCTGTCAGCTCTATCGAGGAAATGGGGCTGTGTGTAGCATGTGTTGAGTGTGTGTATGCATGTGAATGTACATATGTTTGTTACATATGTGTGTTTGTGTAGGGTGTGTGTTTCTATGAGTGGAATGTGTGTATATCTGTATTTGTGTGTCCCCATTTACACGTAGTATGTAGTGTGTATATATATTGTGTATGTTATGTATGTGTTTGCATTGTGCATATGCATGCACACTATGTAAACACATATGCATACATGTGCATGCATGCGTATGCAGGTGTGTTCATGTGTGTGACTGCACTGGTCCAAAGTCACAAGGCTTCCAGGACTCTAGGGCTCTCTTTCCAGCTCCTTGGCTGGTCTCCCTTGCCAGTCAGCCTGGGGTGAGGCGTGAGGACAGGGTGCAGCAAGGCCAGCTAGGGGCTCAGGTCCCTACAGGGAAACAGAGCCGAGTGAAAGGGTGGGAGATAGAGAGTAGTGGTGAGGAACCCACAGAGAGGCCCCAGCTTGTGCAGGGCCTCACCTGCTTTTCAAGGGACCCTTTGCCAAGGCCCTGAATGAACCCGGGGCAGGGCTGCTGAGAGCTTGGGCCAGGCACCATGCTGAAGGCCCGGGTCCTGACTGGGTTTCCTTCTCACAGCAGCCAGGGAGGCAGAGGCTGAAAGCATGAGCATAGAAAACCTCGTGTGTGCAGAGCTGGCCAGGGTGAGAGTGGTGGTGAGACTGGCCTTTGCTTAAACACTAGACTTCATTTCTAAGAGGTCAGTCCTGGGGTCAAAAGAAAGAGCTTGTTTGCCACGAGCGGGGATGGGGGCTCCTTGGAGGAGACCATCTGTCGCCCTGCACTGCACCTGTGGAGTCCCCTGACAGGACTGATGCCTGATGCTCAGGAGGCAGGTTCCGGTGCTTGGAGGCACAGGTTTGGGCCACGTCCCTTTAGTTTTTTGAATCTCACCATTTAGGTGGCTGCCGGCTCGTGTGCCACTGCTTCCTCTGCTTTGGTGAGCACTAGCCCGTGCCTCTCTCCAATCAGAATCTTCACTTTCATCACCGAGCCCTGCCCTGTGGGTGATGACGTAAGGGGCATGACAGCTGTGACGGCACCTCCTTCAGGACAGCAGAGGCCACACCCGTCGGTGGTTTGGGTTCCAGTGTCAGTCCTGTGACAGAGCCAAGGCACACCTACCTCAGGGGCTGCCTCTGTGGTAAGCTGGGCGTTTGATTGGGAAGAGTCTCCAGCGCAGATTCCTCAGTCGGGTGAGCTGCCGTCCCAGTCCTGGGTGGAGGTGTTCAAGCCCGAGGGTCTCGGGACATCTCTTCAGGAGCATGTTACCACAAAGAGTCTGGGACCTGGAGCCAGCTGGCCCCCGGGCGGGAGTGCAGACCCCACCCCCAGCTCTAATTCCACTCTCACCAAGTTTCATTCCCCGAATGCTCCACTAACGAGGGTTAATGACGTTAATTACTGTCCTCTTCACTTAAGAACGTGCTGGAGAGGAGCTAATTGTCACACAAGGGCTCAGGAATAGCTTGGACTCCAGGAAGAGCGTGTCTCCTCTTCTTAGTTCAAGTCCCCAACCGCCCCCCTCCCCCAGCCCACACACACCAGCTCCTCTCTTCTCTCCTCTCACACCAGAGCTGCCACTTCTCTTGTCTCCGTGTCAGTGCTACGGAGCTGTAGCCATTGTTGCCTCACCCTCCCAGGGAGCCCGCCCCATGGGTGGAGAGGGGTGGAGAGGGAAGGGGCACCCGTCCCCCTGTGTGAGGCTGTGAGGAGCACCTCTTCGGAGGGCGCTCTGGCTAGAGCTGCCAAAATTAAACACCCACAGGTAATTTGACCCAGTAACGTCGCTTCTAGGAATTTATCCTGCAGACCCGCTCCCACAAAAAAGGATGCCAAAAGGAATTCATTGTGGCATTGGCAGGAGAGAAAGACGGTGGGCACAACCTAAATGTCTGCCAGGAGGGGTCTGGCTGAGTCGATTATGTGCTTTCCATAGAGGGGGGATTGTGCAGCTCAGATAAATCGAGGTCAATCTATGTGGCTGGTAGGAAACACCCCCCAAGATATATCGATATTATTGAGTGAAAAGAGCAAGGGGGTGGAACAGGCTACATTTATGTATAAAAAGTGGAATATATGTCTCTGTGACTGTATTTGTCCACACATCTACATATTCCTGCCACCCTCACAAGGAGACTGTGGTGTACATGCTATAGGTGCTGGGTTATGGCCTGTAGGAATCTTGTGGAGTTTGTACTGACATACACGAGGTCTGCTCAGCACAGAGTAAGTGGCATCTGCTGGCAGGAGGAGGGGGCAAAGCCTGCTAGGAGGGAGGCAACATCATGGTCCTTGGAAACCAGATGGTAGGGCTGGCTGATGTGAGCCCTGTGGACCTGGTTAGAAAACTTAGCACGGGGTCACAGCTGGGAGAAGACAGAGCTACCAGTGGTTATCACCGCTCAGTATGAGTGTTCCCTGAGAGAGGAAGCATGTCTGGGCCATACTTGGGCCATCTTTTCGATGTTTAAGACTCAAGTTACTCTAAAGCTACACTGTTTGAATATACCGGTCACACTAGCCATATGAAGCAATTTAAGTGCAAATTGTCATTAACTTAAAAAATAAATCCAGTTGCAGCAGCCACAATGCAAGTGCTGACTAGCTATACGTGACTGTTGGCTACCCCCAGGGGACAGCACGGTATCAGACCACTTCTGCGCTGCAGGAGTCCTATTGGATGGGGCTGCCCCAGAGCCAGGGCCTTGGTTAAAATTTTGTCATTAATGACTGCTTATTAAGCTCTAGCAGATTTGTATGAGTTCTGATAAAATACATTTATTATTAAACTGAGGCCAAGTTCAATGATTTCCTTTTTAACATTTTAATAATGTCCATTTCCTTACCATAATACTCCATTTTATTATCCAGATCCTATTATTTTGCAAAGAATATAAAATGCTAGAGTCTTGAAGTTCTCTTCTTGGGTCATAACCCTGGGTCTGATCCCCATGATATATGATGGGAAGGGTCTTGGTGCAACTGCCCAGGAGAGACCAAACTGTTCTCTGAGGGAAGGGTGGAAAAGTCTGTCTGTCTCTTTGGGTCACTCTGGGCCTTGGCCAGATACAGTATGAAGTGGGCAAGGGGACGTCACTGAAATTGGGGGTCCTCTGGTATGAGAAGGCAAGTCCATGGCAGGGCCCAGGAAAAGCAGAGCTTATTCCAGAGGACAGACTCAGGACGGCGTCCTGGTTCCCTCAGATGTGTCAGAGCACGGGGGCCTGCGGCTGTCTCCCTCTGTCCTACATAGCATTGGTCTCCTGCACAGACGCAGCCGAGTGGCATGTGCTGGTGGCCAGGAGATACCTGGGGCCAGTGGTGGTTCTGAGCACTGAATTCCAACCTCCTGGGAATCTTAAGAACGTGCTGGAGAGGAGCTAATTGTCACACAAGGGCTCAGGAATAGCTTGGACTCCAGGAAGAGCGTGTCTCCTCTTCCTAGTTCAAGTCCCCAACCGCCCCCCTCCCCCAGCCCACACACACCAGCTCCTCTCGTGACATCTACTGTTGTCTACAGAGGATCGGACTGTACCACATTCTGTGGTAGAACTAAAAACTGTCAGTTAGGGTAGTCATAAATCTATTAAATTCATCCCCCCTTGATGTGAATCTCCTTCCTGAGTTCTCACCACAATTGAGAAATGGGTGACTATCTTATACTGCTTTCATATTCATATAAAATTCAAATTTCTCTTTGAATCCTTGTTTTTCTATTCTTTATTTGGTTTCTTGGTCAGTTTTTTTTCCCTTATTCATATACGTTTTCTCTTCTCCACATTTATCCTATTTTTATGTCATAGTTTTCATCTAGCAATGGCCTGCCACTGTTCTAGTGCTTTGCAAGAGTAGCAGACAGGAAATTAAAGGGCAATTACTTCAGTTCCAATGTTCTAAAAGTCTTAGAACTCATGTTTTTACTTCAGGAAAATTCTCAGCAAGTTCTTCTTCTCTGATATTTCTTCTTTTCTTCTAGGAATTCTGTTAGTTGGGTGTCAATGTCTTTAAAGGTTCTTAACTGTAGTTTATAGATTTTATCTTTTTGTTTTTCTGTGCTGTCTTATGAGCTAATTCCCCCAGGACCATCTTCCAGTTCACTAATTTGCTCTTTGATCATGTCTAGTTAAACTCATACTGCTTTTATTTTTTTTTTTCATTTTATATAAATTACTATATTTTTAACTTTTAAGGTTTCTTTTTATGAGTTTTTTCATAATTCTCTTTTATTCTATTTCTGTATGATCCTGGGCCTTAGTTTCCCCATCTTCAAGGTCAGAAGATCGACACAGCTAAATTTAAAGTTTTGGGTTTTTTTTTGGGGGGGTTGTTTTTAGCTCAAGCAGCCAAATTACTGAGTCAGTTAAAGGACAATAGAATTTTATTCCATTATAAAAAGTCTATTAATAGAGCAAAGAATTAATTTATTAAAATATGTGCAAGAGAATATACATTATAAATTATTAATAAAAAGCTAGTGTTCTCATAATAGATTCTAGTTACTTACTAGTTGTCAAATTAGAGTATTTCCTAACTATCAAATTTTAAATTTGGCAACTCGTACTGATGAGATGGAAGTATCCAACTTGAAAACGTCATGGAGTGTGAAGAGTGAGTTTTGGTTGTGTACAAACTTTACATGGGCTAAGGAACAACTACAAGCTCTAGAAACAGTTGCCACGGGTAGCTGGCTTGGTGTACAGCCCAGCAAAGGTCTAGTTGAGCGAGTCAGAGGCTGAGGAGCTTGCGGCTTCAGTGTGAGTCTTCTTCAGACTGGAGAGTCGGGGCCTCCGTCATCCCCGAGACACTCAAGGATGGCTCCTCAGAAAGGCGTTACTTTTTCTTCTTTTTCTCCTTTTTCCCCTTCTTTTGTCCTTTATCCTTTACATTTCCTGTGTTCCCTCCCATCAATGCCAAGGCACGCTTTCTACCCATAGGGGTTTTGGCATACCAGCTCTGAAACAAAACAAATATTTAGGAAAATGTCAAAAATGACACGAATTCACTGGGATACTCTTAAAAATAGAGAAGATCTTGCTAAGATGGAAGGGGCAGGCTAACATTAAACTTTGGGTATTTCATGTATATTTAATACAAATTCTTTTTCACTGTTATTTCTATACAATTTGTTAACTTCTACTCAAGGAGTTAAGAGTTTCAGAGAACTACAGGCTGAATCTAACCAACAGCGCTTCCCGATGAAGCCACCTGTCTCCCAGGGGTCTTACTTTATCCCAAGGGTGTGGGTTTTCTTGCTAATGTGAAGGGCCCTTTGGTGCACCGAAGCTACTAGAAGCCGGACTGATGGCCTTGTGTGCACCATGGGAGATCAGACGAACATTTTAAGGGAGATCACTTAAAACATGGCAGAAGCATTGAAGCCAAAAATATCAATAAAGCAGTTAAATAATTGCACTTGGGCCTGTGATGGCATTTTCCTCAGCCTTCACATTTTATTTGAAACCTGAGAAACATTTTGGCTTATAAACTTTGTAGTTTCTTTCTTTTTAAAAAATATTTTTATTGATTTTGACGGGGGGGTGGGAGACATCAATGATGAAAGAGCGAGTGAGAGAGAGAGAGAGAGAGAGATCAATGATGAGAGAGAATCACTGATCCATTGCCTCCTGCAAGTCCCATGCTAGGAATCGAGCCCGCAACCTGAGCATGTGCCATGACCAGGAATAGAACCATGACCTTCTGGTTCTTAGGCTGATGCTCAATCACTGAGCGACACCGACTGGGCTGTAGTAGTAATATTTCACTGAATGATTATTCTATACATTATTTATCAATGCTCTAGTTGCTGACATATAGCTCATTTCCAATTTTTTATTAATATGAATGATGTTGAAATTCACAACTTGTACATATCTCCTTATACACATGAGAACACTTCTCTAGGGCATATACATAGAAATAGGATTCCTGGGGTTGTAGTTCATGAGCATCTTTATTTATTTTTTGTTCAAGCTGCTCTCTGAAGTGGCTGTGAATGGGAAACTATCTCAGTCTTCGTATGTTTTGAGATATTATTTTCTCCTGTCTCTTGGATGCGAGCTTAGCTGGATATAATTTTAGGTTGACAGTTATTTTTCCTCAGCACTTTGCAGAAATGACCTCAGCGTTTTCTGGCACCTATTGTGGTCAGAGAGCTGTCTGATTTCCTAAATGTTGTTTCTTTGTAGGTAATCTGGTATCTTTTAAGACTGGTCTGTGGTCTTGTTCTCAGGTTTCCAATAATGGATGTAGGAGTAGATTTATTTTTATATGTTCTGCTGGTCCCTTGGAGTATATTTTTAATCTGAAACTCATGCCTTTAATTCAGAAAAATTCTCAGCAAATATTCCTTCAAAATTATTGTTCCTCAAATTATTTCTTCTCTTCCTTTCTTCAAAAATCTTCGCTTAGTTGGGAGTAATATCTTTAAAGGTTCTTGATTATATTTCATAGGTGTTAGCTTCCTGTTTCTCTGGGTTGCCTTCTGGGTAGACCCAGGACCACCCCCCAGTTCACTAATTTGCTTTTTGACCATGTCTATTCTAGAGTTCATCCCTCTTTTATTTCCTCCATTTATGTTAGCAACTATATTTTTAATTTATACACTTTCTTTTTGCAATTGTTTTCATAATGATCTCTTGTTCTATTTCTCCATTTTTGTTTTAAATCTTTGTGTATACCTCTAATGGAAAGTTATGCCTTCATTTATTTTCTTGAACATCTGCATTATATAAATTTCAACTTTTTTTTTTTTTCAGATGATGCTTATAATTAGATTTCCTAAAATGTTTGGAATCTTGATTTTTAGACACATTTTGAGTAGGAGGGTTTGCTTTGGTCTCTTCCTCTCTCGTTACTCCTCCCTCCAGAGCAGTATTGCAGTTGCTCCTACCCAGGCCTCTCAGCCCAGATGCAGAACTTAGAATGATGCTGGTGGGTCTGGAAGTGGGTCCCCCTGGGGGATGTGGGGGGATCAGAGAGCCAGTCACAGAAGCAGCAGGGCTGCCACTACTTTTTCTGTCACTCACTGTCGTTTTGTGTTTTGTGCGTTTCTCTCTTTACTGCACACCAGGCTTATGACTGTTGCTGCACTGAAGACTTTTCTTGGTTTCTGGCGCTTGGGGATCTTCTCATCCTCCTTTGAGCTTTGGCTAACATGTAAGGTGAGATGGCCAAGTACTTAGGTGATGATTTATTGAGACAGTAGAGAAAATGGGTAATGGAATTGGCTTTTAGTTTCAGAATAAGGTTTGCATTTCAGTCTCCTTCTTTCTAGCTGTGTGACCCTGAACAAAAGTTCTTTTGACTCTTGCTTATTTTTTTTCTTCTTCTGTAGCAAAGTACCACAAACTTTGTGGTTTAAAACAGAACATTATCTTCTATTTCTGCAGGTCAGATGTCCAAAATGGGGCTCCCTGGGCTGACATCAAGGGTCTGCAGGCTGTGCTCCCTCCTGAAGGGTCCAGGGGAGGGCAGCGCCCTCACCCTCTGCAGTTTTCAGAGATCACCCGCTTTCTTGGCTTGAGGGCCCCCCTCCAAACTGGTGACATTGGGTACCCAAGTCTTTCTCCTGTTGCTCTCGCTCTGGTTCTTTCTTCCGATCCCTTCCTCTTACTTCTGATGATCACGGTGGACTCTCAGGGATAAGCCAGGATAGCCTTCCCATTTTAGGGTCCACTACTTAGCACCTTAACCTGACCTGCTCCCTGAATCTCCCTTACACATGTAAACTCACATAGTCACGTGTTTCAGGGACTAGGATATAGATGTCTTTGGGGGGGGGCATTATTCTGCCTCCCACATATCTCCATAACTCAGTTTCCTCATTTGTAAAATAGGGGGCTAAATGAGTTAATAGGGTGTCTGGCACATAAGTAGTCAATATGTTTGAGCTAACAGTATTCTGATTATTAAACTGTTATCATTCAATATGTCCCCCATCATGTCCACGGAGCGAGGACAATGTGTTTGGAGGCTCGGTGGGACCTCAGTCTGACACATGGTCAGAGCACAAGTCAGGTTCCTCAGGACAGAAGTGACCGGCTGATTACAAGCAGCTACAGCCACAGTGTCACATTATTCAAGAGTGTGACAGAGCCACTCCATCTATCTATCTGCTCAGGAAACTTGCCCCTAAACAAGTTTATTGAACAAGCAGATGGGCAGATGAGGGGCAGGCGCTGTGCCTAGCCCTGCAGCTACGACTGGGCAGCAGCAGTGAATTTGGGGGGGAGGAAGATGGTGGTAAAATGACATAATTTCCTTAAACAATGAAGTGATTGAATATGCCAAGAATGAATGTGAGAAGCCTATGTGTTCTCATCCCATATAAAATGGTAGCAGTTACTTCTCTTGAATTGTATGATCAGTTATATGGCAGTTACTGGACCCCAGAGACAAAGAGATCATTTTGTAAAGTGGAAAACTCGGCTTAGAGAAAGCATAGGTATTTTACCACCCTAAACTTCGCTCCTCCAAATAAGGGAGAAAATGACATTTTAGAAAAAAGAAGAACATTTGGAATTTCAGCGAAAAATATGACATATCCCTTGAAGAGGGTAAATATTTACCATTAATACTAGCAAGGCTTGAATCTTCAACAAGAATAGGAATGCAAATGCCTGGCAAAAACACAACTTGGAGTGGAAATATTTTTTTTTCTAGTTTTGCTGGAGTGGAGCTCAGCAAACTATGGCCCATGAGTCTTATCTGGCCTACTGTCTGTCTCTGCAAGTAAAGTTTTATTGGAACCCAGCCATGTCCATCATGTGCCTGCTATGGGTGGATGTTTTGCACCATGATGCAAAGTCGGACAGTTGTAACAGGGACTGTGTAGCGCTCAAAGCCTAAAATAGCTTCTCTCTGGCCCTGTATGGGAAACATTTGCCAGTCACTGTGCCAGGTCATCCTCCAGGGGATGTGACTATTTCCCACCTTCCCTTGAAGCATTCATGGCAAAGCAGGAGGGAAACACAGTTTTCCAGTGGGAGGGACAAGGAGGGAAACACAGTTTTCCAGTCGGGCAAGAACTATGTGCAGGTGCAGAAAGAGGACACGTTGCATTTCTCTGGATTAAAAGGACTTTGAGGAGTGCCTGCTGCCTGGGCTTCGGGGGGCAGGCTGCTAATGTGCTTGGATAAGGAGGGACAGAGCCTCTGTAACTCCTTTCCCTCCTATAGAAGACAGATTCGGAAGAGTTGGTTTTCCAAGTTTCCTCCAGATCTAGGAAAGTCTGAATATCTCAGAATGTATTTAAACATTAGAAAACTAAATTTTGGTGTGTTCTCCTAGGAGGTGTGATTTCCTATTGCTGGTGCCTGAAAATTCAAGTGGACTATGGCAAGTATGGGGCTGGAACAGCATTGGTTTGTAATATAGGGAATGGTCTTCTCTATGCAAGACTTGTTCCACTGTCTGAAATATGAAGTAAAAAACCAGTGCGTAACTAAGATAGGGCATATGTATGTGCATGCAGGTGTGTGTGTGTGTGTGTGTGTGTGTGTGTGTGTTTATGAATCCAATAGTATTGATGCTGCTACTCAATTCTGTAATCTGGCTGATAATTTATAAGATCACAGACCATGATGTTTTGAAAATTTGGAAGATACATGTTTTACTGCTAAGGAGGGCAGATTTTGTGATCCCCACATTTCATTTCCTATAGCAGGGTTCAAATTCCTGAAATTCAGGGCGGGTTTGCTGCTGGGACCTTACGGGCTCCATTTACCTTAAAGCTGTCTTCTTCCTCTTGGTAGACGGGGTCCAGGCTGCTGAGAGCCGTAATGAACTCCGTGGCCATGAGCGGCTTGTACACCTGCTGCCGGAGCCTCCGGTCAGTGAGAACCGCTTTCACCACCTGGACGATGTGTCCCTGGGTGAAGCCGTCCGTGACCTTCGCCAGGCAACTTAAGTTCAAGGCACTCGTAATGGCTCCTCCGTGGCGCTGAATGATCTGCTGCCACAAGACTGTTGTTTCAGAGACGGTGGGAAAGACAGAGAACAGAGAAGGCAGGATTAATCCAGTTCTCTGCACAGAGCTGCAATACCTGGGTGAGCTCAGGTCCCTGTGGGTGTGAGACACCTTGTATTAAATGGAGCAACTTGACCCTTATTCTCTGCTCCCAACAACTGTGGACATACGCAGCTTGACCGACCTACCAGACGGGGGCCCGGATGTTCTCTGGATGAGTGGGACCCGGGGCAACTCCCAGGATACAGGGAGTTGTTGTGAACATGAATTTTGAAGTGACTCTTGAGGTTTACTTAACCTGAGACACAGAATGGATGCCATGCTCCATTGGAGATAACACTGCACTTAGAGAACCACAGGGTTCTGGAAAGATAGGGAGTGCATGAGGTTCACGGTAACTGTGCACCCGCAGGCAGACGGGAGGCCGTAGGCGAGGCCACCTGTCTCCGAGCCGGGAAGATCTGCTCAAATGTCTCTAAAGCATTTCGACCTTCCTGGAGGAATAGCTAAAACTTTTTAAAAGGCGGCCATTGCCACCTGCTCTGAGCACTGTTGAGTCTATGAAGTGACCACGTCATCCAACCACCTGGATTCAAAAAAGCTCAGCGAAACATGGAGTTCTAACGACCGCCAGGGCATGAAATGACAGGCAAAGGTCACTGTGACCTCATGGGAGCCCGGCTTTGGGGACATGAGTTACTTTCAACAATTCACCTCCACGGTCCTCCTTGGCGGAGGGGTCCTTGGCCCTGTGGTGAGCTGAGGTGCTGGGAAGAAACACTTTGCCACGGGGCCTGTTGGTGTCTCCAAAGTGCAGAAGGTTAGGCTTCAAGGGTGGAAGTAAGGGTAAGGAGTCCACCAGCGCTCCAAGGACCTCAAATTGGCCCCTTCAGCAACACCTCACTCCCCGGGTCTGCTGCCTTGGTGGGTGTGTTTGAGCCTGAGCTCGCCTCAGGGTTGCCTGGAACCTGGGAGGGGAAAGGCTGCGTGAGAAATCAGAACGTCTGCCAAGCAGCTGGGAGACCGCCGTTCTCATGCAGGGCGGGCATGTTGTTTTCTGTAGCTGCGTCAGTGTTGTTTTAGTAATAATAATAATTATTAGTCATTCCGGTTTGTGCCAAAGTTCCCTACTGCTCATAATGAATTCAATTACATTATGACGTCAATTATAGGAAATCACACAAAATACACTGAAGGCTATTTCAAAGCTGCTGTGTAAAGGCAGATTGCAGAGGTGGGCAGTGTCCTGATCAAAATATGACTGCTCGAGGGTGAGACACCAGAAGCCACATCCTGTGGTCAAAATAAACCACCACAGACAGACAGCATTGTCCCAGGGATCTGGCCCACCTCCTGCCCAAATTCATGGCATCTAAAAAAGTGCAGCAGCTTGGAGTGGTGACTGGACGCCGAGAAGGGAACACGTTTTATGGGCGAGTCTCAGGGGTAGTCCCTAAAGCTGGAACCGGTGGATACCCTAGGCTGGGAACCCAGAACAACCTCAGCTGTGGGCACCCGTGGGCCAAATGCTTATCTGTAGCACAGAGTGGACTGGCCAAGGGCACCAACAGCAAACACTCCGCACTCCCCCTGCCAGCCATTAAGCTATGACAGACCCTGCCATCCCCCTTCTAACATAAGGAAGGTCTACAAGTAAAGATTCATGAACCGTGGAGCAAAGACCTACACGTACCCTGGTCTGGCGTGTACGTGTAAACACACCATTGACCATCTGAGTGTATGACTCATGGTACTCGTGTAGAACTTTCCTCAAGATTGGTTACTTCAAAGCTCACCAGTGTTTAATGGAGGCACAGCAAGGGGCTCTGGGGATGCATCACAGTTACTGTGGGACCTGCCCACTAGCCCAGAGCTACCCTCTATACTTGCATCCAGAAAAAGGCAACCAGGCTTGACGTATTAGATGAAATGGACGTAGCAGCCTCTAAAAGAACAGCCTCAGCTGCTTTGACAAAGCCACCAGCTATTCTTGACCTTAACTAGCTGCTGTGGGGTTGTGAGGGGGCTGAGAAGAGTGAGTCGCAGCCTGGAGGGCACATGACAGCACGGGAGCCACCAGCAGGCTGCTGGGTCTTTAGCCCATGGAGAACACAAGAGCAGAACAGGCCCGGGGCCAACAATGGGTGTGGCTGTAAGGACTGGGCTAGGGAATTGAGGGTGGGAGGGCTGAAGGCAGCAGCAGAGGGGCCCTCCTGTCAGAGTGATGTATTATTTACTTTCCCAGATGCAAAAGGCACCTCAGTTCTCACGCTGATGGACACCCTTCCCTCCCTGGACTGGAAGGGAGCAAGGATTGGGACTTTGGGTCTCCTGCTCTGCTTCTGCATCCAAACTGATTCCACCCTGGCTAGTGCTCCATGACACAGTAACTTAAAGTTTGTGCTTATTTGGAATTTGCAGAAGCACTGCAGATAAGTAATATACGATGGATGAGCTTCTGGCTGTTGCAGCCTAGAATTCCAGGAAAATGAGTAGATGTGGGCAGGACTCACCCGAGCAGACACCGGGTCCAGGATGGGGGCCTGTGATGAATTGGGTTATTAGAAAAACAGACCCAGGGAAGAGAGGCAAGAGGAGCAGCATTAGGAAAGAGGAGAGAAGGAAGCCCCAAGGGATTTCTGGGGCCCAGACAGGCATTAATCAACCTTGGGGCGGGTTTTCTTTGCAGAGACATTTGGAAGGAAATAGCTTGATTTGGGGCAAGAAGGTAAATATAGAATTAGATCTAGTAAACCTTAAAGGACTGCATTTCCTTGGGCTGACCCACTCTTCTGTTCTCGGCCTCAAGGATGTGACAGGTGGTACTGTGACTGCTCCTTACCCCTTCGGCTCTGGGCCGGGAGATGGATGGCTGAGCAAAGGCTCCCATTATGGATTTGCAGTCTGTGCTTTATGGGCTGGAAGGGACCACTTTTGATCACTGCAAAGACAGGAATAGTCTTCTTGTGAGATGGATGTCCCAGCCACAGTGGCTAGGAATACTCTTTGGCCACTGGAGGAAATGTTGGGCAGCATTTATGATGCCTGAAAAATGGTGGCCTGAACATGTCACCCCCGAGGAGGAAGTACATGAGAAGCATGTGCTGTAGTGGACAGAGCTCTGGGCCCAGACAACTGCCGTGTGCAGGATGGCCGCCTGACCACAGGTGTGGAACGCTGCCTGGAGGTGACTCAGGTGGGACTCTGCAGATCTAGTCCTTAGAGGTGACTGAAATTTTATTAAAACAATACAATTGTCTTTGTTGTACATCAATAGCTTCACTTTTAAAGAGTCCATGGTTTTGTCAAACAATAGAAACTATTCCATCCAAAGTGAAGGAAAATACCCCATTTTATTCCAGTAAGATAACATTAAGAGTGATTTTATATATATATATATATATATACACACACACACACACACACACACACACACATATATATGTGTGTGTGTGTATATATATATATATATATATATATATATATATATATATATACATATATATATGTATGAGCAGAAGAACAGTTGGCCTTCTGGATCTAGTCCCTAAAATCTCCTTTGAGACTGTCCATACTATCTTTCTCCCTTTCTTTTGGTGCTGGTTGGATGCAAAGGACTGAGTGGAGGTCCTAGAAAATGAAGAAGTCACTAATGGATGGAGAAAGAACTGGGACCTGAGTCCTCCTGTACTTTTTGTATAACATGGACTTATGAAGCCAGGACCATAACTTACCAAGACAGAAATGAGTGCATATTGCCAATGGAGTGGCTAAGCTAGGAGTTTATAATAGGTGAGGAGGAGAGAGTTGTGCTATTAGCTGACCAGGAGTTCAAGGCCAACCAGAAAGAACCTATATCCCTTCTATTTTGATGGTGCTACTGTGACTGGCTAAGGATGAATAGAAACTAAGTCTACCCTAGTCATTTTTATAATTATCATAAATACTAAACACCGCTACCATGTCACCATGGCCACCGTCTCCTCCACCTCTACCGCCACTGTGACCCCCATCATCTCCATTAGAGCCACACTGCCACCCCATCACCAGCTCAATACCAAATCCACCACCACCACTGCGAGGTGACGGTGACCCCTCAATGAGCCACACGTGTGGTATTCACACCTGTGTACCTACTGCCCTTGAATGTGGGCTGGCCCTGGGAGAGGATCTTGACCAGTCCAAGGTGGTAAAGTGACTCTAAGTGACTTGATACCGGGCCACAGGAATCCTTCCACATCTGCCTGAACCTCTCAAAATGTTGCTCTTAGGATGTTCCCCCTGGGGCCAGAGGCTGTGCTGTGCAAACCACATGCAAAGGATAGGTAGAGGCTGTCCGGTGACAGCTGTCCAGTTGACAACTGAGCCAGCGATGGCCAGCATCAACTCCATCACAGTTGGAACAGCCTGTGCAGTCTCCCGATGAGCAGAGCTCCACCTGACATCTGACAGCAATGCGCTGAGCAGCTCAGGGAGAACGCACCAGCTGAGCCTGGTGGGCCCTCAGAACCACGAGAGCCGATCGTGTTGTTTTCAGCCCCTGGGGAGGTTACTCTCAGCTGCAGAGAGCCCCCTCCTCACCCCACAGATTGCCTTCCTCCCTCTCCATCACCAGGTCCATGCTCTTCTGCCTACCACCTCTGGCCAGGGCCACAGCAGCCCTGAGACGTAACCATTCTGCTGCTCTGCAGAGGAGAACAGTGTCTCAGAAGTCACCTGAGGTGTCAAGGTCACCCAGCTGTCCCCTGTCTGAGCCCCTGTCCTGGCTTTTTCTAGGCTCACCCCACTGCCCTCAGGGTCTCTTCCTCCTATTGTTCCCATAAAAAACGTTTAAAAAAGAAGTGGAATTTGAACCTATCTTTTCAAGAATGAAAAAATGGAAAAAGTAAGCTTCTGTTGTAGTTAGTGTTTAAGTGAGTCAACATGATCCTAGACTCACTCTTCAAGACTGAAAAAATAACAAGAGTGACCTGGTGAAAAGAAATGGTTTTATACGAGAAAGACACCGTGACCATGGGCACAACACGAGCCGAGCGATCCCTTTCTGCACCTTCACAAGAAACATCTGCACCCACGATGGCTTTGCCACGTTCAGGGCCCAAAATATCAACCCTGCCTCGTGTCCTTAGCTCTCGGGTAAAAGAAGTGTGTTAACCATGGAGCAGAGATGCACGTTCTGCTCCTGTGACCCAGCGGGTTACATTGGTGGCACCGAGCTCGGCTGACATCGGTGCCCACGCCACTCTAGGGACATCACCTGGCGATGTCTGGGTGCCTGGGCCACCCTCCCAGCACCTGGCAGCCCAGTCTTAGTCACTGCTCAGGGGCACGGCTGGGGTACTTGCCATATCTGGACGCATAGTCCGGCCTGGGCACCAGGATGATTTTTTGGTAGACTCTGCAGAAAGACTGGATTTCGGCATCGAAAGGGCGGCGTGTGGTCCCCACGATCAGAATCCTGTCGTTGGGTTTCAGGAGCTTCAGCATTTTGGGAAGCTGTTTTTTCAGGCGTTTGGGTTCGTTCTGGGGGAAAGAGAGGGGAGACCATGAGCCACATGCAGAGAAAAGGGTTAAGAGAAGCCCCTGCAGCCTAGGTGAGCCAGCTCTCTGGTCAGCGCCTCCCAGCCTGGCCTGGGCTGCAGGGACCTGCTCCCTGGTCTGGGTGCCCTGAGGGCAGGCACTTCCTGTCCTCAGCCTCTGGAATTCGGATTTGGAAGGGAGGAAGGAAGCACCTGCGGAGAATTCTAGCACCTCGGCCCTGAGAACGGGAAACAGCGGTGGGTTTCCCAGCGCAGGGGAGCCGGCTGGGACTGACAGTCTGCCTGCGGGGCTCCTGAGCTGTTCTGAAGGGTCCCTGAGCTTTCCTCTGCTGGCGGCAGGGACAGGAGGAACGAGGTCCTGGATCTCAAGTCTGAAGGCGCCCGGTTACCTGAGGGTGAAGCTGCTGCCTCTAGGCAATTCAGAGACAGTGTGAGCCTGCGATTTTAGTGGCATCTCAGCGCTCACCCTGACCCGGCCCAGCGAGGACAACCTCCACCCCAGGGGTCAGCTTTGGGCAGGTCGCCACGGGACCACAGCTCTCAGTGAACCTGGCCAGGCACAGGGGCCAGGGGGAATGGGGAGGAGGAGAACGCGGGGTGAGTAGTCCAGGCTCAGTCCTGACCAGTTTTGCTCTCAGTTGGTTCAGGGGCAATGGAGCGAATTACAGTGTGAATGCTGAAGTAAAGACCACGCACGGCTTCCCTGCAGCGGCCTGTGGACCCCCTGCAGAGACCACACTGGGTGTCTGGCCCTGTGTGTCCGCACACACACCCGGCAGAGAGAGCCCTGCCCGGAGGAAAGGCCAGGCCCCAGGGAAGGGAGTGGGCATTTGATAAATGCCACTCTCAGGAGGAAAAGTGAAGGGCAGGTGGGGTGACAGAGCTGGTATGGGGGGGCGGGGTGTTGTGAGAGAGGGGAAGAGCTGTGCTCAATCTGTGGGGCCTTTGAGACTGGACACTGCTGGGCTCTAGAACCCTGCTCCATGGCAGGCCCACGGGGCGGCCCAGTCTTTCTAAGGAGTCCGGTCCCGCAGAGCTGGGAGTCAGGCCCAGGTGGTCAAGCTGCTCTGCACAGCCACAGTGCATCCTATAGGGCAGGGGAGCGGGCCAGAGAGGGGAGGGAGAGGTTCTTTCAGGGAAGCCGGGGGTGGCCTGGATGGGCAGCTGGACTGGGCTCTGGGCACAGGTGTCTGCTCCCATTGTGAGGCTGTCGGCCATGCAGCGGCCGCGTGGTTGTTCACCTTCTTCCTTCCTGCTTGGCCAGGGAGAAGGCCAAGTTCTCTGGTTGGCCAGGTGCAGGGAGAGCCTGGGCAGGAAGAGCAGGACCCCGGTGGAGGGGCCGTTTTGGGGAAGTCCGATGGAGGCTGCAGACACGTGGGGCGCTCCAAGGACAGCACAGGGACTCAGTTCTCCCTAACGTCCCCCCTGCACGCACCCATTCTGTAAGTCTCCACGGGTAACCGTACTAATAATACTAGTGTGTAGCCTCCACGGAGTGCCGACTGCAGGTGCTTCTCTCAGTGCTGGGTGCGGGCTCTCTCACTGAACCCTGGCGACCTTTGTGGGTATGAAGGGGGGCGTGTCACTGTGGTTTTGGCTAGTATCTCTCTGAGGGCTAGTGAAGTTCAGCATCTTTTCATGTGCGTATTGGCCATTTGCATATCTTCTCAGGGAAAATGAGTACTCAGATCATTTCCCCACGTTTTCCTTAAGTTACTTGCCTAAGTTGTAAGAGTTCTTTATGTATTCCAGATACAAGTCACTTAGCCGTATGTATGCGATTTTGTAGATATTGTCTTTGTACTTTCTCAATGATGTGCTTTACAGCAAATATATATATTTTTTAAATTTTGATGAGATACTATTTAATTTTTCTTTTGTTGCTTAAGCTTTTGGTGTCATATCTGAGACGGGCCACATAGGAGCTTCCTGGAGACTGATCCCAGGGTCCTGGCGAGGGTAGAGACTGCCACTCTGTGGGTATGGAGACCCACTTGCACAGTCTGAGCCCTTTTCTAGCAGCCTAGTTGCCGTGGTGACAATGGGGCAGTTCTGCCTGTTCCAGGGCAGAAGATGATGTTGCTACCAGTCCTGAAATGGCAGGGACATCTGAACTTAATCAGCCTGTTTAGATAACAAATGTGGATCATGGGCTGTGTTCAGAGTGACATTCCTGCCGGAGGTGAGACGCAGTCCCATTGGGAGGGCGGAGTGAGAGGTGAGTCCATTCAGTTAGCGCTCCCCTGCACTTGGGCCACCCTGTTCCAGTTCAGAGACGCATCCATTGTGCACGAGGTCCTCATGCTCATCCATCACACCAGCCAACATCCCAGCCCAATATCCCAGAGCAAACTCCACCGCCGTGCCCCTGCTGCGAGCCTGCAGCCTGCAAAGTGGTGCTGTGGGTAATTCCAAAGGAGCGCCCAGCATCCCCGCAGCAATGGCAGGGTGCTTTTCTGCAGTCAGCTCCCCAAAACCATGGCACAGCCAGCTCCAAGGCCAGCCGGTCCCTCTCGGAGGCCCCACGGTGATGCCGGGAAGGCTGCTGCGAGATGAAGGAAGAAAGGGTAATGGTGCAGAAAGTGCAGCCCAGACAGCGCCTCATTCCTCACCGCCTTTGCCTCAAACACACCGCTGACCAGCTGCATGGGAGCTGTGGAGGGTGGTGGACGGCTCTGCTCCTAGCAGGAGGAGGAGGGCAGGGCCCTGTGCAGGCCCGATGGGCAGAGGTGCACTGTACGAGGAGCCATCCTGAGAGTCTAGGTGTGGAAGGGCTTCTCCCAGGTGTGGAAGACAGGGGTGTCGTTGGAGATGTGGGAATTCGGAAGCCCTGCACCTCTGGCTCTAAGACCAACGGGCCCCATGGCGGTTTGCAGGATGTGGTCTAGTGGCCCCGGGGATGAGGAGGGGTGGCGGGTGGACAGACGGAAAACCAGGTGCTGGTGCTCAGGTGCGGTCCAGGTGGGGAGAAAGGTGTGGCCTCTGCATCCAACAGAAGATCTGAGTCTGGGTCCCAGGGTGACCCCAGCCAGCTGTGCGCCCCTTAGAGCCTTCGTCCTCGTCTGCAAGACAGACGGGCCCCTTGTGCCTGGGGCCTCTGCGGCTGCCTCAGCAGTCCTGGTGTAATGGCGGGTCCCCAGGCCTGGAGCTCCGGAGCCGCAGGCTTCCTGGCTCTCCTCCTTGCCTCCCTGCCTAGGGCTCGGAGAGCCAAATGCATTTGACCACTGAGTGACCTTCATTGTGGTCGAGGCATCCAGGGTGGTCAGTCACTGCCGGTGAGATTTTTTCCAAGTGTGATTCGGGAATCCTTCCAATCCAGGGACAGCCGCCGGTGCTGTTTGTGCTGTGGCTGGGGGTGGGGTGGAGAGGCATGGCCGCCTCTGTTTCTTTGCAGGTGGAATTCTTCTCTGAGCCTCAGTGCCTTAGGCATCAGGGGAGCCTGTGGGGCAGAAGCCTGGATGGGTGGATTCCTGAGGTCGCTGAGTGATGCCGTGAGGAGCTGAGGGACGCCTCATGGTTGTTCTCCCGTGGGTGCAGCTCGGCATTCGGTGGTCATCTTCAGAACGTGGCTGGCCACACTCATGGCTATCCTGGCCCCAGGGACTTGGCTGAGGGCAGAAGTCAGAGCTGGGGGCCTGGAGAGCAGAGCTGGCCCAGTCCTGGCCCTGAGTCCCAGGAAGGCAACAGGAACCCCTCAGCCCTGCTCTCTGACGGGCAGGTCCTACAGGGATGTGGGGGGGGGGGGGTAGGGTGCTAGGGCTGGGCCCCACTGTGCTGGGGAAGGTTCAGGCCCTGGCTGGCCTTGTGATAATGGGGCTCAGGGAACCCTTCTGCTGTGCTCATCCTGCGGTCTAGGGTTGCCCCCAGGGCATGATCCATGGCTGTCAGTGCCGTAAATTCCTGCCACGACAGCCTCTTCCAATGCAGAGGTGAAGTCACCTGCTTAAGGACACACAGCCAGCTAAGGTGAACACAGAGCAGGCCCAGAACCCTTGCTCCCGGAGCCCGCACTGCCCACGGTCTTCCTGCTCCTCAGGCTGCTGTCCAGTGGGGCATCGAGTAGCCCTTGCCCATGAGCGAGACAAAGCTTCTGATGCATCAGGTGAGCGGCAGTGTGGGCTAACCACTGCCTGGCATTTATTTCTCTTCAGATTGACAGTCTGGTTCCTAGTAACCCCAGCCTTCCAGTTCGCCTCTATGTGGATTTTTTTTTCACATGTACAACTTCGCCAGCAGAGGGAGCTAACCACTAGGTTCGCAGACGAAATAATAACCCAGTCCTCTTAACAGTTTCTAAAATGACAGGCCAATCAAGGCCCCTGTGGGGAAGGAAAGATTGAGCTTTCATTCTTCATCCAAATCATCCCTTACCTGCTAACAGGGATGCATAATACATAAGGATCCAAAGTGATTAAAATCCTCACGAATTTCATCAGGAATTCACAGTTAACCACTATTTGCTTTGGAGCAAATTGATGTGGAATAACAATCACGTATATCTGCACTTTTTTTTTTTTTAACGTGTGGGAAACCTGCGGTGATCTGTGGGGGGAAGTGCGGGGGTGGGGGCCATTGAAAGGAGAGAAAAGAAGGAAGGAAGCAATTGAAAGAGGGCTCCCCCGAGGCCCCGGGCAGGCGCTGCTCTCACAGTTCCATTGATGGCCTTTGTTCGTAAGTCTCAGGCCCTCTGCTCTTTATTATTATGAACAATAGGAAGTCCTAATAATAACCCCTGTGTGTGCTGTTTGCTCTAATGGAGCAGAGTTCCCTAAATCGCTCCCTACCTCTGACGCAGGTGATGGGACTTCAGCTCCCCTCTCCCTCCTCCCACGCAGCCCTTCATTTGCTTCTAAAGGATGCCTCCTAAAACCAGCCCACTGCGTCCTTTCAGATGCAGACAAGTACTTAGGGCCCGGGGAGAGGGCCGCGCCTCCCCACCCCGTTTCCTTCCTCCCTTGGAAAATCGAGACCTTCTTGAAAAGGACTGGGAGCACGGCAAGGGGCCCCTGGGAGGAAGGGGGGGGAGAAGCAGAGCCCAGACGACGCCACGCCGGGGGAGCCCTCACCATCTTCTCGGCGTTGGGTACTCTCTTGTAGAAGGTTTTCTCCGTGTCTCCGATCCACACCACGGACGGCTGGAGCTGGCGGGCCACCTGCCAGGAGAAGGAAAAGCCTTGGTTGGAAATGCTATCCCGTCGTGGGTGCACGCGTGACCTCCGGGGACGGCAGGGCGGGAGGGCTCCCTATGTGGGCTCTCTGGGGTGGCGGGGTCTCGCGAACGCCACTGCCCGCACGACCGTACCCTCCTGCCCTGCAGGATGGCGATATCTCTGGGTTCTGTCCCACCTTACGGGCAGGGCACACTCTGCTTGGGCACATTCTGCCTAGGGTCCCCAGGCCTCTCTCCGCCTGACTTGAAATAAGACAATAAATAGTTTTCTGCCACCAACAAACGGGAAACCGAGCCTTGAGTGTTAATTCCAGCCTGCCCGGCGGGCGCAGGCCCATTCAGGGCTGCTCAGGGTGGGAAAAGCCATTTCAGCGCCTGGGCCCCGTGATGCCATTGGCTCGTCTCATTTGGCTGCATTGCTGTGGCTGAGGTTTCACCGGGAAGGGGCTTTCTGTGCTGGCGAATAACGGCCACACACCCAACCATCGCTTCAGAGTGCCTCCGTGAGAGCAACGTCTGGGTATTTTTGCAACCATTTGTGCTTCGAGCTGACCGGCGACAGATAAAAACCATCTGCAGCCCTGGGGAGTGGTGTTACTCCTATTTTTAAAAAAATATATTTTATTGATTTTTTTTTACAGAGAGGAAGAGAGAGAGATAGTGAGAGTTATAAACATCGATGAGAGAGAGACATCAATCAGCTGCCTCTTGCACACCCCCTACTGGGGATGTGCCCACAACCAAGGTACATGCCCTTGACCAGAATCGAACCTGGGACCTTTTGGTCCGCAGGCAGACGCTCTATCCACTGAGCTAAACCGGTTTCGGCACTCACTCCTATTTTTGTATTCCTTTAAGCATCGTTAAGGCAGTGGGTGTGATGTTAGACCAAGGCAGGTGTTTAATCAGCGATGGAAAAAGCGCGGGGAACACGGGTGGGCCTGTCTCCCCGGAGCCGTGGACCAAGGGGAGTGGACCGAGCACCTTCAAACACCAAGTGGGTTTCACTGGGTCCCGGTGCCCACCTGGCGCTGGGCTGGCCGAGATCACAGGCCCCCACACAGGACGTTCTGAGAGGAAACAGTACCAGCCAACCACTCTTTGCTACGTGTTATTTTTTAGCACCAGAGCCAGAGAGTTTAAAAATTCCAAATTGTACATTTTAATCCATGGCTGTGGCACGTGCTGTGCAAACAGCAGTGGCTCTGGGGCAGCCGTGTGCCAGGCCGGGGCCACACGTGTGGCACACGGCCTCACATGCATGGTCAGGGCCAGCATGGACCCACATGTCCTCCCGTAATAACTCCTTCACCTGCCCTGCCACCAGGTGAAACAGGTGCCGGTGTTACCAACCCTGTTTACAGATGGGGAGGCTGAGGCTCAGACGTCAAGTGACCTGTCCAAGGTCACAGGGCTAGAAAGGTCAGAAGCTGGAGGCAGGGCCTGCAGTTGGCGGCTGGGTCTGTGCTGATGGCGGCCACACCACGGGGCCTCTCATGTACTCGAGTCACACACCTGAGTACCCACCTTGCCTCTCCTCTCCATGTCCAACAACCCAAAGCCTGCCCAGTCCCTAACCTCCTTCAGCTCCATCACTGTCCATTCTCTCGGCTCCTTACCAGGGTGGCCTGCCCGCTGGTCAGGGTCCCAGTCGGTGCCCCGAGGGCAGCCCGAAGGGACCCTTGCTCCCTGGAAGCTATTCTGAGTTTGTTAAAAGCTCACAATCCCACTGTCCAAGGAAAAGAAGAAAATGAGATACAGTGAGGGAAAGTCTTCAAGCTTCACAGAAAAAAAAAAAAAAGGTACTTTATTATGACAGAGGCAACATCTTAGTCTTTTCAGTCCCTCTGAAAAGTATCATTTTGGATCTGAAACCCACGGAAAAGCAATTTTCACATAAACAGTTGTTTCCTGTCTCGGCTAACTCCTGCTCGCTCCCCTCCTACGCCCATTTGGCGAGTGCCGGATTTTCCACCGCTTTTATTTGTGAGGTCCTCGTCTCTCAGCCCCGCTTTTCTTAATGGGAACGGCAGATGTGAGTTCCGAGGACACTGCCCTCTTTCTGCTTTTCACACAGTGAGCCACATGGCTGGACTGGGGACGCAGGAGTCTTAGTAGCTTGGGATAAGCTGGAAGCCCTGGGTCTTATTTCTAGCCGCCGGCTCACAGTGGGGTTGAAATCCCGGCCACAGCATTCCATGGAACGCTAAAGTGACCGATTGCTCCCTGAACTGCCTGCTCTCCCTGAGCCCCCGGGCGACGCCATGGCTTCCTGTGCGCCAGCCGCACCCGCTCCGGGGCACAGCGCTGTGTGGAGGGCTGCACAGGTGATGTGGTTTGAAACGTTTGATTATTATCAAATGAAACAGAAAGCATTTCCCCAGAGAGTTCTTCGAGGATAACAATACAGGGAACGGCCCTTTGCCAAGTGCCTCCAGGTCCAGGGCACCCCTCACTCGCCATACGCCACATGCCATGCCAAGCATGTCCATGCCTTGTCCCCCTCACAGATGAGGCCACTGAGGCAGAGAGAGGGGTAAGCCATGTGCCTATCAGCACTGGAGACGTGGTGGAGCTCAGAGGGAGACCCAGGTCTGCCTGGCACCCCCAGGCTGGCACCCTCACCCACAGGACCCTGCCACATCCCGGGGTAGGCAGACGTCTGCTCCATAGTACCCGGTGACCCTCAACCCATGTCCTCTCGCCACCTTTCTTTCTTTCTTTCTTTCTTTCTTTCTTTCTTTCTTTCTTTCTTTCTTTCTTTCTAATATATTTTATTGATTTTCCACAGAGAGGAAGAGAGAGAGATAGAGAGCTAGAAACGTCGATGAGAGAGAAACATTGACCAGTTGCCTCCTACACACCACCTTCTGGGGATGTGCCCGCAACCAATGTACATGCCCTTGACTGGAATCGAACCTGGGACCTTTCAGTCGGCAGACCGATGCTCTATCCACTCAGCCAAACCGGTTTCAGCCACTCGCCATCTTTCATCCTGGCAGCACAGCTCTGAAACCACCACTGCCATGTCCTCCCGAGCTGGAGGCCCTGGTTTCCCTGACCTTCCTCAGTGAGCTGGCTGCAGGATGCCTGTGATGTGCTCGGGGCTGGCAGAGAGGAGAGGCATGTAACACTGGGCCCCCAGGAGGAAACCTGCCTCTGGAAGGTGACCTTGGAGGGAGAAGAGCTCATTTTCCTTGTCCAAGGACGGATGTGGGAGGGACAGAGGGCTGCTGACTCGGGCAAGGGACAGGGGATGTCTGCAGAAGCAGCAGGCAGACAGGCTGAGCTCTGAAACACATCTGCCATAAACCGGTCCTTGCTTACTGTGATTCATTCTTCCAAACTTCAGAGTGCACTTTCACTGCCGTCACCCACCCACTACCCTCTCCTCGGAGAACCGGTCATCCCGCGTTTCCCATCCTTACAGACCCTCCGACACTGGATTGCAACAATGAGATGGTCCTGCCTACGCTGCTTTGTATTCTTGTTCACTTAATACAAAATGTATTTGTCCAACCTCTCTTTAACAAGCCGCCCCATAATGTATTGATCTAACCCTGTGTTTGTGAACATTTGGATGGTTTCCCCTTCTTATTAAATCAAACAGTGCTGGTGGAGCGGGGAGAGGAGGGAGGAGAAAGACATCTATAATACTGTCAACAATGATAAAAGGACTTTAAAAAATAAATCAAACAGTGCTCAGAGAAGAGCGCTCTGGGCACAAGCGGTCTTGTCCTTAGCATGATGGTGCTGCTGGGTCCGAGCACTCATGCATTCTTCACGCTCCCACACATGTCGCCAACCTGCCGCCTGAGGTTCTGTTTACTCTCCAGCCCTAAGAATGTGGGTCTGTTTTTCTACTTTTCTCCTCAATGAGTATTAACAACAAAAAAACTCTTTACCTATTTATTAAATGACAAATAGCTTTCTTTGCTCTTTTAATTTTCATTTAGCAATGACAAGGGTTCACTGAAATTACCCACAGATAGTTTGAGGCCATGGACAATTAAATGCAATTAATGCATAATTGAACTTTTCTGAAATTGCATGTACTTCCACTGCCACTAGAGGGCTCTTCAGTCCTACCAAATGCACCGCGGGTCTCAGTTTTGTGTCCATTCTGGGATAAACACCAGTTTCCACCCACATGGGCCCTTCCCAGTTCTGGGAAGTCCAGTTAAAGAACTAAAGACTTCCCCATCCGTGTCAGTTTTATGGGTTTGACCTTTTGTGTTCTCTAAAGCAGCACTACCCAATGCTGGGCCTCGGAATGAGGTCCCAGGATGCAATGGCTCAGCAATGAAAGCCTGTTTGTGTTCAGTTAATAGGATCTGCCCAAACGACCCTTGGACGCTTTGGAGGTTCTCTCTGAAAGGGTCCTATTTTATTTTTTTTAAAAAATATATTTTATTGATTTTGTACAGAGAGGAAGGGAGAGAGATAGAGAGTTAGAAACATCGATGAGAGAGAGTCATCGATCAGCTGCC
This sequence comes from Pipistrellus kuhlii, assembly GCF_014108245.1. Taxonomy (NCBI): domain Eukaryota; kingdom Metazoa; phylum Chordata; class Mammalia; order Chiroptera; family Vespertilionidae; genus Pipistrellus; species Pipistrellus kuhlii. Next base: position 28,198,540 of record NW_023425573.1, read on the forward strand.
TCTTGCACACCCCCTACCGGGGATGCGCCCGCAACCAAGGTACATGCCCTTGACCGGAATCAAACCCGGGACCCTTCAGTCCCCAAGCCGATGCTCTATCCATTGAGCCAAACCGGTCCCGGCGAAAGGGTCCTATTTTGCTTGCCATGGAGAACCTAGGAAGAAGCTGGTTACTCTTTGGAAGAAGTGGTTGTGTATCAGTTTACCAAACTGAAAAGGACAGACCATCCACCCACCCACCCATCTACCCACCCATCTACCCATCCACCCACCCACCCATCCACCCATCCATCCACCCACCCATCTACCCATTCACTCACCCATCCATCCACCTACCCACCCATCCACCCACCCATCCACCCACCCACCTATCCACCCATCCACCCACCCATCCACCCACCCATCTACCCATCCACTCACCCATCCATCCACCTACCCACCCATCTACCCATCCATCCACTCATCCATCCACCTACCCATTCACCCACCCATCCACCCACCATCCCACTCATATCTGTTGAGCATCTGTGAGGTGCAGGTTCCGTGGTGGGAGGCAGGGATGTCTGGGACCTGAAGTGTGGAGCTTCCTGTCTCCTCACGGGAGTGGCGGGGCACAGGCCACCGCCAGGGAGGTGCTACTGTGCGGGGAGCAGGGGAGGGGCTCACTTTCTTGGACTGTAGTCACTGGGATTCTGTTTAAATACTAATACGTGGGGCATTCTGAATTCCCACGATTTTAAAATTAGGTTTTAAATTTCTTCCCTGCATTACCTTCTATGAGACTGTGAGAGTTCCCTTAAGTCCTGACTGGGTGTCAGCTGGGATAAACGGCAAATGACTAAGAGCCAGCAGCTCAGCTGGGCTGACCCTGTATGGAAAGAAGGTAAACCGAGGCCGAGGAGAGGAGGGGCCTGGGGATGAACTAGACCAGTAACAGGAACAGGCTAGCGCTATTGCTGACATGGGGCTGCATTCGAGGGGGAGGCATGTAGAGGGTGCCAGGTGCCAGGCTCACACAGCACCGGTTTTCCTCTGCACCCCTCTCCTTCCCGGCCCCCTCCCCACACCGAAGACGCCCTGGAGGAGCACAGTGTTCACACCTGTGTGCAGGCCACACCCAACGCCTCCAGGCACCCGCTAGCCTCAGTTAAGGAGGCCAGCACGCCAGCGTCAGGTCCAGGCCACGTGACGCGAGAGTCTGGACAAAGGGAGGCTATGGTGCTGCCCCTGCCTCAAGTGTTTCCAAATTGGTTAAAAGTCCTTTAGTGCCTGTGGCATCGACCCCGGTCCCAGGCTCATTCCCATGACACAGCAGGAGTGAACGCACCCCAAACCGATGGTGACTTACAGCTCACAGAGCGCTCTCCCAGGCCTTCCAGCACCCACCCCCTGCGGGCCCACCCTGTACTGCTGCTCAACTCTGCTGTGAACCCAAGACTGCCCCAAGATACCATGTTTATGTAAAAAAAAAAAAACCCCAAACCCCTGAGGTTTGATGCCTACATGTGCTCCCTGCCTCAGCCTGAAGCTGCACGACACAGTGCAAGAGCCCAGGCTTTCTGGCCACAGACCACTCAGACCTGTGCCGCCAGCCCTCCCTCCCCCTTTGTTTTCACACCTGATGCTGCACCACAGCGGGCAAGCCTGCTCCTCCCCCCTGCTCCTCTCTCCCTCTCTCTCTTGGGCAGCTCTGGCTTTTGGGTCAGGTGTAGGCCTCTGCTTTACCCTTATTGAATTTCACCTTGTAAAGGCAGGGCTAACACATTTATTACACATCTGTGTGTGTGTGTGTTTAAAACTTCATCCACGAACAGCAACACCGCCTTTGTTTGGGTTATTAGCCCGGAGCAGAAGTCTCCATGCCCGACGCCTGGCCCAGGGTTGACACCAGCACATCTGGGCGAGACCCCTTGGCGCGCTGCCATGGGTGCTGGCCGAGAGCCCAGCAAGGAGCCTGGGGGGTGGGGGTGGGGTGGCACTGAGGCAGGAGCAGCACCCTAGCCTCCCTTAGTCCAGACCCCCAGGCCTCATGGCCTGGATCTGACACTGGCTTGGGGGCCTCCTTAGCCCATCATCCTGAGGAGGACACAGGAACCACTGGGCAGAGAGAACACCTCCCAGGTCCAAAACCCAGGATCAGAAGTCCCTGCTCAGCCTCTTTCCCTGGGTTCTACTAGTCTGCCCCGGCCATCGCGGGGGCGGCTGAGAGGGCAAGGGAAGAGTGATGGCGAGGGGCCCAGGAAGAAGTGGGGTCCTGGTGGAGCATGCCAACAGGATGCATGGCTTCTAATTCCTTCCCTCTCGTGCTAAAATGCCCATGGCTGACACTAACCCAGGACTGTTACCGGGACACAGCGCCCAGGGCAGGCTCAGGGAGCCCTCAGTGCCTGGAGGCAGCTGAGGCCCAGGGATTGGCGGGGGAACAGACCTGGGCTTGAGTCCAGATGCCAGTCCCTACATTCCTTTGTACCATAGTTTTTGGTCAAATTAAGCGCTAGGAGCTCGTTTTCTTGTTTGCAAATGGCAACATTAATCCCTGCCCCATCAAGGGTTTGGTCCCATGAAAGTCAAAACTCCTTAGTGTCTGCTGGACTCCTGGCCAGAGGTCAAGGTCAGTACTTCCTGCTCGAGTTCCTGCTGTGAAAACCTAAGGAGGTCAAGGATGGTTGAGTGATGGATGGCCTTGTCTTTTGTTCATGAAATACTTATTAAATATTAATCATTACATTTCTCAACCGGTTAGATGACAATATTTCTAATATTTTCCCACTAAAGATATGTATATTCTTTTTCACAGATAGCTTTAGCAGCAGAAGAGAGAATGTTAAATAACAGTAACCACATTTCTTAAAGGAACCCAGCTTGTTAATCCATTAAGCTATTGTATGTGAAATAAAGGAGCCCTCCAGAAACACTGAACACAAAATAGATTTGAATCTGTGATTGTGAAACTCTCAGAGACTAGTCTTCCCGGTGTGTTTTCACGTGGGCAGGGTGCTGGCGCTGAACAAGGCTGCCGGCCTGAAGTGACCTTATGAACGGCTTCCTCACTGATGCTGCCATCTCTCCTCTGCGGAGATTAATTCGGTCACAGGAGCTCTTTACCAGAAGACATGAGGAGTCACCAGGCCTTTTGTTATTTCGCCTTCTCCAGCAGATGCCACAGACCCATGCCGGCAGCCCTCAAGCCTCAGCCCCCGGGCCATGGCTCACGGGACACAAGAATGCAAGCACAGCACCTGCCAGAGATTTACCAGCTTTCTTCGCTTAATTAAAAGCAAATACCTCTCCGCAGTGCAGATAGCTGGTCTGTCACTCATGCCGGGAGGCAGTGTCCTCATGGCACATGGTTTGTAACTGAATGACTCCTACACCTGGTCTCTGGGTCTTTCATTAATCAGTTATACACACAGCAGAGGTGAAGCTTAATGAGGTGTGTGCCAGGCACTCTGACGTGGAGTGGCCTCGGTGGGTAAGTATGGCGTTCCACAATTTGAAAACTTGACACATAGCATTTTGTGGTCTGCACAATGTCAGTTTGCAACGATTCTAAGAAATGAATCCTTATTGGAGAGCAAGAGCAAAAACCTCTCAGCAGCAGAAACAATTTCCTGAGCATTAGGACATCATGATCATGCCATGGGCTCTGTCCTAGAACCACACCAGGAGCACTGAGCCATCTAGTGGGTGTGAGGAGACAGGCTTAATCCCACTTCAGTGAGAGGCTGGATGAGGCACTTGTTAAACCTGGAGGCTCTGGATGCAGACTGTGGGCTCACGTGGCAACACTGTAACCTAGGAAAACGACTTAAATGCCTCAGGCCATGGAATGACATCTTTCAAGGGCTGAGGAAAACATATGTCAGCCCAGAATTCTATATCTAGCAAAACTACCCTTCAAACAATGGAAGTAATATAAAGGTATTTTGAAAAATAAAATGAAAACTAACTTTCCAGAAGACCTGCATTAAAATAAATATGAAAGGAAGTTTTGCAGCCACAAAGAAAATTACAACAAACGGAAAGTTGTATCAACAGATAGGAATAGAGTACTAGGAAATATGTTATTAAGGGTAAAATACTAATTTTTCCCTCTTGAATTCTTTAAAAGACAAATGACTAGTGCAAAAATAGTAACACCTTATGGTAGTGTTTATAACACTTCTAGATATAAAACATATGGTAAAGACATATAGGATTATATTGTTGTAGGATTTGACATTTTATGTAAAATAGTACAATATTCACCCTTTGTAGACTGTGCTAAATTAAAAATGGCTAAAATAGAACAATCACTAAAAAATAAGAAAGGTATTGCTAAAGTATATGATTGTTTAACCACTGTGCTGTGTACCCGAAACTAATACAAAATAATGTTAAATATAAACTGTAATTGAAAAATAAAATTAAAAAAATAAGAAAGTGGCATTGCTAAAAAGACAAAAGAGAAATTCAAATTAAATACTAAAAAGTACTGCATTACCCAAAAGAAGTTAGGAAAAAGAAAGAAAGAAAGAAAAGAAAAGGGAAATGGAATAAATGAAGAACAAACAGCAAAATGGTAGACCTAACCCAACTAGATGAATAACTGCATTTAATGTAAATGCCGCAAACATGCTTTTAAATGGAATATATTGTTAGACTGAGTAAGAAAGCAAGACAACCGAACCCATCAGAAATGCACTTTCACTATAACGACACTGAAAATGAAAGGGGTTCAGGGAAGCTGAGGAGGCTCTGTTCGGATCAGACCAGGTAGACTTCAAGACAAGGAGTCTTACTAGAGACAGAGGGGACAGCTCCTAAGGATGAAATAACTGATCAGGAAGATGGAAGAGTTCTGAATGTGGTGCCTCTCATGACAGGGCTACAACATCCACAGGGCAAAACCCGACAGCCACAGGGAGACAGAGAATCCCACAATCCTAGTTGGAGCTTTGACACCCTCTTTCAGAGTTGACAGGACAAATAACAAAAAGAAAAGTGAGAAAGCGAAAAAGCAAATCACAGAGAAAATTTGCAATATTTTATGTCCAACAAAGAACTTGTATCCAGGCTATCTAAAGAACTCTAACAAATCACAAGACCAATAGTCCCTGAAAACTGGCAAATTATTTGGACATTTTAAAAAATAAGTCATACAAGGGGCAAGAGAGCACATAAAAATGATGGCTACACAACTGCATATATTTTTCAAAGCTCATTCTTAAAATGCATACTTAAGATCTGTGCACTTTACTGCATGTAAATTTTACCTTGATAAAAAGTAGTGCAGGAAATAAAGAGGGATATAGGTTTGAATCCCAGCTTGGCCACTTGCCCTTGGTCGCCTTGGACAAGGTGCATCACCTCTCAGAACCCCAGTTTCTCTCTCTGTAAAACGGGGATAGGATGAACCCCCTCACATAACAATACAAAGATGTGGAACACCTACCTTGTTTGAGGCACTCTGTTAAATAACTCAATGATCTTTTTTTATTCCCTGCCCACCTTCCTCTTCTCCTGTCTTCTAGTTCTTCAAATTCTCTCTCCATGGATGCCTTCTGGACCAGCACAGGAAGGGAGGAGAGCTGGGAATGTCCTGCTACCTCGCCACAGGGTTGGGTCCATGTGGCCAAGGGAGGAAACCCCACTGCCCTCTCTTCCTCACTGTGGCCCCTGGGATGACAGGGAGAAGGACCTACTCCTGTGAGCCACTGTTGACGATAACCATTGCCTCAGGGCCCCTCGAACAACCAACATCGAGCCCAAGTACAGTGCTACGCATCTGCATCGATATATAAGCTGCCTTTTTCTCGCCACTAGAAAGGCATTGAACAGCATAAAGTTAAACTTGAGTGATTCAACCAAATAAAAATGAAATTCTGCTAAGTTTCAATATTATATATAAGTATTCAGTATCAAAGGGCTTTAAAACCTGGTAATCCTTGTCTTATATACTACGTTGTTTATCAATTTATATACCTACCTATCTACCAAATCATCGCCTTATCATTTATCACCTATCACTATCTAACAATCGTCTCTCTATCTATCTACCCATCACCATCATCTACAGACAAACTATATCGGCGAATCATCGCTTTCAGGGCTGGCAGAGCACCTCCTACCATTTGAGGTGGCTCATTCATTGCGGGATGATGAAATGGAAGCTCAGGGCAGTGCAGAGCTAATCTAAGATCGCAGACCTGGGCTGTGTGTGGACCTTCTAATGCAGTGGTCGCCAGCCTTTCGGACCTCATGGACCACCAGTGGTCCGTGGACCGCCTGTTGGCGACCGCTGTTCTAGTGGGTGCTGGGTGGCTGGGTGGGGGTGGCTCAGCGGGCTTCCCTACCCACTGGACAAGATGTAACTGTGCATGGGCATTACTGTGGTCGGCTTGGCTTCCTGTGGGATCCCCTTACTACCCGTGTGAAGAGCTGACATTCAGAAGGTACTGGACTTGGCAACACAGACATGTGAGAAAGGACCCTAAATGCAAATGTAGATGCCATTACTGGAGGGAGGTGGGCTGAAAAAAGAAACTATGGGTTTAATTTCCAACTGGAAGCGCGAGCTTTTCGGAGAGGGTTCCTGGGCACAAGGAGGCAATCTGGGGCGCAGTGGAGTGTTTATGCAAAGGAAGATGCAGTTGCTAATGGCTGGATGCCCAGCCAGTGCAATCACTAAGAAATGTGCAAGAGGAGGCAGTATGGACGTTGGAGAGAGATGTTCACATCCACCTGAGGAAAGGACCTGCCAAGGCCCGAGCTAGTCGGTTTAAGGGGAGGAACCACAGGGAGAATGGGAGCCGCAGAAATGAGAAGCGTGGTGAGTACCTTGAGGACCACGTGGATCATCATCTGCAGGCCATTTTTGCCCGGGTACTTCCCGGCAATGTTCTCCGCTGACAAGTTGAAGAGGTTGGCGCCCGTCTCGCTGCAGATGGCGTGGACCAGCATTTTCTTCCCGACCCCTGAAGGCCCGGCCAGCAGCAGCGACTTCACCAAAGGTGCGTTCTCGTGCACCTCCGCGGAACCTGCAAGAGGCAGAGGCCCAAGCTCTGAATCCTGCCAGGAGGCCAGAGGTGCTCGGACGAGGCTGCCTCCAGGCACGGCCCCACACGCGATCCCGGTTTTTGTGACTGTGATGACTGCACCGCAGCATTTCCGCCTCCACTGCATCTGAGACCTGTGAATTTGTAGTGGAGATGGTGCTATAGGGTCTCCGTGGGTATTCAACACATGGTTTCTCCTCCATCCCTCATCCTACTTCCCCCCAAACTCATAATTTTAAGGAACATTCTGCTGCAATAACTTGCATCTGGCATTTTTTCTTTCTTTCAGGGGATGGGGATGGAGTTCCTCTGCTTGTCAGCAGCAGTATGGCGTCCTTAGAAAGCTTGGGAAGAGGATGTGGGGATAGGTGGGGGGTGGGAATGGACGGAGGACTGACGTTTGAGATTCTGAGGAGGCCAAGGATGCTGTGGCTGGAGCCGGACTTCTTTCTTCTGTCTGGTTTCCCACCTGCCAAATTACTGTGCTGTCACTGAGAGGTCCATCCGTGCCTCAGGCTCTCATCACACTGTCCATCTCCTGCGAGCCCAGACAGCACTCAGACTTGAGTATCAACCCCACCTCCACCCCTTCCGTCCTGAGCTCCAGGGGAGGGCCCGGGCACTGAGAGTGACTTCCATAGTGTCTGGGGAGGGCTGTGATGCAGACAGCTGTCACTGTGGTTTGCTTTTGTTCAATCACTGGGCACTTTCTGAGCAGCCGTAAATGTATCATTATTATTGTGCTGTTCCATTTTTCTTTTTTGTGTGTAATTGCGAAGGTATTGTGAATGTACCAGCTCACTGGAGACAGTTTTTGTGGTTACCTCACATCCTCCACAGAAACTCGTGTGTCGCCTTGAGAAGCTCTCTTTAAAATGACATTAAGCAGGCCTGCTTTATCTGTGAGGGGTGGGGACCTGCTTTCCACCACGGGAGAGAGTGCATTCGTGGGGTCTTCTCAGCAGCTGGGCACAGAGGGCTGCATGGGCCCTGGTCCCAGCTGGCAGCCTGTGGTGTTCCAATGTGAAAAGAGTCAGAATCTGCCGTAAAAAAATGTATTAAAGCTGAGCGGACATGACTAGAATGGAAGGCAAAGGGTGCTAAGACCCCTGAGAGCCACAGAAAGTTCAGAGAAGAAACAACATTTAACTTGGGGGTAGGCTGGGTGGCTGGATGGGGTGGCTCAGGCGGACTTCCAAGAGGAGGTGGCATCTTAGCTGGCCTCTGAAGCACAGGCAGAGCTGGGACTCATCGTGAAGGGGATGGGCGAGAAGATTCTGAGTGAGGGGGACGCAGGCCTGGCGTGGGAGTCAGGCAGGTACTGGGGGAGCAGCAGATAATTCTGATAATTCTGACTGGTGCCGTGCAGGGCAGCGAGGAGGTGGAGAGGGAGATGGATGCCAGCTGCTGGGGCCCTGGAAGGTGGCTGGGGTTGCAGGTTAGCCCAGGGTGCTGGCTGAGGGTGGAGGGGAGGTCCTGGGAGGGGTGGCGGAAGAGTGCTGAGGGAGGGAGGGGGCAGGTGTGGGAGACCTAGGAGGAGGAGCGCACTTACTCCAGGACATGGACTTTCCAGGAGGAAGGGATGGGCACCAAGGTCGCTCAGAGAGAGAAGGAGGGGGGTCTGGGAAGGCACCTTGGGGCTTTACTGACCTTGGAACTGCTGATCGGCCTGGGAGAGGGGCAGAGACACACCTGCCACAAGGTCCATGGCTCCTCCTGCCCATATCAACGTTCAGTGGCAATTTTTTAAAAATATGGAGAATTATACAGAGACAGAGCGAATTTCCAGGCTTTTCGGTTTTCGGAGGATTGGAGACACGGGCCAGCGTTCCACATGCTGAGCCAGCTCTGCTGCTTCCTGCCGCTGAGCTCCTGGCGGCCGGACTGGAAAAGCAGGTCCACCGCCACGGCCACCTGACGCTCCTGCTGGGAAGCGACTCAATTTCCGTGAAATTTCCAAACTTCCACAGGCTGTGCCGGCTGCTCCTGCTCCAGGGGCGCCCTCCTCCTTTCCTCTTCCCCTCCTGCTCCGGGAAGGTGACATTTCCAGAAAAAAGGGTGGGTGTAGGGCAGATGCGTCCTGACTGGGAGGCTGAAGGCTCAGACTTGGCCCCAGGAGCCCCGTCCGGAGGCCACCAGAGCTGGTGCTGGAGGCCAGGCATGGACAGTGGCCTTGACCTGGGTCCTCAGTGCTCTCTGCCCAATGGCCGGGTTGGTCAGCCCTGGCAGTGGTGAGCTGAAGGGTTCAGGCCAACAAACACATTCCTTTTTGTGACTGGACACCATTTTAGATGCTGGAATTTAGATGAAGCGCTGGGAAGGCAGATGTGAACACATTTCTCTGTTGGCCTTGGCTGTGCACTGCATACACATGCATAAGCACGTGTACACACACACACACACACACACACACACACACACACACCTCTCATGAAAAAGATGTCGGCTAGCCTTGGGCCTGGCAAGGTCAGCAGCCTGAAGGGGCATCAGTTCCTCACTGACAACACCCGTCACCTGCACAGGAGCCGAGGATGCAAACATACCCTCATCCCCTTCGTTAGGAGTTTCCTTAAAAGCCTGTCAGCTCAGCTCCTGGCTCTCAGCTCCAGTGCCTTCCATGACACTGTGATGACGTCTGAGGACTAACGTATTTATTTCACTTACAAGGATCCACAGATATTGTGTGCTTACTGTGTTGATCCTAGGTATTGTCTACTTGTTTATATTATTTGTATTTTATCTGTGTCAACCCCAAATTCCATTTACTACTTCCTTCTGACATTCAGTTAAAAGAGGAATGTACTATTTCTTGCCAAAAGGTTTAAGTTCTTATATAAGTCAAAGTAGAACAATATTCTAAGTGCTCAATCCTCTCTCATCTCATTTTAAAGCAAATTGCCTAGCTGATGTGGTTCAGTGGTAGAGTGTCGACCTAGACTATCACCGTTTGATTCCAGTCAGGGCACATGCTGGGTTGCAGGGTCGATCTCTGGTAGGGGGTATGCAGGAGGCAGCCAACCAATGATTCTCTCTCATCACTGATGTTTCTCTCTCTCTCTTGCCCCTCTCTCCCTATCAGAAATCAATAAAAATATCTCTCTACATAAGAGCCTAAGCAACCGTTTGACTGTTCAACCATTTGACCAGTAGCCATGACACACATTGACTACTAGGAGTCAGACGCCCTGACCGGTAGGTTGCTGGGGTCCAGTCAATTGGGACTGAGTGAGATGGGCTGGACACTCCCTGTAGCCCTTCAGTGGTCCCTCTCCAGCTTTAATTGTGCAATAGTGTGGTCCTTCGGTCTGGCCTGCACCCTTTCAGCATTCCAATCCAGGACCCCTTGGGGAATGTCAGAGAGCCGCAGGCCAGGCTGAGGGACCCCAATAGTGCACAAATCCGTGCACAGGGACTCCAGTATAAAAAATAAAACAAATTAAATAATCAAGGAGTGATCTCTATTTCAGAGTGGTGGTGGGAGAACAGCCTAGCTGGGTCCCTGCCCCTGCCCCCTATCAACTCAGGCCATACACATATTAAAGTCAAAAAAATAAAAACAGCAGTGAACAGCAGTAGCAGCAGCAGCATATCTTTCTGTCACAGAGAGCCCTGCCTTTCTGACATCTCTGCACACACCGTAGAACTCAGGTCCCTGTGTCTGAACAACCGTGACTGAGTCCCACTCAGCAGTGACACCTGGCAGAGCCATGTCCCTTGGATTCATGCAACACACCGTGACTGACTCTTTTAAGGACCTACTCAGAGAAGCCTGTATGTGAGGCAAGCGGAACCTGGGCCCTTTGCCTAATCCGAGGCACTTTAACTGCAGGTGCCTGCTTTGGCTGTAATCTCCCCAGATGATCGCCCATAAGACCTTCCTGGTAGTGCCTTTCAGGGTGTCCTGGGATACACCATCGCGATGGAACTATCCTCACTCTGAACTCAGGAAGAAGAGTTAAGCCTCAGTGCACGGTGAAGACAATGAGAGACATGGTCAAAGCCAGCAGGTTGTGCATTGGCCTCTAGAACAGTCCCAACAGGCTTGTGGGGTCCTTACCTAGGGGCAGGACCCCATACAGTGCGATGAGCTGTCTGACATCCAGGAGGGAAGGCATGGGCTCTATGGAGACCCGGCGAAGAGTGGCCCCCAGGTAGCTGTACTCACCTGCAGAAAGAAACAGGACAAATGAGCGGGAACTGCTGGTCTGACCTGGGGATTGTAGTACTTGAATCAAATCTAACATTTCTGAGCAAATACAATCCATGATGGAGGGTCAGCCTCAAGGACGTGTTTTCTCAGAGAAAGGCTCGAAGAAGAATTGTACAGCTGCAAAAGCACACTGGGGTAGTAACTGGGCTGTGTGTTGACTGTGACACTAAACTCTTCATATTAAAAAAAAAAATAACCTCTGAATATTGGGCTTGTGAAGAGGAACAACTCTCTAAAATGAGGGATGTACACAGGAGACTAAAAGATGCAGGTCTTGTTTAATTTATACTCCAGGAGATCCTGACGTCGGCACACACAGATCGCCAGGTGAAATGCGTACTGGAGCGGTGCAAATCTGACTCTGAAACACTCTTTTGAAAGGAAGGACCCAAGTCTAATTGAGAATACATAGAAACATCTCTTTTTGAGGGTAATATTCATTTACATTTTTAAAGGATCGCCAAAGGAATAAGATCGAAATAAATCTTTACAGGTTTAATTAGAAGGCATCAAAGGGCTTAATTGTGATGTGTCATAAATCTTAAGTGTTCTTTTCCAACTAATCTAGAGAAGGTCACCACGGAAATGAGATTGGCGGTCTCATTTGTGGAGGACGGACACTGACATGCTCATAGAGTCTTGATTTGTAGCGGAATCTGAAGTAAAAACACTACATGATCATTTCTTCTGAGTCTTTCTGTACCAAGTTCAGATCTCGCCTACCTTTCAATATTATATAAGTATGACAAGTATACATTTATGTGTGTATAGAAAACTACTGAAAAAATGTGCTTGGTGTGCATGCGAAATATCGAAAATATCAAAACCTTTAAAGCATTTTCCATTGCTGAGAGAATGGAGTCCAACACCAGGTGACACGTGCTATTTTGTTGTGGAGGGCAGTCTCGCAAAGCCTCCACAAGAGAAAATAAAGTCCTTGGTAAAAGACACAAGGACAGGTGTGCCGGTGGGGAGATAAGTGATAACAGAAGTTTCTGCTTCTGACCCCGTGCCTTTTAATGAGCTGGTAATAAACAGAGCAGTGGTTAATTTAGCCACCACAGGGATTGGGAGAGAGCCTGCAGCCAGCGTTAAGTCCAGCCCTCATTACTGTAAACTGGACATGAGAGGTGACGTGAAAGTGACCCCCATGTCCCTGCTTAAGTAAATCCACACTAATATCCGATGCACCATGTTTTCTAGCATAAACGGATTTCATTTAGACAGATAATTCATTAGGCTGAATTAGCGGCTGTGGGTTCTGACAGAGTGGAGGACACAACAAGTCGGGGCCATCTGCCAAGTGATGAGACGCATTCTGAAAGTATGTGATCACGTTTGCAGTCACCCAGCATGGAAGTCATGCACCTATGTCACCTGCTCAGCCAGGACTCAGATGCCAGCTCCTCCATGGGGAGGAGAAGGAAATGGAAGTCAAGGGCACATGCCCAGGTTGTGGGCTTGATCCCCAGTAGGGGGCATGCAGGAGGTAGCTGATCAATGACTCTCTCTCATCATTGATGGTTCTATCTCTCTCTCTCTCTCTCCCCCTCTCTGAAATCAATAAAAATATATTTTAAAAATGTCATTTTTTTTATAAGCACAGAATTACCATAATCAAGGGAGTCTGGCAAAAAAACCCTATAGTACTTGAACAAGAAACACATAACATAAACAGAAACTCAACACATATTCCAATATACCCTGGTAAAATTCTTACATTATCAGGAACTCTGGAGGTTCCTCCACGGCCTCAGGAAGGAAATGTGACTTTCTTTCAAGGGGATTAAAGTGTTTATTTTTATTTTATTTTTTATCAAAGGGCAACTTCAGCCTTCTTGCTCCCACAGACCCAATTGGGCCATTGGAAACTTAAGAATGAATAAGACAGAATTGAATTATAACACTATTTAAAAAAGAGAGAAGCCACGTGTCTACACGGAGACCACATCTTTGCAAGGAGGTTTCCTCCTAGAAGAACAGTACCTAATAAACGTAGAAGGAGTGCTAGACACAGAACACCGCCACCTGACAGCCACCATGGCAACAGCGATGCAGCGGAACTCCGCAGTAGATGTAGACGCCTTAAAGACGGGAAGGAACAGCATCTCCACAGCCTCAACGTAGCCGCCCCCCAATTATCCATTAGTAAAAACATGAAGCTTCACAGGGGGAAACCTGGGGATTACGCTTATCATTGGCCAGGGGTTACACTTATCATCAGGGAGGGACAAAGTGTCACCGAGTGTCCCTGATGTGAACTGCTGAGAAGGTCACAGCATCACCTGGGCAATTTTCCTGTTACATGTATCTCACGTGAATCAAGTCCTAAGAAAACATCAAACCAATTCAGTCGAAGGACAGTCTGTGAAACAGTTCCGACTGTTTAAAAAGGTAATTCAGTGAAAGGCTGGAAAATGCTGGAAATTGTTTTGGGTTGAAGGAGTGAAAGGAGACTGAAAAGGGAGGACCAGCACGTCCCTGATCCAGGACTGGAGTTTGGACTGAAAAAGACAGACAAGTCTACAGGACACTGTGGGATTGCTGGTGAAATGGATTAGTAACTAGATATTAACTGACAGTATCATATTCATGTTAATTTTTTTGTTAATCTTCACCTGAAGATATTTTTGCCATTAATTTTAGAGAGAGTGGAGGTAGGAAGGAAGAGACAGAAACATCGATGTAAGAGACATATTGATTGGTTTCCTCCCACAGGCCCCCAACCAGGGCTGGGGACTGAACCTGAAACTGAGGTACAAGCCCTGGAACGGCATCAAAGCCAGACCCTTCGGTGCGCGGGCCGATTCTCTAACTCACATGTGTCAAACACAAGGCCCTCGGGCCAAATCCGTCCCGCCAGGCCTTGCAATGTGGCCCGCACCGCGCTGTCATTGTGATGGAAACGCACTCCGCTGCGTTTCCATCACAATGACAGTTTATGACTGTTCAGTAAACCATTCGGCCCGCGATTTAGGCTGGATTTTAGATTTTGGCCCCTTCTCTGATTGAGTTCGACACCCCTACTCTAACTGCTCAGGCTTGCTGGCCTGCGAAATGCTAAATTTTCTGAGCGTGACCATCCATCTGTTGATATGAAGGATAATTTCCTTGTCTGCTGTAGACACCTGACACTGAAAGTGATGTCTGCACCAGGGGGTGTGATTGTATAGAGTCTTTAAGCTTTTACTTTGTTTTCAGGTCATCACATTTTTTAAAAATTAAGGAAAAAACAGATGTTGAACTGGTGACGGCAAATGTCCCTCCACCTTCCTCCTGACTCCGCCTGTGGCGGCCCCTCTGGAAGGATCCTCCCGGAAGGACCGAGTGTGGGAGCACCAGGTGCTGTCCCCTCAGCACATGTTTAGCCATGAACGCATGAACACGTCTCCGTGTCCTCACATCCTCGATTCAGCTTCTACCAGAAAGAATGCCCCAGTAGAAAACCTGCCTCTGCCACGCCAGGGGCGAGAGCTGGACCCATTAGTTCAAAGCGGAGTGAATTCAAATCAATTCATATCCAACAAACACTGCGAGCCGCAGTGGGCCAGGTCGGGAGTTGGACAAAAACACAAAATGGAACATACTTTCAGCTCCTGGGGACTCAACACCCAAGGGATGACCTAGGGTCCACATGCGTGCATTCCGCGCCGTGCACTTTACCGATGTAGTCGGAGAGGTTGACTTTCAGGGTCTGGACCAGGAGTCCTTCTTCCACCAGTTCCTTGTACAGAGACTCGATGGTTCTGGGAAGGGAGCAGACTGTCGGTTTCATGAGCACACACGCAGAGGCTGCAGTACTTCCACTAATCATCACATCTGCAGAGAACTTTAACCAGATCTATTTCAAAGGACGTTTGTATATGTGCAAATAAATGGGTTTTTGAGACATTTCTACAATTTTGGGATAAATTAGACTTTTTAAGAAACAATACGTTCACACATCCATGTATATGGCAGATGTTTCCCAGGAACACGAACGGTATCTGGGACCAGCTATAACTCCTGCTGTCCGTCCTTCCATCGGTCTTCTTGATGGCACAAATGTGAATTAGAAATTACCCAAAAATAGTAACACAATGGACCATAATCGCATATTTTCAGTTAGCATCGGCAAGCCGTGGTAGATCATTAATCCGCCACAAAATTGATGTTTCCTTTGAAGCCGACAGCATAATAGTTTACAGGAAATGTGTAGAAAGAACAAGAGACTTACAGGGGAAACAATTCTGGTCTACAGTTCTGAGTGTGATGATCTTTCAGGAGGATATTATACTTTTCCATAGTGTTTACAGATGTCAAAACCACTTCCCTCCGAGGTCCTTGGGCAGACAGCCAGCACACGGGTAATTTATACTAATTGAGGGAAAACATGGAGGTACTATGCCCCTTGGTGAATGAGACTCCCCAGTGAAATTAACTGGGGCCTGACTTGCAGGCAGTCAGATAGGTCAGGTTCAAATATTGTTTGGCATAATCCTTGGAGGTGTTTTGTCTTTTCCCTTTTCTTTCCCAGGGGCCTTCCTCTTCCTTTAGGTGGAAGAGCTGTAAATGTGACGATATGTAAACAGCTCTGTGGCTGCTCTAGGACCTAGGTGAGCGTGGATCCAGGTTAAAGACTTTAGAATATCAGGTTCAAGCCAAATACCAGTGGGATGAATGTTAATCCCATGATCCTCACCTTTGATTGACTGGAATTTTATTCCACCAAATATATTTAAAACAGTGTGCCCTCAGCTGAGAACGAAGGAGGTTGGAATTGTGATGGAATTTGGGATAACAGTATCTGACCTATGTTAAGAAAATATCAACTGTAGCAGTTTAGCTTGAATGCCTTATTCAAGATAAGCACATAAAATGCACAAGATATTAACATGAAATTAAAGATTCCCTAAAATAATCGAAACTCTATATTAAGAACACAAACCTATATTTGAATATTGCCAGTGAAATGGACTTTTGTTATAGAATACATTTTCAACTTCAAAACTGCCTTAAGTTATTATAGAAATACTGGAGTAAGGTTCCCATTAACTTCATAAAACAGATATTTCTTAGCGTGTCTCCATATTTCCTCCAAAGTTGGATCAGGATGCTATTGTTTAAACAATTTCTAAGGACCCCATGAATTTTAAAACATAAAAAAGGTCATGTGAGCTCAGAGGCAATGGCCCATGTGTGCCTTCCAAGCCCATCTTCCTGGTGCATCTCCCAGTAGGTGCTGCTCCTTGGACAGGGCACACGGAGGTCCCACTGTGCTCGTGACACCCATAGGGTGTGGGGAGCCAGCAGGGGCCCCTTTGCCAGATGGAGGCTGAGGCCTCAGGTGTGCCCCATCCTCCTGTGGGTGTCCCCCTCCCCCTCACTCCCATGTGCTTTACAACAGAACAGGGCCCTCCTTACCTGTCAGCTGTCAGGTCTTTATCCTTCCTTCTCCCTTTCTTCCCCTTAGTTTTCTGAAAGACAATCGAAATATCCATCAGGTTAGGAAAAACAAGGAAGCAGATTAACTCTAGGAATCAGCTAAGGGAGCTGGTTTTTGGTGGTGGTGGGAGGTCAAGGGAGAAGCAGCTGTTTTAGGGAAACACGGAGCAGTTAGAAGTCTGGCTCCATGAATGTAGGAACTGGCCCCAAAGACCCCATGTTGCCCAGTGGACCAGTCCCTGGGTGGACAGAAAGGGAGGTCAGCACCGTGAATCCCCCAGGGCCTCATTCCCATCAGGCCCTGGGTGTTGTGATTCTCTGGGCTCTGACACATGAGAGGGCCGTGCACGCAGGCGAGCAAGCCATGCGTGTCTTTGGTACCCAGTCACCTCTCTGTTAGCATCTGGTCTGAAACCAGGAGCCCACAGGACTGGGCAACTATCCACCTCTGGTTCCCAAAGGGCTCTGCCTTCAGAGACTCGGGACAGCAGGGGAGGCGCCGAGAACTTGATCATTATAACGGGCCCATCGCCTCTGCATTCTGCACAGGCACAGTGTTTCAGCCGGCCTCTCTCCTCCTTTCCTGCTTCCCCTTCTATCTCAGCCTCCTCAGGTGACTGAGGTCCGTGCCACACCGGATTGACCACGGCCCTTTCTTAATGCTCTACTCTTCCTCTCCTCCCTGTTACCTCATTCATTCACTCATTATTTTTATTGAAGTATAATTTATGTATAATAATGTATATCTGTGGCTTCTCCAGAACTCAGACCTAAAAGGTTTTGTGCTACAACTAGGGAGGAACTCAAGAGAGAGAGAAAAGAGAGAAGAGAGAAGAGAGAGATGACCCCGAGAGGCAAGGCTAAGGATGTCATCAAGGGGTTGCCAGCTGATGAATGTAAATTTACAATAAGAAATAGAATTGTCCAGGGAAATGGACCCTGAAGATGTCCTCCTTGCCAGAAAATCAACCTGAACTATAATAATCTCTTACGAGGTTGCTTGGTGAGAATGCTACAGACCAACTGGCTGTAAAGCTGAGCTTCCCATGATTCCCTGCTTGGGTTCCATTAGTTTGTTGGAATGGCTCACAAAATCCACAAAAATGGGACTCATGTCTATTAAAGGGTATTGTAAAGGATACAGACCAATAGCCAGGTGGAGAGATACGCGGGGTGAGGTCTGGGAGAGTCCTGAGTGCAGGATCCCGGTTAGGTTGGGGTGTGTTACCCGGTAAAGTTGGGGTGCATCATGCCCCTGGCATGTGATTTGTTCACCATCCTGAACACTCTCCGAACCCCGTAAAACTGGTGTTTTCATGGAGACCTCTTCACGTCCGCAAGGTCAGTGATCCTCCCCCTTTCCAGCCTGTCTCCCTCCTCTAGAGAATGGAGATGGGGCTGAGAGTTCCAGGCTCCTCGTTATGGATGCTCTTCCTGGGGACCACCTCCCATCCCGAACCATCCAGGAGCCTGCCCAGAGCTGCCCATCGGAACAAGATGTCCCAAGTGCTCCTATTACTTAGGAATCTACAAGGGTTTCGGAAGTTCCTTGACACAAACAGTCGGAGACCGATATATATATTTGCTATGATCTCCAAACCACTGTGAGAAGGATCCGTGGCAATTTAAAATGCAATTCATCTGATCTGCCCCACACCCCAAGAAGCTGCTCATTGCCACTGGCCCCCCGCCCTCACAGATCTACCTACAGGAAGCGATGGGCGGGCATGTGCATTCCCCTCCTATTGCTGGGGCCTGGACGATCAGAATCCACAATGGTGAAGGGTTGACTTTATTCCCACAACCCGAGGGCTGAGCGTTGAGACAAGGCGGATTCAGGAAGGGGAGGCGTGTTCCCCTGGGAAGCAGAGGGCACAGCCAGGTGGGCTGGGCAGCATCTTGGCCACGCCGCTGGAGCCTGAGAAAGGGGTTCCTTGTCCCGGGTGGAATCTGCCTTCGGCCTCATCCCTCCCCACACTCATTCACTACTCACATTTTTACCTCCTTTCTTCTTTCCTATTCTGACTGGAAGTTCCTTTTCTTTGTTCACAGCTAGTTTGACGTTCTTTAGCTCCTGTCTCATCAGCTCATCAACCTAGGTGAATACAAAACACACCTCTTTCAGGTGACTGTGCAGGCCTCGCATGCCCTCGGTTCTGGGTCGGTCATGAGGAGGACCGGGCACTGGGCACCGGTGCTGCCGGGAGTGGCGTGGTGTCAGCACACCAGCTCTGTGGCTCTACCTGAACCCGGATCTCCACCTCCAGCTCCTTCCGCTTCTCCTCTTTGAGAATTTCCGGATCGTAGCCCTGGGGGAAATTCAACGACTCATCTTTGTTCTTCCACATGTCTATGCTCCAGAAGGACAAAGAAAAGGAAAATGAACATTTCTTTCAACATGAAGACAGATAAGCAGCTCCTGCAATAGAAAACACACGTTTAATTTCTACACGCAGGTCAGGCGGGCCCACCTCACGGCAGAAACCGGTGACTCAGAGGACAGCTGGCCGGGCTCAGCCGGTCTGGATCCAGGTCTGGCAAGGACAGAAGACCTCAAAGGCTGACATGGGCTGTATAGCAGGAGTGGGCATACAGGAAGGGGCTGAAAGTGGGGCTGAATTTTTATTATTTGAAATAATAAAAATTGTTTATTATTTTTATTTTTTATTTTTATTTTTTATTTTTTTTAAAATATATATTTTATTGATTTTGTACAGAGAGGAAGGGAGAGAGATAGAGAGTTAGAAACATCAATGAGAGAGAGTCATCGATCAGCTGCCTCTTGCACACCCCCTACTGGGGATATGCCCGCAACCAAGGTACATGCCCTTGACCGGAATCGAACCCGGGACCCTTCAGTCCCCAAGCCAACGCTCTATCCATTGAGCCAAACCGGTCTCGGCTGTTTATTATTTTTAGAGAGGCCTCCCCGGTTTCCAGAGTCAGAGCACGAGGAAAACACCTGGTGTAAGATGTCCATATCATCCCATTGGTGTGAAAAACGCCTGAAGTTATGAATAAATGAATGTAATCTTTGCCCCGAGCCCTCCGGAAGGTGCGTTTGTGATTAGCGTGCTGGGTGTGGCACGAAAAGCCCAGCTGGTATGCTGAAATACATCTAAGTTTAAAGGAGGACCGTCTGAGATGGAGGAGTAATAGCATGCTTCTTCTTATGTGTTTAAAGTTGTAAGCTGCCCTCCCTTGAAAATACTATAAAAGGTTTGAATGTGTCCTATTTATTAACAGTAAATATACGATTAACTAATAACAATAACGCATGAGAATGTACTATCTACTTATAACAACTCTTTTCTAACTTATACGATGACTAAATCTCCAATAGTGATTTATAAATGTTTCAATAAAGCAAAACTGCTTTGTTACTTATTAACTTTGCTTTCCACTTAGATACTAGTTTTACCCAAATCGGGAAGCAATGCATTTAATGATGAAAAGAACACCTCAAGAAACAGCATGTGCTGGCGAGGATGCGGGGAGGAGGGAACCCTTGTGCACTGTTGGTGGGGATGCAGGCAGGTGCAGTTGCTATGGAAACAGTAGAGAGGTCCCCCAAAAGAAGCTAAAAATGCATCTGCTTTATGACTCAGTGATTACACTTCTGGGTATATATCCAAAGAAATCCAAAACACTAATTCAAAAGAATATATGCATCCCTATGTTCATTGCAGCATTATTTACAATAGCCAAGCTATAGAAGCAACCCAAGTGCCCATCAATAGACAAGTGGATAAAAAAGTGGTGGAATACACAATGGAATATTACTTGGCCATAAAAAGGAACGAAATCTTACTATTCCTGACAAGACAGCATGGATGGACACAAAGGGTATTGTGCTAAGTGACGTAAGTCAATCAGAGAACGACAAATACCAGAGTTTCACGTACATGTGGAATCTAAAGAACAACATAAATGAACAAACAAAATAGACACATTCATAGACCCAGAGGGGGTTGGGGCCTGGCTGAAAGAGGTGAAGGGAGTAAGACGCATAAATTGGTGGTGATAAAAAGCCACGGGGAAGTGAAGTACACCATTAGGAATATAGTCACTAATATTGCCATAGCCATGTAGGATGCCAGGTGGAAAAAACGTTAAAAAATTAAAAAAAAAAAAAAAGAGCAGAAAGGCACACAGACTTGCACAGAAAGGAAACCATGACGTGGTTGCTGATGTAACAGCAGTCACCCCTCACGGCCAGTTCCCGGCGCTGTAACCGTATCACACCAATGCGGCCCGCGGACTGCCTGCACCTCCACGCCTTTCACATGGCGTTTTCCACCAAGACTTTGCCTTTCTCATGACACTTCTGCACAGGGCACTTCTCAATCCCTTCAAGAATGTCACGGGCATTTGTAAATGCAGGCAGCCATTCACGGCCCTCCAAGGGCAACCCCTGCCCTGCTCCCCGCTCCAGCAGAGAATGAGCCTTTATCTGAGGCTGAAAAGCAGGCCCGGCACTTTCACACGTTCAGTGATGAGGGAGGGGGCTTCATGTCAGCGATTAAAATGCTAATGGCTGCTCTGAGAAGGAAAACCTTTGATTTTTAAGAAAAGAGGTCTAAGACAGGATATTTCATTTCTGTAAGTTTCCAAAGACCTGACAGATAACACATGGAATGCCACACCACCCGCCCCGGGAGCCACAGCATGTTTTTGTGTTTGTCTTTTTTTTTCTTTTTCTTTTTCCCCCCGTAATGGAAACAGATATTACACAAAAGGCCTGGGTAGTCTCAAAAGTTTTCCCGGAGCTTTTCCTTGGTTAAAAGACTTGGCTTCTCTAGGAAGCATAAGATTTCCCCCAAATTAAGTTTTCCTTTTATCAAAACGATGCATGCCCATTGCCTTAAACAAAGTCCAAGAGCATTAACAGATTATAATGAAAAACTGCCTGTTCATCTTGAGGACATTACCGGATGGCATTCATTCTCACATTTGTTCATTCATTCATTCATTCATTCATTCGAAAATGCACTGAATAAATTTAGATGTATTCATATAAATACTTTATTCACAAATTCATGTTAAATTCATGACTTTGTGGAGCCTCACTACCAGCCAGCACTGCCCTCGGAGTGGCCCAGTGCGGCAGGCCCCTTTTCCAAGGCCCTGGCTTCCTGCTGCAGGAAGACAGTGAACACACCCATCTAAGTCAGATGCAGGCTAGTCAAGCTGGGTCAGGGTGGGCACAGGGTCAGGCGGGGAAGACCTGCAGGGACAAGCATTCCAGGCAAGGGGAACAGAAGGGACAAGGGCCCTGAGGTGGAAGTGTGATTGGCTCGTGGGCGGAAGAGCAGAGCAGGCCAGTGGAGCAGGGTGTGAAGTGACATATTTTCACATGAGCATTAGCTGTTTCTCTCGTCTTCTCCCGGTGTCTAAATAACTGGTAAATCCACAGGTAGCATACAATGTTACCTGTGGATTTACCAGTTTCAGCCACGAGCTCCTGACTTCTTACGATGGTAGAGGAGGATTGCTCTCTCCCACTTTTTCTCTTTCTCCCTTGTTTTCAGAGAAGAAAGCCAGGCTTTCCAAATGCTGGGGAACTGTTCCCCATGTGCGTGCAGGACAGTACCTAGATGAACAGGGCACCACCTCAGCGAGGGAGTAATGAGAGGATGAGGGGGTGGCAGCCAGGAGAGGCAAAGGCAGGCCCGAGGATGAGGTGACAGGGCCCTGGGAGCGAGGGCTTCTAAAGAGGATGAACTGGTCAGCTACCTGATATGTTGGGAGGCAGGAAAAGTGAGCTCGAAGGTCCGAGAGAATATGAAACAAGTGAGGGTTTAACTTACACAAGTTACCCAACGTGGGGCACTGTCCCCACCCCATCCACCGCCACCGTCCTATAGGCGTGTTGCTGGCACGTACCGCTCTGTATCTCCAGGTTGGCACAGTGCCAGGCACATGGAGACAGCCAATGGTGTTGGATAGGTGTTTTTGATAGTCACTGCTCCGCTCTGTTGTTGGTTAAAGAGCGGGTGGACTCTCAAACCTGAATGACGGTGGGTCTAAAAGCACCTGCCAATGGGGCAGTGGGGCTCACCTGTCCTGGCTGTTATGAAGAACTGAAGTCAGCGTGGGAAACACTAAGCGTGGCAGGTCTTGGGCCCCTAATAAGTATACAGTTACCTGCCCTCTGCCTTCCTCCCCAGTAAGAGCGGCACCCAATCCCACCAACACTGTCCTCTCCTCTGGGCTTCTCCCGCAGGCCAGCCCTTCACCCAGAGCAAGACCTGCACTCCCGTGCTTTGGGAAAAATTTTAGGGGTACACAACACTCTTCCTTTGGATAACTGGTCTATCACACCTGTAAGGACTCTGTGCTTGTGGCTGAGGATGTGGCTCCATTTACTGGGATAAAGCCATGAGTTGGTTTGATAATATGTTACGTAACTACCAGCACGGGCTGTCCAGACAGGACCAGAGTCAGAAGGAGGCGCACAAGTGACTGCTGCTGGGAAAACTCCACTTCACACCCTTGATGCATTTCTGAGGAATTCCCAACTACCACCACCTAGCACCAATGACCACAGTCGCCGTGGCCAGTCATTTGTGCTGGGGTTTATCCTGAGGGTGGAATAGACCCAAAGGCATTGGACAATTGTTCTTGTAAATCTTCATGGAAACATCTGAAAGGCTGATCCACACACTTGCAGCTCTCGCTGGGTGTGGCTGGGCTAATTATGAGAACAGGGGACAAAGAACGGTGTTGTGTTCGGCACAGGTCTCATAGGGCTAAAGCCTTTTGCTGTACGTACAGAATCGGTTTATCAAACCATCCAGGGCATGGCTTTCTGCCCTTTCATTACAGCCAGAAGATGTGAAGAATTAGGGGTCCAAACACAGAATGGAGGTTTTGATTATGTTCTCATCCTATTTTCTTACCCACTATCTGCCTTCTTTCCTACCCACTATCTGCCTTAAAGGCACTCAAAGGAATCTAAAGATAGAAAGGGGCAGGTCTTGGCTCTGAGCTGCATGCTCACAGCCTCTCCTGACGGGGTGCTGGGTGTTGGGGTCCAGGGCTTGCTGGGTGGACAGAGTGACACCTCAGTGTTGCTCTTATTCTCCAAAACTGACCTTTGTATATGTTACTTCCTTCCTCCATTGTTTGAAGGAAAACACTGGGTGACATTTTCCATGGCTCGTCTTCCTCCTGTTAAAGCAGAACAATATTTCTGTGACCTGAAGGCACCGTGCATCTGCCGAGACTGGACAGAAAAGGCGCATCCACCGTGACTCCTGCCCCCACGGTCCCCACGGACCCCTCCCCGGGCACCCCTGCGGGCCAGCCGGACATGGGGCTGGGTGGTTCTGGAGATGTAGCTCCGCTGCTGGCTCACAGGCACCTTGATGCCGCTGTCCACACTGGGCACCTCCCCGTAGTCCCCATGCCTTGAGTTTGGTCCTGACACCTACTTTCACCATGTGTGTGACTCCGCTTTGGGGCTGCTCCATCTTTGCTCTGCTCTGCCCAGCGCCAGCTCTGCACCTGTATAAGCACCTGGTTGCCCCTCCCTGCTGCTCGCCTGTCCCCTTCCTCAGCCAGGAAGCCATTCACACCTCACCCGGGCTCCAGGGCAGAGAGCCCGAGCACCTGCTGACCACGTGATCCTGGGCCCTGGCACCACCTGCAGGTGAGGCTGAGCCCTCACCCCTGGAGAAGTCTTCTCTGCCCCGCAGCACCAGGGCCCCGCTGCTCCTGCCGTGACAGCCCGGCTCACAAACCCTCATCTGATGTTTCTGAGCAATAATGTTTATTTATACCGTTCGAGTGCCAGGTGCCTGCAGACACTCCCATGGCTGTTGTCAACCCACAGAGGGCGGGGGATAATGTGGTGGACGTTATGTCCATGAGGAGTTTTCCTGGGCCCCCGGGTATTCTCTCCACAGCTGAGAGGTAGCGCGGCCACGAGACCATGAGCACCTTCCCCTGCGCGGCTTCTGGTGGGCATGGGCGTGTCCCTCCTTTCTGGACACCAGGCACCCAGGGCAGGAGGGGAGTCGGGTGAACAGAGCTCACAGAGCGAGGAGCTCTGAGGAGGAGGAGGTCGGGGTGCTGGCTCATTCATGGAGGGCCTGCCTGGAACCACAGCTCACAAATCGTGGGGCTGCTGAGCCCAGGAGGGAGACCACCTGTCTTGCAGCACTTGGGGGAGAACTTGAACCCAGAAACACCAGGGGCTCAGAGTCCAGGGAGCAACTGCCCCACCTTCCAGAACCCACAGGAAACCCTAGCTCACTGAGAAGGTACATCCCTCCCCTAGTCCATTCCCCCAGTGCCCAGGGCTGGCCATTGCCGCTCCCGGCCACCCCACATCCAGTCATCTGAGAAAAACCTGCGAGATCAGCAAGAAGACCAGTGTTGCACAAAGCATGTTCTTGGAGGAAAGAGCTAATGTACGGCCACCTGGGAAATTTAAAGTAACTGTAATTAGTGTTCTCTGAGGTCCTATTAATCTCTCTCTCTTCCGGTGCTACTGAGGACTCATGGGTCTTAGACATTTTTCAGTCAATGTGTTGCTAGCTATTATTGCCATTTTTGTTTTGGATACTCAGGTTGTCCTATTTAGCCTCCAGGAGCCCCTATAGGTATAAATATTGCCTTTATGGGGGAGGAGGAGGAGGAGAGGGGGAGGGAGAAGGAGAGGAGGGGTAGGAGGAAGAGGGAGAGCAGGAGTGGAAATTTTCCGTTAGATCTGAGGCAGATGTCCCCTCCTCTGTGAAGCCATCCTGGATTCCCCCAGGCAGATGTGACTCTCCCCTGACTCAGCAGGATGTTCGGAATCCTGGCACCTGTTTCTCTGTACAGATTACTGGCTATTGACGTCTTACCTGCTCTCTTGGCCTTCCTGCCTTGGTCACTTCCTCCCCCACTGTCCACCGCCCAACATAGCTGTGCAGCACAGATCTTAGATTACAACTCACTGAACTCCGAGCTGCTCAAGTCACTGCCCAGAGCTGACTCCTCTCTGGAGGCACAAGGCTCCGCCAGCCCCCCCAGCCCATCACCCGCTGCACCGTGGCAGGCCCACACGCCGCACATCCCTCTCTGAAGCTGTCCTCTGGTTCTCTGGCTCGGAGATTGCCTGGAACCCCGCATCCTGCCTCCAATACTTGTCCTCCAGGTCCCTCTCAATAGCCACCCTGCTACCTATGCTCATTTGTAACATCTCAGGAACATACAAAGCTTTCAATCTTCTACCTGTGTGATATTTCGAAGAGTATTTTCTGTTTATAGAGGTTAGTGGAAATATTCAGATAATCCTATCAGCTTTTTAAAAATAGGAGGACTTTCCTAGTTTTCTGATTATTTACATGTGGCTGGCGCCTGATAAGCCCCTAAGTTATGAGATACCAGAGCATCGTCACAGCTCTGCCCTGGACACAGGCCGCGTGAGTCAGTGTCTGTGCACGTCCAACAGAACTATTTCCTCTCTCCAGGCCTTGCCCTTCCACCAGAATGAGTAACAGATGTCATTTTTCTACAGGTCAAAGTACCAACTCTCACACACGGGTTTGACTGGCTGGTCTCGGGAATATTCTGGACACTTGAGGGTTGACTTTTAAAAGTCAATGGGGAAGATAATCTGATCTCTAAGAAGCATACCCGCATAATTTAAATATACCAATTTTTATTAGCAATGACCAATTATTCTTTCAATAATCACATTGTCACTTTGGAGACCTGTACTTTTCAGGGCTAAATTCATTTCTAAGTGATTCTGCAGGGTGTCACCTATCATTTGCAACTGCGTCATAAATACTGACGTACTCAAACTTTGCTTTTTGTTCCAAACTGTTCATTGTTAAGTGACTTTTTAAAAAACAAGTTTTTATTGATTTTAGAGAAAGAGGAAGGGAGAGGGAAAAAGAGATGGAAACATCGATGTGAGAGGAACATCATCAAACGGCTGTCTCCTGCAAGCCCCATTCTTAGGATTGAGCCCGCAACCCAGGCATGTACCCCAACTGGGAATCGTACCGGCAACCTCTTGGTGCATGGGTTGATGCTCAGTCACTGAGCCACACTGGCCAGGCCTTCGGTGACTCTCGAATAGCTAGTAAATAAAACACCATCACTCAACACAGACCAGATTGTGTAGCTGGTACTTTCAGATTTTTATGAGACAAGCTTCACTAACAGTGAATTTTCAATCTGCAAATGGCAGATGCCCTCAAGCATGCCGAGAGAAGAGATGCTCAGAATAACATCGAAACTCTTCTAATTGTTCTTACTCTTGGGGACTGCTTAAAACTCTCTTTCCAAGCGAGAGGAGGGTTATTCAATAAGCATTATTGTGTGAGCTGTCATTTTTGAGGGTGTGGGGGGAGATGAGGGAACAGTTTCTAACTTTTGGGGTGTAGGCAGATTAGCAGGGCAATAGGTGGTCTCACGAGTTGGATTCCCTGGAGATACTCAGAGGGTCTGGGAACAGCTGAGAGGGTTTCCTGGGAATAGCACCCATGGGGAGAGGCAGGGAAAGGAGCCGCAAATCGGGGCACAGGGAGAAGCTGGCTGTTATGCAATGACAAGGAGCTCTCAGCTGGTCCCACAGAAAGCCAAAGAGCTGGGAGAACCCTTCAGAGTTGTCCCAGTGAGGTGAGGGGGCTGTGCTCTGTACGCTAACATGACTGTCCTTGGATGCAGCTGCTCCGGGGTGGGGTGGGGTGGGGTGGAGTTGGGGGGATGGTAACCTCAGGTGGATCAGCTCCCTTTGACCCGGAAGTCAGAACATTCTGGGAATTTGGGGACTGGGTGCCTGGGTCCAGAAGAAGATGCCCACCTCAGCACAGAAAGGATGGCATCCAACTGTCGGTCAGCATAAACAAGACGGGAAAACCACCAGTTGACAGCATGGTTTCCTAGGAAAGGAATGACTGCCATCTCAGCAGATCTGAGATGATTCCATTGACTCAAAGCACAAGAGCAAAAAAACTCAACTTTCTAAAATTCCAGATTCCTTACCTTACTTTTTTCTTTCGGTCCTTTCTTTTCCTTAACTTTTTGGTCTTTCTGTTTTTCCTTTTTCTTTTCCTTCCTTTTCTTTTCCTCCTCTTCTTGGGTTGCAATAATATCTTCAATAACCTGGTAAGAAACAAAACAACAATAGCATTTTAATGGAGCCCTATCAAGAGGAGAACTGTTTTTCTTGTCTGGATGGAAGTGTTTGCTGGTCAGTCTCCAGTCTCTGCCTGCGCTGGGCCCGCAGGGTGGCTCCTCCTGGGATATCACAGGGCTCTCCCTGCCTCTGGGCTGGTTTGTCAGTGGGAGGCAGCAGTATGGCCTCTGAGGGCAGATGGAGAGAGAGGTGGGGCATTCTGAGCCCAGCTCCTCCCTAAGGCAGAGCTGCTCAACTCCCAGTGGCTCCGGGACACAAGGAGATGGAGGCTTCCTCCTCACTGGAGCCACGGCATCAGGGCCAGGCCTGGCCACAACTCTTCCCCAAATCCGTTTCCTGCCTGGACTCCGATGGTGACAGCTGCTCTTGCAACAACATCACGTTCCCGTCAATGATCACACGTCTCTTCTCAGAGCTGGTTTCTTCCAGCTGAGGTTTAATTTATATTTCCTGCAATGACCAAACCCGTTTACTCCTCCACAATTAAAACATTTGTTAAAGTGGTACCTGGTTCATACAGGACCAGCATCATTGAAGAATCAGTAAAGGCTTCTAAAATTCAGTTCAATACAGCAGATGTCTGAGAAGCTCTCACTTGCTAGGATGGAGAGCAATGGATTCTGGGAGCTAGGGGGTGAGGATGAGAAGACACACATCCTGTATGACCCTCAGTCTCTGCTCATCATTGGCCATGGGACTGAGATGTGTGATATACCTGATCTGAGACTCAGTTTCTCAGCTCTAAAAGGAGGTTAACACGCCCCTCCATACCACTGGCAATATGCCAGGCCCCGGCTCTGTGAGCTCCACCAACTAACTCCTGACTCCTAGACTCAGCCCTGGGGGGAGCTGTTATCACCCATTCTACTGGAAGGAACTTAGGCACAGAGTTCAATAACCTGGTCAAGGACATACAGCTAGTGAGTGGCGGAGCTGGGATTAAACCAGTGCTCACCAGGATGCACTTCATCATGTAGGAGAGAGGAGGTGAGATGAGAAAGAATATGTGTAAACTCATCCTATAGTATGACATGCATGTAGTAAAGAATAACAATGCTCTGCAGCTTCAGGATACATGCATGTGCAGTCTAAGCATAAAGAAACGGAAAGGAATAACAAACACCCCTTGTGCAGAGCACAGTGGGCAGTTCCAAAGGGCTGACGCCACCCCTCTAATGTGCTGTGTTCACACATCCTCCTGGGAGCAAGGCCAGCTGATTATGTCTTATTAGTATTTACCCAAATGCTCATTTATTCTTTGTAATATATATATATACTAGAGACCCAGTGCACAGATTTCTGCATGGGTGGGGGTCCCTCAGCCTGGCCTGTGCTCTCTCTCAATCTGGGCCCCTCAGGGGATGTTGGAGTGGCCTCAGTGCAGAAGTGGCATCCCCTTGAGGGATGTAGCAGTGCAGAAGTAGCAGGTGGCTGGGGAGGTGCTCCAGCCAGGGCTGGGTGCAGTTCTGCAGCTGCTCATCCTGGCCTCGCTGTGCCTGCTGCTGCCACTCACTCGGCTGAGTGGAGTGGTGCTCCCAATGTGGGAACGCCCTGAACACCAGGGGGCAGCTCCTGCATTGAGTGCCTGCCCTCTGGAGGTCAGTGCACATCATAGCAACTCGTCGACGGGTCGTTCCGGTTGTTTGGTTGTAATGGTTGCTTAGGCTTTTATACACACACACACACACACACACACACACACCACACACACACACACACACACACACACACACACATTTAAAGTACATTTTTATCGATTTCAGAGAGAAAAGGAGAGGAAGAGGGAGAGGGAGAGAGAGATAGAAACAACAATGATAAGAGAGAATCACTGATGGCTGCCTCCTGCACGACCCTACTGGGGATCAAGTCCACAACCCAGGCTTGTGCCCTGACTGGGAATTGAACCCTGATCTCCTCGTACATAGGAGGACACTCAACTGCTGAGCCACACTGGCAACTCTAGTATTATATTTTTGATGTTTATTACCTATGTTGCTCTTGCACGTTTAATTCACACCTTTAAAAGTATGAAAAGCAGCTTTATCATGAACAAAACAGCCATTCTGGCACCATCTGGTTTCAAAAAAAAACCCTAAACAAAATCATAGTCATGTGAGCTTGCATTCTAGGAGACTGCGGTGGGGTGAGGCCCTGAGAAGGGCATTGGGAAGGTGAGAGGTGACGTATGTGTTGTGTGGATTTTTTGGTAATAAAAAGGGTGTCTTTGGATAGGATTAAAAGTCCCTTGTCAAAATAGCAATGTTTTCCTTGGGGATCGAGTTCGCCTCAACTCATAGAACCAAATCATGGCTGCCCATGAGTGTTGTATTCTGAAGCACTGTGGGGCACGGACAGTTTTTGGTTCTTGGATGTTTAGAAACTTTTAGAAATCCGAAGACTTAAAAATACATAAAAATGTGAGCAGTTGAAAAAAGGATGAAATCTTTATTTGTGGAGCATACAATTCAGCATATCTTTTAAAGCCTTATCAATTGTGTTGTTTGTTCATTTAGTTTTTGAATAGATAATACATTTGCATGGCTCAGAATTCAAAAATAACAAAAGAGCATGTAGCAAAACATTTCCTCCTGTGCTGTGAGCCAGCCAACAAGATCCACTTTCGAAAGCCAACTTATACCCTAGAAATGTTTCCAGAGCCATTGCAAATATTAATAGATACAGGCAAACATGTGTGTGTACACACTCCCAGGTACAGAAAACTAACATTGTTTGCAAATCATGTCCATGAAAAAGGGTATGTGATTGTGGTGGTCCATCTTTTAAATCAGCACTGAATTTATTTTGCTCATGCTCTTCAATTATAGCAAAATCCTCCAAAGTGCACACATATGTACACATACAAACATGTTTTATAAGCATATATTTGCTGTGCATCAATTTCCATAAATCAATTTTAGAGCATTTCCAAAATCTCTATAAGATTCCCTCGTGTCCATTCATTGCCAATCCCTTTTCTCTAGCCTCTCCTCCTTCCCGGCCCAGCACTAGTCTACTTTCTGCCTCTAAAGATTTAATGTTCCTGGACATTTCATATAAATGAAATCATAGAACATGTAGTCTTCAGTGTCTGGCTTCCTTCACTTAGCATGTCTTAGAGGTCACCCATGTTGTAGTGTATACCAGATGTTTGTCCTTTATTTATGTCTGAGTAATACTCTATATTGCATGGATTGACCACATTTCACCTCTCCATTTAACAGGTGATGGACATTTAAGTTGTTTCAATTTTTTGGCTATTGTGAGCCAAAATGCTACTATGAATATCTATTGTATATATGTAAAAGCCTAAGTAATAGTTACGACTGAATGACTGGAAGGACAGGTCGCCCATTCACTATGACACACACTGAACGTAAGGGGGCAGGCACTCAACGCAAGAGCTGCCCCGTGGAGGTCAGTGTGTTCTTAAAGCCAACCTCCCATGATCCCTCCCCCAGCCAACTAGCTCCCCATCAGCTCTGATGGGGGGAGCCAGCTGGCCAACCTCCCAGGCCCCTACCCCGGCCAGCCGAACCCCCTATAGTCCTCGATTGCTGTCCAGGCCGAGAAACCTCGCCATGCACAAATTTTTGCACTGGGCCTTTAGTTCATGTATAACTTTTTTTTGTGTGTGTAGACATATATTTTCATTTCTTTTGGATAGAACTGCTGAGTCATTTGGTAAATTTATGCTTAACTATTAAGAAAGTGACAAACTGGTTTTCCAAAGTGGCTGCAACATTTTACATCCCCACCAGTAATGTGAGGGTTCCCTTTTCTCCACATCCTCAACATTTACTGACAGTGGCAATTATTCCAGGAGGCAAGAATCTTTTGATAATGGCCATCCTAGTGGGTATGAAATGGTATCTCTTTGTGGTTTGAATTTCATTTTCCTAATGACTGGTGATGTTGAGCATCTTTTCATATGTTTATTAGCAGTGAATTGTCTAAGTCTTTTGTCAAGTTTTTCATTGCCTTATTTATCTTCTCATAATTGAGATGTATAAGAGGTCTTAGTATATTCTGGATACAAGTCCTTTATCAGGTGTATGTTTTCAAATATCTTCCCCCAGTCTGCTCTGGTCTTTGCATTTTCTTAATGTCTTTCGAAGTGCAAAAGTTTTGAATTTTGATGAGGTTCAATTGATCAATTTTGTCTGCAGTGTAGCTTTAATTTGCATTTCTCTTATATGAGGGTGATCATCTTTCCATATGCTGAATGCTGAATACCTTTTATTATGTTTCAAATCCATTTAGGTTTTCTGTTCTGAGAACTGTCTGTTCATATCTCTTAGCTGTTTTTTTTTTTTTTTTTGGTAATTGATGTTCTTATAGAGCCATGAGAGCTCTTTATATATTAGAAAAATGATCTCTCTCTATGATACTTATTACAAATAATCCTCCCAGTGAGTCCTCTGCCATTTGACTTGACTTGGGGTTGATTCTGCCATGCAAGTTAAAACTATTTTTTGTGTGTAGTTGAATTTATCATTTCTTCTTCTATAACCTGGGTTGTGCAACAGCAGTAGAAAGGTCTTTCTCACCATGAGGTTATGACATATTTCTTCCTTGGCTTATTCAAGTCCTTTAGTGTTTTTGTTTTGTTTGACATTTAAATCTTTGATCCATTTGAAATCATTCTGGGATAAAGAGATAGTGATTTAAATTTCTTCTTTTTCAGATGACAACCTGGTTATTCTAATACCATATATTAAACTAGAGGTCCAGTGCATGAATTTGTGCATGGGTGGGGTCTGGCTGGCTTGCCCCAGATTGGGGCCAATTGGGCTGGGCCAGTCGGGGGGAGGGGACTTGGGAGGTTGGCCGGTCGACCCCACTCCCTGGTTGAACTCCTGGTCAAACTTCTGGTTGAGGCACAATTTGCATATTAGCCTTTTATTATATAAGATGGTCTTTTCGTCTTAGACAAGAAAGGTGAGGTGCCACATTTATTATATAACTATCCATATGTACTTGGGTATATTTCTTGAGTTTCCATTCTTTTCCTCTGATGTGTCTTTCTAGTCATTTGCTTATACCAATGGTCCTCTAATGACATGCTTTCATACCCAGCAGGGCTCATTACTCCCCGTTACACTTTATTTTCTGAATTTTACTGGTTGTTCTTGGCTATTTACTTTCTACCTGAAGTTTAGAATTGGGTTGGTCACTCTCCCTGTGCCCCCTCCCACCCATGCTCCAACATAATGCTCTTGGTATTTTTATTGGGTCAATGACATTTATAGATGATGCTGGGGAGAGTGGAAGTATTTATGATGTTGAGTATTTCTACCTAAGGACACTGTATGCTTTCCCATCTTTGTTTAAAAATTATTTTTCTAATATATTTTTATTGATTTCAGGGAGGAAGGAAGAGGGAGAAAGAAACATCAATGATGAGAGAATCATTGATCAGCTGCCTCCTGCACGCCCTCTACTGGGGATCGAGTCTGCAACCTGAGCATGTGCCTTTGTTCAGAATTGAACCTGGGACCCTTCAGTCTGCAGGCCTATGTTCTATCCACTGAGCCAAACCAGCTAAGGCTTTCCCATCTTTTTATTTGCATCCCTCAAAATATTTTAAACTCTTCTTCACATAAACACATATTTAAGTTTACTCTCGGGTATTTTATGTTTGTGTTGTTGCTGTTGTAAACGGGCCCTTTTATTGTATTTCCTATCTAGCTGCTGTTTGTACCCACAAAAGCTATTGCTTTCTGTACATTAATTTTATAATTCCCTCATCTGATTTCTCATATAAGTTAGTTTTTCAGTTTATTCTCTGTGCTTTTGTAAGTATATAACATATGTTCAAAGGGTGATCATTTTGCCTCTTCCATTCTAATCTCCACATCTCTATGTTCTTTTTTTTTTTTTTTTTTTTTTTTTTTTTTTTTTTTGTCTGACAGTAATCAATAGATCAGATGGGAGAATGAGAAAAGGCCACTTTTGTATTTTTTCGGACATTAGTGAAAATGTTTTTTTGGACATTAGTGAATTTCACTTAGCATGACATTGGCTTTTGAACTAAGATGGAAATATTTTGTCACGTTAAAGAAGTAGCTGTATATTCCCATTGTTTTTATTTTTTAACTAGTAGCCCTGTGCATGAATCTGTGCGCCAATAGTTCACCAGTAGCTTGCTGCTGCCTCATCGTTGTCCTGTAACTCTTCCCCCCCCCCCCGCCCCCTGCTTCCCTCCTCCCTCCCCCATAGCTTGCTGCCCTGCTCCCTCCTGTAGCTCTCCACAGCCTGCTTGTAGTTCGCTGTCCCACCTTCCTGCTGATCTGTGATGTGGTTGATTGTTACACTTCATGGCGTAATGAGCATTTGCATACTACATCTTTATTATAGGATATCAGAAATGGATGTTGAATTTGCCAAATGACCTTTCAGCATCCACCAAGATGAGCTTATGGTTTCCATGTTTGGCACTCTTTATGTGACACAGTGTATTCATATGCATCCTGAGACTGAGCTGTTCTTGCATCCTGAAATAAACGTGCTTGCTTGATTGCGGTGTGTTGCTTATTTAAGGTGCTGTTGGGTTTTAGTTTGTGAATATTTCAGTTGAAATTTTTGCACTGATTGTCATAAGGAAGACTGATCTGTGGTTCGATTTGTACTCAATCTTTTGGGGATTTGGTATCAATGTGATTATGCTCTTTTCATTAAAAAGTATTTGTACTGATTTTATTTTTTACAAATATAAACTTGACTACATGCATCATTAGAATGATTAGGCTGGGTCTACCTCTTCATCCTATTACAACTAACATTTGTAACATCGGCTAAAGCTTCCCAAAAGTTTTTTGTATGCCCAGTTCTGTTTTCAGTACAAGTATCATCCCCTCTAATCAGTGCATCAGACCCAGGTGGTAGGCACTGCTTGGGTGTCCCTGTGCAAATGAGAAGACAGAGATTCAGGGGGATTAGCTGGCCTCAGGTTGCAGACCTAGCATGTGGGGGACTGTGACTTCACCACGCCAGTTCGACTCCTCAATCATCAGCTCTGTGGCCCCTTTGTGTTATTTTAATTATTAACCAGGCATTCTCAGTTCTCTCTTGTTTTTAGTTTGACTAGATGTTAACTCTACTTTTAGATGTTCCTCCTGTACAATTTAGACATTCCACCGACATTCTTAATCCTATAATTATTACCTTTCTAAACTAACATGCAACGTGTTTGGCTGCTTGCCAGGGACTTTCAAGACAGGACTTGTGCCTGATGATTTAGCTGGAGGGACAAGACCTAAACATAACGAGTGAAATAACATCAGTCCAAACCACAGTCACTCACGTAGGGCTTGGTGACCTGCCAAACAAGGGTGTGGGTATTAAATGTCCTCGGAATTCAGAGGAGAAAGATGGGAGTCCTCTGGAGGTGGAATCCTCCACAGCTGCACAGTCCCTACTGTAGACCAGTAGCCTGTTTCCTGCTTTGTCAATGCTATAAACAAGGCAAACATGAACAGCGTTTTCAATGTCTGTGGCAGGGATCAGTGAATTACAGTGCCTGTGCCAAATCTGGCCTGATGCACATGTTTATAAATAAAGTTTTATTGGAGCACAGCCACATTCATCCATTCACATATTGTCCATTTTTGTTTTCATATTATAATGGCAAAGTTGAATAGTTGCAGTAGAGAATGTAGGTTCCACAGACTCAAATATTTACTATCTTTGTCCCTTTATGGAAAACATTTGTTGTTCCATGGAAGCTTGTCTTATTATTTCCTTAGTATAAATTCCTTCAATAGTATTTATGGGTCAAATGATATACAGATTAAATTTTTTAATATTTACTTAGTCCATTTCCCTTTAAAAATGTTATGCTGATTTATGTATCCAGCAGCAATGTATGGGAATGTTCCCCCCACCCTATGCTTAGAAACTCCAGTTATTATCATGATTTCAAATTTTTATCAATCCTATATGTGAAAAAATATATAGTAACATTTTCATATTTAAATTTCTTTGTTAGTGACTTGTAAAATTTCTTCTATTAAATTTCTGCTTGTATTCTTTGTCATCTTTTCTACTGAGGTGCTCAGATTTTTCTTATTACTTTATAAGAACTCTTTATATATGAGAGATATTTATTGTCACATGTTATCAGTCTATTCTTTTCCCATTACTGTGATATTTTAATTACTTTATAATTTGATTTATATCAAGTGGGGCACGTTCCCTGTGGTTATAGCCCCTTTTCAAAAACTTTTCACACATTTTCACGTATTTATTTTTTCATGTTAACTGGAGAATAATTTTGTCAATAAAATTGTTTTGATTTGATTGGAATTGCATTGACTGTATAGAACAATGGAAGAATAACATGTACTTATTCTTTATTGAGTCTTTCCAGGGAAATAATCCACCAGTCTATAGGTTCAAGTCTTTCAATTTCTGTAGTGTAATTTTTATAAATATCATTTTGTATAATATGTCAATAGCATTTTTAAGTTTATTGTGTTTTCTAGGAAGATGATAAGATAATCTAAAAACAATGATAAAAGTATCACTTCAAAATAGTTATAACTCTTTTTCTTATCTTATTATAGCATTAGGTAGTAAGAACTTACAGGAAAATTTTAACTAATACTTCTTACAGCAACCATTTTCCCCCCGAGTTACACTTTTGAGGGCAATGCCTCTAAAGCTTCAATGATGAGAATCATGCAAGTCTTTTCTTGGTTTCTATGGTGCTCTAAGAGTAAGAACATTTACCCTATCTCTAGTTTATTAAAACATTTCTAAAATTAGCTTTCCATGTTAATTTAATCAGATACCAGGGAGACGACCAAACAGCATTTCTCTGGAAGATCGTCTATGTAGCAAACAGTAGAGTCT
Organism: Pipistrellus kuhlii; assembly: GCF_014108245.1. NCBI lineage: Eukaryota > Metazoa > Chordata > Mammalia > Chiroptera > Vespertilionidae > Pipistrellus > Pipistrellus kuhlii. Next base: position 28,235,204 of record NW_023425573.1, read on the forward strand.
TGATGGGTGAGAAGGACCTGAGCAGAGGAAGGTGGGTGGACAGGCACCGTGGAGGGTGGGACAGACCTGACATATACAAGGGCATCTCGAGTCAGCAGCCTGAGGGTGAGGAGGAAGGTGAGTGGGTGTGGTAGTGACTGTGGTGATGATGGAGCAGGAGACGAGACTGAGGTGAGCAGGGATATGGCCACAAAGGGCTCCAGAAATCAAGCTGCTCAGAATTTACTAATATGAGCTCCACATGTTATTGCATCTCATTCAAAGGCCCGAGGGGAGAAAGGTAAGTTCGTTCTCAAGTAAATTTGAAAGTACGTGCATTGATGAACTCATAGCAAGACCTAGTAATTTACATGTTTCATCTTTGCAGTGAAGTTGCTTGTGAAGGGGGCATCAAAAGAATCAGGAGACTAGGTATGAACTAAATATCTTCACTTATCTATTAAATATATTTAATATTACTTTTGCAAAAAGTACTATGAAAAATGTATGTCATTAAGTCTTATTGTGATAATTGACGAGCAACAAAGTTAAAAAATAACCGAGATCTGCCCAGCTGATGTGGCCCAGTGGATGAGCATCTGCCCGAGAACCAGGAGGCAGGAGGTCATGGTTTGATTACCAGTCGTGGCACATTCCGAAGTTTCAGGCTCAATCCCCAGTAGGGGGCATACAGTTAACTTATGATTCTCTCTCATCACTGATGTTTCTATCTCTCTCCCCATTCCCTTAAAAAGAAAAACATAGTAAAAATAAAATAACCAAGACCTAATAATGACAAACCTATCAACTCCAAACTTTAAGGAAATACAATCACGGTACATTTACCTGTTGTGGGGTCTTGTTTGAAAAAATGATAGCGGAACCTCCTTCTTCTACTTTAGGGTATTCGGGGAAGGTGCCAGTTAAGTTCCTGAGGAGGAAGAAAAGGCAAATTTAATAGAAAGGGTCGCATTCCTCTCTGTTATAGCCCCCCCGTAGCTGGCTCTGCTGATGCCCATTTAAATAAGTGCTAGCTATTTGGATGGGGCCACCCTGAGGTTTTGCAGGAGCAGGAGGGTCTGGGACCCACCCACAGGAGCGGGCTTCCCTCCTGCAGGAGCTGTTTCTCTTTCTCAGGCAGACTGGATGCTTTGTTCCCGCCCCCCCCCCCCCCCCCCATTTAAATTATTGAGATACTCTGTGCTTGAGTTAAGAATCAAGACAGAAGCACAAATCATTTCTTCCTGTTTAAAGTTTAGGATAAACACAGGAGTTTGAAACTAAACAGAAGGACGGAGGTGTTACAGTTACAAATGTAGTAATAATGCATGAAATACACACGCATGCTTCAGGCTTTAGTAAGTCCAAGGGTCTATATTTTATGGGTGCCAAGCAGTAATTTACTTTTGCTGTAACCATATAATTTCCTACATTTTGAAAAGCAGACTTTGTAATTTAATGTGGAGGCATTTCAGGAGGAATGTGCAGTTAACGTTGCTAAAGGAATTGACTCTGACACAAATGTTATGTTTACTCAGCATATAGAAGTGAGTTAGTTCCATCAACATAGAATCCATAGAATCCAAGGGTCCAAGGAGACAACCATGTTTTAAATGACTCTACTTTAATGGTTCTTAGACTTTTGGTCCTAGGAACCCTTTACACTCTTAATCCTCACGAGAAGATATTCTTTCCATTGCTTTTTAGAGAGAGTGGGAGAGAGGAGAGGGGTAAAGAGAGAGAAAAATCAAGGTGAGACTCATCGATCAGTTACCTCCTGCATGTGCTCGGATCAGAGGTGGGAGCAAACCCACGACCTGGGTACTTGACTGGGAATTGAACCTGTACCCCTTCTGTGCACAGGCCAATGCTCTAACCACTGAAAGATAGTATCAGGGCCCTTTTACACTCAGTTTTTTAGTATCCCAAAGAGCTTTCTGAAAATGTTATTGCTATTGATATTTACAAAATTTTATGTAAAACGGAGACATTTCTAAAATCCGTATTTTTAATTAATTAAAAAATTACAATAATAAACCTGTTATATGTTCACATAAATGTCCTTTTTAATGAATAACATATTTCCCCAATAAAAAAGTTTAGTGAGAAGAATGTTACTGATTTGCATCTTGGAAGTCACTTTAAGGTTTGGCTTACTGGAAGTTAGCTGGATGCTCCCATCTGCTCCTATGTTGACTGTTGCCATATGTTGTTTTGGTTGAAGCTTAGTAAGAGAACCTGGTCTCATGTATATGAACAATTGGAGAAGAGAGAGCAATTTTTTTTGTGTGTTAATCCTCACCTGAGGATGTTTTTCCCCCCGTTGGTTTTTAGATAGAGAGGAAGGGAGGGAGAGAAAATATTGATGTGAGAGAGACATTGATTGGTTGCCTACTGTACACACCCCCACTGGGGCCGGGAAATGAACCTGCAACCCAGGTACATTTCCTGGACTGAGAATTGAACCCAAGACCCTTCAGGGCATGGGCCAACACTCTAACCACTGAGCACCACTGGCCAGAGCAAGAGAGGACGATTTTAATAGCCTTTTAGACAACAGAATACTCCACTTTGATTCAACATGACTCAACACGTGGTAGCTTCCTGAAGGCTGGCAGTGACATGGAATCTGAAACCACACCAATGAACTTGCTTTCTCCATCGTGTGAAACTCCACCCGCCCATCTTCAGTGCTGGATATGTCTTTTGCTCATGCACGATTTTCTAACACCAGGTATCAGTCATTGGGTGCACTACATTATGCAGATCTTCCTGATGTCGATACGTTTCCTCACATCAAAATCACATTCCTTAACAACCTTCTAACAAAAAGGCTAAGTAATGGGAAGCTCTCAAAGTCATGGAGATACCATAGGGTTCTGAATTTTTCAATTTTCTCTAGAGAGCTCAAATTTTACTATTGGCAACAAATACCCTTGGTTGTTTTCCTTTAGGCTCATTTAGTTCATTTTTGAGATAATTTCTGCCCCAAACCCAAGTCTGAATCACCAGAATTCATCAGGTGTTTTTTAAATAAAAGTGATGTCCATAAAAAGCGGGTGTTCAGCTTGTGATGGTGGTCACACGTGGTGTGCAGCAGAGGCATATCTGGGCACTCCTGACTCTGTCTCACAGAATATTAAAAAGCTGTGTATTCAAGAATCAAGTCTTAATAACTTAGTTATATCTTTCTGCACCCTCAGGGGTCATTAAAGAAGGAAGACCAGGGTGACAACAAATGGGGGTCTGCCTTGCTCTCTGCTGCTCCCTCCACCACTGTGTTTTGGTGTGAATGCCAGGAACCACTGCAAATGAGTCATATGGAAAGAGTTTGACTTTTAGATCCCGAAACGTTCTTGGAGAGCTCAGAGGTCACAGACTTTGAGAACCGCCGCTCCAGAACATCTCCCTGAACCGCTGCTCAGATGCCCCCATGGCGGTCAGCTCCCTCCCCCACAGGCAGCCCTTCATTTCCAGACCTCAGCTGTCCTGAAGTCCTTTCTGACACTGGACCAACTGCAACCTGACTCCTTGTTTGACATTCTGGGGATACACAGAACTTGATTCTTTCTTTTCCACATAATTGCTAGCCAAACATTTTAAGACAGTTATGTCATTGTCTGGTTGAAACGGCTCAGGTCTCTTGAATCTTTCCTATTGGGCTCATTTTGTGGGAATGTGACTCAGTTCCTCAGCATTGCTTTGGAAGGAACTGAACACAATGCAGTGTGTGTGTGTGTGTTTGGGAGGGGGGCAGTCTCTGGACAAATGCACTAACACTTAGGATGGTGGGTGATCACACAATGTGTGTGACATTCTGTCTATTGAGCTACCATCATCACAGCTACTTTGGTGTCTTCACACACTCACTCACCATCCACCTATCCATCCATCCATCCATCCATCCATCCATCCATCCATCCACTTACCTACCCATCCATCCTTTTATCCATCCATTTATCCATCCATTCATCCATCCATCCATCCATCCACTTACCTACCCATCCATCCTTTTATCCATCCATTTATCCATCCATTCATCCACCCATCCATCCATCCTCCACCCATTCATCCACCCACCCATTTTTTCATAAATCCATTTATTTGTATAGTCAATCAATAAATACCTGGTTAGTACCAAACTTGATTCTAGTTGCAACGAAGGAGACAGTGATTGAACATTAAAAGATGCTGACCTTGCCCTCATGCAGCTCACATTCCACATCACTTGGCACAATATTTGGTTGATGCATATGTTTGACCTCAGATGCTACTTATCCACAAGATTCATAGCTCAAACCTCCTTTAACTTGCCTGACCATGTTTTGTCTCGATCTATAAATCACTTGGCCCAGCTGGTTTCTGGACAAAAACTCTGAATGCACTGAGCCTACAAATTAGAGCGTTCTCTCTCTTCATACCCAGTCCCCTAATTCCTTTGATACCACTTTTACAAGCAACTCCACTGTATGATTTTATTTCCACATTTAAAGCTCGAACGGTTGTGAGGACACAAAGCAGATGTAGCAGTTTATATAAACTAAAAACTAATAGAATTTACATGCTCCATTTTTTACAGTAGAATTCTCAACTTTGTCCCACACCAACTGTCACAGTAAGACTTAATAACATACATTTTTCATAGTACTTTTAAAAAAAGTAATATTAAACATATTTAACATGTAAGTAAAGACATTTAGTTCTTCTTAGCTACAGTAGTTTAAACAATTAATAATCTGAAATGGAATTAGTCTTATCTTGAAAGAATGTAAAAACTGAAGTCAAGACCAGTTTGGCTCAGTGGATAGAGCGTCGGCTTGAGGATTGAAAGGTCCCAGGTTCGATTCCGGCCAAGGGCATGTTCCTTGGTTGCGGGCACATCCTCAGTGGGGGGTGTGCAAGAGGCAGCTTCTAGCTCTCTATCCCTCTCTCTTCCTCTCTGTGAAAAATCAATAAAATATATTAAAAAAAAAAACTGTTGCAGGGCACACATTTAAAAGATAAATTTTAAAATTCATATCCAGAAAATAACAGCATAAACTGATAGCTCTTCATCTTGTGCTCAGGCACACGGGAACACACACACACGCGCGCGCGCACACACACACACACACACACACACACACACGCTTTCTTGTGCTTATGCCACTCCAGTCTGTCGCTCCGTGGCCAGGGGACCTCTGCTCCCACAGCAGCAGCACCCTGCTTGGTGACATGCTGAGGGCACCCTGGCTGGGACTCTGACCCGTGACTTGGTCACTTAGAGCAGTGGCCAGCTAACCCCGGCTTTCGAGTCACATGCAGCTCGTGAGCTACCGTTTGCTGCTCTGTTGACTAATGAGTTTGCTGATCACTGATTTAGAAGATGCTAAGAGAAAAGAGTTTTTGTATTTTCTTGGCTGCTGGGTGTCTGTTTTCAGTGTGTGGTCTGGCTGAAATGGGGGCTCTGGTTAGGATGGGGGCGCTGCCTTCCCCCTCGGCAGTCTGGGTGCTCAGGACTAAGCCACAATTGATCCATCACTGCTCATCATGAGGCAGCTGCAGCTGACGAGTGTTTCAGTGCTCGGGGCGCAGCGCACTGAGAAGGTGTGAAGCATCCGGGGAGAGACGTGTACTCTCAGACGTGAGTGAATGGAAACGTTATTTTGGCTCCCATGGCGTTTCTGGCACTGGCTGCTGGGGGCTGACAGCATTCCTGCAGGAGAGAGCCCATGGGGGGACTTTCAGGAAAGTAACTGAGGACTTCAACTTATGGGGTGTCAAGAAAAATCAAAAGTAGAGACAGTGCCGGGTTTCTGGTGGACCCCCATCCATCTGCCCCTCCACCTCAGGCATGCCATTCCTGCACTAGTGTTTGCTTCCCCGAGTCCGAGGGTCACCAAGGGGCAGAGGCTGTCCTTTCTCTTCCACAGGGACACTGACAGGTGCACCTTCGCCACCCGCAGTGAAGGACCACCTGTTGTGTGCCAGGGCTGACACATTGTGTGAACGTGGACCTCTCCGAGCGACAAAAACTATAGCAGGATGGGCTCTGTCTGAAAGACCCCCCACCCCATACACACACACAGCCCAAGGTCTCGCTGTGGAGGGCCCACTCGGGGTGCAGAAGAGGTGGAGAGTCAGCTGCTTTTAGATGGCTGCTGCTCTGTCTCTTTGCAGCTTGTAAAGTGCTTTCATAGATGCACAAAATCCTCTGCAGGATTACGGTTAGCTATGCTGCTGCCTCTGTGCCTATACACGATTTCAATCATGGCTTTCCCTCGATTATTCTTTGAATCTTAGTTCCTAAGCCATTTGATTATCTATAGAACCCGGGCCCTGCCACATGGCTGCAGGGAGGTAACCCGAGGGTGCGTGGGAAGGCTCTGGCTTCACCCAAGACTGAAGCAAGACTGTGAGAGCCACCCAGGAACACAAGGTTTGAGAAGTGGGTATGGAGCCTGGTAAGACTGTGGATCTATCAGTATCCTGAGCTTAGTCTGCATTTAGTCACCCACAGGCGACTGCCAGCACAGCTCAGGGGATCACATCTTTTTAAAGCAAGAATTCAGCCTCTTGGAATAATATTTAATTTGGATTAGAAAGTATAATTTCCAAGGATAGACTTTAAGTTAGCCATTAAATCTATTCCCTAAGAAGTATTTAGAAACATTTGAATATGAACACTGAATACAGACTTTATTATCTAGAAAATGTCAGACACTGCTTAACAGGTTTCAAAACTAAATGGCAGTGCTCTCTCAGGTCCAGGTGACTTCTGCAGTATTGTGGGAGACGAGCCCCCGGAGCCCCAGGCACCTCCCTGGCAGAGAACCCGTCTCCTAGGTGATGGGGTCGTCCCACTATCCAGGCCGATGGCTCCGGAACCTCGAATTTCTGTGCATCTAGTTCCTTTTATGTCTTCTTGTATTTTTCTTAGAAAAAAAAATATTTTTTTTTCTACAGTTGGAAAATTCTGACCTCCCTCCATGGGGGTTACCCTCTCCATTCTGCTTTTGACTACCCGTGGACTTTAACAATTAAGCAACCTACTTACTGCAACCATATTTTCCCCACCCTCATTACTGTTTTACTTAACTTAGCACACACCGTCGGCTTCCATCTCTGCTGTCAGTTCCTGGGCTCTCTGCTTTGTTTCGCTGATCTATCTATGTGTGTGCCTGTACATTAGTATCACGCATTCGCCTCATTTTTCTTTATAATATACTTGAAAATACAGTGCCATTTGTCCTTCCTTATTGTTTTTCTTTTAATCCCAATGACTTTAATAAGTATGTTTTCAAGTTCAATAACTAATCCTGTTGGGATTTTAATTGAAACTGTGTTCTCTCGATAAATCACCCAGAGCAGGCGTGTCATCTTCCCCTTTAACCAGAAACACGGCAGGGCCTGCCAGTTATTGAAGAGGTTTGTCACTTCTCCCTGTTAACATTTACAGGCTTGGTATGGGTTCATATGTTTCTCTTTCATAGTAATGCTATCATTGATTTGAAGAACATTTTTGAACACTTATAATATTTATTCCTCTTATTTGCTAAAATGTCATCATTTTAAAAATAATTTATATTATGGCACTAACTGTTATTAGAGGCAAAGCCCAATCATATTGTTCTTTTCTTTTATGGGAAGGAATCTAGTATTTACTCATTAAGTATGTAGCTCTCTTTTGTTTTAAAAAATAAATGTTTCATTCATTCATCTATTTTCTCATTTAAAATATATTTATTGAGTGTCTACTATGTGGTGGGTACTGTTGTAGTTTAGTATGCTAAGAATCAACCCTTGTCTTTCTGGTTTTAAGTTTTTTAAATACGAAGTGGGTATTTGATTTTATCAAATGGTTTTTCTGCATGAACCAAAAAGGTCATACTGCTTTTATTGATGTATAAAACATTGCATTTTCCTACCATTGAGCTATTTATGTTTCTGGGAACAGTTACCTGAGGTCTGGTTTTGTTCCATTGGCAGCTTTCAAGCACTGTCTGACACAGTACATGATGACAGAGCCAGAGAGCAAGAGCCTCCAGCCTCGCTTCCCCCAGTTCCCCGAGAGGGACAGTCCCAGGAGCAGAGCCATGGAGGCCAGTTCCCTCAGAGCTGGGGTTCCCGTGGATAGGGCATCTGGGGCGGGTCCCAGTTCCTGCCCTGAGCTGGGAGATGTCCCTGAGCTGATCAGAGCATCTGGGAGCCCAGCTGTCAGTGGCCACAGGACAGAGAGCCGGGACTCGCTGTGCTGGACTGAAGGAGAACACAGCAGGACAAAGGGCTGCCCCCTCCCTGAGTGTGTTCTTTATGGTGGTAACGTCCACCTGCTCCCCCACCCTCCTGCTGGCTTTGATGAAGCCAACTGCCATAGTGAGAGCCCAACTGGTGAGGGGTTGGGGTGCTCTCCAGCCAACAGCCAGCAGGGAGCTGAGGCCCTAGTCTGAACGCTGCTATGAGCTGTGTGAGTATGGAAGCAGAGGAGACCCCAGCCCCAAGCAGTTCAGCCGGTGGGACCCTGAGCAGAGCACCCAGCTCAGTGGTGCCAATGGGAACTGTGCAGTCATCAGTGGGTGTTGTGTGAAGCCACTAAGTTGGTGATCATATTGTTACTCAGCAATAGATGGTGACTATTCGGCCATCACACTGAAACAAATTATGAGAATAAGGTCGGAGAGGGGCCGTGAGTCAGGAGGCTACTGGGGTCCAAGCCTGCATGGGCAAGGTTGATCCTAACCCAGCTGTCAGTGAAGATGGGGAGATGTCTGCAAAGTGGGTGGGTTTGGGCATATTTTGAAGGTAGCGCCAATGCTATTTTCTGAAGGACTGGGTATTGGGCTCATATTGGGAGGGTGGGATCACGTACATTGGGGAGGGAAAGGCTGTGTGTGGAGCCATTGGAGGGTGAGATGCCAGCATAGTTCTGGACACATGGAGGCTGTGCTGTCCCTGTACTCCTTAGTGGGGACACTAACTGGACAGCTGGGTCTCCACATCTAGAATTTAAGAGAGCGATCTGGACGGGATATTTGCCTTGGGGAGTCAACAGTATGATGGAATGGAAGGCCGTGGGCCTCAATGAGATTACCAGGGGGACAGAGAAGGGAAGCAGACGAGGAGGCAAGACATGAGCAAGTCTGAGAGCCATGTCCAAGCAGAGCCAAGTTCTCAGCAGCTCAAGAATCTGCAGGCTTGGCTACATCGCCTAGGACTTTACCCAGGACTTAAGGGCACGGCCACGCTCATGGCCATGGAAAACATATACCATTGGGTTCCAGCAATAAAACCCTAAAATAAGGCCTTAGATGTGAGATAGAAGCACCAGGGAGACTAGATGTGTAACGAAAATAGTGTTTTCCTGGAAATAAAGAAACCTGGGGCTCCTGCCACTAATTAGCGATGTGATTTGAGCCAAAGGCTCCACTGCAGTGGGAACCTGGCCGGCTTCCCTCTCCGCCACGTGGTGCAGGGCAACAAGGTTGATTTATTCAGTTATTAAACAACAAGTATTGTGTGCCTATTAGCCAATTTCCAAAGTTCCTTTCAGCTCTGGAAGCTCAGGATTTGCATGTGACAAAGGCTGGTGGGGGAAGGGAGAGGTTAATTTCTCACAGAATCCACTCAATGATTCATGTTACTTTCTTATAAAAATGCATTCAACACAGCCATCTGTCTGTCTGTTCTTTTACTGAGGCAGCCTGAGGAGAAAAACACCAATGCCCTGTAACTTCCAGTGAGAAAATCTGAGGTGGAGAACATTTGGTAAAGTGGGGGCCTATTAAAAATTTATGCATATTGTCAAAAATTTTTGCACAAATGTGAGAATGACCGGCTCCAGAGTTGGCGGTGATTTAGAAAGCAGGACCACTAATGTGATACATTTCCCCCCTGAGGCCCGACACTGAGCTTCAGCGGGACCTACGGTTTCAGACACGCAGGGCAGAGATTTATCTGTGTTTCATCAAGTATGAAAAATATATGGATGGAGGGGTTTCCGGCCGGTACCCCCCAAGCCATCCCGCCACCTCTGTTCATGTCAGCAGACTCATAAATTCCTCCTGCGTTCTAAAGAGAGCAGCTTGTGCCACTGCACAGAAGCCCCCAGAAGTGTCACTCGCTGCCTATAAATTCACTGACACTCAATAAAGGCAATTGGCTGCACATGGACTTAGTTACCACGGCCCTCCATCCCTCAAAGGAGAGGAGGAAGAAGGAGTGTGCAGAGCATGGCAGTTTCTTAGTGGCCCATTGCACCATCTGATTTATTCCTTGATGTTTCTACTTATTAGTGGGCATCACATGTAGTTATCATTCACCACAGAAGCCTCCTCCTTGATCTGAAGGCGTTATCTTTGCGCCTGTTTGAATCCTACAGGAACCTCCCTGCCCAATCCCTGCCCTCTCTTATCTTATTGGAACGGACAATATATTACTGATTACACAGTTCACGTTTGTGATTTGGGTTACCCTTCTGTTGAGAAAATGAGACAGACACTTTAATTTCACCTCTCTATCTTAAATACCTATGTGTAGAGAAAAATTAACACCCGGGCAAGAGCATCCCTTTAGGAAGGAATGGAAAGATTTTCCCATTAAATGGGCTGCCATTCATCTTCTGCACATACTCAGTTTGAAACCCCAGGCATTGCTCACCCACCAACCTTCCCAGTGTAAGGGAGGAGCCTTTCCCCTCTCTAACTCAAGAATCCAGGAAGCCTAGGAAAGAGGAGAAAAAGGGCATACTAGCAAGATGTCCAGATATGTATGTTTTAAACTCATGTCTCATGAGCTACTTTAAAAAATAAACAATCCTATATAATAAAAGGGTAATATGCAAATTATCTCCATGACCTGGAATTCGACCAGGGGCAGGGCCAGCTCACTAACTGCCTGGAACCCCTCCCCCTGGCTCGCCCAGCCCCATTGGCCCGGATCAGGGCAGGCCGGCTTAGACCCCACTTATGTATGAATTCATGTACCGGGCACTCTGTTATAAACAGCAACAGAGTGACTTACAGGAAAGGGTAATTCTGAATATCCTCATTCAATCAAATGACAAACACACAGTTATGAAACACAAAGGCACAATTTCTATCTGAAGCAGCATGCTAACATAGGTCACCATGTGACACAGGAATTATGAGCATCCTATATACCAAGAAGAGTGCCCTCTGTCAAGGTGTATTCAGTGATGGTTCCAAGGTCACCTGACTCTCCCAGTTCCAGTGACTTTAGCAGAGTTGGCCGATTTGGGCTCTCACATCCTCAGGAGAGCATGGCTTTAATCTTTTCCATGGTGTTTTGCCCTCCTCAGGGGGCTCCCTACACTTGCCGGCCCCCTGGAAGGTGTGTATAGCGTGGCAGTACCTCCAGCCCAAGGCCACTCAAAGGACCAGGGTCATCAGCATCTTCACGAAGCTCATTAGAAACTCAAACTCTACTCCAAAAAACACAAGCAACAAAAGCAAACATGGACCAGTGGGACTTCATCAAAGTCAAAAGCTTCTCAGTAGCAAGGGAAACAGCAAAATAAAAAGGCAATCTGCAGAGTGGGAGAAAATATTTGCAAGCCATTATATACAATAAAGGGTTAGCATCCAGAATATATAAGGAACTCCCACAACTTGATAGCAAAAACAAAATAACAACACATTTTTTTAAAAATGGGCAAAGCAACCTGAACAGACATTTCTCCAAAGAAGACATACAATTGGACAACAGGTACAAGGAAAGGTATTCAGCCTCACTGATCATCAGGGAAATGCAAATCAGAGCCACAGTGAGATGTTGCCTCACACTGTTAGGATGGCCACCATCGGAGAGATGGAAGATCAGTGTTGGTGAGGGTACGGAGAAGAGACCATGTGAACTATTGGTGAGAATGTACACTTGTGCAGACACTATGGAAAACAGCATGGAGGTCCCTCAAAAAATTAATCACAGAACTTCTATATGACCCAGCAGCCCTATTTCTGGGTATCTACCTACAGGAAATAAAATCAGATCTTGAAAAACTGAATGCAGACTGTAAAATAACAGAAAAACCATATATTAGTCTCTGCTCCCGTTCCTGGCACAGAGCTCCTGGAACCCAGGTCATTTCCTAAGTGATAAGAGCACAAGGAGCGAATATTTGGACTCTGTCCCTGGTTCCTGACACAGGGCTCCTAAATCCCCTGGAATTTCCGGGTGACCAAAGTGTCTTTTGCTCTAATGAGGCAATGTTTATTTGGGATGGTCACCAGGAAGACCGAGTGGTGATTAGAAGCTAGGACATTTCAATCTCACCCTCTACTCTCCAGAGAGATGAGAGGGGATGGAGATTGAGTTAGTGACCTATCATTATTACATGAGGAAACCTCCCAAAACCCCAAAAGTGTGGGTTTAGAGAGCTTCTAGGTTGGTGTGTTTGTTGTCCAGGTGCTGGGAGGGTGAAGAGCTTTGTTCCTTCTCAAGTGCCTCACCCTACCTATTTCTTCCATCCGGCTGTTCATCTTCCTCCTTTATCACATTCTTTTATAGTAAACCTGTGAATATAAGTGTTTCCTTGAGTTCTGTGAGACATTTAGCAAATTATCAAACCCAGGTTTTTTTTGTTTTTTGTTTTTTTTTGTTTTTTTTTGTAGAAACCCTGATTTATAGTCAATCCATCAACAGTATGGGTGACAACCGGGAATTGGTATCTGCCATCTGAAGTTGGGGGGAAGTTTTGTGAGACTGAGCCCTCAACTTGTTGGTTTTTAAAGGGCGGTGTCACAGGAATTGCTTGACGTGTGAGTGTGACAGTAGTGTGTAGGGAAAGGAGAAACAAAAAAGAGTGGGTTCTTTTTTTCACACACACACACCCATGTTCACTGCAGCAGCCAAGAGATAGAAAAACCCTAAATATCCATTGGTGGATATATGGGTAAGGAAAATGTGGTATATACATACAATGAAATGTTATTCAGCCATCAAAAAGGAGAACATCTGCCCAGCTAGTGTGGCTCAGTGGTTGATCATCGACCTATTGAACCAAGAGGTCATGGTTTGATTCCCAGTCAGGGCACATGACTGGGTTGCAGGCTCGATCACCAGTAGGGGATGTGTAGGAGGCAGCGAGTTAATGATTCTCTCTCATCATTGATGTTTCTATCCCTTTCTCCCTCTTCCTTCCTCCCTGAAATCAATTTTAAAATATACCGGTGTGTATATATATATATATTTTCTTTTAAAAGGAGAAAATTTTGCAATTTGCTCCCACATGGATAAACCTGGAGGACATTAGGTGAACTAAGCCAGGCATAGGACAAACACTGTATTGCTCACTTACATGAAGAACCTAAAATACTCAGACACATAGGAGCAGAGAGGAGAATGGTTGTTGACACGGACTCCAATAGTCAAAGGGTACAAGTATCATTCCTACAGATGAGGGAGCCCTGGAAACCCGCTACCCAACATGGAGCCCATAGTCAATAAAAGTTAGCGTGACTGAACAAATTAGCTGAAAGGATAGATTCTATGCTAAGTGTTCTCACCACACACACAAAAGGGCAAATTAATAAAGGGTGTGGGAGGTGAGTTTAAAAATGCAACCTCTCAGGTCCCACCTGAGATCCACGGACAATGAACTTCAGGGCTGGGCCCAGAACTCGGTGTTTAACAAGCTTTCAGCTGATTCTGATTTGTGATCCAGTGTATAAGCACTACAGTCTGGCTCAACATTCAGGACAGTACTATCAGGATCTTCTGCATCTGTTGACGCCCCTGACCCTGTGCAGGGTCAGGGAAGACAGGGCGAAGGCATCACAGCCCTGCCCCCTGAAGGCTTGCCATCCAGAGGGGAGAAGAGAGGCACGCTGCAGGAACGGCAGTGGCCATTAGTGTCACCTACAGCAGTGATGTAGGACAGAACATGTTTTTGTTTCTCCTTTCCCTACACACTACTGTCACACATGGGCCACAGAAAGCGAGTGTGTCCACTGCATTTGCACACGAGCCCTGGGCCTGTCTCTAACAAGTCGGCGCCTGGAGAAACCACAAGAACCTGCTAGTATATCCTTAATCTGATTTACTGCGATGACTGGCATCAGATAGGCGATTTCACGGGGGATGCACCTGTCCCAAGGCCTTGGTGGGAATGCCGGGACCTTCAGTTCCCATCCCTCCTCGCCTTATGGCCCCCATTCATTTTCCACCAAAGCAACCGGCAGAAAAATGTTATTCGCCTTCTCATCTGAGTACCCTGCACCTGTTCACATCTCCACCGAAGGACCAGATGCTTCTGAGATTTACTGAAAACACATTGCAGGAGGAATGGGAAATAATGAGCCCCTCACACACCTCCCTGAGTGCACCCACCCCTCTCCCACCCTCCTCTGAGACTTCTATTTTCATCCTGAAAGTCACACACTCCATGTGGAGAACTTGGAATGTAAAAGGAGAAATGAACAAAGCAATGGTCCCGCTACCGAAAGGCATCCATTGTCAACATTCTGGTGGTTTCTTCTGATGTCTTCTAAGTCCTCAGAGGAACGGCTCGGAGCCGCCCTTGAGACCCAATTCCGGTTTCACACAAAGCCCGTGATTCAGGAAGTCTTCCCTCACCCAAAGGACTTTATTCTGCTGGTAACTACCCACGTTTTTAGCCAAGTTCCCTGACTTCCCTAAGCCCACTTTGTCATCTATAAAATAATTGGGCCAGCCAGCTGCTCCAATCCCAGCATGCCCCTCTCCCTTCCTTCTACCAGCGCAGAACCGACCCCAGCTCCGCTCCGTGTGGAGGTGTTGGAAGCAGGAGAAAGAGAAGGGGTCAGAAACAAGGGGAGCCCGGGTTTACAGGTTGTAGCTAACGAGCCCCGCGGCCTTGGCCACTGCCATCCTCCCCACAAAACGACACAGCGCACTCGGCCCGGTGGGGGCAGAGTCGGGGCCCAGGGACAGGGCTTCTGCGGCTGGAGCGCTCAGAACGAATGTGCTTTGGGGGCATCGTGGCTTTAGAATCGAACCCTGTCTCTCATGAGCCTTGATCCCCAGAAAACCTTACTCAACCTTTCTAAGCCTTGGAGTCCCATAAGGACAACCATGGGAGGCACCCGGCACAATCCCTTGTGTACGAGCAGTGGAGACCCGCGGCATCAGAAGAGAATTTTCTGTCAGTGTCCACAGGAGTGAACAGCAATGGAAGCCAGGTGGGCCATGGTCTAGCAGAGACCCATGTAGCCTCCCACATGTATAGGATACATGCACTCTCACGTGTATAGGAGACATGCACTTCCACATGTACAGGCAACATGCACTCCCAAGTATACAGGTGACATGCACTCCCACATGTATAGGAGACATGTGCTTCCATGTGTACAGGAGACATGCGTTCCACATGTGCAGGAGACAGCCTCCCACGTATGCAGGAGACACACACTTCTCCAGTCAAACAGGAACCCTGACATCCTCCCTCACTCTAAACACACCACTCACTCCAGCCCATTCCTGCCCTTGATCAGCACTCTCTCCCCAACTGGCATCGATTCTGCAGTCCCTCCAGGAATCCTGGCCCAAACTGCCACAACCTGGGGGGTGGGATGAGACAGGAGTCTATAGGCCCCCAGGCCCACCTGCCTTAAAATAACAAACCTTGACCTTTGTATTTAAATTATATCTTGATTTTGAAAATGGAAAAAAGACCTCTTCCAGAAAGAATGTTCGTTTGTGGGTGATCTTAGACAGGTCACGCCCCTGCCCTGGGGACTTGAAGCACATTCCTGGCTGTCTATATTTTGTTTGCCTGCTATATTATTATCCCCTCAGCTTTACCCTTTCTCACCCCCCTCCTCTCAGCCCTTTCTCACCCCAGCCTCCTCCCAGAGATCGGCAACAACACAGCATTCTGAAAAGACACAGTTGTGAACAGTGAATAGGAGGCTGCAGACTGGGATGAACTGCAAATTGTGTGTCTGAGAAGAAACGCCTTCCTGCATGTGGAACATCCTTATTGAAGATGCAGCATGTACTGCGCCTTGTCGAAGGCTTTGGAAGTATTCATCTCCATCACCTACCTTGAGGTGGGAGCTAGCGATACTTACACCCTCACTTCAAGATGAGAGATGGAGGCACAGGTGGGTTAAGGAAGTGGTTCAAGGTCACACAGCAAATGCTAGTGCTGGAATTTGAACTCAGGCAGCCTGGCTCTAAGACGTGTGTGTGTGTGTGTGTGTGTGTGTGTGTGTGTGTATGTAGGGGGGCGGGATGGAGATGAGAGAGAGAGAGAGAGAGAGAGAGAGAGAGAGAGAGAGAGAGAGAATGAGAATGTATTTTTAAAATTACAGATAACAGAATAGATACCATTACATCATGAGATTAAAAGATGGTGGCATTTCAATTCCCAGCCAGGCGCACCTGCTGAGGACCCCAGAGCTGTTCCTCTGAACCATCACTTCTGATGGTGTGTTGGCTTTAAAAGTGGAATAAGGCTACTTAATTTGCATCACTTTCAGATTCCTTGTTGAGAGGAGATCACATGGATGGAAAGGGACCTGCTGAGGAAGGACTGGCCCAGGGCCAATCCCGGAGCTATTGCTCTATCTGGGGATGTCACTCTCTGTGGACTGCAGGGTGAACGGGACGTCAGGCCTGGGTCCAACGAGTGAAGTAGCAGATGCAGCTGGGAGAACGGCAATGCTCCACAGCAGACCCGGCGGTCTCGGGCCAACCCTGGTAGTCAGAGCTGATGGCCACTCGGGTGGCTCTCTCCCTGTGAGGGAACCAAGGAGGAGCCTGGAACCTCTTCAGAGACAAGAGCCCACAGTCTCACGGCCTGGCTGAGGGCAGGCAGCTCTCTGTGGGTTCTCCTTTGTCACCTAAGGGATGGGAGGAAGTCACTTCTTGATGACACTTTATTACTTCCTTTTTAATGTTATTTCTTTACTTTTTATTTATCTGTCCATCTATTTTTAAATCTGTATTACTTCATTGGAGTAACATTGATTAATAACATTCTCTAATACAGCATCTGTAGATTGCCTTGTGTGCTCTGCACCTGAACACTAGTCTCCTTCCTTCACTGTGCGTTCGATCCCTTTTATTTTCTTCATCCTCTCCCTCACCCCCTTCCATTCTCGTAACCACCATTCTGTTGTCTGAGATAGTACTTTACAATGAAGCTTACTGATGGACTTTGAAACTGAAAAGATGGTGTATGACAGGACCTAAGCCAAGAAAAATAGCAACTGTAACAGATGTTTCTCAAAACCAAGTGTCCCATGACTGTGCTTTCCAATATGGTATCCATGATGGCATGTGCCTGTCTGCACTTAAATTTAAATAAAGCGAAATTAAAAAGTCAGATCTTTAGTGTCCTTAACTGCCTTTTCAATGTTCAACAGCCATATGTGGCTCGTGGCTACTACACTGGAAAGTGACTTTAGACTATTTCCACCACCTCAGAAAGTCCAACCAGGGCAGTGCTGTTCTAGACTGAAATACAGGCTCTGTAATGTGGCTCTTCATTATGGCTCAGTACAGTAAAGGGGAGAACAGTGCTTCTCTCAGAGTTGTTGAGGGGAGAATTAGGCTGAATAACAGCCTCCAAAATATTGGGTCCTAATCCCTGGAGCCTGTCAATATTATTTTATTATATATATGAAGAAAGGGTCTTTGCAGATGATAAATTAAGGGTCATGAGACAGGGAGATTAATCTGGGTTATCTGGTGGGTCCTAAATGGCATCATAGGTGTCCTCCTAAGAGTGGTACAGAGTGAGATAGAGACACACAGGAGAGGAGAAGGCACTGTGACCCCAGAGACTAGAGTGATATGGCCACAAGCTGAGGAATGCTGGCAGCCTCTTGGGCTGGAAGAGATGAGGAATAGACATTCCTCTAGAGCTCCTAGTGGGAATGCAATCCTGCTGACACTTTAGTTTGATTTCAGAACTGGGAGAAAATGAATTTCTACTGGTTTAAGCCACTAAGTTTGTGGTAATTCCTAACAGTGATAGTAGCAAATTAATACAAGAGTTAAATTAGTTAATGTGTTAAACACATAGAATTCCTGGTACACAATAAGTACCCAATAAATGTTATTATTATTATCATTTTAAATGAACACACACCTAATATATCCAATCACCAGAATGGTTTTAATGACAAGGGAGGCCAGGGGTGAGTTACAGGTGATAAACCCCCACATTTGAGTCTAACTATGGGAGGATGAGGAGGGACAGAGATCAAGGAGAGGAAGCTGGCCTTTGCTTGATGAACTGAAGTGCTCTCCAACCAAAACCATGTTTCCAAGATTGCAGTATTTGACAAAAACAGTTATTTCAAACAGGAAAGCCTGTAGATAGGAAGTGAGCTCAAATGCCCCTGAAGCATTAGTGTGAAGCACCCTGGGGGTGACCGCAGCTGAGAGCCTGCTCCGAGGGCAGGAAGGAGACCTAAGAGTGTGACTGCTGGTACGAGAGCAAGTACCAGCCATGCTCTCCCAGGACTGTACATCCAAGTCCTAGAGCCTCCACTGGAAAACCATTCAAACCCACTGGAGAGTTCAGCTAGGTAATGGTGCAAATTGTATAAAAATATATAACCAATAATAATAGAAAATAGTATTTGGAGAAAAGCTCATCTAAAATAGGAAAAACACCTAAAGTTCATAACCTCATCAGGAAGCTTGTGGGGCCCGAGTTTTTACTTGCAGCATCTCATTCAATCCCACAACAACCTGCAGCAGGTATTGTCGCCTAGGCTCTGAGCAGGGACGCCCAGGGCACAGGGCCAGCCTGGCCACAGTGAGTGGTAGACACTGGGCAGCAGGCTCTTAAGCACTGTTTATTTCTCCTCTTCTGTGTCTTTCTCTCTCTAGCTTTCCTATTGGCCGGTTTAAAAATAAAAGGCAAATGACAACTGGAAAGTCATTATTGCAATGATATGTCAATAAAGCTTTGGTATCATATATATCAGAAAATAAGACATCCTCTGAAAATAAGACCTAGTGTAACTTTGGGGAAAAAAATTAATATAAGACACTGTCTTATTTTTGGGGAAACAGTGTATATATATATTTTAGAGATCACTTAAAAAAACATCACAAGAAGAGGCAGAGAAATGACAGGGAAGAGATTACTGAGATAGTATTTTCTCTTCAATTGACAAAAGATTAAAAAGATAATAATTCATTAACTAAGGTATCCAAGCACTAGGCTGTTAAGCAATCATTAAAAACCTCTTTCGAAAAATATTTTAAGGACATGAGGAAACCCAATTAAAAAATTTAAAAATTAGAAAAAGAATCCATCAAACTACAATTAAAATATATATGCAAGAGGGAAAGACTGGAAGGAAATTTACCCAAAATTTTACAGTAGCAACGTTTGTATACAAAGGTTATATATGCTTTTATTGTTCTTCTTTAAACCCCTCTGTCTTATGAACTTTCTGCAATGAGCATGTATTACTTTTAACTTTGGAAAAGAAGACCTCCTTTAAAATAACTTAAAAATTGACTAAAAAAAAATCTGGTTATTACCCTTTTTGGCAACTGTAAGTATTAAATAGATGAGCTAAGAATAAGTATTTAAAATTGTGGGAGTGTATACGAATTGTAATTTCTAGTAATTCCCTAAGTGGCCATCCTGTGGCCTATTGGAATTTAGCCTGAGGGTTGATCATGTTTCATGTTTCAAAAGACAATATTTGCTTTTTATGTGTCTTTGATTTAAAAGAGCAAGGAAAGGGATTTTATCAAAGTCAATCAGATCAATGTAATCCAATTAAGAAGATAAATGCACCCTCGACCTTACATTCCTCCAAAAGAGGAACCTCTCCATCTTTGTGAATTACTCACAGCAAAGCCCTGGGAGCTGCTCTGACGTGGCCTCAGACTATCAGGTCAGTGACCCCAGGATGAACATTCTCAAGGGGCTGGCCTGCTAGCGCTGGATCTTCAAAGGGAGCCCAGAGCCCCCACACTGTCGGGAGGGCGGCTCCGGGTGACATCAGGGCCTGCAGAAGTCTCCCATGACCCTCCCAGACCTCAGGTGGGGGTAGCAGCTCATGCCTCCCTAGTCTTTAATCAAAAGATGATTTCCAATGGTGCCAGGCAGGTACTGCACTCAGCACTTTTGAAACATTAGAATGTTTTAAAATTTAAATGTTTATTTTGGATTATGCCCAACTCATTTGTTTGTCTTTCTTCTAATATGTTTTTAACTAGGCTTTTCATTATAAAAATAGTGCTTATTGAAAAAGACTTCAAAAGGACATAAGATTATTAAATAAAGGCCAACATCACTGCTCTAGTTTCCAGAGGTAGCCATGCTAACAGTTTCTAGTGTATCCTTCCAGAAAATTTCCATGCACATACAAACATATGATTAATATGTTAAATGTGTCTATGAATATATGTATGTATGTGTGTATATATTATGTATTTTAGCTTATCTGGGGCTATAATTGTACCTAGTGCTTTCTACTTTGTTTTGTCAACTAACAATAAATTTAATTTTAAAATGCCTATATGTCATTGGTAAATATGTTTTCCCATACAGTGGGTCCCATTTTCATTTTGATGTGGGTTTCTTTTGCTGTGCAAAAACTTTTTATTTTGATGTAGTCCCATTTTGTTTATTTTTTCCCTTTGTTTCTTTTGCCCTAGTTATTGTATCAGTAAAAATTTTGCTACATGAGATGTCTGATATTTTGCTGCCTATGTTTTCTTCAAGGGTTTTCATGATTTACATTTAAATATTTTATTATTTTTTAGTTATTCTTGTGTATGGTGTAAGTTGCTGGTCTAGTTTGATTTTCCCCCCCACAATTACTCCAACACCTGGGAAACTGTCCTTATTTCATTATATGTTCTTGCCTCCTTTATCAAAGATTAATTGAGCAGTATGGATTGGAACGATTTCTGGGTTCTCTGTTCTGTTCCATTGATCTAAATGCCTGTTCTTGTGCCAATACCAGCTGTTTTGATAGCTTGATATCTGGTATTGTGATTCCTCCAACTTTGTTCTTCTTTCTCAAGGTTGCTGTAGGCTATCCAGGCTCGTTTTGGGTTCCATATAAATTTTTGGAGTGTTTGTTCTAGATCTGTGAAATATGCATTGGTATTTTAATAGGGATTGGATTGAATCTATAGATTGCTTTGGGTAGTATGGACATCTTAATGATGCCAATTGTCCCAATCCATTAACACGGTATATTCATCCACTTGTTTATATCTTCTTTTATCTCTTTTTGTCAACATTCTATAGTTTTCTGAGTACAAGTCTTTTACCTCCTTTGTTAAGTTTATTCCTAAGTATCTTAGTTTTTGTTGTTGCTTTGGTAAATGGAATTGTTTAGTTTCTCTTTCTGAGAGTTCATTATTGGTGTATAAAAATGCCAGTGATTTCTAGGTGTTAATTTTGTATCCTGTTACATTGCCAAAATTTCATTTATTAAATCTAATAATTTTTTTTGGTGGAGTCTTTAGGGTTTTGTGTGTACAATATCATGTCATCTGTGAATAATGACAGTTTTACATCCTCCTTTCCGATTTGGATGCCTTTTATTTTCTCTTCTTGTCTGGTCACTGTGGCTAGAACTTCTAGTACTATGTTGGATAAACGTGGTAAAAGTAGGCAACCCTGTCTTGTTCCTGTTTTTAGGGGAAATGGCTTTAGATATGATGCTGGTTGTTACATCTGATAAAGGGTTAACATCCAAAATATATAAAGTACTTATACAACTCAACAAAAGGAAGACAAACAATCCAATCCAAAAATGGGCAGAAGACATAGACACTTCTTCAAAGAGGACATACAAAAGGCCAAGAGACATATGAAAAAAAAATGCTCAAATCATCAGAGAGAGGCAAATTAAAATGACAATGAGATACCACCTCACACCTGCCAAGAATGGATACCATCAATAAATCAACAAACAAGTGCTGGCGAGGATGTGAATAAAAGGAACCCTCGGGCACTGCTAGTGGCAGACTGGTACAGCCATTATGGAAAACAGTGTGAAGTTTCCTTAAAAAATTAAAAATGAAACTGCCATTTGATCTAGTGATCCCACTTTTAAGAATATATCCTAAGAAGCCTGAAGTAACCCATCAGAAATAATACATATGAACCCTTATGTTTATAGCAGCATTATTTACAATAGCTAAGATCTGGATACAGCCCAAGTGTCCAACAGCAGATGAGTGGATAAACAACAACAACAACTGTGGTACATTTACACAATGGAATACTACACTAGTATAAAAAAAAAAGAAAAAAAAAAGAAGGCTCTTTTACCCTTTGAGACAGACTGAAGGGACCTGGAGAGTACATGCTAAGTGAAATAAGTCACTCAGAGAAAGACAAGTATCACATGATCTAATGTGTATGTGGAACCCAATGAACAAATAAACTGACAAACAAAATAGATCTAGAGACATGGAAGCATGCAATAGGCTGATGATCCTCAGACGGAATGGGAGGATGGGAGGGAAGAGATCAACCAAAGAACTTACATGCATAAATGAATAACCCATGGACACAGACAACAGTGGGTTGAAGGGCTAAGGAGAGGAAGGAAGTGGGAAGGAGGAGGGTCGATGGTGGGGGTGGGGGGAAAGAAGGACATCTGTAATACTTTCAACAAAAAAGATAGGTTTTTAAAAATGTCTAAATAAAACTAAAGCATAATGTCATTGGTAGAAAACATTTCTGTGGACACCTATTCTCCGAAGTCCCGAGAGAAGGGAGGAGCATTCCTGATTGCAGAAGTTCATGAACATTGGGCATGTCATCCTCATTAACTATAAAAATGATGGTTTTAATGATAATCCCACAAGATTTAAACGGAAGACAATTCATTTGAAACAATGCCTTTCTTCCTAAATTTCCATGATCCCACAAGTCATCCTAAGATTATTTCCTCTGGACACAATTATGTAATTGGATAAGAATGAGAGACTGTGACACCGTAGCCCACACCATTCACTGCAAATACCTGGCTTGTATGTACCACTTTGTTCTCAGCCAGATGTGTGAATAAGCAGGTGGCCACAATATAATAGAATGACAATGATCTATCGAATACATGGAGAGGTCTAAGTGCTCTGAATTTCCTAACAACCTCCTGACGTGGTACGAGTCTTGTCCTCCTGTTCCAGACCAGGAAACTGACTACGGAGAAGGTCACTCAGCTATTTCTCCCAAAGCAAGGCTCCACACTGCCTGGAGGAGGAAAGGGGGCGGAGCACAAGATGTTCAAGTTCACAGGGTCAGGGAAGCATTATAGAAACTGTTTAATGAAAAAGACAGCAGCAACTGCATTACAAAAAATTAGTTCCTGAATTCATAACCTTGACATTTCACTCTTCTACAATGGAGCTAAAAACCCTCATGAAGCTACATCAACGTGCTCCTGTGCTGAAAACATGCAAGACCCTCAACTGCGATGGAAGAGACAGGCATGGTCTCTACGCCACTCACGCTCACCTGCATTCGATGATCCAGTGCCGGATCTGGTCTCGGAGGTTCTCCTTGATGTCTGCACCTTCCATTAACTGCAGGTTGCCCTTGATGGTGTCCATGGCTATCTTATAGTCCTCTTCATGCTTTATCTGCAGCTCATCCCGCAGGCGGGTCACCTTTTCAGCCTCGATTACTGTAGGGCTGACTTCATTAAACAGAGGAGGTGGGTTCTGAAAATGCAAGCAGAAAGGTTTGAGATCATAAAGGTCACAAAGCTGGTGGAAAATATCAGACGGGGAATTATCCCAACATCTTCAATGCTGTCTTACCAAAGGCCCATAGAAATACATGCAGAACACAAGAATCAGATTTGGCGGGAACATTTGTCAATGTGATTCACTGCCCCAGGGAGGAAAGATGGTGCTCACTCCACACCATTAACCAGAATCCAATGGGAGATGTAAGTTAGCTTGAAAAAAAAAATGCATATTCAGTAAACCTTAAAAAAAAAATCACCCAAACCACAGAAAGTAAACTTTTTCTGAATCTTCTTGGTTAGTGGGAGAACAAAGACTGTAGAATAAGAAAGTATGTGAAGCATGCCAAAAACTGTGAAGAGAATGTGAGTGCTCTAATTTCAAGAAAATCCAACATCATCCCTGAAAACTCTGTTCCATTGTTAGAGACCTCCTAAAAAGGAAATTATCTGCTGACCCAGACATTCACTATGATGTTATATCTTATTGTCAGAATGTTCTTCCCCAAAGTCTGCAGATCAAGTCAACAAATGCTTGGCTACTGAGCACCAACCAAATGCCCTGGTCCAGCATCCTAAGGGTATGGTCAGAGAAAATACAGAACAATGTCGAGACTTAACACCTATTTTTTAAAATCCCTAGAGAAATACAGTTGGTGGGATAAGAGTGACGTATGACATAGGCTAGAACGATGGCCAATAACCTGTGGAAGCACTATGTTGTGGGTTTGGGTGGGAAGAGCTAAAAGGGACTTGGAGAAGGAAAGCTCCTGGTGCCAGAAATCACACCTTGGAGAGCTGGGGCACAGCTCTCCTTTACAGGGAGAGATCCTGAGCCCCAAGGAGTTCAGAGATACAGCCCAGATCACTTAGCAAAGGAAGGGCCAATTCAGGGGTAAACTGGAGCCAGCCCATAACGGCTCATGAGATCTAATTGATGCATTTTCAGGAATTTTGCAAGCTAGATGATAAATCACCAATGCTAAATTTTATAAACATATAATTAAATCAGTTATATTAAAAATGAGTCATCAATACTAAAAATCTCGTCATTTCTTAGCTGTTTTCACTGGATTTTACTACTATCTATGTGCTTGACATTATGCATGTTCATCATTTAACTGTGTTGAAAGTACCATATGATGGTGGGTGACTGTGTGTACCTTCCCAACTGTGTTCGCTCAGGTAGGTGCCTGAAGCTGGCTACAAAAATTAGCAAATGCTGTAAGTCAGGGCTTCGGATATTGTTCTTATTGAATTGTCTAGACTTAAGTGCTAGGAAAATAACAACGCAGATAAACATAAAAATGTGCCGTGTCTGTATCAGCTACATTGTGACCAGCACAAGAAGTTGAGGAAATATTCTTCCAGCCCCCAAAACTGTAATCTGATTCATAGAAGTGTCCAACTTTTAACAATGATGGCTTGAAGTTGCAGCATCCTTTGGTTGTCTCACTTTCATCTGATTAAGGCACATGAAGATAACAATCTATGTCCATATCAGAACTACACTCACTTATTAAAGGCAACATCCTCATCATCCAGACAACACACAGAAGAGCTCAGTGGCAATCAAGGAAAGTGTTCTGTGAGCATCAATGGCCAGGTGAAATTTGCAAAAAGAGGAGCGTACATTTTATTAGTAGTAGTAAATTGTATGTACACAACCTTATATCAATAAATGATATATGCATAGTACATTTCTCCCAGAGAGCCACAGTTAAGTGTTACCAGTGCAGCACTGGGTAAATACAAGACCAGAACCTCATTGTTCCTGAAGGTTCTCCCACCACTCATCAGTCATCTGTGTCCTGCCCACTGCCCACCTTCTGTGAGCTTTCCTTCCCAAAGGGGCTATAGGGCCTGGGACGGTCAAAGAGCTTGCAGAACCCAGGGCGACACTAAGCTCAAAAGATTTCCGTTGAGTCAGAGCATAAAAGGAACCTCTCTTCCTGGAAAAGAGAAAAGCATAAGCCAAGGCACTGAAGCGGAAGGAAACATGGCTGTGGGTCACAATGAGATGAGCTGGAAAGGGGCACAGGAATTAGCAATTCTAATCATCCGTCATACCCATCACCGGCTCTTAACAATGTCTGAGCCTCAGAGACCTCTGTCGGTCTGGCAAAGCCTAGGGATGTCTTTCCGAATAATGTTTTCAAGTGAATAAAAAGAAAATAAACAGATTTATAGAGGAAGCCGATTATACTGGCACACAGCTCTATCCGGTAATGATCAGACTGGGGTCCTGGGTCACTGAGAGGAAGACCTCAGAGATGAAGTGCCATTTTTATCATGTCGTATCAAGAGGGCCAACTATCAAGCTGCTCACCTGGGTCACCTAGCTTAGGTGGGATCTTCCAGATTTCCTGTTCTAAGACCACTCCTCCCTCACCCCACCCCCTCCACCCTGTCCCCTGGTAGGAAGTCACTGTGCATAGCCTCTGCTTAAGGAGTGGGAGTTACATTCCACCTCCTTGAGGGTGGAGGACCTGAAATTATTTGAAATTTTTTCTGCATAATAGATTGGTCTATTCCCTCACATTTATTTATTTTATTTTTTAGTATATATTTTATTGATTTTTTACAGAGAGAAAGAGAAAGGGATAGAGAGTTAGAAACATCAATGAGAGAGAAACATCGATCAGCTGCCTCTTGCACACCCTCTACTGGGGATGTGCCCTCAACCAAGGTATATGCCTTTGACCAGAATCGAACCTGGGACCTTTTAGTCTGCAGGCTGACGCTCTATCCACTGAGCCAAACTGGTTTTCCCACATTTATTATGTTTTCCCACATTTATTAAATGATTCAATAATTTATTTATATCAATATGGCCTCATGGATAGTTCACTTATACTTTGGGTTATAATCTCAATAACACTTTATTATTTGTTTTTTAGACTGTCCTGGTTGAACAGCTATGACTGAGACCATATGTCCTGTAAAGTCTAAAATGATGAAGAACAGGAATGAGGAGGAGCACAAAGAGGACAAGGAGGAGAAATTTATAAAAGGGATCAAAGCAGCAGAGCAGGATCATTTCCTGAGCTCCTTCTACAGAAACAGTCCCATAGTCCTTGCCACAGTCCTGCCGGGCAGGTACTATTACCACACGAGGACATGGAACCAGAGAGTCGAGTTAGTGTTCCCAATGCACACAGCTGGCACATGGCAGAGGCAGGGAACAAGGCCTAGTTTTTGTTATCCAAAGCCATGCTCTGGGATTTCGGGGCAGAATGTCTGGGTTTAAGTCTGGGCTGTGCCACTTGCTACCTGTGTGATTTCATACAAGGCCCCAACTCTCTGAAGGCTCCGTCCCCTCCCCCCCACCCACCCCTCTTTAGGATGGGACAGCATTAGGCTGTGACGACTGAATGGGACCCTCTCTGGAAAGCCCTGTCTGGAGCCTGGCATGGGTGGGGGTTCTTGGTGCAGGTTCACTGTGGGGTCACTATGGGGGTCAGTGTGATTGCTGTCATTGCACAGGCGACTCCGACATTGAGTGCATGGAACCCAGGGAAGCTAGGAAGCTCCCTTGTAGAGAAATTTCCAGGATAAGAGAAAAATAATAAAGTCTATTTTGAAAGCTGTGAAATGTATATGACAAAATTGAAGGTCTTGTTTCCATGGATAAAACTATAAATTTAAATCAATTACTGGGGGGAAATGGTCATCTTAAAGACTCAATTCATGTCACGTACTAAAATAAATTCCAATTGAATGCGTTACATGTAACAAGCACACACACACACACACACACACACACACACACACACACACACTTACAATCTCCAAGAAATACCTATGAACCTCTGGGAGTGATTTCTCAACTTGAAACCACAATCCAGATGTTGTTGGAATTCAGCGTCCACTTAATGACACAAAATCAAGTCAGAAAGATGAAAAGAAAATCACACATATAAGAGTTTATAAAAACATGCATCAGGAAGTCTAAGGAAATAAGCCAATTGTCTATGATTAATATAATAAGAATGTGTGACTGTTATGACAGGAAAAAATGCTAAAACTACTTTAAATCTGAATCTAGAATGAAAATTACAGGATCATTTTTAAAAATGATCAAAGGCAAGTGATCAAAGGAAGGACTTTGTATGATACGTTTTGAGTCAATATAAAAAGATAGGAATTCCCTTTCCTTAATCAGATAAAGTAGTAGCCGATTCTTACACCACCCAGATAATGTTTCCCATTCCCAGTACCTACATCTTATAATTCTTCTACAGATTTTTCTCTCATCTCTCCAAGGACTGTTATAGCCATTGTTTATGTGACTATGTTAAAATGGATCCCTGCCACCAAGGACCCAACTTCCTCCGTCTGTGATGAATGTGTAAAATTGAAGTCTTGCATTAATGTTATGATTCTCAATCAACAAATCACACGAATGGCTTCCACCCCCCAATTACATCCTTCTTATGGTGATTTATGGCAAATTTCTTTCACAGACGTACATATACAAACTGTAGTTTAAACGGGGCCATTTCCTGGTTTACCCCTAAAAATGAAGAAGTGAGTCGTGACTCTGATGCATGTCTTGTCAATAGCTCTCCATGTGTTGCTTGGCGGACTTCCTCCCGCTCTGTGACTTCTGAGCAGAACAGGGAAATCGCCCAGCTCCCGTGGGACTGCACTCTGTCCCCACGTTCATTCACCGGAGTCCTTCACTCACGTTCACATCCACCTCTGGGGTGGAAATGGGGACCTGGCCATCCCATTGGACAGATGAGGACACGGAGGTTCAGACTTAAGTGAATTTCCGAGTCATTCTGCATTAATGAAGAAGCCATGGGGTTTCCGACTCTTTCGCTAGGACTTCCTCCTGCTATATATATACCACCCAGTGCTGTTCTCCTGTGTGTCCAGGTGTGTTTCTCCCTACAGACTCCTCCGACAAACATACACTTGGGGTCCTGGGCAGTCTCTTTCTCTAGTCGCTTCTGAATGTAAAGGTTGTCGTCTCTTTGGGTCCCCATGTTAACCAGCAGCTTTTCCTTGGGGCTAAAACATCTTTTCCTCCTCAGCAACCCCGGTCATACGGAATTCAAATTCGAGAACTCATCGTTGCATAAACAGCAACTCATTTAAAAATAAATTACGAATATTAAGGGGAAATAGGAAGCAAGATAACATACGATGTATTGAAATACATTAGCGGTAGAATTACGCGTCTTAATGAAGGCTTCCCATGTGAGTAAACCATTACATTTACAAGCTTTCCACAGTTAATGACCTGGAACCGGATAACGCAACCTACGTTGATGGTGAGGTCCTCCGTCAGCAGAAATATGCATATTAATAATTGATGCTGCTGTAAGAACAGGACATCGGGGGACGCTCCCTGGGTTGGTGGGGAAAAAGGACTCCATGGCCCATTAACTTGAAATGCTTAGCTAATGTTTCATGGGCTTTGTCTTAAAGAATCCGTGTTCAAATTAGGAAGAGAAAATGGACATTTGTCCAAATGAAAGCCTGTTCCATGTATCAGTCGCAAATGCACTGGCAGACAGATGACTGGATGAGGGCGACTCTGTTTCCCGCGGTGTAGGGGGTTCGCTTCTTCCTGGAGCTCTGTTGTCCCTGAAGGCGAAGCCGGAGCAGTGAGGGGGAGGGGGCATCTCGTGCAGCAAATGACCGTCTTGTGGGGTCTCGTGCTGTGGCCAGCCCAGAGACGACCTGGGAACAGCGGGCAGCGCTGCTCGTTGGGAAGCTCTTGGGCCCAGCTCCTTGGGCCATGGGGTGCCCCCGCTCCTGTCTGACTTTGCCGGCGGGATGACTGCCTCATGCTGTGGAGGGAACAGGACTGCGGTTGCTCTATTTCCTTAGTTTATGGAAATCAGCCATTTTGTCTCATCATCCCATTTTAGAGAAACGTGTCTGCATTTATATACCTGTGTGTATCCCAACGTGCCTCCTCATGACCACGAAGCCAGCAGGCGTGGGAACAGACTGCAGGGAGACCCAGAGCCCATGGCTTCCTTTGCCCTCTGCGCCAAGTCCAGTTATGTTATGGCTTTAAGTGAAGATGCCCCAATTTGAGTGGGTGCCAAACTATTAAAGGTTAACATTTTTCTAGCCCATTTAGATTTCTAAAACGTTCTTAGTAGTTTTAAAATATGTGTAATTAGGAGCTGTGCTAGAACAGAGCTTGATTGAGCTTATAATTGATTAGTGGAGGAAGTTTAATATATTTCTCGTGTCTTACTTCCTTTATAAATGTTTTAGATAAACACTTTAATGGCACTTACAGGTTGCACTGTTGTTAAGTGGCTGACCAATATTAACTATTTTATTTATTACAATATCCTTTATGTGTAGATACCATTATTATTTTTATTTTAAACACGAAGAAACTGAAGCACAGAGAGGTCTAAGAACTTACCCAGGGTCACACAGCAAGGAAGTGGTAGACGGGGGCTTTAACTCAAGGCATCTATTTCTAGAATCTCTGTTCTTAGCCTCTGTGCTTTGCTGTGTTTCTCCACTGACAGGTTTCTTACAGCTTAAAACATTTTGTCTGAAAATATTTTTTTTTTGGATACTATAAATAAGACTTTTTAAAAAGCGCGCGTTTGTAATTTCAGTATTGCCGACCTGCCTCATGAAGAGGTTGGCATGTCCCTCTCCCCCCGACAGTTTGATGGAGCCTGTGTTTCCAGACTTTGCCAACATTGTGGCATTGACCTTTCTGATCTTGGTTAACTGCAATAGGTGAAAACAGCAATTAAAAATAGATTTAGTTTTATTTTTTAAAAATTGACTTTTAGAGAGAGCGGGGAAGGGAGAGGGAGAGGGAGAAACATAGATGTGACAGTGATACATTGATTGGCTGCTTCCTGCATGCACCCTATTGGAGATCAAGCCAGAAACCTGGGCATGTGTTATGACCTGAAATTGAACCAGCAACCCCTCAGTGCATGGGATGACAGCCAACCAACTAAACCACACTGGCCAGGGCAAAATGGCAATTTTTAAATAAGCCTTTTGAACCATGAGTGATATGAGCATCATTCTAAACCCATGATTCTAAGCCTCTGGAAGAAAAACATCAGCTTGAGCCTGCACTTACCCAGTACTCTCTGTACAACTTGCAGGACTGTTTTGAATGCTTTACAGAGGGCAGTGTCTTTAGTACAAAGCACACACCTATGAGCAGGTGCCAGGGCCATTTCCCATTTGTATATGCAGAAGTCTTGGCACCAAGAAGCCAGGTCACTACCCAAGTCCACACAGCTGGTCAGTGGTGGGGCTGGAATGTGAACCCAGGCCGGCCGGCTCCGGAGTTCTCGGTCTCAACCACTCTGCATGCTCCTTGAAAGGACTCTGCCAGGCCTAAGTGGAGATGGATTAGGGCAGTGGTCGGCAAACTGTGGCTCGAGAGCCACATGTGGCTTGGGAGCTGCGGTTTGCCACTCTGTTGACTAATGAGTTTGCCGACCACTGCCTTAGGGAAAAACACTTAAAAAACATTTTAATAATGTACTAATGTCTTTAACCTGAAGTCAAAACTTCTAGGCAAGGCTATGCCTTACACAGTGGTCAGCAAACTCATTAGTCAACAGAATGGCAAACCGCAGCTCTTGAGCTGCAGTTTGCAGATCATTGGATTAGGGCAAACTTCCTGCTTGAGGACATGCCTGTAGGAATCCTGGGATCAGGAGGCAAGAGGGAGAGGTGCAGCACCTTCATCACTGAAATGTTGATGACCTGAGACCCAGGCAAGAGGAGAACAGAGGAATAATAATAAAAACAATTTAACGTCAGACTAAAGGTTTCCAAGTCACTAGGTTGTAAAACAAAACAAAACAAAACAAAACAAAACAAAACAAAAAACAAACAGTGGCTTTTCCTTTTTAAAAACCTCCTGAGGTGGGCTTTTGAATTTCCCAAAGTTGACTCAGGGTCCCCCTGACCCTCTGATTGCCTGGCTCTGCCTGTTGGAGACCCACACACTTGCCCCGGGATCACTACCAGCTGACTGTTCTCGGGAAGCACACACAGGGCACTGGTGTGTGTGTGTGTGTGTGTGTGTGTGTGTGTGTGCACCTTCCTGGCAGCCAGATGCGCAGCTGTGCCCTGAACTCGGGCCTGCGCCCCTCCAGCTTCACTGCAAATGCCTGAATCACAAGGGCCGAGGTATTTCCTATTTTGAAGCCAGTGGCCTGTGTATTTGATGCAACAACTTGTTTTGAAGTGTTTCGGGTTCTGTAACTCAGAAAAGATCTCACACTTCTTGGTACTTTGCACTGCAGACATCATTCCGTTACCGTGCCAACACTGATGTTCCACAATGACCAAGAGCAGCTGCCACTCCTGGAAGGGGTCATTGCCAACCCCCTGATGCCCTATCAGTTCTTCTGTCCTGCTCTTACAGGAGATAAGACAAGGCTCACAGGGAAGGCAGGGGTGTCGCTCAAAGCCCCCAGCTAGCCACCTGATGCCTGCTTCCTTGTCAACACGGTGGAGTAAACCCTTCAACACCTGTGACAGAGATGGCCACTCATTTCTAAGATGCTGGCTCCCCACCAGGGCACTTAGAGAATAGTTCTTTTGCATTTAAAACATAAAAAAAGCCAATACCGGTTGGCTCAGTGGTAGAGTGTCGGTCTGTGGACTGAAGGGTCCCAGGTTCGATTTCGGTCAAGGGCATGTACCTGGGTTGTGGGCACATCCCCAGTAGGGGGTGTGCAGGAGGCAGCTGGTTGATGTTTCTCTCTCATCGACGTTTCTAGCTCTCTATATCTCTCCCTTCCTCTCTGTGAAAAATCAATAAAATATATTAAAAAAAATAAAACATAAAGAAAATCTAAAGTAAAGCAAAACAAAAATCCCATAAATCATTGTATACCCGTTCATTAAGAGTAAATTTCTTTCTAGAAACAATCAAATGTCATTTGGAGCCAACTACACTATGTAATAAAAGCCTAATATGCTGAGTGTCCGACTGTTCATCGACCGTTTGACCAGTCACTATGATGCACATTGACCACCAGGGGGCAGATGCTTCAACTGGTGGGTTAGCTTGCTGCTGGAGTCTGGCAGATCCCTCCCAGGACCTGATCATGCACTGGTGGGGCCCTTCAGCCTGGCCTGCGTCCTCTAGCAATCTGGGACACCTCAGGGGATGTCATAGGCCAGGCTGAGGGACCCCACTGGTGCACATCTGTGCACTGGACCTCTAGTAATACATAATGCACATGGCCAGGCTGGATGCCATGGCTTCTGGTTGATATTAACGTGCAACCATGAAAGCGTTTCATTTTGATTCTTGGCTCATTTCAGCTTTGACAGCCCTTTCCAAAGAGAAGCCCATGGGTGCTGAGGATTGGGGAAGCACTGGGTGCTGCACACCCCTTTCCAAAGGAAGCCTTGGAGGGAGCATGCCGGGGTGCCCCAGTACCTGCTTGGGTGATTTGTTCATAAGAAATAAGTCTAATTCATCGACCTAAAAACAACCTAGCACCCAGCTTGTTTTGTGTTGGGATCTGAGAGTGAGCAGGCCTTGACAGCGCTTTGAGGGTCCCACGGATGCATTTCGCGGTGACAGTTCTTTCTCTTTACTCCACCACCCCCTCCTCCCCAGTGTTCATTATAATGCAAACACTGATCGCCTCAGGCTAAAACAGAATATATGATGGCCATGACTGCAGGACCAATTATTTCAAAGGGATCCACAGAATGAAATGTATGACATTCATTAAATTTCCCTCTACCTGATCCACCCCATTGCCTCTGCCAATTAAAATAACTGCACATGAGTTTTTAGAGTGCTATTTATTTTCCTTTGTAGATTTTAGAATATAAATATTTAAAATGGCAATATAAAAAAAATTATATGACAATAGTAAGAAAAGCATTTGGCCGGGTAGTGGAAGGATGGCAGAATGATGTCTCTTGCTCTAATTCTGGTTTCAGTTACTAAATAGTCACCCCTGGAAACATGCCAGCTTCCCTGACAGATGCAAATACAGTTTTGATCAGATAAGTCACTGGTTTCCTCACTGGCATAATATAACAAAATGAAATAAGAGAAAAATGAAATTTTATTAAAATAAGCAGACAATATCTTAATTAGTGATAAAGTGGAAAATACACTCAATTGGAAACATTTCTTCAATTTGGGGTAATGGATTTTTATGGTTATCAGCTAGTGAGCAGAAGATACTATTCTTAATAAATTGAATCCATATATTTCACAATGGTGTAAAATTTCAATGAACATACCACACACACACACACACACACACACACACACACACACACACAAAGAGAGAGAGAGAGAGAAGTCACCTTTAATAGAAAACAGATGAATTACTCTCTTTATATTGTCCAAACTCTGCACTACTGAAAAATTAATAGGCATTTTTATTTGAGCTAAGCAGATACAAATGTCAAAGTAAAACAGAAAATCATAATAAGAGACACGTAATTCTATCTTTATGTGGGATCAATATAAGATATTTAGGCTTCAAGATGGAAAAAATATTGTTTGACCATTCCCTAAATTTCTGGTGCATGAACGCAGTAGATGGTCAGCAAATGCAGGCTGGGTTAAATTAAATGGAAATTGTTGAATTAAAACTGCTGCTAACACAAAATTTCACATTCAACTTAGATTATCTGAGATTAAATCTTCGACTGTGAGTTTAATTTTTAAAGTAGAAATTGGAAGTATCTATTGTTTTTATTATGACGTCTCATATCTGCGTGTCTGTTAAGAATGGTGTAGAAGAACGTTGGCTCATTCCCTAGCTACCTACCCACATACACCACACAATTTGGAGAGCTTAGGAAAAAAAGTTGATTTTATTCCATGGCCATTTATTTTTATTTTTATTTTATTTATTTATTTATTTTTTTTAGATGTGTACTTTTTTCCCCGGTTAATGAAGCAAAATTCAAATGCTTTGGAAAACACAGAAAATTATGGACAAAAAAAAAAAAAAAAAATCTTCCAAAGTCCCCATATTAAAAAATGAGCGGCCCCAGCCAGTTGCTCAGTGGTTAGAGCTTCAGCCCGTGTCAACCAAAGGGTCGCCAGTTGGATTCCTGTCAAGGGCACACACCTCGGTTACAGGCTTGATCCTTGGCCCGTCCGGGTGCGTGCATGTGGGAGGCAACCAACCGATGTGTCTATCTCACATCAATGTTTCTCTCTGTCTCTCCCCCTTCCTTATACTCTCTCTAAAAATCAATGGGAAAACTATCCTGGGGTGAGGATTAATGAAAAAAAAAAAAAAAAAAAAAAAAAAAAGAGTATTATCTGAACTTGGTATATTCTCTTTCTTTGCATGTATGTGGATGTGCGTATATATTTAGATTAAATCGTATTGTTGTGTATAATTCTAAATCCTGTATTTTCACTTTGAGCATTGGGCCACCAAAAATTAGTAGTAAACATGTTTCCGATGATGGCATGGTACTACAGGAACGTAGCTCCACTGCAAATCATTTAACTACATCCCCACTCTGAACACTAGAATTGTTTCCAACTTTCATTATTAAAAAGAACACGAGGGAACTTCTATGCACATAAATCTCTATTTCTGATGATTTCCTTAAGATAGAAATAGAGTTGGGGGTGAGGGATGTAAATATGCTAATGGTCTTGCACAGCTAGCTCGCTGTCGTTCAGAAAGGCCGGATGGACCTAACACATCAGATATGTGAGTGAGCACCGCCTCACATTCCTGTCAACAATTATAACTTGAGACACAGACACATCTTGCCCTCCTCAGAGGCCTTTGTTGGGGAAGCCGACCAAGGAGGAAACACCTCAGCATGGACAGAGGCTCTAAGATAGTCCAATGATCCCCACCTCCTGGTGCTCACACCCTCCTGCCCTCCCCTCTGCCTGCGTGTGGGTGACCCTTGACCTGCTTCTAACCCACCGAATGGGGCAAAGGTGAGGCGTGCCACTTTTGAGATGTTTGCAGGAGATGTAGCATCTCTCCCTTGCTGGCTTTGGTGAGCAGGTTCTCACACGGAGGGGCCCCATGGCACTGAGCCGGGGCTGTGTCCGGCCAACAATGCGCTGGAAAACGGAGGCTCCCATCCGACAGTCCAAGGGGGCTAAGTCCTGCCAACAGCCACACACACGGAAAAGCAGATCCTTCCCCTGTTGAGCCTCAGAGGAGATCCCAATCTGGCCATCACCTTGACTGCAGCCTGGGAGGTGCTGGGCAAGGCATCCAGCCAAGCCCAGACTCCTGACCCATGGCAACCGAGAGAACACGCCTGTGTGTGAGAGCTGCTCAGTTGGTGGTAATTTGTGACACAGCAGTAGGTAATGAATACACCCTTTCAAGTCTGCTTCAGTCATTGTCCCCCAAAGGCAGCATATCAGTGCAACCTGGTCTCCACCAATACTAACAAAGACGAGTGCACTGCCCACATCAGCCGGAACAGCATATGGTGAGCGGCTCAGCACCTGTGTCCACATCCCAGGAGTCCGCAGATTCTAACAGAGCCGAGTGTGGGGACACACCCCTGCTCCCTTCCCTCTAGGCAGGCGTCTATCAAGTACAGGTGATTCCACCTCTGTCAGTCCCTGGTTGTTCATCTTTCTTTCCTCTCTCCCCTCAAGGAAGACTGGCTAAGGAACACTCACGCCATACAGGTGCTATTGTCTTTCAGGAAAGTGGACACATGCTGCCTGCGTGTGTAAGCCAACTTACCATGCCCAGGAACACCATCTCATCTTCTCTGTCTCTTTTGGTTTTCTTATTTTGATGGAAACCTCGCCAAACCTAAAAACAAAGTAATGGTTACTTGTTTTGTATATAAAAATATAAAAGGGAGCATTATCCTACTGTTTCTACCATATAAATGCACGTGCCAAAGGACAGGCTGTGCACACAAGGTTGGCCGGCAGGGGAGAGCAGTTGTGGGCGATCAGGCCAGCAGGGGAGGGCACTAGGTGGTGACGGGGCCGGCAGGTGAGGGGCAGTTGGGGGCAACCAGTCTTGCAGGGGAGTGGTTAGGGGGTGATCAGGCTGGCAGGTAGAAGCTGTTAGGGGCAATCAGGCAGGCAGGCAGGCGAGCAGTTGGGAGCCAGCAGTCCCGGATTGTGAGAGGGATCCCAGATTGGAGAGGGTGCAGGCTGGGCTGAGGAACCCACCCCCCACCCCCCCACCCTCCCACCCCCGCACAAATTTCATGCACCAGGCCTCTAGTGTGGTTTATAATATAATGAAATTATTTAGCCATAAAAAGAAAGAAAACGTGCTGTTTGAGACAACATGGATGAACCTGAGGACATTATGCTAAGTGGGATAAATAAGACAGAGAAAGACAAATACTGTATGATCTCGCTTACACATCGGTTCTAAAAATACCAAACCCATGGAGACAGAGAGCAGATTTGTAGTTGCCAGGGGCTGGGATGGGGACTATGTGTGAAGGTGGGCAAAGGTACTAACTTCCAGGTATAAGATGAGTGGAAACTTCAGGGGATCTAATATACAGCATGGGGACCAGAGTTAATGACACTGTATTGTACCCTTAAAAACTGCTAAAAGAGCTGCTTTTAAATGTTCTCACTATAAGGAAAAATGGCAGTTAGGTGAGGTAAAGGCAGTGTGGATTAACCTTACTGTGGTCACTGTTTTACAATATATTCGTGTGTCCAGTTATGACATATATCTTAAAACTCACACAATATTCTATATCAAATACATCTCAGTAAGGCTGGGGTGGGAAGAAATGGCCTATAATTGTCCTTCGGGAGATTCCCCTATCTGGGTTTCTTCCAGACAATCTTCTGGATTGCAGGAGCATGGGACTGGATCTAAGGGCGTTAATTCATAGTTTCAAAAGAAAACCTCTGCCAGTCACATGGGGGAAATATAAAAGTAGCGCTGAATTGCACAACTCAGCTGTGAACTCAAATGCTGATTTAGAACTTCATATCTGCCTAGAAACCAGACAGAAGATAGGCTCTTATCTGCCTCTCCCCTGCCCCTCGCTGCCATTCAAACACCATAAGGGACAAGCTTCCGTCCTCCCTGCTCCGGCTCACGCTCTTGTACTTCCTCTCTCTCCAGCCTACTTCTAACTTGTCACATGCCACGTTTTGCATTTGCCTATAAGCAACGTGGTCTGTATTTGAAAAACGACGGGGCATAAATCTGAGGGGGGGAACCTCAAAGCCCGCTTTCTAAAAGGGCAGGTCTCACGGCCCTGGTCTCTGGGGCTCTGTGTGAAGGGCACCAAGCCCTCCTGCACGGTAGGTCCATGTGTCAGTGGATTTTAAAAATTCATTAAGGATTTATATCCTCACTGAGTTTTTAGCAGCACTCTTTCCAGCAATTATCAATGATTTCAAACACATTTGATGAAAATTTCCTAGACTTATTTATAATAAAATTTAAAAAACAGGACCGAGCTTGATTCATGGTTTCCCCAGGGTAAGAAAACCAATCTTTCTGGGATTTCGTCTGGCTGTACTGACGGTAAGATGTTGGAATTCCGGGTTTCAGAGCTGACCAGACCCTGGTATGCGTCCCCGGCCTGTCAGACACCCGGTCCCTGGGGCGGAGAGCCCTCCCGCTCCAGACGCACCTTCTGGATCCGCAGTGCCGCTGCCGCCACGTCAGCCACCTTCTCGCCGAGGAGCCTGGCCTGCCTTGCTCTGTATTCTTGAAGGAAGATCTGCTTCATGAACAATGCTCTCAGGCGACCTTGCCGTGCCCTCTCCGCAATCTGAATTAATTTCACAGCCTGTTCTATGGAAAAAGTCTTTACAGCGGATTTCTGAAAAAAAAAAAAAAAAAAAAAAAAAGAGATCAACCAATATTTAAACATGCTAACTGTACCAACTGATCCCAGAAACGTCACAGGCTTACTGCCAGCCCAACTCTGCAGAGTTGCCAAACTGCTGATAAGGAGTGTGATATCCACTCACTACTAATCATCTTCCCCGTGACTTATGTATGTTTTGATAATATGCCATACTCGTGCCGTGGTCCCACATGTAAGCATCCCTTCAGCTTTCCTCTACCATTCCAAACAAAACACTAATTAGCTCCACATTTTAGGTTGGCAGCAAATTATACTAAGAATGCCAATAAAATTGATTTAATGAAACTTGAAATGGCTATCAATGTCCATTAACTTAATAGTATAAACATGAATTAAAAACACATCTCTAGCTCGGCTGGTGTGGCTTAGGGGTTGAGCACTGTCTAGTGTACCAAGAGGTCACGGGTTGGACTCCCATAAGGACACATGCCCAGGTTGCAGGCTTGCTCTCTAGTAGGGGCCGCTCAGGAGGCAGCCAATTGATATATCTCTCTTTCATCAATTTTTCTATTTCTCTCTCTAAAATCAATAAAAACATATTAAAAAAACTTGATACAAACAAAAAAAAAACCCCAACACATCTCTGAAAATTTAATACGTAAAATACACGTGAAGTAAAATGCTGACTTAAGAAGCCATTATAGAATGATCTGGTGAACATAACTAATGCTAGAATTACTGGAGGAGTGTTAATTCTACATATGAAATGTCCTCCAGTATCTACAAGTTTGCATTTCAAAACATTCAGACATGATGGCCTTGCGCAGTACAATGCTGTCTTTGGAGGCAAAGTCAGATGAGGGAATGTGATGTTTTGGAGGAAAGAGGGGTAAAAGCAAGGCTGCAGAGGCACCCAGAGGCCTGCAGTACTCAGTGTGGGCTTGGCCCTCAGCCTTCGGTTTTCCTGGGAGAGAAGAAGAGTCTGTGCATGTGGCCTGGCGTGGGCAGAGCCTCACACATGGAAGGGGCAGATGGGAGAGGCCACTGGAATCAAAAACACCCAAGCACAGGCCACGTCCTTGTCCAGGCCTCAGGGTAGCAATGGCCATGATAGCAGGATACAGCACAAGGCACTGAGGTCCCAAGTGTGGCTGCTCCAATTCCCCACCCCCCAGGCCATCACTTCTCTGTGTAACAGTGTTTATGTGAATGTGTGTGCACATGTGTATGAAGAGGAAAGAGAGCAAAGGGACATTTATTGTGACAGTTTCCACACACATCCTCATCAAATTATCCAAAGCAACCTCCAAGGCAGGTGTTGCAGTGGCCACTTAAGGGTTAAGAAGACTGGGGCTCCAAGAAGTAAAGTAATATGTAAGCATTCTCTGGTTAGTAAGGGGTGGAGCCAATTTGAAGGAGGGGCCCCTCCTGCCTCTAGCAGTCACCACTCCTCAGTGTGGGCTTGGTTGCTTAGAGGAAGCAAATTCACCTAATAATCCCCCAGAGTTCTGTGTTCAGTGAGCTCTTGTCCTTCACATTTGCAGCGAGCACACAATTTCAATAATGAAAGAGTGTGCCTTAGAGTGGAAAGAATGTTATTCAGGCTTTAAGTCAGAAGATGAGGGTAAAAGCACTCAAGCAGATAGCAGGTGGTTAGCTCTTATTGTATTTATTTCCTTTAGATTCCATACTGTCTATTGTTCTAAAGATAATTACAGTCCTTACTGGCTACTTCTAAGGGATGGAGTAGTGGATGCGACAAAAATAGAGGCTCCGAGAGTAAATGTTAAGCATAACAAATGTAGAAGTGGACAACAATTTTCATTTATCAGAATTCCTCTTGGGGTATATATTGCATATATTTTCCAGAAATAAGCAGCTTAAGAGGAGAGTGGGGGTCCAGTGAGACCATGAAGGGCGTGGGGACATCAGTCAAATGCCCAGGGCTGGTGCCAGAAGCCAGGAGCCTTTTTTATTTTTTAATATATTCTTATTGATTTCAGAGAGGAAGGGAGAAGGAGAGAGAGAGAGAGAGAGAGAGAGAGAGAGAAACATCAATGTTGAGAGAGAATCATTGATTGCCTGTCTCCTGCACACCCCACACTGGGGATCGAGCCTGCAACCTGGGCATGTGCCTTGACTGGGAATTGAGCTGTAACCTCCTGGTCCATAGGTGATGCTCAACTATTGAGCCACACTAGCTGGGCAGAAGCCAGGAGTCTTGCTGAGAGTGAGCACCTGTGACCCAGAGCTGAGCAGTGACAGGGCTGGATGCTGAGGGAGGGAAGAGCCTCCTTGCTGCTGACCCACACAGAGGAAGAGGAACTGGGGGGAAAGGAGGAAAGAAACGGCAAAGAGGAATTTTTAGGGTTTTCCTGTAGCATGTGCGATGTCATCTCCCTTCTCTGCTCCCCTGTGCAACTATAATTCTGC
The DNA here is from genome assembly GCF_014108245.1 of Pipistrellus kuhlii. Classification (NCBI taxonomy): domain Eukaryota; kingdom Metazoa; phylum Chordata; class Mammalia; order Chiroptera; family Vespertilionidae; genus Pipistrellus; species Pipistrellus kuhlii. The sequence continues at coordinate 28,276,045 of NW_023425573.1, forward strand.
TCGCTTGCCAGTACTCTGGGCTCAGGGTTGGGGTGGAATGGGGAGGTGACTAAATGAAGGGCTTCGTGCAGGCTGAGCATGAATGAAGGTCAGACACAGGGCTCCAGGAGTGAGGATGGCTAGATAACCAAGGCAAGTCAGCCCTGGGACCTAGTTCCAGGATTGTCTAATGTGGGTTAGTCACTTAGGGAAGTTTTTCCCAAACTTTTGACATATGTGTACCCCTTCTATAATTTTCGTAACGCTGAGTACCCCTCGTACTCATGAGAACGTAGAATTAGGCGCAGCTAAGCATGGTGCAGTGCATATCCCCACCGAACTCCGGTGCAACTCGCACCCCCATCAAACTCTTCCCGAACCCCTGGGGGTACACATATCACACTTTGGGAAACACTGACGTAGGGGACAGGCGCAGGAAGGAAAGTCAGTCTCCAAGTAGGGGCTTCAGGAAAGAATTCCTGAGGGAATGAGTATTATTTGGATAGGCTGGGACAGAGGGAGGAGAGGGAGCCCCCTCTGCCCAGGAAGCAAACTCGCCTACTCAAAACGAGAGACAGTACAAGGCTGGTGAACCCAGCGCATGCGATCCCATTCCATCACCACTCAGCATGAACCTGGAGTCAGGCTGGCAGCGCTGAACGGGGCCTGGGTGTAGGGAGACGGCACATGCAAGCCATCCTGGGCTGGCAGGGGCGGCATGGCTGCCAAGAGTGTCTGGTTTGCTTTGAACTTGAAATTGTAAAGGTCAACCAGCTTTTTAGAAAGTGTAGTCATCTTTGAGTTCTGAGTAAGTTATCTCAGCCCTCCATTATTTTATATAAACACCATTCAGCTTCTGACTTAGGCGAAGTGAATTTGAGATATAAAAATTAAACTGAGTTGCTAATTTTAGAGGTGTTGATTTAACCAATAGTCTATTATGTTTTGGTCTCCATTTCTAAGTTCTTGACAGATAATGGCTATGAATCACCAAAAACTTCTATACTGAATAACAAGGGAGAAAGGTACTGCTCTCCTCACACTAAAAATAATCTAATTGCTTCTCAATTAGGAGCATAAAAAGTAGATTTTGTAGATTACAGAATAATATGTGTTAAAAAGGATATACGAACCATTTCACGCATGTCTAATCCAGTGTCGGCTAATATTTGAGCAAGGATTTTCTCTCTTCCTTTTATTACTTCCAACTTCTCCTTCAAAAAATACTTGGGTATGGGAATATCTAATTGTTGCTAGAGAAAGAGAAAAAATAAGCAAAAGAGCATTTTTGTCACAATTTCAGGACTCAAATCCATGTAAAATATACAGTAAGAACGTGACAGGCTTGACTTCCCATCCTCATTTCAGAGACGATGAGGCCAGCGGTATGAGGAGAGTTCATCACTGCTAAGGAGACACAAATAAAGTCAAAAGGAAAAACTGTACCCATATTCCTTGTTTTAATCATTACAGTAAGATTTCAGTAATTCATATCAGTTAGGCTTCCATTAACTAATGAATTTATTTTAAGAAATGTAATATCATTTCAGTCTATCTAGAATAATAATGCAAATTAGGATAGCAAAATCTTGAACTATAGGGATTTTTGAGTTAAACCTAATAATTTATCACTAGTATCAAATTTTAGACATAATGATCACAATTTTTCCCTCCTCATAACTTGTTTTATTTTTACCCAAATTATTCCATTACAAAAATCACTTACAAAATTAATTTGCATTATTAGGAAGCTTGTTTTTTTTTTCAAAAAATATATTTTATTGATTTTTTTACAGAGAGGAAGAGAGAGGGATAGAGAGTTAGAAACATCGATGAGAGAGAATCATTGATCAGCTGCCTCCTGCACACCTCCTACTGGGGATGTGCCTGCAACCAAGGTACATGACCCTGACCGGAATCGAACCTGGGACCTCCCAGTCCGCAGTCCGACGCTCTATCCATTGAGCCAAACCGGTTTTGGCAGGAAACTTGTTTTTTATACAATAAATATAAACTATTCTTCACTATGCACATTACCTAATATTTCAAATTAGTAGAGGTCAAATGAATATTTAGCAGTCTGAGTTCAATAATTAGGAATGGCCGAAACTGATTTGGCTCAGTGGATAGAGCGTCGGCCTGTGGACTGAAAGGTCCTGGGTTTGATTCAGGTTAAGGGCATGTACCTTGGTTGTGGGCACATCCCCAGTACGGGGTGTGCAAGAAACAGCTGATCGATGATTCTCTCTCATTGATGTTTCTAACTCTCTATCCCTCTCTCTTCTTCTCTGTGAAAAATCAATAAAATATATTTAAAAAATAATTAGGAGTGTACAGGATTATTAAGGGCCTAGGTGGGCCCTAGACCAACCCCAGAGAAACACTGTCTGGATACTCCTGGACTCCTGGCTGCCTTCTGATGGCGGGGAAGCTAAAGTTCTGATTTTCAGGGTTAACTTTCCTTTTCCCTATTCTAATGTGAACTCACATACTCTCCGCCCCAACCAGGAATTTTGAACAGACCTTCCCCTAAATAAATATTATAGCATAAAAAGGTGTCTTTTTGAGGATTTAGTGAAAGGGGATCCCCTGATCTTCTTGTAGGTGGCAAAAGTTTTTGAAAACCAAACCTTCAGGCAAATGGAGTATTGAGGTGCATTAAGCATGTGTTTCTAGGGTCCAATGGGTGAGTGTGGTCCAGGGACAAAGAAAAGTCAGGGGAGAATGATTACATTTTTATTTTATGTTGTGATTTTTATCAAGATTTTATTTATTAGCAAGCATGTTCAAGTGTTATACTTTTCTCAAATGTGCTCTCTCTCTCTCTCTCTCTCTCTCTCTCTCTCTCTCTCTCTCTCTCTCTCTTTCTCTCTCCCTCCCTCTTCTTTCCCCTCCTACATGTTTTTCTGCATTTGGAGACCTATTAGGGACTTCTCCTGGTTCTGCAGGTTCCATCAAATAGTTGGGTGCTGGCCCCCAAACACAGAGGACCTGCAGGCTAAGCAGGTGACAGAGCCACTGAAGCCCAAATACTGAGGATGCTGGTTGGTCTGGGTTTCCACCCTGAAATACAGGACTAGTCCCCACAGAAATTTCTAAAGGTTAGTGTGTCTCCCTGATCAGGGCACTGCTTATGAAGTCCATGCACTTATATTGGATGTACCCTCTAATCAGCTGGATCTCAGTGTCGTCAAATGTTTCAGTCCACATCTTCCAGGACTGGCAGAAAACATTGTTGATAGTTTCCTGCTATGAAGGCTTCCAGGAGGATGTCACGTATTCTTCATCTCTCTCACTGCTCAGTGGCTTCATCATCTCTCTCAATGCCCAGTAGCTCTATCATCTCTTCCAATACCCAGTGGCTCTATTATCTCTCTGATGCCCAGTGGCTCTGTCATCCAACCCTCTAACTGCTCGGTGACTCCATCATCCCTCTCACTGCTCAGTGGCTCCATCATCCCTCTCACTGCTCGGTGGCTCCATCATCTCTCCCAATGCCCCCCAGTAGCTCTATCATCTCTCTCGATGCCCAGTGGCTCTGTCATCTAATCCTCTAACTGCTCTGTGACTCCATCATCTCTCTCACTGCTCAGTGGCTCCATCATCCCTCTCAAAGCACAATGGTTCTAACATCCCTCTTAATGCCATGGCCTTCAAGAAGATAAACCAGCTGCAGCAGAGTACTGATGGAAGTAGTAAGAAAAGGAGGGAATGAACTGAACAAACCTGCCATAATAAAGTGCATAAATTTCTTATTCCTTAAATTTAGGAATGTTTATTTAATATACTTAAAATTAAATTGATAAATTCAATCATTGGATATGATTGAATGACTATTTCACTTTTATCCTAAATTGTTCTTGATATTCCCACATGGGTGAGTAAAGTACATGACCTAAAAAGGCTTCAATTCAAGCTCTTATCAATAAATGCCATAAACATGAAGGTTTTCAAATGATTTTCAGCATTTCCATTCATTTCAGTTATTTTCTTCAATCTTTAGGCTACTCTAATAAAATGCACTACCGTTAGGAAAATCTATCCCAGAAAGAAACATAACCTTTAACGAAGCCCAAATGTTTTCAAAAGGAAGAAACATTAAACCCCATGTAGAAAATGCAACATTTTCTCCTTTTATCTTTACTTTACGGAAACCGTTCCTTTCACAATGAAGCCTGAGCTAATGGGGCCATGAAGCTGAAGTGTGGGGTCCCCTGGCCCTTGGGAGACCCAGACAGACAGAGTGTCAGAAGAGACCCTGGTGTCTGGCAGCAAAGGTCAGAGGGTAGTCACAGGGGCAGAACGCTCACAGGAAGGCATTGTGGCCACAGGTGATGAGTGGGAGACCTCGAGGGCCTCAGAGAGGGAGAGGGAGCCCTTCTTTGGTGCCTGAGGCTTGAAGATCTACTATCACATATCCTCTGAGTCACCAATGACCCAAACAATAGAGGAGATGTATCCTCCTGGGAACAGGGAACCAGCAACCAAGGCTGCTCCTCCAGAAGATGATGGAAAAGAAGCCAGAGAGAGATTTCCTTGGGAAACAGAGTAGAGACACTGCTGATGGAAACTGGGAGGGTTTGCACCACAGGATATCTGGGAAGGGGTCAGTCTGCTCCATTCCAACAGGCCTGGACAGACACCATGATGACCAGACGACGAAAACCTCAGTGTCCAACAGATCTAAAGACTGTGCCCCAAACGAAGGAAACCCAAGCCATACCCACGACAGTGTGGTGGAACTGAAAGGCTGTGCTTCAACCTCCAACACCACAAACAACGAGCAAAGTTCTCTAGACAGCCTGGAGAATATTGGTCACAGGACTGCACATCTTATTTAAAACCAAAAGAAACTAATACGAAAAGAGAGCCAAGTACTTACGGGAGCCAACTTTAGATCCTGTAAGATATCATCAAAATAGTGAAACTCGGTTAATTCCAGTTCAACCATTTCGTTCTTCAACTCTAGGATGCGACCCATCACTCCGTCCAGTATTTTCCGGATCAGTATTCGTTTCTGCGGATGAACGATCTGGTCATAGACATTCTCCAGGTTTCTAAAGATCTGAACATATTTTATGTAGAAGGTGGCTAACTTTTGGAAGATGAAAACTTGATTTCTGTGTGGCTCTACCGTCTTCTGAGACTCTTTATCAAGCAAACAATTGAGGGCTTCTTGGGTCTGATGCCACATCTCATTGTACATTCTGAGAAAAGACAGAGAGTCCAGATAATGCAATAAGCAACAACGACTTTGTCAGGCATACATCTGGAATAACTAAAGGTAATATCTTCAAGTGTGAGCTCAGAACACTGCATGTAGTCACAAGGCTCTTTAGAGAATTTCTGTCCTGTTTGGATGTACGTGTGATTTTTAGATAGGACAACTTTTATTATTAGCATCGAATCAATAGTTTAAAAAGCCTTTTATTGATATGCTATATCCATAAAGCCAGTGTTGAAGCTAGTTAACTGATTTGTCCATATATAGAGCTGGTGGTATATAAATTGGACCAACCACTTTAGAAAGTAACTCAGGATCCTCTTGAAAAATTGAACACGTGCATACACTATGGAAGAACAATTGCACAGCAGAGAAACTCTTGTAAGTCTGCATCCAGAATGACCACAATAACATCTACACTAATAAAAGAGAAAAATGCTAATTGACTGTACCTTCACTACGCCCACAGCCAATCAGAGCAAGTATGCAAATTAACCCAACAAAGATGGCAGTTAATTCATACACTGAGGGAGGGAGTAGTGAAGACTGAAGACAGCTTAGAATAGGGGTGTCGAACTCAATCAGAGAAGGGGCCAAAATCTAAAATCCAACCTAAATCGCGGGCCGAATGGTTTACTGAACAGTCATAAACTGTCATTGTGATGGAAACGCAGCGGAGTGCAGTGATGACAGCACGGTGCGGGCCACATTGCAAGGCCTGGCGGGACGGATTTGGCCCGCGGGCCTTGTGTGTGACACATGTGGTAGAAGGAAGAGGGAGGAAAAGCTGAAAGCAAGGCAGCTGCCAGAGGGAAAGCTCGGGCAGGGCAGGGTGTGGCAGGGTGGGGCAGGTGGAGTGGGCTGCTGCTGCTGCTTGCAGGAATCTTCCTGCAATGGGCTCCCAGTTTCTTTATAATAGCAAAGACCTGGAGATAACCCATGTCCATCAATAAGAGATGAGCACACAGCTGCAGTCTATTCCCCTTCCAGCTATAAGCACCAACCAGGAACCTTGCAAGCATGATGGAGAGCGACAAGCTCAGTGCAGACTATGGCTTGGAAGCCGATCTCTAAGAACTGCTTTAGAAGCCCCCTGACTCCAGCTTCCAGCTGGTTGAGACAACACAGTTGGGAGCCTCCAAAGGCTCAGAATGGCAAGGGCTACAGTGTTGCCAACCCCAAGGCACCAACCACACCATCCCTGGTTGGCTTCTCAGGACTCAACTCACACCTCTGTCACCAGTCCCTTCATTAGTCCCCTGTGCTGCTGATTGTGTCATTCTCTTCCCATCGGGACTTTGCCATTCGTGGCAGAAATGTTTTATGAGGCATTTTGGGTGATTTCGGCTACTTTATTAATATCTAAGAATCAGAACTGAAGATCAGCATGTCTGGGAAGGGGCTTATCAACCAGTGGGCTTCACCTGGGGGTGAACGGCTGGGCAGGATCCTGGCCACTTCAGGGGGAAGAGGAGGACCCAAGAATGTTGGTGTCTGTCCAGGTGTCTATCTGCCTGCAGAGCAAGTGGGTCAAGGGGGCTGAGAGGTCTCACTCCGTCTTGCGCTCAGTCTGACCTCTCCTATGGCTGGCTTCCCCAGGCGCCTGATGGGCAGCCCAGCGCTGCTCTGGTTACAGTCCCTGATCCAGATCTGCAGCCAGTCCCTGCCCGCCCAGCCCCACTGAGAAGGACTGGACCTCCTCCCCTCTTCCCAGGGCTCTGCCCAGACCTGGCTTGCTATCTCCCCGGTTGCTGGCCCCTGTTGGTCTCTGCCCTGCCTCTCCTTTCTCATCCGACCTCCTTTCCCTCCTCCTCCATTTTCCTGACATCCCTTGTCAAATGCTCCAGTGTCCCCTTGACCCTCATGCATGTTTATAGCCTTTTAAATCTTTTATTGCATTTTTGGAAGTGATTTGAGAGGAGTTGGAGATAAACATGCTCCTTCAATCTACCTTTTTACACTGGGGGCCCCCCCTTACCCTCCCAAGGTCATTGTGAGGCATCCCCTCCACCTGCTCTGGTCCCGCTGACTGCCCTTCCTCACACGCGCTCTGCACTTTCCTACGAGTAAGCAGCTGTGAGCATCACTGACTGAGCTCGGACCACATGCCACCTTCTGTCCTACAGGTCATCCTGGCGACATGCCACCAAGAGGACTCCTGGCACTCCCACCACGGCCGGGGGAAGGAGATGGCTTGCTCCTGAGTGACGGGGCCAGTGTTGGACCACAGGTGCCTGTGATGTAAGCTCAGACCACAATCCAAAGGGACCCACCTCGGCATCTACCAGAAATGAGTGAGCCACCGCCACCACTAATGCACAGCTATGATTTCTGCCTAGATGGGACAGACACCACAAAAACTCAGATTTATGGCCCCAAACACCCCACACTTCCTCCCCTTCCCCTGCCCCAGGGAGTTTGAATACTGAATACTTCCCCTGGCACTATCGCCACAGGGTTCAAGTGCCTGACTTCTCCAAACTTAGAAATGTTTTAAAAGCATGGCAGGGAAGAGCACTCTGCTTTGTGAACTTGTCAGAAAGTCAGAATCTCCTTCTCCCAGGACGTTTCACTACACCCATAACGCGCGCTCAGAAACCAGTGCTGTTTCCCGGAAACAAGCCCACAAAGAACAGTAACAACAACAGCAAGGTCACCTGCCTGTTCAAAACGTCGGGGACATCTTGGCAATTCTGCTTGTCATGCCTCAAAAAGACAGGAGGCAGAATGAGCAGGGCCCGGATGCATCGTGGATCAGAATAAACAGAGGCTTATCAAATGTCTGCCTGGAGAACATAAAATTGTGTAGGGTCTAAGAAAGCCCGGGCTTCCAGCACTGGGGAGGGGGCAGCGGGCCCAAGGTGCTCCCCGACCTGACGAGGCCACGGGCTGCGCATTCCTATGGGCTTAACAAATGTTCACATAAAACAGAAAACCCGCCCCGTGTGTTCCGTGGACTAAATGGGGTTTAGAGCCTAAACCTGTCAGTTCATTACAGAAGGAAATTACAGGCTAATGCTGTTTAAACTTGGATCTGAAATTCCACTTAACAAACAGAACACGAAGCCAGATCAAAAGAACCATTCCCTGTGACCAAGGAGGGGTCATTGCAGGAACTCAGGAGTTAAACACAGGGCTGAACTGAACGCAGCGACAGAGCAGTAAAAACCGGAGGTGATGTCCACAGATACCTACAGATGCCCAATAAATTTAAATTTACGATGCGCGCCCAATTAAGAGCATTTTTTACACACCCCAAAGACTAGATGACGATGACTGAGTCAACATGCTGAAATCCAGACACCAAAAATTATTTGGGCAGAGAAACACACCCAGAAAAACAGAAATCAAAAGGACAGACATATAGGAAAGGGATTCAGAGAAGAGATTTTAAAAACTGCTTGTAAATTGCAAAATCTAAGGAAATCAGCAACAAAGAAGTCAATTAGTACAGCAAAGTAGCAAGATGTGGCTAAAACCCACAGGAAAGCTGCAGAAACATCCAGAATGCTAGCTGCAGAGTGCAGAGCAGGCAAAAGGCAATGTCTGTTCCTGCCCGAGAGAGCAAATAAAAAGAAAGCAGACTCCTGATGCACAGATTTCATATGACCAAGAATTGGGTAATCATATACTGCAGATTCTATAAATAATTTTAGTCATAGTTTCTGCAGGGGGTGGTGGAGTTGGTGATAAAAGATAAAAAGACATCTTATCAGACTTCAAAGCCTTGAACACTGGTAAGCATTAAGGTTGTGCAATAGCTAAGGATACTGCCTGCATCGGAAGGTGGCGGGGTGACCTGAACCCCACAAAGCCCCAAACCCATCGACAGCAAGGAATCTTGGGTAGAAGAAGCATCCACCAGGGGAACCACAGCCAAAGGAAAAGAATGGAACACTCCTAGAATTTAAGAGCATCTAGACGCTGCTTCAGAGCAGACCCAGCCAGGGCCTTGTCCAAATTCACCCAGGGGCAGAGGAGCAGAAACCCCTATAGGGCCGTGGTGGAGCTGATCCCTTCCTGAAACTTTTGGCCAAAGACCGCCCTGATGGCTTGAGCCCTCAAGTCCTGCTAGTTGGACCACAGCCCCTCCTTCCTCATCCACAGAAGGTCCATGAGCCTTGTTGGAGAGACCAGACAAAGGTTGCTGGTTGGTGGGGAAATATTAAGTAGCTATTTGAGCAAGCCGATCCCCTTACTCTGGAGACTGACTTTGGCTTCAGTGCTTCCCGTGTGTGTCCAGTGGCCATAATCCCTCTACTGGCTTGTCTGCCAGGTGCCTGGACACTGGCCTCAGCCAGGCCAACTTGTAGAGCCCCCACTTCCCCCACAGCCCCAGACCGGCTTGAGCCTCACTCCACCTCGCTGCTGGGAGGCACAGCATCCTCCAGGCAGTGCCAATGAAGAATACATTGGATAAAGGATTCAGAGTGTTGACTTTTTAATAAGAGCATTATTGAGCTACTAGAGGCCTGGTGCATGGATTCATTCATGCACAGGTGTGGTCTGGCTGATCCCATCCCCAATGGGGGCCCATCGGGGTGGAGCGGATGGGAGCGGGGTAAGGGTCCGCAGGAGGGTTCCAGGGCGTGTCTGACCTATCTCCCTCAGTCCTGACCAGCCAGACCCCAACAGCAAGCTAACCTACTGGTCAGAGCATCTGCCTCCTGGTGGTCAGTGCACGTCATTGCCAGCGGTTGAGTGGCCTTAGCATATCATCAGCATATTATGCTTTGATTGGTTGAATGGGTGACCATTAGTGGCCTTAGCATCTCATTAGCATATTAGGCTTTTATTATATAGGATAGTTTACATACCATAAATTCACCCTTATGAAGTGTACAAATCAGTGGTTTTTAGTATATCCCCAGAGTTACGCAGCTATCACGTTTACCTCATTTCAGAACATTTTCATCACTCCGGACGGTATACCTGTTCATCATCATTCCCATTTTCCCCAGCCCCTAACAACCACTCAACTAATTTCTGGCTCTACTGGTCTATTCTGGACATTACACGCAAGTGGAATCAGATGATCAGTGGTCCTTTGTGACTGGCGCCTGACCTGGCACAGTGCTTTCAGAGTTCACCATGCTGGAGCCTGTCTCAGTGCTTCATTCCTTTTTATTGCTGACTAACATTCCACGGCATGGGCACGGCACATTTTGTGTGTCCGTTCATCAGCCGCTGGGCATGTGGGTCGCTCTGCCTTCTAGCTACCGTGACTGACGTTGCCACGAGCATTCCTGTGCAGTTTTTGCGTGGACATGTGTTTTTATTTCTCTTGGATATGGCAGTGGTTTTTAAAGGCAAAAGCGCTCCATGTTTAAAGTCAGAGCCTGCTTCCTGAGCAGTTGCTCTCAGGCAGGTCACTTAACCTCCTTTGCCTTGACTTCCTCGAGCTGGATAAGGACGCCAGCCCCGGACCCCCCGAAGGATTACCACGGGATGGGAGAGCAGATGTGGGAGCGCTCTGGAAATCTTAACTGCGCCTTGTAAAGAGGAGGAATTATTTTATCCAGGAGACTACTTAGAATTGTTTAAGTACATGATTGGTTTCAGGCTTGAGCGTATGACCTAGAAATGTTACAGATACTGAAGTCAGGAGGACTGCGGGTGGAGGAGACTGACTATGACAATTGAAAAAGACCAGATGGTAATATCCATAGCCTGGCAGGGTTCCTAAACTGGAAGTAGGGGTGGGGGCGGAGGAGGCATGAATATTCAGGCATACTACGTACTTAGGTAGAAAAATCTAAATGCTGCAAAATGGGACTTCTCACCAAGTTATATTACACACGACAGGCCTTCAATTCTCCCATTGTTATCTAGTTGTTAATTCTCTTTTTGGAATATTCCCTGAGGCTTTTTTTTTTTTTTTTTTTTTTGAAGGGAGGCCTGGCTGTCCGCTAAGCACACAGGCCCTCCCGGGGAGGCTCCCTTTTCCCCATCCGTGAGGAACTGGGTCAAGGCCTTCCTTGCTTCCTTGCTCCTTACTGCCCCTAACAGACCATTCTCCCTCCCTCCCCCAACAGCCCCAAGCTTTGAACCTCATTTCCTCTGAAGGTACTGTCCATTGCCTCTCAGTGTCTACACCATCTTTCCAGGCCCCCTCCAGGGCACCCACCCACTGAGCTGCATGTTTCCCGAGACTCCGCCCTGCCCTTTCCCCATGATGAACGCTCCTCTCTCTGAAGCCACGGCCTGGACTGGTCCTGAGCCCCCTCCAACAAGACACCACCCGCTTCTCCCTCCTCCTCCCATAGCATCCTGTTTCCTTGACCACTGGGCCATTCCCTCCAGCAAACAAATAGGCTATTGTTTCCTATCTTTTAAAATATCTTTTAAAAAAGGTCTGTCTCCAGGTCCTATTTCCCTGCCACCCACTTACAGCAAAATTCCTTAAAAACTTAGCTGTGCTCCCTGCCTACAGTTTCTCCCTTATTCTCTCCTGCACTCACTCTAGGGAGTCCTTCTGTTCCATCTCTCCACTGAAGGCCAAGGTCACCACTGGACTCGGCACTGCCAAGTAAATGTTCATTTCCCAGTTCTCCTCTGACTTGTCTCAGCAGTATTTAAAAGTCTGTTACTACCTCCTCTGAGAAACATTTTCTCCCTCACCTGGTTTCCAGGCACCATGATTTCACTTCTTCCTCACTGAGCACGATTTTAACCCCTTTGTTCAGTTTCTTCTTTTGTCCCCTACCTCTTACCATACAGGAACCAAGCTTAGTCCTTGGACCCTTTTTCCCTTCTGTCTACACTCACTCCATGCCTTATTAAAGATGACCTATACCCCAACAGCCATCAGTTTATATTTTACACACAGACCTCCCTCCTGAACTCAAGACTTAAATATTCAACTGCCGATTTGATCTCCATTTGATGCCCAATTGGCATGTCAAACTCCACATGTCTGAAACGGAACTCCTGATCTCTCCCACCTTCAATCTCTCTGCTCTTATTTCCATGCCTGGGAAAAGGGTTAGTAGCAGCACCAGCGGGGGCTACAGTGCTTGGGTTGGCACTGTCTACTTTCTGTATGTGAATGCTTAGGCTCTTTGTGCCTAAGTTTCCTCATCTGTAAAATGGACATAATAGTAGCAGCTCGTACATTACAGGGTGTTGTGAAGATCGGAAATTATTATATTTCAAGCATTTAGAACAGCACCCGGAGTCAGCACTCTAATACACGTTGGAAGTGGTCACTACAAAGACTAAGGACCAAGGATGTCGCCGCTGAGCAAGTGCTGATGCAGTGCGACCACAGAGGCTGGTGCTCGTGAAACCTGACGGGTGTCCTTGTGAAAAGCCAAGGGGAACAACCTTTCCTGACTTCATATTGGGACCTGGGTGTTTCCACAAAGCAGCCACATATTACTTTGAAATACTATCACAAAGCAGGCAATGTACTGAGGTTCTGAAGGTTCTGCTTCCTACAAAATACACCAGCAGGATCTAGGGGGCACAGCAGGGAACCAGGAGAGGAAGATCTAAGTGTGCTAGATTCCTTGTCCACAAGAAGCTGATACTCAAGCCCAGTGGTCGGCAAACTACAGCTCAAGAGCCACATGTGGCTCTTTGGCCCGTTGAGTTTTTAGCAAAGGCCAGCTTAGGGGTACCTTAATTAAGTTAATAACAATGTACCTACCTATATAGTTTAAGTTTAAAAAAGTTGGCTCTCAAAAGAAATTTCAATCGTTGTACTGTTTATATTCGGCTCTGTTGACTAATGAGTTTGCCCACCACTGCTCTAGCCCTAGTAGAACCTTTATTTGCTAAAATGTAAAAAGAAGGCGGGGAAAGGGTGGAAGAAGAAAAAGAAGCAAAGAAGCAGAGCAAGCCACCTTCTGGCTTGGAGAAGCCCACCCTGTGGCTATGGCCCAGCAGCCCATTACTTACGCGCTCGACATGGCTGGCTACTTTCCCTCTTTCCCTAGCCCGCTGGGAAACTCTTAGGTCGCCCTCCTAAAGGCCGGCCTGGCTGAAGGGGTGTGGGCCAGGGGCGCTCAGAGGGTGGTCCTTCCGGAGAGATGGGCAGGGGCCTGGGATTAGCCTCGCACTTCGGGCAGGGAAAGGTGACAGCCAGGGATGCTCAACCGCAGAGAGGGGAACTGGATGGGTCCCACTGCGACCCAGCGCCACTGGAACTTCACTGTGGCCACAGGTCTGGACGCTAGGCAGAACCTAGCAACGGAGAAGCTACGCCTGCGCAGTGCCATTCCTCAGAGGGAGGCCTGGCACTTCCGGCCCCCCCCAACCCTGCGGGCTATGCGCCTGCGCCTCCCTCTGCTGTTTCCGTGGCAACCGCTCCCAGAAGGACGCTGAGGCAGTCCCCCTGGGGCCAGCGGATGAGCTGTTGAAGCCTGGCAGGAGCCCGAGGGAGGAGCTGATCAATCGGCAGGGGACCCGCCCAGCGAGATTTATCCGAGCCAGCCGCGGTCCAAACACTAGCTCGTCATCCTGTTTTCATCTGCTTTCAGATACATAGCCCTGGACAGGGCCTCGGATGATGGCTGCCTCAGTCTTTCCACCTGAAGAGTAACAGTCATTCCTTTGCTCAGAACGTTTCTGGGCATCCGCCCTGAGCCAAGAGCAGACTTGGTTGGGGACACAGGACAAAGGCGGAAGCTGCCCTTCTGAATGAAAGGGACTTCATGAAAACGAAGGTGCAGGTGCGCTGTAAATGTGAAAAGTTACGTGGGTGATCGTTATTAACAAGTCGCTCCGAAGGCTTTCTTTGCTCTTCTTCTGTTTCAGTAACTAAGGGGTTATTTGCAAACCTTACACTCTGCAATTCGTACAGGGATACTGCAGTCAAAAGAGCGCGGTGAGAACATCCACGTAGAAATGACGGGATCGGGGTGACAGTGCCCCTCTCCCACAGTTAGTAGTGCAATGATTAGAAAAGTAAAATCCAGCGAGAAATAAAGGAGTGACCTAACGAAAAAATTCAGGACAACTTCATGCCATCGCCTTCAGAAATGGCACTGCATTACAGAATGACATTCATCTCACCCCCACCCCACCCCCTTCCGGAATATCCCTCCTGGGGAAAGAAACCAAGTAGACAAAATACCAAGAATTCTCACCCATAATTCTGATGAAAAGAAGACAGGAGTCTAAGAACTGAGATGAAAGGTTTGAGTACAAAACAAGCAAACAAGTGTAGAGTACAAAACCCCCCAGGAAATAGAATACTCATGTATACATCAGCATGTTTTCAAAGCAAGTAATAGAAAACCCAGTTTCCAAGGGCTTAGACAAAAGCAACTTTTATAATCTCTCTTAACAGCAAGAGTAGAGGTGAGGTTGTTTCACAACTGAGTATCTCAGTGGTTTAGAGACATCATCCATCTTGATGGTCTTTCCATCTTTTGAATAGATGCCGCCCTGCACTAGTTTGCATCGTAATCAGGCAAATTATAAGCCCATCATTCATTGGAAAACAACTAGATACTTTATTAGGAGGGATGGACTCTCAGATGACTGGAACTGCCAGACAACAGTGCATTTCCTAACAGTGTGACTAGAAGCAGCTCCAGTGACATGTCTGCACCTAAGTCCGTCTCTATACACTGAGATCACCTGCTTGTCACTCAAAGTGTGGGGTGGCTCCTTGGCTGGATGTTGTTGCCATGTACTGGAACCCCAGAGGGTATGACCCTGTGTATGTAGTATTCGGGGGATTTAGCTTCTGAAATGTTTTTACTGGAAACTCAGTGCTTGATCACTGTTGATGGTTTTCTCGTATTCCTCCCAGAAGGCAGTAAGGAGTGGAGCCTTCCAAAGATGAGTTTACCTAGCCTATAACGAGGTTGTGGTAAGGTCATTGACGAGCGTGAGTCCTGGGCTCTGAGAAGTGACTGCCGTGATCCCATTGAGGTTTCATGGGACTTCAAGGCACTCGGGAAAGGACGTGGCACGGACTTTGATCCAGTTACTCCTCCATCCTCCGGTGGGCCTGGGGCACCGTGGATAGTGAAGGCAGGCAGGATCAAAGGGAAAAGGTGTGCAGTTCAAATAGAATTTGAAGGCTCTCTCCTCTGAACTCACACGTGAGAAGCATTTTCTGGGCTTCTACGGATAAAAATACCACTCTACATAAGAGGTGTACTCTAAAATGCCAGATGTGAAGCTCTCTGCTGTAGCACCCCGCCTTGTAGGTCTGGTGATTGTCTGTACAAAAGCAAATGGGTGAGATACTGCTGCTTACATTTCCACACCTAACTGGAAATAAATAAGGCCTGGATTTTATTAACTCAGCATTATTGAAGTGAACATCGGTAGTTCTTTGGTGTTCAAAGACATAACATTCACAGTCTTTCTAACCAACCCCTCAATGTCCAGGACAGGTTACAATTTGTGAGAGGGACAGTTCCACTCACCTCGAAGGACTGACATAAGGACTAGATGAATAATGCATGCAGAGTTCTTGGCACAAATTAGAGCCCACACGCTATTGTGTGGCAGCTGGTCCCCTAAGCTGCTCAGGTTGCCTGGGGGTCTGCTCAAAATTCACATCTCAATTAGCAGGATTCCTAGTGTGGGGGTTTAGAGAAATCTTGGGAGACACCCCAGGTATCCAAGATCTGCTCCTCGCAGGATGTGCAGCTGGGCGCTCACAACACAGACACCGGCTTAGCAACAAGGACTCCAACAGCTGATAGCTGCCCGTCTGGTGGAGTGTGGCTGTCCAGCTTGGCTTCCCTCCAGTCCATCACAATACAGCACAGGGGACTTGGGCTGGGAAATGAGTCTTATTTGACAGAGTTCATTGAGAAAATGCTAGTCAACTGAATTAAAAGGGATATGAGCAAGCTGTGCATCACATTCTGGATGGAATTCCAAAAAAAACACACAGAAAAAACACACAGATGATACAAATCCCAAAGCTATTTTACGTCAAATAAACATCACTTCCACTGGGAAATGAGCGAGTGTGTGTGTGTGTGTGTGTGTGTGTGTGTGTGTGTGTGTTTCTTAGAAGCGGCCTTATTATCTATAAATAAAACTGCCCAGTGTGAGAAAAAAATAAAAAGGAACTGGCCAGAGGCAGGATGTTTTCGATGATTATTATTATCCTGCCTTTTCCCACAAACACAGAGGCAGCTTTTGTAAGCCAGGTGCAAAGGAGGTCACTTCTCATTGTTTTAACACCTGCTGTCTTTCAGAATGAACACGGCTTCCACCAGCCATTGATCAATTCAGTCTTCAACCCACTGAGCATGAGTGTCTCCTATATTTTGATAATATTTCTGAATAACCTACGTGTCAGTCCAGTTTCTGTTTTGTGTTGTTTTGTCATACCACTTCCCGCCCCTTTTGCTGTTTTCACAGAGCTTATAATAAAACAATAGTCCTTGATTCAAGGGGCAGAATGCTGATAACAGCTGCATTGTTCATGAAACAAAAGTGATACATTCAGGAGACTTACTTAGAGACGTGAATTGCTTATGGTCCTGAGTATATCAGTAAAAATGCACCTTAACAGGAGAGAAAATACCTACTGAAGCTATTAATTACGCTGCCAGGTATAACAGAAATATAATCTCGGTTTTTTAAAAAGCAGGCAGAAGGTCAGTAGGAATTTTCACATGCACACGGCTTCCTCTGTCTGCCTGCCAGTTTTCTCTCTGCGTGTCCTCCTCTGCTTACTCTCTCCCCAGAAGTGCAGTACCTCTGAGAAGTGGTGTTGCCCTGCAGCAGGGCTAGCATACTCGAGGCCCTCACAGCAGATGACGGACGGTGGTCGTTGGCAGACTTTGCCACACTGCTCAGATGGCCAGTGCGGCCTGTGGGTGCTGGGAGAGCCTGGGTATTAGGTCATTGAGGGCATGTGCCTGGCTCAGGAAGCCCCATGGAGTTGTTGTTGTTGTTGTTGTTTTTTAAATATATTTTATTGATTTTGTACAGAGAGGAAGGGAGAGAGATAGAGAGTTAGAAACATCGATGAGAGAGAGACATCAATCAGCTGCCTCTTGCACACCCCCTACTGGGGATATGCCTGCAACCAAGGTACATGCCCTTGACTGGAATCGAACCCGGGTCCCTTCAGTCCCCAAGCCAACGCTCTATCCATTGAGCCAAACCGGTTTCGGCCCCATGGAGTTGTTTACATATAATGTTTATGCATTAAACATTGTTGCAGATGTTTTAGTTGTCCTGGTATAGAACATGCAGATAAAAAAAATGACAGCGTCAACTTTTAAAATGCTTTTAATTAACATATATAAGTGCAGAAAAGTGTGCAACTCTTTTCTCAACATCCAGCTCAATGAAGGTTCTCCAACTGCAAACACCTGTGGGATAAGTGCATGGACCAAGACGCAGAAGAGCAGCAGAATCCCAGAAGCTCTCCTGCGCCTTCCAAGACTCATCCTCTGTCTCCTTCTTCCCCAAGGCAATCATGCCTGCCTGACACCAGAGATGATTTCCCCCCAGAGAGGAAGACCTTCTATGCAGACTCCATGGGAAAGGAACTGCACAGTGTATTCTCTTCGGATTATCTGTGGCCTGCTCACAGACGTGAGACTCATCGCTGGTGTTGCCTGTTGGTGACATCTGTTCTCATTGCTGGGCAGTCTTCCCTGGTCTTCAGGGACCACTGTTCACTTGTCCTTTCTGCAGCTGAGGGGCGGCTGCTCCCAGCCTGGGGCTGTCATGAGCAATACGGCTGAGATTGATCTCGTACGCACTTTCCTATGCATTGAGGCCCCTTGTTGGGTTAGAGTAGGGGTGTCGAACTCAATCAGAGAAGGGGCCAAAATCTAAAATCCAGCCTAAATCACGGGCCGAATGGTTTACTGAACAGTCATAAACTGTCATTGTGATGGAAACGCAGCGGAGTGCAGTGATGACAGCGCGGTGCGGGCCACACTGCAAGGCCTGGCGGGACGGATTTGGCCCGAGGGCCTTGTGTTTGACACATGTGGGTTAGAGGGTGAGCATACGTTCAATTTCAGTAGCTAAGTGGAACCTCGGTTTTGGAACTTAATGTGTTTGAGAAGCGATGTGTTTGGAAATCAAATCATTTACTACATAGTATCCCTGTTAGAAGCAGTGTAAATTGAATTAATCTGAAACAGACCCCCAAATAATTCCCTGTTTTGGCTTTTCTTATATACAGTACATGTCTAATGTACTGCTTAAACTGTAAACAAGCACTTTAAAAACAAAAAAGGTCATGCTATGTAATGAAAATTTAACAAAAGGGAAATGAAATGTATCCTTAGCAACACTCTTAGTAACCTCAGCACTCTTGATGGCCTCTTCATGCTTTAAAATTTCAGACACTTGCAATTATTTCTTTCTTGAGCTCTAGCATTGTTTTCCCCATTGCCTTTGCCCCAATTCTGCACTCATTGAACTACTGAGTACAGCTTCCAGATTTCTCTCTCTCTCTCTCTCTCTCTCTTTCTCTCTCTCTCTCTCTCTCTCACACACACACACACACACACACACACACACACACACACACACACACAAAGGAAGGGGAGCATGGCCAGTCCATCCAGGTCTGACACAAGCAGAAATAGAGGCAAGCCCACTGACTTCTGTGTCTGTGGAAAACGGAATTTTATCCTCATCAGAGATCCTTGCATTTTCCCACAGACGAACGTCAAAGATTTGATTTGGCCAATGCTTGTCCTAGACTGACTCATGGGGACGGGGCCTGTGTGCTGGGCCTGACTCTGAGGAAACCGGGCTTCTCTCAGAGTCTGAAGACATTCAACGCCCCACTGGCTGCCAGGGAAACGCGGGTCTCTGGATTTGTATTGGCAACATGGCGATATCAGCAGTAGACAGGGCCCCGCCTGGCCTGCCCCAGCCTCCTGTTGTCCCAGTCAGATTCAGGCTTCCGAGGCTCTTGCGTTTCCTCTCATTCATCCTGGTGCTTTTTTAGAGGAATATGGATGGTGGCTCCACACCCAGGGTCTCAGGAAGGGCAGCCTTCTGTAGGGAGCCACAGGATGAAAGTTTAGATATTTTGACCCAAAACGGCTGCACAAGGAAACTAGATATGAGCACACATTTCAAGAAATGCCTAGATTTGACCTGGAGAATTGAAAACAAATGACTAGATGTGAAGAAACAAGAGAAATGGATCGAAATCATAGAAAATAGAAAACCATTCATTTTTTATTGTGTGCAACCAATTATTACAAGCTCAGTGCCTTCAAACATCACCCAGTTAGCATTTCAGTCAGAGGGTCAGAGATTGGCTTCCTTGGCTCTCTGCTCAGGGTCTCCCAAGGCTGTAGCTAAGGTGGGATGGGCTATGGCTCTTGCTGGGCTCAGGGTTCCTTGCTGGGCTCTGGGTCCCTTGCTGGGCTCGGGTCCTTTGCACGCTTATCCAGGTTGGTGATAGGATTCAGTTCCCTGCAGCTCCTGGAAACTGCCCTGAGGTCTCAGCCCCAAGGCCCTGTCACACCAGCTGGAGTGCCTCTCTCTGTGGGCATGATGACGGAGCCTTACAGAGTGTAACGTGATCAAAGGAGCCACTGACGTGTCCCAGGCACCGTCCATCTGTCCACACTCAAGGAGAGGGGTTTATACGGGCCCACCCGGCCAGGCGTCGGAGTCTTAGGGGCCTTCTTAGAAGTCTTCCTGCCACAGCTATAAAATCAGGTGGTTTAAAGAAACCACTTTGGCTAATAAAGAAAAGAATGGGTGGACATTATTGGGGAGAAAGGTCTCAAAGTCCAGACTCTATAAAGTGGAGAACTGTACCCAACCTCTATCCCTTGTGGGTTGTTGCAAGACTAACCGGGTCATGCATTTGAAAAGCTCCTGCAAAATGAGCCTGCTCTGCAATCCAAGAACATTAGAGAATGCACCTGCAAGTTTGCCTGTGTGTCCCTTAGTGTGTGCCTTTGTGTATCTGTGTATATATCCCTGTATGCCTGTGTGATTGTGTGTCTGTGTATCTGTGTAGTATGATTGTGTGCCTGTGTGTGTGTGTGTGTGTGTGTGTGTGTGTGTCCCCAAGGGCTGTAAAATACCCCACATCACATGCTTCCTTTTCCCCACCCACAAGTGAGCCCCTCCCCTTTTCCTCTCCTGATGCACCTTTGCATCCTAAAGGAACGGGGCTTATTCCCCTTACCCTGCAGCTTCTCTTGTTCTTTGCATCCCTTCCCCACCAATTCAGAGCGAGCACCTCAATCATGTTTGCGTCCACTTCAGTGTCACCCAAAAGTGAAAATAATTCTGGCATCAATGCAACACATGACAAGGCCAAGTGCAGTCTCCACTCAGCGGGAGGGTCTGCCACTGTCCTGGAGGGTCCTGGGAGCAGATTTGGCCGATCTCTTTATCAGGTGTTGATTGAGTGTCTGCGCTCGCTCAACCAGGAAAAACAGATCTGGGTGGGCTCCTCCCTGAGGTCTCTGCCTCTCAGAGGGCTTCTGTGTGAAAACAAAGCAATTCCCTCCGAATAGCCGTTAATACGAGGCTTTCATAATGGCACAGAGACCCTTGTGAACTACATTTGCTTTGCTGTATGAAAAAGCAACCGAACACAAACTGACAGTTCTCAGTGGCCTCCAGGGTGGCCTGTACCACCAGGAGTTTCTGACCTCAAATGGAGGAGGGGAAGATGGTTTGCAGGTAGACCTAGCCATGCAGTGTCTTCTGACCGCATCACTGGGTGTGGGGCGAAGATACCATCAGCACAGCAAAGGCCGAGAGGAGGCTTATTGCTCTTGGCATAAAACAAATGGTAGTGGCGGGCACCATAAATCCTCCCAATGAGGGAATTATTAGTGACACGGTGACCTGGTGTGAACCTGTAGTAAGTTAAGGGGCATTATTGATCGCTTTCCCAGTCTCCGGGCTCAGAGAGGGCTACCTTGCACTGAAATGTAAACACATCCGACATTCTTTCAATAACAGCCTTCAACGACCTCTCAACTCAGAGAAGTTCCCGCTTGGTTGGGTTTTGATGCCCTGCTTAGGAGTAAATGTATACCACGAGTTCTCAGCACGCTGGGTATGGGAAACTTGGCTATTATCAGCTCTGGGCTGTTTCTTATATCCTTCGTGAAAGCTTAACCAAAACAGGCACCATCACAGCCCCATTTTCTTGCTCAGTCTCGAAGTCTTTTTCCTAGAGAGCCAAATTGTAGTTCCGTTTCCTCTTCACCAAGCGGAGACCTTATGGACGAGGGTCATACACAGTCCCTCTGGTTTTGCAGCCAAGAGCGCACACTCTCCCCCTGCACACCTCTCTGTCCACATCCCTCAATCTTCTGTGACCTGCACAGACCAGAAGAGCCCACCTTTCTACAGTCTTTCCTAGCAGCTCCCCAAGCAATCTCTCCTCCTCTTACCTCCTGCAGGGCTGTTGTTTATTTTATTAGATTGTAAATGGTAGAGAAACCACCTCAGATTGGCTTAGGGAAAAGGGATGTTTATTGGCTTCTAAACCGGGAAGCCTGGGGGTTAACACTGTCTCCGCAAACTCAATCAGACTTTGTTCTCTATGGCGCACCAGCATCTCATTCTCCGAGGCCAGTCTCAGTCCTGGCCTGGTGGCCTTCTGGCCCAGCTCAAGTAGGCCCCGTCCCGCCAAAGTAAATAGTTTAAGAGTGATAGACCTGCAGCATTTCCCTCTGGATTACTTTATGTTTTTAGTCGGTCTATAAAAGAACAGCTCTTGCCCCCTGTGATCAGAAGGTCTGACCCCTCGAGTATTTTTCCTGGGCCCCGGGAAGTGCACTGACCACTTACATAATGAATGACCGAAAGTAATGTTAGCTGGTGGTCAACTCGGACAGATGAACCCATGTTTTTGAACATTATTGCTGCACTTTTGGAGAAGGTTCTGATCTCTTATTGAGCTGACTCACTGGAAGGAAGGAGAAAGCTCACCTTCTACCTGTGCCTCCCTCACGCCGCCGATGCACACGTGCCTCGTGCCCCTAACACACGTTAGTGTGGTGACCGCGCAGCAACAAACTGGGCAAAAGGGCACCAACAACCTAAAAGGCACAAGCAAAACCTGGGCTTCAGCTTTAAACCCTCTGTGTTGGCTTCATTCCAAGCCTAAGAGGCATGGTGTTTTCAGTATACAGCATCTGATCTGTGGTGAGGACTCGGGCTTCTTTCTAGTGTATAAAGAGGAAATGATTCATTTTGTGGAATTTCTAGGAATATTTAGTTTGATGAAATGAGTTCAAAGAATTTGCCCAAATAACATTTTTCCACACAAGTGGAAAACTAGAACTGACAGCACCAACTCAACTAAAATCATTCTTTTACTACAGTGAAGAAGACCCTTCCACATTAGCCAATGAACTTAGCTGGAGAGGGAAAGGGAGGAAAAGTTGGCATTCTGTTTTTACTTTGAAACATAAAAATCTGAGGGTGCGTCCAACCTTCACACTGACCCATGTTCAGTCGGGCTTCCTGCAGGTGGCAGCTCCGTGCATTGTCTGCTCTTGGCCTTCAGATCCCTCCAAGAAGACAGGAAAGAGCAACAGAGAGGAAATAGAAATCAAAGAACAAGATGGCTCACTCAAACTTTGTCAGTAAATGCACTAAATGCACACAGTGGGAACCCCTGGCCAGGTTGTCCACTGGAATGTTTTTGAAACGCCCTGGGCCTTAGCCTCAGCTTATAGCGATCTGATGGGGGCCTTGGGCACTCAATTTATAACTTACTCTTTAGCTTTGTGTTTTCTCAAGAAAGAAAGTCCCCGATTCCTTCAGCCATGCTCACTGCCTACATTGCCCTCTGGACTCCACCAGGGCTGGGCCTTGCCTCTGTGCCTGAGTCCTCATCCAGAAAATAGCTAGGTGGGGAGTATTTTCCTTACAAAACACTCAGGGCCATTTTCAGGACAAAATAATATCAAATGGTTTATATAGCATTTTATACTTTACTAGAGCCCGGTGCATGAAATTCATGCATGGGAGGGAGTGGGGGTTCCCCTCAACCTGGCCTGCACCCTCTCCAATCTGGGACCCCTCGGACATCCCTCTCACGATCTGGGATTGCTGGCTTCTAACTGCTCCCCTGCTGGCCTGATTGATGCTTGCTTACCCCCAACTGCTATCCCCTTCCAGTCACCCCTAATTGTCCTACCTGCAGGCCATCTTGTGGTGGCCAACTTGTGATGATATGAGGGCATTATGGGAAGGTGTGCGGGCCCAAGGGTCACCTAGGTTTTTATTAGTATAGATAAGAACTTTTCACATATAGCCCATACAGTCCTCACACCAATGAAGGAAGCTTTTTTTTTTTTTTTTTTAAATTGTCATTGTGTAAATGAAGGTCATATAATGTTCTCAAGGTCAGAGGGCTAGGACCTACCCTGAGACTTTCATACTCTAGTGCCTCACATGACAAGAAAGAAAGTCATATAGCACGTTCCCATGTTTCCAGTGAAACCACGAGGTAAGAGGAAAAGAATTGCCCACAAACTAATTTACCCCAAAAGAGGGATTTCTTAAGAAGATTCCAGGATATACCCAGAATCCCAGGTTACCTTGACCAGTGTTTCCCAACCTTGTCTCATGATGAGAATCACCTGGTGGAGTTGTTAAAACACAGATTCCCGGATCCCAACTAAGAAGTGCTAAACTAGAATGTTTGGGAACATATAGGTAAAATTGTATACTTAACTAGTGCTCTAAGACAGATTTTATATACAGAGCACTAAGTTAGGTATGCAATTTTACCTATATGTTCTCAAAAATTCTAGTTTAGCACTTCTTAGTTGGGATTCAGGAATCTGTGTTTTAACAACTCCACCAGGTGATCTCATCATGAGAGAAGGTTGGGAAACACTGACCTAGACCTCAGAAGGGCCAGAGTTCCAGAAAAACCTTGCGAACAAAGCTGCCCTCTTGCCTCAGCGCACTGTGTGTGGGGCCATTCCCTCCACAGGTCTGTTCTGTCCTCTACTCACTCCTCTTCGATCAGACTTCAAATCTTCACCTTGGCCTCTCAATCCACTGCTTTTCACAAGTACTAAACACATGCTAGATAAAACACAGCTCACATGAGAGTATATTATTCACTGAAGAAAAACACGAGGCTGGACAAAAGGGAGATTATTATGCATGAAGTTCCAATTCCTAATTGTTTTTCAACAAGGTGACATTTTTCACACTAAATTTCATATATAGATTGCCATGAGTTTTATTCAAAGGCCTCACTGCATTTGTTTTTCTAATATAATCTTTTCAGTATAGGATTTCTACTAAATAATTATCGATAGTAGAAATTATTAGTATAATAATTTCTAGTATATAGAATAATTACTGATCCTCAATACTGAATATTAAATTGAACCCATACATGAAAAATGGGTGGATTATGGGTGTGTATGTGTTGTTGTTTTTTCTAATAGGAAATATAATTAGTAAATATAAACAATGCTATAGAAGAGTATTGATATTATTTAGAAAGTTCCCAAATGTCTCTATTCTATGGACCAGGACATTTGAACTCAATTGAGAAATGATGCGCTTGACTTGCTTCGGGCATTCAATAGCTGCTTTAAGCAATGCACAGCAGGCAGATGAATCCCTAAGGAGCTGAAAGGCGAGAGTCTGGAAGGCCTAGTAATCCCAGCTCACACTAGGGGAAGGATGACATGAAAAATGACAGAATATATCCATATTACATTGACATCCACACACATGGATAAGAAACACGCCACATAGTTGGCGAATAACTGGGCAGAATGATGAGTAAACATTTTCACAAGAATACCTGCAATTAGTAAATAAGGTGGAAAAATGTTCACTCCCACGAGTAATCAAAGTACATAATTAGATGCTCCATCTCCTACAGGAAGTGAATTAGGCTATTAGGATGTGTTTCCTGACTCTTGGGAATTTCCTAGGAGGACGGATTCCATCTTCCAATTATTTTCTGTAATGAAGCAACATCCAGGGTCAGGAGACAGTGAGAAACATGCCCTGTCGGCCCTAATGCAGCCACTGCACAGTCACTTTTGCAGATTATTGACAACATGAAGATATTTCTATCAGGATTTCAAGGGAAAGTACAAAAGTCAATGAGAAGCTCAGAGCTGACCAGGTTTCTAGGTACCATGCCTTCCCCAAGCCTCCCCCGTAGAAGAGAGGACAGCGAGTGAAATCTGGCCAGTTTTCCTGGAACCAGCCCTGGCACAGGCCTGAGGATGACGTGGGTGTGGGCACATCAGCGGAAAGGGGCCATGGGAACTCCATTGAGAAGATAGGACAACTATCGGGCAATCCAGGAGAACTGTAAAGGGCACAGGATCCCCTGTGGAAGGGGAGCCAGAGGTTAGTGACCAGCTTGTCGACTTTGTGTGAGAATAAACTGAACACCCTTAGGCATAAATAGTGGCACCTGAAACCTTTGTAGTCACTCATGTGCATTCTTTCCCCATGTAGGTACATTTTTAAAGATAATAGGACCGGGAGAAAAGCCTTCCTTGCACCATTTGATGTGTCTGCTTCAGGCAGGAACCTGTGTCTGCAATAGGAGGGTTAACTGTGGGCAGGGCCAGCTGCTGCCCCAGGCGGAGGTCAGAAGTCACCTGTCAGCACTCCCGAATCACATCCAGCCTCTTACTGAGCCTTGTCACAGTCACTGTCTCCCTTCTTTGAAGTTGAGAGCTCTTCTTCCCTCCTCCTTCTGCCCCTTCCTAAACCCTTCAAAGCTCTGTCCAGACACCCAGATACCATCTACGGACAAGGACTGCTCCAGCTAGGACCCCATTCTTCCGACCAAAGGAGCTTAAGTCCTAAATATGAATGGAAAAGAGATGTTAAGGTAAACACTACCTTGATCTCATGGAAAGTCACCTTCTGAGGGTCTGTTGACAAGTGTCTTCCTCACAGTCACCAATCAGCACCTTCCCAGGCCCAGGGCCCCAGGCGCTGCATCAAAGCTGAGCAGATGGCCGCACCTGTGTCAACAGGCAGGGCTCCACAAAAGTAGATGGTGCCATGAGGCAACTCCAGTGAAGAGGTCTCACACCAGGTGATGCGGTCTCTATATTTGGCCTGCTGGTCTGCAAGCCAATGTCTGATGTCCTTTTGAATATTTATCCTTCCACTTGTCTTCCACTGCTAGCACCTGGGGCGGTACCTGAGCTGGCCTGCCTTGTCTTATCACTTCTACCTTTGCCTCTCAAGAATTGTGGCCTAGCGCCCATTTCAGTGAATGTTTTCCTTGTGCTCTGTCTCAGACTGGGTTTGCGAGGTAGATCCTCAGGCAAGAAATTCGTGTCAGTAAGTTGCTAGTCAGGCCATCCCAGAAAGCAGTGACGAGGTGTGGGAAGTGGGACCTGGAAGAGATGGTGCTCTGCACTGCATGACAGGAACTTGGACACACATAACATCAGAGGCTCTCACTGCAGCCCCGAGGTGGCACCATTCATTTTCCCCGTGGACAGACACTCAGAGACCAGGGCCCTCCCCTGGGTCAGCGGGAAGGGGTGCAGCGGGCCTTCTCCCCGCCCATCTCTTTACATCGGAGGAGCTTAGCGATCCTGCCCCAAACACTCCCCAGGGCCCTGGGGTAAAGCGGGTGTCAGCTGGCAAGCATTCTAGGGCTCGTGACCAGATTCTAGAAACACTAGAAGTGGGATACCCACACTGCCGGCTGCGATTGGGAGAATGGAGGACGGAAGGCCCACCCTGCGGCAGCCGGCCTCAGTTCTAAGTGAACTCAGCCAGGAGGAAGCAGGCACCTGAAAGACTTTGGTTTTGCTTCCAGCAAGGATTCTTAGCCTGGGCTCCATGAACAGATCTGGGGGAAAGGACCTGTGTCTGAACCTCCTGAGATGGTCTGTAAAAGTTGTGAGTCTTTTCTGGGAACAGGCTCATAATTTGTATTGAGTCTTAATGATCCATGACCCAAACATTTTCCAACCATGTCAGCGGGGCCATCCCAGGTAAACACATCAGGGCAGGGCCCCTATGGCTGCTCTGGAAGCAGTGAGACCCAGTCCCCAGTCCTTCAGAATGGCTGGACTCCTCAATTTTTTTTTTTTTTAATGTGGTCTGCTTTTAATTTTTACATTTTGTTTCTTTGCTACTAGTATTTATGAGCCAACAGTAGTTATTTTCCATGGAGAGCTATAGGGAGGGAAATGCAGAGTAATTCAATGATCAAACTGTTTCCGCCTCCACCTCCATTGCTCCCTGCACTTTCCCCAAAAGGTATAATTTCCTTATCAAATTTACTTTCTTTCACTGACACACATTCATGCTCTTTCAAGCAAGTGAATGTGCCTCTTTTAGGAAACAAGCACTTGCAAATTATACCTCTTTCCCTTGTCAGGCTAGGAAAAAAAAACCTATTAAGAAATTATTTATGTTCAAAGCAGGTATTCTAAAAAAAAATTTTTTTTAAATGCTTCTTTTAAAAATAATTCCCCAGACAACTCTTAACAGGTTCTGATTAAAAGGCCCTTTTTGTTACTAGTGCAAAAAGCAACACAGGCAGACCCACTCCCCTTTCCTTGCATGGGGCTCACACGGGGGCCCGCACACCTGGGCTCGACTTTGAGCAGCCTGCTGCTAGCCGGCATGGCCGTAATCCTCTCCTTGATGAGCTGTGACTGAGCGTGACTGCACAGTAATAGAGCTTTCCATGTCCTCCGACAGAAAAGCAGACACAAATGACCAGAACATAGTAATGACGTATTTTCCCAATTGGAAATAATGACCATATGGTCAAAAGGATCCATTCAAGCCAGGGACTGGCTCCTTCCAGGGTCCTAGGGGAAGCAAAGGGCCTTCCATGGGGTTACTTTTTCCCCCAACTTAGAAGGACAAGACCTGCACCCTCCCCACTTTGAGAAATCAAAGGGAACAATGGAACCGAGCACTGAAGCGGGGGTGAGGGGGTGTTGGGAGGGGCAGTCCTCGCTGTCTCTTCTCTGGGAAATGGCTGTGCGCTAAGACCAGGCCTAGTGCATCTCTCGGTCCATAGACGTCCTTCCGTGACAGGAAACCATGTTGTGGGGCTGCCAGAGGAAATACAGGGTGCTGAGTGAAGTTCCCATGTCAAATGAACAATGCATACCTTTTGGCATATAAGTATGCTCCATGCACGTATGTGCCATGCATGACTCAAATATTGTATGGGACATGAAACATTTCCCTGTGGTTTACCTGAAACTTAACTGAGTGTCCTATATTTTTATTCTGTGAACCTGACAACCCTAGCTCGGGGCGAAGGAGGCCCAGACGGGCCATGATGGATTTAGTTCCAGCCTGAGAGCTGCCCTGGAGCTGCGCATCCTCACTGGTGTCGGCCTGCATGCCACTCGTTTGCTCCAGCCCTTGCCAAAGCCAAGGCTCCCTTTTCCAAAATCCCTGCACTGATTATGCGGAGGCACACCGCCTCGAAGTGCTGGAACAGTTCCCCACTAGCTGTGGTTCAATAATTGCTCCAGAGCCTTTGGGCTATCTCTTGGGTCTTTTATGCCATCAGAGCAAATTGGCAGCAAGAAGTTTGTAATCCCGCTTACATGTGTTTCGGGTTAGGGAGGAGTGGTACGGGTTTTGTTCGGAGCAGCATTGTGGTATTGCAAGAAGAGTTGCATTTCAGTTGGAATTAAGTTTGCATGTAAGTGAAAAGGTCTGTGACATTTCTTATCCACAGTGTAAACCTCACAGGAAAGCAGTATTGATCGGGGACACCCCCCTCCTGCAGGAGAATCCAGTGGGGAATTTCCCACCGCGAGTGGGGGTGTCTTGTATGTGCTCAGAGCATGCTATGATTCTAGTACTCCCTGTCATGGTTTCTGTTCCCTTTGGGGGACATTTTGTTATCCACCAGGGACTATTTGTCCAATGCCTACAACATGCAGGTCTGAACCACCGTCACCGAGAATATAGTTCTTGCCCTCCAGGGGTACACATTGTTTGTGGGAGACAGAGAGAATAAACGATTACAGAACCGTCTGATAAATGCTTTACTCAACCTAGAAAGAAACCAGGGGTTCTTCCTGGAGGAGTGCTATTTGGAGTGTAAAACTCTGAGTGGCAGCCGCCTTAGCGAATAGGAGAGGGAGACTACTCAGACGGTGGGAGGAGTCTCATGGGGGCTTCCAGGGGGCAGAGCTGGAGTAGTGGCAGGCCCAGGGACCGGGCTGCTGTGTTGAGGACACTCGGGAATGATATACAACGGGGTGTGAAAGCAGAAGCGTCTTGTTTCAGTTCCAACGGAGTCCCCAAGAAATGGATGTCACAATCCAAAGTGGAGACTGAGGCCGCTGTGCCAAAGGTGACTCAGCCCTCCCATGGGGCTACCGGAGAGAGGCTGCAGATTGAGAGATACGGGTGTGCTGTGCATTCCAAGCCCTTCCCAGGGCGTGGATGGCTAAGTCTACACGGTGCAGGGCCAGTGATGAAGCCCCCCCCTCCAAGTGGGTGCCCAGCCTGTAGTAGGCATGGGCTGGAGAGGAGGAGTGCTTTTAAGTGAAATTGCGTATACTGATTAAGTCATTACGCTTACACTAACATTTTAATTACTGACTGGTCTGGGCATGTGTATTGGTTGAAAGTGACCAGAATAGTGACGGGAATGAGACCACTGATTTTCATCCCAAAGATGACAAAGGTGGCTACAGAGAGTGGTGGAAAAGCAGAGCCGGATGGAGCAGAGGGTGGGGGGAGATGTGACCCCCAAGAAGCTGGCATCTCAGGGGGCTGGCGTTTCTTGTTCACCGCAGTCCCTCAGGATGCCAGTCTTTGCTTCCTCCTGGTTTCATGGGACACCTGTTCTTTCTATTCATTCTTCTTTTATGGAAGCTTAAGTGAGGGTGAGAGGGCTTCTATTTTAAGGCTTTTGAAGGGTAGAAGATAGACACACTGACCTTCAGGGGCTCTGGCACCCCAAGAACTGGGAACCTGTGGCTGATGGTATCACTCACAGCTCTGATGTGCCCACACTGCTAGGTACCCACGGCCCCTCCTCTTGTCACCCTGCCTAAGAATACGTCCATCCTTCCTGCTCTATTCACCGCCTCAGGTCATACCAACACTCAGCGCTGATATTTCGTTAGCATTTGTGCACCCACCTGCTGGTCCCCGGATCCCTCCCGCAGTGCTGTGCTTAAAGAGGGAAAGTGGCTACTTTACACATCTTACCCCCTCTGGTCGCAGAGCCCCTGTGCCACAGGCCTATAATAAATCCTTCGGGAGGACATTCATGATCTGGCAGCGAGGATGGACAAAACATCAGGATTCCAAGAAGGCAGGAGTGCAGGCAAATCGTAAGAAAGAGAAGCTGGCAAGCCGACACAATCACTGTCTCTTGAGTGCACTTCCAACCAGCCAAGGTCAGGAAGTTCAGCTGGACCTAGTGGCCCCTCGCTTCCCCTCATCGAGATTTTTGTCTTCAGCAGCAAGCAGGGGATGGGGAATTCTGGTTGGACCTGAGTCTCAGTACAACAGCTTTTTAATGCTCTGCTTTACAACTTGGTTATAAAACAGGAGGATTTCATGGCATGTAATACGGGTTGCTTCTCTCCGGGGGTGTAAGATAAGACCCATGGGAATCCTTTATAGCTGTTATGGGGGGGAGTTCATCGGGTTTTCCAAGCCAAATACCCTTCTATTACTAGAAAGAGGAGTCGTGTTTGTTTATTAAATTATTTTCATGGTTTAATGTATCTTGTTGAACTTCACAGACTTAAAGCTCACGGTGAGATGAGAACTGAAAACCCCCAAGTGCCTGCACGTGAGAAAGGAAATGAAGTTATTACGAAACAGCTGCTCTCAGGTCTTTTTCAGCCCCTACAAAGCAGGGAGTCCCATTTTGACCACAGGAGTTTTGCTTCCTTTTCAGAGATTCGTTCCATGTGTGACTGAGGAAAGCATGCCGTGGTGCCTTGTGGATTGTGAAGCACCAAGCATTTTAGTACCACATGGATTTTTCTTGGTCTAGTGAGAAACTGGGTACCTGGCTAAGTTTGCTGGATTTCTGATATGAAGATTGCTTCTTCTTCTTCTTTTTAAAAAATATATAGTTTAATTGATTTCAGAGAGGAAGGGAAAGGGAGCGATAGAAACATCAATGATGAGAGAGAATCATCGATTGGCTGCCACCTGCATGCTTCCTATGGGGATCGAGCCCAAAACCCAGGCATATGCCCTGACTGGAAATCAACCGGGAATTGAGCCATGACTTCCTGGTTCATAGGGTGATGCTCAACCACTGAGCCACTGCGGCTGGGCTGAAGATTGTTTCTTATTGAGTTGGAGATAAAATAGTAACATTGATGACTGGCATGCCCACAAGAAAAACGGGCCTCTTTCTGGCTCATTCTGGCAGGCTGGCCTCTCTAGGCACCCACTGAGGCCACTAGGCTTCACCAGCTGGTGCAGTCTTCCCGGTCTTTCTCTGTGCAAGGGTGGGGCTATTCCATGTTATGGTAACACACAGCTACTATTTCTCTACAGATTTAATAAAACGTGTTGTCAGTTCTCGGGGGTTCCAGTGAGAGTTAGATTTAAGGGAGCATGAATGTCCTCTGAGGTCTGCTATGGAGTACAAAGACGAGCTGTCCCTTGACCTTGGGGAGGGCACTCAGGCTGCCAGCTTGGCCACCCTCCTAAATACTGTGGATGTGTCTTATTATTTCAGACTTCAGCAATGATGAGTTTCGAAATGCAGAAAGCATAGCACAGTACAAAGAAAATAAAAGTTGTCCACAGCATCTCACACAGATAATGACTGTTTAAAATAATATACTTATTTTTTCTTTTTAACATAATTCAAATCATATGCTATAAAAATGTAAGCATAGTTACTAAAGTTTAAGTCCTAAGAGATTCTCCAAAGAGTCACAATTTGTTCCCAATTATCTGCAAAAACAAAACTTAAGATTAAGCCCCACAAATATATGATCAGAACTGGTTTAGATTTGGCCACAAGTTTGCTATTTAATTGCTCATCCTTTTTTTTTTTTTTGAATATCAAATCTTTTTTTCTTCTTAATTTTTAAAATTTCTTCCAGAAATAGAGCCCTTAAAGAAGTTCCTTTAAGGAAAGTTTGTTGCTTTAAAAATTCAATTTCTGATAGTCCAAAGATTTATTTTTTACTGTATAAATGCATAATACTTTATTGTCAAAATGCTCTTTGGGAAATGCCATTGAAAATAGTTTTAAAGATGAAATGCAGCCTTGCGGTGATAAAAATGTTCTGAGATTACATTTTGGTGATGGTGACAGAACTTTGCAAATTTACTAGAGACCTGAACTGCCCACATGAACAGGTGAACCCTGTGGTTTTTGGTCATAAAAGGCTTTTATTTTGCATTCATTCTTAGCAGAGGACTATCCTGGGTTTACAATTCTGGATTGATGGAGACTTTCTTGGAGTGTATTTCCTAAAGGCCCACACACTCGTGCTATTCTTAAAACTTGAACTGCAGCATCTTTGGTAAAAAAAAAAAAAAAAAAAAAAAAAAAAAAAAAATTAGAGCTGTTTAATGAAATAAATGACCTTCATTCCTTCACTTCAACTTTGGGGGGAAATCTGAGGCTGCTTTGGTGAGTCACTGAGAAGCCCTGGCAGCTCTGATTCTGTCATCTAACGCCAGACAAGCTCTTCTCTTTCCTAATAAAAATGAGCTGCGATGCTTTCTTGGGTTGTGGTATTTCTGCTCTCTCTCTGTCAGAGGGAGGTTTGTCTGAGCCCACACCTGCCACAGAGCAGCCTTCTCCTCCAATTATAGCTTTTCGGGCTCCAGCTCCACTCTCCCTGCCCCAGGACCCCACCTTTCAGGCCTGAGGGGTGCGGAAAGGGGTGCTTCTGCCTCTATGGTCCCAGCATGCTTCACAGTCCTTGGTGGTATCTGCACACTGGCACATACCCCTTAGGAGTCACCCTATGAGTGTGCCATCTGTCCACATGGCCTCTGCCAGGAGGGTGACCACAGGGACCCTGTGTGCTTCCTCAGTGACAGCAGGCTTTCCTCCTTGGGATCCCCATACAGAGTGCAGGGTCCATTCCTCCTGAATGCTCTTCCCCACCAGCTGTCTTAACCAACAGGTGGGTCTGGATGACTCAGGAGGTTTGAGTGATTTCATTTTTAACTAACGGTGGGGTGAAGATGTCCATCATGGGAGCATCCTCCTCAGAGGCTGATTTCTGAGTGTGAGGATAAGAAGCAGGGCGGGTCATCGCTGGAGCCAGAGGTTGGTCGTCATGTCCTGTGTTTAGTAGAAGACAAGTGTTGGTGATCCATGAACCATTCCACTCATTTCCAGAGCACAGACAGGTTCATAGTGATTGCTCATCATCACTTCCTTCCATGCAGCCAAGGAAATTTCTGCCTCTCCATGTTCTTTACATGACTATGTGTGGTGAGACGGCTGGCAAGGATTGGCCATCAGGGATGCCCACTGGCCTCCTAACAAATGTACCTTGAAAGTGGACAATCAAGGCGCCAGCTCTCCAGCAGGCAGTCGAAGCTCAGTCCTGTCCCTTCCTGTCCCGTGCCTGTGCTCACGAGAGGGGGCTGTAAAGGAGAGGTCAGTAATGCCTTTTCTGTGCCCACACCAGGTCCCGTGGGCCTGGAACGCCGAGCCCTCCTTTGCTAGATGAGGTCCCGGCAGGATATGCTGGGGTCAGGCAGGCACCCCGCTGCCCACATGTCTGCAGGGCCAGCGTGCTGACCCACAGCATCGGGTTAAAGACAAGGTCTCGGCTCCTAGCCGTGCAGGCAGGACAGGCGTGTCAACATTCCTCCTGTCACCGGGCAGTCAGCGCGTGCTGATTGATGGCATCCCCTCTTGAGACAAGTCCTGCCGTTGGGGCTTTGCTTTGTTTCAGGTGAGATGCGCCCAGACTGGCTCCAGGCAAGAGCCCAGGCTGAGGCTCTGAGGCCCAGCATCTGTCCCATCTGCCTTGGGACTTGGGGGCCAGTATCTGGACTCTGGCCTTGCTCCTCATGATCAAACTTTCCCTTCGATCCACTAACCTCAGTTTCTCCCCCTGGTGGGACTTTCTGCTGTTTCCGGTCCCATACCCTGACTCATAGGATGTACATCTCCGCTGGGTAGCCCGGGGGACTCTCCAAAGAAAAACGGTGATGCTATTTCTCAATGGAAACATGTGAAAAGCAGTGGGAGAAGGAGGGGAGACCTTCCTGGTGGGCGGCTTTGGGCAGGGATTTGTGAATGTGTCCTGAAGGTGGGGGAGGGCGACAGGAGGGGACAAATGCTGGGAGAGGAGGTGGATCTGTTTCCACCTACCTGTCCTTGATCTGCATGTAGTTCATTCAAGGTGTTTCTAATCTGCAGGGTGATCAGAGGAGAGAAACTACAATAGTAACATCAGACCAAGGGAACATAGCCCCTTGGGAAACCGCCTGGGAGGTTTCGCCGTTTCCTTTGGGTACTGTTTCCCGTTCCATTGTGTGCATCCTGCCCACTGTGAAAGGCTGCAGAGACCCAGAACAGCTTCTTTGGGGGGTGGGGGGCAGAAGGTAATTTTATTTGGAAAAATAGAGTAGAGGGGTGCTTGTCCACAAAGGGCACATGTACAAGGCATGTGTGTGGGAACCTGGCAGAGAGGGTGACAGACAGGCCTACAGCGCCCAGTGGCCCTGGAGCAGGCATGACATGGTTTGAAACATCTAGGAAGTGACACACCAGGTAAATACCTTTCTCTTCCTGTTCTGATTTCAAGTTCCCCTTTGGCACATGCTTGGGGGTTTTGAGTGGCACAGGTGTCTTCTCTTATAATGTTTCATTCTTTTCTTAAAGGGGACCACCCGAACTGAGTCAGTCCCACCTCATGGAGAAGACAAAGTTGCCTGGTGCCAGTGGCTCTGGTGTCACCAGTTGCCTGGATGAGGGTGAACAGCAGGGTAATATTTCCCTCCTCCTGTCTGCTGCCGAATCCCACAGAAGCCAGAGTTCCTGGGAGCCCACTAGGTCCTCCTCAGGCAGAGGACAGGTGGAGGAGAGCAGAGTATGGGCCTGAAGTAGAGAACCATAGGTCCGAGCACCCATACATCTCCCACCTAAAGACAGCACCGATGACGGGGCATCTTTATGTTTGTAGTCCTTTAAAGCAGCATTTTTCAACCGCTGTTCCGCGGCACAGATGTTGCCTGGTGTGCCGTAGGTGCAGACAAGACAAGAATTTTATAATTTTTCACTATTTTGTTTACTTAATATTTCATAATAAAGTAATTATAAAATACTTTCTTTGTGTTTATTTGATTCCTATTCAAGAGAATTACTTTATATATAGTCAATATAGGCACAGAGTTAAATTTTTTAACATTTTCTAATGGTGGTGTGCCTTGTGATTTTTTTCATGAAACAAGTGTGCCTTTGCCCAAAAAAGGTTGAAAAACACTGCTTTAAAGGAGGCAGAAAAGACCCAGGCATAGAGCAGCCAATAATGAAAGCCAGGACATTGAGAAAACAGATTCCTGAGGGCCATGGTCAAGGAGACTGGCTGGACTGAAAAATGAGCTGCAGTTTGGCACAGAATCCCAGGTTCAGTTAAAGTTCAGATAGGGAAGCATCCAGTGACAAGCTGAGACAGAAAGGCAAGTCTTTGTCCTTCGGATGTGGCTGAGAGTCCTTCTGTGGCCAGCCCACGGCACAGGGGAGGCTTGTTCCTAGATTCTTATAGGAACAGTAGAGGCCCAGTTCATGAATTTGTGCACCAGTGGGGTCTCTCGCCCTGAACTGCAGAATTGGGCTGAAACCAGCTCTCCGGCATCCCCCAAGGGTTCCCGGACTGTGAGAGGTGCAGGCCAGGCAGAGGGACCCCTCTGCTGCACAATTGGTATAGGGGAGGGACTTGGGAGGTTAGCCAGCTGTGGAGGAACCACAGGAGGGCTCCAGGGCATGTCCAACCCTTCTTGCTCAGTTCCAAGTGGCCAGACTCCAGCAGCAAACTAACCTACTGGTTGGAATGTCTGCCACCTGGTGGTCAGTGCATGTCATAGCAAGCGGTTGAGTGTCCTTAGCATATCACTAGCATATTATGCTTTGATTGGTTGAATGGCCAACTGACCACCTGGGCACTTAGCAAATTAGGCTTTTATTATATAGGATGCTGTTTATAAAGTACATATTAGTCAGAGTCAACATTTATAGAAGCAATGTCAAAGAATGTGGGATGAGTTATAATTTTCCACTTAAAAGATAGCATAGGGCCTCTGCAACCATAAGGGAGTGGTGGGTTCTGAATGGGAGGGAGCAGAAGTTTCCTGAGGAACAAGGTGAGGGTCAGGGTCCAGACCAGAGAGAGAAACTGCATAATAACTTGATCATATAAAGGATTATTAATTGTAACAGAGGGTTGGAGCAGGTGGGATGGTGAGTAAGAAATAAAGAGAATCTAAAGAAGACAGGATTGGCAGACAAAAGGAGCAGCCAAGAGCCTAGGGCTGAGACCTAGTCTTCACTGAGGACACAGCCAGGGCTTTCCGGGGCAGAGATGTTGCCATGCTGACACACTCAGGTCTTAGGGCACCAGGGAAAGCTGTTCATGGAGAAATGTCTCATCAGAGGGCACAAAGGTTTTGTACAAAAATCCCACCCAGGGGTCCTGGGGGAAGTGGTTAGCTGCTGCTGGGTACCATGAGCTGAGGGAACTTGGAAGTTTCTCCTGCCATGTCCCTCTGGTCCCCTCCACTGACAAAGCTGAGCATCATGCCAATTGGTAAAGTAAACATATTTAAAGGGTTTGTGTCCATTTTTACAGAACAGGCAAAAAGTGTGAATTAGTGGCTGAGAGGCAATGCATACATGAGGACTACAGAATGTCAAGTTTGGAAGTTTGGAAGGGACACAAAGGTCCTATTGAATCCCAGATCCTCACATTCCATCAAGT
Organism: Pipistrellus kuhlii; assembly: GCF_014108245.1. Classification (NCBI taxonomy): domain Eukaryota; kingdom Metazoa; phylum Chordata; class Mammalia; order Chiroptera; family Vespertilionidae; genus Pipistrellus; species Pipistrellus kuhlii. Next base: position 28,313,080 of record NW_023425573.1, read on the forward strand.
GGTTTCCAGGCTATGAGACATCTGTGGCAAGGGAGCTAAGTATAGTTTGAGACGGTCCCTCCGCACATGGAGGCAGCTTCCACCACTGGTTCTTTTCTGGACAAACTTATCTACGTCTCTCACCTGACAGTTCTTCAAATACTTGAACTGGGTCCTTCAGCTCTGCTTCTCCTCTGCCTCTTCTGCCTCTTGTAAATGACACATTCTTATGACCTCCCTGGCAATTCAGAAGCCTTCACTCCACCAAGCACGGGCATGAGTGCACCTCTGTAAGCCTAGGTCTCTCTCCAAACCTGTCCCAAGTGGTCACAGTGGAGCAGGAGCTAGCTGGTCACACCTAACTGCCCCTGCCTTGTTGGCCACATTGGTTGACCTAAGGAGTCACTCCTGATCTATGTCAGAAATAGGACTTTTCAAACTGGTGCTAAGAAAGAGAAGACTCTATTCATCAATCTTGGTGATGAGCCCAAGAAGCTGTCTTCCATCCTGATTCCAGCCAGAGAGAACACATCTGGGAAGAGAGGTGGAGATGGAAACTAAGAGAAAGTCCTGATGCCATCACAGTCCCTGGTTCCTATCAACCCTGAGGCCAGCTCTGAGCCCTCTTTGCCTCGGTTGGGTTAGTTGAGCCAGTAAACCTCTCCTTTTTTGCTTAAACTAGTTCAAGTTGTATTTCTGGCAATTACCAATAAGGAACATGCTAACTTTAAAGGGAACATGAGGCAAGAGCATCATTGGCTTGCTTCTTTGGGACAGGCTTTCTGTAGAAGCGAATATAACTTTAAGTAGAAACTCTGGAAATCTGTTGTTAATGATTTTTAAGAAAAGTGTATGATTTTGAAAGTGAGATCTTGGTCTGCCCCATTTCTACCTTTTTCTTTCTGAACCGGAAAAAAGGAAGGAAGGAAGGAGAGAAGGAAAAAAGGGTGTTTAATTTGAACTCACATTTTTAGGCTTTTTTACAGGTCTTTATGAACATAGGTGGAAATGAAAATGTCAAACTATTGGCATATATAAAATTTGTAATCTTGAAATCCATATCCACTGAAATAATTGTATAATATATACTCAAATGTTTCTTCTTTGTCTTCAGGTTTAGATCTTTTTCAACTAAATCGGTGTTAGGTTTTGAAGCTAAAATCTATATATTGAAGCTGGAGGAGTGTGAAACGACAATACCGTAGAATGCTGTCAAAGTTTCAGAAAAATGAGGCTGCGGTTTGACCCAATGTCCTTGGTATCCCATTAGGCTTCCATGCTTTGATACGCTCTTGTGGGAGAAGTTTCCTGGACCCGCTCAGAGATCAGAAAACATCCTTTTCTGTGTCAAACTTGACAATGGAGTGAAAGTAGAGAAAGCAACGCTTCACCCAGAACTCTCTATTCAAGTTTATTTTCCTCTTCTTAAATGTGAAGGCTAAAATGAAAAATTTCAAACACAGAGGAGAGCAAGTCATGTAAAGTCTACCCGTGTGCCACCAATAAGATCTAACAGATGTGGACATTTTGCCTGAAGAAATGAAAATAGTACAGAGATGGTGTAGATGCCCCCGTGTACCCCACTGTATTCCGTTTATCTCTCTCTCCTCAGAGGTACTAGTAACCATTGTCTTCAAGTTGGTGGATGGCCTTTCTCACACCTATGCAGGCAGGGATTTTCACTTTAGCCTTTCTGGTGGGTATCCAGCGGTAGGGCATTGTGATTCTAATTTTATTTTTTCCAATGACTAAGGAAGTCGTCCATGGTCCATGTTTATTGACCATCTGGAAGCCCTTTGTATGAAATACCTATTCAAGCCCTTTGCCCACTTTTAAGGTGTATGGTTTTCCATTTTCCTAAAACATTTAACATTGGCCCTTTCCTAACTCCCTTCCACCCCCCAATTCTATGAGGCAGAAGGTGAGAGAAATATGAGGAAGGCAAACACCTGATTCAAACATGAGGTTCGTCTGAGTTTATTCATTCAGTTAATATTGATGAGAATCCACTATGGCCAAACACTGTGTGTTACCGGGTACGGCATTCTTGCCCTTGAGGACTTATTCTTGAGTGGGGAGAAGACGAACAATAAATGGGTGACTTTGGATGGTGACCAGTGCTATGAAGAATATCGGATAACAAGGGTGTAACTGGGATGGGGGAAACTTTGGCTAGAGCAGTGAAATAAGGTTTTGTTGTTGTTGTTTTTTTGTGTTTTTTTTGTTTTGTTTTGTTTTTTTTTTTTTTTTAAAGAAATTATATTAAATCATACATCAGAATAAGAGAAAGAGTAGCCATATGACAACCATTGGGAAACGTATTCCAGAAAGAGAAAGTGTTAGGTGCAAAGGTCCTGAGGTAGAAACAAGTTGCTCTGAATATTGCTAAGTGAGTATGTATTATCTTATTTGGACCAAAACTATTATAACAGACTAGTAGCCCTGCACATGAATCCATGCACCAGTAGCTCTCTGCAGGGCCTGGCTGCTCTGTGCCCGCTGCCCAGATGTTCTCTGCAGGCCAGGGGCTCATCCGAGGCCAGGGTGATGAAGTAAGAATTCCACCAGGCTGCTCACACTGCCCACTCTCAGCGGCTGCCCCCACCCCAGGACTGGGAGACTCCAGCAGGGCAGAGAGGACTGGGAGCTGCCATTTTGTGGCTATGGGTGCCACCATCTTGTGGCTATGTGACGGAGTGATGGTTAATTTGAGTGTTATTCTTTTATTAGATAGAATGCCACGGATGCCTAATTCAGTGTCTTCATGTTTTCAGATCCCCTGATCCCCCTCATATTTCTATGTCCCTCCCCCACATTTATTGTGGGTTTACTGCCCAGACTTGTGACAGGAATGAGTTCAAGAGTCTGACCTGGGATTAGGAGTACCTCCACCCACTCTGGTTGGCAACAGGAAGTATCTGGGGTTTACACCCCCCTGCCCAGCAGCCCTGGTGCAGTGGTTGAGGATCCAGCTCCTGTGCCTAGAGTTTGGGCAGATTCAAGGTGTGTTTAGGCTTCAGAAAGTCGAGAAGGGTCAGGCTGCAGCCGAGGTTCAGCCAGAATTGTACCACTGGCTATCTTTCCCCCACTCATTGTATGTTTCTTCTGGGAGCAAGGCCTTCATGAATCTGTTGCCCTTGAATTCCCATCCAAGGGTGTGTTTTTAGGGAACCCAACCTAAGACAGCCTGATATGTTGTTACACTGGCTTTTCTTTTAAGAGCATGTCTCTCTTAAAAATGACTGCTTATGGAGATGTGAGAAAGGCTATCCACCAACTTACAGTTACCTCTGAGGGGAGAGAAACGGGGTAGAATGGAATACACAGGGGCATCTATTATACACCATCTCTGTACTATTTTTATTGCTTCAGGCAAAATGGTCACATCTGTTAGATCTTACTGGTGGCACACAGGTGACGTTACATGACTTGCTATATCTTTGTGTAACAGCATATGCTGCCAAGTTGGGCACACCCGGGTGTGCCTTCCGCCTCTCCACCAGCATTACCCTTGGGCACGGTGTCCACTCCCTCGGGGCCTTATTTCCTCAGTTACAAATGTGATGTGGGGAAGACAAGTGCGCCTTCTACCGGTGCTGTGAGGATTCTATGAAAGAATGTAGGCAAAACACTTAGTGGAGAGACAGAGAGACTGACCGAGTTAACGCTCACATTTAGCTTTGATAATGAAACCTTCCAAGCTTTATTAGTGTCCATCAAAGGTCACAAGCCCTGAGTTATGTATCTTGTGTAATCCTGAAAAAATGCTCTGTGTCACTGGGATTTGGCTGGGGCCAGGGGCGGAGCTTTGCCAGGACCTGCCAGATGCCTCTAAGGGGAACCCTTTCTCATTTAATTCTGAGAAGAACCTGGCAAGAATAGAAAGTTCTATCATATATATTAAAAAAAAAAAAAAAAAAGGACCTAATATTAAAAATAAAAATAAAAAAAAAAGGCTAAATTTCTTTGGAGACACGGTGTGAAAGTTGGGGTTCCAAGGCATCCCTGTCTGGACAGAGTCCAAGCTCTTGGGAATCTGTGTCTACCCCTAGGTCCCTCATGGAAGCAGCAGCGTGGTGGCTGTCTTTCAGAGGGAGGTGGGGTCCTAGCCCCAGTCTCTAATGAGGACACTTCTTGCCAGGGGTGGGGCTCCAGGGGTCCGCCAGCCTTGTGTGATATTCTGAGGTTGTTCCTGGGCGAAGTCCATCTTCAGTCCCCAAGCCAGCCTGCAGCTGAGTGTCTGAGGTCACTCTGCAGTCACCAGTATCCATGCTGACTCCTAACTGCTCACTAGGGTCCCCCTCCCCTCTGAGGACCCGCCTGGCCCTCCAGGGTCCCAGTGCTGTTAACCTGAGGCAGGTTTGGGGCAGGAGGCTGAGTCAGGCTGCCACACCCACATGCAAATCTGAAGGGAGTGGGGTGAGGCATGCCTGCTCCTGGAGCCTCAAATCCCAGGTGCAGATTACAGAGCCAGGACGGCCTGGGAGCCAGGCTGAAACCCGCCCCTCTCTCACACATCTCACTCTAAGTGTAGCGCTAGCAACTGGCAAGGAAACAGAGTTCTGAGTCAGCTGGGGCTGCTGCCTCCCTCCTGCCTCCTCAGAGTTTCCTATGAGGGAAACCAAACGCACTTCTAAGCTAACCACCTGCGACCCTCCCTCACAAATGTGAACTCTCCAAAAGCTGGGGAGACTTCCCAGCCGTCCAAGAGGCATTTCAGGTTCTGGGGTGATGCAATCTTGTTCCCTTAGAAAGCACCGCTTACTTACCCTCACATTTGCCCTGGACCCTGTTCTGGGACGGGTGGGGGTAAGGACACTCAGGCAATGCAGACGCAAGAGGGTGCAGGCCCCCTCCCAGGGTGTCGGGCGCAGTGGCTGCTCCCTCTGCTGCGAGTCCCAGATCCAAGTCCATCTGCTGCCCGGGGCCCGCCACCCGCCGCCCGCCACCAGCCGCCCGCTGCCCGGAAGAGTAGGGACTGAACTGGGCTCTTTTTTTACAGCTACTTTGCATTTCCCTTCCTCCACGGTTAGCAACCGCATCCTGTCGCAGGTTTCTCTCAAGGCTTGTTTCTTTTTCAGGAGAGCACCCTTGATTCGAGCAGATTCAAACCCACCCTGTACTTCAGTCCAGGAACGGATTGCCGAGTTCACAGACATAGATAGGCAAGCCTGTGGTCCGTGTCACAGAGGAGCCCGCTGCTTGATGGCGTGGGGGTGTGGGTCCGGTGCCAGCAGGCTCCGGAGGCAGGGTCACTGCGAGGAAAACAGGACCAAAAAAGTGATGAACGGGCATCCTTACTGCCTCCCCTGCATGCGGGGTGTGCGGAGGGAGCCTCCTGCAGTTTTCCTGGACAGCAGCTCTCTCTGGGAGCCTGGAGGAGGACCCTCTGGTGCCCCTGGATCCTGCAGGGACAGGGAGAGCCTCCGGAGAGCAGGTGTTCCCTCGGCTCCCTGAGGATCTCTCTAAACAAAATATTGCCTTTGCTAAGGGCTTTCTCCACACGGAGTTCGTCAGCCGCAGGGGAGTTTGACCTCCTCGGTTCTCCCCCTACCTCCCCACCCCCCAGTCCCGAAGCTGGCTGTCTGCTCTGATTTTTAGTAAAAGTATAAAAAGAATCAGAAGTTTTAGCTTCAATGGAGAGAAGTGGAAATAGGCAAGTGTCAGGGCTGCTCACAAAGAACCCCGTTCCCAGCAGAAACGCCCCAAGAAGCAAACACAGCTCATGCATTGGTTTTAAAAGTGAAAGTTGAGGTCGTTGCTTTGTGGTTCTTTCTCTAAATAGGGCATTGAGAGGTGAGTGCACTGTGGAACACATTTTTAGGTTTAGTTCCCCCACGGACAGAACTTTAGCCACACACTTCTAGATAAGTAGGTTTTAATAACAATAATAGTAATAAAGTGTTGGTTAAACTTAACTCAGGAAAAGACATCATCAAAAAGACATTTCTTTCTACCCTTAATGTGTGCCTGGTACTGTGTAGGAGCTTTAGAATACCATTTTGCTTAGGTTTTCAAGGCATTTAGGCCTAAGGTAATTTACAAAAATAAATAAATAAAGAAAGAAAGAAAGAAAGAAAAAAGAAAAAATTAAAATAAAATCGATTAAAATCTATTCTAGAGGCTCTTCCCTCCCCACCCCCCACCCCCGCTTTTGGGGGTATATATGATACCAGTTGATTGCTCCTACAAAAGCTGTGACTTCTGTTGTGAAGGAATTAACAAAGAAAACCCAGGCTGAATAAATCAACACCCAGGTTCAGAAGTTCAGAGCATTTGGGAACAAAGTCTTCCCCAGAGCTGAGAGGCATTCACAGGGAGCTCTCTGTGCTAATGGGAATGTTAAAGATATACCTGAGACCAGATAAACATTTGATAATTTCACAAAGCACGAAGGTTTCTTTGCAGTTTTTTTTTCTTTTTTTTTTCTTCTGCTGACACATTTCCCCCCATGGGGTCTGGACCTTGTGGCTTCATTACACTTTGCAAATGAGGGAAGGCGGGGGTTTTCCAAGAGTGCGCTGGTGTGGAGGAGCTTTGCTGGAAGCAGCGGACCGGGGTTTACAAAGAGGGGTGTGTGTGCGTGCATGCATGCATGTGTGTCTGCATTTGTGATGGGGGTGGGGGTGGGGGTGGCACGGGGGAGGGAAGGAGGGAGGAAGATGTGGGTTACAAAGCTGCCATCTAGAGGCGCCTTCCTGCAGTGTATATAACGCCAGTCTGCAGCCCTGGAGCTCACAGTTCCTCCAAACTGCTCAGCCCCGAAGGCAGGCAGGCAGGGAGCGTAGGAGCTGGGAAAGCCAGCCCTAAGGGAGAGACAGCAGAGGTAAGGAAACGGCTCCCTCTTCAGCCCTGGTGGGAAGGAGGGGAGGCGAAGGGCAGGGTTTCTGCTCTTAAGCTGAGTGGTTTGTCAGACGCTTCTTCCTCCGGGCTGTGATGGGTGCTCGCGATCCTGCAGGTCTGCCTTCTGAGAGCCCGGCTGCTTGTCGCTTGGCTGCATCGCTCCGTCGCTCCGTGTGCCTGCTACCGCGGAGAGTAAAAAAGGCAGTTTTCTTGGGTCACTTGTGGAAGGAACTTTGGTGTGTTGGTGGGGTTTGGGAATCTGGTGTTTATCTGCTGCTGTGGGGACTTGAGCTCCCTCCCGGAGGCTGGGTACTTGGGGGAGACTGCAGACTGTTCCCTCTGCTTCTCAAAGTTGGTGCAAGAGTCAGCGTGGCACCCTGCTCCCCTTCTGGCATATCAGAATCGGCAGTCCATGTGCAATTCCAGAAAGATGTGCACTTTGTGCAGAGGCATCCTTAAGTGGAGCAGGAAACTGCGGAGCCTCTCGGATGGCCCTGAGTGCATCTGCATTCCGTGCCCCGGGGGATCCCGGTCCGGGAGCCAGGGCGCTCTGCTCTGTGGCTGAGTGTGAACCGGGCTCTGCCTCTGGCCTCCTGACGGCATCCTCGCTCCTCTAATCTGAGCATTGCTTGTTCTCTCAGGAGGTTAGTCCAGCTTCAGTTGGGGAAAAGAGTCACAAGTCTAGGATTTTGCCATTTAAACATACTCTTCAGGTAAAAGGTAAATTTTGTTCCGTTTTGTTAGTACGCTCAACTACTGAGAGTAAGAACTTTGGAGAGAGGGCAAAGAGGGGTGGTTCACTCTGACTTGTAATTTCCAGACGGAATGAGAAGTTGTAAAAGTCAGACTGGCTGTCTCCCTCATCCTTTCCTTTCCTTTTCTTCCTTCCTTTGCTTCCCTTCTTCTTTCTCATGATTCATTTGCTCACAACAGAATGATTACATTTTCCAGAAGTGGAAGTCGTCCCCCCCCAATGGCTTTCAGCCTTTTGAAGGCATTTGGTGCAGGGACACCCCCTGAAACGTCACTCTGCAAAGCCTCAATGCGATACTGCTCCCTTCTCTTTTTAAACGCAGATGCTGCCTTTGTGTGCCTTTATTTATGCCAGGAAAATGCCAGATCAAACAGGCTTGCTTAGAAAAGAAAGTGGAGGCTGCTGGTGTCTGTGCTGAACTGCCTACAGATTTTAAATGGATAAAGCGCTGAGGCAGAGTTGCACACGGGAGCTCTAGCTTGGAAACAATTTACTCTTTCCCGCCCCCCTGTCTCTGCCATAAACACTCCAGTGTAACACAACTGCTAAGCTTGAGGCCACAACCTCCTGGGGGTGGGAGTGGTGGGGAGTGGAAAAACAAAAGAAAAATTGAGGAAAAAAAAATGCAGGTGGAAAGGCAAAATAAAATTGGAAAGTGCCTATTTTGCTGCTGCCCTTGTGATTTTTTTTTTTTTAAAGGGCAGCGCATCACTATCACAGCGTAAAGAAAGTTCTGGAAAGTATAGCCGAGGCAGCATGCCTGTGCTTTAAAGGGAGTTGGGACTCTGGAGGTGAGGTCATGCCCTGTTAGCAGCAAGTCCTGAGAGAATGGAGAAGGTATTATGGTTCCTAGTCAGGCCCAGAACAGGCCAAGTATAGACTTTCTGAATTGAAGGGGGAAAAAAACACACAAAAAACCCCCACACACAAACCACCAAACAAAAAAAACTATTTACACAGGAACAGTGGCTTTTTGTGTGATTGTTGTAGTTATGGAGGTTCCTGTTTTCCAGGCAACTCCAGGGAAGTTGGTGGCAGTTTCTCAAACCTGAGGCCGAGAGTCACCCTAAACCCTGAGAGTAACCGGTGGAAAGGAAAAACAACCTTAAAGATTTCAGGACGAGACTTTCCCCAGTGATTTCGCAGAACATGAGCGGGACTGGGAGCTGAAAAGTATTTGCACTTCTAAGCCAGGCAACTGAGAAGCTTAATTTCACTCTTGGGAACAAAAATGGTACTAGAATGCCTTCCAAGAGGGCAGGTACAATTTAGAAACTGTACTTAAGTCCAGAAAATTATAGCTCCAGGACACACATTGGCTGTTAAAATAATGACAAGGAAAAAAAAGAAAAAAGGAAAAAAAAAAAAAAGGAAAAAAAAAAGGGAAGCAAAAAGATACAGGGATGGTTCTCTAATCTGAACTACCTGAATGCTCTCTGCAGGGGAATTACATGCTTTTTTTATGTAAGAATCTACTAATTTAGAACTGAGTGTGTGTGTGTGTGTGTGTGTGTGTGTGTAGCCCATTATTGCTTCATTATTAAAGTGATGGGGAATTGCATAGTTTCATAGCCAAACTTTTGCTGAGCCAGGAGTAGTGTTTCCCAAGTGCCCAGAGGGTGGAGAGGCTGTGACTGTCTCAGGTGGCCTTGACCTGCTATTGGCTAAGGGGCAGCGGGCGGTGTGGGGACCTTCTGTGGGGATCATTCTCAGTTTGAATAGAAGAGTCTAAGATTGTGTAGCATTCTCCTGGGAGCCCCATTGTGTGTGCTGGGCGCCGTGAGTGGCTCAGCCTGCTGACCTGCTGCCCAGACCTAGTCCTAGGCTGAGTGGGAATTAGGGCTCTGGTTACACTCGGCCAGCCCAGGCTGCAGCCTTTGTGACATGGGCCCCTGGGTCTGCCCTGCTGTGTGCAGCTCCACTTCCCTGTGGGGCAGCTGAGCACATAGGCCAGATCGAGTTTCTGGGTATGGGGTTCATTTTATCCCCCAATACTGAAGTGGATGAGGGTGCCCCCAGAGTTAACATGATGTATGTCTGAGGGCCCCCCTGAATGAGGGCATGGCTTTTTCTTTCCTTCTTTTTCACTCTCTATTATTTTTCCATTCCTCAAGGGTTTCAGGGCAATTCTTTACTTGTGTAGACTATGGTCACTCGTGTGTGTGTGTGTGTGGGGGGGGGAGCGGGGGTCGGGTTTACAGCAGGCCCGAGCACGAGCCCCCAGATACAGCCCCTGGAGGAGTTGGGAGAGAGAGAGCTGGCCCTTCTCCTGTCCTGCCTCAGCCTCCAGGTGATCTTGTCTGGGTACAGCACTGAGTTGCTCCCCAAAGTTCAGTTTGGGAGGATACCGTCCCAAATCGCAGAAAGCTGTTAAAGGAGCTCCCCACAGGCAGAGGTCCTGAAAGGACCAGAGGGCCCGGGGCCCCTTGTGACAGAGGTGCCCGAGGCCCTGCCTGGCCTGCCTTCTTTTACTTGCCCCACCGGAGACTGGGAGCGCCTTCAGTCCTGCCTCCAGCCTGCTCTGCACCCTGCCACCGCAGAAGCCTTCTCTGCACCAAAACCACTCACTTGCTTAAAACTGTTTTGTCTTCCGCAGGGCCAGGCCCAGTCTGACCCCTCACCCCCACCAAGTTCTGATTCTTGCCTCCAGCTCTTCAGCCAGGTTCGCTGACCCTCTCCTTTCTCCTTGAAGGCTCTACAGGCCACGTGAGTGGAAATCCCTCATCTCCTGTCCCAGGGCGGCCCCCACCTCTGCTTCCTGAACCCCTGGGTGACCTGGTGAGCTCTGGGGGGCAGGACAGTGACCATACTGGCTCACTGTGCCCCAGAGTACAGCACCCCCCCCCCCCCCCCCCCCGAGGAGGCCCCACAGACATTTGGGAGCATGAAAAGGGAGATGGTATCTCCGCTTAGGGGGATCTCAGAACAATCATTTCTGGACACCCATCTCCAGTGATGGCCTCAGATCTCTGGTCTCCATGGGGCCTGGTGAACTTCTGATTCATTGACTATTGATTCATTGAACATCTACTTTGGGCCAGGCGACTTTGCAGGTGTGTCTGAGGATGAATGATGTCATGGCAGGAGAAATGTAAACCAGGCCAGGACACAGCATGGAGATGCCTGCCTGGGTGGGAGAAGGCCAGAGAAGCAAGGGACACGTTATTTGGGATGGGAGGGGCTGCGGGGTTAGTCAGGATGGGTCTTCTGGTCTGTGATGGGAAATTATAAACACACTGAAGGTGATTGAGGTGAACACTAGCCAGACACCTGAACACTTGGCAGTCCATCCCGGAGAGAGTGACTGTTGGCCAGAGACGGGACAGTTTACTGCAGGACAAATCGCCACCCCATGGGGATGCTAAGCTTGGAGGCCTCGGATTCTGGCTTGCCCCCAGCCCCCCGGGTGAGCTTAGGCAAAGCATTTGGATGCAGCTGAATACCTCAGGCCACTGGCTGCTGCTCACTGGTTGCCAAGGATACTTGGTGGGAGAATAATGAGCCTGAGAAGAGAGAGGCAGGTCCCAGGGACGTCCTTGTGGGACAGAGAGGAGCCCTTCCTCCACGTGGGACGTCAGTAGATGAGGCCCTGGCAGAGCCCAGACAGGGAGGGCGGCAAACGCTGGCCCTCTGCAGGCCCAGGACGAGCCACTGTCCTTGGGGCAGACGCGTTCCACGTCCAAGTGCAGGTGTGGGATGGGGACTCTGTGGACTCTAGGAGATTCGTCAGATAAACATAAGATGTGTCAGGAAAGAGGGAAGGGACGACGACCTTACTGCTTTCTGTTCTCACTTGGGTGTCTGTGGTCCAGAAACGTGGAATGTGAGCCTTTATTGTTTTCTGAAGCATTCCTGCCTCTATTAAAATTTACATAATTATTTTGTTTTTCAATTACCGTTGACATCCAATATTATATGAGTTCCAGGTGTACAGCATGGTGGTTAGACATTTATATAACATATGAAGTGATCCCCCTGATAAGTCTAATAACCACCTGGCACCATCCACAGTTATTACAATACTATTGACTGTATTCCCTGTGCTGTACTTTATATCCTCGTGACTGTTTTGCAACTGCCAATTCACAGTTTTTAATTAAAATTTACATAATTCTTAACGTCAGGTTTCAAATAATACAGAGGTTTATAGTGTCAAAAGTGCAACCCCCACTTTGTCCTCTCGCCCCACCCTCCTGGTCCAAAGTTTTATACGTAATGTGATTGTTCTTGTGCCTTTAAGCATGGACATTTAAATATTAAAAATACCCATAATGTCTGACCCTTTTCACGTGAAAGAAATTATGCTCTGTGTATGTGTGCAGATCTGAACAGCATAATAACTTTCCACATTCAGAGGAGTTGGTCTCCTCTTTGTTTTCACAGCTAAATTATATTCCACAGTGGATATGCCGGATTTATTGAACCATTTCTCTATTGATTGTCTTTAGATTTTACTAGCATGTAATCTGCACGTCAATAAACATTCTTGTGCATACACTTGGGAACATGCGAACCTTTCGAGAGGAGGAATGTGTGCACCATGCAGTCATGGATCTGGAAACATCTTTTATTCCATGCCCATTTCCCCCCTCCTTTCATGAACTCTTTGTGCAGATGCCTGACAACCTGAGTTGTTGCAGTGGGTTTCATGCCCTGGCCCCTCTCTGTGAGGGCTCAGAGCCACAGGGTGGCAGGCGATGGGTAGCTTTGACCTACCCCATGAAGTTGCTCCTAAATGTCAGCCCCAAGAATGGCTGGTTTATTTCGAGGCTGGTGAGGGCGTCACCGCCACTTCCTGGTGGTTATCAGCCCTGCCACTGCCTCTTAGCAAAGCAGACCAGCTGCACCGGCCAGTGCAGAGGCGCTCACATGTGTGCACGGCGCTCTCAGCTCTGTGTCCTGGACTAGGGGCCCCCTGCTGTGGCTGGAGGGGATGCCCGTGCAGGTGGTCAGGGAGTTCACGTGGCCAAAGGGGGTTCAGTAGATGCTCCCGCCCTTCTTCACTCTCTACTTTGCTGGGCACTTAGTGGTCAGGCCTTAAACAGGCATCTGGGTAGACAGTTCATCGTCTGCGTTTCATGCCTCTGTTCATATTAGGCTCTGGGAGCCTCCCTTGTTAGAACTTAAGACGATGATTTAGCCAGATTCTGTTCTCTGGTGGGGTCCACACCATCAGTGTAATGGCATGAAATGAGCCTGCCCTGCCCACCCCAGGTCTCTCAGACACACGCTCAGCAGCCAGGCCTTTGCTGCAGAGTGCATTCCACAAAATGGGACCAAATCATAGTCTTTTCTTGGAAACACCTCTGGTTCCCCAAACTTAATGCATGAAAAATACTGAGATGGCAAGAGGCTAAGCGATTGTGTAGCATTTTCCTTTCCTGGTTTCCCATTGGAGTCTGCGCAGGATTCGATGGCTGTGCTGTTTCCCACCTCCTTTCTCGGTGTTTCCCTTCCTGCTCTGACCACCAGAGCCTTCTGCAGCAGAGGTGGGGGCACGGCGGTTCCCAGAAGAAGACACGTGGGCCTCTGGCTTCACCTCCTGGGTTGATTGGTGATCAGTAATCAGTGATCAGTAATCAATGATCAGCAGGACAGCTGACCTTCACAGTCCACCCACTGCTGGACAATCCCTACTGTGCCACCCAGGAGAGGACAGCTGCGAGAAGGTGTGCCTGGTCATGAGTGACCGTGGTCACTGCATCAGCCTTTCACTGCCCAGCCGGCAGAGGCAGGAAACCCTGTCCCACCAGGCAAGGCTCTGGGGGTATGAAGGCTGGCAGCAGTGAGAGGTGCAGGGGACTGGAGGGAACTAGAAAGATGCATTTGCCTGCTAATTTCCTGGGGGCCACACACAAGAGGCAAGTGTCCCTTGATTTTGTACCCCTGAGTAGATCTGTCTGTCCATGTCTGAACGAGCTGGGTGTCTCCTCAAGTGAAGAAAGATATGGGGGAACTTGGCATCCACTCAGGCTAACAAAGGCCCCTGTGATCGGCCCTGTGTAGCATTTTCCTTTCCTGGTTTCCCATTGGAGTCTGCGCAGGATTCGATGGCTGTGCTGTTTCCCACCCCAGGATTTATGGCTGTGGTCGAGACCTTGTAGGCTGTGCCAATGCGGGCGGAGAAGGAGCCCCAGCCAGGCACCAGCCGAGTGGCTTTCCGGTCCCAGGACCCGACCCACCTCTGTCTGGCTGCCTGGCTGTGGCTTGTCCTCTGAGCTTCTCCATCAGCAGTGGGAGGTCACCTGGAGGGGCCTGGGTAGTCATCTGGAGGGGAACCAATTGCCTCTTACAATCCAATAGGGGAGAACCCCCAGAAGCCTGCAGGCAGCCTCTGGTGACTGGGATTCAAGGGTAGGTTGCCTGTCCTGGGTTTTGAGGCTGAGAAGCCAGCTGGTCCGGGAGGCAGCAGAAAGTCTTATTTCTTGGGGACTCTGTCCATTTATTCCAAAGGTGAACCAACTGCCTGGAAGAGTCAGCTTCAAATATGCAACAAGAATTAAGCAAGGGTATGCTGTTCACTAAAGGGAGGGGGTGGGCAGGGTGAAGTTTCAGTGAGCATATGCTATGTGTTAGAGTCTGCATTAGGGTCTTCAGTTCTGAGGCCCGTGTCCTGAGAAGTAGTGGGAAAACAGGTTAACTTGTCTCAAGTTAATATTAACTAGTGAGGAGCCAGAATCCAATCTGCTCTCAGGGGGACCTTTTCCCAGCTATCTCTTCATACTGTTAGTGTGGCCACCTGGGCACTGACCCACGGACGTACCATTGACCTCCTTCCCGGGGAGTTCTCATGTGTGACCTGGAGTCCACTTGACATTAACTTGGCAAATAAACTTGACTTGGTCAGCTAATATCTGGGACAGGTGAGAAGGAAGCCCCAGCACCCAACCTTCACCAAGGCCCGTGCTTATTTTCATTTTACTTCTCCTCTCATAGTCACTCGGACTCAGAGCCATGCCATAGAAGGATTTCAGGGCCCTGGGGTGGACAGGGCAGCGGTAGAAGACAGGCTCTGACAGCTCCCATAGCTGGTGAATTCATGGTGAAATCATTGCCAAGCACAATGGTATCTTGGGCTGGATCTTCGTGGGTGCTAAATGGGGACAATTCAGAGTTGGCTTCACATCAGGTCAGCGGGAAAGACAGTTGAGAAACTCATGGGCTTCTCCAGGAAGGCAGCCGGCCGTATTTTTGTGCTTCAGGTCTTAGCACACATTGTTCTTGAAGCAATTGGGCAGATAAAAGATGGGAAGCCAGGCACTGGCCCAGCGCTTGAGGTAGCTGCTTGGGCGCCCTGGGTTGGGAATCACACAGCAAAACCAGAGCCTGTGGGCCTGGAGCTCGGTCAAGCTGCAGGGTGCTCTGCATGCTAACCACGTTTCCAGTAGTCTACGTGTCTGCCGACAGGGCAGCAGAAGACACAGAAAATTATGTGCTGATTTTGCAGAGGGGTAAAAAGCACTAGTCCCATTTTTTAATGCAAATTTGGAAGAGAATCTGAATCAATTTCATTGAGATACCAGAGCAGGACATTGGTAAGGAACAGATCAATTCTGCCATTTTTTTGGGGGGGGGGTGTAGGGGAAACGCCTCTACTGTCCACTGCGAGCTAGCCGGCCATCTGCATCAGCTTCCTGACAGTTCTCTGGCTCCTGGATTGGGCATAGCCAGGCTGGCGATGTCTTGCAAACAGCCATGGAAAGATAGAGAAAGCAAGCACTGTGTCTTTGAGCACCATGTGGCTTTAGATTCTGGGTGTGTTTGATTTTGTTTTGTGGGTTTCTGCTTTGGTTATTTTCTTTGCAAAAATTCTTCAGAACTAAAGTGAAACAGTTGAGTGTATGGGTGCTGAAAAAGCATTTTGACTGAAACTTGAATGTTTCCTAACAAAACGATTTTTCTCTTTCATCTTTTAGGTTTGATTTTTTGTGCAGACCACTTGATCGCTGCCCTAGACACCATGGATTTGCATCTGTTTGACTACTCGGAACCAGGGAACTTCTCTGACATCAGCTGGCCATGTAACAGCAGCGACTGCATCATGGTTGACACCATGACATGCCCCAACATGGCCAACAAGAGCGTTCTGCTCTACACCCTATCCTTCATCTATATCTTCATCTTCGTGATCGGCATGATCGCCAACTCCGTGGTGGTCTGGGTGAACATCCAGGCCAAGACCACCGGCTACGACACGCACTGCTACATCTTAAACCTGGCCATCGCCGACCTGTGGGTGGTGGTCACCATCCCGGTCTGGGTGGTCAGCCTTGTGCAGCATAACCAGTGGCCCATGGGTGAGCTCACTTGTAAGGTCTCTCACCTCATCTTCTCCATCAACCTCTTTGGCAGCATCTTCTTCCTCACCTGCATGAGCGTGGACCGCTACTTGTCCATCACCTACTTCACCAACACCTCGAGCCACAGGAAGAAGGTGGTTCGCCGTGTTGTCTGCGTCCTGGTGTGGCTGCTGGCCTTTTGCGTGTCCCTGCCCGACACCTACTACCTGAAGACTGTCACATCCGCATCCAACAACGAGACCTACTGCCGGTCCTTCTACCCGGAGCACAGTGTCAGGGAGTGGCTGATCAGCATGGAGCTGCTGTCTGTGGTCTTGGGCTTTGTCATTCCTTTCTGCATCATCGCCATCTTCTACTTCTTGCTGGCCCGAGCCCTCTCAGCCTCCGGAGACCAGGAGACGCACAGCAGTCGGAAGATCATCTTCTCCTACGTGGTGGTCTTCCTGGTGTGCTGGCTGCCCTACCATGTCGTGGTGCTCCTGGACGTTGTTTCCATACTCCACTACATCCCCTTCACTTGCCAGCTGGAGAACTTCCTCTTCTCGGCCCTGCACGTCACGCAGTGCCTGTCCCTGGTGCACTGCTGTGTCAACCCCGTGCTCTACAGCTTCATCAACCGCAACTACAGGTACGAGCTGATGAAGGCCTTCATCTTCAAGTACTCGGCCAAAACGGGCCTCACCAAGCTCATCGACGCCTCCCGGGTGTCGGAAACAGAGTACTCCGCTTTGGAGCAAAACACCAAGTGAGGCCCAGGCTCCGGACACGTGTGCTTGCTTTCAGCAGGGCTCTAGGTTGCCTGGGGGCTTGAGACCGGAGCAGTGTGCAGAGGGGGAGGCGGGCCACAGTGCTTCCTCCCTGACTCTCTCATGCCTGCATGGCCATTGCTTGGCTGTGACCCTGATCATGTGTCACACAGGGCCGTGCCTCCAGCCGATGCCACTTGTCAAAACTGGTGGACGGAGGGGTCTTGCCTGCACTTCTGTACAATAGGACTCTCTGTGTTTCCTGAAGGTTTTCTATGGTGATTTGTATTTAAATGCTAAGACTTTATTTTCTCACTCTTGGCATACCTTATAAATGTATCAGAAAGTTTAAATATTTTAAATGCTGTATGGGAAGTGTAACGCTGACATGTAATCGTGTTGTAGTTTTAAGATTAGCTTGACTTCGATTTTGACTAAGGATGATGTTGACTGTTTAGCTGTTGTGAGATTATATATAAATATATAAATATATACTTCTATGCCAGCCTCAGCAGAAATGTTTTATTTACGACAGTTTTCTATCTGGGTGTTGCTTTGTACTGGCATGGGGTGTGCGACGAGAACTGCCCTGTAATGCAGTTTCTGACATTAATAATATCTGTAAACTTATATTGAAAAACAAACAAACAAACAAAAAAAGCAAAACTGTTCCAGGCTGCAATGCTGTGCATAAAGCAAACGGCGTAAGTCAGAGAGTTCACTCAACCTGTAAGTTATTGTTTTAAAAATAAAGATCGTTTTGATTTTCCTAAAAAAGCACCTGAGTCTCAGTCAGTTTTCAAAGCATGTTTGGCATTTAGGTGGCATGTATGATAATAACATACAAATACACACAGCATATACAGGTCAACATATAATGAATACCTTTTTTAAAAAAGAGTACTACCATAAAGGCAAAATACCAAATGATGCCGACTTGGATGAAGTGTATATAGAAAAAACATTTGAATGCATTGAGGTTTTTTTCTTAAAGTTTATTTACATTTCACATAGCATGTTTGAAGGCGGGGAGGTGGCTGGGAGTTCCTGAAAGTTCCCGGCTACTCTCAGCCTGAAGGGTTCGGGGCTTAGGACTCACGGGTCCCCAGGGCTACACATCTACGGCTCTTGAATCTTCCTTGCTAGGGTTCTGTGACTTAAAGCCTTATTTTTCTTCCTCTGTTCAGGAAAATCTCTTCATTTAAAAACTAGCCCATCAACGACCTTGTTCTTGAGGACATGCAATGAGTGAGTTACCAAATCAACCTACATTGCTAGTTAGAAAGAGCACACACAGAACGGCCGATTCGGCTGAGCCCTCACCAACTGGACATGGAACACAGCAGTGGCAGACATCAGCCGCAGATCCATCTGGGCAGGAGCTCCGAGAAGGCCTGGCTTGCCAATGCTCCCTCATCACGACCAGAGTGACGGGACTGATTTGCATGGCTGCACCCAGCAGCCATCTCCTCACCCCATTCAGTGCGCATTGGAACTGTGAAGGCGCACTGAATGGGGTGAGGGGATGGCTGCTGGGTGCAGGGAGATCCCCACAGCTCCCTCCCGCAGGTATGGGCTTTGCTCCTAGCTCAGTGATGTCTCTGGGTGGACACAGGTGCTGAGATTTCAGTTCTCTGAGGCAACGGTTAAGAGCTAGAAAGGCCCTATCCAGATTTAAGGAATACTTCCCACTCTGTCCCCTGCCCTGGACTCCTGAGGAGTCTCCTCCACAACCTGGATGGCACAGGCACACGCAGGGCCCGCTAGGATCCCAGGTCTTCATTCCAGCAACCTCTGCTACGCAATTACTGGGTTGGGTAAGGCGTGAGAGGAAACGGACTCATTGCAGCCAGCTTGCATTTGCAGAGCTGTTTTGCTTTCTCTGTCTGGGTGGCTGATGAAGGCTCAACCTCACACAGTGCCAGCAGAGCCTACTTTCCTAACCCAATGCTGCACTCTCACACACGCACATGCGGATTTGTTATCCTCCATGTGACCAACACATGTGTCCTGGACATGATATTCCTGGTCACATCCAGGATGATCCTAGCCAGTGACTGGGGCACACCACTGTGTGCTCAGGCTGCACCCGTCCATCCGCAGTCTCTCAGCACAGAATGCATTTGCTTTGCAAAGAACAGTGCATTTCAGAGAAATAAAGTGACCACCATCTGCCTGTGGGAAGTGACTAGAAGAGTAAGAACCATCTGCCTCAGACAGTGGTTCTCATGGGGGTGACTGTCTCCCAGGGGACACTTGGGAATGTCTGGGGACATTTGTGGTTGTCTCCACTCAGGGAGGGGTGCTGTTGGCATCTAGTGAGGAGAAGACACGCTGCATAGGATGGGCCTACAAAAGGTTTCCTTAGCCCCAAAGGTCACCAGAGTTGAGGTTGGGAGACCCAGTTCTCAGATAAAGCCAACCATTTAGACAGAATTCTGGATGGTATTCATTACCTCTGTGATGTGCTCTGAGTAGGAACTTTGACAATCTCAGGGCTGGGGGTCCATCCCGGGGTCCCTAGAACATCAGTTTCACAGTTTTTGCCCCTAACCTCTGCAAGAGTATATGGATGAGATCTACACCAATATTCTCATTGTGCCTGAACATTTCAATGACAAGAATTAGTTTGGTTCATCAACAGTTTACATAAAAGACATGCTCATGAAAAAGGTATGTGCAGGTTAAACGTTGGTCAAACTTTAAGTGGGTTTGAACCAAGAGCATCATGGTTCGTGGTCCGGCTGCTCCAGACGCCTGGGTGACTGTTTCAATTCTGCTTCTCAATAGCTCCATGGCGTGGGCAGTGTTTTGCTGTGAACTTCAGTTTGCTCACCCTCACAATGACTTCCCCACCTCCATGGAAAGGCAGCTGCAGAGGTCACAGGGAGCATGTATGTTGAATGGGCAGATAAAGGGATGAGTGAGTGCTTAGAAACCCACGGCGGGCGGGCCACACTGAAGACCCTGAGAACTTCCCATGCTTTTGCATGTTTCACTCCATCCTGCCCAGAGCTTCCCTGACAGGCCGTGTGGGAGGACGTAGCATCAGCACACATCACACCTGGTGTGTTCGGGCTTGTCTGAAGTCCACCAATGGGTATGCTCACCTGTGTGTTGTTATGGGTCACCGCATACATGATCTCCATCTAGAATCTAAAACTGTGTCTCCCATAGATCATAGATTCTAGATGCTCAGATCCTGCTTCCCAGGCACTGAGCTACTTGGCCGTGGAGGGAGCGCTTGTCCTCATGAAAGAGGCCTGGTTATCTGTCTGGTATGTGGGGAGTGATGGGTAATTTTGGTGGTTTTTTTTTTTTTTTTTTCAAAAACTTCCTTTTTGTTGGCTTTTCATATGCTTATAACCTTAGACCTTGCCATGTGGGATTCAGAACGGCTGCCAATCATGTCATTTCTCAGGGTTGGGGGTGGGGGCAGCGGCGGCTTCATCAGCCACTTGTCACAATGTAATGCTCAGAAGCAGCAGAATGGGAAAAATCTGAATTTCCATAGTGATTTCTGGAACTAAACTGATTAAAATAATTTCCTAGGTAGGTCGGAATCTTCCCTTTCAGCCGGAGCGCGTCATGGTGGCGATGACATTAAATCTGCTTGGATGACTCCAAATGTATGTTGGCACGGCAACATGTCACGGGGCGAGCAAAGAGCATGGTGGTGGCCGCCCAGCCTGTGTGAAAGGGCCTGGGGCTGCGCTGCCCCTGCTGGATGTGCTTCCTGTTAGCCTTTCACAGGCAAGCGTGCGAGGCTGAGCTTTTCATTGCTTTTTCAGGGCTGTGGCCAATAGGAGGGCCGCATCCGGGTCTCCCCACGGCTGCATTTCGTAGGGTCAGTGTGAAGAGGGCAGACTATGTTTTGTGCGGTGAAGTAAAGAGCACTTGAATTTTGTGTGGGACCTGAAGTGTCGATGAAAAATTGTTAGTTGCCCAGCTGTGCAGCCGATGAATGTCTTTTCTGCGTTTTTTTTTTTTTTTTTCTTCTGCATGCGTGCCCGCTCATTTATTCACCCATCCAGGCCTTTGTTCATTCGGTCATGGAGTGGACAAGCTGTACTGAGCACCCACTGTGTGCCAGGCACCGCACTTGTCTCTCTGAAATGTCAGAGATGGCTCCCAGCCTAGAGGGAAGATGGACAGTGAGTCATAGGGAAATTGTTATGGGGCAGCATGGCGAGAAGCATCTCTCTGGCTTTTATTGGAAATGCCCAGATCAGAGAGGCAGGAGGGGTCAGGGGAGGCTTACCAAGAGGGTGTCCATCTGGCCTGAGGGCAGGCCCAGGGGACAGGGCATGGGTGATGCCTCCAGACAGCTTCTGGATTGCTATCTCTCTTAAGTGAAGGCTTTAAGGAAACGTGGAGGCACCTGAGAGGTGTCCATTAACGAATAAAGAGGTCATTAATCATCGTGTGATGGGAGCTTAATTCTAGGTGGGACTCCAAGGTCATAATGGTGACCTCTACCCTGAGGGCAGCTATGAGGCTTGAGGGCAAGTACGAGGAGTGGACAGGGAGACTATGGGGCATTGGCACTCCGCCCTCACAGGCCGTATAAGGTTCTGCTGGACCTGTGCTCCTGCCCAGGACTGGGCAGTTCTGACCATCTCTCCTTGTTCTGCTCTGTGGCGCCCACTGCGGGCTGACTTGGCGGGTGTGTGCAGCGGTTCACAGAGGCGGCAGAGAGAAACTGAGGGACCTTACGACTTTGATTAAATTTAACTTTAAATTCTAGCTCTAGAAATCATAACTCTCTCTACCCCTCAGAGACCTAGCCTTTCCTGGGATAACCAGCAACCACCGAGGCAGCAGAGGACAGCACCAGACCTGACTGATGTCCCAGGTCAGGCCTCTGCAGGCTAAGGATCACATCTTCTCCTGTGTTCCATTCTAGCTCCTGAGCTCTCAGGTGAAATGACCCTCTGGCTACTTTCCCACAAAACCAGTCAGAGGGGCCCGGGAGCAGACCTCAGAGCGTCCTCAGACCTGAAGAAATGACTCATCACCCCCTCACCTCCCACGGTCAGCTCCCAGCACCCCCTGGATTCCTCATCCTGGAATCTGGTGCCTTTGTCCACAGAATCTGTGCCCTACATGCCATTGGAGCTCAGGCTTTGGTGCATCAGCTTCCACTCTCCTGGTTGGTATCTTTCATGATAAAATGGCCAAGGTTTCTCCACTGCGGCTCTCGGTGTCAGGTGTTTGGCTCTGCAGCACCAAGTGGACGGGCTCATTCTGCTCGATAACAGGAGAGACTGTGAAATGCTGGGCTCTCCAGTCTCAGCCCTCCGGCCATGACCCAGCGCTTCCATCACGTTCTCTCCTCCCTCCACACCAGGAGTCTTTCATCGTCTACTCCATGCAAACTCAAGCCAGACCCTGTCAGGGGTGGCAGAGGGAGTCCAGCACCCATGAGCCTCTGCTTCCATTTCCCCACAGGCCACGCTTAGTTTTCTATCTGGAGGGGGAGGTGGTCCTGACTGTGAAGTAGGGCTGGGCTATGGGGTCTAAGACCCTTCTTCCCACTGGTGGTGCCTGGCCATAGAGCTTGTCCTACCAGGTAGCCTTGGTTTCTGGCCTCAGGTCAGCCACCCTCTTACGAGTCCCACAGGCCATGGAGGTGGCTGCTCCCTCCCTGGTGCTGGTCTCTGGACCCCCTCGTTGTCCCCGATGGCATTTCAGCACCTCTTCCTGAGGGCCCAGACTGCTTTCTCTCTACATAACCACTGGTGGGCTCCTTGTTCCTGGCTGGACTCAGCACTTTCCTTGAACTTGACCGTCTCACCCATCACTCCCACTGCTTTACACTTGGTATTTTTTCTTTTTAATAAATTCCAGTACTTGTCACCGACATGCGTAAAGGTCCACATTATTCCCCATGCTGAATCCTGTGGCCACAATGCCTCTTCATTAGCCCTCAGGGCTCATGTCCTGCTTGATGGGGACAGAAAGCAGCGGCACAGACAGAAGGCCCCTGCTCTCCAGGCTGCCCACACGCTGGGGAAGGAGACACACCCGGGAGGGTGGGTGACTCAGGGAGGAGGAGTCCACAGGGCAGGCCCCAGTGGTCAGTGAGTAATTGGGTGTGGTCACTGCTCGCCTGTCCCGGGGCTAACTTAAGCCATCGTTTTAGACTTTCTGCTCAACTCTGTGCAGACCCTGCACATTTGTCAATAGTTTGAGTCCCTGTTGGGTAAAACAAAACTTTATCCTCACCCTGGGGATGACCAAACCTAGGAGCCCCAGCTGGCTGCTCGAAGGTTAGAGTTCTGCGGGGTGTGAGGTGATCAACTCTGGGGCTGCGGGCGCAGCACTTGCTTTCTGGGGAAGAACAGACATAACGAGGGCAGTGTCTTGGCTGAGGTTGGCGGGAGAGTGCTGAGGAGATGGGTTTTGGCCGAGTTAAGCTCTGAGCTGCAGGCACCCAAATACCTGGAGTAAGATGGAGGATGGAGGATGGAGGGAAGCCCGCCCTCTGTGTCCTGGCAGCATCTCTCCATCTCTCTGGGGCCTGCCCAGCCATCACCCCGGTGAGCTCTTGAGAAAGGGCCTCTGTGTCACAGGTGTGAGACCAGCTGCCTCACCTTCCGGGAGCTTCACGGCATAGAGTGCATCTGAGGCCCCAGCGTGCTGGGCAGAGATGCCCTTTAGCTTTGCTGTCTGCGGAGCCCTTTATTCTAGAACATGAATTTCTGGCCTGCTGAGCTGGTTCAGCCTGCAGGGCTAACACCGAACGGGGCAGGGTTTCCAAGCCTGGCCATGAGGAGGCACTGGGGGTGGGGAGAGGATGGTATGAGGGGCGAGGCTGATACACACATTCCTGGGGTCCACCTGTGCATGTCTTGGTTTAGGAGCTCTAGGGTGAACTCTAAAAACTTCTCAGATGATTCTGGTTATCCCTCGGGTTGGAATGTGAACTGATGTGCCCACAGAAGCTTTTTTTTTTTTTTTTTTTTTTTTTTTTGGTGGCCTTTTAAGTCTGAGCATCCCCAAGGCAAATGGAAGAGAGAGGCCAAAGGTGGCACACACCCGGCTAGACCACCCTGTGGGTGGGAGCCAGGCTGGGCAGGCTTCCTGTGACAGCCATGGGGTTAAGCTTGGCTGCACAGAGGAATCCAAAAATCAGGTGAATAAGTTATGTTTCATAACTGACTGACCTTATCTCATCGTCAAATTAAGTTTCAGGGTTGTTAAAATGCATTCAAACCTTGCTTAGCTCACTGCATTCTTCCTTGTAGAGAAAACTCAGGGGTTTACTAATGATACTTTGCATATAAAAATTATTTTTACCTCCCACCCTGCTTTCACTGTGCCTCAGGGGTTTTAAATAGCAGACAACTGAGAAGGGGGTGTGGTTGGTAACTCTGAGGTCATAGGTGAGACAGAGCACGCAAACAAAGTACCAAAAACCTTGTGGTTTGGGTTCTAGTCTGGCTTTTACTCTCCATTGATCTCAGGTTGATTTGGGGAAAGTTATACAAGATCGCAGTGCTTTGGTTCCCATGACTACACTGTGGGAATACTGCTGGTATCTTCCTCACAGACTTGTTTTGAGAATTATATCCCAGAAAGGGTAAAAGCTATACTGCAAAATGCCAGATACATGGATATAGTCCTGTAGGGTGGGGACAGTCAACAGAAGTTATTTGTCCCTCTGGGCTTTTGTAGTGCTGTGACCTGACTCCCTTCACCTCCTGTCCCCCAAATAGACATGAGCCCTGAACCAGGGACCTACATGTCTCTGTACCCCGGTGCCCTGCATGGTGCTGGGCTCTGCATGTAGCTACCGAATAAATAAACAGGCAAGAGCCAGAGCTTTTAACTCTAAGCCCAAGCTCATCACACTACATTATGCTGCATTTAGAAAAAACATAAGTGCATTCAGAAATGGTAACAGATAGGGGGCTGGAGGTGCCTTTGGACCTGGTCGTCCCATGATGTCAAATGCTTTTCTGCTTAGAGACCTGAAAACAAACATACTAAATAGTGTGAGGACTTTCTTTTCTGTGCGCAAAGGAAGAAGAAGAAATATCTCCATGTGCTTTGACTTGTAGCGCTGCAGCAGGCCACCCAATGAAAAACAGAGCGCGAGAAAGCTCCTGAGTTCTTGGTGCCCGAAAGCAGGAGGCCCTGGCAGTGGGGCCGGAGCTGTGGGTATGTTGGCAGCTCCAGCTGTGATTGCCACACACAGCCTCTGAAGACCATGGTGTGGGTGGCCACCAGGTTCTCAAGCAAAGCTCAATTGTGACCTGAGGTCTGAGCAAGTGAGAGGGGGAAACACCAGCTCAGGTGCTCAGGGCTGGGCTCGGCCTCTCACAAACACCATCTCTTTAATCCTGCCCTGGGCTCTGGAGGGCGGTGTTTTTGTCACTTCTGTCTCATGCATAAAAGGACTGGTACTTGGAAAGTAAGGGGAGGAAGCCTTAATTTGAATCTGAGACCACTTAGCCCTGAGGCCACCCTCTGGACATGCCCCCAGAAAGAAATCAGTCTGGGCAGACGACATCAGGGAGCTACTAGGCATGCTCAGACAGGCAGTCAGCTGTCCAGAGAAAGCCTAGCCGTGCCAAAAGTCCAAACCCAATGTACAAAAGAATTTCATATATTTTTCTCTCTTTTCAAAGCTGTGGATTTGAGCATAAGATCTTGAGTCTTTGGTTTCAAGAACAGAAACACCTGATGGAATATAGGTTTATTTTACAGAATTTACCAAACTCACAGGTTATGCAGAGGCCCGGAACTTTGCAGGCCAGGAGTATTATCTGACAACAGAAAATCAGGTCATGGGGTCTCAACCAAAGGGAAGAGCAGATGCAGAGGTGGCTTCAAAACCTAGCAAAGAACACCAATGTTGACTTCGGGGTTTATTTCTCCTCCTTCCTTTCTGTTAGCTAGATACGCTCTCCTAAGATTAATTTATGGTTGTGAAATGGACAATTCTTTCTTTTTCCAGAAACTACGTAAAAATATTGATCGCCGCATGCAGAGGGAGAAAGGGGACTTTCTGTCATGAGGAGACAGTGCCCTTCGAAGGCTGGGATCCCACACCCCGGGGCTTGTTTTCCAGGTGAGAGCCTGACAGTGGATATGGTTTTTAGGGGAGGCCCATCAGAGGCGTCATCCAGCTTCTGCTGCACGTCTCATTACAAAGCACGGCTTCGCTCTCACCCAGGGTCATCTCTGTACTGGCCACCCACTTATGGTGGGGCCTACTTCTGGTGACTTGATCTAGAAAATGCCCATAGACTTGAGAGCTCAGCAAATGGAGTTTTTGCTTTTATGTCTCTGAGATTGGCATCTCATTCAATCCTGTTCCAAGAGAGCCACCTCCACGTCTCTGTGGCTCCAGGGCCTCGGACAGTGGTTGGCACCACAGCAGGCTTGGCCGAGGCTCCTCGACTTGATGAGCAATTGGGGGTGTCCAGGCTCTTTCTGGTGACACTTCCCTCAATTGGGGATCATGCCGACAGGTGGACCCACTTGGATCTTAATTCGGCTCCAAAAAACTGGCGAAGGAGGCTGGGGAGACAAAGACCACTGGGGTCAGGTCTGGCTTTGGGCTGGATGAAGTGTGTGCCACACCACCTTGGGTCCTGTCCCTCTGAATGTCCCGGCTGCAGGGTGTGCCAAATGCTACCCCTGGACCCTGCTTACTGATCCTACCAACTCAGATCTGTGAAGCCAAGTCTCAGCGGGTCAGACCTTCATTCTGAATTTCCCTGGGGTATCTCCCAAGCTCATAGTCTGGCTCAGGAGGCAGGAACTGTCTGTCCCCCAAAGCTGGCTTTCTCTGCCTGCCACGTGCTTACTGCTTTCTTTTCCCAGCACACTCAGGTTCAGAGATGGCACGAGGCTGAGGAATCGGACACACCTAGATTCAAACTCGCCCTCTGGACTAGGACTCTCAGCCTGGATTCTCTCCCCTAGAACATGGGCTGCTTACTAGTATCCATCTCAAAGGGTGTGGTCAGCGTTCATTGTGACAGTTCTGTGACAATCCCAACCACACAGCAGGACAGGGAACAAATTAATGTACCGAGAAGAATTCCACTCTTGGTAACGGTGGGGAAAACAAAAAAACCAAATTCCTCATAATATTTGAGGAATTTACCTGCCTGTCCATGCTGGCTCCCCTCCCCGTCACCTTCTTGCCTTCTTTCCCAACCTTGCTCCAGTGTTTGACCTTATAGTGAAGGGACAATTGAGAGGATGTGTGACAGCAGGCTTGGACAAAGCCAGCAATGCCCTGCTTCCACAGAGGACCCCAAACCCAGAGGGGCTCTGAGGATGGTTATCAGATGAAGCAATGGCTGAGTTCAGTTTCCCTGATGGTGAGCTTGGCAGATGTAACTCGCTTAGATGCCGCCCATTGCTCTGCAGTCTTCTTGGTGCTCTTAAAAAAATTCCTTCCATGTCATCACTCTTCTTATACAGATTTACGGGGGTTGTTCATTCTTAACATTGCAAATGCAAATGTCCTTTCCATGTCTATAGCCCTCTGAGGTTAATTTCTAAAACCCCACCCTGTGGTTGCATGCATAATATTTGAGGAATTTACATAGTTCTAAAAACTTGGTAACGGTGGGGAAAACAAAAAAACAAATATTTGGCCCCAGCTATGATGAGTCAATTCACGTAACCCTCTGTCTTAGCCAGGGCCTGAGTAAGGAATGACAAGGCAGCATTCCCTAAGGCCAATGGATTTGTGGGCCATCACGGAAGCAAAGGTTTGGGGCTCCAGCTTGTCTTAAGGGCCCAGAGGGCTTCCTGGAAGAAGTGGGATTCTTCTTGGTATCTTAATTAGAATTTACTGAGCAAGCTCCATTGGGGCAACTATCCACACTGTCCCTGAGCACCCAGCCCCTCGACGCTGCCCTGCTTGTGTTGTAATCTCTGGTGTGGCAGAGAAGGGACCACAAAGATTAGGAGACAGGTTCACCTGGGAGCACCTAACATGAGAAAGGGGTTGGGTTTGCTTCACTTGTGTGTTCTCCAACCACAACTGTGTATTTCACCTGAGAAAAGTAGGGAAGTGGAACCGTTAAACAGGAGACCATCCCGCTGTCCCAGGGTGTTCGGATCCTCACACAATGTCCAGAACACAGGAGCAGCCATAAATACTTGCTCAGTGAGGGAGGGAAGGAACGAGAACCACTCCCTCGAGGGAACACGGAGACTTCACTCACTCATCCCCAGCTGATTGATTTGTGTGCTTACATGAAACTCGTAAATGTGGCCAAGACTCACCACATGGAGCCTCAGGGCAGGCTGGGTTTGGAGAGCAACTATCTGTGGGTTCCTTAATGAAAACCAAACAACAGAAATCGAGCCAGGACTCACCAGCGACAGCCCAGGGAGCAGACTCCTCTGTAATTACCTGCAGTGCATCTGTGGGGAGCAGCAGCTGCTGGGGGCCAAGCCTGGACAGACCTGTAAGGAACACCAGTTAGCACACCAAAGTTGGCTGTCAATGCCATGCCTGCCCTCCGTGCCTGCCCTCATCCTGGCAGCCCCATGACAGAGATATGGCTCCAAGGGGGGTGATGCAGAGGCTCCCAACCAATCTCAGACCGGCCTCCTTGCCCCCACCTCCACCCCAGCACCTGGCATTCACTCTCAGAAGAGGTCACCATGAAACATTATTTAGAAAGGTTTCCTTCTCCTACGGAGAGCAAAACTCACAACCTAGAGGTACTTACTTTTGTCTAGTTCTGCAACTCTTGAAAGACTTGGGCTGTGCAACCAAACACTCCGTCTCCAATGACTCCATTAATCAGCCCTGCCCTCCACGTGGGCGCAAGAATTGATTTTTACCGGCGGGAGCCAGAAGCGGGTGTTGGGTGTTGCTATAGTAAAAGAAACCCCACGGGCTGTTTGGCGAGAGAGAAATATTGCTGTTTCGCTCACCCTTGTTCCCTGACAGAAAATGTTGCCTGGGGACACTTATCTTACTAACGCAACACCCAAACTTCAAGAGGTAAGACCAACTTCACAGATTTTGAAAAAAAAAAAAAAGTTGTTTTTTCAAAACCCCAAAAGACACATCCAAACGATTACATTAATATAAGCACTCCTTTCTGAGATGGCAGTATTTAATAAAGGTTCCCTGAATGACTCTCTCACCAATTAGGTATGAATAGATGGAAAAACCCCGAGAGCTCTAGGGATTAGGTATGAAAAATGCACAGACCACAAAAACCCTTCTCTCCCGTGCCACAGCTGCCTGGGATGGAGACTGGAGACGGGGAGGCACATGGTCCCGACATGGGCAGCCGGAGCTCCACCAGCAGAGACCTCGGCCGGCCTGGATGTAGAGTGAGCACATAGCTCTTCTCAGTCCAGGAGACATGCGGTGTAAGGCAGGCTTTCACTAATCCTGTGAACTTGAGCATTTGAAGAGCCACAGCCCGTCTCCTCCTTATAACCGGAGCTTGATGATGCCTGGTCCCTGGCGTCTGGGAAGCAGGCCCTTGCGTGGTAGCCCTGATGCTGAGGCCCCGGCTGAGCTGCCTGCTGTGTCACACCGCCACCCAACAGTCCTTTCAGGGGACATCTTTCCAACACTGTTTTCCTTCTACACAGTGCTTCTGTGTGCCTCTTTCCAAGACAATTCCTTTTTCCTCTTGACTTAAACATTCACCATGGCAAACATTTTCCAGAACTTGGAGAAGAAGGGGGAGTTTTGATGATTTTGCTTTGCTCTGGGTCAGGGGTGTTTAGGGGGCAACATTGCGTAGTGGCCGAAGGTTGAATAGGGAGTTCAGAGGTCGGGGCTGGGCCTCTGTCAGCCTGGGGACTGCTTCCCCCTTCATTTTCTGTCGTATGCATGGAGGAAACAGCTACGCCATCTAAAGATCTGAAGAATGTATTGGGGGTGGGGGAGTGGGGGGGTGAGCACCGGCATGGAGGGAAACTGCCAAGTTTCCAAAAATGCGTTTGTCATCAAGAAAACCAGCGAGAAATTTAGCAGATGGAGCGAGGGTGGTTAAATATCTGTCTCCAGACACGGCAACTCCTTTAGGGGATCCTTTATGGAATATCTGTGGCTTAATAAGGCCCAGGAGGCGGCAAATGGCTAGTTACAGAATTTAATTAATCAACAGGCATCGTCTGCCCCTGGAGGCATTTCTTTAAAATGTTGGGATCAGGGCCCGATGATGAGATAACGTGCCATGAAGACGCCACGCCTGCAACTTCTCTCTC
This sequence comes from Pipistrellus kuhlii, assembly GCF_014108245.1. Lineage (NCBI taxonomy): Eukaryota > Metazoa > Chordata > Mammalia > Chiroptera > Vespertilionidae > Pipistrellus > Pipistrellus kuhlii. The sequence continues at coordinate 28,342,917 of NW_023425573.1, forward strand.
ATGCTTCTCTTCAGCACGTCTGGGGTGCTTTAAAGATTCCAGCAGGCTGCGTGCACAGGACAGGAGCACATGGTCCTGGAAGGACTCGGCCACCTCTGTCAAATGTTAGGGACCTGCCAGGGGTCACACCTTTGCACAACTTGTACCTCTAACTACATCCAGGCGCTGCCCATCCACCTCTGGCCACGGGCCAATTTCCCCCGAGAGGAGTGTAGTGTGGTGGAGAGAGTCCAGTGATTTTGACTGCTTCTTTCCCCAGGTGTGCCTCCAGCTTGGTCTCCGACCTCATGGCCAGCTCTCCGGATGCACCTTGGTTCTCTCTAACCTTGCCATCCCTCATCATCGGCACTGCAAGGTATAATAGATCAAGGGGGTAGCCAAGAGCACCTGTGGTTACTTGAATTTAAATGAAAGAAAATAAAATCCAGTTTGTCAGTGGCACCTCATTTGAAGTGTTCTGCAGCCAAGCGGGGCTGGTGGCTTTCCCACAGGACAGGGTAGGTTCTTCACCACAGAGGATCTAACGGGCAGCACCGCTCACAGCATCCACACGGACTCTCCTCAGCTCGGGACCTGACAAAGAGCCCCATCCCGTCCCACAACAGGCTGCTTGCCCCTGGAGAAGTCATAGGACCACATAGACTGGTGTCATCAAGTCTTTCCATCTCGGCAATCTCCAGGCACTTGGCAACCACGTCCTGCTTTAGAACCCTTTCTCTCCCTTTCCTGCCATTGTGACCAGCTCTCCTCTGGCTCCAGAAATTCCTCCTCCACCTCCTCCCCCTGACTCGAGGCAGAGGTCCTTCCTTGCCTGTCACACCTGGAGAAATCGGTGGAAGAAGGACACAGCCTCCATTTCCTTTCCAGCATCCACACCACACACCCTGGAAGCCTTACTCCTCTCTGGCTCCTGACCCTACAGCAGCTCAGGGACTTGGTCTCTCTTCTTTCTAGATGTGGGTTTAGTCCGTGTACCCTGGATTGGTTTCCTAGGAGGCCACAGCAGAGTGGTGCACACTGGTCCTGCATATCCACAGACATTTATCATCTCAAAGTTCTGGAGGCTAAAGGTCTGAAATCAAGGTACCCGAGGGGCCACACTCTCCCTGGAAGCTCCAGGGAGACTCGGTCCCATGTCTTTCTCTTGGCTTCAATCCTTGGACTCAAACCCAGGCATTCTGGCCGGCAGCTGCTTCCCTGTCCTCCTCTACATGGCGCTCTCCCCATGTCTGGCTTCACACAGCTGTCTTATAAGGACTCCTGTCACATGGACTAGGGCTCACTCTGCTCCAGCTCAATCTCACCTGCACTCAATACTGCAACCACCCTGCTCAAAGGTCAAGTTCTGAGGTTCCAGGACTAGGGCGTCAACATACCTTTTTGGAGAAGACACAATTCACCTAGAAGATCCTCCAAATTCATGATTCCCTCTGCTCTGTGCCCCTGGGCATGACCCCTAGGCCTGTCCCTGTCGCTGCCTTCTTGTTGGATCCCTGAGAGGAGAGAGGCACCAGGCCTGTCTTTCCATCCCTCCTACAATGACGCATTCTCAGCAGCATGTGGCCCCTCAGGCACAATTCCTGTTGGGCACCTTCCCTTCCACAGTTCCCATTGTTGCCTGCCATAAGCATCACTGTTCTTTCTCTCTTCTGTTCAGGTCTGGATGTTAATGACTTTGACCTCAGAGTCTCAGCACCCCATTAGTTCCCTGCATGTGGTCTCCACCGACCCCATTGAGCGTGCATTTTCTGCTGCACCTTGCAGGATGTCTCACCTTTCAGCTGTGTGCTGCATCCCCTCGTCCACAGACACTGCCTTGGGCTTCTCTCTAAACTCTTCAGTATACCTCTATCAAAACCAAAAGAAAACAATATCTAAAACTTCCCTGGATGCACCGTCTCCTCCCCATGGCTGCCCCTCTTATTTTTCCCTTACCCCAGCCCCCCAAAGGCTGTTTCCTCTTGCTGTGTGAGCTGCCTCGCATCGGCTCTGTCCAGCCACATAGTCCATTTTGTCCTGTGGCTTTCCGCTGGTGAATGGCCACAGCGAATGCTGCCTCCCTGGGCGCATCTACTCAACACAGTGCTTCCCTGCAGACTGCCTTCTGCTTTGTAGCTCTACTCCATCCTTCTCCATTGCTTTGATTATCACTTATTTCCTCCCCACTTTATCCCATGTTCCTTCAGAATTCCTTGGTTACCCTGCTCAGGCCACCATAGAACAGTACTACATGCTAAGGCCTTAAACAATAGACAGTCATCTCCTCACAGCTCTGGAGGCTGGAAGTCCAATTACAGTGCTGGCAGGGCTGGCTCTGCTGAGGCTGCTCTCCTTGACTTCCCACTGTGTCCTCACACCATGCCATGCCCACCTGGTGTCCCTATGCCTGTGCACATTCCTCTTTCATAAGGACAATGGTCAGGTTGGGTTCCACTCAAATGGCTTTATTTTAACTGAATCACCTCTTCAAAAACTACCTCCAAATATGGTTCCACCTTGAGGTGCTGGGGTGAGGACCTCTGTATATGCACGTGGAGGGATTGGGCACGGTTCACCTGTAACATGATCAGATGTTGGCCCCAAGTGTTATCTGTGGGTCAATGGATCCCTCACTCTGTGTGTCCTATATTTAAAAAAAAAAATCAAGCTATTGTGTTTGTAACCAACTTTGGATTTGACAAGGGAAATAAATAAAAAGATAAATAACTAAATCAACATTGTCTCCGTTTCCTTGTGTAGGCCTAGACTTTCAAAATAAAACTCCTGTAAGTTTTCAGGTGAGACATCACCAAATGAGAGAAGAGCCCTGAGGCAGGTGGGGAAGATCTACGCTCCCAGGCCATGGGCTGGAGTTGGGAGATATGGGAGAAGGCGCTCTTAGCTCCTTTGTGCCCAGTCCCCATGATGATGGCCCTAAACTCATCGAATTCCCACCTGTGAGGAGGGCTTGTCACCTCTCAGGCTTTCGGCCATCTTCCAGACTGCTCCTGTGACCTCCCATGTAATACACCTGGGTGCTGCTGGCGCTGGAGTGCAGGCCTGCTAGGGTCCGAGGCCTGATTCCTCAGGGCACAGCAGAATAAGCTTCCCTTTTGACATGATCTGGGATGGATTAAAAAGATGGAGTTTGTGCGTGTCTGATGGAGACCAAGGCTGACTTCATATACCCTTAGTACTAATATGAGTGATATCACAAAAGAATAGGAGAGCTACTCCCCCCAGCATGATGGCACCAGGTGCATCCCAACCACCATGAGGCTTCATTTAGGACAGGGGAGAGAGATGCCTGCAGGACTGTTCAGGAATTTAAGGGTTAACCTTACACTGTATATGTACACTTAGCTTAGAAATTAGTGCCCAGGCCCAGATTTCACATTCTTACAAACAAAACATGCCCAAAGGTACACAAGTAGAGCCTACTGACCCACTGTGGTCTTAAAGGGGTAGAATTAGGAATACAGGTCACGGGGCTTTCTCAGTTCACCATGACGAAAGCTACCAGCAGCTGCAAAAGCCCATGGCAGACAAAGCTCATGGCGTGTCTGTCGTGACAGTAGAGACGAGGAGGAAGCCATGCTTCACACAGAGAGGGACAAGGACAGCTGCCACCAGTGACTCACTGGGAGGAGGTCAGGGGACTAGCAGGGCACCCTGTACCACCCAGAGTGGGGGCTTTCTATCCTGGGGTGGGCATCGGGTTGTGTCAATAAAGACATCCTCATGCGTTTTGGTTCCACAAACATTTTATTAAAACAATGTCAAGTTGATTATGAGCCTTTGGCCCTGGACTTGGCTCAAATGCAAGCGCAGAGAACATGAAAGTTCAGTTATTCCTTTAGCCCTTTGAAAGCAAGCCATGCTCATGCTCTGGTCTTGTGATGTAAGCTCAGTGGAATTACAGGTCAAGTGCCCAAAATTATATAACTAATTACCTCTGGCTTCACTAACAATTATTAATCAGTCCCAACCTTCGAGCTTGCTCCTTGGTGGATGGTTTGAGTGAACTAATTAGGTCCAAATTTATTTTGCTAACAATCTCAGGCGGGCTGTGCCCCGGGGCCAGGCATGCCTCCTACTGCACGCTCAGACAGTGGGTGAGTCAGGAGGGGCGGAGGCTGCACTGAGCAGTGATGACGGACAGGCACTGTGACATTGAGTTAGAGGAGCTCTTAAGAAGTTGGCTCAGGCTGGGGGACAGTATCAGTTGGACAGAAATATCAGGGATGAGTATTGGGGGCACCCTTGGATGACAGGGGCAAGCACAGCTCATCATCCTGGTTCTACATTGAGTCTGGCTGGTGTGGCTCAAAGTCCTTTTAACACAGTGTTCACAGAAGCCACTCTCAGCTCAGGTTGGCCAAAAGGGAGACACTCACTTGCCACCTTGACTCTAGGGGACCAGCACTAAAGAAGCTGGAAATTGGGGCTCTCTCACTGGGTCAAATATGGGGTGGGGGCTGGGGACCAGACAAAGCAGACATTGCCTGCTGAGCATTTAGAGTCAGGTCTTGGAAATTATGGGGTTAAAGTTCATTGCTCCTTAATCATGCATCTGACCACGGGGAGCACTTGCTGTGGTCCCCCTTTTGGATTAGACTGCATGCTCCCCGAGGGCAGGACTGTATATCACCTGCCTCCATCATCCCCAGCAACTACACTGGCACTGAAGCACCAGGAGGAGGTGCAGTGAGCAGTCTACTCATGGTATGCAAAGAAGTGATGGATCTTTATTTACTAAAGTTTGTCTCCTTTTGTAGCCTCCAGAGGGATAGTTGGGAATAATGGTTGGTTTCTGCTGTGAATGGCCTTGTGCACAGACGCTAAGAGACTGCTCACCTGCCACCTTTCTGAAGCCGCCTTCCTGCCAGGGGCTGAACAGCAAGGGGAAGTCTGAGCTAAGCTTTGTGTGCTCCTGGAAACACCCAGCTCTCATTGGCATCCCCTGAGGTCGCCAGGCTCAGGGATCAGTCACACATTGAAACCACACCCCAATTGCTGCCTCCACTTCCCCGTAAGGGAGGACTAGTGCTGGGCCTCACTGTGGCTCACACCCAGAGTCCTAGGGTGGCCTGAGGCCTCCCTGTCAATCACCCTGCGTGTCCTACCTGACCTCAGTATGACATACAAAGGCTGGCCAGCTTTTGCTTGCCCCTCTCTGCTCTCTGATCGCTCTGCTCTCCTAAGGGGCAGCTTCTAGTGCTGCGCCGTCCTCCCTGGAAGGATGTTGGACATTGAACCTGGGCTGCCTGTCCATGCTGGTCTGGCCCAGGGCAGCCTCGCCCTCCTGGGAAGCCTTGCCAGCCCTTGCTCACTGGCACCCTTTGTGGCTCCAGTGGGCGAGCCCCTCTGTGCTGTCTTTACCAGCACCCACAGAACAGTGGGACTTGAGGAAAACCAGCAAGCCCCATAGTCATGGTCCTTGCTTGAGCTAAGGTTACAAAGGCCCGAGGACAGTGCTGCTCCCTGGAGGGAGCACAGAGATTCCTGTGAAGGAGTCAGGTGAAGTCCCCCAACAGCTTTTTATTGCCACGTTGTCTTCTCCCAAGGGACCCAGCACTCTGTCTGTATTGTGGGTGTGAGTATGTGGGCGTGCAGGGGGTGGGCAGGCCACACAGGGGTGAAGGAGGAAAGTGATGCCTGGAGGACTTGTTTCCAGCCCTGGGCTGGCTTCTAGGGTTTGTTCATTGAGTCCTTCTCACCATTGTCATCAGCTTCTACAGATGAGGAGGGAGGCTGCCCTGCAGGTGCAGCTGGTCGCTGTGGGCTGGAAGGAGCCCTGACCTGGCTGTAGGTGCTGCCTCATCAGGTGTCTCACCCCGGGAGCTCTTTAAGCCTGGCAGCGGCCACTGGACACCCACCAGGTCCCCAGCCTGACTGCGGCCGCTGGTCCACCGCTCCAGCCTGGAGCTGAGTCCAGCACACCATCTGCAGGGTTGTTTTTTTTCCAGGTAGGCCTTTGCCAAGGTCATGTTTTCCTCCAAGGTAGGCCTTTGCCAAGGTCATGTTTTGCATGCCAAAAAAAAAAAAAGAGCAATGCTGTTAGCAACATACTCTTATCTCAACTAAAACAAAAACATTATCCTTTTGAAGAAGAGGAGATTATTTTGATTACGTTGTTAAAACCATTTGTTTTACTTAGAGATTTTTGTGTAGGGAGGTAGTGTGCGCAGGTGTGCCTTCTGGAGCAGAGGGGAGGAGGGGCGCTTACTGGCCACAGGGCAGCGTCCCTCAGCACACTGCCCAGTTAGCAGGCTCCTGCGTCTGGGTGTCCTTTCTACTGACCCTGGGGAACACCCCGGAATATGAGGGGTGGGGAGCCATGGTGACTCCCTTCCCAAAGCTCACCTAGGTTCCCAGGGCTTGGGTGTGAGCTCCTAGGCTGGTTGAAATTGAGCCCCTGCTGAGTGTCTCTTCCTCTACCTCACGACCACCTGCACAGGACACCCGTGGTGTTCATGTACCTGGGGAAGCATCATTTCACGAAATGGCCAGCTTCTGAGCATCTGTGTTTTGTCAAACTGTGATTCCCAAATTTTAAAAGTCCGTCATGCTGTGCTGTGTGTACCTCATGGAGACGCAGGCAGCGCGTTCTCTCCGCAGCTCTCCGTCTGACGGAGAATGTTTTTGCTCCCTCCTGTTTGAGAACCAGGGCTGTGCAATTACCCCGTCCTCCGTTGCAGCTGCCAGAATGCTTGGAGCGAGTTGTGTGGAGGCCGTTTATCTCAGCGGAGTGTTTCTGGTAAAATATTTGCCTCCCCACCTTACTCCTTGACTCTTGTGTTTTTGTTCATGCTTCAGTAGTTTTTGGATTTATTGCAAATTTGTGTAAATTGCCCCAAACCTTCTCTGGAAATAGGCCACTTTCTTCTCTGTCTGCTGAGTGGGCTGGCGGGGTGGGGGTGGGGGGAGAGTCCAACATTGAAGAAAGACTATACCAGGATTGCCCAGCAAGAGCACCCTGGAGTCAGATGTGGGCTCCCCTTCCTTCGTCCCTGGGAACATCCGTTTCCTCACCTGGGGAAAAAAATCATCATCAACAATAAAGAATTTAAATTTAAAAAAAAAAAATCATCACACCATTTGCCTAGTCCAGGGCCTGTGGAAACAGGACGTGAGGTTTTTAAGTTGTGGAGCCTGGCACACAGCAGACTCAATAAATGCTTAAGTCCGTTTTTCCTGTGGCCTTGGGTTGTTCTGATCAGGACTGGCCTCCTGGGTGTGGCCCTCCTCAGAAGGGCCTCCACCTTGAAATCCTTAATAATTTTATCCCTGAACTTGAGGTTTATAAGTGAATTCTGCTAGCACTGTGATGAGGGCCCCTCCCCCATGCACCCTGCTCAGCAGCCTTTGCTGCCCTCCAACTCCGGCTGGTGAGGCCCGGGTGGGCCCAGGGTGGAGCTGAGCACAGTAAGGTCAGCCACACCTGCAAACATCCCTGTGTCCAAATGGGAGTGACCTGCACAACAAATAAAAGCCAGCCTGTGCGGTGGGGAGAGAGCCTGTGGAAGGAAACACACAGCCTCTGAACCAGGGAGCCGGTGCTCACCATGCGCTGGGCCCTGGGCTCGGAGCTGGCTCTGGTCCCATGGCCTCTCCGAGGTGTGCGGTGTCGGCCTCGGAAGAGGAGGATTGTGTGTAACTGGGCTCCCTCACTTCACTTCCTAATGATGGAAAGGAGGAAGGAGGGCAGATTCGTGTCCTGAGACGGCTGTGACCAAGTGCCCCACGCTGGGTGGCTTCTAACAAAAAGGATCCACAGCTCTGGAGGCTGGGCGTCTGGAGTCCAGGTGCTGTTGGCAGAGGAGCAAGGCGCCAGGTGTTAGCCTTGGTGCAGCACCCAGTCCCTGCGTTCTGGCTGAGAGAATTCAGAGCCAAGACTCAAACTTCAAGAGAAAGTTTATTTAGAAAGTCACAGAGGTGGGAGAAGTGAGCCGTGGAAGAAATGGGCTCAGGAAGCAAGTTACAACAAAGGAAGAGCCCTTGGAGCTTAGGGGAAGGAGGGAGGGGAGAGGGAAAGAGGGATGGGAGAGGGGGTACATATGCCTTGAGAGAAGAAAAAGGGGAGGAGAGAGGGGAGGAGAAAGACAGAGCCCCAGAAAAGAAGGGGGTGGGAAAAAGCATTGGAGCGCACTAGCGAATTGGGTCCTCCAGGCTAAGAGCTTTTACCTGAGGCCTCAGGGGAGGGTCTCAACAGAATATTCATCAGCTTTCCCGTGTGTCTCCTCAGGGTCATGGTCTCCACTGATTGGTCAGCCCCAGGGATGAGGGTCATTAGTCATTGCAGAGGGTCCCCAGTCAGCCTCCTGGTTTTGATGCTTTTCTGGGCCTGGACCTGATACACAGTTATCTGCAGGGGTGAATACTTCAGGGAGCGGTTGTGCAAGGGCCTGTAGTTTTGCCCCTTGCTAGGCACCTGGAGCTTCCCTCCCTGGTGATCTTCTGTACCTCGTTCATCCTTTCTGCTCTGCTAATGCCCCTCTAACTGTCTGCTACAGGGTCACAGCCATGTGCCCTCTGAGACCGGTAAGAGATGCTTTCTGGCCTCTCCTAGCTCCAGAGGGTATCTGGCAACCTGGTGTCCTTGGCCTGAGGCTGCACTCCAACCTCTGCCTCTGGACACATGGCCTCTCCTGTGAGTGCATCTCTTCTCTTCTTGTAAGGACACTGGCTGTCCTAGCATCAGCTGCTACAACAGAGCACCATAGGCAGGGTGCTTACACACAGCAGGAGGCTGGACGTCTGAGATCAGGTCCCTCTACGGTCAGGTCGCAGACTGCCTACTTCTCGTTTTAGCCTCATGGGGCAGAAAGGGCTCTGTCGCTCTCTCTCCAGCTCTTCTTAAAAGGACACTAATAAAATTCATGAGGGCTCCACCCTCACGACCTATTTAACTCCCAAAGGCCCTACCTCCAAACATTATCTCACGGGTATTATGGTTTCAATATGTGAATTTGGGGGGACACAATCATTCAATCCATAACACTGACCATATTGGACTTAGGACCCACCCTAATCCAGCATGACCTAAACTTAACTTGATCACATTGGAAAAGGCTATTTCCAGATAAAGTCACATTCACAGGTTCTAGGTGGACTCAAACTTTGAGGGGTGCTACATTCAACCCAGTGCAGGTGCACATGGCAGATCAGGATCTCAGTAATTCCTGATGGCGGATGCGTGAGATAATGTCCCCAAGGCTCTGCCCGGTGCCTGGCACAGAGAGGGCTCTTTTTTTCCTCCCTCACCACCGAGAGCTTCACCTGGATGGCACATAGACAGATGGATGCTTGGCATCCAGAGGTGGCTGATAATGACTCAGGAAACGCAAACACATCGGCCTTGAGGTCTATTGCAGTGAGTCGGGTGCTACCTGTGGGTGGGCGTGAACCACAAGAGGCACCCGCATTTGCCACATTTTACATGAATACCTTTTGTTCTTGCACCCAACCCACAACTGTTTATTGGATTTGCACTATATTCTGGGCCATGCCAGACGCTGGGATGCAGAATGAGGGTGACAACATGAGGAGGGCTCTCAAGGCAATGAGCTGCACACTCTGCCCGGGAAGATGCAGGAAGGCTTCCGTAGGGGGAGGGGGAGGTCTGTGAGTGACTGAGGGGCCGTGCAGAGTGTATCCCATGGGGCCACTGGGGCCACGTCAAGGCGGGGGAGCCTCAGCACTTGTTCAGGGAATGGCACGCAGGTCCCTGAGCTGCTCATGGGTGAAGGTTGGGATCTGAAACAGGGAAAGGAGTGGAGACCAGCCTCCACAAGCAATGACAGAAGTGGCTGGTTAACAAAGATTCAGGGACGCACCGTTAGTGTGATAAGTAGGTGGAAACAACCGTGTCATTCACCAGAAAAGGGACAGTGAGTCTCCACAGCGAAGTGCCCGGCTGCCGTGAAAAACAGTGAAGTTAGTTTACATCAGAGGCAACAGGAAATCCAAGCCCTGCTGTTGACGGGATAAACCAAACTGCAAAACAGCGCATCCTCTGGGAGATACACATTTGCAAAGAAAAACACACACCCAAATATAGGTTTCTAATGCACTGCCATGTGTCAATTGCTTTACCTGTGTCCAGCTTAGCAAAAGGCTTGAAAAAGAAACCACAAATTATTATTGATGGTTATTTCTGAGCAGTGGGAGGATTGCGGTGGGGATGACGGGAAACTTCCCCTATTTCTCACACACAGTTTGTATTCATCTCTTTATTCCCATGCTGGGGCCGGGGTGTGAGCAAAGTGCTGCACAGCCCAAAGCTCAAGAGCGAGTCTCACTGCGGGGCTGGGAAAGATGCTCAGAGAGCTTGTGAGTGCAAGCCACCCCCTCTTACATTTGGAGTGCCCTTTCATTCCCCCCAAACGTAGCTCCCCAGTTACCCTGCTCTTTGTCTCTAATCCATGGCGTGCCCTCATTACCGAGATCTGTTCTCTGTCGCTGGATTAGAGTGGGTGTTAGGCGGCAGCTGCAGTTCCCAGACTGATAAGGGAGGCTTCTCCGATCTTTGCTGCAGGCCGGCGTCCTGATTAGCATGCTCTTTGCCTCCTTGCATCGTCCGTGGAATCCCTCTGGGAGGGTTTTGCCTGGTACCATAAAGCTCATGGAATGCACACAGCAGAGGCCTGAGGTCTGGGTCTGCAGGAAGAGCAGGGCGAGGGATTGTGTTAACCACTTCTTGCTTGGCAATGAGCTGGTGCTGCCTGGAGAACACAGATGAGGAGGGTGGTGGCAGGTGCTGGGTTGCCTGACATTTGAATGTGTGTCCAGGGGCCCATAGCTGGGCAGGTTTGGGCATCAGGAGACGTGCGCTCAGAGGGATCTGCATAGAGGTATGGTTGAACTTTTTACTTCCACAAAACAATGGAAGGAAGACTCTTTTGCTGACATAAAGCTGGGAAGCTATGAGTGTGCTGGATGACATAGTCAGGGGGATACGAGGTGACATGTAAAACAGGGAATTTCATAAGCAAAATTGACTTAGAGTCAAAAATACTCATTGCAAGGAAGAAGTGTCTGAATGACGCAGATAAGAGACCAGGATCCTGGAAGGTGATGTAATGGGCTTAAAGGGGACTAGCTCAGCTGCAGGCTACATTCACAAATGTGTAGAATGGGGGACAAAGATGCAGAAAAAGACCTGGTCATCTCATTCATCTCTGGGCAGCTCACTTTCTGAGAACTATTTGGAAGAAGTCATTTCCAAGGCACTCTGTGCTGTTCAAAGAAAGAACTGCTTAACAGCAAGAGCTGTCCTAGGATAGAGGGGGCGTCCTCGGAAGAGACTGAACTCCCTGTCGCTGGATGTGTGCACCCAGCCTCTGGCAGGGAGGCAGCCGAGCTGTTTGTGTCCTCTCTGTTTCTAACAGAGGCACCAGTTTGTGAATTGGTGAATTGTTTGCCCAGTTAGTGAACTGGTGACCATTGCAAATCCGGAGAAATATTAGATGGTCTGGGATGTTCCCTCGGGCCTGGATACTACAGCACCAAACTGTACGTGCTTCTTTCTTTCAAGTACAGTTTTCTGTGGCTACTATAACAAGTTCCTACAAATTCAATGGATTAAAACACATTTTTCTTTTAAAGTTCTGGAGGTCAAACTCAGTTTCCCTGGCTGAAGTCTAGGTGGGCAGAGCTGGTTCTTTGTGGAAGCTTTAGATCTCCCGTTTCCCAGCCCTTTCAGCATCTAGAGGTGCCCACATTCTTTGGCTTGTGGCTCCTTCTTCCATCTTCAAAGCACATCACTTCAATCTCTGCCTCCCTCCCAGACATCGAATTCTCCTTTCTGTGCTCCAATCTCCCTCCTTCAATTTCTCTATCTTAATCCCATTTGCAAAGTTCTTTTTGCTATAAGAAAACATTCTCAGGTCACAGAAACTGGGGGTGGTGGCACATTTTATTGGAGGCAACACATGTTTTGGGAAGGGAAGAAAGTGGAGGTAGAGAAAGAGGGAGAAGAAACAAGTTATCACATTCAGAGGATCTATGACCGTCTGGTGACCAGCAGCCTGAGAGGGCAGGGGTGTCAGGGATGTTGGAAGGAGAAGGTGGTGGCCAGGATGGAGGAAGCTCAGGCTTCTGTAGCGTCCTCCGTGACTGGCATAATATGGTGGAGGCTCAATAAGGATTTATTGGATGAATGAATGAATGAATGAATGAGGGTATCGCTACCGACTGGGGAAAGGACGGTGCTGGTAGTCCTGGGTCAGCATCTTCCCAAGGCCAGGCTTGGCAAATCCCCGTGGGAAGCTGAGATACGGGCTGGGCGTGACCTATACCAGGAATGAGACTGGCCCCGCAGGCCAGCCCGCCACCTGCTCTGTTTCTGAAGCTCCGGCCTCGGTCAGAGTGGGAGCTTTGTGTAAGGTTGCATTGAACCCAGAGAAAAGGTGAAGGCACGTGGACTAGCATACTGATCGGGGTTTGGCAGCCAGAAGTGAGAACGCCGCGAGATCTGAGGCTTTGAGTTTTGTCCCACTTTCTGAAGGAGAAGATGGGAGACTTAAAAGCACTGAGCAGTCGTTTCTATAAGCCAAGGAACAGAATCCATGCCAACAAGCAAAGCACTATTATCTAGAAATCTTTCCTGTTTCTGAGGCAGAACCAAAAAATGCCTCCACTTTCCAGCTGTGACCCAAGGCCAAGGGTAGGCCTGGAAACTCGGGGTGAGCTCCATTCCTGGCCATCTTTCCCACCTGCTCTGCCCAGCGGACTTCCTCACCATTTGTTCACAGGAGCTGTGAGCCCTTCACATTTCATTGTCTCTGCTTGCAAAACAGACATGGTGTGAAATGTTCTGCATTTTCCTTAGTTGCTGCTGGGAATGCTGCTGGGGCGGGCCTGGGAGAGTGAGTGTGCTGGCTTCCTCAGAGGTATCTAGGGCTTTGCAGGGGCACAGACCCCCGGATGCTCCAGGTCTCAGAGCTCCATAGATTTTTCTGCCTGGTCAGGCACATGCCCACGTCGGCCTCCTGTTAAGCACTTTGAGATCAGGTTTCTTAGAATTCTGAGAAAGTTATTTATTTTTCAGAGCCTGCAAGTTAGTGCAATATGAGATCTCTGTAAGACCGTTTCCTCTAAGCAGAAGAGACCCCAGGCTGTAAGTTCGTTCACTGAATGGATCATTCATGCATGTGTCCAGTTCCTTGGGTGTCTGCTGTGTGCCAGGCACTGTGAATTCAAAGATGACTCTGTCAGCTGGAGTTGGTGGGTGACAAGCATGCAAGCAGCCTTCCTCGGGCTCCGTGAGACTGACAAGGTCTGCACATAGCACCCAGATGGGCGCACATCAACCCAGGAAGCCTCCCACTGGTGGGCGTCCGGGGCAGCTTGACGGAGGCTGAGCAGTTTGGTTTCCCAGGTGGAGAAGGGGTGAGTGAAGCACAGGTCCCGTGGGAGGGAGACAGCCGCTCAGCCCAGCCTGAAGGTTTGTTCAGCTGTCAGTTCAGGGCCCCTGGTGGGCTGGGCAGAGAGGTGTGTGTGTGTGTGTGTGTGTGTGTGTGTGTGTGTGTGTGTGTGTGTGTGAGGGCGTTGGAGGGGGGCAGGTGGTGAAGAGCTACAACTTTCCCCTGCTGCAATTCACAGGATGACAGCAAGGACAGTTGAACAAAGAGCAGCATGGGGCAGGGTGACAGGTGGGTGACAGTGAGAGGCTGGAGGCTGGGAGGACACAGGGTGTGTGTGTCCGGTTGTGCCGCAGTATTGCAGGGACCATTGCCAAGCAGAGGGCACGGAGGGAGAGGATGACCTTTGAGGCCCTTATTTATAGGGGTATGCTCTGGGCTGAGTTGTGACCCAAATAATCCACATGCTGAAGAGATTAGTGAGTGGAGTGTTTCTCCTCTGGAAGCAGCCTGATTTACATCCATAACTGAAACGCTAGGGCCACCTCTTGCATCGAACGCATGGTAGGATTGTGGCAGGACAGTCCCAGTGGGACCTCACCACGCAGTTGCCGTGAGGGGGAAGCACAACACCTCATCCTGCAAACGTGAGCGGAGTGTAGAGGGCTGGGGGTGGGCACAGGGCACAGGTTGGATAGGGGGCACATGTGATGGGAACCCAGATCAGAACCCGTGCTCTTTCTGCCACATTGGGCAGCCTCAGGGACTCTGATACCCAGGACCCAGTAGGTGCTCAGACATGGACAAGACTGGAGGACAGGGACAAGTGGGAGCTGCCAGCAGCACACCAGGGGGCTGGCAGGGGTGCTTGCTGTCCCTGAGCTCCTCAGCAGAAAGCAGGTTCCTGCTTAGAGTCCAAAGGGCTCAGGATGGGGGAGGCACCCCTGTCCCAGCAGGGCCATCATTTGTCTAGAAGGGCCGTTCCTCTCCAGGGAGTCACCCCTGAAGCTATCAGCAACTTTATGCTGGGCCATGGGGGTGGGAGGGCTGTCCAGGGGCTACCTGGACAAGAGAAGCCTTGGGCGAAGGGCCTCTCGCCTCATCCTTATTGAGGTTGAGTGAAAGTTAGAAAGAAATAATTAAAAAGGATAACCTTCAAGGATCCAAGAAGATCTGAGGGCGGCCTTGAGTGGGGGACCCGAGCCTGAGGCCTCAGCCGAGTGCCCAGGCTTGCAGGGAGCTCAGCCTGTCATGTGCTCAGCCACTTCTTGGCGCTGAGGGTGGAGGGGTCACTTGTGCCATGGCCTCTGTTCTTGGCCCCCCGTTGCCCCTCCTTCTCCCTGGTGGCTGTTCCTACCTGAGCCTGCTTTATTCTTGACTGCAGACATGCTGGTCAGTGTGAGACTGCTCTGGCTGGACGCAGAGGCCACGTCTTCTGCTCAAAGTCATGCAGGGTGATGCCTTCTGAACCCACCTTATTCCCCTCTGCTCCACGCTGGCATCAGTCACTGGGTGATCCGTGGATTGAACGTTCCCTGGCTGTGTGAGACAAGTACTTTGCCAGAACCATCTTCGGATCCAGAAAGACCCCATGGGCTGGATCGTGTGCCGAACCGAAGGTGCTGACATGTGGTTGAGACGCGGCTGCCTCTGCCTCCCAGAGTGAGTGCCGGACGGCTTCTCTCTGTGCCTGGTCATGCCAACCTGAAGAGCTCCGTGGTGCCAGTTTTTCCTATTGCACTATCTAATGGCACTCACCTGAGAACACTGACATGAATACTTGTTTGAATTGCTGCTGGGAAAACGCTGGTCTTGACTCAAGGCCCAGTGCGCTTCCTTTCACCCATCCAGCTTTACTCTGAATGTCTCATAGAGGAAATGCATCATGTTCCCCTTTTTGCATTGCCTTCCTGGAAGCTCTGTGCAAAGCTTGTTCAAAAAGAACCACCACCACATCTCAGGGGCCTGGAGGAATGATCTCTGCCTTTCTTCAATAAGCTTGAGGCTTCTCCATTTTGCCTGTACTGTGTGTTGTTTCTCCTATGTCTGTTTATTATAAGATGCTTAAATATCTTTATAGACAGATGACAGTGGTTATTTTAAAGTCTTGCACTAACGTACAGAGAAGCCCAATGATGAAGGACAGTTGGGAAGGGATTGGTTAAGCAACAGTTCATCTGGAAATGATTTTCGACAGTCAGCGGCTGTGAATACAAAGTGAGTCAGGACACCAGTGTTTGCACAGACGCCTGGGGCTCTGAGGCGGAAATAACCCCATCACATCAAGGCTTGAGAAGGTTCTGGCTCCTTGGAGCGGTGCCCTGGTCAGATGACGTCAGCAGTGTGGCCCTGGGCCCCAGGCTGGATTGGAGAGGAGTGGGGACAGGCTGGGAGTGTTCAAGCTGACGGACAGCGTTTCAGAATGAGGACTGACTGGCAGTGGTCCATGTGACGTGGGCTGGACAGGTTCTGTGGCTTCCAGACCAGAGGTCCCGGGCAAGGAGCCAGAGGTCACAGCACATAATGTGAGTCAGTGGTGATGAGGTCCCACGACAGAGGCACCCAAGAGAGTAGCGTGGAGGAGTTTTATACGTAGAGTGGTGCTCAGCAACTAGCTCTGAGACTCAGTTATTCCAAACTCCACAGGTCAGCCCTGACCCACAGAGGTTCCTGCCCCACGTGGACCTTCCTGGCACCTGAGCATGGGCCCTGTTCTCCATTTTTGGGATTTACCATTTCACTTCACTTCATAGACCACTGTCCCTCTGATTGGTGCAGGTGGGAGCTGGTTCTGGGGAGGAATAAAGCATTCAAGACCCAGAAACCTTCCTGGGAGATGGGAGATGTTTGGGGGGGAGGAGGTGTGCGGACAAGGGGAGCTAGTCAGCTTCTCGTCTCTCAGGTTGAGCCTTTCCGATCCGTGGCAGGTGTGCCTGCTGGAAATAGGACCTGGGTGGCTCTCCAGCTTTACTCTGAATGTCTCTAGGTGGTTTTGGCCTCGGATAGGTTCTTACGCTGACAATGTCCTGCCCTATTCCAGTGCCTGGCCTTCTTGTGTTCAGGAGGTGGGAGGGACGTGGTGGATTTATGGTGCTGACGTCTGGAGTGGGACTCTGAAGCTTGCTATGCCTCCCAGAATGTCACAGGGACATTCCAGGATCAGCGTCAGAGGTCGGTGCAGCTGCCAGGGTGCAAAGCTAAGGCAGCCAGAGCCCCTTGTCTGCAGGGAGGTCCCAGGGCCCAGGGGAGGCAGCCTGGGATGGGGGAACATAGTGATGAGGAGTTCCTCACTAAAAATGTTGGGTGGGGCAGGGGTCCGAGACAAGCCCGCTGTGTGCCACACGCAGGTAGGTATTCCTATGCTTTAGGAGCCCAGGTGGAGCGGCTGTGGCACTGAGGGAGGCCAGTGCATAATCAGGGAACCAAGAGGTGCCACACCAGGAGCCACTCACACCGGATGTGAGGCAGGACCAGAGCTGTGCCACGCAGAGTCCCGGTGGTCAGGATCAGGGGTGTGGCTTGAAGAGCTAGGGGTCCAGATGAGGGGCAGTGAGTGAGGGGGGATCACAGCGAGAAGGGACACCTGTGTCCTTCAGGTGGGGACAAGGTTGTCCAGGTGGTCGGGCTCAGTACAAGTGTCCACTGTGCTGGCAGCGGGACAGACACCTTTCCTGTGTGTTGCTGAGTCTGTGACTGGGGCTGTCAACAGCATCCTGACCATTTGTTAATACTCAGGGAACGGATCGCAGACAGGCTTCCTGACGCTGATTTCCCTTTAATAATTTCCAGCTTTTTAATCCAATTCCCCGGCATTCTGGAATGAGTACTTAGTGCCTTCAGGAAGGGAGCTGCTGGCCATTAATAAAACTCGGAGGGAGGAGAGCGAGAAGAAAGCAGCGAAGGCAGAGCGAGGATTAGAGCGGTTAAACACCACGAGGGAGCAGAGCAGGTGGAGGAGCCTTGGAGAGTGTGGGCCTCTCCCTGGAGACGGCAGGTCTGGGGAGGAACTGTGAGTTCCTGGGGGGTCCCCTAGCTGGCACCCCTCATTGCAGCATTCCACCCCACGCTCAGCCCCAGCATGCACTGAATCAAAGACTTCTCTTGAGTTCCGAGGGAACCCTGTCCACGGCTCAGAAACCACCTCGTTGGCACTTGACTGGATCTGTCTCCTCAGAGGACAGAGTGTGGACGGGTGAATAAAGGCCTGTTGGAGGGGTGCCCCAGTAGCCCCCTTTTCTCAGGACCCCACTAATGTGCCATGGCCTGGGTGCTCGCTGCTGGGGACGGCTGAGCCTTTGAGACAAGAGGGCCATTTGTCTCCGTCATCGGTTTCCAGGAGAGCGCCTTCGAGGTGCCAGGTTCCCAGCGCCTCCCTTTAAAAAAGAAAGCACCTCAGAAATGGGCGGAAATGGGGGGCAGCCCCGTGGGGTCACTTAGGGAACCTGGCCGGCTCCCAAAGGCGGAAGCTGCAAGGTGGCAGGTCCTGGGCACCGCTAGCCTCCAACTTAGCTTGGCTGGGCTCTCCATGGGCAGCTGATCTCAGGGTGGGCCATGGAGGCAAGATGGCCCATCAGAGGCAAGTGTCCTGATGTCCTTGGGCCCAGGGTCCCGGCCAACAGACTGATTTCCCTCAGGGGCCCATGAAGCTCCCATGTTTCACAATGAGCCTCAAGGGCAGGGGGAGGGATGGGCTGGGGTACAAGGACAGGCCACTGGGCGGACCCTCCCTTTTCCCAACTCAACTAGAGACCCGTCCTTGGCTCAGCTTTATTTATTGAAATTTGATGTGGGCTTTTTTGGGGTCAGAGAAAGGTTTCCTACAGCTTAATAAGTGTTTGAGACCCTCCGTGTGGCTGACAGAGCTTGAAGGCTGTCCTGGATGCCCCGCCCCTGCCACGCCTCCTCACCTCCATGTGACCTCGTGCCTGTGACCTCATGCCTGTGTCCTCAGTGCCGGCCCCTCACAAGGTGTCCTCCGCACACTGTGGGGTCCCCCATGGAAAGCTGTGCCTGGCTCACGTCGGCCTCTGATAAATATGTGTTAGATGACTGACTGATATATCAGGACCCAGGAGACCCAGGTGTGAAGCTGGCCCCATCTTGTGACCAGGTGTAATGGAATCCCCAATTACCCTGCTGTGGGTTTTCTCCCTGATGTTCAGTCTGAAGTCATAGATAAGAAGCCATTTAGCTGGTTAATCAACCCAGCAGAGGCCCAGGAGAGAGGCCGGTAAGTGTTTCCAGGTCCCCATGTTTCCAAAAAGCAAGCCTGTCCCTGCAGGTCACTGCCTGGTGAGCTGGGCGGGAGCTATGCCGTGCAGGGGCCACAGCCCTGGTGGTCAGTTCAGCTGCCAGCCGAGCTAGCCCTCGGCCACCAGCTCCCCCTTTGAGGTCAGGTGGGCAATTCAGTGAATGGGTAGCAAACTCCTCCTGTGTAGACTAGTTGGAACTTGACTTTGGGATTCACAAATGCCTTGGATCTTAGGATGGCCCTCCACGGGGTGGCACGTTTGCAAGAAGATTGGACTATTTGGTGTGAACTTTCCTCTTTGGTTTTTATGTTCTTTGCTATTTGCATAGCACAAGTCTGTCCCTGGACACATTGCCTCCATCTCCATCGGGCTTCCCCATTTCTATGACAGCTGGGGGGTGAGGTGGGCCCTGGGGGAGCTGCCCCAGGACCATATCACAATGCTGGGAGGGGTGGCAGGGACGTTCAGTGGCCTCTGTTCCTTCCAGGTATGGCCACCACCTCCCCCCCCCCCCCCCAAAAGCTGCACCTCCTTCAGGCGGGGGTGCACCTGTCCACGTGCATGGCGGATCTTCCCCTTCCCTGTGTGGGGTGGGGGTAGGGCTGCACAGGGTGGAGCTGGTCTCATCCCAGATGGCAAGTTCGGAAGAGAAAGCCTGCATAATCCTAATCTCTGTCTCTGTGGTCGTGGGGCCTCTTCCTGTGTGTCTGTCTCCACCATAACCTAATATGACCACATCTTAATTTAGCTAATTACACCCAGAAATACCTATTTCCAGATAAGATCAGATCCTGAGGTCCTCCTCCTGGGTTCCCCTCCGACCTATGGATGCTGATAGACATGGGTGGATGGGACAGGGAGACAGCATTTGGATATCTCACCAGCCTCTGCCTCTGTCTCACTCTGATCTCTGTGGAGGCCGGTGTGTACTTCCTTGGCCTGTGCACAAGCTCGCTCAGCTCTAGGAGAGGGTCCCTGGATGCTGCTGTGAAGGAGCTCCAGGAGGGGCTGGGTTTTGAGTGTACCAACTCCCAGCAATTGATACCTTTTTGAGTCTGGTTTGACTTAAAGATACTGAGTATATTATTTCCTGGAGAAGGCCACAATAAATTCCACAAATGGGGCAGCTTACAACAACAGAAATGT
This sequence comes from Pipistrellus kuhlii, assembly GCF_014108245.1. Classification (NCBI taxonomy): domain Eukaryota; kingdom Metazoa; phylum Chordata; class Mammalia; order Chiroptera; family Vespertilionidae; genus Pipistrellus; species Pipistrellus kuhlii. Next base: position 28,362,661 of record NW_023425573.1, read on the forward strand.
GTTCTCCCACACCTCTGGGGGCCAGAAGTCCAAAACCCAGGTCTCAGCAGGACTGTGCTCCCTCCTGAGGTCCTAGGGGAGATCCTGTTCCTCACCTCCTCCAGCGTCTGGTGGCTCAGGTGAACCTTGGCTTGTGGCCACATCACTCCAGTCTCTCCTTTGTCTCCACACGGCCTTCGCCTCCTTCCCCCGTGCCTTCCCTCTTGCAAGAACACCTGTCATTGGACTTCGGGCCCACCCAGATAATCCAGTGTGATCTAACTTGATTATCTCCCAAAGACTTTCGAAATCAGGTCCCATTCCCATGCTCCAGGTTGTGGAGCCGCCATTCACTCCACAACACTCAGCCTAGCAGAAGTTGGGTGCTTTTGGCTGGAACTGTGGCCTGCTCTACTGAGCCTGCCTGACTTACGAGTGGCTGCAGCCCATGCCTGGCGGGGACCTGCCTGCCTGCCCCTGAGTCCAGCCTGCTGGGTTCCCCCACCTCTGATGGACCTCGGCCTAGCAGGAGTGCATTTTCTGGTGACTCAGAGGCCAACACAGAGAGGCTGTTTTGCTGAGATCTGGGGTGGGTTGTCTGGAGATAGCATTATCTTAGGTACTTTCCTTGCCAGCGTCGCTGGGCTGGGGGAACGAGTCTTTGAACCTCTGAGGTCAGAGGTCAGGCAGCCTAGCATGTCCCAGGCTTCAGTGAGGAGCTCTCAGTGTTCACCAGCAGCCTGAAGGGTTAGGAGTAAGGACCCCAATGTTTCTTTTGTTCCCGCAGTCTGCACCCGGACTCTGCTCAGAAAACACGGCTCAGGCCTTACATAGAAAGTGGCCGGCCAGGGCCATGGACCAGCTGCCTCAGAGGGCCTCCGTGGACAGGCCTGTGGGCGTGTTACTGGGAGGCAGAGGGAGTCCACCAGATGTCCCTTTATTCTGTGCACAATGGCCCTTGACATGGCAACGATCCATCACGGACTCCCAGCACCCCAACATCGGCCGAGACGCTGCTCTTCAGTGTGGGCCACGGTCTCACCACTGTCATGTGCTCCTTTTGGGGGCAAATAGCTATGTGACTCCACTTGCTTTACGGGACAGGCTGCATCCCCATTCAAGCCCTCCCTGCACCCCATTGTCTCCCGGGTTTTGTCTCTCTTCCCCTTTTTGTGTATTGTTTCCATTGACAGACATTGGTCTTGACCAAAATAAATTACGCTTTTCCCACTATTTTTTTTCTTTGTTTGCTAAGTGTCGCAATTGTCACCAAGAAAAGGTTTTCTTTTTCTTTTCTTTTTTTTTCTTTTTAAAGTATAGCCAGGGAGAATTTATAAGCAAAGTCTGAACCGAGGGCTGAGTGCCATTGACTGATTTTTCTCCTTGTAGTTTTCTGTTCAAATTCTTCTTCTCTTTGGAGTTCTCTCTGGATCACAACGTATACAGGCAAATGCAATGGATTCGGGGTCCTTCACCTCTGAGTGGAGTTTTAAAAAGTCACCTTTTAGGCTTTACCGCCCCCAAAGGGAATTTTGCTTCAAAGCACATTCTTATAATCTTTTTGGAACTTAAGATATGTGGGAAAGGTAAAAAGTTAACATTTTTGTAAATGGGCTGTTCTGTTTGACGTATGGCCGAGATAAAACGGGCCATGTTTTTGCACGCACGCAGGAGTGATAGCCGCAAGTTGGTTTGGGAACGGGTTTAAACGGCCAGCATTGTTGGCTTAACTCTATCTGCGAAGCACCAGGGGATAATGAGCATCTGCTCCGTGCCAGACGCTGCGCTTGGCCCTTCAAACACGCTATCTCATTTAATCCTGCGGCCCGATGACATGGGGCCTTTATCTGCAGTTTCCAGGGACGTCTAGCACTTTCTGAAAGTTCATTGGGATCCTGTCTCTCAGGCACCAGTCTGTCCAGTTTTTCCCTGATTGTCACTCCGCCTGTGCCACTTTCATCTGTCCAGTGCGTGATCCTGAGCCCGGACCTACTGCTGTGCACAGTGCATGTGTGATCCTGCTCGCACAGGCTCACAGGTCGGGGGCAATCAGAGCAAAAAATTGCAAGTGACTGTGGTCAGGGCTGAGACAGAATCCACACCAAGGGCATCCGCCAGCCTCGGTGGCCAGGCATTGGCTCTGAGGAGGGACCGTGAGAGGGACGTGATGGGGCAGAAGGAGCTGGTGTGTGTGTGTGGGGGATGGGTAGGCAACAGAGGTAGAGTTTGGGGATAAGGGGTCTGTGAGAACAGGGAGGAGCGAAAGATAGCTGGAGATGGGCAGCACCAGCTTGCAGGGGTTTGTAGACCAGGTGAGCACTCAGGATTCCTTCCCAAGGGCAGGGAGGGGCGCTGGGCAGTTTTAGGGGGACAAGCGACTTTCGGAGGCTCTCTATTAAGATCAGACACAGTCTGGAGATGGGACTCCAGTCCTTTGAAACCACTTTCTGTGCTCTTTGCTCTTTCATGCTTGTCTTTGCAGAAGAAGCTGTACCTTTAACAGAACCCTAAGATCTGTTGGACACCACTCAGCCCGGTCTTCTCTAACCCCGCACCATGCCAAGATTCGCACCAACACACTCAGTGACCTCCTGCTGGTTGCAGAAGAAGCAAAGACCTTGGCTGATGTTGAGTGAAGTCAGGAGGGGAGTTGGCTTTTGGGGGGCGGTGTGGGCAAGGGAGCTGATCAGGAGCACCCACATCTAATGGCAGCCTGGGCTGAGGAGCAGGGTGGCTTTCTGCTCTCTTGTCTCTGGCCTTGCATCCTCATGTAGGTATTAGGATCAGAGGGACGGCTTCTTCATGCTGTTTGCACCTCAGAAATGGCTCTCCTTTGTTTCTCTAGCATTCTCTTCTCAGCCCTAAGTGCAGGTGAAGGGTTATAAGCGTGGCAGGTTAATTAACTTTATGAATTTCTCATCTCTTCGTCTTCCCTCTCCTTCTAAGTGGCTGTGAGGTGCCTGTCCTGCTCTCGTCACATTTCCTGCTGTAATTCCTCTGGTTGTGGATCAGTGGGCTGGAGATCTCAGGCGTCTCTTCCCAAGTTTCTGTAATTTTTCCAGAGGCTGATTGGTGCGCCTTCTCTCCAAGCATCAGGCTCAACTCCCCAGAGGCAGCGGAGTGGAGCCCCGGGCGCTGGTGACAGCTGACATATTCCCCAAACGCGGATCAACGATTCACGTTAAATGAGGATTTATGATCGGTCCTCATCAATTAGGGCCGCCTCGTGAGTGCCAGGTGAGGCCCTTGCTCTCACTTCTTTATTCATCACACGGGAAGTGTTCTCGCTTATTTGGGGATGAAAGGCAGTGAGTGGGTTGTTAGAGCCGCAACTTCCCATTCTGTGGTCACTGTTGCTGGTGTCAGTGCCACATACCCTGCTGGGCCGGCAGCTCCCTGCTGGAGGTCACACTGCGGGTGGCGCCCTGTGTTCTATGGAGAGACAGAGTCACTCGAGCACACTGGTTCTGGGAGGTGGGAAGCCACACCATTTCAGGTGCTCAGCGTTGCTCTTCGGTGTCATCAGAAATCTTAGCTGTCCATCTCTCTCTAGGACCCATACTCCCCCTCACACCACAGCTCTGTGCTCTGCTTTTTGCCAGTTGGGTCCCTTACTAGTCACTGAACAGTGACCCTCCCAAATATTTCCGTACCCCAACCCCCACACCTGTGAGTGTGGCCTGATCTGGAAGTTGAGTCTTTGCAGTGTGTAACTAGTTGAGGATTTTGAGGAGAGATTATATTGAATTAGGATGGGCCCAAAATCCAATGACTAGTGTCCTTATAAAAGAGGAGGGGACATAGAGAGAGAAGGCAATAGGATGACCGAGGCAGAGACTGGAGGGATTCAGCTACAAGCCACAGGCTGCCTCCAGAAGCCGGGAAGACACAGGCAGAATCTCCCTAGAGCCTCTAGCGATAGCATGGCCCTGCCACACCTTGATTTGGGGCTTCTGGCCTCCAGAACTGGGAGAGAACAAATCACTGTTGTTTTGACCCACCTGATTTGTGGTACTTTGTTACCGCAGGTACAGGACACTAATGCTCACCGTCCTGTCTCCATGGGGAAGGCATGAAGATGAGTGAGACAACCCATCCAGCTCAGAGCCTGGACCAGACTGGTATTATGATTCTTTATATTTGTTCCACTCTGCTACCAAATAAGTGCTTTGCCCCCCTGCCTGAGCTTTATGGAGAGGAGCCCCGAGAAACAGGCTAGAGGTCCCTTTCCCGCATTTACTGGGGGTACCTTGCTGGCTCAGCTCTCAGTAATGTCTAAGGGTAGCAGACTCTTTGCACTAGGGTGGGGAAAACTATTTCAATTCTTAATTATTTTACCATTGTATTGTAAAGTTGTTTTTTTTTGGTGTGTGTGTGTGTGTGTGTGTGTGCATGCATGTGTGCATATGGGTGCATGTGTGTCTGCATAAATGTGTGTGATGGTTAAATCATCCATATCATGGTTCATTCTTTCTCCACAAACCCTATCAGCTTCAGGAAATCCTACACTTAAAAGACACCTCCAGGAAGCCTTTTCCATGCGTTTGGAGAAGATTCTGGGGCAGGATGTGACCTGTAAGCAGCTTCTTTGTTGCCATGAGCACTTAGCACAATGGCCCTCTCCTCCAGAGCCACCTCTATGGTCTCACTCAGAAGCATCCCTCAGGGTCATCTTAGGGAGCCCTCCCCTGACCCATCTGCAGTGCTTCCTGGAGTGGCGCTTTTCTGTGACCACTCTCGGTGTCTGTACTCTTTTCTCTTGTTCCCAGTCCTCCTCTATTACGTTCTAGTTACCACATTATTGCACACATCTTATTTTAGCTGGAGTTAGCATAACATTTAAATTTTTTTTACTTTGAGGAACTTTTATTTATTTATTTTTTATTTTTTTAAAATGTATTTTATTGATTTTTTTACAGAAAGAAAGGGAGAGAGATAGAGAGTTAGAAACATCGATGAGAGAGAGTCATCAACCAGCTGCCTCTTGCACACACCCTACTGGGGATATGCCCGCAACCAAGGTACATGCCCTTGACCGGAATCGAACCTGGGACCTTTCAGTCCCCAAGCCGATGCTCTATCCATTGAGCCAAACCGGTTTCGGCTCGAGGAACTTTTAAATTGTATATGAACCTCCAGCTTCCTAGAGTTGGCTCTGACCCGGGTAGATTTCTGCACCTCAGGTGTCTTGTGCAAACGTCCCTCACATGAGCTAATATCTGGAGTATTAGAAACGTGCCCGGCACATCGTACGTGCTATAAATGAGTTTGCTAACGAACGAACCGCATAGCAGTGTAATCAGGAGGCGGGATTTCAGGGATGATTACAGACACACAGAGTCCACATTTCCTCCAAGATGATCTCATGGAAAATCCCATCTGCTCAACTGAGGCGAGGCAGCAGATTTCAAAACCCAGGATGTTCTTAAGTAGGGGATGATTCCTTATTAAATACTGGAAAATATTCCTAACTTCCCTCCAGAGAGAAGCCATGGCAAATGACCAATTTCAAGAAAATGCAGTCAAATGAAAGTGGAATACAGCGTTTTGCTAGAATAATTTCAAATGAATGGATTCTTTCCAGTGGTTATTAATTGTATTCCTATTGGGCACCTCAGTAAGAGTGGTGCTTATTTACATATCTTTATTAATATTCATGAGGCACTCTGGACCTGCTGGGCACTCCCTGGATGGCAAGGATGCCCCAGTCTCTCCTCTGCAGGATGGAGAAGTCATAACAACGTGGGCATATCATAAAAGACTTTTAGAATAAACTTTAAAAAATGATGCACTCCATGGCTTTGGCATTTGTTTCTTGATTGCTAGCATGATGCATTTTGTGAGAGGAGCTCACTTCATAGCCCTTAGGACATTGTGTGCTGAGACAGAGCTGCAGGTGCTGTTGGAACCAGCAGAGCTAGTGGAAGCTCTGGGAGGAATTCCATCTGGAAGAAGCATGACCTGTCCAGAGGGTGGGATGGCCTGCTGGAGTTGGCACCGGAAAGGGAGCAGGTATAATACCAGGGCTCTTGACCCAGGTGTGAGTCCGGGCCAGACGGCAGAGGGTGGAGGCCTCCTGGAAGTGAACCAGCAGACAGGAGCAAAGTCCAGGTGGGCGTCTTGGGCACAGGGCAGAGGTGGGTAAAGGTGGTGAAAAGAATCTAGTGCCAAGGCATTCTGAAATAGGCCCATGTGGGGGACCCAGCGTTCAGAGGTGGGTAAATGTAGTGACGTGGCCACAGGAGGAGCTGGAGCCTGGGCTGGACAGGACAGGGTGGCAGCAGCGTCCCACCCTGGAGCCAGATGGGTTGAGGACTGACCAGCTGGCAGAATGGGCTGCAGGGGGTAGTGCAGGCTGAAGTTGTGAGGAGGGAGAATCTGGAAGGGCGTCGGCTGGTCTTTGCTGGAATAAGACTAAGAGTTCTAACACTGTTGCAGCCACTCTTCTCTGACTATGGTCCCTTTTGGTCTCTAAGTGGCATACACATGGCAGGCTGGGGTGTCTCAGCAGTGGCCAGACTGGTGAGAAGTTACCTGAGAGGGCTTCAGCAAGTCGCTCTGGAGGGAGGCAGGTGTGGGCATGAATCCCAGCTCTACCAGTTGCCAATGTCATGGCGGCGGGGCTGTTATTGACTCCTCTGGGACAGGGCTAATCATGAACACTTGTTAGGAAGATGCATGAGATAATGTATGCAGAGAGCATCTGTGGTTTTGAGGGATGAAGCCTGGGAAAGCCATTTGCAGTGATGCGTTGGCTACGTGCGATCAGTGTGATGACCGTGGCCATCTGCTCACCCCACAGTCTCCTGGCCGCCGCAGCAGTGTTCTTTAACTTTCAATAAATGTTTTTGAGTCAGCTACTTCCTTCAAAGCCTGGTAAAAGCTCTGTGAGCTCCTCAAGCCCATTCATATATTTTATAAGGAGCTTCAGAGGATTCGCAGACACCTAAGCGGAGAATTCCTGTTCCTGAGGATGGGGCTGTGTTGGTAACTGTCATTTTATCTGTCACTGTGCCAGCTGTATGCATAATCCTACACAAATGTTTGGACATTCTAAGTTACAAAACTGACTTTATGCATCTGATGCCCACTGTGTCCCACTGTGTCCCACTGTGTCCCACACAGCGATTAATCTGCTGAATAGGACCGTGTCGCCACAGCCACTTCTGACTTTCTCTGGGGAAGCCCGGTGCCTGAGCAGAACCCTGCTGGCTTGGGCATCGTGGGGCCCCCTTCTCCTTTAAGTCTTGTTGAAGCCACTTCTTTCTCAGGGAGGACATGCTGCCCTGGGTCATGCCACAGGTAGACATCAAGTTACCTGGACTTGACCTAGTCCCATCCGTCACTGTCCTCGTGTCTCTCTTCTAACTTCTGCTTTGCACACTCTGTCAACCCCCGTGTTTCCTTCTCAACACTGTTCTTGTGGGAATTCTGTATGGGAGAGGCAATACATGGGATAGGTTGACAATCAATTAAATAATGTGCATCAGTGAAATAAACAATAAGGAAGGTCTTTAAAAATGATATATAGTGTCCAGGATATATTGATAAGTGAGGGTATGTTGTTAATGTGCAAAGGAATCTTAGAAAGGAGGAATATGTGATCATACTTGCATATTTGTGCAAAAAGAAACCCAGAGAAGATAACACAGAATTTAGTGGAATCAGTGAGCTGTAGGGATGGGGTAGACACACAAATGGGAGAGGGTGAGGAACAACCTGTGATGCTGGTTTGAATGAGAGGCATCAGAATGGAACATATTTACTGAGTACCTGTCCCCAGCAGTGTCAAGGCGCGATGACATCTCAGTTCTAATGAGCATATCTGGCCCCCAAATCTTGGTGTCTAAATAGCGTTTCCTGCTAATGGAACCATGGGGAAGTGACTGAGGCCAGCAGGGAAGGCACAGCTTGCTCCTGGAACATCTAACTTCCTAAGCCAGGGGAGCGCTCCTGGGCTGATGGGCTCAGCCGTCAAAAAGAATAATTATGTGCTACAACAAATCCACCTTTCTGGCATTCTTCCCCAAAATGTTACTAATGAGGAAACAATCGGCAGATCCAGAGCGCCAGACATTCTAGAAGACAGATAGCCTGAGTCTGTTCCATGTCACGAAAACCAAACAAACGAACCAAAGGGTGGCGGGTGGGGAGCGGCTCTAAAATAAAAAGAAGTAAAAAACATTAAAAACAAAAGAATGCAGTGAAAGAAGCTTAATTGGGTCCTGGGGCAAAAAGTGAACGGTCTGTGAAAGGCACGCTGGGACAACTGGGGAGAGCTAGTGTGGGCGGTGGGGCTAGTGAAGGAGACTGTAAAATTTGTAATATTTGTGTCTGTCCTTAGGTGCAGTCCCAGCCCTGTGGCCTGGGGAACACTCGCACTGGGGTCCAGCCTCCATCCTGCCAGGTCCTGAGGCCTCGTCCATCACCCACAGAGCTCGGAGGGCCGGTGACTAGTGAGGAGGGTCCCATCCCAGCCAGAACCTGCAGACAGGCTCCCTTTACCACTGTGTTGCCATGTACACCCCACTTCTTTTAGGGTGAGCCTGGATCCCTCTTAAAGATGTGGGTGGGACCCATCCTCTCCATTCAAATGGTCCAGCACCTGTTCACCCCAGACTCCTGGAACTGTGGGAGGAGACGTTCCTGGTGTCTCCAAGTCCCCTGGGCCAGGCCACAGCGATCTTCTCAACGGTGTGATTCTAGCTTGTAAACCTCTGTCGCATGTGACCGGATCCTGCTTTTATTTTTTTCGTGAAACATCCTTTCTTTGCTTTCTCCACAGGGTTGGGTCAGGAGTGTCAGGATGGGCAGAGAATCAACCTGGGGAGGTAGGGGCTCATCCTGAGGCCTGGAGCAAAGCATTCCGCTCTTCGGCTGCCAGAGGGTTACCTCAGGTCGGGGGACTCGGTGCTTCTTAGGGAGTGGCACCTGCCGGAGGGCCTTGTGGGACATTCAAACACATGAAAATCATGAACACCCCACTCCTGTTGGCTCCCACGCCTGGGCACCCTTCCCAGCAGGGGTGGCGGGGCCTGGACACATGCACCCTGTGAAAGTTCAAGTCCTCAGTGAGCTCGTGACTGGTGAAGAACCAGCAGACCAGAATGATGTCCACAGAGCTCCTTCCAGAGGAGAGGCGGTTAAGTGGCTCCCAAAACATCTCCGAGGTCAGAAAAACAACGCCCAAAAAGCTGACGCAGTGCTGGGCCGCGGGTTTTCTCCGGAGTGTGGCTGAGTGGCCCCCAAGCTCCGCCCTCTGCTCACATCTGGTGTTTTCCTGGAGGTGACCCATCCACCCCAGGGAGGGACTGCTCTCTGGCCGGCCCCGTGCCTTCCGAAGGGTCATTGGAACCTGAGTGGCAGTGAAGGAAACACAGCCGGTGGGATGACAAATGGGTTTGGTTTCAAAGAAGTCTGTTCTCTCCCCGGGGCGGGAGGCCGCTCGCTGGCTCTGCCGCTGAGTCATGACAGCTCAGGCCCTGGGTTTCACAAGCCGCCTCTGGGTTTACTTGAATCCTGCCCTTTCCAAGAAAAAGGCCTCGGCTGGATCTCGAGGGCTTTCTGTGCGTTAGATACGGAGCTGATTCCCTTCAAAAATAGGAGAGTAAACAGCTTTGGTATGTCACCGGCTGGTTTTCCCAAGAATGCCTTGGATTTTGGATCTCGTTTCTTCTATGGTTTCATCACTAAAAATCCATAGTCCAAACAATGAGCTGCCTCAGAACATCAATAGGGAGCACCTACTTGTGTCCTGCCCAGCATCTCAAGCAGCTTCTCTCGGGCCCTTTTTCCGAGGAGCCCTGGTGCAGGTCACCGATGGCCAATGAGGAGGCACTTGATACTTTCTGGGGTCCTGTGTCCTAACGCTCCCAGGCCCGCTGGCCGGCTGTCACTGGCTCTCACAACCCTGGGAGGGCATATTTCTGGCCATTTGATCTCTTGAATGACTTTGAGATGTTGGTTGTTGTATGGCCTCGGCTGATGCCAGTTTTCCTTTTCTCACCAAAGGCGACCAGCACATTAATACTGATAATGATATATTAGGAACATTTTCTGAGAGTAAAACAATCTTAATTTATTTGTTGTAACTTTCACTGTGACTATGAATGTGACCCAGGACACAGCTATAGTGTCCAGAGCTACCTTGACTATACCCTCTGTCCCTAGTTCTCTCTTAACCTAGAGAGCTCGGCATTCCTGATGTGGCCCTTTCCTCTCCTTTAAGCTAGACAGTTCCACCCATGTGGAAGAGATACTTCTGAGGAAGCGTCAGCAGCTAGGTAACTCATGATTCCACAAGGGCCCAGGTAGACAGTGACTTCCTCTTGTTTGCCTCCTTCTTTACCCGTTAATTGAGAGGAGGACCCTGGCATTCTCCCTGTTTGTCTTCTTTGTAATAATGCATGGCGTTTGTTTTCGGCTGAGTAAATCAGTGTGAGCCTCCCTGTGGCCCCACTGTCCAGTGGATTCTTTTCATTCCAACCAGAAGTCTATGCTCTGATTTTCTGCACATGAAACGCATTCCCTCGTCTCGTCCCGACCCCATCCATCACGGTGGAATGCTCCTGCCCTGGGCTCTGAGGATAAAGCTCAGATGGCACACCTGTTGAACACACTAATTTTGTCAAGTAACAACCAGAAAGAAAATAATGCAAAGAAGATAGAGAAGGATGCACTACTAATTATAGCACAGAGCCATCTTGGCATCAGATGTAGAGTTCAAGCTCAGTATATTTGGAAACGAAGTAGAATTTTAAAAAGTTTGTGTTTATGTGTTAGACGTAGTTCATATGTTCAGAGAGACCTCAGAACTGTTAGCCTCAAGGAGACCCTGGCAGAGACCAAAAATAATTCCATTTTGCATCCTGGGTAGCTTTGCTCTCAAAATAAAATCTTCCCAGTGGTGATGTCATTTAATTACTAATTAAAGCAATTATATTCTCAGCTTGTCATGTTCCAGAATAGTTATTATTAGGACATGAAGTTGGTGGAATTCACTGGATTGCTTTGGGCTGACCGCAGAGTCCTAAAAGCAACAACCAAAGTTGTCCTTTGAGGCAAGAGGACATGAGCTCATGGCTGATCCCCCTGGGGTGACTGTGGGAGATGGGCTGAGGAGCAGACCCAGTGACACAGACCCTCCTCCAGTCCCCCCACTTCTCTGACTCACCTCAACCCATGCCAGGGCATTTTGCTAATATTGGTAGTTTCTGATTTGTTTATTTAATTTTTCACTCTGGTTTTTAGGAAACTCAGAGCTGTGGCTAGTAACTATTTCATATCAACTTTCTGTGCTTCCTGAAGGTGGTCCTTTGTTGGCTCTGATTATGAATTCTGGGTTGCATTCTGCAAGTGTGTGGGGACCCCAGGGCCCAGCTAGGGGCTGGAATTCATGCTCTGAAAGAAGGGAAGGAGAGCAGGGCACATTTAGGTGAAGAGAGACAAAGGGAACGTTCTGACGGCGGGAGATAGTTCTGCAAGTGAGCCTTTCTGGCAAGTCCCCCCTTCCCGCTCCTCTCCTCCCTCCACCCTCCACCCCCCTGCCGCCAAGTGCCTCCAGGTCTCCCAGCATGCCCTGCCCCATGCCCACTGTTGGGATTTACAGATAGACACATAGCTATTATTCTCCCAGCAGAGGGTCTGGCTGGCCTTGCTTGTGAACCTTGGCTGGCTGGAGGAGGGCTGAAACCTAAAATAATGTGTGGTTTTATGACCAAATTCTTGAATAGTTTTATATGTATTTGTAATGGGAGATAAGGTGACTACAATAACCCCGTGCCCATAATTCTTCGGAAACATCTGTTTTCAAAACATTGTTTTACCCAGAGGATGCCACCTTCAAATAGTTGAAGCAACTTTTAAAAGGGCTGGACTGTCAAACTTGAGTTTAATGCATGATTTACAGTTGAACCCTGCAAACAAGATTCACTCAATTGCAATTCTTTGCTTAATGCCTGGACTTCTTAAACAGTGTTTTCCAAGTGTGGTCCAGGACTATTTGCTTTAGAACCATCTAGAAATCTTCAGACTGTTGGGCTTGCTCCAGACCCACTCAATAAGAATTTGAGTTTAACAGGCTCTGAAAAGATATTCAGGCAAAATAAAATTGAGACCCATCACATGAGGGATGGGCAAACATTTTTTTTTTAAAATATATTTAATTGATTTTTTACAGAGAGGAGGAGAGAGGGTTAGAGAGCTAGAAACATCGATGAAAGAGAAACATTGACCAGCTGCCTCTTGCACACCCCCTACCGGGGATGTGCCTGCAACCAATGTACATGCCCTTGACCTAAATCGAACCTGGGACCTTTCAGTCCGCAGACTGACGCTCTACCACTGAGCCAAACCGGTTTCGGCACTTTTTAGGTTTTGTGGGCCATGATCTCTGTGACAACTAAACTCGGGCCACAGATCATATGTAGATGAATGGGCCTGGTTGGTTCCAATAAAACTTTATTTACAAGTTAACTGGTGGGCGGATTTGGCCTCGGTTCTCGTTTGCCAACCTTGCACTACTAGGGGTGTCGAACTCAATCAGAGAAGGGGCCAAAATCTAAAATCCAGCCTAAATCGCGGGCCGAATGGTTTACTGAACAGTCATAAACTGTCATTGTGATGGAAACGCAGCGGAGTGCAGTGATGACAGCGCGGTGCGGGCCACATTGCAAGGCCTGGCGGGACGGATTTGGCCCGCGGGCCTTGTGTTTGACACATGTGCACTAGACAGTGAGTTTAGCGAGTGGAGACTAGATGGACCTCGTTTGCTCCTGTACCAATCCAGAGATGTCTTCATCACAGAACAGACATCAATAAACATGGTGTGAGGCCTACGTGAATGCATGCTTACAATGCACATAGACTTTTCAAGGTTTTTTGGTAGTAGAATTTTGTTATTGAGGTAACATTGACTTGTCACATTAAATAAGTTTCAGGTGTACAATATTATAATTCGACATCTGCATATACCACATCATGCTTACCGCCAAAGTCTAGCTTCCAGACATCACCATGCAGTGGACCCCTTTTCATTTCATGGTTGCTTTTTAGTTTATGCAAGGAGAATGCACCCTTTTGGTGTGCAGTTCTAAGAATGTGGCAAATGTGTAGTCACGTAATTGCTGTTGCAATCAGGCATGGGCAGTGTGACCCCACCCATAAGTCCCTTGAGCTGCCCTTTGAAAGCACTCCGATCTGTTCTCTGTCCTGGAGTTGGCCTTTGCCAGCAGGTAAAACAGATGGGATAGGACCACAGGCAGCCTTGAGTCTGGCTGCTTCCCCCTACAGAGAGCATTTGAGATGTGCGTGTTGTGTGTTTCCTTAGTATGTCCCTTTCACTGACAGACTGCACCCCCTGCTGTGTATGTGCCACAGTTGTTCATCCACCCCATTAGAGTGGAATTTGAATTTTTTTTTTTAATTAGAAGAAAGGTGATATTAACACTCTTGTACAAGGTTTGTTTTGGGAGCATACATCCCAGCAAACTGCCTTTGAAAGTGGCCCTAGCTTGTGTTCCTTTAGCGATGCAGGAGAGCTCCAGTTATTCCACATTCATGTAGACCCGTGGTCGGCAAACTGCGGCTTGTGAGTCATATGTGGCGGCTCTTTGGCCCCTTGAATGTGGCTCTTCCACAAAATACCACGGCTTGGGTGAGTGGTATTAGAAGAAGTTTAAGTTTAAAAAATTTGGCTCTCAAAAGGAATTTCAATCATTGTACTGTTTATATTTGGCTTTGTTGACTAATGAGTTTACTGATCACTGGTGTAGACAGTTGGTGTTGCCAGTTAAAGATTTTAAATCATTCTAGTCAGCATGTGTATCTCATTGCGGTTTTAATTTGCCTGTTCTTAAGTAATCTTTGAGCATCTATCTTTCCATGTGCTTATTTGCATCTGTGTATCTTCTTTGGTGAAAAGTCTGTTCAAAAAACTTTTTTTAATTGGGATTTGTCTGTTGTTGATCTTTGAGAGTTGTTTATAGATCCTTAAGTTCATTGTCAGTTATACAATTTGTAAATATTTTTTCCTAAGTAGGTGGCCTGTTTTCCTATTTTCTGTTGCAGAACAAATGTTTTAAAATGTTGACCGTGTCCGGTTGACCCAGTTTTTTCTTTTAGGATTGAGCGTTCACATTCATATCTAAGAACCTGTGCTTGACAAGAGGTTGCAGATTTGCAAGGTTCTCATGTTGGTGCGAAGCTGGGTGCCGGGGCTGAAGATGCAGAGCTTGTGAGGGCAGATCTCCACACAGGACTGGATGGGAACGGGCTGTGTGGACGATGATGCAGAGGGCTTCTCAGACATGAAGGCTGCTGCTAGGGAAGTGCCTATGTAAACATCGCAGGTGAAGGAAGAAACTGAATGTGCACTAATTAACCGAAGCAGCTGAAGTGGTCCATGTTTCTAACGATTGCATGAAAGGTCTGTGCTTTGGGAAAGCTTTGTCACAGTCAGGAAACCATAGTCAGGGTGGCCTCTGGGGAAATGGCACATCTTCCCGACCTACATAGAGGAAACAAAGAGCATTCGCCAAGTGTCTTGTTTAAGGGAGCGTTGACCTTGTCACAGCGAAGGAGCGGGTCCCCTAGCCCAGGACAAGGTGGGTCACATGCGTGGAGGTATGGCACTTCTGACCCCTATAAATTACAAGTCAAAGTTCTCCCAGAAAAATTCAAAAGAATCCCTGGCCGTTATCCAAGGCAGCTTACTTTCCAGGAGAGAAAAGCTCATGATAACGAGTTGAGTGCTCTTTTGGCTGAGAGACACCCATTCAACTTAAGAGAGTGTTCATCTGAGACGGAAAAGACTGAGGAAGAATTTTAAAGGTTTCCAGAGAATCCTGAGGTCCCTGCTGTTGCAGGAAGGATATCTGGCAGACACCCTGGAGGATGACCAGGCCCCAAGGAAGCACGCGCACTGGGCCGTGCTGGGTGGAGGTGTGGGGTCCAGGGCTTGGGGCAAAAGCCCCTGCCATGTCGGCCCATCCCCAGGAGTCAGCCCCTCACTGAGCACAGGAAGAAAGGACTGGCTTTGGATCCAACCTTCTGAGCTCCATCCTCACTTCATCCCCGTGTCCCTCGGGCAGAGTATCCAGAGTTCCAGGGCCAGCTCCTGAAGAGAGAGGGCTGTCCTTTCCCAGATTCCAAAACAGGAGGAAGGAACTGCCAGGAGTCCTCCCATGAAGGGCACCCTGAACCAGCCCTCCCAAACTAAGGTGCAGAGATGCATCTACAGAGTGTTGTCCACACAGCCTGCAGGCAGGAGTGAGTCCGCTCCGAGATGTCCCCACCTTCCCAGGAGGGAGGCTGGTTCTGAGAACCCAGAGCCATAACGAGGCAGTTCTCACTCTGCTGAAATAATTTTGATTCTTCCCTTTTACCTGCTGTTAGTTTTTATTGGCTCCAATGGAAACTTGATAGGATTTTATTATTCTTGGATCAAGTTTTACAATTGCAGATTATTTAAATGTGTCTCACAAATGAACTGATTCCATTATATATATATTTTTGGAGACAGTGTAGTTACAGTACCTTAATTGTGAACAAGTCAGCTAAAATCATCCAAAAAACAAAACAAAACAAAACAAAAAAACAAAACGGCAAACGTGTTATTTGGTCTTTCTTCTGAAATAATTTTAAAAATCTTATATTTTAATTTTTATTGCTATCAATATTACTTAAATAATTATACAACATCTACATGAAGACTCAATAGAATAATTTTTAGGATAGTGTTATATATATATAATTGTTTCCACCTTATTTGATTTCTAGGGGATACAGCAGTATTTTTGTTTTTGCTATTTAACAATATCTTATATGGATCTAGAAATAGTAAATTTTTGTCTCTCTTCTGAAATAATATTGGATTTTCTCTTATTTGATTTTGCTGCTGGAGTTCAATGATTATACAATGCTCACAGGGAAGTTCAGTAGAATTATAATCTTAGGATAGTGTTTTTAGCAGTAGCTTATGTAGAAATGAATATCCCCAGTGTGTTGCTTCCTTTGTCAGTTTCTGATGGTCTCAGTCCCTGTTTGACAAAGCCAGCAATCTGAACTTAGTGAGAATTTTAGGTCAACTGTTTCACGACTGGGGATGTTTGGAACTCAGAATTTATTTCTGTTTGCCAAATTCTAATTTACCTAGTTGTTAGATGACTTAAATATATTTTGGTTCTTATGATGCAGTTTTGGAACCATTGTCGATGGGTACAGAACCCTGACCTGGGTATTCACTGTGGATATTGTCATGTAGGTGGGGAGGGTGGGGAGAGGCCTTCCAAAGGACCTCAACGTCCTCCACCAATTTCACCATTAAAGCTGTGGCACCTGTTTTGGGCAGGTGAGGAGTGAGGCCCCCATCAGTTCCCTCCAGGAAAGCACTTGAAGGATGTAGGGGGAGAGGGATGGAGTGGAGAGAGTCAGGAGGTGAAGAGAGAGGCTGGTTTGGCCCCACCAGGCTGCTCTGTGTGGCTGGGGAGCACATGCCATCACCTCCCAATCTGCAGCACGGACTCTGGACAGCGTCTGGCACCTGCCTACATGTTGCTCAAGGAAAGGGCAATGGGAGAGATAAACTCTGTCTATTCTTCGTTTTAGAATACACACACTAGCCAAATGCTCTGGGTCATCAAGAAGCAGAATACCTCAGTCACGTGACCTCAGTTATTTCCCCCGAAACGTTTCCATTCAGTTGTGAAAACAGCACGGAAATGGAACCCACCTTCCAATTCACAGGACCTAAGGCTGGTTAGGACACTTCTCAGTGTACAAAGCACTTTCACATGCTGCTGCTTCTTGTTTGAGCCTGATACTTGTCCATGATGAGCCCTTGAACTTGCAGAGAGAGATTCATTACCACGCCACTCTGGTGAGTGGGTTTTCCATTCTTAGACAAGGTTAGGTTAAGACCTTGAGTTTAATGTCAGGAGCTCTCTCTAGATACATCTGTGTGGGAACTTTGGTTTAAAAATAATCATGAACCAAAGTATTTCACTTTTGACAGGGTTTTAGAAAACTCACAGCTAAGTTTCCTATTAACTTGTGATAATAAGCTCACGTCTACTCCTCCGCATCTTTAAGACAGTCTCTGTTCTTAATTGTCCTACTTTTCATTATATTCAATCACACAGGCATGCAGGGGGTTTTGGATTGAGTCCAAAGGCGGTAGGAAGCCATGAAAGGATTTTGGCAGGGAGATGACTTGATTGACTAAGAATTTAAATGGATGATTCTGGCTGTCACTTGAGAAGTCGGGTAAGAATGGGAGGAGAGAGACCGAGCAGGAGATTGCTGTAGGGCCCCCGAGCAGGATAGCAGCTCAGGAGATGGGCAAGGGTGATCACTGTGGGATTAGAATTGATAGGACCTGGTGATGGTGTGGCCATGGGATGAGCCCATAGAGATGGGCTCATGGATGGTGGGTTAGTAAGGCAGGAATGGAATGCAGGAGGAAGTGGGGAGCATAGGGAGGAACCCTCACGAGTACCCTACTTCATGCCAATATTCTGGACTTCCATTACCTGTGACATTGCAGGATGAGGAAGACAATCAATCAGAATGGGAGCCTGATGTTCAGTTCTCAAGGACACCAGGGCCACGTGCATAGACCGGTGCTCCTGGTCACATTGCTCTGATTACATGAACAGAGCAACATGACCAGTGCAAGGTGCCCTGATGAGAGGTGGGCCTCCTCTGCTAAGCTGGGTGGGGAATTCATCCACAGTGACCCGGAAAGAAACCCCTCTGGTTGTGGTGGGAGGGACAGGGGCAGCCCTCCCAGGTTACCTTGGTTATCACTCACCCGCCTTTCCTTTTCCTTTTTCTGTGAGAAGATAAGGGGCCACTGACTCAGTCTCTTGGATGCTGCCTCCTCTGGCTTATCCCACGTCTCCAGCTGAGGGGCCCTCCCCTGGGGCATGTTCCTCCTCTCATTGTCTAGCAGAACCAGGCATTTCGGTAGGGGCCACCTAGTGACTGTCATGTCCCTCTGATACCATGGTGGCTGCCTCTCTGCTCCGTGACACATTCCTTCTGGGGGAAACTCCAGTCTGTCACTTGCCTCGTGTAGGTCCAAGGCTGCCAAAGAGGTGTGAGGAACGGGGCACCAGGCAGCATGACCTCTTGTGCCCTCTTTGGCGGGTCCCGGGTGAGCAGAGACCTCTGAGTTACAGTCCAGCAAGAGGGCTCCAGAATGTCCCACACCCGAGCATGTCACAGACGCGGCCACATGGCTTTCGCCCAACGGCATTCGTCAGATAAACATCTGCTTCTATAAGAGTCTGTCTTCTGTTTTACTTGGAGAGCTTCTCCAGCCTAATTGCGCGTGTCAACTCCGCGGCTGTAATCAGCGCTCTCAGGTTAACCTTCCTAAACAGTCAGATGTAGATGGCTTTATGGCCTGTCTCAGGGAGCCCGGGGTTACATTAGACGAGAATGATTACCGGGCGATGGGACTGAACTCTGCAGCCTGCTGACCTCTCCCAGCACATTAGCAGGGACGGAGTCTTGGCAGCGCCTTGCCGCTTGGCTCTCGCACAGCTTTTGTACTGAAAGTATGAGTAACAGCGGACACGTCTAGCAAATCACAGAGTGACCCGCACTGGTTCCAGGTTGTAAGAACTGCGTGAGTTTGCTTACGAGGGAGGCCCACAGTGAGCTCCGAGTGCGCCTCTGGGAGGCAAACTGAAATGAACCCAGCTTGTTGGTCACCAAGATAAAAGCACGCATTGGCTCCTGGGAATCCCGAAGAATGAATGGGCGGTTTTCCTTTTTTCTTTTCCACTCCTTATAGCTGCTTCCCACCTGGAATGGACAAGAGGGGCAGCATGAGTGGGGAGGGGGTTTCCAGGTGATTTGGGGATGTTGATGTTCAGTCTTTGGATGTGTTTTATTAAAGGTGTTTCCCTAGCCTTTCTATATTACTAGAGTTTCTTTTCTGTTTATGAAGCCGTTTCTCCTCCTGAGGGTTAGTACTGGAGTTCCCATTCGCTCAGCTCAGCTTCCCTCTTGGCCCCGGGGCGTCCGAGTGGAGTGGGCATCACCATGAACCTGTGGCCGTCATTTCATCCAAAGGGGTCGTTTATTTTAAAACCAGAAAGCAGTGACCCTAACATTTCAAGTCAAGCTGCGAAACCACTCTATTTTTGTTCTTCCTGTCACTAAAGATAAATGTAAGATTATAAAATCATTTCTTGAAGGTAGGAGAAGCGAGATCAGTGGTTTTTGAAGACGTTATCACTGTCCAACTGCAATAAAGAGAAGTCATGGGTAAAAGCATGCAATAAAGATTGGCCTCATCGACGAGGCAGGCTACTCTCAGGTGGGGAGGGGCTGAAGAAAAATAAGCCAGCGCTCCCTCTCCGGAGATAAAATCTGGCTGTGTTTGATGCTGGGCACAGCGCGTACCCTGAGGGATCACTGCAGGGAGCATTACGTCTCCTGCCCTATTTTGCAGCCACCCTGTCTCTTATTTTAAAAAAGCAAACTCAAATGTGCTCAAACCCCCCTTTGCCTTTTCCAGAGCCAGAGTGTCTGGTTTCCGTGCCAAAAACGTTCTTAGCCCTTTGGCATTGATGAGACAAGAGTAAATAAGGTGCTTCGAGCTGTGGTGGGGGGCGTGGTGTGGAGGAGACTGGGGCCGGGGTGCCAGTGGCGGCTTGCCCTTGCCTGCGAGGCTGCGTGCTCTGCGCTCAGACGTCAGCAGAGCTACTCGACTTCACGTCGCCACCATGAAGTTGGCCGATGTGCAGGTGTTTCTTTAAGGATGGAAACTGGCCAGTGCCACAGACAGGGCTCTCCCTCCCTAACCACCCATGATGTTGCTGACACGTGCCCGCCAGCACACCCCTGCCTGGTAGGGAACGGGTGACAGCTGGGCATGGAGCCTTCCTTCACCACAGTAACTCAGGCAGCAACATGGGTGATTTCTGAAATGTTCTGGACCACACGAAGGCTCAGGGTTGGGGCAGGGACTGTGGGAGCTAGTCTTATCAGGAGCCTGTGCAGCCGGGATCGCTCACTCACACCCGGTTCTCGAGTTCTGGACCGAGACACTTTTCTCTCTGGTCCCTTTCCTGTGCTCAGAGCGGCCAGGCCGCTAAGACACAGACAGACGAACTCCGGGACAATAGGAGGGCCAAGGGGCAGGAGGTGACAAAGCTGGTTCTCACTCAGTCCCCACACCTAGACACGTGTGGCTCTCAGAGGGAAGGTCCAGGTGGGAAAGTTTTAGGAATAAAAACAGGAACATGTTTAAAATCTGTCTTTTTAATCCTTGCAGCTGAACTGACCCGTATCAAAACATCAAGCTAAAAAGATGTTTTCGAGAGGCCTCAGAATGGCAAAGTGGGAATTACCTCTTTGCCTTTGCATCCAGGGCTCTGGGTTCCCAGAATGAAATTTCCTGAGCCCCTGTATCACAGTAAAGGAAACCCCTAGGTTCCCTTTGTGTGCTTCATTTACTATGTCTCCAGCTTCTGCCTCGTGTCTCCTGCAGCTGAGTTTTTGGCCCCAGCAAACTTCACACTGAGTTGTGAGAGAGGTGGGTCAGAGAGGGATGAAGTTCCAGGAAGCTGGCCTGCGAGATGCTTTAAGTCCATGAACAAAGTCTCCCTGCAGCTACCCCGTCCCCTCCCCCCCTCACCCCCCGCACGACCTCTGTGTCCCATCGTGGGCAGGCTATCATTGCCAGACCCGTGCATCCTGGCTGAATCAGAAAAAGAAAAGGCCAAGCATTATTTCAAAGTTTAGGACTCCAGTGGGGAATGCATGTGTGCGATGGCTTATAAACAGCACTTGCTCTCCCAGAAACTCTGGATTGCCGGCAATAAAAGCAGGGAGCATCCTTGCTGGACCGAGAGGGTTGGAGCGTCTCTTGGGGGTGTCTTTGAAAGGCTGCCCAAACCGCAGCCCTAATCACCAAGGCACGTGGCTGACATTTAGCAGCCTCCTGGGCTGCGGGTTCTCGCCGCCAAATGGAAACTGTGTCAGGGCACAGTGTCCCTCTGGAGTGCTGCCCTGCCCCCCTTCCCCCCGGCCTCAGCCACTGCCCTGCTCCCTGGGCCACGTTAGCTCCGCAGCCACCCCCGCAGCACGTGGGCCAGAGCTCACCCGGCTTCCTAGGAATGGGACACAAGAATTTGGCACAATGGTGGCTGTTGGTATAATAATGATGTTTTACATTAATAATGCTGCTTTTATCAGAGAGGTTCTTAAACACCCTACAAGCTTTGTTAAGTAATTGGAACAAGTTACAACAATTTAATTGGTCTATCAGTGAGCGCGGTTTCTGGGTGAATCACGGGGGTTTTGGACCACACACAGCAGCTGGGTGACATAGAGCCAGGGCTTCAGCCGGCCTTTGGTCTGAGCTGGGAAAACGTGGAGACCAGCTGCCTCCGGTTGTACCTGCGGTGACAACTGAGTGATGGCTACGAGGAGCGGGAGATGGAGGGGAGGCAGCCAGAGCAGTTTACCCGGCCCTGGATAGATAGACTCACATACTGTCTACCATACCACATGGAGCCCTAATTTAAAGACAGAAAACCCTCCAGCAGGACAGGCTAGGAGTCTTGAGGGCAGAGGTTCACTCAGTGGGGTCTAGAGCCCGAGGGCCTCCAGCACCTCTTGAGTTGGAGCCTTTCAACCTGGGTCTCTACTTCCCTTTGAGGGGTTTTGTGAGGGAGCTGAAGGGTCCCCAGGACCCCATGGCCCTGGCCATGGCCCTGCTCTGACTGTTCCACCCATTGGACTTCTGTATCGTAGGATCTCAGTGGGAAAGGTTCCACTGTAAAGAAAGAAAAATACGTTTGGAGACCTGACTGGGGCAGTGTCTGAGATGATAGGTGATGGCCAGAGAGGGTGAGTGAGCGGTTTGAGGTCACACAGCTAAAACTGGGCAAGCTGAAGTAGGACCGAGCTCTCTGTGCTGCCAGCCTGAGGAGCCACCATGGCGGGGCCGGTTTCAGAAGGGAAGATGACTCCTTCAGGGGCCACAGGACTGTCCTCAGTGGTTTTCTAAGGAAGAGCCATTTTCCTTTAAGTTCAAGGATGGGTCCTGAGGCACGGGAGGAGGGTGTGGGTGCTTCTGCAAGGTCAAAAAAAGGAGAGATAGTCAAAGGCAGAGACTAGGATGCAGACTTGAGCTGCTCTGACGTGGCCTCTGTGGAAATCCAGCACCACCCCTGTGCCCACATGGGCACTGTGTACTCAGCATGGCTTGCTTCCCTGTCTCGTTACACCCTGCCAGGTGGCCTGCTGTCTCCACTTTGCTGCTGAGTGGGTGGAATTCTAAGAAGCTGAGTAATTTGTCCACAGATTTGCAGCTTTGAAAATTATTCTCTTTCCACCTGCCCACCCACCTGCCATAGCGGGAGGGACCTTGGACAGTGGCCAACCTCCAGCCGTGAGCTCCTTTAGGGCAGGTGGCGACCCATTCTCTTATTCCGGGTGCCTGTCCTAGCACGTGATGCGTGGTGAGCACCTGATGAAGGGGCCTTGGATTGAATCGACTGCGTCCTGTTTGACCTTAGAACCTGACCCCAGCTGGTTCTGGAGCCTGGTGGCCCTGGTACAAGGTAACCTGTGATTACATTTGCTGAAGGCGTGGTCTTCACTGGAATGAAAACTCCTGTAGGAGGACTGCTGTGTTCTGGTGTAGCTCCTGGGACTCTGCCTGTCGGGGGCAGGACAATACCCCCGAAGATGTCCCTGTCCTTATCCCTGGAGCCGGCGGATATGTAGGTTACCTGGCAAAGGGGAACTAAGGAATTAAGCTTGCTAATTAGTAGGCCTTAAAATAGAGGGGTTACCCTGGATTATCCACAATGCGATCCCAGGGGTCTCTAAGGTGGACGAGGGACGCAGAGCAGGCAGGCGCGTCAGGAGAGGAGACACGAGGAGGAAGCGGAGCCAGAGGGGTGCAGCTGTGGGCTCTGGTGATGCAAGAGGACCTGGCACAGGAGTGTGGGGGCCTCTATACCCTGGGAAAGGCAAGGAATGCGCTCTCCCTGAGCCTGGGAAGGAAGGCAGCTCTGCTCACTCCTTGTCTGTGGCCAGTGGGACCCTTTTCAGATTCCCAGCCTCCAGAGCTGTGAGATAAGAAATTCGTGTTGTTTTGAGCTATTCTGTGGCCATTGGCTAGAGCAGGAACGGGAACTAAGACGATGCCCCATGGAATCATGGCAGAGAGTCCTCTGGGTTTTTGGAGGAGTTGAGACGAGAGTGGCTCCTACTGACTGTGATGGGGCAAATTTTGCCATGGTGCCCCCATGCACACAGGTGCCCCTGTACACACCTTGAGAGGCCCCAGGCATCAGGACCACACAGGTTCTGATTGTTGTCACTGCTGACCCCAATGACAGGCTGGGGTAAAGGGAGAACTCCATTGCCCAGAATAGTTGGGAAGGTCCCCAGCAATTTGTGAAGCTGGGCACGGTCACCTGCATGTTTCAGTGAATCTCACCAGATCTTGGCGCAGGGCTCTTCAGGTCCCCTCTGAGCATCCTGGGCCTGGCTCCTCCCAGGTTGCTGCCCTCTCCCTGCCTGGCTTCTCCCCAGCTTGGACGCAACCCCATTCCCCCCACCCCCCTCACCCCCTCCCGTGAACTACTCAGAGCTCAGCAGAGACAGAACTGTCACAGCCTCATAGCTGATCGCAGGCTGACCAGCAGGAGACTCGGACACAGACAGGTCTGCTGAAAATGAGGACTTCCAGCGAGCTTCCCGAGGGCTCCCCCAGCTCCACCCAGCTCCATCTTCCTGTAGTGCATCCTTATTGTCATGTTGGGGCTGCTCCCACTGCCCCCTGGGGCTGCCAATGACCGTGCCCTCCTCCCTAGACCTCCTACCCCAGCACTTGGGGAGAGAACAGTGATTTCTCCTCATCCTGGTCCTGACAATCTTCTGAATTTAAAATCCACTGCCCAGAGGCAGCCCTGCCATTTCGTACCCACACCCCTATCCTGGGCATTTAGTGCTGGATGTCCCCCATGGGAGGCGAATTTTGGCTTTCCCTTGCACACTGCGTATTTGAGAGTTTTAGTATTATTGTATTTCGCCCCTGAGTAGCAATCTCTCTTCGAAGACAAATCCAAATGGTCAGCTAGAGAGACACGGACAATGCCTCCAATTTGTGTGGTGTCCCCCACCTTTCCCTCTGATAAGGCTTCCAGAGCTTGGTGCTGAGCCTGACTTGCAGAACTGTGTTACCTGGCATCTTTGCGGACTGGTCATCTCCTGGGCCTTGTCACGCATCTGAGCCTGGATACATGGCAGATCCCTCACACCAGCGTCCCCACCTCCCAGTCATTCCCCTATCAGAGAGCAGGAGTCCTCTGGCCAGCTGGGAACGCCATTGTGTCATGGAGACGCTGATGGCTTCACAGCGCTGGACACTGTCTCTCCCACAGATCTGGTGGCCCATTTGGAGGGTGAGGGTCTTCATGACATAGGACACGTCTGGGCCCGAGTGAATGCCCTGTCTCATTCCCTGTTCCCCTCAGCACATCCTCCTTCATGGCCTTGGGATAGGCATCTGGCCTGCTTCTCTGGGGCAGGGGTGAGGGGCCCAGGCAACACCACCACACCAGACCTTCAGACTGGGTGCCAGGGTGGGAGGACTGACACCTGTGCCCTCTGAGCCCCTGTCTGGGTGGAGGTGGAGCTCCCGCCCATGAGAAGGCACCTGCTGTGTGGCTGAGGAGCTGTGAGCGTCCCAGGGACACTTGGAGAATTTTGTTTGGGCTTCCCTGCATTTGCAGCCTCCAGATCTGAAAAGAATGCTTGTGTCAGTGGCAATGACACACCCTGTAGATGGGCTGGAGCCACACCAAGGGGCACTTGGACAGCAGGCTCACCCAGAAGATGACGATGAACTTCTGACCTGAGCACACCCAGGGGTGTCACTCATCTGGATGCCCTCCCCATCATTTTTCTGTATGGCATTTTACATCACAGCCCAAGTAGTTCTATGCTCATCTGGGTGTGCAGACATGTGCACGTGTGTGTGTGTGTGCAAATGAGTATGAGTGAGTGAATGTGTGAGTGTGGAAGTACATGTAATTATGATGTGAACTTGTTGGAGTGTGTGCATGAGTGTGTGAGTACTTGGGTGTGTGTACCTGTGTGTGAGTGCATGCCTGAGTGTGACGTGTGCACACATGATTATGCATATTTGAGTGTGTGCAGTGTGCACATGGCTGTCAGCTATTCCCCTGCCTCATCCCATTGCCCTTCTACAAAGAAGAAACATCCGGTTCTACTGTCACATTCCTCAGACATTCAGACTCGGGCTAGAGGTCACCACACCTTAGCTGGGCCACCAGTGCCCATGGAGGCCCCTGGGCCAGGCTGTGGAAGGGGAAGAGCAGCCACACTGGGACCTCCTGAGCCATACGGGGCATGGGCCCTGTCCTGGGGGTGGGGACATCAGGAGACAGGGTGCTGTCAGAGGCTGAGTTCACACAGGCAAATAACAGGAAAAAACATGTTCCTGGTACTTCATGGTTATCACAGCTTATTGTGCCACATCCATGAGGCAATCTAATTAGTTATCCAGTGACAAGCCGTGGGGGTGCCATGAGCTCCAGGTGACACACTAGCCAACGTGCTGAAGAGCAGGACTTCCCAGTCATCTGCAACCACTTCCCCAGGGGCCGGGAAGCCCCGCAGGTGCAATGACGGGACACGGAGGGCAGGCGGGAACCTGCACCTCAAATAAGAGAAGCAGCTGACATTCGTCTGAGGCCCCTTCAGGGAGAGTCTGGTGGTCAGTGCTTGAGCATATGATCCCCACAGATCTCCACAATAACCCCTGCTTCATGAACTGCTGGGACTGGTTTGGGGGTGGCTGCCTTGGGAAGAACGAAAGTAGGGTGCTGCTCCTCCTGGGGGCCTCTGGCAGGTCCCGGGCATTTGGGGGTCCTCTCCCTCATCAAAACCCTGGGTGGGACCAGGCCCTCTGTCCTCATGCCTATAGCATGAGGTTGATGCCTGCTGATAGCAGAGCTCTCCTATGATGCAAATCCAGTGGCTAAAGTTCATGGCCAGGTGAACCAGCAGTTTCCTAAATCGTCAGGCATTCAATGCTTGTCGGCCTGTGTGAGTGTGCTGACTTCTGAGAGCAGACTGTCCCCCGTCCCTGAGCCTGGTAGTGTGACCCACACTCAGACTTGCTGTTCCGGCCCCTTGCTGTGCGGGGCCCAGAGCTGGGGGCACAATGAGCTCAGGGAAAGCTAGTGGGTAACCACAGGTCTGGTTGCGGGCCTGGCTCCAATCCCCACATTTTCCTCTCGGCCATGTTGGCGGGCATTTTGTTCCCATCGGAAGATGAGCCAGAGCATGAAGACCGTCTTCTCATTTGCTGAAAGCATATGGTCAAGACAAAGCCCTGAGTGTGTGCTTTGTTGAAATCATCTCCTATTTTTGTTTTATTTTTATTTACCCCCATTTACTCATCCAGAAAACACGTGACTCCTATTTTCACTGCATCCGTCACGGGGATTTAATCTCCTGGTAAGCATATCTGGAAACATACCTCCAAGTATTTATTTGGACTGAAGAATTAGGCCCGTGCTGAGTTTAAACACAGGACACACAGGGACTGAGGTTTGCTGCTGGAAACAGCCCACGGCATTTTGGGAACATAAAGTCATTTTCTTTTTCCTGCGAGCAGGTGATGGGGAAAGGCTTAGACATCGGTTTGATTAAATTATGTTGTTCCAAAACATTTCTTCTGGGGGATGAGTGAGGGCGCAGGCTTTAATTTGGGGCTATTTCCTTCCAGGAATGCACTCTTTTGGCTGCATGCTCACTTGGCATGCTTTGGAGAAAAGTGGCGATTTGAAGAAGTGGGTTCATGGGATCTGTGCTGTCATCTTACAGATAAGGAACCTGAGGTGCAGGCAGGGGCTGAGGCTTCCACACAATTAGTTCACGATAGAAGCGAGACCAGACTCCAGAGTTCCAACCAAGAGATTGGTTGGGATTTTCTCTGCACATCGCTATCTCCCCTTACCGACTTCCTGACATAGACCAAACGCGGGCTGCTGAGTTATGGTAAATGCCGCCTGTCGTGTCCTTAGTAGAGCTCTGAATCACAATGCACGCTTGGCAGCAATGCAAAAGTCTTGAATTTGCAATCTGAAACTTCCTTCTATCTCAAGGAAAATCACGGTTTCTTTATGAGTGTGGACTTTGACATATATCTAATTGGACTGTAGGCCGAGATCAGCTCAGCGGAGAGTCCTGACCACAGGCGGTTGGTTCATGGTTGTCATTTTTGCTGCGGGAACTCCGAGAAGGGAAGCCTGGTTTCTGTCCGTTTCAGACACTGGGTGTGGGGGTGATTTGGGGATCTTTAAACCAATTTACATTCAGTCGTATTAATTGCAGGAAGATGCAAGCAGGCTAATGGACCTTTATTTTTATTTTGTTCTTTTGCTTGCCTCTATAAGGCGGCAGTCTAAAGAGTAGAACAACTAAATGGAAGACGTGGAAATTTAGCCAAACAGTTGGCTCAAATAATAGAAGCCTTTCATGTTCTCTCCAGAGCTCCCTATTCATGGAGCCTGGTGCCAAGCGTGGGTTAAGTTACAGCCAAGTATGTTGTCTTTGCCCATTCAATTTATTCTTGGCAAACTTCAGCGAGTATTTATAATAAAGTCCCATTTCGAACATTCTATTGCCCCAGTAGAGTTCTAATAACACCAGGTATTTACTTAATGTCTAACTCTCGGAGTTCAAAGCACTTTACAGACATTCCTTCCCTGATCTTAATATCCTTGCAAGATTTACAGATTGTAAAAGTCAACTGAGGCACGAAAACGTGCTTGAGATCACCCAGGAAGACCACGGGACCCTCAGGATTAATCCCACACCCCGTGTTTGGAAGTTTCTGGACCTCAGATGGCAACGCATCCCCAACCGCCTACCTCCTTGCTGTTGACTAGAGAGCGTTTGTTTATTTCTCCAAGGAGATCTTTAATTAGGGAGAGGAGAAAGCCCACAACACTTCTGTGTGTATGTCACAGCATTAATTGGGCAAAGTATCTTTTACATACTCTTTGGCAAGGAGGCTAGCATTTGGTAACTGAAGAATAGACAATTTGGGAGGCGTCCCATTCAGATGAAAGCAATGGTATCGATTTTTCTGTGGCCCCCAGAATAGAGGACACTGCCCTCGGGGTACGTGGCGGGGATTGCAGAGCTGTGGGGTGGACGTGGAGAAGCCATCAAAGGCAGGTGTTTAGGTATTTCTGTGGCATCTTCCACCTGAATAGTATCACCATCCAGCTCTCTGCTGTTCCTGGGTGCTGGCTATGAGATGGCTATTGAGCCTTTTCTTGGCACTTTTCATGTTGGCCAACTTGTAGTTCTCTTCAACTTTGCACTGTGACGGAGGCGCTGACCTGCCACGTCAAGTGTGTTGAAGATGATTAAACGAAGGAGGCAAAGTCTGAAGTCCAAGTGTGGGCTTACTGGCCTGCGTGCCGGCCAAGAGGTTTTCCCGTGTTTCTTGCCTTGAAGCAACGGTTATGTTGCCACCTGCTTCTCTGAAACAGTGTGGAAAGGTCACCTCAAGGACATTCCCTGAGCAGCACAGAGGTGGTGTCTGCTCCAACAGCCTTGGCACGGGGTGAGGCAGAGGCTTTAACAGAAATGGCTCTGGTCTCTACCACCTGTTAACCTTAGACCCGACATGGGGTCCAGGGGTCCTCTCCAAGGTTGTTCATAGGAGTCAGAATTGAAGGCTGCACTGCCCTTTTCCATGCTGCTCCTGACCGTCCCCTGGGGCATCAAGTGCTGGAACAAACAGCAGCTGGGGCCAGTCACCTGCTTTGGGTGGAAAGGCACAAGGGCATCAAGAGGCCAACTCTGGAGCTAGACTGACCCAAATATTGTTGCTACTCAGCAGCTATATGACCGGGAACAGCTCCCTTTGCTTCTGTGGACCTCAGTCTCCTCACCTGTGAAATGGGGATACGAATACTAGTACCTGCCTTGTGAAGATCAAATGGGATGACATATGGTAAATGCTTAAGACTCTTCTGGGCACTTAAGTAGGGCCTCACCAGTTTGCTAGCTGCTTATTATCACTCCTGTGAACCTCACAGAGTAAGATGAACAGCTCAGCTTCTCTCTGTCTCCTTGAAACTGATGGCAAAAACAGGTGGGGCGGTGGGGTCAGCACCGAGTCCAGGTGGGAGGCTCTGTGACCAAGAACACTGAGGACTTTGTGCTGAATGTAGTGAGGGAACACAGGGTTACCAACATCACCTCATCTTTCCCCCATCAGTGAGGGTCGTGGGTGTGGTTAGGAGGTGTCGCAGGGAAACTCATCCTGCCTCGGCCTGGGAAGGCAGGGCTCCAGGTGAGAATGGGCCACTCAGACATGCCTCTTGGCACCATTTTGCCAGTCCCCAAAGTGGCCGTCAGGGAGGCCACATGGAAAACCAGCTGATGTGCAGCTTGTCTTTAAGTGACCCTGCCTGTCCCACCTGTTTTCATGTTTGTGACCCACAGTCTCATCCCAGGTGAGCAGTACTTCTCCAATTTGGCAGGTGTGGTGACAGACAGGGCCAGCCAAAGCCACGCGGGTCCTGGGGTGGCGGGCTGGCTGGATGGCCAAGTCTGGGCAACTGGGGATCCCTGTGAGAGTTTTGCCAGCAACAGGATCACCAGGCAGAGATTGAGGGGTTGGCCAAGGCACACTCACCATTAGGCCTGTGCGGCCCAGCTCTGTCCCTGTGGGGCTGTAAGTCTGGGCATGTGCTGTCTGTGCCCAGACAGAGGAGGGTCCAGGGGCAACTCCCACTGGTTTCGGTCAGATAGCGTCCTGTGACGTCCCAGACCACCCTCACCTGTGAGAAGATTCTATAACATGAGAGACGGAGCTGACTCATGCAATCACCAGGGAGAAACTTTTAGCAACAGTGCTGCAGGAAGTAGGAGGGGATGTGGGGATCTCCTCTCCCCCTGTCCTAGGCTCCACACAGTGAGAGGCGGACTACGGCCGAAGATGGAGATGGGAAAGGAGGCGGTGACTTAAGGAAAGATGGTTAGAGAAAAAACAAACCCCCAAGAGAATGTAAGATGGGATCAGAAAGCAAAAGTCCATCGGAATTCAGAAAACCGAATCAGGGGATCTTGAGAAGCTCCTTCAGGAGGAAGTGAGAGTGCAGGGCAGAGGCGAGAAGCATTGAGAAACGAGAGCAATTGTGGGCGAGAGCGAGCAGGGCTTCCACATGCTGATGCCCATTGTTCCTAAAGAGAAAGATCCACGCACAGGAGAGCATCCTCACTGACTACGGGACTCTTCCCCCCACCCCCCCTACCCCCTCTACCCCTCACCTTCCAGCCAAAAGCCAAAGCAGCCACAGCAAAGCACTTGGACCTGAATTAGTAAAAAGGAACTTGCCTGAGAGGAATAGTAGCGGAAGCTCATCCTTCGGTTTTAAAGAGATCACCTCAGGGAAAAAAATGAGAGTGAAGACTTAACTATCATAATTAATATCTCTGAGGGGAGAGCTGAGAGGCACCTGGTATGTTCTCCAGAGGGAACAGACTCACTGCCCAGGGACAGCTACAGGAATGGACGATATGTTAACTATTTTTAAAGAACTCAATAAATGACAAAGAGCAGAAACAGAACTCTCTACATTCTTTCAGCACAATGCAGTGAAACTCCAGCTAAGTGATGAAGATAATAAACAGGAAACTGTAGCCACAGGAAACAGAAAACAAAGCAAGTCCAAACAAAGCGTCCCCACATAACTAGTGGGTGCAAGGTGAAATCGCTGTCACAGCGACAAACCACTCAAATGCATGGTGCCAAGAAAAGAGTCAGTCTCGGTGGGGAATGAGGGAACAACGATGCACAGATCCCCACAGTGCGAAAGGGAACGGCTGGACTATCCAGCAATGAAGGGCCCATTAAATCCTATGGCTCGCCCTCGCCTCATTGAGGAATAGCTTGAGGTCATGAAGAGATTTCTGTTGACACAGAGTAAAGCCCTTGGTATGTTCTAGGTAAGAAAGCTAGGTTTACAGCCGGGACCGGTTTGGCTCAATGGATAGAGCATCGGCTTGGGGACTGAAGGGTCCCGGGTTCGATCCCGGTCAAGGGCATGTACCTTGGTTGCGGGCATATCCCCAGTAGGGGGGTGTGCAAGAGGCAGCTGATCGATGACTCTCTCTCATCGATGTTTCTGGCTCTCTATCTCTCTCCCTTCCTCTCTGTACAAAATCAATAAAATATATTTTAAAAAAAAGAAAGAAAGAAAGCTAGGTTTACAGAATCATTCCCCTTTAAAAATTTGTTTTTAAATTAAATGTATTGGGATGACATTGGTTAATATGATCATATAAATTCAGATGTGGATTTCTAAGTTACATGATCAGTATATTACACTGTGTGTCCACCCACCCAAAGTTAATCATCTCTGTCACCATATATTTGCCCCCTTCACCCAACTCCAACCCCCTTCCCTCTGGCAGCCACCACACTGCTGTTTGTGTTCACAAGTTTCAGTTTTATATCCCACATATGAGTGAAATCACATGGTTTTTAGCTTTTCCTGCCTGGCTTATTTCACTTAACATAATATTCTCAAGGTCTATCCATGGTGTTGCAAATGGCAGTATTTCATCCTTTCTTATGGCTGAGTAGTATTCCATTGTGTACATGTATCCCATCTTTGTTTTTTCAGCCCTCTATCACAGGACACTTTGGCTGTTTCCATGTCTTGGCCCCTGTGAGTAATGCTGCAATGAAGAAATGGATGGTTATGTTTTCTCTGTGGGCTTATTTCTTTTCCTATTTATGGCTGTTTTCTACTCTGTCTGAATGGGCATGTATTAATTAAGTATCAAACTAGATAAACATCTATAGGCAGAAGGGGCTCAGGTGAAGATATGACATCATAATAAGGAAAACATGCAGTGATTTTATGTGGGACCATGAGAGTATGGAATTCACTATGTGAGGCGCTGCTGTGTAGAATCTGCAGATAATTTAAACTCCAGATACACTTATTTAGATACATTTTCATGGGCACTCACAAATTTCCTCTGATGGTATCCACTATTTTCACTGTAACTGTTATCCACTCACTAACTGCGAAAGGGTCTCGAACTGAGCTGGTGAAGTTTAACGTTTGTTCCAGAAACACAGTAGCATGTGTAAACAAGATGAATTCCTCTGAGCATGTTCAGAATGCTGGCTTCCAGGTATGATCTCTCGTGACACCCCAAATACGCCCTGGTTTTGAGTCTAATCGCCAGAGATCTTACTGTAGGTTAGGTGACTCATTCACATGGAGTTGGAGCTGTCCTCCAGCCCCAAAGGAATAACTCTGTATGGCCCTGGAATGCAACGTACCAGGATGAATGCTGTCAACACATCAGTGAATGCGCCCACCATACAGCACCCATGCCCATGCCCAGACAACGCCCACTCTTCTGTATGCAGCACCCCAAGCCATGAATGCATGAGTGACTGGACTGGAGCTGGCCCCCACTCAGCTGGGCCCATGAGAGGCTGTCCCCATAATTTGGACCATTGGATGTAATTAGTCTCTGTTGGTGCTTGGCTGCAGGGGGTGGGTGAGAGGGACCTGGGGAAAAGAGGACCCTGGGCTGTGGGGAAGATGATTCTACAGGGATGCAGAGGATCCATGGTGAGAGAGGATGGGAGGGAAAGAGAGACAGGGAGAAACAGAGGTGGGGGAAAGGAGCCAGGACCATACAGAAGCCCCTCTGAACTTGCCACCCAGTTCTAGGAGGCAAACCCAGGCACTCCCTGCTAGTTGGGGTCCAGTTATACTGATCCAGGTGCCAGCCCTACAGCAGTATTTTTGCCTGGCGTCGCAGTGATGACTCGGTGGGCCAAGAGGCTCATTGAGGTGCTGGCGGTGGTGGGGACATTTGAGCCAGTCCCTGTAACTCTCCACCAGGGTCTGCTATACTTCCCTGAGGAATTTCTGTTACCACCCACTCATCACAAACCTGCGGCTGGTGCAGGAGGGGGTTCCTGAGAACGAGTGTGTAGACAACATCTGTGAGAGAATAACTGGGTGGAGTAGGGACCTGGGGCTGTTCCCGCCTGAGCCAGTCAGCCCTATTACTTTGGGCTACATTGCTATTTGGTTTTGATTTACTGGAATAAGGAGGGTGTGGATCTTTTTGGAAGGAGATTTTGTTATTGTCTCTATGGACTTGAAAAACAAAAAAGAAGCGAATGCAGAGACACCTTGATCTGCCAGTGCCCATAAAACAAAGTTGGCCTCTTCAAAAAGAAGACAAAGCAGCTACATCCATCCCAGAATTTGGGGCTGGTGCTTGTTCTAGAAGGAACTGCACAGCTCCCTATAAGGGCAAGACAGGGCTCAGTTGGGTGGTGATTCTCATGTCTACCTGCCAGGTGGGTGGGCATCATCTCCCCTCTGTCTTGCAGCTGGGCAACCTAAGTGGAGGGCTGACATGACCTGCCCAGGATGCTTGCTGTGAGTGGTGGTGGGGATATTGCATTATTAAAGTGTCTCTCTCCAAAAAAGTCTCTCTGTCTCTCTCTGTTAGAGACAAAATGGTGAGTTGGTGTATGGTGTGTTCTGTCTTTGGTCTCCCTTTTCTAAATCTCTTCCTGGTGGTGAACCCTGCCCACATGGAGCTCCCTCTCTCTCCAAGCTCTTCTCCCTGTGAGAACAGAATGAGGATTGTCCCCATCATTGCCCATGCTAGAGACCATGCTGCCCAAACCTCAGAGCTCCCTCCTCTGCAAAGTGGAGACCAGAGTGTCTGCCCTCAGGATTTCCATTGGATTAAATGAGAAAATTCTGTAGACCTGTGCACATGGTGCTCAGAATGTAGAAATTCAATGCTTAATAGATATCAGTTATGATACTCCTAGGTTAATAATGGTCATGCATTTCAGCCACTGTTTTGCATTTTGAGCCTCTCTCCTCTACTGGGATTAAAAGGCCCCCGGATATCACATGTAGGCATGTGACATGTGAACAAGGGACCCCAATATCACTCTGTGAATAAAGTTAATCCCAAGGTGACAGTGAAAGGGCTGAGTGACCCAGCATGACCTCAATGTTATAGCTGCTGAATGGTGGGCTGTGCCCGTGCATCCCAGCGGGACAAGAAGCCAAGGCCCAGCCTGAGAGTCAACCCAATGGCAGCCATCTCCCTGTGCTTCTTAGAAGGTGGAAGCATCAAAAAGCCCTCCACGAAGGCTGCAGGAGAAGCTGGGTGCTGAGCCCTAGCGGGTGCTGACTTTCGCCCAGGGGGCAGATGTGCACCTGGGATGTGGGCCTAGGACGTGTCTGCTGTCCTCCGGGCTCTGGCCCCACAGCACTCCTGCCCCAGCCGCCTATTTGGCTGTTGTGGGAGCCTCTTCACTCCATCCAGGCCCAGAGGCGAAGTCGTTTCCAGACAGGAAGTGGAGAAGGGGCCGTATCCAAGGTCACTCGGGCTTCTCTGGGTGTGTGCAGCTTGTCAGCGAGAACAGGGTGTCCTCACCAGGAGCTAGCTGTCCCAGGGCGGTGGCCACGGCTGGAAATCAGGGGGGAGTGCAAGACAGAGCGGAGGCCAGGGCAGAGCCAGGGCGGGCCTCACAGGGAGAAGGAGGGGTGAACTCGGGCTTCAGATGTGGGGTGCCTGGGCTGAAGGCAGAGAGCACAGAGGACTCATATGGAAAATTCTGGGTCAGAGTGCACAGGGTCAAGGGTCTGGGGGTCTGGTTGGTATGACTAGTGAGGATGGCAAATCTCCTGCAGGGACTGCTCTGGGGCCTCAGCGTGGGCCAGGGCTGAGCCTCCCTGAGGGTGGGCAAGCTGATTCCGCTGGGAAGTCTGCTGAAGGCTATGAGGCTGCTCCAGAATATGACGGCCTCTCTTGGGGACTTTATGTTGGCAAAGACTAAGTCTGCACATCGCATGCAGAGTACACATGCAAAGGGATCTCTGCGTTTTTATTCCTTTCTCATTGCCGACCTGCAGGCATCGGGACCCTGGTTTTATCTAGGCTCTGGGGTCCTGCCTCTGCTCCTGGCTCCAGCACACAGGCCTGTATCAGATCTGAACATCTGTCCCTGTCCGCTGCCTCCGCCCTCCCTGTCTGGCCTGTGGTCCAGGACATTGAGGTTCAGGGGCTGTGGGTGTGTCCTGTCTGGGAGGGGGCTTTGTGCTTTCACGAGCTTCACCACTGTGGGTGGTTCCACTTACCAAAAGATGAGGGAGTCCCGGAAGCTGTCTGTCCTGAGGATCTGTGTTTGTAAGAGGAGGCAAAGCTGTAATGCTATGTATTATCGAGACTGTTTTTCACAGAAAACTCTTTTATACTCTTCCTCTCTGCCCGTTCCCTCATCTGTGAAAACAATCGCAAGGTCCCCACTTATCTCCTTGGAGAGTTCCTGAATGCTGTGGGAATAGGAAGATGTTTGGGGACTTACTCCGGTTTCCAGGGCAATGTCTGGGCTGGGAGGGGCTGGGAGAGGAAGCTGGGGGTGGGTGTTGTGGGAAGGACTCTGAGTCCTGACCTCACTGCAGAGGAAGCAGCTGCACCTGATAAAGGGTCTTATTGAGGCTCCTGATACATCTCTCCGGCCTGCATGGCACCTGTACAGCACCTGCAGGGCACACTCCTCATCCCCTGGTGCTGCTGGGCTCCTGGAGGCTCAGGAGACCTGGGGAGGATGCCAGGCCTGGAGAGGGGCACTGCCCTTCTCAGTAACCCTGGTGCTGAGGATGGGCTCTAGGGGGAGCTCCCAGGTGGGAGTCTGGGGGGTTTGGGGGGCCTGGGGGGGAGTCCTCTGTGGGATGGAACAGGTCATGTTCCCATGTGGAGAGTGCCCAGAAATGCTCATTTGGGTCGAGTATTTTAAACTGGTTTGAATCCAAGTAAATGCATAGCTAGAAATATGACAGGCGTTCATATTTTAGAAATACATACAGAGAAAGCCAAGTAGCTCAGGGGCCACCCGGCAGATGAGCTCAATGGCGATAGACACTCCACTGATGTCCCGATTCCCTTCCCCAATTCGGGGATCTGGGGAGCTGTTTTGAACATTCTGCGTAATTAAACGTATTCTTCACCAGCAGGAAGCAAGGCATCCATGTCGGGCATGGGCACCTATGTGTGCCCACAGATTGGGAGGCGGGCCCCTCTCCAGCTGCCTCTCAGAGCCCCTCGCCACCTGGGCCACCATTTCTCTTTTCCTGGGCACTGAGTTCAGAGGACTCGGGCTAGCTTCCTGCTACTTTTGTCAAAACCCTCAATGTGATGTTTTTACTCCTGAACTAGAAAAATTCCTAGGAGTTAAAGGAAGGTTTGGGAAGGCTCTGGAATCAGGGGATTTGAGGGCAAGGGCTGCTTCCAGTACCAAAGAGCCGGGTCCTGTCTGTGCGAGGTTGTCTCATGGTCAAACGCAGGCTGGAGGAGATGGTCTCCCAGATGGCTTTGAGCTGCTGACTGATCTTGGTGCCTGTTATCCATGTGCTGCTGAGCTGGGGGGTAAGAAATGCCCACTGGAGTTAGTGCTCAGTGTCATTGGAGGAGATGCCCTTGGTATCTCAGAAATGGGGGCACAGAATAAAGGGGGCAACCTTGTTGGGAGCAGGAGGGGAGAAGGGAGGTGGGGTGATGGGGAGACTGACCATGCATTCATTTCTTGGAGGTGAAACAAAGTATAATTCAGAAGGTACTTCCAAAGTCATTAATCGTGAATCTTTTTTTTTGTTTTTTTTTTTGTTAAAGCTGACATTTATGGAAGGCTGTTCCATGTGAATATATGTGTATATATGTATATGTATATGAACATTAGGAAAATGAGACTTTGATACAGCAGCAAGTCCAAGACTACAAAGGCTGTGCTGGGTGTTGTGGTTGAGCTCTTGGTCAGGCTGAGCCCAAAGCCCTTGCCTGTGACAACCCTGCTGTATTTCATGTCACCAAATCAGGAGAGCTGGGCAATCCCAGTGATGGGTGTTCATGTGGCCCAGCGACTGTTCTGTCCTTGGCTGGGACATGCTCTCCCCTAACTTTCTCAGGAGGTGCTCTGTCCTGGCTCCTGTAGCTGCCGGCCCACATCTGCTGGGTGTTTTCTGTGCTCGGTGGGAGGACAGTGGGCTTTGCAGCAGGACCCCGGCCTTTACAGTGAGCTCAGCATGATGCTCAGGCTGCCCCGTGTATGTTGATATCTCGTCTAATTCTTAGGGGACACTTTGCTTTCCTTTTCTATTCCTAGATTCAGGGGGTTGTTTTGCCTCCTACTGGTATATGTGGTTGGAAAGAATGTCCTTACATTTTCCTTCAAATGTTGAATCTGCTCATCTATGAACTTTTATAAGGCTTATCCTATAGGATTTTTGCCAGAATTGCAGAAAAAGAACAATACCACATTGAGATGTTGGGGATCCCAACTCAATATTTTTAGCTTTTGTTGCCTAAGGTGAGTTTGCAGATCGTTCGTCTGGGCTGTGAGCTCACACACGGCATTCCCTGGTTAGCATCTCTCCAAGGAAAAGAGCCCCAGGCTGAACTTAGCGGGAGGGCTTGTCTATTTTCAAGGGCTGTGTTTTGGAATGCCTTGTTCCTGCATTTCTGCATTCCACATGGGCAGAGGGAACTCTGCAAAACCTGTCAGTCATGACAGTAATTGAAAAAGAGGAATGTTTTCTCTTATCTCGGATTTGAGCCAAGACGTGGGCAGAACCCAGCAGGGCTGACTGCATTCACTTGCCTCCTTCTACGGGACTGGTCCCCTTCCTGCTGACCACGTACCCCAAGGCCATGCATTATTCATGGGTGCACGTAGATTCTTGGAATAAGAGCAGGTAGAGACCTCAACCACATCTAGTCAGAGACCTGCCATCTAGTCACTGTGCCCAGGGAAGGTGGAAGGGGCCCTGTTGGGCGGTGAGCCTCCGCTGGGCTCTGCTCCTCTGTGTCATCGCCCTTGTTCTCATAACCTGTGGATTCATTAGTTGCATTTTGTAGATAAACAAAAAGAAGGAGTTGGAATGACTTGCCCAAAGTTGAAAGGTAGTTATTTTTAGCTTAGGATTAAAAAGTGGTCCCTCAAGTGCGTTTATTTATCCACCCACCCACCCATCCATCCATCCACCCACCCACCCATCCATTAATCCATCCAACACAGGTCTATTGAGCTCCTTGACTGGGACAGGTGACAGACTGCAAGAAAACCTGGAGGTCCTTCTCTGTGAGGACACAGGCAGACAGGCAGGTTTCCTCTGCACCTTCTCATTATCAAGGTTTCCTGGGGTTGGGGTCACCTCTGTTTTCTTCTTAATTTCCCTTGGGGGAGATTCATCTTCTCTGATAAATCAGTTCCGGGCCTAGCATAGGATGAGTTCCCAATACCACTTCTACTGTGGATGGAATGGCTGGGGGTCCCGCATGTGGAGACTTCAGCAAGTGACCTCCACCTACAAAAAGCATTTAACCCAGTGCCAGTATTTAGCAGGCATTCTCCTTCCTTCCAACTCTGTCCCTGTGCTTACCAGAGCCAATGGGACGGCTACTCCTCTGCCTCCCTCCCCCAGGGCTGGAATTTGTCCACTCTCTCCTTCAGTGTCTACAGGTAATCCCATTGACTCTAGCTCAGAGGTGTCCCCGCCCCAGCCTGTGGTCCCCTCACTGGGGCTGATACAGCTTCCTGGCTGGGGGTGACCTTCAGCCTCTGTGGAGAGGATGACCCAACCGGCCTGGACCAGAGTGAAGCCTTGGCACAAGGGATCTTCCTCCTGCTCGAATCCTTTGTCCTTTATTGACTTTGCTCATAGAGGGAGGTCTGAGGACTTGGATTTGCCCTTCTGGGCCTGCAGTGATGCCTCAGCTTAATAGGTGGGCAGTGGCCACAGCTTCTGAGATTACAACAGGCGCCGAGGGAGTCACGGCCCAGGTGACCCACCTGGCTGGAGACGGGGAGGCTTCACGGAAAGGTGAGCAGTGACTGTGGGTCTGAGGCATGGCTGGAGGGCCTCTGCCCCTCATGCACAGGGTCAGCCCTCTCTAGCTGCCTGCGAGCCCACCATTGGGCAAGCCTGAAACAGGAGAGCCACTGAACCCTACAGACCGGGGAGGGGATCCCAGACAGGAGAGTGGATAAAAATCTCCTGGCGGTGTCAAATTGCTGGGCAAGAAAGAGGTCTGAGGGGGAGCCTGCTGGACAGGAAAGCAGGGCTGTGAGAGAGGTGAAGGCTGGCGCCTCCCGCAGGGGTTCAGCGGTGACTTTGGGGAGATCCTAGACACCACACCGACATTCCTTTGGTCTGGAGCAGCCAGTGGCTCAGGGCCACCAGGGTTCATTCCACACCGACCCCAGGGTCAGCTTCCCTGCCAATAGGGCTGCATGCCAAGGACCTTCTCCTCTGGATGTCTCTGTCGCAGAAATGGACTCATGGTGCTGCTTCTGTCTTTCTTGTGAGGTGGGGTCCTCCTGGCTCCTGCTCTGGACACACCAGGGATGATCAGGTTCTCTGTTCTCTGGCTTGAAAACAGGGGCTTGGTTGCCTTTGGGTCTACTGTACCAACCGAGGCAATCAGTCATCTTCCTTTTGGAAGTCCATGAACGGTCCAATTGTTACATGGTGTTTCTGCTGGGGTATCAATCTTTGGAGGGTGAATATGGAGCATGGTTTCAGTTATGTTTTCTTCTCTCCCTTACTGGCTTTTTGGCTAGCGTCAGCTGTGTATTTGGCTTACTTGAACCTGAAAGGAACAGGCTCTCTCTGAGCATTTTAAACTGACATTTTGCTGGACACCTTCAGGTGTCAAAATGAAACAGAATTAACCTTTCTGCCCTGTTCACACATTATAATTACTACCACATTCCAATATTTATGTACACAGCAGGGTGACCATATCTTGAAGGCCTTAACCGAATGGCTGAAAAAACCCACTCTGCCTCCGGTCTGTCAACTGGCCCGTATTTTCCTATTACGCGTGGTAATGACAGGTACCATTATTAAAGCAGAGCTGACCTTTTTAAAGGAAGGCCCAATCAAATGTCACATCCAGTATTGCTAAGTGGTCTTGTGAAAACGCATTCGCACAGTGACAGCGATCTTGGGAGAAGCCATTTCCCAAGAAAAGCTAACTCAGGATCCCGGGACACCTCACTGGGCTTGAGTTTCCTCGATCAGATTACACCCTGGCTGCCAAGGGGACTGCAGATGACAAACCAAAGGAAAGCCTTTCTGAGCTGGAAGAAAAACAAACAAAATATGCAAGATGTTTATATTTCCAACAGCTCAAGTATGTGTGTGTGTGTGTGTGTGTGTGTGTGTGTGTGTGCGCCTGCATATGCACAAGCACTGGCTCACACACACACATACCCACACACACCTCACCGCAGAGAATATACACTGTTTAATAAGTGTTGGCAGTCCTGCTGCTTCCTGTGCATGAGGCCGCATGTAACAATGGGATCACATCTGGAATGGTGCAGCAGGAGAGAGCACAAAGTCCCCAAGCCCCTCTGCTTCCTTGGAGCCTATCCCAGCCCCTTAGAGTGACCGTGAACTCTTTCCCTGCCCTCCCACCCACCCATTCACCAGGTCATCTCCAGCTTCCCCTGACATACCTGCCCCAAGAAATTCACTTTTCTCCTGGTGGTCATACTACAGGAATGCTGATGTATCTGCAGGGAAACAAGGAAACAGACATTTTCCAGGAAGTGACCTTAGCAGTCCCAAGAAGACAGTAATCCCCAGGGACATTTGTATCTTACACTGGGCTCTACAATGACCACAGTCCTCCTCCATCCTCACTGGGCACTCAGCTTCCAACAAAACTTCAGTGGGGGTTCTCTGAGCTGCGTATTAAGGAGAAGGTCTCAATCTGTAGAGCCGACAGATGGGGTCCAAGGACCTGTCTGTTCCATAAAACAATGGGTCTGAGAGTTGGGTCGCACCTCTCCCTCCACCTGTCTTCCTCTGAAATGCCCAGCCACTTGGCCCACCCACCTCCAGGAAAACGCTTTGCTTCTCTAGGGCCGAACCGCCCTCTTGGCCTCCCTCCTCTCTGATTATTTTGTTCTG
Organism: Pipistrellus kuhlii; assembly: GCF_014108245.1. NCBI lineage: Eukaryota > Metazoa > Chordata > Mammalia > Chiroptera > Vespertilionidae > Pipistrellus > Pipistrellus kuhlii. The sequence continues at coordinate 28,403,712 of NW_023425573.1, forward strand.
CTGATGCCTTTCCTCATGTGAACCTACTTCTTGGTTCCCCAGTCAGAATTGATCTCACCCCAGGTCTCAGAGTTAGTAAGCGGAAGGTAAACTTGGAAAAAGCTGCTCACACACTTTCTAGGGAAGAAAAGAAAACCAAGCATCGATCCAATTGCCTTGCCTGGTGAGTGAAGCTAGGAAGATCAAGGATGCAAACTCGTCCTAGCTTGCACATCCACTGGTCTACCACTCAGTGATTGGCTTGATTGACAGATACTCATTGGGTTTCCAGCAAGTGCCAGACTGGAAATATCATGGTGAGCAAAACAGGCTGTCCCATGACTCATGGAGAGGCAGACATTGGTTGGATCATCTCACACTCAATTGTGCACACACACTTTAATTACAATTGTGGTAACTTCTCTGAAGGGCAGAATCTCCTCGGAGGAGCCAGGGAGAAGTTCCCTGGAAAGGGTGTTTTCTGACACTTAAAGGGAAAAGTGACATTAGCTGGGTGAGAAGAAAGAGGCCACACATGCTGCAGCAGGAGTGTGCACCAGGCCGAGTCAGAGGGCAGGGCCAGCAAAGGGCTTCGTGGGCCCAATCTGCCCACTCCCTGTTTTGTCAATCAAGTTTTTCTGGAATGCAGCTACACCCACATGCTTATGTACTGTATTTTGTGGTTGTTTCCTTGTTATAATCACAAGTTGAATAGTTATAATCAAGACCCTACAGGCCATTGAACCTAAAATGTTTACTGTGGGCCCTTTATAGAAAAGGCTGACAGTCCCAGCTCTGGAGCAAGGAACAGTGTGGCTGGGGCAGGTGTGGGGCAGGTGGATGAGGGCCCCTGGTGGGGCAACTGAGGAGGGGGAGCCTATAGGCCTCACAGGGGCCAGAGGCCACGAGGGAGTTTGGCCATTTCCTAAGCAGCAATGGGGAGAAGTCAAAGGTTTGGAGAGAGGACTAGATTTGGGTTTTTAAAGGTTATAGTCTTCACAGTTCTTAATGGTCACTCTAGGCTTTCTTTTCATGGTTTATAGTAATTACATAATACATATTTGTTAAATGAATGGAAGAACAATTGCAAAGGGTTTGAGCAACAATCAGATTTAATAAGAATAGAGTAATATCTTAAGGTCCTTACTACAAGCTACTTTATTTTTAGAAAGTGTGCATTCTATTAAAAACCATCCTCAAATGTCTGTGTTAACACTTGTATTTCAATATTTTACCTTGAAGCACACTAGCTCTATAGAGGGAGGGAGTTATAATGACCCACTTTAATTTAAAAGTGCCTTCTTCCCATGAGAAACCTGTTCCCCAGTTGTGGTGAGTGTGAGCCAGAAAGATAGAGCTGGAGAAGGAAGTTTGTTCTGGTGAGTTCACCTGCTTAGTGGGAGGGACTGTAGGATGAGTCCAAACAAAGGTGTTAGTTACCTTCTTAAACCAGGTTGTCCTGGCCAGAAAGCTCATGAACACTCCAATCTGACCATCTGGTCAACCTGAGAATTAACTCTTGCTGAGTGAGTCCTGGGGGGCCAAAGAGTTGCTTTCTCAGTTTCCTATTTATTGCTGGTCAGTGGAGGCCCTTCATCCAGGCATTGGATGCAGAGGCACACACACATGACACTTACTCTTAATTGCTTGTGTTGTGTTGGCCAGTGTGAAGGTCAATTTTGTGTGTCAACTTGACTGAGCCCCAGGGTGCCCAGACATTTGGTCAGACATTATTCTGAGTGTGCTTGGAGGGTGTTTTTGGATGAGACTAATGTTTGAATAGGAAACTGAGTAAATCAGATGGCCCTCCCAGTGTGGGTGGGCCTCAGCCAATCATGAAGACCCGAATAGAAGAAAGCTGAATAAGAGGGAACTCTTGAGTTGGAGCATCAGTCTTCTGACTTCCAACATCAACTGAAAGTTGACTCTCCTGGGTCTTGAGCCTGCTGCCTGTGGGCTGGAATTACCCCTATCGGCCAGCCTGGGTCTCTAGCTTATCACCTGTAGGTTTTGGGACTTCTCAGTTTCCATAATCACACGAACCAATTCCTTATAATAAAGCTCTTTCTGTGTGTGTGTGTGTGTGTGTGTGTGTGTGTGTGTGTGTGTGTTTCTGCTTATCTGGAGAATCCTGACTACAGGTAAGTGTTTTCATCCATTACCACCTTTCTCAGTTTACTGTCTGCATTTTTATTTTCATAATGTTTTCCTTTAAGCTGACTTATTTGTGTAACACATTATGTTAAAAGGGGAATTTAATATTGCTGCCTGAAAATGAAAAGCACTATCACATACCAGGAAGGAAAGCCAGAGAATGCTGACCCCTCTGGGCTCAACCCTGGAGGCCTGCTCCCTTTCTCTGCTGAACAGGGAGATAAGCAGTGTGGGTGTTCCAGACAGACTAGCAACAAAGAGATGCAAAGGCAATAAAGTCCTCACATGTGATTTATGACTGGATGCCTGAGGCTGGTCCCACGCTAGTAGAAACAGTGGCTACTCCCTGTCCGGTGAGCTGACCCATAGCCTCAGCCTCCTTCAAGGATGGAGGTCAAGAGAAGACCTGGCAGTTCTTACTCTTTCTTTTAATAAAGATCACCAGGGGAGTTTGTTAGAAGCCCTGGTTCTTGGGATTCCCCCGCCCCCAGAAGTTTTGATCTGGGAGAGGCTGTGAGTTGACAGGGTCACAGGGTCAGGGTCACCCTGGTGCCTGGGTTTGGGGGATGCACTCTGGGAAGCTGAGACCAGGCCCATGGTGGGTGTGGGTCCAACAATGCCTGGATGAAGGGCCTCCACTGAACAGCAATAAATAGCTCCCAACCAACCTGAGACAGGGCCCTGGCTTCCTCCTACGGGTGTGGTTTAGAAAAGTTATCTATACACTGAATGTGCACACAATTCCATCCACTTTATAAGAGGGATTTGGGTTTGAGGCACTTTATTGCTGAGTTTTTGGAATGAGAAATTGCCATAGACTTCTGGGATACCCAATAAATTCAGGCAATGAGAACTCAGCAGTTTTCTGCCAACTAGGGGTCTGATTAGTAGTTCATTCCCCCTTCATTCCACAATGGGCTTAACAGTGTTCCCAAAAAGATGTGTCCATATTCAAGTTCCTGGAACTCGAAAATATTACCTAACTAGAGGCCCAGTGCACAAATTCATATACGGGTAGGGTCTGGCCCAGCCCCAATTGGTAGATCAGGGCCAGGTGTATTGGAAGGAGGAGATGGTAAGAGGTTGGCTGGATGGTCCGCCCTGATCAGGGCCAATCAGGGCTGGGCCAGCTGGGGGAGGGGCCATGGGTGATTGGCTGGTGGGGCCCACCCCCTATTTGAGTGGGGGGCTGATTGAAGGTGGGGCAGGTCATGGGGAGGGGCTGTGGGCAATGGACCAGCTGAGCCCACCTCCTAATGGGATCATGGGAGGGGCCATGGGAGGGGTCATGGGAAGGGCTATGGGAGGTTGGCTGGCCAGCTCCACCCCTGACTGGTTAGTGTGGGGAGGCTAATAGGCGGCTGAGAGCTGGCTGGGGGGAGGAGCTGTAAGCTGATAAGGGTTGTGGGGCTGATCAAAGATGGGGCCAGTTGGGGGAGGGCCTGCAGAAGGTTGGCCAGCCAGTGCTGACCCCCCCTTTTGGGGAGGGGGAGAATCAGGGGGGCTGGACAGGGGGAGGGGCTGTGGGCCCATCAGGTTGGGGTGAACCCATTGAGGGCGGGACCATGGGGGGGAAGGGTCACATGGGGAGGGCATTGGGGCATCATTGCATCTGGTCATTCAAGTTGTTACAGTATTCTTGTTGCTGGCTTTTTATATATATAGATATGGTAAAAATGTGATGACGTAGGATGTTGAGAGGAGGCCCTAAACCCAATTATGGGTGGTCATGAATGATGCAGAGGAAGCGCCCACACACACAAGAGGGGAGGCTGTGTGAAGACAGGGGAAGATGGAGTGATGCTGTCACCTGCCAGTGAATACCTGGAGTCACCAGATGCTGGAAGAGGCAGGAAGGATTCTCTCCTAGACCACTGGGAGGGAGCCTGGACCTGCCGACACCTTGATCTAGGACTTCTGGCCTCCAGGACGGCGAGAGAATACATTTCTGTTGTTTTAAGCCTTTCAGCTTTGGTAATTTATTATAGCAGCCTCAGAAAATGAATACACAGTCCAGAGCAGGATCCAAGAATGACACTCAAGGGGCTGCAGATATGAACTTCTATAAACAAGGCAAAGCTCTTGGTTTCCCACAGGGAGAATCAGACTGAATGACTGTTACTCATGGAATATGTGTACACACATGTGCATGCATACACACTCCTCATTCATACACTGCACACACTCACACATGCACACAGAGTCACACATAGCCACACACTCTCTTCCACATGCACGCAAACAATTTTTCTGTTCCCTCCTCTCACCTGGGCAGGTTTGGCTGAGCTGTAACCCTGCCCTGTGCATCCTTCATGACGACCAGCCAATGACCACTCTCCTCCGCCCCAGGGAACACACAGACAAGCGGGCACCATTCTTACCTGACTCTGAGAGGCATTTGGGGCCAGAACTGGGCATAGCCGCTCACTCAGGAAGGGTCCAGAGCAGGGCTTCCCAACAGAAATAGAATGTGAGCCACTTACAAAACCTTAAACTTTCTAGAATTTATATTTAAGAAGTTTTTTAAAGGTGAAATTAATTTTATTTTATTTATTTATTTTTAAATATATTTTATTGATTTTTTACAGAGAGGAAGGGAGGGGGATAGAAAGTCAGAAACATCGCCGAAACCGGTTTGGCTCAATGGATAGAGCGTTGGCTTGGGGACTGAAGGGTTCTGGGTTCGATTCTGGTCAAGGGCATGTACCTTGGTTGCAGGAATATCCCCAGTAGGGGGTGTGCAAGAGGCAACTGATCAATGACTCTCTCTCATCGATGTTTCTAACTCTCTATCCTCTCTCCCTTCCTCTCAGTACAAAATCAATAAAATATATTTAAAAAAGAAGAAGAAGAAAAAGAAAGTCACAAACATTGATCAGCCGCCTCTTGCACAACCCCCACCGGGGAGGTGCCCGAAACCAACCTACATGCCCTTGACCGAAATCGAACCCGGGACCCTTAAGTCTGCAGGCCTTTGCTCTATCCACTGAGCCAAACCGGTTTTGGCTGAAATTAATTTTAATACGATATTTTATTTTCCTCACTGCATCCAAAATTTTCTCATTTCAACATGGACCCTATATAAAATTGACCAGTGAAATGCTTTACATTCTTCTTCCTTGTATTACGTCTTGGAAATCCAGTGCGTGTTACACACTGCCTGTGCCTCTTGGTTTGCTGTAGCCGTAATTCACATGGTAAGGAACTCCATTTCTAGTGGAGAGTGCAAGTTAGTGCTCTGGCAGCAACAGGAGGTGGGCTCGAAGGGTTGCTCCGACCACTCTTGGCTCCCTCAGCTCTGATATTTGATCCATGTGGTCCCTGGCAGGACTCCCTGGCCAGTGTTTCCAAGGAAGCCAGCCTGTGTGTACATTGTGTGGGGTTGCGGCTTGGGGTTGGGGCCACGCTAAGGCAAATGAGAAAAGAGTCTCCTTAAGAGCAAAGTAGACAGGAAAGTTAAAATGATGGCCGCAGTCCAGAGATCCGAAAATCTCTCTCTCCTGGTTTGAGTGGACTATTGGGGCGGCTACAGGATTCCTCGACATGTCTTTAGAGAGAGGATGGGAGGAGAAATGGGTTTGCCTCATGGAAAGTTAATTGCTTCTTAGAAAGTTGTTTTCAGCCCGATGAGGACCACACAGAGGAAAAAGCAGCACTGCCCTGGGATGGGAGTTGAGCCAATGGTGACAATAGCTGTCTGCTTTTCTGAGGTTGATGGACGTGGAGGGCAACCCGAGGCAGGACCATTGTGTGCCCTGACAGCTGAACAGCAGGCTGGAGGAAGAGGAGGTTGTGATGGCAGTGGGATGCCATACACCCTTAATCAGTCACAGAAATTTTGAGGGAATCAGGCACCAGACCAAACCCTTAATTGTTGGGCACTGGCCATCTTGGGCTGTCTGCACTTGGTTGCCAGCAGGGCTGGGCATTCAGGCTAGGACCGCCCACTGGAGGGTATGGTGGCATCAATCCCCAGGAGACGTGGGAAATATGATGGATAGTCACCTATCCACAGTGCTTGTGTCATTTATTCAAATTAGCTGGTGCCCAGAGCTGCAAAGAAATAGATATGGACTCAGACAAAGATGGATTGCAGTAAAAATGGAAATTACAGCCCAGAAAACTAATATCACCAGGCCACTGGGATTTTATTAGCTAATCATGGCTATGATATTGGTCTTCTGAAAACGTTGCTCTGATTGAATTTTCGCCTTGTATCCACAAGGACGTGTCAGGATGCGTGTTCAGTGACGCGGGGCGGGGAGGGAGTGACATAGACTGTAATGAGCTGTTCCACACCTCCTCTCGGAGGTTTTCATTTTTTTGTTCAAGTATCACAGAGTTCTTGCCACTGACAATGCTTCAAGTCCTAATAGTAGATGCAAGTGACTGCTACCTGCCAAGGCCAAGGTCAAGCATTACTCAAATGTCTCAGGGACTGCTGACCATGTCATCCCAGGTGTGAGGTGCTGGAAGCAGCATGGAAGGCAGCTTCCTGAACGTGAGCACAACCTGGATCACTGAGACTGGGCTTTTGCCCTTAGCCATGTCTTTAGCACCTGCCTCAGGGCATTCACTGCGAGCTTGGTTTCATCCTCACTGCCCCCCAAAGTCTCAAGCTAAGCCTAACCCATGCCTCCCTGTGTCTCTGATAGCTTCTAAGCCTGTGCGATGTGACTCAAATCCTCTGGGTCCCCTTCTGACATCCACCTGCAGGGTCTCCTTTCCTGGCTGCCTCCAGCACAAGGAGTGTCTTTCATTTGGCGCTCAGGGCTTCCCCAGGGGCAGACACTGCCAGGAGCCTATTTCTCAATGCAGAGCGTGGGGAGTTTGAGTCCTGGGGGCAACTTTCAATGGGTGAGGGTAGGGGCCAGTGGGTAAATCCTTCACCTGAATCCCTGGAGGGACAATTCCATGCCCTCCACAGAGGGTCCCAAGCAGGATCAGGCCCTGGTGTCCTTTCTGAGTAGACATGTTAGTAACATTAGCTTCTATTGATCCCCTATTCTGTTTCTTACACTCTCCCAGGGCCTTCCCTCCAGTTCCCTGTGATCATCTCCATGGTAATCCAGGTGATCACAAAGACTTTCTCAGCTCTTGGCTTTCTGGGGGAATCCAAGCTAAGCATCAGTTAAGTCCCAGGTCTTACCAAGGGCCTGGAAATCCGCACCAGCTCATCATTCTCCCCCACCTCCAGGATGCCAAGGACTGTGTGGGGAGCTCGTGTGCATTAGTTTACTTCTCCCCAGTTTTTCACACAGCCGGCACCATATTTATATCCACTTTACCCAAGAGCTTATGAAACCACAGAGAGGCATAAGAGTTAGCTCAACCAAGTTACATACTAAAAAACTTGGATTTAAATTAAAACATCTGGATTTAGTCCCACTACATAAAATACAGCCTCCACAAACACTTTTTTTTTCCAAGTGAGCTGCCTTTGCCTGGTTCTCCATGAACCTAGGAGTGTGCTGTCTGAAATGGAATCCAACCTCTGTTTAGAAATAAGATGAAAACAAGGAGACGGTGGCTGGCCCACACGTGCCTTTAGTCTGGTATTTTTTAGGATAATGGAAATGGATTTAAATCCAGAGAGCCTGACTCCCTGCAGGACCCTTGCTTCTTCCTTCAGCAACGTATGCAAGGCCCTCCCGCTTTCTCTCCCAGGAACGTGATTGTGCTGATAAAATTGTTTATCATCATGTGAGCTGCACTGATTCTCTTGGGAGAGAATGTGACTGGAGGCTCTGAACGCAGTTGATCCAGACACGTTTTAATTAGGGTTTCCAGAATGGGGCAAGGGCTGGCGAGGTAAGTCGGGATGTGACTCTGCCAGTGTTTAACTCCTCTTCCCCTGATACACAGACATGATGGAAGAAACATGAGAGAGAGAGAGAGAGAGAGAGAGAGAGAGAGAGAGAGAGAGAGAGAGAGAGAGAGAAAGAAGAGAGAGAGAGAGAGAGAGAGAGAGAGAGAGAGAGAGAGAGAGAAAGAGATTGTTATTTTTCTGTGAAATAGAAAGGCTGCCATCAACACGCTGGGACGAGATGGGTTTCTGCAGATTGTGGGCCTGCGACATCTACACCCTAAAGAAGCCAAAGAAGCCAAATCCCCACCAGGCCTCCCTGGGACCCCAAAACTACTGAGTTTACTGGTACTTTACAGTCTATTTTTACCCATTAGTGTTTCTCAAAATTTAGCCCAAGGACGGTTGTAGGATAATTGCCTGGTCATCGCTGAGACTGATCAGGGCTTTTTGCATTGAGTGCCAGAGGTTTAAGGGTGCCCAGGAATCTTCATTTTCCTTAAGTTCCATCCCTGGTATACATGGTGCAGCCTAAGCATGTAGTTCACAGATTTTCTTATTCACAGTGATGTGAAATGTGAGGCCCAAAAACATGTGTCTACAGCATTCAGACCACCGGAAGCCAATGCTGAACATGCTGAGCTTCTCCATTTCATTTGATCGTAGCCAACACAGCACAGTGACCACACAAAACATATCTGGGCTTCCCCTTTGTGACCTTGCTTCTCTCCAAACTGGTTTTTTTTGTTTTTGTTTTGTTTTGTTTTGTTTTTTTTTGGCCACCAGGAGTCTGCAGGGTCTGTGTAGCTGGGACCATTCAGGCTGGAATTCACCACCACCAGCTGTTGATTTTCACAAACTCAGGACCCAGTTCCAGGCAGGCTGGGCTGCATGCCCCCGGCCCATGGCTGTGTCTGGTTCTTCTCAGCGGCCACATGGAGCTTGAACAAATATGCCTGGGGTAGAGGTTTAATTAAAATGGCCTCGGATACTGGCACAAATAAACAAAAATTTGTGTGTTCCAAGAGGAGTCATGCATTTCCCCAGGCCCTGCTTGTGCCCCAATTCCAACAAAACTCAATGTTGGGCTTCAAGTAAGAGGTGAATGTCTTGACCAAGGGATCAGATCCAGGTCAAATTCAAAGCCACCAGGGTCCTGATTTACAACCTATGAAGCAAAGAGAGACCATGTGAAGAAGGCCTGGATGGCTGGAGTCTGTAACCAGAGGTCAGGCCTTCATGCAGGGCAGCAGGGACACATTAGGATCAAGGTCAGGTTGCCCGTGACCTGTGCTAGTTGGACTCTTGGACTCTGAGAAAAAAAAAACAAAAAAAAAACAACTTGAGCTGGCTAAACTGAAAAAGATAAATTTATTATCAGGATATATGTTGCATAAACTATTCAAACACATATATAGGGTATTATATTTAAACTAGTAGCCCTGCACACAAATTCATGTGCCAGTAGCTCGCTGCCACCCTCCAGTAGCTCTTTGCCTGCTGCCCCACCCTCCTGTTGCTCCCTCTACCCCTCTCCCCCCCCCCCCACACACACACCTTATAGCTTGCTGCCCTGCCCCCTCCACTGCCTGCTTGTAGCTCGCTGCCTCACCCTCCTGCTGATCTGTGATCTGGTCGTTATGTGGTCAGTCGTTATGCTTCATCGCATAACGACCATTTGCATATTACACCTTTATTTTATAGGACTAGAGGCCTGATGCATGAAATTCATACAAGAGTAGAGCTTCCTTCCCTCATCTGCCGGCACCAGCTTCCCTCTGACACCTGGGATCCAGGCTTCCTTTGCAGCCTCAGCTTCTTTCGGAAGGTTGTCTGGAAGGATGTCTGGAAGGACATCCAGTCTAATTAGCATATTAGGCTTTTATTATTATTGACAGGCTGTAAAAATGAGGCACAGCCTGAGCAATAACAAGAGTTATTTCTGTCCTTGTTGGACTTGATCAGCCCTTTTTCTCCTCCTTTCTTCATGCACTTTGCACATATAGTAGCGTACTATATTTAAATATATAGAATGTATGTACAAAGCATACTGCCTATGTGCCTTGTGTTTTCAAGGGTAAATGATAAACCTGAATCCATTAACCAGTTCTGATGGTTTTAGATATGTCTCTTTAATTTGGGGGGCTTTTCCTTTGAGCTCACATGTAAGTTTTCAGATGCACTCGAGGGGGCCGTGACGTGCGTGGAGAGTCACCTGCCGCCCGTCAGGTGGAATCTGATCCCCCCCAGCCTGGCAGCAGCTCCATCATGACGGGTGATGATGTATGGCTGTGCCACGGCTTGTTATGTCACATCTGTTGATAACTGTATAATTAATTTGACGCCATTGGATGCGGCAGCAGGCGAGACATGTGAGAAATAAAAAGTTGTCCATGCCCCACGGAGCACATCTGTTTAATGGCATAATTCAGGTTAATCCCAGTGATTCTATAGAAGCTCTGGAACCGCTCGGCATTTCACTGACGTCCTCTTGATGGCCACGGGCAAGGCTCTGCTGAGCGTTCAGAATGGTGGCTCCTGAGCCCATGCCCATGGAGCACATTTAAAAACTTTTCTATTTTTAAAAAACTTTTAGGACTAATCAAATTGTAAAATTATACACGGAGTTCCCAGTACCCTCCCTATAACTTCCCCAAATGTTAATAATAGGACAATAATTAATTGAGGCATTCACTGCTCGTACACCCTTACTGAGTAACATACAATCCCTTTGCCAAGTTTGCTACTTGTCCTGTGACATCCTCTTTGCGGGCAGGACTTGGCTGTCACGTTCTGTGGTCATCTCCCATCTGGGACATTTGCTTCAGTCTTTGTCTTTTCTGACCTCCACACTATTTTCAGGAGAACAGCCTGTTTTTGTTTTGTAAAATGTCCCTCCACTTGGGTTTTTCTATATTTCCTTACAATTAGCCTCGGTTTCTGCATTTTTGACCAGAATATTAGTGAGCAACAATGCCAATAGTTATTACTGTTACTGTTGGCTTCTCTAAGCATGGACTTGGTCAGCCCCTTTCTCCTCCCTGCTCATCCCTGGATGTTGCAGGCTCACCACTGAGTCCTGGGAAACAGCTGCCCGACAGAAACGTGCATGACCACTGGGGTCCCCTTCCCCACCAGGTGAGCATGCTTAGACCTTCAAGTCAGATTTGGCATGGGTGCTGGTAGAAAGCAAGGTGGTAGGCTGCAGAGCTGAGGCACAGCCTGGGCTGTCCATCTGTTGTGGCAAGACAATGTGGCATCAAATGGGGGCAAACAGGGCCATACGAGGGGGTTCAGTTACTACCTATGTCATTAAATTTTCGGGTCACCTTGGGACAAGTTGTTTACTGGTAACTTCTCAGAGTCTCAGTTTTCTCATATCTAAAATGGAAATATTATCTTCTTGCAGAATTGTGAGAAATATAATGCTGTGTGTAATTGAGCCCAGTGCCGGGTACCCAAAATACTGAGTGAATTATATATATATATATATATATATATATATATCTCCATCCCATTATACTCATGCCTGCTCATTACATATGCATTTATGTGTATTAAACGTTCACACATCTGATGCCTCATGCATATACCTGCCTTAGACCTCGCAGCAGATAAACTCTTGAACCACTGATTCAAGTAGGATTTATGAAGGAAACAAGGCAAAGGAAACAAACGTTCATTAAAATCTGATCATTCTTGTTTCTGCTTAATGCCATTTTCCTGAGCCATCTGGGAATAACTTATTGAGAACCATAATTGTGCGTTAACCATGGCGGCTTGTCGCAGCCCCCGTCTTGGACTACATGGCTTGGAGGTGGGCTGTGCAGTCAGCACCCAGCAGCTCGGCAGCTTTGGCTTCGGAGGCACGTTTTGTGGCCTCCATGGTTCCCTCAGGTCTTCCAGGATCACTCAGGAGAATGAATGCTGGTCCCATAAGCAAAACTCCCAGGAGGAAGGGAACAGCACCAGTGCAGCACCCCTGGTTCAGGGCCAACGGAGGCAGTTCAGGGAGATGTAAGCCAAGAAAGGCATCTTCCTTTTACCGGAGCTCAGGGAGGGTCCCAGAGACCCCAAGGATGCTGCAGCTCCATCTCCTGGAGGAAGAAGCACCACCTGCCCAGGCAGCTGGGCTCCTGGAGAGCTGTGACTGAACCGGGGCCCCAGTGTGGCTGCAGCGGCGGCAGCGCAGGTGGAGGTGGGACATTTGGGAGGGCCAGGCTGCTGGATTTTGTGTTTAGTCAGGATGGACTGATTGCTGTGGGCCAGGTGCCTGGGGTTCAGCCGAAGAGAACTGTTTCTCAGCCCTGAACTAGGATTTCAGTAGGAACAAACCAAAGATATCAGTGATGAAGAGCTGGATAAAAATGGGGAGCCTGGGGAGGTGGGAACACAGAGAAGGACACTAGCAAGGGCTCTACATTATGATTTAAAGCAACTGGAGGGAAAGTCTCATACCCCCCTTCCATGTGCATTGTTCTAGGTCTCCTGCTAGCAGGTCTCAGGGGGGTGGGGAGGGGCAGAACATCAGCCACCTGGTTCCACGCTGGGGCACCCTGGAGTGGCCTCATGGCCTCAGTGCCTCTCCCCTGTCACTCCCACTGCCTTTTCTCGCCCTAACTCCTGTGCCGTGGTCCCTTCTGAAGGTGTCCCTGAGAGCAGGCTGGTTCCTTTCCCCATAAGCACAGCTCAAAGCCCTCACCACCTTTGGGGCCAGAGAGTGGTGGCTGAGTGGCCGTGAAAGATGAACGAGTGAGGGATGAGGCCACACAGCCCTGCCCAGCTTTCACCAGTCCTTTCACACGTTTCTGTTTTGCGTCACTTGGTCTATCAAGCTCTTCGCATTAGGTAGCCTGTCCACCTGAAGGACCTTGTATTTCCTTTCTTCTTTGTTTCTTTTCCTGTTCCCCTCCCACCCCACCCACATATTTGTCCTGGAATCTACGGTCAACTCGTCATCACCAAGAAGGGGTGACTTCTGGAGTGCAAGGCTGCAGAGTGAGAGGCATGGGAATTGCTACTTCTCTGAGTTCCTGTCCAATGCCTGCCACTGTGGCCTTTGGCTCATAAACACCAGGGACACATCAACGCGCAGTTCCTGTGACCTTCCTGTACAGCGAGCATTTGTGAAAGTAGAGACTGATATGACGTGAGCTTCTTCTTTTGAGTCACTTCCGCTAGTCCCACTCATGTTGTGAGGGTCAGTGGACCAAGGAGACAGGATGGTCAGACCTCTGGCCTGTGTCCTGAGGAAGGAGCTGGGGAGAGCAGCACCTGAATCTCATTGTCAAGGTCAGAGAAGGTCAGAGCTGAGGGAAAGCAGGACCCTGGGGGTGGGAGGAAGCAGGGCTAGAGAGGATCAGCCAGCAGGCAGGGCGGGGAGGGAGGTGGTGGCAGGACAGGAAGCTGGTCAGAGCAGGGACGTTTCCAGGAGGAATCAGAGGGGTTGTTATCTGGACAACCTGAGCTGGGAACCCTGCCTCAGTCTCCCCTACACGATGCTGGCACCTTGGCTCCTTGGAGTTGGTGGGATCTCGGATTGAGATGGGTGGTGTGTTTGTACTGCCCTCAGTCTCAAGCTTTGTGTAAGTACTGCACTGCATGTGGTTAGCACCCTAGACCTTGACCAAGTCCTGACCCTGCCTCTCTGGCCTCTTGGAGCTGAGCATCCATCATGAGCTGAACCTTAGTGAGAACAGGCGGGATCAGGCAGGGTCCTCTCATTCAGACCAGAAAGTCAGGGCCCGGCTCGGTTTTGTTAAATATGCAAATTTAAACATATGCAACACACATGTGTGTGTACCTGCTCACAGAAAATACTCTACAAAGTAATAAACCACAAAGGTAAAAGTTATCACACTTGGTGGTAGAATTTTTTGCTTATTTTGCACTTAAAATCTTTTTTATAATAGTAAAAAAGAAGGAAGTATCATGGTTAAAACAAGCTATTAGAAATTAAATTCTATATTCGAAAATATTCTAAAATAAGCTATTAGAAATGGGATTCTATATTGGAAAATATTCTAAGTGTGTTTAAACAATTTTTAGGATGCAGTGTGGTGAGACTGGGCTCAGGCATTGAACCCCCTGATCCTGCCTCCCTCGCTGACTGTGTCCACCTGTGTGTGAACTTGAATTTCCCAGTGTCCTGATTGTCCCTAACTGGAAAGTAGAAATAATAATAATAATAATAATAATAATAATAATAGCACCTCCCTGACAACAAATGCTGTAGCAGTCTAGAAGTGAGTTTATAAACTTATGCATTAAATACTCCTTATTAACATAGTTCTAATTCATTAGGTTTTAAACATTAAATTTTCAACCACTAATAGCACATTTAAAAAATTAGTTTGAATGCTAATAGAGTGAGGAAAACTGGTGTGAGTGTTTATCACCTTTTATTCCTTCCTGAGAAAAAGAGCAGAAGGCAAAGCTGTGAAAAAGAGGCAGTTGCTTCAGTGAGATTAGAACCTGTAATGTCAGAAACAGCTGCTGGGTTGTGAACTTGGCAATGAGCTTGCTCTGCTCTGTCTGGGGCATGAGAGACCAAACACACAGCAGGCTCATTGGGTTTCTCCGGTCATCTGAGGCCATGAGCTCAGCTGGCCAGCCTGGCTCCATACCCGGGCCGCAGTCCCTGGAAGTCATAGGACCGAGGCCCTGCTCTCCCATACTGGCACATCCTCCCTCCTTTTAGCCCTGCTAACTCTGTGAGGGGCGTCCTGAGGGACAAGTCTCAAGGCCATCAGCAGGAAGCTCTTTGGCACCTGTGTTCACACAGGTTCCCTGCTGCTGCCCAGACCTCAGTGATGTGCCCCTGAGGCTGGTGAGTTTAACAAATGAAAATAGAGGAGGTTCAGTTAATTTCAGGCAAACTCAGATCCTTTCTTAGAATAGGTATGGCCCACTCCCTACGTGGGATGTAATTACACTAACACAAATGATGGGTTGCTTCTCTGAAATTCCGTCTTAACTGGGCATCCTGCACTTGACCTGGCTTCTGGCAGCCCCAGTGCCTCCCAGATCTGCAAGCCCACTTCAAGGGGTACTAATATAGCACAGCAAAGCATGTGGGTGGGTGGGAGTAGAAGGGAAAGATGTCCACTACAGGTACAGGGGGAGGATTAATTTAAGTGAGTTAGCAAATGACAGCCCAGGGACCAAACCCGGCCCACTCCCCTGGCTCTGTAAATCAAGTTTTATTGGAACGCAGCATGAGTATTTGTGTACAATTGTCCGTGGCTGCTTTTCGGCTGCAGTGGCAGAATTGAGTAGTGTGACAGAGACAGTGGGGTCCATAAAACCAGGAACACACTCTGTCTGCTCTTAGCAGAGGAGGTGGGCCGACCCCAACTTAGGGCAGCGATGGAGGAGAAAGGACAGCCTCCCTGCCACATACTCTATCAGGACAGGCCCTGCCTCATACATATACTGTCTGGTTGCATCCTCCCACCCAATTCTCAAGCTGACCCTCCTCAGGGGGACAGACTCTGGCTCCAGGAGGTCCGTGTCCTTGTCCAGGATTCCTAGGACTGAAGACACAGGAGGTCGTATAGGTAAAGGTCTCAGAAGACACTTCTCCAGTTGTCTAGCCAGGAGACTGGGAATTGGTACCAGTGGGACCCAGGCCTCCCTCCACCTTCCCAGAACTCTGGCCATTCTGGAGACCAGGCTCTGCTTTCGGAACTTCCTCTCCAAATCACTGTGACCTTAAACATCAGCCTCTGCTCTGGAGAGCAAGGGTGATCAGGCTGGTGTGAGGTACTCCCCCTTCACCATATCACTGTCCCCTGCATTGACCCTAAGAGAGAGGGACAATCTAATCTAGGCTTCCAGGACACTCAGGCAAGGGGCCCTGGGCAGCGTGTTGATGTCAGCAGGCAGAATGGGTACACTGGGCAAAGAGGCTCACGTCCAGGACAGTCATGCAGCCTGTGAGTGACCAGGACCGTTCTCAAAGCTCAGAGCCCAAGTATTCACCTTCTCACGTAGGTAAGGGCCAAATCATAGTGTCACGCCTGCCGGGTGAACATAGTGGGGAAGGAGGCACAGTGTAATTTAATCTTAGCAGACAGTGCCAGCTAGAAGGCAGCCCGTCACCAAGTGCCCTTGTCCCAGAAAGGCCCCTCCAGGTAATTTTACAGGAGTTGGATTACCAGGACAAAGGGCACGAGTGTTTAGGGCCAAGGCACATCACCCTTGGACAGACACATGTCCACTTAGGCAGGGGCCACCTGGGTCTGTTCTCCTCAATCTGGGGGTCATGGCACATTCTCTCTCCTCCTTCTCTGTCCAAAAGGCAATATGACTATGAACCGGGAAGCAGCCTGAACCCGCGCTGCCCCTATCATCCTGGCCCTCGGTCTCCCTGGAGCAGCCAGTCTACTGAATGGCCAAGTCTCTGGCCAGGGCTCCTGGATGCCTGGCGGATATGAAAAACCTCTGCCTCTGCCTCAGCTGGAAGGGACACCGAAGAGGGAAGAGGGCGGTGGTTTAAAGGCAAAGAGAAGAACAGTGCATGACAACATTAATACCGAAGAACATGTGGGGGCAGCTTCCCGCCTCAGAGACCCAGAGCCCACCCATGATGCCTCATTTAAAAGTGGCCAGTTGACATCCTGTTGGTACCTATCCTCTCTTCCTGTGTATCTGTATGTCCCAGCCAGAGGTCATTGCAGGGGACATTTTCACCCCCCAGTCACCAGGTGCAGATCCCATAAGAGTCCAGAGATCTAACCTACACCTCTTCTCTTCAGTTCAAACCTCTGGCCTCACCTGCACCATTTAGGACCCCTGGAGGGAGGAATTCACTCCCTCACTCTTCCATTCATTCTTCCACTCATTTTGTGACCATGTATATAGAACATTATATGTGGAGAGCGGCTACAGTGATTGGACAGGTTATGATCCAAACCTGTGGTCCCAAGTGGCTAAGTGATATAAGCTGCAAGAGGTGCAGCGAGTAAACAAAGCTTGATCAGGTACATGTAATTGAGTAGATTCAAAACCCACAAGAACTTTGTAAACATCTTGACCATGCCCTTACTTTGCCTCATGGAATCTGGCTATAAAATAAAGACTGGGCTTGCAGGCTGTGGAGCTACCTCTCATCAGAGAGGGCAGCATCCCACCCAGCCCCAGCTTTTTTCTCTTGTCTGTCTTTTCTTAATCCTTTACTGCCCCCTCTCAGATTCACTGAATCTGGCTGTGCTGGTGTGGCACAATTATACGTTTTTATATAGCTCAATTTGTCCATTTTTCTAGGACTAATTGTGTGTGTGTGTGTGTGTGTGTGTGTGTGTGTTTAACTTTAAGTAGCAAACTGGAATCTTACCCAGAATCCCAAAGTGTTGAATTGAGAAAAGGTAATTGGTGACCTTCAGATCCATATGACTCACTGGGTTCATATATGTATGTATGTGTTTGGAAACCTCCATAGTTTGCAGGACTCTGGGGCGCCTGGCAGTCTGTGAGGACATGGCTGGAAATGCCTTCTCCCCAGACTCCAATCCTGGGCCCCTTCCTCACCCCTTCACACTCTCTTTCCGGCTTGAGGGCGGGTGTCCTATTTATTTAAGCTAATTTTGTCCACCGGGCCCATGAGGGGCACATGGTTGATTTTAATAAGATTTCAGCTGAATTTCTCAGCAGCCACAGGTAAAGGTGAATCCTTGGATTATCAATCCTCATTCCACCCTCATTTTTGTTGAGGAAAGACTCTGAGACAAACAGGGATCCTTTCTATGAAGCCAAATACTGCAGGTTCCCTCGGATCCTGGAACCCCCAGGGGGACCGAAGAGGTTTGTCTGGGGCCGAGTCCACAGTGTGAGAGCCCAGCGCCTCCCTGCGCACAGGTGGAAGAAACCATGGCACCACCTCTGATTTAGTCTTCCCTAAAGCCAAGAATGACAGGATCTTTGCGACGCAGGCCCTCCCACCATGGGGCCCCTTATCAGAACTCACTCACCTTCCCCATGAGCACCCTTCTGTGTCAATAGCATCCAAAGTGGGTTATACCCACAACCCTGTTAGCACTGCCCCTAAAGGTTTAGGAAATCCATCCAAACTCTGCTGTGTTCGCCTGCCTCCCAGGCTGTGAAGAGGGTTGTCTCGACTTCCTGAGGTTGTTTCTTGCCTACAGCGTCGCCATTAGCATCGAGGACCACGGCTTCACCCTCCCCTCTTCCTAAGGAAAGCAGAGCCTCCCACATATGTTGACAGCAATACCTTCCTGGAAATGACAACTGAAGCCCGAGGCCCAGGTGATTGAGTTACAATGTCACTTTCCAACGTTCCAACTCTGCCAGTGACACTGCAGGAACCCCGGGTGTGGAGGACACTCTAACATGCACTGTGGGGGAAAGTGTGTCTTTACAAAGCATGGCATCTGAAACAAAAAACATGAGTACCGTGATACTATATGACGTATGCAAATTCAGTGGGCTTCTATTCTCCAAACAACAGGATTATGTGATGTATATTATGTAGTCACAGTACAGAGGCAGAGTAGAGGACTGGCTGAGATACAGAACAGACGTGCGAGTCTTCCATCTTCTCACTTGGGTGGTGTCAGAAATTTTAATCCTCTCTGGTTTCTACACCCTGGTATTTAATACAGTGTTAGGGTGGGCTCCGTGGAAACACAGTTCCCCAATTGCTCTTTAATATACGGTTTCTGTGGTCAGAAGAGTTTGGGAAATATCACATATTATAGCCTCCTTTTGGAGATTCATAATTCACATTGCAATATTAAAAAAAACTACAAAAAATGCTGCCATAAATAAACCGACTACCACTGTGTTTAATCAATGATTTATAAGCTTGTGTGAGCACCGGGCTCTTTTGTTATTTAATACCTATTACCATCCTATGGAATTACCACTCCACTGGCTGATCCTTGGGAAATGCCACGGCACAGCTTTCTCATGGATTAAGAGCACTGCTTTGTTCCCAGGTTTCTCACTTAACTCAGCTCCATTGCAGGTGGCTTTGGTCACTATGGGACCACTTATGGTGGCGCCAGGCAACGTACCTTTGTATTTTTGTCAACATAGACAGACTAATCAAACTGGTGGTCAATTACAAAACTTCCCCCCCCCAAAAAAAAAAAATCTTTATAAACGGTAATGATTTTAAATGAGGAGACACGATCCACAGTTCAAGTTGATATTAACATACTGAAAGTTTGAATTCCTTTTGCAGAATAATTCATTCAGCAATCGCTGCTGATTTTCCCCAAGGTGGGCTAAAACAATACAGGATTCTGAGAGCACCCACTGCTCCAACTCCGTGTCTTGCTGCTGACTTCACCGATGGATAGAAGCGTTCACCTGGGCCGGTCAGTAAGGAGTTGGACTCTCCACTCTGTGACCAGCAAAGCTCTGCCTTTGGGCTGCTTGCGGCCAAGTAAGGATGTTCCTCCTGCTGGAAAGGCCCACACTGTCACCCCCAACCATCTGGACTGGTACACTTCTCTGTCCTGATTCCTGTTCCACACCTTCGCATCCCTATGCACCTCCTTTTCATGTTTTTTCTCCCCTACAAAATGAAGGTTCTTGGAGAGTAGAAACTACATGCCTTTTACTTTTTGGGGCTCCCCCAAGCATGCAACGTGGGATGGACAAGAGCCATGTGCTTGTAGCCATCTGTAGTAAGTACTTGCAGAGGATGCAAATGGTTTTTATTTGTCCCTGTAAACTGCATTTTGTGTGTTTGCCAATCTAATCCTTAATTTTAAAAAATATTCAGACATCAGATACATTTGAAGGCATAGCAGATCCCAAACTGTGCTATAAAATAGGTTATAATTCTCTTTGCTTCCCCTCCACCAAATGTTAGCTCTAGTGTTTCTTGCCTGGTTGGATTTCACATTTGTTTGTTTTTCTGGCCACTTTTCTGTCATCTCAAATTCCAAGTTATGGGTATAGCCAATGGAGTCATGAAGTACATACCGTACTTTGAGTGCCAAGATGTCACCCATGAGTGACGGCCAATAGGGCATCTTCTCCAGCTGGGAGGATGTGATTCACTGTTATCCATAACTTCAGTTCCCCAGGTGAGAGAATGGGGAATTGACAAATGTGTAAACAGACGGATTGATGGGTAAATGGACAGATGGATGGATGGGTGGATGAATGAATGGATGGGTAGATTGATGGATAGGTGGGTGGGTAGGTGGATGGATGTATAGATGGATGAATGGATGAGCTGGTAGATGGATGGATGGGCAGAGAGAAATTCTTACAGCTGGAAGGGATGTTAGGTCAAATGCCTTCTTTCCCAGTGAATTTCTGTAACCTAGCAATGATCATGTGGACATTAAAGTCTGAGTGTCTTGGTTTGAACCCCAGCTTTGCTGCTGCTTTACTTCTGAGAATTTATTTCCTTCTCTGTGAGATCAACATAACAGCATCCACCTCTGAGCTTCCTGCAAGAACCTTAGGAGGCAATTAACACTGTGTCTGATATATGGGGAAGTACTCAAAAGTGATAGCTGTTACCGTTTCTGTAATTGTTATTTATAGTTGAGTGAGGAATTGTCCAGGGAAGAGTGAGGGAATCACCTGAATCTCACACGGCCAGTGAGATCATGAGAAACAAGGCCTCCCTGATTCTCAGTGCTTTTCCTCTAAAATCCTGTCTCTCTGGGTCACAAATATTCAGTGGCTAACACCCAAGGAAAACAAACAGAGTCCAATTGGCTAGCCACTGAGATAATGAGAATGTACCCATATGTCTAGAGTCTACAAGCAGTATCTTCATTTGCTCAACAAATGTTCTACATGCTGCCTTGTGCCGAGCATGGTAGAATTCAACAATGGAAACAAATCAAAATAAGGCCATGCAAAATCCCTTTCTTTATGGAGCTATATTCCCATGGGGTTTCAGGATAAAAAACAAAATGAGCAAATAAGATATGTAAAATGTTCAATTGTGATAAATGTTAAGGAGCAGTAGAGGAGTAAAGGAGGAAGTATGTCAGTGTGTGTGTGTGTGAGTATGTTTGAGTATGTATATAAGTGTGTGTGTGTGTGTGTGTGTGTGTGTGTGAACTTGTGTGAACTTGTGTGAGCATTTGCATGTGTGAATGCATGTTGAGGAAGGTGTGGTTTGGGAAAGAAAGTGATGGAACAAGCCATGGGAAGTCCTACAGGAAGAGCATTCCAGACAGAGGGAAAGGCAATGCAGATGCTGAGAGTGTGATGAGAGCAGGAGTCAGCGTGGCTGGAGAAAAGTAGGAGGAGAGCAGTGGACAGGATGAGGGGTGGCAGGGGAGCTTTGGCCTTTGGAGGGACTTTGGCTGCTGTATGAGGTTGGAAGCCAGTGGAGGGATTTAGGTGTTAGCAGGCGTTTGAACTTTGTACTACTATGTTAGTTTTTCATTAGGTCTATTACTGCCATGCTTTCCCATCCTCTTCCTTTATAAAATCATTTTGAGATAAGGTAGGTATTTGCAAACAAAGACCCAACAAGGGACTTGATCCAGGCCCCACTGGTCTTTGAGGAAAGACACCAAGTCCATTCCGTTTGATTGTAACTGGCACCAGGAATCCTGAGCCTGTCCAGCCCCACCCACTCCAGCTCACTCTGCTGTGGGAGGTGTTATCTGAGGCCCTACTTCTCTCCCCCAAAGGCCTGGGGGATCCCCCTGAGGCTGCTGGTAGTGAACACCTGGAAAGGTGGGTGAGATGTCCCCAGGTTGGGGGAGGAGGAGCTCCTGAGATAGGAGGCTGGCTGGCCAGAGGTGGCCTGTGCCTGAGGGGTCCGCACTCCTGAGGCAGCTTCTCTTCAGTTATCCACCCAGAAAATCGAACTTTCCAAACCTTAACTTTTTCCCCTAGAGAACTGTAATTCTGTGTTCAAGTTGCCCCGCCCCTCAGCAGTAGAGAGGGCTGTACCTCCAGTGGCTGCACGCTCATCTACTTGTCTCTCAGCACATGAAAGGGTGAGTAAGTCCTCCATCAGTGACCTCTCTGCCACTCAGGGCTCCCTCATGAAGCTCATGGCTGCAGCACTTAACGAACAAGTAAAATTAACCTGAATGATCAAGTGGAGCTGCAGACAGGACTCCAGCCCCCCTCCCCACCCCCCCATTTCACTCTGCTTGAGTGACAAATGCATGCTTTGGCTTTTCTACTTTTCCGAGTCATTTTGTTTAATGAGCCTCTTGGAGGCGCATTGGGTTGGATTTATGGGACAACCAAAACCATGTTCTATGACCTCTCCCTCCAGGCAGATGGGCTCTCACAAAGCGAGAGAGCCCGAGATGCCAATGCATCGGTGAAACTGCAGTGTGTGTTTTCTGTAATGATATAAGTTGTGTTTTCTCCTCTCCTCCCACCTCCTGCCTCCTAAGGAGAGCCTTCGTACATAGTGTCCTGGAGATTAGTACAAGTTACCTTATGAATTGATTCCATTTTCTCCTGAACATTCTTTGAAAACAAGTTGGAATAAGACACTTACCTCCAAGACAGTCCATAATCCAAGAATGCAATCATTTGATGCAATTTACTAAAAGTAATATTGTAAGGGTAAACACATTCAGTATCTTCCCAAGGGTATCAGTGTGTCTCCATAGAGCCGTCTATATTGCATCAATGATAATGATCAGCAATTGCATTTGAGTAGAGCTCTTGCCAGGAAACCCTCCAAGTGCCTGTCCCTTTGTCTGAAGATCTGCAAACCCCCAGGAGAGAAGGCTCATTGGTCATGGGAAACACTTAAATTCCTCCACTGCATGAATTTAACTCCAGGGACAAAATGAACTCGCTTAAGCTTTGGGCATAAAAGATGAACAGTGGATGACAGGATAGGAAAAGGTCTCCCAGGAAGAGCAGGGGTCAGGCACAGAGCTATGGCCCTGGTTGAGCACAGGACACATCCCCCAGTGGGAGGAGTAGAATGAGGGCTCCTCCTCCAGCTCACTCGGCTTCTCACCACTACTTACATAAACCTAAGGTACTGGTAATGGCTACTTTTAAAAAGGCTTGAGCTTGAGAGCTTGTTTGGAGGTTCTAGCAGGGGAGCACAGCTACTCGTATACCCTTGACCGAAGACCGGTTTTCTCCTCTTGGGGGAAAGTCAAGCTTCGGGAGGGACGCACATGGATCGGTGAGGGAGGAGGGGGCACCCGCCTAGCCAGCCAGATCAGTCGAATCAACCCTGGAGATCAATGGGGTGACAGATGTCGCAGCCAGATCACCCTCACATCCTTTATAAACTAAAGAACCAAAAGATAGATGTAGAGACAGTAAAGCAACAAGCAAACTGTCAAACTGCAAAGGGGAGGGGAGGGAGATCTGGGGGAGATAATAGATCAACAGAAGGACTTATATATATGCATATAAGTACAACCAATGGACACAAAACTCTAAGGAGGGAGGGCATGTATGGGAGGGGGTGGGCAATGGTATATGTACAAAGATAATAATTTAATAAAAAATAAATAAAAATAAATAAAAAGGCTTGAGCTGTTTTCAGAAGTGGCCTTTGATCTAGGGTCTAAAGGGTCTCTATCCCCCCAAAGTTAACAATGTCGAAAAATCAGAAAGCAATTAGGTAGAAAGAGGAAGGAGAAAACCAAACCCATTGAACAGGTCATTCCTTTGAGCACTGAATTTGCTTCTCAGCATCTCTGAAAACAGAGGGAAAAAATGAGGAAATATTATCTCATGATTTCCATGATCATAAATTGGAGTATTTTTTTTTTCAGGTTTGACTAAACATTTTCTGGCAGTGAATTATTAAAATAAGAATTGTCATGGACTTCAACTGTGGGACAACATTGGATAGCAGAATGAGAAAAGGTGTAGATAGCGCTTTTATATAGAAACTCCAGAGCTGTTTCCTATGACCATTTTTTTTTTTAACAGTAAACCTGCAAGAAAAAAGGCCAGGCAGTGGCATAAAAGTATAAAAAGGATCCTGGATGAAGTTAAATTTACGTGGTGCAAGTACGTAGCTTCTAGCATTCTAACTTGATGCAATGATCAAATGTGAGAGGAGTAGGGAGATGAAGGCAGCACAAGACTGATCCTCACCTGTCCTTGTGGGGACTTGTGTGGCCCCTCCCACGAAGGGCTCGAGACCCCAGTACCATGTGTCTGGTGGAGAGAAAGTTATGCCCTTGGTAGTTCGGAAGTTGTGGTGACAGGACTGATATCTCAACCGTGGGTAAAGGAGATGAGGAGGCTGCTGTCCTCAAGGCAGGAAGGTCAATGCAGGCAAACTCTAAGATTTTCTTTTGGGAGTATCCTAGGAACTGATATAACCTCAAATCTCTCCTTAATGAGAGCCCAGAGTCCCATGGTTTATCATAAGGTCAGGCAGAGACAATTTGGACCTGGAACGTCTTCAGAAAAAGTGTTACTGCTGCTCTCTTGGAGAGCCCAGGAAGACCCTGGAGACCCTTTCTCCTCAGTGTGTGAGCAGCTCCGGGTGCTGGGGCAATCACCAGGGCAATGGACCCAGACATGTGGACTTGCTTGTGAACTCGCTCAGTGAGGACCTGGATCTCAAACTCCTTGAGGAATGACTCATTGAGTCTTGAACAGTGTTTGCAAAGAACATGGCTAGAGTTGGGGCGATGCCATGGGAGCTGTTCTTCCTGGCTATGGTTAGATCTTTTGAGGTCACTGGCAGTTCATGATAATGAAATTATGTCCTCAGCAGAAGGGAGGAGGCTCTGTCTCCCTCTGTGTTACCTTGGGGACATCCATCCAGTTTTTTATAAGCTTTGCTAGATGATTAAGATACAAGCTCCTGGGGAAGGATTGGAGGAGAAAACCAACTGCACCTGCTCTCACTCTGCTTGCGACCTTGACCCTGTCTGTTGGGTCACCATTCCTGTCTCTTCTCATTTGTGTCACAGTTCTAAAAACGGACCTCTTGCCAAAGCCCTCAGAGCTAAGGAATTTGATGATGGTTTTGTTGTGCTCCAATGCTTTGGATTTTCATGTGCTTCAAATTACTGAATGACAACACCTTGCCTTCCTCAGCGACATGAAACAATGTCCTGCTACTGAATGCACTCCCAGGCTGTCCCAAGAATGTCCAAGGAAAATCACTGGAATGTGTTTGGCAAATGCAAAAATGCTTCAGAGAAATCATCAGTGCATCCCATTCACAGATGTTCCTATGTGTCAGGAACTACAGACTATAGACTTTTATTAACTATAGACGTTTCTTAAGCGCTTCATTTTGACCACAAGCATGAAGTTGCTGACCATTAACTGTTCTCTGAGAGCCCATGACCGCACAGACGTCTGAGTCAGCAGCACTTGGACCCTCAGAACAGACCCATTGGCCAGGAATCAGAGAGGACCATGCATTTATCAGGGCTTTAATGAGGCCTACAGATTCTTACTTCTGTGCCAAAAATAGTAAAACAAAACATGGCATGGTCAAAGATGCAGAAGTGGGGAAATCCCTTCATTCAGAAAAAAACTGAAGTGCAATAGCAGGAAGGGATACAGAAAGAAGTGCTGGCTGAGGCTTTCTGAGGCTGTTTCTTTAAATATATCCTTTGCTATTTGCACAGATTTGAACTTGACCCAAGTTCCTTGAGGAATAAGAATGAATGGAGTGTTCACAGAAGCCTGGGGATTGGGGCACTCGGTGCCATTGCCAAGGGTGCGTGCATGCACCAGGCCTCTCCCGTCCCCACACCCAGGTGCTCACACTTCTCGGGAAGATGTTCCTGAGTACTGAGCTTCTGGAATGGAATTTAGCTTTTAACCACGACTGTTATTTTTCTCCAGCTAAAACCTTGCATTCATCAAGCCGGGTGGTCTATTAGAGCACAGTGGCCCAGAGAATGTGAATGATTTACAGAATTCGCAGACAGTATCACCAAAGGGATAAGCCAACATGTGCTTCAATTTAGGGCATAGATGTTTGTTATTCAAAGATTATCTTAAGGACTATGCTTAAGTAGTAGGATAGCGTCTTCAAAGTTTGTCAATGATTTAAAGAAATATATTAGTGTGAATTCCTGTTTCTATCATATCTTTATTATTGTTCCTTTTGTCTCCAGGACAGCTTTGGAAAACTTTCTGAATAGTCCTCCTAATAAATAACTCTAGGAAATAGAGCCACACGACTATGTGAATATGCAATGTCATAGTCATAGATTTGAGGGGCCAACACACTTATTCCTGGCTACTGGGGTTG
Organism: Pipistrellus kuhlii; assembly: GCF_014108245.1. Lineage (NCBI taxonomy): Eukaryota > Metazoa > Chordata > Mammalia > Chiroptera > Vespertilionidae > Pipistrellus > Pipistrellus kuhlii. The sequence continues at coordinate 28,429,826 of NW_023425573.1, forward strand.
CTTAAGTTCATGCTAGAATTTGGAGCAATACCTTAGTTCTTCTAGAACAGCAAACACAGGGTTAGAATTTCCTGACAGCTAAGATGCCCTTGGGGGTAGGGGGCACTAACAAGGAGCTAACAATTGCCAACTCACAAGGTCCACCTGACAAGAAAGGTTGTTTTGCTGAGGAAGTACCATCAAGGGACCCTGAAGAGAAGGAACAAGGAAGGCCTGGCTGTTCACACCCATGTCCCTGTGCGGAGATACACACAGTCATGTCCCGATGGGTCTCAATCCTATTGCAGTGATGGAGTCTCTGTTGGCTGAAAGGCCACAGCCTCTGTTTCCTCGTTGGGTGGATGGTTGCCACACAGATATTGTTTGGCTGTTGAGTATCCTCATCACTGATGTTCTTTATCTGATGTAGGAAGTCCTGGTGTGTGACCAGCAGCAATGTGGTATGTCACTATGTCGCATCAGACCCTTGGTGCCTGCAGACCCCGGATGGAATGTGCTGGGTATGGCATCAGAAATCTGAGTAATTGGCAAAGAGTCTATAATGAATTCCAGATGCTCCTCTTGGAGTTCTCTAACCTGATTATTCACATGGAATTCACAAAAGCAACTGGTATCCCAGGGAAGCCTACATTGGCAGTTGACCTCTCACGGCTCTTTGCTTTCACCTTGAAGTTAGGACCTGGTCACCTGCAGATGACCTTCAATAGGGCAGTCACATGCCAGCCCCAGGCTGTTGGGTGAAGTTACCGACTGTGGGTCTGTGCCGAGTGCTGCTGTCCTGGCTGCTGCTGGTCTGTTGTTTTGCCTTTTCTGTATCATCTATTTCTAGAGTCTCTTTATTAAATCAGCCCAAAGCAAAAAAAGAAAAAAAAAGTTTCTGTTTCTGTACATCTGGAAAACAATCTGTTAATCACTTTAAAATCAGCTCTCACTCCTCAGATATCTGGAGTGACCCCCTAGGTCAGGGCCCCAGGACCTTCCACACTATTTTCTGGGGTAAAAGTGCCCTCAGCAGCGGATGTCTCATGTGCAGGCCCAGGTGCTGAGCCCACTGGGAGAAAGGCATTCAGTGGGTGGGGCAGACCACCTCTCTCCTGTCACAGCTCTGGCAGCTTGCTTCACTGTCTGCTGTGATTCTGTTGGCATGGCTTCCCCCCTCCACCTTGCAGACAGATTCACAGGGACACCGTGGAGGGGAACCAGATCCACTCATTTCTGGGTTCTGTCTCCCAGGCCTGCAGCAAGGGCACCTGGATGGGATCTCAGGCTCTTTAGGGGCCACCATTCTTGGCGCTCGCACTGGACTCTGATCTCTTGATACTGAGATTTGCTTTCTGCATTCTTGGTGAAGGACACCCCTCAGAAACTCATTCAGAGGCAGATCTGACACCCCTGTAGCCGCGGTTCCCTCTCCATCTCCCTCTTTAATGCACAATGTGCGCTGACCTTGGCTCACGGGCCGTTCAAAGCAGCACAGCGTTGTGACTAGAAAATATCAGCATTAAATAATTACCCTGGGCTTTCCTTCCTATCCCAGCCAAATCCCAGCGGGCTGCCCAACCTCCAGGCCTTTTTGCTTAGTCTGCTGTTTTATGTCCAATTCCAGGTTCTGGCTTGATCCTGGCTGTGAGCATCCCTGCCCCCAATTTCTCCTTCGAGTCCTGGCCATTGAGCCAAAGATATTTTAAAATCACAGAAGCTTAAGGCTGGAAAGTATTTTGACAGGTCCCCCAGGCTGAAGTTAAATGCTTTTTCTCTGGCTTTGCTGAGTGGAGCCAGACTATAGCGGAGTGCCTGGGGTTTCCCACAAGTTGGCTCTGGACACAGAGGCTGGGGGCTCCCAGCTGCCGATTCTCCCCTAAAGCTGAAGCTGGCCTGCCACCGGGTTCTCCAGGAATGTCTAGCATGAGCGAGGCAGAGCAGGAAGGTATCTAAGGCCAGGCTCCTCAGAACATTAGTGGAAACAGCAGCAGTGCCTTGCATTAAGCAGGATGTGAATGGCCGAGGTCCTCCAGAAGGCAGAGCTTGTACAGTCAACCCATATTTCCCACAGCATTTCCAAAAATAAAAAGAGGAAGAAATTGTGCAACCAGATGTTCTAGTTGAGACTTGGCTGTGATGGGATAGTGTGGAGCCCTGATAGAGAAGCAACAATTGAACACTTCACAGTCCATCTGACTTTTGAGCATGTGGTTGACCGATAATTTTCTGCACCAACTCTTTTATTTGATATTTCTACTGATTGCTTTATTCCTCTGATATTTATGGGCCACACTGGTTCAGTGGTGAGCAGGCAGACATGCTCCATGCCCACACAGCCATCACGGCTCATCTGGAGGCAAAAGGTCCCAATACCACAGGCCAGCGTTGGGCACAATTGAGGAAAGCGTCTTTAGGGAAGGAAGGCAAGCTTGGAAAGTAATAATGGGGGCAGGAAAGGCTTCCTGAGGAGGGGATGTTCATATGGATGCCTCCAAGGTTACCAAAAGGAAAGGGAATTCCCCGGAGAGAGAAAAGCTCCTGAAAGGGCCCTGAGCCCAGAGGATGGGAAGAGCGATGTGTTCCACAGGTGGGGGGAGGTGGGCCAGGTAAGGACATGCACCGTCCCAAGGCCCCCTGGACCTCCTTCCAGAAAGTCTGAGTCTTGTTGTGGATCGTTAATTTATAACACTACACATTTCATTTGAAATACGATGTGAGAGAACATACAGGGGCATACAGTAGAATACAGTAGGGTATGGGATAAATAGAGAAAATGAAGTGAAAGGGAAGGAAGGTGAGCACACGGAGCTCTGGGCACTCTCAGAGATGAGTCCAAACTGGGCTCAGAAGTTCTGAAAACAACCGGGTTCTATGGTCAAATCCATTTGGGAAACATAGCCCCCTTCATCTGAGCTTCAGAGACCCACAATGCACATCTGCACATGAAGGGCATTGGGTTTCCTTGTGGTAAAGGATCCTATTTACTTGCTGTCCACCTCTCTCTCTCTTTCTTTCTCTCTCTCTCTTTCATACATGTGCAAGCCTGAGATGCTTGTTTTTCTCTATTTCAACAATGAAATGAACTGAATACACTATTTTCAAACCTGCTTTCTCAATCAATAACACACAAACATTTTTTCAAGCCATTAATTAACTTTTATCAACATCTTTCTTAATAGTTGTTGCATTAGTATTCCATTTCATGGTTGCACCATAATTTATGGCCCCAAATCCTATCTTAACATATTTAGGCCAACCCTCATTTTTCTACCTATAAATAGCTGAACAGCTTTTGGAGCTAAATCTTTGCAGACATTTGCTATTATAACCTCAGGATCTGTCTTGTGTAGTGATGTTTCTGAATCAAAATGTATATGGATCTTATGGTTCTTGATTCATATGTATTGCCATTATTGAGCCTTTGCAATAGTTTAAGCTTATTTTTTTCATTGATTATTTTGAAATCATTTTAAATAAACAGGAACTCTGCACCAATAGTACAAGGAACTTTCCCCTGAGTTACTTGAGAGTGTGCTGCCTCCAGGTGCCCTTCACGCACAAATACTTTGCTGGGGGTTTCATGCAGACGACGTCCTTCTCCTTAAGGGCAGCACAGACAGCCCGGAAGTCAGGAAATTAATGTTGATACACTGTATTCTTTGATTCCAGACTCCTTTCAAATGTTACCAGACATTTTAGTAATGCCGTTTCGTTAGAGCAAAATTATTCAACTCAGGCCACAGATTGCGTTTAGTTGTCCTGTCTTCCTTTATTCTGGGACAACTTCCTAATCTTTCCTTGACTTTCATGACCTTAATGCTTTGGAAGATGACACCCAAGTTATCCTGGGGCACGGCCCTCCATTTTGGATTATCTGATGCTTCCTCATGATGAGATTCGTGTTATTCATATGTGGAAGAACATCATAGACATGATGCTGCGTTCTCTCCCATGAGTTGCCCAATGATTTTGTTTAGTACCATTGCTGGCAATGCTAATCTTGATCACTTGGTTGAGAGGGTGTCTACCAGGATTCTCCCTTATGAAGTTACTTTATCCCCTTTGTAATTAATAAATATTTTTGTAAGGAAATATGTGAATATCTTATTCTCTTCAAACTTTTACCCATTCATTTTAGTATCCACTGACTTTTTTTTACGCTAGAGTAGTTGCCAAAAATGGCGATTTCCCAATTCCATTATATCTTCTGCATTTATTAGTTGGCTTTCAGCTCTCACAAAGAGCATTTCCCTTTTCCTTATTTATTCATGGATTCCTATGAGTATAAACTCCAATGGGTTATAATGTATTAGTACTATTCCTCATTTTTATGTTCAAAATGTACCATATTTAGCCAGCACAGTTCCCTCTACCTAGTATCTTCCTTTTGTTATACCCTGCCACAGGCTAAGCACTTGTATATTTTCTGTGACAATGAGTTGTCTAGCCTCCCATCTTTGAAATCAGTCATTTCTCCTCGAGAATGGTAGTTAGACACCAAATATCTAGGAGCTAAGTGTGCTCATTGCTGTTGTGGTATTGCTGCTTTATGTCAGAGCTGGGACTCATGTGTCTATGAGCTCATAAGGATACCTTAATTCCAATCCAACACCTCTGAGTTCATCTCAGCTTCCTTCCCATAATCAGAACCTCATTATTTCCACTATATTTTCTTATTTTACTTCTCTTACATATTCAGCCTCAGGAGTTGAACATTAACCTATTAACCAGGAGGTCCCAGTCAGATTTCCATTCAGGGCATATGCCCGGGTTGTAGGCTTGATCCCTAGAAGGGGGCATACTGGAGGCAGCCAATTAATGACTCTCTCTCATCATTTATGTTTCTATCTCTCTCTCCCTCTCTATTCCTCTCTGTGAAATCAACTTAAAAGCAAACAAACAAACAAACAAAAAAACACATTTGAAAGTGTAGAAGATGAACAAGAAAAACACAAACTATGATGAGACCCAACAAAAGTGAGAAGGGGTGGGGGTTGGGGTGATGTGTACCTGTACATGCCTTTTCCCTTACAGACGGGAGAGGAAGTGCAGGCTGCTTAGTGCTATGGGTTTGGAAACAGATGTCTGAGCCCATGTTTAATATTGTAATTATAGCCGTGAGCATAACCCAAACCAGAGACTGTTCCAGGGGCGTCAACAGGATATTGGATGGAGAGGAGGAAGGTGAGAGAGATTTTCACTCTTCATTTACTTCCTTTCTGGACTCTGTAAATCATTGTTTACCAAATGGATGTATTACTTTCATAATGATAATTTATAATGTGAGTTAACAAGAGGATATATTGCTGGCGTAAAGTGTGTGTCATTAGGCATGTTGGCAGTGGGAGGGGGCGGTGATGTTTGCAGGAAGAGGATCCCACCAGCAGTGTTGGGAAGGAATGGGTTCCAGAATCCGGACAGAGAAGCCAGCATTAGAGAGGTGGGAAGTCTCTCTAAGGGGAGGGTGGGAGGCAAGGGGTCACTGTGCTTCCCATGGGAGAAGCTCTGAGTACTCCGATGTAATGCTCTCAACGCTTCATCTGCGGAAGACATGGGGCATGGACTGGTGATTTAGAAGAGGCTAGTATGGATGGTGGGATAACTGTCCTGAAGACAGTGAGTGACGGGTAAGCCATGGGCAGGAACAGTGACGTTGACCACATGGCTGAATGCTCAGGTGTCCAGGGCTGGTCTGCTTATCCCAGAAGCTGAGGTTGAGGATGGTTAGACCTTGGGCAATGAGTCCCAAAGGCTCCTTATCACTGTGCTAACTGGACTGCAGTCCTCTGAAGTCCCCAGGACCAGAGGTAAAAGTAACTGATTTTCTTAAAATGAGGGTTCAGGAGTAGAATTGGAAAGGCATGGCCCATTGTCTCCTAAGATCTCCACTGTCCTGGTCCTGAGATTAGGAGGTGAGTCACTGCTGAGCACCCCAGCTCCCCGGCCTCTCACCTCTCTATCTTCCATGTCCATGCTGCCATCATGTCCCTGGTTTCCTGGCAGATGAACAATAACTTGCAAGACCCTGACAGTGAGTGCCTTCTTAACTTCTACACCCCAAATGCCACTGTCACCTGACGCTAGACTTGGCCCTGGCCACTATGGTGAGAACTCATTAACTGAGAGTCGCAACGGGAATAGAGATACAGGTCCTGTGCCTGGTGGTCTCCTACACAGAACCGTGGCTTCAGTGTGGGGACGAGTGGCTTGGGCTGAGTCACCATGAGGAGTGCGTGAGGGCTTATTCACCTGGGGCACAAGTTTCCTCACTTTACCTGTTTTGGATATCTGCAGAAAGTAGAATCCTTGAAGGTTTTGGGGGAAATAATGAAAATGGTACAAAAATCTTGATATTTTTAAAGAATATTCAGCAAAGCACTTTGCCTCCTTCCAATGCGGCTGTGTATGAGGGACAGAAATTAGATGTCCCAGGATTTGGACACGTTTTTAAGATAAACACCTTCCCTATGCAGGAAGGAGGTGATATGAAACGATTGGCTCTGTTCTCCGCAAAGTGAAAGAAATGGAAGATGGCACATGGATGCCATTTGCTGGACTAAACCTTGGCAAGGTCTGCTTACCTTTATGCATAAAAAACCCCTAAAACTCCATCAGTTTCTAAATTGGCTTTTATAAACCAGTGAAGAGTATAAAACATCGATGTACAGGTCTTAAGAATATAGGTCTGATTTTTAATTATGTTACCTAGTGCTCTCATCCCACACTGCCTACCCTTCCTCTTGGGAAGAAGAAGATTCTGTCACTTACCGAAGGAGATGACAGCCCAGACAGTCTGCACAGCTCACACAGGAATGGCGGCCCCAAACTCCACCTGGAAAATGTGTGCATGAGGTGTTTCTTCAGAAAATCTGCACTGAGCTACGTGATATCGGTGTCTCTCCTGAAATTCCAGACGTGGGAGTGACACCTGTGCTGTCATGTTCAGTAAAAACATGCTGGCTCCTTGCAGGCAATGTGGTCTGCATGTGCAGCGGTGACGGCAGACAACACCTTGTGATGGTCCATGTGGGTTTCCCCTCACCACACGAGCTTCCCCTTCTCTCACCTGCAGTGGCAGTCAGGACACAGACCAGCACAGCAGCCTGAGTGCCACTCCTGTTCCCCTGGGTGTCAGACGGGCAGGTGCATGTGGCCCCTGTCCTGCCCAGATCAGAAGTGTATCCTCGTGGTTGCCTTACAGTAGCCCAGTGAACTGCAGGGAGGAATTGTGCATGTCCAGTGGTGACGGTGATGGTATGGACACGGGAAGATGGCTGACATTGCTCAGATTAGCCCCTCTCTTCCACACAAGGTTCCAGACCTTATGTAGGAGTGCCTCCAGGTGCTCCCGACAAGGGCCTTCCCAGCCAGTCTTTGGGCCTCTGCTTTCATTCTCTGCTTCTCCAGTTCTCTCTGCGATGAGGCTCAGGAAGCCACAGGAAAAGGCCTGTCCCCACATTCAGGTTGTGTTGCAAGTGCCTCTGTTCCCAGAGTCACCCCAAGCAAATTCAGGAGGGCGCAGCCCCTATTACCCACCCCATACCTTTGTGCCATGCTGCCCAGGAGAGCTCCCAGGGAGTGGAGGCCGAGCCCTTCCAACCTCAGAGATCACCCAGAACAGGCTCGGGGCAAGAACAACCTGCATGATCATGTACCCAGATATTAGCAGAGCTGCTGTCCAGGTGATGGATTATCTCACTCTCCCCGCTTTTTCTCTGTCTCTTCCCCTTATGCTTTCAAATATTTATAAAATTTTCAGTTTCTCTGTTTGTTTTTTAATTTGTAAAAACAGAGGACAACCCAGGCTCTCTGGCTAGTTTGGTAGAGGCCTGGGCCTGAGATGAGCTGCCTGCCCTGGCCGCCAGGTCTAGATGCCAGGTTGCTGTGTGAACCCCTTTGTATCTGCAGCCACCACCGGCACCAGGAAGAAGCCTCCTGCTGGAGAGAGCATGGGTGTGGGCTAACCTGGACCTGCTGGCACGTGGTTGAATCCATATGCTGAGAAAACCAGGTAGAAAAGTCCCTCTTCCTAAAGTGTTTTTGGGGGAGGGGAAACACCCTCAGGGGCTTGGGGACCAGCTGCAGGGACAATAGCAAAGCTTCAAGCATTTCCCTGTGGCCTTTATTGTTAAGAAGTAACCTGCAGGTGGTTGACTGCCCAGCTTAAAACACCTGGAGGCCAGGTGATGGCCAAGCTGGCCCAGACCTGGCTCCTGCTGGCTTGGGTAGTGCATCTTCGTCAGCACTTTACTTTTTCCTTAAGGACATGGTCGATTTTCTGAGCACGGCCTAAGATACCAGCACTAGTCTCTGCTAGGCCACTTTCTAAACTCCCCAGGGAGCCTTTATTCTCATGACCCATATTATTTGACCTCGCCCCTCCCCCTGCAAGCTCTGCTTTTTGTTCTTAACTTCTCTTGTTTACAGTGAGTTTAATCTCTGTCATGATTAGGGTTTAGTGGGACAGATCCGCCGGGCCCAGGACTGGCCATGTGACCACATCAGCGAGGCCCATGACAGGGGCTTCAAGTGTGTCTACCTCTTGAAAGAACAGAGTCTTCAAAGCCTTAAGCCTTTCCCCTTGAACAGTCTTTAAAGGGCATCACAGGCTGGAGTGATGGGGACCACCCTGCTACAGGATGCACCAGGTTTAGAAATGGAAAATTAGTCGGTGTGAAAAGATTCCGACGCGCTTTATAAAAGCTTTGCACTTAAATAAGCAAGAGATATTCGATCCATATGGTTCACAGGTTGAACTCAGACTTGCAGGCACCCCAGTGCTGGGTGCTGGTGTGCCTGTGCAGGTTTGTGAGTGTCTGGGGACATCAGAGCAGGGTCGTCCATAATGCTGCCCGGGGTGTGGGAGTGGGGTGCAAGGTGGACCCCCTGCATCTCCAGGCTGTGTCTGTGGCTGATTGTCCTGTTTTCCCCTGGAAACTGGTAGTAGGCTTATGGAACCAATGCTATTATACAGTCCTTGCTAAAGGCTGCTCTCAGGAGCCCAGCAAAGAGGCGCCAGGGAGAGAGGAGCTGGACACGGAGCTCAGCGCCCCCAGACAAGGAATTCCTTGTGTTTATCTGCCCTAAAGCAGAACTGTTTTCACATTGGTGACTTGAATTTAATTCAGCCCACCAAGACTTTTTTTTTTTAAATTGTGGTAAAATATGCATAATGTAAATTCACATTTTAGTCATGTTTAAGGATACAGTTTAGTGGCATTAAATACTTTTACAATGTTATGCAACCATCTACCTTCATCTCCAGAATGTCTTTATCTTCCCCAACTGAAACTCTTACCCATGGGTCCCCCCATAATCCCCTCCCCCAGCCCTCAGCACCCACCATTCTACTTTCTGTCTCTATAAATGTGACTGTTCTGTGTATAAGTTGAATCAGGCAGTATCTGTTCTTCTGTGACTGGTTATTTCATTTAAAATAATGTCCTCAAGGTTCATCCATGTTGTAGCATGTGTCAGAATTCCCTTCCTTTTTTAGGCTGAGTACTAGTCCACTGTCTGCAAGGACCACGTTTTGTTTCTCTATTCACCCATTGATGAACAGTTCAGCTTTTGGCCGTTGAAAATAATGTTGACCTGAATATGGGTGTACAAGTAGCTGTTCAAGCCCCTCTTTCACTTTTGTGTACGCCTAGCTTATGCTGAAATTTTGAAGAGCTGCCACATTGGCTACATCATTGAACATTCCCATCAATAGTGCAAAGATTTCCAACTCACATTTTTGTAAACACTTGCTAGTTTTGTTTGTTTCTTTTTTATTTTTATTTTATTTATTTATCATTATTTTTAAAAAATATATTTTATTGATTTTTCACAGAGAGGAAGGGAGAGGGATAGAGAACTAGAAACATCGATGAGAGAGAACCATCGACCAGCTGCCTCCTGCACACTCCCTACTGGGGATGTGCCCACAACCAAAGTACATGCCCTTGACCGGAATCGAACCTGGAACCTTTCAGTCTGCAGGCCTACGCTTTATCCACTGAGCCAAACCAGTTTTGGCTATTTGTTTGTTTCTTAATTATAGCCAGCCTAGGGATATGGAATGGTCTCCCGTTGAAGTTTTGATCCGCATTCCCTAAGGATGGGTGATTTTGAGCATCTCTTTTATATGCTTATTGTCTATTTGTCATTTTCTTTGGAGAAATGTCCATTCAAGTCTTTTGCCCGTTTTTGACTGAGTTGCCTCGTTGTTGAGTCGTGGGAGTTCTCTGTAGATTCTGGACCTCAGTCCCTTGTCAGATGTGTGATTTGCAAATATTTCCTCCAGTTCCACAGGTTGCCTCTTCACTCTGCTGACAGTGCATTGATGATGGTCCAGGAGCGGGAATAACTGCCGGTCTCCGCGGGGAGCACGGGAAGTTACGGGATGGGATGTGAGGAAAGCTAGCCGGATCCCTGGCCATAGAGAGATTTTCATGTGTGATTCCAGGCCTCTCGGTACAGTGGCGGGAGCTGATGGGCAGGCAAACCCTGGCGTGACTTTAGTAATGGAGTCTGTGGGCTGCCTCCTTCACTGGCAGGGACTCACCCTCCGTGCCCTGGAAGCATCCCACCAGGCACCTCTCCTACCTCTGTCCTGCGAGTGAACCCAGGGAGCACAGTGTCACATGACTCATGACTGTGGCACTGAAGTCAGCAGGCCCTGGAGGTCTGTGACCTTGTTTCTGGACCTGCACCAGCCATTAACCCAGGCTCCCTGCTGCTGCCTGCCCGCGAGGCTACTTGAGTCTCGCACAGAAACTGGAAGCCCTGCAGGTCACAGGTTACACATGAGAGAACCTATCTGGGGGAAACCTGAGTTGTGGCATTAAGTAATGCCATCCAGACCTCTCCACTCCCCACCTTCCTTCACCTCTGACCCCAAGTTTCAAGGTTAACCAACCAGCTTGGCCCACGCAGCCCTGTGGACCTGGGCCATTTATGGAGGCTGTTAGGAAGCTGAGCTTTGGAGTCAACCCTGCTGTCCTTGAAGACTGACCTGTCCACTGCTCTGAGATTCGGGGAGTTTCCTCTCTCCTCCTCCCTCTGGCTGGTGCCCTGGCCATGCTTGGGGCCAGTGCCAGGCTCTGAGCAGAGCGTGTTGAATCAGAACCCTCCAATCCCTCTTCGCCTCTGCTGGGGGTGGGTCTGCTGACAGTAGGACAGGACTGGAGATGCCAGATTTACATTCAAACACGGAAGCTTTCCCATCAGCCCTGCACCATGGCGTACAGAAGAATGGCTTTGCCCCAGTGCCTCTCTGGCCTATGTAGGTTTCTCTCATGTGGGGGCAGGAACAGGCACCTGACCACAAATGGACAGGGGTCACGTGGTGGATGTGATTGCCATCCAAGACCCCTGAGTGCTGTAGGCTTTGGAGGTGAGCCCTGCTCGCCAATAGAGCCAAATGACCAGAGTGAGGCTTCTGACTGACAGGGACGGAGGGAGCCAATCCTCTCCTGAAGTATTTCTTTCTAATGGATGCCAGACCGTGGGCCCAACTCTGCAGCCCAGGTTTCTGTCCCCCAAATGTCGGAACAGCCTCTTGTCTGGTGATTTCCCTGCCAAACCCTAGCCTGCCAAGGCCACATTTTGCCACCGTGCCCTGGCACACATGGCTAGTGTCAGAGGAATTTTCATCTGATGAGCAGATGCTGTCAGCGCCAGGCAGGGAAGAGGGAGGCAGGAGGAGCAGCTTCCGGAGAGGAAGGGCCTGGACCTGAGAGGACATGACGGGCGGGGGTGACCATGGGCTCAACCAGAACATGCAGAGGGGCAGGAGAGCAGAAAGGGGTGTCAGCTTGGAGTCCAGAAGTCCACCTAGGCCTTAGATCCCGGCACTTAGGTAAGAGATTGCATCTTCATGCCTGGGTGGGGTCCTTCCCATGGGACCCCGGTGATAAGAGGGCAGGGATCTCACTCCTCCTGTGTCACCCACACCAAGAGCAGTGGCAAATGCCCAGGATGAGACCCAGGTTGGGGTGGGATGACAGGGCAGGTGGGAGGAACACAGAGGGAGGAGAAGCCCAGATTATGAGGAAAGTCCAGGCAGTGGAAGGAGGGCCCTAGGCAGGTGGGCTCTGATCTCTGGAGTGCTCACCTCAGAGACAGGGACAGAGAGAGACACACACAGGAACTTTAGGATGGAGCGTCCCCCAGCGGACACACATGGTCAGCTGCATCTAAAGTAGGTTGCTGACCACCACCAGGTTGGTATCCACTCTGGGCTAATGAGGGGGAGGGCACAGCACCTTTCCTTTGGGTGGTTTACTCCCTTGTTCTCCAAAGCCCTTAAAGAGGAGTGGGGTTACCAAATCAAAATCACTGTCTCCCACTTACTGGCTTATTTTCTGGGACCTGGACCAATAGGAGCTAAAAAGGTGGAGCAAGAGACATGCCTTCAGGTTGCGAGGTACAAACCTGCTCCTGGTGTGCTGACCCCCAGGTGTGGCCCAGGCATGCTGAGCTGGGTGGGGTGTGACAGGCCCCGAAGGATGAGTCCCCACTGGGGCAGGTCTATGCAAGGAGGAAGAATGCAGGAAATGTGACTGCACCTGGCTTGCCGATTCCCGCCCTTGTTCTAAGCGCCCTGGTGTGGCAATGTGTGTGTGCGTGTGTGTGTGTGTGTGTGTGTGTGTGTGTGTGTGTACATGCGTGCCCTCTGCCCTCTGCTCCCTGTTCTTCCTCATCTCTGAAATGTGGGCTTCTGAGAAGTCAATCCGGGCCCAGAAAGACACTGTCATGCAAGAGAGGAACCAGAGGACCCTCCCCTCCTCCTCCAGGGGCAGGGATGTTTGACCAGCCTGGGCAGCATTCTTTTCACCCAACCCTCGAAAAGTCTGCCTTTCTCCCGGTCAGGTTTCCAGACTTGTACACCTTTCCAAGTTCTCTGAGCACATGTGATGACTCAGATGTACCTTCCAGAAAGCCCGGCCCACCCACGTGGAGGCAGGCTCTGCCTGTGTTCGGGGCCATCTCTGTGCCGGCTCCCGCTCTGTGGGAGGCAGACACCAGTACAAGTTGCCTGGCATTTCCCAGGACAAGTAGGACAAGTCCCAGATAGTCCTCGGGGGCTGGGCCTCCGGAGTGACAGGCTGGGCCTCTGACCCCATGAATACTCTTGCTCAGGACGAGCTGGTGATCTTTCTATAAGAGAAACAAAGTCACAGACAGCACCTGCATTTTTGTCTTAAGAACTCCCACTTCTGAAGAGGCAAAGGCTTCCTCAGATCCAAGGGGAAGGTACTGAGAAGTTCACTGGCTGCATTTGGATTAAGAACCCACTCCCTGGCAAGTCAGCTTTGCAGGTCGCAAGCACCCAGTCCCTCATGACCCATGTGGCAGGGAGGAGGGTGTCTTTGGTGGGGGATATGTGACCTGGGCCCCTGGGCATGGCCAGTCTGATGAAACTTGGGCAGAGTCCCTTTCCTGGGCACAGCAAAGCCAGTTACAGTGCCAAGAACTTAACAAGATTAGTATGACTGTGCTGCCCTCATGGAGGAAATCAAATACACTGGGAACCCCAACAATGGCCTTTAAATAGCATTCTAGAACCTCCAGTGCTTCTAGGATGATTTTGAAATGGCTGCCGAGGAGATACAGGGCGAGGCGGCCTACACTTGGGCTGGGTTTTGTTTATTTCCCTCCATCTTCTCACCCCTAACCATTGTGTGTGGGCAGTGACAGAATAACTCCGGAAAGGGGGTGGGGCGGCATGTGGGCATCACGTTCCCAAGGAGATAGTCAGGCTTCTGATGATGGGCTGGGACTGTGCTTTCTCCCTCAAATACCTCAGCCTCCTTCTGTGGGCCCCCGTCATCCATCACCTATCCACAGATCTGCTCATTAGCTCATCCCCTGAACAAACTTCTCCTTGTCATGCCAGCCTGAAGCCACAATGCTCTGCAGCCACCCAGGAGGGGACAGCCTGCCTGGTGAACACATCCAGGCCCTTGTTTGACTCCCCTCGCCTTCCGCTGGACCCCAGGTAGCCTTAGCGGTGCACAGATGTCCTTCTTGAAAGAGCTGTGGCCACGGCAGTGTCCCCAATTTAGACTTTCCCTTTCTTGTTGACATCAACATCCATGCTGTGCTTCATCCATCTGCAGTCTGGTGGGATGGAGGGGGGAAGTTGGTTTTAATTTATGTTTTTGCAACTTAGAGTGTCCTAGATCTGTGTTCTATGGTGCCAATAAGTGAGAGAGGGAAAACGAACTTCAATATTTTTCTTGTTATAGATGCTCATTGAAGCTGTTGGGAAAATACAGCCAAGTGTGAATAAGCAAATTAAAACCACTTGTGGGAGCACAGTTAATCGCTGTTGACATTTCGCTGCATTTCCCCCATGCTTTCATTCTGCATGCAGTGTGCTTTAGAGCAGCGTTTACAGAAGGGGAAAGTGCATAGCAATCCTCCGGCGACCAGGCCAAAATCCAGAGTCTGGTTCACGTTTGATCCCTTTCCTGAGCTTCAGGTCATCCTGATGCTGCTGGTCTGGTAACCACGACTCTGAGATTAGAGCTCAGGCTTGGAGTTCAAGCGCAGCTCCTATCAGGCACAAGTATTGGACAGTAGCTTATTTGACCTCTCTGTGCCTCAGTTTCCCCATCTTTAATATGGGGATAGCAACTGCCATGTAAAGATTATATATATATATATATATATATATATATATATATATATATATATATATATATATATATATATAAATAATAATAACAAAGAAAAAACAAAAACGAGAAAAAGTATGCCAGGATCCATCGCTTGCCTGGCACTGAGCAAGTGCCCAGTAACTTGTAACTAAATTAAAAACAAGGCAACGATTTCCCAGAACACCATAGTCTGTGTACAGCCTAACAGGCTTGCTTTCACTTGACATCATATGGTGAGCATGTTTCCAATATTACAAATTTTCTGAAAACATAATATTCAATAACTGTTTCTTAGAGGCCCCCATTGTGTTGATGAATCATAATTTATTTGAACATTTAAGATGTGAGAATAATTGTTTACTTGTGTATTTCTTGTAATCCAATAAAATCCTATTAGTAAAGCCGCTCTTTGGAGGGAGAGGGGATTTCTAGATTGAAAAGGAACTGTGGTGTGTTTTTCTCCCCTGGAAACAAGGGTTACAGAGCATCTTGTGAGAACAGCCGTAGCAACTTACAGACAAGGATTTTTTAAGTTCCGAGGGTTCCTGGCTCCCCAGTGGCTCTTAACAACAATGAAGGAAATCGTTATAGGACCCCAACCCCCCTACACTTTGTAGATCTAATAACAGAAAGTTCAATTAGGGCTTTTCAGACAAAGAGGATATGATATGACTTTGTTCCTGGTGATGACGAAAATAACTGTTGAGAAAAAACCAGCGAACTTGGGAAAAAATCTTGACATTTTAAGAAAGAATGTCAAACATGTTAGGACCCTTTTGTACTTGGAGATTTTTCGCCCTCGGGTTTCAGAGCCCATTTGCCAAGATGTTTCGTGGAATTTACATGAACCCTCAAGAACGATGTTTATTTGGAATCCTCGCTGGCGTTTGACGAGGGTCCCTTCTTACTGGGCTCAGGGAAGTGGCTTTGAGCGGGGTGTGCACGGCCGGGCTGCACAGGGAGAGGTGTGTGCAGGTCAGGCCTGCGAGTGGCTGCTGAGATGGCCGCCCAGACCTCACCTATGATAGAATCGCTCTCCTAAGGCCAGGGGTGCCTCTGGGGACAGCAGCTCTGCCTGTCACCGAGGATCCATGTTGATGGCTTTGAACCTTTGATGAGAATTTTGAAATTTCATGTGGACGGTGCAACTGGGGCGGGGGATGGCTCGTGGCCTCTGCTCATTTTTGCTCAAAAGGTCACACACCGTTGTGGCTGGGACTCTTGCAAGTCTTTCTGCTGAGATCCACGCCTTGCAGACATGAATAAATCATCACAAAGGACCTGTGGGGAGGAGCCACTGTTCCCACCCACGTCCATGATTCTCCCCACAAACCACACCTCCACACTGTCAACGCCGTGGCCTGTGTTCACTCTGTGCGCCCCATCATCCGCCACCCACAGGTCTGATGAGTCACTCACACCTTCCAGCTACACCCTACCTCTGCCCCACACACCTGCTCTGCCAGGTAACCTCTTCAGGATTGGCCAGGGACAGAGCCCAGCCCCAGAGGGCCAGAGAGGGACCCTGAGCCATGCCTGGCTCTGCTGACCTCATATTCCTGCAAGGACTGAAGGCATTTTTGACTGCTTATCTCTGACCTTCAAGAAAAGTCTGGGCCTTCAACAGAGGCGAACCTCCGAAAGAAGTTGTTCTTCAGCCTTTCCATGCCTATAGACCCATTGCATATTCATCCATCTGACACTATTCGTTTTTTATCAGTGATCATGTTTATCCTGGGCAGCGTTGCCAGGACAAATATTATTTCATTGATTTTAACATCTGTTCACATGAAGTCTGATATTCAAATTCACCCCGTCTTGTCCTGACAGCAAAAGGACCCCCGGGATAGTCACACCCACGTCTGTAGCCAACACGAGTTATTTCTGCCCTGCGGCAGTGAGCATTCCTCTGCTATTTTCTGAAGCAACGCCTGCTTGCTTCCACGAATAAAAATGGCACCAAAACAGAGTCGCAGAGAGATAGCTCTCCACCCCTACTCTCACCAGGACTTCTGCTCACCTGGGCCTCCGTCCTGCTTTTCTGCATCTGAAGGATGAGCAGGCCACACCCAGGACTCAGGACCACGTCTATCTTAATGCTGCAGCATCGGACACCAAGGTCCTCCTGCAGGGCAGCCCTGGGGGGCGCATACTCAGAGGCTGGAGAAGGGCGACTATATGCCTGAGAGCACCTCCCAACAAAAGGGCCATCAGAGGTGACAACAGTCACTTCTCATAGTCACCATGTGTTCTGAGCAGGGAGTGATTTATAGCATCACGACCCGCCCTGTGACCTGGATATGAATGGCCCTTGTTCCATTTGTTAGTGGGTCGCTGGTCATCTGGTCACCTCCAATCCCAGCTCCGTGAGAAAGGACAGTGCTGTCCCTGTGGTGGGCTGAGGCCAGGATGGAACAAGTCCCAGGTAGAAAGGAGCTGGGTCACCTACACCTGAGGACGTTTGCTCCTGCACCTGCCGGCTGTCCCTCCATCGCTGAAGGACCCACACGCACACAGCCTGAGGCTGGGAACGTGTCTGTTCCAGGGCGTGGTCATGCTCTGGGCCTGGCGAAGCTCTGTGTATAAGAGGACAGACTGTCTGGGACGTGGCTCCAGTGCATCTTGAAAAATGATGCATGTGACAGAGGACATGCCTAGAGAAGCTGTGACCTTTGCTCCCCTGCATGGAAGGTGCCGGTATGTGGTCTCCAACGACCTGCCCTTCTAGGAACTGCTGTCATCCAAACGGGTCCTACAGCTGCTGCCCTCTAAACTGTCTTCTCTGTTTCCCCCAAGGTCCTCCAGGGACCACCTATGAGTGGAATCACGCAATATTGGCCTTTTGGTGACTGGCTTATTTCACTTAAAATCATGTCCTCCAGGTTCAGCCATGTTGAGGTACGTCTATGCATCTCCTTCCTTTTATTTTATTTAATCTTAGAGAGATAGGAAGGGGGGATAGAGAAAGAGAGAAACAGTGATTGGTTGCCTCCTGTATGTGTCCCAACCGGGGAATCCACCTGGGTATGTGCCCTGATGAGAAATTGAACCTGTTGGAGTACAGGAAGACACTTCAACCGAGGCACACTGGCCAGGGCTCTCCTTCCATTTAACGCGGAGTCCATCCCATTGCATGTATGGGCCACATTTTGCTTGTCCGTGCATCTGTCCCAGAACACAGTTGTTGCTTCACAGTGAACTCTTAGAGCTGCTTTCAATTCTTTGGGATATATATCCATGTATGAAATTGCTGAATTATATGATCGTTCTAATTTTTACTTTTTGAAGAATTTCCTTACTATTTTCCATAGCAGCTGCACCATGTTACATCCCACTAGTAGTCCACAGGGCTCCCATTTCTCTGCCTCCTCATCAATACGCGTTGTTTTCTGGTTCTTGATAGTAGCATATCTCTAATGATCATTGAGCATCTTTTCATGTGCTTATTGGTAACTTACACGTTTCTTTGGGGAAATGTGTATAAGTGCTTTGTCCTTTTTTATCAAGTTTCTCAGGTTTTGTTGTTGTTGTTGAGTTATAATAGTGCTTTATATATTTTGGATATTAACCCCTATCAGATATATAATTTGCAAATATTTTTCCCATTTTGTCAGCTGACTTTTCACTGTATTGATTGTGCTGCAAAAACAAACAAACAAACAAACAAACAAAAAAAAAAACCCACACAATCAATAAAGTGAAAAGGCAAAAAAGTTAAAAAATTACATCAGAAGTTTTTAATTTTGATGTAGTCCCATTTATCTATTTTTTCTTTTGTTGTCTGCCATGTGTTTTTAGAAGTAAAAACTTCTTTGGTCAAAATATATGAGGGCCAGGCCAGCCTGAAATGAAAAAGCACCTGGTGGTGACAGATTACCTGTGACCTCCAGGGGCTGCCGCAGTAACGGTGAAATCACTCTGAGGTGCACCGGGGAACTGTCTGCCTGCCTCTCCCAGGGATGAGCGGCCTTCAGCTAACATTCCCGTCACACCGCAAATCCCACAGGGCTCAACAGTCATAACAGCCTGAGCTCAGCTACGGAGACTTAAAGGAGCAAATGCCCCCTGTTTCAAACCACAGACACCTGGCCCACCGGGGAGCCCGGCCGTGCTTGTTATAGATCATTTCCATCCATCTATTCACACCACACGCGCACACACGCACTCAAGAACACACACATGAACTTACACATGTGTATGCACACACTTGTGCACATACTTTCACTCACACACATTACACACTCACAAACACATAGGCACATGCTCACACATGCATGCACCAACATGTGCATACTTCCACATGCACAAACACACGTTCAAATGTAACCTGTCCCCTAATTTTTCATTCTTTGAATGTAAAGAGGACCAGATATCCCCGTCCTTAATTATCATTGAATTTTTTAAAGTTTTATGTTCTACACGGTATATATCATGTTTCTATCAAAACAGAAATTCTATCTAAGACCGTGGCTTTAATTCCAAGATTCATTATAGCCAGCATCCTGAGACGTAGCTATTTTGCATGCACCATAGACAAGGGTCCTCACAGAAACAGGGAAGATTGTTGGTGTCCTCCCTCGGCCCTCCCACCCCCACACTCTTTCTCTCCCTACAGCCTCCACCAGAGTCAGTGTTTAAATCCCTGCCCACATTTTGGCTATCTGTCAAGCTGTGCCCAGAATTTGAGGTGGCTTCATAGTCATACAACCTGGCTAGTCCCCAGACACCTCAACTCAGCACCCTTCCCTCCACCTTCTGTCCCTCCCTCCACAGATTCCTATTTGTGCAGGTGACACCATCTGCCCCGGGGGGACTTCTCTGGTGTTTGTTCCCCAGAGCCTAAAGCTGCCACTTCTGCAAAGTCAATGCCATCTCTAGGAAATGCTTTGTATCTCTCCCCTTTCATCACCACTCCCATTGCCTTAAGGCAATGTATGGCCTCCTTCCCATGGCTGGCCTGTTTGTTTCCATGCCTCGGTCCGCCTTCCCTGCCTCTTACCAGCAAGGGCTTGCAATGATCCTGACACCAGCTCTGTGTTTATCACTGAACTGATTACAATGTCAAGGTTTTGGGTTTTAATCACTTTCCAAGAAAGCCCCAGTCCCCTTTGCTGGGCTGTCAGTGCCGTCCTCATGCGAAGGAGACAAACACCTCCTCCCCTCACAGAGTTGGTGTGAGAGCGAGCCAAGGTGCCATGAGAATGAACAAAAAGTCTGAGTCAAAATGAGGAATCTGCTGAGTTGCAGGGCTCCCCGCCCCACCATGGGGAGCTCTCCTCACCTCGCTTTCCTTTGTCAAACATAACAATGCCTCTCAGCTCAAGCAAACTAGAGTATAAGAATGCCCCCGTTGTGGGCCCCGTTGTGGGCCAGCAGGTGGATGACTACCACCAGGTCTCAGTGAACTCATGACCGGGGAGGATGTGGTGGGTGCTTGTGAGGTGAAGACCAGGGTTCTTAAGTGAACCAGCAAATTCAGTTTAGCCCGAACTGCATTGGTCAGCAACCTGGTCAAGGCTTTGCTCTACCTTCTTCCTTTGAAATAGCTTATTATACTAAGTGAAACAAGCCAGTCAGAGAAGACAAATACCCTATGATCTCACTTTTATGTGGAATCTAATGAACAAAACAAACTGACACATAAAATAAAAACAGGCATGGATACATAGAACAGACTGAGAGCTGTCAGAGGGGAAGGGGCTGGGGGCCTGGATGAAAGAAGGTGAGCAGATTAGCCAAAAACCATGTATACATAACATGTAGATACAGACCACCGTGTGGTGATAGGGGGAAAGAGGGTAGACGAGGGGGGGCTGGAAAAGAGACTTTGTTTGGGGTGGCAGGCGGCGCACGATGCAGTGGGCAGATGATGTTTTATTAAGTGGTGCGCTTGAAATCTATATGGTTTTGTAAACCAATGCCACCTCACTAATTCAATTTAAAAAAAAAAAAAAAGAAAAGAAAAGAAAGAAACAACCCGCCTAGGAGTTATTCCCCGTGAGGCAGAAATACAGATTTTGTCTATTTAGCAAAACAGAACGCTAATTGAGTGCTGCTGGGTTAATGGCTCTGCAAGGGAGAAATGAGGCAACGGCTTAATAGATTAACCAGATTTCCTCCCCCCACTCTTTCTATTTGATCAGTTTGCGTGCACACTTCAAAACACAGAGCCATAAGAAAGCTGAGCCGCCGCCGTGTTCACCGAGGAATGCAGCCTTTATGGTTCTCGTGTTAAAGCAAATACAGAGTGTACGGCTGCGGCGGAAACCCCAAGCAGAAGGAACTGTTTACGGGGCACTAACATTTCCCACCTCTCTTCCATTATGCATGTCGTCGTTTGTGAGGGGCTCCAAAGCCATTGTTTCCTGGAATCCACGCTGCTTTGGGTTCCGGGTACCAGTATGCCTTATTTAATCAGGAATGGATTCGTGCAGACCTTGGAGGCCCCGGTCAGGAGTTTAAATCATTCCCAGGAAGGGCAACTCCCCCAAGAAGCAGACATGCTATGCGCGTGCCCTTTGTAACTGTTGTCATTGATTTGCAAAGTGATGTAATTCAAAGAAATATTGGAAGTTCTGCAGTGACCCACGCCTCCTACTACATAGCTGACGTCCACAAATATTTGGCCTTGGGAGCTGCTGACAGATGCTGTGAGCCGGTCATCCTGAGTCCCTGCTCTCAGAGCCACGGTTTCCGCTGAGAAGCTGGCCAGTGGCATTTTGATGTTTTCTTTGCTTTCTCTCTCAGGTCACTGGCTCTGGGAGAAGCCAGCTATCATGTTGTAAGGATGCTCAAGCAGCTCTGTGGAGAGGCCCACGTGGTGAGGAACTGAGGCCTCCCGCCAACAGCCACATGATTTCGCCATCTTAAAACTGCTTCTCAGCCCCATCAAGCCTTCAATGACTGTAGCCCCAGATGACACCTGGATTGTAACCTCACAAGAGACCCTAAACCAGAAGCACCCGGCTGATCCACTTCCAAACTCACAGAACAATCCAGAAAGTACAGTTTCAAGTGTAATTTCATTAGTGAATTCATTTCTATCTTCTGGGTGTGTCACTTTTACATTTTCTTACACATTCCATTTCTCTTATCTCCTTTGGCTGCTATTACAAGTGTTATCCAAGTTTCCTAGCTATCAATGGGTCTAAGTCTTTTATCTTATTATTTCCTTCACTTCTTTGTTTTAACATTCATAAACCTTGGTCTAATGGTTCTCTGGATTCTGCAAATCTTTGAGATCCTCCTGCCCATTTTTCCCCTCACATGGAGGACCTAGATGACACTCAGCTGGCTCACCATCTGAAGAAGGTCACCTTGCCTGCCTGAGATTTTACTGCTGTTCTCATGGGCTAGATGCTTGTATCAGTCAGGATCAGATAAACTATGCTGCAATAACAAACTAGCCAAAATATCAGTAAACACTTTGTGTCTGTTTATCTCCATCCCCCCTCCCCCCTCAACTCATGCCACATGTCCATCACTACTTGTCTGGGGACATGGGCTCTTCTCTGTCTCATGGAACCAGGCTGATGGAGTCTCCAGCTTTATGTTTCCATGACTGGCAAACAGAGGAAAGGGAATGTGTTGGAATAACACGTTGGCTCTTAAAGCTTCTCCCTGGAAGTTAGATGTGCCTCTCCGATCATATTTCATTTTCAAAGCAAGCCATATGGCCACAGCTAACTTCAAAGGGGATGAAGAAATGCAATCCTAATACTAGTATGTGCCTGGAAAATCGGGAACTGGAGAAATTTGATGAATATCAGCAATGTCTGCCACCTTTCGTTCTTGGCCCGCCTGACCTCTTCCTAAGCTCTCTAGTTCTGCAGACAATCAGATAAGAGTCTTTTAGTTGCAACTGACAGAAATATAATTAAAGTTGGTTTTAAGAAAAGATAAATCCATTGGCTTCTGAAAGTTCGAGTGGGAGCAAAACCTTGCTTTAGGCACATGTGTCAAACACAAGGCCCGCGGGCCAAATCCGTCCCGCCAGGCCTTGCAATGTGGCCCACACCGCGCTGTCATCACTGCACTCCGCTGCGTTTCCATCACAATGACAGTTTATGACTGTTCAGTAAACCATTCGGCCCGCGATTTAGGCTGGATTTTAGATTTTGGCCCCTTCTCTGATTGAGTTCGACACCCCTACTTAGGGGAAACTACTTCCAGATATTCCAGCAACGTTTTCAGAAGCTGGTCTCCACTGTGGGGCTCTGCTTTCGTCTGTGCCATTTTCATTCTCAGGTGGAGTCTCCCAAAGATGGGAGCTTCAGGGCCCAGGCAGAGAGGCTCCTTCCCAGGAATTAGAGCAAAGTCCCAGGGCTGGTTCTTGGGTTGGCTCTTGGGCTGCATACACTAAATCCATCACTTTCTGGCCGAGCAGTTGTGACACCTAACTGGCCAGGCCTATTTCATAGACTTTGCCTCAGAGCCAGAGGCAATCAGCCTCACATGAACTACCTGGCTTAAGAGTGAAGGGGCGGGGGGAGTGGTCCCGAAAAGTAGTCAGTGACCTACACTCTAAAGAGGGGGTGCTACGGGCAGGCAGATGGACTTGTCAGATATTCTCTGCAGGTATTTTTCATATGCTATTCTATTCCCACAAATACCTCACATGGCCCACACCTCTCCCACTATTCTTATGGCTGTGTCCCTGCCACCACAAACCAGGTCTGATTTGCTCTGGGTTGGCCTTGGTAGCAGTCAGAGAAGCAAACCCAACTCATCATGTTCTGGGCAGCAGGGATGAAGCCAAGGACTTGAGGGCTGTCATTTCTTTCTTAGATGCAGGTATCTCACCTTCTCAGGGCATCAGGAGCAACTGGATTCAAATATGAGCCCTAAGTCTTTAGAAAGCCAAATCTAAGAAGATGTTTAGCAAATGGCTATTATAAAAAAACTCATGCATGTTCCCCCTCCCGGGCCCCTGCCCATCTACCATTGTTGATGGAGACAGAATTCTATTGTGAACAATTAGAAAATTACCCAGATAATTAGGATGGAGAGGAGTGCTGGCCCAGTGGCAGTAGTTTTCAAAAAGCTATGGTCCATGTGAAAAGTCTGACATATCACTTCCTATGAAAAAGGGAAGATGAAGCATCTCCTTCAACCACAACCCTGCGCTGGATCCAGGGCAAGCATTTAGAAATGACTTTCCAGTAGATGGTTTATAAGCCTCCTGGGAGGAAGGTGATCATTTGAAGCTAGTGGGAGTTCCTTGAGGGCCAATCACAGGAGATTAGTCCCATTTCCTTGTTTTGACAGCAAAACTGGACTTACAGAGCTGAGCCGTCTGCAGACATCATATATCTGGATCGGAACAGCATTTTGGAAAAGTTTCTCATGTGATCCTTTTAAGGATAAGCTGAGGGATCACGCTGGATTGGCCCGGGATTAATGGCTGCACGGAAATGGGGCTGATGGCTCTCAAATTAGTGGGCTGCTCGGCTTCCTGCTGAGCTTCCATTAATCCTGCACCTGAACTATTCCTGTCCGTAACTTAGATGACACTGATGGCACATGGGGTAGTATTATTACAAATATTAGCGCAGTGACAACAGCAGTCACAGCTGCGGTAATATATATTTTGTGTTCACTGTTCCGGGCATTGTGCCCAGAGCTTTCCATGGAGAGTATTATCAAAGCCCCAGAATCCAGTGGGTCAGGCAGTCCTATTTCTCCATTTTACTGGGGAAACAAGGGCTGGCACTGGGAGAGAATTAACTTAAGGAAAGACAGCTTAGCCCATTTAACCTACCGTAAGCACTTTCAACCATGCACAAGGCAGGTAGGAAATGGGTATTTGGAGGGGGGTCAGTTGATTGTGTTTCATATCCAGGGGGTTGCATGTAGGGGAGGGGCCCAGTGATGGAGTTTCCTGCAGAAGGTCTTCTCTCAGCAAACTCCCCTTGCTGGCTCCCGCCTTGATCCTGATTCAGGAAAGGCTCCGATCACACACTAAGCCTCAGGAAGGAGACTGAGCGAGTGACAGCAAGTGCCAGGCCCCCTCCAGGAGAGTGGGGACTTGGAGGATAGAAAATGATGTGAGACTAGATGGTATCACCTGTGCCATGGCTGAGTTGCAAACTGTGCTCCAATGGCCCTGGTGGCTCAAGCAAAAACAAATGTGAATCCGTTATCAGATACCTCAGGGAAGAATGTCTCAGGGAAGAAACTTCCAGGGTGTGTGTGTGTGTGTGTGTGTGTGTGTGTACCTCTCTGTGTGCGTATGATTCCATTTCTCACATTGGGCATCTTAAGAGGGAACCTACACAATGTCCTCAATAACTCAAGACCTTTTTTTTTTTTTTTTTTTGTCATCCCTACATGCATGTGGAGAGTTTGATGATAAAGTGCAACTCCATGACAAATGAGAGAACAAGAAAATATAGACTATACTTAAATGTGGAAAATTCTAGAACATGAGGAGGACTAGATGGACTCCATGTCCTTCAAACATTTCTCAGTGGGAGCTCAGGTCAGAGCTGCTCTATGGATGAATGATTGCCTTTGGAAAGTGCACTGAACCCGGGGCTTTTGTGTTCTTGGTTGAGGTCAGACTCAATTCCCTTAGAGAGCTGGTTAGACGGTCACATTGCACGTTTGCTTTTGGGAACCCAAACTCTCCACTAGAATGAGCAGAGGGGATTAGGAACACATTAAGAACCACTGGGATTATAGAGTTCTATTCCCTATGAAACAAAGAAGAAATTATTTTAGCTGGGAATTTTTTGTGGTACAAAAATTGTAGCCAAAGGAAAAGAAATCGCAGTAATATTCCCATGGAGCCTCAGTTTCGATTGCATATGATATCTCAGTGAGACCAGCAAGAAGAATTGATTTCAGAATACACCTTAAGTAGCTTATGTCACAACATTTTGGGAACACATCTGCTGGCTAGAGTTTGAGATGAGCTGACATCACACCATGGCCCCTGGCAGGAATTAACCCACAGGACTGGTCTCAGCCTGGAGATGGCCTACAGCTCTAACAGCAAAACCCCGTGGGCCCAGGGAATAAGCACTTGTCCTGAGCCCTCCCAGGCAGGAGGGTGGGCTGCCAGCACTACCGAGAGCCATTTTGACAGGAGGTGGGGGGGGCACACAAGCCCTTTTTTTGTCATTTAGAACTACAATTGATTCGCCAAGTGACCCGCTCACTCAGAGGTGTTTAAAGCCTTACTATGAGTAAGCACAAATCCCAGAATCCACTGGGAGCACACACCACTTACCCTGCAGCCTGGCAGGGTCCTCTGTCAAAGGCTGGGGACGGGCTGCTGAGCAGCATCAGCATGATGTTGTTTATGACAGGTTCTTTAAAAGGGGTTCCTGAGTACAGCCAGGCTGAATTAGAACTGCGGCGGCCTTGTCCAAAACTGCACAATCTGGACCATCAGTCTTGATGTGAGCTTCATCTTGCATCTTTGTAGCCATCTTTGCTCAAAGCGCTAATTACCTCTTGTGTACCACTCAACCCTATAGCAGTTCTTAATATTATGCCTTATTCATTCTTCTCCATTTCATGTTTCCTTGAAAAACAATGAACAATCTTGGTCTTTTCATAGAGAATAATTGCCCATGATTTTGGAAGAAAGCAGGTTTTGTGCCAAATTTAGAAGCTCACGTGATGCTTACCCTGCTTGGTTTGGGGCAGCTGCAAGTGCTTCAGAATTATCTGGAAGCTGAATTTGCATCTCTAGTTGAGGGGACCTCGTTGTGATGCCTGCAGCTCTTTGAATAGTGGCCCCATCCGAGACAGCATGAGTCCCAGGCAAGTCCGTCCCCTCATCAGGTTGAACCTAGGCAAAGCAGTCACTGCATGCTGCACAGAGCATGCCTGTTTTCAGGACTTAGGACCAGTGGAAGGGATGTACTGTGATCATTAATGGATCCTTGTGCATCATCTCCAGTTCCCACAACAACCCTGCAAGCTGGTTATAAGCAAAATTGTGCTCCCCCGCCCCCCCCCCAAAAAAAGATGTGTTGGAGTTCCAACCCTCAGAATGTGACCTTACTTGGAAATAAGGCCTTTATAAGGATGTTCAAGTTCAAATGAGCTCTTAGGGTAAGCCCTCATTCAGTGTAACCAGAGCCCTCAGACAGACACACAGAGGGGGGACTACACAACACACACACAGAGGGAGACTACATGAAGAACCACAGGGAAAAGACCAGGTGAAGACTGCAGTGATGTAGCCATGAGCCAAGGAATGTCCAGAGCTACCAGCAGCTGGAAGAGGCCAGATCCTCCCCCTACAGACTTTAGAGGGAGCGGGGCCCTGCACACACCTTGATTTTGGACTCCAGCCTCCAGAACTCTGAGATGCTCCATTTCTGTTGTTCTACATCACCCAGTTGTGGTACTTTGTGTCAGCAGCCACAGGACACAGAAGGACGGAAGGATGGAGGCACTAAGCAGTGTAATTGTTTCCATTGGATAGCCCAGGAAATAGTAGAAGGCATTTCCCCAGGCTTGTATGGCTGCTGTTACAGAGTGAGTCTGAGTCTGAATGGGTCTTTATTTCCTGGTGCCTGCCCTCCGAGGCAGGGATGCTGCTGCTGATGCCCGCCCTGCCAGCACCTGAAGGATGCCGTTCTGGAGGGTGGTGGTGATGAATGTGATATTCCAATATCTTGCTATGCTGCGCACATAACCTCTTTCTTCACCTTTCCCTATTTATTTTGTGCACAAACTCAGTTACTATGGACAAGCAGACAGGGCATTATTGTAAGTGGTGGAAAGCCCTGCCTGGATATTCTGGCCTCTGATATCAACCAATATACAAGGGATGGATGCACTTAACACCCACCTTGGAGGACTTTGCAAGAGCCAGCAGGTATGTTGCTGAGAGATGAGAAGCAGAGCCCCTAGCGGAGTGGAGGGATAGTTCAGCCCCTGGCACTGTGGGAATCGGGAGGTGGCATCAGCCATTGGCTCTGAGTGCAAGATTGCAATAGCAGGGTGACTTATCAGCATCATTCCTTCTTGGACCCCAGAAAATTCTGGTCCCAGGCAGATGCCATGGGAGGGGTCCGTGCTGTACGCCACAGTGAAGGGTGCTCAGCACCGTCTCATGTTTCTGGCAGTTTCTTGGTCATGGCAGCCATCCGCATAATGGGGCCCTGTTAATCCACATTCCTGTAATTGTAACTATAGATTACAGACATTTGTTCGCATGGCGCCAAGGTGAGAGATGAAGAAACTGCTTCATGCATGCAAATCTGAACAATTCATCTTCCTGAATATAATGATGGGGGAAAGGGGGTGGGTGAGTTTCCAGATGTGCTAGAGAGAGATTTTCAAGACGTACAGTCACACCATAACACGTTCTGATGAATTCTTCAGAGATGAAATATGCCTTTGATTAAGGAAGGCTTTTTTTTTTTCTCCCTTTTTGATTAAGTCCTGTGTGCATTGGGGTCCTCATTTAGTCATGATGGCGTATGCAGAATGAAAGGATAAAAACTTCACTTTGATTTATGATCATGGTTATTAATTTCTGATGCAGCTTTTTGGTTTGGATTATTTGGGGGTGGAGGGATTCGGCAACGTATATGAGAAGCCTGAGAGATTTACTGGCATAAACATCACCGCTGAGGTCTAGCCATAAATAACAAAACTTCTAAAAGGAAATATTAAATCCTATATTAGTAGCAGGCACAGGAAAAAAGGTAAACATGTACGAAGTTAGTGGACACAGACGAGGGTTTCTACGCAGGTCACTTCTGAAGGGAGCCTTACACACATGGCTTGGACTCGTGCTTCCTTGTTTTCTGTAAGTTTCTGATTCCAAACACGTGTCACTAGGATGGGTGTCCCTGATCCTGGTGTGGTCAGCAAGCTATGAGCAGTGCTTACTTTTGTTAATGACCAGTGTTCACAGGATATAACTTTGATGGATTATTTTCTACCTCTTTATGTTAAAGGCACAGTCATGAGCTACCTGCATCAAAATTCCAACTTTGAGTGCATGCTGTATTCATAACATGTTCTGACTGGACGTGTTATCATTGTAATTGGCTAGTTAATATTAATAAAGGAAAGAAAGCAAATGGGAGGCCAGACATGATAAGCACGGCCATCTTGGCAGCTTCACTAGGAAGCTAAGCTTTGTGCTCTTCAGAGAACCACTGGTCCATCCCTTGAAGTTTACTGGGGAAGGGGGTGATCAAACAAAGGGAGTGACGAATGCATGAGCAATAAAGTCTGGATGATGGGAGAAGTTGCTTGCCTGTCAGTCTAGCCTGGGAACAGTGGATGGGCCAGGGGGTGGACTCCATCAGAAGCAGGTGCAAAGTCTTGGAGAGTTAATTGATTAGTTTGCAGAAGCTCCTAATTAAAATTCCCAAACAGGGAGTCCCCTTTCTTGGGCTCTCTTGTTCATTCTCGCTTGTTTGCTTTTCTGTTCTCTGTTCGCTCTCCTGCTCCATGACCCACACTCACCCATGTGCTCGCCTCATCTCTCTCCATAGTCTCGTGGCCTTAAACAGCTGCATGGCTTGTGGCCACATGTAATGGACTGCAGCTGGGAACACAAGCGGAGCGAGGCAGATGCTGGACCGGACTTTAATATGGCACAGAAATTCTGGGCAGTGGCCTTAATCCTGGCCCTGCTGAAGACAAGATTGGACTTCTTCCATGGAGAGACGGACAAAGATGGGACCTTGGAGGGGAACCCCCTTAAATTTATATCATCAATAGAGATTTCCATGAAATCCTCAGGAAATTCTTTTCCTTGAGGCACCCAAAAAACTACACTTCCACTGATAACAGAAGCATCAGGTGAAGCCTCTTTTTGGCTTGGGCAAGCAGCCTCAAGGTGGAATTAGGGTATCAAACTGGCCTGGCAGGAGAGAGGTGAGGCCTGGAGGATGTCGGAGTTTAGGGGATCCTGGCTGCCCAAAGCAGCAGGGCCAGCTGTCCACTCATAAGGTCCGCTCTTCTCAGGGTGGCCTGGCTGATGCCCATGGTCATGGCATGTCCCTGGCATAAGGTCTCCGAGCAGAACTTGGGGTGAATTCAGAATTCCAAAGAAATTCAACTAGAGCCCCTGGTACATTCAGAGAGCAAGTCTGGTATCCAGGGACTGGATATCTTGACTGGTTGCCTATGTGGATGTTTTTAATAGACCAGATCCAGAACCTTGACCCAGATGCACTGGAGGTGGAAGCCAAGAAGAAAAAGCTAAGCAGAGAGGACTGACAAGCTAGGCAGATGTTGGAGCACATGGGGGAGTGGGGATTGTCAGGGAAAGAAGGCTCAGTTTGGGGTGCTCTGCCTGCTTTATTCGGGATGAGAGATCTCACCAGATACCAAGAGTTGAAGGGACTCAACGAGCAAGAGGGGAGACCTGTGCATCGAGACGGAGGCCCGTGTCCCCTCTCCCACGAGGGTTTACAGAAATGCCAGCAGCGCTGTCACCAGAGCAATGGCAGCCCTCCGTTTACCTGAGGTCTAGCAGCAAGGCCGGAGCCCTGCCCTGGTGTCTCTGCCTATTTTGAGTTGCTGCTCTGAGCACCTCTACTTGCTCCCCCCGTTCTCCAGAGTCTGGGAGACAGGGCGGCTTATCTTCCCTAGAGCTCCATCCTCTGGTCCGTGAAGCTCCCCTGGCAGCATTTCTTCAACCAACTGTCCATCCACTTGTGCTTAGACAGGCTGCGTCATCTCTGCAGCCCAGTGAGGCCTCTCTCTCCACGGGCCTCGTCACCATCTACGGGAAGCCTCATCCTTGTTGGGCACTGCTCCCACGTGGCTGGGGTCCTCGGGCGGCCTCCACAATGCCCACCCCTCCGAAGACCTGAGATCCTGTGCAGATGGAAGGCTACTCTTGTTAGTGGCTGCCAGAAACACACGTGTGCGGAGTGCCCCTGCCTTCCCGCCCCCAGCCATGCAGATTGGACTTGGCACGCAGGTGCTTTGTTCGTGAGGATGGTGTAAGTATGTGGCGTGTGGGAAACTGTGCCAAAACCACAGAGTGAATCAGCTCTTTCTGATGAAAGTGTCTGTCTTGCCTCCTTGGGAGCGTGTGGGCAGGTGACGGACACGTGGAAAGAAACTGTGGCTCTGAGGTGGCGGTCCGACAACAGTGCTGCGTCGAGCAGCTCGCCAAGGATGTCTGACAAGCCTCCTCTGAGAACAGCCCTCTTGCTCCTTTTTCTCTGCCACATAAATAAGTTACAACAGGCCCCGTGGCGTGTCTGGGGTGAACGGATTGCAATCAGAAGGAGCTGCCCGTGCAGAGATGGGCCCAGAGGAGGGAAGTCAGAGCGAGTCCGGGTGCAGGAAGAGGGTCAGGCGCAGGGGGACTCAGTAGGCCGGTCCGCTGCCTGCAGAGCACAGGACAATGGCCCAAACCAGCTGGGGTGAGCAGGATTGAGAGAGGGAGGACAAGGGAGCCAGGAGCAAGCTCCGTTGTTCCCGGTTACCACCACCATCTGGGCTGGGCCACGTCCTGGGGCCAGAGGGGGACACAGCCCAGGGGATGAGCACAGCCACAGGCAGAAGCAGGGCCCAGTGTCCCCAGAACCATGGTCCACTCTTGAGCCAAACCCACTCATGTTTCTATTTCCATAGAAAAGGACACACTGAGAGATTGTCAAGCGCTTTCCTACAGAAATATGACTTTGTGCCATTCCTAATCTGCAGTCTGCCGATGCTCTCGTTGCTGTTTTTAAAGAATAGCTTCTACAGCACAGCTACTCTGTGCAGGCTGGCACGGGTGCCGAGGGACCCTCATGCTCTGTCCTCACGCTCTGACACCTCCTCCCTCATCCGTTATAAATGCTCTTGTTCTGATGTGGCTCCATATAACTGGGACATGAGATGGATCTCACACACCGCGACCACAACCGCATTCCGGGAACTCGGCATCTGGTACCAACACTGGGAAATGTGCAGGGAGGCCAGCCCTTGGACTGGGTGTGAGTCCTCCCAGGTACCTTCTTTCCCTTTCCTTTCTTTCCCCCATTTTTCCTGTCTATTGAAACATTTCACAAATGACTTTTGCTCTGCTTCCACCATGAAAAATAAACAAAACAACGGGTTCTGAACCACACCAGAGGCCGGGCCTTGGACCTCACCAAGGTGGGTTTAAGGGCATTTCCAAGTCTGTGGATGCTGGTGGATCTCCTGGGAGCAACCCATACTCCGGCCCCACGAGGGTGTGCCCCGGTTTGTAAGACCCCACCCTCCCAGTCTGGCCTCCCTCGGGCATCCTCCCTTTCACGCAGATGCCAGGAAAAAATGGTCAAACCAAAAGATCCTCCCTTCCATAAGGAGCTATTTTGTTCATTCCCGCCTTACAGGATTGTAGGAACTCACAAAGTTAGGTTATTGACCTCACTACTCCGTGTCGAAATGAGGCTACACGGGAAATATTAACCAGAGGCCTCCAAACTAAAAGCGGGCTGGGCCTGGGGAAAGCATGCGCTTTGTTTACAGTATGCATCTTGGCATCCATCACTGCCATCCCCATTTTTCTGAGCGAGAATATCATACTGATATTTCATCGGAAAACGGCCCTCACCCACTCGTGCACAGTCATTAGAAATTGGGCTGCAAATGCCATTCTCCAAACTAATTTGATTTAGGCTTAACTAGAGAAAACGTCTGTGCGCTGCCTCATTTTTCACCGTGGAAGAGTCAGCTGGTTCTTTTTGCGACCTGGGAGGCCTGGACCCTGGACTGCAGGGGCAGGGAAGGCTGCTGTATGGCCCCAGGAGCAGCTGCCATGGGGGCAACGCTTCCCTCTTGGCTTAAGTCTCACCCTTCGTTCTCCTTTTGTTAACCCATCGGGTCTCCCGCAGCATCAGGGCAATTCATGTGGGTGGGGTAGCCCTCCTAGGGCCCACACCTGTTGGGGGTTTGGAGGCCTAGGTCCCATTGACTTAACCACGGAGGGTCAGGGGATCCCCAATCCTGGAAGACAAAGCAGCCATCACCCACCTTGAGGAAGGGGAGATGCAGCCTGTCCTTTCTCCATAAACCTGAGGTCCCACGGTGAAATGCTCAATCGGTTCTATACTGGTTATGACACCCCAACCCCGTTGGAATGAAGTTGCCCTCCTAGATATTTATTCATTTGGCTGTGTCCATGGGTGACGGGGAAGAGAGGAGAGTGACCCCCTGCGTGGCGGCATGCTGGTGGGGGTCACCTTTTGGAGCTCACTGTAGGTGGAGAGGCCTAGCCCTGGCCTGGTGACTCCCTGTGCAGCTGCGGAGGCATGCGGTGGGTGCCGGGTCTCGGTGCTGGCCGGACACGGAGCTCCTGCCTGGAAGGATAAACAGAGAACACATATTCGCCATTTAGAGAGAAAATGTTTTTTGAAACTAAATAATGCGTTTTTAGTATTTCCCTATGTATTTGGTTTGTGGCTTAACGCTTCAGACAGGAAGTGAATGAATAGCAGGATGATTGAGGCCCCAGCCAGGGTCTCCCAGCCCAGGTCTGTCAGGCCCTGAGTCTCTCCAGCCCGAGGCAGAGGGCTCTGCAGATGAAGCCCCAATAGCAGTGCACAGCAGTGATTCATTAAGGCAGTGAGCCACAGGGTCTGGGGAACGCGAGTCCAGAATTTTAATGAAGACACGCTCCTGGTTAAAATGCCGATACTAAAAGCACCCCAATAAAAGTCAAAGTCTAGCACGCACAATGTTACAATTATTTTTCTATGGCGGAAAAGGACCTTTGAGGGTGGCCAATTGGATCGTCTAATTTTTTCAGAAGAAACTGCCGTGTGGGAAGGTTTCCTGAGAGAATGTGGGTAAAGGCATAAAAACAGCTCTGTTCTCCTTCAAGTTCAAGTGAGAAGGCTGGCCACTTCTCAGCACTCACAAGTCAAGGAGAATGACTGAAACAGTCGCTTTTCAGTGAATAAAGTTTTATTCTAACCTAGTAACCCCACTTCTCAGTATTGGTCAACGACAGAGAGTGGAGCCCGGAGAAGCTGTGAGGGAACCAGCTCACAGCCTTCCTGTCTTTTTGAGCCATAACCTGAATGTCCAACCAGGGACTTCTCTGACCGTGTGGGATGTGCTGGAGGAAATGGATGAAGTTATGTCTGCTGGGTACCAGGGGCTGACAGGCATCCCTTCCTCCAAAAAGACAGGGTTCCAGCCAGGAAGTGTGTCTTCCCAAGTTCTTGTGAACTGTATTCATCTGCCCTCTGCCGGGTGCTGCTGTGCAGTGAACGACCTGTACCCCCATTTCTGAAAACACTGTCTCCCAAGAGAGATTTAGACACAGGTATCAGGATTAATCAGGATGGAATATTATGCAGCTATGAAGAAGGAGTTAGAGGATTAGACACTGGTACCAGGGTTAATACTGGATGGAATATCATGCAGCTATGAAGAAAGAGGTGGAAGGTGGATGTTTATTGAAAAAGGCAATGCTGTCAAGGTAACAGCACAAAAGGAAGCAGCAGGATCCGGCCAGGGCAAAGGGCATATGCCAACACAGACACCCTGAAGGAGGCAGGAAAGGCATGAAGCAACATTTGAAATGTCTTCTTCTCTAGGAGATGGGATGACAGATGAATGTTTCCTCTCATTCCATCTTTAAGTTGGTTCATGCATAACTTGGTAACTAAAACGACCACAGCCCATCCTTCTTCCTCAGAGTGGCTGCTGCCTATCAAGTCAGCACAGACACCAAAGTAAGGAACTCTGAGCCCTTGCTCCCACCTGGAAGAGTGGGGGAAGGTTCCTGTGAGTCTCTCATCACTACATTCTCATCAGCTGTTCCGTATGTAACTTGGTCTCACTTGTGTTTCTGTTTAAAGGTACCCTGTTTAATAGGTACTTCTCATAAATAACTAATTATATACCGTGTTCCTTTTTTTTTTTTAATATATTTTATTGATTTTGTACAGAGAGGAAGGGAGAGAGATAGAAAGCCAGAAACATCGATGAGAGAGAGTCATCGATCAGCTGCCTCTTGCACACCCCCTACTGGGGATATGCCCGCAACCAAGGTACATGCCCTGACCAGAATCGAACCCGTCCCAAGCCGACGCTCTATCCATTGAGCCAAACTGGTCTTGGCTATACCGTGTTTCTTTATAATAAAACGCTCGCTGAGAAAGACCTAACATGACCCTGGGCAATGGTGACCATACATTTCCCTGGCTTTTAGTTTAGCCTCATAGCAATGTCTTTGCCATGACATCTTTAAAAATCATTCATCATCTCACAAACCCACAAATGTAGCTGCTTTTCCATTCTCCACGGCTCTCCAGCAGGCTAGGTGTCCCTGAGCCCTTCCCAGAGCAGCCTCTGGTACACAGGGGTTTCCTCCTCAGTTTGCTCCATGCTCGGCACCCTCACTCCCTGACACTGACCGGCCAACAGCACCAGCACACAGGCCTGCGCAAAGCCACCTAATATACGTCTGCTCCGTAAGGCACCACGCAGCCCTATGGAGCTCAGGGATCTACTTCCCCCAGGACCTGGGCTCTGCACTTGGGGCCCGTGAAATCACTGCCAAAGGGCACAAAAATGCAAAGCAACCCCTCTCCCCACCCCCAACGTGGCTCTCTATGGACCTCATCTGGGGACATGCTTTTGGAGGACTCATTCCCGCTCTACACCTGCCCACGCCTGACCCCGGAGCACATGTGTGGTGTGGCTGCAGTCAGAAACAGGTTTTAGCGAGAAGGTAAATTTGAAAATGTGGAGTCTTCAAATGAAAGGGATCAGCAGTAATTAACACTGAACAGATCAGATATTTTTTTAAAAAATTTATTTTATTGATTTCTTACAGAGAGGAAGAGAGAGGGATAGAGAGTTAGAAACATCGATGAGAGAGAATCATTGATCAGCTGCCTCCTGCACCGCCCCCCCCCCCCCCAGCCTCCCACTAGGGACGCGCCTGCAACCAAGGTACATGCCCTTGACCAGAATCGAACCTGGGACCCTTGAGTCCTCAGGCTGACTCTCTATCAACTGAGCCAAACCAGCCTTGGCCAGATCAGATTTTTAAAAATTATATATTTTTTTATTGATTTCAGAGAGGAAGGCAGAGTGAGAGAGCGATAGAAACATCAATGAGAGAGAATCATCAATCAGCTGCCTTCTGCACACTCCCTACTGAAGATCGAGCCTGCAACCAGGCAGATGCCCTTGACCGTAATCAAACCCGGGACCCCTCAATCCGCAGGCCGATGCTTTATCCGCTGAACCAAACCATCTAGGGCCAGATCAGGTTCTCATTGGATCTGTCGTCTGCCCAAGTGGAGCCACTCTGATGACATTTCTGATCATGTCCATAAATTACATGGATCCCAATTCACCACCCCGGCGGTTCCTGAACGGAGGGCTGGTGTGCTGTCCACTAGGGAGTCGTAACCCATAAAATTTAATGACGTTTAATATGTTTTATGTTAGAGAGCAGTAATTTTCAATCGAAATCATTAGGTCTGGGTTTTATTTTTCTGAGTGAAATTTTGTGCTTAAAGCGCTGAATTGAAGCAAGATGGGTTGAAACCCGAGTGCAGCCTGGTGACAGAGGGGCCTCTGGGAGAGCTTCACACTTGGGGGGATCACATTGCACTTCCCTTGGCTGCAACCCCACCCAGCACCTGGGAAAATAGCCCCCCTCCTCCCACCAGGCAACCCTGCCTGCCCACGGGCTGCAGAAAGAGCTTTAATTTAATTAACAGAAAACAGCATCAATAAACATTAGCTCAGCGAGATAGTCACGGTGACGCCAGGGCCTCAGGCGACAGCTGTTCGGGGCACACCCAGCAGCGCGGGCTCTGGCGGGCAAGCTCCCTGATTGGTGCCTCTCTTGTGTGGGCCTCTGCAGCCTCCACCCACCTGTCCCAGTCTCAGTGCCCACCTGGTTGCTGGGAGAATCACTCCCACCCCCCACCCGGCTTCCAGCAAGCACAGACTCCTCTTCCTTCTATCCCCCTGAATTCTGCCTCACCCAGGACAGCCGACACAACCAGGAGTCTCCAGCAAGCACCATACCTATAAAAAGGAAGATAACACACTTGTCAACAAAATGCTTCTTGCAGATCCTGGCTTGATTGCGACAAGCTTCCTGCTGACCATAGCTGATGGGGTTTGGTGATGGCAGGAAGGAGAGCTTTCACCTGTTGTCAGCTCCAGTGTGAGAGCAAGGGCGTGGTGTGGACTTTGGGTCTGCTCCGACTGCCTGAGGCACTGGCAGGAGAGCGGGAATAGCTCTTTACTAAAGAATGCAGGCCCAGCTGCCATGTCCCACAGGGGCTCCGTCTCCCCAGGATGTGTCCGCGAAGGTTCTTGGAGGCCACGAGGCGCTACTCTCTCGTGGGGGCTTACTGTCGTCACACGAGGTTCTGCATAGGGACCTGGAAGTGAGTGTTCCAGCTCATTATTGCTCTTTAATGGCAATGCTGGTGTTTTTTGCCTCCAACAGCTGACATTGGCTCACACAAGTGGTTGTAATATATTAAAAAAACATTATGAGAGAAGCCGCAGAGAGCCGGAGCGCTGCGTGGCTGTGCCTGTGAAAACAGCAGCCCTGTGTGACTCCTTTGGCTCCGACAGCAGCGCGTCACAGAGGCAGCGCTCAGGATGCCGGGAAGGTACGTGTTCCAGAAACAACAAGCCCAATCCACTTGACACATTGGGACGTGGTGGGAATGTAACCCAAGCAACTTTGCGAGTGTGAGGTGGCCGGGCCGCTGAGCCCCCGTCGCTGTTCCTGTGGCACCCGAAGAGCACAGTCTTCCCAAGCCAGGAGCCTGGGGCAGCTGCAGAATGGCTGGGAGCGGGCTGGTGAGTGCAAGGAGGTGCCCACCTGCTCTGCAAAGAGGTACCATCCCATCGGAGAACACGGCTCCGATGTCTACCTGCATGACCCTCTCCTTCTAACTCCAGACTTCATGAAGACACCAACACTTCCCTGGTGACTGAATCACTAAGAAATGAACTAGATATACATGTAATACACAATGTATGTTCTAGATTCCAGGCACATGCGTGTGTGTGCACCCAGCCCTTCCCTCTGAGACGGGCTTTGCGTCTCCGCTCCCCTGCCCACTGTCTGCTTCCCCTGCGGCCTCTGCCAGGCAGGACCATGGGCTTAGGTGTCAGGGAGCAGGGGCTCAGAGCCCCAGCTCTTTGTGGGAAGGCCTTTGTGGTTCAGTGGCAGGAAGCTGTGGGATTGAAATTGGCTGGGTGTTGAGAATAGAGGGTGATATGTCAGTGTGAGCCTTTCATGCATGTGAGCCTTCCTGAGGAGGCCAAGGGAAGGCCTGGCCTGCAGGCTACGGCTGGTGACCCGGAGCGCCTGCTGGGCACCGTGGGGGTGTCCAGGTGACTATAGGGCCACAAGGGGGGATGGGACTTATCTGCATGCACACACAGGGTAGGATGACTCAGGGTTAATACTCCCTGTGTTTGTCACACACACATAGCTTAAGCCTGGAACTTTCCCCATTTAGATGGGGGCATTGGTCTGGCATTGCTCCAACCAGGAAGAGAATTATACACAGAGAAACCAGAGGACGTCTGTATGAATGTTTTTGCTCCAAATTAGAGACCAGGGACGTGGTTGGGGAGTGCTGGAGAATAGTGGTCCTTGTCTCTGTCTCCTCTCCTCCTCACAGAGACCAGATAAGTGCCTCTAAGGACGAGGTGATGAGAGAGCACCTCTTCTGGCGGAGTCCCTGCTGCAGTGGGCAGATATAAGAATCCAGTGAGGTCGAGGGTCCTGGGCTGACAGTTCCCTGTTTTCCTTCCCAAGGGGTGCTGGGCAGAGAGCAGGCCTTGGAGAGAAGCCAGGAGGCCACGTGGCAGCAGAGAGCAGGCCCATGGAAACCAGGGGGAGCTGGATGGGTCCTACTGAGTCCTCCATTTTAGAGACAAGAAACCAAATGAGTGGAGAGTTTGGAGACTTGGTTAAGGCCACTCAGATGGGCAGGGCAGAGTTGACTAAACCAGGCCTGCTTCACAGTGATGCCCAATGCCCAGTGCTTCAGCTTCTGGTGTGGAGTGTGGAGAGAGGAGAGGGGAGCAGGGAAGGAGAGGAGATGAGGGGAAGGGAGGGGAGGAGATGATAGAGGAGGGAAGGGGAGGGGAGGAGAAGAAAAAGGAGGGGAGGAGAATGAGGAGAAAGGAAGGAGGAAGAGGAGGAGGATGAGGAGAGGGGAAGGAAGGGGAGAGAAGGGGAGGGGAGTTTTGTTTTTTTTTTTTTTAAGCCAAGGGCCATTTGGATATTTATAACATCATTTGCAGGCCACACAAAATTGTCAGCTTAAAAATTGTCCTGCTATATTTGGTCAAACATTTAATGAACTCACCCCTAATGCCTGGGCAGCCAGACCAAATGACCTTGTGGGTCTTGTACGGCCCGTGGTGGGCTGGACGTCCCTCACCCCTGAACTACATTAATGTGTCCCCACACTGTGCAAGGCATGCTCAGAGGACTGAGCTGGGGCAGGGGCAGCAGGGAGGCCTGGCCAGGATGGAGCAGTGGGGAGGCTGGGGGCAGGACCAGGGCCTTCTGTCCAATACTCACATTTCTCTTGTCGGCACCAACAGGCTCCAGGTACCTCCTGCCCATCATGAAAGGAAACTTCCCTGTCTCTGCTCTTTTCCCCTGGGACGTGGAGAAAATCCTTTTCGCTAAGCTTCCATGGGACAAAATCTCTGGGCACTGGGAGCGGGTCTGGGTTTCTCCCAAATGCTAAGGAGCTCTCAGCTTTGAACAAGGTATCTGCATCCATCTGGTGCTGACATCATAAAAAATCCTTATCTCCCTCAGAGGGTCCCTTCACCCAACACTGCCTCCCCGGGGAATGTGTCCCCGCCCGCAGCAGATTGTGTTGGGAAGGACACCTCTAATCAGCTCCTTAAACAGAGGGTCTGATTAAAAGGAGGGCGAGAAGCTGTTCATAACACGCTGTGAATTAGCGTGCAGGCCTCTGATCTTTCACAGGAAGGCTCCCACAGGAAGGTTCACAGCCTCCTGTCCTGCTGTCCTGTCCTGCCATCGGGCCTCCTGCCTGGGAGAGGAGGAGGAGGAGGAGAAATGCCTGAGGTGGACGTGTGAGCCTTGGGGTGCAGCAGAGGGATGGTCAGCATCTCCCGAATTTCAAACTGAATGGCATCAACTTGAGGATTTGCCACCAAGAAAAACTGCTTTTTCAGCCACACATCTGTGGACATCTTAGAGCCGAGGGGACACGAGAAAAAAAAAACACAAGGTTGCAATTCTGAGAAGGATGTTTTCCCTAACCTTTTTCTATAAGGGTCCAGCTTCTTCCTTGACTATCAGGAAATGAAATGTCATTTTACAAAGGGGGCATGGCATGCAGTCTCTAAATTAGGCACTTCGTTCCGGCTGCCAGGCATTTCAGAAGTATTTGTTTCCTGAGAAAGTGCACGAAGATGAAACAAAACCGCTGTATTTAAGGGCAGATGGAAGAGTCCCTTTGAAGTCCCAGCTGGGGAGGGCAGCAGCCAGCCTGGTGTCCTGCCCCTGTCCCTGCTGCCTTTTTCCTCGGCTTTCCCATCCCCGACGGGCAGGCTCTGCCTCCCAGGGTCTCCTGCCTCTCTGGATAAAATGCAGAAAGCTGCTCTTGGGGTGTGTTTGGTGAAGGAGGAAATAACTAGAAAACGGGTTCTGCTGACAGCACTTAGCCATATCTGCGTTCGCTTTCCCAGGGTGGCGATTCTCTCTGGCAAAGTCGGCATCCTGGGTCGGATGTGTGGGTTAGACCCGGATGCCTGCAGAGAGGATGGTATTTGCTGGATGGTTAAGTTTGTTTTCAAAGGCTCCGCACATGTTCGTGTTGACAGTCATAAGGAATGAAGTTAGGCAGGTGGTACCACTTGGCCAGGTGGTCTTTGTTGATGCAGCACTTTTGTTACCTGATAATTAAGCCAGGCCAGCTGAAGGCCTGGCTGTCCCCTTGCCCCGGCCCACCTCATGCTGTCCTGGCCACCTGGCCCTCTCTTCCCAACGTGCACCTGTTTAAATCCCACCGTTCTTCACGGCCCAGTTCTGGTGGGACCCCGGCGATCATATGTCACTCACACAGCGGTTGACGCCATTGGCCCTCCCTTTTGAAGTGCTTCCGTTCACTTTTTGTAATACATTCTTGTGGGTTTGCTCCCCCTTTGTGGGTATCTCAAATAACTTATATAAGTGCTTTATTTATTTAGAAGGCCCTTCTTTAGACAGATTATATCAATATTCTTTTTGTTTATTTTTATTAACTAATTGATTGGCCTACATTTTACTTGGGTAAGGTTTAAGGTGAACATCTACCTTTGCTTTATTTTTTAACCAAGGAACTTTTGGTAATGAATTGGCTTTTGGTAATGAATTGGCCTGGTTTTCTCTAGGCTGGGTGCATTTCTCTGCCAGTATCAGGTTCCCAGTCTCACTAAAGTCTGTCCCGAATTCACCTGTGATCAGCCTCTGTCTACCTGAATCAGCTCTGTGGGCTTTTAATCACCTTGGCTCCTGCTGGATCTGCTCACATAGTGTTGATGGCAACTTCTTTCCAGAGTTTGACAAATTGCTGATTAATCTTCTGAATTCCCCTGTGTAGTTAATTTTGCAGCTGAGTGAGTGAGTGAGGTCCACCTGCATTCCAGGGGGATTTGGAGGTAGAGCAGCGGGGTTCCCAGGATCTGGCTTCTCTTTCCTGTCCCCCAAGGCTTCCTCTGTCCTCTGCTCCCTGTGAGCCAGTGCTCTGCCCTCTTCACTTTCATCTGCTTTGGTTCTCCCGTTTGCTGTTTCCCTGTCCCGTAGGCAGACACACCTGTGTGTAAACTTGATATCAAATCCTGTGAGTCCTGTCAGTCAGCGCATCCCCCATGACACGTCCCCCCCCCCCTCCCTCTTTCTGGTGTTTCTTCTACAGTCCTAGGCCCACATCCAGGTTCATGTCAAGGCCAGCACTGAGGGCTCTCCCTCTGGCCTTTCCTTTGTGCCCCCTGCCAGCACCCCACCTCATAATTCCATTACTTCTCTGTTTCTTGGATGGTCCCTGTCATTCCTCACTGTATTGTCCCATTTTCTGCTCACTGACAGTCACCTGTCCACGGCGTCCAGCCTCTCGATGGAAGCCACAGCTTCAGAAGTAGGACAGGAGGTTTTTCACCACACTTTCTTGTGGAGCCCAGATGCTGTTCAAACACACACACACACACACACACACACACACACACACACAGTAAACATACACATAAAACCAAAACAAGCATCACAAAACAATTCTTACCACATGCACTGTCCTCTGGCATTTCTGTTCTATTAGCAGCCGTGCTGTACACACTTTGTAAAACACTCACTTGAGGGGCAGGTGAGATAACATAACCTCTGGGTCTATGTTACCTGCCCTCAGTCATCTCTTCTGCAGGAGGACTTAGTCTGCAGCGAACATAGACCACAACACTCCTTCCAGAAATGTGACATATGGGTAGATGTTCAAACATTCATCCTCGGCGTATACCACCTCAGCTAACATTCCTGCTGGGAAGCCCTAGTGCCATCATGGCCCCAGTTCCAAGATCCCACGGGGAGTCTTTCCTACTGCCCTGTCCTCTAGCGTCCCCAGTCACCTTCTTCATTAACAATCTAAACCTTATTTTTTAAATTAAAATAAGGCACATTGTAATATCTGTCAAAGTAATTGTTGGCCGTGGGCCAGTGTGACAGAGTAAAGAATCCCCCTGGCCTCTGCCCCTGTTCCTTGTGCAGAGGTCCAAACCCCTTGGGATTTCCTGAGCAATACCACTGTCTCTGCTGTTCACAGGGACACCGTTAGGCCATACCTGAATGTATGCTTATGATGTGGGGTCGTAGATCATTTAAAGGAGGAGCTGTCCAGGCCCAAAAGACCAAGCATGCGATAGGAGGGCTGGAACTTGACCTATCACACACAGACCTCGGGGGGGGGGGGGGGGGGGGGGATGGAGAGTGTGTTCAACCCTGTGGCCAATGAGGTATCAATCATTCGTAGGTGATAACACCCCCAGTAAAAACTCTGACCTGGAGGTGTGAGGCAGCTTCCTGGTTGGTGAATGCATCCATGTGCTGGGAAGAGGATGAGCCTGGATTCTGGATTCTGGGAGGAGTGGGCATGGAAGCTCTCTGGCTTCCCCCGCACCCCGGACTTCACTCTATGCATCTTTCGTTCTGACTTTACTTTGTATTCTTTCAAATAAAACTGTAATCACGAGTACAATCGACCCTTGAACACTGCAAGGGTCAGGGATGCCGACCCACCACACAGTTGAAAATCCACGTGTAACTTTTAATTCCCCCCAAACTTGAGGATTACTAGCCCATGTGGACCAGAAGTCTTCCTGATAACAACACCCTGTATGTGTGTTCTATACTGTATTCTCACATAAAGTGAGCTAGAGAAAAGAACATGTTAAGAACATCACAAGGAAGAGAAAATACATTTAAAGTACCGCGGGTATTTAATGCTACTGTAAGTTAACACATAGTCTATTTTAGCCTGCATGGCCTGCTTTTAAGTTTCTTTAAATTGTCGATTGGATGCCGAAACCGGTTTGGCTCAGTGGTAGAGCGTCGGTCTGCGGACTGAAAAGTCCCGGGTTCGATTCCGGTCAGGGGCATGTACATTGGTTGCGGGCACATCCCCGGTAGGAGGTGTGCAAGAGGCAGCTGGTCGGTGTTTCTCTCTCATCGACGTTTCTAGCTCTCTATCTCTCTCCCTTCCTCTCTGTAAAAATCAATAAAATATATTAAAAATAAATAAATAAATAAATAAAATAAATTGTCGATTGGAAAACATCTGCGTTTAAATGGACCCTTGTGTTCTAAGCTGTGTTGTTCAAGGTGCTTTCTTGAGTTCTAGCAAATCATCAGCTACAAGGTGGGAATCATGGGGATCCCCAAATTCATAGTCAAGTGGGACAGAAGTTGGGGTATCCTCATGATCCCATTGGCAACTGGTGCCTGGAGTGAGGGCAGTATTGTGGGGAACTTGCCCTTTAAGTTGTGGGATCTGATGCTGACTCTGGGTGGTTACTGTCAGAATTGAATTGAGCTGTGGAATGCCAGTTGGTGTCAGAGAATTGGTTAGAACTGCAGACATGACAATCCCCCGGAATGGTAATAGACAAAGTGCTTCCAGGTCTCATGGTTCAGATCCTCTGGGTCCGGGAATCCTCATTTTCAAGAAGCATGCAGGGATGCTTCTACATATTAAAATTTGAGAGCCAGGGCCCGACTCCGTAAAGCAGATTTGTGTAACGTAAGCAAGTAGAATGAAATGAAAAGTAAATCAACCCTAATCCCATGAGGAAAACATCTCGGTGTGTTCTTTCACCTTCCCACGGAAACGGATTTTATTACGGATTTGATCACACCGTGTACTCAGCTTTGGGTTCTGCTTTTCCACTTAACATTCTGTCACATCAGGCATACTTCCCTGGCTGTGGTACACCCTTTTAAAATATCAGTAATCACTTCTGCAAAAGAGTGTGTTTCCTTAACCACGTGTCTCTTTGGGGGGCATTTAGAACACGGCCCATTTGTCACTGTTGTGAATTATGTCGTGATGAAAATCCTTCTCTCTGAAGCTTTCCTGGTATTTGTTTTCACTGCCTCGGGATCCCCTGAGGTTAGAGGACTTGGTCTGTCACCACAGATGGTCCCCGGCTCAGGGGCCGCACTGTCCATGGGTAATTTTAAGGTCCCTTCTCTGGCAACCATGTTTATTTTCACGAGCTTTGCTAACTTGATAGGTCAAATGGTATGTAATTATTTTAATTGCATTTATCCATCCTTAGTGCTGTGGGAAATTTCCCCAAGTGTTTGTTTACTAATTGCATTTCCTTTTGTGACTTCTTGGTCCATGACCCCCACCCCTTTTTCTCCCAGGGGTGTTTTGCTGTGAAATTAACCCTCTGTCTGCATATTTACCACAATTACTTTTTCTTTCCCCATTCACTCTGAGGTCCTGGTTATGGGTTTTGATATACTGGCATTTAAAAATGGATCTATTCAGAATCTGGCAACTTTTCCTTTGTCTTTTCTTGTATCGCTTCAAAATATGGAAGCTCCTCCTTCTCAAGAGATTTTATGATAGATATTTGCTTTCTTGTAGCTTTGCTGCTTTTTAAAAAATCTGATGGTTAAATATGTCCTTTTTGAATCTATTATATCTCGGATACATCTTGGTACATGAGAGGCAGTAAACTAATAAATTATTCTTTTAATGTTATTGTTCAAAAAACATCTATTGAAGGTCCTTTCTCTTTCCCTCTGATGTTCTGGGAAAGTTGCTTTATGGTCCTGGCCACTTTGTAGGACAACTGTCT
This sequence comes from Pipistrellus kuhlii, assembly GCF_014108245.1. NCBI lineage: Eukaryota > Metazoa > Chordata > Mammalia > Chiroptera > Vespertilionidae > Pipistrellus > Pipistrellus kuhlii. The sequence continues at coordinate 28,474,759 of NW_023425573.1, forward strand.
GGTTACAGCATGACCCTAGGGGTAGGGCTTCGCCGTGGTAGGTGATGTAACCCCAGAATAAGCAGAGCACAAGGGCCTTCTAGGAAGGTTTTGAACAATAATTTGAAAGTGTGTGTATGCGAGCCTGCGAGCCGGCTCCTCCGAAGGGCCGTGATGCCTGGATCCCGGAGAACCATCCTGATCTTAGCACTTCATGCCCTCATAGGATTAGCCCTATTGATTCATTTCTTCATATTTTGCACACGAGGTTCTTCCCCAGGAGCATCTCGGTCCATCACTATGACTTGTCTCTAAGCTGTTATTTTTACACTGCTTATGTGAAATGGGTACGTATTTTTAAAAGTCCTCTTTTCCACAAACAGAGGGAAGTGGTGAGGTCTTGGAGTCTGCCTGTGATTTCATTTTCTCACATACTGTTTGTGGGTGAGAAAAACACGCTTTCAGGGGCACCGAGGCCCCAAACTGCACTTGTAGCCTGCTCGCTAGGACCCGTGGACAAGTGCCTTGTTTCCAGCTTCCCCCGCCTGGTCTCACACAGCTTCGTGCCCCCAACCTGAATCTCTTCCACCGACTCACTTTCGCCCTTTGGCTGGTGAGATTCCCAAGCCTATCTGGATACCGTCGGGTTTTCCATTTCTCTTCTTTGCTAAGCCTAGAAACACAGAGACCCCTGCCTCTGTCCCTAACCCTGGCCAGCTGTTTCATGGGGAACCTCTAAAGGCTGGTGTCCCCAGAAGACTGTAGAGTCTGGCCCTTCTCTGCCCACTGGTGACCTGCAAACAGCCCTGCTCAATGGCGGCTGATGGCAGGGCCTGGGCGGAGGCGAGTGACAGGCCGCAGCCCTCTCTCTCGGGGTCTCCAGAGTGCATGGTCTGAGATGAATGTGCCCAATTTAACCCATTCTTCCTCTGATGTGTCCTCTCAGTCTGCATCCCCCTCGCTGTCCAGGTCGCCAGTGGCTTTAGTCAGCCCTCTTACCATCACCATAACCTGACACTGTAACAGGTGGATTTTCCATGGCTGAGTACAGAGAGGCTGTCCCCACCACAGGCACTGAATCTGAGTTAGAAGGTGCAGAGCGAGTGTGTTCTGAAAAAAAAACCACGTTCTGTGTTTAAAGTTGGGATATTGAAATAAATTGCAAATTGTTTTGGTAACACGGATTACAAGAGCAAAATTGAGAGAAGTGCCCTGGGCTGAGAGGTGCCTGCATGGGCGTGGGGAGGACTGTGGACACCCTGAAATCTCAGTGCCCAAGATGTGGGACAGCACACGCTCATCAGGTTTATCAGAAAAGGACAGGGGTGAGAAAGGCCGAGGGACGTTACCCGAGCTAATCTCCCTGTCTTTGTGTCTTTGTTTATTCATGTATTGGTTAATTATTGCAATGATTGATTATTGCAAATGTAGCTGAGTGCCTATGTTATTCCAGAAACTGCTAGGATTGGGAACACAGAGATTGACAAGTCGTGACCTTTGTCCAAAGGGAGGCACCATCCAGCCCAGGAGGGGCCTGCGATCAGCTGCAGATCCAGTACAGTGTGATGAGGTCCGGATCACAGAGGCTGGGGTAGGCTCCTAACCAGGTGGACAGATCTATTGATAGAAGCTTCCTGAGAGCCCAAGCCGGGCCATGAGGGACGGTGAGTGGGGTTTCTCAGGAAGTCTGCAGCCCCGAGGCAAGGAGACTAGGGGACATGGAGTGAAAAGGCACTTATTCAGGGAGGAGGGGGTGAGGAGAGACCTGCTCCTCATGCTCTGCCAAGGCATGTGAAGGCTCAAGTCTCTGTGGCTATAACTGGCATTGTTTGTACTTTAGTTTCTGTCATTTCTGCCAATGAATGGGCTCCCACTCAGACTGCTGCCTGTCCTCCCTCCCCCAGCATTCCCTGGGGCCTGACTGGTCCTCCTGGTGGGGAGCTCAGCCTCACCTCCCCCTCAAGAATGTTTCTCAAGGAAGGCCATAAGCATGCGGCCTTGACCTGGTGCCCTGCATCAGCACAGCTTCCTGCACACGCAGGCTCAGGAAGAGTGGCTGCTCTGAATTCTTCATGTGAACCAGCTTCCCCGCCCCGCTGTGTGAATGTACTCAAGGCAGAGAGAGCACTTGAGAAACAGGAACCCTTTCACACATATTTTCAGCTTATTTTAGGCAGATTGACTGAGGTATAATTGACACAGAAGCGGCACATATTGGAAGTGTGCATTTGATAACTGCTGACAGTTTCACACACCGGTGAAGCCACGACCACACTCGACGTGGAGCCATGTCCACCACCTCCAGAAGCTCTCTCTGGTCTTTCCTCATCCCTCCCTCACTCCCATGCCTGCCCCTCTGTCCTCGGGCAGCCACTGGTCCTGTTTCTGTCACTACAGATTTCTTGGCATTGTCTTAGACTCGAGGGAAATGGGATCCCATAGTAACACTGTTTGTGGGTGAGAAAAACACATGTATTGGTTTAGACAAAACTTGTCTTTTTGTCTTGCACTGTTCATGCGGCATCATTACTTTGAGTTTTGTCTAGACCAGTGGTCAGCAAACTTATTAGTCAACAGAGCCAAATATCAATAGTACAATGATTTGCCTAAACAGGTTTTGCTCAGTGGATAAAGCATCGGCCTGTGGACTGAAAGATCCTGGGTTCCATTCAAGTCAAGACATGTACCTTAGTTGAGGGCTCATCCCCAGTAGGGGGTGTGCAAGAGGCAGCTGATTGATGATTCTCTCTCATCGATGTTTCTAACTCTCTATTCCTCTCTCTTCCTCTCTGTAAAAAAAAAAATCAATAAAACATATTTAAAAAATAGTACAACGATTGAAATTTCTTTTGAGAGTCAAATTTTTTAAACTTTAACTTCTTTTAATACCACTTCTTCAAAATAGACTCGCCCAGGCCATGGTACTTTGTGGAAGAGCCACACTCAAGGGGCCAAGAGCCACGTGTGGCTCACGAGCAGCGGTTTGCTGACCACATGGGTCTAGGCTAAGGGATCATGCTCAATGGGTTCTTTCCCTGTTATTGCCGAGTGGTGATCTGCTTCACAGACCCCGCAGTCCCTTTCTCCATTCACTTGTTGATGATACTGGGCCGTTTCCAGCGGCTGGTTTTTTACCAACAATGCTGCTGTGAGCATCCGTGTACACATCTTGCATGGTTATTGCCTTTTCCCCTCCTGGGTAAATACCCAGGAGTGAAATGCCTGCATCACAGCAGGTGCACGTATAGCTTGTGAGGAAGCCATCAGGCTGTTTCCCGGGTGGTGGAGGTGTGTACACTCCCCAGCCGCGTATCCACACCCTGGTCACTGCCCAGTCTTCAGGCGTACCTGGCTGAGCACACACCTGTGCCATTGCCTCAGGCTGATGCTGACAGATTCCGAAGGGACTGCGATTTCTCAGGCACTGAGAGGCATGGGGATGGAAGGGCGGGTAATATTCCAGCTGTTATTCGTGGGTGCACCCTGCCATGGCCCCTGCAGGGGGACAGCACTGTTCCTCACACTCCTGCCTCAGCCCTGCAGCAAGATGAGGCGTTACATCCGTCTTTAATCTATTCCAGTCTAATAAGCAAAAACACATCTGGTTTTAAGTTTGAATTTCTTTGTTTATTAACAAAGCTAAATATTTTCAGTGACTGCTGGTCATGTGAATTTATTATTCTATGAGTAACACGCTGTCATGTTTTAAATTGTTTTGAGAAGGTTCCCATTTTATTAGGGGTTCCAATTATTTGTCATACAGGTTGAGAACATTCCCAATGTGCTATTTTATGTTTAAATACGTTTACGGGTTATTTTAACTTATAGATACGTGCTACTTCCAGGTTTGAGCAGGTCAGTGAATGGCTCCTTCATGGATTCTGATCGGGGTATTATGTTTACAGAGGCCAAACCAGTTCCAGATTTTTTTTTTTCTACTTACATTTTCTTGTAGCTATTTTTTTAAAAAATTTTATTTTATTTTATGATTTCATTTTAAAAGAATCTTTCCATCTTTAATCCAGCTGGAATATATTTGGCCCATCAGCTGAGATAAGGATCTAAACCAAACAGTTACCAGTTATGTCATCGCCATATTAACTAATTCAGCCTTTCAACAGTTATTTGCAATGCCATCCAGGTAGGAGGGGAAATTAGCACTCTCTTATTTGGGTGACCTGATGGCTATCTTTAAATATGTGGAGTCCCTGGTGTGGAAAGAGGAGCAGACAGGCTTCGTGTGGGGGGAGAACAGAGCAGAGCATGGGGTAGTGGGAGGAGGGGAAGGGGACAATCCCAGGAGCAGGGCAGGGGGAGGGGGAGGGGAGCACCAGAGCCCATATGTTCCCCAGGAGGCACCAAGAGAATGGAACTGAAATGGCCACCTTGGTAAGGTCACCTCCATTCTAGAACTCACTTTCAATCAGTTCTAGAATGGTGGTGACCTTACCAAGGTGAGGTCACCTTGGCCATCCGGGAGGAGTCCCACGCATGGCCCGAGAGTTCTAGACCTGTCAGTCTCCGGCAAACAAGGACTCAGAAAATTCCCTTCCCATCCTCAGCATTAGACATCGAGAAACCCAGGGCTGGCGAGGCTGCAACAAGTCAGACAAGCAGACCTTTCTGACGTGATCACACAGAGGCAGCGACCCTTGTGTCCCTGGCCTCGGGTCCCAGTGGCACTCTAGCCAGCTCAGCCCTGTGTGAGAACCAGCGGACAGGGTGCTCTTTCCCCTGGTATCTGGGAAACTATTCACTCTGTTTATTTTGGGCTAAAAGATTGCATTTTATTTATGTGTAGTTGTTTAGCAACAGAGAAAAATTAGGAAGTCTAAACTTAACAAACGCTAAATATATCATTGTTCCACGAAAATCTGACGTTTATTTGCCCACCTGGCAGGAAAGTGCAAGCAAGCATATCCCCAGGGCCCCACAGGCAAAGAGATGGCCTCGCTTTTCTCACTGGAAGCATTTCTGGGCCGGAGCCTGGCATTTGCTATTATACTTTCATGCAATGGGGTCAGTTATCCCATCTATGTAGAGGGCATGACCTTAGGTCCTTAAAAGTTCAAAAGATGAGGCAACATGTGTTCTCAGCAAAATTCAAGTGGCCCCTGCTGAGGATGACGTTTGTCTGAGAAATACCAACAGCCCCAGGCCTGCTCCTCAGGTTCCCTATAAGGGCATACATTGGGCCAGCTGAGACCTGAGGTCATGGGAGTCACTCTGAGCCTTCAGCAAGGCCCATGTGCCCATGGGTGGCCAGGACAGAAAGTACAGACAGAAGGGCCTGGAACTTGGTAAAGTGGAGCACCCCCCAGCACAACCCCAATGGCCCCCCATGGGGTACTCAGAAAGGGGCCAGTAGATGGGACCCTGCTTTGGAGGTCTACCCTAACTTGAGTGGATGGTTCATGTTCACCAGTCATGACTAATGTTACTCTCGGCCGTCTGGGGCAGGGGTGGGGCAGGGCTAGGGGTGAAGGTGGAGGGGGATTAACATGAACCACAGTGGTTAGAAACATGGACCCAGAGGTGAGTCTGCATCCCATTCCACTGCTAATTCGCCAGGTGTGACATAGGCAGACTGCTTGGCCTCTCTGGGCTTCTGCTTCTATTCCCCTCACCTGTAAAATGGGCTGATCCCAGAAGCTCTGCCACAGGCCTGCTATGACAATTAAATATCTTGTTTGTACATCTCCTGGGCACACACCCTACCATCTATGGATGCATATCTGCGTGTTTCACAGCAATATTCATTCAAAACATATACCAGGTGTCAGTAGGAGACCAGGCAGTGACCTTGCTTTCAGGAGCCTCCCATTGTCTTTGGGGAGTGACCTCCCAGGGCTCCATCCCCAGGGATGGAAAGACATTGAGTCACACTCACTGGCTTTAGTGTCCTGAAAACAAGAAGACATTTATAGTTTATGTTTTCCTGAATTTTTCTTGCATTTCCCACTTGTACTAAACTTTTGGAGGAAATAGATCTCTAGGCCAGACCCTAAGTGACACCGTGTAGGGACATGCATTTTGCTTCAGAGACAAAGAGAAACAGAGATGGGGACTGGCGCTGAGCAGACTGCAGAGGAGTACCCTTGTGAGTGTGTGTCTGTGTTCCCAACACTAGGCCTGAGTTTAGTCCTCAATACCTAGAAGAAATAAGGTTTACTCTATTCCAAAGCAGGGGAAAGCAGACTAGGTTTTGTGTGTGTGTTTTATCTCCCTCTAGACTTCCTGAGATAGATTCCCAGGGACTTCAGAGATTAGGTTTCAATTTGCATAACAGCCCCAAAATATGCAGGTGTCAACCACTGGAGAGGAAGCCTGCCTTGGTGGCCTGCGGCCTATTGTTTAGACACTTTGTCCAGGCCTGGGCTCTGTGGTTGCAGACATCTCCCACTTGGATCCAATTTCATTCCATTCCAGCCTCCTTTCCCCTTCTGGCTGTCTCTGAACTTGGTCGGTTTCATCTGGTCCTTCCCCCTCATGACCTCATCTCCCCTGCAAGGACGGTGGCTGGGACCTCCTCTAGTGTTGCTAGATAAACACAGGACACCCAGCAAAATTGGAATTTCAGGTCCTTGGGACGAACTTATACAAAAACGTTATTTGTGTTTATCTGAAATTTACATTTAACTGACCTCTGATACTTTCATTTGCTGAATCTGGCAGCCTCTTCCTTGCTTTGAGCTACAATGGAAAATAGACCAGCCCTAGCCAGCCCCCAGGAGGCGGTCCCCAGGCCCAAGTCCAAGGAGGACTCATTCCACCTTAGGCCCACGGCCCACTTGTCTCTTTCTTGTCCAGAGAAAGGACTGACCTTGACTGCATTGGCCAGTCCACCAAGGTGGGAGTGAGACCAGCTTCACTTTTGGAGGAAATAAGTCTCTAGGCCAGACCTTAGAGATGCTGGCTCGTCCCCCATGGTTCAATGCAGACCTGGTATAAAACCAGCTGTGGATCCAGCCCGGATGACTGACTCATTTTTAGTAAGACCCTGTGTGGTTTCAGACAGATGAGCTCAAGGTGTCTACATGGCTCAGGATTCAAATATCCTCAAGAGCCAGTGCTTTTCCAGACTGTTCTTTAGACATTAGGCCAGGTTTTCATCTCACAGACAAGGATCCTTCCAAGATTTAGGATGTTCTCACAGAGCTGTGCAAAGTCCGGCCCACAGAGAGAAGACCCGCCTGTGCAGACACGTGGCCTGGAAGGCTGCTATGCCCAACGAAAGCAGAGAGAAGAGACTTAAGAAAAAGTGTTTGCTCAAGGGTCTTCTCACTGGGAACCCAAGTTACCGTAGAGCAATCAGGGGACTGATAGCCAAAGGAGGATTCAGCCAAACACCCACCATGATTCCAAAATTCAAGTCAGCAGGAGAGAGTTGAGCAGACTCCTCTGTTGTGATTAACGCCAATTACAGACACATCAGCTCAGCCTCACCTGTTATGATGTCTCAGGAATCAGCCTGGCCAGAGGCCTTCCAGGTGCATGTCTTACTGGCATCATTTATATCCAAAATGGCACACAAATTGCAGACCTGAGACCAGACGAAGGGAAGCAAGCAAAAGGGGATGTTGGATGGACTGGAGCCATATCAACTTCCTTGGTATCCACAGAGAATGTGCTCACACATCCACTGCTGTGGGCCTAATCACACGTGGATTTATTCCTACTCGATAGGGGAGAATTGGCTCTGGGGAGCCTTGTGTCTATTCACAGGTAACAGGTGGGTTCAGAACGATCCAGTTTGAATATCATGGTTCCCAGATTTTCTTCTAAAAAAAACTGGGCCAGGGAGAAGGTAAGCTCTTACCATTAAAGATAAATGGGGTCTTCATTCATCAGGTTAATGGCCCAGTTTCTAAGCTAGGAAGCACTTTGGTGAGAGTTGGGACTCTGTTTAGTCAGGGGCGGTTGACTCAGGACAATGAGGAGGCCATGCTGCTTTCACATTGAAGCAGCTATTCTACAGAATTTCACACAGAAAGTACCTGCCACCTGCAGGATTGGGCCCTCTGCGGTGCCACTCAGAGACTCTGAGTGTTCCAGGGAGCCTGGGAATGCACAAAGAGCCCACGAACATGCCAAAGGCATGGGTGGCAATAGGGAGGGACAGCATTTCTCCACCGCCAGTTCCATTGGATCTGCAAAGCAGTTCAAGGCTTTCAGAGGAGGCAGGTGCTTTGAAGATATTCCCTCCATCCCACCATCTGTGCTACCTGGGGAAGGTCCAAGGGAAACCCCACATGGAATCGACGGGGGCCACTGTCTGGAGAACAACACCGTTCCCCTTCATCTCTTACTCCAGAGTGAGAAAAAGGTTCGTCTCCGAGTTAGGAAAATTGGCTCAGACACTATTCTGAGTCTGCAGCGGCCATCCCGCTTTGTTTCTGGCATTCAGAGCTGCACAGCTCTTTTCAGCCACCAGCACACAGGCAGGCCGGCGAGTAAGGATCCAGCACTGTGATGGGAGAGATTCCATTTCCTCCCCCTGAAAATGGGGTCATCACACTTTCCTCTCAGGTTTGCATCAGGGTTGAGCTAGATAATTTATATCAAATGCCTGGCCCTGGGGAGTTCAATAAATATGCAGGAACTGTTAGAATCCAGAGACAAAGCTCACTCACTGTGGACTGGCAGGGGGGGTGGTGAGCAGAGGAGACTCGGGACACAACAAGCTGGATAATAGACATTCAGAAAGGAGGTGACAATGGGGAGAGGGATGACAAGACCCTGTGGCAGGCCCAAGCACCAGACAGTGAGGGAGCAGCTCTCAGAACTTGGAGGCCACCTGCCCCATAGCATCAGCACCCTAAGGGCTGGTCTCCTTCCAGACAATGGTCTCTGAATTGCCATCTCCATGCCTAAAATGCCCCACACCCAGATGTCTGCAAAGATGGTAACCTTTGTTTTTTAGAGAACAGCTGAGAAGTCCCCTGAGCTCGGACTCATGGGTGCCTTACATCAGCTCACCACCTCCCCTCTTGCTCCTGTCCTGGGAGGCTGATCATGCAGGCTACTTAAAACTATACCCAGGATTTAATTTATTAGTGTGGATGATAGACACAGAGGCTGCTGCCTGGAAAGAAGAGGATGGGGCACAACACCTGTAGGGGGCAAACCAGGCCATGCAGGGCCACATGGGGAAGCACCAGGGTCAGTCAGGAGGCAAAGGGAGCTATGGGAGGGCATGGGCCAGAGCCTTTACTGTGGTTTTCTGGAATGAGATGGAGAAGGCAGGATAGATCAGCTGAGCAAGCTTAGGGTTGGATAGTTTGGATAATTTCCATGCATTCTGGGGTATGGGGGTGGTCTCTAGTTGTTCAGTACATGGTCATTGTGTGATTTAGGGTGGGGAGAAGATTGGTCTGGTGTGTGAGGGTTGGATAAAGGAGATGATTGGACTCAGGACTGATTAGTTGGCATGCTTGCAGACACGTTATTTGCTGTCTCTAGAAATTAGCTAACCCTAGGAAGGACAGTCACTTCCAGAGTCCACAAAGCTTCAAGATGTAAAAAGCATCACAAAATATCTATATATATAAAAACCTAAGCAACCATTACAATGGAAAGACTGGAATAACCAGTCACTATAATGCACACTGACCACCAGGGGGCAGATGCTCAATGCAGGAGTTGCCCCCAGCCCACAGGCCCCATCCCCAGGCTGGGACAGGGAACCAGAGGTGGGTGGCGATGGACACAGGAGATGAGGGAAAGAGAAGTGGGGAGGCAGAGAGGTGGGGAACCTGATTGGCCCTGATTACCAGCCAGGTATAGGGCCCCCCACCCATGCACAAAATTTTGTGCACTGGGCCTCTAGTAGAAGATAAAAAGCATGATCTAAACAGGCTGCAACCATGAGCTCTGGTGCCTGCTGCTTTTGCTGAGAGCTGGGGGTAGCCCTGCACGGAATAAGGGAAAGCAAGCACAATTAGGGTATTTGTTCACCTGCCCCCTCCCTGGAAGGTCATCCCTGGACTGAGGGTGCTCACCTCTCCTTGCAGGGCCACTCCTCTGCATGGCTTTCACCTTGTGTCTGTTAGCCAGCCCTCCTTACTTCTCCTAAGCCACTGTATCATTCCTTGTGAGCCTAATGCCCCTCTCAATGTGTGGAAGGAAATATTTTAAAACTCTCTGAATTATCTTAATTTGAATGTGCCCTTTGTTTCCTTTTGGGACTCTTACTAATAGCAGAACTCTTCCCAGAAGTGACCGCAGACCCTCACAGGAGAAGGGTCTGTGCCACATAGATTCTAAGACTGGATCACACACATATCAATGACCACAGAGGTACTCTCCCCACTGGGAGCATGATTAATGCACTGCACGTGGCAGCATCGTGATGATTATATTATCATCATATTATAATCTGTGGTTGCATGGGGTGAAGTGCAGGTGGGAGGCAAGCACTGGGAGGTGGAGTGGCTGGGGCACTTAGTCACTATGGCAACAATAATGATTATGTAGATTATGGAGTAGTCAGGCTTCTTCTCACCACCTGGGGAGCACGCAGAGAGAAAGAGAAATTAACTCTATGAATATGCAATTAAGAACATGCATGCAGAGTCAGGAATCCTCTTCTTTAGTCTCAAGCAGGCATGGGGGAGGTCCTGGGCTGGTGATAGGGTTGCAGAGTGAAGCACCAATTAGAAGCTCAGCCAACAGGTCTCCTTCAGGTAAGAACAATGGGAAGGGAGCTATGGGTATGGGATTTGAACATTTAGGCATATCATCCACATGTCCCTGAGCTTGACTCTTCTAATTTTGGCATGCTATCTGTGTTCTACTTCCTCTTGGGACTGCCTGTCACACCTTTCCAAGAACACTCTCCTCACCACCTGGCTAATGTAGAGTCTCCCCTCACCCAGTTATTCTCCAACTAGTTCTGTTGCTTTTTATTGTCTTACCGTGCCAAGGCTACCATAACCTTTCTGCCATAACAAACCGTATAGTGGGGGCTTAAACAACAGGAACTTCCTTTCTCACAATCCTGGAGGCTGGATGGTTGATTTCTGGAGAGGCCTCTCTCCTTTGTTTGAAGATAGCCACCTTCTTGCTGTGTCCTCAAATGGCCTCTTCTCCGTGACACATGGAGAGAAGTTCCTGGTGTCTCTTCTTCTTTTAAAAGGAAAACCTATAAGATTAGGGCCCCTGCTCTTTGACCTCAGTTAATCTTAATCACTTCCTTAAATGCCCTCTCTCCAAATTTAATCATATGGGGAGTTAGGGCTTCAACATATAAATTTGGGGGAAAGGGTGTAAGTGGGATCTGCCCCAACCCTGGGGTATAACACCTGCTTAAGAAAAAGGTTCAAAAAGTTGTCGCTGTTTTTCATATTTCATGTTTGTGGCCTGGAACATCAGCTCAGCTTCATATGGACAGAGCCTTTCTCTGTCCCATCTCTGTGCTTGGAGCAAGGCCAGGAGCAGAGCAGGTTCTCATAAATATCATTGGATAAAGGAATGGATAAACAAATTTTGTATAAATAGCTATACCCCCTTGCAGGACACTCCAAACTCCACCAAAGGCCCTTGGTCTATGTTTAAAACTTTACTGGAAGTAGGAAACTACGTTTCTGATTATGGAGTGACATGAGAAAAGCAATTAAGAGAATCGATAGATATGGCAACAATACAAGGATGGACTGGAGGGAAATAAATGAGATGATCAAGGCCATTGGGAAACTATTAAGCTAAACCAAACTAGGTGGGTGGATTTAGACCTATAGCTATGGCAGTGAATGTGAAAAAGGGGAATAAATTTGAGAGACATAGAAGAAAGAATTGAAAGAAGGAGGTTAATTGGAATAGGAGAGAGAGGAAGCAACAGAAAGCTACAGACAGCTGAATGAATGATGGATGCCCAAGAAAATGCATCCTGAGGGTAGACCCAGGGCAGTAGGGAAGAGTCTGCATCAGCCAGCATTGGTGCACTGCCCTATCATGCTTACTTACCTCTGGTTTCACCATGGCCATGTGAAGAGCTGAAGGTAGACTTTGATCAACATTGTATTGACAGCAGCTCACCTCCAGAGCATGCCTCTGCTATCCAACTTCTTCTGTGAGATGCCCCTGGAAGCCTTGTTGACATTCCTGCATGGTACTTCTGAAGTTTGAAAGAGCTTTTATCTCAGACAAATCCTCAGCCACAGGGGGATGGTGATGGTGAATGATGCTTCTGCCTTTTGTTCCTTGGGTGGACAATTCTGAAATATTTTTAATCCTCTTTTCATATGTCCTGTTGGAGTGGACCAGCATCATATTACATTTTGGAGTAAATCACATTGATTGCATTGACTTTTCCTCCTTCCCTGTTGCCTCCCCAAACCTTTGCTCCTATACCTGGTTGACCCCAACATAAACTACCTACCCACAGCCCTTTTCTAAAGCTGCATTTTCAGGGAGGAAGAGGCCATGCCAACATGAGTGTCTGTTGGTGGGAGATCATGCAGCTGGTTTATGATACAAAGAGTTTGATATAATATATTTTTTCACACTCTCTCAAGTGCTTACTCTGCTCCTGGTGCTACACAAACCCATGTATACATCTTGACCATCACAATAGCCCTATGAGCTGAGTAGGGCAACTCTTATTTTTTATCCCATTTTAGAGAGAATTGTCTTGAGGTTTCAGTGTTCATGAGCCACACTTGACCAGTAATTTCCACCCAGTGTATTACGTCACTCCACTGGGGTGTGTAGACCTCCAAATCACCAATGAATTGATCCCCCCAATTAAGCTGTCCTTCATCCAATGAAAACAGACATGGGAACATAACTGATCTCCTTAGAAGAAAGTTCTGAGCCCTTTGCTTTTGATTGCCCTTGCCAGTCATTCTGGCCCTTGGTTATAATTATTAACCCCCTTATCTATATTGCTCTACATTCATTCTGTGTCTGATCATTCCTGTGAGTAATATGCTCACTGAATGCTTCCACCAATTGAAGGTGATCAATATCCCACAATGATCATTTTGAAGACGGGCTAAAATAATGCAGGACTGACAGGCAGGTACTAAAGTCACAGGCTTGCCATCTGTGCTCTGAGTCATTTGTAATTGACCTCAACTACGTTAGACTCAAACAACTCTCAGATCTATCTAACACTAAAAATTTATTTAGACTGTAACTTTTACCTTTTAAGCATTGTGGAGACAGCCTCACTCAAAAATATTCACCCATGAAATAAAACGTATCTACAAATTATGTCCCAAAAGTCTTAAATAGGGGAGTTCTTGTGAGCTTGTGTGTGTTGGGGTGTATGTTAATAATATGAAAATGAGTATTGAGAAGGTCAGCTCCTGGGAGGTCTGACTGTCTCCATGGTCACATCTCAAATGACCCAGGAGTTGGGGCAGATCCCACTTAAGCCCAGCAAAGCAGGTCTGCCAAGGTCCCTGGGAACAGGTCAACAGGAGCCAAGTGCACAGGAAGACCAGCCCGGGCACAGTCTGGGGAGGGAGCAGCTGCCAAGAAGCACAAATTCCATGACTTCTTCTCGCTCCTTTCCATGGGAAACTGGGTTTGTTTGGGAATTTGCTTCCTCATAATGCCTGAGCTCTGGCCTGCTTGCTAAACAGACCCAAGCACATCAATGCAGACGTGACTTGTTCCCATGCTTCTCTGCTTGGAAGTAGCTTGGCCAGTCCATGTGGTGGCATCCCCAGGATCCCATGGCATCTGCTTCTGCCAAGTCCGCTGCTGTGCTTTTAACGGACAGGATGAATGGTGTTGATGTGGCCTATTGATATGACAACTATACCTTAAGGATCAGATAATTGAATGCTTATGGGGCAGGAAGCACTTTTCACTTACATTTGTCATTTCATTTAATGTTCACAATGCAGTTACCTTGTTGTTCACCAATGGGGTCAGAGAGTTTAAAGTCAGCAGGCAGAGTGTGGCAGAGCTGGGTCAAGCTCAGGTGTGTCTTAGTCCAAAGCCTGTTCTTTATCCACAACAGATCAGAGGTTCCCAGGACTACCTCTTCCGGTTTGATTAACTTGCTAGAATGTCTCACAAAACTCAGAAATATTGACTTACTAGATCACCAATTTATTATAAAAGAATATAATTCAGGAACAGCCAGATGGGAGACGCACAGGGCAAGGCTTGGGAAAGGAATAGGGAGCTCCCATGCCCTCTCTGACAAGCCTCTCTCCACAAAGCACCTCCACTTGTTCACCACCCTGGCAGGTCCTTCCTTAGGGGTCTTTGTGGAGGCCTTATTACCTAGGTTATTAACTCATGGACCATTGGGTGATTGAACTCAATCTCCAGTCCTTTTTTTCTCTTCCCAGGGATGTGTCTGGGGCTTGAAGTTACGACTGAAAGATCCAAGTCTTTAACTACAAGGTTGGTGCCCTGGAAACCAACCTCCATTCTTAGGTGATTCTGGGGCTCTTCCAAAGTCCCTTTATTAATATAATAAACTCATTTAAACATGCCTCACACTTAGGAGATTCTAAGGGTTTTAGGAGCTCTGTGCCCAGATCAAGACCAAGACCAAATATGTATTTCTTATTATAAACCACATATCACAGAGGCTTCTCTTTAAGGCATCCAATAGCAAAACAAATATGAAAATCCCAACTTGAAACTCACCCTGTATAATTTCAACATGATATAAAAATTTCCATTAAGGCCTTCCCATCCAGACTAACAATTTAAAGGGAAGGCATTAGAGACCCTGCTATTTGGGAAGGATTTTATTTTTACTTGACTGTAATACATAATTCCTATTATAGTTTCATACCATATTTCATCTTAAGGCATACATTTTCCCCCTATAGATCTATTTTCCACATTTGTATTTGTGTGATAATTTTCATATTCTTAGTTATTCCCCTCCCATGGTTTCTAGTGCTGGTCTTTGGAACCTCCAACTGGTCTAATGACTGTGAACCTCATGGAGAGGTTCATGGAGAAGGCTGTGGACAACTCAATAGCAGTGAACCCTGTGTCCTCTGTTCCTTCTGGTATCCAGGCTCTGGAAATCTGCCCTGAGATCTTAGGTATTATCTATGATGCCATGGCCTGACCTCATGACCATTTCCTCCAGAATGCTTTCATTTTATAGGAAACAATCTGCATTTACCTGCACTTGAGAAGCTCCTTACAGAACTGGTGACATTATCTCACCTTGATGATGGTTAAAATGAGGGTTATGCTAAGTACAGTCAAGGTTAAGTGTTGAGGTATTGTGTTTCTAAGTGTACTGCTAATGATAATTTGCTACCAACCAATAGGACCTGGTTCTATGCAACATTATAATTCCAAGCATTAACCCCAGGTCCTTACTATGACCAAGAAAAGCCATGTTGTCAGTGGAAGGTGGATTCTGTTTTGCAGGCGGGTCTGGAGGGGAGCGTCTTCCGTGGTCCTCAAGAGAAGAAGAGCTGCATGTCTGCTCCTACCATAGCAGGCAGGAATAAACTGGGAGGTGTCCCAGAAAAGGACAGAGTACTGGTCATAGACAGGGTGCCACATGATACATCCTGTCTATGATCTCTAGATGAGTCCTAAGACCCAGCCCAACTCATCTGACCTCTCTTTGGACTAGAACTCAGCAGAGGCCAGGCCTTCGTCAAACCAGGGTCCAGATGAGGCCTGAGCCTGGCATTTGGTCCAGCCCTATTTATCGCAACAGGAGGTGAAGACGGGCAGTTGTGCCACTGTCTTCAACCATGTATAGTTCCCAATCAACCTCTTCCCCCTTCTCTTTTAAATGCCTTCTGTCACTTGCTTATTTTGATCAGATTCTGACACAAAAGTTAGGGAGAATTAAGGATGATATATGTATGATTTCTCTAACTAGTCAAGAAGCCAATATCTCAGAGTAAACAGACATATCTTATTTACTTCCTTTGGCACATGACAGTTGCCATGACTACCTTGGTCCTATGTACCATGTCTCATCATGGGACTGGACCCAGAACTTGATGTCTTCCTTAAGGCTCTGTCCACACCTGAAGGCAGACACATCTAGTGTCATATCCTGGGTACTCAAGGGATCATGTCTTGGATGAGACAAGGTTCCTAGCCAGCTAGGGTCCAGACCACTCTGTCTATAATACAGATTCTAGTAGTAGCTGCAACCACCACTGTCAACATTTATAGTGTGCTTCTAACACCCCAAGCTGGGCCATGACTGTACACATCTTAACTCCTTCAAACTTTAAAATAGCCTTAGAAGTAAGCATCAGGTTTATTTCCATTTGACAGGCATATTTATTCATCACCTCCTCTAGTTACTTTGCTAAGTGTCTTACATATATTATCTCAATTGATCCTCACATTTGCTCTGTGAGATGAAAGCTTATTTCATGGATGGGACCATGGAAGCTTGGGAGAGGGTAAATGACTTTCTGGGGGCTACAGAGCTTATTAGCATCAGAAGCATCTGGTGGGCAGTCTGGCTACAGAGCACCCACCAGAGCCACCCCAAGACCCAGGTGGGTCACATTCTACTGAGGGTGCCAGCTCAGCCTGCCTGATGGTTCTGCTCCACTGTGCTCTCTGAGATGACCCTGCTGTGCTATGAGTAGCAGATCAACCTCCTAATGCAATGCCTTAAGTGGATGAGGGCTGGACGATGCTGGAATGTGGAGCTCAGGAATGGATGAGCTCCCTGCATTTTGGGAAGCGCTGCTTGGCTGATGCTCACCCAGAAAGCCTTGGAAAATTAGAGCATTGGAAACACAGTGGTTAAGTTCCATCTGTAGAAGTGGTGGTTAGGGGGGCGGGGGTTGGGTAGCAGGAGGAAAGGGCAGAATGGCACAAGAGAATTTTTACATAATAACAACCATATGTCTTAAAAGAGTGGGAATGGTTTTCCCTTTTTGCACAAGGACCCTGGAAAACTGCTTCAGGAAATTAGCCACAACCCCTGATTAAGTTAAACTAAACGTGTCAGAAGGCAGATGAAGTGAAAATGGGCCTTCCAGCATCACGTGGCGTCTGACATTCCTGACCATTAACCATATTAAATGGACAGAGATACTCTGTGTAGACAAAGAAAACTGTCAGAGTGTCTTGGGTGAAACTAAATTCTTTGAAGATCAAATTGTTCATTTTTCACAGAGCTCTCTAGGTAGACTTGACATTCAATCCCACACTGACTGAATTATTAGAAGGAAAATTCACCTATAAAAAATGTGCATTATTTAGTGGTATTTGGTCTTAAGTTTAAATACTGTGGTAAACAATATTAGAACACCTTATGGAAGCATTATACCAAGACTTGTTTCCAGCATAATTTTCAATACTCACAATAAGAACTATAATTTGTGCCTTTAAAAACCCCCTACTCAGGAATCCTTGACCTTGAAATGAGTAACAATGACCATATTGACTTCAGCCCCCATCATGTGACTGCTACATACAATTCCAATTTCCTAAGCATTTCTTTGTCAATGGGCATCAGATAATGGGCACTTAAAGCGAAGCCATTTCCTCTTCTGTTTCTTGCCTTATTATTCCGATTAGTGTAGACTGACACTACTTGAACTTTCCTTTTATCAATGTCAAGAAAAAATTGGCCAGCTCTTGCTTCTTCTCTTCTATTTTTTCCCCTCCTTCCAAACTGTAGGCTTCTCTCTTGTTGAGCAATTCCTAAGAATATTTTTAACATGATGGGAAAAGGGACTATTACTGAAGGATACCAAAGCAGTTCTGAAGAGTGTGGGAGCTGGGACCAAAGTACACTGTCAGGTACCAACATCAGAGTCAGTGCTCCGGGGCAGCTGAGAATCATGACCCAGGATTGTAAGAGGAAAGCTTTGAACCTCAAGTTTGAAAATGGAGTTATTTTTGTTTCTTAAAGACCAAGGACATCTGAGCAGGCATCTCATCTTGAGCACACTGTGTGTAGTAGACCTTTATTGGGGCTGAATTTGGCTTTGAAGTGATCCCACCTTTCCAATGGTAGAGTCAGCCTTATGCCGACTGAGGTTCTGCATTTTCTTTTTCTCTTAGACACGAGTGATGATTTGTGACATGCTACCGATCTTCTTCAATCAGCAGTTGCCACTCTGTTGACACTTGCCTGGGTGTAGCACCAACAAAGGAGAGCCCACTCCCTTCTACAGAGCCAGCCCCTCTGGAACCCGAGGAGCCAAGTATCTGCTGTCTTCCATGGTCTCTATATCTGAATTGTTATCAGACATACCCTCTTTCGTGACATTGACTTTGTTTTGCTTCTTGAACTTTTCTGCTATCTCCTTGGGATGAAGAATGAGTTTTACCCCATGAGCCTGGCATAGATTTACACTCGAGATTCAAACTATCAAAACAGCCACAGCAAAGGAAAAGGAGCCTTGCGCTCTCTCCAGGATGAATGATGGAGAAGGCTCACTGGCAAATCAAAACATCCTGCTTCCCAGCACATTCCAGGTTCATTCAATTTCCACTTGGTGACAATTGAGTGAAAGCAATGTAGACAGATAATTATTTTCCCTCTGGAAATGACTAAAAATGTGAAGATGGGTGACATGTTCTGTTTTTGTAATAATCAGTATTTTGACTGATATTTTAAGCAAAAATGTCACATTTCTTAAACCACCCCCACTATCCAAGTAACTTCCAGATTATAGCATTTAGGGTAGCAAAAATTTTCTCTTCCTCCACTCTCTTTGTAATTTTTAATATTGTGTTTGAGACTTGAACAGTCACATTTAAACTGTCATTAATTCTAAAGCATATGGGCATTCTTGCTTTTATCCTTAAAAAGAAATTGATGTCTGAAGGCAAATTCCCTGAACATGGCCTTGGGTAACTATTGGGTGCTGAGGTCTTATTCAAGTCACCACTGCATTGAGAATTCTTTCCCAAGTTTGTCTTTCCATTGTCCTTGCCTCTCACTGCTGATGCCTCACCTTAGCCTTAAAGAGCCCTTTATGGCTGAACAATGATTAATTGATTAGAGTGCAGTCACATATATCCCAATGTTGGAAACATCAACAGAGATAATATTGAGCTTCCGGACCTTCCCTGCTCTCACTGTGAGAAAAGGTAGTCAGAAAGATGTCTATGGACCCTTAGACCTAGTCTAGTTAAGTGGGTTTACAGTTATTTATAGAAAATAATACAATAGTTAATAAACAATAATACAAGAATAAGCCCCGTTTCAGACTCACAACTGTAAATCTACTTTTGCCTTACCCTGCATGCAAGAGCTTTGAACCTTGAGTATTCACAATTAATGTCTAAAGCAGGACCTAAGTACCCGATATCTAAGTACATTTTTCAATTTCTGTTCCCCAAAGAATGAAGAAACAATGATTTATAATTGTCCAGCGACATTCTTCTCTCCAAACTAAAAACCCCTACATGCTGTTGTTGTTTTTTAACTTATAAAATGAGGACAGACACAGTTACCTCATTTATCTTGTTTTCCAAACATTTGACCCTTTGTTAGCCCCTCTGTGCACCAGCTTTACAACAGTGTCCTTCAGTTTTGGAGACTAATGATGGCCCAGTACATGCTAAATATCATTTAAAATTGTCTTCATGTCAGTAATGCTTTCTTCCCTCTTTCAATGTGATGGGTTCATCTATTGATCCTTAGTTGCTAACCTGGTGATCATCCCAACCCAGGCCTGTGTGGCATTGCTTCCTTTGGCAATGGACAACCACAGAGCAGCTGGGACCACACCATTTCCTTTTCTTTTGATATTTACGTCCACATTGTTCCAGGCTGTATGTGCAAAGAGTTGCTGTGGCCAGTGTGGTGAGCCTGGTGTCGTTGGGAAACTCAGAGCATCATCAAAGCGTTTAGGAAAATAGCCTGCTGCTGGCACCAGGAATAAAGGGGGAGTGAGGAAGTGGGACAGGGCTGACTCTCTCATTGACTCATCCCAGCTTCCGTTTCTCTCCTTTCCCAGCTCACTTCCCATCAGAGTAGAAATTCCCGTGTAGTTCTGCGTAAGTGGGGCTTTCCTAGACCCAGTCAGGGTGCCATCAACAACACACTTCTTTCCTCTAATAGCTTTCAACTTACTGTCATTTGAACTGCAAGTTTAATATTGTGTCACGTGGATGGTGAAAGCAAAAGAGCCTCTCTGGCCAGAACAGAACCTGCACTCTTCCATGCTCTGCTCTGCTATGTCATTCATTCATTCATTCATTCATCCATTCCTTCATTCATTTCTCCAATACACTTTGGGAACTCCTACTGTGTATCAAATGTTATGCTGGGTTCTGTGCATGCAGATTCTTGCCTGAAGTTCATGGTCAATGGTCCCCAGCAAAGTCTTTGCAGGGCCTTTGCTCGCCCTAGCAGAGAAAGCAGATGCATCTGGAACAGGTTTCCATATGAAACCCAATATCTGATTCCATGCTGCCTGGAAGGGATGTAGATTACAGTGCATTAGAGCAGACTGAGTATGAACCTAGGAGCCATCGGGCCTAATTATGTCACTCGCTAAGGGGCAAACCACTTAACCTTCTTATCTGTAAAATGGAGCTAAAACTAGAACCCTTCCCCTAGGGTTGTTATGACAATTGATCTGAAGAACTCAGAACTACCACACATAGGAAGAATCACCTAACCCTAATCACCCACCTACATCTTTTATTATTGTAAACAAAATAAAAATAAAACCCTCTACCTGTCTAATCTGGATTTAATATTCTGTACAAAGTGACATCTTATAAGTAGGCCCTGTGATTATTAAATAAAGCTCTGAACAAGGATTAAGAGCGAAAATACAAGTTAAGTACAGGTAGGCAGGTGTTAAAGCAACTGACTCAGTTGGTTCTGGAAACCTGACTTGGAGAATTCAAGGACCTATTTGTTTCTCACGCCTGGGGAACCCAGGCTACTCATGGGGAGGCTTAGTGGCATGGTTCTCCTCATTGTTTTGGGTTTTGCTAATAAAAGAGTGAGGCAAATGGTCCCTAAAATGCAGGCGTTTTTCTTCTGTTTTGCTCACTGCTGTCGAGATTAAGCTGAAAGCCACGTGCCAGGAGTCAAATAAAAAAGGAAGCATATGGGCAGTTGTGAAGTAGGGATCTGGGCGTGAAAGGGAAACATCAGAGCAGTCACAGTTCCTGGAACAAGTCAGGACACACAGGACCTTTTGCCTCCTGCTCGCTTGGGCCATCTGCCCTGAAGTGTCCATGAGCATTTGGAGCTTGGAGCTGTTGTTGAGCAGTCATGGGATGCAGGTGCCCCACCCTGAATTCAAACTGTATTTTGTGAGGGATGTGTAACCCCAGTGACCACGTGGTCTGGAAGTGACATTCTCTGGGGCCTTCAGAAATCCACTCATTAATCCATGTGGTCTACTTCATATTCTCTCCTTCCTTCCTTTTCTTCTCTTCTCCTTCCTTCTTTCCTTCCTTCCTTCTTTCCTTCCTTCCTTCCTTCCTTCCTTCCTTCCTTCCTTCCTTCCTTCCTTCCTTCCTTCCTTCCTTCCTTCCTCCCTCTCTTCCTTCCTCCCTCTCTTCCTTCCTCCCTCCCTCCTTCCTCCCTTCCTTTCTTCTCTCCTTCTTTCTTTCCTTTCTTTCTTCCTTCCTTCTTTCCTTCCTTCCTTCCTTCCTTCCTTCCTTCCTTCCTTCCTTCTTTCTCTTCCTTTCCTTTTTTCCCTTCCTTCCTTCTCCCTCTCTCTTCCTCCCTCCACCTCTTCCTTATTTTTTGTCCACATTTACTCATTTATTTTTCTCACCCATTCACTGTGTTGTTTAGAGAATATCCTTAAGCACCTGTTACTCTAGTAGGGATATGTAGTAGTTTTATATATGCTCTCTGGCTAGAATTGGGAGGGGGCATATTCCCGGGTTCTAAAAAAAGATAGTCTGTGTGTGTGGGTGTGTGTTGAAGGGTATTGAAAAGAAATTGCTGAGTTGGCGTGAGATAGTGAAGGGGAAAAGATATCATTAGTTTGGTTCAGAGCGAGGATAAAAGCTCTTATCATTTGAGGCTGAGATTACAATATTAAAATCAACACGAAAAGCAAATATTCTTTGTGAAATGAAAGCTTGGATTCTGTAGGCAGAGCCCCGGCTTTTCTTCTTGGCCACTTACTCTCCTTGTGTCCTGGCTTTACCGGTGAGTCAGGAATTTTCCTCCTGACATCCCTCCATAGATGGCCGTGTGTATAAAGTTCCCCAGTAAAGTGAGCCCTGCTTTTCATCTGCATCCTGTCCCTCTGAGAGAAGCTGCGGAGGCAGAGCTGGTGCAGATGGTAAGAGGTGCTTCGGTGCTTGCTCACATGCTCCAAGAGTTGGACGGAGACTATCGCAGCTTCCCTCCTGAGCTGAGGAGTAGGAGGCCCTGGTCTACATCAAGGGGCAATTTGCTACAAATCAGGACTGTTTCCTGGCATTTTTCCTCCTCTCTCTTAACCTTGGGTCATGGGCCCTCAATATGTTTCACGTTTGCTGCACCGGCCTCTGAAACCTGTCAGATGGAACCGGGCTGGCTCTGGTGTATTGCGGAGCCTCTGCTGGGAGACCTGGGGACCACACGTGGCCGAGCGGCCACTGAAAGGGCTGCTTCTATAAACAAGCTCAGAGCGGAGATTGGTGACAGCCACTGGCGATAGACCCCTTAATTAGTGAAGTTCAAGCCCACCCTCGTGTTCTGAGATCTGTCTGAGTACTTGGAGGAGGAGCCTGAGGAATGTGTTTACAGCTAAAGAAAGGTGACCTTTCCTGTCACTCTCCTGCCTCTTCAAACAAGCAAGTCCTCCCCTGTGACCTCGGGCATCTCCTCCCACCCTGTCCTTTGAACCTGGTTCCATGCACTTTTGCCCCCGGAGGACATAAGGCCAGGTTTCTGATTTCCCTGGTATGCGCTGACTTCTCTTTTATGATAAAAATTCAACATCAGAACCCTTGACTGGACTAAGCAGGAGAACCATGGAGCCTGCTACCCTCAAGGAATGCTCACTGCCAGGTGCTCCCCAGATACCCATGGATGCCTGCCGGCCTTGGAGGCCTTCCTCCCCCCCAGGAGTCCTGAGGAGCGCATACCATTCAAGTGGGAGACGCTTCCTGACAATCCTGTGTTAAGCAGACGAAGACCTCATTAGAATAGTAAGATATGGATTGAGTTTACTAAACTGTGAACAGAGTTTAACAATAACAATAGTGTTGTTTATCTTACAGCTGCTGCCCAATGACAAAGCTGGAGGAGTGAAAGCCTCAAGGATACACCGAGGTCCTCTGAGATACAGCCAGAACTCATGGTAGACGAGGAAGGCCCGAGATCCGGGAAGGGAGAAGGCAGAGCAAGGGCAGACTGAGAATCCCAGCACTCGGGGGGAGAGAGACCCCAAGAGAAAACACAAACTGCCTGTGGTTATGGTGAGCAAGCCTTTCCCCTGATGCGGGAGATTTCCTCCACAGCACCCCCGGCTCAGGGTATACCAAGCATCTTCCTACATAATTGTATTTTAGAGATTATTGTAGAAGCATCTATAAAGAGCATAACATTCCTAATTGTCCCTGAAAGCTTGAAGGTTAGAATGACCATTATACATGGTGTCAGGGCCCTGTGTTGTCCCCGCCCTACTGCAGGGTTCCCTGCCGGTGGGTCCCTGCCTGTGATGGCTGGGCCTGCCCACCAGCCGGCCTGCACCACAGTTCACAGTCACCTGGTGAAGACGAAGTTGATGATGGAAGATTAATGATGTGTCCTGAGCAGGGCCTTGACCGGCTGTCCAAACAGCCTGCAGTCTTTGGCTGGAAGAACACGGATGTCTGTCCAGCTTTCTTCATGTGTCTGCAGTGTGGGACAAGCAGGCGCTCTCAGGTCATCGCTGTGTTGTCAGATTTTTCTCTCCTGACCTCCTGGCCGGCCTGCAGCTGGCTCACCAGGGGCCACCTGAAGCTCACACAGGCCTGCCCTCCTCTGCAGCCTCCAGATCCACATGGTGAGGGTGTGCAGAGCCTGTGCCCAGCAGAATCAGATGCTCAGCTGATTCAGGGAAAAGAAACCCATCAAACCTGCCTGTGTGCATCAGGCAAACCCAGCCCAGTTCACTGCTGTGTTTTAGTAGAAACTCTCACTGTGTGATCACAGAGATACCATGTTTTACAGGCAGACTCTGCTCTTCGTTAGGGGCTCCGGCTCCTCATGATGGTGTTTGCAGAACCTGACCAAGTGATAAATTTTGCTTATTTTAATCCCTTCCTTTTTTCTGCCAGAGGTTAATTGTTTGATATTCTTTGTTAAACTAACACTTTTGATGGGTTAAGAACCACTAGGGCCACTTAAATAAACAGACTCAGGTAAGCACAGAAAAGCTAGTGTAGAAATAAGCTTTAACTTGAGGCCTTGGGCTGGTGTGCTGGTCAATTGATATTGAAAATGACATGTGGATTTGCCAGGAGAATTAAAAAAAACATCCAATAACTTCTAACCAATGTTATCTTTCTTTTTTTAGGTAGAAGAAATAGATTCCTTGATATTTAATCTTCCTGAATTATTAAAATAAGGTACAAATAATGTACCATCCTTCAAATGCACAGCTCACACTGATACTATTTTTAATTTATCGTTTCACAAAAATAAACTCAACCTGTCTATATATAAGGGTTAGCAAAAGTAGGTTTACAGTTGTTTGTATGGAAAATAATACAATTATTAGTAAGTATTAATACAGAATAAACTCAGTGTTTCACACACTCACAACTACAAAAGTAGGTTACTTTTGCCCCACCCAGTATTTATCTTGTCCCATTGTTCACAGGTTTTAGAATCTAGGTCACAAAAGCTTCATCAAATGATTTGGGAAATAATCCTTTTGTTTCTATGCTCTGGAAGAATTGTGAGGACATGGGAATTCTGAACTCATTTTAGCAATAATTTTACAGTAAGAAAGTAGAATAACAACCTATGTTCAGAAAAATGAGTTTAGGTGCAATCGTAGAACAATTTGGTGCTTCTTGTCACAAGTTGGGTTCTTCTGCCTCCTCCAGGGAAGAATTTGGAGTCCAAGGTGGTTAGTAGGGACTAAGATGGATAAAAGGAAGTGGGGGGAGAAAGTCGAGGAGTAGGGTGAACTGGATGGCAGGCCCTCCAAACCTTGTCAAATCTGGCCTTAATTGTCCAGCAACTCTTCGAGTTTGCTATTGTCAGTTCTTAAACTTTCTTGTTTTCTAAAATATTTTGCCTACCTTGAAACATTTAAATTTCCATATAAATTTTAAAATAAATTATTGCTTTGTACAAAGAATGTCTGCTGATAATTTGATTTGGATTTTTTAAATCTATAGTCTGAGAGAATAGGTATCAATGATACTGATTCTCAACAACTCATAAAGACATTATATCTCTCCATTGCTTAAGTCTTTCATTTCTCCCAACTGTATTTTGTATTTTCATTGTACATCAATACATCTTGTTAAATTTATTCCTAAGACTGTTGTATTTTTGATGCTATTGCTATTATTTTAAAATTTCCATTTCTAGCTGTTTGTTGTTAGAAATACAATTGATTATTGTATATTGATCTTATGTTGTCAACCTGGCTAAAATCATTCATTAGTTCTAATAGTTGGTTTTGGGTTATGTGGGGATTTTTGCTATCTTAGGAGTTTCTAAATATATAATTACAGCTTACTTCTTCATTTTATTCTAAATTTGTTTCCTATATTAGAAGAAATGAATCCAAATTCATCATTGAGTCTGAGGTCCACTGTGGTATTATCTTATATGCTCTTTGTCAACATGAGAATGCTCACTTGATTCCTATTATGCTGAGAGTTTTAAAATATGAATGAGGTCCAAGTAAATCCAATAATTTTCTATACTTATTGAGATTATTACATGGTTTTGCTGTTTTATTCTGCCAACAGAGTAAATTCCTTTGATTGATTTTCTCATATTCCTGAAGTGAACCCCACTTGGTCATGGTATTATTTTATTATATTGCTGGATATTATTTCCTAAGTTTGTTTTTAAGATTTTTTTTCATGAGGGGTATTGGTTTATAGTTTTCTTTTCTTATAGTATTTTCTTGGGCTTTGACATAGGGTTAATGCTGGCCTCATAAAATGAGCTTGGAAGTTTTCCCTTCACCCTCTATTTTCTGAAAGAATTTGTCTGGGATTGGCATTATTTTTTCCCTTAAGTATTTCATAGAATTTATTAGTGGGCTCACATAGGACTGATATTTTCTTTGGAAGAGACTTTTAAATAAAATATTTAATTTCTTCATTTAATATAGGGTTATTGAGATATTTTTATTTCTTCTTGCATAGAATTTATCTTTTTCATCTGTGTTACTCTATGCATTGTCAAAAAATGATTCACATATTTTCATTCAATCTGAACACTGTTTTCAGTTGGTATGTTTGGATCAGCACTAACAGACTTTCTCGATGATGGAAATGTCTCTCTCCACTGTCCAAGATGGTGGCTGTGAGCCATGTGCAGCTTTGAGCATTGGAAATGTTTCTAATTTTATTTTGCTTTGTTATAATTATTTTTTTTTATTTTGTGTGTATTATACATTTCTGTTTCTTAATGTGTCTGGTAAATTTTAATTAGATATCAGAAATATTATAAATTGTTTTAGTGTTGGTATTTTTTTAATAAGAGTGCAGGTTTGTTCTTGCAGGAAATTAAGCTCTTTGTGAATTAATTTGTCACCTTTTTAGATGTGTTTTAAATATCTTTTCATGATTTTCTTCTAGAGCTAGTTTAGTCCACTACTGTGACATGACCCTTCTGGGGTCCCTGTGGAAGACCCTGCTCTGAGGCTGGCATGAGTCCAGAGCTTCCTGGCTCTGTCTGAGTAATGCTGGGCACTGTCTGGTCTGTAGGCTCCTGGTACCTTTTCTGCACCTGGAAACTCTTCTTTGATAAAATAAACTCTGCACCACACCCAGCCCATCTCCCTGTTTTATCCCCTCTGCGTGCCTAGGCTGGGTCTCAGTACTATTTGCAGCTCATCACCAGCACTGTGTTCTTCGGACCTCCTGCTGTGGCTAATGCCACTCTGTCTGCTTGGGATGCCACTGCACTTGACCTTCTTGACCTCCATGACAGCTTCTCAGAGGCTGACACCCCACATGGCACTTCAATGTCTTAGCCAACACCATTTTCCAAATCAGTGAATAAAGCCAAATGAGTCAATAGCCTTTCCTGGAAATGGACAACTCATTCTTGTGGTGGCTCTGATATAGTGGCCAGGTAATCCCACGATGGTGAGTGACCACTTCCCACTCTCCTTTGCTAGATCCCACTTCTGTCTCTCGCCTCTCCCTCAAAATTCATTCTGTCTCACTGCTACTTGTGTCTCTAATCCTAACATGAAAGGCACTTAGTTCAAATGGATATAACCATAAGCAAATCAACGCCCATCCAACAGTTCAGAAATCAGCTGATGACAACATTCCTTGGCTGGAGGTGACCACCAGTGCATGGGCTTCCCAGCGTCAGGGTGTTGGGGCGCTCTGTGAAGAGCAGCCCTTCACTTTGCATGCTCCCTCCTCCCATGCCAGGAAGGCAGTGGGATTGTGGTGGAATGTAGAGCCTGTGATGAGAAGATGCCATGCTGGTGAGGTGGGGGGTGCCCACTGAAACCGTCCAGACACATCCCACGATTATGCCTTATCATCATTTTAATAGATCAGTAATGAGTGTGTCAGAGCCAGGGGTTGTATTGTATGCTGCAGGGCTTAAACTTTTTACTGAGCACGCCCACTTGCTGGCCAATAAGCATTTTCCTAACCAAGGAATAAAACTAAATGAGGAAATGGGCTAAACATTGGGATAAACAGCTCTCCTTTGCAGGGATTGTGCCTGGAGGTATCCAGATGTTGGGGAGGCAGAGCACCGGCAGTGGTGACACAACTGGCCCCCAAGACGCACCAGGCCCTGGCCCTGTAGTCAGACAAGAGTTTTTACTGGCTTTCCCCCTCTCCATGGAATTTTGACGTTGTTTGCCAGAACTGCCTGCATTAATCAAATTGCCGTTTCTCAGAGACATCGTTTATGTTTGCTGGAGCCACAGAGGCATCTGTGGGCATTATTTTTACTTTCCAAAAGTAAACTCTGGGCCAGAGAGTGAAATGCCATTGGTCTCATTTCATCGCAAAGTCCTGAGGACAAGTTCTGGCCCCTTCTGGATTTATATTTGGTCTTGTGACTAAGTAGGAGGAAAGAAACTGGCGGGAATGTCAGGACATGAGGACAGAGGAAAAATTTCTGGGTCTCTAAGGCATTGAAACACCAGTCTCCAAACCTTCTGCAGAGACCAGGACACTTACTTCTATGAAGGGAGGATTTGTTGTCTAATACTTGTCACCCCACAAAAGTTCAAGGCATTTTTATTCAGCCAAACAGCACGATAGCATTGAGTTTGGGGATCGGTCACTTTTTAACCAGGTACAGAGGATACTGGTGTTACTTCCTTACCTGGCTCCCAAATACCAAACTTAACAAAATACGTGGGATAATCCATCCCAGTTTATTACAAGAAGTTCTATTTTATTTCAAGATGGAATTCATTATTTCACCAGAGAATAAAAGTAATATATATATATATCTCCTATAGGTTTTTTTTTTTTAAGGGAAATTGAAAACATATAAAAAAGAAAATAAAATCATCTACAAGCATGCAATTTAGACATAACTTCTGTCTACATTTTGGTATTTTTTTCTTTTTTTTTAGATTTTCCCCATGACCTTTAATATTCTGTGAGAATGTAATTTTTATGGATTTGTAATATTCTGTATTACACTTGCACCTTAAGTTAGTTGGCCAGCCTTTAGCATGACTTAAGTTCTTCCTATTTTCCTCACTGTTATAGAGAGGACTACACTGAACATTCTTGCACATAAATCTTAGGCCACATTTTTTTTATTGTTTTTTTCAGGGAACGTTTCTGCAGAGGACATACAGATGGCCAGCAGACACATGAAAAGATGCTCCATGTCACTAATCATCAGAGAGATGCAAATTAAAACCACAAGGAGATATCACCTCACACCTGTCAGAATGGCTATCATCAATAAATCAACAAACAGTGCTGGTGAGGATGTGATGAAAAGGGAACTCTCATGCACTGTTGGTGGGAATGCAGATTGGTGCACCCACTGTGGAAAGCAGTATGGAGTTTCCTCAGAAAAATTAAAATTAAACTGTCTTATGACCCAGTGATTCCACTTCTGGGAATATATCTGAAGAAACCCCAAACACTAATTCAAAAGAATACGTGCACCCCTATGTTCATTGCAATGTTATTTACAATAGCCAAGATCTGGAAACAGCCTAAATGTCCATCAATAGATGAATGGATAAAAAAATCTGTGGTCCATATACACAATGGAATACTACTTGGCTGTAAAAGAGAAGGAAATCTCACCTTTTACGACAGCATGGATAGACCTGGAGAGCATTATGCTAAGTGAAATAAGTCAGCTAGAGAAAGACAAATACCATATGATTTCACTTATGGAATCAAATGAACAAAAGAAACTAACAAACAAAATATAAACAGACATATAGATACAGAGAACAGACTGACAGCTGTCAGAGGAGAGAGGGTTAGGGTCTGGGTGAAAAAAGTGAAGGGATTAAGAAGAAAAAAATACCACTTCATAGACAGACAACAGTATGGTGATTACCAGTGGGAAAGAGAAATGGGGGGAGGTAGAAGAGGACATGGGGGAATAAATGGTGATGGAGGAAGACTTGACTTGGGGTGGTGAACAACACACAATATAATATACAAAAAATATATTGTAGAATTGTACAGCTGAAACCCATTGCCACCCCTGCTGGCCTGGTCAACCCCAACTGCCCCCTCTGCCAGCCTGCTTGCCCCACACAGCCTGCTATTAAGTCATTTGGTCTTCCCTCACTAAATCCCCTGCCAGCCTGGTCACAGGCAGCCATCTTGTGAGGGTGTGAGGGTTAATTTGCATCTTTATTATTGGTATATAGGATGGTTCTCAGTTTAGTAAACTAGACTGTGTTGCATGAAAAGAATCAACAGAGCATTGGGCCTCTAAGAACACAGGCCTGTCTCGTCTGAGAGTGTGGTGACCAGGACATCTGGGCAGCCTTTGCCAGCAAATCTCCTCAGATGGGTTCCAGCATAGGGCACACAAACGCAATGGATAAAATGATGTGAGTAGCTGTGTTATGTTAACCCCAGGTTATCACTAACTCCACAGGGCTGTGATTTCCCCTTTGGCCAGTCTCTCAGTTAAATCAGACCTCACCACAACAATGGACTTGTTAGCGTCCATGGCATAGGTTTTCTTTTCCGATCTTGAAATTCCTGCGTATTTATGTAATTTCCCTGCTAACACGACAAAAATAAATAACACACATTCCCCAAGTGGTGAAACAAAAAGAAAGACAAGCAGAGAAAATGGCGTGCACACCCTTGGAGAGGGCTCTGGTCAAAGGTCAGACAGCTCAGAACAATGGGGCCCTGAAGATCCAGTGGCATGTGGCCGCCCCCTCCACACTGTGTTTGGGAGAAGTGTTTGGATGAAGCACTTCACAAATGTTTCTATGCAAGGAGCCATGTCAGAATGGAGGCCATGGTCTGCATGGCCGGATGCGAGCCAGGAAATTAGAGTCAAGGCAGCGGCTCCTGGCTCCGTCTCTGGTCAGGCCTGGTGCCATCGCTTGTAAATCTTGGATGATCACCTACTGTTTTGAGTCCCCCTGACAGCAGGCTTCAGCACAGACATTGCTTCCATGTTTCTGCCAGAGTGCAGAATCCTTTTCAGGGATGAAGGAGAGCCAGGCCAGTGGCCTTTACTATTAAAGGGTTTTCCCCCATCGATACCCCCTTCCCTGAGTTACTGTCTTGGAAAGGAGAGGATGGGGGAAGCACCATATACTTCAGAGGCCGCATCTAATGGCAGCATGCTCCAGCTGCTGGTGCTTAAAAATGCGTCTGTTTGCTCATCCATTATTGTAGGTGTTTGGAGTCCATAAGGGAGGAAACAGACCAAGCCCCCGCCCCTCCTGGTGCCTACATTCAATGGGGAGGCAAATAATAAACACATTCAATAAACGAACTAGAAGTCAACTTAAGTAACCCTAAGATACAGGGCGATATGTGCCACAGAAAACACAGAGCAAAGTGAGGGGAATCAGCTGGAACAGAGCAGACCCGCCGCCTCATTGCAGAACTAGTGGACTGGGACCCGAGGACCAGGGACTCCCTAGGGGGCTGCCTGGGAGCATCTGCACAAAGGCCCGGGCACAGGCCCTGTAGTGAGTGAGGTTGGCCACAGTAGGCCCACAGGTGAGAGGGCCTTGGTACGTGAGGGGACAGGCCTTGGGTTATTGTCTGTTCTGAGAGATGGGCAGCCTTCAGGAGGTTTGGAGCTGAAACACGCACAGAGCCGCTTCCAGGGTGGCTGTGTGGTGGCCGTGTGGTAGCGGGGCCCCTGCTGGCACAGCCTCACTGGGGGAGCTGGGATGCTGAGCCACGGGCCACTGGAATTCCTCTCTCTGGACTCAGAGACCCAGGCTCCCTCCAGGGCCCAAATTCTGCCTGTGGGAGCAGCAACATGGATGGCTCAAAGGAACGTGAGTTTACAAGAACCACAGCCTCGCTAAAGCCACTGATAGGGAAGCCGAGTTCCCTTCTCCCAGGCTGTGCTGCCTGGGCTTCTGCGGAGAGGAGTTAGTGGTCCCTTGTCATGAAGTGCACCATGTGGTCCCTGCCTCCCTCTGAGGCCTGGTGGCAAGCTGGGGGCGGGGGTGGTGGCTTCAAATGGTATTCTCCAAACTTTAGTTAATCTCCTCATGAAAGCAAGAAATACATTTTATTTCATATTGCTTTATTTATTTATTTTTTTCAAAAGCATCAAGTCTTTTATCTCCAGTATGACTGTGAATGAAATAGCTCTAGCTTCGCATTTCAAGGTAAGTCTCCTTCCAGCCAAATGCTCCTTTTGGAATAAAATCTGGGAAAGCCCTCATTGTTGTGACTGCACTTTCTGTCTCTGTATAAACATGTCCCTCTGGGCTCCGTCTGCTCCTCAAGTCCCAGCGTGTCACAGTCACCGCTAGGCTGAAAGGTCTTGCCTTTAGCTTCCTCAATAGGCCAGAGAGGTTAACAAGTTAATAAAATCCTATTTATCAGACTCCAGAGCCCATTTCCTCTTCCCTGTGGCTCATGGTTATAATTATTTTTTATGGACTCTCGACATTTCTTTAGATCTGATTTCCTCAAACTCCCCCCACCCCATTTCCTGAGAACCACAGCCCAGAAAGAGGGAGAGGTTGGGTCCATGGAAAGATGTCTGTTACTCATTTCCACCTGGTGGGACGGGGTCAGTCTGAAGGGATACGTTCAAATATTCAAGCCTTTGGCCTATGCACAGTTCTCTCTCCTTCCAGTGGAGGGGTATAAAGCTGGTGTCCCTAGGTAGCCCCAGCCCCATCCATAAGTTAGGAGACTGGGAGCCAGCTCTGATCTATTCACATTCCAGACTTTTGCCTGGCAGTTGGAGCAATAGTGTTGGAACCACATGCATACATGAAGATAAACTAGTCATTTATGTAAGAGAATGTTGGAAAACAGCAGCAACAAACATAAGAAAACTAAGGAATGGTTTTGGTTATTTTTGCTGCTGTGGCTTCCCTCTGCAACGTACCAGAGGGATGGGAGGGAGTCAGGGCTAAATTAGCCAGACACTCTTTTATAGTGATGACTCCTTTATCAGCTTTGCTGACTGAGCCTGGGAGACCCAGCATGAGATGTCAAGGTGGTCAGCTGGAGGAGAAATGAGGATGCCCATCTCTGAGCAGGACCATTGGGGAGGTGCTGAGACCTGGACTGGAAGCCTTGTCAGGCTGTGGAGCTCCTGGCACGGGCTACCTGGGCTGTGGGAAAGGACACAGATGCCTGCCCCAGGACAAGCCTTTGTCTCAAAAGAAATTACCAGAATCCAGCTTTCTACTCTAGCAGGTCACCCATGCCTCATGCCTGTGGCCTTTTGACTCCATCTAGATCTCTATGTTAACTTGCTTGTGTTTCAAACTTTGGCCAAGAAAGTTTTATGTAAAAATATACAGCGAGTGTGTATGTGTGTGAAGGATTGGGGTCTTCTCAGCAAGCCAATGACTGGGATTGCTTAGCCTCTGCCTCTCAAAGATGGCTTGTATGACCAATGAGATACAAGTGTGGAGAAAAATATAGTGGCCTGGGAACCATGGAGGTGCCGAATAGAGAACGTGACAAATTTCTGTTGGATCACGTGCAGAAGGGAATGGAGGAAACTCCCATACATGACTTCCATCAGCCAGTCCACCAGGGAAAGAAGGGCCGGTACCCCAGACGGGCCTGTACCCCATGACCAGTCAGTAACTTGGGTAATGAGGGGCTCAAAAAAAAGTGGGGCAGGCAGGGGGAGGTGCCAAATGCAGATTCTGAGACACTTGCAATTGATGGTGAAGCCAGGCAAGCCCCACACACACAGAGAGGAAACAGTGAACACCCAGAGTCCCAGGCAGCTCCTGGCTCCCCGGTTCCACCCCTGTGCACCTCGGCTCCCACGCCCTAAACGCTCCTGCCCCAGTGAGAAGCCAGCAGAGAGAAGTTGCAAGCTATTGACAATCTCCCCTTTCCTCCATCCCAGGGTGGGAAGTCCAGCCCGTGGGCCATATAAGGACTGTGAAATCATTTGGTTTAGCCCTGCCAAGGCATTAGGGGTGAGTTAATGAATTATTTGACCAAATATAGCAGACTAACTTTTAAGTTGATAATTTTTCATGGCCCGAGAGAATCATGTTATAAATATCCACATGGCCCTTGGCAGGAAAAGGATTCCCCACCTCTGCTCTACCTAAACCTGGGAAGAACTTGGCTGAGACCTAAATACTAACTTCAGAGTCAACCTCCAATCAATGTTGTGCAGCCATAAACTTCCCTGAGCAAGGATTTAAAACTAACACACCAACCACAACTAAGCAGGCATGTGAACCTATCAATTAATTCAGCATTTATTTTGTCAAAGAAAGAAAATAACATGTTAAATAAAAAGGCAATGAACTTGTCAGATGAAATCGAATATATCTTAATTAATTTCACATGCACACACTAAACATACAACCCTTAGTAGATAGGAATGCACTGGCAGTCTTTAATACGCTCTTTTAAATCCCCAATCACAAATCATTGTCATGCTTAATGGTGTCACATATAGTCATTCAAATTAAATTTGGGGCAATGAAGTAAATGGCTATATTCCCTATAAAATTATTTATTGTTTTGAAAATACTAAACCAATATAATTAGCTAGAACATTATTTGAAGATTATGTAATTGAATAATTAAAAACACAAAAATGTCAACTGAAGAGATTATTGGAATTGATAGGAGACTTCAGTAAGCTGTGTGGTTTTAAAATTAATAGGTAAAAATCAATAGCTTGTCCTTACTTGAAAAGTGAACATTTACAAAATGCAACAGAAGAGGGGCTCATTTATAATAGCAATAACATTTGAACAGCTAGAATAAATCTTACGAGACAATTGTAGGATTTATATGAGGAAAGTATTTTATTCTATTGAGAGAGAGAAACTCTACTGAGGGGTGCTTTCTGTGAGTACACGACATAACATGGTTTATCATTGGTATGGCAGATTCAGTGTGTACAAAACTAAATTACCCTAAATCGGGGTGTGTAATCCATGAAATATTAAGTAAGCCACCCCTAGGATGCTATGGGATTTCACAGCACGATGTTTAATTGCATGTGGGAAAACACCGTGTGAGCTCGATCAAGGGATTTGTGGAAAAGCACGGTGATGAGCGATATCTTTTCCAGATCCCCAAATGTTTAGTTATTCCAGGAAAATCAGAGCACAGGTAGACAGAATCACTGATTACACAGGCTGGAATCAGGCGGAAATGCCGACGGACTGCGGTGCTTTCACATAGAAGAGGCAGATGTGTCAAGGGAGGGAGGGAGAGTTGGGAATCTGGCCTTGTCTTTGCGGGGAAGCAAGTGGCAGAGTCCTGTGTGCGGTGTGACACCACCATGGTAACATGGCAGCCAGACATTATACATTTTATGGGATGAGAATGACAGCAATGAAATCTTTGCTGGGGAGTGGGAGCTAGTAGTGGGAAGAGGGAAGGTATTGTTTACATTACTGAGTTTGGGAGAAAATGACTTTAGGTTTTTGAAAACAAAAAAAGACATACATCTCCAGATGGATAACCCAAACAATATGAAAAAAGTATAAAGAAAAAATAAGATTTGTTGAACATGAGCCCAGAAATGTCACAACAGAGAAATATATTATACTTATAGAGAGATGGATAGAAATGGTTTTATTTAAAAAATGGATTATACTATAAAATGCTATTTATTAAAAATGCACTGACTTTAATTTTAAGGAACTGCTGAAGACAAGTGTTTCTTTGCCTCTTCACCCTTAGAACACAAATTGGTTTCTAAAAGACTCCTAAAATCAAAACAAAAAAAATGATGATAGACCATTCATAGGTTACACTCTGCATGGTTTTAGTTCCATGTTTCAACTTTTCACAGTTCCTATGAATTCGCTGAAAAAGCTGACAGAATGAGGGCTGCCCTCCCTCCACCCGCCTCTCACCTGCCCACCAGGTTTCGGTAGCTGTCTGTGCACATTTGTAAGGTTTCTGTGGTCTGCAATCTGTTTGGTAACTGCAATTCCCAGAATGGTGTTGTCCGATTCTACATTTAAACTTGTGCTCTGTTCGCCAGGAATTTCATATTCTGTAGCATTTCCTTGGAGAGAGTTCTTGACTTGGATTAGTGGTTTGGTTAGCTGGAGGTTCCAGGAGTAGCTCACAGCTGCTGTAGCTGCCGGGTCCTTTAGGTGTGAGGATGTCCAGGCGTTGCCTTTGTTTTTAGAGAGCAAGTGACTGCCTACAAAGGATTGGGCAAGGCTTTGGTTTTCCTTGACAATCCTGTAGGCTTCCCTCCATGGGAGGACACTGGGGGAGAAAGGGGAAGGGAGAAGGCCGCATAGATATGTCCCTTGGAATAACATTCTTCATACCAAAATACTCTGCACCTCCCACATTCCTTTGTTATTTACTACATGCATTAAACACATACACACACACACACAAACACACACACACACACACACACCAAACACAGACAATATTACCTAGAAACATACTGTAAAGGCTATATAATATGATTATTATTCTTATTTTTCTTATTCCTAAAATGTAGTAGCTTCAGCAGGTAACAAATATTTATCAGCATCACTTTGTTCTGCAATGTGATATGCTCGTCAACTATGCAAATTCAGGAATGTTTTTATTTGGGGTAAGTTTTAAAAATATATCTTTACTATTTTAACATTTCTGTTCTCTTAATCATAATTATCCTTGCTTTATTTTTCTATTGTATTTTATACACATCCTTAAGCCTGTCCATTATGTCCTTGGCAATATTTTGTATCCTTCTAGTAAGACTTTTAATAAATATTAATTAATTCTTTAATTTGAAGGAATTATGAACAGTTGTTTTTTTGTTTGTTTGTTTTTTGTTTTTTGGTGTGTTGTTTTTTTTTTGAAGCCACACAGGGCTTTTCTTTTTCTTTTAATATATTTTATTGATTTTTTACAGAGAGAAAGGGAGACTGATAGAGAGCTAGAAACGTCGAGGGGAGAGAAACATCGACCAGCTGCCTCTTGCACACCCCCCACCGGGGATGTGCCCACAACCAACGTACATGCCCTTGACCGGAATCGAACCTGGGACCTTTCAGTCCACAGACCGACGCTCTACCACTGAGCCAAACCGGTTTTGGCGGAATTATGAACAGTTTAATGTGTGCAATGAAAATAAATTCAATTAATACCAAATGTTGGCACGTACAAATCTGTAGCTTTCATGACCGCATACAGGTTTTTTTTGGTGTAAATACAAAAATTATTTATAACACTTCAGTTTTCCTGCTTTTCCACCTCTCATATTTCATTTTTAAAATGCTGGCTTATACACATGTGCAAAAATATGTGTAGTGGAATTGGAATTGCTGCTGAAATGACACAGGTTACAACAGTGGGGACACGTGGCCATGTCTGGAGACACTTTGGGCCGTCACACCAGGAGATGGGGCTGCTCTGGCATCTAGTGAGGAGAGGCCAGAAATACTGCTGGACAGACTGCTGGGCACAGCACACATCCCTCCACTCCCAATGCAGAGAATGACCTGGACACAGTTCAGTAGTTCAGAAGTCAAGAAACCCTGTCCAATGAATATAGTAAGACATCAGCACACCTGTTAGGCTCAGGTCGTGTGAGGCAAGTTGTATGAGGACCCAGACAGATGAGAGAAGCCCAGGGAAAAATAGCATTTGAATAGGGCTAAAGTATCTATAAAATGCATATAACAACACAAAAATGATAAATAATTTAGGGGAAAATGAGGAACAGACATTAACAAAGGAAGTAATAAGTATATTAGAAATATCCCAGAACAGAAATAATCCAGCAGTAAACCCATGAATAGTATAGGGGGGTCTAGCATTAAATACACTAATAAAAAATAATTCTTTTTTAAAATATATTTTATTGATTTTTTTACAGAGAGGAAGAGAGAGGGATAGAGAGTTAGAAACATCGATGAGAGAGAAACATCAATCAGCTGCCTCCTGCACACCCCCCATTGGGAATGTGCCCATAACCAAGGTACATGCCCTTGACTGGAATCGAACCTGGGACCTTTCAGTCTGCAGACTGATGCTCTATCCACTGAGCCAAACCGATTTTGGCAAAAAATAATTCTTTAATAACTAAAATGTCTTAGATTGAGCCAAATGAAAGTGCTCTTTTGTAGGTAAAAAACTGTCCAATATTGGCAATTTCATAGGAGATAACCTGACATTAACTGCTCACTCTTTGATAGGAGTGGGCTAAGAAGTATAAGTACATCATCTAATTCTAAGTAGTTTCTTAAAATAGAATGTCAGGATTCAGAAGGGCACCTGTGCTCTCAAAGGTAAAGCCTGGTGTCAAAGATCAAAGAGAAAATAAGTGTCGCGTTTATCTGATGTTAAAACCCAACTCCACATTCTTCAGTGTGCAGCGAATATCCACATAGAATAAAGAAACAAGAGAGAGAGAGAGAGAGAGAGAGAGAGAGAGAGAGAGAGAGAGAGAGATGAATAAAATTTTAAAAGATCATAGAAGAAGAAGACAGGCAATGGGGGTCCAACACACAGCCAGTGGTGCCTGTGATGTGGAGATAGAACAGATCAAACAGCAGCATATTCAGAAGTCACTCTCTGAGGGAAGGGGGAACTCCATCTACTGCCCTAGAGACCTCAACACATTCTTGGAACATTTTAATAGAGAAAATAGATCCTAAAACATCCCTAGTAAAATTGGTGAACTCAAGGATGGAGAACTACAATAATACCACAAGCTTTCAGATAGGAAAACTACATTTTGCCTAAAAGAGGAGAAAAATGAAACACTGCTGTGCTTAGACTTCCCCACAACACAAACAAGTTCAGGGACATTTAGGGGAAATGGGAGCCCCAATTTTTGTAACCAATGAAGTTGTTTTTCATAGATAAAATCAACAAAAAGTCATTATCAAAAATGCAATAAACATCTCCAGAAAAAAACTAGTAAATCATATTTGAAATGAAGGGAAACAACAATTGAGATAAAAGAAAAATATAAAAAGGCTGGTTGGTGGTGAGCACTATAACATAGGACTAAAGGTAAATATCTATGTTAATTATGTTTATGAAACATTATAAAAGTCAACATTTTTGAAATAAGAAATTTAAAGCAAAATTGAAAAAAAGTCAACATTTTTGAAATAAGAAATGTAAGGCGAAATTGTACTAAAATTTCTGTGCTTATTAGTAAAAGGAAGAGTGGGTTGACATGTACATACACTGGTTTTTATAGCAGAAAGGCAATAAAGTATTTTCTTTTTAGAATTTTATTTTGGGTGTTACAACAGTTAATGTTGTCCATCCATATTATTTGAGCAATAAAATTACTCATGAAGAGAACTAAAAAAATTTATATGGCTCTCAATTTATCACAAGGTGAAAATATACTGATCATAAGATGAAAGCTACAAAAGGAATAGAAAATATTTCTTTGAGAAAGAGTGGGAGCATGGATATCTGAGTATGTGAAAACATGTTATCATAATTCCCTATATTGCCAGATTTAAAAAGAAAACATATGGTCATCACAGTAAATACAGAAAGAAATTCAAAAATTTTTCATATGTGGTCAAGTCACAACTGCTAGCAAAGTACTAAGAAGAGGGAACATTCTTTACTTGGTGAAAGACGTCAACAAAACAGTTAGAAATCATCCAGTTTAAGAGCTGAAACAGAACTTATTCAGAAGTGAAGAACAAGAAAATGCTATCTATCATCACTGATTCTAATTAATATTGTACTGGAACCCTAGAAAGTACAAGACAGAAAAGAGAGTCTCTGCCCCTTACAAAAAAAAAAAAAAAAAAAAAAAAAAAAATCCTCGAACTAAATGAAATGTAGAGACAAATTAGACAAGGTAATTGCAGCATAAAAGTCTCTGCCAACAACACAGCAAAACTTACAAGAATCTGGGAATAAATCTAACAAAAGACAAGTATAGCTCTTATTGAGAAAATTATAACCCTTCTTAAAAATAACTAAGTAAGTCTAAATGCATTCTGTGTTTGCAAGTAGAAAGGCAACTTGAGAGAGATATCAATTCCCTCTAAATTAACTTGTGAATTCCAGGCAAAACCCCCAGGGGTTGGCAATGAAACCTGACATTAGCTTTTATCATCAAATCGTGTGGCTGAGTAAAGGGCTGAGAACAGAGAGGATGCTCTGAGGAGGAAGAGTGTGAGGGGCAGGGCGGGCAGGGGAGACTTCAAAACACTGCAGTAATTAGAGTGGTCACCCAGCATCCAGGGACAATGAGGTTAAATATGGATCTGACCCTACACCCCATGAGACATTTCACGTAGACTAAAGAAATATGTGTAGAAGGAAGAAATAGGACCATAGCCAATGTTGGGGAAGACGTGGAGAAATGGTGACATTTCCGTCCAGTGGGTGTGTGTGGGAAGATGTTGGGGGTTGGGGGAGTGGGGGGCGCGGAGTGTGTGCATGGGACAGTGTCTCTGGAAGACAGTCTGGCTCTTCTAGGGAATTTGGTGATGGGTGTGCCCTACATTCCTACATTTAACTAGCTTAGTCTGGATCCCACAGAAAGTCTCACACATATGGATGTTCATTGGGGCATTGTTTATAAAAGGGAAGAATAGACAAAACCCAAATGCCCATACGTGGGAAATAGATAAGTTATGCCATCTATAATAATAAAAGTGCAATATGCTAATTAGACTGGATGACCTTCTGGACAAAGCAGGGCTTTGAGGGAAGCCTGGGTCCCAGGTGCCAGAGGAAAGCCTGGGTCCTGGGTGCCAGAGGGAAGCCAGTGCCAGCAACTGGGGGAAGGAAGGCCTACTCTTGCACAAATTTTATGCATCAAGCCTCTAGTATTCATGTAATAGAATGTTACACTGCTCTGAATGGGCCTCTATGGAGGACAGCAGGATGTGGACAGAACCTTCAATGGATATGGATAACGCTGTGTTGTTTAAAAGAAATAGTATCTGAAGCCAACATAGAAAATGTAGTTGAAAACACAAATTACTGTGTTGACAGCTAGCATCAGTGTTTCTCTTGAGAAGAAATGTGTCTGGTTAGGAAAAATGGGTTCAATAAACTCCTTTAGATCTAGAAGGGAAAACCCAGACAGTGTATTTTGGAGAAAAAGACTTTGGAAAGAGAAATCCATACTATTAAACTGTGATTAATTTAGGAGTGTGAAGTCACAGAAAATGTTTACTTAAAAGCGGAGTGCTCTGCTCTGTGTGATACTAGCACGGTGGATCCATTTGTCCAAACCCATAGGGAGTATAGCACCACGAGTGACCCTGCTGTGCATGGACTCTGGGGATGATGACGCGTCAGGGAAGGTTCATCGGCTGTAACAAATGTCCCCTCTGGTGAGGATGTTGATAATGGGGTGGCTATGCAGAGGCAGGGGGTAAATGGGGAATCTCTGTACCTTCCACTCAACTTTGCTGTGAACCTAAACGTTCCCTAAAAAAGTAAAGTTTATTTAAAAATCCAAAGTTAAAATTTGGCACAGTAAAAAAAAAAAAAAAAAAAAGAGCCTTTTAGTTCAAAAGTTTAAATGTTTGCACATCTCGCAATGATTACTTCGATGACTAAGAAAAATAATTAAGAAATTTCAACGATACTAAGAATGAGAAAAATGCAAATTACAGCACCATTTTACACTGACCACATTGTCAAAAAATGTGATTAAAATGACATGACGCCCCACTGGCTGGAGCTTGAGGAGCAGACACCCCTTTTTACTGCTGCAGAATATAAATGAGTGCAGATTATCTGGAGGGCATCTAAACCCCGGGGGACATTCAAAGCCTTGAAACTGTAATTTCACTTTAAGTAAATTAACCTCAACCAAGGTCATAGATGTGCAAAAATATTTACATAAAAAGAGGTATGTTGTTTCTTAAGTTATAAAAGTAAAATATGAGACATCTGTATAGACATCAAAGATAGAAATGTATTTAAATAAAATATGCTACATTCATATGATGAAATATGACCAATCACTAAAAATTTATTTTCAAAAAAGGCTAAATTTTATGGAAAATGATTGTGACATTGGTAAACTTAAAAAGTGGATTTCAAAACAGTATTACAACTGGACTCCTATTTGTGTGTATGTGTGTGTATCATATATATGTTTGGCTACACAAATACACACATGTAAGAGGAGAGAAAGGAGTGGAGGGAGAGAGGAAAAAAGAGAGAGAGAAAATGAATAGAAGGAAAAGACCAAAATGTTAAATATGTTAATTTCTGAAAGGTTTAACATGGTTTCTGTATTTCCCCACCTTTGTACAGTGTACACATATATTACTTTGATAGTGACTTGAAAATACAAAGGAAAACTACCTCCAGTTTGAGGAGCTAGAGCCGCCCAAGCCTTGCTCATGCAACCGTGGCTGTGGGGTCAGAGTCCTCCTGTGCCAGAGTCCTTTTGTCTCCTCAAGCTTCCAGATGGCAGGAGTAATTCAGAATTCTTCCCTCTGAATCCAGTCTTAGTACCACAAAATCATCCAGACACGTAGGGAAAGGAGAATGTTATTACAGGTACATGCAAGCCAATCAAGGGGTCAGCGACATCCTTCGGCACCACCGTGGTGACATTCTCCTCAGTGCACACGCAGCCCGATAAATAACAGTGCACATGCCTCACATCATGTTCAAGTTCCTTGGAACTAACAGTGAGAAGTAAATTAGAATCCCACCAGGGCGTGAACTGAAAATGAACTACTGGGGAGGAATACCATTTTGTTGTGAAAATAAAAGTACTAATTTGATAAGGAGATTAAGGGAGGGAACTGCGGAGAAGGGAGGTTTCCTTGTTAAAAATTTACCATCATTAATGGGATTCATTAATCACCCCACCTGCTATTTTTGGTTATAAAAATAACAAACCAAGAAGGAAAATTATGGAGGTCTTACACCTCTGATATGTTCTGAGACCTTTTAAGAATTTGGACATTTCGTTTTTATTCTTGGCAAAGAGCAAAGGTGCATTAAAATATAAACTTCAGTGAGTATTTGCATACACATTTATGCAAGTGTCTATAACCGGCAGTGCACAACTTTAACCCCCTGGATGTGTCTCGCTGAGGAGGCAGGAGCTGTCTTGCTCACCTGCTGGGTGAATCCTCACTGTCCTGCAGTTAGTATGCTGACAGTGTGTGCTGATGCTAATATCTCATTCCCTAGCTCTATGGGTCATCTGCCCTTTCTTTCTAGAATTCGGTAGAGGAAGAAGACATTTATTTGAAGCTATAGC
Organism: Pipistrellus kuhlii; assembly: GCF_014108245.1. Taxonomy (NCBI): domain Eukaryota; kingdom Metazoa; phylum Chordata; class Mammalia; order Chiroptera; family Vespertilionidae; genus Pipistrellus; species Pipistrellus kuhlii. Next base: position 28,517,627 of record NW_023425573.1, read on the forward strand.
ATATATTGTAAAACTATCAGATAAGGAAAATTTTGACATGTTTTTTATAAAAAGTTATTTTTTTTTTTTCCAGCACACTGAGCATCTGCTCTGTTCCAACCTCTGTTCCAGGACCTACAGTTAGAGACATGGTTAATATTCCCCCCAGCCCTCAAAGAGTTCCTTGTCCAAAGGGACCTCCCAGAAGTACAATTCAGTATGGCAAGTGTTAAAAGCAGTGGTTGTCAAAAGGACTCTTGAAGCGTGTTAATTCTGCCCGAGGCCGTGATTTTTGTTTATGATAGTCATTATTGTTTTCACGGATAGTCTAGTGCATGGTAGGATTATATTGCTCTTCTCTCATTTAAGTTGGTGTGGACATGTGACTTGTCTTGCCATGGTCATTATGGAAGTTCAGCCCTCAGCTAGATTCCTGAGTGGTTAAAATGACAGAGTCCCATTACTGACCATTCTGGATAGACTGGTAATCTAAGCAAGAAACAAGCTTTTATTGTGTTAAGCCACTGAGATTTGGGGCTGTTTGTTACTACAGCATAGCCCAACCCTGATGATTGATACATGTGGGATTTGGAGTGCTTGACCAAATACAAAAGAGCAGGGAAAGTGGGGATAGCAAGAGCAGGCACCCACAGACAGAAAGCCCTTTTCCTTTGCCTCAACTGCTCTCCTTTATGTCTTCATCCACTCAGTGAATTTCTCTTTGTTTCTTCACAGACTGTTGGTTAAACTCTGTATGCTGACCACAACCATCTGTCTCTTCTTTCCAAACTATACTAAAATGTCAGCAAAAAAATAAAAAAAATAGCAAAGGTGTGACTTTGCCAATAAAAATAAGAAGATAGGAAACCTTATTGGACAACAGATATCAACATAATTTTGGATGATAAAAAGCAGATGGAAGAGACACCACCCAAAGGAATTCAGAGGTGAGAACACTCAGTTCACCCTGCAGAGCCTCTAAATGGCTCAGCATACTGGGAGTGGTGCTGGTGGGAAGGTACAGGCCTGAAATCAGGAGGGCATAGAAAGACTAAACAAATGGATGGGCAGATCCCCAATTCCCCCTGCCTCCACCTACTAAGCACACACCAGTACCTATCAATACTTCCTCCAGAAGGAAGACAAAGAGGCCCTGGTCTTGGGTGCACCAAACACACAGGAAATCTAAGGGAAGAGTCATCATTTAAATGAAAATCTTAATATTTAACAGTTAGAACCTCAGTTCTCTTCCCCATGTTGGCAGCCATATGCATGCCCCCCAAATAAAGACCTCTAGATACTGACATTGAGGAGTTCCTCAATAAAAGCAATGAAGATGCTTCTTTCAGCCTAAAGGGACCCCTACCTGTCCATGAGCTCCACTCATGCATTCTGGACTTTCTGTTAGTTTGTCAGTGTCCCACAGGAAATATGAACGATGGGCAAAGACCACGGAATCTGAGGGTCACCTCCAACTTGAAAGCAGAAAAGTCAGTGAAGCGAAGACACAAACAAAAGGAGGAAACAAACAGTGCAGTGACCAGAAGAAAAGTTCCAAACAAACAAATGAGAAATATTTTTAAGAAGTAACAGAAAACATTGTGTCCATAACACAAAAACAGGATGTCTCTAGAAAATCGAAGAATTAGAGACATGAAAAGGCTCTGAGGAATTAAAAACGTGAGCCAAATGTATGCTAGAGTTGAGGGACCTGCATGTGGTCACCTAAATCCAAGTCTTCCATCTCTGTCTTTTCATTGACAGGTCCAGAAAACATGAGGGAGTAGATATTCCTGGGGTGCGAAAGCTTCTTGAGCAGAACAACGGCTAAAATGAGCAGATGGCAAATGCCCATTGTTGACAAAAATGTGAAACCATGGCCCTCTGCTACACGGCCAGCAGAGTAGAAAGGGATACAGCCACTGTGAGAAGCGCAGTTTCTATGAAAGCCGAGCATAGACATACTTTGTTTTTTCTTTTATTTTTTCTTTCCTGATTGTGCACCAGATAAAATGTGAATACATGCACTAGAAAATACATATGACTGATTTCATGGTGTTCAAGGACAAGATCCCCAAATGTACACAATTGGTAGCATAGATATATTTCTGTACACACACACACACACACACACACACACACACACAACAATGGGATATTCTGCTTGGCCCCCACCTGTGCTCAGCAAACACTGCATGCTTTGCTCTCCTGCACCTGCTCCTCTGCTGCTGGAGTTCCAGGGACACAAAGCTTCATTCTCAGACCCTGTGGGTCTTCTCACCTCAGAGGCTGTTGGCTCAGTGCCTGTCAACTGACGTCAGTTCATTCAACCAAAGCAAAAGCTATATTATTTTTAGTTGAATACGATAACGAATCATTAACTGTGCATAGTTTTCCTGCACCAACATGGCCATGTCAGGACCATTTTGAAAGCCTGGACTTGAAGGTGTGCTTCTTCATGGATAAAGTGATATAGATAAAGTGATATTTCCGTAAGCTAGGCAAATGTGTGCTTTTAGATTTTCTGTGTAGAGCCTGGGGTTATGAACCCATTTTAAGGGTGGGTAGGCCCTTGTTTTTGACCAGCACTCTTTTCAGAGCCTCTCTGCCCCTCCCAGGACTCCTCCCCTGCTCTTCCCTCACTTTCCCTCCGTCCTTTCCCTTCTTTCCTCCAGCCCACGCTCTGATGGAGACCATATAGAGAGATGACAGGGAGAGGTGCAAGCCAGTGTTTATCTGTTTGTCATCTGTCATCAGTGACTTTGACTGACCCGGAAACCCCAGGGAGTCACTCTACGGGCCCTTGTGTGTGGTCTCCCCAATAAACTTGGAAACAAAGGAAAAAAAGCCCTGGCATACTTAAGGGGGCCTTTGAAACAGAAGCTGATGTTGACCTGAGCTTGTCCGGAGGAAAACGCATTTGGCGTCGATTGGGGGATGTGTGTTGAGTCGGAGCTCTCTCTGCTCAGAATTCCTGGGCTCTGCGTTTCTGCTCCCCCACACCCCAGTCTAAAATTCTTCTCCGTATGCCTCATCACTTCAGCAGATAACTTTTCCTTGCTTTAAAAGTGCACTTGTCTTTGTTCCCACAGGAGAGAGTGTAATCAACAGAAATCAGACCTGTTTACTGTGCAGAAAACATGCCAAAATATTGTCTACCCCTGTGCAGACCCTGAGCCCCGTGACTCCAAGCGTCAGCGTGGCTAGATGAAATTAACAACAACAAGAATAATAATACAAGTGCAGAACCAGGTCTCAGCAGTAGGTTTAATGACTGTTTTCCCAGGACACGGATGACTGCTTGAGTGCGATAAATTGCCTGGTTGTTGGCCTTATGCAGACCATCTTGCATATCAGCTTCAGTTTGTTTAATTAACCAGATGACCATTTCACCTCTCCCTCCCTCCTCACAAGACCTTTTCCTTCTCTCAATTCTTGTCTCCCTTCCAAGTGGGAGGGTCCAATGGTGTTGGAAGTCCTCCTGAGAGTACCAGCTGGATGAGGTACCAGCAATGTGACCCTGGGCAGGCTTGGTCTTCTTTGTAAAGTGGAGACAGTGTCAACCCCGATGACCACGCTGAGTTGGTATAAGAATCAGAGTATGCAGGTCTGATGTAGCACTTGGAAAAGCATAAATTTCTATATAATAATAAGTTTTAACACAATTCTTAAATCTCTATTTCCTCCCCCACTCCCCACCCCTCAAATCGATTCAAACTTTTTAAGGTAAGGGGCCAAGTCTTGTTCATTTTTTTTTTCTCTGGAGCATAGCAGAGATTCTGTATTTATTTGCGGAATGCAATCATTAGCTTGGTCAGTTCGTTGAAATTGATCCTTTGCTTGACAGGAAAACAAGCATCCTCCATTCACTTCCCTCGGCACTTACAGCTCTCAGGTGTTTTCTTCTTTTTTTAAAAAAAAAAAATTCTCTATCGATTAAGGTATTACATATGTATCCTTATTCCCCCATTACCCCCAACTCCCCCATTCATGCCCTTTCCCCCCTATTGTCTGTGTTCATTGGTTAGACTTATATGTATGCACATAAATCCTTTGATTGATCTTTCACCCATACCCCCAAAACAGATCCAGAGACAGAGAAACATAGATCAGAATGTCAAACCTGAAGGCAGGGGAGGGAGAGTTGTTTTCTTCTTGGTTTTCTTATTCACTTGCTCATCATCTTTCTCTCCCAACTAAATTGTAAAGTCACTATGTGCCCAGAACATAGTAGGCATTCAATGAGTACTACTCCAATCAATTAACTGGCAAGTCTTTCATTTTCAACTCGCCATTTTAGAAGTGGTGGGTGACTTTGCAAATGCTCTGTGCATACCTGTCTTCCACAGCGGGTCTGCTCATCCAAACTCATCCCTGATCTGGAAGTTTTTGGAAACACATGACCCACAGTACATCCCTAATGATGGGATGGCTGCCACATTCACTTGGATCATTCATCAGACCACTTCTTTACACAGGTTTGCCTCAGAAAAATGTTCTCTGGACATGAGCTGGCAATTGACAAAAAAGAGGAAAAATGGAGTTATGAGGTCATTTTTTATGTCTGTCTGGCAAAGGCGATAAAGGGAGATATGACTGAGTGTTAGCTGAGCAGAAGGAATGCAGGGCGCTCATCGAGAAGAGGGGTGTTGATTGGTTTAGGTTTCTGAAAGGTAATTTGAGTATTTGTGGCAAAATCTTCTTAAAACTACATACATTTTGACCCTGAACTTCTACTTTTAGACATGTACTAAATGGTATGCATTTTTCATTCTTCATAAAAACAGAATTCCAGGTCCATGGCACGGCCTTCCGGAGTTTTGATAACAGTGATTCACTCCAGACTGGTGGGATCATGGATAACATTTTCCTTCATTTATCTACAGCGTTTGTATTTTCTACAACAAACATTTATTGCGGGCAAGATAAAAATTAGTGTATAAAAGGAACTGGATCTTCCAAGACTCAAAATTAGCCTTTGCCATGGCATTGTTGACAAATTATGCATTATTGACAATACAATGAGTGTCTGCAGGATACAGAACGCAGATACTAAACAGAGAATATTAAATATTTACACGATGCGAAGGCCAGGGCGGATAGCACACACATGGAGAGGCCAGAGGGGATGTGATGTTTACGTAGAGCCAGGCTGAAGGAAATTGTTCAGGAAGCTGGGAGGCAAGAGGGAGAAATACTTGACTGAGAAGGGCGTTTGTACTTGACGATGCAGATCGCAGCTGGTTTACTGCGAGGGTTTCCTACGGTTTATCTGAGTCCAATTGTTCCCTGCTTAGAATGGAGGTTTCCAGGGCCAAAACCTGGGCTTTACCACCCTGGTTTCTCTCTTCATATCTGGAAAGGGTAATGGGTGGGAGATGCGTTGTGGCAGGCTGGCAAGGGTGGGCCTGCCGTGGGGCACATCCACACCACAACACCCGCGACAGTCTTCACTCATTGGTCAGAACATCGGCCAACTCAGATGGAGAACCAGAGGTCACTGAGAAATTAGAACCAGAGAACCATGGTTGATAATATCCATCCACTTCAAAAAATATCTTTTTTAGTATTTCTATTTAGTTAAAATGTTTTGTGTTGTTGTTTTTGAATAAAAAACATCCTGCATATGGTGCTTGCAACATAATAGATACCCAACAATTATTTGTGAAGTGATTGAATTATTGAGTGAACAAAAGTAGTTTGAAAGAATCATCAATGTTTGGCCTACTATTCACTATTATCCACAAAAGTAATATAGTGGATCATTATACTGTGGCCCCTGAAAACTGCACCCACTTTTTTGAGTTCCTACAATACCTGAGGCCACCTGTGGTTATATTCTCAGAAGAAAGGAGGACTTACATATTTCGTAGGATACTTGAAGAAGGGCAAGGATCCTATATAATAAAAGACTAATATGCAGATAGATTGAACAAGAGAACGACCAGTTGCTATGATGCACACTGACCACCAGGGGGCAGGTGCTCAATGCAGGAGCTGTCCTCTGATGGTCAATATGATCCCACAGAGGAAATGCCACTCAGCCAGAAGCCCTGAGCCAAGCTCATGGCTGGTGAGCACTACAGTGTGACAGAAGCCTCTCCTAAGGATGTCCAACTGCCAGCTTAGGCCTAAGTGAACCTAAGCTGGCAGTCAGACATACCCTAGGGCTAAACAACTGCAAGAGGGTACAGGCCAGGCTGAGGGAACCCCCTGAGTGCACGAATTTCATGTACTGGGCCTCTAGTTAATAATAAAGTGACGTGAACCAAAATTTCAGGCACTAGAGAAGCAAATGTGGGCAGAGATTTTGTAAAAGAGGTAAACTTGAGATGGACCTCAAAGAGTGGCAGGACTTGGGGAGCTGTCAGGATGAGAGAGTGCCCAGGAGATGGCAGGCAGGGATAGGAGAGCAGGAGACAGGAATGGGAGGAGCACTCAGGAAATAGGTGGCCACAGACCTCTTGCTGAGAAAAACAGAACCACATTTGACCTTGATCCATGACACAGGAGTAAGGCTGTCCCATTTCTTTATTTTTATCACACAGAGAGATTCCTCTGTGCCCTGGGGTTGGGGAGAATTTGAACTGTGGTTGTGTTCATTCTGCTGCCCTCCACTGCCTGAGGTTGGGTCACTGTCCATCATAGCCTGTGTGCAGATGTTTGCCACCCATGCTGGCCCAGTCCAAGTGGTGGCTGCCTTCCTTCCAAGTTGGCACCAGATTCCCCTCCATCATCCTCTCAGGCATGGCATGTCTTTCTCTGCCTCAGTGGTCTTCACTGCAAAGCTGTCGAACTCTCTGGAAACAGGGGTTGGGTTTTCCCCCTCCTGTCCCCTCTTGCTCACTGGGCTTTCACTGCCTCTCTGTTAGCCTTGTAACTTCTTCCCTCCTGGACAGGCTGGCCTTCTCCTGGCTGGCCAGTGCCTTCTGCAGTCACAGGTGACATCACCTCCTCAGAAACACTTTCTGGTGCCACTGTCCTGTACTCACAGTGTCACAGGCCTCATGCTCTCTCCTCACCTCTGCCTCCTTTGCCACAAGACATCCATAAGGCAGGGACTCCTACTGTTGGCCCCAGGGTATCCCCAGCACTTAACTCAGAATTATGCTTGCAATAGGCACCCAGGACTCCTAAGTCAAGTAATGAACAGGACCTGCCTCAGGGTTGCGGGAGGATTAAATCAAGTCATGCCAGCAAAGAACTTGGGAGGCTTGTTGGGGGGAAGTCCTGCTGATAATGGCCCAGGTGTACTGAGTATTTACTGCAGCAGGTGCTCCTCCACATGCTCACCCTGCTGTATCTCTGTCAGCCTCTTACCCTCGCTCCTCCAGGCAGGTTCCACTATCTCAGCCACTTTGCAATGCCGGGGGCAGAGCCAGTCAAGTCCAGGCCCAGGCTGCCATCATGGAAGCGGTGGACTCTCTTCTTGGCCCTGTGCCCTGCCTCCTACATCCTGGGGCTGACCCTACAGGGTGATGATGGGAGGAATGAACAGAGCATGGCCCCAAGGGAGGAGAAACCTCTCTCTCTAAGGCAGCAGGGAAGACAGGCCAGTCATGGCTGCTGTGAAGAAGGTGGACTTCAGTCTTATGGCTTCTGTTGGGCTTGTCCAGTTAATGGGGTTGCTCAGTGTAAGGTGGATGGGGCTGGGGAGGGTGGGCAGTTGGAGGAAATGATGAGGATAAGAATTACAATGATTCTCTCTCATCATTGATGTTTCTATCTCTCCCTCTCCCTTCCTCTCTAAAGTCAATAAAAATCCTGTCTAATAAAGAGGGAATATGCTAATTAACCTTCACGACATCACAAAGATGGCGGCATCCACAGCCAATAAGGAGGAAAATGCTAATTTATTGCCATGCCCTCAAAGATGGTGGTGCCCATAGCCACAAGATGGTGGTGCCCAGTCCCCACAGCCCAGCTGCATGCCTGCCTCAAGAGTCCCCCAGTCCTCTCAGCCCCCCAGCCACCCAGGACTGGCCCATGGTGCAGGCAAGCCTTGGATGGCAGCTACCCAGACACCCAGGGCCACCCAAGGCTCAGGTAACCAGGCTGACCAAGGCTTTCACTGCTGGCAGTGGCAGAAGCAGAGGTATGATGGGGCATCTGGCCTTCCCCTGATTGCCAGGTCACCTCCCACCCCTGGACTGTGAGAGGGGGCAGGCTGGGCTGAGGAACCCCCACTTCAGTGCATGATTTTTTATTCACCAGGCCTCTAGTATATTATTTAAAAAAAAAAAAAAAGAAAGAATTAGAATGATAAAAATAGCAAATGCTTCTATAGAGAGTGACCACGTGTCCACACAGGCCTATAATCTCAGGATGATTATGGCAAGTGTCCCCCTGTTCTCTCATCTTGTCCTGGTTTGTACCCTGTGTTTAGAGTGTCTGCCACATGTCATGTCCTGCACACTGAGCCTCACAGACAGCTCTTGCTTCACATGCACATCAACCATCAGTAGTGGGTACAGTGACCCGGAGGATCAAGGGAGGTCACGGGGCAATGTTGACCTGCAATGGCCTCAGAGTGGTTACCACTCACAGCGAAGCTCTCACCATTGTCTCAGCCTGAGGGGTGGGCTGGGGTGAGGGCAATGGAGCCCCAAGGCAGCTAGAAAACTGCAAATGATGAGGACCCAGAGCATAACAGGAAGAGTAAATGTGGGGACATCTCTAGCCCTCCCTCTTCACCCTCTGGCTTGGTAGAAGCTTGCTGTAACATGGGTCAGCCAAGCCAACCCCCATTTGCAACACTTTTTCCTATACCCATGTCACCAGCTCTGATAAAGTGAGTAAGGTGCGAATGGGTCATCAGGTTTTCCTTCCTGTCTCCCCTGAGCCTCGGCAAGGGCAATAGTGCCACGAATGCAGAGTTTTGGTAAACCCATGGTACAGGCAGTGCATAATTTTTCTAAAGAAGGATGACTCTGACAGGGATGAAGTTGAATAAACATTTTTTTATTTCCCGATTTTGTAGGACAGATGGAGAAGCATTTTTATGCTCAGGGAAAAGAAATTATTTTAAAAGCCTAGGTTGGGGGCGGGGGTTAGTATTATCAGATCCTGCTCGGTGCTGTTATTAACCAGATGGTGCACCTGTGCGGAATATCTGGGGGACTGAGCAAGGTGAGGGTGCTGCCATGGGGGTGGGGAAGGTGTGGAGGCTGTCCCTGCAGGGATCCCATTACCTGGCTTAGTCCCTGCTTGTACAATGCAAGTGAGGTACAGTTCATGATGATATCATTGTAGGGTGTGCAGGCTCTGCATTCATTTTATGTTTAATTTCTGGAAGAGAGGAAAATATGTCTGTAAATATGGCTCACATGCATGCTGCATGGGCAAAGGGCGTGGGAATTCATCCCTGCCCCCCTTGACTCTGGTGCCTGCTGTACCCAGCAAGGGTCAGCAAATCAGGAGGGGCATAATCTGACGTTAATCCTAGGGTTTTCTCATGTCACTTACACTAAACTATAAAGCCCTGACTACCATAAATGGGAACTAAAATGAGAAACAGCCCTCATTACAATGGAATCCTGGCTCGTCTTTGGAGCAGAAGTATTCCTCTTAAAAATTTATCCAGTTCAATCTGGATGTTGGCGCCGTAGGCCCTGGCTTCTTACTTTTCATTTTAGAATCAGTGTGTGTGTTTTCATCTTTCTTGATTTTTGTTTCAATTGCCCTTTAGATGCAAATGAGTCCCATCAGAGCTAAAAAGCTGCTGAGATAAGAGCAGACAGGTCTGAGGACCCACAGACAGGACCTTGGCCTGCGCAGTGTCCCCTGGGAGAGGCCCTCCATGCAAATGCCCCTGAGGTTACACCTCCCTGCTGTTTCCTCCTGGCCAAGCCTCCTGTCCCATGGAAATCACAGGAGGAGTTGGACCTGACTCTTTTTCACAGTCAGACTCGAGTGGGTAAACCTTTTTCTTCCCAGGGTCAGTCCTCACCCAGGTCCTCAAGAGAATTTATTAATTTATTATTTTATTTTATTATTTTATTTTATTTTATTTTATTTTATTTTATTTTATTTTATTTTATTTTACTGTGGTACTGACACTTACTAGTAACATGAGATCTGCTCTCTGCAGCTATTAAGTGTGCAGTACCGGTTGTTTTCTGGAGGCACAGTGTTGCACAGCAAATCTCTAAAAATTCTGTAGCCTGGGTATCTGAAATGCTATACCTATTTTTAGCAGACCCTCTCCCTGTCCCCAGTCCCCAGCCCCGGCAGTCACTAGTCCACTCTGCTTCCCAGAGTGAGAGTGTGCATTCCTTACATAAACTAATCCCCAGTACCTGTCCTTCTGCAGCACCTGATGTCACTCAATCTTACATCCGCCAGGTCCATCCATGCCGTTGCTGAGAGCAGGATTTCCTTCTTTTTCAGACTAAATAATAGACATTGTGGATATATAGTGCATGTGTTTTATACATTCATTCATCAGTGGACGCCAACAAATATAAAAACGTGCCCAGCACCTCTCACCACACCTGAAACATAAAAGACAAGCGCTGGCGAGGAGGCGGAGGCTCAGAACACTGTCCTTGGGCATGCAGAGCCGTGCTGCCTCCATGGACATATTCAAAATAGAATGACCGTGTGATCCAGCAATCCCACCTCTGGGTACCTATCCAAAAAGATTGAAATCAGGGTCTCAAGGGGTGTTAGCACCCCCACTTTACTCATTTCTTGTTGTACCATTCACAATAACCAGGGGTGGGAACACACTGAGGAGGTGGCAACACCAGGAGTTAGGATGTCAATGAGCTTCTCCCTCTTCCTCCTTCTTCTTCCTCCCCCTCATTCTCTTCCTTCTTCTCCCCCAGTCCCTCTGCCCCACCCCCATCCACCTGGTCCCTCCCTGGTTCTGCCTCCTAAGGGAAGGGCTTACACCAAGATGAGGGCATCTGCCTCCCAGCTGGCCTGTCCACTTCCCACAGGGCCTTGGCCTCAAGCATTGCCTGCCCACTGCTGCCAAAAACGATTCTGTAAGGACTGATGCTTAATGATGCAGAACTCTCCATTTCCTAGCCTTGATGTGTCATCCTGTTCCTTATAGTCCCCAGTACCCCGCTGACACTGAACTGGATCTCTCCCCAGAAACCCTAAACCCGTGCTGACATCAACCCCTCTCCTCTGCTCCCTAACCTGCCCCCTCCCTTCCTCCACACCTGGGCCAGCCCATCAGGAATTCCTGGAGTTCCCTCCTCCCTCCTCTCCTACACTCCGGGCCCCAGCCTCTTTGAACTTTTACAGAATTTGCATCTGTGACAAATTACTTGCTGTTTAATTCTGCGCTGTCATATTCCTCCTGTTGATCTTGGCTGTGAACCGGGCACTTCTTGGTGGAAACTCTTTGTTCTGTGTCCTGATTCATGGTCTAGCCCCAGAGGACACTTTCTGAGGAGAGGGCTTCCAAGCTGAGGTCACGCGAGCTCCGGACTGTGCTCTCTTACTTCTGTTTTCCCGAGACAATCCTTACTTAAAACCTAAACCAGTTCATGGTTAAACGGATTTTTTATCACCCCAGAAATGGGAAAGTGGCATTGTACGGCTTGCCCGCTGCAGAGGAGACTGTAAAACGAACTCCATGTAGGCAGAGCAGGGCGGTCAGATCCCACCTCCCCACATCTGAGACCCGCTCTCTCTGCAGGAAACAGAGCGCCCCTGTCAGAGGTGTGCTCACCACACATCGGGAGCAAACTCAAACGCCTTGTGCTCAGGCAGGACTGAAAGGAGCCACTCTCACTCTGATTCCCAGTCATTCAATCCAGGGTCCAGCTATCCACTCAGAATTCCCTAATACAGATTCCAATATTGACCATTTATTGTGCAATTTTCAAATGAAGGATCCTATGTACTTTCTTATCCAAGCCATCCGAAAGTTCCCCGAAGAAAGTACTATTGCTACCCATTTCGCAGGTGAGAAGACTGAGGCACCCCAGGATAAAGCAGCTTGTTCAAGGCCCCACAGTAGTAAGTGGCTGAGTCAGGGGGGTAGCAGCCATCCTAAGTTTCAAAGCAGAGATTGTACCACAGGGACTTCCCAGGATGGAAGTCAGAGCCACAGGGGGCTACAAGGCAGGAGGTATGGGGGTTCCAAGGCTCCAGAAGATGTTGGTCACAGTAGGGCTCCCCTCTCTCTGGATACCCATCTCCTGCCAGGCTCAATTGGCCAAGTCCATGGACTTGCAACCTACAGCAGCCAGACCCCAGACACAGAGTGGAGAGAGGTGGGAGCAGGGGATGGGAGATGCCTCTGAGACCACCAGGCCCCAACCCTGGGCCTCCTCGCCATGCAGTACCATGCAGTGGCTGACTGATGGATTCCTCTGAGACAGTCATTATGTATGTTCTCCCTGTTCTGAGAACGGAGGGCTTCTTTGCGATGCCCAGCTACAGGGATGCTTTCTGGGCTATCTAGAGCTGCCTGAAGGCAACCTTTCCTGCTTGCTTTTAAGTTCATTGAAAACATGGAGTAAAGTGTCCCAGATTAGGAGAGACGAAAAAGAAATGCAATTCTTTTCTTGGATTGGGAATGGGTCTGAGGTCCATGCGGCCTGTGGACAGGGGCTGCACACATGTCACTCCTGCTTGAACTTCTAAGGTGTTCTGATGGGGACCTTTAAGAGTCTGGGTCACCATCAGACCCTCCATGGTGGCCAAGGTCCATGAGAGCATGAGCAGAGCTGCCAGACCACACACATGACGGATTAGATATCAGAGGCTCTCTTCTGGGGCTGGGCACACACAAGCCCAGGAATATGGCCAAGCGGGGGAGAGGGGCTTGAAGATGGTAGGAACAGTCTCAGTTCTCTCCAGACTGGTGGAGTTGCCCATGAGGAGTCAGATTCAGATTAATTTGGGGAAAATGAAGACAGGTTCTTTCTTGCACACCTGAGCACATGAAAGTCTCAGCTGCCAGTTGACATAAATTATGAGGGGATGATACGAGGTCAGTCTCCGCCAGCCTGAGCTCTATGGCTAGAGGTTGATGGGTATGTGTAATGGAGCACCATCTGGGACCCTGGGCGAAAAGCAAACCCCCACCTTGGCCAGGAGTTGGTCTAACACAAAACTGGACAAGGGGCCCATCCTGCATGCATCCCATTACTGAAGGGAGGGCTGCAGAGCTGGGCAACGCAGCTTCCCGCTGAGACACCTGCAGCCGAGGCAGAGGGAGCAGAGGAGTGGGCACACCTATCCCTGGGCACAGGAGAGCTGCCCGGAGGCCGGATGGGCAAGGCTGAAGTGCTGTCATCCTTTGGGCACAAGTAGTAATGAGACTTTTGCTCCAGCCCCACCTGGGGTCACTTGGATTACTAAAAATCAAAAAAAAAATTTTCTTTTAATCATTTCTTTTTCACAACATCCTTAAGGCCATAGGCCAGTCCCCACGTTGACGTCCCCTTTCATTCAACTCTAATTGAAGTTCAGCAAACCACGGACACTATTCATGCTTCTTGCACGGAAACTCTCAGGCTGCACTGTTTCCAAAGAAGCAGCCGTGAGAAAATAATAGGGTCTCCTGAGAATCTGCTTCCTGCTTCCAGAGAAAAGAGCGTGTTATCAGCTTGTATCTTATTCAGTAAATGCCTTGCGGGTCAGAGGCTACTGTTCCACTGAAGCCCCTTGCCTCCTAAATTTCCTAGAAGCGTCTTGGCCTTGAGGCTGAGCAGCACTTAGGGTGACCTGGATCCCTGCAGGGCCCCATAGTCCCTGAGGGAGGCCCCCAGCCCAGAGCACTGACACCCACAACCACAAAGAGCAGCAGCCTGGAAAGGCTGGCCGAGCCCGTACCTGCTCAGTCTGTGTGTGCCACCAAGACCTGACGTAGCAGGCTTGGCCGGCCACCTCTGCCCCTCTTGGAGGCTTGGCTCTCGGTACCTGGTCCGTGATAAAGAAGAGGGGTGACGGCCCTTGCTGTTAGAGCCCAGGAAGGAAGTTCTTTGACCTCTCAGGGTGAAGGTTACACATCCAGAAATAAGCAGATACCATCAAAGTTTGGCTTTTAATGTGTTCTGTTATCATCTGACATCATTCCTGTGGCCTACTTCATGATTTTGTAGAAATATTCAGATTCTTGGGAACTCTGGCTTTCCAAGCTGAAACAAGGAAATGAGTGGGAATCTCAGGCTTTTCAAGTAAAACAGCTATGAATGGAGCTGCCGGACCTCTGGGTGGTGACCCCTGGGATGTCCCCTGTGGAATTGATAACTTTAACCTTCCTTAAGGCTCACGGACAAAATCTGTGCTTTCCAGGTTAAACTCAAGGTGGGCATTTGTTTCTGGGGAGAGGAATCACTCAGAACTGTCTGAGGGGCCGTCAAGAACAAAGGGAGAGCATCTACAATCAGAACACCAGCCCTGAAAGGAGTCTTTTAGGCTCAGAGAGATATGAGGTTTCCTCATACTTTGATCTGTCTCCGTTTGTACTTGAACTGTGGTCTGCAGGCCAGGCCACTGTGAACAGAAAAGCCACCTCCGCCCGCATACACTGATTGGGCAGCTGGACCCTTGGCCCATTGTCTGCAGGGGTTTCTGAAGGACATCAGTCCTTTCCATGTTCTTGCCGTTCCCTCTAGTATGTTAACATCTCCCTCTCTTTTGAAATAAGTTTGTCTATTATTTCATTCATGCAAATAGAGAAATAGAATTCAAAACTATTTGTTTATGTTTTAGATATTTATAATAACTAATTGGAATAAGAATACCTGCTCTATAGATATCTCAGAGAGGGAACAGATAATCAAGGTACGTGAAGGCTTTTATAAACTGTGGAATGCTCTGTGTACTGACATTTGATCTGGTCACCTCATTTTCCACACTGAGGGACTCTGAGGTCACCCCCATAGGTGCTGAGTTACCATGAATCTACCAACAGAATTCCCTCAGAAAAACCAGGACTGGAGAAAGGCTTCTGTGAAATCCTAGAGTTTACCCTCCAGAAAATTCTGTTTCATCAGTAATTTCCTTACACTTATCCTAGAAAGGAGTGTTTGAGGAAAATCCTCTAAAACATAGGAAAGAGGAGGAAATGAATGTGTGCCTCTTCAGTGTCATGCTAGAAATACACCTAACAATTTAACAAGCCCACCCAGGGAGAATCCGAGCTCTGGAGAAAGTTGGTTTTGTTTTATTTTAAATTTGTTTTAATACTATTCATGTGAGGATAAAACAATGTAGAAGAATGATAAGGTGCAAGCTATTTCTGTCCAGTGCAGGAGATAATCAAGCCCAAGTGCGTGTTTGTTTTTTGTTGTTTTTGTTTTGCTTTGCTTTGGGCCCTGTAAGCCATGACCCATTTTGACTCCCACTCTGCAAGCTTATTGATCGTAGTCTCTGCCTTGGAACCAGTCTTTCGCCATCTGGTTCCCTCGTTAATGAATTAAATAAATCTTCAAAACATGCTCACTATATATTTGTACGAGTTATGTTTCACAAGCCTTAGAAAATAATACCCTGACAGCTGTGTGGTGGTTTTTAGAAAATAGTCATGGTCTTTGTGTGAGATTTATAGCAAGGGATCCTGACTGGAGAAGGAGCTTTCACACGCATCCCTAAATATAAACCAGTACACAAAAGGACTGCCCCTGGGAGTTTGGAAAAGTCTCAGTTGGCTTGGGAGAAAGTCAAGTCAACATTTTTGCTGTCATGGGCGCTTGCTTGTGGTCAAGTGTCCATGACAGTAAAATTGTTGCACACACACATCAAACGTAGTGCATGGGCAGCAGCTGAAAGGAATATTATTTCCAGCTCTTGAATAAGAGTGAAATCATAGCTGGTCCTCTTCAGTTGTTCACCAAGTAATTATTTAGTCATGGTCTCCACTGTCCTTTCCCCATAAAGTTATGTTATTCTGGAAGAAAAAGCAAACAGTGAAAGGAAGATAATGCAATAAAGAGCCCCACTTTAGATCTTCTCTGTAAGAGACAGTTGACATTGTTTTCCAGGAAAACTCAACTTGTTTGTAGTGGCAAATATAATACCAATGGGGGAGTTCCAGGAGAGTGGTGCTTCAGGGAAGGAATTCAGCCGTGCGGGGTCCTTTCCGGCTACAGATGAAGACTGGAGACCGGAGAGTTTCCCTGGGGCAGTTTGGCTTGATGCCATAGCTGTGTAATTTCCAGGGTCAGGGAAGTCCATATCACCAGTGCTCGCAGATTAAACAGACGTCCTGAGTGCTAACTATCCAACATTCATTTGGAGAGATCTGGAATGTTTTTTATACAAAGTATTGGCTCCTTACAAGTTTAGGAATCTTGTGATAAATAAAATATATTTCCCTTTTATTAAAAATATTTTTATTAATTTCAGAGAGGGAGATAGAAATATCAATGATGAAAGAATCATTGATTGACTACCTCCTGCACACGCCTACTGGGGTTCAAGCCTGCAACCTGGGCATGTGCCTTTGACTGAAATCGAGCCCGGAACTCTTCAGTCCATAGGCTGACACTCTATTCACTGAGCCAAACCAGGTAGAGCTAAAGTATATTTTTCTTCTGATTTCTCTTAGAAGACAGAGAGAAGGGTAGTGAGCATCTCCCTAGAAATGTCCAATGACTCAGGCCAGCCGAGTGCTTAAGACAAGTGGCATTACAGTGAATTGTGGACACAGAATGGCTTTATGTCCAAGAGGTGCTCATACATTTCTTATTAATGAAAAACAGCACAGAGATGAGGAGAAGTCAAGGTGGAAAGGGAGTTCAAGAGACCACCTGGTGAGAAGGGCTGCAGGGAAGAATTCCATTTTGTTTTGTTTTGTTTGGAGGTGGAATGGAGTTTAGTGTTGGACAGGGCTGGCTAGACAGCTCAAAGAAAACAGGAAGGAAAATGTCTTCACCCATCCAACCTTACAATGGTCATCATGAAGGGCTGTGAAGTCACAAGGTCCAGTTTAGAGCCCTGGCTTTGCCTTTTCTTCCTGTGTGACCTCAAACAATTCCCCACGCTTCTCAGTTTCTTCATCTGTCAAATGGAGATGGTAGCTCTCTTTGAGGATTGCATGTGCCTAGCCTGTAGCAAGTGCTTAACATCCAGCTATTTCCTGGGAGCTGCAGCCAGAGTCTTGGTATTGTTAAAACTCTTGTGTGAAGAATCTTGGTCTACCTAAAGCTTTCAGTAGAAAGCGTATATTCTTAGCTTGACATTGGACAATTATTTAAAAAAACAAAAAACATAAATGTAAAACATGTAGCACAGTGCCTGGCACAGGACAGAGCTCAGTGAATGTTTGTTCCATCCTTCAACATGATATATTTTTTACAGATTTTTTTATTTTATAATTAGAGAGAGAGGAAGAAAGAGATGGATAGAGAGAAACATAGATGTGAGAATGATATATTAATCAGCTGCTTTCTGCATGCCCTACTGTTGAGTGAGCCTGAAACCTGGGTATATGCTCTGACCAGGAATAGAACCAGCGATCCTTTGGTGCACTGGGCAATACCCAACCAACTGAGCCACAGTGGCCAGGGCCTTCAACATGATATTTTTATAAATGAGAAGCCCACAGAACTGGGCACCCTTGTAGCAGGTCAGGGTCACAACTCACACATGCTGTTGGGGTAAACCCAGTAGTATTTTCCTTGGGCAGAGCTTGCAGCATGGGATCTACAGGACCTGGTTTGATAGCTAGCCTGCAGCAAAGGAGGAGCAATGTTCTCCAACACCAGGGTGAAATACACTTATGATTTCATGACTCAGATGGATGCTTCTTTCTTCTGCCTAAGCTCTTAATTAAAATAAATAAAAAACTCTTGAGATGACATTAAACCTACAGATAAAGATGAGCATTTATAGAATCATAAATCTTATTAATTGTGGCTATTTAAATCCTCACAAATTTGGCCTTTGTTTAAGATGTTTATAAAGTGGACGAGAGAAACAGCAAATGTATATTTCACTCAGATGGCTAGTACCTCCCTTTCTGAGGTCCTGACTGCTTTGGGTGAAGGCTGGAAGTCAGGCCATGTATTGCTAACTTTCTCCAGGGCACGGAGATCAGGTACGTGCTGGCCCAGAGCTTGCTGCCCCAGGTGCTAAGGTCTGGAAATGGTCTCACTGGCCTTGGATTTCAAGCCACATCAATCTACCTCCCTCAGAGAGCCATTGCCACCAAGACCTTCTCTGTCTGGCCAGCTTCGAAGGCTGTAACTCTTTTCTTGGCAACAAGTTGAGTTTCAAGCTTTGGCCACCAGCACTTGGCTCCACTGGTGGTCATCACAGTGATCTTGGCATTCCACTTCCTTTAAAGCAACTGGGATGGCACTCTTTGCCAGTGGGCTTTGGGGGAGATGGTTCTTCCTTCGCCAGCACTATTTTGTATTATGAGAATCCTTAGATACAGAAACTTGGTCAGAGAACATTTGAAAGGTCTATTTATTCAGTCTAACCACAATTAGCTTTGATTTTTCTAGTCTGTCTGTCTCTCTCTCTCTCTCTCTCTCTCTCTCTCTCTCTCCCTCCCTCTCTCTCTCCAGACAACTGCCTGGGTCTGGGGTTATCTGAAGAAGACCCTATAGGGCCCAATGGGTTTAAATTTGGAGAAAAATTCACAATTCAAACTTACTGAGAAAGCAGTGAAAGTCCATGTCTTTCATGACTAAAGCTGGAACTTCAGAAAGAACTACAATGGTTTTCTGCACCCCTGCCAGGAGGGAGACAATTCCTTCAAAGAAAGATCAGTCCATTCACACTTTCTTCAAAAGTGTGGAGTAAATACCTTCAAAAAATGTAGTTCATTCAAACTTATAAAACAGCCATGGGGCAATAAAGATTTAAGTACAGTTTGAACATTTGGGATAAAATTAAGGAAGTGTTTGTGAATTTCTTTTTTTTTTTTTTAATATATTTTATTGATTTTATACAGAGAGGAAGAGAGAGGGATAGAGAGTTAGAAACATCTAGGAGAGAGAATCATCGATCAGCTGCCTCTTGCACACCCCCTACTGGGGATGTGCCCGCAACCAAGGTACATGCCCTTGACTGGAATCGAACCCGGGATCCTTCAGTCCCCAAGCCAACGCTCTATCCACTGAGCCAAACCAGTCTCGGCTGTTTGTGAATTTCTGAGAAAAAGTCCAAGGGAGGTTTTCTCTTTCCAATAGTAACCACCTTCCTCCCTTCCTTCTCTTCACTGTCATCATCATCATCATAATCACTTTAGCTGGACCATTTAGTATCAATGTTAAATGGAAATTAACATCTGTATAAATGGTTACTGCTTTAATATATGTTAATTATTATTGTCATTTTATTTAATATGCTGTATTTTTGTTCTACTTCAGCTGTCATGATTTAAACAACTTATCTATAGGATTTCCATTGGTTTTGTGGTAACATAAATTTTCCAACATAATTTTTTTCATAGACTCTACCACTCCCCAACCAATGACTTTCCAATAAGTAGTGTTTTAAGAAAATCTTCACATTTTGCAAAAACATGTTGTGCAAACAAGTGGTGTCATAACACACTTGAAGTAAAACAAGTGCATTACCTATCACTATGAACAACTATAAATATTTTGTTGAGAAACTACTTAAGAAAATGCATATTTAATTAATAGAAATGTTAGAAAATTAGGGGAAAACATTAAAATTGGAAAAATAATACATTTAACAATTCCCTATTAATTTGCAATATATGGCTATCTTGCACATAGATATTTTGATAGTTAATATAAATATTATCAAGTGCAGGTATTTTTTTAGTTTCTAAAAATCTTAAAACTTATATAAAGCTCTCACACAGTAAAAGAATAGATTAATTATACCAAGATTAAAAATTATTTCTCTTGTAAAATATTCACCAGATTTGTACAATTTTGGATTTGGGATTAAATAAAGGCTTAATTTGAACCACAATTTTGTACTTACTATAAGAAACTTATGTGTAAAATCATGTTAGTAAAAAGAATAACAAAATTCTTTGGTGATCCTTGTTTTTGAGGTGTGAAATATGTGGTTTTAAATGGAATTAAGATCTGTATTACCATAGTTTTTTGTTTTAATGGCATTTATGTAAATTAGGCTTATAAATTTGATAAAAGGCAGGGCCATCCAAAAACAGTTCCTTATCAATCTTGACTTTCTTATACTGACAGATATTTTTTACTTTAAACAACAACAAATTTTAAAACGGTGTAATTATTTGGACATATTCTGAAACAATAATAGCTAACACTTACATAAATTATGCTACCTACATTAACTCATGTACTTCTCACCTCAATTCACCAAGTAGGTATTATCACCATCACCATCACCACCACCATCACCATCATCACAATCATGACTGTCATCATCTTCTTGATCATCATTACTTTTACCTTCTTCTTCTTCTTCATCATCATCACTAATTTAAAGGTTAGGAAACCCATACACACAGAGTTTAAATAATTTGCCCAAACCAAAACCGATTTGGCTCAGTGGATAGAGCGTCAGCTTGCAGACTGAAAGGTCCCAGGTTTGATTCCTGGTCACGAGCATGTACCTTGGTTACGGGCACATCCCCAATAGGGGCTGTGCAGGAGGCAGGTGATTGATGTTTCTCTCTCATCAATGTTTCAAGCTCTCTATCCCTCTCCCTTCCTCTCTGTAAAAAAAATTAATAAAATATATATTTAAAATATTAATAATAATAATTTGCCCAAGATTAGCCATCAGCATGAAAGAGGTTGGTGCAGTCCCAGGCGTTCTGGTTGCCTAGTCTGATTTTTAGTGGCTACTCCACTCCAGCTTTTGCAGGTCCAGCTCCTGGTGTGTCTTTGCTGCCTAACATCCCTCGAGTGCTGGAGCATGGGAGGATGGTGTGGTGACTGTCAGCACTGTCTGCAGACGCCTTAGTGTCTACTGCTGATGGCCTTGAACAGTCTGCTTCCTAAGAAAGTCAACATCACTGGTCACACAGTTGAGTTAAATATATACATAAAACTTTGCCCTGGTATGCAGGATAGGTATTTTGGGTAGTCTGCACTGAATGCTTTCTTCTAAATGAGACATTCACTCATTGGTGAGTGTTTGTTTCCATTTATGTTTTCAAATTACAGGGTTTTATTTACAACGAGACTGTTCTCTACTGTGTGGTTGAGTTTTAAATTAAGCCTGCTGAAAACAGAGACTAGAATTGGACTAGCCACAGCATTTCAAAAGTAGTTGTTTCCTCTCTTTCTTTTGTTTTCAGGTTATTTTAGGGTAGAAACATAGGAAAATGAGTGACAAGCCAAGGTGTCAGCTCCCTCTAAATATTACTTCTTTTTGTTTCCTCTCTTTTTTTAATGGGTGTATAAGGCTTATGTAATTACCTTACTTATTCATTTTTATTTATCCAAACACTATGTGTATCCATTTATTATTTTTTTCTTTTAAAAGAATGTGTTCTAAAGCTCATATCATTCTGATGTGCAAGTTGCTTCTTGTCTATTTAAAGACAGACAGTTCTCATCCATGGCTCTTTGTTACAGTTTACTAGTAAAATATAAGTTATATGATTTTTAATAAAAGTATTCATACTAAGTCTAGATCAAAGGGTAATAGGACTATTAAAGGAATTTACCTCAAAAATCTAATTTTTAAGTTCTTGACATTTTCACACATGGACTTTTAATTTGCAAATATCTGGTCCACAAAATCTCTAATTCTGATTGTCACTAAAATTCATATCCTTGAAATAATAATGATAACAAATACACTTCTTTGATGTCAGTATTGTTTTGAGCATATTAAAACCAGTTCCTCGTTTAATCTCACTATGACTCCAAGAATTGTTATTTTCAGAAATATGGAATGGTTAAGTAACTTGTTTAGGAGATATAGCTATTAATGACACATCACAGAGGCATGGAAACATTTATAGCATTGTCATTTTGATCACAAGACCTTTTATTGAGCACCTGTATAACTATCTCAATATTATAATTGGTAGGGTCTTGAATGCTAAATGAAAAGAGTTAATAGTTGAAATTATAAACCCAGGATGTAGAGAGTATGAATGAGGGATGCAAAACTCCTAATAAAATAAAAGGAATGAGATATAGAATGTAGGTCAAGGGTAATTCTTTCAGGCAACAACTCATCTTCTGTGCATTAGGAGAAAGAAGCAAGGATGTCAGTGTGTGTGCTGGGAACCTAAGATTGAGAGAGGACCAATGGATCAACTTTTGGGAAGTGTTACTGAGTCAATGACAGGAAAGGAAGTTAGAGAAAAAGAGAGTTGGGATGATGTGCTATTGTGGGCCAGAGAGCTCCCAGGGTAGAGGAATTGGAGGAGTGCAGACACTCTAGTGACAAGTCTAAGATATGGTCCTGCGGCCAAATGCACGAAGAGGAGTGGGAAGTATATGTCATTGGGTTAAAGAGCTAAAAGAACAACATCCACGTGTTCAATTCCAATGGATATGCAAGTATCCAGAAGAAAGATACATCTTGGAGTAGAATGGGAGACAATACCTGGTATGACTTCCTGCGAATATGGAGCACTGACCCAAACTGGATAAATGATCAAGAAAAGGAAGGGTAGAAAATGGTAGACAAGATGGCAGAATCTTTGTGCACAAGAGCCTGGAAATGGCCTTGGGAAGGGGTTTAAGAGAGAAACGGGATTGCAATAAACAAAGGAGGGGAGAAGGGCCCTTTAGCAGAGGCTTTCCCCTGAGTGCAGGAGTCAGAAGCTAGACCACTGGGGAGCAGTGAGGAGCAAGGCGGGCGGGGAATGTGTGTGACCAAGATGTTGTTAAGCCTGAAGCATATATAAAATGTCAGGACTTTCGTACCAGCGAGACTTACAGAGTCATGAGTAATGGAAAGAGTGTTTCAGTTGTCAAAATAAGTGAATAAAATACATTTTATGGGGTGTTATTTTTAGTTTTATACAGCCAGATGTCCCAGCTGTACATTGCTTTACGTGCCTGTATTTCCTGCAAGCGTCATAGACTCCATTTCCTTACAGTCTGGAAATACCAAGTTCGGCCTCTGATATCCAGGGTCACCTCTCCTACAACCCCACCTCTGTGGACTCTGGACAAGAGAATTGAGGGAACACAATAGGCTCCCGAGCAACCCAGACAGATGTCACCAAGTCCAGGAATTGTACCCACTGAATGTTAATCACAGGCCATTTGAATTTAAGGCAAAACATTAACAAAGTTTGGTTGTTGGGGTTCCTAACCCAGAGTAGTATTGCAGATCCTGCTGCTAAGTGATGAAGGGTGGAGAGGGACCAATAAATCAACAGGGTTGAGTCACAGAGGGGCCAGGAGAGGAAACCTGAGAGGCTGCCACATCCCGGGATCATGAGGAGCAGCTGAGAAAGGACACAGGAGTGCTGGGAAATGAAGCAGCATGTGCTCTGAGGCTGGACTCTGAAATGACTATGGAACTCTACTATACTCTACTATAGGAAAGTCTGCTTTATCTAATTCAGGGCCTCTGGGGTGTGACCCTCGAGCCTCTGAGCCCGTTCCTCCCCTCTTGGCTGTCAACTTCCTCCAGTGCCCTGTATCCCTTCCACAGATGCCAGGAATTGGACATTCTCTTATAGCTGGCACCTCCAGTCATCCCAACTCTTGAGTCAACTGCCCACTTAAAGTACTTTTTCTTTTCAAGGGCTTTTGCCATGGTTTTGAGCCAGAAAAAAAAAAAAGAAAAAAAAAGAAAGAAGAAAGCAAAGAATGATAAAACACATACATGGGGGGAGTTCCAAAGACCCCGTTCTCTAAATAGTCTGATCAATAAATATTTGTTGAGTAAATTAATGACCTGTTTAGGATGAGCTCAGAATTCAGCCCAGCTCTCACGGCCTCTCCCCAAGCCAATGGCCTCAGCTATCTCCTGGATATTGCGGTGCTTTATTTCTATCAGATGCTTTGGACATTTGAGACGGAGAAGCAGATTCTCAGCTGAAGCATAGACTCAAAATGAGGCTGGGGACTCTGGGGCACTTCCATTTATGTATATTCCATTGGGTTCCCCTCCCTGTTGGCTGCTTCCTTCTGACCCTTTCTCCAGCCCCAGTCCTGATGACCACTTGGTGATCCAGATCAATAGGTCTGTGAATCTGTGAACTGGCTCCTTAATTGAGGGAATCACTGGCTAACCTATAGGATTCCTAGGGAGTCTCCTGACTTAGTCCATTTTACTTATTCTCTGGTGCTAAGAATAACTAAATAGAAAATAATGTATAAAGCAACAATTTGTATGGTCTTCAGTTGCAGAAAGTTGATTTTTATGGCCCCTTGTGTTCCAGATCCATGCAGAACTGAAAGGCGGGGACCTCATTCACTGTAGCTTCCTCTGTATCAGACACTCCCTGTGTTGAGCTGCTCATCTCCTACATTAGTAAGATGGATTTATCACCACTAATTCACCAATAATAATACATTATTATTCATTTTTTTTACCATTTGACTTTTGAGCACTTCCTTACTTTCTAGTACTATAAGATGCTCCAGACAAGTCTTAAATATTTCTAGCCCCAGCTCTAGAATCAGCCCTTTCTCCAAGGAGCTGTGCTCCTGTTATTGGAGATGGTGTTAGAGACCATGATCTGGGTGCCAGGTGTGCTCATTGCTTCTGGACTCTCTCACCAGAAGGGGCTTAGAAATGTGTGTACGCTAACCCAGGTACTGGTATATATACACATCTACCAATGCTTCTATAATTATCCATCTGCACCTATATTAGGCTAAACATGAGTTCATACTGATATTTCCAACTCTAATTCCATATCATCAGGATCATTCTATCCCCGCTGCATTGTTTCTTTAATCTCCCACAAGGAGTGGGAATCCCTGCTCCCACTGTTCGCCATCCACTTCCTTTGTCATTCAATTCTATAGGGTGGAGTGGCTTCAGAGTGGTGAGCCCTGTACCCGAGAGGAGCAGCTTTACCAATTGGAGCACAGCTTCTGTGTGGAGTTACCCAGGTCAATGCCACGATTTCCCTCTGCCCCTTCGTGAGGTCGATTCACACATTTGTGAGGCAGATTCTTTTGCGGCTGTTTGCCTTCTATCCTGGCTTCCTTCAAGGCTGTGTATGTCTTGTTGACCTTTCTCAAGATCCTCAGGTTGCTGTGCAGGAATCTTTGAGAGTGACATCACCATATCCCAGGGAGCCATGCTTAAGAGCAAAAGCCCTGTTACTCATGTGGATAACAGCTTTCCATGCAAACGAGTGGGGTCGTCTGATTGTCCTGGGTCCGATCATAAACACAGTTGGCTGGGCTGTTTCAAACAGTCACTAGGCGAGGAGGATGTCACTCACCTTGGCCACCTGCTCAGCGCCAGGAACAGCTGAACGAGGTCTGGCAGTGGGGCCAGCTTATACACGTTCTGCTCCTTTGATGGACTTGTTTGGGAGAAATGTTCTAGTGATTAATGAGCCATTTCCTTACTGATACACTACACCTGTCACTGTTAACAAATGACTGCAGGACAGCCGGGTGGAGCTCCACCCTGACCCTGACCGACCCTGACCATATCACAGGATGGAGGGGGCAGGCCAGGAGGGGCTGGTGTCAGGGGTGAGGCCAAGGCCCGCAGTGGACAGCCCTGGGAAGGGCCTTCCTGGCAGGCTGGTGGAGGAGGTGAGCCCACCGAGGGGCGGGTGGGGATCCCTAGAGGCAAAACTCAGAGCCTGTTTCTTTCAATAGCTTCCCTCTTTATGGACCTGCAAGCAGGAGTTCCTTCTTTGAGAATGAGTGGGTTTTCCTTTGACTCCTGACAGAGTGCTTTGTGCCTCAGAGCCTCTGGCTTTACCGGGGCTGTGGTGGGTCCCAGAGAGCACCAGGGGCTCCGTCCCAGAATGTGGGACAAGAAGACAGAGAGCTGACAGGCCATGAATAAGCTTGTCCGTGGACTCCGTGTCATCACCCAGCGCCCAGGAGGATTCCCTTCGAGAGCTTATTGTGCGGGCCAGTGTTCTCTGAGTCTCTACTGGGACAGTCCCCAGAGTGGCCTCTGCTTGTGCATGGGGCCGGGGTGATTTGCCAGGCCTATTCCCCAAGAAAAGGGGTCAGCGAGCTAGACTGGACCCCCACCAAGCTCAGGTGTCCTAACATCAACTCTGGAGAGTCCCGTGGGCCACCTCCGGGCATCGAACCTGATTCCCAGGGCTGAGGAGATGCAGCCCCCTCACTGCCAAAGGGAGAGGAACATTTCCAAGGCCCCTGAGTCCCAAATAGCTTGGAGATGCCCGCGCCAGGGAGTTAACCTCCCTCCCGAGGAGGTGAGCATGGCGGGGACCCAGGAACCCACTGGCTCTTCCCTTCCCTCCTGTACATTCTTCAGGTCTCAGCTCAGACGTCACCTGCTCCAGGCAAACGTGCTGTCTCCCAGCTAAGAGACAGCCTTCCCTCAGCTCCTCCAATGTGCACTCTTATCCTAAACACAGGGTGATCTGACTGTACTATCTGGGGAAGCCTGTACAGTAACCAGCAGACCAGTGGATTCCTGCAGCCTCCTGCAAAATGTGCCCTCACCACGAGTCCGGGAGGAAGCTGTGGATGAGGGAATGATCCCGATGTGCCTGTCGGACTGTGATTGGCTACAGAGCCTTTCCTTTATGGAGAGACCCCCCCCCCCCAGCCCACCCCCATTTGTCATTGAAGAAGAATTCAGAGTGATCATGGGGTGACGTCTTCCTGGGGATACTTGAAAGCACACAGATGGGAACCCAGAATTTAGGAAGTAACCTCCAGTGCTTTTCAAACTGTGGGTTGTGAAACCAACCAAGAAGTGGCTGGTTGCCCTAACCAGTTTGGCTCAGTGGATCAGCCTGCAGACTGAAAGGTCCCAGGTTCGATTTCGGTCAAGGGCATATACCTTGGTTGCAGGCACATCCCCAGTAGGGAGTGTGCAGGAGGCAGCTGATTGATGCTTCTCTTTCATCAATGTTTCTAACTCTCTATCCCTCTCCCTTCCTCTCTGTAAAAAGACAATTATATATATATATATATATATATATATATATATATATATATATATATTTTTTTTTTTTTTTTTTTTTTTTTTTTTTTTAAAGAAGAAGTGGCTGGCACTTGCTCAGTGGAACAGAATGAACACAAGTGCAGGATACAGGACTATGGTAAGAGAAATGGAATGGATAAGGCAGGCTAAGGACTGTTGCACGAAGCTTTTGTTTCAGTTACATTATCCATCACACAGCCACAGGCACGCACTGAAGTTCATCTGTGGGACAGACGCTAGCATTCACTTTCGGCTTCAGCCTGGATCTTCAGAGAGCTAGTTAGCTCTGGGCCTATTTCATCACCATTTCTGGCTCCTCCAGCCTCACATGGACCAAAAATTAGGTGATCCTGTAGGTTATTTATGCTATCTAATTAGTTTAACAACAATAATATGGATAAAGCATAACATTCAGATTTATTGTTAATATATAAATATTTACTTCCAAACAGATAACCATTCTAGATGTAACCCAAAGTAAAAACAAAAACCTCCTTGTAAACTTTATATTTTAAAATCCCACCAGTTCATGAAAATATAAATACATATTTAATATTGCACTCCATGCCTAGCAGCAATCTGAGGTGAAACAATGGAGAAATAGAGCTCCAGGCCAAAGGTCATTCCATGAAAGGGGGTAACTTGGGGCAAGGGGGGGCACTGGCCTGTCCAGGGTGTCCAGGGGCCTGGGCAGCTTCCAACCCAGCTGTGGGATGAAGGCCCGTGGACAGGAGCACAGCAAAGGAAGGGTAGTGTTCGGGCTCAGAACCTTGGACACTTTACTGGAAGGGAGGGCTAGGAACATCCTGGTCACTTGGGACATGAGCTTCATTTGTTATAAATCAGGTTGCCTTGTAAACAGCTATTGCTGATCCCCAGAAGGAAAGCGAGTCTGTCAGGACTTGGCTTGTGCCGGCCCATCTGCCTCATCCTGGGAGGGCACAGGAGGTCAGAGGGAGCTCTGAGCCAAAATGGACCCTGGAGGTCACACCATGCGTGTGCTTGTGGCACTTGGGGCTTTGTGAACTCACAGTTGGACACATGAACTGGATAATCACATTCATATGGACCGACGTGCAGGAGAGGCAAGCAGGTCCTGCAGAAGGTGAATCCAAGGACTTCTTAATCCAGTCCATCTGTTCAAACTGTTCATGTGAGCTCTCCAAGGGTTCAAGTTGGGTGAATTCACATAATTCCACTTTCTGGATCAGAGTTTTTATCTACCGTTTATGTTAAACCTATTCTGTCTGTGGTTCCTCACTGACCCTAAACTTATTCTTTATCTTTATTGTTTACTCCTCGTCCTTTAACTTCTTCCTTTGTTCCTGGATTGTTGATCCTCTTCTACCTACTTAGTCTCAACGATTTTAAGACTCTGTAGTTGCAAATAACAGGCATAGACTAGAGCTAACTAAAGAAAACAGGAAAAATTAGGGCATGTCTCATTAAATAGAAAGTGAGCCAAGAGTAAGGTGACCAGACGTCCCACTTTTGGTGGGACGGTCCCAATTTTTAACAATTTGTCCCGCGTCCTGCGGCGTTTTAAAAAAGTCCCAATTTTTGGAATCGGGACTTTTTTAAAACACCGCAGGACACAGGACAAATTGTTAAAAATCAAGGCTGTCCAGCTAAAAGTGGCACGTCTGGTCACCTTAGCCAACAGTCAACATTTGGATGGGTCTCAGTAGTAAGAACTAATGGGTAGGCTCCTTGGGGCTCAGGCCTCATGGTGAACAAGTCTGAGCCTATTTCTGACCTTGAACCACTCAGCTTGATGGTCAAATGTCAGGAAGAATTGAAATTATCTGGTGTGGACCATGTGCCCACATATTGGATGCATTTGGAATGGTGGTGGAAATGGAAGATGGTGGGTATCCAAAGAAGGATTAAGGTCCTATTACCCATATAAGGAGAATGGATACTAGGCAGTATGAACAAGTTTGCCCATCATAAAGCCTCTGGCAGGACACAGACACAGTGCAAAGACAAAGTCCCCATCCCGACCCGAGCAAGGACTCATCTGAAGGTACCCACAATCCTCCCCATTGAACATCACAAGCTCAAGTTGATAACAAAATGTCCCTGGAGCCAATTTGTGCTAACCTGTCATGGCAGGGTGGAGCGAGGCTGATGGATTTTGTTTATATGAATGACCATTTGGTAATCCTGCAGCCACACTCCAGCTATTGTCTCACAGGATATGAGATAAGAGTGGCATGTATCAGGAAGGGCGAGTCTAAAACAGAATGTCATGTTAGCCAAGAATGAGATAGAGTGGGGCTTTGAACAGAAATTCTGGATCTCAGCATCTCTTCAAAGCCCAAAAGACAAAGACCAAGGTCAGTTTTGAACTATAATTTTGTCCATATTCCATCCTAGGATGTATCTCTGTGCATCACTGTGAGTGTGTGTGTGTGTGTGTGTGTGTGTGTGTGTGTGGTCATTTCTTCCACAGCAAGGATTCTTACATCTGTATCCAATATACCTAGCAGAATAACTGATGTATAATGAGCTCTTATTGGGTATTTGTTGAATGAATGAATGAATGAATGAATATGACTCAGAAGCCAGAATCTATTACCTTAGACTCTAAGGCTTAGAGGTGCCATGGTAATAGAGCATGAGGTGAGCTTTCTTCTGCTTAGGACATGCCAGGGTGAGGTGCAAAGGGGTGTGTGGAGTCAGAGCATTGCCCAGCATGTTGGCATCCACATGACCCTGAGACAAGACAAGGTGTTTCTCCTTAAAGGGGACCTAGGGACTTGAGAATCACAGGCAGACCCCACATTCTGCAGTGCCCGTCAGTTTTCTTCCCCGAAGAACCCTAAGTGTGGGCTACTGTTTTAATCTTCAGGATACAGAGAAGACTCTAAAAGCAGCATTATTCACATCAGCCAGAGAGGCAAAGCAATCCACATATTCATGATGAGCAAGCAGATAAACAAGATGTGGTCTGGCCACACAATGGAATATTGCTCAGCCTTTAAAAGGCTGCAACATGGATGAACCTTGAGGATACCATGCTGAGTGAAATAAGCCATAAGCCAGACACAAAAATACAAATACTGCATCTTTCCACTTATATGATGTTCCTGGAGTGGTCAGATTCATAAAAACAGGAATGGAATGGTGGGTGCCAGGGGTGAGGGATGAGAAAGAGGTGTTGATGGGCACAGAGTTGCAATTTTGCAAGATGAAAAAGTTTCAGAGATTGGAATGTGAATGTAGTCAACACTACTGAATTGTACACTTAAAAATGGTGAAGATGGTTTTAAAAGGAGAGAGAGAGAGAGAGAGAGAGGGAGAGAGAGAGAGAGAGAGAGAGAGAGAGAGAGAGAGAGAGAGAGAGAGAGAGAGAGAAAGATGGAGCTCTGAGATGCTGACTTCAAATAGAATCATAATGTTAGTTGTGGCGATGAAGAAACCAAAATGATTCACAAAGCCAAATTAATCCATTGGTGTCAGCTGAGGGTCTCCCTTTCCTTCAAGAGTCATGGGCAGTTAGCCCCATTCTTCTGCCAAGGCCCCAGTGGCAGCCCCAAGACCCCAGGCTGCTGAGGGTGCCTTGCCACTGCTGAATCACCTGGTCCCGCTCAATATATGCACAGCACAAAGGTGAACTCTGGGTCTCTCCACACCTCACAGACACAACAAAACCAGGATAAAGTGATTTAAAGCAGTCTGGGGTCTGGGGAGCACAAGTGTGACAGGAGGGGTTTCCATAGCCAAGCTGTGATGAACTATAGTAACACAGTAGACATCACCTGCCAATACTGGTGTGTGTTGGCCACCTCATCACCAACAAGCTTAACTGGCACCTCCACTTCCCAGCCACTGCCCCCTTCTCAGACTCCTCTCGCCCACTCTCCCTTTCCCTATCATCCTCAATCTCCCCTCTCTTTTGGAAAGCAGTGCCAATCTTCCCTGGAGTAACGGGGCAGCTCTGTCCTCCTCTGGGGCCCCAGCACCAGGGTCACACAGGACTCCAGTGGTCCATTTTTAGGCCACAGTGTCAAGAGAATCTTCCAAATAATGCTGCTCCCCCACCTGAGTGAAATTCTAGTGCCAGCTGCTGAGATAACACAAAATCATCCATGTCATTGCTGGGTTGATGGGATACAATAACAGTTGGGAAAATTAGCTGTCTAGGGATAGGCGAGAAGACATACATTCAGGCCCACACCTCCCATCATAGTAACAGAATAAGTTTCAGATAGGTAAGGGAGTCAAATACAAAAGTAATTTATAGAAGTCAATATTTGATCTAAACTATTAAGATGAAAAATAATGGCAGAAATAATAAAATGAAACTGGATAGGCTTAACTACATAAAAATATAAAACTCCTAAAAATACAGGCAAAGGTTAAAGGCCTTGGAACAATTTATATCAAACATGACTGGCTTCTTCCTTTTCTCATAGCTCAGACAAGTCAATGAAAAGAACAGCAAGGCATTGAGTACAAAGGGAGATCAGATTAACACACTGCTCCCTGTGGATGAAAGGCCATCAGAGAACACAGGGCTCCAATTCACTTTTCAAAGCCTACCCAACTCGACATCAAGAAGTGGCTTACCGTCTATGGACTTGTCAACAGATCTTATGGACAATCCTTAAGGCTGACAAATTGGAGTGACATGGGAGAGAAAACTGTCTCAGTTTTCATGGAGATTTATGTTTCAACAAATCTGAAAAGCAACTGGGCAATAATGACAAACAGCCTTACAATGTCCATTTGGGTGACGCCTAGGACTCCCCTAGGTGTGCACATTGGAACGTTGAACTATGGACCTACCCTTTACCAATTTTCTTTGTAAATATGAAAATCTGGCAATCATTTGGATGGCTAAATCAATTGGTAGATCTATGTAATGGAATATCATGCAGACAACTAAAGATTATGTGTGGTGGATTTAAAGAATAATTAGTCAACATTAATTTAAAAAGCAATGTTAGGCCCTAGCCAGTTTGGCTTAGCAGATAGAGCTTCGGCCTGGGAACTGAAAGGTCCCAGGTTCAATTCCAGTCAAAGGCACATCCTGAGTTGTGGGCTCGACCTCCCAGTGGGAGACTTGCAGGAGGCAGCGATCCTTGATTCTCTCTCATCATGGATGTTTCTATCTCTTCTTATTCCTTCCCCTCTGAAATCAATAAAAATATATTTTTAAAAAAGCAATGTTAGCCGAAACCAGTTTGACTCTGTGGATAGAGCGTCAGCCTGCAGACTGAAAGGTCCCAGGTTCAATTCCAGTCAAGGGCATGTACCTTGGTTGCAGGCACATCCCCAGTAAGGGGTGTGCAAGAGGCAGCTGATCGATGTTTCTCTCACGATGTTTCTAACTCTATCCCTCTCTCTTCCTCTCTGTAAAAAATCAATAAAATATATATAAAAAAGTAATGTTAAATATTCTATATGTATTGAGATATTTATTTATGTTGAACATGCATTTATATTGATAATAGTTTGAGTAAAAGACTGAAGATACATTGAATCAATTGGATATCCACTGGGGAAGAACACACTATATAAAAATCACTTCCAGATTTACTATAGATTTAAATGTTAAAAGATGAACAATAAAGAATGCAAGGAAAAAAAAACACATTGTCATGACCATGAGTAGGCAAAATTCCCAAGTAGAATAGAAAGACTACTGAACCATAAAGAAAAAATAATAAGATTAGCATATTGTTTAACATGATGAAGAGAGTACAAAT
Organism: Pipistrellus kuhlii; assembly: GCF_014108245.1. NCBI lineage: Eukaryota > Metazoa > Chordata > Mammalia > Chiroptera > Vespertilionidae > Pipistrellus > Pipistrellus kuhlii. The sequence goes on from NW_023425573.1 coordinate 28,550,293, forward strand.
GTGGGTCACAGGGTGGAAGGACACATTTGCAATGCATTTGTCTAAAAAGGATTCATAACCAGGATGTATATGAACTAAGATCAGTAAGAAAAAGAAATGCTTAGTAGGAAATTGGACAAAGATTTTTTTTAAATATGTTTTTATTGATTTCTAGAGAGAGAGGAACGGGGAGATAGAGAGAGGGAGACACCTCAACGTAAGAGAGAAACATCGATAGGTTGCCTCCTGTATGCACCCCAAATGGGGATGGAACCTGAAACCTGGGCATGTGCCCTTACTGGAAATCAAAGCTTAAACGTTCTGATACACAGGACCACACGCAATCAACTGAGCCACATGGACTAGGGCTGGGAAAAAGATTTGAAAAGGCAATTCACAAATGAGACTATCTGAATGGCCAATCAACAAGTGAAAAGGGCAGCTGAAATAAAAATGATGAAAAAATAAGACCTTAGCAAGACTATACATAGAGGTACCAGCACGTTTACATAGGTAGGTGTGTCTATTATTACAACCTCTTGGGAAAACCATGTCTGCTAAAACTGACCACAGGTGTGCTCACTCTTAGGTACACAGCCAGCAGAAAGAGGCACACCTGTTCATCGAAATAGGTTCACCAGAGGTGCTCAGAGCTGGGCTTTTCGTAATAGTCCCAAACTGGAAATTACCAAAAGGGCCCTCAGTGATTTACAATAAGTAAATAAACTGTGTTACAACCACACCAGAGAATACTATGCAGCCACAAGAATGAACAACTGGATGTGGTGGTGTGGGTGAATTTCAGAGACATAACGCTGAGTACAGAAGTCCTCTAGAAAGGAGCAGACTGTATGATTCCATTCATATAAAACTTGGAAACAGGCAACTTAATCTGTGTTGCCAGACCCTCTATGAAGTACTATTACAGAAACGTGAAAGGAGTAGGCTCCTTGACCTTGAGGAGCTCTGGGGCACCCCCTCCTGGTCTAGCCTAGCCCTCAGCCTCCGTGTCCCATGAGCTCAGAGGCAGAAGAAGCAGGTGCAGGTTCTTAATGGCAGAGTGGCAAGTGGAGGGGCTGCCGTGGTGCCTCTGGCTGGGCAGGGGATAGACACACCTTGTCCCACTGTGTGTGAGGCTCCTGCCAGTGTGTTGAGAACTGGCCGTTTAACGTGATCCCAAAGGATGGAGAGACCTGGGAGCTCGGCAGGTCACCTCACTCACCTTGGCTCCTCCCGGAACAACCGTCTCACTTTCCTTTCCTGGGGTCTGGGAAGGACAGATTTGAGCCATCACGGCCTGGGAAAGGAAGGAAACGGTTTCTTTGGGAAGGAACCTGCCTCTGATTGTCTTCCCTCCCAGTGACCTCTTCTTTCAAAAGCACTGGCCTTTTCCAAGGTCTGGGAAAAACTGCCAAGAAAAGCTGAGGAACGCCTTCTTTTAGGACCGTTCTTTCCTCCCTTTCATGTGGCCAAGAAACCCCTTTGAGGGCCGCATGGCGTAAGCCTTTTAATTGCAGAGCTAATAGAAACCAGAGCAGAAGGATCCACCCGAGAACCCTGGCTGGGACTCATTACGTGTTCAAAGGGACACCGGGTCCCTCTCCTATCTTGTCTTGGATCGACAGAGTGACGTGCGTGTTTACAAAGGGCTCTGCGGACGAGATAGCACATTATCACTCCTTCCCACTCCAGTCTGGTGGAAGCAGGTTTACTCAAAAGATTATTAAATCTGAACTCCCAGACTTCTGGAAACTGCTCTTGCCCTGCTATGGCCCTGCACAGCTGGGATGTCTAAGGAAGGTCAGAAAGAGCGGTCTCAAACAGCATCCACCGAAGGGGTGAGCCAGACGGGCCGAGTGATTCAGATGCACGTTTCTGACAGGAGCCAGACCCCAGTGTGGACAACACGCCAAGAAGATGGGAGCTCAGATTAGCTGTGGAGAAGCTCAGCTCGAGTTCTCAGAAGACCAGGTTCTGCCTGCATCCGACAAGATTACTCTGCAGGCAACAGTCCCTATGACGTGTAGTGCTCACACTGCCCTCCCGGCTGAGAGGAGTGTAGCTGGCCTTCACATGTGAGGTGACACAGGTCACCCTCAGCTTTTGAGTTGAAACCTGGCTGATCTCAGGGTGGCCTCAGCCAGTGACCAAACAAGACTATCATACAAGGACCTGGACATTTCCACGAGCCATGGAATTCCTCCAGGGAACTCGCTATTGGATAGGCAGGGGAGATGCCGGCTCTGAGCCCAACCGAAGGATCCCCTGTTGATCAGGCTTCTTCCCTTTTCCTTTTAAAGCCATTATCCTCAATAAGCCTAACCACATGCCCCCCTAACTCAGTCTGAACATTTGTTTCCCAGAGGGTTCAACATACCCAGATTCCCATGACCCAAAGCTCTCATGCATGCCTTCACCTATCCAGGAGGGGCAGTTTCCTGGACCCCTGCTGGAAGGTTGACTTAATGATGGGATCTACAGTGAGGTGGAGCCTGAGGCTATTTAATGAGCAGTAGAAATGGTTCAGAGAGTTGGGAAAAGAGAATCTTCTTGGAATTTGGCACCATATAGATTCTCAGCTACCACATGGATTCACAGAGACCATTAGCCAAGGTTTGGGTTGGGTGGGCACTATTTTATTGAGTAGAACAGCATCCCAGAAATGTCCCCTTAATGGAGAACTCATCTGAAAATATTGTCTGACCTGGGGGAAAGGTGGCAGTGGGTAGGGGGAGAGAAACAGTGTCCATGACAAGCCCTACTGAGGAAAGAGACGTACCAGAGTTTGCACAGCCCAGAAATACCAGACTGAGCCAAAGACCTTAGACTGGTCCTGGTCAGACAACACTTTAAAATATGAAGAAAATGCTTCTCATCACCTGGTTTGCTGACCGGTCTTCAAACATAATTAAAATGCCTGCTCCAAATGGTGTCCACTGTGCCCTGTCCCTGCACCAGCAGGGTGGACCTGCCCCAGGGCAGTCTTGGCTGATGGACATTCAACACTCCCACCTTCATCTGGGTGTTTTCCTGTAGCTTATCCTATAACAATCTAAGGCTGCGGGTTTTCTCTGAGATACCCCTGCTGGTTTCTTTCTCTACCTATTGGTGTAAACATAGGGCACTCCTAAACAATGTTTGGTGAATGTAATTATCTTGTTAAATTTACTTGGAATTTTAGAGGGTTTTTACATTGAAATTCAATACATGAGTGCATTTAAACCAGGTTTCCCTAATCTTAAGCTTAATTTCTAAAATCTAACCCTATCCCTAATCTTAACCCTAAACCCAAGGCATGCTTCTTGAGCAGGAGCCTAGGGAAGAGCACATATTCCCATCTCTTTACTCATTGACATTTTTTCACATCTGTCATCTGGCATGTAGCGCCACGAAAATATGTCTCAAACCCAAAAGTTAATGGTTTGGTTTTATTTTTATAGTGGGTGGGATGCAGAAAGCCAGAGGAAATTCTGTTTTCTGGATTGCTTGTTTTGCTTGGAAAGGGAAAATGCCTCTCTAATGGGTGTCCTTGGAGGCAATCAAAGCCAAGAGAAAGCACTGCCGAGGTTAAAAGGGTAAATATTTCAAAAAGCAATATTCAGCACATTATTTTCAGGAAGAATGCCCACTACTACCATAATTATTAATTAAGGCTTGGAAGTCTTGGTCATTGTAGCATTATAATAACATAGGAAACAGAAGAACATGAATGCATTTGGGGAAAGGAGAAAAATACTCCTCACAGATGACACCAGTCAGGGACATGTTTGCATTAAAAAAAAAAATAGATATCTAAGTAGAAATCTCATCTACAATAGCATCAAAAATATTACATACATAGAAATGATTTTGGGAAAATGTGACACATAAAAATAAAACCCCAAAGTCCTATCAGAAGTCATAAAAATAATTTATCTGAGGGGAGAAAAATATTTCTAGATGTAAAGATAAATAATTCAAACAGAATTTTATTAATTTGGCCAAAATATTTTTAAATGTATCTGAAAGAGCAAATGGCTTAGACTCCCATAGACAGTCTGAGAAAATAAGAGTAATGGGGGTGGGGGGTGGTGTTTATTGTCCTAGCAGATCTTAAAATACATTTTAAAAGGAGTGTTAATTAAAACATTACAATTTTGGCTTAAACCCCGAGACAGGGATCAAGATCACGCAATATGTAAGCCTTGAGTTGAAGGAAATGCAGACAGTCGCCTACGGAATTTACATTTTCTAATTGCCACATTTAATACAAGTAAGAGGAAATAGACTAAACTAACTTTAAGCTTCTATTTTGTTTAATCCAATAGGCCAAAAATATTATCTCTTCCTGAGGTCAATCTACAAAAAGTAAAAGATCTTCACTTTTCAGTCTGTCTTTGAGACGTGGATTCCCCGAATTTCACAGGCTCAGCAGCCACAGCAGCCTTTACATCGTCTCAGCATAGATTATAAAGTTGCATATTTTATTTGTGACTGAGCAAATATGAGGAAAACAGTGAAGAAGGGAAACAGATCTTCAGTAAATGGTATGACAATGATTTGTAAAGCCTAGAAGTGGATCACAAGGAAACCACACCATCTGACACAGTAAATTCCAGGTGGAGTAAATCATAAACTATGTTTAAAAATGGGTAAGCACAGTAAGTGAGCAGTGTTATGCCTTGTGGACCTGGGTGCGAGACCTACGGGTTCTGTGACCAAAAGGCCCTAGGAGGAAGGGAAGAAGGCAGGAGGGGACAGACACGGTAGAGATGGGGATTTGTTCATTAAGGCAGACCATCCGGGGAAGGCTGCCAGGAATCCAAGACCAGACAAGGCAGAGAGACAATTTCCAGGGTGTGGATTCAGAGAGCTGTGAGGACCAGCAGTCCTGGGGGGGGTGAGGCTGTGCAGCAGAAATTTCCAGGAGCAGGTCCAATTTGAAGTCCAGAAGGGTGTTGGCCTGTGTTGGGGAATCTATGGGCAGTGGACAGGGCCTCACCCACGGAGATGGTTTTCTCTGCAGGAAGGTGGACTAGCTCACAAACAGCCAGGGACAGGGGGGCGACGCGGCTGAGCAGGTCTTCCCCCCTGTGGCTGTGAGGGTCTGCATAGTGTAAGGCAATGCTTAATGATGAAGGCCCATCACCAAGGAAAGCTGTACCTATGTCGGGGGCAGCCTGCAAGACTGTTTGGTTCTTAGCCCCTTCCTGGACGCACCCCCTTCTCTAGGGCCTTTGCACAGTCCTTCCCTCTTTGTGGTATCCCTCAGAGAGCCACCTGTCCTGGCCAGCCCAGCTAAGTTAACAATACTGCCACAGCTGGCGGCTCTAACTCAGCGGTCTCTGAACTTCAGTAGTCGGTCTGCATCTGAATTGCCAGGTGGTGGGGTGTGGACTCATTAAAATGCAGGTCGCTGGGCCCTGCCCCAGACCTCTGAGTGGGTAGATCTAGGTGGAGCCTGAGGGTGTGCATGTCTAACCTGCAGATCCTTGCTGATGCTGCTGGCTGGGGGCCACCATTTTGGAACCACTCCGATGTGTTCTCTGTGCCGGGCACCCATATTATCTGAGAACTGTTGATCAAGGCACAGTCTACTCTTAGGCCATCCTCAGGACCCCCAAGTCTGAGTTTCTCCAAGATCCCCAGGGGAGTTGGTGAACCCTAACTTCCCCTCTGGACTACAGAGCTTTTCTCATTTTCCTGTACATTCCCAGCACCTGGTAAGGACATGAGTGAGCCTGGGGCTGAGGCAGAATGTCCAGCTTAGAGAGACCCCACCCTGGGCACGCTTGTTGACAACTCTTATCACACTGGGTCACTTAGAGAAAAATCAACCAGCATCTCCAGTGACAGCTGAGGTTCTGGAAACTCCAGAAAGTGTTCCATCATTTTTGTGCCCTGAGTCAACAAAAGGAGTGGTTTTACAGGTCTTTTCACACCCACTTTCTAAAAGGAAAGAGGGCCATTGGGGAGCAGATTTCCCAAGCAGGGGCATCTGCTCATAGGACCTAACGGAATGGGTTGCTGCCTCTATTGTCTGGGTCCCACTCAAAGCTCAGTTTCTGTTAACTTTTCCATCATTTGGTTGTTGTCAAAGTTGTGTTTTTTTAAAAAATATATTTTTATTGATTTTTTACAGAAAGGAAGGGAGAAGACGAGAGCAATAGAAACATCAATAATGAGAGAGAATCAGTGATTGGCTGCCTGGGCATGTGCCCTGACTGGGTATCAAACCTTGACCTCTTGGTTCATATGTCGTAGCTCAACCACTGAGCCACACCGGCCAGGCTGGCCAGGCCAAAGTTTCTGAACCTACAGCAATTTGTTTTCCAAGCAGTAGAACTCTCAGTCCCAGGACTGGGTGCTCCGTGAGCTCCATCCAGCCCCGCCAGGCTCACCTCCACCCTCTCCTGCTTCCTTCACACTAAGCCCTTTCTCCAGCCGAGTGGGGCCGCCATGGACCGCTGGGCAAACTGAGAGCAGACAAGACAGATTAGCACATCGGGCAGGCGAGGCCCAGAATTGGGTGATGATGAGAGTTCTCATTTGGGCAGATGTAACAAAACCCTCCTGCGGAGGAGCCGGGCTATGTATCAGTCAAGTGAAGCCTCGAGTGAAAAGGGGCGAAGGTCAGCTTGATCTACAAGGTGTGCAGCTAAGATGTGCCAGGACAAGTTCTGTAGAGTAAACGTGGAAGATGCTCTAAAAGAGTCATTATTACACTTGGTTATTGATAAGCCCTGAGTGGTCACAGGGCCGCCTGGAGCTGACTCAAGGGAAAAGCGCCTCGGGCCATGTCTGTCTCCTCCCTCCTGGTGACCTCAATCCTGCCTGCTGTCAGCTTTCACTTATATTTCAGCTGCTCTGTCCCATCTCACCTCAAGGAATTTTTCCTGAAAGGTGAGTTTTAGGGCAGAATGTGGGGCAGGGGATTGCCAGGGAGGAAGGCGATTTTGTGTTCCAACATTGAGGCTCTTCATTAAGCTCCTGCTTCACAGCCCAGCGGCAAGGGAGAGCGCCCTGAAGCCAGACAAAGCACAGGCCTGAGCTGGAAACATCCAAGCCTGGCCTTTGTCTTCCGAGGCACTTGGGGTCCACACTGGGCTGCTCACCCACGGGGTGTGTCCCAGAAAGGAAAGGAGGGGAGGAAAGACAGAGCACGGCCCCGATTCCCCTTCTTAAAAGCTCACCTGGGATCTCCAGTGAGGCGCATCTGAGTTGGGGCTGCTGCTTACCAGGCATGAACCTTTTGTCTTCCCAAACAGGAAGCATTTGCCCACTTTTCATCAACATTCCCTTCATCTGACCCTTGTCCTCACCTCCTTTACAACCCACCCGCCAGAGACTCTGAAGGGCACAAAGCATTCTGGGCAATACAAGGGACTCCTGCGGCAAGTCTTGTGCCCTGGAGTGCTGCACCCTTGAAGCGCGGACTTGGTGTTCAGCCCCTCCCCCAGCCCTCTCCGGGTTTGGCTTCACAAGCAACTTCCTAGGAGACTGGCCACCTAGGAAGCGACAGTCTTTGCAGTGGGCCCAGCGCAGCCCCTCCTGGTAAGAATGCTCTGTGCACATCCATCCGATGGTAGCCAGGTTCCCAGACCCTGCCCCCAAAATTCTGAGTCTGCCCCCTGCCCCTGACCCCGGTCAGCTCCATGGGCGCATCTGCTCTCGGGGTTTCTTACTGTCGGCCTCATGCAGCTCCACCCCACATTAATCATCCCTCTGCTCAGATTCTTTGAATTGAAAATTTCACTGAAATCCCCAAGGTCTTTCCTTACATAGAGGCTTAGTCACTAGCCCCGCAGATGTCATGAACTCCCCATCTCTCTCCTTCCTGATCCGAGGCAGATGTGAGCATCCACGCTGCTTTCTCACAGCTCCCCCTTAGCGCGTCCCCAGCCCCTTGTTCCAGACCTGCAGCTTCCTTTCAGGCCCGCAGCTGATTACAGGTGCACCCACCTTCCCACGCTGCCTGACGTCACTGCAGTCAACTGTTCTCCTTGGATAAGGGGCTGCAAAGCCTCCAGACTGAGAAGCCCTTGTGGCTCCAAGCTCAGAAAACAAGTTGAGGGAGGTGTCAGGGAAAGAGCGCTTCTTCTTTCAAACGTACTCGTGGTGGAGAGATGGTGTGGTCACTGAGTGTGTGTGTGTGAGTGTGAGTGCATGTGAGTGTGTGAGTGTGTATGTGAGTACATGTGTGTGAGTGTGCATTTTCATCGGATCTTAGCCAGATGGGGTAGTGCCTTGGGGTCACCTGGAAGCTCTAGTGGGCGCTGTGGTTCTGGGAACCTAACACTCACCCCCAGCTCCCCTCTCTCTCGCCTGGCTCCCCGTGGAGACTGAGAGAGCCACAGGCTGCCTTTCCTGCCCCCTTTCAGTGAGAGGGGACCATGGGACAGAGTTCCCGATGATGCCACTGCCCAGCCTGTGTGGAGGGGTCTGTGCTGAGGTAACACACCGGCCCTGGCAGATCAGTGGTCTAACACAGACGGTTGACTTCCCACGCAGGTGGCAAACCCCATAGGTCTGTGGGGGTCCCTGCTCCCCACTGTCCTGCAGGACCCAGCTGAGGGAGGCTGGGCCATTTTGCAGCTGCACCATCTGGTCCTGAGGCTGCCACCCAAGGGGAGAGGAAGGTGGAGGGCATTTCAGGCTTTCAACTGCCTGGCTGTAGAGTGCCATGTGCCAACTCTGCTCATTGGATAAACTCATCACATCATCTCAGCCTAACTGCAAGGAAGGCTGGGAAATATAGGCAGCGACTCTTTGGAGCCTTGGGTGAGGGCTAATTGGCAGAGATGTTAGGGGAAGGACACGGTCTGAGGGTCACTTCTGGAAGAACTTTGTTTTCTTGATGAAAAGGACAAGCTTCGCCACCACCTCCCCGGCTCCGGATGTGGACTGGGACACAGCAAACCAGCATCTAAGGACTGCGGAGCGGAAAGAGCTTTTGGTGACACTGATGAGCTGCTGTCTGGCCCTGGCCTGCTGACTCCTGACATCCAACTCTGTGAGACACTGAACGCCCTGGTTTAGGCCACGGCATGTCCGCAGCTGCAGGTCCTTCTCCACCGCAGAGAGCACCAAGCTCCGGCTCTGCACAGGCACTTGCTGCCCTGGCCCCGCTGCCCAGAGCAGCTTCCTCCTCCCTCTGTGTTCCATGGGGGGAGGTGCTAGAGACCCACACACACCTCCCAGCCTCAAAGCCCACCGGGACCCTGTGCGGTCTCTTTGTTACTGTCATCCCTCCTGTCCCTGTCCTCCGTGCCCAGAGGAAGCGGGGTTCCCTGCCCCATTTCAGGTCACTGGGTAAAAGCTAGTCAGGTAGAAAGTCAGGGGGTGGGGGGTGTCTGGAGAGAGGGCTTCCCAGTAGATTAAGAGAACTGGGTTCCAGCCACTGCTCTGCCAGCTGCTGGGCCTGACCCTGTCCAGCACCTACTCAGGGGTCGGTTCCTCATTGGACTAATATCGAATAATAATGGTTCAAAAGATCTGGACTGCTCCTGAGGCATCTTCAGCCTTTAAAAGGTGTTTCTTAACAACCTGCTCTAAAAATCAGGGACCTCCCCTGACTTTTCCTTGACCTCCCTGAAGTCGTACAGAGAAACCAGAAGGTTCCAGAACCTCCCACTTTGACTTTGGAGACACTGATCCCCAGAGGCTCCTGCTTTCCTCTGGCCCCAGTTCCTCTTTGGCTGTGGAAGTCCCAGCAGCTCTGGTCACTGCAGTGGGGCTGCTCTGCGTGCACAGACAGCTCACTGTTTCAGTCTTTACTCTGCAATCACAGGCAGGAGTTTCAAAAGAGCAGAGCAGCAGGCCAGGCAGGACCCTATTCGGTACACACACCCATCAGCCTCTGGGTGTGTCTGTTGGCAGCTCTTGCACGGACATCCCCAGGGCCACCACCACCATCCCCAGTTTCTGAATAGCGCTGAGAGGAGGTTTTCAATGAAGAGAAGGGAGTAGCCAAGGAGCTGTCCCAGATACCTTCTGTCTGTATTTTAACCAGGTATCTAACTCCATCGAAATTTCTCTTCAGTAATAAAGACTCTCTAAAGAGATAGGCCTCCCCATCCGTCCCTGTGGGGGGCAAAGGGGAGTCAAATGAACAAGAATGTGAGTGAGTGCTTTTAGCAACCAAGTTGGTACCCAAGATCCCAGGGGTGAAGAGGACACACTTAGGATTATCCCTGTAGGTGCAAGGCTGGGTTTGCCCACCTGTCAGGGCGTTGGCATGTGCCCTGCTTCATGGATTGACCTGCTACTGACTTTCCATCAGCAGATGGTGCACAGGGATCAGGTCCAGGGAAAATCATCTTGAGAATCTAAGTCACAAGAAATGAGACATTGTATGTGACAAGAGTTAGCACAGCACTCGGCACAGGGTGGGAATCCTCAAACTATTATTCTTCCCCACTCACAAACTTGTTAAATGAGTCTGTTTCTGCAGTAGTCTGACCATTAGGGAGGTGAACGGTAGCTTTGTTTCCGAAGATGACAGCAGCACTATCTGCCATCTTCTGGGCTCTGCTGTAACGTGGCCTTGCTAGTTCCTTTGAATCTGGGCAGGACTCGAGGCCTTTTTTGATCAATTAAATGGGACAAACATAATGCTGTGTAGCTCCCAAGGCTGAGCCCAAGGAGCCTGTTGCTTGGATTCTTTGAGAAGCCTATCTTTTCTGATACCATGCAAAGGGGAAGCCAAAGCTAGCCAATGAGAAAGAGCGGCCACCAGGAACACCCAGACCCATGATCGAAGCTTGCCATGACTGTCCAGGACCTTCCATGACCTTCCTGGACCTTCCAGGCAGCAGCCTAACAGATGATCCCAGCCAACACCCACAATTGGAACACATTCATGAATGAACTCAGCATTCACATCAAGAAACCAGACATTTCCAGCACCTGACAGCCGCACTGGTGCCCTTTCCCAAGCACACCCACTTCCACCTCCCACGGGACAACTCTCTCCCGACGTCTAATAACATTGATTTATTTTTTGAGATTTTTTTTCAGTTTTATATTGATATAATGAATGGCTCACATCAAGGTTTCTTTTGTTGGACCTTATGTGTGTGAGTTTACCCATATGGTTGTAATTGTTGTTTATTTATTTCCATATGAAATTCCATTTACTACCCTGGACGTGTTTTATTAACCTCTCCTGAAATTAAAGGGCATTCGCTTAGTTCTGCTCTACCCTTGCTTTGTGACTTTGGCTATCTCTGAAATGTGATGATCTCATTTGCAAAGCAGGCATAACAATAGTGCTACCAAGCAAGATGTAGTGCTGAATGAGTAGCTAAATGTTGGACCACTTAATCGAGTGTGGGGCAAAAGGAAGCCTTCTGCGAATATTAGCTGTCATCAACATCAAAATCACCACTGCTGTCATTGTCACTGTCATCAGCATCGTTGTCACCAACCTCAGCATCGTCAGTATCAATGTCAGCATCATTCTCATCACCACATTGTCACTGGCATGTCCTCTTAGTTGTCTTTTGATTATTGGGCCCCTGCTCTGCTGCTTTCAAGTGTGTGGTTTGGTTTCCTCACCTAGAAAATATAAGTAATAGTGATATTTTCCTAAGACCTTTGGGATAATAGGAGGAGTCAAATTTATGAAAAAGCTTTATCAAGTATGATGCCACCTATGAAGATCCAACATCACAGTTACTCTGATTTCCTTCAGAATTCCCAGGCTCTCTGGTGTTTGAAACACATTTTTAAAGGGGAAGCAGGACACCATGGCTTGGATAGAAAAGGAGGTGGAGACACAGAGCAACTGAGACTCCTGGAGGTAGTGTTTCCTGAGAGTATCCCTCCACGGGAGCCCAGGACAGCCCTCTGAGGTGGGAGTTGTGCAGTTATTAACCTCATTTTGCAAATGAGTAAAAGAAAGCTCAAGGAGATCAAGGAATACATCCACGATGACCGGACCAGTAAATCACAGGGCCCAGGGCCACGTCATTCCCAGCCCCGCGCCTTCCCCAGCCCAGCTCTCCACTGCTGGTGTCCGGAGTCCTCTAAATCTCCAGACCCAAACAGTCACTTCTGCACAGCTTGAAAACCAGAAATTAATCCCCGTGCCCGTGGGAATGCTCTCAGCGCAGAGATAACTGCAATATATCTTGTGTCTACTTTCTGTGCATCTCCACTTCCACCTGGTTTGGAGCTATAAGTCAATCTTCCAGCCACTAAGCTAAATTCCCAGGGTGCTCTTAAGAGACAGAAATTCCAGCAGTAAATAGCAGAACTGTTAGGCCAGATTAAACTTGCCAAAGTGATTTGAGCTGAGCTGAGAAAAATGGAGCCCGTTGAAATGATATGCTATCAGCCAACAGTAATATAACTCTGCAAACGAACCTTCTCCTTTATTATTCAACACACAAAACACGTGGTAGGAAGGGGACTGGGCCAAATTCTAGCCATCACAGAGGGTGTGGACAATGGGAGCGCTACTTAATGTACTTCTCTCTCTCTCTCTCTTTCTCTCTCTCTTTCTCTCTCTCTTTCTCTTCCCCTCTCCCCCTACTTCTCTGCCCCTAATAAAAAGATCATGTGGGGAATTCCCTGGTTCTGACATTTGACTCTGTCTGGATTGGTGACTAATGACAGTGCGGGCCCTGAGCTACAGGTCGGGGTGGAGGGAAGGATGGGAAGGAACAGACACGTGATAAAGGGGGCGCATCACAGACATTGGGAAGCAATTTGGCCTCTACTTTCACTCCATTTTTCTCATAACAGCTTAAAAATGGAAAACAAATGCTGTGGGGGACTTTCTTTTTCCAGGGAATTGATATAGTTAAAAAAAAAAAAATACCCCAATATGTGCTTACACAGGTCAGTGTTTTTTTGTTCCGACTGAAGCAGCTGAGGTTACACAGCCCTCTCGGGGCCCCTGAAGGCCTCTTTAGTTTAGGTCAAGGCGAACAATGCTGAGCAAACACTGCACACCCCTGTCTATTTTTGCTTCTCCTGTTTCTCTTTGTTTTTGGAGACGGACATGCACTACGGTGCCACCGCGTAAGCTTGTCACCTTAGAGGAAGAGGGAAAACTGCAATCCTCCAACCAGGTGGGTGATTTAACTGTGACAGTTTTAGACACCTGGCCACAGCCCATTCTACCAGGAGACCCTTGTTTTGTATTGTAACCGGCATTGGGTGTTAGCATAACTTAGCGAGATTGGCAGGTATTCAGGCTTTGTTCTCACATCCCTGGGCCAGAAGTCCCGCCCATGGTCCTGAAAAGGCTTTTGGACTGTCTGGGCTTGCTCAGAGCCATATCTCCCCAAGCCCTACTTATTCTCTCTCTCCTGGAGGCTCAAAAGCATGTCGTCCCCCACTCTACCCTCCCCAGCCCCAATCTTTTCTGTGGAAAAGTGCTTCTAAAATCTAAACTTATGCCATTTTATGATTCACATAGGCCTCTGTCCTACATACTTAATATCAGATTATCCTAGAACTGGCAAGAGGTAGAATTTATGTGGAGAAAACCAGTAAACAACAGATGGTGGTCAAGATCCTTTAACCCTTGTCTTCATAGGGATTATTTAACCCTTGAGTGGCACCTTTATTTCACTTTCCTCTTTTAAGAAATGTGTAGCAGCTATCCACCCAGCTGTTCATCCATTTGCAGATCTCTATCCAGATCCTAGAAAAACAAAGCCAGTTAATATTGGGGGGAGGGTGGCGGACACACTAGCTTTCGGGCACTTTCCGTAGTGACATCCTTGGGCATGTTCTAAGACTGTCCCAGAGTGTGTGGCACCACTCAGTTAACAGGGTCCTGCTTGGTAGAGATGAGTTGGTAAATAAGGGTCATTAAACCACCCTCCCCCAAGGAACACTTGCCAAGGGCCCTGCTGCTATAGGAGCAGCTGCAGCAGGGATGCCCCAGTGTACAGGTGAGGATACCCACATGTACAAGTGAGGGGAACCACGTGTACAGGTGAGGGGATCCATTTGTAAAGGTGAGGGGACCAAAGTTGGATGACACCCTTGTCCTGGTATCTACATGTGAAACTGAGGTCTGGCCCTCCAGGGGTCAGAAGTGGGATGGCTTACTCTGGGGGGAAAAATGACCTTTGTGTACTCTGAGGAATTCTGGGATATAAGGGACTGGAATTCTGCCACCCCTCAATGAAGTCTGATGTCACCCCTGAGGGAAGGGCTCTGGCTGTCACTGCACGTCCCTCAAAGGGAAAACTCTCTACCTAAGCCCTTCAGCAGGTGGGGACAGAGACCCATCCCCGCATCAGCAGCAGAGCCAGCAAGGTCCCCACAGCAGGCAGGCTGTTCTTATCACCCATCTTGGCGTTGACTGAAAAACTGAGGAACTCCAGACAGATGCAGAGACTGAGGCTGAAAAATGGGAAGGCAACCCTCTGATCTCCTTTCCCCCATGCAGCCCCCTTGTCCAGGAAGGACTATCTCCCCTCATGTCCAGGTCAGTGGGTCCTCCTCTTCAAAGGCCTGGAGGATCCTGGGAGGGCAGAGTGGGATGGGGGGTGGGGGTGGACAACAGTCCCAGGAGTCCAGGCACAGCTTGGATGTCCCCCAGCTGTGGGGCCTGGCAGGTTCAACACAGGAGATCTGATGTTGAGTGACCTCGCAGACACTGCATGGCCCAGGGTACAGCATACAGTCCTGATATGACAAATAGAGGAGCCCACTCTTCCACTAGGAGCCTCTGGAATCTCTACCTCAGGTGAGCTGTGAAGGCAAATTCATTCCTAAACCTTAGAAGCAAATGTGCCTGTCATTTGTTAATGGGCTTAGCCAGCCTGCACAAGGAACACAGGATTTCTCCTGAAATTTTAGGCTCAAGGGAGGGTTTTGAACCCAAGCAGACAGCTGAGCCCTTAGACCCAGTGGGCGATTTGGAACCATGTCATCCTCCGTAACGTAAAGGAAAGGGATACCACACAAGTCCACGTAGGAGACCACACACACAGCTAGAGTCGGACTTTCTGCTGTCCTGGTTTAAAGCCCTGTCCTGGGCTCTGGCTCACAGAACATGTCTGTCGGGAGTGTTTATAGTAACTAAAGTGACAGATTTTCGCCCATTTTCAGAGCCAATATTTACCTTAGAAGAAAAACGGATCCGACCCTTGCCAGAGGGAGGCTCAGTGCACTTGGGTATTCTGTTAAAAGAATGTCCTTAAACTGACACCCCTTAGAAAACGCTGCCATGTTTATGTGAGTGGAGAAATATCACCATTGCTGCCCTCACGTTAATAATGGGTTTGAAGCGATTCCATGCTTCCTCTCCTGCAGATTAGTGGGTGTGGCACAGGTACCCCCTCACCTCCTGTTTCTGTTGACCTTTCTTTCTTTCTCTCTCTCTTTTTAATTTTGGAAAAAGACACCCTCTGTGAGCTCGGCCCCTGGGACAGCAGCAACGCCAGCTATGCACTCTGGAGCCTGAACACAGCTTCTTCGTTGACCCCTCTTCACCCCGGACACATGTCCTCAAGTTCATCCAAGTGGGAGTCAGCCAGCCATTGGTCAGGACACAGAAATGCGCAGCACCGGGCCAGGTCCTCCTGGTGACCCTGTGGGTGGCAGCTCACCAACAGCACCCCTCAGCCCAGACCTCAGCCTGCAGGTCAACAAAGGGAAGCAGCAGCGCCTCTTCCTGAGAGAGCTCCCCACCTCCACCTCAACCCGGGTCGGCAGCCCCCACGTTCATTGTTCATTTAAGAAGCTGCCTGAGACTGTTTGGCGCAGTCCCTGGAAACTGAAGAGGGTGGGATAAGGATAAGCAAAGCTCTTGCTTAATTAAAAGCACATTTATAAAAGGTTAGGCCTGGCAGGAAAATGATGACAAAGGCAGTTAAAATTGTAAAATCAAGCCATCCTCTCTGGAGAGATTTCCTCCAGACCCGGGTGCACTCAGGAGACTGGGTTTTCTCTTCCAGGAGAGCCCGAGCATCTGAGCGGGGTGAGCCAAGTGTTAGCTCCTTCGTTGTTTTCAAACAAGTGGAACGTTTTTCCCCCAATTGCCCCCATCTCTGCAGCCATGGCAAGAAGGAGGCATCCGAGGCACGTGCCTAGACTGGGCCGAGCCCGGAAGCAGGGGTGGAGGGGGGAAGCCAGGCTGAGTCTTTGTAGGAACAATGGGCCTTTGATATGGCTCTAGTCAGAACAGCTTCCTTCAGAAGTCCGGCATCGCTGCAGCAGATGAAGGAGGGAAAAGGAGGGATGGAGGAAAGTGAAATTTGAGTAGTGACTTGATAGCCATCCTTGTCCCTTTGAACAGGAACTGTACAGATTCTTTGTAATTCTGGAGGGCAGACCCAGGGCCGATGGGGAAATTAAGGAGAGCAGTCTCCTGATTACCAGAACTCCCTCAGCAACTCGCACTGCTCAGATGGGAAATGTGGGCAGTTCGTGGGCCCCACCCTGGTACTGAGAAGGGGGTCCTACAGCGGGGAACGGGGGGACGGGCCTGAATTCACACCTGCCCATGATCTAAAAAGTCTTTGAATCTGCCGGGACCGGTTTGGCTCAATGGATAGAGCGTCGGCTTGGGGACTGAAGGGTCCCGGATTCGATTCCGGTCAAGGGCATGTACCTTGGTTGTGGGCATATCCCCAGTAGGGGGTGTGCAAGAGGCAGCTGATCGATGACTCTCTCTCATCGATGTTTCTAACTCTCTATCTCTCTCCCTTCCTCTCTGTACAAAATCAATAAAATATATTAAAAAATAATAATAATAATAAAAATAAAAAAATAAAATAAAAAGTCTTTGAATCTGCATTATGGCACGATGCCCCATAGAAAATGTGGATTGCTCAGAAGGTTGGAAGACAATTGTTCTTGCGCATTTTATTGTTTTTGTCAAATCAATTTCTGAATGAGGGTCCATCTGATAAAGTGAAAATGGTTTAGTGCTCTCTGCAGGTCTTAGAAAGTCCGACTTTGTCAGTGAATCATACTCTCCACACTGCGACAGCTTTCTTGCTCCTGGCGCCAAGAAGTAGAGTCAACTGAAGGAGAGTGTTTCTTAAATAACACTGGTGTTTCCAGTTGGCAAAACATAGCTTCTTTTTACTATCAGAGAAATTGATTTCTTCCAACGTGATTAATTATGTCCTTGAAACAGAAAATCCATCAAAGGCAAAATATTTTCCCCATCCGAAAACACAAATTCCTACAATGTCATTGACTACGTGTGACAGTCTATTAATAGTCACCTTATGTCCAAAGACATATCTGGGCTCATTTTCTACTCTGTCTTCGCCAGGCTCTTGGGAGATAGATGACCTATGACAAAACCAGGGGAGCACTTGGTGCCATTCCGCTGGTTCTTGAGAACCGAGATGGAAGTGTGCCCTGTGTCTGCTCTGTGGAGAGGAGCCCTGTGAGAAAAGCAAAGAAAGGATTCCATTTCCAGTGGGAAAGGGGCCTTGCTGGCAAGTCCTATTGGTCTTACCTTCCAAATAAATCCAGAATCCTAGCACTTTGCCCCCATCAACCACTAACTCCCAGGCCTAAGCATGGACAGGTTTGTGCAAAGGTGCCCCACAGGGTTGTGGGGACACAGCCTATAACCACTGCCATATTTCATCTAGATTATGAAGTTGCCTCCTAACCAGGCTACAATCATCCACCTCGTCCCCACTTGGTTTCTCTAAACACAGCATCCAGAGTGATCCTGTTAAAACCCAAGTTGAATCATGGGACTGCACAGCTCTAGTCCTTGCAAGGGCCCCCAACCCAACCAGAGTAAAAGCCCAAGCTTTCCAGCTCCTCGGTACCTCTCAAACGCACCCCAGCCCAGCTGTACTGACTCACCTTGGCTGGTCCCTCTGCAAGGAATTATTTCTCTGTGGGCATCTCTGTGGCCAGCTCCCTCTCCTCTTCTATGTCTTCAATGCAAACATCACCATCTCAGAGGAACTCTTCCAAACATGCTTGTTAAAATCTCAGCGGCCCCCTCAGGTCCCCTGCCCCTCTCCCCTGCTTTAGGTTGGCCATAGCACTTGTCACCACTGAAATACAGCACAACTGACCCAGCTGTCTTGTTTTTGTCTGTCTCCCTCCCAGGGAAGCAGCAGTTCTGGAGGCAGGACAATTGTCTGCCTTGTTCACTATGGTACTTCCTGCCTGGCCCTGTGCCTGGCCCATCGTAGGGCCTCATTCAATATTTTTTCAATGAATAAGTGGTTGAGTGTGTGGGTGGGATGGATGGCTAGAGGGATTAGATGGATGGAAAGATGAATGGATGGATCCCTCCCTCTAACTCAGAGTGCAGCGAAAGGGCCTGAACTTGAGAATCCTGGGACCACCAGTGGAGGTCCTGATTCTGTGGGTTTGGAGCATGGCCTGGTAATATCGGTGTAATAAGGTCCCCAGGGTTAATCATTTAGGTGAAGTTTGAGTTTCATAAATGACAGAGAGGTCTGCAAAAGGCTTTCCACGGGCCTGAACACTCAGCAGAATGACCTGCGGCGGGTGGATCAGTCAGGGGAACGTTCTCCAGAAAGAGCGGTTTGAGAAGAGGGGACAGTGGGTGGCCATTGCAGTTTCAAGTGCATGTTTGTCATGCATCTCCTCCAAGCTTTCTCAAACTGAGCACACAACGACCAAATTCCACCTGGAAAAGCCATCGCGAGAGCAGGCACTGTGGCCCCCTCCTCCACAGTGGAGGTTACTTGCCTTCTCACTTCCTCGCCAGGAACGTGATGGAAACTTGGAGCGGCCCAGCTTTCTCACAGCGCGTCAAATCCCTGCCACCTGCTATAATAATCAGACCTCATGTTACCAGCACCTTTCATGCTCCCAGTGTGCCACACCACCTTGTCCGAGTCCCTCCCCTTGGTGTTCTGGGAATCACTCTCAAGCTGTAGCCCATGCTTGCCTGTCTCACAGCGCCTGTCTACACAGCAGCAGGAAGGGTCTGTGCAAGCAAAGGTTCGGTCTTCTTTCATCACCCAAGCTAAAATGAGTGCACACTCAATAAGCATTTGCAGACAGAAAGGAGGAAGGAGAGAGAGGGTTTGCAGAGGGAGCCACAGTAGTGTAGCAGAATAAGACTCAAAGCACAAACTTAGTAGAGAAAGTTTTGCAATAGTGACAGAGGACAAGGAGAAGAGAGTGGAAAGCCCTCCGGTGTCACCATGGCACTCTCCCATTCATAGTCATGCCTGTGGCTTCTTGCCGCAAAACCATATTGTTTTTCGGCAAGGGAGCTTTCTCTGGCTGCAGAGCCAGGCTTGGCTGAACACTGATTTTTAGGATCACCTCCAAAGCTCATTACTTGCACTCACATCTCGGTCATGGGGTCGGCTTCTGAGGGAGCCCAACCTAAGACAGGCCCCAACACGAATAATTGAAAGTCAATTACGCTGACATGCTACATGTAAACCATTGTGACTGTCTCACGGTCGTCCCAAGTGGTTCTAAAATGTGCACAATTATTAAAAACCTCTCATTGACTGGGGAAAACCTCAGACCTGGGATAATGGCTGACCAGTTTGTAAAAAGAGTTTAAAGCAATTGCATGCTTCCAGCTGCACCCCAGACAGGGCAATGTTTTAATTTCCTGTTTTGTGCAGATTGATTTCTTGAATTCTTATTTTCATTGATCTTTTTATATTCTCTTGCTATAGGAACAGCTCACATGTGCAGCTCGGAGCCCTTTTGTGTTCAACTGGGCACATGAGATGACCAATGTCCAATCTGGGAAGCAGCCCCTGTGGGGAAAAATCAAATTAATATAGAATGGGTTACATTGTAAATACGTGGGCAGTTATGTAATCTGATTTTTTCAATATGAAATGACTTGTTAAGATAATGACACTGTGCTTCAAGCTGATGCCATCCCTGGGGGTCTTGAACTGACTTGGACTCCCTGTTTTTACCTTCACAGCTTACATCCTGCATAGAGTAACCACCTCTAACCATCACTGTGTTCCTTTCCAGAATGTCACCTTCTGGAGAGCTGACACAGTGTCACCATATTATCCCCACAACCAACCTTATGCCTTATGAACAATCAGGAGTGAAGGATGGGTGGATGGTTGGATGGATGGATGGATGGATCAGTGCATAAATGAATGGATAGATGGATGGTAAGTGGATGGGTGAACAGACAAATGGATGGATGTATGATTGAATGCTTTTCTTGGTTTTCACTCTGTCCCACAGGTGTCAGAAAATCCTTTTACCAAAAATCTTCCTTAAGATAGTCATATTTTTAAAGGATACTTTGGAAGGAGATATAAGTTTGTTTTTGCTTAATACAGTTGGAGAGTTTGCCTTTTAATGAGATAGTTTAACACTTTTATTTTGTCATATTGACTGATATGCTTGGTTTTACTTTTATTTTATTATTATTTGTTTTTTGCTTAGCTTTTAATTCTGTCATCTTCATTTATGTTTTCTATTTTTTTAATGTTTCCCTCATGTTTTCAATTTATTTGCTTTCCTGCTTTTTGCCATATTGCTGCTAAAGCAATCCCTGCTCTCATTTTTCTTTATGATTTATATATTTACTGTTTATTTATAACAATAGCATTGGTTCAGTGTATAACATAATGTCAAAAATACATGGTGATATAAGTTTTTGATCAACATTTATAAGCTGCATCTCCTAGCTCCTACATGTAGGATGAAAGGGTTAGCTTGTAGCATATGTTCTTTTTTTCTGTTGCCCTAATTCATGCCCAAGATTTTGTTGAAGTTGTTTGGGAATTTAAAATGCAGAGTGTTATCATTAATTTTTTTCTTTGCAACAGATTGTTTCCTCTCGGCATAGCCGTGGTTTTACGTTTACTTTTGCAGGCTGTAGGATTCTGTTGTCAATGTTCACTTCTTAGCTGTGCAGCTCACACAGCGGGATTTGCACCTTGCCTTCCCACTGTTGTCTCTCCATTTGTTCACCATTCAGTTAACAAGAGATCCTCTCAGGAACTTTGCTGTCGGGAGTGAGAGCTATCGGGTCCTGGGAATGGCATGATGTGGTTGCAGAAAGGGACCAGACTTGGCAACTTTGGGTGCTGGAACCCCATATTTCCCATCCCAACCCTGAAGCTGGGGCCTCACTGTCCGAATTCGTGGAGTGAATCCGAATGCAGCCTGTCTGTCTTGTTTGGTTTTGGAAAACGACCCGTGTTTCTGAAATTTTAATATCTTTAAATTTGAAACCTTTGGAACAAAGATACATCTAGTTATATATTTCTCTTCAGAAAATCCCAAATGTAAATAGCTTGACTTTTCTCTCCTAATTATAAAACGTTCAGTCTTCTGCAGGTGCCAAGCTTTCTACTCTGATTAAAAACTAACTGAACGTGCATGCTTTTCTACCCACTTGTTCTTTCATCTCTGGAGAGCGTCCCCAGATGTCTTTGAGATGCCCATTGGCTCTGTTGTCCCAGTTCCTGAAGCAGGTCACCTCCATGGGGAGGGACTCTCTTGAGCAAGCCCCTTCCCCTGAGCCCTAGTGCTGTTCAGACATCTCATGATTTTCTGTTTGCTGGTGTTCGGTGGCAACACGATTGCCCGAGTCCTTGGTAAGCTCTTTTAGCCTGAGACTGTGGCACACAGAGAACATGTGTTTTCTCAATGATGGTCTGAGTACACAGGGCCCAGGGGCCAGTGCACCCAGCTGGTGGGAGGCTGCCTCTGTCAGAGGCCCCACGATGTCAGGGTGCAGCCTTGCAGACAGCCTGATGAGAAGGACTCCTTTACCAGCTCTGCCTCGACCAAGAAACAGGCCCACAGGAGCCCACGGAATTGCCAAGATCCTGCCCATCGTCAGCCTCACTTCCAGGCCTCTGTCCAGCCTGAAACTTTGTGCCCAAGTAGCTCCTGGAAGGCAGCCTGGTCAGGAGCAGCACGGGGTGGGGGTTTCATAATTGTGCTTAAAGGCCTCTTTTTAGTGTTTTCTGTGGCTCCCCCATGCACACCCCTTTTAAGCTTTTGGAAGCCTTCCTGATGTTCAGTTCTTGACAGGGCCTGGCCTCTGAGTGGGTGTGGTGCCTTCAGCGGGAACTCTGGGTCTGTCCTTTGACCTGCTGCGGTGTGCCTGCCCCCAGTGATTGGAAACACCAAGGCTACCACCTAGAGAGGCTGGAGCCTTGAATTTGGACAGATATCACATGTCCTGGAGGAAATCCCCCTGAGGTGGGTCCTTGGTACAGCTCTTCTCTGAAACAATAGGTCGCATCCCTTGTAGTTTTTAATTCTCCTATAAATACAACCACTATCTCACATTCCCAGCTAATTCTTAGGGAGGCAGTTTTGCCACATTACGTGTCTTTGAGAAAGAAGCCACGCATTTCTGCTTTTTATTCCCGTCAACACTCACCCTGCTGCAAAGTAACACATGACCCATACATACCACTCGTTGGCACTGTCAAACTATGGGAAGTACAAAATATAGGAGTGCTTGCAAGACAGATATTTGATTGTGATATTTTACTCTTTCTTCTAGAGAGTTTGAGAGAGGTCCTGACCCACCCATCATGCGAAGCAATTATTTCTCTGGACAGCTTCCTGACGTTCCCAGGGAGAGAACGATGACGGGTAATTAGGGGGAAGCATGCCACAGGTCCTCCATCCCGGCATGGCAGGAGGGTGCTCGCAACACCTCATTCATCAACGCGTGTTTTCCTGCCCCAGCCAAGTACACAGGATCGCTCGGCAAATGGAGAAAGAGAAGGGGAAACCCATTCTTCACCTTTTCCAGAGATGTATTTTTGTTTTGGTCAATTTCCCAAATAAATTATGGTCTTGTCTTACTTTGCTGCATTGGTGAAATTCTCCTGAGCATTACTTAGTACATTTAAGAGCTGTGCAGTGCCCAAACACAC
Source organism: Pipistrellus kuhlii (assembly GCF_014108245.1). NCBI lineage: Eukaryota > Metazoa > Chordata > Mammalia > Chiroptera > Vespertilionidae > Pipistrellus > Pipistrellus kuhlii. The sequence continues at coordinate 28,573,077 of NW_023425573.1, forward strand.
TTAAAATGTAAAATTACAAAAAAAAAAAAAAAAAAAAAAAAAAAGGAGGGGGGGGTGGGTAAGCCAAATAGAATGCTGAATTGTTTGCATTTTTTTTTTTTCTTCTGGCTCCAGTTGGCATTGACTCATCACAACCTTTCCGTCCACGGAGCCTGCTTCCAGAGGCAGCACAAATCAACATTTCAAGAGTCTGGATGCTTTGTTTTCCTGTAACTCATTAGGCATTTCCCCGTGTGCTCTGACAAATGTTTCTCTCAGCCGGGAATTCCACATCACGTGCGCACGCCCCGCTTCTCCTCAGCAGAACAAGTCTCAGGATATACAAGCTAATGATGCCTGTGGTTTAGAAACGTTATTGTTATTATTTGTGCCGGACATTTAAAACATTCTGTAGACAGGCTATTAAGAGGATGCTGAGGACATTATTAGACCTTATTACTGGTTATTGCACCCAGATGTTGTGCATTTCAAGCATCCCAAAGGATTCACAGTATCGTCATTTACCTAGCATCTCACTTTCCTTGCAGATATTGAATCTTAATTTCCCTCATTAAAAACAAAGCATGAACACTGAACAAATGGTGTTCCCTGGGCAAAACTTGAGTTCGCACTAAAGCAGCATTGCTCAAATAAGACTCGGGACACATTGAAGAGCAAAATTGCACTGCCCTGGCCAGAGTGGCTCAGTTGGTTGAGTGTAGTCCTGTGCACCAAGAAAGAGGTAGCTGGCTTGATTCCTGGTCAGGGAACATGCCTGGATTGCAGGCCAGATCTCCAGTAGGGGGCATGCAGGAGGCAGCCAATCCATGATTCCCTCTCATCATTGAGCTCCCTCTCCCTTCCTCTTTCTGAAATCAATAAAAACATAAACAAACAAACAAAAAACATAGCACTTTAGCTACTGTTGGAATGTCCAACCTGGAAAATAAGGTGTGAGCTGTGGTCACATTTTAATTTTATAGACATTCCTAATTGGAAAGGAAACTAGCGATGTATAAAACCAGGATGAAATAAATCGCGCCAGCAAGCATGCAGAGGAACAATTTTAAAGAGAACTTTTATTTTGAATAAAAATGGAAGCAAGGCATAGCAAACCTTGATGAGTGGTAACATGGACTGAATTCCTAGCAGGGGCCAGGCAATAGTCAGTTAAGACACATCATGGAGAAATTACAATTTGACCAGCAACATGAATCCTGCTAGTTCCATTAGATATTAAACCACATTGTACAGCAAATAATTGAAATAATGAGGAACTACTTTTTTTAAATATATTTTTTATTGATTTTTTACAGAGAGGAAGGGAGAGATAGAGAGCTAGAAATGTCGATGAGAGAGAAACATCGACCAGCTGCCTCTTGGACACCCCCTACCGAGGATGTGCCCGCAACCAATGTACATGCCCTTGACCGGAATCAAACCTGGGACCCCTCAGTCCGCAGGCCAACACTCTACCACTGAGCAAAACCGGCTTTGGTGGAACTACTTTTTTAAAAGGCATATAGTGGTGCACAATACCAAACAAAAATAAGATTATTATATATGAATTCAATATGTAATAAATAAGCATTCCACTTAGGGAAAAGAAGAACTCTATAATAAATAACATTGAGATGGCTTGTGAGGAGTTTGGAGAATAGTAATTGAGACGGAAATCTGGTCTGGTCAGTAGGAACAAGCTCTCTTGCCTGTGGCTTCCTGTTGGCTGGACCAGTGGAAGGGGACGCAGGTCACAGGAAGGAGGAAGGACAGTGTGTATAGGACGGCTGTTTCTGCCCTGGTCCTTCGGGCCAGATGGCTGCCAAAGCCTGCTTGCCTGTCCTCATAGCCACAGCTCAGCTCCTTTCCATACAGCTACTCAGGTCAGGATCTGCCCACTTACCAGCCCTTCAAGGAGGATTGATAAAGAAGATTAAGTCCTGAGGAGAGGTGAGGGAAAACCAGGACGAGGCCTCAAAAGAGACAAGACCAGACATGTAAGGATTTGGATGGGAGTCAAGATTCCACCAAAGGGCCAAGGGGACCCATCAGTAGATGAACAGATAAGCAAAGTGTGGTCTGTCCATACAAGGGAATATTATTCAGCCTTGAAAGGGGCGGAAATCCTGTCACATGAAACTCAAGGGTAATACACTGAGTGAAACAGCCACCAAAGGAAAATGTTGTATGGCTCTACTTAAGTGAGGCCCCTAGAATAGGCAAAATCAGCCGGACAGAAGGTGGAATGGTGAGAGGAGGTGTGGGGAAGAGGAGTGGGAAGCAGTTTTTCAATAGGGACAAAGTTAGAATTTTGCAAGATGGAAAAGTTCTGGAGATCTGTTGCACAACAATGTGAATATACTCAACACTATTGAACGGTACACCCCAAAATGGCTAAGATACTAAATTTTATATTATGTTCTTTGCCACAATAAAAACATTTTTTTTTAATTCAGAGAGTACTGTGGGAGAGTTTTAAGCAGATAACAGCCACACTTGGATTTTTAAATATAATTACTTAAAGGCAACCTGACTCTACTCCTAAAAACATTTAAAAGACAAATTCCTTGAAAAGGTTAATACAAATACCTCTGTGAAGGAGACAGCTATCAGAAAAATACACAGAAGAAAAGTAGCAAAGACATTAATCATGGAAAACAAACAAATACACCTTTGTGAAATTCAAGATCCCATTCATAAAAGACTTAAGGAATCCTATATAATAAAACCCTAATATGTAAATTGACCTAATAGTGGAATGACCGGTCACTATGATGCACACTGACCACCAGGGGCAGATGCTCAACACAGGAGCTGCCATCTGGTGGTCAGTGCACTCCCACAGGGGGAGCACTGCTCAGGCAGAAGCAGGGCTCACAGCTGGTGAGTGCAGCTGGTGACTGCAGGCAGGCAGTAAGGAACAAGAGGTCTTGGAGCCCCCAGTTCCAAGAGCGATGTCTGACAGCTGGCTTAGGCCTGATCACTAGGGGGATGGGGCCTAAGCCAGCAGGTGTACATCCCCTGAGGAGTCCCGGACTGCAAGAGGGCACAGGCTGGGCTGAGGGACCGCCCTCCCCCCAAGCGCATGAATGTCATGCACCAGGCTTCTAGTTAAAGTAACAATAAATATAACTATTTGCATGTGATACCATTATAAAACACCTTGTAAAATTACTGAGGAGGTACTCAATAAATTGTTACTGGATGAATAAACAAAGCTATAAAGGCTTACTAACACATTTTTAAAAGACAAATAAAATAGAGACTTTGTGTTCTATTCTACAGGTATAACTTGATTCCAATTCAAATACAGTGTCTTTTTTTTAATAATTCAGACAAATGATGGTAACTTCATTGAGCACAATAAAATAAAGTCAGTGGGGATGGGAGTGGATTTCCCACGAAGCTGGGGAGGCAGAAGTCCCAGAGCTGCTCGGTCTCTCTTGGCCTACACAGGGGGAGCTGAGATGCTTCATGTTTATAACTCTGTCTTGTTTTTCACAACAGAGTCTCCATATTGTATAAACTTCCTGTTCTATGAGACCTGGGCTCTTCCCTGTGAAGGTATATTAAAGAATATTCCAAACAGAGAAAACTGAAGTGAAGGATAGGCTTGCAAGAAAACACAGAATTAGCTCCTGTAATAATATTAAGAAGCCAAGCGGAATTATTAAGAATTAGAAATAAAGATGAATGAATAGGATATACATAACAGAACAGACCCAGTATAGCGTAGTATCACACAATCTTCTGGAAATGAACAGGTTGAGACAAATTATAATACATATAATGCTGGGATAATCTACTACCAATTTGGAGAAAAACTAATTTATATTCATACTTTACACCAGGCTCCCCAAATAAAGGAGGTTTAATCATTACAAGCATATTCATCGAGAAAAATCAGCAGACACACGTGAGATAAAATGTTTGAATGCATTACATCAACAAATAAAATTAACATTGATGCTATCCTTTGAAAATAGTCATGCATATTTGGAAGGACTTAAAGAAAAATGAGTTAAGGTCAAGTATCAAAATTTATGCACACAAACAAAGGTAAAAATAAGAAATCAACTCTGGAAAAAGAAATAAATATACAAGTCAATGTGAAGCATGGTTTTAAACTTAAATTAGAAAAATAGTTTATATAATCACTTTTGCTGCTGGGGAAATTGGGATGAAGTTAACAGACATACATATGTCTATGTGCATATGTAGGTGATGTATAGTTATAGCACTGTAAATTACTACAAGCCTTCTATAGATGACTATATTATGGCAACTTAAGTGTGAACTTACTTTTCCCATTTATAGACATTCTTTTAGATTCTAGGAGAAGCATTTAAAGGAAATGACAATATATATATCTATATATATATAGATATATGTAGAAGATATAAGCTATATTTTAAAAAGCAATTGTCACCCTGGCCAGTGTGGCTCAGTTGGTTGGGCATTACCCTGTGCCCTGAAAGGTTGCTGCTTTGATTCCTATTTTGGGCACATGCCCAGATTTGTGGGCTTGATCCCTGGTTGGGTGTATACAGGAGGCAGCTGGTCAATGTTTCTTTCATAGATGTTTTTCTCTCTCCTTCTCCTTTCCTCTCAATAAAAAAAAAAATCAATTTCATAAAAGGCAATTGTCAACACAATGTTTGTTAGAAGAGAAATGAAGGAGATGTTAAGAAAGTAACAACTTAAATGTTATATATTATTATAACAGAGAAATAAATAAGAAAATTTGGGTACCTTAATTTGATGGACTATTACATGAACACAGACCCAAAATAAACAAATGCCTACCCCCAGAGTATAGAGATCAGGATGTGAAATTCAATATCTCTTTGGCTTTTGTGGTGTGTGTGTGTGTGTGTGTGTGTGTAATGTCAAGGAGGGAAGGTGCACAGAACTAATGGGAAATTGTCAGAAATCATAACCACTTTAGGAAACAAAATAATGGATTCCCTATCTATCTATCTATCTATCTATCTATCTATCTATCTATCTATATGCCTAATATGCAAATTGTCCCTGCCAGAGTTCGACCGATATTCTGATTGCTCACTATGATGTGCACTAACCACCAGGGGAAAGCACAGAATTAATGAAGGCCCCAGACAGCAGCTGGAAGGCCCAGATTGGCCCTGATTACCAGCCAGGCCTACGGACCCTACCCAAGCATGAATTTCATGCACCGGGCCTCTAGTACTTAAAAAGAACCCATATTTCCATAGTGTGCTTCTATTAACAGTCTGCCTGTCGGGACTGGGCCCTCTTAAATGTCAAAGTCAGAATGAAGATGTCCATTACATGCATATAAACCTTGGGGTGTTGGCAGGAGATTTTTAAACACCCAAAGAATTCCAAATAAAAACAGGAATCTTACCTTCATTTGTTTAAAAGATTTCTTTTTCTTCTCATTCTCTCATTCTCAGTCACAGATTCCAAAGGGCATCAAATAGAATGTTATTTTCCACTTGGGGAGATACATGGCTCAGTGTGACTTTAGCTTTTCAAACTGAAACCTTGGGAGCCAAGTTCCAGTCAGGAAATGAATTTTTATAGCACCATTAAAACGAAGGAGCGGGAATACTGTGAATCCTTAATGATCCTCAGCTTTATTAGATACCCCATCTTCATCAGTCAGATGGGACAGCCTGCTGTTCTCCAGTGGCCCTAGAGGCTGTATTCATCACCCATCCCTCCACCTGAGTTCATGCTCCTGTGAACGCAAACTGGAACCCTTTAGTGTAAATGCCGTGTTCTTTAATGGAGGCACATACCATTGGTAGAACAAACACTTCTACTATTATATTACACATGAAACAGAAGTGTTTTGGACACATGTTTAAGTTCATAGCATTCAGGTTTGTTTTTCTAGCAAAAGTTCCCTTCCAAGTATATGTTCCTTGTTTGTGGGAGAGCTGGGTTTCTCCAGGCCCTCTTGAGATGATTCCATCATAGCCATCTTGGGGGAGAATCAGTATAGAGTCCTCAAACTTCCTATGAAATCAGCACTTAGAATGTAAGTGCTTGGCTTATGGTTAGCATTACATAGTTTTCAGCTATGGCTGTTGTTATTATTATCATCATTATTATATGGCTGCATGTGATTTCTGAGACCTGGCCAGCAATAGAGAATGTTTTGGAGTAAGATCAATGGGCTGAAATCGAACGTTTTGGGAATGGGAGTGTTTACGGGGTGGTCCCGAAGACAGGGACCCGGGATGAAGCTGCAGGCCACAGAAAATACATAGCAATGCACTGTGAGTGAGAATCACAGCACGGCCCCAGAGAATAAACTCATACAATATCCGAGGTTAAATATATAGTGGGGTGAGATTTGGGTTATAAACAACACGGTACATCTGGAGTTTTGTCATGACTGGGTATTAATTTTAAGTTGGCAAGGTGACAGCTGGGGAAAACTGGAGGGGGTGGTTAGGGATTTAGAAGAAAAAACTTCTGTTTTTTTAAGAGAAGGTGAGAATGATGAAGGAATTGATTTGCTCTTAGCTTGATCAATTAAGAAGGTAGTTCCCATTCTCCACTCCCTCCTGTAGCCACATGTGACTTTAGAGTGACCTCCACTCTGATCTTGGACTCAGCTTGGCTAAGGTGGGGGTGATATGAGCAAGCATGATGCAAACAGAGCCTTGGATTGTGCCTGAGTGACTGGTCTCCCTATATCCCTCTGTGGCCACATAAGAAAGAGCTGGGCTAGGCTTTCATATCATAAGAAACCATGGACAGAGCCTACATGTCCCAGTTGTCCCAGTTGAGGCCACCTGGATCAGCCAGCAGCCTGTAGAACTGAGACATGGCACCCAGCCACAATCAGTGGGACTGCCTAGAAGGTGACCTCTCCAGACGCCTCAGGGATAATCGTCCATCTTACTTGCTAAATATTCCTAAAATCTGTTGACATCTCCTTGCCTCTGCCTTACCACCCAGGAGCATTCATTCATTGGGGGGAAAAACAAAACTGTTCAGCATTTACTCTGTTCTAGGCATTGAGCCAACTGCCAGATGAGCAAGCCAGGTGAGCTCCCTGGCGACAAGTTGGTCTCTCCGCATCTTCTCTAGCTCACCCGGAGTACCATATCCACACTGGAATCAGAGTGGCATCCAATGTCCATATTCCATTACATCCTGCCCTGTTAAACCCTCTTATGGCCCCTCCTTGCTCTTAGGAGGAAAATCCTTAATATGGGCCCAGGGTCCTACTCCTTTGGCCCCTCTCCCACAACACTCCCCTTTGACCTCCCTATTTCTTCTTAGTAGGAAAATGTGTACTTCCATTCCCTTTGTCAGGAATACTGTTCCCTCCAGTCTCCAGATGATTAACTCACTCTATAACAGGACTAACAAATTTGAGTTCCCTGTAACATGCTCTTACAACGTGGGGCTCTGCTTCTGCCTCCTACTGAGAGCACTTGAGGTTTTACAGGATGATGATCAGATCTGTGCCTGTGACCCCCTCTCCTGGTGTATAGACCCCATTTTATTCCCAGCATCCAATCCCGTGCTCAATAAATATTTATTACGTGAACGATGGACATAATTTCTGTTTCAAATATGAAGAAACAAGAACCCAGAAGGTCGCGTAACTTACCTGCTATCATATATTGGGTACATGGAGAGTCTGAACTTGAACCTCGCATTTCTGATTTTGAGTCTACTTTCTCAAGCTTCCTTATACCACCAGGACAGCACACTCAGAGGAGCCAGCGCCTAAGTCTTCAGGCTCATTGTAACCGGAGGGGATGGCTTCATATCAGTTGCCTGGCCAGCGGTCAGCCAAGTGTCAGGACACAGGGCTGCGGATCAGGGTCCCAGGGTCTAAATTCCCTGTGTCCATACTGCTCTGCACCATGGGCTCCCAGAGAATAGAGACGTTTCTTTTTGTTTCAACAAACTTCCCTGACCTTTCATTTTCATCATCTAAAAGAAATCGGGACCATGTAGGAGACCATCCAAAGAATGCCCTTGTTTCACGGGGCCAGTGCTCTTGAAGTGACTGTGTCTTTGTTGGTTCAGAGAAAGGCTGTTGGGCCCTGATTTCTATTAAAAGTGGGTAGTTAGGCCACCGTCCCGAGGCGACCAAGGAAGTGATTAATGTCCTGACATGGTGATAGATGATAAACATAATAGAACTTGAAGGAAACTAATGGTATTTTGAATCTTTAATAATGGTACATACCATCTAGGAGAGATATCTCCATCACAATGCAGTGCTTCTCAAAGCAAAGGGAGCTTTGGTGACAACTGAGCACAAACTTTGCACGTATGTGGACAAGGGACAAAGAGAAACAGAACGTGAAAGTCATTGCATTTGTCATCGTGGTGGGACTGTGCTTGAGTCTTCTTTTCGTTTCCTTTAACATGATTCTGATGGGGTTTGGGGCAATTAAGAATAATATAAACATAAAACACCAAATGGAATGCTGTCTTCTTCAAAATATATTGTCCTTGTCATGAGCCTATAAAGGTTAGGTTAATATGCGCCCTTTCTCTTCACCGCCAGCAACAAAACCCTCTCTGTTCCATCCGCCCATGGAAGCTGCATGCAGATCTATTGTTCTTGAGGGCTTTCCTTTGAGGGTTTGGGAAAATGCAGGTTCAGGCAGGAGGAAAGGGTCAGATGCGGCAGAAGGAGTGCCATCGGGACAATGGGGCATTGTGGTACCCGGGCTGATTAATCACCTTCATCGTCGGGGAGACTCTGAAGCAGAGCTGCCGGAGACACGCCGAGGGGAGGTCGAGCTGCCTCTGGGAAGGGAGGCTGTTCTGAGCAGACCTGTGCATCTCCGCTGTCACAGGATTCGTAGTCTGGGAGGCCGTTCAGGCCGGCAGCAACCTTTAATTAAATCCCCACTCCTTCACACCTGGCTCAGTTCACCATGAACTGAACAGAAATATTATTTAAGATCATAAATAAAAAGCCTGAGAAAAGAATTATCCCCAACATCAGCCACAGGAGAAGACGTCGCCGATTTGTGCAGGAAAGCCCATGCTCAGCAGCTGCTCCCGGGGGGCAGGGCCTCCCCACAGGGCATTTCAGGGTCACGTCTAAGGACCTTCCCTGCCCCGAGTCTGCAGAATTGTCTCGGTATTGCTTTACAGTGGCACAGTTATCCCAGGCTGCTAGGATTATCACCTCTGAGGGGCTGAGAGCGACTTTCCGTAAGGACCTCAGCATTAAAATAGTCCCCTAAACCCTGAATTTCACAGAACCAAGAGCTCTGCTCCATTCAGATGACCTTTCTGAAAAAATGACCAGGTTTTACTGACATGAGGCCAAACCAACCAGAAGGTGACAGGCAGTTCTCCAACTTCCCTGACTCGGTGATATCAGATGAGCTGACTGTTCGTTGCCTGACTTCTCAATTTTGCCACCACCCTCATGAGTGCCATGCCAGGCACCGTGTGGGCACACACAGACTGCTACTCTCCCTGCTCACAAGTCTGGCTCCTGAGCTACAAGTTTGGTTTAAAGATCTGTTCCCAGAGCTGTGGCAGAGACAGGACCCAAGGGAGATCTGCATGTGGAAGGTTCCTCTCACAGCCCTTCCCCGATCAGCCAGACATTTTCTGGAATTCACAGGGGACCTCAAGGGACAGGGTGCTCTGATGGGATGATGGGAATCTCGAGGAGAAAAAGTACATCTTTATCAGGGAATATACTCTAAGGAGAAAAAAGATTGAGAAAAAGTTCTCTGTGAAAAAAGAAGGGAGAAAGGCCCTGGGGCAGTTTGGGGGCCTCCTTATCCCCCATTAACCAGAGAGCTGTCAACCTGCTGTGACAAAACACATGCACACATGGAGCCACATGTGCCTGACGTCCCTCAGCCCCATCCCTTCACCCTTGTCTGGGACAGCTGCGATATTGAGGTAGCAAATACAAAATACAGTGTTCTGATTCCAGTTTGGCCACTAGGTGACTGTGAGCTCTGCAGGCTGGGCCTCAGTGCCCCCAAGTCTCCATGGCCTGGGGGTGGGGGTCTAATGTCAAAGTCATCTACTGTTTGCTTAAGCACACAGTAGCTTTCAGGGGTGCATCTCAACCTGAGCTCATAGGGATCTTGCTTTGCTGGCTCCATTACAAAGGAAATCTCCAGACAGTTTTCTCAAGGGGCTGCAGATCTGGGTGGAGAAATCAGACAGAAGCAGACCAAAATGAAAGCCAATGCCAGGAAGTAGAAATGGCACAGTCAGGACCCGTGGGCTCTGTTAACTGACAGTCTCCTTTCCTCTCTGGGCCTCAGTCTTCTTGCCTAATGAATGGGGGGAAACAGACCCCCAAGGCCCTTTATGGAACACAAATAACTGACCCAATCATCACACTCTAGTAACTTAGGGATGTGGAGAAAGGTGTGTGGGGGTGGGACTCGGGGGAGTATGGGCCACACAGGAGTGACTGAGGCAGGACATACAGAGTGGGTCACAGTTGAAAATAGTCACTAAAAGCCACTAGAGGAAGATGACCTGGAAGGCCCAGTTACCCATGGTTGCCAGGAGCATGGCGGGCCCACATCAAGGGGCACAGGGAGGGAGAGACACTGAAGAGGTGAGATGCGGACCTTTTCCTGTGAGCACAACCACCTTTCTCTTTTGTCTCCCGGACACCTGGAGCCTGTAGAGACTCGTGGGAATGCTGGGGTAAAAGTGGTATTACCAGGCCCTCCGTAACAAGACCAGTAGGTGGCCTTGAGCATCCATCTGCCTTTGCCTGAGGGGCTTCATTATCACAGTGCTTCCAAAATGAGTCCTGTATTCAGAGGACCAGCAGGTATAGGAGACCTATACCTATATATACCTATACCTATGGGTGGGAACCTCAAGGAACCTGCCTCCTAATGGGGTGTCTGCTGGGTGGGGTTTCTGCCCTGATTTGCCATCCTCGGGGGCATAGAATTTAGATACAGCACAGCCTAGTCTTGTCCTTTTGATTTTTGTGAGAAAGGAACGTAAAATAGAATGTCTAGCTAATTCTCCGAGGACACTGGAACAATGTCCAGGGAGTGGCGGGGGGAGAGGGGGACGAACTTGTTCATTCATATTGGATTTTGTCAATTTTCTGACCCTCCACAGGACATTCAGCAAGCGACATCTGAATGGGCCCCAGTGACCCTCCTGGACAATCATGTGCCTGCTCTGATCAAAGGGAACAAATGCCACCCAGCCAGAGTGGCTCAGAGGTTGAGTGCCAACCTATGAACCAGGAGGTCACAGGTTCAATTCCTGGACAGGGCACACGTTCGGGCTGTGTGCTCAGTCCCCAGCGGGGCGTGTCCAGGAGGCAGCCGATCAATGATTCATTCTAATTGGTGGTTTCTCTCTCTCTCTCCTTTTCTCTCTGAAAATCAATAAAAAAAATTTTTTTTTTTTCAAAAGAAAACAAATGCCCTGCCCCATTATTTTATGGGGCTTGTCATCCAAAATGCTCCCAAGAACTTATAAATTCTTTTCTTCGGGACACTATCTTTTGATGGGGTCTTCAACTCTTCTTGTCACCTTGCTTTTCTAAGTAAAGGTGTATAACTGCATTGATGACGAACCAAGGGAGGGGCTCTCTCTGTGCTCGGAACCACATTACCTGCCTCGCCGGCACTCCCTCCATTAATCTTCACAGGAGTCCATTTAAAGATGCGCTGACTAAGGCTGGGAGAGGTTTGAACAACTTGCCTCAGATCAGCAGTTGGTAGCGCTCAGAGCAGGACCAGAATACAACTGGAGCCAATATTATTCACCTTCTCTTTAAATTCAGTCTCCCTTTTTTGTTTTCCTATAATCCAGAAAAACATTCTTCAATTGACTGATCCTCCAAATATATATATGTGCATGTTTTGCTTCTCTAGTGTTTTAAAAAATCTAAGGCTGTCTTCAAGTTCTATATATCAGTAATTATTTCATTTCCCTGAATGGGAGGTAGCAATATTTTCATTTGCAGGTCGTAAACTGAGTCAGACAGAATCAAATCATGTCCCTTAGGCTCACCGCAGGAAGGTAGCCTCATTATGTTGAGAGAAAGAGAGAGAGAGAGAGAGAGAGAGAGAGAGAGAGAGAGAGAGAGAGAGAGAGAGAGAGAGCCTCTCTTCTTCGTTAGCGTGCTCATAGCTGCTTTCATTACTTGGCTCTGTGGATGATTTCTCTCCCAGGTGTTCTTAATTTGGACGTTATTTTCCATTGCACATGAGCCGGTCAGGGCTGTAAATATCTGACTTCAAAATTTTCCATCGCTTGGAGAACTTTATAGTGGTGACTTCAAACACCGATTCAGAATTTTCTCTGCTCCTTTACGGCTGCTCCATAAATTAGGGACTTGGTAGCTGAGATCTCACTGGCTCCGTGCGCCATTTTTCTCGGACTTTGATGTCTAGAAGTGCACGGTGCTGTTTATGTCTTAAGCACGTATAAGGATCTTTCTTAAGCATATAAGCATAGTTCTTATGAATGAAAATTTTCCCAGTTAGTTTCTCTTCCACCTTGGGGAATTCATGTTCAATGTTAAACAGGTCTGTGCCAGCTGTCTTTAGGGTTACATCTGATCCAGCACCTTGGGTCTGGGTCATTCTTAACTTACCCATCTCTCCCATAAGCAATGCCCTTAGACCCTCCTTCTCTCACCATCAGGCTGACTCTGGGCCTCGCTCATCATCCTTTTTTCTCCACCCTGTCCCACAATCCTCCTCAAACAGCATCCCTCCCCAACCAGGGCCCTCCCAAACCACAACCCTCCCCAACCACAGCCCTCCCCAACCCATAGCCCAACCCAACCCAACCACAGCACACTCTCTCCCCCCACCAGAGTTTCTCCCCACAATGCCTTTCTTCCCCCACCCTATCTGCCCTTGGGTCATTTTAATTAATATGTCCTAATTACCATGTTAATATTAATACATCATCTTAATCAGTAATAAATCAATTTTGTGTCTTCTAAAGATGTTCACATAACTAATCTGACTTTTAAAAAATTACATTCATTTGAAGTTATACAGATTTTTTTTATTTTGCACTTCTTTACCAATTGGAAACTATAAAAGACAACTAAAAATATCTTTCCATGTTTACTCCTATAAGCAATTGTTTCATTTTGGGGTTCCATTTCCTACTGCAAGAAAATAACATTCTTTATCTGCTAAAAAAAAAAAAAATTAGAATGCTTTCATTTAAATCATCAGTGGATATGAAAAAATCTCACTGATGCATCCAGTCCATCTTGCTAATACAGTATAGGAATTTTGTTGATGATCTGCTGTCTAACATTTTTCATAAGATGTTGATAAATAACACATTTATAAATGGCTCACATAATGCATTTTTAACAACTTCCTTGGGAAATAATTTTATGTCCCCGTAAGATTTTCCTGCCTCTCGTCCTAAATTCCCTTTTGACAGATTTGATGGCTCAGTAGGGTGATAATTTCATTGAGTACTTTATGCTGCCAGCATGTAGTGGCATAAGGGCCATGTAACCTGAGAGCAGGAAGGGCCTGCAAGGTACAAAACCGCACGGACCACCCAGCCATTCCCGTCTCTGGGCGATTCCGATGAAATCAGATATATTTGTCCATTGATGGGAAAATATAATTTTAAATGGAAAAGATTCATTTTGGACAACAATAGATTGAGTGTGATTTGGCGGCAGGGGTGGGGAGGAGGGTTGTCAATGTTGTCTGTAAGAAATGGTCATCTGAACTGTCCACTGCTGAGTCTGCTGGACCATCTGGCTCCTGGCAGTGACATGGGAATTGGAGAGCTTCGACCCAGGATTGGAGAAGCCGGGACTTTCCTGATTCTCTGAAGTGTGCCCTGGACCTGAAACTGATAAATCCTGAGGATCTGGCTCTTCTGGACAAACGCAAGGACAAGTTGGTTAAGTCGTGACTGTCTGTTGAGGCCACCACCCATGCCTGCTCTTGGCCTCTTTTAAGGAAGACTCTAACAGAGCTTAAAACTTGGGTCTCACCCCCCCTCCCTCTTCACCCACCCCTATTTCTCTTTTTCCCTGGAGGGTGCTTTCCCCTCCCTCCTTCTCCTTCTCCTTCCTCTCTTCCTCCCCCTCCTAACTGGCATTCAGCCTTCTGCCTGACAGCCCTCCCCTTCCTTCAAGGACATTAGTCACCCTCCTCTAGGCACTTTGTTGACTCTCTGCTTAGAGACCTGATTTCACTTACCTGGGTCTCTCCCCTAAGAAATGGTGACTACCATGTCAGGGTAGGGACTTCCCATGTCATGGCCAAAGGCTGATAGTGAGGGATGCTCAGTGAGCACTGCGTGTGCTGATGGCTGGGGAAATGGCTCAGGCACCGACTCATTGCTCCGTAATTCTCCAATGTGACAAAAGACATTTGCTGCTTCAGAACTCAGGGCTAAAGTTATTTTGCAGAGTCCTGTTAATGTGACACAGCAGGGCATGGAATAACGAGTCCTTTTATGAAATTATGTCTGGAATGCAAAGTACCCAATGCTCCAAAAATTCACTAAAACTCTTACTCTGAAAATCAGCTGTACTTGCTCCTCGTGGTAAAAGTTTCACGGTGCCTTTGACGTGAAGCAATTCAAGTCTATTGAATCCAAGCCACAGGCATAAGCTGTCTTAAGGTAATAAATCCTATGGGCCTGCCTGGGATAAAGCCAACAACAGGGAAGAAGGGGGCAGGCTTGGAGAACAAGGGGCCCCATAAAGCACTGAGTGGAGCTGGGGGCCGTGGAGGGCCTGCTCAGGGTGGGGTGGGATACCTGGAGCACGTAGTTTAATGGACAAAATTTAAATTCATCATCATCAGGCTCCGCCCTCTGGAGATTCGAGACTTCCACATGAGCAGAGAATTAGACCTTTGAGAATCAGACCCTTTAAAATCAGGAACCTTCTGCAATTAGGCATTTAATAAATATTCAGACTTGATGGTGATTTTTATACATTTGCCAAGGTCATTTAAGCCCAACCTGAGTTCAATCCCAACTGTAAGCAATTGCAGTTTTGATGTATTCAGTGTGTGGGAAATTTGTTTTCCCTCTAACTATACTGGTTTGCTAAAAATATTTCTGTTAATAACTTTTTAGTAATCTCTTGAGTACTGAGATCCTGAGAACGCTGCCTTTCAGACACATAAATGGCTTTTTTACCGTGTTTTATCTTCCATAGGAGCCTTTTCATCCCTTTATATTATCTCTTCGCGTTGCTTCCTTAGAATTTCCTCTTTCCCCTTTTCAGTTTTATTTGTCATCAATGGATCCCTTTTCCCCACAAGATGAAGGAACTTTGTACACTAAGAACTAAGCTCCTCTGTTACTAGCTGTTGATAAAGGTGGGAATGTGGTGTCTGACAAAGACATTTATCTTAACAGAATCCGTAGTTTACAATAAAATTCTAGACATCAATCCAGTCCAGGAAACAGTGAAGCACAGTTTATATTCCTTAGCCTTTTCTTTCCATAAAAGATGGTCAGGGTCCATTTCAGTGCACTATCATCTATCTTCCAAATCCCATTGTTAAATGCTTTCCCAGCATTGCACTCACCAAAGGCCGTATTCCTCCCCATGTCCTGGTGTTCTCGGTGGGGTGCCCTCTGTGTCCCCACCTGTTACTGGTGGAAGTTGAGTTCTTGGGGTGTCATGGGGAAAAGAATCTCCTGAGCCCCCCATGGGAGGATGGGATATTGTGGAAAGCTTTATTGATGATGTAAAATTAAGAGGGTTCCCTTCCAAGGTCCCGTCTCCCTCCGTTTTGCCATGGAAGAAGTCCAATCTTGCCTTCAGCAGGGCCAGGAGTAAGGCTGCATATTAAAGCACAGTCCAGCCCAGCATCAGGCTGGGTGGCAGCCAAGCCCAGAGGAGTTCAGGCCCTGGCTTTGGTGCCAACTCCCCTGTCTCCACAGAAACTATCTTCTTTAGACCTCAGTTAACCTTAATCACCTCCTTATGTCCCTGTCTCCAATTCAGTCACATGGAGGTTAGGACTTCAACATACAGATTTTGGGGGAGGAGAGGACATGCTTCAATCCACAGCACCCTCCACCTCAAACAACCTTGAGACCTCCTATGTGAATCAGTCCTCATGTCCCCAAATTCTAGAGATCAAGGGTCAAGGGTCCCATTGAAAACCCCTCACCTGGCTTCAAATGTGCAAGAAGCATCTCCCTCTCCACACAGGAGGAGTGGGGCCAGTTAGCATAGCAACAACACTCCCAAAAGGAGTCCCAGCTCATCCTCCTCCTCATTTCTGGTCTCAGCAAACATAGGCTTAGAGGATGCTGGACAGGGTATTCTCTCCAGCATCCTGGTCCCCTTCCAGCAGCCTCTGCCCTCATCACCTCTACCTGGTCCTCTCCAGAGGCCTCTGCCCTCATCCCTTTAGGAATTTGGTTCTGTTGGTGTTGTGCTGTTCTCTGATAAAACTCTGAAGCAGAGTGTCTTCCATGACTACCCTGTGACAGTCACAAATATCTACTAAGTGGTAAAAGCAGATTATAAAAGAAAATTTATGGTTTCATATCATTTTACTTTATTAAAGTAAATATGTATAGAAAACCCCTATCATATGTTAAAATGGTGAGGGAGGGAAATAGAGTTTTAAGTGATTCATTTTCTGTTTGCTTCTTTGTATATAACAATTGCTTTTTTGCAATGGACATATGTTCCCCTTATAATCATAGGAAAATGCTAAAAATGTTATTTTTCAAAATTTGAAAGTAAAATATAGAAAAGACTATGATGCCATTAGGGTTATATTAGTCAAATTTGAGTAGTTTCCTTGAAAAGGGAAATAATTCTCATGGGTTTGGGTTCCTATGGTTCACATATTCTTTCATTATAATGTTTCTTAAATATGTACAAACATAAAGCTAGCTATAACCCCTTCTTCACTATCAATGGGCATTTACAGAGGACATACAAGAAAAAAGGCCTTAAAGACAAATAAAATGCAAATCAATGATATTCATTAGATATGACTGCACTATTTCGCTAAAATGGAATCACCAGTTCTGGGCTTAATAGTAGAAAAATGTACCAGTGGCTTAATGTTTACTTGTCATTGCCTGAAATGTGTTTTATTGTTTGGTTTGATGGACCACTGTTGAAATCACCAATATTATCATGGTTATAATTCACCCTTTTTATTTTTTTATGCATTCTCCTAGTTAGATGTAACTGCCAATCCATTATGTTGACAGTCCAATCATTTTTAAAGTGCATTCCAAAATGCAATAATGAGAAATCAAAATGTGCCATTTAATAAAAACTTACTTGTGGTCCATCTCCTGCTACATTTACTGCTAAACGACTGTCACAATGGGTTCTGTGTAGGAGCAAGAAGTCGGGACTGGGCAGGAGCCTCTCTGTGAGGGGAGTGTGTAGGGATGGCAGTGGCTCAGGTCACCTGTCTCCACCAGGTGTGGTGGTGAATCTCCACTCGCCCACCACGCTCTCTGTCTAACCTCTGCAAACCTTTACTGTATAAGTCAAATGGGACTTCCGATTTGGGTGGTGCGGCCATCTGACTTTAATACTAAGCATGACTTTGCTCTTATTAATTCAGACAATCAAAAAGAGTGTCACTTTGCAATCCTAGGCCTTTTAGATTATGTCACATCAAAGTCTTCCTGTGTGAAATAGCTTAGGAAAGTGAATCTCCATCTTGAAAGTGGCTGTGACGGAGGAGACGTTCTGGTTGTGCTGCTGCCTGAAGGATGCAAGCTGAGACACTGGTGAACAGGGATGCTGCCCTGTGGCACTGGGCATATTTTATGAGACCACAGGGCACTGACTTGACATGTGGGCCCTGGAATAACATGGAAAAGTGGTTTTCCAGATAATCCCAAGTAGGTCTAGGCTCATTGTTTTAAATTATCATTAAAATGGAAAGCAAAAATGTAAAACGCTCATGGAGAACTTGCAGGCTGCTGTAAAATGTCCACAAAATTCATTTCCTAATCCGCCTCACCCCGCAATATGGCAGTCCTGGTGTTGCTTGGCTGCCAGACCCATGACTCCAGCCTCCACCTCTGTCAGCAGATAGAGGTTCACAGAGACTTTGCCTTGAAATTCCCCTCTTCTCATAAGAACACCGGTCACTCTGGAGCTAGGACCCAACCCCCAGCATGACCTCATCCTGACTGAGTGGCTGCTGCAATGACCCTGTTTCCAAATCAGCCCACATTTGAAGGTCTTTGTAGACATGAATTTTAAGGAGACACTCTTCAACCCGGTAAAAATACCAATAAATAGTTCTTGAGCACCTGCTTCACGTGTAAGAAATAAGGTTATGTCTCTAGATTTCCCAACATTCACGTTCCCATGTGGAAATCCAGGGAAGCAGACTCATGCTATCTTAGCAGAAATGGCAGCCACATTACAAGTCATTAGAGAATAAAAAATAAAAGAGAGAATATATTATGCTGGTAAAGCCCTAGTCTTCCTGGCATGCTGCCACTTGGGGGTAAAAAAGTAGAGGAAGCATTCACCCACTCCTCCTTCGTGGTGTTTGCTGGGCACTGAGGTCTGTGATTTGCACATATCTTGGGGGACATGATTTCAACATTCGTTAAGACAAGGTCCCTGCTCTGAACTGCTTATCAATGGCTAATACAATGTGAAGAACCCCTTCCCAGGCCTGGCTCTCAACTCAGGCAGGCTGGATAGCCCTGCCCCACTGCAGGGAGGAAATTCCCTTCCATCTTCTCACTCAGGAACTTTTTGAAAAGAAAGCAAGAAAGAGTTACTGTGTGTGTGTGTGTGTGTGTGTGTGTGTGTGTGTGTGTGTGTGTGTAGAGGGAGAGAGGCAGTGTGTGTGGGGGGGGGAGGGGAAGGAGGATAAGGGAGGGACTGTTGTGCAAATGGAGCCTCTCACGCAAACTCTTCCCCTGCAAATCCAGGGTTTCCCCAGGTGACAGAAAAACAAGCCTTCCTAGTGCCAGGCGGACAGAGCCCTGGTTTCTCCTACTCAGAGGGTGTGTTCCCTTTGCCATCAAAGTCATTCAGCATCGCCTGAGGTAGGCTAGACACTTGACGGCATTTTGAGAAGAGGAAGGGGCAAATGAAACAATGTTCTCCACTTCGGGGAAGCTGGGTAACATCAGGCAGAGTTTCCAACACTTTTATGATGTTTGCTGTGTCCTGCAAACATCGATTATTTATTACACGATGTTTTTCTTTAAATTGACTCACTTGAACATTTAAGTAATTTATTCCCATCCTCGACAATAAAATCCATGAAAGCAAAACCTGGTTGAACGCCCCATTTAGATGACTTAGTTATATTTTCCAGTTATATTTTCTTGAATTCACATTAAAGTGTCATGAAAAAAAAAAATTCATCTATCTGACACGTAACATCCTCTGGATATCGGGCAGAGAGTGCTGCTGCCCTGGAGAAATACACTTGTTTTACTGCAGACTACATGGTGTTGAGAAGATGATGGAGGTTGTAACCGAGGACAGGGTGGCAGCCAAGCTGGAAGGAGCTCAGGTGCCAACTCCCCTGTGGAGCACAGACCCTATCTTCTTTAGACCTGTTTTCTCACCTCCTCTATTGGAATAACATCTCCTAAACCTGTCGCGTTGTGAGCGTTGATATTCACACACTCACAGACATGTATTGAGCACCTCAGATAGGGTTCCAGGTGCTGTGCTTGGCTCCCAGTTCCAAGTGAAAAACTCATCCATGAAACCAGCGTGCACCTGCCGTCAGTCACTGCCAAGCCGCTGACTCAGTGGACCTTCCATGCATGAGTTCACCCACAGTGCTATGAGTTACTTTCAGGTAATGTCATTATTTCTAATTTTCTAATGAAAGAACTACAGAATCCTTGGGCATGTGTGGCCCCTACTCATAATCAGATGCTAATTTTAATGCAGACTAATTGTTCCCCTTGAGGAGCTCCATATCTACTGGGGGAAGAGACATCAATCATCTCCGTTCCCCATTCATACATAACTACAGTCAGAGGAAAGTCCAGGGAGCCCAGAGGCATTCGGGCATAGAACAGGAAGGCCTGACTTGGTTAAGAGGTAAAGCAGATCATGCCTAGAAAGCCCTTAGGAGCAGCCCATCATCCATGCTTATTCGCTGGGGTCGATGATGAAACTGAAACTCCAGGAAGGAACCCAATCGTTGGCTCAGGCTGGGCCACAGGCATTCCAGTGGTCCAAGAAAGAGCCCCTCCCAGACTGTCTACTAGCAAAGTGGATTGTTCATTAAATCGCTCCATGGACATGGTCACCTAAAGTTTAATCAATGTCTTTATTTCTACCTATCCAATTAAGGAACCCGTTTGCCATATAAAAGAATGTCTGGACTGTGTGGACCCTACAATTGTCTAAGTTACCACACTAATACTCTGTAAGGGTTGACCCAATGGAGGACTTAGGTCACGTAGCTGGGAATGGTGTGTTTCAATAAAAACCTGGATGGGGCACCAGCTGCCCAAGGGAACACCGTGGAAGTAGTTGGAGATGTTCCATTGTCCGTTATCTCACAGAGGTTGTCAGGAGATTGACCTGATAACACAATAGTAATTTACAATGTGTATTTTTACCGTGACATATCATTTGTTCAATTTTACTTCAAAACATTGCCTGGATGTTCCCATTTCGCTGCTGTAATCATGCAAATGTAAACATTTGGGATATGAGTAGATGACCCGGTGACTTTGAAGTTTGTAATGTTTTTTTAAATGTCCCTTTCTTTCATGAAGGTACAGGAAATGGAGTGCTTATTAAAACCCATAGCATCCATCCAAGGGGGAATTTATCATATTTAATGACTTTAGGGTTCACTGCTGCTGAGTCCACATTCTCTGCTGTCAGCAGCAGAGCCGAGGAAGGAAATCACAGAGGAACCTTTGATGTCAAAGAGAAGTAACTGGGATGGCAGGGAAGGAGACAATGGAGCCGTTTCCTCAGAAAAGATACGAATTCATAAACCAAGGCACGGGGGTGGCCTGGAAGCCTAGCCTCGCATGCTGGAATTCAGGGTTTACTTTATAACAATATCCAATAAGCGTCCCTGGTATTGGAATCATACATTAGCACACTTTCTTTCCCCCCTGGGGCATGTTTAATCCCTTTATAAGAAGATGTAAGCGAACCAACTCTTACAGGAAAAATCTAAAAACCCAACACATTAACAACCTCTTTTTCAAAGAAATAATCAAAGTAAGGATTTTGGCTCAATGCATTTTCCCAAAGAAACTTAGACAATTTTCCAAGCACTTTTTTAAAGGTTCATTATTTGAATGATGTTATTAAGAAGCCGACCGATAAAAACTTGTCTAATTTGGGCAACTCATAGAAAGGAAACGTGTAATGAAACTTGAGAGCTGCAGGAAGACCCTCCCCTTCTTTTACCATGTTCTCCTTCATTCCTTTATTCAATCTATGAACTAACACTGGAGAAAACAGGTTAGCCTAGGAGGTTTTGGTGATTAACTGCATACTGTCTGCTCTAACTGCCATCATCACTTCCGGCTTCAGGGTGACGCAGACATACCTGACTACCTGGTGGAATGCACAAGCCCATGAGAAGAGGAATGTTTTCAATGCCAAGAAAGGTCAATTGCTGCCAGAAAGCAAGAGAAGTTTGAGAAATATAAATAAAAGCATTGAGCAGAATAGAAACCAAAGCTCACTGAGTCAACACACTTAAGTGCATAACATCACAACACTAAGCAGTGATTGATTTGCAGAACTATTCTGTCTCATAAAAACAAGGTTAAATTAGATTTGTTTCCTTTGTGTTCTGTTTAATCTGTTATATGTCAAAGTCCCAATGAAGAGTATAATGTTTAAAATTTTGTTCATAAAAATTAGGTTCAGGTATATGGTAATTTTTCTTGGGTGAAGTAATGCATTCTCAAGGTTGTGAAAGACTGAGGTACTGCTGAACTCTACCCCAAGAAATTAATGACAAATGCTGTCCATCCCTAAAACATTTGCATGGACTGAGTAAAGTCACAAATGATTGAGGGTGATGGGAAATCATTTGCCACAAGGGGGCTGACCTTTCCAAGTTCCCTCACGGAGCTCCAAGGGGAGCATGTCCCACATGACCTTGGAGGAGCTACTTGGGGAGAGGGCTTGAATAGAAGTCCCACCAAAACATCAGAGAATGAATAAGAAGTCATTCCCTTGGGAAAAACAGGGAGACACTTACCTCAAGAAGAGGGAAAGCAAGCACAGAGCAGACATCCACTACAAAGATGATGCAAAGTTATTTTCCAGAATATTCTGCCCCTCGCCCTTAGAAGAATCTTCCATGAGTGACACACTTGAGCCCAGTGACCTTCCAAGCAAAGACAAAAGGGGTATCTCTATTGTATAAAGGACAGGACAAAAAGGAGGGTAAACCCATATCTTCCTTTTCCCACAAGTAAGGATGGCAAAACTGTGGGGTCAGTGCCTGTAAGGTTGAGCTCAAGGGGAGAGCCCATAGGCTTGGTTGACAGGACTGCCTGGTATACTGAATAGTTCTACAGCCAGTCTGACACATCTCCCATCCACTTGTAGACTGAAGAAAGTCCCCTGCTCAGGTGACAGGAGAGAGGACAATGCTCAGGTAAAACTCTTCAGTGTGTCCCCAGCTCGCTCAGTCCTCGCACTTGCTGAATAGTCCTCACAGCTTTGTCTAATGCTCTGACTTACTTTTGAGAAGATAAAAGCCATCAAAAGCCAGGAACTTAAAACATATTTGAAGAGTCACCTTTACCATGTGGCCTTGGGGGTGTTTTGAAACCCTCAGTGGGCTCACTGATTTCAGAGAGACGGCCAGGCATAGACACCGCACCTGCCTTATTACGTGGAGGCATTGCCCGAGGACAGGGCCAGCACTGCCTTGCCCAAGAATCAGGAAGGAGGGAAATACTCTGCTACTGGAGTATAGAGACCATCTGTCAGTCAGGACAAGCCTCACAGGGACGCCACAGCTTCCTTCCAAGCGGGTTGTTTGAGACACAGTGCCCACGCATATGCACGAAGATAGTCTGCTGTCAAATCCCAGAGGATGTTTGTGATAATGATGGGACCCAGGAAGCCAAGACATAAGGAGACAGACTCTGACAGCGTTTATCCAGCACTCTCCAAGGACGATAGACATTAAATACGGTGGTGCAAACACTCTGCTGATGTTCTCTAGCGTAACTTGACTCGGGGAGGGTCGCAACTCTCATGCCCACCCTCACATCCTCTGACTCAATGCTCACCTCCCCACTTTGCTGGCACCCTTTGACTTCCCAGGTCCCTAATCCTGAGAAGGGGGTCCTGGCAGCAATCTCTAAAAAGGAAATATCACCTATGAAAAACTAGCAAAGCGCCTTTTTGGCTTATTTCATTCATTCATGCCATCAGTATTTATTATAATTTTCTATATGCCAAATACTGTTACAATTTGATGGCATCCAAACTTGAATGGATACAACTCGAGCCCTCAAAGAAGTTCTGTTAACACGTCTCCATTGTAGAGACCTTTATAAACCCACAGTACTGTTGTCTTATGACTAGAAGGACAAAGAAAAAGCCACCTAACCAATCTGTGTGAGCAGGGACCAAAGCTGTGAATCCTGAGAAAGAAAGCACCTACTAAGGTTCCTGATGGCTAATTGGGTTCAAATTTTTAAAACAACAAAGCCTAGCAGTCATTTCTACACATGGCCCTCACACAAAACCACACTTCAGGGAAAAGTCTGCATGAATGCCTGCCTGTACCATGTCTCTCCACCTGAGCCAGCTCTTATTAAGCAGTTCCCGGAATCCTATTTCAACCAGTAGGACTGAGGTTTCCCCCATGCAATCAGAGCTGCTCAGCACCAAAGTTGTTCTAGTCTGACCAATCAGGACAGTGCCTTTTGGACCAATCAAATTGTGAGGATATGGAGTCCTCATTTGCATGAGGAGAGACCAATCATGAGCCAGGGGAAGGGACTTCTGTCCATATAAACTAGCCCCCTTCTGGCTCAGAGAGCTCACTTTCCCTTCCTACCAAAGAGTGGAGACTATCTCCCTGGTTGAGTTGATACATCAAGATATCTCACAGGACATGGCCCCATGGCTGCCTCACAGCCATGCTGTTTTCACAGCTGTGCTGTATCACAATTGAGCTGTTTTACACTGAATAAAGTTTCCTTCTTTACTGCACCCCAAATTGAGGACTGCTGTTGGTGTTAAACTGGTGCCAACAGCCGTAGGTTGACAAATTGAGGGTTGGATTCCTGTAGGTTTTTGTCTGAGCTGAGTCTCTAACTCGGCCCATCCTTTAGTAGGTAAAATAAGTGAAAAGAGAGCAGCATAAGAAGCATGGATGTATGTTATATAGTATAGCATGTTTGAGAAACCTCAAGAATTTTGGCATGGAATTTGAAGTCCTGAATGGTGAGAAATATGTTTAGAAAATTATATAGGAGCCAGAAGTTTGTGTGCAAGAGCTTCGCAATAAAGTCTGGTGGACTCCATGGTGGGGTAGGCGGAGGGCAGTGAGCCAGGAGAAGAGATTGGCACGTGGCCATTAGACGTAAACTTTAAACTTTATTGGGCGACAGAACAGAATCCCTGAATAAAGGCTAGATTCACATATTTATGAAAGGGAAGCTTGGTGTCACAAACAGGTCATTTCTCCTGAAGTTAGTCAACAGAGTTCTAATGGAAGTTTCAATGGGTTTCTCTTGGTGGAACTCTGGAAACAGACATCTGTTTCAATGAAGAACTAAGAGGGACAGTTAAACTAAGAACTAATGAGTATGAATACAACCTCCCTTAAAATTTATATCCTCCAGGACCTCAGAAGGTGGTCCTATTTTGGGACAGGGTCTTTACAGAGGTAATCAAGTTAAAAGGGGGTAGTTAGAGTGGGTCTTAATTCAATGTGACTGGTGTCCTCATAAGAAGAGGAAATAAGAATACAGATACATATAGAAGGAAGACAACTGAAAAACACAGGAAGGAGATAGCCATCTACAAGCCAAGGAGAGAGATCTGGAACCTTAACCTAAGGGTTCCAGGTGACAACTTGATTTGGGACTTCTGGCCTCCAGCCTAGAGAGAAAATAAATGTCTGTTGTGTAAGCTCCACTTTGTGGTGCTTTGTTAGGGCAGTGCTTAAAACAAAACAAAAAAATGAATACAGGGGATGTTGTCCAGTAGTAGATATTAAAATGTATTATAAAGCTATGTAATTAAAACAGCATTATGTCAGGACAAACAGACCAAAGCAACAAAATAGGACATGCAGCTTCATTAGAAAAACAAAAGTTTAAATCTGACAGTAATACCAAGATGACAGGAGGCTCTCCGGGCACTTCAGAGGGCACCTTGTGGGCACTTTGGCAATACAAATAACACTGAGGATGCCTTTACCCATAGCCCATCAATCTCCCATTGGGTGCAAATCCTAGAAGAATGCTCTTGTGCACAAAAGGCATTGTTACTTTTAGTCCTTTTGGGTGGTTGTGGCAGCAGACTTGGTGGGAGAGGTGGGTGGGTCCTAAAATGCATATGCCAATCAGTATCAGCTGCATCCTTGAGGCTGATGCTTTGCTCACTCCAGAGTTTTCTCTCTGCAGCTCGCTCCTCCCTAGTGTTCTGTCCTGTGAGCTCCGCCCACTGGGATTTCCTGGGCTCTCAGCTCTGTCTTCTCAATCCGAGCTCATCAGGCTTGGCTAGGGGCCTGCCTGTAACCATAGCCCGGAAACTCTCCAGGCAGGAGGATTGGGTGATTATTGATTTGCTAGCTCACAGGACCACTGTCATCCATCATCTGATGTCCAGTGTCTTGAAAACCATCATCTCATATATTTTGTCTGCTTTTCGGTTGTCTAGGATAAATCCAATCTTTATTATGCCATCTGGGAAGTTAGAGCAAATTCATTTCGTGAAATGGAATTTCATCGCTTTAAGACATGAACTAGATTAGCAATTAGCTTTAAATATATTAACATCAATACTGAAACTTAATATCAAGTTAAAAAAATCAAATTTAAAGAATAGTATTTTTTGTCTGAAATCATTTAATTTGAAAATAGACAAAGTTATCCTGTATATTGATTTTGCAAACTAAAAGCATTCAGGGATGGATAGGAAAACCTAAATCAACATAAAGATGATGGTGCCTCAGAGAAGGGAGAGTGGAGGACAGGACCAGGAAGGAAGAAAGGGGGCTTGAATTTTATCTGCAACGTTTTATCTTTAAAAAATAAGAAATAGCCAAAGCCGGTTTGGCTCAGTGGATAGAACAAGCCTGCGGACTGAAGGGTCCCGGGTTCGATTCTAATCAAGGGCATGTACCTTGGTTGCAGGCACATCCCCAGTAGGGGGCGTGCAAGAGGCAGCTGATCAATGACTCTTATTGATGTTTCTATCTTTCTCCCTTCCTCTCTGTAAAAAGTCAATAAGATATT
Source organism: Pipistrellus kuhlii (assembly GCF_014108245.1). Classification (NCBI taxonomy): domain Eukaryota; kingdom Metazoa; phylum Chordata; class Mammalia; order Chiroptera; family Vespertilionidae; genus Pipistrellus; species Pipistrellus kuhlii. The sequence goes on from NW_023425573.1 coordinate 28,599,450, forward strand.
TTTTTAAAAAATGAGAAATATAAAACAATCATGTAAGCATGTTAGTATACAGTAGGTCCTCGGGTTACGTCCGAGGATCTGTTCCTACAGGGCGACGTAACGCGATTTTCGCCGTAAGTCGGAACCCACCTACGTCACTCACATGGAGCACACACACAGCAGTAATGAAGTGAAACCGTAAAAAATAATTTAAAAGAAAAATAACAATTCCTGATCTTTACTTGTGGTAAATAAGTAATAAAAAACATAAAGCACATAAGTACATACATCGAAATGACGGAACTTTTTTTGTGAAGGCATATGCTGGGGGATAGGGGACGCTGGAGGGGAGGTCAAGGGGGTTGGAAAGGAGACATATGTACTACTATTTGTAATACTTCAAACAATAAAAATAAATAAATAAATAAATAAATAAATAAATAAATAAATAAATAAATGGGAGATAGTGACGTAACCACGAAATGATGTACATCGAGTCCAACATAACCCAAAGACTTCCTGTATTAGCATTAGTTAGATCTGGTGGTTGGCTAAAACGATATCTATTAAGTACAGGCAGTCCTCGGGTTACACTGGACTCAACTTACGTTGTTTCATGGTTATGTCTCCATCTCAGATTTATTTATTTAAAAAAAAGTTTCATCATTTTGACATAGGTACATGTGTGCTTTATGTTTTTGATTATTTATTTACCACAAGTAAAGGTCGGGAATCATTACCTTTCTTTTAAATATTTTTACTGTTTCACTTCATTACTGCTCCACATGAGTGACGTAGGTGCTTATGTAGGTGGGTTCCGACTTACAGCAAAAATTGTGTTATGTCATGCCATAGGAATGGATCTCCACATAGTCTGAGGACTGCCTATATAGTTTTTCTATATCTAAAAATTATCTCATAACTGAAACTGCGTCTCATTTAGGTTATTGGAAGCCTCTGATGTCAGGAGTAGACATTTGAATTTGCCTTTGGGGCTCTCTCCTCTTTGTTCACATTTACACAATTAAAAAGCTCACAGAGGTAGCTTCTGAGGAGGGGGGTGAAGAAGACCCTCCTGTAAGGAAGATCTCACCAAGTTAATAGCATTCCAAAGAGGTTACTTGTTCTGGGCAATTATTAGAGATGTTTTCAAAAGTGTAAGCAGAGTTCTATCTGTGCATCTCTACAAAGTGTTTTCTTATGGAAGTTTTTTAAAAATATTCATTTAGACTAAACCATGCACATAAATTCTTGTTCATTCTCTTGCTTTTAGGGAGATGACTATGTGTAGGTGTGTGCCTGTATATGTGTGTATCCTGTTCATGAATGTGTGTGTGTCCTAACCATGTTTGCATATGCATGTATATGTGTGAGGATGTGTGTATAGGTGTCTGCATGCCTGTGTGGTACACACATGTGTGTGCCCGTATGGGTCCTGTCCATGTGTGTGTGTGTGTGTGCATGCAGGGTGTGCATGTACATGCGTGTGCATGTGTACATGTGTGAGTATGCATGTGTGTGCAGGCCACATTTGTCCTGTTCAGGGATACAGGAATAAAGAACTCACAGACTTAGGAAGATTAGTAGGCTCATCATCAGGACTATGAAAAGGAGTAGAATTTGTCTGATATCTATTATGTAATACTTAATATTAATTAATCCCTGATACATGTATTTACTGTTAGGACTATTCATGATTACCTTGTTGGGTAAGGACAGGGCTAGACTGCAGTCCTGTGAGTAATGTGAGGTTTCCCTTAAGAGAGTAGGGAGCCCCGCTGTACATGGGGTGGGGAGGGGCAGCTCCAGACACAGCAATGAGGATTTTCATCATTCCTTTGGGGAGCTTTTGCCAGTTTGACTTGAACTTGGAGGCACAGAAAGCCCAACTGGAGGACTCAGAATGTAGTAATATTGGTGGCAACTCAAAGCATGTTTTTTAAAAAATATTTTCCCTTTTGTTGCTCCCCAGATTTCCCTAAGTCCTTGTGAAATGTGATCGCCCAGTCTCTGCTATTGTGAAGTTAAGGACCAAGGCTGCACAAGGGGAGGGGGGGGGGGGCCTGGAAGAGACTCCACTGGGGCCATGGGGAGGGGGAAGAAAGGGGTGGTCTTGGGAGGCACGGGGCAAAGGTGCCAAAAGCATGGCAGGGAGGCCACGTGGAGGATGGCGGGAGCCATTCCTGAGCAGAGGACGCAGCTGCCTTGGACTATTTCCATGTGACTTGGAAATAATTTGATGAGATCCCTTTCCAGTAGTTAAACTATTCCGGATTTCTCTCAACATTCACATCTTGTTATTGATTGACAGGGAACATGAGATTTTATTTTGTGGTCATGGAGTGCTGAGGACCAGGGACAAGTGTGAGGAAGAAACATCAATCTGGGTTTGAAAGTTCTGACGTTCTATTTTCTTGCTCTACAGCAGGGAGTCCCAACCTTTTCTTCTCTTTTTGGACAAACTGACATAGCAGAGTCAGGCAGCTGAGCTCTCAGTCCAGCCCCTTCTACTCAAGAATCGAAACTCCATCCTTCCGGTCACAGGTGCGAGGTCAGGTGTCCAGCGGTGATGCCACCTTACAGATTCCTGATTGACTGCAAGTTTCACAGCAGACACTCATCCCAGGGTGGAGCAGGGCCAGGCGGCTGCTGCCAAGGAGCTTTGGTGCTTTAATGTTCGTGGGGAATTTCTGGTGCCCTCGCTGATGGTTGCTCCATGCTTATAGGCAAAGGCAATGAGGAGAAAGGAGGTGGGGAGAGGAAATGGGTGCTGAAGGAGAGCGAGGGGCCCAGAGGGGCTGGAAGGCAGTGAGCATGCTTCTCAGACAAGGTCACAGGTGCGAGTGTAGGTGACCGGCTCTAAACCAATCAAACAAAAGGACACGTAACACAGGCTATCGCTCAATCAGAGGCTGGGGAGGCAGAGCATGCCCTCAGGATGGCGGGCAGCGTGGAGATCAGTGATGGAGGGCAGCTGCCCTCGCAAGGTGGGAGGTCGTTGGCCTGTGCCAGCTCTGTGGGGAAGCACAGGTACCTGGGTCTCCCTGTCCTCCTGCCCACCAGACCAATCAGGGACCTAGAGGACAAGGGAGCTGGGGTGGCCTCCTGTGAGGCTGGGCAAAGCAGAGGAAAGGCAAGGGATGGTTCTAAAAGGGCAGTTGCGAAAGTAAATATAGAAGCCCAATTACATTTCAATTTCAGATAAACAACGAATTGTGTTTTCGTCTAATCATGCCTCATACAATATTTAGTACATAGTTACACAAGAGTTTATTCATTGCAAAAGACAAAAACTTCATTTCAAAAAACAAGGAGAATTGAGGAGGGAGGGAGTTAAGGGGTTAACACATCAGAATCTTCAAAATACTTTCTAGGATAGCCCAAGATAAATGTATTCCCACGGAGGTTGGAAAGGGAGCCCAAGGCTGGGGGGGTGGGACTCTGGGTTTGCTCTCCAGAATTCCTGATAATGAGTCATGTCCCTGATTGAAGCCTGAAACCAATTAGAGGTAAAAATGTGCTCGGCCTCAAAATGTAACCAGCACTAAATGACGCGAGGCATCATTGTGAAGGACGAGGAAGAGCAAGCTTTTTCTGGGACCCCTGTGCACTGTGCAGTGGTGGAGAGAGGCTCACGGACAGTGAAGGGATTAGAGAAAACACAATCCCTCTCTGGTCCAGGAGGGTCTGAGAGTTTGGAGTTGTGGCAACTGCTGTCTTCTGTTCTTAGAGAGGAAATTGTGTGGAGATAGGTGTTAACTTTGGGGTTAGATCACCAGTGGATCTATACACACACACACACACACACACACACACACACACACACACTGGAGGCAGGTAAGGTAACTTAGACATGGCTCACACTGCCCACCCCACCTGAACGCATGGTCCACCTGCTCGTATGGAGCAGTGGAAATACTTCGATGTGGATATTAAGTGAAAACTGAATTTTCTTCCCAACCCTCCTGTATCCTTCACTCTCAAGATCTTCAGAAACACAGAATGAAGATGTGGAGACTTTTTGAGCATAATTTAACATTATAATCATGCAAGATGGCCATTTTTGCCCTTATACGCAAAATTAGCTGGTTAATATTAAAAAGGAAAGAGAGCTGAAACCAGTTTGGCTCAGTGAATAGAGCGTCGGCCTGCGGACTGGAAGATCCCGGGTTCGATTCCGGTCAAGGGCATGTACTTTGGTTGCGGGCACATCCCCAGCAGGGGATGTGCAAGAGGCAGCTGATTGGTGATTCTCTCTCATCAATGTTTCTAACCCTCTATCCCTCTCTCTTCCTCCCTGTAAAAAATCAATAAAATACATTTTAAAAACAAAAAGGAAAGAGAGCAAAGGAGAGGCCTGACATCATACACGGTCATCTGGACAGCTTCACGAGAAAGCTATTATGTCATGTTTCCCAGGAAACCACTGGTCCATTCCCTACAGGTCACTGGGTGAAGGGATTGAACAAAGGAGGAGATAGGTGCATGTGCAGTGAAGTTGGGGTGAAGTAGGGGAGGTGCTTGCCTGTTAGTCTAGCCTGGGGGACAACGGATTGGCTAGCTGGTGGACCCCATCTGAAGCACATGCAAAATCTTGGAGACTTCATTAGTTAGGTCGAAGAAGCTTCTGGTTAAAATCCCTAGACAAAGAGTTCCCTCTCTCTTGTCCTCTCTTGATCCATGACCCTCACTCGCCCTTGTGTTGGCCTCTTCTCTCTCCAGAGCCACGTGGCCTTAAGCAGCTGCCTGGCCCGTGGCCATGCAGACCCCACACGCAATGGCCTGCAGCTGGGACACAAGCTAAGCTAGCCAGATGCTGGACTTTAATATGGACTGGACTTCCACATGGAGGAGAAATTATAGGCAGTGGCCTTAATCCTGGCCCTGCTGAAGACAAGATTGGACTTCTTCCATGGCGAGATGGAGAGAGATGGGACCTTGGAGGGGAACCCCCTTAATTTTACATCATCAAGAAAAATTTCCATGCAACCAAATCCTCCCCTGGGGGCCGCAGGAAATTCATTTCCTCAGAGCACCCCAAGAACTCCACTTCCACCGGTAACATTGCCATGAGCAACACTTGATTGACCCCTCGAGAGTTCACCTGGAAGATCCGGAAGGGCTAGAGCGCTGTCTGATTTCTGAATCCTTTACCTAGGACCGTGGTCAGCAAACTGCGACTCGAGAGCCACATGCGGCGGCTCTTTGGCCCCTTGAGTGTGGCTCTTCCACAAAATACCACAGCCTGGGCGAGTCTATTTTGAAGAAGTGGCATTAGAAGAAGTTTAAGTTTAAAAATTAGAGCAAAAAGTTTGGCTCTCAAAAGAAATTTCAATCGTTGTTTTGTCGATATTTGGCTCTGTTGACTAATGAGTTTACCGACCACTGAGCTAGGAGATCCCCAGGGCCCATCATCCTTGTTCATGGTCTGAAAGGGCCTATGGCCCCCGCCGATGGAGCCCAGGACGGACAAGAGAATGGGGAGAGGAGAACAGGAGGGAAGGGACCCTCGATGACAGTCTGGTCCAACTGTGTCTGTGGGCTGCGTGGGGTACGGATCTCACGCTGAGCATCATCTTCCAGGGTGTGTGAGTTTGGGATGGTACATGCTGTCTAGTGGGTGACATTGTGTTCTTTTTGGTAATGGATATGGTGAATATAGCCCAGAGCTTTCCTTAATTATCTAAAACGCTGGCCCCTAATACAGGAATTGACTTGACGTGTCCCCAGTCTTGGCCAGGACTCGGCTGCCCAGCAATATTAGGTAATGTTGAAAAATAAATCTGGCCAGGCGATCTCCTCGCCAGTTTATACAGCTTGGTTCTCACAGCTGTTCGCGAGGGTGATCTTATTACCACCAATCACTTTCACTTTTCCAGAAACAACGATAGTGCCTGGAACAGAGAAAGTTCATAGACTATGCAGAATGTAACAATTCCGTCGAAATGAGGCCAGGCCTCTAACTAAGCCACACTGTGTCCATCTCATTCAGCAGCAAAATGGTGAGGGGAGAAACTGGCACTGATTACGTGATCCTGGGCACACCACACCACCGTGATCGGCGAAAGGACTGAAAACAGGCTTGCGAAGTTTTCTCCCCTGTGGACTGAAAAGAAGGGGCTTAAACCTTGGAGAAGAAATAACTTGTTTTCTAAAAATCCAGATAACTGGCAAGGACATCATTTTATCACCCCAAAGAGTAGTTAACGGATTAGGGTCTTTATTTATAGAACCTCGGGTGTCACATGACAGGAGGGGAATTTAGTCCTGGGAGTTGCATCCCAATGGATCTGCTTAATGCCTACGTGTTATGGGTCCTCCAACACCACTTAACTGGCATGCCCGGGGAAGCCGAATCCATCTGTGCTGAGCCATGGAGCAGAACCTGGGGACCTGCAGGCCTTCCGGGCTGGGTAGCCTGCAGAGGGAGGGGCTGCTGGGCATTTGGTAAGCAGAAGGGGATTCCCCTGAGCCCTGGCTGGAGGCGCATTCCAGCCCCTGCCCAGAGGGGCCTGGTAAGGGCTGTCCGCTCAGGGAGGCAGGCATGCCTCATACTTTTCAATCCCACCTGAGAGAGATGTCAAAACCATAGGTGCACACAACCCTGCTCACGTTGAGGGGCCTAGAGGACAACAGACCCCACCCAATCCCCAGTTGGGGACAGGGTGGGTGGGGCTCCCTTGTCCATATGAAGGCAGCAGAAGCTGTGGTGTGACCGAGGGGACAAACCCACTCCACTGCCCCATGGCGCCAACTGCTGCCCCTCGGAGGGGAAGCAGGTACCAGGGCACTTATGAGAGCCTGACCCCTTGGCTCGTGTCCTCAACAATACTGTTAAAGTCCTCGATAAAGTTAAAAAAAGAAAAAAGTTAAGAAAAACAACTAAACAACAAAATTCATCTATAATCCCAACCTGCAGAGATAACCACTGGTAAAATTTTAATAAAGTTGTGTATAGTTTAATGTACTGTTTTTACTCCAGAACTGTATTTTATGCCTTTGGTTGTTTTTCAATATTTAACATGTGCAGAATGCTCATTTTCTGACACGTTTAAATCCATCTCTCCATTGTGTGGGGTTGAAGCCGACTTCATAGTAAGTTGTATATTTTCTCATGGAGATACATAATCTTGATTTTAGCAGATTCCACTGCTAAAATCATTCCTTTCATTTTGGTTTCCATGTTTCTTCCTCTCACCATCAAGGTAACCCTCAAGATGGCTGCATAACCATGTGTCTCTTTAGCTCTGCCTTATTGTCTGCTAAGTGTTCAGGTCTGCCCCGGGAGTGTGGGACTGAGTCCTCTGACCAGCCACACATTCACGGTGCCCAGAATGGACAGTCCTGGGAATAAAGCTCACAGATGGTGGCCTCACAGTGCTGGTCAGAACTGGCGGGATACCCCCTGTGGCCATGCAAGGCAGGCAGAATTCACCAAGGATCTTTCACAGAGCACTTGAAATTAAGATTTTCTTTAACATCTAGTCACACACAACACAAGAGACTAATGAGAGGAAAAATTCTGCTACAATTTGCTCTTCATGTGTCTTTCCACAAGGACATAAGCACACCTGCCTCTACCTCTCAAAGGTCTGGGTTTCCTCCTTGCTGAGGAGCCCCAGGTGTGGGTCCTGCCTCTGGTCCTAAGGCAGCCTGCTGGGCCCCAAGCACTTCGCTCTGGTGACTGGGGTGCATGGGACACAAAGATAAAGGAGGACATACCTAAAAAGCAAAATATGCAAGTATGTAGAAGTAGAGTAATTTTTGCATAAAACCAAACCCCACCCTATCTCTGGAATTTCTGGGTTGGGAGACAATCATAAGATCCCAACCAGAAACCTGCCCTATGGACTCTGACTTTGCCCCTCTCCAGTACTGGGGTGGAGAGAACGGTCATCAGTCTGGGAAATCGGGGGGGGGGGGGGGGGGAAGACGGGGGGGGGGGGCATGGGGTTTGTGTCTTAATGCTAGGAGCTTTTCCTTCCCAGGGGGTCAGGAGGCTGTGCCCAGGTTCTGGACTTGACCTTGGGACCTCACAGGATTAGGTTGTCCAGATCAAGCCAGTAATACTGGAAACAAAGAAATCGAAGGAATGTCCAGAAAAATCTCAAATTTCTTTTGTTCGTATTATTTTATTTTCTAAATTGCCCGTTAATAAGAAAATTAAATTCCAGTGAAACTTCACTGGCCAAGAATCCTTATGTAGTGAGTGCCCCCTTGTGGTTCATCTTTCACATTTTTCCAGGACACAAAGAACATCTGCCCAGGCTTCAGGTACAGAGGTCTGCCTACCCCCCACGCCCCCCTACCCCTACCCCACACACACACCTGAACAGGTGTGCCTCATCTTCCATGAGGGCTCAGACCTACCTCAGACCTGCCTCTGCAGGCTTGTCCCACTTTCCCAAATTAAGCCTGAATGTCAAATTGGAGGCTCCAACCTTGGGCTCAGGTGACTGCTGTGCCACCAGGTCATTCTTGCTCTCAGGTTGACACCACACCTGAGACAGACACTGCACACCCTCCCTCCCTCCACCACTTGCCTATTTTGACTTAAAATCACCACTCACTACAAAATTCCCTGAGTCAGAGGGTATGAGGGGGAGGAGGAGGCAGGGACGAAGTTACCACCAAATCCAGGCACAGGTGGCACTAGGTTCATTTTATCTGACTCATCCCTACAACAGCCCTTTGGGGTAGCAATTATTTTCCCCATTTCACAGAGGAGGAAACTGAGGCTCAGGAGGTTAAGATTCTTGAATTTATCTTAATTTCTAGAGAGTCTGATCACCATGGATATAGCTTCAGCGCAGACCTACAATCAGATACTCTGTAGGTCAGAAGTGCAGCCTGATCTCACCGGAATTCAAGTCTAATTATCTTGAATATCTCCAGATATTGTCAGCTGTTTAACTAAGGTCATTTTGTCATATATACTCCAATCCTATCATCTTATAACTTCCCTCAAATAAAGGTAGCACCCAGCAACACACACACACACACACACACACACACACACACACACACACACCAGGGACCCCTTGGTAACACCTGGCTGCTTCAGGGCATCTCACCTAGGCTGTCCTCATTGACATCTCTGCTGCTGCGTGCTCTGGGAGAATGTTCGGGGCCAACTCCCAAGGGCCCAGTGCCCTGGGCTCTGTCAGCCCTCTCCAAGAAACAACCAGGCCGTGCTCCTCGCCACACCGGGCAAAATGTCCTGTCCTCTGGGTGTCATGCACGGTGACCCAGGTACACCTGAAGTCTGCTCTGGCTCGCTCCGCCCAGGGCCCCTCCGGAAGTGGCTCAGACCAGGGGGCACTCAGAGCAGAGGCCGTTTTCCTCTTTGCCTGTATGCATTTACTGTTGCTACAGCAAATCACCACGGATGTGGCTTCAGCGCAGACCTGTAATCAGACACTCTGTGGGTCAGAAGTCCAGGCCCGATCTCACCAGACCAGCGCTGACAACTACCTGTGCGCCACTGAGGAGGGCCCCTTTCACCTCCACGTCAGGGCAGCCACATGACCCTGTCCACTTAAAACGACACCATTGTAGGCCTGGGCTCCAGGGACCAGACCACAAAAGAGAGAAGAAGTGATAAATAAGTCAAAGTTTGACTTTTATGCCTAGTACCTTCTCCTGGAGATTCTGTTAAATGTCTTTTATTCCCCCGTTCATAAATTCCTATGATAACAGCTTTATTTGGGAATTAATCCAGACCCCCATTCCGCATTGAGTTACACTTTCTGGGTGTGTGAGTGCCTTCCTCATTGTCAGTTACAATACTTTGGGAGTTATGTCATCTCTTTCTGGCTGCTGGGATGACAGGTTGGTATTGTTGCTAACTCACAGGCATTTCAGAATTACATCTTAAAAGCATCAATGTAGTTTTAAAAGGTTTCCAGATTTGAACCAGGGTGAAAATTGGGTCCTGAGAGGATCTGATTTTTACTGTGATGGATGCTTTAGATAAAGTAGCAGCTAGTGTCCTGCCGTGTGACCTCCACCAAAAGGACGGGCTTTCCTCTTGAAGTACACAAGCTCTGGAGTGGGATTTCCCGGGTTCAAATGTTGGCTCCATCTCTCGCTGGCTGTGTGACCTCCAGTTGCTTAACTGCTCTGAGCCTTGGCTTCCTTGTTTGTAAAATGGAGAAAATAACACCCACTCTGTGGGGCTGTTGTAGGGATTAAATGACACATACAAGCGAGAAGCTGAGCATGGTGATTCGAAAATAGTAACAATCGAAGCTAACACGGAGGACCCTCGGTGTGCCAGGCATTGCTCTGAGCACTTTACATGTATGAGCCGCTCCACAACCCTGTGAGGTGGGCATGGCGAGTGTTGGTCATTGTTGACTTGGACACCTAGCACCCATTCTCCCTACTGCTGGAGATGCGTCCAGACTTGGCCTGAGACCATCCCAGCTGGCCTCTAAGCATCTGGTCTCTAGTCTGGGGCTGTCACATGACCTGGGTCTAGTCAATCAGAGCATCTCACCAGCATCACAGTGACTGTCTATTGGGCACCCAAGCCATTGGGACTACCTCCTGCTGTACTTGAACCTGAGATAGGAAGGTGGGAGCCACTGTAATCTGAAGGGAGGGCCGCCTGCCAGTGTACCAACAGAGAGGAAACAGTCAGCAGCTGGACAAGGAAAGCCAGGTTGTGTAGATGTGAGTGATCCCACTGGGATACCCCACCTGCAAGCGGTTCCCACGCCGGACTTCTCCACCCACTCCTTCTGGGTGGAGATGGTTGAGCAGGCATCTCTGCTACACCTCCCTGGGTCTGTCTCTGTGAGACCTCCTCTGTGCTCCGCTCTGTGCCCACCCAGCTCTCAGAAGAGCCAGCCCCTAAGTGTCCTTCAAGGACCTAAGTATTTCCATGTGCTCCGTCAAGGCTCCATGGGCTCAGCGTCCCTGCTGTCTGTGCTGACCCTGACTCTCTTCCTCCAGTGGCTTCCTGTGCAGGGACCTGCACCACTTGGGTGGCCAGAGCCCACAGAGATGGGGAATGACATCTTAGCCTTTTACTGTTCTCTTAGCCACCGAGGAGGCCTCTCATGGATACTTGTTGACGTGACTTGAAAATTAAGTGACAAGACAGACCTCCTGGCCCGGGCAGGGCAGCTGCCTAAATGGAAAAGCAGCTGTGCTGGTACCTGGAAGGGACAGGGCCTCTCTCTGGTTGTACCCTGAGCTCAGGTGTTGTTGCCACTGATTTGTGTGGTAGGTCTGGGAGCTGTGGCCCCTGGAAGACTACCCCCACCCAGTGGATCAACTGGGCCTGGATGATCCAACGATCCTTCCCCAGCAGCACAGACCTGTGATGGCACCCCCGCAGCCCCACAGACCCCCCCAGAAGCACAGGCCAGGTCCCGTCCACTGCCACCACCGCCGAGGGGGATGCAGAGGTCTGACAAGGACATGGGAGCCTGTTCCAGGTCACTAGCCTACCCGCTGGCCTGGCCTCCCCCTCACCCACGTGGTCACCCCATCTCCCCTTCATGCCTTTCCCACCTCTCATTCTTCATCATCACCCAGGCTTTGCCAAACTGGAAGTGAAGGGTGCAGTCCTCCAACTGCCAGCCATGAAGCACACTGGCTGCAAGCTGGGGCTTCCCAGGGCCATGCTCACTCAGACCAACTCTACAAACCCAGGGGTCCCCACAGTCACCCACAGGCTGGGTAAATGGCTAAACTGACTCACAGAACTCAGAAAAGCACTAAACTTACAATGACAAATTTCTTACAGCAAAAAGCTATGTGAGAACCAGCCAAGGACAGAGACCCAGGGAGCAGATCTGGGGCTGGGAGGGTTCTGAACTGGAAGCTCGTGGGTCCTGGGACCCCACGCCCTGCTGTCACTGCTAATATATGACAGTATTCACTGTGCTGCAGAGCCAGGGAGCTCCCCAGAGTTTCAGGATCCGGAGATTATTGGGGCTTTATTACCAGGGCAGAATTGATTGAATCATCACCTGCATGATTAAATTCCACCCTCAGTCTCCCCACAAGCCCCCAGATGTCGTGCTGATAGCATGTGGCTCAAAGCCCAACTCTCTAATCACATGGCTGGTCTTCCTGGCCCGGCCAGCCTGCATCCTGAGCCATCTCATTAGCACAGAGTATGATGGCCCCCATGAGTCAGCTCATTGGCACAGACTTTCAGGTGTGGTCCAAGGGTCCCACCAGGAAAGCAAAGACACTCCCATCACTCGGGAAATTCCAAACGTTTATGTACCTCCCAGGAATGAAGGATAAAGGCCAACCAAATCCCTTCTTACAGTCAGCTACTGACACCCGCTGGATGGTTGGGACTCCAGGGCAGGGCACTTACATTTAAATTCTTCAATCAGATATCTATTTAACAAAATAGCAAAATCAAAGTCCTATCATCACATAATGTCCAGTACACATATTGCCACTTCAGCCTACACACTTTGTGGAAATAATTTTATTTTTCCCCAACTCCATAATTAAATCTATATTGAATGCTATTGAAAACCATCTGCTTTGGCCTGAGCTGTATCATCGGTCACCCTGAAATCAGGAGGCTTCGCCAGCTTGTCCCCTCGATGAGGGAGATGGAAACCACAGTCCATCCACAGCTCCAGACACTGGCACATGGTGCCTTCTCTGCCAGCGTTGGCTTCCTGGGAACCAGCCTTCAATCTGAAGGCCACTTTGGGTGGGAAAGGACTTGGATGATTTTAAAAGCCCCTCCCCATACCTCCTACCCCTGGTCAAAAGAGTCGGGTCTTCTTGCCTTCCCCGGGAACTAGACCTGCCAAAGAGACCATGATTTCAGTGTCCTGGATCGTGACACCCTCAGACATTGCTGGATACACTGGCCATATTTCCTGTCGGCTCCCACTCTTTTGTGTGATCTCCAAGAGAGAGCAGGTAGAAGTTGCCAGTCCTCAGAAAGAGTTGGCTCCATTCACTCCTGTGTTCTATTGACAAAGCAAGACCTGTGCCAGCCGAATTCCATGTAGCTCCCTGCATGTGTGTAAGGGGAGTAATGGGTTGGTGGCACCAACTTTGGAGTCAGTCCCCCAGCTCAGATAGACACTCTTCATTCCTTCACAGAGCTGTGTAGCTCTAGAGAGCATTCCACTGAGAGTAAGTGCCACAGTTTAGTCAACCAATCTTCCATCGATGCCCTAATGAATGAGTTGTGTGTATTCTTTTTTGTGCCCTTTGAGGTGTCTTCAGAATGAATTCCTAGAGGTGACATTGTTTGGCTGAAGGGCACGTGTTCATTGCCAGGACTATCACAACAAAGTCCTACAAACTCTAAAGTTCTAAACCCCAGAGTAGATTCTCTCACGGTTCTGGAGGCTAGAACTCCAAAGTCAAGGTGCAAGCAGGACCATGCTCTCCAGGAAAGCACTAAGGGAGCATCCTTTGTCACCTTTTCCTGGTGTTGGCTCATAGGCACAGCGTTCCAATCTCTACCTCAGCTGTCACCTTCTCCCTGCATGTCTGGGTCTATTCTTAGAAGGATACCAGTCATTGGATTGGAGCCCACCCTAATCTAATACAACCTCATCTTAATTACATTCTGCAAAGACCCCATTTCCAAGTGAGGTCACATTCGTAGGTTCCAGCTGCACATGAATTTGGGGGGATGCTATTCAGCCCAGTACGGTGAGTGTATCTGTAGTTTGAATGTACTGGGTCATGCTCCCCCCCTTAGAGTGGAACTTTGTTGCTGCTCCACCCCCAGCAGTACACAGGGGCACCTGTTTTCCATGCCCAGCACCGTGGTGTGGTGTCAAGCTTTTGCTTTTTCGCCAACCTGATACATGAAAACGGTGTCTCAGTCTCTGTTTCTCATCAGGGATAAAGTTGAACATTTTTTCTTCTGTGTTGATGTGTACATTTTGTGGGCAGTCTGTTCATATCTTTCCCATTTTCCTAGAGGGCTTTGGTATTTTTTCCCTCAGTTTTTTTTTTTTTTTATCTGAAACTCACCCAGGACTTCCCCTCAATCCTTTTCCATTGGTCATTTTTCTGTGACACGGTTTTCATGACTGTTTAGAAGGAATCGTGGCTAACACCAGCTTTTCAAATCCTCAGAGCCCTCTCGCTGTTACTTGTGGGGAGTGTTTTAAACATACGGCAGCTTGGATTCTGAAAGTTCCTGGCTCTGTGTCCTCCATCAGTTGCAGTCCTCCTCTCTCCTATTTCTCAACTGTCTCCTCTCCAAGAAATATTTACTCTATTCCCAGCATTTTCTCCTGGGTTCGGGGATCCACCCAGGAAGAAAGCCCCAGTGGGTCCATCTTGAGAGTCAACAGGTTCTGAGCAGCTCCAGCCCCAGATCCCCACCCTCCACCCCAGCTTCACCTGGGACAGTGGAGACCGAAGCTTCATCAGCTCAAATCATCCTTCTCTGCTTATAGTGAAAACCAGGACTATTTGGGGGTTTTCCTCTGCTTGGGTCATTCCAATGCACTGCTACTTCCTCTGCTTTTTCTTGCAGACAAAAACACACGAGTCTTTGTGCTTCCATGGTGGGCTCCATCTGCTTGTATTTTGACGTTCTCTTGAACACTTTGTGACCAATTTCATTGTAAAGTCTCTGAGGCTTTCCGTTTCTCTGTCCAATGGCTCTGGCCACTCTCTGAGGGGGATTTGGAGCTGCTGAGGAAGTAGACCATCACCAACGTGGCCATCTGCACCTGGCTTTCCCTGGTCTTTTAGAACTCTTTGTATGTTTCTGAAATGGACCCTGCGATTCTGGTCTATATTAAAATATTATCCTCCAAGTTGTGTTTTTCAATATTGCATGTGGTATTTCAGGCATGCACAGGAATCTTTTCAATATTTATATGTTTGCTCATTTTATGCCTTTTATTCGTCTTTTCTTTTACAATGTGGATTTTGAGTCATAAAGAGAAAGCTTCCCCCACAGAGGACTTCACTGGCATTGTTTTCTAGAACTGTATGACTTTATTTTTTGCATTTATATTTCTAATTCATTTGGCATTTACTGTTGTGTATAGGTTGGATGTGGTTATTTGCTTCAGCATCATTTATTAGAAAGCCAATCATTTTCCAGCACTTGAGATGTCACCTATATCATAGAATATTTCCCATACACAGCACATGTTGTTGATTAACTGGAAAAATAAGGTGGATATTTTAACAACATTGGCTTATTTATACAGCTTGTTCCCAAAAAGGATTTATGCAGCTCCCAGTGAAGCTAGATTATACACAATGAACCAGGATGATATTAATAGGAAACCTCACTAGCATGGTGGATTAGACACATTTTACCATTTTCTACAGATTCTTCTAACTCTTCCTCATTGACATGTTACCTCTTGTGTTTTACAAAAAAGTAAAATATTAAAAATCAGACATAGAATGGATCCTTTGTAAAACACATTATGAAGTATGAGATTTATTTGTCTAATGTTAGACTCATCTTCCGGGGACGTGATCTTACCAGCCAGATGGTGTGACATCCAGAAACTGACTCCCCCATATTTCATATTCAGGCCAAAGCAGACGATATCAATACTCTCTCATAGTCTATATTACTGCTCTTGTATCCTGAGTGTATTTTTCTGGCAGACATATACTTGTGGATCATTTGTTTTTAACAAAAATAGAAAGGGGCTCCTCAAAAGCACAGCGCCCCAGGTTTCCCTTTGAAAAAGTAATTTTGAGGAGGAATTAACTGCCCTGAGCTAAAAACCCAGATTAAAGAAGCCTGTATCTTACTGCTCCACCAAGGCCTGGGCAAGATCCTTCCACAGGAGGGAAGTTAAGATCCTCCACAGTGCGACTGCACCCCCTCGTGGCGAGGTCCGAGGTCGCACCCAGGACGTCCCCAGATTCCTTTTGCCCCATCTGCCTTCCGCCCTCTATTTTGAAGAGAAGAAATCTAGAAGTTACTTCTTTAGAACCATTTTACCTCCAGAAAACTTAATGCTTGATTTATCAAGTATTTTAAAATATGTGTCTTAAAACCCTGTATGAATAAGGAAGGTCCCAAATTAGCCTTTGTCTGCCTACTTTCATAGCATTAACAGTAATCTCCCTGAATTAGCCCAGACACTGAACTAAGACTAATAGTAATCTCACTCAATCCTCAGAGCAACCTTGCAGAGCAACCTGGATGTTACCTTGGTTTTACAGGTGCAGAGGGAAATCATACAGGAGGTAAGGGTCTCACCTCACCCCCTGCCCTCACTCTTCCATGCTTTATCCGTAAACCCTTGGCATCTTTCACAGTCATCATTTTCTACAGCTTTTTTTAGATCTCCAAACACACCCTCACATTTATCTGTCCTGAGCTCCAGGCCCTTTCAGGACTTTTGCAAACATGTTTTTATTATTACTTTTTATTATTCTGTGTAGTGTGCTGATGTATTCCTAGGATTGTGCTGAAATTTTAACATTAACTTAGCAGGAAAGGGGAGGTTCCTTTCAGTCCTTCCTTACTCATCTGAGTGCCTAAGGTGGGAAGTGCTAGGATAGGTGCCAAAACAAAAAAGATGTTTCAGAAAACGTTGTGGCCGCTTGGCAGTGTGGGGAGATGCCTGGAGGGAGGCAGGTGGGCAGGTCTGCAGAGCGCTGCATCCAAGTCGGTGGTCCCGGGCGGCTGCCCTCTGAAGTGGGGTCCCCCACGGGAAGGACAGGGTGCCCTCTCCAGAGGTGGGGAGCAGGCATGGGGGCAGAATCAAAGCTGCGTTTTGAACCTTTACGTGTGCGTGTGTGTTAAGCCTCAAAAAGGAGAGAGACATAGCATAGCCCCAAACATGGCCCAAAGCCCTCCCTTCCAGGGCTTTTGTTCGCGCGCACACAGAATAACTTCCCCCCAGGCCGGGCCAGTCCTCCAGAGCACCGAGAGCGCCGGCCAGAGCGGCGGCGACCACTGCCGGGCAGCCGCGACGACCTACGACGCGCCAGAACCGACGTTGCGCCTGCGCAGGGGGCACGCGCTGCGCCGGCGGCCTTTACGTCATCACCTCTGCGACTCCCCGCCGGACAGCCTGGGATCTGCTCTTCGGGAAGGTGTAGTAGTGGGACCGGCAGGGAAGATGCCCGTGGCCGTTATGGCAGAAGGTGCCTTTAGTTTCAAAAAGTTGCTAGATCAGTGCGAGAACCAAGAGCTCGAGGTAACCATTCGCGTAGCGCTGGGAGGAGCCGCGGGGGGTCTCCGGGTACCGGGCGGCACTGGTCTCCAGGGTAACCGGGCCCGGGGCCTGCGGATCGGGGGCGGGGCAGGGGGCGGGCGCCTGCAGGGCGCGGGAGCTGGGCCTGTGGAGGCTGGCGCCTTGGCCTGTTCGGATGGCCAAGGATCCAGGCCCAGTCGCCCGAACTCGCTGGGAACTTTTTGTTGTCTGTCTTTAGCTAATGAGCCCGAAAATCTTGCTCATCTTTGCACCTTACACCCTCCACTGTGTATCTCATATCTACCCCCGGTTATGGGAGCAGGTGGAGGAATGTGGATTTTGTTCAAGACGTGTGCACGCACATACACGGACCAAAGATGTAACCATTGGAACCTTTTATTAGTTTAGAAAGCCCTTGTTGGTCCCATAATGTTAGCAGACGAGTTTATCGATTTGTCTTCAGTAAGAGGTGAAAGTTACATCATGCAGCTATTAAAGTTAAGGTTTTGTTTTAGAAAGGCCCTTAAAAAAGCATGTATAAAGAAGTTAGCCAAAGTAGACAACAGCCTAAAACAGCTGGTTACTAATAGACACAATAGATTTTTCAAATGAAATGAATGAAAGTTGAATGAGGTTAGAAATGCCTAAATCAACTGTGATGTTTTCCTTTTTATTATTCATTTATTTAGATATTCAACATATTTGATATAATGGCAGAATCATCATGCTTTAGGAATCGTTGGAAATACTTGTTTCTTATAATACTAAGATAACTTATATAAGAATTTGAGACCTGAGAAAAGGATCCTATTTAAATAATCTCATTCAAATAAAGTCACTGAAGAGATAAGTCACTGCTGATGACAGATTTCAATTTAATACTCTGGGTATTAATATAAGTGTAAATTAGATTATTCTCTTTCATTTTGGTCTTCTAGGCACCTGGAGGAATTGCTACACCCCTCGTGTATGGTCAGCTTCTAGCTTTATATCTACTCCATAATGACATGTAAGTACTTTTTACTAAAGCTAAAAGCAGCTATTTCTTCAAAGTTATAAAGAATTCACACATTAAAATACCGTCACTAGAACATGGGCACAAGGAGCTGTATCTTTTATTATAATACATAATACATCTGTGTCAAATACTGAATTATAAATTTATGATGAGGCTGAGTTATTTTAGACTACATTTGTTTTATATACACCTAAAAAGCGCTCCAGTTTGTTATGAGAAACTATATACAATGCCCATTTCAAATTGCTTTAATCCTATTGATCTTTTCTCTTTTGTCTTTTAATGAAACTTTCTTATTACCTTCATTTACTTAACTTCACTTGTAATCAATAGACCAAGAGAGATTGAAAGGGAAGGTTGAGAAAACTAAGAGGAATTTATTGCCAACATGTATGAGGTTTCTTGGAAGTTTTCTGCTTGTTAATTATTCTTAATTCATATTTGTTAAAGAAAAGTCAGAAAACATGACTACAAAGGGGTATGAGGAACTCATAGTTGTATGACCCATCCATGACTGCTGTTAAATTTTGTTTTAAATTTTTCTAAACTTTTTTTCATATCTTTTAAAAACCTAAATCCAGATTTTTATCATATAAATTATCTGTTTCATTTTTTGTAATCTTGTCATCTTGTGTTTGTTGTAGTTCAGGCTTCCAAAATCTTAAAAACTGCCTTGAAGTTTTGGTGATTCTTTGCCCACTGGTGGGAGGAGAGGTGACGAGGAGAAAAGCATGTGTGCTGTATGTGTTGTCAAGGAATGCCAGAGTCCTGAAAGTATATATGTTAGCTTATTTTTATAGAGAAATTATCTAGGCAGTTCTACTTAAATCTTTGTACTTTTAGTGTACTGTTGCCTTAATTTAAGATCTGGATTATTAATTAAAAAATTTACTACAAATGACAAAACTTTACTTTGGTAAATATATTTTATGTCTTTTAATTTGGAAAACTACTGTTACTTTCCCTAGATAAATTCATGTAAAACTAAATTTCACTTTGTATTTTATAAAATATTTTAAAGTATACTTCTGAATGTTTATATTGGGATCTAGCACTTTAAACATTTATTGAAGTGATTTTTTTTTTATTGCTTATTTTTCCTTGGGGTTGAAAATTAGGAATAATGCAAGATATCTTTGGAAAAGAATACCACCTGCTATAAAATCTGTAAGTATCCTTTCTATTTTTCTTCCTATTACAGTAACAACACTCATTTAAATAGTCACATCATAAAAGTTTATTTTTCTTCTCATATAGTTCGCAGAAATTGTTATTAAAGCAGTATTAAAGTTTAATAATAGATCTTCAAATTCTTTAATTGGAAATTTTAATTTCATTTGACAATATAGTAGTCTCCTGCTGATCAGATTTCTTGAGATATTTCATGTGTCACTTAACTAGGTAAACAACTGAGCCAGTTTAGATAAAGGTCTGCTGTCTATTGTTTTGTTTTGTTGTTTTTTTTAAATATATTTTATTGATTTTTTACAGAGAGGAGGAGAGAGGGATAGAGAGCTAGAAACGTCGATGAGAAACATCGACCAGCTGCCTCTTGCACACCCCCTACTGGGGATGTGCCCGAAACCAAGGTACATGCCCTTGACCGGAAACAAACCTGGGACCTTTAAGTCTGAAGGCCGACGCTCTATCCACTGAGCCAAACCGGTTTCGGCTGTCTATTGTTTTTTAACTGATTTATGCAGCTTTCTATTACGGTACTTATTTTGAACTTGGTAATGTTTATAAGAATAGTCTAAAAATGATGATTACTCACAGAATTAAGATTATTTTTGCTAATTAAGACTTTAGATTTCTTATTTGGGGTAGGGGATTAGATGAAATAACCTCTTAATAACCAAAGTGAAATGAAGTAAATTTTTACTTTCAAGCCATTCACTGTGCCTGTCATAAATGTCAAGTGAAAATTTCAAAAAATTACCAAGAATCCACCCAAACTCCTTTGTTGATTATCAATATTCAGCAGCAGTCCAAATTAGTATTTTTACTCCTCCTTCTTGCCAGGTCATTCTGTTAATGCTCTTCCAGCTTCATGGGCTTAAATAAAAACAGCCATCAATTATGTGCATGATATTACTGGCAGCTTTAGCCTTAGAAAGGCTATAGTGTATGGCATCTTAGACTGGAAGTCTGTGCTGTTAGCCATTTTGTTATTACTTATATCCTAATATATATATATGTATTAGGTTTGGTTCATGGATAGAGTGTCAGCCTGCGGACTGAAGGGTCCCGAGTTTGATTCTGGTTAAGGGCACATGCCTGGATTGTGGGCTCCACCCTCAATAGGGAGCGTACAAGAGGTAGCCAATCAAGAGGTAGCTTATCTCTCATCATTGATGATTCTGATTCTCTCTCTCCCTTCCTCTCTAAAGTCAATAAGAAAAATATATTTTATATGTATATATTTATGTATATATCAGTTATATATTCTGTGTTAATGTATTAATGAAATACAAATACATCTTTAAAAACTATTTTAAGGTAATTCTAAGATTTAGTTCTTTGGACTGCATTCTCATGCCTTAATTTGCTATTAAAATAAAAATTTATATCAGTTGCTTAGTGGTTAGGGTGTCAGCCCAAGCACCAAAGGGTCCTGGGTTCGATTCCTGTTCAGGGGCAGGGTCAATCCCACGTGCAGGAGACAGCCAATCAATGTGTCTCACATTGATGTTACTCTCTTTCTTCCCCCTCTCCCTCACCTTCCTCCCCCTCTTTTCCCCTAACTCCCTCCCTTCTATTCTCTCAAAGATCAATAGAAAAATATCAAATGAGGATTAACAAAAAATAAAAAGAGATCAGACATAAATAGACTTTACTATTCATAGCATTTAAAAACCTTTTTTGTGGTATTGAGCTAAAAGGTAATTACATCCCTTAAAAGAAATGGTGAATTGTTTTAAGATACAGCTGTTGATGAATCTGAACAGTGAATATCCTCAAAGACAATAATAATACCGGTATTTATTGCAGGCAAATTCTGAACTTGGGGGAATTTGGTCAGTAGGACAGAGAATCTGGCAGAGAGATTTCCCTGGAATCTACACGACCATCAACGCTCACCAGTGGTCCGAGACTGTCCAGCCGATCATGGAAGCACTTAGAGGTAGTGTTGCTTTCTGGTTAAAAATCAAATTAGACTACACTTGTTCCCTGAAGTGCTGCAGTGTTGAATTAAGGCAGTGGTGTGTTTTAAAAATAGATTTTTTTTTTTTTTGCTAATGGGGCAGTTTTCAGAACTCTTAGATTTGTTATTATCATGCTGCTTCATTTCATGTTGCTTGTGATAACAGCGACACTTCGGGGCATCACTGTCTTTTAATCCTAGATTGAAATTGCTCTTGTCAGGTTTTTTTTTGTTTGTTTTTTTTTGTTTTTCTACTAAAATGAAATCTGGTAATACTCTGATAACTTCAGAGACTGCTTTGGACTTAGCTTCAACCTTCCATGGTGAGGTTTCCAACTTCTTGATTTTATAACTAATCAGTCCAGTACATAGATGCGCAAAGATGAAAAGCCTGATGAGACATAATAAAACTCATCCCTGCCCCTGTCTTTACATTCCCTCACCCCAACACTTGCTTCCAATCTTCCTGGTTCACTCCTTTATAAATTCAGACAATAGACGGAAGTCTTTGGGTTGATCTAGTCTCACCACATTTGGACAAGAACAGTAATGTCATTTAATTACTCCTTTTCAAAATGTCAGCTCTTTGGTCACTCTGCACACCCTCTGCTCCCACACAGAAGCGACAAGGAGACGAGCCTTCGCCCTGGTCTCTCAGGCATACACCTCAATCATCGCTGACGACTTCGCAGCATTTGTCGGGCTCCCTGTGGAAGAGGCTGTGAAAGGTATGGTTGGCCTACTTGTTGCTTTCAAGGAAAGTGGAAAATGGAGGTGTTTGTTGTGCATGTTTTTAGAGAGATGACATGAAGCATGCAGCCCAGCACCCAGCAGGGCCGGGCAGCAGATGCCTTGAAGGCAGGCACAGTGGTGAATACCCACATGGTCATTACCAGGGCAAGTGCCAAAGCCACCAAATTAGGCAGAGAGAAGAGTTGACCTCATTGCTCATTTAGAAATCCCACTTCACTCTGACTTGGTGGACTCATCCCAGCATCCCTTTCCAGCCCATCTTCTCCCTCACGATTTTACCAATCTCTCTACCCTGGAGCTGGCACCCACTCCTGATGTGCTTCTCCACTGGTCCCCAATGTGCTTCAGCATCTTTGTTTCTCCCATGCTGGAGTGAGGTAGAGCATTGCACATGCTGTGTGGCACTGCTTTATAATGATTGACGTTTTCATTCTCCAGCAAAACAGAGTTCCATCAAGCACCACATCTTATCCTTCAGTGTCCAAGGCCTAGCACAACTCTGGACACTTGGAAGCAGGTTAATGTAAGATCTCAGAGGAAATCTTACCACTACTTACCCATGCAAGCATCTATTTATTTGACTCCTTTCTGGAAATCAATCCATGATTTGTTATCCAATAAGTGCTGTACCCCAGAGTCCATACTGGGTAGAAGTATATGATCTAGGACAAATTATCGGAATTCCCTATTTCATTTCCCACATCCATGTAATTATGGTTGCATGTGCACTTCAGAGAGCTATTATGGTGATGATGTAAAATCCTATAAAAGCACCTACCATGTGCCTACTGGTTGTCTCACTGTACATGTCAGCTGTTGTTTGCATGGTTTCATCACCTGTGTTATTACTGATACAATCTACACTAAAAATCCTAGGTGCTCCTCGCACCCTCATACAACACCCTCATGTTGTCACAAGATGGCCTGCAGGGGAGGGCAGTTGGGTGTGATCAGGCCAGCAGAAGAGCAGTTAGGCGTCAATCAGGCAGGCAGGTGAGCAGTTAGGATCCAGCAGTCCCGGATTGTGAGATGGATGTCCTGCTGCCTATGGGATCGGCCTAAACTGACAGTCAAACATCCCCCGAGGGGTCCCCGATTGGAGGGGGTGCAGGCCGGGCTGAGTGACAGGCTTCCCCCCACCCCTTCCCCAAGCCACAAATTTCATGCTCCACCTCTAGTGATTACATAAAATACAATGTAAGTTTTCTTTATGTCTGTTTTTAGTAACTGATCATATTAATACCATGGTACTTTATAGAAAACACATCATCTATTAGTGGTTATTCCAGCCTGATAAAGTAAAAGGAAGCGATCTGTTTTACAAATGTTTCAAAATTAAGATTATATAAGAACACTGTTTGTAGCACAACTTTCTAGTAAAACTGTACATGGCAGGTTAAACTACATGTGTCAGGTCTCCTGAAAAAATGATGCGATAGACAAAGAAAAACGGAGGGTTTGGGCTATTCCTTCATTTTTGTGTTGAATACACGTTTTTTAGGTATTCTGGAGCAAGGATGGCAAGCTGACTCCACCACGAGAATGGTCATGCCCAAAAAGCCAGGTAGGTGGAGCTCTTCACCCGTGTGTGCAGCATGGGACTCCCTGGGACGCCTTTAGTTTTCAGATATTACATTTGACTAACTTGATATAAGATTCTGCTGTACTAGCAAAATGAAAATAAATCACACATTAAATACAGAATGGCAGGCATGTAGGTGGAAAGGATCTTAAAGTCACCTAATTTTCCCTTAATTATTAAAAATGTATCTCTTGTACAAAATATTTATGTGGGTGTTTAATAATTTCTGTTACAACTTAACTTTTGCTAAGTTTTAATCTCCCATCCTTTCATTTATGGAGCCATTTCTAACTTCATCCTTCCTGTCTAACTGTTGCCTTAGGAAGTTATTTTAATTCTTAGATATTCCCCTTTCCTCTTGTACTGTAGACACGTAGACTCTTCTAACCAAGACTTTCAGTGGCTTCCACCTTCATACAATTACATTACCTGGTCTTCCTTTTAAGGCTTTAAATCAAATGGGCTGGCTGTGCTGTCCCAGTGTGAGCTCCCAGCCCCTCCGCCTCCTCTCTGCTCAGGCCAGGCCCAGTCGTGCCCCTGGTTTCCTTCCACTCATCAGGAGGCTCCACTCAACAGGGAGGGCCTTACTGCCCACCCCACAGCCCTCCCAATCTGTTCAACACTGAGCTCCTGTTTGACTTTGCTGCTCCACAGTTGAGTGTTGCACAGATGTCAGGGTGCTCAGCCCTGCGAGAGTGCCGAGGGAAGCCAGGCCCAGCGGTCTGGAGGACAAGAGAAGCGAATCAAATAGAGGGCAGTGGTATCTCTGTTGACAAATAAGTGGCCATAAATTCATATCGCGTTAAAACTGCATGTTGTATATGGAAATTCTTTGTAATGACTTCTGTAAGTGGACTTTACATTTTGTTTATTTAGTTGCAGGTTCCTTGGATGTTTCCTTTAACAGGTTTATTCCTTTATCAGGTATGTATTTTCATATGTTCATTTAAAATACATTTCACTGTTCTTAATTGTTTTTTGTAGTATTTATTTATTTCTTTATTTTTAGTTCTAACTTTGTAAAGAGATTAAATTCTTTATTTGGTATTTATAATAATACACCAGGTTGTAAGAGTGAACGTGTGGGTTCCCCTCTGTAGCTCACCTTGGGCACTAGTGCCCTGGGCAGGGAGCTGTGATGGGGCCTCTCAGCAGCATCCCAGCTGGCACGTGCCACCTGAAAAGCCAGAGTTTAACCCCCGGCAGTGTGGTCATTGTGTTTTTCGTTCATCGACACTGAAGTCCTCCCAGAGCAGTGTTTGTCGCCTGGAAAGCACTCAGTGGTTCACCCATTGAGTTACCTGTCACGTGGGTGGGATCTTTCCCAGGAGAGCTGTGTTCTCTTCACAGGGATGTTGCATGTTTGCTTCAGTAACAACAAACCAATGGGGCTTTATTCCCAGTTTGGGAAAACTCATAAAAGTTTGAGACTTCTTGGCTTGTTTTTCAAATGTGCAAAGTCAGGGCAAATCTGGGCAAGTTTTCTTATTGTAAAATTAAAGATACGGGACGGGGGGTGCAGAACCAAAGCTGTGTTGCTCTGGACACTAACTTTGTGACTCTTGCATGCACAGAGCCTGCCCCAGTTCCGCCGATCCCCAACGAACAGCAGCTCGCCAGGCTCACTGATTACGTCGCTTTCCTCGAAAATTGATGTCTCATCTGCTTTACGATCCAGTGTCTCGTATCCTGACAAATGTAATTTTGTATTTTCAGTTTATTGGATGGATCGAACACCTCAGCGTTCCGTACTGAGTATGTGATAAAATACAGATGTAATATAAAGCATATTATATATATTTGTCCTGACACATCATGCTGAATAGTTCTGAGACAGTTCTCCTTCGGTGGCAGCTGGCAGTTTGGGTGAGGCTGCCAGAACGACGCAGTCAGCTTACATTTCCGGGGCTCGTAGGTGCAGCCCCCCTGCCTCCTGCTGCACAGAGCATGGCAGCGTCTGTCCCACCCGCACCCGGTGCTATCCCATCCGGTCTGAGGAAGGCTGTCCAGGGGTATTGTCTGAATTGGGGGTGGTCTCGATGCACCTCTTTGGAGAATATGCCCTCTTCTCCGCTCCCACGAGTCACTGATACAGGGTGCTGAGGAGCCAGAGGCGTTTGTTTAGCAAACAGATTGTTAGGGTCCTCTCTCAGTGTGAGTGCATCCATTGCTGGCAGTGGAGGTGGGACTTGAGACACTTAAGACGCTCATGAGAAGTATTAGCTCATGAGAAGTGTTACGTTTTACTGTTTTCTTCTCAGAAGAGGGAAACTCGTATTGAGAAGAAGCTTTGAGATAAGTAACACTATGTACCACTGTCCTGCAGCCTGCTGGGTGCTGTGTTTATCCCTCGGTTCAGTTTTGCCTTTTGGAAAAATACTGAACAAGTTTTTCATTTCTCGTGTGATAGCTTTCTGAATATTTGAAGTTGTTTATTGTATTTTCAGATTAAACCACCCGCCCCCCAGTTCATTTATTTTGCATTTGTTCAATAAATATTTAATTGATTTCTTCAATTGTTTCATCTAAGGCAGTTTCTAGAAACATCACTATCCTGGTTTTTCTGTTGACATTCTAGTTTATCACTGTCTCTCTTACAATTATTTGATTCCTGTTTTTGCTCATTTTAAGATATCTGTTCTCGGAACGTTCGCTTTGCATCTAAGGTTATAAGAACACTTGAGTTTCTACATGTTAAACTAAGAGCCACAACCGATAAGGGGCCAGATGTTCACAGCCCCGTCCTTCACAAATCAAGGCTCCAGCCCTGGGGAGCCCATTGAAAGTTAACAGGCTATTAAAAATTTGTCCAGGAAATTTACAACCATTTTGTCATTTTCTAAGTTTTGATAAATGTTTTTTAACACACATGTGCCATAGAAGGAGTGCTTGCAAGGAGGGGCTTGTCAGCATGAGAAGGAACGATGGAGTGGGAAGGCGATTGTCTTCAAATGCTGCGCTGTCGCCTGGCAGGGTTGTGTTCATTGCTTCCAACAGCAAAATCACGTGAAGGTTAGAAAAGACCAGTACTATCCAATAGAAATGGAAGGTGCCACATAGGGAATTTAAATTTTCTATTGTAGTAGCCACAATAAAGTGAAAAAGGAAAACATGAAATTATTTTTAACGTATTTTATTCAGCCCAGTCCAAAACATCATCAGCTCAACATGTCATCAGCACCAAAAATATTAATGAGATAGCTTACATTCTTTTCTTCATGCTAAATCTCTGCAATCCTACGTGGGTTTCATTTCCATCACAGCTCAGTTTGGACCAGCCACGTGTGAGCAGAGCATGTGACACAGGAGGTCTGATGTCTCAGACACAGAGAGAGGCCCAGCAGTCAGATGCTGCAGCCCTGTTACATAAGCACTCACCAGGGTGTTGGGAGAATGCCCGGCACTGAGTGCATTAGGGACAGCTTCTTTTCCTCCAGGAGACATGAGCAGTTGCCCATTTGTCTTCTAGCTTTCAAAATGTTGGGTTTTTTTAAAAAAACAAGCTTCAAATAAACTGCATTGAAAAGCAGGGGGAAAGGCATCTATTACCTCTGGGCTGGAGCAGCCCATGAATTGGAGTGTGTCCTTGTTTGTTAGTGCTGTGCCTGGTTCCTCACTAGGAGCCACTGACAACACTGCCGTGGGCGGGGATGGAGGTTTGCCTTTTGGATGGAGTTAACCTTGGGTAATGCAATCTTTTTTTATGCTTAGGCAAAGTAACAACCTTCCGCTGATGTTGCTTCTCTAAGTGAAGGACGCTTTCTTTCAAAATGTAGTGGGAGAGCAGTGTCATTTAACCTAAAGATCTAAAAACAAGCTAAAGCCGGGGTGGAAAATTTCTTGATTTAAATGGTTGATGACGTTCTCCTGGGTCATTTGAGACACTGAGAAGCCAGGCTTCCTTCACACATCTTTTCAACTTTAGTGATCACCTCGTTGCGCCCACCTGAGCAGAGCATCTGTGTCCTGAACATGAGTCATAGTTTTCCTCCTAGATAGGGCCAGAGAAAGGCTTGTGTTCTGAATAAAAGGAACCAGACCATTTTCCACTTGAGTCACATGATGGAGGGAATCGCCAGAAACCAGCGTTGATTTAATCATGTTCTCGTGATCCTTACGCCTGCCCCCAGCCTCTGAGAGGAGCAACCCAGGACAGCCAGCAAAGTGACCCCATGCACAATTCATACAGTGATAAACACCCACCTACAGGGGTCCTGTGTCCCTTAAATACCGTGACTGGAGAACAGTGAAAGTGTTGTGAGGCTGGTGGTGAGTGATGCCAAAGGAGAATGGCCTAAGAAATCCCAACTCCCATCTGGCACCCATATGCCTGTTGGATGCCGCCCTTAAAATCTCAGTTTCTACCAGATTCTAATCGGAACTGGACCCATTTCCCCGTGACACACAGACTGGATGGAAATGTGGGAATGTGTTCTCATGAATCTATTTCAAAGGATGAGCAGGCTTCAGTGTTTAGCATCTTGGCTAAATACTTGTTTGAATGCCTCGCCTGTCTTTCATGGGGCCTGAGCTGCTGCTGTAGGTCGGGAATTTGTTCTCTGTGTCCACCATCCCTCCCCTGCGATAGCTAAGGACTGATGAGAAGCAAATATAGGGTTAACCCTGATTTATCGAAAGCAAATATTTCAGCCAGAGCCAAACCTTCATACAATGCAGCTGCTCAGCACCATCCTACCCTCCCTGCCACTGGGTTTTCCCTGACCCACGTGGTTAGGGTCATTCTCGTCACTCCAGCTAAAGGTAGTCTGCAGAGAAGTAAGCCTTAATGGCTGGGGAAGTGCCACAGAAAACAGTGCTTGATTAGACAGCATGTTTCAAAGAGAAAACAGACATCTTGCAAGCCCTAGTTCAAAATGTTCAGATCACAGCAGCGAATGTAAATACCTCGGAATCTCCTACCCATCTGACCAGTCATGTTTCTCCAAGAGGTGGAATGACAGCCACAGACCCCGTCCTGGGCTATCTGCCATTCAGAGCTCTGCTGCACTCTTGTCTGAGCCCAGAGCAACCTCTCCTGGTGGCACGGAGGGGCCCGTGGGGAGCAAGGACATTGAGTTTGGGTGCTGAGGCACCTTGTTTTGTGGGTATAGCGCTGGTGTTCTGAGTGGAGGTCTGAGGGAGTCATACATCCCTTTCTCTGTCCCCAGGTCTCCCCTGCTTAGAGAGATTGGATAAAACCAGCCTTCATGTTATCCGCCCACATTACAGCAAGCTGGCCCTGCTTCCCCTCCCCGTGACCTCTTAGCCTTCATTCATGAGAGAAACCAGTGAGAACAAGCTGCAACAGTGAGAACGGGGACTGCCATGGATACCACCCAGGTCCACAACTCCTGCCTCACTCCTGCCAGGGGAGCAAAGCCTGCCTGGAGACACTAATCCTTCAATTTACTCCAAAATATGCCTAGAACCTTTGGCATTTGCAAACCCATTCTGAAATTAAAAACAAGTAATTGGCTGGTGTGGCTCAGCAATTGAGCATTGACCTATGAACCAGGTCTCTGGTTTGATTCCTGGTCAGGGCACAGGCCCAGATTGTGGGCTCAATCCCCAGTGGGGGCCATGCAGGAGGTAGCTGATCAATGATTCTCTCATTGATTTTTCTATCTCTGAAATCAATAAAAATATATTTAAACACACACATACACACAAGTAACTGAAGGTTTTCCCACTGTTGAAAAGCATTGGTTTAGACCTAATTATCTTCCGTGTCTAGTTTGGTCTAGACCAGTGGTCGGCAAACTGCGGCTCGCGAGCCACATGTGGCTCTTTGGCCCCTTGAGTGTGGCTCTTCCACAAAATACCACATGCGGGTGCTTACGTACAGTGCAATTGAAGCTTCGTGGCCCATGTGCAGAAGTCAGTTTTAGGCCTGGGCAAGTATATTTTGAAGAAGTGGCATGAGAACACACAAGGGGCCAAAGAGTCGAATGTGGCTTGCTAGCCGTGGTTTGCCGACCACTGGTCTGGACACAGCTGAGAATCTGGACACACTGCCTTCCTGTTGGTCCTAGACAGAATGCAGCCTTCCGACACTGACAGCCACATGCCCAAATGGAGAAATGGTTTCCTCAGCATTTCCAGAAAAAGGTAGACTTGGTATTTTTGTTTAATCGACAAAATTAGTCTTCCACAAATGAGATTTTGTGTCTTTCAAGTTGGAAGTGTAACCCTAGAGTCACTAGGCTGTGGCCCACATTCAAGGTGCGCTCATCTTTAATATAGACACACATGCCCGTGAACTTGTGTCTTTACCTAAAAGCACAAGAGGACGCGCCGACAGGAATAATTTACCCAAATGTACTTGTCTCACTTGTCTTTCCCACCTACAGATCCCCCTCCTACACTCTTGTTGCCTGTCCCCATCGAAGCGCAGCCCTCCACGGGCACCCTCCCTGGACGGACGCCCTTTGGGAGGGGCAGGGGCAGAAGCAGGTGTGGGCTCACAGGGTGGGGAGAGGATGTTGTAGCCCAGCCTCAGGCCCAGCCCACCCGAGACACCCAGCCCTGCTTCACTTCTAGGACTTTGAGGGTTCCTGTGTGGACCTGGGCTCTGACCTGGGTCCACACATGGGCTGCAGGGCCTGTGAAGGTCATGAACTTGTTGTAATGATGGGACCAGGGCATGTGACTTCACTGAGTCATGAGGGGACACGGGTGGAGGGCCTGACCTCAGGCCAGTTTCTGGGCGAGGGGGTTCACACCCACCTGGGCCCCAACCAGTCAGTCCTCTCCATGGGGGAGACTAAGACCTGTCCAGGACCGCTGGGTCCCTGCCCCACACCCACCTGAGTCAGGCCTGACTGGTCTGCAGGCATTCCTGGTGTGAAGGCGGAGCTGGGGTCCCCCATGAGTCCCCTTCCCCTCGTGTGTCCGCACTCCACTCCCCTATTAAATCTTGATTTGTTTTCAGCCTGCCCCTCCATTCTGTTCTTTTTCTCTCTCCATTTCCCTTGGAACTGAAACCAAATGTTATAAAACTGAGTCTAAAAGCCACTTTTCCCGGAAACAGTTGTGTCTGTGTCCCCCTCCCTGCCCCCCCCCCCAAAAAGGGACAGAGCTTCCCCAGGAGTGCTTTCTCCTGCTCCCAGGTGTGCTGCCGCCTGGGACAGCCTGCTGTCCCTGAAGAGTGGCTGGAGCTGTGTCCTCTGTGAGGATCGCTCGAGTCACATCTGACCAACTGCAGGCCTGACCCCAGCCTCCCACCCTCGCTTTGAGCTGAGGCCTGTTCTGAGCAGTCCCTGGGGAGAAAGTAAGCATGGGGGGTGGGTCGCTTCCCTCCTCCAGAGGCCTCTCCTGGCTGCTTCCCCTGGGGCCTGTGTCCTGCAGGTGGCAGCGCAGGCCAATTGGCAGGAAGGGGGAGGCCTCAGGGCAGCTGGGCTGGTGAGAGGACGCTGCAGATGTGGTCACATCTGACCTCTTAAGTCACAGGATCCAAGCTCCTTTGGGAAACAGTTAAACCTCATTTGTACATTTCTGGCTGCTAAAACGGTCTAGTTTCCCCCTTGCCTTGAAACATATTAGCAGAAGTCAGTAGGGAACTGTTGCTGTCCCTCCCCCACTCCTGGGATCCTTGCCTAAACCTCAGTGAGGCCTCCACAGGTTTCCCTGAAGCTGCTCTTGTCCTGGGATTTCTGAGCCCCTTCAGCTGAGGAAACACCCCCAAAGCTCTGACCCTGACCCCGAGGGATCAGTTGGAAGAGTGCTGGCTAGCTCCCCTTTCCTGGGGGCAGACACTCAGATCCGCTTCCTGTGTGGGCCCAGGGTCCCTGGTGGGGGGCGATGTGTGTGGGGGGAACACAAGTGCCTGTGCTTCCTGGGCTGGGCATTCGGCCCTGTCCTGACAAGGAAGCATGCAGGTTCCAGGACTCTTCATCCTCCTCCATCCTCCATCGCAGGCCAGAAGGAGCCTGCATTTCTCTCCCATCCCTTCCCCACTCCGGGTCCTGCTGCCCAAGAAAGGCCTGGAGGGAACCCAGCTGCTTGAAGTGGTTAAATAAACAAGAAGCTGTGACTCATGGAGGCATGAGGTCGCTGGAACAGGAGCAACGGGGAGCGGACCAAGTGCCAAAGCTGTGATGTGGCGCTTCCTCCGAACCGGCCAGGGAGGGGCGAGGAGGGGAGTGGGAGCTGGACCAGGAGTGTATGAGAGAGACAGACACCATCTGTGTGGGGAGTGTGTGCTTTATCTCCCTTTATCTTCCCCCAAACTGCTTTCTCGGGGCTAGGTCTTGAAACAAGGCTCTTCTCACTGGCACCTGACCTAGGTCAGTCCAAGGCCATTGGTTGCCCCCTTCCCTTTCCCTGAGATTGTCTGATAAAGTCACGCTGGACAGTGGAAGTAGGTACCAGAAGGCCAGCCTGGAAGCCAACCTGCATTAGATGCTCAGCAGGAAAACAGTCCCCTATTTTGAAACAAACCAAAGGCATTTTAAGTTTATTTGTCCAAAACCTTGGCTTTTGTCCCCATTGTTAAGGATGACACCCTAAATTAGTAGTTCTCACCCAGGAGCAGTTTTATCCCCAAGGTTCACTGACAACGTCCGGAGATATTTTACATTGTCACAGTTGGACATGGAGGGCTCTGAGGCAGGGAGGCTGCCCAACGCCCCAGTGCACAGGGCAGTCCCCGCCATGAAGAATGGCCTGGACCGTATGTCAATAGAGCAATTCCTGTCATTGCCCGCTGATCCTGTGGCATGAAGAACCCAAAATGGCAGTAGTCCCAACTTCAGTGGCACTCCCACAGTGCCCCCTAGTGGAAGCACCTGTAATCCAGTGGAACTTACTTAACCCAGTTTCAACTCCACCTTAAAGGGCACAACACCCTTGGGGGAAATCAGATGGTGAGAAGTCCTGCTCAGGACACAGCAGCCATTTCAGTTGCAGGCTTAGCCCACATGTAGAGCTGGGAGGCATGGCCCTGCATTGTGCATCGTCCTTTATCAAGCTCTTTTACGTTACCCAGCTTGGGAGTAACTGGCTGGCACTACACCAACCTTCTTACATAGGTTCCCAGTGCACAGAGCCCAACACATTTCTAGTAAACAGCAGGAAGAGGCCAGGCCTGGGGTTTCAAACCCTTGGTCCAAGGGTTTCTGTTCAACGTGTTTTCCAAAGTGGTTGCACCTGTGAGCAGTGTCGGAAAGTCACAGTTGTTCCACATGCTTGCCAACACTTAGTATTGTCCGTTTTTAAATTTTTATTATTGTAGTCCTTCTGGTGCATGTGTGGGATAATCTCACAGTGGTTTTCATTTTTGCTACTCAGATGACCAATGAAGTTGAGCATCTCTTCATATGTTTATTGGTCACTGGATATCATTTTTTTTTCTGCAGTCTTTTACCCATTTTACTATCACTGATTTTCAGGAGCTCTACATATGTTCCAGAGACAAGCCTTTGCCCCATATACATAATTCAAGTCTCTGTTCCCATGCCTTGGAGTTGCCTTTCACTTCCCACGTCCTTGGTCTCATCATTCATATCCTGAAGTTTCTACTCATGGCTCTTCTAGTTTATTTCCATTGATTCTTGAGAATAATGTGTCCTTTTCCTTAGATTTTTCTTTTATTTTGCTAAATTTTATTCCTAAGCACATTTTTCTGGTCCCAGAAGGACCTGTAGAAGACAATATTCTAATTGATTAAATGTTAACGGGTCTTTAGTTTGCCTTCAGTCTTCGTTGGTAATTTAGCTGGGCTCACACTACTCCGAGAATTCTCTTTCTTTCTCAAAGTGCATTAAACAGTCATGAAGAAAGAATAATCTCACTTTGCATATGTATTTTAAACTTCTTCACTTGAGTTCTTTTTATTTTTTACATTTTCTTCTGTTTCAAATAGAGATTTGATTTCCCCAAATGGGCTGACTGGTCTCCATCTCTTCACCTGCAGAAACTGGTGAGTGTCCAATGCTTTTGAGCCTTACAGAGGGAAATGATTTTTTTTTTTTTATGTGGGGGATTTTAGACCTCTGGACCTCTTTCTGAAACCTAATGTGCAAATAGAAACTGTAGTTAGAGGAAGGCAATGCAGACCTAGGTAGTCTTGTGCTAGAACAGCCGGCCATCTGCTGTGGCCATCTACAGTCAGCTGGGGACATGGACCCTTCATCTTCCAGGGTCAGCTGACCAGTCAGCAGGAACAGCTGTGGCAGAATGTCCTGCTCTGCTCCCAGAGCCCCTCCCCACCTCTTCCTTTGGGCATCTATGGTGAGGTTGACCCCGCTGGGAAGTTTAGTGGTGGGTGGAGCCACCGCTCCCTTATTTTAGTTTTTTGCTGGTGCCATTCCTTATTATAAATCACTAAGAATTTAGGAGCTCTGATGGTGCCTTTTTCTAGTTCCCAGAAATCATGAAGATTTTCCCCTATTCTGTTAGATCATTTGGGGGATTTGTTTGAATAATGGACTTACAAGCTACAAAAAGTTAGAATGTCCTCCTGAATGAGGTGCGTTAATGCAGGCTCTGTGAGGGAAGGCATCTGTAGATTTGAGTGCATGCCAAACCGCAAATTCGGGGATTAGGGATTATAGTAAAACACACAGCCAGCTGGAGGGTCTCCCTCATTAGCTCATTCTAGAATCAGTAATTTACATCTTGCTCAAGCACTGGACATCCCTGGCTTAAGTGTCCTTGACACTGAAACCGGCTTTGAGCTCCAAGGGCTAGCTGACCTGCGTCTCCATTCCACTGGAGGAACTCCAGAGCCTTCTCTGCAAACGCCTTGACTGTGCGTGCACTTTTGTGAGATTCTCAGGCTTTGCTGAGTGTTTCTATAAATGCTCGTTTGGGTTCTTTTGCAATCAAGACAGCACATCCAGGGTTTGTATAATTAGTTCAGCTTGACCTCTCTCCAGTCAGCACTGTTGACTTTGGAAGCCGATCACTTCCATTGCTCATCCCCAAAAGGCAGCTCCTTTCCTGGCTAATTGTACTTTCAAAGCTTTAAAATAAACTCTGTGTTGTTAGTTTGTTAGTTTTTAAGGTTCATTACTGTTAAGATAGCAATTTCCCAAAGTGATTAATACATGACATTCCCAATAAAAGATTTTGAAATCCTATAAAATCATGCCGTCACTTTTTTTGGAAGCAACTTCAGTCTTTTAATACAATTGCAAAAATAGTACAGATATCCTCATCTTCCAGCCTCTACT
The DNA here is from genome assembly GCF_014108245.1 of Pipistrellus kuhlii. NCBI lineage: Eukaryota > Metazoa > Chordata > Mammalia > Chiroptera > Vespertilionidae > Pipistrellus > Pipistrellus kuhlii. The sequence continues at coordinate 28,634,242 of NW_023425573.1, forward strand.
AATGTGAACATTTCACATAACCAATAGTACACTTCTCAACGCCGGAGGTTAATGCTGACATGGCACTGTTAAGTAATCAACAGACCTTATTCACACTTACCCACTGTTTCACTCAGGTCTCATTTTTGGCCAAGGACCCAATGCAGACCCTGCATTGCATTTGGCTGTCCTGACTCCCTGGTTTCCCTCGTCTGGGACAGTTGCTCGGTCTCTGTGTCTTTCACAGCCTTGACATGAATGAAGAATACAAGTTGATATTTTGCAGACCGTCTCAGTTTCCGTTTGTCTGACATTTCCTCATGAAGAGACTGAGCTGATGCATATTTGCCAAGGACGCTGCAGAGGCAGTGCTGTGCCTGTCATGCCCGGGGTAGGTGTGGTCCACAATTCCTGTTACTAGAAATGGTCATGGTGATTTGGTGAAAGTGTGTTGTCAGGTTTTCCCACTGTCCCCTCCATATATTCCCTTTGCAACTATTAATATTACGTGGGAGAGACTTTGAGGCCATGTAGATGTCCCATTTTCATCAAACTTTCCCCCTCTTGTTTTATCATCCTTTGAATGATTTTTGTCTACAACAGTTATTAGTATGTGTCAGGCAAATAATGATTATCTATTGCCATCTTTCTTTCTATGTGGATTAATGAATTTTACTGTGAGAGCTGTTCTTTCACTTCTATTCAGGTACTCAGTTATTTAGTTGCATTAATTGAATTCATGGGCATTCAGTATATCCTAAGAGCTATAACCCATTACTATTATTAGATATTTTGTTGCTCAACTAGTCCCAGATTTGGTCATTGGGAAATCCTTCAAGCTGGCTCCATTTTGACCTGGCCCCAACATGTTGGGATCACATTCTTACTTTCTGGCACCACAAAATACTTCTGGCTAATCTTATACATTTCCTGGGCAAGCCCTGTTGGCATTGTCTCTCCAAGGAGTTCTGTTCTGTTCATTGGATAATTCTAGGTAGAACCCAAGATCTGGGTACCAGGTGTGCTCACTGCTGAAGGGCCTTGTTTCTCAGCCCTCTCATTCGTTGTTTAGGTTCATTCCCTCATATTCTGCGTGTGAGAAAGGTAAAATAGTCTCCATGCCTTCTACTGAAGTCTTACTCCATGCATTCAATACTTCTCTGCCCCTCTCTTGTTGATTTGTTTTTGTTTTTGCACTTTTACATATCAAGGGCACAGAGTGGAGGAGACAATGGGTTGGAGAAGCCTCAGACGTTTTAAAACACTATAGCACAACTGTCAGGTGAGAGTGTAGCCACAGGTCATAGAACAAGGTCAAGTGGATTGGCCGGTGTAGGGATTGAGCCTGAACTGTGGCCTCATTGGCACCAGGACTTGGAAGAGCACACATGGCTCCTCCCTGCGCGCACCCTCTTACCCCGCCTCCCTGCCCCGACCCTCCAATATCATCTTGTTTCCTGGAGACCAGCTCCCTCTTCCATAAATGTTATGTTATCTGTGGTTTCCTGACACATGGGTTCCAAGACGCTGAGGCGGGTGGGAGAGTGGGCTGCGTGATCCTAACTGGCAGCCAGGGGCTCTCTCCCAAGGCCAAGGCCACTGACTCATGATCCTACAGGCCATCTTCTCCATGGTGGGAGGGCACTGCTGGCCAGCAGCCCTTAGCTGTGCGTGGGAAGACTGCCTCTTCAGGACAGAGAAAACATTGTATTTTTCACTCAAATGTCCTTTCTGACCACAATGAAAAGGCAGAACTCATGTAGAGTTCCCAGCTGTGGGCACTCGCCCAGCCTTTGCCTCTGGGTCCTCGTGGTCTCCTGGGAAGACTACAGCCTGGGGACAAGGCATGTGTGAGGTCAGAAGGGCCACAGCCTCCCCCCGCCTGTGAGCCAGGCTGCCCCTGCTCCCCACCCTGACTCAGCTCACTCTGTGAGAAGCTTTCTCTCTGAAACAGCTCTGGTCTGTGGCTCATGATGGAAAGCCCCTAGCCATGCCTCTCTCCTGAGTTCCCATGGATAGCAGCAGAACAGGTGTAAGGACAGTAACAAGAAATGAATCAACACTAGACACAAGGAAGATGGGGGTGCACAGGCAAGAAGCTTCCAGAAATACCTTCAGCATCCTGAACAGGTGGCAAGACTGAATGGCTCACTGGCATACTTACCTGTGGGCTGGAAAGTCTCTTCTGGGAAGAAGGTTCGGGGAGTCTTGGCAGAGGCTCCATAGAGCCTCACAATCAAGTGCAGGGCCTTGAGCACCTGAGGCTGTGGACAATGTGGGGAGATGTGGCAGGGTCTGCACTGGGTGGGCAGAGCTGTGGGTGCTCTGGCCAGCCCAGCTCATGTCAGTCAAAACAACCATTGCTAAGGACAGACGCTGGAGAAGTGTCTTGTGGGTTACTGAGGGACAGCTTCTGCAGAGGCCTGCTGCATCTTCACAGGGTTCCTGAGGTCTTCGGTCAAACCCAAATGCTCCTGTCAGACAGCAGTCTCTGGAGGAGGCCTGGCAATGAGGCAGCCAGCAGACAGGGCAGTGGGGTGGGCAGGCAGCAGTGTGGCCTGCAGCACTCAGTCAGTCTCTCCTTACCAGTGACTATAAGAGCTGTCCTTCACCTGGGACCTGAGATGGACCTGATTGAGGGTGAGAAAACTGAAATGAAAGGAAAGCACACATTTGGAGGCCCTGAAGGTCATCTCAGAGACGAAGACACTTTGGTGCTGGTCCCAGGCCTTCCAGTCGTGTGACCTTTGGGCCTCGGTTCCCTCCTCTGTGATGCAGGCCCCCCTCGGCACTAGCATGGATTTGGGAGCACTCCCACGGTGACACTGCAAGGCTCCCCAGCATGCTGTTAGAACTGCTGTTGAACTCTTTCCTGACTCAGTGCTGGGCACTGAGGACCCTCAGAGGAAGGTGTTCAAACCGCACAGTGGGATTCAGTTACTGTTTGTTTGGTTACCTGATGCTGCAAAACAAATCACCCCAAAGCCCAGAGACTAATAATGACAAATCATCATGTATGACAGCACATGGTTTCATGTGGGTCAGGAAGCCAGGAGCAGCCTGGCCAAGGATTCTGCCTTGTGCTTTCTCATGAGCTGCACAGTCAGATGTCAGCTGGGGTCTCGGTCACTGAGGGCTGTACTGGGGCTGAATGGCTCACTTCCAAGTGGCTCATTTGCATGCTTAGCAGATTTGTGTTGCCTACAGGTTGCTGCCTGCTGATACCCTATGGATCTCTCTGTGTAGACTGGACTTCCTTACATAATGGTGTCTGGATCTAAAGCTGGATGTTCTAACAGAGAGAGAATAAGAGAGAGAGAGAGAGAGAGAGAGAGAGAGAGAGAGAGAGAGAGAGAGAGAGAGAGAGAGAGAGAGGAAGCTGTGCTGTTTTATGACTTAGCACAGGAGATATGACACCATTAGCCCTTGCCACACCCCTGACCAGGGCAGTCACAGTCTCTGCCCAGATCTGAGTAGAGGAAACTAGACCCCATCTCTCAGTGGAAGGACCAATCACACTGTAAGACTATGTGGAATGGATCCAATATCTATACTAATAAAAGGGTAATATGCTAATTATACTGGACATCTGTCTTCGTGTCAGGGGCTGAGGCAGAGGAGGTTAGGGGCCATGAGGCAGGCAGTGAGGAGCAGTTAGGGAGTGATCAGGCCAGCAGGGGAGGGCAGTTAGGGGGTGATTAGGTCAGCAGGGAGCAGGTAGGGGGTGATCAGGTTGGCAGACAGAGGCAGTTAGGGGCAATCAGGCAGGCGAGTGGTTAGGAGCCAGGGGTCTCAGATTGAAGAGGGTACAGCTCGGGCTGAGGGACCCTCCTCCCCTGTGCACAAATTTTGTGCACTGGGCCTCTAGAATATAAAATAAACATATGTCTTTGGAATATAGAGTCTGACACAGTATTTCTCTTATTAGAAATGGAGAGAGCAGTTTTCACCCACCTTTTGTCAAAAATTGCTGGCACTCCCAGAGCCGTTTTGTCTGTCCCATCTGGGAATCGAAATGAACCTTTCTTTTCAGACTCTAAGCTTGATAAAGACTGTCTGGAAATATTTATAAAAATGACAAAACTGGCTGGGTTGGTGAAGTAGCAGAAAAAACAGAACACCAAAGAACAATTCAAGAATTCATCAAATTTATATCATATTGAAAAATCTCTTGCACTCAGAAAACCACTTGGCTATGGGAATCAATGACATAATTGCCCGTGATCTATGACTTTGAGAAGGAAGAGGTGTAAACATGGCTCTGGAAATGTGCAAGTGAATCTTCCTCACGTAGATTTATAGCCTTCACTCCTCAAGCCTCTGACTCTATTCAACCCTCAGCTCTCAGCACAGGAACTGCTTCTTTTCCCTGGAGATAGTGGAACCCAACCCGGGAGCACTCTCAGCTTTGCAGCACTGAATCTGAATGCCAACTTGTATCTTCCTTCATCCCCTTTGCTCCCTCAGTACAACAGCAGAGCAGCCCTGCCCTGACCGGCCAGCATCTGTGCAGCCCACCTACCTCTTCACTCAGAGGACCAGTGACCTGTTGACTTTCACTCTCACCTGTGTCTTAGACATGTTGCTTTTATTGTTTCTTTTCAGCATTTCATTCCAGGCTCATCTTTAAAAGCACAAAATCACCATCACCACCACAATCAGAACCACCAGCAGTGGGTGGCCCTGGCCCTAAGCCCATGGGTCATGACCTTTGAGATTCTTTGAGATATAGAGGGATAGGGCTTGGATTTCAGACACCCTGGTTCTACAACCATCTGTAACTCTGTGGTTCAGAGGTATGCCTGACTTTGGTGTTACTCCAAGCATCTTCCAATAGACCACAGGACAGGACCTACCACAGCTAACTCACATGTAAAGAAGAATAGATGTAGGTAAACACAAATGCTGTATCTGCTCATTGACCGTCCTGAAGGACTTGCAGAACCAGAGGCTCTTAGGAAGTAAGACTGTCCTTTCCATGGTACCATGGAGTGAGCATCTTGGTGATCACATCCTCCCACATGAAGGAGCGACACGTGGGAACATCTCTGCCCATCAAGAACTCAGTCCTTCCAAGGGTGCCCATACAGGGCATTCCCATCAGCTGGACCGAACCCTTAAATATTGTACAAAGGGCAATATGCAAAAAATCAATAAAGAAAAATCATCTACATGGAGACTAGAGACCAAAATCAATATTAAAAAAAGGAACCCAGAGAAAATAGAGACAAGGCAGGAAGCAAAAGAAAGGAAAATAATTCTGTTAATCTTAGAAAACTATGGCACCTGAAAGATAAGAATAAAAGTTACCTATGGATGAAGCAGAATAAGAAATAGCGTTTAAACTTTGAAAATGTGGTAGCAGATTAAAATGTGCTAAGGAAGCCGGGACCGGTTTGGCTCAATGGATAGAGCGTCGGCTTGGGGACTGGGGGGTCCCGGGTTCGATTCCGGTCAAGGGCATGTACCTTGGTTGCGGGCATATCTCCAGTAGGGGGTGTGCAAGAGGCAGCTGATCAATGACTCTCTCTCATTGATGTTTCTGACTCTCTATCTCTCTCCCTTCCTCTCTGTATAAAAATCAATAAAATATATTTTTAAATAAATAAATAAATAAATAAATAAATAAATAAATAAATAAATGTGCTTAGGAGAACTGAAAGATAAAATCAAGGAAGTCTCTGAGAGAGTAGAAGAAAAAGAGAGAGATGTAGGAGAGGAGAGGAAAGACAAGGTATGAGGAGTGTTAGAATGTTCTGGGTGCTCTCCACTTCTCCAGACTCTGGACTCCTTCTTCCCCTGCTCTGCATCAGGAGTTGGCCTCCAAGGCCTCCCCCAGGAGATCCCAAGCCCCTGACTTCCAAGAGGAGATGAGGAGAACAGGACATGAAGGAGGGGCTGACCACATCTCACCTGTAGTTCCTCTGGGTGGGGAGTGTGTTTTCTACACAACTATTCTCTCTGACTCTGAAGCAGCTCTTCCTCCTCCCTTTGGGGCTACAGTCCCACTGTCACAGCCCCAGAGGACTGCCAATGTCCTCGCAAATTCTCCCCTTATCAAATCCTCTGCAGTTACTTTAGTCTGGTCATGCCCTCTGTTGTGTCTTGAGGCCCTATCTAATCAGAGCACTAGAAACAGGCCCCAGAGAGAATGAGGAGGAAGAAAATTATCAATGACTATTCCTAAGAGGGTTTTCCAAAGTTTATAATAGGAATCCCATTGAGATGCCCTATGACTGCCCTGTACAGCTAAGGGGAAAAGAGAAGAGAAAAGTGGTCAAAGTCTGGATGGAGATTCCCAAGTGACATTGGACTCTTCAAGGTCAATGTAAAAATTCAAAGAAAAATCCATGAAGCTAGAGTTCTATACCCAGCTGAGCTGTCTTTCTCTCTTCCTGACACTACTGCAGCTGCGTGTGACCAACAAAACAAGGGTTCTAAAGAAGAGAAAGAGAGGACTTAGAATTCAGGAAAGAGAGGTCTCGATTCAGAACAGGGCAAAGGAGATGGTAATTTCCAGAAAAGGGCCACCAGGGGGAATAATGAAATGGTTAGATTTTTTTTTTTTTTCCAAAATATTTAAGCATTTGGAAAATATTTCTGGGCGTCTGACCAATCAGATGGATCACTTGCTAAAAATAGTGATAGATATGTAGAACACCAAAAGAGTAAAAACTTATGCAATTGTTAACTCAATTGTTAACTCACATCTGCAAAGTCCTTTCTTCCATGGAAAGTGGTATTTGAAGATTTGAAGGCTAAGGTGAGGACATTCTGGAGGACATTCAGCATTTGCTCCTGTGGGTCTTGAACACTAATGGGTTATGGAAACAACTGAATGGATCACAAATAGTATTCTCTGGGGAACATTATGCTAAGTGAAATAAGCCAGTCAATGAAAGAAAAATACCACATGATCTCACTCATTTATGGATAATAAAGAACATTATAAACTGATGAACAAAAAGATAGATACAAAGACAGTAAAGCATCAAACAGACTGTCAAATTACAGCGGGAAGGTTAGGGAGAGGTGAAGGAGATAAGAGATCAACCAAAGGACTTATATGCATGCATATAAGTACAACCAATGGACACAAAACACTGAAGGGTGAGAGCATGTATAGGAGTGGGGGGAGGCAATGTTAAGATATGTACACATATAATTCCTTAATTAAAAAAATGGAAAAAATAGTATTCTCAAAAATGGAATGGATTGGAATAGCCAGAGGCATTATCCCCCATACTGGTCTGTGCTGCTTCATAGAACTGTCACAGTCATATTTATACACACATCTACCCATACAGCATACATGTGGACAAGGTCCCAAGGTTAAAGGTTGGGCAAAAGTGGAAAGTTACTGACATAGAATTCTGAATGCCCTGCTTTGCGTAGAGTGGTGGTGGACAAGGGAGGACTTGGAGAAAAAAATTAGCTCTGACTTTCACTGGCTGTGTGACATTTGGTAAGTCAATTAACATATCTGAATTTGTTTCCTCTGTGATAAAACAGTGCTAATCATACTATTACCCAGATTGTTTTGAGGATGAAATGAAAGCATGTGAGACTCCCATAACTGTGCGGCAATGTAGTCAGAGTAGTCAGTGTTTAAGGTTATTATTGAATTAGAGGCCCGGTGCACAAAATTCATGCACTGAGGGGAAGTGGGGAGTCCCTCAGCCAGGCCTACACCCTTTCACAGCCCGGGAGTCCTCAGGGGATGTCTGACTGACAGCTTAGACCTGCCACCATCGCTATGCTCTCCTCTCCAGGTATGAGCCTGGCTCCTACATTGAGCATCTGCCTCCTGGTGGTCAGTGCACATCATAGTGAGCAGTTGAGTGGCCTTAGAATATCATTAGCATATTATGCTTTGATTGGTTGAACAGACAACCAGACACTTAGCATATTAGGCTTTTATTATATTACATAAGACTTCCTGATGAAAAAGGTCTGAGGACAGTTTAAGTACTTGCAGTTACCCATATCCACCACTAGATGGAAGTCTTGCCTTAGGGGACAAGGAGAGAGCTAGAAGAAGGGCCTGACTTTAAAGGGCCAGGGTGTCCTTAAGAAGGGTTGTCTTCTGTAAAAATTAGGCTGTTCTCACTTTCCCCACAGCGGCAAAGAGGCATTTCCTGTCCTCAGAGCACTTGCATGTCATTTTCTTTCTTTTTTTAATTTTTATTATTGAAACCATTACACATGTCCCCTTTTTCTCCCATCGACCTCTTCTAATGCATCCCACCCCCAACCCCAGGCCTCCACCATCCTATTGTCTGTGTCCATGGGTTATGCATATATGCATACAAGTTCTTTGGTTAATCTCTTCCCACCCTCCCCTGCCTTCCCTCTGAGATTCAACAGTCTGTCCCCTGCTTCTCTGTCTCTAGACCTATTTTGTTCATCAGTTTATTAGATTCTACATATGAGTGAGATCATGTGATACTTATCTTTCTCTGACTGGCTTTTTGTTTTGTTTTGTTTTATTTTATTTTGTTTTGTTATCATATTCTCCAGGTTTATCCATGTTGTTGCAAATGGTAAGAGTTCTTTCTTTTTTAAAGCTGTGTAGTATTCCATTATGTAAATGTACCACAGCTTTTTTATACACTTATCTGTTGATGGGCACTTGGGCTGTGTTCAAATCTTAGCTATTGTAAATTGTGCTGCAATGTACCATAGGGGTACATACATTCTTTCTGATTGATGTTTCTGACTTCTTAGGATATATTCCTAGAAGTGGGATCCCTGGGTCAAATGGGAGTTCCACTTTTAATTTTTTGAGGAAACTCCATACTGTTTTCCACAGTGGCTGCACCAGTCTGCATTCCCGCTAGCAGTGTATGAGGGTTCCCTTTTCTCCACTTTCTCACCAGCACTTGCCAACCTGTTGATTTGTTGATGATAGCCATTCTGACAGGTGTAAGATAGTACCTCATTATTGCTTTGATTTGCATCTCTCAGATGATTAGTGACTTGGAGCATTTTTTTCATGTCTCTTGGCCTTTTGTATGTCCACTTTGGAGAAGTGTCTTTTTATGTCCTTTGCCCATTTTTTAAGTGGATTGCTTGTCTATTTTGTTTGTTTGTTGTTTTTTAAAATACATTTTATTGATTTTTCACAGAGAGGAAGGGAGAGGGATAGAGAGCTAGAAACATCGATGAGAGAGATACATTGACCAGCTGCCTCATGCATACCCCCCACCAAGAATGTGCTTGCAACTAATGTACATGCCCTTGTATGGAATCGAACCTTGGACCCTTGAGTCTGAAGACTAACACTCTATCCACTGAGGCAAACAGGTTTCGGCTTGTCTTCTTTTTGTTCAGTTTTATGAGTTCCCTGTATATTTTGGAAATTAACCCCTTATCAGATGTATCATTGTTAAATATGTCCTCCCATGCAATGGGCTCTCTTGTCATTTTGTTGATGGTTTCTTTTGCTGTAGTCCCATTTGTTTACTTTCTCTCTTTTTTTTTTTCCTTTGCCCTCGGAAGCTGCCTGTGGCTGGCACAAGTGGAGGCACCCCCGTCAGGGCAGCAAAGAGTCCACAGCGACACCTCCTCATGGACCTCAGGCAGGCTCCCTGGGCTGGGATCCCCAGCCTTCCCTTCAGTCTGCACAGCACCCCCTGCAGGAATCTTGATTGTGCCCATTTTACAGTAACGGAAACTGAAGCTTACAGAAGTGAGTGGTTTCCCCAAGGTTGCAGGGCCAGCTGGGGCTCAGAACCTGAGCTTAGGATGCAGCCCCAGCCCCTCTGTCTCCCTGTCTCCGACCTGCCCAGGGCCTGCTGGCAGCCAGAGAAAGGACCTGGAGGCTTCAGGTTGTACTGAAGGCCACAAACTTTATTTTCAAACAAAGCGAACAAAAAACACCCCTAAATGCTTAATTAAACTGGAAAGTTCTTTTTACATCTGCATGACAGAGGAGTGAAGCCAGCAGCCAGCAAAATCCCAGAGAAGAGTTTCCCAGGGATCAAAGGAGACTCTGCAGGGACATCTGACAGCCCCCCGGTTCCCTCTTTCCGCAGATTCCAACCTTGTAATTAGACAAGAATTCGGACCGTCTGTACCCACATTGGCCCTGAAACGGCCACTGAGAGGAACACTGGTCAGCAGTGAAGACCACACGATGTTCTGTGGTTTGTGTTCTGAATGGAGCTGCCAAGAGCACAGAAAACAGGGGCCATAAAAACCCATAATGCCAGCCCTGCGCCCACATGGGTAAACCTGGTGTTGGTTGTGCTTCCTCTGGAGAAATCCCCTGGGCCAGCTGGTCTCCTTGGAGCCGAGGAAAGTGGAGGAAGTGCAGCAACTGAGAGAGTGAGCGGGGCATCCGAGCAGCTGGCTGGTGGGTCCACATGAGTCTGTTTCCTGGTGACCATGGAAACACACATCAGAAGCAGGGCCTCAGCGCAGGGGCTCATGGTGTGAGTCAGAGGCCCAGCTCTGCGGGGGCAGCCCCTCCTGGTCACGTCCAGGGACTGATTTGTCACTAGACGTGGAGTTTCTCCATCCTCCGTTCTCACACTGCTCAGGGGCCCAGGCCTACGTGCTCTCTCTCTCCCGTTTAAGAAACAGCTGTTGCTCCAGGTCAGCAGTGATGAGCTGATGGAGCACTTCCTGGGTGACAGCCTGTGGGTGGAGTAGCCCTCAGGTCCTCCCAGGGCAGGGTGCCCTCTACCCAGTTCTCAGATGCAGAGAGCAAGGCTGAGGTTCCCATGGTGCCCCCTTGGAATCCTGCCATGCACTGCATCCCAAGCTAAATGAGCACAGCTTTCGAAGTGCTTCTGAAATGAACCCCTGCTTCCTGCATCTGGCCTTTTCCTGGGGTGACGGCCACAGAGATGGGGTGTGGGTTACCCCTGAAGGACCCTCAGCCTGGGGCAGCAGACACAGGATTTCTCCAGCCTCTCACAGGCCTCTCCCTGTCTCTGAGCTCAGTGTCCTTCTGGCCTGCCCTGCTCAGCCATGCCACTCTGAGGCCCAGGAAGGAGCCCACAGCATCCACCTCCACATGCTGGGCCCCATGTTCAGCTTCTCATACAGGTTATTGCCATTGAGCCTACAACAGGCCTAGTGATGGACGCTGACACTGTCCCCACTCCCAGCCCAGGAACTGAGGCTCAGAGAGCTTCAGGGAGCTGGTCATGGTTCCTCAGCCAGTAGGTAGCTGGTCCAGGAGTCGAACCATGGCCTCAGAGTTCATAGTCTTATTTAATTCTGACTGTCCTTCCCTCCTTCCCTCCTCCCACCTCCAGGACTGACTGCAGATAGCAGAGAACACTGGACTGTTTGCATAGGGAATCAGTAAATGTGCTATCTACCACCACTCTGCTGTTCTACCATGGTCCTTCTTGCTGGATTTGGCATAACGCATAGGGATCTCGTCTGCCTGCTGGGCACTCGGTGCCACAGCAAACCTCGGAAGTCCCTGTGCTGCATGGGGACAGCCACCCAGCATAGCTTCACTGTAGACAAGCCCCGCCTTGGAGACAGTACAATGGCTCCTGGGTGTTGAATGCTAAAACTCGGGAACTGTGTGAGGCAGTTAGTTGTTAAGCTCGGCCATTATTGCAAATTAAATCACTCATCTTCACGATTAAGTAAATTGTTATCAGCAAAAATAATAAATTCCCCAAATGTACCACTTCTTAACTATTTTTATTACAGCTTACTATTAGCTATTATTTATTTATTAAATCTGAATGGTCACAGACCACATAACGGTGTGATGCTGGGTATCTCTTTCCAATTCTGTTTTCAGTGATATCATGTTGGGGAAGTATTTACACCATGGGAATTAGCAAACATTAGAATTAGGTGTTTTGATTTGGATTTTTTTTTTTTTTTTTCCTGGAGAGCTGGATATTAAACAGTTATTGGTGCCCATTGGATAATAGCATATATGCAGCATCTTTTGTATTCAAAGCAACACGTTCAAAAACATCTGGCTAAGTAAACATGGAACCCTAAATCTAAACTTTTAGAAAGTCTCATTGAAAGGCACAGAACTGTAATGAAGATGGGAGATGAATAATCCTGAGAGCATTGCTACCCTTGACCTGGGGAAGAGGTCCCATACTCAAACAGCCCTGGAAGTAGGCTCCGGTTGGATATCATGCAAGGTTCTCTCGAAATTTCCCTGGAAAAGGCATAGAAAGAGAGGAGAGGAGAGGAGACAGATTCAGGAGAGGAGAGGTTTACCAACAACAAGGTGGACAGGAAAGGGAGAGGGAGGGAGCTTGGCGCATGGAGGGAGTGCCCTGGCAGAGGAAGTTCAGGATGGCTCCGAGTGCTGCTGGGCGCTGGCTTCTGCTGCTGGATACTCAGCACACTGCAGAGTGGACCTTTGTTTCCCAGGCTCCCTGTTGCTGGCACCGACTTGCACTTCTTGGTTCAAGATTTGAGGAGCACTCAAAGGGCTCACATTTCTCCAGGCAGAGGAATCTGACTGGTCCTCACATCGAGTTCACCAGAAAGAGAGTGGACTCCGTCTGAGGTCCTCCCTTTGAATTATTCAAAGGAAATTCCAGATGGTTGTTCTGTGGGGCCACCCAGAAGGACTGCTGGACCCCACTCTGAGCATTACTGGGCATTGGTCATGAGACGCACCCAGTTGCTGGAAACTGGGCACAGAGAGGCAAGCTTGGGTAATGCAGTGAAGACACTCTAACCCACAAGCCAGTGATAAATGGATGAGGGGCTTCGCAGCTGGGGAGGGGAGCCTGGGCCAGGCTTCTGGGGTGGCTGCACTGAGTCCAGGAGGACTTTTCTTTAGAAAAGAAAATGCATACCAGATAACAGTATCGGAGTTCTCCTGGATGCCCATCTTCAGCTTTTGTTGTTTTGAGAGAAAGCCTACTTTGTACCATCGCCTCACGGCATATTCCCAGGTAGTTTCTATGACCTATTTCAGAAGATAGCAGAGGCCTCGTGTCTTCTGGGCACCTTCAGAGGGAAGGGAAAATGTGTTCCTCTGCAGACACAGGAGGTGAACAGAAGCATGCTGGGAGCAGGGACAAGGCTTCCACAGGAGGTGATGACTGTCCAGACTCCCTCAGGAGTGGCTTTGGAGGGGCCTGGGAACTCCTTCACGGGTCAGAGAGTCCAGGTGGGAAGGCTCCATTGTGATGATTAGCGTGGAGGGGTGCTTTGGGGGTGAGGTCCTCAGAGATCCTCCAAACTTCTGTGGGGACTCGGCAAAGGTCCCTAAATACGTGAAGGAGATGGAGCAACAAGGTTTCCATGCCAGAAGACAAATGCTACAACGCTGACTGGGGATGGCCAGCTCAGGAGGCTGTGGCCCAGCTCTGGCCAGAACCAAAGGGAGGAGCAACTGGGCCGAGATCAGCGGTCCTGACGGGACCACAGGGGCCCAGGCCAGCCTCGAGACCCAGAGCCCCAGCCGCAACTGTGATGGAGCTGAGGGCTATGTGGAGAGTAACAGGAACTGGGTGGACTGTTCTCACACTCAGTCTGTGGGCTGGGTCCCAGACCCATTGTCTAAGACAGCGGTTTTCAATCTTTCTCATCTCATGGCACATGAGCTAATTACTAAAATTCGGTGGCACACCAAAAAATGTATTTGGCCAATCTGACAGAAATATAGGTGTCATTCTAATTCAGTCACACCGGATAGCAATTGTGGTGTTGGCTGTTGTCACCTATTTGACAGTCTAAGCCTTAGACTAAGGGATAGGGGTTGGTGCCCCTGACTAAATAGTCAGGTACTGCATGTTTTAAAAGTTCTTGTGGCACACAGGTTGAAAATCGCTGATCTTAGACACTGGCTGTGGTTTACAAAAGATGTACACACATGTGTAACCTTTGACCTAGTAAGTCCATCTCTGGGAGTGAGAGGAGGATGAAATACCCTTCGAAGCGTTATCTGTAACAGCAGAAAATAGGGAAGAAGGACATTTCCAGTAACCGAGAGGGGGACTAAGTACTAGGAGACAGTTGTTGTGAAAAACCATATATCTGGACACTTCTTAACGGCACAGGAAAATTCTAACATGACATGTGGAAAGGGATGGACAAGAGTCAGGTGTGATACAGGCCTGTGAAATGCACAGAAAAAGGGAAATGCTCCAAAATTTTTAAAATGTTTTTCTTTGACTGTCCTAAATTATGAGCCAGTCCTAATTCTCTTTCTACTTTTCTTCTTCTCAGACTGTTTTGGGAACAACCAAGATAAGGATGAGGAAGAGCCATGTGTTGGGTGAAGAGAAGTTTGGGAGGAAAGGACTTGGGTTCCTGGGGGAGGCTCCTGACAGAGACCCCCGGACGGGCACTCCTCACGCTTTGCCGCCCTTGGTGGGCCACCCCCCCCGCCCCTCCCCCCGCTCCCCGGTCCGGTGGGAACTGGGAGAAGACACACCTCTGACTCCTCGTTAGTAACTGAGAGCTGCCCTGTGTGGCTCACTAGGAAACTTGGATCAGATGGAGAATGAATTCTCGGCCAACATCACATGAGAAGTGTTTGGGAGGAGTAGGAAATGCAGCGATTTGACCGCAGGGCTTCACCTCGCTTCCCTTTGGAACCACGCTCGCTTGTGGGAGTGATGGAAACACCTCTCCAAGGACTGGGAGCTGGAAGGAAGGGACGACGTGTCCAGAGGGATAAGGATCTGGCAAGGCAAGGGCAGGAAGGAAGCCATTTCAGAGTAAAGAGATGAAAAGTGCCCTCACTTAGCAAGGGGATGGGGGCAATAAGTCCCTGGAGGGTCTGGCACAGGAGCCAGGGCAGCTGGACCCTCTGTGCCCTGTGTGGCTGAGTCCGTAGGAAGAGTTACCAGGCTGAGGCTCAGGGACAGCCCATGGCTTAGGGGCACAGTTTAAGAAGATTTTCTCAAAGGATCACCTGACCTCCAAATGTCTGCCTGGTGGATTGACCCAGGGTTTGAACACAGACACACACACATTCACACACTCACACACACTCACACACACACTCACGCACACTCATGCACACACACTCACACACACACTCTCACACACACTCACACACACTCACACACACACTCACACACAGAAACACACACACACATATACACACACACACTCACACTCACACACACACACACAGACACACACTCATACACTCACACACACTCATACACACACACTCACACACACTCACACACACACACTCGTGCACACACACTCATACACACACGCACACATACACTCACACACACTCACACACACACACACTCGTGCACACACACTCATACACACACGCACACATACACTCACACACACTCACATATACGCACACTCACACACACACACACACACATAAATTTGATGAACTTGAAATTAAAACTTCTGTGTAAGAAAAGACAAACCAAAGATGCTCCTTTGAATGAAGTCACCAGAGACCCTTTGACATGGAAGGTCACACAGGTCATCATTTGGAGGGCTGAGGGCGTGTACGTGGGATCCATGGAGACCCAGGGTGGCCCTTCGTAATTTCAGCACAGTGACCCCTAGGGCTAAATACAGTACTTGAGGGTCTAATAATGTTTGAAAACCACTCACCAATTTTTGTTAAACTCGTTTTATTTGATAGTTTTGTTGGGTAGTACCTTATCTTAGAATTTGGCCAAAGATGAGAAGTATAATAGTATCTCTCTTTTTTAAGATTTTTAAAAAGATTTAATTATTTTCGAGCAATTTTAGATTTATAACAAAATTGAGAGGGATGGAGAGTAACCTAGATACTCCTGCCCCTCACAGGCATAGCCCCTCCCATTACCAACTTCACTCTCCAGAATGGCACTCTTATTTTTTAACCAACAGTAAGAGCCTACTTAGCATTAATTTGGATTTCTCCCAATAACTAGTGAGATAGAACGTCCTTTCAAAAGTTCCTCAGCCATTTGGGTATATTCTGCTTTCCATAGATGACTGCTCGTGCCCTTTGTCTATTTTTCTATGAGGTGTTTACCTTTCAGTCTGTTGGTTTGCTCGTTCGCTTGGGTTGAAAGGATTTCTTTCTAGGATCCCAACAAGACCCTTCACCTCACCCCCAGTGGTGCATAGAGCTTCTCCTAAGGTTGGCCTGTCTTTCACTGCACAGAAGTTTTCAAATTTATCTTTCTCTTTCTTTGTGTGCATGTCCTTTAAGAAATGCTCCTTCATCCTAAAGTGATAATGAAGTTTTCTGACCCTTTCTGCTAATAGTTTTCCAGTTGTTCCTTTCATATTTATGCCTTTAATCCCAATGAGTAGCTGATTGCCCTTCCTCTGTTTTCTAAACGGGCTGTTTCTTCCCCACCAGCAGCGAGCACCATGGCTGCCCTGCAGCCCATGCCGTGGTGCATGCATCGCCTTGCTCCTGGTCCTGCTCCGAGGACACATTTATTGCCCTGAGCCAGCACCCCGCTGTTGTTCATGCTGGGTCAGAGGCCTTAATATTGGGTGGGGCGAATCCTTCCTTTTTATTTTGTTTACAGACTTGGCCATTTGGGGCCATTTTCTCCTTCACACGGATTCTAGAACCAGAGTGCCCATTTCCCTGAAAACCCTGATAGGAGTTTTATTGACTTGGCATTAAATTTACCCTTTCATTTGGGGAGAATCTGAGTCTTCCTGTGAGTGAATCTTTTGTTTCCTCTCTCTTCATTTATGTAAAACATATTTTATATTCTCCAGTAGCTTTGTATTATTTTCTCCACAAACAGCTTGTTTGTACTTATTCCTGTATGCTGTAATTTTGTCACCATGAGCAAAATCAGTGCTTCATTTATTGATTTTGTGATTTTCCCCCACAATGGTACATATGAATGCGATTGTTTTTGGATAGTGATTTTCTATCTGAAAACCCTGCTGTATTCATGTATGAAGAATAACCATGGCCTCCACCAATAACAGCAATTTGTTTTATTTCCCACCCCCCCCCCCAATTTTTTACCTCTTATTTAAAATTTATTTTGCTATGTCAATATCTGGGCTTTTGAAGCAATGATTATGGGAGCATTTTTTCTTGTCTCCAACATTTAAGCGGATGCAGGCTTTGAAAGTTATGTGCAATGTCAAACTTCCAAGCCTTTGTTTAATGAAAAACATCTTCCTTTCTCTCAAACCAGCCCAGGGCTCAGACGCTTAGCACAAGGACACTTATTTTTTATTTCTCCTCTTTGCATTTCCTAGAGTAACTGGGCTTTTCTGGGGATGGGGCTGGAGGTTCAGGAGAAGTAGGCTTTCTATCTGGGCATCCAAACCCCAAAGGGGGCACGACAGTCAACACCAACTCCTAGCTCCAGGCAAGCCAGGGTGGTCACAGTCTCCGATTTTTCCTACCTCAAACACTTCCCACCACCTCAGCATCCCTCACAGCCCTGGCGCTGACGGGAAGGTGCCTCATTTGACTTCAGGTACAGGAGGGTGAAACGCAGCATCCCTCCCAGGGGCAGATGGGAGAGGCCCCCATCCCAGACCACTGTCTCCATGAGATCTTCCTGGGCATGTGCCTCACCCTTGCCGACTTGCTAATAAATTCTTAGCCTCACATTGTATAGGCTGCAAGTAGATGGGTGACAGGCTAATGACGGCATCAGGGCCTTTGGACACTCCTGCTTCCGGCAGGTGGTGAGCACTCTGGTAAGGCTGGCGGGGGAGGGGGGGGAAGAAGGAGGAGGTGGGAGTGGGATGGGGGTAACTTGTCTTCTCAGCCTTCAGAGCCTCTGAGGAAAGGGAAAGATGACAAGAAACCCCGCACTTAGCATTCTGTTGCAAATGACCAGAAATACTTTGCTTGTCATGCGTTCCTTCCACAAATTTGTTAGGTAATAAAAAGACGATATTCCCAACTTTAAAATCAAAAGCACATTTGAAGACTGAGCCTATTTACTTAGCAACATTTTGGCATTTGAGTAACATACTAAAATTTGGCTTTAAAAATTCCATGTTGTGAAAAGAACTAAGATGGAAGCCAATTTGAGCAAAACCTTGAGTTGGAGGACACTAGACCGCCACCCCCCTCTCTTCCCACCCCAACCCTCACACCATGTGAGACCACAGCAGAACTCAGCCATCTGCAAGCCAGGAAGAGCATCCTCTCCCAGAAGCAAAGTGGCCTGCACCTTGATCTTGGACTTCAGCCTCCAGAACTGTAAGAAACAAGTGTCTGTTGTGTAAGCCGCCCCATGCACGGTATTCTTGCTCCAGCAGCCTGGGCTGACACACTCAGAGGAGCAGGATGTGTGGATCATTCCCCACGTGTACTAACTGCTTTGTGAGTGAAGCCCCCCAGCTTCTACCAGGCTCCTCAGCTCTGTCCTGCCCACCACCTGGTCACAGGGACATCAGGTGTGCTCCGTAGACATAGGGGTGTGGGTTGTGATGCAAGAAGCTCCCATTGGGGGCCTCCTCACCTAAGCCACACCCTCCAACTCAGTGTCAACCCAAGGCCCTGCTGGGGTGGGGAAGGTTGCCTAGCCCTTGCTGCCTCTCTGCTGGCTCTGGGTCCATGTGCAGGTCACTCCTTTCAAGTTCCTGCAGGGAGGAGCCGTGAACTGTGCGGTGACTTGGTGGATTGGTGGCTTGTTGCACACGACAGCCTGGAAGCAGCTGGTCCTGGACCGGGGGCTTGAACGCTGGCCGTCTCTCCTGTGCATCCCAACAGACATGACTAACATCTGGCGCGATCCGACAGTCTGAGACAAGTAAACACAGCACAGGAATGGAAATGTGCTTGGAAGACTCACCCAGGAACCCGAAACTTCAGAACAGCTGCTCTTCTCAGGAGCGTAGCCTGATGGTGGGAAACATCAGCCAGGATATGATGCGGTGAGTGGCCCTACCAACCACCCAAGTCTATTGACCTGGGTAGAACAGTCATCCAACACGTGCACAAAACCTGGCCTTTGAATGCACGTGGAATGTTTACTAAGAAGGCCTCACGCTGGGCCCTAAAATAAGTCAAATCAATTTCAAAAGAGTGAAATTGTAGCCTGTTTTATAATCACAGCAGAATCTAATTAGAAAATAAAAGGCATAGAAAATTTCAAATATCTCAAAAACAGGCAAAATAGTCCTATGCTGAAAGAAACCAGACTGCAGTTGCCCTTGAGATTAAATGAAAGGGACACGAAGGAACACCTTGTGAGGCAGGGGGTGCAGCTGGGCTCTGTTGATGGGTGCTGCTTACACAGAAGCATATATATTACAAAAGTCATTGAGTTGTTCAGTTAGGTTGTTTGTATTTCACTGCACATAAATTTTACCTCCATTTTTAAAAAAGGTAATGGAGACATCCTCTCTCCTTCCTTACAGACTGTGACAGTGACACTGTACACAGAGGGAGACCTATGTCTTTATTACCATGTTGTCTCAGCATAATTATTACTAACACCCCCCTTCACACCCAATAAGCCTGCGCCATCTTGCCTTTGATGGTCTGGTTTTTTTGTTTGTTTGTTTGTTTGTTTGTTTTTGTTTTTGTTTTGTAGGTTCCCAGGTAGGGTGCCCCTGGAGGCAGGAGAGGTCAGGCTCAGGTCTGAGTTGGACATGAGACTGAACTGCTATGGGAGGGGAGAGACCCAGATCTCACTGGTTTCATATCCCTTGCTTTGGGGCCTCCATCCAAGGAAATTTGGGCATGTGTTAAAGACAATGTATTGGCACAAAAGAAGACAAAACTGGCATAAAAGCAACATGGCCTTGTGCCCAGGGTTGTGAGCAACCACAAATCTGAGATTAGAAGGGGCCCAGGGAAAGAGGGGAGGCCAGGACTCAGCAGGGAAGGGCCAGCTGAGC
Organism: Pipistrellus kuhlii; assembly: GCF_014108245.1. Classification (NCBI taxonomy): domain Eukaryota; kingdom Metazoa; phylum Chordata; class Mammalia; order Chiroptera; family Vespertilionidae; genus Pipistrellus; species Pipistrellus kuhlii. The sequence continues at coordinate 28,653,994 of NW_023425573.1, forward strand.
ACACTGTCAGGAAGAAATGAGCCCATGAGCAGCCCCCAGTCAGAGAGAAATGCACTGTGCAGGAGGTGGGATAGGGTGTCAGAGCATGTGCTTGGCATTGTTGGAGCAATACTTTACCTTCCAGACTCAGTTCCCCACCAATTTCCCCATTTCCTCATCTGGCTCTTGGCTCCATTTGTATAAAGCGTCAAGATTTCCCCTACGTTCATTAGAACAAATGAAGGTACTGCAGGTTTATTCTACATCATTATACCATTCTTTTCTTGTTAATCTATAAACCAATTGAACACAACCAATAACATCATAAACACGATTTCACACGTGGACACAAAAATCTTGTGTCAGCATGAGGCTGTTATACAGATGGCCCACATATATGCTAATTTTATTAAAGTGTCATTGTCTCAGGTTTTACTTGAGTAACAAACTACCACTCAAACAACATTTATTTAAGAACTCATGATTCTGTGGATTGATAACTTGGACTGAGCACAATGGGGCGGTTCGTCTGCTACTCCCACATGGCTGCCTCAGGCAGCTGCAGGCAGCTGGCCAGTCAACTGGGCAGCATGGCTTCCTAGATGGCATCCCTCACATTTGGTAGTCAGCTGGGATGATGTGTGAGCCACAAGCTTCCAGCATCTAGCTGACCAACCCTGTCTTTTTCACATTGCCATTGGGTTCCAAAGACAGGAAGAGAAGACAAATCCTAATGGACACTTTTCCAGCTTCTGCTTGTGTCATAGCTATTAGTGACCCATTGGCCACAAAAAGTACCATGACCAAGCTTAGATGAAAGAGGTAGGGAAATAGACTTGGCAAGCATACTTTTTTTTCAATATAACAAAGTTATAAAATCAAAATCTTCAAATGAAAAAAAAAGAACATTTTATAGAATATTTGCAGACCCCTGAAAACACTTTCTGAGGCCCCTGTAAGGAGTAGCCTATGTGAAGGCAAGGTGCCCCAGCCGTGGAGAAGTTGCACAGAAGGGCTGGGCTGGGGCAGGACAAGTGCCCACCACCCATGACTAGACTCCAGGCTGCCCACTGGGAAAACAGTCTTTCCATCAAACACTTTCCATCTGCCCCATTTCCTTTATTCCAGAAGAGATTGTCCAGCACATGGGTTTGCTCTTCTCCTCAGGCGAATCTTAACTGTGGAAATGAAAGAACAGAAACAATATGCCCTCGTTCAAGTCAGGAAACAAGCTGGTCGCTCTTCAAGTATGCTGACCAGAGCTCAGTCCAGCAGAGAGCTGGGCATGAACTGATGCTCCACATTTAGTCCACACGGTAACGGCCACAATGTGGGGAAGGAGATGGAGGGTGGTTCAAAAAGGGAGTTCGACTTGGGTTAATTTCGGGCAGGCACTGGTTTTCCTTTCTAGAAGGGGAACTTGGATGTTGACTAGGGAAATTTTGTTAAGCAAATGGAATTTAATGGAATATTCCAGAGAAGTTCTTTGATTTCCCATACATCCTAGAAAAGTGCACAAAAACAAGCCCATAGGGAGCTCTCGGAGGCACCCCTCCACCTCCGTTGGGTGACCCCAACACCTGCTGTGTTTAAAATGCAAAGGTCAGGATCTGAAGTCAAGCAGATCTGAGTTTTCAAATAAATATTAAGGCTTTCATGTGTTGCCTTTAACACATTTCTTTAGGCTCCTGAGGTTCCTTTCTCACCTATAAAATGGGAACAGTTGTATTTTCTCCCCCCCACCCCCAGGATATAATGTGTTAATTCATGTAAAGACCTCACAAATCACCTGACACTCAAGACTCTCAACTTCAAACCCCACTGCTGATGAAACTCAAAGCCCTTCCCCCTATCCCCCCCCCCCTTTTTTTTGTTAATCCTCACCTGAGGATACTTTTTTTGTTGATTTTTATTTTTTTTAAATATATTTTATTGATTTTTTACAGAGAGGAAGAGAGAGGGATAGAGGGTTAGACATTGATGAGAGAGAAACATCAATCAGCTGCCTCCTGCACACCCCCTACTGAGAATGTGCCCACATCCAGGGTACATGTCCTTGACCAAAATCGAACCTGGGACCTTTCAGTCTACAGGTCGATGCTCTATCCACTGAGCCAAACCGGTTTAGGCTCCATTGATTTTTAAATAGAGTGGAAGGGCAGGAGGGAATGGAGGGGGGGAGAGAGAGGGAGAGAGAGAGAGAGAGAGAGAGAGAGAGAGAGAGAGAGAGAGAGAGAGAAAAGAAGAAGAAGAAGAAGAAGAAGAAGAAGAAGAAGAAGAAGAAGAAGAAGAAGAAGAAGAAGAAGAAGAAGAAGGAGAAACATCAATGTGACTGTTGCTTGTTGCCCATACCCTGACTGGGACCGGGCATGGATCTTCCCTACAGCCCAAACTACAGAGTAAAAGCTTCACAACCAGGAATCGTATTCATGACCCTTAGCTACGCAGGCCAGAGCTCTAACCACTGAGCACATGGGCCAGGGAGAAACCCAAAGCCTTTTAAGTGAAACATATTTTATTACTAAGAACTGAGTAGTGAAGTGTTTGTCTATTGCTTCTCAGGTGAGATGTGGGAAGGAGCAAGAAACAGATTGTGCATGTCTCTGCCATTGGATTTCATTGCTGCTTCTGTTGATGAACCCTCACCTCCCAAGCACACACCTTTAGAGGCAGCTGCTTGAAAAGGAACACTTGCCTCCCCACTTTTCCAAGGTACATTATTATTTACTTAAAATGTCATTATAAATAGCATCAGAACAAAGATGCTATTTATGCTAGTAAATTTTAATTGGGATCCTGGGGAACAGATTAAACATAAAGATGATTATGGTTAACAAGCAAAGCTTGCTTCTTCTAGACCAGCAGTCACCAGCCTTTCAGACCTCATGGACCACTGGTTTGTGACCACTGCTAGACATTATTAATCGCTGGTTTGAATCAATTTGAGCATGGTTTGTTTGGATAGAGATTTTTGCATGTCTCTTGTTCTCAGATTTGTTGAGCTTCTTGCATCTCAATTTTCATCCAGTTTTGACAATTTTATTCATTATTTATGGAATCATTTTTTCCAATATATGTACAATTGGGGTCTCCAAAGGAGACTTTTGATAAGACCTTTTTGCTTCCTCCTGGAGAAAGAGGGGACAACAGAGGACACAAATGGAGGCAGGTGGGTGCATAGGACTCAGATGGGAGGTGGCCAGGTAACACTGGCCAAGGAAAAGCTAATGGGGATAAGGAGACTTGGATCCGTTGGAATATTCCTAAGGTACAATCAGTGGCTTTTGTAGTCATGGAAGTGGATGTGCTCACCTGTGGGAAACTGCATTTGGAAGAGGAGAGAAACTAGAACCAAACATCCAGGCATCTTGACATTAACTAGTCATGCAGAAGAAGATGAGCCTGCAAGGAAGTGAAAAGAAGTGTGCGTAAAGGTAGGAAGAAAACCAGGATAATGTGTAACCACAAAAAAATAAGGAAAGAACGTGCCTCTCAAACCCTGAGTAGTCAAAGGGGAAACAGATACCTTCCTTCTACACCATCTTTCCACCCAATATTCAAACCTGTTCTTTCTACCCTAACTGCTTTGTAAAAATTGTAATAGAATGCTTGATTGCATATGTTCATTTTTTTTCACCCATCTCTCTACCTCCCTCCTTTCTGGCAACCATCAGCTTATTCTCTGAATTTAGGAATCTGTTTCTGTTTTGCTTTGTTTGCACATTTGTTTTTGGTTTTGTGTTTTTTGTTTTTTTGTTTTTTAGATTCCACATATAAGTGAAACCACACGGTGTTTGTCTATCTCTGTTCCTTTTACTCTAATGCCTCTTCAACATATCTGCAGCCTCTGCCACTCTTTGCATCTCTCATTTTCAGCTCCCTTCACTCTCTATTCTCATCTTCCTCTCTTTATTCTCTATCTTCCCATAAAAAAAAAAAAACTAGCTCAAAAATGTTGTCACAGTGTTTTTTCAAATTACAGAAACCTTTTATACAATTCATAGTCAACAATATTTGTAGGAAAGAATCAATATTAAATTAAATTGACAAGGGCTAAAGCTTCACAGAGTGAAAGTAGTTACTAAATTTTGCAAGAAATAGTCTTCTTGCCTAAATTTTTCTGTTCAAAATTTGACAGAAAAATTGGACTTTGTAGAAATAATGGGTAATGACTACAGAAGGAAAACTTATAATGGCAAAAGCAGTGACTGTTAAAAGTACAATAATTGAGGACTCAGATATTGATTTTAATTATAAACTCTTCCTAATGCATGAAAAAGAAATTTACCTTGATGAAAATTATTCCAGTAAAATGAAAATGGAAATAAGCAATATATATGTTTTGATGTATAGAAATTTGGACAAAAATTATATTTTGTCTAATGGATTTTACTTGAGAAAATAACTATTTCACACCAAATTCACCTTGGGATCTTGATTAAACAGTTTCTACTCAAAATGCCCTCAAGTTAAAAGGTTTTGAGGTCAAAACCCCGTTAACCTCAATTTACTTGCATGAAGTTGTTCAAAATAGTCTTATGACTTAAAAGGCTTTTGGAAGGTTACCTTTCTCTTTTCATTTCTAATTTTGTTTACATATATATGCTTCTGTTTATGATTAAGATATGTGAGTACACATGTTAGCCATAAGGTTAATGTTAACAACTTGGAAAAGGGATTATACTCATTTATGCAGATGATGTTTTGTGTATAATAGGAAGCTGAAAATATTTCTTTGTGAATAAATAAAAATTAATCAGTCCTGACATGCACAAAATATTTTTCATGTACAAAATCAGTCTCATTTAACTTATATAATTACATTGAAAATTTGCAAGCCCTGTCTTAGAGACAACCCTTTATGAGTTTTTTTTATCGAGTGATATTCTCAGTGAGCTAAGACCTTGCAGCATTATGTGGATGAGTTTTAATTGTGTCCCTCTTTCAACAAGAGAAGGGCAGTGGCCTCCTGGGCTGCAAGCCTGGGTTCCTGTTTTCTCCCTCATTTTCTCCGTGATTCACTGTATTATTCCAGGCAAGCCGCTCCGTCTGGGCCTCACTATCTCGCCTTTTAGAGAAGCCAAATCGCACTTTCCGGATCATCTCTCCAGAGACGTGAGGGCCCAGAGGCCATGTTTGTGTCCTGTCTAGAGAATGTGAACATGAGGTCTGAAACCTGGCACCCGGAGGGAAGGGCAACTACTGTGACCTCCCCAGGTGGCAGCAGGAATGGGAGAATTTCTCCCTCGTTGGCAACAGAATCCTGGGGCCTGGTGGTGAGAGTCATCGCCAAAGAAAGGAAGACCCTTTGGTCCCCTGGAGGTGCCCAGTGAAAACTGCCCTTGGGGTTGGTCTGTGGGATTTTGTTCATGGTGATCTGTTGGTGTGGATGAACAGGGTGAAGGTGATGAGAACAGCCCCGGCAGCTCCTCCCTGGTTATCTGTCTGTATCCCCTCTGTGGGGTGTCCTTCAGGATCTGTGACCTTAATCTGTCCACATTTTACCATTCTCGGGATCAGAACAGAAAGCTCCCGAACTTGGCTCCCAATTGTAAAATGGCCAAGACATGGGGTCCCAGGGTGAATGTGGCTCTCCTATACAGGATGTCTCATCTGTTCCCTGAGGGTCACGTGGAGGCCAGCCAGGACGCTGCTATTCCAGGCTGGAAGATGGTGGGAGGGGCAGGTCCACCCCTGAGCAGCGAGTCCCTTTGTGCCCTGGGCCCCCGAGCAGGTGCCATCTCTCACAGCTGTCCCTGCGGCCCTATGCAAGTCCAAGGCAGCTCCCTAAGCACCTTCCATGGTGCCTCTGTATCTAATGTCACTTCTGTTTTAAAGGTGTCACACAGTTGGAATAAAATTCATTATTCTGACAGAATCCTAGAAAATAAAAAGTTTGGAGTGCACACTCAAGCTCAGGAGAGGCTGAGTCTTGTTCCTGACTCCCCTGTTGATGAGAGGGAGAGAGAAGCATCTGTAATTACAGCCCGGGCCCATCTGGCTGCACGGCGTGATGCCCATCCTAAACACACAGCTGAGATCGCACATCAAGCTGTTTGCAGAAAAGTGCAGCTGAAGGCTCAGGCATTCGTAATTGAACTCGAGGAAAAGGCCTGCTCTGCAGAGCACACGTGACTAGAAGCCTATGTGCAGTGCGATGCTGTGGACGGGGGATCTGGTTTCCTGATGGCTTTTCTCAGCACGCCTCTCCACCCCCCAAAGCTGAGGCCTGCGGTGTGAAAACGAAGTAGCTGCCATATGGTTGTCTTATGCCTGAGGATGAATAATGGAAAAATAAATAAATAGAAGAAAAGATAATTTTTTTTTTCTTCAAGGAAAGTGGAGAAACAAAGGCTTTGGATTCCTTTTCTAAAACAAGACATCAAGGCTAAGGAAGATCCAGGCTGAGTTCACCTCAACAGGAGAGCATTCTTCTGCCTCACCTGGGCAATGGTAACTAGGCAGCTGGGCCATGGTAACTAGGCAGCTGGGCCGTGGTAAGTAGGCACCTGGGCCTTGGAGACTTGTACAGGTATTTTTTAGCAGATTCATTTCCAGTGCTGCTCTGTGCTGATGTCCTGAGGAGGCCACACCAGGCACATGGGAGAGCCTTCACACTGCTGTGGACACAAGCCTCTGAGGTGACATGAGAGCTCTGTGTGCAGGTCCACTTGGTTCTTTATTCCTGTGTGTTCACAACTAGACCAAAACAATACTGACTTCACCCAGTGGACAGACACCTACATCTGTCGCTGGTGTGGGAAGCATCATCTCTGGCTTTACAGATGGTCTTTGGCTATTCTGAGTGTCTGGGCGATTGTTCACAAATGTTCATGTTCCTCTCCTCCCATCCTCCCATGCAGCCTCAAGAGGAACATACTTCCATATGTTTTCCTTACACTGATGCTGGGCGTGGCCATGGGACATGCTTTGGCCCACAGAGCATGAGCAGAGGTGAAATGAGCACAAGTCTTCAATGCACTTGTGCAGTTTGATTTGACTCTTAAGCAACAAGATAAGCAATCAAAACAGCATCCCATGAGAGGTCACTGCCTCTCTAGCCTGGATCCCAGATCATAACATGTGCAGCAGACCTAGGTTTCACCCAAGACCCAGAGCCAAGCCCAGATGACACACAGCCTGAACCAGACTAGGGTTGACCAGCACCATTGCATTAGCATGTTGGTTCATGAGCATGGGAGTAAATACTGTAATAAGCCATGAAGTTCGGGGAAATTTGTGATGCAACATTGATGTGGCAATAGCTGACTGATATAGAAAGGTTGTGTGATTTACCAAAGTCAGGGAGAAGTAGAGTCCAAGCATTCAGCCTTTCTCATCTCCACATCCCATACTTTCCCAATTCTAGCATGTAGGGCAAACAGTGTGGAGGGCGTAAATCAAGACAAATTGAGAATTTGTCCCCTCTGCAGTACAGCTGGCCACTGAAGCTTCCAGACGGTGAAGATGAAAGAGGAACATCACTCAGGAGCTGATTCAAGAGAAGGGTTTGTTAAGAAATCTCCCCAGACTTAGGTTTTCAGAAGATGTGCCACAGGAATGTTTAGCTTCATCTACCCACTTAAAAAATTAGAGCCAGGCAGATTCATGTGCTGCATCTGTGAACCTCAAACATTTCAATATGTAGAACTGTTTGTATTAAACTTGGCTGAAACACTTGTTTTCAACATTGTAGATAAAAATCCACTAGCTTAAGTGTGACAATAGTAATATTTCACAGAAGAAAAGACATTATAAAACATGGTGACCACACAGGATCTGTCTGTCCAGCCACCTGGAGTTGTGGTTGCTGGATCCCAAGCCCTGAGCCCTCCCCTGATGTCCTGAAGGATGAACAGAGAGGAGGCAGGAAATCAGGAACGTGGAAACTACTGAGTGTTTATGCAACTGAGGGTAGACAGATTAGTTTGTATTTGCATTTCTCTCTGTTACCTGGGTGCTTCTTCTCTCTCCTCTTCTTATGACAGTGAATTAAATAAGAGACTTGGCCCAGCCAGCATGGCTCAGTGGTTGAGTGTCCACACATGAACCAGAAGGTCACAGTTCAATTCCCCACCAACCACATGCCCAGGTGGTGGGCTTGATCCCCAGTAAGGGGCATGCAGGAGGCAGTTGATCAGTGATTCTCTCTCATCATTGATGTTTCTCTCTCTCTCTCTCTCTCTCTCTCTCTCTCTCTCTCTCTCTCTCTCTCTCTCTCCCTTCCTCTCTGAAATCAATTAAAAAAAACTTTTTAAAGAAGTTATTTAGGGAAGCACTTAATCAACAGAAACTAAGTAATAGTTTAATAGCTATTGATAAATCCTATGAATTTTTAGAAAGGGTTTTGCTGGATTCCCACCATTAAGTTGCAGTTCTTTGGAGACCAAGTAGAATCTCATGTTATGGACCATCCATACACTTGGGTGCTGTGCTGGGTGCTTTGCATGCAGGGGACTTCCCGCCACCCTTACACACACACACACACACACACACACACACACACACACACACAGCCCACGGCGCCTGCTGGATAATCTGTGTCTGTAGACAAGGCTCTGGGAAGCGACTTCCCCAGAGATATAACTAATGCGTGGCAGGCTCAGGACTGAACCCAAGTGTGTCTGCTGCTAAATTCCATGCATTCCCCACGAGGCCAGACTGCCTCCTCCCAGGCTGTTTCCTGCTCCCCAAGTCCAGGAGTGAGCAGGAGTGTCTCTGACCTTCATTCAAGGAAGGACAGGGAGCTCCTGGGGACGTGGCAAGTGTGTGACATACAGTGAGGCCCTCCAGCTCAGGCCGTCTCTCTGTCACTCGCCCCGGACTTCCCCTGGTTCATCTCCCTTCTCTGTCTGTTTTCAACTTGGGGCTCTTTTGCCAGCTTATCTAGTGGAGGGGCAGGGCTGAGACTCAGCCCATTTTCCCTTTGGTTAGAAATCAAATGAAAACCTTGGTATTTGGAGAGGGGATTTGTGGGTAAAGAAGTTAAGCAATAGCAATGCGAGGGTGAAGGTTCTACTGCTTCCTTCTCCCCCTGCTTTTCATGAGGACTTACTCTCGACTTAGCTATAGTATACAGACATGTTTGTTCAAATGAGCTCTGACTGTTCAACTTTGAGGGGGAAATTTGATATTCCCTGTAATTTATTTTTCCCAGCAGGATGCCAGTGTCAACAGCAGCAGTGTTGAATCATCAGAGACTTGGCAAAGGGTCATGTTCAAAACTGAAAATGAACGTTTGATCATTTATCTCTAACGACTTCTGATGCCACATTTTTCTGGTATTTATATGGTTATAATTTCTAATTGATCGATCAAAGATGGGAGGATTATTCCTGATGGTTTTATTCCTCCATCTTTACTGTCCAGTACATTAACACACCCTACCCATGCTCTCCCAAAGCTCATGTCTTCACTTCTCTCTGTGGCTGAGGCCGCCTCTTGGTCCCTGCCATCAGCCTCCCCGCTAGAGGAACAGGGACTTTGGTCATAGTGATGCCAGAACAATCGTTTCTAATGGGGACTGTGTCCCAAACCTAAATGTATGGTGACCCCCTTAAACCCACCTCTTGGGGACTCCAATTCCAGGCCACATCCTACATGTAGTCTCCCAGGCCTGAGCACAGGCAATGACACGGCTCCATCCAGCGAGCTGGTGGGGAAGCTGCCCCCTCACAGCAGTTTGGGGCAGTCAGTGCACCTCGCGGTCTGGAGGGAGCTGTGGTCAGGACTCAGGCTTCTCTAGGCCAGCGTGTTCCCACATGTCAGCATAGCCTCCATTCTGAGGCCTCTATGGGGGAACCATGGCCAAGGCCCTTTCCCCCACTCTGCTGTGTGCCTTTCCACCCAACACCTTCCCTCTGCCCCTCACCACGGCCAGTCTGCTCTGTGTCCACCTGGCGCCTGCCCAGCACCTTTCCCTGGGGAAAACAGGTCCTCTTCCTGCCTGTTGCTGGCACCGTTGCATGAGGCATAAGCCTACTGGTTTGGAAGGGGAAAGGAAGATAATTAGCAAACATTGAACTTGCCTCTCTTTCCTCACCAGCTGCTTTTCCTCATTAATTGTGTTCCTTCTTCTCTGCTTTCCACACGTGCACATTCTCCGGGAGGGCTTTGCATCAAGTGACCAGCAGTGGCTGCTGCACTCCTTCCTTACAGAGGACCACAAGCAGCCAATGAGGGAGCAGGGACCTGGGGACTCTCTAGGAGGATGGGTCCAGTCTCTTTCAATAGGAATGTTGTCTTTACTGCAATATCAGTGATAGCTCTTCAAGCTTCTAGAAAGTCCTATGGCCTGCCTCAAGAGATTTCACAAGGTTCTTTGGCTTAGGAGGATGAAATTCACTTTTAAATGCAGTCATAAGTTTTCCATTTCTTCCTGATCTGGATTAATTTGGCCAAGCCTGGACCCACAACTTTCAAGCATTCAACTTCCTTGGAAAAAAATTGTCACCAGGGAAGCACGCACCCACTGTGCCCTGCTCTGACTCACTCTGGCTCTGTGGGTGCTCTCTCCAAACTGTGGGAAATGCAGTCTGGGGGTCCTGCCTTGGCCTGGCCCTCTGTGTGTGGGTGCCCCTTTTCAAGGAAGCAGTGGGTGGACAGGACGCCTAAAGTAGAGGGAGGATTGGGGGCTGAGTCACCCCATTTGCTGCCTCTTGGCCACAGACATTCTGCTATTGTAACTGACGGTGTACCCAACCAGACATATGTTCCTAATTTTTCACTCACATACCCCTCCACAAGTGACTGGAACTTCCCACTGGGGGCTGAAATCACAAGTTAAGGATTGCTGAGCTAAGGAGTAGTTATTTTGGATTTGAAGATTCTCAACCCAGAGAATAGAAGTATTTATATCTTGGCATTTGAGTGAAGAGCTGAGTAGTCTTCTGTAGACAGTGTGGGATAGATATCCCACTAACTCTGGGAGTCAGACAGTATTTTCTCAGCTCCTTTATGGAAGGCTCGCAGGGATTCAGCACAGGGACAAAGGGACCAGACCAGCTGCCCACGCTTCAGGGAAGGGAGGAAGTTAAGGGGCAGTGGGCTCAGAAGGCTCTGCCTTGGAGGCAAGGGTCTTCCACAAAGCTTCCACAAATCTCAGGGACCTGGTGCGGCATGCTGAGCTCGCAGGCCTTAGACATGAAGCCCATACTCACAGACCCCATTGGCCAGATCCTGTCCATTTCTAACAAACAAAGGCCATGTATGCCCTTTTGTGGGCTGCCTGAGTTCTCAGATGGGCCTTCCTCTTAGATCCATTCTTCTCGACAGGCTATTGATAACACTGGTGAACCGTCTCTTGCATATGAAGCTTGAGAGCTCACTAAAGAAAACGCCAGCCTGATGCAGCTCCTTTGTGGGTAGCACCTGCCAGGGATACGTTGGGTGGCCTGGTGAGGAATGCTAGCTCAATCAGGCAGAAAGTTGGATCCATAGAGGCCTTTTAAGGGTCAGGTGACTTCCCAGCCTCAAGGTATGAGTGAGCCATGTGGGGGATGGGTAGAATTTTCTAGAGAGAGTAGTAAGTGAAGTGGCAACTCTTCCAAGGTCATTCCTGTTCTGTCTGTACACCACTCACTGCATCCATCTCCTGAGACTGAGGAAGAGGTAGCTTTCCTCAAATTCATGGAGCATTCACCTGGCTTGTCACTCAGACTCATGAGAGCTATTGGTATCACCTGCATCCTCTCAGCTGCAGGAACTGAGGTGTGGGGAGGCTGTGCGCTCACCAGAGTACACACATCTGGGTTAGATGGAGCAGGGAGACTCCAGATATCATGTCAGTAGGTGTCCGGGAATATCTGGAGGAGAATGCTGTATGGGGACCCCGGGATGGGGCTGGGCCCATGCAGGGAGGAGCTTAGTCCTAGTCCTGTTTTCCCTCTACCTTTCCGACCTCTCAGTTTCTGATACTGGCTTTCTCCTGTGTTCCCACAGCCACCCCTTAAATACAAGTTCTTTCCAAAGCTCTATCCTTGGCCCTATTCCATAGGACCCCTGGGTGAGCATCTGTAGCTTCTATTGTCACCTACAGACTTAGTGGCTTAAATAACACCCACATATTCTCTTCTAACTCTGGAGGCCAGAAGCCCATGCAGCATCGCTGAGCTAAATAAAGTCAAGGTAATAGCAGGTCTGCACTCACTCTGGGGACTCCAGAATCCGTTTTTTCATCCCCCAGTGTCTGGTGGCTGCTGCAGTCCTTGGCTTGTGGCCACCTCACTCCAGGAGGCCTCTGTAGTCACGCTGTCCTCTTGGCATCTGTATGCCACACCCCCTCTAACTCCTCTCTTTTGGAAATTATCCTGGGCACCCACACAGGCCAGGATGATCTCCCCAATGCAATGTCCCTAATTCAGTCACATCGGCCAGGCCCTTCACAAACTAACAATCATGGGTCCAGAGCATTAGGATACAGACAGCTTTTGGGGAGCCATCTTTCACCTTACCTCAATTCCAAATCTATAGATTCACCCTTGGCCTTTATATTGAACTGCAGACCTTCATTTCTAATAGCCCATCAAACTGCCAAGGTCAGGGAGAGTGAGTTCTGCACCTGCTGCAGGCCACACCCTCTGTGCAGTCCCATGCAATCCATAATTCTACCACAGTGACCCAGGAGGACCACAGCAGGTCAGCCTGCACCCTCCCAGGTGACCTGGGCATTTGGGCACGCCTGCTGTAGCCTTGCTTTGCTTTTCCAGTCACTGTGTGTGGCAGGAACTGTCTGCAGGCTCCGTTGTGTCCTGAGAGTGCCATGTGGAATCATTTCCTGGCTTGGGCTCATCTGGGGAAATCACCTCTCTCCATGAGTGTTGACATGCTTGATATAAGACACAACAAAGACACCGGAGGAGCAAAAGAGCAGAGGCAGCAATAAAAAGTAGCTCACTCCTCGAACGAAGCCCTTGTCAGAGGGACCAGTGAGAAGTCATCTGCCACACGGCCTCCAGCCAGACTGATGTCACACATGCTTTGTGATGACACCTCTCCCTGATAGTGAGGCCCTTGCCAGGGGCGCTCAGCATAGGTGTTTCAAACGTGGGTCTGACCACTCTTGTAAGAACTGGGTAACATCTGGACAGCAACTCTGCTGGCTCAGCCCCTGGCCAGGAAATGAAGTCTTCTGCAGGGGAGGGGTCTGTGCACACAAATGGGATGTGGGAGAGGCCTCAGAGCTGCAGACTAAGTGTGTGAGACTAAGTTCTGGGACTTCTGGGAGCTGAGCAAGAGGAGGCCACAGCTGCCTTGGACAGAGTTAGGAAACTGTCGGAATTCACATGACAAAGGAAGGCCTAAAAGCCGTGGCATCATCAGACCAGTTTCTCTTTCCTTTGGTGAGAATCAGATGTTACTTCCAATGGGAAATGGAAAATGCTTTCCATTGAGCCTCCTTTTGATTGTTCCTGAAACTCTGCATCAACGTGAACAAAATGTTTGCTGTCAGACTTCCTGGTTTCCATGTCCTCATTCTTTGCTAACATAAGGTACCACAAATGAGCTCTGGCTGCAGAAGTCACCAAACCGACCATGTTGAAAAGAGGTATTATCACAAATGCTTAGATTCCCACGGAGCTTTAAGGAAAACACGCCTGAGCCTCCACCGTCAGCCTCTGTGCTCTCACCCACACGGGAGACCAGCACCAGACCTCTGTGATTCACAGCTTTCCTCCTTCACGGCATCGGCGAGCCCCAAGGGTGGTCCACAGAGACCGAAAACCCAGTTCTGCACCTGCTTTGAAGTTAAAGACTGTACCTAGAGAATTTTCGGTTTTCTTTTGCTTATTTCTCCCTGACTTAATTTTTCATGATCCTAATGTAAACACAAGGGTTGAGCTGACACAGCTATTTTCTAGAGTGCGGAGGACCCTCCTCCAGCACTGATGAGAGTTCTCACAGACAGTTACATTAGAGCAGAGCAATGAATGGGGAAGGGAGCCACCCCACAGCCTCGCCCAGCGTGATGCTGGCTTCAGGCCTGTGCTAACCAAAGGCCTAGAACGGTAGCCAACTTCAAACCCATATTGAAACAAATCAGAAGCTCTTTAGATAATTGGTTTTCAGCATAGGGAAGAAACCCATAAATGTGGGTGGAGAGGGGAATGTTTCATGCTGTGTTAAAGTGCAATCTATTTGAATTGGCTGCACTTTCTGAGGTTGGCCAGACTCTTCAACTCCAGAGGCCGGAACACAGCTCTCATGATTGTTAAGAACCAGTGATGACACCCAGTAAAGTCTAAGCTTTGTAATAATATATGGGAGATGTGGTCTGTGTGCATGACTATCCGTAGGGAGAGTCTGGCTTTCCTCCTCTTCCTCCCAGCCACCAAGCTGTCCCTTTAGTTCCCTTTTAGAAAACTTCGGGAAGGTTTGGAAAGGATTACTCAGAGTCTTTGTCCCTGGTCCCCCCATCTTGTCTTGGGGACAGTGTCTCTTGGCTTGGCTCCGAACACTACCTCCCCTGCAGTGGGTGGGTCTCTGTCTAGAGTGGTGCTCACCTCAGTTACCATGGGAATCATCTGGGAGTTTAATAAACTTGGGGCCTGGGCCCCGCCTCCAGTATTTCCAGTTTACTTGATCCAGGCAAGGCCTGGGTATGGGATTGTTGATGCACCAGATGACTTCTGGTGGAGCCAGGGGTCTGGCCTCTCCGTCTATACACAAAGCATTCATCCTCACACATAAAGAGTGCCCCAACACCATCACATCCACGGAGCACTTCTGTTCCACCGTGTGGCAGCACCATTCACCCACTTAGGTCGAGTTAGGTCTATAGCAGCTCACAGGGCTGAGGGCTCAGGACATCTCAGTCACGGCCCTCCTACGGCCCAGCCTTACTTCTGTATCCCTCATTTTACATTGCTTTTCTTCAAAATGTATCAGCTTTGTACCCCACAAAAGTGTCTTTAGGGCCATTTTGTTTGTTTATTGATACCACTTATTTCCCTTTCAATCTTTATCAAGCATATTGGAGCAGAAATAAATGAAGATAAAATAAAATTATCTCTCCTATTCTTAATCTTAACTGATCTAAAATGGAGTTGTTTGTTTAAAGCAATAGTAGTCACCATGCATTGGGTTCTTAGATCACGTGGTAAGAAAAACAAGTGGTAGCAACAGGAGGGAGCAGTTGGAGAGACTCTGTCGTAAGGTTCCTACACTCCAGGTAATGTGGTGCAGTGTTACTTAAAGATGATTGCAGATTATTTAAAATCTATATGGTAAGTCCTAATGCAAACACTTAAATGTCTTCAAAGGAAGCATGAGTGACAAACACAAGAGGAAATAAAATGGAATCAGAGATAATGCTCAATTAAAACCAGAGAAGGGGGGGACATCAATTCTAGGAAGACTGAGTAGATGTAGTTTTCATTAGTCCTCCAAGTCCAACCAAAACCCTGGGTATCCTTTGTCAACAAACGTAGGAAGACATAAAAGGTGGAAAGAAGCAGGCAGATGGCTAGGGACCTTGGAACCCAAAGTATAATATGGCAGGAGTTCTCCGGGTTTCCTTTATGCTCACGTGTCCAACTGGGTCCTGGAGAAGACAACAACCCAGAAATGCTAATAGGTATAGACAACCCACCACCAACAAACACTGTTCTCTCTAGCCAAAGGAATGGGGCAGCCTAGCAAGACAACACTTTCAGATAATAATCATTTTGCTCCATGCAACCAGACACACACACACACACACACACACACACACACACACACACACACACTACCTGTGGCACTACTCCACACACACCAGCAAAAGCTGAGTGTAGAGACTAGACTGACCTTCTTCAGCCCGGAGGAAGCCTCCTGACCTCCCACCAGTGAGCTGAGCCTTGCACTCCCTCCGGCAGTAACAGGACTCGTTCCCCTCCCCACTGGAGTGATGCCAGGGGAGACCTAATGTATAATAGACTCAGGACTTCTAACACCACTCAGAGGAAATGAGGCCACCCTCCCTCTATTTTGTGAGTGGAGGCCACATGGAGAGTGATAACTGGGCACCCCCATTTTCCCAGTCAACGAGGTAGCAGTGGAGGCAAGGTGGGATGCTGGAACCACCACTTCTACTGGCATAATGATGCTGCAACACTGCCACCTTTCATAAAATAATAGCTGGAACGTTCTGATTTCTACCCAAAATCACTCATCATCCAGAGAACCAGAAAGATCACTAACTGTATAAAAATAGATGACAACATCAGGATGATAAAGACTCTAAAGCATCCATCAGAAAATACTCAAAGAGCAAACACGTATAAAATGAATGCTAAGAAATGGAAAGTCTCAGAGGAGAACCTGAATGTGTACAGGTGACACAAATGGAAATGCCAAATGAGAAACTAGCATTCTATTCTGGGACCAGCCCCACATGGTCCTGTGTGGTGTTGGATTTGGGTGGCAGGCACTTTGTTGAAGATTTACATGTCTATATTCTGGTCTGTGATTTATTGTGATGTCTTTGTCTGGTTGTGGTATCAGAGGAATAGTGGTCTTATAAAATGAATTAGATAATGACCCATCATGTTCTATTTTTTTTTTTAATTTGTGAAAGACTGCTGTTCATTTTTTAAATGTTCAATAGAATTTACTGGTCAGGCCATGCTGTCCTGGGATTTTTCTTAGTGGGGAGATTTTGGATGAATAATTCAATCTCTTATTTGTTATAGGTCTGCAGAGACTTTATATTAATTTTTTATTTTGTTTCAGTAGTTTGTGTCTTTGTAGAAATTTGTCTTTTAGGTCAAACAATTCCCTTATAGTATATTTAAAATTCTGTTAAGGACAGTAGCAATGAGACCACTTTTTATTTTAGCATTCTGAGATCTCTCTCTCTCTCTCTCTCTCTCTCTCTCTCTCTCTCTCTCTCTCTCTCTCTCTTTTGGTCAACCTAACTAACCTGTAGGTTTTCTTTTTTTTTTAGATGCCCTTTTTAGATTGAGAAAGTCCCCTTCTAGTCTTAATTTTCTGATTTAATTGGTGTGTGTTTTTCTGAGCATGGATGGGTGCTGAATTTTTAAAAAATGTTTTCTCCACTTCTATTGAAATAGTTCACTCCTCATCTACCACAGTATGAAGACAATAGGTTTGGCAGAATAAAAACTACTGAACAAAAGACAGGATTCACGTAATGAACAGGAGACATGCAATGACAGTAAGGGTTAGTATTTCACTGTAAATATTGTAGTGGTATTTTACTTTACTCAATGAGATACAAAAAATAATTTCTCCATGAACAAAATGCTCATTTCCCAAGTGCATTTTCGACAAGAAGTGTGTCATTGAAGTTCCTTCCCCAATTCGATCAGCAAACCACCTGCATCCATAATTCATTGGCCACATGAGCAGAGAAACAGTGTGATTTTCAGTAGGGTGTTTTGTTAAGAGATGATGACAAGCACCCAAGATGCCAATTTCAGTACTAAACAGAAAAAGATGTGTCTTCTAAAATAAACAATATAAATTCAACTAGATACCAACCTTCAATTGGATAAAATTAGAAAAATTAACTTTTACATCTAACATTTATTTAATTCTGTGCTAAGCACCTTACATGGGCTAATATTGTCTGCATGTTTTAAGTCTTTAAAAATAGTTTTAAAGGAAAGTATAAAATGACATGCATGCTGTGTTTTTATAAAGAAGAACCTTTATGAATATTAATGATTTCTAAATATATTCATAAGTTCAAAGCGAAGCAATAAAATTCCAGTGGGAATTTAGCAGGCTACCATGACAAAGGGAACAAATGAGGGAGAAGAGCTAAGAAAAGTTTGGGTTAGGGAGAAAGGAGAGTAATCAGACTTACCCTATCAGATACTCAAATGTGTTGTAAAGTGACAATAAAAGTTAGAACTAAACTTGACTAGAAGACAGATCAATGGAATAGAAGGTGAGTCAAGAATACAAATAAGCATATGAGAATGTAATTTATGATAAAAGTGTCATTTGAAATCAGTAGGGAAAATGGATTATTCAACAAACATTTTGAGGACATTTGTAAAAAAAAAAAAAAAAAAAAAAAAAAAAAAAAAAAAAGCTGGATCTTTGGACCATTCTTAATATTAAAATAAATTCCAGATGGATAAAATATTTAAAAGCAAAATATAAAATTGTAAAAGAATGAGAAATTATTTTGAATGAAATCATTAATAATATTCAGTAGAGTGATTTCAAAACAAAAAAAATTATAAAGGAAAAGAAATGGATTCAAATATGTAAAATTGTCATTTAGCAAAGAACAGTTAAAAGGAAACTCCACTTAAGCACTTTGCATTATCAGTGATTAATTTCCTTAACAAACTGTCAATTTAATAATAATTTGAATGATTAGCAAATGATCCAACTGTTCCTGTTAAATATTTGGCCTAGGTTTTTAGAGGATTAAAATGTCAAACTTAGGTTTCATTACAAATCTTTTCCTTCATGATTTCTTCTTTTGCTTTTATACATAAAGTCCCTTCCTATTTTGAAATTAACATTTGTTTGTAATTCTTGTTCTCAAGGGAATTATCGCATCACCACAGCAGACTTTAAATGCATTAGAGAGTTCCATGTAAAAATAATTCCAAGCAAGAATTACAAGCAAATGTTAATTTCAAAATAGAAAGGGACTTTATGGATGCATGTATTGGGGGGGAGCAATGGGGAGATATGGACACATGTAATACCTTAATAACAAGAAAATTGAAAAAAAATACATTAAAAAATAAATAAAGTCTGCTGTGGTGTTTGACATAAGGTAGAAATCATTTCTGAATTGTCACTTGCCTAGGACTGCATGTTGTGCAATCCTTACTTCCCAATTGATAAGGACGCCGACTCTACCATGTGATTTAGATGAGTCTCTACAAGTTGGACCCATACTTACATCTACATCTGTTTTTGTCCACCAAACGTCTCATGGGTGATACAGAAAATCTTTCATCAGAGAAAGACCCAGCTTTGCCCTGGGTCACACAGCTGGTGTAGGGTGGAGTATGAGTGTGGGCCCATGTCCATCCCTAACCCCCAGCATAGTGTTCTTCCTCTAAGCTGGGCACCCTCTCAACCAGGCTTCCTGTTAGGTGAGGAATGATAAGTCCACCCTTTCCCACCAGAACACCCACCCTCTGTTTAGGAGAAGGACTCGTCTCTTCCTTCACCATATTTGTGGAAGAGAAGAGTGTGACTTTGTTCTGATTCCTGGGCTCTGTTCTGTGAAGCTAGGTCCCAGAAGAGAAGGTCAATCTGGCTGAGAACCAGGCCCTGCTCCCTTCCCCTTCCATAGAGGCCAGCGCCCACCTTCAGGAGTCCACCTACCTGGACACTGGACTCAACCTACCTTGGTGCTGGACTCAACCTACCTGAGTTCAAATTCCAGTTCTGATGCTTCCTACTTGTGTAACCTCAATCCTCCATCTTGAAAATGAGAAGAACAGGAGTGCCTGACTCGTGGGATTTTGTAGAGATTAATTGCATTAATCCATGTAAGGTGCTTAGCACAGAGCTAAATAAATGTTAGATGTAACGGTTAATTTTTTTAATTTTATCCAGTTGAAGGTTGGTATCTAGTTTAATTTATATTGTTTATTTTAGAAGACACATCTTTTTCTGTTTAGTACTGAAATTGGCATCTTGGGTGCTTGTCATCATCTCTTAACAAAACACCCTACTGAAAGTCACACTGTTCTCTGCTCGCGTGGCCAATGAATTATGAATGCAGGTGGTTCGCTGGCTGAATTGGGGAAGGAACCTCGATGACACACTTCTTATTGAAAATGCACTTGGGAAATGAGCATTTTGGTCATGGAGAAAATATTTTTTGTATC
This sequence comes from Pipistrellus kuhlii, assembly GCF_014108245.1. Lineage (NCBI taxonomy): Eukaryota > Metazoa > Chordata > Mammalia > Chiroptera > Vespertilionidae > Pipistrellus > Pipistrellus kuhlii. Next base: position 28,673,784 of record NW_023425573.1, read on the forward strand.
TCACTGAATAAAGAAAAATAACAGACTACAAAGGCAGAAGGTTACTATTGTAGCATTTTTGTCTCATGAAAAACTGATTGGCTTCACTACCTGTTGATTAAACATCTATGTCAGTAAATTCTCTAGACAATAAAAATCCTGTTATAAAGTAACCTCGCAGGCAAAGTTCATTCATGGTCAGGGCAGTTTCACCAAAACAATAAATCCGAGTGTTACGATTCTCAACACCAAGTGCCTGCAGTCTCCTCGGGGACTTGGTTCTGATTAGAGCACAAATTGCTCTCGCAGCTACCATTTCCTACTGCTTCCTCAGTTTCCCTACAACTCAACAATCTGAGAGACAGGGTGAAGGTGGGGCACTTTTAATTGTACACCCCTCTGCCCGTTGTGTACAGATGTGCCCAGATGTGTGATCCGAGTCTGTTCTCCACTTATCTATTAGAAAGTGAAGCAACCACGGGGTGGATCTCTGTGTTGTGCTATCAAACACGAGCTGATATTACAAGCACACCCCCAAGAAATGCTTTCCTGTGCTCAGATAGGCAAGCAATAAAGCCCTTTCCCCTGCCTTGTGTTGCTGCCCTCACTGCCTCAGAATATTCTAAGGGTCTTTCTCATAGCTTCCACCTAAAACTTCGCTCCTTCAAGATCACCTTACTTCTAGAGAATTCTGTTAGGAGATTTGTTCCACATCCATCCCTTTTATTCTCTGGTTCTGTTATTAGCCTTAATGGTCTTCCTGTAGGTCTAAATATAAAATATATAGGCAACAATATAAAAACCAATAATTGCGTTCTACAGAAAAATGCGGGGCCACATGTCACCAGCCAAAACAAGATGCAAGAGCTGTGTGAACTTTTGAAATTGACTAAAAGCCATTTGTTTGTATGTCCTATGCCTTGCTCACATGTCCATCTGTACACCATGCATGTAGGCACGCATTGCAAACCAACTTTTTTAAAGACGATTAAAGTGCAAGGGTCAAAAAGAACTCGGGATCCCAACGGCTGGTCTCATGACAAAGCTCCAAGGCCCAGCTTATTCTTGAATTGCTGCCAGGCCCTCATCGAGTCTGGGCTGAAAGTACCCAGGAAGAAGGTGCGACTGGTCTAGCGTGCCTTAAGTGGGCCACCCCAGTCATCCTGGAATTTGAGATGGACCATAATTCAAAACAAATAGGAATCTACTGAAACCCTGTGGTGACACTCCCTGTGCCCTGGCCAGATGTCTGGGCACCAGCTCCAGCTGCTGTGATGTTTGTTTCTAAGGACTCACTGCTGCCCTTTTCCAGAGAAGTGTCCTTGGGACAATGACAGCTTCCTGGCCCAGAAGTTCACACCCATGCGACAGGCAGAGGCCCATCCCTGAGTACAACAAAAGGCCAAACCCCTTGCCCATAGTGGGACCAACTCTGGTGTGGTTCTGATTCATATTCCAGCACTCCCCGCAGGAGTAGCAGAAGCCAGGCTCCAGCCAAGACCACATCCTTACTCAGTCCTTCCCCCTGCCTTTTGTTGCTGCCCTCACTGCCTCTCCGCTGACAGTGCTCCCTCAATAAACCCCTTTCACACGAGTCCTCACTCAGGCTCTGCTTGAGAAAACCTTCATCTTTCCACAGATCACTGTGTCCATAGAGCATCTCCCATATAGACAGTTAAATTCCCCCCAGATTGGCAGGGACATTGACAATATTCAGACCTTCAAGACAACTGGAACAGCCACCATCCCTTCACCCTCTGCCCTGCAGTGGAATTATCAACATTCACCAAACCCAGGAATAGACTACTCATACTCATAGAGCAAGAAAAGAAACACTTCATATGTAAATGGTAGCTTTAAAAATGCTTTCAGATATTAATAATGCAATGACATTTATTTATTCGAAAGCATAGAATGTGAGGAAGCTGAAAATACATTCTACAAGAAAATGTGTCAATCGACAGAGATCCTGGGCTCAAAGGTACCGCTTGAGTTCATGACCATTGTGTAAAATTCTAATGTGTGAAAATTGGAATTTTATCACTGGCCACAAATGCTATAAATGTTTTCCTCAAAGTGACAGGCTCACTTCATTGTCAGTTATACTCTGCGAAATAGCTACGTCCAAATAGCCATAGTTTGTCAGTTTTTCTTTCAAGTAAATATGATGTTCCATGAGGGGGGGAAAAAGAGATTAGTTCAGCTCACAACTCAAACACTTACCCAAGTGTTCTTCGAAGTACTCTGCCTTTATACTTCGGTATGCTAACGTGCTGTAGGTGTGTTCTCACTTTGCAACTCAGAATATTCAAAGGACAGCCCTCAAGGATCAAGACTGAGTAAAAGTGACCATCTGGAAGGTGGCAACGATGGCGGAAACAAGGTCACTGATAGAGTTTGACGTCACAGCCTGGATTCCTGCGAAGGTGTTGGCAGGCTGTTTTTACACATCAGGGAAAATGTGAACACAGTGGGAAAGGCAAAAGGTATTCTGGTGGGTCTGTTTAAATAAGCTTTTTTATTGTAGAACACTTTCAGGTTTATAGAAACATTATTAGTACAGAGAGTTCTTATGCACTCCACACCCATTTTGCATCATTATTAACATCTTGTAGGTGGTACATTTGTGACAACTGAGGAACCAGCACTGAAACGTGATTATTAAACAAAGTCCACACTGCTGGCAGATGTCCTTAGGTGTCGCCAGATATCTTTTTCTGTTCCAGGAGCCTACCCAAGACACAATATTGCACTCAGTTGCCATGTCTTATGCTTGACTGTGTCAGTTTCTCAGACTTTCCTTGTGTGTGTATATTTTTAAATTGATTTTTAAAGAGAGAGGAAGGGAGAGGGAGAGACAGAGAAACAACAATGTGAAAGAGACACATCAGTTGGTTAATTCCTGCATGTGCCCTGATCAGGGCTGGGAATTGAGCCTGCAACCGAGGTACACATCTCAGACTGAATCGAACCAGGGACCCTTCAATCTGCAGGCCAAAGCTCTATCCACTGAGCCAAACCAGCTAGGGCTGGGGTCTCATTTATAAGGGCAGTGACCTATTCGTGAGGGTTCTGCCTGCATGACCTGGTCACTCCGCAAAGACCCCACCTCCAAATACTATCACTTTGAGGATTAGGATTAAACATTGGAATTTGAGAGGGACACAAACTTTCCACCTGTATCAGTAGTATCACTAGTTAACTGCCCCATCTGGACAGTGAGAGGCGGGATCCAGTACATAGATGTTCCATCCTGCCCACAACCTGGCACTGACTCCCACTCGAGTTTCACGTGGCCACCTGGAAGGTTTTATTGTGTGGAGGGCCTGGTCTCCTATAGCACATGAGCTTAGCCACACATCTAACACTGCCTGCCTCTCCTCTACTGAACTACTTTCCCCATCCCCTAGGTCTGCCCTTGGCAGCACTTCCCAGTAGCAGTGCTAATGCATAGGGTTTGTCTGGGGCTCCTCTCCCTGAGGAGCTCAAGCCAATACTGCAGCTGCTATGATGGAGGCAGCCCACTGTGCTGCTGCTGCTGCTGCTGGCAATAAGTGGGGCATTCGGATGCATATGCTTTGTCCGGGATCACACACTCATCCAGAATCCTGGGGGTGTGGGGCTTCCCCCAAGCTGGCTTTGAGTGTCCTCCCAGAAGTGACTTCTTTTCATGGGCTCCCTTGGCAATAGCCTTGCACACGTTTTAACTCCATTAACTTCATCCGTTAGTTGAGTCACACTTAAACACGCTGTGGTAGAGTCAGTATAGCAGTTTTTGTCTCAGATTATCCAGGAAACAGCTTCCATGCCTACACACATTTTGCCCGTGGGGAGTCATCGGCTGGGCCAGCCAGTGATCGTGACCAAGTAGAACCAGACGTCCAAGCAGTTTCCATCTGGGAAAACTCTCAGAGCTCTGACTTTCAAACTCTGTTTTGCATAAGGAAATGCAACTTTTGAAATAAAATTTTATGAAGAAAATATATAAAACGGGTCCAGGAGGAGTAATTCTGATTAAGCAGCAAGAGGCATTCCCCAGCCTCTCTTCCCAGGTCCCCCCAGTCCCCAAGGTACCAATATTGAGTTTAAAGCATCTGACCTACCCCTCTGAGGACTATGGTCTTCATAAAGGCCACTGGAGCAGGAGTGTCACCGGAGCAGCTGGCCCCTTGGTGCAATTTGGAATGGGCCATGGGGAATCAGAGTGTCTTCTGGGCAGGCCTCTCCTTGGGGGAAGACCCTATCTGTGGCACAGCCTCCCTCCAGATGCATGACCTCCGGATGCCTGAAGTCACAGAGATTGGAGGCAGAAAGGGTCTGCATCATTTTTGATTCTTTGATTATAAGCAACAGAAATGGACTGACTAGCTCAATCCAAAAATAAATTTATCAGACAGATACAGGGTGGCTCACAAAATTGGAAAATAGCTAAAGCATCGGGCTCAGAAGGGAAGCAGGAGAAATTCTACACACTGACATAATAGACAGTGAGGTCTGGTGTGCACACGGGTGAACAGGTCCCATGTGGAAGAAGGACTGCCTCCAGAGAAAACATGAAGATTCTTGAATAGCCAGTTAACCGCCAACTACAGGACCCACTGGTGACTGGACTTATTGCTAACAAGGTTACTAGAAACATTGAGCTTCTAGTCCCCCACCTGTTGCTGTGTCTGTCCCCACAATGCCTCAGCCTCTTAGGTAGCACCTACATTATTTGGCAGTCAGGTATGGGCCAGATCCACATAATTTCCAGCTCTGACCTTGGCCATGTAACCTGTTCTGGAGTCTAGTGCAGCCTGGACACTCCTCAACTCTTCATTCATGTCATATTGCTGTCTCTCCCAGCTGTTCCTGCCCAACCAGCTCTGGCCCCCCACAGCACTTGTTCTGCACCCACTGACTCGGCAAGGAAATACTTCTCCTCCCATTAGGGCCCCACTGATTTCCGATTTCCTGTTGAACCCCAAGGCTGACATTTCAGGCCCCATTTTGGGTGAGCTCACCTGGCTACCATCCCATACTTTGAGAAAACCAAGAGCAAAAAAAAGAGTGACTAGGTTGTGTGGCTAGGCACTTGGGAACATGAGCCAAGGACCAAAATCCCATCCAAGTGACATGTATAACCAGGATGTGGTGGCCCCAGTCTGATCACTGGGAGAGTAAACACAGTGTTGGAGCAAGATGGTGGGTCACCAGCATCCACATCCCAAAGAGGTATACATACTGAGTGAGCATCAGGTGTGAGTCCAGGCTGACGCCTTGCCTAGGGTCTTGAACAGACAAAGCCTCACTGTGAGGAGCTTCCTGCCCCCCTCAGTGTCACTCACTGTCTGGAGAACCAAGAACATTCTCACTCAGCCGTTCCTCTGAGGACCCTCTTGTTTAGGTTGCCACCCTCCATTTTAGCCAAAGTCACTTTTCTTCATGGCCAGGCAGTTAGATCACTGGTCCGCAAACTTCGGCTCTGTTGACTAATGAGTTTGCTGACCCCTGGATTAGGGGCTTAATCACAGGAACAACAACAGCCTATAATTATAGGAATTGAGAGTCTAGGTCAGTGGTCGGCAAACTCATTAGTCAACAGAGTGGTAAACCGCAGCTCTCACGAGCTGCAGTTTGCTGACCACTGAGTTAGATTGTCATGGAAACCTTTTATTTGATGCCTAATGAATAACAGTGGTTCAAAAACATCTTCCTTCTCTCTCACTTTGGGTCAAAGATCCTTATTTAAGACAACATGGCTGATAAGGCACAGCCGTCACCATGTAGCTCAGAGGGGCTGTGATACATGATGCAAAGGTTGGAAATGATGCCAAAGAAAAAAATATGGGTTGGCTTGTGAACATTCTGGAAAACGAAGCCAAGGAGTTTGTCTTTTTTCACTGCTGCTGAAATCAGTAAGTATTTGTTGAATGGATAAATGAGATGTATCAGAACCAAAATGTAGGCAATAGCCTTGACAAGAATGACACGGTGGCTACAAAATGCGAGCACTCTGGTTCTGAAACAATTGTTAACACCTGGAAATGGGAGGAAGGTCTGGACTGGGGCAAGTGCAAATGGAGCTGAACCTTTAAGTTGAGTTGAAAATTGACTGTGGGGAAGTGAGAGGGGCAATTAAAGAGACTTCCAACATCATGAACCTAACAGAGTGTGACAGTTTCAACAGCCAGGGAAACTTAACGAGAGAAATGGATTTAGAAGATAATACATTTAGTTTGGTCATGAATGTGCCATATGGATGTATCAGGGCATACCAAGAGCTCAGGAGAGGGAGAGCCTGTGTCAGAAGGGCACATTGGAGGAAAGTGAGCAGGAGTTTCAGAGCTTTCACCATGCCTATCCCGTGAGTCCACCACATCCTAACCTCAGCTGCCCTGCTGCCTCTGTCCTATCTGTCCCATTGTGTGGTTGGCTGACTTGAGCTGTGAGCCCACCCCAAGAAAGAGTGCCAAGCCCAGCTTCCTCCCAACATCCTCCCCTGAAGCAGAGTTTGCCTGGGAACTTCTGTGCAAAAATTTTATGTGAGATGAGATCTCAGAGAATAAAGTGAAGGACCAGGAAAAGCAAAGGAAGGAGGATAAGTCAAGTCGATGTGGTCACTGCTGTGGGCAACTGGTGTTCAACCCATCCTGGACCTTAGCACGCAGAATGCCCCTTAGAATTGAACTCTCAAGGGCGAAAAAATAAATCATTTGTTTATCAGCCCCTATGCCACAGTGGGCATCTAGGGGTATATTACCACTCCTACGCTTCTAGGCTGCCTTTGTATGTGTGCCACATGGGAACCAGCCACATCTGTAGCACTGGAGAAACTCCAAGGCGGAAAGTGAAGGATGTGGGCTCATGCTGGAAGCCAAAGATGTCTGCAAAATGTGAGTAGAAGCCCCACAGAGCTGCCCACCACATTCACAGCTGGAATCTGTGTAGGTGGGGCCTGGAGGCATCTGAGACATGAACCGCTTTTACTCCTCAGATCCACTCCTGCCCTACAATACATCCAATCAAACCAAGAGCAAGTCCTTAAAATTCAACAGACACGTTCGTGGAGCTAGGTACTGTCCCACTGTTGCAGTTGAGCCAGAGACCTTCACCACCTCCCTCCTTCACCATCCTTTCCAGGTCCCCTCTCCTTTAGCTAACACTTCAGCTGGTCTAGGTTGGTTGCCTGGTCAGACAGCCTAGACCTTCATCTCTGAAGGGTGTGAGCACTTGGCTCCCTTGCTTCTGGAAGGCTATGGTGGCTGCAATTGCCTGTTACTGACATCACTGGTTTAACAGCACCAGGAGAGGTTCCAGTGAGCTCCAGAGGCCCTTCTCTTCCAGAAGCCACTCTGGCTCCTGTTGACAAGAATCAGTGACCCCTCCTTACTTGCTTGCTGACCAACTGGCATGACTGGTCCAAAATGAACACTCTGTACTCACAGCTTCTGAGCCAGTGAACTCTGTGTCCCTGAGGGAAGTAAGTTCCCAGCCTGCAAATTATGGCCTATTTTCCAGCAGAACCTGGGGGTAGGAAGCACAAATCCCACAGTGGGTCACTGGAGGTGACAGTGTGAGTGGCCACCCCACTTCTACCCCTTATTGATCACACTTGTATTTTCTAGCTGATGGGGATCCTGCACCAGCTGTGAACTTAGTCCACATTCTACAATCTGGGCACGACACCTCCCACGAAACAGAAGACCTGTGCCTCTCATTTGTTGAGCCAGATAAAGATGTGACATGGTGTTGTGCTATATGGTAAGGTCTTTTGGTCTGAATCAATGTTTTGTGACATTGTTGTCAAAGGAATTGTATGCAGTTGCCAAAGGAATCCTATATGGTGGAGGAAAACTATATCCAAACCAGGTGTTCATTGCAGCAAAGATGAAACACTGCCCTTCCAGGTGCAGGGATATGATGGAGTCAAGACCTACAGGTGCCTAGCTCTTGTCCTGTGGGCACAGTACTCGATGGAGGACTCAGCATCGACTCCTGCTGCTGACAGTCCAAACAGTCATTTCTGGCAGCAGCATAGATAAGCCTGATAAAAGTGAACTTACAGTACTGGGCCCATGAAAGGCCTCTAACCCTATCCCTGAATGACACTGAGGGGAAAGGAATCTGCATGTAAGTACTGTGCTCTAGTAGATAAAGCTGCTTCCCAAGGATACAGCTTCACAACAAGAATGAACTGGACAGGTGGCAAATAGTGGGGACCAGGATTCTCATGTTGGAGAAGGAATTCACAGATAAATAGGGAATGGTGGTGGTAATGATTCATGTGGGAATAGATTTGAGTTGGAAACATCAGTATGGAGACTCATGTTTAGTTTAATATAGATACAAATGCTTACATTAATTATTTACTGTTATGTATGTATACACAGGTTATCATATACATGTGTACTTTTTTGCTCTGTTGACTGAGGGGGCCTAAAAGACATGACAGCTGGGAGTAATGAGCACAGCTAGTCCTCAGGTCTTAGTTTATGAGACTATTTTCCAATAAAAAAACACCAGGATTCCTTGGAGAAATGGTTGGCTCTCAGATGGGCAGGAAATGAACAAGATAAGTCTGAATGTCTTACTTTGCCAGAAATAAGGAAGTGATCAGACATGAAGGGAAACAACACCGACAGGCATGTATTGAAGGGGCTCAGGAGCCAAGCAAAAGGGCTGGAACAATAAGAGCAAAAAGTCAGGTGGTACTGTGTTATGGTCCAAAGTATAAAATACATATCCATGATTCACAATGATATAAACTAGACAACTAATACGTGGGTTAGAAAAGAGAAAAATCTCTCCTGTAGGATAACTTCAAATAATTTACAAAGATATCCTGCCCTCTGGGAGGTAGATGTGACTCCCCACTCCTTAAGTCTGGGCTGCACTTCTTCCACAAGAAGCAATGTGCAGGGACAAAGAGTAATCCTACCATGGATATTCCTCAACCCAGCGATCAAGGTTCTCAGCAGTCATAAGTCACACTGATATTGATAGTATGTACTCTTGATATGAAGTGATGAGCATGGCCCCTCTCCTTCTGTGGGCTTCCTCTTCAACCCCCAAATCCCAGTCTTTTTATAAGAAAATATCAGATGAATTCAAATATTGCAACATCTTTTAGGACACCTACCCAGTACTCAAAACTGTCAAGGTCATCAAAAACCAGGAACATCTAAGACACTGTTGCTGCCAAGAGGTGTGATAATTAAATGTAATGGCACCTGGGTGGGCTCCTAGAACAGGAAAAGGATATTAGGTAAAAACAAAACTAAACAAAACAAAAAAAAACAAGGAAATCTGAAAAAGGTAGAGACTTTAGAATGTACAATATCATGTGTTTTTTAATTATAAAAATCCACCATAGTACTGTAAGATGATAATAGTACAAGAAACTAACTAGGTGTTGAGGGTATGGGAACTTTATGTGCAATTTTTTATAAATACAAAGCTGTTCTGATGAGTAAAGTCCATTATTTAAAAATGAGTTGTTACACAAAACAACATGGATAGATCTCAAATACATTATGTTAAGTGAAAGAAACCAGACTCAAAACGTTGTCACGGACCCTAAGCTGCAGGTCCATGGCTTCCCCAGGACTGAGCCTGGCTGGAGAAGTGACGCTCTGAGTCCCCAAACACACAAGTGGGAGGAAATGCTTGCTGAATGGCGGCATCTGCAAAATACGGCTCCCAGGGTAAAGCAAGCTGGCCCTAAGGAGAAGTCACGCAGTGTTTGATCAAAGGGTGGAGTTGAACATGACTTACTGGTTTTCGAGAGGAAAAACACACACACGCCAACATCAGTCAATGTTGCTAAGGCATGAATGTCTGTTTTAAAATTTCGTGTGGAGCCAAGTGTGAGTTTCACTGCAGGGAAACAAAAGGAAGCTTATATATCTGAGAGGCAGCATATCATGCAAGTTTGCAGTTAATAAACCTGTAAGCATAACCGCCTTCAGGAGGTTGGACAATGGAAGTGGATCAGGTGGGCACAAGCAGAGTCTTGGCAGGGCTGTGCCCATTTCCAGAAGCTGGTCTATTCTTGCCTGGCTTTGCTCTCACTAGTTCTGTCCTTGCTGCTTGTAACCCTGCCTATGCCTCTGTCTTCAAATCCCGTCCTCTTCTGCCCCTCCCTGCCTGAGTCTGGCACAGACCTCCTACCCTGTGCCCCATACCCAGAGAACCCCATGATAGCTCTTGTCACTTTTCAGATATCTACTCTTCCCAATGGATAATGAGCCCTGTGGGACACAGTCCAGTGACGAGCAACATGTGATTTTTGAGTGAATGAATGAATGTATGAATGAATGATAAATGAGTTAGTTCTGGATTACCTTTTTGCCTCAGATGACCTGGATATCCAGCCCAAATTCTCCTTTCTCCTGATGCCATTCAGACTTTGGAATCCTGACACTGTCTCCACAGTGAGAAGCAGAGCCTAAAAACATCATTCTGGAATCAGCCACCCCAGCCGCACTCCTTCCCCACCAATTTTTAACCACTGTAATCTCGGCTCAAACTCGGTTTTCCCATCTGTAAATCTGACAAATTATGTGCCAAGGATGTCACTGCAAACTCACAAAGGCATCAAGGGACACTGCACATGCTCAAGGAATCATGGAGGTGTCTGTCAGATATACAAGGACTCTCCGTGAACCCTCACTGGGAAGTCCTCCCAGGTCTTTGTCACGAAATTGCAACTCCTGAGTGGCGTAGACCCAACCACAGGTAATGGTTTGGTATTTCTCTTGTTGTAGGGGCCCTGGGACAACTTCTGAGAAAGGTTGGGAATCCATGATTACTGTGGGATCTCAGAATTTAATGACAAACTACAGAACACATTTGCTACTTGTTCGGTGACCCACAACATTAGTTATAATCCTTAATCACCCCCATTCTCTGGACAAACTTCATCATGGGATTCTACTGGTCATGTAAATCATCATTTAAATGATGGTTAAACTAAATTTAATCAACAAAATTATAAATGATAATTCAAATGCCCTTATTCTCCCCAATTACAAATTGGAACGACAAAACAGTTTAAGACAAAATATCTACGTGGGAATGGGCAGGCAGAACTCCTCAGGGCGTTTCTTCTAGGAAATAAAACCCACAGCACTACCCAGACTTCCCGGGCACGGACCACAGAGGAGCATCAGTCACCCCGAGCCCGCTGCGCTGGGAGTGCACACCAGAAATAGCCTCAGTCCAGTGAGAGAAAGTCTCTGGACACAGCCCATTCCAAACAGCAATCTGAATAACTCGCCGATTGTTATTAACCCAAATGTCAAGCGGTCTGCTTCTAAAACACTAAATGTCCTAGAAACTGTTTATTCCACTGCCTTTAAAAAAAAAATGGCTGTCTTATTTGTTTGTTTCCAAGGTATCCACCATTACATCCACTGCTGTTTTTAAACCAAATGCCATGACTCGGTCAGTGATTAATAATATATAAATGGTGTGGGCTTACGTGGGAGTTGCTATGTCATTTTTACAAAAAGATGCTCAAGAATCACTACAGCCAGAAATTCGCTCTTAGTTCAAAGGGACGAGCACCAAACAAGACGTGCTGGCTTTTTTCTTTCCCAAAAATGTCAAACCAAGTGCATTGTTAAGTCTTTCTTTTAAAATGGAAGGACTAAGCACATTAAGTTATCCTGGAGTCCTGACTCTGGTCTGAGCCCCTGAGGAGCGCAGGCAGGAGTGGGCGGAGCCGGCCTCTCACTTTCCCTGCAGGCTGTGCTGCCTTGGTGTTTTGGCTGCTGCGTCTCCTTGTTAGCTGTGCAGAGACCCTTTCTTTTCACAGGCCAGCAACTCCTCGCACCAGGAGTGCCAGATGTGGAAGATAATGTACAATATCTTAGATTCAGCCCTAGTCAGTTTGGCTCAGTAGATAGAGTGTCAGCCTGCAGACCAAAGAATCCAGGGGTCGATTCTGGCCGATGGCACATGCCCAAGTTGCAGGCTCGATCCCCAGTAGGGGGCATGTGGGAGACAGCCAATCAAAGATTCTCTCTCATCATTGATGTTTCTATCTCTCTCTCCCTCTCTCTTCATCTCTGAAATCAATAAAAAAATATTTTAAAATTAAAAATCAACAATCCTAGATTCAGTTTGAATCTAAATTGACCTTAACCGGTTAGTTTGTATTTGTAAACACTCAAACATTTCCAAACAGCAGATTCTTATATGATAAACTATAAGTGTAAGGAGCATGCACACCTCAGAGGTCTGAAAACCTCTACTCCAGCCTGTGGGTTCTATGTTATTAATCATCTGGTAAGCCCAGGAGACGAGCCCATATAGCCACAAATATATACTAAGGGTTGGAGCACCCTGTTATCTGAGATTTCAGTGCTAGAACCAGTTCTGAAATCATTGCCTCTGAAAAAACCACTGGAAGTTATGCAGTCATGCAGGGAGCTTGTGTACCTTTGTCTTATGACTTGTGTCATCAGAATGTAGGGATGTTGAGAGTGAGTGTCACACCCTCCTTGCTTACTGCCGGGGGTCCAATGTGTGAGTAGCATCAGGTCCGTAGTGAATGCTCCATAAACAGCGGTGAAGTCAATAGTGTTGGAAAGCAGGTTCCAAGGTCACCCATTCAGGCCTGTATGCATGGCTTCATTTAACATCACAACACTTTAAAGGAATTAACATCATCTCCATGTTGCAACTGATAACACTAAGATTCAGGAAGGCAGTGCGACCATTCTAGATCACCCAGCCAGCAAGCACCAAGCGCAGACCCAGAGCCTGCCACATGCTCGAAGCTTGAGAAAGCTCTGTGGACATGAACAGAACCATACCTGCAGGACCACACATCTCCTGGTTCCATGGGTACTAGTGTTTCCCATGAGTTAGGGTCTAGAGCTTATGGAGAGCCATAGCCAGAGGCAGAGTTAAAGGGGTAGGAATACAATGAGGAGGCTGGTGGAAGGGCAGCCTCTCTCCACGTGACTGGGAATCAGGAGACACATCTCCCTATGACCTTGTTTCATAACTTGTTTCCTTTTTGGAAAATGGCAGGATTTGGCTAGATTGTGAGGGGCTCCCAGGGCTGGGGTCTAAGAGGATTGGTACATTCCCACAATGCACTCTGAGGGGCTGAGGAATGAGGCACGCAGGGTCTCCCAGCAAATTCTCCAAATCCCACGGGAACTGTGCTTGCTCCCCTCCCGTGGAAATGGCAAAGCTCTCACCTGGCCCTCCCCCCTCACAGCCCACAGTGGACCCACCCCTGAGTGCCAGCTGCTCTCCGTCCCCAATCCTGACCCACTCGAAGCCTTCTGCCAGTAGACTTCCCAAGCCTGGATCACACACTTCACCTTTCCGCTGGTCACAGACCACCTTGGGGAATAATGTCCTTTACACACGGGGTCACCTTTGTCCTCGTTCCCCAGCAGGGGAACGTGGTGTTGCGCACATCTCATTACCGTTGGCAAGAGGAGTCCGTGGCTTGTTGCTGCCATGGTCTCTCCAGGGTGGAGTTCTTGGCAAGGAATTTGGGAGTAAAACATCAGGTAATACCATTCCCGAGCTTGAAGGAATCCTAGCCCCTCTCATTGCCAGTGTGGACATGGCGCAGAGCAGGCAGGCAGCTCCCCATGCTCGCACGGTGAGTTCACCAGGGGGGAAATTCATATTTTCCTCCTGACACACCACACCCTCGTCTTCCCAGAAAAATCCCAGACGCCCTGGGAGGAATGACAAGGCTGCACAAGGCACATGGATGTGAGCTTTCTGGCCATCGCCGGGGAGGTGCTGCCCCTCTCATTTCGGTTCACTCGCCTGGCACGCGCCGTCCGTCCCCAGCTCGGGAATACACACAGCACTTGAATCCATATTTTCTGCTTCTGATTCGCAAAGCAGATGAGAAAGGGACTGTGAGCTGATCAGAGGCTGCAGACAGGACGTGGGGCGGTTCAGGCCCATGAATTCAACAAGCAACATAGCTCCCTTAAAAAAACAACAGTGACAGATAGTATTTTATTTAGCAGATGGGAGAAAGTAACGCTAGCCTCCCTGGGAGAAAACTCCCAGAAATCCAAATCAGAGGTCTGTGCCGGCCTGGCTGCCCGTGAGGGGAGCTCCCACCCTGGCAGTCGAGACGGCGGCCTCAGAGGCCCAATGTCACGAGTGCAAGGACTTCCCAGATTCATATCTGGTACAGCTGTGCAGGCTTTGCTCTCAACTGCCATCCACCAAGAAATTAAAAGGCAATTTGCCTTTGAAGTCCTGGGCTTTTTCCTTCATTTAAGACTACAACTGGAGGTTGGAAAAGGAGACACGAGGATTTCACAAACATGCACACATCCTGCACGCTCCATTGTGATGGCCCAAATGGCTGACGGCTCGCCATGCTCAGACCTGCTCGCGCTGAGGGATGGACGCACCGTGTGTTCCTGAAATGAAGGGGATCTTATGCATCTCGCTGACGGATGCTGAGGAAAATAAAGCCTCGGACAGCCCTTCAATCGTATTTTGTGAAGCTAGTCTAGAGATCAGAGCAGAGCAAATCACAAGTAGAGCCCCTGAAGAATGTTTCCCCTGGCAGCCCTGTGAGCACCAACCACGTTACCTGTTCAAGCAGAGCTGATTTTTAAATTTTTCAAACTTTCATTTTTTTTCTCCTGTAAAGATAATCATCTTGTGTCAATTATAGCTCAAGCAGGAGACAGAAACCACATAGCAATTTAGACAGGGAAAGTCGAGTTTAAAGAATTAAATAAAATGGGGGATTGAGGTAGCAATGGATTGGCTAATAAAGAGTGAAAAGGCTCCTGAGGAACATGGGATCGGCAGGCAGACAGGCCACTCTGTCCCTGGGATTGAGGTCCAGCACGCAGGGTCGTCCTGGCTCACCAGGGCTGAGGAAGCCCAGGTCTGTTGGAGAGAGCACAGTCCTGTCTCACTGGATAGCAGAGTGGTTGCTGTGCTGTGAACCAGTAGAACTTGCTGGAAACCAGTCTCTAGGACTGGCTGGAAAGGTGATAGAGGTACTGCTGTCAAACCACAAACATTGCGTGCAAGGGAGGTGCAGAGAGGGTGCGGTGGCCGCTGCAGTGAGTGAGCAGGAACCAGGAAGCTGCCCCGGCTTCAGAAGACGCCGGGCAATCCCACGTGTTGCAGGAGCTGGGATTCTGGGAAGCCACACACAGCAAGGGAGCCTGCCAAGAGGACACGCTAGAGCCACCAAGGAAAGTCCCTTCCTCTGGCATTGTCTCCCCAGGGGTTCTACTCACAAATATTGTGATAAATACGAGCAAGGGAAAGTATTTAAAGGGTCCAGAAAGGATAGATTTGGATCTGAGAGGCAACAAACTGATAGCTGACACAGTCCACCCCTTTGGCTACTCAGCCTCCTACGAAATGTAGTTATGTGTCTCATTCCCCGAAATGTGGAGGCATGCCATCCCAATGCTTGCATCAATTGTTGGCTATTTTAACCATTTCTCAAATTTAGTCACAGCCTGTGGTGTTTTTTTTTGTTTTTTTTTTTGTTTTTTTTTTTTTTGTTTTGTTTTTTTTTGCTTTGGTTTGGGTTTTTTTGCATAAATTATCAAATTAATGGCCAACAACTTGTACATAAAATAAAAATGAGGTAGGCTGTTAAAAATTATTAACAGAGGCTTGGCCAGTGGGCTCAGTGGTTAGAGTGTTGGCCCACACACCAAAGGGTCTCAGGTTCAATTCTTGGTCAGGGGCAAGTACCTAGGTTGCAAGCTCCATCCCCAGCCTGGTTGAGATGCATGTGGGAGGCAACCAATCGATGTATCTCTCTCACATCAATGTCTCTCTCTCTTTCTCCCCACTCCCTCCTTTCCACCCTCTCTCTGAAAAAACAATGAAAAAAAAAAATTTCAGGTGAGGATTCACACACACACACACACACACACAAATAACATAGAAAGAATCTATAAAATAAAAGAGTAATATGCTAATTAGACCTGACAATTGGACAACCTCCCAGACATCACTCCGGACATCCTTCTGGATGGAGCTGCCATGGCAGGGGCTGAGGCAGAGGCAGTTAGGGGCAATCAGGCAGGCAGAGTGGTTAGGGTGATCAGGCAAGCAGGTGAACAGTTAGGAGCCAGCAGTCCCAGATTGCCAGATCCCCCTACAGGATAGGGCCTAACCAATAGTTGGACATCCCCTGAGGGTCCTGGATTGCAAGAGGGTGTAGGCTGGCCTGAGGAATTCCCCCCCCCCCTGCCACCCATGCACGAATTTCATGCACCAGGCCTCTAGTACTTACATAAAGAGCAAATAGAAAACACCAAGTGCCTCATTCCGATTTCTGTCATTGGTCATGAAGCGTATCCATGTCCACAGCTTCTTTCTCCCACTAGCTCTGGAGAGGCTTCTCTGGGCTCTCTCTGTGTCCTCATTCCAAAAGGTATGAATCCTCGGCCATCCTTCTTTCCTTTGGTTTCTCTAGTTTTCCATTAAACTTTAATTTTAGTTCGTTCTTACATGGAAGAACTAAGAGGCACTCAGAAGATCCTTGGTTCCAGACTCATTCCTTGGAGCCCCACTGGGGTCTCAGAAACCCCATCTACCAGTGACCATCAGAATCAAGAGCTCTGGCCAGGAGACTGTCTTTTCGGCTGTGGTCCAGTGGCATCAGGACCTCACAATGCCCACATGCAAGTCTCTTCTTCCAGTTGAGTGGAGTCGTTGTCATGTCCCTGATGAAAGCTCTCTCGCCTGGGAGGCTGAGACCTCCACGCCATCAGGACTCCGAGTGTCAGGATGTCAAATTTCTTCCTGGACCCAGAATGGTTACCGTGGTCTCTGATTCTAAGCACATAGGGACTCCCCTAAGACAGAGCCCTGCCTTTGCATAATACTGATGACGCTCTTTCACGGATGCAAGCAGAACAGGAAGTGAATATGAAAATCACTTAAGAACACTTCAGATTCTGGATGTTGTTCACTGATGCTGATTTTTTAAAATTTCAAACTTGTGCCGGGACCGGTTTGGCTCAATGGATAGAGCGTCGGCTTGGGGACTGAAGGGACCCGGGTTCAATTTCGGTCAAGGGCATGTGCCTTGGTTGCGGGCATATCCCCAGTAGGGGGTGTGCAAGAGGCAGCTGATTGATGACTCTCTCTCATCGATGTTTCTAACTCTCTATCTCTCTCCCTTCCTCTCTGTACAAAATCAATAAAATATATTTTAAAAAAATAAAATAAAATAAAATTTCAAACTTGTGTTTTTCCCCCTCACATCACCATTGCCTGTAAAAGGAAATACTGAGACAGCCTCCATTCCAGGCTCTGTGCTTTGGGACCACGTTTGCCATCTTATTTTGTCTTCATAATCCCACCTCGCGAACAAGCACCAGACTCCAAGTTTTGCAAAAAACCAAAAGGCTCTCAGATTAAATTATTATTTCACAACTTGGAAAAAAATAGCATAAGTAAAGGCAAAGTAAGGTCAAATTTTAAAATATGGTTTAATAACTGCAGACTTCTGGGAACATTTTTATGATTCTGGCCAGTGATCCTGACAACCATGGCTCCGAGTTGCCTTTGGTGGGAGTGGTTCTATCAGCAAGGATTTGGATAAAAGGATGTGGGCTGGGCTTCCACAGCCACATGGACCCTTGAAGAAAGAAGGGAGGGGGGAGAGAGAATGTAAAATGACCTCGCTGGGGAACTCCTTTAATGCATGGGGATGCCATTTACTGATAAGTCTCCAAAGCCTGAGGATTCCTAGGAAAAAGTGTTTCTCATTCCATTTCCTTCAAGAGGTAAAGGAGGAGGAAGTCAGGAAAAGAGGAGGAAGGGGAGAGAAAGAAGGCAGGCAAAAGAAGCGGGTTTGCTGCATGTGAGATATTTTCAGACGCGTTGCTAAGAATTTCCATCTCTGAGAGATTGGATCACTTCCTACAAGTGGTGGAACCATAGTTATAACCTCAAGCCCATGAGAAGCCAAACCGGTCTTCATTTGCCCGTGGCTTGCTCGGTGGGTTGGCAAGTTGGTTTCCCCTCCACCCTGCTGTCAGTGCCGCATTTTACAGGGGACTATCCAGGCTCTGAACGGTCAGCTCTTTCAGGACCACTTTCCATAAAACATTATGATTAAAAGTGAACAGAAGGAGAAGTGGGGAGGCAAAGGGACAAGTGACTTCCAGGCTAGCTCACTAAAGCATTTATGGTTTTGTACCCCATGGGGTGTGACGGCAAAGCAAAAAGAGGAGAAAAACAACATGTGTGAAATCATGGGGTTCTTGCCTTTTTCTAACTTATTTTGCTTGGCATGCTGTCCTCAGGGTCCATCCATGTTGTCACAAATGGAGTATTTCATCTTTTCTGTGACTGAGTAGTGTTCCCTTATGTGTATGCACCACATCCCTGTGTCCTATCATCTGTGGGTCATTTCCATGTCTCCCTGCACCTTGGCTTCCAGCCAGACCACTCACAGGGGCTGTTCTGCTAGAGGACATGTGTCCATGCTGCTCAGGCAGTTGACACAACTCAACCCGCATCTTGTTAGACTTTTCTGTTGTATTTGGCATTATTGATGGGATCCCTCCTCTCAAACTCTAGGGCCTTGGTTTCCAAACACCAGTGTTGTGGTTTTCTTCCTTCTCTGACAAATCCTTCTAAATGCATTATCTTCCACCCAGAGGCCCTTCCATGGCCAAGAAGATGCAATACACCTGTTTCTCCAGCAGAGGTGACAGAGCAACTCACTTTAGAGGCTACTCTTGCACATCTTGAATTGGAGAACAAGTCCAGCATTTGGAAAAACTATTGAGGGACCCCAGCCTGTGATCACATACATTAAGTTTGGCCACCTTATGTTAAACGTTAAGATTATTCTCAGTATTTCAGACCAAGCCACTTCTCAGACAGCGGGGCCTTCTTGCACGCAGCTCCAAACGTCCTGTACTCACAACACCGGGAATAAATATGGCTTCCTGGGAGCATTATTTATATCTGGACCCTCTCCAGTTATTACAAACTGCTGCAAACTATTATAACTTCTTCATTTTTCTTTTAACTTGGACTGTAAGTTCTTACCATGGCTCTATCGCACTGACAGCAATATTTCAGTTATATTTACACTTCTAAATATTTTTCTCTGTGCAGAACAGATCATTTCTGCTGTGCTCAAACAACACTCTTTAATGAACTTGCCATCGTGTCTGAGTGATTTTTTTTTACTTAATTCGTGTGCACATTTCCCAGCCACATCAGTTATTCAATTAAAATTAAAAATGCAAGTTGTAGAAAGACAAGTATCACATGATCTCTTATATGTGGAATCGAATGAACAAAATAAACTGATAAACAAAATAGATCCAGAGACATGGAAGCATGGAACAGACTTAGTAATCTCAGAGGGAAGGAATAAGGGATAAGGAAGACATTAACCAAAGAACTTATATGTATATATGCATAACCCATGGACACAAATGATAGAGCAGTAGGCCTGGGAGTGGGGTGCGGGAATGAATGGGACATCTATAATACTTTCAATAATAAAGATAATTTTTTTAATTAAAAATTAAATTTAAAGGGCCTCTTAAATTTTCCCTTCTTTATTATTTATTAAATTTTCCATGATACATCTCTTCCTTATATTGATCATAGGTCTTATCCTCACTATTTGTTTCATGCTATCTTAATTTGAATTAATTTTTATTTTTTATTTTTGCATATCATGTGGCTTGCTCTAATTTTTCTTCTTGGAACTTATATTCTTCTTGTTTTTTATTTTTGCATTTTTAATGGGGCTCAAGAGAATATATGAAATATCTTCTCATTTTCCTTTTCTCTGCATGAGAAACCATTAAAAAAAAACACACACACAAAATGAAACATAAAATGAGGGACATCAAAATGACACCTAGAGTTGAGGCTAGGTTGTAGATTTTGGGCTGCTTTCCATTTTCTCTTTCATGTTCTTTATTCTTCCAGTGTTCCTCAATGAGTATTTATTACTAATAAAGATATTGTTTAAAAAAATTTTTTTTTGCCTCCACTTCTTTATAAAAGGAATAAAATGGCCTGGGAAAGGATACAGGCAGCATTTGCATAGTCACAGGAAACAAATTCTACTGTTCATATGTATACAGGTTTTCTTTTCATCCAACAAGTAATAGGTTGTTGCTGAAACCAGTTTGGCTCAGTGGTAGAGCGTCAGCCTGCGGACTGAAAGGTCCCGGGTTCGATTTCAGTCAAGGGCATGTACCTTGGTTGCAGGCGCATCAGCTGGTCGATGTTTCTCTCTCATCGATGTTTCTACCTCTCTATCTCTCTTCCTTCCTCTTTGTAAAAAATCAATAAAATATATTTAAAAAAAATTTTTTAAAGTAATAGGTTGTTGTTCAGCCTCTAACTCATGAATCTCACTTTTCTTTGATATTCAGTCCTACACTTCATCTGCAATAAAAGGATCTATCGCTTTCTTTTGGAAGGTCCTTCAGGTCCACATGTGTGATGAGAATGTATATACATTCTCATGCACACGGGCAGGGTCTCTTATTCTACCAATGGACAGAAATGCCTGCCAGTTGCTTTATTCGGGAACAACAAAAAAAGGGTGAAACGGTTCTATTTCTGTCCCAAGTGACCTCAGGCAGTTTCTCTGGTAAAGAGTCTGTTTCTATGGAAAAGGTTTGCAGAGAACCCTGGGGCTGCCCAGCTCAAGCATGGTGCCCTTTTTGGAATGGTTAGGAATGGATGATGGTGCGTTTGGATCAACTTCAAAGTATCATCTGCCAAAGAAAATAACTCGGACGCTGTCTTGTCGGGAAAGGCATTTGCCTCTTCTGGAAGTTTCCAGACATCCTCTCTTACTAGAGACAGCCCTTGACACTCTGATCCAGCTTCAGTGCAGCCAGCTGCCCTGTGAACAGGAATGCGGGGACCTCTTCACTGAACAGTCACTCCGAAGCTCCTCCTTTAGTCAGGTCCCAGGATTCTGTGAAGACCAGCTCTCCTCTCTAGTGCCTCCCTGTCTCCACTCCCCTCCGCCCCTCTGGGACCAATCCTCCCCAGTGTCCAGAGGCACTGTCTCCATTCCTGTCTCTTTTGCACTTGACTGCTGTGTCCCTTGTCCTGGGTCCTTCCAGCTGGTTATGGGGTTCCTCACCCAGCAGACTGCTTGTTTGCATGAGTTTCCAAGAAGATAAAGACCTGGGGCTCTGGGGTTGGATCGTGGCTCAGACCCTCAGTGGCCGTGGGGTCTTGGGGAAGTCCCTCAGCATCCCTGGTAAAGGGATAGTGATGGGCCCCACCCCACCAAATCAATGTGGGAACAAAGGTGAGGAAGCTCGGAGCGCTGGACCCAAGATCTGAGAGCATCAAAACTGAGCCAGCTGGAAAAAATGAAGCAGCCAGCGTTTACTGAGCATCTAGTTACGTTTCATGTAGTTCTAGTTCATTCCTATAGACCTCCTCTGAATTGTGTGTTATCGACATGGTAAACGTAAGCCTGAGGTTCAGCGAGGTTCTGCAAGTCTCCACTCCCAGTGACAAGAGCTAATGGGGTTGCAGATACACTTTGGCCCAGACGGTGCTCTTCTCTGCTTCTCTGTGTCCTTCCACTCAATCAGAGGACAACTTCCAAGCACCGTGTCCCCCAAGCACTCTGCTGGGTTTAATTAGACACAATAAACATGGATTCATTAGGTGCAATTACTATTTATTCATTTGGCTAATAAATAATCACAGCTTCCGAAACCAGTTTGGCTCAGTGGATAGAGCATCGGCCTGCGGACTGAAAGGTCCCAGGTTCGATTCTGGTCAAGGGCATGTACGTTGGTTGCAGGCACATCCCCAGTAGGGGGTGTGCAAGAGGCAGCTGATCGATGATTCTCTCTCATGGATGTTTCTAACTCTCTATCCCTCTCTCTTCCTCTCTGTAAAAAGTCAATAAAAATATATTTTTAAAAAATAAAATAAATAATCACAGCTATGTAAAAAACTCTCAGTTAATGAATATGTAAATGCAGCCATGAGGAAGTACCCCCTGGGATGATGGTTGACAAGGTGAAGTGCAGTGACCTCCTCTACTCACAGTTTCACCTTCCGAGGTTTCAGCTCCACCATCCCAAAGTATTAAATAGAAAATTTCAGAAATAAGCATTCTTATGCTTTAAACTTCTCACTGTTCTGAGTAGCATGATGAAATCTTGCCCTGTCCCACGCCATTCCACCAGGGACGTGAGTCACCCCCTTCGTCCGGCGTCTCCACACTGGACGCTCGCAGCCGTGAGTCACTTAGTAGTCATCTATCAGACCAGTTGCCAGGAAGAGAACGTGAGAAGCCGCATTTAGATAACTTTTATGACAATGTGTTGTTATAATTGTTCTATTTTATCATTAGTTGTTGTTAATTGCTTCCTGAGCCTAATTTATAAATTAGACTTTACCATAGGCACCTATGGAAAGGAAAATATAGTACCTACAGGGCTCAGTGCCAGCTGCAGTTTTGGGTGTCCACTGGGTGTCACAGGACGCATCCCCCATGGAGAATGGGGTTCCTCCCCGAGAACACAGCCTCAGGGGCTGCTGAGCTCTGGTGGCCTGCCCCTGGCCTTTGCATCTGTGAAAGGCTGGCTGCAAAGCTGTAAATGGAAGTTTGGCTTTGTTTCCATACTGGGCACTTTGCTGCCAAGTGGGGAAGGAATTAGCCTCCTAGTGCCAGCTGGCCGGATCCCGGGAGGCCACGGTGTCCAGTCTGAGAGGAGAGAGCATGCTCAGCCCTCACCCAGAGGCCAGGCTATCCAGGCTTGCGAGCCCCTCTTCCTGTGTGTGCTGGTCCAGGGAGGAACAGGAGTCCCGCAGATGGGAGAGGACCTGACAAACTCCAAGAAAGCCAGATTCAGAAAGAGGTTTCCTCTTCCCTCGGTCAGAAAAGGAGGCCGGTGCCTGTGTCTGCCAGTGGTGCCACACCCGGTGATCACCGAAATGTTGACCTGTGTTCATTTGTGACCCCCTCTTTGGGAGAACAATTTTATAGAAAGAGCTGTGCCTACTACACATCGCTTTGTATGTGACCCAGCAATGCTGCCTTAGAGTTGCTTTGCAGTGTATTTAAATACCAAGTGGGCCATTGCTTCATGTCACACATCACATTCACAATCTTCAGGTGTGTACTGAGTGCTGCTTCCTCCACCGGGGCATTTGTGACTTCAGATTTGGGGGGTGAGGGTAGGGCAGAGACCTCTCATTTTATCTCTTATCACCTCTCAGATCTAGAGCTGGTTCCAGCTACCCCAGAACCCCAGTAATGGTGCATGTCCTCCATCCCTCTAGCACAGAGAGTGAGAGGAGACCAGAGACCCACACACACGCCCGAGGGGGCAGGGCTGTGCAGTGAATGGGAGGAAGAGCAGGAACAGCAGTCATGGCCGCTGAGGGAAGAGGACTTTAGGTGGTCAAGGGCACTAAAAGCCACGCAGTTTAGGTAAAATGACAGCAGAATCATATCCATGGGGTTTGGCAACATGGAGGGCACAAGTGATCTGGGAAAGAGCCACTTCAGTGGGCACAGAAACCGAGTCTAGCAGCTATTTATAGCAGAGCTATAGGCCACAGGTAGCTGGAGAAGTTCGTGGAACTAAAGGAATTGGCTGCACATTGTCTTGTTTTTGTTAATTTAGGACACTTGAGCTCATGTTGCAGATGGAATGATGGAAAGAACATGCTGATGGTGTAGGAGAGAGAACCTGTAGGATCCAGGTTCGCAGAAGGAAGAGAGGAAAGGACTCAGAACTCTGATGGGAGCAGGAGCAGCTGCCAGGTGAAGGCGGGCACAGGTCTGCCAGGGGTGCAGGTAGGGGGACCATGAGGACGGTGAGTCCTGAGGCGACACCGTAAGAAGGGCCTCTCACTTCAGGTGCTGGCTTTTGTCAGAGATGGCTGTAGACTCCTTCAAGTGATCTGAGCCAGGAGCCTGACCTCACATGAAGTGAGAACAGGAAGCGCTTTTGTCCCTGAGATGTTGTCCTCACTCACTGGTGGCTCTGTCAGCATTTCTCCTGGCCTCTCACATTGAAGCTGGGCATGTGATAAGACCAGCAGTCCAGCACTGGGGAGAGTTAGAGCCATTCAGGCTTCTGGATGCCACTCTAGTCCACTCACTGTGTGGAGTAGGAGATGAGAAAAGTGAGCCCACAGACTCACTTTGAGTTAAAAATTGACAGAGGTTTCTGTACATGTTTGCCATCATCAGAGGACACTGGGCATGTGGGGGCTGATCTAGTTGGGAAGACCCAGTACACCCTCCTCCTTCTCCGTGTCTGATGAACCATCGATGTACCACAGAGGGAAATGTCTTCAGCAGCACCCAATACGAACTGTGAGAACTGCCCTCTTCCCCCCCACCCCCCGCAGCTGTGCCCCACAGGAGACCCTGTGGTCACCCACACCAAGGGCTGAGATTAAAAATTGGTCCTAACGAGCCAGCTGACCTGCAGCCTCTGGGTGAGGTCCCTCCCACAGTACCGAGCCGGAGGAACTCCCTCTAGACAAGCTATATCCTGCTCGAATGACCAAGACTTTCTTCTTTCCACAACATAATCTAGGTCATTCTTTCAACAATTTTTCATCTCAATATCATTTTTAAACCCCCAGAGCAGAAAGAACAGGGTCTCCACACAGGACCACTCAAAACTATGTGTCTACCTCATCAGATAAAAAGACCAATAATTCCTGTATTGCCAACCAGATCAGGTGACCAAGAGGTATGAGAAAAATTACTAGCAAGAGGCTTAGCAAACATGGAAGCCCTCCAGTAGGTGTATTTAGCCCTTTGTGATGGCCTATGTCATGCCTCCATTAACTAGCATTCATTGTGATTGGGTTTCTGGTTCATTTAACTGGGGGGTTATTCAAATAACTTGTTTGTTTCAACCTATGCTTAAAAATATCTATAATGTTTGTACACTTTCAATCATTGGTGACACCATCTTGAGGTAGCTCTCGCTGAGTGGAGGGACATGGGACACAGGGCCAGGTGTGAAGGTTGGAGATGAGCTGAAATGATGTTGGTGTCATGGAGACCAGCACCATGGAGACAGGATCCTTAGTGCAACACAACTTCCCTTCAGTAGCTACACAATAAATATTTGTTACATGAAACCACTCCTGATGTTAATCTTGTTTTGATTTTTATTTTATGCTTCCAAAATAGGGAATAATTAGTAATGTTGATATTCTTATAGGTTGAAATAATTTAGGTTTTTACCATCTTCAGGAATTAATACTTTTCAAATGGAAAATCAAAATATTCAGAGAATGACCAGGGATTACCCTGTCCACATAAATCAAAGGGTAAAGTGAATTAAGGCCATTTAAAGCAGTGAATCCTAATATCTGGCATTATGGAAGCAAAACCCAGAGGCTCTCCTGGGCCTGGGGCAAGAGTCAGGGTCCGAGTGAAAATGTGGGCGTAAAGTTGGACATCCATAATGGGCCCGGTCAATGATGAAGATGAGAAAAGTCCAGACAAAAAGAGTCCCTGGGAAAGCCATTCTAGAGGAAATTCTAGAGGCCTGAAGAAAATTGTCTACATCTTCTAATATCATACAGTCAGCATCATAATGAGATTACCCTAACTTTGAAACAATGGAATCAGGCAACAAAAGCCTTGCCCTAAGTGTCCATGAGAAAGGGTCCTGCCTTAGCGTCAGGGTCACTTAAATGTCCGTTTACTAACACTGGTTCAATGTAAAATGTAAGTCATTTTGCTTTCAGAATGGTCTCAGACACCAAGAGGGTAAGCAAAGACATATGGTAAGACTGTGGCTGGGTCCTTGGCACCTTCCCCGAGGAGCCCCCATGACCACAGCTCAGTGAGAGGCTAGGCCACTGCTGCAGGGTAGGGTTTCTCAAAGACAGGCGGGCTTGGAGGGGAGCCCAGGAAATGCATGTCCAAGTTCCTTGACCTCAATTTGGAAATCACGCATGTCTCAGCTTACAGGCAAAGAAGCCCACACACAGGGCACTGGATTATAGGATCTAGACATCCAACCACCATTTAAATGCCAGAAAGCTCACTAGATTGGCAGTTTCATCTATGTCTACACGGGTAATAACATACTAACGTAGGGGTGTCGAACTCAATCAGAGAAGGGGCCAAAATCTAAAATCCAGCCTAAATCGCGGGCCGAATGGTTTACTGAACAGTCATAAACTGTCATTGTGATGGAAACGCAGCGGAGTGCAGTGATGACAGCACGGTGCGGGCCACATTGCAAGGCCTGGCGGGACGGATTTGGCCCGCGGGCCTTGTGTTTGACACATGTGTTAACGTATGAGCCATGCATGCAGTTTCAGCTAGGTCTAGAATAAAATTACGGGACACCTCAATGCTTAGGGTTTTATTATTATGGCTTTTTAAACGAAAAGGGAGATAAAATATGGATCATAAAGATTTATTTTCAGTTCCTTTGCGCCCTGCACATTTATGCCCCAGCACTTCACACTGAGCCTTTCTACATTACGAAGCAATCAAGACGGTGGTCAGGAATCTGCTCTGAGACCACGGCTCTGCCTCTGAATGGCTAGATGACTTTGGAAATGCTACTTGGCCTCTGAGTCTGTTCCCTCAGCCTCACCAGGTCATTGTGAGAATTAAATGTGATAATTCAGGGGAAGTGCTTAGCTCAATGTCTAACACGATAAACACCCACCAATTCTAGTTGCCATTAGATAAATACTGTTTTTGTTTAGTACACTATTATTCTCATCATATTTGGATCAGAATCACTTGCGTCTAAGCAAGCATATAATCAGGTAACTTCCTGTCTTTGTGTGCCTTGTTCTTCAGGTCTGTCCAAAGCCCAAAGCACATTCCCTGGTGACTTTCAGGCCCCGATCTTCATTACCATTTATGAGGTTTGAGAGGTGAGAGCCAGCTCTGCACTTGGAGCCGGCACAACACTGCACAGACCGGAACAGTGTGTGCTTTCCCTGCGATCCCAGAGAGGACCTCTCCATCCTGCCTCTCCAGGAGCCTGCGCTCCCTGTCAGCCTTGCCGGGTTTTGAGGACAAAGCACAGTGCCTTAGCATGAGGTGAGCAAATGACCGTTCACCCACACCGCTCTCTGCGTCTGTAAAAGGATTTCTAAGAACCGTTTCGTTTGCAGCCGTCATTATCACGCTGGCCAACAACACATGCTCGCTTTCCTTGCCACGGCGTACATTCCAGACCCAGACCCAGGGTTAGTCAACTTTCCTACGGAGGATGAGGTAGTAACTAGTTGGGCCTTTGCAGGCTACACACAATCCTGTTTCATCATCTTCGTTTCTTTTTCCCCACAGCTCTTTAAAGATATAAAACCGGTGGACTGCATGTAAACGGTCTCTAAGCCAAAACTGGCCCACAGGCGACAGCCGAGACCCCTGTTCCAGAGCCCGGTTTCCTTTGCATCAGACCGCTTGGCCCCGGAGGAGAAGGCGCACTGAAGTTCTTCTCTTTGCCAGATCACACCGAAAGGCAGTCTCCTCACCACGGCAGGAAACGGGGCCCTTCAGAGATTTCATGGGAAGGGAAGAGGGATTTCGTTGCAGTGCATTCTGAAGCACACGGTGTATCTTCACACGCGCCCGCACACATATGGTCTCCTTCTTCCACGTGAGTAGAAACATCTGACCTTTTCCAGCTCGTTTCCCTGGGAACAAATGTTAAAACACAATGTATATTCTCATCGAGCTCCAGGCTCCTGGCTGATGCAACGTTTTACGAGTGGACCCTGGAGGGTGTTTCATTTCCATTAGTGCCTGCCTGGCTGGCTCTCCCTCCCACCCCATCCTCTCTCTGTGTGTCCCCTCGGTCACATGTGCTCCTCTCGTCTCCCCCCTCCAGCGCCTCCCTCCTCTTACCAACTCTTTGTGCTGCTTGCTCTGCGGCCTCAGAGCTGAAGGGCCCACATCTGGTTTCCATCCACCGCGCTGTTTCACTGAAGCCCGGCCGACCCAGGTTTCCTGTTCATAAATCATTACTCATCTGGAACGCACTCGGGACCACTTCGGGGGCTGTTTACTCAGCCCAGCTCCTTTTTTAGAAGAAGTTTCCCTTCCCTAGCATTTCAAGTTGGCTGCCATCTTCTCCGTTGATAATTTTCTCAATTTTCAGTGTTGCGATGTGAACAGAAGGGGAATTCACTTGGAGAAGGCGTTAGAACAAATTGCATAAAAATTAGAGTTGGGTAAAACTTAAGAGTTTATAATACTAAAAGTGGTAAAAGAAAAAAAGAAGTGGAAGTACAGATACTGTACTGAGGAGATGTGATATTTGATACTTTAAATAAACTTTTCAGAAGTGGAGGTCGTTAACACAATCATAGCTTTGTGCCAGGTCATGCTTGAACTCATTGAATTCTCTCAAGAAGCCTACCCAATAGGCACAATTGGCCTTACTTTACAGACGAGGAGACGAAGGCACAGAAATGGTAAGTAGCTTGCCCGTGCCGCTGGTATATGGCAGTCCTGTGGCAGGTCCCAGACAACCTGGCACCACAGCCCACGATCCCAAGTGCCTGAAGTGGTTTCTTCAACTGTATGGCTCAACATTTGGTGTTGTCTCTATCCAGGTCTTTATTTCCTCCATCTCTCTCTCTTGCTCTGCAAATATCTCTTTCATTGGTTTGGTTTCTTTAATATAATTTGTGCCACTTTTTCTGTGTTAAGTGGGGTGCATAAATCATGGTGAAGGATGGACACATAGAATAAAAGCAGAAAATTAGCTTCTATTTATTTATACAGACAGTATCCAGATGGTATTTAGTCTCTCTAGTCTCTAGTTTCATAAGCCAACACAAGAATCATCACAAATTCTTCTATTGCTTAGTGATTTCTGTTATTCAAAAGCAAAATATTTATAACTAAGAAAAACCAGCAATTAGTTATCAGATTCTAACAAGGGGAGCTGGCTCAGGTAGAGGTGTGGTAATAGTCCTCCAGGTCTCTCCATCTCGGAATGAGAGCTGGCAGCTGCTATGATCCCCTGGTGCTTGGATGGCATGCCTCCTGAGCCTGGGACTTCATTATAGCAAATTGTGCTCCCTTGCTATCCATGCACTTGGTCATATTAGGAGTGGGTAAGTAAGTACTTGACCCAAACTGGATCACTTCATCATTCCCCAGAAACTGGTGCGAGGGAATCCCATAGTCGTGGATCTGTATCCCAGTGAAGAACTTTTTGGATGCAGGTAAAACAAACCATGTGTTAAGAGGTTCCACAAGATGGAGGAGGAGGACACTAGTGACTATTATGGGATTTTGTGATGATTGGGGCAAACTCACACATAGAGCCTGTTTTTCATAATAATGATCGATGGTGACTGCCTTTTTACTGAACACACTCAATGTGTCATGTGAGGTACTAGATACTTCACTTACAAGGATTCTAGAAATAGATATTATTGCTATCTCCACTTTATATATGAAAAAACTGACTCAGAGAGGCCACACTAACCCAAGTAGATTAATATAAATTGATGCTGTAACAAGTACCACAGAGACAGTGGCTTCAAGCAACACAAATGTATTATTCCACAGCTCAGGAGGTCAGAAGTTCAAAATGGTCTCTCAGTGAAGATTAAGGTGTGGGAGGAGCTGAGTCCCTTCCCGAGGGCCCCAGGAGAGATTCTGTTCCCTTGCCCTTTTCTTCTCTAGAGTCTGCCAGCATTCCTGGGCTCATGGCCACCTCCTCCACTATCAAAGCCAGCATCAGAGCACTCTCTGGCCTTGCTTCCATTATGATACCTCACTTTGCAGGCGTCTTCAAACTACGGCAAGCAGGCCACATGCGGCCCGCAGAGGAGTCTGATCCGGCCCGCCAGGTTTTTTGGGCAGTGAGCGCAGCCGAGGTGTTACAGTAGGAATTAGTAGTTCATATAGTCCGGCCCTCCAGCTCTCTGAGGGACCGTGATCTGGCCCCCACTTTAAAAAGTTTGAGGACCCCTGCCTCACTGACTGACTCAATCGTTTGTCTCCTTCTGCCACTTTGAAGGACCCTTGTAATTGCATTGTGTCCAACCAGATAATCCAAGATAATCTCCCTATGTGCCATCTAGCGAATTTAACGCCCCTTTGTTATGTAATGTAACATATTCATGGGTTCTGGGGATTAGAACGTGAGCCTCTTTGAGAGGCCCTCATTCTATCTACAACACCAAGGTTGCATTGCTAGCACCTGGAAGAAATTAGATTCAAACACAAGTCTGACTACAAAACTCATATTCAAAACCATCCCATTCTCCAGCCTCTCATCTGGTTTCCTCGCTGCTCCTTCTGCCCCTTCAGTGTCTTCCTGAGACACTAGAACATCCTGCATCCAAAGCCTCCTCATTCCTTAAAGTCCCAGGTGATTCTCATCTCTGCTGTGGAGCCTTTCCTGCGTAAACTCTCCCACAGAGCATCCGAGTCATGCAGTCAAACCTCCGTCTGCAGTCTTCCAAGTGCTTGTAGATTCTGGAATAAATGACTGGTTGGTCTCTTTCCTACACATCTCATTCTTCTGCCATCTATTCATCTGGCTTTAAGCCTTAGAGATAAAGAGAACACAAGTAATCTTTCTTCGACAGGAAAGCTTTTCACATCTATGAAGGAAATGACCAATGACCTCTCACCCCGCATCTTCTCATTGCCACATGGGAGAGCTCTGGTTCTTTCAGCCATTCGCAAGGCCAGGACACATTTCCCTGCACACACTACGGTTCACCAGTGGCTCCTTACAGAGTAACAATTCCTTAGGTTGGTATAATCAGACCTCCACTTAGATGCCACATTTCTATAAGCCATGTGAGGCCAAACCAGCTGTTCAGTGGGTCTATTATGTATTTACTCAAATTTAACTAATACTAACATGAATTAGAAGCATTAAGATATTTGCAACATGCTACCACTACAATACCATTTTTTATCTTATATTGGGAGGTAGTTTATTTGTGATATTTGGGTGAGCAGACCTAAATAAAAGACCTTACATTTATGCCTAGTAAAATGTATTTTTACAGAGTCAGCCCCCTTCCACCAACACCTGATCACTCTCCCTCCCAGTTTCACGCCATTTATAAATATGAAAATCATGACTTATGTGTTTCTGTCCATGACCAGTTTGGAATCGGGTCAGAGCTCTATAACGGAAAGATCAAAAACCTTTGGGTTACTGAGTCAACAATTCCACTGGACCATCAACCAGTTAGTAATTCACCTCATTCTACCAGCCTCCACCTCATATTTCTCCAGCGTGTCCACAAGTAGATCATGAGAAGCTTGTCAAATGCCTTGATGAAGAACAGATGGTGCCCTGTGTCAACCCATTCCCAGCTAAACTTCTGTGAAAGAAGGAAATGAGATCTGTGGGTAGTGGCAGCTGGTATTAGAGGAGTTATTTCCCCCAAATCTTCCACAAAGTAAAATGCACTGATAGGAATGATTGCCAACTTTACACAAAATGACAATTATAACCTTTAATAATATGGAAACATATAGAATCAACGAGCACAGTCATATAATCCGCACTGCTGTCAACGAAATAAACACAGTCAGCTCTTCCTGTTTCTCTGGGTTGTGGCATCACTTTAGCTGAGATAATGAACATTTGCTATAAAAACCACAGAGATGCCCTCCAGCTCTGTGTATTAGTTGAAGCAATCTTGACATCCTTCAAGCACACCTTTCATATCATCAACCAGCTCAGGAATGCCATACATCTGGCTGCAAACCTCAAGGAAGTTCTAGATGCAATAACTTTCTTCAAAAAGCACTTACTACTTAGGGAAAGTTTGGAAGCGAAGAACAATTCATAAGCAAAAAAACAAATAGAATAGCACTATTCCCAAGAGAAAGATAATGCCACTTTATTTTAATAGAACAACTTTCACACTTCACAACCCAATTTGTATTTATGTCATAGCTCTGACATCTTTTGAATAGCTCATCCAAAGAAAGGTATTAGCCCATTACATTGAAAGGACACTTCTTAGGTATGTTCTGTCACACCTGGTAGTTAATGCCAAAGAGATTATAAACACGGAGGATGAGAATGTGTTTTCTCCCCTTTCATTTGAACACACAGAGCAGTTAACTGGAGGTGTGTGAAATGTGGTAAAGCAAAGATCATAGGCAAAAGACCAGCATTCTTCACTCATCAAGTTTGGGACCTTGACCTGGCCACTCCAAGTGTCAAAAATTAATTTCCTCATCTGTAAAATGAGTTCTTTGTACCTTCTTTACCATGCCAGCTTCTTCTTGATAGTACCTTCTTCATCATTCCCCACCAGCATTCTCCACCATCTGTCTTCTCTAACATATTAAGGAAAACATTTGTTGCTGTGTTAGTCATGAAAAGTACTATGGTCTAGCCTGGCTTTATTTACCTTATCCCTCACAACTCTACTGCACCTTCTCCAAATTATACCTTCTCCACCATCGTACCTTCTCAACACTACTGTACTTCTCCACCATTCCTCCTTCTCCCCCATTGTACCTTGTCCACTATTGTACCTTCTCTACCATTCTACATTCTTCATCATTCTATCTTTTCAACACTGCTATACCTTCTCTACCATTCTACATTATTCATCATTCTATCTTTTCAACACTTCTGTACCTTCTCAAAACCATTCTACCTTCTCCACCGTCGTGCCTTATCCACTACTGTACCTTGTCCACCATTGTATATTTTTCACCACTGTACTTCTTTATGGAACTGTTGTGAGGGGTAAGTGAAATAATGTATATGAAATTGCCAACTCTAAAGCCAGGCTAGATCACAGTACTTTCCATGACTAAAACAGCAACAAATGTTTTCCTTAAGATGAATCACAGATAATTCATACAAGACCAGCTTCTGGGGATGAGTGAGTATTGCCTTTGATCCCAAGCTCACCATTTGTCATTCTGTCAGAGCTTTCAGTCATTATATCATAATCCCAAGCACATTGACTTTTAGTTAAAATAGAGCCTTATATGATGTATAAGCACTACAAAATAAACTGAGCATGTCTGTATTTGCAATAACAAAATTACAAACTTAAGTAATTTGCAACAACATGGGTAGATCTGAAGGGTATTATGCTAAATGAAATAAATCAGACAGAGATAGACAAATACCATATGATTTCACTTACATGTAGAAACTATAAAACAAAATAAACAAACAAGACAAAAATAAATTCATAGATACAGGAACAAATTGATGGTCTCCAGATGGAAGGGTGGTTGGCAGAATGGGTGAAAAAGGGGAAGGGATTAAGAAATACAGATTTCCAGTTATAAAATCAGTCATAGATATATACAGTATAGGGAATATAGTAAATAGCATTTCAATAACTATGTAAAGTGTCAGGGGTACTAAACTTACCAGAGAATCACTTCATAAGTTATATAAATGTCTAATCACTATGTTGTCCACCTAAAACTAATACAATATTCACTGTCTACTATAATTAAAAAGTAAAAAAGTAATTTTTTTAAAAGTCGAGGGCAGTGAGATCATTCACTCTTAACTAAGGTATGAATTAACATACCTTAGTTATAGATAATGAGGGAAAATAGTATTCTATAATAGTAAAATATTTAAAGTAAAAATTATACTGAACTGTGCAATACAAAGACCATTCCACAGATAGTAGCCCAAAGAACAGCTTTTGCAGCTGGGAAGACTGAAGCTTAGAGAGCTTAGGAAGCTTCCTCGGGGCCACAGACAACTTCAGAGCCAACCTTGGGATTCAAACCCAGTCTGTCCTGCTCTGAAGCCCTGGCCTTTCTGCTCTGAGCTTGCACCCCTCCCAGTACAACAGCTGCCTTCAACCTCTAACTCACCTCTTCCCTGTTCCTTAAAATGCCTACCTGAATACACACCATTGTTGTCTCGCTTTCTGGTTTTTATCAAGAGGACTCGGGCACCAGGCCAGCTGGAGGTTAGGATATTAACTACACTGAGACATGGCTGGAGGCAGCCAAGAAGACCGTGCTAATGTCCAATGTCCAAATGGGAGAAGTGTATTCAGACGTGTCCAAGCAGATGACACCACCCAAGGATGAGCTGTCAGGTTGGTCCAGAAGTGGATGATTGGCTTCCTTCCTGAACAAGTGGAGTTAGTGTTCCTCACCCACCTGGTTCAGGTAATCTGCAGACAAGACTGGAGCAGAGGAACCAAGGCCCCCATTGTCCTGGAGAGAGCAGCAATCAGGCAGGAATTGGGACCTGGGCCAGGAGACAGTGGTTGGAGTTAAGCTCTAGAATCAGGTGGATGGCAGCACCAGACAGACAGGAAAATAAGAAGGTGTTGTTACCCCCTAGGTCTCACTAGAGGCTGGAGAAGCAGGAATTGGACATCAGTCAGAAGAATAATTCAGGAACCTCTGGTGATCAATCAAGAATGCTGACATGCTGCCTACCCTGATCAAATCTGGCACAGGAAGAGTGAGAACTGGTCCACTAGGAAGGAGTCAAGGTGAGTACAGCTAGGACAGGTTGAGAAAGGAGGGGCTCAGTGCTCATCCTGCTCCCGTGACCCTCTTCACATCTGCCCGGTGAATATTGTGTGTTATTATTATTATTATTATGTTGAATTATATGTTCATTTATCAACCAATAGCCATTGAGTTCCTGCAATAAGCTAAGTGGGATTATACAATGTAGCTGAAGCAGACATGGTCATGTGGTTTTCGGTTTTCTAAGTAATAGACTTTATTTTTTAATATTTTTTATTGATTTCAGAGAAGAAGAAGAAGAAGAAGAAGAAGAAGAAGAAGAAGAAGAAGAAGAAGAAGAAGAAAGAGAGAGAGAGAGAGAGAGAGAGAGAGAGAGAGAGAGAGAGAGAGAGAGAGAGAGAGAGAAACATCAATGATGAGAGAGTATGCCTCCTACTGGGAATCAAACCTGCAACCCAGACATGTGCCCTTGACCAGAATCAAACCTAGGACCTTTCAGTCTGCTGGCTGATGCTCTGTTCACTGAGCCAAACCAGCAAGGGTTAGACATTATATTTTAGGGCAACTTTAGTTTTATGAGAAAATTGACCAGAAAATACAGTTCCTATGTGTCTCCCTTACTCATATCCCCTTATGTTAACATATTGCATCAGTGTGATACGTTTGTTACAATTGATGAACTCAGTTAGTTGAGATTCCTAGCAAAGGAGGAGCCTTTTCCTCCATGAGTGAGGAGTCTGAGCCCTTGGGGGTCCTGCCTCCATGTAACTGTGCTCAATCCCTGCTCCTGGTGATCCAGGAGGCACCACGGGAAATCCTGAGGGCTGCATCCGCACTCCTCTCCACCCAGGTTGGGGAACATCTGGTTGGAGACTGGTACCCTGACTGACCTGGCCACCTGTCACCTACTAGTATGACAACAGCTATTTCCAAAGGAGAGTACTTACTTGCTCAAGAGGGTGCGGACGGGCTCCCGAATCACGGCAACACTGCTGTGACTCACCAGTCCAGGCTTGTCACAACTCCTGAGGCTCGCTCACACCCACAGTTTCGGCAGGACGCTCTGCTGGATCAAAGAGCCGCAGCAGGGCCTCCCAGCTGGTCCCCATCTGCCCCCTCCATGTGTCTGTCTTATGATCAACCAAAAAGTCTTTAAAGAAAATAAGCAAATAGCTTGTACAAATAAATTTAAAGACATAAGCCCTGAAGTTTACAAAGTTAATTTTCAAAGAAATAAAAAGAAGTAAACAACCTAAAAAAGTGTTGCAATTTAGAAAGGCAAAATGAAGTAGCATGGACCGAGGTTATGAACCACCAACACACCATCGGAAAAGGTGAAGAGGCTGCCCAGGTAATGCTTTGAAATGATTCAGAGGATAGAATAAAAGTAATGTGAAGACCAAGGGTGATGGAACACTGCTTAAAAGAACAAAGAGACGGTAGTCCAATATGATGGCAGGTCTAACTCCAACACTTTACTTGATAAAGTAACGGTCCACATGACCCCTCTGACCTCTGGCTTAGTGAGGGGCCCAGGCACAACCCTCAAGTTTGGGTCAAATCAGATACTTGGCTTCCTGCCTCACCAAGGAAGGATTTGGAAGCCTTTGCAGTTGAGGCGAGTGTGCCCTTAGAAGCACTTTGTCACTCAGCTCAAGTGTCCCCAGAGAGGTCCCTATGGCCTTCAGCACCTAGAAGCCTGTGTGCGCTCATTCCTCACCGTTCTGTGACTGCACAGTGGAGAAAAGGGAGGAAGTGGGCACGGAGGCCAATTAGGAGATTCGGGCGGTGATGGTTGATACTCCTGGCCCCTAATAAAAGGGAAAGAAACCTAAGCTCTGGGGTGTGGGAATCAAGAAACAAAAGATACAGTGGCACCAATGGCACCTTCCCATGTCCCCACCAAGGATGTGCTCTCGGTTTGGGCATTCTGCCAGCGGGGCGGAGGCTGGGACAGATGCTCTGCTGAACTGTGTCTATTTCTGACCCTGTTTTTCAGCCCTAGCAGGCCATTGAGAGCTGCGGTTGGCCCAGAGACTTTGGTACCCCGGATGACCTGAGATCCTGAGACACCTGAGCCTCAGTTCACAGCATCTGGGGTTTCCCTGCAACAGGACCTTGGGGAGCTGCCTCACAGCTTCAGCTGTGGTACCCGAGGTGTCTGAGCCAGGACCTGAGACCGCTGAGTCAGCCACTCTACATACGCCCCAACAGCTTATGTGGCAATCAAAATTCACTTTGCTTCAAGTGCTTGGCTGACCCTTTTGCACTTTGTTGCTCTTTTGTCCCTGCTGTGGCTTCTTGAGTAAGACAGGCCCTCTCACACAGGGAGGTGGGACCTCAGGTAGGTGTCAGAGAAAGGCCCTGGACAGGAGCAGATGTCCCAACAGCAACTACTGCACTGTTTTTGAACAGGAGCGAGAGAGAGAGAGAGGGCATTTGTGAGCGTGGCAGCAGAGAGGAAGTGTGTAAGGAGAAGAGCAACAATAGATATGAGTTCATCACAATGTAAAGCCACATAAATAAAAGAAAAAACGCTGCCCTGGCCAGGTGGTTCGCTTGGTTGGAGTGTTCTCCCATGCACCAAAGGATTGCAAGGGCGCCTTTGGGAGGCAACTAATCAATGATGTGTCTCTCTCACATCAATGTTTCTCTCTCTCCCTTCCTCTCTTCTAAAAATAAATAAAAACATATTATGGGGGAGGATTTTTAAAAAGAAAGAAAGTGTTACGTATTTTAAAAATGTTTATGAAAGTCATTCAATAAGTACAGAAATCTTTAAAATAGAAAAATAAGCTGAAACTGGTTTGGCTCAGTGGATAAAGCGTCGCCTGTGGACTGAAAGGTCCCAGGTTCAATTCCAGTCAAGGGCATGTACATTGGTTGCGGGCACATCCCCAGTAGAGAGTGTGCAAGAGGCAGCTGATCGATGATTCTCTCTCGTCAATATTTCTAACTCTCTATCCCTCTCTCTTCCTCTCTGTAAAAAAATCAATAAAATATATTTTTTAAATAAATAAAATAAAATAGAAAAATAAGTATGTCCAAAAGAAAACTAGCACATTGGCAAGACAGACTGTTGGGTTTGTTCATTTAGCAACTGTGACAAACTGCTCTGAGCCCCTGCCGGCCTTCCTGCAATGTGAGCTGGAGTCAGCGTGCAGGGAGCGGGGAGCACACTGGGCCAGGCCTGGAGAGCAACCTCTGGCCTGGAAAAGCCAGCGTGTGTGTTCCTGTTAGACTTTTACAGCTGTTTGGGACATATTCCGTTTGCTTCAAACTTTTACTTCACTGGCAATTTCAATAATTGAAAATAATGCAATATAAATTCTCATATCTGTAATTCATCTATGCAGCAAAAATGTAATAAATGAGCACATCCCTAGCAGACACTTCAAAGAGGAGACATTTTAAAGAACGTTGGTAGGAATGTAAATTGGTGTGACTTTTTTGGTTGGCAATTTGCTGACGCACATCAGCAGAGCAGAAGCAGTGTAATTTTACCATATGTCCTATTCTTCTCTTTTGTGCTACGGTAACATTTAAACTGTGTTAACGTCTGCACAAGAGGTTGCTTATCACTGTGTTTTTTCCAATAGCGGAAAGTGGAAGCAGAGTGGGTCTACTCGCCAGCCTCAGCAGCCCAGTCCCCAGTCCCTCACTCTGTCCCTCGTGGCTCCCAGCCCTCACTCCTCCCACTGCAGTGGCCCAGCCCAGATCAGGGCCTTTCCCTACTCCTAATAGCCTCCTCTCTGTCTCCCTACTCCCATCTACATAAGCCTAACGGCTCATGCCAACAGTCAATGTGGGGTAGATTGTCCTGCTTTACAGAAATGGAATGTTTACTCAATATCCTCTGACTTCATTGTCTTAAACATGAACCCTTTCGAGTGATGAGCGGCACCCTTCAAGATCAACCTTGTCTCTGTCGTCTCAGGAAGGGCCCACCGTGACAAAGTCCACATTCCCTGAATACTTCCTCCCCCAAAGCGTCAAGCAGTTGCCATGCTCAGTACACACTGAGCAGGGACACCCCTTCTTTCAAGACCCCTCCGTCTCCCCTGAACCCCGGGGTGATTCAAATATACGCTCCTCAACTCCCACTCTTCTTAGTCTCACCTCCGTAGGAACAAATGTTACCTCGTGTTTACTCGCCTGTATATCTGCCTCTAAATGCTGGTTAAGAGCAAGGGCTACGATGTTCCATGTAGTCATCCCTACTGGCTTTCCCAGGGCCTGGTTGTAGAGGGCCTCCCGGCATGTGTGTGTCTTTATCAGAGCTCAGCCTGCCGCACAGCAATGCCTGTGTACGAGGCTGGACAAAGACTATCATCCCGTCGTTGTCCACGCAGAGTCCGGCAGAGCGGTGCCCTGGTGGAAGCACTCACACACACCAGCTGGTCTTAGATGTTAAAACTCACGTATGTCCTTGCCTTCTAGCATGGCTGTTCTGCGATCTGCTTGGCTTATGGGATGCACAGATGTGCTGAAGGCCAGTTTGAGAAGGAGGACCTACTCTGGACCTCACGACCAGAAGCATCTCCCTTCAGGGGCTGCATTGATGACAACGTTGTGGGCATTGGGCCCTCGTTTTAGGTCGGCTTCCTCTTCCCTTGTGGCCCCGACTGCCCAACACACCCGGACACTTGCTGCGTTGCACCAGGTGCTGCTTGTTCTTTATGAAAACAGTGCTGTGAGCATAATGACTCTCC
Organism: Pipistrellus kuhlii; assembly: GCF_014108245.1. Classification (NCBI taxonomy): domain Eukaryota; kingdom Metazoa; phylum Chordata; class Mammalia; order Chiroptera; family Vespertilionidae; genus Pipistrellus; species Pipistrellus kuhlii. The sequence goes on from NW_023425573.1 coordinate 28,712,889, forward strand.
CGACAGCACCGGCAACTCTCACAGTCAGGCCCGGGTTCACAGTGAGACCTCTAGACTTAGATCTGCTACTCCTGTGGTCAGGAGTGGGGTGGGGGGTTGGTGTGGGAGTGTGGAGGAGAATCTACTTTCAAGCTAAAGCTTCAAGGTTTTGCACAATTGTACACAGCTAACCAGACACCGCAACCATGGATTTTAACCCCGTGCCTCTAAATCAGAGGTGCCAAAAGGCCAGATGGGCTTAGAGGACACATATTTGCATTAGTGTGTTATGTTAAAATCTTCAGACCTGAATGCCTATAAGATGGACATTTCCCCTGTAAGCCTCAAGTCCCATCTGTGAATCTGTGTGCCCTTAATGGCATTGTATCTGTGTCCCCCCCCCTAAGCCAAACCTCCTCACTGAGCTCCACACACAAGGGACTGAGCCCACGGTGGCCACTGAGGTGTGGCCTCCATGACTGATCTGGCTGTGGATCCCATGTTCTCGGTACTGTCCCATCCTGCCCTCTTAGGAAGCTGTAGTGAGGCAGGTAGGGATCCGGGGCCCAGGAGCCTAAGGAAGCATGAGCTTAGCCTTTGGGGCCATAACAATGGGGAGTGGCCTGGGGGCACCCAACTAATGGAGCACCTCTCTGAAAACCAAAAATTAATTTGGGGTGGGGTTTGAATAAGAACTTCTGCCCAGGAAGGACAGTGTCCCAGTGAGACCCAGCCGACAGCTCCTATATTTTCTCCGCCGATAGAGACCAGCGGCCAAGGCAGAGCCTGGAGAAGTCTGCCCACTATTTTTAGCCCTTCTCCCTGCCACGCTGGCAGAGGCTGCCTGTTCACTCGATGGCAGGGGAATGGTTCCATGTGTGAGAGCTGGAATGGGACTGCTGTGCCCCACCACCCAGCTGCTTCCTTAAAAGGCAGGAGAAAGTCCAATGGGAGGCTACAGGGACCAACCAGCACGTGGCCCGGGCAGAGGAGGCACTTCCAACCCCCAGAGCCCTCATTCCACACTGAACTCGCTGCGTGTGAGCATCTTCAAGTGCAAATGCGTCTTTATTTTGAAACTCAAATAAGGATAGGGATCTGAGCTGACAGATATGTTGCAGCCTGGTCCCCTGAGGAAAGACAATTCCTGCGTGAGTCATAGAACACTCTCTAAATTCCCTTCAGACATTTGCATTACAACTCAAAGCTGCAGGGCCACTGGGTTAGAGTGTGAGGCTAAACAGACCCAGTCCTCGGCTCGAGCCTTTCCCAGGGCAATCTCACAGAAGGAGACAGTTTTCTGAATGTAGTCCAAGATGGATAGAATACAATAGAAAGGACAGAATACAATATAACAGGATTTATAATAATAAAAGCATAATATGCTAATTAGACTGGACAGCTGAACGTCCTTCCAGACAAAGCTGTGGCAGCTGTGAGGACCGAGGGCAGGCAGCCACAGCAGCCAGCAGCGGTGGAGTGATGGGGGCAGTGCCTTCCCCTGATTGGTCCAATAACCTCCCACAGAGGGAGGCCAGACTATGGCTTAGGCCATGCTCCCTGGGCCACCAGTAGGATATCCCCTGAGGACTCCTGGACTGTGAGAGTGTGCAGGCAGGGCTGAGGGACACCCCCAATGCATGAATTTTTGTGCACCAGGCCTGTAGTTAGTATATAGTCTAATTTGGGAACTTTAGTCTGAATAGTATAAAATGTGTGTAAGTTTTTATTTCTGGAAATGTTAATATTTACTTTTTGTTCTATTGAAGCTGTGTCTTATCCTGAGTAGCCTCAAGCCCCTTGATGAGTTGGGAAGTCCAACAAACTCTTTATTGTGAGAACTAAGGGCCACGCACTCCGTTGTCATTTCCCTCTTTTGCCCACTGAACCATAGAGCAGCAATATGGAGACATTTTTGAAGTCTTCTCACACAGCTCTAAACACAAACTCCATCATTACATGGTTTTCCAAGACACTGTCATAGGCCATGGCATTAGCTCTGGCCCTGGGATTAAGGATGTCCATCAGAAAATCAAGAGGGTGGAGAATGCGGTGTGGGCTGGAGTGTTGGGCACAGACCACTGATGTGCAAATCAAGAGAAGCAGAAAGCGGTGCCGCACAGAAATAGTTGAGTTGATGGTCACATCAGGGCTGTATTCTTGGCCCACAGACCACACTAGGCTGGAAATGTAAGTCCCATTATTTCAAGGGCTCCCCTTTCACAGAAGCTATAGAGTTTACTCCTGTTGTTCTGATTTCATTCTTTGGAAAATATCATGAGAGTTCATTGGTATGAAAAAAGGCTTACACCATCAGGTGAGCTACACACAGCTTGTTAAAAGTCACGCACATGCAAATTGACACAGTAAGCCCACATCCTCCAGAGCTGAGCCCACTGATTCTCAGAAGGGAGATGGGCTTGTCCTCTTGCCAGTGGTTGGCATAGGGAGGCCTGGGAGCTGAACCTGGCGCATGGAGTGCTGGGGGCCATGCTGGAGCCATTAGGAGACGCTTTCTCGGTCCTGAGGCAGCCACAGACAATGGTCTTCCTTCTCCCGTAAATATTGCCATGAGACCATCTTGTTACCATCAGAGGATGGAGCCCACCCTGAAAATGGCAAAGAGAGATGGAAGGAACTGGATCTTTGATGACACCATTCCACCATCTAACTCAGCAGTCCCCAACCTGTGGTTCTAGGACCACTGGTGATTTCTGAGGTCAGAAAGGTTGGTGACCGCTGATATAACTGATCAATCCCACTGCCCACACTCTGGACATCCTGAGAGCTGGGGATAAAAGATGTCCCTATAGGCAGGCAATTCCAGACTACAGAGAGGGTTTAGTTCCTGGCCACTGAGAACATCTAATCCCCCACCAACCCCACACGAATTCTCTCTAGACTCCCTGCCCTGGTCTCAGCAGCTTTCAACACAGCAGAGCACTGTTTTCTGGAAGCAGTTTCTTTTCTTGCTCTCGGTGACATCTTCTCTCCTGGTAGTCCCTATTGCTACAGCTGCTCCGTCTTAGACCCTCCCGCTGTCACTGAGACCAGAGCCCTCTCTGGCCTCCCTTTTTCTCCTTCATCCACACTCAACGACAAGGCCTCTCATCTGCTTTCACAGCGTAAAATTGGATATATTGCCAAACTGCCATCCTATTCCCAACCCCAACCCCTCCCCTGACCTTCCACTGCCTTCCCATCTTACCACGTGAAAGTTCACAGGCCTCCCAAATCAAAAAGCACAGGAGAGATTCTTGATGACTCCACCCACCTCTAAAAAGAAGCAAATAGCACACTAAAATGCCATTCCTTCCTCATTTTTCTTCGTCACACTAGAAGGCTTCATCAACCATTTAACTATATTCCTTAGCCCCCTGTCTAATTCAGAAGCAAGTCCTATTGTCTCTACCTCCAAAGTAAGTTTAAAGTCATCCTCTTTTCTCCCACCTCATGGCCAGCACCTGATCCGCATCTTCTCTAATCAGTGTTGCAGATCCTATCCCCGCCCTGTTAGCCTGGCTACATCTATCATCCTGCCCTTTTTCCATTGTCCCAGACTCCACACAGCAGGCTCAGAAAAGCCTTGGACCCAATGCTTCTCTCAGCCTGGAGTCCCCTCCCTTAAGGTCGTCCCATGGCTGGTTTCCCTTGCCTTTTGGGTTTGAGGATCTGCTGAGCTCATCAGATCCTCTCTGCCCCCCCTAAGTGTCCTTGGTCATTGTGTGTTTGACAACCATCTCCCTTGCCATTGAGGTCTTGAGGGCAGGGAGTATGCCCTGTTCACCCTGCAGACCAGCACCTCATACCACACCGGGAACAGGTGAGGTGCTCAACAGATATTTGTTGGGTGAGTGACTGAAAAACTTAATATGTACCAGTCAAGGTCCTAGGTTGAATATTATTTTATTGGAAGAATATTTAGTATCTCAGAGCAACAATGGGAAAACTAGAAAACCAGATTCAGTTCCAAAAATGGACAGGAACCAGGGAGCTGAGCAGCCAGAGCCACAGCCAAAATTCACACCACAGACACTATTGCTGTCTCTGCACCCCTGGACTGCTGGACATCTTTTACAAAATTTGCTGATCCCCTAGATTAGGGGTGTCAAACTCAGTCAGAGAAGGGGCCAAAATCTAAAATCCAGCCTAAATCGCGGGCCGAATGGTTTACTGAACAGTCATAAACTGTCATTGTGATGGAAACGCAGCGAAGTGCAGTGATGACAGCACGGTGCGGGCCACATTGCAAGGCCTGGTGGGACGGATTTGGACCGCGGGCCTCGTGTTTGACACATGTGCCCTAGATGATGGAGCGGTAAGCCTGCAGCAGGCCAGGGTAGAGCTCAGAATATCTGCTCAGTCAGTGATACTCCATTTCTCCCCACCAGAGTAATAAGGAATATAGTGTCTATTATAGACTCCCCTCTATTGGGATCTCAATCTTATGTCTTTGCTTCAACTCTGTGGGTTCATGTCCAAAGGCTGGAAGGCAGTGCTGTCTGTGCCATGCTCCTCAACCCACCTCAGTACAGCGGAAGTTCCAGGTGTGCAATAGCTCTCTACCGCAAGGGCTCATGTCTCCCTGCTTCTTGACCTACGGACCTTCTCTAGCAAACAGCCTGGGTAGAAAGTTCGAAAGTGTAAGGACTTAACACTCCCGTGAAACCCCAGCCAGAATATGAGTCAAGAGGTAAGCACCCAGGGTCCCTCTCCTTGTCACACTACCTCCCATTCCACCGGTCCCCAGCAGGATGGGTTGGCCACCACCACTGCTGCTCAACATTAGTGATCTTCTGTTAGCTTCTCTCTGTCTTGCTTCTCAATTCCCTCTTTTGTGCTTCCCATATTTCTTCCTAAACAAACTATCTGCAGCCAAAACGAGGTCAGCACCTGGTTTTAGGGAACCCACATGAAGGCTGGGTCACAAATGACCAGGAACTCCTGGCACCAGAACCCTATCAGACACACTGGTCTCATTTGAGTCTTTAAAAACAGAGATATTGTTTCTCAGGGATATAGGCTCCACCAGTTGTGTGTGTGTGTGTGTGTGTGTGTGTGTGTGTGTGTGTGTGATGCTATTTCTGTTTCTATCATCTCCTGGAAAATGTGTGAGCACTGTATTCAGCATTCCTCTGGAATGCAGATAGGCATGGCTGCTGTCTTGTGCCAAAGCCCACGTCCCTTCCACTGGAGGACTTTTGCAATAGCTTTTTGAAGGTCTTCACAGACATCTCCGATATTGTCCAGGTTGAGTGTCACTGGCAGGTGTTTCCACTGTGCACAGAAGCCTTTTCTTTCTCAGATGTCTCCCATCAGCCACAGTCACATGTCTTTGGGCTCTACAGACTGGATTTTAAAATACTCTTTCTTTGGAGTTTTACTTTTCAGCAATTTTATGCCTAGTGTGTGGGTCCCAGAATCGGGAACGATGTGGAAAGGGGTCCTTGAACTGGCTCCACGCTGAGCCTCAGGACTTCTGAAGCAGCACCCAGCTCTGGAGTCCTGGTTTCCAACAAACAGGAAACCCCCTGGGGCCCGATAGGGCTCAGAGCAGCTCATCACCAGCACTTTGGCCCCAAGGGAAGGCAGGAGGCATAGGCAGAGGCAAGCTCAGACCAGGGGACTAAAGTCGGAGAAGGAGCAGACCCTGGAGCAGCCTCCGGACGTGGCCCAGCGGCTTGGCACCACCAGCAGCGCCAACCTCTCCAGAAGTTGCACTCAGATGAGTGAACCAGAGAACTGGCTTCTGAGGAGCAGCCAGGCTCAGCTGGAAAACTGACAGCAGAGAACTCTGAACTAATCCCTAAAAATGAGTCACTGTGGGGGAGGAAGTTTAAAACTGACCTTGAGGGTTCAGGATATTGGCTTCCATCCACATTCACTCTGACTTTTTATGTATTGTAGAAAGTTGTAAAGGGTGGGGGGGGGGGGAAGGGAGTAGAAGGCACTATGCTCACAAATCCAGGAAGATGACAGTGATAGGGCTGAAATGTGCTAGTGGTTGAGTCCTAACAGATGTCCCCATGACTCGGCCCAAGCAGGCCGCCCTCAGCAAGCCCTAAACATGAGCCAGGATGTCGGCTTCTCCTTCAGATAAAGGCAAGGGGGAAAACTAAAGGGGCAGGACAGAGGGACTCTGTCCTCTGAGAGGAATAGAAGGTGCATGCTGGGCAGGGCATGCTTTGTGCTGGGAGGAGACAGAGCCATAACTCATCTGACTTCCAGGGAAACAGTCCGAGGGCCCTGGGAAATGTCAGTGGGGGTCCCACAGGAATGAACCCATGCTTGAGAGTTTTAGGAGAGCGTCTGGGTCCTGGTGATTTGCCCAGATACAGCCTCCAGCAGGTCATAGCTGGATGAAGTGGACACTCGGACCCTGTTTCATCATCTGAAAGCTAGAATCCTGAGCACTACCAGACACACAGCCTGACATGGAGCGTGTGAGTAACCTAATGCAACTCCTGACACACAACCGCTATTGGACGAAGGTGAAGTGTGTTAACTGAGGTCACATCTGCTGCTACAACAGCCCAAAACCTCAGAGCCTTACCCCAGGAGAAGTTGAATACTTGCTCACAAAACCCATAACTGGTGTTCTTTACTGGCAAGCCACCCTCCACACCAGCCAGGCTGAGAGTTCTCTGAGACTTCTCCTGAAAGAATTGGGTGGACACTGGGGCTAGGGACATGCTAGTGTTCGAGGAATGATTCGGAGTCCCTGGCATGGTCTGGCAAAGGCAGTCGGAGAGTTTTCGGGGCAGGAGTCCCCGTTTCTCTAAGCACAGAGTCCGGGACAGCTGACTCGGGGTTCGCTTTTAGTTTCTTCGTGAGAGTAAATGTGGAAAGCTGAACAGGATACAAAAATGATATCAGTTCTTGCGTATTTTGGATCAAAACATACCCAGAGCGCACACTTCATTCCTCTGCTGTTGCTCTGGTCTTGGCCGCTGCCATCTCTCACCTAAATTTCTGCCACCGCCTCATCGCAGTGTCATCGCCTTGCTGCTCTGGCATCTGGTGCACGCACGGCAGCCAGGGATCCTTCCACACTCACAGAAGATCACGTCAGTCATCTGGAGCAAGCTGCTGAAGGATGACCTGCCTACTCGGCCACCAACTACTCCTCCAGCCTGCCCTCCATCTTTAGAGCTCCTCCTCCATTGGGGACACACTCCTGCTCCCTGCTCTTGGCGTCCTGTCTGACCACAACTCTCTCCTCAGCTCTCCGGGTGGCTGCCTCCCTCACTGTCTTTGTGTGTTTCTCCAAAGTCACCTTCTCAACAACAAGGATGGTCATGCTATCAAAATTTGATGGCCGCTGACCACAGCACTGTCAGCCTCACCTTCCCTGCCCCACAGCCGTTGTCATCATCCAGAGCAACACGTCATTTGCTTCTTCATCACATTCCTTACACTTTGGCTACCTCCCACCATGAGAATGTAAGACCCTCTGGTTTGCTTGCTAATTTACCCCAAAAGCTGAGTGGTGCATACCATGGGCTCCGTATCCATCAAGTGAATGAATATCACCAACTGTATCTATTGAACAAACAGACCCACATGGAAATGGGACCTTCATGTAAAATTGGAAATCTGAGGTGGCTGAAGCCATCCATCACTCCTCCAGTCCATCGTGTAACCAACACTGGGGTGAGAGCAGCTTTGCAAAGGTCTAGAAATGGGGAGTGAAAGCCCTATCACTGCTGGGGAAGCACTGGTGAGCGTGTCCTTGTAGCTGAGTGAGGTTCTGACAACAGCCACCTTCCCTCCAGCAGTCCCCTGCCCTGCACATCCTGGACGAGGGTGTGGGGTGTGAGGTATGGCCACATGTGACACATGTGCCCCAGAGTACTTCTGAAGTCCAGGCTTCCTCTTGCTTGGCACCTCCACTTGCTCACTGTGTAAGGAAATGGGAAAGGTGGACATGCTGCCTTTTGCCTCAGCTCTACCCTCCTAACATTCACAGATGTATTGGTGTTGTCCTGTTTCCCCACCCATCTCAGTTCCAGGAGAACTGCATTTCCAGTGCGCAGACCTGTGTTTAGCACATGATACATAGTCAACAAACATGCGGACAAAGGAATGAGTGAATGAATGAATGAATGAATGAGGGAATGAATTAATTGATGGTTAAGTACATCCATACAACACAGATTAAAACACAATTTCAGTTTACAAGTACTGCAATTCGTGTTAGAAAACATTGTCAAGTTTAAAATAATTGATGAAGGTAGTATGTTTATTTTTGAAAAAAATTAAGTGTGGGAACATTTAAAGAACATTTAAATCATATCACCAGAAATAGTCACAGCTTGAATTTTGTTGTATTTCCTTTCACTATTTGTCTTTGCAAAAGAGAAACGTATTATTTGTGTGCATGTACATACATGTGAATGAAATTATCATATTAAATATACAGATTTGTATTTTTTAACATTATATCATAAACATTGATTGGTTATAGTAGTCTCTATCCAGGGTTTCCTTTTCCACAGTTTGAGTTATCTGTGGTCAACTGTGTTCCAAAAACATGAAATGGAAAATTCCAGAAATAAACAGTTCATGAAGTTTGAAGTTGTACATGGTTCTGAGAACCTCACTTCATCTCATCATCATGTAGGCTCTCATCTTCACAAGAAGAGTGCTTTCAGCAAAATAAGATATTTTCCAAAAGAAAGACCACATTTATATAACATTTTTACAGTTCTATCTTATTATAGTCATTGTTGTAAATCCCTTACTGTGCCCATTTTAAAAATTAAACTTTATTATAGATATGCATTAAAGAAAAAAAGTATATATAGTATTTGGTATTCTCCATGGTTTCAGGCATCTACTGGGGGTCTTGGAGTGTGTCTCCATGGGTAAGGGACCACAATAATTACACGATCCATTTACCAACTTATGGGGTAAACAATGGCTACCCATCTTTTTCCTTTGTTGGTGAAGCATGATGTATTTAAATATCCTCCTCTTGTTGGCCATTTTGGTGATCTCTAATTCTCTTCGTCATTGCAAATAATGACAGATTGAATATCCTTGAACATAATCTTCATACATTTCCAATTATTTCTTTGAGATAAATTTGTACATGTAATGTACTGGGGAGGAAAGCTATGAAAACGTTAAATGCTCTTTACACACATTGCCAGATGGGTTGTCAGAGATGTTTCACATCATGAGGGGTGAGGGTTTCAAGGCATTCATTTGTTAAAATTCATCAAACAATACACATAACCAGATGCACTTTATTGTACGTAAAACTAATTATTTTAATGGGGGGTGGGGTGGGTAGATCTCATGTGAGATCTACTGGGCATGAAGCAAGACGCCCACCTTGCTGCCATCTCCCAAGCTTTTGTTTTCCTGGTTGAAGCGCCCACGCCGGGAATGGCCTAGGCAGCTGTGGAGGGGATTTTAGGCAGCCGCTGGGGGGAAGAGGAAGAGGAGGAGATGTGAGCAGCTGTGAGGCTGAGACAGCTTGTTAAAGGGCATTTGTATGAAGTCAGTTCCCTCAAGGACTCTTCAATAAGACACCCACTTCTTACTAATGTATGGTGAAGGCAGATTCACATGCACTATCGGGGTGCCTTGGGGATGCAGTTTTCCTTCTGGGAGAGTTAGAGGCATGGTGGGAAAGTGCAGTGTTGAACCCATTGACAGGGGACTGGGGACCAGAGCTCTCTGATCATTAAGTTCCTGCACAAGGCTGGCATTAGGTGCCTGATGGGTCCTGTCTGCCCAGAGGTGATCACCGAGGGCCCTACTCCGAGCACACTGTACTGAGCCACACAGTCACCACTGCAGTAGAAGAGAATTAGGACAAGGTCACGGTGACCTTCTGAGGGCCATGCAGCACCTGTGAGGCAGCCACACTCTTCTCTCCTCTCCCGTGGGGAAATCAGGGAACTCACTGCCAGTGGCAGCAGCAAAGGGCATGCAACTGGCCCTTCCTTGAAGACAAAACCATCAGAGAAACACTCCAAGTTGAGGGAGTGATCACCACCACCACCAAGGCAGGGGCTGAGACCAGTTGAGCATGTGCCTGACCACTGGACCAGTGGAGTTCAGTGGTTGAATGGGGAGACTAGTTGATGTGGCAAGGTCATGAGTTTCCTGTGGATTAAGTGACCCAAGAGGGTGGCTGGACTTGAGTCAGCTTGATTACATTGTCCACCAAAAGGGTGATCTACTGGATAAAGACTCCAAGCACCAAGAGCCTATGTGGAGGGATTCCCCCAATGGGGAGCTCCAAAGAGGGAAAAAGGAGGTTCACAGAAGCCAGATTGTCCAAGCAAGTCCCCACAGATGCTGCCAGGGAATCAATATATGCCCAAGAGAGGCAGTATGGGGGCTCTGCTGCAGAAGGGAAACAGGGGCCAGGCAGGGTGAGGGAGCAGCACCCGCAAATACAAGGTCAGCCCCAACTTTGCCCCAGAAGTCCAATTAGGAGCTTCAGTGCAGAACTCTACCAGCCTAGAGGATACAGAGGCATACAGGAGAGTCAGCCCTGCCCTTCTCCACCCAAGCCCCCTCCATGGCCATGAGTTCAGCCTGCACTGCAGGCAAGGAAAAGGCTTTGTAAAGTATTTAAGATAAAATTTTTAAAATGAACAGGACCCCTCAAGGTTCAATAGGGAAGCTTTTAATAACAAAGTGACTGAGAGGTGACAGAATTTGGCTGAAGGGGTCTACACTGGAGCTGCTGTCAAGCTGTCAGCAGTGCTCCCACATAACAGAGTTGGGAGCAGGTACTGGAAATGCAGAGACTCTGCTAGGAGTTTAATCGTGTCCCCCAATAAAAACATGTGCTGAAGTTCTAGCCCCTACTACCTCAAGATTCGACCTTATTTGGAAATAGATGGCATATATAATTAGTTAAGGTGAGGTCACACTGGAATATGGTGGATCCCTCATTCAGTGTAAGAAGACGGCCTTGTAAAGGCAAAGACATTTGAAGAAGCCATATGAAGACCCAGGCAGAGATAGGAGGCTTATGGAGGCAACCTAAGAAATTACCAAAAAGTAGGAAGAGACAAGGAGAAATTCCCATGCAGATTTTAGAGTAGTTCAGCCCTTCCAACACCTTGAGAGAGGAAATGTCTGTTGTTTGAAGCTACCCAGTTTGTAGTACTTGGTTGTGGAGCCCGAGCAAACAGATAGACTGTTTCCTGCTATGCCCCCCTTCACCCCAGTTCACCAGGATCACTCCTTCCCCTAGTCCCTCTACAAGCATGTCCTTGCTCCAATGGAATGAACTTGGATGAGTCCGAGAGGAGGTGCACACGCACATTCATGTGGAAGGGGCTGTTCCCATGGGGATGGAGAATTTGGGTGGCTGTCACTGAGAAGGTCCCAGAACCCATGTTTCCCACCCATGGTCAGTACCCATGACTCCACTGGGCTCTTTGTTGGTCCAATGGGTTTGTCTCATGCTACAAAGGAGGCCCTTCAAAGGTTAAGAGGGTTGGCATCATCTAGAGCAGTGTTTCCCAAACTTTTGACATATGTGTACCCCTTCTATAATTTTCATAATGCTGAGTACCACTCGTACTCATGAGAATGTAGAATTAGGTGCAGCTAAGCACGGTGCAGTGCATATCCCCACCAAACTCCAGTGCAACGCTTACCCCCACCAAACTCTTCCCGTATCCCTGGGAGTATGCTTACCACACTTTGGGAAACATTGATCTAGAGTACAGAGGTGGTCCAGACCCTCCTGACTGTGGGAGCTTCTAAGGAGTCCCCAGAGCTTTGCATGTCCCCTGAATCTGCCCTGATGTCCAATCAGGTCCTCTCAGTCATTATGGGATGCCAATAAAATAAAGTCCCTGATGTTATAGACTGTGGAGTTTTGAGTGCTCCCCCAGGTTCCTGCAATTCCCAGCAGAGGTGTCCTCCTTCCACTGGTCAATGTGCTTTGACTCTCTCCTGCATAAACTGGGGCAGAGAGCTCCACTTTTCCACCAGTCCTGTGCAGGTGCGCTCACCTGGAGGGCACTGTGAGAACTCAGAAACTTGGATGACAATTGCAGGGAGTGGTGTCTGTGATCCCCAGTCTTCTCTCCTGTCCCCAGCTCGACACACTTTGTCTTCCCTTCTCCCTTCTCAATAGAATAACTGACAGATTCACGCTGGATCTCACATACAGCAGGTCTGCCCAAATCCAGGTCCCGGGAGCTCTGTTTACCAGGGGAAACATGTTCTCAAACAAACCCTGTCTCCTTTCTCCCTGGAATGCAGGGACCAGCTAAAGATGAATTTGTTTGTTCCTTTTGTGTTATGTCTGAAGACAAGAAGAGACAAATGTCTTTGAGGAAGAAATTGAAAAACATTCCGCTTTCTCTTTGAGACTCCAGAAAAGGGATGGGGTGTCCTGGGCCAATTGCACATCATCTCTCAGCTACTGGTAGGGGGATAAAAAGGGAAACAAACGAAACAATTCTTTTAAAGAGGCCAAGAAGGAGGCCAAGGCTCTGGGGGCCCATCAGAAGTTAGAGGAAAGGGTGAAAGCCATCCTGGTTCTTAAGATCAGAAAGACTCTAGGAGTCCTAAGCCAGGAATGTGGTCCAGGTGGTCCTGGTGTGCTGGAGCCCTGGGCTGGACCACTAGCTAGTCTCACACACTGCCTGAGAGAGCTCTCTAGCTCCCTTCACTGGAAACAAAGGGGTGATACTCAGGACTAACCGTCTGGCCTAGGGGTGATTCTAGAAATAAGACAGAGAATAACACCAAACCCTAGACACTTTCCATATACTTTATTAAAAAGTTTCTTTGTATAAATTTCCTAAAAACTTTAAAATTAAAATTAGACCCCACCCACCCCGCACCAAAAAAAATAAACAAAAAAACACAACATTAGAGGAATGCCAAAAATATTCTCTATTATGACTTTCTTTTCATTCTTTAATGAAGGCATTGGTCCCATAGCAGTGCGCAGAGGATTAAGAGATTTCACTTCCTTCCAACCAGATGGTTTGTAAGAAACTTTAGAAAAAGAAAATTCTCTTGGACTCTAATCCAGGATTTGGGGAGAAAAATGGAGACATTGGGTAGTTGTTTATTTGCCAGAACAGGCTATCCATCTAAAGTCATGCTTAACTGAGAAGGAAAGAGATGAACCAAGCCGAAGGATAGGGTAGCTGTGAAGTTGGGAGCTATTTTCTAGACCTTGCATTTGCCTGGAACAGGCAGAACGTGAAACTGCAGAGGGAATTTGAATGTATAGACATGTTCACATAGACACCAGCAGTGGCTATTACACACGTTGAAAGTATTCGCGGTCACTGCCTGGGGACCAGAGCGTGGGTCCACAGGCACACTAGCACCATGTTGATAGGTCGTGCGGCAGACGGCTCCCCAAGTTCGAGTGTAAATCAAAGCATGAAATGGTAGGTGCCAGGGAATCTATACCCAGAGCTTCTGTGAAGATGACTTGGACATGGCTGACTCCTTCTTCTTCAAGAGGTATGTGTCCCTGGTCGGCCATGCTTAGGTCCCGATCACAGCCATGACTTTGGGGTTGACAAGCCCTGAGCATTGACAGATGGGGTGGGGAGAGGAGGAAAAGCCATATTACTGACATGAAATGATCCCACAGCCTCTGGTTTTTGTCACCCATCTCTCACGGTCCTGCTCAAAGCCTTCACTAACTCCCCAGCGTTTCTAGGCCTGGAGACAGGGGCTCTCCTTCAAGCTGAGCCTTCTCTCACTTACACCCCTGGCCAAGTCTTCGTACAAACTGAACACTCATCTCTGCCACTGTCCTGGCAGGGCCCAGGCTCTCGGTGAAGATGGCCTGTTTTATTACCAATCGAATTGCCCAACGTAATGGAGATTTTGGGTGGCCCCACAACCAATATTGCTTAGAAGAAGCAAAATTATTTAAAGATGAATCGGTGGGATTTGTTATCTTTAGTGTTGTCTACAATTGTTCATTACACTATTTCCCTCATAATCATGTGTATTACAATATTTTATGAACAACAGAGACTTTATAGCATTTCCAGTAGTGCAGAGTAATTGACCATGTGTTTATTCATTGGCAAAAACATGAGGATATGAGGAAGTATTTAAGAAATGTTAATCATTCAGAAATTTCCTTTCATATGCGTTATTTGAATATATCTCCCTTATCTGAAGATACAACCAATTTTTTTGCTTCATATCTACCATAATTATTGCAATTCAAATATCTTAAAAAGGTGAATTACTGCCCTGGGTCTCTTTTATCTTGTTTAGAACACCTCAAACATAGAAGGCAGTCACTTACCAGGAGAGCAAACCTTCTCACATTCTTCCTGTGAATCAAATCTGTTTTCGTTTCCGCCGCACCCTCTGTACCAGAACCTCCCACAGGTCTTAGTCTGCGCGTTGTGGTACCATTTCAACACAAAGTTTCTGCATGTGCCTTCCTCTTTGGGCAGTTTACATATATCTTTAACAACGAGAGGAGAAAAGACATCATCAGAGCCCGCAGGTGACTGTCCAAGTGCCAGGGGCTGAAGGTCTCATCACAAGGCTGTTGGAGGGAGAAAGAGAAGGGGGGGGTGGGGGGGGGGCTCCCAAAAGCTCCCCAAGCCTCGGTTTCCTTCCTGTCAAATGAACTTTGTAACCACCCAAAGCTACTTAAGCAACAAATACAATTGTACCGGTGAAAGGACTCAATGAACTGCACTGGGAATCCCAGCATATCAGCTCCCCTTTGTTACTGGATAATTTAAGGTAAAATGAGCTGTGTTTCCCTTTCCGACCCTGGGCCAGCCACTCTCCAATTCCCTCACCGCTGAATCCTCCGAGAGGAAACTGAATTTTCCAACCTTGGAGTGTTCCGCTCCCGGGCAAAATAACAACTAATATTGTTAGAATATAGTTCAAAAATAAGGCTGTCCATTTCACTACAAGCCAACTAGATTGAAAATAAACCTTAAAGTGGAAAAAAAAAATCTTTATGAGAGTGTGTATGTGCGAACATGAGTATCTGTGTGTGTGTGTGTGTCTGCATGTATGTGTGCATGTGTCTGCATGTGTCTCTGTGTGTGTGTGCATGTGTGTATGTGTAACTGTGCCTGTAGCCCAGTGCCTTTGTGACTGGCCAAATTAAACAAGTAAGGAAAAAGACATGTTGACACTGATGTAAAATTCACAACAGCAAAAATGCCTCAAAGAGGAGCTGCTCTGAAGGCAGGAGGCATTCTTTGTCCAGTTAAGGAAGTTATGTTTGAATGCACACGCCTGATGCAGCCCAGCTGCCCGCTGAAGCTGCGCTTTGCAGAGCCTGGGGGGAGGCGCCCGCTCACACTCAGGGAAACGTCTGTTTGCAGACTTCCTGGCAAACTGCAGGTCCTGCTGGGAAAGAGAGGCACTAATATCAACTGTTATCTGAGAGTCTGGAAAGCGTAAACCTTTCCACAAAGATCCCTGGCGTGGACGGTGCCACGTGTTTCCGTGAGTAGCTAATGGGTCTGACTCACCAGCCCTCCCCACACAGGGCCTTTACCCACAGCTGCGTGAGCTACCCCCATCAGAGGTAGTCGGCACAGTTCTGACAGATATCAAGAAAGAAAAATGGAATCTTAGGGAGAGAACCAAAGCTTGTCTACTACATAATGGACCAGACTCTGAGGTACACAAGACTGAGGCTCAGAATCCCGTGAGGATCAATCCCACAGGTACCGGGTCCGAAGCAAACCCGGGAACTCGTGTCCGCACGCTGATGTGAATTGCTTGGTGGGAAGCCCACCACTTGAAATGGTGAGGGCACATTCAGGCCCTGGGTTTGACAATTATCTCTCATCAGAACGCAGGACAGAGGTTTAGATTCATCCAAATAGACTACTTGGAGCCTTGAGAGACACAAGCCCCAATTTCAAAAACTCTTTTCTATCACAGGGAAAGAGGAGACCGAAGGGACAAATGTCTGGATTGAAAACACTCTCTTACTTCTGAATCCGTGTCTCAGTCTTAAAAAAGAAAAAGAAAAGAAAAGAAGATGGTCAACCCTGCCAGATTCTTGTTTAAAGATTGTGTTGTTTATATTAACTAAATGCTGTTTATATATTCTTGTCCCTTCTGGACCACACATAAGAGAGCCAAAAAAAAAAAAAAAAAAAAAAATCCCCAAAATTGCTGCATAGTTTACACCCAGTCATTTTCTCTCACTGAAGCACAGAATTTGCTAGAAATTTTACATTTCACATACTCTTTAAGGAGAAAACTTACAATGGCTGAGAAACAATATACACAGATGTCAGTGACTCTGGAGTTATCATCCCATCTGTCCTCACCCGTCTCTTTGGGGGACTTCTATAAGCTCTTTGTGGCTTCTCTCAGCTCAAGCACCTTGTGGGGAAGCCTCATGGAGGTCACTTGGGGGTGGAGCTGGAGGGGGCTAGGAGCTCAGTGCCCAGTGCAGGGGACAAAGGCTTTCCCGGATCCCTTGGTGCAGGACTCAGGAAACTGCTTATGAGCAGAAATCAAATGGCTGAAACTTAAGTTTTCTTCTCCAACCCACCCTCAACTCCACATTCCTACTTCCACTCTTTTCCATTTGAGTTGAAATCCATAACATTAAAACTTTTTATAAAATCTGCCATGAACTCCTGAATCATCCCCATCCATTTACATCCAGAGGAGACAATTTCTTGTTTTTCAATCAATTTTTCCATTAGAAAGATTTGAAGAGCTTGAAAAACGTGGAAGTCCCTAACACAGACTAATTTTCAAACTTGTTTCCAGAGGCAAACTATTATAAACATTTTTTTTCAGTTATCTAAGTAGTTCATTTATTTCCCTTATTATACAAACCAGTATAGGTAGGTGCATAACAGTTTCACAATTCCTGTACTGACTCAGTTACCTCCTTTCTTATAATGACTAAGGCCACATGTCAGTATGAATTGTGGTTATATTAATTAATGATAGATAGGAGAAAGAAAGAAAAAAAGAGAGAGAGAGAAACAATGTAGATGTATACATGTAATGTAAATATAGACATAGATATAGATTATAGATTATAGATTATAGACATAGACACATATTCATGGACATAGGGAAAGTCCATTGATGGAATAATGTATTCTAGTGACAGAGAAGGTTCTCACTAGAAACATAGAATCAAGAAGCCTCTACTCCCAAGTATGGAGTCAGAAGCCTCCCAATTTTATTTAAACACAGACGAGACAGGGTACAGACCCTACAGAAATGGCAAAATGGAGAAATAACACCTTAAAAACTTATAGTGGAAAGAGTAAAATGAGGAATCCTGGTAGGTAACTGAAAAAATAATGTGCTGTTGCTGCTGACGATGCAATACTATGGAGAAAACACAGCTGCTTTGAAATCCAGCACAGAAGCAGCTGGGCCCCAGCAAATGCCTTTTATCATAGTCGGGTACAGAAATAAACCCCAGAAAGAGCTATGCCTTCCTCCTCCTGACTGTGGCCAACACACTGAAAAAATAATGACCTGCCACTCCTAGGAAAACCTTGTGCTCTGGGACCTATAAAACATGGAATTTGGACTATGGATATTAGTAGCAACGTCTTTTGGGAGAACACTCGAAAGCAAAGCATGTTGACTATGTCAGTCAGCAGTTCCTCTAGGCTGAAAGACTGGAGCTCGTGTTCTGCTCAGCGAGGGTTTTACAGGTCTGAGAGAGTCCCACTGACCAAGAAAAGAAGCAAGGAACAGTGGCCAGTCCAGAACACGCCCATCTAGTCCCTGATTAAATGTCAAACGTGCCCTCAGGCATGCAGAGTGGTATGATAGACTGAGCCAGGTATGTGCTTAGGAAATTGGGACCAGAACACAAATTCCATGGGACATTTCCAAACCCATCTGCCATGGATCCTCATCTGCATGTCTTGAGTCCTTCTGAGCAGTTTTTGTTGTTGTTGTTGTTAATCCTCACCCAATGATATTTTTCCATTGATTTTTAAAGAGAATTGATTCTCACAAGAGAGAGGGAAAGATAGAATGAAACATCGATGTGAGGAAAACACATTGATTGGTTGCCTCCTGCATGAGCCAGGCTGGGAAGGAGTCTATAACCAAGGCCCCAGGCTGTGAAGGAGTCTGCAACTAAGATGCGTGCCCTTGACCAGAATCAAACCTGCATAGTCTATCCACTGAGCCAAATTGTCTAGGGCCTGAGAACGGTTTGTTAGATTGGATCACTGAATGGGTGACACCCCACTCTTTGTAGCATCACAGACCACACAAATCCACCCTAGTCCCAATATGAGAAAAGTGATTAACAAAACATGGATTTCTGGCTGCAGTGCCTGAAACAACTCCCATCCAATTTTCTCCAAGAGCCTGGGCATTGGCAAGGTAAGTTTCCAGGGATGGTTTGGAATATGCAGAATGAGTCCAGGATGGGCCACACTAAGCGGATATGGAACTTTTCCTATATAAGTCATCCTACTCTGAGAGTGACAGGGTATCCTCAGCAGGTGACGGGGTATCCAAAATGCAAGGATTGTAACTTGGTTGGGAGAAGGCTGTACTGGTGCTGCTAATGGGCTGAATGTTCTCATAACTCACCTATTTCATTCTCAGCCAGTGGTTCTGTGCTCACCATGAGATTGACGGTTGCACTAGAGGCCGACCTTGCCGGTTGTGGAGGTGGAGGCTGAGTTTTCCCTATAAAAGAAAAAGGATTGAAACTAGTAGGTAACTCTGACACTGAAGGGCCAGGGAATCCTTAGGGCTGAGGCAGGCTTGCCTACCCGGATTAAGATAAGGGTGGGCCACTGAAACACTGGGACCCAGGAAACCCAAACACAGCCTCCTGATATCTGTTATCTGCTGGCTCAATTCATCCAACAAGCAGACAGAGCAAATCTCTGCGCTTTGAACAAATCCTCTCATGTTCTCATGTACACTCTGCTGTTTCTAGCCGAGAAAACAGATCCCTGGGGTGGAAGGGTCTTTGGCCTCTTTATCTTCATGGATTACATGATGGCTGGTGGGAATCCCCTTCCCTCAGCACAATTCTTTGATCTGAATAGCACTGGCCTGAAGAGGAGGAATGTGAGCCCCCCCCCCCCCCCCCCCCCCCCCCCCGCTCCACACCCCAGAGAAGCCAGGGTCAGGAGGAATGTGGGGGGATTAGAAGGAGGTGGGGCATGACTAATTTAGAGGCTGGAGAAGCTGCAGGGCCAGGCCTTGGGGCCCTGGAAGAGCCAGGGGACAACAAAGGGCAGAGCCCGAGCATGGAAAGGAGGGGAGAAGGGAGTAAGGGAGGGAAACTCTGAGGTCTTTTCTCCAGTGGCCATGGATGCCTGTAGCCCCCCAGCTGGTTACACCCTAAGGAGCCAGGGACCCTGGGTGGTGTTTCTGTTCACTGAACATGAAAATGTGCTTCTGAAACACAGGTGTGGTGGGCATCAAGCCCGGCCAGGTTACACAGGGCTATTTCTTTCTCCCAGTGGCAAGGGCGGCACCCAGGCCAAATGGATCTGGTTTCCTCCAGGACCCCAAAGGCAGAGCAAGAGGTTACAAGGAACCCCATCTCCCATTCATTTGTTTATAAAGGATTTTGTTTTAACCTTGTTATTTCAGAACAGAGTCAATGAATACGAATTGTCCCCTCTATGTCCTATCTCCATTCAGGTGAGCAAGTCAGGTACCAACTTTTGTTGAATGGACCCCATACTCACTTGTACTGAAACTTCCATGGTAGATGGCCTTAACCTGAGACCTCAGGTAGCAGACCACCACCACGTGGTACGTGTGCCCGGAGCGCAGGTTCTCGATGGCGCGGTTTGTGACCGTGAGGTTCTGCCTCAGAACTAGGGACTGGTCGTGGGCCGAGGTAACGGTGAGGTCGTAAAAGTAAGGGCTGGGGGGCTCGGGCCTCTCCCAGTGGAGTTTGGCACTGTTCTCGGTGACCTCCAGCACCTGCACCTCTCGGGCAGCCTTGGCTAGAGAAGATCAAAGCACAGTGTGGAGTCAGATAAATAAAACCCCATGTGACAGAAACAGGCAGGCAAGAGACGAAAGCTGAGAGATGTGTATCAGTAGACAGTTGAGCAGAAAGTGAGGTGAGGCAGGAAACCAATTTCTCACTCATGGTCCTGGGAAATATTGGTCTTCTACCAATGTAGATGAGATGTGAAATGACTCATAGTAATTAAAACTTGCATTATTCATCAGCAAGGTACACAACTCCCCCTTTTTCTTTCTGACAATCTCTCTTATTGAGGGGATACTATGAAAATTCATGGTCCCATGTACTATCTGAAATGTGTTCACTATGGCATGGACCCCGGGATTTTAAATATATTGAATCATTAAACCTTAGGGTATGACATGAAATTCTTCTAAAGGAATCTCTGCTTTCTGTTCATAACACGAAGACTACTCCCATGACCTTTTTAGGAGCACATGCATTCTGCCTTCACCTCTCTGTACAGCTTGTGATACTCTCTAGCAGTGGTGTTCAACCTTTCTAATACCGTGACCCTTTAATACAGTTCCTCATGTTGTGGTGACCCCATCCATAACATTATTTTCATTGCTACTTCATAACTGTAATTTTGCTACTGTTAATGAATTGTAATGTAAATATCTGTGTTTTCTGATGGTCTTAGGCTCTACAGCAGCGGTTCTCAACCTGTGGATCGCAGCAGATTGAGAACCAATAGTGGGGTCGCCTAAGACTATTGGAAAACAGATATTTACATTATGATTCATTAACAGTAGCAAAATCACAGTTATGAAGCAGCAACAAAAATAATGTTATGGTTGGGGGTCAGCACAACATGAGGAACTGTATTAAGGGTCGTAGCATTAGAAAGGTTGAGAACCACTGCTCTATAGTATCTCCTAACATTTTCTTTGAGGAAAAAATAAAATAACACCCTCTAGGCCTCCTAGCTCCCCTCCCCTGATTTCTCCTTCAGGCTGAAGCCTGCTTTTCCCATGGACAGGCCTGGCACGAGGTTCAGCCTGTGGGGTGGCTGACTGTCCAGGTTGCTGAACTAACCACTGGGCAGCGAGGGACCGCTTTGCAGCAAAGTCCGCAATCACAAAACTCCTTGCAGATCTGGAGTCATATCTTATGGGAGGCAGGTCTGGCTCCAGAATCCAAGCACAACCCATGGCTCAAGAGCAGACAACAGGCTTTTATTTTTATTTTTATTCTCACTCCCCAAATGGGGCCCCAAAATTCTGCTTCTGTTTAGAACTCATCCCTTTTGGGTTTCCAGGAGAGAGGGGTCATGCCCGCCTGTGAACTTCCCAGAGAGAATGAACCGGTGTGGGCGCAGGTGGGAGGAGGGGGAAGTGGGAAAGCCCTTTTGCCTGTTCTGCATGGAGCTCACCGGCCTTACATGCGGTGAGAGATCTCTTTCTAATATAGAAAACAGGCCACGTTTTGACAATTCCCTACTCTGACCAGCACCTTTTAGACGTACACATCCCCCAGATGTATAAAACCCTGATCAGTGACTATATTTCAATGGCTTTGTAAACAGGCTTTGAGGGACATGCCCTAGACACAGTACACAGGGTGTCAGGGGGCAGCCCTCCCAGCAGCTCGCTTACCCACGGGCTTAGCAGTGGCTGACTTGGTGGTGGCCGGCCTGTCTGCCTGGGGTTTGGGGGCCTCAGGCTTTGCTGCCACTGGTTTGGTAACGGCAGAGGGTCTTGCAGCTGCTGGCTTTGCGTCTGCCACCGGCTTTGCTGCTGCCACTGTCTTTGTTGTTGCTACTGGCTTTGCTTCTACCACCAACTTTGCTGCTACCGCCGGCTTTGCTTCTACCACGGGCTTTGCTGCTGCCACTGTCTTTGCTGTTGCTACTGGCTTTGCTGCTACCGCCGGCTTTGCCTCTACCACCAGCTTTGCTGCTGCAGCTGACTTTGCTTCTGCCACCAGCTTTGCTTCTACCACCGGCTTTGCTGCTGCCACTGGCTTTGCTGCTGCCACTGGCTTCGCTGTTGCTACTGGCTTTGCGGCCAGTGCAGGTCTGACTGTGGCTGTCTTTGAGGCCTCAGGCTTGGCAGGCACGGGTCTTGCAGCTGCAGGTCTCGAGGCGGCTGGCTTTGAGGCCGGCAGGTTGACCACGGCCACTGGTTTGGATGTAGGACTTGAAGTAACGTTATTCGGTGTGTTTCTGTTAAAACAAATTAAATTTTGCTTTAACCCATCTATAGTTTTGCCTGCTATATAAAATGGACAGAGACATGACCTAGTGAGCTATGCAAAGTATGCTGTCTTATTAAATGCATGCAGTAGTTTTATGTATTACATATAGGCCTGCGCATATCAAATTCCTCCTTTATAGGATCTGTGCCAGAGAGAACATACTGGACAGCATGGAAAATAATAACCATTAAAAATGAAGCATCTATTGTACAATAAATACATCTGACATCTCATCTTCAATTTATCAAATAAAAGCAGGGAGAGAGTAAAGAGACAATAAATATTGAAATGATGATAATTATTCTTATTGTTAACAATAATAATCAGTTAATAGCTGCTCTCATTATAAAAAGTGTCCACTCAGCAAAATGCTGTGTTGAGCTGGAAAATTATAAAATTGGTGTATGCTTTCACTCCCAGGCTCATTGTGCATTTTAGTTTGTATTGGTTTGTATGTGTGGTTTGTTTTGGTTATTTTTTTATAATTTCTTACTAGAGGTCCAGTGCATGAAATTCGTGCATGGAGGAGGGGGTGTTCCTCAGCCCAGCCTGCACCCTCTCCAATCTGGGTCCCCTCAAGGGATGTCCAACTGCCCATTTAGACCTGATCCCACCTAAACAGGCAGTCAGACATCTCCCACAATCCAGGACTACTGGATCCCAACAGCCTGCCTGCCTGCCTGATCACCCCTAACCTCTCCCCTGCCAGCCTGATCGATGCCTACCTGCTCCCCTGCCGATCCTATTGCCCCTAACTGCCCTCTCTGGCCAGCCTGGTCACCCCTAACTGTCCTCCCCTGCAGACCTGGTCCCCTCCAACTGCTCTCCCCTACAGGCCTGGTTGCCCCAATTGTCCTCCCCTGCAGGCTCAGTCCCCCCCAACTGCCCTCCCCTGCAGGCCTAGTGCCTCCCCAACTGCCTCCCCCTGCTGGCCTGGTTCCCCCAACTGCCCTCCTCTGCTAGCCTGGTCACCCCTAAGTGCCCTCCCTGCTGGCCTGATTGCCCACACTGCCCTCCCCTGCAGGCCTGGATTCCCACAACTGTCCTGCCTTGTAGGCCTGATCCCCCACAATTGCTTTCCCCTGTACTCCTGGAGCCTCCCAACTGTCCTCCCCTGCTGTTCTGATCACCCACAACTGCCCACCCCCCTGCAGGCCATCTTGTATTCACATGGGGGCAGCCATCTTTGATCACATGGGGGCAGCCATCTTGTGTGTTGGAGTGATGGTCAATTTGCATATTACTCTTTTATTAAATAGGATTCTATTCAAGACCCCAAAGAAAACAGCAACATAATTAGACTCAAAGGCATAAAGCCACCCCTTGTTCATTTCTTGCCCTGACATGAACATTTGTTATTTTATAGATATATCACACTACATGTGATATGCAATATACTTTCAAATTGTTATCATACAAATTCAAATATTAGATTTATTTATTCTGTTTTCCTGGATAAGGTTGAGCCAACTTTTGGGAATGTTCTAGAGGAATTATAAAGATAATTAAGGCTAGAAAAAGAGAATCTATGAACCAAGATCAACAGGGTCGTACCATAGTGCCAGAAAAGGGTCATGGCTGCCTTAGTAATGATTCTCAACTAACGAGGCTGAGATCTGAAGCATCCCCTCTGGCGACAAAAGCGAGAGCTGAGGGACATAAGGGGTGATGGAAAGAAGGGTGTGTAGGAGGAAAAGGTGGGCTCTCCCTCCCCATCCTGAGGTCAGTGGGAATAAGACAGACATTCCTATTTCAAGGATAATTCAAATCCACACATCATCTGGGTGCCACAGTCATAACCCCCACCTCTCCCAGAGCATGGCACACTGTTGCATTCTCTTAATGGGTACCAATTGATGCCACATTCCCTGTGTTGGGTCCTGCCACCACATTCCCCTCATCAGGCTCTCAGTCACACAGCTAACTGCTTTCCCATCTGCTCCTGGAGTTGGCACCACAGATGGAGCTGGGCATAAGGTCACTGAGCACATCTCAGGTGGCCAGTATCACTGAGGGTACCACAGTCCCTCCCATCTCCCAACCCTCTCATTAGCCTTCGTGGTGGAGCATCCTGTTGCCTCCACTTGCTACCACCATCACCTGTGTGATTACAGCATTAATCATTTTAAGTGGATCTGAAGTCCATTCTTTCCTGAATGCATCCAATCCTTCTATAGGAAATCATTTCACACCCAAGATGGTCAATCGATCACTTGGACACAGGGCCTCAACTGCCCACCCTCTCTGTTCCCATGCCCTGCAATGTGATGTGGCAGGTCTCCCACCAAGTCCAGCTCCCATCCTCGAATCTAGCAAGGCTGGCCTCTGGACATGCTTTGACCAAAAGAATGTGGCATAGGTAACAGTGAGCCAATCTTAGCCCCAGGCCCCAAGAGGTCTTGCACACTTCCACCTTCTCTTCTGACCCTGCCCTGTCACCTGTGGACAAATCAGTCTTCCCCACTGAAGAATGAGAGACCTTGTGGAGCAGAGATGAGCCATCCTGCAGAGACCACCCTAGACCACCAGCCTACAGCTGATGAGTTGCTGACCACAAGCATATAAGTGAGCCCAGTAGATGCCAGAAGAACTGCCCAGCTGATTCCAGGCAAAAATTACTAACCCACAGAATTTCAAATTAGAAAATATTGTTGTTTTAAGCCACTAAGTTTGGGCTCATTTGTTATGCAGCAAAAGCTAAAAGATACAACAGATTCTTCTAAAACAGTGGTGGAAAACCTTTTTTTCTGCCAAGGGTCATTTGGATATTTATACATCATTCTTGAGCCATACAAAATTATCAACTTAATAATTATGCTTCTATGAAAAAAGCTTTGAGATCTGTTGAATTTCAGGTCCCACCTGCAATTTCCTTGACAGGGCCAGACCAAATGATATGGCCCGTGGGCCAGACATTCCCCACCCTTGTTCTAAAAGTATGTCTTATGTGACCTTAGGGCAGTCACATTTTCTGAATTTTTATGTCCTCACCCCATAATGTTAGGCGTTTGGAGGATCTTGGCATTCTCCCTAGCACTGTAATTTGTGGGACAATTATCATAATCACTTACACTTGTTTGTGACCAAATTTCACAAGAGTCTTTGCTGGTTGGTCCCCTTGGAACCAACTGCAGTGTTTCCTGATATCAGGGGACAAATAAAAAGCATTTTCACCTAGAGAGAAATAGAAAAAAAAAAAATTAAGTGTATGCAAATCCCTTGCAAATTAAAATATGCTAATGAGTTCAATGATTGACATAGTGTTTAGTTCATAAATATATGTTGACTTAATTAATTCTTCCAGTCAAGTTCAGTGAGTTTTAAACATTATAATGGTACTCGATCAGTAAAACATATTAAGCCAATATGTTGTATTTGGCAATATTTGGGTGATTTGGTTAAAGATAATATTTACTCAATGTAATCGGGAAGATAGGAATAAGAGAATAATCAAGTGCAGAACTTAACAGTTCCAAACCCTCAAACATCAAATTATAACCAAGTCACATTTAATATTTTCTCAACGCTGTGTTTAACAAGAGTGGGTTTTTTTTCATCTTCTGCAGTTAGTGATGATGGCCTATGTGAACTTGCTGCCCTACCTTTGTTTCATATGTTCTCCCATAAAACTTTTGGAGCACAGGCTTCACAAAAGTGACTCCTGTTTTCAGGGACTACACCTTACCTTGAATAATAAACTCTCCATATATGCATGTTTATTCATACTTTATAAATCTCTCTCATATGTTAAGTACAGTGTACCTTCCCGTGACAACTCTGAGCCCAGCACTATGCCAGGCTCAAGAAAACACAGTGAATTAAATACTTTCTTGCCCTATCCGGTTTGGCTCAGTGGATAGAACATCGGCCTGCTAACTGAAGGGTCCCAGGTTTGATTCTGTCAAGGGCACATGCCCAAGTTTCGGGCTCAATCCCCAGTGGGGAGCATGCAAAAAGCAGCTGATTAATTATTCTCTCTCATCATTAATGTTTCTATTTCTCTCTCTCTCTTCCTTCCTCTCTAAAAATCAATAAAAATATATTTAAAAAAACAAAAAACAAATAAGAAACACTTTCTCCAGGACCAACCATGCAGTCCTCTGTGATCATAGATCCCATCAATGGATGACCAATGGGTCATGCAATAAATGCAGAAAGTGCAGTATCCAGATTAACAACACATAAGCCTTGGGAGTGGGGAGCATCCATGGTGAGTAGGGGCAATTGGAGGTGAATTTTGAAGATGAATGTGGATTTGTTGCTGAAGCAGAGGTGGAGGACACTCTGGGAGAACCACATCAGCAAAGACACAGAAGTTTCCAAGGGTGGGGTTGGTGGCAACTTCTTCTAGAAGCTTCTATGAGCTCCATCAGGATATACTTCTCTGTGACATGCCAGGATATTACATCATGCATAACAAATATGCACTTGATCCATTTGCCATCTAGACTGTAAACTCTCAGGGACACTGTCTATGGCTGGGAGGTGCCCAATGGAACTTGGTTAAATAAACAAATGAATAAGGACAAGATTTCTGTCTGTGTGTTCACTGCCAATCCTGGCAACTTAAAGTGTGCCTGGGACTTGTGGGTGTTGATATTTACCTATTGAATGAATGAAAAAATAAACAACATTACACTAGTTGTCTTTCCCATGCCTGTGCCCCTCGCCCCTATTGCCCAAGGGTGTGGGCTGGCAGAAAGCCCAGCCAACATGCTGACTCAGGACTTACTGTTGACAAAAGATGGCAACAGCCTCCCAAAGCGCATGAGAGGTTCCTCGTTGAGCTCAGTGGACTTATCCACGAACTTGAAGAATACATCACTTGGCTCGCTGGCGAAGCTGAATACCTCCTTGACGTTGACCTTCCTGCCAATGCCCAGAATCACAAAGAAGTAGCCTTTGCACTTGGCCTGCAGGATGGCTCTCTGGGCCTCCTCCAGCTGTTGCTTCTGTACCTCCCCCGTCAGCATCAGAACCACAATTTTCTGGTCCCGTGGGTTGGGCGCATTTTCAAAGACATGATCTATGGTGTAGTCAATGGCACGGCCCAAGGACCTGGACCCCTGCAGCTGTACCATCCTGTTGTCCAGGGCATCCACTAGCTTCTCCTTGGAGCCATAGTCAGTCAGGGAGAATTCCACCTTTACAGGTGGCACACTGGCATTGCCCATGGACTCATAGGGTGCATGCTGCACCACGGCCACTCGTGCAAAGTGCTGGGAAGCCTTGGGGTCGGGGCTCAGGTCCAGCTGTCTGACCAGATACCCTATATACTTCTTCATCTCATTGAATTGGAACAGGGTGGTGGACTCAGAGCTGTCTAAGATGAAAGCCATGTCGATGTCCACATCGCTGCCCGCTGCTCGCCGGTCCCTGAAGGAAGGCCTCCAGCTGCCGAATCCACAGGATGGGTCGATGTTGCAGATGTCTAGAAAGAAGCATGGTAGCCATTTATAGTGTGACTTCACAGCTAGATATAACTAATCAATCTGCTGGGAGCCCGGCCAGCTGAAACTATCACAAAACATAGAAACCTATTTATATCTTGTCAATATTGCTGTGGCCAGATTCCCATTTTCATCATAGGATGCTTACTAAATAAAACAAGTTAAATTCTGTTGGTATTCTGTGGCATTGACGTTAAAAAGGAAGGAAGGAAGGAAGGAAGGAAGGAAGGAAGGAAGGAAGGAAGGAAGGAAGGAAGGAAGGAAGGAAGGAAGGAAGGAGGGAGGGAGGGAGGGAGGGAGGGAGGGAGGGAGGGAGGGAGGGACGAAGGAAGGGGAAAAAGAAAGAAGGAAAAAGAGAGGAGAGGGGAAGGAAGAGGAGGAAAAGGGTAGGGAGGGGAGGGAAGGAAAAGAACCTTACTTTTTTGCCACTGTTTGAAGAAATGTACTCTAGAAAGTCCAAAGCCAGATAATTAAAAACTAGGCTCCAAGGTCAAAATTGAAGTAGAACCCAGGTTCTCCTTCATTACTTATAAAATGAATCATTTTCCATCTAAGTGAAGCTCTATTTTGAGGTTCTACTTTAAACATGTAAACTACCATGTAGTGTCTATATGATAAATAACAGGCTCCATGAATCTTCACTTAACTCAAGCCCTTTACCCAGATAACAGGTATTTACTCAAATGTCCCTCCATGGACTGTATGGTCTGCAGTTGCAACTGGACAGATGTGCCCGTTGGAGAAGCATCTTACCCAAGCAAACGTGACAAGTCAAGACTTTCTTCAGGAAGTCTGTGAGGTCCCTCCTGGCAGGCAGGACCAGTGCATGTCCCACAGCTGTGTTATTGATCTGGTCAAAATAAAAGGAAACACTCAGTAGGAATGTTCAAAATCAGTAACTACTTACAAAATATAGCTGAACAATAAATTAGAGTCACATCAATAAAACAAACTTCCCAGAGAATCAGTATCTTCTCACTGTGTTAGAGGGGAGATTAGAAGAGGCACTGAGTTTAATAGAAAAACACAGGTTTTCTTCTGTTGAAATGAGCTGGAGTTTGAATCCCACTCCAGCACTTTTTGTCAGACCTGATTATTTAAGCTCTCTCAGGTTCAGTTTCCTTGGCTGTAAAATGGGATGATAGTAAATTCTCAACAGAATTATTTGAGGGATTAAGATCGGTAATGTATGTAAAACGCCTAGTCTAGCCTTTATCAAATATTGGGGCTTAAATAATATCATCATTTTCTACAATAATAACAACTGGGAAACACTAGCTCCATTCCTTCATCTCTCTCCCAGGTCTCGAAAGGGATTTAATGACAAAGCAGTGATTAAATCATTTCCAGAAGATTTTACAATTCCTGCCCACCACAGCACACCATCACTAACTGTTTATTTAGTGAATAATTAAGTTCAATCAATGAATGACTAATTCATTTTCAAACTTGCTGAACTATGTTGTTAGACACATGTGTGGTTCTGGGTTCCTCGGCCCACACAGCATACCCCTTACAAAAGCGCACATCTGGTGGCCCATGCAGGATCCCATGCCGGGTGCTCTGAGCCCTAACTGGCCTGCGGTTTGGAGAATAAACCCTGAGAAATGGTGGCAATGACCCAGCTGCCTCTCGCTGACACAGGCAATGGGAAAACCATAGAATGTCCAGCTTGGAAGGACAAATGTTGGAGCCCATCTCAACCCTGCCTCATCTTCTACAGGTAAGAAATCTAAGCTACAGAGAGGTGAAATGACGTGACCACGTTACTTTAAGAGACCTAAAGCCAGATGCTGGGTAGACTAATAACAGAGCCAGGGCCTCCTCACTCCTGGTCCAGCTCTCCCTTTGTGCCCACCATCCACCCCCTTGAACAGGAAGCCCAGAATTTACAATGAGAAAATAATCATTGATTAAGTATAACAAACAAGTTATTCAAGCAAATGACAAGGGTGCCCTTTTCTGTGTCACAGCTGACTCTTGGGTGAATAAAGGTTTGAACAGTGGTACACCCTGGAGAGCTGGACTCACAAATGTCTGGGAACCTCACGAGGAGATGGAAGGCCTCTAGGGTTACCCTGGGAGATTCCCCTTCAACAAGTGAGGAGGGAGCCTAGGGTCTGGT
The DNA here is from genome assembly GCF_014108245.1 of Pipistrellus kuhlii. Taxonomy (NCBI): domain Eukaryota; kingdom Metazoa; phylum Chordata; class Mammalia; order Chiroptera; family Vespertilionidae; genus Pipistrellus; species Pipistrellus kuhlii. The sequence continues at coordinate 28,742,599 of NW_023425573.1, forward strand.
GCCTGAGCCAGAGGCTGTCCTAGAAACCCTACTAGAAAAGTTCTCAGCACACCAGCATCCTCCAGGACCTTCTAGAAACTCTGGGTCATGGATACTCCATGATGAGCAGAGGAATGTGTGAGAACCTTTCCAGAACCCAAGAAGGACAGCAGGAGGTATCACAGAGCACCCGGGAACAGACCTGCAGAGCATTGACCAGCTGCCGGTCCTCCTGGCTGGTGAGGAACAAGGGCGTGATTCCGGCATCCGACAGCTTCAGCACAGCCTCCCTGAGCTGTGGGGATGCCCTCGTAGGCTTATTGCTGAAAAAAATGGCCACTTTCCTCATCAGAAATCCATTCCTCACTCTCTTGAACGTGTTTCTGGCCACGAAGGACATGGCAGTCTCCAGGCTCTGCTGCTTGGATGTCAGAGCCACCTGAAGGTTCTTGATCCTGTCCAGGAGGACGGACTTCTTCTTGGAGTCGGCAAACCGGATCTCCGTGGTCACCTCGTTGTTATAGGTGACCACCGCCACGCGGGCCCCCCTCGGGCAGTTGCTCTCAGCAATGGTCAAGTCGCCCACGATTTTCAAGAGCACGTCCCTCATTCGGCTAAAGGCATCTTGGTTGACCCCCTCAGAGGTGTCCAAAGCAAAGGCCAGTTCCGTGGGGAACACGGGGCACTCCAGGGGCCCTGGGAAGGGGGAGGGTTTCAAAAGCAAACTTTACTTACTGGAAGAGGGGGTCTTCTTTCCTCGAAGGAAGTCACACCACCAAAATGAACTTACCATAGCAGCAAGCTACAAGGGAAACAGAGAGAGGAAAAGTCACTTCACCATGTGAGAACTTCAAATATCAAAATAAAAATGTACCCCTGACAGTAGGACGCCATGTACTTACGACATTTATCTTTGATGCTCTGGACAAGGGCACATTGCTAAAAGGGAGAAAAGAAGGTGTAAGGACAGCAGACAAAAGACTCACAAACAATGACTTGTGCTGCATGCACACAACTTACATCGATCGAGTCGCCTCTGTTGCCTTTGTGACCCTGAAAAACAAGGAAGGAGAAGCTGATTGGGGGATGTAGGACACAGGGAACAATCTTCGGTTCACAAAAACAGAGAAAACAGAGGTGGGTCCTGAGCCGGTATGGCTTATTCTCAGACTCCCCTGTACACTAGACTTGACAGCTCAAAGGGCAAAGGGGAGAAGACTGGGAGGACAAAGAGTGTTCCCCCAGTGAAGAGAGTAGCTCCACAAATTCACATAAACAAAACATTTGAGCTTGATTCCAACACCATCTCTCTGAGAGAAGGGCTTCCTTCCACCTGCTAGCCCAGTCCACCCTGTCCCTGGGAGGACAGCGGGGAGTCTCCTGCCTGCCCATCACTCCATGTCTAAAGCATCCACTGATTTCACTCAGGAAGGGACTTTCTGCTGCCCTCGTCATCACATCCCAGCATGTGTTCCCCTGATGCCCAAGGAGTCGCCTCATGGGCCACTTGGGCATCTCTCAATGAGGCTGTTCCTACTGGCTCGTCCCCACAGTAACTGGCATATTGATCTCCCATTGAATGCTTTACTCACTGAACACCCAACTCAACCTTCTTCTCCGAGGTCGACTTTTCTAGGACGACTTCCCATTCCTGAGTTATTGGTTCAATCTTCTTTGAACTTTATCAATATCAATGTAAGGAGACAGGAGAGGGAGAATTCAAGTAAGGAAACAAGGAGATTGGTAATGAAGAGATTTTATGGAGGACCCACAGACAGAGAGACACCTCCTGGCTCCTGGTGGCCAGGTGATAAATGGGTTCTGACCATGAATCAGTAGCTTGATTGGGGGTTTTACAAAGGAAGCATTCCCTAAACCAAGGTCTGACATAATTATAGTCCTCCCACAAGGTGCAATCAAGAGCTAATATGATGTGTTCTCTTTCTTTTGTTCCCTACACAAGCCTCAGACAAGGAAACTACACCCGGGAATCATAGAGGCAAACAGCAGTATGCCCTGGACTGCAGAGTGCCACTGCTCAAGAGCTCTTTTCTTCATTGTGATATCAGAAGCAAAGTGATTAAAAAGAAACAATAATAACAGCAAAGATGCAGACATTGTCTTTGTGAGAAGGAGATAGTAGAAAGTTTTCAGGGACCTCACACAAAGCACCCACCCCACAGGCTACTTGATGGGAACCAGCAGGTACTTACTGATGGTCCCGGATAGCCAGGGTCTCCCTTCTGTCCCACTGCCCCTGGAGGTCCTGAATTCCCCTGCAAGGGGTAGAAAAAAACAATGTTCAGTTGTGGCAAAGGAAGGAACATCCGCAGCTCCCACCTTTGGAAAGGGGGATTGAGGTGATCTAACCCGACGTCCCCCATCACCACAGGAAAGCTCTCATTTTCAGGATTCCTGTGTCTCCAAGATTCAAATATAAGGACAAGAGGCTTTCACAAAACTGTTATGCATCTCCCACAACTGTGCTCTCTAGGAGGTTAGAGAAGGCAGATGCTTACCTAAGACCCATGAATGAGACTGTCCAGGAATGCACAAGAAATCAGTAACTGATAATTAGATCACTGATGGTGTAGACAACCAATTTAATGTTTATAAACCCCACCTTCATTTAAGCGGTAACTGATCTAATTTGACTGTGTCCACTAAGCAAATGAATAGGACAATTATGGTGAGTTTAACTATATGTTAAGCTAAAAACAACTTTAGAAACATTTACCTGTATCTAGACCAAAATTGGTTCACTCAAGACTCAGTGCAATTTTAATGGGGTGAGTAAACATCTCCTGAAGAGAGGCATGCAGAACCAAACACAGCTTAAGGAAGAGGAGTCCTATCGTGGTAGGAGGCAGGAGCATAGGGTGCTAGCCTGTCTTGCCTCTGAGCCCGGGACCTTTATAATCACAGCACACACCCCATGATATCCTGTTGCCTCACCATCTGGTGGGCAAGACCAAATGTGGGCACACGAACTCTGACATTACTCGTTCTGACAACTGAGTCCCCCTGGTCCCATGCAGGGAAAGGACCATGGACTTACGACCCTTGAGATGTGTTAGAGTAGGGGTGTCGAACTCAATCAGAGAAGGTGCCAAAATCTAAAATCCAGCCTAAATCGCGGGCCGAATGGTTTACTGAACAGTCATAAACTGTCATTGTGATGGAACGCAGCGGAGTGCAGTGATGACAGCGCAGTGCGGGCCACATTGCAAGGCCTGGCGGGACAGATTTGGCCCGTGGGCCTTGTGTTTGACACATGTGTGTTAGAGGAAGGGGCTCTCAGGGTTTCCCCTTAAATGAGAAAACACAGCCATAGCCACAGATGGTCCTGAAAACATGGGTCTTCAGCTTAGGATTCCTTTGCCCCCACCCCATGCTATCACTGGGCAGGTTGCCGGTGACAAAAAAGAACTTTCACAGAAGTAGTGGAGGCATCAGGGTTTCACCACCCTCCCACATGTTCTCATTTCTGTGGCAGCCATGGTCCAGGCAAACTTACCCTTCGACCTCTGATGCCTTTGGGTCCTGGTGCTCCCCCTGTTCCTGGGTCGCCGGGGATACCCTGGGAAGAGAGCCAGGAAGCAGTACATTAGCTCTGGAATGGAAGGTGTAGCCGGGGGTTCCTGGGGCATCTGGACCACTCTTCCTGGAGCAGCCAAAGGGCTGACTTTGCTCACTTTCCCACTGGGTTACTAGTGCATGTGTGTCTTGCAGATTTAGCTTTAGCTTGCTGAACAATAATAATAACATCATGAAGATACATCACTTTAAGGTCTACAAAATATTTTATTTTCATTTAACCCTCAGAAGCACCATGACAAGTGTATACTGTCATCTCCATTGGACAGATGAGGGACTTAGAGAGAGTGGGGCCTTCCCAAGGTCACTCAGTCCATAAGTGGCTGACCCACAACTAGAACCAAGATATTCTGATTTGCAGCCCATGGACACACTAGACTCATCCCAAAGCAGGCAACATGTTATCACCAGGGGAATATTTACCTTTGGACCTGGGTATCCAGGAAATCCTCTTTCTCCCTATAAAAGATAAATAAATGACTTAATATTTGGTCTCAATTTAAATTCATCTAAAATAAATTATTCTTGAACAGAAAAAAATGCATATATCCATAGACTCATCAAGAGAAAAGATTCACTATATCACAATAAAATTTTGAGAAAGGGTTCTGTACAAATACAATATGTCAGATGTACATACCTTTTTGCCTTTGCGCCCTTCACTGCCAATCCCATCTCGACCATCATCTCCCTAGTTGTGGAAAGACAGCGTTTCTGCAGGTCACCACATTGGGCACGTCACACCCACCTCTGTCTAAAGCCCTAAGCAGAGTCCTTGAGTCCCTGAAATGTTCCCAGATTGAGGTATAGCTTAAGGCTGTGTTCCTGTTCCTACACCATCTTCCAGGTGTGAACAAGACCATGTCTATAAGAGGGTGGGCATAAAGCATTCCTGTGGCAAATGGTACTGGTGGGGCCACCTATTTAAAGATCCACTATGGCTGTTGGTAAAGACACTGCTTGCAGGTGGAGTCAAATGCTCATTGAATCTGGGAATCTTAAAGTTAAAAGGACTCTTGAAGGTCACCTTGACTCTGTGCATCTATGAGTCTTTGATTCAACTTCAAAGCAAAAAACACGGGACTCAGTCTTCCATACCCTCCTGAGTGGTCTGTGCTCAGACCTTTCCCCCTGCCTGCCCCCAGCCCTGTATCCTTCCCCTGCATAGATCATCCCACTAGACTATCTTCTTTCCAAACACCTCCTCCCCGGACTCTCACACCTGTCCCTGTCACCTTCTCATAGGGGCTTTTAGAACTGCACACAATTACTTCACTCAGAAGAAGTCATGTGAAACATGCATCAATATCTCTAAAACATGAATGGAACGTGCTACTGAGTTAATTTACAGTTTCAAATGGACATCAACAGTGAAAGAGCCATTGCCTTCAAATTTATAGAAACAGAATCAGAAAGATATTTTCTTTGATAGTTTGAATGGATTTTAAGTTTGACTTTTTCCCCTCTGCTTCTGAAACTAAGAGTAACGAAATGTATTTTTTTTTTAAAACTTCAGTTGTCTGTAGAGAAGTTATATTCACAAGGAAAATATCTTAAAGCTTTAAGATCATAAAACAGATCAACCTGGTCAGTTCTTCTATGTATACTGGCTTATTTTAGAAAAATTACCAACATTCTGCAGATTTATTTTTCTGGCATAAAAATATATCCTACAGGATCATTTTAAATAACAATTTTTAAGTGAGCTATCAAGGTAGCAATTTCTATTCTTGGGATGTCTCATTCAAAGGGAACTGTTTCGAGCTGGCTTAAGACCTTATCAAACCCAATTCCATTTGAACCCAAAGTGCTCACAAAGCGTCCATAAGCCTGAAGATGAAGGCGGTTCAAGCTTTAGTGAGCAGTACGTTTACCCCAAAAATGTCAGAAGAAATGTCTTTATCACCCCGCCCTCCAATGAAAGAAACCTTATTTGATAATTATTTGCTGGTTATAAGCTACAGGTTTCACTATTTTCAATCACATCCCAAATGACAGGAGAAGCAACTACCAAGTTACCTCTGTTTAAAGCAAAACTAATCTGCACTGGCAAAGGCTAGCCCGGCACAAGCCCCACCTCCCAATTCCTGGGTGTTTCAGCCAAAAGCGACAGCAGCACAGCGCATGTTGATCTTACCGTCTCCCCTCGGGGACCCCGGTTCCCGATTCCTCCCTTTGGCCCTGGGTCTCCGGGCTCGCCCTGCACACGAGAGAGAAAGCTGAGACACCTGAGGGCCCAGGCCCATTTGAAATGAGAGTCCAAGCCCCAGCGTTCTAGGTGACGCCACTGCCAACCTCAACTTTTGGATTTTTATAAAAGTGATGTCTTCAGTGGCAACATTCATGTGTGGACTCCTGTAGGAGAATCGGGGAGGCAGGTGTGTGGTCTTTTCAGGATCATGGCATGGGGACATGCTGACAAAGAGAGAGAGGGGGTGGGGCAGGAAAGAAGATGCAGGGAAACCCAACACCAACAAAAGGCAGAAAAAAGGCTCTGGACTTGCATGAACACATTTCTTTTGCTGAGAAAATGCTGCCCTTTCAGCATTTTAACTGGTTATGTTAAATTATGGTTTTTCTCATAGTTTGTAAAAAACAGGTACTCAGATAGTCAGGGCTCCTAGATTAGCTCAACATGCCCAGCAGAGCAGCCATGTGGACCACTAGTAGTCAAACAAAGTGTGTTCAGCAAGTCTAGTGCTGTGCTATGTGCTCTCCGCCCCCCACCCCTTTTTGATGGCCCCGAGATGCTGAACTGTGGCCACAGTTCACGGCAGGAGCAGACCAGACACCCACAGCTGTTGGCAAGTCCCGGCTCCCAGAAAGCCAGCCCACTGAGCATGAGCCACATGTTCCCTCGTGGTGGGACAGGGGCCCCACTGGCCAAGCGGCTCTCAACTAGAAGGCTGAGTGGGAAAGACCAGAGGGGAGGCGAAGGGATGTGTAAAAGAAGCAGGTAGACAGGCTGGCAAATGAGGGAGAGGTTGCCTGGGGGGCTGGCTGGGCCTGGCCTCCGGAAACCTGCTCTGCCTTTGTCCAGACAAACCTTTCTTCCCAGGGGACCAGTTCTTCCACGCTCCCCCGGAGCACCTGCGGTCCCTCCGCTCCCCTGCAGTGGGAGAAGAGTGTCAGTGAAATATTCGCCTTCCGAGCTTAAGAGTCTGAATCCCACCTCTCCCCCAGGCCCCAGGGGTCAGAGCCCTAGTACTTAGTGCCACCCATGGTGCTGGAGACACAACTGCAAACACACATGACTTGTGCAACACACAGTATTAGTGTGAGCCTCGGGCCAGTTTGCACAAACACCCGCACGGTGCAGTTTTCCACGTACATTCATTCATGTCCTGAGTCCCTGACTGGAGGATAAGCACTCTGATTTCATGTGGCTTTTATCCTTCCGCCTGTCCACATCTCCACAGGGACACCTGCTTATACAGGTGTGGAGACCTGCGCACACTTATCCGTTGAGTGAAGGAAGGAATCAGTGTTCCTGCGTGTGGCACAGCCCAGTGAGCACAGGAATGACCCCCACAAATATGGCAGAAACCAGCTCTCGGTTATCAGTAATTATTGCACGAGCTTTGCCTCATCCGTATTCTGTCTTAGGTTCTTGATTAATAAGAGCTAAAATAAATATGGGGCAAAACTAAAAGCTTTCAAAACAGGTGTCAGGTTTTGAAGTGGAGAGGACTTTCTAAGTACACAACAGCTCTCGCCAAGGTCCTGTTTCCATGGCAAAGCACATCTGTGCCCTAAGGGAGCCCAGGCTGGTTCACTGCCAGGTTTCAGTCACTGCTCTTTTCTGTAACAAATGGTAGGTGGCTCCCCCAGTGTCCTATCGCACACCAGAGACAGCAGGTGTGTAGGACACCTGGTCCCAGCTCAGCTGTAGCTACACGTCTGCCCATCGTCACTAACAGCTGAGATGCTGAATTCTGCAGTCACAGCAGGTTTAAGGAACATCTTCTGGGCTGAAGTGGAGGATGGAGAACACCAGCCACAAAATAGCCAACCTCCAGAGCCAATCTCCAGGGGCGATTATGAAACCATTTGTCATAATCTGAGCATTTCAGTGGATTAGGTTACATTTATGCAGTCTCATGCTGAGACCTCAGGGACAGGCACATCCTGCCTCGCTGACCCCAGCTGACCTGTGTTGGGAAGGAGTGGCCTAGCTGCCTCTGGGTCACCAAGGAAACAGGGTTCTTACTTCCTCACATACACTAGCTGTGAGGACTGAGGTCAACCCAGTCCTGTCTCCAGAACACAACTCCTCACCTTGAGTGTCACAAAAGAGTCAGGCCAAAAGGAACATCTGTCCTCAGCAACATCCCTCCCCCTACAATCTCAGCCTGCTAAGACCCTGTACAGTTCGCTTAGCCTCACAGAGGGATAGGCTGAGATGCACTTACCCGAGGGCCAGGAATGCCCTGTTCTCCCATCAGGCCTGGAGGGCCGGTGGGACCAGCTGGACCCTGAAAGAGGAAAAGGCCAAGGTCAGTGCTGTGTTGAGGAGACACTCCAGGAGGAAGCTCAAATGACCTCTGTACTTTCTCCGGAGCCCAGAGCCCAGAGCCTCCCTCCCACTGCCAACAAGGCCCCCAGAGATCACATTGTATCTCCACTGTAGGAGAAGCAGCAGCAGCCCAGAGCATGAACGGGGAAGCTAGTTTTTAAAAACACAAATGTGTACATGACATTCATGGCAGCAATATTCACAGTTTCTAAAAGGTGGAAACTACCTATGTCCATCAACCAATGAGCAGAGAAGTAAGCTGTGGTCTATCCATGTAATGGAATATTATTCAGGCATGAAAAGGAGTGGAGCCCTGTGACATTCTTTAACATGGGGAACCTAAAAAACGTTATGCTCAGTGAGAAAAGCTGGACACAAAAGGCCACCTATTCATGTACATGAGATGTCAAGAATAGGCAAATCCATAGAGACAGAAAAGAAATGAGGGCCACAAGGAGCTGGGAATGAGGAGGTGAGGGGAGATGATGGGTGACTATGTAACAGGTACCATGAGGGTCTCCTTTGGGGGTGATGAAAATGCTTTGAAACTAGATGGAGGTGATGCTTGTACAATATTATGAATGTACTAACCACCCCCCCGCTGAGTTGTTCACTGTAAATGATGAATTTTCTGTTCAATTTTGCAAAATTGTCACCTTTGATTAATATATATATATATATATATATATATATATATATATATATATACATACATATATATGCAAAGGGTAATAGCAAAGGGTATGCAATGTCCATGGGTACCAACCTGTGCACCTCTGGTCCCCTGCTCTCCTGCAGAGCCCGGCTGGCCTGGACCACCCTTGTTGCCCTTAAAAGAAGAAAGAGAAGATTCAGGGTAGGGTCAGCATAGTTTATACCAATGTCAGCTCTCTGTTCCAAAGTCACATCTGGGTGAGGGGACAGGGCCATGATCCCAACTCTACAAGCAGCTTCAAAGCCACTGACCCCATCACTCTAGCTTGAAACAGTCAACATGTGGTGCCAGCTGCCCCTCTGCACTGTCACAACTATTTCCACTCTCGCCTCACCTTCTCTGCAAGATGGCTTTGGGAAATAAGGATGCTTTGCAACCTAATCCTGTATAGCACAGGTGAGAAGACTAAGACACAGAGACGTTGTGACTTGCTAATGACTGGATAAGTGGGCATGTTGTAAAAAAGATGCCTAGGAATTGCCTCCTCCATCTCTCTTTTTCCCTTCATTCCCCCCCCCCACCCAAAATCTGACCCCCACTATCAATCATTGTCACAAGTTCATTAGAAGAGGCCAAGTTTAAAGGGCTAGAGAAAGGTGGTAGCTGCTGGTTGAGCTGCAGGCTTTGATAGCAAAGGAGAGAGGAGGTTTTAGCTCGTGGGTGGGAGGTGAACAGGAGGACAGTCCATGAGAGCACATGGTGAGTTACATTGTGCTGATGGAGAAGAGGAGCCAGCTTACCTTAGCTCCTGCTGGTCCTCTTCGGCCATAGCCGCCCTGCAGAAGAAGTCACACACCATTAGGGGAAACAGGACAGAGCCCGGACTTTGCCAGACTTAACCCACACATTCATCTGCCACCCACTGTGTGCCTGGCCCTGTCAGCCCCAAGGAAACTCCTTCCTGCCTCATCTCAGTCAAGCTTTGCCTCCATGCTGCCCTGTTAGTCACCCAAGTGAAAGTTTTGAGAATTACTTCAGACCCGCCAAGCAAAATAATGACTCCTGGCTGCAGGGTCCCAGCCAATTTCAAATAAGGAATGTGAAAGGGGAATGTCAAGCTGTCTGTTTTTCTACCATTTTTCCAACTGTCAGGAGAAGTCATCATAATACGTTAATTATCATGGAAGGGAGTCCCAGACTCTCCAAGTCCTGCTGGCCAAGTATAACAGATCCTCTGGTAGGTGAGCAGCCAAAGGCACATGCGTGAACCTGCGAGCCCAGGGGTGCCTCATGTCTTGGGAACATCTGTGTCTGTGCTCTAGGGGTGACCCCCAGTCCAAATAAATGTGGGCTCACTGTGTAAGTAATCTGCTACCCCCCCCCACTTGTGATTGCTTCCTCTGTGGTGAGGAGGTTTGGGATGGGAACATGGGAACGTCCTGGATAAATCTTTGCAAGGTGAGGAGTTGTGTTCTGGAGACAGTAACAACCGGTGGTTACTGGGCTTGACCGATTGCTGCATCACCCAAAGACCACAGTCTCCACTCCCAACAGGCCATCCCAGGGATCTTCTTGTGGCTGTTTTTTTTTGTTTGTTTGTTTGTTTTTTAATTCATTTTTGCTATTATTCACTGTTGTGGCAGCTTCTTTAATGGAAGACTTGGGCCTCCTTCCATGAACAACATATGGACAAGTCGGGGGCCAGGTTAATCCTCCAGAGTAGCAATCTGGCTGGCCCCTCCCAAAGGGGACAGCCTAGAGTATGTCAGAGGCCACCAGTGCTCAATGACTCATTGCTCAGGCCAGAGGCTGCCTGTGGAAGCCCTGGGGGCTGGGGGGGGGGGGGGTGATGTGAAGAACAAGGTGGCCCCACAGAAGAATGTGCTTTGTCTGGACCTGGGCCTGACACAGTAAGGTCCCAGGGAAGGAGGAGGCCACACTGCCAGGCCTCAACCTGCTACAAAGAAAGCAACTGAGTCCACAAGAGCCCTTGACTGTATCGAATTCAAACCCAAGGGTCCACCTGTGCATAGAATGAAAACGAACTGTTTATATGACTGTCAGTCACGAAAACCAGTTTTAGGCCTACTCTACTCACCAGCAGTTACATGGCACATTATAACAATTGGTTAGCTCCTCTTTGCTTTTTCATTATTTTTTATTAGCTTAGCAGCATTATTCAAAAATAATACTCAGAACTATTAAGAGAGCATTTTCAGATATTAAGTCTTCTTCTGAATTTTAAAAGCGAAATTATGCCCACAGCATGTCATCTGACTATGGATGATAGTAATTTCTTCTGAAAGCCCTCACCTCACATGCTCTCTCAAACCGTTCAATGGCTCAGCCCTTAAAACATTGCTGCCACCTGGAACCGGTTGCACAGCCCCAGCTAGTCTCTGAGCAGAGATATGGCTGGGCACCCACAGCATCCTGAATGGGCCCCTGAGGATTACAAATCCCAAACACTCCTCTGCATACAGGAGCCATCTTCTCCCACCTTAAGCTCTGCGTACCCCTTGGCCCTAGAAGTTTCCAAACTACTTAGTGTCCCTTTGGCTTTAGGTAGGAACTCATCAACAAGACACAAAGATTAGGCATGCAATGAGCTACTGCAGCTCACATTTCTGATGTGTTTAAGAAGCCACTGCGAGCCTGGCCAGTGTGGTTCAGTGGTTGAGTATCAACCTATGAACCAGGAGGTCACACAGTTCGATTCCCAATCAGGTACATCCCCAGGTTTCAGGCTCCCTCCCCAGTGTGGTACGTGTAGGAGGCAGCTGATCAATGATGCTCATTATTGATGTTTCTATCTCTCCTTCTCCCTTCCTCTCTAAAATCAATAAAATATATGTATTTTTAAAAGCCACTGTAAGATGCAATTCTCTAGAAAAAAAGAGTCTAGTTTCATTGATTGGGTTCCAGCAAAACACACACACACACACACACACACACACACACACACACACACATACACACACCATCATACACAGCATCATACACACCATCACACACAAACAGTTATAAAACCAATAAGCATATGACCCCATCAGCCTTCCTGCCCTCATTCCCTCATCCCTCCCAGATTCATGCTTTATTTGGATCTTTTAAATATTTAGTGGGATAAAACATGGCCAAATTTCCTAAAACAGTAAAGATAATATTTTTAAAGCATCTGTTCAGTGTGTTTTCTGGGCTGGGAAAGAAGCAGGTCTTGGGGAGGGAGAAGAGACAAAGTATAGAACTAAGATAAGAATGAGAGATTTCTCTAAGTGGCATGATTTGGATGACAATAGTTTCAGAAATTTCTTAATAAGAAGTAAGGCAGGGTTTGGGGGTTTAGGATCTAGGTGGCACTTTAATATCAGGGAGCCCATAGCCCTCAAAGACACTCACATCCTTGCCGGGATCTCCAGGCCTTCCAATCTCGCCATCTCTTCCAGGGAGGCCCTGGTGTGGGAGAGAAAACGGCGTGAGATTCTCCTCTGCAGAGAAGAGCATCAAATGTGGCAATTTTGTTCAAGACATCATGGGAAACGGTATTGATACACAGAGGGGGTCACCCAAATAACTTTGTGGGTGCATCATGCTCAGACACATTCCAACAGCACAAGGCTCTGGCTTGAAAAGCACTTTCTGTGAACATCTGGGGGGTTGGGGGCCTCTTGGAAGGGTTGTTCCATTTCCCAGTGGAGACTTCCTTCACGGGGACACACATGGGCTCTGGGAACCCTCTGCTCCCAACCTGTTAGGTCTACAGCCTGAAAAGCCACTTCCATGGCCCCCAGGCTAGGGAAGGCCCCCTGTGGGTTTTGTGTCTTGGCCCCCAGCACAGGGAGTCGAGGAACGAGGAGCATCATACCATGGGCCCAATGTCTCCGGTTTCTCCTTTGGGTCCTCTCTGCTGGCTGTCCCGTCCTGAGTCACCCTGGAAACAACACAGGTTGTGGGAATGAGCCTCATGGGCAGGAAAAGACACCCTAAGTTTGCTTTAGGAAAAGAAAAATGTTTGTAGCTCATCTTTGATTCTGTAAGTGCAAGCAAATGACCATCTCTGGGCCAGGCTTCTGTCCTCCCAGACAGGTCTAGGCAAGAGGGCCCGAGGCCCCATCTTCCCTGGAGCTAAGAATGATTGGCCGATCCACAGTCAGGGCCGGGGGGGGGGGGGGGGGGGGGGGATGGATGTTGCCTGAATGGTTGTGTCTAGTGGGGCTGGTGCAGAGTCTTGCATTCATGTCCTCACTCATATTTTTTTTGACCACCCAGTCCAGCTCGATTAAAGAAACCTGAGACCACATTTTAGGGAAATCCTCATGTCTTCCCAGGACAGGACTTGCAAACACTTATCTCCACAGCCAGACAGAAAACATGTCCCCAGCAACCCCAAAGTGAGGGGAAATGACAAACCACATCTTTTATCAACAAGTTTTAAAGCAGCATCAAAAGAAAAATTCCCCCTTTCAGCCCTCTGTTCCCACAGCCCTCTTCCCCAGACTCAGGGCTTAAAATGTCCGTGAGGAATTCTTACCGGGTCCCCTCGAATTCCAGCATCTCCTCGTTCTCCTCTGTCCCCTTTAGGTCCTTTGTCACCCTAACAAAAAACACATGTGGAGCTTAATCACTAAATAGAATTACACATTTTTGTCTCATTCTTAAAACCCCATTCTTCAACTCATAGGTTTTAAATGGACCAATGTCAAGCATTTACTCATTTGGCCATGAAGGTAAAATTACTTCCAAATATTTATGATTTGTTCAGATAATCCACAAATATTTATTAGGGACCCCCTCTGTGCAGACACTGGGATTTATTTGCAACAAAACAAACTCAGTCCCTGCCCTGTGAGACACAGTCTCCAAACAAGACAATATAATGTAATCTGTCACAGCTGCCAGGGACACAGGGATGCCAAGGAGGCAGCCCCAGAGGAGGTCAGGGGAGGTCTCGGAGGAAGTGGTCTTCACATACATCAGTGAGAGACATAGTCCCTCGGTGACATGTCCCTCCATCCCAGCAGCAGTGGAAATGCACCTACCCTTCTCCCGGGATTCCCTTTCTCGCCAGAAGAACCAGGCACGCCTTTGTCTCCCTGCCAAAGACAACAACAACATGTCATTTCTGGCACAGTGGCTTCCAGAGGCTGAGTACAGTCCCTGGAATCTTCAGGACCAAAGCTGCTAGGACTTAGAGCACAAAGTCACTCACATCTTCCCCGTCGAGACCATCCAGTCCGATTTCCCCCAATTCACCCTGGAGGGGACAAGACACACAGGTGAGTGTGGATGGCCTTCAGACAAAGAAGAAATGAGAAGTGCTGGGAACGTTTTCAATAGAAAAAGGAAAACAAACTGAGTACCTTCTCTCCTGGGAATCCTCGAGAGCCCTGGAAAGTAAGGAAAGAAGACACATTAGCTCCTTTTGGAGGCTGGTCCCTGAGCTACAGGAGAGGGCTGCCCCAACCCCAGTGAAGGCCATCTTAGCTGAAAATTCACTATTGGGGATTTATTTGTTTGGGTTATCCTCTCACCATTGCACAAAGGTCATAAAGCTAATTTTCCTGGACCTGGCCACTGGTTGGTTTGGCTCCCTGGTCAGGGGAGTGGTCCCTGAGAGCCAGGAACCAGGAGGCCCCTCTGTGACTTTGCAGTCTGGTGACCTTCCCTTCAGCACCCACTCTTAAACTTCAGCAAATGGAGAAGAAAGTTTATCAGCCCTTGAATATAAGTATTTCATGCAAAGGACTGGCAAGTGCAGTGATCTCTCCCTTTCTTTTGTTGCCCCATCTCCCCGGCTCCTCCCGGAATCCCAGGCTGAAGCCACTGGCACTGGCCTTCTCCCTGTTCTGGCCCACATCCTGTCTGTCCTCGTGATGGTTTTCTGGCGGCTGCCTATTTCCATAGGAAACTCTTTCTGCATTCCCAGGCTCCCTTCCCAGTGCAGCCTGTGCTCCGAACCTACCAGACTGTGGGCTGTCTTCCCAGGAGAAGCCCCAGTGGCTGGATGCTGACAGCAGAGAGACCCAAGCACCATCCTCTCCGTGGCACGTGGAGAAACTGTCCACTTTTTGTACATACTGCTGACTCTCCTACCCCCAGATAGGCCAATGCTGTGGTCCCCCCACATGCAGAGCCCCCACACACACACAGACTGTACCTTTATTCCTCTCTGGCCAGGACAGCCCTGGAAACCTTGAGTGCCATTCACACCAGGAGGACCACGATCACCCTGTCAGGAGAGACAAAGGTTTTGGTCATCACATCTCCAATGGGTCCACAGCTCAGTGAAAGCCCTGCCTTCGAAGCAAATTTGCTGCCGGGAATGCTGCCTGAGCCGAGGGATCCCGGCCTTCCTGCCCCCCAGGCCCTGTGCACAGCTGAACTGGAGGAAGGGGGCCTCTGGGCACCATTTCTGGGTGGGACCTGGGCCCCTTAGACAATGCTTGCCCAGACTGCCTCTCTGTATGGCCCCAGCTCCTGACTCTCCAATGAGGCTGTTCCCAGCCCTGACTCTGGCACTGGGAGCTGGGTCCCCATGACCTCACCTGCTCCCTTTAACTCCAGGGCTGGGCCTTCTTCTAGGGTCTCAAAGCCTCTGGAACCATGTTTGTCCCTGTATCATTTCCCAAAGGCTCTGTACACCCTCAACTGGCCCCTGAGGCTATGGCCCATCCAAACCTTCTCTGGGAGACTTCCCCTAAAGGGCATCGACCTGATTACAGCCTGATTAGGGCCCCCCTGTCCCCTGCTCCCACTCACTCCCATCTCAGCTTGAGTATTGGAGCTTAGCAGACTTTGAATATGCCAGACCCGGTGGCTCTCTGCCTCAGAGGCACTAACCCCTCCCTGAGGAATGGAAGGAGTGGAAGCCCGCTCTCCATAGCCACTCTGGTCATGTTTGGGCCATCACGCTATTTCCATCATGTAGAAATCTGAATAAAGATGCTAAGGAAGTTAGAAATTAATGTCTTCCCAGTGGGATAACCAAACAGATTGTGAACTCTGAAATTCAACCCCTACAAGGGACAAGGAGGGAATAACAATTTCAGGAATAAAACAACTTCACTTACAGGTCCACCTTCATCACCAGGATAACCTCGGTAGCCATCTTCTCCAGAAATACCCTAAAACAAAGTACATAGGTTCCTAGGTTAAATCCATGAGTTTTGAAGGTGTCTGTTCTGTATGTAAGCATCTTCCTGAGCCCCACCCCCTCCTCTCAGTAGAGTAGTGCTAAAATTCAGCATGGCTTTAGGTGCTCCCCTGAACGTCACAGTTTTCTACACATTATTTCAGTGAAATTATTCTTTCTAGCAGGATCTTTAAGGCTCCTGATCTACCCAGAAATCCTGTCCATTTCCTGTAACTGAGGCAGATCCTGAGCATCCCAGCTGACTATCCACAGGGAGTCTGCTCATCGGATCTTCTGGGGCCCACTCCCCTCCCCTTTCCCATCTCTAGCCAACATGAAGACGGACTTCTGAATTCCAGCCTCAGGTGTAAGAAAAGGACAAAGCTGCTACACCTTTGGCCCGATGCTGCCAATGGGTCCTCTGTCTCCTCTTTGTCCAGAGCATTTGCAGGGCACTCCACAGCAAGCTTTCTCAGCGATGTTGTCCTGCCAAAAAATAATGAAAAAGTTCAAGTCTTAATAAGCCTCCAAAGAAAACATAGATATGCCCTGAAGGTAAGATCTAATGTGGATTCCACGATCAGATAAAGGCACTCCCACACAACGCTCACTCACAGACCAGCTTAGTGGTTTAACCGTCACATCACGATAGGGGAGGGAAGTCACCAGTAGGAGACTAAAGAGCAACCAAAGTAGAATAAACCTCATTCACAATGTCACCTCAGGCTGGGCCTTATTTCTAGAAGGTTCTGACATACCTTCTAGAAATATTCAAATTTCAAAGTTTCAAATAGAAAGCATTACTTATGTGTTTTTAAGCTCCAAGGAGCAAAACAAATGAATTGCAGATGGTCAGGTGAGAAGGTGGTTCCAAAATGAATATCCATATGCTCTTCCTCAGAACCATGGTCAGGGCCATGGACTAAGGCACCAGCCTGGAGGAGGCCTGGGGGCAGCCTTGTGTGGGCAGACACAGGCAGTGCTGCCTCTAGCCACAAGCACGTGACTCTGGGTCACCAGTGCCTCTGTGGCCCATCACACACCATGGATGCCCCTTCCCACCCCAGGCCTGGACTTCACAAGTGAAGTGCAGACCCAAAATACATGTCCATCTGCTAAATCCATGGTGGTCAAATGTGCTTCTGACAATGAGCTTACTAGTTTTCATTGTCTCTCACATCCCAGACTCATCCCCTAACTCAACATCTTCCCACCAGTTTTCAAAAATCCTAATTCCTGTGCTGGGAAGAAGACAGAGAGAGGGAGGGTAGAGTCCATGCATCCCACGTCCCACTGCTGCCACCACCAAAGGACTTCAGGGTCAACCACTCAGCCCACATCTCCCAAGGGCCCCACCCGCACTCCCAAGTCTCCAGCAGAGAGAGGCTGACCTCCTGAGGGTGAGGGAGTCCCAATGGCACCCTCATTTGCTCCAGAGGAAATTGGAAGGGAAGGCAATCAAAGCACTTCTCTGCCCAAAAGTGATCCTCCTTTCCTGCACATTCTTGTTTCATCGTGCAGGCTTTCTGAGGACACTTTCTGTTTTGGAGCAGGCAATCTCAACCCTTTGCCTTCTCAACAATTAGGCATGAAAATTTTCAGGAAAGGGAGCCTAGGAAATGACAAGGCAGCAACATCACACACCTGGGGACCTGTGGCTCAGCTCACTGCCTCTCCAGCTCCCGAGTATCTTTAATTCCAGGACTCATATGTGTTATGGCAACAAGGCAGGTCCCAAGTATTTAATGGGTTAAATCACCCACCCAGAGGCCCATCTCCCTGACTTCATTGCCTTGAGAAGCCAAACACTGTGGCATCTGCACTGATCTCACCAGCTGCTCCGCGAGCTCGTAGTCCAGGTCCAGCAAGTTGAGCCTCAGGGGTCTGTTGTACATGAACCCTCGCCCGAACTCCAGATGCATCAGCTGCTCCAGGTTGGCCACACGCTCCAGCCCCACCAAGATCAGAGCTCGGACACCTGCGAGGATGGGCACATTTCCAAGGGCTTGCTGAAGCGCTGAGAGCCACAATATCTTTTGGGGGGTGGTTGGTGTGTTGTTGTTTTGTTTGTTTGTTTGTTTGTTTGTTTAAGAAAACTTCAGTATGTAATTTGGCCTGTAACTGAAACATGTTTAATCAAGCTAGTCAACCAATCTGAAGTGCTTGGAACTCCTCAGAGCAATGGTCTCAGATGTGTCAGTAAGTCAACTAACTGGTTAATATAAATACAAGAAGAGACACCATGAAGTGTATGCATAAATTCTCAAACTCTGGTCTTACCTCACACAGGTATACTGTGGAAAAATTAAAATGCCACATCTCCAAAATCAGGTAGGAGCGATCTTATCTCCATGGTTCGGGGGGTTGGGGGGGAAAGCAATACACAAAATGTTTTTATGATAATGTATGTTTCATAAGTCCTTCTTAACCCTCTGCTGTGGACATCCACTTTTTGATAGAGCTACCAAAGTCCAAAACTGTGGACAGACAAATATTACCTCTGTTAACAGGCACCACAGCTTATCCAGTCACCCTAATTTGGAAAGTATACTGTTATTTACTTTATATTAAAGTATGTGTTTACTTCATGCTGTAGTTTTGTTGAGCTCTAATAACTGCAAACTGCTACAAAATTAATCCCTAGTTTATGGGATGTGGCTAAATGAAGCAAATCTTCATGTTCTTTTGCAATATCACCATGCTTTCTAGATGTTGTACCACCTGGATGAGTCTGAGAATCTGTGGGACCCAGGCCAGCACTTGTCTGTGGCATCCTTGGTAGCCCCTTCCCATAGCCCCAGACAGGCAACTGAGAGCCAAGTTGATGAAGAGGAGCTTGCCC
Source organism: Pipistrellus kuhlii (assembly GCF_014108245.1). NCBI lineage: Eukaryota > Metazoa > Chordata > Mammalia > Chiroptera > Vespertilionidae > Pipistrellus > Pipistrellus kuhlii. The sequence goes on from NW_023425573.1 coordinate 28,761,317, forward strand.
CAAGGACTCTGTAAGCAATTTCTGTCTCCCCAGCAGAGCAGTGTGTCTGCCTCCCCCACATCTCCACTTCCCGTTTAGAAAGCCCCGGAATCTACCTTCTTGTCGAAGTTCCTCCGATGCCTTTTGTAAATCAGCCATATCTCCGTCCACCCCATCAGTAAAATGAATGACCACCTGAAATTAAAAAGAAGCATCACAGAGCCTGGTAAGGGAGCTTAGCCAGTTCAAGTCCCTCATCTTACAGTTGAGAAAACTATGAGGGCCAACTACTTCATGTTTGTAGCTCTTTGCTCTTGTGCAGTTAGACAGGTGGAAAGTGAAGGAACTGCAGTACTTGATTTATTCAAAACACAAGCAGCAATGAAAATAAGAGCAGTTATCTCACTCTCTTAGTATTGTAATGTCTTTTCTGGAAATCACGTGTGTGTGTGTGTGTGTGTGTGTGTGTGTGTGTGTGTGTTGAATACAGGCACCAGCAACCCATCAAATGTGAAGAGTGTTTAGGGCACACTCCTGACCAGGAAAGTCCAAAAATGGCACAAGAAGCTGAACACGGGCCCTGCTCACCTTCACACTGTCGGGTGAGGACTGCCTGAACTTGTTCTGATAGGCCTTCAGTGTGTCTGCTGTGAGGACATAGGGGTGCTGGCTGCGCATGTTCCGGAACTTCTCAAACAGCTCCGGCTCGTACTCGGCAAAGTCGAAGGCCTCCACAGGGCCCGATGGTGTGTTGGCCACCACAGACACCCGCACGGTGGGCATCTGGCCACCGCTGCAGCTGAGTCTTTGCATCTGGCTGATTCTATTCAGGATGATGTCCACCTTAGACTCGAGGCCTTTCTGAGTTACAAAGACATTCTGATCTCTTGAACCATCAAACCCCAGAACCACATCCAGATTGCAGGCTGTAAAGGGAAAAAGCAGGCAATGAGCTCTAAGAGGGGCTGCACAGGTGAGTTCAAGGTATAGGCACAGGACATGGGCCAGACATCATGCTCAAGGGCAAAATGAAATCTTCTAAGGATGAGCTTTGAGAAGAAATTAGACCAGCCTGTCTCACAGGGAACACCAGTGCTGACTGTTAGGAACCAGAATGGTAGGCCATTTTAGTCTATTGCTCTTTTCATGATATTAATCAATTTTGCCATGACATATAGTTGCTGTTTACATGCCTCCCAAGTTCCTGAACATGAGATCTCAAATAATCTGGTCTCACATAATTGATATAATAAGCCTACAAACAGAAACAAGAACCATCTGAATTATTTGGGGGATTAAAGAATAAGGAGAAAAGGTAAATCTTAAAAGGGCATGAAAAGCAGGCTTCCACTCATTGAAGAACATCTGAGACCTGGCTAGGTGCCCACCAGGACCCAATCCTCAGGGAGATGAGGAAATGCCCGAAGTAAACGATGCTTAAGGAAGCCACAGGCCAGTGCTGGGGACCTAGGTCACTAAGTCACATCAACAAGACGGGATGGAAAATCTGCTCAGGAAAATGTTTACCTTTGGAAACATCCGTCACCCCAGGACATAAGACCTCATTCATGGCATCGTCCAGAGTTTCCAACACCTGCTCCTTCAACTCCGACAGCTCCTGGATGTTCCCTACCCGGAAGGCTGTGGCGCTGTTGGACGCAATTTTCCCAACCTCCACTGAGTCGATGTTTCCCAGGCCCACCGCAAACACTTTGACACCTCTCTGGGTGAGTGCCAGGCTCGCCTCCTGAGCATCCTCCGTGGACTTCCCGCCAGTGATCACAAATGCAATCTGAGGAACCCGCTGATCCAGGCGGCTGCCCGCGACTGGCACGAAGTGATTCAGCCGCAGGTGATCAATGCCCACCTTGGTGTTCGCGTGCCTTCCCCCTTTGTAGATCACCTTGTTGATGGCATCGATAATCTGCTGCTTGGTGGAGTACTCCCTCAGGAAGAACTCGTCGGTGGGGCCGGAGTTGTACTGTACCAGCCCCACCTGGATGGAGTCTCCTTGTCCATAAACCGTGTCCACGATCTCAGACACAAAGTGGAGCACCTCCTGGAAGCTTCTCTTCTGGAAGTTGATGGAGCCGTCCAACAGGAACACAATGTCGGCTTTCTTTTTATCTAAAAGGGGCCAGAATGAAAAGGAGGAGAACTTTGGTTTCCATAGCCACACATTAATAAGCAAACTATAAATTAAAATAATTGACATAAGACATTCCTGTAACTTATTACATTGAATACCTTAGCTCAATCCCATGCCTCTATAGCTTCTGAATTCACAGCCCTCAACACATTATGCTAAAGACAAGAAGATAAAATGATAAACCACTGAAACAAAAAGGAAAGAACACGGAAACTCCATGAAACTGAGTTCCCGTTATTCCATACCAAATGGTACTCTACAATGGATTCAGTGGTCCATAGCCTCAGGTGTTTTAGGAAATACCATTGAACACTTTCTTCTGGTCAGAAATAAAGGTTGATATCTGACAGAAGTCAGGGGACATCTAGAAGTGCTAGAGGCAGAGCCAGGAAAGGCTTCAGATACAAATTGGAAAATGGAAAGCAGACCCCCGCCTTTGAAGGGTGGCATGCCAGTATGCTGAGAGCTTTGTGGGACACTGTTGAAAATCAGTAACATTTGGGGTAATAACCCAATTATGTCAAGTGGTCAAGATCAGAGTAGAGAAGGTCATGGATTGGCCAACTTCAATGATGTTGTCCTATTCTGAGAGTCAACAAGCCTGTGGTTACTCCTCAAAGCACCTTCATTGAACCTTTCAATGGGGCTACATTAGCCTTACTGAAGCTTGTGGAAGTCTCATGGAAGAAAAAGTGACCATATGCTTCCTAGGATATTTCCTTCTACAATTTCAACTGATTTTTATGCTAGTAGTTACTTTCTAATACTATATGCAGCAACAACCCTACAAGATGAAAATTATTCAAATAAATGCTATTTACATTTCTCAATTGGAAAGCAATTGATGTCATACTCTTCAGTCATGGGTTCCACAGTTCATACCTGTCCGAGGGGGAGAGGGTATGTCCACTCCCGGTGGTGCCGGTGTGACCCCTGAGGGTCCAAATGAGTTCATGATCCTCTCTTCTACATTGGGAAGATCTCTGAACTCTCGCACTGTGAAGACCAGTCTGGGGTTATTGGTGATAGTCTGCATCTCCGTTCTGTCAATGTTTCGGTCTCCTACCCCTAAACTCACAATCCCTGCGTTGCGTATCACCTGTGAAAACTGGGAAATGTCATCCTGGGATTTTCCACCCAGAATCAGAACCAGGTGTTGGGGCACCCCATCTTCTATCCGGCTCCCAGCAGACTTGACAAAGAAATTTCTTGCCACATGTTCCAGAGCTATGCCGGTATTCCGTGGAGACCCGCCTTTGAACCGCAGGCGGCGGAGGGCATCGACCACAGCGCCCTGGGACTTATGGGTCTTCAGGTAGAATTCTGGGAAGACTTCATTGCTGAACTGCATAACTCCAATTCTCACTTTATTGGGGCCAACATTGAGCCTTTGGACAATCCTGATGATAAAGTCTCGGATGTGTGCAATGCCTTCAAATCTCACACTGTCAGAGCTGTCAATGAGGAAGACAATGTCGGCAGCATCACTCTCGGCAGCTGGGAGAAAAGAAGAGGAAAGCTCAGTGCATGGCTGGCACCCATGTATCTTGATTTCTGCTTTTGTTTCTGAGGTTTGTATTTTATTCTGGACTTGGTGTGGTATTGCACCATAATATTAACATTAAAACTATGATCTGAGTCATTGGTGTTTATTTCTTGGACTTTTTAAAATTAATCATTAAAATTGGGTCTTTTTCGCCTAAACAGTATCCATTTCTTGATGTATTTTAAGGTCTCCAAGACTTTCTGACTTTACTCAATTTTAATTTTGGCTTTGGGGTATGGAATATAACTCATTTCTAAAATAAAAGTGATATTTAGAAACAAATCCCTGACCCATAATCTACAGAGTCATGAACTGTTACCACCATAAGGAGCTGAGATCATCCAGACCAATATGTTGTACAAAAAGAGAAAAGCAGCTGAGGTCAAAGGTCCATTCCCACTCATGCTCACCACTTCACTGCTGACCACCAGGTAATCCCAACTGTCCCCCAGAGGGCCACTACAGCTCCCCATGTGTTACAGTCATAGTATTTCTTTTTTGCTCACATTTCTCTAAGATTTATAGAAAGTTTTTATTTTCAATATTACCATTTCTATTTCTTTACATGAGTTTGTTTTTTAACTATAAAATCAATAAGAAAGTCCTGTTTTCCTCTTAATTGGTGTTCTAGGTACTTCTTGGATGCCATGTATTAAACTACTCATATGTTTCCACTCCACAAATTCAACCTGTATTTTGCTTCATAAATCACTCAGCTACTTATAGTGGAAACAGCACAGCATAAGGTGAGTAAGTCTTGGAATTGAAATGTTTATACTAAGAAAGAGGAAATCTCTCCTGGCACACACAGCCAGGCCTCAGAGAACATCAACACCAGGGAAAGCCACACTGTGGCCACCATGGAGCAAGACAAAGATGAGGTCATGCTGGAATCCTATGTGAACACTGACAAAAAGAAGACAAAAATAACCAAACACCCCTCTGTCCTGGCTCATAGGAATGATCACTGCTTCTTTACCAATTATAGCTTTAGCCATCAGATTTAGCAAGGCACCCAATCACAGAATTCCTTTCATTTCTTAACAACATCTGATCCTGGCAAAGTCCCACTTCCTCAAGTGTTCCACAGACTCACCTACCATAAGCTTGAGACCTATCAGAAATCCTTTCCAACACTGAGCTATCCGTGGTTCGCCGTCCTATGCTTCCTTCTTCCTGGCCACAAGCAATAGGCCCAAGTGGCTCAACAACAGGTGTGCCTTTTTTTAAATTAACTTGTCCTGAGGACAATGGATCTTTGAACCTTTTTTTTAATATATATATATATATATATATATATATATATATATATATATAGATATATATATATATCTCAAAACCACTCAGAGAGCTGCAACAACAATACACTCCAACCTACCAGGAGGAGGGTAGGGAGCTCGGGCCAGCATCTGCTGAATCTGCTGTGAGGTCAGGGTTGTGATGGGCGTCAGCAGCCTCTGCTCCAGGCTGGGCAGCTCCCGGAAGGTGCTCACTGAGAACACGTACTCAGGGCTCAGGGAGATCTTAATCAGCTCCTCCTGGTCCGCATTCCTGGCAATGGGAAATGGTGCCACGCCATACCGCTTGAGCTCTACTGCCGCGTCGTCCACCTCGTCCCCAGAATTTCCAGATGAAATGAGGACCAGGAACTGAGGAACGCCCTCCTCAATCCGGCTCCCCAGTGGCCTCTTGAAGATATTTTTTGACACAAACTCCAGGGCATTCCCAACGTTGATCTGCCGCCCGCCCTTGGGCCGCAGCCGCCTCACCGCATTCTGCACCTCCTCCTTGCTGGAGTATTCGTTGAGCAAGAACTCCACATGTGTGCCCTCACTGAACTGGATGACTGCCACCCGGGTCGTGTCAATGCCCACGTCCAGCGAGTCCACCACTCTCTCAATGAGGTTGCGGATGTATTGAAACTCAGAGGCAGCACGCTGGGACCCATCAATGAGAAAGACCACATCCTTCTTGTTGCCTGAGCCTGCGAACCAAACCATATATCATGGGTTTCACCTTCATTGGCATCTCATTCTCAGCATTAACAAACCACCTCCCTGGTTGTCATGGAATCAGCACCTGATGGGCAAATATCCTAATTCTGAGTCTTGTCACAGCAATGACAAGTCAGGGAGAAGAAGAGGAACCAGCAAAGGATAAGGAAGGGTAACTGAGGGAGGCAGAGATGAGGCATATAAGACACATGTGTAGACAAAGTGGGAATGGTATTTCGGGAAGGAGGGGACCTCAGCGGTGACAGCAAAATGTCACTTGTGAATTGCCAATGCATTGGAGGGGCCTTGAGAAGAGCACTCTGGGTGGAGTGGCAAGAGTGAGGGGCAGAGAGGTGGGTTCAGAGTGAAGTTATAGGGCATATATAATAGGAACTCACCTAAGAGGAGACTGAGGCGCTGCTGGAGGGGATGCAGGGCACCATGAGAGAGTGTTTGACACAGAGAGAAAGCGACAGGTTTGCAGAATGAAGGAAACCACCTTCCCATCCTCAGTGGAGAACTGGTGATGCAGGAGCGAGAAGAATCAGGTGATCAGGTGACGGGAGAGCCCGGGAGCAGAGGCGGGTCACCACAGGCACAGGAGGGAAGCTGAGTTGGGGATACCGGTGCTGGGATGGACCACATGGTGCTTCTGGGAGTTCTTTTCCAATTTACTTACATTTCTCAGAGTAATGGGATTCCAGCCACCATCTCAGACTAAGCTGAGGGAGAAGAGCATAGAAGAAGCGGGTGGGAAGAAAGGAGGAGGAAGGATATAGTCACTTGAAAGAGGGAATGTGAGTGAGCAGGAATCCTGTTATTATGGAAACATGGGCTTGCGCTTCAGGTAAAGGAGCCGCACGTTCTGATGCCGACATTTCCAAAGGGCGCTCTCAGGACACAGGCGCTGCAGCTATGCTGTGCAAAAGGCTCTGGCCCCACTGCGCTGGAGGCACCACGCACATTGATTAGGGGTAAAGCTCTTTCCCTTTGTTTACCTCATGATGCCTACATTCATCTGGTGACAAACCCTTTAGAACAATCCACGTGCTGCTCTCTGGCCTGGACGCCAGCGAGGAGAAGCTGACACCCCTCCCTCGCACTGTGTCCGTCAGCCTCACCTCCCTCGTCTACCCAAAGGCATGTATGCTGCATCCCACTTTTATCCCTGGCTTTTTCTCCTCCCTACCTTCCCCCTGCTCCATGCCATGAGGCCATGGATGGTGTCCTGTAGAACATGAACCGCAGGGAGAAGCCACAGTTCTCTCCCCACCTGGGGCCCAGAGAAGACAGGCCGCTGCTAGGTATTTTTGGAGGGTGTGGCCATATCTCAGTCCCCTTTCTTCTCAGTGGCCAGGCTCCCACCATTTTATAGTTTATTGTAACTAGGCCAAGGAAAGCAGATAGGAAGGAGGATATAAGATAAATACCATCACATAGCCTGGCAGTGTTCCTGCCAGCTAAGACACTTCTCAGCACCAAGAAAATTCCAACACAATCCTCACACTTTGGCTCTGGAAACACCGGTATTTCAGAGACTGTGTTTCAGCTTGACAAAGAGCCTGTGCTCTAACCCCGTCCCTGGTCATGGAAGGCTGCCAGCTGACCTCCCTCCGGCAGCTCAGAACCACACTGAATTGCTGTTATCGATGAGGTGGCTCTGCCCTTTGGATACCTACACAAAAGCCTTCATGCAGAGTCAGAGCACCTACACTGTCAGCGAGGCACATGCCCTTCCTCAGCCTTTTCTTTGGCCAAAAACATGAATCTCAGCATCTCCCCAAGCCTCTGCCATTTCTAAAAACCAAACAAGGTTCCCAATTCTTCACAAAATTAGGTGTAAATAGAAGAAACAAAATGTGCAGGCCACAGTCCAAAGTAGCACCGGATGTTTCAAGGAATGATGATCCAAGAGTCCCCTCCTTACCTGGCCTCGATGGAAGACTAAACACCGGCTCCAAATTGTGCAATTCTTCGCTGGTGAGCTGGGTCACCCTCTGGGAGATGTCCTGCTGGACATTCTCCAGCCGCCTGAAGGTGGGAACGGCCACAGCAAAGTCTGGGATGTAGGAGATGGTCTGCATCTCCGTGATGTCGGCATTCCCGATGCCAATGCCAATGGGCACGACCCTGCCCCTCTTCAGGACCTCTGAGGGGCCTCTCACGTCATCCCCGGACCTGTCTGCTGTGAGGACGATCAGGAGTTGGGGAACGCCTTCTGCCATCCTGCTTCCGGCAGAGCTAATCAGGATATTCCTCAGGACAAAGTCCAGAGCGGCCCCAGTGTTGGGGGTCGGCCCTCCCAGCAGTGCCAGCCTTTGAATGGCACCGACCACGCTCTGCTGATCCATGTATGAATTCAGGTAGAACTCAGGCCTGGTCCGGTCACTGTACTGCACCACGGCCACACGGACTCGGTCTGGGCCCACATCCAGGCTCTCCACCAGTCTCTGGACAAAATCCTTCAACAGAGAGAAGCCGCTCCTGACACCATCAGAGCCGTCGAGTAGAAACACCACATCCTTTCCAGCTGAACCTGGAAGGAAGACAGCCCAAATGACTCACACAGGATTTGAGAGGGACAGTTCCACTACTGATGGTGGTGGGCTGAAGAATGTCCGATTCAGAATACCCAGAACTTGGCTTTGGGGATGTCCTTATAGGTGAGAGACAAGAGGATCAGGTTTAGAGGAAGAAGATATGAGGAGGGAAACAGAAGTCAGAGAAGAGAGAAGACACTATGCCTCTGCCTTTGAAGCTGGAGGATGGAGCCGTGAACCAAGGAATGCAGGTGGTGTCTAGAAACTGGAAAAGGCCAGGAACCTCCAAGAGGGACATATTAGTGGTCAAAAATCCTTTCATCTACAATCCTTGCTGATACCTTGCTTTTAGCCCAATGAAACTAGTTTTGCAATTCTCACCTCTAAAACTGTCAGAGAATTAATTCCTTTTGTTTTAAGCCACTCCACTTGCCACAGGAGGAAACAAACTCACTAATTTATATAGATAGCCCTTTCATTTTAGAATTGTTCAAGTCTTGAGCAATAAACTCTCAAAGGTGTACTCAAGAAAAACACTGAGGGCTAGAGAGATCTGGGTGGAAGAGACTGCATAACCAGTAACATTTTATACTTGGCGGTTTCAAATAAATTGCTACAAGTCACAGTGGATCAATGGGGGAAAAATGTAACCCAGATGTCCAGGTTACAATCCAAAACCAACAGTTTGTGGGACCAATAGTCAATGCAGACACTCTAGATTCTCAGCTTTTAATAAAAAGGATTGTAGATGAAAGGATTTTTGACCACTAATATGTCTAAATTTTTATCATGTATCTTACTGTGAAACTCGAGGCCCAAATATCTGTGCACTTGGGAGAGAGGGTGTCCCTTAGCATGGCCTGTGCCCTCTTGCAATCCAGGACCCCTCAGGGGATGTTCACTTCCCAGCTTAGGCCCACTCCCTTGGGGAGTCAGACATCCCTATGGCAGCCCAGGAGTCCTCGGGGGATGTGTCAGACAACCTTAGCACTGCTGAGGAGGCGGGAGAGGCTCCTGCCACCACCACTGTACTCACAGCTGTGAGCCCGGCTTGTGGCTGAGCAGAGCTCCCCCTGTGGGTGCGCACTGATCACCAGGGGGCAGCTCCTGCGTTGAGCATCTATCTGCCCCCGGGTGGTCAGTGCACGTCATAGCAACCGGTTGTTCCTGCTCATTCTGCCTTTAGGGTCAATTTGCATATTACCCTTTGATTGTATAGGATACTCTCATGTCCTTCCAAATAATCACCCTGATTTTCCTGTTTTGTCCTAAAGAACAGTTGGAAAATCCAAGTGAGGAAGGAAAAGTCATATTTCATTGTTCCTACAGAAACCATTTGTTAGTCTTCCACCTTCCCTGGAAACCCAAGGATGGCTTCGATCTCAGGACCTGGAGCCAGTAGCCCACCATCAAGCCACACCCTGAAGAGCTAAGCTGAAGGTACAACCAGAATTCCTATGCCATACCTGGTGAAGGCACTGGCACTGTTTTTAGGAGATTCACAATCTGTGGTTGAAGTTCTCCAATCTTGGGAAGCGACTCCGCAGCCAGGATAAAGGCGGGGGATGGTACTACCAGCTCTAACTGGGCAGGATCTGCATTCTTGGCCTGTAACACGAAAGGTATCACCCCACTCTGCTTCAGCAGGCGTGCCGGCTCTTCCACACTATCAAACGAGCGTCCCGCCACCAGCAGCACCAGGAACTGGGGCACCCCATCCTCCATCCGGCTCCCGGCGGACCTCACATAAATGGATCTGAGTGCATCTTCCAGGGCATAGCCCACGTTGAGGGTTTTGCCAGTCTTGATTTTCATTCTTTTCACAAAACTCAGGATTTCGGGCTTATGCTGGTGCTGATTAAAATGAGACTCGACCCTGACATTGTCGCTGTACTGAGCCACTGCAATTCGGGTCCCATCCGGCTTCACATCTAGCTCATCGATCACTTTGTAGAGAAAGTCACGGACAACTTGGAACTGGCCCACAAGATTGGCTGAGCCATCAAAGAGAAATAGAATATCTCGCTTGCTCTCTACAAGAAAAAGGAGGTTAGGACACCGTGAGGTTCAAGAATATAACAGGCACCAAACTGACATCAGCCCAGCACCACCAGCATTTGGTAACAGTTCACCCAATTCATCTGACGATCACTGTACCAACAAGGGAGGCAGAACCTCGCCAGCTGTCAGTAAAATGTCTGTTTCAGCCCAGCTAGTGTGGCTCAGCATTGACCCATGAATTAAGAGATCATAGTTTGATTCTCTTTGGAGCACATGCCCAGGTTGTGGGCTCAATCTACAGTAGAGGGTGTGCAGAAGCAGCTGATCAGTGATTCTCTCTCATCATTGATGTTTCTATCTCTCTCTCTCCCTCTCTCTTCCTCTCTGAAATCAATTAAAAAAAAACATTTTTTAAATGTTTGTGTCAAAGCAGTGTATACTTGCAAAAGACCAAAATAACAAGTCAACCTACCCAATCTGAGAGCTTCTCAACAGAGCAAGACAAGGACAAGCCCACAGAGTTCTATTGATACACTAGGGGCCATCATTCGAGGAGAACAAACAGTGTTTTCAAACTATAAATTATCAATCATGTTTATTGTCCTTTTGTCTAAAAATTAATCTATCTCTAATGAAAAAGGCCGATGTAGGTTAATTGCACAGGGATAACTGAGTTGACACATTATCAGCTGAGTCGATGATCAGCTCTAACTGGATTATCTTTTCATTAAATTGAAGGTAATGGATTATGACCCAAAATGGAGTATCTCATTGCTCTGTGGTCAGGCAGGCTGTCTGTCACTGCTTTCCAAGCTACTGTATTTAGACAACAAAAAAGGATGACCACCCATATGGGACTACACTGGATAACGTGAACATGATTTTCAGTTCACACAATGGGAATTCATTCGATTAGGTTTTGGTTGTCTCAGTCTTGTTACCTGTCCGTGTGATGTCAACTGCAAGATCCAGTACTTGATATCTCTCACCATCAAATTAATTTGCAAAAAGAACAACTATCCAAGACTTCCTTTGGAAATCATGTTACTGCCACATAAAGTGGCAGCCTTTGTTGAGTTTACAACAAATAATTGTCTAGATACAGCAGATTTTGAATATAACAAAAAAAAAGCCATCTAAAGAAAAGAACTATGATTTCTAACTGATGCCAAGGCATCCTCATGTGTGACAGGAAACCCACCTCTATCTATCTACACCCTCTCACTTCCACCAGAATCTTCACAGGCATTGGGGGTGGAGGAGACAGCTTTTGAATAAAGGGTGGGATAAGATGCAAAGAATGTAAGCTGAATTTCCTAGACTTGCTTTCATCAATGAACACCCTTTATATAGAGAATGTAAACTTGCTGGTACAGTGTCTCAGACCCCCAATCAAAATACTTCAACCGAAGGAAGTCAGTCGAGTTTCTAGGGTTCACCATTCCATTGAGTTTGGGTTGGGCCACCTGCCTGCCAGGGGAGGGAGCCCCGAGCAGTGGGAGAGCTTTACCTGGCTGGGTGACTTGCACTTCCTCCACACCTCCACTAACATATGTGGTTAGGGGCTGAATGAGCTGCTGCGGCAAAGCTGGCAGAGAGCTGAAATCATCCATGAGATACACCAGGCTCGGGTTAAAAGCAATCTGCTCAAGCTCGGCCTTATCCGCCTGGTTAGCTCCCACACAAAAGGTCAGGATGCCCTCACGGGCTAGTGCATTGGCGGCTTGCAAATAGGAATCCTCAGACCGCCCAGCCGTAAGCAGGAGCAGGAGCTGCGGGACGTGTTCACGGATCCTGCTGCCGCCAGTTTCAATGAAGTGGTTGGCATGAACATAGCGCAGGGCCGAGCCCGTGTTCAGGCCTGACCCCCCCTGGAGCTGCAGCTGTCTCAGGTGAGCAAGCAAATCTGACTTTGTCTGGTACGTGTTTAGGGAGAACTCCGTGACCGGAGTATCACTAAATTGCACTAAACCCACACGAATATTGTCGCTTCCAACATCAAGGCTGTTAACTACATTCATTACAAAGTCCCGCACATAGGGGAAGTTGGTCTTTCCAACGTTGAGTGATCCATCCAAAAGAAAGATGATATCCCTTGGGTTTACGTGAACTGCAGTGAAGCACAGAAAAGAAAGTGAGACACAAACACTCATGTGTGCCTGCAATCAGTGCACACATGACAACACTCAAGACATAAGACATCAGTGAGGCAAAGCATATCCGTCTGGTAAAATATGGCAGAGGTGCGCATATTTTCCCTCCGTGGCTACCAGTGCTATGAGGTATGCCATAGCCAAGTTTATGAGACCAAATTGGCTCACAGAGAGACACAGCGCCAAAGGTAGAGTGCTTTCAACCAACAAAAAGGATCAGAGTCCTTGAACCAGAACATCCTTCCTCGAGAATAAATTTTGCAAGAATGACATCAAATTCTGCCTCATTCGTGTCTCTGAATCAGGTTCACAGCCAAGTTCACCTGGGTCCTCAGGGTTCACCTCTATGCATTCACAGAGATTTCCCTTACAGATAAGTTAGAAGCGTTAACCCAAGTTAACCTGAGAACATGAGTCCCTTATGACTAAAAAACTCAACACTGTTAGTCTGTTCTCATCTTGAGGGATTCCTACGGGCACCCATTTGTCATTTCCTACTGTCCTCTTTTCCTAAAAGGGCATCACGGGGTTGCCAGATGTTAATACAAAAGGGTACCTATGGGAATCCCTCTGGGTGAGATCACAGGATCCCAGAAACATGTGAAAATACAGTCTTAGTGCTATGTTTGGCTGTATATATGAAGAATCAAAAGTGTAATTCTCAAATTAGAGTGTTTTCCCAACACATTTAGTACATGTCCTTTAAAAAAATTACTTCCCATCTCTTCCTTGGTGTCTCACTGAAATTTAAACCTAACAACTAATTTTATCCTTTATTCTATCAAATTGTACTTTGGCTATGAGAAGGTGGGTTAGAATTTTTAAGAAAATAAAAGAGAGGGAGAGAGATAGGCATTCAGAGAGAGAAAGAGAGAGAGAGAGAGAGAGAGAGAGAGAGAGAGAGAGAGAGAGAGAGAGGCTTTTAGAAGACCAGAGAGCATGAAGAGAAAACATGCACTCATGCAACATGGGTCCTACAACATGGGTCATACAACATGCAACATGGGTCATGCAACATGGGTTGTACACTGAACACTCTTTCAGTGGAAAAGTGTTTCCATGGTATTCATCTTCATTGAGGACGGCAAATTATATTTATTCAATTCATAAGCTCATAGACTGCTAGAATGTGTTTTAAAATAACTTCCCACTGACAATCATGTTAAATGAGCGATTGGAACAACCACTGGGATTTTCTCTTCACCCCTATTCATTCACTATACTTTGCACTGAAAGAAATCCCTAAAGAGAGAGGAGGGAGGGTTAATGTTCTACCCTGGTTGGGGAGGAAGATTCCAGGCTACATGTTGGTAGTGGGAAAAGGAGGCCAGGCAAGTGTCACCAAGAGAAACAGAATACTGGAACCTCATGAAGGACAGGAACTGAGAATTGACCTCCTCAACTAGGAGCTTCGAAGATAGGTGACCCTGAACCTATAATTTGAGACAGATGGTTCTTATGACATTTGAAGGCTTGCAATCTCATGTGACATCTTAAGACATGCAGTTGTATCATAGGTTATCTAAGTCTTACAATTCCCTGCTCAGGATACCTGGAAACCTGAAATAAATCTCATGGGTGGCTCTTGCTTCCACCACTTCAGAGTTGTCCCTTAACTGAACACAAGTAAAACTTTCTTTCGTTTTGTTTCTCAAAGGCTCAGCCGGCAAACCACCCTGTGGTGTGTCGGACACCTCCCACCCTGGCCGTACCTTCCGTGGTTCCGGAGAGGGTCCTGAGAGGTGCCAGCAAGCTGGGCAACATGCCCTGCAAAGGGGCAGTTTGAAACTCAGCCGGGGTGAACACCAGCGACGAATCGAAGGCCATGTCCGCCAGCTCCCCCTGGTCGGCAGCCTTGCTCCCAACTGCAAAACACAGGATGCTGCTCCTCTTCAGTTCCTGGGCCGGCTGGCTGACTTCGTCTAGGGACTTACCACCTGTAATCAGCACCAGGAGCTTGGGGACCCCCTCGGCGGCCCGGTGCCCTGCCGCACTAGTGAACAGGTTGTTCCGAACAAAGTCCAGAGCAGCACCTGTGTTCAGGGCCGAGCCTCCCATGGGCTTCATTCTCCGCACAGCAGTCATGACTTCCCTCTTGCTGGGGTAGCTACTGAAGTAAAACTCTGGCCTCACAGTGTCTGCGTACTGAGCTACTGCCACCTGGATGAGATCCTGTCCAATTTCCAGCCTCTGGATGACCTTGCTAATGAAGTCACGGATGGCATTGAAGTTGGACAGTTCCAGTGCTGATGAGCCATCCACCAGGAAAAGTATGTCCCGTTTGTTGACTTCGATGACTGTAGGTAACAACATGAGAAGGTGAGTAGAGCAGTCTGACCAACCACATTCAACTATGACTCTACACAGTTCATTCTGTTTAAAGGACTTCCCCATTGGCTCTGGCTAATGTGATGTGAGGCGGGGGAGCTTGTCATTACACACATAGGAGAATGACAGCCCTATGGGATGGCACATCCCCCACCCACTCGGCACTTTTGTACAAAATTATTGCCCAAGAACAGATTTCGTTTCAGTAGTCACCTGATTAGCATGTTGTCACTGAAAATGTCAGGAAGCCCTTTCCTGCCATAAATCTAAGGCGTGGGTTTGCGAGGCCAGAATGAGGCCACAGCTTGGGTAATGGAGGAAGCAATCAGTGAGGCTCAGAGGCCCCTGTGGCACAATCGTGAGTTCATGAGCACCTACTGCCAAGTGCAAATGCTAAGAGCGCAAACACCCATTCCTTCCGTTCTAGTCTCCTTGCCTTGATTTTTTCAGGCAGCAGGGGAAGTAACACACCAATTACTTGGCATCATAAAACTTATAAAAAGGAAACCAGTGTCAAAACCAGTAAATGGCACAGAGCATTTTTCAGTCGGAGCTTGTGCTGTGAAGGCTCTAAGTCTCGTGGTAAGCATGTGATTACTTAAAGACAAACCACAAAGCAAGGACACCTGGACAAGGCCCCTGTGCCCTGCATGTCACCGAGTGGGCAGTGCCTGAGTCATGGGACCAAAGACTTGAATCAGCCCATCACACCCCACCCAGAAACCGGCAGGGCGTCCAGACTTATAGGAACACCAGTGCTGACAGCTAAGGCCAGAGGGCTCCGTTTATTCAGTCATGATCTGGCCACAAGGAGCCCCTGTCACTTGTGTGGTCAGATCAATAATATGTAGCACATGTGACTTCACTGACATTTATCGGTCCACACTCTTCTCTTTAAGAGAAAACATGGAAATGCACACAGACACCAAGCATTAGGAGCAGGCACACAAAGACCATGGCTTTGGTGCCAAGTTGTGATGTAAACAATACATTTCGAGTCCTCAGCTCTCCTGGAGACCTGCAGATGCCTGGGGATCTCACTGTACCTGCCGCTGAAACACAGGAGTGTCCCATGCCCACCTTCTTTTCCCCCTCCATTGCTCTATGGAGGACATGTATGAGCCATACAAACAGCCATATGCCTGCTTTCACACACAGACAAGGACAGCGAGCACACCTGGGTCTATATGCACTCACAAACGCCCCCACTTATAACCACAGATGGAGGAGCTGATGCTGATACCCTATGTGCAGTTTCCTATGCTCAGCATGAGGTGTGCACCACATGTGATGGGTTTCTAGAAAGACCAATCAGCACACACCCTGTCCCATCCTACTCCTGGCACCTGCTGGAGTGGCAGCCCCTTGCTCATGACTTGCCTACCCAAGCAGAGTCTCTTTGCTCTTACAACTGGTTCTGCTGGGACTTCCTTGCTGGGAAGTGAGCCTGAGGTTCCACTAATCTGTCAGTTTCAGCTCCTTCAGGCTCCAATCCTCCAGCCACACCTGAAGCCCCAAATCTGCTCACCCTGACTCCCAATTGGCCCCTTGCACACTACACTTCCCTCTCTCCATCTTCAGGGCCTTGACCCCAGCTCCCTGGCCCTTCCCTCAATCAGACACTCCTGGCAAGCTTTGCACTCTGCTCAAAGCTGTCACACAGCAAATTAAGGTGGGAGGAGGCCCTCAGCTCCCATTGCACCCACCATACCCTACCCTCCCTCCCCCACACCAATAACTCCATGTCTTCCTCCTAATCAGCTTCTTGGCGGCTCGGGCCCCAGGCGATCTCTGTCTCCCTGGATTCACACTGCCCTCACCTGGCTTCCAGCACCCTCCCTCTGTCACTGACTGCTCCCCTAGGCTTCTTTTCAGAACTTTCCTTTCCTCACCAGCTGTACAAGCACAGTGCCTGCAGCCTGGTCTCAGGCCTGACTCTCCCTATCCACACTCCCAGACCTCTCCTCTCAGCCCACAACCATGTCAGCCCCAATGCCATGCTCCTCTCACTCGCACTCCACGTGCCCACAGGAAAGCTGTTCTCTCTCTTGTCAAGTAATCACCAGACCCACTGGGAGGCACCAGACTCCTGTGTGCTGTAGGCAGCCACTTGGGACTCTCTCCCCTCTGCTCCTCACCTGCTTGCCTCCTTTCTTCATACCCCTCTTGGGCCAGCCTTCCCTGGCCACCCCATCTGAAGCTCTTGGCCCCATTGCTCCCACTCACCGCCCCCTTCCTGGCCTCATCCCTCCAGTTCCCTCAGGCTCCACGCCATCCTCCCTCCCCGCAGCCACACCTGAAGCCCCAAATCTGCTCACCCTGACTTCCCTGTAGTGTCCTCATCTAACTCTTCACTGGGGAATATTTGGTGTGGTCGCTGGTTTATAATTTTGTCATCTATCTCCCCATTATACTCTGACATGCCAGCAGCCACACTAGTCTTGGTCACCAGCCTGTAACTCCAGGGCCTGGAATACTGTTGGGCTCAAACCAGAGAGCCAAGAGTACTAGGTGAATATTTAAAAACTAATCACAAAGATTAAAGATGATGTGTAAACTGGGAATTAACACTTAATCAGCTAGTTAGCTTAGGAAAACTGAAATGAGGGCAACACGCTGTCCAAAATAAAAAAGTTTGAAACTTTGCCTGGAACAGAACTATATATTCACCAAGTGTGATCCCTATGTCCTCAGCCCATCATCACGCAGCTGGTGAGTGTGGGATTCAGGCTCAGAGGCCAGTTCACCATGGCGCTCCTGCAGTGTTTACAAAACCTGTGGAAATCGGGTATTTGTTTCCAAAAATGTACAAGCCCGGAGAAACCTTAGTGGATTGTATTCCCATTAGAGGGATGTCTGGAAATATCAAAAGGATCTTCAGAATGTAATGTCATGTCGATTCTAATTAACCTCCCCAACTACATGCCTGCAGCCATTGTAACAAGATCTCTGATGGATGGAGGGCATCCACAGCTCATATCACTGTACACCTGTGTGCTGGTTCTTTAACTGCCTTGCATCAAGCACCATTGCATTCTTATTTAAATTCTGAGATCCACTTCCTAACTCCCACAGTTGTTACATGTTGTATTTATGGGACTTGGTTAGTTCTATATTTTTTAAATGGCTCCTATTGGTCTTCCTGCCAAAGACCCATATTTGTGTGTATGTCATCATGTCTCCATTCAGAAGAACTATTACTAAATTTGACAGGTGCAGGAAAAAGTTTCTCCTAAATATTACTCCACGTGAGGGCTCTGTAATACATTTCCAGCAGAAGCGCACTTCTCAATACTCAGCACACAGAGGGCTTTGGGAGACAGCCCCCAGGGATCTGTGAGCACACCTCTAACATCCTGGCTCTCAGAAGCCAACGCCCTTTCCCTGGAGTCATTTTCCCAGGACTGTGATGAGCCCTTGCGGTCCACCACTAGCATGACTGCACGATGAGGAGATGACACAATGATGTCTGATGTCTCAAAGGAGCAGGTCTGTTGAATTGGCCTCACAGACTGACAAGGACTTTCCACTCACTCATACATCTTCAGCTTTTTAGACACCCCACCATCCCAGACATGAGATCCAAGAGCCAGCTCACCTCCAGAGGGCTCAGCTGTGGTACTTACAGGTCCTCCTCAAGTGATTCATTCTGTGAGGTGCCCGCCTTCCTTCCACAAAAGCCAACACACAAAACAGCCCGCAACCCCTTCGGATGGTGAGAAGAGCATACGTACCTTGTGTGACAATGGTTGGCGGTTGCAAGACAATGTGCCTTTGGGCCACGCCAACAATGTACGACAGTAATTGCTCCTGGAGGTCCCCAAAGCTACGGAATTCCGGGACAGTAAACACCAAGTTGTCATTGGTAGCTATGTACTGAAGCTCTGCCCTGGGGGCGGCCTGGGCTCCGAGGGCGAAAGAGAATACGCTAGCCTGCTTCAGCGCCACCACCCCGTCGTGGATCTCGTCACTAGAAGGCCCGGCACTTATGAGCACCAGCACCTGGGGAACCCCTTCGTCCACACGGCTGCCCCCTGCCCGAGTGAAGTGATTCTCCACCACAAAATCAAGGGCAAAGCCGATATTGGCCAACTCCCCACCAATGAACCCAAGGGCTTTGACCGCATCCAGAACCTGAGCCTTGGTGGGGTAGGTGTCCAAGGAGAACATGGTTCTGGGCTCATCGCTATACTGGACCACCCCCACTCGGATCTGCTGAGCTCCGACTGAGAGTCTCTCAAGGAAATTGACAAGGAAGTCGCGAATGACTGTGAAATTGACACTTCCGGTGTTGTTTGATCCATCAATAAGGAAAATAATGTCAGCAGAGTCTTGTGCTTGAAAAGAAAGAAATGCAAAAATGTGAAAGCGTTAGAACAAGTGACCACATGCATTGTTCAGTGTCCTGACATGTTTCTTTGGAAACCAATAAGAAACACGAAATACAAACAAACAAAACACATGTTGATTAGGGAATGTGGAATTCTCTTTTCGTTCTGCATTCGGAATGAATAAGAGGCAACTTCTTGGAATTGATAATGTAAAATAGGAACCTTTATCTTATATTTTCATTTGTCCTATCTGTGTAGGGCAGATTTTCACATTCACTTTTCTGTGGGTGAAAATCATGAGTGCATATTCTAAAATTTTTCTACTAAATTTGGAGGGAAATACAGTATCATAGAATTGTGCACTACCATACCCACAGGATAAAATAAAGGAGGACATTAATTAAGGTTCAGAGTTGAATTCCAATTTGGGAGCGTTTCTCTTATTATCCTCAAGTGATTGTAAGAATTTTTTATTTAAAAAAAAAAAGAATTTTTTATCTAAATCCACAGCTACAAAATGTAATGTCAGATTCAGGGGCTGGATTCTTGAGCAACTGTTGTCTTCTTTTGTTTTTTGTTTTTTCAGATGGCTGCACACATGCAACTTTGTTAATTTGAAAGGTAGATCTCAAATGGCACTTCAAGTTTTAATTTTCAAAATACTCTGATAAAGTTTTGAGTCGAATTTATTTTCTCATAAAAAGATTAATTGTGTGAAACTCCAATGCAGGTCTGGGATTAGGCTAGATGTTGTGCTCATGTACTTCTGCTAGTGCCTCTATATTCAGTCACATAATGCAGAACAATGTTAAGCAGAGTGATATGAAACCAGTCATGACATAATTATCCAACTTTGTTTTTATGACATCCTAAATTGCTTGCCCAGTGGGACCATATGCACCTAATAAACCCTTAATCATAATTAAATCTGTGGTTATATTAATGGACATAAAAATGGCCAATAAGAAACTTCCATTCCGACACTAAGAATTGGAATTTCATAGAAGCACTGAGCAATCAATAAGTCTACAAACCTGAGTAGAATATTTCAAAGGCTCAGCTAGAATATGAAATCAGACTAATTTAAACTATAGGAAAAGCAAAATTATTCTGGTGAGAGATTTTTTGATAACTTAAGTGTATGACAGAATAGGAAGAGATTCAAATGAACATATATGGCATTTACATTCGGAGATTTTAGAAAACTATAGTTTGGGCATAATTATATTATAAATAAGACCATTCATTCTGATTTTCTTAATGACTGTTTTAAATATCTTCTATTTAAAACTATTTTTGTGCCAACAAAATTGCTTTTTATTTTCACTGCAGAAATGGAATACAAATCTTGTCTCAGGAAATTGAAAAGTTTTGCCACCGTGAAATTATATTTTTCATCCAAGCTCTCTCATTGTAAAAGCTGAGCCAGTGATACTCAAATCAGAGTATCTCTCACCCTTTCCTCAAATACACATAATCCCTGACAACATCTTTACAGATGAATTCCTAGCATAGGGTAGATGTTAACTTGGGAATATCTTATAAGATCTTTTAAGATTAACTGATAATAAAGTCTAATGAGCATAATTTTTCTTGAGAATAATAGAGATCTTGCATTTTTAATCATTGTATACAGAAAAATTAAGACTGGGCCTTTGCTAAGAATACAAAAAACATTCAGCACTCTTTAGTCAAAACCTAGGATTCCTTAAGAATCTGTGGGAGGGTGATACCAGCAAGTGTGACTACGGAACAGGCCAATGAGATATCTCACGTCATCACCTGACTTGAGGTTCTGCCAATCACATGGAAGAATTCCTCAACATTTCTCAGGCCTGAACCAATGACCCTGAGGGACCAAGGAAGGTTTGCCATATATGTAGCATAGGGAGAGATTTGAAAGAGGAATTAATGATGATCCCAGGGTGAATAATAGAAATTATCATAGGATGACGTATTTCTTACTATTTTATTACTTACTTTTATTGCAATTTGCAATGGTAGACATTAAGAGCAATAAACCCTGAGGGAAAACCCTTGGATATTTCTCTTCTCAAAGGCTGAACAGCTGCAGGTCATAGAAAAATGTTGGATAATTTGTCATCACTGAAAAAAACAACCTTGTCCTCTTATGCACACATGATGGGACACACACGGGCATGCTGTGTTATCCAGGAGAGCCGAAGCCTCAGGAAGACACAAGAGCCAGGTTCTTGTGTTCGGCAGGCACCCCAGTGATCCATAGGGACGTGAAGGGTAATCAGCTCTACCTAGAAATGAAACTGTGAACCTTCTGCCTCTCTGGCTCACATCTCACACCCTTCATGGCATTTTCTACAGAAAACTTCTGCAGTGTCCCTGGAAAAATCAAGGGCTCCTTCAACACTGCTCTCCTGAGCACGTGAGCATGGCACAATGCCTTCCTTACTCACGGGTTGCTTCCTTTCTGTAAAGATAGATTTAAAGGCACCTTTGCATTTCCTATGCAAATGCAAAATGGTTGATAGGTTCCCTGAGTTCTTGAAATCTTTATACTTTTCAGTGAAAAGAAAGCTGGATTTCTCACTGAATATAGATCATCTTTAGTTTTCACTTTAGTTTAAAGCTTTTGTATCCTATATCCACTTAAAAACACAACTTTTAGAGATTGGTTGAGAAGAGTACATTTAGAACATTGGCAATCATTCACATTTTACACACACACACACACACACATATTTCTGGGGAAAAGTTACCTAGTGGACATGTAATGGGAAGAAATTACCCCACCTCATTAGACATCTCTGTAATGCCTTCCCATCTAATTACTTTAACCCAAACGATAAGCAAAAGAATTATTATTATTATCTTTCTGTGGAGCATGCAGTGGGCCATAGTTCTAGAGAAATTGCAAAGTGAAGTTAATTAGAAAAGGCAACATAAATGGATTAATAGTCCACCCTGGTGCTGCTAGTGGCTTGGACGCTAGAAGACAGAGATGCTTTCTCGGCATAAAAACAAAGGTTTATCATCAGTGTGGAAACATGCTGTGCTGATAGCTCACTTAGCATTCAGACTTTAATTATCTGTTCATATATGTACAGTGATTGAACATAAAGGCAAATTCATCCACTCTTTTTCCTGATTTGGCCAAAGCATCAATAAAGATGTTCCATTTCTCTACTGATCCTCTTTATTATTTTTGACATAAATTAGTTATTATACCTATATTCAGAAATGCAATGACCAGTGAATTATGGATTCTGAGGATAGTGTATCGAATGGAATAGGTCATTTTCATGCAACGGGGACTGTTTGGTTTGCGGTGCTCCGAGGGTTCCATGTCCTTTTCCTGTAATCTGGTAGGATCAACACTAACACAGAAAGGAAGCATGTCATTCAAAGGAGGGGAGTGTTTTATATTAAATAGAAATAATCCAGCCTGTCACTCATTCCTCTCTATGAGAAGTAGGCCCACTGGTAGGACATTATTCCTCTCATGCCATCAAACCTGAAATCACAGGGAACCACTGGGAAAACCATTCTCTGAACAACCTAATGAAACACCTTGGGGTTGGTCAGTTCTCAAACCCTTCTTATAACCAAGCTCTGCCTGCCCAAGACAGTTGCTCTGTCCTCCAGACACTGAGTCTCCCTGCTTCCCTTTCTCCTCTCTGCCCTCCATGTCATAGGACATGCGTCTCACCCCTGGAACTCATCTCTCCTCTAAGGTCCTGGATTTCCCCTTCACTTCCTGTTCATGCTCCTAAAATCCCCTGTTCTCCATTGTCCATTGGCTTCATGGACCAGTTCTCCCCACCCTTCCTATCACTGATGAAGAAGCCTAGCCATGTACTGGTCAAAATTGCCATGTACGGTACACTTGACATTTTACTTATCAGATTCCTTCCCTATTGGTCTTTTAGACATTCAGCACTGCAGAGAGAGCTCACAGGCTTGACTGGTTAAATAACTTGCCAGCCAGTTCATTCTACACATGCCCCTGTGCGACAGCCCGTCAGTGTCATGTCAGCGTTATCAGTACTTACAAGCGGCACTGACAGGGCTTTTGAGTCAGGAGAGCCTCTGTGAGCACAGCCATGGTTGCAGCATGGACACGTGAGAAACCAGGCTCAGAGTCAAGGCCTAAGGGCCTCCAGCTGGGCTCTCTCTAACTGCATGTCACTTACCTTCTGGGGCTCCGTTTCCTCCAGATAGACTTGGACTGGATCATGTCTAAGGTTTCTAACAATTCTAACTCCACCAATTCTCTGGAATAAATTCCATGGAGCAAAAGACAGGCGCTCTCTTATTATCCTACTGGACACTAAAGCAGATACCTTTTCTCTCTCCATCCTCACTCTTTCCCATCTCCTTCTTTAAGGAGATGGCCCCTCTGTTCCCATCACAAGTGGCCACACTGACGCTTTCTTTTGTGGGATGTGGTTTTTTTGAGTTAAAGTGTAATTGCTTGATGTGGGTGAGTGCTCTGTCTCAGAAGGCAACTACAGAGACTATTCAAACCTTTGTTTTTAAACCTGCGAATGCTCCTTTCCCTGATCCACCCGCCATGGTTTAGCCATAGTGGTGCTTTAAGGCCAGCGGGAGCCAAGCTTATCTCAAGGAACAGCAAGGCGGGCAGCAGCGTGGCGGCGACATTGCCATTACCTGTGATGTCTTTAAGGGCCTCTGTGCCTCCAGCCCTTTCTAGAATCACGGATGAACGCACATAGGATACTAAGTTGCCTACTATGTCATGAAGGGAGGTGACATTCTCTAGGTTGAAAACATGCATATTGAACGGTTCGCTTGCTATTTCTTTTAAGGCTCCTTCGTCTGCATCCTCAACTCCAATTGCAAACACGTTAACGTCAGCAGATTTAAGTTCCGCTGGGGGCAGAGCAAGATGGTGGTCCGAGTGTCCATCAGTTAACACTACGATAACCTGAGGGACTCCGTCCCCGGCCCTGCTTCCAGCAGCCTCAGTGAGGTGGTTCTGTGTTACGTATTCTAATCCTGTTCCGGTCTGATTGCTTCCCTCAGTATAAGACAGGTTGGAAATATGAGAGAGGACCTCTTGTTTGGAATGGTACGTATTTAACAGGAACTCGGTATGTGGGTTGCCGTTGAACTTGACCAGAGCAAAACGGAAATCATTTTCTCCCACAGCTAAAGATTTTATAACATCATATAGAAACTCTCGAACAAGTTGGAAATGTTCCTTTCCAATGCTCCAAGAGGAATCCACTAGAAATATTATATCGGCAGCGGCACCATTTCTGATATCTTTAAAAAAAGACATTGGTTTAGAGTTTTCTCCTATTCAAGCAGTTACTTCATATCAGCGCAAAGCCTTCCTAAACTAAGTCAGCGTGCACTATGCTCTCACTAAACAATCCACACCTCACTGGCAATGCAGACAGGCAGGCTGACTTACCTGAGGAGTGGGGACCTGGACCTCAGACTCAAAGTCCCAGTCATTGGCCTGAGTTCCCTACATAATCACTGATTGCACTGTTCTGGGGCAGGTCCAGGATTGGGAGGGTGGGGGGGATCCCCCAGGGTGTTTTTTATCTCAAGCACGATTTTTGTGGCACTTTGAACCCCAACCCTCACTTGACCAGACAGGAGGGATAGCCTATCACGAGTGAGTAGCCATCATTTTATAAATTCAGTCTTCACTTTTGGGATCTAAAGCAGAGCCCTAATGAGAAGGAACAGTGAAAATTACTGCTGTCTTATAGTAACTAGCCTCCAATGCTTTGGGTAATTCCAAGAAAAATGCACATAGTAAATAAGTCTTCCTTAAGTGAAGATGACTTGTGTTACTGTAGAGAAAGGCAAAGCCTCATGCTTCTCAGATGGTTTAGCATGAGGAAAGGGACCTTAGCATATTTATTAGGGCCAGAAAAGCCTTCATGGGTGTTGGAGATAATCTCTCTCTCTCTCTCAAAGATAAATCCAGTGGGCCCTCATCAATGGGAGCTGGAGGCTGAGGGTGTGGGAACTGCCCTTCTGCAATGGTGGCCAGGCTGGCTGATCACAGCTGGCTCCTGGCCTCTACTTACCTCGGGCTGATCTGATGCCCAACCAATGATCCCCTTCCACTGAGCTGGCGCCCATTGCCCTCCATCTAACCACTAGTGGGGTGAGCTCTCTCAGCAAAGGAGAGGGGACCTAGTCATCCTCTGAGCTCACAATGCATGAAGCATTTCTCCATTTTCTCAATCTCTGCAAGCAAATTTTTAATTGGGTTCATTAGGATGGATTTTTTTTTTTTAATGGTTTGGAGAAACTGGTTTTTAAGAGATTAGATGACTGCTGATGACAAATGTTTCTGAGTCCGGACTACAGAGAGAGGGTACTACTTTCTGTGTTTTGTTTCCAAGGAAATCAATGTTTACTCTCAATGGTTGTCTTCTGGTTTTAAGCACTCAGAGATTAACACGTGCCAGAAATGTAGAAAAGCTGTTCCAATGGTAAAATATTTGTGATACAAACTTTCTGCTCATGCTCTGTGTAAGAATCAACCACTTCTGAACCAACTTCAAGATATCAAATTCAAGTTCTAGTAAAAGCAAGCCATCTCTCACTGAATAAAGTGTCTGAGAAGATCTGTAAACTAGATGAACATTTTGCAATGATCGGCTTAGCTGGCTCCTAGAGGCATCTCTAAGCTCTAAAGCAAGCTCCTGAGGGCTAAGGGTTGAAATCAGAGAACGCTGCTCCTTTTACAACAGTTTTAAGAGACAGTTCTGGATCTTACCTGGTTGTTGCTGCGCACGAGTTAATGAGAAGCCTGAGAGAAAAAGGCAAAAGATGGCCACCAAGGGCAAATGTCGGTGTTTCCTCATTTTGAGTTTGTCTAAGCACCACGTGTGAACCTGAAAGAGAAAACAGGGTGGAGGAGAATGAGCAGCATTTGACTCTTAGATTGCTACCGAGTGAATTAAGGACTTGTTGCTCTTAAGAAAAATAGTTTTGACTGAATATTTAAATGAGACTCTTTAAATCTAATGGTTGCATTACTTTGGCCATAGCTAAAAACTGTGCTACTAAACCTTTTTTCCTCTCAAACAGAGGCAGGCAACAGCAACATGTCAGAGTGGGAGAGTCAGGGGTAAGGTGCCCACAGTCTCAGAAGTGGCAGTTTGTGGACACCTTAACTTTGTGATTCACATTTAGAGCAATCCCCACAGACATACACACACACACACAGAGAGAGAGAGAGAGAGAGAGAGAGAGAGAGAGAGAGAGAGAGAGAGAGAGAGAGAGAGAGAGAGAGAGCGCTTCAGTTATGGAGTAATGGAGGGAACAGATTTCGCCCAGATCATGGTGTATGCAAACACAACCACAGCAGCTGGGACCACTTTTAATCTCCCCCTTATTCTCTATTAATATTTATACAAAATCTTTTACTGCTCCAAAGCACTAGTTACGGGCATCTCTCTCTGCTCAGGTCTCTACTGGACCCAGGTCAGCAGTTTATAAGTGTCTGTTCCCTTGGAGTCCACTAATTGTAAGTGGGGATCCATGTCCTTGATGGAGAAGCTCACCACTTCCCTGGGACTGAGTGGAAGGATGGGATGTGTAGATGACCAAGATTTCCTCAAAGAAGTTCTGGGAAGGGCCAGAACCAAATCCATCATCACGTGAACTTTCAGAGGCTAGATCATATCATTGGCTATACTTCCTGAGCGTTAGGAAGTATTTTGGTGTATTGAAAAATGTATTGAGTAGACTACAATTAGGTGGGGAAAGCCCATTTGATTGAAGAAACATAAATACATTTAATCTAGAGAGATTGAGTTACCCCCATAATTGATCTTTCATTGTTAGGGTTTGAAAATTAAAAGGAAGATCTTGTGAATGAAAATATGTGAATAAAAAAACCAAACACATCTCTCTCAGTTTTCAAGTATATGTCAGATTTTTAAAAGTGATTCTTTTTTTATCTTCTAATCCTAACAGTCAAAATCCTTCTAAATTACTTTTATATCCCCCTGCCTTGGGAGTGGTTTGACTCTTGCTGGGAGAGCTAAGGGGAAACAAGAGCAAATGAGACATGTAGAACAGCTTCTGAAATGTCATCACTGTTGACAAAGGGAGGACACTGACAAGACTGCATGAGCCTGGAAGAAGTGAGGACAGAAATACATCACAAATTGAATGACCTAGACGAAGTGGGTAAAAGTCTAGAAGCATACAATCCACCAAGACTGAATCACAAAGAAACAGAAAATCTGAATAGACTTAAAATGAGTTAAGAGATTATTTCAGTGATCGAAAATCTCCCAATGAAGAAAAGTCCAGGACCAAATGGCTTCACTGGAGAATTTCCCAAACATTTAAAGAAGAATTAATAATGATCCTTCTTAAACACTTCCAAAAAAACTGAAGAGCAGGAAACCCTGTCAAACTCATCATATGAGGCCAACATTACCCCAACACCAACATCTAACAAAGATATTACAAGACAAGAAAGCTATAGACCAACATCCCTGATGAGTAGAAATGCAAAACTTCTCAACAAAGCAAACTCAATTCAACAACACATTAACAGGGTGATGCATGACCAAGAACTCCTGGAAAGCAAAGATGGTTCAATACATGAAAATTAATCAATGTAATACATAGCATTAACAGAATGAAGGACAAAAAAATACAGAAATATCCCATTATAAACTCAACACCCTTTCATGATTTAAAAAACAAAAACAAAAAACACTTAAACTAGAAATAGGAGGAAATTACCTTAACATAATAAAGGTCCTATATTAAAAGCCTACTGCTAATTTCTTACTCAGTAGTGAAAAAATATGAAAGCTTTCCTTCTAAGATCAGGAATAAAGCAAGTGTGCCCTCTCTCACCACATCTATTAACATAGCATTTGAATGCCTAACCAGAGCAAATGTATGCAAAACTGTATGCGTGACAGGGTGTTTCCTGGGGATAGAGTCTAGGTTCCCATGTGACTCTCCCACCCAAGTTCAAGCACCACTGTGCCAATGAAAGTTTCCATGCACATCTTTCAGGAGGTCCAGCTCAATTGCTTTAAGAATCTGATCCAGACACAAAAATACTCTAAGTAGCATTCCAAAACAATTCTGTAGTCTGCACTAGAGCTCAATAAAATCAAAGTCATCCTAGGATGAAAGCTGGAATGTCTTTCTGAGACATTATACATGCTGAACTGTCTCCTAAGGAAAATGAGAATTTTAAATTGGTTGAAAACTCTATGTAAAGATTTTTATTTCCGAGATGTTAATCTTTAAGACAGCAATCCCCTAAATTAATTGCTTCCTATTGGGACACAAAGTAATGGAATAAATATACAGTGCACAGGATCTGTCTTTTCCAAAATCTATTCAGCCATTGAAGAGAGGGGAGGGGAGGGGGAGAAGAGAGGAGGGAGTGGAGAAGCTCTTCCAACTCTGAAAATGAAGGGCAGGAGAGAAGTTTGTGAGCTAATGAGTTATCCAGGCTCCGCTGGTGACTAATAAACTCACATGATTTGGTGGAGCTGAATTCCCAGGTGGGAAAACGCCTCCCTGCCACACACTTTTCCTGCCATCCCACTTAGGAGCAGCCATGTGGCTCAGGCTTCCCAGCCCAGATGATGAATATTTGTTAATGCTTCTGTTTGCAGTTAAATCTACTCTATTGTTCACCATGTCAGGGAGTCCCAATTTTTTAAAACTGAAGTTCCTCGCAACAAATCTTGGAGAATTTATTTTTTCATTTAGATGATTAAAAGATGCCCACATCATCGCCCCCAAATGATCACCTGGCTTTTCCACTTTAATAAGGGGAAATGAGGCAGTCACTACCCCCTGTCCTCTCCTCCCCACCACACCAGGAAACAGACCAGTGAGCCCCAGGAATATTTACTGGTCTCGCAGTGGGACTTCATGCCAACAACCCAATGGCTGCTTACACCTCTCCCCTTTCATAGCTGGGGAACTAAAACCAGGTGAGACAAAGTGACTCTCCACAGCCACATAGAGCAAACAGGACCAGCATCCTCCCCAGAGCCAGAACAGAAGCCTGTGCGTCCAACGCCCCCTGAGAACCCAGGAAGCCCTCAGAGGCTGTGCCCAACTTGGCCCAGAGGGAGGGAACTCCCCGCGTCTCTTGGGAGAAAATAGACTTCTTTGGTGGTGACAGACCATGGAGTCTGTGTCAACAGAACCCGTTTGTTCACTGCTGTCCTTTCAATATGGAACAAGCTGGCTGCTCGAGACCCTTGGATTGGGTGGGGCGATGTGCCGCTTTGTGTCATAGGCTCTGTCCTAAAGCAACAAATTTAATAATAGCACTTCAAGGCAGTTTTGTTCTTTCTGGTTTGCATTAGTAATTCCTCTTTTTTTTAAATCTGCTTCCTTCTCAAAAAGCATCTTTTTGCTTTTAGTAGCTGTCCACTCCCAACTTGAAAAGATGCCCCATACAATAAAGGTGGTTTTGCACGGCCATGGACTTAACTTTGTGGTCAGTCACAGTCCAGAGACTTTCCCAGGCTATTTTTCAATTCCGTGGGTTTAGTTTTCATGAAGTTTACTCAAAGGCTTCTCCATTTTCCACGTCTGGAAATCTTTTTTAAGAAAGACACATACACAGGCACACAAGGAAACAATTTTGAAACCAAGGCTTAAACACATCCAGAGCGCCCATTGTGAAGTCATTTATTCGGTCTCCTCCAAAGCACTGCCTTTGAAACGAGGCTGGACCTCCTATCAAGTGCTGGGACTTGGGTTAACTCCTAGCTGTCCTGGCTAAAACGGGAGCTGCAGAAACAATCAGAGGCCACGGGAGAGAGGGGCCATCTGCCGCTAAATGAATGGTCACATTTCAGTAAAGCCGAGGGTCCTGAGCCACCAGCCCCTCCTTCTCTCTCTTTTGCTCACTCTGCTTCCTTGTCTGCCTGAACCCTGCAAAGGGAGTCCCCATTCTTAGCCCCAGAGAGGAAGCTAAGAGGGGTTTATTGGGTCCATCTGTTAGGAGGAGAGTGGACATGACATACTACTGTCATTTGAAAGAGCTCTGGAGGATCTTCAAAAGCAACTGATTGGGAACAGCCCTGAGAAAACCCCTTCAAAGAAATACATCAGAACCTGCACTTCCATCCCATGAAAGTTCACTATAATAGATAAGAAACATCAGTGGCAAGTTCCGATCTGTAATCAGGGATCTACTTGACCCAGGCCCTGACTGTGTTTCCTGGGGCAGCAACGTCTTAAGGCCTCCTCTGTGTTGACCCAGCCTCGCTGCCACTTGTTGGTGTCCTCGGTAGACACTGTGTGGCTGACTCGAGTCTCCATCTCTCCCTGGCAAAATCGAGTGAAACAGTTCAAGTACTGGAAGAAAGCCGGACAGGAAATGCAGGTTGGAAGGTCCCCCCAAAAGCAGCCTCCTCCTGAAGGAGGCCACGTGAGGGGGTGCTGAGCACACGGGGGTTCGCTTCCTTCCCCATAAAGGCAACTTCTAGAAGCTCCAGGGGAACTGCCCACACAGCTGGAAATTTATATGAATTTATATGAAGACATAATCCCAGGGTCTGAGGCAATGCCCAGCAAGCAGAAAGCTCCATCTCTGCTGTCATTGGGTGCCCTAAACCCACGGATGCAGATGTCAAAACATTTACCCTCTGAAGCAGGAGTCCCCAGACAAAGCTTCCCCAACGTACGCCACTAATTACAAACATTGGGCGGAAACTGGCTCAGCGTCACGGTAAGGTGGAGGAATGCCTTAGAAATGGTGCAAAAATGGCACAAACTCCCATTGCATCCCAGCCCCATGTCACAGGCCACTGGTGGCTCCAGGTGAGGGCTCGGTGCATGTCCCCCTCGCTTCCTTTCCTGGCCACTGCCTTCGGGCTGCAGGCCTCTCTGAAACACAGTGTCCCATTGTGGAATTATTCAGGGTGGCTAACGTGTTCTCATATTCTAAGGAAAATTAAACATTTTGGTTTGCTTTCTGGTCTGATTCATGATCGAGTCTAAAAGAGAAGCTTACTTAAAGGAGAGACTCTAAAACACTAAGTTAAAACATCTGATAAGATATCATCAACTCTGGTCTGGGCATACAGGCTGGGAAAACACTCCCGGTAAAGGTCAGTGACTGTCTCCCAGCCTCGCTTTGGTGGAGTGTGAAACAAGGTGAACTGCCCCATGCTCACGTCCTTCCATCTGGCCCCCTGGGCTCTACCCAGTGACGGGCTTCCCGCCGCCCCCGCCAGAAACAAAGCGACCATCCCCCGCTCCACCTCAGGACCATCAAGGGCTCAGCTGAGCTGGCTCCAGCCCCAGTGCCGGCACTGGGCTGCCAATCGACTGATGGACATTCCAGAAGAGACAAACCAGTTTCCTGGAACGGCTCCCCCGGAGACCTGAGTCATCTCCAGCTGCCGTGCAGTTTTTAATTTTGAAATGAGACCAGTCCTTCCTTCCAGTAGCCAGTTTTCATGCTCTGGATCCTTGAAAACTAGATCTATAGCACACACCGAGGGGGGCGTGGGGGAGGCGTACAGAGCATTTCCTGTTGCACTTTTCCCTGGTCTCAAAATGTTTCTCCACATTTCCTGAGTCTTCGCTTTTGGGAGAACAGCAGGATTGCATTATGCTAGATGCAGCCAGACCCCTTCAAAACACTAACAATTTGCCTTTGGGAGAGGGTTTGGCAGAACTTTGCGTATTTGTCTTATTATTATTCTCTCCTTTTTCCTTTCCAGATTTTATAACAACAATTACCTCTTTGCTATGTAAACGTAAAACATGCTACTCTACAGGGGGGGGGAAAAAGTGCCTTTCTTCACAGGATGCTCAAAACCATACCCCTGGGCACTGTGCTCCCTCCATAGTCCTGGGCCCAGCTGTCTGTGCGTGGAACACACTGACGGGTGGGAGCACCCAGGAAATGGTGACTTGGCTTTGCTATGGGATCTGTGACCTCAGGCCACTAATTCACCATTTTTCATCTGAAGTGTCAAGGGTGTGGAGAAAGCATCAACCAAGGTAGCAATTTTGATTTTTTAAATATGCTTTATTGATTTTAGAGAGAGAGGAAGGGAGAAGAAGAAAGAGAGACAATGATAGAAGAGAGAAACATCGATGTGCTGCCTCCTGCATGCGCCTACTAGGGATTGGGCCTGAAACCCAGGCATGCGCCCTCACTGGGAATCTAACCAGCACCCTTTCAGTGCATGGGATGAAGCTCAACCCACTAAGCCACGCTAGGCAGTTCTCATTTTCTGATATTTTAAATAAGCAAATGGGCCAAAACCGACTGAAAGGTCCCCTTCCAGACAAGGCATATACATTAGTTGTGGGCACATCTCCATTGGGGGGTGTGCAAGAGGCAGCTGGTCGATGTTTCTCTCTCATCGACATTTCTAGCTCTCTATCTCTCTTCCTTCCTCTCTGTAAAAAATCAATAAAATACATTAAAAAAATAAATATATAATAAATAAATAAATAAATAAATAAGCAAATGGAAGTCAAACTTGCCAACCAGAGAGAAGGGCCTATGTCTTAGTCATTTTTGTCCCCTCCCTGGACCCCAAAGCTCCCCTAAGGAGGGCATCAGGGCTTATTAAACATAAATGAATATGAGCACACAGGAGCCAAATAGAGGATTAGATTTCTTCTCTCTGAGCTAAATTCTGTAACTCAGGACCTGAACTCTGGACTTCAGACTAACAACCAACCCTAAGTCTGAAAGTACATAATCTATTTTTTATTAACGAACATTTTAAATAAAATCTATTTTTTATTAACGAACATTCGTAATTATAGTTTGTGTGCATTGTTTAAAATGTGTTCAAACAAATTGCCTGTCAGGAGAGACTAGCAAAGTGCAGGTAATGAGAAATTTGAGTTACTTGATCAGTTCATCTTAACATCCCATCCAGTTCTAAATTTCAAAAATCCTACCCAGATACAGTGTGGCATAAATATGCAAACTTGCTTTGGCTCTGAAATATCTTACTGTTAATTCAAACTTTTCTTAGTAGGTATGGGAAAATGTTTCCTTAAAAGTTCTTCTTTGGTAAATGCTCTTATAGTGGAATCATCTTAGAGTGAAGAATACCTCATTTCAAGGCATACTTTCACCTCATACCTGAGTTAGAAAAAAAAGAAAATCTAAATTTACTTCTTCAGATACTGCAGTCACATCTTTTTAATTATGTATTGAAACCATCACTCCGTGGTTCCTTAAGTTACTCCCCAGCCCTGTTGAGATCTCTACCAACACTCCCTACAGATCAGAAACCCCACCCTGAGGACTCCAGCCTCACTGGGAGGTTTTTCTGGAGCTCGGAGGGTTATACCGCCCTCTAGAGGAAAGAAAGCCAAACTGCACTTTCAAGAACCGTTCTAACTCAAAATTTCATCTCCTTCCCAAAATAGACCTGTGAGACCAGAAGGTATTAAAAGACATGTTTTCGAGAATTAACATAAGTAATTTCTGAGGGGAAGCCCTCTTTGTAAATCAGGATGGCGTGTGTGCTGGCTGAGTGTGTTTAGGAGACAAGCAGCATCTCTTCTGAGAAGGCAAAGATTATCTCTGGAATTTTTACCTCGGAAAGAGAGAAACCATATCTAGAAGCATCTCATTCAAAGCTGTCTGAATTAGCAGGAATGTTTTTAAGCTTCCTTGCTTTAAAACCTTAGGGTTTCCATTTGCTAAGCTAGCGCTCCTAATAAAAATGGTTTAAGTGTCAGGTCCTGCCTCAAATCGCCCACTGTCTCTGTCAGCAGGGGAGTTTTACTGCCCACTTTCCACAGCGAAGACACCGTGAGAAGACTGCTCCCACAGGTCACCATGGGAAAGCTGCCTGGGACACAGCGTCCCGTTTTGGACGGGTGGGGACATCCCAGCCAACGCCTGACTCTTTTCTAAGAGATAACAAATCCTCAGGTTCTTCCAAAGAGAAGAGTGACAGAAACCAGTTTTCAAATAAAACTTATGACTGAAGTCATTAACATGCCTACAAGACAGTCCTACGCTATAGGCATCGTGACTTGCCAGTGAATTCTAAATCCTAAATGTGGAATTTCACATAAAAGTGGGGGGTGGCGCACACTGCTGTTAAGGGCCACGCTTTATCCCATTGTCTGAACACTGAGCGAGAAGACATAAAGCCCCGATGGCAAAAACTATCCCCGCTTTCACAGGGGAAGGAGATCCGATCTAACGCTGGCTTCAGGCGGCGGCGCCTGTGGCCTCCTAACCCAAAACTAAGGTCAGAGGGAAGCCTCATATGAGCCACAAATTGATCATGGATTGGTTAGAGGGGTTTCTTCCTCCTTTATCATCAGTGATGGGTTAGGTTCTAAGCTACAAGATCACAGACGACACTATGATGGGAAAATCCTGGACACTTTGGAAATTAAGGGAGGTGCAGAAAACAGACAATTCCTACCCAGAAAAGATACCTTTCTTCTATCAAAAAGAAGCTCAAGTTTGAGCATTCACCATATATCTGATCACCTGAGAGCTGCAGGTATGGTGGGGTGGGCACACACCCTTCCGAGTGCCAGAAGAGCCAGAGCCAAGGACTAGTATTCCAGAAGCTTCCCCAGCCACCTCCCAAGAAGGTGGGGTGGCCACACCCTCCAGGTCCCCAACTGGAAAGGGGCAGGACAGCCACACTCCTCCACCCCG
The DNA here is from genome assembly GCF_014108245.1 of Pipistrellus kuhlii. Classification (NCBI taxonomy): domain Eukaryota; kingdom Metazoa; phylum Chordata; class Mammalia; order Chiroptera; family Vespertilionidae; genus Pipistrellus; species Pipistrellus kuhlii. The sequence goes on from NW_023425573.1 coordinate 28,795,981, forward strand.
CTATGGCATCCTTTCCCACCTCCTCCCGCTACCCCGTGTCCTCCCCATGGTTTTCTCACTGCCATGAGCAGACAATGAGACAAGTAAACCCATCATGAAAAACCCTCCTCTTAACAAAGAGCATAGCAAGACCACGAGACCATTCTTAGATCTCAAATTCCTACAAAATCCCCTCAGCTCCCCACCCCTGTGCCTTCACCCTCAGCAACAAGCCTTCACAAGAACAAAGCAAAACATAGGTCCCATCTTTCTGGGCCCCTCACCCCCCAGACCTGGCCTGAATGAGGGAAGCCACTCATTCAGAGGTGGTCTGATCACAGAGCTAGTGTCCATCCCTACGGCCACTCTCTTGCCCTGCACTTTGTTCTCCATTCATTGGAAGAGCCATGGGAAGCTTACACTTCTTTCCCTTTACTTTTAACAGAACGGGAGAGAGAGGAGGGCATTATCTCCTGAGGGAACGAAGCAGATAACACATCTAGATTAGAAAATCTAGACGTAAATTAGCTCGGGGTCCCCCATGGTAGGCCATCTGCTTTTCTGAAATGGTCAAGATGTTACCGCCTTCTCAGCCACCCACTGGCTCTGTCGCCTCAGCAAGGAATTCAGCCTCTCGGAGCGCCCCACTCTTCATCTTTGAAACCAAGGGACCACGCCCCAGAGGCGCCCATCTAGAGCCTCTCCCATTATCTGTGGCCCAGCAGAGAACGCAGAGGTCCCAATGACGTCCAGCAGCCACTGGTTCTCAGTCTAATGCTGGTTAGAAACATAAAATGCCTGAGTTTAAAGCCATCTCTGTTCAGGGTTTCAAAGAGTTAAGAATGGGTGGGTCCTTGGGAGGCTGGGGGATCCCAGGCTGAGGATCACTATCCACATGGGCTCTGAGCAGCCTTGCAGCCCTGAGATCCCACAGCTCTCGAGGTGCTGCCTGGCATGGGGCAACACCCCTGCATCAGAGCAGTTTCTTCTTGGGGTTCAGAGCAGCTTCTAAGTCTGCTTGGGTGGCTAGGAAGTGCTATTTTTTTTTTTTTTTTTTTTTTTTTTTTTTTTGCATTCCCCAATACTCCATGAGGCCCTTCCCAGGGCCCCACCCCCACCCTCTCCACACTGATTTCCTAACACAGTGAGCCCTTGAAATAAGTCCCCAGAGCAGGCTGGCAACTGTCAGGGAACACTTTCCATCCTGGGTGAGAGGCCCGAACCCCACCCTGCGGCCAGGGAACAGACCTGGGCCTCCGGCTTGGCACCGCCCTCCATCTGAGCAGCGCAGGCCGTGGCCCCGGGGACCCTGCCTTATCCACTGGGCATGCCGCCCAAACTCCAATGCCTTCTCCCAGCCTGACCCTGAGGCTCCTTTGAGCAACCGCAGAGGACAAAGGCTTCACCAGGGGCTCCTGAAAAAATGAAGCCCCGGTGATAACGCTGACTCTTAACTTGGCCCTGATCCTGGGCTCCAAAGTCTCCAGAGCCCCTCCAAAGGACACAGATGTGCTCCCCCAGCCCAGCCCCTGTGCGGACCCAGCAGAAAACCCGCCTGGGGCTCCTGGGAGGGCCGAGAGGCCTCCCTAAGGAGCAGCCCGCAGGTAGCTCCCGAGTTCTCCCTGCTAACAAACAGATTCTCACAGAGTTCCAGGAGAATATCACAACCAATAAATGCCTATGAGCCCAGACACGGCTGCTGTAGGGCACAGGCTGAGACAGAGAACTCAGGGCCCCACAGCCCAGCCCAGGTACCCCCATTGGCAGCCCACGCCTCCACTGAGTCAGAGAAAGCCAGTGGTCACAAACCGAGAAAGAAAAATCAACTGAATCCTCCAGAAACCTGCAACTTATAAAGAAATCTACGACTCTAAGGAGCGACCCTGAGACCATCTGGACATGGTCACCAGCTCCAGAGGAGATCCCTTCTTCCCACAGACTCGGGTGGCACTTACCCTGAGAAACCTGAAGAGGGGATGTCCCTGGGCTTCTGTGCTCAGCTCTGTTGGGTCTGGCGCATGTTCTGCCCACTCCCGGAGGCTCCCTTCCGTTCCGCAGGAGGAGCACTCGCTGCGGTCCCTGCAGGAGGCTGGAGCACAGAGGACTGAGCGCCTTTGGTGGAAGATCCGAGCTGCAACTGGCCCAGGTCCAGGGGTACAGTCAGGGCTTCCTCCAGCTCCTCCCCTTCGCCTCCCTCCCCCACCCCTCTCTCCCCCTCCCCACCGCAGGCCTGCCCCACACTGTAAATGAAAACCAGACTCCCTCTGTTGCTCCTGGCCCACTGCGGGCTGATGTCACCCTCTGAATGCCGTCTTCACCCTACAGCGTTCAGCTGGGCTCCGGCAAACCCTGACTCTTGAAAGAGAAATTCACCAATTCGGACTGGTCACCTTTGGGGCCCGGCCCCCAGTGGCAGAGAGAATGAATTTTAGAATTTTTTCTTAGGTCTCCATGGTTTTCCTGCAATGTTTTCCAACACCATCGGAAAGGAAAACAGGAAATGCAGTCGCCCCTCCACCCTCACCAGGCCCGCCCGCTTCTTCTTCAAGTTTCTGAATTGAGACTTCTCCTAATAACCTCCCCTTTCAAAGACTGAGAGACCAGCAATGAGAACCACCCGGTTTTCCAGTTTTCTGCAAACCATAGCTCTGTTTGCCAGTGAAAAGGCAAGAAAAGGAGGTGGATTTTTTTTTTATTTTTTTTTTTTTTTTACAGTTCAGTACATAATGATTCTGATTGTGAGGGTTAGGACCCCATTCTCCTCTTGCTTTGAGTTTCAAGAAGGTTCTTGAGAAAGAACTCACGTTTCCACGGGGCTTTGCACAGTTCACAACACTCTGACATACAGCCTTTCTTTTACCTCAAACATCAGCCAGCACCCCAAACACCTCCAAATGGATGGACATGTGCCATTTTTTGCTCGGTGAGATTATGGTCCCATTTTACAGATGAGGAAAACCCTGGGTTAAGCAGCAGAGCTCAGAATTGAACTCAGACACTCCAAAATTTCTCACTGCTCTCCTGTCACGTGACGCCTGTGACAAGTCAGCTAATGTGAAGTATTGAGATCCTTCCAAAGAGAAGTTTGAGGAATAAGGACATGGTGAACTTTTTTTCACAGATGATCTCCTTCAGGTCCAGGGAGCAAGGGGAGACAGTACCAGAGAGACCACGCCCACTCCCCCCCTGCAGCCCCAGGACACCCTAAGGTTCAGCTCAGAGAATCTTGGGCTAAGGGACAGGGATGGACACCTGGATGGTAGTGATTCCCTGCTCATCATCTTAGATGAAAAGAAAACGAGCAGAGACTCTGAGTAGGAACCACATTGCCTGTGTGATGTGAGAAAAGACGACATTTAAAACAACCGAGAGCTCATCCGAGCCACTTTGACTCAGTGGAGAGAGTATTGGCCTGCAGACCTAAGGGTCCTGGATTCAGTTCTGGTCAAGGGCATGTACCTCAGTTGCAGGCTTCTCCCCAGCCCGGGTCCTGGTCAGGACACGTGCAGGAGGCAACCAATGGATGTGTTTCTCTCACATCGATATTTCTCTCTGTCTTTCCCTCTCTCTTCCACTCTCTCTAAAAATCAATGGAAAAAATATCCCCAGGTGTAGATTAAAAAATTAAAATAAAATAACTGAGAGCTCTGGCCGGATATTATGCCGAGTGAAAGAAGTCATACAGAGAGCTCTGCCTGTGTCCTGTGCACCAAGAGGTTGCTGGTTCGATTCCCAATCAGGACACATGCCAGATTGCGGGCTTGATCCGGGTAGGGGAATGGAGGAGGCAGCCGATCAATGTTCTGCTCTCACATGGATGTTTCTCCTTCTGTCTCCCTCTCCCTTTCTCTCTCTCTAAATATCAATTAAAATACTTTTTAAAGCAGAGAATATACCTCCCTTGGTATTGGGAGAATAAGAGTTAAAGAAGCCAGACTCTAACATTTAACTGTAACTAGTCATTGATGATGTAGGCCCTCTCCAGCTCTGCCCCTGGTGCCAGCAACTCCCTAGGCTAGTGGCAGTTGGTAGCAAGCCTCCCGCATCTTCCCTTGTGCTCACTGAAGAGAGCATTTTGGTTGCTATGGTTTTCCCTCTCGTTCCTGAGATTTGGGATCCTCATTGGAATGTCCCTTCCTCTCTGCCATCTGGTCCCAGGAGAAACCATCTCAAATGTCAGCACTGGGTCTGCGTGGCCATCTGGGAGGCCTCACCAGCGACCCATCTCTCCCTCAGTCTCCCCTTCGGTGTTGGGTTGAACAGGTCCTGATGCCCCCTCTTGTTTCCTTCTGCACAGTTGGCAAGTTCCACTGGTCTCCCAAGCTCCCGGGTCAAGGGATGGGGGGAGGGGAGGGTTCCCTTAGACACACTGCTGGGACATGGGGAAGGTGGACAGAGGTGCTGGCGATTATTCTGCTACTCTGGCTGGTCTTTTTGCTGCTGGCAAACTCAATGGGAACCCCTCCCTGATCCCCTCCGGGCTGGGAGCATCCACTCCAGCAGCCACTGTGGGTGTCTAAGGGCTCCCAACAGCACCCTTTGGGGAGAATTGCCATTGGCCCCAGGAGCTTCCTCTCCTGGGGCTGTTGGGGTGAGTGTGGAAGGCAGAATTCTAAAGGAGGCTCCAGCTTTCCCAGTGCTGAGGGTGTGGAGAGGGGCCTCTGGGCTCAGAACCCAGAGCCCCTGCCCTGGCTCCCGGGAGCTAAAGGGAAGCTGTGAACAGAGGAGCAGCAGCCAGACTCCACACTCCAGCTGAGGACACCACCCCTATCCTGGATCCCCACCCCCACCCCCACCCCCTGGATTGCAGCCCTGCATACATGTGCCAGCACAGGCTCTCCAATGCAGTCCCTGGGGAGGCGGGGAGGGTTGGCCTGAGTGCCTGCCCCAGAGCCCACGGCCAGGGCCTGCGTCTGCAGTCATGGTCATAGACTTGCTTGTTTGAGGCTGGAGGATCATCTTACTGGAGGTGGTTTGTGAGATTCCGAAGTCAGCTTAAAGTGACCTGCTCTAAAGAGGCAACCCTGCAGCCCTACTATTTCAAGATATGAAGTGTGAGCACAACCATGGAGGAGTCGAGCTTCCCACTGACCCCGCAGCTGCAGGGCAGCTGGGACTCCTCCATTCATCCCTGTGCTCATTCTCAGCCTCCTGAAGTGGCACAGGGCAAAGTGGAAACCAGACCCTCATGCCTTCTTGCCACTAATGAACCACAGGTCTTGGGCAAATCTGCTTTCTGGGCTCAGTTTCCCCATCTGCAGAACCTGTGGTAACCATCACGGCAATGTCAGGACCAGTCCAGCACTGACCCCCGGGGGGCGGGCTGTATCAGTTATATTTGCCTCTGCCTGACCTCCAGCCCCAGGCTGTACACTCTGACTGTCCACCCAGCTGAGCCCCAGGGCTGAGTGGAGCCTATGGTGAGCTCGCTGCTCTGTCCAGCCCTGCACCTACGTGGGGTCTGTACATTCTGCTGCACTCCTTCCACAGGGCTCTCTACTGCTCAAATAATGCTGCTGCAGCAATTTTCTGAGAGTCTGCAGCTCGATGACATTTCCCCTCCAATCACCAAAGCCAGCTGTGGAGGGAAATATAGTGCCCATGGGGGACATCTGTTATGGCATTTGTCTAGACTGCACTTCCCTTGGTTTGGGAAAAGCCCTTCCCCTAACTTCGTCTTGTGCTTCAAAAAGGAGCTGGCAGCGTCCTGCAGAGCCTCAGGCACCACCTCCACTGCTGGATCCGGGGTAGGCTCGTGGCACACGTGACGCCGGCAGACCCCTGCCCCAAGGTCTCCAGCTCACGCCCACAGCCAGCTGATGTGGTGACTCCCTAATATGACCCAGGAGCTGCCATATTTGCAGCCACGTGAGGGAAGCCAGAGGAATCAAGGTGACCAACCATGGATCCTGCTTCCAGACCGGCTAAGACCCAGCCCACCCACAGTCTGGTCCCACCCACCAATCTCAACTCTCCCTTTGATTACATGAGCCAACGATTGTTCTTTTTTATATACTAATTTGAATTAGGTTTCCCAGACTTGCCACCAAAGCAGCCCTGCATGGTGCCTTTGTAAAAACTGTTCACAGGGCAGCTGGCCATCTTAGAGGCCGGCAGATGGTCAGGCAGTGGCGATAATCACCGCTGCGACTCCATGGTCATTCCCACCATGGTGAGCATCTTCATCTGAATTTTCTTTTATTTTTCTTAAAGTATTTTTCTAATCAGACAGCCGGGAAGTGAGGTCCTTGTCCCAGAGTGGCACGTGAACAGCCTGAAATGGAAGCAGAGCTATTCAATGGCTTGGCTGAGGCATCTACCAGCGAGGTATAGGGGAGGGCTCAGCCCTGATGCTTTGACTCGAAGAGCTTCGGGAACAGCCATCCGTGTAACAATATCCATTCTCTCAAAGGAATGCCCAACAAGAGGAATTTTGTATTTACCTTGAATCAGTAGTCTGTGCGGAACACGTGAGCCCCTTCGCTTGGGGAAATGAGAAGATTGCTTTCAGTAGAAGCATTATGCCAGCTCTGAGCTGGCTCTCGGAAAATTTGTGTAAAATTGCCCAGTTAAAAATATAGCATACTTCCCAGAATTTTGTGAGCTATAAAGCATGCTCAGCTGATTAATTTTAAGGGTGGCAAACCCAAAAGTGAGACGGTCCAAGAAACTGTTTGCAGTTGATTGGAATTCAAAAATTTTAGCAAGGAGATATTTGGTTTTACAATTACCATACTACACTGAAGTTCCAATTTGACTCACTTTCTTTTTGATACATAAATTCCATTTGTAAAGGATGGGTGGATTGGTTCTTTCTTGAACAACCTTAGCCTCAGGGTTGACTTTTCTCTCAGGCATAACATCAAAAAACGTCTACTCCTTTTAGCTTCACTGTCACCCTCTGTTCCTTCGTTTATTTAGCCAGCGTGTACTGAGGGGCTATTGTGTGAAAAAGCTGCTCTCAGAGGTGGAGGTGACGCCCAGAGGAATCAGAGTGGAGACCTCCCTCCCTCCTGGGTGGGACCTCCCATTGCAGCCAAGACCTAGGGGCAAAGGAGAGGCCTGGGGATGTGCGGAGTAAATGCTGGAGGAGGCCAGGAGAGGGCGCCCTCACTTCCACCTGGGAGAACTCAGGGGTTCTGGAAGCTGTGACCTTCGGCTGAGGGACTTGAAAACGAGATGTTTAAGATGCAGAGGCAGGTCACTCAGGAACAGGAGGTTCCATTTAATTTTCAAGAGTGAGCTGAGGCAGACGCACAGGGATGAATTGGGAATCTGAATCGAGAGTACGCAGGCCCCTAGATCCTGCCCCATGCACAGCACGCCTCCTCACCCCAAGAGGAATCAGAGGTTAGCTTTGAAAGCAGGAAGGATGCAGAGCTTGTGGTGGGCTCACTCTCCACGTTAGGGACTCACCTTCACCTTATCAGAATAACTGAAGGAGTGGGCATGTTAGTAAAGTCTCTATATGGGAGAAAGCCCCCTTCCGTAGGAAGCCGCAGTCACCACACACTCTCTGGCACAGTGTCCTGGAACTGCTATACCAAAGTGCCACAAAGGGAGGACTCAAACAACAGAGGTTCAGTCTCAGTTCTAGAGGTGGGAAGTCCAAAATCAAGATGTTGACAGGTACACCCTCCCTCCAAAGCTTTTAGGAAAGGGCCTTCCTTCCTTCGTCCAGCTCAGGGGGCTCCAGGTGTCCCGTGGTTTGTGTGAGAGTCACTCCAGTCTCTGTCTCTGTTGTCATATGGAATTCTCCCTGTGTGTCTCTGTCTTCTTTTAAATATATTTTTTTATTGATTTCAGAAAGGATGGGAAAGGGAGATAGAACCATCTATGATGAGAGAGAATCATTGATCAGCTGCTTTCTGCATGCCCCCTACTTGGGCTCTAGGACGCCCTGGCATGTGGCCTGAATAAGAATCAAACTGTGACCTCCTGGTTCATAGGTTGATGCTCAACCAATGAGCCACACTGGCCAGGCTCTGTCTTCTTTCAAGACAGCAGTCCTATTGAAAAAGGGTTCCACACTACCCCTGCATGACCTCATCTGTACTAATTACATCTGACACAACCCTATTCCCAAATAAGGTCACAGTCAGAGTAGAGACAGAAAAGGGCCACATACTAAACCTGACAAGCTCAGGGAAGGCCTGCATGGTGGACTTCCTGAAGTAACCACACAGGAAATTAAAATTCCTAAAAGTGTATCGTGGCAGATAGTCATGTCCTAGGCAAAAGTCAGTCTTTACCTTAACTGAGCCTGTCTGTTGTCTTTGCACCTAAGATAACATGCCTCAGAATAACCCCCTTTTCCAGACCACCTCGGGGAATACCCACCACAACAGAGGACAAGACCACAGAACCCCTCCTTGTATCTTGTCCCCACATGCCATCTCCATGTGTGTAAATGTTCATTGTTAGCTATCCTGTACACTCTAATGTAAAAGCAGTACATGTCTCTGCCCTGGCTGGGTGGCGCAGCTAGTTGGAGCGTCATCCAGTACACCAAAATGTTGCGGATTCAATATGCAGGCAGGGGATGAACCTAGGTTTTGGGTTTGATCCCCAGTTGAGGTGCATATGGAAACAACTGATCAATGTTTCTCACATCAATGTTCCTCTCTCTCTCTCTCCCTTCTTCTCTCTCTAAAATCAATTTCAAAAAATATATCTCAGCCAAAACCTGTTTGGCTCAGTGGATAGAGTGTCTGTTGCAGACTGAAAGGTCCCAGGTTCAATTCCGGTCAAGGGCATGTACCTTGGTTGCGGGCACATCCCCAGTGGGGGGTGAACAGGAGGCAGCTAATCGATGTTTCTCTCTCATTGATGTTTCTAACTCTCTATCTCTCTTCCTTCCTCTCTGTAAAAAAACAATAAAATATATATTTTTTTAAAAACATATCCACCGAAATCGGTTTGGCTCAGTGGTAGAGTGTCGGTCTGCGGACTGAAAGGTCCCAGTTTCAATTCCGGTCAAGGGCATGTACATTGGTTGTGGGCACATCCCTGGTAGAGGGTGTGCCAGAGGCAGCTGGTTGATGTTTCTCTCTCATCGACGTTTCCAGCTCTCTGTCCCTCTCTCCTCCTCTCTGTAAAAAATCAATAAAATATATTTTTTTTAATTCTAAAAAAAAGAAAAAAACATATCCTTTGGTGAGGATTAAAAAAAAGGCATATATTTCTCCATTTTACTCTTTTTTCCAATCCCAGAGATTTCCCAAATTTATTTTCTCTTGTCCCCTTAATCTACTACCAATGAGATACCAATGTATAAAATAAGCTGCAAAACTGCCATTCTCTTGAGCATCCATTGAGATTTTTCCTTCCCAGCAATTGTCTTTAGTTTGGCTCAAATAAACTTAAAAAAATTCTCTACTAGCTTGAATGTTCTTTACATTGACATGAGGTGCTGGGGGTTAGGACTTGAACATACTTTGGACATACCGTTTGGGCGAGTCACAGTTGAACCCATAATCCTCTTTCAGCAGAAAACTGGAAAGTTCCTCCATGGAAAAACTCACTGGGCCAAAAGGAAAGATATTCTGATGCTACATAGAGGTCTCACAGAACAACAGGGAGGTCCTCACCCAACTGTGACAGCTGTTACTCAACAGGCCCCATCCTTGAACAGAGCTTCAATTAGGTTTTTGTGCCCCATTCTTAAACACTAGAGGCCTAATGCACAAATTTGTGCACAGGTGGGATCCCTCGGCCTGGCCAGCGATCGGGTCAATAACCGCCATCTCACCCAGTCCAGATTGGCACTATGGATACTGGCCAGCTGGGGAGGGAACATGGGAGGACTCCAGGGCATGGCTGGACCCCAGCAGCAAGCTAACCTACTGGTCAGAGCGTCTACCTCCTGGTGGTCAGTGCACATCACAGCAACTGGTTGAACAGTTGACCAAAAGCATATTAGGGTTTTTTTTATATATGGATGAACAATGAGGGGAGCACTCTAGGAAAATCCTTAAATAAGAAACCGAAATTTAAGCAAACATATTTGTTTGTTAATTAAAGAACTCAGAGGAGACAGAGATAATGCTGAGAGCAGAGAACTGTTTCTACAGGGCAATCATAAATATTCATAGGAATCCAAGAATAAATCTTGCAGCCATGAAACAAGAAAAGAATTCTAATTTTTAACTGGGAATATTTGCTGAATAATAAATCTATTTATAAGTAAAAAATACCATAGCAAATCTCACTTATATATGGATTCTAAACAAGTCAACCTCACAGAAGCAGAGAGTGGAATTAGCAATGGGAGCGGGGGAAAAATGAGATGTTTGTTGGTCAAAGATGTTGGGGAGGTACTAGTACAAACTCAGTTATAAGTTAAGTAAGTTCTGGAGACCTAATATACAGCATGGAGACAAGATTTAATAAGTCTGTACTGTAACCTTGAAATTAGATGGGATAGTAGATCTTATGTATTCTCATCACACAAAACGGTAATTATGTGAGGTGATGGATGTGTTCATTGTAGTGGTGATCATTCCCCAATTAGACATATATCAAAACATCACATTGTACACCATAAATATACCCCATTTTTATTTTTCAATTTTACCTCCATAAATCTGGGTAAGGGAAGGAAGACAAATACTATAACAAAACTAAAACATTCAGTAGAAGTTTTGGAAGACAAACTTGAGGAAATCCCTCCAAAAATATAACAAAATGTCAGAGATCAAATAAAACAAAAAGACAAGAAAATTGCAGGCCTATCCAGGAGGTCTCATATCCTATCTAATAAAAGGGTAATATGCAAATTAACCATCACTTCGTCACAAAGATGGCAGCGCCCATAGCCACACAATGGTGGTGCCCAGTTCTCTCAGCCCCACCAGAGTCCCCGAGTCCCGGGGGGGCCGGCTGCTGAGAGTGGGCAGTGTGAGAGACCTGGCAGAATGCTTGCTTCGTCACTGCAGTGATGAGGCAAGCATTCGCACCTGGCTGGCTGCAGATGGGCCACTGGGCCGCGGAGATCTTTTAGGCAGTGGGCGCAGAGCGGTCAGGCCCTGCAGAGAGCTACTGGTGCACGGATTCGTGTGCAGGGTTACTAGTCTGAGAAATAGAAGTAACAGAATGGAAGAAGAGAAAACAATAGAGAGAAAATTATTAGATAAATAATATGGAAAAAAAAAACAGAATGGAATGAAATAGAATAGAATATAACAGAATAGAATTAGAGTTAGAATTAGAATGGGATCCTTCTGCACAGGGCCACCATGGGTGACTCCCTGTGTCACCACCAGTGGGCACCCAACAGCCTGCCCTGGGACAAATGGGACAAGAGAGGAGCATTAGCCCTGAGGAAAGGAGGGCCAGCACCCTTTGAGAGACCACAGGAAGGAGGTGGCTGCACAGGACTGGGAGAGGATCGCAGGTGGGTGAGACGGGCCTACAGATGACACGGCAGTGAGTAAGGTTGGAAGCAAGCAAAGGCGAGCCAGCTCACCAGCTGCCCACCCACTGCAGCCACGGAGCGGGAGGGGCTGAGGCATTTGAGCAGAGCAGACAGACTGCAGGGCAGCCGTTCACGGCGGCTGGACAGGCACACCCGTTTCAGTGCCCCCTCAGCCCTCCCTCCAGGGGCAAAGTGAATGGGACACTCACAGAGCAAGCCGTCAGCAAGGGCGGCTACTGATTCACGGTTTATAAGCAACGGTGAGGTCCTTTTTCCACTGGCTGCACCGGCCTGGATGCTGTAAACAGTAACGGTGACCACGCCAGTGGGTCCCCACCACACCCTCTCCTCGTCGCCTCGTCTCACCTCTCCAGCTCGGAGCAGTAACTGGGGATGTGAAAACTGCTCCATCACTTACCCACACAGCTGCTGCTGCTGCGTGCTGAGGAAACACAGTGACAGTTAAAAAGACACACAGACTTTCATGGAATCTGCCTGCCCAGTTCTGAGAGGGGTGCGGGTGGGGGCTGCCAGCCTGTTTCTTAGAGAGACGGAGACATGGAGGCCTTGGTCTTCCCCAGTACAGTTCCAACAGCAGCATGCTCGGGTAGCTGGTGGCAACAGGATGCATCATTGTTTCATTCATTTGTTCATTCATTTATTCATTCATTCATACAACCAAGCCATCCCTGGTGCTTTTATGTGCCAGGACCCAGGCTAGAGACACAGACACAGACAGACACAAGTGTCTCTCGGCTCCTTTTCAGTTAGCAATGCCCAAAATGATTGAAATTGGTCTGCATGACAGTGTGCTATGGGCATGTCATAGTGTCGTCTCAATAAAAATACTAAAGCAGCCTAGGGAGAGGGAGGGAAGGAGGTGGGGGTGTCAGCAGCCCCCTCTGGGGCTGTCCGTGCCTGTGGTCAGAGAGTAGATGAGCAGAACAGGGAGAGGACTTTCTAACTTCACCATCGCTCTCAGCTCGGCCATGGGCTGCTCTGCTGATGTAAGTGTTCCTCCCACTCACAGTCCCGTGACTCCTCCTGAAAAGCTCACAGCTCTTCCTGTGCGGAACATCCTCCCGACAGTCCTAATAAGGAGAGGGAGAGATTTTAACAAGTCATTTTGCCAAAATGCTTCAGAAAGAGGCATGGGACCAACATGGACTGAGGTCTACAGCGAATCCTTAACATGTGTTACTCCATGAACTCTGCAGCCGTGTGACGAAAGGTACGGGTTTTTAAAACCCCTGTCATTACCCCGAACCAATAAAAGGAATTTACAATGCCATGATAAGCTATTTCTGCTTAGGATTCTTCAAGCATTCTGCGACCCCATGATTTCAGAGGTACCCTCTAGGGTAGGGGTGTCGAACTCAATCAGAGAAGGGGCCAAAATCTAAAATCCAGCCTAAATCGCTGGCCAAATGGTTTACTGAACAGTCATAAACTGTCATTGTGATGGAAACGCAGCGGAGTGCAGTGATGACAGTGCGGTGCAGGCCACATTGCAAGGCCTGGAGGGGCGGATTTGGCCCGCGGGCCTTGTGTTTGACACATGTGCTCTAGGGAGTGATGGACACAGGGGGCTCTGCAGCCTCCAAGCCCATCTTCACCTCAAAGGGAACCCCAGAAAGCTGCCCCCTTGGGCTCCACGAACCTGACCCCACAAAGTGCCTTCTTAGGGCATTCTCAGCATCTTCAGGGCCAAGCTACAAGAATACATCACTAACACCTTTTTCTGCAGAAGATACCTCAAGCCAAGAACTTTGTCTCAGAAGCCATGTGGTTGGTTCCTTCTATAACCAACTTTCTTGATCTTGATCAGGGAACCCCTTTTCCAGTTGACCTTTTCTTTCTTCTTATTTTAATTACTTTTTATAAAAGGGTAAGTGTTTCCCTGCCAACATGTCTCAGTGGTTGAGTGTCAACCTATGACAGTTCAATTCCTGGTCAGGGCATATGCTTGAGTTGTGAGCTTGATCCCCAGTGTGGGGCATGCAGGAGGCAGCCAATCAATGATTCTCTTTCATCATTGATGTTTCTATCTTTCCCTCTCCCTTCCTTTCTGAAATTTATATATATATATATATATATATATATATATATATATATATATATATATATATATATTTTTTTTTATTTTTTTTAAGATGTTTGTAGAGTAGGAATCTCAGTTGCTTTAGGATAGAAATTCCATATAGAAATGATCAAGTATTATATTTTACATAATCATGTGTAATTTTATATACACTATATTTTGTTATATTAACTAATATATCATTTTATTAACTACTAGACGTCTAGTTCACAAAATTCGTGCAGGGGCGGGGGGGGGGGGGGGGGAAGGTGTCACTCAGCCCAGCCTGCACCCTCTCCAATCTGGGACCCCTTGGGGGATATCTGACTGACCAGCAGTCAAACATCCCTCTCACAATCCAGGGCTGCTGGATCTCAACCGCTCACCTATGTGCCATCCTGATCACCCCCTAACCATTCCTCTGCCAGCCTGATCGCCCCCAGCTGCTCTCCCCTGCTGGCCTGGTAACCCCCAACTGCCCTCCCCTGCTGGCCTGATTGCCCACAACTACTGTTCCCTGCTGGCAATCTTGTGGCAGGCATCTTTGACCACATGGGGGCGGCCATCTTGTGCAAGAGCATAAGAGTCAATTTGCATATTACCTCTTTATTATATAGGATATGATTCTCAGAAACCAGTTCTAAACAGTCATTACTGGGATGTTTTCTCTCTGGAGGTGTTGACAGATATTCGCAGCTTTCTGGAACCCTAAAGGATTTCAGGCCAACGCCCAGCTGCTCAGGACTGGCCATGTGCTTCTTTCACCACAGGTCTAATGTGGCATGCCAGGGGTTAGGGAGGTCAGCCTCTGCTCTTCTCACCCCAACTGGCTCCATCCATCTGACCCTAGACACCCAGGACAACTTCAGTTATATCAGTTATAGTAGTACTAGATAAAGAAATGGATGGATGGCAGATAGATAGATAGATAGATAGATAGATAGATAGATAGATGTGTTTGTGTGTCTGTATGTACGCATGCATGTAAATATTTTCCAGAGACAAAGTTTGGGGTTCCTGGTTTCTAGCCTCCCCCTCTCTGGCCTTGGAACCCTCTCCCACACCCTACTCCCACAGTTCCATGTGGTTAAGGTGTGATGAAAACCATGGGACCTACGGAGAACCTCCCCACTTCCCTGCAGAGGTACCCCCCCCCCCAAGGCTGCCAGAGCTTCCAGAATTTTAAGAGAAGCTGCAGATATTACTTTTTGTGTGCAATATTAATTTTTAGATATCAGAGCAAATTTTCTTTAAAATAAAACACAACCTGCAGGCCTTCTGTCATGACCTCTGTCACAGAAGGGGGACACTGGGGTTACAGACCTTAGGACAGATCTCAGTCTTGTTTGGGCTCCTCACTGCAAGGTAGGGGTGCATTGGTGGGTGGATGGGTGGCTGGTCTTCCAGCTCCCTCTCAGCTCCATGTTTCTGATTCCTCCACCCTTCACACACACACACATACACACACACACACACACACAAAAAAAAAAAATCCTAACTTAAAGGTTCTAGCCTCTCCTCCGTGTAACTTTTTAGAGCATTAACTAAATTATGGCCACTGAACGTTTAACCAACTACGAGATTTCCAACTGTTTTCCATTGACCCATATATTAAAATAGTAGAAGCCGCTGGTCTCCAGAGGCTGCTGGACAACCCTGGATCCAGCAGAATGACGCACCGTTGTGGAATGTCACCAGGGCAACGGGCCCCAAACAGAAATGTCAGCACTTCTGAGGAATAAGGCAGCATTTCTGGTACACATCCCTCCACCCCTTTCTTACCCAGCTCCTCCTCTTTTCTACCGCTGCTTTTAAGTGTTCGTGTGTGTTTTTAATACTGCAATTTAAGGACTACTTAACTCCCTAAAAGGACCCTTTCTGACTCACTGCCTTGCCTACAATGATTGTGCCGGCCCCTTCTCTGGAGCAAGGCTCTGTTGAAGTGCCCACCTCGGAAAGGAAAGGAATGTATGCCTCCCCACTGGGGTCTGGTGCTCAAGGAGTCGTTCATGAGGAGATCAAGGCTTTGCTCAACAGCCAGACAACTAGTCAGCCCCAGAGGAAGGCCAGCCCAGGAGGGAGCAAGGCCAATGTCAAGGTCCAGCCAAGGGTCTGTGAGCATGAAGAGAGATTCAGGCACCAGCATCATCCAAAGGCAGGCTTCTTCCCAGGAAGAGCCAGTCTACCCCTCGCTGCCATGCAGTGTGTAAACATCTGCTACATGAATCAAGATTAGGAGACCCCTCTCTTTCATATAGTGTGTACCGGTAGTCCCTCCTTGTAGGGTCATGGAGCAGAGAGGCCCCCAGAGGTCCAACAAGGTGGCTATGTGCCCTGGTCCTCATCTGTCAGGCTCCACAGAGATCATTCTACAACAAGCATGTCAAACGGCAGGCAGGCCACATGTCTCACCCACCAGCCACGAGTTGGACATGCTTTTTCTAGAGGGACTGAGGCCAGAAAAGGGGGGGGGGGGGGGGTGTCTGCAATTCAGGAAGAGTGGTGTTTGAAGAGAGGTGCCCCCGCCCCTCAAAAAAATATGTCCATGTTTTCACCTCCAGAATCTCAGAATGTGGTCTTATTTGGAAAAAGGTCTTTGCAGATGTAATTAAGGTAAGGATTTTGAGAACATCCCGAGTTACGGGGTGTGTCCTATAGGCAGTGAATACTGCCTGTATAGAGACTGGAGAGAGGACATGGGAGTGGGGAGAGGAAATGGAGACACTCTGGAGTGATATGCCCACAAATCGAGGAACACAGAGCCACGAATTCTGGCAGAGACGAGGACTGAGGGTTTCCTAGAGCTTCTGGAAGAAGCACGGCTCTGTCGCCACCTGACTTAGGACGTCAGCCTCCAGATCTATGAGACAACACATTGCCATGGCTTTAAGCCATGGTGGTGGGCTACTGGTCCCAGGACACTATCAGATGGAGATGTCTTATGGGGCCTTCACCCAGTGAGGACATGAGCTCATCTGGGGGGTAGGAAGGTCAGTGTGGACTACTGACATTGAGGGTCTTAACCAACAAACCGCTGACCTCCAGGTCACCCCACAGTGAGGCCCACAATCACCTCCACACGGGAACCTTCCACCAGATCCTGCGGCTCCAAATGCAAATGATATGTGCCCAACAGAGTCGAAGACAAAGAAAAGTTGACAAGTGTCGAGAAAAAAGGGACTCAGACTTAAAGTGAACATTACAGAGAGCAGAGTAAACTTCTGGAACCTCAGAGAAATAGATAAAATAATGTATTCTTAAAACAAGTACACTATGTACCCAAAGAGCATACGTTTATTGCCCATGGACACAGACAACAGTGTAGTGACGGCGAGAGGCAGGGGTGGGGCTAGGTGGAGGTGTGTAAAGCAGGTGGAGAGGGGGGTGGAGAGAAGGATGCTGTGAGGGGGGAGTGGGGACATCTGGAATAGAGTCAGCAATAAATAAAAATTAAAAAGTAAACTGATTAATAATGACCACTTTACAGTGAAACATATGAGGATGAGAACAGGGGGGAAATGGTGACAGAAAACAAAACTAAAGAACTCTCCAAGAAAGAAGAAAAATAAGTGTACAGTGAAGGAAGAAAAATGCGTGCTTTAAAGAATCAGTCAGTCCCAGAAATCATGGGTGGAGAGGGGGGAATTTTGAAGGAAATAACACAAGAAAACATCCCAGAATTGAAAGAGGTGAGTCAACAGCTTGAGGGGCCTGACAGCAACCCTCAGCCATGGGGGTTACTCTCGAACTCCATGCTGTGAGAGGACGAGATGTGCTGTGTCCTCTCCTGTCATGGGCTGGGGGCTGCCGGGAACACACAGCCGGGGCCTGAAAGCAGGGCAGAGCCACGGAGGCCGCCAGGGCTGCAGGAGAGCACAGTCTTCCTGGGAGAGAGCGCAGACGGCACACCTAACTCAGGGCTGCCAGGCCCGGCCCTGAATGCTCTTTTCTTCTGCTGTTTTTCCTGCGTGCTTTCCTTTGCTCCTCTCCTTCAACCTGCCAGCTTTCCTTAAATGTCTGGCCCGTACTGGCTGGGTTCACTATAGGGCGTGGCAATGGGCGCTGCCTGGGGAAGGAGCTGGCAGCGGGCAGACCTCGCACGGGGGGATCTGCAGGGACCTCAGGAGCAGTGTCCAGGGAAGGCGTCAGTGCCTGTCAAACTGCCAGCTTGGCTCTGAGGTAGCCAGGGCAGGCCATGCCAGCTTCAAGCCTCCCAGAAGATCTCAGCGAGTTTCTTTAGAGCAGAACCTTCTGTGGGCTGGTTGATCCGTGGATGGGTTGGTTGAATTTTTAGGTGGAGATGAGACGCTCCAGGAGTGACAGCAATGTTTAAATGTCAGGTGTTCTGGGGAGGGGAAAGTCAAGAGGTGTGCTTCCACTTAACCCCCCTCCCAGGGCAGCAGCCTCCTCCACACCCAGCACCCTGAGTCTGGGCATCTCTGGGCTCTGTGAAGTGACCACCCCCTCGGCCTCCCCTTCTCTGCAGGTGTCCACGCTAGGACCCTCCACCGCCGCCCCAAATGTGTTGAAATCTCTCATCCGCTGAAGGATCCCCTTTCCGTCTCATTATGTGTGTGAGTTTATACCTTTCAGCAAACCCACGCTATCCTTTAATGGGCTACAGGCTGGGACTGAGACAAAGCAATAGGGTCCATCCCCCATCCTGACCTGGGAGCCTAGAACTCGTGTGGGTCAAGCATGGCCATCATAAGTCTTCTCAGGGCCTATTTTGGAAATAAACAAGTCATGTAAGTTATCTTTCTTTTTTTTTTTTAATATATTTTATTGATTTTTTACAGAGAGGAAGGGAGAGAGATAGAGAGCTAGAAACGTCGATGAGAGAGAAACATCAACCAGCTGCCTCCTGCACAGCCCCTACCAGAGATGTGCCCGCAACCAATGTACATGCCCTTGACCGGAATCGAACCCAGGACCTTTCAGCCCACAGACCGACGTTTACCACTGAGCCAAACCGGTTTCGGTGTAAGTTATCTTTCTAAAACTGCCTTCATGGAGCTCACAAATTTTTCTCGTTTTTGCTTGCTTCTTACCGCCTTCCTCCTGGTCCTGCTCTGGGCTTCACCTTGAGCTCCTGTCCTGGGACAGGGAGCCTCGTGAGCCCCACTCCACGTCTAAAGAAAAGCTCCAGTGGCCCAGACGTTACTGGAAGCAGCTGTGTCTCTCAGAATTGCTCAAAACAACACACATACAAAAAAACAAAAAACAAAAAACTCCCTAGAAAGTCGCTCAGCCTGGTCCCTTTGCAGTTCTGTCCTTTGGATCTCCTGCCCCTCAGCCTGTCCTTGCAGGCCCCCCAGCGATGCCCCTCCTTTCTCCTCCAAGCCTGCCTCCTGGGACTATCCCGCCCCCTCCCACCCCTGCCCCCCCTCACCCTTACCCTCACCCCCTGAAGCTCAGCTACTCAGCAGCCAGCTATTCAGCCAGCAAAGCTGATGTCATCCCACCTGTCCCAGAGGGACAACTTGGCTGGGACACCTTGGGGACGCCAGAGATGGGACCATTCTCACCCATAATGTCTCTAGTCAGGGGTGACCAAGGAAGTCACAATGACCAGAGAAGTGTCCACAGGAGAGGGCTGTGCCGGGGTGCAGAGGTGGGGGGGGGCAGGGATGGCATCCAGTGGAGGCCTCTATCCCCACTGGAGGTAGGACCTGGAAGAAGAGACCAAGGGGGCCAGGCACACCGACCCTTAGCACTGCCCCCGCCACACAGCCTCCATCACGGGCCCACAGTCAGCCCCGGCAGAGATGAGAGTCACACGCATAAAAGCTCAATGCATTAGACTTTGGATGCCCACACTGACCAGGGTTGCCTTCTGATACTTCTGTAAATCCCCAGATCTGCTTCTAATTGTACAGCATGCAATTCATCTCATCACACGAAATATGACTTGAGTGAACATGTGAATGGTGCCATTAGATCCATCATGAATACATCCAAGATTAAAGTGATTCAAAAACACATCTGACTTATTTTTGGACCATCCATTGCAACTGAGAAAAATCTGTGCTACTGCTGGAGTGGCTGTGACCCGGAGAGGGGGAGGTCTCAGCCCAGGGGCAGGCAGGTGTGCCTAGGTGGGAACTGGGTGAGGTTTGCCCTGAGTCCTGCCCCTCCCCCCCTCCTCCACCCCCACTGCTGCACCCCTCGTGGCACCCAGGCTGCCTGAAGCAGGAGGAGCGTAGTGCCTTCTTGGGAAACCCTCATGAGCTGGGAAGAGTCCAGTGGGCAGGATGAGCAGATAGCCCAGCCCTGCTGATGGACTGACCACCATGTGGATCGTGTTCTTTGGAGAAGGAAACACTGCATTTTTTCCACATATTAAGCAACACCCAGTCCTTATTCTCCAGCAAAAATTTCCACAGATGTTCCTTTGGGCTTGGTTGTTACTATGTTGGGAAGGCAGCTGAAATGGAGCAAAGGTATTCAGGAGCAGGGGTAGAGCTGGTGGCCCTGCAGAGAAAATAACTGGGCAGAACCCAAAGGTGGATCACAGGGAGACCAGCTTAGCCAGGGATGAGAAGGAGATGGAGGAGGGGAGGAGAGGGGAGATGAGGGAGAAGAGATGGGGAAGGAGAGGAGAGGGAGATGGGGGAGAGGAGGAGAGAGAGATGGGGGAGGGGAGGAGAGAGAGATGGGGAGGGAAAGGGAGGGAGAGAGAAGAGGGAGGGGAGGAGAGGGGAAATGAGGGAGGGGAGATGGGGGAGGAGAGAGGAAATGAGGGAGGGAAAATGGGGAGGGGAGGAGAGGAGAAAAGGAGAAGGGGAACAAGGGAGGGGAGGGGAACTTCAGGGTGTCAGCCTGAGAATAATATGCAACATGGCAGCAGCATTGAGCAACCTCCCTGAGTGAACTTTGGAACTGGATAGGGGTCAGATGTTCTCCAGCCGAGGGTGGTTTTTATGTCCCTGCCACATGTTAAAGGGGAAAAACACACACATACACACACACACACACACACACACACACACATTGAAACTTGTAAAGAATTTTTGTGAGTTTATTTGAGCCAAACTGTCGACATATTCCGGGAAGCAGAACCTCAATGGATTGAGATAATGCTCAGAAGAATGGCAGGTTACATTTCTATTTATACATTGCAATCAAAGGAGGGACATAGGTGGGTTATATGAAATTCATTGTTGATGGAGTAAGGAGGCGGGAGAAAGCAAAGCAGTGGGAAACTCCTGGGACTGGATAAAAAGTAAAATGATGGATGTATACTTAGGTGAGTGCAGAAACAAATAACATGATAAAAAAGAAATTTCAGGCATATGTCCTGGTGCCCACCACATCTGGTTGTGCCCCAGGGGCTCCAGAAAAAGGGAAGTTACAAGTTACCCAGACAGTCTCACAGATATGTTATCTTAGAGGCAGGAAGGCAAATGGGCTCAGTAAAGAAGATCTAAGTTGATCTTTGTCAGGGAAAATATCGGTCTAGGACATGACTACCCACTATAACCTGTTTGTAGTTAGATATTTAATTTTCAAACCATCTTTTGTGATTATTTAAGTCTCTGAGTTTGCAAGACTGCCACGCAAGCCTCTACTGAGCTTGTCAGGTTAGCATGTGGCTCTTTTCCTTCACACACAAGACACTTTTCAAATATTCCTGTTTTATTCCAGCAGTTTGGTCTTTTGGAGAAGCTGAGTCCAAGGAGAGAGCAGGTGTGCAGGAGAGTCACTGGTGGATGCCCAAGCAGAACCAAAGGAGAGGGTAACGGGGGGCAGGTGCGCCTGCAGACCGGGAGCCTGGGCTGACATCCCTGGAAGGAGAAGGAGAAGGAAGAGCCGCAGACTCCAGCGCAGTTCTGAGAAAGTTTCATCCAGGCTGGGAAATCCAGGAGACAAGCCTGCTGTTGGAGGGGCCCCTCAGCTCTCGGGAAGGGGCCTATATCAGGATTCCAGGGGCTGGGAGCAACCCGGGAAGTGTGGCCTTAGGAAGTGAGAGCCCCTGTGGGAAGGAACCCCCATCCTAACTGCTAGCTCAGCCCCTGAGCATTCATCAGGAGCGTTCATCATGATCAGGAATTATCTCCTTGATGCAGTTCGCTCCTCGTTTAGCAGCATTCCTTCCACAGGAATGTCAGCTCCCTGAGGGCGGTGCTTCATCTTCATCTGAACCTTTAGTCCCTAACACTAGGCCAGACACTTAGTAGGTCCTCAGATATTTGTGGAATGAAGGAATGCATGGAGGGAGACCTTCACTGGACAAATTACTATGTTGAAACAGGAGTTTTGAAACCATCAAAAGAAGCTGAACTCATCAAATTAGAGTAACTATTTCGATTTTTTTCTTAATTGATATCATGCAAAAAAAAAAAATTACGAATTTGTATTAAAAATAAAATCGCCTGTGTACTCATGATGAGGGTAGCCCTCAACACCATCATGCTGAGGACGCTTGCAATTTTATCCTTTTCAGCAGAGCGTTTGTGGTGTGATTGTTATGCCTCTGTTAGGCTTTCCAAATAAAAACATTCCTCAGTCCAGGAGGGGAGATTGGCTATCAAGGCACCCAGCCTAATGTTCGGCTAAGGAAACAGAAGTAGAGGAAAGTTTGGTATCAACGCGCATGAACGGCCTCAGGCCTCGAGGGCTGCTCAAACCTAAACACACAGCTGCCTCCACTGTCCAACCTGCAAACAAAGCCCGCCCCCGCCAGGGCGAACACTGAGCTTTTCGAGCAGAATCACCAGAGAAACCCGAAAGCCCTGTAATCAGAAACAGCCGGGAGAGGGCCTCGTGTGAGACCGGTGACATTATGGGTTTTACAAATAGGCTTTACTCTTTCAACTAAGGGGAAAACCAAAAGCATGTGTTCCTACCTAACAAAGCTTAAAGGCTTTTGCATGACTCTTCAGTCCTGGATGGGACATGGAGTCCTTGAAATGCAAGTGACCTGGGGCATCTGGTGGGCTTGCTCTGCTTGGATGTGAATGATGAGTTACTTGTATGGCTTTTCATTTCAAATAGAAGGTGGCCTCCTCCTCCAGGTCCCTCCTCCCTCTGCTCTTCCTCCCTGGCTGCAGGCCTGCTTGGCGGACCCTCCCACATGCTGCCTTGAGGTGCCGTGGGCTCCCTCAGCAGCAGTGACCGGGGGATGTGCCCCCTCTGAGGTACCCCCGCTACAGCTTCCAAAGAGCCATGTTTCTCTACCGGCCTGTGGGCACTTCCCCCTGGTCCCTCTGTGGACTCCCCTCAACAACGTGTGTGCCGTCGCCCATTGTTCCCGCATGTTCCCAACAGGAAGATTGAGGCTCAAAGATCAAGAAAGGAACCAAGGACTGGAGGCAGTGCGGATTCCGGCCCACGTGGGGAGGTTCCAAAGGCATTTTCTCTCACTCACACGTCTTCCTCTCAGTCTAGACTTGCTTCAGAGATGGGAGTGCTCAACCCTGAAGACATGGAGGCAAACAAAATGGGAATACACTTGTCCCACCCCCCACCTCACCCCACCCCACACAAGACCTTGAGGAGCTCTGGATGCTGGTCCAGCACAGGGAGGGTAAGAGGATGTCCCTGTCCTCCCCTGCACCTCCACTTCTCCAGAGGCCACTCTCCCCTCCCCTGAGAGTCACCTCTTGTCCAGGATTGCCAGTACATTGGAGCCACACTGTCCCCTGGCCGGCATCTAGGGGGGTGATGAAGCTGACTGAGGGGTTATAAGGCCTGCGAGCCCCCAGCCACCCCGACAGGGCAGCCCCCTCAGGATGGCCTGATAGGCTGGGCCCAACGTACCCCTGACCACAGGAAGGACAGTTCCCTGCCGCTCCGGACCAGGCACTCCTCCAGTACCTCCTGGGGCAGGAGCCACATGGCTGAGACCTTTACGGTGTCCTCTCCTGCAGGAAAGGCTGGACAAGGACTCAGGACACTCACTGACCTCCAAGAAGGATTCCCAAGACAGGGGCTTCTCTGGGCTGGTGATGGGGCATTTCAGGCCTGCCCATGGCAGCAGCTGCTGGAGAAAATGGGGGAAGGGGACAGAGCACAGAGGTACAAGTACAGGGTGCTCAGGAACCAGGTCATGGTTCCATCACATCAGTCACCAGAAATGGTTACTCTCCCTGTGACATTAGTGACAAGTGAAGACTCAGACTCAGGGTCACATTGATTATAGTCCCTCACAAGCCAGAAGGCCCCACAGCATTGGCGTAGCTTGGGCAGATGGAGGGTGCCCAGCAATGCTCAGGAGCCACCCTGGCCTTGAGCTGGGACAGTGACAAGGAGGCCCCGGGGAACAGATAAGGCAGGAGGAGGAAACGGCAGCCAGACAGAAGGCTCTGCAGTCATGTGGTCCTTCTTGTCTAGCCAGAAGAGAGCACTCAGAAGAGAAGAGAAATAAAACCTGCCTTTGGAATGCCAGAGCAGGAGGTTTATCTGTATTTAAAAAAATAAATTAAAAATTGGAATATCATGTCACGTCTGAGGCCCATTGTTGAGTGGAAAGTTGTATTTATTCAACTGCACCCTGCGATCTTCCTTCCCACGCTGACAGAGTGAAAGCAAGTCTGTCCGTGGAACCCCTGGAGCACCTGGAGGGGGAGCAGGGCAGGGCCATGGCCTTGACCTGCCTGGCAACCCCTCTCAAAGTGACTCTCCCTCTCCCCGTCCCTCGCCTTCACCCTCACCCTCAGGAGACTGGTTAAATGTTGGTTCCATCCTCCTATTTAGACCTCAGTAAAGAATATCATGACCTATCATACAGGAACCTGGAAAAAAGACCCTGAGTGCGAGTGTGAGTGCGAGTTCCCATGGAATTGCCATCTCACCCCTGTTCCCCGGAGCCCACATGACACCCTTGAGGCACACAGTGATCCGAGATTGTAAAAGCATTTTCAGGAACCCGGAGTGTTTCCTGTCTGGCACAGGTCATGCTGAAACATCCCACTGGAGCAGACTCAGCGGAAGTATTTGCAGAGTTGGCAGGATGTTCCTGTTAGGGCCTTGGAGCCAGGGCCACACACCACCAACCTCCTTTCTGACACCTGTCAAGTCAACTTTTCTCAGTGGCCATGTGGGGTCCCTCGCTCTGTGGTGCCCTGAGCCATGGGGGCTCTGCTCCAGATCACCACAAGGACTATGAGGAGTCCAGTGGTCCTGACTGCAGTATTGTCATGGAAAGTTCCAGAAGGTGGGGCTGGGAAAGGGAGAGTGGTTTCAAGGTCTCATGAAGGCCCTGCCATCCAGTGTCAATAGAAAGATATATGTCAGTTCTGTACAATAACTAAATTACATCCCATGCCCTCCAACCTGCCCGCATGCTCAGAGACAAACTTGCTAACTGATCATGTCCCTTGAGCATCCTGACCACTTAGCCATGTCTGCCTCCCATAAAATAAATGGAAGTGCCTTGGTATTTGCCAATCCTGCTCCACCCCATTGGCTTGTAGAGCCCACAGAGCCAATCAAAACCTGTCCCTGTCATAATTTCACCAGTTTCTGAAATGGCTAGTTTTTTTTCCTCCTCGCCAGCCTTGGGAAGAGTCACATGCCCAGAAGTGTCTGCTGGAAAATGGGAGTCCCCGGCTGTCCAGCCTTTCCACAAAGGAAACAGGGGTGCCCATAAAGGGGGGCAGTCAGCTGACACCTGACCCACCTGCATGAGCAGGCTGCTAAAAAAAAAAAAAAGGCATGACTCACAGTTGGCTGGGAGGACCCAACCTTAGTCCAGAAAGCCCTTCCCCACATTAAACGCCACCTAAGGCGTCCAGAGGAGCAGACCATGTGTCTGTCCTGCTGTAGAGCACAGCACATGCACACCGGGCAGCCGCAGGTGCGCCCAGACCCCCCTCTCACCTAGTCACGTGGCTGGGGGAGGGCCTGAGAGCTCAGCACTCCTGCTGCATAGCACACAGTCCACACCACATGGCCAGACCAAGTCCACTCGGAGTCCTTGTGTAAACACATCCCGTCACTTAGGAAAACAGAATTACATTTTCCATAGCAATGAAATACCTCTCTAGGGGGTATTTCCAGAAATATACGCTCTGCACAGGGACAGTGCAGTTTTTTGCCAATCCCCTAGAACAGGAAGTTTTCGCACAGTGTCATGAAAAGAAGAAAGTGAGTAAGAGACGGAACCGGAGTGAAGAAAGTCCAGGGAGGTCCATGTTCAAAACAAACAATTTTTAGAAACACAGACAGGCCCTGATTTATACTCAGGCTGAGTTCTAGGATTGTATTTCCAAATCAATCATTCAGACTGAGTTGCACTTTCCCATAGAAACTGGGCTCAATGGTCATGAAGTTAACCCAGAGCTGTCTCTTCCTCTGACAATGTATGGCGTTACCAATCAAACTTTCCCGGTTCCCTCAACATCATCGCTGGTGTTGCTTCTGTGAGAAAGTAGGTTCTGATGTACAGAGCAGGACAAAGGAGCCCCTCTTCCCTGGGGGTGCAGAGGTGGAGAAGGGTTCCAGGAACATGAGTGGGGCAGTGAGACTTGGTAGGTGGTCATGGCATTGGTTCTGGCAAGATCCATAACCTCGCCTAGCCTCTGTCACTTCACCTCAGAATACTTCCCACTTTATATTGTTGTTGGCAGGATTAAGTGGCAGAAAGTATGTAGAGCACAAGTTACCGTGCTTGGCCCCAAACAAGAGCTTAACAAACAGTGGCCATTACCGTTACTGTTACCTTTTGTGTGCAGGAGAGAACTGGATCATCAAACCTGAGCATCTCAGGGCTTGAAGGGGTTCACTAACTATTTCCAACAAAAGGTAGGACCACAACTGTTTTACCTATTTTGATCCTGGCCCATGGTAGGCTCTAAGAAGGATTGGAAACAGGTGGATGGATGGATAGATAGATAGATAGATGATTGATAGATAGATAGATAGATAGATAGATAGATAGATAGATAGACAGATAGATAGATAGGTGGGTGGATGGGTGGATGGATGGATAAATGGGTGAGTGGTTGGATGGGTGGGTGAGTATATATGTGGGTGGATGGATGGATGGATGGATGGATCGATCGATCAATTTTATTTTCACCCATTTTATTATCACCCATGATTCTGGGGTTTGACTGGGTTCGCCCGGGTGATGAACCCAATTTCTGTTCCGCCTGACATTGGCTGGGGATGCCGTCATCTACAGCCTCAACTGGCGGGAGCATTTAGCATGGCTCCCTCAGATGTCTGGCCCCTGAGGAGGGGTGGCCAGAACACAGGACACCTTTCCCTCTGTGCAGTGCTTACATCTCTCTCTCCACTTGGTGAGCTCAGCAGAGCATCTGGGCTTCTTACATGGCATCTTGGGGCTCCCCAATTGGGACAGCACCAGCTCCCAGGCCTCCTAGGGCCACTGAGTCTCAGAGCTGAGGCCCCAGTACACAGCATGGTCTCCACACCCAGGCAGGAGCAAGCAAGGAGCTCGGCAGAGGCTGACCCCATTTACATGCCCACCAGCAGCCAACGCAAGCCCATGCTCATGCCCACCAACACAGGGGACCATCCAATAGAGGAAGTCAATAATGTGGCAGAGATGATGAAGACTAAATAGATGCCCAATCCTGCTCTGAGACTCAGTGGGTGCTACTGACCCACAGAAGCCAAGGGTTTGGTGACAGCAGGACCAACCAACCGTCCTCCTTCCAGAGTGTTATGTGGTGTTGGCTGGAGCAGCTAGGAACTCATTCCTCTCGAGGGTGGAGGCTGCTTGGGCGACTGCTGGTTCCCACCTAGTTACACAGGAGAACACACAGTATCCCTGTGGGAGGGAGGCAAACTTGGCTGCCCGGAGCAAGGGGACTTGTGTAGCCTTTTCACAACACTGGGCCCTGTTCAGGTCCCATGTTAGCACAAGGATGGAAAACCAGAGAGAAACCCAAGAACAACAAAACTGCTCAACCTATAAATGAAGGTGGAAGGGACTGGGATTAATTCACCAAAAGAACAAGAAACGACTCAGCAGCAAGTATCTGTGGGTGTCAAGTGGACCCAGATTCGAGTACTGGCTCTGTCGCTTCATGCTGTGGGACATTTAGTCATGTTACTTAGCCTCTCTGAACGTCACTTTCCTCCCCTGTAACATGGCCAGAGTCCCAGTAGCTCCCACAGTGCTCATGTGACCATTACGCTGGACCGTGCGTGCACCGGACCTGTGGGAATCGCTCAGTAAATGTGAGTGGTATTCTTGCTGTTATTATTCCTATTCCCAGCCTTGTTGGAATAACACGATGCCCTCCCCAAGTTATTAGGTTAATTCAGAGGGTTGGTTGGTGACAGTGACAGTGATAGATCTTGAGTGTGGCAGGGCAGGATGTCCCGAACCCCCGTCTCTCTCTCCAGCATGATGCTGCCTCACACCACACACCACGTTCCTGATGGAGGGCCTGCAGTTTGAACTGGTTAGGGCTCTTCTGGGTGAACTTGAATGAACATAAGCAAACTGGGGAGGTACTGAAACCCAAAAAGGCCAAAGCAGGGGGATCAGAAAGGGCAAGATTACCCTAACCAATTTGGCTCAGTGGATAGAGCGTCGGCCTGTGGACTGAAGGGTCCCAGGTTCGATTCTGATCAAGGGCATGTACCTTGGTTGCAGGCACATCCCCAGTAGGAGGTGTTCAGGAGGCAGCTGATCGATGTTTCTAACTCTCTATCCCTCTCCCTTCCTTTCTCTAAAAAAAAAAAAAAAGTCAATAAAAAAAATTTTTTTTTAAAGGGCAGGATCCAGTCTCTGGGAAAGGAGAGGATACCAAGAAGACGCCAAGTCCATTCTACATAAGTTTCAGGGTCACATGAGAGACAGCCTGGACTCACAGAGAATAAGTGCTGGAATCATCACGTGTAGTTCAGGAAAGGCATCCTTGGGGCCCGGATGACCTAGCCAGGGAGGCAGCATTGGGCTTTCTGGAGACCCTCCTTGGCACAGTCCCGTCAGTGTGCCTGGAGAGGGCGCATGTGCCAGTAGAGTGCCATGGTTTCAGGCACAAGGTTTCAGGCACAGGAAGGTTGTGGAGTGATGGTTATGAATGCAAGTGTCCCCATGAATCCAGGGTCCTAAGTGCAACTCTGTGCAGGGACTAGACAGTGAGCAGAGCAGGCCCGCTGGGAGGCAGTAGGGAGCAGTGGAGCTTGTGGTGAACTGGGAAGGGTGGGATCCACCGGGCTCAGCCCCATTTTACTGTTGCCCAGGGGGAAATGCAGGCCCAGCGCTGTCAGACCTTCTGGTTTCAAATAAAAGTTGGCCATTTGGACTTTTGTGAGTCTTTCAGATATTTAAGTGTGAGTAGCTGACACAAACGTTGTAAAGCCCTGGAGACCACAGATGGCATGTTGTGGACTGAGGGGTGCCCAGAAGCACACCACCTCTGCCAGCCCCCACCCTGATCCTCTGCACCCCAAACACTGCAGACCTGGGGTCACATGGCTCCTCGCTGTTGTCCCAGCAGGAAAAAGAAAGGGCTCCAGGCAGTTATGCCAGAAATTCACCCTCCTCTTCCCCCTGAAAGATGAAAATTTTACTTACAGAGAGCATATTTTTACAATATTAAATTATGAAAATGTGCAAACATACAGCAAAGTTGGAAGAATTTTATAGTGAAAATCTCTATCTCCACCACCGAGATTCTGACGTTAATATCTTCCTAAGTTTGCTCAATCACATACGGATTCATCCATCGCCTCTCCAGCGCCCACCCACATCCACTATCAATGACCTTTCCGGAGAATAGTGGGAGGAGGTTTTGGAAGTGTCCTGGCTATTTCCTGTCTTCTTTCAGATTCATATCCTGGCTGTCCCTCCTCTGCTCTGTCCTGAAGGGAAACAGAAACAGGCCCCATTGGCTTTTAGCTCCTGGGTGGGTTTAGACAAGAGCAGACACATGTGGAGGGGACAGAAGGGGAGAAATCAGGGTATGTCTCTCTCTCTCTCAAGAGCCCCCCCAACTTGACTATAAGGGACCCACCATCCCATCCTTCTGGGGTCCCAGCTCCCACCAGACATGACTCCAGCATCCTCCAGGTGATGGAGATCTGGAATCCAAGTGGCGGAGATCTGGCTCCAGCAGCACCTCCTCCTCTCTTTGTCTCTTGAGGCCTAGACAGGAGAGTGATTTCCTGCTCTTGCTAAAGTCTTCATTGCTTTATTCCGTATTTAGCTTCTCACCTCTTTCCAGGATCCATGGAAACACTCCCTGCATTGTGCTTCTATTTGAAATGAGCAGCGTGGATACTGCTGTCTTGGTTGTATTTGGCTGAAACAAGAGGTTAGAAAGTATGTGGCATCCAGTCTCCTGGGAGGCACAGGGCAGGCTAGAGTTACAGGTGCAAGGTGTTTGCAACGGGGCAGTGCCTGTGAGGAGGAGAGGAAGAGGCAATGCTTGTGGGAGGAGAAAGCCTGGGGCTGAGGTGTAGGTGGTCTGACACTATCAAGGAAGGAGAAGGAGGGTGGGGCTGTGCTGAAAACATTGGCCTGCTCTTAGAGGGTCCCACACTGGGTAGAAACAATCAGAGTCCAACCACCTCCATCATGCCCAGAACTTGTCCAGAGCTGCCAGTGAGAACCAGCCTCGTCTCAGACCCCAGAATGGATATCGCAGGTGCTGAAGCAGGAGACTGCGGTGAACTCTCCTCCAGCTTTCTAGCAAGTTCTTTCTTGAAGGGAAATCCCAGTGGCCACTCCCATAGCCACAAGCTACCCTTTTGTAAAAATTGTCTAAGTCACATCTTGATTTCATCCCGCAGGAGTTCTCCTTGAGCTTAGAAGCTGCAAGAATGAGATCCAACCACAAACACTGATGTATGCGGTCCCAGGGCCAAAACCCCTCTCCAGGGACGCTTCTAAATGGGTAATGAATCACATGAGTCACGGGGATGGGATGATTGGGCCCAGCTGGGATGAGTTCAACTATCTACAAAGCACAGAGAAATCTTTAATGAGCTAAATTTCATCCAGTTGTTCATCGGAACATGGGAAACTATGCTGAAAAATGCCATCTGTAACCAGCCCCAGACACTGAGCCAAAAACCCACTCTGTTTTAGCAAAACCTATTCTTTTTAATCACCTCTAATTTACACACAACAGAATGAACTCATTTTAAGTATACATTTCGGTGGGTTTTGATAAATGTGTACACCTATAGATATTAAAGAACACATTTTGATGAGTTTCAACAAATGCATACAACCATGTAGCCACCACCTAAACAAAGACAAAACATGTCCATCACCCAAAGGGGGCTGGACACGTCCCCCCTCTTAGTCAAAGCCCACCCTCAGGCCTAGTCAAGTACTCACCTAAACTGAATTAGATTTGTCTTCTCCGGAGTCTGGCATAAACGAAACCACATTCTATGTTCTCTTCGGTGGCTGACGTCTCACTCAGCATGAGGTCTGTGAGAGGCACTCAGGCTGCTCTGTGTATCGTCAAGTTCGTCACTTTTTACTGAGGGGTAGTCATAGTCCATTGTGCAAATACCAGATTTTGTTTACTCATCCACCTGTTGACAGACGTTTGCCTTGTTTCCAGCTGTGGGTGATTGTGCTATGAACCTGTGTGCAGTTCTTATTTCTTTTGTTATCCATTCATTCTTTCAGCTTTTCACTTTGAGATCATTATATATTCACGTGTGGTTGCAATAATACAGAGACCCTAAATGCCCTTCCCCTAGTTTCTATCAGTGGCAACATCCTGCACAACTATCGTACAAAATCACAGCCAAGAAATTGACCTTGATATAATCCATTGATCTTGTTCAGATTTTAACCAGCTTTATTTTCACTCATATGTGCCTGTTTAGTTCTATGCAGTCTTATCATATGTGTAGATTCATGCGGCCACCGCCCCAGGGCAGGCATGGACCAGATCTATCACCAGGATGCCTTCATAGCCACAGTCACTTCCCTCTCTGCCCCATCCCAAGCCTCTAGCAACCACTAACCTACTCATCTCTATAAACATGTCACTTCCAGAAGGCTATTGACATGGACTCATAAAATTGATGACCTTTGGAGTGACCTTTTTTCAGGCAGCAAAATTCCCTTTAGATCCACCCAAGTTATTGCCTGTACCAAGTGTGTTCTTCTTTATTCCTGAGAAGTACTTCAAGATATAAATGAACTGAACCAAAGGACTTGTATGCATGTATATAAGCTTAACCAGTGGTCACAGACAACAGGGGGGGGTGGGGGCATGCGTGAGGAGGGGTTGGGATGGGAATGGGGGGATGAGGACAAATATGTGATACCTTAATAAATAAAGAAATTTAAAAAAAACAAGATATAGATGAGCCCTAGTGTGTTTCACCTTTCACCCGCTGAAGGAAGCAGAGTTGTCTCCAGTTTAAGGTTGACACAAGTAAAGTTTTTATGAACATGTATGTGCAGATCATTTTGTGAATGTAAGTTTTTTTTATATAAACACCAAATGGTGTGATCACAGAGCCAGGTACTGGGGGCATGTTGAGTTTTGTAGGAAAGTGCCATGCTCTTTTCCACAGGGACTACCCCTTCTATGTTTCTACCAGCAAATAGTTTTCCTCGTGTTTGCCATTCTTATAAGCAATATCTCATGTGGTTTTGTTTGCATTTGCCTAATGACTGATAATGTTGAAAATCTTTTCAGGTGCTTTTTACCATCTGTGTGCCCTCTTTGGGGGAAAAAAAACTGTACATGTCTTTAGCTCCTTTTTAGATGTTTGGGTGGATATTTTACTGTTGAGTTTAAGAGTTCATTATATATCTTAGATACTAATCCCTTGTTGAATGTGTAGTTTGCAAATATGTTCTCCTGTTTGTAGCTTTTCTTGTCACCCTCTTAATTTTTCACAGAGCAAGAGTTTTCAGCTTTCAAGCAGTCCAATTTATCCATATTTTTGCTTTTATGAACGGTGCTTTTGATCAAATCAAGCAACTAACTCCTTGGTCAAAATATTTTCTCCTATTTTCCTAAAAGCTTAGTGGTTTTATAGTTTACGTCTATGATACATTTTGAATTGGTTTTGGTTTATTGTGTAAAGTTTAGGTCAAGGTTCACTTCTTTGTCCACAGATGTCCAAGGGCTGCCATTTGTAGAAAAGGCTCCATTTCCCTCAGGTGGGGTGCTCTTACGCCTTTGTCAAGTATCAGCTGGGCATTTTTGTGTTCTATTTCTGATTTCTCTACTTTCTTCCATTGATTTATGTGTCTATCCATCTTTCAATATGATACAGTCTTGATTATGGCAGCTATATCATAACCCACTCTTTTTTTAAGAAAACAAAATAAATTGAACTAGATGTCTATGTAACTCTCCTCATATCCTTTGAAGATCCCCCCAGAGCTGGGATATAAGTTGGAAACAAGAGAGTGGCAGGTATAGTCCTGAGCTGGTCACACCTGGAGAACAAAGGGTGGGTGCAATCCTTGGGCAGGGGCATGGGAAAGGCTCAGCAGGGTTCCCACCTCCCACAGTGGGTGGGGGTGGGGTAGGGCTCTAGTCACAGGGAACTGGAGATCTGACAGCCAGGGCAGGACATTTCAGCAGAGGCTTCAGCCAGCGTGCCCCAGGGACACAGAGCACAGGAGGAACCATAGGGGAGGGATGTCATTAGTGCCATCCTTCTAGCATTTATCTCTTGCAATGCCACTTGCTGGTAACCCAAGACACTATACCTGAGGCATCTTCCCTGCTGGTAGGTGTCTTCTCCCTGATGGACAGGAGTTGGTGGGTAAAATCCCAGTTCCCTCAACTCATGCTGGGATAACTCCCAGGCAGGGCTTAAGTTGCCCAACGTGGTAACTGGCTTCATAATACTATGCTTTGTCACCTCAGTTCCCTGGGTTAATCCCCCTGCCCTCTTAGAGGTTTTCCTGGGGTATCCTCCAAAAATAAAGTATTTGCACCAAATGTGCTCAGGGACACAAACCGAGTCAGGGGCCCAGAGCTGATGTGAGGCTGGTTGCCCTTGACCTGCACTCCGCTTGACACATGGAGCCTTCACTGCTAGCCTGGATCCTTGCACACCAGGTGCTCCCAGCAGGTCAGACTCTCGCCTGGGGAAACCGCCCATCTCAGCCAACAGTGTTGGCATTTTTACCTGGAAGGTGGGGAGGGGCTGTTATTGGAACGCTGTGTTTTATTCTTATAACAGATGAGTAGTGTTAATAACAGAATGCTGCATGTGTGTCCCCAAAATTCACATTGAACCCTAACCCTCAGAGGGACTATATTTGGAGACAGGAGTTATTAAGGATGTACATAAAGTTTAATGAGGCATTAAGAAAGGGCCCCTGATCCTGATTTGCTAAGAGGAGGGAGAGGGACCACAGATCCTTCTGCACGCAGATTCCTGAGGAGAGGCCATGGGAGGGCACAGTATGAAGGCGGTCATCACAGCCACAAAGAACGTGGCGAGAAACTTGACCTTGGCTTCTAACTTCTAAAACTGTGAGAACGTGAAGTTCTGTTGTTTAAGCCACCCAGTCTGAAGCCCAAGTGACTAATAAAAGTAGTAAGAGAAAAGAAGAAAGTGGGGGAGGAAGGAAGGAAGTTAGTTCATACTGGTGATAAGTCTTTTTAACTCAATGCAGCTGAGCCAATCAATGATGGAACTCTTTAGAAAGACTAGCAGCCGGAGTCCTTAGCTTTGATAATATTCAAAGGACCGAAAGAAAAGAACCAAATTAAACAACAGGATGGGATACTAGATCTACTTCAGTTAAGATGGTCTCGAAAAGAGGCACCGCCATCGTCTTCTCTCTAGGTCTTTTGCAATGAACTCTCAACGAGTGAGCTGCTCAGCTTGGAAACAAGCGCCTTGAGAGAGGGAGAGGCGAGGCATGAGAGAGAGGCTGAGCGCCTGGGGACCAGCTTGCTGGACGCAGGGACACCCACGCACCAGGCAGGCATTGACACCTGCCTTGGGAAGCTCTGAGAGGAGTGCTTCCCAGTCCAAGAATCATCCATTCCCGATTTGACACGAGGGACGTTTTGGCAGAACTGCTGACTCCAGCATCCAGACGTCTGAGATCACCCTGCCTGTGAAATCAACCGTAGACCGTCGAGCTGAAACCAGACACCTAGAGACGTGGCAAGCCCTCCAGCATAAGAATAAAAACATTAAAGCGCTCAGGCCACCACATAGGTCTGCTCAATGACAGAGAAATCTGCCAACGTAGGTGCTGCAGATACTAATGGGGATCAGATGGTACCGACTCCTGACAGCCACCCATGCTCCTCTCGGTGGGTACCGGCAGGGCTGCGTGGGTTCAATGCAGGCTCCAGGTCAGGGTGGGCGAACAAAGGTCTGAAGTGGCTGCTCTTCCCTAATGCGCCTCTGAGCTGCAGGATCAGCCGCAGTAACCCCCTCTGGCCAGTAGAGGGCACCCGAGAACAGCAGGACTGAGCTAATAGCACAAGGGAGTCAGGCTGGCCTTGGGGCAGGGAGGAGGGGGAGAAAGGGGGGAGGGGGGAGAGGCTGTCATTAAAGGAGGGGCTGAGTGTGCCCAGTCTCAGCAGGAAGCTCTCCCAGGAACCTGGTGAAGCAGCTGGATAGACAGAGGCCAGCGGGCTCATCCGGCTCCTGCAGACTTTGCTTCTGGGACAATAGTTCTTCCCTCAGTTCCAGGATGAGCCCCCCCACACCCATAAGCACAGATTTCAAGGTTAGGCCTGTGACCCCAGAACTCGGAGGGGAGCTCCCAAGGTAACTGTCTGCTGCAATCCAAGGTCAAAGAAGGCACGGAAGGATGTGGCTGGATCCTGCACTGAGGGCTCAGCCCCCAGAGAGGAGGAGGTGGGAGGGGGTCAGGTCATGGAGTCCTAGAAAGAAGAGTGATTCTGAGAGTACGTTTCTTACAGCTGAGGACAGTGGAACGAAGGACTCGCGTAGAATAGAAGAAGCAACAGGAGAGAGCCCAGGCGAGCTGCTTTGGCCCCTATGTGGCCAGGATGAGAGTGTGGGCTTTGTTCTCAATTGGCAGCCCCTCATTTCACTTTGGGGCTAACAATGTCCCACTGGGTGGGGCTGGAGCACAGGACAGACCAGATGGAGCACAATCCTGATGTCAGGCGGAGGTCCCAGAGCTGCCTAGGTCCCCCACCACCACCACCGCCACCACCACACACCCCCTCCCCCTGGTGAGCCCCTCAGTCATAGGTTCTGGGTGTGAACAGACAAAGAGGAGAGCTTCTCAAAATACTTCTCTACAGAGCCCTCACTCGATCGCCTGGAACTGGGAGCACATGTTCCCACAGCCACAGCGCAGGCCCCACGCCAGAAACCACACAGCCCACGGATGATTCAGCCGTCAACACAGACAGCCAGTTTCCCATTGTTTCCTAGGACATGGCAGACCCAGTTCCCAACCATCTGCCTCAAAGACCTAGAAGCAATGTCTGGCCCCCTCCCCTACCAGGCCCCCTGGCCCACCCACTGCCCCTTCCCTGCATCTGTGGCCTAAGTGCCTTCTGCTCTGGCCCAAGGCAGGGACTGGCCCACCTGGGCTCAGGCCAGGAGAGCAGGAGCTGGGAGTCAGAAGGATTTCCCAGCAGTAGCTGCTCCTTAGGGGTGGGAGAGGGGGTGGGAGGGGGGCAGTCAGACCCAGCAGCTGTGGGACTGCTGTGGGAGGATCCCCTGAGGCCCCCGGAGGCCTCTGCATCTTCCTGGCCCTAGGGCCGCAATGGGCTACAAGCCAGGATCTTGACTCTGGGATGGGCAAGAGGGAAGTCCCAGCACTCCTGACTCCCCCTCCCTGGAAGTTCAAGGGCTCCCTTAGGGGAACTCCAGGAGCAGAAAGCCAAGGATGCAAAGCGCTGGTGTGGCTCCCAGTAGGTCCTGAGTAACAACCCTGCCAGGACATGATTTCCTAAGAGACCCTGCATACCGGGACCTGGGCCACCAGCAAACCAGGCAGGGACACCAAGAAATGAGATCTTTCTGTAACATTTGCTATTAAAAACAGTCTCAAAATAAGGATTCAAGTAACTACTGTGGATAAAAGCTCTTATGGAGGGCTGGACTTCCATAACTTCCTTCTGGCTCGGTCTGGTTTCATTCGGAATCAAACATGGGGAGGGAGTAAGAACAGGTCACCTGATACATGCAGAGGTCTGGGGTTAAAGGCCCAGGTTTCTACTGATTCAGATAGCAGCTCGGTTTTCCTTGCGAGTCTCCTAGTGAAAGGGCTGCGGGCTCCGAGGCTCAAGGAGAAGTTTAATGCATCCAGGAGGGTGTCAAGAGGCTCCAAGGGTCCGGGATAAGAAGGACTAGGGGAGGCTGAGTGCCTGGATCCCAGGTCTTCCTGCAACCACTGCCGGCTCCTCCTGGGGTGGGGGACATGGTCCCGCCCCACCCCATGGGTCAGACATGGAGGCGGGGCGCCTGCATGCTTTTGGGGGACTCCCCGCCAGCAAAAACCTCATCCCTGTCTTTAATTATGCATTTGAGTAAAGCTCTTTGGCCACAGACGGAAAGCCTTTGCAGGCTCAGACTTAGGGGGTGGTGTGTAGACTTAGTGGGGGGAGGTGTGGCAGACGGAGTCTTGCTTGTGAGGAAGTGAAAGGCGACCAGCTCTGTAGCCAGCAGGCATTATTCGCGCTGTACCGAGATCTCATTCGTTTTGCACGGAGACCGCACCCTCACTGCACTGCCCTTCACCAAAGGCTCGTCTTGTCTAGGAGCTCAGGCCTCAGAGCGCAGGACGGGGTCCCATGTTACGAGTGGGGAAAGTGAGACTGTCAGAGGACGCTGGGCTCCGGCGTCAGCCTCCGGGGGGTTAAACCCCTGGCCCTGCCTCCCCTTCACAGAAGGTGGTTGGGCTCCGCACGCTCTGAGAGCCTCCCGCTATCTGCCTCTTTCGCCCTCTGTCGGTGCGGAGGAGTCACTGCAGGAAATGACCAAAAGCGGGCTTGAGGCTTGCCTGATCATGAGGCTTCATCCTGCAGGGTCCACTCTGCCCATTCTCAAGCCGACATCCAGGGCAGGATGTCCAAAGGAACAAGACATTAGTTCGGAGGCCGCCAGTCCTGGTGATGTCAGGGACCAGCCCTGGAGGATGCCTCTAACCTTCACTGCTGTATCCTCAGCAAAAGTAGGCAGGGGGTTAGCATGCAAGAAAGAGGGAAGAAAAGAGAGGAGGCTTCAACTGTCCTAAGGACAGAGGCTGATGTCCACAGCATACTGTTCGTCCAGTGTCCCTTCTTTAGTAGATGGCCTCTGGTGAGCATTGACATGAGGTGCAAGACTCACACATCGTTCCCACTCCCGAGGTCCCCCCACACACCTCTGTCTCATCTTCCCATTCTGAGCAGAATCCTCCCATGCTCTGAGCCTCATGCCCCCCTGTTAGCCTTCCAGGTCACTTGCTCAGGGGGCTGGGGAGAGGGGGGCCTCTGGGCCCTCAGGGAGCAGAGTCCTGGAGGAGTGTTTGGTCTTATGTAATAAATCCAACTTCTCACTCCTGCTCCATAGCCTTCTAAGCTCTTACTCCATGCTCTAGCAAGGCAACTGCAGCATCTGCACCTCATTTCCGTTGTGCCCACACTTTGCAGAGCTATCTCAGCAGTGTCTTGGGATAATTTCCAAGTGTTCTTGCCAGGAAGACAAGTCCTGAGATAAGGAGATTTCTCCCAAATCAGTAAACTCCACGTGGTATCTTCGAGGTCCATCTGCACACATTTCCCCTGCATTTGGTGATACACAGTATCCAAGACCGTGATTGTGTCCCTGAAAATGCCATTTATTCCCAGAGCAGGAACTTTATTTTCCCGCCTGGGCTTTGCTGAGACCCAGCCCTAAGCATTGTTCTAGAGCAGTGGTTCTCAACCTTTCTAATGCCGAGACCCTTAATACAGTTCCCCATGTTGTGATGACCCCCAACCATAACACTATTTTTATTGCTACTTCATAACTATAATTTTGCTACTGTTATGAATTGTAATGTAAATATCTGTGTTTCCCAATGGTCTTAGGTGACCCTGCTAATGGTTCTCAACCTCCATCGGAAAACACAGATACTTACATTACGATTCATAACAGTAGCAAAGTTACAGTTATGAAGTAGCAACGAAAATAATGTTATGATTGGGGTCACCACAACATGAGGAACTATATTAAAGGGTCACGGCATTAGGAAGGTTGAGAGCCACTGCTCTAGAGGAAACAAGGAGAGATGGGGACAGGTCTTGGGAACAAGCATCCTATTGTAAGATGTCCATCTGAGGGGAGGTTTCACACAGTGCCCTGGCACCAGCACCTCTGGGAAGAGGAAGGGGACTGTTCTGTGCCCAGAGGGCTCTGGGGAACCAAGGGGTTTAAACTCAGACTCATCCACCCAAATGTCCCCATCCCAGGGCACAGGGCTCCACCATCCCCTGTAAGGATGCTGACTATGGCATAGAAACCTTTTCAGGGTGTTCCCTTATTAACTCTAGGGTCTACACAAGATGCCCAATTCAATTTGAATTTTAGATAAATAAATCATATTTCTATAAATAAGTATACCCATGAAATATTTAGAATGCACTTACACTAAAAAACAAAACAAAAAACTCTGTTCATTGTTTCTATAAAATTCAAGTTTAACTGGACAGCCTGTTTCTTCTTATTATCCTGAAAACCTACACTGGGCCCCTTACCATTAAACTCTGGAACTGGGCATCAGCACCAGCTGCCCTTGAAGAGGTGGGAGGGCAGATTTCTGTAAACACAGCCAGGATAACACATCCAGTCCTGTGTCTAATTCTTGCAGTTGCTTGGCAAGCCCACATGTTTCACACACACACACACACACACACACACACACACACAAACACACACAAACACACACACACGAACTGCAGAAGAAAACACTGACACTATTAATCATGATGGCCTCTGAGGAATAAGAAAACCTGACTTTCCATCTCTACTGTTTATATTCTTTACCATATATCTTTATCACCACATACCATTTTATACATCTTGAAAACATGCTAATTTAAATAAATAAATACTAAAGTATAAAGAAACATTTTTAAAATCTACCATTAAGGCCCTACCAGATTTGGCTCAGTGGTTACAGCGTTGGCCCTCGGACTGAAGGGTCACGGGTTTGATTCCTGTCAAGGGCACCTGCCTCAGTTGCAGGCTCCAACCCCTGCCCTTTCGGGATGTGTCTCTCACACATCAATGTTTCTCTGTGTGTGTGTCTCTCCCCCTCCCTTCCACTCTCTCTCTAAAAAAACAAACAACAACAAGAAAACATATCCTCAGGGGAGGATTAACAACAACAAAAATCTACCATTAAGGAACTTACCGTTCCAATGCCAATTTGGGGAAGAGGGTATTCATTTTGCAAGCAATTGTAAAGTGTATGGTAAGGAATGAAAGACATAAGAACCACTCGCATGGGCTGTGGAAACTGGTGTAAGTTGCTCTCATCTCCAGGGTTTGCACAGACAGGTTGGTGGTATTTGGTTCCAGCCGCCATCCTAATAAAGTCCTGGGGCCTGAGATACCCAAGTTCACCTCCTGGGCTCCCGCCCTCACCACAGTCCTATAATAAGGTTTAGTTTCCTCTCTCGGAAAATGGAGATAACTGTTCACCTGACACCGTTGACTATGTATTGTATTTATTTGTATTCCTGTCCTCACTGTGCAGACATGGAAACTGAGCTACAAAAGTAGTTGCAGGGGAAAGGATGTATTTTTGTTTAATTTTAATGGTCAGAGAGGAAGGCAGAGTGCTGTTCTGCGCCCATGTCTGGAGGAGAGAGGGCAGATGGGATTTGGAAGGAGGTGCAAGCCCGGTGAGCTCCAGAGGCGGCTGCACCTGAGAAGGACCGAGTGTGACTCGCCCGGGAGCCAGCGCAGGGCTTGGAGGAGGAGGCCCAGCCCAGGCGCACGTCCCCGAGTGCGCCCGCCCCGTCTGCGCGCGGACCGGACTCTGCGGCTTGTGGACCTTTCCTGGTGGGCACCGACTGGGTGCCCGCCCCGCGGAGGGGCTTCGGGCGCCATGCGCTCCCGGTCCAGGGGCGTCCTGAGGCCAGGCAGGATGGAAGGCCATGAGGGGGGCACGGAATCTGCGCACGGAAACCCTGGGCTCAAAGTCCCACTTCCCAGCTAGTGTTCCCACTTAGTCCGCGTCTTCGTCTAAGGCCCTTTCCAAGCCTCGGTTTCCCCACCTGTAGAGCCTTAGTAAACAGCGTCCTCCCTGCAACCCTGGGGCGGGAGTTAAACGGGGAGCCCCGCGCTCCGCGGAGCGTTCAGGCTCCAGAGCGCCCTGGCACTGAGCGCAGGACCCGCGGCTGCATGGCCCGCAAAGTCACGGGACTGGCCAGCTGTGGGCTCAACCCCCTTCCTGCCGCCGCCTTTCTCCCCAAGCTGGCCTGGGGCGAGGAGCCAGAGGCCGCGCACGGGCGTCTCCTGCGCGGGCACAGGGGTTGCTCGGCCCTCCTCCCGGTCCTGCACCCGGAGGTGCCCGCGCTCCCGGAGCCGGGCGGGGCGCAGCCCACGTGACCCAGCTGGCAGCACCCGGACCTCCCGCTGCCCGCCAGGCCCAGGCAGTCCGAGCTCCTGCCTTGTGCGCTGCGCCCCGCTGCCCCAGTGCGCCCTAGAGGTTCATCCAAAGCAGGGCCCGCGCGGCCAGGGAGAGAGGTGGTGAGTGCGGGGAGAAGAGGGGACGGTTGGGCACTGGTGACGCCCCCAGTGACCCCCTGGCCGTTCCAGGCTGGTGAGGAAATCCTGCTCAGCCCTCAGAACCCCAAACCTCACCCGGATACTCTGATGAGCAGGTCACTTTGAGGAAAACTGTGCTTTTAACTAGAAACCCTATTGGGGTGAGGGGGAGGGAGGGGGCAGACTGAGCTGGGGCTGGGACCTCAGAGGATTCGCACTGGGCTGGACGCCCAGGGGCCAAGGCTGCTTGGGTAAATACTTCCTCTTGGGCTGCTGCCCTGCAGGTCTTGGGGTCAGGGCCCTGGGGGTGTCCTGGCAGGGGAGGAGGCGCCCTGACCTCCAGAAGCCCCAGGTTTATCCGACTCCTCTTGGGTTTGCTGCCAGGCTCCATCCCCGTCCAGGCACCCTGTTGTAGAGCTAGGGGGAGAGTCTGCATAAATCCCCAAAGATGTCATAGGCTCAGACCTCCACCAAATTTAAAAACTCACTTCATTTTCAGTTGGATTGGGGCTTTTAGATCTTTTTTGTTTTTTGGGTTTTTGTGTGTGTGTGTGTGTATGTGTGTGTGTGTGTGGTGTGTGTTGTTTGTTTGTTTTAATCTTATATACATATTTCTTTCTGAGAGGTTGGAGTGATAACGGGGGTTGGGGGGGAGGCCCCCAGTAGTCCACTAGCTGCAAAAGCTGACCCTGCCCGTGGAGGTGAAATCCAGAGAGAGAGCCAGAGCCTGCAGACCATGGGAGCAGAGCCAGGACATTGGCCCGCGGGCGAGGACAGTGCCAGGCGCCCAGAGGAGCAGGCAGGGGTCTTACTGGTTAAGGCATTAGTGACGGAGAAGTTGCCAGCAGCCGAGTGGGGCTGGTGGGAGGCTTGGGGGTTAAAGTAGGCTGGTGGCAAAGGTGGATGACAAAGCAGTGGCTGCTCATGTGGTTGGGTCAGTCTTCTAGGTCTCACTATCTCATTCTTTCAGAAGCTACCTCTGGAGGAAAAGCTCCCCTCCTCCACCCCCTTCTGTTCTAACATCCCACATGCTACAGGGCTGGAGAGGGCCGGAGAGGTCAGGGGGCCCGACCGTTGTCCATGGTGCAGATGGGAAAGCTGAGACCCAGGAACGTGTCCCAGGTCACAGGGCCGGCTGGTGCCTGACTGGGATGGGAAGCCAGCTCCTGACTCTCAGCCCCCCTTGCCCTGCAGCCTCAGCCTGGGACCCACCCTTGCTGAGGACACTGGAGCTGAGGCCTTCACTACAAATGCAGGGCCTGTGTCCGTGTATAAATGAGGGGCCTGGGAGGGGGGGCAGAGGGAGGGGGCAGGCTGCAGAGTGGCCACCGTGTCAGTGCGGCAGGAGTGACCTCAGAGCCTCTCCTTGTACCCCAGGTGTGCGGTGCAGGTGCACGGGGAGGGGACTCCCCTCAGGAATGTGGTCCTTTTGCAGCTGATGAGGCCTGGGGGCTTGGTTCCTACCAGTGGTCAGCTCTGGGGGCAGCATTTGGGAAACAGCCACAAAGGTGAATGCAGAGACCCCACAACTGGCACCTTCCTTCAGGAGTGTGCCTGCACCTTTATCAGCAGGAACAGCACCTTACACCTGGATTCTGAGTCAGCGGGCATTCCTGCCACTCAGCTGGGCATTTCGTGGAGACATTGACTGGCTCCCTGGTTTTGTTTGCTCAGGCAGCGACTGCTCATAATCACCATTGCCCCAAGGCTTAGGGAGCAGCCCACGGAGATGTAGTTGAGCCAAGTGTCATGAAGGAGGAACCCCCTCCCAGATTTCCCTTTAATTCAGCCAAAGTGTGAACTCATATCAAACCTTGAACAATAAAGATGACACCCCATTGAGATTCTGTATTCTGGGTCCGGGATATTCGTTTTATAAAACCAGTTCCGCTGTGTCTTTCCAACCCTTTCCCCTCCATGTCAGCCCC
Organism: Pipistrellus kuhlii; assembly: GCF_014108245.1. Taxonomy (NCBI): domain Eukaryota; kingdom Metazoa; phylum Chordata; class Mammalia; order Chiroptera; family Vespertilionidae; genus Pipistrellus; species Pipistrellus kuhlii. The sequence goes on from NW_023425573.1 coordinate 28,838,996, forward strand.
TCTTCTCTCCATTGTAACTATCTAGTGATGGGGGAAGGCTAACAGCCTCAAAGATTAAAAGCGTGATTAGCTCTGAGCAGTGGAACAGGCCCAAACTGAAAGCATTTTATTCAGGAACCTCATGACTGGGAGTTATCTCCACCAAAATGGGGCGGGGGCAGATAGAGGCTGGTGGGTGGAGTCTGCCCTCCCTACGTGTGCGCCCTGGGGTGTCTCCCCGGGCCAGGGGCCAGAGCAGCCCTGCACCCTCCCTGGGCTGCCCTTGACTATTGTGGGTCAGGGGTCCCAGGTGAAGATGGGGCCTGGGTGAGCAAGGAAGCAGGGAGTGATGGGCTGAAAGGCTGTCCCCTCCCTGAGCCCACACAGGTGCCCCGGCAAGGCTGTGCCTGGCAGAGGGGCTGGTTCTTCCCCCTACTGCAAGTGTGCCCATCCATGTCCCAGCCAGAGGAGGTACCTGCAATACATCCCCTAAAATCCCAGTGAATTGGGGGGTAGGGGGGTTGTATTTTAAATGCTGACGTCAAACATATTCTTCATTCAACCTAAGATTATTTTCTAGCCGAAACCAGTTTGGCTCAGTGGACTGAGGGTCCCGGTTTCAATTCTGGTCAAGGGCACATAGGTTGGTTGCGGGCACATCCCCAGTAGGAGGCGTGCAGGAGGCAGTTGATCGATGTTTCTGACTACCTCTCTCCCCCTTCCTCTCTGTAAGAAATCAATAAAATATATATTTTTTAAATATTATTTTCTGAACATAGGTGTTGTTTTTTTTTCTTAAGCTTTAAGCATTTGTTAATCCACTAAATGGGGAGATAGGGCCACAACATATAAAGAACATGTTGAGGACCATTAGCCCTCAACCCCGGCTGTCCTAGGAGCAGCACCCTCGAAGCATTGCCTCTGGGCCGCATGGCACAGCCTCCTCCGAGGCCGAGTCTGAGCTTGGAGTCCCTTCCCTCCAGTCCTCTCCCTGCCCCTGCTGCTCACCCTATAGTTGGGCCAGAACCAAAAATAAGCACTTGGGTAAAAAAATTTCGGGTAATGTCTAATTCATGAAGTCACAATAGTGTGTGTGGTCTTGGTTTAGCCATGTGGGATGCATGTTTCAAAATGTATATCCCACATCACTGTTTTATTAAACAGAGTACGTGGACACATGTCACTTTCCTCAAGAACTCAGGCTCATTGTTGGGGCCTCCAAGATGGCATTAGGCTGAAATGCCAGGGTTCCCGTGGACGCGGGTACCCTGTGTGCCTCCCTGTGCTGTGGCCGCCTGGTCCCGTCTCAGCATGTCCCCGGCAGGCCTTGCTCTGGGCAGCCAGGAGCCAGCGTGGGCCTTCTCCCCAGGAGGGGAGTGTCACTGCTCAGCTGATGGTCATGCACTCTCAACTGCTCTGAAAATAGGATTTCAAAGAATGAGCTTCTTAGGATACATTTTTTCTTCAAATGTGGTAAAAGAAATAGAACTGAATACATCCCAGTCATCCATCAAATAACTTTTTGTTCCAATTTCTTTTTTTTAATCCAGAAACTGTATGCTCTGGGGAGCATCAAAAAATCCATTTTGTTTTCATGTTTTCTGGCCCAGAATCTAAATTCAAGTCTAACGAGGCCAGTTTGGATGATCCTGGCACTCAGGGTCCCTCCCCATGGGTGTTCGCAGTCAGACTGAGCTTGAAGGTGGAGACCCTGAGGGGCTGGGCAGAAAATGGAAGCTGCTTTCCATCAAGGTTAAGGCACAAGCCAGGGGGCATTCTAGTTGACAGCATGCAATCTCCGTGGAAATTTTCATCTCAAAGGGTGCCCAAGTGCTGCTTGGAAAATGTTACTTTCCATAATTAACCTCGTATGCAAAAATGGGAGTCTGTCCCCACAGTGAGCACTTTCAGGGTCAGCAGCCTGAGGGTGACGCTCCCCGTGTTCAGCCGCCAGTGGAGTCTTCCCTTTGACGTGAGGGCTCCCCCAGGAGAGCTGATGGTTGGCCCCTTCTCGGACATTCCCGGGAAGATGGATTTCAGGCCCCAGTGAAGTCATAGGTGGTTTACAAACGGTCAGTCTCCACAGCGGAACCTCATCCAATAAATCATGCCCCAGAGCAAGGCTGTTCCGGCTCCCAGGACCACTAAGCAGGACCCCGAGATCACACCTGGGGTCCCATCACAAAGCACAGCCTAGGTCAGGGGGAAGGAGGCATGATGGACACTTACGCCACAGTGAAAAGAGGATTAGGAACTCGGGTCTACAGGTATGAGATCCAGGAGGCGGAAGTTGATCCCTTTTATTTCATTTTTTTAAATATATATATATATATATATATATATATATATATATATATATTTTTTTTTTTTTTTTTTTTTTTTTTTTTTTTTTTTTGCAGAGAGGAAAGGAGAGGGATAGAGAGTTAGAAACATGGACAAGAGAGAAACATCGTCGATCAGCTGCCTCCTGCACACCTCCTACTGGGAATGTGCCAGCAACCAAGGTACATGCCCTTGACCGGAATCAAACCTGGGACCTTTCTGTCCGCAGGCCAACGCTCTAGCCACTGATCCAAACCGATTTTGGCTCAATCCCTTTTAAAAGTAGGGTGTGGGAATTCTTTTTTTTTTAATTTTTTAAATATATTTTATTGATTTTTACAGAGAGGAAAGGAGACAGAGAGCTAGAAATGTCAATGAGAGAGAAACATCAACCAGCTGCCTCTTGCACAGCCCCTACTGGGGATGTGCCCACAACCAATGTACATGTCCCTGACCGGAATCAAACCCGGGACCTTTCAGTCCGCAGACCAACGCTCTACCACTAAGCCAAACCAGTTTCGGCAGGGTGTGGGAATTCTACACAGGGTCGTTTAGTTGCCTGTTTAGCCCAGATACCGACAGGCCGCCTGGGAGCCCGGACTCTGGGTGTTGCCTGGTGCTCAGAAAATCAGCCAGCATCGCGGGCTTCTGGGCTGACGCTGTGATCCTGTGATTTCCCAGGTGTGAGCCTGACGAGGAGCCGAGATGGGGAAGAAGCTGGACCTCTCCAAGCTCACGGATGAAGAGGCCAAGCACGTCTGGGAAGTGGTGCAGCGGGACTTCGAGCTGAGGCGGAAAGAAGAGGAGAGACTGGAGTAAGTGCGTGGGGCTGAGCCCTAGGACACTCCAGTCTCCCCGGGGCTCCCTGGGTGGGTGGGTGGCATCAGTTTCCTCATAATTAAAACGAGGGTGCAACCTGACTTTTAGGTGGGCCTTCAGCAGTTTTATTTCAGCTTGATCCAGCTCCCAGGGTAGCGTTGTCCCCAAACCCGGTGATGCTGGGACCACCACAGTGCAAGAATTAACAGTGACAAAGGGGTAATGACTGGGTCCATTCTGAAACACCCAAAAGTTGTGATTGAGGGGTTTGAGGTTGAGGAGTTTGCGGTCTAGGAGTTTGCAGTGGAGGCTGACTTCCCACCTTCGTTTTTGATAGCATGGGTGGCCCCCATCCAACTGAGTGAAAGCCCCCTGGCATTCTTATCTCCCTCCGGCCCCTTTGCATGTTCTTCCCAACCTCCCAACACTTGGTTCCAACGAAGTTATCTTTTCTGGGTATTTTGGGAGGTTGGTAGCCTACTGAGAAGGAGACATTTGAGCAAAGACTCAAGGAGGTGAGAGAGTAGCCAAGAGAATGCCTAAAGGGGCTCCAGGCAGCGCAGGGAGAGGAGGTCGTGGTGGCATCACGTGGGCTCCGTGGATCTTTACCGGACCTGGGTCTTGCTCTCAGGCCTCTGCTGACCTGGAGGCCGTGGAGCAGAGGACTAGTGGGACCAGACCTCCGCTCTACAGGCTGTGTGTTACTGAGCCGAAGGGAGAGCCAGCAAATTTGCCCTCAGATTGGATGTGGGGTGGAGAATATGGGAGAAATCCAAGGTGACTCCAAGGTCATGGCCTGAGGAACTGAGAGGATGGAGTTGTCCCCTCCCCTGGGGAAGGCCCCTGTTAGACCAGGTCTGGGAGAAAGCAGGTAACAGAGCACAGTAATTAGTGGAGATTGTGAAATAAAAAAAGCAAACATGCTCATTCCTTGGAGATCACTTCCCTGTCCGGAGTTTATGGACACAGCATGTGGGCTCAAGGTCAGTTCACCAAGAGCAAATTTGCCAAAAGGTAACTTGCTAAGCAGATAACTTATGTATGCCAACTGAAAACAAAGACCAAAAGAAGTGTTTCTTTTCATATTTACAGATTTAACAGAAATAAGTATTAGGTGGATTTCTCCCCAAATAGGAGCATCTGTCCCCTGGAAAGGACATTGGGCAGGTTTGGGGGAGACCCGGCACCTCCCTGCACTGTGAGATCAGTGGACCTCCCGGCACTGACAAATGAGCTTGCCCAGGTCCCTGACATAGAAGGCCATGGGGCTGTGAGACCCGTTTCACTAACCCCTGTATGACCAGACTGTCCCCAAGACACAAAGCCTTTGCCCCTGGGGCCAGGCCTCAGGCTCCCCAGGCTGTGCCAGAGACCTTCAAAGTCCCCCTGGGCACAGGGGCGGGAGGCCTTGACCCTCTCCACCGTGAACCCCCTAAGTGAATCCCTGTTTATTCCAGGGAACAGGGTTGTCAACAGCACTGACCTCGTGTGTGCCTTTCCTCTGAGCTGCCAGGAAGGAATTTCCCTCGGGGTTTGGCTCCTGAGTGGCACGGCCCCTGGCAGGCAGCTTCAGGAAGTGGAGAAGAAGGAAGTGGAGGCCACCTCGCCTTTCCCTTAGCCCAGGCAGATAAAATCTCTCCCTGAAGTTGGCGTCTTCTACCAGGGACCTGGGAGTGGGGTGTTTACTGTACAGGGCGTGATGTTCTTCCTGGCTTCCCAGCAGGTTATAGTGCTGGGCACCAAACAATAAAAAATTCAAAGATGTACAAGATTTGGACATTACCAATGTTGGCATCAGAAGGATTTAGGATAGAATCCGGGCAGGGCGTTGGCAATGGGGACGTGGGTCTTGCTGTGGATGAACTTTGAATCTTAGAACAGGGTTGACATTTGTGGGAGAGAACGGACATCCTGATGCCAAGTCTGTTGCCCGGTGCAGGGCTTGGGCTGTGAGCCATGGGTGCGGCCACCTCCCTGTGTGAAGAGGGACTGTGACAACAGAGACTTTGCTCAAAGGGGCTCCTCCATATTTGACGCTCCAGTGGCATTGGCTTCCCTGTCCTGCGGGTGTATGATGTGCTGGAAGGAAGCAGATAGGGGGGAAGGACATGGAACAAGTGAGGTGATTCCAGCCTCTGATGTAAGAAACCAGCTACTGAGAGCAGAAGGCCTTTTGGGAAAGCAACCTTCTTGCTGTTCACATTCTCTTTAAATCCTTCCTTCCCCCGTGGGATTTAGTTCTTGTGGAGAACATCAGCTAATCTTGGACAAAGAAACCTTGAGAAAGAACGAAGTGGGAGGAAGCACGCTCCCTGGTTTCAAAATGTACTACAAAGCTACAATAATCAAAACAGCATCATACTGGCATGAGAACGGATGTGCAAACCAATGGGATAGAATAAGGAGCCCAAAAATAAGTCGGCACTTACAATACATAGTCAATAAATCTATGACAAAAGAGGAAAAACTGGACCAACCTCTTACACCACATACAAGAATAAACTCAAAATGAATTAAAGACTTAAATGTAAGACTTGAAGTCATAAAATTCCTAGAAAAAAAAACAAACATAAGCAGTAAGTTCTTTGATATTGGTCTTAGTAATATCTTTTTGGATATAACTCCTCTAGCAAGGGAAACAAAAGAAAAAATAAACAAATGGGACTCCATCAAACTAAAAAGGTTTTTGTCCAGCAAAGGAAAATATCAACAAAGAAAAAAAAATCTAATAAATGGGAGAAGACATTTTCCAATAATACATCTGCTGAGGGGTTAATATTTAAAATATATAAAGAACTTGTACAACTTAACACCAAATTAAAAAAAAAATCCAATAAAAAAATGGACAGAGGACCTGAATAGACACTTCTCCAAAGAGGACATACAGATGGCCAATAAACATAAGAAAAGATGCTCAACATCACTAATCATCAGAGAAATGCAAATTAAAATCACAATCAGATATCTCCTCACACTTGTCAGAATGGCTATCATCAATAAATGAACAAACGACAAGTGTTGCTGAGGATGTGGAGAAAAGGGGACCTTCGTGCACGGTTTGTGGGAATGCAGACTGGTACAGCCACTGTGGAAAACTGCATGGAGATTCCTCAAAAAATTGAAAATAGAGTTGCCATTCAACCAAGTATAATAATAATACTTCTGGGTATTTATTCAAAGAAAAAAAAACTGATTTGAAAACATATATACACCCCTATATGTTCATTGCAGCATTATTTACAATAGCCAAGATATGGAAGCAACCTAAATGCCCATCAATAGACAAATAGACAAAGATGAGCTACATACACACAATGGAATATTATTCAGCCATGAAAAAGAATGAAATCTTAACCACTTACGACTAAATAGATGGACCTAAAGAGTATTATGCTAAGTGAAATAAGTCAGAGAAAGACAAATATCAGATGATTTCACTTCTATGTGAATTTTTAAAAACGAATAAACAAAACAGACATCATGTTGATGGTTACCAAAGGAGAGGGTGGTGGGGGGTGGATGAAAGAAAAAAAGTAATAAAATAAAATAGCCACCACACCTCACAACACCTCATTTACTGCTCAGACAACACCACAATGTGACTGCTGTGTTCTCCCCAGTCTCAGAGGAGGACACTGAGGACTAGGCGGTCCCGGCTCTAAAGAATAGCCAGAGGTTGCTCACAGTGGGGATATGGGTGGGGCCCTTTGTATTATTTATCTTATGAGTGTTCTGCAGTCATTCGTGTTAACTGAGTGTTAAAAAGGCTTTAAGTACAGACAGATAATCATGTTTCATGTTTAATGGCACATAAACACAAAGGAGCACCAAGGTAAACTTCTTGAGGGGAGCATCCAGTCAGCTGACCCACCTTCTTAACCCCCTCCATCTGGAAGACCTAGAGCTCAGTAGTAGCCCACCAGCCTGGACCTGGGGCAGAAGCAGGCCTCCAGCTGGTGCACTGGGGCCCACGTACTCACAGCTGACCTTCGCCCCGCCTTCTCTCTGCTCAGCTGAGGTCCTCTAGTCACTCTCCCTGTGCTGTCCAGGGGCTTCTAAACTGTGTTTACAGTTACTGGGTTTTCCTAAACCCAGAGAATGACACTGCAGAGAGGGAGCTGGGGACTCACGCCCCTGGGCAGGATGACAGCTTACCTAAGCGACGCCTTGTTTCAGGGGCCGACCCACAAGTCAAATATTAGGCCTGGGAGTCTGCCCCGAAAAGGCAAACAGCTGGTGGCAGGCATCTGTAACGTCTGTAAACAGGCCTGCGTTCCTGAGATAACCATGAAACATGGCAGACTGTGGCATACCTTAAAAACATAATAACAATGACAACAATAAAGAATTGGATGTTACCACTAGGCGGGCCACTTGGCACCAGACAGGACTCCAGGGCTGAACAGACAGGGACTGGAGCAGGGAGTGAGCAGGCAGCAGGGCCTGGAGTTTGGTGCATGATCCATCGCTCAGGAGGTTCAGGGCTCTCAGTGCCTCGTTCGCCGCCACCACTGTTCCCTTCCTCATTTTTGTCGCTATCAGCCAGTCTCTTCAGAGGACCTCAGAGAGCGCCAGCAAGTCCCACTTCCCACACTGATTCCCGGCGTCTGCGCGGGTGCCAGGGACCTAGAATCCCATCTCTGCTGCCCAGTATTGACTGCACCAGGTCTGCCTCCTTCAGCGGCGACCTCTGGCAGGCAGGTTTCGTGCAGTCGCCTTACTTTTAATAAATCCATCTCTTCTCTGTGACTTGGTTCTCTGGGCTACAGCCCCCTCCTTGGGGTCAGACTTGACCCGTGAGAAGAACTCAGCCACCACAGCCAGCTCTGTAGACAGAGGAAGGGCCGGACAGAGGATACAGGAGCCCTGGCAGCTGGCAAGAAAGAGGACAGGACCCAAAGCCTCCAAGAAGGATCACAGTCCTGCCCACAACTCCATCTCAGCCCAGGAACACCCAGGTCAGATCTCTGATCTCAGAATTGTAAGGTAATAAGCTGGTGTTGCTTTAAGCCACTACCTTTGTGGACATGTGTTGGAGCAGCCACTGTAACTGCTTGGCTGTGTCCAAGTGTGTGTGGCCAACAAGAATCGGAAGGTCCAGCTCCTCTTGTGTCCTGGTCGGGAGAGCGCTCGTGTGTTCTCAGGTGGTCGCTGTCCTAGGGTAGGGCCGAGACTCATGCCCACCCAGCCAAGCTGTGCAGAGAACAGCTAGCTCATTTGTTACCTACCTCACCTCACCTGTATGTCCCCGCCCTCAGTCAGCAAGAACTCCTAAGCTTATGGGGTCCGTATCTCAGGCGCTGCTCTGACCTCTTCTCTGGGTGCAGTCTTCTCTCTCAGAGCCCCTCATCCCCACCCCTGCTTTTGGCCAAGTCTGCATGGTCCCCACCCTGGAAGCAGACTTGACCCTCAACTCTGCATCAGAGACTAGCCAGGAGCCAGTGGACAGTGTGTGGAGCCAAAACCCCATCAACTCTGTCCCCTTGAGGGCCATGAGCCCCCGCCGGTAACACACGCAGACTTGGCCAAAAGCCACTGGATTCAAACCCGAGATAGGGAGCCCAAGGACATGGGGGTGTGACATCTCCATGCCCCTCTAGCCTTCTCCCTCCACATCCAGTCCCTTCCTCCTCCTGTCTTGGGAGGTGAAAGGGGGAATCCTTGCATCAAATCACCTGCTCTCGGAGGACAGCAACCCCTTGACACTAGCCTCCTTCCATCTCAGCCTGGCTCTTTGTCACCTGCTCCTTTGTCTCTTGCCCTAATTAGCACACCAGGCAGACCGTTTCAAGTCCTCCTCAGTTTCTGACAGTAAATCTCATTGGAGGTGTCTTCTATTCTAGAAGGTGGTTCTCAGTTGTAGCTGCATGTTGAGCTTTTGCCTACTGTAGTGCAGAGACATCTGGTCAACTGGTGTCAGCGTGTGGTGGCTCTGGCCCCACTCACCTCCTCCTGATCTGAAGTTCCAGGAGGGGTTGGTGTGTCCTGCGCTGCAGGCATCACCTGGGGTTCTTCTGTTGCACCCCCACGGGGCCTCCTGTTCTCCAGCTCTGAAGAAGGGATGTAATGCTTGAAAGAGTCTGAGTGGAATATAACTATCTTTTCCCCCAATTCTGCACCCAAAATATATGTCTCCAGCCAACCCTACCCCCACCGCCCACACAGGGTGCCTCCATATCCTCTTGTCTTTTTTCCTGCTGGGAGGGGACAGGGGACAGCTCTGCCTCAAAGGCAAAGGGGTTAAGCCAGACCATGTAAGGCCCCATCAGCAAAGGGGTGGCCTCTAGGTTTTCTGGCTGATGCAGATACAGCAAGAGTGGAAAGCGGGGGAGGGGAGGAGAATTTTTTTTTAATTAAGAAAAAGAAAAGAAAAGGTTTTCGGGATGATAATGACAACAATAATAGAAGCTACCATTAACTGAATACTTACTGATGGTCAGCATGTGCTAGGTACTGTAGGTATATTATTTCCCTTACTTTTTATAATAACCCTCAGAGGATGCATGTAGCAGGCACTTACCTGTTAAATATTTGTTGCAAGAGTGAACAAACTACTATTGGGGGGAAAAAAGAATGGCAATGGAAGCCACCGGATCCTTCCCCCCTGGTTCCAGGGGCTTATGATCTTCTGTTTGAGGCAAAGACTTGGCCTTGTCCATGCAGCTTTATTAATACTGTGGTCAGTGGCTGACAATATCCCCCTAGTTTTATACACTTGGCCCTTGTGTGTGTATGTGTATATGTGTGTATGTTTATGTGAGTGTGTATGTGTGTGTTGTGTACGGTTTCAAAGCTGAGACAGGAGTCTTATTTTTGTGTCTAACTTGGTGAGTATTTTCATATCATTTGGGAGAGGGAAATCGATGAGGTGCGGTCAACCCCACCTTATCCAGCGTTGGTCTGCTGGTCTCCGGAGCTCCTCGGAATCCCTCCATTGTCCGCAGCCTAACCACTGCCCCATCAAAAGCCATCGTGCAGCCTCCTCAAAGGAAAATAGCATTGTGTCTGTCCAATTGTGTCACTAAGAACAGATTCATTTGATCTCATCTGAAACTGAAATATTACATCTGGCAGACGTTCTCTGAGGTAGAACAAAGAGGACGTGTTCCCAGGCAGTTTGAGTTGGCGGGTTCATGAGGAAGCTGTTTCTGCAGCCCCGATGGTCTAGGACCAGAACCATTGGCTTGATCCCTGCCAGGCTTCCCAGAGCCACCAACCCACCCCATCTAAGGCAGACTAGACACCAGATGCTCATGACCATGTCCATGCTCACCCAGCCAACCAGGACACCTCAGCTCGGTACCCCCAGCTCTGAGCTCTGCACTAGCAAGCTCAGGGCTCCGGCTCAGAGCTGGAGAAGGAACGTGGGCCCTGTACCTCCAACCTGAACGTGGGCCCAGGATCCCTGACCGTCTCTTTCTGTTATGCTAAGCTACATGAGGTGGTGCAGGCAATGGTGGGACCTGCCCCAGCCTGTGACTCGGAACTTTTGTGGTTTGTGGCTCCTTTGACAACTTGTGAAAGTCAAGCATGTGCATCCTGGGAAAATGCACAATTGTACACAGTCACAGAAAGGTTTAAATGCCATTTCATGTCTGTAAAAATAAGTTCCCCCTGCCCCTATTGCACGTTTGAACCCAGCGTGTTGGTGAGTGAGAAGGCTTCCGTGTCTGTGCTCACACACTCAGACTGTTGCAGGAAGGTGTCCAACCTGTTTCCTGTCTCTGCTGTTCCCTAAGGGGGCTGAAGGGCAAGGTGAAGAAGGAGAGCTCCCAGAGGGAGCTGGTCTCTGACGCGACCCACATGAACGACACCCACTGTGCCCACTGCCTGCAGCCCTACCGGCTGCTGGAGGGCCCCAAGCAGCAGTGCCTGGACTGCCACCTCTTCGCCTGCCAAAGCTGCAGCCACGACGCCCACCCCGGGGAAGAGGGCTGGCTCTGCCACCCCTGCCACTTGGCCAGGTGAGCTGGGCCTGGAGATCCAGGACCCTGATGGTTTTGAGGGGTGGCTTGTCCCTTTGGGGAGTGGCTATCTGAAGAAGGGCACCTGTGCATGGTGGTTGGGCACAGCAGTGCCTCAGGCCTGGGCTCCATCTCTCCGCAGAGTCGTGAAGATGGGCTCCCTGGAGTGGTACTACGGGCACGTGAGGGCCCGCTTCAAGCGCTTCGGAAGTGCCAAAGTGATCCGGTCCCTCTGCGGGCGGCTGCCAGGGGCAGGTGAGGAGTGGGTGGAGGGAAGGTTGGGGTCTAGGGAACCCATTTGGCTCCCAGGCATGATTCACTGTTTCAGGGCCAAGCGGACTGCTTTGGCACCTGTGTCTGAGCACCTGTCGGTCCCTGTGTCTGCTGTTGTGATGGGGTGGGCTGCTTGCTGAGTGAGTGCAGCCTTTTGCACCCCGGTCTGGCCTGGCCCTGGGAGGTCCTACATGTTGACATCCCCACCCTCTGAAATCATATTTTCTCAGAGTTCTGTAGCAAGTGCAGAACTCACAGCCAAGTTCTCAAACTCGGCAGCTGATGGAATAGCTGGGCCCTAGTCCGTGCTTGAGTCCCTGGGTCCTCCCTCCCTGGGTGGGTATTTGGAGGGGTGACACACTGATAAATCCTTCAAACCAGAACATTTTTAAGAGTAAGAGTGGCCTCCTGACAAGCGCTGAGACCACAGACATGGCTCGCAGTGCCCCAGTCACACGGGAGGGACTGTCACCCTGTTCTTGGGGGTTCTTTCTCCTTTCCTCCTCAAGCTGCTTCTTCCGGGGCTAATATCTTTGTCTCGGGCTGGAGTCCACCAAAGTCCCACCTCCCGTGCCCTCTCAGCCAGCCAGGAGCCAGCCAAGGGTCTTCCTGCAGCCGAAGGAGCAGACAACACAGGAAAAGCCACGCTACAAAGCATCTGAAATCTCACCCCCAAAGTTGGCTGCTCGTGACTTTGGGGAAAGAAACCACAGGCCACATCAGAGCGCGAGGACCTGGGCCCCGCCATGGGAGGGCTGATTGCCAGGGACCTGGTAGGCTCAGGAGTCTGTATGATGCAGAAGGTCTCAGGGTCCAGAGCTCAGTGAGTTGAGTCAAAGGGCCTAGGAACCTGCCAATTTCAAAACTGTGACCGAAAGCCAGGAGGTGGCGCTGTGGGGCAGCAGGATCCCTGCTTCCAGCCACAGCGGAGGCTCCTGGCCCCAGGGAGGCAGGACTCAGGTCCCTACAGTGACATCCCCAAGGACTTTATCTCCCTGCTGGGGGCCCAAACAACCCTCTGAGAACGAGTGCAGGGAGGAAGCACAAGGCTGGGGGAGAGGTATGGCTAAGAAAAGTAGACAAACAAATGACTGCAGTGCCAGACCCTGTGCAGCTCTGGGGGCGCCCTGGGTCTGCCTAGCAGCCCTTTCCCAGAGGCCCCAGGACTGGATGGCAGGGGCAGCGGGAAGCGGTGTGGGGGGATGTGGATGGGAGGAGCCCCCTCTCTCCTGTCCTTGAGCTCACAGATCCCCGCAGGGTGTCTTTCTTCTCAGCCCCTTCTCTTTGGTTGTAGGTTTGTCTGACAGAGCACAGAGCTTGCCCGGCGTCCACAGTAAGTCCTTCTTGCTCAGACATTTTTATCTTCATTTCCACCTCCCTACCAAGAAATCTCTGTCAGGTCAGGAACGTGGGAAATCCTTTGGGTTTCTTTAACCACGACTCAATAGCTGGAGGTGGGTTAATATCAAACCCTTGTCCCAGGTGTAGAGGGATATGTAAGGGGCTGATAACCACAGGGTCATGGAGATGCTGCTCATATTTAAGCAGAGGGGTAGGGACACCACCCTGACCAGTCACACACACACACACCTGGGCCTTTGGAAACTACGGCCACATCCCCTCGATGCAGACAGAGTCCACGTCACAATGCCCTCTGTCTGGCTGTTTGAATTGAGTTTCAAGACTGTCGCTGTTCAGAGAAGGGCCACCAGCTGGCTGGCTGGTGTTCACCTCTGGGGACAGAGGAGGGGCAGAAAAAGGAAGAAGGGCCTGGGGCTGAGCCTCACTCCCTTCCAGCTGTGCCCGAGGCCGGGCCTGCAGATAAGCAGGGGGAATGAGACTGTGGAAGTGGTTTGTTTGGGGAAACAAAAATTAGCTCTAAGCCTCCCTCAAGGGGTGGGTGACTGTGGGGTGAATACCTACAGGTGTGATCCTATAACATTAATTCAGAGCACTGGTTTTCTGCTATGATGAGGACACCAGCTTTAACTGATGCTTGGATAGGTCATTGTAAGGTCAACAGAGGGCCTTGCCTGGATGTTTGTGATGGATGGATGGTGAATGGGTGGATGGACGGATGGATGGATGGTGGATGGTGGATGGAAAAATGGGTAGATGGATGGTGGATGGATGGATGGATGGATGGATGGATGGATGGTGGATAGTGGATGGAAAATGGATGGGTGGTGGATGGGTGGATGGGTGGATGGATGGTGGATAGTGGATGGAAAATGGATGGATGGTGGATGGGTGGATGGATGGATGGTGGATGGGTGGATGGATGGTGGATGGATGGTGGATGGATGGGTGGATGATGAATGGATGAATGAATGGGTGGGAGGATGGATGTGAGGAGGGGGGTAGACAGAGGGTTTGCCTTCTATCTCTCCCTAAACAGAGTCATGAAGGTGTCTGTTGCAGGTGAGCCTGAGCCAAGCCCTGGAGAGGGAAGTAGAGACAGTGAGAGTTCCAATACGGATGGAGAGCTGGACACAGGGGCTCAGGCCCATCCCCTTGGCAGCAAAGTAAGTCTCCCCCACCGTTGCCGGGGCTGCAGCCTTGGGCTCTGACTTCCTAAAAACCCCAGTGCTCCCATGACTCCACTATAGCTGAGCGCTATGGCTCCACCTCCTTTTGCCACGCCCGGACCATCTCTGAGGGCCATAAGCACTAGATAGAAGAATACTTTCAGCAGAAGGTCACTGTCACCATAAGAAACCCCTAGCAAGCCATGGGTGGGCAGAGGCTGCAGAGAAGGCTGCCTAGACCCCCAGACCTGCCTGGCCCTTGGCCTCGGCCCCTGGAGCAATGGTTGGAAGGGCAGGGGCAGAAGGCATACTGGGGTCATCCTAAGATGGCCTTTGCACCTTTCAGGGATGTAAATCCCTCAAATTGCAAACTTTTTTGCTTTTTTCTAGGACAAAACATGAGCCTTATTTTTTATTGGTGTTTGTTTCTGTTTTCACTTATTTTTAACTTTATTTATGGAGATAAAGACACGCAAAGTAACCCCCAGGGTTTCTGGGTAGGATGATGGAAGAGGAGCCGTTGAAGGGGAGCAGGTGGGAGGAGCAGGTTGGAGGAAGGGGTACAGCAGGCGATGATAGTATGGGCGGAGCCACTAGGAGAGACCCGCAATGCCAGGTCGACCCAGCTGCTCTGGGGGAATATATGCATCTGTTTATGACCAAAGCATGTTTGCGCCACTTACTAACCTTTCAGAACACTCCCCAGTGTCTACACTCTTCCCTACACATCCGTCTGAAGGATGGAAACCATCAGGGGGGTCAGAGCTAACCTCTGACTTTGCATCTAAGGTGCACAAGTTCTCCCTCTCCCCTCTGCCTCCCCCTTTTGCCTAAAACCCCAAGGGTGGGAAACCCGAAGCCTAACTGCCCCCAAGGCTGCAGCCTTCCGGGGCCTGTGTCCTGGGCAACCGCGAGTCCATCAGCAGCTTCCTCTCATCTCTGTGAGGGGTCCTGGGCATGCAGACCCTGTGAGGGGTGGGGGGGCTCTGGGCAGACTTTTGATGTGGCTTCAGAGCTGGGGCTCATCAGGTTTGTTTTAGGGCCCTGGGGTGAGGGGCGTCCAGTCCTCCTTGTCCACTGACCGCACTCTCCTCTTGCCCAGCCTGTGCCCGCCAAGAAAAAGCGCCTCCTCCCCATTCACAGCCTCGACTTCGAGGAGGACTCTGACGACTCCGAGGGGTGTTACAGTCACCCCCTGAGCCTGTTCTCAGTCCCAGCGGCCCCGGACAGCCTGCAGGTGAGTGGGCTCTCCTTCCTGCCCACCCCTCCTGGGAGCCGCAGGTCAGGGACGGGATCCAGCAGGCTCTCCGAAGAGGCTGAGCTGGCAGCATGGCTGTGTGTGGGGGAGGGCAGTTGAGTGAGGGGCATGTGGCGTTCAGGCTGGGTGCTTGTCCCGGAAGTAAGGCCCAGCCCACTCACTCGGGAGGGCAGACAGAGGACTGGCATCTGCCCAGGAGTTGGACGTGCCTGGACCTCCGTGTTATTGGTGGGGTCATAAGCTTATTGCCCAGAGGAGGCTGGTCCTACGTGGAGGAGCTGCCGTTAATAATCACAGCAGCACTGTGGCCCCACAGGGCCCACCCAGCAGCCAGGACAGGTGGTCACTCTGCTCTTCAGGTTTGTGACCT
Organism: Pipistrellus kuhlii; assembly: GCF_014108245.1. Classification (NCBI taxonomy): domain Eukaryota; kingdom Metazoa; phylum Chordata; class Mammalia; order Chiroptera; family Vespertilionidae; genus Pipistrellus; species Pipistrellus kuhlii. The sequence goes on from NW_023425573.1 coordinate 28,854,509, forward strand.
TGGTCTGGGAACCCTCCGTGAGGCTCCATACCCCACCACCTGAGAGGGATGACCATCTCCCTTCACAGGGTCACTCTCAGGACCAGAGGCTGTGCCAATCACCCATAGGGCACATGCAGCTTGGGCACAAGACCCAGAGCAACGCCCAGCTTCAGCAGGACCCCTGAACTCGGGGACCCCTGGGCTCAGGCAGTGCCGGGCCACAGCTGGGACAGGGCTGGGCCTGCCCAGGCTGACTGGCACACCTCTGTTGGGGACAGGCTAGCAGGATGGAGAGCCAGCACCCAAGAGGCCTTGGGCCACGGGTCCTGCTCCAGCTGCAATTCTAGGGGTGCAGTTTCCCTTTCCTATGGCCTCCAGGGCCTGGGAGGACTTCCTTCCTGCCCCCAGCCCCAGCCCCAGCCCCAGCACAGCCAAGCTGGAAAGGAGTGGGGGCATGTGGCTCCCTGACACCTTCAATGTCCCCTTTCCTTGGGGACCTATGGCACAATTGAGGGAGACTTCTGCAGGCCTCAAGAAGGGTGGGGGAGGGGTGTAAGGCTCACAGCCAAGGGGCCGCCCCACCCCCACCCACTCTTGCTTCTCTGACCTTCAGGAATTATTAAGATGGACACAGAACCACACACACACACACACACACACACACACACACACACACGAAACTTCCCACCCACTTCCTCAGGGCTTTGGTCTGGGTGGGTCTAGGCCCCGAGGCTGTTGGAAGAGTTTCTGTCTCCTTGTGTGCTACCTGGCCCAGCATTCAGGCCCCCACCTCCTTCCCTGGAGACAGGATACAGAATAGGCCGTGAAACTGAAGGGACCTGGGATGTCAGGGCGAGAGGGGAGGTGTGTGGTGCTCGGTCAGCAGACGGCACCTGGAAGCCCTCCGAATGTGCACTGCACAGACCCACACACCAAGGAGCTGCCCCAAGTCCAATCCCCCCAGCGGTTGACAGGCCCCATGTGCTCAGGCCCTCACAGGTGAGCCCTGCGCGGAGGAGGCCGCCTCCCAGGAGGCCGTGGTCCTGCAGGAGGCTGATGCCAGGGCCTCTGGGGGCCACCCCCACCCAGAAGAGCAGACAGACATCCTCTCCCCTGCCGGATGGGATGCCCGCACTGAGCTCTGCCTTCCAGGAGAGTCCTGCCCAGGAGCCCTGAGAATCACTTCCACTCCTGGTAGGTGGCCTTGGCCGCTGTCTTCTGTCTGGGCTCTGCATGGTAGAGGGATTTCTGGAAACCCTGCCCACCACCCCAAGTTGGGCAGACACACTGGCTGGTTTAAAGCAGGCCTTTCCTTCCCTGTGATTGGCGGGCATGTGCAGTCCTGGCAAACCTCATGGATTCCTGCTTCCCCCACACACACCCCTCCCCCAGCTGCGTGTGCCCTCGCAACATTCAGGTAACCAGCATTGACCCCCGACCTGACCACACAGCTGCTGCCATCTTTAATTATTTTTTGTTTGTTTGTTATTTTTAAATCCTCATCCAAGGATATTACTTAATTGGTTTTTAGAAGAGAGGGAGGGGGAGAAATGGGGAGAGAGAAATATCAATTGATTGCCTCCTGCATGTGCCCTGACCAGGGCTAGGGATCAAGCTTGCAACTGAGGTATGTGCCCTTGCCCGGAATCAAACATGGGACCCTTTGGGCTTTGGGCTAATGCTCTATCCACTTAGCCAAGCCCCCTAGGGCTCACTGCCCCCTTTACAGAGGACATTGTGGCAGGGCAGGGACATGCAGGTCTTCCTGAAACAACAGACCGATGGTCACTGGACCAACCGTCCTGACCGGGACCGGGCATCTCACAGCTGAGGACTCAGGGTGCCGCTGGGGACCCATGGGGCAGTTCCATGGGGGTGACACCTACCTGTCCCTCATGAATGGGGAGGTCTGTAAGTGCTGAGAACACAGATTCGTTCGATTGAATTTGTTGCCAGACAGTTTGCTTCCTAATGAAATCCTGAAGCATTGTCTGTGCCTGTGGGGGTGCGAGTGCGGTCAGAGTCAGACTCCCTGCTGACGTCGGGCAAATAAGATCACACAGCAGCACAGCCTTCCACTAACGCGGCTGCGCAATGTGGTTAGGACACCATCCTCTTTCCGTTCTCCCCTTTTCATTATATTAAAGAGACCATAATCTCATGAGCCACACACCCTCTAGGACCCTGGAGGCATTGGGCGGGGAAGGTGAGCTAAACAAGGAGTAAGTGAATCTACATTGACTGAGCATGCAAACTGGGACACACTCATCCCCTCCCGTGGTCCCTAATCACCCAGGTGTGTGCTCAGTGGCTGGGTGGGGCTGAGGGACAAGCGGGGGAGATAGGGGGACTGTATCAGGCTGAGAAAAGGCTCTTGGGAGGCCTGCCATTCTGGGTCAAGCCCAGCGCTGCAGCCCACTACCCTACCTCAGTGACACGAAGACACATTCCCCATCTTCACACTGGGAGCAGGTCACAGGGCGCGTGGTAGAAAAGGTGTGTGTGGGAGTGTGACGGGCAATATTATCACTTTCCTAATAGAGCATCAAACCATTGCACGGTCTGGGATTCGATGGAAAATGGCGTGCAACTCGACCAAGCCGCTCAGCCCCCGGGCCTCAGTGCCCTCACTGTGAAAACGGTTACAGTGCCTAAGTAGGTATTGAGAAGGCCGTGCCTGTTCACTATTGCTGGTAACAGATTACACAGACGTACCAGCTTAAAACAGCACACATTGGGTATCTCACTGTGGCCAGCAGTCCAGGCTCCATTATGTCCTCAGTACAGGGTCTCGAGGCTGGAACCAGTGTCAGCAGGGCTGGAGCGGCCCCTGCGTCCGGGCCCCAATCTCATTCAGATTGTGGGCAGAACTCACACGGCCGCCCCCAGCAGATACAGAAGTAGCTCCTGCACACGTGACTCTCCCACGCGGTGTTGTATGCAAGATGCTGTCCACATGAGGGTCAACCAGGTGGGCAGTGGTGAGCGCTGGGCTGCCTCTGTGTCCTGAAGTTTCTTGTTGGAACTTAGTCTGGTTGAAGGGTCTCAGCCCCATAACATCAAAAATATAATCACGTCCATGGTTGCTCCGATCTCTCATTTTTCCGTTGGAAAAAATGTCCATTGACTTTCAGTCTCTCACCCCCAATAATCCAAACCCACTGTCCCTCCCCAGGGGTGAGCATCGTCAGGAACGAGCAGCTCCCCTCGCAGTGCCTGGCCGATGTGGACACCTCTGATGAAGACAGCATACAGGCCCGAGAGGCAGCCTCCCACCTCTCCACTCAGAGCGGCCGGACCTCACCTGCCAGCCAGGTATGGGGCGTGGGAAGACTCCTGGTAGCTTCTTTGAGTGGAGCTTTTTCATCTTATACCAAGTCATAACAGAAATTACAGCGTTCCATACTTTAAAAGCTGTAAGATTGCACAAGCCTACTTAACAGAGATGGGTGATGTCATCAAAATACATGTGTGTGTTCCCATGGTGGAGGGGTTTCTGGAAACCCTGCCCACCACCCCAATTTGAGCAGACACTCCCAGTCCCCTCCCCAGCCCCAGCCACCACCCATCTGCCTTCCTGTCTATGGAATCATACAATGCAGGACCCTTTGTGACCGGCTGCTTTCTGCTTTTGAGTTCATCCTCATTGTAGCAAGGGTCAGAACTTCATTCCTTTAAGAAAATTCAGCTTGGCCCTAGCTGGTTTGGCTCAGTGTCTAGCAGGCGTCTTCAAACTTTTTAAAGTGGGGGTCAGATCACGGTCCCTCAGAGAGCTGGAGGGCCGGACTATATGAACTACTAATTCCTACTGTAACACCTCGGCTGCGCTCACTGCCCAAAAAACCTGGCGGGCCGAATCAGACTCCTCTGCGGGCCGCATGTGGCCCGTGGGCCATAGTTTGAAGAGCATCACCTGCGGACCAAAAGGTCCTGGGTTCGGTTCCAGTCAAGGGCATGTACCTTGTTCGCAGGCTCCTCCCGGAGCGCGTGCAGGAGGCAACCAATCGATGTGTTTCTCTCACATCAATGTTTCTCTCTTCTTTCCCCCTGTCTTCCACTCGCTCTAAAAGATCAATGGAAAAATATCCTCAGGTGAGGATTAACCAAAAGAAAAGAAAATTCAATTTAAAGTATGTAAGCCCTAAATTAGTGAGAACTGCTCACATAAAAACACCGATTTATGACGTAGTCCATCCATCACAAGGTTCCTTTGGAACCACAGGCTCCTTTCACTGAAATTAAATCACAAGCCCGTTTACAGACAACTGATGAGAACAAGAAAGTACATTTCATTGGGGAAAAGGCAATGCTGTTTCAGAGGAGAACATCGTGACCTGCTAGGCTGATCCTGACTCACCAGTCTTGGATGGGGCCCTAACTTCTATGGAAGAAATTGTGGGATTTGGGGCCATTTTGTAACTGATAACTCTCAAAGCATGGAAACCAGATGGGGTGAATGGGCCCTGCTCTGGATGGAGAATCCTGAGCCACAGCTGCCCCGAGGCTGGTCTCACGCACATCTACAGAGCCTGGGTTACTGCAGGTCCGGCTTCCTCCACATGCTGGTGCCTGGCACAGAGCCCCCCCGGGAGCTCTGGAGGGTGCCTTCGTGGAGTTCCCCTCCTGGAGACCCATAGGCCGAGCTCTGGGCTGGCAGGCGGAGAGGATGGCCAAATGGTTAGCAGGATAGAGTCCTCCCTTGGGACAGAGACCTCCTTGGGATAGAGACGTCCCCCAGAGGAAAGAGGCCTCCCCCCAGGATAGAGACCTCCCTCCTGGAAGAGACATCTTCCCCAGAATGGCGAGGTCCCCCTGGAATAGAGACCTCCCGGGTAGAGCCCTCCCCTGGGAACAGAGGCCCCCCGGGATGCAGCCCTCCCTGAGATAAAGCCCTCCCTGTGACAGAAACCTCCTGGGATAGAGACTTCCCATGTGGCAGGACCACAGTGGCAGAGGATCTCCCCGTCTCCTAGAGAGAAGACAATGGGATGAAGACTAGAATTAAATTGTCAGTTTTCAGTAGGTTTTTGATTTAGCAACCTTAGTAACTTTCAGTAAAATACATAGCCCAGCTGGTACTAACTGTTCTGTAAGCCACCTTGAATTATTCTGGCTCATGCTTGTATCTTATCTCTGGAAATTTTTCTTCATTTACCTCTATCAACTCTATGTACTTCGACTAACATCTCACCTACAATAGAATGCGTCTTTATATCAGGGAAACCGGGCAGCAGGAGGCCATGCTCCCAAATGCAGCCACACCAGAGCTGCTCTGGGGCCGGAATGGGGGGCCCTCCACCTCTGCCCCCAGAGCAGCCCTTCCGACCCCAAGACTCACAGACATGCGCTGAGTTCTCCAGAGCAATGTCTTATTGGGGCGCATCTGCATGGTGCTCCTGGGATCCGTCACCTGTCTCTGCTTTGTACCCATAGTTAGGACTTTCTGGGTGAGGAATATTCAGGAAGGACTTTCTATAAATAACTCCTCCTGCCACGAGGAGGCCAACGAGGACACAGCATGCAGCACGAAGGACACTTCCACGGGGCTGAGGTGGCGGGGGCAGGAAACGGAGCCCCGGCACTTAACCCACACCACCATGGGGGGTGAGCCCCCACTCCCGAGAGCCGGTCCCGGGTCATCGAAGCCATGCTCAGGCTGCACACACTGACTCGGTTTCCCCACAGGAGCCTCATCAGTCCCAGATTATGGCTGTTCTGTGTAATGCATGGCCTATGTCTGTGTTGTGCTTGCAAGTTATACATTTTGGTTTTGTCGCCCAGAAGTTGAAGGCAAAACCGTTCACACTTGATGTCCGTTCGTACGAGTCTAGTAACATGATGACCCTGACAGTTGGGGCTCACACAGGGGAAGATGCCACCGCCAACGCAGTGGCCATTTGGGGCCGAGGGGGAAGGCTCAGCAGCTGCATGGAGGTGGCCCCTGAGTCCCCGAGGAGCAGGTGTTCCGTGGGCATGTCTGATGGCCCCAGTGGCTCTCAATGCCAGATAGAAACCCGGAGCTGTTATATCTGCGCTTGCATGCGGTCCTGGAGGCCTCCCTCCCCCTGAGAGGCCTGGGTGCCAGCCTGGCCTTGTGAGAGCACCACGCCAACCCCCCGGCTCCTCTGCCGGCTGCTGCCTTTCCATGGCTCTATGCTCCCCCAGTTCCTGCTCACCTCCCCCAGCCCCAGGTGAGAAGGGCCCCAGTGTCATCATGGGGAGTTTATCTTTCTTCAGTGACACCTCACAATGACACTCTTGGCACTGGTGGGCTGGGCCCTCCTCTCCAGGCCTGAAGTGGCAGCCTAGCGTCCTGACTGCTCCAGGGCACGAGGCTGTCTGCTGGGCTCCCTGTTCCGAGGTATTGACCTCCGTCACTTTAAACTGAGTGCAACCAGAGGTGGTCTCAGTCACCAGGGCCGCTCCAGAACGAAACCCTCGAGGTGACCGCCCTCAGCTTCGCTCTTCCTTGGGGGGGGGGGGGGGGGGGGGCCCTCCGCCCGCTCAGGGCTCTCGGTGCTGTGAAGACCAAACTAATTACCTCGCAAACAATGCAGAGGCACCTTTCCCCGGAAGGGCCCTTGCCCTCTGCTAAACCCAGGTGAGCCTCGAGAGAGATAATGGCAGGAAGGCTGCGTCCGCTGGGCCTGCAGAAAACTGAACAAGAATTGATTTTCTCCTGTCCCCGTCTGGGAGCTAATAGCTTCTGGTGACTCAAGAGCCTGGTGACTCAAGGATGAGGAAGTTGTGTGTTTAGTCACTTCAAGCTGTCCCCTGGCCCACCAGTGACCTGCAGCTCCTGCAGATAATGAGTTTTGGTTTGATCGGCCTGGCCTCGTTAACTCACGCCTTCCTGTGCTGCGAGGGACAGCAGCTGCCCTGGTAACGATCCCCATTGGCCTTTCATGTCCAGCTCCCTGGTCTTGGTGAATCTGTCACCCCTCCTGCTTTTGCTGTCCCAGAGCCCTTGGTGTGGGAAGACAGGTGTCTTGGTCACCCTCCCCGGGTCATGGCCTCAGGGACGGCCCCAGCTTTCCATCCACGGCTTGGGAATTTGGTGCTTCCCAGGGGGTGGGTGCTGGGTCTTGCTGGTGGGAGTGGGCTGTGTCCCAGCCACTGTATCCTCGGCTGCAGGGTTTTGGAGTGAGCAAACGCACATCAGTGGTGGAATGTCTGATGACCCACCTGGAGACAGGGTCCCGGAGCCCCTTTGTTAAAGGAGGTTGAGGTACTAACAAAGCACAAACTAAGGAAATAGTTAGTGAAGATCTATGCACCCCTCGTTCACTGCACGTTATTTAGAATAGGCAAGATATGGAAGCAACCCAGGTGCCCAGCAAAGGACAAGTGGATAAAGAACAAGTGATACATATATACAATGAGAAATGACTCAGCTGAAAAAAAAAAAGATGAAATCTTGCTATTTATGACAACATGGACAGATGTAGAGGGTATTATGCTGAGTGGAATAAGTTGTACAGGAGGTGTTGGCCAGGGTGGTTCAGTTGGTTAGGCACCATCCTATGCACAGAAAGGTCACTGGTTCAATTCCCAGTCAGGGCACATACCTGGGTTTCAGGCTTGATCCCCAATAGGGAGTGTGTGGAAGACAGCTGATATCATGTTATTTCTCACATCAATGTTTCTCTCTCTTCCTCTCCCTTCCTCTCTCTCTAAATCAATAAAAACGTTTCCTTAAAAATAAGTAATACTGACACCTGGTCTGTGTGTTCAATGTTTAGAGTGGCAGCCCACACATCAAGGAGTCTCAGGTTCAATTCCCAGTCAAGGCCTACAGGTTTGATCCCTGGCCCTGCTTGGGGCATGTGAAGGGGCCAACCAGTCCATATGTGTGTCTCTCTCTCATGTAGATATTTCTCTGTCTCTGTCTCTTTCTCTCCCCCCCCCCCATCTCTCCCATCTTTCCACTCTCTCTAAAAAGCAATGAAAAAAATAGCCTTGGGTGAGGATTAACAAAACAATAATTGTAAGTCATACAGAGAAAGAGGAATACCACATGATTTCACTTATATGTGGAATCTAAAAAAAGAAAACAATGAACAAAACAAAACAGAAACAAACTCATACAGAGAACAGAGATGCTTGCCAAAGGGAAGGAGAGGGAGGGGCTGGGCAGAAAGGGGGGAGAGTAAGAGGTACAAGTCCCACCTATAAAATAAGTCCTGGGGATAGGGAGCAGAGCCAGGAACAGCCTCTGGACCACACAGGGAGACAGATGGTGCTGGCCGTACTGTGGGGATGGCTTTGTCAGGTATATTCATGTAAAATCACTCTGCTGTACACAGGAGACTAATATAATATGGCATGCAAATTATAAGTCAAATAAATGTGTAAATAGATAAATGGGGGATCTTAGATGGCCTGCTGGCATCAGGATCACCAGGAGCTGGCCACCCTACAGAGCCAGGTTGGAGGCCGGGTCTGGGCCCAATATGGGGCCTTGGGCAAGCACACGTGGAGAATGGATGGAGACACTGCTCAGCGGGAGCCTCAGGGGTGCTCCAGGATGCCACCCTCTCAGAGCCCTGCCTCTGAGTACGGTGCGCACAGATGCCACTGAACCGGACCCGCTCGCTTGCTTATTTCAGGGTCCTGGTGCCAGCGAGCCCACAGAGGCAGACGTGGAGGAGGAGACCCTGAAGAGAAAGCTGGAGGAGCTGACCAGCAATGTCAGTGACCAGGGAGCCTCTTCTGAGGAGGAGGGCAAGGACAAAGGGGCGGAGCTGGACAGGAGCACTTCCTTGGAGGACCTCCCCAGGATGACCCCAGAGGTAAGGCCATCCCCCACGGTCTCCACAGGACATGGGCGGAGGTAGGGCCAGGGGTCAACAGTCCGTAGCTAACACAGCAGCCCAGCCCAGGGCAGGCAGCTGATCCCTGGAGGTCAGTGAGGGGTCGTGACAAGGGCCACAGGGGGCCCAGCCCCTGGCTGACCGCCCAGCTCCAGGAGTGAAGAGGAAAGAGGAGGGTAGGATGAGGTCCTTGGTGAAGCTGCAGTCACTCTTGTCCTAGGTGTGCACGTCTGCGGGCCAAACACACAGATGGGAAAAGAGCCCCCCGCACTCCCAGGACCCCCTGCAGACCGCCAGGACCCCGGACGAGGCGCTGTCGCAGCTGGAGGACAGGGTGGCCGTGACGGCCTCCGAGGTTCAGCAGGCGGAGAGCGAGGTAGCCCACAGCCTCGGGAGCAGATGGCTCCCCAAGACTGACAGCGATGGGGCCCTGATGATGTGACAGCAGGAGAGGAGCTCCCCAACGGCTCACGCAGGGGAGCCCCTTCGGCTTCAGAACAGGAGTTTGGGGGTCCCTGTGGGAATCACACCCCCACCACCATCCGCCTGCCTCACCCCTGCCCCTTCCCCTTTGCTGTAGAGAGGGGCAGACGGGGTTTGTAGCCACTGGAGGAAAACGCAGGCACTCACGATGCCCCACCCCATGGAGGGGCTTCTCTAGAAGCAGTTAAGAGTTTAGGGCAGCCCAGAGCTCAGGACCACATTCTGGCCCGAGGAGCATGGGCCCAGAGCTTCCGTGTAAGGGTGGAGGTGTCGGTGGTGACAAAGGTCCGAGGACAGAGCAGGCCGCCCAGGGACAGTCACCAGGGGTTGATGGAGAACTGGGCTCTGCTCAGCCCTCCCCCCAGGGACCCACAGAGAAGAGATGGCCTATCCTTCAGACTCTGGCCCCAGCTGGGGGTGACCCAGCCCCTCCCCAACAATCATGGCACCTGCCTGAAATGGGACCCCAGAAAGTACATCTGGGTGGGAAACACAGTAAAACTGGTGGATGAGGGCAGCTGCTCTCCCAGGACTGTGACGGGAGGTGGGACTTCTGAGGGACGTCTGTCTGTTTTCACTGACCCCCCAGGTGTCGGAAATCGAGGCCAGGATCGCAGCCTTGCGGGCTGCAGGGCTCACGGTGAGGCCCTCGGGGAAGCCCCGGAGGAGGTCTAAGCTCCCGGTGAGTGGACACTGCAGTGCCCGAGGCCAGGGTGCCCCGACTCCTGGCCAGGCCCACAGGGTGAGAGCCCTGGGCAGCCATCTCCCCCTCCTTGAACTGCTGCCTCAGTGCCCTAACAGCCATCCATGGGCTGTGCCCTGGGGAGCTCTTTTTCATTCATTGCTTTTCTAACTGGAGAAAGTGCTTTAAGAGGGATCCTCGGCGCCCAGGAGGGTTTCAAAGACACCAGTGCACAGTTCAGAGCGCAGAGGAAGCACCTGAATGACGACACCCATGTTGGCAGCTTAACAAACTGCCCCCAACAAAGTGTGCCTAGAGCGGGGTGGGAGGGCAGCAGGCCCCCACGTCCCCCAACATCTCTCCTGGGTCACCTTGGGGATGTTCAGGCAAAATCACTCTGGTGAGGACACCTGCCGAGAATGAAAGACGGTCCTGGGAGAGGCCAGGACGAGCCTGCCAGGTAAAATGCAGGGCGCCATTTCACATAAATGATGACTCATCTTCCCGTGTGAGAATAGCCAGTGCATACTGGGGCATACGCTAAGGAACGGCTTGTTGTTTCTCTGGAATTCAGAGCAAATTGGCCGTTCTGTGTTTTAGTTTGCTAACCCTGGTCGTGCCCCCGTCCCAGCTCACTGAGTGGCCTATCTGGCAGGGCCAGCGTGCCTGCCCCGCATTCCTGAGCAAGTGCGAAGGAACGCCACCCCGTGTCCAGCCGGCCCCGGGGCTGGAAGTGACACAGGGAAGATAACGTACAGGCTTCTTCCTTGTCCCCCAGATATTTATGCCCCGACTTGCTGGGAAATTGAGCCAGAGTCCCAAGGATCTACCTGCAGGCCCTTCAGATGGGGTTGAGGTGCGTGCTTCTCTCCTTCCCCCCAAAGGATGGACAAAGAGGGAAAGGTGGACACCCCTTCTCAGAGCATGGCAGGCCTGGGGGCGGTGGAGAATTGTGCAAGCCTCACAGGCTGGTGGCCTCAGATACACTGAGTCGAGGGTGGGAGCTGGAGGAACCCTCACAGCCCACGCCTCCCAACATGGGCAGCTCCCCAGAGCAAAGCACCTTTTATGTTCTGGCACTGGGTGCTTAACTGATTGCCACCATGCATTTTAATATTGTTAACTGTTCAGTTATTGTCAAAGAGCAGAAGCAGTCCACCGGGTTAGTACTTAGAGTCTGGAAGAATAATGGGTCCCAAGTTAGCTCCCCTTGTTTCTAATTTACAATCAAGTGAAGCCCAGAGGTGTCTCCTTCCTTCCAGGTGATGGCGGGGCCCCACCTTCTGAGGACGAAGTTCAGCAATACCCCTGAAAGTCAAGGTGAGAGTCACCTGCGTCCCTCCTCCCCGCAGGCTGGGGAGGGGCTCTGGGGCATGGAGGGAGGCAGGGCTCTGAATGTCCACATCACCTGTGGGACGCCGCAGCCAATGCCCCTGCACCTGCAGGACGCTCTGGTGTGATGGGTGTCACAGCCAGAGCCCTGAGGAGAGAGCTTTCCTGAGGAGGAGGCCCCAGCCCCTCAGGCCGGCTGTCACATCACAAAAGGAAAGGAAAGGAGTGGCGGACCCCACACCAGCCCAGGGACCTTTCTGTTGCTTTGCCCCCAGTGAGCATTTCTGGGCTCCAGGGAGGTAGGGTTTTCGTGCCTGCTCCAAAGAGTGTTCCTTGGCACAGCTGCTACACTGTGGGTGCTTTGCTGAAACTATTGAGTGCTGAGAGAACTTCTCAGGGGTGGAGGGGGGGGGTCCATTTTTTTGCTACTTGGTTCATTTCCTGGGAGGCAAAGACACTTGTTTGGGTGAGTGTGTGATTAATAAGCACGCCCCTGTGTTTTCTCCAAAGGCAAAGATGAGGAGTCCTTTGTCCGGAAATCTGTGTACCGCGGGTCCCTGACACAAAGAAACCCCAACAGCAGGAGGGGCACTGCCCACCACAGCTTTTCGGTAAGGATTCATCCGGCTCTCTGAGGTGTCTCCAAAATTCTGTGGCCTGTCAGGTTATTTGTTGGTATTAAGTCCTCAGAGAGAAGAAAATTGGGGTAAAGTAACATGTAAACTTGGCAAAAGACTTAAAGAAAAATCTTATATGTGCATGTGTGTGCATCTGTGTGCATACCCATCTCTGCATGTTTACTGTGCACCTGTGTGCATACCCGTCTGTGCATGCTTATTGTGCATGTGTGTTTGTGCATTGCAGAAACCTGTAATGACCCACCAGCCCTAAGGGGGAGAGGTTCTTGGGAACAGAACAGAGCAACAGAGCAGCCAGCCTTGCTTTCCCTCCCTCACAGCCACCATGTCCCCCCATCTGCCCCGCACTCTCCATCCCACACCATCCAGAGGAGAAACAGGAAGAAACACCGTCCGTGATGGAACCGCACCTGTGAAATGAATTACGGTCCTCAGACCTGCAGCTGCTCACCCCCATTCACTGACAACTTCCCAGGCCACCTGGCCAGCCTGCTCCGATCCGTGAGAGACTTCTAAGCTCCATCTTCCCTTAGGGACAATGTTGTTTAAATTTTTTTGAAAGACACACAGAAAACCTATTTGCCATGAACTTTCACCCTGTTCACTACTGCCTTTCTCACGTTGGTTTCATGAAAGGAGCAGAAAGGAATAACAGTGTGCATCAGAGTGTGGGTGTAATTGGAGAAGGAAATTGGGCATCAATACAAGGAAGGAACTGAACTCATGATCAGCTGAATAATGAGAGAGGAATAGAGCCCCTGACTGCCCTCCCCCCCCCCCCAATATATACCTATTCTGTAAGTTCATCTATGGGTCAGAGACTGGGAGACATTGCCCTCCAGTCAAGGGCAGAGCATACACATGGTAGAAGTGGCATATGATCAGTGCCCAGACACAGACCTACAGGACCTGTGGGGAGAGGCAGTGATGGAAATGTACACGAGGCAGCAGCCTGGGGCTCAGAGGGCCAGGACCCATGAGTGGTGCCCGCAGGCCACTTGCCACAAGTTCCATAGGTAAGCCCTAAGTCCACCATCTCAGACAGGCTAGGACTCAGGGCTACTTCTGGGCGTCTGTGTGACTCGTTCAGTTGTAAGAGGAGCCCACTGTGAGCCTCCAGAGCTGCCTTCGGGCACAGAAACTGACCATATCGCCCATCGCAAGCCTGGCTGTGGCTTTGTAGGTTCCCTGGTTGGTTTAAACCTGGGATCAAATTTAAGCCTGTTTGCCGAGGAGGACATGGAGCCTTTGGTGCGAGGCAGTACTCCTGGAGCTCCTTCTGTGGTTTCTGTACTCCTGAAGTGATGTTGGGTAAGCTCCAACCTGGCGCTCTCAATGGGTGTCTTGTCCAGTTCACCTGGTACCCATAAGAGGAAGATGGAGAAGTGATACCCTAGGGTAGGGGTGTCGAACTCAATCAGAGAAGGGGCCAAAATCTAAAATCCAGCCTAAATCGTGGGCAGAATGGTTTACTGAACAGTCATAAACTGTCATTGTGATGGAAACGCAGCGGAGTGCAGTGATGACAGCGCGGTGCGGGCCACATTGCAAGGCCTGGCGGGACGGATTTGGCCCGCGGGCCTTGTGTTTGACACATGTGCCCTAGGGCCTTCGATGATGAGACTTCTTCAGACCTGACTGCTGACAAGCCCCACCCACAGCTGCACAGGATCCACCCTGAACCATTGTCAGGTCACCACAACAGCTCTGGTGCAAAGGCAGCCTCCAGGGGGTGGAATGAGCCAGCCTCAGGCTGTGCTGGGATTGGTGGAAAAGGTGGATCTGTGGCTCCTTCTCGGAATGGAGGCTGGTTCAAGGGTGTTGCTCCCAAGTCAAAGATACAAATGATTAAAAGATTCCCATAAATGGAAGGGAGGTCAGTTTTTTATGGACACCTGTCCTTATTCACAAAGTAAACTAAAGTCAAGGTGAGCTCCTAGGAGTCAAAGGAGACACAGTTCTGGCTGCCCTACATGTCCCTGCATATTCCTACGACAGGACGGGGTGCTGTGCCCCAGAACCTGCTCTCAGCCACCTGTGCTCTGTTCACACTGTGCTTGGTCCACGACCAAGGTCTCTGGGCTACTAATGCCCAGAGCAGTCACATAGCCATCCCTCCAGCTCCTCCAACTCCTGCCACCATGGAACTCATCAATTCTCCCATCCACAGCGCTCCCATCCACAGCGCTCCCATTGACAGCGCTCCCATCCACAGCGCTCCCATCCACAGCGCTCCCATCCACGGCGCTCCCATCTGAGCCACCCAGCCCTGGAGCTGGAAACCCCAGGCCCCAGCCCCCAGCCCTGTGCCTCCCCGCCCCTCATCAGACCACACCCTACGCTCTGTGTCTCCCAAATCACTCCCGAATTCCCGATTCCCCTCAGTCACCTCATGGCTTTTTCCAACAGGAAAAATCCCTTGCTTTCCTGGGATAAAACTCGGACAAGATAGTGAGGTTTTTAATACATTGCTGAATTTGTTACTTTAATATTTTATTTAAAGGGGGAGGTAGAAAAGGTAAAGGGAGAATAAATGGTGATAGAAAAAAACATTTTATTTAGGGGTTTTTCCCTCATCTGATGCCTTTAATATTTTGTCTCCCACTGTCTACAGACCCCCTGGTGAAGCCCCAGAGTGGTGGGCACCAGTGCCACTCTGTGACAAAGCTACTTTGCTGACAGGGGTTTACTCTCCCCCGTACACACACAGGCACACATGTATGTACACACAGGCATATGTGTGCTCACACACTTGTACTGGCACACGTGCACACATACATACATGTACACACATGCTCCCATGGTGATGCCCAGACAGCTGCCTCCAGGTGACCCTGATTGCCCACATATCTGTGGGGACCACCCGAGGGCTGCCTCTAAGACAAGGACACATCTCCAGACAGCGATCCTTCACCACAACTCGTGGCACTTGGCCACGACTACCGCTGAGATACTCCCAGTTCTGATGGAATCCATCCCCAGGGACCTTACCTGCAGCCACCATCACAGCCCCGCACCCACCCTCCACTGCCCAGGCCCCAGTCACATCCCCCCTCACCAGTGCCCACAGACTCCAGATCCGCAGGGAGCTTGCTGGCCACCAGGAATGGGCAGCCAATCCCCAGAGGGGGAGATACAGCCTGGAAGAATTTCTGAGAATTGATGGTCATAGGGCATGTCCTATCACAACCTACAAGTCTGAGGGGGCTACCCAGGTCTCCTCCCCAGGCTCAGGCTCCCTGACCCTACACTCAGCAGCACTTAGTGACCTTTGACATAACCTAATTATTCAGAATACAAATGAGTTAGGTGTCTAGGTCCAAGGTAAATGGTAGGATATTCACTTATTTCAACTCGAAGATTTAACTGTTAAATGAAAAGATGAGACTCAAAAACATATAAATATGATGAACTGGCCCAGAAAAGATGTGGGAAACCAATAGGAGGAAGCACATCACCTGTGAAATGATCCACTTCTTTGCTTTTATTGTGCTTTTTTTTTCTCTTTTTTTTTTCTTTCTATTTTTCTGCATGTGTTAATTTCTTTCCAGATGTATCTAAATTGCCTTTACAATAAAATTCAACAGATTTGTTTTCTGGTAATAATACACTTGCCCATTGAAAACATGAATGATGAAGACTCGTAAAAGCCTGGAGAGGAAACTCTTAAGCTGTGAAATGGACGAGAGTCGATCGTGTATGAGAATGACGCCATGGAAAGCCACAGGCGGAGGAGGATGGTGGAGACGACACCGCCGTGTCCGGCGTGGTCCTTCTCCTTTCGCCGTGACTTAGAGGAGGCGGAGGAGTGGCCGCACGGTCGCCCTCTGTGCGGGAGGCAGTGGCTCATGTGCTGCCCAGACTGTTGACACCTGACTTTGCCGTGTCCCCAAGGCGGGCGTGAAGAAGGAAGGCTAATGTGTTTTAAAACCACTTGGCCCAAATGAAATTATATAACCCAGGAAGGGACAAATCACATCGCTGATGAGAGTTTAAAAAAAAAAATAGAGGAAAACAAAGACTCAGATGTCACCTTGTGCGGGAGGCAGGGACCAAGGGGCGAGGGGGGGCGTCAGGGGGCTGGGCTGCTTCCTCCTGGGGCTATAAAAGGGGTACGCTGGCTCCCGCTGCGTCACACTCAGGACACCGGCCTCCTCAGCACCATCATGGGGAACAGTGGTGAGTAACCCAGGGGACTATCACTCTGCAAATCTCCCTCTGGGTCCGGGCTCCACGAAGGCCATGCTGGCTCTTCCAGCGGCGAGGCTGGCTAGCACTGGGTGGGATGGGCAGGGTCAGGCGGGGCAGCCACCCCACGGTTTATGTGCCTCAGGGCCATGCCTGCCTGCCCAGGGGCCCCAGTACTCAAGTGCTGTCCCTGGTGAAGGCAAAGGGGGGAGGCCACCCCTGCACCCCACTGAGAATGCAGACGGGGAATCCCCCTGGACAGACAGCAAAAACCTCCCCCTGGGGATCTAGATCTGCTAACCTTCTCCCGAGGTGCCCTCCATCCAGCATGAATCCCAGCCCCTGGGGAGGAGAGAGCAGCATCCCTTTGCACTCTGTTCTCATGGTGGCACCTCCACTTCCTGAGTCGAGGTCCCCCACCCCCTGAGTGACACCAGAAAAGAAAAGGGTGAGCATTTAAAACCACCCAGGTGGGCAGCACTTTCTGAGTGGCTCAGGAGAGGCTGGAAAGTCAAGGTGAACAGAGGGGTCCCCCCTGAGACAGACAGGGCGGGGAACCTGACAGAGGACCCAGCAGGAGGAATTGCTGGACGGGCCAGTTCAGGCAGGCCCCTGCCTCCACCCACAGGACAACATGCATTTCCTGGCCCCTCTGCTGCCCGCAGTGCCCCTGTCTGTAGGGGGTGGCCCTGCTGCTGGTGGCAGGTCCAGGGGTCATGGGGCGGGGGTGCTCTTGGTATGGACATAGGACGCTGACCCTCCTGCAATGCCCAGCTGTCCGCTTACGTCCTCCAAAGGGCCTGGGGGCAGGACTGGACAGGCGGCAGGAGGTCCTGGGCCGAATGAGGGAAAGAACCCTGCACTGGGGTCCCAGCCCCTGAGCCTGGTCCATGCCTCATCCTCAACCCCCAGCAATGACTCAGGCTGGACTCCCTCCACCCCTGCAGCTCCTCTGGGCAGCTCCCCACAAACCTGCTCCCCTCTACCCTCCCTTCTCAGGCCCGGTTGCACAGCACACAACTATGCAGAGGCCTCCCGCACCCCCAGCTTCCTAACACAGACAGACTGACAGACGGAGCTGCTCCAGACAGCCTGCCTCCCCACCCACAGCTTACAACCTCCAGTTCCTTCCGATGACACAGGGTCAGTGCCCACATGACGGAGACACAGAGGCTGACACACAGGACCACTCATTAATACTCACTGTGCAGAGGACAGATGGGGTCCTGAGGAGGCGCGGGACGTTGCCAGGCGGCTGCTACTTCTTCGCTCATGCCCACCCGGCACAGAACAGAGAATTCACACACACACACACACACACAAACACACACACTCCCAGAAACACACATCCTTCCACATGTACACACAAGCTCATACCTGCACATACACCTCACATAGGTGTGCACACGCTCTCTCTCACGCACTCACAGCATTCACATGACCTAAGGCTCCCAGCTTTGTAACACAGGCGCCCTCACGTGTGTTTAATGTTGCTCCTGCCCTCTCTGCCCCAGGCCCAGCCCTCCCGGGTGGGATCCCACCTGGAGCGGGGCCTCGGCGAGGAGCCAGGAGGCTGAAGGTGCTGCAGGCCTGGTTCCTGTGCCTGCTGCTGCTGGGCCTGGCCCTGCGGGGGGCAACGTGTCCCATCCACCAGCACTCCATGGAGACCCGCAGTGAGTGCCCACCCAACCAGATGTCAGCCTCCCTCACCCACCCCGCCACCCCAGAGCCACCTCCTAACCTGGGGCACGTCCTTACGAAGTGCCCCAGCTCTGGGGTGGGAGGTGGCCTGTGTTCACCCGCTTCCCAGTGTCCCTGTCCAGGATTCACTTCCCACCACCAGGGTGGCGGGGACTCCAGTATGCTTTGTCCCCTGTTGAGCCTGGGTGGGGGTGCGGAGGGGACTAGTTCTTGGTCCTGGTGTGAGTTTGAATTCCTGTTTCCCAAAGCCACCCCACACCACCAGAGAAGGTGTCGCCTGACCCTCCAGGTGCCCCTCCTTTGTGGGTGGGTCCCAGCCTGGCCTGTGAGCTTAGCCCGTGGGGAGCAGGCAGTTGCACCCGACACCACACACACCACACGGCAGGGCACCAGGCATACCAGGGAACGGAGATTGCGACTGTCTTGCCTTTTCTCTCCAGCCCCGGACATCGACCCTGCCTGGTACGCGGGCCGCAGAATCAGGCCTGTGGGCCGCTTCGGACGCAGGAGGGTGGCCCTGAGGAGCGCCCCGGAGCTGAGCCTGTGGCACCAGCGGTTGGCTTCCCCCTGGAAGGAGGCGCTGAGCCCTCCCAGGATGGGTGACAACCCGGCGCAGGAGGAGTGACCCCGCAGCCTCTCCCCAACCCCAGCCCCCTCCGCCAGGGACGACTTTCCCTTCAGTCCTAATAAAAGCAGCCGCCTCATCTACCCGTGTCTGTGTGGTGACAAACCTGGAGGACACTCAGAGCCCAGCAGGGAATAGAGGAGCTGGAACCTTCTTGGTTACCTGCAGGCGCAGGGGCCTCTACTCAAGCCGCCCAAAGGTGGCTCAGGCTGCAATCTGCTCCATCCCAGAGGTGGGCAGCACAGCCCTTTCAGCCCCCCGCCCCTCTCTCAGCCCCACCCCTGTCTCAGCCCTGCCCCTCCCTCAGGCCCTGCCCCTCCCTCAGACCCCGCCCTTCTCTCAGTCCCACCCCTGTCTCAGCCCTGCCCCTCCCTCAGGCCCTGCCCCTCTCAGCTCTGCCCCTCCCCTCTCAGGCCCCACCCCTCTCTCAGGCCCCTCCCCTCTAAGCCCCGCCTCTCTCTTGCCCCGCCCTCTCGCAGGTCCTCCTTTGTCCTCTTTACCTCCCTTGTTGGTTGGTACTCTGGAGGAGAAAAAGTGTTGTGAGTTGCTTGTTTCCAGTCAGCAGCAGGGAGACCGAACCTAGATCGCTTCCTGCCCACACTGTGTCCCTTTGCTAGTTGTTTCAGATCGGGTGGTGTCCCTGTCCTGCCTCAGATGTAACTTGTTTTCGGAGAAGGGAGACTCAGCCCCTTAACCTTCCTGAGCCCCAATTTCCACATCTGAATACCCCAAGACAGTAGTACCCACCTCGTTTCTGAGCTCGGTGGGCACAGGTGCTGCTGCTGGCATGGATGGGTGCTCAGTGAGTGTGAACCTCACACCCCTAGGCCCTGCTTTCAATCCAGGGCTGGGGAGCAGGTTTAACCACTTATTTCCAGCAGGAAGCACTGTGCACCCTGCTGCCAGGACCTCCAGAGCCCACCCTGACCACAGGACTCATGCTCACCTAAGCTCAGTAGGACTCAGGGTCCAGGACCCAGAGCAGGACCTCAGACCCGGCTGGCCCAGCTCAACTTGCAAAAGGCAGGTCCACAGCTCACCAGCCAGCGAGAGGAGGCAGAGCTGGCCAGACCACCCAGATGGGGCTGTGCCAGGGGCAGCAGCTGGGGGGAGGGGGGGGAGGCTCTTCTTGTCAGGTGGAGCAGTGACAGGGTCACTGGTGGTGACCTGCCCCCAAGAGGGCCTGAGGGAAGGACCTTACCAAGGTGAATAGGATGTGGCTCAACCTGGCTCTGCCTCTGACCCGCCAGCAGGGTCAGCACTCAGCACCTCTGGGTACAGGGAAGCCAGAGGGCTGGGCATCAGACAATTGCAGGCTGTGGCCTTCTGTGATGGGCTGACCTATGTCTCCAGACTCCAAATGTGAAAGTCCTAACCCCAGGACCTTACCTGGAAACAGTTATTTATTGCATTAAATGGTTAAGATGAGGTCATAACTGGAATAAGGGGATTCCCTGGGAAAGGGGGAGTCGGGGCACAGACAGGATATGGAGGCAGACACGGTGACGTCCCAACGCCAAGAAGCACTGAGATTGCAGGAAACCACCAGAAGCTGGAGAGGCCTGGGGCAGCTTCTCTCGGCCCCAGGGGAACCAGCCCTGCCCTCACCTCACCCCAGGCCTTCAGGCTCCAGACTGAGGGACATTTCTGTTGTTTGATACTTCGTTAGGGCAGCCCTGAAGCTCAACATCTCTGTCCCTAGAGAGATGAAGAGGCAGACAATTTCATGTTTCCTGTGTCTCCTCATCCTGAAAGTTTTCAAACATATGAGAACGTTTGAGAGTGATTACAGTGACTCTCACATACCCGCCCCGCAGCTCCCACAGTAATTACTGTGTTCACTTTCACCCCTTCTCTCTGCGCTGGGAAAGGAAGCTGCGGGCGTCACGACATTCCTCCTATGTACGTAGCTCAGCATGTTTCTCCTCCAGATAAGAACCATCTCCGACGTAATCACAAGATGACTAGCATGCCTGCAATTTTAATAGTTCTGTAATGTCATCTAGTGTGTAGCCAAATATCCCTAAGGTTGCCAGGGAGTCTTCGTCATCTTTTCTTGTAGGCTCCAGTCTACAGGCCACAGCTGCATTTGTTATTTCTCTGTAGTGCCTGCTCTTTTTATTGGTTGTGACCGTTGGCTTTCCACCTTGTAGAATGATCCACACAGGCGATGGTTCCCCGTGGTGTTGTTATCCTGCTCTTCTGTCCTGTGTTCCCGTCCTGAGAGCTGGACTGGGTCACTCCCTGTGGGCACGGTGCTCCCCATGCTTCCTGAGGCATCTCTTCTAAGCAACAAATGCCTGCCCGCCCCATCGCCACCCCTCCCCGACGTTGTGCTCCAGGACCACAGCCCAACCCCCCCACACACACACACAAATTCTGGGAAGGGCTGAGATGAGGTGGGTGAGCACTAGCACAGAGCCTTCCATAAATGTATTGGCCATAGTGGAGGCCGTTTCTCAGAAAGCTGGCCTTTTTCTTTAGATTTCTGGGGGTGTGGGTGGGGAATGGTTCCTATCTTTTTGTTGGACAGACATTTGTTGAGCGCTCTATGTGTGTCAGACACTGTACCAGGCACTGGACACCCCCCCAGAAGGAAGGACAGAGGGAACCTCTGCTCTCACAACAGTCTTCCACACCATGCCCGAATAGTGGGTTCACCAGGAAGGCCTCAAAGCAGAGCTGCAAACCAGTTTAACAAAAGCATCAGATGGGCAAGGGATGCTGGTTGCAGGGCTGCAAGGTGATCCCAATGCAGGGTTGATTCCCACCTGCCTCTTGGGGAGCAGGAGAGGGAAAGGGGAGATCACATCCCAGGTGATGGAGAACCCGGGCCCCAGACCACAATGCCTCCTAGCCACTGGTGGGGGCCTGATGGAAATGAGTCCAAGGGCACTTTAATAATAGATTCTAGCACAGCAGTGCTAGTTTGACAAGATGGGAGTAAAATAGACATAGCTGTAAGGGCATCCTACCAATTTTATGCTTGCTTCCATACTTCCGTCCCATCTATCAAAGCATCAGAAATTCCTCTGAACACCTTGTATTTAGGAGTGAAGACTCAGGACCTGGGAGCAGCCTGGTTGACCTTAATTAACACATTGAAGATGGATCATGAAACTTCACGTGTTTTCTGTTCTAAGGCTTTTGGCCAATCACGAGAATTCTTTAAAAAGATATTAGCTTGTAAGAACATGTAATAAATAACTTCAAAATGTAATTGGTATATAATTTGAAAGCGTGCCTTTAACATTTATGTAAAACGTTTTTTGTACTCGTTCCATAAAAACTTATCTGGCCACTGGGTAAAGCTAGCAATAAAACTACCAGTCCGTTAAGTGATAGTAGATCGCCATCTGGTGGCCAGGGGAGCAAAGGGAAAAATTTGTGAAAAATTCAAACTTTACTATAGTTAGAAACTGCAACACATTGGAATAAGTTGTCAGATTTCACCTGTGAAATTATCTTTTTTTAAAAATGTCTAAGGTAACCCTGGCAAGTGTTGCTTGGTGATTGAGTGTTGACCCAAGAGGTCACCAAGATTAAAGGTCAGGGCACATGCCCAGGTTGTGGGCGTGATCCTCTGCAATAAGCAACCAGTCGATATTGTGGATGTTTCTCTCTCATCAATGTATCTATCTATCTATCTATCTCTATCTCTATCTCTATCTCTATCACTATCTCTTTCTCTTTCTCAAAAGCAATAAAAACTTACTTAAAAACAAACAACCAAGATATCGGGCCCTTTTCTTTATCCCTAAGCTTTCCCAGAAGGTCATGACAAGAAAGCGCCTTGGGACATCTGCTCTGCTTTTGTCTGGAAAGGTCACATGGAGTGTCTTTTAGAATAAGCTCCTGGACAGTTTTAATGGCGGGACGCCTGGGGGCTGTTTCCATCTCCCCAGAACAGAAGCTGGGTCTTTCAGGAGCCCAGGCCCTGCCATTAGGATAACGCTTGCCCAGGTGTCACGATTCAGAGAGACTTGGGCACCTGGCTAATGGGTGAGCGAGGGAGCAACAGCCAGAACTTAGGAAGGAGGCCATGACCTTTGTCAAGGGACACAGCCGTGCCGTGGTGACTTCCCTGAGATGGAGCCTAGACAATGCCAGGCCTCCATGGTGTGATCAGCCGCCTGCCAGAGCCCATCACCAGCTGAGCCCCACGTTCGATCCAGGCCCAGGGACCGGGCCGATGTGCCCATAAAGGGTGGATGAGAGCAGAGAGCAGCCAGGAGGGGTTCCTAGAAATGCTGGTGCCCTTTAAATGCCAAGAAGTTCAAAGCCAACGGGATTGGAAATTTTCCATGTCTCTCTGTTCGTTCTTACCATCAATATAGCGAAGCCACCCTTTTCAGATGCTAACAACATCCTATTTAAGATTCCAAACCTGCTTAACCTGGTCCCAGAGGCAAGGATGGAAACCAACATCAATCCCCCCAAACAGCCCCTCTGACGGCTCCCCCTGTCACTGGGGCTCTCCTCCCACAGCAACCACCTGACCTCGGTGAAGGGGGATAGGCAGTGCCGAGGCTGGAGCACCTGTGTCAACACTGGAGAGATGTCCTGTGCCACCTTTGTCACTGCCTGCTGCCTGACTGCCTCCTGAGCCCCTCACCAGGAGCCCCCCTAGGACGTGTGTGGCAAAGCCCCCACCTTGCGAATGCACCAGAGACAAGGTTATATATAAAAAGCAGTTTAATTTTTTTTAGAAAATCATCACTCCATCTCCCCTGGCCCTGCCACTTCCCCCTGCGCCCTCTCCGTCCTCTCCCCACTCCCACAAGCAGGTGGGCCTTGCCCAGCACCAGGTCCCTGTTCCCTCTGGCCCGTTTCATTCCTCAAAGTCGGGAGCAGCAGGGGGGATGAGCAGCCCGGCTGGGCGGGTGCCCCGGCCTGGGCAGCTGGGACTCGGTCTGGGTTTGGGTGTAGGAGGTGAGGCCATGGACACCGTCCTCTCCTGAATGACTCCCACGGGCTTTGGGGAGTGGTTCCTCTGAGAGATGCCAGCTGCCGGGCACCCCCGGGAACTAGACAGTGTTAATGGAGAAGCAGAATCAAGCACCACCGTCCACGTGGCACTGGCGGTGGCTCACCCTGAAGTGGCTGTGGCTGCCCCTAGCGGGCACAGCACTTGGCCCGCCCCATCGGCCCCTGGTTTAGCGTCAACCGGGCATCTCCCCGCCGAGTCTGGTCCTCCTTCCTCTCGGCCCTCTGCAGCAGCTCTCGAGCTGTGAGCACAGACAGAGGGGGTGGGGGTGGGACGAGGGAGCCCCCAGTTCTGCACAGTCCTGCACCTCACAGTCCTGGGACCCCACCCCTCCTGACATTCACCTGGAGCCATGAAGCTCAGGCCCCAACTCTCCCACACACCTCCCAGTCCCTAGTGACATCCTGTTGGGTCCAGGATGCCAGAAAAGAGGGCCTGATGCAGCTGAGCCCATGATGGCCCCACCCCCGTGCTCCCTGGGACCCTCACTCACCGACAGCACTGAAGACCTCGGTCACCTGGTGGTTGAGTCTGGCCGAGGTCTCCATGAACAGCAAGCTCTGGCTCTCCGCAAACTCCTTGCCTTCCTGAGGAAAACAGCCACGAAACCCACAGCACTTACTTACAAAGCGTTCCCTAAGACGCTTAGCCGACACCTCTTCTCTCCACCCATCCAACCCCACACGTGGCTCAGTCACCACTTTCATTCTCCAGCTGGTGAGAGAACCAGGTGAGCCTCCTCGCAGTAAGCCCCACGCAGCAGGTGCAGCCCTGGAGCTGACTCAGTGCTGTGACTTGGTGCTCCCGGACAGGGCCTGCCCAGGACTCAGGTCACGAGGGCTGGGGGCTCACCATACAGGCCCCTGCCCACATCTCCCATGCTCTTATTCCTCCATGATGGGTGCTTTAACAGAAGAATGATCTATCCTTGTTCAGTCCCTAGCAAATTAACTTCTTCATTTGAGCCTTCTTCACAAATGTACTAGACACAAGAAAAAATTCTAAAACCCACATCTCCAGAGTGGGTGAGTGTGGGGGGAGGTGAGCGTGCATGTGAATGGGTGCTTGGGTGTGTGCAGGCCAACACGTGTGTATGTGTGAATGTGCATGTGTGTACCTGTGGGTGTACATGTGAGAATGTGTGCGTGCATATGTGTGGGTGGCTGTGCATGTGAATGGGGGGAGGGGTTCTCCATCCTCCTGGTGACATAATGGCCTGTCCCCAGTTCTACCTCAAAGGTCACCTCCCGCTCCTCACTGAGGTCCGTCTTGTTGCCGACCAGCATCACCACAACTTCTCCAGGGAGGAACTCCTGCTCCAGGTCCTTCAGCCACTGCTGAGCCTTGCAGAAGGAATCCTCACAAAGGAAAGAAGAACCTCAGACAGATCTATGGGCAGTCTTCATCAGCTATCCCGGGACAGGAACGCAGGTGTCCATGCCACATTGTATAGAACATGCTCTGGTCCTATTGACCGTATGACAGATAGCACCCCCACTCCAATCCTACCCCACCCGGCCTGTCCCATGAGGAGGACATCTGCTCCATCTCCGACCTTGGGGGCTCTGGGCCACAGGGAGCTCCTTGGGGGCTCTGGGCCACAGGGAGCTCTGGGCCACAGGGAGCTGGTTCGAGGAGGCTCAGCAGTGCCCTGCAGATCAGGTAGTGGGGCTCCTGCCTGGGCCCCACGAGGTCCCTCCCCTCCCTACAGCAGGTCCACCTGCTTCCCTTTCTGCTCGCCTGCCCACCACCTCCCTGCCCCCACCCACCCGGCAGGGCTGTCCCTGCTTCTCCCCCCACGTTCTGCTAGAACCTTCCTGCCCCCCGTGACTCCCCCAAGCCCCGCCCTTCCTGTTCCTGCTCCAGGTGTCTGCTCACTGGTATTTAGCATCTGTCCTGATGATACTCCATGTGTGGGATGTGCAGCCAGGGCTGTGCCTCCCTGTTTCTGTAACACCTGCTCCCCCTCTCCCCCACCCTCCCCGTCATCAGTGGGAGTCCTGAATGGCTGTGCAGGGTGTTCTGGGAGGACCAGCCGTGCCCTCTTAACTAATGACACCTCTAACCAATGACATTCACAAAGACCCTTTTCCCAAGTAAGGCCACACTCATAGGCCCTGGAGGCTAAGATTTGGCCAGAGCTTTTGGGAAACACAGTTCCACCCACTGCTGCAGGCAGAGGGCAGGGAGAACACGGCAGGTGCCGTGCGAAGGGTGTGGAGACAGGCTGGGCAATGTGAGCCTCACCTTGCTGGTGATGTCGTACACCAGCAGCGCTGCATTGGCGCCCCTGAAGTAGAGGTGGCAGACACTGTGGTACTTTTCCTGGCCAGCCGTGTCCCAGATCTCAAACTTCAGAGACGCAGCACCCAATTCCACCACCTTCGTGAAGAACGCACCTGGAACGGAGGCCCAGGGGCAGCTTTATCTGGAGGCTCGACCTCCACCCACCGGTCAGGCTGGGCCCGCGCGAGCCCTGGGCTCAGCGGACCATCGGGGACACGTGCTTCCTGCCGTCCACAGCCGGGAGGGCTGAGCAAACACCTCTTCTGGGAGGTGGCCGTTCCCATCAAAAGCCACGTGTCACAAAGAGCTGCTACAGACGCTTCATAGACACACGGAGGCCTCGGGCGGGGACATAGGCTCCCGGGGCCCGAACTCACAGCTCCGAGCTTTGCTGGCCAAGGTGATGTGATTTTCACATGGCTGTTGGTAGCACCAACCAGAGCGTGTGGGGTGTGTCACACACAGAACAGCACAGGGGTGGGGAGGGGCTGGAGAGGGCCCTGTTGGGAGATTGTTGAAATTAACACCTCACTGCAAGGCAGAGAGTTTGTTTCTAGGGCGGCTGTACCCAATTACCACAAACTGGGTAGCTTAAGACAGAAAAATATTATTTCCATTCTGGAGACCAGCGGTCAGAAGTCGAGGCGTCATGGGGTAGGCTCCCCCCGAAGCTCTGGGAGAGAATCCTCTCCGCGCCGTCTCCTGGCTGTGGTGGGGCCGGCCCCGTCCATGTCCCTGGGCTATGGACACATCCCATCTCTTCCTCAGGTTCACATGGCCTTCTCCATGAGTCCCTCAGTTCCAATGAGGTCCCAGTCGATGGACTCAGGGTCCACCTGCAATCCAGCACGATCTCATCTCAACACCCCTATCCAATGACATCCTCAAAGACCCTTTTCCAGATAAGACCACAGTCACAGGCACTGGAGGGTGAGATTTGGACTTGGCTTTTGGGAAGCACAATTCCACCTACTGCAGACAGAGGGTGGGTGGGGCTGGGTTGGGCTTTTAGCTCAGAGCTGGTAACATCCTGATTCTCTCAGGAGACTCCAGTTTGGGGAGACCGCCACCCAGGTCCTCTGCCGGCACGCCCCACACTTTCCTGCTTGTCCAGGAACCTGAATCAGATAAACTTCCTACGTGTATGGACCGAATGCTTGTGTCCTCGAAAAATTCCAGGTTGAAGCCGAATCCCCAGTGTGATAGTGTGAAGAGGTGGGGCCTTTGGAAGGTGATTAGAGTTAGATGAGGTCCTGAGGGTGAGGCCCCTGTGATGGGATTAGTGCCCTTGTATGGAGAGACTCCGAGAGCCCCCTCTCTCTCCTCTCCTAAGGTCCAAAAGATTTAAAAAATTCTTTCCAAAAACTGAGACTTTTTTAAAACGCCGCAGGACAAATTGTTAAAAATCAGGACTGTCCCTCCAAAAGCAGGACACCTGGTCACCTTATCCTCTCCTCCCCTCATATAGACAAAGAGAGAAGGCTCCGGTGAGTGCAGTTAGCTGGCCGCCACCTACACACCAGCAGAAGAGGCCTCAGGGAAAAACCTACCTCGCAGGCACCTTGATCTCGACTTCCAGCCCCAAAACGGCGGCTAGAGCAGACTGACTGGGTCAAACAAAGCCGTGGTCTCTGTCTCAACGTGGGGACTAATGGCTCCCCACTCACCCAGGCTCAGGGTAAGGCGGGAAATGGACACACGCAGCAGGTGCTCCGTGGGACTGCTGTCCTGAGGGTGCAGGCCGCGGACGGGCCTTGGAGGGGCTCTGTCAGCTGCACGAACGTTGTCCCCTGAGCTTCAGCCTTCTAAAGCTCAGCTCCCGTCTTCGCCATGGGCCAAGGGCGCCCTCTGCCAGGTGGCTGAGTCTGCTGAGGGCTGCTCCATGAAGCCCCCTGCCTGCCCTCTGCTCTCCCGAATGAGCCGGGAATGTCAGCCGTTTATCCACATCCTTTGTTCGTTTTCCACCACGTCAAGTCACATTTCTGAATCTGATGTTGGTTGTACCTTAAAAGGCGTCACTGCCAGGTTGCACGTGGGCACCAAAGCTCAGGGTCACCTTCTCCATTCAATAGCCAAGCTTCTGACATTTCCCCTTTTCATCTGAAAATGATGGCAGTGGCTCTGCTTCCATCAAGAGAAAGTCCCAATGAACTTTCAAGGGCTTTGGGGTTTTCCGTCCGAGTAGTGATGAGGCAGGAGCTGTTATAGAAGACAGAAACCTGTCTTCCCTGGAGAAACACTGGCCCTCAAGTGGGCCCTGGGCAAGATGGAGGCGACCTTTAACCCTCACCGCATAGACTCCTTGTCTCCAACTCGGAAAAGAGCCCTCATTTATTATCTTCATTTTCAGAAACCCACTGATACTCGCTATATTAGAGAATGAATGGACGGATGAGTGCATGAATGAATGAGTGAACTCAGAGAAACAGATGGCTTGTCCACGGCAGAGTCCAAATTTGAAACCAAAGCTCTGATTCTGGGTGAGGTGGCTCTCCACCCTGCCCGCTGCCTCCCAGAAGGACTGGGTAAAGAACATGCTGGGATTCCTTATTTCAGGTGGGGATCGGGGCTTTCACTCCAGGCAGGATGTGAAGGAGGCCAACAGCCCAGCAGACCTCATAGACCTTGACCTCTGGGAGCTCTATCCTGGAGTCTCTGTCAGAAGTGCTGTGAGAGGGTTGACCCTACTGTCCCTTCCACACACAACCCCACCCCAATCTAGGCAGAAAGGGGACTGCTCACAGGTAACCTGCCCAGGGCAGTGCTTAGCAGAGGGAGACTGAGAGGCAGAGCCTGGAGAGCTTCTTCCCAGCTCCTCCCAACCCTCACTTAGACACAATCCCCACACCCAACCACTGGGGGCCAGAGACCCTGGCCCTAAAGCTCCACCCCTGCAGACTCCCATGAGCTCTGGAGGCTGCTGTGCCTCCCCACCGGGACCTCATCTCTCCCTGCCTGGGCCCAGGATGCCCGAGGCTCTAGACAACGTCTGCCCTGTGTGCTCTGCCTGGGTCGGCGCCCTGGCTTCTTCCGTGGAGACTAAGAAAGGGTGTCAGTCACTTACATCCCACGGTGGGCAGGATGCTCTTGAAGTCGTTCTTCACGTAACGGAGAGCCAGGCTGGACTTGCCCACAGAGCCACTTCCCAGGAGGACCAGCTTGAACACGTAGGGCTGCCCCACCCCGGCCTGGGGGGGCCCACTCGCCTGCGCCATGGCCTGCGGAGACACACAACATCTGCCACCAAGTAACCTTAGCACTTTCACCCGCAGCACTGCCTCCCAGCAGAGTGCAGACAGCCTGGGATGGGTGACAGACGGAGGGACTGATGGAGCTCCAGGTCACTGCTGCGCTCTGCACCCATCTTCTCATCGAGAAAGAGGGGGACCGAGCTCAGTGGTTAGAGCATGGGCCAGCTGTGAGGAATGTCGTGAGCAGCTGTGTGTGGAAAGCATGTCGGCGGTGACTGGCAGAGACCACTGTATGAAAAGGGCTGCAGGCCACGGTGGGCCGGTCAGCATATGGGCTGATGGTCCTCATTCCACTAACCCTCCCCTTTTTTTTATTTTTATTTTTTAGTGTTTAATATTTAATAGCACAACTGACCAAGATCTGAGGTGTGAAGTTATCATGTTCAAGAAATGGGGGAGGGGGACCACTCTACCGACTAAATATATAGGATGTGATAAGAAGAATGCACGCTTTACAACATAAACCCTGTCTACACATAGCAATTAGTTGCAAAAAGCCATCTGGTCTTCTCTTGGCTTATAAAAACAATGTTCCAGATTCCAGTGTAAATTAGCAACCTTCAACTCTTTTGTGTAGCAGGTATCTTGTTTTCCCCTTCCAGTTCTTCCACGCCAGCCTGTGTCATGAGGTCTGCGATGTTTTTCTCCAGGTCATCAATGCGACTACTCATGTCATCGATTCTTCCAATGATCTGGTCGGACATGGTCTGAAATTTATCTTGCATCTGTTGCAGGAGTGTCTGCACCACGGAGGTGAGATCCTGCACGGTCTTGGGGTCAGTCTTGGCCATCTCCCCGGTTCCCAGCTTGGCGGTGATATCTCAGAAGACCGTCACCGACACTTCCGTTTATCCGAGCTGACGCCCCCAGCGGCTTCTTCCTAACCCTCCCCTTTTAAAAACCTATCCCTTTTTCCAAAAAGTGTCTGAAACTTCCATGTTTTCTAAAGCTCCCCAGTGCCTGCTGTGGAGGCTAAAAAATATATCAATACTTTTTCTCTCACCTTCTAAGTTCATCCATTTAACAGAGACAGGTTAACAGGAGAAAATCAAATTTGTTAATACATGTGCACAGGGAATTCACATAGACATGAAAACCCCAGAAAGTGAGGCAACATCAGGGATAGGAGACAGTTTTGGACAAAGGAGTAAAAAAATAGGCGATTTACAGGTAGCTGAGGAAGAGTAGAACACACACACACACACACACACACACACACACACACACACGGCAGGAGAGTCTCAGGGACACTGGTGCTCAGCGAGCAGGCCAGGAATCTTTCTGACTAGAGCGAGGGCAAAGGTTCTTAAGGTCCTGAAGACAAGGCCCCCTTCCTGAAGCCAGTTGTCTAAACCTCTTCAGGGTCAAAAGTTTTTTCTGAGTCTTTTCTTTCTTTCTTAATAAACAGCTTGAAGTCCACATCCCAAAAGGTAGCTTCAAGATGGCAAATCTTTGATTCCCTTCACTGATAAGGCTGAGAATCACTGCTGTGATTTTGTCAATTTTTGTGACAGTAGTAACAGTGCCTCTAATAACCAATGGAGAGAGCCCAGCCGGTGTGGCTCAGTAGCTGAGCTTCGACCTGTGAACCAGGAGATCATGGATCGATTCCTATGCTTGGGTTGTGGACTGGATCCCCAGTGGTGGGTGTGCAGGAGACAGCCAATCAGTGATTCCTTCTCGTCATTGATGTTTCTCTCTCTCTCTCCCTCTCCTTTCCTCTCTGAAATCAATAAAAATATATTTTATAAATAAATAGCAGAGGGAAGGGAGTGAGGAAGAAAGGGAGGGAGGGAAGGAAACACAGGGTACTGTGGAAAACAGGGAAAGGCAAATAATCCATCAAAACACCAATGTTTTTTTCTGAAACCGGTTTGGCTCAGTGGATAGAGGGTCGGGCTGCAGACTGAAAGGTCCTGGGCTCGATTCTGGTCAAGGGCATGTATCTTGGTTGCGAGTGCATCCCCGATGGGGGTGTGCAGGAGGCAGCTGATCAATGACTCTCTCTCATCGATGTTTCTAACTTTCTATCCCTCTCTCATCCTCTCTGTAAAAGATCAATAAAATATATTTTAAAAAAAAAAAAAAAAAGAAAGAAAGAAAAGAAAAGAAACACCAATGTTTTGAAATATTTGCCTGAACTGGGAAATTTCTCAGAGCCTGAGGCAGAAGAGGAGGAACTTGGGAGGGACCAGAGTCTCTGCTGAGAGTTAGCAGGGGGCAGGCTCTAGGAGCAATCTGGCCAAGACCTGGCCGCACCTGCCTGGGCTGGTTGGGGTGTTGGGGGGCTGGGCGCCCAGGACTCCTGCATCCCACAGACCCACCGGCACTCAGTGAGGGTGCTGGGGAGCATTCTGCTCTCGGAGAGCCCACCACCCATGCCGAACTCCCAGCAATTCATCCCACGGAATCTGACCCCTGGTAAGAGGAAAATGAAACCCAAAGGCAACATACACAACCTGAGAGAGCGGGAAAGCACCTGGAAAGCCAGCTGGCTTCCGGGAATGGACTTCAGAGCCCTGGGGATTCAACAAGCCAGACTCCCTTGAAGCCCACAGAGAGATAACAAGAGGTCAGAGTTCAACATCACCAGAGAGTTTCCAACAACTCTCCTTCAAACACACCTGGGTCGGCCTCTGGGGAAGGGTTGTTGATCTGCTTGCTTCTCTCTGTTGGGATTGGTACAAATCTCCCTCGGCTTGCCGCCTCCTCTCTGGCCCCGCAGCTGCCAGCCTGGCCCCAATCATGTGTCCAGTCCCCATAAATAGCAGTCAATAAAACAGACGTCATGGGCCATGGGTCCTACTCCCCTTCTCCAGTGAAATTATCTCAGTTTTAACTCTACCTTAATACAACCAGGAATAGCATTTTGCTTATTTCTTCTAGTTTTGTTTTTTTTAATGAATCATAACAACAAACAAACCAAAAAAACATAGTTTAACATATGCTTTTGCACCCTATCTTTAAAACAACTACGACATGTATCAAAGGCAGCTTTACACATTGCTACCTGTAATGCATGTTCAAAGACCATGTCACCTTCCTACAACTATTCTAATTTAATGAACCATTTTACTGGTTCATCTCTCAGTTTTGATTCTTTCCTCTGTAATGAATCAGACTCAGTGAGCATTTTAATGTATAATTTTTGTGTGATTAGGGTTGTAAGCTTTCGATAATCAGAGGTGGAAGCCCTCTGTTCAGAGAGGAAATTGAAAACTCCAGGCCTGGCCCCACCTCCAGATCTTAATCAAGGTGGGTCTTTGAAGTCTCTCACGGAGATGCTCCAGGAATGCGGATTGGTGAGAGGGCTAATAGACTCCTCCAGCACCCTGATCTGGGGCCTTTCCTTTCTTACAAGCCCTTCTCCTGTTCCCACAGAAAAAGAAAGGACTGGAAGCCTACCTAGGGGAGAGGACATTCCAGGGCGGGGCTGGCTCGCTGAGTCTCCCTTCAGGTGTCCCCTGTGTGACCCTCCCAGCAAGGAAAGAACACGGAGATTACTGTGAGGTTCCTCCGCTGCCGACTGACTGAGCACCTGGTTCCTCCTCGCTGCGAGCACTTTACCTGAAAGGCCTGTCACTGCAATTTACGTAGGAATCTCCTGCCAGGACCCCGACCTCCCTGACCCGGCTCCTACACGGCACCGTGGCCCTCAGTCCCACAGACTCCTTCCTCTCACTGTGCCCTTGTGATTATTCATGTGTGGGTACACACACACACACACACACACACTTATCCACATACAGAGACACACACACAGACACAAACACATATACACACAGAGACACACATGAATACACACACACACACACACACACTTATCCACATACAGAGACACACACAGACACAAACACATATACACACAGAGACACACATGAATACACACACACACACACACACACACACACACACACACACGCAGTCACTGCCAAGTATACAGAAGTTTAAACAATGACTCACGTGTTCCCAGGCCTGGTCACTTCCCGGGAGCTTGACGGGCCATCCCCACCGGGCCTGCGGGGCCCCTACCTGCCTCCCTCTGCCCTGGGGAAAGGTCGGCTTCCCTCACCAGGCAGCCGGCTGAGCAGTGGCCAGGGCAGCTGGGTGGGTGAAGGCCAGGCTCCAGCAGAGATGGGGCAGAAGCAGGCCAGCCCCCGCCCCCCGGCCCTTAAGACAAGCCACTTCCTTCTGCCAGGCTCTCAGGGCAAGGTCCTCTGGTCATGTGGCCACCTAGGCGGAGGCTGGACCTCCGAGCGGGCCCAGCAGCAGCACCTGGGCGGGCAGCCGGAAGTGAGCCTCCAGCAGGGGCTTGTGTCACCCGATGCTCCCAGTCCCTGAACCTCTGGGAGCCTCCTCTCAGCTCCTTCCTTGGGCTGCAGCAGCTTTGCCCACTCGGCAAAGGAGAGAAGGCAGTGAGCGCGGTCCTTCCACGAACAGCGGGAGCCAGCTCCTGGGGACCTGCGCCCGGAACCGGACGCCAGCCAGGCGGGCCGGGCTGGGTCAGGTGACAGCTCCTGGCCCGGAGCCACCTGGGGACAGGGTGCTGTGGGTCTCTAACACCACCTGCCAGCTTTGTCACCCTCCCACCTGATTGTGCTTCTCTGTGGAACCAGGATCTTGGGAGCCATTGCAGAATCCCGCCTACCCCTGTGCCCGAGCCAAAGCACCCAGGGAAGGCGCGCCCTGCCCAGGTGACACAGTGAGCTGACACCTGGGGCCTCGGGCTCAGGCTCAGGCTGAACCCAAACCACCTACTGGCCCCTCCCCACCTCAAGAGGCCCAGGGGCACCAAGGACAGTGAGCTCAGATACCCGGGGGGCTGGGCTCCTCGCTGCTGTGGTCTCAGGGGTGCCCAGCCTGCAGCCTGGGCAGCCTTTCCCTGCACCGTGCAGGGTCCTCCCACAGGCACTCAGCATGCCACTGCCCCTCTGTCCCTCACCTCCCAGGCCAGGGCACTGGGCCAAAGGCTCCCTGCGGCCACCGGGATCGAACCTCAGCACCAGAGGGAGAACCTGAGACCTTTCAATCAGAAGATCCCTTCCCTTGCAGACATGACAACGGAGAGGGAGAGGGACAGACACAGGCGTCCTGACCATCATCCCGCCCAACGTGGCACTGCGCACCAGAGCCTGTCATGGGAACTAAGCAAAAATGACGCATAAGCGATGTCCTTGCACGGTATGGTTAGCTCCCGGTACTTGGCTATCCGGACCTTAGACTTGCTCTCTGGCACTTTATCAGCGTTAACAGGGGGAGCTCCCACTGCACTACCTAATCAGGCCGCTATACAGGCAGTGTGCACTCAGCTTATTCCCCTTTGAGAGAAATGCAAAATTATGGGATTTTGGAGCCAAGAGGGCCCCTGGGGATTGGTCTGAGCACTCTCCCGGTGTCTGGAGAATCGTGGCAACACCCCCACCCACGGAGTCTTCAGACTCTGCCCAAACGTGACAGAGATGGGATCGCCTGCACCGAGGCAGCCATGCACCTGGCCCCTTTCTGGCCATCCCACACCAGTTTTGTACAACTTTCCACCCAGCTGCCTCTGGCCCCTCAGCCAGAGCCCCTCCCCTGTTGCATAAACATCTCTGAGCTTCTCAGAGCAGCTCTCAGGGCTGCGGCCCCTCGGAGCCCAGACCCAGGGCCCCCTTGCTCCTGTGAAGAGGCCCCATTGCCTCAGAGTGTGAACTAACGCGTCTCCTTTCCAGGGGGCGTGCCCGGTGGCCCCGCTCTGTGGGTATGTGGGAAGAGGGGCTCCCGTCTCCTCATCTCCTTGGGGCGTCCATGCAGAGCTCTGGTTAAGGATGGAACTCAGAGTGTGATTGTTATCTGAGCTGCAGATCTTCCAGAATGCTCTTATCTGCTGAGACTTTGCAGATAAGCAGGAATGGCTGGCCTGCCTTGCCCGAAACCTTCAAGCTTACTTATCTCGATGGAAAATTCCAGCAGGGTTATCTGAACTCCCAGTGAAATTCCTCCACTCAACAATGGGTGTGGTGCTTGGCTGCTGACCAGGCTGGGCAGAGCAGGGCAGAGCAAAGTCCAACGCCAGCGGTGACAGGACAAGCCCTCACAGAGGCCACCCCGGCTCACACATGCTCACCTGCCCAGGTAGAAGGGGAAGGGTCAGGAGGAGATGCTGACACATAAATGGAAGGAGTAGAAACCTGCCCAGAGGCCAAGAGAAGGAAAGGCTCTCTGAGCCCCAGAAGCAGAGTGAGTGGTGTGAGGCCTGGCGTGCGGCACTGCAGGACGCAGGGGACAAGGTCACCCAGCGAGGAGTCAGGGGTGGGTGGCCAGAGGGATGAGGGTGGAGAGGCCCGGGCCAATTCCATGAACACTAGACTCAACAAAAACAGAGTACCTACTGTTCAGTGAGTGCCTACTCTGTGCCAGGCACCGCATGAGTCCTTGCCTTAGAGCAGTGGTTCTCAACCTTTCTAATGCCGCGACCCTTTAATACAGTTCCTCATGTCACGGTGACCCCCAACCATAACATTATTTTGGTTGCTACTTCATAACTGTAATTTTGCTACTATTATTAATCGTAATGTATTGTAGATATCTGTGTTTTCTGATGGTCTTAGGTGACCCTGCTAGTGGTTCTCAACCTGTGGGTCAAGACCCACAGGTTGAGAACTGCTGCTATAAAGCCTAAGACTGATCTTTACATTCCGATTCATTTAGCAGTAGCAAAATTACAATTACGAAGTAGTAACGAAAATAATTTTATGGTTGGGGGTCACCACAATGTGAGGAACTGTATTAAACGGTCACGGCATTGGAAAGGTTGAGAACCACTGCCTTAGAGCATCTTTCTCACAGCCACGCCACCCTGCGGGCCACACCTGCAGGCCTTCTGCTGGCCTTCTTCAGCCCTGCCCCTCCTTGTGGGTGAGTCATTCATATCCTGAGACCAGAATTCCCTGCCCAAGGAGCCAAATCCCACTTCCAGGGCCTGGACACCTCTGCACTGGATGCACCCTCCCAACCAGACCACCAGCATGGGTGCCCAGGGGCCAAGAGGCAGGCAACAGTGGGCAGCGTGGGCAGAGATACAGGATGACTTGATAAATGAAGACACTTTACATGTCCCCAGACCAGAGACTAAACACCCTGACGTTGACACATCTGCTGACTCAGTTTAATGCAGTGTTAAGTGAGCATTTCATTAGCATGTTTGATTAAACCTAGCTCTCCACATGCACCACCCGGGCTGTCGCAGCCCGGCTATGCCTCATTTCTGGTCTCGGTGGGGTAATTGCATCCCTGCTTCATGGGCATCCCTGGTAAACAGTACACAGAGCTGAGTGTCAGCTCTTCCGTCCTGTCTGACTTCTGGTCAGGGTGCCTGGTCCATTTGCCTTCAATGTAGTCGCTGGTGTGGTTCTGCTCAAGTCTACCATCTTCTGTGCACTTTCTATCTGCTCCCACGGTCTTCATTCCTTTCGTCCCCCTTTCCTTCTCCTTTTGATTCAATGGAGTGCTTTTAGTATTTCATTCCATCTCCTTTCCTTGTTTCTCAAGCCTGTTATAGCATATCTTTCTGTTCTGAGATTTCTATTTGGTTCTTTTTTAGAATGTCTAAATCTCTCCTGAAATTCACCACTTTCTTTGCCTGTTGTATGCACCTTTCCCAATGGAATTGTCACCATTTCTGTCACAGTGTTTTACACTCCTCATCTGCTAATTCTAACAGCGGGTTAGTGTGCTGGTCTGAGTCCACAGATGGTTTTGTTGTTTGTTTGTTGACCACAGGTCATGTTTTCCTGTTTCTTTACCTATCTGGGGATTGTCCCTGTGAGCTGACCATTGTGATTTGGCAAAGGCTGGAAATACCCTCCCTTTGGCGAGAATGGACACCCCTGCTGGGCATGTGGACAGCACCAATTCCGGAGACACATGGGAATGTGTGTCTCAAGGACAGTGCGGCCTCGACCCAGCTGTGGTCCCACACTCAGCAGCCCCTGGAACCCCGAGGAAATGGCTCAGTTCTTTAGATCATCGAAGCTTTTAGCGGCACTCAATGCTGACAGTAAAAATACCCGCATGTCCGCATGTCCAGCAGGCCGGCACCAGGAACCCTTGTGAGAAATCAGAGGTGGCTGGGGGGGGGGGGGGGGGGGGGGCGGGCGGGAGAGAGGGAGATTCAGCTCCGTACCAATCAACATCTGAGGCCTGACTTTGTTGTACCTAAGATCACCTGGGCTCCAGGCTATGGGATTCCCTTTCTTTTCCTTTTTACGTGGTTCCTCAACTTCCCTGAGTTTCCTGACTGACCTCCCCAGGAAAGAGACTCTGGGACAGATCCACTCAGCACCAGCACCCACCTAGAGGGCCCACCTTCCATTCCTGGGCAGCCTTGGGTAGCGTGACGAGCAGCAGAGGCCATGTTCTCACCTAGGACGAGTGTGCGGGCAATGCAAGGGAGACTCAACCAAGATGCCACTGACACATTCAGAGGGACTAAAGAATGATGCAGACGGAGGGGAAGCCCCATCCTATGAGCAGTGGAACCACTATGCATATCAAGGTGCCAGGGCCACTGTTACCAAGTACCAAAGTCTGGGCTGCTCACAAGCGGGAGATTATCTCACAGCTCAAGATCCGGGTATGGGCAGGGTTGGCTCTTAGTGAGGCCCTGAGGGAGAATCTGTCCCAGCCTCTCCCAGCTGCATGTGAATGAGGGAATGGATGGACACACTTCCTTAGGGACTGATTTCATTTGAGTCTACTGCATTCTGATGGTTGCCCCCACAATCCACTCATCAACCACCCAGAAAAGCAAAAGCAAGTTCTTGCCCAAGACTGGAAAGCAGAAAGTTAATGATGTTCCCTACACATGTGTGCCCATACAGCACACACAAACACACACACACGCACAAACACAACACACACAGACATACCCGGGGTGTGCAGCCAGGCCTCGTCTCTTCTTTGTTCTCCGCTCCGTCGGGCACCAGCACGCCTTTGTCCCCTTATCTGGACTTGCTCCCCACAGCCCTCCCTCCTTCTGGGATCAGCCCTGGCCCATCCCTCAGCCCTGGCCCTTCCGTCGCACGCCCACTATCCTCCCCAAGGCCAGAGGCCCTCCTCCTTCTGTGGAGGGTTTTCTCCTCTCTGTCCCTGAGAGGCAGCTAGAGATTTTGGCCAACAGCTAAGGTGCTGAGCAAGGGTCCAGAGCCCCCTCTCAGCGTGACAGGACTGGAGTCCTTGGAGAGGACACAGAGATGGGTTAAGGGAGAAAATATAATTTTCCCTGACCTTTCTGAGTTCTGGGCTGAGGCCCCCGTAATAAAAGGCAGAGTAATAACAGAAAACAAACCAAAGTTTATTCATGTGTATACCTCATGGGAGACGCCAAAGGGCCATCGGTCACTCCTCAGGTAAGCCTGAGCCATACACTTAAATTCCATCTTCAGCTCAGGACAAAAGACAGAAAGAGCTCAGTTATGGGGAGGTCACAGGAAAGGCACGGGAGCGGGCAGGGCTGTTTGCAGCTCATGCGCCTCCTCCGTGGATAAGATTCCCTGCTGGAGCCGTTTCCTCTCCCTGATCCTGAGAGGCAGACACCTTGACACTTGAAGATACCCTGCATTCGTGCACAATGCTCTACAGAAGGGCAGCTTCTACTGTTTCCTGAGCTTCTCTGTTTGCTGTTTCACACAATAATCAGCTCAGGCTAGTCCTCGCGACAAAGGGGCAGATTTTGGCTTCCTCGTTCAATACGTTCACCCTGAAGGCAGGAAAATCCTGGCCCCGGAGGCCAAGTGAAGCAAGGCCGACTGCACAGCCTCCTCTGCTGCTGTTTCTTCCCCAGGGAAAAAGCCATGTCTATCCATAAGCCAAGCGTTCCCTCCTGACCGTCCCGGAGAGATTCTGGCTGTTTATGTACCAGACTCTTTGCTCCATTTGCTGCCCCAGGACCCACCGGAGGTAGGAGCTGCGTCCTGCTGGTCCTGGTCCCCTGGCCACGCACTGCAGGCAGCAGGTCCTGCTCTCACAGCGCCCCCCACGCCCGTTGCCAGGCGCTGCCAGAGGCTGGGGTTTCATGTGGTCGTTTCAACGCTCCTGCCGGTACTGTGATTACATTTTACTGTAAGAAAAAAATGTTTCATGGGGAGAAAACCGTGTAATCTTTGTTCTGCTGGAGACAAAGCTGAGTTTTATAAACTGCTTGTAGCGAATTTTTACAAACCGTTCTTTGTGTGGGGGTGTGGAGCACAGGAAGCACACGAGTAAATAGCAAGCCATTTTTCTATTATGTTCCTAAAATAGATCAGAGACTGGCACCCAGCGCTGCATCTTGGCCCAGACCCCTGAGCAAAACCAGGCAGAGCGGAGGCCCCTCCGGGATGCTCTCAATTGTTTGGTTCTATCTTAACGTAGAGAAAGAATTTCCAGATTTTTCTCATGAGAACGTCTTCACAGCAGTACTCGGCATAACCAAAACTTGGTGAAATGTTTCCTCTCCTTAAACACTGCCAAACCAAGGACACAGAATGCTCTCAAACACCGCTGTCAAAAACGTGGCAATCCTTTCCCTATAAGAAGGAAAACGACCAGCACCGCCTGTGGCCAATTTCTGCTTTGCAGGCTGGGCAGAATACCTGATAAGGGTGATGTTGGCTCATCAATCCAGTGACCCTCACTAGTGCCTATAGGTAGAGCAGCATCATGAGTTTCTGCTCCCACACCTCACCAGATGCACAATGTTTGCAAACTGCCTGGCTGCACAGGAACCTGCCCGAGACCAACATCACCTGTGCGGTACCCAATGGAAACAGACAAATCTAAACACAGCCCAGAATCCCCGGGCTCCGACTCTGGGTTATAGGCATCCTATGACCAAGAGCAGAGGAGCGCTGACAGGAAGAAGGGACCATGGGAAATGGTCTGTCCCCTAGAGACAGCCAGAGGCTTTGGCCAACAGCCAAGGTGCTGAGCAAGGATCCAGAGCCCCCTCTCAGCGTGACAGGACTGGAGTCCTTGGAGAGGACACGGAGAGGGGTTAAAGGAGAAAATATAATTTTGGGGGGATTCGCTGAC
Organism: Pipistrellus kuhlii; assembly: GCF_014108245.1. NCBI lineage: Eukaryota > Metazoa > Chordata > Mammalia > Chiroptera > Vespertilionidae > Pipistrellus > Pipistrellus kuhlii. The sequence continues at coordinate 28,894,529 of NW_023425573.1, forward strand.
AGGGGGGTAAACAAGACGTGAGCTTCGTGACTCCCCTCACAGCTGGCACAGTGAGCTGACCGCCTCCTTATCTTCAGGTGCTCGGGTTCCCTGTGGTCGTTCTGCAGGAAAACAGCATGCCACGGGGATCTGAGGCCCCACAGCAAGTGGCAGGGGCATGGATGCAACTCCTCCAGCCTCCTAACTCTCCCAGCAGACAGGTGGCAGATATGCTGACCTCCAACATCCCCTCCTGGCCTCCGCATCCTGGAGGAAGTGACAGAAGCGATGTGTGAGGCGGCCCCTTAAGTTGTGGTCCTTCCAGAAGCCATTACATTAAAACTATGAGCTTCGGGGTTGGGGGAGTGGAGGTAAGGGCAGAGGGTGGGGTGGGAACTGGGTGGTAGGGAGCTATGGGGGGGGGGGGAGGAGAAACAATTATAATAATCTGAGCAATAAAGATTTATTAAAAACAAAAAAACAAAAACAAAAACTATGAGTTTAATATGGTACCTGAATCGTAAATGCTCTTTTGTTACCCACTTTGGTTTTGTTGGTTTGGTTTGGTTGTTTTTCCATTGTTGTTATTAAAAATACTTTTTTTAGCCCTAACCGGTTTGGCTCAGTGGGTAGAGAGGTGGCCTGCAGACTGAAAAATACTTTTTTTTTTTTTTTGCCCTAGCTGGTTTGGCTCAGTTAATAGAGCATCATCCTGTGGACTGAAGAGTTGTGGGTCTGATGTCTGATTCCAGTCTAGGGCATGTACCTGGGTTGCAGGCTCTATCCCTGATTGGGGCAATGTTTTTTGTTCTCTGTCTCTCCCCATACCTTCTGTCTAAAAATCAATGGGGAGATAACCTTGGGTGAGAATTAAGAAAAACAAACAAACACCTTCTTTTTTATTAAAGTAAAATCCACACATAATCAGATGCACAAATGTTAAGTGTGCATGGACTCTTACACGCAGGTAGACATGCACACCAAAATTCTATGGTTTGGTGTGGGTTTTTTTTTTTATCCTCACTAGAGGATATGCCTGTTGATAACAGAGAGAGAGAGAGAGAGAGAGAGAGAGAGAGAGAGAGAGAGAGAGCGAGCCACCATCAGAGAGAGACATTGGAGACACATAGATTGGTTGCCTTCTGTGCGCGCCCCAATCAGGAATAGAACCTGAAATCGGAAACCTAGGCATGTGCCCTGACCGGGAATTGAAACCCCAACTTTTTGGTGTACTTGGCCAGGGCTCTGAAATTCTCTTCATTCATTATCTCCATCTTTCTAAAAGTTATTTTATACAACGTCTCTGCCAATTTCAATATCTGGGTTATCTGTGAATCTTTTCCAATCCATTATTTCTCCTATTGACTCAAGTTTCATTTTTCTGATTCTTCTTATGTATAGTAATTCTTCATTGTATACTGGTCATAGTGGGCAATATATTTCAGAGATTGTGGCTTTTATTATCTTCTTTTGAAGACTTTTGAATTTGGTTCTAACAAGGAATTAAGTTACCTTGATCCTACATATCACCTTCATCTTCTTGAGACTGGTTCTAGGCTTTGTTACACTGAGTGTGTTTTGATTTTTCTGTCCTAGCCCTTTGCCCTCAAACGTTGCCTTACTCTAAGGCAGTGATTTTCAACTGGTCAGGGGTACTGACTTCTATTCCCTTAGGTTGTCAAATAAATAAATGACAATAGCCGATACAGCAATAGCTGTCTGATCTGAATGAATCCAAATTCTACCTATATTTATGTCAGATTGACAAAAATTATTTTTGGTGTGACACATAATTTTAGTAATTAGTTTATGTGTGCCATGATATGAAAATGGTTGAAAATTGCTATTCTAAGGTGTATTCTTTCTGAGGTTTCAATAAAGGACTTGAGGTGCTTACCGAGCCCTTGGTAGGACTTTAATTTCTAATTTTATCTCCCCACATGGGGCAGCTGCTGAAACCGCCACCCAACACTCCCAGGCTTCCAGCTGCTTTCTTCTGAGTGGCTTGGGGTCTCACCCCACATAGGCACAGTTCAGGATTCAGCCACGGATTCTGCATAAGTTAGTATGCAGAGGCTCAACTCTCTAGGTACCCCAGTTTTCTGGGGTTTCCTCACTAAATATCCAGCTGTACTTACAGCCCCAGATCCTAACATCTAACCCCTCAGTCCAAAACGTCTTGAGTTCTAATCCCAGTGCACCCTGAAAATAAAAATGTCCTCTGGGGAAGTAGCTGTCTTAATTCAAAGATTGTACCCACTCTGGTCCATATCTGCTTTTGGTTACTTGACAGTGCGTGCCTGCAAATAGTTACTTTTTCTATATTGTTTGAAGTTTATGATTGCTATTGGTAGGAAGGTTACTGTGACATAAGTTGCATCCCCATTGCTAGAATCTAAAGTCCTCTGGCACCTGTTTTGAAAAACAAAATTTAATTAATAGTTAATAATACCCATGCTAGGAAAAAAATCAATCCCATTGTTAGTCTATAAGTCCTTGCAGTATTTGTCTTCCATAAGTAAAAAGAGAATTGGACTTCACGTCCTAATTCACATAGCACCTTTCTAAGTACCCACAGGTGCATAACCCTGAACAAGACTCTCTGAGAGATGAAGAGATTATCTTGGTCCTGAACCTCAGGAACGCTATTCTGAGAGAGCCGCTCAGAGCTGCTCAGAGGGGTTGGCTCAGGAGCTGGCACTGTGTACAGGAGACCAGACACCCTCAGCCTTTCTCCGCAGAGACACCTATGGCATGTAATTATCCTGAGAGCAACGTCCTCCTGCCAAGGCACCTGTTTATGCAAAATTCTTGTCATGGGGCAACACTCGGTAAGGGTGAAATTATTATGGTAACAACACTTAGAGCAAGTAATTTCACAGGCCTCAGCTTTTACCTGCCCCTAGCCACAAATGACCAGCGACACGTTTCACACCTGCTGGGGCTCTCCTCTCCAGAACTGCCGCGATAGCACGGTGGAGCACCCTGCAGTCTGGAGAGTGCAGGTGACAAAGTGTGTGGGAAGGTTATCCTGGCTTTGATAGCTAGGAAGGCTTTCAGGGGGACTTATAGGCCGGGAGGCAGCGGGCCTGTGGATAGACTTCTAACTATCACCCTTTAAAACTACTCAAATGTCCTGTTCATATGTTTTTGTTTTTATTTGTTTTTGTTTTTCTGGAAGAGGAATCCAGTTTTCATCAGATTCTCAAAGACAGTCACTATCCACACAAATGGAAAACCCACTGGTCTAGAACCCAGACTTTTTTGTTTTAATACTTTTTCTTTTTATTGATTTCGGAGAGGAAGGGAGAGGGGGAGAGAGAGATAGAAACATCAACGATGAGAGAGAATCATTGATTGGCTGCCTCCTGCATGCCCCCTCCTGGGGATCTAGTTCACAACCCAGGCATGTGCCCTTGGCCAGAATCAAACCTGGGATCCTTCAGTCTGAAGGCCGACACTCTGACCACTGACTTAAACTGGCTAGGGCCATACTTACTTATTTATTTTTTTTACCTTGAAATGTATCACTAAGTATTTTTAAGTAGCCCCCAAATATTTATATTCTTAGTTATGTATAAAGTATGTCATTATCATCATCATCCATCACGATATCCACTTAAAATGAGATTGTTAGTGACAGGCAATGGGAACTCATGTTTCACTTCTTATGATTGCTAATTGTTCTCAGAGCTAATACCTCATAGTGAGGTCAGTGCAGAGCTCCTCCCAGGAGTAAGGAAACTGTCTCATTTTCTTGTCTGCGATTTGGGGGAGTATCTCTTTGAGGATCTTTTCAATCCTTTCAAGCCATTTGTCCACTCTTTGAGTTTTAGCTAAGACTAGGTTATGTAATCCTTGAACCCATTTAACATGATTCATCCAGAGACAACATAATCTGAAAAGGATCTAATGGGAGAGAATGCCAATGCCGCCCACAGAGGTACCTTGTGACTGGCAGGTGGCTCCTTAAACGGCGGTTGTGTATGAAATGCTACAATTCAATACATAACATTCTTATTTTTAGTTTAAAATACCTATTCAGGGACTTTCTAGTATGTTCTTCCTGTACCCCGATGGGCAGGAAGGCAATGGCTTTGTAAACCTTACCTGATTCTCCTGTTTACTTTTTTTTATTTATTCGTAAATATATTTTATTGAGAGGAAGGGAGAGGGAGAGAGAGTTAGAAATATCGATGAGATGACATTGGTCAGCTGCCTCCTGCACACCCCCTACTGGGGATGTGCCCAAAACCAAGGTACATGCCCTTGACCAGAATCAAACCTGGAACCCTTTAGTCCACAGGCCGACACTCTACCCACTGAGCCAAACCGGTCAGGGCTCCTGTTTACTTTTAAATCTACCTGTAGCGTATGGAAGGAAAAGCTCAGGCAAATTCATGCCTTTCTCAAAACTATTTATTGAGAACAACTGCGGTGTCAGCCTCTTCCCAGAAGCTGGGGGCGCAGGGGTGAGGAGGGAGGCCTGGCCAGGTCACAGGGCCTGGGAGCAGGAGATGGAGCTGACCGCCCCTGGGCTGGACCCCACTCTCACCCCGTCTGTGCTGGGCCAGGGCTCACAGAGCGCCAGTCTGAACCTGGTCCCCGCGCCTGCCCCTCCGCGCAAACCTCTGTGCCACCCAATCCCCGCCAGCCCTCCGCGCCCTGTGGAGATCCGCGCTCCCAGACACCCACGGCCCTGGGGCGGGTGGTTCCAGCGGGGGCTGCACCCTGCAGTGCCCCGGCCCGGGTCCCGCGCCCCAGGCATCTAGAAGCACCGGACGCCAGCCCCTCTATTCTCCCCTCCCCACCTCCCACCGCCACCACCGTCCCCGCGCCCCATCCCCGGAGTCCCCATCCCCGGAGTCCCCAGCTGATTCACCCCGCGTTCCGCGTCCCCGACCCCCAACCATCTCAAACCTCCTGCCGCCTTCAAGCTTCCGTCCCCGTCCCGCCCGCCGCGCCCCAGACCCCTGCGGCTCCCGGTCCTGGGGGCCATCCGTCCCCGCGTCCCCGCGTCCCCGCGTCCCCGCGCCGCTGACGCCATGACGCCAGTGGGGGCGGGGCGGAGCGGGGCGGCCCGGAGCCGGGGGCACGGGCGGCGGGAGTAACGGTCCCGCAGCAGCGGCGGCAGCGGCGGCGGCGCTGCCGATGGACATGGGCACCCAGGGCACGGGCCGCAAGCGGCTCCCCAACCGGGAGCGGCTGACGGCGGAGGACGAGGCGCTGAACCAGATCGCGCGCGAGGTAGGAGCCGGGCCCGTTATGCAGGGCGGGGGCGCGCGCAGCTGTCAGGCGGCCGTCCGTCTGTCCGAATGTCCCCGGGCCTCAGCGGGGGTCTCGGCGGGCGGGCCGCCTGTCCTCCGGCCGCCCAGGGGACAGGCCGGCGACACTGACCGCTCCCCCATCCCACCCACCCCCGGTCCCTTCGGGCGCGTGGAGCTGGGGCGCCGCCCCTGGTGCAAGGTGGCTCAGGCGGAGGAGGGTGGGGGGACAGGCGCCCCGCTTTGTTGTACTGCACCAGAGGGGTGCTATAGGCTCGCGGGCGTCCTCGGAGGCCACATGGCCCTGGCGGAATGGCTTGGCCCCTGCCGGTGACCGTTCGTGGCGGATTGTCACACATGGTGCGGCTTGGGCAGGGACTTGAGGGTCAGTGTGACTCTTGTGAGACCGGGTCCAGGCACACAGGTTTTCACCAAAGTTTCCTGGGCAAGAGTTCATCCTAGTGGGATGGGCGATGCGCCTCCCAGCGCAGGTTCGCTGTGTGCAGGTCTGTGCCCGCCTCTCCTCCAGCGAGGGCGCCTCGGAAGGTTGGACAGCCCGTGACAGCTGGGAGGAAGCCCAGCGGACTGGGAGCAGCTCCCTGGGGAGGGGGAGCCATTCCTTGGGCCTGGGGTGGACAAGGAGGCGTGATTGTTTCAGGGTACACCCTTTTGTACCTTTTGAGCTGTGTGTATGTGTGTGTGTGTGTGTGTGTGTGTGTGTGTGTGTGTTCGCGCGCGTGCCCACGTGCTGGGGCAGTGGAGAGTCCCACAGAGCATTGTCCTCACATGGAAAAACTTCCAGGGATGAGGCTGGGTGTCTGTGGTGTCGGGTTACCTCGGCCAGCTGTTTATTGCCTCTCTATTCAATGAGCAGTTCTTAGGTGTTTTTAGTGTATGGCTTTTATGGACACATGGCTGTCCATCAGTATTGGTTGACTACTGATTGAATATAGACTTTTGTTTTTCTCTGTATGAGAAAGAAAAGTGCTTTCCAGGCAAACTCCTATTCATCCTTGAAAGCCCAGCGTAGATTTGGTTCTCTGTGAGGCAGAGTCTCCCTGCCTCCCTCTGTACCTCAGCTGTCGCCCCTACACCTGCTGTGGCAGTCACGTGGACTCGGCGTTATTTGTTCCCCCGTCTGTCCCCCTGTGGAAGGGGACACCCAGGCAGGCAGGGTCTTACTTTTGAATACCCAGAGCTCAACACAGAGCCAGGCTCTTCATAGATGCTCCTCGGTGCCTGGTACATTCATTAATTTAAATTAAAAAAAAGTACAAGGCACTTACAGTACACTTGGCTAAATATAGTTGTTTGCTAAGTGCAGTAGCTTGAATATAATCTCCCCATCAAAGACAGGTATTTATGTATGTATTTGACCAACAGATCAAACACATTTCTCTGAGAGGTCAATGGCGACAGATGATCATGGCCTCATCTTTCCGTCAGTAGTTTTGGGACAAAGAAACAAGAATGAGCATTCCTGAAGCCCACCTCCTATCTGCTGGTTTTTATAAACACAGACTGAAAGGGACAGCTTTGTGTTGCTACTCCCCGGGTTGACATCCTGAGGTCCTGTTCTTAGGTGTTTTGGCCCCCTAGCCAGGGAGACGCAGTTGGAGATGGCATTCAGATGTGGGATCAGACGTGGGCTTTGAAACTATACTCAGCTCCCCATGGACTGTGCCGCCTCAGGCAGAGAGCCACCCCACCCTCAGCCTCTATATCCTCACTTTTAAATGGGGAAAATGACCCCCCGCCTTGGTGTAGGATTAAAAAAAAAAGTAAAGCAAGTAACCAGGTAAATTGAGAGCCACCCCCACACACATCCTCACCGTCAAACCAACCATGGATAAGGGTGTTACAAGTGCTAGCTGGAGGGAGCAGATGCACTATTTTATCTTCTTCTACAAATTGAATTATATTTCCCAACTGTGAACATTAGCATCACTATTCAAATAGAGTTCTTATAAAAATTAACAGTAGGGTCTTAAGTCCGGTTATTTGCTCAGTGATTGAGAGGATGCCTGCCGGGCTCCCCACACTGGTCCCAGGGAGACTGGGAGGCAGGGCTGGACCAGAAGAGCCACCCTGAAGGGACTGGGTCAGAAAGGGTCTGACCATAGAGGCAGGAATTGAAGGCAGAAAGAGATTTGATATAAAAGGGCTTGGGTATCGTGCTCTGGAGGATTGGAAATGAGGGTTGCACTTGCTGATAGGCCTAGGAATGGCGATCAGAGGTGGCAATCCCAGAGAAAGTGGCATTTTGAGTGATTTTGTTGTTTTTGTCCTCACCCAATGATATTTTTCCATTGATTTTTAGAGAGAGTGGAAGGGAGGGGGAGAGATGGAGAGACAGAAACATGGATGTGAGAGAGATACACCCTGACTGGGCCCTGGGATGGAGCTTGCAACCCAAGTACTGTGCCCTTGACCCAGATCAAACCAGGACCCTTCAGTCCACAGGCCAACACTCTACCCACTGAGCCACACTGACTAGGGCTTTTGAGTTACTTGAAGGGACAGAAGCCCTAACCTAGACTGGCATCTACATTGGTTCGAGTGTGGATTCTCCACAAGCCTCACTGACAACACCAGCGTCTCTGTTCACACAACCTCTGTTCACAGCTGCCTCTGCGGGGCCATCCTCTGTGGGTGGCCCGGTCCTTGGGGTGACTTGTATCTGGCAGACTGGCTGCTATGTTCCCAGGCTGCCCCACATGAGCCCACACCCCGTCTCTCCTGAGAGCTAAGAGTACGCGTTCCTGTCATATTTCCTGGGCTGCTCCTCACGAGGCTCTGTGACCAGGACAGTTGGCTCAGTAGCCCGCACCAATCCTTGTGGTGAGGGGATGGGGGGCCCATCCTGGGACTGGGGGAGTTGACCACCCCGGAGCATTTGGGGAGATGTGGGGCCTGAACAAAAACTGGGGAGCACTGGAGAAACTGGCAGGGAGAGGGGGTGGATGTGGGTCTGGCATCAGGAATGTGCACCAGACCCTAAGTGGAGAATTCCAGACAGAGATGGTCACCAGTTAGGGGAGCAGGGCCCAGTCCCACTGGAGCCCAGTTAGGCAGAGGGGACCAACTTTCTATTTCTACAGTTACGTTGTGGCTTAATGTTTGTAGGGAATGGAGGTACAACCGTCAACCCTGTAGATGTGTTTGCAGGAGTAGCTTGCTTCTCACTGTCTGTCTGAGGTGGCATTTGGGCTTGACGTTGTCAGGATGAACGTCCAGGAAGCAATCTGAGGTCGTCTCCACGGAGGCTCGGGTACCGTTTCTCACAGCTGGCCGAGGTGTTTGCGGAGCAGGTGCATGTCTCTCCTGGCGCGATTAGCATCCTGTTAATGACTTCTGGTAGCTTCCCAAATCTCGCCTTCAGCACTCTGCCTCTGAGTGAAATGATACGGCCCTCAGGACACCGGTATTCCTGCAAATGGAGATGTGGGGCAGGTCAGTCCCCCATGAGCAGTGTCTAACCCAGCTCTTCCCACTCCCTCCTGGTCACAAACTGCTGGCCACATCGCATGACATGGTCCAGTCGGTATCCAGCTGGTGTTTATATGCTGGCCAGCCTCAGAAAAAGCAAATTCATCCGGAAAAAGGCATGAGGGTGACAGCTCAAATGAGATGAAATGGGCTGTAGCAACCAGACTGCCGTCAGGTAAATGTGGGCCCTGTCACGTGCCCGAGGGCAGGGACTGCGCCAGGAGAACTGGAGTGCATCCTGCCGCTGGGCTCAGTCAGGCCCCCAGAGAAGGCCCTCTGTGGGAGCCCTGGAAGGTGGTTTGGCCCCACACTGGGCCAGCTTTTGGGGTGCTCTGGAAGGAGCATGCGTCCCACCCCCAGATTGTCCTTGGAGGAGAAAAGGAGACAGGGTCCCTCTAATAGGCTGACCTCTGAGGGCTATTTGGGAAGGACACGGGGGACTTAGGGCTAGATTGACCTGTGTTTATGGGACTCCCCAGAATGAAGCATGGGAGGTTGTCTTAAGTTGAGGTCCCCAGAAGCAGAGCCTGAGGGAGGGACTTGGAAGAGGGGTGCCAGCAGAGGGCTTGAAGAGAGCAGAAAGGCCAGGGGAGGAGGGGTCTTTAGCTGGCTTTCTCCCTTACCCCATCCCACTATCTCACGGGGGCTCTGGAGCCTGAATGCACCCCAGAGCTGTCTTCACCTGGAGGGACTGCCCCAGTTGGTAGCTGCAGCTGCCCCTGGCTGAGGTGGCGTGTCTCTCCCCCACAGAGTGACTGCTAAGGGCCATGGGAGCATCTCTAGTGAAGGGGGAGCCTTTCCCCACACGCACATGACAAGTAATGATGACAACTGTCGCGTTGTTCGCATCCCACTGTGACCGCAGGCCGTAGTCCCTTTTCCTTCCGCACCCACAATGCAGCGCTCTCCTCCGTGGCTGGTCCCACTGCAACTGTCCTCAGAGCATATGTTCCCTGCAGGGGTGCAGGTGGTGGCTGCCCAGATCCCCCTGAAGGCAGATGTTGACTCCCTGGCCTGTGAGCGCTGGCTGTCATGGGTCACAGACTCCCCCTTCACTAGAGATGCTCCCATGGCCCTTAGCAGTCACTCTGTGGGGGAGAGACACGCCACCTCAGCCAGGGGCAGCTGCAGCTACCAACTGGGGCAGTCCCTCCAGGTGAAGACAGCTCTGGGGTGCATTCAGGCTCCAGAGCCCCCGTGAGATAGTGGGATGGGGTGAGGGAGAAAGCCAGCTAAAGACCCTTCCTCCCCTGACCTTTCTGCTCTCTTCAAGCCCTCTGCTGGCACCCCTCTTCCAAGTCCCTCCCTCAGGCTCTGCTTCTGGGGACCTCAACTTAAGACAACCTCCCATGCTTCATTCTGGGGAGTCCCATAAACACAGGTCACTCTAGCCCTAAGTCCCCCGTGTCCTTCCCAAATAGCCCTCAGAGGTCAGCCTATTAGAGGGACCCTGTCTCCTTTTCTCCTCCAAGGACAATCTGGGGGTGGGACGCATGCTCCTTCCAGAGCACCCCAAAAGCTGGCCCAGTGTGGGGCCAAACCACCTTCCAGGGCTCCCACAGAGGGCCTTCTCCGGGGGCCTGACTGAGCCCAGCGGCAGGATGCACTCCAGTTCTCCTGGTGCAGTCCCTGCCCTTGGGCGGGTGACAGGGCCCACATTTACCTGACGGCAGTCTGGTTGCTACAGCCCATTTCACCTCATTTGAGCTGTCACCCTCATGCCTTTTTCCGGATGAATTTGCTTTTTCTGAGGCTGGCCAGCATATAAACACCAGCTGGATACTGACTGGACCATGTCATGCGATGTGGCCAGCAGTTTGTGACCAGGAGGGAGTGGGAAGAGCTGGGTTAGACACTGCTCATGGGGACTGACCTGCCCCACATCCCAGCAGGCACTCGGGGGACACTCCCCCCCGCCCCTCCCAACCCGCCCACCTCGCTCATCTTCCGGAGACAGACAAAAGCATCTCGGCACATCACCCACGGGTGATAGGAATGTGACAGGACAAGATTCCAGTGGTCTTTTATCACTATCAGGGCTGTTGGGGAATTGCAAACCCTGCGCCCTTGACCTTGGGCTGTTTCTGTGAGTCCTGACAAGATGGTCTCATCAGAGACAGACTCAGAAACTCAGCTGTGGGCAGTCCTGCTGGTTGCCACTGGCTTGGGCCCACCCTTGGCTATTTCTGTCTGAGAGCCAGCTGTCCCCTGTCTCTTTTCTAGTGAACCTGCGGTGACTCACTGGCTCTGTGATTAGGGCTGTGATTTGTGTGCGGATGGCATGAAGAGGTTCCATAGCAGCATGGAAATCAGGGGACCTGGATTATAGCTTAGTCTGTACCCCGTGAGCCTGGTCAGGGGATGGGATGGAAAGCAGGGAGATGGGAACTGAGGCTGCTTTTGAGGCCAAGCTGCCAGGTACCCCAGAAGCTCCTCTCCACAATTACATTAAGTCCCATCGCTGGAGGTTAGAGCATCTCTGTCTGACTGAGAGCAGCGGGCTCAGAGGTGCTAAGTGACTTGCCTAAGGTCATCTCGCAACTAAGAGGCTCCAGTTCTTCCACCAGGCCCCTTCTGCATCAGCTTTTTGGCTCCGTCCACGGCCTATTCTAGGCGGTGTCCTGCAGTCAGTCCGACTGGCCTCCCATCTCTGGCACTGCTGTCCCCAGCTGACCTCGGAGCCACCAGGCATAGCAGTTCATGGGAGAGTCCCATATTCTCATTTTCTTTCAATTCTCTCATCTTTTCAAATAAAAACATTTTTATTTAATTAAAATAAGAAATGTTTTTACCCTTGTCCCACATTCTCAGGCCATCCTTTTAAAATATGTCACATCATGTCACTTCTCTGATTAAAGATCTCCAGTGGCTTCTCACACCACGTGGTAAATGCCATGTCCTAAACGCCATGCTCATAATGGCCTTGTAAGACTGTCTGGTTTATAAATGACTAGAGGCCCAGTGCACGAAATTCATGCACTTGGGGTGGGGGTGTCCCTCAGCCCGGCCTGTGCCCTCTCACAGTCTGGGAGCCCTTGGGGAATGTCTGACTGATGGACATCATTAGGGCTGCTGCCGATGTGGGAGCGGCTCCCACCACCACCTCTGTGCTCACCAGCCGTGAGCCTGGCTTCTGGCTGAGCAATGCTCCCCCTGTGGGAACGCACTGACCACCACAGGGAAGCTCCTGCATTGAGCATGTGCCCCTGATGGTCAGTGCACATCATAGCGACCAGTCATTTTGTCGTTCAGTTGATTTGCATAGAAGCCTTTTATTATATAAGATATGAGTATGCAGTATGTATGGAGTTTTGAATTTCAAGTACTGCCTGCTGGCTTCCTGGTTTTCGGAGTAAGGACTTAGTATTCATGGGTGCAGCCCAGGCCCTCTCCCCACTTTCCTTTCTCCTCATCTTCACAGCATAGTTACACTGTGAGTTTAAATTAATAAGTAGTCACAGCCAGAACACTGGTAGAGTATGGGGACTCAATTCCTGGCTCTGCCACTTGCTTCACGAATTGGAGCACTCTGTGCCTCTGCCTCGCCCAGCCCCTCATCCCCCTGCGTGAAATGGGGAGATTTAAGAGTGTACTTCTTCCAGGTGCTTATGAGAGCAGGTGAGATGTCTCATGAAAAGACCTCAGGACGATGGCTGGCACGTCGTACATGCTGGTGGTAATGATGATGTCCTTCCTTACACAACCTCCTGCCTTCTCAGGGTTATTTCTATTTTTTCCCAATTGCTCTTCTATCTACGTATCTATCACATCTAATGTTTCACAAACGTTTCAACAGAACTCCTCACAATACGTGTTTCTGTATTTTTAAATGGATCAGATCTATCAATTCCATGATATTCCTGCCTGGAAAGTTGAGGTGCTCAACTTTATCTGCCACTCCTTCTACTAAATTCCTCTGTTCTATATTTAATTTCTCTTTTTAAAATATATTTGTATTGATTTCAGAGAGGAAGGAAGAGGACGAGAGATAGAAACATTAATGACGAGAGAGAATCATCAATTGGCTGTGTCCTGCACGCCCCTTACTGGGGATCAAGCCAAAAACCTGGGCATGTGCCCTGACCAGGAATTGAACCGTGACTCTCACAGGTTGACTCTCAATCACTGAGCTATCCCGGCCAGGCTGTATTTAATTTCTAATTGTTTTTAGTTGTATTTTTGTTGTTGTTATTGTTATTGTTGTTATTATTTGTTCCTTTTTTTATAGCATTTTTATATTCTTTCTTGGTTCACTACTATGGTGCCTCATCCTGAGAATATTCTCTTTTTTGCCTGAACTTTTCTTCTGCAGGATGTCTGCTTCTCTTCACCCTTTGCCTGCTCTGGTCTCTGTCTGTCATCTTGGTGCCTCCCCAAGTGTGTGGGGGTCCCTGGCTGACACGAGAGAGAGTGAGGCACTAAAAACCTCTGGAAACAATTCCGGTGAAGGCCAGAAGGGAGACGCACAAGATTGTGACCAGGCCACATCAGAGGTGCAGTGGGATGTCTGCAGCACTGGCACCAGGCATTCAGTAGTTGCTGGGGGCATGGGCACACAGCCTGGGTCCCCTGTCTTCAAGGCCAGTGCCCTTCACCACAGTGTCAGTGCTCAATGCTAAGGAGCCAAACTTCTCTATTTTTGTGCCTAAAGATAGAGTTTTGTTTTTTACTAAGGAGGTAGGTGGTAGGCATTGAGAAGAAAGTTGAAAGTTAATCTGAGCCGTATACCAGGGAAGCACAGTTCATCATATCTGATATCCAAACGGGACAAACAAGGAGACAAGTCATTTTGATAAGTCTTCTACTGAGAGTGAAATGCAATGTCACATTAGGTGAGCAAACACAGGGAGTTACAAAAATAAGATTTTCATGGCTGCGGGCATCAAGGATAATACATTTGTTTGTTTGGAAAATTCTCTAAGAACTGAGCTATACTTTCCACAGCACAGATCTGAAATGCCTGGAGAGTTTAGGTAGGCAGAATGTGATAGGGGGTTGGCAGTGGGAAACTCTCGGGTCAGCAAGTATGTTGGAGCCAGAACTGGCCCGAGCTTCCAGGGCGGATTATCTTGCAGTGTTTCCACCACTTCTTGGCCTGGGCAGTGAATGAATGGTTGCACCGAAAGAAGCCAGGAGATTAACGTTCATTATACATTCACCTCCGTCACCTAACTGTCCATTTTTCTACCCTTATTCTTGCGTCCTTATTCTTGTTCACCTTCTCTATGGCATCCCTTAGGCATGTGGAAGTTTCAGGTTGACACTCAGAGGTGGGCTATCCATGCTGACTGAGCAGCTGGTGTGACTTCTCCCTGGACACCCTAAGACACTGCGTTAAGTCACCCCAGATACACCGAGAGCTGTTGCAGCCATGCAGGCCAACAGGACCTCCTATGGGGACAGAATGCTGTCCCTGGGCTGGGTGTCAGAGCAGCCACTGGCCCGAGTGCTGTCGAGCACCTGAAAGGTGACTAGTGCACCTGGGAAAATGCATTTTAAATTTCACTTGATTTTAATTCATTTACATGTGAAGAGCCGCCTATGGCAGTGGCCCGCAGTGAGGTAGCACAGCTTCAGAGCAGTGATCAATTCTTGGTTGACTATGTTGTCATAGAGGCACAGCCTTTAACACGGATTGTTATGGAATCCCATGGGGGTGCGTGTCACTCACCACCTGGCGTGGAAGGGGAGTGACCTGATGACCCGGGTGGCCGAGGGAACTGACCAGCATGGGAAACGTACGGGTTAGTGCAGAGAACTCCACCCGCCTTTTCCTCACATCGTTCCTTCAGACCTCTCTCTTTTTCTTGTTTTTATAATTCCCCCCCAAATATTTGAAGGGGGTGGGGTCATAGCCAGGCTCCCACTGTTCTCTCTAACAGGAGAGGCAGTGCTGCTTGAAGGGTAGGATGTGCCCTGAGGACAGAGGTGGCACTCAGTCATCAGAAGAGGACTGAGAGGAGAGAAAAGAGAGCTGGCTGATGGAATTGGGGGGAATTATAAAAACAAGAAAAAGAGAGAGGTCTGAAGGAACGAGGCGAGGAAATTACCAGGAGGTCTGTGCCTGTGGGGAGGGGTACAGACCGCCCTGGGCACTGGGTAAACGAGCTCAGAGTCGAAGCACTGAGTGCCATGTGTGGGTCACGTGTGGGCGTTGCGTGGCAGACCTGCGGACCGGCTCCTTCCCTGTCACCGAGAAGAAGGGCCCTCTGTCTTCAATGCAACTTTTGCTTCTTGGTCGTGAATTTAAGACTCAACAGCAAAATGCCACCATGTTATTCAAGCTGTTGTCATAGCCAGGCCTGAGTGCGGGCCTGCGGTTGACTCCTGGGGGTATCGATGGGCCCGCCTGCCCTCTCAGAGTGACCACACAGGCTGCCTGGCTTTAACCCAGGCCTGGAGCCCATGCCAGAGTGAAGCGGCCACAGGGCTGTAGTGAGTGGTGGCCGCCAAGTCTCCCAACTCTGCACTTCTTTTCCCGGGCTTTCCTCCTCCTCTTCTCTGCCCATTTCCCAGCCTCGCATGCTGGACATTCGGGCCGGATAACTCTCCAATGTGGGGCTGTCCTGTCCTCTTTAGGGTATTTAACAGCATCCGGCTTCTTCTCCCAGGAGTGACAACTGAAACGGTCTCCAGACAGTGACAAACACCCAAGGCAGATGTCCATGGAGGACACTGCTCTGCATGTCCATCACTGTGTGTGTTTGTGCCGCTGGCCTCAGCTACCCAGCTGCATCCTTCACATGAAGCGCCTGTCGGGTGCACGGCTGTCCTCCAGGAGGCCAGAAAGTGGGGCTGACGAAGCCACATTCTCCCTCCTGGACTCTCCCCTGCAGGGGAGAGTAAACCTCCTGGAAGAGAGTGGGAGGGCTGAGTGCCCAGAAAGCTCAGGTAGGGTTTAGGGAAGTTGTGCCCTCTCAGGAAGCTGGGCATCAGCTGCCAGTGGGATTGCACTATTGCTGTGCCAAGTTGATGGTGGGTGGGGTGAGGAGAGGGCACAGAGGGGTGAATTGCAGGCACAGCAGTAACTTCTTGCCTCCTCTTATGGACGAAGGTGCAGGTGGGTGAGAGGGGGTCTTTGAGTGACATCCTGTGGGGCCAGTGGCTCCTTTCTGCCTGTTGGAGACACCCATTTCCCAGTGATCCCGTGCATGCCGGAGGCCAGCGGGTCGGTACAGCCTACCTCGGCTGGGTCGGGAGAGTGTGGAGACACACATCTTTCTCTCCCCAAAAAGGCCGAGGCCCCTGGCGCAGGTGCACTCCAGGGACAGCAGGCCAGAGTGGCATCCCTGTGGCTGCTGCTGGAAAGCTGCTGAGGGCCACCTCCACCCTGGGTCAGCAGCCACCGGGTTGCCTTCCAAGCCAGCAGGGTCACGTCCCCACATTGCTCATGGGCTCTGCCTGATCCCTACGCCTTCACAGCAGGGAGCGGGCAGGAGGCCAGGGAAGAGACAGTATTGTCAGGCTGCCTGGCCACTAAGCTAGGTGCTTCCACCAGGCCCTACCGCCTTCCGGTAACCCTGAGGTGGCATTTCCATCGGTGCCCGCTGGGCCAGAGAGGGCAGTAGCCTGGGAGGGGGTCAGGAAGTGGTGCTTCTGTTCGTTTAAAAATCCCCGAAGCACAGGGAGCCCCCATCACTCAGTGAGTGTGAGGGTGTGACCGAGCTTCCTCCCAGCTTCACCTCCTCCCTGGAAGCCCAGTGTGCTGCTGGAGGAGGGGGGAGGGGGGCCCCTCTCAGCCTCACTGGTCAGTATGGGGGGGACTGGTGGCCCATTAATACCCAGATCCCCTCCCCCAAGGGAGGCCCACCACCCAGATCGGGGGGCCGGGGTGTTGGAGGAACTAAAAGACCAGTGGCAGCACATTCACGGGATTAACAGTGTCCCCGTATCTCCTGCCAGGCACGTTGCATGTTGCTTTTGCCATTCACAGCTGAACTTCTTAAAATAGCCAGGACGCCTGTGCTGTAAGCGTGGCCTCTCTCCCTTCTTTCTGTTCCTGGTGGCAGAGCCTGAAAACCTTCCATGTCCACCGAGGCCACCATCCCTTCCCCGGCCCCCTGTCCCCAGGCTGCAGGATGAGACAGGAAGTGGCTACAACCACATGAATGCCCTGTGTCCTGTCTCAATCCCCTGGGGGTGCAGATGTCCAGCTTCCATCTCCCTGAGAATCTGAGGAGGAAAGCACCCCAGACGGCACCCCTCCCATTGACTGAGAATTCGGCTTCCGGATTCCTTCTGGTTCAGCACATCTGTTGTACCTGGATTTTCGGGTTTCGGGAGCAGTGTCACCGTTTCAATATACCTTTCCGTTCCTAACCCCTTTTCTCTAACCAGCACGTGCAGCTAATGGGCTGCCCTGGGCCGGGTGGTGGAGGGTCGCCGCAGGGGCTGCTGTTCCGTGTGGTTTGATAGAGACAGAGTGACAGGCAAGAAGCACAACGTGACTTAACCGGACACTGTATAGTGATACTAACTCCGCTCAGACAGCTTCCACGCAGCACTGAGATTTTTCAATTCTTTCAGAAAAGGATGCGCCCAGCCCTCAGGAGGGCTTCGGGGGCGGGCAGCTTCCCTCCAGGCCCTCGGCATGTTCACACAGAGGTGTCATTTCTCCAAGAGACACGCAGGGCGGGCCAAAGTGGGGTCACTGTGCCTGAGCCATTATTCCGAGTGAGTGAAGCTGTTGTAATAATCGTGACCTGCGTGTCTTTTTCCACATGGACAACTGTAAACCTACGTTGTCCTCCCGGTGTAAGCAGGCCCAGCTCTGCCACTGACCAGATCCTCCGCTGTCTCGCAGCTTCAGTCTCTCACCTGTGGAGTGAGGAGAGCTCGGGGGGCAGAGCGGGGTGGGGGGAGACTCAGGAGATGACTCGCATCGGCTGCCGAGTTCTGCCTCTCCGGTGAGGGCTCAGTCCCCTCTGGCCTTGCCTGGCCTCCTGGACGCCTCCCTGCCCACCTGTCTCCCACCCTGGCTGGAGATGGGCCTCCTTCACAGGCATCTCCGGCTCTCCTGTCACACCTGTCACTGGGATGCTGTTCCTTCTCCCTCTCAGACCCTGCTGTCTGGCCATGCCGGCCCCGTCTCCGGGGGCTCATACCTCCATGCGGGTCCCTGAGAGTCTCCTGCGGGATGAAGGTGATGAGCACAGTGGGAATTTCCCTGCAGCATGGTGGCCAGCATTTTCTCATTAATATGAAATCCTGTGAATGCCGGGTTTCCTCCCAAGTAGCTGAACCTCCCTTTGTCAGAATTCACCTATGAATTGCATGTCCCTCATCCTGAATCCTGATGATCTTGCTGGCCATCACAGGATCAGGAGACAGAATTGTCTGTCCTCAGATTGAAGACCCCCTCAGGGTTCATCAGCAAGAGGCCAGCACCACCCAGAAAGCACACTTGTCCCCGATGTCACACCGGTCACTGCGTAGGGGCTTTGACACGTTGTCTCCTGGCATGATCAGATGCTTTTAGAATGGGGAACAGCATTGTGGGAAACTGTGAGACCAGTGAAATCAAACTTACCTCCTAATTCCCATGACGGATATATTTTGTTCACCCTGAAGATCATCTTTAGAGTCCGATGGAGCCATTGCCACGTGGAAGGCCAGATGGGACTCTCGTCAGAGCCTGGGTCCAGGCCCAATGTCCCACTTGCTGGCTCTGCCACTTGGGACAAGCCAAGTGGCCTCTCTGAGCCTCGGTGCTCCCACCCATAGCATGGAGGTGAGGCGTGGTTGTGAGGACTCGATGAAGGGTAGAAGCATGATGCTTAGAACGGGGAACTCCTGCCAGTCATCGGGCGTCCGGGCTCCTCACACATACCCTCAGGAACCACGCAGGGGGTCGTTGGGGCCACGGCCCACAGGTGTAT
Source organism: Pipistrellus kuhlii (assembly GCF_014108245.1). Taxonomy (NCBI): domain Eukaryota; kingdom Metazoa; phylum Chordata; class Mammalia; order Chiroptera; family Vespertilionidae; genus Pipistrellus; species Pipistrellus kuhlii. Next base: position 28,913,139 of record NW_023425573.1, read on the forward strand.
TGTGGCCACCTGCCTGCCGAGGACTAGGAGACAGAAGCCTGGCTCCAGCCCAGCCCCAGCCCAGCCCCAGCCCCAGCTGCCTACCTGGGGGAGTGCAGGGCTGGAGCAGGGTCCCAGGGACGAGTCCTGCTCCGTGTGGACCTTCTGAGCGAAAGAGGGTTACACCTGCTTCATCAAGTTCACGAGAGGCCGAAAGAGAAAGCGTCTGAGATCCTGCCCACCAGCCCTAAAGAGCTTTGCAAATATGAGAAAGCAGTGGTGTTATGGACAGAAAAGGGAAAATAAATTCCAGACACCCACAGAATTCCAGCCGTTTGCAGCTGCTCCGGCTCCATGAGGCCGTGCTCCCCCCTCCCCCCCACCCCATGGCTGTGCCTTTTCTCTATGAGAGGCAGCCTCTGTGCCTCCCGATGGTGACGCTGCTCCCTTCTCACATGGGAGGAGGAAGCAGGTGCGAGCCCGGCGTGTCCGTCAGGAAGGGTGGGAGGAAGGGATTTGGAGGGAGACACAGGAGCCATGGCCCCCTCCAGGCTTCCAGGCCCCTGGACCCTTCAGGCCCGTGTGGAGGTGAGGACGGAGTAGACTAGAGGCACCATCACCAGGAGGACCACAGGTCCCCACAGGCTGGTCAGGGCTGGGCCTCCAGGGCAGACCCAGGCCTTCCCCAGCCTTCCCCAGCCTTCCCCAGCCTTCACTGACACCCTCTGCCTCTGATCCCCTGCATCTGCCCGTGTGAGGCCACGTGGACCAAGGCCCCATCTCACGAGAGCAGCTCCTCGTGTTTGCATAAGTCGGGTCCCATCACTCACAAAGGACGTCACTGGATCGAGCACCTGGAAGAGCAGTGGGAGCCCAGGCTCTCAGCCTCTATTGGACTTTGCCGTGAACAGCACCCCTTGGAGCACAAGGCGAAGGGTGGCGTGACACTGAGATTCCCGAAGGCGGCAGCACGGCTTGCCCCGCCCACCTGCCTTCGATGAGCCGATGCCGCCGGTGATTCTGTTGTTTAAATGGTCGGATTGTTTGTGCCCGGCCTGCGGCACTGTCACAGCAGCCCGCGCGGACAGGACCGGCGGGTGGGTGCCCACACTCCCAAGTCCACGGTAGGAAGGTCACAGAAAGGAGCGGTGACGTGCCTGACGGGCCTGTTGGTCTGTCCTTGACTACTCTCAGTCCTGCTTTATACGCATAACACTTCGTAAGGCCCCGTTGGTAGAGGTTCCTGGAGTTACAGCTTCCTTGTAAATCTGCCCAGTTATTCCCCATGGCCATCGGGCTGCCCCGGATCTGCCTTCTTCCCATTTGAATTCTCTCTTTACTGCGGATCCTGGAAAGCCGCTGCGGGGTTGTGATGGGATGGCAAGCGCCCCATGGTCCAGAGAGGGTTCCTCAAACAGCAAATGCTGCCTGGGATGTCAGACAGTAGGGGCTCAGAGGAGGGGCTCATCACAGCCCCCAGGGGACCTTCCGGTAGCAGCGTCTTCTCAGGGCTTCCCCGTCACAGCCGTGGTCGGGGCCAGGGTGAGCTGCTCCCTGGTTTTCAGCGCTTCTGCCCTAAAATGGCACATCATTCAAGCACAGGTGGCAGGGAGGACGCTGGGCAGGCTCCTGGGGTGGATGTGAAGGCCTTTGTGCCGAGTACAAAGGGACGAAGACTCCCTGACCTGTGCAGGGCTGGCAGGAGGAGTGCCCTCCCTCGAAGGCGGATGGTGTGTGGCCCATGGGGAAGCGGGGCTGGATTCCACCCTGTTAGCCCCTGGGCCAGATCTGCACGCCCACGGTGGCCCTGGTCCTCAAGAGGAGAGGAGTGGTCGGGGAGGACTTCCTTCCCATCCCCCGGCCAGCTGTGGCTGTCACTGTCCCAGATGCGTCTCCCCTGAGACCGTGTGACGTCTGCCTCCCTTACGCCTTTGTGGGGGTTTTCCTGAGAAGTTGGGCTGTTCTTGGAGTAGGAGCCAGCTTTGCTTGCGACATTTCCAGACCTGGAGGAAGCACTTTGTCTTTTCTCTGATGCTCAGACAGGCAAGTGCTGCGTCTCCCCGCAGCCGGCAGCCGCACCAAACCTGGGGCTGAGGCTGAGTCTGGTGCCCGGGCCGCCGCCTCGCTGGGCCGTCTGTATTCGGTGCTGATGTCATGCTCGTCTGTTCCCACGTTACCGTATGTTGGAGGGACTCGCCGCTTCTCCATGAGCTGTGGGCGGAGGCCCTCGAGTGTCCCCGGGGCCATTGCACTGAGGAACCGACAGGGAGGCCAGAAATAGCCACGGCTGCCCCCTCGCCTTCCCGGCAGCTGCCGGCCCTCCTGACCCCTGGCCCCCTCTTTCCCTGGGTGGAGGAGGTTCTTTCTGAAACCATGTGGCCACACGTCAGAGGTGCTTCGTTCCAGTGTCCAGAGTGTCCGTTGCTGCCCGTATAACGGACACCCACAGCTCGGAAGACCCAAGGCTCCATCCAGTTCGCCTCGTAGGATGTTTGCTCTCTGAATTTGGAAAGTGACGGAACCTCAGCTTTTCTCTGCCTCTCTTGCCTTTGGGTAGCGAGCAGGTGAAACCCCTTTTCTGAGAAACCCTTACACACCCTCATTTCTCTGCCCAAGCAGTCCAGACAGGAGGGGTAGCGGGGGTTAGGGGGTTGTACAGCTGGGGTAAGTATCCAAGCCTCATGGTCCAGAGAGGGTTCCTCAAAGCAGGAAATGATTTCGGGGTTCCACGGAAAAAAGAAACCCCTGAAATCTAGCAGTTTATTACCTGTTACCTCATTTTCTCACATTCCCGAAAGACTCACAGCTTTTCAGGATTTTCTCTCTTTCTCCCTTCTGGGTATATACTGTGGTGAGCTGTGTCGTTCCGGCTGCCCCTGAGGAATCCTCAAAGCAGGTGTCATGCTGACCGAGGGGTCAGGGGAGGAAGAGTGGGGGTTGGTGTTTAATGGAAACAGAGTTTCTATTGGGGAAGCTAAAAAAGTTCTGGAGATGGATGGTGATGATGGTTGTACAACAGCATGAATGTACTTAATGCCACTTAACTGTACACTTAAAGATGTTAAAATGTTAAATTTTATGTTATGTATATTTTACCACAAAAAAAATGGTAGGGGAGAAGGGACATGGAGGTCCGATGGACTGCGAGTGTGCAGCGGGGGTGTGAGTGCCAGAGGGGAGGTGGGGGTCAGAACCTGGGAACCAGCAAGAAATAAAAAATTAAAAAAAAAAAAAACACCAGGAAATGCAGAAGCTATTCTGCAGAGGAGCTTGGCTCTATAGAGGACCAAGAATACAGAGAAAATTCACAAGGCTAAGAAGAGGAAGCTTGCTTTTGGCCATTTCTCCATGGTGACCTCGGAGACAACAAAAAACTCCAGTCAGGAAGCTCTGGCTACAGCACCGCTTTTAGGCGGGGCCGAGGGTGCCGCAGGAGGCTCTGCAGCGCCCACCACACCGCGCGGTGACCCGAAGCAGATACCTCTGAGGTGACGGCAGCGCTCTAAAATTAGATGTGGTGATGGTTGCACTTCACCGTCAACTTACTAAAACTCCTTGAGTGGTGCATTTAAAGTGGATGCATTTTATGGTGTGTAAATTACACCTCAGTAAAACTGTCAACACACACACACAAACACACACACACACACACACACACACGCACGCACACACACACACAAAACTGTGCTTCCCTGGAATCCTTGCTTGTCCCTTACACAGAGGCCCTGCCTGCTGCCTGCTGTCCCCATTTCACCAGGAGAGGAGCGTGGTCACGGGGAGTGGGCTGTGCCTCCCGTATCTGCCGTCTGTCTGGGCCCTTCACAGTGTAGAACTGGAGAGCGTTCTAATCTAGACGTGGTGACCTCATCGAAGGCAACTCAGTGGCCCAGCGAGTCTCTGCTCTACTTCTGGGCACCCGTGATGAAGACTTCCCCGCAGGTGGGGGCCATCGGACTGACGCCAGCCGGTCACAGCTCCCTCAGCTGCAGCCATTCACTGGCCCTTGGACTGGGCAGCCCTTGAGGAGTCTCAGAGGGTGGGCCCTGCCTTCCCCAGCCCCGTCTGTCACTTGGGACTGTTTCCACCCCGTGGCATCAGCCCAAGAAGCAACAGAGGGTCAGCAGATAGGAACTTGGCAGAGCCGTCCCGCAAATAGCTCAGAGCCCTGCCTTCTGTTTCAGAGCCATTCATCACCTCACCCCTGTCTGTCTGTCTGTCACAGGCCCTGGTGCCATGAGGACATGCCCACCGGGGTGCTTATTGTTGGGGAGGCATGCAGGCCTCCGTATGGGACAGAGAGCAGCTGTTCCCACCCGGGTTCTGGCTCCATAAAGGATCCATATTAAACAGCCTCAATGAGCTGTCTGCTCAGATCAAACAGGGACAGTTGCTAAGAGCGCTCCTAGATTAATAGCATCAACTCAAACGATTATAATAACTTAGAACAACTAAGATTATTTCCTTTACTTGAAAATGAAATTCAGAGGCCCTATAGTGCACCCAAGGATAACACCAACTTAGGGTCCTGACCGAGATGGAAGCCCAAATTTCTGGTAGCCCCTGGCAGGACTGATTCCTTTACATCGGGCCCAGTGCCCCCGGAACCCCTATATGTAAAGGCTTCAGGGAGAGAGTTCTTGCCATTCTGTGGTTCTGTAGCGTCAGCAGGCCTGTCTGTTAGGGAGGAGATCATTTTCCACACTCGAAAGGAAAGCAACCTGACAATCTTGGGAAATCCGTGAATGACTGTGACTCAAGCTGGAAGCAAAGTCTTAATCTAGAATGAAATTAATTTAGATCAAACTATCTCAGCCCAAATAGTTCAAGGAGTTCTTATCCACATATTTTTTGTTAATTCACATGATGCTTTATTTTAGTGTATTTTATTTTTTTTATTAAAATTCTTTAATGTTTCTGAGGTATTTGGTTGGTTTCATTGTTTACAAGTGTCTTGAAATGTCAAAACTGTCTGACACATACAAAACACTTTTTTTTTTTTTTATTGATTTCAGGGAGGAAGGGAGAGGGAGAGAGTTAGAAACATTGATGAGAATCATTGATCAGCTGCCTCCTGCATGCCCCCTACTGGAGATCAAGTCTGCAACTGGTGCCAGAATCAAACCTGGGACCCTTCAGTCCGCAGGCGAGGCTCCAAACACTGAGCCAAACCAGCGAGGGCCGGAACGTGTTCTAACGCTGGTTTTTCTTTCACAATGAGAACTACTAATTTGAAAGCAGCAGCTGGTGGCCTCCCCCTCCAGGGTCTCTCAGTCTGAGAGGCTCAGGGCCGTGGATGCACCTCATGCATCTCAGTCACTTTAAAAAGCATTTTTTATGTATAAGTCTACATAGGAACTACTCTTCTAGGGCATAATCATCAAAACTAATTGTTGAAACTGCAGTTGCATAACAAGAGGTTACAGTGATGTTGGTTTATTTTTTATGTGAGAGGACTCAGCATCCTCATCGTTTTCATGGATAGGATTTTTATGTTTAAAAGGAATATAGATGTCTGCAATTTTTTCTAAGATGCTGAAATCAGGTGACATAGATGATTAAAATCTACACTGTTGAGCACTAAATGGCATTTTGTTGATTCGTAAATTAACTACTACTCCGCTATCTTTGAAACCAGTGGGAGCACGTGGGCAGGTGGGCCAAGCCCACTAATGAAGGAAGCTGATATGCTTGCTGGACACTCAGCACAACTTTCACTGCATGATGTGATCTGAAAAACCACTGCGAGCAAGGCAGGAGCTCAGCAAGATGGCCTCATGTACGCTCTGAAACCAGTGGCCTCCATATGTTCACGCCCTACCCAGTTAGAAGATAAAAAAGAAGAAATGCCCCATTTTTAATAACTGCAAAATACATAAAATACCAAGGAATAAGGTTAATGAGTACAGTTTATGTGAAGCAAACTTTAAAACAGTACATAGAAACACCAAAGATTTCAGCAGCGGGAAAGGCATACCATGTTCTTGGATAGGGTGACTTACATTGTAAAAATACCAAGCCTCCAGACGTTAGCCTACATAATGCAAGCCCCAGTAAAATATAGCAAAATGATTTATTTTGGTACTAGACCACTTGATTCTAAATTTTATTTGGAAAAATTAACAATCAATAATAACCAGGAAATTCCAAAAAGGGCAAATTACTGGGGGAAAGGGATGGAGCACTGTGCCCAGGGACAGCTGCAGGAAGAAAGACGACGCGTTCTCCTGTTGGCTCTGTCCACCACCTGCCCCAGGCACCTGTGCAGCTCAGAATAGGAGTCACCCAGATCCCTTTGGGAAAATGTAAGATGTGGCCGCAGTCGGTGTGCCTCGGGTGACACATGGCAGCGTGTTTGCGTTGGCTTCTGAGGCCCCCGTGATAAACTGCCGCATGCCAGGTGGCCTAAGACAACAGAGACACATTTATTCTCTCACAGTCTGGAGTCCGGAAGTCCAAAATCAAGGTGTCGGCAGGGTGGTTCCTTCAGGAGGCACCGAGGAAGGTGTGCCTGGTCTCTCTCCTCGCTCCTGGTGGTCGCCCCAAACCTTCCGTGTCTTCACGGAGCATTCTCTGTGTGTCTCTCTCTCCACACTTCTCTCTTCTTAGAAGGACGCAGGTCATCGGAAAATGGCCCACCCTACTGTGGTGTGACCTCAGACTAGCTTGAGTGTGTCTGCAAAGAGGCCACTTCCAGATAAGGCCGGGGCACAGGCTCTGGGTGTTTGGAGGACAAGGGGGGCAGCCTGCTGCCGTGTGAAGCATCACGTGTGTGGATTCATTTTTCAGGGTTGGAATGTGTGGCACGTGTCATGTGCTCGTAAACCCCTTTTTCAGGTCCAGCTACAAAGTGAATTTTTTCCTTTCTCTGGTACTTGAAGATGTGTGACGGTATGTCATAAACTGACCTGAAATATGTGTTTGTTCTGCAGCAAAGCCCGTGAATAACGCCTCATAACTAGGTTAGTTCATGCTCCCATTCTCTATCTGGCTATTTATAGTGGGACCCATTTTTCTCTGGGTCAGAGGGCATTGGTTAGCATTAACAACCAGAACTTGTTTAACAAAGATGACTAAACAATGTTAAAGATTGTGGCCTTCTGCGGACCAAGGAGCGGCATGACTTCCAGGCTTCCGATGACGAGGCTTGGGGAGGACCGTGCCGTGTCCTGGTGTCGCCTATGGAGACTGGGGAGCCGGTGGGTAAGGCAGGGAGAGGGACAGGGAGAGTTGGGTCTCAGTCTGGAAGTGTTGCCAGGATTGGGAGTCCCCAGGCTGGGAGGGAGGTGGGCAGTGTCGCATGCAGCAGAAAGACCCCAAGGGACTCAGGTAGAGAAGTCGCTGGAGCCTTGGGAACAGGAGGTCCCTGGTGACTCAGCCTGAGCAGTTTCAGTGCCGTCCTGGAGGGGGCGGTGGAGGGACCACATAGACTGAAAGGACAGTGGGCTGGGGAAGGGCCCCAGGTTGGGGCTGGGCTCACGGCAGAGACCATGGCTCCCTCGGGTGTGGTTCCATTTGCCACAGCTCGTGCTGATGGCTGCTGTCGGGGCTCCATGCTGCTGCTGACTCCCAGGAGCAGGTCCGATTGTTGTTCCCTGAGCTCGGGAAGCACCTGGTATCCAACCTGTTTGCTATTTTGGGCAGCATCTCAGGCACCTCCTGTGGGACACCCCGGCTCCGCCACCCCAGCAAGGCCACTTCCAGACGAGAAGGCTTTTCTGGGAGCCGGAATGAGCCAGCCTTGGACACCAGGCACCCAGACACTCCAGTGGGAGCCGACCCCCGAGGCCCAGGGGCCCAGAGAGGAGGCTGTGGGCTCTGGGGCTTGGATGCCTCCTTTGGAAAAAGCAAGTGATATTCTGCCTGGGGGCAGAAGCTCCAAGGAGACAGGGCTTTCTTTCTTCTACGTGAAAAGGAACTTTTCAGAAAGGAACCCTGCTCTAAAATGGACTTCCTCTCGAAGGTGTGAGGGTCTGATCTCTGGAGGTGTGTTTTGCTGCGTTCTTTGAAATTTTCTGCTTGAATTTTTAAAGTGTGAGCAAATATCATTTTACGTAAGTCGTTCCAAATGTCCGCAATGGCTGGGTGGTATTCTCTGACGTTTGTCAGTCTATGTCAGGGGTGTCGAACTCAATCAGAGAAGGGGCCAAAATCTAAAATCCAGCCTAAATCGTGGGCCGAATGGTTTACTGAACAGTCATAAACTGTCATTGTGATGGAAACGCAGCGGAGTGCAGTGATGACAGCGCGGTGCGGGCCACATTGCAAGGCCTGGCGGGACGGATTTGGCCCGCGGGCCTTGTGTTTGACACATGTGGTCTATGTACTGGGCCCCGTCTCCTCTGCTGCAGTGATCTGGGGACAGACCCCCCGTTTGATCACCTGCGTGCGTCTGTGGATGTCGCTGGAAGGGACCCGGGCTCAGGCGGAGAGTGTGGGAAGCCTGGCGCAGACAGACGTCCGCCTGCTCGCCTGGTTGTCCAGGGCATCGCCAAGCTTCAGGCCGGGAACCTCGTTCACGAAGCTGACCTGGGGTTTTCTCCGGCAGCTGGCCGACGACTCCAGGCTTATCCCCTTACCTGTGTTTATGATTTGAATGATTCGTGACTCATTTAAACGAGCTTCTTCCTCCCGGGAAGTACCCTGCTTCTCTGCCTGAGGAATAATAAACAGTTTACCCAGGCGCTGTGGCCCTTCTGCGGGACCAGGGAGGGCGTGGCTTCCCGCTCCCGAAGTGGGCAAGACTGAAGTCTCAGTTTCATACCCATGTTAAGGTAAAATACAATAGTAATTTATATTTTTTTAAAAAATGCTGATTTTCTCATTGACTGGAGTGAATTGTTCCCTGATGTCTTTATATCTTAAAATAACTTAAGGAGCCTGAGATTTTGAACAAAACGTGTATAAACGAAATAACATGTAAACCTTCAAAACATAGGGATCCCAACTCCCCCGGCTTCTAATTGGAAAGCCAGTGGGGTTGGCATCCAAGCTTCACACGAGGATGCGTTGGTTCCCAGAAGTAGCTACAAGCCAAATATCTTCATTTGGTGCTTTGTTTATTATCAGCACAATACTTATTTTTTAAATATATATTTTTAATATATTTTTATTGATTTCAGAAAGGAAGGGAGAGTGAGAGATAGAAACATCAATGTTGAGAAACATTGATCAGCTGCCTTCTGCACGCCCCCTACTGGGGATCGAGCCGAAAACCCCGGGCGTGTGCCCTGACTGGGGATTAAACCATGGCCTCCTGGTTCACTGGTCGGACTCAGCACAACATTTAAAGTCGGAGTTTTATTCTGAGGAACTCGCTTCCTGCAGTGACGCTTCCGCACTGCAGCCGTGAGACTTGCTCTCCGTAAATGTGGTTAACTGGAAGGTTGGACACACGGAGCAGTATCACTGTGGGTTCGTGGAGCTGTTAGACATTCTCTGCTGGCTGGGCTGGGCTGGGCCGGCTCGGGGAGGATGCAGAAGCCCCTGGCCTTCTGGGGGGTGAGGCGCCCCATGCTCGGAGCAGGACAGCCGCTCTTCATTGATCAAAGGACCTCTGACTGTGGTCAGCACTGGCGTCCTCCGGGGCAGGGGTTTCATTTGCGGGACTGCCTCTGACAGTCTTTGGGTGGTAAATGCTGAGAGTTTCCATGACAACTCAGTGCCGCTCCAGTGACCCCTTACCCCGTGTGTCTTTGGTTCGAGACACCCAGGAGCTCACAGCCTCCCGTGGAGATGCCTCAGGGTTCCAGCCACACGAGCCACACGACGGGGCAGGCTATTGCGCCTTCTTGATATATACTTAACTTGATAAAGGGCTCTCACCCACAGGCTCGTGGAAAGAATAAACAGCGCCCACACATGGCGCTGGCTGCAGGGGCTGGCCCACTCCCGGGTCGAGCAGGTGCTGGTCTGCACTGGAAGCTGGCTGTCCCAGGAGAAGCGTCTCACCGTCACTCCTGGTTCAGGTTGCTTTCCCAGCTGTTAGGCAGTCCCACCTGCTGGGTATTTTATCCTGTGAGCCCCATGTAAATGTGAGCAAAACGTACATGTGGAAGTGTGAGCGCGCGGGGAACCTGATGCTTGCCTCCAGGTGGCTCTCCTGAGCGGCAGTGTCAGTCACACTCGCCTCGTGTTGTCCTTCCCACCACAGGTGAGGTGCTGTGACTAGTCTTAGCCTTTCTCAGTTGGATAGCGCAAAACTGGTGGCTCTTACTTTCTTTCTTTCTTCCTTTCTAATCCTCGCCCTAGGATATGTTTTTATTGATTCTAGTGAGAGAGGAACAGAGAAACATGAATGTGAGAGGTTGCCTCCCATACTCGCCCCAACCAGGGACCGAACCCACAACTTAACTAAATGACTTGACTGGGAATTGACCCCACCCCCTTTAGGTGTATGGGATGACACTCCAACCAACTGAGCCCTTAGCCAGGGCTGATTCTTACATTTTGAAGTTCTATTTCAAATTGTGGAAACATACCTCGGAGTGTTAGCATTTATTTTTTCAGTGACTGATGGAAAACACATTAGCTGTTGTAAAGATTTCTCTCGTCGCCTCACCTGGATCCTGTGCCCCTGAAATAGGTCCTCCACACGTGGTCTTCTAAGACGTGGAAGCAGGAAGCCGGAGTTAGTGGGACCACATTGATGACTCCACCCTGGGTAAACCCTCAAGCACATTCCACTCTTCCAAAAACAACAACACGATCATCTCCTTAAGCGTGGACTGGCTGAAACAGACGCCAGCGAGCAGAAGCCTACCGGGCTGCTTCATGGCCACCCCCGTGTGAGGCGTGTCCATCCAACACGCAGCCTGGCAGTCACTGCCCTGAGTCAGCCCCAGTCAACTCCTGGCAGAGAGGAGTGTCTGGACAGCTCTGAATATGAGACCATGAGCCGTCTAACGAAGCCCAGCTGGGAGGAGCAGGCTTCCTGTGTTCTTGGACATTCGACAACTGAGGGTGGATGGTTAGCACTCTGCAGGGGAAAAGTAACGCATACTCTGAGGACTATTTGAGGAGAAAGGCTGAAATGGCCCAGAAAAACCCAGCTGGTGGGGCGGAGGGGGGATTGTGGATGGAGGTGGGAGGGCTGGGGGCCAGGCTCCAGGGCCACGTGTAGAAGAGCTAGTAGACACTTCGGGGAACCTGGGCCTCTATCCTAAGATCAGCGGGGTGCTTTCAAAGGGTTTGCACAGAGTCCTCACCTGTCCCCTCCCTCTCACTCCTCATTTCCCTGTTTTCTGTCTGTGCTCCCCTCATCTGGCACAGTGTGGGGATATTTCTATTTTATGTCACAGTACTTATCCTATATAATAAAGATGTAATATGCAAATGGTCATTACTCCGTGAAGTGTAATGACTGATCACATAGCAACCAGATCACGGATCAGCAGGAGGGTGGGGCAGCGAGCTACAAGCAGGTGGCGGAGACCTACAGGAGATGGCTGGGCAGCAAGCTATGAGGGGCGGCGGAGGCCAGAGGCAGCTGCAGGAGGGTGGAGCAGTGGGCGGAGAGCTTCTGGAAGACGGTAGTGAGCTACTGGTGCATGGATTTGTGCATAGGACTAATAGTCTATATAATAAAAGGGTAATATGCCAATTAGACCAGGTAAACCACACATCCTCCAGTCATCCAGTCCTCCTTCCAGACAAAGCCACAGTGGTGGGGGCCGAGGCAGAGGAGATTAGGGGCAACTAGGAAGGCAGGTGGAGGTGGTTAGGGGCAATCAGGCAGGCATGCAGAGGGGTTAAGGGCAATCTGGCAGGCAGGCAGAGGTGGTTAGGATCGATCAGGCTGGCAGGCAGGTGAGCAGTTAGGAACCAGTGGTCCCGGATTGCAAGAGGGATCCCCCAAGGGTCCGGGATTAGAGGGTGCAGGCTGGGCTGAGGGACTCCCCTGCCCCCCATGCACGAATTTTGTGCAGCAAGCCTCTAGTCACAATTATAAGTAATTACTTATTGTACAATTATGTAACATCAGTCTTCTTCTGGAAGGTTTGCTCACCCCTTGTTCACTGTTACACCTGTAGTAGGCATGTGGCAGGTGCTCGATCCTAGTTTGTTGATTGGATGAATGTATGAGTGAATGAGTGAATGAATGAATGAGATTACACTGGCAGCAATAAGGGGATGGGGGGTGACTGAATCATTAGAATGATTCTAATCATTCTGAGGAGACATGCGGCCTAATAGTAGTCAGTGCCGAGGGGGTGCCCTGAGGGGCTATTAAGAGAGGATGTCAGCCCTAGCCGATGTTGCTCAGTAGATAGAGCGTCAGCCCAAGGACTGAAGGATCCTGGGTTCAATTCCGGTCATAAGTTGTTTGCAGGCTCAATCCTCAACTCTGGTCAGGGCACATGTGGGAGGCAACCAATGTATATATCTCTCTCACATTGATCTCTCTCTCCCCCTCTTTCTCTCTTCCCTCCTCTTTTTCTCTCTTTCTCCCCCTCCCTTCCTCCCTCCCTCCCACTCTAAAAACCAATGGAAAAAATGTCCTCAAGTGAGAATTGACCAAAAAATAAATAAAAATAGAGACATTGACTAGATGGAGAGCTGAGGGGAGGGCAGGAGGGACGGTGTCTGAGAAGCCAAGGCCCTGTGCTGCGCACCCTGCAACATTGTCTCCTCGGGTCCTTATAGCACCTCCGGCTCTTCTGTGCTTGCTGGTCCCTCACAGATGAGGGTGGGGAGGCATAGATGCTAAAACCTTGGGAGGAAGTACAGGAGACAGACTCTAGGGGGCGACTGGAGCTGTGTTGGATTTGTGGCAGAGGAGATGCCTGTGGGAATTCCAGGCAGAGATGTCGTGCTGGAGGTGGGCTGAAGGTCGGAGAGGCCAGGATTAGAAATACAGCTGCAGGGCTATCCCTGAGCCATAGGTCATGGTCAAAGTGGTGGGTCTGAGAGAGCCCAGGGACTCTCGCATGTGCCCTGTGAGTATAGGGCCAGCGTGTATGTTGCCTATTTTCTGTGGTATTTGGAATAGACCAGATATGGCCGAAACCGGTTTGGCTCAATGGATAGAGCGTCGGCCTATGGACTGAAAGGTCCCAGGTTCGATTCCGGTCAAGGGCATGTACCTTGGTTGCGGGCACATCCCCAATGGGGAGTGTGCAAGAGGCAGCTGATCAATGATTCTCTCTCATCGATATTTCTAACTCTCTATCCCTCTCTCTTCCTCTCTGTAAAAAATCAATAAAATATATTTTTTTAAAAAGGAATAGACCAGATATGACCCACGCAGGAGTGTCTGTTGTTTCCGTTAAATGAGAGGTCTATGCTAAGGCCGGGCCTTGGGTCAGATTTCCGGCGCTCCCTGGACCTGGGTAGGAAAAAGCAGCATTATCACCAGTGATGGATGCGGGCCAGGAACTGCAGTGGGGTTGGAGTACGTGTGACTTTGTCACCGATAGAAACCCCAGGTGTTTTCACAACACGCCACAGTGGCTGCGGACAGCTGGGGACATCACTGTGTCGGTGTTACAGCAGGTGTGAGCCCTTGCCTAATGCGTGAATAAAGACACATACACACGCTGGTTCTAAGCTGGTGCCTCTCCAGGCCCTCCCGTCGTGCCCAGCCCTGAGATGCCCGGGCCGGAGCTGGGCACACCTCCTCTCAGCTGGCACAGCCAGCAGGCGCAGGGGAGGCGGTGAGGGGGAGCGAGGGGAAGGAGCCTGCCCCTCCCTGTCTGCTTCCTGTTTCTGGGATCATCACCCCAGCAACGATCCTCACCCCGACAGCTGCAGCTGGTTCTCTTTCTAGTGTTTTCCACGCACTCAGAAACCACCTCCATCCTGCAGCCTGTCAGAGCTGTACCCTCTCCCCCCGCCAGGAACAACACCCCAGCCCTAGGTGTTCCCACATTTGCCACCTGTGTGTCTCCTGAGCCCCCTTTGCCTTCCCAGCCACCCAGCCTGTGTAGTGGGCTCTGTATTAAATTACTTCTGTTGCCCGGGCGGTGTGGCTCATGGTTGAGCCTCCACCTATGAACTAGGACCCTGGTCAGCAAACTCATTAGTCAACAGAGCCAAATATCAACAGTACGAGTGAAATTTCTTTTGAGAGCCAAATTTTTTAAACTTACACTTCTTCTAACGCCACTTCTTCAAAATAGACTCGCCCAGGCCGTGGGATTTTGTGGAAAAGCCACACTCACGAGGCCAAAGAGCCGCATGTGGCTCGCAAGCTGCAGTTTGCCGACCACAGAACGAGGACGTCACAGTTGGATTCCCAGTCATGGCACATGTCTGGGTTTCCGGCTCAATCCCCAGTAGGGGGCGTGCAGGAGACAGCCAATCATGATTCTCATCATTGATGTCTCTATCTCTCTTTTCCTCTCCTTTCCTCTCTCTGAAATCAATAAAAACATACAAGTAAATAAATAAATAACTTAGGCTAACATAACTGGTGCACTATCTTTTTCCCTGACTGGTCTCTGATGGACACAGTATATCAGGATTTTTAGATGAATCTAGATAATGTGTGTCAGAATGATTCTTTTCCTCTGTAACCCTGTGTACTTTGTTTTAAGCACTTAAAGATGTTATTCTGAGGCTGGCCACAGGCTTTCCCAGCCTGCAGGGACCCTGTCCTACGAAAAGTTGGGAAGAACACAGAGTGGTCCCCCACGGACCTACAGTGCCTCCTCCCTCCCCCCATCCCGCCCCATTAGCTTACAAAGCCCCCAGGAACACAAAACAAAAAGGTTATTGTTTTCCATTCATCCTTCCTTTCTTTTCAAATAAATGAGCTTGGTGTTATTTCTTCCCCTTTAAAAATAGTACTTGCTCATTGAAAAGATATCGGAAAACAGAAAGGAAAATGGTTCATAAAAACAACTATGGCTCTGTTTTGGCATATTTCCTTAGAATCTTGGCTGCTGTTATTGATATTTTTTACATATATTATTTGGGACGCGGTGGTATATGTGTGCTCACGTACACTCTACATGGTCATAAGCATGTGTGTACTATTACATACTTGCTATAAACACCGTCTTTATAGCTGGACAGGGTGCCATAAAGTTGACATCCCAAGGCTGACTTGGGCGTTGGTGGTATAGTGGTGAGCATAGCTGCCTTCCAAGGCTGACTTGGCCATTTTCGTATGATGGATCTAAAATTTTAATAATAAACTATTTTTATATTGTGGTAAAATATGTATAACATTACATCTACCATTTAACCATTTCTAGTTGTGCATTGAGTGGCATTAAGGACACTCACATTGTTCTGCAGCCATCACCACCATCAACCTCTAGAAAGCTTTTATTTTCTCAAGTTGAAACTTTGTCCCCATTAAACCACAAGACTCCATTCCCTCCTGCCCCAGCCCCTGGCAGTCACCTTTCTACTTTCTGGCTCCATGGATTTGGTTAACGTATGTTTTCACTGTTGTGTGTTGCTTTTCCAATAAAAGTTCATGATAAAAATGACTTGCATAATACTAAATGCAAGCAGTGCTTGTCTGATGCCTGCCTGCTTTCTTTCTTAAAAAAAAAATAATAATAATAATTTAACTTAGCCACTGCCAGCATAGAAAGCCACCTTGCCAGCCCTCATTCTTCTTTTTTTGAAGCTATCTGAAAATTCATGGAGAGTCCTGATGGCTAAAACCTTTCCATTTCTGTGGATTTCAATACAGATTGCTCATGGGAAGGAGATAGTTTTTAAACAGAGATGTGCTCTGCTCTGGTCAAATTCTCTGAAGATTTCTTTCCACACCGGCTTTCTAATCTATCGTGTGGCCAGTCTCATGTAGATCTCACACCATCTCACTTCTGTTTTCTGGGGAAAACTCCACGCTGGTTTTCTCTTCCTCCTTTTGTGGTTTTGCGTAAACAAGTAAGTCAATTGGATTTTTGTTAATTTTTTAAAATATATTTTTTTATTGATTTTATTACCGAGAGGGATAGAGAATTAGAAACATCGATGAGAGAGAAACATTGATCAGCTGCCTCCTGCACACCTCTTACATGTGCCCACAGCCAAGGTACATGCCCTTGACCGGAATCGAACCTGGGACCTTTCAGTCCACAGGCCGACACTCCATCCACCAAGCCAAACCTGTCAGGGCGGATTTTTGTTAATTGTGGTAAAAAACACATACCATTAAATTCGCCATCTTATCCATTTTTAAGGTGTGAAACTGTCTCCACCTTCATATCCATAGTTCTTTCCATCTTCCCAAACTGAAACGCTGTGTCCATTAAACACTAACTCCCCACTCCCCAGCCCCTTGTCACCGTCCTTCCACTTCTTATCTGTATGAATTTGGCAGTTCCAGGTATCTCGTGCACATGGGATCAGATAGTATCTGTCCTTTGGGTCTGACTTCTTTCACTTTTCATACATTTCCAAGGTTTCTCCCAGGTTGTGGTAAGTGTCAGGATTTTCTTCCTTTTTTAAAGCCCAATAATATTCCATTGTATGGGTAGGCCACATTGTTATTCATTTATCTGTGGATGAACACTTGGGTTTCTTCCACTTTTAAAATTAAATTGTTTTCTGTATTTAATATTATTAGACTTTTTAATGTGAATTAACATACTGATTACACTGGTACTAAAGTCCCTTTTTAACATTTTATTGGTTGTCTGATGCTGTGAAGCCAACCTGAAACTTATATCGATACCCTAGGCTCCTTGGAAATGCTTACTTGTGGCCACCAGGGGGCAGCAGTTGAAATGTGAACACCTTCCACAAGATCTGTTTTCCTGATTTCTCCTGCTTCTCTCTGCCCACACCCCTTTACCTTCTTCCAGAGATAAAGATGCTAATAGGCAGAGTCCATTCTACATATTTTATTCTAAATGTAGGTCAAATATTTTAAATAATCATAGAACACAAGAGCTCAAAGCTTTGAATAGTTTTGTCTTTTTAATACTCTCTTAGTTGTTTCACCCTGGGCAGAAAATTTCTTCTTTTTCAAAAACTGTGCCATAGGAGAGTTCCTTCACCTCAAAAAGGAAGTTCTTGAGTTTCTATTGCCCAATACCATTCTTTGGAGACACAGCCGTACCTCCTTAACTGTCAGGAGAAGTTCAAGTTCAGCCATCAAATTCATAACTCAACCAGGAAGTGACTGGGCCTGAAAGAAAGTAATTGTCACGAAGTTCTGGCCTCTTGTGCTAGAAAAGTAATAGGATCACTCCTGCTAGAGCCTCGTGACTTAGACTTCCAGTTAGTATTTCTGTCATGTGGGTCTAACGAGTTTATCTAGTGTCCTACACCAGGGTGCACAGGGCATGCTGTGGGTTCTGAGCTGCACAGAGGGAGAGTCAAATAGAGCCTGGAGGGTGGGACAGGAAGGCAGATAGGGAGAGGCTGGTTTAGGACAAAAGTTAACTCCCATGTCTCTTTGTAAGTGATGACTGGATGCATTAGCTTCAGATTCTTAACGCTCATCAAACTATTTTATAAGAATGTCCATTCTTTTAAAAAAAATTATTGATTTTAGAAAGGAAGGGAGACAGAGAGAGAGAGAGAGAGAGAGAGAGAGAGAGAGAGAGAGAAACATCAATGTGATAGAGAAACATTGATTAGTTGCCTCCCGTACGCACCCCGACTGAGGACGGAATCCATTACCTGGGTATGTGCCCTGACTGGAAAGGAACCAGCAACCTTTCTGTGCATAGGACCATGCTCCAACTTCCTGAGCCCATCGACCAGGGCAAAAATGTGCATCTATAGACCAAACATCTTTACAGTTACTATGGTACTTACTCAAACACTGATTACGACTAATCACTCACTTAACCCTATAAACTCTATGAACTTAGTGCTACTATGACTCACATGAGGAAGCTGAGGCAGAGAGACGGGGTGTGCACCTGTCCAAGGCCAACAGCCAGGCTCAGGCAGGGGCCGTGCTGGCCCCAGACCCTGAGCTCAGTGTCCTTCCCTCTCTGCTTGCAGAGAACAATTGTATTCTAACACTAACAATAATTAACTCTCACCGACTTCCATCCTATTCCTTCTCCAGGTCTCTGTGCTCCTTTATGTTTTATTGATCAAAATTAGATTCCAGCGCATAGGCGAGAGCATCTCATTCTAAAACTTGCCATTGGTTTCCTCTCAGGTCAGTGTGGGGCGACTGACAGGAAGTTCTCTTTACAGGCCGCTGTGATGCTATTGGACGTCTACCAAGCCTGTCCTACCCTGTGTTATCACAGTGCAAACAAGCTGCTGTGTCCTATTCTTTCCCTAATTGCAGGGTATCCAACTGGAGAAGATGGTAGGCCAGGCCCCGGTAACGGTATAATAATGGGAGTTCTGCTGCTCAGACGGGACAGGAATCAGCACTGTAACTCCTGAAAAGTAGATAAAATGTGCGACTACTTGCAGACGAGGTGCATGTCGAATCCAAAAATCCAGCTCCAACTGCGAGTTCAGTGGAATACTTTGTAATGAATGATGCAAACAAAAATCCACAGCATTCCCATATCCCACAATGATGGTGGGGTTGTTTTATTTAATAACAGCAAGAAGGTAAAATTCCATTCAAAGGAGCATTTAAGAATAAAGAAATAAGCAGGACCCCTTGGAAGTAATATAATATTACAGTTGTATAATATCAACTGCAAATGAAAAAATAAAAAGATTAAAGGCATTTTCTTTCCTTAAAATAAAAAGAGAGAGAAGCAGGCCCTCTATGAAGGAAACTAACAGTGTACTGAAGGGCACATCAGGTTAAAAAATGGAGACAGAGTTTCCTCATTTCTGAATGAGAAGGCCACTGTTGAAAGGATGTTACTTAATCCCCAAATAACTTGTAAATATAATGTACCTCAAATAAAATCCCAGTTGAAAGGAGAAGGTTGGTTCAGAGTTTACCAAGTAAACTCTAACATTTATCTGGAAGAATAAATAGTGAGACCAGCCAAGGAGGTTTTGGAAAAGAATAACGAAGTTTGTTTTCAACCTTTTCTGTAGCCTGTTCAAACAAAAGCTTACCTCCCTGCCGGCTGGTCCTTTACTGCTTCAGGAATAAAGTTCAATCTCCTTAACTTTATTGAGTAGTACCTGTCTGCTTTTTAAAGAGCATTCTGACAAGATCTAAGGGTGTTCTGAAAAGCAATTAAATTCCCACACTTCCATCTCGTAAACAGAGCAGCTCTTTGTTTCTGCATTTCCTTCCAGTCTTTGTGTGCGTAGGTCTCACATAATCACAGTCGGAATGTAGTTGTCGGAGGACAAAAACACCACACGTGTGGCTTTGGGAGTAGCAAGGGGGCAAAGCCCAAGTTCTGGGCTTGGAGGTAGGCAGCTGCCCGGGAGAGGGCACAGCTCCCCGAGCACCCCAAAAGATGCTGATGAAAGCCATAAACCTAACCCAAGCTAATTAAGTGACGCCAGACTGCCTCCGGCTTCCCAGACCTGTATGTAAACTGTAATCCCAGAGCCCCTTATTTTGCAGGAATCGTAATCTGTGCTTCAGAACAACCCTGCAAGGTCGGTGAGGGCACCTCTTCGTGCCAGACTGGGCTCTCCTGTCACTGCCGTCCTGCCGGGAAGCACAGGAAGCTGGAAGGGTCCCGGGAGTGAGTGCCCAGAACTGCCAGCTAAGAGGTGTCAGGGTGGGGATTCCACGTGGGTTTCCACCCAAACCTCTGCCCTGGAGGGGAGAGGGCTTTGCGCAGCCACCCCCGTTCTCAGTGTGGACCCTGCAGGTGGCCTCCAGCGACCAGGTATCTGATCTTGTTGCTTACAGCCCACCTCTGCGATCACACGCTCAGCCCTGACGTGACCGTGTGGCCCCTGAGCTCAGCTCTCTACCCACCTTGCAGCCCCTTCCTATCCCTGAGGCTGGGATGCCCCTTCCTCTCTGAGGATGGGATGCCCGCCTTCCTGCTCTGCCCGACCCCTGACCGCAGGAACTCGGGGACTCGGAGTTCTTAGATGCACTTGGAGCTCTTCAGGAGTGAAAACTCGGGCCACCAAGATTAGATGATGTGTTGAAATATTTCCACCTTGACCCCCATCTCTGGGCATGTTTAGCTATGGGTTTGCATGACTTCCCTGTACAGCTGGTAAGTCAACCTGCTTGTACAACGTGGGCACGTGGGGAAAGGTGCAAGTCCCTCCAGAGCAGGTGTCCTCCATGGGGACCACTGTGTCTCCCAGGGGACCGACCGTGGGCAATGTCTGGAGAGACGCTGGGTTGTCATGATGAGTATGTGAGAACAGGCTGCTGCGGCTCAGAACAGGCGTCTCCGCAAAGAATTATTGGCCCACGAAGTCAGCAGTGCAAGGCTGGGAAATCCTGCTCTGTGTTTATATTTCCCCATAAAGTCCAATCCCACACTTAACAGGGATGCTCCGAGGCAGTGAGGATAAGAGGACCGGCTCCAATGCCGTCTGAGTAGCTCAAGTCGAACCCCTTGGTGAGGAGAAGCCCTTGGAAAACTGTAGTGGGCTCGGGACCACACCTTCCGTGAGTCGAAGGCGGGTCCGAGCCGCCCGGCAAGGTAGAGTAAAAAGGTGCGTTTACTGGACCTCTCTGCTGGTACTCAGAGATGACGTGGTCAGAGTGGCTATTTGATCTCCAGTTATTCCAGAATTTCCACTCTCAGGCCAAGCATGTCTCTCCAGACTGCCATTCTCCACTTGTCCTCAACCTTCCTGTGAAGATCGTCTAAAATCTTCGTTTTTTAAAGGTAAGGCTTTTATATTCTTCTCTCATGTCTTAAGGTATCGACTTGTTCATACAACTGTTAACGAAGAAGGTGAACGGCAGACCGCTCGTAATCTGGCCTCGAATGGTGGCTGACGTTTCTCTGAACTGCATCTCAGGGACTAGACTGCAGAGGAAAACCCCTCACACTTGGGTGTGGGCATGTGTTGGTAGCTCTGTGCCAAAGTGGGTAGCAGTTGTTTTTTCCCCCTTTAGGAAAATTCCTTTTCTTAGAAAGACTGCTATAGGGGTGCTGTTGTCGGACTTGCACACAGTGGGAAGGAGGTTGCTTGCTCCTCCTGATGCCTTGGTCTGCCCCTGAGTCAGCTCGTCTTCAAGTCCAGCTGCTCAGCAAGTGTGCCTGGTTTTTTAAGCCTCAGAATTCATCCTCAGTGCCTTTTGCTTTCCCTGTTTGCTATGGGGGCTGCTGAAATTCAGATCACAAGGCCCTGTGTCCCCCACACTCCCTTTCTGTGAATGGCAGCTGTCAGTTACACCAGTAGACATGGCTGTTTCGGGACTTTCCAGCTAGCCGGGCGAAGGTCTGTGTCGGAGAGCTGGCTGCGAGGAGCATGCAGTCTGTCCCAGAGCACTGCACTCACAGGCAGGCTTCCTGAGGCCCAGCCAAACCAGTGGGTGTGGCTTTCTTTTTTTAATCATCGTTTTCTATTCCATTTATTTCTCTCTTCTCAGTGGGGTGCCCCATTGGCTGGTGAATACGGTGTTTGGGAATAAAGCTGGCTTTCCTAAGTCACTATCCATTCCGATCAAAATCATTTTAAAAGGACTGCTCTGACAGCGTCTGTAGGTTGTTCTCTTTGGATGAGAGTTCATTTGGGGGGCTTTTCAGAGTGTTCCTGTATGACTGAGAAATACAAAGTGCGTTTCAGCTGTTTTGTTCTCAGTAGTGTCAGAACATCATCAGCTGACACTCGCAGTGCACTGTGTTCATGAGAGACTGACCTTGATTGGCCTGAGAGACGCCCTCGAGCTGTTTGTGGCCGGTTCCTCAGTGACGATACAGGGGGGATGTTTCTGTGATCACTCTGGCCAGGCTTTAAGGGCCCCGGTTCTGAGGACCAGATTGGCAAACTTGGTACATTTGTTCTCCAGGTCGCTATGGACTCATTCCTGGACCCTTTAGAGTTGAACTGAATTCCAGAGTAAAATCTATCAGAAATTGTTCTACGTGTGGGTCCGATTTTACCCCGTGGCTGCATTTTTGGGCTTGCTGGAACTGCACCCAAGGGTTCTGCTCAGAATCTGAAAACTGTTCCCGGGCTGGGTCTGAGGCAGCTCTATGATGGGTCCTTCCATTTCTGTTCCACCTGCTTGTCATCCTCCCTCAGCTCCAGGCCACAGTCCCTGCTACAGATGGCTCTGCTCGTCATCCGTCCTCTTCTGCCCACTTTGGCTTTCTCATCTCCATTTAGCTCAGAATCCTGGGAGTCCATCCACGCCCCACCCTTAGTCACGGGCCCCTCTCGGGCCCTCCCCACCCCCACCTCACTGTTTCCTCTCTCCTCGGACTCCTACTTCTCAACCACCAAGCAGGTGCCGCTGGGTCTTTCCCATCCTTACAAACGGACAGACAAATGAACAAATCTCCACGCACCTCAGAGCCCTCCCATAGCCTGCCTTCCTCTCGGACTGCCATCCACCATGTTGTTGAAAACATTTCTTTGTAGAATTTTAACAGCAGAACGCAATAGCCCAGGCTTTTCTGGCTGCAAACTCAGTGCTGGCTCTCCACTTCACCTGCATTGTTCAGCTCCCCTGCTCACACCAGCCTCCAGGAACGTGGGTGAGAGCTGGCTGCCAGGAGACACCTCTGTTTTCTGTTCCTCTAACCATCCTGTCTGTCTTGGCTTGTTCCTGACATACCTCTTACTCAATAAACGTAGGCATCCAAGCCTCCTTCTCTTCCGGGCATGCTACCACTTTCATCATCATCTTACACCAGTTTGTGTTTCTGGGTAAAGTGCCTGGGACACCTGCACCCTGCTCTCTGCCACCGGCTCAGATTCAGTCCAATGAAATCGCCCACTCTTCACCTTCCTTAAAAAGTCCAAAGGGAGTTTCTTTTAAATCTGGATAAAGAAGAAGTGTGGTGAGGTGCTGGGAGCTGAGTAGCCATTCCTAAAGACTTGCCACTTTTTAATTTTTATTGAGA
The DNA here is from genome assembly GCF_014108245.1 of Pipistrellus kuhlii. Classification (NCBI taxonomy): domain Eukaryota; kingdom Metazoa; phylum Chordata; class Mammalia; order Chiroptera; family Vespertilionidae; genus Pipistrellus; species Pipistrellus kuhlii. The sequence goes on from NW_023425573.1 coordinate 28,935,968, forward strand.
GAGAAAGGAAGGAAGAGGAAGAAGAAGGAGAGAGAGAGAGAGAGAGAGAGAGAGAGAGAGAGAGAGAGAGAGAGAGAGAGACATCGATGTGAGAGTCAAACATCAACTGGCTGCCTCCTGCACGCCCTCCATTAGGGATCGAGCCCGCAACCTGGGCATGTGCCCTGATGGAGATTCAAACCGGCAACCTTTGGTGCAAAGGATGAAACCCAACCAACTGAGCCACACTGGCCAAAGCATGGGGTGCCCTTTTTAAAAGAGCGCTTCCATTCCCAGTTGCTACAAAAATATGAAATAGTTGAGATTGATGAGAGTTAATGATGACCTACCAAAGGCCTCATTTTATTAGGAGAATCATCCATCCACCATCATATATGGAGTGGTGAGAACATGCCCCCATACCGGAAGAGCCCCCTCATAGTCTGGGAGGAGGGGAGAGGGAGCATGGGTCATTGCAGCCCTAAGGATGAAGCCTGTGTGACATCCCAGCACTGGGACGGGCTCAGTTAGCAGGAGCTGTTTAATGCTAGAAGCAAGCTCACTGTGCTTTTTAGCCACTCCTGCTCCCGGATGCTTTGTCCACTGGATCCTGGCCCAAAGATCAAGCTCACTGTGGGCCTGAGCTGGGCCAGCTGACCATGTGGATAGCTTTCTCTGCAGACAGCTCTCCCATCCAACGCACCTACCAATGGCCCAGGGCTTCCTGGGTGTGGGCATTGCTTTGCCAAAGCCCTCGGTCCAGGCTAAGCTCAGGGAGGTGGCTAAGGCCACTCCCAAGCCTGTCTGTTGACTGTTCCCAGTGAGAACCCCTGGCTGGCTGGCTGGGTGTGGGGAGGGACAATTCTGTGTCAGACCATGTCCTGGGTGCTAAGCCCTTAGGGCCATGAGTGGGGCCCTGGGTTAAAAGCCTGGCTTCCTTCTTCCCACACGTGTCTGTGACAAGTTAGACAACTTCTGTGAGCCTCCCTGTATGTGTGAAGTGTTTTGTAAACTGGGGTGCAGTGTGGGCCTGGGTGATCATTTCATGAACATCTTTATCATGAGTGCTTTTTTGTTGTTTATTTAATATACTTTTATTGATTTCAGAGAGGAAGGAAGAGGGAAGAGAGAGATGGAAACATCAGTGACGAGAGAGAATCATTGATCAGCTGCCTCCTGCACAACCCCCAACTGGGGATCGAGTCCGCAACCCAGGCATGTGCCCTTGACCGGAATGGAACCCAGGACCCTTCAGTCCGCAGGCTGATGCTCTATCTACTGAGTGAAACCGGCTAGGGCAAGGAGTGTTTTTTCATACCAGTCAAAGGTTCCACATAAAGTAATAATGTAACTGTCTGCAGAAGTAATAAAGTAATAATATACTGTTTATAATAAGATAAGCTTATTCTGCTGTCACCAACATGGCTAGTGATCCATGGAAAACAGATGTCCCGGCTGTGATTTAGAGAAAATGGTTTTGTGTCAGTTATCTGACTCATGGGGCGGTGAGGAACCGTCAGCGGGAGGACCTCTCAGAGGGTTTGTCTTAGCTCTAGCGCTTAGCACCAAACCACAGCAGGAGGCGAAGGAGGGAACCTAGCAACCGACCAGCACCATGGAGACCAGTCAGCCCAGCTTGGGTGTGGCCCCAAATTGGTTAACTGTTCTGGCATTTGCTGGTTAGCTAGGAGTCTCATGTTCCCAGAACAAAATTAGATCATTCTATTATTTTGTTCTTTTCTCAGGAAAGAAATAAAGTTTTGCACATCAGAGAACTGCCTTTTATTATTATTATTATTATTACTATTTTTATTTTTAGATTTGGGACCTTTAATTCTGATTGAGAAGGCACAAGCACGGAGGCTTTTAGGAATGCTTAAGACAGTCAGAGCTTCCCCAAAACCTCAGGGGCCCTCTTAGCACAGAGTCCCTGGGCTGAAATAGCGGCTGTGTGTGAAAAGGTCAATAACTGCTCGGCAGCATGTAAGGGGCCAGAAATTAGAGTCCACCTGTTAGAATTGGCATACTGACCAAAAGGAGACAAAACTGAACCTGTGGCATTGACCTTGAAGCTCTTTATGAAGAGACCCCAGGCCCACGCTGGAGCGGTCCAGCTGTGTGGTCACCTTCTCACTGAACACCCCTCCCCGCCATGCTGCTCACACCACACCAGGTTCTGTTGACCTTCTAAGGATGGAAACCCAGGGCTTCTTGTCTGGTTTCTTCTCATCTGATTCTCTCAGGTGGTTTTAGTTTTGCTTTCTTCGAGGTAAAGTGTTTGTGTTATTCTGCCATGCAGCCTTCAGAGCTGTGAGAACTGGGGTGAAAATGTTGTGCCCCTCCCTGATTCTCACGCAACACAATGTCCCTTTGCACAGCCACGCCCCTTCCTTCGACTTTCTAGTGGATTTTCCCAAGAAACCAAATTTGTGGGTTCCACCAGTCACTCATTAATCATCCTCACAAGTGGCCTTGCTATCGGTAAAAATAAAAAGGAGAGAAAGGCATGCCCTAGCAGGGGGCTTCAATGAGGGGCCCCTTTTCATGAGAGAACTGTTTATATAAAAAGTAACAGAAGGCAACTAGGCCCTCTCCACTTTATTCTCGGGGGCTGGAGTCTAAATAATAAACCCAAGAAGCGTGAGTTCAGCACTCCACGCATCACATGCGTGGTCCTATGGTTTGAGGCTCAGCCACGGCACAGGAATGGCTGGGCTAACACACATCAGAATGTAGCAGCTTCCCAACTAGAAGAGCGACTTTCAACCCATGTGCCACAAGAATTTTTAAAACCTATTTAATCAAGGGTTTACCTATTTTCCCTTAGATTGTCAAATAAACAAATGACAACAGCCAACACAACAATAGCTGTCCAGTGCGAATGAATCAGTATTATACCTATTTTTTTGGTCAGATCAGCAACAACAACAAAAAAAGCATTTTGTTGTAGTTGTTGTTGTTGTGCCGAAGGATTTTAGTAATTAGTTTATGTGTGCCACGAGATGAAAATAGTAGAAAATTGCTGGTCTAGAAGCAAGTTAGAATAGCAGTTTTCCCTAATATGCTACACTCAGTGGAATAAGACATCTCTTGTGCACCATTATTATTGTATTGCTGGTAGTTTGTTCCTGGAACTGAAATTAGCTAGTTTCCGCAGCTTCTGTGGGGGCTCTGGGTTTGTTCTCCCCATGGGCTGCCAGTCTGTCCTGGTCATGCCATTTGAGCCCAGGGTTGCCAGCTTCCTTCCTGCGGCAAGCGCCTTGGGTGGGGACTTCTGGGAGCAGAGGGAAGAGAGTGGGCTCAGAGCCAGCAAGGCAGGTGAAGATGTGTGTGTCTCCCATCCGCCCCCACTGCGGGCACTTCCATCATGGGCATGTTTCAGATGGGACTGGAGATGCAGGGCAAGGTAACTTGCTCAGCATCCCATAGTAAGGGTCAGAGCCGCCTAGTCCCTTCCCTGGGTGGCCCCCTGGGATTGGCGGGTGCACAGCAGTTTTCCTCGGGGCCTGCTCCATGAGCCCTGCTCGGGGGCATGTGGTCACAGGGTTTGGGTGGCACATAGCTCGAACGTTTGCCTGTCTTGGTGGGAATATTCACACCAAAGTCTCCAAGAAGGCAGCTTCCTTCATGGCAGGCTACCATTCTCATCTGCAGAGTTGTTCCTCTGCTAAAATTCAAATTGCTTTTTGTGATCAATTCCCCAAGTCCTATAGTTGTTCATGTAGAGCCGTTTAGAATTATTTTCTCCAATTCATTTAATTTCGTAGAGCCAAGAACTGTAATCCATGAATATATGTTAAAGTGTCAGAGCAAGAAAATCAGGCAATAAAAGGCATTTCAACCTCTTTAAAATTCATTTTTATGGGCCCCAGGATGTGCTACCCATCAAAGCTTGGTGCTGTTCACCTTAAGCAGGGTTGAAACCTGCAGAATTTCTCCCACAGCGGCCACTCCGGGCCTTTACTCCGCCTCTTTTCTGTCGCCCCTACCCCTCCTGGGTTAGGCCCTCCAGTCCCTCAGAGCCTCCTCTGCTGCCCCCCCCCCCCCATCCTTCCCGAGCTCCGCCCCCAGAACCCAAGCCACGTGCGCGGGGCCCCCTGCACACAGTGGGAAGGTGAGTGGGAAAGTCATGCCCTAACGTGTTACCCAGAACTGGGTGGGGCGGGGAGTGGGACATTGGGTGGCTGTAGCATTTAAATGTGGATTTGCGATCTCTCGATGATTCTGGAGCTGCCTTTACAGAGAATGAGGCCAAGCGACTCTGCAGGAAGTTCCCGTTGGGAGGCGGGAAGGTGGCTTTTCTGAGAGGGTCTTTCAAACACGTGTCAGAACAGGCAGCCTTTCTGATAAATGTGAGGATGTCCTGTTGCTCCTGCCGAGCCTGGCGAGGACTGGCTGCTTTGTCTGCAGGACTTTTAAAGACGGGGCAGCGCATGTCCTGCGTCCTGCGTCCTGCGTCCTGCGGCGGGAGGGGCGCGCGGAGAGGTTGGGCTCCGGACCCGCACGGGGACGCCTCCTCCCCATGCCCTCCCCGCCGGGCTCCTGCCCGCAGGCCGTCCCGGCCAGACCCTAGGCCACACGCCCCGGCTCTGAGCCACCGGATCCGTGCGGAACACTGGCTCTGCGTTCTCCGCCGTCCCCGGCTGGCCGACAGGGAGGCGGGCGAGGGCAGGCCCGGGGCGCTTGCTCTCACCCCCGTGGGCCGCGCACTTTCGTTGTCCTGCAAGCCGGCCCCTTTCGGGGAGACGCGTTCACGGGGGTCCCCGGCCGGCAGGTGGTGCTGGGCTGGGGCTGAGGCTGCCAGGTCCGTAGCTGCTCCCGTTGGCCTGAGTTTGGAGGACGTCGCGGGGTGTAGCCCGCAGGACTGTAGCCCGCGGGGGGCCGGCCGGCGGTGCGGACGGCGGGGATTGGAGTTGGGGGTTCGGAGGCAGCTCGCCCCGCCCCATAGGCCCCGCCCCCCATGAGCCCCAAGCGGAACCCTGCCCCGCGCGGTCCCCGCCAGCTTTCTTTTCCCACAGCCTCTCCACCCGCCCTCCCCGCGCCTGTGGGCGGGGCCGGCTGTGTCCTTTAGGCCCCCGTCCCCCTCCCCACACACACCCCCCGCCTTCCGGTGGATTCCCGGGTGATGGATAACCCGCAGCTGGGACGCGGGGAGGGGCGCGCTCGGAGGACGGGGCGGGCAGGTCGAGGGTGGAGGTGGGGCGCGGACGGGGGCGGGGCCGTCGGGGCGGGGCGCGCGGGGAAGGCCGCGCCTCTGCCCCGGGGGCCCCCCCACCGGCCGGGCCACCTGCGTCACGCCCATGCGGCCGCGCCCGCCCGAGCCGGGAAGCGGGGAGGGCGCCTCCGCCTGGGGAAGGGCGCGTCCGGGCCGTCGCGGGGCCGTCTGTGGGCTGAGCCGCCGCGCGGGGGATGCAGCTGAGCTGAGAGCCTGCGCCCGCGGACCCGACAGCCCGCGATCCCTGAGATCCCGGACCTTCCCCGGCGGTGAGCGGAGTGGGACGTGCGGCCGGCAGGATGACCAACCCGGCGGCCACGCAGAACAAGGAAATAGACTGCCTGAGCCCAGAAGCTCAGAAGCTGGTAAGGGGAAACTTCCGCTTCTGGCTGCGGGCGTTGGGTCCTTGTGGACTACGTCTAAGGTCCATGGCCGTGGGCACCTTTGGCTGCACCGATGTGGGGTGGGCTCCGCCTGGCCGGGGTCCCCTGAAAGGAAGCCCCCCCCCACGCGAGGATGTGCGGGGGGGAGGGGGGCGGCCCGCTCCGCGTTTGGTGCGTCCCGCTCCTCCTGCGAGGAGAGCAGGTTTCATTGGACGGCGCCCGGGGCGAAGGGACCTGCCAGCTGTGTGGCCGGGCGGAGGCCTGAGACCCGCGCTCTGGCTGGACTCTGGACTCGAGTGTTTAGCTAGAGGGTCCCTCCAAGCTGGTAGTTTGGTATTTTACAAAATACAGCGCTAAGAACTGGTGTCCAGAGCCGGGACCTGGGCGGTTCTGAGCACTTATCCTGCTCTGGACCTTCGACCCGAACAGGACTTCTCCTCCTCCCCCAAGGACCCCAGTCCCCAAATAGACTCTGGCCGGTCTCCTGGGATCCGAGGGTCCCTCCCCCAAGGACTCCAGTCCCCAAATAGACTCTGGCCTGTCTCCTGGGATCCGGGGGTCTGGACAGGACCCTGCAGGAATTCACAGTTATCTGGCTTAACACTCATGGATGTGGGGTATTTGGGTGAAAATTGGACTGGAGTGGGGTAGGGAAGGTTGGTAATTACTCACTGCCCTGAGGCTTGGGGTTGGTCCTGAATATCTAAAGGTGAGAGGATGGATGCACTTTGTAAACAAACATGTAACAATGTTTGAAGTTTATACTACAAAGAACTTGAGTCCAAAACAATCACTCCTTCACCAGGTAGGTATTAACCACCTGCTGGGTGTTTGTGGGGAGTTCTGAACGAAAAGACTGTCCTTACCTTGAAGGAGTGTCTCAGTAGGTAAGCACCAGAGAAGTGTGCCCTTGGGAGTTAACTTCCTTGCTGAGGATGGTCAGGTGGGTTCTTAGTGTCCATTTTACTGTGTTGCTTCAGTGACCTCATATAAACCTTCCGCTGTGGGCCAGACCTTTGCCACTGGTTCCTACCCCTTAACCCAGTGGGTTTAGGGACCTGGGAACCTGCAGAGAGACCTGGAATCCCCGTCAGGGAAGGGCCCTTGGAGAAGGAAGGGCGGAATGCGGCTAGAGGCCGGCGTTCCGGAGGAGCCATCCAGGCAAGCCTTAGATGGCCAGGACCGATGATGTTAATCCTGGCGAGATTCTGGCTCAGAGGAAGGAACTCTGGGCGGGGACTTTTTGAAGAAGAAAAGAGTAAGCGTGGAGAACGGGGATGTGAGGAAGGGAGGGACCTGTCCCTCAGAGGAACGAGTAGAAATAGTACCTGGCTCCGGAATCCCAGGCTGAAAAGTCTCCTTAACCCTTCACGTACCGTAACCCTTGACTGGGTCGGGGTGAGACGCCTGCTTCATAGAAATAGGGGAGAGGGGAGTCTGGACCGGGCCCTGAGTGAGGAGGTGCTTCATCCTCACTGGCCCACCATCCCCCCGTCCAGCAATGTTCAGTCCAGTGTTTAGTCCGTGTGCCGCAAGAAGTTTTGAAACATGCAATACCTGTTTGATCAGGGGCACTGACCTGCTCTCCCTTAGATTATCAAATTTAAACATAATAGCAGTCCATACAACAATAGCCCTCCAGTGTGCATGAATCAAAAGCACACTGACTTTTTTTTTCGTCAGATTGGCAGAAAATACGTATTTTGGTGAGCCGCAGAATTTTAGTAATTAATATATGCTGTGCCATGGGATGGAAAAGGTTGAAAATCGCTGCCCTACCAATTCCAGGATCCAGTAAGTTCTGAAAAACCAAAAGTTGTTGCTTTTTTGGGTACGTTTGTGGCAGAATTCATTTGGCAGTGAGACCTGCCCTGGCTGGTGGGCGACTTTTCAGTCTTGACCTCTGTGTGTGTAAACACCCATACATTTCTCTGCAGCCCCGTTAACGGTCTTGGTTAAAGGGTGTAACTCAGGATTGTGGCAGAATGGATGGTGGCCTTTCTAGTTGAAGCCTGACACATACCTGGTTCCGGGATTTCCAGTAAGCAACTGTGAACCTGTGTGAGGGTTGTTTTTAGTAAATGATAGCAAACACTCTTGGAGAGTGAGGCGGGGAGCAGCCGTAGAAGGGAGTCACCCCGCAGCCGCCCTGGGAGCGGCAGTGTTCCGGCTGGAGGCCTCTGGGCTTTTCCTGCTGTTCGTTTGGCTCCGGTTGTGTCCTCCAGAAAGTGACCCTGTTGTCCTGGGAACTGGGGTCTGCAGTGGGGAAGGAGGGCTGGGGGCCACCCCAGTGCCAGAGGAGAGCCAGGGTTGGCAGGAGGAAGCAGGATTGCCAAGCTCCACTTCACTTGGCAAAGCAAACAGCAGGACAAGGGCGGGAGCCCAGCTCCTTCATGACAGTAGGTGCCAGCCGTGGGAGGGGCAGTGTGGAAACCACGCACTTCTCTCACTTTTGTAACTTCCCATGTTTTAGAGGGGTTGTGTCACCTCTGGTTGCTTTCCACATCCTGACTAGCATGAGCTGACAAACATCAGTCCTGTCCAGAGAGAGGCTGTCTGGGTAGAGCGGGGGCAGGGTCTCCCAAGCCCCATCTCACTAGGTACCGGTGCCAGGGTGCCTACCTGAGTGGGAGTGGGGACGAATGCGGGGACCAGGCGGTGCTCTGGGCGGGGCCTGCCAGGGCTCAGCTGAAGACAGTCGAGTCCTGAGAGCCCATGGTTTGTTTTAGATGGGCCACTTCCTCAAGCAGTCACATTATAGAAACACTAAGTTAGGTCTTTTCTCACATATTAAGAGTGTCCCACGAGGGCAAAGATGGGGTCTTAAATTTCCCTTTTTCTTTAAGAGTTAGTTTCTGTGCAGCCAGAAATAATGTCACGGAGCGGAAGCCTCCTCAGTAAAAAAAAAAAACAAAAAACTTTCAAACCCTGCAGTCTAAACTGCCTCTTTTCTGCTGAGCACAGGAAATCCAGTTATTTATAGTTGCAACACTGTTTTCTCTCGAAGCTGATTGGACTGTTACCTGTTGGCGTGAGGGCCTTATCTTGTTTGTACAGGTCTGTGAGGTTGCTGTTGGTATGATGTGCTTGCTCCTCAAAAGGCAATGTTCGAGAGGAATGCCTTATCCCTGACAAGCCGGCTGCGTGACTCAGAGAGGAAGCGTGTATGACTGGTTACTCACATGCCAGTTTCCAAAATCTCCGTTCGGGTTTGCGAATGTTGATCCCGGAGGCCCTGGGCTGTAGGTGTAAATTACTAACCTGTGAGGGAATACGCCTGGTATATCCGCCTGGTGTATCCTGCTGTACCTCGGTTGTGGGGTAGGCAGGAGAGAGCTTTTTTTTTTTTTTAATATATATTTTATTGATTTTTACACAGAGAGGAATTGAGAGGGATAGAGAGTTATAAACGTCAATGAGAGAAATACATCGACCAGCTGCCTCCTGCACACCTCCCACTGGGGATGTGCCCGCAACCCAGGTACGTGCCCTTGACCGGAATCGAACCTGAGACCTTTCAGTCCGCAGGCCGACGCTCTATCCATTGAGCCAAACCGGTTTCGGCAGGAGAGAGCTTTTATTGCCTCACTGTTTTAACTCGATAAGGTTCTCTTTTTTGAATAAAGACACTTATTTTTATGGAATGGATTTACTAGGACTTTCATTATTCAAACTATCTAGGTAAACTTAAGTAAATTAACTTCTTTCTCCTGAGTTAAACAAAGGATTACTTTGACTACATCCAAAATTTAATCATTCACAATTGCCGGGCATATGGCCGCAGACCAACCCTAAAGTCCCCACTCCCCCGCCCAGCTCCAAAACAAACAAGAACCCCAGGACACAGGTGTGTGTTCCGAGACCCACTCATTCGTGGGGGCCAGGAGGGAGGGCAGCGTTGCAGTGGTTTCCTCCTTAAGGCTGTATCGATAACTTCGCTTTAAAGCAGTTTTGCCTTGAATCTGAAGAACAGCTACTTTGTAATAAAGACCTAATGAACCGTAAATGACGGTAATGAGGATTTGTTTTAAATTTTGACCCCAATCTTTCATGTCTGTGTTAGTGTGGTAGAGCTTATGAAAGAAAGCAGCATCCTTTCTGATCCTCGCATCTTTTTCCTCATCTGCGGTGCCTGGGTGTGTAGCCTTCTTGTCTCTGCTGCCCTTAGCCCTGAGCTGAGCTGAGCTGAGCTGAGCTCACACTGCTGGGCCTGCAGCTGTGGTGCTAGTCACAGTCACTGTAGGTAGCATTTCCCAATCCCCTCCCCCTCCCCCCGTGTCTGCCTTGCCAACCGTTTCCTGTGGCGCCTTCCCCAGTCCTGGCCACCACCTCATGAGGCTTGGTGATCTCCACTTGCAGATAAAGAGGAAACGGAAAGGTCAGGGGAATTTCCCAAGTCCACACCGCCAGCAGGAAGGGGGCCCTCTGACGGAGCTGGTGCTGATAGCTGTCACCGCTGTGCACAGCGCCAGGCAGGGTCTCAGGCTGGAGCTGCCATTGGCTTCTCGCAGCTCCCCGGCCCCACACGCAGGATCGGGTCCGAGGGGCTTCTTTTTCCTGACAGGGCCCTTCAGATCCCAGCCCTTGCTTCTGAGTGCCTGTAGCGACCTCTTCATTGTATCAAATGCCTCGTTTCTATTTCTGGGAGTTTTTTCAAAACAAAAGAACACTGGATGGACTGAAGTCTTCTAAATATGGGAGAGAATACTAGAAACGGGAGGGTGGCAGACATTTCTCCTTTTTCCAGTTTGTGTGCTGGACTCACTTTGTCACCATCAGTCACTGTGTCAGCCCTCACGGGAACCCCGGGAGCTGAGCCTTTTCCCCCCGTGGCTCCTCCCTAACCCCATGCCACCCAGACAGGCCCCTGGAGGGGGGAAATGATGGCTTCTCCTTCTTCCCTGGCTAGTTCCGGGACTGGCATTGGACACAGGGAAGGCTGTCAGTAGTTGTGTCCGCCTAATAGAGGAGAGCATGGTGCTGTGAGACCTCCCCGCTGCCCCTCCCTCCCCGGCCCCCACCCCCCGTATTCTGAGAGGGAATATGCTTTGTGACACCTTGACGGGGCGGGGTCTGCAGGGAAGACCCTGCGTGGAGCAGGGAACAGGGAATGAGAAGGGGGAGGAGCCCAGATGCCAGGGCTGCAGGGAACCTGTCACCTGGAGAGCCGCACAGGTGCGCGGGCTGCTCTCTCCTGTCAGCCGCGTGCATGGTGATGGGTGTCCATCTTGCTCTTGTCGGTAGTTCCAGCAGCTCTCGTTGAGGCTGTTGAAGGAAATGTGAACACTCACTCTTCTCAGAAAAAAATAGTTCACATGTGTTCACAGCCAGAGGAGGAAGTGATTTTCATGGAGGGTAATGTGCAGCGTCGCTACCCACCCTCAGGACTGAGCCGAAAGTTCCGAGTCATTGCACTCGATAAAGTAACGTTAATAATTTTGATCCTGGTTAATGTAAGTTAGTTATTTTGGTATGTAGGGTACTTTTAAGAAGTTTGTTATTCTGAAACTTTTAAGAAGTTTATTATTCTGAGATTCCCAGCGGCACCGTGGGGAGAGGTTGGCAGTGCTTGACCCCTGGTGTGGAGATAACCTTTCAGAGGCGACGGAAGCACCTCGAGGTGCCCAGCCCTAAAATGAGGGCTGATGTTCAGAAGGGACGCAGCTTGTCTGAGCTCATGTCACTGGTCAGAGGTAGAGCCAAGATTGGTGGCGTGGTCTTGAGACAATGTCCCGCTGTGAAGGCTCCAGGAGAGACTGAGAGGCGGCAGTCTGGACAAAGGTGGCACCCATTGCTTCTTGAACTGTTTGTCCAGGTGCCCCAGGAGCGGGAGGGGGGGGGGGGTACCAGCTCTGTGGGGCCCAGGCCCAGTCACGATCAGCTTGGCGAGATAATGGCTTCTTTGAAGGCTGCCGTCTTATCACAGAATTCCATGATAATTTTAACGTGTACTCCATAGCTTACCTGAGTTGCTTTCTATGGAAACATAATATTAAACTTCAAAGAGTTACACTTTAGTCTTTAACTTGGTGTCCTTCAATTCTTCAAGGAAAAGTGACACATTGTGTCATGTTTATTTTGTGGCTTCCGCACTGGCCTCCAGATCTGTGCCCCGAACCTGTGGCCACGCTGTTTGAACAAGTGTGGCCGAGCAGCAGCGGTCCGGCCTCCGTTCCTTTCCAGGTTTAAAGCTGTAGTTCTCGCCCTGTCAGACCCCAGGCCTCTTTTTTATTACACATATTTTAACATCTTCATTATGAACCTGAAATGAAATTCATTGATGGTAACATCTGCCAGCCTATATAATATCATGTTAATAGGATGTTTCACTGAACATTAAAAAGATGCAAAAGGAAGGTAAGTTGCAATACTGGAATTCCAGAGAATTTCAATGCTGGTGCAGCCTGCAGACACATCCTCACTGCAGAAGGCAGACTGATAGAGACGCGCCGTCCTCACACCCAAACAGCTACTGGTGACTTGACATCCCAAAATTATGACTGACTCTTAGGAAAGTTCTGAACAAAATCAAGTGTCATCTTCCCTTGTTTTCCTGCTGATTGCATTCCTGGGATAGTCAATGCACGTTAAAACTATGCAGAACATGTTTTGAGTTTATGTGTACGTTAGAATCAGTTTGTCCATCTGAAAGTGATCAAGTGCTTCTTCTGTCTGCCTGATGGCCAGTGGGAAAGGTCCTCATTGTGCAGCCTGACTCTGCAGGCCGGTGCCTTGCCCCTAAATGCCATTAGTACCCCCTCCAAACACTGTGACACCCCCCCCCCCCAACACACCACTATTTCCAAAATACTCTCTCAGAGTTGGCATCGCCCAGTCCACTTGGCTGCTTTGAATAGCAGGTTATTTTTAGACTCCACTGCATCTGAGAGTCTGGGGGTTTACATAGAAAACAAAAGTCGGTGGCTGTTTCCACTTCCTGCAGCAAAGGCGGCTCAGGAAAAGGCTGTTGCAGGCCGTCTGCTCCGGGCATTGTCAGTCCCTCAACGGGGGCCTGCACGTGTGAGCTCCGGGGACTCAGGCCCGTCCCCTGGGAGCTGTGTTTCTTTGTCACTGCAGGGAGGAATCACATGGACAGAAGTCCCCTGCTTGTTTCTGGGACTAAAGAGGTTTTGTCACCACTTCAGGCACAGTATTCCTCTCACACAGACAGGAGTGAACTTTAAATGCATCCTTACGCTTCTCCTGGGAGGTTGTAAACTGTAGCTATGGAATTCTGCTTGCTTATCAGAAGAATTCTCCAGCCTGGAGGCCAAAGCGGATGCGCATGGTCAGTGTTAAAGCTCCATCGAACGCCGTGCAGATGACAAACTGCTCGTCTCTCTCAGCCCCACGCGGCATCATTCCCACTTGGCATCTGCGGCAACGCACCAAGGAGGCGGCTGTCATGGGTCCCGCGTGGGTGTCCAGGCCCAGCCCTCCCTCTCTCTCCTGATCCAGGAGGTGCTCTTCACATTGCTGCCAGTTCCCTCCCAAACAGCTCCTGGAGTGTCAGCGCCCGGCACCACGGAGCCTGTGGCCATGCGCACGCCAGCCACGAGCTGTGGGTGTCCCCGGGCTCTGCTTCCCCAGCTGTCATCGCGCTGCCTTCCCTGACCCCACGGCTTTCCCGGGAGGAGGAGATGGCGAAAGCACGTCTCAGCCCGTTTCTGAAGAGTCGCCAAACCTGAGGCTCATGAACCCCTCCATCTTCCACGTGGCACGTGAGCCCTGGGTAGCTACGGATTCCAGAGCAGAGTGAGAGCTGGCTCTCTGGCTGCGGGTGCGGTGCCGTGGGATGGAAATCCGCTCTGTGAGAGTCCCAGGGACGCTCCGAAGCTCAGGACAAGTAGAGACAGAGCCAGGAGTCCCTGACGAGGTGCTGGGCTCACGGAGGAGCAAGTCTGCCTCCTGCCCTCATTCCTGTCCTCCCTGAGAGCCAGGACTCCCGGCCCACCATGTATGTCTCTGCTCTCTGAGGAGCATCGTGGGGGGGGGGGGGGGGGTCTGGGTAAATGGGCAGAGCCACAGGAAGGACACAGACGTCCCCACACAGAGTGTCAGGCAGCACTTCCTGCCACTTACAAACCCTCTGCCACAGGCAGGAAGGCGGCAGCCACATGCGAGGTCACACACGCCTCTGCCGAGCTCTCCCTGCTTCCTGGCCAGTTGCTTCTCTGTCCAGCTCCGCCGGCCTCAGTCCCTGCGGAGTGGGGCTCTCCCAGCTCCCTGACCCCGGAAAGGAGCAGCCCTCTTCTTCTGAGGAAGCTGTTATCTCTGGAATTCCTGGCTCGGAGCAGGCCTGTCGAGCGCTGGCGGGACAGGCGTGCTTCTGATTGTTTATCCCGAGGCCTCTGTGTCCTGTTCCAGGGAAACCCTCTTCGGTGCTGCGGTTGGGTTAGACCTGCAGGTCGTCAACCCGTCGCTAAGGTGATGCCTGCTGTGCTGTGATTTTCCCCCAGAGCTCTGCAGCCTTGGCCCAGCCTGGCCCCGTCTGTGCCGCCCCAGAGGTCAGGTCACGGAGCAGTGTCTCTCCCCAGCCAGCCTGTGCGCCCCCTGGCTGGTCCCCTGGCCGATCGCATCTGTGGCTTCAGCTGGCCACTGGAGAGCTGGCCTGCGGGACCCTGGCCGGGAGGGCTGGGCTAAGGCTCAGATCTGGGCTTCTCTGTGCACCGTGTTTAGCATCCCTCATGCCATCGTGTCAGAGTGCTGTCATGTTTGTCGGTGGTCAAGTAAAATGTAAAAGTGGAACTTTGGAGTCAAAGGTTCCAATTTTTTGAATTATAGTGAGGCAGCTTAGGTGATAAATGGTGTCTTCTCATCCCCAAATCCAGGTCCATAAAGCTCTGCTGACTGGATTCCAGGCCAGGCCAGGAGGATCCATGGGGGAGGGGCTGGCGTGTCCCCTGTGTGGGGGATGGGACTGGCATTCCCAGCCATTCCCAGCTGCACTGTGGGCGTGCCTGAGAAAGCCAGGGAGCCTGGATCTCGTCAGAGGAGCTGGTCTGTGCCTCCATCAGAGCTAGGGTTTCCTTGGGTGGGGGCACAGCACTGCACGCTGTAGCAGCAGAACCCGGCCACCTTCCAGCCGCAGGGAGCATGGTTTTGGTTTGGGGTCCCTTCGTTTTCTTCCTTCCTCTCCCCCTTCACCCCCTCCCTCCTTCTGTTATCTCTACCCCCTTTCCCTTCCAGGCCCCCCTCCTCGACTTCCTTCCTTCCTTCCTTCCAAAAATGTTGCTATTTATTTGAAAACTGTCAGGCAACCAGACGTAATTGGGATGACAGAAAGCAGAGGTCCCCACACTTGAGCGGAGGCATGTGGAAGCCCAGATGGCTGCCGCCCCCCAGGTTCTGACTCAGGGGGTCCGGGTGGGGCCTCAGGTGCTGCATCTCCGACAGGTCCCCGTGAGGCCCCTGTCCTGGGAAGGACACTGTGACCACCATTGGTTTAAAGAGCCCATGTCCACCTCCAGCCCCAACAGCCCTCCCCTTACAGCCATGTGGACCCCACCGTCCCCACCCAGGTTGTGTTAAGGCAGATCTGAGCAAAACCATAGTATTTCATCCTCAACATTTGAATGTGTATCTCAACAAGGATGGTATTGGGCAGAGGAGGGAGGTTCAGGGCCCAGACCTCAGGCTGAGGCGACGAGCTGCGGGCTTGTGGCCACCGCCTGCACGTAGGGGAGAGAGCGGCCTGGGACCCTGGGGCCATGCAGCCGGCCCCGGTAGGAGCTGCTGGGGACCAGAGCCTGGAGAGCCAGCCGAGGTCGGAGGATGAGCTTGGGTGAAGTCATGAAGGGAGCGGCCAGCACACTCCCACTGACGGCTGGCTGGGGTGTCACGGTCCTGTGTCTAAACTGTGTTTTCACACCCCGAGCAGTCTGTCCTTTGTCTCCTAAATTCCACAGATCCTGGTGCTTTCCTCCATTGTTGTCATCTCCCTTGAGGTTGGGAGCTGGAGGCGGGTAACACGGAAGCCCTGCCCTAACCCCAAAACCCCAGGGCTTTGGAGGGGGTGGTGTGTCCAGGTTTTGAGCATCCTGTGCATGCGCCTCGGGGTGGTGGCCGGGTGGGGTTCTTCTCCAGGGTTGTCTGGCCTCCTGGACCACGTGGGTCTCTTTGGGACTGGGGGCCTCTGACCTCCCGCAGTGGCCTCACAGCTGTGCCTCATCCTTGGCCTGCGGTCCAGCCAGCCCCGCCCGCTCATGTTCACGGCTCTTCTGTCCGCCCAAAAGCAACCGCTTCTCACTTGCTGGGCTCCCCGCTGCCCTCCCTGCCCCTGTTCCTGCACCCGGAGAGATCTTTCTGTCAGAAGTCAGGCCCTGCTGTGTCCCCGCTTAAAAGCCTTCAGTGGACCTACGTTCCTTCAAGCTGAGGTTCCAGATACAGGAGCTGAGGGCTGGGCCTGGATAACCTGGAGCTGAGTCCCGCCCTCGGGACTTCCCTCCCGGCCAAATGCCCTTGCCCCACACTCCCCGGCGGCCCTGGCTCTCTTCCTCTTTGCTCCTCAGGGTCTGGCTTAGGGCTTCTGTCCCCCAGGAAGCCCTCCTGACACTAGCATTGGGTTAAGTTCCCGCCACCCCTCCACCCCCACTTGTCACTTGTTCATGGTCACCAATTGCTTCATCTGCATCCCAGGACTCTCAAAGCACACCTTTAAAAGTCCTTCCCGGGCCCTAGGCAGTGCGGTGAGTTCCTGTGGCCGGGCTGGTGGCCTGGGCTGGTGACGGCTGGTGACGGCTGGTGAGTGGTGGCCCCTGCAAGCGAAGTACAGAGAGTGAAAGTAGCATTTGGAAACTCTTCAACCCTCTGACATGGCTGTGACCTCAGCGTGCAAGTGTGTGTTGTACACAAGTGTCAACGGTGATGGATTTGCCATGCACCGAGGAAGAGCTGGCCCGAGGCCCACTAGCCCATGAACCGCCGTCAGCAACTGGAGGGTGGGGCCGGGCTCAGGCGACTGGAGGGGATGAATTTGGGTTTGCATGTCACCTTGGCGAATCATTGCCATCTTGTATTTTGTTCATGTAAAGACTCGCTCATATCAGATACATTCTCACGTGAGTGATCGTTATCTCCTGGGCTCCGTTTCATGTTCTTGGCAATGTTGGCGTCTTAGGAAGAACCGTGCAGTGAGGACTTCCGAGATTCTCTTGGAGGATCTCAGGCTGGCGTTGGGTTATTCTGCTGATGATAGCCTCACAGGGTAAAGTTGCCTGTGCACGGGTTTTGCGCTGAAGGGCTGACCCGCAGGGGCCTCGGGCTCTCAGCCAGCGGCCCACAAGCATGATCCTTACCTCCTGCATCCTGAGTGCTTTGCTGTCCACATACAAGTCCTGTGGGTGCTGCATAGGGCAGCGATGGCCAGGATTTGAAATTGCATGGAACTGCACATTTATCTCCTTTCTAAATCATATTCTGTGGGCCAAGTTGATCTGCCTTCGGGGTTGGCTGGCTGTGTCCTTATGAGGAATTTATTTTATAACTTGGTTTTGTTCACGTGGTTCCTTTATCAACCAAGCTCATGTCCTTCAATCGGGGGTTGTCCTCAGGGATGGGACAGACATGTCCGGCTGGACCTGAGGACCAGAGGGGACGGTGGACCGTGGCGGAAGCCCTTTGCTGGGTAGCTGGGGTCTGTTGGGACATTACCGCACTCCTGTCTCCCTCTGCCCCCCCGCACAGCCCCTTCCTCTTTCTTACATTCCACCCCCTTCTTCCTGCATGCCCTCCCTTCTCTTTCCCAGCCCCCCTCCCAGCCCCACCCCAATCCCAGCTGGTGGGGTGTGGCCGCCTGGTCTGAGCCGGTGTAGACACTGAGCCCGCAGGCTGCTGGGCGCCGGCTGCCCTCCGTGTGAGTGTCCTCCTCGCTGGCCGCTCCATGGGGCTGGAGGAAGCCTGTAGCCAGTGCCAGTCTAATGGGCCTTCCCTGCCCTCCCCTCCCGCGCTGCCCCTCACACAGTGTTCAGAAAATTGAAAATGGCAGTGAGGAATCCACATGCTGACACAGCAGTGGTTTTGACACCTTGATTTGACACCTTGATGTGGTCGTGAACAAGCCAGTCAACCACTGACAGCTCAGCTGTGTGGTCAGTTTTCCTCTTAGATGAGAATTTAGAAAGAAGATGAACTTAATTCCCTACAAGCCTGGGATGGGGTGATGGGTGTCCCCTACCCCAGGACCCGCCGTCCCAGCATGAGTCTGCCACGCGGGAGCCCACCGCTGGGGAGACCCTGAGTGACCCGACACTTGGCCACCTCGCTGCTCACTGGCCCAGAAGCCGGTGCCATCCCCCGTGGCCCCGTTTTAAGGTTCTTCAGGGGACAGTGGGGTCGGCTGAAAATTGTGTCTATAGATCTGGTGGGAGAATTACGAGGGTAGCCCCGAAAACTAAGTGGATGGAAGGTGGAATGTATTTGACGCCAGGAGACCTGGACCCTGACAGGTTGTGCCACTTGCCTCCCGAATAGTGGGTGAGCACGAGGTTGCACAGCCTGAAGCAGCATTCAGGTGCCAGGCTCGCCGGCACTGGTTGGCCGGCGTCAGGCGTTTTAAACACTCCCAAGCAGAGTACGGGAAAACGGCCGCAAGCTGACAGACAGATTCTTGTTTAACGTAACACTTCCAACAGCTCTGGTCTTGGTCTTGAGAAAAGATGGCTCCCCGGCCCTGCAGGAGTGGAAGGGGAAGCTGAGGGCGGAGGGTTGTGGAGAGGTGACCGAACAGGAGTTGTGGAAATCCGGGTCAGAGTCCCAGCCCCGTGCCCTCGGACACGTCTGGCAGCCTCTCCCAGCCTCCGCTTCCTGCTCTGTAAAGGGAGGGACTGAACCAGGGACCCGTGGTCCCATCCTGCTCAAATACTTCACTGCATGCATTAGTCTGTTGTATCTTCAAAGGAAGGCGGACTGCCCAGGCCTGCCACTTGGGGGCTGGGTGACCTTGGGCACTTTCTCGGCGCCTTAGTCCCCTCATGTATAACCTGGGGGCGTTAATAGTGTCTACCTAATAGTGCTGTCAGTAACAGTAACTCCTTCCCAGAGTATGCGAGGAGCACATGGCTACTATAACGGAAGCCCTGAGAAGAGAGCCCGCGGCACTGGGTGAGGGCTCCATTAGTGGCGGCAGTCATTGTTACCCTTTCGAGTCTGTGGTGGCATTCCCGTAGATCCGTTAACCTCTGGACAAGGTTTTCTTTCAGCAGCATCCTTGTGACCCTGGGAAGGGGCCCCCGGTCCGTGTTCTAACACAATTTCCCCGGTGTGTTTCAGGCGGAGGCCAGGCTGGCAGCGAAGCGTGCGGCCCGCGCAGAGGCCCGAGAGATCAGGATGAAGGAGCTGGAGCGGCAGCAGAAGGAGGTAACGCCGACCTCTTCCTGGTTCTTTTCACAGGCGATTTAATGTGAGGTGGAGTGTGTGAGTCAGAGGCACCTGTCCATCCGACACAGCTCATGATCAGAACGCCCTGGTGCCTGTGACTTCTGCTCAAGGTCAGGCCAGGGAGGGTGCATAGCACAGATGCCAAGCATGCCTGTCCCAGGCGCCCCGGCCTGCGGGATCCGGACGGAGCCACCTGCCTGCATACTAGTAGGTCCACCCAGCCTGGCTTTCTGGCTCTGCACTTCAAGGTCTGTCTTCTGAATTAAAAATAGGAAAGAAGAACAGACGATTGGGTTTTTATACTAACTAAACCGTTTTGTTTAAAAATGTTTCCCCTATGGTTTTACACTTTCTTTAAATTAAATCTTCATTGTTGAAAGTATTATGTAAGTCCCCTTTCCCCACCATTGACCCCTTGTAGCCCTTCCCCATTGCCCACCCCAGGCCTTCACCACCCTATTGTCTGTGCCCATAGGTTATGCATGTAGCGTACAGACTCTTCCCACCACCGCCCCCTTCCCCGGTTTACACTTCTTAATAGGTTTCACAAAGCCTGAAGCCGAGGGCAGTACAGAGCACAGAGTAAGCGCCATGGATGCATAGCCAGGGAGGAAATGGCTGCCCTGGGAGAGCGGAGAGTGGTGTGTTTACACACCTGTGAAAGGTGTTCGCTACTTGTTTTCTTAATCTCGAGCTGGAGCCCAGTCATGTGGACAGCTGAGGGCTCTGTGCCTGGCAGTGAGAGCTCTGAGCTTTTCCATGACCTTGAGGTCGTGGGGGAATGAGGGTGTCCCTCGCCATGGGACCCTGTGCTCCTGTGGGCCACGCCCTTGGAGACCACCACCCCCCTCCCCCCAGGCCCCACCGAAGGCTGCGCTTGTTCAGAAAACTCGAATGGAGTGTGTGGGAAAGAGCTGGCCAGCTGCCTTCCCCGGGGTTGGCTTGTGTACACAGTCTTGTTTGGTTGCTCAGGCAAATTGTAAGAGTCCAGCTGATGTTTTAAAACTTGTGAGATTTCAGGGGGAAAATCTAGATTTCCAGATTCTCTTAAAAACCATTGCAGATTCTGCCACTTTCCTGTAGGATGAGGCTCCAGACATGGGTGACTCGGGGTCACTCTCTGCCTGAGGGTCTGTCACTCCCTGTGGAGGTGTGTCCCTGGGGGAGGGTCATGGCCAGAGGTGAATATGGGGAGGAAACCCGTCCTTGTGGTTTGAGGAATGGGTAGAAGGTCATTAGAAACTCCAGCCCGGAGAGGACCGGGTCCCTGAGAGGCCACCCCGCACAGTGTTGTTGGGAAGGGACTGTGTTGTAGGTCGCACTTGTGCTGTGTTTCTCTGTGAATATGAGCTAAACAAGTGTTTGCAAGTAGGTTCTCCTCCTTGCTGGAAATACAAATACAGTTGGAAGCAAGTTCTGGTGTTCATGATATAGATTTAACTTAGTACTTCAATTGTTTGTACTTTTTTCTCTTAAGTCACTGGAAGGATCGTGGGGTTAGCGTTTTCTCAGTGTCCTGCCCCTAGAGTTGCATTGATCAATTTAAAATTGAATAAATGATTCGGACTTTGAAACTTCCTGAGGCCCAATGATTCTCTGGAAGCACCTTCCTGTCCATTATCTTGGCTGAAGGCAAGAACTGGAACCTGATCAGTACCTGCCCAGGAACTCAGGGAGGGGCCGGGGGAGGGGCGTGTGAGCCACACAGTGGGCAGAGGCCCATTCTCAGGATGCATCACCATTTGCGGAGGCAGGTGCCAGCACCACAAGCCTCCCACCCTCTTGGTGGCTAATGGTTTTGATCAGCTTTCCCAGTTGCTCCAATAGCTTCCAGTCCTTTTTATATCGAGGTCTTAAAAGAGCTCTAAGAAGTATTTGTCCCAAGTTTCTGTTGCTGTGCCAGGTTTTGCCACGGTGATTGAGTTTCAACACGGGATCGGCCCTCCTCCCCCAACTGTCCCCTGAGCTCTGTTGTTGGGGTTGCACCGGCAGCTCAGGAGAGAGGGGGCAGTGAGGCTTAGGGGTCTGACCTTGGTGTTCATGGTGGTGTTAGTCACCATTTTTATAGCTTTTCTCACATTTAAGAGAAAGTGATTTTCACCAAGTATACAGTGTAACATTTGTACAAAATCAGGATGAAAATGAGTTACAGTGTATGTCAAGCATTTCAAACTCCTGGCTGGCAGGCCACATGCCTTGGCGCCTGTGCGTACATATCTGTCTTCCAAATTATACGTTTAGATAAAATATATCCTCTCCTCATTTACAGACAGAATTAATTTAAATGTGCACTTGATAACCTAAGCAGGTTCTTGCAAAGTTCTTTATTTAGAGAATAAAAATGAAGTAGAATTAAGCCAGGAAGCCATGTGTTTGAATGGCTTCCTTTAAACACCCAGCCCTGTTTCTCTGTTTGAGTCAAAGGAAGTCGTCTTCTGTTTCATTTTAATTCTACAACCTACGATAACCCTGCCTGGTAAGTCACGGCCCTTTAATCTCTGTAGTGCGAAAGGGGCCTTGGTGGCTGTCACACAGGGCTGGGCACCCCAAGGACAGCATGGGCTGGCACCTGAGCGCTTACAGGGCCCAGGGCCCCTGAAGCCTGGCCTGCCCTCGGAGTTTGGCACCTGCTAAGGATCTTGGGCTTTGCAGAGAAAAGCCGATTAAAGCCTGGGAAACCCGGTTAAAAAAACGCCACCGTTGCTCCCTCGCTCATACACACACGTCTCATTTGGTCAGTAGATGGCATTGCGATTTGAAATTCTTCATCGTAATGGCGTGTTTCACTCCCATTGTAAAGACACCAGTGGTTCACAGGGGCCAGAGGCTTTTGTCACGATTCAAGTTCATGGACCATCTCACACGAAGGCAGTCTGGTTGTTTGAGTCCTCTCGGCACTCAGCTGCCCAGCAGAGATGCCCGAGACATCGGACAGAGTTTCCACGTGAGGGGTTGAGCTGTGGGAGGAGAGGGAGGGCAGCGTGGCCTCCCTGTGAGGAAACACCTTAGGTCACGTCACTTTTTATCTGTCCCGTGTGCATCGTGTGTCTGTCTGTTCTCACACTCCTCACGGACGGACAGGAACACTGTGAAGACGTCTCCGCTGCTGAACTTGAACTCCCACTGGGGTCAGGTTGCAGCCTGGAGACCGGCCCCCATGCTGTGAATGGTCGAGTTGTGCAGTGACAGCCAGTGTGTGCTCAGGGGGAAGCGGAGACAGGGACTCGGGTCAGCACAGCCCGTGGGGACCTCGCATGAAGGCAGCCGAGAGCGGGAAAGCCCGGTGGCACATGGCAGGTGAGCGCAGAGCCCGGCAGGGGTGCAGGGTGGGGTGGAGGCCGGCTCCATCCTGGGGTTCATGGCCATCACATGACTGACCCACACAGGCAACTACTTTGCTCTCATGCATGCAGGGTCTTCGAGGTCGGAGCGCCCACACTGAAAGTGCATTGAAATAAAACAGAGGTGTCTTTTACCTCTGGTCCCGGAGAACTGGGTGGGGCAGAGGGGAATGGCAGGGCCATCCCGGAGCCCCCGCCGTGCGGCAGTGCTGGGCTGGGGACTGTTCCTCACACCCTGTGAGGGGGAGTTCGGGTCTTATTGGCAGGTGAGGAAGCCAAGCCTTGGAGAGGTGGGTGGTTTTACCCGCAGCCAAGAAAATGGCCAAGGTTTCATCTAGAACTGAAAAAGCTGCAGAGCTTGCAGTCTTCTCAGTGCACCCTCTGCCTCAGGATGAGTGTGTGCTCAGCAGTGAGAGCAAACAGAAACCGAGTGCAGCTTCACCGTGGGATGGAATTGGCTGGGAGCGTGCTGGCACTCGAAGCAGAGGGGGCCGGGTGAGCTCATAGTCCTGGTCGTTTCACAAGCGGAAGCGCACCTTGCAAAACAAGTTTTTCTCTCGGTGCTGAGCCGAAGGAACAGTGTGATCCACACAAACTAGGCAGTTTTATTAACAAGAGCGTCACAGAGAACATGGAAGCAGTAGCCACTCACCTGCTATTTCTCGATCGGACCACGTCCGGGAGTGAGGAGCGACGGGTGTGCCTGTGGGCACCTCCAAAGCGGGTCTCGTCACCAGTTCAGATGGGGGTCTGGCTTCCTTAGCCTCGCTTTGGACTGTTTGAGCGTTGTGAGGATTCACTAAGGAAGGAGATAAGTAGATATTCTTTGGGAAATCCAAGTGGACCTTTTGTTTCCCGTGAAAACCTGCAATCATAGGAAAACGGTGGTGATACAATGACCAGGGTGCGCCTGACTTGGTAAACAGTTCGTTGGGGATACTGTGTGAAATAGTCATCATGTGGAATGTACACCCCTGTGCTCGCCCATGTGCCACTACAAATGCCAAGTTTCCAGGCCTACCGTTCGGCAGTGCCGTGAACAATGCCCAACTCAGTCCCTGTTTCGTCGGCTGAGTGAGTGAGTGAAGCAGGTGTCTCTTACCTAGTGATTCCTACAAGATTAGGAGAAACCTCTGAAGCAAACTGCTGGGTCAACGTATGATAATAAGCTTTTCAAAAGTACATTTCAGCTCTATTCTAGAGCCACTCTGCCTCGCTGGAGACTGTCTGGTGTTCTGTCTGCATCCCCAGGAGGGAGGACAGACGAGCACCGTTCTTTACATTTGTGGGTTTGAACCCTTCACTCTCTAATCAGGTTTCTGTACTTTTTTGTTACTCTTTATCACTGTAAGAAGAAATTTTAAATTGAGGACAAAGTCTCTTGTCCCATTCGTGGTAACAGGTTACAGACTTCTGCCTTAGCATAATGCCAGATTCTCATGGGCACTCAGGTGAGCGTGCCGTGTTCTGCTGATCTATCTATAACGAATGTCAGGTAAAGTTATGAAATGAGACTTCAAACATTTTTTAATTCGTACTTTACCAATTAGTCACTGTCTCCCCTTCCTCCAATGTACATTTACTCATATATCTGGGTACTTGTAAAACCTTTCTGTCTGATGTATCGACTTTTTAAATTGGATTTTACATTTCTCTTTCTATTTCTCTTGCCTTCTCTGTAGATCTATCAGGTCCAAAAGGTAGGCTCTCTGTTCTTGGTTTTCTGTTTGCATGCACTGGCTTTCTCTTGCCGAGGGCCTGGCCGCCTTTCAGAACTAACGCCTTTTGCTGAAAACACAGAGAAGTCCTTCCTGCTTCCCTCACTGCTTTTTGCGTGAAGCGACTTGAACAGGATGCTTACGTGCCCGCCTCTGTCTCTGCAGAGAGCACCTTTCCCTGGCGCATGCGTGTGTGCTGAATGCTTTCCTCACCTTCATTTTTCTCAAGAAATCAGAAAACTGTGTCTTTGAGGGGGAAAAAAAACGAATTCTAGGACAGAATTAAATCACATTTCAGAATTTGGGAAATCCTTTGAAATCAGGTGTTTAAAGGGAACGATTATCCTTCCATATAATTTTATTTGAAAACATTAAAAATATCGGTACAGATTACCACATGGTAAGAGATTATTACCGTACTATTAACAATTCTGAGTAGAAAAGAAAATGATGACATAACAATACAATTCTGTAGCTTCCCGTCAGCCTGCCTCTTTCCCTAACATGGAGAGTGCTAGTGTGCGGCTGGCTCCCAGTGTTTTGTAGCAGCAGCTGAGGTTCAGAACTACATGGGCTGAGCAGGCCAGACACGGAAATTAAAGAGAAAAGCACCAGGTACGTGACGCCCGATTCACCAGGAATGAAGGGAGCAGTGAGAGGTTCCCTGAGAGTTTATAGAGCGTGTACACAGTCTCCCCATACAAGGGTTTCATATGACACCTATCGTATTGTCTTCTTATACACTTACTCACTTTATAGTGGTAAAGAACCACTATGTTTTTCTTTTAGACCAGCTAACAATTACATTTAACTTCAAAGATTAGGACGTGCGGGCCCTTTCGACACACTGTTTACAATGCTGTTCCTTCACTAACTGCAGCCCTGAAGTGCCTTTCTGTCCTGCCCCATCAGTACCACCTGGAGGGGGGTAAGGAAGTCAGTGAAGTAGGCACCAGCATCTGCGTGTGGGTTAGATTTCGTAGGGCCTGAGAATTAAAATGTGGACTGAAGCTGCAGCCAGTCACACGTACAGTCTCGGGGCAGAGGCAGCAGGTGACAGGAAGGCCGGAGCCCTGGCTGTAACTGACAGAGCAGGCACGACTGTCCTCATGCCGACACAAGAGACTGTCCGCTAATCGCCACTTGGATTCTTTCATTCGATGCTCATCCAAGATGGCCATTGTTTTCTTCTCACTCGCCCACCAGTTAGAACTCTGCCAGATGGAAATGTGTGTGCAGAGTGAAATGAGTCCTCAGCGCAAAAGCAGAGACACATTTATACAATAAAGATGGGTACAAGGGCACGACAAGGACGAGGAGGCGGTGGGGCTCTCCAGCCCATTTGGCTGCTTTGAGTGACGGTTTCTCTTCTGTGGAATCACAGCTATTTCTGAAAGCCACGCACCTTGTGCGTTAGCCTGGCTCTCCCTTCCCCCGCATGACTCACCGGCTAATCCTACTCGCTCACATTTGAGGTGCCGTGTGCTTCCTGGAGTCCGCTGTGCTGCCTGCTAGCAGCGCCGGGGCAGCTAGCAACTGCACTTGCTGTTGGCTTCTGGGGCCCCCCCTCCACAGGATGACACGGAGACAGCGAGAGTTACGGCCGCCGTTTATAAGGCAAAGGCCACCCATGAGCTAGATGGAAGAGCAGTAGATCGTGTGCAGGACTTGATATAGTATGTGCAAAAAGAATAATGGGAAAACTCATGATAGAGACTACTTTTTGGATTTAAATAATATTTTGTGAACTTACATAGGCCCTTCTTTTTAAAAACCCATTTCCTATCTTTATAATTAAGCCATAAGCTAAAGGAGGTCGATGGCATTACATTATACTTACCTGGAATCTAACAGTGAGAGTTGGGAATGCAAAATAGCTTTAAGCTATTGAATTTTACGTAATTGGATATTAAAATATGACTGGGAATTGTTTAATTGTATTTATTGTCTCCATTTGTAGTCTAAGGCACATCACTCAGAGAAAAAGATTTGGCTCGTGTACTTTTGATACTGCAGTTCTGTACCGGTTGAGTTTTTAAAGCGTTGCTAAATTCTCCCTCCCGATTTTTCCTCTTCCAATTCTCTATTTACACCACCTCTAAGAGAAAGGGGCAAGGCCATTGGGGATCTTAAATCTGTCCGCCCTTCCAAAGAAACAGAGACCAAACCCACTGTAGCAGCATCCAGTGGTGGTCCCTGTAAAAGAACCCCAACAGTTCGTTTTACCTCTCACCCCGATTGCTTGCTCTTCTGGTCAGAAGGTTTTACTGTGTGAAGAGGAGAATCACGTTTACGTTACAGAGTGTGGTTGGTTGTTCCCTGATTTTCTCATTGGAAATTTAGGGCAAAGAGAAGAGCAAAACCCCATTCTTTGAGCTTTATCTGGGGTCCCCTGCCTTCGGGATTGCTGTATTTGGTAACAGGGATGGCCGGTCTGAATCTGCTTTTCTCTCTTGAGCCAGATGGAAACATGGAGGCATTCGCTAAAGAAAAGCAGGACGTAACTTGCAAACATTATTTGTTCCCTGTACAGAGTCCCCCCCCCGTAGCTATAAAGACACCCAAAGTTTGTAAGTTCAGCGTGGGTATCAGAGCAGGAACAAGTGTGCAGAAATCGGGGCGGGGGGCGGCAATCACAGTTGCCCCCTTTCTGCTACATTTTCTCATTCCTGTTGTGGTGACACAGAACTGCTATCGGCCTCCGCCCCTCGGAACCAGTACGGGGGCTCCCAGTGCTGTGGCTCAGTGTCCATCCTGGTCTCTAGGCCCCTGCGCCCCAGGAGTGCATTGTCCTGGCTCCCCGGGCTTGCAGGTGGGAGTGGGGTGGGCGGGGTGTGTCCCGGGCTCCGCTGCCTCACTGCTTTGTCTTGGCGTGTTCCCCTCACCGTGTGGCTGGGCAGCAGCTTGGGAACGCATGTCAACCAGCTCCCTGTGCATGGACCATTTCCCTTCTTGCCTAATTGTCTCTCCCTTCTGTCCTAGAAATATTATGGGCTGTATACGAAATGGGGTGACATCGAGCAGTGGATGGTAGGCCTTGGATGCGATTTTAAGAAACTTGCATGGTTATAATTTTATTATTACCCAGCTTAATTACATAAATAGATTCCTGTTGCTCCATAATTTAATACCCAGAGGTTTCCTGCCATTTCTCCTGCGTCTGGCCTGGTTGTTTACATCCCGACAGGGGCCTGAGTAGGAGGCCCCTGGCCAGGCCTTTGGTCTGGTCTGTGCAGCTGACTCCTGGAGTCTCCATGCCAGTCTCCAGGAGGTCGATGCCCCCTGACCGCCTGGGGCAGAGTGCTGTCCACTAGGGGCACTCGGTCCGGGCGTGTGTCCCAGGCATGAGGACTCACCCATTTCCATCCTGCCTCCCGGGCTCCAGTTGGAACCCAGAAGCCACGTTATGGTCCATTTCCTTCTCTCACTATCGTCATCGGCTGCCTCGTCACCCTCATTCCATCCTTTATCTGCCTTCAATGTTTGCCCCGCCCCCACCTCACCCGATATTCCCACTGAAACCCCTGTTCTTTGGCAGAAAATAAGTTCTGTACCTTCTCACTATTTCCTAGAACAGCTTCTCTAGCCTCCTATGCAGTTGAGAGCTAGCTCACCCCTACCATGTCTTTAGGTGACCCACTGCCCACTGGGTGCTGTCCATGGTCCCCAGAGGACATGGCTTCTCCTGTCATTGATCCATGCACCTGAGTGTGCCCCTCCTCCTGTCCTTGTCACCAGCCTCCTGGTCATTGTCATATACCTTTAGCACTTGAGTACCTGGCCAGTGTGGAACTGTCCTGCTAACTACTAGTATCCCTGATACATAAAATAATCTGAGGAAACGTAGAATTTCTTCCTGGCATCATAGGTGCCTGCATAAAATACGAAAGGCAGTTCTGGAAATATAAGGAGCACACACTGTTTAAAAAACGATGAACTGCAGCCTTCACTGTGTGAGAGCCATCATGTTAGGCCTCTGTGGCACAGGCAGCTGTACTTGCCTCCAGTCTCAGGACACCGTGGAAAGGTGTCGCTGGTTTCTGTCCCACCGAGAAAGAGAAAAGCTGCTTCTTACTGTGGTGAGCCGCTCCGGTGATGCGGTGTGCCGGCTTCAGGGATGTCCCGGTGTGCAAACGGCATCCGTGAACGCACACAGCACACCAGAGAGCATGCATCCTTACGGGCTCTTCGTGGTCATGGTGTCTCTTCTGACCCCCGAGGGGAGGAGAGGCAGGTTCTGAACGTAAGAAGAAAAAAAAAAAGCGAGTGGGTCGAAATGGACCAGACTTTAGAGGTTATAAAAAAATTAGGACTCGGCTTCTCCTCCACCACACACTTATTTTGAAAGCTGAAATGAAATATGACGATTATTTACCTATTTAAATACCCCACTTTATATGGGAGAGATAAGAGATCAACCAAAAACCGAAGGACTTGTATACATGCATATAAGCATAACCAATGGATAAAAAGCTCTGGGGAGGGAGGGTATGTATGGGAGTGGGGGGGGGAGGGTGGTAAGGTATGTACACATATAATACCTTAATAAAAAAAACAAAAGAAGAGAGAGAGGAAATAAATAAATAAATAAAATAATACCCCACTTTAGAAGAAAACATTTCTCGCCGGCAATGTAAGTGAAGCTTTAAGCAAAGGCAAAGGGGACGTTATCCGTTTATATCAGGAATGCTGTGCGGACTGTCCATGCCTCCCGTGTCCTCTCTAACCTCGCGCTCTCTCCTGTGCTCCGGCAGGAAGACAGTGAGCGCTGCTCGCGCAGATCCAGAAGGAACACCTCGGTTAGTACCGCGTTCACTCGTCACTTGGGCGTTAGGATGGAAATCTGACTTGTATTTTTAGTGATTCATCTGTTACCTCAATGATGTTTATGACAGAGGTTAATACTGATATTATTACCTAAACAAAGACTGTGAACTCAACTTGTAGCATTTTGACCTAACTTTGGGGAGGGGAGAGTGTTTGAGGAATTTCTGAGTATTATTATACTCATAACAGTTTTAAAGCTGCTTTTGCTAACGAATACCCACGAACACTTCACAAAAGAACGTGCATCGAGGCTATGTCGTCGTAGACTCCAGTGAAGTAAACAGCAGCTCGTTAATAAAATTAATTGAAAGCTGTATTATCTGGAAACAGCCTGCTGGAAACAGAGGCGCACACAGCCCGAGCTGGCTAGGGCCTCGGCTCGGGGCACCGAGCTTTGCCCGTCGGCCCCATAGCTGTGGTGTGCGGCCAGCCGCCTCCCGCCGAGAGTTGGCGTGGGCATCTCTGTGTCGCATTGTCACTTCATGCCTGTTTCATCCTTTCTCTCACTAGGCTTCTGATGAAGATGAGCGCATGTCAGTGGGTAGTCGCGGAAGCCTGAGGGTCAGTAACCTGAATGCTTGCGTCTGCATGGTTCAGTTATGTCCACGTCCTTTGCTTTCCATCCCTGCATTCCCACGTCCTGCTCGTTATCCCTTGTAGTCTGTAGTCAATATCCAACTGACAAGGCACTTATTTAAAATCTCTGCAATGGCCGGTGCTTCCTGGTTGCTGTAGAAGAATTATGCCAGCAGTGAGGGGCATACGCATAGGGGATTGAGTCTTCCTCAAGAGGGAAGGTCACTGTTTTTCTGTGTCTGTCCACATCACAAAACCGCCGCATCCTGGTGAAGTTGGCTGCGCGGCTGATGGGATAAAGGCAAGTGTGAAGAAGCAGGCTGACAGTCGTGTGCTATTTGCACACATGCTCCTAGAGTCTGAATCTCTGGTTCAGTAACTGTCAGTGGAAGTCATTCTCCGTGATGTTTCTGCAGAGCTCCGTGGGAGCTGCCCGGTGGGAAGTGGGGCCGGCTGCACCCCTGGGGCTGCTCTGCTCGCCTCCAGGAAGCATCAACCTGGTGAAATCTCTTTCTCACTGTCACTTAATGGCCGATAAACACAGCAACATATTTTCCTTGAACTTTTCAAAAATATTCATAATTACATTTGAAAAAGTGGCGTGCTTTGGGAAGGGAAACTGTGTTTTTAGGGCATTAAATTAATTTGCAAGTGCCAGTTTAGCTTGCCAAAGGACTAAAGCTGCCCCTCACTGCTGGTGGTCATTAGGGCTCCATGTAGCCACCGTGTGTGACTTAGGGACCACACGGTGGCTACATGGATAGTGGGCTCGTTTGTTTTTTTTATCACATGGCAACCAAATCAGTGTCACACCCAGACTTCTTCTAGGGCACTGAAAATGCCTTCGGTTCAGCTGTTGTAACAGTAAATTGTGAAGGTGCTGCACTGTTTCATTTCTTTGCAGGTGCCAGAGGCAGATTTCAGAGGAGGAGTTAAAATTGCTCTAACTGCTTCAGATTTTAGGAATTATAGCAACATCTGCCATGGAAGTTCTCTTTAACATTATGGGGCTTATGGTAGTTATCATTCTAATGTAATTCCTTTTGCAAATACAGGAGCTCCTAGGAAGCATGATAAAAATATAATTTTGGCCGAAACCGGTTTGGCTCAATGGATAGAGCGTCGGCTTGGGGACTGAAAGGTCCCAGGTTCGATTCTGGTCAAGGGCATGTACCTTGGTTGCGGGCATATTTCCAGTAGGGGTTGTGCAAGAGGCAGCTGATCGATGACTCTCTCATCGATGTTTATAACTATCTCTCTCCCTTCCTCTCTGTACAAAATCAATAAAATATATTTTAAAATATATATATATAATTTTGTTAAGACGTCCAGCATTGCCTGTTTTCTGTTTTTGTTACATCTTATTTGGCTTTTTAACTGGTTCTTGGTACCTCTCTTTTCTGCTGTTTTCCTGGTTTGTCCTTACTCCAGCAGTCGCAGCCTGACCTGGAGTCTGGGGGTCCCTACGGCTGGGTGAGACGTTTGGATGACTTGCTGTGTGATCCTAATGGTTCCGTGTGACATCATAACGGGTGGTGTCCTCACTAACCATCTTTGTTAGGAAAGACACACATGCCACCCACCAGTCTCTACCTGGGTGCCGTGGGCCAGAAGCGGGTGTTTGGTCTTCGACCTGGAGCCTCCTGGGCACCCTCTGACTCTCCTGGTCGAGCTCTGGGCTCAGATTGGTACGCGCACGCTGTTTGAGCACCAGCTATTGGCCACACACAGTGCCAGCAGCTCTGGATCCCAAGGGAAAAGATGGTATCTTGCCTTCAAGGAACTCAAATGAGATCAAGAACTGTAGTTCCTTTAAAATATTAAATTTAATGTCATTTTATCTCATAAAGTCCATTGTTTTCTAATCTGTATCCATTCAGATTAAATTTACAACTGGGCTCCCTTGCTAGAAAGACCCCAGTTCCAGCAACAAAACAAAGACTACCAGTTCAAGTTCACAACTGTTCTCTTGTATCTACCCCGGAGTTTCTGTGCTGCCTGCTTTCTGAAGCCCGTAAGCATGAACTGACGGAAGAAAATCTCATCTCTCCAGAAAGTGCCCTGGGCTTGAATGTGGCTCAGTACTGCGGTCATGAGAGTGGGTTGCACGTCCTTCACTTTGGGCACTTTTCTAGAAGCATTTGTGCTTTATTCATTCTTTTGCATTTCCAAATTATTTAGCAAATACCTGTGCTTAAAAAATAAGTATTTTTACCTCTAAGTTGACAATTAATAATGCCATCCACCCACCTAGCACCCTGGACCTTTACAGCCTCCTGGTGGGGCTGCTGTCTCCACGTAAGGGCAGGATAACCCCAGGGGTGGGTTGCCAAGGAGATGCTCGGTTCACCCCGGCCTCAGCCTCGAGGTCCAGCTCCTGGGACCTGCTGTGGACAGTGGGAGGCGAGAAGCACCTCAGTAGACTGAGAAAGTGCTCTTCCCAGCATCCCCCAGGCCCTTCCACAGGGACACTGGCGTTGAGAGCATTTCTCTGACACTGCCGTTCTCGCCCCTTTCTATTCTTTAGTCATTAAATGTATGGGCGACACATTTCTAGATTTTTAGCCTTTTTCCTTTCATCTGAAAGTGAGTTCCATTCGGGGCGTCCCAGTGGTGCGGAAGCCTGTATGTGTGAGTGATAGTCAGGAACACCTGGCGCTCACTTTCATTTTCAGTTTCATTCCTTTTTACAACCAAATTCCGAGCATCGGCGAGTGCATTTTGCCTTTCTTTTGTTCCCCATTGCTCATGCCCTTGAAGATGAGCTGTCTTTGCCTCATTAGAAAAATAATCTCACATTGTTCATAGTGTGAAGTTCAAAGGTGGAAGTTCGTGGGTGTGTTGCGAGCACTGGGCGGTGGTTGTGTGCTTCCTGGCTAATCACGAGTCACGAGTGAGGGCGATGGATTCTGATGAAGCATTCATTCTTGTGTCTTATTTCTCCTCTTTTAGAAAATGCTAACCTCTGCATGTCCAGTGCTCTCTCTGATAGCAGTGTGTCCCCGTATCTCTGCATGTGAGACTCACCTGGGGAGCTCATTAAAATGCATGTCCCCAGGCCCCTGGGTTCCAACTTCCTAGAACAGGGCCCACGGTCCTCAGAGGCAGGCCAGGTGACTGCAGTGCAGGCGGACGGTATGCCCAGAGTGCGGAAAATAATTCCGTAGAACAGGCTGGTTGGACGTCAGAGGTCTGACTTAACGAAGTTCTGTCTGTGGACTTTTTATTCTGATGTTCTAGTTAATCTTCAGTTCTCTTGACCTACCAAGGCACATAAAGCAGCCCACCCATCAACATACAACACATAAAACCATCTGAGGGAGCACTGCTGGTGTCTTTCAGAAAGCCCAAGTGCCTGTCCCTATAGAGATGTGGTTAAGTGCCCATAGAGTTGGGGATATGTCCTAGGAATATATCCCCCCATGACAGAATTCTCTTCCACCAGAAAAAGGTGAGTGTTCCCCCAAAGCCCTCAAACTAAGAGTTCCCTGTGTAGTTTGAAAAACCAAAAGAAAAATGGTGGTGGATGAGAGAGGACCACCCACCGTCTGCTCTGCTCCATGGTGCTGGCCGTTAGAGAATGAGACCAGAAGAAAGATGTGTCTACAGGCAGCAGTGGAAACGGAGTGTTTACATGTGAAACGTTTTTATTCCTCACTCATGATAGTAAAGTAAAGGTGACCCAGAGTGGATCCATGTTAGCCTCCATTGTTATATTTTTCCCAGAAACTAGTTTTAAAACAGCAGGAGAATGCGCCTGAGGTCTGAAATATTCAAGCCCGTGACACAGGTTTCCGGATCACATACTCTTTGTTAGTTGAGAAAAGAAACTGCCCATCTCTAGACGTTTTTTCTATTAAAACTTGCTTCAGAAAGTTTAATATCTCCCCCAGAGTTTTCAAATTGGTTTCTACATACTGTAATCTAGAAACTTCAAGTTGGTCTGTTGTTGTTGTTGTTTTTTTAGCTGGGTCAGAAGTAAATACATACTTTTATAGTCAAGGTTCGTGAATCTGGTTTTTAATCTGTCCAGAAATTCACTTACTTATTCTGCATTAATGACGTGGCTGCAAAATATGGGCAACCATCTCCCCTGCCGTTTTCATCAGTTGGATCCTCACTGCGGCCGTGGAAAGTATACGTTACTATGCACAGTTCCGCAGCCCAGGAAGAGGGCGGCCCGGGATTAAATAACTTAAGGTCAAGTGACAGAGCTTCTGCGTGGAATTTGGACTCCTGTCCGTGACCCCTGGTATCTCCTGCCTTTCCTGCCTGCTCTATGCCCTGCTCCTCCTTCCTCTGTCACCAGAGCTGGTTATGTCTTTGTCACCTGACAGCTGTTGATCAGCCGACATGTCCTTGTAGAAGAATCAGCGCAGTTTAGAAAGCCCAGCACACTGGGTTAGGGAAACTTGAACTGGGAGCAGAGAAGAGAAGAGGCGGGCAGTACTGAACTTGATCACTGCTCTCATTTTTCTGGAAGACAAATTATGAGATCATGACATATGTCCTCCGATTTTATTTTGGGAGGAAAAAAATAGGAAGACTGGATGAATGAAAAACAAATGTAGAGAATGTATCCTACTATTTTTCCATAACAAATGTTTACATTTCATTATAGATTGAATAGAAGCTGTGTCTGAATTTCTAAATTAAACTTTATGGGCCACAATTATCAGGACTGAACACTGACCGGCTCAGGCCGAACCATGACCCCCTTGTCTGGTAGGCAGGTTCTTGCACGCTGGGATTTCCGCGGCACCGCCATCAAGCTGGAAACGAGAAGAAACTGCCCCGAAAGCTACTTCGTCCATAGGAGGGATTTTGCCTTAAGTCTCAGAGGCCCTGTAGTTACAAGGGACACAGAGAGGACTTTCCCGGGGTGCAGAGGAGCAGGTGGGAGGCGGAGGCATTCGGGGTCACGCTGGGGCGTGGGCTGTCCTGGGCTCTCATTCATCCGCTCCCCTTACACCTGGCTGAGTCTTCCTTGCTGATCTGTATCTGTCTATAACCTGCCTTCATTTGTATGCTGATGTCACTTTCTTCTTTTCTTCATTGAAACAGACAAATGGTTACGATGGAGAGTTATACGGATCGCAGCCCTCGAGCAGAAGATCTGGCAGGGTTAGTACAGTGCATTTGCATGGCACAGAATTCAAACAGGTTGCTGCGAAGCCTTTAAAAAGCATTGCTCCATCTAGTTGCTTTTCTTTCTGTGTTACAGTGGTTCTCTTTTTTTTAACCCCCCTCCCCAGCACATGACAGCATGAGAGCTAATGTTTTTCAACTAGTAAACAGTCTTAGAATGTTAGTATTCTGACATTCTAAGTGGTAGTGTAAGAGATTCATATTGATAAGAATCCCTAGGTTTAAGAGATCTAGAACTAAAGATTAGCTCTTTCATTACTTTATGGCCCTGTATGTGTATAATGTGTATATTATGTATGTTCAGCCTTCAAATATACTGGAATTTGACATTTCCAGCCTTCCACGTTTCTAGTTTGTCATTATAAGGATGGCTGAGCCTGTGTTTTCCTGGATACCAGCGTTGGAATGCTCACGTGCAGGGTCGGAGGCAGAAGGGAGTCATCCTTTGGGGGGGTGGGGGCGTAGAAGAAGGAAGATACCAAGCAGGAGTGCGGGAGAGGAGCCGGGGAGGCCTGGGCATTTATCAGGGAGGGCTCTGTGGATTTCAGAAGGCTAAATTGCCTACATTTTTAATTGTTTCATGACCTGCTGCAGATCTGTTATACATTAAATTATGTAAACTCTTCCTGTACTTCATGTTTGCTTCACTTTCTTTTTTGTTATAATACATTTTACTAGTTGTGTAACATAGTATTTCTTTAAATTTATCTTAATTATATTAAGCTATGTCATAAATATACTTAAATTCTGTGGTCAGGTTTCAAAGGGGTCACCCAACCCCACCTTAGCTTTCTGAGATGGCTGATCTGGTTTCCCCTCCTGCCTGTTAAGGATTGCATACACTTGGCCAACAGGGGAGGGCAGTTGGGAGGTACCAGGTCTGCAAGGGAGAGCAGTTGAGAGAGACCAGGTCTGCAAGGGAGGGCAATTGAGAGGAACCAGTTCTGCAAGGGAGGGCAGTTAGAGGCGATCAACCCTGCAGGGGAGGGCAGTTAGTGGTGACCAGGCCGGCAGAGGAGGGAAGTTGGGGGCAAACAGGCAAGTTTTTCTTTGTACACTTTTCCCCTTTGGAGCTAAGAAAAACATTCTCCTGCTTACAGGCTGCCTTCCTACTTACGTGGCTCTTTGCACAGACCTCCTCTGGACTTCCTCCAGTCCTGTTACATATTTGTTCGCGTTTCTGTCCTCTCTGGGATAGGGCACGTGGCACACCATGGTGTCCTGCAGCCTGTGCCCTGCTGGCCCTCAGGACAAGAGCCCCAAAGGGCTCTGATGGCCCCAGTCGGCCCGTCAGGGCTGTATCGACTAGTCTGCAGCTTTTCACCCTCAGTGCACTGCTTCACCGTAAGCGATCACAGAGTCTGGCATTGAGAGCTGGACATTGCTGTGGAAGCTCTTCAGTCTAACTTCTACCCAACATCACCTTCTTCTCTAGAACATCCCACACGTGTAGTTGCCACTTTTTGTGACAGGACAAGGGACACCAGGCTCTGTTCTACAAGTGCAGCCAAATATGTTAACCTCTGGTTTTTATGTTATTGGAATAAAAGTATGCTTTATGAGTTATGAAGACTTAAGTAATGCCTTTAGAAATATAAGAGAACTTGACTGTAAAACTGTGTGCGCCACAGAGTAAAACTGGATATAAAACTGATTTAATAAATAATCAAGAAGTATAATGATTGAAGAACCAAATAGCCTACATCTAATGCAGCAAGCAGCATGGCTAGGCATATCCGGGCAGAACCCGACAGCCAGAGGATGAGCTTGGAGAAAGGCTGGGAGGGGTTGGGAAGCTTTCTAGACGAGGGGAAAACCAGTGTGGGAAGGAGTAAGAAGACAAGGCTGAAGGTAGGCCTTTGGAAACACTGTTTCCTC
Source organism: Pipistrellus kuhlii (assembly GCF_014108245.1). Classification (NCBI taxonomy): domain Eukaryota; kingdom Metazoa; phylum Chordata; class Mammalia; order Chiroptera; family Vespertilionidae; genus Pipistrellus; species Pipistrellus kuhlii. Next base: position 28,972,410 of record NW_023425573.1, read on the forward strand.
TACAGAGAACTCAGTCTCCATAGGGGGACCTCTTCACTGTTTTGATTCCCCATCTCATGCCTGCATTTGTAGCATTTATAATCCTCCCCACCTAAATTCTGGGTTGGTTTCGGGAGTTTTTAGAGTATATATCAGGTAAAACCACAATGATGGCTGTAGGCCAGTTGCTTTCTCTGGGTAGTGGTTCTCAGATGGCTGAGCAGGTGGCTCTCTCAGGCTGAGCAGGAGCCCTCAGGAATGCTGGCCTGAAGGAAGATGGCAGAATTTGCATCAGTGGAGTTTTAGGTAGCTAAGAAGGTATGTAATCCCGTAAGTCCATCCATCATAAGATTTAGTAAGGAATTGTCAATAAGACTAGAGGTAGGAAATTGTGGAAAACAGTAATAGCGAAACTACAGGCATCACGGAGGCATCACACTGGAACATGAACGGCAGCTCAGAACCTCTCGTTGCTAAGGATTTCGGCTGCAACGGTGGTTCTCCATCCTCCCTTGGAGGGAGGGCCAATGTGGTGAGGTTGTGCACTCTGTGTTTGCCTTTGACCGGGACAGGCGGGGCTTTGGGGATGACAGGAAGGAATGGTGGGTCACTTACAGTGTCTTCTTTGGTGCCCAGAACTCCACCTACAGCGGTGATGGCAGATCCTCTACCGTGTCCTCATCCAGAGAGGAGAAGTTGGTTGGTTTCCATTTATATCTTTCACATCCTCTCTCCAGAAACTACAGGTTCTGTAGCATGCAACCTCGTGTGTGTGTGTGTGTGTGTGTGTGTGTGAACTCAGCTCTTTTCTCTCTTAACATCTACTTTACAGATTTTCATTTGGATGGATTGTAAAGGCAGTTGTTGAGCAGTAATTAGTATGATAAGTGTAATTCAGATGAATTGCACCGGTCAGCTGGGTACAATGAAAGGAAGTATTTATGTGGCTGTTTGGTAGTTAGAATTCATCAGAAGGAAACAAAAAAATAAGAAAAGCTTGAACCTCTCTCCTTGAAAGTCCCCGGAAACAGAATTCGTGTTAGAGTGCATGCAAACTTGGTGGCATGGAAATCAAATCCAAATCCACAGTCTGCACAGCCGAGTGCCTTCCCACGGATGTGCATCTGTTCCGACAGGCAAATAGTTCTCAATGATTGAAGGGCCCTGGGAGGTAAGGCTTGCTTGTCCGAAGTGAGGTTCATGTTCACAGCAAACATGGAGCTCGTGTAGGAAGGAGGATCACAAACGTTAGCGTTTATTTCTGGAACAGAAGACAGACCCACCTGCCCCGACACGCCGGTGCAGTCAGGAAGTGTCATCACTAAGATGTGTGCTCACCCTTAAGGTGTAAACCGAGGGGGGAAGATGGAATAAGGGGGAAGTAACCAGGCAGAGCCACAGGAGTCTGTCTCCTTGCCTCTGTCTTGCCTGGTCCCCTCCTACTTCCTGCTTTTGTCTGGGGGAGGGGGGGGGGGGGATGTGCAGACATTGCTGGCAGCCCCATCAGCTTGCTCACCCACTTTCCAAACGCCCACCGCTGCCTCCCGGCCCCTGTAGTAATCACCACTCCAGCCTCACTCCGGGCTTCTGTACCCTTCTTCCCCCAAGAGTGTTGAGTGAGCTGTAAGCAGCAAAATATGGGTGGGTTTTAACACCTTTTGTGAGTGTTAAACTACTGATGGGCTTTGACACTTTAAGAGTTTTGTGGGTATTCTGTGCATTTTCTTAACTCCGAAAATTTTTGCTATTACGAAGAGCACTCTGTTCTTCAGAAAACTTCCTGCTCACTTCCCAAGCGGAGATGCTTGCTCTCAGATAGAAGGTGGTGGTAGAGACCCCATGCCCACTGATGAATTGTTCACCACAGTGAAATAATCAGAACTCCAATGACACGTATCTGACTCACATTCATGTAAGAAAAGTCACTGCATCCCCGCCCCAGGTCAAAGTCACAATGAGAGCTGACCACTTGGAAGCATCAGGTCGTTGGCACTTCCCTCCGGCATGTGTTCCAGCATCACGCTGCCCGGCACCTGTCACTCACCCGCCCTCGCAATCTCCCCGCCTGTTGCCGGGCTTTTTGGAATTTACTTACATCTAATAGCAGAAGGTGTCCGTGCAGGATGCAGCCCTGGAGAGTTCTCTAAGGAGCATCTCCCGCCTTATGCCGGAGCAAACCCTGCACCGTGGGTGTCCGGAGGGGGCTGCGGCTGCTTTCTCCCACACGGCGACGTGGGCCCTGTGCTTTCAGCCCCTGGAACAAGTCTCAACGTTTGTGATTAATATCAGCCAGTTTCTCCCTGTCCAGCCCAGAATTCCACTTGCCTGCTCAGGTCATTTTGGTGCCACTTACTCAAGGCATAGGCAGGACAGGCAGGAGTTAGGGCCTTGAAGGGGTGGCGGGCATCTTAAGCCCCCTTCCTCTCCCCTCCCCCCAGCTACCTGAACAGAGCCACTGCACCTTCAAGGGCAGCCCTGTTCTTGTCTGGTTGGAGCACAAAAACGGAGCTAAGAGCTGCCTCTCCCAGGTCTTTTCATTTGGGTAAACATTTTATTTGGGGAAGTTATTAACTTACAGAGTAGTGTCTCCCAGCAATATCCTCTAGACCAGTGGTTCTCAACCCTCCTAATGCCGTGGCCCTTCAATACAGTTCCTCATGTTGTGGTGACCCCCCAACCATACAATTAATTTCGTTGCTACTTCATAACTGTAATTTTGCTACTGTTGTGAATCGTAACGTATAATATATATCCGTGTTTTCCGATGGTCTTAGGCCACCTTGCTAGCGGTTCTCAACCTTTTAAATTAAGAACTGCTGTTGTTGTGGACGTTTGCTTTGTGTGAATATCCAGGAGGCCACACCAAAGGCCGTTTCCAATGAAATGTTCTGCTACAGAAAAGAAAGGTTGATGGCTCCGCAAATTCTTGGTTTTGAGCTTTTCCCACCAAACTTTAAAAATCAAGACTCCAGTGACAAAGACGTTCAACGCCCCTGTGGTCCTGCTGCCGATGAAAAGGAATGAAATCTGGTTTTGCCTGTGTGCAGACTCAGAAGTCCCCATGTTGCCCCCCACCTTGGTCTGTCAGCTAACGGGGCCGTCTTTATTTCCTTCTGATCGTCCTTCTGTCTCCCGCCCCGGCAGGGCATGCTGTTACTGATTTTGTTGTGAGAGGTGGTTTTGTGTGAATGTGCCTTTGTGATGAAATGAAGCCGCAGCCTCGCCCCCTCCCCTGTGTTCTCTGGTTGCAGGGGCCGTCCTGCCCTGACCTTGGCCTGGCCCGCAGCGGCCTCGCACCCCAAGTCCTGTTCGCCCAGAGTGGAAGCCGGGTCTGTCTCCCTTTCTCACGCCCCTGCTCCCTCCCCCTCCTTCCCTGGGTGTCATTCACGGTGGAGTAAACGTGTGGACACTTCACCCTCTTCCGTGTGAACCCCGAGGAGCCGAGCCCAGCAGTGGTTTTCATTGCTTTGCTGACTTGCTAAGACTTTTCTCAGCTGTTAAAAGCATTATCTCATGTAACTCCAGACCTTATATAGAAAAAGGGGATTTAGGAAGAAGGAAGATCTAGCAAATGGGTCTTTTCAAAAGCTCAGGGCCCCCAAATTGGTCTCTTGGGTCCCTCCTCCTCTTCCAGCAATTGTTCCCCATTTGGGTTTTCATTTGTTTTTTTAAAAAATATTTTTCTCTGGTTGCTGTGTCCAGGAAGCAATTTGGAAGGCTTTGGGGCATGATCGGCCTCCTCCGTCTCTGAGGAAGGGGGACAGCCCTGTTCCTTTGGCTCATGCTCCCCGCGCTTCCTGTTTGCACGGGGCCGCCTGCGGGTCGGCCGGTGCTGGGCCTGTGAGCTGCAGGGAGGCGCTGTGGCTCTCACACCAGGAGGCCCTGTCAGAGCTCCAAGTAGGGACCCAGTCACGGAGGCTGAATTGTCCTCTCCCCCGCGTCGCTGAGTGACTCACCCCTGGTCATGCACATTCCAGGGCTGGCCCGGTGGCCCTGTGCTGCGGCTTTCCGTGGCCTGTGCCTGGAAATGAGTCACGATGCTATTCTGGGGCTCAATCTGCGGCCACACCAGCCTTCACGTCCAAGCACACCCTGCAGGGCTCTGGCTGGCCAACAGCCGCAGGCCGGCAGCTCCTTGTGTGTCGTGAAGGCTGCTCCCGGCACCCTTCGCTAGAAATAAATGCACTGCTGCTCCCTCTCCCTGCGTGGACGTGTGCGGATTAACACTCCTCCGTGCTTTCTTAACCTGGGGTTTGACTGCGGGTTTGGTTGCTCTTGTGGCTGTTGTTTACCTTGTCACCATTCTGCCTCATCCCCTCACGCCTTCTTCCAGGAACACTTGGAAAGAAATGACTAGAAAATAGTCATATTTCAAAGATTCTGGGGAAGCATAGTGTTTTTAAAGTTAACAATCATCTTGCATTTCTCTTGCCTGTGAACTTGCGTTTGTATCTATCAGATATACTGAAAACATTGACTCTTTCTTCTAACTGTTTGGCTGCCGTGCTAACCAAAAGTGTCTGATTACCTGGTGTGGGATTTGTTACCCTTTTTTGTCAAGACTTTTAAAACATGTCATTTACTTCCATCCTCCAGCCCTCCAGTCTGCACAGCGCTGTCCGGCCAGCGGGGAGTTACCGGGTGCGTGTGCTCGCCCCCGCCCCCCCTTTCCAGCCCCTCTGCCTGCCCCGTCGTGGCCCCACTGCGTGTGCACGCCCCACCCCGCACACCTGCCTCTGTCAGCAGCCCCGCTGGAAGTGACCTGCCAGTGACATGGAGCTCACGCCTACATGGTGTCTGTCACCTTTGGCCAGATCTGGGTTTATTCTCCCCGCAGCTGACAGTAACTGTCACCCGCTTCAGTCCCCAGGGAGGCAGTGTTTGTCTAGCCTTGTTGGGCAGGAATGGAGCAAGGCAACGATTACTTAGCTCATTGGCAGAAAGAACGGTGGCTTTTTATTGCTTTGGTGTAGCAGTAACAGGTATTAATCATTTGTGTGCTGTGTTACTTTGGAAATGTCCAGTATTAAATACAAGATACTTATGTGAGTGGGAAACTTAAATATTCAAAGTGGCTGTGCTAAGTGGGTTAATAACTTCCTGCATCTCCTTCAGATTGCGAGAATTAGACTTGTGAATTAGACACATCACCGGCTGAACAAACCAGCTGTGTCAGGGGAAAGGGAGGTGGGAGGCCCTGTGAGATGGGCCAAGGCTGACATGGCTGTTTACAGTATTGTCAACCCTGTCACCTCGGTGTTTTGTTACATGAGGTTTTCATGTTAATCAGATACCCTGTTTTCTAGTTCACACATTTTAAATAATTATCACAATCAAACTGCAATTAATGTCCTATTTTAGTCCAAAGCACTTCATATTAGAGTCATTTTCTTTTTTAATGTATTTTATTTATTTTTTTTTACATAGAGGAAGGGAGAGGGATAGAGAGTTAGAAACATCGATTAGCTGCCTCCTGCACACACCCTGCTGGGGATGTGCCTGCAACCAAGGTACATGCCCTTGTCTGGAATTGAACCTGGGACCCTTGAGTTCACAGACTGACGCTCTCTCCATTGAGCCAAACTGGTCAGGGCTTAGAGTCATTTTCTAAGTGCCAAGTACAAGGATGCCGTGACAGAAGTCAGGCTATTTGAATGATTTGCTCAGCTAAATCTGGGCTAACAGGTGTTCACTCAGCGAGGGTCTTTTTCAGAGTCATAGATGGAAAGGACCTACTGGTGTCAGCAACAGCTAATCTCTCTCCCTTGGACTTTGCACATCCCGGCCCTGCTCCCCAGCACTTACCAGGGGACGGTGTCCATGAGCCCTCCCTGCATGCCTTCCCTCTCGGTGTCCTTCAGGACGCGCTCCGGCATGTGCCGGTCTGCCTTGGCTTGTGTTGCGGAGTTTCCTGGGTGCGGGCGAGAGGAGGGCGGCCCTGTCCTGACGGTCTGGATCTGTTTTGGCCATAGGGGTCTGTGTTCGGTGACAGCAGTCTCGGTGGGGCCCAGCGGGGAAGCGCCTCTGGTTCCTGTGCTGTAAGGCGCTGCCTGTGCTCCCAGAGCTTCCTCCCGTCTGCTGCATGACCTGGGTGGCTCGCCCGGCACCGCTCCAGCCCCCGGGATCGCTGGCCTAGGTCACAGGGAGGAAGGACTGTCTGGTTTCACTTTCCCTCGCACAAAGGGGCATGGATAATGGGAAGCACGAAGCCTGTGGGTGTTAGCTCAGTGTCCTCACTCATTGCAGTCACAGGGAGGGGATTCCTCAGCTCTTCCCGCCGTGGGCAGACAGTGCGTCAGCATGAAGGAGTTGGTCTGAGGAGGAGGAAAGGGAGAATCAGACAGTCCCCCGTTATTTCCACCTCTGGGCCGTCGAGGACAATGAACACATTCAAAGACTCAGTACATTACATGTGTGCCATTTCCTCATTTTATTTTGCCTTCCCACCTTTTCAAAGCATTGGAAATAGTATTTCAATAAAGGTGTGGTAGTTGCACATGAAATACTTGTTGAATGAAAAAACTGGGCAAGTGAACGAGGGGGTGATGGAGGACAGCAAATAGAGAAACGGATGGTCAGTCATGGAAGCGAAGGAGCTAGCGAGCCTCTCCCAGGACCAGTGGAAACAGAGCATCAGCCCTCCCAGCCCTCCCCATGGCCAGCAATTCTGCACCCCGGGCACCCCCACAAAGTCCCATAAAAAAGCGCCACGCCCACGTGCAATAAAATGGCTTCCGAAGAAATACCCACAAGTCCCATAAAAATGCACCACGCCCACGTGCAACAGAATGGTTTCCTAAGAAATACTTGAAAGCGTTTTTCTAATTTTGCTTTCCTAAATGATTGGCTACTTTATAAATTAGTCAAATAATCCAATTTTATGATTTTTTTAAATATTTCTCCAATCATCGTGAATATTCAGAGATTCTTACAAAGTAACCAGTATAACCTACAGTTTTCTTTAGAATGTGATTTTATGAATATTACATCTAATGATGAAATAACATAGCATTAGTTTCGTTGACATCTAATTAAACATTTAACAATTTTATATTGCATAACATTGTTCATGCTTTCCACAATTCTTAGATAGTTGTGTAGGCCGTTACAAAGTTCATAAAGCTAATGAGTGAAGTAGCTTTAGGTCATATGTGATGGATAAGTGCCGTTAAGTGATTTTCTTTTATCAGAAAAGAGACAGCATAATCATTCTTTAAGAGAATGAGACTTCCCCAAGAGCTAAGTTTCCTGTGGTCCACGTAGAACTTCTGGTGTCTTAATGGGAACGTGTCATAGATTCTCTTTAAACGCCGCCTCTGTAGCTGGACTTTGCTGGAGTAGCTGATCTTGGCCTTCAGAGGCGGTAGCTCCTGTAGGTCCAGCCTCGGGTGGGACTCGCCCCGGGGGAGGGAGTTTCCTGGAGTGAAGGAAATGAAAGGCCTTCTCGGCCAGGCAGCACGGGTCCCTAAAACAGGGCCGCATGTCCCTGAAATCACGCCATGCCGCCAATTAGAGAGAATCAGAACAAATTCTTTCCCCGCTGAATCGTGCATCCCACGCAGGAGGAGCTCAGCACGCATTGGTTTCTCCAGTTGAATAAGTTGAACCCTGGGGTCAAACTTCTCGGAAGAGATCTCGGGGCGGCAGCTCTCTGCTCAGCAGCAGAGCAGCTGGCTGAGTGGGAGGAAGGTTCAGGAGCTCCCCCCTCCCACGCTGTCTCTCAGCCTCACGGCCCCTCTCCACGTGGACAGGGGCCCCCCTTTCAGGATGGCAGGACTCCCCCAGGCTCTCTGCCCAGAGAGGAGCTGTGGCCACTGGTAAATACACGCATCTTGTGAGCAAGCTCGGGGTCCATCTTCTCCAGAGCCCGGAGAGCGACCCCAGATCCCAGGCTGCCCCAGCCTACCCGGGCCAGCCTTGCTCTAAGGTAGGGGTGTCGAACTCAATCAGAGAAGGGGCCAAAATCTAAAATCCAGCCTAAATCGTGGGCCGAATGGTTTACTGAACAGTCATAAACTGTCATTGTGATGGAAATGCAGCGGAGTGCAGTGATGACAGCGCGGTGCGGGCCACATTGCAAGGCCTGGCGGGACGGATTTGGCCCGCGGGCCTTGTGTTTGACACATGTGCTCTAAGGGGACCTCTCTCGTCTCCGTTCTCCCACGATGTCAGCCTCCACCACAAGAAGTGTTTACAGCTCAGTGACTTCATTATCATGAGATTGAAAGACTGGAAAGCAGAGCTGTTTTGCTTGAAACCCTTGCTGCTGTACGGCCTCCTTGCCATTGGTATGCTGTGTGCGTGGCGCAGGAAGGACACGAGGCTGTGTGTGAAGTGGCTCTCGGCTGTTTGACACGCCGGGCAGTGATCAGGAACCGTGGGCGTTGTTTCTAGCAGAAGGGGGAGAGGCAGGCGGGGAAACGCCCACCGCGCATCCTCCCTTAGCCCTCGGTGCCTTGTATGGTCGGGGTCCTTCCCGTCACAGATGACGGGCTGAGTCACTTTTCCAAAGTCTCATGACCAGATGAGACTTGACTGAAGATGGAGCCTTGACTGATGGAACTCAGATCTTTCCAGCTTCCCCCAGCCCCACGTGCGTCACACTGACTCCCCAACACAAGCAGCTCCGGGGCAGCACGCGGACCATCACCCCACGGACTTGAAACGTCTTTGCAGGATCAGGGCAGGGAAAGGAGGGGAATCAGTTTCTGCCTAGGAGTTAGGGAAACTTGAGTCGGCAATAAGCTCAGGACACTGCCTTATCCCTGCACCCTGAACCAGGATGCGGAGACAGGAACTGGCAGGACTAGTCTGCCGGAGGAAGTCTCCTCTCTCACACCCACAAACCCAAAGGCGACATCTTCTGCCTGAAGGTGCGGGTTAGGTGTTTTCCTTTATTTTGCGCAGTAAAGCTACAAGAGGAGGCTAGAGGGGCTGCTGCACATCTCTCGTATGTCCCGTGTGGCCACGGTTCTTACATGCCATCGTCCGTGCACCTGAGACAATGTCTTGCCTCTGAGCGTGAGTGTGAGTGTGAGTCAATAAAGGAATGATGCAGAGAGGATTGGTCTGGGAAACCAGCTCCTCTTGACCACGGCTGTTTATAGTCACAAGTTGAAATTTTTCATTCAACAAGTGTTTTTTGAGTGCACACTGCATGCCAGGCCTCACCTGGTCACTGGGACTCAGAATGAGACCAGTGCAGTCCTCAACCTCAGGAATCACATCTGTGGGAAAGCAGGCCCATGAAGAGCTGGTGTTTAAGATGACAACCGCGAGCACCCCAACGCTCTAGCCCCTGTACTGTGCGTGGGGTGACGCCTGCGGGTGTCCCAGTGGGTGCCCTGTGTCTGCTGGACACCCGTGATTCCACCCTGCCGAGCTGGAGAGGAAAGTAAGGATTAAAAAGCAGCAGCACAAGGAAACGTGAAGCGAATCTATTGTAGGATGAGGACCAACGTGACCACAAATCGAAGTTAGGAGGGTGTGGCTCCCAGATAAGTTGCTGGCGTTTTCCTTTCCCGGGAGAGTTTAGGTAGGGGGCAGACAGCTCGATGCCTGTCTTTGTCTGAACCTTAGCTCTCACTTTGCTTCCACTTGGGAAGAGGGCAGAGAAGCCAACAGTCCCCTTGCCCAGCGCCAGGCCCGGGTCTGCTCTCCGGCTCCGTGCGGGGCCGGGAGGCGGCTCGCGTTCTGACGTCCATTCCACGGCAGCGAGGCGGCCCTCCGTGCACCCACCGGGCGCGCCCCCACGCCAAGGCCAGCAGGGGCTGTGTGTCACTTCCTCCTTCCTAACCAAGCGTGTGTGTTCTTCTGATGTGATGACTAATGTTTTTCATTCTTTCTGGGAAGCCTGTTCCATGCTCACCTCTCTCCTCTGCATTGCACGGGGCTGCCTCTCAGCTAACAGAGCCCCGGCCGGGCCTCTGTCCTCCATGCTTCTCTGCTAACCTGTCCCTTTCTCTCCGCCTGCCTGCGGCCACCGGGCTGGCGCACAGCCCTCGGAGCACAGCGGCCACCTCAACTCCAGCTCCCGCGCCTCCTCCAGAGCCAGCTCGGCGCGGGCCAGCCCAGTGGTGAGTGTGCCTGTCTGTCTGCTGCCTCTCTCCCCTCCTCACTGTCTGCCCTCTGTCCGCCTCAGCAAGCCTGGACACAGGAGAAAGTAGCGAGGCTGCTCCTTAATCTGATGTCTAAGTACAAACACAAGTGTGGGGAGGGGGGGCGCTACCCAGTTGGAGTATTACTATTCCCTAATCCCGGAATTGCATTGCGGGGTTTCTGAAGGACCAGGTAAGGACTGTTTAGACAGCGGGGCTGGGAGATGGATCTTACTGGGAAGAGGGAGCTTTGAACAGTGGGAGGAACGTAGTCATGTGCATCAACGTGTTGTTTTTTATGATTTAAAAACGGGAAGGATTGGCTTAACGTTCTGTTTGACATGTTATTTGTTGTTCGACCCTGGCGGTTTTAAACACGCAGCGTGGGCCTGGCAGTCCGCAACATCCCTAGCTGTGCTCGGTCCCCACCGCCTCGCCATCCCCCGGGGTCTCACCCTCCTCAGTGTGTGCGAAGCCACAGAAGGCACTCCTGCTGCTCTCTCGGCACAAAATGACCCGTTTTGCTTTGGGAAGTAAGGGGCCCTGCTATCTAGTCCCCATCCTTCCAGTGTCATTACGTGTTTCCCAGGGTCTTTGGAATATTGGGCTCTTTCACCTCATCGGATGCTTTGTGTGTGGTGCCGCACACACTCTAAACAATAAGGGATTTACAGGGTGTTTTGGCCCTGGGGACTCCTGGGGGGTGGGGGAGGCTGGCAGTGACCAGAGGAGGGGTGCTGAGTGAGCAGGAGCAGGGCCACAGTGAACCCTGGGCACAGGACAGAAAGCCGGGGAGTGTGGGCCCGTTTTCTCCACTCCTCCATCACGGAGTCGCTCGAAGGTTCTGAGCTCAGGCCGTGCTCCTGCCTGAGGTGTAGCCGTGCTCCTGGCAGTCGGAGAAGCCTGGAGCTGAGCTCTCCGTGGCCCACGAACTGGTGGCTTGTATGTTCTTTAAATGAGATTCAGTCTTTCAACGTCACGAGGGTCCCTACCAAATGCAGATGCCAGCTGCTTCTGGGGAAGCAAAGGGACCCTGGAGCCTGGGCTCATATTGCTGAATGGGGTGGGTGGGCGGCCTCGGTGCTCCTCCCTGGGTCCTGCCTCCGTGCCAGTCATCTCTGGGCTAGCACTGGTGTGTTCCCGGTAGTAGAGAAATGTCCCTCTCCACCATTTACCCGGCGGGGTGAGGAAACAGCAGATGGGTAAGGCGGTGGGTGTTAGAATGGAAGATGTCCCCAGCGTGGGCTGCAGACACCACCTCTGTGCACTGTCTCCCACCCTCACCGCCACTGGAGCCTCCGACCCCACCCCACCCCATTCCATCCCATCCTGGAGACCAGCCCTGGGGGGACTCGTCCTGAATGCACCCCCTGGGCAGTAAGGACACCCCTCAAAGCCAGGATCCATCGGGCAGGAAGAGCGAGATATTCAGCTGATCAAGATCATGTAACTTTCGTTTTTAAAATCTGGCAAATCTGCTTCTTATGAATGAATGTTGCAAAAATTACCAAAGGGCACTATTTTCGAACTCGGATTCCTGCTGACGGAGGCCGGCACACCTGCGGGCCTCCAGGGCGAGCCTCCACCCAGCTCGGCTGTTCCCTAGGTTTTCACACATCATCTCATCTATGTGGAACCTTCCAGCTCCTCGGAAGAAACACTCTCCATGGAGGTCAATGGTAAGCCAATCCTCCTTTGGAAAGAAGTATGCACCATTGACCAGCGAAGTCTGTGGCTCCACTTGCAAAGGGCCCTGGTCCCTGGCACACGGAATTGTGAAACCTGTGGTTATCTAACCTTCGGGTTTATTCAGGCATTGTGATGACGCCACAGAACAACAGGCTCCACCTAGTCAGACTACAGAGACTGAAATCAGATACAGGTTTCTTTGTCAGAAGCCTCTAAATTGTGACAGATTTACCCCCATAACACGGGTTTAGCCGATGACCCAGAAGCAGAGGGGAGTGTGAAATGTGCCCAGTGTTCCTGGGGTCTGGTGGGAGCCTGTGAGGTCCCCAACCGATGGAGCTGTGGCTGGGGTTGCAGCTTCTTCCGCAGCTGCCATCAGGGAGCGAAGCACAGTGGGTGGAGGGCCCTCGCAGTTCTAACTCTCTTTTTAACTGAGGGTCTAGCTGAGGAGATTGCAGACTGCTCTGGCCCCTTCCGCCGGTTCCAAAACTCACGGCTAGGCCAGTTGTTTCTTGGGAGGGACTGTGCAGTGACATTGTTTCTGTGACCCCGTTGCCCGTTCAGGGTCCGGGGTGCTGGCTGGGGGTTGGGTGATGGGGACACCATGAGGAAAAGTCCTTTGTGCCCGGCCCCTGTGCCTGTGCTGGGGTCTCTCTGTGCCCACAAACTGTACTGTGTCTAGGGAGGTAGGCAGGCCAGATGGTGTATGCAGACCCTGAAATTTTACACCTCACCAGACGCTGTGGTTAAGTGAGTCTCCATGGTAAACTCACTTATAGGATGTTAGAAGGCTGGAGTTAAATATTTAATGTACCACTTTAAGCATTTGTTTTTCAAAGGAAGAGTTGCCGTAATTTAAAATCTCACAGAAGTATATTTAGTGACTCTTCCCAGTAGATTTTTAACAGCTGTTATTGTGTGCACCCAACTGTGGCTGAAATCCTGCTGCACGTAGTTCCTAACGGGTTACCCTGAGGTGGTCTCACTGACCTAACATGTTTAGTATTGCTCAGGCAATGAAAGCCATGAATGCAATAGGCTGCAAGATATGTGGCCGCTGTCGCCCTTCCACGAATGAGGATGCTGGTGTCCGCAGACGTCCCATGCTGGTGTGGCCTAGCATGTCCCTCATCTCACTGTGCTCATGTCCACACCATGATGTAGGGTTCCATTCATCCCCCTGGGCAGCAGCCACCACACTGTTCATCTGTCTTGTCTCTTTGTATATTATTTCCAGAGATAAAATGCTGTGTTTTGTGTCGAAATTAAACACTCCATATGGGTTACGTTGTGTGGGGAAGGGAGGGAGGGAGTCCTTTACTAAAGCGGGTGCAGCTGCCTGACAGCTTGGCACACTGCCATCTAGTGGGAGCCCCAGGCACTGCAACAGCCTCATGCTGCTCTGTCCATTCCCAAGTGGCTCCAGGTACTTGTGTCTCAGGAAGGCGGGCAAATACCACCTGTCCCTTGTCACTGGGAAAGCAGACAGAACACATTTAGTCTACCATGTAGAATAGAGAGGGGCAGCAACAGTGAAGCATAGCTTGGCTATACCTTTCCTTGAGAGCATCGTTTTTCTACATACATGGTCTCTATTAAAAATATATCAGTGTTCACATTCTGACACCATTTGGTATTTCAGAGCAGAGGCTCTTTTAAAACTAGTTTATACCTGTTTTAGAATTAAAGAGAAAACGATTATTTTAGGGGGGGGGGTTTCTTCCTCGTTAGATCTTTTGCGAATTACAATTTGCTTTTTGGGTACAGGTGAAATGACGCAGGGCAGAGCTGGCCTTAAAGTCCCCATGTGACCAATACTTCTGCTCTGTGTGTATTCCTTTTTATCCTTCTCACAAGAAATACTAATATATGTATTCATACACACACACACACACACACACACACACACACGGAGTCCTTTTATGGGGACAGATACCTTTGTAGGTGAAGGTAGGATTTCTGGGGCTTCACGTAGCTACACCATCTTTATCTATTGCTAATGACCAGTCAGAAACGCTACCATTTAAACCTCGAAGCTACGAAGCAGCGGGCTTCTCCAGATAGCTTCACGGTCTATTAATTGGGGCCTCCTCCTTCCACTGAGAGCTAAGTCACTCTCTTTATTTTCATCTCATTACTATTTGTTCTGCCAATTAGCTTATTTTGGGGGATTGAAGGCCTTGGGCCAAGCTGGTTTAATGAATTGATTTCCAGCAGACCAGGTGCTTGACAGTTAAATTCTCCTTGGTTACTTGAAATGTTTTTCTTTATTGTTGAAAGTATTACTGATGTCCCCTTTGTTTGTTTTTCCCATTGACCCCCTCCACCCTGCCCCCGCGCCTCCCAGGCCTTCTCCACTCTATTGTCTGTGTCCATGTATGCATATAAGTTCCCTGATCAATCCCTGCCCACCCAGTCCCCACCTTTCCTCTGAAATTCGTGAATCTTTTGAAATTCGTGAAAGTCATCACGGCTCAGAGCATGGGTGCAGGGTGGTGAGGTAGAACCCTCTCGATGGAGGCCACCTCGATTCCCAGGGCTCCGTATGGGATGCCAAATTGAGAAGTGAAAAGGGCACCTGCGGTCAAGAGTTCTGGAAAGCTCCCACGAGACACCGCTTTGCCCTGGTCTCTGGAGGACAGCCGGCTGTGGGCACAGGAAGGAGAGTGCTCTGGCAGCCTGCTGAGGGCACAGGAAGGGAGTGCCAGGATCTGAAGCCCCACCCAAGGGCATGAGGCCGGCCTGCCCTCAGTCCAGCCCCCTGGCTCGAGGGATGTGGTCCCTGCTCTTGTTTTCCCTCCTGCTCTTTGGACACTGAGGAGACTCAGAGGAGAGCAGAGCTCCTCCTGGAGGCCCAGGGGTGGGCGGGCAGGTGAGAACAGGTGCTCTGGGAGCCAGGCCCCAGGTTGAACTTGGCCATTCTGAGCTGAGAACTGGTTTGGAATTGCCTCCTTTTGGAAAGACCGGGTATGTTGTCAGGTTTCATTCACCCCCCTGGTTGGTCATTACCGGTCATTACCGGTCTGTTCAGGCATTCTCCTCTCAGAGAGCAAGTTGAGGTGCAAGTTTGGAGGAGAGAAGGTGGGGGACAGGCTCGTGAGGACCTGCAGCCCAGCCTGGGCCCAGGGTGCACACAAAACAGGAAGTGGTCATCTTCGCAGGGCATCACTGCCTTGACATCCTGACCAGGCAGCACCTGAATGCTGCCCCACGGACAGCGTCACTGTCACAGTTCGCGTGTTCACGAGCCACTCCACATGGCCTGGGCCCCAGCTCCGTGGGGAGGTCTCAGCCTGCAGTCTGGACGGCTGTGGGGCACGCGTGCAGAAGTCCGAAAGTCCCCGGTCACCGGCTGGCTCAGGTGTGCTCTGCACTCATCAGCTCGCCGCAGTGGATCCCAGGCCTCGAATGGAAGCAGCTCTGAGCTACGGGAGGCAGACTGGAGACTTGAGGGGGAAGGCATGATGAGTGGCGGCTTTCCCCAGGGAGTTTGGAGACACAGGGTTTGCTGAGCACAGGGTTTCCTCATCCTGTGGCCTTCGAGTGGGCTCTGGAGAGGAGCCCTCCGTGTGCCAAAAAGGGAAGAAAGAAAAGAAACGTTTCTTGTGTTGAGCAGAGAAAGAAGTAGTGCCATTGTCAGCGTGGCCCCATCCCTGAGACCTCTTGAGGCGAAGGGTGGCCGGTTGCTGTTCATGCAGCCGCGTGGCTGCTCGTCCCGTCCCATCCCATCCCATCTGCCTGCCGAAGGGAGAAGATGGGCCTCAGAACCACATGCAAAGAGCAAAGCTGAGAAAAGGCAAAAGCTTGGGGCCCCACTTTTCACCTGGCAAAGTCTCCTATACCTTTAGTACCCCCCCAAAAAAAAAAATAATAAAATAAAGCCCCAACCAACGTCCCAGGTCAGGTACTCAACCCCAGATGTTTGAACCAGAATGTTTGAACATTCACTGCGGTTACTCACGGGAAGTAGAAAAGGTTACGTAGAAAAGGTTACAGTCGGCTTGCTGCTGTCCCTGGCTTCAGAGGCCACGTTCCGTGAGAATGGAAACGAATATTCCGTGGCTGCGCCTCCCAGCCCAGGACCCCTGTGTTCTCGCTGTCCAATCGCAGTGGCTGCAGACGGTAGACAGGGGTGGGCATGCGGTCCCCTCCTGCGAGGACACGGAGCTCCACACGAGCTGCAGGAGTCGGAAAGTCAACCGGTTCAGCCGAGTGCGTGAGCCAGCTCCTCCCCGGGGGCCTGTCGGCGATCGCTGTGAGGTTTCGGCGTCATCACGTTCCTGTGGACCCCGTGAAAGCGGAGGAGCCTGGCTCTGAGCTGCTGTGGGCACAGGTGTCCGTGTCGCCTGGCAGAGGCTATCCTATCGGAGGGTCTCATGGGCAGAGTGGTTTTTAAACTACAAAGGAAACTATTGTGTTATCGTAGCATCAGCTGACCCTGCATCTCGATGATCCATTTCATGCTTATGTTTAACATTTGTGCGTTTTCCTCTCTAGGTTGAAGAGAGACCAGAAAAAGATTTCACCGAGAAGGTGAGGAGTTTCTACAAGCCCTTATCTTATGTCATTAATGAACCTAGTGGGTCCCAGGATTTATGGGTAAAACTAACAAGAAAATAATGTGAGTGAACAGGACAGTGTGTGGGCCACCAGACAGTGTCCCAACCTTTTTTTTTTTTTTTTTTTTTTTTTCGGGGTGGGGGGAGGAGTCCCCGGGAGTCACTTCCAGTTTGTGCATTAAACCCTCCGTACAGTGACGGACGGTAAGGTGAATGCAAGGTGTGGCGCTGTCTGTATTGGCTCCCGCCAGCCCAGGGACGAGGTTCCAAGCGGGAACCTGAATTCAGGTGATTTTGGTTTTGTCTGAAACGGTGTCTGGTTCTCCAGGGGTCTCGCAGCCTGGCCGGCCTGTCTGCAGCCACACTGGCCTCGCTGGGCGGCACCTCCTCCCGGAGGGGGAGCGGGGACACCTCCATCTCCATCGACACGGAGGCGTCCATTAGGGAGATCAAGGTAACGCGCTCTGCCTACTCATGAGCCCTTATTCAAATCTGTCTCCAAAGGGGGGGGGGGGGGGGAATTAATTCCTAAAGTGCCAGATATTTCTTCTCTGTCCTGTCTCCGCTGCTTCCCCTACACAGGTGTTCAGGTAACCCCAAGACCCAGCACAGACCTGGTCTCCCCAGGAGGCTGTCCCTGCCTGCCCCGCCCAGCAGGGCCCACTGCACCCGGCCCCTGCTCCCCCTCAGCTCTGGGGCACGCCTGTGCCAGCACTCACCAGGTGCTGGGCCACTGTGTCCTCCTGCCCTCTGCACACCTCTGCCCCTCCTTCTCTCTGTCACACACCTCGGGAGACCTCACCACACTGTTTGAGTGGCTTTTTCTCTTCCCGCTGGGATGTGGGCACTTTTCTCTGTGCCATCCTCACCCCTGGGTGTGAGTCAGGAATGCGGTGCTGTTGTGAAAGAAGCTGCATCTGAAGGAGCCCACGCAGAGGGCAGTGTGTCCTCTGAGAGCTTTCTAATAATTAAAAGAGAGCCAGCTGCCACGGGGCTTTCCGAGCCGCTGGGGGCCCATTCGCCAGGCAGGCCAGAGAAGAGATTAAGTTATCTCGGGGGGTGGGCCAGTCCCCTGGAAGGTGCCTGGCGACTCCTGTGCTTCATCAGAGTGGTTTTTGCTGTTCTTCCTCACGTCCCCTGGGCCACCCCCAGGCCGCCTGCAGCTCTGTTCGCTCCTGCACCCCACTGATGTCGTAGTTGCTGTTTGCTGCCATCAGATTTGTCTCTGCCCCTGGGTTGTGAGCACCAGTCATTTGTTCAACAAGTGCTTATGGAGATTAGGCTCCCACAGACGCCAGGCGCAGGGATGTGTGGTGAAGGGGAGGGACAGAGTGGGACGGGCTCCGTGGTGCCAGCGGTGCTGACTCCTGCCTCCGGTGTCGTCTGTATCCAGCACAGAGCAGGACTGAGCCCTTAACCACAAGGAATATTTCTTGTTCCATTTTCTGAAGCTCTTTTGCCTGTTTTACAAAATTATGCAAATATAGCATGTGAGATAGACCTCAATTTTATAAAGTCTTGTGAAAATATGAGAACACACCTAAATTTTAATCTTTGTAACATGGAAATGTCTTTTATTTTACTCCAACTCTTAAAAAAATAACGACGAAGAAGGGCCTAGCTGGTGTGGCTCATGGTTGAGCATCGGCCCAGGAACTAAGAGGTCCCTGGTTCGATTCCCAGTCAGGGCACATGCCCGGATTGTGGGCTCGATCCCCGGTAGGGGCTGTACAGGAGGCAGCCAATCGATGTCTCTCTCTCTCATCCATGTTTCTATCTCTCTATTCCTCTCCCTTCCTCGCTCTCCAAAATCAACGAAAACATATTGGGGAGGGGGTGGGGGAGAAGAGGGAAGGCACTGCTCAGACTGTTAGAGGAGGCCGCCCAGAAGCGGGAAGCTCTCGCCTCTGTCCTGGTGGTCTTGTCCGCCTCTCCCTTGACACCACTTGCCTTTCTTGCCACCCCCCCAGGAGCTCAGTGAGTTAAAGGACCAGATTCAGGATGTGGAAGGCAAATATATGCAGGGGCTGAAAGAGATGAAGGTACCAGTGGATGGCGTGTGGGCTGATGACACTAACCTAGCTTAACCTAAAAGCATCCTCAAGGAGACCTTCCAAGCGCTGCTAACCCTACTGACGCCCCAGGCTCCAAATGCTACATGGTGTGTGCACGCAGCATGTCTTTGTGCAGCCTCTGAACCGAGAAAAGGCTACTAACACATTTCCCGATTCACGTCTTGTCCTCACGCAGCCCCCCTCCCTGGCTGAAAACCAGGAGCTGCCAGACAGGCGAAGAAGGGTTTCTTGTTTTCTTCGTTTCCCATAGCGGTTACATGCACACACCGCCTTCCTTCACCTGCCTCTGCACATAGCTGATGTCTGCGGTGACACAGTCCCTGTGGCCATGCTCTGAAACACCGAGCATTTGCATGTTGTAACACTGTACCGATTGGAGCGGTGTCTGAATGTGCCTCGTGCTGGGTTTCTTTGAGTATTAGGGTGTGGAGTCCCTCTGTTGTTCCGACCAGGACATTTAGTTGTCATTCCTGGAACAGTCAGGGCCTGTGCCCTGTCTTTATGAGGCAGCCATGGCAGACCGTGACCTAGCAATAGATGGTGAACCTGTCACTTCCCCGAGCTCCTCAGAAAGTACCCCCCAGTGTCACAGGGGTGACAAATCACACAACTTTCATATCTGTCACCTCTTTTCAAAAAGAAAAATTCAGACCCTGGCTTTTAACTCATGAGAAGGAAACCAGTGAGGCAGCCCAGGGATCACTGGTCCCACCCAAAATCGATGCCCTGGTTTGAGAGTGCAGGTGAGCCCAGCACTGGCCCCTGACAGCCAACCCGGCAGCACCACCCTTCGTTAGCGTTAGGTGGCTTATACCCGGGCACTCTGCTCTCCCTGCCTTCCCAAGCCGCCTTCCCCTGCTCTCTGTTTTGGGATCTAAATGCCACTGTGCTGTCTGGGTCGCCTGCCCTCTGAGGGCGGAGCCACGTGAGGGCCCTGCGTACCCTTTCCCTGGGCGGCCCTCCCCAGGGCCCACCCCCTGAGGCCATGTGCCTGTGTAGTTCTCCTGTGGGTTGAGAATCTGAAGTTCCACTTCATCCTTTCCTGGTGCGTGGGTACAGACAGGGATCCCTGGTAGCTCGGGGCAGGGGTTTGCTTCTCCCAGAGAAGCTGGCACGGTCCCCAGTTCTCGCCACGTAACGTGGCCAATTACTTCAGAAACCTGTTGAACAGCCTGACCCACTCCAGGTAGCTGCTGCCTCGTGGGGCTGGGACTCACTGCCGGTGACCAGACCGTCTCCATCGGGCGTCTCCCTGGTCCTGGGACTGCGTAAACCATCTTCATCCCTGGGCACGGTTAATAACTAACCTCCTGGGTGACGAGAATTTGATCACATCGAAAAGGAGGAATTTCTATGCGTTTGAAATTGCCCTGTGTTTCCTGTGTTGATCCGTTTGCTCTAAGAAAGTCTAAATTTAGGGCTGAGCTGTTTTTGTTTTTAAGAATGCTGAACTGAACTTTGTTGTTGTTTTCTTACTGTCATTTCAACAATATGTCCTGGGCTCTGCAGGACTCGCTGGCGGAAGTGGAAGAGAAGTATAAGAAGGCGATGGTTTCCAACGCCCAGCTGGACAACGAGAAGATGAACTACATGTACCAGGTCGATACCCTGAAGGACACGCTCCTGGAGCTGGAGGAACAGCTGGCGGAGTCTCGGCGGCAGTATGAGGAGAAAAGCAAAGTAAGCTTCAGTGTAGTGAGGAACGGTAGAGTAGATATGTAAATGTATGTACTTGGTATATGGTATGTACATATATGGTGTGTCAGTGTAGGTGTGGGGGGTGTTTTCCAGGTTCCATAAAAGTCTAAGCTTTCTTTTTAATAATTTTTTTTTTTTTTTAGTTTTCAGTGCATGTATGTGTGTTTATTTATTTATTTTTTTTTAATGAGTTTAGAAAGAGAAGATGGGAGAGGAAGAGAGAGAAACATCAAAGAGAGAAACATCAATTGGCTGTCTCCTACATGCCTCCTACTGGAGATCAAGCCCACAACTTAGGCATGTGCCCTACTGGGAATCAAACGGAACACAGAGAGCCATGTTGCCAGGTCTCTGGAGTGAATCTGATAGAGGGAAGGGTTGGGGGGGGGGGGGGGGGAAGAAGAATACAGCCAAGCTCTTCGGCTGCCCCCACCTTTTCTGTTTGGTCCCTGGAGGACAGAGTTGGTCATCCTCTGTTAAAGAGATGGGCTGACCAAAGTAGGCATATTTAGCCCCCTTTTTAACCCAAAGGGTAGTCCCTGTCATATTTCAAAGTTAGGGATACTTTTGGGGCCCAGAGCACAGCCAGCTCCATGGACAACACCAGTCCCCTTTCGGGGACCCTTCCTAGGGCATTACCCCTAGAGAGGAGCCAGGAAACGCTGTCAGTTCTATCAACTTCTCTAATTTTACAGTAAACCACAGGCTGTTATCCAGAAAACCCAGAGAAATGGGTTCGTGGTGTTAAAAAGGCCTTGGACATCGCGCTAACGTGGTCCCAGGTCATTGGTTCCAAGGCAGGGGTAAATCGAGGGGGCGTGAACCCAACCAATGGGAAACCTGACTCCCCCGCCTGACACCCTGCTCCTCGTCCGTCCGCAGGAGTTCGAGCGGGAGAAGCACACGCACAGCCTGCTGCAGTTCCAGTTCGCCCAGGTGAAAGCCGCGCTGCAGCAGAGGGAGGAGATGCTCGAGGTGGGTAGCTGCTTCCCATTCTGCTTTTCCCTTGTGACTCAGGAGCCTTTTGTTGGCTCATTGCTAAAGCCATGGGTTTTCTGGAAAACCGAGAGCTTGGGCTGATTCTCCGTGCCTCATTTCATTCGTGGGTGGTCCTTTGAGGCGATGGGACAGACGGAATAATGCCTGCATCCTAACCCTGGGGCCCGTGAAAACGTTGCCTTCCACGGCAGAGGGGACTTTGGGGTGGGAGATTATCCTAGGTTTTCTGTGTGTCACAGGGTCCTTACAGAAGGGAGGCAGGAAAGTCAAAGGCAGACATAGGGATGACATGAGGAGGGGCCCTGAGCCAAGGAATTGGGGGCCTCTGGAAGCTAAAAGAAGGAAGGAAGTGGGTTCTCTCCTGGAGCCTCCAGAAAAGAACCCAGGCCTGCCCACCCCGAGGCCTCAGCCTGTAAGACTCATTTTGGACTTCTGAGCTGCAGCACTGTTAGAATACATTTTTAATATATTCTGTATTGTTTTCAGAGAAGAAGGGAGAGGGAGAGAGAGAAACATCAATGATGAGAGAGCATCATTGATTGGCCGCCTCCTGCACTCCCCTTACTGGGAATAGAGCCAGCAACCCTGGCATGTGCCCTGACTGGGAATCAAACCTTCACCTCTTGGTTCATAGGCCGGTGCTAAACCACTGAGCCACGCTGGCCGGGCCATTTGTGTTATTGGAAGCCACTGACTTTGTGCTAATTTGTTACAGTGCCAATAGGAAACATACAGGGTTGATATTTACCGTTTTAGCTTGATCAGAACTTTAGTGCCTCTTAGTGAGAAGGCCCCCCAGACGGGTTTCCTCCTGCGCTTTGGGACGCTGGGAGTAGAACCCGGAGCCCTGCTGGCCTTCCAGAGTGAGCTCTCGATTAGTGAGAAGCTGCCTTTGCATCCCTCTGTTTGCTGGCTCCTGGCACTCCAACTCTCCGACTCTCTGCAGGTCCACACTTTTGCTTTCTGTTTAACCCTTTTTCTGTCTCTTCCTCTCTGCTCCTGTTCTTCAGGAAATCCGACAGCTGCAGCAGAAACAGGCGAGTTATATCAGGGAGATTTCTGATCTTCAGGAGACGATAGAGTGGAAAGACAAAAAGATAGGGGTAGGGCTTTCAAATCTTTGAAAATCTGTTCAAACAAGCTGTCTGCTTAGCAAATGTGATGCTTTTAAGATCGTTGGTGTGCTTGGATGTGTATGCATGCAGCCCCGCGCGATGCAAACTCAGTCATGCAGCGAACACCAACTCGCCCAAATTGATAGTAACTCCGGGTTGGAAGTTGGCCTCCCACGTGAACAGTCTCTCTTTCTCAGCACGAGCCGAGGGCCTGGCGGACGGAGACACTCCGTGAGGGGGCACTCGGGCACTCTTGTGTGCGCCTTTCCCCGCTTGTCCTGGGGCTTTTTCTCAAGGGGTCTGAGGAGGCTGTTAGGCAGCAAGTGCTTGAAATCTCCCCAGAGAGTCCTCAGACCCTCTCCCTCCCTGCCCGTAGGTGTGATGAGGGGGAGGACGGGACCACTCCCGGCACCTGCTGTGCTTCCTGGCAGGAGCTCCGGGACATGGTGGCCGTGGTACCGCATAGGTCTGGTGACGGTCCCCACCCTAGAGCAAGTCATCAGAGCGTTGGCAGTGTGACGCCGCACTTGTCTTCACTCTGATTCGCTCGTCCCCGCATACTCAGGGTTCTGTGCACGTGCACATGTACACGCATGCGTGTGTTTGTTTGCCTCAGGACCACTTCATGTTTGTGCCAACAGTCGCCAGGAATCCAGGTAGAAAAATAGTCTCAATTGCTAAAATGCAGGGTGTCCCCCAAAAATGTATATGCACTTTGAATGGTTATAAAATAAGAGTTTTTCAACATACAGTTCATTTTCAAAATTTAAAAGAATCTACAGAAGTGAATAATATTTTTTATCAACTCCTGTTTTCAAACTGGTCCAGGCGCTGCTGATTGGAGGCAAAGTGATGGAATCACAAATGTCAAGAATCATTTCATTTGGTATTTGTGTGCCTTCAGTGCGTCGACGGCTGCCAGTTTGGTACCATAAACTTTATCATTAATGTATCCCTATTGAAGAAAAAAAAAAAAAAAGTCTAGTATTACTTTAAGACCAATTTTCTCTGTTCAAAGCTTAGTCTGGCTTCACCCATTATTTCAAATCCGTTAAACCTGAAAATTAAATGGTGAAGTGTGTACATATTTTTGGGGACACCTGATAGTTGTCTCTGGGGATTCCTCAGCATTTCCTCCTCTTCTGTATTTACGCCTCATTTAAAGGCCACCGGCCTCTGATAGTCCTCTAACATGGCTATGAAACCGGACTGAGCAAGAACACGACACAGAGGCAGCCCTCCGGGGCCTCCGTTCAGGAGCATGGGCAGCAGCGTTGCTCGGCTGTCATGAACTGGAGGAGAGTTTGTTGCTGGCGTTTTGTGTCTTTGAGCATGTGATATCCAATGCCCCGACTGTAGCGCTTTACAGAGTAGAAGCCTCTTCCTTACTCTGCTTCTGACATCACCTGCTTACCTGTGCGAATTTCTCTCTCCCTGCTCCGCTGCACGCTCAGGCCTTAGAGAGGCAGAAAGAGTTCTTTGATTCCATCAGGAGTGAACGAGATGACCTTAGAGAAGAAGTAGTCGTGCTGAAAGAGGAGCTAAAGGTATGAAGCCCAAGAACAGCTAAAAGTGAAAGTCCCTGGGACCACGGCGAATGCTGGGATTCTCAGGAAGGAGCGAGAGAGAGAGAGAGAGAGAGAGAGAGAGAGAGAGAAAGAGAGAGAGAGAGAGTGTGTGTGTGTGTGTGTGTGTGTGTGTGTGTGTGTGTTTGCCGGCGTTAATTCCTTTTATGTCATTGATTTTTGTTCTGTTAACCAATGCAAATCTGAGGTTAACTGACACCGTGTGAAGTGAGTTCTGTGGGGTCTGCCCATGACCAGATGTTCACAACATATCTGAGCTCAAAAGCAACTCTGGTTTCCAGGAACTTTTTTATATTCTGTCTCAGTGCTTCCCATGCTCATTAATGAGTTCTCCATTGCCCTACCTGAAGTTAGAGGGTGCATTTGTTAGTTATATCAAAGGCTCAACTGTAGGGACTTCTCTAGCTGAATGTAGTGTGGGCTAGGTCATGCCATTTGTACTTTGAGGCCCACTGGCTTGCAGGAAAGTCATGTTCTATCTGGCCTTGTCCAGGGGTCTTTGATTGCTGGCTGGACACCGAATAAAAACACCCAGCATGCAGCAGGGGGGCCAGCTCTGGGTGGGCTGTGAGCACTGGAGGGGGCAGTGTTGAGGCAGGGCACGGCCGGGGCTAATTCTCATATTCAAAGGAGACATGTCAGTGTGGCTGCTATAATATATCCGAGGCTCAAGGCCAAAGCAGTGAACCAGAAAGCGCAGGCTTGAGCTTAGGCTCAAGTTCCCCCAGGGCTGTGAGTGCAGTGTTGGGGATCCCTCCAAGGACACAAGGGAGCTGGGGCAAGGAGATCCTAGAGTCGTGAGGCACAGCTGGCTTTAAAGTGTTTCACTATGGAGTGAGCCGGAGTTAAATTTCTTTTTGTTTATTGATTTTAAAGGGAGGGAGGGAAGGAGAGAGAGAGAGAGAAAGAGAGGACAGCAAAAGAGAAGCATTGATCCGTTGCCTCCTGCACCATCTCACAACAAACCTGCAACCTGGGCATGTGCCCTGACTGGTAATCAAACCCTGCACCGTGTGTGTGTGTGTGTGTGTGTGTGTGTGTGTGTGTTTGTATGCGCACGTGCGTGCACGCGCATGACAATACTCCAACCAATCCAGCCACACTGGCCATGGCGAGTTATATTTCTTTTTAATATGCCAAACATTCTAGCCACTTCCTAATTCCTACCTTAACTTAAATGTCATCACTCCTTTCAGAACATGTACACATTTATTTCTTTTTCTCTGTATCTCTTTGTAAAGAATCCAGTTGGGGTTTTAAAAGTCAGGTTCACCTTACCATGACTTGCTCGATGCTTCCTGTGGTGATAGCCTGCAGGCCTCGCCTCCAGTTTAAAAAGGCTCCGGCTGAAAATACCCGGTCACCACACATCAGGACATGGGCGGGGCCTGCGGGAGGAACGGCCCTTGCAGGAGAGTCCGGATCTGTGTGTTGATAGAATAGCCATGAGGATGGTGCCCAGCTCTTCTTGACTCTGTGAAATTTCCCTCAACTTGGGGAAAAATAGCTTCTTCTGAAATTATTATTAATAAAGTAGAGTTTAAGCTAAATCAGTCATTGAGTATTATGACGAGCCTGTTTTTGTTCCAGAAACATGGAATAATCCTAAATTCAGAAACGGCTACCAATGGAGAGACTTCAGACACCCTAAATAGCGTTGGATATCCAGGTCCTACCAAGATGACAAAAGAAGAGCTGAATGCCCTCAAGGCGACGGGGGACGGGACCCTCGGTAAGTTCGTGTTTTCCTGTGGCTTCCTGTCACCTCCAGGCAGCACTGGCTCACCCTCACTGCATTGTCAGGGTCCAAGCGGTCATCACTGCCCATTAACAGTCACTGCATGCCACCTGTCCTGTCTCGTCATGGAGTTCCTTGCGCACGATGTGATCACCCACGCGTGTTGTCTGGCGTGCACCTCTGATCAGTGCTCCCCATCCATGGCTGGGGATACGTGTCTCTTGCTTCTCAGAGCTGCCACAGGAGACTGTGATCGCAAGGAAAATAGTCTCAAAATTAAGTGATAGTTTTGATGGCGCCTACTTGGCTTTCCTCAGATATGTGCCAAGGATGGCTTTTTAACTTACTCTGTTACAGAATTGTCCAAAGGGGAAAATAGCAGAGGCTGTAAATCAAATTAGTCAACCATTTTTGCAAGCCAACATGGCACATCCTGTGAGATGTTCTGAGGGGATAAGGTGTCTATGGACAGCAAGTGGAGGCTGTGACAGGGGACATCTTGGTTGCCATCTCAGTGTAGCACTTGAGAGGGACAAACAGCCCTGGTGGAGAGGGGGAGGGACAGGGCTCTGGTGGCCAGTATGGTGTTTTTTTTACCAGTGAGAATTGGATATATCTGCCCCTTTGTCAGAGGTGACATTTCCATGTATGTCACAATTTTGCTTCTGAAAGAATATAAGCTGGGATCCCAGTAGATTGCAGGAATATCTGAAAGGCTCACCAATTAATATTTGTCATAATAATTGGCCTGGGGATAATGCTTCAGAATCACATGCGGCCTGAAGCTGCCACCGCATGTGGGGCCTCACTGGTCACCTGAGTGTCCCAGGTTTAGCGTGCGGCCAGAGTGGGGTCAGGCCGTGGCTGCTGTTTCCATTCGGAACCTTTCATCTTACTCCTTTTATTTATGGAAATGGAGAACCCTCGGGCTTGCTTCCAAGGGGGTGCCTCACTGTATGACACTGAAGGAACACACAGCTCTGTTAATTGTGTAAAGGTTGCTGAAAGAACATAAGCTGGTTAGCATCCACCATTCCTTTGTACTAGCTAGCTGAGGAATTTGATTATGCTGCTCTTGTTCAAATACACATTTTGCAAGTCTTGGATAATCGTTGTGAAAAACAGACACTTAAAGAACCAGAAATACCAGTTTTATAAGTGTCTTCAAACGTTCTTTAATCACTATCAGTAAAAAATTGTGGGCACTTTCCAATATATAATCTATTTTTAGCTTATGTACATATAAGGTTTCATTAATATAAAATGTACATTCTAAAACAAGCACTGATAGAAATCTTCAAAGGGTGAAGCAAAACTAACCCTAAACGGAAGTCCTCCTACTTTCCCCATTTTCGCCGGGTCAGCAAACTCACCGTGGAGCCTGCTGGGTCATGAAATTGTCAAGCTTTGACCTTCAGTGACATGGTATCTTATAAGCTGCGGTTCTGTTTGTTTGAAGAATCCAAACTATAACTTCATTCCAAAGCAGTGACATGTTTGTTAATGCATAATTTTTAATCGGTGAGTCATTTGTTATTTAGCGAAGAGGTCATCCTAATGTGAGAGATTGCTTCCCGCTGGGGCTCCCTGTCCCTTGGGAACGAGACGAAGGTGTTGAGGGCACAGGCCGCTTTCTCAGGAGACAGCGGTTAGGTGGGGGAGAGTGGGCTACTCTTTTACCTTGTTTACGCTATTGCAAAAGTTATCTTCCTCAAGATTGACCCAGAGGCTGAGTTTTTAAGACAAACGGAGTGTTGGAAGCTGCCTTTATGGCCATGGGCTCCGCAGTGCAGTTTGAGAGCTGACAATGTGTGATGTCAGACGTGCATTTGGGAATGAGCATGGGGAACACCAGCCTGAAGTCCTTAAAACCCATCCTTTTGGATTGTTCGGCTGCCTGATCCAAAGCTCTTTCTAGTTATTAAAACTTAGCTTCACCTTTCAAAACCAGTTCACACGAGAGGGCACCAGCAGCCACTCGCCATGAGGTGGTGGCATGGCCTTGGCCGGTGGCTGTGGGTGGGCGCGGTGGCTGCTTCGTGGCACAGAGCTGGCGGGCTTCTGTTCCGGGTGACTCTGTGCTGACTCTCTCGAGGAGCGGGGCTGGGTGGGCGTGAGAACTTGTGTTTACCTTGTCATGTATATTAAGTGGTCGCATCATGGGGTCCCTTCAATTTTCTCAATGGTCTTTTAGGAAAAGCCACTGCAGTGGAGGTGAAAAATGAAATTGTGGAGAAGGTGGGGAAAAGAGAAATCTTGCAAAATACTGAGCAGGAACAGCACAAAGAGGAGCCCGTACAGGATTGTGTGGACACTGAGGTCTTGCCTCCTGGTGACACTGCCGAGAAACGGAAAGCCTCTGAAGATAGTGCCCCCTCCCGAGGAACATTAGCTACAAATGAGGGGCAGGTTCAAAGCCCAGGGCTAGAGAGCACATCCTTCCTTGAACATGCAGAGCAGGTTGAGTCCAGGGAGCTCACAAGCACCCCAGATGCTAAGAGCTCAAGTGAACCAGATGGTGAAACCCTGGGTCCTGTGATTGGGCAGGGCAGCCGGAATGCCTTGGATATCAAAAACCAAAGCGAAGAAGCTGCAGAAAAACAGGAACAAGAAGAGCAAGCTTTTCAGACCAGTTTGGGAGAGGTTAGCACAAAACCACACCAGGAACCTGC
Organism: Pipistrellus kuhlii; assembly: GCF_014108245.1. Taxonomy (NCBI): domain Eukaryota; kingdom Metazoa; phylum Chordata; class Mammalia; order Chiroptera; family Vespertilionidae; genus Pipistrellus; species Pipistrellus kuhlii. Next base: position 29,000,617 of record NW_023425573.1, read on the forward strand.
TCCTGTGCAAATACCTGAAGTTGAAAAGGAGAGCAGCTTCCAGGGTGCGGTGGAGGCAGGGCTAGCTGGGTTGGAGGAGCAAGCGGGCACAGTGGCCTCACGTCCTCCAAGGTATAGCAATGACACAGTGAATCATGTCACATGTGCGGTCGATGTCCCCAAGGAGTTGGGCCCAAGGTCAGAGAAAGAGCTCACCAACCAGGAAGGGGCTGAGCCCAGGGAGGTCCCAGTTCCAAGCACGGGAGCAGCGGGGGAGCACAGTGAGGAAGAGGACGAGGGGAGAGGGTTCCTGAGTGAGAAACCAGTCCAGACAGAAGTCCCGGCCAGTCCCTCTTCTCCAGAAGCCAGTGCTCAGGAGGCAGCAGGTACACATACAGTAAAGGCCAAGAGAGAACCCAGTGAAGAAAAGAACGACCCACAGGGGGAGGGGTTGGATTCATCCCCAAAGAAGACAAAAAACAAGAAAAGGAAAAACAAGAAGAAAAAGTCCCCGGCACCTGTAGAGACCCCTCAGGATGTTAAGGAAGAGTTAACCTTTCAGAACCCAGATCTAAGTGAAGTTAAGGAAGAAAAGCAGGTAAACTCTCCTGATGAAAAATCAGGTGTGGACACACAAAATGAGGTCACTGGAAATCACAAACAGAACACTGTGGCCGGAAGCAGTGAAAGCCCGGGCTTTCCAGAAGACCCTAAGATGGAGTTGGTTGGAAAACTGAACCACGAAGATGGTGATGTCAACACCGAGGTGGGGAAAGGAAGAGCTGATGGAGAACCATTACTGTTGGAAGGCGATACCATTCAGGCCTCAGGCTCCAGAGCCAGTGCTGAGGCGTCAGAGGAAGGAGCTGCAAAAACTAACACTGAAGGAGCTGGAGCTGCTCCCAGCCGTCCCCCAGAGAATGAAGAGGTGCCTGGCAGTGCCCGGCTCGGAAGTGAAAGTCCCTCTGAGGACATTAACGCTGCCTCTCAAACAGAAGGCACAGAGGGCTGTGTGGTGTCCGAGTGTCCAAGCCAGAGCGTCAGGAAGGTTTTAGGTAGCATTAGTCTAGAAAACGATGACTCGGCACCAACAGGAGAGTCAGGGGACTCCCATTCAGAGTGCAAAGAAGAGACGAGGGGCAGAAGCGAGAAGGACAAAAGCAAAGAAGACTGCGCGTTGTCATAGGCTGAGGCTTGCTTGACAGGCGGAGTCAGAGAGGGGCCAGGACACCACAGTGAGTCCAAGCAACAGACTCTTGTCCGTTAGCTCTGCTGGTGAGATGTTCTAGATGGAGGTAGACATGTATGACAATCAGCCACCGTGTTATCTACTACTCTAAGTTATAGACTGTTACTTGTAGATTTATATTTTATTAGGGTTATCACCCAGATTAGAAAGAAAGACACATTCGTTATCATGTTAAGTTTTAACTGAGAGCATTCCAGTACTATCAAACAATAACATACACTGTTTATATTTCTGCCTATAATCAAAATAAACACAGTTCATGCCTGCCTTAGGCTGATATGAATGTGGATATTCTTGACCAAATATATCAGCATCTAATTAAAATGACCACATAGCATTCTAGGATTCCTACATCATGAGTAAATTAACTTGTCTCATTCAAATATACGTGCTTTCATATTTGCTTTTGATATGTACATGATAACCTGCATGGTATTTTATTTAAAAAGGTGATCAGCCGAAACCGGTTTGGCTCAGTGGATAGAGCGTCGGCCTGCGAACTGAAGGGTCCCGGGTTCGATTCTGGTCAGGGGCATGTGCCTTGGTTGCGGGCACATCCCCGGTGGGGCGTGTGCAGGAGGCAGCTGATCCATGTTTCTCTCTCATGGATGTTTCTAACTCTGTCCCTCTCTCTTTCTCTCTGTAGAGAATCAATAAAATATATTTTTTAAAAATAAAAATTAAAAAAATAATAATAAAAAGGAGATCAATGGCCAAACATCACACAGGTCCCTGAGTGATGAGATTTGCGCCTTAGGACAATAGCTCATCACTTTAGGGATAATGAACCTCTTCAAGTCCTGGGAGTTGTTATTTGCCTTTACCTCATCTAAGGATTTTATCTCAGCTAATGCTGTGGAGTTCACTGTTCATGATACCTGAGCTTATTTTATAGATTTTTTCTCTTTTTTTTTTAATTTAATACATTTTAATTAAAGAAATTAAGTGGGTGGGAAGGATGGAGTGGGGGGGGGGAGAGAGAAACATCGATGTGAAAGAGACACATCAATGGTTGCCTCCCACACGCACCCCAGCCAGGGCAGGGGATCAAACTTGCAACCCAGGTACGTGCCCTTGACCAGTAATGGAACCTGCACCCTTTGGTGTGATGGCTGACATTCTAACCACTGAGCAACACTGGCCAGATCTTATTTTATAGATGTTTACTTCACTTCATGCCAATTATTTATCCAAGTCGTTTTACACAAAGATTTTTTAAATTATTTTCTGGAAGAGATGTTATGTTGAAATTGCATTTTCTATACAATATCAGGGTGGGGCGAATCATTTCTAAAAATTTTTAACCTTAAGATTACTTCTCTTTCTGTTTGTCTAATCATTATTCAGAAGACCAATAGAAAAGAGTACTGTTCTTCAGCAAACTGCGAATTAGACTATGACAGGATATTTTCAATAGCTGAATCGCTTTTGGTATTTTAGTATAAATGTTTGCATTTGTTTGTCTCCGTATAGTCTTATTGGAAAATTCTTGTTCTGGTCTTCCTGAAAAATATATATATATTTCCTATATAAAAGATAATTTTTTAAATAATTGTAACATGAAATTGAAAAATAATTGTAATGAACATTATGAATGCTGTTAACACTTTATGAGAGTCTATGACTTCATCGTACTGTTACAAGATGTAATTGAGTGCAGAAAAGACCAAAGCCTCAATAAAATGTGAGGCCAGCTTGTTATCATGTATTGATATTTGAAATAAAGACATTTTTCTAGTTTTACAAGCCTGTGGTTCCACTCTTTTGGCTCCTTGGACTCTGACCTTGGCTGCTATTGTACCTAATTCACCTGTGAGGCTGTGCCCACTTCCGAGTTACTGATTCCCTGTCAGGGTCCCGGGAGGGACTCCCGCTGAGTACCCTTCATCAGTAAGGACTGAACTTTTCTCCCGGCATCTAGCATCTCAGCTCTCCCTATGAGAGGCGCACATCTGCAGCTAGCCCTCCTCCCTCTCAATAGCACATCGTGGCAGCGCTGTGCCTTTTTGGTTTTGCAAAGCGCAGTGTCCACCCCCACCCCCGGTGCTCTATAAATCAGAACAACATTCACTACCCGCTGGCCCCGTGGCCACCAGGGACTCCAGTCCTGAGCACCCAGTGCCACCCTGGCCCGGACAAGCCACAAGACAGGGGCAGAGGATCCCGGCATCTAGATGGGCCGAAGTTGCATCATCTGGGGAGGACGGCGGAGACCTCCCCGCAGCCTCGCCTGGGAGCTGTGGCTCTGAGGAGAAAGATCTCCGTCCCGTGGGCCAGGACTTAGCGCGCTTTGAAGAGTGTGGTGAGAACGGCAGGTAAACGTTGACTTTCTGCATACGGGTCCTGAGTGGAGGGTGATGGGGCTGCCTGAAGCCCACGGGTGCCTACGAACAGAAAAGCCTGAGGCTTGCTGGAGAATCAAGTCCAAGAGCGGCAGAGAAGTTGGGAGGGTTTTAGCTGATGTCTCTATCTTCAGCAAAGCTGCTTTCACACTGGAATGCACATTGGGAAGCAGCCTTCCTCTCCAAGGCCTCTGGGGCCCAACTCACTCAGTGTAAGATCATTAAGCCACGTTACGCTCTTTCCTCCTTCATCCAGGTTATTTAACAGCACACCTACGGACACGAGGGTAAACTTCCCATCCCTCCCGCCAGCCAGCAGTCTCCCTTAGTCACGTGTTTCCTGAGTAAACGTTGTTCACCACTTCATATAGGAAGGGCCCTGTGCAGTGATCAAACAGATAGGACCCAGCTCTGCGTGGCAGTGGACTGCTGAGAATTAGGACAGAGAAGCACCAAAGAGAAGGACTGAAGAGCCAAACCATTTCCTGGTCACCTGAGTCTTCATTGTGAGCATCAGTTCCTCTGCTCCAAGTGTGAGGTGACGGTGTAGTCCAGCACAGTAACTGATGCTCACAACGGAGGCCCTTAGATGGTGATGGAAGGGTTACCTTAGGTCTGTTAGGTTTAGCAAGGCACGGGGTATTCCCAGCAACCTGGGAACATTTCAGTGTTGAAAGATTGAGACTCGAGAAAGAATCCAGGCACACCCTGCCAACCACATCCCCAGGGGAACCAAGACCACAGGGGTTCCACTGTAGCACAGAGCAGAGGGAGGGGCACACTGATCACATAGAAAAGCTGGCACATTTCTCGGCCCAAAGCAGAATGTAGCTACTGTATGGAGAAGTAAATCTTCCTTCAAAAATATAATAAAGTGTCAGTATGGGTGCATGTAAAGAAAAGGGAACGTTACCTGAGATTTGAATTATAGGTTGCGATTTTATAATATACAAAGGTTGGGAAGTAGTAAAGGTTGTGAGGTTTTAGGAATGAGATGGATGGCATTGACAACTTTCTGTAATGTTAGTACTTCCAGTTCATGGCCTGATCATTTACACTCCCATGGTCACAGGGATCTGGAATGCTCTTTCTCGGGGGTTAGATAGTTTGGGATTTCTGTTTTCTGTCACTAGACTCCTGCCCCAGGAGAGAATCTTACCTCGCATGCCACCATGAACGCCCCAATAAGATTTACTCCAAGCATCCAGGCTCCAGAAGGAAAATGGTTGTGTGTGTGTGTGTGTGTGTTCATGTTGCTTGCTTGTTCAGTGTGATGAGCATATATACAAAGGGAAAACTTTGTCTTTCAGGAGAAAAACCCTTCCTCTCCCTTTCACCTTGTCCACTGTCCCTCTTACCTCAAAGACTTAACACTTTTCCAGATGTGAATGGCTTCTGTTGTTCAATTGAATGGAAGCCAGTGGGGCTGGGGCTGGTGTGGACAGTTCCCATCTGTGCGGACCTCCTGGGCCCTGTAAACAGGAGAAAAAGAATCGTCCTTAGCAACCTGTTTGCCTTTGACCATAAGGAGCGGGTATTGTCCTGGCCTGTGGGGCTGGCCCTGGGAGGACGAAACAGACCCTGTGAAACTGACCATAGGATCAAGCTCCGACCTGTGAGGAGGGAGTGGGGAAAGCAGGACATAGTGGTGTCTTGAGAGACCAGTCAGCACCAGGAAGAGCGACTACTTGGTGATGTGGCTGTGACTGATTGTGGGCCTTACTGTACCCCAGGCGAGTGAGGTGAGGCCAAAGGAACAAGTGACAAGAAGGGCTTGGAGAATTCCAATGCTCGTTCGGCTGCCCAGGGGCTGGCTCTGAGGCCTTCATTAGCTTTTTTGTTTCTCAAATGCATACCAGAAAAGTTGTTGGAATTTAGTATAAAAAACAGCTTTTTTAGAAGTGTAATCCTTACCAGTATTCCTAAAATACTTTTAATGGCCACTCATTTTAACTTCCCACTATGAAAGAAAACCCTACATTTGAGTCATTGTGACTTCAAATTCCTTATGCCTTGTTTCTGAAAACTGCAAATCCAAGTTCTGTAAATGGATATTTGTTTGAAAATCGGGTGTTAGAGAGCAACGATGAGCAGTGCTATTAGGGTAGTAACAGGTTTGCAATATTCTTGTTAAGAATTACAATAAGCATACCAGTGATGTAACACCATTCACTCAACAATTTAGATTGTTGGTTTTTAAAGCTATTTTAAAAAGTACTCATTTCCTTCATATCAGGTAATTTTGCTTTTTTTTTGTTTCCATTATCTTAAAACTATTTTGTTTTCATCTTAATTCTGCTTTAAAATTTCTCTTTCTTAAAAATTCCACATCTCCCTATTTTTCACATTCTCATCATGAGACTTAACGTTAAAGGGTCCTTATTTTTTTCCTAAGACTATTATTACAATTTAACATTTGTTTTTTACTTGCTATCTAAGATATGTGAAGTCTCCTAATAGAAAAATAATGAAATTGTATAATATATGAGCTTCAAGACCACTTTCTGATATATCCAGAGTTTCTTATGATGCCCGGGATTTTGTACATAGGAATATAAAATAGATAAGATAAAATGAAAAGTGATGTTGAATAAGAAATCTGGGTTTATAAGTATAAATTTTTTTTTCAGTGTTGGGTGGGTGGGTTTATAGAAGGAAAACAATGGATCATCCCTGAGAAGCAATTTGACTGTGGGTAAATCAAAATGGAGTTCAAAAGGATCATGAAATTATCTTGTACTTAACATTTTCTGGAGTGTATTTTGTTACTGTGCCTTCCAAAATAACAACTTGGGGTGTTTGGACAAACAGCGTGAGCGTATAACTTGGGTTAGAGTGTGGCTATGTGACTTTTTAAAAGAAAACAAAGGTGCATTTTAAATGAACTGTTTCCATTTCACATGACTGATCAAAAGCAGGCAGTGTGAGAGCGCTGGTCCCTCGGGTACAGGACGCTCCAGCCGGGAGTCCGGGCCCAGCTCTGAGGTCTGAGTTTAGGTTTGGAAAAACAGTGCAGTGATGCACTTAGGGGCGAGGCCCTGAGGCTGGGTTGTGAGGCCTCAGAAAGTTGCTTAGTTGTTCTGGGCCTTGAGTCTTAGGATGGAATAACAGAGCCTCCCGCATGGCTCCATGGGCAAGAGAGGCTGGTGGCCGTGCCTGGCACAGTGTGGGTGCACCACACTCGAGCATCGCTCTCTCATCACCTCATACCAGCTCTCCTTGAAGCTGGTGTAGGATTTGGCTGAAACCCCCACACTCCCTGCAGGCTGTGGATCCCCCCTGCACTGAACACTGCATTTGGGGAGATGTTTAGGGAGATTTCTGGGTGCTTATGTTTATGCATCCTGATATATCTAGGGTGTGGGAGGAAGGACAGAAACCTAAGTATTCCTGCGTTCTTCCTCAAAAGAATAAAAGTGTTTGATAAGTGGGATAGCACATACGTAGTTAGCAAACTATATTCGTAGTCATAGTCAAAACTCCGGCCTGGGTGAGCCTCTGAGAGAAATACTTCTGGGGGCACACTCAGGACGTGTGGGCTAATGAAAACCCCGGCGATGTGTCGTGGTGATGCTCCGTGTGTTTGTACCTTGCTAATGACGTTAAACCATGAAGCCTGTGAGATCTTGTGTTGCAGTGTGGTTTGGCCCCAGAGCCCTTGCATGCTAACCCCAAGTAGAAGATTAGCCCATTTGCATGCGGTCGGACGCTGACGAGACAAGCATGTGCTGGGAGGCCGAACTCCTCCCCCGCCCTGTGTGTGGCCTCATTCGCTGTGGTACGTGTTTAATACCTTCATCCTCGGTTTCACTAACCCGAGTGCTCATCCTCTCCCGTGTAGCCATCTGCTGAAGGTGCAGTCCACAGAGCCCCCCTAAACCTGTGTCTTTCTGATTTCTTCAGACATTAGGTTGAAAAAGCTTGTTGACGAACGGGAGTGCTTACTGGAACAGGTAACAACCTTTTTATTGCTTTACGAGTTGTCGAGTGGGGCGCCTGAAACCAGGAACCTTCCCATCCTTCCTGCTTGCTTTGTCAGGACCCCTGATGCATCGTGCTTGAAAACAACCATCACGCCAGCTCAGGCTCTTGAAAATTTTTATCCATCTGAAGTCATAGGAGGTTTAGAGAGGAGGTCTCAGAGAGCCACGGCCGTGTGCTGGGTTGGGGAGGCAGCACACAAATGACTGCCTAACATTACTCGTCTGGTGGGGACTCGGTTTCAGCACTTCTGCACCTAGGAGGCTCCAGATGGCCCTCCCTGGCTCCTTAGTGAATAGAGCGGAGCTTAACAGCACCCTGAATTGCTAACACTTAGACAAACATTTAAAGTACTAGAGGCCCGGTGCATGAAATTAGTGCACTCGGGGTGGGGGTGGGGGAGTCCCTCAGCCCAGTCTGCGCCCTCTCTCGTCCAGGAGCCCTCAGAGGATGTCCAGCTGACAGCTTAGGCCTGCTTCCTACGGGGAGCAGACCTAAGCGGGCAGTCAGACATCCTTAGCATCGCCATGGAGGTGGGAGAGGCTACTGCCACTGCCACTGGGCTTGCTAGCCATGAGCCTGGCTTCTGACTGAGCCGTGCTCCCCCTGTGGGAGCTCACTGGCCACCAGGGGGAAGCTCCTGCAGTGAGTGTCTGCCCCCGGGTGGTCAGTGTGCATCATAGCAACCAGTCGTTCCACCATTCGGTCGATTTGCATATTAGCTTTTTACTATATAGGATTTTATGTACAATCTCCTTGAATTCAAGAGGAACATCAGCCTTTGAATAACTTCTCACCAAGTTACATAACAGTCCATGCCTGAAATTGTAAATATGATGGCATTTTCATTCATTATACTTAGTTTCTGAGAAGAGCACTAACTGGCAGAAGTTAGTTTATTTATTTATGTTGGTTCCTTTATTAAAAGGGAGAGATTCCCTTTCTCCTCATAGATTGTAACCTTTGTCTGCATTTCTCTGGGGCTTATTTATGTAACCTATGTCTCGTTGGCATCCATGTGAAATAGCTGTAAGGCAATATCCAGTTCTAACCATGGGTTTTCTCTGCCTGCTGCTTCCTTTGACAGGCTGTAGGCCCAGCTTTTCTGTCTGACTGGAATAGAGGAATTAACATCCTTTCTCGGTGGGTGTTTCAGATTAAGAAACTCAAAGGGCAGCTGGGAGAAAGACAGAAGAATGGCAAGCTAGACCTGCTGCGCCCTGAGGACGCTGTCTTAGAGAACGGGACAGACGTGCACGTGATGGACCTGCAAAGTAAATGTCGACCCTTGTGCGGGGGTAACCACTCTGACGTGTGGAGTGCTGGCGTGCTTGTTTGGGAGGGGAGAAACCGCCCTGGCGAGGACAGCCCAGTGTTCTTCACACCCCCCAGAAGCCCTGATTGCAAAAGCAGAGGCATTTCTCAGTAAGATAGAACAGGATGAGCAGGTGGGCGAGGCAAGGATGTTTCTGTGTGAGCCCAAGAAGCAGGACAGGTGCCCCAAATCGTGCCCAGCGAGGGCACCACAGGATGTGCTGCAGGAAATCACTTACTGTGCTGGATACAGCCGCCTTTTGGCCTGCTGAGAGCATGGAAAGTTGGAAGGAATTTTTCTATGCCAGTAAACTAGGAAAGGGTGTTAGGGGATATAACTAGGCCCAGTCTCTCCCGCCTCTCTTCCCCCACCACTTCTTTGTCTCCTTTGCTCACAGGTGCACTCTCTCCCGGGCACTTTCCCAGACTGGGCTCATGGAGAGAGCGCCCTCCTGTCTCAGCTCAGGACGGCTGGGGGGCCACAGGCCAGGACTTAACATATTTATAAGGCGATGAGGAAGTAAGGGCTTGATTCCCAGTAACTATTGTTTCGACATTTTCAAAGCCCAAGAGCTTAACAAATTTTCCTTCTTTTTCAACCTTTAGGGGATGCCAACAGACAGATCAGCGACCTCAAATTTAAACTTGCAAAATCTGAGCAAGAGATAACTGCACTAGAACAAAATGTACGTGCACGCTCCAGCAGTATCGGGCACCTACTCCGATGTGTGCAGACCTCGCCCCTGAAAGGCTGAGGACAAAAAGCAGCAGACATTTTTAGCACCAAAAATAAAGATCCTCAATGCATTTCCTACAAAGAGAGAACTTAGGGAAAAATAGGTTGGGATTTGAGTTGTGAAAGTCGATACTGACCCATTGTAAAAGATGGTTAGCTGTAGGATGTAACTAATGTAGCCAGGGTGGGTTGTTCTTTTTTCCTTTAAAAATAATTTCTAAAATTTTTTTTAATGCTTCCTTCAGGGATGCCCTCTAGCCTCTGGCTCCTTTCTCTTTCCCAGCCGGGCCAGATCTCTCTGGTCCCTTGTTGTGAGCACTCATGCATCTAGCATAGTGGTCGGCAAACTTATTAGTCAACAGAGCCAAATATCAGCAACACAACGATTGAAATTTCTTTTGAGAGCCGAAAACCGACTTCTGCACACGGGCCACGAAGTTTCCATCGCACTGTACGTGCTTGCCCTCCTGTGGTATTTTGTGGAAGAGCCACACCCAAGGGGCCAAAGAGCCGCATGTAGCTCGCGAGCCGCAGTTTGCCGACCACTGGTCTAGCATGTTGGGCAAATTTTGCGAGCTGTGTCGGAATCCAAGGGAGAGGGAACAGCAGGCACTCTTCTCCACTCCACTGTGTACATGTGGGTGTAACTTTTTGGAGTTTTTATAGGGACACCGTGAGGAGAGCACATGGAAAGTGATGAGTTTTATGAAGCGTGCATTGATCTCAGCAGAATGGAAGCCTCTGAGAGGCAGTGCAATGCCACCCTGAACCCTCCTTCTCTCACTCCTGTCTCAGTTCTTGCCTTTCCTCCTCCCTCTCCTGCCTCCTCACACCACTCCCGGGAGAGATCAGACTGGAACAGAGGGCCTGGTGGAGTCTTTGCTTCCCAGCCCTGTTCTGCCTGGACCGGCCCGTTTTCCTGCAGATTCGTCCTGTAAAAGGGGATGATGGTGGCAGGGTATCAGCACTTAGGGAGCCATGCTTTTGGACTAGGGCCAAAGAAGAAATGAGTCCCTAATAGGGGTCAGTCCTGGGTTGCTCAAAAATAAGAACAAATAGCTTGCTTCACTAGAACCTATTTAATAGTCAAGAAGGCTTGGTCGTAATTCTTTGCATGGTGTACTCTCCCGTTTTATTAAATTATATCCTTTGATCGAAAATGTAATAAAGCAATTGGAGAAAGAAAACAGGCCAATCCATTTTGCAGCTGGTTTTTCCTTCCCCTTAGGTAATAAGGTTAGAGAGTCAAGTATCACGTTATAAATCAGCTGCTGAAAATGCAGAAAAAATAGAAGATGAACTGAAGGCTGAAAAACGGAAACTCCAAAGAGAGGTAACGGCTCTGGGCTGTTTCTAAGAAAAAGAATGGGTAGCAATATTCTAGTTGGGCGAGCAGAGAGAGGACTTATGTGGGGGGATCAGCCACTGGGTTACTCACTGTCTCATCACAAGATCGGAGCTCAGTCTGATTTCCTACAGTTTCACTCTAATGTGTTACGTGTGGGTTGTTATTTATTCTGCTTGGGATGTGCACATTTCTTGACTATTAAGTCTTTTCTCTCAATTTTGGAAAATTTTTAACCATAATCTCCTATGTCATTCCTGATCCCTGGTCTCTCCACTTTCCCTCTGGGACTCCCGTAAGAGATCAGACCTTTTCATTGCAACCTCCCGGTAGACCCACTAAAGGCTGCCTCGTCTCCTTACCCCTCTCTGTTTCCTGCTGTATAGTTTTTGCAGGGACCTCCCAGTTCATCCCTCTTTGTTTTTTTAGTGTGTTCATTCCTGACACTTCCCGGGTGTGGGCTCATGCATGCTCTCTTTCCTAACTGTGTCCTTATTCTTTAAAGATTCCTTGCACAACTGTTCTGTTTTGCACACCTGGTGACTGAGACCTGTTCAGTCTTTGGGAGTCTCATCCGGGCTTTTTTGCTTCTGCTGACTCCAGTGGTTTGTCCGTTCATGTGTTTGGTGAGGTTACATTAATTTGTAGGAACACTCCAGGCCTCACTTGGAATTTCCTGCAAAGGAAGCTTATAAGGCAGTGGGGTTTAACCTGTCCCAGAACCCGAGCCCCCATCTTAGAAGCAGAACCACAAATTGTTCCAGACTCTGTGGCCCCCGCTCCCGGGTGCCTGCACAAGCCTTGCCCCTGGCTGCACAGGGCTGCGGAGACCACCTCCTCCGGCGGGCCTGGGTCAGCTCCTGTCTGTGTGCCTTTTGTGACACCATGATCCCCAAGTTTGTTCCATGTCTGGGACCTAGTTGTTTCAGAGGAGAAAGCTGCACATGAGGCCAGCATCCTGAGCCTATGTAAATTAAAAAACGTGCATTCACACGCATGTGAGTATGGATGTTGGGATCTCAGTGGGTCCAGGTTAAACTGTGTTTCCGGTAGGATTGTGGTCTTGGTAATCCTGTTGTTTGGAGGAAGCCAAAGCCTCAAAGTTGCCTCTCCTCCTTGTTCCCAGCTCCGCTCCGCACTGGACAAAACCGAAGAGCTGGAGGTGAGCAACGGCCACTTAGTGAAGCGTCTGGAAAAAATGAAAGCCAATAGGAGTGCGCTCTTATCCCAGCAGTGAGCGCCAGCCTCGCACGGGAGCCTGCCTGGGCCTGGGGAGCATCGCCACGCAGGCTTTTCTCCGTTCCTGTCCTGTCTGGGAGCTGCTGTTTTCCCTGCTTCTGGGAGGACACCCGAGGACTCGGCCGCAGGAGCCCCAGCAGCCTCGATGCCTCCCTCTGTCCGCAGACCGGCAGATCCCTACCCAGCTGGGCACCACCCACAACCTGCAGGTCATTTGATAAGCACACTGGGCCGTAGGGGTCAGTACCCGCCAGCACGGCAGCCTCTTCATGCCATTTAAAATGGTCGTCTGAGTAAAGATTAAAGTGGGACTTGAGTTTTCTTTTCCTGTGTCTTGCTAAAAATAAGGGGAAATGTTACGGTTGAGACCTCCTTTCCTGGCAGAATCTGCGATGGGAGCGGTGTCCGTAGTATCTCTTAGTCTATGCTTTTCACACACGAACACTGTGGAACCACAAGCCATTACCAAGCGAAACTCTTTCACTGAAACAAGGGAGTGGTCTAGACGTAAAAGTGACCTTAAGAAGACTCTTTACAGGCAACAAATGAAGCTTTTCTAAGGGATTTTTGCATCCGTTCAATCACAAGAGTACTTTTTTCCCAGGGAATTCGGCAATAGCTTACTGAAAATGATAGCTTTTCATTTGCATTATTTAATCCTTATATTTGGAATTGAAGTTGATAACTTCTTTTAAAGAATGTACTATTAGAAAAATTAAAGAAAATGAAAGGTTGAAAGACTTTAGATTGTGGCTTTTTTTTTCCATTGAGAAAGATATTTAACTATTTTATATTAATTGTTCTGTATGTTTGAGCTCATCCTTTTTATTTTTTAACATATCACTTCATTTTTCTTTCCCTATTTAAAAAAAAAAAAAAGGTATATTCACAGTGAGTAAGAATAGTGGGGGTGGGCGTGGACTCTTCCAAGAATGTCAACACTAAATTTTTTTTAAAAAAAGAATAGTGCACCTATAACAATCAGTGTTCTTAGGATAAAAAGTAAACAGAAGAAGTCATAGACCAGAGTGGAGATAAGTATAATATCTTCAAGGATGAAAGTAGAGAAAGTGTGGCTACTTGTTGATTTTTAGTGACTCTTGATATATGTTGTTTTTCAAACAAAGCTGGTTAAGTAGGACAGCTTGTCAGAATATTAGCAAGTACAAACCAAGAAATACATACCATCCAACTGTATCTAGTGTTGGCACTTGGAGAACGCTGGGTAGGGGACATGAACTGGGTGTATAAAGTTGAGAATACGCTCACGATGTAGTGCTAGAGAACACCTGGGCGCATCCCCAGCACCCATTATGTGAATCCGTGATACAGGTTCCTTGCAGCTAGGTGGGAGAGAAGTTGTGTCTCCTTATGCAAAGGACACTTGACAGTTCAGATCTCCTTCTTCTCGGTATTCTATAGGTAAAATCACCCAATCACTAATACACATCAGTACCCACAGACCCCCTCAGGGGTCCTCAAACTTTTTAAAGTGGGGGCCAGATCACGGTCCCTCAGAGAGCTGGAGGGCCGGACTATATGAACTACTAATTACTACTGTAACACCTCGGCTGCGCTCACTGCCCAAAAAACCTGGCGGGCCAGATCAGGCTCCTCTGCGGGCCGCCTGTGGCTCGCGGGCCGTAGTTTGAAGACGCCTGCCCTATAGCTACTACATAGTCAAAACCAATGCTTTCACACAGAAATTTACTCTTCACTGTTCCCATGGAAACCGCAATTCTCCACAACAGTGTGGTTTTATATTTACCTGTGATTTGTCAGAGCAGATCTTACAATGATTGGCTTCAAAAGATTTCCAAGTTTGGCCCTAGCCAATTTGGTTCAGTGATTAGAGTATCTGCCCTCAGATGAAGGGTCACAGATAGGATTCCAATCAAGGGCACGTACCTCCATCGCAGGTTCAAAGCAACCAATCTTCAATGTCTTTCATATCAATGCTTCTGTGTGTGTGTGTCTCCCTCTCCCTTCCACTCTCTAAAAAAATAAAATAAAATAAAAATAAAAAAATTAATGGAGAAGAATATCCTCTGGTGAGGATTAACAACGACAAAAAAAGATTTCTAAGTCTGAAATTCTACACAATGAACATTATGCATTCCAAGTTCTTTCAAGAATACATTGCATTTAGTTAGGATTCTGCCCCAAAACAGAAACCTCCTCATAATTTGAACAGGGGATGTAACATAAAGAATGACTGACCTCTAATAGGGGGTTAACTAAGAATGAAAAGGGGAGAAGATCCAAGGAAGGGACAAACTATGATTGAGATCTGATTGGAGGTGCTGCCCAATGGGGGTACCAGGGCCTGAAGCCAGCAGGCAGGAGCCCTGCGCCAGGATGGGAGCAAATGTGGCTGGAAGCGAGCACCACCACACTGCACACCACAGGTGCCAAGTGAACAAGGAAGAAGGAACCAGTAAGGGGGCCCTGCTCCCTGCAGCCCCCCCCCCCCCTCTGACCACATTGGGTCAGTATGTAAAGTAACCCACTCAAAAGGAGAGAGAGATGTCTACTTCACTGTCTTATCCTTACAGGTCCTTCCACAATATTTTCATATAAACAAGTTGAACCAGGAAAACATTCACATAGCTCACAGAGAATACTGTTAACAGCAAACACTTTTATAGCACTTGCCATGCCTGGCAGCTAGACTCTTATGTTTTCACTCACTTGATTTCCATGAACATGGTAAGAGGTAAATGCTGCTTTCAAATCCATGCAGCAGGTGAGGAACCAGAGCGGGGAAGTGAACTGCCCCAAGTCCCACAGCTGCAGAATCACCACTTAACGCTTGTCTCACCAGCCTGGGAAGGCAGCCTTTCTTTCCCAAGCCAGTGGCTCCGAAGAAGTCAAACCTCCAGTCTCTACCTCATACCAGTCCTTACAGAAACAGCGAATCCGTTACACACCCAACTTTTCCATTTATTTTGCAATAAAACTTTCCCTACAGATATAGCTATTGGAAACTTGTTGCTGGCTTTTTCATCCCTGAAACCCAGCTTTTCTCAACCTTGTGCTACTAGCCTCCTGGGCCAGGTCATTTTTGGTTGCTGGGCGGCTGTCCTGTGCCTCTCGGGGTGTTGAGTAGCATCCCTGGCCTCTACCCACCAGATGCCAGTGGCTGCCACCCCACGTTATGACAAAAGTGTCTCCAAACATTGCCAGATGTCCATGTGGTGATGGGGCTGGGGTGTGGAAGCGCCCCCAGTGTGAACCACTTCTCAATCCTGAATTAGAAGAATGAGAAGAAAAGTGGTTGGAACCCAGACCAGGGTAACTGTTACCTGTTCCTGATTAATTGTGTGTGTGTGTGTGTATATATATATATATGTATATATATATATATATACACACACACACACACACATATATATTTTATTGATTTTTCAGAGAGAGGAAGAGAGAGGGATAGAGAGTAAGAAACAACGATGAGAAAGACACATCGATCAGCTGCCTCCTGCACACCCACCACTGGGGATGTGCCTGCAACCAAAGTACATGCTCTTGATCGGAATCGAACCCGGGACCCCTCAGTTCGCAGGCCAACGCTCTATCCACTGAGCTAAACCAGTTCTGGCAATTGTTTTTATTTTTAGAAACAAATAGCATTTAGAACATAAAGCAACCCCACTCAAAAGGCATCACAAATGGATGCTAAGTATGCAATGAGCTGAAGCCGGTTTGGCTCAGTGTAGAGCATCGGTCTGCGGACTGAAAGGTCCTGGGTTCGATTCCGGTCAAGGGCATGTACCTTGATTGCGGGCACATCCCCCATAGGGGATGTGCAAGAGGCAGCTGGTCGATGTTTCTCTCTCATCAACGTTTCTAGCTCTCTATCTCTCTCCCTTTCTCTTTGTTAAAAATCAATAAATTTTTTTTTAAAAAAGAATTGCAATGAGATGATATTTTCCATTGTGTTTTAGATTTCCTATTTTAATAGCCCAAAATATAAACTAAAAAAAAAAAATCAAAGCTGTTGATATTATTAAATTTATAGGTTATTCGTTGGTGTCAATGGCTTTCTGCTCTGGCAGCGCTGAGCTCTCAGGGAATACCAGCTGAATGCCTGCTCTGGGGGCTGTGGTTCTGTGGACCAGAATGGCCACACACGGGCAGTGAGGCGTGGGGGTGGGGAAGCACCAGCTGTCAGCCAGGTGGAGCCAGCCAGTTTCAAATTTTCAAACTGGGTGCAAGCATCTGTTTCTCCAGAGGGCCCAGGTGGGATGTGGCACATGTGTGCATGTGCCTGTCTGGGTATTTGAAGGTGACAGAGCTGCTATTTATCTGCTGGCTCCTTGCACCTGCGGCCACGGGCAGGGAACACCTGATCCCCACCCTGGCATGGGAGATACTTGGGGATTCAGAGGACCCCAGCTCAGTGGTCGGGTGTTCTGCCCTGTTCCCAGAATTCCAGGACTAGATTTCCACCCAGCTCACAATCTTTCAAGGATCCCACAGTTAGCTCCAAACCCCAGGCCCACGCTTGTCACTTGGATGACACTGCCTGTCCTCTGGTTGGTGTGTACCTCTGTATGGCTGGTCCCCGACTCCTCCTGCTTGCTCATCTCCCCTCTCTGCCAGAAGAGCCCCCATCACCACTTGCCAGGGGCTTCTACCTGGACCCCAAGGGCATTAAATGCTAAGCAGGCCCCACTCATCCTGAGTGGAATTCCACTGACCATGGTTGGGTTTGTCTCCCTTTACAATTGCCCGTCCCCATGGATGGCATGGGAATAAGAATGCAAAGAGTCTTCAACTAGAAATATTTGAATTTTACATTAATACTCCCTATATACCAAGAGGTTCCAATCCCGTATTTAGGATAATGAGGAAAGAGGGGGTCTTTAGGTCTGTGTTCATCCCTCACTGCTGGCCTTCTGGGTCCACCGCCACCCCTGTCACTCACTGAGTCCCACCAGCCCTGCCTTCCCAGGACAGCGCCCATGTACGGCTCTCTGCGGCTTGAATAAGTCATATTCCCATTCCCAAATCAGGTATGCTGATTTCCCATTGCATGAGCTTTTTCCTTGTAATTAAACAACCACATGTTGGCTCAAGGCTGTGGTCGGCAAACTCATTAGTCAATAGAGCCAAATATCAACAGTACAACGATAGAAATTTCTTTTGAGAGCCAAATTTTTTAAACTTAAACTATATAGGTAGGTACATTGTTGTTAACTTAATTAGGGTACTCCTAAGCTGGCCTTTGCTAAAAACTCAAGGGGCCAAATTGCCACATGTGGCTGGTGAGCTGCAGTTTGCCGACCACTGGCCCAGGGCAAGGTCACCTTTGCTTCCTGCGTGGATTTCCTTCACCTGCCTCAGACAGCATGGCATTTTTGTAGATACTTAAGAACAGTGTTCTTCACCCACTACGATTTTGCTAAATGTGGTTAAGATAGTGTGGCTTAATATTTCCATTATCAAAAGCGTTTAACCCACTCTCTTAACAACCTACCCTGTTTCCCCAAAAATAAGACAGTGTCTTATATTAATTTTTGTTCCCAAAGATGCACTAGGTCTTATTTTCAGGGGATGTCTTATTTTTCCATGAAGAAGAATACGGTACACATTTATTGTTAAATGAAAATAAAGGAAATTTATTACCTGTATATGGTACGGTAGTACGGTAGTTGTCAACACAAACCAGACAAACTGTGAATCCTATAGTATCAAGAATTTACTCATTTATTCAATGACAATCATGTCATCATCTTCTGGAACATCATCATAACAATTCAATTCCTGAATTTCCCGGTGAAAATCTTGTGACTCCATTTCTTTCAGAATCAGTGGCGACTTTGCCCTGGGCCAGTGGACCAAATCTCTCATGTTTAGCCTGGGGGGGGGGGCTTATTTGGGGGGGATGTCCTATATTTCACTCAGAAGGAAACCTGTAAGTAGGTCTTATTTTCTGAGGATGTCTTATTTTCGGGAAACACAGTAGGTCTAATTTGATTCAGATGCTGTAAAAGAATAAGACAATTGCTGCTTCCTCCTCTGCTGGACAGTGTGGGCCATCTAGGAGAGTGAAAAGAGGTGTCTGGCTTCTGTATAAATAAGAGATCACAGCCAGAAAAAAAAAATTGCCTGAAAATCAAGATGTAGCACAGTGAAACTGTGTATTTACACTTGCCTTCTCCCGAATTTCACTTAGAGATTTAGCAAAGTGAAACTCGGGAGAAGACAAGTGTAAATACATTAATATCACAGCAGTAAGAGCAAGTGTAAAGACAAAGGGAAAGCTGACTTAGTCCTGCTACATCTCATCTCAGAAAAGGGAGCTGCTGTGGCAGCAACAGCTCCAATGCTGAGGCAAGAAAACATGTAACTGCCCAAGCAGGCTTCTCATACCTGGAAGCCTCTTCTGTGTTAGAAGCAGAAGCCTGCTTCTTTCATTAATTTCAAATTCAAATTTAAAAAGTACATTTAATACTGTTTTTACCCTGAGCATCCGTGTGTATCCATAATTTTATCAAGAACTACTTTGTGAGCTTTCTGGAAGATGACCTCTCTGCAGTTTATGATTCACTGAACATCGATCCAGAACTTACTCAAGCACTGGGGATGCAACGGTCCTATTCCAATGAAGAATGGAGACAATAAACCTGAAAATAACATTCCAGACCATAACAATGATGAAACCAAGTAATGGAAGAGAGTGAGTGTGAGGGTGGTCAGGTGTGTATAGGTGTGGGAGGTTGCTGCTTGAGCCGGGTGGTCAGAGAAGGCTTCATGGAAGAGGTGACATTTAAACTGAAACCTGAAGGATGAAAAAGTCCTGACCATTTGACTATCGAGAGTATCACTGTCCAATAGAAACATAATATGAGCCACATACATAACTTAAATTTTTTGCCTTCTATTTTGAAGAGTTTCAAGCACTCACCAGGGATTCATCACCTTTACTAGTACATCTGTGTAGGTGTAGGGAGCGGTTATAAGGGTTAAGCCTCGGACTGACCTGCTGGCAAAAATCACAAACAAGTCCTAGTTTAGAGGGCACAGTCCTCTTAGCATAATTGAGCTTGATCTTGTGACTACTCCCTATGTCTTTCCTGGATAGCTAATAGGCTGTGGGGAAGGCAGCAAGTGCTGCCAAAACAAGTGAAACTTACAAGAACATTGTAAGTTACCTTGTTTGCCCCTGACTATAAATATAGCATCAGCTTTGCAGTCTGGATCTGTTCTGTGGCCTCAGCAAGGCACAGAACATCTACCTTAGACCCAGCTTATTCTCTTGTCTGTCTTTTTCTTCATCCTTCACCGCCCTCCCTCAGGCTCGCAGACCCCTTGGCTGTGCTGGCATGATTCATGTGGGAATGATTTTAACAATGGTATCCATGACCCTTTTAGTAGACTGCTTCATTAGACTGAGCACAACAATTTCCAAGTTGCATCTAAGCATTGGGTCTTGAATTCAAACAACCCCTATTGTTACCACTCTGCTCCACTGTGAGGTCAGTGGACATGTCCGTCTTGTTCAGCACCAGATGTCCAATGCTAAGAACAGTGTCTGCTACACAGCACAGAAGAACTTGGTAGCTTATGTCCAGCTGGCATGGCTCAGCAGTTCAGTGTCGACCTATGAACCAGGAGGTCACAGTTCAATTCCTGGTCAGAGCACGTGCCCGGGTTGCGAGCTCAGTCTCCAGTGTGGGGCATGCAGGAGGCAGCTGATCAATTCTCTTTCATCATTGATGTTTCTATCTGTCTTTCCCTCTCCCTTCCTCTTTGAAATCAATATTTTAAAAAAGAAAGGAAAAGTAGCTTATGTT
Organism: Pipistrellus kuhlii; assembly: GCF_014108245.1. Lineage (NCBI taxonomy): Eukaryota > Metazoa > Chordata > Mammalia > Chiroptera > Vespertilionidae > Pipistrellus > Pipistrellus kuhlii. The sequence continues at coordinate 29,020,601 of NW_023425573.1, forward strand.
GCTTCTTCCTTGTTGTGATTACTACTATTGTATAACGAGTCCAGTATTTCCAAAAGTGTTTTCATGGACCACTAATTCCTAGGAATGTAAGGGTTCTAAGTAAAAAGAATTCTCTAAGCAATCTTTGGTGACACTCATTACACAGTCAATGGGAGCCAAAACCGGTTTGGCTCAGCAGATAGAGCACATGTGTCAAACACAAGGCCCGCGGGCCAAATCCGTCCCGCCAGGCCTTGCAATGTGGCCCGCAACCGCGCTGTCATCACTGCACTCCGCTGCGTTTCCATCACAATGACAGTTTATGACTGTTCAGTAAACCATTCGGCCCGCGATTTAGGCTGGATTTTAGATTTTGGCCCCTTCTCTGATTGAGTTCGACACCCCTAGGATAGAGTGTTGGTCTGCAGACTGGAAAGTCCCAGGTTCGATTCCGGTCAAAGGCATGTATATTGGTTGCGGGCACACCCCCAGTGGGCTGTGTGCAGGAGGCAGCTGGTCAATGTTTCTCTCTCATCGATGTTTCTAACTCTCTATTCCTCTCCCTTCCTCTGTGAAAAATCAGTAAAATATATTTAAAAGAAAATTTTTTTAAAAAAATAGTCAATGGGTTTACCTATTGAAAATAACATTTATATGAATGTTATCAGATTCCATTTCCCAAACTGTCTAAGGAACTTTTTCCCCCCCCCCACATAGCCCTCTGGGACCAGGACTCTGCAGAATGCATTCTAAGAAAAAATTGTGCTAGCCATAGGCTGGGCAAATGTGTCTGGGCTCTTAGCCTGAGTCCCCTGCTCCCAAGCCTGCCTCCAGATAAGCATCTCACCCGACAATGCTCTTCAATATCTTAACTCTTCATGGTCCAGAGAGTGACAGTCCATTCTTTTCCCACTATAGAAGGCCCTAGAAGTTGCAGATTTGGGTATGTGAGGCCATAGGTTGGCAGCACTGGCAGCTAAATTCCAACATTACCACTTAAAATTCAAAATGAAAATCTGCAGTCTTTTCAAAAAGCATTCTCTTTCTTCATATTGTCACATTGCCTGTATAATTTTGACAGAAGGCACTGTGGAGATGGCAAGTAGCCTCTACCGGTGTTATGGACTGAAAAATTCCCAAGGCCAGCGCAGCAGCTGTGCACCATAAATTCCACAAGGCCAGCACAGCAGCCACTGCATAGCTCATTAAAACAAGCTCATTAAAAGCAGGATGTGTTGACCACTATCTGATACAAGAGGGGTAAGGCCACATGGCAGCAGGAGGAAGGGAGAACAGACATGTTAAATGTAAAAAATTAATTAGGAATTGCTGATGGCTAAAGGCAAATATTCGCTTCTGTACATGTAGTTTGTTTGCTTGCTAAGGATGAGAAGCCTATACTATAAGCAAAAGGCTTCTAGAGCTTGGGGCTGTAGTCCGGTTCCGGGATCGTCAAACAGTGACACACCGGTTCATAGGTAGATGCTCAATAACTGTGCCACTAGGGGCAGGGGACCATACACATTTCAAGACAGGATAACAGTGCCTTGTGGAGCCTGGGACAAAAGGGAAAATTAGGAGTACGGACTTGGACATTTTGTTCATTTTGGACTTTTCATTGCTTTTGGTTTTTTAAACGACTGCATTAAGATATTATTTATCATGATAAGTTAGTGTTGTTGGGTTGTTGTTGTTTTTTGTTCCCCTTAAATTTTGCACCGAGGCAAATAAGTGCATCGTTGTCTCGCACTAGCCCTGGCCCTAATAGCAATATTTTAAAAGAGGGTGGACACAAAGAAGGGACACGTGGAGGAAACCAGGGTGCAGCCAGGCCGCTGTGAGGCCACTGTGTGCGGGTAGACTCCAGAGGGCGCCGGTCCCAATCTAGGGGCAGCACCACCCAGCTCTCTCAGCCAGTGGCTTTGCAGGGAAGGCAGAAAGGGCTTCCTTCCAGGGCCGCTCAGCCCACAGAGGCCATCTTGCGGAACGGTGTTCCCGCTGCAGGTCGCACTGGCGCAATCACAGTGCATGATCGCAATTACATTGGCGCCTGCACGCCCGGCCAATTACGCTGCCGCCCTATTTGCGTCAGCCAATGGGAGCGCGCCGAACGTCAGAAAGTGGGCGGGCCTCCAGCGGCTGTTACCCATAGGGCTGCGCGGCTGCACGCGGAGTGACCGAGGAGGTGGTCGAAATCCTCGCGCGGAGCCGGAGCGGCTGGGCCAGCGGCGAAGGCGACAGCGCGGCTCTGAGGCTCTGAGGTGCAGCGGGCAGGGCGGACCTTGGTTGGGCGAGGGTGAGGGCGACGGTGCAGTGAGCGCGGTCGCAGCGGTCCGGGTGGTCAGGGCCGCAGTGGCCGGTGGTGGGAAGGAGGCTCTCGAGGCCTTCTCCGTGGTCCAGGACAGGGAGGCAGGCCAGGTTGGGGGTGGGGTGGCCCCCAGGGTTTGCGCCTTCGCCAGGTGGCCTGGGCGATCCGGAATCCCCCATGTAGGTGCCTTTATATTCGGTGCCAAGTGGATCTCCCATTCTGGCTGCACAGGCCCCAGGCAGACTAGCACCCCACAAAAGTCCTTTAGAGCGGTTTGGGGGCCTGTCTCCTGGTAAAGGTGGAGTTCCACTCGTGTAGTAAGGTGACCAGACGTCCCGCTTTGGGCGGGACATGTCCCAATTTTTAACAATTTGTCCCGAGTCCCGCAGCGTTAAAAAAAAAAAAAAAAAAAAAAAAAGTCCTGATTTTTGGAAAGATTCTTTCCAAATTTTTGGACTTTTTTAAAACGCCGCATGACGCGAGACAAATTGTTGAAAATCGGGACGTCTGGTCACTTCAGTCTATAGGTGCGTGAACCACAGGCGGGCTTAGAAGCAACCGGGAGAAGTGGATGTTAAGCTAATTATCTAAATGTGTCCTGAGCCGAGACCGGTTTGGCTCAATGGATAGAGCGTCGGCTTGGGGACTGAAGGGTCCCGGGTTCGATTCTGGTCAAGGGCATGTACCTTGGTTGCGGGCACATCCCCAGTAGGGGGTGTGCAAGAGGCAGCGACTCTCTCTCATCGATGTTTCTAGCTTTCTATCTCTCTCCCTTCCTCTCTGTACAAAATCAATAAAATATATATTTTTAAAAAATAAATAAATGTGTCCTGAATGCAAGGTGTGGGGGGGGGGGGGGGGCGTTCCAGTGGACACGAAGGTTTTCTTAGGAAAGGGGAATTGGGGTGAGATCTGAGGTTGAGCAGAAATTACAAGTGGTTGGGGGCAGGGCGTGGGCAAGAGGACACAGCTGGCCAAAGTTAACCACGGAGCTCAGGCCTTCGGAGCGCCTTCTAGGCTGTGCTAGGATTTTAATCTTGATCCAAAGGACAGATTCATTGTTGCTGAGGTTTGAGCAAAGGCGTGCAGGGATGAAGTTTGCATTTTGGAAAGATGACTCTGGCCAGTGGGAGGTTATTGCTCTGATCCGTGTGTGAGTCAGGGCTAAGATGGCAAGACGTGCTGAGGGTGAAGGAGGGAGTGCCCCATGGGCTGGTTCTGGGATTGACAGCACAGCAGGGAATCATTTGGTAAAAAAGAACCTGGAGAACACAATGAAAGTGGGTGCATACCTGGGAGTGGCATTGCAGGGTCCTTTGATCAGCCCCTGTCTGTTAGACTGTTTTTCCAAAGAGGAAACAGCATTTTTTACCTTCCCCAGCAATGTGTGAGGGTTCCAGTGTCTCCACATAGAGCCAACCTTTATTTTCCATGTTTGTTTATGTTTTTATAACCATCCTAGTGGTGTAAAAGGTATCTCATTGTGGTTTTGATTTGCATTTCACTGAAGAATAACATGATCTTGTGTGTATCTTTGGAGAATTGTTTATTCAATTTTCCAAAGAATTGAATAAACAATTCACAGCTGGCTCTGGGCACATAGTGGAGGAAGGTAGATTTCCTTCCTCCTCATCCCCCCTCTACTGGGAGCACAGATGTGGGTTCAGAGTCCCAGAGGGTTTCTTTATGACAGTACTAGAGGCCCAATGCATGGAATTTGTGACTGAGGGGTTGGGGGTTTCCCTCAGCCCAGCCTGCATCTTTCCAATCTGGGACCCCTTGGGGGATGTCCAACTGCCGGTTTAGGCCAGACCCTCTCACAATCCAGGACTGCTGGCTTCTAACAACTTGCCTGCCTGATTGCCCCTAACTGCTCCCCTGCTGGCCTGATTGACACCTAACTGCTCACCTGCCAGCCCTATTGCCCCCAAATACCCTCCTCTGCCAGCTCGATGGCCCCCAACTGCCCTCCCCTGCCAGCCATCTTATGACAACATGGGGCAGCCATCTTTTGAGGGCATGAGGGTCAATTTGCATATTACCTCTTAATTATATAGGATAGGATCACCCGCTCCCCCACATCCTCTGTCCAGTTGCCCTAGTCTTGGATCTGCTTCCTCAGAGCAGCCATGGCTGAAGTCCTGGGACAGGAAGAGGGGCCTGACAGGCCTATGCCTCACAGCTCTCACCAAGACGCCCACTGACAGAGGGGCCAGGATGGTGCTTCCGGGTCGGGGTGATGCCTACAGACACTTCACCAGGAGCAGCAGTGTTCCCACAGGCTCTGCCCAGGTGCCCTCTAGGGTGGGACCAGGAAGGTCTTTGAGTGATGGAGGGAAAGGGTTTTTTAAACACTTGCACTCCTCATGCCTCCCTGTCCCACCCTAGGCCTCTGTCCACAACCTGAGCAGGGCGTCACTGGCCTTGCTCAGCAGCACTGGCCCCCAGGGGTGGCTGCTGAGAGCACCAGGCGCAGCTCAAGTGGCTAGCCTAGGCTTTCTCGTATGGCAGCTGGGTTCAAGGAGCTACTGTCCGTAATTTTTTTAAACACTTGTAGGAAGTATAGTTTATTTCAAATGTACAAGTCAGTGATTTTAATGATGCAACCATCAAATTTTTTGGAACATTTTTTATTCTTCAAGATCCCTTATGCTCATTTACAGCTAACTCTCTTCCTATACCCTACCTTAAAGGGCAGACATTAATCTGCTTTCTGTCTATAAATTTGCTTTTTATACATTCATTTATATGGAATCATAAAGTATGTGATCTCTTGTCTGATTTCTTTGTGTTTTAGAGATTAATCTACAGGGTTTCATGGGTCAGTAGTTTGTTCCTTTTCACTTCTGAAAGATTGTATGGATATACCATGCCATTGGTTTTTAGTAAGTCTACAGTTGGTTTTGGAAACATTTTTTTGTTGGCCTAGTACATTGTTTTTTAGTGTTCCTTAGAAATTTTGAAAGAATGTCTTGGGTATTTAGTTTATTACCCCTATTACATTAGAATCTTTTACTATAATTGTCACTTTGTCAAATTCTTGTTTTTCTAAACTATTTTAAATGTAATTCGGAATATAATAATAGTTCAATATTTATACCCTCTAGTATATACATCCTTGAGATATGCAGGCCACTGCAGTGGTAAAGACAGCTGCTAACAAGAAGTACCACAATAATGGAGGAAACATCCAGAAAGGTAAGGGACAGACCAATTGGCTTTATTCTGGGTAGAGAGAGAGATGCTAAATATAATTGGGCTAGATCGTACCCACTCCAGTGTTGCTACTTTTTAAACTTTCCTCCCAGTAATGTAAAATTCAGCAAGTTTTACCTTGGTAACCTCACTCCAGTGATTTTTAGAGAATATGGGCAGCCCCCTGTCAGGGAAATGGAAGATTTAGGGAACAGAAGGTGAACCAGAAGACAGCCTTTCCATGCAGCCAGGACTTTGGGAATGCGGATGGGTACACTTGTCTTCGGTGGAAAGCGGCCAGGCTGCTCTGGCTACCCAAGTTGAATGTGATTTGACTTCACACAAATCTGAAATTTCTTTTTCTCTGGTAATGGGAAGAGAGAAAATAAGCAATGGCAAGAGCATAAAAAGCAAGATAACTAAACTTTATGTGCTTAGGATTGTACGTGGTTTTAACTATTAAAAAGGACTGTAGAAAAAAAATTTAATGCTATTTTAAGTCGGAATAAAAGTAATGAATTATTCAGCAAAGGAATTAACATAATAATCCACTTTGGAAACAAGTTAGATTCCTACCTTACGCTAAAGAGAAAAAAATCTACATAGTGTAGAAGGACTGTGTTGTACACATGTAGAATAAGTTATAAAAGAATGTTATTTTCTTTTTAGAAGAATACTTTTATAATCATGCGGTAGGAAAGGCCACAGAGACAAAACCCAGAAGTCAGAGAAGAAAGGACTGATCCATTTAATTAAATAACCTTAATAACCATAGTATGACATTATTTATACTAATAGAGTAATATGCTAATTAGGGCGGACATCTTTTGGACGTCCATTGGTATTTCCACCAGACAAAGCCACAGCATCTGCGAGGCCTGGGGCTCAAGGCAGCTGTGGGCTCACAGCAGCCATGGGCTCAGGCTCCTGTGAGCACCGGCAGCTGCGAGGCCCCAGGCTCAGGCCTCGCAGCTGGTGGCCAGCAGTGGCAGCAGCAGAGGGGTGATGGAGGCAGCGCCTTCCCCTGATTAGCCTGGTCATCTTCTGCAGAGGGAGGCCAGAGGCGGGAAGAAGTAATGGGGTAATGGGGATGGCAGGTAAGCTGTCAATAGGACATCCCCTGAGGGTTCCTGGACTTGAGAGGGGGCAGACCCCACTCCAGTGCACAAATTTTTGTGCATCGGGCCTCTAGTAAAAAGATAAGCAATAAACTAGGGAAAAGTCCTTTAGACATAAGAAAAAAAAAGAATTATTATCCAGAATATATAATGAACGTATATACAAATCTCTTAAGAAAAATGCAATCAACCTATCTATAATATATAAAAAAAAACAAAAAAAAAACAGGGACCATAACAGCCATAACGATCTTAATGACCAGTTGCTATGACACCCACTGTGGTCAGCTAACTGGCCTGATTGAACTCTTCCACCCCAACCCCTAGTCAAGAGCGGGACAGCAGGCCAAATGCCCCTTCCCTTCCCCCCTGCCAGCCCTGCCCCCATCAACCCACCCCACCATGATAGGCCAGCCTGCCCCTGATTGCACCCCTCACCCAATAGGGGGCGAGGTTGGCTGGCCAACCTCCTGCAACCCCTCCCCCCTGGCCACACCCCTGATGAGCCCACAGCCTCTTCCCCTGGCCAGACCTGCCCATGATTCCCCCCACCCCAATAGGGGCAGGGCCGGCCAGCCAATATCCTGTAACCCCTCCTTCCGCCCAACCCCACATCAGTCCCCCCACCCTAATCAGCAGCAGGGCTGGCTGGTCAACCACCCATGGCCCCTCCCCCAGGCCACTGGCCCTAGATTGGCACCCACCCACAGCCCATCCCTATGGCTGCCCCCAACCCCGATTAGGGGTAGGGCCCTTAAGCCAATTGCTGTTGCCCCTTCTCCCAGCCAGCCCAACCCTGCCGGCAGGCCAACCTCCCACCATCTCCTACTCCCAATAGGCCCAGCCCTGATCTGCTCCAATTGAGGCCGGACTAGCCAAACCCCACCTGTGCATGAATTCATGCACTGGATCTCTAGAGAGTTTAAAAGTAAAGCTAACACCACTCTATTTAGCTCCAACCCTGTATTTGTAACAGCCTATTAAACCAGCAATTTTCAACCTTTTTCACATAAGTTAATATTTTTTGCCAATCTGACAAAAAAATAGATAATTTTGATTGACCTACTTAAAAAATAATCATAGTTATTACCTACCCTTTTTGCTCCATAGTGAGTTTTATTAAAAATCAAGTGCCTATACTTGCATATAAGGATTTCTGGTACCAAGCAGTCACCATCTTGTGTGATGTGACCAGTAAGATGCAACTCTATTATATGATCTATATTTTTATGGTTTGAGACAGGGCATTCACACTGGATGGCTATTATTGTGTTGGCTGTTGTTACTTTTTTATTTGCCAATCTAAGTGTAAAGAGGTCAGTAACCCTGACTAAATAATTAAGTATTATATGTTTTAAAAATTCTTGCAACTCACTGGTTGAAAATTGCCATCTTAGACATTTGAATCTGAGTGTTTTATTGCTGACCTCAAACTCCAAAGGCCTGGAAATGAACTCATTATATTCTCCTCCCCCTTCCCCCCAACTTTGCTTTTCTTCTTCATCTTCTAAATCAGCTATTCTCTAGCTCCAAAAATTCCCATTCAACTGCAATACCAAGTCTTAAACCTTATTATTTTAGAGCAATATTTAAGCAGGTGGTGGCCAATTAGTGAGTCATGAAATCAGCTTAGTTGATTGAAGTCAGCTTTTTAAAAATAAAACAAAATAGATCAGAAAATACATTAGACATAGTTACTGTTTTGTAAAATGTTTGTTTCACTTATTCACATATGTATTGTCTACTGGATCTTGATATAAATGTGTTTCTGATTGTGTTCTTGGGCAGTAAATATATATTTGAAAGCCACTAATCTCTCTCTACCTCATATACCATTCCTAATCAAACACCAAGTCTTGTCAATTGTGGAACTTTTATACCAGCCCCACATCTGCATTCTTGGTCTATCTGGCTCCAGTCTGGCCCTTCAAGTCTTCTTTCTTATTGTTACTTGAGGTGTCTAAACTCAATTTCATTCACATGACTACCCTGTTCAGAAGCTTTCAGTTGTCCTATGTAGCCTTAGAACAAGAGCCAATCTCCTTAGAACATATAAAAGGCTGCTTTTCTGTTGACAGCTCAAATCATTCCAGTAGAACTATTTCACTCCAAAGTGGCTTAATCTTTCCTGTAAATGCCATAATATTTTACATTGCTTTATAGGTGCTGTTCAATTTGCCTAAGATAACTAATGTGTTTCAAAAAATACTTTTTAAATATAAAGTTTTCTCTGAAATTGGCTTCACTTTTCTTCTTTAGAATTTACCTGCTCATCATCACAGCTCTGTCACCACTTATTATACCTGTATTTCATTTATGTGTGCCTTTCTTATTTGTGACCCTATGAAAGCCATAAGTATTTGGATACACCACCCATGTCTTTGTTGTTACCACCAGGATCTTGACCACTATCTTAGCTGGGGCTACCATAACAAAATACCATAGACTGGGTGGTTTAACCAACAAAGATACTTATTTTTCACAGTTCTGGAGGCTGAAAGTTCAAATCAGGATACCAGTATGGTCAGGTTTTGGTAAGGGCTCTCTTCCTGGTTTGTTAATGGCTGCCTTCTTGCAGTGTCCTCCACACATGGTGGAGAGAAAGAGCAAGCTCTCTGGCACTCATCAAATCTTAAGGAACCCATCCTCATGACCTCATCTAGTCCCGATTACCTCCAAAGGCCCCATTTCCAGTTACTGTCACAATGGGAATTCAGGCTTTAATGTACAAATTTTGAGGGAGACACGATTTAGTCCATAGTGACAACCACGGGGGATACTTGTCATAGATAATGTAAAAGTATTCCTACATTGGGAGGAACTTGGATCACATCTGAGTTATTTTCTACTGTTAAGTTTCTGTAATGTCCCTGTTATTAACATGTTGTCCTTTTTTTTTTTTTTTTTTTTTTTTTTAATCAGATGAGCCTTCTAATCCTAAGAAAGAAAATTTGTCATCTTCCAGTGGTTGTAATGAAGCCAAAGTGACTTTTAGTGATGATGACTGGGATTCCTTGGCACTAGAACAAAGAGCTAATGACAAAGAAATCAGCAATATTGACAAAGTAGATTTACTGGAATCATCTTTTACTTCAAGTTCAGATACTAACAGAGAGAGTACTTGCTGTCAGTCAAGGGAATTTGAAGACAGTATTGACTATGTTTTCTTAAATGAAACATACTCTATACTTTATTCAGAGTCAAAACTAAAGAATGAAAATCTTACTCTTTTAAATTCAGAATTAAGTTCTAAAATACAGAAAAGAGAGGAGGTGTTTTTTGATATTTTAGAACACAAACTTAATAAGATTATTGACTTAGAAAGAATCAAGATTTCAGATGATGATTATGAAGAAACTCCTGAAGATGTTCAGAAGTACGATACAGATGAAGACTCACAGCAGGAATATCATAGTGCAGAAGAACAAGAATATCTGAATAACCACTTATCTCTTGATCAAACAAAAACTTTAAATATATCTAATTTGGAAGTTGTTGGATTAAGAAATTCAGGTTATGAAGTTGAACATGCTGGCAATCTAGAAGTTAATCACATTAAGTTGGAAAGTTCTAGCATCTCTTTAGATTCAATTGATGATTATGGACAAGGAGATTCACCTCACGTGTCCAAATATCAGAATTCTGTTATGTTAGGAGAATATCATAAACCAAAGCATGAAAAGTGTAAGGATCAAGAGACTAGTTTATTGTATCACACAGTATTTGATGAAATTATACTAAGGAATAGTCCTTCTGAAAGCCAGGAATCTCAGTCTAAGAGTGTTTTTTTTAACCTTCAACAAGCATTGAAAACCAACATTTATACAGGCAAAATTAAATCTCAAGTAACTGAAAGGAAAGATTGTTGTGGAAATGCAACTGTTGAGAACAAAATGTTACACTTTGAAAATCCTAGCACGTTACTACAACCCTTTAATGATTGTCAAACTTCCTGCACCTCTATTTGTGATGATTCAGTAACTTCTGCTTGTGGACATTCACATTATAAAAGCCTGCCGAGCATTCCCAACTCAGTCCTAGATTTTTCTGTTACTCCACCAAGGATTGGAGCCAAAGATAAGCAGGCAGTAAAAGAAGATAGCTCCCTAAAAGTTACTAATGGCAGTTCCATTAATAAAACATTCTTTCATAGTATAGAAGAAACTTGTCCCAAATTTACGACAGAGGCAGGTAAGTGCACTGTCACGGTTAATCAGACAGTGGATGTTAGCACTGATTTCAGGGCTTGTTTCACAAACAGCAGAGGAACAAGTACAAGACCTTCCATAGTATCTACATCCAGCAACACAGACATAACAATGATGAATAAAAAACGCCCTGGTGAATGGCAAAGGGGAAAACAAAGAAGTGTGGGTTGTAATACAGATTGGTCATACAGTCAAGACAATGAAGATACACCAATGGCTATGACAAAAGGATCACTGGGAAAATCCCTCTCAGTCAACAGTTTAAAACCTAATGGAAATTTCTTAAATAAGGTAAAACCAATATAATAGAATTTTATTTGACTTTATAAAGAGGCAGTGTGTGCTAATGTAAATTGAAGTTTAATAGAAAATACTGATGCTTTTGTAAAAAAAATAAAAAATAAGGGAACAAGTAGATAGAATGCCACCAAGCCTTTTCTGGTGGCTGCTATTGCCACATAGTAATTGGGTTTTACATTTTACCAGTTTGGAGCCTCAGAAGGTATTGTTTGGCAGATAGTTCTAATAAGATTTAAAATCATGTTTGTAGGATTCCCTGGAATCAAGAAAAACAACTGATATTGCAAACTTAAAGGAACATCCTGAGAGGTAAGTTAGATATTTAAACTTGCAGATACACATGGGGGGAAAATCAAAATAGTAATTTGCTTTTTGTAAGGTACTCAACCATCTATCTGTATATATAAAAGTCTAAGTGACTGTTCAGCTGGCCAACCAGTAGCTATGATACACACTGACCACCAGGGGGCAGGAGCTTCCCAATTGTGGTTCTCAGGTGCCACACCTGGAACCAGAAAGGAAGGGACCCAATTCCAGGTGCATCACCTGAGAGAACTGCCCTCTCCAGTCTTGCAATCTAGGACTCCTTGGGGGATGTCAGAGAGCTGGTTTCGGACTGATCCCCACAGGCCAGGGCAAGGGACACCCACCAGTACACAAATCTGTGCACTGGGCCTTTAGTACAGAATAATAGCTTAAAAGAACTTAAGAAATCATCTGCTTCAGCCATTTGCCTTCATACAAAAAACTCTTCTATAATAAAAGGGTAATATGCTAATTAGACCAAGACAGCCGAAGGATCTTTGGACCTCATTCTGGACATCCTTTCAGAAAAAGCTGCCACAGCGGGAACCGAGACAGAGGCAGTTAGGGGTGATCAGGAAGGCAGGCAAGCAGTTAGTTGTAATCAGGCAGATATGTAGAGTGGTTAGGGTTGATCAGGCAGGCGAGCAGTTAGGAACTAGCCGTCCTGGATTGCGAGAGGAATGTCCGACTGCTGGTTTAGCGGGATCAGGCCTAAACCAGCAGTCAGAAATCCCCCAAGGGGTCCCAGATTGTGAGAGGTTGCAGGCTAGGCCGAATGACCCACCCATCCTGTGCATGAATTTTGTGCACTGGCCCTCTAGTACTAGGATAATATACTAGAATGTGAAAGTTTTTTTCACTTACTGAGATTTCAGTCTCAATAATTTCTTTAGAAAATCATGGCATCTTTATTCAACCTAAATCCATACTGATTTAGTTACTCAATTTTCTTTCATTTGATTTCCTGTAGACCAAAACAAAATAGTACCTTTGGAAAATGTCATATATAAGAAAAAAGAAATAGCTATGTTTACTTGGATGCTTTAATCTTGATTTTAATTCATTGTATAATTAACTTTGCACTTATTAGATACCCTTATCATTCAGAACACTGGTGAACTAGGAAGTGGGAATAGAGAAAAGGGAAGTCTCTGAGAGCCAAGTTAGTTTTCATGCTCTGAATGAAGTCATTTACTTTTTACTTCATTCTTCTGAGTTTAATTCGGTGATCAGTCCTATAAAATTAGATAACAGAGTTGGTTTCCTGACACAGGAGTATTGAGAAAAGCTAGAAATGGCAACTAGTAGCAAGAACTGTTATCATTCAGAAAATGTAGTACTTTGGGGCTTTTTTATAAAATAACACAATGTTTGTTTATAATAATGACAATTATTAAGAAAAATGTCTGCTATATCTGTTTTTTATTAAAAAAGGGAACACATTTAAGAACAGTTTCCATCCAGAATGCTTATAACTTTAAAATGTTGGCCAAAGCTTGATTTAGGTTGAAAAACCTATTGATTCTGGATAAAGTCAGTACTGTGGAATTCTTTTTCATAAAAGGAAGTATGAATGTGAGAATTATTATTTCCTTGAGTTCTAGAAAGAATATATTTAGCTTTGACTTTTGATATTTCTCCTTTTCGTGGTTGTAATGTATTCCTGTAGCCTTTCTATGTTTGGTAGAAATTGCTTTAAACTTGATAGGGAAATGTAAGGACTTAAAAACAGTATCTAGTGGCACATAACAGAAAAATATTGGAGATCGTACCTAACCTAGTCTTTTATTTTAAAGGGAACCTCAACTTTGGAAAGAGATGGAGAAGAAATTGCCATCAAAATGCTGTCAGAAAACAATGCAGAGAGCCATCAAAGCAGAGTTGCACCTTTTAAATATTCACTATCAGTTGTGTCATCGCCATTGTAGTGATATCTACAAACTTGTAATGGAAAATAAGGATGGATTAAATAGGTGATTGTTAAATTTAAATCTGTGTCATCTTAGAAATTTATCACTAGCTTTAAATTCTAGAAAATTTCTTTAATTTCATTTTTGAAGGGCAAAAGCAGGAGTAGATTTTAAAACATAGTACATTTGAATTTCATAAAGAGACAACAGTACATGTTGGGATGAGGAATACAGTAAAAAGAACTTGAGAGATCATCTGCTTCAATAAATTATTTTTGTTGCTTAGATTTTGGGTTTTTTATGAAGTCCCAAGTACGGACGAAGTAAGTTGCAGGGTTTCACATTACATTCCATCACATTCTCTCTGGCTTACATAATGGGGATTGCTGGTACTGCTTCTATTTTATATTCTGTGGTTCATTTTGCTTTATTAAACATTTAAAAGAAAATATTTTAAAGGTCTGATAGAATTAGAACTAAGTATATAAATACAATATTAGTGTTAAATGGATGACTTCAGACTAAATCAGTTTTGTGAACTTACCTTTTGAACAGGAATTTATCCACTAATTCTACTAAAAAGGAACTAGGATCAGCACTACTGTCTATTTTGGGAGACTTAAAAGTTAAATATGTAAACTTGAAAGAAAAAGTAAACAAGGGCATACCACTGGAAGAGCTGCCCCCTCTGTCAGTAGAATCAAAGTTATTATCTACCTTCTCTACTTTTGCTTCCAGGGTATGTATTTATGTCTTAGGAATACAATTTTTACTTTATTTAGACAAAAGATTTTAAATTAAAAGATTTTTCTTTCCTTTTATGTCTTTCCAGCTAATGAAAAAAGAATCACATGTGTAAGTTAGGTTTGATTTTATCTTAAAAATTGCTTAATTTCGTTAATTTTAAGTTTCTATTTTGGTCCTTAATTAGGACATTGATAAATCTTTAATGAAATGTTTATCTGTTTAGATTTTCAGGAGCAGATTCTGAACTAGATAATCAAAGTACACGTGATGTTGATGTTTCTTCAGGCCTAAAAAAGACACTTGCACAAGTGAGGGTTTTTTGTTTTGTTTTTTGTTTGTATTTTAGTTCATCAGTATAAATCTGTGATTTTATGGCTTAAGTGAAGTAAACTATAATTGGCAGAAGTTCTCACATTCTTCTTTTAATTTAACTGGCTTACTTTGTGTACTGCTATTTGAAGGATATCACTGATTAGAAGGAACATATATCCTAATCAAACAGAGTCAATAGTATATGTTAAGAGGATGACCATATAATTTATCATTATACCAGGAGATTTGAGGATGAAACATAATGATGTTCATATGTCAAGATACAAATCTAGACTGTCTCGGGCAAACCATCATGTTGACCCAGTGTGATAAAAACTAATATCTTAGAGAATTTGTTTATTGAGGTAGAGTAAAATAATATGTCATTCATTTTACACAGGGCAAAGTTTTCATTCCTTTATTAGAATGGATATAATTTTTAATATGCTCTTCATAGGTTTTCTTGACCTCGTTTGGTCCCAAGGAAATGTTGTGAAGTGCTATAGAATCATAAATTAGATTCCATTATTAAGTGAGTCAGCATGGTAGGGTAGCTGATTTTTTTACTTTCTGACTTTGGTTTTAACCCTGAGATTATATTCTGTGGGTAGTCTTATATAATAAGATGCATTCTAAAGCCAAAAGTGAATACTTAATTGATTTATATTCCTTTCTATTAACATAAGTGATTAAAAGTAAATTACTTTAGCAATTTATTCCACCGTTGTACTCAAACCCATTATACCAAAGAACAGATCTAAAAACAGATTTTGATATTCTCATATTTCTTATGTAGTTTACTCAACTTGCTTATTTCATGATATAAAATGTTCTAGAGAGATTTTGTTTCATCATTTGTAATGGTAGCAGTGGTATAACCTCATTTGGGGAAGAACAATAAATTATTTTTAAAACTATAAGATGTAGATAGACATATTTTTTTATAATCTTAAGCTTTGGCTCTAAAAGAGTATCTTTAAAAAATGTTTTCATTTTTATTTTTTATTTTATAGACGGATAGCGAGATAGAAGTATCAGTCAGCTGCCTCCTGCATGCCTCCTACTGGGGGTTGAACCAGAGAACGGGGCATGCGCCCTGGCTGGGAATCACGCCTGTAAACTCCAACCTGTGAACTCTTGGTCATGGGTCGATGCTCAACCACTGAGCCACACCAACCGGGCAATAAAACAATATTTTAAGTTGTGATCATATTTTAATATCTGTCTAATTAAATTGACAGATTATGTCTGAAAGCCAGTGTAGTTTAATGTGTCTAAATTTTAGTTACTTATATACCATCTTCACAATTCTCCATTGCCGTATATTGCCTGTAATATTACTTGCTTTGTGTTCTTCTTTAAACAGTTCTCCTTTTTAGTTAAAATTATGTAAAGAGTAACTGATTTACTATTATATTTGGGAAAGAAACATTACTTCCCATAGATATAAGCCACATTAAATACATAATTTAAGTGTTAATGTGGAAAATATTTATATGTATACCTTCAAAAATCATCTGAATTACATTGAGAATGCGTATGCCACACTTTGCTAAATAATGGTAGTGTTAGCATATAGTTTCTACACACAGACTGGGGTCATTCAAATCCTAATTCTCATTAACTGTATGACATTCAGTTTGCTCAGCTGCAAATGTAAGTGGAGAATGATTTTGCTTTCAGAGCCTTCATTGTTATGAGGGCTAAGGCCAGTGAAGAGTGCCACCACATAGTAAGAGCACCGTAACTATTAGTTCTTATTATTTTCATTGTTTTTATTATTTTAATCCTCAGGTGTCTTTATTGTCTGACAATAGTTATCCTAAACAAGGTACATCACCCAAGGAAGATGGTTTAAAAAATGGTGATATAGATGGATACTTTAGTCAACTGAAACTTGATGATAAAGGTCAGTATAAAAATGTATTGTCTTACGTCATTGCTGGAAAAAAATAAGATTTAAAATGTCCCTAGTGCCCATTCATTAAATTAAAATAAATATTCTTAATTGAATGGTATCATCCTGATTACGAATGATAAGTCTATTCTTTTTGCATATACTTGGCATCCTTAAGGTTACTTAATACCATCTATAATAATAAAAGTGTAATATGATAATTAGACTGAATGTCATTCCGGATGACCTTCCAGATAAAGCCATGGTGGCGGAGGCAGAGGCAGCTGCTGTGGTGGCGACCAAGCAAGCCCCTTGCACAAATTTCGTGCATTGGGCCTCTAGTATCTGATAATGCCAAATAATGATATAGACTTTTATTATTCTGGTTCATGTCTTACAATCTAAATATTTTCCTGTCCAATTTGTATTCCTGCAAATTGTGTAATATTTTTATTTTGTTTTCTATGAAAAAAATATGATCATTCCAAAAAGAACACTAATTTGATTTTAAAGAAATAAAGAGCTGCAGTACTGTTTAATATCTTTTTAAAGACATTTATTGTTAGTCTGTGGAGAGAGATGATACAAATATCTTTAATAAAGAATAATTTAAAAATCTGAAAAACAAGACTAGGGATTGGTATTAATGAAAGGGAAACTGGGAAGCAAATCACAGACTGGAAAGTACTTTTTATTTAGGGATTACTGAAAATCCTTCTCAGAGAATACCCCCCACCTCCATCCTCATCTGAGAATATGCTTCCATTAATTCTAGAGCGGGGGAGAGAGAAACATCAATCTGTGGCCCCTTACACACCTCAACCGGGGATTGAACCGGAAACCTGCTTATGTGCCCTGAGAATCAAACTCTCAACCTTTTGGTGTATAGAACAATGCTCCAACCACCTGAGCCACCCATCCAGGGCCCTTCTCAGAGAATCTTTATGCTTGGTTCTCCTGTGTTGTTTTATTTATATATATATATATATATATACACACACACACACACACACACACACATTTTTTTTTTTCCACAGAGAGGAAGAGAGAGGTATAGAGAGCTAGAAACATCGATGAGAGAGAAACATCAATCAGCTGCCTCATGCATAACCCCTGCTGGGGATGTGCCTGCAACCAAGGTACATGCCCCTGACCAGAATTGAAACGGGACCCTTTGGTTCACATGTCAGTGCTCTATCCACTGAGCCAAACCGGTTTTGGCTGTTCTCCTATTTTTATAATATTTATTTTTATACTTTAATAATAGTTGTCATGCTGGTTTATTCTGAGAAGCTTTTAGGTAACTTCTCAGAAGACAAAACCTACATCATTCATAGCTATTTGTGTTCAATTTCTCAGATTCCAAACATTATCAAGAAACAAGTGAAGACTGGTTTGATGCTAAAGAGAGCCTGACAGGAGGCGATTGCTCAGGAATACAAGATAATCAAATAGAACAAGACAAATTGGATCCAAAGTTTATATCAGGTTGGTTCTTAACAGTTTACTAAGAAATCCTAACCTAGCTCGTTTTATTTACTTAATCTTTATTGTTAAAGTGTTATATATGTCCCCTTTTTCCCCCCATTGACCCTCTCCAACACCCCCAGCCCCCAGGCCTTCACCACCCCATTATCTGTGTCCATGGGCCATGCATATATCCATACAACTTAACCTAGCTCATTTTTAAAATGGTACTTACTGTCTTCTGTTATTGGGGGGGACTAAGCTGTTTTAAAATTTTAATTCACTTTGTGAATTTTCTTAATATAAAAAGAGAAAATTAGCCATTTGGAGGTCATTACCCTTTCAGAATACTGTCTGCTAAAAGCTTACGTCATCCCTGGACAGTGTTTCTCAGTGGTTGGAGCATCAGCTCATGAACTGATGTGTTGAGGGTTTGATTTCTGGTCAAGGGCATATACCTCAGTTGCAGATTCAGTTCCCAGCCCCTGTTGGGACATGTGTGGCAGGCAACCAATTGATGTGTCTCTCACATCAATGTTTCTCTCTCCCTCATTCCCCGACTCCAGCTCTTCTTCTCCCACTTCCCTTCTCCTTCCATCCCTTCCACTCTCTCTCTAAAAAAAAAAAAAAAAAAGCAATGGAAAAAATACTTTCTAGTGAAGATTTTAAAAAAAATTTAATATATCAATAAGTGAACAACAAACCAGTCTCTCTCTCAAAAAAATCAATAAGTAAACATTTAAGTATGAGAAAATTTAAATTACCTGAAGTGTCTCTAACCTACAATAATCACTATTAATATTCTTTACCATTCATTTATGTATTTTATGCATATATTTAATACACATAAATAGTTTTAAATAAAATGGCATTATATAATTTAGATTTATTATAATTACTTTTTTCTTGCATTTTTCTCCATATCACTTACCACATACTATATATTCTTCTTACTTAATATATTGACTACTTTCCCACACTCACACATGAAGTCAAGAATTGTTTATGCTTTGTTCACTGCCTAACCTGAGTGCCCATGGGGTATCTAGTAGATATATTGTATTACTAGTACAAGGGGAGGTGATAGATATGATGCACGTCTCCTGATTCCTATTCACTTACCTTTTCTGTTGTGCTCCCTTCTCACCCTAATGTAAAAATCTATAATAATAATAGCCTAGGGCAGTGGTCGGCAAACTCATTAGTCAACAGAGCCAAATATCAACAGTACAATGATTGACATTTCTTTTGAGAGCCAGATTTTTTAAACTTAAACTTCTAACGCCAATTCTTCAAAATAGACTCGCCCAGGCCGTGGTATTTTGTAGAAGAGCCACATTCAAGGGGCCAAAGAGCCACATATGGCTCGTGAACCACAGTTTGCTGACCACGGCCTACGTGGTTGTCACACCTTCATGCATCACGCCTTAACGTTGTCATAAGATGGCCGTCACAAGATGGCCACATGCACAGCAGAGGCGGGGCCTGGTGGTGGAGACAGGTGGCGGCAGGGGAGGGCAGTTGGGGGGCAATCAGGCCGGCAAGGGAGCGGTTAGGGGGTGATCAGGCTGGCAGGCAAAAGCAGTTAGGGGCAATCAAGGAGGCAGGCAGGCAAATGTTTAGGAGCCAGCAGTGTCCCAGATTGTGAGGGATATCTGACCAGTAGTCAGACATCCCCCAAGAGGTCCCATGTTGGAGAGGTTACAGGTCGGGCTGAGGGAACCCCCGTCCTCTTCCTGCTTCCCCTCTCCCCCCTCACGAATTTCATGCACCAGGCCTCCAGTATAAATTATAAAGGTAAATAATTAGTTTCCCTATTTTCTCTATACAGCATATTATAAACCAAAGAAATTATCAAGTTAAGTTAATGAAGAAGAGTAGGTATTATTGCCAGAGAGGAAGGATTCTACCTGAATTCTA
Source organism: Pipistrellus kuhlii (assembly GCF_014108245.1). NCBI lineage: Eukaryota > Metazoa > Chordata > Mammalia > Chiroptera > Vespertilionidae > Pipistrellus > Pipistrellus kuhlii. Next base: position 29,040,268 of record NW_023425573.1, read on the forward strand.
GCACCACCACTGACTAGATTTGTGACCTAAACTTCTAAAACTTCAGTAACCTCATCTAGAAAATGGAAATGATAACAGTTGTACCTCTCAAGGTGGTTGGAGCATTACATGAAATGATACATAGAAAATGCTTGGCATAGTGTCTGAATATGGGAAACACTTGATAAGGGTTAGACTCATTATATAATGAAGAAAATAAAAATTGTAATTATCCCATTATAAAAATTATAATACATGAATAAAAACTACTTTAAGAATTCATTCAACAGCCGGGGCCGGTTTGGCTCAGTGGTAGAGCATCGGTCTGCAGACTGAAAGGTCCCAGGTTTGATTCCGGTCAAGGGCATGTACCTTGGTTGCGGGTACATCCCCGGTGGGGGCTGTGCAAGAGACAGCTGGTCGATGTTTCTCTCTCATTGACGTTTCTGGCTCTCTATCTCTCTCCCTTTCTCTCTGTTAAAAATCAATAAAATATATATATTTTTTTAAAAGAATTCATTCAACAAATATTGTGTACCTCTCTATGTTCCAAGTATATGTTTTGGTAGTAGCTTGAAAGAATCTCAATTTAGTGAATCCTTTTTTATTTCAGACTAGGTTCTCTAAAAGTACAGACTGAAAATGCAATCTAAGACTTTAGAATAATCTATAATCCTAGTATTTATAGTTTCTAAAATAGTGCTATCTAAAGCAAGTTCTTTGACACACACACACACCCCCCCATTCTTATGTGCCATTACTATTACCTCAGCTATATATCAGCTGTTGGTATTGTCTGACTTAAAGGTTTTCTTGGTGTGTTTTCCCCAGCAAAGTCATGTGAGTCAGGAAAGCCTTGGCCAGCATTAGGGTGGGCTGGGATCCTGTGTGCATTCCACCTCTTAGCACTTCTCTGAGCAGAGACAAGTGAAGACACTGTGTTCATTCTGGTGTAATTAATTACTGTTAACTTATTGATCCATTTTTGAGCTACAAGAGACTTAATGAATCTAGTCTCTTTATTTTTAAGATGATAGGATTAATGCCCAGAAATGTTAAAACTTTTCTCCAGACTCTTGGTCTTCAGTCTAGTGCTGATATTTGCTAATTATGACTTTACTAGAGGCCCAGTACATGAAATTTGTCCCTTACCCTGGCCTGAACCCTTTCCAATTTGAGATTCTTCAGGGAATGTCTGACTGCCGGGATCAGGCCTAAACTGGCAGTTTGGCATCCCTCTCGAAATTCAGGACTGCTGGCTCCTAATTGCTCACCTACCTACCTGCCTATCTGCCTGCCTGATTGCCTTTAACTCCTCTGCCTGCCTGCCTGATTGCCCCCCCTACCTTGCCCCCTGCTGTCCTGATCACCCCTAACTTGCTCCCCTACCAGCCTGATAACCCCTAACCACCTCTGCTCGGTCCTCAGCCTAAGCCGCAGTCTGGCCTCCCTCTGTGGAAGGCAATCTGGTGGATCAGGGAAAGGCGCCTCTCTCATTGCTGCTGCCACTGCCAGCCTGAGCCTGGGCCCTTCACAGCTGCACCTCAGCCTTTCGCAGCTGCCCAAGTTTCAGCCCTCACAGCGGCTGCGGCTGTCCAGAAAATGTCCGCCCTAATTAGCATATTACCCTTTTATTAGTGTAGATAATAAGTGTTATAATCTATATATATAAAAGCCTAGGTGACTGGCCTACCAGTAGTTATGACTACCAGGGGGCAAGCGCTCAATGCAGGAGCTGCGATTCTCAGGTGATCCACCTGGAACCAGAGAGGAGGGAGCCCGATTCCAGGGTGTGTCACCTGAGAACTGCCCTCGCAATCCAGGGCCCCATGGGGCATGTCAGAAAACCAGTTTCGGAGATCCAAGATGGCTGCACCCAGGTGAACACCTAGCTGCAGCCGCACACAACAATTTCAATAAAATACAACTAAAATATAAAACGGACATTGCCCAGAACTACAGGAAGGTTGACTGACTGGAAATTCTACAGCGAGAAGCAAGGAGAAAACCAGAAGGAGGCGCGGAGGAGCTGGAAAAGCCCAAGGTACGGAGACGCGGCGCGCGGAGAGGACGGACCTGAGAGGAGGGAGGCCGAGTGCCTGGCGGGCGTTCCTCAGCGGAAAGGAGATAAAACTCCGACTGTGCTGGGCCCCCGACTGCTCTGGACCCCAGTTCTAGGCCAGACCCCGGGGACCCAGGCTCAGCCATAGGGAGCCGGGCTGTAAGGCGGAACCCCGGGGAGCGGCGAAAGGAGGTCCCGGAGGCGCGCACACTGAGTGCAGAGAAGGGACGGTCGGCTGTGCCGGGGGATTGCCCTGGCGGGAAGGAGACTGGGGCTCCAGACTGCTCTGAACGCCACCTCCAACTCCACTTCCAACGGAACTGAACCCCAATACCGGGCTCATTGGGGGAGAGCATAGACTGTTTGGCAGCAGGCGAAAATCGAAGGCACCTTTCTCTCAGAGGCGCCGGCAGCAGCGAGCACTGAAGGACCCGCATAGGGCGGGGCTGACAGAAGCCAAAGCTGCAGGCTCCACCCGGAAACCCCGCCCCATCTGTAACTGCGAAATGAGACAACAAAATAGATCACAAACGAAAGAATTGGAGGACAAAAAGCGTCTGGATATAGAGTTCAAATCTACGCTTATAAGGTTTTTCAAGAATTTCCTAGAAAAGATGGATAAGGCCTATGAGGATATGAAAAGAGATCAACTAGAATTAATAAGGAGTCAACAAGAAATGATAAGGGATCAACAAGAAATAAAGAATACATTGTCTGAAATAAAAAATATTTTACAGAGTCCTAAAAACAGGAGGGATGATCGCAAGAATCAAGTCAAAGATTTGGAACATAAAGAGCCAGAAGACACTCCTCCACAGAAGCTAGAAGGCAAGAGAATCCAGAAAATTGAAGATAATGTAAGAAACCTCTGGGACAACTTCAAGCGAACCAACATCAGAATTATGGGGGTCCCAGAAGATGAGAGAGAGCAAGATATCGAAAACATACTGAAAGAAATAGTGACAGAAAACTTCCCCCAACTGGTGAAAGAATTAGACTTACAAGTCCAGGAAGCGTACAGAACTCCAAACAAAAGGAATCCAAAGAGGACCACACCAAGACACATCATTATTAAAATTCCAAGAGCAAAAGACAAAGAGAGAATATTAAAAGAAGCAAGAGCAAAGAAGGTAGTTACCTATAAAGGAGCACCTATACGATTGTCAGCTGACTTCTCAACAGAAACCATGCAGGCCAGACGGGAATGGCAAGAAATATTCAAGGTGATGAATAGCAAGAACCTACAGCCAAAGATAATCTACCCAGCAAAGCTATCACTCAGAATCGAAGGCCAGATAAAGAGCTTCACTAATAAACAAAAGCTAAAGGAGTTCATCACCACCAAACCAGAATTATATGAACTGCTGAAGGGGGTTCTTTCAGAAGAGAAAGTAAACAAAGATAAAAATTATGAACAACAAATACGTAACTATCAACAAGTGAATCTAAAAACCAAGGAAATTAAAAAAATCTGATGAACAATATTAACTGTTGAATATAATAGAATCAGAGGTATGGAAGGGGAGTGAACTGATGATTCTTGGGGAAAAGGGGAGAGGGGGGAGTGGGAAGAGACTGAACATAAACTGTGCACCTATGGATGAGGACAATGGGGAGAGGGGAAAGGGCAGAGGGTGGGGTGGGAACCTGGTGGAGGAGAGCAATGGTGGGGGGGGGGGAAAGGAACATTTGTAATATGAACAATAAAAACTTATTTAAAAAAAAAAAAAAAATAATGGACATTCATTAAGACTTGAGCCAGGACCGGTTTGGCTCAGTAGATAAGAGTGTCGGCCTGTGGACTGAAAGGTCCCGGGTTCGATTCCGGGCAAGGGCATGTACCGTGGTTGCGGGCACATCCCCAGTAGGGGGTGTGCAAGAGGCAGCTGATCGATAACTCTCTCTCATCGATGTTTCTAACTTTCTATCCCTCTCTCTTTCTCTCTGTAAAAAATCAATAAAATATATATTTAAAAAAAAAAAAAAAAAAAGAAAACCAGTTTCGGCCAGGGTGAGGGACCCCACCAGTGCATGAATTTGTGTACCGGGCCTCTAGTAAAAAAAAATTTTAAAAATTGAACAATTTTCACTTAAAAATATCAACATAATAATGTTTATCTTCTGTTTTGCGTTATGTTTTTCTATAAGCAGAAATTAAGAATGCTGAACCCTTACAAAGAGAGAAAGGTTATGTGATACATGTTGGTGGTCTCTGCCCTTCAGTATCTGAGGTATGCTAGGATTTATTTTTTGAGCTTTATTTTCAAATTTATTAGGTGTTCATATTTTGTATTGTTGTTTTCTACCTTTCACAAACTTTTATTTTTCTTCTTTTAGGCTGATTTAAGGTCTCATTTTCAGAAATATCAAGTTTCTGAAATTTCAATTTACGATTCTTCTAATTACAGGTATATTTTCTAAATTCAGTAAGTGTGCATTTGCTAAGTGTCTGCTGTGTGCCAGAGGCTCTGTACTAGACATTAACCAAGTGGTGATAGTCGGGGCCATCCCAGTAGAGCTTCCCCAACTCCAGTAACGGGACCCACATGGACAAGCAGCTGCAGTCATTAACTGGTGCTGCTCTTCATCAGGTCTTTTTCATGGTACTTTTCACCTTGTTTTAACACACAGCAGTTACTGGATGTGTGCACTTGATCTTATTTCACAGTGGCAGTGGAGTGCTTTAGTCAAGAGAGAGAGCTCCACAGCTCTGTGGCTGGGTTCAGTTCCCAGCTCCATCAATACTTCTGCATAAATTTGGACAAATTATTTAATATTTCTGTACCCCAGGCTCTTTATAAAGTAAGAATAATAACTCCAGTACCTTCATTGCTCTGAAACTGTTTTTAGTTAAATAAATAAAATAGTAAGAATAAAGCATGGCATGTAGCAGGTGCTCAGAAAACTGTACCTTTATTATTTTTATTATAATTGTTAGTATTTTTATATTTTTATGTAGGTAACTATACCATGTGCATATAACCACATATATGTATGTTGTCACTTTCTGTTTTGTGACATTGCCAGAACAAAGTATCAAATACTAATGCTGAGAGTCAATAGAAATACCTTTACTGTTTTATCACTAAACATGATAGCTCTTCATTTAAGACATTAAAACTTTATCAATTAAGAAAGGATCCTATTTGTAGTCGAGGTTGAAATTTATTAAATATAGGTGTTTAATTTTGTCTAAATGGAGTCACTTAAGACATGCTTCTTTCCTGCTTTTATATTTTAGATATGCATCTCTTGCTTTAAAAACAAACAATGATGCAAAGTCTGCTGCGAAAGAAATGAATGGGATAGAAATAAATGGGAAACCAGTTAATGTGCGACTTGTTAAAAGTCCGGGAGAATGTACATTGCCACTTTCCTCCAAAAGTGGAAGGAGAATTAGTTTGAATAATTTGGAGAAAAGCACCAACAAAGAAATCAACTCAGCTTCCTCTGCTCCTAGATTGCCCAGGACTAGGCCAAGGCAGCTGGGATCTGAGCAAGACAGTGAATTTTTCCATTTTGACCAAGAGGTTAGTTTTAATGGTCTTTGTGTGTACCACATTGAAGTGGCTGTATAGAACAAATGACCTTAAAAGTGTCCATCTTAAAGTGGGAATCAGAAAGTCAGTCTGAATGATTTTTAACTGTGGATCCACCCTAACCTGCTTTTATACAATTCCAGTTCCCCTGAGGGAAAATGTAGATCTTTGTTGACCTAACTAGGTTCATTGACAGTGCTTTTCAGTCTTTTATCTCTTTATTTGTGGACCATACGACATCATTCTTTTTAACACAGCTAACCTTATCTCATACTTCTTAGAACCATATAATGCAATCATTTAATTATATATGCCCTCACACTATGTAATTATATAATTATATATGCCCTCATCTTTAAACATTACATGGGAAGTGATAAAGTTGCCTCAGTCATTCTTCTTTCTTCCAAACAAGTAGTTTATATACAATGTCTTGATTTCTTTGTTTCTCTTCATCTGACTTTAGCAAAATGCCTGGCATCACTTAGGCATTCCATCGTTTTTTGTTTGTTTTGTTTTTTATTTTACATACAGTAAAATCAATTTTATTTTGTATCTGTGTGTTTGCGCAATTGCATATAGACATGGTGGTTTCATGTCTATTGTATTTGTGCAAACACACAGACACCAAACAAGATATTCAAGATATAGAATAGTCCATTCCAAAACACTCTCTTGTGCTTCTTTCTGTTTCCTCTTGCTATGTTTTTGCCTTTTCCAGAATGCCATACCAATAGAATAGTATGTAGCCTTATTAGTTTGGCTTCTTCCACTAACCTTAGTGCATTTTTGCGATAGATGTATGTTATGTATCAGCAGTTCATTCCTGCTCATATTTTGACCATTTTTATTGGATTGTTTATTATTATTGAGTTCTGATTTTTTTTAATATTCTGAATAGAAATTTTTTATCAGCTGGATATGTGACTTGCAAATACTTCTGTCTGTACTTTGTCTTTTCATTTGTTTAATAGTAATCTTTATCAGAACAAGAGTTTTTAATTTTGATGAAGTACCATTTATCTGGTTTTTTCTTTATTAATTTGTGCTTTTCGTATTGGATCTAAGAAACCCATCTCAGAAAGAATTTGAGTGAATTTTTATTTAATGTGTAAGATGAATTGAGGTCATTTTTTCTTTGTTTTTGTTTTACGTATGGAAGTGTTCTAGCATCATTGTTGAAAAAGGCTATCCTATCTCCATTGAATTATCTATACACTTTTGTTAAAAATCAGTTGATCATACCTGTATGGGTCTATTTCTAGACTGACTTTTCTCTTCCATGGATCTGTTTTTCTGTCTTCAACAACACTTCACTATCTTGATGTTTATAGCTTTATTGTAAGCCTTGATATCAAGTAGAATGCGTCTTCTAGCTTTGTTCATTTTCAAAATTGTTTTGCCTATTCTAGTCTCTGAACTTCTGTATAAATTTCATAATTCAACTTGTCAGTATCCACCAAAAACTTCTTTTATTTTTACTAAGGTTATGTGGAGTCTATAGACCAGAGCAGAACCCTTTTTAGTAAGTGGATGAAATATTTGTTGATAAGACAAAGACATCTCTTCTAACTTTGACCTTTATTCCATCCTTTCCATAACCCATTCTTGGAGTTATCCCAATTCTTTCCTGTACTATTAGTGATTCCATCTCCTCTTGCAGACTTTTCTTGCTACTTAAGAGTCATCCAGAATTCTATCCTGGCAAAATTTTCACTTGACTTTTTATTCTTTTGAAGTTACCCTTCCTATTTGTCCTGTGTTTTTACTACCAAACGGGGATGAGGAATCCCAGTTGAGAAAGACTGGTTAGACATAGCTTCAGATACTTGATCACTGCTATAAGAAGGGCTTGCCATTTTTTTAATTCTATGGCCCTGAGTACAGCTCAAGAAAATCTACTTAGTATAAATAATCCCAAATCAAAGTAAGTCTCTTAAAATTTTTTATTTTTACAATTCAAAATTAATATCATTACTGTTTTAATTTTACTATTTTAATTATAATTTTAAATTTTGTTTTAATTAAGTAATCTGGATTATCTCTATGTAATGGTTACTGGTTGTAAGAAAATGTTTAAAATGCTTATTTAGGGTGTCAAGAAGAATTGTAAACAGATTGAATCTACTAAATTATTACCTGATACACCTATTCGATTCATACCTCCAAATACATTGAACCTGCGTAGCTTTACCAAGATCATGAAGAGACTTGCTGAACTACATCCAGACGTTAGCAGGTAATGACTACAATTATATTTTGACTGGCTGTAAAACGTGAATGTAAAAATGTAGTTTATTTCAATAACTTAGCTGTATTTGGAATGCACAAATGCTCTGGAAATGACAAATGCTCGTGTATATTTTCCTTTTACACAGAGACCATATTATAGATGCTCTTCAGGAAGTACGAATAAATCATAAAGGTTTCCTGAATGGCTTATCTATTAATACTATTGTGGATATGACTTCGTCTGTTTTGAAAAATTCTGCTTCCAGTTAGAAATAAAAGAAGCAAAAGGTAAGTCGATCATATCTTTTATATTTAACCATTACTTCAAATTTTAAGTTACTGATTTCATTTTTCCAAATAAAAAGAATATTATTTTTAAATATTATTATTAAATAAAAATATACTATATTAGCATTATATTTTTTTCTTTCATGTATTAGCATTATTAATGCAAAACCAGTTACCCCAAAGTTCAGTGACTTAATGTTTATCATCTCATTATTTGCAAATCAGGATTCAGAAATGGCGTGGCTGGGTGGTTTTAGCATAGGGACACTCCTGAGTTGCAGTCATGATGCTGGTCTGGACTCAATCATCTGGAGGCTTGACAGACACTGTAGGATCTGCTCACTTGCATAGCTGTTGAGGAATCCCCTATACCACCCGCTGGGCTTGGTGATTCACTAGTAGGATAACTCACATTATTCAGTACATAGTTAATAGTCAAGGCTGTGATTTATGACAGTGAAAGATACAAAGCTAAATACACAAAGGGGGAAGAGCTGATAGGGAAATGTTTGGAGGAAACCAGGCACAAGGTTCCAAGAATTCTTTCCCAGTGGAATCACACAAGATGTGCTTGTTTCCTCCAGTGGTGAGTTAGGACAGCACACACGCAGTGTCCGCCAGGAAAGCTCACTGAAGACTCAGTGCTCAGTCTTGTTATTGGGGGCTCGTCACATAGGTACCCACTGCCTAGCACGTACCAGAGCTCTAGACTGAGAAGGAAAGGAACTGCTCAGTATAAACCCCGTTGCTTATACAGTGCTGGCATGGTGGGCCACTCCCTTCCGGGATCAATGGGAGCCCTCTTCAAATCCAAGGTCCTAGACACCAGCCAGTGGCCAACCTTGCAAGCAGGTCTTTCTGAGGGACAGCAGTCTCAGGCCCACTGTGTTACCTCTCTTTCACGTATGTACCAGTTGTTAAGTACAAAGGCATGTAATCTTTGGTATAATTAATTTAAAAGAACAATTTTAAAAAGCATAAAAAATTATGTTGAGCCTCCCACTCCAAGCTCTTCCCAGGTTTCACTGTGAGTTCTCTGTCCCTTTGACTTTCCTATCTATTTATACATAAAGTTCACCCACAAAATGTCATTTTTTCAATAGAATCATGAATTACCCCAGCAGTTAAACCCAGTTAGCGTTTGTGGGGCCGTTGAGAGCTAGGAGCTATTAGTCAGTGTGAAAATGTGCAGGCGCCCCAGAAGGAGAGCCCCTCCTTCCCCATCCCAGCATGCGCACTGGAAACAGGAAGCAGCACTTGCGAGGCAGGGGGCCCCAACCAATGCTGGCCTCGCTCATGAAGCTCTTTTGAGCTGCTGTCCCAGCAGCCTCGGGTGAGAAGCCTGCTGGTAGCACTGGCTGGAAGGTGTATCCAGCTCCCTGCTCACCTGGGGGGCAGGGCCAGCCCCCAAAGTGCCCATTCAGGCCTCCAGTCCCTATTCAGGGAAGAGCGTGTCTGCAGAGTTTTCATTAGCCTCTGCTGCCTCTGGCCTGGGCTTAAGTCACCCAGAGTGGCAAGGGCAGGCAGGGCTGGGACAGGGCAAAGAAAAAAAGGGTCTTACATACAAAACTTAACTCAAAATGGGTCAAGACCTAAATATAAAGAGCTAAAACTATAAAAGTCTTAGAAGAAAACAGAGCAAAAACAACCCAGTTAAAAATGGGCAAAGAATTTAAATAGATATTTCTCCAAAGAATATATGCAAATGGCCAATAAGTACAAGAAAATGTACTTGTCACTAATCATTAGGAAAATGCAATCAAAACTGCAATGATAACATTTCACACTCTTTAGTTATTTTTTTAAAAAAGTATTGGTCAGGATCTGGAGAAATTGAAAACTGCATTGCCAGTTGGAATATAAAATAGTGTAGCCACTGGGGAAAATGAAATGGCCATTTGTCACATTAAACAGAATTACTATATGATTCAGCATTTCCACTTCTGAGTACATACCCAGAAGAACTGAGGATGCAGAGATTCAGATGTTTGTATACCTAAGTAGCTAAAAAAAAATAGTAGTTGTGGATAATTATTCCACTTATATGAGATATCTAGAGTAGTCAAATTAATAGAGATAGGAAGTAGAATGGTGGATGCCAGGAGTTGGGGGGAGGGTGAGAATGGAGTATTTTTTTAATGGGTATTTTTATAAATTATCTATCTGATAAAGGTTAATATCCAGAATTACACAAATAATTTCAGTGTAGGAAAGTGAAAAAGTTTTGGAAATGGTGATGATGATTGTACAACTTAAGTGATTTTCTGTGGAAGACATTGCTACATTTTTGCCACACTGGCAATCCAGAGTCTGAATAGTTCTCTTTAGAGATATCTGATGCCCTATTTCTGTTATTGATCTAGTAAAGAGAATTTAATGATATAGAATCAAAGTATAGAATTTAATGGTAAATGAGTATGTGTGTGTGTGTGTGTACTTATATGTGTGTGTGTACATACATAAACACACACATATATGATAAATTTAATGACACTTTGGTTTAGTAATAGAGTGTACTAATAACTATACACTCTCTGCCTAAAAAACTAAAAAAGAAATAAAAATTTAAAAAAAAAAAGAAAAGAATAACTATACACTTGTCTGGATGTTGGATTTGGCATCAACACATTTTATGGTTGATTTTTCTTTTTTCTTGACCTATAGAATTTCCTTGGAAAGCATGAGTTCCCTCCTACAGAAAATGTTCTACAGCACTTAAGAAAAAATTGTGATAATATTAAGAAGATTTGATTAAATAGGCTTGATAAGTGGACTTCGGAATATGTGTATTTTTAAGCTTCCAAAATAATTACTGATGATATCTACATGTAGTACATTTTTATGACTTCATTGTAAAACATTTAGATTTATTTTCCCTGTTTTCACCAGGAAGAGTGAACCTATGCATGCTTTGGTAATAAGTTCTTCCCTATTAGGTTAGAGAGTAAATTAAAACCATTTTCAAAGTCCAGTTGTCTTGTTTTATAATAGAAACTTCTTAAATTTCTTTTTTAAAGTAGCATACTGTTCAAAGTTGCAGTTTTACTAATAATAAGATGGACATTTAAATATGTGTTTTCTTCAAATGTTTAAAATATTTAGAGCATTTGGTATCATTTGATTAAAGTTACCCATTTAACATTTATGTTTGATGTATGTACATTTAATAAAAGCTAAGTTTACAGTACCACTGCACCTGTAATAATTCCTGCAGGTTTGATGGCATTTTCCAAGTATACTAGTAAATAACCTACCAGTGTTTATGTGGAACATACATGGATGTTATTTCAAAATTTTCCTTTCTACCGGGATTTTTGTTGTTTTGTTTCATATATTAATTTGTCTTTAGTTATTACCAGATCCATCCTAAATTTCTATCAAGAATTGAGTTCTATAATGTAAAAAAATAATTTTAGCCCTGGCCGATGTGGCTCAGTTGGCATCAAAAGGTCACCAGTTTGATTCCTGGTCAGGGCACATGCCCAGCTTGCAGGCTCAATAGGAGGCAACCAATTGATGTATCTCTCGCACATCAACATTTCTCTCTCCCCCTCTCTCTTCTCTCTAAGACCAATAAAAACATATTTTAGGGGGGGGGGGTTTAAAACTCTATTAAATGAAACTTGAGTCTCATTGGTTTCAGCCATGCATCAAATCAATAGAATCCTAGAATTGTAGGCATTTTCCAAGTATATTTAACATGTAGGAGATTCCTACATGTAGGATATTAAAAGGCTACATTCAGAGTTAGCATTGAATAAAGTTGAAACATGGACTAAGACATTATTTTCTACATGGATTAGTGAAGTTCCAGGTAATTTTAACATTATTGCCACAGTGTGTGTACCCCCATTTTGGCATTCCCAAGAGAGTTTTGAACTTCTCTCAGACTGTATTATTGGAACATAAAAGAGCACTATAGCTATATCAACTGGAATATACACATAATTATGTTTAGAAATAACTAGAGACCTAGAACTAAGACTATCACACACACAAAAAGTGAAACTAAATATTTCCATTTTGCCTGATGCCAGTGTTAATTCTGGTCAAAGGAGATAATATGTGTAACCGAGATGCTCAATACAACAGGTTAGTTTCTTAAATAGTTCTACAGCCAGTGTTCCACTATTAGGAAAGAAAGCACCATAGTGTGTGTATAAGAGAGTTGTGAACTTCAAAAGCACATGAACTTGAGAAACACCCTTTATCTTGTTTGTGTAAGAGAAACAGGAGAAATGGCAAAGGCTTCCCATACCAACCTTGCCTCTTTGTGGCTGAGCTTCAAAGAGAAAATGTTGCAAATGGCTCCTGCTGAGAGTCCAGCAGCCCCCGGGTGCCATGGGTGATGAGGATAGGCCCACCTCTGAGGAGATAGGCCCACAGCCATGTGGGTGGAGGGAGAGTCTGAGCAAAGAGGAGCGTGCTCTTACAGTCTAGGAATCCTAGTGCAGGATACACAGTGGAACTGGCCCAGGGTTGGGCCCCACTCACCACCCCTAAACACCTGTGCCCTTCTCACATGGCATGATCCCTGCACTGCCCCTTGGCTCTGGCCTGCAGTCCTCTTACACCATCTTCTTCCCAGCTCTCGATTTACACCACAGCCCGGCTGGCATGGCCCAGTGGTTATCAACCTATGAGCCAGGATGTCACAGTTCAATTCCCTGTTAGGGCACATGCCCAGGTTGTGGGTTTGACCCCTGGTGTGAGGCTTGCAGGAGGCAGCCAACCAATGATTCTGGCATCATTGATGTTTCTATCTCCCTTTCTCAAATCATTAAAAACATTTTTTTAAGACACTGCAGCTGAGTCAGGTGTGTGTGTGTGTGTGTGTGTGTGTGTGGTCCCTGTATCAGGACATGCATGTTATCACTTGAGATTTGGAGAGGTTGCGCCACTAGCTTCACCAACTGAAAGGCATTGTCTGCTGACCACATAGTAAGGATTCAAATATCTGTTGAATACAGCGGGAGGCCAGGCCACACAATGGTGGCAAGAGGGACTAATCAAGTCAAGAGAGCATGTGCCACCCCCCACCATCTGATGCAGACCCTCCCTCAGTATAGTTGGGGTCACTAGGCCATAGATGTGCTGGCTTGTCCCAGTGCTCTAGCCCTTGTGTGGAGTGGATGGATGACCAGCTGCCTCCTGTTCTCTAAACTGACAGCAGGTGGCTCTGTTCCCTTTCATTTAGCATAAGGAAATGCTCTTTCACTCCACACCATCCTTTTCAGCCAGAAAAGTAACCACCGCACCAAGGGCAGTGGTTGGTTGGTTGATTAGCACGAGCATAAATTTATTCACTTGCTCAAAGGTCTTTGAATAGGCTGATACAAGAAGAACCATTGTGAGGGGAGACCCAGCCACCAGACAAGCTTTGAGAGCTCGGCTGCCCAGGCCTAAGTTTAAGTGTCCCTGTCCAACCTGCATCAGGAAACCTCCTCCCCCAGGCTTCCCCTGGGATGTGTGTCACCCCAGGGAGCCCTTCTCTGCTCACTCTGCTTGCAAGGCAAATATAATGCTGTCAATCTTTCTCATAAGTTCAGTCAGAACTTGACCTGAGGCCCTAGCAGTCTCCAGGCCTCTCACCACCCATCCTTACTAGCAAGTCCATCGCGGGCCACCTTTCAGCCCAGGCAAAGAGCCATTCCTCTGGCCCCAGGACCTTTGTGCGAGCCTGCTGCCTCCTCCCTGTGCCATGCTGTTCCTCATCCCATACTAGGTCCCAGTATTCACTCAGGTTCCTCATTGATCCTGTGTCCTTTTTTGATTCCTGTGACTCTCCCCAAGCGCCACGCTTGTCCCCACGAGATACTCGGGGACTGCACCTTGGGGGCGGGGTGGGAAGACTGGTACTGTCGCCCTACTTTTTCGTTTGTCTATTCGTTCTGGTTCTGGGAACATTTCAGGAGCCCGCTGCATCGCTGCATCGGTTGCAAGGCCCGGCCTCCCCCGGAGGCCTAGAGTGCATCTCCCCGCGCGGGTCTGGCAGACGCCTCGCGACACGCCCCTGGGGCGTAGCCCTCCCCTGGCCGGGCCCCCACTCCCTCACCCCGGTCCCTCGCTGCTGCAGTCGCCTCCGAGCGCCCCGGCTGCAGGTGTTGGCCGCCCGGCTCCCCTCTCGGTGGCGCTCACCGCCGTCCCGCCCGCCGGGCTTCCGCCCCCCGGGAGCCGCAGTGGGCCGGGCGGGACCTCCCACGGATCCGATCCCGATCCCGCCCCTGGAGCTGCGACGACTCGAGACCTCGGCCGGTCTCGCGGCTGGCGGACTCGGCTCCGTAGCACGCGTCATGGCCCCGGCCCTGCGCAGCCTCCAGCGGCGCAGCCTCTGGCTGCTCCTGGGTGAGTAGGGCTGGGTCCCGGCTGCCCCAACACCCCGGCGGGCAACCCCCGGCCCCCCTGCCGTGCCCTTCCGTGCCCAACTCGCTCGCCCCGCGCCCTCGAAGGGAGGCGAGTGCCGAGAGCTCACTGGTTGCAACTGGCTGGCTGTCTGGGAGCCGAGGTCCCCGGGCGTGGACGGGGGTCCGTGCAGGGCTATGACACCCTCTGGGGGCCGGGACAGCTCGGGGCATTGCAGAGGGAGGCGGGGGGGGGGGGGGGGGGGCAGGGAGTTCTGAAAGGCACAGGGCAATTCTCCCGCACCCTGGGACCCACTGATTTTCAGGAGTAAAACTGCAATGTGTGGTCCCCTGCCCCCACCTCTGTGCCCGCTGGGCTTCCTTAGGCAGCCGTGTGTGGGAGCAGACACCGGGCAGTATTTAGAAATCAGAATCACAGCCCTTCATCTAGAAATTAGTGAAAACTGAAAGCCTGACTAACACACAGCAGTTGCTGACTTGCAGGGATGTCTTTGCAGAAGCGGGCCAGCTGATTGGGGGTTTCCACAGCGCCTTTTCGCTGGGTACGACAGGCTAATCGAAATTCCAAGAGGGACTCTGGGGGAGCTGGCAGAGCGCGCTGGCTCCCTCTCTAGGGGGCATTCTAAGCTGAAACCCAGCGAGGACAGGCACCAGACTTGGAAAATGTAGCTAGAAATTGTCGTCTTCACTTCCCTGTCCACAGTTTTCATCAAATAGAAACTTTTTAAAAACAGCTTTAGCTATTTGACTCAATTTGTGTGTTTAGATACCATTTATTTATTTATTCCTCTCCCGAGAGTATGTTTGTATTGATTTTTAAAGAGAGAGGAAAAAGGTGAGTGTGGGGAGGGTGGGGGGGAGCATCAATGTGACTCATGTAGATCCATTGGCTCTCTTACTAGTATATGCTGGACTGGGGATAGAACCTGCAATCTTTCCATGCACATGGACAATGCTCCAACGAACTGAACCTCAGAGCTATTTAGGTACCTTTTAATAAAACTAATTAAGTAGGTCATTTAAGTAGAAGAATCCAGTGGCCCCCAGAAGGGCCCCTCCTCCCCACAGCCATTACAGTGTGTGTGTGTGTGTGTGTGTGTGTTTTGCCTTTTCCAGAAAGGGCAGTGTGGTCAGAAGCGCCTGATGGTGCTATTTTTGCAGCTGGGGGAGCAATGTTGCTTACCCTGAGATGGTCCAGGCACTGGGGGTGATGGATGGGCTGCAGACTCCCCAGGCGCTGTGCCATTCCACCTCTCGCTATTCATAAACCTTACAAGGAGGGTCAGATTCGCAGGAAACCCATAGCATCAATAGAATATCATCTGAAAACCGATCTTGCCACATCAGTATTTTGGCTGATGTTATGTAAAAAGCAAACTCTTAAAATAATATTATCCTCTTCTCTTGTGTTCGGATTCATTTGGCTTGACATGGAACTTACTGTTTTGGTTTCCTGAGAAATGCACATTTCTCTTTAGCAGGATTGTGTCTTTTTAAGAAAAATCATAAATAAACGTTCTCTGCTGATGTGCCAGAGCTGCCCCCTCTAACGCGTGTGTAAATAAAACACCGCGTGATCCCATACGAAGGCCCTCCTTGTTTACCAAGAAGGTGATAAAGTGTTCTGGTGAAAATCCATAGTCCTGTAATCTTAAATTATTCTTCCAGGGCTGGCTAATATTGTATCTTAAAAAACAAACAAACACAACTTTCTGAGGTTATTAGTAAACGCGTGTCACTGGAGCCCGGCAGCAGTTAGAATATGGAGCACAGAGTGTTTTCTTCCCATATAAAATAATTAATATTATTTTAATGTGGCTTTAGCCAGATCTCCTTGGAGATGAAAACTTTACTACCCCGAATGGCATTGTGGATTTTTTTTTCCCCCAAGGATGCTTGTTGTTAGGTTCTAGAACTCATCTGCAACAGTTTTACAATCAAGCTACTTTTCTTATTCAATCCGCTTGCTTTCTACACATGATACTTGACATCTCACTATTCTGGTCGGACCACATGCATTTCAGAAGTTTGTATGTAGCCACTGGAAAGCTTTTCATCCATCAGAAAAGAGGGCATTTCCAGACAACCCAGGATCATTCTGTGTGCGGTATAAACTCCTGACAGAGAGCGGGCCCACTCGGACTTGTGGGAACTCCTCTGACATCTGTCCTGGGGAACATGTACTTGGGGTCATGCTGGGGGCTGCGGGGTTCTCTTTGCAAGGCTGCTATGCCCATTGAGATATCTGACTTTGTACACACATAAGTGTAGCCGTTGCCCTCAGGGCCATCCCAGTAAGTACAACCCATGAGGCTGCTTCAGAAGAAATCTGAAGGCACTTTAGTCCTAGAGCCCAGACCTGAAGGATTTTACTTGCTAATCATCTCGGTGTGTCTGTTCACGCTCCCTGCAGGGAGAAGGTTCTGGATTCTGTCTCCATTCCACAGGCACACGTGGTCAGTTCCAGGCCAGGTCTGTTGAGAAATGGTCCTGTCCACACAGATGTGGTAATCAGCAATATGTCAAGGAAATGTTGAGTTAGAATCCTTTCTTCAGACAAATAGCTCATTGAAAAAATTTCCTCCTCCTTATCTTTCCCCAGAATGAACCAATTTCACAGCTTCTACCCCATTCATACCCCATCCAGTGTGACACGGGGGCCTGTGTGGATAGATTCCAGCCCTTGAGAGTGGAGCCTGGTGGGCAGGCTGCCAGCATCCGCTCCTTCAGGAGCAGAGCGTCTTTCCTGAGGCCCACCTGGCGTGGTGCGCTCCCCTCAGTGGGCCCGGGCTGCCCCGTTTGTCTCAGGAGGGGATAGGACCCAGGCTGCACAGCCTGCTTCCTGCTGGAACTCATTCCTCTGGGTGGGGGCCACGGAGGGGTGGGGACACCTATCCATCCTGTGAACCAAGGCGGGGTTGGGGCGCCTGCCTGTGACCTGAGAGAGCTCTCCTGACACATTTCCAGCCCCTAGGTTAAGGCTGTGGGGTAGGCTTTTCAGCCCTGTTATCCCACCCCGTGTGAGCTGGGTGTCCCCTGGCAGGACAGTGCCTGGTGGTGGCAGGTGCTCGGAGGGGTCTGAGAAGGGCACGCCATCCTGCCCGTGAGCCTCTTGTTCACTGGGGACTCCGGGAGTGCCTCCTGAGGGAGGAGGTGCTTTAGCAGAAAAGGGTAAGCAGGAGCTGGGATGGGGGACAAGAGGAGGTGGCCAGGGTGGTTGCTGTGGCTTTAGCGCCCATGCCAGGCCTATGCCGCCTGCCTCTGCCCTGCAGCTGCTTCCTGGCGAGTGAAGAGATGCCCATGATGCTGACAGGACTCTGTCTGTGCACAGTGCCACATCAGGGCTGCCCTTGGGCCCTCACTTCCTCCCAAACCCCCCAGAGAGATGTCCTGGTCACCAGCCCTCCCTCCCTCCAGGGCAGGGCTGGGTAAGGTTTCTGGAGAACTCATCTGTTCTCTGGGAGGAGGGTTATGTCAACACAGCAGGACAGGAGGGCTCCAACCTAAACAGGCACTCAATTCATTTTAACATAATGAAGTTATTGTCCATGGAAAGTTTTTCTTTCCTAAGACTGTCTTATTTTACTGTTGTTTTTGACAGCAAAAGACATCACTCCCATCACCGTTTTACGGCGCAAATCGTAAGCGGCTCTGTTGGAGCAGGGCCCACAGAGACACACTAATCAAGACCCTGCAGGGGACCTGGAGCCCGGCCTGAGCCTCCCAGCCAGGCTTCTTTATTCTTATGAGGACTCACAAGGTCTCCTTTGTTTAACTCCCTGATGGCTCCCCCTCTCTCTCCCTTGTGGGTTCCCACAGTGGATTCTGTGGAACCAGAGGCCAGAACCCCAGCCATCCTCATCTCCCACCTGGCCCACACCCACTCTGCCCTCTGCTCACAGGCCCTGCCAGGCCACACCCCCTCTACTCCTCCCAGGTGACCACCCCCACCGGGAAGCCTCCTCTGGCCACCCCATGCACCACCCTGGGGTGGCGACCCTCTCCTGTGCCCCTGCAGGCCCCCTCAGAGCCTCCATCACAGCACAGTGGCAGTGCCGCCACATGTGCCAGGCTTGGACCCCCAGATCAGCCCACCTCTGGGTCCCTCCTGTCGGCAGCTTCTGAATGAGCACAGAGTTTGCAGATAACCAAGGGGCAGGAAGCAGTGACCCACCCATGGCCTGGGCAGTGCCCACCCTGCTCCTCAGGGCTCTGCACCCTACGCCCTCGAGGCTCACCAGGAACAGCTCACTTGAGAAGGCTAAAGGCAGCGAATGACAAGCAAATAATTGAATGCTAACGCCTGCCACTGGTCACATGTCAACGGGAATAAAAGCAGTTTGCGCATCACATCACGGGGAAGGGGTCCAGGAAGCATAGTCACTTAAACAGGAAGGTATTGATGTTAACACCGGGTTGACTCGCTCCCCGTGTGCCTTTACTGCCTCTGGGAGGTTCCATGGGTCCGTTTGTAAAACGAAAACAGCTGCCGGCTGGGTGGATGGCCAGGTAAAGGGCTCCGGGGAAGCACTAAGCCAGTCCCAGAAACCTCTCTCTGTCCCACACAAGCGGGTCACACAATGTCATCTCCAGGAGGGAGTTCTGGAAAGTAGAATCCCGGGCAGCGCCCATAGGAATGGCCCCTCTGGGGGGCCGAGAAGCACTGCTCCATGTAAACAGGTACATAATGGTGCTGCTTATGCAGAAGGAAGAAGCCTAGGGCAGAGAGCCGGAGGTGGGGGCTGATCAGAGCCCCCGGGAGCTTGGGAAGCCTCCAGACCCAGGGCAGTTATGCAAAGGCCATGATTCGGACAAGCATTTGACCTGAGGCTGGGCTGGAGGACTCATCCTCTGGGCCAAGGTAGACAGCTCAGATTTCATTCCAAGGGCAAAGGGGGAACCTGCAGGATATTAAAGGGGGTGGCGAAAGTTTGGTTTAAAAGCCTTGGGCTACTCCGCAGTGTGGGCTGGGGTGGGCGTGTAAGCCCGGGGACCATGGGAGGGAGGCTGGGTGGGGTAAGGACAGAGGATTGAGATGGAAAGAGTGGAGATTCCAGAGGTGAAACTGATGATAGGGCCATGGGCTTGGGCCTGGGCAGTGAGGAAGAGAGTGGGGGTGGGGGTCAGCCAGGCTCCTGGCCCAATTGGAGGGTGGGAGCTAAGACTTCAGGGTTAGACCCAGGGTCCCAGTCAAATTCAGATTTCAGATCAATGACAAATTGTTCCAGTTTACATATGTCTCACGCAATTGGAAAATACTTGTACTCTCCAAAAATATCATTGTTTATCTGACATTCGAATTTAACTGGGCGTCTTGTATTTTTGCTCACTAAAGCTGGCAGCCCCATCCACAGTGGCCACATCCTCTTAGACACTTTGGGACCATGGCAGGTAGGCAGGTGTACCAGGCGCAGAAGAGGGGTGTGCTCGGAGAGTCTGCAGTGAGAGCCCCGGATGGGAGGGATGGTCCTGATGTTAAATGATTCTCCTTCACATTGTAAACACATTTGATGCATCTGGGATGCCCCTGGTTTTTGAGCTAAGTGTCTCTTGGGATTTGGACGGTAATTGCACTGACCTATTAATTAATGGGGAAGATGAATATCAAGACCGCTCCGCTGCCTTTATGGACCTACAGATTACTGGTTCAATGTCTAGGAATCTTGTGGGATTTTGGCTGCTACTGAGAGTGGGATCTTTTCCCAGTCTATTTTCTAACTTGTTGTTGCCGGAAGAGAAGAAAGCTCCTTTTTTGTACATTTGTTCTCTGGTTGGCCTTCTCCCTGCACTCAGTTTCCCACAGAGCTTGCTTCTTGCTTTCTTTTTCTTCTTCCCCACTCTTGGCTTTTCAGATAGGTCACCTGTAAGGAAGGCCTGTTTCCCCAGCCCCTCCCAATTTAACTCTGTCTGTCTTCTGTCTCTTTGCTGAGTTCCTGCTTGCTCTGTGCGGAAATCCACACATGTGATCCCTGCCGGCATGTTCCCATGGTGAGCTGTTATAGTGGACTCAGTGCTTTTTAAAATTGTCATAAAATACACATAACATAAAATTTACCATTTTAAGTAAACAATTCAGTGGCATTAAGTACCTTCACATTGTTGTCTCACCATCACCATCTTCCCAAACTAAAGCTCTGTCCCCTTTAAACACCCACTCCACATCCCCTCCCCCACCCTTCTACTTCCTGTCTCTGACTCTGGCTACTATAGGGGCCTCATGTAAGTGGGACCATTCAGAATTTGTCCTTTCGGGACTGGCTTATTTCACTCAGCAATAATGTCCTCAAGGTTTGTTCATGTGACAGGATTTTCTCCTTTTTTAAAACAAAACAAAACATGTTTTTTATTGATTTTTAGAGAAAAAGGAAGGGAATGGTAGAGAGAGATAAACATCAATGAGAAACATCATTGATAAGCTGCCTCCTGCACTCCCCGCCAATCACTGGGGACCAAGATAGCAACCTGGGTCTGTGCCCTGACCAGGGTTCAAACCCAAGACCTGGGTCAACTTGGTTCCTGGGTCAACACTCAACTGCTAAGCCACACCAACCGAACAGGATTTTCTCCTTTTTAAAGCTGAATAATATTCCATTGTATGTATGGACTATACTTTATTCTTCTGTTGCTGGTCACCTGGATTGCTCCTATCTTTTGACTATTGTGAATGATTCTGCTATGAATATGTGTGTGTGAATATATATTTTAGGCCCTGCTTGCAGTTCTTTGGAGATATATATCCACAAGTGGAATTGCTAGGTCATATGATAACTCTGTGTTTAACTTGTTCACAGCAGAATCTTCTCACAGCAAATGCACCATTTCCATTCCCACCAGCAGTGCACAGGGGTCCACTTTCTCCGTGTCCTTTCTCTTTGTTCTGGTAGCTTCCTGATGGGCACGAGGCTGCCCTCGGGGCTCGTCCAGTGGGATTTAACCTTGTCAGGGACAGTAGTGTGGTTTATCGGTTTCAGGTTGACATCATCTGACTTCACTGCTCACCTGTTGGATGCCAATTCTTTTTTTTACCTGACTTAGCATCCCATTTTCTTGTGGATTCAGGGGACATATTAACAGGTCCCCCACATCCAGCACAGAGCAGGCACCTCAAGGAGGGGAAGGGAGGGACACAGCATCTCTAGGCCAGAGCCAGGGACCTTTATGGCTGAAACGGACCAGGAGGACCAAAAACAGGTGATGGCCGGGAAACTTGGCTCGGGCCTACGTGGGCTAAGGAAGGTTTGCAACATGCGTGACACTGACCGCCAGAGAGCGGGGTGGAGGAAATGGGGGTTGACCAGGCCTTGACCGTTAAGTAAGAGTTTTTACCGCATGTGCATGTGGTGTTTTTTGTTTTTTTCAGTTTGTCATTATCTTGGTTTTGGTTTTCCTTGTTCAGAGCAGGCAGAGGAAGATTGAGGGCAACATGTTCAAACAGAGTTCTGTTTACATCACTCTCTGGGGCCCTCAGTAACAGGCAGGCATGTGGCTTTCTGGGGATTTGGCTGCTCAGGGGGGTGGCAGGAACCAGGGGGTGTTAGAAGTGGTGGGTCTCACCCTGAGGGCCTGGCAGGGTGAGCGGAAAATGATTCTTAGCTGAGCCAGAACTTCCGAGCAAGGCTTTCGCCGAAGGGTTAGGGGAATTGTGCACAGAATACAGAGTAGTTTATACAGTGTATGTTTTTTAACTTGTGGACAATGTTGGGGAACAAAGGGCAGGAGATAAAGATCACCCATATGACACCACTCAGAGATAGCCCACTGTTGGTATTTCCTTTACGATCATTGTTAAACAGCTTTATTGAGGTATTTGACATGGAAAAACTGAATATATTAGCGTGTACAATCTGTGGGGGGGGTCTGACACACATGTACACATGTGTGGATTCAAGAGGGCGCGAATCTATATCCGCCACCTTTGAAAGTGTCCTGCGAACTTTGTCACCTCCCCTTCCTCCCCTGTCCCCAGCACCCTCCCCCTTGTCCCTGCTGGACCCCAGGGGCCCGAATGTTCTGTGAGTTGCTGAGGGTGGCTCACACTGAAACCTCACAGGGATGGGCCGCTCATTTTTAGGCGGGATCCCTAAACTGAATCCTCTGGAAAGCTGCCCTGCAAGTTCACGGGCGGGGGTCAGGGGTGGGGTGTGAAGAGAAGTGGGGGCAGCTGTCTCGCTTCTCCCAATAAAGAAACTGTGGCCAAGCGGGGAACAGGCCTGCAGGAGCCTGTGTGGCCTCCTCTGCTGCCTGGAAGTCAGGGGTGTGTGGGTCCCTGCAGGCACCTGGGCTGCTCCCCACCCCAGTTCACGGGTACCAAAGGGGAGGCCCTATTTTTAGCCCCCAGACTGGCCACTCTGACCAGCGGGCCTCCCAGTGGGCCTTCCCCCAGCTCCCCCCGCATGGTCCCCAGTCTAGGAGGAGGACGATGGGAGTTCTGTGCTTCTCTCTGCAAACGTGGAGTCAGCCGCAGCGGGTCGGCCCTCCTGCCACCTGTGCAGACAGACGGGGCGGCTTAAAGGGAGGCCCGCTTGGTTCGCACTGCTGGGCCCGCACCTCTCCTTAGAAGCCCCGATGTCCAAGGTCTCCATGCAGCTGTCCTTCGGCCTGGGGCCCCGTGGACCTGGGGGAGCCAGCCGTCCTGCCTGTCACTGTGCTAAGGGACCCCCTGCCTTCCTCCGCCCACGTCCTCATCTCAGGGCTGGTTTCCTGCTGAGGACAGAGGGGCCTGTCTCTGAATTCCCGGTGGTGCATGTGCCCGACCGCTCCTGTCCTGACTTCCGGAATGAGTGCGTCTGCTCACGGCCTTCGAAGCCATGATGAAGGAAGCAATGCGCAATCTCACAGGAATGGAATCCCAACAGTTGGCTTTAAAACTCTGGGCAATTTTATTCATCTTTAACCTGTAGTACTGTCTCTCTTTCTGGCAGAAGAAGCTGCATCAGGCTGGTTAAGGGAAGTGAGCTGCTCTCCTGCACCTAAACCACTATAGTTTCAGGCTCCCCAGCCGCCAGCCAGCCTCACCCACAGCAAGGCCATTCTGGCTCGCCCAAGGCAGGGAGGGAAGTGGGGTCTCCATCCCCAGAGAGCAGGGCCCACCCTGGGGAGGCAGAGGTGAGAGATGCAGCATTCAGGGGGACCAGCTCAGAGCCCTGCCAGGGTCAAGGCCAGGGACTGGGGGGGAGAGGGGAGGGCGGGTCCTGCTCTCGGGTGAGCACTGAGGCTGCCAGACAGAGCAGGCCCATGGGGTAGGGGCAGGGCTGTGCTCTGTGGCCCAGAGGTCGCAGGGAGAAATTGACCAGAATGCACTGGGAAGGACTGGGGACAGGTGGAGGGGACAGGAGCACTCTTGGCCCTCAACACCCGCACTCCCTGATGGTGACCAGTAGAGGTGCCCTGCCCTGCCTTGGCCACTGGCTATGCCTTTTAGGAACTTGGGAGCCACGAGCGTCCTTGTGACGGGTCTGTCCAATGTCGCGTCAGCCGAATGGTTGTTCCGTGCTGCACAGAGCCCTGGCTGAGATGTGTGGTCGCCTTCATTCTCCCTAAAACCAGCCCTTCCAGACAGGGGGGCCCTCAGAGCTCCGGGCCTCTGTGGGTCAGTCGCAGGCACCGCCTCACGCCCACACAGAATGAGTGGGGTGTTGCCATCTTGTTCTTTTGACGCATATTAACATGCAGAGCTGCTGGGAAGACGTATGTATATCAGAAATGAGTGGGAGGTGTCAGGGTAGCACAAAAGGGCCTCAGAAAATAAGGAAATGTTCTACCACCCAAATGAGGCGCTGAGGAAGTGGGCTGGGCTGGGAGACCTGGGAGGGGGAGGGAGAGGAGATGGAGGAGAAGAAAGGAGGGGGGGGGAGGGGCAGGGAAGAGGGATCTTTGGGTCTGGGGTTTGCAGGGAAAAGAGACCTGGTAGGGAGACAGGGCGGGCCCAGGGCAGTGAGGGGGTGGGAACCTTCAGAGAGACTGTCCTCGGATGAGGCTTCCTGAATTCGGTGTCTGAGCCTCTGAGCTGCCCAGGAGGCCTGTGGGCTTCCTTAGGGAGAGGACCAGCACAGCCTGGGGGCAGCAGGTGAGCCGGCAGCCTCACCCCAGAGGAATCTGGGAAGGACACTGCCTGCCTGCCCCAGAGAGAGGGGACAAGCAGCCCTTGGGCCTGAGGAGGAAGAGGAGGCCTAGGGTGGGCTGGGGGTCCCTGGCCGGCCTGCCCCACCTCCACCCAAGCAGCCTCCAGTGGATTCAGTCAGCAGTGCGCTGCCTGACCAACCGTTTCCATTTCTGATCGTGTGTCCATCAAGGCAGGAGGGTAGGACACGTCATGCCACAGTTGTCAGCTTATTTATAACGGGTAAAACTCAGACACGGGGTGTGAGCCCGGGCTCCAGGGGTGGCGAGCCAGTCTGGGCTGGCAGTGCAGCCAGGTCCCCACCCGCCCTGGGACAACACCCTGTCCTGCTGTGTCCCCACCACCACCACCACAGGCAATTCCTCCTCCTCCTCACTCAGTGGACAGGCCTGGTGGCATCGTGGCATCATGGGTGAGCAGCCTGGGTCCAGCCCCAGGAATCTTTCTCGCTGCCTCGGTTTCCACATCTGTGAAGTGGAGGCATTGGAACACGTCAGGAGCTGAGTGAGGATGAAAGGGTGCATGCATGCCAGACCCTGTGCCCCGTACCCCTGCACTTCACACTCTCGGGACAAGTGAGACCCCATGGCAGCCCCCCAGGTGCCTCTGGGAAGGGAGCCCTAGATAGCCGTGTGTGTGTCAGACGGAAGAGCCTGGGCCTGCAGGGAAGGCGGGTGGAAGTGCAGGGGAGGGCGGCGGGGACGAGGCCGGAGGGTGACGATCCCCTCACTCTGTCCTTGCAGTGCATCACCTCTTCGTGGCCACCGCCTGCCAGGACATCGACCACGATGCCATCCTGCAGAAGGCCTGCCTTGCCCAGTTCCAGATGAACATGGAGGCCATCGGTAGGACGCTGTGGTGTGACTGGGGCAAGACCATCGAGTGAGTCGAGTGTATGTACTGGCGGGAGGGACATGGCTGGGGTGCCTTGGGTTTGGTGAGGGTTCTTCACCACAGTCCAGAGTGACGGACAGGCTGTGGTTATGGAAGGGGGACAAATGCGGGGGGAGGAGGGGCCAGTGACAGGTAAGTGCAGACAATGAGGGGCAGGAGGTCCGTGGTGAGCTGGGACCCTGCACAGGCGTCCTCCAGGCAGCAGGAGGCGGAGCGTCCCCTTAGGGCCTTGTCCAGCCGCAGATTCCCGTAGCCCATCCAGGTGCAGGTGTCTGGGGACCATAGAGAGCTGGGCCCCGTGCCCAGGGGCCTTGTGACCGAGTTTGGCAGGCGCCAGGTTGCAGGGATGTCCCTACTGGTTCCCCTGGTCCCCATGGTCAGTCCAAGGCTGTCCTTCCGCCAGTTCATGGCTAGGAGCCCCCTAGGGAGGGACTAGGAGTCACAGGGAGGCTGTCCTTGGAGGGGTGGCCCTGGCACCCACAGAGGACAGCAGGCACCGAGCCTTCCCTTTCGTGGCTCAGTCCTTCTACCAAAACGCCCCTCTTCCCACCCCACAGGGTGCATTCACTGCCCCCCTCTCCCCTCAAAGAGGTCGGGGCTTCTCTGCTCCTGGGCCAGAGTCTCTGGAGCCTGAGCAGGACTTGGTGTTAAGAGGCAGGAGCCCTGGGGACGGTGGGGGCCCCTCATTCTTGTCCTTCAAGGGCTCATTTTCTAAACTGAGAAATCAACCACGGGTGAGAAATTGGGGGCAGGGCAGAGTGAGAAAAATCAGAACCACTGTTCTTTAGGCAGATTGGCCTGTGCCTGGGCTGAGTGACTTGTTTAGTTTAAGTCAAAGGTTGTCTAACGCTGTGATCCACAGAGAGGCGGTCCAAGTTGCGGTCCAACATGTTGCGGCAGGAAGGCTGTACCAGCAGCCGGGGGCGGGGGCGGGGTGGGGGGGCTGGTTCCCACAGCCTCACTGAGACTGGGCTCCCATACTTCCGAACTGTCACCGTCTGATGAAGGAGAAATGGCCCCTCAGTGGTGCGTTCATTTGCATCTCTCTGATTTATGAGTGGGTCTGAACAGCTTCCATACGCTAAGGGCCACACATATGTTTTTGAGACTTGATTATGCCTGTCTTTCCCATTTCCATCCGTTTTCTGGCCCTTTTTAAAGAGTTCATGTTGGAGGCTTCTGGCCTTTGGCCGCAGCATGTGTTACATATTTTCTCCCCGTTAGTCAGTTGTTTTTCAACTCTTAGGTATTTCCGTTGCCACATTATTTTGTTCACCCGTCCTGTGCCTCAATCTCCCGTCACCTCTGGATTGGAGTCATAGTTGAAAGGCCTTTCTCTACACCCAGGTCCAAGAGGAAGCCACCCACATTTTCTTCTCGAGCTTGTGCGGTTTCTGTGTCCCAGCGAGTCCTGGGCCTGCCGGGAGCTTATTCTGCAGTGCAGTGGGAACTCTGAGGCAGTCGGTCTTTCCCCAGAGGCCCCGCCCACTTGTCCTGTTTATTCAAAAGCCCATCATGCCCCATTTTTTTGTTTCCGAGTCCATCTTTGTTCTGCACTGCACTTCCCTGAGCGCCTTTACACACAGTCCCTTTCAGACTTCCTCATGTTCCCTGCTTCTGCAACGTGGCTTTCTCCTCCGGAACCAGCAATGGGTCTGCACCGCCTACTCGGTTTACTTAGTTACCGCTTACCTCATTCCATGACAGTCAGTTCGCAAAGCTGGCATTTACTGAGCACGTATTATGTGTGGGGCATAAGCTCTGGACATACGTTACCTCCTTTAAGTACGAGGCAGCCTCAGGAGGAGTCAGAACTATCATCATTCCCACTTCATCTGCCCAGGGCCAGCCTCAGGAGGAGTCAGAACTATCATCATCCCCACTTCATCTGCCCAGGGCCACAGCGGGTTAGGGGTCTTTGAATCCGAAGTCCCAGCTCTGACACTCCCCAAAGGTGAGAGGTGGTTCCCCTGACTCTCCGGAGGCGTGGGGATACCCTGTCTTTAATCAGTGTGGTTCTCTGCGAAGTGGATGCTGCCTGAGCCCCTGCCAAGGACCACCAGCTGGTGAGGTCCGCTTGCCTTGGGATACAAAGCCTGCCTGGCACTGGAGCCCTGGGCTAACTGGGGGGAGGAGGGATAGGATGGTCCAAATGACTGGAAGGAAGAAGAAGAGGCCCGAAAGGAGGCCCAGCGGGGGGTGGAGGAGCCATGTGAATGGGCAGGAGGGCGTGGCCTTGTTAGGAGCACAGTGTCCAACAGGGGAGCAGGGCCCCTAAGTGGGGGACGGACAGGCAGAGAGCCAGACCGTGGGGCTGGAGGACTGTGAGGCAGGCAGATACCGGACAAAGGACGCAAGTGCTGGGAAAGGCTGTTGGGGGTGGAAGGCCGCAGCCCAGCGCAGGTAAGGCTGCCGGGGTGGAGCCAAGTGCAGGTAAGGCTGTTGGGGGTGGAAGGCCGCAGCCAAGTGCAGGTAAGGCTGTTGGGGGTGGAAGGCCGCAGCCCAGCGAGCAGACGTGGACAGCTGTTAGGACCTGGGGTTCAGGACAGGCTGAAGGTGAGGGCAGGACCTCCAAAACCAGGGCCACCCAGCCTGCTGCCTAAGGTCGTAGCTGTCCCAGGGCTGGGCTGGGCTACAGTGGCCCAGGAAATGCCAGGGGGAAGCTTCTGGTTTGACAACAGCTGCCCGTCAGAGGAGACTCACCTTCCCACTAAGTGGCATGGATATAAGTGGCATGTGAGCCAGGTGGCTTCTGCAGGGGCATGGGGAGGGGAGAAGCTCCCCTGTGGGGCATGGAGGGGCTGCTGGGGCCACACGGTTCTACCTCCTACATCAAGCCAGACAGAGGGGGCCCGTGACAGCCCCGCCTCACTCGGGACAGGGCACAGAAGTGTGGGCTTATTCCGTTCTCCTGAGCAGCACTGGGCATCGCTGCTCGGAGATAGAAAGATCTCCAGTGAAAGCAAAGGCTGGTGAGAGCACTGGGGCCGTGTTCCAACACGAGGACAGTGGACACTCCTGAGTGACCTGCCATGGGACCGAGGGCCGGCTTGCTTTTGCATTGGGAGGTTTGTCATCGTCATCACCTACCCAGCGACAGGGGTCCAGCGTGGTTCCTTGTTGAAACTGGTGCCGGGCTCTCCCGCAGCCCTGGATGGGGGCTCTGGTCATGAGCCTGGCTCCAGGTCTCCTCTGGAGCCCTTTTCTATCTGCCCTTCACTGCCCAGGTCCCTGCACCAGGTCCCTGCAGGGCAAGGGTGCAGCAGGGCGGCCCGCTCTGTGCACCAGGCGAGTCGTCATGTCCGGGTGAGCTCATTCGCTGCAGCCCGGGTTTGCTGATGGAAGTTTAACGTAATTGAAGGTATTAACTGGGCATACAATCTAATTTGGGGAGCTGTGGAGGTTAAGGAACAATGTGTCATCCAGACTCTCATTTCCAGAAGCCTCCCTGTGGGTGTCAGAGAAAGAGCAGAACAAGGAAACAGAATAATAAAAAAATAATAAATAAATAAAAAAATCGGGAACTCAGCTGGAAGATGGTTGGTTTTAAAGTGACCACATACCGGGTTTTCTCCCAAGACAGGAAATGCGGGGCGGTTTAGAGATGAGAGGCCCGGCGGCTCCTCCTCTTCCTGCCCAGCCGCGGCCTCCGAGGCGCCACCTCGGGCAGGAACCCTGTCAGAGG
Organism: Pipistrellus kuhlii; assembly: GCF_014108245.1. Classification (NCBI taxonomy): domain Eukaryota; kingdom Metazoa; phylum Chordata; class Mammalia; order Chiroptera; family Vespertilionidae; genus Pipistrellus; species Pipistrellus kuhlii. The sequence goes on from NW_023425573.1 coordinate 29,069,429, forward strand.
CAGCCCAGCCATCAGAGCTCAGTGAGCCCCAGAGAACCCACCTCTACCTTCGCGCCTTCCCGGTGCCCCTCTTCTCTCAGCCCTGAAGCTCCAGGGCTTGTCAATGCTGCGGCGTGGCCTCGGCTCCCGAAGCTTTGGTCACACTGCAGGGTGCCCGGGCCCAGGTCTCCACGGCCTGCTCCCTGGGCACCGCCTCCGTCCGCCCTGCTCACCCCAAGCTGGGCCATGCAGAATCCTCCCGCCTGGCCCGAGCAATGGCCAGTGATGACGCAGCACAGGGAGCTTATGGAAGGACCCAGAACCAAAGCGCAGCGTGCTGGCTCCAGAGCAGCTACCTCTGTCATGGGCCCCGAGCCTGCGCCGTTTCCAGCCGTTTCCAGCCGCCTGTTCACTGAGGCCGGGTCTCGGTGTTCTTTGTGTCCCTGTCAGGAGTCAAGCCTGGAAACTGGTCGGAACTCGGCAGCATCTTTGCAACAGCTGCTTTTGTTCAAATTCCGACAGGAACTGAGGGAGATGCATCTTCTTCAGCCACGGTGGTCTCCCTGGGGCAGTGGCTGTCACACACACACACACACACACACACACACACACACACACACCGGGTCTCAGCATGGGCCAGGACCAGGGCTCAGCAGTGTCAGAAAGTAAAAGGTCAGAAGCCAGCGACACTAAGCAGATCCTGGCACGAGTAGAAGGAAGAGCAGGCAGGTGGACCACATCCTGGTGACGAGGGGGGGCGGTTTGGGGGAGGCTCTGCACAGCGCCTTCTGCTCCCAGCTGCCTCGTGGACACACTGCTTCCACCCTGCCCCCAGCAGCATGGAAACCCCAGAGCTGTCCAGGCTACGCACACGGGACTTCACTGTCCAGGGAGGCAGGTCAGGCGTGCTCACTCGTCGAAGTTTGCCCTCCTGGGACTATCCCAGGGAAAGGGCAGGGCAGCGGATGGTGGCACAGAAGGCAGTGGTGATGAAGGTGTGCTCTGGTGTGCAGCGTCTCTGTGTTGTGGTTTGTGTGCGGTGGGGTCAGCCAGGTAGGGGACGAGAGCAGATGCCCCTCCTAAGGCTGGCCTTCGGCCCAGCACTCCTCCTGCCCAATAAGGCCGGTACAGCATCTCCCAGGACCTTTCCTTCCATTGGTGACCCTCTCCCAAGCACACGGGCCCAGGGGCACTCTCGTCCTCTGTAGAGGGGAGCCTTCCCCATGCAAACTGTGGGCACTTTCCCCCCAGGGTCTTAGGAGACTTAAGCCTGGACACTGTGCACAGCTCCTGGACCAGGTGTGTCTTAGGTCTGAGCTCCCTCTTCTCCAGGCTTCTTGTCTCAGTGAAAACATGGAGAACACATACCTTCTTACAAATACACTCCTATGGGTAGCAAGGCAGGGTGAGTTTGCCTTCACAGCCAAGCCAGGAGAGGACAGCCAGCTCCCCGGCAGGAAGGCCATGGAAGGGGTCCTGATTTCTCAGTCCTACTCACGTTCAGCCCCTCCCAGGTTTTGCCATTGCAAATGTACTGCAGTGCATGTAGCTGACTGCTGTTTTGGACTCTTTATTGAAGAATTCTTGCCAAGGGACCTACATAGCACAGGCCATGACCATCCCAGGGTTCTTAGAGGTTTTGCCCAGTTGCCCTTTCGAAGAATTTTACTAAGTTTAATGGCCAGAAACCCATGAAAATGAGTCGTTCGTTCGTGGGTCCATGAGCACTGAGTTTGTCGAGAAGGTGTTCTTGCAGGCTGCAATGAGAGTTCCTGTTTTGTCCTCATCTGCCCACCTTTGGCTGTTAGGAAGGTCGAACTGCTTTCTCCTGCAGCTGTTGGAACTTGTTTTTTCTGGAGTTCAGATCACCTGCTCATAACCTTTGCTCTCTGTCTTCTGAGTCATTTGGGGACATTTTTCATCTTCTTTTACAAACTCTTAAATATTGTAGAGATGAGTCATTTGTCATGTGGTTCCGTCTTCTCTTCGTGTCTGTTCAGATCACCTGCTCATAACCTTTGCTCTCTGTCTCCTGAGTCATTTGGGGGCATTTTTCATCTTCTTTTACAAACTCTTAAATATTGTAGAGATGAGTCATTTGTCATGTGGTTCCGTCTTCTCTTCGTGTCTGTTTTGGTGGTGCTTGTTTTTCGCGTTTTAGCTCCTTAGTGATTCGGTTTTGGCGCACTGCCTCCTCCCTCCTCAGGTTTGTGATTTGGTCACAGGGCTGTCTGCTCCACAGATTTAGTAGCTGCAGTTGTGAGAGTCATATGGCCACAATATTATATTCTGTTCCTACTCTGTTGCCCTGTGTTTTAGAATAATGTTTATCTCCTTAACACTGTGCGTAGTTACATTAAGACAAGAATTAGAATTTATGTCCTCCCTACTTCAATTATCCTAACATATGTTAAATGATATTTCCTACGTTCATTGTCATGTTATGCTTAGTTTAATACTTAATGCATTACAGTCTATTTCTATTTATTTTTAATTCCCACCGAAACAACATGCATTCCACTGTGTGTTACTCAGCTCATTTTTGTGTTCCCAGGTTTTTGTGTACTCAATAATGGGCTATTAGATTCTCTAATTCTAATTATATTCTTACTAGTGGATCGATGCACGAATTTGTGCACATTGAAAGGAAATTAGTTAGAATAAATATTTTAATATTGCTATTCGCCCTTTCTCTTTAATATCGATAGAAGTGTCAGAGATGAAAGAAAATTAGTAAAATGTACGTGAAAATAATATGTAAATTGATTAATAAATAAACAATAACAACATGATATAGTAATGAATGTTTTCCATGAAATTTTTACTGTCAGGATCTTCGTTTATCATTAATTTTTTAAATATGCCGGGTATTCTGGAAAATGTATACTGTTTGGACAAACTTTGCCTTTGTTACAACATCGAGTAAATTTTCCATCAGATGGTTTTTCATCAGAGAATTTTAGGGATAGGCAAAATTGACATGTAATAGTCATTCCACCACAAAAACTACGACCTCATTTACCTCATTTTTGCTGTGAAGGCAGTTCCTACCAGTATTGGTAGTACTTGTCAATGACTATTTTTCAGACATATTCTGTCGACATCACTTTTTTTCTGCTTCAGAGGTACGTTGTGGCAATAGTTGGTCTTCAGGCATATTCTGTCGACAATTTTGGCTTTGAATGTCAACAAAAACATGATGTCATTACCCAGCATCCACAGCTACTGTTTCCAGGCTGGGCTGGGCTGGGCTGTGGGCCACATTTTGCACCATGGCGTCTTGGCAGTGTTGGCTACGATTTTGTGGGGTGTTGCTCTGGGGTTATGGTGGGGCCTGTTCCCACTTGGGGGATGCCAAGTGTTGCTTTTTGGGCACCAGGTTTAGCTCCTGTGTTGAGCATCAGCCCCCTGGTGGTCAATGCACATTATAACAACCAGTTGGATGATCGGACACTTAGCATATTAGCCTTTTATATATAATTTCTAGTATCTTTTTCCAACAGGTTGTTACGTATATGTATTTTGCTGTTTTTATAGCATTTAGATTCCATGTTATGCTGCCGCTATCAACTATGAAATATCATTAAATGTCTTTTTAATCATGTTAATATTTTTTGTTTTGTTTTTCTTTACTTCATATTAATATTGAAATCCCAAGTATATACTTGAAGTTAACCCTTAATTCTTTTGAATCTTCCCAGGTAATTCTGTGTTAATTATCTCTCTCAGAAACCACTTACGTCGGTTTATTGTTTCATCTGGAGAGTATCGCGCCTTGTAACAAAGGAAATTATATTGTATTTGTTCTTTATTTTCCATCTTCAGGGATTCCGTTTGGGAGCTTGATTTTTATCGTTCCACACCAATTTTCCCCCTCTTTTCCCTCTCCTGTTAAAACATGATGTGTTTGCCTTTTTCTTTTAAATGAGGTTAACATATTGGTACGCTCTTTTCACTCACTCACCCTGAAATGTGAAACTCCTGTGTTGGTTTCCTTACACTGTGAAACCACATCCTTGGCCCTCAATGAAAGATCAGGACTGTCTCTCTCACTCCCGTCCCCACCCCATCTCCTCACTGATTGTAGTTCAAGTTCTAAAACCTGCTCTTCCTTCTGTGGCCTATTTTGGTTTATTTCTTACACCAAGCTGTCCTGGCTTGTATCAGTAACAACCCTTGGGCCCTTAGGGCTCAGTCACTTATCTTCGCAAATAGGCTGTTAACTCAAATTCCTCTTTATTATTGTTACCATCATCTTTCCCTTTGACATGTATTATAGCTTTTAAATTCATGCAACTATTCTGAAGTAGAACCTAGAAATAAGCCAGGCAATTAATGCCTTCCCAGAATTCAGACATTTTTACAGAGCTTTTCGCTGCCTTTGTAGCTGAGTGACAGCTCAGCAGGATGCTAAGTACATTGAGTGGCCAGATTATCATGCTCTCTGAACGCGTGTGTGTGTGTGTGTGTGTGTGTGTGTGTGTGTGTTAGAGGCCCAGTGCATGAATTCGTGCATGAATGGGGTCCGGCCAGCCTGGCCAGCGGGAGGGGACATGGGTGGTTGACTGGCATGCCTGCTGGTCCAACTCCTGGTGAGAGGACAATTTGCATATTAGCCTTTTATTATATAGGATATACACTGAGTGGCCAGATTATTATGTGTTTAGAGATCATAATAATCTGGCACTCAGTGTATATGCTGAACAACCTTGATTTCTGGAGTTTGCGTGGCTGTTGTTCAATTATCTGAGTTTTTATTATGCTATCAGGGACCAGAGGAGACTGACTTATTTTGTAAATATGACCTCCTCCTTACTGGTGTGGTTGATTGCAGGTTGCTAGAGCCAGGGGACTGGAAAGGGACTGGGCGATGAAGGTGTGGGACAGGTAGGACCTGGCCATGACTGTGACTGGGATGGGGGCAGAGGGTGTTTCCTGTGGGCAATTCTCAAGACACATGTCCTCAGATCCTAGGCAGCCAGGACCTTCTGGGACTGACTGCTGCTTCACACCCCCTCCAGTTTGTCCTGGAAGCCCGTTGTATCGAGGTTTGGCAGGGTCCCTGAGACACTTATTTCTCTGTGTCTGCACCATCCCGATGCACGGGGGCTGCTCCCCGATCCAGGCTTGAGTCCCAGGATGGTTTTGAATCGCAGAGAAACCCCCACGGATGTCCGGAAGGTTCTCCCTTACTGCATGGACAGGTGTTCACAGGAAGGGCATGGAGGTGGGGGGAGGTTGGCCTGCTCCTGCCACTGTCTTGGCCGTGGTCCTTCTCCCTTGGAAAGTTTAGTGAGGGCACCTTGGCACCTCGAAGGAGTTCAGAACCATATTTAACTTTGGCTCAGCAGCTGCTGCCTGAGGATTTAATTGGTGCCGGGCCAGCGGTATGACTGCTGAGGAGCCCCTCGTGTTCCTGGGGGGTGAGCCCCAACAGTGGGTGAGGATCGGCTCCCAGCTCCAGCCCTCCACCTGCTGCCAGGGCTGCCCCTCAGGAACCGGGTGAGAGACTGCCGATTGGCTGGCATGACCTTCTGCTCAGGGGAAGCTGTCGGGCACAGCAAAGCCAGCCACTGTCCCCTCTCCAGGTAGCATAGTGAAATGCCCTGGGAAAGTGCCACTCTGCCCGGAGGTCACCTTCATGGGTTTCAGGCTGCCCACTGTGCCAGCGTGGCCAGCAACCTCACAGCCTCCACTGCCTCAGGAGGGCCCCAGGGGCCCCTGGGGAATCCAATGGGATCGGGGAGGCAGGGTGCCGGGCAGGGCGGCGGAGAGCAGTGGCCTGATGGTGGGACTGAGGGTGCTCTGCAGAAAAAAAGCCCTCCTCCCAGCCCCCAGGGTGGCTTGTTGGGGTAGTGTCCCCAGGGTGTTAGTGTCCAAATATAGTGCCCTGGCTGTCATGCCCAATCCTTGAACTTGGACACGTGTGCACACACATGTCCGGGTGAGGGTGGGGGCCCTGGGCCCAGGGGGAGCCCTAGACCTGGATGTCCTCACGGGGCTTTGTGGCCAGGCCAGCCCACAGTGGGCGCAGCTGGGTGATCAGCCATGGTTCCCTGTCATCTCAGAACCCAGGGCTGCACAGACCCCCACCTGCCAGGCACTCGGAGGACAACCCTTGTCCGTTTTCTGTCGTCCAAAAGTGGCAGTGTTTTGTCCAAGAGTGGTCTCCCCAGTCGAGAGCTCCGTGAGAAGCTGCTCTCTCCTCCCCAGCAGTGACACACCAGCCCTGCTGCTGGTCTTCCTCCTCTCACATCTGACCTCTCTGCTTTAGCCTGTTCTTCCTTTTCAGAGAGAGAGAGAGAGAGAGGCAGACACCACCTTGCTCAGCCAGAGCCCCTGGTCCAATACAGTGGAGGCAGGGAGCTGGTTGCAAAGCCCTGGGTGGAATGTGCCTGCGCCACCCAGCTGGTGTACCTGAGGCCCGCTGTGTTGCTGGGCATTTATTGGTGCACATGGCATGCTGGGATTCCACAGATAGAGTGGAGCCCGCAGTCCCCCTGTGCTTTTTATTTTCTTGCAAAGATGTCAGAAGTTCCTGTTCTATCACTTAAGGAGATGAGCTGCAGTGGGAACGTTGGAGAAACCTTAAAGTACGCATTTCTGGGCATGCACTCCAGTGGCAGAGATGCAAACGGCTCCTTCCGCGGTCTCACCAGATCTCCAGCTTGATCAGATCTCCCGGTCCTGCGGTTTAGGGAGGGCTTGATTGCACAATATCCACCCCCCACGCACACACTCCCACTGCAAGTCCAGGGATGAGGAATGAGTCCCAGGTGCACAGCGGCTGGTATCCTCGCCCAGGCATGGGGCAGTGTCCTAGACTGAGTGTTTTTAATCGGTTAGCAAGACTTCCTTTTACATTCACTGAGGTGTCAAAAACAAAAGCTGCCCTGTCCGGTGGCAGCTCACACAGGCGAGCTGAGTGGGAAATGGCAACCACTCGCAGGGCTGGCTGCTCAGAGGCCCCCCGTGGAGGTTGGGTGGCCTGGCACACTCACTCTTAGTCCCATGCAGGCCAGGCCACCACGTGGCCTTCTGTCACCAGAGGAAGTGGCCAGGTGAGCAGACTGTCCCGCCCTGCTTTGGAAAAGCTCCTCTGTGACTATTTTGGGAGGCCTAACACCAAAGTCAGAAATCAGGTGGTAGGGCCCGAGGGGGGAGGGGGGAGACGGGGTGGGAATGAGCTCGTTGTTTGTTTACACGATGTGAGCGGAAAAGGAGACCAATAAAGTTTATTCTGGAAACAAAACAAAACAAAACAAAACAAAACAAAAAAAAAGAAAAAAAAAGAAATCAGGTGGTAGGAGACAGACCTGGACACCTGGACATTAACTAAGCAGATCCCTGGCTGTAATGAAGATGCCTCTAGGGCTCCAGGAATAAAGGCGGTGTTTGCAATTGGTTTGAGGGATTTTTGTCACATTGAGAACTTCTTCCTGATTTACAAAGTTGTTTCTTTTCTTAAAATATATTTTATTGATTTTACACAGAGAGGAAGGGAGAGGGACAGAGAGTTAGAAACATCGATCAGCTGCCTCCTGCACACCTCCCACTGGGGATGTGCCCGCAACCAAGGTACATGCCCTTGACCAGAATCGAACCTGGGACCTTTTAGTCTGCAGGCCGACGCTCTATCCACTGAGCCAAACCAGTTAGGGCAAGATTGTTTCTTTTTTTATCGGAGATGTTGAATTTTATCAAATGCCTTCTCAACCTGTATTGAAATGATTGTGTGTTTTTTGCTTTGACACGATGAAATGGGCTTTCACATTCACAGGTTTAGGGCATTCCTGAAATAAACCTACTTTTAAAGTGTTCTGCATGGAGAGCTGGAGTTTGCTAACAGTTTTCATAGGACATTTGTGTCTGTTTTTAAGTGACAGTGGAGTACATCTGTTATTCCGAGGCACGTGGGCATGCCGTCTTCAGAGGTGTGGAATCTGGCTTTGCTTAACTTTTGTAAAAGTTGATGAGAGAGAGAGAGAGAGAGAGAGAGAGAGAGAGAGAGAGAGAGAGAGAGAGAGAGAGAGAGAGGAATATCAATTTGTTGTTGAACTTATTTATGCATTCATTGATAGAGTCTTGTCTGTGCCCTGACTGGGGATTGAACCCACAACCTTGGTGTATCAGGACAATACTCTAATCAACTGAGCTACCTGGCCAGGGCTTGGTTAACTTTTTTAAAAAACTGGGAAACTAATTTTCCCCCCTATAATCCTAAGAATTGGAAAGAACTGCCTGGATCTGCTGCCTTTTGAGATTGTAATTTTTAAATAGCATTTCCCTTTTTTTTTCTTCTTCAGATTTTCTGCTTTTTAAGTCAATACTTAATAGTTTATAGTTTCCCCAAAAGTATCCCAATTAAAAAATTATCCAATTTTTAACATAAAATTTTTGTATATTAACCTCTCATACTTTCTCTCATTTCCTGTCTATGGTTTTGTATATTGATGTTTTCTGTGTTTTTTCTATTGTAGATTAAACTCTCCAGAAATGTGTCCATTTCATCATACCTATTTTTCTAAAGAATCTGCTATTGAATTTACTTATTCTCCTGTTTTTTTAAATAAAATCAATAAATATTAGTTTTTAATCCTTTTAAAATAATTCTTTACTGTTGAAAGTATTATATATGTCCCCCTTTGCCCCCCAATAACTCCCTTTAAATCATTATTAATGCATTTAAATTAGTTGCCTTTTGGAGAGATTTATCTTTTTTTTAAGTCTTGGTTTGCATACTTATTTTTTTTCTTCTTGTGTTTGTATAGTAATAAGATAATTTAATTTTGCACTGTTCAGCTCTAATCCATTAATTTTTACATTCAGTATCACCATTATTGTTTTCTTATTAACCTGTAACTGAATTTTTTAATTCTTTTAATTCCCAAATTTTAATTATTTAAGTCTCACAATTCCCAAAATTATGAGTTATCTTTCATTTCTACAAATTCAATATTTTAAAATATGTCTTTTTCTCACTATTTTCTAGTTTTTGGTGTGTTTTTTTTTTAAATATATTTTTATTGATTTTTTACAGAGAGGAAGCAAGAAGGATAGAGAGTTAGAAACACTGATGAGAGAGAATCATTGATCAGCTGCCTCTTGCACACCCCCCACTGGGGATGTGCCCCCAACCAAGGCACATGCCCTTGACCCGAATCGAACCTGGGACCCTTCAGTCCTCAGGCCAACACTTTATCCACTGAGCCAAACCAGTTTCCGCTAATTTCTAGTTTTTAATACTGCAGCCAAAGAATATTGACTTTCAGTTTCCACTTTGGGAATTTATTGAGTCTTGTTTGCTGCCTAAATAATAGGATACTGGGATTGCTAAAAAGATGGTTGATTTTCTGTAAAACAGAAACATTGCAGATAGTCCCTGAATCCAGTTTACTAACTTTATTTTTCACATGCCTTCATTCTAGTTTGTATCTACTGAGCCTTGAGAGGTGAAGGTGTAATTGGTCAGATGTTAGAGGGGGGGCTGCCTGTGTCCTGTAGGCTGTGGTGACACTTTTCTCGGTGTGGAATGTCCCTCTTGCCCCATGTATTGCACTTGGCATGGGATTGAGCCCCTGGCCCACACACACTTGGTGCAGGAAGTGGAAACTGGTGATAGAAAAATGCCTTGTGATAGCCCACCACCAGGAGTCACTTCTGCCTGCTCCTGGGCACAGGGACAGGGCCACATGAGGGAAGGGACACCCTGGAAGGGTCAGGCCCAAGGAGATGGGAATGGGGTGGGGCAACCTGTGTGTGTGTTAACAGCCCAATGTAGGCAGGACCAAGCTTCAGATAGGGGCAGGGGTGTCATCGGTATCAGGGGTATCAGATGTCCCAGTTGCTGGCTGAGGAGGGAAGGAGTCTGCAGAGTGTGGATGCCCCTCCCCGAGAGGGAAGGGTGTGGGGAGCCTCCGTGAGGAGATGGACAGGCTGCTGATGGAGGGGGAAGTTCCTGGGCACACAAGGGGGTTCCTGGTTGGGGATCAACTACCAGGGGAAAGTTGGGAGAGAGGAAGGGAATCCCTGGGGATGGATGGACCTAGGAGAGGAGGCCCCTGGAGAGGGGCGCCATCTGGTGGCCGGGCCCTTTCTGCAAGGAGGAGGTGGAGTAGGCAGGAGGAATCCTGGAGGGTGGTGGTGGGTGTGAAGAGAAACTTGGGCGCCTGGGACTGGGTACAAAGGGGGGGTCCTGTCCTCGGGGCCCAATCCCACCCTCCTTGCTCCTGGTCCTGAATCACCTTGGGGACTGGGCGTCTGCCCGCAGCATCCCAACAGACCGCAGTGTCGCTCATCCAACTCTGCAGAGGAGACATAGGTCCCTGTCCCAGCTGGCTCGGGTGAATGAGAGTAATGGAGGAAGCCACCTGCCTGCTCTGGCCCTGGGAGGCTGCCAGCCAAGTGCCCCCAGGCCCAGGGAGGGAGTCCATGGTGGCCAGGGGAGAGCCTGCTCTGCTGGGGGAAGCAGAGGGCAGGGAGGGGGTGTCCTGCTCCTGGGACAGGATTTACCTCACCCAGCTAGGGGCAGAGATAAGCCGGGTGAAGGAAGGTGAAGCAAGGAATGCAGCCTGCTGGCTGGGCTCAGAGAGGCATGGGGTCTGCAGGCTCCCTGGGGAGGCAGGGCCCCAGCAGGCCCCTGAGCCCCAGGCTTGCCAACAAGGGGAGGCCTGCCAGGCAGCAAGGGCTGTTAGCCCCCACAAGCCTCTCTCTTCCTGTCTGGCATTCAGCACCCACCTGCGGAGATGGTCCAGAATAGCCCATGGGGTCCCTTGGAGGGAAGGTCTCCTGCTGTCACAGAAATGAGGAAGTGAGCCCTCGGTGGCTGCAAATGCAGGGACATCAGTGTCCCGTTGGCCACAGGCCTCTTTCCAGATAGGATTTTTTATATGTGATTGTAAAATAGTGTATGCTCACTGTAGAAAACTCACAAAGTCCCCAGAAAGGGTAGAGATGGGAGAACAAAAGTCCCTCATATCACAGCCCTGGGGTGGCCCTCCCAGCATTCTGGAGTGGTCCCCTCCTCTGGGGGCATTTTATGTTGAAACCACAATATTTACACACCAGGTCTCATATGCTTTCTTCTGCCCAACACTGTAACAAATATTTCCCCACCTCTTACACAGTTCTTCATACTTAGCAGTTTTGTGTTATTAATCCTCACCTGAGGAGCTTTTCTTTTCATTGATTTTTAGAGAGTGGAAGGGAGGGGGAGAGGCACACAGAGAAATGTCGACATGAGAGAGACACATCGATGGGTTGCCTCCCTCACGCTCCCTGACTGGGGCTGGGGATAGAACCTGTAATCAAGGTAGTCGACCTTGACTGGAATCGAACCCTAGACCCTTCATCTGAGACTTAGGCTCTAACCACTGAGAAAACCAGCGAGGGCTCTATATATCATTTTAATAGCTATATTCAAATAGCTTATCAGTAATTTTTTTCATTGCTGTCTTATAGTTTACAGTTTTTCATAATTATAAGTTTGCAGTGACCCCCCCTCCCCCTTTTTACCTTACTTTTGTCTGCATTTCATGTTATTAACTTACGGTAATTCCTAGAAATAGAATTACTGGGTCAAAGGATATCCATGATTTTGAGTTTATTGATACATATTGCCAAGTTGCTTTTCAGAAAAATTTTACTAATTTACCTTGTATTAGTAGTGATAGGAGTGCCTGCCTCATTTCACTACACTTACCACCGTTGAGAAGAATCCAACTTGTATTTCCAGAACTACAATACTTAGCCAAAGGCACCATGGGTATTTCTGTGCTTGCACCCACCTCACCCCTCTGTCTATCTGACAACTCACTCCCCATGTCAGTCTGGCACTTTGACAGACTCTGCAGGCCAGCCTCAATGGGTCACTTCTATCTTCGCCTGTCCCACGGCCAGGACAACAGGTAGCGCCACCTGCCCCACCCCAGCAGCTAGCTAAAGCTGCTGGAAGCCACAGCTTCTGAGTTCTCCCAGGTAAACAGCCAATAGTGATCAGATAAAGGGAATTAGAATCTTAGAGTGGTTTGTCCCCAAGTTTTTTAGGGCTTAGATACACATTGGTGGATTTACAGAATGAGAAATGTATCCTAGCCCAGCTGGCGTGGCTCAGTGGTTGAGTGTCGACCTATGAACCAGGAGGTCACTGTTCCATTCCCAGTCATCGCACGTGCCCGGGTTTCGGGCTTGTTCCCCAGTAGGGTGTGTGCAGGAGGCAGCCAATCAATGATTATCTCTCATCATTGATGTTTCTATCTCTCTCTCCCTCTCCTTTCCTCCCTATCTAAAAAGAAGGAAGGAAGGAAGGAAGGAAGGAAGGAAGGAAGGAAGGAAGGAAGGAAGGAAGGAAGGAAGGAAGGAAGGAAGGAAGGAATCCTGTTTCAGGCTCACAGCAGTTGTCAGGAAGAGACAGTGAGAAACGTCCACCTATTGGGCATCTGCTGTATTTTCGGCCATTTGATCCCCTTTAGCTAGATGTGCCCAGTAACCCCATTAGGTGGGCACCTGGGCCTTCATTTGGATATAAGGAGACCAAGACTGGAACAGGTGAGATGAGGCTCTCAGCATCACTTGGGATAAGAGGTGGGCCTGGGATTTGAACCATTTGTGTGGGATGGCAGGGCCCAATCTCATACTCCACAGCAAGACCATTCAGAGCTATTTTGAGGACAACAGCAACCATGAGGGTCCCCAGAGCTTGTGGGCATCAGTGGACACTTTTTTGTCAAAACAGAGCAACCATGAGTTGTGGTGCTGGAGTCGTGACGGGGGCCCTGGACAGACTGGAAACACCCACCATCACCGTCATTTTCAGGAACATTACCAGCCAAGTTTTCCTGGGGGCCCAGAATAGAGAGTTCTGGCCTAAAAAGGGTAACTATGCAGAGAGGGCTAAATGAAAATGTTTTCCAGAGTTATTTCGGGCCCTTACTCAGTACTACGTTCTTTTGATAGAAGACTGCTCTGAAGGAGTTCTTTTATCACAGTCTTGCTGACAGAGCTCACAATATTTATTGAACGTTTCAGCTGTCACTTCCATATAAATAAACAGGATGAAGAGGCCCGGCTGTATGTGGAGCTATTTTTAGGAGGGGGTGGCTTTGCAGACTGGAAGGATAGTATTTCAGGGAGAGAGTCCTTATCCTAGAATATCCCCCACAGCCCAGGCTCAGCCTCCAGTGGCCTCAGCAGGGGGTTGGGAGGTGGGGAGGTCTGAGGGTCACAGCATCCTGGGTCAGGGGCTCCTTCCCATGCAGAGATGGCCACACATCCTTCTAAGGACATCCCAGCTCCACTCCTCAAGCACAGAGGATGGGAGACAACATTTATGGTCAACTGTCACTGGGTCTGCAGAACACCCAGCACTACCTGCTGGTTTGGTGGGTCTGTGGTGGGGAGAAGACAGTCATTCACGCCAGTATTTGTAACACATAACTATGTGGTTAATCAACAACCACGCAAAGGGCTGGACATGGTTTTCAACAATCCCGGACACATTTAGCACGTACGTGTGCCAGGCACTGACATGTTCTAATTCATTCTCTTTTCACAATGAGATCCAACCTGTCAGGGCTTCCGTGGCTTCTTCCACTTGTGTTTTATACTCGAAATATGAGTCCTGGTTCACATGAGAGAACCACACGCCCAGTGGGCACAGGTCCTGCACAGCCTCTGTGGTCTCTGCCCACCCTTCCCCTCCCAGACTCCTGCACTTTGCCCACTCACATGGTCTGGGGAGAGGCTCCCTGCACCCTAGCACTTGAGGTAAAGGCCCAGAGAACAGCCAGGCAGACAAAATAGTGACCAAGCGACTTGGAGATCATAAGATTACAGCTGGAGGCAGGGGCCTATGAAAGCCTCCCTCCGTCTCCCCAAATTGCTGGATGGCTTCCGCTCCATTTAATCACATTCTAGATGAAAAACAAGGAAGTGTCTTTTAAATGTCTTCATTTTGCCTGGCCGGCATGACTCAGTGGTTGAGCAATTACCTATGAACCAGGAAGTCAGGGTTCGATTCCAGGTCAGGGCACATGCCCAGGTTGCAGGCTCGGTCCCTAAAGGGTGTGCAGGAGGCAGCCGATCAATGATTCTTTCTCATCACTGATGTTTCTATCTCTCCCTCACCCTTCCTCTCTGAAATCAATAAAAACATATATAAAAGTAAATAAATATCTTCATTTTACCAGTTAAGAAGCTCTTCATTTCTTTGTGTGGGTTCAAAATTCTGTTCTCTTCTTTTTACTGGAGAGTTTTAACATTTCTTGTAGCACAATGAATTCTCCCAGCTCTTTTTTCCTCTGAAAAGGTCTTTATTTCAACATATATTTAATATATTTTATTGATATTTCACAGAGAGGAGGAAGGGGAAGAGATAGAGAGCTAGAAACATCGATGAGAGAGAAACATCAACCAGCTGCCTCTTGCACACTCCCTACCGGGGATGTGCCCGCAACCAACGTACATGCCCTTGACCGGAATCGAACCTGGGACCTTTCAATCCACAGACCAACGCTCTACCACTGAGCCAAACTGGCTTTGGCTGAAAAATATTTTTAACTAGGTGTAGGATTTTGGGCAGACAGTTCCCCCGTGTCTACCACCAGTAATTTAAAGATACCCCCATCTTCTTTGGGCTTGCATAGTCTCTGGTGGGAAGTCAGCTGTGACTCATATCATTGTTCCCTGGAGATGTCTTTTCTCTGACTCCAAGATTTATTTATTTTTCTCTTTATCTTGATTTTCAGAGTTTGGCTTTGACACGTCTGTGTGGCTCTTTGTTGTTGCTTTGGTTTTTCTGTCCTGTTTGGGGTAATTTAACTTTCTTGGGTTTGTGAATTGACGTCTCATATTTTGGAAAATTCTCAGTCATTATCTCTTCAAATATTCCTTCTTCCCCATTCCCTCTTCTCCTTCTGGAACTCAGATTACAAGTTGGGATTGATATCATTGAGAGTGTTGTGAATTTACTGCAGCTCTTTTCTTCTTGTGTTCCATTTTGGGTCATTTCTACAGACCCATCTTCACATTCACTAAATTATTCCTCAGAATGGGCTGCAGATTTGCCCACTGGAAGGCTCATTGCCCTGAGCTGACATCCCACCACTAGTCTACTCTCAATGTGGAGAGCCCCTAGCTCAGGTCTCCCCTTAGTCGCTGCCTACCCAGGGATGACCACCTGTGAGTTTTTTTGTTTATTTGTTTGTTTGTTTGTTTTTTACCTTGTTTGAAACTAGCCCACAGACTACAAGCACGGTGAGGCCAGCTTCAGATTTCCTTTTCCTCCTGACCACTTGCTTTTCTACCTGCAGGAGCTACAAAGAGCTCAGTGACTGCACCAAGTACGTGATGGATGGGCTGAACTGCTACTGGCCAAACGCCGCAGTCAACAAGTTCTTCATCTCCGTCCACCAGCGCTACTTCAGAAGCTGCCCTGTCTCTGGCCGGGCCCTGCAGGACCCGCCCATCAGCATCCTCTGCCCCTTCATCGTGGTGCCCATCCTGATGACCCTGCTCATGACCGGGCTGGTGGTCTGGAGGAGCAAGCGCACCGAGGGCGTTGTGTAGGCCGCGGCCCGGGAGCTGCCCCATGCTGAGGCTGTGGGCAGGCAGGGAGGCCGGCAAGCTCTGGGCCTGGCCTGGGAGTGGCTTTCTGGCCCTGACGGCAGAGCAGGCCCCAAGTCCCCTCGTCCCACCTGAGATCGGCTAACAGGATTTCGGAGCAGCGGTGGTGCAGGATTAACCTGGAAGCCCCCAGCGGGAGGTGAAGGCCGCCCTAGGAAGGGGGCTGGTGCTAGGAAGGAGCAGAACATCGCGGTCATTATTTCTGGGGAGTCTCCAATGTGTTTGATCTCACCTCTAGCCTGACTGTGGATGAGGAGTTTGTGATTAAAAGGATGTCCTTGGATTTGGGGAGCGTCAGTATTTCTGGCTGTGGGAGACGGGGAGAAACACTAGATGCTTCAGGCTCTGTCTTCCCCTGCAGGCAGTGGGCAGGGACCAATGGCAGTAAGGCCTGAGTGCACTGAAGGTGCTCCACAGGACCCCGAGGCCCCGCCCCTCCACAGGGCCTGGAACCACTGGTTCGGAGGACTGCGGTGCACAGGCATGCCGAGGCCAGGCTTGCTCAGTTTTGCTGAGCTCCCAGCCCCCCGACTCCCCAAGAATACCCCCAAACCCCAGGTCCAGGCTCCCACCACTCTGTCCTTGAGGGTTTCACCTATTTCCTCTGGCCGTCCCTGCATCCAACACAGCTCTGCTTCCCCATTCAGGATTCTTCCCACACCTCCATGTGTAAACAGGCTTCTAGAAGGCTCTGGATCCCCTAAGGGAGCTCCCACACTGTCCCTCCCAAATCTTCTCTGAGCTGAGCAACCCCTGAGGTACCTGCAGCCCCCAGCTTGCCCCGCCCTCCAGCACCCTCTAGCCCAGGACCTGCCCCTTCTCACCCTCAGCAGCAGCCTCTCTGCCTCCGGTCAGCTGGCCAAAGCCATTACGTCTGGACTCTTCTGTGCTAGCACACCACAGCCACGGGGCCCCCCATCCCACTGGTCAGGAAAGGGCACGGGTATGGCCTCAGGGAACATGGGTTTCTGGAGTCCTCATCACAGGACCAGGGAAGGGCTGCGAGCTACCTGCTAGACCCCAGCCTCCTCTGCCCTCAACTGTTGGAAACGGGGCTGTGAGAGCTGGAAGGAACAAGGGCAATTGTCTCTCGTTAATCCCGCTTCTCCCCAGGAAGCTGATGGCACAGGTGAGTCACGATTTGGGCTCTGGGACCGGAACCAGGTGGAGGAAGCTTCTGGTTGAGGCCCTGGTGTCCCTAGTTTTGGGGATTCAGGAGGCTTCAGAAGCAGGGAGTGGCAGGAAGCAGCTGGAGGACCTCACACTGCACCTGAGGACAAAGGTGTCGACAGGTAAGGACAGCCCCCACCTGGCTGTGGTGGTCATCCCTCCTGTAAAGGGCTGCAGAGCCCCTGCTTCCTGCACCTGTGGGTCCTGCTTCCTTCGGTGCTGCTTCCTGGTCCTTTCAGTAACACACACACACACACACACACACACACACACACACACACGCCTGGATCCGCCGCTTGTGGCAGGGACTCCGGTCCCTCACTCCCAGGGCAGCCCCATGGTCCCCAGGTTTCCACAGGTGGTCAGGGCCCCATGGGGGTCTGCAGGGCCCCAGTACCTCACCCAGCGCTGAGCAGGGATCCTTCCAGAACCAGTCTGAGGGCTGTGGCATCTTCAAAGACAGGGCCCCTGCCTCCTATGTGCTTGCCTGCGTGTGTGTGTGTGTGTGTGTGTGTGTGTGTGTGTGTGTGGTTTTGGTATTATTAATATTATTGAAACTTTATAAAAACACTTAACTTTCTAAAATAACTCAAAGTTTGGTTTCCTTGGGCCGTGGTAACAAATTAGCACAAACCAGGCAGCCTAAAACAGATTTTATTCTCTCGGTTTTCAGAGACAGGAAGTCCCAATCATGGCTCTGGTGGGCCAGGCCCTCTGAAGCTCCCCAAAGGACCCCTTCCTTCTCTCCCTGCCTCAAGTCTCTGTTGGCACTCCCTGGCAGTCCTTGGCTTGTGGCTGCATCACACCAATCTCGCAATCTCGCTGTCTTCCCTGTGTGTGCTGTGTCTCCTCTTCCTCAGACACCAGCCATACTAGATTTAGGGCCCACCCTGCCAGTGGGACCTCATTTTAGCTTAACTCATTCCCTCTGCAGAGACTCCATATCCAAAGAAGGTCTTATCTAAACTTCCAGTGAACATGAATTTGGGGGCCAACTTAGCAAATGCAAGAGCTGGTGACGCCTCGGTTCTCCCCTTTGTCAGGCCGTGACAGGGACAAGGCTGGGAACTGCTAATGACCTGGGGCAGAAGCGGTTTCCAAAACCCAGCCAATCGGGTGACAGAATGAGTCCAGGAGCCCAGAAGTTCCTGATATATAATAAATGCCTTGTCCCCGGTGCTGTGGGGTGTGGCCCTGTCCAGGACCATTCTGGGTGGTAGCTGCCCTCAGCCCAGCCTGTGGGGGCCTTGAGTGGGCAGTTGACTTTTAGGAAAGCGAGTCCTTTCTCCCTCCCTCCCTCCCTCCCTCCCTCCCTCCCTCCCTCCCTCCCTTCCTTCCTTCCTTCCTTCCTTCCTTCTTTCCTTCCTCTCTCCTCACCAGAGGACATGCTTAGAAAGAGGAAGTGGGTGCAGGGAGAGAGAGAAGCAGGTAGCCTTCTGTATGTGCCCCGACCAGGGATCCAACCTGCAGCCTTTCGGTGCACAGATGACACCCCACCACCTGAACCACTCCGGCCAAGCAGAAAATGAGTTTCTCAGATGCCTTGAGAACTGCTCCTGGAATCACTCTTCTGAGCAGGGCATTCTCCGGAGAGGTGCGGGCAGGCAGCGAGAGGGCCACAGGGTGTCTGCTTGGTGCTGCCACAAGAATGAGCACCTGCCAAGATCACAGGGAATGATGCTGGTGCCCTGGCTGCCTCAGAGAGCAGAGGCCGAGGTCAGTGGGGGAGCAGTGGGGTCCACACTGGGGGTGGAGGAGAAGCAGAAACTGCAGGTGCTCCCCACCGAGGGGCACTGCTCGGGCCTAGTGCGCCCCTCCTGTGCTCTGTCTACCCTTCCCCCTGAGCCTGTCCCAGGGGCTCCCTGGGAGTACAGGAGGGGCGGTGGTGGGTCAAACCAGTCACACACGACCACCCTCTCTGTCCCAACCCTTTCCTACCCGCCTTGAAGCGTCTGCCACCCTGAGGGCCACCCAAGCAGGGGAGACCCGGCTGATGGAAGCAGCTGTCCTTCGGGGCCTTCTCTGACAGTCCAGGACAGGGCCTGCAGGGACAGCTGGGAGCCGCTGGGCTGGCCGGGGAAACTGATGACAGCTTTCATTTAACAAGTAAGATTGACCAGCTGGGAAAATGGCCCTCTCTCAAGAGCTTTGTCCTGGAAATCCAAAGAAAAAAGTGTTCGAAGTCAAAGAACCCAACAAATGAAGGGAAAGGTCTTGGGAAATGGGATTGGCCAAGGACATGTTGTTCCCGAAGCCGCTCCCATCAGCAGCTCCCGGATAAAACTGCCCCGGAGACAGGGCACCATCCTCTGAGCCTGAGGCAGCTCTGAGCTGAGCTCATCTTCACAGAAAGGAGTCCCTGCTGGGACGCAGCTGGAGCCGCAGCTGGGGAGGACACACTGGGGGAGGGGGGGGGGGCTGGAATCCAGCAGGGCACAGGGCATTCCTTCCCAGAACTCCCACCACCACCCAACCGAGATAAACCCCTGGGACGAAACTTCCCCTTCAAATTAGAAAGATGGACCCAAAGTCTGCAAATGTGTATTCCCAGTCATTCCCCTCCCAGGAATTCATCCCAAGGGTGTGATTAGAGACGGACAAGAGGCCTCGTGTGGGCTGCTCGGCACCAGGACCACTCACAGAGCAGACAAGTGGAGACATCCTCCGATCAGGAAAGGACAGTCCCGTCAGATTAAATCCAGATGACGGGAAGCAGTTTCCTAAAATTACGTACATGGAGTTTTTTCTCAGGCCATAGAGTTAATTGGAAAAGGCAGATTACAAAATAGGAAAGCGAAGTGATCTCAGTTTAAGGGTGTGTGTGTGTGTGTGTATCTGTGTGTGTCTGTGTTTGTCCTGGAAATCCAAAGAAAAAAATCTGTTAGAAGTCAAAGAACCCAACAAATGAGGGGAAAAGGAGTGTACGTGTGAGTTTGTAAGTATGTTAGTGTGTGTAAATGTGAGAGAGAGTGTGTGTGTGTGTGTGTGTGTATGAGTGAGTGTGAACACACACCCCCAGGCTATATCAACCTGAGGGACGATCATATAATGTGACTCATAGAAACAATCACAGCACACTACAGTGTGAATCTAACTGCCGAGTCACAACTGCTGGGACGCCACTTCCCAGTAATGAAGGCCCCACAACATGATGGTTAGGAGTCCCGGTGCTAGACTCGAACTTGCTCAGCCCTGGCTGGACCCCTTCCCACCTGTGACTTTCGCAGCTTGCTCATCTCTGCTAATTGATATTCTTGGAGGGATGGCCTAGCGTCAGTCATGTGCTCCATCCCCAGGATGGTGTGGTGTCCAAGCTCCAGAGAGAGGCTACTTGCCAGAGGATCAGTGTTTGGAGGTTAGGGATGGAGGGGAGCTGTAGAGGACCATGCAGGAGGCTGGGGGTTTTGAGATGGTGAGGGGAAAGTGTGCTTCATAATTTTATGAATTCTTTTCCATTTTTGAACATAATTGCCCTTTGGTTCCTTATGGAACAAATTCAGGAAAGACCCACAATACTTTTCAAGGCTATTTTCGGAGGTGAACTTGGATCTGACTTTGGTTTCTTCGTCATGGGACCGTGCTGAGATGGCCCAGGAGGTTTCCTGTCTTTACTCGGGTTCCATCACCGTGCCATGGGGATCAAGAACACCAGCTTAAGGGCAGCTTAAAAAAACAGTTTTCTGCCCTTCCCTCAAAGTCATGCCTCCCCGATAAGCCCACCCCAGCCCCAGTCCCAGGGCTGGGAGAGTCACCCAGGGATTCTCTCCCTCTGCTGGGTCCCTTTCCCAACAGACATTTGCCCACAAGCTGGGGCAGTTTGCTCCCTGAGTTTCTGGGGTGGGAGGCAGGCAGGGGTACCTGGAGGTCAGTGACGATGGCCATTTGTCTTCCCATGGTGTCCCCTTGTGTATGTCTGTGTATTAATCACCAAGACCTATGGGATTAGGGCCCACCCCAATCACCTGATTGACTTCCTCAAAGATCCTGTCTCAATCACATTCTGAGTGCCTGTGTTGTACCGTGATTCCGTGATCCCCAAAGACCACAAGGGAGCCAAGTTCGATGCAATTAACAAGAGAGCCTCTTCCATGTTAACATGGGCTCTGTCCCACTCACGCGGAACTTGGCCAAGCCCCCGGGTTTTACACCGGTGGTGATGTCACTGCTTTGGCTGACCCTGATTGGTTGGGTGAGGGCTAGGGTCCAGTTACACAAAATGGAGGATAACTCCGCCCTGTCCCACAGTGGAGTCCGGAGTTTATCCTCACCCTGCCCTGCCCTCTCACCTGGGGGTTGGGATTTCAACATATGAATGTGGGGCGGGGGTGGGCAAAGCTCAGCCCTAATCAGACCCCACCTCCCCAACCATACAACCCCACCTGGTGGCAGTTGGCTCTGCAGCCAATGGAAGCTGTGCTGGAGGTAAAGGTTTGCAATTTGCCATGAGCACTCATGGAAAACAGGGCTGTAGCCAGGCAATTGCCACAGAAACATCACATGCTGAATAAAACCCTGCTTCGATACGCGTCGCACGCTCCTGTTGGGGGAAGCGATCCTAGAGGAGCCAGGGGAAAATCGTGGTGTTGATTTGACAACACAGACTTTTCATCTGGTTTCGTGTTTTGAAAAATGGACTATTCTCTTCTCCCCTGAAGTCGGTGTTCCTCACTGATTTTCTTTCTTTTTTCTTTTCTTCTTTTTTGGTGCAGAAAGGTAAAGAAATGAAGGGCTGAGGAAAGAGGAAGAGAAACGTATTTGTCTTGAGTTAACTGGGTCAACCATTGGGAGGGCAGGGAAAGGGGAGAGGATTAGGGCGTGTTGGAGAGATGCCTACCCAATCAGCCTGCCCTGCGCAGCTGGAAAGTAGGCGAGGGAGGCGGGCCTGGGCCTGTATCCAGGGCATGCGATTGGCCAGCCACGCAGAGAGCACTAGGCCCAGGAGAAAACAAGGAAAGAAGTTTTTTACTCACTCCTGCTCTCCCAGCCTTCCCCAGCCAGGGAGTTATGTCCATTTTGCAGATAAGAAGACTGAGGCACAGAGAGGCAACCACACATGGCACAATGTCCTCGAAATGGGTGCCATGCCAGGATTTGAAGCTGGGGCCTTCCTCTCCCCAGACCCCAGTATGTCACTCACCTGTGCTGGCTCCCCTGGTCCAGGAAAGTGGAGAACAGGAACTTGGGTTCGAGGAGGGAGCTGTGGTCACCTCCTGCTGTGTGTGCAGCAGCAGGTCACACTGGGGTTTGCAGGTTCAAGTGGGCTTCCCTCTACAGGACTCCTCCCCTCCACCCAAGCCCTCCTGGGCCACCTCTGTCCCTAGGGGGCGCCCCCAGCACAGCGGCTTCATGACCAATCCCTTTGGGAAGCCCTGGGGTAGAGCTCACCTCGGGGAGCCTCCCCTCCTTACCCCCTTCCAGGTTGCTGCAGCCCCATAAAGTGTTCTGGTTCTCTCAGCCAACCAGCTTCAAGGACAGCTCTATAGGAGCTTGGGAGAAGCAATGAGGGGGGTCTTTTCATTCTTCTACTCCCCTTATCCCCAGAGTTGACTGCAAGGCCTCCTGTGCCCCCAAGAAGGCTGAGATCTGGCCCCCAACCAGGACAAGCTGTGCTGAAACTTTGGGGACACACCTGAGAGGAATTTGCTTGTGTACCAGGAGTAAGACTCACAGACAGCATCACAGCCCCCCTCAGGTCCTCCCACAGCCCCCTGTTCCCCAGCTGTCTTGCTCATCTCCCACATCTGAATGGCCTGCAGTCCCTCATCCTAACCCAAGGCTGCCAACAGCAACTGCCCTTCCATGGCTCTTATTTCTCCCAACCCCCTAACTTGCAAGTTAAAAGTGATTTCCAAAACTGGTGTCAATAGAACAGTGAGCCAAAACCGGTTTGGCTCAGTGGATAAAGCGCCGGCCTTCGGACTGAAAGGTCCCAGGTTTGATTCTGGTCAAGGGCATGTACCTTAGCTGCGGACACATCCCCAGTAGGGAGTGTGCAGAAGGCAGCTGATTGATGATTCTCTCTCATCAATGTTTCTAACTCTCTATCCCTCTCTCTTCCTCTTTGTAAAAAAAATAAAAATAAAATAGAACAGTGAATTCCTGTTGCTGGGTTTGTTGTTTCCTTCCTCGGGATTTTAAAAGGATAACTGCTTTCTAGTTTTCAAGTCCTGGCCCCATGGATCCTGCACAGCTGGAAATTGTTTTATGGCCCAGGAAACAGGCGAGGCAGGCATTCACCCAAGCTGTTCCCTGTGCTTGGCCTGGCTTTCCTGCCCCCCTCGTGGGCCTAGAGGACACCTGGATGCCGCCGGCTAGATCCAAACTTGGTTCGCTGGAGGGCAGTAGGATCTCAGATTTCTCAGCTCCACCAGGGCCCCACCCCCCTGGTCCAGCTGGCAGACTGGGGAAAAAGCCCTTACTGGGTGCTCGGCTGTCCGCTAGGGGCGCAAGTGAGTCAAAGGCCACCAAGAGGGACCCAAGGCAAGAGGCAACTCCATCAACCCCTTACAGAGCCTGCCACCTGCCCAGCAAAAGACCCATCCTTCCTTCCTCAATAACTCAATCCCCTTCTTTTTCACAAAGGCATATACACGTGCAAGTGCAGAAAGACCAGAGAAATTACTAGTGCTTATAACAGGGCCAGTCACATAGTAGATCCTCAAAAGCATTTAATGAATTTATTCATTGTAATTAATAACAATGAAATACAACTTCAGCAAGTCCTCTGCGGTTCGACATTTAACTTGTTAGCAGTTTTCCTCTACTTCTTATTGCCATGCCAGATGCTATTTTAAAATATCCTCTTTGTTATAGAATTAACGATATAAAAATAGAGGTAAACGAAACAAAATAAATTAGAAGTTTTCATTGTCACCATTCAGGTAGTTTTTAGCATACATTTTGGCAGGTAGTCTCCAAACTTTGCGGGGGAGGGGGAGTGGCTGCTAACAGGTACAGGGTCCTTCTTGGGATGATGATGAAAATGTTCTCAAATCAGACAGTGGTGATGACAGCCCAAAGTTGGGAATGAATACACTAAAAACAACTGGATTGGGTACTTCAAAATGGTGAATTCTATGTCAAAGGAATTTATATCAGTTTTTTAATTAACAACAAAAAAGACAACTAATGGTAAAGTAAAAGGAAAACTTCAATGTCGGGCATCCAAGCAAAAATTGTCAGGTATGCAAAGAAACAGGAAAACTTGACTGGGGATGAGGACAGAAACCAATCGATTGAAACTGATGTTCAGTTGACACAGATGTTAGAATTATAGAAAGTTATTATTACTGATTATAGTAATAAATTTATTGCTTCTCAGCTCCAGATTAGCCCTTTAACTTGAGCTCTGTGGTTTTTGGGGCTTTTAAAAAATATATTTTTATTGATTTCTGAAAGGAAGGGAGAGTGGAGAGAGATAGAAACATCAATGATGAGAGAGAATCATTGATCGGCTGCCTCTTGCACACTGGGGATCCAGCCTGTAACCCAGGCATGTACCAACTGGGAAATGAACCGTTACTTCCTGGTTCATAGGTCGACACCCAACCACTGAGCCATACCAACTGGGCAGACATTTATATATGTCTAAGAATTTGTCCATTTCTGCTAGGTTGTTGAATTTGGTGGCATATAGTATTTCATAGTATCCTTGTGTGATCCTTTGTATTTCTGTGGTGTCCATTGTAACTACTCTTTCATTTCTGATTTTTTTAGTCTTTTCTCTTTTTTTTATTAGTGAGCCTAGCCAGAGGTTTGTCAATTTTATTAATCTTTTCAAAGGACCGGCTTTTTGTTGCATTATAATTTTGTATAGTCTTTCTGTTCTCTATTTCATTTAATTCTGTTCTCATTTTCATTTTTTCCTTCTGACGTTGGGCTGCATTTGTCTTATATATAAGTTATATCATAGTTTTATTATATAAAACTATAAGAATAAGGTGATTTTGATGGAAGGATAAATAACTCAATAAAAAATGGGCAAAGGATATAAAGAAGCCATTCCCTGCCCTAACCGTTTTGGTTCAGTGGATAGAGCGCTGGCCTGCAGACTGAAGGGTCCCAGGTTAGATTCCGGTCAAGGGCATGTACCTTTGTTGCAAGCATATCCCCAGTGGGGGTGTGCAGGAGGCGGCTGATCGATGTTTCTAACTCTCTATTCTTCTTCCTTCCTCTCTGTAAAATATCAATTATATATATATATATATATATATATATATATATATATATATATACACACAATATATATATACACACTATATATATATATATATATATATATATATATATATATATATATATTTTTTTTTTTTTTTTTTTTTTTTTTTAAAGAGGCCATTCCCAGAAGGGATGCACAAATTCAGGGGAATTACAAGTCAATGCATTCAGAGAAATGCAAATTAGACCCACAATGAGAGACCATTTCATACCCAATACCAGGAGGTTACTAGACATTCAAACTGCTACACACTGCTTGTTGGCATGGTAAATAGTATAACCACCTAGAAGACTAACCTGGTGATTCTAGTAAAGTTAAAAATGTGTCTGCTCCACCAACCAGCACTTCCTCCTCTGGGGGCAGGCCCCAGAGAAACCCCTCCCCTGTACCCTGGATTGCTTTTGCCAAAGTGTTTACTGCAGCTCTGTAACAGCAAATGATTGGAAGCAACCTAAATGTCCAGCAATGGGAAAGTGGATAAATAATGTGAAATACTCTTATATAAGAATAATCTATGCACCTACTAAAGTCAACACTATGGATCTCTACATAGTGGTATGCATACATTTCAAAACATGGTATGAAGCCCAGCCGGTGTGGCTCAGTGGTTGAGGATCAACCTATGAACCAGGAGGTCACAGTTTGATTCCAGGTCAGGGCTCCATCCCTAGTGTGGGTTTGCAGGAGGCAGCCAATCAGTGATTCTCTCTCATTATTGATATTTTTCTCTCTCCCTCTCCCTTATTCTCTGAAGTGAATAAAAAATTAAAAAAAACAAAAAACAAAACATGATATGATCTAAAAATACACCAGTTGTGCCCTGGCAGGTGTGGCTCGGTTGGTTGATCACCACCCCATGCACCAAAGGATCACTGGTTAAATTCTCAGTCAGGGTAGGTGCCTGGGTTGAAGGCTTGATCCCCAGTGGGGGTTGTGCAGGAGGCAGCTGACTGATGTTACTCTCTTATATCAATGTTTTTCTCTCTCGCTTTCTCTTGTTCTCTCTTTCTCTCTCTAAAGTCAATAAAAAACATATTTTAGAAAACATAAGTTGTGGAAACATATTTTAGGGTAAATACGTATATTTACACCCAGAGTTGGACCATATTTGTTCATTTTTAGGAGACAGCGCCAACTCCCAAAAGCCAATGCACCCTGCTCACTGCCCTCATTGGTCTGAGAGTTGCCAGTGCCCCATACCCTGGCCGTCGCTGGGTATTTCCCATTCTTATCATTTAAGCTATTCTGATGTGCGTGAAGGGATGTCATGTTGTGGTTCCTCTGGCCTTTCCCTGATGATATGGAGGAAGTGCATGTTTCATTGTTGCTTGCCCTTTGAATCGCCTCTTTGGTGCACAGCCGGTCCGGCTGGTGCTAGACTCTCTTTTAGGAATTTCTACCTTTTCTTGTTGATGGATAAGGTCTTTATAGGTTCAGGAGATGAATTATTCGTGGGATATATGTATTGCAAATATCTTCTTCCACTCTATGGCTTGTCTTTTTAATGGAGTCACTTGAAGAGAAATTCTAAATTTTAATGTAATCCAATGTATCCCTTTTGTACTTTACGGTCAGTGCTTTTGGTGTTCTGTTTAAGGAATTTTTGCCTTCACTGGGGAAAGTACTCTGTGAGTTCTTCTACAAGGTACTGCATTTTTAGTATTTACCATATTTTTCGGACCATAAGACGCTCCGGACCATAAGATGCACCAGTTTTTAGAGAAGGGAAATGAAGAAAAAAAGATTCTGAAACAAATAGTGTCCTAAAATATTTTATGTGCATTAAAACCCAACATCACAGTCATAAACACATGTAATCAACCCTGTAAAGTAAACAGCAGCATTTAGAACCATTTTAGAGCCGGGCAAGCACACAGAGACCACACAGAGCCGGGCAAGTAAAAAAACTTTTTTTTTAAAGTATATGTGTAGGCTATATTTGGACCATAAGACCCAGGGACTTTTCCCCCCCACTTCTGGGGGGGGGAAAAGTGCGTCTTATGGTCCGAAAAATACGGTACTTTTTGAGTCCTTTATGGCGCCGGCTCTGCTCACACTGTGATCTAGGGCTTTCAGCCTCCATAGCTATGAGACAATACATTTTTTTTGTTTCCAGTGTTTCCCAAAGTGTGGTACGCATAGCCCCAGGGGTACGGGAAGTTTGGTGGGGGTACGCGTTGCACCAGAGTTTGGTGGGGATATGCACTGCACCGTGCTTAGCTGCGCCTAATTCTACATTCTCATGAGTACAAGGGGTACTCAGCATTACGAAAATTATAGAAGGGGTACACATATGTCAAAAATTTAAGCCACTCCAGTTACTGTACTTTTTTCGGTCAGCTCTGGCCAACTAATACAATATACTGCTAAATATTTTCTGATAGTTTGGGAACTTGTCTCTATCTAAACATACTATTTAATACAAATGCCATTGTACTATTCATGTCACCTTGCCACTCATTTTTCCATTGGGCACTGTGAAGATTAAGAAAAAGAAACCATACCAAAATGAAGTCAGAAGGCCAGAATGGGGAGCTCTCACACAACCTGTCAGGTCAGTTACAGAAAGAGTTGTCAAAGATCCCAACAGAATTGTTCACAGGAAAGAAGCATCAGTTATAGACCCCACAGGAAAAGATGGATGTCGTGTCTGATACAAGACATCAGATGCCCCAGCAACTCAGGCAGTGCAAAACTGTTTTCTCCCTGAACTATCGGCTGTCTCCGCTGGACTTTTATTCAACCTCTCCCAACTTTCTTTTTTCCATAAAATAACGTTCCTCTCTTTTGTTTATTGGACTTGGCTTATAGCTTTTGCTATAGTTTGCTTGTTCTGAATTGCAATTCTTTGCTGCTCCCAAGTAAACCTATTATGCTGGCAAAACAACTGACCTTTAGTTTTAAGGTTAACAGCACTTCTTCGTACCTGGAGATCTGACAAAACTCTGTGAGCCCCATCCTTTATTCCCCTAGGACGGTGGTCGGCAAACTCAGTCAACAGAGCCAAATATCAACAGTACAAAGATTGAAATTTCTTTTGAGAGCCAAATTTTTAAACTTAAACAACATAGGTAGGTACATTGTTATTAACTTAATTAGGGTACTTCTAAGCTGGCCTTTACTAAAAACTCAAAGAGCCGCATGTGGCTCGAGAGCTGCAGTTTGCCGACCACTGTCCCAGGGCCCTGTGGTGAAGATTTAAGTGGCTTCCAAGCTGTCACTGCTAAAAATGCACGAAGGGTGACATTTTCACCTCTTCCCCACCTGACATCCCATACGACCTCTGAGCCATCCTCAAGAGGCTAGCTGGGGCCTTCCCAGGCCTCAGATCCTACTCTCCAGTCAGCTGGTTCCTTCATGAGATGTGAGTTCTAATATATATCTGCCATGTGCATTTTGAGAGACATAAAATTTGCAAAATTTTTTATCCTGTTTTTTAATTTTTTAAAAAATATCCTGTTTTGGCCGAAACCGGTTTGGCTCAGTGGATAGAGCGTCGGCTTGGGGACTGAAGGGTCCCGGGTTCAATTCCGGTCAAGGGCATGTACCTTGGCTGCGGGCATATCCCCAGTAGGGGGTGTGCAAGAGGCAGCTGATCGATGACTCTCTCTCATCGATGTTTCTAGCTCTCTCTCCCCCTTCCTCTCTGTACAAAATCAATAAAATATATATTAAAAAATATATATATATCCTGTTTTGCCAAAACTGGTTTGGCTCAGCGGTACAGCGTCGGTCTGTGGACTGAATGGTCCCAGGTTCGATTCCGGCCAAGGGCATGTACATTGGTTGCGGGTACATCCCGTTAGGGGGTGTGCAAGAGGCAGCTGATCAATGTTTCTCTCTCAATGTTTCTAGCTCTCTATCTCTCTCTTTTCCTCTCTGTAAGAAAATCAATAAAATATACTTTTAAAAAATATCCTGTTTCTTAAAAAATCAACTGAACAAATTGAAGATCTAATTGGCTTTGTTAAATTATTTATAAGCCAGGCAGCATCTCATCTAGCAAGCAGAAACTCTGAGGAGTTATACAAAATGGAAGGCTTTTATAGAAAGGAACATGGGGCAAGGACCTCATGAAAGTTCTTTAAGAGTTCAGGGTGATGATGGTTTCTTATTGGCTGAGCTGTGGTGTTTTCCATTGGCTGGGCTTGTTGCTGGGCAAGGAGAAAATCTTCCTTCCTCCTGCAGAGAAGGTAAAGTAGATAGCCCACCTCCCTGTCGGAGATGCCAGGCCCACTTTTCTCATGTTTGGAGTGATAAGGAATGAGAGTGAGTCTTCCAAATTAAGGATCAATTGTGTTTAAAAGAGACCGTTGTATTGTGCTACTATGAAAATAACATATAAATGACAGTTTTTAAAAAAAGAGGAAAACTTATAATCCTACCACCTGGACACAATTTTTCATTTTTGTTTACTTACTTCTAGTTTCTGCCCATATGTTTTTTTCCAGAGTTGTAGTAATGGTATCTAAACAATTTAAATGTTACTTATTGTTTGTGGTTTTACATAATCTGCGTAATGATCAAGCTTAATGGCTGTACAATGTTTCTGTAAGTAAATGAGCAGTAATTTAGTTAACCATTCTCCTAATGCTGAGCCTGAGGTTGCTTCCAAGTTCTATAACACAATGGAAATTTTTGTGCCAGAGCTCTTTCTGTTCTTGGCTTACTTCCTCAGGCCAATCCCTAGAGTGAAATTACTGGGTCAAAAGATTCGAAGGCTTTCAGGACTTTTACTGCATCATGTGCCAAGTCACCTGATGCCAGCAGAGCAAGCAGTGGTCCAGGTGAATTCTGAAGGGTGACTCCTTTTCACAGATAGATGTCATAGCATCGTTGCACAGAGTTCTGTTGTGGGATTTTAGCCATGACTTGGAAAAGGAATCCCCAGAATGTTGGTCCCTTTCCCCAGTGTACAGGGAGAGAGCTGTGGCTGCAAGTGGAGGGACTCTACCTGGAGGTGGCACTGCCTTGACATGCCAGGTGACTGCTTTGGGTGATGCCAGTGTGGTCTCGAGGGTTGCAGCCCAAGATGCAGATCACAGACACCACCCTGGATGTTACAAATGCTCAGTACATGGTATAGTTGCTCCAGATCATTCCTGCCTTGTTCACTCCAGTGTTCACATAACTAATGGATATACCTTCCTGTGGAAACCCCTTTTACATCCCGAATGGTTCAGGGTTCGGGTTCTGGAGAAGGCCACACACAAATGAAAGAAACTAGAAAAGTATTAATTTGGGAATATTGGGGGCCAGGCGGGAGCCCAAGAGAGGATTACACCCCGCTCTGGCCTTGCTATCCCTTTTAATTTTATTTTTTAATATACTTTGATTTTTTTAAATATATTTTATTGATTTTTTACAGAGAGGAAGGGAGAGCGATAGTGTTAGAAACCTCAATCAGCTGCCTCCTGCACACCCCCTACTGGGGATGTGCCCGCAATCAAGGTACATGCCCTTGACCAGAATCTGGACCTTTCAGTCTGCAGGCAAAGCTCTATCCACTGAGCCAAACCAGTCCCTTTTTATTAAGACTATGGGATACACCCATAGCCTTTAGGTAGGAAATTCCAATTACAGAAATTTACATCAGACAAACAGATAGAGGCTGCTTCAGCTAACAATGTTTAAATTAAACAGTGAGTGATTAGCTCTGACCTTTCAGAGCAATTAAGGCTGTTGACCAGCCTTCCCTGTTTCCTGTCCACATCTTTCTATTAGTGAGACAAAGATCCATTTCCTTTCAACTGTGTGGGCGTTTTTTTTGTGATTTTTTTTTTTAAGGGAAAACTGTTTTGTGGCATTTTGCCCACAGCACTCACTGGAGTGTTCTGATACCTACCGTGTTTCCCCGAAAATAAGACATCCTCCAAAAATAAGACCTATCGCGTGGAAAGATAAAACATCCCCTGAAAATAAGTGCAACTTTGGGAGAAAAAAATTAATATAAGACACTGTCTTATTTTCAGGGAAACAGGGTAGTATAACAAAGTATAGGCACTACACAAAATATGAAACATGGGCAGCAGTGCATTGCTGCCACAGTGGATTCAGCATCCAGAGTGTGCCGCAAGGAGCCCTGTGTTGAAGGTACCTGTCTGGACCCTCAGCAAGACTTCCTAAATGCCCAGACCCTAGGCCGCCCCTGCGCTGTCAGCAACCGTCCTGAGAATGCTTCCTGGAGACGACAGGTGCATTACTTGCAAGGGCCGTTTCTGTCCTGGGCGATGTTCTCCCAGGGCTTTGCTGGCTCTGGGGCCCCAGCCTGGAAAGGGAAAGAATCATAGACGTGCAGCTGCAGGAAAAGACAGTGGGACCTAAGGAACTGATTGCACACCATCTCTCCAAACTTAGAGAAAATGAGGAGTTACGTGTTATATGTTTGTTACGCCCAGACTTCCTGATCCCCAAGGACCACCAGGGAGCCAAGTCCAATGCAATAAACAAAAGAGCCTTCACCATGCTAGCATGTGCTCCTCCCACCCACGCCGGCAGCATGGCGGAAGAGAGCGAATTTCTCCCAGTCCAGGGGTTTTGAGGGCTAGGGATAACTCCGTGGAGTTGGGAGCTCATCCTCGTCCCGCCCTGCCCTCTCATTAGCTGGGTGAAGGAGGAACCTGTTCCAAACAGAAGGTCTACCATGAGCCGTGCTCTTCACCGGTCTTCCTGGCTCTGGTCTCCTCTCTGCCTGGCTCCCCTCTGTTAACGAAAAAAACCATTGAAACCTGTAAAGAATTTTTTTGTGAGTTTATTTGAGCCTAACTGTGGACATGCCAGGAAGCAGAACCTCAACGGATTGAGATAATGCTCCAGAGAATGGAGGGTTACATTTCTATATTTATACATTGCAATCAAAGGAAAGGGACGTAGGTTAGTTACATGAATTTCATTGGTGATATTGTAGATTAGGGAGGTGGGACAAAGCGAAGCGGGGAAACCTCTGGGATAGGGTAAAAGGTTAAACAATGGACATGAGCTTCGTTTACAGAGATGGATACAGGATACTCTAACGTAATTAACAGTTGACAATTAACTTGATAACAATAACAATGAGGGAATGTCTCCAGGCCATTTGTTGTGCCCTGAGGGGTCCGGGTAAAAGGAAGTTACAACTTACCCAGACATCTCACAGATATGTCATCTCCGATGCCTGAAGGCAGATGGGCTCAGTAAAAGATCAAAGTTTATCTTTGTCAGGTGAAATATCTGGGACATGAAATACCTGTTAGATATTTAATTTTCAAATCATCTTTTGTGGTCTCTGGGTTTGCAAGACTGCCATGCAGGCCTTCCCTGAGCTTTTCAGGTTACATGTGGCTCTTTTCTTTCACACCTCCCACCAGCTCACTCAGAGCCAGAGACTTTTTTTTATTTTTATAAAGAAAGTCACTCCACTGTTTCAAACTTTCAACGGGGCTTCTGGAAATACAATTCCAACTCCTTGGCTCTTTCCTCCCGGTGTATGTGGTGAATCTCATCTTTCAGAAGACCCATTCCCTCCAGGAGCCTGGCCTGAGCGCTGCTCCCCCAATCCCAACCCCGCCCTTATCACCAATCACACAAATGGACGTGAGAAGAGTTTGTACAATTTGAAAAACTTTTAAAGTGCTTTACAAAACTGTAAAAGATAAAAGAAGGACTATAACCCATTAAGACAAGCACAGGAAAGGCCCCAGCCACTCCTCTGCAGAGCCTCAGCCAAGGCACATCTCACCGCCCCGCCCTCTCACCCCCTCCACTGCAGGCTGTGGGGTCGGCCGGGTCCTCTGCTTCCTGGGCACCACACAGCGGGGACGTCCATCGAGACGGTCGGTTCCGGCGCCGCGCGGGTCTCTCTGAGACGCAGAGAGCAGGCCTAGCCCAGGGAGAAATGAATGGACGCAGAAACCAGGCGCAAAGGCCCGGGCGCTCGGAAGCGCAAGCTCCGCAGCTGACTGGAAGATCCGCCCCCAGCCGCCACTGGCCAATCAGCGAGGACCGAGAGATCCTCCTCCCGCCCCCGGCCGCACCCTCTGCCAATGAGCGAGGCCCAGCCGCCTTCAGCGCACGCAGTTGTTCGCATCTTGTGCTCCAAATAAAGTTCTTCAGGGCTTTGAATTTTTTTTTTTAAAGCGCCCGCCGCAGTCCCAGCCGCGGCGGACGAGAGTGGTCGAGTCTCCGCCCTGCCACTTCCGGTCCCGCCGCCCGGAGCCGGTGTGGCTGTGAGGGGCCGCGTCTCGCCGCCGCCGCCGCCGCCGGCCGGCCGGGCATGGTGTTGGGCGCCGGGCCCGCCTCGCCTGTCTCGAGGTGCCCAGGTGAGGAGCGCGCGGCCCCGCGGCGGGCGAGGGGTGGTCGCGGGCCTGCAGGCGGCTCGGCTCCCCTCCCGCGGCGCTGCTGCAGCAGGCGGACCGAGGGCGGGCGGCGCCGGGGCCGCCTCAGGCCGCGCGGCTGCTCCCGGGCGGGCGGCGTGAATGGGACCGGCCGGGGCCGGGCTGGAAGGGCCGCCCGCAGGAGCACCCGCCGGGCCGGGCACACACATGGCCGCCGTCGCGGGGGTGCTGCTGGCCGCATTGTCCGGAGGAAACGGGGCGCCGGGCGCCGGTCCAAGGTCACTGGCCCGACGTGGCGGCGGGAGCGGGTCTCGGACGCGGCAGTCCGACTGTGACCGCCATGGAGTCGGCCCGGGACCTGACGCCGTTGGGGGCGGCCGCGGCGAGCTGGGGAAGCTGTTCCCGGGGGCGGAGGAGAGGACAAGGGAGGCCGGAGGACATCTTGGAACGATCGGTGCAGCTGGTCCCGGGTCCAGACCCGGTGCCGCCGGGGTGTGAGCTTGGGCGTGGCCCTGCCCTCGGCGGGGCTCGGTTTCCTCCGCCGGCCCCCGAGGAGGCCGGGCCCGCCCCTGCCCGCATTCCTCCGGCGCGACCGCGGCCGGGAAGGCTTCGCGGAGAAGCTGGAATCTGGGTGGGAATGTGTTCTTCCTGTGCGAGGAGTAGGATTGGGTGGTGAAGGGAAGGATGGCATTCCGGGCCTGGGTGTCTCAGTGAACAGAAGCTTCCAGAAATGACATGCGGGGTGTTGTCGAGGAACAGGGAGGAGGCAGGCCTGCCCTGTGCAGAGGACTTGTGGTTGGGATGAGGGAGGGGAAGGAGGGTACGGGGGGTGGGGGGGAAGGGGTTCAGAGACAAGCCACCACCAGGCTAGCTGTCGGGGGACTTGAGGGCCTCCATCTAGACATACCTGCCTTTCATTTCAGGTAGGAGGGTGCGGGAAGGGGCAGGTTTACTGCTGAAGATAAATGTATTGGACTCCAAAGGCTGATCAACCAAAGCACAATAACTCCGTTTGCCTGCTGGGAGGTTCTTGGGCCCTGGCTTTCTGCCGGAGGAGAGTGGGGTGTGGACTTTTTTGGGTCCAGATCTGGGCCTCTTTGGCTGGAGAAGCTGGTGTGGTTGTTCCCTAATGACTTGCATTCAGTTCCATCTTTTACACTTAGTCGGATTTTTCATGGCAGGAAGAATTGTAAACCCACTGACTGGCCCCAGTGTCCCTGCACAGGTGACATGGTCTGAGTTTGCCAGTACATGCAGGTAGGCTGAGTCAATCTTACTTGGTGGTGAAACTAGTAAATAGCACATATGGATCTTTGAACAGCCTGAAAGCGAGTCCCGCCCAGAGGAACTTAAATGTGTGGAATTTAGAGAGACGGAGCATGCTAAATGCTGATGTTTCCAAAAATGCTGCCTTCGTCAGAGTTATTTGCAGTAAAGGGGAAGTTTAGTTTTAAACCAGGTTTTCAGTGTATGAAGCATACTGAAGAAGGAAAAGGATCTGAATCAACTGGAGCTGTTTGGCAAATCTCTGGGCAAGTTTGAATATTTTTCCTTCAAATCTCTTTGTTTAATGTTAATTTAGCATCTAATGGATACATTTCCAAATTAGGCCTTTTATCCCTAAGGTATAAAAAGTATAGATGGTAGAGAAATGGATGGTCATTATATACTTAAATTTCTTAGAATGCTAGGGAAATAAGTCTTGTATTATCTAATGTAGAAGAGGAAACACCAGTGTTATTTTCTTTTATATGTTGCATGGTCAATGCCCAGTATGTTTTATCAAGGACCACAAACTTGAAGATCTCAAGGCAGGAAGTTAAGTGGAATTGAGTGTGGGCTTAACCCAGAGGGGAATTGAGTGTGGGGCAATAGGGTTCTGAAAGAACTAAGCAGAATCCTTAGACTGCGGAGGCACAGAAGAGTGCTGGTGAGTCTTGCCAGGGCCCTCTGAGTGGCTCCCTCGGTAGGCCCACTCAGGAAGCTGGGTGTGGACCAGGCATGTGCCCATGCCCTGACTTTTCCACAGGGCTCTTTCTCATGACTTTCCTCGTGTGCTGCCTGCTGAACTCTATACGTGCTATACTTTTATTTTTTGCCATATTTCATTGCCAAGGCCAGGTAGAGGATAAAAACCAAGTGCTTCCAGCCAAGTGACAGATGCCTGTTTTGGCCGTCGTCCTCAGGTGGCCCTGATGATGTGGTAGGACTGATGTGTTCATTCTTGGTGCATGGCAGTGGGCTTGTCTGGGAGGCAAGCCTTGCTTTATGGTCCAGATCACCTTAAGGGTGCCTGATGGATCATTCTGGGTGAGGGCTAATGCAGCACCAAAAGGTATTTCCCAGTGCCCCTCCCCCCCTTTTGTGAAGTTACTTTATAAACTGAACTGGGAACCCCTGCTCTGAGTAAACCTGAAAAGGCGTGCTCCTTGATTGTGGTCCATGCCTCTACATAGATCCACCTGAAAAGATGACATGATAGGTGGGAATGAAAAAGCTAGTGTTGGTGTGTTTTCACCTTTTTTCAACTTTCTTGAGGTGTAATTGAAGTACACTAACTACACATGTTTTAAAGTACTAGTATCCAAATTGCTGGATGGATGTATATACCTTTGGAACCATTCATCTCAAGGTAAAAATGTTCCCATCCATTGTCTCCAGAAGGGAAACTAGTATTTCTGTGGTTACTGCTTCTGGCAACCGAGTGACCTCAGACAAGCTAGTCACCAGGTCCCCATGGCCTGCCGTTCCACGTCTGTAAAAAGTGCGAAGAGTAGAAGGCCTTCCCAGACTTGAAATTCGCATAGCTTATGAACCCTAATGTGTAGTTGAACTATCTTCTGAAGCATTTAAATCAGTGATTCTTTTTTTTTTTTTAACATATTTTATTGATTTTTTACAGAGAGAAAGAGAGAAGGAATAGAAAGTTAGAAACATCAATAAGAGAAACATCGATCAGCTGCGTCCTGCACATCCCCTACTGGGGATGTGCTCACAACCAAGGTACATGCCCTTGACTGGAATCGAACCTGGGACTTTTCAGTCCACAGGCCGACGCTCTATCCACTGAGCCAAACCAGTTTCGGCTAGACCAGTGATTCTTTTAAGGGGCCAGAGATGTGAATGTGTGTGCATGCACATGTGTGTGTTGCACACGTGTATGTTCAGAGGTCACAATTCAGAAGATACTTAATATGTTGCTTTCATGGTACAAATAATTGAAAATAAAATCTTATAGTCTGGGGGGATATAGAAGATGGTGTGAGAAGCTATGTAACTGACTTGGGTTAAAATTGTAAAAAAATACCCAGGAGGAGGAGTACCCTTATACCTATTTTGCCTTTAAAGATCTTAGCCTCAAACTAACAGTTCTGTGCTTAGATCAAGTTTTCCTTTGGGAAGTTTATTTTTATTTTTATTTATGTATTATATACCTCTATTGATTTCAGAGAGGAAGGGAGAGAGAGATAGAAACATCAATAATGAAAGAGAATCATTGATCGGCTGCCTCCTGTGCCCCCTGCTGGGGATCGAGTGGGCAACCCTGGCAGGTGTCCTTGACCGGAATCGAATCCAGAACCCTTCAGTCTTCAGGCCGGCTCTCTATCCACTGAACCAAACCAGCTAGGGCCCTCTGGAAGTTTTAGATCATTTTCTCTTGAAAATAATCAGAATGGTATTGAAAGAAATTGATGTTAAGGTAATGCAGGAAATTATGGAAATATTGGGCTGGTGACCAATTTGTGTCCATAGTCAGAAGAAGCTCGAGTCCCTTTCCAACTGTGTCAAAGCAAGTAAGAACTAGGAGGCATGATTCTAGAGCAGCGGTCACCAATGAGGTCCAGAAGGTTGGCGACAGCTGTTCTAAAAGACAGTGATACTGTACAGATCTAGTGACATTTTTGAGCCCTTTCTTCCAAGCAGTCAGGTACATCACCCGTGTTGGTCTTTATTATTCTTACCTGTGAGCTCTCTGTGGGAATCTGAAACACAGATGGGTTGGAAGCGGCCAGCAAAGAGAATCTATTTGGGGGGCATTGGTTATAATTTAAACTTGATGTTGATATTGCCTAAAAATGTAAATAAAAAACAATAAATGTGAAGGTGGTTATTAAGGTTCTAGCCCCACCTTTCTTAAAGGAAGAAGAAAAGCAAAGCATCACTGTCCTCTCCTCACCAGAGGCTGACAACCCCCTAGTCTGCTATGTGCCCAGCATGCCAGGCACACACAGGTGCATGTCCCTGCAGTGGGGAAGGGCAGACTTACATGGACAGTGGTGAGCCCAAGAGGAAGCTGTCAGTGGAGGCTCCCCTAGACTGTGAGCTCTGGAGCTCTGTCCCCACCATACCCCAGGGCCTGGCACCCAGTGGGTATTAAATCCATTTTTAAAATTTAAGCTCCCTTTTAAAAATTTTAACTCATACTTTTAAAATTTGACTTATAGAGGGGGTGTAGAGATTACCCAAATTTATTATGAAGGAATCCAGTCTTCATGTAGCTAAAATGCCAATTTTTTCTATAACTAAAGAAAAAAGTGAAAACCACTTACATCATTGTGGACAGTATTCAGCTGCTGTCTAGAGATTTGTTCTTAACTGACCTTCCATCTGTCTTTCAGGTAAAGGCAGCAGTAATGCTGACCCTGGCGAGCAAACTGAAGCGGGATGACGGTCTCAAAGGGTCCCGGACGTCAACCACAGCCTCTGACTCCACTCGCAGGGTGTCTGTGAGAGACAGGCTGCTCGTTAAAGGTCTGAGCTCTTTATATTCCACAACAATCGAGGAGGCTGGCTGGGGGCTCTGTTGAAGTGTGAAGCAGCTTGTTTGAAAACGTTAGAGCGTAACCGCTTATTACTTAAACCTGTGTGCTGTGGGAGTGCTGCTGGTGAGGAAGTGCATTAGAAACTGGTGTGTCTTATGTACTTGGAGTATTCTCTGTGGGGCTGCCAGCACACTGGCAGGAGTAAAGTCCTGAGAGTGAGCAGATCTACCACTCTGATCTCAGGGCTGTCATTGTTGACTCCTGAGAGAGGGGTCTGTTTCTTCTGGACCCCTCAGCACCAAGGGAGGGAGTGGAATTGGGTAATCTCTTAGGATTCTTCTCCATTTAATCAAGTCAAAGCCTGAGGAGAGCCTGTGCAAACTTAGTTCCCCTTGCAGAATTAACAGCACGTCGTCCCGGAGCTGTGGGTCACATGTGTTTGTGTGCAGCTTCTGTGTGACTCATTGCACAGACATACAGCTCTCAGGTGCATAGGCAGTTTTTTAGGGTCGAGGACTACAGAGTTGAGGGAGAAACAGCCCTGCCGTGAAAGAGCTTATGACGTGTTTTCATTTCTTAAGTGTGAGGAGCTAGGAAGCACTTGATATGTGAGTATGTGAGTAGTTTGTTAGAACTGTCTGTGTTCGTGTTCTTCTAGGCAGTCACGGTGGGGGTGACTGGTATTTGATATCCTGATACTTTTTGTGGCAGGGAAGCCATGCGTATGTACGCACTATGTATACACGTGCTGTGTCGGGCCTTCTCAGAAACAAAGCAGTGCTCAGCTTGGGAAGGAACGGGAACAGGAAGGCCTCAGGTTTAGGGGCACATGCTTCCTTGTTCTGCTGCCCCCGAACGTTGACTCAGCTCTGGCTTATGCCTCCTGGTAGAGTAAGAACTGTTCTCTACATTTTGGCATTGCCTGTTCTGTTGGGGAGAGCGCTGGATTGCAGTGGGTTTGCTAAGCAGCTTTATCCTGTGGGGTCAGAGGGTGCCGTGGTGGTACCACCTCACTTGGGTGGGCCCTTTAGGACCTGAGTCTCTTCCGGGTGCTGGCTCAAGGGTTCCATCTATTGTACAACGGAAGCAGGAGCCAGGCAGCACCTGGAAAAGGGTTTGATGCATGTTGTTGTCCTTGGAGTGGAGGGTGTTTTGGTTGCTGGGGAGTTACAGTGAGGATGGTCCAGACCTTTGCTAAGGAGGAACAGGTGGGAAGCTGGCAGGTGTACTGTGCAATCTGGTTGACCATACCCCCATAATGTTTATAGCAGCTTTGTACACTAAGCTCTCGAGCCTGGCCCTCTGTTGGGCACTTTCTAGTGCAAATCTAGTCTGACCTTTGCTAATCTTGCTGGAGGGTGGTTTATTTTGAAGCTGGACATAGGGGATTGAGAAATTTGCTGGAGGCAGCTTTAGTGCAGGAGGACAGCTGGACCCACATATAGGGGTAGGGCAGGCTCTCAGGGGCAGGCCCAGCAAGCAGAAACAAAGGAGCAGGAAAGAGTACAAGGGCAGAGAAGAGAGGCTCCCACACACATCTAGCCCTGACATAGTTGGGTAGCCCACTGGGGCTCGTCATGCTGGACTTTGCCCCTTCTCTAAGGGCAGGAGTGTCTTCCAGGGCAGCAGAAGGCTGGAGTCAGTTGTCCTTGGATACACCAGAACCTATTTCAGAGCAGCGAGCACCCAGGAAAGAGACTAGGTCCTAAAGGGCCCAGCCATGCCCACTCTCTATCATACTGACACCTTCACCACACCAGCATGTGATTTGAACCCCCAGGATGGTTCTCAAGGATGTCCTCCTGGCCAGAAATGGGGAGTGTAGAACAATCCAGTGAATGGTCTGAGCCAGGATTGAGGGCCACTGCCTGCTCTGAACCCTGTGAGCTGGGGACACTGGGGAGAGGGTGTCAGATCTGTGCATTTCCTGTTGGCTCCAACTTAGGTCAGCCTGACTGGGGAGCTAGTGCTTTCATGCCTTACCTTTGTGGGCTGTTGACGGTGTTTCCACCTCCCAAAAATGCCCTCAGGCAGAATTGCTGACTTCTTGTCTTTCATAAGGTGGCCCTGTTTTTCACTTGTCCACTCAGCAAACTTAGTGCCTGCTTGCTATCATTCTACTGATTCTGACCCCCAAAGACTCAAGGGGCCCAGGCAGGCTGGCGGGCACTTTTTGCCTGTTAGTCTTTGTTAAGTGTGGAGATTTGGAACTGAGTTGACTGAGTTCAAGCTCACGTCTGGAATCAGCGGCTCTAAAGGGACTGAATCTATGTGCAGCCTTTGTCCCCAGCTATCCCAGGAGAATGCAGCCTTTGTCCCCAGCTATCCCAGGAGAAAGGTTCTTCACGCCTCAGGACATTCACTGCCATCTTGCCAACAAGTGTGCTTGTTTGTCAAGCACTTTCTGAGCACCCTGTGTGTGCCAGGCTCAGGGCCAGGTACTGTCCCAGGGCTGGGCAAGTCTGTTCATTCTCTGCCATGGAGAGAGTGCAGGTTCATCTGATCTTCCTGTGTAGTCATGCTTCGAGTGGGCTCTGTGGTTTGATCTTTAGTTAGAAAGGAAAAGAGTCTCATTTCTCAGAAGGAAGTTGTGCAGCCACGGAATTGTGCAAGGTGCCAGGTGCCTCCCAGAAAGGCTGGGCCAGTGTGCAGTGGATGTGTTAGCATCTTGGGACAGGTGAAACCTTAAGCAGGGTAAAATATCTGAATTTGTTGTTACAGAACAGGTGGGGGTTCATGTCCTTTGGCACTAAGGTAATGCAGGAAAGGGTAACTGCTTTTCCAAGAGGCCTCAAGCATGTAAAGCAATCCACTTGTTTCTTTGGTCAGACACTTAGTGGTAACTATTGATGTTAATGAGTAGTATTTGCCATCATTGCCGATGTAGAGAAACTATTGGTGTTAATGAATAGTACTTGCCATCAATGCAGATGTAGAGAAACTATTGATGTTAATGAGTAGTATTTGCCATCATTGCAGATGTAGAGAAACTATTGGTGTTAATGAGTAGTATTTGCCATCATTGGAGATGTAGAGAAACTGTTGTCATTTGTGACAGCTCTCCCGAGAGCAACACTGTGTGAGCTTCTGTGGCTCGTTTTGTCTTGTATAGTGGCTGAATTAGAGTACCTGGCATCTTTATTGAAGTCTTTGTGCCCCCAGAATGGTATTCCTTGCTGCATTGGCTGTTGGACCAGAAGCCTACAGATACCCTGCCTCTGGTTTGGTCATTGCTGGACTGGGTCTGAGGGCTCTCCCCGGCCCTGTCCACCTTCCTTGAGTGGGTCACACTGATCGTGGAAATAAATGCAAGCATAGTGCTCATCAGGAATTTAAGTCTAGACTCCTGGTCAGCAAACTGTAGCTCACGAGCCACATGCGGCTCTTTGGCTCCTTGAGTGTGGCTCTTCCACAAAATTAGGAGTACCCTAATTAAGTTAATAACAATGTACCTACCTACTCATTAGTCAACAGAGCCAAATATCAACTGTACAATGATTGAAATTTCTTTTGAGAGCCAAATTTTTAAAACTTAAACTTCTTCTAATGCCACTTCTTCAAAATAGACTCGCCCAGGCCGTGGTATTTTGTGCAAGAACCACATTCAAAGGGCCAAAGAGCCGCATGTGGCTTATGAGCCACAGTTTGCCAACCACAGGTCTAGACTATAGTATGAAGTTGTTAAGTCTGTGTAACCAGCTGTGTATAAATATAGCTTGGCACAACAGCTGACAGCAATTTCCTGTACCTGGGGAGAGTAGCAACTCAGAGGCCTGAGCCCCACCTAGAACTTCTGGTGTATTGCCTGGCAGGGCTGTGAGGGGGCAGGGTTTGCTCTGCAGGTTCTAGGTCAGGGATGGAAACCATTTTTCTGCCAAGGGCCATTTGTATATCTATAAAATAAAAAATTATCAGCTTAAAGATTGGCCTGCTGTATTTGGTCAGACATTTAATTAACTCACCTCTAATACCTTGGCAGGACCAGACCAAATGATTTCTTGGGGCTTATATGGCCCTCTGGCCAGACATTCCCCATCCTATTCTAGATTGTGACAATGGAAGCACAACTCCAGATTTTACTAAAAATAATTGAATCATACACATAAGTAGGTCTTTTTAGTATATAAATGGTACTCGCTAAAGCTGTAAAGGTCAGGAAAAATCTCCCCAGGTGATTGGCATTGCTGCAGGGTAGAGAACCCCTGTCCTAGAGTGAGGCGCCCTCCGCCTGTGCCAGCGGTGTGGGGCTGCTTCTGTGGCCCTGTCGTCATCATGCCTGGTCAGCACTCCCCGCCACCCTAGCTCCAGACCTCCTCTCTTCCCTTAGCACTAGAATGTCTTCTCAAACATTTTACTTCTGTTAGGTGCCCCCTCCCCCAAACCCTCTGGGCACATCTCACTGGGCTTTTGTAAAGGTGGGTGAGCAGAGCTCTCCTGACTGTAGATGGCATAGGCCCCCAGAGAAAGCCTGGTTCCTGTGGCCAGCATCTATCTCAAAAGAAGGGCCTCAAGGACTGTTTCTTGCAA
This sequence comes from Pipistrellus kuhlii, assembly GCF_014108245.1. NCBI lineage: Eukaryota > Metazoa > Chordata > Mammalia > Chiroptera > Vespertilionidae > Pipistrellus > Pipistrellus kuhlii. Next base: position 29,112,019 of record NW_023425573.1, read on the forward strand.
ATTCTTACCAATAAAAATTTAAATAATAGTATAATAAAATATGTAAATAGGATGTGCCTTAAAAACATAGTTTAATTATATGGATAACTTTTAAAGTTGTTAATATGAATGATTCATTTATAAAATGTCTGCTTTTCCGATACAATGAAATCCTGTGTGAGCTGTTGGAGCAGAGCAAGGCCCTTGCTCCTTCCTATCAGAGTGGATGCCTCAGAGTGCAGAACGCTGTGGTCCTCTGCACCCCACTTTCTTTCATGAGCACCCTGCTCTAGGTTAGGGCAATAGTAAGCCAGTCATGAGGCCAAAACTGAAGATCACTGTGGTCGTTATGAGAGTAATGATATTGAACTTCTCACGGGCTCTCCATGATGTTAAGTGGATATGTTTGAATGTACAACATAACACTACCAAGAAGGGAGACTCCTGGGCTTGCATTTCACCACAAAACCTGGTCCTTTTCCAGAGGATGATTAGGGTCACTGCTCTCCCCATGCCCAGCTCCGCTGATTGGCTATAACACCCGGAACTGTGTTCCCTGGCTCCTCTGCCCCACTCCACTTTCTAGATGCAATTCCAAACACCTGGATCCCCAAGCAGATACATTTTGTAGGCCTTTCTCTACCCAGATTCTTAGTCAGCTGAAGTCAAAAGCCTGTGGGTTTCCCAAATCTTAGCCTGAGAGCAGAACCAGTCTTCCCACTAACGCACTTAGCACTCAGTTTTGCAAACCGGTGGCCTCTGCCCTCCTCTTTCCACTCCTCTTCACATCACTTGAAGAAATCTTCATAACTGTAGCTTTTATATTTTGACCACTCATTTGATTTTTAGTTTTTTAAATCTGGTTTTCATCTTTCCCCTTGCCTTCCTGCTGTTTTGAATGTCCTCAGCTGGGTCCATCACACCCATTGGCTATGCCTTGGGCCTCATTCCCCTTGGACCAGCCTGTCCTCTCTTTAATGAATCACCACATTTCCCCATAGTTTTCCACCTCTTTCTTACTCTTAACTTTCCTGGCTTCTTGTGCTCTGCTTTCTGCTGAGGTTTTTCTCACCAGTCTCCCCACTTTTGTTGGTCTCATCACCTCAGGTGGCATCACTCTGCAGGGGCTCCTCAACCCTGACTTGATCATGCACCCAGACTTCAGTGTACTTCTCCCAGGGCTTCCCCAGCCCTGTGCTCCATCTTGGACGCCTCTCGCCCCACACAGCTGGCAGCTCCTTCCATGCTCTGCCCTCAAGCCAGGCCTTTGCTGCCTACCCAAGTGCCCAGCTCACAGGTCACCTAGCCTTCGCTGTGCCCTTCCTAAAGTGGTCCTCTTGAGACAAAGCTTAGGAACTTTGGTTCAGAGATCTTCCTTGGCTGCTGTTGCTGCAGAATATAGTTTAGAATTCTGAGCCATGCTCTTGGGACCTCTACGATCCTGACCTCCTTTCCCGTTGCTCCACACTCTAGCTTTGGTGCCTGTCACGTGTTCTATGGTTTTGCACATCACTAACCTCCACCTCTACTGGACAAATTCTATTTTTTCTTTGGAGCCCACTCAACCCCTCCCCCCCTCCTTTAATCTCCACAGCTGAAGGGAATCCCAGCACATTCTGTTATGCCTGAGGCAGAGAGCACTTGCTTGCCCAGTTATTTCTGGGTGTGTCCCCTTCACCCCCCCAGATCAGTTGTGTAGTAGTAGGATGGCTGAGGTTTTGTAGCTCTGTGCTGGCAGTGGGTGCTGGGCTTCAGTGCTGTAATGACTGATAGTACAGGCCCTGGAGGAGAGCATTGGGGCCAAGGAATGCAGCTCCAAGGGCATGGGCACGGGCACAGGTGAGGCACCAGGAGGCTAGTTCTCTCACTGAAAAGAGCAGCACGCTAGGTGAGCCATCATGGGAAGGCAGGTCTGAAAAGCTGGAAGAGATACAGGTATATAAGTAAATCAATGTTGAGAGAAGGAGCTTCTATACTTGGGGGGAACAAGGTTTTAGAAAACAGTTCGTGACTGTTTACCTAGAGGTAATTTCTGTGTTAATGTTAAGGTTTTCACTTTGAAAGTAAACTCTTAAGGGCCCTTGACTGTATTTGATGGCATCCTACATGTCACTTTGTATATTTGAAAGCAACTTCATGGCTTAAAGTCTAAACTTGAGGCCAAGTTTAGGGTTTGAGTCGTTCATTTTACTTATTTTTTCCTCAGTTCTGGCAGAAATTTCGAATTTAGAGTTGGTAATTTCATGTGGAGTAGTTGAGTGATATTAACAATAATCTCTTTGTTTCTACAGAGGTTGCAGAACTTGAAGCTAACTTACCTTGTAAGTATAGCTCCCCATCCAACATTAGTTCTGAAAAGTAATTGCATGGAGAAACTTGTGATTTTAATAATCTGAATTTCATGTACGGTAGGAATACGCTTTAATTTCTGTGCAGACAGGGAACAGACCATTTTCAAGGCTGTAAGAGGAGATGAGTCTTTCTGACCGTAGCAGGCGGTGTCTCTCTCCTCACTGTAGCAGAGGTGCGTTTGGCTAGGTTTCCTATCTGCCACGTTCTCTTTGAGTGAAATGGTCTATAAATCAATAATGGACAGCCCTAGTTTTGTTAGTGATGATGCACCATTTTGGTCCAGAAAGTTCTCGTTTATCTTTGCGCATGAGGTAGGATGGCTATACTGGCTGATGTCACCAGGTCCCCACCCCTGCTTGGTTCTCCCACTCAGACCATGTGCAGCCCTCACTCCTGAGTATGCTTGCTATCCAGGCAGTGAACCTGTGATATGTGGCAATGTTCCTTTCTTAAGACCTTCAAAGTCTGAAAACTTTCACCATTTAAATGTTTTTTTGAATTAGAACTTTTAAAAATTTGTTCTGATACTGAGGATGTGGGTGAAATATTTTACAAGTGGGTCTCCCAGTCTGGGCGAAGGCTATAGAGTGCCAACTGACTGGGGAGAAGGGGGCCCATTTCCACCTAAAGCTGTAAAGATTATTGTGGGACACATCCTTCAGTAATCATGAAATCAGTTACTAAAGGTAAGTTCATATTTTTTAAAGCATTTTTAATATATAGTATTTATGGGTACAGTGGGCTGTGATATGAACTGTTTCTTATTTGGGTCCCAGTAAAAACTTCCTGACATGCTATTTCTCTTGCAGGTACATGTAAAGTGCATTTTCCTGATCCAAACAAGCTTCATTGCTTTCAGCTAACTGTGACCCCAGGTAATATTTTTATATACTTCTTACACAGCAAATTTTAAAGGCTGCCCAAATAATCTTTGTCCTCTAATTTTTTGAGTTTATGACAGTAATGACCTTTCCGTATGACAACAAAATAAATACTTTATGGTCAAATAGAGCCTATGCTGTGAATCTGAGGCATTCATTCCAATAACTAGGACAGACCAGGCCACAGTGTACAAGGACAGGTTGCTGGTGTGTGGTGAGGAGTGTGCACTGTGGTTCAGATTCTGCTCTGTCGGTAGCAGCTGTGGGACCATGAAATCACTTCCTGACCCCTCAGCCACGGCCCACCTGCATGGAGTGGGATGGAACGGGCCTATCTCCCAGGGGGGTTGTGAGGCTACGCAGATGGCTGAGTGCAGCACAGGTGGATAGGGCAGGGTGCCAGCTGTCCTCCTTGGGACTGATAAGTGTCTCAGCTGCAGGTGCTCGTCTCTTCCCTGGTCACACTGGTCAACGGGAGGAAAGACTGGTTTTCTGTTCACAGTGCAGCTCCAAAGGATCCAGGTTCCAGCACAGGGCCAGCATTACCTTGGGCAATGGGCGTGGTGCCAGTGGGAGGGAGAGAGAGAAGGGGAGGAGCAAAGGAATTAAATAGAGGGAAAAGGAATGTTGTGGAGGAAGTGAGGGTGCTGTATGTGGAGGATAGAGGGAATGAGAAGCAGACTCAGGAGTCACTAGCTAATTTAAAAGTGAAAGAATGCAGAATTTCAGTAGGTGATAATGACCCACCAAATAAGCCCTGAAATTGTCTTCCTAAAGGGAGAGAGGGAGAGAGAGAGAGAGAGAGAGAGAGAGAGAGAGTTTCCTGTAAAAAAATTTTTTTATAATAACAGGAGAAATCCCATTTTTAAAATGTGCTTGGAAAGTTTTAAAAATTTATTGAATCTATATGGTGGTCTATAAGCTGCTCTGGGACATGAACATAAATTCAGTCTGTGACCATTTCCACTAAGATGAGTGGCACTAGGATAGAGTTAAACCTGAATGGGCTGTTGTATATGCCTGACGCCCAGAGATAACCAGACTCGGGACTGCAAGTTGAAAGGTGAAATGGTGACCACTCTTGGTCACCTTCATAAAACCACTGCATGCTCTGCTGGTTTTATTGAAGGGCGCCGAGCACTTTGTGTTTCCTGGTGACTCAGATCACCAGTGCAGGGTATTTTCAGAAATTGTTGTGGGGAAGAAGACTGGTTCTCTGATGAGTAAGCTGTCTCAGAGTTGTGTATTTGTAGTAAAAACATTGCTCTCCGTCTTTCTGGGCATTGTCAATGGCTCTCAGGGATTCTGTGGTTGTGTCCTTCTAAGCCACCTGTTGGACTTTGCCATGCTTGTCACTATTTTCCTGGAGTGGGTTTGTGTCAAACCTCTGGTTAAATGTTTCTTTTTTTTTAAATTGCATCCCCCTTCCTCTGCCTCCCCCCCCCCCCATCACAACGATTATGTATATGACACTGTCTTTCATATTCTTTCTGTTGTTCTTGAAAACAGAGCTCAATTGTATGGTTTTGGTATTCTCTGTTGGATCAGGTTAAAAGGAACTTGTGTTTCTGTGCCTGTAACTGAGTATTTATAATAGGATTTCTGTTTGTGATATGTGCACGTCAGGGACATAATTGTCGCCGGGAGCTGTGTGCCCAGCGCGCTCCTCACATACTGAGTCAGAGAGCCTGTGGCTCCTGCCCTCAGTTAAGTGAAGCAGGGTGCTATCTGCCAGCCCTGAACACTGGCCCGATAGCCTGGTTTTTAAAAGACTTTCTGGAGTCACACTCCTTTTAGTATTGAAAAAACTGACATGTGCCTAAGAAGTAGAGTTTTAAGGATGGATGAAGCAGATGGTGTAGACACTGGATCATTTGCAGCCAGTAATCTTTGGGCTGGGTCTGAAAGCCCAGGAATGAATGTGTGACATTTCGGCACTGGGTGCTCAGGGTGGAGGAGCTGCTTCTGTGTTTGAAGCTCAAAGCTCTTTGGCTGGCTTCAGGCAACTTGATGACATTTCAGTTTTGGTGGTTTTTGGAGTGTCCCTCATGCTTGGAAATAAATATGCTCTTCAGAGAAAAGATGGAACTGAAATTTGGTGACAGAAGAAAAGAAATGAATTTAGGAGAAAACAAAGTCTTCACATGGACTCATAAAAGAAAACAAAAAATATTAGCAAGTGAAACAAAACAAATCAAAACCCCAAACACTGGCTCATCTCTCCCCCAGAGCCTCCTGTGAGGGGTGACACACTGGGCCCGCCAGGTCACAGTTGCCCAGCTGGTCTGTGGAGGTCCCTCAGCCTGCCCCACTGTGGTATGGAGGCTTTTAGGCAGAGGGGGCTGTGGACATAAAGAACAATTATTATTTTAATTTTAGGTTTTCCTTTGTAAGTACATTTATTGGGGTATAAAATTACAAACAATAAAATGTACTAATTTTTTTTAAAATATATATATATTTTTATTTCAGAGATGGTTCAGAGAGATAGAAACATCAATGATGATAGAGAATCCCAGTCAGGCCATATGCCTGGGTTGAAGGTTTGATCCCCAGTGTGGGGCATACAAGAGGCAGACAGGCAGTGATTCTCATTTTCTCTCATCATTGATGTTTCTATCTCTCCCTCTCCCTTCCTCTCTGAAATCAATTTAAAAAAATAATAATTAAAAAAAAAGAATGGAATATCTGAGTCATGGGAAAGATATATTTAATTTTTTTTTAAGAAACTTTCTAAAGTGGTTGTGCCATATACCAACTAGCAATGTGTGACAATTTCCGACTCTCCTACTCTCTTACATACTTATCAGGGTGTGAAATTGTATCTCACCGTGGATTTAATTTTTAGTGAGACTGTGTTGACATTATACATCAGCCCAACAAGAAGTGAATTACAATATTGAGTATTCCAATCCAAGAGCATGCTGAACATCTGCATCTACTTAAGCCTTCTTTACTTTCTCTTGGCAGCATTTTGTAGTATTGGTGTGTATAAAGGTCCTGCAAGCACTTTGTTAAATATGTCGCTAAGGATTCCATGCTTTTTGAAGTTGTTGTAAATGATATTTTAAAATTTTCTATTTTACTTGTTATTAGTATATAAAAATACAGTTGATAATTTTAAAAAAATTTTTGTTAATTTCAGAGAAGGGAGCGAAAGAGAAAGAAACATCAATGATAAGAGAGAATAATTTTTTGTTGCCTCCTGTATGCCCCTTCCTGGGAATATGCCCTGACTGTAAATTGAACTGTTACCTCCTGGTTCATAGGTTGACACTCAATCACTGAGCCACACTGGCCAAGTAATGCATTTGATTTTTTAAAATATATTGATCATGTGTCTTGTTACCTTGCTAAATTCATTTATTAAATTCTGGTATCATTTCTTGTTGTTAATCCTCACCTGAGGATATTTTTCCATTGATTTTAGATAGAATTGAAGGGAGAGAGGGAAACAGAGAGAGGGAGAGAGACAGAAACATCGATGTGAGAGAGATATACAATACATCAATTGGTTCCTTCCCACAAACGCCCCGATGAGGGCCAGGGATTGAACCTGCAACCCAGGTAAGAGCCCTTGACTGGGAATCGAACCCATGACCCTTCAGTTCAAGCACCAAGGTTCTAACCAGTGAAAAAGACCAGCCAGAGCTTAGAAAGACCTTTTAAGCGTAATACCAAAGAAAGAAACCACAGAAAGACGGGCTTAAAAATGAAAGCTAGTTGGACAACAAAATCAAAACCAAATGCAAGAAGCAGATATTAAATGTTTATTTTGTGTAAACAGCTGAGGGAAGTGGTAAGATGTAGTATTGCTGATTTGTTCCTGATGAGAAATAGTTTGGGTGAAGTTAAACCTTTGTTTTAATTTAAAGATGGGTTAATTTTGTCAAATTCATGCCCTGCGCCCTCTGCTGGTGGCAGCTGGCAGCGTTTACATCCAGGTACCTGCCTCACCTGCACATGGACTCTAGAAGAGGCAGTGTGTCTGGTGGCACAGTTAAGGACATTGGCACAGTGCTGTGGGGTCTGCAGACCTGGGGAGTGGCATGGAGGTACCACTGCAAATCTGGGCCTCCTGCATGCCCGCCCCCCAGCTGTTGACCAGGCACATTAGCGAGGCAGCAATTTTGTCTGGTACAAGGATGTGTCCCCAGGGCTTGGAGCAGTGCCCTGCACAGGGTCTGTCCTAGTAAACCTTTGTTAAGCAGCCAAAAGCCATGTGCCAGGCACTGGGCGTTCAGCAGTCACCACTAGTCCCTTACTCCACGGACCTGACGTTCATGGGGAGACCAGCAGCAAACAGGTGACCACGCAACTTAAATAGGGTGTTACCTGTCGAGATGTGATGAGGGGACATGCTGGGTGCTGCAGGGCAGAATAGGTAGGCCTGGGGGAGAGCAGGCTGCTTAGGTCAGGGTTCTGGAGACTGAAGAGGAGGAGCCAGTCTTCAGAAGGAGGAGGACATCGGGTCAGGGAGGAGGCCAAGAGCAGGCAGGCGTAGTGGAGAGGTGTCTGAACCAGTTCGGGCAGGATCTGGTAGCCTGACAAAGGACCCTGAGTCCTCTTATGAGCTCTTTCTCCTCTGTGTTTGCCATATCCTAACAGGTGTTTGCTTTTGTTTTCTTTTTCTTTTTTTTATTTTAAAGGATTTTTTGTTTTGTGTTGTGTTTTTTTGATAGATGAGGGTTACTACCAGGGTGGAAAATTTCAGTTTGAAACAGAAGTTCCTGATGCATACAACATGGTGGTGAGTAGCCTGTGCCTGAGCCCCTGTTTCCCCTTCACATGGCTGGGTGGCCATAACAGGGCCCGGCACTCCCTGAACTGTGTCCCCTGTTACCCACCCAGTCCGGGGACTGAGCATGAAATCCTGATGTTTTGTGGGTAGTGTCACTCAGCAGCAGTATCTAGAGTCCTAGCAGAGAGATGTCTTTTGTGAACAAGTGCTTGTGAGGACTGCTGGGCAGTCTGCCATGGGACCACAGCCCCGCCCCTCCAGAGACCTTGAGCCAATTGGCAGCTTCACCGTTAGTGCTTGAATATCCCCTTTTCCTAAACTCATCAAGATGGCATATTTTTATTATTTTTTTCCTTTTTGCCATTTTGAAGGAAATAAATGTTTTCTAATTGTCATTTGAACTTTCATAAGTAGGATATTAAATACTGTTTTCTACTTATTAGCTATTCATGTTTTTTTATGAGCTGTTTTGTGCTTAGCCCTTTGATCCATTGGGTATTTGTTTTTCTTACACAGAAAGTATGCGAAACTATTTTTAGTTTTCTTAGCTGTGCTGTAAATATTTTCCTTGTTTTTTCCTGTCTCCTGTTGTTGTTCTGTAAAAGTTGGTTTTTTGTCTCATCATTGCAGTCAAGTCTACTTTTCTTTCATGAGTTTTTCATGTTATGAAATGCTTTAAAGAGGCCTAGACCCAATAGCTCATCTCCACTTCCTCCAGTGCTCTGTGGCTCTCACCTGTGTGTTTCCTGCATCAGGACGGAGCTCTGAGTGGGACTCTCATGAGTTTTAATGCCTAACCGCTTGTCCACTGAAGAATCCCTTTCCCTGCAGTGGCCGTCATTTCTTGGCCCTGGGATGTATGGATGCAGTGCCAGCCACTGGGGTGGGTGGTTGGACTATTTCCTGTTTATCTCATTTTGAGGGTGGCAGGGTCTGCAAGAACAGTTCTGTTTGGAAAGTGTCTGAATCTGGGTCCATGGTTCTCATGCAGAGGTTTCAGTTAAGAGGGCCATTGACAATAGAGGTGTCTGTGCAAGGAACAAGGAGAAAAGGGGGCAGAAGCAGACAGATACACATGGGGTGACCATGTGCAGGCCAGGACTCCATGAAAGGGAGAGAGATTGGTTCCTTCAGGTGCTGAGCCGGCCAGTGATTCAGTCTGCCCACAGTGTTAACTATAGTCAGGTACCTACTAGTTAACTATATTGTTACTCAATAGTTCGCTAAATTCAGTTGCCCATTAGAGAGAGTTATACAGCCTGGCCTCCCTTCTTCAGCCTGCAGGCCTCATTGGAGTGTAGGCTATCATAGCATCTCCCTGTCAAATGCACTCATTCATTTGCCGAAAAGCAGATGAGCGTATTAAACTTACTCTGTACCTAAATCTGTAATCCTTAGACACCTATATTTGCATAGTTGGACGAATCATTTTTTAGAAGTCTCATGATATCTTGGGTTTTGTTTTGTTTTTTTGAAATCAATAAGAAAATTCATGCCGGGACCGGTTTGGCTCAGTGGATAGAGCGTCGGCCTGCGGACTGAAAGGTCCCGGGTTCGATTCTGGGCAAGGGCATGTACCTGGTTGCGAGCACATCCCCAGTAGGGGGTGTGCAAGAGGCAGCTGATCGATGATTCTCTCTCATCAATGTTTCTAACTCTCTATCCCTCTCTCTTCCTCTCTGTAAAAAATCAATAAAATATACTTTTTTTTTAAAGAAGAAAATTCATGATAGTGCTGAGAAAGAATGTTTGCTTTTTAATATTTTTAAATTGATTTTTAGAGAAAAGACAGGAAAGGGAGAGAGAAACATGATGTGAGAGTGAAATATCAATCGGCTGCCTCATGCACAGCCCCTATTGGGGTGAGCCCGCAACCTGGGCATGTGCCATGACCAGGAATCGAACTGTCCTCCTGGTTCAACCCCTGAGCCACACTGACCAGGCTGTTTTTATAGTTTTAAAAGAACAACTTGATTCAACACACCACATCATAAACAATGTTGAACTGCCTTATTTCCCAGTACTCGTTTCATTCTCCCTGCTGTGAGTGTAAATGGATCAGATTTCCATCTAGGAAGATGGCAGTGGCATCTTCAGGAATACACATAGGGAATGGCACCACTTCGGGAGCAGTGACTTCAGACACCACAGCTCAGCAGCTCCACCAGAGGAAATCTATGGGGTCCTGTTGGCACTGGGCAAGAGCGTTGCAGACCCCCCCTGGAGTGCATGTGGGCTCCTCCTCACAGTGGGCCCAGTCACCATCAGGCCCCAGGGCTTGTAGAGGGTTTGGTTGGGGGCACGGCAGGCTTTACCAGCAAGACTAGCACATGTGGGTACAGGTGACAACACAGGCCCGCATGGGTGATGTGAGCCAGTATCGAGGTTGAATGCCTAGTGAGGAGAACAAGGGACTGGGTGAGCACGTGGTGAGGCTGTGGTCTGTGACATGTTTGGAAGGCCTGTGACCTCTCTCTCTGCATTGCAGCCACCCAAAGTGAGATGCTTGACCAGGATCTGGCACCCCAACATCACAGAGACGGGCGAGATATGTCTGAGGTGAGTCCTCTTCTGTCTGTCTTCCACATTGCTGAGCACTGTGTGTGAGCCTTGGGGTTCTAGAAGGAAGATTTTGAAGCTTGGCCAGATTGGGAGGGTTGGGAGACCTCCCTTGGGGCTTGTGGCTGCACTCCATGCCTGGCTGCTGCCTTCAGACCGGAGGCCTCCTACGCCCTTTGCTGGACAAGGCTGTGCATTGTCATGCATCCGCCCTCCAGGAGCCTTCGCCCTTTTCCAGTCCTGTTTTCATGAAGCCACATTCCCTCCATGTGGCTGATTTTAGCTAAGAGGGGAAAATTTCACTAATGAAATCCGGGAAGAAAACGTTCTCCTTTCACTAACATTATCACCTTTGAAAGGCAGTGTGCACCCTGTGACTGCTCCCAGCTGCACGGACAGCGGATTCCTCGTCCTTTCTTACAAGTGCAGTTAGCACCCATTTTCCCACCTCATGTGTGGTGCCTCCTCTTCATGTCAGCCTTCTTTTTTATAGTTAAGAGTACATTTTATAAGAGTACCTGTTTAGAAGGCATCTTCCCTCTGAAGTGTCTGTCCTGTAAGTATTGAAACTTCCAACCTGTGCCATCTTCAGTTTCAAGTGATAAGTAGCATATGGTCCAGCTTTCTCCCTGGGCTCTCACCTGTGCTCATGTCCCCTTCCTCACTCAGAACTAGATCTGCAGCAGGAATCCCTCTTGTCACTTTTGCTGACTTATGAGAAATCAAATTATTAGCAGAGTATGACTGGAATTTAGCAGATGCTAGCTAGAGAAGCCATAAACATTGATAGGTTAAGATTAAAAATATAAAAACACAAAGTCAAAAGCGAAGAGCAACTGGATTACATTGTTTGTGAAAGTCCTTACCAGTCAATATGAAAAAGGTGGACACCCCACTCTGGCCAGGTGTCTCGGAGCATCATCTGTGCACCAAAAGGTTATGGGCCTGCTCCTGGTCAAGGCACCTATATCGGGCTGCAGGTTTGACCCCTGGTCAAGGTGTGTACAGGAGGTGGCTGATGGGTAATTCTAACATGGATCTCTCTTCCTCTCCCTCTAAAATCAACAAAAATATATCCTCAGGTGAGGATTTAAAAAAATGTTTAAAAAAAAAAGTGGGCATGCCCATGGGGACAGTGGCATCAGCTATAAACTAGTGGTGGCACAGGAGAGAAGCAGGGCAGAAAGCGCTGAGGGTGCTCCGTCTCCTTGGACCTATTGGGTTCTGGTCAAGCAGCAGCGTGATGTAATTTGGCAATGCTAAACTAATTTTTCACCAGAAGGAACCTTAGTAATAAATTTTCAAAATATGGAAAGTTCATTTTAGTGAGGATTCGCTGACCACTGAGCTTTCTGTTCCAGTTTACTGAGGGAACATTCGATCGACGGCACTGGCTGGGCTCCCACAAGGACATTAAAGGTAGGTGCCTTTGACCACAGCCGTGCCCGGAAACCTCTCCCTCAGTAACAGTCACCTGTAAGAACAGCCATGTCCTTTCTGTCTGGTGCACACAGGAGGCCAGGCACACCCTGCGCTTCCTCTCCCCACTACCCACTACCACCAGGGGCTGCTAGCCACGCACTCGCCCAGTCAGTCCCTCTGTCCCCATTCTCTACGATTTAGGGAGCGTGTCAGGTCATCTGCTCTGCCTTTGCCCTTTACCATCTTGCTTCATATGATCTGCAGGGTTTTTTTTCTATCCTCCTACCCCCCACCCTAGTCTTGTATCGTGTCTCACCCTTAAAGGTGAGGAGAGTTGCCAGTAGAAGGGGAGGTGTGACTTTTGTGTGTCCCTTTTGAGCTACCCAGAGGTACATTGCACAGAGGAGGGGCGGCAGGACAGCGGCCGGGTCTGCTTTGGGGAGGGTTGTAGAGAAGGGAGCCACGGGGACTAAATAAATGACCCACCTGCTTCCACATCATAGGCTTGAGTTGCTTTCAGAGCTGAAGTCATGGTGCCTGTGTGAGCCACCATCTGTAGCCTCCCCTCAAGGCGTTTTTGCAGTGGTACCCAGAAGACACCTAGGGCTTCTTCCTGTGGCCTGTTCACTCTCAGAAGTAGTCAGGCTTGGGCCAGTGTTCACTTGCTAGTGAACAGCTACCTATCACCATCCTTTTTGACTAATGGAAACAGTTCCAAACCATTGTCACCTTTGCCCTGTCTGTGTTGGGTTGACACTGCCCAGGAGAGTGCCTGCCCCATGCTGGTGTGGGCACCTTGGTTCCCAGCTCACTTTGCCCCAGACTCAGCACAAGGTCACCTAGGCCATGCTATCTTCCCGGTGACTCCTCCCTGAGGCCGACAGTCTTAGCCCGGCAGTCTAAAAGGGCTGTAGATGTCAAGCCAGCCTGTTTGCAAGGCTCTGAGAGCTGGCTGTGCACTGCACATGCTGCCCTCTCTCAAAAGCGGTGTTCTCCCCACATGGCACCTTTACTTCGGTTGTGCATGGATTATAAAAGTTGCAACAACTAAAACTACTTGAGTCTTAAGTTTGGGCCAGATGCACGAAGATGCGCTGGGCGCCATACCTTGTGTCAGAAGGGTGACGCTGAGCAGGATAGGACAGTCCTGGGCCCTCCCCTGTGGGTGCTGGGCTTCTTTTCCCACAATGCTTCACAGACTAACTTTTAGGCCCTGCCTTCTAAAATAATGCGCAGAAACCTGACTGTATCCATCATATGCTGACTGAGTGGTTGGTCTCTGGGACCCTCCTCATTCCTGTTCCTCGGCTCTCGGAAGAGGACAGTAGACGCATTGCAGTGGCACTGTTCTTAGAGGACACAGGCCCAGAGACACGTGTGGATCAGAGGGGCCCGGCAGGCGACTGGACCTGACCACACCTCTCGGTAGACAGCTGCAGACTCGTGTGCAGACCACTCTGTGGCCAGAAGGGACTGGCAGGTGTTGTGGATTACTGAGTAGGCACTTTGGGGGAAGAAGAACACAGGAAAGGCCTTTGGGGCCCTGTCCCAAAGTCGGGACAGTGCCGACTTCCTGTGGTCATGACCGTGGCTCCTCATGAGGTGTGGTCTCTACTGCCATGGGCAGCCTAGCCTGGCCTTTTCTTACCACACCCTGGGCGTGCCCTGCCCTCTTGGGACCTAGCTTCTGTACAGGCAGTCCCTCAACTTGGCAGGTGCTCCCTCCTGCCATCCCTCTTCCTGGCAGCACCTCACATCCTCTCCCAGATGAGTTCTCTGTGGGAACTCGCCTGTGGAAGCTCCTTCAGCCTGAGAGCTGGTGTTCACCCTCAGCTCTGGCCTTAGGCCTGCCTCACACCAGAAGGATGGATGGACGGACGGAGGAGTGGTGTGGGGATAGACGAGAGGGCAATTAAAATAGTACTAGCAGTGTATCAGAGGAGAATGAGAGTAGGCCTGCAACAGACAAGCCCCTTTGTGCTAGTGAAAGGAAGCCCAGGAGAGAGCCTAATGAGAGTCCTCCATCACAATCAGTCCTGAGAGAAAGTGGGTTTCTGTCATTTTAGTTAAAATTTCTGATTTTTGAATTAAAAAAAAAAATGTCTCCCTTGATTTTTGAAGTAACTAGAGCAAAATTATTAAGATTCAGTGGGATGGTGGGTGATCTGGTCCCCAAGAAGCAACAGATCCCAAAACAGCAGAGTTTATCTTAAAGGTGGGTGGACTCTGCCTGGGAGTGACAGGTGAGTGGTCCTGTGAGGTCAGGGTGTCCTGTGCAGAAGTTGCCTAAGGGCTGTTATCACCCAGGATTGGACTCGTCGACCTGGGAAGGCAGTTTCTGTTCTCTGATTTTACACTCACTGTCTGTGACTGCTCACTTCTGAATTTCCTACTCTGTGATTATAATGAGAGAAGTTGTTTTAATTTTATGGCTTGGGGAAAACAAAGCCTGATAAGATGAATTTTTATATGGGCCAGTACATATTTCTTACGGGTTTGAAAGGCTGTGCATAGGAGCCTGAAACTTGTTTTCTTTTTTCCTCATTCCAGGATGTTGTTTGGGGATTAAACTCTTTGTTTACGGTAAGTATATTGACCAAAATCCCAAGCTTCTCTGGTTCCCTTATTGTTAGCCCATAAGAATAACTCTGGGATTAAAGACAGCACCATGTCCATACTGACCCCTTTCCTGTCACACTTTTGTGAGACTGGTCCTGAGGTGGTTTGCAGTGACATGTGGGAGGTGCCTGGTGGCACAGCATCCCCATCCCCCAAGCCAGGTCGGTGGCTTCAGTCTCCTCACGTGGGGGTGGGTCCTCTGGCAGACCCCTCCGTCTGCTCTCACAGCAGCCCAGCCTATAGCCCTATTCACTCCCACGTGTCCTAGTGTGAGTGAAGGAGGATGTGCTCATCCCTCTTGAGGCTTTACACAAACCCAGAACCTTTGAGTCATTCTCGTATTAGTGATGAGCTGCCAACAGAGTTCACTGTCTTCAGAAAACAGCTCGTCATGGCAGGGCTGTAGGACAGGAAGGGGCATGGGAAAAAACTAAGACGGGCACAGCTGAAAGCTGGAGTTTAGATTTTTATATATTGTTATGTGTTCCTTGGGAGTTTTTGATCAAAAAAGAAATTAACCTCTTTGGAGGAAAGAAAGAAGCTGTGCTGCTGTTGGTAAAACCTACATGAAAATGAGGCTGTCCAGGACAGCCCACAGGACAGTGGCTGTTGGAGGGACAGCTTCCTGGCTCAGAGTGGATGGACCTTGAGGTGGTGCTGCTGTCCTCAACCTGTTGTCAGAGGCCACAGGCTTCTTATTCTTGGATTCAGCAAAAAACAGCCTCACAATTGGACTCCAGGTCCCCATCTTCCTTGCCTTCTGACGTGATGTCATTTGGCAACACCTGGAACACAACCAACGCTTGCTGATTTCAGACCTCCCTTAGTCTCCATGAGAAGGTAATACTAAGGGGAACGAGCATCTGGACGATTTTCTGCTGGGCCCAGTCGTTCCGCTGTGATTCTGTTTTTGACTTTCATATAAGAGAATGGTTATTTCTGGAGCAGCGCGGCCTGAGCGTGGTTCACACTCTGCCTGGCAGCCAGGCCTCTGTCAGCTGGAGAGCACAGGGGCCGATGCTCAGTGCCGTTCTCCACCACAGCGGAACAGACCCGAAACCATCCTGCTTCCTCCAGGTGCCTTGGCCCTGAATCGGAAATGATTGTGACTAGCAACTCGCAAGGGAATTAAAGGGAGGAAATAATGGTGGCTCCTTGGAATTTTCTTTCTTTCTCTTAAAGAGATCTGGTATAATCTTCACCCATCCAAGTGTTCCAAACCTCCCAAATTCTAATGAGCCAATCTAGGTTGCTAATTAAATCTCTAATGGTTATTCCAACCAGTTTAGTCATTTTAGGTCAAAGGTGTGTGTGTGGTAAAGAAGATAAGGAATTCTGTGTGTCTGGTGTGGTCTTTGTACACACTGGGTGTCTTGTCTGATATGTACTTTATTTTTACCTGTTTTCAGGTCTTAGAGTTTAATCCATAAATGACCATAGAGATTTATAGTTTTTCTTTGTTATATTTTCTTTCTTTGTCAATATTTATTTTCAAATCAGGAATACAGTCCGCAAATTTAGCACTTGCCCTGGAGGAATATGGTTGTCTACGATGGTCCTTCTGTGGCTTTGGAAAGCGGGGGTTCATTATAAAACCAACCTTACTGCCTGGGTAGAGGAGGAACACTCAGCATAGATCAGACATGGCCCGTCTGAAATCCCTGGTGTTGCTTCAGGGAAGGGGAGTAGCCATCCCAGGGCTTTCCTAAGGTAGAAGAGGGCTGGTGCCCCCCACCCCGAAGGACCTGGGACACCCACCTAAGGCACCATCCTGCATTCACTTGGGTTACAGGCTGTGATGATACTTTGGAAGGCGAGTTTGAAGATCAAAGGGAACTGCAGTTAAGGTCAAATATAGTAGAAACCACAGACTTAACAAAGGCAAAGTTGTTAATGACAAAATGAAGGAGGGGAATTAATTTTGAAAGAAAAAAATAATGGGACTTTAACTTGGAAAGCTCATAATGACTGGTTTTTCATTCTCTAGTTACCAATAGCATTAGAAATTAATGTGATTGCTCTTGCCCCCATTTTCATCAATTTAGGACAGTTACCTCTAAACATGACCTCTCTCCCCCTTCTTTAGCTATTCATCACCATGTAGGACCAAGTATAAGTTGAGTGCTCTGTAGCTTCATAGTGGATTCCTCCTCAGCTTCCCGGGCTTCATTCTGCAGTGTGCTGGTCGGTTTCAGTTGCCTAGTGTGTTTTTTTGTGTGTGTGTGTGTGTTTTTAATATATTTTATTGATTTTACACAGAGAGGAATTGAAAGGGATAGAGAGTTAGAAACGTCGATGAGAGAGAAACACCGACCAGCTGCCTCCTGCACAACCCCCACTGGGGATGTGCCCGCAACCAAGGTACATGCCCTTGACCGGAATCAAACCCGGGACCTTTCAGTCCGCAGGCCGACGCTCTATCCACTGAGCCAAACCGGTCCCGGCAGTTGCCTAGTTCTTAACATGAAGATGTATCACAGCAGAGAAAGAGAGTCTTTCCCTTGTTTATGTTATTTTTCTATCTTTAAGGATCTTCTGAACTTTGATGACCCACTGAATATCGAGGCTGCAGAGCATCACCTGAGGGACAAGGTAGGCGGGGATAGGAAGCTCCTGGCTGGTGTGCTTGGTAACTGATAGCGCAAAGTTGAGAATGGTGGGATCCAGGACTGGAATTTAAAGCATTTTATAATGGCATGTCACAATGCCATTATAAAATGCTTTCAGTGAAGTGTTTGACCCCAGGTCAGACACGTGTTTTATTGGGAGAGAATTCGTAATAGAATCTGGTATACTGTTTCTTTACCTTTAGCAGCATCGGAACATAAAAGGGACCGTGGGTGGCGTGATGCCCTAAGTGCCCTCTGGGCCCCCAGCAGCCTCCTCACCTTCCACACCTTTCCCAGAGCTATGACTGTGTAATGAATGGGGTCATATTCATTACTCCAGTCTCAATCCCTTTTAACCTTTTCCCTCCAAGTCAATGCATGAAGTGTCACTCTTCTACTTTCAGAACCCTTCAATGTCTCATAAGCAGCTCTACATACTTATTCAGCCATTCTCTTACTGGTGGGCACTTGGTTTTTCCCACTCCCCCCCCCCCCCCTACTACAATAGTAATGTAGTAAATATCCTTGTATACATGTCTTTACAAAGCATGTGGCAGGGTCTGGGATCTGCACAGGGGCCTAGGAGCCGGCTGTGGGACTGGGAGGAAGCTAGCAGCTTGTTGAGCCTTGCAGGGGCCACCTGATTCCTTGGAGTGCCCAGCATGTGTTCCATGCAGACTCAGGAAGCCAGTGATAGGCACTTTGGGGAGCAGTAGGTTCTACTGTGGAACTGAAGGGTCAGGCAGAGGAGGGTCGTTTGGCAGGTGACCTGAGAAGAGGTTGGGGCAGCACAGGCCTCCAGGACAGGTGGAGGGTGGAGATGGCTCTGCCCCTGCCATCTCCGGGCCACCCTGGCTGGGGGTTGCCCAGCAACACCCCAGTTGGTCCACTGCTGACTAGCTTCGCAGGCTGTTCCTGGGCCCAGAGCCTTTCAGGGGGCTTCCTTTATGTTGTACTCACTCCACTTGTCACTACTGCTGACAGGGACCAATCAGCGTGCAATTATTCCAGCCCTTTGGACTCAACCTTGTCAAGGGCAGACTGAAGCTGTGAGAAAGCTCATACAGATGGCTCTGGTTCTGTCTGTCTTGGAAGGCTGCTTCCTATTCTTTGTATGATATAAGGGCAGGTTTGCAATTAATAAACTTCTCCCAGTCAGATGGTGCTAAAATCGGTCAAATGGTGATGCCTCCACATGAACTCTTAGATGTGCCCAGACCAACCTGCATCCTGATGTCGAGTCACGATCATGTTGTATCTGTGCTCACTTTCTCTTGTAGTTATTTTCATCCCAAGGTTGACCGCTTAAGTACCAGATGAGATGCTCAGTGCTCAGGGGGATCAGTGAACAGACAGTCTCTGTCCCCGTGCAGCGTGCATTCTAGTGGGAGGAGGCAGAGCAGAGATAAGCCATCAACATGGAAGAGGGGAGGTGGGGGGGGGGGTGGTTGCACTTTACGGAGGATGTTCAGGGAAAGCCTTTCCGATTAGATGTAACTATAGATGTGAAGGGAGCCAGGTGGATCTCAGGGAACAGTATTCCAGAGACTGACAGCAGTGCAAAGGCCCCAAGGTGGCAGCGTGCTCCAGGTGTTCGGGGCAGAGCACAGGGGCCACGTTACTTGAGCAGGAGGGCAGTGGTGAATCGACAGTATCAGCAACCCTGAGTGGCCCTCCCAGGTGCCAGGCATTGTCCCATACTCCTCCCAGAGTACATCTGTTCTCCTGACTCCGAGAGGGAGGGCCTCTTATTAGCCCCTATTCTCTGCTGAGAGACTCACCAGGAAGGAGCAGAGCCCCAGATGTGAACACAGGGGGTCTGGCTGCATGGCCACGGGGGGATAAAGAGAGATGTGGGAGGCATAGCGGCCTGAGCACACAGGGCCTTCTGAAGATGTGGACTCCAGGCTTTGTCCTGGGTGAGATGATGAGAGCAAAGGATATTGGAGTTCAGCAGAGGCACCTTTGGGTGGAGGGTGCCTTGGGGCCTTCACTTCACATCCATTGAGCCTGGGCTGTAGTTCCTTAGGAGCTGGGAGTATTGTTGGCTTCTGGGCACTGTGGTAGTGACTTGATGAGAGTTTGTAGGGGCTGTGGAGTCTCTTGAGTGCAATACCATCCGTGGACAAGTGCGGGTGCCCTGACCTTGACCATACTTGTGGGCCTCACTCTCCCCATCTGCAATATGAAAGGTCTTGGGATCTCCAGCTGCTGTTTGTACTCCCTGCCCTCGTAACCCTGGTACAGTGTCTTGCACACAGTGGGCACCCACAGGGAACCAGCCCCACAGGCCTCTGGTGGCCCTGCCACCTTGACTTCGGAAGGCTGAACTCTCAGTGGGCCCTTGGCTCGGTGGCTCCCACTTCTTCCTTAGTTGTCACTCACCCTCACTAACTTGCTCTTCCCATATTCCACAGGAGGACTTCCGGAACAAAGTGGAAGACTACATTAAGCGGTACGCCAGATGATTGATAGGAGGGGCGCTGCAGCACGGTCTGTGCTAGAGGGTCGTCTCCAGCTCTCGAGGGGGCCTCCCTCCCAGTCTTCGCTTCCCGCAGACCCTGGCTCTGCTGGGTCCTGTGACATGTCCTACGGAGGAACCTCTTCACGACTGCCCATTGTAGACAGTTCCACATAAATACAGCAAGAAAATGCGTTTGGGCTCTCAAGAGTTGTCTGCTTACCTTAACATGTTTACTTTGTGAAACTGTACTGTATAGGCTGAGGAAATGCTTGAGAAGTTGTAATGAACTCAGAATCGGAGCTTGCTTCTTACCTTCCCCAAATCACTTCCCTGCACAGCAATGCCAATGACCTGCCAGGAGCTGGCAGGTGGGCGGTCCCGAGCACGCTGCAAACTGTGATTGGATGAGCAGTCTCTTATCTCCTCCCATGAATGTCAGCCCTGCCTCAGTGTCTGAGGCTTCCCAGAATGCAGTCATTCACTGTAGATCTCTTACTGAAATGCGTATTTTATTTAATGTAAGTATATTTTGGAACAGATTTGTAATTTGTACAATTTAATGCTTTAATTATTTTTTTCTATTCTTTAGTTTGTATTTTCATTGTATAGAGCAGACAGATGTTGGGTCAAGC
Source organism: Pipistrellus kuhlii (assembly GCF_014108245.1). Classification (NCBI taxonomy): domain Eukaryota; kingdom Metazoa; phylum Chordata; class Mammalia; order Chiroptera; family Vespertilionidae; genus Pipistrellus; species Pipistrellus kuhlii. Next base: position 29,132,277 of record NW_023425573.1, read on the forward strand.
AATTATTGAAGAGAAATACAAAGGAAATATGAAAGACATCCATTCTGTCTAAATGCAATGAGAATTTGGGTCTTAAAAACCAGCTCTTGCTTTCAGGTCTGGGTGGGGCAAAGAAACTTTAGAACCCTGTGAGGCTAGAGCTGGATGATTTTTTGAGGGGAAAGGCAGGGAGTCCTTTGTCGCATTTGGCCCAGAGGAACTGGCTGGAGTGGGGCTGGGGTTTCTGAGGGTCATGTGCTTAAGAACTAGTATGCAGGGATCAGAGCTACTTATCAGAGACCCAGACCCTTGCTCCTGAGGGACAGGAGAAACCTCGGGAAACAGCCAAACAATGTCTGATGCCACTGACATTACACCTGTGGCCTCAGTCTGCTGTGGTTCCTGGCCTGAGGAGGTGGCCTCCCAGGCAGTGGAGGGCGGCAATCGGAACAGCATATAGCCATGCTCAGTAAGGTCTGCACACTTCAGAGGCAGCACACTCAGGAGACCCCTGGACCCGTGATGTCATATGCAAATAAATATCTGTATGGTTTTGTCCACCGCCTGCCTGGCCCTCTCCAGTTTGACTGACAGCCTCCTTGCCTCTGGGTTTCCTATCTACCTACCGGTAGGCTGATCTTTGCTTTTCTTGATTCACAGTGTTAGGTATCATCTGATCTGGAGGTCAGCAGGGGAGGAATGTAGGCCATACTTCCTGTTGTGACCAGGAATTGTGCCCATTAGACTTGGGGGTGGCCTCTGCTTGTGGGCAACCTCTGGTACAAAGGGGGGGAAGGGTCAGGCTGGATAAAGGGTATGGTAGCATCTGAGTGGTGCTGGCCTATCAGGGAGGCACAGTAGTCCCCATCCCTAGGCCAAGCAGAGGCACCACAGATCCTGCAGTTGTCATCGGAGCTTGTCAGTGTCCCTGGAACTCACTGGCAGGGCACTAGGCATCCTGGGTCAGGAGGTCAGCAACAGGCCCGCCCACACACTTGATTTCTGCCCTTTGACCCTGGGCACGAGTTCCCTGCCAGGGTCCTGGCACACACATGCACTGTCGGGGCGGCCACAGGTGCCAGTGCAGGGGAATGGTGTCAGTGCCTGTGGTTAAATTCTGACTTCAAAATACTTGACATAAAAAAATGCTCTATCAGGGATCAAGTTTTTTAAAAATGACATTTCCACAGCACTGGACCTTCCCTTTCTGTCCAGGGAAACCCCATTTTGTTAAGCAGCACACCCAGCTCATCCCACTGCCATAAGCACATACCTAGTCTTTGTCCTCTACTTCAGTGGCGTGGGACCCTGACTTCCAGGCCTTGTGGCTTCTTGGGGTCCCCACACTCAGGGCATAGTCACCATTCTGCTTCCTGTATGTGTGCCCCATCAACCTGGTGATTGTTGATTTCTGATCTCCCAGGATTGGGACATGGAGCTTCCAGCCAAAAAGGCCAGTCTTGAGCAAGTCCTTGAAAAGCCCAATTAAAATTCAACTTCTTGATTTCTTTGGCGTGTGGCCCAAATTCAAATGCTGGCTCTATAACTACCTATGTGAACTTCGGCAAGCTGCTTTTCTGTATCTTAATTTCCTATATAAAATGGGGATAGCTACCTCCTTAATGAGGGTGTCATCGAGATTAGTTTGAATACATGAAAAGTGCTTAGAACAGTGCCTTGCACATGTGGGGTCAGCAAATAAACTTGGAGACAGTTATGCAAAGGGTAGCCAGTCCATGGCTTCACTCGAGTTAAAGAATCTGGACCTTTGCCCTTAACACTTTCACAACTGACACGGTTTACTGGGTCCATGAATGTTGGCATTTCCACTTGACTGTCCAACAACTCATCCAAAACGGGTTTCATTCCTGTCCAGATGAAGGCGCTGTCTTCTGAGTCACTTCGTTACCCCTGGCCTCCGCCCTCCCTCCTTGCCCTACATCCAGCTCTCCCTCCTTTCCTGTCCCGGCCTGAACCTACCTTGAATCCACCTTCCCTGCGTCTCCACGCCCACTGCTCAGTGCTCATTTCTCACCTCTACTCCGGACCCTCGAGTCCATACGCAGTTGAAGGAGCCCTAATTCCATTCTGCAGAGGACCCTGCGGCTGGGGCCGTGGACGCATGTTTTAGGAGACGCCGGGCACGAGGATGCAGAAGCATGGCCCGCCGGCCTCCGCACCCGGCTCTGCTCCGAACCCCGCGTGCCGCGTGTGCAGTCCTCACCCCGCACACGCCGCCCTGGTGTCGGGCGCCGCCTCCTCGCTAAGGCCGGCGGACTCGCGAAGGGGCCTGGAGGGTGAGAAGCCGGAGAGACGGCCCCAACACGCGACAAGTGAGACTGGGACTCGCGGGGGTTCCCGCCAGGAGTTAGCTACCGGGACCACGCCCTCCGTGACGGGACGGCGCCCCGCCCCAGGGCCGTCACCTGACCGCGCGCAGCCAATCAGTGTTTCATCCTCTCCCAGCCGCCGAAGTGTGGGCCTGGCGTTCGCAGCTCAGCCAATCCGGACGCGCCCCGGCCTCGCGGCCCCGCTTCCCCTCGCGAAGCCCAGAGCTGACAGTTCGGGCTTCAGTGGCTGGGCCGGTGTGGGCTGTGCCTGGGCCCGGTGAGCGGGAGCCGGGTCGCGGCGGGATCGGGATGGAGGCGGCCGCGGCACCGAGCAGGCATGCACGGGGGCGTGTGGCGAGTCGGCCTGGCGGCAGCGAAGAGAAGAGCCCGCCGGAGAGGTGCGCGCTGAGGGGGAAGGCGAGGGAAATCGCCGGCCCCCTCCCCCGGGATGTTCTCCAGGCGCCGCGGCGCTAGGGGTTGGCCTGTCCCGCCCAGGGAGGTCAGAAGCGGCGAGAGCGGGGCGCTGGTCACCCGCGGGGAGGAGCCCCCACGCGGGGTTGCAGCGCTGGCCGGCTGGCCACGGGAGAGGCCTGGGTTAGGGATGAGAGCTGGAGGGCGAGCTGATGCGAGGCGTGGTGTGGGGAGGGCCCCGGAGGGAGACGTGCGCTGTAGCCTGGTGACGTCCTGGAGTCACGGAGCCCGCCGCGCCGGTCAGGGCACGCCACGCGCGGGGGGAGGGAACGGCAGGTTAAAGGCCCCGAGCGCACCAACGAGCCTGGCCCGGGCCGGCGAGAGCGCGTCGGAGCAGTGGCCCGGCGGCGCCTCAGAGCCCAGGAAGCACTTTGGGGCGTATTTATTCTAAAGGTGTGGCGGAGCTTGGAGGTTTGAGCCCGGGAGGGATGCAATTTAATTTTTATTGTATCCTGGCTGCCTTGTGGAGAATAGGAATGGGGGTGGGGCAGGGAAGGAAGCAAGAAAAGCGACTGGGTCTCTATAATGATCTAGGAGGGAAGAAGTGGTGGCAGAAGCGAATGAACTGAGACCAAATCCGCTGGACCCGCTGATGCATTGGTGTTGGAGAGGAGGGATAAGAAGGATGCCTCCCACGCCACTGGCCTGAGCACCTGGGGAAGTAGGGATGAACTCAGGGAGAGTAGCGCGTCGGTCTGTGGGGGTGGGGGTGGGGGTGAGGGTGGAAGTGGCATTTTCTTGTTTGTGAATCTTGGCCCTCCTATTCAGTAATGTGTTAAATACTTTTTGTTTTGGGTAATCCTCTTTACCTGAATATGAAGAATAAATCAGACCAGCTCTTTCATTAGTCATTCTACTCTGATTGGGAGAGAACGAATGGGAGCTGGGAAGATGTCCCCTAGATCAGCGGGGGCCAGCCTTTCGGACCTCACGGACCACCAGTGGTTGGGGACTGCTGCCCTAAGGAGACCGAGTGGAGGGGAGATTCAGGGTGCCTTTTTGCCTGTTTAAATGGAATTTACCTTGTCCATACTATTGATAGCACTTTAAGGAAGTAGCAGGTAATGGAGCAGAGTAACCTGGAAAGTGTTCCTCTGAAATTCAAGCCATAAATGAGCCAAGCAGCAGATTGAAAAGCCAGTCACTCAGCTGACACTAGTAGCTTGAGGGGCTCTGGGTCACTTACTTATAGGAAGTGAGAGCCAAGCTGGGGCGCTGGCAGCTTTACATCACAGCAGGACTGGGAGTGTCCTAAAACTGGAACATCCAAGGATGGCTGGTCAAACTGCCCAAAGCCCCAGTGCCCTATCAGGAAACTCTGAACAATTTATAGACAAGATGCTGCATTAAAACATTCATGGTTAAAAACAAAAACAAAACCAGGCTGTCAGACCAGCGGTTTACTAGGAGTTGTAAATGCTCCGTTTTGCCGTCTCTGGGTTTGGGCCTGACTTGTGTCAGTGGGAAAAGAAACAGCCTGGTTGTGCTACAGCCGGGGCTGCGATGTCGAGACCAGTTCTGACCATGCTCCCACACACCATCCAGGTGTTCCAGTCTCTCAGGATGTGTTAAGGACTTGGTCTTGCTGTAAGAGAACAACTGATTTTTCCTAAGCATTGTAGGCTTTACAAATAGTAGACATAATTATGAAAAGCCACCTTAGCCAGTCAAACTTTAAGACTACTGAGAAGAAAGAACTGTCTGAATTGATACTCAAATTCCAGGAGAACATCATTCAAGCCCGTACACCAGCAGAATCAATAAGAGGCCAACCCCCGACAAATCTACGGTATAACAAATTTGGAATTAAAAGTCTCTGCCTCCTGCCGGGCCAAGGTAGCTCCGTGATTGAGTGTTGACCAGTGAACCAGGAAGTTGGCTTCGATTCCCAATCAGGGCAAATGCCCAAGTTTCCGGCTTGATCCCCAATGGCGGGCATGCAGGAGGCAGCTGATCATTGATTCTTTCTCATCATTGGTGTTTCCCTCTCCCTTCCTCTCTGAACTCAATAAAAATATATAGATATATAGATATATTTAAAAAGCCAAAGTCTCTTTATCTTTTTGTGCCACCTATTTTTCTTTTGAGTTACCTAAAATTGATTATTCGTTTCTCCTCACTAATAGAAGTATAGTATGTCCCATACTTGAAGAAGCTGGAAATTAACTCATGCATAGTTATAGTAGTTCTTAGTATAATATTATGATAAGCAGAGAAATATAAAGTAACATTTGTTCATATCTCTTTCTATTGTTTCACAGTTAGTAAGACAAAATGGAATATCAAATTTTTAATTAGTTTTTTCATGAGTCTGTGTTCCTATAGATTTTCCTTAAAAATCTTTAAGGAAAAAATGCTTTGCAATGTTTTTGCATTCAGAGCAGTTACTTTCTGTAGGATTAATTCTGAGATGTAGTAAGTAGTTAAAAAGGAATATATGCATTGATTAACAAATTGGAATTTGTTTGCAACTAATTGAAATAAAAAATTATATCAGTATCTATGTTACTTGCCAAACAGTATTATTTAAGAGTATAGGAAAAATTACAAATAAGATTTTAGATGTATGAATTAGGTTAAAAATAACTATAGGACTAAGCAATAATGTTAAATATCTCTTTCCTGATTATAAAGTCTTGGTATGGTGTTATGGCTAAATTGTATCTGAATTATAGCTTACACCCTCTTAAAATTTTGAATTATCTATAAAGAGAACTAAGTATATAATTGGCTTCCATGATGGTAAAATATATTTATAAAATTATATATTAAAAGGCTTAATGGAAATACATTAGAGTTTCAGAAGACTAAATATTTAAGCTTTGCTTCATGACAACTACCTATTGCATGTTACATAAAATAATTTCATTGTTTTATAAGGTGCTTTTAGTTTTCATGAACAGTTTGACAATTCTAGATGATACAACATTGATTAAATATTGTACTTTATTAAGGAGGGATCACAGAATTAGATTGTTTATGTTAACTGAACCCATAAAGGATGGGTTACTTTTTTTCCACATAGTGCAGAGCTCATGAAGAAAAGGACAAATGTCATGAAGGGCCAAACCTCTGACAGAATTGAATAAGTTTGGGCATGAATTATGCTTACATAGATTAAAATGATTTCCTAAAAACAAAAACAAAGTAACTGTTTAATAGTCATGGTTAGTAACTATGTTTGAATCTTCATGTGGCTTGGTTTAAACACTGTTGACTTAAAAATCAGGTAAAATAATTTCTAGTATCAGGCTGATTACCTAATGTATATAGTTAGGAAAATTTCTGAAGGTTTGTGATATGAGTAAGAAGAAACACAGGTAAATTCTACTGATGAGGATCTTTCTGAGAACGTGCCCTTCCTGTGACATTTACTTTGTGATCTTATGAACGGAGCCCTGCCATGTTCCAGCCATTGTTCTCGGTGCTGGCCTCCAAGCAGTGAGAGGAACTGGCAGAGCCCTTGCAGCTGACATCCTATTACTCTCCATTGATGCAGACAGGAATCAAGGGACAGGTCTAGGGAGAAACTGCTGGGTAGGAGGGGGTGGGAGGCTGCCGAGAGCCTCACCAGAAGGTCAAATTAGAGCAAAGATCAGAAAGAAGAAGTCGGGGAGCAATGGTCATTCTAGAAGGCAAAGAAACCTGCAAGTTCAAAGGGGAGAGCAGCAGGCCTGCCCCAGAGTCGACCTGCCCCCAGAGGGAGACGAAGAGGGAGAGAGTGGGAAGAATGGGTGCAGGGCTCACCCCGGCCTCAGCCTTCACAGAGAACTGGTGAAGCTATCAAAGCAAGCGGGGAAGAAAGGGCCTTTGGGACGCGCCGCTCCCCAGGCCGGCTTCGACCTGACCCCTGGCCCACGGACCCGATCACCAGTCCTTCTCAGGGGGGAACACGTGTAGGCTGAGGGCTCGCTGCTCTTGCTTTATTATTTATTAGCTCCTGTGATGTGATAGACCTGGTGCACCTGTAATCCCACTCCCATCTCCTTTCTTTCCTCCAGGAGGGTTTACATGGACTACAACGCAACCACCCCCCTGGAGCCAGAGGTTGTCCAGGCCGTGACGGAGGCCATGCGGGAAGCCTGGGGAAATCCCAGCAGCCCTTACCCGGCAGGTAATTCTAGGAGATGCGCACAGATGGCAGATAGGCTGCAGAGGCATCAGGGAAACGACACCACGCGGAGCACTTGGTTTTGAATAGATTTTCTGTGCACTGCAAGCCTAGCTTAATTCTTGGCAAGTTTTTTCTTTTTTTCGAGAAGTCCAACTTGGTATGTTGACCCTTGTTGTACCACCATCTTTAATCTTTAACATACGTTCCTGTCTCCCTTTCCAAGATGAACAGGATGTCTTAAGAGTTATAGCTGTGCCTCGAGCCCTGTAACGTATCTGTCTCAGTTGATCCTTATAAAGTTTGCAAAATAAGATTTTTAAATCATCAGGATCGAATATAATCCTGGCCTTTTAAAAAAAGAAAAGAAAATCACTTTTAAATTCTTTAATTATAAATATTCTTATTTCTCATTTAGTCTCATTTTAATGTAAAGTAATGCTTTTCAACCCTTTTCATCTAATGGCACATCTAAACTAATTATTAAAATTCTGTGGCACACCAAAAAAATGCTTTTTTTGCCCATCTGATGAAAAAATAGGTATAATTGTGATTGGTTTACAATAATAATAATAGTAATTACTTACCCTTTTTACTCCAAAGTGACGATGCCTATACTTGTGTATAAGGATTTCTGGTACCAAGAATTAACCAATCAGCTGAAACCTTAATATGTGTTGTGACCAATAAGATGCATCTCTATTATATGACCTATATATTTATGGTTCAAGATAGGCATTCACACCGGATGGCTACTGTGTGTTGGCTGTTGTCATTTTTTTATTTGACAATCTAAGGGAAAGAGGTCAATGCCCCTGGTTAAATAGTCATGTATTGCACATTTTTAAAAATTCTTGCAGCACACTGGTTGAAAATCACTGATGTAGAGCATTAAATTGGAGGTTTTGGAAAACAACTTAAAATCACTAGTTCCACAGCAGAGTTACATGATGTTTTTCAGCTGGTGAGCAAAATCGTACCCTTCTGATCTAATGTTTATTGGGGATAATAAAGATAAACTATCTTAACTGGATTACAGTGACCGAAGATAACATTCAAACCGACTACTGTCCTGGGATTTTGTAACACCTGGGTACAGTTTCACGGGCTATAGTGGACTTTCTTATCCATTTACTTTTGGAATTCCATAGCAACTTGATAACGGAAAGCATTTCTAAAAGCCGGTACTAGTCATCATTAGCATATTTGTTGGTTTATTTGGTGCATGTGTCTGGCTAAACTATACATTTCCTTGTCCCTAATATTTCCTCTAGTAAAATTGAGCTTTATGATACACTAAATGTGAGAATATGGAGAACAGTTAATTGCCAATAAAAAGCAATTAATATGAAGAAGTTTGGGAACCACCCCTCCAGGAGAAATAATGTTCTTGGCCCCATGAAGGTCGTCAATGGATTCTCAGTCCTTGTTTCCACAAATTAAGAGCCATAACTAAAAAATGCATCACAGTTCACTTTCTGTTGATACTCAGTAGGAATTCAGAAACATAAAGGAAAACCACCTTTATGACAGAATGACTTTATTAGGGGGTTGGCAGTTCCCCCGGGCCTGTCCAGTGGCATCTTCTGACACTCTTGAGGCCAGCCTGGCCTCACGTTAGAGACCTGGACTCACCTCCAAGGACCCAAGTCCTGCTCCACGACACACAACATGAGACTTCTGTGAGCGTTTTAACGTAGTCGTTCATCCAGCGTGCTTCACCTGCGCTTGCTCTGCGCCTGGTGGGTACAGCAGCAACAGCAAAGTCCCTGCCCTCATGAGGCTTCTGTTCTAGTGAGGGGGCAGACCGGGAGCCGACAAATGTGTGTTAGGTGAACAGGCTGTGGGGCCTGAGAGACAGGATGGATCTGGTCCTGTGGGGTGGGGAGGAGGGCACTGCCTTTGTGGTCGGACCTCTGAGGGTTCGGCATTCGCACCAAGGCGAACAGGACGCACTGCAGCTACAGGGAGTCATGGGTGAGAGGCGGGGTGTAGGCGGGTGGGCCTGGCTCTTACCTGACGGAGATGGCGAGTGCCTGGAGGGTTCTGAGCAGAGAAGAGACAGCGTTAACCCAGCTGTTAGGACAATTTTGAAAATGAAATTATTTTAATAAACACTGCCTTTATGGGATCTCATTTTGAGGGACACTATGTCTGTTCAAGTTTTATTTGTTTGTTCTTCTCAATAGGACTAAATAGTCAAAAAAGTTTGGAGACTGCTGGCAGTAGGCTACTTAAGTAAGCATGGCCATTACGGTTTTTAGAATTCCCCTCCTGGAGCCTTCCTTTCCGTGCCTCCTGACATTTGGTCCTGGTTTCCTGGAGCCAGTGAGCCTGGGAGGCGGCTGGGCTGCTTGCCCCTGTGTGAAAACAGGTGCTGCCCTGAGGCAGGGACCTCCTCGTTACCGGGGGGCCTGCACTGGGAGGCAGGGCATTGGACTTGATGCTGAGGGGTCATGAGTTCCAGTTCTGCTTATTTTTGTTGTTTTGCAGCGTGGCCTTAGGCTTTCCCGTTCTTTCATTCTCCTTTCGGGAAGAGCGGGAGGCAAAGCGATGGCCACAGCCTCCCTGTCCTCCGGCACCCTGTGAGGTGAAAAGCTTGAACAGGGACCTTCCACTCTAGGCTTCCCGCAGATTTGTTCCTGGCCCTCACTAGCTTCCGGGGATCTCAGCTGTGGTCCCTGAGTCACTAATACCTCTCTGCGGCCCTCTAACCGGGTTACTTCTAGGTGCTACACGTTACTGTGATTACACCGGCGGGACATGTTTCCTGTTAGAATTACCCACTCAGACCTCTCACTCCTTCATGGCTAGTCATTCTTTAAGCGTGTCAATTGCACTTGATGAAGTGACATTAATGAATGTCCATTTTGGTCCCTCAAGGTAGGAAGGCCAAGGATATTATTGATGCAGCTCGGGAGAACCTTGCAAAAATGATAGGCGGGAAGGCCCAAGACATCATCTTCACTTCTGGGGGCACTGAGGTAAGGTTTCTAAAGTTTCATCCTTTCAGCTGTAGTTTTTTGGCTTGTTTATTTATTTATTTATTTTTTTAAATTGATTTTTAGAGAGGGGAAGAGACAGGGAGAGAGAGATAGAAACATCAGTGATGAGAGAAAATCATCCATCAGCTGCTTCTGACTGGGAATCAAGCCCGCAACCTGGGCATGTGCCCCAACCAGGAATCCTGCCTTTATGGGATTTCTGGTTTAGTTTTAACAAGAAACAGAAGGGTGCCTGGCTGGTGTAGCTCAGTGGTTGAACATCAGCCTGTGAACCATGAAGTTACCCTTTCGATTCCCGGTCAGGGCACAAGCCCACCACACTCCCCTGTTGTCCACTTCTTTCTCTAGGAGACCAACGCTGTTAGCTTTGTGTCCTCCAGAGGTAATCTGTGGGTAAAATGCCAATAGACATGTGGGTTTATATCGTCTTTTCTCCTTCCTTCTGTACCTGCTCAGGGATCTTGGTGCACATACAAGCAAATGTGTATACACCTCGCCTTTCTGTGTAGTGTGTGGGACACTGTGTGTAACGTCAGCTGCCTCTACATTTAGCAAGTGTGTGCTCTTCTGGTGTCAGCCACAGAGCGCCCCTCAGTGTTTTTACATCTGCTCGTGCTCCGCTGAATAATGTTGCATCATTTATTTAACAAGCCCCGTCATTGATACGCATGGAAGGGCTCTCCAGGCATTCCCTGTTACAGCGCTGCAGTCAGTAGTCTCCTACGTCCATTGCCTTGCTTCTGTGCAAGGGCAGCCGTCGGACCAAGTCCCTGATAGACTCTGAGTCAGACTTTACTGATGGAGCTGCCAGAGTGCCCTGAGTCGAGGGGCTCCACCAGCAACGGGCCTGGGAAAGGTAGTGTTTTTTGACGGACTTTTAAGTTTGTTTTTTAAAAAATATATTTTATTGATTTTTTTACAGAGAGGAAGGGAGAGGGTTAGAGAACTATTGTAGAAACATTGTTGAGAGAGAAACATCGATCAGCTGCCTCCTGCACAGCCCCCACCGGGGATGTGCCCGCAACCAAGGTACATGCCCTTGACTGGAATCTTCTAGTCCGTATGCTGACGTTCTATCCACTGAGCCAAACCGGTTCCGGTAGGGTTTTTATGTTTTAAAAGTGCATAAGTTGCTTATGCAGACATCATCATGCAAAGCAGGTATAACTGACCAGAAATGAGTTCTGAGGTTTTTGAAAGTTTGAAACCCTCAGGTCTTTGCCGTTGGGCCTTTCAAAGGGCGCAGCTCAGGAACTGGCTTTCTCTTTCCGTCTTAGATGTTAGCCACGAGGAAGTCCCAACAGGAGAGGCTGCTGTCCCCAGTCTCCCCTCGGGGCAGTTTCTGTCAGTGGCTGTTTGCATGTCTCTGCAGTCCAATAATTTGGTGATCCGCTCGGTGGTGAGGCAGTTCCAAACCATCCACACCTCCAGGGGGGACACAGCCAAGCGGCCCAGCCCAGCGGAGGGGGCCACGCCCCATATCATCACCTGCACTGTGGAGCACGACTCCATCCGCCTGCCGCTGGAGCACCTGGCGGAGGAGCGAGTGGCCGGTGAGTGCCTGCCTGGACTGCAGCAGGGACGGCTGCCGCCCCGCCTGGCTGATCTGGTGGGGAGGGGCCCGGGGACAGGCTGAGCCATCGCCCTCCTGCACTCGGGCTTCCTGGCCGTCCTCACGTAGGGGACACAGCCTGACCCTCCTGGCTGCCCCCTGGGTGTCAGTAGATGCCATGAGGTTTTCTCTTAAAAAAGTGGCAATCAGATGTGTGTAGATGATGTTTCAGGCTCTTGTATACAATATTTAAATGGCATGTCTATAATGTCTATAAAATGCTAAATGGTGCTTTTCATTGTTTGATTTTAATAATTAAATTTTGGCTTCTACTCCTCATAGGAAGAAGGATCAAATAGGCATCCCCTTCAGGGGGTCAGCATCAGGGGGTCTTGGGGAGGCTGGGGCAGGTTGGCCCCGCCTCCCCCAGAGCAGTGCCTGGCAGCCTGAGGGAGGAGTCAGGCTTACCTGCAGTGACGATGGCCCTTCTTTCACTTTTCCTGTGATTCCAGGTTAAGACCACTGACTTGAAACCGTAAGAGCCATGGTTAAGTCTCCTTTACATAAATTATTTCTTCTGGTCGTCAGCTTTCCTACTGAATCTGCCTGGGAACCTGAAGGCGGACCTGGGAAAGCAGTTTTATCGCAGAGCTGAAGGGCTGTAACAGAACTGCTGGGGTAGGCCAGGTGTTGGTTTTCCTGTGTGAAGACTGGAAAGGTTTTCCTCCTCCTGGTCTTTCTGCTCTTGCCTGAGTGCACCAGTCTCATGAAGCGGGGAGAAGAAGGAAGCTCAGCTCTAACCTTCCTATTAGGTGGCAGTTCCTCAAATCCCTGCTGCCTCTTTTCTGTCTTACACGGGAAAGGCAACTTAGTATACAGTGTTATCAGTTCCTGTTGCCTTTTCCCTCTTAGTTAAAGTTACAGAAACGTTTACAAAGTATCAACATACTCATGATAGAAACAATGGAAACGTTATAGAAAGGTATCAAGTACAAAGTAAAGTGGCCCCCAGTCCTGTCCTACTCAAGCCCACCTGGAGTTTCTCTTATGGTTCACATTTCATTTTAATTACTTCCACCTTAATACTTAATCACTTACAAACGTAATCTCCGTTTCAGCTCAAGCATCTGTTTGCTGATACTCCCACCCCCATATAAAACGATGACTTTGACCATTTCATACCCCTTCCACCTCTCCCAATTGCTTTCTTTAAATAAATATATATTGGTTGCTTTCAGAGAGGAAAGGAGAGGGAGAGAGATAGAAACACCAACGATGAGAGAGAATCATTGATCGGCTGCCTCCTGCACACCCCACACTGGGATTGAGCCCAAAACCCCTTCATGTGCCCTGACAGGAGAATTGAACTGTGACCTCCTGGTTCGTAGGCCGATGCTCAGCCACTGAGCGACGACAGCCAGGCCAATTGCTTTCTTTATAAATCAGCTTTATGGAGATGTCATTTACATGCTGCAGAGGCCCTTAGGCTCCCTGATCTGGACTTCCATAGAAATGGAATCATGTAATGATATGTGATCTTTTGTGCCTGGCTTCTCTCAGCATAATGTTTTCAGGTTCATCCATACTGTAACTTGTGCCAGCACTTAATTTCTTGATGTGGATGAGTAAATCTCATTTCATGTGAATAATATTCTCATTTTATTCATCCATTCATCAGTTAAAGAGCATTTGTCATTATGATAATGCCAGTACGAGCATTTGTCTGTAATTGTATTTGAGTGTTTGTGGGCACCTTTTCATTCTCTTGGTTTTATACCTAGGAGCGGGACAGCTGGGTTTTTGCTAACGGTGTTTAACCTTAACCTTTGTTTCCAAAATAGCTGCACCATTTTGCATTCCCACCAGTAGTCATAAGGGTTTCAGTTTCTCTATATCCTCACCAACATTTATTAATGTCTGTATTATTTTTTTATATATTTATTTTTTAGAGAGAGGAAGGGAGAGGGAGAGACAGAGAGGAATATAGATGTGAGAGCAAAATATCAGTTGGCTGCCTCCTGCACACCCCCTACTGAGGATCGAGCCCACAACCTAGGCATGTGCCCTGACCAGGAATCAAACTGGCAGCCTTTCAGTGTATGGGACCATGCCCAACCAACTAAGCCACACCATCAAGAGCTTTATTTACAAGAGGCCTGGTGCACAAAATTTGTGCAAGAGTAGGCCTTCCTTTCCCCGGCTTCTAGTACCAGCTTCCCTCCCACACCTGGGACCTTGGCTTCCCTCCGGCTGCCAGCAGGCACCCGGGACCCGGGCTTCCCTCACAGCCCCAGCTTCATCTGGAAGGACGTCTGGGAGGATGTATGGTCTAATTAGCATATTATACTTTTATTATTATAGATTATAGCCATCTTAGTGGGTGTGAAGTGGAATCTCATTGTGGTTTTGACTTGCATTTCCCTGTGGCTATTGATATTGAGCATCTTCTTCATGAAAAGACAGTTCTGGCCAGGCTGCCCTCCCTTTGCCTCCTGTCCGTGTCCTGCAGCGGATGTGTGAGTTCTTCCCCTTCCCTCGGCCCTCCCTGTCCTGGAGCCCCTGGGCCTGCCCCTTCTGGCTTGGGCATGTGATGCCACCCACTTGCTGGGTGCAAGGCAGGGGTGTTCAGACACCAGAACCAGTCCTCTGCCTGCCTCGGTCATCAGCCCCACCCTGCTCTCCACACTGTGCACCCTGAACTTGGATGGTCACCGGATCTATTCAGACATTAATGTTCTGAGTTTGCTTATCCTATTTCTATTAATCAAATGCCACTCTTTCTGGGGATTCCTCAGCTTCCCTTATCTATAGGGGACACCTCTTAGAAATAGATCTGTTCTCTTGTTTCTGAGGGACCTTGAGGGGCAAAAGGGTGTGCTTGTCTTTTGTTTTGTTTTGTTTTGTTTTTAATCAGTATTATGTTCTCAATGTCCAGATGGCCCAGGTTCCTTCTAGCTACATTCTGAGAGAGAACAGATGAGTTACCATAGCCCTGGGGCAGTGCTATAAATGCCTTCTGTTGTCCCCTCAATGAATGCTAGGGGTCTCTGATCCTTTTTTATGATATGGGTGGGGAAATCACTTCCCAGATTCCTAGATCAGTGCTCCTCTACCTGAGGCCTGGTCTGTCTGCTTTAGCAAAGACACCATGTCTGGAAGAGCAGCCTTAAGTAAGAGCTTCTAACTGATGGAATGTGTGGGGTCTCCTGTCCTCTTCTGCGATCATGGCTTTTGTAAGGGTCAGACTGGTGAGTTAACAGGGACCACCATCCTTGCCTGTGTTGGGCAGCCTTGATTGGTTTACTGTCTTGGCTGCAGGGGCGGGCGGTGTCGGAGGCTTCCTCGCGCTTTTCTCCACTACCCGAGCTCTCACCCCGGAAGCCAAGGCACCAACTACTAAGTGTTCCCAGGTGTGTTCATGTTTGTGTTTGCTTTTGAACCCAAACCCTCTATTTAGTCACCCCACTGTTTTCCCTGTGCAGTGAGTGCCGGGAATGAGCACTGGCTCAGCACCGAGTGTGTGGAGGTCAAGTTCGTGGGCCCCTGAGACGCAGAAAGGAGAGCGTTCCACAAAGTGAACCCACCAACTGAGGCTTCATTAAAGAAGCGTTCAAGTCCATCATTTTGGTGGGATGGCAATTCCTTCTTTGTAGTTTTTAGAATGTTTACAATAAATTACGTTTGTAATCGTGGAAAATGCGTTTGTGAATCGTCAAGGAGGATTCTCACCTCGGTACTTTGTTTTATGCTCAGAGGTCACCTTCGTCCCTGTGTCCACGGTGAACGGGCAGGCAGAGGCTGACGACGTCCTGGCGGCCGTCCGCCCGGCCACATGCCTGGTGACCATCATGCTGGCGAATAACGAGACCGGCGTCGTCATGGTGAGTCCCTCCTTCCTCTTTCGCAGACCCGGTGGGAAGGGGGTGGTCAGCCCTGCCGGTATGTCCATCCTCTCAGCTGGGCCTCTTCCTCTGCTCTTATGTTTTTTAATTTTTATTTTTTTAAATGTATTTTATTGATTTTTACAGAGAGGAAGGGAGAGGGATACAAAGTTAGAAACATCAATGAGAGAGAATCAGTGATCAGCTGCCTCCTGCACACTCCCTACTGGGGATGTGCCCACAACCAAGGTACATGCCCTTGACTGGAATCGAACCTGGGACCCTTCAGTCCGCAGGTCGATGCTCTTATCTACTGAGCCAAACTCTTCCTCTGGCTTTTAATTCTGTAGTGTTTTTGGTCTGTCCCAATTAGTATCTCCTTCTTTCATTCAGTTTTCATCAAATCCAAGCAACATACCAACCCTTGATTTTTCCCTCTTCAGCCCATCCCTGAGATCAGCCAGCGAGTTAAAGCCCTGAACCAGGAGCGGACGGCTTCCGGGCTGCCTGCCGTTCTCCTGCACACGGATGCCGCGCAGGCCCTGGGGAAGAGGCGTGTGGACGTGGAGGACCTGGGCGTGGACTTCCTGACGATCGTGGGGCACAAGGTGCGCACCCAGAGGCCTCCTTCCCCCCCGGGGGAACATGGCTCCATGACCTGGAGGCTCGCCCTTTACCATCACCTGTCACCTCGGGCACCTGCGGGCCCACTGAGAGCTGGACCCTGGGATCCAGTGACAGCAACTCCCCGCTCGGAGGAGCTTACAGAAGGGGGCCAGCGACAGCTAGCGTGTCATGTGACGAGTGCCATGGCTGGGATAATGGGGCACCCAACCCATAGGGGCGGGAGGGGGCAGCCAGGAAAGGCAGTGGGAGGGCACTGAGGGTCAGGGGAGGTAGACACAGGTGGGCTAGCCAGGTGGTGTGTGTGCTCTGCAGCAGGGAGTGGCAGCCCGCTCAGTCCTCCCGCAAGGACGGAGATGCGGGCTTCAGGAAAGTGCTGCTTTCTCTCACGTGGTTTAAAGTGAGGCTCCTGAATGTAAAGGTTTAGTTCTGTGGCGCAGCTGTAAGGTGAAGAGAGGGCTGGCTCACGTGAAGACCTTGGCAGTGCAGGGGGCCTGGGCCTCTGATGCTTGGTTCTGCAGCTCAGGGCTTGCTGGGCTCCAGAGGCCGAGTGGCTGGCCTGGCACCGCGGCACCTAAAGCCCTTGTGGGATTTCTGTGTGAAAACGTGGACTCACACCCAGACACAGCCCTCGTCCAGCCTGCCCGCCTTCCGAAGGCTCCCGTGACTCCGGCATGTGCGGGGCACTGACCAGGCACAGCTGTGGGCCCGCACGGTGCAGTGACTCTGTGCCTCTCAGCGGTCAGTTTTCAACCTGGGAAGCTCCTTGCTTATAACAACTGCCTTCTCCTTTCAGTTCTATGGCCCCAGGATTGGAGCCCTGTATGTCCGAGGGCTCGGGGAACGGACCCCTCTGCACCCCATGCTGTTCGGAGGCGGACAAGAACGGAATTTCAGGCCGGGGTACGGTGGAGGTTAGCGAGGCTCTGGCTGCTGGCTGGGGTGTGCCCCCGGGCCGGCTCTCTCTGTCTCCGGCCACACATGGACCGCACAGCCCCTCACTGCTGAGCCAGCCCGGCTCTCCCTCCGAGCCCCCACTCAGCACTCACAGACCCACAGGCTTTTGGAGATGAAGGACATCTCTGTGTCTTTAAGTGCTTCAAAGTGTTGGTCTGTGTCCTGGACAGCATTGCTCAGTGGTTGGAGCATCAACCCACACGCTTAAGGGTTGCAGGTTCAATTCCCAGTCAAGGGCATGTATTTGGCTTTCAGGTTTGACCCCTGGCCCCAATCAGTGTTTCTCTCTCACATTGATTTATCTCGCCCATCCCACCCATCCCACACCTTACCCAGCATGACCTCAGAACAGATCCTGGACTTATGTACAATAAAATACAAAGCTGACACTTTGCGGGGAAACAAAAACGGAAAAAATTGCCCGGGCCTAGGACTTGGCAGCGCCTTCTCTGCCCCAAACCTCTAGTGACGGTTCATCCGTCCACAGTGGGGAGGCGCTGCTGGGCCTGTGGACGGAACAGGGAGGAAGAGCTCTCAGACTCCGCCCGTTGCAGTGGGGACCAAAGAGGCTGCTGAGGGTCTGCAGCAGGAGGGTGGTTTCCCCGGTCCGGGCAGAACTGTCATCGAGGACCGGGAGGGGAGAGGGGCCTGCCAGCTGCCACTGGGCAGACAGTAGGCTGCAGGAGGGCTGGGGGCCCGTGTGGCACATGTGTAGAAAGGGTGTTGGTGTGATTTTTGTCTTGTACATAAACGGATTCCTTCCTGGGACATCTGTCAGTTGGTTTGCATACAAATAGGATTGACTCCCTGTCTTACAGGACGGAGAACACCCCGATGATCGCCGGCCTCGGGAAGGTAAGCCTGTGACCCTGGGCAGGTGGCGGGAAACAGCCTTCCTCCCGTGTCTCCTCTCGCGGCTGCCACACTCACCGCCCTCGGACCCAGCGGTTCTCTGTGACCCCGCTGGCTGTCCCGAGTGTGACTCAGTTCTGACGCCGCCTGGAGGCGGCTGTCCCAAGAGACCCCACACTTCAGACTCTAGTCCCAAGTCCAGGTTGTCACCCGGGCTTCTGAGCGACGGGCTAAAATTAGCCCCCACCATTCAATTAATTTGCTGAGGGGCTCACAGAACTCAGATCCCTGGTCTCATAAAAGGATGTGATGCAGGGGAAACTCCCTGTGGAAGAGATGCAGAGGAAGGCCAGGGCTGTCACGCCCTGGGTGCCACCGCCAGAGCCCCACGTATCGACCCACCCTGAAGCTCCCCCTGCCCCGTACTTGGGTTTTTATGGGTTTCAATGGTCCTTAATTCCATATCCAGCCAGTCCTCTCTGGAGAATGGGGGTGGGGCTGAAAATCCCAGGCTCCTGAGATGGCCTGGACTTTTGGCAACCAGACCCCCACTCAGCAGCCACCCAGTGAGGCCTCATTAGAACAAAAGGTACTCCTGTCACCAGGGGAATTCCAAGGGTCCACGATGTATCCCACTCTCCCCTCCAGCATCCCCCTCTCCCCATGGGGCCGCCCACCATCCACGCCCTCACTTCTGGGATCTAGGAGGTGCCCTTGACCTTGCTCTTAATCCCATACTTGAGGCAGCAGCCAGGCCTGTCTGTCTGTCTCCACAGTAATAGTGAGGATCTGCCTCTTGTCGGCTTCCATGGCCACCGCCACGTGACCAGGTCATCCCCATCCTTTGCTGACACCTGCCAGCCTCTTCCCTTCTCCACACACGGAGTGGTGGGTGACCGTGCAGGTCGGATCCCCTTCCCAGAATCCTTTGTCCTGTGATTTAGGCTCAGGTCCCACTCACCTCGGTGGCTGCCCCTTCCCGACTCTGCGTGCCATCGCCACACCCCTCCCCCCGCATGCAGATCATCCACCCAGGCAGTGTGAAGCGCCCACCTGTCCCCGTGTGTGTGTCCGTCCATCCCTCCGTCCCTAGAACAGTAGGATGTGCTTTGAGGGCTGACATGCTTTTTTTTTTTTTTTTAATATTTTATTGATTTTTTTCAGAGATGAAGGGAGAGGGATAGAGAGTTAGAAACACCCATGAGAGAATCATCGATCAGCTGCCTCTTGCACACCCCCTGCTGGGGATGTGCCCGCAACCAAGGTACATACCCTTGACCGGAATCGAACCTGGGACCTTTCAGTCCACAGACCGACGCTCTATCCACTGAGCCAAACCGGTTTTGGCAAGGGCTGACATTCTTCCTGCCCTTAGGGCTGTGGCAGCTCTGATATGTAGCAGTTTCAGGAGATGCCTGGTCAAGTACATTCCTGTGGACCAAGTGCGGTGACACTCCGGGCACTTAGCTCAGTCACCAGGAATCGCCGCCCCTGCTCTGTGAAGCTTTGTGGTCCTTGGCTTTACAATACGTGGACGCCCTCCGTGTCCCTAGGCTGCTGAGCTGGTGGCAGAGAACTGCGAGGCTTACGAGGCCCACATGAGGGACGTGCGCGACTACCTGGAGGAGAGGCTGGTGGTGAGCGCCCCGTCAGCCCCAGGGGAGCGGGTGTCTTTGGGGCCTCATCTCCTGCTGCCAGTGGGCACTGAGGACGGGGACTCAGCCAGCTGGGCATGAGGCAGGAGCCAGAGCCAGAACCCAGAGAGCGACCCCGGCAGTGGGTTGCTTTCCAGACTCCAGACAGAGACGCACCAGAGACGGTGCCTTAGTGATCAGTGTAGATTCATGTGTCAGGATCTCGTCTCCTTGTTGGCTTTGCTTCCACAGCCAGTCTAGGTAGGTGCTTCCCAGTGGGAATTAGTTCATGTGTTGAGGTTGAGGTTTTGTTTCCAGGGAAAGTCTGAAGGTGAAGAAGGTGGAGGGGAGGGGAGAGAGGGCGGGGCGGGACTTTGGAGCCCTCACGGACCAACTGGACATTTCATCCATCTTCAGGCTGAATTCGGTAAGAAGAAAATCCACCTGAACAGCCAGTTTCCGGGGACTGAGCGGCTCCCCAACACCTGTAACTTCTCCTTCCGGGGACCCCAGCTCCAAGGTGATGACCCCAGCTCCTGGTCTCCCGGGCGTGGGGCGGGCTGGGCGGGGCTGTGGGCCGCCTGCTAAGGCACAGCGGCTGCCCTGTCCCAGGTGGCCTGGGCTGTCGCAGGCCTGCCTCTCCCACTGCTCGGCGCTCAGGCCCAGGAGGAGGGCGTGCGCAGTGCTCAGTGGTCCTCACGCCCAGCTGAAAGCGGTTCAAGAAGGAGATAAAATGAACTACATTTTAGGCTAGTTAATACTTTTTTTTCTTCTTTTTAAATATATTTTATTGACTTTTTACAGAGAGGAAGGGAGAGAGATAGAGAATTAGAAACATCAATGAGAGAAAAGCATTGATCATCTGCCACCTGCACACCTCCTACTGGGGATGTGCCCTTGACCGGAATCAAACCTGGGACCCCTCAGTCCGCAAGCCGGCGCTCTATCCACTGAGCCAAACTGGTAGTGCTAGTTCATCCTTATTTCCAGCAAATTTTACAATATATTTTATGAAAATTAGGGAAAGTAGATCAACTGAAAACTGGCTGTGAAGAGGGAAGCGTGCAAATCTAGGGGTTTCCCAGTTGCTGAGACACTGCTCCCATCAGGGAAGGAGAGAGCTGTCTGGAGTCCCTGGGCCAGTCCAGGGGTGACCTGCCGTGTTTCACTGGGAGGTGGAGTGAGCGCAGCTCCGGGCACACTCGCTGCTGAGGAGAAGAGATCCTCGCTGCTTCGTCCTGGGTGACGGAGGACGGGCAGCATCGCGGCTGCCTTACTGAGGCCCTGGGCTGCGCTGCCTTCTCAGCGGAACCGGGCGTGGTCACTGTGGGAACCCAAGTTCCTGTCCTTTCCCGCTTCCCGGGGCAGACTCTGTGTCACTGGCGGGGCCGAGATGCTTGTTACTGTTGTCGTCTCCGCCTGGAAGAAGAGGGAGGCCTCTGGCTTCACGAGGGCAGCCGCCTAGTGTCCTACCTTTAGAAAAGTCTAACTTACTGCCAGGACAACACTTACTAAGTGCGGCCGCTAATCAGAATTCCGCTCTTACTAGACAGTGGTGGGAAACGACATTTCTGAGGACAGTTTTGTGAGCAGAACAGTGCCTGCTCCTCCACAGCCTGGGAGAGGAAGCCTGCTCCCAGCCCCCTGTGGTTTCTCTCACTCTGCTGGGTGGGCGGGGGGCGCAGGGAGGGGCCCCCAGGACTCTCCGCCTCAGGGGACTGTGCTCTCTCCTCAGGCCGCTCGGTGCTGGCTCAGTGCAGGACGCTGCTGGCCAGCGTGGGGGCCGCGTGCCACTCGGACCAGGGGGACCGGTGAGTGCTCTCCAGGACGCAGCCCAGAGCTGTGCCGCCCGGTGGGGACATCGAAAGTGACCCTGTGCAGGCCTCCGGGGCAGGGCAGGACCTCAGCCTGAAGCAGGGCCAGGCTTGACCAGCAGCTCTCACCGTCCGGCAGGGGTGGGGAGGGGCAGGCATTAGGCCCAGGAGCCCGGTGTGGCAACCAGACTTCAGGTCAGGAGCAGCGAGGGCAGGTCGTTCAGATCCAGAAAAGGGCCTATGGGCGTGTCCCTCACCGAGCTTTCAGGAGCCATCGCTCAGGGGATGCTCACCATGATGCTCGGGATGATCTGAGTAGCCCATTTCTAAGCTGAGGAAACTGAGACAGAGAGGTCAAGATGGCAGCTGCACTCTGCAATCTTAACAGCCACAGAGGTGGGGAGGAGGGGACGAGGAGGGGCTGGCAGCACAGCTCAGGAGGCACAGGTGTCCCGTGTGGCCCCTGGGTGGGTGGGAGGGGGAGAGCGTGGAGGCAGGTGTCCACTGCCCTGTGGGTGGAGGCGGGACCCTGTGGCGGTGCCTCCTGTAACAGAAGTGAGGTATCCCAGCCAGGAAGAGCTGTGCTGTCACTGCCCAGCACGGTCCTCCTCTCGGCGGTGACAGGGTCAGCCGCAGATCGGCCCTAAGCTGGTACAGAGGTGATGAAATCCCCTGCTGCCTGGCCCGTACACGATGGCCTGGACCTGGGGTTTCAGGTGCTGAAGTCCAGCAGCCCACACTGCCTTGCTGTTGGGCCCCTGGCCTGTAGGTGGCCTGTGAAGGCAGAGTCTGCTCGGGGATTTGAGGACCCCCACGAGCTGCACACACCCAGCTTCAGAAGAGGCTCCATTCATAAATGTAGGCTGGACCCTTGTGCAAAAAGCCTTGTGCTGTGTGCTGTGAAAACCCAAACACTTGGTACGCCACAGCCTCCAACACTGGATGCAAAACACTCCACCGTGTGTGTGTGTGTGTGTGTGTGTGTGTGTGTATGTGTGTGTGTGTGTGTGTGTGAGTGTGTGTGTGTGTGTGTGTGTGTCTGCATGTCTCCGAGCCCTGGAAACCCCTGCGTGTTAGGACTGGAGGGCTGAGGCTCTGCGCTGGGAGAGCCAGAGGACTGACCGTGTGGGACTTCCTGGCATGAGAGGCCCGGGGTCTGGAGAACCAGGGAGGCTTTGGAGCTGGACTGGAAGAAGGGTGGCCGGGGATGCCTGCAGAGGGGTGGGGAGCTGGCCAAGAGCAGAGGGGGCCAGGCTCTGCCCTGTCTTTTCTCTGTGACAGCTAATGCTGGTCTCTCGCCCCTCCAGGCCGTCCCCGGTGCTGCTGAGCTGTGGCATCCCCTTCGACGTGGCCAGGAACGCGCTCCGGCTGAGCGTGGGCCGCAGCACCACCCGGGCCGAGGTGGACCTCGTGGTGCAGGACCTGAAGCAGGCCGTGGCCCGGCTGGAGGGCCAGGCCTAGTGTCGAGGCCACCTCACAGGAAGCCTTCCCTACAGAGTCGGTGGGCGGCAGCTCCCTCTCTGTACATGGGTCAGTGTGGAGCGGGTCCCCCGAGCACAAAGGCCCGGGACACACACACCTGAATGGGCCTATCGCTGTCACTGCTGTCCAGTGGCCCAGGTTGAAGTGGAGACACTTTGGCTGTGCCCACACTCCCCCTAGGAAGCGATTGCCCCCTTCATGGAAGGTGGCATTTTTATCAGGAAGATGAAATCCTAGTATTTATAATTGACTAGAGGACCGGTGCACAAAATTTTGTACACTTTGGGGGGAGTCCCTCAGCCTGGCCTGTGCCTTCTTGCAGTCCAGGATCCCTTGGTCCTTACCACCCGTCTGCAGTGGAGGCAGGAGAGGCTGCTGCCTCTGCCACCACCGCTACACTCAGCAGCTGTGAGCCCAGCTTCTGGCTGAGCGTTGCTCCCCCTGTGGAACACACTGACCACCAGGGGGCAGCTCCTGCATTGAGCATCCGCCCCCCTGGTGGTCAGTGCACATCATAGCGACCTGTCCTTCTGCCATTCAGTCAATTTGCATATTAGGATTTTATTACATAGGATTGTTACTATCATGGAAATAGGAAAGGAAACCTGGTCTTTGCTGCGATCACAGCCACTCTGTACATGTTTGCAGAGCCGTCAGTCTGCCTGTGCACCCATTCCTTGGGCCCTTGTCAAGCCCTTTCCAGGTGGCCAGGCCCAGGTCCCCCCATACCCAGCCCTGCCCATCCCTCAGGACTCGGGCCTCCCCACCCAGAGTCCTCAGGGCCCTCCTGTCTTTCCCCTCAATCGTTTACTCAGGGTCTCAGCTCACAGGGCACCGAGTTGGGGGTGGCCAGGCCCATGTGACTGGGTTGTTCCCAAGGTGGAAACCAGTTCCTCCCTCGCTCAGCTTTTACCTGATTTTACCTGCAGAAGGATTCTTCTATCCTCCCAAATGCTTTGTGAGATTCTGGAACACTTCAAATGCCATGTCCACACAGACTTCACATAGGAACAACTTTTTAATTCACACTTTTAATGTGCAATTTTAAGGCTCAAAGAACTAAAAAACAAAACAAAAAAACTCAATGACATTGAGGATACAATTGTTAAAAAACTAATAAAATAAAAAAACTAATAAAATATTCCATTGCCTGCATTGGGTGTATTCTGAGTGGGCGCTCCTCTCAGGGCTCCAGAGTGTAAGCTGCTTGTGCGGAAACCCCAGCTCATCACCATGCAGTCTCCCTTCAGCTTATGACATTCACCTGGAGCCTGGCTGGCGTGGCTCAGTGGTTGAGTGTTGACCTATGAACCAGAAGGTCACAAGTTGATTCCCAGGCTCCATCTCCAGGGTGGGGCATACAGGAGGCAGTCGATCGATGATTCTCATCATGGATGATTCTATATCTCCCTCTCCCTTATTCTCTGAAATCAATTTTAAAAATTAAAAAAAAAACAACAACAAAAAAAAAACCACAGTCACCTGATACTGTCTGGAAGTCCTGGGAAGGCAGGTGCCCGATGTGCAGTGTCCCCTCCAGGGAGGCTGTGGGTGCCCAGCTCCAGGTCTGGGAAGGGCACCTTGTGGCTCTGAAATAGGCACCTGAGACCTTTCTCTGCAGCCCCTCAGACTCTCACTGGTTGGTGGGTGGGCTGAGGTGGGGCCTTCAAACCCTCAGTCTCCCTTGGGGACTTCCTATCCAGTGCCCACCCTGTGCCCAAGGCTGGCCCTGCACAGCCAGCTGAGGCCGGGACCCAGCATTGGTTTCCAGGTGGGAAGGCTCCTTGTATGGCGATAGAGCCAAAGCATTTAGACCCCAGCACACCTGGTGGTAAGTTCCCCGGAAACAGCTCCATTGTAGGTGGGTCTGCCCTCCTGTGACAAATCTCCCAAGTGGCTTTCTCAGGCCAGCACGGGCTCAGGGCTGCTGCCCAGACGGGGAGCAGGCGCTGGGGGCCTGCCGCCCTCTTGAGAGGATCTTGTAACTAAGTTCCAGCTTTATGTGGGAAGTTCATGCCAGACTGAGACACTTCCTCGACCCTCGCCCCCCTCTCCCCCCCTCGCCCCCGGGAGGAAGAGGCATGGCCCAACAAGATGCAGTTCCACTGGCCAGTGCGCAGCCCCTGATCTTAACACAGCGTGAGCCCTCCCCCTGTACCCTGTGCCCTCTGCCCACCAGGACTCTGAGCACAGAGGAGTGGCTCAGGCAGAGCTTGTGGCCCAATCCCCAAGGCCTGCCCCCCTCCCACCCCGCCCCCCACCCTGCCGCCTCCCATCTGCCCTGCGGGCTGCTTATCGGGTAACCAGAGCTGGGAGCTGCGTCCACGCCTGAAACAGGAAGCCCAGGCCTGTGCGTGAGCCCTGAGAGCCTGCAGGTGCCTGGGCAGGAGGATGGAGGAGCAGCGGGCGCTCGTGGCCGCCAAGGACGGGGACCTGGCCACCTTGGAGCAGCTGCTGGAGGCTGGCGCCCTGGGCCCAGGCATCGTGGACGCCCTGGGGGCTGGCCTGGTGCACCACGCCACCCGGGCCGGCCACCTGGCCTGCGTCAAGTTCCTGGTGCAGCGGGCCAAGCTGCCCGGCAACCAGCGGGCCCACAACGGGGCCACCCCGGTGCACGACGCAGCTGCCACCGGCAGCCTGGCTGAGCTGTGCTGGCTGGTGCGTGAAGGGGGCTGCGGTCTGCAGGTGAGCACGGCTACAGGGAGGCAGTGTCCCTGTGAACAGAGGGGGGATGAGCTGTGAGCTAGAAGGTCCTCTGCCCTAGGCTGGCGCTCTCGCTCGCGCTCTCTCTCTCTCTCTCTCTCACTCTCTCGCTCTCTCTTTCTCTCTCTCGGACTCACCATGAAAACCCCACAGCTCAGTCTGTGCAATCTGTCTCTGCCTGCCCCCACCCCCACCCCTTCAACAACACAAAGCCCTTGCAAGCCAAGGCCACCTCCTAAACCACCTCGCATCCCCGTCGCCCCACCTCCCCGCACAGGAGCGCCTGGCCTTGCCAGTGGGGGTCCTGCCAGTTCTCATCAGGCCTGGTCCTGGGGCCTGACTCTCAGGATCTAGGAAGGGCCCACAGGCACGTGCAATGGGCACTTGGGCTCAGGAGCTGGAGCCCCGTGCGTGACTGAGGCCCTGATGCTAAAGAGAGGTCTCCAGGGTTCAGGGACGAGCTTTTGGGGGAATTTCCACCAGGGCCTGTCCTCCCCCTGTTCCTATCCGATTTCCCTTTGTGCGGAAAGACTGTGAGCAAGCTCTGACAGAGCCGTGTGGGCATCGGGGGCCCACCGGGTCCCAGGAGAGGGAAGACTCACTGGTCACAGCCTGAGGCTGCCACCAGGCGGGAGGGAGTGCTCCTGTCCTGCTGTGCCTGGGAGAAGGCCCCAGGCTGTGGCTTCCGCAGTGGAAATGCTCCGGCCAGGACCTGTGCTGGGGTGGGCACTCAGTGGCCGGGAGTGGGGGTTGGGGGTGGGGTTGGTAAGGCCAGGAGGCCGCCAAGCCTGGCACTGCACTGGCAGGGGTCACTGGCGGGCAAGTGGAAGCCTTTCTGACCGCTCGCAGAGATTGGGAAGGGGCACGACTGTGCTCTGACTGCACGTGGCAGGTCACAGATTTTAACCCAGACCTGGACTTGAGCCCTGGCCCTGCCTCTTTCTGTGAGCAGGTGGCCTCGGAAGAAAGGGCTTCCCTAGCCTTGGAGGGAGCAGGGGGAGAGGAGGGAGCAGAAGCTTCCAGCAGGCGGGGTCCCTGGCAGAGTGGACCCCAGGCTGGCTCTGGCCACACGGGTTCTGCCCAGCGGGGTGAGTCCAGACCTGCCACCCATTCCCCACCTGCCTGTGCCCCCGTAGGACCAAGACGCCTCGGGTGTCTCCCCACTACACCTGGCCGCCCGCTTCGCCCACCCGGTGCTGGTGGAGTGGCTGCTCCGAGAGGGCCATGCAGCCACACTGGAGACACTGGAGGGCGCCCTGCCGCTGCACCACGCTGCTGTCAGTGGGGACCTGACCTGCCTGAAGCTCCTGGCAGCTGCCCACCGCAGGTGAGGGGCTGGAGCGCCTCCTGTCGGCAGCCTGGGGCCTGGCCCGTGGGGAGGCTGCACCAGGGGCCAGAGAACAGCTGGTGAGCAGGCACACAGGGACGGGACACAGGGACGGGCAAGCTGGCTGTCCTCACGGCCCCACGTGTTCCCAAGACCTTGCATCTGAGCAGTGGAGCAGCGTTCTTATTCCTGGTCCCCCATCCCCGCTGCTTGGCGAAGGCCTTCGGGACTTGCTTTGCGGATCTTCCTCAGAGAGTTCACGCTGGCCATGGAGTCTCTTAGACCCACAGTTTTAAAGTATTTTCTGCCTTTGAAAACTGGGAGACTTCACATTAAAATATACGCACACACAGATGTACACACATGCACATACACACACACACACACACACACACACACACACACACACGGGAAGGACTGTGCCCCAGAGGCCAACATTCCCACTAGGCACCACTGCAGGAGCCAGAGGTGAAGTCTGTGTCAGCCTTGATAGGGGATGGCCTCTCCCTGAGAGTCACTGGCCCTGCAGCAGGTGGAGGCGGAGGGGATTCGGGAAATCCCAGGACCTGCTCCAGTCCATTCACACCGGCCCCAAATGCCAGGCCCGAGTGCCCATGGATGGGATGGATGTGCCTGGCTCACAATGTCCTCTTTTGCAGAGGAGGCTCAGCTCTGAGTTCACTGACCTGCCCACTGCAGGTCCCTGGGCTAGTCGCCCTGAGGCGCCCCCTGCTGGCCAAGCCCAGGGCGCACACCTTTGATGAGGAATGGGCGGAGCTGGATTCCAGCAGCCAGAGTCCAGTTCCCTTGGGCTTGGGCAATGGGGAAACCTGTGCAAGCCTACAAGTGGCTGGCTGGGACCCCTCAGCGGGTAAGGGAGCTGGAGCTGGCCAGTGCCGGGCCTCCCCTCCCCTCGGTCTGGGTCCTTAGCTGGATCAATCCCCACCCCCACCCCGTGACCCCTGGCCAAGCGCCCTCTGAACCTCGCCCTCCCCCTGCAGCAGCGTGAACCGGCGGACCCGCAGCGGCGCCTCCCCGCTGTACCTGGCCTGCCAGGAGGGCCACCTGCACCTCGCCCAATTCCTGGTGAAGGACTGCGGCGCCGACGTGCACCTGCGCGCCCTGGACGGCATGAGTGCGCTGCACGCCGCCGCCGCCCGCGGACACTACTCGCTAGTCGTCTGGCTGGTAAGGGGGACCGGATGCGGACTGGGGAGTCCCCTGAAGGATGGCCCCTGCTCCTGCCTACCCCCCAGGGCCCCTCCCAGCAAGCAGGGCCTGGCTGCGGTGGGGGCCCACCCCCTGAATCCCCGCAGAACCCGGGATTCACAGGGTTGTGGGGATGGGATGTGCTCGCCCATCACTCCCAGCAGCGTGGGCAGCAGGCTCAGGCAGGGCCCGGGATGCACACAGCTCCAGGCTGAGGCTGAGAGCCTGGCATCTACAGCCCTTCCCCACTCGCCCAGGGGCCTCCTCCTCGGCCCTTCCAGCAAGCCAGCCTCACTCCCAGGGGCCTTTGCATGTGCGGCCCCCTCTGCCTGGCAGCAGCTCCCCAGGGCCCCTCCACTGCCTGCCTGCCCACCTGGCTAGGATGGCAGCCACCCTGTGCCCAGCCTTCTGCTCTCCTGCCGTCTTTCCTCCATGGCACCAACACCGACACACTGTAATTTTGACTTCTTTATCTTGGTGCTTGTCTGTCCCTGCCCTGGGAGGCAGGGTCTCTGTCCAGCGGCTGTCTCAGGGCCTGGCATGAGGCCAGGGCTCTGGAGACGTGCAGTGAGCAAATGAATGAGGTCCTCAGGATGAGGTCCCGCTGCTCACCCGGGCCTCAGAGGCCGCCAGTGGTCACCGCCAGCCTCCCTTTTCCGGCCCCTCCCAGTCCCTCCCCCCAGGCACTCAGCACAGACCAGGTCTCCCTCCTCCTGGGGTCCTCCTGCCAAGTGGACCCTCCCCCGGAGAAAGCCTGAGGCCCTCCAGTTGTCACCCCCTGACAGCCTGGGGCGTGTCCTCACATCCCCTCCCCTGTAGGTGTGAGCCTCCCCTCCCTATATCTGTGAGCCCATCCATTTTAGACCTGGCCTCCCTCACCTGGAGGGACTCCTGGGCCCGGGGTGGGTCCTGGCCATCTCTGGGAGCAGGGCCGTGCGTAGCAGGCACTTCACATACGAAGTGAGCCCGCAGGCTGTGTGGTGCCCAGGACAGGTGGGTAGGAGGGCAGAGGGACCTCTGAGCCCCCCAGAGTCCCCCAGAGGCTCGCCCCAGGGAGAGCAGGTGGGGCCATGAGGTCCCAGGACCAGAAAGGACTTTCCAGATGGACTCCCACCCCCGCCCTGTAGAATGGCCGAGGGGGAGGGCAGCCTCCATCCAGCCTAGCCCGCCTGCGGCCAGGGCTGGGCACCCTTGCCCTCGGGGTGCTGGCTGGTGGGAGGCCTCTGTTCCTCACAGACACGCTGAGTATGGGGTGAGCCAGCAGAGCTTTGGGCCGTAGGTGACGCGTGGACCAAACAACCGAAGCCCGATCCTCCCCCAGAAGGAGCAGGAGGCCATTGACAGTGGCTCAACCCCGTGGGCACGTCTCCGCTGTTCCCCTGGCCTTGCCCTCGGGGTGAAAGTCAAGGCAGGAAGAGGGAGAAAAGGGGCACCCACATCCGCCAGCCCCTTCCCTCAGGAAGGCAGGGTTTTCCTGGAAGAGGCCCTTAGCGTCTTGTTGGTAGACTAGGTGATGACCATCCCGAGGCCACAGGTCAGTGTGCCCATAGAAGTGGGTGGGCAACCCTCAGGGTCTGCCCCTCACATCCCTGACGCCCAGCCGGGTGCTCTGGACCAGAGGCCACTGGTGCCCTCACAGAGGTGGGTTGCCAGCAGGACAGGGCCCAAGCCACAGGATGACCAGGGCCCGAGTCCAGCGCCCTGAGAGGCCTGCCAGGACCCGCTTCTGCATCTGTGCAGGGGGAGCCGAGGCTGTAAGCGTGGCTTGTGGTCTCCCAGGTGCCCTCGAGGTGTTTTGCTCATTGGATGGGTGAAACCAGCCCCTGGAGGTGTTCTGCTTAAGATTTGGGCTGGGGCCGAAACCGGTTTGGCTCAATGGATAGAGTGTCGGCTTGGGGACTGAAGGGTCCCAGGTTCGATTCCGGTCAAGGGCATGTACCTTGGTTGCGGGCATATCCCCAGTAGCGGGTGTGCAAGAGGCAGCTGATCGATGACTCTCTCATCGATGTTTCTAACTCTCTGTCTCTCTCCCTTCCTCTCTGTACAAAATCAATAAAATATATTTAAAAAAAAAGAAAAAAAGATTTGGGTTGGGGCTGAAACCGGTTTGGCTCAGTGGATAGAGCATCGGCCTATGGACTGAAAGGTCCAGGATTCGATTCTGGTCAAGGGCGTGTACCTTGGTTGCGGGCACATCCCCAGTGGGGTGTGTGCCAGAGGCAGCTGATCGATGTTTCTCTATCATTGATATTTCTAACTCTCTTCCTCTCTGTAAAAAATCAATAAAATGTTTTTAAAAAAGAAAAAAAAAAGAAAAGAAAAAAGATTTGGGCGGGGGCAGATGTGGGGACTGGAGGCGCCCAGTAAAACCAGATCTCACCCCCAACACGCTGTTCTGGAGGTGCCAGGCCCTGGGATGATGGCAGGCTGGGGGTGAGGGGCCAGCTCTGTCCCCGGACTTCCTGGGGAGTGGTGCCCCTGCCCCCACGGTCACCTCCCAGAGCTCCATGTCCTCCTCCTGGCGGCCGCCCCCAGGAGTGGTCCCCCATGCAGCCTCACCGGGCCCCTCTCCCCGCTGCCTCCAGGTCACCTTCACTGACATTGGCCTGACGGCACGGGACAACGAGGGGGCCACAGCCCTCCACTTCGCAGCTCGAGGCGGCCACACACCCATCCTGGACCGGCTGCTGCTGATGGGCACCCCCATCATGAGAGACTCCTGGGGCGGGACCCCCCTGCATGACGCCGCAGAGAACGGACAGATGGAGGTAAGGCAGCACCAGGGGGTTAGGGTTTAACTCATTAGTCAGTGAGGAAGCTGGGAATTCAAAGCGACTGTGTATCCACACACACACTTACCCCCAACGGGGGAGGGATGAGGAGGCAAATATACAGACAGACGGATGCAACCCGGTCGGTATGGCAGGCAGGGGATC
Organism: Pipistrellus kuhlii; assembly: GCF_014108245.1. Classification (NCBI taxonomy): domain Eukaryota; kingdom Metazoa; phylum Chordata; class Mammalia; order Chiroptera; family Vespertilionidae; genus Pipistrellus; species Pipistrellus kuhlii. The sequence goes on from NW_023425573.1 coordinate 29,163,144, forward strand.
GGCTGATTGTACTCCATCTGACACAGGCATTTTTGCCTTTCTCTGGACAAGAATCATTTGGCACATCGAAGGCAGTGAATGAGAGGCAGGGGCAGCGCAGAAGGTGTGTAATGACTCTTACCCATAAGGTGCCTTTCTGGTTTTCCCTGATATGCCCATTGGACTGCGTCCTCTGTTTCCTTGCACCTGAGCATTTGCAATAAGATGCACACTTATTACACTGCATCTTGTCCTCTTCACCTGTGTGTTAGTGTTAGAGGGGAATACAAATTATTTTCAAAGTATGTGTGCAGCCCAGCCAGTGTGGCCCAGTGGTTGAGCGTCAACCTATGAACCAGAAGGTCATGGTTTGATTCCCGATCAGGGCACGTGCCCAGGTTGCAGGCTTGATCTCCAGTGTGGGGCGTGCAGGAGGCAGCCAATCAATGACACTCTCATCATCATTGATGTTTCTGTCTCCCCCTCTCCCTTCCTCTCTAAAATCAATACAAATATATTTTTAAAAAATAAAAAATATGTGAGCAGGTAAATGATAGCATGTATGGCGTTCTCTTTAGAATCTTGAATGAGGTGTCAGGAAATATTTGTGATAATAAGGGCGCACTGAGGGCTGGCTTTAGCTCAGCGGTTCCTTCGAGTACAAAAAGGGTGCACTGGGACTGACGTTAGGAATGGGGGGCCCTGGACTAACTCATGCTCAAGGTGCCTTCCAGCCCTGCACCCTCTGAGGCTGCTCGGTTTGGGGCGATGGTGAAGGTCATGGGCTCTGAGAGCCATTGCTCTGCACCCAGGCTGCCTGCTTCCTGGTGTCTGAACGTGTGAGGCCTCTTATCCTTCCCGATGCCTTGTTTCACCTTGTGTAATACAGGCCTCTTAGGCCCCACAAGGTGGGGGAGCTGTGAGGAGTGGCCCAGGTGGCCACCCAAAATGGTGTCCGGCACAGTGAGGGACCATGGGAAGGCCTCACTGCCCCATCTCTGAGACAAGCTACCTCCTAGGGGTGAGCATGATGGTCCCCACAGTCCCAGCTGTGAAAGAGCTGGTGGGAGGTGGGCGGTGGAGGAAAAGGCCAGAAAAGTTTGCTGTTTTTAATGTGTTTTATTTCTACAGTTTTCAAAAAACTATATGACATTATTATTTTTTATTCAGTACATAAATAAAAACATATGCAAAAATACCCACAGGTTTACCCCCTTTTCCTCTCAGGCCCATTCCTTCTGGCAATTTGGGACCCCACATGGAATTCCTTTCCCTCGGTCTGAGAGAATGTTTTAGACAGTCCCTCAGACTGGGTTTGCTTCTTGTTCCTTTCGTTTGTCTGGAAACATCTTTTCATCTTCAGCACATTCTTGCTGGGTAGGGAACTGTAGCTTGGCAGTTTTTACATATTGGTGCTTTGAAAATGTCATTCATCACTTTCTGGCTTCCACCAAGAGGCCTGCGGGGGGAGTCACTGTTTGAAGATCATAGTTTCCCCTCTAACTGCTTTACTAGTAACGTGCCCTTCGTGTCTCGTCTTTCGCAGTTTCACTGTGATAGGACCAGGGTGGAAGGCTCTTACTCAGGACTAGTTGGACTTCTTGAGCTTGTGCTTGGTGTTTCTGCCTGTCTGTTAAATTCTCAGCCGTTCTCTCCTCAGACACACCCTCTGCATCCACTCTGCTGTCCCTCATTCTGCATTTTAGTTCTGGCTATAGCTGCTGGTTTTCTGTCTTCATCTTTCTGTCCGGCCGTGCTATATTCTGGATTGCTTCTTCAGGCCCATTTTCTGTTTACCAGTTCTTCAGCTTCAGTCCTTAACTTGGTTATTATTTTTACTAGAGGCCTGGTGAATTTGTGCACGGGTGGAGTCTGCCTGCGCATTGAGGCAGATCTGGCCAGGCTGGCTGTGGGGAGGGGGTGATGGGCCGGCCGGCCCTGCCCCCTGGTTGAACTCCCAGTCAAACTCCCATTTGAGGAGATAATTTGCATATTAGACTTTTATTATATAGGATGTTCTCCACCTCAGAATTAGTCATTTTCCAAATCTGCATGTGTCTGTTTTTATGATTTATCATTTCATGCCTGGTCTTTATGTCTGAAAGTCGTAAGCTCGGTTACATCGCAGTCGGTAGCCTGTTTCTTCAGGTCTGTTTGCTTGTGTCCTGGCCTCCTTCGTGGTGCTCCTGGCCTTGTGGACTGTCCGGTGAGAAATGATTTGCAGGAGTCAACTGAGGCCCGGGATGTTGTCTTGGTTGCCTCTGCCTGTTAGCAGGTGAGGGACTTGCCAGCCCAGAACCATCTGAGTCCACATTCCTGGTGAGGCTCCCTGGAGCGCCTGCAGGGGGAGCTGTGGTCTGGCTGGCTCTGGTGCACTTTCCTCTGAGCCCTCAGCCTGCAGCGGCAGGTGGTGGATCAGAGCCCACCTTCGGAGGCCCTGGCTTTTGCTGGTGCCCCTCCTCCCAGGCGGCTGCAAGGACTCCCAGGTCATGACCTTCTCCTGCATCAGCGCTCTGAGTGCTGGGCTCATCCCTCCGACGCTTGTCTTCTGGCTTGGCCTGGTGGCTCCTCGCTTGCTTGTTGCCTCTTCTGTGCTTCAGGAAGGGGACTTTCATGTCTCATCCATTTTCTGCGTCGCTGGGAGGCTCCGACCCACCTGCTCCGCTATGCCCTGACCTGGGTCCTTCCGCCCACCTGTCTGTGCTGCTGGCTCAGCCACCTCACAGGCGTCAGACTTCCGTCTGGCACAAGTCCCAGCTTCTTCATGTGAACACGGCACAGCCCTCTGAGAGTCGCTGTAAAAATGGAAACTGGTTATGTAGTTGCAGGCCAGGACAAGGGCTGCAAGGGCAAGGGGCAAGGTCGGGGTCAGGCTCCGAGCAGGGAGGACCCCAGACACGCCGCCTTCTTACCACCTGAGCCCTCAGCGAGTTCTTTACCTCGTACCTGGGTTGCCATACAGGACGGGGTGCTGGTACCTGCAGGGCTTGGTGCCAGGCTGGGCAGCTGTGGGTGCAGAGGACGCTGGGATTCTCAGGCGGGTTCCTCAGACGTTGGCAGCCTCAGCGCCCCACCTGGGAGCTGGGGGTGTGGTGCCAGCCCTCTGTGGTGCCTGTGAGTGCTGTGGGACTGCGCCCAGGGACAGTCCTCCCTCAGCCACGGTCCTGGGCAGCTCAGGCGCTCTGAGGGCACACCGGTGCCCTGGCTTGTCCTGACGTTATAGTTTCAGAATCAAGAACTACAGGTCTGCCGTGGTCACATGTGCCCTCCCTGCAGTGCTGCCAGACCCTGGTCTCCCACCACGTGGATCCCTCCCTGCGGGACGAAGATGGCTACACGGCAGCAGACCTGGCGGAGTACCACGGGCACCAGGACTGCGCCCAGTACCTGCGGGAGACGGCCCGGCCGGTGAGTCTCAGGGTCCCCAGCCATCCTAGCTGGGGGGGAGGGGGGGTGACAGCCCCTATGCCCCCACTCCCTACCTTGACAGACCAGTTAGCTAGAAAGATCCATGTGCAGGAAAAAGGTTCTGGGCCAGGGCTGAGCCAGCCCCACAGCTCAGCTGGCTGGGCGCTGGGACTAGGGATGAGCCAGCAGCCATGACTGGGCAATGACCAGTCCTGTGACGGGGCTGTGATGGGGCTGTGACAGGGCTGCCATCTACCGGACCCTCACGGCCAGTGCTCCCAGGGGTGACGCTGTGTCAGACTGAGGTTCCCCACGGGTGGGAGCAAGACGTTGCGTTCTAGGTGAGGTGACCCTCATGAGGCCCAGCCAGCCCTTTGCAGCCCAGGAGGCAGCAGCTGCCAGTCCCCCCTCTGGCCGTGGCTTGTGACCTTGACCCTCCCTGAGCCACTACACAGTCTGTGAGGACAGGGGTCTCGTCCGCAGCACGTGACAGGCCACAGTGTTTGTGGAACAAACAGGAGCAGACCGGTGGGTGAGCAAATGGATAATATAAGGGTGTGGATGGACAGACCAATGGGTGGGGGTGGACAGATGTGATGGTGGATGGGCAGACCAATGGGTGGGGGTGGACAGATGTGATGGTAGATGGACAGACCAATGGGTGGGGGTGGACAGATATGATGGTGGATGGACAGACCAATGGGTGGGGGTGGACAGATGTGATGGTGGATGGACAGACCAATGCGTTGGGATGGACAGATATGATGGTGGATGGACAGACCAATGGGTGGGGGTGGACAGATATGATGGTGGATGGACAGACCAATGGGTGGGGGTGGACAGATATGTGGGTGGAGTCAGCAGTTTAGTCAGCGTGGAGTCTAGCTACCCCCATTCCAATCTGCCCTTCTCCTTAGTGGGCACCCCGGGATGACTGGACCCCACTTCAGCTGAGAGCCCTGAGGCCCAGAGAGCTGCCACGCCTCTGGGCCAGGTCTCACAGCTGTGCCTCCTCGTCCTCCAGGGCGTCAGGACTGGGGTGGGCAGGGCTGCAGTCCTTCCCGGGCCTGGACCCAGGCACAGTCCTCCCTCGGCCATCGCCGGCCATGGTCCTGGGGCAGCTTAGGCGCTCGGGGGCATGCTGAGCCCTGGCTTGTCCTGACGTTATAGTTTCGGAAGCAAGAACTGCAGGTCTGCTGCAGTAATTTACTCCCTAACCATTTCACTGAACATCCGATGTTTGGTTAGAGGCTGTGTCCCTGGCTTGGGCTGGAGGCGTTGGGGACCTCAGCGAGCTGCTGGTGTGGTGGGCGGAGCCTCACTGTCCATCCGCCAGGGATGCCCGGCCCCCTGTGTCCCTCCCAGCCCCGGTGTGGTCGCTGGGTCTGGGTCGGCCTGGCAGATGAGATGAGGAGGCAGGGTGGGGGCTGCTTGGCTGCCAGGGAGCAGGCCCCATCCCGGGTCCCTTGCCGGGCCCCCACCCAGCCACACTGCAATGGCCTGGCCCACCCTCCGACCCCGGGCTCCTCCGGCCCTGTGCCCCACTCCCTAGGGGGACGGGGCTGAGTGTGCTCTGCGGACCCCTGGGAGTGGCCCACCGCAGGTTACCTGGTGGTTCTCCGGGTTCTGGCTGGCTTCTTGGTGACACCACGGGATCCAAGGCAGAGATGCCCCAGACCAGCCTGAGCTGTGTGTGCAGGCCCCCACCCGCTGCAGGCCAGGGGCACCTGCCCATCCACACGCCCCCCTGTGACGGTGGAGAGCGGGTGGGCTTGTCCGCCTCCTTCCGCCTCCCCCAGCCCCTCGGCCTGCATCCGGGCTGACGGCGGGCCCGGCGCATTCAAACACAGACCCTCAGCTACGGGGGGGTCTCAGGACCCATCCGGGTCTCAGGGTTGGACCTGCGGCCTCTCTCTTCTCCCTCAGCGAGCACCGGGGCAGCAGGACTCCGGCCCCACTCCCAGGCGCAGGCGTGGCCCTGCGGGCGGGAGGGCGGCCGGCAGCTGGGGGCCGCGGCCCGGGAGGCTGCGCGCCTGATGCAATATTGATGGAAACGCAATATCCAGAGGTCACCGCGCTGGCCTCTTCCCGTGTCAGGCTCGGGGGAGGTGGTGAAAGCCATAGCCACGGCTCCCCAGAGAGGCAGCCCGGGGCCTGGGGCTGGGCCCGTGGAGACGAGACCCCCTCCGTGGTCTGCAGGGCAGTGGGGGTCTGCATGCCGCTGGGGAAGTGCAGGCCCTGCCTCAACCTCTCCACCTGGACTTCAGCCGAGTCCTTCTGCTCCCTGGGCAGCCCCTCTGCACACAGGGGACTGGGGGACTCCCTCTTCCGAGGCCGGTGTGAGTGAGGTCCTGGTGGCAGCAGTTTGGAGCCGCAGCCCAGAGTGGCAAGCCAGGTTCCCCACATCTCCATGGCATCCACTGTCCCGCTTGCCCCTGCCCCATCCCCATTACCACCAGGATTGGGGCGGCTCTGCCCGGCAGGTGGTGAGTATCTCTGAGCCTCAGTTTTCTCATCTGTAAAATGGGATTGGAGGAGCCTCGTTGAAGGGTAAAAGAGACACCCATTGACCACTCAGAACTATCCCAGTACCCCCTCCCCCTGATGCAGAAGGGTCCTGAATCCTCTTTGTTTTACAGATGGGGAAACTGAGGCCCAGAGAAGGCAAGGCCTCCCCCCGAGGCCTCCTCCCCAAGGGAGGGGCAGGCCTGGCTGAATCTCAGCGTGGCGACAGGTGTCCAGCCCAGCTGCAGGTCATGATTTGGCCGGCCGGGTGGCATTACAGGCCTGTAACCCGGCTGTCCTCAATGTATAATGCATGGTCAGCTCAGCGCTGCTCAAATCTCACCAAAAACACAGTGAAGACTGCAGGCCGTGGGAAAGGCGCCAGCCTTGGGGCAGTTGCCCAGTTTGGGGGTAACGCGCCCGCAGTCAGGAGCCCACAGGTCGGGACTGTCGGCCGCTTCGTCTGGTCCCTGTGGATGTGGTTCCTGTCCAGCCTCAGTGGGGAACGCAGGGGTGTGGGACGCCCATTGCCGGGGGAACGCGGCAGCAGACCCCTGTCTTAGCTAAAATGCAGAGGTCACAGGGACACCGCAGGGACGAGGCCTGTGCCAAGGTGCCAGCCCTGCCAGGCTCTCTCCTTAACTCCCACCTGCAGCATTTTTCCAGGAAGCCGAGGCCCAAGGCACCTCCCCAGAGCTGCTCCTGGGAGCGGTGAGCAGGACTCAGCCCCGGGGACAGGTGGCACAGGCCTCCCAGCTGCACGGAGGCCCAAGTTCCCTACCTCTCCCACTCCCCCTGGGTCCCCGAGCAAGTCCCAGCTCCCTGCCTCTCCCACGCTCCCCCCATGAAGGGCAGCTGCCACCCGGGGAGGGAGGTTCTTGCCCCTCCCCCGAGCAGATTCCATGGGCTCCCAGGGTAGCTGGGAGCAGGGCCCGCAGGCAAGCCCACAGCCCTGTCCTGGCTGAGTGGGGCCAGGCATGGGAGTGGCCCTTTGGGGAGGGCCCTGCTCAGCCCTCCTCTGTCCACCAGCCTGTCACCGCCAGCGTCTGTAGCTGTGCCTCGGGGCCTGGAGTCTGACTGGCCCCGTTTGCAGCTCCTAAGCCAGGCTGTGTCCGCCTCATGGACGCTGGGAGAAGACACGAGCCTCCTGGGTCTGAGGCACAGGGTGAAGGGTCTTGTTGGGTCCCTTTGCCCCCCAAGCCCCAGGGTTGTGTGATAGAGGCCCAGGTGGCTGCTCTGCACCCAGGACGTTTGCGTCACAGCTGAGGACCCCAGAGCCTGGGCAGCCCTGTTTTATAGCGAGCAGTAAGCAGCCTGCGCCTCTGTCTGGGACCCCGCTGCACACACGGCCCCGAGAAACGCCAGGAGAAGAGCAGCAGGACGGGGCACACTTAGTAGATGGAGAGGCCCACCGCCTGCCTCTCCCTCCACTGCGGGTGCCCTGGGCCCGATCCCAGGGCACTGATTCGAGGGGCTCCCGTCCTGGCAGGCGTAAGGATTGGGGTCCCCGGGTCGCCTCGTCCCAGCTGCTGGGCCTTGAGAAAGCCCCTTGCCCCTGTGCCCGGGGCTGTCCTGGGGGTGCAGGTACCGTCCTGAGGGATCCCGCTGGGTGGTCTCTCCCTCCCATGTGCCCGGGATCTCAGGTCCCCTGAGGGTCGGCCTCCCCGGGCCTGCCCTGTGGAGGGTTAAGGTGCGTGGTAAGGGATCCCACATGCGGCCCCAGCCCGCCTGGCCACCTGACACCTCTGCCTTCAAATATTCATGCGATGCCTCCCATCCCTGGGGAAGCAGCTGTGACAGCCCCGACAGCCCAGGACACCACAGCGCCCCGTGCTCCCAGCCCAGCCCCGACTCCACAGGTCCTCTGGGCTCCGGGAGACCACCCTGCGCCTGCCGAAGCTCCCCGGCTGCTGTGCAAGGAGCGAGGTGTGAGGTGGGTGGTGGCGGGCAGACGGGGTCTCGGGCTGTGTTCCCGTCCGGTGGCCATGGTGGACGGAGAGGCCTGGACAGGACTGTGACGCGGAGCCGGAGGCAGTGGGTGAAGACCTGTGGCGAGGGCTCCCCCATGCAAGGCTCTGTGTGAAGTGAAAATGCAGGCCTCCCGCCTTCTGAGCCAGGAAGAATTTCAAGGCAGAGCTGGGCGTGGGCCCCGGCCCGGCCATGCATCCCCTATGGGTCCATTAAACCCGGTTCTGGTCCTCTGGCTCTCTCCAGCACCACCCAGGGGGCCCCAGGAGGGAGGGGTGCGGAGCTGCAGTCTGCTGGCTGGGGCAGGGTGCTTGGGTTGGGAGAAGGCAGCGTACAGCCTGACTAGCTGAGCCGGAATGGGGCAGCCTCATGCCAGGCAGCACCGAGACACCCGGCCCGGCCAGGACCCTGGGCGTCCACCAGCTGAGAGACGGGGCCGGACAGCCTTCAGCTTTAAACCAAAAGGCTCTGGTCTGGGGTCCTGGAGGACAGCTCAGGAGTCCTCCTGGGGAATTTCTGTGCCACCTACGTGGGACAGGCAGCGGCGGGCAGTGAGCACAGTCCTGCTGCTGGCAACACCTGCTGTCAGGGCAGCCTGCACGCCTGGGGCCCGGCTCAGCCAGGCCCGGAGCCCACCCGGCCAGGCGTCTTGGCTCCCGGCGGTCAGTGCCAAAGCTAAGGCTGAGCTGGGGGAGCGCCTCCAAGCCAAGGCTCTTTCCAGCTGCTCACCCGTCAGTGCTTGGGGGCAGAGAGGTGGCCAAGGACAGGATTGTGCCCTGCCGCAGACACGGGGCAGGCTGTGGGGTAAATGGGGGGTGATCCAGTCGCCCCAGCATGGATTCCCAGACCCCATGCTCCCAGGGCCAGTCTTGGTGTCTGATTCCAGGCAGCCCGGAGGGCAGCCAGGACACTGCGTGATAGGTCTTGGGCACAGTACCCCGCCCTGAGGTGTGGTCAGCCCATGGCCCCTGCTTGTGGCTAAGAAGAGTTTCAAGTTCCTTGTGGTTTTCCCCTAAGCCTAGGGGCCAGGCCCCTGCTCTCCTCGGAGGGGACCACCCTAGGTGGTTCGTCTCAGCACAGATGTCGGGGCCAGTCTGGGAGGGTGTGTGCGCGCACATCTCTTGAAAGGCCAAAGAGAGGTGAGCTCAAGCTGGACACCAGGTCCTAAGCCAGCACCTGGAGCTGCCGAGTTAAGCTGCCTCTAGAGGGAGCCCATGAGCTCGGCCTTGAGATAGGGATTCCCTGGTGGTGGCGGTGGTGGCAGTGGTGGTGGTGGTGGTGGTGGTGGTGGTGGTGGTGGTGGTATCAGTGGCATTGGGGGGGCACAGTGAGTGGTGGCACTCAGACAAGTGCGTGGGTGTTTGGGAGCCCTGGTCACCCGGTGTGGAGGGAGTAGAGAGACATGGGGGACAGAACCGGGAGGGATACTTGACCGCCTCCAGGCCTGTTCTAAGATGCACGAAATGGGCCAGGCTAGCCTGGACACCCCTCACCTTCACCCGGGCCTCCCGCTGACCAGGCCTGTCCACCCCCAGGTGCCGCTCCTGATGACACCCCCGCCCCCACCATTCCCCCCTCCTCCACTGTCGGCTGCGAGGCGCTCCCCAGAGGATGGAAGAGGAGGCTCAGGTCTCAGGAGCCCCACCGGTGAGTACGCTTCTCCAGGGAGGACAGGCCTGGGCCATGGGTGCCAGGAGTGGGCACTGTTGGCCTCACCCCCGAGGTCCTTTGAGGGGTTGGAGGTGGCAGGGATAGCTGACTCCAGGCAACTATGCTCAGGATGCTCAGGACCTGGTTGAGGTCACCCCCTCCCACTGCCCAACCCCCAACTTCTTCTAGATTTCCTTTGTTGTCTTCGTGTTTTAAAGGGAGACCAGTTAAACAGCCTCCTGCCCCGGCAGGGTCCCTGTGAGCTCTGAGCCGCTGGGGCCTGGCTCCCCGCCTGTGTGATGATGGGCAGCCCCCTCCCTCTCTGGTCCCCCAGTCCAGAGGGGGAAACCCCTACAGACACAGCGGGGACAGGGACACAGTCCGTAAACTGCAGGTCACCACCGGCCCTGCGTTTATGAGGATGGAACGGAGCAGCTGAGAAATGTTCGCAGTGAGGGCGGCAGCAGTTCATGGGGCACATGGTCGTCATGTAGGACCGTGTGGGCCGGGGGTGATGCAGAATGTGTTTCTCATCAGTGTGGGGCCTTGGTGTGGGCATCTGTATGGGGTTCAGGGGCACGGAGGGTGGTACAGGACAGGCTTTGTGGCCCAATGGGCTGCTTCAGGTCCCCAGACCACTGGCGGTAGCAGGACTGGGAAGAGGAGAACTGGCCGTGCAATGGGATGATCACAATAGAACGCAGGCTCTCCCTCCAGCCAGCCTCTGGAGGCCTGAGCACACTCCCGGGTGCTTCTGAGAGAAGGGGGCCAGCTGGATCGTTGGCTCCAAACCCCATGTCCTTCAGGGAGGCGGCTCTACCCCAGGTCCCGGGGCTTCTGCTCCCCAGCCCCCTGCCCGGAAGCCCCTCTAATTCCAGTTCCCCTTCCGCCCAGCAGCAGCATCGCTCAGCCCCGCCTGGCCCGGCCAGCCCGACCAGCCTCCTCCGCGGGAGCCGATGACCCACTCGGTCCCCCTGGGGATCAGCACCTGCGCCGTGGCCATCGCTACGGTGCGTCCTCACTGTCCACGTCTCCGTCTGCCACGGCCCCCAGCCCAGCCGCAGGGCCCAGCCAGCGTTCCGTGATGGGAGCCCAGGCCAGGCCGCTGGGCAGCCTGAACTCAGGGATGCTGCTGTCATGATATAGAGAAGCAGCATCCATGGAGAGGGTGGCCTGGTGCCCACTGCCCTCGGCCTTGGAGCTCTCGGCCAGCCCAGGACCCGTGGGGGGAGGGAGAACCCACTTCCTTTCTGTCCTCTTTCTGGGCATGAGGCCCCCACAAATCCTGCCCTCCGTTTCTTAAATGGGTCCTGGGCACTCTCAGCGGCTGAGATTCCTGTGCAGGTTTGGGAAACGCTGCAGTGCTCTCCGTCTTGGAGTTATGGGGGCCCGGGGAGTGTGGGGGGGGAGTGGGAGGAGCCCCTTAAAGGCCCTGACAAGCCCTGCAGTCCAGAATTGGCCACCAGACTCTGTCTATGCAACTGTTCTGCAAACTTGTTTGCCCATCTGCATGGCATACTCTGAGCAACTCCTTCCGGGCCAGATACAGCAGAGCAGGAGGAATCTCTCCTTGCCTCTCACCCAGCAATCCCCGCCCCTTCCCTCCCCCTCCCCCCCCCTGCCTCGATACCACAGGGGACACTGCTGTCCTTGGTCTCCCCACCCTCCCTGGCCAGCCCCACCGCCCCTCCTCCCTGGGCTGCGCTGGCCCCAGGTGGCCCTCCCTTCCTCTCCCTGGCAGGGCGCCCGAGGGGCCCCGAATTACCTGCTCTTGTTGGCACAGGGGGCAGAGACGGCGGCGGCGGGGGATACCCCCCAGGGCCTGGCCGCACTGCAGCTGGATGGACTGCCCTCTGGCGACCTCGATGGGCTGGTGCCCACGCGTGACGAGCGCGGCCGGCCCATCCCCGAGTGGAAGCGGCAGGTGATGGTGCGGAAGCTGCAGGCACGCCTGGGCGCCGACCCTGCCCGGGAAGCTCAGGTGGGGCTGGGCCAGGGGGGTGGGGAGAGAGGGGCGGGGCCCGGCGGGAGGGGTGGAGCCAGAGGATAGAGGACGGGGTGGGGGGTGAGGAGGAGGCAGGAGGGGGATGAGAGCTTCGTCCTGGCAGGTGGACATGGAAGGTGGGGTCCTGAGGCAGAATGGGTTGGCCCAAGGGAGGACCAGGAGGAGGCAGGAGTGGAGTGAATGAGGGACAGTGGGCAGAGGTGAGGTCAGATAAGGGACAGGCAGAATATTACAGGACCTCTCACTGCAAGGCCTCTGGGGAGCCTTTGAAAGTCTGAGCAGAGCCCTGGCTGGTGGCTCAATGGTTAGAGCATCCGCCTGAGGACCCAAGGGTCACGGGTTCATTCCAAGGGTCCATACAGGGCACATACTCCGGTTGTGGTTGCACGTTCGATCTCTGGCCCTGGTCGGGTTTGGTTTAGTGTGTCACTCTCACATCGATGTTTCTCTCTCCCTGTCTCCTCCCTCCCTTCCACTCTGAAAATCAATGGAAAAAATATCCTCCGGAGAGGATTTAAAAAACAAACAAACAAAAAAAAACACCTGAGCAGAGAAAGGGCTGTGGTCCGAGGTGGACTTTGCCAGGCCCCCCTGCCTGCCGTGTGGACAGCAGTCCTAGAGACCTACCCTTGAGGGACACGGTTTTGTCTGAACGAGGTGCTCTGCACCCCTTGCCGCAGAGCAGCCCCTGCAGAACAGTAATACCCTCACGTGAGGCTGTTTAAGTTCATGAACAGGAAATAAACGTCAAAGCCCCTCCTGGAACAGCGGCCACTCCCTGCCCACGGGCTCCTGAGCCAAATACCTACTGACTGGCTCTCAGAGCTCAGTGCAGAGCGTGCCTGGCACCAGACAGTTTAGGCCTCTTGGCAACCAGGCGGTAGGTAGCTCGCCTGTGAAATGGGCGCCTCCTCCAGGGGTTCTGAGAGGTAATCAAGAGCCCCGGGGCCTGGACCCAGAGGGAGCCCAGCTCAGGGTCCCTCCATGACTGACCCCGAAGACTCTGAGCACTGGGGCAGGGCTGTGTCTGGTGCGGGGGGCGGGGGGGAGAGGAGGGGTTCTGGGGTGAGCCATGGGGAGAACCCAGAGCACAGTGGTTGAGGCTGCCGTCCTCCAAGGCCGCCTTCTGGCCCAGAAGGCTCTGGGGTGGGGCAGGAGGGGCAGGAGGGGCAGGAGGACTCTGAGGAGAGAGAGCCTATGCATTGAACATCCGGGAGATGAGAGGAAGAGGTTAGGCAGAGCAGACACCCCAGCTTCTTCGAAGGGGATTGTCCTGAGCTTCAGTCTCTAAGTCCAGGCAAGAGCCAGCGGCTGTCCAGGGCTGGGCTCCCCAGCGGCACCGGGCGCCGGCCACCTCGGGGAGCTCGAGTCCAGCAGGAAGGAGCATGCCCTCCCAGCCACCCCGCTGACCGGCCCTTCTCTGCCCAGGAGGACAGCGGGAGGAGCGCGGGCCCCACAGAGCAGGCGGCCTGGCGGTACTCGCAGACCCACCAGGCCATCCTGGGCCCCTTCGGGGAGCTGCTGACGGAGGACGACCTGGTGTACCTGGAGAAGCAGATCGCCGACCTGCAGCTGCGAAGACGCTGCCAGGAGTACGAGAGCCAGCTGGGCCAGCTGGCGGCTGAGCTGCAGGCCCTGCTGCCCGAGCCCCTGGTTAGCATCACCGTCAACAGCCACTTCCTGCCCCGGGCGCCAGGGCTGGAGGGCGAGGAGGCCCCCTGCCCGGCGCCCGAGCCCTCGGGCCCTGAGGTGGCCGCGGAGGCCGTGCCCGGCGGGCAGCCCCTGCCCTTCTGGTGCAGCCACGTCGCCCGGCTGGTGCGCAGCATGTCGCTGCTGCTGAAGGGCATGAACGGGCTGGTGCAGGGGGAGGAGAAGCCGGCCGGGCAGGCCCCACAGGAGGCCGGCAGGGAGGCCCCCGCCGGCCCCCCGCAGAGCGAGGCCCAGCGTGAGATCCAGGAGTGCGGGGTGTCCGTGCGGACGCTGCGTGGCAACTTCGAGTCGGCCCCCTGCCTTCCCTGCATCCCAAACCTAGGACCCCCCTGCGAGGCAGGGGTCCAGCCCGGGCAGTGCCCCCGCGGCTGCTGGCCCGCCCCACCGCAGCCCCGGGCCGGCCCGATGGGAGGGGAGCCCGGGCCGGGCGACACGGAGGAGGCCAGCGACTCCGGCATCAGCTGTGAGGAGGCCCCGTCGGAGGCGGGCGCCGGGCACGGCCCCGACCTGGCCAACCTGCGGAAGGAGCGCATCGTCATGCTGTTCCTCAGCCACTGGAAGAAGTCGGCCTACACGCCCGCGCTCAAGACGGCCGCCTGCCGGACCCTGGAGGCCCGCCGCGCGGGGACCCTGGTGGCCAGGGCCCCCCCGCCGCCCGCCCCCCCGCCCAGCGAGGGCCCCCGGCTGGGCCACCTGTGGCAGCAGCGGACCATCATCGCCCACCTGCTGGGCAACTGGAAGGCCATCCTGGCGCACGTGCCCGCCCGGCAGCTGCGGCGGCTGAGCCGGCGGCCCCAGGGCCTCCTGTCCCCCGAGCAGTTCCTGCCCCACGTGGACGGGGCGCCCGTGCCCTATGGCAGCCTCACGCTGGACCTCTTCATGCTGGGCTACTTCCAGCTGCTAGAGTGCGACCTGCCCGCCGAGGAGAGGAAGATGCGCCACCTGCTCTGCTTCGAGGTCTTCGAGCACCTGGGCGCCCACGGCTGGGAGGCCGCGCGGGCCTTCCACAAGGCCGTGACCGACGAGGTGGCCGCTGGCCGCCGGGCCTGGACCGACGGCTTCGAGGACATCAAGGCCCGCTTCTTTGGCGCCCACCGCGGTGCCGCCTGGGACGCCGAGCCCGGCCGCACGGCGGGCCTGACCCCGCTCGGGCCCCCGCCCCACACCGCCGGCCCCGGCCCCAGAGGCGGCCCCGAGCCCGCAGCTCAGCCGCTGGGGTCCGGCTCCCCGGGGGGCAGCTTCAACAGCGAGGACATCTGTGGCTACATCGACCGCAGCTTCGCCTTCTGGAAGGAGAAAGAGGCTGAGATGTTCAGCTTCGGAGACTGAGGCGGCGGGCAGCCCCTTCCGGAGGGGCCTTGGGGGTGGTTCTCTCTCCTCTTGTCCTTTTGCATCCACCTGGTGGCCGGGGGAGCCCCCGGCCAGGCGGGCAGACACTCGGCGTGCTAGTGCCCTCCGGTCCCGCCCTTGACAGAGCTTCCTCCTCAGCTCTGGGCTCAGCCTCAGAATCCTTCTCACCCCTCAGTCCAAGGAGCCCCTCTCTCAACTCTCCCCCGGCCCTGAAGTTGACAAAGGGCTGTCCCAGCTGCAGGCCCCTCTGCCCGACTGTCCCCTGGCAATGTGGGTGCCAGCCCGTGCTTTCCGTGGGTCCTCCTCCCGGTGCCTGGGGGTCCTGCCCCTCAGTTTCTCTGGGGCTGGTGGTCCAGACCTGTGTGCCCTGCAGGGGTTCTGCCTCGGTTTCTCCTGCGGGCCCCAGGCCTGTCCCTCCACGGCCCCTGGCCTCTGTTTCCCTATCTGAGGGAACTGGAGTCTGTGGCAGAGGCCTCCTGTCAGACAGAACTGCCCTCCGAATCCTCCGGGTCAGGGAGGTGCTTCACACCGGTGCATCCTGCTCGCCCACTGCCACCGCTGACAGGGGCCCACCCCGGGATTACAGGGGATCCGGGTCCCTGTGGGGCTCCTGCCCTCAGTTTGACAGCCCTGCCGCAGGGACAGCTGAGACAGGCAGTGTGGGGGCGGGGCCTCAGGAACTTCCTCTGGCTGCCACCTCCCTGTGGCCACAAGGGCAGCAGACGAGTGGGATGGGCCAGCCCACCCGGGGTCCCACACGGGGAGACACGTGGGAGCTGTAGAGTCGGGAGTGTGGGGCGGCCAAGGCTGCCAGGCCCGGAGAGGAGGGCGTGAATTTGCTAAATAAAGACTCCGTTCCTGGCCAGTCTTCACGCTGCGCTTGCTGCCCCGGGGAGAGCTGCCTGTGCCCAGAGCGGGTCCCGGCACTGGGTGGGCACCGAGACCGAGTCCTCACCTCAGCGTCACCGTCCTCAGCCCCGCAGAGCCTCCACTTCCTCGTCTGTAAGCGGGGTGCAGCGCAGGCCTGCCCTCCCAGGGTCATGGTCAGGGCAGACTGAGGTCCGGTATGGGGGCCTCTGTCCTGAGACCACAGCCACACCGGCCCACCTGCAGTCATTATTCAAGGAGCAGGTTCCAGTGAGCAGAGCGCCCACCCTGGCTCCCACAGACACCCCCACGCTGTTCCCCAGCTCTTGGCCCCAAAGCGTGACTGATGGAGCCAGACTGGAGCTGCCTGGGCTGCGTGAGCCCCGGGGCCGGGGGTTGGGGGGGGGGGGCGGGAGCGTCAGAAGAAGTGGGCATTCGATGTCTCCATCCCTGTGCTGCCTTCAGGATCTTGTTCTAAGGGCCGGGCAACAGTGGGGGGCAGGATGGGGGAGAGGTGGACAAGGCCTGGCCTCAGAGGTGGTCTTCTGGCTGGGGTGCTCAGAAGAGCACTGGGGCCAGGACACCATATGGGACATCCCTGCACATTCACTGTGGCCAGGGGCGAGTCCCTCAGCCTCTGGACCGGAGTTTCCCAGCAGGGGGTTTGGACCAAGGCCAGCAGGGGGTGCCTCCCAAGCAGCCTGGGTCCTGGGAGGACATGGGGTCGGGGTGGGCTGCCAGGAGAGGGGCGAGGTGGACGCTCACACCCAGGTTTGAGGCCTGGACGGAGGAAGAAAGCACCTCAGGAGACACCCTGCTTCCTGAGGGATCTTATATAAACTTGGGGTTCTGGGCAGCCCCACCCCTTCTGAGCCCCTCGGCTTGGCCGGTGCTGGGAGAGCTGGTACTTTTCACGACGCTCCAGGTGATTCTGATGCTCAGCAGCCTGAACCCCTGCCCACTAGCAGCTCTTGTGTGGGGAGCAGGGTCCCCTGCAGTAGACGCTGGCCCGTCAGGCCCGTCCGAGGACCCCAGAGCCGCTGCCCACACGGCAGACTTCAGTGAGGTGACCAGGCCCGGAACAAGGTGAACCCCAGGGCTTCCCGACGAGTTAGAAATGCACTGGAGAGAGGGGAGCCCTGTGCTCTCCCAAGAAGGCCCAGCTGCCCTGGCCGGGTAGCTCGGTTGGTGAGTGCGTCATCCTAATACACCAAGGAGGTGGTAGACTTGGTCCCTGGCCAGGCCACATGGGAGAATCAACCAAGGGTCCCGCTAGCCTGGCTTGGTGGTTGAACACCAACCTGTGGACCAGGAGGTCACAGTTCGATTCCTGGTCAGGACAGAAGTGATCTTCCAAGTCTTGGTATCAAGCAGGTACCACGCCTCCCACCTTCGCTGCTCCCATCTCCGGGGACGCCGCGGCCGTGCTGGGCACGGCCCTGCGCAGGGGCCGATGTGTGAGGAGCAGAGGCCACCTGCCCAGGCCAGCCTGTGGAGCCTCCTTGGTGCCAGTGAAGAGATCCTGAAGAAGAGCCACCCAGAAACTGGGAGAGATCATTCATGTTTGCTGTTGTCAGACCCTAGACGGTGGGGCCATTTGTTACGCTGCAGCAGCAAACACATACAACAGACGAGAACTTTTCAGATGGGAAGAGATCATGGTTGTGGAGCAATCGTCCATCCAACCAGCTGGTTCTGATCCCAGAAAACGGTCACTCGGATCCTCAGGCCAGAAAGGTGAGACGCCACCCCCAGAGAGCTCTGCCCTGAGACACATATGCCACATACAGCACGATCTCAGGGAGGAAGGAATTGTCCATAATAGTCTCAAGGACATTGTCAACGAATTAAGGGAGAGGACCTCATGGCCCCATGCCCCAAATAAATCCCAGGTGGAATAAGATACCCTGAGCAAGTAAGGCCACCAGACACCGGCAGAGGGGCTGGGAGGGCTGGGCGTGCAGGCGCCAGGCAAGTACAGGGACAGCGACACCTCCCCACAGAGACAGTGCGTCACTCGCCAGAGCTGGACGACTCTGGGCTGCAAGGTGACTGCACTTTAACGTGGTGATTTCGCTTTCCGCATCTACCTGGGGACATAATCGGAGTGGCACTATATTCCTTATCCTTGTCCAGAGCCACTCCCAATCGAGTGTCTGTCATAGAGGTGACTGGGCAGCGCCTCCAACGTCCGGAGCTGCGGCGGATCCCTGTTAGGGTGAGATTAAAGTCATGCTCTCCAGACACCACGCACACCAGCCGTGCTCAGATGTGAGTAAGTGACAAAGCAGGACCAGCGCCTCCCAGCAGGCCCTCTAACCTAGGGGTGTCAAACTCAATCAGAGAAGGGGCCAAAATCTAAAATCCAGCCTAAATCGAGGGCCGAATGGTTTACTGAACAGTCATAAACTGTCATTGTGATGGAAACGCAGCGGAGTGCAGTGATGACAGCGCGGTGCGGGCCACATTGCAAGGCCTGGTGGGATGGATTTGGCCCGCGGGCCTTGTGTTTGACACATGTGCTCTAACCACTGTGTGAACGGGTTTGTCTTACTGGCTGCGTTTTCTGCTTTACACTTTTCTGTGTTTTCCAAAATCTCCGCACTGAGCACGTGTGGCTTTTGTCATAGAAAGAAACCAGCAGCGCACTTTACAAAACTGCACCCCCGAGCGGCGATCTGTGGATGGAGATCCGGCTTGAGCCCTGGTATTGAGTTTCCCAAACCGACCTGTCATTCAAGGCACTGGGCCTCCGATCCCCGTGTCCCCGGAAGGCCTCCGTGCGGTGCCCACGCTGGGCGCTCTGGTGACAGCAGCGTCTCGTCAGAAACCCTGTCCTCGCTTCCTCCAGCGTCAACCCTGGGGATCTGCCTGCAAATGGGGGGAGGTGAGGGGTGGTGCAGGCACACACAGTCCTCTGTTCCCAATCCACCACCCTTCCCTTCCATGCTAATGCCCAAGGCTCAGGGAGTCCTGAGACTGTCCAGGGCCTAGGGCTGGGCTGGGCGGGGCTGGGCTGAGGAGGGCAGCATAGATCCAGAAGACCTGTGAGTGTGCGGTCTGGAAGCGCCCAGTGAACATGTGATTCGCAATCACTCACCGCAGTCCTTGTGGAGCAGCTGTGCCCCCCACTGGAATGCATGCATCCTGAGAGCTCACTGCCATCTCCTCAGCAGGGAGCAGGGCCAGCAGCCGGGCCCAAGCTGTCATGCCCTGCTCCTCTTGAGAAATTACCTAACATTGCCAGGCATGAGGGCTGTCACCCTGGGGTCCATTCAGGCCCCTCAGCACTGTAAGAGCATCAGCCAGCCTGCCTGGTGTGGCTCGGTGGTTGGGTGTCGACCCACAAACCAAGTGGTCGCCAGTTCAGTTCCTGGTCAGAGCACATTCCTAGATTTCGGTCTTGATCCCCAGTGTGGGAGATAGCCCATCGATGTTTCTCATTGATGTTTCTCTCTCTCTCTCTCTCTCTCATCAATAAAAGCATATTTTTTAAAAAGAGCATCAGCCAGTCCCTAGTGGACATTGGGAGGCCCTGCCTGTCGGACTTGGCCCCACTGGTACGGCCCCAGGCACCTGGAAGAGGGTGTCAGTAAGGCCTTTGGGAAGGAAGGGGGGCTGACGGGTGGAAGCTCCCACCTGCCCCCCCCAGGGGGCTCCTCTCAGAAGCTTTGCTCTGAGATTTCGGAGACGCCTCTCGGTGCCCCAGCGCAGAACGTGGTGGCCTCGGACGCGAGGGCCCGGTGACGTGTGCCCAGCACTGCCGGGAGGCCCTGCTGCTGGATTTCAGACGACCCATTCCTCAGCCCTCTTCGGCTCTCGCACTAACACAGACTCCACGGCAGCCCGAGGCCACGGCCAGAATACCCTGGGGTCAAGGTCTCAGGGTGCCGCATCCTGCCACCAGCCTGGAGGGGACTCGGGGTGCTCCTCAGCCCTCGCCAACGGGGACCCCGTGTGGAAGCCTCTGCTGACCACCTGCCTGTGTTTGTGGTCAGCACTCGTCCCACGTGGCCGAGAACAAGAGGCACGTAGATGCCCGTCAGTAACCGGGGAGAAGCGAGTGCCGTCAGCTGAGCTGGTGCCCCCGAATTCCCAGCACAGACTCCCCGTCCCATCTCCCAGACGAGGAAGGGGGAGGGAGCGGCGCCCCTCCGTCAGCCCACGGGGAGGGGTGAAGCCCAGACTCACCCCCTGCTGGAACGTCCAGCTCTGTCCCGGCCCCGGGTCCCAGAGGCCTCGGCCCTCCTGCCGCGATGCGGCTCGTTTGGGCTTTCGGAGTGGACAGCCCCGGAGGAGACCACACCAATCTCCTCCCCCACCGCCCGCGCCCCCGCCCTCCCGCCCGATGCAGACAGAGGCTAAAAATACCCCTTCGGCCCCACGTGGCCACGCAGCCCGGCAGGCCCTCCATGCCCCTGGGCCAGCTGGCCAGTCTGTTCTCCGGCCGGAGTCCTCAGCAGGGGCCCACGGAGAGGTAGGTCAGGGGGCTCTGGAGCGGGCAGACGGGAGGGGGAGGGAGACTGGGAGACAGTGGATTACCGTGGCAACGCCCGTGGGCTTGGTGACCACAGTGCCGGACACCTCCACGGTCAGAGCGGGCCGTGGCTCCCCCAGGACACTGGATTCGAGATCGTGGTCAAGCCCAGCCCTCAGGGTGGGGTGGGGACTCAGACTTTCCTCTGTGCCCAGCAAGGGGGAGGCTGGACCGCACCCCAACTGCAGCCGGGGCCACAGCGCCCGGCATTCGGCTGGAGCTGGATTAAGGCCCTTCCTTTGCTGCCCTGCCTGCTCAGCCCACCTCACCCCCGGCCCAGACAGGCTCCGGGTGAGGCTCTGGGACCCTCCAGAAGCGCCACCCCGGGCTGTTACTGCAGGGTGGCAGGTGGCCGCAGACAAGCCTGTAGCCCCGCAGGAATGCGGTTGGGCACTCCCACCGCTGGGGCCCGTCATGGTAGCAGTGGGCCAAAGGGACCCAGCAATGACGGGAATGCGAGGTCTGGGGACAGTGGCTGCCAACTAATCTGCTAACCCCCTTCGGAGAGCAGAGCTGCCATCACAGGCCAGAGGGCCTGGGGGAGTGAGGGGGGAGGCAGGCATCAGCCAGGGCCAGCTGACCCGTCCTCTCCTGGCGTGAGCCCGAGAAGGTGCTCAGGGCCCCAGGTGGGTTCCCTGGGTCCGCGCCTGCTCTGCAGGATGGGGATGGGCACCAGCAGGAGGGGCGGGACCGTCAGCTCAGCGAGGCCTCCCACCCAGGGGCCTGCGCAGCTCACCGCTTGTTTCTGGGGCTCCGTCCCCAGGGACGACGGCTGCAGAAGGCGCTCCCTGGAGGACAGGCTGTTTCTCTGGCTGCAGCTCCTTGCAGCTGTGGGGAAGGCCAGGCCAAAGCCTCCATGCAAACTGCTTCCTTCTCTGGGGAGGCCTCCTTAGAGTGAAATATCAGAAGAGCACAGATCAGCATGCGCGTAACTAAGTAAGCCCAGAGGTGGACTTGCTGACTCGGACGAGATGAGCCCTGGGCTGTGAAATCAGAAAGTTTACCTTGGTTTGTCCTTACCAACCTGTACCCAGAGACGACGGGAACCGGGGGGTTCCGCAGGGGCTTCCCAGTCTGGCTCCCCCGCTTCCTGCGGCGTGACCCTAAGCAAGTGCTGCTTTGTGCCTCAGTTTCCTCACCTGTAAAAGGGACGCGAAGAGCCCGCATGGCTGTGTGGTGAGGGGATGTGGCCAAGCACACGGGAGCCTCAGCGAGAGCTGCTGCAGAGACGCGGTCACACGGCCCCTTCACCTCAGCTCTCAGTCTGCAGATGAGGAAACCGGAGCGGCCGCGGCTCCCCCAGGACACCAGCAGGGTCACAGCAGGCCGAGGCTCCGCGGGACCAGGGGCAGAGGGGCAGGCAGCCTCTCCAACGTCCCCAACGCCCTCCCCGGCCACGGCGGGTTGGGGAGCGGGGGAGGCCACTGGGTGCTCCGCCGAGGCCTGTGGGTGGGGGAGGACCGATGCGAACGAGACCACGAGCCCCAGCTGACCTGCTTCCCTCTCGCCCCAGGAGCTTCTTCCCGGGGGCTGGCCGCGTCGGCTCCGCAGCCATGGTTCGGAACGTGGACGACCTGGACTTCCACCTGCCCTCGCACGCCCAGGACATGCTGGACGGGCTGCAGAGGCTGCGCGCGCAGCCCAAGCTGGCCGACGTCACGCTGCTGGTGGGCGGCCGGGAGCTGCCCTGCCACCGCGGCCTCCTGGCGCTCAGCAGCCCCTACTTCCACGCCATGTTCGCGGGCGACTTTGCCGAGAGCTTCTCGGCGCGCGTGGAGCTGTGGGACGTGGAGGCCGCCGTGGTGGGGCAGCTGGTGGACTTCGTGTACACGGGCCGGCTGACCATCACCCAGGCCAACGTGGAGGCCCTGACCCGCACGGCCGCGCGCCTCCACTTCCCCGCCGTGCAGAAGGTGTGCGGCCGGTACCTGCAGCAGCAGCTGGATGCCACCAACTGCCTGGGCATCTGTGAGTTCGGGGAGCAGCAGGGGCTGCTGGGCGTGGTGGCCAAGGCCTGGGCCTTCCTGCGGGAGAACTTCGAGGCGGTGGCGCGGGAGGACGAGTTCCTGCAGCTGTCCCAGGACCGGCTGGCCGCCTGCCTGGCCAGCGACCTGCTGCAGACACAGCCGGAACAGAGCCGGCTGGAGGCCCTGCTGCGCTGGGTGCGCCACGACCCCCAGGCCCGGGCCGCCCACCTGCCTGAGCTGCTCGGCTTGGTGCGCCTGGACGCCGTGCCCAGGCCCTGCGTGCAGCGGCTGCTGGCCACAGAGCCGCTCATCCTGGAGTCGGAGGCGTGTCAAGCAGCCCTGTCCCAGGGCCATGATGGGGTGAGTGGGGGAGGGGGCAGCTCAGGCACTCCACCTGCCTGGGGATGGAGAGGGCACCGTTCGCCCCCACGTGCAGATTGTGCTCGGGCGTGTCAAATGTGAGGAGGAGGGGACAGGAGCGCAGACAGGCGTGGCGGCCGCTGCCACCTGCCCCTTAGGAGGCCGTGGAGCTCTAATGGGTGCAGTTTCCTCTCTGTGCTGGCAGCGGGCCTGGCGGGCAGGGCAGGCCCTGGTGAAGTGACAGGCCAGGGTGTGGCTGGGACAGGGAGCCGGCAGGTCCACCTGCTGCTTGCTCAGGGCCTTGCTCCGGAGGATGTCTCAGCAACCAAGTCCAGAGACAAAACCGTGCTCAGGCCAGGGACGAGGTGCAAGGTGGCCCTGCACCGCCAGGCGCAGAGGGCCAGCTCGAGGCAGAGCCAGCTGGGGCCCCGCCCTGTGAGGGAGTCACCTTGTAATTGCTGGTGGAGGGAGGTGCAGGCAACCATGGGAGGGGCCAGAGGGCCAGTGGAACCCCTGGGTCCTGGGAGCTCTGGACAGTGGCTGCTTACCAGCTAGGGTGGGACCAGGTCAGCATTTCCCACCTGCCAGGGCCATCGAGTCGGGAGCAGGGATCCAGGCGCAGGGGGAGGCTTATGGGGGGCTTGGGGACAGCGTCTGGGGTCAGTTCCAAAGGGGGGTGCAGAAAGGCCTGGGCAGGCACGTGGTGGCCACTGGAAGGAGAGCTGCTCTCACACTCAGGGCACAGGGCAGCTGCCCTACCTCTCGCTGTTCTGTACTTTGATGCAGTCACCACACATATGGGCACACGTACACACATGGGCACATACATGCACATGCATGGGCACACACACTGAACCTTACCCACCCACACATGTGCACCAACACGGAAGCACCCAAAGCTGTCCCCAAATGTCAAGGCTACTTACCACCCGCCTCAGAAAACACCGCCAAGGCCTGCGAGCGCTGGGCCCTGGGCGCGGACACCCTTCCCTCTGACCGCAGCCCCTGGCCCACAGGCGCCGCCGGCCCTGCCGCAGCAGCTGGAGGAGGTCCTGGTGGTGGTGGGCGGCCGGGCCCTGGAGGAGGCCGAGGAGGGCGCCGAGGAGCCCGCCCCCCATCTCGAGAACTTCGCCTTCTACAACGCCAAAGCCAGTGAGTACGTTGGCACCGAGCTCCGCCTGCCGCCTGACAGGAGCCCCTGTGAGGAGCTCAGAGAACAGGCCCATCCTGGGTGTGCCCGGGCCTCAGGGGGCGGTGGGCGAGACGGGGGGAGGGGATGTGGACGGTGGGGGGCACCGCAGGCCCCTCTCCCTTCACCCAAAGCCCTCGGTATTGTCTTTTAGGCCGTGGGGCCCCAATAAGAGGTTCTGCTGCCCAGACCACACGGTATGGGATGGGTGACCTGGCAGCTGCTTCCTCTTGGTGCCCTGTGCCCTGAGTGCCCCTATGGCCTCAGGGTGGGGTGCAGCCCCAATGGGATTCTAATTGCAGCCTCGGAGCAGCTCACTTTACCTCCCTGAGCCTCAGTTTCCTCACCTGTGAAATGGGCTCCTTCGCACAGTTGAAATGCGGAGCCAACAGGCAGGTCCCTGCCCTGCCCTGCCCTCTAACGCGCCTCTCCTGCGGGGGATGGGGAGGGCACGCTGGCCCAGGCAGCCTTTGGGCTGCACTGATGCAGGCTGCTGGTGTCCTGGGGCTGCGGGGCAGGTGGCCAGCCAGCTCCATGGCATCAGGGGCTGGTGGGCTTGGGGCGGGCTGTCCCGGGTCAGGGGCTGACGAAGGGATTTCGGGCCTGACATCAGAAAATGAGCTCAGCTGACTCAGTGCGGAAGCAGCTGTCCCTCGGATCCCACTGGGAGGGGGGTGAGGGGGGAGGTGCTGGCAGGCAAAGGCCTGGTGACTGACTACTGGGCACTCCCCATGGGGTGGCACAGACATGAGTCAGGAGGGCACACAGCCCCTGCCCAGCAAGGCCCCAAGTTCTGCGTGTTCTGAAAACTGTTGTCAACAACAAGCAGACTTTTCCAAGGGACGTCCCCAAGGCTGTGCCCCTCCCACAGCCTTCCATAAAACCCCAAATGTGTCCGCTTACAGGACGTAACTGTGCCCACCTTTATTGTCTTGTTTCTATGTCCTCAACGTGTCTTCTCAGCACTCCTTCCTCCGCTCACCTCACGCAGCTCCATGAAGGCAGGTCTGACTTGGTGCCTTCCTCTGTCCTAGAAGCCACCTCTGCTGAGCAGTCGCTGTGTGACAGACACATGCCACCCCGTGTAGTCCCCACACATCCCTGGGGGGTGGGAGTCACCCCCATTCCAAGAGGAAGGACCTGTGGCCAGGGCTTCCCCCGGCCACACAGCTGGTGCTGAGAGCTGGTGTGGACCACTCTGCCATCCAGTCTGGATGCCCCCGGCCCACGTGAGCACAGAAGGGGCTCAGGGCAAATGCGTGAGGAATTCGGGAAGGAATGATGCTTCTGTTATAACCCACTAGTGACTAGAGACCAGGCCCTTTAACCTATCACCCCTCTGACTGAGGTGGGACCAGGCCAAAAGGCCCATTCGGGGTCAGTGGGGTCAACCGCAGGGTCGTGTGGGAGCAGCCTCTGGGGCCTGGCCGCCTCTCGGCTCACCCTGGGTTGTGCTGTGTCCAGTCTGGGTGCCAGGCTCCAGGGGGCCACCAGAGGCCAGGCCTGCAATGCACATGGAGCACCAGGGGCGCCCCCCCTCCCCCACTGGGGTGGCCCCCACTCCTGCGGCAGCTGAGTGGCCCCTTACCCTTTTGCGGTGAGGGGATGTCTCTGCACCACTGAGCAGAGGGGGTTTGGGGGTGCAGGCCCCAGCAGGGAGCTCTGGTGCTGACCCTGCCTCTCTCCTCCTGCCAGAGAGGTGGACGCCGCTCCCCGACTTCCCTGACTTCCACAAGTGGGGCTTCTCCCTGGCCGCGCTGAACAACAGCGTCTACGTCACAGGTGGGCAGGCGGGGCTCCCCCTGCGCTTAGGGGGACCCACAGTTTAGTCAAGACTCTTGCTGAGCTTTTCAGGGTGTGAAACGAGGAAATTTTAGGGCCATGGGGCCACATGAGGGTGCAGGGAACAGTCCCTGCCTGACGTGGCCGCCAGGTGGCCTTGCCACGCTCCTGCAGCCCGGTCCTCCCAAGACGGAACTGTGTGATGGGGGAGGGGTCATTCTTTTTTAAAAATATATTTTATTGATTTTTTTATAGAGAGGAAAGGAGAAGGATAGAGAGCTAGAAACATCGATGAGAGAGAAACATTGATCAGCTGCCTCCTGCACATCCCCTATTGGAAATGTGCCTGAAACCAAGGTACATGCCCTTGACCAGAATCGAACCTGGGACCTTTCAGTCCACAGGCTGATGCTCTAGCCACTGAGCCAAACCGGTTAGGGCCACGGGTGGGCTTTTAAACCACTGATCTTTTGCCCGTTATTTGTGGAGGAGCAGGAGGGACCTCTCCAAGCCACCCTGCTAGACGGAGCCACCGTGGTCCCCCCGGCCTGGTGTCCGTCAGCACGGAGGCCTGGCCTGGGGAGAAGGGGGCAGGGCTCTTGATGCTCAGAGACCCCAGGCTGATGGGCACCTTAGGGACAGAACCTCTCCCGGCAGGTGGCTCTCGAGGCACCAAGACGGACACCTGGTCAACCACCCAGGCCTGGTGCTTCCCAATGAAGGAGGCGGCCTGGAAGCCGGTGGCACCCATGCTGAAGGCCCGCACAAACCATGCCAGCTCCGCGCTCAACGGGGAGATCTATGTCATCGGCGGTAAGGCTGCCCCCTCCGCCGTCCCCAGGCTGCCTCCTGCTCCTCAGAGGCCCCCTGGGGGCCTCGCAATCCTGCAACAACGGCTCCCCACCTCCACCCCCTCACTGGGTACCAGAGAGCCCCCATGCACTGCCCCCATCCTGCCTTTGGAGCTCACTGTCTGGGGTAAACAGGACCCACGCCAGGGCTTCCGGGCAGGCTGGGCAGTGGAATTCCCATCTGGACAGTGCCACCTGGACATCCAGGGACACGGGAAACAGGACGAGTCAGTCCCCAGAAGGAGACCCTTGAGGGGCTGGCCTCCAGCCGCCAGCGGAGGGCTACTCCCATTCCAGAACCTCAGCTCGGGGTCCCCTCCTCAGGGAAGTCCCTGGGGTAGGGAGATCCACAGTGGGTCCCTTTGCTGTCACCCTTGCCCCACCATGCCCCCTGCAGCCCTGTCCCGCCCCCACAGGCACCACCCTGGACGTGGTGGAGGTGGAGAGCTACGACCCCTACACAGACACCTGGACGCCGGTCAGCCCCGCCCTGAAGTACGTCAGCAATTTCTCCGCGGCCAGCTGCCAGGGCCGGCTCTACCTGGTGGGCTCCAGCGCCTGCAAGTACAATGCGCTGGCCCTGCAGTGCTACAACCCCATCACAGGTGGGAATCCCCGCGGACACGTGGGGCCCAGGGGTCACTGCACAGAGCAACAGCCCCCACCCAACTAGCGGTCAGGGGGGCTGGGGCAGAGTGGCCTAGGGCGGGTGACAGGGAAGCCCAGCCCCAGATCTGGGACGCTGGCTGGCTGCAGTATGTGCCTGGAACTGGCCGCATGGGCCCGGAGCGGTGGCCTGGACCCACAGGGCTCAGTGGCAGCAGCTCGGTCTCTGCGCTTGGGACAGAGTTTGGCTCCAGCTGGGCTGCTCTGGCTCAGTGGCTCTTCCAGCCCCATCTCTCACCCTCTGTTCTGTCCCCTGGACAGTGGACATGATACTGGGACCCACTTTGCAGGGTGGGTGTGAGGATCCCACAGGAGGCCGGCTGGGCCCAGGGTCAGGTGGGGCCCCAGGTTAGCAGACCAAGGAGACAGGGCAAGAAGGAGGCAGAGGCCGAAACTGGCTTGGCTCAGTGGATAGAGCGTGGGCCTGTGGACTGAAGGGTCCCAGGTTTGATTCTGGTCAAGGGCATGTACCTTGGCTGTGGGTACATCCCCAGTGGGGGATGTGCAAGAGGCAGCTGGTCAATGATTCTCTCTCATCGATGTTCCTAACTCTCTATCCCTCTCTTTTCCTCTCTATAAAAAAGTCAATAAAATAAAAAAAATTTTTTAAAAAAAGGAGGCAGAGGCCCAGGGTGCTGGTGAGGGTGGGTTGGCCCCCACACCAAGGTCCTGCTCAGGACCTGAGGATGAGGCTCTGAGGGCCTCCTGCCCCTGAGCCCCTCCCGCAAGCCCCCCATGTCCCCTCTGCCTGTCCAGAGACCTTGGGGTGCGAGCAGTGGGCTCGGGTCTGTGGACCCCTACCTCCCAGGCCAGGGCTCCCTTCCTGGCTCAGCAGGGGGTGCTGTCCTGGAGGAGCCTCAGACCCTGTGTCCCCGCAGAAGCGTGGAGTATGATCGCCTCGCCCTTCCTCCCCAAGTACCTGTCCTCGCCGCGCTGTGCGGCTCTGCAGGGGGCGCTCTACCTGGTCGGCGACAACACCAAGAAGGTCTACGTGTACGACCCCGGGGCCAACCTGTGGCAGAAGGTGGGCCTCAGCCTTGCCTCCCAGTGTGACTCCCACCCCCGGAATGCTGACTCCACACAGAGCAAGCCTGTGGGCAGCGGGGCCTGGGGTGTCCCCACAGGGAGGACAGTGAAGGGGAGATGAGGGCCCAGCGTGAGGATGGGAGAGCCAAGAACCGGGGGTACTGGTCACTGAGTGCTCGGTCCCCAGCATGGGGCGGCTGTCCTCCTTGTTGGGCGCAAAAGCAGGCTCAGCCAGAGGTGCTTCACCACAGCTGAGGACCAGGCCCAGAGGGAGGGAGTCTTCCGTCCACAGAGGTAGTCAAGCCAGGGTGCAGATTCCTGAGCTGGGGGTGAGGTAGGGGCAGCCAGCTTCTTAGCACCTCCTTCTCCTCTAGCCACTGGCCCAGGGCAGGGAGTAGGAAGTGGGCATTTTGAGACTCACCCTCAGGGAGCCCTGACCTTTCTCCGGTGTCTCCTGGAGAAGGAGGGCAGTGCCCAGAGCCCTCAATGCCTCAGCACTGGTCAGTGTTGCCCCCCGCCACCTGCCCTGAGATCCTCAGTCCTGGAGCCCCAGGAGGTGGCTCTGCTTCCTGCAGCTGCCCCAGGGCCTGGCCACACAGGGCCTCCGAGATCCCACTGCCCACAGCTGTCCTTGGGCGTCAGTGCTCAGCTGACCAGTGCCCCATTACGGTGGCACAGCAGGTGCAGGGCACACGCTGCCAGGCGGGGCTTTCTTCCCGGGCCTGCTTAACTGGGCCTCGGCTCACGCCACTGCCCTGGGCAGGGTCCCAGCCATATAGCTGCACTTGCCCTCTCCAGGCCCGAGGCGGGTAGTGGGGTGTGTAGGGGGCGGGGGCACCCATTACTGCCTTCCGGTGCAGGCCACAGACAAACCTCTCCTTATTGCTATCCAGGCTCTTCCAGAAGCACCCACATCTCTCTCGGGCCTTAGGCGGCTGCTGGCCCTGACCCCCACCCCCACCCAGGACACTCCTGAAGCCATGAGCCAAGGCCAGGGGTGTTGAAGCAGCTGGGGAGGGGGAAAGCCTGGCCCCCAGCTGAGAGAAGGGCCCATGGAGCAAGTGGTCCCACACATGTGTCTGCGGCTGAGGCCACATCTGTCCCCTTTAAGAGAGCAGCTGAGAATCAGAGGCTCAGCCCAGACCTCACCTGGGAGGCAGCTCCAGGCTCAGGGCTCCTGTCCCCTCACTCCAGCTTCCAGGAATGAGCAGATCTGGGCCCTAGGGAACACGAAGGGGCTGGAAACATCGTCCTGGGCTGGGGGCCGGAGCATGGGGGTGCTGTGGGGCCTCCCCACAGAAGGAGCTGGAAGGGAAAGAGAGTCACAGGGAGCCAGAGTGACATCCCAGGTCCCGGGTGTGCTGGTGCCCTGGGTGGGACGTTCCTCTCTGCATGTCCCCTGGTCACCACACTCCGGCCACCACCGGACACTGACCACTGACCACTGCCCGCCACAGGTGCAGTCCCTGCACAGCCTGCACGAGAACGGCGCGCTGGTGCCGCTGGGCAACGCGCTGTACCTGACGGGCGGCCGCTGGCAGGGCATGGAGGGTGACTACCACGTGGAGATGGAGGCCTACGACCCCAGGAGGGACGCCTGGGTCCGCCTCGGCGCCCTGCCCCGCCTCTGGCTCTACCACTGCGCCTCCACCGTCTTCCTGGACGTCTCCAAGTGGACCCAGCCCTTCAGCCCTGTACAGCAGCACTGAGGGCTCCCGCACACCCCGGAGCAGCCAGCCGTTTGGTTTTGCTTGTTTGTTAACTCGGCGAGGGCCGGATCCAGGGCACCAGGGACATCAGAGGGACATGGTTTTGGTCTCCACGGCCACCACACCAACTCTGAGCTAACCAGCGGCAAGGGCTAGGATTCTGACGCCCAAATAGACGGTGAAGAGCTCCCCAGCCCACAGGGGAGTCTGAGACCTCAGAGGAAGGAGCGAGGAGTGAGAACCCAATGGGCCGGAGAGGAAGATGTGCAAATGAGGGGTGATACAGAGTGGCCCCGGCTGCTGGGGAGGGGGCAGCCCGGCCCCCAGCAGCATGCCCACGGCCAGCAGCCACCCTCTCTGGGATTCCAGCTCCAGCTCCAGAGCCCACTGGTATAGCTCAGGTGGCTGCTGGCTCGCCCCTCCTTCTCGACCTCTGCTTATTGGAGCCCATTTCCCTAAGGCTGCTTCTGGGGACAAAGGAGGACCCCGCTCAGCTTTGCTGTGCCACGCCCCTGGGAGGGCAGCACCCACTCGGACGGGAGGAAGGAGCCGTGTGTGGTGGACAGGAGCTCCGGGGCAGGACAGTGAAGCCGCCTCAGGGGGGTGAGCAGGAGGGCTGCTCTCAGCCAGGGTTTCTGTTTCTTGGGGTGGTTTGCATCCAAAGGTTCTTCATCAGGAAGTCCTCAGCGGGATGCCATGT
Organism: Pipistrellus kuhlii; assembly: GCF_014108245.1. Lineage (NCBI taxonomy): Eukaryota > Metazoa > Chordata > Mammalia > Chiroptera > Vespertilionidae > Pipistrellus > Pipistrellus kuhlii. Next base: position 29,193,373 of record NW_023425573.1, read on the forward strand.
GGGGTAAGATGCAGGGAGTGAGGACGGGGGCAGGGATCCTGTAGGGACTTCTGGGGAAGCCTCTCAGGCACTTGTGGCCTGTTGCCAGGCAGCCTCCTGGGCAAGGGCTCCTCCTGCCAGCACATAGCAGGACGCAGGTGGTCAGGCTCCCTGCTCCTTCTTACTCATCCCGAACAAGGCCTGTCACCAGGGAACAATGGAGGGCTTTCGCTGGGTGCTGAGAAGCGTCCAGCTTTGTTACTGACTCTGTCAGGGTCACAGGCCCACAGCTTGGCTCCAGTCCCATACAGCCTGGCCGAGGCCCTGGTAGTTCCAGTATCTCTCCCTCTGGCCTGGGGATCCTCTCCAGGGCCACCCCCTGGGCTCCTCCTTGAACCCCACCAGGGACCAGAGGTGCTTCCAGCACCCTGGTTCTGAGGGAGGGTTCCTGGGCCCCCAGCTTCATGGATCAGACCCACTTTGCTTCCAGACCTGACTCCTCAAGCCCATTTCTTGTGGAGAATGAGTTTGCCCTCAGGCCCCAGGTGCCGAGGGGCCTCCTAGGAACACCAGCCCCAGACCCCTGTTCAGCTGGTGGAGCGGGTAAAAATGAGGGTGAAGGTTCCTGGGACCCTTGAATCTCTCTGTACGAAAATTCTGTGAAACACTTAAGTTATTGAAGGTGCTCAGCCAAGAGCTGTTTCAAAACAAAGACTCAGAGGTTGAAATGGACTTACTTTGATCACAAACGGGTGTTTGAAGGGCTGGTGTCCTGGGATTGGACTTGCTTTCTGCTCTTGCACATCCTCAGCAACGGGGGGCAATACCTAGGACAGGAGCCCCTCTTCTGACTGGCTGAGCTGCCCTTATTTGGGGAGCCTGGATCAGACCAATTATTCCCTTCAGGAAGAGGGTTAATGAAGGGCCATTTCCCAGGTGTGGGCAAAGCCTCCCAGGGCTAGCGGAGCTGTCACCACCCCTCTGCCCCAGGGACAAGGGGCGGGGCAGATGCAGACTCCAGAGCTGGGCAGAGAGGACTGCCAAGGAGCTGGGCCTTTGCTAAAGGAACACAGCCACTGCCCACTGCCACCTGCAACCCAGTGGGGAGGAGGTGGCAAAATAGGGACCCAACCCCACTCTCATTTTTGCCCCGCAGTCTCTCCATAGTGTTTCCCCCACCAAACCCAACCAGAATCAGAGGGAAGACAGGCCATTGCCACTGTGCATAGTGGCCAGCCTGAGGGGACAGACAGCAGGCGGAGAAGGGTGGACAGGGTGCCATGGGCCCATGGAAGCTTTGTAGCATGCCACCGCACACTCACAAGGCATAACAGGACAGGTGTAACTCACTCAAGGAACATCCACAGAGCAAGCTAAGCCATCCTCTTCCCCTTATCAAAGTCCCAGGGAAACAAGGACTCTTTAGAACACATGTGTCAAACACAAGGCCCGCGGGCCAAATCCGTCCCGCCAGGCCTTGCAATGTGGCCCGCACCGCGCTGTCATCACTGCACTCCGCTGCGTTTCCATCACAATGACAGTTTATGACTGTTCAGTAAACCATTCGGCCCGCGATTTAGGCTGGATTTTAGATTTTGGCCCCTTCTCTGATTGAGTTCGACACCCCTACTTTAGAAGGTTTGGGGCTACTGTGGACTTCCAGAAAGGGGGGTGGACAACATTGGAACATGCACAGAAGCCCACCAAATTGTCAGGCCCACGAGAACGAGGGCGGGAAACCATCTCCTCAGCACCAGGGTGTTCTGTCTGCCAGGTAAGTGTGTGCTGTCTTTCCCACAGACAATGTTGGGTAAACTGAGGTACCACCACCTTACCCAGCAGACCCCAGTCTTCAGTGACCACACAATATCCTCCAAAGCCAGGCTCAGCATAGCCAACTTGTGCTCAGCTTCCTTAAGGTCCCAGGTGAGTCAGGGTCTGGGGATATTTCCAACCACTTCCATCTGACTTGGGTTTTCTAGGGTATCCCAGACAGGACCCTTTTATTATTGAACATCTTCCCTGGACTAGGGACAGTGATTGCTAGTATCAGGCAGTTGACACTCCCATGAAAATGTATGTAATTAAATGAACTGGTCATATGACAATTCACTGTAGTTAATTTCAAGCACTGTTCCACTTGGTAGGTCAACCAGTTGGCCCAGTGGAAACAAACTATCAATACAACAGTTTATTTAAAAGAAACAAATTCTTTTTATTAATTTCAGAGAAGAACAGAGGGGGAGAGAGAGAGAGAGAGAGAGAGAGAGAGAGAGAGAGAGAGAGAGAGGGAGAGAGAGACTCATCAGTGACGAGAGAGAATCACAGATCAGCTGCCTCCTGCACACTCCCTACTGGGGACCAAGCTGCAATCAGGGCATATACCCTGACTGGGAATCAAACCATGATCTCCTGGTTCATAGGTCACCACTCAACCACTGAGCCACACCAGTCAGGCAGCAGGTTTAGAATAACGTTGTTTCATTCAACATCATTCCATTACAATGTTGATGAGATGCCGTACGAACTTGACTCTTGTCTCTATTAGTTATCCTATGGTAAAATTGGTTTTCTATATGCCCTGGTTATGCTTAAAGTCCTGGAACCCATCGAAGATGTTAGGTGAGGAATCACTGTATTGACCTGGAATCTGAGAGTGACTCACAGAGTGGGTGGTCAGATCCACAAACGAGGTGAGGATGCTCACTCTCCCTGGGCTGTGTCACTCATCATCCGTTCCAGTGAGAGACTCAGCCTGAAGCAAAGCGTGGCTGCCGTTGAGTCTCCTGAGCCCTCAGCACCAGCATGGAAGGCGGCCAGGCATGCCGCTGATGAGTGAAGCATGACATGGACTGTGATGAGCCCTTCGTGGAGGAAGTTCTTCCCTGGGTGGAATGAACGCCCGGGAGCCCACATGACTTCCTCAAAGTTGACAGACTGTCCCAAGGCTTCTCAGGACCAGGGGCTGGAGTGATATTGGACACAGCCAACTTGGACTCAGCTCCCTTTGGTTCCCAGGTGAGCCACCATCACATTTAAGAATTTTATTCTTGCCGAAACCGGTTTGGCTCAGTGGATAGAGCATCAGCCTGCGGACTCAAGGGTCCTGGGTTCGATTCTGGTCAAGGGCATGTACCTTGGTTATGGGCACATCCCCAGTGGGAGGTGTGCAGGAGGCGCCTGATCAATGTTTCTAACTCTCTATCCCTCTTCCTTCCTCTCTGAGTAAAAAAATCAATGAAATATATTAAAAAAAAAAAAATTTTATTCTTGTTCAGCTGGTGTGGTTCAATGGTTAAGCGTCAACCTATGAACTGGGAAGTCATGGTTTGATTCCCGGTCAGGACACATGCCTGGGCTTCTGACTCAATTTTGTAAGGGGCGTAGGCAGCAAATCAGTGATTCTTTTTTTTTTTTTTTAAATCAATCTTTATTGTTCATATTATTACAAAAGTTCCTCATTTTTCCCCCAAATCAGTGATTCTTTATCATTATTGATCTCTCTCTCTCTCTCTCTCCCTCTCTGAAATCAATAAAAAGTATTTTTAAAATATTACTTATTCTCTGATATTTTTTAAAAAATTGATTCTTGACAAAATGGCAAATATAGTAATGGATATCTACCCTTTTTGCATTCAATTGAAAGGTGAACTAAAGTGTAATTTTTAAAAATTATCTATTAGAAGCATGATGTTACCGGTAAGACGATGAGACCTCGTTTCCTGTCTTAAAGGAAAGAATTCAGTCAAGAGAGAAAGTGCAGCAAAGGAAGGAAGGATTTATTGCCGCAGCAAACACACACTTAAGGTGGAACGTTTGTGAAAGCTGGGGACAGTGAGCCAAGGACAGGTCTAGCACAGAAGAAGCAATAAGAAAGCCTAGGCTGGGCTGCTTTGGCTCCTGGGAAGTCAGAGGAAAGAGGGCCTTGGAGACAGATTGGGGATAATCCTGGGATGAGCTGCCAATGCCCAACGCTCCCCTGGTTGCAGGTCTCATGGGGTCCCTTAGAGCACATGTGTCAAACACAAGGCCCGCGGGCCAAATCCGTCCCGCCAGGCCTTGCAATGTGGCCCGCACCGCGCTGTCATCACTGCACTCCGCTGCGTTTCCATCACAATGACAGTTTATGACTGTTCAGTAAACCATTCGGCCCGCGATTTAGGCTGGATTTTAGATTTTGGTCCCTTCTCTGATTGAGTTCGACACCCCTACCTTAGAGGGAAGAAGGGGGGAGGGAAAGGCCCGGGTATGCTCCCCTGGTGGAGAGCATGTGCTGGGTCCTCTGCTCAGAGGGTAGTCATCTCTCTTGCATGTGGGTATTTTAGGGAAGGCCTCAGGGGAGCTCTTAATAGAATATTCATCAGCTTTCCAGGTGTGTCTTTTCAAGGTCATGGTCTCCTCTGATTGATCAGCCCCCAGGGCAGGAAGTCATTAGTCAATGCAGCTGGTCCTGAGGCAGCCGAGGCATAGCTTGTCTGGTTTCCTTGCTTTTCCAGGCCTGGAGTTGAAATACAGCCGAGGCCTAGATGTTATCCTTAGGGAGGAAAGGGTCAAGGGTCTAAATTGCACAACCAGCGATATGAGAGATCAGGGGGTCTACACCGCATGACCAGCGATATGCTAGGGGAGGGAAGGTTACCTGAGGGTGAGGTTCTTGTTTTTCCCAGTGTTGTCCCTTGTGACCGTCTCAGTCCATTGTCCTTACTCACTTCACGTCCATCTGACTGCCTATCACAATAACACTTGTAGAAAATAACCCAAGGGACCCTCTAGGCAGACGTGAAAAAGGTAAGATTGCCCAAGGACCTGCCCACGAGGGGCTGACTCCTAGCAGCTGACCTTGCACCTGACAACAGTGGGAACTGAGTCAAGGTATGCTGACTGAAGCCGAGTCTGTGGATTCTTCCGAGATACCGACCTCCCTCAAGATGAGGGAGTCAGACCTGGATGAGGTTTCATTTGGTGGCGTTGTGAGCTTGGGCCAGTCCTAAGACTTGAGCCTCAGTGTCTTCCTCTGAGCCAGGGGGGCAATCACATGATTGGAGAGTTAGATGATGACCCACTTGCGGGAAGGGCTCTACTCTAGCAAACAGCAATGGTCGCCTGCCTGGATGCCAGGAGGGAGGCCAAGAGCATGTCGACTTCACGCTCCCATCGTCTTGGGGGGCAAAGGGAGCTTTTATTCCCATGACTTCATCCGCAGAGGTCCTTCCCTTGGAGGAAGAGAGGAGAGCGGAACAGCTTGACTGCGTCAGACTGCGGGGCCGGCAGGGCTGAGGCCGTGACGTGAGGGCCCAAGAATGAGGATTAGGTTTCAGCCAGGCACAGAGGCGAGGGGGGGAGGCCACCCTGTGCTCCGCCGGGCCCCCACGGCGGCCCCTCGCTCCGCACCTCCACTTGGGATCTGTTCATCCCCCGTGGGCTGCTGTGGGGAGGGGCCTCTAGAGCCATTGGCACCCTGTTTCTGGGGACGTCTGCTGGGTGATTCTTTGCTAAGCCCCCGCCTCCTCTGACAGGCGTGGTTTGGGATATGTGATCCCAGAAACACCTGGGGCCCACCTGCAGGCCCCCACCCTCCGAACCCTCCTGCCCGGGCCAGGCCGTGTCGTCACCTCAGATAGTGTTACAGGCGCTGCCCAGCACCGGAACCAATTTGATTTGGGTCCTCGGTAGGCCTGTGACATCACCAGGATTGTTCACTGTTTGGGAAAATCTCTGTTTTCACATGGCAACGGCTCCGGTCCTCCCTGCATCTCTGAAATAAATAAAAATATATTCTAAAATAAAAAATGAATACCTCCGAGCTGATCCTAGAGCTCCTATCTCACACAGCTAGAATAGGAAGGGCCCTAATGGCAGACCATGTGTCTGTGAAGATGTGGCCGAGCCTCATGGGCAAGAGGGCCTGGCCTTGGCCTGAGCCCAGGCCGTGTGCCCACACCTCCCTGGGCTCATCCCTGGGCTGTGAGAAGGGATGAGGCGCTGGGTGCGGCCCTTCCCAGAGCAGCATCTCCTGGGGGAAGGAGCCCCCGTCTCCGGGCCTATCACAGCCTTTAGCCCAGAGCACCCCTCCCTCGGCGTCCTCTGGTCCCAGATGAAGCCTCCCCATATGAAGGGAAGTGAACAAAATGTTAATACTCAGCACACGCCCCAGCACACACAAACACGTCACTCCAAGTCCAGCGCCAGGCCTCCAACAGACTTCCTTGTGGGGCCGGAAACAGAAGCCACCAAGGCATTCTTCTTTCTCGGAGAGCTTCCCAGCGACACTCTGAAAGCCTGGGGGCACATGTCCTTAGTTGTCATAAAACTGCCAAATGTTTGCAGACGAAGCGAGCGCCTATACTGTGCTCAGTCATGTTTCTCATGGGCATTGCGATTGTTTTCATTCCACGGGTAATTTTTCCACTGCTAAACAAAGGCAGAACTCCGCCGTCCGAATTTGCTGTGAAAGACATCCTCAGAGAGTAGCAGGGCCCAGGGCTCCTGGGGACACACCTTTTCAGGCGGGCAGGGTATGTTTTTCTTTAAACACCCCACCCCAAAAAACTCTATCAGCATCCCCACATCCTACAGGTAGAGGGTTGGGATCACAAGATCAATTAGCACCTAAAACCAGGCTTTTTCTACAGCGAGGGCATTTCCTGTTTGCCCGTCTGGGACAGGAAGCCACCCCTGGGGCAGGGCGTGAGGGGCTCAGCAACAGAGACTGTGGGTGAGGCAGGGTTCCCCGGACGCAGGGCTCCTGTCCCAGGCGGTAGAGCAGGGCCACCAGAGAGCCCAGCGTGCGGCCCTCGTGCCATTAACTTGGGAGAGGGACAGACGGGCAGTGGGCATTGTGGACAAAAAAAGGCCACATAGCCGAAACCGGTTTGGCTCAGTGGTAGAGCGTCAATCTGCGGACTGAAAGGTCCCAGGTTCGATTCTGGTCAAGGGCATGTACATTGGTTGGGGGCACATCCCCAGTGGGGGTGTGTGCAGGAGGCAGCTGGTCGATGTTTCTCTCTCATCAACGTTTCTGACTCTCTATCCCTCTCCCTTCCTCTCTGTAAAAAATCAATAAGATATATTTTTTTTAAAAAGGGGGGGGGGGCGGCACATCCTAAACCTGACAAGCTCAAGGGAGGCCAACATGATGTCCCTACAAACTCAGAGGCCAGAGGCCGAAAGTAACCACAGAGGATGGTCTGATCTAAGAGAAGTCAAGGTCACAGTCACGTCCTAGGTGGTGGCTTCCTAGAGGGACAAAGGTCGCTCTTTACTTGAACTGAGCCCATCTATTATCTTTTTGCATCTTAGATGATATATCTTTGAGATAGCAGAGTAATCTCCTTTTGCCCGGCCCCTCAGAGCACAACTTCCCAGCTGAGCAAGAGACACACAGTTCTTCATTGTTTCCGCATAGTCTCCAGGTGCTGTAAACGCGGGATCGTTAACTATCCTGCACCCGCCCCTCACTCAAAAGAATTCTGTTTTACTTTTCCCAGTCCCAGAGATTTCCCCGCTTTGCTTTCTCCCATCCCTTAATTTACTGTTAATGGAGTTAATGTGACCCTCTTTAGGGCTAATTCTAATGCATAAAATAAGCTGTAAACTGCCCCCCCCCCCCCCCCCCGAGAATTTCCTCAATCTATTGAGATCTTGCTTCCCAGCAGCTGTCATTTTGGCTCAAATAAACTCATAAAAGTTATCCACAGGTTTGGACGTTTCTTACATCAACACGAAGTAGTCGCCAAAATTCCACAGAAACCCACCGAGGACTACCCTGTGGACCCATTGTGCCCCACCTGCTCCCTGTTTGCATTGGGTGAACCATCAATGATGAGAGAGAACCATTGATTGGCTGCCTCCTGCACACCCCATACTAGGGATCAAGCCCGCAGCCCAGGCATGTGCCCTTGACTGGAATCATCCCCATGACTCCTAGATGCTCTATCCACTGAGCCAAACCAGCTAGGGCCTGCATGACTTTTTCTTGGAATTCTGAACTTCCTTGTTTTAAGGTAGGAGGCCCTGGGCTAGTCTTAAGGACAGAAGGAGAAAAATAAAGGTGGCTGGCTGGTTTTTGTTTTGTTTTTTTTAATTTTGGCTTTTCAATTGGAATTGCTTACTGAGAGATCTGAACAAAACCCTTGAGTAGATAAATGAGAATCTGAGTGTGTTCAGCTCCAAAAACAAGGGGCATTTTCTCCCTCCAGTTTGAATTTTGGGTATTCTTAGGTGACTAAGAATCTATGTGGAGGGGACAGAAGGTACCCCTCGGGATGAGCAGGACCCAGAAGGGAAACAGGCTGAAGAAGCTCCAGAGGAAGAACGAGCTACTGCTCTAGGACACCTTTCCTACGAATGTTCTTCCTGTTCCGTGAAAATAACAAAAACATAGAGATCATCATAGACCTAAGGCTACTACAGTCAACAACCAGACTCGGTAGCCGAAGGGCTTCCTCCCCAGCTCTGCTGTAGACGTGTTATGTAAACACAGAGAAGAGATAGTTAGGAGCTCCCCTTAGTGAAGTTCCGCTGGCTGAATCTCTACCGAACGCCCATCACACTCAGATTCCTGAGTTAGCTGACTGGCTTCTTACGAAGTTCTCCTCTCTCTGCACCTAATAGTACTTTAACTCCATGTAACAGTTTTAACCCAGCAATGCCACTACCTTCTTTGCAGGATGAGCATCCGCTATTGTATTTTGCTTATTAACTACCTTCTTGCTTTGGAACGGTGTTCAGGAAACTCCTATGGATAATGCTGACTTAATTTGGTTACCGATGGACCTTTGAAAGGTGGGCAGGGGTGTCACTGAGCTGGATATGCAACAACTTCCACGAGGACAAAATAGAAGGTTCTTATTTACTTGAATGAGATCTGCCCAGCAAGCTGAATTAATTGGTCTAACTTAGGCTTGTTAATTGGCCAAATAAATAGCCAATATCGACACTAATGGTAGCTATGCCTTTGCTGTAGCTTATGACTTTGAAATATTGTGGAAACAGCGAGGGTCCTTATCTTCCTCAGGTCAGCCTATAAAGAATGGAAGACAGCTTACAGAATTATTAGACTTCATACAGCAAATGAGGCAGTTGGCAATTATTCAAAATGGCAGGACTTTCTGAAGCTGCCACCATGGAATCGAAAGGAAATCATGCAACTAGACACACAGCATTGAACAGATAAGTTACCCAGGCCTGAGGATGCTTCTTACTTACTGCCTGCCAAAATAAGCGAAAGGCTCTTTTCCAGTCAACAGACGACTGCAGAAGAAAGAAAGAGGACATGGCAACAAAAAGGGGGAAACTTTGAGCCAGACAAGCAGATATGGTTTGAACCCAGTCAGAAAACAATCTTACCTATTGGGGCCCAACTCCCTATACCTCAACATGTGCCTAAGCTAATGCATTGATGATTTCATGGAATAAATAATATTACTGGAAACCTCCACTATAGCTCATAAAGTGTATAGCAAATGTTCCATCTGTCAAACCCACAGGTGCCAAGGACATTTTCCACTTCCTGTGAGGTGTGATAATTGGATTTTATCCAAATGCCACCACTTCAGTGATACACATATGTATTAGTTATGATTTGCATTTTTTTCTGCGTTAAGGCATTCCCTTGTAGGAGAGCAACAATCCTAACAGTAGATAAATTGTTATTTAAAAAATGTTTGTTTTTTTTCCATTGGGGGAATTCCCTCTGAGTTACACTGACTGAAGGGACCCATTCACTGGGCAGCCCACCGGTACCATTTGGCCTATTCTTTGGCATTTTCACTGTGCCTATCTCCCTGGTCCTCTGGATTAGTGGAATGTACCGATGGTACAATTACAATTCAGCGAGGTACATTTTCAGACACTTTTAATCTCCCTCGGCCAAAAAGCGCTCTTTACCATGCGCCTCAATCTGATATCTACCACTTTTGGTAAACATACACTTTCTCCTTGTAAAACAGTTACTGTTGCTTATGCATCTACATGAAGGGCACATGAACCAACCTTATTAAAAAGAGACATTCGGCCCTGATCAGTTTGGCTCAGTGGATAGAGCGTCGGCCTGCGGACTGAAGGGTCCCAGGTTCAATTCTGGTCAAGGACATGTACCTTGGTTGCGGGCACATCCCCAATAGGGAGGTGTGCAGGAGGCAGCTGATGGACGTTTCTCTCTCATCGATGTTTCTAACTCTATCCCTCTCCCTTCCTCTCTGTTTCTGCTTCAAAGGAGCCTTGGGGTTGGCGCGAGCCCCACCACCCGCAGTGGTAGTGGTGGCGAAGGTCTAGACCACATGTGTCAAACACAAGGCCCGCGGGCCAAATCCGTCCCGCCAGGCCTTGCAATGTGGCCCGCACCGCGCTGTCATCACTGCACTCCGCTGCGTTTCCATCACAATGACAGTTTATGACTGTTCAGTAAACCATTCGGCCTGCGATTTAGGCTGGATTTTAGATTTTGGCCCCTTCTCTGATTGAGTTCGACACCCCTAGTCTAGACCAAGACATTTCCAAGAGGCAACATGGTCCGGCGGGGCTGCCCAGGGCCTCCCCTCCTACTCAGTCTCCACAGAGGTCTCAGGAAATCAGGCTCTGATCTTCCCAACGTCCTCCCTAAAATCTGGCTGAAGGCGCCTCATGGGACTCCAGTCAGAAAGCCCATCGTCTTGAAGATGATCGTGGCTCATACTGTGAAGATCCCGTCTGTGCACTCGCCTCGAAGGAGCCCCAGGATTGCGTTTTCCTTGGAAAAAGAAAACAATCCTCCTACCAAGGAGCCCACTAAGGAGGACCTCGTCAAAAAAATGTAGTGTCCCGGCCACTCCTGCTCACAGCCCAGATGTTGAATCAAACTCCAGTGGCAGAGGCCTGGACCAGAGGCTTGGACATGTCCAAGACAGTCAGGCGATCCTACAGCCTCTGGACGCCCTTCACCGTGCCTCCACCTCCACCTCCACCCCAGGCCGCCCATCCTGCTTTGGCTTCGAGAGACTGCTGGGGACAGAAGACCTGGCTGGAGTCTCACCTTTGGTGTGTTCAAAGTTTACCCAGGATCCCTGGGAATCCTTGGGTCCCAGATACGACTCTCCCTGGAATTTCCCCACCCGTGAAAGAGATGGAAGAAAAAGAAGGTGCTAGAGATCCTGAAATCGAAACTGGATGAGTGGGCTGCAGACATGAATGCTGAGTTTGAAGCTGCTGAGCAGTTTGATCTCCTGGTTGAGTGAGATGAAACAGGGGTGCTCCTAGCCAGACTTCCTTCCTCCTGTACATAGCCTCTTCCTCTGTGCAAGACACTTGGGGTCCCCTTCCCTGGCCTCACTACCTGTGCGTGTGCTGCTGCTGCACGTGAGGTCTGCACATGAGTGTCTGTGCGGTGGCAGCCGTAGGAAATAGGGTTCGCTTGGCCGGTGTCCTGCTGCAGTCAGGGTCCCGCCATCATCTCCTCCCTCCTTCACGCAGCGTCCTGGCCAGTCTCCAGTTGGACTACAGACTTGAGGGGGAGAATCACTGGCCCAGCAGGAGGAGGTTACGGGGCTGAGGGTTGTGGGTGAGAGCATCTCCACTGTTGTTGCGGAATGTGGCTGCCCTGTGCCAGCCCCAACAGGAATGCATCCCCAGCCCAGCCCGTGTGGCTCAGTGATTGAGCATCGACCTATGAAGCAGGAGGTCGCGGTTCGATTCCCGGTGGAGGCACGTGTCTGGGTTGCACATTCAATTCCCAGTGTGGAGTGTGCAGGAGGCAGCCAATCAATGATTCTCATCATTGATGTTCCTTTCTCTCTCCACCTCTTCCTTTCTCTCTGACGTCAATAAAAGTATATTTAAAAAGAAAAGAAACAGGCACCCGCAGCCAGAGCAGCCTCAGGCTTTCCCTCCTGGGTTGCCTTCTGTTGGTGGCTTGGTTCCATCTAAGTACAAAGGCTTGGGTTTCCTTAGATTCTGTAGAATCTACAGTGTAGATGGTCCAGGAGAGCGTTTGTGGACTTGGGACAGTTCTCTCTGGGAGGAAGAAGCTGGACACTCAGGCAGTAGAACTGGGTCTAGAAGGAGAGTGGGAAAGCCTTCCTTGGCTTCGGACCATAGGTGTTTACTCCTTAGAGGCTGTACTTCATAGTTCTGTGTTCTGCTGTCGAGGTATTTGGTTAAAAACTAGGCCGATGGAGTGCTGGCGTGGAGGGCAAAGGGTGAATTTGGGGGTATGGCACCAGGTACCACAGGTTCCAGCCTCTATAGAACCTGAGGGTTGGCTGGGGAGGGGCCCATGGCAGAAGGTGACCCCTCTCATCATGCACATCTGTTTCTTACAAACTAACATTGACAGTCTACTCAGCTCTAGAACAAAAACATAGGTTAAGCAGTCCTAGTCCCACTGGCATTTTGCAGCTACACATGTAAAGTTCTAGGAAGCTTTTCTCACATTCCAGAAGGGTGAGGAGTCAGGTCGATAGCAGTGTTAACCTTTAGCTTCCTTAGTGCCCTGTCACAGGAGGACACGGCCTGAGGCAGGTGCTAGGAGTTGAGCTAGGGGGCAGAGAAAGATCATCTTCCTGTTTTCAAGGAACCCCACTCCCACCATTTCTCTTCTCACTGCTGGTAAAAGAGGTGCTTTCAAAGGCTGCCCAACCACACTTTGCTCCATCCCCCACGTGTTGACACGTACAGGGCTGTGGAAGTAGAGGCTAGTGAATAGCAGAGTGTCAGGGAAGATGGGCTTGGCTCAGCCACCTGCACGGCACTGATGAAGCTCTTCACGGGGCCTGGGAGTCCCCGCCTACCTGTTCCACACTTCGTGCTTTGTCAGATCTTACAAGCAAGCCCCTTTGTCAGGTGGGCCAGATGTCCTTGAGCCGGACCACACCTGAAGAATCCTTCTCCTCACTGGCTGGTGGCCAGGACTCCTGAGAATTGTTTTAGTCCTGCAGAATCAGGAGTAGCCAGATGATGTTGAGCTGATGTCATTGCTGCAAACTTCTCTCCCTGAAAAACTAAGAATGTGGAATTTAAGGAAATTTTTAAAAAAATAAACCTGGTTGAAGAGGGGAGAGAGAGAGAGAGAGAGAGAGAGAGAGAGAGAGAGAGAGAGAGAGAGAGAGAGAGAGAGAGAGAGATTCGCCCTCACTGGTTTGGCTCAGTGGATAGAGCATGTGGACTGAGAGTCCTGGGTTTGATTCCAGTCATGGGCACATGACTCAATCCCCAGTGGTGTGGGGGTGGGAGAGAGTGCAGGAGGTGGCTGATCAATGATTCTCTCTCATCATTGATGTTTCTCTCTCTCTCCCTCTTCCTCTCTGAAATCAATAAAAATAAAAATATTAAAAAAAAAAAAAGAAAAGAAAGAAAAAATAAAAAGAGATTCTGGCCTGACTGCTGAGGCTCAGTGGTTGAGCACTGACCTATGAACCAGGAGGTCACAGTTTGTTCGATTCAGGGAAAGGGCACATGCCAGGGTTGCGGGCTCAGTCCCCAGTAGGGGGCATGCAGGAGCAGCCAATCAATGATTCTTTCTCATCACTGATGTTTCTATTTCCCTCTCCCTTTCTCTCTGAAATCAATAAAAAAAAAATTTAAAAGAGATATTCTGCATTATTGTCAAGGATTTATTAACTAGCTTAAAGAAATTGATAATTGGTAAGGGATTCATTTCATAGTGTGTTCCCAGGAGACAAAGACTTCAAAGACCATAACGTACAACCAGGAGATCTTGTCTCTTGGAAAGATATCAACCTCAAATGGACATCTACCCTTGTCTCTGATACACCTCCACTTATAGCAGATCAAAGACTTCTCAAGTATTAGCCGGTTTGGCTCAGTGGATAGAGCGTAGGCCTGCTGACTGAAGGGTCCCAGTTTCAATTCCAGTCAAAGGCACATCCCTGGGTTGCAGGTTTCTCTCTCTCTCTCTTTCTCTCTCTCTCTCTCTCTCTCTCTCTCTCCTCCCTTCCTCTCTGAAATCAATAAAAAAAAGATAAAAAATGACTAGTCACTGACATCAGAGATAGCTATTCAAAGACATCAGCAACACCTAGATATCTACAAATTGATGTTGATCATAAAAAAATATTCATTTGACTGTCTTCACCTGCCCACTAATAAGATTGGTCATTATAATAGTTATTCTTGTTCTCTGGGCTTTTCTCAAACCTTGTATATGTACTCCAACTGTTAATAATTGCTGAAGGTGTACAATATAATGTTTGTATTATCGATAGTATTTTTTTTTATGGTTTCTCTTTGGAAAATTTAGAAGGAATGTTATTGCAGAAGGAGGAAAAGGGATGTGTATGTTTTTGAGATTAAAATGAAGTAGATTGTTATTCTTTATTATTTCTGAATGAGTAAAAAGAGAAACTAAGAAAGACAAGAACAGTTGTAGAAGACTAGTGGAAAAGGAATCTTGAGAAAGGAATTCTGTGTGTAAATGTGTGGACAAAATGGGACCACATAACAAGTTCAGGGGAGGCCTGCATGGCAGCCTTACAAACTCAGAAACTCAAAGAAACCACTTAGGATGGTTTGAAATTTAAACTTCCTCACTAGCCCTAGCCACTTTGGCTTAGTGGATAGAGCATCAGCCGGTGGACTAAAATGTCCCAGGTTCGTTTCTGGTCAAGAGGCAACCAATCGATTGATGTGTCTCTCTAACATCAAAATTTCTTTCTCACCCCAGCCGGTTTGGCTCAGTGGATAGAGCATTGGCCTGCGGACTGAAAGGTCCCAGGTTCGATTCCGGTCAAGGGCATGTACCTTGGATGCGGGCACATCCCCAGTATGGGGTGCGCAAGAGGCAGCTGATTGATGATTCTCTCTCATCGATGTTTCTAACTCTCTATCCCTTTCTCTTCCTCAATGTAAAAAAATCAATAAAATAGCCGAAACCGGTTTGGCTCAATGGATAGAGCGTAGGCTTGGGGACTAAAAGGTCCCGGGTTCGATTACGGTCAAGGGCATGTACCTTGGTTGCAGGCATATCCCCAGTAGGGGGTGTGCAAGAGGCAGCTGATCGATGACTCTCTCATCGATGTTTCTAAATCTCTATCTCTCTCCTTTCCTCTCTGTACAAAAATCAATAAAATATATTTTAAAAAATAATTTCTTTCTCTGTGTTTGCCCCCTCTTTTCCATTCTCTCTGAGAAATCAATGGAGAAATATCCTCGGGTGAAGATTAAACAAACAAAAAGTAAAAAAACCTTCTTAACCAAAGGTGAGTCAGTGCAAGGAGTCATGCAGGTAGTCATGTCCTAGGCCAGTATCGCCTCTCATGAAGGTCATTCTTTACCACCCTGGCTGGTGTGGCTCAGTTAGTTGAGCATTGCCCCATGAACTAAAAGGTCACCAGTTCAATTTTCCATCAGGGAACAGCCTCCTAAGGTCACCAGTTAGATTCCCCCTCAGGGCACATGCGCGGTGGGGAGTGTGCAGGAGGCAGCCTGTCAATGTTTCTCTATCACATTGATGTTTCTCCCTCTCCCTTCCTCTCCCTCTAAAGTCAATAAAAATAGATTTTTTTTTAGAAGTCAATCTTTACCTTAACTGAGCCTACCTGTTGTCTTTTGCACCTAGGATGACATACATTTGAAATGTCCGAGTTATTTCCTTTTCCAGACTCTTCAGGGCATAACCTCCACCAGGGCAGGAGACACAGAATTCCTCATTGTTATCTTATTCTCGAATATACCATCTCCGTGTGCTACAAATGTTGATAGCTAACTATCCTGTACCCACCAATGTAAAAGAACTATGTGCCCCTCCATTTTGCCTTATTATCCAATCCCAGAGATTTCCCCACTTTGCCTTCTCCCCCCTCACTAGTCTATCACCATTGGATTTCATGTAGCCCCCTTACAGATTCCTCCTTTGATTGTAATCTATAAAACAAGGTGCAAAACTGTCACTATCTGGAGCATTTTCTCAATCCCTTGAGATTTTACTTCCCAAGAATTGTCATTAGTTTGGCTCAAATAGACTCATAAAAATTATCCACAGGTTTGGATTTTTCTTACATTGACAAATGCTAGAACCCAATTGTGGGAAGATGCTTACTCCCTAACCCAACAAAAATTACTAGCTATATTATTAATTCATATGGAAGCTGAAGTGGTTATAAAAACATGGTCCTCTATAATGCTGCTAAGACACAGGAAATGTACATATGAAACTCTTACTGTTTTCCTAGACTCTGGGAAATTTTAAATGGTAATAATAATTTACAGCCTTGGCCGTGATTAAATCTTAAAGTTACAGTCCTAATTGTACAACTAGCAGGAATCAGATTAATAATGATAATGACAATTGGGTGCTTCCAATGGGAAGTAGATAGGACATATTAAAATAAGAACAACAACAACAATACCTATCTCATGGTACTGTAAAAACAAAAGAGATGCATGGTGTGCCCTCCAGCTCTAAGTAAATGTTATACTAGGTGCAAAATACAGGAAAGTGAAATGGTAGCAAAACTTAAATCACAGCTTTTAGGTTAGAAAGCCAGATGGCTTGTTTCTTTTCTCTTTTTAAAAATTTTATTTTGTTAATCCTTACCCGAGGATATTTTTCCATTGATTTTTTAGAGAGAGTGGAAGAGAGAGGGAAAGACAGAGAGCAACATCGATGTGAGAGAAACACATAGACTGGTTGTCTCCTGCACAAGCCCTGACCAGGGCCTGGGCCAGGGAGGAGCCTGCAACCAAGGTACATGTAGCCCCCTTACAGATTCCTCCTTGACCAGAATCAAACCCTTTGGTCCACAGGCTGGCACTCTATCCACTGAGTCAAACTGGCTAGGGCCAGAAGACTTGTATGTGTGTGTGTGTATATATATATATATATTTTTTTAATACCTTTTTATTATTTCAGAGAAGAAGGGAGAGCGAGATAGAAACATCGATGAGAAAGATCATCGATTGACTGCCTCCTTCATGCCCCCTACTGGGGATCAAATCCACAATCCAGGCATGTGCCTTGACTAGAAATTGAACCAGTGACCTCTTGGTTCACTAGTCAATGTTCAACCTCTGAGCTATACGGGCTGGGCATGAGGACTTTGTCTTAAAAAATATATATATATATATATATATATATATATATATTATTGATTTCAGAGAGGAAGAGAGAACCATCAATGATGAGAGAGAATCATTGATCGACTGCCTCCTGCATACCCTCTACTGAGGATCAATCCCTCAACCAGGGCATGTGCCCTTGACCAGAATGAAACCTGGGACCCTTCAGTTGACAGGCTGATGCTCTATTCACTGGGCCAAACCAGCTAGGGCACGAGGGCTTTTCTCTTAATGAAGGCCTATAACACCTGACTGCCTCCCATTTATTTGCCTTTCCCTTTTGAGAAAATTTTGGCGTTGACTTCCATCAAGTTTATAGTCTTGCCGCATTCCCAGGGGTCCATTGTTCAGCAAGACAAATGGTGACACTAAGACTTCCTAGGAATGAGCCTTCCTAGCACCCTGGGGACACATTATCCAACCAAGTGGTTGGTCACCAGTGCATCCTTTGGATTGATTTATAACCTAAAGAAGGAAGTGTGGGTGAAAAGGGGATTACATACTAAACCTGACAAACTTTAGAGGAGACATGCATGGTGGGCCCTACAAACTCAGAGTCCAAAGTAACAGATAGTCTGAACATTAAAATTCCTAATTAAGAGTGGGTCATAGCAGTGGTCATAACCTAGGCCTGTAGCATCTTCCTTGACAAAGGCCCATCTTTACATCCACTGAGCCTGCCTATTGTTTTTGTTTTTGTTTTTGTTTTTGTTTTGCCTCTAAAGTCACACACCCTTGGAATGTCAGAGTAATCTTTTCCAGACCACCTCAGGCACACCTACCGCACCAGAGCATGAGATACGAACTCATTGTGTTTTCTTCCCTGTGTGCTGTAACTGTTGTTAGCAACCCTGGATCTACCGATGCGGAAGAAGTGTGTGTCTCTCTGTTTTACTCCTTATCCAATCTCAGAGATTCCCAGAATTTACTTTCTCCTGCCCCTTTATTCTACCACCAGTGGATCTCATGCAACCCCTCTTCCGTCTCCTTCTTTGATTCTAATGTATAAAATAAATTGTAGAACCGCCATTCTCTGATGCATTGTTGTCCATTTGTTGAGATTTTATCTTTCTGGCAATTTTCATCATTTTGGCTCAAATAAACTCATAAAAATTCTGTACAGGTCCCAACATTTCTTACCTGGACAGTATGTAATGAAACAAAGAGCCCAAGTTGGCTGGAGGGGGAGAGGGGAGACTTACTCTTCTCAAGGATGGACCTGGAGTTTATGGGGGGTCTGCTTCACCTGTCCAGCAGGGAGTCCTGCACTGATCCAGAGGGCAGAGGGTAGCCTGGTCCTTGGTGGGGCCTGTCCCTACACCCTGCTAAGTCACCACAGGGCTCAGGACTCCAAGTCCAGTCTTGTTCATGCCCATCAGTGCAGGGCAGTTGTCTCTGGCAACTAATTCTCTCTGGGTGCCACCTTTCCAGGTCCCTGCAGGTGCTCCCGAGTGAGTTGAGAAGAACTGGGCATCCCCGCGCTGGGTGGGTAGCTCGGTTGGTTAGAGCATAGTCCTGATAGGACTAGGTTATAGATTCCATCCCTGTGTATAGGGTACATACAAGAAGCAACCAATGAGCCTGGTGGCATGGCTCAGTGGTTGAGTATTGACCTATGAACCAAGAGATCATGGTTTGATTCCCGGTCAGGACACATGCCTGGGTTGTGAGCTGGATCCCAATGGGGGTCGTGCAGAAGGCAACCAGGCAATGATTCTCTCTCATAATTGATTTTTCTATCTCTTCCTCTCTGAAATCAATTTTTTTTTTTTAAAAAATCAACCAATAAATGCATAAATAAGTGGAACAACAAATTGCTTCTCTCTTGCTCTCTCTCTAAAAGAAATAAAATAAAAATAAAAAATTAAGTGAAAGAGGCCGAAACCGGTTTGGCTCAATGGATAGAGCGTCGGCTTGGGGAATGAGGGGACCCAGGTTCGATTCCGGTCAAGGGCATGTACCTTGGTTGCGGGCATATCCCCGGTGTGGGGGTGTGCAGGAGGCAGCTGATCAATGACTCTCTCATCGATGTTTCTAACTCTCTATCTCTCTCCCTTCCTCTCTGTACAAAGTCAATAAAATATATTTTTAAAAAAATTAAGTGAAAGAGGAAAGGAAGGAAGAGAGACAGAGACACAGAGACAGGGAAGGGAGGCAGGGATGGAGAGAAGGGACAGAGAGAAAACCGTGCACCCCTGTGCTTAGGGCACCGCAGCCATGGGAAGAAGGCAACTCCAGCAAGGAGAGCGCCCTTCTGGGAAAGGTGCCCGAGTGTCTTCCCATTCCACGTGCTCAATCTGCCAATGAGGCGCTTGGGAGAAAGAATGGCCGGGGCGGAGGCAGGCGCCCCGGTTTCTTTCAGAGGAAAGTAAGTCGAAAGGGCTGAGGGTTCTAGATAGGGAGGAGGGGCTCCGCAAAGCAGGAAGTGCTGGACTGTGCGCAGGGAGGGGCCCCGAAGCCTGCACTGGAGCGGGGGCACCACAAGGGAGTGCTCCAGACGCCTCCGGGGAGCCCAGGAGGCCCTCGGCCACGCTCCCTCCTGGTGCTGCCTACAGCTCCTTCCCAAACTCCCGCTGCAGCGCACGCCGCGGCCGGGAGGGGGCGCCGGGCGGCGACGTGGGCGGGGTGAGGCGGGGGATTCAAGCTTCCAGCCTGTTATAAGGCGCGGAGCCTGAGAGCGATTCATTCCGAGACGCCGAGCTCGGTCCGCAGGTGCCCTCCACCTCAATGGCCTCCGCCGGAGCCCGCCTGCTGCTCTGCTTCGCCGGCCTGCTGGCCGTCACCGCGGCTGCCGCCTCGGACCTCGGGGTCGGGGCTGCCGCTGCGCCCCCGGGAAGCCGCGTCCGCAGGGAGCTGCCCGCCGATGATGCTGCGGGTGTCCGCTTGAGGCGTGCCACCACCCGCCGGCCGGTAAGACTCGCACCTCCGAGCCTCAGTTTCCCTGAGGCCCGGGACACACCAAGGGAGGAGGGCGCTAGCTCCCGGGGCCTCGCCAGCAGGGACCTGACTGACTTCCGGTGTCCCCCTTTCTAATGTGGGGACCAAGCTTGCCGGGATCCAGGGAGCAGAAGGGTTCTGGACGCCACCCCTCCGCACAGCTGGGTATTATAAAAACCTTGACCTTGGCTTTTGGGTAGTTTTCGTTGACATTAAAGCAACATTCTACTAGGTCAGGAGAATATGCCGTTTATTTGGGGTCAGAAGGTAGTTGGGAAATACCTGGAAATAACTTGATGTTCATGGGATTGGAAAGAAACGTGAGCTGATCCCCTCCCGCAATCTACTTGGTGAAATTCATTGTAAAAAATGGAACTACTTTTCCCCTGGGAGAAGGTCTGGGGGAAGGAGGTGTGAGGGCTGCAGAAGCCCAGTGAGGTGTGACTTCTGGATGTGCAGGAGTCACCCCTAGCTCTGCCCTGCTCCTTCTCTCCCCGCTGGGGTGAGGGGAATCAGGATGGGTAGGAGGGTGTTGGGAGAGCCCTCAGTGTGGTGGGGTCTTTCAGACAGGAAGGTGATTGGAGTCCCTGCATTCTCAAGATGCTTATCGGCCTTGCAAAGGATAGAGAAGCAGTGGTGGCCTCAGGCCTGAGCTTCTGCTCTCAGCATCACACTTGGGATCACCAAGGGCAAGGACACCCCCTCCTGTGGAAGCAGCCAGCCCTTCTGGCTCCCTGGGAGGGTCCTCCCTGAAATCCAGTCTCCACCTGAGCTACTTCCCAGGGATTGAAGGCAGACCCCTCCCAGGCAGTCAACCACACCCTTGAGGGGCAGGGGATACATTGCCAGGAAGCAGATAAGGAGCTGGGGTGCTTCCAGGCAGGGTTCTGGCCTTGGACCCTCTTTGGGAGTCAAGGTGGCACCAGAGATTCCCCAGCTCCTTTCTGAGAGTCCCTGAGGCTGGAGACCTCCGTCAGCCAGGGCAGCTGCTGGACACCCACTCACACCACGGCCCATCTCCCAGGTCTCCAGACCAACATGGCTCCAACTCTCTGCTCTCCCCACACCAAACTGGGTCCGATCTGGTCCATGCACAGGACACTGGACCAGCTGGGTGGGCCAGCTCGGCATGCTCACGCAGCCCTCGTGGAATCCTGCCATGTTTCTACCAAGGGCAGTTGGAGGCTGCAAGTGGCATCACAGATCCTTGTGTTCGGTGAGCAGCCAGCAGGTTGGCATCTCGCAGGGCCCACCGACCAATAAGACACGGGAAAGCTGGAGAGAGACAAGGCCCTGGACACTTGGAGGCTCCTCCCACAGAAGCCCCCATATCCTCACCACGGCAGTGGTTCCCGCAGAAAGCCCAGGGATGAGAGACCACCAGATCTGTCTCTGATGAAAGGACCTCACCAGCTCTAAAATGCTGGGTCCTTCCATTGGCCCTGGAGTCGGTGCCCATGACCTCATCTAAGCCCTCTTGGGCCAGTTTCTATCCTAGCTGGCAGCCTTGCCTGGAGCCCAGATACTCTGAGG
This sequence comes from Pipistrellus kuhlii, assembly GCF_014108245.1. Lineage (NCBI taxonomy): Eukaryota > Metazoa > Chordata > Mammalia > Chiroptera > Vespertilionidae > Pipistrellus > Pipistrellus kuhlii. The sequence continues at coordinate 29,214,871 of NW_023425573.1, forward strand.
CCTGCTGTCCAAAGGGCTACAGACCTCTCCCTGGAAGGTACCTGCTGAGAACTTTCCTACCTGTCATGACTGGTCAGAATGCAGTAGGCAGGGGAATGTACATTTCTGGACCGGTCACTGTCCTTGCTCGGGTCAAATGTCCTGTAAGTCCTGAGGAGGTTGGGCAGTGTCACGCCCCATACACAGGCCTTAAAATCCTGACATCTCAGTGCTGGACCGCCCAGACCCCCTAACTGCCCTGGACTGAGGGCTGAAATCAGGTTCCCTGGAACTTCAGAAGATGGGGGTGGGATGGGAGGCCAGCTGATCAGTCGCCTATGGGTGTCAGTGGTCAGAGCCTTCCGGTAACTCTGATAGAGGGAGTTGGAAGAGGCCAGGTGGTGCAGCTGGGCTGAAGAGCTCTGCACCTGTCTTTCTCTCCCACAATGTCCAGATCATGGTGTGGCCCATTCCCCATGGTCCTCCCCAGGGGCTGTGCGTCAAGGGCTCCACTGAGGGCCAGTCCTATATATGACCTCCTGAAAAGTGTCCTGTCTAGTCTGCTCGGTGGACATCCACTGTGACGGACAGGGTGTGGGAACCAACCTGATGCTTTCTAGGAGTCCACCACCGAGAGAACAGCCATGCTGGACAGTTGGGAGGCCTGGAAAGCTCTACTCAGGAACAATGCTAAGGCCAAGAAGAGCAAAGGCCAGAAGCTGGAGGTAAGCAAGGCCAGCCAGGATGTGTGTGCGAGGAGCCTACAGTTGTGGGCCCTCCATGAACCCCCAGCCCACATCCCCCAACGGCCCCCAATGGCACACCCTGAGCACTTCATCAAGCAGACTCTTACCTTTGGCCTGGGGTCAGAGAGCACAGAAAGCGTCCAGCCAGAGGCTCAGGTGGCTCTGGGGCCTGCTTCTACCATTTACCCTGAACCCCTGGAATGCCAGGCAGCCCCATCAGCTCTCCTCCTCCTCCATCCTGCTATAGACCTGGGCTGGCAGCTTTCAAAGCATGGAACCTTACTGCCTTCTTAGCAGTCTGAGACCCCAGAGGCTGACCTTAGAGGTCAGAGGTTAAAGTGGAACCCCTTTTGCCTGCCTGTTAGTGGCAGGAATTTGCAGAGCAGGTGCCCATAGTTCACAGCCTGTCCATTCAGATGTCTTCACGGCCAAGTTTCCCTTCCAGTCATGCCCCCAAATCCTTGCCCTCCTGGACAACTCAAGGCCCGTCAACTCATCAGAACTGGTGAAGGAGCTCCGGCGGCTGATCGAAGGTAGTAGATGCACACCATGTGGGGATATACTCCTGGGTGTGAGTGGGGCTGGGAAAGGTCTCCCAGAGGAGCCAGTCAGGCTAGGCCTCAGCATGCCTGCAGCACCCAATAAAGCCCCTGCACTGTGCCAGGCTCAGGGTGAGGAGCTGGGGGTGGGAGTGTGGTAAGGAGGACACTGCAGAGGAAGGTGGACTTAACCACTTGGTGCCCAGTAGGTGCTTGGGGACCAGCACCCACACCCAACCTGGGAAGTCAGGTGAGTCCAGGAAAGACCAGGAGATCTGAACCCATACCCCCTCAAGTGAGGAGTGTCAGGAGGGGGCCAGTGCTCTCGAAGCTTTCACAGTGCTCCTCTGATTCCCCCAGTGACACCTGGGAGATTTAAGGCTCAACCCAGTCAACAGGCCCCAACTGCAAACCCCAACTTCTTCCCCTCCATCACCTCTGCCCCTTCTCGACAGATCTCAGCTGCTGGCAGAGCCCTTGGGAGGCTGCCTGGTAGGGCGGGAGGACTGTACAGGGACAGCACAGGGCTAGCATTACCAGGGCACCATCTGACCCAGGCTGGGCAGCTGAGATGAAAGGCATAGAGTAGGGGTTCTCAACCTTTATAATGCCGTGACCCTTTAATACAGTTCCTCATGTTGTGGTGACCCTCAACCATAAAATTATGTTCGTTGCTATGACCCACAGGTTGAGAACCGCTGTTGTAGAGCCTAAGACCATTGGAAAACACAGATATTTACATTATGATTCATAACAGTAGCAACGAAAATAGTTTTATGGTTGGGGTCACCACATGAGGAACTGTATTTGTGGCATTAGAAAGGTTGAGAACCAGTGGCATAGAGGGAGACAACAGAGCTGAGCTAAGGGGCTGGGGGATGTCTCTGCACTGTGGATGGAGGAAATGGGTAGCCACATTATTTACTAGATTAACTTTATTATGAAGAACCTAGTGACCTTCCCCCCACTTTAATTCAATATAGTGGTCAGTTACATACAGTTTCAGAGGCTGAAGAACTACATGTTATTTCCAGTATAGTTGCAATGATGTTTATGTATACCCAGCTTCCTTCCAAAGTTGACCAGAGCTGGTTGATATGATTGCATTCGCTGATACAGTAAAACCATAAACAGAAGGGGGAAATGCGGGTAGGATAAGGAGGTAAGGCAGAGAACAAGGGCACTGGATGTGAATCTGCCCTAAAAGCTTCCGGGTAGCCAGTGTGAAGGGAAACAGGAGCAGGGCAGGGTTAAGAGGCAAAGCTTCTGCCTGCCGGGCAGGCTGCAGTCTCTGGGAGGGGTTTGAGGGAGGGGGGCATGGAAAGGAGGGCTCAGCCTCCACTTGCTCTGTGCCAGAATATGTGCCACTGCGAGAGCGCATGTTGCTGGGCCTTGCCTCACATGATGCAGAGAAGGCAACAGGGAACAGGGACAGCGTGGACGAGCTGGCAGAGGCCCTGGTCACGAGCCCACGGATCATGGGGGGCGCCTTCCACTGCCGCCTGCGCCAGAAATTGTCGGTGGAGCGGCGCACGCTGCATGAACTTGGTGGCTACTACCTGGTGAGTCCTGGCCTGGGGGTGGGGAGGGCAAGGAGAGGGTGTGGTGGGCCCAGGTGACCCTGTCTGCACTCCACAGCCTGAATCCGAGGGTGCTTTCTTTCGTGGTCTGGGCCTGAACCTGACCAGCGGCCAGTACAGAGCGCCAGTAGGGGGCTTCTACGCTCTTGCTGCCACGCTGCACGTGGGTGAGACCTAGTGCCAGTGTGTGTGTATGGGGGTGGAGGTGGGGGAGGGGGAGGAGAGGCTGGGAAGAGACCCTCGGCTCCATCCACTGACTACTCTCTCCATCCCCTAAGCCCTTCCTCAGCATAGGAAGCCAGAGCAGCGGCACCCTCGGGACCGCCTGCGCCTGCTCATCTGCATCGAGTCCCAGTGCCAGAATCACACGTGAGTGGGCACGTGGGTGGGGGCGGGGAGTGCAGGCAGGGAGTGCAGGCAGTTTAGGGCACTGGACCTGGACCCTGTCCTCCATCCTCACTGCCACCTTAACCTGGGTGACCCCAATGCTCTCATCTCAGCAGCAGGAGCTAACTGGGCTTCCTGGGCACCCCCCTTCACCTCAACCATTCCCAGACCCCTCTGTGACCCATCCCCATTAACTCTCCCACCAGCTCCTGTAAACTTCCTTCACTGTCCGTGACCATGCCCACCTTCCAACTGCACGTGGTCACTGAGGGCAGGGGTTCCTCCCTCTGTCCCCCACCCAGAACAGATCCAGACCCAGGCAGATGCTGGCAATAGCTGAAGACAGGAATGAATGAAATTCAAAACTTCTGATTCTCGTTTTGAAAGCCCTCCACATTGGCCTGGCCCTCCCACCTAAGCTGCAGCAGCCAGTGCAGTGGGGTTCCTCACAGAGCTGCTTCTAGCTGCGGCCGGGCTTGCCTTTCCTGGCACCTGCAGCACAGCTGGTCCTGTGGAGACTGGCCTCCTTTTGGGAGCCCCGTTCAGAAGTTGCCTCCACCGGAAGATCCAAGATAGCTGTCCCCTTGGCACTTTGCTGGGTCTTGTGTGGTAACATTGGCAGGGTCTGGGGTGGAAGCTCTGAGTGATCCTCTTTCTGCTTTGGCCACAGATCCCTGGAGGCTGTCATAGGTCTGCAGAGCGGCAGTGAGCTCTTCACCATCTCCGTGAATGGTGTTCTGTATCTGCAGGTACAGGGGCAGGGTTGGGCACGTGAGGGGAGGTGAAGGAGGGGCTTGCCACCTGGTTTGTGGCCATGAGGGTGACCTGGCAGGGAGGGGTGCTGGTGGGCATTAAGGGGCTCTGGGTGCAGCACCCCAACTCCAGGCCTGGGAGAGGCTGGGGACCCACCACAGCCTTCAGACTAGTGCAGGCAAAGCTGGGCCATGTCTGTTTCCTTTTCCCGAATCTCACTCTGCCCACAGGGCCACTGGCTCTCAGCAGCAGCATTGAGACCTCCCAAGTCTCACACTGAGGGTTGGTGCTCCTAGTGATAGAACCCAGGCTGACTCCCTCATGACACCTGAGCCCACTGCCATTGCAGGAAGCAGGGCATGTAGTTATTTTCTTTCTAGCACTGAGGATTGGGGCATGTAGTCAAGGAATTGATGCAAAGGTGAGATTCACTAAAAAAGAAAAGCTGTCAGTGTGGCTGTGTGAACAACAGCTCACATTTAAATAGCACTATGCAGGCCCCATTCTAAATGCGTTGCAAAAATGACCCATTTCATTTGACCCACTTTGAGGTGGGTACTACTATTATTCCCATTTTACAAACGGGAACAGAGCACAGAACGGTTAAATAACTTGCCCAAGCTCACACAGCAGCCAGGATTGGAGGCCCAGCTGCTGAAAGGCATTTTTAGTGGTCTGGTCTGGTCTCAGGCACCAAACACGTGGGAAAAGCCAAATGGCTCACGGTGCAACTGGAGTCCTAAAATGCAGGAGGGGGAGGAGGGTTCCTGATGTCTACAGTTTTGGGAGTTCCCAGGGGATGGGATCCTGCTGGTGTGTGGACACCTGGAGCAGCCATGCCAGAGTACTGATCATTCCCATGATAGCCCTGCCCAACGGGTCAGACACCAGGCCTGTGGGACGGGGCCATCCTCATACACAAGGTTAGAGTCTTACAGGCTCCATATGCAGCATAGAAGCCTGTTGACCCCCTGCTGGCCTTGACCCACTGCTGGCCTTGAGCAGAGATTCCCTCTCACACATGTGAACTGCAGGAGCCCATAAGCACAGGGACCAATGGAGCTGGAAAGAAAGCACTAGAACAGGGCAGAGGTGCTGTGTTTTGAGGGTGTGTGGCTGCCAGTGCCCAGACTGACTCTGCCCTTCTCATCTGCCCTTCTCACAGATGGGGCAGTACATCTCTGTCTTCCTGGACAACGCCAGCGGCTCCCTCGTCACTGTGCAAGGCGGCTCCCAGTTCAGCGCTCTCCTCCTTGGCATCTGAGCAGTATCGAGTTGGGTCCCAACAATCTCTGGGCCTTGTTAGTGACAGAGGCCACATGCAGGATAAAGTCCATCCAACTGCCCACAGTGGTCCTTGCAGTTCAGCCCAGAGACGGCCACTCCAGGCAGCCTGGGGAGGTGACAAGCAAACCTGCTGCCCAGAACCAGAAAGGACTTTAAGATCCAGCTTTACCAGGGTTCAGCGCACCCAGGCCTGGGGCCCCCAGCTGGCCTATAGACTTATCTAAAATCTCAGCTCCCCCTGGCCTGCATGGCTCAGTGGTTGGGCATCAACCCATGAACCAGGAGGTCAGTTTCATTCCTGGTCTGGGCACATGCCCAGGTGTGGGCTCGATTCCCAGTGTGGGACATGCAGGAGCCAGCCAACCAATTGCTCTTTCTCATCACTGATCTTTCTTTCTTCCTCTCTGAAATAAGTAAAAATATATTTAAAAAATAAATAAAACCTCAGCCTCTTCACTGTGGCCAAGCCCCGCCCTTTCCATCTTTCTTAGTGTTGAGAATGCTGGCACAGGGGAATGGCCGGCCTGCCCGCTAGGGTGTCCTGTGTAGAGGGACAAGGCAGTCTGTGCAGGGCCCCCTAGGGTACATGAGCTGCTGGAGGGCCAGCTTTAGCAGCAGCCTTCTCACTGTGCCCATCTCCACCTGGGGCTCCATCCCAACCACGCCTTTGGCCTGTACTGATCACAGGATCTGACTCTCTTTGTGGCCCCTTGGTGCAGCAGCCTTGGACATCAGACAGACACTGGACAGGGCTAATGGGGTGCAGAGCAGGGAGTCTGGGCCCAGCTTCCAGGAGCTCCTTTCACTTATTAACATGTACAAGCTAACGGGCATCTCAACTTGATGATTTATCAAAGAGGAGCAGTAAACCTTTTCATAGACAAGGTCCTTTCCCATCCCTTCTGAGGCTGACTCACTGCTAGGATCCACCAGCCATGAGGAAGAACGAGAACATGCTTGAAGGCCCGCCCACCCACCTGACCAGGCAGAACAGAGGCTTCCCAGGAGCTAGCAGCCCTTGGTCCCCCCCCAGCCTAGCAGGGTCCATGGGTTCTGGGGCTCTTCAAGGCATCCACTCCAGTTAGGTGAAAAGAGGCTACAAGCTCAGACAGGCGGAGATGGAGACCATACGGAGAAAGAGCTGGTCTTGAGAGGGCTGGGTACCACCAAGTCCCGTGCTGTTGCTGCAGTGATAGCATCTACATAGCTGTCAGCCTACAGTACATTCCATCTAAGGAGCAAGAATGACCCAGAGCAGGTGGTCCTTCTGAAGTTACCCCAACACCCCACCCATCCATTCACACAATGGGCTCACATGAAATCTGGTACGAGGATATTGTGGGGACAATGGCTTAATCTCTTAGCTGGCCTGAGGATGACTTCCCCAGGAGCCTACACAGAAGTAAACATCTCACTCCCAGCTGGCTCCCAATATGAAACCCTGTACCCCTTGCCAGGCCTGGCACAGGCACAGTTCTCAGTAGGACCCGCCCTACTAAGAAGTGCCAGCTGGCCTGGTCCTGTGTCCCTCTCTCTCTGATAAGGGTTGGTGTAGCCACAGATATTTTAGGAAAGTTATCTTCTACCCTTGAAAAAGCCACAGATCTCTTTCACTTTCTCCACTTAAGTATTATAGCCATTTATTAGAGTGTTTATTGTTAGTATTGCCAGATTAAATATATTTATATAACTAAATTTATGAATTGATCAAGAATTGTTACGTGATAATACAAAAATAAAGTATAGACCTTAAAATATAGGATCTTAATCATTTTAGGCTAAGGATGGGGAGGAGTGACCTCTTTGAGGTGAGGTGGGGGATGACCCCCAGCTGGGGAGGAGGCTTGAACTTCACGAAGAAGGTGGGGAAAGGGCCTTGCTAGGGAAGCCTCAGTGGCAAGCCTCTTCCAACTCTGAGACGGCTGGGAATTAGGGGCATGTGAGTCACATGCTGATACCTAGTTTGCTATAGGAGGATGTTTATTGAACAAATTATTTATTTCCCAATTTGAGCTTTTGAGGCTCTTTCCTTCAATGATGCCAGTTCCTCAGCAGCAATAGAACCTGGCATGTTACTCTCTGGGGAAGGGTGTGCTCAAAATGTTCCCCTGAGGTACTTGTAAGCAGGGACACCAATCCCACCAACTGAATGGGTGATAAGACCATGTGTGTATGCTGGGCAGAGGCCAGAGAACATTACAAAACAGCTTCCTGAATGGCAAGTTTTTAAAATCTTACATCATCCTGAGGCAAGCATTTGCCCAAAAAGACCTTAGAGCTGCTTTCCTAGAAATTAATTATAGCAATACCGATGATTTGTTTTATATAGAAATAAGAGCTTGAAAAGTATTTTCTAATCTTCCTGGTAGGCTGATCATGAATGCATTTTCCCTTTGAACATCCTTAACAGAAGGGCACCCTGTAAGGTATTACTGGAAGATGGACTCAGCCCAGCAGAGCTCATGGAATGCACCTTCTTACAATGCAGTTGGCTCTCAGAAGCCACACTCCACAGGAGCTTGACCGCTCCATCCGGGAAATACATTTCACACCCAGGGGATCTTGATGGGAGACCTGGTAAAGTCAGTCCTCCAGAGCCCTTCCTCCAGACTATGCTGTTCTCACAGGAGTTAGAAACAAGCTATACCACCATGCTGCTTCGGAGAGCTCACCAGAGGCACACCACTCTAGAATAGATAACTTTGTGTACCAGTCTACTGTCCTGGCTAAGCCTGGGTCGAGTATAAAATGTTCTGTAACCTTATTTTTGTATGGAAATCTGAAAGAAGCTGGAGTGCTCCATTAGCCCTGGGGTTGGGACCCATCTGTCCTAACAAGAAGACCAGAGTATAATATATTCAAAAGCAAACAGAAGGGTCTGTTAGCCTCTGAAGGGTCACAAGTTTCTCAAAATGTAATGAGATAAGATTAGAAAAAAAAGAGAAACTTTTATTTACAACCATGGGAATCCCGCAGGAGTACACAAAACACACATAATGTGTACACACACACGCACATGAACCTTTGAAGCCAGTGGCACGCCGCACCCTCAGTGCCCTATCCGCACCAACATCACCGTGACGTTGTCTGCCGAACCCCGCTGCACTGCCTTGTTGGCCAGCCTATTGCAGGCTGCTTCGTAGCGTGCATCCACAGCGGGCTTCCCTTCCCGGCTCTGGATCTTCTCATCCTACCGGGCAGAAAAGGGGGCTGGTGAATAGGAGAATCCTGCGCCCACCACTCTCCTGAGACAGCATCACCATAAGAAAGAATGGCTCAGTCTCCATCAGGGTAGGCAGGACAAACTAACCAGTCTCCCGGACATTGAAAATGCACACAAAGGATGTAGGAGAGAAATGGGTGTCAGTAAGATACAGCTGGATAACTGGCACTCACTCTCTTGTGCAATTTCTTACCTCGAGGCAGGACAAGATGAAGTTCACAGCTTCTTCTGGGGTAAAGACCTTGAAGAGGCCGTCGCAGGCTAGCAAAATGAACCTACAATACGGAGGAGAAATATCAATGGGTTTTAACAGCAAACTCTATAAAATGGCCAGTAACAGAGGAAAAGGAAACAATTTGTCCAACTACAAAAAAGCTAAGAATTTTTAAAAAGTAATTTGACTTCTATGAGACAAAGATTAAAACTATTTAAAAATAATTGTATATAAGTACAATCAATGGACACAAAACTTTGGGGAGGGCATGAATGGGGGGGGGCAATGGTATATGTACACAGATAATAATTTAATTTAAAAAATAAATTAAAATAATTGTAGATAGGACAAGCCTTCTGTTCATCAATATTGCAAATATGAATTCAAACATTAGGTAGATACTGAACTTTCTTATATAAACGCAAAAGGTGTATCACTGAATAAAAACATCAGCTGTTATGGTAAATAAATACAGAACTTTTATCACCATTTACAGAGCCATTTCCCGAAGATATAAAACTAGTGGTTAGACCTAAATGGAACATCCTGGAAGCCAAGCTGAGTCCAAGGCTCCAGGAGGACAACCACACACTTTCACTGTCTGAGAACAGGATTATTTCCCTATAAAAACCCCCATCCACTGGGTTTCCCTCTGAACAATGGTGGCTCAGATATAAAGATTTTAGTTTTCTAAGCACCAAGAAATGTTCCCCACGGCTCTATCCACCTCTCTTTTCTCACTGTCATACCCAGGTCTTAGTTCTCCCCTTTTGACTGGGCATTCATTCAACAGGTATTTACCAGCACCTAGTCTGTGCCTGGGACAGTGGGGCACAAGCCCCAGAAGGCTCCTGTCCCTTCCAGTGAGCTGACAACCACCCAGAGTGGAGGGGGCTAGCATATCAGACGAGATCGGGCGCGTTCAGGGTGGTATGGCCGTAGACGAGGGGGCTAGCATATCACACACAGGGGCCTGGTCTGGGGACAGGCAGACAAGACTTTCCTGGGGCATCATTCAGAAAAACAGAAGAGGGGCTGGTGGAAACACATCCCAAGATCCTAGGGTCAGCAAGAGCATGGCATGCTGAAGGCAGGCATGGAGACAGGGAGGCTGAGCAGGGAAGATCAGAGTAGGGCTCCTCACCTGCAGCTGAGACCAGGGCTCAGGGCTCTGCTCCAGAAGAGCTCCTACCCCACGGCTGCAGCTTGATCAATGAGCCTCTCTCTCCTCCCTCATCACTCAGTCTGTGAGCCCCTGGTTCTGAGCTCTTCCCTTTCTCTGCTGCACCACTGCCTTAGTTCAGCCAGGGCCACCACCAGATCCTAATGAGCCTCTGAGCTCCATCCTGCTCCAAACCCCAAGAATTAGGGCTTCCTGCCGCCAGGCAGCCAGGCAGTGTGGTGCCTCATCTCCAGGTAGCTGAGAATGGCAATGGACAACTGAACAGACCGTCTTTCTCAACCTAGCTTGGTCTGCCTAAAAATCACCCATGACCCTCCATCATGAGAAGCTAAAATTCACACTCCTCAGCATGAAACTCAGTCAGTCCCCATCATCTCTTTCACCCACATCCCCTGCCACCATTCACCTATCAATCTGTCACTGGCAGCAGCCTGGCGCCCTTTCACGCTTTCCCATTTTAATGCCTTTGTTGTGTGTTTCATCCACTAGAAAACCCTCTTGTTCCTCCAACAGGGACTCTCCCCACTCCCCACTGCCAGGCTCCCAGAGCAGCCCACACTCCTAGGACATGAGTGCCCCCTACCAGACTGTGTGGCCCATTAGAGCAGAAACGTAGAACTGTATTTTCTCTCTCTACACCTCCAGGGCCTAACACAGTACCCAAGATACGGCTCCTTACAAGCCAGAAGAGTTGGGGATAGATAGACCGCATGTGTGCATACCCATGCCTCTAGTGGGCACTTTTACCTGTCATTGGGGGTCAGCTGGCAACGTCTGATGTCTGGCACAGAAGTGACCCCGCAGCGCTTGTACTGCCCATCCCCAATGGATCGGGACACCTCCAGCACACCTAAGACACGCCCATCCCTAAATAAAGGAAAAACAATCAGACTCCATCTGTCAAATCATAAGGCCACAGTACTTACAATCTGATAGTAAACTCAGAAAAAAAGGACAGAGTAAAAGATGTAGCCTGCAAAGGTCACATTAAACAGCATCATGACCTAGCTGGTTTGGCTCAGTGGATAGAGAGTCGGCCTGTGGACTTAAGGCTCCCGGGTTTGATTCCAGTCAAGGGCCCATGCCTGAGTTGTAGGCTCAATCCCCAGTAGGGGAGTATGCAGAAGACAGCGATCAATGATTCTCTCTTATCATTGAAATTCCTCTCTCTTTCTCCCTTCCTCTGAAATCAATAAAAATATGAAACAAACAAAACCCCAGCATCATCTCCTGACCTCAAATAATACACAGGAGATGAGCTGAGTCTCCATTGCTGCAGGTCAAGCACGCCAAATTCTCAGCCCACAACGAATATTTTTGCGGCCCAGCCAATATAATGGTAAGAAACCTTTTAATAAAAATTTTGTAACTTAATTTTTACAATATCCTATTATACATAATTATTAATAATGAACCACAAAGTTCTAATGACCAATTACTATAATAGTGTTGCATTTATTTCCCTTACATGAATATGCAACATTTCTCTCCATTAATATTAGCAGCAAATATTTTAGCAGCCGATGGCCACATCATTAGTTTTGGACTGACTTGTTTGGTGTTGCAAAAGGAAATATTTCACTTTCAGAAAAAAAGAAAAATAGGTTTATTTGCATTACTTATTAATTTGTGCAGTTATTCAGTGTCTGGTAAGTACGTTTAAGGAAAAATATTTTTATTAAAATGTTCCATTATTTTGTTAACGATTACTCATTTATTTTAGTCCTTTGAATTCAGCATGTCTCTATTGAAATAAACCTATGTTTCTATGAAAATTGAAGCTTTTGTTTTTTTTTGCAGCCCATATAAACTTAAACCTATTTGGCCTGTGTTAGCCTTTGAGTTTGACATGTTTACTCTAGGTCATTAATATTTCTGTGGCCCTTGGTGCCTCAGCCAGGCTGCATATTAGAGGGAACAGTGCCCCCTCTGGCTGCACTTATGTGGTCACAATGGTCTATTAATTTGCCCAAAGCTGGGAGTGAACTTAACTGGACTGAGTAGGGACTTGGCTTTGTTTTTCGGTTTATCTTGTAGCTCCTTAGGTGATTTGAGCATGCATGCAGGTTAAGAAAAGGTGGAATAGAGGACTATTTTGCATTTAAATCTAATTAGGTTTGGAAAATACTCAAAGTGACCATTCCCAGACTTCGCAGCACCTTTTTTTTCCATCAGGTATGGGTATGATTAACTTACATCAATCGGTAACATACTGCATAGCATTACACTTTTATCCATTCTATTTTTAGGTAAAGGGTACAAAGATGGTAAGGTGATACATATGTGGGACATGCTATGAAACAGGGAATAACAGTACTTGACTCAAGGCCCCCAAAAACAATTCTGGTGGTGCTACCACACTGTGTGACCTCAGGCAGTTGCTACTGGGGGGCCCTCCGAGGAGAAACTACACTGGAGAAGATGCAGGTAAGCACTTGACAAACACCAAAGCTGGGCCTGGAGATACTGTGTGAATGGAGGCACATGGCAGAACATCCTTGCCTGGGCCGGACCACTGCCTCAAAGTCAGAGTTCAGCCTGGCCCGTCACCCTCCCAGTGGGAACAGCTGAGTGATCAGCAACAGACTAGTCCTGGCATGTGAGAGAAGTCAAGCAGTCTCCCCATACAATTACTAGAGTGAACAGCAGGGGGCGAGATACACAGGAGCAGAAGTGAAGATGAACAGAGGAGGGTTAGGAGAGTCCCTCAGCCCTGAGAGTCCCATTAAGGAAGCAGCTCAAAGCATAAGAATCCAACCAAGTGCTTCTTCAGAAACCAAGTGGCCAGGTTCCTGGTGTGGACACCCCTCCGCCACATCATGAATACAGCTCGTTTGAAGACCGAGTGTCATGATCTGGGCACTGGGCTGGACCATGCTCAGACAAGTTCATCAGAACTACATGCTTTTTCACTACCCTCAGAGTTCCCCAGACCACCGTGCTGAGGAGTGAGGGGCTCTTACGTCTCACCCCATGAATCCTGGGTCCACCTTCCCTGGCGCATTCCCCACTTTTGCTCAGAACTGTGTTAGTTCCTGCCTTCAAAGAGGCAGCCTGCTCGCCTTGTCTCCTCTTTCCCGGAAATGTTGATGGAAGGCTGGAGCTCAAGCAGTCAGCTGGGACCTTGAAGCAAAAGCCATGTGCCAAGGAATACAGAACAATAAGACACAGGCAAACCGGGCCCTGATGATACTACAAATCTTCCCTAACAGCCTGCACTGCTTTTCTCTAGATGTATCTTACGTAAGAAGTAAACTTCCATCCAGTTTTATTTGGGGGTTTTTGTCACTCACTGATGAACCTAATCCTAACCGGCAAAAACAGTGACCAGCCCTGACCTGTTTGGCTCAGTGGATAGAGAGTTGACCTGGGGACTGAAGAGTCCCGGGTTGGATTCGGGTCAGGGGCATGTACCTTGATTGCGGGCACATCCCCGGTGGGGGGTGTGCAGGAGGAAGCTGATTGATGTTTCTCTCCAATTGATTTTTTTTTCCATATATTTTATTGATTTTTCACAGAGAAGAAGGGAGAGAGATAGAGTTAGAGACATCGATAAGCTGCCTCTTGCACAACCCCCACTAGGGATGTGCCCGCAACCAGGGTACATGCCCTTGACCAGAATCGAACCCGGGACCCCCTCAGTCCGCAGGCTGACGCTCTATCCACTGAGGCAAACCGGTTTCGGCTCTCCCATTGATGTTTCTAACTCTCTATCCTTCTCCCTTCCTCTCTGTAATAAATCAATAAAATATATATTAAAAAACAAAAAACAAAAAAAACTGTGTTAGTTCCCATCTCTTTCCCACCTGCCCATGAATCATAGCTTCATGCTTCCTCAGCCAAACAACTATTTTCCTGCTAGTTACACAGACAGAAGCCCTGATCTCTGTGATCTTTGCTGGTCCTTTCTCTTCTGGTTTCCCTTTCATAATGAGAGGCAGTGAGATGGTTGCCCTGGTGGCCAGGATAAGCGGACACTGCTCTAACGTCAGCTCCTCTTGCATATCAGCAAAAGCAGGCCACAGTCGGTAGTGATGCTTTTGCATCCTCTTCTGACCCAGGTGCCCAAGTCCTGCGTCTTACTATGATGGATGCTAACGAGATAACTGAAAGTGGATTCCAGAATATCTCCTTTTTGACAACAGAGACCTACATGTGACTTGGTTCCAGACACATGCAATGCATATTTGTTTATTTAATATATTTTTATTGTTTGTTTGTTTTTTTTTTAGAGGGATAGAGCTAGAGACATTGATGAGAGAAACACATATCAGCTGCCTCCTGCACGCCCCCTACAGGGAATAGAGCTCACAACCAAGAAACATGCCCAGTACAGGACTCAAACCCCTGGGACCATTCAGTCGGAGGGGTAATGCTCTCCATTGAGCCAAAACCGTTAGGGCTGTACTGCATATTTACATCCAAATGCTATACATGCAAGCCTGCCTTGTCTGTCCTGTCCAGTTGCCTTCCTCATAAAATAAAAATAAAACTGCACCTTCTCAGAGAAGTCCACCATGATAGTGTGACACATTGTTGCACACATTATGCTACCTTTGGTAGTAGAAAGTAGAAAAAATAAAGAGTATGTATACAGATTTGCTTCTTTCTTTCTATAAGAAACATTGGAGAGAATCCAAAACTGTGAGTGAAGGGAACAGGCACAGAATCTATTATATAATAAGCCTTTTTATTTAACCATGTAAATGTGGGTTTTTTAAAAATTAGAATAAAAATATACAAAAAAATAAGATTTACCTTTAACTATTTTTTTTAATATATTTTATTGATTTTTGTACAGAGAGGAAGGGAGAGAGATAGAGAGTTAGAAACATCGATGAGAGAGAGTCATCAATCAGCTGCCTCTTGCACACCCCCTACTAGGGATATGCCCGCAACCAAGGTACATGCCCTTGACCGGAATCGAACCTGGGACCCTTCAGTCCCCAAGCCGACACTCTATCCACTGAGCCAAACCGGTCTTGGCTTTAACTATTTTTAATGTACAGTTGAGTGACATTACCTGAGTACACACTATTGTGCAGCCATCATCACCATCATCTCCAGAATTCTCTTCATCTTCTCAAATTGAACCTCTGTTGAATACTCACTCTTCCTCTAGTGACCCCCATTTCACTTCCTGGCTCTATGAATGGCTCATTTCACTCAGCAGCATGTCCTCAAGGTACACTGAATGCTGTAGCCAGTGAGAGGATCTCCTTTTTTTATAAGGCTGAATAGTATCCACTACATGGATGGACCACATTTGTTTATTGCTTCATCTACTGATGGACACTAAGATTGCTTCCACTGTCTGGCTGTTGTCAATAATATTACTATTGTGAAAGAAAAGAGCCACATGCTAACCTGACAAGCTCAGGGAAGGCCTGCGTGGCAATCTTGTAAACCCAGAGACCAAAAATAACCACAAAAGATGGTTTGAAAAATTAAATATTTTAAGTACAAACAGGTTATAGTGAGTAGTCATTTCCTAAGCCAATATTTTCCCAAAGATCAACTTTGATCTTTACTGAGCCCATTTGCCTTTTTACCTCTAAGATAACATATCTATGAGATGTCTGGGTAACTTGTAACTTCCCTTTTTCTGAAGCCCCTGGGGCACAACCAAATGTGGTGGGCGCCATGACAGATGCCTCAAATTTCTTCCTTATCATGTTAATTGTTCCTGCACTCACCTAAGTACTCATCCTTCATTTTATCCAATCCCAGGGGTTTCCCACCATCATGCTTTCTCCCGCCTCCTTACTCCATCACCAATGAATTTCATGTAACCCACCTATGTCCCTCCTTTGATTGCAATGTATAAATAGAGAAATGTAACCCGTCTTTCTTCAGAGCCTTTCTTCGGAGCATTATCTCAATCCTTTACGGTTCTGCTTCCCGGCATATGTGACAGTTTGGCTCAAATAAACTCACAAAAATTCTTTACAGGTTTCAATGGTTTTTTCGTTAACATTATAAACATGGATGTTCACACACCCATCCAAATCCTTGTTTGCAATTATTTTGTGGAATTGCTAGATCACATGGTAATTCTATTTTTAATATTAGAGGAACCTCCATACTGTTTTCCACCACAGCTGCACCATTTTACATCCCCAACAACAGTGCACAAGGTTTCAATTTCACCACGTAAATGACTTACAATATAGGGTGAAAAGCCCTAAAATCTAAGACAAATTGAAACTAGTGATCATAATGACCAAGTGGTAATACAAGCAATTATTCTAGCTTTACAAATATGTCCTTCATGAGAAATAGTTCAAGGACAAGAGAACTAACTACACTATAAGGAACTCAAACTTTGTAATAGTGATAATACAAATAAATGTAATGTTATTAGGAACCAAGATTTTCAGCAAAAAGGACAGATTTATGACTACTGAGTCACAGAGATTAAGAGAAAGCCCTGTACTGTTAAATTTGAATAACAAATAGCAGCCTTCACTCACCATCCAAAGAGTGCTGAACAGACTTAGAATTAGCGACATTCCAGGTGAAACAAGTCCCCAGCACAGGGAGCTAGGTTTTAAAGATGAATGGAAGAGTCAGCTCAAAAGCACTCCCTTTCACTGGCCACATAGGGGGTAATGTGGGCAGGAAACTAACTCCTCAAGACCCTATGACTAGCATCAGCACTGAAAGCACACCCCTGATAAATGGTGGTTCAGAACAAGGAGAAAAGAGAAAGGGAGAGAAGCAGAGTGAAAAGAAAAACCACTAGGCCTTGGCTGGGTTGCTCAGTTGGTTACAGCATTATTCTGTTAGGCCAAGGTTGCAGTGTCAATCTCATCAGGTCACATATAAGAATCAACCAATGAATTCATAAATAAGTTAAATCACTTTCTCTTCTCCACCCTCTCCCCCCTGTCTCTAAACATCAATTTTAAAAAAATAAATAAATAAGGGGAAAACTCCACTAATTTCCATAAGTGCAGGTGGCCATCTACTTTGCAAATTGATAATGAAAGAATTGAACACTGATTCTGCTTTCTGGGAAGCAAGTATGGTTCATTCATACCCTACTGATGAAGGAAAGCCTCTCCTTGTAGGATGCCTGTTAATTCTAGGAATTCCAGGAGCAGGAAATCATCTTTGTTATTCCTATGAAATACTGATTCAGACAAGAATCACTAAGGGATCTACACCATGAGATGAAAGACTGATGAAAACAGAATGTTCCCAAGGTGCTAAAGCCCATCTCCCCAGATCACCTGCTGATCACACAGAGAGACCTGCCCCTTTCCCTGTGGGGACTTGTTACCGCCAAAGTCCAGCGCTGGGAACTCCGCAACAATGACCTTATGTGGCCACTAAAGTGAGAGATTATCAAATATAGGCCACCCCCCAACAAATATTTTTCTAAAAATGTTTAATCTGAATCTAAAGAGAACTTTAGACCTAATTTCTAGTTTCTAGGAAAACCATGCAAACAACTGAAATGATACCATGAAAACACAGGCAAACTCAGAACATGCCCCTATATAACCACTGGCTGAGGAAGAGTAGAGACCATGCTACACTGAACAATGTGAATCCAAGGTGAGCATGACCAAGACACTTTGGGGATAACTTGGAGAAATATGAATACAGAACTACAGGTAACCTAAACTAACTTATTCAGTTGTGACAAATGGTAGTATTTATTAAAGTTCTAGGACCAGAGAACTGTTACAAGTGGTGACCCTGAATTTGAGGCAGGTTTCCTCTCTTTGCAAATATAGAAAGGCATGTTTCTCGTACACATTTTGCTCCCACTTGGACATAGTGAAATCCTACAACATTCACTCACCTACCTCACAGGTCAGACCTCAGTATCATCACACTAAAGACTGCACAACAAAGAAAGTTCTCCCCTGGGAGGACTCATGGCCATTCCTCCCTCTCTCCCTAGAGTTCCCTCAGTCCCTGGTTACCTGACGTTTCCTCCAGCCTTCTGTATTCTCATTCGTTCTTCATACTGGGTTGGGTTATGCTCCTTGCTGAGGCTTAAGGCTGCATGTTTTTGACTCTCCTCATTATAACGACACAGGATTGCCTGGAAAGATGGAGATTACAACAGTGGTAAATTCAGGAGCCCAGCGCCCAGAGTTACCAGTTGAAGATAAAGGTCAACCATGGAGTTTCAGTCAGCCTCCTGCCGACGAACACAAGTTCAAAGCAGAGCCGGCAAAGCAGTGTCACAGTAACACTAGCCAGGGAGAGAGGCCCCGTTGTGGGCCTCTGTTGGTGACTAGAGCGGGCACTCATCCTAAGATGTTGTCCTCTCGGGGGTGACTTGGAAAGGAGGCAATTAATAAGCACCTAAGCCCTCTTTGGGCCCAGTTACTGGTTCCCAAGTCTACACGAGGCAAAGATGAGGGCAGAGTTGGGCATGCTGACCAAGTGCTTCTCCATGTACACCTGACACCACATTTACCAAGTAATAACTTCCAGATAAACCTGGATTTTACAGAGGAGGGAGCGAGGCCTGGAGGATAGGTATCATGACTTTAGACAGGATTCAAATTTGACTCCAAATCCGGCCCCCTTTTTTTTTGTCTTGGTCCAATTTTATCATGCTATTATAAGTCACTTGGTCAAAACACTTATGTACTGGAGATAGCCTACTAAGAGACTTCCAGGATATAAACTCTCTAGGCAGAGACTGTCATGTGTAATGTTCACTGTAGCATCCCTACTGTTTATTTCTTCAGAAAATAAATTACCCCAAAAGCTACAGGGGCTGGGGGCAGCTGTCTTCAGGTCTGCAGATGGTGCTTATAGAAGGGAAGAGTCACTCTGTCACTGTGACTCCAAAGAAACACGGACACGGAGGCTGGCTGAAAAAGCTACTGATGGAAGGCGGGGGCGCTGAACCCACCTTGCAGAAGGCCAGCCTCTAGCTTTAAGTTGTTTCCCATCACAGGCTGTCAGCAGTGGAAATGCCTGGCTTTTCTCCCTTAGCCTTGTGAACTGGGCTCCTTGCATGAATGGCACATCACCTAGCACTTTCCTAGCTGCAGCTTTTGAGTTATTCTAACGTCACAATGATTTTGAGAGGCAAGGGCCTGTGGTCAGAGATAGGAAGTTAAATAATATTTGTAACTGCACACCAATTAAATTCCAACTTATAGCACTACCTGACAGAGTACACACACAAAAGGAAACATAGAAAACAAAAAGAATGTATTTGGGTTTTAAAGCAGAAGAGGTCTACTGCAAGATGTCAAAGTGACGCAAGCTCAGCTGTTGCTCCCCACCCAGAATCTACACTCTGCACTGGAGCCCCTGCAGCAATCACGCAGGACATTCCAACCCAGCCTTGGTCTTTTTAATCTTAGCCAATAAGCGCCTGCTGCCACTCTTCCCCACAGAAGATGGTGTGAGCTAAGTGGGTGGCTCCAGAGCCACATACCCGACTATCTCCGAGGTTGGCAATATAAAGAGTGTTGTCTACAGCCAGAACACACGTGGCAGTGGACCCATCTTTCCAAGCAGGTTTCCTGGGGGGAAAGACAGCAGAAATACAGTCACCACCAACATGCTAGCACTTCAAAACTTTTCCAGACTTGAATGGGAAGTGGTGTAAACTTTAAAATGAAGAGTTTCCTTAATACTTGCTTTTTTATCTGTTTCAGATTTAGTTAACAATTACAAGAACTTACTTGGTGCCAGATACTTGTCAGACAGTGAGTGTTAGTATGAAACAGAATCAGAAGACCTGAAATGCATTCAGAAAAAGAACACATACACACACACTCCATTCATTCATTTTCATGTTGTTTCACTTACTGGCTGGAAGCTTGTTTAAGAAACTCTTCATCAGTATGCTTAAAAGTGTCCAAAAGGCATCTCTTCACAGTTTTCTCCACACTGATTACATCTCCTATTACAGAAAAAAACAAAAGATAAACTCTTAAGGAGGAAAGGTTACCCTCCTTCCACTGTAATTGTTTCTGAACTATAAACAAGAACAATCTGCACAGCTGGTTGAGCATTGAACTATGAACTAGGAGGTCATGCTTCAATTCCTGGTCAAGGCACAGGCCTGGGTTGCATGTGCCTTTACCAGGAATTGGTCCCCAGCAGGGGGAGTACAGGAAGCAACCAATCAATGATTCTCATCAATTATGTTTCTCTCTCTCCCATATCCTTCCTCTCGCTGAAATCAACAAAAACTTTTTTTAAAAATATATTTTATTGATTTCTTACAGAGAGGAAGGGAGAGGGATAGAGAGTCAGAAACATCGATGAGAGAGAATCATCGACCAGCTGCCTCTTGCACACCCCCTACTCGAGATGTGCCCGCAACCAAGGTACATGCCCTCGACTGGAATCGAACCCGGGCCAACGCTCTATCCACTGAGCCAAACCGGTTTCGGCAACAAAAACTTTTTTAAAAAAATAAAAATTATTTCCTCACCTACAGGACAGTGCCACTTGCACTGGTGGTAGTAGACTGCCAAGTATAAAGGCAAGACACACACTTGTACCATAGACATTCCAGGAGAGGTGCCCATCACTCATAGACATGAGGGGCTCTACGAGGTACACCTGCTCACCTCAGAGCCCACTCCTCTCAGGTTGCTCTTTTACTTTTTATTTATTGTTTTGAAATATATTATTACTGATTTCAGAGAGGAAGGGGAGAAAGAGAGGTAGAACATCAATGATGAAAGAGAATCGTTGCCTCCTGCACACCCGCTACTGGGGCTTGAGCCACAACCTGGGCATGTGCCTGACCAGGAATCAAACTGTGACCTCCTGGTTCATGGGTTGATATGCAATCACTGAGACACTCGGCTGGGTTCAGCTCCACTTTTAATTGTCATGTCTTTTGCAAAAGCTAAAACAATATCTCAGTGAGTCACACAAACAGCCAACACCAAGATGAACATGAACTGATTTATTTCTATCTCACCTTTAGGAAATTTCCTGATTAAGTTCTGATGTAAATTCTGTGCAGCAAATTTTGAAGCTCGAATTCCTCCATGTCCATCAAAAACGGCAAAATATGAAACCCGGGTACTAGGAGAATGATTGAGAGTCAATGGGATTCCCACAGCAAATATTACTCCTCTTCATTCATGCTTTCCCACCTTATTTCAAACAGTGAACTTTGACACAACAGAGGAAGTCCCACCGTCATGAATGGAAAACAGGTGGACACTGAGATAAATGTATAAGTAAATTTCACAGTATTTCAAAATTAAACAAACATGCTTTAAAAATCATGATTTTTCACTGAAGGTGAAACTAAAATTCAGGATTTTTTCCTATTTAAACTAGATTTGGTTTTAAACACCAAGACACAGATAAACAGTTACTGACCAAGAATCAAAAATATCTGTAAGGGCAGGGGGTAGTTTCAGGGTTGTTACTCAAACTTTGACAGATATCTAAATCTTAAAGCTTACCTTACCAGACTTATTCCCATCCCCCTCTCAAGTTTTGCCAGAAAACTCACATATATATGGAGTAAATGGCATTTATAAAGGGTTTCAAGAAAAAAAAGATCCTTATGAGAAAGAACATTTTTACTGAGGAGCTGCTTTTACCAAACATTTTTGCAACATCTTTTCACTTGGGACATCATGAGCCACAGGAAAAATAAACTTTATCAGATACAGAACTCAAAATTCTTGCAGCATGTTATCTACCAGGTAGGGGTTAGTGTTTCCCACCAAGGGCTTTGCTCCCTGAGGGCTCTCTACAAGTATGTATCCTGGCTTTAAAAGCAGCTCAGTATGTCAGTAGCATAAGCTTCCACAGTGATAACAAAAAATGTCAAAGGGAGGGGGGCTAAAATCAACCGAGGTGAGAATTCCTACTGTTCAAGCAGCTCAAGTGTTATGTCTCAATCTTTCTAATAAATACAAAGTGGACAAAGTCCAAAACTGAAATCAGAGCTTGGTCCAGAGACTTTTATGCCCCACCAGGCTTGCCAAAGCAGGGACACTCACATGAGGGATGATAGGGGCCTACACTCCTCCGTGATGTCATTCAGGATGACGTGGGCATCCTGCATCTCCTCCCGCTCGCCCTTCCGCTCAGCCACGTAGCCTTTCAAACCAAAAATCACTGAAGAGTCTAAGGAAAAGAGAACAAAAAGCCAATACAAAACTGTGCCCTGCCCTCCAGAGGCCCTAGTCCCAGAGCAAACAGGAGGGAACTCTGGCTATTTTACTCGGCAGTCTTAACAGGCAAACAAGCTCTTCTCATCAAGGCATCTCCTCCTATGGGTTAGTGTTTGTAACTGAAATCAGACCACTGTTGGTCAGAGCTGGTCTCTGCAAGGCTAAACAGTGGAGAGGAGACAGGCAGCTGACAGCAAGTTAGTACAGGACAACTCCAGTTAAGGCATTAAAGCAAAATATCAGAGTTAAAAAATGTAATATCATTTGAATGGGGGGAGGAGAGGTTCCAATAAATCTAATCTTGTCAATACTTTAATGAGGACAGAAAAATTTCTACTCTAGAGAAATTTATCCCAAAGGTCATATGAAAATATGTTATTATCATGCCTGAGACTTGGTGAAGAATTTGAACAACTGGTAAGATCAGCTGCTTTTACTCTGAGGGAGAAAAAGATAAAGGGGAGGCACAGATACCTCTCCTTCTATTGAAAGAAGCTCATCTTTTGACCCCTAGGCCTAGGGCCATGCAAATAAAGCGACCACTTTCTGAAGAGCAGCTGCAGGTGGGCAGAGCTCTTTAGGCTAGGGAGCTGAAAACTCAGCTGAAGACCAGCAGAGCAAAGTAGGTCCCCTCACATACCTCCAAAGTGCACCTTGCAGCTTCAAGGTGCTTTGTGGTGAAAACAAAACAAAAAAACAAAACAAAGGAGATGGGACAATGAATAAATCCACTACTATTTCTCTTTAATAGATACTTTTCATTTCCCCCACTCTGTGACAAATTACAAATCTGACTACAATTTTCGATAGCTTTCCCCAGCCTTGGGCTCCCTCTTAGGGAAGTTGCCTACTGAGTTAACCACAGAATCAAAATACCAATCATCAGGCTGTAACAAAGACAGGGGATCTGAGAGAAATGGGTGGTCTGCAGGCTACCTGATCACTAGAAAGGGTAAGTGAAAACTTTGTGATGTTTAAGCCTGGGAACAACTGTAGGTTTCCTACCTGACCCATGGCAGGGTCACAGGCAGAGATGTCCATGGAAAGTAAAGAGAGAGAAGGCAGGAGTAAACTTCAGGAGTCTGTCTGCAAAAAGGGAGCCCTACCCAATTCTTAAATACAGACACAGAGAGGAAGCAGTATCATCAGAAAGCTGAGCTCTGGGTTGCTTTAAATTATGAAGTCTAATACATTTGTTTTCAAACTGTCTGAAAACCTTTACAAACTTTCTTTTCCACAAGCTCTTCGCTGCCATTCTCCTCTTCTTCAGAGGGTTTTCTCTTTGCTCCTTTCCCTTCATTCTTTACCATCTGGGATACGGAGGCGTCAAGAGAACCTGGAAATAAAGTAAAAGCCAGACAGAAACAGCTGTAGACTTACAAAGACTCCTGCAGATCAGGCTCCACCCCAGCCCTCAAAGACAAAATGCCATGTCCAACAGTCATAGCTCTGACTCCAAGGGCCAGGCCAGTGTGCCTGGGCACTCACAGTGGGAAACCACACCAACCGTGAGAGGATCTGCAAGAGAGGCTTCTCAGTGGTAAAAAGAGACATCCGTACTCTGGGGCTGTAGCACATGCATGGTGTTGTGCATCCACAGGCCCTTATTTACAATTAGGGAAGTTTCCAAAATCTGCAAAGTGACACATACTGAACAAGTTAAAAACACACACACACATACAAGTACCAAAAAAGGCTAAAAATGAGATAAAAGTCAGGCTTTAAGAACTGCTGCTGAAGCCATTCCCGGTGGCAGAGGGATGAATCTGTGTTCAAAGCCAGAGCTAAGGGGCGGGCGTGGTGGTGGTTGGTGATGGTGGTGGTGGTGGTGGTGGTGATGGTGGTGGGTATTTAGAAAGGTCTAACTTCAAATCCTGGTTCTGCCACTCACAAGTAACGCAAGTTACTTAGCTTCCAGCCCCAGTTTCTTCTGAAACTTGGGAAGAATATGATAAATTCAGAGGATTGTTTGAAAACTGATGAGGGCAAGTTATGTATAGCATTTATCACAGCACTTCGTTCATCAAGTATCCAACAAATGGCAGCTGCTGTCTTGATTAATGGCCCTAAGTATTCTTAGCAGTTAGGTATAAAAAGCATGCAACTCTTTATCAACTACTCTTTGCAAGACATTTCTGAGTACTGAGGAAAAAGAAGAAGTCTGCATTTTACAATCTGATCTTTTGCAAGAATTGACTCTTTTTCATACAACAGTATAACACAGCACACATACCCAACCCCATATAATATGGTAAATTAGCAAAAAATTTCCTGGGTGTTTCCAACAGAATCTCCCATCGGTCTCTTTATTAGTCTCCTGTCACTTACTACTTGTGTTCCTTTTTCCCAATGTGTATGTAAAAGAATCTTTGTTGTTTTCAAATTGGAAAACAGAATATTTTAAAGCTTTGTTTTTGAGTTCTAACAGAAGTCAGAGAATGTGGTCTATCTTCTTGGGATTTACTTTATTTCCTAGAATGTAATTAATTTTTGTAAATGTTTCTTGCCTGCTTGAGAAGAATATCTTTTCAAGAAATCCAAAATATCCTAGCTGGCGTGGCTCAGTGGGTGAGTGTCAACCTATGAACCAGGAGGTCATGGTTCAATTCCTAGTCAGGGCATCTGCCCAGGTTGCAGAATTGATCCCCAGTGTGGGGTGTGCAGGAGGAAGCCGATCAACAATTCTCCCTCATTGCTGATTTGTCTATATCTCTCTCCCTCTCCTTTCCTCTCTGAAATAAAAATATATATTTGAAAAAAAAAAAAAAAAAAAAAGAAATCCAAAATACTGGATGCAAGATTGGGTTCTATATACAAAAAAAAAACAACACAACAAAACTTGTTAAGAGTAATGTTGAAATCTTCTCAGTTGTTACCAATTTACTGTCTTTTGCCCTATGGTCAACTAAGCCATAGCTATGCTGAACCTTCCTTAGTTTTATTTTTCTTTTATTTTTTTTTTATTTTTTTTCTTTTTTAATATATTTTATTGATTTTTTTTATAGAGAGGAAGGGAGAGAGATAGAGAGCTAGAAACATCGATGAAAGAGAAACATCGATCAGCTGCCTCTTGCACACCCCCTACCGGGGATATGCCCGCAACCAACGTACATGCCCCTGACCGGAATCGAACCTGGGACCTTTCAGTCCGCAGATCGACGCTCTACCACTGAGCCAAACGGGTTTCAGCTTCCTTAGTTTTATTAAATCTGTTTAAGAGCCCTGCTTGCACACAACATTCATTATAATTAAAAGTACTATCTTCATTGGGAAAATCTTTATTAGGCTAAGTTGTATGAGTATGCTATAATTTTTGGTATAGATATGTAAGATGATTATAATGTTTTTTCTAAATAAAGAAACTATAATAACTTAATCCATATTTTCTAGACTAATTCCAATGACTTATGGTAATGAATTAATAATACAAAAGAGAAGTGACTTGGCTTCCAGGGAGCACACTTATGCCATTCCCTTTCTATCCCCCACCCCTCCCCCACCCCCCCGCATGTATCCCCTAACCTCTAAGGGATCCTATGAGACTTGCAACAGGGGAGCAACGGACAGCAGCAGCTGGTCTCAGGCTAACTCCCTGAATGTCTCCAAGGCCCCTTCCTCTCCTCATCTCTGACTTCCCAGTGAGCCAAAGCAGTCTAGCCCAGGCTCTCCTGTTGCTTCTTCTAGTCCCTTCTTTGTTTTACTGCCCTAAAGTATGTTTTTGCTGCAGTTAATAAATTCTTATTTGCTTTTCTACGAGAGAGAGAGAGAGAGAGAGAGAGAGAGAGAGAGAGAGAGAGACTTGAAAAGCAAGTGTTGTTTTTTTTTTTTGTTTGTTTGTTTTTTTTACAACAGACAGAAGGTCTTCGTACCAGAAGACAATTAATTGCATTTGAAAAAGACTGCATTCCCAATTGTTTCCAGGCCACTATACCTTCCCTTCCCCAGGAGAATTCCATGTTAGAAGTTCTCAGTGAGACATAGTAACAGATTCCTCATTATGGTAACCTAGAGGAATCTGCTCTATTCTTACCTGCCACTAAATTGGGACAGGAAAACAAGGTAAATATTTACAGAAGAGGTAGAGCCAGCGTTAATAGGCTTGACAAAAATAAAATTAAACCAATAAACAGAATCTTAAGAACATATGAATTGACTGGAAAATAATTAACTTAGGTCTTGAATTTCAAGACAATTCCCGCACAGGGTCTGTACCAAACACTAAACCAATGTCAGACCTCATTTTTTCTTCTTCTTTTAAAAAATATACTTTTATTGATTTCAGCAAGGAAGGGAGAGGGAAATTGAGAGAGAACATTAATGATGAGAATACTGATCAGCAGTCTCTTGCACACTCCACACTGGGGGTCGAGTCTACAACCCATCATGTGCCCTGACCAGGAATTGATTCATAGGTCGTAGGTGCTCTTGGTTCATACTAGGTCGAAGCTCAACCACTGAGTTATGCCCTCAGGCCAGAACTCATTTTCTTAAATCAAAATTCTTTTTAGTATAAGTGGCAGAAAACAGAAGACCTATGTATCAGTATTATTGGTTCAGGGACACTAAATACACACACACATTTATTTCAGAGAGGAAGGAAGAGGGAGAGAGAAACATCGATGATGAGAGAGAATCGCTGATTGCCTCTGGCACGCCCCACACTGGGGACTGAAACTGAAATCAGGGCATGCTGCCTCAAAGGGAATCCAACCGTGACCTCCTGGTTCATAAGTTGACACTCAACTACTGAGCCACGCCGACCAGGTGACACTAAATATTTTAACTCTATTTCATATCTCCAGATACTTTCGCTGGATACATTTGGATCAGGAACATAAGGCAAACCAGAATGACAGGTAGAGATTTTTAAATTAAAAACATTAATAACAAAGTGCAAAGTAAATTACTAAACTCTTAATTCTTAGTCAGTTATAAGAACCTGAATTCAAAGGGAGAAAAAAAAAATCATCAAAAAGTGATGTTATATATCTAGCTAATCTTTTTCCTTCTATCTGATGATGCCTACTTAATGTTGAATAAATCTTATGCTATACTATAATTTAATGCCATCCTAAACTTTGTTAAGAACTATAAATAAACTTTACGTAAGAGTAAAATATGTATTATTTCCACTAGCACATTGCATTTTTCCCTACTACTTACCTGACTCGCCACTGCTGGCTGGTGGGAGGTCATCAAAAAGCAAAGGTCCGCCTGGTCCTGAAACACAGCAGGACACTCAGTGAGCCCACAAAACCTGGGTAGGGCTTAAGTGTCAGAATCCATCCCACCAGGACGCCTATGCAGGTCACTGACATAAACTCAAAACTCTGTGTCAATCCAGTGGCAACTCATAGTGCGGTAAATAATGTCTTTTAAAGTCCTATCATTGAAAGGAAACAGAAACCTGCCTTAAGGAGTTACATCTTATTTCAGCTACAATAGTCTCAAATGAACCAGAGAAAACTGCTCAACATTTCACGCAGTTTCTCAGAGCTAGCGACTAGTGGATTTTTCTGCCTTACCTGATGCCATGGATTCAAAACTTAAGACAGTCCAACACCTAAAACATCTGTGTGTTGAAAATGGGGGAAAGGGAAAAAGATTGAGACAACTACAATCCCAGGATGACACGTTGACACACACCTGGGAGAGCCTGAAGACTGTACCTGAGTCAGTACTGCTGGCCGGAGGGAGGTCGTCAAAGAGCAGAGATCCTTTCTGAGCTTCTTTCCCTAGGACACGGAACATCTGCTTAGACTGCGCTTGGGCATCGGCCAGGATGGCTTTTCAAAGGGGGAGACTTTGACATAGGTTTGCTACTAAGTTCAAATTTTCTCCTCCCATGGGAAAAAAATTATTTTTAAAATATTTTCTTCACTGCTATTTAATATGGACACTTGTTTCCAACAGTTACAATCAACAACAACAAAAGCAATGAAAAATGACCCAACAGGCATTTTAAGGGCCAATGGGTATTTTGAGAAAAACATTTTTCTTGATACCGTAATTTCATGACTGAAAGCAACCAACATTAAAAAACAAATATACACATTTTGATTAATTTCAGTGAGGAAGGGAAGAGGAAGAGAGACAGAAACAGCAATGATGAAAGAGAATCACAGATCAGGAGCCTCTTGCATGTCTCCTATTGGGGATCAAACCATGACTTGCTAGTTCATAGGTCGATGCTCAACCACTGACCCACACCTGTTGGCCAGTAATCAACAAATAAAAATTTTCAAATCAACCCTGGGAAGACAAAAACTGATTTTAGAGTAAGAAAATAATGTATACCTCAAGATATAAATTCAGTGTCCTAATAGGTTTGTCTCAGTGGATAAAGGGTCAGCCTGCGGACCAAAGGGTCTCAGTTCAATTATAGTCAAGGATATGTACCTTGGTTGCAGGCTCCTCCCTGCCCCGGCCCTGATCAGGGCTCATGCAGGAGGCAACCAATCAATGTGTTTCTCTCTCTTTCCCTCTCTCTTCCATTCTCCCTAAAAATCAGTGGGAAAATATCCTCAGGCAGAATTAACCCCCCCCCCCCAAATTAATTAATTAAGGGATAGAGGGATTCTCCAAAAATCTATAGGTCTTAAAAATGCCCATTTCAATAATATTCTGAATTAACCACAAAGTAAAATCTCAATGCACAGAGATAAGAGGCTGAGGGAACCCCATACCTTAACTCGGTGCCTCCAGCCCAGTACCCAATTCAATACAAATACATGGAAAAGATAAGAAATTTCAAAAACTCCAAGATAAACTCAGGAGAGAGCCAGGCAAAATTTTAAATTTAAAGATCTGAATGATAACACAACAGAGTACTTGTTTTAAATGTTTTATACTCAATTTTCCCTTTCCACACAAAATTTAACTACGTACAATTCTTTCTTCTCCAGCTTTCTCTCAAATTGGCTCTGTCCTATTGCTCAGAGTTCTAGGACAGAAATGTGCTAACTGAAAATCCAAAACATCCATACTGCCTTTTTGCTTCTATATAGAAATGAACTGGGTACAATTTTATTCTTTTAAAAACAAAAATTTTAATTAAAATTTATAAACTCCAAGGTAGGAAATTTCTTCAGGAGTCTTTAAGTCAGAAATACCTTAAATACCTGATAAATTCCTGACTTAATAAAAAATAACTCTTCTGCTTTATACAACTAACTCAAATGGAAAATAACTACTAATTAAAATATATCCTAATTCCTCAGTATTACCCTTAACATATTAAGTAATTGCAAATACTTTAATTTTTTCAAAAGCAATATAAAGATTCTGGGAAGTAACCAAAAGCAGCATTAGAAGGCCATTAAAAGGCATTTTGTGTAACCAACCGCTTACTCACAAGGACGAGGAGAGTACAGGAGAAGGCCAACCTGAAAAACAGCAAAGCCTTCCTTCCACCTGTGTCAAGTCAGATATTAAGTTCTGTATTAAGCTTTTCAGCTAAATCAGGTCTTTTCACTGCAGTGTCCAATGAAGGAAGTTCTCTTTTACCAGGTAACACATTTTCAGTCTTGCAAGAATTAATTCCTCACAAGAGTTTCCAGCTTGAGAATTAGCCTGACTCTTCTTCTTTGGTTACACCAGTATTCAATATGTGCACCGCAAGAACTTTTAAAGCATGCAATACCTGACTACTTAGTCAAAGGCACTATCTCTTTTTCCTTAGATTGTCAAATAAAAAATGACAGCCAAAACAATAGTTGTTCAGTATGAATGAATCAAAATTCTACCTATTTTTGGTTCAGATTGGTAAAAAACATTTTTGGCCTACCACAGAATTTTGGTAACAAGTTTATGTGTGCCATTACATGAAAAAGGTTGAAAATCGCTGGACTAAGATAGTATCCCAAACTGGACTCCAGAGAGGGCCTATCTCCTACTGCTAATGAACTGAGCCTCTCCTCTCCCCATCTTTCTCACTCTGGAATACTGAGTGGTATTTTCATTAAAAATATGAGATTACCTCACATTTTTGTTGGCCACAACTGAGAATAACTTATAAAAATGATCATTAACATTTACTGCCTTCCAGGCACTGTTGTAGTGCTCTTCATATTTTAATACATTTAATTCTTGTAATACTCCTAGATACTATTGTTACCTACTGATGGTGAAGTCATTTAAGATAAATAAGTGCCCAAAAGAGCCAGTGAGGAGTGAGGGCTCAAAGCCTGTTTTTCCTAATCCATGCTCTTGGTAAGGTGCTACATTACCTCCACACATAGGCACTGTTCCAGGAACTACTGCAAGGTTAAAGGACCATCTCATTTAATCTTAAAACAATCCCATAAAAATAATCCCAAGGCTCTGTAAAATTGCTGGAATATCTCCTGCATCAATAAAAGGGTCAAACTTAGTAATACCTTGCACCTGGATTCTTAAAATAAATAAATCCATAGGTCTTAGATGCCAAAGGTTGCTATCCTATATCCATGGTTGGCAAACTGCAACTCATGAGCCACATGTGGCTCTTTGGCCCCTTGAGTGTGGCTCTTCCACAAAATACCACGGCCTGGGCTGGGCAAGTCTATTTTGAAGAAGTGGTGTTAGAAGAAGTTTAAGTTTTAAAAATTTGGCTCTCAAAAGAAATTTTAATCGTTGTACTGTTGATATTTGGATCTGTTGACTAATGAGTTGGCAAACCACTGCTGTATATAATAAAAGGCCATTATACAAATAGAACAGTGGAACAACTGGAACAAACAGTCGCTATGACATGTGCTGACCCCCAGGGGGCGTATGCGGAAGATGACCGGCGTTGGCCATCCTGGGATCGTGGAGCAGGTGAGTGGGGGCACCAGACCAAGGCAGGGCACTGCTGGTCACTGTCATTGGGGTGAGCCTCTGGTGGTTACTGAAAATTCTTTGCTCCCATGCTACAGTCCTGCCCAGTGCTCGCACCTGCTGTCAATTTTAAAAACATCAAGTCAGCACTTTTAGAACTATGATATAGTAGCTGAAAAGTTATTTCTGTCTTATATCAACAAACATACTTCCTCTTTTGGTAAAGTATACACACAACAACGTTTGAACTGAGCATGTCCCCTTACACACAGATATTTTTAGTTAACAGGTCAAGAGTCACCTCTGCAGTTGGGAGTCCATACACACAGAGAGCAGGCTGTAGTCAGATATGTAGTTAGAAATTTCATTGTGTAGGGGATTGGTGCCCCTGACCTCTGTACTGTTTCAACTGTGTGTATGTAAATCTGATTCAGCAATCAAATCTATAAATACTGGGACAAAAAATACTAATTTAGCACAAAATCTGAAAAAATTTATAAGCACACCTTGCTTTACTGTGCTCCCCTTCATTGGGCTTCACAGGTGTTACCTTTTTTACCAAATGAAGGCAAGACCCTCCACCTGCAAAAAGATTACTGACTCACTTTATCCAGATGGTCTGGTATCTCCAAGGTATGCCTATGATGTGTTCTTTATACATTTTTTTCCCAAACCATAAAAAATTAAGAAGCTTAAGGTGTGATGTTTAAAACAAAAATCATAGAGCATAAAAAAATACAGTTGATGTATCTGAGCAGTGTGATATTTCCTCCAATTGGACTCTTAAGTGTTTCCACAAAATCCAGTTAAGAGTGCATGTATTCCCCTTTTAAATAGCTGTTAAAAGTTAACAGCTTACACACTACATCTACTGAGCACGTGCTGCACCCTGTGCTAAGCCAGTAGAGGTAGTGCTCTCCTACCTGACAGAAGCAGGAGCAGCCACAGAAAGCAGTTAATAAAAACAGAGTTGGGATGTGAAACTAGTCAGATCACCTGTCCTAAACAATTCTTGTTTCCTGGAATAGCTCAGAAATGTGTGATCCCACACACCACGTGTGAGGGTCACTATAGTGCAGTTCAACCCATCCTTCCATCCACTTTATGATAACAACATTTTCTGTTCATTTACTCTGTTCATTACATTTTTAATTTTATCAGTCAATAATATACTTTCTCAAACAAAATGTGGCACCTTGTTGGTTTAACTAACTGCCTGACAAGAGAACTGTAATCCCAATTCTGTCTCTCACTTTTAGTACTTAGCCCTCTCAGCTTCCCATCATCTACAAACATACACACCTTCTTTGTTTATAAAGCTGTTTTAAAAAATACATACAGCCAAGCAGGGCCAGTGAATGTCAGTGCCCTTCTGGAAGGCAGGGAGACTTCACTAATCCATTCCAGGGAAGGGGGGTTTTGAATACCATGCAGCCCTCTGGCACCTCAGCCAGAGTTGAAGATGCCCTCCCCCCCACTTTAGCTGGTCACAGGCTAACAACTTGTAAGCCAGTGTAGTCAGCTGGTAGAGTATCTATTGTTTCATGCACCAAAATGTCACCAGTTTGATTTCCAGTTAGGGCACATGGCCAAGCAGGCTCTATCCCAAACATTAATGTTTCTCTCTCTCTCAAATCAATAAAAACAGCCCAGCCGACATAGTTCAGTGGCTGAGCATCAGCCTATGAACCAGGAGGTCATGATTAGATTTCCAGTCAGGGTGCATGCCCGTGTGTGGGGTGCAAGCTTCATCTCCAGTTGGGGGCATGCAGAAGGCAGCTGATCAATGATTCTCTCTCATCATTGATGTTTCTCTCTCTCTCCCTTCCTCTCTAAAATCAATGAAAGTATATATTTTTAAATCAATCAATATATAAAAACTTACTTTAAAAAGTTGTTAGGATTTTTACCAGAATGTAAAGTACAACATAGGGCAGCGTTTTTCAACCCCTGTTCCGCGGCACACTAGAGATGTTGCCTGGTGTGCCGTAGGTGCAGACAAGACAAGAATTTTATAATTTTTCACTATTTTGTTTACTTAATATTTCATAATAAAGTAATTATAAAATACTTTCTTTGTATTTATTTGATTCCTATTCAAGAGAATTACTTTATATATAGTCAATATAGGCACAGAGTTAAATTTTTTAACATTTTCTAATGGTGGTGTGCCTCGTGATTTTTTTCATGAAACAAGTGTGCCTTTGCCCAAAAAAGGTTGAAAAACACTGACATAGGGAATCTATCCTAGCTTATAAAATATGCAAATTGACCATACCTCTGCTACACCCACAAGCCATACCCACCAGCCAGTCAGGAGTATGTATGCAAATTAACCCAACCAAGATAGCTGCGGCCACAGAGCAAGCAGAAGCAAGATAGCTGTGGCCACAGAGCAAGCAGAAGCAAGATAGCTTCGGCCACAGAGCAAGCTTCCAACACACCCTGGCTGACCATGGACTTCACTCAAGGCTACAAAGTTTCAATTATAGAAGATAAATCCCAATAAAAATGGTGGCAGCCACAGAGCTGGAGAGAGCAGGAGGCTTGAGTTGCCCCCGGCAATTGGGGAAGCCAAGTTTCCACAGCCCTGACATTCCTTGGCCTCCACTCACAGCTACAAAGTTTCACTTAAAGAAGATAAATAAATTTCAACAAAAATGGCTGTGGCCAAGTTGCAAACAGGAGGCTTGGATTCCTCTGGTGATAGAGGAAACCAAGTTCCTGGCCCGCCCAGGCCTCCACTGAAGGTAACAAAGTTTCAATTATAGAAGATAAATAAATCCCAGATACCAGGGCCTCCACTTGGGCCGCCATGGGGCATGGCCAGCCTGCAAACCACCACAGGCCCCTCACCCAGGCCATCCCATGCCCCAAGATCCAGGACATCACTCCAACATACAAGATGGCTGCCCCCATGTGGTGAAAGATGGCTAACCCCATGTGGGCACAAAATGGCCACCACACCAGCAGGGGAAGGCAGTTGGGAAGGATCAGGCCAGCAGGGGAAGGCAGTTGTGAGTGTTCAGGCCAGCAGGGGAGGGCAGTTGGGGGCAACCAGGCCTGCAGGGGAGAGTAGTTAGGGGCAATTGGACTGGCAGGGGAGCAGTTAGGCATCAATCAGGCTGGCAGGGGAGTGGTTAGGGGGTGATCAAGCTGGCAGGCAGAAGCTGTTAGAGACAATCAGGAAGGCAGGCAGACAAGCAGTTGGGAGCCAGCAGTCCTGGATTGTGAGAAGGATCCCAGATTGGAGAGGGTGCAGGCTGGGCTGAAGGACACACCACTCCTGTGCATGAACTTTGTGCACCGGAGCTCTAGAGAGTGTGTGTGTGTGTGTGTGTGTGTGTGTGTGTATAAAAAAATAAAATAAAATATTATATATATAACCCTAACATGCAAATAGACCGAATGGAGGAACAACGAACAACCAGTCGCCATGATGTGCACTGGCTGCATGGTATGGTGGTGAGCAAGGGTGCCAGACTAAGGTGAGGCGCTGGTTGCTGTCATTGGAGCAAGCCTCTGGTGGTTATTAAAAATTCTTTGCTCCCACATGCCACAGCCCTGCCTGGCACTTGCACCCACTGCCAGCGCTAGAGCCACTGCTTGCACCCATTGCTGGTGCCAGACCCACTCAAACACGTTGCTGGCCCTGATCACCCCTAATGGCTTCTCCACCTTCCCCTGCTCTTGAGGGGTGCTGTCAGCCTATGGGAGCAGTGCCAGCAGGACTGGGGGCCACAGCTGGAAGCACAGAGGATGGGCCAAGACCCACCCCTGTGCCACCTCAGCCTCACAGCCCACAGTTCCTTTCAAGGTGCACAAATTTGTGCATTGGGTCCCTAGTCTACACTGATAAAAGAGAAAGATGCAAACTGACCGTACCTTCGCGATACCCACCAGCCAGTCAGGAGTGAGTATGCAAATTAACCCAACAAAGGTGGGTTGGTTAATTAGCATGCATAGGCGCTGAGTGGCCAGGGACAGGACGGGATGCTTGCGTCGTCGCCATGGCAAGGATGCAGGAGTTCCTCTTGCCCCAGACACACAGGGCCTCTGGGCAGCATGGGATGGCAGGACTGGAGTGAAAAGAGGCAACTCCAGGCCAGAACGAAAAGGCAGTGACGGCAGCCAGGAAAAGAAAGGCCCATTCTTGCACAAATCTTTGTGCATCAGGCTTCTACTACAGAAATAAAAGGCTAACATGCAAAGTGTCCCTTTGGAGGTCTGACCAGGAGACCAGAAATTCAATCACTCACTATAACATGCGATGACCACCAGGGGGCGTCATGGAATGAAGGAAGACACCTGCGAGTAGCCAGAAGGCCCTGATTGCCCGACAGGCCTAGGGACCCTCCCTGTGCACAAATTTCATGTACCAGGTCTCTAGTATAGTCAATAATTTTGTAATAATTATGCTATGCATTGTGCCAGATAGGCACTAAACCTATGGGGGGATCATTTTCAAATTATTTAAATGTCTGATCACTATGTTGTATACCTGGAAACTAATATAATATTGTTTATCAACTGTAATTGAAAAAATTATTTTTTATTTTTAAAAAATGTTTGATGGTTGTATCATCTCAAGGATGCCTTTCTCTAAGCAGACCCAAATTGATTGCTGGTAAAAAGCTATGATTTTTTTTTTTTTTTTTAACGAAAAGCTTATAGGCACATCCCCAAACATAGTCAGATACAAGTTATACTCCAACAACAAGGTAAAAAGAACTGCATACACAAAGCCACAGT
The DNA here is from genome assembly GCF_014108245.1 of Pipistrellus kuhlii. Classification (NCBI taxonomy): domain Eukaryota; kingdom Metazoa; phylum Chordata; class Mammalia; order Chiroptera; family Vespertilionidae; genus Pipistrellus; species Pipistrellus kuhlii. The sequence continues at coordinate 29,250,453 of NW_023425573.1, forward strand.
GTTTATGCTCAACTTGAACAATTTAGAAAACGAATGGCCAAGTTGAGAACTTAAATGCTCTGTACCAGCCATTACAGGGAATGGCAGAGACTGGCCAGGCTGTTCCCACGTGACAGCCAACATCCAGCCCACGAGAAAGACAGAACCACCCCCATTCCAGTGCCCCAAGTTGCAGTACTCCTCCACAGTGGTCAGCTGAGAGCTAATATTCTCCCTTTGCGCATATTGTAGCCAACCTGGAATCTCTGCAAATCACAAGTCTACCCATCTTTACTAACAGAGGCCCAACCAATTCCAATACCTTTCTTTCCTTCCTACTTTCTCCTCCAACACTCAGCAGTTCCCACGGTCCTTAACTTCTGCCAGTTATCATTGCAATCACTTGTATTCAGAACTAAGCTCTTGGAAAGCAAAGGCTGGCTCTTATTCACCCTTGTGGCCCCTGCAGTAGCAGTTCTGAGCCCTCCGGGTGAGCACGCTCAGCAAAATCCCCTGGGGGCTTATTAACAGACTCAGGGCCCAGCCCCAGACTCTGCGATTTAGTGGGGATGAGCCTGGAAATCTGTATGTGTTTTTCAAGTGTTCCAGGTTTTCTGCCAACAAGTCGGGTTTGGGAAGTTAAGGTCTCACCTGCAAATGCAGCATGGAAACGTCAGCAGGATTTGTCCCATTAAAACCCGGACACACAGCAATAACAAAGGCGCTGGTGTCCTAAGGCTAATGCGTGGGGCTCAAACCCCAGCCTGCAGGAACTCACCCCCGTGGTCAGAGCCGGGCCGATGGGGGTGGACCTGGGCTGGTGCTCCTGACTCTGGGGAGAGGGAGACTTCCCGTGACCCGGGAAACTACTATCAACCGGAAAATCAGAGAAGCACAGAAGATTCAAAAACACGAACGATAACGCTGGCGATTCCTTTTATATCTGGGGTAAAAAACAAAAACACACCAAAACAAAAGCCTGAACTTGTACACACACGCGCGGAAAAAAAACGTTGCTCCAGGGAAAAGCAATCCAGACCCAGGCGGGAGGGCTGCGGGCTAGAGGGCCGGACACTGCTCCACGTGCGAAGGCGGAGGGAGGGACTCTGCGCCGGGCTGACGCGGAGCTACCCGGCGCGTGGGGGCCGCACACAAAGGCCGCGGGGCCGGCGCTGTCCCCGGCCCGCGTCTCCAGTAAGAGCCCTTTCTTCCTACGCAGCGAACATGGCGGAGCGCTCCGGGGCTCCGGAGCTGCAGTGCGCACGCCGGGGCTGGGGCCGGGCTGGAGGCGGGCGCGCTTGCCCGCCCTCTCCTCCCGCCGACCACCTCAGGCGCCGCGGCCTCCAGGCCGCCACCAGCCCGCCCGCCTGCCCCCTTCTCCTCGCCCGCAGGGCAGCCCCTCACTCACCGGCAGCCGGCGAGCGCTCGGGCTCCGGCAGGTCTCCGAACAGGTCCATGGCAGAAGCTGATCGGCGGAGGCGGACACGCAGCCCGCGAGCGGCGGCGGCGGCGGCGGCCTGCACCCTCGGTGATGGCAACAGCGGCTGCTGGGCGGTGGCGGTCAGGGCGCTGTCAGTCACCCGAGGGCGGGCCCGAAACGCCACCAATTGGCGCGCGACGTGGCTTGGCCGCCCCAGAATCCTACGCGCGGGCGAAAAAGGGTGGCGAGGGGGCGGGGCCGAGCGCACGCGCACTGGGCTCCAGGACCGCGGACCGGAAGCTGAGGCCGCCATGTTTCCTGGGGAGTCCTGGCCTCTTCTGCTGAGCTGTAGCCCAGGCATCCGTCCCAAGAAGGCCTGTCCAGATCGGAATGTCTAAGTTCAAGGGCAACTATAGTGAGCCCTGAAGTCTGGGAAGGCTCCATGGAGCTTTTCACAGGCGTCTGCCCCGTCGCCCACACACCCCCAGTGGGGGGCGGATGTCCGTGCCTAGATCATTCATTGTAGAGCTCGAGAAACCGGGGCTTCATTGAGCGGCCCTGGGCGTTAGGGCTGAAACCAATTAAGACGCCAGATGGACAGGAGGCAGCCCTGCTCTGCCTACACCCTTCTGGCAGGTGTGGGGGAGCGGGACGGAAGGATGTGATGTTCCAGAAAAGCAGCCTGTGACCAGGGATGGCCTGGCACACGCGGCCCTTTCTATTCTAAGCCCAGTGTGGACGAAAAGGGGCGGCATACTAAACCTGACAGCTCAGGGGGCAACTGCATGGTGGGCTTTATACACTCAGACCTGAAGTAACCGCATGGGATGGTCTGAATGCAAAACTTTCTAGGTGGATATCTTCCTTGACAAAGATCAATCTTTACCTTAACTGAGCCTGTCTGCTGTCTTTCTGCATCTATGGTAATGATAATATACCTACGGAATACCTGGGTAATCCCTTTTCCCAGATCCCTCAGGGCAGTCTCCCACTAGAGATTACCATCTCTATGTGCTGAAAATGTTGATTGTTAACTATGCTGAACCCACCAAGGCAAATGAAGTGTCTCTCCATTTTACTTTTTTCTCAGATATTACCCCTGCTTTGCTTTCTCCTGCTTCCCTAATCTACCACCAATGGATTTTACATAGCTCCAGTTATGCTACCTCCAACAAACTGCAAAACTGCCATTACCCAGAGCATTATCTCAATCTTGTAAGATTTCACTTTTGGGCATGTCCTCAAAAGTTGGCTCAAATTAAACCTCTATGACTTTTCGAAGGGCTGGACGTCCTTTCGTGGTCAGTGCCAGTTTGGGGCCAGACACTAGTTAGGTGTTTTGTAAATGTTAGTTTTATTTAAGCTCTCACAGCTTGTAAGGAAAGTAATGCTGCCTTTCTTAGGTCTGCAGGGGATTCCCCTGGAGTCTTAGGTGAGATCCCATTAGCACTGGAGTAAAAAGTCTATTATCAGGAATGGAAAAACCTTGTAATACAGGGGATGTGTGTGTGTGTTTGCAGGAATGCAAAGAAACTTGTCGACTCTAGGGCACTTGGGCTGGACACCCCAGAACCTCCTATGATAGGTAGAGTTCCTTGTGGGTTCTTGCCTCATGAAGTTTAAAGAATAAAATTCCCAGACTAAAAGAACTTGTTAGTAAAAGAGTAGAAATTTATTGGAAGCAAATACCATTCCCACATAGAGAGGGGTTCTCGAGGGGGTAACCAACTAAGCCCCTTTGTCTAAGGTTTTTTTGTTTTTTTAAAAAAATAAAATATATTTTATTATTTCACAGAGAGGAAAAGAGAGGGATAGAGAGTTAGAAACATCGATGAGAGAGAATCATCGATCAGCTGCCTCTTGCACACCCACTACTGGGGATGTGCCTGCAACCAAGGTATGTACATGCCCTTGACCAGAATTGAACCTGGGACCTTTCAGTCCGCAGGCCGTCGCTCTATCCGCTGAGCCAAACCGGTTTTGGCTTGTCTAAGGTTTTAAAGGCTGGAAGTTCTTTATCTATGCTCCCTTCTAATTGGACTCCTTCCTCATTTATCTTCTGTGAAAATTTGTCTTCCTCTTGTAACATTTCTCTATCCTCTGTGAAAGTAAGATAAGCATTCTGGAGTCTTGGGGCTACTTCTCTCCTTCACATGTGCATTCCTCTCTCACGAATCCCCTTTTCCCCTAAAACTGCCTATACTGTCTCTAAAATTCACTACCAGGGGCTTTGTTTACGGTGGAGGGTGGAGCACAAAGGCTTGGATGTGGGGCTGCCATGCCTCTGTAAGGGACAGAAAGGAGTTAGGTGGGTGAGACAGTAAAGGTGGAATCATTTTACCAGGTTTAACTCATCAGGGGAGCCATTCTTTGCAGTTAGAAAATCTCAGTGTTCTGCCAAAACCGGTTTGGCTCAGTGGCTAGACTAGCGTCGGCCTGCAGACTGAAGGGTCTTAAGTTAGATTCAAGTCAAGGGCATATACATTGGTTGTGGGCACATCCCCAGTAGGGGGTGTGCAGAAGGCAGCTGGTTGATGTTTCTCTCTCATTGGTGTTTCTAGCCCTCTATCCCTCTCCCTTCCTCTCTAAAAAATCAATAAAATACATTTTAATAATAATAAAAAAATCTCAGTGTTCCAAAATGGCACCCTCTCCTGCTTCCACCAGTTTGTTATCTGTAGTCATTTCACAGAATTATAGACCCAGCTATTGTCACAGCAGAAAGAGCCCTAGAGGCCTGGTGCTCCCTGCCTCCCTCCTCCCCTCCCCCTCCCCCTTCACATTTCACTTCACTGTTTCCAGATTCAATTTATTGGTTTCTTTTTTATCTAAATGGTGTGTCCCAGGGCATATTTTCCTAGAGCCTTCTCCATTTATTCTCTTCCAAGTGATCTTTATGACTTTTTTGGCCTTAAATACAGCTGTATTATAATGACACATTTGTGCGTATCTTTCATGACTTCTGAACTATCAGCATCCCCACTTGGATGTCTAATAGACCTCTCAAATTAAATATGTGCCAACTACAACTCCTGCTCTCTCCCCAAAATCCTGTTCTCCCCAGCTTTTCTCAAACCATCATCCACCCAGGGGCTCCTGCCAAAACCTAGGCAACCCTCTTGATTCCTGCTTTTCTCACCTCCCAAACATACTTCTTGCCTGTTCACCTCGAAACCTCCACATCCCTTTCTGCTTGAAATAACCCTCTCCTTCCTCGACATCCGCCGCTACTGGCTTTCGAACTCTGGGGAGCTTTTACCACCACGATGTGCAGGCCGCCTGTACCCCGCGGTCGATGGCTTGGGTCCGATAGGGAACCCATCCCAGGGGCCCTGGGCTGGAGCCAGCGCAGATGTGCGGCTCCAGCTGCGGAGGATCGGTGCTGCTGGGCACCAGCCTTTATCGCTTCCTCTCCCAGTGCCTGGGATGTTGGAGAGAACACTGGCCAGCAAGGTGGGGATGGGAGCAGGGTGATCACTGAACTCGGTTGACACTGCGGAACACCTGGACTGCCAGCCCTTGGCGGAGGGGGCGCGGCTTCCGGACCAGGGAGGTTTCTGGGAATCGCAGTCCCGGCTTGGCCAGCATCGGCCTCGGAGAAAGGGAAGTCGAAGGGTGGAAACTACATCTCCCATGAGGCTCCTTGGCTCACCGCGGGCAAGCAGGGGACAGAGGGGGCGCGCCCATAGAAAGGGGCGTGGCCAAAACTCCGCTACATCCCCAGCCCCTGGAGTTCCGCACTACCTTTCCAAAATCCCTTTGGCTTCTGCAATGCCGGCTCCTGGCTGTCCATGGGCTGGTGCGCGCGCTGAATGAGACTGGCCGGATGCGTGCAAACGCCCGAGCCTAGAGCAGAGCTGTAGAAGGGATGGCAGGCGGAGTCTTAAAGGCTTCGGCCAGGCGCTCCGCGTGGAAATTGAGAGGCGAGTTAGGTCTGCTGCCCAAGTCGAATTAAGGATGAAATGAGGGTGCCTGAGTTCGGTTGGTGGGAAAAATGACCCTCGTGGAAATAGGAATTCGAACTAGATTCATGGATCTGATTGGGCGGAAGTGGGATACAGAAAAATAAACAAATTAAGGGTGACTTCTGTATTTTTTGTCTAATCAGTGGGGTGCCTGGAAGTGGTAACAAGTAGAGTGACAGTGCGTTTAGGGGTGAGAATCACCCCTGGCTTGTGATTCCCACCAGACACCCAAGTGGAGACATTGAGTACACAGGTGGGAGGGAGGCCAGGGGTGGAGATGGGCTTTGGATGGAGGGCACACAGAGGAAACCAAATGGGCCAGATGGAGTTTTCTTGAGTTGGAAAGTTTCAGGACAGAAGGATACTACGAGGAGCGCTTCACTGGAAGGTTGGGTATGGTGAAACTTAAAGACATGACCTCTGGACTTGGAAACATGGATGTCTCTGATTTTTGCAAGGGCAATTCCAGTAGAGAGGTGGAAACAACATTTAGACTGGAGAGGAAGGGAGGGGAGTGAGAGGTGGGGAGGTGAAGACAGTGAATATCGATGTTGCTTTTAAGGAATTTTGTTTTAGAACTGAGAAATAAAGCAGAAGCTAATAGGGTGTGTGGGGGCCAGGGAGGTTTTGTCTCCCCTTCTTCCAGATGGAGGTATTACAGCTAGTTTGTAGGATGGTAAGAATGATCCAGTGCAAAGCAAGATTTATGATGCAATGAAGAGAGCAGAGCCACTGAGAGGTCAGAGGGGAGGGAACCCAGTGACACAGTGCATCGTGGTGGAAGGCAGAAAGCCTGGGCAGACACAAAGGTGGATAACGCAGGATAACGGATCCCCAAAGATATGCACATCCTCACTCCCAGAACCTGCAGGTGTTCCTTACATGGCAAAAGGCCTTGCAAATCTGATTAAGGAGTAAGCACCTTGAGAAAGAATATCCTGGATTGCCCAATTAAATCACAAGGGTCACAAGAGGCCTTCAAAACAGGAGGGTCACAAGGAGCTGTGACTATGGGAGAAGGGTCAGATAGATGCAACATTACTGGCTTTGAAGATGGAGGAAGGGGCCACCAGCCAAGGAATGCAGGTAGCCTCTGAAGCAGGATTCACTCTCAATCCTCCAGAAAGTGCAGCCCTGCCTTGATTTTAGTCTAGTGAATTCTTTCTCAGACTTCTAACCAATAGAAATGCAAGGTAATACATGTGTGGTGCTTTAATCCACCAAGTTTGCAGCCATTTATGGCCACCAAAGTTCACCACAGTGGCCTCTGGAAGCCACAGGGAACAGAGGTCTCACAGGTGGATCTGCTCTTCATGTGTCCCTGCAGATACATTCTATATCTATTGGTGTGGGGCAATTAAAATAATCCCAAGAATACTATTTCTATCTTCTCAAGCCCTGTCTTATGGACCTGCCTCCCTCACCCACCCCTTCAACAACTTATCCCCAGTCACTAAAATTAACCCTTTGCACTCCGAACCATTCTGGACATTGGCTACCAGCTACTCGACGCTACTTTGCGGCGGACACGTGCGTTGAATTAACTCAATTCCCCGTAATCACTAATAAACTGCAATGTCCCCCCTGAGAGGGGACATCCGAGTGATATGCTAGAATTCCGATGTCCCCTGAGAGGGGACAGCGGAGTGCAAAGGGTTAAGCTGCATCTGGTTAGAACCTAATGACTGAGGCCTCAGACTGAATCCTGAGGAGGCCAGTGTGAAATGCCCATGGAGGACAGGACCTGCTCTGCTGGGGGCCTTGGTCAGAGGGCTGTTGGGAAAGTTGTTCTGAAAGCACAGGTATACAACTAGAGAGGAGCACTAGATTACCTACAGCAGTGACTGCTGTTAACTGACCACATGGTAACTGTAGGTCCTGACCCAGCCCAGGAGGGAAGTCTCCCTACACCCCAGCTGCCCACCCTTTCACTCTCCTTCCAAGGTTCTGACCTCCTGAGCCCAGTCTGACCTCCAGTCCAAGCTGCCTGCAGCCATGGTGCTTTCACTTCAAGTCGTGATCTGGGTCACAGAAGTCACCAGCAGTAGTGGAAGCTTGCTCTCAGTCAAGAGAAGTGACAACGTCATACAAGCAGACTGACACCACACTCATGGATTCTACCACAGGTTTTTAAAAAGAAACTTCCAGCCGGGACTGGTTTGGCTCAGTGGATATAGGCCTGCGGACTGAAAGGTCCCGGGTCCAATTCCAGGCAAGGGCATGTACCTTGGTTGTGGGCAGATCCTCAGTAGGGGTGTGCAAGAGGCAGCTGATCAATGATTCTCTCTCATGTTTCTAACTCTCTCTCTACCCCTCTCTCTTCCTCTCTGTGAAATAATCAATAAAACATATTTTATTAAAAACAAAAAGAAACTTCCAAATCATGTGGCTAGAAACTAAGCACTAATTTATTCCTGGGAGCTCATGAACCAGAGAATGGTCCAGGGGATAGGCCGTCTCCCTGTTGCTTGGTTACTTTGGAGACAAACCCCATGCCAATGACATCCATCTCCAGGCTGCACAAACCCCAGGGAGAGCAGGTCAGGTCTAAGGACCTGCAGGGGAAACCCATCTGGAGCTGCCATGCAGTAGGGAGGGGGAAGCACTGTCCACTGTGAGACAGAGTATCCCATCTCCACTGCCATGACACTGCTTACTTTGCTGACGAAACGTGAGCATTAGATACAGGAAAAGCTTACTTAGTTTGGTATTTATATTTGACACATTAATGACACCACATCATTCAGTGATACTTCAGAGGAGTAACTAACTCTCCAAAATCATTTATTTAGTAAATTGAAATGTTCTATAACAACCTAATTTACAAACTCAAGTCTGCTAAGTGCAAGACATACAGAAAAACTTGCTTCTCTGACAGCTAAGGGCATTTCTGCACCTGCCTCCCCTGTGCCCTGACTCAAGTGGCAAGTTCAAGTTTCTGCTCAGGTCAGGGCCTGAGGACTCCTTCTGCCCCAACACTAGTGCCCTGCACTGAGGAGAAGCTCAGCACCACTCCGGTCACCCCTGCCCCAAGGTCCACGCAGTTCCTAAGAAGGCTGGACAGGCAAAAGCCAGGGAGAGGGAGCCCTGGTGGTAGCTCTGCAGTTAGCTCCCTCCTTGAGGTGGGGGTGGAGCCGGGAATAGGACTGTGGGGTCCATAAAAGTTACTCTCTTAAGGAAAGGGCTAGGAGCCTGACTGGGCTGGTCATCCAGAACTTCCCCACAAGCCATCCACTAAAAAGAACAGATGTGGGCAGCATCAGGACCCTGCCCCACCGCATCTGGACTCCAGGGAGGAGGAACTAGAGGTGGGAAGGCTGCGCTCACCTTTGCAGGCTCAGGACTGGCAGGCTGGTGATGGTCACCAAGGCCTCCAGATGCTCTGGACTATGCCCGCAGAGGTCAGGCCGCCCAAGGCCACGGGCACCAAGTCCAGGCCCTCAGCAGATGCTCGGCTCAGTTCAGCCTCGGGGGCCTCCTCTAGGTCAGAGCACAGGTCGTCCCCGGGGGCTGGAGGGCTGGGGGCTGGGGGGCTGGGTATCGGGGACACCAGGGCCCCTCCTGTGAGCCAGCTGCTTCGCCTAGTGTCTCCCGGGGAGCCGGCCAGAGCGTCCCCGAGCAAATCCCGGAAGCTGCTGCCCTCGCGCAGTGGCATGGACTCAAGCAGGTGGTTCAGGAGCTGGGCGGCGACGGTGGCGTCGATGGCCTGGCACGTGGATACGAACGTGTGCACCTCATGCATGCACTGGATGTAGCCGGCAGCGAAACGCTCGCTGGCTTCTGCCTGCAGCTGCTCCAGCCCTGCACCCGGGAATGGGAGGGAGAGAGCCGCGCCGGGTCCGGTGAGCCTGGACTGCCGTGGCCAGACCCACCCGTCAAGCGGTGCCGGGGCTCACCCCGAAGATGCTGGGGCACGCCTGGCTCCGGGATGAGCTCTCGCCGCCCGACAGCACTGGGGCGTCAGCCGGAGAAGTCTTCAACTCGGCGAGCCCCAGCCCGCGCCCGGCCGCCACTCACCGCGAGCCCTGCCCCGCAGCACTCCCTGCACGCGCCGCACCGTCAGCTCCAGCACCTCGGCGTTCTCCAGCTTGGCCTGCACCTGCGCCGGCGGGGGCGCCCGGTGGGGAAGGGAGGTGAGGCGAGGCAGTGCCCGGCCCCCGTCCGCCCGCCCGCTCAGCAGCCCCTGGACACCGGCCCGCCAGCCTCACCTCCGGGCCGGCCAGCAGCTGCCGCAGCTCCCGCAGGCTCTCGTTGATCCGCGCGCGCCGCTTCTTCTCCACCAGTGGCTTCCGGGCCTGCGGGAAGCGGGAGACTGAGCTGCGGCGCTGCCCCCGCCCCCGCCCCCGCCCGCCCCGGGCCCAGCCCTCACCTTGCGGTCCCCCCGCGCCTCCCAGCGGTCCTTATTCTCCCGGCCCGCACGGTCCCGTCTGGGCGCCAGGGGCGAAGCCATAGTCAGCACTGCCCGAAGCGCCGCGGGCGCGCCCAGCGCCCTTTGCTGCACCGCCGGCGACAGCCCCTGCCCTCCCGGCTCTCGCTTCTTCCGCCCGCACGCGGCCCCGCCCCTTTTATAGAGTTTTATTTGCATGTCTATGCGCCCATTGGCCGCGTGGGGCTGGGGCCGCGGGCCGGAGGCGCACCGCAGCCAATCACAGCGGTGCGCTTTGTCCGGCCCCGCGGTCCTGGTCGGTAGGCAGCTGGCGGGGCGTGGCGGGAGGGCGGGCGGGACCCCCAGCTCCGCGTCTGCGCGACCCTCTCAGGGGAGGCACCGCAGGGGGCGGTGACCCATGGAGCGGAGGCTCGGGGTGCGCTGGTTTCCCTCCATACCCTGAATAACGGCCCCCGAGCATCTGTGCGTGCGAGCAGGAGCTCATCCATCCTTCCACCTAAGCATCGCATTTGGGTTTATAAAGTGCCTCCCCGGAGGAGCGCTGAACACTGAGTGCTGAGTGTTGAGTCCCGGACGTGGCGGGCAAAGTCAGTCAAGCCCGTGGTCTCCAGACTGGAGGGCACCCGGGGTCTGGACTTGCGTGGCTGCAGAACCCCGAAAGTGGGAGCCCATAGGGAAGCAGGGGCGGGAGCGGGCCGTGGCCCCCTGGCGTTCCTTGCGGACCTGTGTGTCTGCACACCGCCCTCCCCTGCGCCGCCCTCCGCCTGAGCGGGGATCCTAGTGAACATTAGATACAGGCTCCCCTTCTCTGGTCATTCTCTCCACCCCCGCTCGTCCTTCCCTCCTCTGCCCCGCAGTCCCCACAGCTGGACATCGTCCCGTCACCCCTTGAGCCTCTATCTCCTAATCCTAATGCCCTTCGGTTCCCCTTTGACTTCCCTTTCCCCTCTTGGCTCCGCGTCCACCCTTCCCCGGGCGCAGCACCCCTTTTCCGGTCCCCATCCCAGCTCCCCCCTTACCCCCTTATTATTCCCCACCCCCCCTCCCTGGTCCCCACCCCTGGTCCTTTGCCTGGCCCCCCTCTCCCCAGTCTCCTCATCCCTCCCGCCGTGCCCGCCCCCTTCGGCTCCCTTTACCCTCCTGCCCCCTGCCCCCCGGCCCGCCGCCCACCCCCCTCCCGCCCCGCCACCCAGGCTCGCAGGAGCCGCCGTCTGGACCCCGTAACTTGATGCCCGTGACAGTTGGCAGCTGCAGCCGCTTCTGCGGAGAAAAGCGGCGGCCGCGCCAAGAGAGACAGGTGCTGGCCGTTCTTTTGTCGCCGCCGGCTTTGTCCCGCGGGCGCGCCTGTGTCCGCCAGACGACCGCCGCCCCCACCGCGGGGGCCGCCCATCTGCCAGCCCGGCCTCCGTGCCTTTGGGATGTGTGGGCCGTGGAGCCTCGCTCTTGGACAATGCCCTGGGGACGCCTGTCAGGCCCCTGCTCCACCGGCCTACGCTCTCACCACCAGGAAGAGCCAGATGCCAAAATGCCTTGTGGCACCGCCTTCCGCCAGGAACACTCTCCAGACTGCCCCTTCTATGGCTATTTCCTCACTGTTCGGACCTCAGCTTCCTTATTCATTCACCTTGGTGGAAGTACAGCAGTTCCACGGCAGCACTGCACCCTTAACCAGTGCTCTCCGACTCACCAGGGATTAGGATTAGGATTGTACCTCCATCCCTGGTCAAGGATACAGCCTGATCTAGGGCCCCCTATCTACCTGGTCTCCTAGGAGCAAGGGAATGTCCAGGAACTTTGGATTGGTAGAACTAGGTAGAACTATCACCACTCCATCCCCAGCCACTTAAGGCAGACCTGCCAGCCCTCCAGGTGGCAGTTTCACTTGGCTCCCCACCAGAGGGACCTCACAGGCAGGGCTAGTTTAATGAGAGGTTTGAAGGTTTCCAGAGTCATCTCACTGACTTCTGTTACTACCTGGAGTCCCTTCTGCGGATTCTCACCTGTGTCTGAGCTGCCACGTGGTTGTTGCTTTGTGAGCAGGCCCCTGAGACTTCCCCAGCCCACACTACTCACCCTGACAGGCATCCCCAGGGCATTGTCCAAGAGCGAGGCTCCACGGCCCACACATCCCACAGGCACGGAGGTACGAACCTACTCCTTTACTTTGCTCACCCTGTTGTCTCCTCCATAAGCCAGAAAACTCAGCTCTCTTCCTTCTGCCCTCTCCTGGTTGCTCAGAGACCCAACTGGCCTTCCATCCTCCATACCTACTGGGGGCACTGGCAGAGTTAGGGGGTGGACCCCAAGCTGGCCTAAACATTATTCTTCTTTGCCATTTAGACATCACTCCAGGAAAGGAAACCCAGTCCTGCACACCACACACACACACACACACACACACACACACACACACACAACTACAGTTAAGTTTTCACTACTTTGAGAAGCTGAGATATGGAAAAATAAACTCAGTGATATTTCTCAAATTATGATTCATACCCCTGTCATTGGCCATTATATTATTTGAACAAGGCCAAACATGTGTTTTAGAGTCCTCTCCATGAGAGCCAGCTCATAATGGAACAGGATGATCGGGACCTTGAGGGAGGCCTCAGGGGAAAAGATCAATAGAATACCTGATTGGGTACTGAGTGTGGGGGGCCAAGGAGGACAAATAAAGGCAAATGGTGCAAGCAAAAAATGAAAGGCAACAAGGAACTCCAGAAAAAATTAAAAATGAAAAAACGGTCCCAGAATAATCTTAGCACACTATTTGGCTCAGTAGCCAATTCTTTCATAGTCATAACACTATTCATAGGGCTTCAGCATTTAGAATCAATCTGTAGAGAAGGCAAGGAAAGCTTAATTATGATTATAGGACATAATATAAAGTTGGTTGTAAAAAGAAAGGACAGGAGACAGTTGTCAGGGGAAGGGAGGAGATGAAAAGAGGGCTGGGCCTTGCTTTGCATGGGTTGGGGGTCGGGGTGTTGAAGAATGCTGTTTAGAGTTGAAGGAAGGAAAAATTAAGTGCTGGGATATGCCCAACTGGGATATGACCAAGAGCTTTTGGCAGGGGAGAGGGGGAGGAGAGAAGCATAAGGATAGAACAGGTGTGTTAGTTTTGATGGGACTGGATGTTGCCCAAGGCCCCATCTTTGAAGTCAGCCTCAATTTCGCTCCATGGGCCACTAGTTGGCTAGTTTGGCCTTTCCTTACAGAAGCCTGGCTACTCCATCATGGGGCCACCAAGTCCTCACTTCCTCCTTAACATGACCTCCCTGAGCAGACCTATTTCCTGCCATTTGTCCCTTGGACTGATCCCACCTTCAAAGGTTGCCTGAGCACAGACTTCCTGAGTATACCCTTTGATCCCCTTAGATCCAGGAACAGAGGCCAGCAGAGGCTGGGCAGGGCTTCGGTGGCCACAGGGGGACCAGATAGTGACAGAGGTGGCAGGCCATAAATCCCCAGGGAACAAAGCAGTGGTCAGCCTGAGGATGTCTAGGCCCCTGGTGGGCAATCAGCCCAGGGGGCTCTCAGTAGCTTTTAGTTTGTAAAAAAAAGGGGGGTGTTGTCCTTGGGGTTATATGGGAAATAAAAATGCAATTAAGGGTCCCCAAAGGCACTCAGAACTTCAGTGAAACAGCCATATCTGGCTATTTAAGGCTTTTCAGAGGCCTCTGTGCTCACTGGGAGGACTTAGCCTTTTGTCCCCTTCCCTCCATCACCACGTGGATGTAGGCAGTCAGGTCAGGAGGCAGGGTCAAGCCTCCTGATTACAGGATGAACTTTATATTATGTTCTGTAATAATAATTAAGCCTTCCTTATGTTCTCTATAGATTCTGGAAGGCTGAGGACTGGGTCCACGATTCGCTCATCTCTTCACTCTGACCTGCCATGGTCCTCTAATGTTTTGACCGGGCCCTGTGTGGCTTTATTATCACAAAGGAAGGAATGGGCAGGTGGGCTGGGGGAGATGGTATTGTGCTGCCTGTATCATCTCTGATGGAGACAGTAGGCTTTCCTGGCCCTGCCGTCCTATCCTCAGCCCTGTGGTCAGCATCCAAGCAGCCAGCCCAGGGAAGACAACCTTGTGAGGGCACAAGGGAACAAAGTCGGTGGCTGTGGTTATGCAGAGCAGAGAGGAGCTCCAGGGCTGAGTAGAACACCCTGCCCCACCCCACCCCACCCCCAAGTGATAACAGGATGAGCTTTATATCCTAGAAAGTCCACTGGGAAGGGCCACCCTCAGACAAGAGGGACCAACTCAAAGCTGCGTGCAGGGAAGAGGGGGTCCTTTGTGAGAAGAGTCTGTAAGGTAGAATTTCTAGAATCCCTTTAAAAAACATCTTTTCATAATCTTTTATCTCTATTCAGTTTTTCCTGTGTTACATTAAAAATACATACAAATAAAAACAAAAATATACTTGCTTTATTTACCAATTTTCTAAAAGGCAAAAAGGTCATAAAAAGACACAAGCAGTCAACAACATATTGCACTGGGCGGAGAAAGCTTGGTTTGGGCATGAACCAATCACTTGTCCGGCAAGGCTAACAAATCATCTCACAGGCTCTGGGAGCTTATTTACATATATTTTAGAAATATATTAAAAAGAAGGCTCAGTTTAAATTTGAGGAAAGGTTTTCCTAACACCTGTGTCAGCACATACACTAAAGGAAACACAACTGGAGGCATGGCACCCTGTAAACAACTTCACAAAATGCTCCTGTTGGGTTCTCAGCACAGTGGAGCTATGCAGTCAACAACCAATGGGTGTGCATTAACAATGAGATAATGCCGACGGTAAACACTCGTAACAGTAGAGGACGTTTTGGCAGTTTGTGTTCAGGGAACCCCTGTAATCCCTTCATGACCTCACTTCAGAGGCAGGGAGCAGTCTGTACATCTAATTATCACACAGAGGCACAGATACATCCTCAACTTGGGTTCCTGAAGGTGATATTACTTTGTAAATAAAATAAAAGTTAGACACTGTTTTCTGTTTCAGTTAATTAAAAATTGGATTGATATTCAAGAATAGAATAGTTTTATTATGAAACCAACTGGATTAAAGGGGACTTCATTATTCTGTTAGCCACTTCTCCATCAAAGAACAAGCAGAAACCTGCTTCCTTTAAGTTTCTACAGACTCAACGAAATTTTAAGTCAACTGCTTCATCAGTGGGAACTTCTCATTCACTCCAGGGACCAATACAATTTTTTCCGAATGATCTTTGGGATATATGACGCAACATGAGGTTTTGCAAAAAGTTGGGCAGACTGGCCTCACTCTTCCCCAAGGGTCCCAAAGACCTGAAAATGCCAGAGAAACCGGGGGAAGTCACCAAAGAGACCGAAGCTGCACCAAGTGAGGTGAGGCTCATAAAGAGACTAAGGGCTGTGCCAGCCCAGGGTGTGGTGGGAAGGGTGAGCTCACAGTATCAGCGGCTGCTCTGCCCGAGCCAGAGCTGATGTCTGGGACTCGTCAATTGAAGAACACGAATGGGTCCCAAACGCAGGGATCAGAGCCTGGTTTGCAGAGGGAAGTCACCATTAAGAGATGACAGACAACATGCTTTCATGTACATACTGGTCATGGTCTGAAAAGCAGCCAAGAATGATGTTCTACATCAATGCACAGAAGGGTCTGGGTGAGTGTTAATCTGATGGAGTTGGTTACACAAATCACTAGGCCTTAGTCCAGAGCAGGCATTTCAACTTTGTTCACCCCAAACTAGAGTGACATCAGGTAGAAATGCCTGGTACTACGGTGCCTGAAGCCAAAGCTGCCGGTTCGCTTCACACCACTTAATGCGAAACATTTTCAGAAAGAAAATTAGGAGAGGCAGTCATTTCCACTTGGTTATGTTTTAAAAACATCTAGTTTGACTAGATAATAACTTAGATAAAAAGCAGCTTTCAAGAGAGGACAGAATTTGATCCACACAAACACACCCTGCAGAGCTACAGGAGGGAGGCGTGCCCTCAGCTCATTTGGAGTCACACATGGGCACAGCCTGGTGTGATGCCTTGGACACCTCCCAGAAGCCTTGCCAGTCCAGGGACTTCTGTGAGCACTCAGGTGACCTCCTGACACTTACACAAGGGAGTCAGTCTTTCTTAAGTTATATCACAGCTAAATCTCTTCCTTGTCTTCCCAAGTCCGCATTTATATTTCAAATATAAAAACGTATTTCTTCCTAAACTCTTCAACCTTCCAAAAAACTATGAATTTCTTTCCTAAAACAAACAAACAAAAACCAAAAATAAACAAATAAAAAAAAACAACAACGAAAATTGATCTGTCCATTTCCTTAGAAACAAATTGTGAAGCTCTGTCCTCTTCCATCACCGTGTAAGGTAGATTGGCTGTTGGAGTGGGTGGGGGTGGAGTGAGGGCAGTTACGTCTGCCCTTCGTTTTTGTGGCTCAGGGGAGGTCCATTTTCCCTTTCTTTTTTGTCTGTGGCTTCGCTGAGTGCCAGAGGAGGGCTGTCTTCTTCATATGGTACACAAAAGCTGCCTTTTCCCTGGCTTTCACAGTAAACACATTCCTTAAGAGAAAAAAACATGAAATCAGTAAGAAAAATGCAGTTCAACCTGAGTTGAGGTACAGTGACCAGTTGTTAGCGGTAAGGCTGCTGGAGGAGAGGGGAGGACCAGCTGTTTCTGAGGGTGCTTCTCAGATGTGGGAGTCATGCCTGTTTTAGGAAGAGGCCAGCCCTACTGGACCTGATCTGAGAGGTGGTCTGCCTATGGGATCTGGAATTAAGTTACTAGCCTCAGTTTTCTCGTCTGTAAAATGGGCTATCAATAATGTGCCAAAGGAGGAAGGGTCCTAAGGGGAGCGATTCACTCCAGATGCCACTAAAGTTGGGGTTGTGTAAGACTGGGACAAAAATTGCATCAGTTCAGTGGCTGAAGGACACTGAGAACTGGCAAGAGCAGCTTCCAGGGTGTGGGCCTTAGAAGGGAGTGGGGAGAGAAGCTGGGGTACAGACATGTCTTCGGAACTTTCAGAAAGAAACAGAGACAGAAGGGGCAGCTGGAGGGAGGCAGCCATTAAGAGCAGAAATGTAATATTCCTATTGTTACTGAACAGTCTACCTGGACATTGAGGGGTTATGATAAGGTGTTCTTTTTTCAACATTGGTCCCAAAAAGGTTTTCTAAATAATCTCATAGGAAGATTAAAACATTTTATTTATTGGCTCAGTGGACAGAGTGTCAAACTGAAGGTCCCAGGTTCAATTCCCTTCAAGGGCATGTACCTTGGTTGCAGGCACATCCTCAGTAGGGGGTGTGCAGGAGGCAGCTGACCGATGTTTCTCAACAACGATGTTTCTAACTCTCTATCCCTCTCTGTAAAAAATCAATAAAAAAGAAAAAAATATATATATGACTAAAATTTTTATTTATTTATCGAGAGAGAGAAATATTGATTTGTTGTTCCACTTATTTATGTATTCATTGGTTGATTCTTGTATGTGCCCTGACGAGATTGAAACCACAACCTTGGCAGCATATTGGAACTACGAACCAACCTTTCGGGACTCACGGACCACCAGTGGTCTGCAGACCACCGGTTGGCAACTGCTGCTCTAACCAACTAAGCTATCTGGTCAGGGTAAGGTATTCTTTTTTAAAATAGAAAACAGAACTAAAAGAAAGAAAATAATTCAAATTTCAGCACATGATTGAGATTAGATATTTCAGAAGACCTTTTGGGGAACAACATTGAAAAGCCATTGGAAGAAAGTCCTTTGAAGTAGACTTACAGTGTCCCAGTATCTTTTCACTTTCTCAATAAAGTTTACATTCTGGAAGTTTTACATTCACAGAACAGTAAGCAGAATACCGAGTGCTCCTGAGAGCTTTTTAACGTGCTGTCAGAAAAGCAGCTCGGTGAACTTACCGATACATTGATGGCCGAGGGCAGGCCGCCTGCCCGCACCCACGGGTGCACCTCCTGCAGCTCCTGCTTCTGCTGCTGGGTGAACCGGGGCTGCAGCTTCTGCAGCAGCTTCAGCTTCTCTCTGTCCTCCTTCAAAACCTCGTCCACGTTTCTTCACCGCATGTTTGGAAAGAGGTAAGCTTTAGAATGTCTTTTTCCTTAAAGAACACACTTTTTCTTTCAGTATCAATAATGGAATTTTAGATGAATTTGATTAATGCAAATTTCCTTTTCATTTAAAATAGGTTACCCTGTTTAGGGTTACTTACCATCCCTAGTAATAATCTGTTTTTTTTCTATTAAAATGACACTCCAAGTCACAATTTTACTTTTACTTTAAATCATACACAGGAGCTGGGTGTTTGCAGATGCTTGGTTCTGTACAGGGCAGTTCTCACCAGGAGGCGGTGGGTAGAGAATACCTTCCCTTGCCTCTTGCCAATGCTGGGCCAGAGGGAAGCGGCCCTGGACATGGAGCCCTGGTCTGCCTACCCTAGAGACCTGGCTGTCCTGACCTCAGAGTTAATTCTCCCTCCCTTCCCTCCTCCCTCCCCCTCCCCCTTCTTTCCTCCCTCCTGCTGTATGGAAGAGGCTTCACAGAGGCAGGGACCATGAATGTTCCTTGGAGCAGCTGGGGACAGACCCGATTCACTACACAGCAGCTGGTGGCCATGGGACGGTTATCTACCTTGACCCTTGGTTTCTGCATTTCTAAGACATACATACCACATTTACCCCACAAGGTTACTGGGCAACAGAGCAAAAGAGATAAAGTTGGCACAGATGCTTCATAAATGTGTAGGGCGACACCGTGGAGGGTGGCCGGGAGCTCATCTTTCTCCCAGCCTGCAACGGATTACTCTGAAGGGCTCTATGGGCCCAGGCAACCATAGAGAGAACCTGCTTCTCTTTCAGCTCCACTCAACTCAACCTGAGAGGTGGCTTTCAGAGGGAAGTTCCCCCCTGCCATCCCACCCCCACCCCGACTGGCAGCCTTGTTTGAGGACTCTTTCACCCAACCCTTCCCCAGTCCTTAGGGACAGGCCGAGTGATTACCGGGAAGGCATCTGGTACGTCATCATGACACTGTCGTCAGTGTTGGCCATCAGCAGCCAGACGGGGTCCTGGAGGACGTACTTGATGAAGTGCTCACTTTCTTCCATGTCTGCCTTCGCTTTTGCTTTGTGGTTATTCTCTGAAGAGTCAATGCTTCCGAAATACTTGCTGGTGTGGCTGGTGTTACTACTGCCTTAAAAACACAAACAGCGGCGGTTAGACCACTGATACCTTGCAGACCATGCTTGTGGACACGTGCCGGATTAGGGAGCCGAGAGTCTTATTTGGTAGCTTGTGCAGGTGTTGGTGGGTTTCCCCTTTTCTTCCCCATCCTCGAATTACCTGGATAATTAAAATGGGATACCAGCTAGCACCATGGAGTGGCTCTCCTGGGGAGTCATGAGCAGCCCTGGTCGAGCCTATCTTAGAAATCCTGCTCCCTTTCCTAGCACTCTGCACCTCTCCACCAAAACAGGCCACAGAGGAGCTGGTTTTGGTTTGTAAGTATGTTCCAGCGAGCCTCCTGAAAGGAGCAAAGCCAGAGAATGGAGAAGTGGGCAGCAGGGATCTTTGAGTTTGTGGGGAGGATTCATGTCCTATTTAATAGGTGCGCCCACTTGTGCAATCTGGTGGGTGAAGCACGCCACCCATATGCTAGGCTTGCCCAAGGGGAACCAACTAGGGAAGGCAAACCCTGGCCGGCCCTCCCAGCCTGCCCAGGGAGCCTGGGGGATGGTCCAATAAGGGCCAGTGGGTGTGAGGCCTGCTGTGGTGCTGACATGGAAGCCAACAGGTGAGAATGCGAGTTCTGACTGGGTAGGGCCCCACCATTTGGGGGCAGAGCACCTGTCTGCCTGTCTGAACTGCTGTGAGCCTTCAGTGCCAGCTAGGCACCTGCTGGACCTGTTGTGCACCTGGTGCTAGGCCCTGAGCACATATGGCCTGTGGCTCCGGTGCCGCTGGGTCCCTCTAGTGTGGGAAAAGTGAAAGCTGCCCAAGTACCTCAGGTACCAACATACCTGTCCCAATTCTGGATGTATCACAGCCCAGAGAGCTGGAGCCCAGGGAGTCTGAGGTGGCAGAGGCCCCGCTTCCAGACAGGGCTGACCCTGCAGCTGAGCAGAGGTCCTCGCGCAGTAAGAGGTCAAGCAGGTCGCTGGACGTGGAGAGAGCATCACTGTTCTGGGCATCCGAGGGCTCACCTTGCTTTAGGAACGAGAGAAGACACCAGTTAAGACACAGTCAGGACACAGCTCTCCAGAGCTGGGGGGCAGCTGCAAAGCAACTGTCTGTACAAAGCCACTCAGGGCGATAGTGGATGGCACTCCTCCTCAGCCCCTGCTTTTCATGTGCCAAGTGAACAGACCTGTGGGTATTGGGACTACAATTAGGATCTAGGTGGTGGCCTATGAATACATCTCATTCAAGTAGATTTTGGGAGAATCACGCAGTTCTCAGATCCCTGGGGGGAAAGTTTTATGCCTGCTCTTCCACTGCAGCATACACAGAGGAAGAGGCCACCACATACCCCAAGGCTGCTCTTTGGTGATGGGTTCTGGCTTCCTGTACCTGTGCCCCAGAGTGGGGGCAATCCTGGGAGTACCCCACCCCTCTGGCCATTGGAACTGAAACTGTAGGCCAGACCCCAGGAACAGTGGGGAGGGTGGTAGACACCTTGGAAGGCTGATCTGTGTTTCCTGGGCCCCACTTCCTTTCATAGCTCAGGCCACTGCACACTGAGCTGTCAGGACACAAAACCTGTGGGAAACTATGTTTTCATTAATGGATTAAGAATATGCCAGTGGTCCTAAAGGCACAGGAGAATGGGGCCGCTGGCTCATTGTGAAAACCTCTGCCCCCACCTCCCTCTCAGGAGCTGAGTTCTGGCATTTAACCAGCTGTGCTGTGTGCTCATAGTTGTTACATAAAATCTCAAGCCCGCCCTGGCTGGTGTGCTCAGTGGTTAGAGGGTACTTAAGGGTTAAGGGTTTGATTCTCAATCAAGAGCATGTACCTGGGCTATAGGGTCAATCCCTTGCCCCCGTCAGGGAATGCGTGGGAGGCAATCAATCAATGTGTCTCTTTCACATCAATGTTTTTCTGTCACTTCCCCCTGCCTTCCTTCCCATCCCTTCCATTCTCTTTAAAAACCAATGGAAAAAATACCCTCCGTGAGGATTAACAAAACAAGAAAGAAACAAACAAAAAACCTCAAGGCCCATGACAACTAGTCACAAAGTCATGTGGGCTGTTTGGACCTTGCACTTATCATCAGACAATCAATCTTCCTTCGTTCAGATCCAAGACAATAAAAAGACCCCAAGCCTACTCTGATCAGGTTGTTTAGCTGGAAAACATTAATTTCCGGCACAGGTATTTATGTCAACATTGATATACTTGGTGGGACCCTTGGTGTAAAACACTGGTGTCTGAGATGATGACCTACCGTAGGCGCTGCGGGGCCACCCGCTGTAGAGTAAGAGCAGCAGGGAATCCTTGTATTCGGTGGTGCCTTTGGTGGCCAGTCCCAGGATATGCCTGGTTTGCAGTCTGGTCCAGGACCTGCTGACCCTGCTGTCCCTGCAGCCGTAGTGCTGCCCTCAGGGGCCTCCTCCAGCTGAAGCAGGTTGAGCTGCAGAGGTGAGCTGCCGCGGGACTGGAAAAGTGGGGGGGAGGCCCGGCCCAATGGCCCGGTGGATGACACTGGCGTAGCCGGGGTGGCCACACGTGACACTGGTGGCCAACACTCTGCCCGAGGACAAGCACACGACTGTTTGGGGAGTGAGGTCTGACCAAGAAACTCAGGCTGCGAGGCAGGGATCATCTGAGCAGGGAAGAGGGTCGGGGGCAAGTTCGGGGTCACTGTGGGGAAGGGATAGGTGGGTAACACCAAGGCCATGACTGGGGCCAAGGGGGCGGTGAAAGGTGGGGGCTGGATGTCCATGGGCACAGTGGGCACCGTGAAGCTGGTGTGGGGCTCCATAGGTGCTGCTGCCACGGCCCCTGGCACTGGTACAATTCCTGTGGCTGGGAGCACTGGCAGGGAGTAAGCTGGCATTGAAGTAGGGAAGGGTATCGAAGGGCAGCTGGACTGAGATGTGTCTGATGGTGACCAGGCTGTGGCATTCAGGCCCACCAGCGGGGGCCGGTGGGGCACGGGCCCCCCAGACCCAGTGCTCTCAGAGGAGTCCCGACGCTTGACCCGTTTGGACTTCAGTTTTCTGTTCTTCCCAGTTTTTTTCCATGGTGAATCTATTCCACAAGTGTTTCTTAGTCCAGGAGCAGCTACAATAATGGGGGGGAAAACAACAGAGTTGAAAATGTATGTGATTTCTATTATGTCAATTCTCAGAGACATATAGGATCTCAGAAACTTAAAGGCACCTCCTAGTTTAACAGTCCAATGTTCCCAAATGTTAGCCTAAAAACTGTCAAAAATACCATATGATTTTCCTGATCCTTGGTGCAATGAGAAAAATTAGGACAAAATGTTAAGTTTTTATAAAACTGGATTCAATCAATTTTAAGGACCATTTTTAATTGCAAGATCACATTTCTTGTTTTCTCCTGGCATTAAAATGTCCTTTCTTTTATGAAATAATGATGGTGATAAGTGGCATTAAAAAAGTTTTATTTGTCCAAAAAAATACAAATTAAAAAGTTGGCATTTCTATGCTGGTACTGGTTTGTGAAATCTGATGTCATCGAAGCTAGTTTTTGGATTTTATGAGCTTTGCCACTACTGGTCCTTAAAGAGATGCTTCCTGTATTGCCTGTGATTCCACCTAAGTGCAAGTCAAAGGGTGGGAAGGAGCACTTGCCCTCAGAGCCAGATTCTTCCTCTCCAGTGACAAGTGGCTGAGCTTCTTTAAGAGGCTGGAGGATCTCAACTGGTGACAAAAGGGACTCTGGGCATGTCCCCATGCCTCCCTCCCCTGGCCATGGGCCAGCACCAGGAGTACTATGGCTGGGTGGGATGGGCAGTGGGATGGTCCGAGGAACCTCAGGTTTTCCTGTCTTGGCACACAGGCTGACTCAGGGCTCTTGCAGCAGGTGTGTGGGACACCTGTCAGCTGTGCCAAGGGAGTCCTCACCTTTGCTACATGCTGGAGGCAAGTGGGCCAGCTAGAGGCAAACCGCTAAGAGGGCAGAGGTTTTGTGATTCAGACTCTAGTGGGTGTTCTTCCAGAAGGAAATCTGCCTCTGGTGGGACTGGTGGCTAGAGCACTGGCCTCCTGCAATATCATGTCAGGGTCTGGGCAGGCTGCTGTGCATAGCTCTGCAGTCTGTGCACCTCGCAAACTGCTGAGCAAAGGAGGCAAGGAGCTGCAACTTTGTCTCAAGCCAGATCCACTGGGTGAGTCTGCCCAGGACTGGGAGAACACCTTTTTGTAATTTCCAGAGGTTCCCTAGGGCCCGGCAGTGACCTTGGGTTTGGGGAAGAAGAAGATGAAAAAGAGTAGGAAAGATAATCTTTATAGAGGGTGTTGACTTCTCTCACTTCATATTCACTTCACTGTGCCTGTCCTGAGGCCCAGGAGAGTTGGGGTCATGTGCTGGGTGTCTCCTGCGCTTGCTAACCCTGACCCTGGGTCAAGCCCTGGGAGCCCAGGACAAAGGTGGCATCTCTGACCAGCCCAGCCTTGTCCATGGGGCTTGGGAAGGTGGCTAGGGGTCTGGAGCCAGGCTGGACCAGAAAAGGGGCAAAGAACTAGTCTATCCTCCCTCATCTCTTGCCCTTCAACCACCTGGTGGCAATCTGCCTAAAGTACAGCTTCATTTACACACAGGCTCTGGAGGCTGCAGCCTACCCTGAGTCAGCCTGGCCAGGAGGTACATCTTCTGGTATCAGCTTGGACTCCCTCCTTCCTCAAGAGCCAGCACCAAATACCCCATCAGCACTATGCCCATTCTCTTTGCCTGCCTGGTTTTCTGAGAGCCCCATTGGGGTGGGCAGATGGGGTGGAGTCCCCTGCACCTCACAGTCACCCAGCCAAGAAGTGTCTAATGAGGTGGCATTGCAACTGCCCCATCCTGCACTCCACCACTATTTAAAGCACAGTTCCCTGGGAAAAACGAGATGACATCCTTGAGAGGGGGCCATGGAAACAGATGGCATCACTAGTAAAGTCCCAACAGCAATCTTACAAACTCAGGCTTCCTACACTGGGGGTACTTCACACTTTGAAAGCTACACTGGACTTAGTACTATTAGAAATAAAGGTTTTTAAAATCCACATACAAATCAGGTAACACCACCTACCTCTTTCACTCAAATGCCCCTTGGATCTCTCTTGTAAGTAATAATTGCAGTGAGACTGGAGAGCACTAAGTTTCCTCGTTTCCTTGAACTTCAACAGGAAGCTCTGCTCCTCCTTCTGGGTGTGGGCAGCCAGCACTTCCTTGGTGAGGCCCAGCCTCCGAAAGGGCTCCTTCTCCTGGCTGAGGCTGCAGGGCATGGCGGGGCCCAAGAGGCAGTCCAGGGACTCAGGTCCACTTGCAGGGTCTTCCACCGTCTCTGTAAGAGGAGATGCAGACCACTCATCTGCAAGGGGCCCTGTGTTTTAAAACATCTGACAAACCCTGAGACCACTGCCATGTGAGATACTGCACAAAGCCCCCACATGGGGTGAAGTCCATGAATATCTGTGTAGCCTTCTAAGAAGGTTCACGAAAAAAGGCAAACAGCAATGGCAGAGACCCTTCTACCCAGGGCTCCAGGGTAGTTTGCTTAGGCTGAAGTTCGGGTACCTCGGGGCTTCAGCCTCTGACAGGGAAAATACTCTCGCTGTCATCAGCTTTCAGAGCACAACACACGAAGGCTGCTGTGTGCCCCGCCCAGGTTCAGGACTATGGACATGGCAGCTTGGATCATGTGGAACTGAGGTACAGACAGGACAGGGGCAGATGCATGCAACGACCGTCCTGGAAGGGGGTCTGGACACTGACTCGGACATGTATTTTTTTCCTCATTGTCTCCCTCTTTTGGAGAACAACTTAGAGATGCCACCCTTGGCTGTACTGCTTGCTGTTCAGACCTGTACTGGCTCTTCCCTGCCCTCAAACTGGGAAGTGGGGACCCTGAAGGGAAGGGCGAAGCTGGGCATGGGAAGCAGGGAGAAGGATCCAACGCCTGAGGGTTCTCTCAGCCCAAGAGGGGAGGTTATAATACTTTGGATCCCTGGCTCAGCACCACAAAAGCCCTGTCTATATTTATGCCTGAGCAGACAACTGCCAGTAGGTGGCGCCAGAGCACAGCAGAAATCAGAACAGGTGGGGCCACACCCTGCCCTGCCCATCAGGTCTCTGGATTTCCTGGACCCCCTTTATCAGGCTGTGGTAGGGCTACTCTGCACTTGCATAAACTTAAAGAAAAAGTTAAGATGGCAGCCAAAACTTCTCATTTTCATTGTTAAAATTAGATTACTTTCAACATCATCCCAGAGCCAACAAGCATACCTAGCTCAGGTTGTGGCTTCTTGTCACCCACGTGCACGATGGTGCTGCTGTAGCTGCACTGGCTGGTAAGAGACACGACGCTCCCCGCCTTGCCGGGCAGCGTCAACGAGGTCAAGTGCGCGCTGACGTCTGCATGTGTGCTTGCTCTAGAGGGTACCACTGCCTCTTTATAAGAGAAAATGAAGGAGACACAAAAATGCAATGAAAACGAACCATTTGTGTAAGAAATGCCATTGTCTAGTCAGATCCTATACCCAAGTGATTGCACACATCCTGGCAGGTGACGGGCTATCCTCAAGTGTTTATTCATGGGGGAAAGGTGGAGGAGAGAAATTCTGAAATGTGGACAATCACTCTTACATCCTGGGTCGTCTGGGAGGGGCAGGCGGCTGGGCAGCTCAGGGGGCTCAGGTCAGGGGCCTCTGCTGGGAGCCCAACCCCTCGAAGGTCTGTGGGCAGAGCACAGACTGTCCATCACAGCATGACTGTCCAATTGCACATGCTTACATCACAAGGGGTTACCTGACTTACCAGCCTGGTAATGACCTCTGGGATGAGCACCACGTTCAAGTGGTCTGGCATTTAACCTAAGTTAATATTCAGACATCATGGAAAAGGGCTTGCCTGAGAATGATAACCTGAGAGGCCCCTGGTCTTCCAGCGGCCCTGAGGGGTCCTGTTCTCAGAGTCCAGAGTCACCTTTACATCTATCTTGTAGGAAGGTGGCTAACGTTTATGTGCTATCGTCATTTACAAAAGAGCCTACACCATATCCTGTGTCCCCATAGCCACTCAGAACTCCCAGCCCTTCTAATGATGCCTGATCTCACCAGGAGGGTTTAACAGCCTAAACATGATACCTGCAGGAGGTGGCCTGGGGCTGCCTGTGGCCTTTCGCTTGTCGCTGGCCTTCTGCGTGGAAGTATTCACTGGGAATTCACACTTTCTCTTCAGCGTGGTGGCCTCACTGCAGCTCTCCAAGTACCTGTGAGGAGGATCACAAACGGCTTCACATATGGGGCCAGAGCCTGGACAGCAGGACACCATGGAGTAGGGAGATGGGAGGTGCCCGCACCGGATGACACTGTCCAGGCAGCTGATCTGCTGGTATGAGCCGGCGGGCTGGTTCCTGCAGGCCAGCTCCTCTGGAAAGGCTGCAGTGGGCGGGCTGGTGCCGGACCTGTCCTCTGCGGCCGGTACGGCTGTCATCTGAGCAGGAGAACTATTGTGTGTTTCTGAAAGAACAGCAAAATTGCTTTCAGTTAATACTTGTTTTCCCCAAAGAGTACACTCTGTATATTTCTAGCTAGGGACAAAGCTGGGGATTCAGAACATGGCTCACAGACACAGAAACCCAGAGTCAGCCTGACACTTGGGCAGCCTTGCTGGGGCAGCGGCCACTGTGCGGTCTGAGGACGGTGCTGGAGGAACCTGTTACTGGGATATAACTCAGTAGCATTTGGTTCAGGGACTCAGCAGTGAGAGAGGCCAGTTCTTACTTGAACTCCTGAAACTTTGGGGCCAATAAATCCCAAGTGCTTTATGACCAATTAGTATTCCCTGCCTCCTGGAAGTCCCTTCTTTTCAAAGGTGACTCACAGCCTCTGGGACAGCCTGCCGCGGACACTTCTGTTCTTGTCATCGCATGCACCGTACGCTGTTCCCCTGGGAGCCTCCAGGGCAGAGCTGTGTCCTGCTCATTAACGTGTCCCCAGCACCCAGCACAAGGCAGAAGTGTGTGTCTATCCCAAAGGCCAACAGTCCTGGCCAGAGGTGAGCTCTGGCACCAAGATTCCCTAGGAGGCTCCCTGGAAAGATGTGGCCCAAGCACAAAGGATGAGTGAGAGCCCCCCATGCCAGATGCCTGGGGAGCATGCATGTGCACACCTGAGCGGGAGCCCAAGCGTGAGGGTATAAAGTTGTAACATGGTAAGGCAGGGTCAGCCTGCATTGGGGGTGGGCTGACAGCCCCCATGCTGGTGGGGCCCCACTTGAGAAGGCGGCCCAGGAGCAAAGCCAGCACTTTCCACTCAGACAGGGTGGGATCTGAGTATCTGCAGGACAGCTGGGCAGCGTCCTTGGTGCAAGTGTATGCACATGCTCACTTGAGTGCAAACACATGGCCCACGGCCACTCAGTGGAGCGAGGGCCTACATGGTGCCAGATGCCCACACTGAAGCTTGGGGCTGTGTTTTTTAAATATGTTTTTATTGATTTCACAGAGAGGAAGGGAGAGAGAGTGAGAAACATTGATGAGAGAGTATCATTGATCAGCTGCATCTTGCACACCCCCTATGGGGGATCAAGCCTGTAATCTTGGCAAGTGCCCTGTCTGGGAAGCTAGCCAGTAACCTCTTGGTGCATGGGACAATGCTCAACCAACTGAGCCACACTGGCTGAGCAGGGCTGTGTGTTGAAGGAGTGAAGGCCCTGCTGCCTAAGGGACAGGGCGGGGGATGTGCACAGTTAAAGGATAAATTTCCCGCCACCCACAGTTCAGGTGAAAGCCAGAAAAACCTGGCCAAACTACAGTTTTAATAAGGAAAGGTGAGTAATTTACCTGTAGCAGATTTTCTCTTCTGTTCTTCAGATTCATCAGAATAATGACTTTTGGTTTTGACCTTGTTACCGTTTTTAGAATTTTCCTTGAATAAAGACAAAATAAGCATATTATTCTCCATCGGAGACTGCATAGTGCTTCAGCCCCACCTTGAGGAGGGGGAAGCCAGAGTAATCTCAGCGAGGAGGAGGAGATGCTGAGTGGGAATCTGTGAGGCCAAGTTAGATAAAACAGATCGGTGATTTGGAACAATAATAAAAGGAAAGGGGGATGTACTTTCCATTTTCTTCCTTCTACCCTAAAGTTAAACCTTCCCTTTTGCTTGATTTGCCTTCTTTAAATAGCTTTTCATCCAAAGCTTAAACTACATTTTTAGCTGATTCAACTATTTCCCCCTTCATTTTCTTTTTAATCCTCATCCAAGGATATGTTTTTATTGATTTTAGAGAGAAGGGAGAAAGAGATTTCACATCGATTGGTTGCCTCCCATATGCACTCTAACTGGGGATTGAACCCACAACCTGGGTATGTGCCCTAAGGATTTAACCCATGACCTTTTGGTGTATGAGACGAGGCTCTAACTGAGCCACCCGGCCAGGACTTGCTGCTTCAACTCTTAGAGACGATAGAGTCAGTCCCCATGAAAAGAACTGAGAGAGCAGCCAGGGCTGTTTGAATGTGCTCTGTGACCCCCGCATGCACCACAGACAGGTTCCCAGGGGTGGGGCAGAGGGACCTACTGTTCTTCTCCTGCGGGCGTCCTCCTGGCCATTGCTGTCACTGGAGGAGGTCTGGCTCATGAGGTGTTCGTGGGACCCGTTGCTGCCCAGGCTCCCATAGCCGCTGGAACCGCTGTGGGGGACAGGCTGGGGAGAGAGCAGACAGGAAGCCTAGGTACAGGGTTGGGGGAGGGGCACCGCTGGCCTGTGGCTTTGTCTTCCCGAAGCCCGATTCACAGCTCTCAGCCTCCTCCCACAGCACCAGGGTCCCTGGATCACAGGCTTTGGAGAGATCCCACTAAGAGGGACTTCATTCAGTCTGCCCCTCTGCTCACATGGGTGGGCTGATCTTGGTTCTATCGAGGTTTTCGAAACTGAACTTGATATATTAGTTTTGCCCTAGTTGGCTAGCCAGGAAGCCAAGAGCTGCTCAGCCATGGGGTTACCGTGCTCGCACTAGTTTTCCTTGAGTACTATGTCCCCAAGGATAGTGGCAGGTGTTCACAAGTCCGTCTTCGTGCCAGCACAGCATCCTGAATTGGAGTGACCCCACCCCCTGTGGGAGGCGACATGTGGGGTCAGTACCCAGGACCTGGGAGCTGAGTCGGGAGCAGGGGTCTGGGTGCATCCTTCAGCCATTAACAAAAGGCTGCAGGTCAGAGACAGACCCCAAAGTACAAGGCTGGGGCTGCCCCAACCTGGGCAAGCAGCAGGTGTGCCCAACTGTCTGGGCCTGGCACAGACTTTGCCACACTGCCCACACAGTGGAAGAGAGAACAGGCACCAGGGTGCAGGACAGAGTGAGATGCCAAAAGGATAGGACCTCAGGACTCAGAGCAGTCCTCAGGCTGCCTACAAGGTAGGGATTGTCCTGCGGGTGGGCACTCACCTGCAGCAGCAGCCGGTGGATCTGCTCGGTGAGCTCCTGGATGCTGGGGTGCAGGGCCTGCTGCTCCTCTGCGCATGGCTGAGCAAACACATCCTCATTCAAAGGGCCCCTGCATGATATTCATGTCTGATAGTCAGGCTGTGCTGCACACCCCTGCAAGGCCCTGCTTCCTCTCTATACCCACCAAGCTGCCACCTCCCTGCTCATTCCCCCCATTCCCCCTCATAGCTCTGCTTGAACTAGGTCCTCCCACTTGGGGGCAGGGGCAGGGACAGGTCCCCACAGGCCTGCCTAGTGGCCCAGGGCCTGGGGCACTTACACTCTGACTCTGTGCCGCCCGATGATGAAGGAGATCTTCCTGCTCCAGGGGTTGATGAAGCTGGACCAGCTGGTGTCCAGTGTGATGTACTCCCCATTCCGGGTGCGGAACCGAAGGGGAGAATAGTCGAAGGGCTGCCCACCAGACTGCAGGACTAGGAGGGAAAAGAGCGTCCGGGGGTGAGAAGCAACCAGGCTTGCAGGAAGAGAAAAGACAAGCCCAGATGCCTCAAGTTCACAGCTATTTGAAAATTTAAGAGCTGCCAACACCTGTTCTAAGCTGCAGCTCTCAGTCTCAGTCAACTTTCTGTGTGCCTGTGTGTGTGTGTGTGTATGTGTATGTATCTTCTTTTTATTATTTTATTTTTTGAATTATTATTTTATTGATACTAAATATTTTTTATGTCTTTATTGTAAAAAGTATTTCATATGTTTCCTCCTCTAGCTGACCCCATCCTCAGTCCTTCACCACCCTATTGTCTGTGTCCATGGGTTATGCATACATACAACCATTCCACCTTTTTTTTTTTTTTTTTTTTGTACATATACCCTTGCCCCCCATTCCACTTTCAATCAAGACAAATGTTTGTTTTTGGCCACATCATCATGTTTCAGGATGTACATCTCTACTAGCTCCCACTGGATGTCTCCAAGTGTCATTTGTATCTGTAGGGCCTGGGCTTGGGGACATATGTGTTGAGCACTACCCCAGTCTGTCCACTACCTCACCCACTGCAGCTGAACCTGTGCCCCCTCCTCCCACCTGCTGGGGATACCAACAGTAAGAACAAGATGCCACTCAGGCCTGGGCCACAAAGGAACCCACAGGCAGTGCCAGGACTCTGGCAGGAGGTGGGGCATCCACCACCCATACGTTGCAAGCCAGTCTGACCCACCTTGGCTAGGTGCTGACCTCAGGAGACACCCTGGCACAAACCAGCTTTTGTCAAAGCCTTTAGGATTCACCATGAGAAGGGACCTACTCTTTTTGTGGATGGCAAGCATCAAGGGCCGGTCACTGGGGTGAAGCTTCAGAAGCACAGGGGTCTCGATTAGGTCTTGAGGTAGGTAGCCCAGGAGCGGAACTGCTCTGCAAGACAAGTGCACAGGAGTGTCACCCTGCAGTTGTGCTTAGGGACACATTCCATAATGCAGCCCCCAACAGAGGAGCAGACCATCTCTAAAACCATCTGTCCATTCACAACGAAAGAAAACAACTACCAGCTCCCCTGACAGCCCCACTTACAGGATCAAAATTTGGGAATTAGGCTAACAGAGAAGCAATCTTTCAATAAATTAGTAAAAGATTATAGCATTCCCATGGGTCTGTAATATGAAACAAGACCCTACAAGGTCCTAACCATCATAAGCTGAGTGGCTTTAGCTTTGTGTCCATTTCCTGAGAGAATCAACCATGAAAATGTTCCTTTTCTTCTGTTAAGATCTTTTACTTTTTTTGTGTTTCATAAATTTGGCCAGATATGGTCTGGCATGGACGTTTTTTATTTTAAATTTTTTTGGCATGGATATTTTTAACGAGTTTTTAAACAAGCCTGCACCTAGAAACCTTGCCTGCATCTTCTCCAGCCGAAGAGGTTTTCCTGCTCCTGTTACTTTGGTCACGATACCTACTCCTTATTTATTGTGGCTTCCCTGGGTGTCACCTGCCCTCAGTGCCCACTGATCTTGTAGAAGCTGTTAGTTTGTTTTCCGAGAAACGGTTTGTGTCAGTCTTCTCAGAGTCCCGCCCCCTCTGCTGTCCAGTGGCCTCTGCAGCTTGGCTGCTCTCCCCTCTTCTGAGCTGCAACCTCAGCCTTCCTCTCCTCGGGCAGTGTTTTGCATCCCACAGATGTTTTCCAAACTCTTCTGCTCATGTGGAAGGACATTCTCCTTTGAGTCTTAGAGAGAGGCCTCCCCGTTCCCTGTGGTGGGGAACTCCCTTGGGCCTTGTGTTTTCCTTTGGCCGGATGTACAGAATGTTCTTGGCGTCCTACCAGTTCTAGGCCTGGCCAGGAGTGAGGGGGGAAGAGAAGGAGAAAGGGGAGGAGGAGGGAAGAGGAAGAGGAGGAAAGGAGGAAGAGGGGGAGGAAGTGGAAGAGAAGGAAGAGGGGGAGGAGGAAGAGAGATGAGGGGGAGGGGGAGGAGGCGGCTTTGCTGAGGAAGGCTGTGCAGACTGTGTGCGCCTGCTTGCCAACCCTTCTGCATGGGAGTTAAGTAGACTCCTGGGGTGGGTTGCAGATAGAAGTTCTTAGATTTTTGGAGGAATAAAAATTATGTTGAGGTTGTCTCACAAATTCAGCTCCCAGTCCCACCCTCTGAGATCCTGGTTGAGCAGGGCTGGTGGGGCCCAGGAACCTGTGCCTGGAACACTCCTTGCAGCCATTCTGCCACAGGTGGTGGGCAGCATGCACCTGAGCAGCCCGGAGCTGGAGGCTGCTGATCCCAGGCCACCTGAGAGCAGAATTTTCCCAGGAGGCCCCAAGGTTTGTGCCCAGGGGTGGGCAGTGGAGAGGACCTAACTCTCGATGGTGTCTGTGGAGGTAACCTTGGCCCAATTCAGAAAGCTCAGCATGCTGGCTCTTCTCAGTCTACTTCTCATGTGTCTTCAGAGCAATTCCTCCCCTGGAGCATTTTCTGTGCAGAAGGAGCTGGAGGAAGGCACACCAGGGCTCTGGCCTAATGCAGCGAACCCACAGATGTCAGTGCTCCCAGGGGCTGCAGCATCCTGGCTGGCATACTCACAAAGGGGCTCTGGACAGATCATGCAGGTGACACACAGGCTGGCAGGTGTACTTGTGCTGGGACCCGCCCTTTGATGTGCACCTGTTCCAGGCACACCACCCCACTTGTCTAACCGTGAAACCAGTTTAAACAGTCTTAGAACAACTACCAGCTCCCCTGATAGCCTCATTTACAGTCTTTGTATCTCAGGAGGTTTTTAGTGTAATTCCACAATTATCTTATTGCTTAAACATACTCAAATGCTTTTGTTGATTACCACACATAACATGCAGGCTTAGCTTTAGCTTAACAGCTTCACTGTCAAAACCATGAACATTCATTAAGCTTTCCTTAGTGATGAAGTAATTACCACGACAACGACAGAACACTAAATGTCTAGTGAGGGAACCTGCGGGCCTGGGGATGCAGCACTGGTTCTGAGACAAGAGTGAGCACAAGGCATGGCAGGAGGACAGCACACGGGGCTTACCTTTCGTCTATGTCCTGGAACAAACAATTGGGTGTATGTGTGGTCGTAAAAATTCTCTTTTCCGGAGGAATTCTAGGGGCTGAAAGAATAGAATTTTGCTCAGATGTCTGATTCTGAGAAATGCACACATTTTGTAGTTATATGACAACTACTAGAAAACCATGCACTTTGTTCAGTGATGGGGCTCTGACAGCAGCCTGAGAGCCCTAGCCGGCCCCGGCTCTGTGGGCCAGTCCTGCTCAGGAAAGCCAGGACTTTCCGTTTACAAAACCACACGCTACGCACAGGCTTCTCAGAAACTCCTGCTGCTGTAGGGCCATGGTCAAGATTTTAAGATCCAACAAGATGAGTGGAACAAATTTTTTAAAAATGAGTTAAGAATTCGGACTGAAACTTGTGCAAACGTCAATGTATTGGGACTTCAGTTTCTAAGATGGGCAAAGATAATTTGCATAAAGGAAGTCATATGGAGAACTTTCCTCAACTTCCAAATTCATGGACAAAACATTCCAAATTCCAAATGATTCATTCTTGATGGCAACTGACCTTATGGGCGAATAACTTGCTGGAATGTAAGTAACGCTATAAATCTTCATGAACTATTTGGAAGACAATATCCTATATGCAAGAACCCATTTTTTTTTTTTCAAATATTTAAAAGCAAGCCACTTACCTAAAACATTTATACCATTTAATGAAATGCCTTTTAAAAAAAGACATCACTAACCACTGAGAGCAGGTCATAGATTCTTTGCTTTCAGAGGTGCTGACCTGGGGATTTGCTGAGTTGCCACAGTGCTGTGGCCAGGACGAGACTATGCCACAGCTTGTTGGGAGGACATGATCAGGATGCTTAAAGAACCCAGATTTGGTAATTTGGGGGGTGGCCTGAGGAGCTGGCAGGACCAGGAAAGGACACTTGGCGAGATAAGCCTGATATAGAGACTGAATTTCTGTAGGTAGCGATGAGGAGGGGGGCACTAGGAGCAACATGGGGTTAAGGGGCCAACTGTCCACAGGAGCCTGGTGTCAGGAGGACGGCAGACTCAGTGGAAGGTAAGAGGGGATGGCTTGGGGTTCTGAGGAAGAGCTGGTGCCCCTGCACTTCAGCCGAGGCCTGGGTGTACACAAGGATGGGAGGGACTTGGGCCCAGACTGTCAGGGCTGTTCTCACTGCATGGATGGAAGGCAGTGGGTGGGGAAGGAGAAAGGCACCCACGGTCACAGTGAGATGTTGGCACAGACCCTTTAACTGCATGGGAGGTGGTGTGGCAGTGTCCCAGGAGGGTCAGGAGGCAAAGGCGGGTGTGCTGAGTCTCGAGGGACATGCTGGGGGAGGCTGGGCCGGAGTCTACTTTACAGACATTACATCTGAGCCAGAGGAGTAAGTGAGGGACCAGAGGAGCCCTTGGCTGGCCTGGGCCTGGCTGTCACCTTCATAGCCGGAGTGCACCCTCTCTGCCAGCAGCACACAGCACAGCTGGCTCTCAGCGCCCTGCTGCTCCGGCACCTTGACCAGGTAAGGCGTCATACGGAACGGGTGGTAGTGGATCTCATCTTCATGGTTCTTCCCAAAGCTGAAGAGGAGGGTGCCATTAGAGGGTGGAGTTATGACAGAAGGAACCATCCCTTATTGCTGGTCCCCTCCCCCACAGCTGGCTGTCATCTCAGCAATCCCTTTGTTTGTTGTAAAGATGCCCTCCCATCCTACCCCAGCATACTGGTAGTTGGATGGGCTGTCCTTGGCCTGTTGTCTGTACCTTCTCCCCCTTGAAAAGCTGGGCCCACCACCTGGCTCCTCAGATTTCCGATGACGTCACAGGGTAAGTCACAGTCATCAGCCCTGAGCATTGAGAGATCTTTGAGCCATCTCTAGGGCAGTTTGAGTTTTAATTAGGGAAAGAGATGCTGCTCCAACAGTGAGGGCACCACTCTCTGACCAGTGGTCACCCCTGACACTGCAGCTGGAGGCTTATCTGGTCACCCCGTTTTAGGCTAAAAGCCCATTGGGAAAGCTACGGGGCTCTCCCCTGAAAAATGAACTTAAAAAAATATACACTCGAACCAAAGGCTGCATATACTTTTGGGGTCCTCAAGGACCCCAGGATACACACTTCCACCGGGAAGGCCCCTGACCCATTTCAAGGTGATGGAGCAAGTCCCGGCTCCTCGGGCCGACATCCTCAGTGAGGACTGGTTGAAATCACCCCACTGTTGACCAGGCTTCTTAACCCCTTGTGAACATTTAAAATGCAGCTCTGACCACGTGCTTTCTTTTCACTCACTTTTTTAGAAATATGAGTGCTTTAAGGCCCTCACTCCAAAGATGGGACACAGACAGGCTCGTGGCCCTAACTGCCTGTCGTGGAGCAGGGACTTGTGGGAGACACCTGGGCCTCCTGCACTTCTCACCAGGTGCTCAGTGTGAAATGGTTGAGCCATTTCAAGTTTAGGAAGACCAGTAACTGAGCTTACCTGACACGGCAGAAGAAAGATTTCTCCTCCATGCATTCTTGAGTGAAAGAATCTAAAAGAAAAGCCCACAGTCACCCATCCAATGACACAACGAGGTATAGAGAGCACTGTGTCCTCCTAAAGACAGCACCAGAATCAGAGCCACGATGTGACACAAACCTGCCAGAGCTCAAAGCAAAGCCTTAGAGAGCTTTTATCCCAGTTCTGACTAAAATGAAATATATCATGAGCGTGGCACATTCCAGAGCTTACAGCCAGGGGTCTGATGCCCCCAGATGCGCCGGGGCCCTCCCCCCACCACAGACTCACCTCAGACTCCAGTTTCTCAGAACTTCATTTCTAAAATGCCTAAAATGTCCTACAAGCCTCTGAGATGTTTTCTCCCTCTCTGAAATTCATGAAAATACAATTTTTCCTCTCTAAATTTATTCTGAACAACTTCTGATCTCTCCCCTTGGACAGAGGCCACCACGGCTGTGCTGGTCTCAGGCAAAGGTGAGGTGGGCGGCGCTCCCTTCCCTCACCTGTCCCACTGCAGACACTCCACGGAGGAAGCTTGTAAGGCGTGGTGGAGCTGTGGAACAGGCTAACATCATGGGGCGCCAAGAACTCCACAAACTTCGCATCGTGAAAGGTGTCTCTCTTACAGTGGAAGATGGAGGCCACTTGGTTGGAGATGTACCGGATCTTCCCTGTGACCAGGGACACAGCTACAGCAAACATGTCCTGGAGAGGAAGAACATCCTCGGTCAGAATGGGCAGAGGGGACATACCTGGGTGACAGGAAAGGGGCAGGAAGGTCAGGAAAGGCCTCTGGGACCCTCCTCCTGACCAGAATAGCTCTATTTCCCCTCATATATACTGGGGTCCACACACAATCAAATCGGGGCTCCACTGCCAAAAGGAACCCAGGGTGCAGATTCCCACGGGTGCCATCCACTGAGTAATCTTGGCTACAGAGCACTTGGCTTCTGAATTGAGAGGGAAACCAAGCTGGGGTGTCCCTCTCCTGGGGTGCCAGGGAACGTCTGGGGGCTGCAGGGCTCTGGAGCTCTTGAGCTAAGGACTGGTGGTGGTGGGGGAAGTACTGGAGGAAGGTGAGGAATGGGAGCCAAGTTCTCAGACAGCTTTGAGAAATGTGGTGCTCTCTGTTATCTGAGAAATGGGGGCTCAGGGCACGGCCAACTTGCTTCCTGTCCCCACACCTCCAAGGGCCCCACCTTTACCAGCTTCTTTAAAATGCATCAGGTTTGGCCCTAGGCAGTCTGGCGCAGTAGATAGAGTGCCAGGCTGTGGACTAAAGGGTCCCAGGTTGGATCCTGGTCAAGGACGTACCGCAGTGCAGGCTCGTTCCCTGGCTCTGGTGCAGGAGGCAACCAATTGCTATGTCTCTCTCACATCGAGTTTTCTGTCTCTTCCCCTCCCTTTCACTCTCTCTAAAAATCAATGGAAAATATCCTCAAGGGAAGATTTAAAAAAAAAAAAAATGCATGAGGTTTGGAGTCTCATGAAGCTGAGTTTAATCCCAGGGCACCCCCCATGAAGAGTGAACCAATTGCCCCTGGTGTGTCCTCACCCTGAAGTACACTGTGCTTGGTCAAGGAGGGGTCACTCTCCCACACGTGAGGTGCGGGGTGGAGTGGCCAGGAGAGCACAGGGTCTGGGAGACATCTGCACCAGGACTTCTGAAACACTGACTACATTCTTTTTCTAAGGTCTGAACTCACTTCCTAAAATTCCAAACTCTGCTGCCATTAAGCCCCCGGCCCGGCGGTCACCAGCTCACCGAAGGAGGACTCCCAACAGGAGACACTCACCGTGCTCTTCATAATGACCTCGGAGGTGGCGCTCTGGATCTCCTCTATGGTGTAGGAGGGCACGTTGGGGCCGCAGCTGTGCTTCTTGCTGGACATGAGCAGCTGGTAATACTCCTCATTGGCTGCGGGAGAGATTAAGAGGCAACTCCTAACTCACTTTTCTCATGAAAAGTGGGCTAGGAGACTCTCCTGGGCACTGAGAGAACAAACCACAGAAAGACAAAGAAAAAAACAGAAATCTGGGCATTTCTGTGAAAATCAGAAGGCCTATGGTTACAGAACTTTGTAAACAATAAATACACGTTATCTTAAATAGCAAGGCCACAGAGTTCCACCTAAAGCTCACTTTCCCAGCGAGGTTGTTAATTATGATGCAATGTCATCATTTCTATGCAGGATGGCTGGGCACCCCTGCTCTGCCTCCCGTGAGGTTTCACTGTAAGGACAAGGGTCCATGGAGTGGCCCCGGTTGCAAGATCAAGACTGCACACATGCATACCTGCCCCAAGACTTCTGTTTCTCTGAGGCACTGAGGACATTTAAGAATTCTCCAAGTTCTCATCCCGTTTCCCAGCAGCAGACTGAGAGGCCAGGCTATGAGGACCTCATGACTAACTGTATAGCTAAGCCATTCTGAGATGACCCTGAGCACAGGATCCTGGCCTGGAGGCAGAGGCACCAAGCTGACCTGAGACCCAGGACATGAGGTGTCTGCCCAGTGAAAGTCTGGTGGCAGGAGCAAGTGAACGCAGATACTTGGGCTTGAAGTTGATTGAAATGGAAAGTGTCTGAGCCCAGTGAGCTAACATTTAGGGTTTGCAGTGTTTGCTCATAGATTCCTGCATCTATGAAGGTTCCTGCAATGTGTCCTCAGATAAAAGCCTTTCTCTAATCCACCAACCAGCGCTAAAAGTGGTCATATGCTGCCATCTATACTTCTATACTAATAAAAGAGTAATATGCTAATTAGACCCGGTCGACTGGACATCTTCCAGATGTCCGAGTTCCTTCTGGACAGTTAGGGGGCAACCAGGCTGGCAAGGGGGTAGTTAGGGGGTGACCAGGCCCACAGGGGAGCAGTTAGGGGGTGATCAGGCCAGCAAGCAGAGGCATTTAGGGGTGATCAGGCAGGCGAGTGGTTAGGAGCCATCAGTCCCAGATTGTGAGAGGGGTCCCAGATTGCAGAGGGTGTAGGCCAGGCTGAGGGACCCCCAACCCCCACCCCATGCACAAATTTCATGCCTCTAGTCTAATGATAAAAATCCAAACATGCCCACATGGATGAAGGCTGGATTTCGGAGGTCCTGTTACCATGCACCTGTGATGGAAGGCGGCACTCTGCCCTGCCTGCCTTCCTGGCCCAAAGACCACCACTACTGAAACTCACGTGTTTTTAGAAATTAAGGTGTGGCTTAATAGTTGAGTTTCAACCTATGAACCAAGAGGTCACTGGTTCGATTCCCGGTCAGGGCACATGCCTGGGTTGTGGGCCCAATTCCCAATATAGGGAGTATAGAAGGCAGCCAATTGATCATGTTTCTCTCTTATCTATGTTTCTATCTCTCTATCCTTCTCTCTTCCTCTCTCTCTAAAAATAAACAAAAACATATTTAAAACAAAAAGAAGTAAAGAGCCAGGGGTTTTGTATGAAGCAGCTCTAAGATATTGTCTTTCAAGGATGAGCTTTGTTAAACCCACCCACCTCTGGGTTCCCTTCGTGCTTTCTTTTAAAGGAGGGGCAAGTCCTCAGCTAACCACTGTGGGATGTTTCACTTTAATTCCACTCTGAGCTGCCCACATCACCGGGCCCTCAGTGGTCACCCACTCCAGCCAGAGCCTGGAAGATGCTGCACTGTCCTCACCATGACCTGACCCAGCCCACAGCACTGAAGGTTTATGTTGTAAATAGGTTTCTGTTATCAACTGGCTTTCTACCCACTTTATTTTTTCCTCTAACAGTCAAATGCAATAGACAGCTTCCAGTGAACTGAGGTTTTCAATTGTGGCAGCTCCACAAGACTCCTAAGTTTCTTTCTTCTATGTCAGGATTGCATTTTGAAAGCCAACACAGTCCAAGCTGTAACTTGGGATTGGAAACTTACTTCTACAGGTTGGAACAAACAAATGAGGCAGGCATACCTTTCACCTGCTTCACGCTCCTCAGGGCATACTTCAAGGTCGCCAACGTGCTGGCTTTCCCCTTGGCCTTCTTGTCTGTGGGGAGGTGGACCTTCAGCTCCTTGAGCGTTCTGATCAGCTCCTTGTGCGTGTTGGCTTTGGCAGACTGCTCACTACTACAGAGTGAAAAAGATCAGACGTTAGCTTTCTGGGGCCCTTTTCTGAAGAGATGTCCATCTGGTCCATTTCTCAACCGGGCACTAGGACATCTTGGCCCATAGTTCTCTGAGGTGCCTGCAGGATGGTAAGCCTCACCCATGTGAAAAATAACATAAATGGGGGCACTTTAAAATGGAGTTGGAACTGCCATTTCCAAGCAAGCTGCCTTGTAGTCCTACTCCTCAAAACTTTGGAGTGTTAAAACAGGGCAACATTGTGTCCCCAGGAACTGGTCACAAAAGTAACAGGAAAGCAGATATTTTAGCTGCCAAACTGAAAATTAAAAGCAGTGTTTAAAATAAGTGTCACTATGTTACCTTATTTGCACTACAGAAATGCCTTCCTTCTATGGATGTAATTGCTCCCCTCCCCTTTCTCATAAACACCCCTTGCTTTTGCCTCCTAATTGGAACACTATTTGGATTTCTGCCTGAATCAGTACATCCTAAATAGCTGTTCTTTTTTACCTCAAATAAATGCTTGTTGCCTCTCACTGTGGCGTTTACTTTTAGGTTAACAATTACTGGAGACCAGCAGCACCCCGCCAGCTGTGACAACCAAACATGTCTCTTGGGGCAGACGATTCGCCCGTGGTTGAGAACCACGGCTTAAATGCAAGTGAATGGGTCAGACATCCTCCAGCTGGCTTTCCCCCCACGAGTGAGAGCCAGGCTGTGCCCAGCAAGGCCTGCTGGTCGACCCTCAGAGTCTGGCTGAGCAGACTGATGGTTGAGCTGGGCCTTCCTTGTCTGCCTCAGCTAGATGATGATGAACTGGTGGAGAATACAGAGGACAGCAGTAGCTTCCTGGTATAAACATGAATGATAATTGTAGGAAGACCCCCGCCAAGAGGAGAGGAGATTTATAGAAGGACCTTCAAATTTAAGGAGCAGAGACAGGGGAAGGCAGGGCAGGTGGGCACCTGCTGAAGGAGATGGATGTGTGTAGAGAAAATGATGACATCAGGTGTCTACAACGGCAAAGTGACCTCAAGCCCAGGACTAAGAGCTGGCTGTTGCTCCAGTGAGATATGAAAGTGTCTGGATAGGAAACTAAGGATACACTTGTTACAAATACCTAACAGGGTGAACAGATCTCAGATGCAGACAAAGTCTGCTTGGATAGAGCTGGAGGAGCAATAGACCCAGAGCAACATGGGGGTGGGGAGCTCCAGGCAGCCCGCAGGAACAGTCCTGTCTGGAAGGGCACAGCTGGGTTCACAATGCAGACCAATAGATTCCAGAAGAAGCCTAAAACAAGTCACATATCCCCCAAACCCAAACTCCAAGGACAAATCTTTTGGTTTCTTCAAAGATTCTAAGTCAAAGGGGTTCTAATTGGCCTTACCTGCAGCCGCTTGTAGATGGGTTGTGTTCAGACTTCGCCAGTATCAGGCTGTAGGCACTTGGACTATAAGGACAAGAAACAAAGAGAGAACTCAGAGACTGTTCCATCCACAGCTCCCCATCTAATCAGCGATAACAGGCTAGATCACACCACAGTAAGAAACATGAGGTTAAAGTAAAACTGAAACATGAAACCTCAGAGACCAGGAAAACTAGGTATTAGGAGATGAAGAGCCAGTGCTAAAGGAGCAAGTTCATTTTCTACAAAGCACTCAGCTGCAGGTGAGGTTACCTGACACGCCACCTCCTAAGATCTCATTATGCACTACCGACCTGTTGGCAACCGGATCTTCAATTGCCAAGTGGTATCATTAGGAAGGACAAACCCTAGTATATTTTAGTTATTATAAGTTAACAATATTTTCAAAAATCTGAAAAAAGTTGATCATGATTTAAAAATGGTAAAGCAATCAGATTACAACAGAATGAGACCCTGGAAAAACAAACAAGGGCCTTGCCTCCACGGGCCCTGGCTCCCCTACCTCTCTTGAGAATCAGGGGGCTCCACCAGCATCCCCAGCTCCTTGCCACTGTGGTCACAGTCACTGCCCTGCGAGTCCCGCCCTGTGGAGCAGTTCTCGTTGGTCTCATTTCCACTTGAGCCACTGCTCATGTCGACATCCTCCTGGAGCAAGGCCCCACTGGATGTGGGCTCCGTGGGTTCCTTGGTGGGGCTACTGGGGTTGGGGGCAAATTCATTCATGTTGGCTCCTGAAGAAGCTGGAAAATGAGAGAAATGTCAGCCAGAGAGAATGCAGCCTTTCCGTGGCTGTCTCATCAGGGTCTTTCTCCATATTTTTCCAGGTGAGGGGGTAGTAGTCAGGGTCATCCACAGGTATCTCATGGGTATTTTTATTTGTTCTTATTCACCGGTCTCCAGTTCTCTGTGGTGCCTCCCACCTGCCATGAATTAGGAAGGCAGCTGAATTAGGCAGCCCCCTGACATGGCAAGCTGCGGATGGCCTCGTCAGAAGGCAACAAGAGCATTGATGATCACGGTCAGCATGTGGGAACTTTGGGAAATACACAGGTTCCCACTGAGTGGCTGGCAGGGCCTTGGGCCCTACAGGTTGTCTGGGATCTCCCCAGGTGATAGAGGGGTGAGGCTGTGAGGAGCGGGTGTTACCCTCTGATGAGGGCAGAGCAGGGGGGGAGCACATGTGTTCCAGGCACTGCAGGCATTTCCATTGTTTGATCAAGGGGATGCAAGTGGAGTGCGGAAACAGGTAGGTGAAGAAGGTGCAGAAGGGAGGGAGGCCAGAGAGGAGCTTACATATAAATTACAAATAATTTATCTGGGAAACGACTAGGAACCACAGAAGCACTTGTAAGGACAGACAGATGTGACTTAATTTGCATTTGGACCCAAGGGCAATCACACTCCCTGGGGTGAACTTTGGCCACCTGGGACTGGTCAGTGGAAGAGGTCAGCAGCTAAGTGCTCTCTCCATTCTCCATTGATTGGAGCATTCTGAAGCTGTCTGTCCTTTCCTTTCCTCTCTTTTCCTTTGTGTCTTTTTTTTTTATAGTCTTGCCGATGAGATCTCCAGGGGCTGAGTGGTATGCTGGGTGTCCGTGAAGCAGGGCCTCATCATTAGGACATCATCACGTGTGTGAGTCCTGCCTTTTCCTCTTCATTTCCCTTTCCCTCACCATGGCTGCCCTGGGATTGCATCTACCCTCTACCTGGACTTTGCTTTTAAAAGAACCTGAACGAAGACAGACTAAACAGAGTGACAGAGCAGGTTAGCTGGATGCTGGAGGAAGATTTTTTTTTTCTTTTTTAAAATTCTTTATTGGTTAAGGTATTACATCACATCTTCTTCAGTCACTTATTTACCAATGACGTTTCTTCCACATCTTATAAACTGTAAATAATAATGTAATGAAAATAGGAGTGCATATATCTTTTCAAATTAGTGTTTTCAATTTCTTCAATTAGATGCTCAGAAGTGAGATCATAAGGTCTTATGGTAGTTTTATTTTTAATTTTGTGAAGGACCTCCACACAGTTTTCCATAGTGACTGCACATGTTTATAGCTCCTCAGAAGGAAGAATATTTTAGGCAGGGACAGCAAGTGTAAAGGTCCTGAGGCAGGGAGTTTGAAGAAGATAGCTGAGTCTGGAGCAGAAGGCAAGGCAAGAGGAGGGTGATATTAGATCAAAGCCAGATCTGCACATCAAAGTGGCAGAACCTGGACTCCGGCTTTATTCTGAGTGAAATGGGGAACTGCTGGAGAGTTCTATGCAAGATGTGACTCATACTTTAACAGGGTTGCAGGGCATGGGCAAGGTGGAAGCAAGATCTCTCAGAGGGCTCTTGCTATGGGTCAGTAGAGTTGCCAAGGGGCTGCCCACCAAACTTCCTGGACACCTCCTATGTCATCCTGCAGTCCTCCTCAGACAAGCAGCCAGTCCTTTCTTGCTGAGTGAATTATGAAAGCTGAGTGGCTGCATGAGCAGCTCCTGGGTGGTGGGGGCTTCAGTGGATCCCCCACTTTCTGACTTTCCTTCCCTATCCCTGTTTCCTCATCTGCCTCCTACTGGCTGCTGGGAGGGTGAAAGGATGCAGCCCGTGCAAGGTGTCTGGGATGCAGTCAGTGTCCAACAGAGGCTAGCTTTCATCATCACTGTCCATTACGATGGGAACACAGACACGTTTGTAACAGAAATAATTTGTTTAAAAGGAGCTATTTCAGCCTTAGCTGGTTTGGCTCAGTGGATAAAGCGTTAACCTGTGGACTGAAGGGTCCCCCGTTCAATTCTGGTCAAGGGCACATGCCTGGGTTGTGTGCTCAATCCCCAGTAGGGGGTGTGCAGGAGGTAGCCAGTCAATGATTCTCTCCCATCATTGATGTTTCTGTCTCTCTTTCTCCCCTTTCCTCTCTGAAATAAATAGAAATATATTTAAGAAAAAAAAATGAAGTAAAAGGAGATATTTCATTGCCAGGAGAGCTATCTCTGGCTTGTATGCAAAGGACTAAGAGTTCACCTGGCCCCACCCCAGGCATACAGACATCCCCAGGAAAGAGCATCACACACTTTGCTTCCACCTCGCCCTGAGGGCTTCGCTTAGCTCCTTACAGGAGCTCCTGGCTTTCATGGTCCTGGCCCTGGGAGACTGAGTAGGGCTCACTGAGTAGGAGTCACATGATTACCTTAGGTGGAAGACAATCTTTTTTGCAGAGGGTCAAGCAAGCATGCAAAAATGTGAAACAACAAACCAAACGAAATCATCCCAAACTTCATCATTCCAGAAAATGCATCGCTCAGCATTGACAGCTCTAACGGACCAACCTCAAATTGCCAAATT
Organism: Pipistrellus kuhlii; assembly: GCF_014108245.1. Lineage (NCBI taxonomy): Eukaryota > Metazoa > Chordata > Mammalia > Chiroptera > Vespertilionidae > Pipistrellus > Pipistrellus kuhlii. The sequence goes on from NW_023425573.1 coordinate 29,294,721, forward strand.
GGCAAAACCAATGTGCCCATCAAATCAGACTTTGCCTCCTGCCTTCCACAAACATTTATGGAGCACCTGCTCATGCCAGCACTGCCCAAGCCCTGGGGAGCCCCGGGAAAGCTGGGTTTCCAGCCCTGGGGTTGGTGCTCATGGGCCAGGGTGCCAGGGGCCCAGGAAGGAAAGGGGCTGACAGGGAAGGTAGGGCCTGCACACCTGCGCCTCGAGGTTCCTTTGCTGCCCCCTTCACAGATATCTACACACCGGCTCTGTCCCTGGAGAACAGTCAGGCCCAAGGAAAGGGGCTAAGCTCAGGCCTTGACTTGAGTCATTTGATCAAACCTCTAGTGGCAAGGGCTGCCTCTGCCGAACAGAGAACCGTTAGAAACTGCAGTCTGCAATGAGGCCATAGTCTGCGATGGGTTTCACAATAATACAGGAGGGGGAAGAGGTGGGGATGGAAGGAGGGGGCCAGGGCATAACTCTTTGAAGCTGACTGATGGGTTCATGGGGATTCATTACACTATCCTCTCTACTGTCATATATTAAGAGATTCCATAATAAATAGTAAAAAATTAAAAAGGGAACAAAAGCATAGCCTGGGCCCCAGTTCCACCCACCATGGCCACCCCAGGACAGATAAAGGCTGCTCTCATTCAATAGCCTTGAGCCTAAGGGGAAGTTCATTTCCTTGTGGAAGTCAGAAATCAGCTCAATCTCTTAAGGCAATTGACTTTTTGAAATGAAAGTATAAATACATGCATAAAAGTCCCAAATCGTAAGGCCACAGCTTGATATATGTCCACTAACTGAGCACCCGTGTCCCCAGCCCCCCAGATACCCCTGGTAATCCTCGAGCCACCACCCAACCCTGATCACCCACCACCAGTCTGACTTCTCCCAGCCTGATCAGTCCTGCCTGCCTTTGCGCTTTATGTAACAGGATCTCACAGCCTGTGTTCCGTGTCCACAAGCTGGCGGTATTTTACAACCCAAGATTTATAATACGTTTGCGTCTTCCTGGTAGGAGCCAAGTCCCCGAGGCCAGCCTGCTGTAATCTGAAGAAAATGTTTGTCCTGCTAAACAAACACGGTGCTCTCCATGGCAACAGCTGGGTAACTGAGGAAAATGTGACTGCAGTGTCCAAATATGGAGGGGAAGAAGGCTGGGGAGACACACGTCCTGGCCTCACTGGACACCTCCACACGTTGAGCTCTGCCTGGTGACACCCCAAACACGGAGCAGCACAGATTTAAAACAACAACGCAAAAGTGCCAGCTTTCCAGCTGTGGCACTCAGGGAACCAGCTATCCTAGTGCCTGTGAACACCAGCTGTTCTTACTCTCCTCTGTCACCCCAGGCAGAAGAGCACTAGGAGCCCCTCTGCCTTCAGAACTGCCAGTGGCCTGGACTCCTGCCCACAGCCGGTGGCTGCTCACCTGGTCACTTACTGCTTCTGATTTGCACTAGTACTTGGAAACACAATAACAAACTTGTTACAGATGTGCACAAAGAAGCATAAAGAGCTGACAGAGGCCCCTGTCAGGACCTGCAGGTCCCCGACCGGGTCCGCAGGTGGGCCAGCGTCTGCAAGGGAGGGGCACAGAGCATCTGCATAGCTTTGGGGTTGTGTGTTTCCAGTGAGTTTTGCGTAAGACGTAGTTTTCGGCGTCACTCTTTCTTTTGACTAAATGCTGAGAGGCCCTGCCAGGCACTCAATGACCTGACAGAGCCTGTGGTTTGCTGAGGCCCAGAGAAGTTACATCATCATTCAAACACAGAGGTGTGCTTGCCAGGATTTTTCTAAAAGTTAAGTGTGTGCATCAGAAATAGTACAAATGAAAGGAAACTTTCCTATTTCCTTCTAAGCAGGCAAACATGCCTCACAGGGGATGTGCTTTTACAGAGTAACCTTATGTGGCCTGAAAGCAAGACTGTCAAAATCTGTGTAGGTGCCTGGGAAAGTCATCCTTAGAGTGTGAAGGATCCAAAAGCCTAGACATTGAAACAGGCCTGAGCCCCTCTTAGAGAGAAGGAAACTGAGTCCCAGAAGGGAGCTGAGTCACCCAGCAGCAGCTGGCAGCAGGGCTCCCAGCATCCAGTCCCCACAGAAAGCCAGGGCTGCCTTAGTGCTGTGCCGTGAGTCACAGGAGGAGGATGGTGACAGATAACTGCAGACACCCACGATAGCACCCCTGTGTTGGCTTATCACATAGCTGCCACTTAAAAAGGAGTCCTTTTCCCATTTTACCCACGCATCTTATAAAAATGTAATTAGCCTTGTATTTAAACACTCAATGGCCAATTAAAGCCTCAGGTAGAGTCCTGTTCCCTTCCTAGTGAAACCCTGGGTAAGGGTAGGGGCATCTCCCATTTGCAGCCAGGGAAGCCAGTGCCCTGCTGTGTCAGATGGGGGAGGTGAGAGGTACTCATGGGGGCCTCTGCCATGCTGCTAGGGTTCTTAACACTTGGGGATCTGAGGCCCCTCCTTCCAAATTCCAGCTCTCTCAGGGAGTCAGTATCCAACTTTAGGCCTTCATGGAACCTCAGAAGCTCAACCTGACCCAGCGCATGACCCTGCAGATACCCTGAGCTCAGGCCTGGCCCAGGGAACTCGCTACCCTAGTGCCTGTGCCCCCCAGGAATCTGGGCTCCCGTGGCCTCATCTGTCAAGCCAAGGGGTTACCCTAGATCATTTCCAGGGTACCTGCTGGCTTCATTGTTCTTTGAGTATGAATCAGCTTCCCAAACTGGTTTCTTTGCGTGGGTTACGGAAACCGTGGCAACCAGGTTGTCATCCCTTATCCTGGCCTTCCTGGAGAGTTTAGCAGGCTGCCACCTGCCCCCTCGGCCTATGTCTGGGATTTGGCAGCCAAAGGGACAGCAAGAAGGATGGAGTGACTGATGTATCACAGTGGGACCCTCTCTTCTACCCAAACTGGGGAGAGAGAATAAAGGCAGGGAAGTTCAGGGTGGGCATAGGGAGTAAACATGAGGTGAGGCCTTTCTGCTCACAGGGTTCCCAGGCCCACTAGTGGCCTTTCCCTAGCTGGAGACTTGGCTCTCTGGTCTCAGAGCAGGAAGCCAGCTTCCGAAGGGGCCCTTCGTGTTCCCAGAGGCAGCTGCACTGACCGTTGGTTGCCTTCACCTTTCTGGCCCTCTCCACTTTGGGCGTGGGAGGTTTCATAAAAGAAAAATCATCTAGAGAAGGACAGGCCGGTGTGGTGATCACAGCAGCTCCGTGCGTGACCTTAGACAAGTTGCATAACCTCTCTGAACCTGTTTCTTGATCTGCAAAATGGGGATAACAGTACCCATCACGCACCCCAAGCCAGTTTCAAGCCAAGAAGCAATCAAATGGCCCAGGAAGCTCTGGGATCGAGCTTCTCTGGGCTGGCGGAATCGCCGCCGTCCCTCGGAGGCGGCCCGCCGGTACCCCAGACCCGCCCGCCCGAGGCCGCGCCGGCTCGGCGGCGGCGGTTACGTAACCAGGGAGCCGGCGTCCGGACGACTGTGGTCGCCCTAACCTGGCATTGATCCTCCCCGCCGCGCACTTACCGCGGAGCCGCGTCCTCGCTTGTACGCCGGTCGGTCTGCGCGTCCGTCCGCCGAACTGGCGCCCACTGTCGCAGCCGCGGAGAGCAGCGCGTAGTGAGCAGCGTGCAACCGCCGCACAGCCCGCCTTCGCCGCCGCCGGCTTACCGCTGTCACATAGTGGAAAACGTGACCTCGAGCGCTGCGCCCTCCCCCGGCGCCCCCCATTGGTCGCGATGACTCTTCATTTGCATACCAGGGGGGCTGGCCTGCGTGCGCCGCACACCCATTGGCCGCGGTGCCCGTCGCTCTTTTTACATAAGACGCACATGGAACTCCATGTTCACCGCGTAGGTTCCTCAATGAAGACGCGGCGCTCTCTTGCCCCCCTTCTCGTCCTCCCGAGTGGTCCCTTCCACTTCCGGCCTCGGTGTCTTCCATTCAAGACAGCTCGCGTCCCCAGCTCCCGGAGCGCGGAGTGGCGCGTACCACCGCGGGATGGGGGGAGGAAACAGGCTCCTCCGCACCTTGTTCCAGCCGGCCGGCCGGCGATCCCTCGCTGAAGTGCAGGCCCCGGGAGGCTACCACCTTCAGCGACAGGCCAGAGGCGCGTCCCCAGCGGCCGCGGGAAACTCCCTGAGGACATCTTTCATTCACACATTCGCATTCATTGACTTTCTCATTCATTCGCCGCTAGGCGCTGGAGCTTCGGTAAAGACCGAGATCTGGCGGTCCTGCTAGAGCTCCCGGAGCACGCCCACCCAGGCCACTTAGGTCCCAGATCTTCCAGAACTTCTTGCCCACTTCCAAGAGGCCTTTCTTAGTTTTTAGACCTTGTGTCTCAATTTTTGGTTCCGGAAATAGGATCATTTTTACTATGGAAGGTACGAATGAAATGATGTTGTCCCTGCATCCCCACGTCATTAGGCACCGTCCATTGTAAAGGGAATTTAGTCAAATACTGAATTGGGTATAGTGATCATAAACTAACCAGGGCGGGAATTATCCCAGAGGCTCCATGATGGAGGCAGCACTTGGAAGAGTGAGTGAGGCCCTGGCCGGTTTGGCTCAGTGGATAGAGCGCCGGCCTGCAGACTGAAGGATCCCGGGTTCGGTTCCGGTCCGGGGCAGGTACCTTGGTTGCGGGCATATCCCCAGAGGGATGTGTGTGTGTGTGTGTGTGTGTGTGTGTACAGGAGGCAGCTGATGGATGTTTCTCTCTCATTAACTCGCTATCCCTCTTTCTTCCTCTCAGTAAAAAAAAAAATCAATAAAATGTATTTAAAAAAAAAAAGAGTGAAACACTGTTTGGAGCATGTTAAGCCCCCAGCTTCTGTCTAAAGTGTCAGGATAGTGACCCAGTAGAGAGCAGAAGCTTACCTGTACGACTTGACACAGAATGCAGGCTCCAAGGCAACAGGCTCTGAAATACAGCGTCTGATCAGAGAGGCAAGGCTGTCAGGGCTCTGAAGAGCTGAAGGGGAACTTAATTGTCCAAGAAGCTGGGACAAGCTGGGACCTGCAGCATCTCCCTCCACGTGCCTGTTCTCCTTGGCCTCTCCTGAGGACCAGGGATGGAAGGGAAGGGAGAATTATGATCTGATAGCCTGCAGGCAAACCAAGCTGCCAGTTCCTGCAGCCAAACCCACATTCAGGAATTCTTACCACTTCTTTCCCTCTCCGTGATAAGGTGTGTATGCAACTTGATCAGACATAGATGCAAACTAGGGCAAATACAAAGTTCATTGGGACAAGCCTTCCTCCTATGTAGGCCCTGGGAGGTCTGCTGTGAAGCCCACACTTCACTGTGAGACTGTCCCCTCCTCCTATTTCTCTAACATTGAAACCTGAACAGACTTCCTGCTCCACCCCCATCCTCTCTCTCTCTCTCTCTCTCACACACACACACACACGCACACGCACACGCACACGCACACGCACACACGCACGCAAGCAAATCCAGGCCCAGCTGCAGTAACACACCCACAAGCCCTTTTGTCTCTTCCCAATCATTGACGTCAATGGTGAGCTCCATTGTTCTGGAAACAAGTATAAACAGACAGCTCATCCACACAGAGATTCTCCTGCTGCTCAACTTTCCTAGGTCTTGTTTCATAGTCAGACTGCAGCCTAATGTTGCATTTCCACCCTAAACTTAGCCTTTTCTATTTTGATATTTAAAATACTGAAATAAATTTTTTAGAAATTAAATGTCGTGAGCTTCTATAACTCCTCAGAAAACAATCTATGTTCAGTGTTCCCAGAACTAGTTTCTTCATCTTGTTATAGAAACTTTCATTTACTGCACGGATATTTGTTGATACCTGGGTGTGTGTGTTGGGGGTGGTGGTGGCGGGGGAGGGGGGGGATGCGTGGGCGGGCGGGGGGTGGGGTGAGGAAGGTGCAAATATACAACTCATTGGATCCTTTGCTTGTCAGGAGTTTGCAATGTAGGAGTGATGAGGCAGTTCAGAGGCAGTCCCGGGAAAACAGGACAGCCAGGAGCAGAAGCCTCCATACCAGCTCCAACAGAAGAAGGCTGAGAGGTGCAGACTCCAGGACCAGGCCAAGTCCAGGGGTGCCATTTCCACTGAACGAGGTGGTGAGTGTGTGTTGGGGCATCCAGGTTGCGGGGAGGAAGGGAGGACAAATACTTTCTTGATCATCATGCACTGATCTGGAAACATACTGGGATTAGCGGTCACCTCTAGCCCAGAACTGTAGGCCAGGCAAATTGCTCTTGGCCTCAGGGGAGGCAGGCTGACAAGAAGGAAGCCTGGGGCTGGGGTGGGGAGCCAGGTCTCCAGCTGCCTGAGGAATGCTGTTCTGGAAGGGGCTGGGCTCCAGTCTCAGCCTTCCCCCTTTCTCCTAGCCAAACGCTGCCCTGCTCCAGTCCTAGGGCCGTTCCCACCACCCTATTTCTTCCAGTGGGTCTGGCCTAAGTTGGCCCTGCCCACCCAGGCCTGGGCCCTGCCTGCAGGGCTCCTCTACACTGCATCTCCATGCCCTTGCCAGGCCACTCACTGGCTCTCTGATTCGCTTATGCAGTCAGCCAGCTGTTTTCTGGGCAGCTATTATAGGACAGGCATTGTGCTGGTCATTGCTTCCTCTTCTCCCAATCACATCATTTGTGGGCCAGCAAGCAAGGACATGGGCTGGGGTGGCAAAGACAGGGGGCTGGGAAGAGAATTATATCTGTAAACAGGGAAGGGTCAGTATATCTAAGGAGGTGGAAGGACACTGGCAATCTTTCTGGTCCTCTGGACCCAGAGCCCCCCTTCCTGGGTCCAGGGACTTTGGTGATGAGAATGCCTGACTCGGACCTCAGTTTTCTTCATGCCTGGTTCTGGTACGTAGCTGCTCAACCCAACTGCTGTAGGCTGGAGACAGTGGCAGCTCCTGGCAGGGCCCACAGAGATGAGCAGCTGTTTCCAGTGGTTGCAGACACCCGTGAGATCAGGCCCATCTATCCCTCATAGGAAGGCCCTAGATCAGACAGTACACAGAGAGCTGATGTATCTGTCATGAAGTGGTCTATGGAGCAGTATAGAGAAGGCAAATTTATTGGAAAGTCTTTTTATTTGTTTTTTTGTTTTTAACTAAATGTAGATGCAGGGAAGGCTGTTCTTTGTTTTGAGGAGATAAGTGGGTGTTATATGTGGTTATAGGTCTTCCCCAGGAGGTCAAGGTTGAAGCATCAGCAGTGAACAGCCTCCATCATTCTCCCCCCGCCCCCCCAATTCCCTACCCCTGGAGAAGACACTCTGAACAGGTCTCTGCGGAGTGCCACTTAGCCATCTCTCCATTGACCCTTTGTAAGACATCTGGACAGCACAGTGTGATGGCACAGACTGGGACCGCTAGTACTGTGTCCAGTAGAGGTGGTGCGCGTAGGCATCCTTGTTCTCTTCCTGGTGGGAGGGGAACATGCTCAAAATTTCATTATGGAGAATGATATTAGTTTCGGGTGCTCAGTTTTGTGTGTGTGTGTGTGTGTGTGTTTTTGTTGTTGTTTTTTTTTTGTGTGTGTGTGTGTATGTGTGTTTTAAATAGCTGCCCTTTGTCATATAGAGACAGTTTTTTTAAAAAATATATATTTTATTGACTTTTTTACAGAGAGGAAGAGAGAGGGACAGAGAGTTAGAAACATTGATGAGAGAATCATCAACCAGTTGCCTCCTGCACAACCCCCATCGGGGATGTGCCCACAACCAATGTACATGCCCTTGACCAGAATCGAACCCGGGACCTTTCAGTCCACAGGCCGACGCATCCACTGAGCCAAACCGGTCTTGGCTAGAGACAATATTTTTCTTTGAGAGTTTGCCAAGAGCCTTTTTATAAAATCATTGGTACAAAGGGCTTTTAATCCATGGCAATTACTCTTTTAAGATATTTCCCCCAATAAATCTAATCTATATTTGCTGGTCTGCAAAGAACTTAAATCGCACAACTTTGTCTCTACTATGCTGCATTCTGTAGAGACTTGCTTACTGGTACTTCATTACTGAATCTTAAAAAAATGAATTTAAAAATCGCTGCCAGGCCTGGCCAGGGCTCATGTGGCTGGCAATCAATCAATGAGTCTCTCTCAAATGGTTGTTTCCCTCTCTTTGTCTCCCCCGCTTCCACTCTCTCTAAAAATCAATGGAGTCTGGCTGGCATGGCTCAGTGCATGTGTGTTGACACATGAACCAGGAGGTCATGGTTCGATTCCCAGTCAGGGAACATGCCTGGTTTGTGGGTTCCATCCCCAGTAGGGAGTGTGCAGGAGGCAGCTGATCAATGATTCTCTCTCATCATTGATATTTCTATCGTCCTCTCCATTTTTCTCTGAAATCAATAAAAAATGCATTTTTTGAAAATATCCTCAGCTGAGGATTAACAACCAACTTCTCTTATTATCAGTTTTCCAGATAAAAGGCATTATTTTAACTGGAGCCAAAAACCTGTTTGCTGTTGTGTCACTTAAGATAGGGATAAACTTCAAACTTCCTGGTCCTGAGGCCATTAAACGAAAAGCCAAGGACTGAACTGAGATGAGAGCCGTGCCCCTTGGCGAGGGAGATGGGTGGCAGTGGGTAGGTTGAGTTGGTCAGATCTTTGCATCAGGACTTGAGGGTCAATGTTTGGGTCAGCTTCTCTGGTCTCTGGCAGCTTGAGCCCCTTCCCAGTTTCCGGGCCACCATCCCCCTCCCTGTCCTGGGGGGCCAAGGAAAGGCAGCTTGCCAGCAAGGCTCTCCATGTCTGAGGTGACCCCCATGTCCAAGGTGACCCCCATGTCCAAGGTGACCCCCATGTCCAAGGTGACCCCCATGTCCGAGGTGACTCTTCCTTCGGAGATCAGAGGCTGTTTCATCAGCTGGTGTATTATCCAGCTGGTCTCTGAGGTCATGGACCTGGACTGGGCAGGCCCCTGCAGTCTGTTGCCCTGTCACATTCTGCCTGCTGTGTACCCCCAAGGCTGTCACCTCCGCTTTGTTCTGTCAGCATTGCTGGTGCTGGTGCTTAGGCGATAGCCCAGCTGACACCCCCAATCCTGGATGTCCGGGGCCGTGTCAGGATCTGGGAGCCAATAAGGCCCGTCCCCATCAGGGTATCTGATCCTCTAGGAACTGGGGTTCATTGGTGGACATGGACCTCAGGGTGCCCTTACCCTGGAAAGCATCACGCTCATCACTTTTCGGGAGCTTTCTTATTTAACCCTCATACATCTGTGTGGCCTGTGTCCAGATCCCTCTCCCCTTTGTAAAGACACCCTCGATGTCACTGTGTAGTAAGGAACTCTGTGGGACTGTGCCTATGTCATCGAGAAAAGACAACCTTTGTCTGCAGAATGACCTCAGCTACCCTCACCGCCCCACCCCTGCAGAGCCTGGGAATGAGGTGACTAAAGTCCAAAGTCCTTCTTGTCCCCAGAACATTCTCTTTCTCCCCGCCCATCTGCTACGTGTGCGTGGCTGGCCAGTGCTCCCTGCACCCTCTCAACTCCCTTTCAAATTCACAGAGGCCCATGGGTGGGGCCGCCAGAGGTGCAGTCCTGGTGGGCCACCACCCACCATTCGTGCGTGCAGCCTCTGGGGCTCACAGCGGCTCTGCTGGACTGGCAGAGCCCCTGCATTCTGTCTGAATCTCTGCCTCACCGCCTGTTCCCTGCAGTGCTGGTCCTTGCTCACCAGCTTCTCTTGGAGGCCAATATGGGGAAAACACTTGTCTCCAGTCTAAAGTTTTTTTTGAAGCAACAAAGGGGTTTGACTGGACTTCTGTGGGTGCACGGCATCTCCTCTCGGGGTGGTGACAGGTAGCCTGGTTGAGTTGCAAAGGCAGGAGCCCAAGTAACTATGGGCTGCAGTGGCCTTGGGACACTAGTCCCATTGTGAAGGAGACTTGGGGAGACTTAGGAGGGAAAGCTGCTGTGTGTCACCCCCCCTGCTCAAAAGATTGAATCCTAAGAGGGAAAAGGAGATGCTAGCCCTGGTCCTAGGAGGCTACTGCTGCCCCATGCTGCAGGGGGAGGACCACGTGTAGGTGGGAGTATAGGGGCGCTTGGAGGAGAGGGCGGCTCCTTCTGGCATTGCCACCACCAGCATCCTGGACTCTCAGAAAGGCTTCCAGTGTGGGGCAACATCCATGCTGCTGAGCAGAGCAAGTGGCAGGTGGAGGGGGCCAACCCAGGACTCCGATTGCAAAGTCAACAGTCTGGGCTGGCTGGCATTCCTGCCTGAGTATTGGGATGGGTGCTCAAGGGAATACAGTATACCTATGCCAGAGGAGTTCCCTGAGACCCTGAGCATAAATGAGGACACAAGCTACGGGCACCTGAGATAGCTTGTGGGAATCCAGAGAGACCCCTGATGAGATGCTCTGAACTCAGCAAACACTGAGAAATTCCATGTTAGTGGGGCCCTGCACGATGGTGATGTCCTTGGCATGGCTCCTCCAGATGGGAGGCACTCCTGGGCACGGAACAGTCCTCCCAAACCTCTGCCTGAGCCAGGAGAGGGGAGCAAAGACAGGGAAGCCCTGCCTCCCTCCCAAACTGTGTGGCTGTGGCTTGGGAGCAAAGGGCATTGAGAGGAAAATGACTGTTTGCCAAGTCCTAGGTCAGGAAGGCTGGTAGACCAAGAAGCAGGACAAAGGCCCCGTGGCAGCCCTGGTGATGGAACTACTGTGGGGAAGCGATGCCAGATGGGGAGATGGTGAAAGTAGATTGTGAAACCGGGGGACAAGCTGAAGCCTGGGACCAGGGGCTTTCTGGAGATCAGAGCCTGTTCCTCTTACCGCTGTGGTCCACCCTGCCCAGATTCTTGTCCCTCTGGAGGACTCGAGAGGTGAAGCTGGAGAGCTAGCTCACCAGATCCTGGCAATACTGGGTGGATTCCTGAAGGGAACTCTTGTGGCTCCAGGGTCCCCCCTGCAGGACTAGTCCTCTTCACCCTGTTTGAATCCTTCATCAGCAGAATGAGGCCCTGTCCCCACTGTTCCCTCCTGGGGATCACCAGGACTGTGCTCCAGTCCATGCATGCTGAAAATGAGGGATCCCAGACAGTCCCGGGCTTGCTGGACTTCAGAGCCCAAGAGGCTGTCACAGTCATAAATGCTGTTGGGTTCTTCCCATACCCCTCCGTGGGCATGGAGCAGGCCTTATACTTAACCAGTGAAAGGCAGGAAAGAGCCAAAGTGGGCAAAAGCCCAAGGTCTGGTTTTCCATGCAGCCAGTCCAGAGAGGTTCCAGGGGGCTGGGTGTCTGGTTCATTACATGGTTCATCTCATGGGGCTCATTGGGACTCAGAGGCCAGCACAGATAGCCTCATTGTTTTTTCTCTCCCTTTCCCCCTGGGATTTTTGCCTGGGATTGCCTCTCCTGAGAAAGCATTAATCCTCATGCCTGTCCTCAGGCTGGTTTCTCGGGCACCCAGACTAGGACTCAGCTGCTGAAATTGGCTCTAGAAAGCGGGCCATCAGGGATTCATTTTGGAATTGAACTTCCCACTTGTCTCAAGGTCATAGGGGTCCCATTGCTAGTGGTAAGTGGGGTTGTAGTAACCGGGGTCCAGCCATGGTTTATTTTTGTATAGCCCTTGAGCTAAGAATGGTTTATACAATTTTAAAGAGAAAGAGTAGTTAAAAAAAAAAAATCCAAAGACTATGCCACAGAGATCACACAAGGCCACAAAACCTAAGTTATTTTACTACCTGGCCCTTTACAGAAAGAGCTTGCTGACCCCTGGTGACCCACGTGGCATACGGTAGTTATTATTGAAGTCATCACCGGTGCTCAGTTATAATGGGGCACAGGCAGAGGGCAAGTAGGTGTGGGGTCCCACCAGTGGGGAACAATGGTCATGATATTATTAATGGAAAAGTGGTAGAGACCTTGAGAAAGGAAAAGGAGAGGCTCAGCACAGTTGACTGTCAACTTCAGGCATCCTCTGCAGGCCGGGGGCCTCGTGGCAGCTCAGCAGACTCATTCTCCTACGGACCCCGGGCAGATTCTCTGAAATCAGGCCTACACTGATTTCAGGGCTACAGAGGAGAGACCAAAGTCACAGCCTTGACAGGTCCTTTATGTCAAGGTCAGGAGGCCATGAATGTGGGCAACCAAGTAGAGGAGCTGAACATTTCAAAGCCCCAATTTCTCAGGAGGCTCCTAGGAGGCAGAAGCAATCGCCTCCCCCTTGCCAGAGAACAGATTGTCCTTGCTGAATGCCTCGCGTGGAGCAGCCAGATGATGCTTGTCCTCCTCAAGACCCCCCTCAGCACCTCTCTTTAATTCCAGGCCTGTGACTAGGTCAGGCCTCAGCACAAGTGGAGCAGAGAGTGTAAGCCCTGCTCAGGTAAGGGCCAGCCTGCACACCTAAGGAACTGCAGGCCTGGCCCAATGTGTGCCAGCAGGGCCTGAGGCACACACATGATGGGGATCTTCGAAGTGTTGCAGGAGCAACTGTAAGGCTAGATTGGGAGCTATGGGAGAATTCATGGACAAGGGACCCTCAGCTGTGATTTAGGACTCAATGTCTTGGCAAGGACACCAGGGATTGGTTCTCATCATTTCTCAAGATGACTCCTAGTGGTGTGTGAGTAAAAGGTTACCAAGCGACCTCTCTGAAGGGGGAAACATGCAGCCCGTGTAAGGTGTTGCCTTTACCATTTCTGTGGTGTAAACACTCCCACCGTGAACAATTCATTGTTCAGGGCACTCCTCTTGGTGGCCATAGGTCTACTGTCAGCACAAAGGAAGCTGCTCAAGTTTCTATCCCCTGAGGGAGGCCCTGGTTAAGACAGCATCGCTCACCCAAGTATTGGCGTAGGTCATTAGGATTAGGATTTCAGTGGAGAGGTAGCTCCAGGTGTCGCTGCTTCTTTCTTTTTTCTTTTTAAAAAAATATATTTTATTGATTTTTCACAGAGAGGAAGAGAGAGGGATAGAGAGTTAGAAACATCGATGAGAGAATCATCGATCAGCTGCCTCTTGCACACCCCCTACTGGGGGTGTGCCCACAACCAAGGTACATGCCCTTGACAGGAATTGGACCCGGGAACTTTCAGTCCGCAGGCCGAAGCTCTATCCACTGAGCCAAACCGGTCCCTGCTCTTTCTCTTTCTTTTTTCTTAATATGTTTTTTTTTTTTTTTTTTTTTTTTAGAGAGAGAGAGAGAGCCGGGGGGGGGGGGGGGAGAGAGAGAGAGAGAGAGAGAGAGAGAGAGAGAGAGAGAGAGAGAGATTGATTGATGAGATAGAAACAATTTCTTTCACTGCCTCCTACATGCTTCCCTTCTGAGGATCGAGCTCCCAACCCGGGCATGTGCCCAGACTGGGAATGGATCTGTGACCTCTTGATGCATGGGCCCATACTTAACCACTGAGCAACACTGGCAGGGCCATCCCTGTTTCTTCTTCTGGGAATGATTAGTGCTTCCTGGCCCCGTCTCTCACCATCAGAGCCTGCGAAACTGAAGTCTGAGCTGACCTTCGCGTTCCAGCCCTGAACCAATTCCAGCCCTCAGGGTCAAAGGCCAGGAGGAGGTCAGCAAATGTCCCTGACAGGTTGTTCACAGAGGTAGGGAGGGTGAGCATGGACCTGAACTCTCCTGCCTTTGATGTCAAATATTGGCCAGAGAGACCCAGACTTGCAATTTATAAAAAGAAAATGGACTTAACTAACAGACGAGAGGCATAAATTAACAGTCTATGTTTTTAGGGAAGTGTGTTGTGTGACTACAAAGAAAAACTAAAAAGAATGTCAAAACTTGTAAGAGATTTTTCTCTGGGTTGTAGAATATGGGTAACATTAATATTCTTTATATGTTCTACAGTATTTATTATGTTACATATTTTGTATTTATAAATTATAAATTTTATATAATCTGAACTCATATATTACAATAAACATAAGTATAAAAACATAGTTTTAAATGTTATATTCTAATCAACATAAAATAAAAAATTAATTTTGAATATGATGTTTGGTATCAGTTTAAAATCACTTGCTTTGTGACCTAGGTTACATGAACAGGGGTGGGGAATCAGGACCAGAGCAGTAAAAATCAAAAGCACTGAATTCTTCATATTGCAAAATTACTGTATTTTTATTTGATCCCTATTCATGCTCCAGTGTTTGTCTTGATAATTAGATAAATAGGAGTTTCATGCCATTGCAAATTTACTGGGCTTATATTTATGGTCTAAACATTTACAGAAATTTTAAACAAATAGTCGACAGAACAAAAATCAGATAAAAACAACAACAACAACAACAAAACTACAAAAAAGGATGCGACAGACATGGCCAGATGTGACCAGGAGGGCAGTACACAAGTGGCTGGAGTAGGAGCTGAGACATCAGGTGGGTGAGCACAGTGGGTATTTGAGGGTAAGAGTCATGCCAGGACACAAATGCCACAGGAAGTCAAACATAATGATGGGGGTGGATATACGTGTGAAGTCAAAAGAGGTAGACCTGGCCTCTTTTGAGGCAAGCAGAGTCTGTTCCTTGGGGGGTGTAGCTTCTGTGCACAGCCCCAGCACATCTGTGCTGATGGACAACCCCTCCCGGGGTCACAGAAGGACACACTCCTGTCAGCAGATGGAGTGACTATGTTCCTCACTTGTCCTCCCCACTCTGTGCATGAACTTCTCTCTCTCTCCTCTCCTCCTCTCTGAAATCAATAAAAAAAATTTTTTTTCAAAAATGAAAACCTTCTAGCCCAAACCGGTTTGGCTCAGTGGGTAGAGCATTGGCCTACGGACTGAAAGGTCCCGGGTTCGATTCTGGTCAAGGGCATGTACCTTGGTTGTGGGCACATCCCCAGTGGGGGGTGTGCAGGAGGCAGCTGATCAATGTTTCTAGCTTTCTGTCCCTGTGCCTTCCTCTCTGAAAAAAAAAAAAATCAATAAAATATATTTTAAAAAATCGAATAAAATGAAATGAAAACCTTTTAGGAGGTTTGCTTGCAGCCATCAGTTCTCCCAAGAGGGTTTTAGGCATCGGACGCAGAGAACTAGGGTGAGGCCCTTCCTCACCAGCCAGAGCAGAGTAGGTGGGTGTGCCCAGTGAGCCCTGGGCCGGCAGGTGGGCTCATCCCTGCGTCTACTCCACCTCCTGCTCACACTCTGGACCCTCACCTCCCAGCCCAGTGAGGCTTCAGCAAGCCTCTGGATCACTTTGCAACCCCTTCCTCCTCTGACACCTGTGGGCACTGGGTTTGGACGTGGGGCTCATCCAAACCCAGTGCTCACGCTCTTCACCACCCGTGTCATCGGGGTGAGGACTTGGAGCCCAGAAATAACACGTCAATCAGCACTGGGTGGGGCTCATTAGTGAGTGTCCTGGCAATCGCCTGATTCAAAAAGTCTCCACCTGTCCCTAGCTCTCCGTTTCGGCCTGAGCTTGAGACAAGGCACTGTGTACCCAACCCTCCCACTCTGGTCCCCAGCTCCCATTCTTGCCCGCCTCTCTGTCCTCACCTCAGGACTCCAGAATTCTTCCCAGTCTCAGAACACATCACCCAACTGCCCATGTAGTCATCTTTGGGTAGCATCCAAGCCCGGGACAACGAAGGGAGGCATTTTTATTCTTAGGGACTATGTTCTTGTCATCTTGGGCTCTAGGTTGAGGAGTGCTCTCCAAATCCTTTTGGAAATTACTCAAAATAAGAATTATTTCCCCCCTTTTTTCAAGAATGAGCTTCACCTCATTCTATTGAAGGATATTTGTGTTTTTTCCCCCATCTTTTAAAAAATAATTTTTTTTATTGATTTCAGAGAGGAAGGGAGAGAGAGAGATAGAAACATCAAGTGATGAGAGAAAATCATTGATCGGCTGCATCCTGCACATCCCAAACTGGGGATCGAGCTCGCAACGCAGGCATGTGCCTTGACTGGGAATCTAGCCATGACCTCCTGGTTCATAGGTCCATGCTTAACCATTGAGCCACACCAGCCAGGCTTTCCCCATATTTTATCTCCATTTCTCTTTTCTCCTCCTCAATATTCAGGTCACCAAGTAGAGTTTCTAAAACTCAGAATCATCCCTCCAAAGACCTGGCCATGATAGAAAAGAGTCACATCTGTCTCTGGTGCTCTGGGCCTCCAGCTGCACAGCCGAGTGTGTGTGTGTGTGTGTGTGTGTGTGTGTGTGTGCACACACACGCGCAGGCGCGCACAGTGTG
This sequence comes from Pipistrellus kuhlii, assembly GCF_014108245.1. Classification (NCBI taxonomy): domain Eukaryota; kingdom Metazoa; phylum Chordata; class Mammalia; order Chiroptera; family Vespertilionidae; genus Pipistrellus; species Pipistrellus kuhlii. Next base: position 29,310,915 of record NW_023425573.1, read on the forward strand.
GTATCAAAAGACTGACCCATTTTCAGTAACCACCTTCTCGCAGTGGTTGAGGCCTTTGTTGGGTTTGTATGGAGGCCTGAAATATGTCTGCAGTTGAGTCCGGCTGTGTCTGAGAGCAGTGGTGGGTGCTTGGCAGGTGGGAAGGAAGCACGGCCATGACTCTCATCTCCTTTCTTTCAGGACAGTTTCCAAGACCCTGGTTTCCTTTTACTCCGTCATAATTTAAACCTCTCTGTAGACACAAAGTTCACAGTGGACAATGGGAGTATCTAGGAGCATTACCGGGCTGGTAACTGGGACACAGAGCCGGCAGTGAAAGCTTGAATCCAGGTGGCTGAGCCCCTCCCTCTCAAGAGACCTTCAACCAAGCCAAGTGCACTCAGCATGTGTCGAGAGTCTTCTAAGTCCCAGCAAGTTGAACTGTGTTTGGTTTGTTGGTAAAATTTCATTGCACTTACAATAAAACAATTGCTTAACCTCTGAAAATTCTCTGGTCCTCCTGCACGTGGACCCCAGAGTCACGGGGCTGGGCCCAGCTGCTCATTCAGGGGCTGCATTCACCAGGGCAGCAGGCTTTCTTTTAGTTGCTGGTATCGTGCCTACTATTATCTGCCTTAATTTTTTTTTAAATATATTTTTTTAAATTGATTTTTCACAGAGAGGAAGGGAGAGGGATAGAGAGCTAGAAACATTGATGAGAGAGATACATCAACC